>NC_141691.1:1499278280-1504380780 GCF_964263255.1 Lissotriton vulgaris
GGCTTATTTCTAGCTTTATTTTGTATATATTTAAGCAATTGCATATTAAAAAACCCCTCTGCGGCTGGACAGCTATAAAATATAGTACTGATTGGGCCTGTAGTTATTGTTTACTCACATTGACCCTTGTCTAGGAACCACTGTCTTTAGAAATAATTTATTACCTTAGGTTCCTGACCAATTGTACTTGGGTTTCCCTTGTCTTTTATAACAGGGGCATAAAGAATGCCACCCCGTAAAGTGTGATAGAGTCTCATCAAGGCCCAGCAGGTAGTCTCGATATTGGTTGTATCGATGGGGATACCCTTTGGTAATAAGGATGAGAGGGAAAGTTGCCCGGCCTGGTCCTGTTTGGGTTTGAGATAGAGTATGTGAATAACTGGGAGATACCAGCAACGTGAGTACTGGAAATGTGCAGCAAGATAGTAGAGATAGAAGTCAGGGACACCAAGTCCACTGCGTATGTAAGGGAGAGTCAGGATGTCCCATTTAAAGCGGGGTCATGATCTTGTTATACCGAGCCATGACAGGATACCCTACAGGGTAACAAAGAAGTGTTGTGTGAGCAGGATAGGGATGTTTAAAAATGGAAATAAAAAGGGGGGAGTACCATCATTTTGATTATTACCACCCGTTCGGCCATGGAAAGCGGAAATCCTATCCAGAACTCCACTTGCAATGAAAGTCTGTCAGTGGTCAGACTGTAATTGAGTCACAGAATTTTCTCCTTATCTAGGGGTAGATGAACACCCAGGTATTTGGTGGAGTACGTGGTCCAGGACAAGGGATATTCGACATTGGTGGGATGTGGGCTTTTGGTCAGCATGAAAAGTTCAGACTTAGCGCATTTTATGAGAAGGCCTGACAGACTACTGAAGAGCGTGATCTCCTGAATCAGCGGTAGGAGATTATCAACAGGGTTTCAGACATAAAAAAATATATCACCATAGTAAAGTGATGCCAGGAGCGGAATATATAACAGTTGAAGTCTGCAATGCATATGCTGCTCCGGTATGTGGCAAACCATGGGGGTCCATCGCAATTATGAAAAGGAGTGGGGTGGGGGGCATCCTTGTCTGGTTCCCCTGGTGACAGGGAATTGGTCAGTAAGTGAGCCATTCACCCTCACACACAGTTGATTTGGTGTAAAGGAGAAAGGACTGCCCCCACCGCCCAGGAGGAGGACTTGCCATCGCACACAAGACACCCCTCGGACTCTCCACCTACAGCACAAGTGACCCCCACTCCAACACAGAACTACTCCACTTCCTGATCTAGACCAGCCCCAGGACCACTCTACGCGGCACCCTCATCTACAGACTGCCGGGACCCTGCACCCAGTCCACGACTACCATCGCCAAGCTCGCTGCACCACACACCATCACCTCCACGGACTATATTTGACTCGGGAACCTTAACTTCCACATCGCCAACCGCAACGACCCCGACTCCACCTCTCTCCTCGATAACCTTGCCAATCTCTGATTGAAGCAGCGGGTCAACAGGCCCAGTCACAGAGCTACACACACCCTCAACCCCATCTTCGCAGGAGGAACAAACATCCAATTCAGCCACACCACCCAGTCCCACTGAACAGGCCACCACTGCGTCCATTTCACCTTCAACATCACCACTGCACCAAAGCCCCCCCACACCCACCAAGAAGGAACTGGAGCAAGGTCACGGAGGACCACCTCAAAAGCACCCTCCTCCAAGACCCCTCCAGCGCCACGACTGACACTAACTATGCAGGTGGATTGTTGTGTGTCATTTTAGATTCCGAATGAATTTTTCCGATTCATGCCTTTATATAGGTACAATTCGCGTTGCCCTTATATAGGCATGGAAATCCAGTCCTTATTTATGCATAGCCCATGCTACCCAAATACACCCGTTCAACTAAGCCACAACGAGTTCTAGGAAAACCAAGCTATTAAGCTGTAAGGGACTTCTCCTTGCTTGGATATTGATTTCTCAAGGAACTCATTTGTTATGCATGAACAACTATTCCTTAGGGGTTTATCCATGACGTTCATATGCCCGACTTTACATGAAAGCTGGCATTTCCAAACACCTTCAAGGTATAAATATACCTTCACTTGGTATGGCAGAGTACGGTGTGGCTCGGTGCAGTTCGACTACCTACTTGCCTGACGCAGCTCGCTACAGCAAGTGCCAAAGGAAGCCGACTCATTATACTTGGATTCTCCTCTGAGGGTTACAAAAACAATTAAAAAAATCTAGAATTGCCCATCTCAACATTCTATTTCTAGGGTATGAGTTATCAAGTGACAGAATTGTGCCCTGCTCCAACCTCTAAAAACGCTGAAAAACTTACAGTCGATTCTAGGATTCTTACATTTCCGAAGAATTTACATTCTGAATTACGCAGAAAGGGTTAAACCTCTCTATGAATTAATTAAACCTGATTTTAAAACAGTAAATTGGACACAAAAACACACAGAAATGTTGCATTCATTGCAAACAGACATGTTACAGACTTAGTGATTCGGACCATTCTGGATCTATGCAGATTCAACTACTTAACTTTTAACGATGGTGATAAAGTACCAATAGCTTACAAATCACATTTGTATACATAAGCTGAAATGAAATTCACTTTAACAGTAAAAAATTTGACAGCGGTTCAAACTGCAGTAGCAAAAGAAAGAGCCTGGCACAGGAAAAACGCATAATGGTCATAACTCCGGTACCTGCCTTAGAAGCAGTGAGAAAAGCGAGCATACCAAATGCTAAAGCTTTATATCCAAGACGGATACAATGGGTTAATTCTCTTGCTACGACAGACGTTGAAACGTTTTTGATCCTTACTTAAAAACTCAACCATTTCTAAAATACGAACATGAATGTCCTCTGCATGCTGAAATTCCGCCTCTTGAAAAGTATGAATGTATAATTTATACTGACGGATCAGCCCAACCCGCTATGGGGGGTAAACAAGCATATAGTGCTACGTGCGCGATCGTTAAAGGTCGCTGGCGCCATGGCAAATTCCAACCAATGGTCACTAAAACTCAATCGCTAGGAGATTGTACAGCTCAGCGAGCTGAACTAAAAGCATTCACGATAGCACTTGAGAATACGGATCGTGAATTCCCCACACTCATAGTGTGCGATTCGTATTATTGTGGTCAGTCTTACAATAAATACTTGCAGAACTGGCTTTAAAATGGTTTCAAAGATGCAAAAGGTGGCACAATCAAGCATAAAACACTTTGGGAACAAGCAGTTCAGGTACGACAAGGACTACAAAACACTCATGTGATACATACACTGAGTCATCAACGTGATGGCGTTCACGTTGAAGGGAATTTATTGGCTGATGAAACCGCAAAGGCAGCTGTGCAAACGGCTTCCGTAGCTGCAATCACTCGTTCAAAAACTAAAATAGACAGCAAAATATTGCTGGTTGTCAATGCTTCTAGTAAAGACAGCAGAAAAACGTTACCTCAAAACTTTCCACTAAAATACTCATATATAATTGACGCAAATTGCGTTGCTTTTGCTCAAATCCCTGGAGTGGGGGACAGAGTAATTCCAAACAGGATACGAAGGGTAGCTTTGATTCACGAAGCACATCTGGGTCTGATACATCAGGAGATCTCTAAGACTATATTAGAATTGAAAGAGATGTACTGGTGGCCAGGAATGAAAGCAAACATTGACACATTTGTAATTAACTGCTATGACTGTAATAGAGATCGCAGCACAGAACGCCACCAGATTCCTGACTATGGCATAGCCAGCCCAGTACAGACACCATTGTTAGACAGCATTAGACTTTCTACACGCAGACGTCCCTATGGACAAATGTGGTCCCACAAATGTTAAGACAAGATTCATTTGAATGTGGCCTTCACGCTCGGCTGACGCTCGAACTGTTATAAAAGGTTTGCGAGTCTTTACCAGCACATACGCAGTTGGCCTGCTACATTCTGACCAGGGTCCTGCATTCAGCTCTCGAGTTTACAGGGAGGCCATGGCCAATTGGGGTGTTGCATTGCGGTTCTCTAGTCCATTCCATCCTGAGGGAAATTTGTTTGTGGAGAGAAAAAAACTGGACATAAAGCAATCTATAACAGCAGGGAATTAGGCTCAGGTGACGGGTGGGTCAAACATCTAATAAGTGTCCAACGTAGTCTTAACAACTTGCCAAGAAGTTCTCTAGGGGGTATATCTCCATATGAAGTCCTTTTTGGAACCAGAATGTTAGTAGTGGGCCTCGATTGTCAGACTTCAGTGGTAGACGAAAAAACATTTGATATCAAAGACCGTTTGGCTGTTTTACAGGACTTAAATGAAATAAAAAAGAAACAAAGCAACGTGTTCCTGAAGCCAACCACCACTAAAGGAAAACTCACCGTCCCAGCAAGGCCTGCCTGGATCTCAAAGCTCGGTGATCTAGTCAGAGAAAAAATCACGGACAAGATGAATTTGGGCCTTATTACAGACAACCAGGACCTGTCCTAGCAATCCACAGATCAAGAACAGTTTTATTGTCACCCCTTGCTGGTAAAAAGGAGAACAGGTTTGTGTATATCGACCGGATCAAACAATACTATGTGGCCGATACTAAACAGTAGGCCAAGTGGACTCCGACCAAGTAGCAGATGCCCTGCTCTAGCTACTATCCAAGAGGATCAAACTAAGAGACTCATCACCTTTGAGGAATCTGAAGTGCGAAAAGAAGGACTACGCAACAAAGAAATGGAACTTCTACCTCCTGATTCCTAAATAACAGTTTGTCAAGAAACACCTGTCTACAACGAAGTATCATCAGACTACACAAATGTATCAAGTGAGCAAATGGTTCCAGCGATTTCAAGAAATCCTGATGCAATCCCTACAATTGACAGAACTGCCTCTGGCTATTTCAATAACTTTGATATGTTTTCTGAGGATCCAAGCAAACCTGAAACAACGCAAGCAAAAAGAACGTTCAAAGAACTAGCGACAGACCTTTTTCATCATCTGGAAAATACTTCTCTGGTTTCACCATGTATTGACCTTTGGATTGTGTTGGGTGTATTTTTTCTTCTACTTTGGTTGACTCTAGTAATAACTCTGAGACTGCTGATAAATGGAAGATATGTCAAAATGGACACAGCAATTAAGAACATCAGCTTACTCCTCAAACCACACAAATCATCTCATCGTGAACAACGAGACTTGTCAGCCGTGAACATCACAGCCGTTCCTATACCAGGTGGTAGAGGGCGCAATACCATCTCCCCCACTGATATCCCATTCCTTGATCTCAGGATTTGGCTGACAGCAGCAGGCCTACAGACGACCCTGTACAGGAAGAAAACAGATAGAAACAGCCTCCTGCTCCATCAAAGCCACCATCCCAAGGCATTAAGGGACAACCTCCCGTTCGGGCAGTTCCTCCGAGTGAGGATGAACTGTACCTCCCTGGGTGACTACAAAACAGAAGGACATACCCTACAACAGAACCTATTGAACAGAGGTTACCCTACCCGCAAGATGAAACTTTCATACAAATGGGCTATGAACAACCCCAGGGAGGCACTACTCCAGAGAAGGACGAGGGACTCCTCTGAGATCATCACATTTGTGACCTCCTACACCGGGAACTCCGACTTCATCAAAAAGATAATCACTAGACACTGCGGCATAGTGAATACTGGAGCCCTCAATATCCCGAAACCCAGATTTACTTTTAAACGTTCTGCTACCCTGAAGGACACTTTGGTCCACACTCGGCCTAGGGCGAGGGAGACTAGTGTCCAAAGGACCCTCTGGGGGCTCTGGCCGTAGTCGGTCACTAGCCCTGCTCTGTATGTGTGCAGACCAGCACATACAAGGAGATCCAGCTGACAGAATCCTTTAACTGGAAAATGAAAAGGTACACAAACTGTAATTCCACAAAATGCATTTACTTCCTTATATGCCCTTGTGATTTGATGTAAGTCGGCATGACGTTGAGACAAGTCAAACTAAGGATCACTGAGCATAGGAGCAATGTTAGGTGCCTTAAAATCACGACAAAACTATACACACACTGCTTTGAATCAAAACATAGAGCGGACAGCCTCAGGTGGCTTGTGCTCGAGTCACACAACAACATCTCCCAGAATGTATTGTTTAGGATTGAGCAGCGCTGGGTCCATCACCTAAAAACTGACATTCATGGTCTCAATAACAGTATACCATGGGCTGCCCTCAACAATCCCTAGGGAACTACATCTCATATACCTTGTTTACATTTGACAACCATATGTGAGGCAACCGACTCCCTGAACACCAAGAGCTACCACAAGGGGGGCTGCCACCTGTTCCTCACCCTGGTGAAACTTCCCTGGCTCCACATTGACCAGACTACTGTTGGACCGTGATTGTTGCAATGTTGATACGGATGAATTATCCCGACATTCCCCCACTAACATCCCCATTTTGATGGCGGTTTGGGCCACTTTTATGAGTAGGGGTACTGAGTGTTAGTTGCAACGACCACACCACTTTACCAAGAAATTTGACTCCAAGACACCCTGACATGCGATTTTGCAATTTTTAACATTACCTAGAGTGCCTTATAGTATAGGGTGCAGTCCTTAAGGTAGGATACTCAGGGTCTACTATTTCTTGAGGGCCCTGACTCTGTTCCAAGATGGCCACCACTATTTCAAGCACCTTTAATGTGCCTCTAACACCACACAAACAGCCGTTCCTACCAATATGTCACGTACTCACATGACCAGCCCCTAGACACCACACCCCACCAGGAGTTAAAATGGTGTCAGCCTTGACTCTACTGTACACTGGATCCCCGGCGGGAGCACAATTAGGAGGTTGACGTGGCTCGTTGAGTATGGAGGTAAGCGGTTTGGATGCATTTTTGTTAGGGAGTCCAGAAACCGGCAGCGGTCTGACATATTCGGACCCTGCACGTGGTGGCTACCTTTCCCGGGATGCATCTTTTTGGATCCGGCATACCCGGGATAGAATACGGATCCTACACAATGCCACCTGTAGTCTGGGTATGACGATGTACTTAGCAAACAAGTGCCTGGCATCTTGGACCCGGGTGCTTCCGTGGTCCGGGTTGGGGGTGGTTACTCTTCCGGCTGCTCCAACTCGAGTTCAGGTCGCAGCCGTGTTGGATTTGCCAACACTACCGATTTGTGTTTTTCCCCCTGTGCCACCTTGTGTACTCACCACCCGGAGGGGATGTATTATATTTTCTACCCCTATACCGGACATCAACAACATGATGTCTCATCGCCGAGGGCAATGGGGATTGGTGAATGAACTCGCTCCAATATTAGGCGGGTGAGTGTTTTAACACCGACTGGACCACAGTGGTCCGGGCTTTTATTGTAATGACAATCGGTTACAATTTATAAGCCACAATGATTTTAAAACCCCAATTTTAACTTTCTCTAGTATTACCATGTAACTGGGATAGTACTTACATTCCGCTTACTTTTAACCCCTAGACAGTTGACACTCATTAGTGAGTACCTGGTGGACGACAGTGTGCTAATTTCTTCTTCATGTCGTCCTCTACAGGTTTCCACATGACGGAACTAGGCACATTCTGAACTAGATGAACTTTTGGATTTCTAGTAGTGTAGATAGTTTTCCCGATTTTTGGTCCTGAAGAATTGCAGAGTATCAGTTTGAGCTCCTAAGCATTAAACATGTCGACCAGTTAATTGAGTAGGTGACTGCTTCAGCGGACCCTTGAGCCACACCGAGCAACCACTCTCTTTGTTTGTTTTTAACCCAGGTAGGTTACCACTTCATTAAAATATTTTTTGGGACTACCCAACCTGTTTTTAACATCACTTGAGCACATCTACACAACACACCCCTACTTCCTAGGGCCCTCACCCCAACTACATCATACGCAGGAATAAAAGATCCCCGGCAAAGAGCCCCTTCTAAGGGTGCCCGTTGGGAGTTGCAGCGCCGACCCAACGAGGGGCAAAGGCCATATGATGAAGCATGACACCTAGCTTGCTGGGTGTGCTTGCTGGGTGTGTGAGGCCTTTAAATTCCGAAAGAAGTATTTCCCTACGGTGTTCCTCAGCTCACTTTTTCATTGTCAACTGTTTTAACAATAAATAATTTTTGTCTCTGGGGAACTGTGCACTTCCTTTTTGTTTGATAGCTTGAGGCAAAACAGAATATGACATCTTTGGCCAGTCTGAGCTGTTGAAGATTCCACACTTATTCAAGATTTCAGTAAGTGACTTTGTTTTATCTAGTACCTTTTCAGATGATTGGGACTTCAAGACTGTTAATAATATGATGTCAGACTTAGAAATTTCTGCAGTACTCACAAATCATGAATATTTAGAAGGTTCATTAGACTGTATATTGTTATAATCATTATGGTAACCATTTCTTGCACAAATCAGCAATGCCTAGAAATGTATTAATGTATAACCAATGGGAACATTGTCCTAGGCCACTAAAGGGTAGCTCAAAAACTTTCACCAATAAGTTTCCGTACTTTTCAGGGTTCAATGTATCCAATCCAGAATCATTTTAATTTAGAAATATGAACAAAACAGGAATGAAAAGTGTGTTAACAAATGCCAAACAGATTTATTCTGCAACCTTTTATGCCCAACTGTCTAAACTAGGTTTCGACTTTTGGAAAGACAACCTTGAGACGAAAACTGTCTGGGGTACGAAAGATTGGCAGGTACAGTGTGTAGAAGCTTTATTTAGAGCCTGTATTATCCCTGAGCAAATTATGTTTTTGAATGACACTGTCCAACAGACGTCTTGCCTTGGGTTGGCCAAGATAAAACACATGAACAACCCGTCCATACCTACACCTACACCTGAAAATGATAACACTTCAGAGGAGGTGGTCGACGTACATACTCTTTTGCTTCACAACAGAACAAATCTAGATTGAAATAAATGGTTGATCTGGCCCACAGACATAAACAACCGTCAAGATAGATTCCTGAACAATACACAGGGTTTCACATTCATTAGACCAGACCCAAGATATGTTGAAAGACAGCATCCTGGAATAGTAACAGCATACATCGTAGGGAAGCTGTGCCTTGATTGGCTACATACATCTACACTGAAGGATGTGAAGCAACACTTATCTTTACTTAAAGATGGCGCTGATCTTAGGGAATTCTTGCTAGGACCAAGAAAACCACGTCATAAATGTTTTATATATGCGGGTATCTATGCTGCTTATAATGAAGCATGGATGATTACGCAAGCAGAGACTGCAGAAAGAATGTGAGAAATTGATCGTATTAATGTCAAGAAAATCTATCTCTGTAGTTGACAATGGGTTAACGACTGTCGTCCAGGATATATTCATTGGACAGCATAGTGTCTTCTGCCATAGACATCATAGAACAGGACTTGGTTACGTTGCAACATGGTCAGTCGCAATTACGTTCTATCATGCTATTAGGCTGGACGTTGCAAAACCTTCGCTCAGGCTATGTGCCCTGGCGTTTAATCAATACCACATCACTGTTTTCAGAATTCAATCTCACTGATAAACAGATCAAACTGGCACAGAGGGGAGCATATTATACAGTGTTGAGCATTGAAAAACTGGAAAGATTGCCATTTACAGTCGCTGAAAAGCCAGCTACTGAATGGATTATACATGGAACAATCTGCCTGTTAAAATTTTTCATTTTCAGTATTGCACAAAACACATACCAGCAGGCACATATGAAAGGTTGGGTAAAGAACACATCAAGACATCCTAGGAATTACCATACACACATGCCTTTACAAATTGAATCTCAGTCCAGGACCATTTACCTGCTGCTTTGCCCTTGATCTGCTTCTGCTGGGGGCCCTGTTTCCTGTTTGTGGGTGAGCCGGTTGGCCTTGAGCTTCTCTTTCCATCCGCGGACCGCCCGCTGCCCAACTACTACATCCAGCGGGCAGCGCAGTCTCCCGTGAGGTGCTCGGCAGCGGGCCGCACCCCTGGCCCTTTAAATCACCTCCGGGACAACGTGCCGCGGGACGCCTTTACAAATTGAATCTCAGTCCAGGACCATTTACCTGCTGCTTTGCCCGTGATCTAATTCTGCTGGGGGCCCTGTTTCCTGTTTGTGGGTGAGCCGGTTGGCCCTGAGCATCTCTTTCCATCCACAGACCGCACGCTGCACAACTTCTACATCCAGCGGGCAGCGCAGTCTCGCGTGAGGTGCTCGGCAGCGGCCCCGCCCCCCTGGCCCTTTAAGTCACCTCCGAGACAACGCGCCGCGGGATGCGTGCTGGCTCGCCTGGGCCAAGGGCGGGCCCATCCTAGCCCATCAGAGTCCGAAGCAGGCTGGGCTGGGCCACCCTATATACATTTGTGATCTGGATTGTACTGTAAGACTTTATTTTGTTCATTGGCCCACTTAATGCCTATGTTTATTTTTCATATTCGTCTTAGATACGCAGTAAACATTAGGTTGTGCTGACAGCATTTGCCACTAGCGGAGAGGGTAAAAATGTCACATAAGGGGGAAATTTAACCTTTGGGGGCAGTGTTACTGGTACCCTGGATCAGTTTTTACCCAGGTCCAGATCAGCCTTGGAAAAAGAAATCGCCATTAATGAGCGGCGACTGTCATTGGAACCCCTGTAGAACAAATGTTCCTCTATGGGCCTAATTGCAGCAACTACCTTCCCAATTAATTACACGAGGGAAACACCCAATGTTGGGACTATAGGGGGAATTAATACCGATCGCTCAATCGAGGCGTCACCTAATTTAAATATAACCAGGGAAGATAGCAATACAGACTCGAGCCTAGATTCAGTTCTAGACATTATGCTTAATGAGTCACTAATGCTCCATCCAACAAAACCTAAAGCAAACGCAAACTTAGTGGCAACAGCCCAATGGCAAGGCCCCGCAATTAGGAGGAAACGTGGTGGGATCAGACAGAAGGGAAGATGGCCAAAATCTGCAAAAATATTCAAAACCCCTAAAGCGCTTAAAAATGCTGTTAAACAACCACAAGACCCTCCTCCTCTATCCCTTTTTTCGACCAATTCTCCATCACCTAATGTTTTAATTGCAGAAAAAGCAGTTCCTCCTTTACCACTTTCATTACACAACGAGGGACTTATGGACAAAATTGAACATCTTATTAAATCTTTATTGGCACCACTCCTGGAAAGGATAAAGCGTATCAGTGAAAAAATTGATAATCTGGACAAAGTAATGAAATCTAGCTCTAATACTTTAGGGAAATCAGTGGATAGTGCACACAGTAAGGCTATGGATTCCCAATCACACCCCAGAGCCCTAAAAAGTGGTCCCAATATTATAATCCCGCCACCATCTGCCCCCAGGGCCTTAGATGCTCAAATAATGAAGAACACTGAGGACAATGGCAGGCTCTCTCAGAGGGTGCCGAGGGCGGCTGTAGGTAAGGACGTGCAAACTGGGGAGGGTAGCATGCACAAGGTTGCAGAACCTGTGGGACAGGAGAACAAAAACATCTGTGCAGGCAATGATCTATCCTTAACTGCTATACCAAAGAGGATATTCCCACACATTGATTTACCTCCACAATCAACACCATATACTGTAGTATTAGGGCTTTTGCTTCCCTCTCGCTTTTAACTGTCCGTCGGGCAGTCTTGGGATGTTTGGTCCAGCCTGCTTCTTTCTGTTGTTGTGCCAGTTTGTTTGTTGCTTTTGGCTTCATACGGTCTGGTCCTGTGCATTCTCTGTCCAACTTCTGTTGTTGGTTCAGACTGGCTTTTTGGCTGGCCTACGGGTCTCGGGGGTCTGGGTTTTCGGCCCTCCCGGTTTCTCTCTGTATCGTGGCTAGTTCTTCCTGCTTGTGATTTGCCTGTCTCTTGGGTGGTTTCATCCATTTGACTGTGTTGTTTGGATTTGACCTGCTTCTTTGGCATCTCCTTCTTGTCAGTGGTTTCTTGTGAGTTTCCATCAAGCCGCTTGGCTTGGGTATGACTTATAAGGAGGTAATGCCCTGGTTACTTACAGGTAATCTTCATTGCTCCGAGTATAGTCTTCCTCGCCATATGAGTTCCCATCCCTCCTTCCCTGTGGTGCTATCGGCTTCATGTTTATGCTTGGTAGTTCATCAGGGTGGGGATTGGGCCGACCCTCCTCTTATAGAGGTCAAGGTTGAAGTGGGTTGGCCATGTTGGGAAGGGATGGGAGGCTAACATTTGCTTTGGAAGGTTCTCGTGTGGAGCTGAAGCTCACTTCGTAACTCATGTGGCGAGGTAAGTAACCAGGGCAATACTAATGGAACTAAAGCTTTCTTACCCGTTCAGTATACCTTTGATACTTTTAGTGTTACTTTTGCTGTGTTCTTTTTTGCCACATTTACATTTTTGCCTGTTCACAATTTTCTGTTAACATGTGTGCTGCAGATACTTGTACGCTTAATCCTGCACAAATTCTCCTTCCCTCTCCTGGCAAATCTGTCTTGAAACGGCTAGAGTGGAAGGCTTAGTTCATGAGTTGTTTATCTACACTTATGATGAGAAGTTTACTCCTATTAGGAAAAGAAAATATTACTAGACACTTTAGCACAGAATGTCTTAGAATGTATAACCAAATGGAGTGTTGTGTGTCGATTTAGATATCGTATATAGGTTTCCCGATTTATGCCCTTATATAGGCACAATTCACTTTGCCCTCATTTAGGCATTGAAATCCAACCCTTATTTAGGCATTATCCATGCTAACCAAATTCTGGCATGGTCACCTACATCCATCCATCCAAGTCACAACGAGTTCTTGGATAACCAGGCTCTTAAGCCTTTTGGACTTCCCCTTTCTTGGATTATTGATTTCTCCAAGAACTAATTTATTATGCATGAACATCTATTCCTTAGGGGTTCATTCATGAAGCTCCTCTGTCTGACTTTTACATCAATACTGGCGTTCCTAAACACCTTCAAGGTATAAATATACCTTAGCTTACCATGGCAAGCCATGGTTCGGTCCACCTGTATACTTGCACGGCTCAGCTACGTGGCTCGCCACTGCAAATTTGGAAGGAGATCGAGTCCCCGCCTGACGCACCTACCAGATGTCATCCTCCTCACAGAGAAATCAGCTCCAGTGTTTCCGACTCCACTTGCGGAGTGTTAGAGATAAAGACCCGGAAAGAGATTCTATCCTCTCTCATTCTAAAGTATGGAGCAAACTAGAACCTAGAGGGACTTTTAGCAAATCTTGGCAACACCAATCCTAACTATAGCTAAACTAGATTATAGAAAAACAACACCTACTTCTCACCTCGTACTACACTTATGTTAGGTACACTGGGGTAGAACTAGCTAGAAGCACCAGATGAGTATTCACATTTTAGCCTGTGTTATTTATGTATGTATTTTCATGAATCTATGTCATTGCTACAAACCATGCTATTGCAGTATTATTTAATCTTACTGCAAACACTGTACATATTATACTTCACATTCTGTCTTATGGTTGTAACAGCTCATATCTCTTCCATGAGAAATAAGACTGTTCAATAAACCCCTTTGGTTGAAATGCCAGTCTATGTATTTCTGTGGAAACTTTGTCGAAACGTTATTTATTGTTTCCACGATTCTGAGACTGTTCCGATTCTAAAGGGAAACAAAGTTGTCATGTTTATGCGGCTGTCAGAAACTAATCTCTTCATGTTCATTCGAGCAGTTTCTAGTGACCTCTGAGTTAGCTGGCACACACAAGTAATTAAGTTTAATATTCTCAATAGAGACATACTGACCTCACTCCTATGTCATAACTATAGTGTATATTATTCCAATGCGCAGAGCCTATCAGGGATATAAGTACTACACTACAGGAGGAAAACTCTTCATAAATCTATCGTTTTTGAGAATGTCTTTGGTGACTTTTGCAATTATGATACCATGTGTTGCCTTTAGTAGATTACATTTGTTTCAGTAGAAACAAAGGTGCTCATTTATGAGCCCTTGCAACACTTTTGTGCCAGCAGTACGTCACTTTGAACCGGTGGTGTAAAAAATGTGCCATGTTACGCCCTATTTACAAATGGATGCATCTAGGCAGATGCGTCACTTTTTAAACCCCTACACTACACTATACCTGCATCAGGTATAATGTATGCAGTGTGGGCGTTCACCTGCATCCAAGCCTTGTAGAAGTGGTACAGTGAAATCTATCAGATGGGGCTTGCCTCATGTTTTCAGACACACCCCAGCAATGCGTCAGCTTTGTGCCGACAGGTACGTCAGTAATACTGACTGTATCTGTCATTCCTTGCGACATGATGTGTCATACAGTAAATATGACGCATCCATCATGTCGCAAGGATGGCACACTCAGAGGTGACGTGTCGCTGTTTTGACGTAGCGATGCATCACTTCTCATAAATAAGACCCATATGGTTTCAAACATGTAGAGGACTGCCTACAGTATTGAGGACGTTATCTGTACCCTGAAAACATTTAAACTTGAATGATGACTTAATTTGGGATCATATTTTAATATATTTCAACAATCCTAATATGCCGTATTAATTTTGGATTGAAGGTGACTCATCTTGAAAGATATTATTGCCATAGTCAAAACATCTGAATTGTGTAAAATGAGTGCTTAAGCTGCTTCAAGTGGCAGCAATGGAAAGAACACAGTGTATAAAGTTTCTCTGGCAGATGTTAATTTTTCATGGAAATCGTCCTTTTATCACAAAGAAGTTCCACATTCGTACACATGTGGTATGCACAGCTAAGAAGAATCATGCAGCGTGTTACAGATCTGGTAATAAGGAGCATTTTGTTCATGGGAAACAGTATCCTGCACTCAGGCAAAAGTGTTCTTATTTCAGAACTGCACTTTGCAAGAGAACGTAAAAGGAAGCATTGGGATTCACAAGTGGAGCATGTGTCTGAACCTATTGAGAGTAAATCTTTAGAATGTGAGTATGATTGAAAAGAATTGTGCTTTGATTGTGGTGAAAATTGTCATGGTTGTAAATGTCAAATCTAAAAATAGACCTATGTGTAATAAGGGCACAGGTGGTTTTAATCTTGACATAAGAGCCAATTTGGACTGCCCACTTTACTCAAATGATAGGGTTTAGGGCCCTGCCTTTTGAATTTAAGAGCAGGGAAGCCATGGGTCACTTTTAGTTTGCTGACACAAGCCCTTCTGTCCTTGTATGGCTGGACCAATGTTTACTAGGTATTGATCTGCAGCCTAACAGTCTGAAGGAGGCTTTGCTACTGGATGAAGCAGAAACCTTCACCAGGGTTCTGCATGATACGTTGTATAAGGTGTTGGCAAGTGGTGTGATGAATCTGGAAGTGTTCTTACACAAGATCACATAAGAGACAAACCCAGGATTATTGCAAAATGTACTGAGGAAGACTTTGGGCCATATGCATGGACACATTTTCCCATAGACACAGAATGGGCAAAACCCTTTGATGCATCTAGCCCTTTGAGGGTAGATAAATTAGGTAGTATTCAGGTTATAGAATCCAGTGTGTTTGTGCCCAGCAGTCCTGGGTAAACGGGCCAAAAGATAAATTATATGATGTGTGAACTCAAAAGATTTACCAGCAATATCTTCGTTGATAAATGTCTGTTGCCCAGAGTTAGTGAACTTCTGGCTGAGACCAAGGGTATGAGATGATTTTCCTGGATTGAATTTTCCAGAGCATATCATTAGGTATCCTTGTCTCAAGCAAGGAGGCTTCTTACTGCGTTCATCAACTCATTTAGCTACCAGTTTGTTTACATGCCTTTTGGCTAAACCTCCACAGCAGCAGCATATCAATGTATGATGTACATTTTATGAAGAAGCAAGATAATGTGGCTATTTTTCAGGATCAAAATTCGATCATTGGGAAGGATAAAGTGGAAGATAAAGATATGTTGCAGAGGGGTGTTAAGGTTCTTTAAAATATTGGGTTGACAGCAGAGTTAAAGAAATGCAAGTTTTCCATTACATCTGTGGCATATCTGGAACATGAGGTGAGTGAGGTGAGTGTTTTACCTAAGAAGACATCAGTCGAGGCAATTATGAATGCTCCAGCAGAAATTTGGAAAGACAATGCGTTGCCTTACTTTAGACTTTTGGAACTTTAATCTAAATCTTTGCAATGCATTGCTATGACTTGCATCAGAATGTTTTAGCTTCATCAAAAACAACACTTGCAAGGCAACATTTGAATGGTTGTATCAGGTGGAATCCAAAGATAAGGATGTTACTGTCACCTTTGCCGTCTGCTCCTTATCACCTGCTGAGGAATACTATTCCGTTATTGAATGAAAGATGCTGTAATGTGTGTGAGGCATGGAATACTTCAGAAATTACTTGTTGGGCTTTGAATATTGTTTGACAAGTTCATTACAAGCCCATCACAATGATATCTATCACATGTGTTATTTTCAAGGCTTCACTTACTATTGCCAGGAAAATCCATGCTATGCTTCGATTACGATTGCAAAGTTCAATATGTCCAGGGTATAAAGAATAGAGTTTTTTATTTTCTCAGTAGGGCACCATCACCCCAGAAGGAGAGCATATAGAATGAGTGGGAGAATGGCCCTGGAACCATCACTAAGGGAAATTGATAGTAGAGTATGACAGTAATGAATCTGTGGTGATATCATTTTTTTTAAAAGAATAGATATTTGGGAGAGGGATTCACATTTAAACTTTCAAAGGCATAAGAAACTGAAATATTACATTTTGGGAGAAAAAAATGTTCACCAATTACACGCTCAAGAAAATATGACGAGATGAGATAATTGTACTTACTGCATTGTGAAAGCATGCAGAAAAGAATGCAGACTAGATTATATAATTTATCTTTAATGTATAAACTTGTGCACTGAAATGACAAAAGAAAAATAGGTGATACACACCGATAATTGATGATGCATTCCTGAATCTTACAGAGATTGTATTACATGCATATATGAATTTGAAACACCTAAAACAAGATTTTAGTATTTTGATTTGAAATATATTTACATGTTAGAACTTTCAAAAGTAGTATTGTATGATACTGACATGTGTTATTTGTAACCACACTAAATGATTTCAAATGTATCAGTTATTTAGGAATCATGAGATCTTTATATTATCTAAGGACATGTGTCCAATGATTATATATATTTTACGTTAAATTAGCTTGATTTAATGTGGACCTGACTGAAAATGTGAAGTCCAATAACTTCCTGAGTCTACTGCTTGTGAGAGAATTCCTCAGTATAACTAATAATGTGAAACAGTGTTTTCTTTCCTGAGTTCCCATGTACTGGGCAATACATGTTGCTACATTTTTCTTTAAAATCCTGAAAAGCGGCCCGACAAACTGTCTTCCTGACCTTGCTTAAGGACTGTGTAATTGTTCCGCCTATTTCTCTACATGTTGTGTCTTGTTTATGTCACCTGACACTCATCCTATACGAACTGACCAGTGAACTAAATGGTCTGATCAGATGAGGTGACTCGAGAAGGTGTCACCCCCAGAACTTTAAGTATATAATATTGCCCTATTGAACGGACAAGAGAGCTGGTTGTCAGTTGATGGTTGACGCAAGCACACATGCTGAATATGACTGATGGGCTGGTGATTGTCCTATCACAGAGATTTGCAGAACTTTGTGTGCAATTTGGAACTTGCCTGATGGGGACTCACCTTGTTTTCCTTTTCAAACTGATGCATATGCCATATGCAACATAGTGGTCTCTTCCTTGCTGGGAGACTGCTTGAACTCACATATTTCATGTCCCTTCCTGAACTCTTGAGATTTACATGAGTTTAATTTCTACTTTGTAGTTCAGCTATCCAATTCCAAGTCCTTATTGGATGACTGTTGGGACCGTTATATTGAACCACTCTAAACACAAAACAAGGACCATTGGAGGACCAATAGAGTGGTATAAAATATCTGACAGGAGAGAAAGAAAGAAAAATTGTTTGGCAGACCCAGTCTTGCTACAGCAGATGACTCATGGAGAGGGTTGTTGGAGAGAGTGTTAAGAACTTCTTGGAGACCAGGAGTAAACTGACTAATGAAACAATTTCTGTTTGAGAGGAAGATACGTTGTACCCCCAGTAGCTTTGAGAAAACATTTTTTTTAAAATGATCCACGAAGGTCACCTAGGAATAATGAAGAATTGGTTGTTGATCAAGGACTGGAGTTGGTTACCGGGTATTGATATCAGTGTCCTCTTTTTTGGTTGTGTCGGGAGGGATGTGTTGTGTCTGCTTCTTTTCATGTGAAGCGGAACACTGATGTGCCATTTTAGCTGCTCCTCTGGGATGCTATGACTAAACCAGGATTCAAGCCACAGATGTCTCTAAATTGTTTTTATTAACTACAGTGATATTTTTCCATAAACCATCCATGCATTATAGTTTCTCCAGAAGTAACACCTGTATAATTTCAGTTTAAATTTAGAAGTCCGATCACTTGTGGGAAAGACAATGCAACGCCTATGAAAACCTGCAAAGGTATTAGAGTGCCCTGCTCACCTTCGTAGTTCATTATTATATTCATCCTCCTAGTAAGGGCTCCATCTAAGCATGTAAGTCTCTCATTCTGATTGTTGCAGGATCCCCGATGAAGTAATACCACACCCAGGAATTGAAACAGCATATTCTGTTTATGACAGGATTCCTGATGCAGTAATTCCACACCCAGGAATCCCAATAACATATTGTGCTATAATTCTTAGTTCATGTCAAAGGACTAGGCTTGAATCAATGGTTTGTTAGAACTGTTAGGAAACAAGAGGAATTCTGTGTTTGCAGACTTGTGCTGATAAATCAGGTACTTGACATCAAACTCTGTTTTAGTTTGATGCATGATTTGAGTTGCAAAATGTTGCTGGTTAAGGAGAGTTAGAGGTATAGTTGAGTCTTGTCAGTGTATTGATGCATATTGATAGTATTATTGGCAAGTGTGGATCTAAAGGTTTATATAGAATGGTTTTAGGTCATAGCGAAGCAAATTGAACTTCGGAGCACACTGAAAGCTATTGGGAGTTTCTGGGTTGCTATCAATATGAATATATGTTTGTTGGGGAGGTAGAATATTAACAATTGTTGGACTTACTGGAGAACTCCATGAGTAATTTCAGGGCATTGAACAGTGACTGGCGGTCAACTGTTTTTGAGTGAGCACCAGGGGGTAATGGTAACTTCTATTGTAGATGAGGAGGAGTGCATTGTCAACTACGCAAAGAGTCACTTTAATTACACTGCAGCATGTCTAAAGCCATATTGGTAGTCCTGAACATGACTGTACAAGGCGATTTACTCTAGTATCATGGAGAATATTGTTTTATTTGATTACAGGTATCTAGGTAATGGGGCAGAAGTCAGCAAGGACATCTTGGTCAAGTTTGGTTTATTCAGTTACGGTTATGATCTGTCCTGGGAGCTTTTGCAGCATTCCCTTGATCAAGGGAGGAGTTGCTGATGTTGAGGACTGGTGTGGGGGCATCTCCTCTCAGAGATGTAATGTTGGATGCAAGCAGAATGTCATATGCATCTCAAGTGGCCTCCAGGCAGTTCAGGATGTTGATGAGATTAGCAGGGGAGCTGGAGTTGTAGGAGGCTGACCTAGGTCTGGAGGAATGGGGAATGGAAGGTAATTTAGATGCATGTCTCATGTTGAACAAAAAACGCATTTTTTTGCGATTCTCATTGAGCAATGATTGAGGACATTGCAATTTCTGGCTGGTGATCAGATGGGAGGATTTAAGAGTGGACTGAAGCAATGTTTCACAGCTTGACAAGAGCTATGCTTTTATTTGCTATTTTGTTGATGGTATTCTTGGAGAATGTGGCTTTAGTTGTGGTGATGCGGGAGTTGTGGGGAGTGAAGCACTTTGAGTTTAGTAAGATAATCTAAGAATGTACCCTATTTTTCTCCTTGTCAATATATGGTACTCTAGTTCTGTGAGGTGTCTTGTGTGTAACAGGTTTTCCTTAAACATTAATTACCAACGCTGAAAAGTAGGAGGCAAGTTTTCCCGTCCTTCCCGTTAGGGATATAGACAATGTCACAGTTGATACAAGCCTAGCTACTGGCCTCACTCTTTCTGACAGGTTCCTCCCACTCTAACACATGTCCAAGACACCAGAGGTAGAGGGGACAGGTGAGTCTCCAAACGTTGTTAGAAGGGGGAGCAAACAGGAACTGACTCAGAGCACTTAGGTCCCCTAAGCCCCCAATAACCCACATGAGTGAGCATGTCCCCAACGACCAGGTCTTGAATGGTAAGGATACCTTGAAGATCATAGTAGACTTGAGGACTGAGGTAGATTTTCTAAAAAGAGCAGTACAAGATCTAACAAAGCAAATCAAATCCCTAACAAATAAAGCTGCCTTTGAAGCTCATCCAACTAAGCAGCCACCTATAACATTCTCAACTCTAACTACCCTGACAGTCCAACTGCCCCATCTTCAGCATTGGCTGAGAATTCCACCTGCAAGAAATCATCTGGCCCCATTCCTAGGAATCCTACATCTTACGCTAACACTGTTTGTTGCCTTACACCAGGCCTGCTACAAGCAAGTGGCCCACCACTCTCCCCCCCCATTGACAAATGCTTCCAACGATACCTAAATGTAGGTGAGATAAACCCAGAGAGCCTACCAAGAGCATTTATGTGACCAATGTTCGCAGGTTGTTAACACGCATGAGACATGAGAACGAAGACTTTCTAATCAATAAATGCATACATTCAATTCACGATGTGAGGGGGTGTTGCTCAGTGATCAGAGAGGATATCTTACGGCAAAAAGGATCATTGGCACCAACTCCCAGATGAACTGTATAGAGCTGCACTAGTTGTTGTGAACCTGGCCCATCATTTGATTGCATTGGAGACCTGTCCAAATCCACCAACCCACACTGGTGTAGAATTGAAATATGGCCCCCTTACACAGCCATTGTAGTTAGCCACCCATTGTTCGGTATCTCAGCAGATCTCTGCTTCGCTCCATGGACACCAAACTTCCTCAAAAGGCCCCATAATGTTTTCATCTAACTCAAATATTAATTTAGCTAAGACTAGCCACCTTGATGCCTCAACTCTACCACTAGCCTTGATACCCCTCGCCCTATGGCCAATGAAAGGCATTTGATCACCACTAACAGTTATAATGAGGGCAGCGGTCCCATACGGAATTCCGGATAGGGGCTCTTGTTGGGGAGCTATGAGAAGGAGAAAATCCCCTCCCTACAGAAGATTAAGCCCACTCGGCAAAGCTCACTTTAGTATCTTGGAATGTGGCCGGGGTGAGGTTGAAAGTTTCCCTTGCACATTGGATCTAATACGTAGAAAAATATGACATTTGTATCCTCCAACAAACGTGGTCTCCAACCCCCACTTTTCACCGCCCTAAGGTCAATAATTAGTTTGGCTGCCCAGCTGGGGGTTTATGGATTCTAATAAAAATCGAGCTTCACTGTTCTGCTCAAGAGCTTAAGACCAACAGTCCAGACATATTAGCGGTTCAGATTAGGCGGGAAGATGGGCTAAGGCTGGACTTTTTTCCATGTCTATGCCAGAGGGACCAAAGCGGAAACCATATTGTCCACCCTTCAGGAGTTGGAGAGCCTCCTGTATGCTAGGTATACCCAGTCCCCTCTAATAGTTGCAGGCGACTTTAATGTCACTTTCAAACCTCTAGGGCAGGAAGATTTGTGTGAAAACGCGGAGGAGGAGGCACTGCTGCTCATTCCCCCTCTGGATTATCCTCCCATCAAAATATGGTCCCAAACGGCATTGCGACTCAACCCATGAATTTAGCTTGAGGGCTACAAATGGTCGTACTAATTCAGAAACGTCAAGAGAAAATACTTATAACTGGACCACCAATATGAGTCGTATAAATAATTTCTGCTGGACCTGAGATTGAGCCCAAAGTCATTGATATGGTTGCATAGACTACTAAGGACAGTGACTATAATCCCCTTGATCTTACTTTGATTTTACCTTGGGCCAGACGCTTATATACACCAAATACTATTCTTGCAACCAGGGTGGTTTGCACCTACCAACGATAACAGGTGTCATAAATGGGCATGTGTAGCTATGGACCCGGAGTAGCAAGACCAAATCAATACTAATTTGGAGGCAAGTATCAGTCAGATGCTTAGACTGCTAGAACCCTTGGGGGACTTTGCTAAGATTACTGACTGTTGCACTAATTTCTTTAACTAGTTGGTATCTTATTTTAAAATACCACGACATATGCTGGGTGAGACTAAAAGCACAAAACCACAGTTTTCCGGGTTCAATTAAAAGTGCAGGGACCTCAGATCCAAATTGGCTACTGCAATTCGAACAAACAATGTGGCCATAGTGAGGGAAACCAGGAGAACTTTCAAGAAAGCGTTAATTAAAGCTAAAAAAGAATGGGAAATAAAGGGCTGGTTGTTGATCAGTGATGCTTACCTCAAAAACAACACACAATGATTTTGGCTCCTAGTAACAAGGGGAGACGGAGGAAGACCCCAACCACTAGACAATAACATTGCAATTGAAGCTTGGCACCTTCATTTTTCCTCACTATACACTCGAGAGCTTGATCGTACCAATGAAGCCCCAATAGTTGATTATATTAGTCCCCAGATTGATGGGTTTTTCACCATAGCCGAAATAAGATCCAATATCAATTCAATTGTCAGGTCTAAAGCAACATTAACAATTAGTCATTATATATTCTGGCTTTGGCTAATGGAATTGCCGCTGGCACCCCAATTCCGTCTACTTGGAGACGAGCTGAGGTAATTCCGTTGTACAAGAAGGGCGACTGTTCGCTGCCCTCAAATTACAGACTCATCAGCCTGATCGACAGTGCTCAAAAGGTCTTTGCCCGTGCACTCCGAGAATTCAAACTTGGATAGACAACAACATTATTTTGCCCCCTTACCAAGCAGGGTTTAGACAGAAAGTTAGCACTGTTGATCAGGTTTTTCGCTTCCAATGACGTGCTTGGAAGACCGTGACCATCTGCCAGGTCAGCTTACTTGTAGCTTTCATTGACTTAGCGCTGCATTCACCCTCATTTCCAAACATAAACTCTGGCGCGTCTTGAAGGAAATGGGTCTCCCTTGTGAGATACTAGCATTGTTAGTTCGCCTCCACGAAAACAACTATGCAAGGGTTCACTGGGGAAGTGAAGGTCAACTGACCAACCCGCTTAGGGTGGACAGGGGGGGGTACGCATGGGGTGCATACTGGCCCTCACTTATTTTTCACTTTTCTCAACAGACTCATCCACTACCTTGCTGAGAGCCCAGCTGATGCGCCGACTCTGCGGGGGGAACAAGGTGACATCTCTACTTGTTGCTGACGACACTCTGTTTGTTTCCATGACCCCTAGTGTCATGCAGTCCTTCGTGACACGTTTTGAGTCTTTCTGTGCAATGAGAGGCCTTGAGATCAACACCTAAAAGACCAAACATTTAATGCTGAATCCCCATAGATATTTTAAGGGAAAGTTGTTCCTAGATTGCATTCCCTTTGAGGGAGTAAGCACCTTTGATTATTTGGGTGTCACGCTCTCCAACAACCTGTCTTGGAAACACCATGTCAAGAGGTGGAACCTCCAGCTTAGTCACATTATTGGGGCCTTGATCAAAGAGCAAAAGAGCCCATCGATCAAGGCAATAGCTGCCCCTGTTTGTATTTATGATTACAAAGTGTTGGATACAGCTTTATATGGGCGGAACTCTGGGGTTTTGAAAAACTGGATGCACTACTTGCTACTGAAAACACATTTTTCAGATCACTTTGCTCACTCCCCCAGAGTACTCCCCTGCACCTTTTGGGATTAGACATGGGCAGAACCTTGATTGTAGGAAAAGCATAGTTACTCCCATATTCTTTTGGTTACATTTAACAACTACCCCATAGCTACAACCTTAAGTTGCTGCCCTGGATGAGGTTTATGTATGTATGTATACTTGTTAAGCGCAACTGCCACACAAAGGGTATCCTGGTGCTTTGACCATAACAATCCATCAGATGTGATACACTACATTGCTCTTGGAAAGAGGTGGGTTTTAAGATCCTTCTTGAAGGAAGTCAGATCTTGCCTACTCCTCAGTGACAGAGGTAAGGTGTTCCACAGTTTGGCTGCCGCAAAGCTGAAGGCACAGCCGCCCATCCTCACTCTGCTAATCTTGGGGACCATCACCAGGAACGCCGAAGAAGACCTCAGGGGTCTAGCAGCTTGGTACCAGGAGAAAAGATTTTGAAGCAGCGTTGGTCCCAGTCCATGCAAAGCCCTGAAAACAAGGCATGAGGCCTTAAAAAGAATCCGCTGCTGGACAGGTAGCCAGTGGAGATCAGAGAGTGCTGCCGATGACGATGCAGAACGTGGGCGAGATAAAGGCAATTTGGCTGCCATATTTTGAATCTTCTGTAACTTTGATACCAGGATATTGGGAGCCCCCAGAAGCAGTGCGTTGCAGTAGTCTAACCTACTGAGGATGGTACTACGCACCACTTCTGCCCTGGCTCCTAGAGGAAGTAACAGCAAGATTTTTCATAAGGCTCGAAGCAAGCCCATACAAGTCGCTGTGGTCCTGTTGACAGAGGCGTCAAGCTGCAGGCTAGGCTCAAACAAGACCCCTAAGTTGCGAGTCGACTCGGCAGCAGTCACCGTGCCCAAGATAGAGGCTGGCCAAAAGTCGTCCGGCAGCGGACGAGGAAGCCGATCCAAGGAGCATTGAAGAACCTCGGTTTTCGACCCGTTGAATTGAAGCGAGTTGAGTCGTAGCCATTCAGCTGTTGCCGACATGCACCGGTGAAAGGTGTCCCTCGAGACTGTCTCATTGCCCTTAAATGTAAAGATCAGTGTCATCGGCATAATTTATGACTGATATGCCGAATGACTTTATCAAACTTATTAGGGTTCGGAGGTGTAGGTTGAAGAGGATCGAACTGATCGCTGACCCCTGAGGTACACCCTGATTCACCTGATGCATGGCTGATCGAAACGGTGGCAAGGCCACAGCTTGCTATCTGTTGCAGAGATAGGATGTTAACCAGCTTAAAGCCAAGCCTGTTACACCTGCTCTCCGAAGGCGGCCCAGTAAAACCGCGTGGTCCATCATGTCGAACGCTGCCGACATGTCAAGCAGCACTAAAAATGCTGCCTTACCCATGTTGACACACGCTCACAGATCATCCAACACAGCGACCAAAGCGGTCTCAGTACCATGGGCCGGCCTAAAGCTAAATTGGGCTACATCCAGACAAAAGTTGGTTTCAAGGAAGTTGGATAAGGCTCTTGTGACCAGCTTCTCTATGATTTTTATCGGGAATGGTAAAAGCGAAATGGGCCTGTAATTGGCCAGACATAGAGGGTCCAAAGAAGCCTTTTTTAGCAAAGGTGTTACTACTACCAACTTCCAACTGTCTGGGACTGAAGCTCTAGCTTCATTGACCGCCATAGGAAAATTGGCTGGCTGACTAAGGTGAAGTCTCTGATGATTACTTTAGCGTTGGAAGGTGCTTGGGATACTAAAAATCCAGATTCTTTACATGGCGAAGCACTGATCAAGAAGTATTACTGGGACTGGGTGGCACAGTCCTCTATTTCTTAGCCATCTTGGGGCCGTCTGACACTTGACTTTATGGAGTTTAAATTGGAAGGTGTTTTTGAGCAATACTTGGAGGCTATCACAAATACACAGGATATGAAGCTTTACATGCAATTTAGATTTCGCTCCCTCACTATGAATACTTTTACTGCCTCCTGGCAACAGCCTTCCTCTATATTCCAGCTCTGTCCAGGCTGTGCCCTTGCAGCCGAGTCTATCAGTTATATCCTTTTTGCAAGCCCTAGGTATCGTTTATTGAGATCCAGGTGGATAGTTCCTGTGTGCAGACGGTTTGGTACCCGTTGCCACAGTGATGCTTTATGCATCGTAAAATCCGACTCGAGTAAGCTAACTGTTTGTGCAGTTGCCAAATTCCTGGGCAAAATGTTGATCAGCAGAAGGTTTGCAATGAATATGTAGTTGATGCAATTTCTTTTAACTCAATTATCTTAAAATGATTTTATATATGTTGCTACTTTTAGCACAGAAGAGAGACAATTTTTCGATCTGTATCCGCATGGCGGGTAATGCTGTTTAGTTTTTACTGCATAGACTTCTGCTTACATAGTTCTTAATTACCCTCCTAGCTCTCCTTTTAATTGTTTTACTATTGTCTACCAATTTGGCTCAAGTCGGTCTGTGATGAACTGGATTTTTTGCCTTTGTTAGTTTACATTGCCTCTTTGCACAATAGGGACTGGGAGTTTTTGAGGTCCTTGTATTATCGCTTGAGATTATCACAGAAGATGGATCTCAAGAGTTTCAGTCACTACTTCCAGTATGCTAGTTACAAATCTCGCGTACTGTATGCATTTGCACTTTTGTGGTTTTTTTTCCTTGACTGTGTCTATTATGGAGTTTGGACTTTTACATCATGTGGTTACTGACCTTTTATATACATATCGGCCTCTTGAGGGTTGGTGCACTGCTGTTCATTAACATTATCCTATATGGTCTATGTAACTGCTGCTATTGAACCTTGCATGCTTTATCCTGTTTCTCATGTACTGTATGGATATGGCACTAGTATGGTTGCAATGGCCAAAAGAAAGTTATTGACTGACTGACAGGATGAAAGTGTGTTGACTTTTGAATAAGCAAGCTCAGTGACATGCAACTTCGAGTTGAGTGAATAGAGACAATTTAATTGTGTTTATAAGGATGTCGTTGAATATGTTGAAGTCGCTGAAGAAGCTTGGGTGAGAGTGTTGAATGGTGGCAGCAGAGATGAGGTTCGGCATTTCTTTCATTGTCATTTTTTGGGCAGGGTGTAATTGAGGCAAGGAACAGTTGGGGTGCAAATAACAACTTATAGCTGAATGACTAAGGGTGTAGGGGCAGGAAGAGTGGATGTTTCTGTGAGCCCCCACCTGCATTTTGAGTGTAGTAGGATTTGTTGTATGCTGTAGCCTGCAGGGATGAGGATGTAAAATATATGTTTGTTAACCATATTATTTGGATGAACACTGCTTCTAGGCTATTTTATATGATGATGTCATCAACATTTGAAGTGTGTGTGTGAGACAAAAAAAGGCATTTTGATCACCATGAGTTAGATGGCTTACATTGTTTGTGGAGTTAGATGGATTACATTGTTTGTGGTGCATATGTGCTTCTAAATGACCTATGGATGAGATTGATGGTCTACCATGCGAGGGAATGTTGATTATATTGGTCTGGTCTTGGTACAAGGTTATATAGGGTGGAATGTCAGGAATCGGAGGGAGGCTCTGATTGGCCATCTCATTGTTGGTGTCAAGTGACCACTCATGATGCAGGCTGAGGTGTGACTGGGATGAGGAGTGGGCAGGATTAGCCATATTATGTGGGCTTGCAGTGGTCTCCATAAGTGGCCTTCCAGAGATATAAATCAGTGGAAAGCTGTGGCTGGCTCTTAGCATTGGTGGAATCAGATGACCTGAAAGTTGACTAAAACAAGAGCTGGGATTCTGACAAGCGATCACTATTGTTCAGTTCAAGTCACCTCCTACACACAGGCTGGGGTGAATTTGGGGACATGCTGCACCTGGAATTTGAAGGAATCATGGTCCCTTCCTTTTTCCCTTTGTTAATCATGAAAGTGTTTTTCCAACAGAAGGTACACATTTTGTAGGAGCAAACTAAAACACATTTTTTAGTTTGGGCTTTAACCAAGATCTTTTGTTAAAAAAAACGAACTTTGACAAGTCAAAAACTTTGCATAATGAGGCTACAATTCCAAATGATAACTTTCATTTAGATTCATGTAGTAGACAAAGCTAAACGATGTGTTAAAAAAGAAGTATTTCTCATTTTAGCTCATAAAGGAAATGTTGCTCCCCCCACCGCCGAAACAAACTGCTGGAAGATGTAAATCAAACTATGCCTACAAGTAAAACTTAACTCAAAATACTGTACTTTTTTGATTTGGTGTACATCTCTTCAGATATTAGCAGTTGGACGGGCATCAAAGAGTTAGAATTAGTAGTACCTTGGCCATCTGAATTCATGGACAATAAACTTGATAGTTCTGTCAGTCGCATTTGAATTTTTCAAAAACGTTACTGGATAATCAACGGCTTCAATTCTTTTATTTCCAGAATATTGAACTTTTGCAGTCATATGATATGTCGTTTTATCTGAAAGATTAGA
This sequence comes from Lissotriton vulgaris, assembly GCF_964263255.1. Taxonomy (NCBI): domain Eukaryota; kingdom Metazoa; phylum Chordata; class Amphibia; order Caudata; family Salamandridae; genus Lissotriton; species Lissotriton vulgaris. The sequence goes on from NC_141691.1 coordinate 1,499,306,505, forward strand.
GCATTTTTAATTACATCTGTCAGATTAATTGTGTTACATTTAGTGTGTAAATTATAGTTTACATGTCTGGTGTGCGAGTTATGTATTGTAGAGTGTTTTTTTTTCAATTTTAGTTCATAACCATAAAACGTTTTGTTTTTATTAAAAAAAGGATATGTCTTAGTTTTTTTTAAACATACAATAAGGTGTTATAACCAGAGCTAACCATCACTTCGCTTTAACCTAGATATAATTTAATGTATAGCATCCCTTTTGCACCGCAGTAGCATGCAAGCTCCTTCCTGGGAAACGCGTATTTTATTGTGGGACTAGTAGAAGCTTGTGCTGAGAATCCTTCGGGAGTACTGTTTTACCTCATGAGAAGATTAAGCTGGGTCTGACTAGAATACCATGGTATCCACTACATGAACATGTTTACAATTTTTTTACTTGGCTCCTGGAGGTCTCTAATAGCCACCAATCCTCTGAGCAGTGGATTGGTGACGCCGACTGGAGGGGGATTTCGAGAGAGGACCACAAGGTAACATGAAATGAATCTCTCGAAATACACCCGAGCTGCCCCTATCACTCTTACATGCAGCAGCAGCAGCTTCACCAAACAACTGTTGGAGGGTCAGGATCTCCCGATCTTCCCCCTTTATATGGGTTATTTAGGAAACAAGGAACAAGTTAATTTGTCCTGTAATGGTGGCCACAACATTTGTCTATGGGTTATGGCCAGCCAATGAGATTGTTCGTTCCTCAGGTTTAGTAGTGGCTCTGCAGTACCAAAAAGGCTGATGTGAGGAAAAATCTATCAGCAAGTCAGAGGTCTCTATTTCTAACATTTTTAGTACATGGGATTTCCACGAAATCAACCGTCCAGATGTATCTCAGTTTTTAACCCCTTTATCACTACCAGAGTCCTTTTTTAAATGACATTCTTCAAAATGGCTGAATACATTTATAGCGAAACACAAAAGGCTCACTTTCTGAGTGAAGTTCTACCTTTTAGCCAGTTAGGTGTAATGCTGTTCAGCCTTTTTTCTGCATTGGAGAGCAAACTTTAATATAGGAATTCACATGCGAAAGCAACGTTTTCTGAACCCACTCATACTGGCGGCCTTCTTGGTGGACCGGTGCAAAACTTCTACAAAGGAGCTGAGGCAAAGTATATTTAATTAAAATAACAAATGTTAAAATTCAATGACATTGGGCAAGGTTTTTCACCATCCCTATGCAAACACCCAACCGACAACATCCCCTTTATTATTTTATTTTAACAAGTCATAAGTGATGTAATATGTGAGGTCCTAGGCAGTGCATGATAGGGGTACAATTTATATGTTTTTTTTTACTAAACTATAGCTGGTGTATTTAAATGTTTTTGGTTATTTTTTTAACATTAGCTCAAGTGTAATTCCAAAATCTAAATGTAACATGACATTAACCTTTGTTTATTCAGTGAATTTCTGATTTCTTTCTTTTTTACAATAAATTAATGTCTTAGAACCCAACTTAAATCTAGCATCACTTTTACCTGTGTTTAGTTCAGTGAATGTGTGGGGGTTTTGAATGTAAAAGAAGATAGCTTTACCATACCTACCTATAATGTCTCTAATCTTTTGCTTTTTCCTATAATTTCAGATTCTTATGATATTCAGATAAAACCCCCTGGCTATAAGCCATGGACAGTGGGATAATTGGACATGGCCCACTCCTCATGGGGGGTAACCTCAGTGATCAGCTGGCTACCCCTGCCCTGTCCTGATCTGCCTGCTCTCTGTTCTCCATCTGTGTGCCCTGCTCCATCTCTCCATCACTCCCTGGCCAGCTTGCTTCCCAGGCTGGCCTGCATTTAATGGACTGCTTACTGATCATGCCACTGCCCCCTCTTGCCTGCCCTCCATAGTCCATTGTGCTGCACATGCCACGACCACCTGCTGTTCCTAATCAGCTTGCTGTGCGATTTTCCATAAATTCTGATCTCTGTGTGAATGCCCCCGCTCTCTCCCTCATTGCCACTGCCCCTCCCATCTCCCCTTCATTGTTGCCCATGCCTTTCTCTCCTCTGCCACCATTTTATATGTATGTGCCCCTGCCCATGGAACATGGTGGGCAAAAAGGAAGGCCCAGGGGCATGCACACAGACATCGGAGGGCAGGGGGAAGGAGAATAGGGGCAGCAAGCTAAGCACAGAGGCTAAGCAGAAGGTCAATGATGGAGCATTGAATTGGGAAATGGAGGGCAGGAGGAGTGGACTGGTACATCATGCTAAATGGAGGGCAGTGGCAGCACATCAGACCATGCATGGCAGGAGGGAGGAGACTAGTCCATGGATTCAGACAACAGAGGATAGGGAGGAGGCAAATGGGGCAGAGAAGGTGGGAAGGCCAGTGGCAGAACAACGGCCACACAGGGCTGTAATAAGGGAGCAGGGACATGGACTTAGACAATGGATGGCTAGGAGGAGGGAAGGCAGGAGCAGCAATCTCGGGTGGGGGGAGCACAATGCCAGGCCCTGCTTTCAACCCCCCACCATCCATTATGATATGCATCTTACTTAACGTTAAAAAAAACACTAGAAATTTGCTGAAAAAAACAAAGATTACAGGGACGATATAGTTAGACTCAGATTTCACTCATACACAACCAGTGAAATTCAGCAGTTATATATACCTGAGCTAACTATAACTTATGCCCCCGCAATGTACTGCTAATGACCTCAGATATTACATCATTCATGACATGGTCAGTTACATCACTCATGACAACACTCATGATATCTCAAATGAGCTGTGAATGGAATGAAACTATAATCGCTAGAACTTTATTTAGGGATAGTGTATGTATATTGACACCCCTTTTTTTCTTTTCTTTTGTGTAAGAACCATTATAATACGCAACGTGCCCAGATTAATATGGCCAATAGCTTTTCACTTTAAAGTAATGTGTAGTCCATTGTTTATGTTGATGTTTGCAATCCTAGGAGTATGTTTATTATGAATAAGTCACGTTGACGAACATACAGGTATGGCGGTCACGGGGCAGGATATGCTCAAATGACATTGTGTGTATATTAACACTTGTTTTCTTTTCTTTATTGTATCAATTCCTGAATTTTCACATCGTGACCAGGTCAATATGGCCGCCAGCTTTTCTGATTAAAGTAATATGTAGTCCTTTGTTAATGTTGGCAACTGGAGGAATTTGTACATTTAAATAAGGATGCATTAATGACATCTTGTATCCTTATCAAGGTTCGGACGAGCCGAAACGCGTGGATCACGTCCTTTGCACATTAAATACTTCCAAACTATAACCTGAGTGCTGATTCCTTCCTTGTAAGAGTGAGAGGAGATTAAATACATATATATAAAATTCACTGGAAAAAAACACAAGTTTCAGGGACATTATAGTTAGAAATTAGCATTTAAAAAACCTCAGAAATTCACTGAAAAAACCACAGGTTTCATGGACGTCATAGTTAGTTGGACATTTCACTCGTACAAAACAAGGAAAATTCGACCGTTATAGTTAATTGTTCTGACTATAACTCGCGCCCCCGCAATGCACTGCTGATGACTTCACATATTCCATCACTCATGACATGGTCAGTGACATCACTGATGACATCACTGATGACATCATCCATGTGATCTTCTGATGCACCTCCTCACACCCTAAAATACGGACTACCATTCTTGAAACCATAGACACACCAATACTAGTACAGCTACAATATTCTGTGCACTATACATGCAGATCTCTAATCAGCTATATAGCATTGATACAGTCTTTTAAATACTCAGTTAGTACCTATGCAGTCTAGGAATCCTTCTGTCTGTCCCATGCACTTGCTCATTCACCCATCCAGCACTATGTACGTATCCTACACTCTGCCAATACCTAAGCACTTATAAATTTAGCATGCACTCTCTTTGCAGCACTGAAATTACTCCAGTTATTAGTCATATACTTAAGGGATGGCCTAGCCACTAACCCAAGTACAGGTAAAATGTGTTGTACACTATGCATGCAGATCTCTAACAAGGCACATACTATTAATACGCTCTTCTAAATACCCAGTTAATACCTATACAGTGTTGGAATCCTTCTGTCTGTGCTTTGTATTTCTCCAATCACCCATCCAGCACTATCTACGTATCCTATCACTCCGCCAATACCTAAGCACTTATAAATTCAACATGTACTCTCTTTGCAGTACTGACAATATTCTAGTTACTAGTCATGTACCTAAGTAATGGCCTAGCCAGAAAAACTAGTACAGCTATAATATTCTGTACACTATACATGCAGACCCCTAATCAGCTACATTGCATTGATACAGTCTTCTAAATACTCAGTTAGTACCTACACAGTCTAGGAATCCTTCTGTCAGTCCCATGCAGTTCTCCATTCATCCATCCAGCACTATCTACTTATCCTATCACTTCCCCAATACCTAAGCACTTATAAATTGAGCATGCACTCTCTTTGCAGCACTGAAATTACTCCAGTTAATAGTCATATACTTAAAGAATGGCCTAGTCACTAATACAAGCGCAGGTTCAATATGTTGTACACTACGCATGCAGACCATTAACCAGCTACATACTATTGATACGTTCTTCTAAATAGCTAGTTAGTACCTATGCAGTGTAGGAATCCTCCTGTCTGTCCCAAGCATTTTTCCAATCACCCAACCAGCACTAGCTACTTATCCTATTACTCCACCAATACCTAAGCACTTATAATAACTGAAAAAAATGTTTAGCATTTTTTGATATGTACTACTATCAAGGTAAGATTAAGTAATCCAAACACTATCAATGCACAACTACATTCTGCTGTGCACAAAATATATAAACATCTAACCAGCGACTTAGTAAAGTACTACCCATGCAACCTAGGAATACTCCTGTCTGTCCCATGCACTTCTCCAATCACCCATCCAGCACTATCTACGTTTCCTATCACTGCGCAATACCTAAGCACTTACAAATTCAACATGTACTCTCTTTGCAGCACTGAAATTATTCTTGTTACTAGTCATGTACCTAAGGAATGGCCTTGCCAGTAAAACTAGTACCGCTACAATATTCTGTGCACTATGCATGCAGACCTCTACACAGCTACATAGCATTCATACAGTTCTTTAAATACTCAGTCAGTACCTATGCAGTCTAGGAATCCTTCTGCCTGTTTCATGCACGTCTCCATTCAACCATCCAGCACTATCTACGTATCCTATCACTCTGCAAATACCTAAGCACTTATAAATTTAGCATGCACTCTCTTTGCAGCACTGAAATTACTCCAGTTATTAGTCATATACTTAAGGAATGGCCTACAATATTTTGTACACTATGCATGCAGACCTCTAACCAGCTACATAATTGATATACTCTTCTAAATACCCAGTTAGTACCTATGCAGTCTAGGAATCCTTCTGTCTATTCCCCGCACTCCACCATTCACCCATCCAGCACTATCTACGTATCCTATCACACCACCAATACCTAAGACCTTATAAATCCAGCACGCACTTTCTTTGCAACACTGAAATTATTCCAGTTATTAGTCTTATACTTAAGAAATGGCGTAGTCACTAGCCCAAGTGCAGGTACAATATTTTGTGCACTATACATGCACACCTCTAACCAGCTACAAACTTTTGATACACTCTTCTAAATACCCAGATAGTACCTATGCAGTGTAGGAATCCTCATGTCTGTCCCATGCATTTCTCCAATCACCCATCCAGCACTATCTACTTATCCCATTACTCCACCAATATCTAAGCACTTATAAGTTTACTATATCCTCTGTTTGTAATACTGTAATTATTCTAGTTACTAGTCATGAACTTATGGAATGGCCTAGCTACTAACATAAGTATAGCTATAATATTTTGTGCACTATCCAAGTAGACCTCTAACTAGCTACATACTATTGATACACTTTTCTAAATACCCAGTTAGTACTCATGCAGTTTAGGAATCGTCCAGTCTGTCCTATGCACTTCTTTTATCACTTATCTACCATTATCTACTTCTCCTATCACTCCACCAATACGTAAGCACTTATAAATTAAGTGTTCACTCTGTTTGCAGCACTGTCATCATTCCAGTTACTAGTGGTATTCTTATAAAATGACCTAGGCACCAACACAAGTACACATAAAATAGTCTGTGCATAATCCCTACAAATCTCTAAGCAGATACATACTATTGGTCCACTCCATTAAATACTGAAGTAGTACCCATCTAGGGTGGGATACCTCCTGTCAGTCTCATGCAACACTTCAATCACCCATCCAGCACTATGTTCTTATTGTATCAGTCTTCCAATACCTAAGCACTTACGGGGGAGATTTACAAGCATCCTGTTCCACCAGTATGTCACTTTTTGTAATGTAGTGATGGCGCCAGGCACTCCTTCATATTTACAAGGAGGGGAAAAGCCACCCTGTGTGGTTTTTCCTCTCCTTGTAAATAAGACCCCTTCATACACAGACCTTTGCTTGGAAGGAGCTTTCCATAGGTGTTGCTGTGGGTGTTCTCATGCAACATGCATGACCAAGACACATCTCCAGATTCATGAGAAATCGTAAATCTGGAGATGTGTGTGAATGCTGCCCCATCCTAGAGTTGTTGTAGCAAGGCGATACGAGGAGAATTGTTTGCATTTCTCCTCATTATTTCCTCTTTCAATGCATGCTGCATTCCACAGCATACATTGAAAGAGGGAGATGCCTTTACTGATTGTTTTTGTGCAGGAAGGTGTCCCTTCCTGCACAAAACCATTCTCCGCATGACAGACATCCGTGCACCATGGTAAGAGGAGGTCTGCCACTCTTTCACATGGATGATGCATACAAATATATATATACACTTTTTACACACAAAACGATTGCACATTTGACAATTCACAATACACTTTCCACAAACCTATTCTAAGTTGTACCCTAGTAACTAGTTTAACACCATGACCTACATTGGTTTATTTTTATCTACTACAGGACTGGTCTCACAAGGGCGAGCTTTTTTTTGAAAGCGTAACTTTATCGACTGTGTACACCAGTAAGGTGTACACCGTTCTATTTGTTGCCCTTTGTGAGTGAGATGTACGTGTACAAGCCGCCGCGTTTCCAAGCCCGTTTTCTTATTTGTCAGGCTTTTCTTCAGGGCTATTTACTGGGTACCTATGTGAAAACAATGGGGAAAACGATTCAGTTTGTGACCTTCACCTCTATAAATTAAGTGATGTAGATCATAGTGCATATTGTTACCATATTAGAATTTGTGTACAAGAATTTTCTGGTTGTTTGGAGCTCTTGAATGGCGCTTGTATTGTTCTGCAGAGATAAAAAACACATAATGTGTCTAATTTTACATATGGGGCAATTGTTTCACTGACTTTTTGTCGCTAATATGACATAAGGACTTACGTGTATGGGTTTCCTCTAATCGTAACTGTTGCCGCTTAGTATTTTTGTCTTCTATAGCACAGTTGTTAAAGTCGCTGCGTGATCTGCGAATTATTGGAGAGAAAAGTTTTCACTAGGTGTGATCGGTAAAGCAGCAGGTCTCTATGAGAGGTTTCTCCATTGCTACTGATTACTTACTTGGAGTTTCCTCACAGAGGCTTACCGCCGGTCTTCCGTTTTAAGGGCGTTGCCTCATTTCGCCAATGTTGTATCTAACCGCATTCACAGCAGAGTTAAAGAGATGGAATTTAATTTTCGGTCTCTGGATGTTGTTGTATATTCCTTATCCCGCTCGAGCAAAGTGTTACCTGTGGTTTGGAGTGTCCTGTGTTTTCTCTCTCGTTCGAGTTGTTTTCGCCTGCTCCCGTGTTGAGTGGGTGCTGGGTATGCTGATCACATGACCTTTGTTTAACCAGCATGTGTCATGTGGTTTGGGAGTTGTGGGAGATGTAGTCCTAATGCTCGGGTAGAGGTTCAAAAAAACTGTGTTTCCGTTTGGGGTCATTTACAGAGGACAATGATTGGAGCTTAAATTTCCGATAGTTCGTTCAATCCTGCACTCACGCAGTTGTATTTCAATATTAGGTATGCCTCTGTCTTATGTAATAGGGTTTCCAAATTTCTTCCACGCAGGGGAATTTTTATGCCTGAAAGGACAGACCACCTAAATTCTTTTTCTGTGTGGTTGTGGTCCATGAAATGTTGGACCATTGGAGCAGTCAGTACTTTCTGTCTTATTCTGGAGCGATGTTGTGCCAGCGTCTGTGTGATCTGTTGATTGGTTTTCCCGATGTAAAGTTTGTCACAAGGGCAAATTATTACGTAGACAATATTTTTACTTTTACAATTTGTGAATTAATTGTGAGTCCATTTGATGGTGTTATGTTCAAACATTGAACCCTCAATGGTACTTGCACATGATATACAGGTGCCACATTTATGGTGGCCTCGCACCCGGCTCAGATTCCATATTGCTCGCAGGTCAGTTTTAGCCTTAGAAGTTCCTAAATCTGCCCTAATTATCTGTTGTCCAATATTTTTGTTTTTCTTGAATGCAAACAAAGGTTTTTCAAATGGAATTTCAAGATTTGATATCAGGTGCCAATTTTTCAAAACAATAGATTTAAATTTGTTTGTGTACGGGTCATAAGTTGAAAAACAAACGAGTTGTTCAAGTGGTTTCTTGTCTCTTTTGGTTAGCAATACCTCTCTGGGGGTAAATCATGCGCGTTTAGTGGCATGTTTCAACATTTTTTTGGGGTAGCCTTTTGCTCCTAACTGCTCACAACGGATTTCTGCATGTGTCGCGTAATCTTCTTTTCTAGAGCAGTTTCATCTTACTCTCAGTAATTGACTGTATGGTAAGTTTACTTTTAGACTTTGAGGGTGAAAGCTCCGATAGTGGAGGATGGTGTTTTTGTCGGTCTGTTTGCGATACAATGTGGTAGCCAATTTGGTTTTTTGGGGAAAGACTTCAACATCAAGAAATGTCAAGCGTCTTTTACTGTATGCAATGCTGAATTGGATGTCTGGAGGCCTTGTGTTGAGCCATTTGTGGAAACGGACCAGATGTTCTTCGGTACCGTTCCACTGGCACCAGACATCATCAATATAGCGATACCACTTTATGATATGTTCGCCATAGGGATTGTTTTGGTAGACAAATCGTTCCTCATACAGGGCCATGAAGAGGACCGCCATCTCTGGAGTATAAGGACACCCCATGGCGGTCCCCTTCACCTGCATGTAGAATGTGTCCATGAATCCAAGAAAGTTACGTTTTAATGCTAAGCTGGCCAGTTCAATTATACATTTTGTGGGCACTCGTTGTGGCTTTGGCCTTGTTTCCAAGAAGAATTTGATGGCTTCTAAACCTTCTTCTTGTGGAATCTTCGTGTACAGTGAATTGACATCAAATGATACCATTAGTTCATTATTTTCATCAAATGGTAGACTTTCAATTTTAGTGATGAAATCCCCGGTGTATTTAATATAGGATTTAACTTCACTCATGTACGGTTTTAAAAACACGTCCGAATGTTTGGCTATTGGTTCAAGAATTGATTCACACCCGGAGACTATAGGTCTCCCAGGTGGATCTTGTAGGTTTTTGTGAAATTTTGGTAAGAAATAGATTACCGGAATACGTGGATTTTTCTTATTCAGGTAATCAAATTCCTTTGGGCCTAATATGCCTTTATCAAACCCTTCTTTAAGTTTAATTTGTATCTCATTCTGGATAAGATTGGATGGATCCTCCGTTAATTTCCTGTACCATTCTGTGTTTTCAATTTGACTGTTGGCTTCAGCTATGTATTTCTCTTTTTGCCACACCACTAGGGCGCCCCCTTTGTCAGGCGGCTTTACTACTATTGATGCATCATCACTGAGATGTTTAATTGCTCTCTGTTGGTCTTTCGTGATGTTTCTCTTAAAGAAAACCTTTTGTTTACCTAACTGCGTGAGTGAGGAGAGAACAGCCTGTTCGAATGCCAATATTTGTTTGGGGACCATTTGGGCTGTAGGAGTGAAAGACGATTTATTGGATAGATTTGATGGCTCTATTGATCTAGTGTTCTCTCTATTATGAAAAAAAGCTTTTAACCTCATTTTTCGGAAAAGGTCTTGTGCCTCTATCTTGAGGTTTACTATGTCTGTTTTCGATGTTGGGACAAATATAATCCCTAGTTCAAGGACAGATTGTTCATGAATGGTGAGCTGTTTGGAGGAAAGATTAATGATAGATGAATTTATTTTATTTTGTAATAGTTTCTGTCGGGTCTCATCTCCCATGTTTGTGGTTGGGGTTTGAACCTTACGCGGCCTCTGCCTTCGCCTTTCTCTAAAAAAGTATTTGTGCGTTTGGATGTACCTTCCCTGGGATCTGAGTCACCGGCAGAATCAGAGGATGAACTCTCTGAAAAAGTAAGGAAACAATTTTTAGATCGTCCTTGGTATTGAGAAAGGGCTCGGCGGGATTCTTGTTGGGAGTAATAATCTTCCCTTAAGTATGGATAAACTGTCTCTATATTGAATGCTTTAACGTCTTTCTCAAGTTTGTTTATTCTGTAATTTATTGTATTGTCCTTGAATGTTTGAAGTTCCTTTTCTATTTTCTCTAGGAGAGCCTTTGCTCCCAGTACACTGTGATTGCCGTTGATGGCTTGTACTAGTGCGCAATCTCCTCCTGTTCTTTTAAACAAATTCTTTGAGCAGTCTCTACTGTATGGACCATCAGGTCCCGACTGCACTTTGTGGCGATATAACGAAAGCCTTTTTTGTAAACTGGGTCCTCTGTAAAGACCACCGGAGCCCCCAAGGAATTGTTCCAGATTTCAAATGTTGAAATAAAAAATGCCCGTGTAGCTCTGTTCGTACGTGTTTTTTATTCAGATGCATCAATTTATCGGTTTCATTCTGTTGTTGAGCATTCATGCTTAATTTTCATTATGCAAAGGGAAAGGGTCCTGAAATTAGGTTTTTGGTATGTGCTTCTGAAAAAGATAACGTTTCTTCCTCAGACATAATTCAATAGGCTGAGAGGATAGCCTTTCGTGAGGTATTCTCAACTGTTTCTTTGGGAAGGCAATTATTTATATGCTGTACCCTCGCGGAAGGTTTACCGATCTAAACATTGTGGAAAAATGTGGGGTTGTGTCCTTTGCGGGCCGGGTAGGACAACGTAACAATATTTGTAAATAAGGGAATTCGGTCACGATAAAATTCTGCCACTTTTTTCAAAAATAACGCAGATGGTCCTCCTTCAAAAATTACAGTGAAGAAGCAATCTTAAATGCGCTCATCACATTTTTGAACCCATCTAACCACTTCATAGACTCTCTTCCCGCAAATCACTCAAAAGAGTTCATACCTCTGATAATGCCACTATGGACCAAGTTTATCAATACCTCTCTGCTTCAATGCATTATTCCAGAAAACATTAAATCTAGGCAGGTGTCACCATCCTTAAAAAAAACTGTGGCAGACCACACCAGCTTGAATAATTATCTCCCGATTTCCAACATCCCAACTCTGGCTAAACTCCTAGAAAAATGTGTACACATCCACCTGAGTAACCACATCGACCATTTCAACCTGCTCAACCAATACCCAATCCGGTTTTCGAGCAGGACACAGCAATGAGTTGGCGATGACCCACATAGTGGATGATGTACTGAAAATCCTAGACCAAAGTAAGGCTTGTCTGCTAATCCTGCTCGACCTGTCTTTGACATTTGACACAGTCAAACATGACAATCTGCTGGACCTCCTGTAATATAGAATGGGCTTATCAGGATCTGTACTAACCTGGTTCAACTCTTTCGTCCAAAACAGATCCCAAAGATTCAAGGTCAATCATGCCTTATCTGTGGCCATCCTAATCACATTAGGAGCCCCACAGGGCTCATCCTTCTTACCGACACTTTTTAAGATATTCATGGAACCTCTCACCGAAATCCTCAGCTCCTTCAACATCCACTATCACACATATGCACACTACACACAACTGTACTTGAAGGTCTTCTCTCTGGAGGCTGTCAGATCTCTCAATTCAACTCTACAGAAAACACAGATTTAGCAGACGGAAAACCTCATGTAACCAAACACCCTTAGGACTGAATTACTCCTAATCGCTCCACCCATCCGAACAACCATCATAGAAGAATTGATTATACAGTTAACAGCGCTTAACTGTCAACCGCATATTATTGACTAAGAAAAATCGCTGGGCTTAACACTTGACAGGAATATCAACATGCAGAAACATATCAGTACTGCAACTAAAGGAACAAACATACAGATGAACATTTTGAGAAAACTAAAACCCTTCCTTCCCGCAAATGACTTCAAATTGGCAGTATAAGCACTAGTATTACCCAAACTAGACTACGGGAGTGCAACTCTCTGCGGACTCCCTAGGTCTTCAACGGCCCCTCTAAGAGCTTCTCTCAACTCAGTGGCCAGACTCATCATGGGCACTAAAAGAAACTGCCTTTTTTCCCCCGACCTGAGAGCCCTCAATTGGCTACCATTCGAAGCAAGAATCCAACTAAAACTCGCCTGCATGACGCACAGAGCCTTTCATCACAATACCCCAAGTTACCTCGCCCAGAGACTGTTGTTCTCATGTGGGAACAGATCTTCCAGAAGTTCCAGCACTCTTCTTCTGAAACCACAACGATTTGCCAAAAGAAAACCTACAACCGGGCCTTCTCTGGAATCGCACCAAGGATCTGGAATGCATTGCCCCCAGAAACCAGACTGAATCCTTTTACTGTCTCTTTCACGAAAGAGGTTAAACTTCTACTCATGAGTAAATTTACATGAACAATGTATTTAACCCTAGTACCAGATGTTTTTATTGCAGAATATAATTATGTCAGACAGTGTTATTTTGGGTTATTTTGTTCCTGTGTTCAGGTTTCTTTCATTGTAAAGCGCTCTGATACCCGAAAGGGTCTTGTTTGCGCTATATAAAACTTTCAAAATATATATTTTTTTAAATGTATATTACTCACTTTACCTTCTAATGTATCTGAACAGTGTTATGTAAAGCACTCTGATACCCTCTATGGTCATGTTCGCGCTATATAAAACTTTATACAAAAATCTTCTACAGTTCGTCATATCAAGCCTCAGTTCAGCTGAGTACCAATGGGCATTAGATCTGATGGCTTTAGTGATATCCTGTGTATATAGAGGCAACTATAGTGCTTAGGATACAGAGTCTTGAAACATAGCTAAGCCAGAATTAATATCCTTGAGTATTATCTAAATTAGTGACACAGAAGGCTAAACGGAAAGACCCTAGCAGCGTCGGATTGGTAACGCGGGCACTCGGGCAATGCCCGAGGGGCCGGTGTCCGAGTTCCTGCTGTGGGCTGCTTTTTTTAGCAGTCATGGGGCGATTCGGGCAGTGTCTCTATTGTTGGAATATCGCCAGCGACCCAGTGGGTGTCTGAGTGGCCTTTCTAGAGGCAGATGGGCGCTCATTACCCCCGTTTAGCAACAGGAAGAAGTGTCACACTCCCTTTGTCTCGCTGGGCCGGCCCATAAATGTGTGCACATATTGAGCGGGGGCAGGGGGCCTGAGTAGAAGTGGCCTCACTTGTTTTCAGGTGTGTTTCTCCAGTGTAAATTAGTGCGTGCATTTTTTCCCCCTTCTTTTTAATGCAATTACACTGAAGCAGTGATTTGAGGAAAGGCATTATGCAAATGGGGCCGATTTTTTTTGTGTGTGCCCGGGCCGACTTTCAATCCCAATCCGATCCGGGCTCTAGTGTGACCTTCCTCCACGGTCCAGATCGAATGCGAGCATTTATTTTTTATTTTAAAAGAATATCCCTGACCGGGATCTGAAAGCTGATCATACATTGATCAGTCCATTTTATGATTTTTCTCTGTGGCCACACTTAGTCCTATTTTAAACTGAGCGCATGTGACATGCTTGGCCACGTGCAGACATGTGTCATCTTAAATTTAGAGTGCTTCGTCTACTTGTAAATAAGCAAAGTTCACTGGCAAACATACATCGAGAGGTCCATATTGTTTTAGACTTTTTAATGGATAAAAGGCTTGTATTTACCAGGGTTAAGCTAATAATCGATCTGCAAAATATGGCTGCATCTTCAAACAAAAATACTGTACAACATGCGTGCTCTGACGTCTCCTTTCCAGTGCAAGTAACTGTTATGAGATTCTGGTGGAAAGTGTCAATCTGCGCTCACACTATGCATTCTGTACAGGTGAGCGTCCCCAGAACAGTCTTCATGCACCGGCTGCCTCTCTGGAATGTTCTCATGTTCCTTTCAGACATGACTGGGAACCAGCCGTGTGTTATGATCTGTCTATGAAGTATATATATTGGTATGATTCATATTATTGCACGTGCACGGTTCAAGACTCATTCTGCAATTGAAGTCTACATCGTTGCTTCTTAACACTCGAAAGCTTTGAAGTTAGTTCGACATAAGAGAGTCCTATAATCCTGAATTAAAATGTGACCGCTCCACTTCAAAGAGAACACTAATCATATGATGTCAATTCTTTGAAAATAAGCACCCCGTGCATGTACATATACATTAATAACTAATAAACTCCAAAAAAGAAAATTACGTGTAATCGTATCAACGGCAGAAGTGAAAACTTGTTGGTTAAACTACATGTAATGTTCACTATAATTTTGTATGATAGCTCAAACAGATAGTTTGATGTATTAAGAAAACAAGAATTGTCGTGGCTCTCATCCGTCCTAGTGATAGGCTCCCAGCGTTGCTGTCGGGTTGGATGGTGCTGTTTTGTTTAGTTCTGAGAATTTTCACGCACCCTAGACTGTGTTAAGTGGGCTTTTTTTTGTTTATGGTCAGGACCGGCTTTAGGGTTGGTGGCGTCCTGTGGGGCTATCTTTGTCGGTGGCCGACCCTCATTGACCTCCATCACAGATTCACTCACTATCACCCTCCAGTGGTCGCCCTCTCTCATATAAATGTATTTCATTTTGATACTCTTTCCAGAGTTGAGTGTCCAAGCACTTTACATAACAAACATTACTCCAAGATATTCAGAGACAGTGATTCATACAAGTTTGAAAATCAATGTATAGGAAATGTTACTTAAGACAATGAGGACTCCAAGGTGTAGGAGTCACATGTCAGCCTTACTGGTAGGTAGGATATACTCAGAGTAGATTAACTAATTTTTCATACAGTGCAGTAACATAAGTTTCTGTACTGTGTGAAAAGGAGAGTGCAACAACACCATATCTTTGACGATATGGTGCTGTTGCTTTCTCCTCTAGTGCTGGTGTACCTTAGGCTGCCTTGTGCCAGTGTGTCTGTGATGTCAAGCATAATTTTTATACCGGAAGGGTACCCCTTCCGCACAAAATCCTATACTTTGCCAAAAGTTAACACTTTACCATTTTGAATATGTGCTGCACTGTACAGCACACATAAGAAGTTGAAAAGGTTTGGAGTAAGTAATACTTTCTCCAACTGTATACCTGCCGCGAGGAGGCATAATTTTAACATGCCCAAGTGAGGGTGCCACATTAAATGGGGCAGAACTGTGGGGGCATTGCTTTACCTCCAATCTGACGAGGTCCGAGAACAACTTCATGAAGCAGCTATTAGGCCTTCCTCGTAGCACCCCCCTAGTACCTCTTCGCATGGACCTGGGTATGAGGCCCATTGATGAAGAGATTGCCCTTAGACCTTTTACATCTGGTGCAAGAGATGGGTGACCCCGGAGTTATCCTTCTACAAAGCCAAGCTCAAGGAGATTCTGTCAATTTCTCTCCCCAATAAAATACCATGGCTGTTCCATATACGGGATCTTGCCTCAAGGTTAAGCAGGTAGGACCTCTGGAAAACCCCTGAGTCTTCATGCCTAACGTTATCGAGGTTAGAACTAGTGCAACTCTACAGGCACGGTGGTCGGATGACAACAGAGTTCCTACAGAGTTCCTTTGGCCAGGAAACTGTATATGCAGTTAAGACTAGGAAATCTTCCACTATCTGCACACACAAGCAAATGGGCCAAAGAGAACACAGCTGAATGCCCCGCCTGTAATTATAAGCGTGAGTCTGAAGTACATGTACAATTGTTTTGCCCACAGACACTGGTTGTTCCAAATTTGTAGAAACTTAGGCTTTGTGCGTCATTTAGAAGCATACAGAGTCTATTATATGACATGCACCCCCAATCGTGTTTGCTGTGTCACGCTTTCTAAATCATACATGGCACATACGGCAGTGTTTGATCAAGAACCGCACTGGGTAGACTTACACGTAGGAACCCCGAAAGGTCCAGCTTAGTGCAAACATGATTATGGTTCTCTGTCTCAGGCTATATCTTTTTGTATTTCCATACATCTGTAAGTATTTTAACCAGTGTTTTGATCAAATGTGTGCTTTTATTTGATTTTAATAGTGCACGAGGTCACTGTCATAGCCCGGTAGAAGCTGGGAAACCCTGCTCCAAAAAGGCTGTTTGGATACATGAATATATATTCGCAAGTGCTTACCTTTTTTATGTATTTAATTGTTGCTGTGATTTTCAATTATGCACTTTTATGGCCCTAGTGGGCAAAAACAAGTCATTATTATTATTATTGACACAAATTGTCAGGAAATCTACTCCATATACTCAGGATTTGAAATGTAGCACAATGATTGGGGGTGTCATACTAGTACAATTGTGCTACTTCCTAAAGGAACCATTTTTAGAAACCTAAAAATAATGAAACAATGAGGAAAAAAACATTAAGGCTCTAACAATATGCCTTGCAGTTTGTATGCAACGTGTTGATGCCAGTTCATAGCTCAATGCGCTATATTAAAGGCATTGCAATTTGTAAACTCAACATAAGAAAATGATCTCTGTGCCAAGAGCAATAACCCACTGAATTAGCTACCCATATTACTAATCTGTGATCAGCATGTTAGATGTTATGCTTTGCAGCAGGACCCTTAATCCTGGATGCTACTTTATCATGAATCAAAACTGTGACTAAATAAATCACAGTCTCTCTATTACCTAGGCTGCTCTTATTTTGCCTCAGCATGTCAAAGAGCTCCCTCTCAAATCGGGTGCCTACTACAGTGGCACCGGTCACACCTCAGTAAAGCCAGAACTGTTTGTGGTGTAAGCTTATGGCTGTTCTTAGGTGAGCTCTGTGGTAAGGCCTACGGTTGTGTGTTGTGTCCATTGTGTACTGTGCTGGGTGAGTCGTAAAGACTCACTTGGGTTTCTAGAGGGTTAATCATGGGTGTCACAAGTTACATCTTGGCTACTTTTGAATGTTCCATTTCAGTGAAATGTGTTCTGTTACTATTTTACTGTCATAGTGTCTCATACGTCAGACACATTTATCATTTTGCTTGTTAATCTTTTATGGCAAAATTTTTTATTTTGTCAAGTTAATTGACTGAGGCAGTCCATGATGTGGCAGTAAGGTGAAGAACAGTTGGGATTTTGTGAGATATTTTGATAGCCACAGACCATCTGTTTAGCTATACCTTACTGACATTTTTCTGGTGTTGGAGTGCGGGTCAGTCACAGAGACCAGGCTTGTTCTGGTGGAAAGTTTGCCTTCCACGTTAGAAACCTTTATGTATAAAAAGTGACCACCAATGAGTCATAGGCAGAGAAGCTGCAAGTTGGACCTGAAGTGGAGCTCAGCGACAGCAGGTTACTGAAGTGTGGGGTCCCAGTGTGTTCGCTGACAAAGACGGGTAGATCAGAGCAGGCAAAGTCCAGTGTCTGTGCCCAGGAAGGCCTAGATGAGGTTAGAATGCTACTCTTCATTGGTCCTAAAAAACACTCTAAATTAAGACTTTGAAATGTGTTTGGAAATCCGATCTCCTTAAGCATGGCAAGTGAGTAGGTTAAGGCTGAATGCCCATTCAACAATCCAAGTTTCCGTTTTTTCTCCAGGCAAAAAGTTGGACAAACTGTGTCTAAGTTCCACTTCTTGCAGCTTGAGGACATGTTGATTTCACTCTAATACTAGCTAAAGATCCATGTACTGAAGGAACACTGCTTGTAGGTTAGGACTCTCTCCAACTGATGCCCCTGGAAGCTTGTTTTGTCCATGTAGCTCAAACAGGAGTCTGCCAACTGACCATAGGAGTTACCTTGGATTCCTGGGTTCATGTCAAACAGGTCCAGTCTTCCTTCAGGTTCTTCAGACAGCGAAGCAGACCTTTTTCTGATTCTTCCTAAGCTAGGAGTGCTCTGAGAAGATGCCTATGGGGCTTCATTGATGCCCAGTGCCAGCCTGTGGATGAAGGGCAACCCTTTGAAACCAGCTAGACAAGTTCTAGTGAATTCCTCCTCTCTCAACGGGTTTGGTGCCAGCCTGACTATAGAGAAACATGTGAGTCAGGCCTAGGTGTGAGCTTCATCTGCCAATGACATGGTGGGCATCCTTTGAAGCTCAAGAGGGTTATGGGCCATCCTGCTTAAGGGAGCAGTACAGCTATTCACACCCAGAGTCCTTTGGCCACTGTTTGGGAGCAACATGCATCTCATTACAGGGGAGCCATCTGGGAACCGGTAAAAGCTGGACGCTGGTGGGAAAGCCTTTTGTTTGTAGGCAGAAAAATGCCAACTTTCTAAAAAAAGTAATAAAATCCGACCATGATCATGCAGTTGAATTTTAAATTACTATTACAATTATTCCTTGAACAATTTTTCTAGCTAGACCCAAGTTGAATTTAGCACCTATTAAATGTGATAGCATAACCCAGTGTTAACATATGGGATAGCCAGCCCGCTCATGCCACAAAAACAATTTTGGAGGTCTGTCATTGCCAGTATATGTAAAACATTAAATTGACATGCTCTTCCTTTATAATAACATGCACCCTGCCCTGTGACCTTTAAAGGCCTACCTTTATGGGTGACTTATGAGTATTAAAGAAGGAAGGTTTAGGTCTAACAAAAGATGTAGTTAGTGTGGTGAATAGCTTGTCAGCAATGGAGAACCAGACCCACAGTTCACAACTTTACAGCCCGTAGGCACACATATACACCATCCAACAATGATTTAACAATATCTAGAAAGGAATTTGACACTCTTGAGTGCTGCGATTGCTTTTTTGAAGATGGAAGAAATCAGTGTTCATGATTCAAACAAACTTTTGCTCTAAAATTTGTAGGATCTCGATATGATCACGCAAAAAGCTTCTTATTCAAATAATCATGTCCAAAACCAAAACATTTCAGGGAAACCCTTCTTCTGGGGTTACTATAGTTAGAAGTAAGAAACAAAAAAGGTCTAGTTAGGACAGCTCGTATGGAACTGAGAATGTAATGTGATTATGGCTCGGTATCACATGAAAAACGTCAGTGCAGTTAATGAATATGGTGTTGAGACAGAATATCGAGATGGAAATATCGACTTACACAAATATCGAGTTTGAAATATCGTGATTCACAAATATCGACTGCAAGAATACCATGGTCAAGAATATTGAATTTAAGGTAAGAAATATTGTTTTTAAAAATATATGTCACTAATATTGTTGTGGCATTTATAGAGGTAAAAGGTGCAAAGTGATTCCTGTTTGATAAATTATTAACTATTTGTTAATTTTTAATTATTAATTGATTGGAAATTGGTTCAAAGAAATTTATGTTTAATTAATTAATAATTAGATGTTAATTTATATTACCTAAATGAATAAATATTTAAATATGGAAATTGGGTAATTCATCTTAGGAGTGGGTTGTGGGGTTTATAGGGTTAAAAAGTGAGTAGTCATTATTTTTATTAATTCATATTTAGTTGTTAATATATATTAACAAAATAATTGACAATTAAATAATGATGGTCATTTTGTGATTTAGTTTAGGTGTGGGCTGTGGGGTTTACGGGGTAAACGGTGGAAAGTAATTTATTTTTAACTAATTACCAATTATTTCTTAATTAATTTTAACTAATTGAATGAAAGTTAATTATGGAAATTGCGTAATTAATCTTAGGAGTAGGTTGTGGGGTTTATAGGTTTAAAGGGTGAGAAGGAATTTATGTTTAAATAATTACTATTTAGTTGTTTATATCAACTAATTATTTGACAATTAATTATGGTATTTTTTTTGTGGGGGGGAGCTTAGCGCGCATCCAAGATGGTCGCGTGAGCACATGGCTCCCCGGACCCTCGCCACCCTTCGCAATCTATCCTGAAGTTATCCTGAGTTCTCGGATGGATTCTTTGAGATGAACCTCGGCTGACTTCATAACTCATTTCAGAACTTAAATCGGACTTGGGCAACTGAAACTGCATCAATCTGAACTTCTTGGGCCCACCGGGAGGAGAGCCGGGGACTGGGCGGCTCTTGGATCCGGGACGGAGTCGAACAACAACGGCAGTGGGGTCTCCTCAGTAGCCCCATCACCACTTTCGGTTTCGTTTCTGGATCCCGACACGGTTTGATTGTGAGACCGTATCCCTCGGCTTGGGGCCATTCCATCCTCCATCTAATGCAACCACTGCCTTAGCTACGCAGTTGTTTGGATCACCCTTGTGCTTTTGTTTTGGCAATACGAGCCAGCTTTTGTGGTCTATTGGTGCCCGGCCTGACGGCGGCCATTTTCACCAGGTCTCGCGGGCCCCTCTGGGGTGCATCTTCCACCATGGCTGGTAAGGGTGACGCTGAGAAGCGAAAGACAAAGCCACCTCTTCGTGGGGGACTGGTCCAGACAAATGTCATTGATCGCTACACTCAGCCCAAAGGATCCCCCGGACTCTCCAGTCGTACCCCAGAGGATGCCAAAGAGGACCCATCCACTCCTGTTGATCTGTCCCTGCAGGACATCATGGGCGCCATCTCCCATTTGAAGGAGACCATCGGTCAGCAATATGAGGCACTGGCTCGTAAAATCGACACAGTCGCCATCGATGTCACCTTGATCAGGGCTGACCTGTCCAAGACCAATGAGAAAGTTAAGTCATTGGATCTGAAGACTTCCAGCCTCACGACCGATGTGTCGGAACTTCAGACAGAGGTTGGTAACTTGAAATCTGCCAACGACTTGATGTCCCATCGGCTGGAGGATTTTGAGAGCAGGGTGCGACGCAACAGCTTTCGCGTTATAGGTGTGGCACAAAATCCTGAGCCTCACTCGGTAGATCTCCTGGTCGAGGATCTTGTTCTGAACCATCTTTCTCCCTCTGGACTCAGCAATTTTTTTGCAGTGGAGCGTGCACATCGTGTGCCAGGTGGAAAGCCCAAGCCGGGCGCTCCTCCGCGGCCCATCATTGCGAAACTCTTCCACTTCAGAGATCGAGATGCTATCCTGCAGGCTTCGAGAGTACATGGCTCGGTGAACTTTGAGAACTCCTCTGTCAACTTCTTCCCGGACTTTACTCAGCATGTCCAGAGACAAAGGATGGCTTTCCAGGGGGTAAAACAAGATCTTCGGGACCTTGGTTTGAAATATGCGATGCTTTTCCCTACTAGGCTTCGAGTGGAGTATGAGGAGCGGACTTTCTTTTTTGATCAGCCGGACAATGTAAATGACTGGCTGGACACCCTATCTGGCCGTGGTGATCGGACGGAGCACCCTGGCGGTGCAGAAGGTGGTGAGCCTACGCAGAAGTGACTTTTCGGTCCCTGACCTCCGAACATTAGACATTTCTCAGCTGGGTTCTATTCCTTTTCTTAATATGTTTCATTGCGGTCCACGTCTGGGTGGCGGGTGGCGACGGGCCTCTTTCCTCCTCCGGGGTCTTTTTGTAGAGTTGAGTTCTTAGGGCGACAGGCACACTGCATGTTGGGGTGGCTTTTTGGTCTACTGCAGGGGTGCTGGGAGGGAGGGAGTTGTAACGGGTGTTTGTTGGGGGGTGGGATGGGGTGTTCGGGTGTGTGTTTTTTTCTCTCAAGGCGACAAATTGGTCTTTTCCTTGCTTCAGGTGTCCGGCTCTTGGTGGGGTGACCTATGCATTACTTGTGGGGATGGGGGGTAGTGGGTTGAGGTTGGTATCATGGAACGACAATGGATTGGGGGATCGTATCAAACGGGGTGTTGTGTTGCAATATTTGCGTTGTTTGTCTCCTGATGTGGTACTCTTGCAGGAAACTCATTTGGTGGGAAACGTGTGTCATTCTTGAAACAGGTGGGGTTACCGACTGGTTGCTCCATCGGGGTTTACCACTGGTTCCAGAGGGGTTGGTATTTTGATCCGGTCTTCTCTCCCCATTGAGCTAGATAATGTTATCCTTGATGACAGAGGGCGCTACGCCGCTATCACTGGTAGGTGGGAGGGTAAGACTCTTTCTTTGGTTACTGTATACATTCCCCTGGGTCTCCAGACCTCTACTTTCTCTGATGTTGGCCGGGTGATGCTGGGCCTCCCTGACAGTCTCCTCCTTATGGGTGGGGATTTAAATTCTGTGCTTTCAGGCAGTACGGATCGCCACTCTCCCAGAACACTTCCCAATCTTGGCTCGGGGGTTCGTAGACACTTTTGACCTGGTGGACTGCTGGAGGTTAATGCACCTGACGCGATGTCAGTACACTTTTCACTCCGGGGCTCATGGGAGTCAATCCAGGCTCGATTATGTCCTTATGCCCGCGGTCCAGTCTTCCTACATCAGGGAGATCAGACATTTGGCCCGAGGCATTTCTGATCATTCTCCTTTGTGGCTTAGTTTTGACACGGGGATACACGCCGTGGGGTGGATCGCCCCTATCAATCCATGGTATTTGCGCAACCCCAAGACCCGTAGTAGCCTGATAAAGTCCCTAGATTCTTACTTCCTGGAAAATGAGGGGTCTGTCTCGTCCTCTGTGTCCCTGTGGGAGGCATTCAAAACTGTCATTCGTGATCAGGCCCTATCCTTAATAGCTGAGACCAAGAAGGCCCGAAATATGGAGGTTGAGAGTCTGGAGGCATAAATGCTTGAGTTGGAGGCCGACCTGGAATTAGGCGTCACCCGGGAGAAACTCCACGCCCTTAGTTTGAAGCAGATTGATTATAAATCCCATGTTACGGATGCCGCCAAGACAATGTTCAGGGAACAGCAGGGTAGATTGTACGATGTTGGTGATAAGGCGGGCAAATTGATCGCATGGCTTGATAGAAAGGAAAGAGCGAATCGTGTGGTTCCCGTGATACAGACTTCGGATGGTGTGTGCGTGACTGACCCTGGCAAGATTGTGGAATGCTTTGCCGATTATTTTCGTGTGGTTTACTCCCCGGTGTCCGACAGAGATGAAGATGACTCTCGTTTGCTGCTGAGGGACATTGCTTTGCCTTGTCTGTCTGAGGAGGATCGAGAGTGCATGGAGGCCCCGTTGTCGGTTGATGAGATTGCTACCGCAATCCGTTCCCTCCGTTCTGGTAAGGCCATGGGTCCTAATGGCCTCCCTGTCGAACTGTATAAACTGCGCCCGGACAAAGTTGCGCCCTACCTTCGCGCAATGTTCAGGGAGTAACGTGAGCTCGGCGCCCTCCCTTATGATCAGCGTTTGGCTACTATAGTTGTGATTCCTAAGGAGGGCAAGACTTGTGATCGCTGTGCGTCGTATCGGCCTATTTCCCTACTGAATGCCGAACCTAAGATACTTGCCAAGGTCCTTGCCAATCGTTTAATAACTGTAATTTGTGACCTGATCCATCCGGATCAATCCGGTTCATTCCGCACTGAAACACTGCTCTTAACTTGCGGCGCCTACACGGTGTTCTCGCTAGGGCGGAGTCTCTATCGGAGCCAGCCATCTTGGCTTCCTTGGACGCCACGATGGCCTTTGATACGATTGAATGGCCATATCTTTGGGCCACTCTGGCGAAGTTTGGTTTTGGTGCGGACTGTGTTAGTTGGGTTAAACTTTGTATTCGTATCCGTTAGCTCAGGTCGTCGTCAATGGCAGAGTGTCCCGGTAATGTAATGTAATGTAATGTATGTGGTCTTGTAAAGCGCACTGCTGCCCTGAGGCGTCGTGGCGCTGTAGACCGCTGGGGAACCCGTCCTGGCTATCCCTGTGAGATGGTCCCTACTGGGTATCTCCAAGGTGAAACCAGGCATCCCCGGTGAATGTGGGGGGCCGTTGTAGAGATGAGGCAAGCTAATGCCCAGAGTTGCCGTGTGTGATTCCTGGTTAGAGTAGGCACTGAGGCGAGAATTATCGAGTCCGCTGACCCTGGTCCACGACCCTGCTGCGTCGGGAATTGAACCCTGGTCCCAGGCCGTTCTCTGCTTCCGGGTCTGCCGCCTCTAACCAGTGAGCCACACCACTCCCGGTCCTTTGCTCTCGGTAGGGGTACGCGGCAGGGATGCCCGCTGTCCCCCTTGCTTTTTGCTCTTGCTCTTGAACCGCTCGCAGCCTGGCTCCGTTGGGAGCCGTCGATAAAGGGCATCCAGTGGTCCACCGATTTTGAAGATCGTGTTTTGTTGTACGCCGACGATATCCTTTTATACCTTACCTCCCCTCGTAAATCCCTTAACGTCCTGTTCGATGTTCTCACTTCTTTTGGCAAGAACTCCGGCCTGATTATCAATTGGTCCAAATCGTATGTGTATGTCATCACGGGCGGCCTTCCCCCCTTACCGAGTAGGTTTCCCATTCAAATCTCGCAATCAGGCTTCAAGTACTTGGGTGTCTATATATCGTTGGACCCGGTTGCCCGCTATGAGCACAATCTCCTCCCTCCTCTCCGACTATTGAGGGTGGACGTGGCTCGGTGGCGTAAACTGCCGTTGTCGCCACTTGGTCGAGCGGCACTCTTTAAAATGATGTCTCTGCCTCGCTTTCCTATGCGCTTCAAAAATTCTTTTGACGCTATTCCGGCGGCGTACTTTCGGGAAGTGGAAGGTTTGCAGAGGAGGCTCGTTTGGGACGGTTATGCTCGCATCGCTCTTGCAAAGCTCACTCTCCCCTGGTATGACGGGGGCATCGCGCTCCCGAACATCAGGAGGTATTACTGGGCCTCTCAGTTGTCCATCATCAACCATGCAACGTATGAACCCGGTCCGGCTCCTGCATTCGAGATGGACAAACATCAGTTGCCTGGTGGTAACTTCAATAGAGCACTCTACTCTCGGACCGCGGGAAGAAACCTAACGGGACCCACTAAGATTGCGATGCGTGTGTGAAAAGATGCAAATGCGGCTATGGGATGGAATGATCGATTGACGCAAGCGACCCCATTGTATGCATCGGAACGATTAGGATGCCTCTGGACAACGAAAGGTTTTGAGAACTGGGACATGATTGGTATCAGCAAAGTGGGTGATCTTTGGGTGAAAGGCGCGGTAAAGACCTTTGCGATGCTTCAAAGTGAGTACGAGTTGGGGGATCGAGAGTTCTTCAGGTATGTGCAGGTTAGCCACGATTTGCTGTCTGTCATCACAGCTGGTGATTTGGTTCCTGAATCATCCCCACTCAAGGACCGTATACTTGATTATCATCTACCCGATAGTACAATCTCCTTGATCTATAAGAAACTAATCAACAATCGGGCAGACCTTCTTGTGCGTCTCAGAGAGGTCTGGTCAGGTGATGGGTTGGAGTTGGACGACGAGGACTGGCAGGCCGTCTTATCCTCCCCAAAAGAAGTCGCCATTCCGGCCCGTCTCCGTCTCGTCCAGCTCAAGATTCTCCATTGTGTATATGTTAAGGGTCCTCGTTTGGTTGCGATGGGTTTTTCCTTGGATGGGTTGTGTAGGCGTGGATGTGGTATGAGTTCTACCTTTCTCCACATCCTCTGGGAGTGCCGGGAGGTGGCGGCGTATTGACAGGGGGTGCATGCGGTCATGGAGTGTGTTACCGGGGTTGCTCTGCTGCCTGAGGCTCGTAGATGTCTGTTGAATGTGTGGGAGCCGAACGATTACAACATTGCCCAGGCTCGGTGGGTGGCACTGGGGAACATGATTGCAAAAAGAGATATTGCGCAGTTGTGGGGTTCCCCACGGCCTCTCACTGTGTCGGCATGGAAGGAGAATATGGACTGGCGCATGTTTATAGAGAAGACGGTATATCTGGCTAGGGGCAAGCCTAGGGCGTGGAGTAAAATCTGGGGTCAGTGGAACGCCTATCGAGGGCACATTTGCACACCCCTCCTCGAAGACACTTTGGACATTCCACCTTCCCCCAGATCCGGAGGTTCCTGGAACGATTTATTCCTTTTCTCCTATTGTCTGACTTCCCCACTGCCTCCCCCCCCGATTATCTTTCACGCCCTCCTGATTCGTTATTTGGTACTGTGGGTCCCCCCCATCGGAGCTTGACATTGTCTATAACGTCTTTCGCCTTGAGTCTTTTTTCTTTGTTTTCTTTCTCGCTTTATTTTTCAAAATTGAATATTTCTATATCCTGCCTACATCCTGTGTTGCCGAAAAGGTATCCTGTGTTAAGTTGGACCACGAAAGAGCGGTCGCTGCTTTGTGAATTACATAAATGCCTCACATGTTCTAGCAGCCGGCCCTTGTGGTTGTAGGCCCATACCTGTAATGCTATTTTTTGCACAATAAAGTTTTTTTTTTAAATAAATAAATGAATTATGGTATTTTTGAGTGTTTTTTAGGTGTGGGCTGTGGGGTTTATTGGGTAAATGGTGTGAAGTAATTTATTGTTAATCAATTTACAATCAGTTCCTAATATTGATTCATTAATTAAAAATGAAATATGCAATTTGTGTAATTAATTTTAGGTGTGGGTTATGGTGTTTATAGGGGTAAAGTGTGGGAAGTAATTTATGTTAAATTAATTAATAATTGGATGATCATTATGTAAATTACTTGATTGATATTTGATTAGTGTAGTTGTTTTTGTTTTGTGTGTGGGTTTTACTTTTTTAGGAGTAAAGGGTGGGGAGTAATTTAATTTTACTTACTTTATAATTCATTTTTATATACTATTAGTTTTTTAATACGTTTTAATTGTGTAGTTTATTTACAGTTTCATTTTACCAGTGGTTTGTTGGCATTATAGAGCTACAGTGTGGGAAGTGTATTAATTTGTATGAGTTTTAATTTGTTTTTCTAATTAATAATATGTCTCTATTTGGTAATTAATTATGTTAATTATGTAAGTAATTTATTTAAATAAAATTTAGATGTGGGTTGTCAATTGTGTGGTATTATAGGCTAGGAAATAAAAAAAATTATACATTTACGCAATAATTATAGTTTTTGACTAAATATTTTCTAATAAAAAAATCTTGATTGTTTGAAAATTATTTTTTATTTTATTTAATATTATATTTGTAGGCATTTGTCAAATGCATGTATCATTATACTATGTTTTTTTTAAATTTGTAAAAATAAATATTTTTGTTGTTGATATTTTGTTTTTTTAAACTTTTGAACTGACTGGAGTGAGAATATTAACTGTTACCCCTTTGCAATCCAACATTTTCCCTACTGTTGCACTGATTGGAATGGGAATAGTAAATGTTATCTTGCCACTATCCAGCACTTTCCCTATTGTTGCACTCACTGGAATGGGATAGTAAGTTTTACCCCGCCACTATCCAACACGTTCCCTACTGTTGCACTCATTGGAGTGGGATAAGTCATTTTTACCCCTATCCAATCCAACACTTTCCTTACTGTTGCACTCACTGGAGTGGGAATAGTACGTTTTACCCCTCAGATATCAAACACTTTCTCTACTATTGCACAAATTGGAGTTAAGATAGTAATTTGTACGGCTACACAATCTAACACTTTCCCTACTTTTGCACTGACTGGAGTGGGCACAGTAAGTTTCACCTCTCAGCTATTCAACATTTTCCCAATGATGCACTCATTGGAGTGGGAATAGTAATTTTACCCCTCTGCTAGCCAACACTTTCCCTACTGTTACACTCCCTGGAGTGGGAATAGTAAGTTTTATCTGGCCACTATCCAAACTTTCCCTACTGTTGCACTCACTGGAGTGGGAACAGTAAGTGTTACCCCAGCACTATCCAACACTTTGCCTACTGTTCGACTCATTGAAGTGGGAAAAGTAGTGTTTACCCCAACGCAATCCAACACTTTCCCTACTGTTGCACTCACAGGAGTGGGAAAAGTAAATTTTAACCCACCACTATCCACCACTTTACCTGCTGTTGTACTAATTGCAGTGGGAATAGTAATTCTTACCCCTAAGCTATTAAACAATGTCCCTACTTTTGTACTCACTGGAGTGGGAATAGTAAGTTTTACCCCACCACTATCCAACACTTTCCCTACTGTTGTACTCATTGGAGTGGGGATAGTAATATTGCACCTATGCAATCCAACATGTTGTACTCATTGGAGTGGGGATAGTAATATTGCACCTATGCAATCCAACACTTTCCCTGGTGTTGCACTTACTGGTGTGGGAATAGTAAGTTTTACCTCTCCGCTATCCAACACTTTCCCTACTGTTACACTCACTGGAGTGGGATTAGTAAGTTTTACCCCTCCGCTATCCAACACTTTCCCTATGGTTGCACTCACTGGAGTGGTAATAGTAATTTAACCTCTCCGCTATCCAACACTTTCTCTACTGTTGCACTGGCCGGAGTGGTAAATTTAAGTTGAAAGATTTTTAAATAGTTTAATGTATTAATTTATAATAGAATGGCTTATTTTTTATAGATTTTATGTTATTGGCATATATCTATATATATTTATATATCCAAAGAAAAAGGTTGCCTTCGATGGAAATGCCTTCACATCAAATAGTTATCACCATTCTTCATTGTGGATTGACAGCAAAAGCACTTTCAATAAATCAATGAATCATATTATTTGTTAAGTGCACTACTTGCCCATGAGGGTCTCATGGCACTGGGGGGTGGGGAATGCTGCTACTGCTCGAAAAGCCAGGAGTCTTCTGAAGGTCAGTAGGTCTTGTGTCTGCCGTAGGTGGGTGGGGAGGGTGTTCCAGGTTTTGGCAGCGAGGTGGGAGAACGGTCTGTTGCCGGAGGTCGCTATTTGGATGCAGGGGACTGTGGTGAGGGTGAGGTCGGCGGAGCGGAGCTGGCCGGTGGGGGTGTAGAAGTTGAGTCGTCTGTTGACGCACGCTGGTCTGCTATTGTGGAGGCCTAGTGGACGAGGGTGAGGAGCTTGAACGTTATCCTCTTGTTGACGGGGAGCCAGTGGAGGTCTCTCAGGTGTGGTGTGGCTGTGGTGAGGGATGTCGAGGATAAGGCGTGCAGAGGCGTTCTGGATGTGTTACAGCTGTCTCAGGAGGTTGGCCGAGGTTAGTGCGTGGAGGGCGTTTCCATAGTCCAACCTGCTGCTGACGAGGGCCTGACCGTTCTTCTCATTTTGGTGGGGATCCACTTGTAGATCCTGCGGAGCATGCAGAGGGTGTTGAAGCAGGAGGAAGAGATGGCTTTGTCATGGAGAGGGTGGAGTTGAGGATGACCCCTAGGTTGTGTGCATGGTCGGTGGGCGTTGGAGCTGTTCCCAGTGCAGTCGGCCACCAGGAGTCGTCCCAGGCCGAAGGGGTGGATCCGAGGATGAGGACCTCCATCTTGTCAGAGTTCAGCTTTGGTCAGCTGTTCCTCATCCATTCAGCGATGGCCTTCATTCCTTCATGGAGGTTGGTTTTGGTGGTGTGGGGGTCTTTGGTGAGGGAGATGATCAGCTGGGTGTCATTGGCATAGGAGATGATGTTGAGGTCATGCAGTCGGGCGACGTGTGCGAGTGGTGCCATGTGAATGTTAAACAGCATTGGACTGAGGGATGAGCCTTGGGGTACGCTGCAGATGATCTAGGTGGCTTCGGAGCGGAATGGGGGATGGCGGACACTCTGTGTTCTGCCAGAGTAGAAGGACGTGGTACAGGCCAGGGCCTTCTCTTGGAACCTGGCGTAGTGGAGGCGTGTTCGTAGTGTGCAGTGGCAGACCGTGTCGAAGTTGGCAGGCAGGTCGAGGTGGATGAGGGTCGCTGTTTCTCCATTGTCTAGCAGGTTCCTGATGTGATCGGTGGTGGCGATGAGGGCAGTTTCAATGCTGTGGTTGCTGCTGTCGTCATCGTTGATGTTGGCCCGGGAGATTAGACGGTTGGTGGGGATGGTGGTCTTGGGGGGGAAGGTCTCAAACAATTGTGAACTTATAACCTGCACGTGCCATTAAATGTTCGTGAAAATGTTGCAAAAAAATATTGTTAGGTTTAAAAAAATTGATGAACTTTTAACCTCCACATGCTGTAGAATGTTTTAGAAAGTGTGTTGATAGAATATGTTGCATTTCTGACTTCTATGTTATGTTATGCTATGTTAAGGGGCATTTGAATAGCGCATTATCCCAAAAGGTCTCTAAGCGCTGGCCAAGAGGGGCCCAATAAAGTAAGGCAGAAGGTAAGGAGTGCTTCACATAGAGCCTCAAGCTTCCCGGAAGAGAACAGTTTTTAATCTCTTCCTGAAAGTGAGCAGGTCGGTCTCTTTGCGCAATCTTTCCGGAAGTCTGTTCCATAATGGTGGCATTGTGGTTGAAAAGGCTCTCCCCCCCAGCGTTGAGCGCTTGAAACATGGACTTACCAGGAGACAAGCTTCTGAAGACCGCAGCCTCCTGTTGGGAGTGTAAAGGATCAATTTATCCTTGATAAAGTTCTGGGCTGAGCCATATATGGCTTTGTGAGTGATTCAGAGACTTTTGAACTTCACTCGCTGGGATATTGGTAGCCAGTGTAAGTCCTGCAGCAACGAAGAGACATGTTTCCTCCTGGGTTTTTTGAAGATCAGCCTAGCTGCGTCATTCATGATGCCTTGAAGCCTCGCCAAAGATTTTTTTGGTAGCTCAGCGTAGAGGGAGTTACCATAATCTAGAAGGGCCAGGATCAGAGCTGAGACCGCCGTCTTGAATAATAATAAAATTGTTTATATGGAGAATTAGAAGGACAGTAATAGAGAGAAGTTTTGAAAGCTAAAATAATGAAGGTACTATTCTAATTTGTTCTTTATTACCTACTGGCGGTCGCCAGTAGGTAGTTACAGAGATAGGACCGGGTTTCCATAGGAAGAGCATTTTTTTTTTAGCTTATAACTTTGGCGTCATTTGATGAACCTTCATGAAATTTTGAAAACTAATTCTTTCTTCATATCAGCTCCTATGTTGAAAGGGGGGGTGATTCATCAAGGGGGGGCCGAGATAAATGGGGCATCCCAAAATGTGTTTTCTCCATGTTAATTACCATAGGAAAGTTTAGACAAGGCTAGAGGTCAAACGGGCGAACGGAATAACCCCAAATTTAGCAGGGAGAAGAGTCTTGGTGTAGAAAGCACACTTTTGTTTATTTGGTGTAAATCTGCTCAGTAGTTTTTGAGAAATATCTAAATTTATAGATATCATTATTTGGGAATTCTGCCATCTGATTGGCTGAGACATTACGAGCAGGAGCTTGCTGCTTATTGGCTGTGATGGTGTTGCACCTAGGAAGTGTTGGCCGCCATTTTGTAATTCCGTTGAAGCAAGTAAGGGGAAAAAGGGCAAAAAAAATAAGAAAGGAGGGTAGGAGCACTGTAAGCTTTGTGGGAAAGTGCAAAGCAACGTAGTCACTGTTACTCATCTGAAAGTGCGGTGTTGCTCAGAGTGACATGGTGCTGATATGTTATGGAGCTACACCCGGGTATGAAACCTAGAATCTAAACCTTGAGTTCATTGCTGAAAAATGTGATGTGGTCTGGTGTTTGTAGCATACGTGTACAAGTAATGTTAGTAGGCGTTTATACCATACAGGGAGTAAGAAGCGAGCTACTGACCGCTACTGGGTGTTGATAGTATACTGGAAGAGTAAAGTGAAGTAGTTATGCCTACCAGTGTGAAGACTTAGGGATGAAATCGAGGTGATTGCTGTAAAAGGATAGGCTATGGGCGCTGTAGTATACGTGTACAAGTAGTGTTAGTAGGCGTTTATACCATACAGGGAATGGGAAGCGAACTACTGACCGGTACCATGCGTTTATATTATACCGGAAGTGGGAAGCGAAGTACTCATGCCTACTGGTGTGAAAACTCAGGTATCAAACTAAGCTGATTGCTGTAAAGTGATGGGCTCTGGGCGCTTAAGGATACTAGCCGCTGTAGTATAAGTGTGTAAGTAGTGTTGGTATGCATTTATAATATATAGGGAGTGGGAAGCAAACTACTCACTCCTACTGGTGTGAAGACTCTGTAGTGTAGTTCCTACATTCCCAATAGGATCTGCACATTGGAATAATATATCCTATAGATGTGACGTAGGACTTATGTCTACTAGGTCGCTATCGAATATATTAAACTTAATTGTGAGTGCCAGCTAGCTCAGAGGTCACTAGAAACTTTCTCGAGTTCACAAGAAGGGATTTAGATTCTGACAATCGCATAAACATGACAACTTTGTTTCCCCAAGATAAAACTGGTCTTCAGAGTTGTGGAAACAATAGATAGATATTTTACTCAGTCATTCGTGCATGCTTCGTTTCTCCAGAGGTGCAGAGAAATAGAGAGACGGGCGTTTTAATAAAAGTATTTATTGAACAGTCTTCTTTCTCAAGTAGAAGAAATTAACTGCTACAATCGTGATACTGGTTGCAAAGTATAATGCGTACAGTAAGAAGAGTATTACAAAATAATACTGTAAAAGCATTGTATGGTTCCTAGACCATAGATAAATACATACATAAATGACAAAGGCTAAAAAGTACTCAACTGGTGCTTCTAAAATATGCCTAACCCGATGTACCTAACCTAAGTCAAGTACGAGGGAAGAAGTAAGTGAGGTGTAGCATAAATGTAGTATTCTTTGCCAAGAATCTATACAAGATTTCTATTAGGGTCTAATCAGCTCCGTACCTTGGTTTAGAATGAAGGAGGTCAGTCTCAGGACTCGAAATCCCAACAACCCACAAGGGGAGCTTGGAAACACTGGAGCTGGATTTCTCAGCAAGAGAAAAGACAGCGTCTCTCTCAGTGCGTCTGCTGGAGGGTCGGCTTCCTTTGGCACTTGCTGTAGCAGGATGCGTCGGGCAAATAGATAGTCGAACTGCTCCAAACCACTGTGTGTTTGCTTGGGCAAGTGTGGGCATATTTATACCCTGAAGGTGCCGAGTTTGACGTAAAGGTGGCCATAATAATGTCATCAAAGAGTCTCAGTTCTTTGAAAACTCCATGAGTTCTTGGAGAAATCAATATTCAAGCAAGGGGAAGTCCCTAGCTGCTGAAGCAGAGTTTTCCAAGAAATCGTTGTAGATTCTCGGAACTAGTGGAAGTAGCCAAGCCATATTTGGACTGCATGATCTATGTCTAAATATGGTTATGATTTCTATGCCTATATAAGGATATGGTGATTTATACCTATATAAGGGCATGAATCGGCAAAATTGCACTAGGGTCCTAAAATGCTATACAACTACTCGGGGATTAAACCGTGAGCCTAAATTGTGAGCTCATTGCTGTAAAGTGATGTGCTCTGGGTGCTGTAGCATACCTGTGGAAGAAGTGTTAGTTTTACGTTTATACAATATAGGGAGTGGAAAGCAAAATACTTACCCCTAGCAGTCTTAAGACTCGTGGATGAAACCATGAGCTCATTTCTGTAAAGTCATGTGCTCTGTGTAGTATTCCAATGTAAGTCATTGTAAAATGTTAATATGTAATTCTAATAGAATCTAAGTATGTAATGGTAAAATGTAGGGCTGTCATGAGGGGGACCTTGCGGAGTTTGTACACAGTGCTGGAGAAGACCGTTGCCTTGCTGTCTGCTCCTGTTGGTGGTTGTTTCAGGTGTATTGTTTTCTTGTAATTAATCTAGTTATTGGACCCACTGTTGTCTGCCTCTTCACTACATAAATTTGGCGACGAGCGGGAGACGGTAAAAAGAGAGCACCACTCAACAAGATTTCAAAATTGGTTGCGTTGTGCTGAAGACCCTTTTTCTTCGTGTAGCTGTTTCTACTCATGCCAGGCTCATTGAACTGTCATCCAACTTCTGGTAGGATTTATATTTTGCGCTTCCTCTGCTTCTTCACTACATTATGGTCGCTGTACTACACGTATGTAAGCAGTGTTAATATGCATTTATACTAACAAATGGATCATGGTCCTAGGGAGGGTGATATGTCAGGCACAGGTCATATCATTGTCCCGGGGTGTGCTTTTGCGGGATATTTGTGTTTGCTATTAGAGGGCTGGTGTAAGGCTTCCACTCTGTGATAGCAAATACTTGTTTGACTACTTGGAGCAAGAGGACTAAAACCTTGTATCACTTTAATAGAGGGGATGCGGATGGTAAAAATGGAGAGAAAAATGAAATTAAAATTAAAAAGCGGGGTCTCACCCGTTCTTTTAAATGAGGCCCCTGGTGTGTAATGTTCTGTGGCCAATCCAATTATTATATTACGGGGTCTCTGTAGGACTGGGGATCTTAATGTCACATGTAAACTATGCGCGGAAAGGCACAGAGACGTTTTGCAGCCTAGGGGACCACCAACATCCTGGGTATTGTTTACTAATTGTTCGGGGGTTCGAGGCCAACTGAAGTCTGGGGATTGCCACACTCTGGGGCTTTATTTAAATATGCAGGGTGGGCCTCGGCAGTCCCTGGAACATCGGTGGTCCTAGGCAGTGCCTTATTTGTTCAGTAATCACACTGGCAGTACTTATGATGTTATAAAGTGATACACTCATAGAACTCTTGCAGTTGTACAATTACCCAGGCTTCATTTGTCTAATAGTCAGTTAGATTATGTTTGGTAAGTGCACTCTTGGTGCACTCTAATATTATTTAACTTTATCATTAAAATCTCTTATAAACAGATGATTTTCACAATAAATAATAGACAAGTGTTGTCAGAAAAAGAAGACTTATACATTCAGTTATTTATTTGAAAAAAAGTAACCTTTATTAAAACACAAATAAATAGAAACTTAACTTTAATAGAAGAAACAGTATAATAAAAAAAATGTGCGTTAGACTCCAGTGGGAGCAGTGTAGGAAACCTGCAAGACAAAAATGAAACATAAGTATGTGTGCTCTGTGTAAGAGGTAGAGAAAGGAAGGCCGAATGAAAGGACAATAGTGAGAATGGAAGGCGGGGGAGTGGGTGGAAGGGAGAAGGGGAGGTAGAGTAAAAAGATGACAGGGAGGAGGAGACAGAGCGTCGGCCTACTGCACCCAGCACTTAGTGTTTACCCTCCCATCTCTCGTTTGTCTAGGATGCTGGAATCGCGAGAAAGAGTGTGGTTCAGCAAGTCCTTAAAATGAAATTATGGGCAATATTATCAAGGAATGGCAAAAACATTATCGCTGCTTTAGCGGCAGGAAACTGACGCTAAATCAGCGATAAGGGGTTGATAATATGCCCTTGTGAATTCCCATAGAAACCCAAGTTTTGGTGTGAACCTGCGCTTCTATGGGAATTTTTACAAGGACATATTATCAAGCCCATTATAGCCACTGTAGCAGCAGTTTCCTGCCGCTAAAGTGGTGATAATGTTATCACCATTCTTTGATAAGACAGTTCTACATTTTTAGGTACGGGAAAATTGCTTGCATGCACCTGTGCACCCAGGGTGCTGCACCCCAGCCCCTTCCCCCGCACTGTGCTGAATTGTAGGTCTTATAGACCGAGGCTTCACTGCTCACCTGTCACCACCTGTGTGTCCAACGACGTGTTGGTGTAAGCTCTGAGTCCGGGGTACCTTTGTACAGTAGACCAGGTCTCCAGTCGGCGACGGTGTCTTGATACCACAATGAAAGGTGTCAGAATGCCCAGGGCATCATTGCGGGGTCAGCTCCCATTCCGCCCTTGTTGAGACGATCAATGGAATGTCTGAAAATGGAGAAATCATTTAATGGTGGAAAAGTCTGGAGGTAAATGAAGGTTTATTTCAAGCTTGATAGAAATTAGGAGTTGAGTGCATCCTTTGTTTTTGAAGTACGATCTACCAACTCTTAGTGGTAATCGTGGTTCAAAGAGGAGATGGAGTGCTCCAGAATTCACAACGTTAAATAATTATACGTTATACAAAGCTTTATATAGAAAGGAATAGAGTGCATGCTAGAAGCATAATGTGCGCGTGTAATGCCGTGGCGGAAGCTTGTGTGCATGTACACTTAGTAACGAGCTCACTACAGTGTCCTAAAAGCCACGTGTCTGTTGGGCAGCACTGCCCGCTGCCTCAGGCCTACAGTACGGTGCAGCAGGTCCTTAAAATGAGACAGATGTGACTGAATGAGGTCAGAGATCACATCATTAAGCACGGCAACATCCCTTTTGCGCACATGCGCACTCAGGGTGATGCACCCAACACCTCCCGCAGCATCGCGCTCAACAGGAGTCTGTAGGCCAGCCCCACCCATGGGCTCAGGCCTACAGTATGGTACAGCAGGTCTTTAAAATAAGACAGAGATGTGACTGAATGAGGTCAGAGATCACATCATTACGCACAGCAACATTGTTTATTCGCAGCTGCGCAGCTAGGGTGATGCACCCTACCCGTCCCGCCGTACCGCGCTCATTCGGAGGCCCTGTGCACCCAGGCCGCTCTGCTTACCTGCTGTCATTGTTGTGTGAGCAAACACTACGCGCAGCAGTGCTCACCATTCAGATAGAGTGTTGATTGCAAGATAGTGTACATCTCATGGATCCCTTTCATAGACGACGGGCGGTAAGGCTCACAATTTTGAGTCTGTGTTGATTGCCAGGATGGTGTACACCTCAAGGATCCATTTTTTTAATTGCGCATTTTCATATGCGAGTTGGATGTGCCATATCACCTGAGGCAGTGTGGAAGAACTGAGACATGTGGTGTAGGTGTTATCCTATTTATACATACGCAAAGTGGGCTGGGCTTGCGTACGCCAGCCCAAAGTAGGGGTGTGAATAATTATTCCGGGGACCTGGGCGTTGTTCAGTTCCTGTCTGGCCAGGAAGTGTACTTATGTGTGTTTCTTTTGTAGTTTTTACCTCGCAGAGTCTGCTATTTAGATTAGTGTAGGGAGGGCAGAAACTATCGTTAATGAGATGGGGTTTGAAAAGATTGAATGGTGAACATTACATGTCGTTGTCAAGGCTGTGGATATGCGCAGACATGCATGTCAATGGTGTGCGGTGTTATTGAAAGTGTTGCTATCCCGAAGCTTACACATGTGAATATGCTCGGATAGAGGGAGGATCAGCAGTGAGGCTACGTCATACACAGTGATAACGCTCATTACAGTCAAGCAATGCATGTCAAATGTGAATCTGAAAGTCTCACATATAACACACTACTATATTGGTAAAACCTGACTACAGAGCGTACAGCAGAAGAAATCTATACATTGCTGTTTACTGTTTGTCACATGTGATCTAGGATGTGCACTCTGTCCGTGGCTCCTGATACTTCTTAGAGCCACAAATACCCAGACCATAAGCGAGCACAATAATGTGCACACACACACACCAGGGGCATCATGTAACACATATTTGTTTTTTGATGGAACGTTTGAGATGCATGGCAATCACACATGGAAGGCTAATGTACAGAGCATGAATATTGATCAAGATGATTGTTGCATGTTGTGTGTAGTATTAGATAGGTGTATACAGGAAAGCACTTTTCAAAAAAGCTTTCTAAGCAGAAGAGGTGTCTCTCATCAAACACTGTAGAGATAATGAGTGAAATGGGTGGGGTCGTCCAACTGTTACAATGGGAAATGTTATGAACCAATCAGGTGCTTTTTCACATGGCAATCGCGCACCGAGCCCACAAGGAGGCCGCA
This sequence comes from Lissotriton vulgaris, assembly GCF_964263255.1. NCBI lineage: Eukaryota > Metazoa > Chordata > Amphibia > Caudata > Salamandridae > Lissotriton > Lissotriton vulgaris. The sequence continues at coordinate 1,499,344,153 of NC_141691.1, forward strand.
CCCGATGCGATTTTGACAAAATATATTTATCATAATATAAGTTTATTACAGTTAGAAATATATAAATGTTTAAAATATTTTAGATTATCGCTTGCTCTCATATACAGTTTAAAGGTATTTAGATATACTTTTGAGACAAAAAGAAAAAGGGAATGGCCTACCCGGCGCGATACCATATGTCTGTGACGTAACACAGGGCCTGGCAGCGTGTACTCGTATACGCAAAGCCCCCATACATACATGACATAACGCGTGGCTTGCTACTGCGTACCTGTCGGGTACCAAAGTAGCACCTGGGGCGACTTCATCTGTATATGATGTCACGTACGAAATGTGCATCATTTACGAGCTTAGCAATATGTCTGATAGGATTCGTGTGGTGATGGAGCTTGGTACGCTACTAGTATGGGAGTGCAGTTTTCTCCCTCCCAAAAAAATATACAAATTTTTTGGAAAAGATGTAAAACATTACAGCAATTTTAAAGTTAAAAAAAGAAGTATAATTGAGTTCCAAAATATTTAAAAAAATATTTGAAAAAATATAGATTTTAGAAACATTAAAATATGAAATTAACATTTAAAAAACCTTAGAAATTCACTGAAAAACCATAGGTTTCAGGACGTCATAGTTAGGAATTAGCATTTAAAAAACCTTAGAAATTCACTAAAAAAACAGAGAAGTCATCAGTGATGTCATTTGAGATGTCATCAGTGATGTCACTGAACATGTGATGAGTGATGTAATATGTGACGTCATCAGTAGTGCATTGCGGGCGCGAGAGTTATAGTTATCTCAACTAACTATAACTGGCGAATTTCTCTGGTTTTATATGAGTTAAATGTCCAACTAACTATAATGTCCCCGAAACATATGGTCTTTTAGTGAATATATTATATATATATATATATATATTCACTGAAAAAACCATAGGTTTCACACCAGTTATAGTTAGGAATTAGCATTTAAAAAACCTATTAAATTCACTGAAAAAAACATAGGTTTCACACCAGTTATAGTTAGCTGGAAATTTTACTGACATAAAACCATTGAAATTCCCACGTTATAGTTAGTTGGACTCACTATAACTTGCGCGCCTGCAATGCACTGCTGATGACGTCACATATTACATCACTCATGACATGGTCAGTGACATCACTCATGACATCACTGATGACACCATCCAGTGAATGTGTGTCTTTCTGAAAAACATATATGTTTTATATATGTATTTGTAAAGGACGATGGAAGAATAAATGGTTAAATAAGTGTGTAAATGGATGTTTGTTTTTAAAAGAATTGATTGGTTAACTGCCTTATTAAGTGTATATTAGTGAATACATATATTAGCAAGTAACTTTTAAATATTGAAATGTATGTATCAGTGTTTCACTTTGTGTATAAGTGGCTGTATGGGTTGGTGACTGACTCACTGTTTGTATGTGTTTTGAAGACAGCATATGTACAGGACTGTATGGATGGATGAGTGTGTATATGTGTATGTTAGTGAGTAAATGACTGTCTCACTATTTTCTTTTTCAGTAACGACATATGTTTTAATTTAGTATATGTGAGTATTGATATATATAAGTGAGTATATGTGAGAGTGAGAGATTGTAAGAGTATGTGTTTCTATAAGTGATTGTTTAAGAGAGTAAGTATGTGTAAGTTTCCTTAGAAGTAAAGTGGTAGTGTGTGTATAGCTGTATATGCAAATAAATGTATGTTCAATAGTTTTTTTTGCATGTCTAAATATGTGTGTGAGTAACTTTTGGATGACTGTCGGTGTGTAACAGGATGTATAGGTGTATCACTACATATAATGAGTGAGTATATGTATGAGAGACTATATAGAACTGTTGGTGAATGAGTGGATGTGTATATAGATGGTGGAATTACTGAATCGTTTGTTGTAACTGGTATGGGTATCTCCATTTTTTTGAAAATGTTAATTTCTATTTTTGAATATGTGTTTCAAGGCTTACATTACACTGAAAGGAGGTCTGTCACTCTGTCACAAGGATGGTGTCATCAGTGATGTCATGAGTGATGTCACTGACCATGTCATGAGTGATGGAATATGTGACGTCATCAGCAGTGCATTGCAGGCGCGCAAGTTATAGTGAGTCCAACTAACTATAACGTGGGAATTTCAATGGTTTTATGTCAGTAACATTTCCAGCTAACTATAACTGGTGTGAAACCTATGGTTTTTTCAGTGAATTTAATAGGTTTTTTTAAATGCTAATTCCTAACTATAACTGGTGTGAAACCTATGGGTTTTTCAGTGAATTTCATAGGTTTTTTAAATGCTAATTCCTTTCTATATCGAGTTTCTAACCTATGATTTTTTTTTTAAATTTGCTGTTTTGTGTAAGTATCAGGTATTATTTTTTTTCATTTTTTTCTGGGGCGCTCTGGGTGCGCGCTCCGGTAAGCTCTCCGGAAAGCGCACCCAGAGCGCTACTTTCGTTCTTGAAAAAAAATAAGAAGGAAAAGTAAATAATAACGCAAGACATTTAGTACCATACATATAAAAGCAGTTTTTTTGAATAAGGAAATGAAAATGATTTTGCATTTCTGTGAAACTATCAAAACGTCACTTTGGCGCGCCGTGTAAGCGCCCCCGGAAGCGCCTACGTTCGCGCCGTATATGCGCCCCGGAAGCGCCTATGTTCGCGCCGCGTATGCGCCTACGTTTGCGCCGCGTGTGCGCCCCCGGAAGCGCCTACGTTCGCGCCGCTTATGCGTCAGCATCAGCGCGTCAAGTCATGTTACCTTAAAATAACACTTTTCATTGGTTGCTAACAGTTTTTTTTACAAAGAATGAAATCCCCAACCATTTCCTTCACTTCTTCTTTCACTTTTGTGACTGAAAGACCTGTTTTTTGCTCTTGGATCTTTCTTGGTTTACCATGGCTGCCAGAGAATCCAGCAGTGAAAATGAGCATGAATTCATCAATGAAGAGCCTCCTCAACCAAAGGTGAAGGAGCATTTCATTTGGAAATTTTTTAAAATACCACCTAACCAGAAAAAGGTGAATGCTCCAAAAGTGGAGTGCAGGATCTGCAAACAAGTCCTGTCACGGGCTGACCCCAAGAAGAAATATTCTTTTGGGAACTTTACAATGATACGGCATGTGGAGAGGAGGCACCCCCAGAATTTTGCCCGGGAAAGTGTCAGGGCTCTGGCACAAGAGGTTCCCAGTGATGGGGCCTCTACATCCACCGGAGGAGCAACTACTTCTGGGAGGGGGCGATCGCAGGAGCTCGTGCCAAATATTCAACCTGCTTTCAACATTGCTGTCCTGAAATGCAGATACTGCGATCAACTCCTTACCTATGGGGAGCAAAGTGTCCTGCTCATGGTTCGAGCATTGGAGAACCATCACTGCCGTTCCCATCCCTAATTTTTTTTGTTTTTTTTGCTCCTGTTGAGCAGTTTCCATTCCCTGTTTTTGTTTCTGATCTTAAAAAAAAGAAGAAAAAAAAATTTCTTTTCAGAACTACCTCCAATTCTCATCAAAGAGCTATATTCTTAAAAAAATGAAAAAGAGTAAGTGAAATGGAGTGCATTGATAATGGAAAGGAAAAGGAGTAAGAAAGAACAGAAAGGTGTGAGAGGAGAAAGGAAGTGAAGTAGGGGGACTGAAAGAAGGTGAGTGTTGGGAAGGAAAGTAAGGAGAAGAAGAGTGAATATGGGGAATGTGGATATTCAAAGAAAATGTTGAAAAGGAACAGCGGTGTGGAAAGGTAAGAAAAGATGCATTGCTGGAGTTGAAGACTGAAGGCCTCATTTATGAAGCCATGCGTCACTTTAACGCCACCAGAGCGTCACTTTTTGTGACGCACCAGTGCTGTAAATAATGCACCTTATTCAGTCATATTTACAAAGTGGCGCATCTAGGTAGATGCGTCACTTTGTAAGCCCCTGCGCCACATTATTCCTACGTCAGGTGTAATGTATGCAAAAGGGACGTATTGATGCAAGAAAGGGTCATAGAGGTGACGCAGTGAAATCTATGCGATATCACTGCGTCACTTTTATGACGCTGTTGCATCCAAATATTACGCCTGTTTCACAGCAAGCGTGCAGGCCCTTTCACATGGGGCTTGGCCCCATGTGAAAGGATGCATTGCTGGAGTTGCTTCATTTTTGTGACACACTCCAGCAATGCATCACTTTTGCGCTTACAGATACGTCTGAAATACTGACGTATCTGTAAGAACTTCCAACATAATACGTCATAAATGTAATATGACGCATGAGTAGAAGACTGAAGGACTCATTTATGAGGCCATGCGTCACTTTAACGCCACCGGAGCGTCACTTTTTGTGACACACCAGTGCTGTAAAAAATGCACCTTATTCAGTCATATTTACAAAGTGACGCATATAGGTAGTTGCGTCACTTTGTAAGCCCCTGCGCCACATTATTCCTACGTCAGGTGTAATGTATGCAAAAGGGACGTATTGATGCAAGAAAGGGTCCTAGAGGTGACACAGTGAATAAACTGGGGGCCACATTTATGAAAAGTGACGCATCGCTGTGTGAAAACAGCGATGCGTCACTTTTCAGTGCGCACTCCTTACGACATTCCTGATGCGTCATATTTAATGTATGACGAATCATGTCGCAAGGAGTTACAGATACGTCAGTATTTCTGACGTATCTGTAAGCGCAAAAGTGACGCATTGCTGGAGTGTGTCACAAAAGTGACGCAACTCCAGTAATGCGTCCTTTCACATGGGGAAAGCCCCATGTGAGAGGGCTTGCGTCAGTCTTACGCCTGCTGTGAGGCTGGCGCAAGATTTTGACGCAACAGCATCCTAAAAGTGATGCAGTGAAATCTCATAGATTTCACTGCGTCACTATTACGAGGCTTTTTGAGGGGGAACGCCCCCTCTGCATACATTATACCTGACGCAGGTATAATGTGGCGCAGGGGTTTAAAAAGAGACGCATCTACCTAGATGCGTCACTTTTTAAATATGGCGCAACGAGGCGCATTTTTTACACCACTGGTGCGTCACAAAAAGTGACGCACCGGCGGCGCGAAACTGTTGCAAGGCCTTCATAAATAAGGCCCTGGATTTTCCTCATGCTTCGTTCCCCGGTGCGCGTACCGGGCGCTCCCCCTGCGCAAATCACTTTTTTTTTTTAAATGCCCCGCCGGACCCTATTTTAGCCCCCACATCAAACCTAGGGGGTCGGGGGGGGGGTCTACCCTGCCTCCTTATAGTCATTTCCCCCATTTTTTTATGCCACCTCTTGTGTCTCGATCCTACCGAGACACAAGATGGCGGCCGCTCCGTACTGTTTCGAATGTTTACAGACACCCGTGAGCCAATCAGCTTTCCATGCGCAAGTCGCGTAGCACACCCGGTGCGCTCCCCGGTGCGCGTACCGGCCGGGCCTATAGATATATATATTTTTTTGAACCTAAATTACTCAAAATCCACTGGAGCACATATCTTGAGACATAGCAAAGGCACATCGGGCTACCAGTCCCTACAATTTTGCCAAGTTTGGTGTAAATCCATTCAGCCGTTCGGGCTAAAAGTGAGTTTGACCGCCCTATGGAAATTAACATGGGGAAAACGCGTTTTGGGACCCCCCTTTTATCTCGGCCCCCGCTTGACGCATCCCCCACAAACTGTAAGGGAAGGACCGGAGCTTGACGAGGCCATTTTGAGGAAATTTTCAGGCAGATTCGTCAACCGGCGCCAGAGTTATTCCAAATAGAATTTTGAGATTTTGCATTGAAAAAAATCCTAACTATAACTACCTACTGGCGACCGCAAGTAGGTAATATATATATATATATATATATATATATATATATATATATATATATATATATATATATATATCGATATTTTGTACAACTATATTTTTAACATCAATATTTTTTAAAAATATTTTTGTACTTACCTGTTTAAGTATTGGGAGTAGATATTTTTGCATTCTATATTTTTTCATCAATATTTTTCACTTCTATATTTTTTACGTCGATATTCTGTCAGTGAACCACTAATTAGTATACTACAGGATATTTCACAGGGGATCTCTGTGCTGAACATTTTTAGGAGTGAAACACCCTGCAACGAAGGACCCAGGTGACTAGCCAAACTTCAAACCATGTGATGTCATAGAGCCTCAACCTGGGATAGAATTGCACCAAAAACTCAAAAAATTATAAAGAATCAATGATCAAGAAATATAAAGTACACCAAAATGTGCTGCGTGTCTAAAATGTACCAAAAAGATTTGAGTTCCATCTAACGGCCAGATTACGATCACGCTAGGAAAGCCCTCCATACGACTCTGATCTGGAGGGCTGTCCAAGCGAACCACAATGTGTGAGTACTACCGAACGAGTACGATGCACCGTATGCTGGTGGACTCGGTTTGCTTGGACTCCCATTGAACTTCATGGGAGCCCGTGTACCGACGCATACACAGGCTCCCATAGCAAAAAGGGGTGGGTGGGGAAAAGCGTACACCCTGTGGCGGGCACCCCATGTTGCATGCACGAATTGCAGGTACCCCCGTGACCGATTTGAAGGGCTCTGGGTGAAGGGGAGCCTACTGGGCCCCCGAAGTCCAATTCCGACAGCCGTCTCATCTCGCTGAGATCAAAGCAATACAGCTGACCAAATCGTACATCATACTCGCTCGGTCAGAATCCGGCTCCATTGCTCCACACATTTGTCTGCAAATGAGTCAGTCAGACAGGATTGGGTTCCAGAAAAGATTTGGTTGACAAGAATGAGATCCTCGCATCATACTTGGTCATTGGGTGCAGGTAACTACTCAGTCGGACACATAGGTGCCGAATCGGATTTGCAGGTTCCAGTACCCGTCAGGAGGCCTTCCTAACGAGATCGTAATCTGGCCATAAATGTGCATTTATAGTATGCATAGCATGCATGAAGTATACCACTAATGCTAAATATTGGCCCCTCTGTACTGTTTTACTTACAAACATTATAAGGAAAAGTATGTAGTGCTCATGCAATCAAAGAGACTATTGTAAGATAGTCCCTGAAATGATGAAGTTGCTCAGGACGTTATGCGAAAACTAAAAACAAAATGTAAGCATATCAGTGTCTTATTATTGCATATTAGTCAATACAAATATTGAGAAACAAACAAACATCGATACCTCTAGAAACTTGTGTTAAGTTAATCTGCTGGAACCATGAACGCACCCAATGTGCCAGTGGGCTAAATGTAGCCCATACATTTGATATTCTGTCAATTACAACACTGACGTATCCGGCAATTCATTTTAAAAACAAAAGTGGAACAATTTTTAAGTAAAATGTTCATTACAACCAGCTAACCAGTACCATGTGCAATATCCAGTGTGCAGTGCTTACCTACACAAATGTGCCTCAATCCTTTCTCGGGAATGCTGCCATCACCATGCTCTATTCACCGAGTGAAAATCCCAGAAACCTTTTAAACAAACCGCAGCATTTGTCAAAAAGTTATGTGACCTGAACCACCTCACAAGTGAAAAATCGATGTGGACCACAGACTATGGATAGTGCACATTGTGTAAGTTAGTAGTCATTATCAAAAAGGGCAAAAACATTTACAATCAGAAAGTTTTTAAAACATGGCGTCTTTGTAATTGCAAGACATACCAATTGAATAATGTTACAATGATCTTTTATTTGAAATAGCTTGTTGCGACCAGTAATAATGAAAGAAATCCAATCATAAAATTAACATTTACGAAAATGGTTATCTGGGATAAACAAAGGCTTCCTCGGGAGTGAGATCCTACTGGGTACTTTTAAGGACAATCCTGACTCTCATGGAAGAGTTTAACCTGCTCCACTAATATAGGTTCAATGGATGAAATGACTTTTAAACCAATCCACAGATTATCATGTGAGTCTGATTTCATTTTGCACAGAGAATCTTTGGAAAAAGTTCAAGATAAAAGAGTAAAGCAACTGAGCATCGGCTGGGAAACACAAGCATTGACAAAAAATATGTTGTAAACTTGGATAACTGAATCTCTTCCCGTTTCAAAGACTTCAAAAAAGGCCTTTACTACAAAACCTTATCACACCTCACACCACCACAAGAATGCTTCGATCCTCAAACTGTAATCTAGCCTCTATACCTAGAAATAAGAAGGCACGATCTGGCGGTCGATTGTTCTCATACAATGCTTCCAAACTATGGAACACTCTACCCCCAAACATCAGAGCCCAACCCAACCTTCTCTCATTCCGCAGAGCACTTAAAACATGGTTATTCCCGTGAGGTCCACCTGCAGCTGGTTCTTGTCACCTAGCGCTGGGACGCTCACGGGCAGCCATGCGCTCTACAAATCAGTAAAATAAATAAATAAAATAAAGAATCTCACATAATCTAGCAGGAGAAGGCCTGAAATCAGACCAGCTTCGATACGTGCTAAGCAGGACTCTTTCTGGGTATTAGAGGCCAATTTGATCCAGATTCAAAATTCCACAAGCTACCATCAACACATTTTTGGGAAATTACTATCTTTTACCTGGTGCTAATAAAGACTGTTGCCTTGACAGTTTTTGTTGGCTTTACAACTCTGTGGAACTTAACCTCTGCTAGCCAGTGGTAAAGTAAATGTGCTCCCCCTTTCGACATAATGATGTTGGCATACCCCTGATTGGCATATTTGACTTACATGTGAGTGTTCCCAGTACATGGCACAAAAGTGTTCCCAAGGTGTGTAAGTTAAATATCATAAATGGACTGCAGCACCCATTCTTGCATATACTGCAGTGATAGGGTAAACTTGACTTCAGGCTTGCCACCGGTAGCCTGACTGTGCAGGTTTAAATTGCAAGTACACTGAAACCTTCCTTTTAAATATTTAAATCACCCCTAAGTAGGCCTTGCTGCCCATAAGGCAGGGTGCATGATATTTTAAAAAGTAGGGATGTAAAGGTTTAATGTTGTGGGTGTGTCCAATATGGCCACTTAGTCGTGGAGTGGGCCTGGAACTGTCAGAACCTGCTCCCCCTCTAACTGCCTACCAACATATACCCATGTGCTGACATAGAGCCCACACATCACAGCCTGTTGCCACTGTTCTGAAGTGGCCCACCTGGCCAATCCTGGCACTGCACAAGGGATCCTTGAGGCACAGCTCAGCGAGTTGGGTCTCCTTCTGCACCGCTTAGTGCCTCCCCCATACAGCTGGATATTGGCCTGCCTCATTGCTGCTTTCTCTTACATAGGGCCCGGAGTGCCCTGACCTGGCACCCTTTCTTGAAACACCTATCCTCTATCTGCCACATTTGCCAGCTCAACCCTCTACTTCACTAGTTGCTGGGGCCCGCACCTCCTCTTTCATTTTTGTGAACCTTCCTGGTTGCAGCAAAGCAGGTAGACACGAGGCACTGAGCGGGAGCAGAGACACTACATTCTGTGTCTTAACACTTTGCTGCTACTGATGAGGCACAACTAGATACCTTGAATATGTTTGCTCCCTGTCGTTCGGGTAGATAGATTTGCACCTTGCCACCCATTGTAGATAGTTTTTAATCATTCACTCAGTCCTGAAGAATCGCCATTGATCATTTTTGATACCCTGAGGTGAGAAACATGTTGACCATCTGGGGGATGAGCGCAATTTTTGTCACATTATAACAAAACAGCCGCCCCCCCCCTTCTCCTTTTTAACCAAGTTGGGACCCGCTCAGAATAACTTTAACATAGTAGACCCCCTCACCTGTTTAAATACTCACTTTTCACACTTTCTCACTTAGGTCCCTCACACCCACTGCACCTGTACGGCAAGGAACAGAAGATCTCCGATACAGAGCCCCTTTATGGGTGCCCGTCGGGCATTGTAGCACCGGCCCTACGAGGAGCAGGCCCTATGATGAAGCATGACATCTAGCTTGCTGGGTGTGTGAGGGCCCTAGTTCCCCACCTCCTCAATACCTAAATTACATATACAGGGTGGTTAACATACCACCAAGGAACTTTGTACCATTCTCTCTTTTAACTTAATTAGGGCATGTACGCTGGACCTTTATAAGCACTATTCGTCCCCTCTCTTGTTGACATACATTGCTAGCCACCTCCTCCCCAACCTAGGAAACCTCTGTCGAGATGCCTGTTGCAGTACTGCTTGCGTGTGGGGCTTCTCTGATATTTACCTCCTTCAACACTATTGTCAATTTGTCCCCACTCTCCCTTTCATTCTACTGCACGCCTCCCCTTTAACCTACCTTCATGATGGGCTAAGTGGTCACAAAACAGCGTAAGCTGCTCTCTGAGCAGTCCAAGCCCACTCGCAACTAGGGTTCACATTTGGACACTGATGACCCCACTGACAGGAATACAGGAGTAGACCCTGCTAGTGGCACTGCTGCTATCATGACTGAATTGTGTGCTGGGGTCCTCTCCATCAACGCCTGCATGGATACCCTCACTCCGGTGGCTCTATCATAAGTTACGCTCAAGGTTACACTCCCAGCCTCTGGGTTGGCCGATTTCCCACCTTTAACATTGCTTATCTCTGATGATAATGGTTGGTTGGACTATGCTGTGCTTGCCAGACCATGAAACCAGACACTACGTAACAGGCCCGGACTGCCTGGGAGGTTGACTTGGGTAGCCCACTCTTGGATAAGGTCTGGTCATACTGTTGCTCTCAGACCAAACATGTTTCTATCAATCATAAACCTAAATTAGTACATTTTAAATTCTTTCATTGGGCCTACACCCAAGGCTCTAGCCCACATCAACCCCACTCTTTCATCTCAGTGCCTCAAATGCTGCGCCCCGGATGCAGACTTCACTCATCTCTCTTGGACATACCCACTAATCAGTCACTACTGGTCCACTATTTCCTCCTACATCTACACCATGATTGACACCACGCTTATGCTCACTCCCGTGATGGCAATAGCGCTCCTCTGTGGCAGTATAATTTCCTAAATACTCTGCATGGCTGAAGGCCATCTATCAGTATGATAAAATTAGTAAAACCTATGCACAGCTGCAACTTCATATCTCTCAGCTCTCTTTTCCTGGCCTACATGACGTCCTTAATTTATCATGTACAATTCCAGTTCTCTCATATGGGAAATACTTCATGATGTGTCTTTCAATATCGCTTTGTCATGTGGCATTTTTGCCATGCTTATTACCCTGAGTGTCAATGTTATTTTGCATGTTTTGCATTTCTGAAAATCTCTTAAATAAAGTGTTTTTTAATTGTTTAATGTCACACATGTTCTGGCAGTGAAACAGCCATCAAAAATATTTCTACTGTACTACAGCCGGCTGTTCCATAGGAAAGAACTGGGTTATATTATTACTTTTAGTAATGCTAATTTCTGATTGGAAGCAGCTAAGAATATAAATCAAGAACTCTTTTGAACAGTTATTCCAATCCTACCTAATGTTAAAATGTAATGTTAAAATGTAATGTTTAATAAGTAGTAAGAGAAAAAGCACTTTTAAATAGTTTCATTTTTAATGCCTAAAGCCTCTGTAGGCCCCTTCCAGTTTGTTCTCCTACTTCTGCCAGCCAGTAATTAGCATTTGAATAGGAGTGAATTGATGTGAAAGCAAACAATAGGCCGACCTGCATGTGCATTGATACCCCTCTGAACATGACAGAATATGAAGAATGCACTGTGAGGATCTTTATTTACATTACAATGCCAAATCCTGCTTGAATGTCTCAGCCTGCTTGACAGTTCTGCTGGGGTTTTTCATATCATATTTAGGGTACACTTCAAAGAGGCATTCCAGTAACAGTCAAATGTTAGCTGACACTTGGGTAGGGACCTTCTTCTTTCAGGTCCCAATCACAGTGGTCTTCTGTTTTAGATTACAGTACTAAAGTCTGTTTGAAATGTCTGCTGGCTTTACATAACACTTGGGATGCACTTCAGAGGAGGGAAAGGGGGTCCTTATGTATCCACTGTCTGGTTGCTGAAGACTCAGCTTTCATTCTACCAGACTTCTGTGCCTGAGGTTGCTGTGGTACGGGACCTACCTCAAATTGGATTTTAGTGTTATATGTAAGAGGTCACTAAGATTACAATAGTACTCTTCTCACATACACCTCAAGCTTACAAAGCCCAGATGTAGTGTGGCCAAAGACCTTAGAATTCTTGAAAATGGCCAAAGTGGGAAGGGTTGCCCGGGGAACCTTTACCACATTGGTTAAGGCATTCACAGGGGTCATTCCCACCCATAGATCATAAAAGAAATGTGGGATCACCAAGCACCCACTTTGGAACAATTTCTGAAGCTGCGGAAAAGCAGAAGAGGACTCAACCTGCTTCGGTTTGTCTATTACATGAGAAGAGCCCTGAAGACTGGACCTTCTGTTATTCATGTACCAAGGACAAATACGTGGACCCCAAAGGCCATAAGGTGCTTTCCTGCTAAAGCTACAGTGACACAACATGTTACAAGAGTCCCTTTTAGGCAACAGTCTAGCTGACCAGTGGTAACTTGACCTTAACTGGACTCTCCTGTTGACCTCTGCCTACCATGCTGTGGGTCTCTAAGTACTTCCCCTAGCATCCTTTGGGGCTGTGGTGGGCTAGGATCAAAGAACTAAAATCATAAGGTAAAGTAGAAGGTAAGATCTTTGACCAGGATGAACCTTATTAGTGTATCCAACACACTTCATCACTTTGAGTGTCAAATTGCACTTAGGTCCTATTCTACTGCGACCATTTGACTATCATTGGCACTTTGTGCTTCTCAAGTTAAGGGTTTGCATTGATACAGTCTTCTTTATGTAGTTTCATGACAGTAAACTCCTTAGAGTAGGAAGATTTGGGTTCATATACAGACGTTTTGAATTCACACAATTGTAATATCTAGATCAATGTTTTTATTACATAATCTAGAAGTGGAAATAACAACATAAATCAGATCACTAAGGAGAAATTTTTTCCAGGCTCTTATCAAAACAGATTTATTCAGAACGCATATGTCAGGGATCCCTACTGGCACTCAATTAAGAGGAAACATGATCAAATTGAAGAAAATCATAAATGGAGGGCACAGCTTTTTCTCATGAATGTAGATGAAATCCCTGAAATGTCCAAGTTATCAATAGATGATTAAGCAAAGCTGAAGGGTAGGAAGACTCCAAAATACAGAGATGAATGTCAGTATTGGCTCATTAATACAGTACATCTTCACCCAGGTTGGCTAACAAATTGGAAAGTCAACAAAAAAGAATTTAGGTGCTCAAAAAGACAATGCATTCAAGTTTACCACCAAACATAACATTACATTAAACAAATGTGATGATAAATGTTTGCTGCAATGTATTTTACTTTACCACTCCATGACATAGTGTACATGTTACTCTACATTAGTGATGCATGCTATAGTAGATTTTCAAGGAAACATAACATTATATGCTGACAGTCATTCTGCTGGATTTATCTTGATGACATTCAGCTTTAGATCAAGTCAAAGTATTGAGTCAATAAATATTTTTATGTGCATTGTAAAGACCTCTGCACCACATCTTCAGGTTCTCAACATGACAGAGAATAAGAATACTTAGTGGTGCACATTGCACCCTGGATATGTTTGCCATCACAGACAAGACATGCATGGCTTTTGTTTGCTTTTTTTCTCTCTGGCACGCTGAAAGTCTGCAGATGATTGAAACTCTTGAAATGATGATGTAAAAGTAAAGGTTTCAAAATCAACAATTTAAACTGGGTGTGAAAGTTGTGTGTCTGATAGTCCATGGGATCAGCTTCTGCAGCAGAGGCGAACCTGAAGAGAAGCAGTTTCGGGTGTATGCTTGCCAAAGCATGTGTGTGTGCATGATAGAGTGAGAGTGAGTGGGCAGAGTGGAGAGTGAGCAAGTGAATGACCGAGAGTGGGTGACTGAATGAGGGAGATAAGCAACTAAGTGAAAGAGATGACTGTAACAGGAGTGAGGGTGAGAGTGACTGAGAGTCTTTTTTAGAGTTTTTGACAGAGAGAGTGAGTGAAATAGTGAGTGAGAATGAGTGAGAGACTTAGTGCATAAAGGCCAGTCTGGGACTCAGAAAGTGAGTGTCTTTTAAAGGGAGTGAAATTGAGTGTTAGAATGAATAAGTGAGAGTTAAACTGGGTGAGAGAGATTGAGTGAGTTACTTAGAGTGAATTACTGATTGCGTGAGGGAATAATTGAGAATGAAAGTCAGATGGGGGGTGGCAGAATGCAATAGCTGACAAAGGGACTGAAGGAGAGCATGAAAGTGATCGTTAGGGACTGAGAGACAGATATAAAGGCAGATTTACTAAGGATTTGTGTTGTCCTTGCAAGATGCAAGTCACCTCAAGGCAGCACAAGTCCTTAACTGGGATTTACCAAGCTGAGCGTCACCTCCTCTTCATCAATATGCATGGCCCCAGGGGACGAGGTTACCGGGTCCCTTAAATGACCTGGAGGAGCAGGCCTCCCCCACAATAATTCAATCAGTAAACCTGGGGAGGTGGCGATCCCCAGGGCTGTGGGGGGACATGTGGGCCCCCACATCTTTATTAATGTTTGCCCCGGGGAGGTGAAGGTCCCCAGGGGGTCCTGCATGGGCACCCCTGGCCTTATCATAACAACTGCCCTGGGGATTTGGCCCACCTGGGGGTTTCATAAAAACAAATTTCAGTGGGTCAACCCACATATTTGTGGCACAATTCAATAAAAAAATGTTTTAACCCTGTACCCCCTACCATATTGGGGGGAGTAGCGTATTTCTACCCTTCCCCCATTTCTTTTTTTAAAACTTTTTTGTGAGACTTGGCTTCAAGCTGAGTTCCACTATGGCTGCCAACACTGCCAGGTTGAAGTGTTGGCAGCCAATTAAAATTCAGTAGGATATACAAGCCCACTGAAAGGACTCCAGATATCTATATTGTTTAAACGTAAATATCTCTTAAACTACTGAATGGATTTCCAAACATATGGACCAGATATACAAATATTTTTAATTGCTCAAAAACTACTAAACAGATTTACACCAAATCACAAAAGCACACTTACTGCACTATGATCTGGATTCCTTCCAAATGTTGTGTAATTCCATTCAGCAGTTTTTGAGGTAGTGCTATCTGCAAAAGTCTATGGAAAATGCTTTGGGATTTCATGTTGTTGTACTATCCTTTCTCTTGTCTCCTGCTAGGATGAATCACCCCGAATCTTTCCAAGAAGGAGGTAAAGTGGATGAATCTTTTTGGTTGAAAATGTTGTAAAGTTTTGGCAAACAGCAGCAAAGTTATTAGCAAAGCAAAAAGTGCACTGTCTATGGAAAAGCAGACCTGACTGAAATGCAGCTCTGCACGCCCGACCCTTCATCCTAAGAAGAAAGGTAACCACTCAAGCAGAAGTGTGCAGGCCTACACACTCAGGCAGGGTGCATTTGTTAATGCAATGAGGCTGGCTTCCTAAGACACTACAGCAAGGAATGGGGTAAGATCATTCCAACAGGGTCTGGCAGAAAGGCACTCCTAACATGCTCTCTCTAGTGTAGAGGTGTTAGTGATAGATAGGAGTAACATTAGAAACAGTTAGCATGATTGAATTGTCTGTATTTTTCCCCATTCTCACAATGTTTATACCAATGATGTGCATCATCTATCTAATAATGTCAGTACATGTCTTATTCACAAGGATTAGATCTTTTCAATAAACATTTTGTGACAAAAGAAAGGGTTAGATCTTTTTCCAAGAATTCCTTTGGAATAAACGTGCTCATGTTCAAAACAACAACAACTCTGGAGGTTTATGAAAATTAATGTGGTACTATCCAAACCATCATTTACTGATGGTAGAAGAAGACTCAGTCTCGTATTATGACGTTTTGTTGATCTGATTCACAGTTCTATTAAATTTGCAGGAAGCATGTAACATGATGCCACCAAATATTACGTCTGGTACCTATTTAATGGGTCTTTTAAGTAGTTTCTTGATTGTGCCTAAGGCTCCTTTATTACCTTCATACAGAGATGTCTGTGGTCATACGGGAATATCCACCTCAGCTTTAACAGGAAGCACCAATGCAGGTTGATCGAGCTGGATCTATTTAAAGGTTACTCATCTATAGTGTGTCCTTACTTTGCTTTCCATTAATTAAAAATAGCGCAAGCAGTGGTTTTTACTATTAATTGTAGGCAAGCAGTTACTAATTATTTAACTATATATGGGCTTGCCAATGGCAGTGGAGATGTTACCTTCATGGTTGAGGCACATGAAGCATATAAATGCAAAGTTTTTAATTCTTGGGTTACTTTTCCTGCAGTCAATGCAAATTCAGAAACTTTTCACACAGACTCCGAGTCTACAGTTCCGCCTGCATGTAGACCGTGTGAATTTTTAGGAAGCCCATTAACCTACCAGGAACATCAGAATTGGTTTCAAGGCATCCTCCCACGTACCCATTGAAATGTAAGACTGAGCCCTCTCAGTAATGATGCAGTAATGATGCAGCAGCTTGGCTGGTCTTAGCAGGCTACACTCCCTTTCTGGATGAACATCATTTAACAGAGCGAGACATGCTTGCTCTCTTGAGCCATTTGATTAAAATGTATCAACTTCTGATGCAGTTCATAATACATACCTTAAAAGCTGCTCCTTTAGCTGGACAGTGTCAGTTAGCCATGCCTACAATTAGTCGAGTTACCAATCAAGCTTTTATGGTTAAGGTCTTGGCCAAACATGATAAAATTCCATTTTGGTTGGCATTAAAAACAAGTAAGCTTAAGGCAGTTTTCCCCCATGTAGCACCCAAAGATACATTTAGAATTCTCACTATGTGTCTTCCACTTGGTACGGTTCCCCCAGTTCAGGGGTGTAATATGTGGGGTACTATATTTGCTGCCATTTAAACCATTACGTATGGTACTCCTACAATTGCTGTTTTGCCTGAAGTCTTTTAACAGATTAAGGCTGAATATGGAGTAACCACTGCCCTGGATTTGGGGATGAAACTCATTGGCAATGTTGCCACAGCAATTGTCCCATGGAACTTCATTTCCTTTTGGCCAGCTCGCTCCTGTGGCTCAGACTCATGCAGTAGCAAGAGCTCTCATTGACTACTAGCAACATGAGAAAAGTTGTGCTTGCAACCATGCGAGTACTCTAGGACGTAGTCCCCTTTCCTGAAATTACAAATAAATTAGTATAATGAGTCAGTTTAAGGATACCCTTGAAAGAAGTAACCCGCTTAGGGCAACACAGGTCAGTAATGGCCACCTTCCAGTCTTCTGTACCAAATGAAGAGTCAGTGAGAAAGTAGAGAATATAAATCAATAACTGTTTATTCATATGCACTCAGAGTGGAGCCCCATCTATACAGTCGCTAGGAGTGCTACAGAGGGAACTGAAATTAACAAGCATAGACGTGCCTAGCTTACGTTGCCTAACTTACATAGGACACTGCATGAGCACAAATGGGTCTATCCTAACACCCTGACCCCCTAAGCCCCATGGAGGGGGCCCAGAGGGAACCCACTACAATAAAGAAAAATAAATCAACAAAAAGAGCTGTAATCCCATGAGAATGTTGTGGGAAAGGAAAAAAATGATGACAGGGTTGCACTCAATAATAATAAGCCCAGAGGAGCCCACCCCTAGGGCTGTATTCATGAAGGTGGCGGGGGCTGTGTTGTCCCCCACCCTGAGCCTACAGAGGCCCTGGGTGTCCACCCTGGGGACAAAACTTTTTTAGGGGAGGGGGCCATGTGCCATCCTCCCCAATCCTCCAAAGACCCTGGGGATCCCACTCCAGGGATATACTTGTTGATATGGAGAGGAAGGGCAGCGCAACCGCCCCTCCCTGAGCCGCAAAAGGCCCTGGGAACCCACATCTGGGGCCAAAATTCTTCAAAATGGGGATGGGCCACATGGCCCCCTCCGATAGTCATTAATTACCCATGGGCCCTATCCCCAGGGCCAGCTCAGATGCTATGGCCTGGGGAGCCCACCCCAGGAGAAACCTGAGTTTGCTCTTGCTTGCCGGGAGCATTTGTAAAATTCCTACCAAGTGGGAGCAACCACCAAGTCTTCTCTCAGCAGGCAGGAACTTTGAAAACGCTCCCACCATCTAGCAGTAGACTTTTGGTTTGCTTTCATGCCCGCACTGTAACAGGCAGGGAAACCGTTCAAAAAGTTTCTCCGATTGGCACGGAGCACCCTGTGAGTGGGAGCATTCTTGGGTTCTGCTGTATGTGGTGAGCGGCTGGGGCCAAGGGGGCTTTGGGTCTCCCCCAGCAGCCCTACGAATTTATAGGTGGTACTCTAGTTGGGCCCCAAGGCACCCACCTGTAATGCATGAGGTCCCAGGAGGATGGGGTCCCTGGGCCAAAATCAACCCAGGGAGGGGGGCTGAATGCCCCTGCCCTGCCCCCTGATAATAATGCTGGGCCCCAGGGGATGGGATCCCTGGGGCCAAAATCATCCCAGGGAGGGGACCATGTTACTCCTTCCCCTAAAAAGCATGCTTGGCCCCTGGGATGGGGTCCCTGGGCTGAAATTGGTCAGGGAGCGGGTCCGCGTGTCCCCACTCCCTGCTAATATAAGCCCGGGGGATGGGGTCCCTGGGGTCAAAATCAGAACCAGGGAGGCACACATGCCCCTCCCCTGATAATCATGCTTGACCCCAGGGGATGGGGTCCCTGGAGCTGTAATTGACCCAGGGAGGAGAACTGTCTGGCCTCCTCCCCTGATAATCACTCTGGGCTCCAAGGGATGGGGTACCTCGGCCCAAATTCGACCTTGGGAGGGGGACCACTCATGCTGCCTGCCTGTTATTTAAAGGAGTGATCCTGGGAGATGGAGTTCCCAGGGGCTAACAAGGCTCAGGGAGGGGGGTAATTCAGCCCCCTCACCTTTATTAAAAAACAACTGCCCTGTGGGGTGGGGTTCACAGGGTCTAATGATGCTTGGGAGGAACAGTCAATAGGCCCCCCTTTAAAAAAAAACCTAAGAGATGGGTCCCCTCGGCCTAAGGAGGATCAGGGAGGGGGCCACGTGGCTTTCCTCCCCTTTAAAATAAAAAAAACCCTGGGGAGGGGTTCCCAATGGCCAGGTCTTGGAGCCAACACCCATAGTGCCAGCCAAAGGCTGTGTGCAGTTTGGGGTGTGCTGCCTTCACAGGGATTTGCCACTGAGGCTAGGCCTTGTGGCCAACTTTCCACTGAACAGGACTGTTGGCTACATGTGAGGGGTTTGCTGTAGGGCATTGGGTTGGATTTACATGTCTTAATTAAATATTACTTTATGTTAAAAAGAAACTCTAGAAAATCACTGATAAAACTAAAGGTTAATCTAACATTATTGTTAGGTGTGATAAAAGATCTGTTTTTAATTTATTTCAAAATCTTAGAAATGTGCTAATAAAACCAAAGATTAAAGTATAGTTATAGTTAGGAGAATTTATCAGTGACAACATTATTGTTTTGAACTAAAAAAATACAAACATTCACCAGTTATAGTTAGTGGCGATAATTATAACTTCTGCCCCCGCCATGCACTGCTTATGACCTCACAAATGACATCACTGATGACATCTCAAATGCCATTATTGATGGTATCACTGATGACATCCATCATCCAATGAGTGTGTAAGTTTGTCTACAGTTTACATAGTGGAGTAAAACTGCCATAATACTTTTCTACCTAATTTTGTACAGCCTGTGTCTAGTTTATCAGTATAAGTGTTTACAAAACGCGTGTGCCCCTAATGCAATATAGGTATATAGAGGTATCGAACACATTATCAATCTTTGTTTTGAAGAGTAACTCTGTGTGCAGGTGACAGTTGAAATTATGATTCGCACAACATATTTGGTACTAAAGAAAAAGTTTCTAGCAGGTCAAAGATTCTGCGCACTACATACTAAGTATTCTAAACGGACTTACATTATTATACAGGAGCATCTCAGCATGGCAATTTCTACTTAACATAGAAGATTGTGTGCACCAGGCACTAACCTTTGTACATGTGCATTTTTTGCTTCAGAAGATGGGCTATCTAAAGTTTTTACCACGGTATGAAGGCTGCAAGTAGTAAGATCTTTAGCATTTTCA
Source organism: Lissotriton vulgaris (assembly GCF_964263255.1). Taxonomy (NCBI): domain Eukaryota; kingdom Metazoa; phylum Chordata; class Amphibia; order Caudata; family Salamandridae; genus Lissotriton; species Lissotriton vulgaris. Next base: position 1,499,364,227 of record NC_141691.1, read on the forward strand.
AACCTTGATTATTTCAAGTGAATAGTCGCAATTTGGACCAATTTTGCATTCAGTGTATACTGTTCTTACGATGTACTCTTTAATACTCAGTAGTGTATTTCTCATGGGAGTTCCACTTTCTGCAAACAAACAGGTAAAGAGTAAACTCCACCCATAGAGTAAACAGTGTCAACAGTACTAAACTTCCGACTTATATCCACTTCTTTTCTCAATGTAGGCTCAATGACTGTCAGGGATTTTACACAGGTAAACACTGTCCATAGTAAAGCATTAGTTATGTAACAAGGCTTCAGTATCTGGCGGAACTTGGTTTTCCCTGAACAGTTGTATACAGATTGAATATCGTATGCAGGATAGGTTATCCTTTAATCTGTGGCTCATAGTCAAGATAAACTCGGCTACCCATTAAGCGTATGGTATGAAGTCAATGTTGCACATAACACAAGTTTGCTTTAGCTATGGGGTTTGTATGTATGATAGTAGTAATGACGCTTCATATTAATCAAAGATATTTTGCACTTAGTTTTATAGCTCTAATGGTATGCCAGTTTACAGAGCAATGTGTACAAAAGAAGCTTGGATGATGTCAGCAGTGATGTTGTCAATGATATAATTTGAGATGTCGTCATAGCAACATGCCTCAACCACGCCTTAACCCCCTTTTGGACCAAGATTGTAAACATTTCTCAGAGCAACGGGCTGATGCCCAACTGCTTCTTACATGAGCAAATCACACCCTTCTAAAAAAGAACAACAGACGCTGCCCCAGAAGATCCTAACAGTTTCAGTCTCATCACCAATCTTCCATTCTCTGCAAAAATTCTTGAGAAATGTGTTCTCACCAAAATCAACCAACACTTAGACACCAATAACCTACTTTACTCGCACCAATCAGGATTCAGGAAGAGATATATCACTGAAAGAGCTATACTGAATATAACAGATGACATTGATAAATCCCTAGACACAAACCAATTTTGTCTGCTAATCTTCCTAGACCTATCAGTGAGCTTCAACATTCTAGACCTTGAATGACTGCCCTGAAACAATGAATCAGCGCTGACAGCACAGTTCTGCAATGGTTCACCTCATTTCTGCATAATCAATCACAACTAATAAAAATCAGCAACTCAATATCCGCCATCTCACTTATCACCGGGGGTGCCCCACAAGGCTCAGTCTACTCTCTGACACACTGCAACATTTATATGGAACCCCTGACAGCATCTCTTAGACAAGCAAACATTACCTATCACCTCTCTGCCGACGACACCCATCTCTACCTAAAAATATCCTCTCTGAGCAGCATACACTCATCAAAGTACAAAACTGGCTATCTCACAACCACCTCAATCAAGAAAAATGGAAATTCTTGTTTTGTCCAATCACGGCCACTCACAGCAGGTCCATGAATGGATAAGTAACCTTGTGTCCCTAAACTGTAAATTTACCCTCGTAAGCCATTCCTCCTTCCAAAGGACCTCATGAATACCACCAAGCACTGGTTCTATACAGACTACAGAAATGCCACACTCACAGAAGAAGTGAAAGCATACTTAGTCCTTAGTCCCTGTGGGAGCCATCCTTAATGCACCAGCAAGAATTATTACCAGAGCACAGAAACATGATCACATCTCTCATGCACTAAAAAATCATGGTCTAATCACAAAATGTTAGCTTCAATGGGGTTTACGCTGCTAGCTGCTTCAAAACAAGCTACTATGAATAGAGGGGTTGCGATTTTAGGGGGTCGGGGGTTGCAGGAACGGGTAGGACGCCGGTGGATAACTTTGGATGGTGGGCAATTACTGAGTGTATAATCGGAATGAAGAGATTACAATATGCACAGTGTATGGCTCTAATCTTGACGAGGCTGAAATGTTTACATTTTTAAATTAAGAATTGGCACAGTGGACGACCCCTCTGATAATACTTGGGGATTTCAATATACATGGTGACACTAAAACTTGGAATCTTGCTTCCCAGAACTATAAAGGTCGCAAACCAAAAGGTATACAGGGCTCTACGGCAGCTGATACTGCAACATGGGTTGGTTGATGGGTGGGCTACTTTACAACCCGGCAATCCAGGATATACTTTTTTTTCTTCTCCCCATGCTAAACTAGTAAGATTAGACTACATGTTTCTTCCCCGACTTCTCACCATAGGTGCAAATATGCAAGTAATGCCTCAAATAACTTCTGATCACAGCCCAGTGGTATTAGATTTGACATGCTGTAATATGGTGAGGGAAGTCCGCGCATTTACTTTCAATAAAAAATTAATTTGTGATCAGCAGTTTATAAATCATATTAAGGCATGAGCTAAGCAGTTTTTAGAATTGAATCGCGGCTCTGCTTCCCAAACTATGGTCTGGGACTCGTTTAAGGCGGGACTTTGGGGGGAAATATGCAGTTATTGTTGGGCCAAACAAAAAAAAAAAAAGCCTTGATAAACGGTCTAATTGAGAAACTCAGAAAGGCTGAATGTGAGCTTACTGCTATAAATTCTCCAACTCTGAATCCCGCGCAGCACAAACTAAGGTTGCTAGCTGTAAGGCAAGGATAAATGGGATATGGAGACAGGATATTGATGCCCAACATCAGTTGTATAAAAATGAAATATATGAATATGGGGAGGCTATGGGCAGATGCTTAGCACAAAGGATGCGGGGTAGACAGGCGGCGCAGCGCATTGAGGCATTAGAAAATGCAAGCAAGGATATGGTGGAAACTATGGAGGAAATTTTGGAGGTTTTCCGCAGTTATTATCAAAAACTTTATACTCAAGATGTGGTCTCTGAGGAATAAATTGTAGCTTACCTTCAGGATTTCGATTTCCGTAAATTGGGGTCTCTTGAGCGGAAGAAATTGGAAGCTCCAATTTCTATGTTGGAATTACAGTTAGCAATGGATGAGTTGACACTTGGGAAAGCAGCTGGTCCGGATAAACTCCCTTTGGAGGTTTATCGTTTATTATTTGAAATTATTAAAGAGAATATGCTTAGTACTTTTCTAACTGCTCAAGGTGGTAACCCCCCGGTTTCATGGGATGATACTAATATAGTAGTTTTTAAAAAGAAGGATAAGCCCCCTAGCTCTCCCGGATCATATAGGCCTATATCTTTAATTAATGCCGACGTGAAAATATTTTCTAAAATATTGGCGACTCAACTTTTACTAGTTGTCCCTTTACTTGTATCTCAGCAGCAACATGGGTTTCTCCCCGGCAGAAGCACTGTCAATCATCTTCACAGGGTTATATCTGCTATAGACTTTGCAACTACGATACAAAAGGATATTGGAATTATTTTTCTTGGTGCTGAAAAATCATTTGATCGCGTTACATGGGCTCTGGGTTATAATGCACAGGATGGTGTTTGGACCTGACTTTATGCAGGCAATACGCACTATGTATAAGAGCCCTTGTGCTAAAATATGTACTATGGGACATGAATATTCGTCTGTACATATAACTAGGGGAACACAACAGGGATGTCCGTGCTCCCCTTTGCTCTTTGCTATTTATATAGAACCATTATTACAGGTATTGGAGTCTACCACTTTTATTCAATCATTGTTAGTTGGAGAGCACAATATACGTGTTTTACCCTATGCGGACGGCATCGCAGTTGTGACATCTGATCCCGCGTCTGTGTTAAGAGAGGTAGAAAATTTAACGCAAAGATTTGGACAGGTCGCCGGATACAAGTTAAATACTTCTAAAACGCAAGTCGTGTGTATGACTGGATTGTGTCCTGGTGAACCCCGTGTAACACCGGAGGCTAAGTATCTGGGGATTAAAATTAGAATGTCTGTTCAGGAAATAGTAAAGTGAACTGGTCCGATATTGTAGGATCAGTTAAAAACCAATTAGAAAAGGTAGAATGTCTTCATTTGTCAATGGTAGGGCGTCGGAATGTATTGAAAATGTGCATTCTTCCTAAGGTACTTTACTACTTCCGGACAGTACCTTTAGAGCTTACATGGCCTCAATTATCGCATCTTCAGTCTGTTACTAACAGGTTTATTTGGGGGTGGAAAAAAGCACGTCGGGCATCAAAATATATGGTGCTTCCATTGTCCCGGAGAGGGTGGGGAGTTCCTAACTTTCTGTTATATTATTTAGCTTGTCTTATTCAAAATTCAAAGTATATGCTAATAGGGGGGGCCACTCGATCTTTTGAAGTTCCTGATATTTACAAGATGCTAGTAGGAGATTCGTCCCGTTTAGCTTTGCTGAAATTTTTTGAGCCAAGTTATTACAAACGGACTAGATTTAAAATTATGATTGCAGCATATAAGGGGTGGAAAATGTTATGTAAAATCCTGGCCATAAAACAGATACATTTTTATATACCACTGAATTCTACGGAATTATTGCCGGGGATTTTTTGAGATTTGAAGATGAAAGATTGGAGAAATAATGGGATCTGCTGCTTGGGAGATATATATAAGGAAGGTGTATTGATGGCCTTTTCGGATTTAATGGAAACATATACAATACCCAAGAACGATTTTTATAAATATCTACTGCTACGTGATTTTTTACATAAACATTCTTGGCTACAGGTTATTTCGAATAATGAGTTTATTATAGCCATGTATAAAAATGTAAAGATAGGGACGCTATATGAAATGTTACTTTCTAAGCAACTAGACGATTTAGATCTCCAAGATTCTAATTTGCAGGGTTGGCTAGATAACTCTTGTTTCACAGTACAAACTTCGATAGATTTGGCAAATGAAGTAATTTTGTCTACAAATCTGCGTAACCAACACTACAAAACGCTTTTTAATCTATATTATACACCAGTTAAAATGATGAAGTGGGGAAATAAATATGACGGTGAATGTTTTAGATGTCAAATGGAAGAAGCGGATATTGTTCATATCTTTTTTGATTGAAATGTATTAAATCTGCTTTTTCTATGTATTGAACGATTTTTGCAAGCAACAACTAAGGTACTCTGTGTAATAAGCCGGCAAATGTTGCTTTTTGGGGTTTGTGATGAGTTAGAACCTACGCAGAATAATCACTCTAATCGCTATTGTATCTTTATGGCTATGGCGGCGGCTAGACTGTGTATAGCCACATTGAGGTTGAAGCCAGAGGCACCAGCGTATGAAATGTGGAGAGCTAAATTCTACAATGTATTTTATTTTGAATATAATTTGTATCGCTTAAAGTCAGTGAAAAAGAAAAAATTAGCACTGAAAATATGGCATTCTATGCTTCAACATCTAGACGTCTCGTTGCAATGATATTATCATTATGCTGTAATGACCTATCTGGCAGTTATAATTTCAAATGCACGTTATGAATCTATCCCTATGTTTTCCTATTTTGTTTGTTTTGTTCATTTTCATGTTAAGAACTGATCAATAAAAATTAAAAAAAAAAATAAAAATAAATCTAAAGTGGCTTCAAATTGAAGTACGTTGCTGCTTCAAAACTGCCTGTCTCGCCTACAAAGCCCTATACACTGGTAAACCAGATTATCTTGCAGCCAAACTCACAAAAGCAAGCCAAAAAAGAAATCTTAGAAGTTCCAACACACTTCTTGTCATCCTCCCCAAAAGATATAAATAAAAAGCCCTCTGTCATTCTTTCTCAGGCAATGCTCCCAAAATCTGCAACTCTCCCCCAGAAAATAGCAAAACTAACCCCACCTTAATGAACTTCAAGAAACAACTACAAGAATTCCTCCTACACTGGCACTTTTATCCCTCTACAAAATGACTGTCGTTCGCACCATGGAAACACCACCTAGTTAAATGTACCTCTCTCGCAAGATCTGCACAATAAATTGATGCTCTAATCTGCAATCAAAGTGTAATAATGAATGATAAAGACTAGACTCTCAAAACTGTATTTTTCATTGTACTGAGTTTGACTGATAAATATTGTGTTGTTGCTGTGAAGCACACTGATATCCTTGAGTCTTACCAGCGCTATACAAAACTCTTACAATAAATAACAATAAACAAATCAAAGATGTCATAGAACATCATGAGAGAAATCATATGTGAGGTCGAAAGCTATGCATTGCAGGGCGTAAGTTATAGTTAACTCAGGTAACTATAACTACTGAATTTCAATGGTTTTGTATGAGTGAAATCTGAGACTAATTATAATGCCCTCTAAACGTTGTTTTTTTCCAGTGAATATATATATATATATATATATATATCATGTGAGCAAGGCTACTTGTTAGCCGAAACGCGTCATCCTGACTGAGAGTATTTCGCACCTGGCAAAATAAAAAGTCACTGCAGCCAGCAGTGATAAAAGAGATTTTCGAGTTCGTGTTTTTCTCCTTTGGGTGGAACTAGCACTGGAGTGGTAATTGGATATATATATATATATATATATATATATATATATATATATATATATATATATATATATATATATATATAAACCTTCCGTGGCTGTCTTTGGTGATAGCACAACGGGACTACCAGGCGAGTGGCAGAATGGGGGAAGCCACCTTTGACACACCCGTGTAAGATAAACTTTATTGAACAAGGAAGTGCTGCCAGCTCACTTGAGCTTGATTTGGACTACCAATCCCAGGATACATTGTTGATACTCACCTGAGTTTGATTGTAAGCAAAAGTAAAGGGTATTTATTGGCAAGTCACGTGTTGGCACTTCTTTGTTGCAGCAAACCTCTGATGAAGGGCAGAGCCAGAAACGCGTCAGGTGCTGCGGGCGCAGGCTGTGTGAAAGACCTTCCCTGACCCTATGAACGCCTAATGTGAGTGCACCCTGCAAGTGGCAGTTTGTGGACCTTAATCTATTCTGGCCAGCCAGGTCGGGGGGGTGCACCGCCGCACAACATGCGGTTCCGTGGCTGTCTTTGGTGATAGCACAACAGGACTGTAGGAGAGTAGGGTCTGCTATCCTATGGTCACCCCAAATTTTTGCTTTTTGCTTCACTGGTTTCTGACTTAATGTGGCTGTGGGCCTGCTAATCAGACCCACAGCCTGCTGTTCTCTCTCTAAATTACTGCCAATGCACTCTAGGTGCATTACGAATTGGAACTGGTTCACCTTATGAGCCCCTGTAATAGTGCACCCTAGGTGCCCAGGGCATAGGTGTATCCAAGGCCTACCAGGGGCTGCAGCACGTATTGTGCCACCCCTGGCCTGGCCTCCATATTTGACACAACTGGCTGATCACTCAGCTGGGGTAAGTCGGTGTAACCACCTCTTACTTAGGCGCAGTATGTCTGTGCCTAACCCTAAACTGGACACATATGTTCCTATCAGCCACTTCTATGGAAGGCCTCATCAATCCTGGAGGCAGAGTGCTTGGAAATATGTGAGATGGTGCTCTGGCATGAGCTGAGCCTGTCTGCAGCTGTCGGGAACAACTCCCTAAGCTGTTCCGGGATATTGCCATACCATATACTCTTAAGTGCATTATAATCCTCGCGGTTAAATGCTATCTTTGGTTTGGCTTTATCAAAACATGTCGAGTAAGGTGTCATACGAATTGGAATACTATCCCCTCGCCAATTCTGGCGACGGGGATAGCATTCCACCCTTCTAGAGGGATACGACATGTGTGTAACCTCAACCCCGGTTAAAGTTAAACAGAGCCTCAGCTTCACAAAATGGACGCTGCCACCACAGACACAAGTCTGGCCTCCTGCTGCTGACCGAAACTCGGCAGATGGTGGCCTGGACAAAGGGTTTCCTGCCTTGGGAGGTGCGAGCACCACCCCAGACAGGATTTTGTGTATTGGGTAGGACAGGGCTGAATAGAATCAGACATGCCCGGGGCACACAAGGTGTCCCCGTGCATAGGCCAGCCCAAACCGGTTCTGGGGCCTTCCAGCCCCAGTCCTGGCGCGGAGCTGGACAAAGGAAAGGGGGTGTAACCACCCCCCTTCCTGGTTCCTCCCAGAGGAGGGACCTAGTAGGTGATCCACCCCCTAGATTGGGAATAAGAGGGGGAGCAGTGCCATTGCACAGCAGATCATCCCGAAATCAACTTTAAACTAAGAAGACGACTGGACTTCGACATTCTGCTGCACAGAAGACTGAAGAAGAATCTCCCTTGTGGCCAAGGAGTGACCACCCTGTGAACACAGGTACCAACCAGCAACTCGACGTCTGCTTTGCCGCCGCCTCCCGCCGGAGCCCGAGCCCAGAGCCCGACAAGAACCAGATTCCCAGACCTCTCAGAGCCCGATCCACAGTCCCTGCAAAGAAGGGACCCGTGGAGGCACCGAGTGACGTGGGACCGGACCTCTTGGAAGACACCCGAAAAGCTGACTGCGCAGCTTCTGAGGCATCCTCGACGTTGTGCTTTGGGGATTGAGAACCCCCACCACCGAGCAGCCCTTGCACCGAAGATCAGCCCTCCAGCATCTCCACGATCTGCGTGGGGCCCTTTTGCATTGTGCCACTCGACGCGCCATCCCGGCCACTAGCCACGTGGTCAGCGGCCATCTTGGCGACGAACCCGAAGATTTAAACAGCAGGTCTGGTTGCTCCAGACCTACCCAAGCTCCTGTGAAAAGGAGCATCCGCTCTGACCTTGCTGGTCCGAGTGAACAGCATCTTTCAACTTCTGCGTGGCTTGCATTTGCCAAGGCCTGTTTGCTCCGATCAGGTCGCCGACACCGCCAACAGCGAGAAGCCTACGTGGGACAGCTCGTGACCGACTCCTGGACGTCCTCGACCCCGGGTATCCACGTGGCTGCAGAAAGAAGCTACCTGACAACGCCTGTTTGCACCCGACATCGCCTGGTTCCAATCTGGTTCCACGGTAGTCACTGGCTAGTGACTTTGAACACTGTCCCCTCTGCTTTCAGGTCTTCACATCTTCAGATCCACCCTTGGATCCACCGGAACTCTTCTCATCGAGCCGCCTGCAGCATCTTCAGCTCCAAGCACCATCGACCAGCGTGACGAAACCCGACACAACTTCGACCCTGTGCACCCGCTTCCTGTGGGTGAGGTAACTCAGCTCCGCCGGTGCCCCTGCACTGGTACACATCCCAAGGGCCTGTGTTTTAAGTTTCAGCTCCGTAGGTCACTCGGAAGGTTCCTAACTTTCTAACTTTGTGCTTTTCACGCACCATAGACTTTGTATTGAGAAGTGCGTGCACTTTGAACACTGCACCCGAGTCCCGTGGGCCTTTCCCGACTTAGTTAACTCCAGTCTCGAATAGCTCCAGCGATTCCCAAGGCCCTAGGCCTCTTCACTTTCCTATTGGTATCTCTTATACCACTTTCTTAGTATATGGTTTAGGTGGCCCCTAGGGCTCATCCATATTGTGCAACTTTTGTGTATTTTAAACTGTCTTGTGATTTAACGCTTGTGCTTCTGTGCTCATAAAGAGTTCAGGGGATTTTAATAGTTAATAAATCAATATATATTTTCAATATATATCTGTGTGGTGTCCCTTTCATTTGGTATTCAAGGGGGTTGTGTATGGTATAACAGCTGGCTTCACATGCCTTTCAGAGTTTAGCCTAAGACTGCTTTGTCCACGTTACCACTAGGATAACTGGTCTACAAGGTTGAATTACAACCATCATCATAAGGGTTGCTTGGCATGGTACAAAGTGATCACTAGAACTAGTGAGCATTATATACCAGGCCAACTTCTCACATTGGTGAGCAGCGGATTGGTATCTGAGCTTGCTGTTGTTTTACCATTACAATCTTTGAGATTATCATCTGAAAGATCACACAGGTACCTGCTAGGTACATATAAAACAAGACTAGTATACTTAAGTTCTACTGAACTTAGTTGTTGTAGAGCAAAGGGAGTAGCACACCCTAGCTACAACTACTAGATAGGTTTAGTAGGTAAACACCAGTGTAGGTAGATTGCAACACATCCACCCACACTAGAGCAATGTCTGGAACAGAGGGGTCCAGTGGACTTACTCCTGTTGAGAGTGACCCTCCAAGGGCACCATCCCAGTTTGCTATTTTTCCCTTTAAGGAATTAAGACAGCTTTGTGTCTTAAGGGGTCTGAAGACAGGGCCTTCCCCTACTACAGACCACCTAAGAGAGCTCTTGGATCAGTCTGAGGCTCTAAAGACCTCTAAAGCAAACCCCACAGGGAATGCTGAAGGAGGCCATCCTTCAGAGGATGACACTGTAGACACCCCTGCCCCTATCATCCTGGTAGATGAGGAAGCCTCCACCACTGGAGCTCCTCAGGTAGATGTAGAGGAAGAAGAAGAGGAGGAGGAGGTGGAAAGCAGTGAGTCAGATGATGACAGAGATAGTCAGGTGCTGGTCAGTAGACTGAACCAGGCTAACTTAAGTCAACTTGGGAATGAATCAGGTAACAACCCATTCAGACCCCCAGGTGGACTTAACCAGGAGCCTAGGAGGAGAAGGATTCACTCAGGTGACTCTGACAACTCCTATGCTTCTAGAGGTTCTCATGGTCACTCCAGAAGGAGGATGACTAGCCCTCAGAGAAGGGAACATGAGACCAAATTGAGAGAATCTCAAATTAGAGAGGCTGAATTGAGAGTCCAGAGACAAGAGTTAGAAATTGCCCTGGCCCAAGAGAAACTTGCTAGAGCAAGACAGCCTAGAGAGAGTGGGGTAATAGAACCCACTGGTGGCAGCAATATCCACAAGGATAAAGACAGGTCTTTTGATAATAGAAACCTGAGTAAGATTGTGCCCCCCTACAAAGCTGGGGATGACATCCATAAATGGATTACTGCAATGGAGAGAGCCTGCAGAGTACAGCAGATCCCTCAGGAGCAGTGGGCAGCAATCTTGTGGCTCTCCTTTGAAGGTAGAGGCCGAGACAGACTCCTCACAGTTAGTGATGGGGATTCTAGAAACTACCTGGTCCTGAAGAGTGCTCTGATTGATGGGTTAGGCTTAACCACTGAACAGTACAGGTTAATGTTCAGAGATACCCAGAAGACACAGACTCAGGACTGGTCTGAATTTGTTGAGTGTGCCACTAAGGCTCTGGAGGGATGGTTGCTGGGAAGCAAGGTTACAGACTATGAAGGATTGTATAATTTGCTGATGAGAGAACAAATTTTAAATAATTGTCAGAACCAGCAGTTGCATCAACATTTGGTTGACTCAGATTTGACCTCTCCCCAAGAATTGGAAAAGAGGGCAGATAAATGGGTAAGAACCAGAGTTAAGCAAAAGAACCAGAACCAGAACCAAGGTGGTGACCAGAAGAAAACAGACCAGAAGGGTGGGGAGCAGAAAGCTAAAGACCAGAAGTCTTCAACAGGGCCCCAAACTGAGACAGAGGGTGGGTCCCAAACTTCCAAGAAGAAGAAGAAAGAAGGTCAGAAGAAACCCTGGTGTAAAACTTGTAAGAACACCTCTCACTGGACAAGTGAGTGTAAAAAGGGTGGAGCCCCCAGCACTGCAGCCCCTAAGGCACCTGCACCCACTAGTACAGTTAGCAGTGCTGGTCTTCAAGCCAAGGGTTTAGTGGGTATCACTTTGGGAACTGAAGGAGATTCTGACCTAGTCAGAACTCTTACACAGGCTGTTCTAGTTTGTGAAGGGGACATAGATTTGACCCCTGACATGAGTCCCAGTAACCTGGGCAAATACAGACAGACACCTTTGATTAACAACAAAGTGGCTCAAGCTTACACGGACACATGTGCCAGTGTCACCATGGTGACACCTAACTTTGTGGACCCTGGACAATACATGCCAGGCGATGATTACCTGGTGACCAATGCCAGCAATGTCACTACTACACATAGTGTGGCACTTGTTAACTTTTCCTGGGGAGGGGTAACTGGCCTAAAGAAAGTTGTGGTTAGTGCTGATCTCCCAGTAGAATGTTTGTTGGGCAATGACCTGGAGAACTCTCTATGGTCAGAAGTTGAGTACAGGACTCATGCAGAGATGTTAGGGATATCATCACATGTCCTTGCTGTGACCAGGTCACAGGCCAAAAAGTGCCTCTCTGAACCTCAGGTCTTGGATCCTGTAATAATGGACCAAGTACCTCCCAAGAAGAAGAACAGGAGGGTTAAGGCTGCGCCTTCCCAACTGCCTACAAGTGAGGATCAGGCTTCACAGGAAACTGATCTTGAGACCCCTGAAGGAACTGTCCCTGAAGAACTTGAACCTGATCAGGTTGAGTTTCTGGGGACAGGGGGACCTTCTAGGGCAGACTTGGGGCAGGCTCAGTTAACCTGTCCTTCTCTTGAACCCCTCAGACAGCAGGCTGCTGCTGAGGCTGCTGGGAATGCTCAAGGTGCCCATAAAGTATATTGGGACGATGGACTCCTTTATTCAGAGGCTAGAGACCCCAAGCCTGGTGCTACCAGGAGGTTGGTTATACCTCTGCAATTTAGGGGCTTCCTACTCACCTTGGCCCATGATATTCCTTTAGCAGGACACCTAGGTCAGAACAAGACTTGGGACAGGCTTGTCCCTCACTTTCACTGGCCTCACATGTCTGAAGACACCAAGGAGTTTTGTCGCTCCTGTGAAACCTGCCAAGCCAGTGGTAAAGCAGGTGGAACAACAAAGGCCCCCCTGATACCACTACCTGTGGTGGGGGTTCCCTTTGAGAGAGTGGGGATTGATATTGTTGGTCCAATGGATCCCCCTACAGCATCTGGGCACAGATTCATACTGGTGGTAGTGGATCATGCCACCAGGTACCCAGAGGCAATTCCCCTTAGGACCACAACAGCTCCTGTTGTGGCCAGGGCCTTACTTGGAGTTTTCTCCAGAGTGGGGTTTCCTAAGGAGGTAATATCAGATAGAGGTACCAACTTCATGTCTGGATATTTGACAGCTATGTGGAAGGAATGTGGTGTCAACTACAAGTTCACCACTCCTTATCACCCACAATGCAATGGGCTTGTTGAGAGATTTAACAAGACCCTAAAGGGCATGATTAAAGGATTACCTGAAAAGCTCAGGCGAAGATGGGACATCCTTCTGCCCTGCCTTTTGTTCGCTTACAGAGAGGTCCCTCAAAAGGGGGTTGGCTTCAGCCCCTTTGAATTGTTGTTTGGGCACCCTGTAAGAGGACCCCTGTGTCTAGTAAAGGAAGGATGGGAGTTACCTCTCAAAAAGCCTAAACAGGACATAGTGGACTATGTACTTGGTCTCCGCTCCAGGATGGCAGAGTACATGGAAAAGGCATCTAAAAACCTTGAGGCTAGCCAAGAATTACAAAAAGCTTGGCATGACCAAAAGGCTGTCCTTGTTGAATTTCAGCCTGGACAGAAGGTATGGGTGTTGGAGCCAGTGGCCCCAGCAGCACTCCAAGACAAGTGGTCTGGACCCCATACAATTCTGGAAAAGAAGGGAGAGGTTACCTACTTGGTGGACCTAGGAACTCCCAGGAGCCCCCACAGGGTGCTCCATGTGAACAGATTGAAGGCATATGTCAGCAGGGCAGACATGGGCTTGCTCATGGCTACAGATGAGGGACAGGAGGAAGAGAGTGACCCTCTCCCAGACCTGCTCACTCAGAACCCTGAGGATGGCTCAGTTGATGGTGTGGCCTTAGGTGGCAGCCTCACTGAACATCAGCAACATGACTGCAGACAAGTTCTACAGGCATACAGGCATATGTTCTCATTGACACCCAGTCAGACTAACTGGTGTACACATGTGGTGGGCACTGGTGACAGTCTTCCTGTAAAAAGCAAAATTTACAGGCAACCTGACCACGTCAGGGACTGTATAAAGACTGAGGTGCAAAAGATGCTGGAATTAGGTGTCATTGAGCCTTCAGAGAGCCCCTGGGCTAGCCCAGTGGTTCTGGTCCCCAAACCTCACACCAAAGATGGCAAGAGAGAGATGAGGTTCTGTGTGGATTACAGAGGACTCAATGCTGTCACCAGGACAGATGCACACCCTATTCCAAGGGCAGATGAGCTCATTGACAAGTTGGCTTCTGCCAAATATTTGAGCACATTTGACTTGACAGCTGGCTACTGGCAAATCAGGTTAGCTGAGGAGTCTAAAGCCAAAACAGCATTTTCTACCCCTAGTGGGCATTATCAGTTTGTGGTGATGCCCTTTGGTTTGAAAAATGCACCTGCCACCTTCCAAAGGTTGGTGAACCAAGTCCTCGCTGGGTTGGATGACTTTTGTGCAGCTTATCTGGACGATATTGCTGTCTTTAGCTCCACCTGGGAGGATCACCTGATCCACCTGAAGGAAGTGCTTGAGGCTCTGCAGAAAGCAGGCCTCACTATCAAGGCAACAAAGTGCCAGATAGGGCAGAGCAAGGTTGTATACCTGGGCCACCTTGTAGGTGGAGGCCAAGTTCAACCACTGGAGAGTAAGATCCAGACCATCAAGGACTGGTCCCCTCCAACTACCCAGACTCAGGTCAGAGCTTTCTTGGGCCTGACTGGGTACTACAGGAAGTTTGTTAAGAACTATGGGTCCATTGTGACTCCTCTTAATGATCTGACATCCAAGAAGATGCCCAAAAAGGTTCAGTGGACGGAAATCTGTCAAAAGGCATTTGATGACCTGAAGAAGGCCATGTGCTCTGCACCTATCCTGAAGAGTCCTGACTACTCAAGAGAGTTCATTGTCCAAACAGATGCTTCTGAGTTGGGAGTGGGAGCAGTGCTTTCACAGCTTAATGTAGATGGCCAGGACCAGCCCATTGCTTTCATTAGCAGAAGGCTGACCCCCAGAGAGAAACGTTGGTCAGCTATAGAGAGGGAGGCCTTTGCTGTGGTGTGGGCCCTGAAGAAGTTGAGACCATACTTATTTGGCACTCACTTCAAGATTCAGACCGACCATAAGCCCCTCCTATGGCTTAATCAGATGAAGGGTGAAAACCCCAAACTACTCAGGTGGTCCATTTCCCTACAGGGGATGGACTTTACAGTGGAGCACCGACCAGGGACTGACCATGGCAACGCAGATGGTCTCTCCAGGTACTTCCACTTAGAACATGAAGACACAACTGGTCAAGGTTAGTCTAATGTCCCTGCGTTTGGGGGGGGGTTATGTAGGAGAGTAGGGTCTGCTATCCTATGGTCACCCCAAATTTTTGCTTTTTGCTTCACTGGTTTCTGACTTAATGTGGCTGTGGGCCTGCTAATCAGACCCACAGCCTGCTGTTCTCTCTCTAAATTACTGCCAATGCACTCTAGGTGCATTACGAATTGGAACTGGTTCACCTTATGAGCCCCTGTAATAGTGCACCCTAGGTGCCCAGGGCATAGGTGTATCCAAGGCCTACCAGGGGCTGCAGCACGTATTGTGCCACCCCTGGCCTGGCCTCCATATTTGACACAACTGGCTGATCACTCAGCTGGGGTAAGTCGGTGTAACCACCTCTTACTTAGGCGCAGTATGTCTGTGCCTAACCCTAAACTGGACACATATGTTCCTATCAGCCACTCCTATGGAAGGCCTCATCAATCCTGGAGGCAGAGTGCTTGGAAATATGTGAGATGGTGCTCTGGCATGAGCTGAGCCTGTCTGCAGCTGTCGGGAACAACTCCCTAAGCTGTTCCGGGATATTGCCATACCATATACTCTTAAGTGCATTATAATCCTCGCGGTTAAATGCTATCTTTGGTTTGGCTTTATCAAAACATGTCGAGTAAGGTGTCATACGAATTGGAATACTATCCCCTCGCCAATTCTGGCGACGGGGATAGCATTCCACCCTTCTAGAGGGATACGACATGTGTGTAACCTCAACCCCGGTTAAAGTTAAACAGAGCCTCAGCTTCACAAAATGGACGCTGCCACCACAGACACAAGTCTGGCCTCCTGCTGCTGACCGAAACTCGGCAGATGGTGGCCTGGACAAAGGGTTTCCTGCCTTGGGAGGTGCGAGCACCACCCCAGACAGGATTTTGTGTATTGGGTAGGACAGGGCTGAATAGAATCAGACATGCCCGGGGCACACAAGGTGTCCCCGTGCATAGGCCAGCCCAAACCGGTTCTGGGGCCTTCCAGCCCCAGTCCTGGTGCGGAGCTGGACAAAGGAAAGGGGGTGTAACCACCCCCCTTCCTGGTTCCTCCCAGAGGAGGGACCTAGTAGGTGATCCACCCCCTAGATTGGGAATAAGAGGGGGAGCAGTGCCATTGCACAGCAGATCATCCCGAAATCAACTTTAAACTAAGAAGACGACTGGACTTCGACATTCTGCTGCACAGAAGACTGAAGAAGAATCTCCCTTGTGGCCAAGGAGTGACCACCCTGTGAACACAGGTACCAACCAGCAACTCGACGTCTGCTTTGCCGCCGCCTCCCGCCGGAGCCCGAGCCCAGAGCCTGACAAGAACCAGATTCCCAGACCTCTCAGAGCCCGATCCACAGTCCCTGCAAAGAAGGGACCCGTGGAGGCACCGAGTGACGTGGGACCGGACCTCTTGGAAGACACCCGAAAAGCTGACTGCGCAGCTTCTGAGGCATCCTCGACGTTGTGCTTTGGGGATTGAGAACCCCCACCACCGAGCAGCCCTTGCACCGAAGATCAGCCCTCCAGCATCTCCACGATCTGCGTGGGGCCCTTTTGCATTGTGCCACTCGACGCGCCATCCCGGCCACTAGCCACGTGGTCAGCGGCCATCTTGGCGACGAACCCGAAGATTTAAACAGCAGGTCTGGTTGCTCCAGACCTACCCAAGCTCCTGTGAAAAGGAGCATCCGCTCTGACCTTGCTGGTCCGAGTGAACAGCATCTTTCAACTTCTGCGTGGCTTGCATTTGCCAAGGCCTGTTTGCTCCGATCAGGTCGCCGACACCGCCAACAGCGAGAAGCCTACGTGGGACAGCTCGTGACCGACTCCTGGACGTCCTCGACCCCGGGTATCTACGTGGCTGCAGAAAGAAGCTACCTGACAACGCCTGTTTGCACCCGACATCGCCTGGTTCCAATCTGGTTCCACGGTAGTCACTGGCTAGTGACTTTGAACACTGTCCCCTCTGCTTTCAGGTCTTCACATCTTCAGATCCACCCTTGGATCCACCGGAACTCTTCTCATCGAGCCGCCTGCAGCATCTTCAGCTCCAAGCACCATCGACCAGCGTGACGAAACCCGACACAACTTCGACCCTGTGCACCCGCTTCCTGTGGGTGAGGTAACTCAGCTCCGCCGGTGCCCCTGCACTGGTACACATCCCAAGGGCCTGTGTTTTAAGTTTCAGCTCCGTAGGTCACTTGGAAGGTTCCTAACTTTCTAACTTTGTGCTTTTCACGCACCATAGACTTTGTATTGAGAAGTGCGTGCACTTTGAACACTGCACCCGAGTCCCGTGGGCCTTTCCCGACTTAGTTAACTCCAGTCTCGAATAGCTCCAGCGATTCCCAAGGCCCTAGGCCTCTTCACTTTCCTATTGGTATCTCTTATACCACTTTCTTAGTATATGGTTTAGGTGGCCCCTAGGGCTCATCCATATTGTGCAACTTTTGTGTATTTTAAACTGTCTTGTGATTTAACGCTTGTGCTTCTGTGCTCATAAAGAGTTCAGGGGATTTTAATAGTTAATAAATCAATATATATTTTCAATATATATCTGTGTGGTGTCCCTTTCATTTGGTATTCAAGGGGGTTGTGTATGGTATAACAGCTGGCTTCACATGCCTTTCAGAGTTTAGCCTAAGACTGTTTTGTCCACGTTACCACTAGGATAACTGGTCTACAAGGTTGAATTACAACCATCATCATAAGGGTTGCTTGGCATGGTACAAAGTGATCACTAGAACTAGTGAGCATTATATACCAGGCCAACTTCTCACAAGGACTACCAGGTGAGTGGCAGAAAGGGGGAAGCCACCTTTGACACACCGTGTAAGATAAACTTTATTGAACAAGGAAGTGCTGCCAGCTCACTTGAGTTTGATCTGGACTACCAATCCCAGAATACATTGTTGATACTCGCCTGAGTTTGATTGTAAGCAAAAGTAAAGGGTATTTATTGGCAAGTCACGTGTTGGCACTTCTTTGTTGCAGCAAACCTCTGATGAAGGGCAGAGCCAGAAACGCGTCAGGTGCTGCGGGCGCAGGCTGTGTGAAAGACCTTCCCTGACCCTATGAACGCCTAATGTGAGTGCACCCTGCAAGTGGCAGTTTGTGGACCTTAATCTATTCAGGCCAGCCAGGTCGGGGGGGAGCACCGCCGCACAACATGCGGTTCCGTGGCTGTCTTTGGTGATAGCACAACGGGACTACCAGGCGAGTGGCAGAATGGGGGAAGCCACCTTTGACACACCCGTGTAAGATAAACTTTATTGAACAAGGAAGTGCTGCCAGCTCACTTGAGTTTGATTTGGACTACCAATCCCAGGATACATTGTTGATACTCACCTGAGTTTGATTGTAAGCAAAAGTAAAGGGTATTTATTGGCAAGTCACGTGTTGGCACTTCTTTGTTGCAGCAAACCTCTGATGAAGGGCAGAGCCAGAAACGCGTCAGGTGCTGCGGGCGCAGGCTGTGTGAAAGACCTTCCCTGACCCTATGAAAGCCTAATGTGAGTGCACCCTGCAAGTGGCAGTTTGTGGACCTTAATATATATATAACCTCGCACTAGCTGAAACCCCGCGCATCAACAAAGCCAGAGCAGGCAGAAGATAGTTCTCTCACATTGCAGCTAAAACCTGGCACGAGCTACCAGCTGACATCAGACGTGCCCCCTCCCTGAACACCTTCGAAAAGACCCTCAAGACCTGGCTCTTCGGCTGAAACAGATCTGCATATCCCCCTCAGCACCTTGAGACTCTCACGGGTGAGTAGCGCGCTTACGAATCCCTGATTGAGCTATATATATATATATATATATATATATATATATATATATATATATATATATATATATATATATATATATATATATATATATATATATATATATATAGATATATATATATATATATATATATATATATATATATTTACCACTATTCCTCCAGGAAGGAACAAATTGGGTCGCACTCCACAGGTCAATTTTGCAGTTTTTTTTATTTTTCCATTACATTCCACAAACTAAGGCAGATGTTTCGATCTACGCGTTTCGGTATTACAACTATCTTGCTCACGATCGTGAGCAAGGTATTTGTAATACCGAAACGCGTAGATCGAAACATCTGCCTTAGTTTGTGGAATGTAATGGAAAAATAAAAAAAACTGCAAAATTGACCTGTGGAGTGCGACCCAATTTGTTCCTTCCTGGAGGAATAGTGGTAAATGGATTAGCAGCGTGGTTCAGCTGCAGGGCGCCGCACCCGTTCTGAGCGCTGCACGAGCGGCAAATGGAACCAACAATGGAGAATACATATATATATATATTCACTGAAAAAACCATAGGTTATAGACCATATATAGTTAGGAATTTGCATTTACAAAACCTTGAAAATTCACTGAAAAAACCATAGGTTAGAGACCATATATAGTTAGCTGGACATTTTATTGACAAAAAACCAATGAAATTCCATATATAGTTAGTTGCACTAACTATATATCGCGCACCCGCAATCCACTGCTGATGATGTCACATATTACATCATTCATGACATGGTCAGTGACATCACTGATGACATCACTGATGACATCTCAAATGACATCACTGATGACATTACTGATGACATCTCAAATGACATCACTGATGACATCATCTAGTGTCTGTGTGTTTTTGTAAAGTTTAAATATGTTTTACATATTGAAGAATGAGTGGATGTATGGAAGACTGAGTGTGTGTGTGGCTGGCTGGGAGGTGTGTGACTCTGTGCATATCAATGTGTACTTGTATCAGTGATTGTATAAGAGAGTAAGTATGTGTTAGTATATGTGTGAAAAGTATGGTGTTCTGTGTTTAACTGTATAGATGAGGAAATCGAAGTGTGATTGATTCTTCACAGGACTGACTAGGTGTATGAGTGCATATGATAGTGTTGTAATAATGAGTGACTGTATGTATGAGTGATTGTATGGGTGAATGAGTGAATGTGTGTGTAGACGTAGGAATCAGTGAGTGCGTATGTAGTAACTGGTATTGGTGTGTCATGATGTCATCAGTGATGTCATTTGAGATGTCATCAGTGATGTCATTTGAGATGTCATCAGTGATGTCATCAGTGATGTCACTGAAGTATGGTGTTCTGTGTTTAACTGTATAGATGAGGAAATGGAAGTGTGATTGATTCTTTACAGGACTGACTAGGTGTGTGAGTAACTCCATGGATGAGTGGCAGTGTGTGAGTGTCTGCATAGGTGTATGAGTGCATATGATAGTGTAATAATGAGTGACTGTATGTATGAGTGATTGTATGGGTGAATGAGTGAATGTGTGTGTAGACGTAGGAATCAGTGAGTGCGTATGTAGTAACTGGTATTGGTGTGTCATGATGTCATCACTGATGTCATTTGAGATGTCATCAGTGATGTCATCAGTGATGTCATTTGAGATGTCATCAGTGATGTCATCAGTGATGTCACTGACCATGTCATGAATGATGTAATATGTGACATCATCAGCAGTGGATTGCGGGTGCGCGATATATAGTTAGTGCAACTAACTATATATGGAATTTCATTGGTTTTTTGTCAATAAAATGTCCAGCTAACTATATATGGTCTCTAACCTATGGTTTTTTCAGTGAATTTTCAAGGTTTTGTAAATGCAAATTCCTAACTATATATGGTCTATAACCTATGGTTTTTTCAGTGAATTTCATTGGTTTTTTAAAAGCTAATATCTATAGCTGTAAAATATATTCTTTATTACGTGACGTATCACGTAGCCACGTGAGACGCCTCATGACGCGTCGCATAACCGTGACGTATCGGTTCTGCAGCGCAAACAAAACCCGTAACGTAAGCGTGCCGGAGCACGCTTACAGATATATATATTTTTTTTAACCTTAATTAGACAAAATCCACACGTGCACATATCTTGAGGCCTTGCAAAGGCACATCAAACAAACAGTCCCTACAATTTTGCCAAGTTTGCTGGAAATCTATTCCCTTAATTTTTTTTTTACTGTTTCTCTTGGTTTTCCCCTTGTTACGCTTACCGGGACGCTACCCGGTACGCGAACCGGACGCTCCAAAAACACAAGATGGCGGACTCCCGTTACGCTGCCGGTTAGCTGCCCGGTTCCCGTACCGGGAAGCGCCTCTACCGCGAAAAATCGCGGGGGACTTTAATATCCCCCTCATAAATCCTAGGGGGTCAGGAGGGGTTTACCTTGCCCCCTTTCCTTCATTTCCCCCTTCTTTTTTCACCACATCTTGTCTCTCGAACCTACCGAGCGACAAGATGGCGGCCGCTCCGGACTGTTTACAATGTTGACAGCTACGCTGCCGGTTAGCTGCCCGGTTAGCTGCCCGGTGAGCTGCCCGGTTCGCGTACCGGGACGCGCCTCTATGGCGTAAAATCGCAAAATTTTTTGCCCCGCGGGGCACTTTAATATCCCCCTCATCAATCCTAGGGGGTCAGGAGTGGTCTACCTTGCCCCCTTTCCTTCATTTCCCCCTTCGTTTTTCACCACATCTTGTCTCTCGATCGTACCGAGAGACAAGATGGCGGCCGCTCCGGTTTGTTTAGAATGTTGACAGACACCGGAGAGCCAATCAGATTCGCTTCGCGAAGTTCCGTTACGCGTCAGGTACGCGAACCGGGGCGCTAACCGGAGCGCTGTCACAGATATATATATTTTTTTAAACGTTAATTTCTCAAAATCCACTGGAGCACATATATTGAGACATAGCAAAGGCACGTCGGGCAAACCATATCTACAATTTTGCCAAGTTTCATGTAAATCTATTCAGCCGTTCGAGCTAAAAGTGAGTCCAACCGCCCTATGGAAAAATGAATGGGAAAAACGCGTTTTGGGACCCCCCTTTGTTCTCGGCCCTCCCTTGACGAAACCCCACCAAATTTTCAGGGGCTGCTCAGAAAATAAATGTGCCATTTTCCTGAAAATTTCAGCCAATTCCGTCCACAAACGCCAAAGTTATTAGACATAGAATTTTCAGAAATCCCATAGAGAAAAAATCCTAACTATATATACCCACTGGCTATCGCCAGTAGGTAATATACATATATAAACATATGTAATCTGCATATCTATATAAATATAAATGCATGCATACATATACATATATGCATACATATGCATGTTATTTACATGAAAGTTTTAAAAACACTAATAAAAGCAAAGCTAAAAAGCCACCTCATTACAAACAGAATGGCTTTAACTTAAACGAGGGCGAGATCTATTGCATTTTCAATGCTTGTTTACTTTGGTTCTATCAAGAAGGCATTCAGATGTGTCACACATTTGCCATAAATTCTGAATGTTAGCACTCTAGTTGCTCATTAGATCACTGTAGTAAAGCTAGTGCTCACCAGGGAAGTCTGCTGCTAATCATGGTATGCAGCCATTTTCCCGCATTTTTTATCCCGCAGACTTTCAGTCCGCATACCATTATCCCGCAAGGTCATTGAGCTCGCATACCATTATCCCGCATTTTTTCAAAACGCATGTGCATTTATCGCGCATGCCTTTACAAAGAATTACGTTTTAAAGGCATGTATGGTAAATGCATTTGCGTTGTGAAAACCACGATGACGAGAGAGGTAAGTGGGTTTGTGTTAATTTTTTCGTGGGTTAGTGATTGTGTAGTGTAGTGTAGTGTTGTGTAGTGTTGTGTTAGTGTAGTGTAGAGTTGTGGTGGTTGTTTAGTGTAGGGTCATGCTGGGGGTAGTGTTTTAGGGTTTAGGGTTGTGTTGTAGTGTTTGCGTAGTGTAGGGTCATGCTGGGGGTAGTGTTTTAGGGTTCAGGGTAGTGTTGTAGTGTTTGCGTAGTGTAGGGTCATGCTGGGGGTAGTGTTTTAGGGTTTAGGGTTGTGTTGTAGTGTTTGCGTAGTGTAGGGTCATGCTGGGGCTAGTGTTTTAGGGTTTAGGGTAGTGTTGTAGTGTTTGCGTAGTGTAGGGTCATGCTGGGCGTAGTGTTTTAGGGTTTAGGATAGTGTTGTAGTGTTTGCGTAGTGTAGGGTCATGCTGGGGGTAGTGTTTTAGGGTTTTGGGTAGTGTTGTAGTGTTTGCGTAGTGTAGGGTCATGCTGGGGTGTAGTATTTTAGGGTTTAGGGTAGTGTTGTAGTGTTTGCGTAGTGTAGGGTCATGCTGGGTGTAGTGTTTTAGGGTTTTGGGTAGTGTTGTAGTGTTTGCGTAGTGTAGGGTCATGCTGGGGGTAGTGTTTTAGGGTTTTGGGTAGTGTTGTAGTGTTTACGTAGTGTAGGGTCATGCTGGGGTGTAGTGTTTTAGGGTTTTGGGTAGTGTTGTAGTGTTTGCGTAGTGTAGGGTCATGCTGGGGTGTAGTGTTTTAGGGTTTTGGGTAGTGTTGTAGTGTTTGCGTAGTGTAGGGTCATGCTGGGGGTAGTGTTTTAGGGTTTTGGGTAGTGTTGTAGTGTTTGCGTAGTGTAGGGTCATGCTGGGGGTAGTGTTTTAGGGTTTTGGGTAGTGTTGTAGTGTTTGCGTAGTGTAGGGTCATGCTGAGGGTAGTGTTTTAGGGTTTAGGGTAGTGTTGTAGTGTTTGTGTAGTGTAGGGTCATGCTGGGGGTAGTGTTTTAGGGTTTAGGGTAGTGTTGTAGTGTTTGCGTAGTGTAGGGTCATGCTGGGGGTAGTGTTTTAGGGTTTAGGGTAGTGTCGTAGTGTTTGCGTAGTGTAGGGTCATGCTGGGGGTAGTGTTTTAGGGTTTAGGGTAGTGTCGTAGTGTTTGCGTAGTGTAGGGTCATGCTGGGGGTAGTGTTTTAGGGTTTAGGGTAGTGTTGTAGTGTTTGCGTAGTGTAGGGTCATGCTGGGGGTAGTGTTTTAGGGTTTAGGGTAGTGTTGTAGTGTTTGCGTAGTGTAGGGTCATGCTGGGGTGTAGTGTTTTAGGGTTTTGGGTAGTGTTGTAGTGTTTGCGTAGTGTAGGGTCATGCTGGGGGTAGTGTTTTAGGATTTAGGGTAGTGTTGTAGTGTTTGCGTAGTGTAGGGTCATGCTGGGGGTAGTGTTTTAGGGTTTTGGGTAGTGTTGTAGTGTTTGCGTAGTGTAGGGTCATGCTGGGGGGTAGTGTTTTAGGGTTTTGGGTAGTGTTGTAGTGTTTGCGTAGTGTAGGGTCATACTGAGGGTAGTGTTTCAGGGTTTAGGGTAGTGTTGTAGTGTTTGCGTAGTGTAGGGTCATGCTGGGGGTAGTGTTTTAGGGTTTAGGGTAGTGTTGTAGTGTTTGCGTAGTGTAGGGTCATGCTGGGGGTAGTGTTTTAGGGTTTAGGGTAGTGTTGTAGTGTTTGCGTAGTGTAGGGTCATGCTGGGGGTAGTGTTTTAGGGTTTAGGGTAGTGTTGTAGTGTTTGCGTAGTGTAGGATCATGCTGGGGGTAGTGTTTTAGGGTTTAGGGTAGTGTTGTAGTGTTTGCGTAGTGTAGGGTCATGCTGGGGTGTAGTGTTTTAGGGTTTTGGGTAGTGTTGTAGTGTTTGCGTAGTGTTGGGTCATGCTGGGGGTAGTGTTTTAGGGTTTAGGGTAGTGTTGTAGTGTTTGCGTAGTGTAGGGTCATGCTGGGGTGTAGTGTTGTAGGGTTTTGGGTAGTGTTGTAGTGTTTGCGTAGTGTAGGGTCATGCTGGGGGTAGTGTTTTAGGATTTAGGTTAGTGTTGTAGTGTTTGCGTAGTGTAGGGTCATGCTGGGGGTAGTGTTTTAGGGTTTAGGGTTGTGTTGTAGTGTTTGCGTAGTGTAGGGTCATGCTGGGGGTAGTGTTTTAGGGTTTAGGGTTGTGTTGTAGTGTTTGTGTAGTGTAGGGTCATGCTGGGGGTAGTGTTTTAGGGTTTAGGGTAGTGTCGTAGTGTTTGCGTAGTGTAGGGTCATGCTGGGGTGTAGTGTTTTAGGGTTTTGGGTAGTGTTGTAGTGTTTGCGTAGTGTAGAGTCATGCTGGGGGTAGTGTTTTAGGGTTTAGGGTAGTGTTGTAGTGTTTGTGTAGTGTAGGGTCATGCTGGGGGTAGTATTTTAGGGTTTAGGGTAGTGTTGTAGTGTTTGTGTAGTGTAGGGTCATGCTGGGGGTAGTGTTTTAGGGTTTAGGGTAGTGTTGTACTGTTTGTGTAGTGTAGGGTCATGCTGGGGGTAGTGTTTTAGGGTTTAGGGTAGTTTAGTTGTTTAGTGTATGCTAAAGGCATATTCGTTCTAAAAGTTTTCGTTATTTTAATTTGCGGCCTAATAGTACATGCGGGATTTTTTTTGCGGACTGATGGTATGCGGGATTTCGTCATATATTCGCTAATCATACTTTCTATGGCAAAATGAACCCCCTCATTTTATTCCTTTTTAAATTAAATGTTTTAAGAGTTACCACTTTATTCCAATCAAGATGGCTTCAGGTGTGCCATACCTTTGTAATAAGTAGGACTGTTAGCACTCTAGTTGTTTTTTAGAACACTCTGGGAAAATCTGTCATTGGGCTATAGTTGGGCTACATCTGGCTGATATTTGGGCTACATTTGGTTTTTTGTCTCTGGTGGCCATCTTTGGGCTACATTGGGCTACATTGGGCTACATTGGGCTACATTTGGGCTCCAACATATATATAGCCCAATGTAGCCCAATTTATATTTTTCAAAGTAAATTTTCGTAAAAACCACTGGAGCCTATATCTTGAGACATAGCAAAGGCACATCGGGCTACCAGTCCCTACAATTTTGCCAAGTTTGGTGTAAATCCATTCAGCCGTTCAGGCTAAAAGTGAGGCCAACCGCCCTATGGAAAATTGCATGGGAAAAACACGTTTTGGGACCCCCCTTTTTTCTCGGCCCCCCCTTGACGAAAACCCCCCAAATTTTCAGGGGCTGCTCAGAAACAAAATGTTCCATTTTCCTGAAAATTTCAGCCAATTCTGTCCTCATAAGCCAAAGTTATTCGACATAGAATTTTCAAAAATCCCATAGGAAAAAAATCCTAACTATATATACCTACTGGCTATCGCCAGTAGGTAATATATATATATATATATATATATATATATATATATATATATATATATATATATATATATATATATATATATATATATATATATGTTCCCAAGTTTGTTCTGCAATGAGAACGCACAGCAGCCATGTAACAACCATTTGCTCATGAAGGTCACAGAACACCCCAATTCTTTCAATCCTTCTACTGACCCGTTTCGAAGCTTCGTGCTTCTTTTTCATAGGCAAGCGCAAATGCAGCCTTTCATGGCATCCACAGCTTCCCCTTGTGTGTTCAATTAATTTAAGGGTTTCCGGTGTGCCCATCCCATTAGATTTGTTTCACTTTGCAAACTGGGAGTTGTAGTCCGTTTTCAAAGCCGATTTTCCCCGCATTGGGTTCTGCATTTCACCAGAGTACAGGACCAGTCATTTTATTAAAACCCTCCATTGTTGTTTTTGCATTTGTCACCCCGAGTGGGATGGGTATGCTCAGACGTGAGTACCATGCTCTCCACACCACTGGAGTCAAGCTATTCTGCCTGAAGATGGCTGATAGCCAGAAACCGGTCCTAGGATGCTTGATTCCGGTCCAGGAAAGACATGGCTATTGCAGTTCGGGCTGGAGTGTTCCCATGAAGCACACGGTCATGGCTGATTAGCATATGGCCATGTCTGAACTGGGTTGGTGTGGAGTACAAAAAAACGGTGGATTTAGGCCCAGATCTCTTTACAAGGGTGAATGTATGACATTGTTCTGCATTCCCTCCATCAATTGTTGTTTTTGCATTCGTCACCCCGAGTGGGATGGGTATGCTCAGACGTGAGTCCCATGCTCTCCACACCACTGGAGTCAAGCTATCCTGGCTGAAGATGGCTGATAGTCAGAAACCGGTCCTAGGATGCTTGATTCCGGTCCAGGAAAGACATGGCTTGGCAGTTCGGGCTGGACTGTTCCCATGAGGCACAGGGTCAAGGCTGATTTGCATATGGCCATGTCTGAACTGGGGTAGTGTGGAGTGCAAAAAAATGATGGATTTAGGCCAAGATCTCTGTACTGGTGTGAATGTATGACATTGTTCTGCATTCTGTCCATCAATTGTTGTATTTGCATTTGTCACCCCGAGTGGGATTGGTATTCTCAGACTTGAGTCCCATGCTCTCCACACCACTGGAGTCAAGCTATCCTGGCTGAAGACAGCTGATAGCCAGAAACCGGTCCTAGGATGCTTGATTCCAGTCCAGGAAAGACATGGCTTGGCAGTTCGGGCTGGACTGTTCCCAGGAGGCACAGGGTCAAGGCTGATTTGCACATGGCCATGTCTGAACTGGAGTGGTGTGGAGTGCAAAACAAATGATGGATTTTGGCCCAGATCTCTGTACTGGAGTGAATGTATGACATTTTTCTGCATTCTGTCCATCAATTGTTGTTTTTGCATTTGTCACCCCGAGTGGGATGGGTATGCTCAGATGTGAGTCCCATGCTCTCCACACCACTGCAGTCAAGCTATCCTGGCTGAAGACGGCTGATATCCAGAAACCGTTCCTAGGATGCTTGATTCCGGTCCAGGAAAGACATGGCTTGGCAGTTCGGGCTGGACTGTTCCCATAATGCACAGGGTCAAGGCTGATTTGCATATGGCAATGTCTGAACTGGGGTGGTGTGGAGTGCCCAAGAACGATGGATTTAGGCCCAGATCTCTTTACTGGGGTGAATGTATGACATTGTTCTGCATTCTGTCCATCATTTGTTGTTTTTGCATTTGTCACCCCGAGTGGGATGGGTATTCTCAGATGTGAGTCCCATGCTCTTCACACCACTGGAGTCAAGCTATCCTGGCTGAAGACGGCTGATAGCCAGAAACCGGTCCTAGGATGCTTGATTCCGGTCCAGGAAAGACATGGCTTGGCAGTTCGGGCTGGACTGTTCCCATGAGGCACAGGGTCAAGGCTGATTTGCACATGGCCATGTCTGAACTGGAGTGGTGTGGAGTGCAAAAAAAATGATGGATTTTGGCCCAGATCTCTGTACTGGAGTGAATGTATGACATTTTTCTGCATTCTGTCCATCAATTGTTGTATTTGCATTTGTCACCCCGAGTGGGATTGGTATGCTCAGACTCGAGTCCCATGCTCTCCACACCACTGGAGTCAAGCTATCCTGGCTGAAGACAGCTGATAGCCAAAAAACGGTCCTAGGATGCTTGATTCCGGTCCAGGAAAGACATGGCTTGGCTGTTCGGGCTGGACTGTTCCCAAGAGGCACAGGTTCAATGCTGATTTGCATATTGCCATGTCTGAACTGGGGTGGTGTGGAGTGCAAAAAAACGATGGATTTAGGCCAAGATCTCTGTACTGGTGTGAATGTATGACATTTTTCTGCATTCTGTCCATCAATTGTTGTATTTGCATTTGTCACCCCGAGTGGGATGGGTATGCTCAGACTTGAGTCCCATGCTCTCCACACCACTGGAGTCAAGCTATCCTGGCTGAAGACAGCTGATAGCCAAACAATGGTCCTAGGATGCTTGATTCCGGTCCAGGAAAGACATGGCTTGGCTGTTCGGGCTGGACTGTTCCCAAGAGGCACAGGTTCAAGGCTGATTTGCATATGGCCATGTCTGAACTGGGGTGGTGTGGAGTGCAAAAGAACGATGGATTTAGGCCCAGATCTCTTTACTGGGGTGAATGTATGACATTGTTCTGCATTCTATCCATCAATTGTTGTTTTTGCATTTGTCACCCAGAGTGGGATGGGTATGCTCAGATGTGAGTCCCATGCTCTCCACACCACTGGAGTCAAGCTATCCTGGCTGAAGACGGCTGATATCCATAAACCGTTCCTAGGATGCTTGATTCCGGTCCAGGAAAGACATGGCTTGGCAGTTCGGGCTGGACTGTTCCCATAATGCACAAGGTCAAGGCTGATTTGCATATGGCAATATCTGAACTGGGGTGGTGTGGAGTGCAAAAGAACGATGGATTTAGGCCCAGATCTCTTTACTCGGGTGAATGTATGACATTGTTCTGCATTCTGTCCATCATTTGTTGTTTTTGCATTTGTCACCCCGAGTGGGATGGGTATTCTCAGATGTGAGTCCCATGCTCTTCACACCACTGGAGTCAAGCTATCCTGGCTGAAGACGGCTGATAGCCAGAAACCGGTCCTAGGATGCTTGATTCCGGTCCAGGAAAGACATGGCTTGGCAGTTCAGGCTGGACTGTTCCCATGAGGCACCGGGTCAAGTCTGATTTGCATATGGCCATGTCTGAACTGGGGTGGTGTGGAGTGCAAAAAAAACGATGGATTTAGGCCCAGATCTTTGTACTGGGGTGAATGTATGACATTGTTCTGCATTCTGTCCATCAATTGTTGTATTTGCATTTGTCACCCCGAGTGGGATGGGTATGCTCAGACTTGAGTTCCATGCTCTCCACACCACTGAAGTCAAGCTATCCTGGCTGAAGACAGCTGATAGCCGGAAACCGGTCCTAGGATGCTTGATTCCGGTCCAGGAAAGACATGGCTTGGCAGTTCGGGCTGGACTGTTTCCATGAGGCACAGGATCAAGGCTGATTTGCAGATGGCCATGTCTGAACTGGGGTGGTGTGGAGTGCAAAGAAATGATGGATTTAGGCCCAGATCTCTGTACTGGGGTGAATGTATGACATTGTTCTGCATTCTGTCCATCAATTGTTGTTTTTGCATTTGTCACCCCGAGTGGGATGGGTATGCTCAGACGTGAGTCCCATGCTCTCCACACCACTGGAGTCAAGCTATCTTGGCTGAAGACGGCTGATAGCCAGAAACCGGTCCTAGGATGCTTGATTCCGGTTCAGGAAAGACATGGCATGGCAGTTCGGGCTGGAATGTTCCCATGAGGCACAAGGTCAAGGCTGATTTGCATATGGCCATGTCTGAACTGGGGTGGTGTGGAGTGCAAAAAAACTGATGGATTTAGGCCCAGATCTCTGTACTGGGGTGAATGTGTGACATTGTTCTGCATTCTGTCCATCATTTGTTGTTTTTGCATTTGTCACCCCGAGTGGGATGGTTATTCTAAGACGTGAGTCCCATGCTCATCACACCACTGGAGTCAAGCTATCCTGGCTGAAGATGGCTGATAGACAGAAACCGGTCCTAGGATGCTTGATTCCGGTCCAGGAAAGACATGGCTTGGCAGTCCGGGCTGGACTGTTCCCATGAGGCACAGGTTCAAGGCTGATTTGCATATGGCCATGTCTGAACTGGGATGGTGTGGAGTGCAAAAAACGATGGATTTTGGCCCAGATCTTTGTACTGGGATGAATGTATGACATTGTTCTGCATTCTGTCCATCAA
This sequence comes from Lissotriton vulgaris, assembly GCF_964263255.1. Lineage (NCBI taxonomy): Eukaryota > Metazoa > Chordata > Amphibia > Caudata > Salamandridae > Lissotriton > Lissotriton vulgaris. The sequence continues at coordinate 1,499,394,488 of NC_141691.1, forward strand.
TTGTTGTTTTTGCATTTGTCACCCAGAGTGGGATGGGTATGCTCAGACGTGAGTCCCATGCTCACCACAGCACTGGAGTCAAGCTATCCTGGCTGAAGATGGCTGATAGCCAGAAACCGGTCCTAGGATGCTTGATTCCAGTCCAGGAAAGACATGGCTTGGCAGTTCGGGCTGGTCTGTTCCCATGAGGCACAGGGTCAAGGCTGATTTGCATATGGCCATGTCTTTACTGGGGTGATGTGGAGTGCAAAAAAACAATGGATTTAGGCCAAGATCTCTGTAATTGGGTGAATGTATGACATTGTTCTGCATTCTGTCCATCAACTGCTGTTTTTGCATTTGTCACCCAGAGTGGGATGGGTATGCTCAGATGTGAGTCCCATGCTCTCCACACCACTGGAGTCAAGCTATCCTGGCTGAAGACGGCTTATATCCAGAAACCGTTCCTAGGATGCTTGATTCAGGTCCAGGAAAGACATGGCTTGGCAGTTCGGGCTGGACTGTTCCCATAATGCACAGGGTCAAGGCTGATTTGCATATGGCAATGTCTGAACTGGGGTGGTGTGGAGTGCAAAAGAACGATGGATTTAGGCCCAGATCTCTTTACTGGGGTGAATGTATGACATTGTTCTGCATTCTGTCCATCATTTGTTGTTTTTGCATTTGTCACCCCGAGTGGGATGGGTATTCTCAGATGTGAGTCCCATGCTCTTCACACCACTGGAGTCAAGCTATCCTGGCTGAAGACGGCAGATAGCCAGAAACCGGTCCTAGGATGCTTGATTCCGGTCCAGGAAAGACATGGCTTGGCAGTTCAGGCTGGACTGTTCCCATGAGGCACCGGGTCAAGTCTGATTTGCATATGGCCATGTCTGAACTGGGGTGGTGTGGAGTGCAAAAAAAACGATGGATTTAGGCCCAGATCTTTGTACTGGGGTGAATGTATGACATTGTTCTGCATTCTGTCCATCAATTGTTGTATTTGCATTTGTCACCCCGAGTGGGATGGGTATGCTCAGACTTGAGTTCCATGCTCTCCACACCACTGAAGTCAAGCTATCCTGGCTGAAGATAGCTGATAGCCGGAAACCGGTCCTAGGATGCTTGATTCCGGTCCAGGAAAGACATGGCTTGGCAGTTCGGGCTGGACTGTTCCCATGAGGCACAGGATCAAGGCTGATTTGCAGATGGCCATGTCTGAACTGGGGTGGTGTGGAGTGCAAAGAAATGATGGATTTAGGCCCGGATCTCTGTACTGGGGTGAATGTATGACATTGTTCTGCATTCTGTCCATCAATTGTTGTTTTGCATTTGTCACCCCGAGTGGGATGGGTATGCTCAGACGTGAGTCCCATGCTCTCCACACGACTGGAGTCAAGCTATCTTGGCTGAAGACGGCTGATAGCCAGAAACCGGTCCTAGGATGCTTGATTCCGGTTCAGGAAAGACATGGCATGGCAGTTCGGGCTGGAATGTTCCCATGAGGCACAAGGTCAAGGCTGATTTGCATATGGCCATGTCTGAACTGGGGTGGTGTGGAGTGCAAAAAAACTGATGGATTTAGGCCCAGATCTCTGTACTGGGGTGAATGTGTGACATTGTTCTGCATTCTGTCCATCATTTGTTGTTTTTGCATTTGTCACCCCGAGTGGGATGGTTATTCTAAGACGTGAGTCCCATGCTCTTCACACCACTGGAGTCAAGCTATCCTGGCTGAAGATGGCTGATAGACAGAAACCGGTCCTAGGATGCTTGATTCCGGTCCAGGAAAGACATGGCTTGGCAGTCCGGGCTGGACTGTTCCCATGAGGCACAGGGTCAAGGCTGATTTGCATATGGCCATGTCTGAACTGGGATGGTGTGGAGTGCAAAAAACGATGGATTTTGGCCCAGATCTTTGTATGGGGATGAATGTATGACATTGTTCTGCATTCTGTCCATCAATTGTTGTTTTTGCATTTGTCACCCAGAGTGGGATGGGTATGCTCAGACGTGAGTCCCATGCTCACCACAGCACTGGAGTCAAGCTATCCTGGCTGAAGATGGCTGATAGCCAGAAACCGGTCTTAGGATGCTTGATTCCAGTCCAGGAAAGACATCTCTTGGCAGTTCGGGCTGGTCTGTTCCCATGAGGCACAGGGTCAAGGCTGATTTGCATATGGCCATGTCTTTACTGGGGTGATGTGGAGTGCAAAAAAACGATGGATTTAGGCCAAGATCTCTATAATTGGGTGAATGTATGACATTGTTCTGCATTCTGTCCATCAACTGTTGTTTTTGCATTTGTCACCCCGAGTGGGACTGGTATGCTCAGACTTGAGTTCCATGCTCTCCACACCACTGAAGTCAAGCTATCCTGGCTGAAGACAGCTGATAGCCAGAAACCGGTCCTAGGATGCTTGATTCCGGTCCAGGAAAGACATGGCTTGGCAGTTCGGGCTGGACTGTTCCCATGAGGCACAGGGTCAAGGCTGATTTGCACATGGCCATGTCTGAACTGGAGTGGTGTGGAGTGCAAAAAAAATGATGGATTTTGGCCCAGATCTCTGTACTGGAGTGAATGTATGACATTTTTCTGCATTCTGTCCATCAATTGTTGTATTTGCATTTGTCACCCCGAGTGGGATGGGTATGCTCAGACTTGAGTCCCATGCTCTCCACACCACTGGAGTCAAGCTATCCTGGCTGAAGACAGCTGATAGCCAAACAACGGTCCTAGGATGCTTGATTCCGGTCCAGGAAAGACATGGCTTGGCTGTTCGGGCTGGACTGTTCCCAAGAGGCACAGGTTCAAGGCTGATTTGCATATGGCCATGTCTGAACTGGGGTGGTGTGGAGTGCAAAAGAACGATGGATTTAGGCCGAGATCTCTTTACTGGGGTGAATGTATGACATTGTTCTGCATTCTATCCATCAATTGTTGTTTTTGCATTTGTCACCCAGAGTGGGAAGGGTATGCTCAGATGTGAGTCCCATGCTCTCCACACCACTGGAGTCAAGCTATCCTGGCTGAAGACGGCTGATATCCAGAAACCGTTCCTAGGATGCTTGATTCCGGTCCAGGAAAGACATGGCTTGGCAGTTCGGGCTGGACTGTTCCCATATTGCACAAGGTCAAGGCTGATTTGCATATGGCAATGTCTGAACTGGGGTGGTGTGGAGTGCAAAAGAACGATGGATTTAGGCCCAGATCTCTTTACTGGGGTGAATGTATGACATTGTTCTGCATTCTGTCCATCATTTGTTGTTTTTGCATTTGTCACCCCGAGTGGGACTGGTATGCTCAGACTTGAGTTCCATGCTCTCCACACCACTGAAGTCAAGCTATCCTGGCTGAAGACAGCTGATAGCCGGAAACCGGTCCTAGGATGCTTGATTCCGGTCCAGGAAAGACATGGCTTGGCAGTTCGGGCTGGACTGTTCCCATGAGGCACAGGATCAAGGCTGATTTGCAGATGGCCATGTCTGAACTGGGGTGGTGTGGAGTGCAAAGAAATGATGGATTTAGGCCCAGATCTCTGTACTGGGGTGAATGTATGACATTGTTCTGCATTCTGTCCATCAATTGTTGTTTTTGCATTTGTCACCCCGAGTGGGATGGGTATGCTCAGACGTGAGTCCCATGCTCTCCACACCACTGGAGTCAAGCTATCTTGGCTGAAGACGGCTGATAGCCAGAAACCGGTCCTAGGATGCTTGATTCCGGTTCAGGAAGGACATGGCATGGCAGTTCGGGCTGGAATGTTCCCATGAGGCACAAGGTCAAGGCTGATTTGCATATGGCCATGTCTGAACTGGGGTGGTGTGGAGTGCAAAAAAACTGATGGATTTAGGCCCAGATCTCTGTACTGGGGTGAATGTGTGACATTGTTCTGCATTCTGTCCATCATTTGTTGTTTTTGCATTTGTCACCCCGAGTGGGATGGTTATTCTAAGACGTGAGTCCCATGCTCTTCACACCACTGGAGTCAAGCTATCCTGGCTGAAGATGGCTGATAGACAGAAACCGGTCCTAGGATGCTTGATTCCGGTCCAGGAAAGACATGGCTTGGCAGTCCGGGCTGGACTGTTCCCATGAGGCACAGGGTCAAGGCTGATTTGCATATGGCCATGTCTGAACTGGGATGGTGTGGAGTGCAAAAAACGATGGATTTTGGCCCAGATCTTTGTACTGGGATGAATGTATGACATTGTTCTGCATTCTGTCCATCAATTGTTGTTTTTGCATTTGTCACCCAGAGTGGGATGGGTATGCTCAGACGTGAGTCCCATGCTCACCACAGCACTGGAGTCAAGCTATCCTGGCTGAAGATGGCTGATAGCCAGAAACCGGTCCTAGGATGCTTGATTCCAGTCCAGGAAATACATGGCTTGGCAGTTCGGGCTGGTCTGTTCCCATGAGGCACAGGGTCAAGGCTGATTTGCATATGGCCATGTCTTTACTGGGGTGATGTGTAGTGCAAAAAAACGATGGATTTAGGCCAAGATCTCTGTAATTGGGTGAATGTATGACATTGTTCTGCATTCTGTCCATCAACTGCTGTTTTTGCATTTGTCACCCCGAGTGGGACTGGTATGCTCAGACGTGAGTCACATGCTCTCCACACCACTGGAGTCAAGCTATCCTGGCTGAAGATGACTGATAGCCAGAAACCGGTCCTAGGATGCTTGATTCCAGTCCAGGAAAGACATGGATTGGCAGTTCGGGCTGGAATGTTCCCATGAGGCACAAGGTCAAGGCTGATTTGCATATGGCCATGTCTGAACTGGGGTGGTGTGGAGTGCAAAAAAATGAAGGATTTAAACCCAGATCTCTGTACTGGGGTGTATGTATGACATTATTCTGCATTCTGTCCATCAATTGTTGTATTTGCATTTGTCACCCCGAGTGGGATTGGTATTCTCAGACTTGAGTCCCATGCTCTCCACACCACTGGAGTCAAGCTATCCTGGCTGAAGACAGCTGATAGCCAGAATCCGGTCCTAGGATGCTTGATTCCAGTCCAGGAAAGACATGGCTTGGCAGTTCGGGCTGGACTGTTCCCATGAGGCACAGGGTCAAGGCTGATTTGCACATGGCCATGTCTGAACTGGAGTGGTGTGGAGTGCAAAAAAAATTATGGATTTTGGCCCAGATCTCTGTACTGGAGTGAATGTATGACATTTTTCTGCATTCTGTCCATCAATTGTTGTTTTTGCATTTGTCACCCAGAGTGGGATGGGTATGCTCAGATGTGAGTCCCATGCTCTCCACACCACTGCAGTCAAGCTATCCTGGCTGAAGACGGCTGATATCCAGAAACCGTTCCTAGGATGCTTGATTCCGGTCCAGGAAAGACATGGCTTGGCAGTTCGGGCTGAACTGTTCCCATAATGCACAGGGTCAAGGCTGATTTGCATATGGCAATGTCTGAACTGGGTTGGTGTGGAGTGCACAAGAACGATGGATTTAGGCCCAGATCTCTTTACTGGGGTAAATGTATGACATTGTTCTGCATTCTGTCCATCATTTGTTGTTTTTGCATTTGTCACCCCGAGTGGGATGGGTATTCTCAGATGTGAGTCCCATGCTCTTCACACCACTGGAGTCAAGCTATCCTGGCTGAAGACGGCTGATAGCCAGAAACCGGTCCTAGGATGCTTGATTCCGGTCCAGGAAAGACATGGCTTGGCAGTTCGGGCTGGACTGTTCCCATGAGGCACAGGGTCAAGGCTGATTTGCACATGGCCATGTCTGAACTGGAGTGGTGTGGAGTGCAAAAAAAATGATGGATTTTGGCCCAGATCTCTGTACTGGAGTGAATGTATGACATTTTTCTGCATTCTGTCCATCAATTGTTGTATTTGCATTTGTCACCCCGAGTGGGATGGGTATGCTCAGACTTGAGTCCCATGCTCTCCACACCACTGGAGTCAAGCTATCCTGGCTGAAGACAGCTGATAGCCAAACAACGGTCCTAGGATGCTTGATTCCGGTCCAGGAAAGACATGGCTTGGCTGTTCGGGCTAGACTGTTCCCAAGAGGCACAGGTTCAAGGCTGATTTGCATATGGCCATGTCTGAACTGGGGTGGTGTGGAGTGCAAAAGAACGATGGATTTAGGCCCAGATCTCTTTACTGGGGTGAATGTATGACATTGTTCTGCATTCTATCCATCAATTGTTGTTTTTGCATTTGTCACCCCGAGTGGGATGGGTATTCTCAGATGTGAGTCCCATGCTCTTCACACCACTGGAGTCAAGCTATCCTGGCTGAAGACGGCTGATAGCCAGAAACCGGTCCTAGGATGCTTGATTCCGGTCCAGGAAAGACATGGCTTGGCAGTTCGGGCTGGACTGTTCCCATGAGGCACAGGGTCAAGGCTGATTTGCACATGGCCATGTCTGAACTGGAGTGGTGTGGAGTGCAAAAAAAATGATGGATTTTGGCCCAGATCTCTGTACTGGAGTGAATGTATGACATTTTTCTGCATTCTGTCCATCAATTGTTGTATTTGCATTTGTCACCCCGAGTGGGATGGGTATGCTCAGACTTGAGTCCCATGCTCTCCACACCACTGGAGTCAAGCTATCCTGGCTGAAGACAGCTGATAGCCAAACAACGGTCCTAGGATGCTTGATTCCGGTCCAGGAAAGACATGGCTTGGCTGTTCGGGCTAGACTGTTCCCAAGAGGCACAGGTTCAAGGCTGATTTGCATATGGCCATGTCTGAACTGGGGTGGTGTGGAGTGCAAAAGAACGATGGATTTAGGCCCAGATCTCTTTACTGGGGTGAATGTATGACATTGTTCTGCATTCTATCCATCAATTGTTGTTTTTGCATTTGTCACCCAGAGTGGGATGGGTATGCTCAGATGTGAGTCCCATGCTCTCCACACCACTGGAGTCAAGCTATCCTGGCTGAAGACGGCTGATATCCAGAAACCGTTCCTAGGATGCTTGATTCCGGTCCAGGAAAGACATGGCTTGGCAGTTCGGGCTGGACTGTTCCCATAATGCACAGGGTCAAGGCTGATTTGCATATGGCAATGTCTGAACTGGGGTGGTGTGGAGTGCAAAAGAACGATGGATTTAGGCCCAGATCTCTTTACTGGGGTGAATGTATGACATTGTTCTGCATTCTGTCCATCATTTGTTGTTTTTGCATTTGTCACCCCGAGTGGGATGGGTATTCTCAGATGTGAGTCCCATGCTCTTCACACCACTGGAGTCAAGCTATCCTGGCTGAAGACGGCAGATAGCCAGAAACCGGTCCTAGGATGCTTGATTCCGGTCCAGGAAAGACATGGCTTGGCAGTTCAGGCTGGACTGTTCCCATGAGGCACCGGGTCAAGTCTGATTTGCATATGGCCATGTCTGAACTGGGGTGGTGTGGAGTGCAAAAAAAACGATGGATTTAGGCCCAGATCTTTGTACTGGGGTGAATGTATGACATTGTTCTGCATTCTGTCCATCAATTGTTGTATTTGCATTTGTCACCCCGAGTGGGATGGGTATGCTCAGACTTGAGTTCCATGCTCTCCACACCACTGAAGTCAAGCTATCCTGGCTGAAGACAGCTGATAGCCGGAAACCGGTCCTAGGATGCTTGATTCCGGTCCAGGAAAGACATGGCTTGGCAGTTCGGGCTGGACTGTTCCCATGAGGCACAGGATCAAGGCTGATTTGCAGATGGCCATGTCTGAACTGGGGTGGTGTGGAGTGCAAAGAAATGATGGATTTAGGCCCAGATTTCTGTACTGGGGTGAATGTATGACATTGTTCTGCATTCTGTCCATCAATTGTTGTTTTTGCATTTGTCACCCCGAGTGGGATGGGTATGCTCAGACGTGAGTCCCATGCTCTCCACACCACTGGAGTCAAGCTATCTTGGCTGAAGACGGCTGATAGCCAGAAACCGGTCCTAGGATGCTTGATTCCGGTTCAGGAAAGACATGGCATGGCAGTTCGGGCTGGAATGTTCCCATGAGGCACAAGGTCAAGGCTGATTTGCATATGGCCATGTCTGAACTGGGGTGGTGTGGAGTGCAAAAAAACTGATGGATTTAGGCCCAGATCTCTGTACTGGGGTGAATGTGTGACATTGTTCTGCATTCTGTCCATCATTTGTTGTTTTTGCATTTGTCACCCCGAGTGGGATGGTTATTCTAAGACGTGAGTCCCATGCTCTTCACACCACTGGAGTCAAGCTATCCTGGCTGAAGATGGCTGATAGACAGAAACCGGTCCTAGGATGCTTGATTCCGGTCCAGGAAAGACATGGCTTGGCAGTCCGGGCTGGACTGTTCCCATGAGGCACAGGGTCAAGGCTGATTTGCATATGGCCATGTCTGAACTGGGATGGTGTGGAGTGCAAAAAACGATGGATTTTGGCCCAGATCTTTGTACGGGGATGAATGTATGACATTGTTCTGCATTCTATCCATCAATTGTTGTTTTTGCATTTGTCACCCAGAGTGGGATGGGTATGCTCAGATGTGAGTCCCATGCTCTCCACACCACTGGAGTCAAGCTATCCTGGCTGAAGACGGCTGATATCCAGAAACCGTTCCTAGGATGCTTGATTCCGGTCCAGGAAAGACATGGCTTGGCAGTTCGGGCTGGACTGTTCCCATAATGCACAGGGTCAAGGCTGATTTGCATATGGCAATGTCTGAACTGGGGTGGTGTGGAGTGCAAAAGAACGATGGATTTAGGCCCAGATCTCTTTACTGGGGTGAATGTATGACATTGTTCTGCATTCTGTCCATCATTTGTTGTTTTTGCATTTGTCACCCCGAGTGGGATGGGTATTCTCAGATGTGAGTCCCATGCTCTTCACACCACTGGAGTCAAGCTATCCTGGCTGAAGACGGCAGATAGCCAGAAACCGGTCCTAGGATGCTTGATTCCGGTCCAGGAAAGACATGGCTTGGCAGTTCAGGCTGGACTGTTCCCATGAGGCACCGGGTCAAGTCTGATTTGCATATGGCCATGTCTGAACTGGGGTGGTGTGGAGTGCAAAAAAAACGATGGATTTAGGCCCAGATCTTTGTACTGGGGTGAATGTATGACATTGTTCTGCATTCTGTCCATCAATTGTTGTATTTGCATTTGTCACCCCGAGTGGGATGGGTATGCTCAGACTTGAGTTCCATGCTCTCCACACCACTGAAGTCAAGCTATCCTGGCTGAAGACAGCTGATAGCCGGAAACCGGTCCTAGGATGCTTGATTCCGGTCCAGGAAAGACATGGCTTGGCAGTTCGGGCTGGACTGTTCCCATGAGGCACAGGATCAAGGCTGATTTGCAGATGGCCATGTCTGAACTGGGGTGGTGTGGAGTGCAAAGAAATGATGGATTTAGGCCCAGATCTCTGTACTGGGGTGAATGTATGACATTGTTCTGCATTCTGTCCATCAATTGTTGTTTTTGCATTTGTCACCCCGAGTGGGATGGGTATGCTCAGACATGAGTCCCATGCTCTCCACACCACTGGAGTCAAGCTATCTTGGCTGAAGACGGCTGATAGCCAGAAACCGGTCCTAGGATGCTTGATTCCGGTTCAGGAAAGACATGGCATGGCAGTTCGGGCTGGAATGTTCCCATGAGGCACAAGGTCAAGGCTGATTTGCATATGGCCATGTCTGAACTGGGGTGGTGTGGAGTGCAAAAAAACTGATGGATTTAGGCCCAGATCTCTGTACTGGGGTGAATGTGTGACATTGTTCTGCATTCTGTCCATCATTTGTTGTTTTTGCATTTGTCACCCCGAGTGGGATGGTTATTCTAAGACGTGAGTCCCATGCTCTTCACACCACTGGAGTCAAGCTATCCTGGCTGAAGATGGCTGATAGACAGAAACCGGTCCTAGGATGCTTGATTCCGGTCCAGGAAAGACATGGCTTGGCAGTCCGGGCTGGACTGTTCCCATGAGGCACAGGGTCAAGGCTGATTTGCATATGGCCATGTCTGAACTGGGATGGTGTGGAGTGCAAAAAACGATGGATTTTGGCCCAGATCTTTGTACGGGGATGAATGTATGACATTGTTCTGCATTCTGTCCATCAATTGTTGTTTTTGCATTTGTCACCCAGAGTGGGATGGGTATGCTCAGACGTGAGTCCCATGCTCACCACAGCACTGGAGTCAAGCTATCCTGGCTGAAGATGGCTGATAGCCAGAAACCGGTCCTAGGATGCTTGATTCCAGTCCAGGAAAGACATGGCTTGGCAGTTCGGGCTGGTCTGTTCCCATGAGGCACAGGGTCAAGGCTGATTTGCATATGGCCATGTCTTTACTGGGGTGATGTGGAGTGCAAAAAAACGATGGATTTAGGCCAAGATCTCTATAATTGGGTGAATGTATGACATTGTTTTGTATTCTGTCCATCAACTGTTGTTTTTGCATTTGTCACCCCGAGTGGGACTGGTATGCTCAGACTTGAGTTCCATGCTCTCCACACCACTGAAGTCAAGCTATCCTGGCTGAAGACAGCTGATAGCCAGAAACCGGTCCTAGGATGCTTGATTCCAGTCCAGGAAAGACATGGATTGGCAGTTCGGGCTGGAATGTTCCCATGAGGCACAAGGTCAAGGCTGATTTGCATATGGCCATGTCTGAACTGGGGTGGTGTGGAGTGCAAAAAAATGATGGATTTAAACCCAGATCTCTGTACTGGGGTGTATGTATGACATTGTTCTGCATTCTGTCCATCATTTGTTGTTTTTGCATTTGTCACCCCGAGTGGGATGGGTATTCTCAGATGTGAGTCCCATGCTCTTCACACCACTGGAGTCAAGCTATCCTGGCTGAAGACGGCTGATAGCCAGAAACCGGTCCTAGGATGCTTGATTCCGGTCCAGGAAAGACATGGCTTGGCAGTTCGGGCTGGACTGTTCCCATGAGGCACCGGGTCAAGGTTGATTTGCATATGGCCATGTCTGAACTGGGGTGTTGTGGTGTGCAAAAAAACGATGGATTTAGGCCCAGATCTTTGTACTGGGGTGAATGTATGACATTGTTCTGCATTCTGTCCATCAATTGTTGTATTTGCATTTGTCACCCCGAGTTGGATGGGTATGCTCAGACTTGAGTTCCATGCTCTCCACACCACTGAAGTCAAGCTATCCTGGCTGAAGACAGCTGATAGCCAGAAACCGGTCCTAGGATGCTTGATTCCGGTCCAGGAAAGACATGGCTTGGCAGTTCGGGCTGGACTGTTCCCATGAGGCACAGGGTCAAGGCTGATTTGCATTTGGCCATGTCTTAACTGGGGTGATGTGGAGTGCAAAAAAACGATGGATTTAGGCCAAGATCTCTGTAATGGGGTGAATGTATGACATTTTTCTGCATTCTGTCCATCAACTGTTGTTTTTGCATTTGTCACCCCGAGTAGGATGGGTATGCTCAGGCTTGAGTCCCATGCTCTCCACACCACTGAGGTCAAGCTATCCTGGCTGAAGATAGCTGATAGCCAGAAACCGGTCCTAGGATGCTTGATTCCGGTCCAGGAAAGACATGGCTTGGCAGTTCGGGCTGGACTGTTCCCATGAGGCACAGGGTCAAGGCTGATTTGCATATGGCCATGTCTGAACTGGGGTGGTGTGGAGTGCAAAGAAATGATGGATTTAGGCCCAGATCTCTGTACTGGGGTGAAGGTATGACATTGTTCTGCATTCTGTCCATCTATTGTTGTTTTTGCATTTGTCACCCCGAGTGGGATGGGTATTCTAAGACGTGAGTCCCATGCACTTCACACCACTGGAGTCAAGCTATCCTGGCTGAAGATGGCTGATAGACAGAAACCGGTCCTAGGATGCTTGATTCCGGTCCAGGAAAGACATGGCTTGGCAGTTCGGGCTGGATTGTTCCCATGAGGCACAGGGTCAAGGCTGATTTGCATATGGCCCTGTCTGAACTGGGATGGTGTGGAGTGCAAAAAACGATGGATTTTGGCCCAGATCTTTGTACTGGGATGAATGTATGACATTGTTCTGCATTCTGTCCATCAATTGTTGTATTTGCATTTGTCACCCCGAGTGGGATGGGTATGCTCAGACTTGAGTTCCATGCTCTCCACACCACTGAAGTCAAGCTATCCTGGCTGAAGACAGCTGATAGCCAGAAACCGGTCCTAGGGTGCTTGATTCCGGTCCAGGAAAGACATGGCTTGGCAGTTCGGGCTGGACTGTTCCCATGAGGCACAGGATCAAGGCTGATTTGGAGATGGCCATGTCTGAACTGGGGTGGTGTGGAGTGCAAAGAAATGATGGATTTAGGCCCAGATCTCTGTACTGGGGTGAATGTATGACATTGTTCTGCATTCTGTCCATCAATTGTTGTTTTTGCATTTGTCACCCCGAGTGGGATGTGTATGCTCAGACGTGAGTCCCATGCTCTCCACACCACTGGAGTCAAGCTATCCTGGCTGAAGACGGCTGATAGCCAGAAACCTGTCCTAGGATGCTTGATTCCGGTTCAGGAAAGACATGGCTTAGCAGTTCGGGCTGGAATGTTCCCATGAGGCACAAGGTCAAGGCTGATTTGCATATGGCCATGTCTGAACTGGGGTGGTGTGGAGTGCAAAAAAACTGATGGATTTAGGCCCAGATCTCTGTACTGGGGTGAATGTGTGACATTGTTCTGCATTCTGTCCATCATTTGTTGTTTTTGCATTTGTCACCCCGAGTGGGATGGGTATTTTAAGACGTGAGTCCCATGCTCTTCACACCACTGGAGTCAAGCTATCCTGGCTGAAGACGGCTGATAGCCAGAAACCGGTCCTAGGATGCTTGATTCCGGTCCAGGAAAGACATGGCTTGGCAGTTCGGGCTGGACTGTTCCCATGAGGCACCGGGTCAAGGTTGATTTGCATATGGCCATGTCTGAACTGGGGTGTTGTGGAGTGCAAAAAAACGATGGATTTAGGCCCAGATCTTTGTACTGGGGTGAATGTATGACATTGTTCTGCATTCTGTCCATCAATTGTTGTATTTGCATTTGTCACCCCGAGTTGGATGGGTATGCTCAGACTTGAGTTCCATGCTCTCCACACCACTGAAGTCAAGCTATCCTGGCTGAAGACAGCTGATAGCCAGAAACCGGTCCTAGGATGCTTGATTCCGGTCCAGGAAAGACATGGCTTGGCAGTTCGGGCTGGACTGTTCCCATGAGGCACAGGGTCAAGGCTGATTTGCATTTGGCCATGTCTTAACTGGGGTGATGTGGAGTGCAAAAAAACGATGGATTTAGGCCAAGATCTCTGTAATGGGGTGAATGTATGACATTGTTCTGCATTCTGTCCATCAACTGTTGTTTTTGCATTTGTCACCCCGAGTAGGATGGGTATGCTCAGACTTGAGTCCCATGCTCTCCACACCACTGAGGTCAAGCTATCCTGGCTGAAGATAGCTGATAGCCAGAAACCGGTCCTAGGATGCTTGATTCCGGTCCAGGAAAGACATGGCTTGGCAGTTCGGGCTGGACTGTTCCCATGAGGCACAGGGTCAAGGCTGATTTGCATATGGCCATGTCTGAACTGGGGTGGTGTGGAGTGCAAAGAAATGATGGATTTAGGCCCAGATCTCTGTACTGGGGTGAAGGTATGACATTGTTCTGCATTCTGTCCATCTATTGTTGTTTTTGCATTTGTCACCCCGAGTGGGATGGGTATTCTAAGACGTGAGTCCCATGCACTTCACACCACTGGAGTCAAGCTATCCTGGCTGAAGATGGCTGATAGACAGAAACCGGTCCTAGGATGCTTGATTCCGGTCCAGGAAAGACATGGCTTGGCAGTTCGGGCTGGATTGTTCCCATGAGGCACAGGGTCAAGGCTGATTTGCATATGGCCCTGTCTGAACTGGGATGGTGTGGAGTGCAAAAAACGATGGATTTTGGCCCAGATCTTTGTACTGGGATGAATGTATGACATTGTTCTGCATTCTGTCCATCAATTGTTGTATTTGCATTTGTCACCCCGAGTGGGATGGGTATGCTCAGACTTGAGTTCCATGCTCTCCACACCACTGAAGTCAAGCTATCCTGGCTGAAGACAGCTGATAGCCAGAAACCGGTCCTAGGGTGCTTGATTCCGGTCCAGGAAAGACATGGCTTGGCAGTTCGGGCTGGACTGTTCCCATGAGGCACAGGATCAAGGCTGATTTGGAGATGGCCATGTCTGAACTGGGGTAGTGTGGAGTGCAAAGAAATGATGGATTTAGGCCCAGATCTCTGTACTGGGGTGAATGTATGACATTGTTCTGCATTCTGTCCATCAATTGTTGTTTTTGCATTTGTCACCCCGAGTGGGATGTGTATGCTCAGACGTGAGTCCCATGCTCTCCACACCACTGGAGTCAAGCTATCCTGGCTGAAGACGGCTGATAGCCAGAAACCTGTCCTAGGATGCTTGATTCCGGTTCAGGAAAGACATGGCTTGGCAGTTCGGGCTGGAATGTTCCCATGAGGCACAAGGTCAAGGCTGATTTGCATATGGCCATGTCTGAACTGGGGTGGTGTGGAGTGCAAAAAAACTGATGGATTTAGGCCCAGATCTCTGTACTGGGGTGAATGTGTGACATTGTTCTGCATTCTGTCCATCATTTGTTGTTTTTGCATTTGTCACCCCGAGTGGGATGGGTATTTTAAGACGTGAGTCCCATGCTCTTCACACCACTGGAGTCAAGCTATCCTGGCTGAAGATGGCTGATAGACAGAAACCGGTCCTAGGATGCTTGATTCCGGTCCAGGAAAGACATGGCTTGGCAGTTCGGGCTGGACTGTTCCCATGAGGCACAGGGTCAAGGCTGATTTGCATATGGCCATGTCTGAACTGGGATGGTGTGGAGTGCACAAAAACGATGGATTTTGGCCCAGATCTTTGTACTGGGGTGAATGTATGACATTGTTCTGCATTCTGTCCATCAATTGTTGTTTTTGCATTTGTCACCCAGAGTGGGATGGGTATGCTCAGACGTGAGTCCCATGCTCTCCACAGCACTGGAGTCAAGCTATCCTGGCTGAAGATGGCTGATAGCCAGAAACCTATCCTAGGATGCTTGATTCCGGTCCAGGAAAGACATGGCTTGGCAGTTCGGGCTGGACTGTTCCCATGAGGCACAGGGTCAAGGCTGATTTGCATTTGGCCATGTCTTAACTGGGGTGATGTGGAGTGCAAAAAAACGATGGATTTAGGCCAAGATCTCTGTAATGGGGTGAATGTATGACATTGTTCTGCATTCTGTCCATCAACTGTTGTTTTTGCATTTGTCACCCCGAGTAGGATGGGTATGCTCAGACTTGAGTCCCATGCTCTCCACACCACTGAGGTCAAGCTATCCTGGCTGAAGATAGCTGATAGCCAGAAACCGGTCCTAGGATGCTTGATTCCGGTCCAGGAAAGACATGGCTTGGCAGTTCGGGCTGGACTGTTCCCATGAGGCACAGGGTCAAAGCTGATTTGCATATGGCCATGTCTGAACTGGGGTGGTGTGGAGTGCAAAGAAATGATGGATTTAGGCCCAGATCTCTGTACTGGGGTGAAGGTATGACATTGTTCTGCATTCTGTCCATCTATTGTTGTTTTTGCATTTGTCACCCCGAGTGGGATGCGTATTCTAAGACGTGAGTCCCATGCACTTTACACCACTGGAGTCAAGCTATCCTGGCTGAAGATGGCTGATAGACAGAAACCGGTCCTAGGATGCTTGATTCCGGTCCAGGAAAGACATGGCTTGGCAGTTCGGGCTGGATTGTTCCCATGAGGCACAGGGTCAAGGCTGATTTGCATTTGGCCCTGTCTGAACTGGGATGGTGTGGAGTGCAAAAAACGATGGATTTTGGCCCAGATCTTTGTACTGGGATGAATGTATGACATTGTTCTGCATTCTGTCCATCAATAGTTGTTTTTGCATTTGTCACCCAGAGTGGGATGGGTATGCTCAGACGTGAGTCCCATGCTCTCCACAGCACTGGAGTCAAGCTATCCTGGCTGAAGATGGCTGATAGCCAGAAACCGGTCCTAGGATGCTTGATTCCGGTCCAGGAAAGACATGTCTTGGCAGTTCAGGCTGGACTGTTCCCATGAGGCACAGGGTCAAGGCTGATTTGCATATGGCCATGTCTGAACTGGGGTGATGTGGAGTGCAAAAAAACGATGGATTTAGGCCAAGATCTCTGTAATGGGGTGAATGTATGACATTGTTCTGCATTCTGTCCATCAATTGTTGTTTTTGCATTTGTCACCCCGATTGGGATGGGTATGCTCAGACTTGAGTCCCATGCTCTCCACACCACTGAGGTCAAGCTATCCTGGCTGAAGATAGCTGATAGCCAGAAACCGGTCCTAGGATGCTTGATTCCGGTCCAGGAAAGACATGGCTTGGCAGTTCGGTCTGGACTGTTCCCATGAGGCACAGGGTCAAGGCTGATTTGCATATGGCCATGTCTGAAGTGGGGTGTTGTGGAGTGCAAAGAAATGATGGATTTAGGCCCAGATCTCTTTACTGGGGTGAATGTATGACATTGTTCTGCATTCTTTCCATCATTTGTTGTTTTTGCATTTGTCACCCCGAGTGGGATGGGAATGCTCTGACGTGAGTCCCATGCTCTTCACACCACTGGAGTCAAGCTATCCTGGCTGAAGACGGCTGATAGCCAGAAACCGGTCCTAGGATGCTTGATTCCGGTCCAGGAAAGACATGGCTTGGCAGTTCGGGCTGGACTGTTCCCATGTGGCACCGGGTCAAGGCTGATTTGCATATGGCCATGTCTGAACTGGGGTGGTGTGGAGTGCAAAAAAAACGATGGATTTAGGCCCAGATCTTTGTACTGGGGTGAATGTATGACATTGTTCTGCATTCTGTCCATCAATTGTTGTATTTGCATTTGTCACCCCGAGTGGGATGGGTATGCTCAGACTTGAGTTCCATGCTCTCCACACCACTGAAGTCAAGCTATCCTGGCTGAAGACAGCTGATAGCCAGAAACGGGTCCTAGGATGCTTGATTCCGGTCCAGGAAAGACATGGCTTGGCAGTTCGGGCTGGACTGTTCCCATGAGGCACAGGGTCAAGGCTGATTTGCAGATGGCCATGTCTGAACTGGGGTGGTGTGGAGTGCAAAGAAATGATGGATTTAGGCCCAGATCTCTGTACTGGGGTGAATGTATGACATTGTTCTGCATTCTGTCCATCAACTGTTGTTTTTGCATTTGTCACCCAGAGTGGGATGGGTATGCTCAGACGTGAGTCCCATGCTCTCCACAGCACTGGAGTCAAGCTATCCTGGCTGAAGATGGCTGATAGCCAGAAACCGGTCCTAGGATGCTTGATTCCGGTCCAGGAAAGACATGGCTTGGCAGTTCGGGCTGGACTGTTCCCATGAGGCACAGGGTCAAGGCTGATTTGCATATGGCCATGTCTGAAGTGGGGTGTTGTGGAGTGCAAAGAAATGATGGATTTAGGCCCAGATCTCTTTACTGGGGTGAATGTATGACATTGTTCTGCATTCTGTCCATCATTTGTTGTTTTTGCATTTGTCACCCCGAGTGGGATGGGCATGCTCAGACGTGAGTCCCATGCTCTTCACACCACTGGAGTCAAGCTATCCTGGCTGAAGACGGCTGATAGCCAGAAACCGGTCCTAGGATGCTTGATTCCGGTCCAGGAAAGACATGGCTTGGCAGTTCGGGCTGGACTGTTCCCATGTGGCACCGGGTCAAGGCTGATTTGCATATGGCCATGTCTGAACTGGGGTGGTGTGGAGTGCAAAAAAAACGATGGATTTAGGCCCAGATCTTTGTACTGGGGTGAATGTATGACATTGTTCTGCATTCTGTCCATCAATTGTTGTATTTGCATTTGTCACCCCGAGTGGGATGGGTATGCTTAGACGTGAGTTCCATGCTCTCCACACCACTGAAGTCAAGCTATCCTGGCTGAAGACAGCTGATAGCCAGAAACGGGTCCTAGGATGCTTGATTCCGGTCCAGGAAAGACATGGCTTGGCAGTTCGGGCTGGACTGTTCCCATGAGGCACAGGGTCAAGGCTGATTTGCAGATGGCCATGTCTGAACTGGGGTGGTGTGGAGTGCAAAGAAATGATGGATTTAGGCCCAGATCTCTGTACTGGGGTGAATGTATGACATTGTTCTGCATTCTGTCCATCAACTGTTGTTTTTGCATTTGTCACCCAGAGTGGGATGGGTATGCTCAGACGTGAGTCCCATGCTCTCCACAGCACTGGAGTCAAGCTATCCTGGCTGAAGATGGCTGATAGCCAGAAACCGGTCATAGGATGCTTGATTCCGGTCCAGGAAAGACATGGCTTGGCAGTTCGGGCTGGACTGTTCCCATGAAGCACACGGTCAAGGCTGATTTGCATATGGCCATGTCTGAACTGGGTCGGTGTGGAGTGCAAAAAAACAATGGATTTAGGCCCAGATCTCTGTACTGGGGTGAATGTATGACATTGTTCTGCATTCTGTCCATCAATTGTTGTTTTTGCATTCGTCACCCCGAGTGGGATGGGTATGCTCAGACGTGAGTCCCATGCTCTCCACACTACTGAAGTCAAGATATCCTGGCTGAAGACGGCTGATAGCCATAAACCAGTCCTAGGATGCTTGATTCCAGTCCAGGAAAGACATGGCTTGGCAGTTCGGGCTGGACTGTTCCCATGAGGCACAAGGTCAAGGCTGATTTGCATATGGCCATGTCTGAACTGGAGTGGTGTGGAGTGCAAAAAAAATTATGGAT
Source organism: Lissotriton vulgaris (assembly GCF_964263255.1). Classification (NCBI taxonomy): domain Eukaryota; kingdom Metazoa; phylum Chordata; class Amphibia; order Caudata; family Salamandridae; genus Lissotriton; species Lissotriton vulgaris. The sequence continues at coordinate 1,499,413,227 of NC_141691.1, forward strand.
TTAGGCCCAGATCTCTGTACTGGGGTGAATGTATGACATTTTTCTGCATTCTGTCCATCAATTGTTTTATTTGCATTTGTCACCTAGAGTGGGATGGGTATGCTCAGACGTGAGTCCCATGGTCTCCACACCCCCGGAGTCAAGCTAGACTGGCTGAAGACGGCTGATAACCAGAAACCGTTCCTAGGATGCTTGATTCCGGTCCAGGAAAGACATTGCTTGGCAGTTCGGGCTGGACTGTTCCCATAATGCACAGGGTCAAGGCTGATTTGCATACGGCCATGTGTGAGAAGTTGGCCTGATATATGATTTTTCCAATTCTGGAACCACCTTGTATCAGTCCAAACAATCCCTTATGGTGTCTGGTTGTAAGTCAACCTTGTTAGACAAGCTATCATAGGGATAGCTTGGATTAAGCAGCCATAAAGGCTTAACTTAAGAGGTCGTGTTAAGCGAGCTGTTTTACCACATACAATCCTGTAATATCAAATGAAAGGACACCACACAAGTATATATTATAAAAATATATGTGTTTATTTCTAAAATAATCCCCAGTACTCTTTATGAGCAAAGGGGCACAAGCGTTAAATCAAAAGCACAGTATAACATACAAAGTTGCACAATTATGGATGAGGGCGGGTGCCTGGCCACTCAGACCATATACTAAAAAAGTGGTAAAAGAGATACCAATCAAACAGTGGTTAGGCCTAGGGCCTAGGGAATCGCTGGGAGCAGTCTGGACTAGCGATGCTGAAGTCGGGAAAAGCTCGCGGGATTCGGGTGCAGCACGTAAAGTGCGGCTTGCACCAATGCAATGTCAATGGTGCGTAAAAGATACACAAAGTTAGTTTAAGGCTATTTCCGCTGAACCTAGAGGAACAAAACTTAAGACACAGACCCTAGAGGTGTGTACCAGTGTGGGAACACCGGCGTTGCAATGTTACCTCACCCACAGGAAGCGAGTGCACAGGGTCGAAGTGGTGTCGGGTTTTGACACGCAGGCTCTTGGTGCTTGGAGCTGAAGATGCTGCAGGCGATGGGAAGCAGAAGTGTCCGGTGTGATCCAAGGGTGGATCGAAGACGAAAAGTATCTGAAAGCAGAGGGGACAGAGTCTGGGTCACTCAGCAGTGACCAGGGTGGAACCAGGACGGAACCAGGCAATGTCGGGCGCAATCAGATGGTTGTTGAGGAGCTTCTCTCCGCTGTCACGTGGGCTCTGGGGCATCTGCGACGTCCAGGAGCAGGTCACGATCTGTCCCACCCAGGCTCTCGCCATCAGCGCTGTCGGCTTCAAGATTGGAGCAAACAACACTTGGCAAAAGCAATCCAAGCAGAACCGGGAGATTGCTTCTCACTCAGACCAGGAGGGTCAGAGCGGGTGCTCCTTTTTCACAGGAGCTGGTGCAAATCTGGAGCAACCAGAAAAGCAAGTCGGTTTAAGGTTTTCGTTGGCACAGGGGCCACAAGCCAGCTGGCAAGTGACCGGGCCAACGCATCGAGCCAACACAAGCAGAAGGGCCCCACGCAGTACTCGTCGAGTGTGAAGGGGGTAGCTTCGGTGCAAGAGTAGCTCAGGGTTGGGGCTTTTCAAACCCCGGTGCACAGCTTCGAGGTTTACTCGTGGGCTGCACAGTCAGCGTCTCGTGGCCTCTTCAAGATGGCGTGCCCCACGCTTCCGGTCGCCTCCACGGGTCTCAACTCTGCAGGGACTGTGGATCGGGCTGGAGGAAGGCAGGCAAGCTTGATCTCGTCAATCTCTGTTGCTCGAGTTCCGACGGGAACTGCAACAAAGCAAGGGTCGAGGTGCTGGATGGTGCCTGTTTGCACAGGGTGGTCACTCCTTGACCACAAGGGAGATTCTTCAGTCTTCTACGATGAGTAGGATGTTGAAGGGTCCAGAGTTTCGTTTCTTATGTTTCTTCAGGATAATCTGAGTTGCATTGGCACTGCTCCCACTCTTATTCGAATCTGGTGGGCTGGATTACCTGCTAGGTCCGCTCCTATGGGTGGGACCCTGGAAGGGGGTGGATACACCCCTTTCCTTTGATCCAGGCCGCGCTGGGACTGGGGCTGGTGTGCCCCAGAACCGGTTTGGCCGGATTATGCAAGGGGCAGCCTTGTGCTCCCAGGCAGTGTCTGGTTTCTTTCAAACCTCCCTGCTACAATCCACTATCTCCTGTCTGGGGTGGTGTGACACTGCCGTGCGAAGGAAACCCTTTGTCCAGGCCACCATCTGCTGAGTTTCGGTCTGTAGCAGGAGGCCAGACCCGTGTCTGTGGCAGAGGCATCCATTTTGTGGATCTGAGGCTCTTTTAAAATCAACCGTGTTTAAGTAAAGTAACATGTGTTCTCCCTCTAGAGGGGTGGAATGCTACCCCCGTTGCCAGAACTGGCGAGGGGGTAGTATTCCAATTCATATGACACCTTACACGACATGTTTTGATAAAGCCAAACCAAAGTTGCTATATAACCGCGAGGATTATAAGGCACTTAATAGTATATGGTTTGGCATTATCCCGGAACAGCTTAGGGAGTTGTTCCCGACAGCTGCAGACAGGCTCAGCTCATGCCAGAGCTCCATCTCACATTAAACCACACACTCTGCCTCCAGGATTGATAAGGCCTTCCATAGGAGTGGCTCACAGGTTTATATGTGTCCAGATATAGGTTTAGATATAGGTATACTATATCTAAGCAAGGGGTGATTACACCAACTTGCCCCAGCTGAGTGATCAGCCAGTTGTGTCAATTTAAGAACCAACAAGGGGTGGCAAAAGATATGCTGCAGCCCCTGGTAGGCCCTGGTGGCGCCTATGCCCTGAGCACCTATAGTGCATGGTACAGGGGCTGACAAGGAGTCCATTTCCAATTGTGGTATGTACCTATAGCACATGTATTATGAATTTAGAGAAAGGACAGCAGGCTGGGGGTCTGATTAGCAGGCCCACAGCCTCAGTAAGTCGAAAACCAGTGAAGCAAAAGGCAAAAATGGGGTGACCATAGAATAGCAGACCCTACTCTCCTACACCATGTCTGAACTGGGGTGGTGTGGAGTGCAAAAGAACGATGGATTTAGGCCCAGATCTCTTTACTGGGGTGAATGTATGACATTGTTCTGCATTCTGTCCATCATTTGTTGTTTTTGCATTTGTCACCCCGAGTGGGATGGGTATTCTCAGATGTGAGTCCCATGCTCTTCACACCACTGAAGTCAAGCTATCCTGGCTGAAGACGGCAGATAGCCAGAAACCGGTCCTAGGATGCTTGATTCCGGTCCAGGAAACACATGGCTTGGCAGTTCGGGCTGGACTGTTCCCAAGAGGCACAGGGTCAAGGCTGATTTGCATATGGCCATGTCTGAACTGGGGTGGTGTGGAGTGCAAAAAAACGATGGATTTAGGCCCAGATCTCTGTACTGGGGTGAATGTATGACATTGTTCTGCATTCTGTCCATCATTTGTTGTTTTTGCATTTGTCACCCCGAGTGGGATGCGTAATCTCAGATGTGTGTCCCATTCTCTTCACACCACTGGAGTCAAGCTATCCTGGCTGAAGACGGCTGATAGCCAGAAACCGGTCCTAGGATGCTTGATTCCGGTCCAGGAAAGACATGGCTTGGCAGTTCGGGCTGGACGGTTTCCATGAGGCACAAGGTCAAGGCTGATTTGCATATGGCCATGTCTGAACTGGGGTGGTGTGGAGTGCAAAAAATATGATGCATTTAGGCCCAGATCTCTGTACTGGGGTGACTGTATGACATTGTTCTGCATTCTGTCCATCAATTTTTGTTTTAGCATTTGTCACCCCGAGTGGGATGGGTATGCTCAGACGTGAGTCCAATGCTCTCCACACCACTGGGGTCAAGCTATCCTGGCTGAAGACGTCAGATAGCCAGAAACCGGTCCTTGGAAGCTTGATTCCGGTCCAGGAAAGACATGGCTTGGCAGTTCGGGCTGGACTGTTCCCATGAGGCACAGGGTCAAGGCTGATATGCATATGGCATGTCTGAACTGGGGTGGTGTGGAGTGCAAAAAAATTATGGATTTAGGCCCAGATCTCTGTACTGGGGTGAATGTATGACATTGTTCTGAATTCTGTCATCAATTGTTGTTTTTGCATTTGTCAACCCGAGTGGGATGGGTATGCTCAGACGTGAGTCCCATGCTCTCCACACCACTGGAGTCAAGCTATCCTGGCTGAAGACGGCTGATAGCCAGAAACCAGTCCTAGGATGCTTGATTCCGGTCCAGGAAAGAAATGGCTTGACAGTTCGGGCTGGACTGTTCCCATGAGGCACAGGGTCAAGGCTGATTTGCATATGGCCATGTTTGGACTGGGGTGGTGTGGAGTGCAAAAAAGCGATGGATTTTGGCCCAGATCTCTGTACTGGGGTGAATGTATGACATTGTTCTGCATTCTGTCCATCAATTGTTGTTTTTGCATTCGTCACCCCGAGTGGGATGGGTATGCTCAGACGTGAATCCCATGCTCTCCACACCACTGGAGTCAAGCTATCCTGGATGAAAACGGCTGATAGCCAGAAACCGGTCCGAGGATGCATGATTCCGGTCCAGGAAAGACATGGCTTGGCAGTTTGTGCTGGACTGTTCCCATGAGGCACCGGGTCAAGGCTGATTTGCATATGGCCATGTCTGAACTGGGGTGGTGTGGAGTGCAAAAAAAACGATGGATTTAGGCCCAGATCTCTGTACTGGGGTGAATGTATGACATTGTTCTGCATTCTGTCCATCAATTGTTGTTTTTGCATTTGTCACCCCGAGTGGGATTCGTATTCTTAGATGTGTGTCCCATTCTCTTCACACCACTGGAGTCAAGCTATCCTGGCTGAAGACGGCTGATAGCCAGAAACCGGTCCTAGGATGCTTGATTCCGGTCCAGGAAAGACATGGCTTGGCCATTCAGGCTGGACTGTTCCCATGAGGCACAGGGTCAAGGCTGATTTGCATATGGCCAAGTCTGATCTGGGGTGGTGTGGAGTGCAAAAAAACTATGGATTTAGGCCCAGATCTCTGTACTGGGGTGACTGTATGACATTGTTCTGCATTTTGTCCATCAATTGTTGTTTTAGCATTTGTCACCCCGAGTGGGATGGGTATGCTCAGACGAGAGTCCCATGCTCTGCACACCACTGGAGTCAAGCTAATCTGGCTGAAGACGGCTGATAGCTAAAAACCGGTCCTAGGATGCTTGATTCTGGTCCAGGAAAGAAATGGCTTTGGCAGTTCGGGCTGGACTGTTCCCATGAGGCACAGGGTCAAGGCTGATTTGCATATGGCCATGTCTGAACTGGGGTGGTGTGGAGTGCAAAAAAACGATGGATTTAGACCCAGATCTCTGTACTGGGGTGAAGGTATGACATTGTTCTGCATTCTGTCCATCAATTGTTGTTTTTGCATTTGTCACCCCGAGTGGGATTCGTATTCTCAGATGTGTGTCCCATTCTCTTCACACCACTGGAGTCAAGCTATCCTGGCTGAAGACGGCTGATAGCCAGAAACTGGTCCTAGGATGCTTGATTCCGGTCCAGGAAAGACATGGCTTGGCAGTTCGGGATGGAATGTTCCCATGAGACACAGGGTCAAGGCTGATTTGCATATGGCATGTCTGAACTGGGGTGGTGTGGAGTGCAAACAAACGATGGATTTAGGCCCAGATCTTTGTACAGGGGTGAATGAATGACATTGTTCTGCATTCTGCCCATCAATTGTTTTTGCATTCGTCACCCCGAGTGGGATGGGTATGCTCAGACGTGAGTCTCATGCTCTCCACACCACTGGAGTGAAGCTATCCTGGCTGAAGACAGCTGATAGCCAGAAACCGGTCCTAGGATGCTTGATTCCGGTCCAGGAAAGACATGGCTTGGCAGTTCGGGCTGGGCTGTTCCCATGAGGCACAGGGTCAAGGCTGATTTGCATATGGCATGTCTGAACTGGGGTGGTGTGGAGTGCAAAAAAATGATGGATATTGGCCCAGATCTCTGTACTGGGGTGAATGTATGACATTGTTCTGCATTCTGTCATCAATTGTTGTTTTTGCATTTGTCACCCCGAGTGGGATGGGTATGCTCAGACGTGAGTCCCATGCTCTCCACACCACTGGAGTCAAGCTATTCTGGCTGAAGACGTCTGATAGCCAGAAACCGGTCCTTGGATGCTTGATTTCGGTCCAGGAAAGACATGGCTTGGCAGTTCGGGCTGGACTGTTCCCATGAGGGACAGGGTCAAGGCTGATTTGCATATGGCATGTCTGAACTGGGGTGGTGTGGAGTGCAAAAAAATGATGGAATTAGGCCCAGATCTCTGTACTGGGGTGAATGTATGACATTGTTCTGCATTCTGTCCATCAATTGTTTTTGCATTCGTCACCCCGAGTGGGATGGGTATGCTCAGACGTGAATCCCATGCTCTCCACACCACTGGAGTCAAGCTATCCTGGATGAAAACGGCTGATAGCCAGAAACCGGTCCGAGGATGCATTATTCCGGTCCAGGAAAGACATGGCTTGGCAGTTTGTGCTGGACTGTTCCCATGAGGCACCGGGTCAAGGCTGATTTGCATATGGCCATGTCTGAACCGGGGTGGTGTGGAGTGCAAAAAAAACGATGGATTTAGGCCCAGATCTCTGTACTGGGGTGAATGTATGACATTGTTCTGCATTCTGTCCATCAATTGTTGTTTTTGCATTTGTCACCCCGAGTGGGATTCGTATTCTTAGATGTGTGTCCCATTCTCTTCACACCACTGGAGTCAAGCTATCCTGGCTGAAGACGGCTGATAGCCAGAAACCGGTCCTAGGATGCTTGATTCCGGTCCAGGAAAGACATGGCTTGGCCATTCAGGCTGGACTGTTCCCATGAGGCACAGGGTCAAGGCTGATTTGCATATGGCCAAGTCTGATCTGGGGTGGTGTGGAGTGCAAAAAAACTATGGATTTAGGCCCAGATCTCTGTACTGAGGTGACTGTATGACATTGTTCTGCATTTTGTCCATCAATTGTTGTTTTAGCATTTGTCACCCCGAGTGGGATGGGTATGCTCAGACGAGAGTCCCATGCTCTGCACACCACTGGAGTCAAGCTAATCTGGCTGAAGACGGCTGATAGCTAAAAACCGGTCCTAGGATGCTTGATTCTGGTCCAGGAAAGAAATGGCTTTGGCAGTTCGGGCTGGACTGTTCCCATGAGGCACAGGGTCAAGGCTGATTTGCATATGGCCATGTCTGAACTGGGGTGGTGTGGAGTGCAAAAAAACGATGGATTTAGACTAAGCATGAGCGGATTTTGCGGATTGGCAATCCGCGAATTTTGCGGATTTGCGGATTCGCAATCCGCAAAATCCGCGAATTCACGCGAATTTGCGGATTTTCTTTTTTTTGTGTTCGCCCGTGTTTCTGCCAGTTCGCGAGGGTTTTTACAATTTCGCAATTTGCGAACTTACCTGTCGGGTCGCAAGTTTTGCGAACTTGTTGTTTCTACGTGTCCAGCCTGTTTGGGACACTCTTCTTCATCACTGCCACTCTCTGTCACCACTGCCACTCTCTGACTACTCATGCCACCCTCTGGCCCACCCATGCCACCCTCTGTTTCATCACCACACCCTCTGGTTGTCCAGTGTACATTATTTTCGGCAAAGCAAAGCACACCTTCCCTGCCTCAAGTGACCTGAATTAATTTGGGGCTGATTAATGTGTCACAGAATATTTTTTTAGCTGGCACCTGCTTCCTTAGTGCGCCCTGATTAGTGATCTTTTGCACTTGCTAAGTGCTTTCATTGTTGCAAAATTAGTTACAACACCTGCCCTGCCCCAACTGACAATAATGAATTAGGGGCTGATTAATGGATTTTAACTTCCAGCCTGGCTCCTGCTTGTCTCCCTTAGCTGTAATTCAGGACCTTTGTGGCATATGTGTAACTATTCTGAGGTTCAGAGCAGGGTCACATAATAGTTTCAACTGGCAACTGAACTCTGGAGGGGCCCCTCAGGAAGCACTACAGGAAATGGCTACTAATGATGTGCCTGAACTTTTGAACCTGGTAAGTAGTTACTTTCAGTTTTGCTAAGATCGTATTTCTGCAATTTTGCACTTATTCGCGGGGCGCGAACTCACGCGAACAGTGCGAGCAGCGCGAGCAAAATCCGCTGCTCGCGGATTTGCGGATTTTGCGGGAAATTCGCAAATCTCGCGGATTGCGGATTTCCCGAAAATCCGCAAAATCCGCGAGCGTAACGGATTTTCCGCCCATGCTTAATTTAGACCCAGATCTCTGTACTGGGGTGAAGGTATGACATTGTTCTGCATTCTGTCCATCAATTGTTGTTTTTGCATTTGTCACCCCGAGTGGGATTCGTATTCTCAGATGTGTGTCCCATTCTCTTCACACCACTGGAGTCAAGCTATCCTGGCTGAAGACGGCTGATAGCCAGAAACCGGTCCTAGGATGCTTGATTCCGGTCCAGGAAAGACATGGCTTGGCAGTTCGGGATGGAATGTTCCCATGAGACACAGGGTCAAGGCTAAATTGCATATGGCCATGTCTGAACTGGGGTGGTGTGGAGTGCAAAAAACGATGGATTTTGGCCCAGATCTTTGTACCGGGGTGAATGTATGACATTGTTTTGCATTCTGTCTATCAATTGTTGTTTTTGCATTTGTCACCCCGAGTGGGATGGGCATGCTCAGACGTGAGTCCCAAGCTCTCCACACTACTGGAGTCAAGCTAACCTGGCTGAAGATGGCTGATAGCCAGAAACCGGTCCTAGGATGCTTGATTATGGTCCAGGAAAGACATGGCTTGGCAGTTTGGGCTGGAATGTTCCCATGAGGCACAGGGTCAAGGCTGATTTGCATATGTCCATGTCTGAACTGGGGTGGTGTGGAGTGCAAAAAAACTATGGATTTAGACCCAGATCTGTGTACTGGGGTCAATGTATGACATTGTTCTGCATTCTGTCCATCAATTGTTGTTTTTGGATTTGTCACCCCGAGTGGGATGGGCATGCTCAGACGTGAGTTCCAAGCTCTCCACACTACTGGAGTCAAGCTATCCTGGCTGAAGATGGCTGATAGCCCGAAACCGGTCCTAGGATGCTAGATTATGGTCCAGGAAAGACATGGCTTGGCAGTTCGTGTTGGACAGTTCCCATGAGGCACAGGGTCAAGGCTGATTTGCATATGGCCATGTCTGAACTGGGGTGGTGTGGAGTGCAAACAAACGATGGATTCAGGCCCAGATATTTGTACAGGGGTGAATGAATGACATTGTTCTGCATTCTGCCCATCAATTGTTTTTGCATTCGTCACCCCGAGTGGGATGGGTATGCTCAGACGTGAGTCTCATGCTCTCCACACCACTGGAGTGAAGCTATCCTGGCTGAAGACAGCTGATAGCCAGAAACCGGTCCTAGGATGCTTGATTCCGGTCCAGGAAAGACATGGCTTGGCAGTTCGGGCTGGGCTGTTCCCATGAGGCACAGAGTCAAGGCTGATTTGCATATGGCATGTCTGAACTGGGGTGGTGTGGAGTTCCCAAAAATGATGGATATTGGCCCAGATCTCTGTACTGGGGTGAATGTATGACATTGTTCTGCATTTTGTCATCAATTGTTGTTTTTGCATTTGTCACCCCGAGTGGGATGGGTATGCTCAGACGTGAGTCCCATGCTCTCCACACCACTGGAGTCAAGCTATCCTGGCTGAAGACGTCTGATAGCCAGAAACCGGTCCTTGGATGCTTGATTTCGGTCCAGGAAAGACATGGCTTGGCAGTTCGGGCTGGACTGTTCCCATGAGGGACAGGGTCAAGGCTGATTTGCATATGGCATGTCTGAACTGGGGTGGTGTGGAGTGCAAAAAAATGATGGATTTAGGCCCAGATCTCTGTACTGGGGTGAATGTATGACATTGTTCTGCATTCTGCCCATCATTTGTTGTTTTTGCATTTGTCACCCCGAGTGGGATGGGTATTCTCAGACGTGAGTCCCATGCTCTTCACACCACTAGAGTCAAGCTATCCTGGCTGAAGATGGCTGATAGCCAGAAACCGGTCCTAGGAAGCTTGATTCCGGTCCAGGAAAGACATGGCTTGGCAGTTCGGGCTGGACTGTTCCCATGAAGCACACGGTCAAGGCTGATTTGCATATGGCCATGTCTGAACTGGGTTGGTGTGGAGTACAAAAAAACGATGGATTTAGGCCCAGATCTCTGTACTGGGGTGAATGTATGACATTTTTCTGCATTCCGTCCATCAATTGTTGTATTTGCATTTGTCACCCCGAGTGGAATGGGTATGCTCAGACTTGAGTCCCATGCTCTCCACACCACTGGGGTCAAGCTATCCTGGCTGAAGACAGCTGATAGCCAAAAACCGGTCCTAGGATGCTTGATTCCGGTCCAGGAAAGACATGGCTTGGCAGTTCGGGCAGGACTGTTCCCAAGAGGCACAGGGTCAAGGCTGATTTGCAAATGGCCATGTCTGAACTGGGGTGGTGTGGAGTGCAAAGAAATTATGGATTTAGTCCCAGATCTCGGTACTGGGGTGAAGGTATGACATTGTTCTTCATTCTGTCCATCAATTGTTGTTTTTGCATTTGTCACCCAGAGTGGGATGGGTATGCTCAGACGTGAGTCCCATGCTCTCAACACCACTGGAGTCAAGCTATCCTGGCTGAAGACGGCTGATATCCAGAAACCGGTCCTAGAATGCTTGATTCCGGTCCAGGAAAGACATTGCTTGGCAGTTCGGGCTGGACTGTTCCCATAATGCACAGGGTGAATTCTGATTTGCATATGGCCATGTCTGAACTGGGGTGGTGTGGAGTGCAAAAGTACGATGGATTTAGGCCCAGATCTCTTTACTGGGGTGAATGTATGACATTGTTCTGCATTCTGTCCATCATTTGTTGTTTTTGCATTTGTCACCCCGAGTGTGATGGGTACTCTCAGATGTGAGTCCCATGCTCTCACACCACTGGAGTCAAGCTATCCTGGCTGAAGACGGCTGATATCCAGAAACCGGTCCTAGAATGCTTGATTCCGGTCCAGGAAAGACATTGCTTGGCAGTTCGGGCTGGACTGTTCCCATAATGCACAGGGTGAAGGCTGATTTGCATATGGCCATGTCTGAACTGGGGTGGTGTGGAGTGCAAAAAAACTATGGATTTAGGCCCAGATCTCTTAACTGGGGTAAATGTATGACATTGTTCTGCATTCTGTCCATCAATTGTTGTTTTTGCATTTGTCACCCAGAGTGGGATGGGTATGCTCAGACGTGAGTCCCATGCTCTCCACACCACTGGAGTCAAGCTATCCTGGCTGAAGACGGCTGATATCCAGAAACCGGTCCTAGAATGCTTGATTCCGGTCCAGGAAAGACATTGCTTGGCAGTTCGGGCTGGACTGTTCCCATAATGCACAGGGTGAAGGCTGATTTGCATATGGCCATGTCTGAACTGGGGTGGTGTGGAGTGCAAAAGTACGATGGATTTAGGCCCAGATCTCTTTACTGGGGTGAATGTATGACATTGTTCTGCATTCTGTCCATCATTTGTTGTTTTTGCATTTGTCACCCCGAGTGTGATGGGTACTCTCAGATGTGAGTCCCATGCTCTTCACACCACTGGAGTCAAGCTATCCTGGCTGAAGACGGCTGATAGCCAGAAACCGGTCCTAGGATGTTTGATTCCGGTCCAGGAAAGACATGGCTTGGTAGTTCGGGCTGGACTGTTCCCATGAGGCACAGGGTCAAGGCTGATTTGCATATGGCCATGTCAAAACTGGGGTGGTGTGGAGTGCAAAAAAACTATGGATTTAGGCCCAGATCTCTTTACTGGGGTAAATGTATGACATTGTTCTGCATTCTGTCCATCAATTGTTGTTTTTGCATTTGTCACCCCGAGTGGGATGGGTATGCTCAGACGTGAGTCCCATGCTCTCCACACCACTGGAGTCAAGCTATCCTGGCTGAAGACCGCTGATAGCCTGAAACTGGTCCTAGGATGCTTGATTCCGGTCCAGGAAAGACATGGCTTTGCAGTTTGGGCTGGAATGTTCCCATGAGGCTCACGGTCAAGGCTGATTGGCATATGGCCATGTCTGAACTGGGGTGGCGTGGAGTGCAAAAAAACAATGGATTTAGACCCAGATCTGTGAACTGGGGTGAATGTATGACATTGTTCTGCATTCTGTCCATCATTTGTTGTTTTTGCATTTGTCACCCCGAGTGGGATGGGTATTTTAAGACGTGAGTCCCATGCTCTTCACACCACTGGAGTCAAGCTATCCTGGCTGAAGACGGCTGATAGCCAGAAACCGGTCCTAGGATGCTTGATTCCGGTCCAGGAAAGACATGGCTTGGCAGTTCGGGCTGGACTGTTCCCATGAGGCACCGGGTCAAGGTTGATTTGCATATGGCCATGTCTGAACTGGGGTGTTGTGGAGTGCAAAAAAACGATGGATTTAGGCCCAGATCTTTGTACTGGGGTGAATGTATGACATTGTTCTGCATTCTGTCCATCAATTGTTGTATTTGCATTTGTCACCCCGAGTTGGATGGGTATGCTCAGACTTGAGTTCCATGCTCTCCACACCACTGAAGTCAAGCTATCCTGGCTGAAGACAGCTGATAGCCAGAAACCGGTCCTAGGATGCTTGATTCCGGTCCAGGAAAGACATGGCTTGGCAGTTCGGGCTGGACTGTTCCCATGAGGCACAGGGTCAAGGCTGATTTGCATTTGGCCATGTCTTAACTGGGGTGATGTGGAGTGCAAAAAAACGATGGATTTAGGCCAAGATCTCTGTAATGGGGTGAATGTATGACATTGTTCTGCATTCTGTCCATCAACTGTTGTTTTTGCATTTGTCACCCCGAGTAGGATGGGTATGCTCAGACTTGAGTCCCATGCTCTCCACACCACTGAGGTTAAGCTATCCTGGCTGAAGATAGCTGATAGCCAGAAACCGGTCCTAGGATGCTTGATTCCGGTCCAGGAAAGACATGGCTTGGCAGTTCGGGCTGGACTGTTCCCATGAGGCACAGGGTCAAGGCTGATTTGCATATGGCCATGTCTGAACTGGGGTGGTGTGGAGTGCAAAGAAATGATGGATTTAGGCCCAGATCTCTGTACTGGGGTGAATGTATGACATTGTTCTGCATTCTGTCCATCAATTGTTGTTTTTGCATTTGTCACCCCGAGTGGGATTCGTATTCTTAGATGTGTGTCCCATTCTCTTCACACCACTGGAGTCAAGCTATCCTGGCTGAAGACGGCTGATAGCCAGAAACCGGTCCTAGGATGCTTGATTCCGGTCCAGGAAAGACATGGCTTGGCCATTCAGGCTGGACTGTTCCCATGAGGCACAGGGTCAAGGCTGATTTGCATATGGCCAAGTCTGATCTGGGGTGGTGTGGAGTGCAAAAAAACTATGGATTTAGGCCCAGATCTCTGTACTGAGGTGACTGTATGACATTGTTCTGCATTTTGTCCATCAATTGTTGTTTTAGCATTTGTCACCCCGAGTGGGATGGGTATGCTCAGACGAGAGTCCCATGCTCTGCACACCACTGGAGTCAAGCTAATCTGGCTGAAGACGGCTGATAGCTAAAAACCGGTCCTAGGATGCTTGATTCTGGTCCAGGAAAGAAATGGCTTTGGCAGTTCGGGCTGGACTGTTCCCATGAGGCACAGGGTCAAGGCTGATTTGCATATGGCCATGTCTGAACTGGGGTGGTGTGGAGTGCAAAAAAACGATGGATTTAGACTAAGCATGAGCGGATTTTGCGGATTGGCAATCCGCGAATTTTGCGGATTTGCGGATTCGCAATCCGCAAAATCCGCGAATTCACGCGAATTTGCGGATTTTCTTTTTTTTGTGTTCGCCCGTGTTTCTGCCAGTTCGCGAGGGTTTTTACAATTTCGCAATTTGCGAACTTACCTGTCGGGTCGCAAGTTTTGCGAACTTGTTGTTTCTACGTGTCCAGCCTGTTTGGGACACTCTTCTTCATCACTGCCACTCTCTGTCACCACTGCCACTCTCTGACTACTCATGCCACCCTCTGGCCCACCCATGCCACCCTCTGTTTCATCACCACACCCTCTGGTTGTCCAGTGTACATTATTTTCGGCAAAGCAAAGCACACCTTCCCTGCCTCAAGTGACCTGAATTAATTTGGGGCTGATTAATGTGTCACAGAATATTTTTTTAGCTGGCACCTGCTTCCTTAGTGCGCCCTGATTAGTGATCTTTTGCACTTGCTAAGTGCTTTCATTGTTGCAAAATTAGTTACAACACCTGCCCTGCCCCAACTGACAATAATGAATTAGGGGCTGATTAATGGATTTTAACTTCCAGCCTGGCTCCTGCTTGTCTCCCTTAGCTGTAATTCAGGACCTTTGTGGCATATGTGTAACTATTCTGAGGTTCAGAGCAGGGTCACATAATAGTTTCAACTGGCAACTGAACTCTGGAGGGGCCCCTCAGGAAGCACTACAGGAAATGGCTACTAATGATGTGCCTGAACTTTTGAACCTGGTAAGTAGTTACTTTCAGTTTTGCTAAGATCGTATTTCTGCAATTTTGCACTTATTCGCGGGGCGCGAACTCACGCGAACAGTGCGAGCAGCGCGAGCAAAATCCGCTGCTCGCGGATTTGCGGATTTTGCGGGAAATTCGCAAATCTCGCGGATTGCGGATTTCCCGAAAATCCGCAAAATCCGCGAGCGTAACGGATTTTCCGCCCATGCTTAATTTAGACCCAGATCTCTGTACTGGGGTGAAGGTATGACATTGTTCTGCATTCTGTCCATCAATTGTTGTTTTTGCATTTGTCACCCCGAGTGGGATTCGTATTCTCAGATGTGTGTCCCATTCTCTTCACACCACTGGAGTCAAGCTATCCTGGCTGAAGACGGCTGATAGCCAGAAACCGGTCCTAGGATGCTTGATTCCGGTCCAGGAAAGACATGGCTTGGCAGTTCGGGATGGAATGTTCCCATGAGACACAGGGTCAAGGCTAAATTGCATATGGCCATGTCTGAACTGGGGTGGTGTGGAGTGCAAAAAACGATGGATTTTGGCCCAGATCTTTGTACCGGGGTGAATGTATGACATTGTTTTGCATTCTGTCTATCAATTGTTGTTTTTGCATTTGTCACCCCGAGTGGGATGGGCATGCTCAGACGTGAGTCCCAAGCTCTCCACACTACTGGAGTCAAGCTAACCTGGCTGAAGATGGCTGATAGCCAGAAACCGGTCCTAGGATGCTTGATTATGGTCCAGGAAAGACATGGCTTGGCAGTTTGGGCTGGAATGTTCCCATGAGGCACAGGGTCAAGGCTGATTTGCATATGTCCATGTCTGAACTGGGGTGGTGTGGAGTGCAAAAAAACTATGGATTTAGACCCAGATCTGTGTACTGGGGTCAATGTATGACATTGTTCTGCATTCTGTCCATCAATTGTTGTTTTTGGATTTGTCACCCCGAGTGGGATGGGCATGCTCAGACGTGAGTTCCAAGCTCTCCACACTACTGGAGTCAAGCTATCCTGGCTGAAGATGGCTGATAGCCCGAAACCGGTCCTAGGATGCTAGATTATGGTCCAGGAAAGACATGGCTTGGCAGTTCGTGTTGGACAGTTCCCATGAGGCACAGGGTCAAGGCTGATTTGCATATGGCCATGTCTGAACTGGGGTGGTGTGGAGTGCAAACAAACGATGGATTCAGGCCCAGATATTTGTACAGGGGTGAATGAATGACATTGTTCTGCATTCTGCCCATCAATTGTTTTTGCATTCGTCACCCCGAGTGGGATGGGTATGCTCAGACGTGAGTCTCATGCTCTCCACACCACTGGAGTGAAGCTATCCTGGCTGAAGACAGCTGATAGCCAGAAACCGGTCCTAGGATGCTTGATTCCGGTCCAGGAAAGACATGGCTTGGCAGTTCGGGCTGGGCTGTTCCCATGAGGCACAGAGTCAAGGCTGATTTGCATATGGCATGTCTGAACTGGGGTGGTGTGGAGTTCCCAAAAATGATGGATATTGGCCCAGATCTCTGTACTGGGGTGAATGTATGACATTGTTCTGCATTTTGTCATCAATTGTTGTTTTTGCATTTGTCACCCCGAGTGGGATGGGTATGCTCAGACGTGAGTCCCATGCTCTCCACACCACTGGAGTCAAGCTATCCTGGCTGAAGACGTCTGATAGCCAGAAACCGGTCCTTGGATGCTTGATTTCGGTCCAGGAAAGACATGGCTTGGCAGTTCGGGCTGGACTGTTCCCATGAGGGACAGGGTCAAGGCTGATTTGCATATGGCATGTCTGAACTGGGGTGGTGTGGAGTGCAAAAAAATGATGGATTTAGGCCCAGATCTCTGTACTGGGGTGAATGTATGACATTGTTCTGCATTCTGCCCATCATTTGTTGTTTTTGCATTTGTCACCCCGAGTGGGATGGGTATTCTCAGACGTGAGTCCCATGCTCTTCACACCACTAGAGTCAAGCTATCCTGGCTGAAGATGGCTGATAGCCAGAAACCGGTCCTAGGAAGCTTGATTCCGGTCCAGGAAAGACATGGCTTGGCAGTTCGGGCTGGACTGTTCCCATGAAGCACACGGTCAAGGCTGATTTGCATATGGCCATGTCTGAACTGGGTTGGTGTGGAGTACAAAAAAACGATGGATTTAGGCCCAGATCTCTGTACTGGGGTGAATGTATGACATTTTTCTGCATTCCGTCCATCAATTGTTGTATTTGCATTTGTCACCCCGAGTGGAATGGGTATGCTCAGACTTGAGTCCCATGCTCTCCACACCACTGGGGTCAAGCTATCCTGGCTGAAGACAGCTGATAGCCAAAAACCGGTCCTAGGATGCTTGATTCCGGTCCAGGAAAGACATGGCTTGGCAGTTCGGGCAGGACTGTTCCCAAGAGGCACAGGGTCAAGGCTGATTTGCAAATGGCCATGTCTGAACTGGGGTGGTGTGGAGTGCAAAGAAATTATGGATTTAGTCCCAGATCTCGGTACTGGGGTGAAGGTATGACATTGTTCTTCATTCTGTCCATCAATTGTTGTTTTTGCATTTGTCACCCAGAGTGGGATGGGTATGCTCAGACGTGAGTCCCATGCTCTCAACACCACTGGAGTCAAGCTATCCTGGCTGAAGACGGCTGATATCCAGAAACCGGTCCTAGAATGCTTGATTCCGGTCCAGGAAAGACATTGCTTGGCAGTTCGGGCTGGACTGTTCCCATAATGCACAGGGTGAATTCTGATTTGCATATGGCCATGTCTGAACTGGGGTGGTGTGGAGTGCAAAAGTACGATGGATTTAGGCCCAGATCTCTTTACTGGGGTGAATGTATGACATTGTTCTGCATTCTGTCCATCATTTGTTGTTTTTGCATTTGTCACCCCGAGTGTGATGGGTACTCTCAGATGTGAGTCCCATGCTCTCACACCACTGGAGTCAAGCTATCCTGGCTGAAGACGGCTGATATCCAGAAACCGGTCCTAGAATGCTTGATTCCGGTCCAGGAAAGACATTGCTTGGCAGTTCGGGCTGGACTGTTCCCATAATGCACAGGGTGAAGGCTGATTTGCATATGGCCATGTCTGAACTGGGGTGGTGTGGAGTGCAAAAAAACTATGGATTTAGGCCCAGATCTCTTAACTGGGGTAAATGTATGACATTGTTCTGCATTCTGTCCATCAATTGTTGTTTTTGCATTTGTCACCCAGAGTGGGATGGGTATGCTCAGACGTGAGTCCCATGCTCTCCACACCACTGGAGTCAAGCTATCCTGGCTGAAGACGGCTGATATCCAGAAACCGGTCCTAGAATGCTTGATTCCGGTCCAGGAAAGACATTGCTTGGCAGTTCGGGCTGGACTGTTCCCATAATGCACAGGGTGAAGGCTGATTTGCATATGGCCATGTCTGAACTGGGGTGGTGTGGAGTGCAAAAGTACGATGGATTTAGGCCCAGATCTCTTTACTGGGGTGAATGTATGACATTGTTCTGCATTCTGTCCATCATTTGTTGTTTTTGCATTTGTCACCCCGAGTGTGATGGGTACTCTCAGATGTGAGTCCCATGCTCTTCACACCACTGGAGTCAAGCTATCCTGGCTGAAGACGGCTGATAGCCAGAAACCGGTCCTAGGATGTTTGATTCCGGTCCAGGAAAGACATGGCTTGGTAGTTCGGGCTGGACTGTTCCCATGAGGCACAGGGTCAAGGCTGATTTGCATATGGCCATGTCAAAACTGGGGTGGTGTGGAGTGCAAAAAAACTATGGATTTAGGCCCAGATCTCTTTACTGGGGTAAATGTATGACATTGTTCTGCATTCTGTCCATCAATTGTTGTTTTTGCATTTGTCACCCCGAGTGGGATGGGTATGCTCAGACGTGAGTCCCATGCTCTCCACACCACTGGAGTCAAGCTATCCTGGCTGAAGACCGCTGATAGCCTGAAACTGGTCCTAGGATGCTTGATTCCGGTCCAGGAAAGACATGGCTTTGCAGTTTGGGCTGGAATGTTCCCATGAGGCTCACGGTCAAGGCTGATTGGCATATGGCCATGTCTGAACTGGGGTGGCGTGGAGTGCAAAAAAACAATGGATTTAGACCCAGATCTGTGAACTGGGGTGAATGTATGACATTGTTCTGCATTCTGTCCATCATTTGTTGTTTTTGCATTTGTCACCCCGAGTGGGATGGGTATTTTAAGACGTGAGTCCCATGCTCTTCACACCACTGGAGTCAAGCTATCCTGGCTGAAGACGGCTGATAGCCAGAAACCGGTCCTAGGATGCTTGATTCCGGTCCAGGAAAGACATGGCTTGGCAGTTCGGGCTGGACTGTTCCCATGAGGCACCGGGTCAAGGTTGATTTGCATATGGCCATGTCTGAACTGGGGTGTTGTGGAGTGCAAAAAAACGATGGATTTAGGCCCAGATCTTTGTACTGGGGTGAATGTATGACATTGTTCTGCATTCTGTCCATCAATTGTTGTATTTGCATTTGTCACCCCGAGTTGGATGGGTATGCTCAGACTTGAGTTCCATGCTCTCCACACCACTGAAGTCAAGCTATCCTGGCTGAAGACAGCTGATAGCCAGAAACCGGTCCTAGGATGCTTGATTCCGGTCCAGGAAAGACATGGCTTGGCAGTTCGGGCTGGACTGTTCCCATGAGGCACAGGGTCAAGGCTGATTTGCATTTGGCCATGTCTTAACTGGGGTGATGTGGAGTGCAAAAAAACGATGGATTTAGGCCAAGATCTCTGTAATGGGGTGAATGTATGACATTGTTCTGCATTCTGTCCATCAACTGTTGTTTTTGCATTTGTCACCCCGAGTAGGATGGGTATGCTCAGACTTGAGTCCCATGCTCTCCACACCACTGAGGTTAAGCTATCCTGGCTGAAGATAGCTGATAGCCAGAAACCGGTCCTAGGATGCTTGATTCCGGTCCAGGAAAGACATGGCTTGGCAGTTCGGGCTGGACTGTTCCCATGAGGCACAGGGTCAAGGCTGATTTGCATATGGCCATGTCTGAACTGGGGTGGTGTGGAGTGCAAAGAAATGATGGATTTAGGCCCAGATCTCTGTACTGGGGTGAAGGTATGACATTGTTCTGCATTCTGTCCATCTATTGTTGTTTTTGCATTTGTCACCCCGAGTGGGATGGGTATTCTAAGACGTGAGTCCCATGCACTTCACACCACTGGAGTCAAGCTATCCTGGCTGAAGATGGCTGATAGACAGAAACCGGTCCTAGGATGCTTGATTCCGGTCGAGGAAAGACATGGCTTGGCAGTTCGGGCTGGATTGTTCCCATGAGGCACAGGGTCAAGGCTGATTTGCATATGGCCCTGTCTGAACTGGGATGGTGTGGAGTGCAAAAAACGATGGATTTTGGCCCAGATCTTTGTACTGGGATGAATGTATGACATTGTTCTGCATTCTGTCCATCAATTGTTGTATTTGCATTTGTCACCCCGAGTGGGATGGGTATGCTCAGACTTGAGTTCCATGCTCTCCACACCACTGAAGTCAAGCTATCCTGGCTGAAGACAGCTGATAGCCAGAAACCGGTCCTAGGGTGCTTGATTCCGGTCCAGGAAAGACATGGCTTGGCAGTTCGGGCTGGACTGTTCCCATGAGGCACAGGATCAAGGCTGATTTGGAGATGGCCATGTCTGAACTGGGGTGGTGTGGAGTGCAATGAAATGATGGATTTAGGCCCAGATCTCTGTACTGGGGTGAATGTATGACATTGTTCTGCATTCTGTCCATCAATTGTTGTTTTTGCATTTGTCACCCCGAGTGGGATGTGTATGCTCAGACGTGAGTCCCATGCTCTCCACACCACTGGAGTCAAGCTATCCTGGCTGAAGACGGCTGATAGCCAGAAACCTGTCCTAGGATGCTTGATTCCGGTTCAGGAAAGACATGGCTTGGCAGTTCGGGCTGGAATGTTCCCATGAGGCACAAGGTCAAGGCTGATTTGCATATGGCCATGTCTGAACTGGGGTGGTGTGGAGTGCAAAAAAACTGATGGATTTAGGCCCAGATCTCTGTACTGGGGTGAATGTGTGACATTGTTCTGCATTCTGTCCATCATTTGTTGTTTTTGCATTTGTCACCCCGAGTGGGATGGGTATTTTAAGACGTGAGTCCCATGCTCTTCACACCACTGGAGTCAAGCTATCCTGGCTGAAGATGGCTGATAGACAGAAACCGGTCCTAGGATGCTTGATTCCGGTCCAGGAAAGACATGGCTTGGCAGTTCGGGCTGGACTGTTCCCATGAGGCACAGGGTCAAGGCTGATTTGCATATGGCCATGTCTGAACTGGGATGGTGTGGAGTGCACAAAAACGATGGATTTTGGCCCAGATCTTTGTACTGGGGTGAATGTATGACATTGTTCTGCATTCTGTCCATCAATTGTTGTTTTTGCATTTGTCACCCAGAGTGGGATGGGTATGCTCAGACGTGAGTCCCATGCTCTCCACAGCACTGGAGTCAAGCTATCCTGGCTGAAGATGGCTGATAGCCAGAAACCTATCCTAGGATGCTTGATTCCGGTCCAGGAAAGACATGGCTTGGCAGTTCGGGCTGGACTGTTCCCATGAGGCACAGGGTCAAGGCTGATTTGCATTTGGCCATGTCTTAACTGGGGTGATGTGGAGTGCAAAAAAACGATGGATTTAGGCCAAGATCTCTGTAATGGGGTGAATGTATGACATTGTTCTGCATTCTGTCCATCAACTGTTGTTTTTGCATTTGTCCCCCGAGTAGGATGGGTATGCTCAGACTTGAGTCCCATGCTCTCCACACCACTGAGGTCAAGCTATCCTGGCTGAAGATAGCTGATAGCCAGAAACCGGTCCTAGGATGCTTGATTCCGGTCCAGGAAAGACATGGCTTGGCAGTTCGGGCTGGACTGTTCCCATGAGGCACAGGGTCAAAGCTGATTTGCATATGGCCATGTCTGAACTGGGGTGGTGTGGAGTGCAAAGAAATGATGGATTTAGGCCCAGATCTCTGTACTGGGGTGAAGGTATGACATTGTTCTGCATTCTGTCCATCTATTGTTGTTTTTGCATTTGTCACCCCGAGTGGGATGGGTATTCTAAGACGTGAGTCCCATGCACTTCACACCACTGGAGTCAAGCTATCCTGGCTGAAGATGGCTGATAGACAGAAACCGGTCCTAGGATGCTTGATTCCGGTCCAGGAAAGACATGGCTTGGCAGTTCGGGCTGGATTGTTCCCATGAGGCACAGGGTCAAGGCTGATTTGCATATGGCCCTGTCTGAACTGGGATGGTGTGGAGTGCAAAAAACGATGGATTTTGGCCCAGATCTTTGTACTGGGATGAATGTATGACATTGTTCTGCATTCTGTCCATCAATAGTTGTTTTTGCATTTGTCACCCAGAGTGGGATGGGTATGCTCAGACGTGAGTCCCATGCTCTCCACAGCACTGGAGTCAAGCTATCCTGGCTGAAGATGGCTGATAGCCAGAAACCGGTCCTAGGATGCTTGATTCCGGTCCAGGAAAGACATGGCTTGGCAGTTCAGGCTGGACTGTTCCCATGAGGCACACGGTCAAGGCTGATTTGCATAAGGCCATGTCTGAACTGGGGTGATGTGGAGTGCAAAAAAACGATGGATTTAGGCCAAGATCTCTGTAATGGGGTGAATGTATGACATTGTTCTGCATTCTGTCCATCAATTGTTGTTTTTGCATTTGTCACCCCGATTGGGATGGGTATGCTCAGACTTGAGTCCCATGCTCTCCACACCACTGAGGTCAAGCTATCCTGGCTGAAGATAGCTGATAGCCAGAAACCGGTCCTAGGATGCTTGATTCCGGTCCAGGAAAGACATGGCTTGGCAGTTCGGTCTGGACTGTTCCCATGAGGCACAGGGTCAAGGCTGATTTGCATATGGCCATGTCTGAAGTGGGGTGTTGTGGAGTGCAAAGAAATGATGGATTTAGGCCCAGATCTCTTTACTGGGGTGAATGTATGACATTGTTCTGCATTCTGTCCATCATTTGTTGTTTTTGCATTTGTCACCCCGAGTGGGATGGGAATGCTCTGACGTGAGTCCCATGCTCTTCACACCACTGGAGTCAAGCTATCCTGGCTGAAGACGGCTGATAGCCAGAAACCGGTCCTAGGATGCTTGATTCCGGTCCAGGAAAGACATGGCTTGGCAGTTCGGGCTGGACTGTTCCCATGTGGCACCGGGTCAAGGCTGATTTGCATATGGCCATGTCTGAACTGGGGTGGTGTGGAGTGCAAAAAAAACGATGGATTTAGGCCCAGATCTTTGTACTGGGGTGAATGTATGACATTGTTCTGCATTCTGTCCATCAATTGTTGTATTTGCATTTGTCACCTTGAGTGGGATGGGTATGCTCAGACTTGAGTTCCATGCTCTCCACACCACTGAAGTCAAGCTATCCTGGCTGAAGACAGCTGATAGCCAGAAACGGGTCCTAGGATGCTTGATTCCGGTCCAGGAAAGACATGGCTTGGCACTTGGCAGTTCGGGCTGGACTGTTCCCATGAGGCACAGGGTCAAGGCTGATTTGCAGATGGCCATGTCTGAACTGGGGTGGTGTGGAGTGCAAAGAAATGATGGATTTAGGCCCAGATCTCTGTACTGGGGTGAATGTATGACATTGTTCTGCATTCTGTCCATCAACTGTTGTTTTTGCATTTGTCACCCAGAGTGGGATGGGTATGCTCAGACGTGAGTCCCATGCTCTCCACAGCACTGGAGTCAAGCTATCCTGGCTGAAGATGGCTGATAGCCAGAAACCGGTCCTAGGATGCTTGATTCCGGTCCAGGAAAGACATGGCTTGGCAGTTCGGGCTGGACTGTTCCCATGAGGCACAGGGTCAAGGCTGATTTGCATATGGCCATGTCTGAAGTGGGGTGTTGTGGAGTGCAAAGAAATGATGGATTTAGGCCCAGATCTCTTTACTGGGGTGAATGTATGACATTGTTCTGCATTCTGTCCATCATTTGTTGTTTTTGCATTTGTCACCCCGAGTGGGATGGGAATGCTCAGACGTGAGTCCCATGCTCTTCACACCACTGGAGTCAAGCTATCCTGGCTGAAGACGGCTGATAGCCAGAAACCGGTCCTAGGATGCTTGATTCCGGTCCAGGAAAGACATGGCTTGGCAGTTCGGGCTGGACTGTTCCCATGTGGCACCGGGTCAAGGCTGATTTGCATATGGCCATGTCTGAACTGGGGTGGTGTGGAGTGCAAAAAAAACGATGGATTTAGGCCCAGATCTTTGTACTGGGGTGAATGTATGACATTGTTCTGCATTCTGTCCATCAATTGTTGTATTTGCATTTGTCACCCCGAGTGGGATGGGTATGCTTAGACGTGAGTTCCATGCTCTCCACACCACTGAAGTCAAGCTATCCTGGCTGAAGACAGCTGATAGCCAGAAACGGGTCCTAGGATGCTTGATTCCGGTCCAGGAAAGACATGGCTTGGCAGTTCGGGCTGGACTGTTCCCATGAGGCACAGGGTCAAGGCTGATTTGCAGATGGCCATGTCTGAACTGGGGTGGTGTGGAGTGCAAAGAAATGATGGATTTAGGCCCAGATCTCTGTACTGGGGTGAATGTATGACATTGTTCTGCATTCTGTCCATCAACTGTTGTTTTTGCATTTGTCACCCAGAGTGGGATGGGTATGCTCAGACGTGAGTCCCATGCTCTCCACAGCACTGGAGTCAAGCTATCCTGGCTGAAGATGGCTGATAGCCAGAAACCGGTCATAGGATGCTTGATTCCGGTCCAGGAAAGACATGGCTTGGCAGTTCGGGCTGGACTGTTCCCATGAAGCACACGGTCAAGGCTGATTTGCATATGGCCATGTCTGAACTGGGTCGGTGTGGAGTGCATAAAAACAATGGATTTAGGCCCAGATCTCTGTACTGGGGTGAATGTATGACATTGTTCTGCATTCTGTCCATCAATTGTTGTTTTTGCATTCGTCACCCCGAGTGGGATGGGTATGCTCAGACGTGAGTCCCATGCTCTCCACACTACTGAAGTCAAGATATCCTGGCTGAAGACGGCTGATAGCCATAAACCAGTCCTAGGATGCTTGATTCCAGTCCAGGAAAGACATGGCTTGGCAGTTCGGGCTGGACTGTTCCCATGAGGCACAAGGTCAAGGCTGATTTGCATATGGCCATGTCTGAACTGGAGTGGTGTGGAGTGCAAAAAAAATGATGGATTTAGGCCCAGATCTCTGTACTGGGGTGAATGTATGACATTTTTCTGCATTCTGTCCATCAATTGTTTTATTTGCATTTGTCACCTAGAGTGGGATGGGTATGCTCAGACGTGAGTCCCATGGTCTCCACACCCCCGGAGTCAAGCTAGACTGGCTGAAGACGGCTGATAACCAGAAACCGTTCCTAGGATGCTTGATTCCGGTCCAGGAAAGACATTGCTTGGCAGTTCGGGCTGGACTGTTCCCATAATGCACAGGGTCAAGGCTGATTTGCATACGGCCATGTGTGAGAAGTTGGCCTGATATATGATGTTTCCAATTCTGGAACCACCTTGTATCAGTCCAAACAATCCCTTATGGTGTCTGGTTGTAAGTCAACCTTGTTAGACAAGCTATCATAGGGATAGCTTGGATTAAGCAGCCATAAAGGCTTAACTTAAGAGGTTGTGTTAAGCGAGCTGTTTTACCACATACAATCCTGTAATATCAAATGAAAGGACACCACACAAGTATATATTATAAAAATATATGTGTTTATTTCTAAAATAATCCCCAGTACTCTTTATGAGCAAAGGGGCACAAGCGTTAAATCAAAAGCACAGTATAACATACAAAGTTGCACAATTATGGATGAGGGCGGGTGCCTGGCCACTCAGACCATATACTAAAAAAGTGGTAAAAGAGATACCAATCAAACAGTGGTTAGGCCTAGGGCCTAGGGAATCGCTGGGAGCAGTCTGGACTAGCGATGCTGAAGTCGGGAAAAGCTCGCGGGATTCGGGTGCAGCACGTAAAGTGCGGCTTGCACCAATGCAATGTCAATGGTGCGTAAAAGATACACAAAGTTAGTTTAAGGCTATTTCCGCTGAACCTAGAGGAACAAAACTTAAGACACAGACCCTAGAGGTGTGTACCAGTGTGGGAACACCGGCGTTGCAATGTTACCTCACCCACAGGAAGCGGGTGCACAGGGTCGAAGTGGTGTCGGGTTTTGACACGCAGGCTCTTGGTGCTTGGAGCTGAAGATGCTGCAGGCGATGGGAAGCAGAAGTGTCCGGTGTGATCCAAGGGTGGATCGAAGACGAAAAGTATCTGAAAGCAGAGGGGACAGAGTCTGGGTCACTCAGCAGTGACCAGGGTGGAACCAGGACGGAACCAGGCAATGTCGGGCGCAATCAGATGGTTGTTGAGGAGCTTCTCTCCGCTGTCACGTGGGCTCTGGGGCATCTGCGACGTCCAGGAGCAGGTCACGATCTGTCCCACCCAGGCTCTCGCCGTCAGCGCTGTCGGCTTCAAGATTGGAGCAAACAACACTTGGCAAAAGCAATCCAAGCAGAACCGGGAGATTGCTTCTCACTCAGACCAGGAGGGTCAGAGCGGGTGCTCCTTTTTCACAGGAGCTGGTGCAAATCTGGAGCAACCAGAAAAGCAAGTCGGTTTAAGGTTTTCGTTGGCACAGGGGCCACAAGCCAGCTGGCAAGTGACCGGGCCAACGCATCGAGCCAACACAAGCAGAAGGGCCCCACGCAGTACTCGTCGAGTGTGAAGGGGGTAGCTTCGGTGCAAGAGTAGCTCAGGGTTGGGGCTTTTCAAACCCCGGTGCACAGCTTCGAGGTTTACTCGTGGGCTGCACAGTCAGCGTCTCGTGGCCTCTTCAAGATGGCGTGCCCCACGCTTCCGGTCGCCTCCACGGGTCTCAACTCTGCAGGGACTGTGGATCGGGCTGGAGGAAGGCAGGCAAGCTTGATCTCGTCAATCTCTGTTGCTCGAGTTCCGACGGGAACTGCAACAAAGCAAGGGTCGAGGTGCTGGATGGTGCCTGTTTGCACAGGGTGGTCACTCCTTGACCACAAGGGAGATTCTTCAGTCTTCTACGATGAGTGGGATGTTGAAGGGTCCAGAGTTTCGTTTCTTATGTTTCTTCAGGATAATCTGAGTTGCATTGGCACTGCTCCCACTCTTATTCGAATCTGGTGGGCTGGATTACCTGCTAGGTCCGCTCCTATGGGTGGGACCCTGGAAGGGGGTGGATACACCCCTTTCCTTTGATCCAGGCCGCGCTGGGACTGGGGCTGGTGTGCCCCAGAACCGGTTTGGCCGGATTATGCAAGGGGCAGCCTTGTGCTCCCAGGCAGTGTCTGGTTTCTTTCAAACCTCCCTGCTACAATCCACTATCTCCTGTCTGGGGTGGTGTGACACTGCCGTGCGAAGGAAACCCTTTGTCCAGGCCACCATCTGCTGAGTTTCGGTCTGTAGCAGGAGGCCAGACCCGTGTCTGTGGCAGAGGCATCCATTTTGTGGATCTGAGGCTCTTTTAAAATCAACCGTGTTTAAGTAAAGTAACATGTGTTCTCCCTCTAGAGGGGTGGAATGCTACCCCCGTTGCCAGAACTGGCGAGGGGGTAGTATTCCAATTCATATGACACCTTACACGACATGTTTTGATAAAGCCAAACCAAAGTTGCTATATAACCGCGAGGATTATAAGGCACTTAATAGTATATGGTTTGGCATTATCCCGGAACAGCTTAGGGAGTTGTTCCCGACAGCTGCAGACAGGCTCAGCTCATGCCAGAGCTCCATCTCACATTAAACCACGCACTCTGCCTCCAGGATTGATAAGGCCTTCCATAGGAGTGGCTCACAGGTTTATATGTGTCCAGATATAGGTTTAGATATAGGTATACTATATCTAAGCAAGGGGTGATTACACCAACTTGCCCCAGCTGAGTGATCAGCCAGTTGTGTCAATTTAAGAACCAACAAGGGGTGGCAAAAGATATGCTGCAGCCCCTGGTAGGCCCTGGTGGCGCCTATGCCCTGAGCACCTATAGTGCATGGTACAGGGGCTGACAAGGAGTCCATTTCCAATTGTGGTATGTACCTATAGCACATGTATTATGAATTTAGAGAAAGGACAGCAGGCTGGGGGTCTGATTAGCAGGCCCACAGCCTCAGTAAGTCGAAAACCAGTGAAGCAAAAGGCAAAAATGGGGTGACCATAGAATAGCAGACCCTACTCTCCTACACCATGTCTGAACTGGGGTGGTGTGGAGTGCAAAAGAACGATGGATTTAGGCCCAGATCTCTTTACTGGGGTGAATGTATGACATTGTTCTGCATTCTGTCCATCATTTGTTGTTTTTGCATTTGTCACCCCGAGTGGGATGGGTATTCTCAGATGTGAGTCCCATGTTCTTCACACCACTGAAGTCAAGCTATCCTGGCTGAAGACGGCAGATAGCCAGAAACCGGTCCTAGGATGCTTGATTCCGGTCCAGGAAACACATGGCTTGGCAGTTCGGGCTGGACTGTTCCCAAGAGGCACAGGGTCAAGGCTGATTTGCATATGGCCATGTCTGAACTGGGGTGGTGTGGAGTGCAAAAAAACGATGGATTTAGGCCCAGATCTCTGTACTGGGGTGAATGTATGACATTGTTCTGCATTCTGTCCATCATTTGTTGTTTTTGCATTTGTCACCCCGAGTGGGATGCGTAATCTCAGATGTGTGTCCCATTCTCTTCACACCACTGGAGTCAAGCTATCCTGGCTGAAGACGGCTGATAGCCAGAAACCGGTCCTAGGATGCTTGATTCCGGTCCAGGAAAGACATGGCTTGGCAGTTCGGGCTGGACGGTTTCCATGAGGCACAAGGTCAAGGCTGATTTGCATATGGCCATGTCTGAACTGGGGTGGTGTGGAGTGCAAAAAATATGATGCATTTAGGCCCAGATCTCTGTACTGGGGTGACTGTATGACATTGTTCTGCATTCTGTCCATCAATTTTTGTTTTAGCATTTGTCACCCCGAGTGGGATGGGTATGCTCAGACGTGAGTCCAATGCTCTCCACACCACTGGGGTCAAGCTATCCTGGCTGAAGACGTCAGATAGCCAGAAACCGGTCCTTGGAAGCTTGATTCCGGTCCAGGAAAGACATGGCTTGGCAGTTCGGGCTGGACTGTTCCCATGAGGCACAGGGTCAAGGCTGATATGCATATGGCATGTCTGAACTGGGGTGGTGTGGAGTGCAAAGAAATTATGGATTTAGGCCCAGATCTCTGTACTGGGGTGAATGTATGACATTGTTCTGAATTCTGTCATCAATTGTTGTTTTTGCATTTGTCAACCCGAGTGGGATGGGTATGCTCAGACGTGAGTCCCATGCTCTCCACACCACTGGAGTCAAGCTATCCTGGCTGAAGACGGCTGATAGCCAGAAACCAGTCCTAGGATGCTTGATTCCGGTCCAGGAAAGAAATGGCTTGACAGTTCGGGCTGGACTGTTCCCATGAGGCACAGGGTCAAGGCTGATTTGCATATGGCCATGTTTGGACTGGGGTGGTGTGGAGTGCAAAAAAGCGATGGATTTTGGCCCAGATCTCTGTACTGGGGTGAATGTATGACATTGTTCTGCATTCTGTCCATCAATTGTTGTTTTTGCATTCGTCACCCCGAGTGGGATGGGTATGCTCAGACGTGAATCCCATGCTCTCCACACCACTGGAGTCAAGCTATCCTGGATGAAAACGGCTGATAGCCAGAAACCGGTCCGAGGATGCATGATTCCGGTCCAGGAAAGACATGGCTTGGCAGTTTGTGCTGGACTGTTCCCATGAGGCACCGAGTCAAGGCTGATTTGCATATGGCCATGTCTGAACTGGGGTGGTGTGGAGTGCAAAAAAAACGATGGATTTAGGCCCAGATCTCTGTACTGGGGTGAATGTATGACATTGTTCTGCATTCTGTCCATCAATTGTTGTTTTTGCATTTGTCACCCCGAGTGGGATTCGTATTCTTAGATGTGTGTCCCATTCTCTTCACACCACTGGAGTCAAGCTATCCTGGCTGAAGACGGCTGATAGCCAGAAACCGGTCCTAGGATGCTTGATTCCGGTCCAGGAAAGACATGGCTTGGCCATTCAGGCTGGACTGTTCCCATGAGGCACAGGGTCAAGGCTGATTTGCATATGGCCAAGTCTGATCTGGGGTGGTGTGGAGTGCAAAAAAACTATGGATTTAGGCCCAGATCTCTGTACTGGGGTGACTGTATGACATTGTTCTGCATTTTGTCCATCAATTGTTGTTTTAGCATTTGTCACCCCGAGTGGGATGGGTATGCTCAGACGAGAGTCCCATGCTCTGCACACCACTGGAGTCAAGCTAATCTGGCTGAAGACGGCTGATAGCTAAAAACCGGTCCTAGGATGCTTGATTCTGGTCCAGGAAAGAAATGGCTTTGGCAGTTCGGGCTGGACTGTTCCCATGAGGCACAGGGTCAAGGCTGATTTGCATATGGCCATGTCTGAACTGGGGTGGTGTGGAGTGCAAAAAAACGATGGATTTAGACCCAGATCTCTGTACTGGGGTGAAGGTATGACATTGTTCTGCATTCTGTCCATCAATTGTTGTTTTTGCATTTGTCACCCCGAGTGGGATTCGTATTCTCAGATGTGTGTCCCATTCTCTTCACACCACTGGAGTCAAGATATCCTGGCTGAAGACGGCTGATAGCCAGAAACCGGTCCTAGGATGCTTGATTCCGGTCCAGGAAAGACATGGCTTGGCAGTTCGGGATGGAATGTTCCCATGAGACACAGGGTCAAGGCTAAATTGCATATGGCCATGTCTGAACTGGGGTGGTGTGGAGTGCAAAAAACGATGGATTTTGGCCCAGATCTTTGTACCGGGGTGAATGTATGACATTGTTTTGCATTCTGTCTATCAATTGTTGTTTTTGCATTTGTCACCCCGAGTGGGATGGGCATGCTCAGACGTGAGTCCCAAGCTCTCCACACTACTGGAGTCAAGCTAACCTGGCTGAAGATGGCTGATAGCCAGAAACCGGTCCTAGGATGCTTGATTATGGTCCAGGAAAGACATGGCTTGGCAGTTTGGGCTGGAATGTTCCCATGAGGCACAGGGTCAAGGCTGATTTGCATATGTCCATGTCTGAACTGGGGTGGTGTGGAGTGCAAAAAAACTATGGATTTAGACCCAGATCTGTGTACTGGGGTCAATGTATGACATTGTTCTGCATTCTGTCCATCAATTGTTGTTTTTGGATTTGTCACCCCGAGTGGGATGGGCATGCTCAGACGTGAGTTCCAAGCTCTCCACACTACTGGAGTCAAGCTATCCTGGCTGAAGATGGCTGATAGCCCGAAACCGGTCCTAGGATGCTAGATTATGGTCCAGGAAAGACATGGCTTGGCAGTTCGGGTTGGACTGTTCCCATGAGGCACAGGGTCAAGGCTGATTTGCATATGGCCATGTCTGAACTGGGGTGGTGTGGAGTGCAAACAAACGATGGATTTAGGCCCAGATCTTTGTACAGGGGTGAATGAATGACATTGTTCTGCATTCTGCCCATCAATTGTTTTTGCATTCGTCACCCCGAGTGGGATGGGTATGCTCAGACGTGAGTCTCATGCTCTCCACACCACTGGAGTGAAGCTATCCTGGCTGAAGACAGCTGATAGCCAGAAACCGGTCCTAGGATGCTTGATTCCGGTCCAGGAAAGACATGGCTTGGCAGTTCGGGCTGGGCTGTTCCCATGAGGCACAGGGTCAAGGCTGATTTGCATATGGCATGTCTGAACTGGGGTGGTGTGGAGTGCAAAAAAATGATGGATATTGGCCCAGATCTCTGTACTGGGGTGAATGTATGACATTGTTCTGCATTCTGTCATCAATTGTTGTTTTTGCATTTGTCACCCCGAGTGGGATGGGTATGCTCAGACGTGAGTCCCATGCTCTCCACACCACTGGAGTCAAGCTATCCTGGCTGAAGACGTCTGATAGCCAGAAACCGGTCCTTGGATGCTTGATTTCGGTCCAGGAAAGACATGGCTTGGCAGTTCGGGCTGGACTGTTCCCATGAGGGACAGGGTCAAGGCTGATTTGCATATGGCATGTCTGAACTGGGGTGGTGTGGAGTGCAAAAAAATGATGGATTTAGGCCCAGATCTCTGTACTGGGGTGAATGTATGACATTGTTCTGCATTCTGTCCATCAATTGTTTTTGCATTCGTCACCCCGAGTGGGATGGGTATGCTCAGACGTGAATCCCATGCTCTCCACACCACTGGAGTCAAGCTATCCTGGATGAAAACGGCTGATAGCCAGAAACCGGTCCGAGGATGCATGATTCCGGTCCAGGAAAGACATGGCTTGGCAGTTTGTGCTGGACTGTTCCCATGAGGCACCGGGTCAAGGCTGATTTGCATATGGCCATGTCTGAACTGGGGTGGTGTGGAGTGCAAAAAAAACGATGGATTTAGGCCCAGATCTCTGTACTGGGGTGAATGTATGACATTGTTCTGCATTCTGTCCATCAATTGTTGTTTTTGCATTTGTCACCCCGAGTGGGATTCGTATTCTTAGATGTGTGTCCCATTCTCTTCACACCACTGGAGTCAAGCTATCCTGGCTGAAGACGGCTGATAGCCAGAAACCGGTCCTAGGATGCTTGATTCCGGTCCAGGAAAGACATGGCTTGGCCATTCAGGCTGGACTGTTCCCATGAGGCACAGGGTCAAGGCTGATTTGCATATGGCCAAGTCTGATCTGGGGTGGTGTGGAGTGCAAAAAAACTATGGATTTAGGCCCAGATCTCTGTACTGAGGTGACTGTATGACATTGTTCTGCATTTTGTCCATCAATTGTTGTTTTAGCATTTGTCACCCCGAGTGGGATGGGTATGCTCAGACGAGAGTCCCATGCTCTGCACACCACTGGAGTCAAGCTAATCTGGCTGAAGACGGCTGATAGCTAAAAACCGGTCCTAGGATGCTTGATTCTGGTCCAGGAAAGAAATGGCTTTGGCAGTTCGGGCTGGACTGTTCCCATGAGGCACAGGGTCAAGGCTGATTTGCATATGGCCATGTCTGAACTGGGGTGGTGTGGAGTGCAAAAAAACGATGGATTTAGACCCAGATCTCTGTACTGGGGTGAAGGTATGACATTGTTCTGCATTCTGTCCATCAATTGTTGTTTTTGCATTTGTCACCCCGAGTGGGATTTGTATTCTCAGATGTGTGTCCCATTCTCTTCACACCACTGGAGTCCAGCTATCCTGGCTGAAGACGGCTGATAGCCAGAAACCGGTCCTAGGATGCTTGATTCCGGTCCAGGAAAGACATGGCTTGGCAGTTCGGGATGGAATGTTCCCATGAGACACAGGGTCAAGGCTAAATTGCATATGGCCATGTCTGAACTGGGGTGGTGTGGAGTCCAAAAAACGATGGATTTTGGCCCAGATCTTTGTACCGGGGTGAATGTATGACATTGTTTTGCATTCTGTCTATCAATTGTTGTTTTTGCATTTGTCACCCCGAGTGGGATGGGCATGCTCAGACGTGAGTCCCAAGCTCTCCACACTACTGGAGTCAAGCTAACCTGGCTGAAGATGGCTGATAGCCAGAAACCGGTCCTAGGATGCTTGATTATGGTCCAGGAAAGACATGGCTTGGCAGTTTGGGCTGGAATGTTCCCATGAGGCACAGGGTCAAGGCTGATTTGCATATGTCCATGTCTGAACTGGGGTGGTGTGGAGTGCAAAAAAACTATGGATTTAGACCCAGATCTGTGTACTGGGGTCAATGTATGACATTGTTGTGCATTCTGTCCATCAATTGTTGTTTTTGGATTTGTCACCCCGAGTGGGATGGGCATGCTCAGACGTGAGTTCCAAGCTCTCCACACTACTGGAGTCAAGCTATCCTGGCTGAAGATGGCTGATAGCCCGAAACCGGTCCTAGGATGCTAGATTATGGTCCAGGAAAGACATGGCTTGGCAGTTCGTGTTGGACTGTTCCCATGAGGCACAGGGTCA
Organism: Lissotriton vulgaris; assembly: GCF_964263255.1. Classification (NCBI taxonomy): domain Eukaryota; kingdom Metazoa; phylum Chordata; class Amphibia; order Caudata; family Salamandridae; genus Lissotriton; species Lissotriton vulgaris. The sequence goes on from NC_141691.1 coordinate 1,499,446,870, forward strand.
AGGCTGATTTGCATATGGCCATGTCTGAACTGGGGTGGTGTGGAGTGCAAACAAACGATGGATTCAGGCCCAGATATTTGTACAGGGGTGAATGAATGACATTGTTCTGCATTCTGCCCATCAATTGTTTTTGCATTCGTCACCCCGAGTGGGATGGGTATGCTCAGACGTGAGTCTCATGCTCTCCACACCACTGGAGTGAAGCTATCCTGGCTGAAGACAGCTGATAGCCAGAAACCGGTCCTAGGATGCTTGATTCCGGTCCAGGAAAAACATGGCTTGGCAGTTCGGGCTGGGCTGTTCCCATGAGGCACAGAGTCAAGGCTGATTTGCATATGGCATGTCTGAACTGGGGTGGTGTGGAGTTCCCAAAAATGATGGATATTGGCCCAGATCTCTGTACTGGGGTGAATGTATGACATTGTTCTGCATTTTGTCATCAATTGTTGTTTTTGCATTTGTCACCCCGAGTGGGATGGGTATGCTCAGACGTGAGTCCCATGCTCTCCACACCACTGGAGTCAAGCTATCCTGGCTGAAGACGTCTGATAGCCAGAAACCGGTCCTTGGATGCTTGATTTCGGTCCAGGAAAGACATGGCTTGGCAGTTCGGGCTGGACTGTTCCCATGAGGGACAGGGTCAAGGCTGATTTGCATATGGCATGTCTGAACTGGGGTGGTGTGGAGTGCAAAAAAATGATGGATTTAGGCCCAGATCTCTGTACTGGGGTGAATGTATGACATTGTTCTGCATTCTGCCCATCATTTGTTGTTTTTGCATTTGTCACCCCGAGTGGGATGGGTATTCTCAGACGTGAGTCCCATGCTCTTCACACCACTAGAGTCAAGCTATCCTGGCTGAAGATGGCTGATAGCCAGAAACCGGTCCTAGGAAGCTTGATTCCGGTCCAGGAAAGACATGGCTTGGCAGTTCGGGCTGGACTGTTCCCATGAAGCACACGGTCAAGGCTGATTTGCATATGGCCATGTCTGAACTGGGTTGGTGTGGAGTACAAAAAAACGATGGATTTAGGCCCAGATCTCTGTACTGGGGTGAATGTATGACATTTTTCTGCATTCCGTCCATCAATTGTTGTATTTGCATTTGTCACCCCGAGTGGAATGGGTATGCTCAGACTTGAGTCCCATGCTCTCCACACCACTGGGGTCAAGCTATCCTGGCTGAAGACAGCTGATAGCCAAAAACCGGTCCTAGGATGCTTGATTCCGGTCCAGGAAAGACATGGCTTGGCAGTTCGGGCAGGACTGTTCCCAAGAGGCACAGGGTCAAGGCTGATTTGCAAATGGCCATGTCTGAACTGGGGTGGTGTGGAGTGCAAAGAAATTATGGATTTAGTCCCAGATCTCGGTACTGGGGTGAAGGTATGACATTGTTCTTCATTCTGTCCATCAATTGTTGTTTTTGCATTTGTCACCCAGAGTGGGATGGGTATGCTCAGACGTGAGTCCCATGCTCTAAACACCACTGGAGTCAAGCTATCCTGGCTGAAGACGGCTGATATCCAGAAACCGGTCCTAGAATGCTTGATTCCGGTCCAGGAAAGACATTGCTTGGCAGTTCGGGCTGGACTGTTCCCATAATGCACAGGGTGAAGGCTGATTTGCATATGGCCATGTCTGAACTGGGGTGGTGTGGAGTGCAAAAGTACGATGGATTTAGGCCCAGATCTCTTTACTGGGGTGAATGTATGACATTGTTCTGCATTCTGTCCATCATTTGTTGTTTTTGCATTTGTCACCCCGAGTGTGATGGGTACTCTCAGATGTGAGTCCCATGCTCTCACACCACTGGAGTCAAGCTATCCTGGCTGAAGACGGCTGATATCCAGAAACCGGTCCTAGAATGCTTGATTCCGGTCCAGGAAAGACATTGCTTGGCAGTTCGGGCTGGACTGTTCCCATAATGCACAGGGTGAAGGCTGATTTGCATATGGCCATGTCTGAACTGGGGTGGTGTGGAGTGCAAAAAAACTATGGATTTAGGCCCAGATCTCTTTACTGGGGTAAATGTATGACATTGTTCTGCATTCTGTCCATCAATTGTTGTTTTTGCATTTGTCACCCCGAGTGGGATGGGTATGCTCAGACGTGAGTCCCATGCTCTCCACACCACTGGAGTCAAGCTATCCTGGCTGAAGACGGCTGATATCCAGAAACCGGTCCTAGAATGCTTGATTCCGGTCCAGGAAAGGCATTGCTTGGCAGTTCGGGCTGGACTGTTCCCATAATGCACAGGGTGAAGGCTGATTTGCATATGGCCATGTCTGAACTGGGGTGGTGTGGAGTGCAAAAGTACGATTGATTTAGGCCCAGATCTCTTTACTGGGGTGAATGTATGACATTGTTCTGCATTCTGTCCATCATTTGTTGTTTTTGCATTTGTCACCCCGAGTGTGATGGGTACTCTCAGATGTGAGTCCCATGCTCTTCACACCACTGGAGTCAAGCTATCCTGGCTGAAGACGGCTGATAGCCAGAAACCGGTCCTAGGATGTTTGATTCCGGTCCAGGAAAGACATGGCTTGGTAGTTCGGGCTGGACTGTTCCCATGAGGCACAGGGTCAAGGCTGATTTGCATATGGCCATGTCAAAACTGGGGTGGTGTGGAGTGCAAAAAAACTATGGATTTAGGCCCAGATCTCTTTACTGGGGTAAATGTATGACATTGTTCTGCATTCTGTCCATCAATTGTTGTTTTTGCATTTGTCACCCCGAGTGGGATGGGTATGCTCAGACGTGAGTCCCATGCTCTCCACACCACTGGAGTCAAGCTATCCTGGCTGAAGACCGCTGATAGCCAGAAACTGGTCCTAGGATGCTTGATTCCGGTCCAGGAAAGACATGGCTTTACAGTTTGGGCTGGAATGTTCCCATGAGGCTCACGGTCAAGGCTGATTGGCATATGGCCATGTCTGAACTGGGGTGGCGTGGAGTGCAAAAAAACAATGGATTTAGACCCAGATCTGTGAACTGGGGTGAATGTATGACATTGTTCTGCATTCTGTCCATCAATTGTTGTTTTTGCATTTGTCACCCTTAGTGAGATGGGTATGCTCAGACGTGAGTCCCATACTCTCCACACCACTGGAGTCAAGCTATCCTGGCTGAAGATGGCTGATAGCCAGAAACCGGTCCTAGGATGCTAGATTCCGGTCCAGAAAAGACATGGCTTGGCAGTTTGGGCTGGAATGTTCCCATGAGGCTCACGGTCAAGGCTGATTGGCATATGGCCATGTCTGAACTGGGGTGGTGTGGAGTGCAAAAAAACTATGGATTTAGGCCCAGATCTCTGTACTGGGGTGACTGTATGACATTGTTCTGCATTCTGTCCATCAATTGTTGTTTTAGCATTTGTCACCCCGAGTGGGATGGGTATGCTCAGATATGAGTCCCTTGCTCTCCACACCACTGGAGTCAAGCTATTCTGGCTGAAGACGGCTGATAGCCAGAAACCGGTCCTAGGATGCTTGATTCCGGCCCAGGAAAGAAATGGCTTTGGCAGTTCGGGCTGGACTGTTCCCATGAGGCACAGGGTCAAGGCTGATTTGCGTATGGCCATGTTTGAACTGGGGTGGTGTGGAGTGCAAAAAAACGATGGATTTAGGCCCAGATCTCTGTACTGGGGTGAAGGTATGACATTGTTCTGCATCCTGTCCATCAATTGTTGTTTTTGCATTTGTCACCCAGAGTGGGATGGGTATGCTCAGAAGTGAGTCCCAACCTCTCCACACTACTGGAGTCAAGCTATTCTGCCTGAAGATGGTTGATAGCCAGAAAACGGTCCTAGGATGCTTGATTCCGGTCCAGGAAAGACATGGCTTGGCAGTTCGGGATGGAATGTTCCCATGAGACACAGGGTCAAGGCTAAATTGCATATGGCCATGTCTGAACTGGTGTGGTGTGGAGTGAAAAAAAACGATGGATTTAGGCCCAGATCTCTGTACTGGGGTGAATGTATGACATTGTTCTGCATTCTGTCCAACAATTGTTGTTTTTGCATTCGTCACCACAAGTGGGATGGGCATGCTCAGACGTGAGTCCCAAGCTCTCCACACTACTGGAGTCAAGCTATCCTGGCTGAAGATGGCTGATAGCCCGAAACCGGTCCTAGGATGCTTGATTATGGTGCAGGAAAGACAAGGCTTGGCAGTTTGGGCTGGAATGTTCCCATGAGGCACAGGGTCAAGGCTGATTGGCATATGTCATGTCTGAACTGGGGTGGTGTGGAGTGCAAAAAAGACTATGGATTTAGACCCAGATCTGTGTACTGGGGTCAATGTATGACATTGTTCTGCATTCTGTCCATCAATTGTTGTTTTTGCATTTGTCACCCCTAGTGAGATGGGTATGCTCAGACGTGAGTCCCATACTCTCCACACCACTGGAGTCAAGCTATCCTGGCTGAAGACGGCTGATAGCCAGAAACCGGTCCTAGGATGCTTGATTTCGGTCCAGGAAAGACATGGCTTGGCAGTTCGGGTTGGACTGTTCCCATGAGGCACAGGGTCAAGGCTGATTTGCATATGGCCATGTCTGAACTGGGGTGGTGTGGAGTGCAAACAAACGATGGATTTAGGCCCAGATCTCTTTACTGGGGTAAATGTATGACATTGTTCTGCATTCTGTCCATCAATTGTTGTTTTTGCATTTGTCACCCCGAGTGGGATGGGTATGCTCAGACGTGAGTCCCATGCTCTCCACACCACTGGAGTCAAGCTATCCTGGCTGAAGACGGCTGATATCCAGAAACCGGTCCTAGAATGCTTGATTCCGGTCCAGGAAAGACATTGCTTGGCAGTTCGGGCTGGACTGTTCCCATAATGCACAGGGTGAAGGCTGATTTGCATATGGCCATGTCTGAACTGGGGTGGTGTGGAGTGCAAAAGTACGATGGATTTAGGCCCAGATCTCTTTACTGGGGTGAATGTATGACATTGTTCTGCATTCTGTCCATCATTTGTTGTTTTTGCATTTGTCACCCCGAGTGTGATGGGTACTCTCAGATGTGAGTCCCATGCTCTTCACACCACTGGAGTCAAGCTATCCTGGCTGAAGACGGCTGATAGCCAGAAACCGGTCCTAGGATGTTTGATTCCGGTCCAGGAAAGACATGGCTTGGTAGTTCGGGCTGGACTGTTCCCATGAGGCACAGGGTCAAGGCTGATTTGCATATGGCCATGTCAAAACTGGGGTGGTGTGGAGTGCAAACAAACTATGGATTTAGGCCCAGATCTCTTTACTGGGGTAAATGTATGACATTGTTCTGCATTCTGTCCATCAATTGTTGTTTTTGCATTTGTCACCCCGAGTGGGATGGGTATGCTCAGACGTGAGTCCCATGCTCTCCACACCACTGGAGTCAAGCTATCCTGGCTGAAGACCGCTGATAGCCAGAAACTGTCCCTAGGATGCTTGATTCCGGTCCAGGAAAGACATGGCTTTGCAGTTTGGGCTGGAATGTTCCCATGAGGCTCACGGTCAAGGCTGATTGGCATATGGCCATGTCTGAACTGGGGTGGCGTGGAGTGCAAAAAAACAATGGATTTGGACCCAGATCTGTGAACTGGGGTGAATGTATGACATTGTTCTGCATTCTGTCCATCAATTGTTGTTTTTGCATTTGTCACCCTTAGTGAGATGGGTATGCTCAGACGTGAGTCCCATACTCTCCACACCACTGGAGTCAAGCTATCCTGGCTGAAGATGGCTGATAGCCAGAAACCGGTCCTAGGATGCTAGATTCCGGTCCAGAAAAGACATGGCTTGGCAGTTTGGGCTGGAATGTTCCCATGAGGCTCACGGTCAAGGCTGATTGGCATATGGCCATGTCTGAACTGGGGTGGTGTGGAGTGCAAAAAAACTATGGATTTAGGCCCAGATCTCTGTACTGGGGTGACTGTATGACATTGTTCTGCATTCTGTCCATCAATTGTTGTTTTAGCATTTGTCACCCCGAGTGGGATGGGTATGCTCAGATATGAGTCCCTTGCTCTCCACACCACTGGAGTCAAGCTATTCTGGCTGAAGACGGCTGATACCCAGAAACCGGTCCTAGGATGCTTGATTCCGGCCCAGGAAAGAAATGGCTTTGGCAGTTCGGGCTGGACTGTTCCCATGAGGCACAGGGTCAAGGCTGATTTGCGTATGGCCATGTTTGAACTGGGGTGGTGTGGAGTGCAAAAAACCGATGGATTTAGGCCCAGATCTCTGTACTGGGGTGAAGGTATGACATTGTTCTGCATTCTGTCCATCAATTGTTGTTTTTGCATTTGTCACCCAGAGTGGGATGGGTATGCTCAGAAGTGAGTCCCAACCTCTCCACACTACTGGAGTCAAGCTATTCTGCCTGAAGATGGTTGATAGCCAGAAAACGGTCCTAGGATGCTTGATTCCGGTCCAGGAAAGACATGGCTTGGCAGTTCGGGATGGAATGTTCCCATGAGACACAGGGTCAAGGCTAAATTGCATATGGCCATGTCTGAACTGGTGTGGTGTGGAGTGAAAAAAAACGATGGATTTAGGCCCAGATCTCTGTACTGGGGTGAATGTATGACATTGTTCTGCATTCTGTCCAACAATTGTTGTTTTTGCATTCGTCACCACAAGTGGGATGGGCATGCTCAGACGTGAGTCCCAAGCTCTCCACACTACTGGAGTCAAGCTATCCTGGCTGAAGATGGCTGATAGCCCGAAACCGGTCCTAGGATGCTTGATTATGGTGCAGGAAAGACAAGGCTTGGCAGTTTGGGCTGGAATGTTCCCATGAGGCACAGGGTCAAGGCTGATTGGCATATGTCATGTCTGAACTGGGGTGGTGTGGAGTGCAAAAAAGACTATGGATTTAGACCCAGATCTGTGTACTGGGGTCAATGTATGACATTGTTCTGCATTCTGTCCATCAATTGTTGTTTTTGCATTTGTCACCCCTAGTGAGATGGGTATGCTCAGACGTGAGTCCCATACTCTCCACACCACTGGAGTCAAGCTATCCTGGCTGAAGACGGCTGATAGCCAGAAACCGGTCCTAGGATGCTTGATTCCGGTCCAGGAAAGACATGGCTTGGCAGTTCGGGTTGGACTGTTCCCATGAGGCACAGGGTCAAGGCTGATTTGCATATGGCCATGTCTGAACTGGGGTGGTGTGGAGTGCAAACAAACGATGGATTTAGGCCCAGATCTCTGTACTGGGGTGAATGAATGACATTGTTCTGCATTCTGCCCATCAATTGTTTTTGCATTCGTCACCCCGAGTGGGATGGGTATGCTCAGACGTGAGTCTCATGCTCTCCACACCACTGGAGTCAAGCTATCCTGGCTGAAGACAGCTGATAGCCGGAAACCGGTCCTAGGATGCTTGATTCCGGTCCAGGAAAGACATGGCTTGGCAGTTCGGGCTGGGCTGTTCCCATGAGGCACAGGGTCAAGGCTGATTTGCATATGGCCATGTCTGAACTGGGGTGGTGTGGAGTGCAAACAAACGATGGATTTAGGCCCAGATCTCTGTACTGGGGTGAATGAATGACATTGTTCTGCATTCTGCCCATCAATTGTTTTTGCATTCGTCACCCCGAGTGGGATGGGTATGCTCAGACGTGAGTCTCATGCTCTCCACACCACTGGAGTCAAGCTATCCTGGCTGAAGACAGCTGATAGCCAGAAACCGGTCCTAGGATGCTTGATTCCGGTCCAGGAAAGACATGGCTTGGCAGTTCGGGCTGGGCTGTTCCCATGAGGCACAGGGTCAAGGCTGATTTGCATATGTCATGTCTGAACTGGGGTGGTGTGGAGTTCACAAAAATGATGGATTTTGGCCCAGATCTCTGTACTGGGGTGAATGTATGATATTGTTATGCATTCTGTCATCAATTGTTGTTTTTGCATTTGTCACCCCGAGTAGGATGGGTATGCTCAGACGTGAGTCCCATGCTCTCCACACCACTGGAGTCAAGCTATCCTGGCTGAAGATGTCTGATAGCCAGAAACCGGTCCTAGGAAGCTTGATTCCGGTCCAGGAAAGACACGGCTTGGCAGTTCGGGCTGGACTGTTCCCATGAGGCACAGGGTCAAGGCTGATTTGCATATGGCATGTTTGAACTGGGGTGGTGTGGAGTGCAAAAAAATGATGGATTTAGGCCCAGATCTCTGTACTGGGGTGACTGTATGACATTGTTCTGCATTCTGTCCATCAATTGTTGTTTTAGCATTTGTCACCCCGAGTGGGATGGGTATGCTCAGACGTGAGTCCCATGCTCTCCACACCACTGGAGTCAAGCTATTCTGGCTGAAGACGGCCGATAGCCAGAAACCGGTCCTAGGATGCTTGATTCCGGTCCGGGAAAGAAATGGCTTTGGAAGTTCGGGCTGGACTGTTCCCATGAGGCACAGGGTCAAGGCTGATTTGCATATGGCCATGTCTGAACTGGGGTGGTGTGGAGTGCAAAAGTACGATGGATTTAGGCCCAGATCTCTTTACTGGGGTGAATGTATGACATTGTTCTGCATTCTGTCCATCATTTGTTGTTTTTGCATTTGTCACCCCGAGTGTGATGGGTACTCACAGATGTGAGTCCCATGCTCTTCACACCACTGGAGTCAAGCTATCCTGGCTGAAGACGGCTGATAGCCAGAAACCGGTCCTAGGATGTTTGATTCCGGTCCAGGAAAGACATGGCTTGGTAGTTCGGGCTGGACTGTTCCCATGAGGCACAGGGTCAAGGCTGATTTGCATATGGCCATGTCAAAACTGGGGTGGTGTGGAGTGCAAAAAAACTATGGATTTAGGCCCAGATCTCTTTACTGGGGTAAATGCATGACATTGTTCTGCATTCTGTCCATCAATTGTTGTTTTTGCATTTGTCACCCCGAGTGGGATGGGTATGCTCAGGTGTGAGTCCCATGCTCTCCACACCACTGGAGTCAAGCTATCCTGGCTGAAGACCGCTGATAGCCAGAAACTGGTCCTAGGATGCTTGATTCCGGTCCAGGAAAGACATGGCTTTGCAGTTTGGGCTGGAATGTTCCCATGAGGCTCACGGTCAAGGCTGATTGGCATATGGCCATGTCTGAACTGGGGTGGCGTGGAGTGCAAAAAAACAATGGATTTAGACCCAGATCTGTGTACTGGGGTGAATGTATGACATTGTTCTGCATTCTGTCCATCAATTGTTGTTTTTGCATTTGTCACCCTTAGTGAGATGGGTATGCTCAGACGTGAGTCCCATACTCTCCACACCACTGGAGTCAAGCTATCCTGGCTGAAGATGGCTGATAGCCAGAAACCGGTCCTAGGATGCTAGATTCAGGTCCAGAAAAGACATGGCTTGGCAGTTTGGGCTGGAATGTTCCCATGAGGCTCACGGTCAACGCTGATTGGCATATGGCCATGTCTGAACTGGGGTGGTGTGGAGTGCAAAAAAACTATGGATTTAGGCCCAGATCTCTGTACTGGGGTGACTGTATGACATTGTTCTGCATTCTGTCCATCAATTGTTGTTTTAGCATTTGTCACCCCGAGTGGGATGGGTATGCTCAGATATGAGTCCCATGCTCTCCACACCACTGGAGTCAAGCTATTCTGGCTGAAGACGGCTGATAGCCAGAAACCGGTCCTAGGATGCTTGATTCCGGCCCAGGAAAGAAATGGCTTTGGCAGTTCGGGCTGGACTGTTCCCATGAGGCACAGGGTCAAGGCTGATTTGCATATGGCCATGTTTGAACTGGGGTGGTGTGGAGTGCAAAAAAACGATGGATTTAGGCCCAGATCTCTGTACTGGGGTGAAGGTATGACATTGTTCTGCATTCTGTCCAACAATTGTTGTTTTTGCATTCGTCACCACAAGTGGGATGGGCATGCTCAGACGTGAGTCCCAAGCTCTCCACACTACTGGAGTCAAGCTATCCTGGCTGAAGATGGCTGATAGCCCGAAACCGGTCCTAGGATGCTTGTCTATGGTGCAGGAAAGACAAGGCTTGGCAGTTTGGGCTGGAATGTTCCCATGAGGCACAGGGTCAAGGCTGATTGGCATATGTCATGTCTGAACTGGGGTGGTGTGGAGTGCAAAAAAGACTATGGATTTAGACCCAGATCTGTGTACTGGGGTCAATGTATGACATTGTTCTGCATTCTGTCCATCAATTGTTGTTTTTGCATTTGTCACCCCTAGTGAGATGGGTATGCTCAGACGTGAGTCCCATACTCTCCACACCACTGGAGTCAAGCTATCCTGGCTGAAGACGGCTGATAGCCAGAAACCGGTCCTAGGATGCTTGATTCCGGTCCAGGAAAGACATGGCTTGGCAGTTCGGGTTGGACTGTTCCCATGAGGCACAGGGTCAAGGCTGATTTGCATATGGCCATGTCTGAACTGGGGTGGTGTGGAGTGCAAACAAACGATGGATTTAGGCCCAGATCTCTGTACTGGGGTGAATGAATGACATTGTTCTGCATTCTGCCCATCAATTGTTTTTGCATTCGTCACCCCGAGTGGGATGGGTATGCTCAGACGTGAGTCTCATGCTCTCCACACCACTGGAGTCAAGCTATCCTGGCTGAAGACAGCTGATAGCCAGAAACCGGTCCTAGGATGCTTGATTCCGGTCCAGGAAAGACATGGCTTGGCAGTTCGGTCTGGGCTGTTCCCATGAGGCACAGGGTCAAGGCTGATTTGCATATGGCCATGTCTGAACTGGGGTGGTGTGGAGTGCAAACAAACGATGGATTTAGGCCCAGATCTCTGTACTGGGGAGAATGAATGACATTGTTCTGCATTCTGCCCATCAATTGTTTTTGCATTCGTCACCCCGAGTGGGATGGGTATGCTCAGACGTGAGTCTCATGCTCTCCACACCACTGGAGTCAAGCTATCCTGGCTGAAGACAGCTGATAGCCAGAAACCGGTCCTAGGATGCTTGATTCCAGTCCAGGAAAGACATGGCTTGGCAGTTCGGGCTGGGCTGTTCCCATGAGGCACAGAGTCAAGGCTGATTTGCATATGGCATGTCTGAACTGGGGTGGTGTGGAGTTCCCAAAAATGATGGATATTGGCCCAGATCTCTGTACTGGGGTGAATGTATGACATTGTTCTGCATTCTGTCATCAATTGTTGTTTTTGCATTTGTCACCCCGAGTGGGATGGGTATGCTCAGACGTGAGTCCCATGCTCTCCACACCACTGGAGTCAAGCTATCCTGGCTGAAGACGTCTGATAGCCAGAAACCGGTCCTTGGATGCTTGATTTCGGTCCAGGAAAGACATGGCTTGGCAGTTCGGGCTGGACTGTTCCCATGAAGCACACGGTCAAGGCTGATTTGCATATGGCCATGTCTGAACTGGGTTGGTGTGGAGTACAAAAAAACGATGGATTTAGGCCCAGATCTCTGTACTGGGGTGAATGTATGACATTGTTCGGCATTCTGTCCATCAATTGTTGTTTTTGCATTCGTCACCCCGAGTGGGATGGGCATGCTCAGACGTGAGTCCCATGCTCTCCACACTACTGGAGTCAAGCTATCCTGGCTGAAGACGGCTGATAGCCAGAAACCGGTCCTAGGATGCTTGATTCCGGTCCAGGAAAGACATGGCTTGGCAGTTCGGGCTGGACTGTTCCCATGAGGCACAGGGTCAAGGCTGATTTGCATATGGCCACGTCTGAACTGGGGTGGTGTGGAGTGCAAACAAAACGATGGATTTAGGCCCAGATCTCTGTACTGGGGTGAATGTATGACATTTTTCCGAATTCCGTCCATCAATTGTTGTATTTGCATTTGTCACCCCGAGTGGAATGGGTATGCTCAGACTTGAGTCCCATGCTCTCCACACCACTGGGGTCAAGCTATCCTGGCTGAAGACAGCTGATAGCCAAAAACCGGTCCTAGGATGCTTGATTCCGGTCCAGGAAAGACATGGCTTGGCAGTTCGGGCAGGACTGTTCCCAAGAGGCACAGGGTCAAGGCTGATTTGCAAATGGCCATGTCTGAACTGGGGTGGTGTGGAGTGCAAAGAAATGATGGATTTAGTCCCAGATCTCGGTACTGGGGTGAAGGTATGACATTGTTCTTCATTCTGTCCATCAATTGTTGTTTTTGCATTTGTCACCCAGAGTGGGATGGGTATGCTCAGACGTGAGTCCCATGCTCTCAACACCACTGGAGTCAAGCTATCCTGGCTGAAGACGGCTGATATCCAGAAACCGGTCCTAGAATGCTTGATTCCGGTCCAGGAAAGACATTGCTTGGCAGTTCGGGCTGGACTGTTCCCATAATGCACAGGGTGAAGGCTGATTTGCATATGGCCATGTCTGAACTGGGGTGGTGTGGAGTGCAAAAGTACGATGGATTTAGGCCCAGATCTCTTTACTGGGGTGAATGTATGACATTGTTCTGAATTCTGTCCATCAATTGTTGTTTTTGCATTTGTCACCCCGAGTGGGATGGGTATGCTCAGACGTGAGTCCCATGCTCTCCACACCACTGGAGTCAAGCTATCCTGGCTGAAGACCGCTGATAGCCAGAAACTGGTCCTAGGATGCTTGATTCCGGTCCAGGAAAGACATGGCTTTGCAGTTTGGGCTGGAATGTTCCCATGAGGCTCACGGTCAAGGCTGATTGGCATATGGCCATGTCTGAACTGGGGTGGCGTGGAGTGCAAAAAAACAATGGATTTAGACCCAGATCTGTGAACTGGGGTGAATGTATGACATTGTTCTGCATTCTGTCCATCAATTGTTTTTGCATTTGTCACCCTTAGTGAGATGGGTATGCTCAGACGTGAGTCCCATACTCTCCACACCACTGGAGTCAAGCTATCCTGGCTGAAGATGGCTGATAGCCAGAAACGGGTCCTAGGATGCTAGATTCCGGTCCAGAAAAGACATGGCTTGGCAGTTTGGGCTGGAATGTTCCCATGAGGCTCACGGTCAAGGCTGATTGGCATATGGCCATGTCTGAACTGGGGTGGTGTGGAGTGCAAAAAAACTATGGATTTAGGCCCAGATCTCTGTACTGGGGTGACTGTATGACATTGTTCTGCATTCTGTCCATCAATTGTTGTTTTAGCATTTGTCACCCCGAGTGGGATGGGTATGCTCAGATATGAGTCCCTTGCTCTCCACACCACTGGAGTCAAGCTATTCTGGCTGAAGACGGCTGATAGCCAGAAACCGGTCCTAGGATGCTTGATTCCGGCCCAGGAAAGAAATGGCTTTAGCAGTTCGGGCTGGACTGTTCCCATGAGGCACAGGGTCAAGGCTGATTTGCGTATGGCCATGTTTGAACTGGGGTGGTGTGGAGTGCAAAAAAACGATGGATTTAGGCCCAGATCTCTGTACTGGGGTGAAGGTATGACATTGTTCTGCATTCTGTCCATCAATTGTTGTTTTTGCATTTGTCACCCAGAGTGGGATGGGTATGCTCAGAAGTGAGTCCCAACCTCTCCACACTACTGGAGTCAAGCTATTCTGCCTGAAGATGGTTGATAGCCAGAAAACGGTCCTAGGATGCTTGATTCCGGTCCAGGAAAGACATGGCTTGGCAGTTCGGGATGGAATGTTCCCATGAGACACAGGGTCAAGGCTAAATTGCATATGGCCATGTCTGAACTGGTGTGGTGTGGAGTGAAAAAAAACGATGGATTTAGGCCCAGATCTCTGTACTGGGGTGAATGTATGACATTGTTCTGCATTCTGTCCAACAATTGTTGTTTTTGCATTCGTCACCACAAGTGGGATGGGCATGCTCAGACGTGAGTCCCAAGCTCTCCACACTACTGGAGTCAAGCTATCCTGGCTGAAGATGGCTGATAGCCCGAAACCGGTCCTAGGATGCTTGATTATGGTGCAGGAAAGACAAGGCTTGGCAGTTTGGGCTGGAATGTTCCCATGAGGCACAGGGTCAAGACTGATTGGCATATGTCATGTCTGAACTGGGGTGGTGTGGAGTGCAAAAAAGACTATGGATTTAGACCCAGATCTGTGTACTGGGGTCAATGTATGACATTGTTCTGCATTCTGTCCATCAATTGTTGTTTTTGCATTTGTCACCCCTAGTGAGATGGGTATGCTCAGACGTGAGTCCCATACTCTCAACACCACTGGAGTCAAGCTATCCTGGCTGAAGACGGCTGATAGCCAGAAACCGGTCCTAGGATGCTTGATTCCGGTCCAGGAAAGACATGGCTTGGCAGTTCGGGTTGGACTGTTCCCATGAGGCACAGGGTCAAGGCTGATTTGCATATGGCCATGTCTGAACTGGGGTGGTGTGGAGTGCAAACAAACGATGGATTTAGGCCCAGATCTCTGTACTGGGGTGAATGAATGACATTGTTCTGCATTCTGCCCATCAATTGTTTTTGCATTCGTCACCCCGAGTGGGATGGGTATGCTCAGACGTGAGTCTCATGCTCTCCACACCACTGGAGTCAAGCTATCCTGGCTGAAGACAGCTGATAGCCAGAAACCGGTCCTAGGATGCTTGATTCCGGTCCAGGAAAGACATGGCTTGGCAGTTCGGGCTGGGCTGTTCCCATGAGGCACAGGGTCAAGGCTGATTTGCATATGGCCATGTCTGAACTGGGGTGGTGTGGAGTGCAAACAAACGATGGATTTAGGCCCAGATCTCTGTACTGGGGTGAATGAATGACATTGTTCTGCATTCTGCCCATCAATTGTTTTTGCATTCGTCACCCCGAGTGGGATGGGTATGCTCAGACGTGAGTCTCATGCTCTCCGCACCACTGGAGTCAAGCTATCCTGGCTGAAGACAGCTGATAGCCAGAAACCGGTCCTAGGATGCTTGATTCCGGTCCAGGAAAGACATGGCTTGGCAGTTCGGGCTGGGCTGTTCCCATGAGGCACAGGGTCAAGGCTGATTTGCATATGGCATGTCTGAACTGGGGTGGTGTGGAGTTCACAAAAATTATGGATTTTGGCCCAGATCTCTGTACTGGGGTGAATGTATGACATTGTTATGCATTCTGTCATCAATTGTTGTTTTTGCATTTGTCACCCCGAGTAGGATGGGTATGCTCAGACGTGAGTCCCATGCTCTCCACACCACTGGAGTCAAGCTATCCGGGCTGAAGATGTCTGATAGCCAGAAACCGGTCCTAGGAAGCTTGATTCCGGTCCAGGAAAGACACGGCTTGGCAGTTCGGGCTGGACTGTTCCCATGAGGCACAGGGTCAAGGCTGATTTGCATATGGCATGTTTGAACTGGGGTGGTGTGGAGTGCAAAAAAATGATGGATTTAGGCCCAGATCTCTGTACTGGGGTGACTGTATGACATTGTTCTGCATTCTGTCCATCAATTGTTGTTTTAGCATTTGTCACCCCGAGTGGGATGGGTATGCTCAGACGTGAGTCCCATGCTCTCCACACCACTGGAGTCAAGCTATTCTGGCTGAAGACGGCCGATAGCCAGAAACCGGTCCTAGGATGCTTGATTCCGGTCCGGGAAAGAAATGGCTTTGGCAGTTCGGGCTGGACTGTTCCCATGAGGCACAGGGTCAAGGCTGATTTGCATATGGCCATGTCTGAACTGGGGTGGTGTGGAGTGCAAAAGTACGATGGATTTAGGCCCAGATCTCTTTACTGGGGTGAATGTATGACATTGTTCTGTATTCTGTCCATCATTTGTTGTTTTTGCATTTGTCACCCCGAGTGTGATGGGTACTCCCAGATGTGAGTCCCATGCTCTTCACACCACTGGAGTCAAGCTATCCTGGCTGAAGACGGCTGATAGCCAGAAACCGGTCCTAGGATGTTTGATTCCGGTCCAGGAAAGACATGGCTTGGTAGTTCGGGCTGGACTGTTCCCATGAGGCACAGGGTCAAGGCTGATTTGCATATGGCCATGTCAAAACTGGGGTGGTGTGGAGTGCAAAAAAACTATGGATTTAGGCCCAGATCTCTTTACTGGGGTAAATGTATGACATTGTTCTGCATTCTGTCTATCAATTGTTGTTTTTGCATTTGTCACCCCGAGTGGGATGGGTATGCTCAGACGTGAGTCCCATGCTCTCCACACCACTGGAGTCAAGCTATCCTGGCTGAAGACCGCTGATAGCCAGAAACTGGTCCTAGGATGCTTGATTCCGGTCCAGGAAAGACATGGCTTTGCAGTTTGGGCTGGAATGTTCCCATGAGGCTCACGGTCAAGGCTGATTGGCATATGGCCATGTCTGAACTGGGGTGGCGTGGAGTGCAAAAAAACAATGGATTTAGACCCAGATCTGTGTACTGGGGTGAATGTATGACATTGTTCTGCATTCTGTCCATCAATTGTTGTTTTTGCATTTGTCACCCTTAGTGAGATGGGTATGCTCAGACGTGAGTCCCATACTCTCCACACCACTGGAGTCAAGCTATCCTGGCTGAAGATGGCTGATAGCCAGAAACCGGTCCTAGGATGCTAGATTCCGGTCCAGAAAAGACATGGCTTGGCAGTTTGGGCTGGAATGTTCCCATGAGGCTCACGGTCAACGCTGATTGGCATATGGCCATGTCTGAACTGGGGTGGTGTGGAGTGCAAAAAACTATGGATTTAGGCCCAGATCTCTGTACTGGGGTGACTGTATGACATTGTTCTGCATTCTGTCCATCAATTGTTGTTTTAGCATTTGTCACCCCGAGTGGGATGGGTATGCTCAGATATGAGTCCCATGCTCTCCACACCACTGGAGTCAAGCTATTCTGGCTGAAGACGGCTGATAGCCAGAAACCGGTCCTAGGATGCTTGATTCCGGCCCAGGAAAGAAATGGCTTTGGCAGTTCGGGCTGGACTGTTCCCATGAGGCACAGGGTCAAGGCTGATTTGCATATGGCCATGTTTGAACTGGGGTGGTGTGGAGTGCAAAAAAACGATGGATTTAGGCCCAGATCTCTGTACTGGGGAGAAGGTATGACATTGTTCTGCATTCTGTCCATCAATTGTTGTTTTTGCATTTGTCACCCAGAGTGGGATGGGTATGCTCAGACGTGAGTCCCAACCTCTCAACACTACTGGAGTCAAGCTATTCTGCCTGAAGATGGTTGATAGCCAGAAACCGGTCCTAGGATGCTTGATTCCGGTCCAGGAAAGACATGGCTTGGCAGTTCGGGATGGAATGTTCCCATGAGACACAGGGTCAAGGCTAAATTGCATATGGCCATGTCTGAACTGGGGTGGTGTGGAGTTCACAAAAATGATGGATTTTGGCCCAGATCTCTGTACTGGGGTGAATGTATGACATTGTTATGCATCCTGTCATCAATTGTTGTTTTTGCATTTGTCACCCCGAGTAGGATGGGTATGCTCAGACGTGAGTCCCATGCTCTCCACACCACTGGAGTCAAGCTATCCTGGCTGAAGATGTCTGATAGCCAGAAACCGGTCCTAGGAAGCTTGATTCCGGTCCAGGAAAGACACGGCTTGGCAGTTCGGGCTGGACTGTTCCCATGAGGCACAGGGTCAAGGCTGATTTGCATATGGCATGTTTGAACTGGGGTGATGTGGAGTGCAAAAAAATGATGGATTTAGGCCCAGATCTCTGTACTGGGGTGACTGTATGACATTGTTCTGCATTCTGTCCATCAATTGTTGTTTTAGCATTTGTCACCCCGAGTGGGATGGGTATGCTCAGACGTGAATCCCATGCTCTCCACACTACTGGAGTCAAGCTATTCTGCCTGAAGATGGCTGATAGCCAGAAACCGGTCCTAGGATGATTGATTCCGGTCCAGGAAAGACATGGCTTGGCAGTTCGGGCTGGACTGTTCCCATGAGACACAGGGTCAAGGCTAAATTGCATATGGCCATGTCTGAACTGGGGTGGTGTGGAGTGCAAAAAACAATGGATTTTGGCCCAGATCTTTGTACTGGGGTGAATGTATGACATTGTTCTGCATTCTGTCTATCAATTGTTGTTTTTGCATTTGTCACCCCAAGTGGGATGGGTATGCTCAGACGTGAGTCCCATGCTCTCCACAGCACTGGAGTCAAGGTATCCTGGCTGAAGATGGCTGATAGCCAGAAACCGGTCCTAGGAAGCTTGATTCCGGTCCAGGAAAGACATGGCTTGGCAGTTCGGGCTGGACTGTTCCCATGAAGCACACGGTCAAGGCTGATTTGCATATGGCCATGTCTGAACTGGGTTGGTGTGGAGTACAAAAAAAAATGGATGGAGGCCCAGATCTCTGTACTGGGGTGAATGTATGACATTGTTCGGCATTCTGTCCATCAATTGTTGTTTTTGCATTCGTCACCCTGAGTTGGATGGGCATGCTCAGACGTGAGTCCCATGCTCTCCACACTACTGGAGTCAAGCTATCCTGGCTGAAGATGGCTGATAGCCAGAAACCGGTCCTAGGATGCTTAAATCCGGTCCAGGAAAGACATGGCTTGGCAGTTCGGGCTGGACTGTTCCCATGAGGCACAGGGTCAAGGCTGATTTGCATATGGCCACGTCTGAACTGCGGTGGTGTGGAGTGCAAAAAAAACAATGGATTTAGGCCCAGATCTCTGTACTGTGGTGAATGTATGACATTTTTCTGCATTCCGTTCATCAATTGTTGTATTTGCATTTGTCACCCCGAGTGGAATGGGTATGCTCAGACTTGAGTCCCATGCTTGTAGGAGAGTAGGGTCTGCTATCCTATGGTCACCCCAAATTTTTGCTTTTTGCTTCACTGGTTTCTGACTTAATGTGGCTGTGGGCCTGCTAATCAGACCCACAGCCTGCTGTTCTCTCTCTAAATTACTGCCAATGCACATTAGGTGCATTACGAATTGGAACTGGTTCACCTTATGAGCCCCTGTATTAGTGCACCCTAGGTGCCCAGGGCATAGGTGTATCCAAGGCCTACCAGGGGCTGCAGCATGTATTGTGCCACCCCTGGCCTGGCCTCCATATTTGACACAACTGGCTGATCACTCAGCTGGGGTAAGTCGGTGTAACCACCTCTTACTTAGGTACAGTATGTCTGTGCCTAACCCTAAACTGGACACATATGTTCCTATCAGCCACTCCTATGGAAGGCCTCATCAATCCTGGAGGCATAGTGCTTGGAAATATGTGAGATGGTGCTCTAGCATGAGCTGAGCCTGTCTGCAGCTGTCGGGAACCACTCCCTAAGCTGTTCCGGGATATTGCCATACCATATACTCTTAAGTGCATTATAATCCTCGCGGTTAAATGCTATCTTTGGTTTGGCTTTATCAAAACATGTCGAGTAAGGTGTCATACGAATTGGAATACTATCCCCTCGCCAATTCTGGCGACGGGGATAGCATTCCACCCTTCTAGAGGGACACGACATGTGTGTAGCCTTAACCCCGGTTAAAGTTAAACAGAGCCTCAGCATCACAAAATGGATGCTGCCACCACAGACACGAGTCTGGCCTCCTGCTGCTGACCGAAACTCGGCAGATGGTGGCCTGGACAAAGGGTTTCCTGCCTTGGGAGGTGCGAGCACCACCCCAGACAGGATTTTGTGTATTGGGTAGGACAGGGCTGAATAGAATCAGACATGCCCGGGGCACACAAGGTGTCCCCGTGCATAGGCCAGTCCAAACCGGTCCTGGGACTTTCCAGACCCAGGCCTGGCGCGGAACTGGACAAAGGAAAGGGGGTGTAACTGCCCCCCTTCCTGGTTCCTCCCAGAGGAGGGACCTAGTAGGTGATCCACCCCTCAGATTGGGAATAAGAGTGGGAGCAGTGCCATTGCACAGCAGATCATCCTGAATCAACTTTACACGAAGAAGAAGACTGGACTTTGACATTCTGCTGCACAGAAGACTGAAGAGAATCTCCCTTGTGGCCTAGGAGTGGCCACCCTGTGAACACAGGTACCAACCAGCAACTCGACGTCTGCTTTGCCGCCGCCTCCCGCCGGAGCCCGAGCCCAGAGCCCGACAAGAACCAGACTCCCAGACCTCTCAGAGCCCGATCCACAGTCCCTGCAAAGAAGGGACCCGTGGAGGCACCGAGTGACGTGGGACCGGACCTCTTGGAAGACACTCGAAAAGCTGACTGCGCAGCTTCTGAGGCATCCTCGACGTTGTGCTTTGGGGACTGAGAACCCCCACCACCGAGCAGCCCTTGCACCGAAGATCAGCCCTCCAGCATCTCCACGATCTGCGTGGGGCCCTTTTGCATTGTGCCACTCGACACGCCATCCCTGCCAATAGCCACGTGGTCAGCGGCCATCTTGGCGACGAACCCGAAGATTTACACAGCAGGTCTGGTTGCTCCAGACCTACCCAAGCTCCTGTGAAAAGGAGCACCCGCTCTGACCTTGCTGGTCCGAGTGTTAAGCATCTTTCAACTTCTGCCTGGCTTGCCTTTGCCAAGGCCTGTTTGCTCCGATCAAGGTGCCGACACTGCCAACAGCGAGAAGCCTGCGTGGGACAGCTCGTGACCGACTCCTGGACGTCCTCGACCCCGGGTATCCACGTGGCTGCAGAAAGAAACTACCCGACAACGCCTGTTTGCACCCGACATCGCCTGGTTCCAATCTGGTTCCATGGTAGTCACTGGCTAGTGACTTTGAACACTGTCCCCTCTGCTTTCAGGTCTTCACATCTTCAGATCCACCCTTGGATCCACCGGAACTCTTCACATCGAGCCGCCTGCAGCATCTTCAGCTCCAAGCACCATCGACCAGCGTGACGAAACCCGACACTACTTCGACCCTGTGCACCCGCTTCCTGTGGGTGAGGTAACTCAGCTCCGCCGGTGCCCCTGCACTGGTACACATCCCAAGGGCTGGTGTTTTAAGTTTCAGCTCCGTAGGTCACTCGGAAGGTTCCTAACTTTCTAACTTTGTACTTTTTACGCACCATAGACTTTGCATTGGAAAGTGCGTGCACTTTGAACACTGCACCCGAGTCCCGTGGGCCTCTCCCGACTTAGTCACTGCTAGTCTCGAATAGCTCCAGCGATTCCCAAGGCCCTAGGCCTCTTCACTTTCCTATTGGTATCTCTTATACCACTTTCTTAGTATATGGTTTAGGTGGCCCCTAGGGCTCATCCATATTGTGCAACTTTTGTGTATTTTAAACTGTCTTGTGATTTAACGCTTGTGCTTCTGTGCTCATAAAGAGTCCAGGGGATTTTATAGTTAATAAATCAATATATATTTTCAATATATATCTGTGTGGTGTCCCTTTCATTTGGTATTCAAGGGGGTTGTGTATGGTATAACAGCTGGCTTCACATACCTTTCAGAGTTTAGCCTAAGACTGCTTTGTCCACGTTACCACTAGGATAACTGGTCTACAAGGTTGAATTACAACCATCATCATAAGGGTTGCTTGGCATGATACAAAGTGATCACTAAGAATTAGTGAGCATTATATACCAGGCCAACTTCTCACATTGGTGAGCAGCGGATTGGGATCTGAGCTTGCTGTTGTTTTACCATTACAATCTTTGAGATTATCATTTGAAAGATCATACAGGTACCTGCTAGGTACATATAAAACAAGACTAGTATACATAAGTTCTACTGAACTTAGTTGTTGTAGAGCAAAGGGAGTAGCACACCCTAGCTACAACTACTAGATAGGTTTAGTAGGTAAACACCAGTGTAGGTAGATTGCAACACATCCACCCACACTAGAGCAATGTCTGGAGCAGAGGGGTCCAGTGGACTTACTCCTGTTGAGAGTGACCCTCCAAGGGCACCATCCAAATTTGCTATTTTTTCCTTTAAGGAATTAAGACAGCTTTGTGTCTTAAGGGGTCTGAAGACAGGGCCTTCCCCTACTACAGACCACCTAAGAGAGCTCTTAGACCAGTCTGAGACTCTAAAGCCCTCTAAAGCAAACCCCACAGGGAATGCTGAAGGAGGCCATCCTTCAGAGGATGACACTGTAGACACCCCTGCCCCTATCATCCTGGTAGATGAGGAAGCCTCCACCACTGGAGCTCCTCAGGTAGATGAGGAGGAAGAGGAAGAGGAAGAGGAGGAGGTGGAAAGCAGTGAGTCAGATGATGACAGAAATAGTCAGGTGCTGGTCAGTAGACTGAACCAGGCTAACTTAAGCTTACTTGGGAATGAATCAGGTAACAACCCATTCAGACCCCCAGGTGGACTTAACCAGGAGCCTAGGAGGAGAAGGACTCACTCAGGTGACTCTGACAACTCCCATGCTTCTAGAGGTTCTCATGGTCACTCCAGAAGAAGGATGACTAGCCCTCAGAGAAGGGAACATGAGACCAAATTGAGAGAATCTCAAATTAGAGAGGCTGAATTGAGAGTCCAGAGACAAGAGTTAGAGATTGCCCTGGCCCAAGAGAAACTTGCTAGAGCAAGACAGCCTAGAGAGAGTGGGGTAATAGAACCCACTGGTGGCAGCAATATCCACAAGGATAAAGACAGGTCTTTTGATAACAGAAACCTGAGTAAGATTGTGCCCCCCTACAAAGCTGGGGATGATATCCATAAATGGATTACTGCAATGGAGAGAGCCTGCAGAGTATAGCAGATCCCTCAGGAGCAGTGGGCAGCAATCTTGTGGCTCTCCTTTGAAGGTAGAGGCCGAGACAGACTCCTCACAGTTAGTGATGGGGATTCTAGAAACTACCTGGTCCTGAAGAGTGCTCTGATTGATGGGTTAGGCTTAACCACTGAACAGTACAGGTTAATGTTCAGAGATACCCAGAAGACACAGACTCAGGACTGGTCTGAATTTGTTGAGTGTGCCACTAAGGCTCTGGAGGGATGGTTGCTGGGAAGCAAGGTTACAGACTATGAAGGATTGTATAATTTGCTGATGAGAGAACAAATTTTAAATAATTGTCAGAACCAGCAGTTGCATCAACATTTGGTTGACTCAGATTTGACCTCTCCCCAAGAATTGGGAAAGAGGGCAGATAAATGGGTAAGAACCAGAGTTAAGCAAAAGAACCAGAACCAGAACCAGGGTGGTGACCAGAAGAAAACAGACCAGAAGGGTGGGGAGCAGAAAGCTAAAGACCAGAAGTCTTCAACAGGGCCCCAAACTGAGACAGAGGGTGGGTCCCAAACTTCCAAGAAGAAGAAGAAAGAAGGTCAGAAGAAACCCTGGTGTAAAACTTGTAAAAACACCTCTCACTGGACAAGTGAGTGTAAAAAGGGCGGAGCCCCCAGCACTGCAGCCCCTAAGGCACCTGCACCCACTAGTACAGTTAGCAGTGCTGGTCCTCAAGCCAAGGGATTAGTGGGTATCACTTTGGGAACTGAAGGAGATTCTGACCTAGTCAGAACCCTTACACAGGCTGTTCTGGTTTGTGAAGGGGACATAGATTTGACCCCTGACATAAGTCCCAGTAACCTGGGCAAATACAGACAGACGCCTTTGATCAACAATAAAGTGGCTCAAGCTTACAGGGACACATGTGCCAGTGTCACTATGGTGACACCTAACTTTGTGGACCCTGGACAATACATGCCAGGCGATGATTACCTGGTGACCAATGCCAGCAATGTCACTACTACACATAGTGTGGCACTTGTTAACTTTTCCTGGGGAGGGGTAACTGGCCTAAAGAAAGTTGGGGTTAGTGCTGATCTCCCAGTAGAATGTTTGTTGGGCAATGACCTGGAGAACTCTCTATGGTCAGAAGTTGAGTACAGGACTCATGCAGAGATGTTAGGGATATCATCACATGTCCTTGCTGTGACCAGGTCATAGGCCAAAAAGTGCCTCTCTGAACCTCAGGTCTTGGATCCTGGAACAATGGACCAAGCACCTTCCAAGAAGAAGAACAGGAGGGTTAAGGCTGCGCCTTCCCAACTGCCTACAAGTGAGGATCAGGCTTCACAGGAAACTGATCTTGAGACCCCTGAAGGAACTGTCCCTGAAGAACTTGAACCTGATCAGGTTGAGTTTCTGGGGACAGGGGGACCTTCTAGGGCAGACTTGGGGCAGGCTCAGTTAACCTGTCCTTCTCTTGAACCCCTCAGACAGCAGGCTGCTGCTGAGGCTGCTGGGAATGCTCAAGGTGCCCATAAAGTATATTGGGACGATGGACTCCTTTATTCAGAGGCTAGAGACCCCAAGCCTGGTGCTACCAGGAGGTTGGTTATACCTCTGCAATTTAGGGGCTTCCTACTCACCTTGGCCCATGATATTCCTTTAGCAGGACACCTAGGCCAGAACAAGACCTGGGACAGGCTTGTCCCTCACTTTCACTGGCCTCACATGTCTGAAGACACCAAGGAGTTTTGTCGCTCCTGTGAAACCTGCCAAGCCAGTGGTAAAGCAGGTGGAACAACAAAGGCCCCCCTGATACCACTACCTGTGGTGGGGGTTCCCTTTGAAAGAGTGGGGATTGATATTGTTGGTCCAATGGATCCCCCTACAGCATCTGGGCACAGATTCATACTGGTGGTAGTGGATCATGCCACCAGGTACCCAGAGGCAATTCCACTTAGGACCACAACAGCTCCTGTTGTGGCCAGGGCCTTACTTGGAGTTTTCTCCAGAGTAGGGTTTCCTAAGGAGGTAATATCTGATAGAGGTGCCAACTTCATGTCAGGATATTTGACAGCTATGTGGAAGGAATGTGGTGTTAACTACAAATTCACCACTCCTTATCACCCACAATGCAATGGGCTTGTTGAGAGGTTCAACAAGACCCTAAAGGGCATGATTAAAGGATTACCTGAAAAGCTCAGGCGAAGATGGGACATCCTACTGCCCTGCCTTTTGTTCGCTTACAGAGAGGTCCCTCAAAAGGGGGTTGGCTTCAGCCCCTTTGAATTGTTGTTTGGGCACCCTGTAAGAGGACCCCTGTGTCTAGTGAAGGAAGGATGGGAGTTACCTCTCAAAAAGCCTAAGCAAGACATAGTGGACTATGTACTTGGTCTCCGCTCCAGGATGGCAGAGTACATGGAAAAGGCATCTAAAAACCTTGAGGCTAGCCAAGAATTACAGAAAGCTTGGCATGACCAAAAGGCTGTCCTTGTTGAATTTCAGCCTGGACAGAAGGTATGGGTGTTGGAGCCAGTGGCCCCAGCAGCACTCCAAGACAAGTGGTCTGGACCCCATACAATTCTGGAGAAGAAGGGAGAGGTTACCTACTTGGTGGACCTAGGAACTCCCAGGAGCCCCCACAGGGTGCTCCATGTGAACAGATTGAAGGCATATGTCAGCAGGGCAGACATGGGCTTGCTCATGGCTACAGATGAGGGACAGGAGGAAGAGAGTGACCCTCTCCCAGACCTGCTCACTCAGAACCCTGAGGATGGCTCAGTTGATGGTGTGGCCTTAGGTGGCAGCCTCACTGAACATCAGCAACGTGACTGCAGACAAGTTCTACAGGCATACAGGCATATGTTCTCCTTGACACCCAGTCAGACTAACTGGTGTACACATGTGGTGGACACTGGTGACAGTCTTCCTGTGAAGAGCAAGATTTACAGGCAACCTGACCACGTCAGGGACTGTATAAAGACTGAGGTGCAAAAGATGCTGGAATTAGGTGTCATTGAGCCTTCAGAGAGCCCCTGGGCTAGCCCAGTGGTTCTGGTCCCCAAACCTCACACCAAAGATGGCAAGAGAGAGATGAGGTTCTGTGTGGATTACAGAGGACTCAATGCTGTCACCAGGACAGATGCACACCCTATTCCAAGGGCAGATGAGCTCATTGACAAGTTGGCTTCTGCCAAATATTTGAGCACATTTGACTTGACAGCTGGCTACTGGCAAATCAGGTTAGCTGAGGAGTCTAAAGCCAAGACAGCATTTTCTACCCCTAGTGGGCATTATCAGTTTCTGGTGATGCCCTTTGGTTTGAAAAATGCACCTGCCACCTTCCAAAGGTTGGTGAATCAAGTCCTCACTGGGTTGGATGACTTTTGTGCAGCTTATCTGGACGATATTGCTGTCTTTAGCTCCACCTGGGAGGATCACCTGGTCCACCCGAAGGAAGTGCTTGAGGCTCTGCAGAAGGCAGGCCTCACTATCAAGGCAACAAAGTGCCAGATAGGGCAGAGCAAGGTTGTATAACTGGGCCACCTTGTAGGTGGAGGCCAAGTTCAACCACTGGAGAGTAAGATCCAGACCATCAAGGACTGGTCCCCTCCAACCACCCAGACTCAGGTCAGAGCTTTCTTGGGCCTGACTGGGTACTACAGGAAGTTTGTTAAGAACTATGGGTCCATTGTGACTCCTCTTAATGATCTGACATCCAAGAAGATGCCCAAAAAGGTTCAGTGGACAGAAATCTGTCAAAAGGCATTTGATGACCTGAAGAAGGCCATGTGCTCTGCACCTATCCTGAAGAGTCCTGACTACTCAAGAGAGTTCATTGTCCAAACAGATGCTTCTGAGATGGGAGTGGGAGCAGTGCTTTCACAGCTTAATGTAGATGGCCAGGACCAGCCCATTGCTTTTATTAGCAGAAGGCTGACCCCCAGAGAGAAACGTTGGTCAGCTATAGAGAGGGAGGCCTTTGCTGTGGTGTGGGCCCTGAAGAAGTTGAGGCCATACTTGTTTGGCACTCACTTCAAGATTCAGACCGACCATAAGCCCCTCTTATGGCTTAATCAGATGAAGGGTGAAAACCCCAAACTACTCAGGTGGTCCATTTCCCTACAGGGGATGGACTTTACAGTGGAGCACCGCCCAGGGACTGACCATGGCAACGCAGATGGTCTCTCCAGGTACTTCCACTTAGAACATGAAGACACAACTGGTCAAGGTTAGTCTAATGTCCCTGCGTTTGGGGGGGGTTATGTAGGAGAGTAGGGTCTGCTATCCTATGGTCACCCCAAATTTTTGCTTTTTGCTTCACTGGTTTCTGACTTAATGTGGCTGTGGGCCTGCTAATCAGACCCACAGCCTGCTGTTCTCTCTCTAAATTACTGCCAATGCACTTTAGGTGCATTACGAATTGGAACTGGTTCACCTTATGAGCCCCTGTATTAGTGCACCTTAGGTGCCCAGGGCATAGGTGTATCCAAGGCCTACCAGGGGCTGCAGCATGTATTGTGCCACCCCTGGCCTGGCCTCCATATTTGACACAACTGGCTGATCACTCAGCTGGGGTAAGTCGGTGTAACCACCTCTTACTTAGGTACAGTATGTCTGTGCCTAACCCTAAACTGGACACATATGTTCCTATCAGCCACTCCTATGGAAGGCCTCATCAATCCTGGAGGCAGAGTGCTTGGAAATATGTGAGATGGTGCTCTAGCATGAGCTGAGCCTGTCTGCAGCTGTCGGGAACCACTCCCTAAGCTGTTCCGGGATATTGCCATACCATATACTCTTAAGTGCATTATAATCCTCGCGGTTAAATGCTATCTTTGGTTTGGCTTTATCAAAACATGTCGAGTAAGGTGTCATACGAATTGGAATACTATCCCCTCGCCAATTCTGGCGACGGGGATAGCATTCCACCCTTCTAGAGGGACACGACATGTGTGTAGCCTTAACCCCGGTTAAAGTTAAACAGAGCCTCAGCATCACAAAATGGATGCTGCCACCACAGACACGAGTCTGGCCTCCTGCTGCTGACCGAAACTCGGCAGACGGTGGCCTGGACAAAGGGTTTCCTGCCTTGGGAGGTGCGAGCACCACCCCAGACAGGATTTTGTGTATTGGGTAGGACAGGGCTGAATAGAATCAGACATGCCCGGGGCACACAAGGTGTCCCCGTGCATAGGCCAGTCCAAACCGGTCCTGGGACTTTCCAGACCCAGGCCTGGCGCGTAACTGGACAAAGGAAAGGGGGTGTAACCGCCCCCCTTCCTGGTTCCTCCCAGAGGAGGGACCTAGTAGGTGATCCACCCCTCAGATTGGGAATAAGAGTGGGAGCAGTGCCATTGCACAGCAGATCATCCTGAATCAACTTTACACGAAGAAGAAGACTGGACTTCGACATTCTGCTGCACAGAAGACTGAAGAGAATCTCCCTTGTGGCCTAGGAGTGGTCACCCTGTGAACACAGGTACCAACCAGCAACTCGACGTCTGCTTTGCCGCCGCCTCCCGCCGGAGCCCGAGCCCAGAGCCCGACAAGAACCAGACTCCCAGACCTCTCAGAGCCCGATCCACAGTCCCTGCAAAGAAGGGACCCGTGGAGGCACCGAGTGACGTGGGACCGGACCTCTTGGAAGACACTCGAAAAGCTGACTGCGCAGCTTCTGAGGCATCCTCGACGTTGTGCTTTGGGGACTGAGAACCCCCACCACCGAGCAGCCCTTGCACCGAAGATCAGCCCTCCAGCATCTCCACGGTCTGCGTGGGGCCCTTTTGCATTGTGCCACTCGATCCGCCATCCCGGCCACTAGCCACGTGGTCAGCGGCCATCTTGGCGACGAACCCGAAGATTTACACAGCAGGTCTGGTTGCTCCAGACCTACCCAAGCTCCTGTGAAAAGGGGCACCCGCTCTGACCTTGCTGGTCCGAGTGTTAAGCATCTTTCAACTTCTGCCTGGCTTGCCTTTGCCAAGGCCTGTTTGCTCCGATCAAGGTGCCGACACTGCCAGCAGTGAGAAGCCTGCGTGTGACAGTTCGTGACCGACTCCTGGACGTCCTCGACCCCGGGTATCCACATGGCTGCAGAAAGAAGCTACCCAAAAACGCCTGTTTGCACCCAACATCGCCTGGTTCCAATCTGGTTCCACGGTAGTCACTGGCTAGTGACTTTGAACACTGTCCCCTCTGCTTTCAGGTCTTCACATCTTCAGATCCACCCTTGGATCCACCGGGACTCTTCACATCGAGCCGCCTGCAGCATCTTCAGCTCCAAGCACCATCGACCAGCGTGACGAAACCCGACACTACTTCGACCCTGTGCACCCGCTTCTTGTGGGTGAGGTAACTCAGCTCCGCTGGTGCCCCTGTACTGGTACACATCCCAAGGGCCTGTGTTTTAAGTTTCAGCTCCGTAGGTCACTCGGAAGGTTCCTAACTTTCTAACTTTGTACTTTTTACGCACCATAGACTTTGCATTGGAAAGTGCGTGCACTTTGAACACTGCACCCGAGTCCCGTGGGCCTCTCCCGACTTAGTCACTGCTAGTCTCGAATAGCTCCAGCGATTCCCAAGGCCCTAGGCCTCTTCACTTTCCTATTGGTATCTCTTATACCACTTTCTTAGTATATGGTTTAGGTGGCCCCCAGGGCTCATCCATATTGTGCAACTTTTGTGTATTTTAAACTGTCTTGTGATTTAACGCTTGTGCTTCTGTGCTCATAAAGAGTCCAGGGGATTTTATAGTTAATAAATCAATATATATTTTCAATATATATCTGTGTGGTGTCCCTTTCATTTGGTATTCAAGGGGGTTGTGTATGGTATAACAGCTGGCTTCACATGCCTTTCAGAGTTTAGCCTAAGACTGCTTTGTCCACGTTACCACTAGGATAACTGGTCTACAAGGTTGAATTACAACCATCATCATAAGGGTTGCTTGGCATGATACAAAGTGATCACTAAGAATTAGTGAGCATTATATACCAGGCCAACTTCTCACAATGCTCTCCACACCACTGGGGTCAAGCTATCCTGGCTGAAGACAGCTGATACCCAAAAACCGGTCCTAGGATGCTTGATTCTGGTCCAGGAAAGACATGGCTTGGCAGTTCGGGCAGGACTGTTCCCAAGAGGCACAGGGTCAAGGCTGATTTGCATATGGCCACGTCTGAACTGGGGTGGTGTGGAGTGCAAAAAAACTATGGATTTAGGCCCAGATCTCTGTACTGGGGTGACTGTATGGCATTGTTCTGCATTCTGTCCATCAATTGTTGTTTTAGCATTTGTCACCCCGAGTGTGATGGGTATGCTCAGACGTGAGTCCCATGCTCTCCACACCACTGGAGTCAAGCTATTCTAGCTGAAGACGGCCGATAGCCAGAAACCGGTCCTAGGATGCTTGATTCCGGTCCAGAAAAGAAATGGCTTTGGCAGTTCGGGCTGGACTGTTCCCATGAGGCACAGGGTCAAGGCTGATTTGCATATGGCCATGTCTGAACTGGGATGGTCTGGAGTGCAAAAAAACGATGGATTTAGGCCCAGATCTCTGTACTGGGGTGAAGGTATGACATTGTTCTGCATTATGTCCATCAATTGTTGTTTTTGCATTTGTCACCCAGAGTGGGATGGGTATGCTCAGACGTGAATCCCATGCTCTCCACACTACTGGAGTCAAGCTATTCTTCCTGAAGATGGCTGATAGCCAAAAACCGGTCCTAGGATGCTTGATTCCGGTCCAGGAAAGACATGGCTTGGCAGTTCGGGCTGGACGGTTCCCATGAAGCACATGGTCAAGGCTGATTTGCATATGGCCATGTCTGAACTGGGTTGGTGTGGAGTACAAAAAAAAATGGATGGAGGCCCAGATCTCTGTACTGGGGTGAATGTATGACATTGTTCGGCATTCTGTCCATCAATTGTTGTTTTTGCATTCGTCACCCCGAGTTGGATGGGCATGCTCAGACGTGAGTCCCATGCTCTCCACACTACTGGAGTCAAGCTATCCTGGCTGAAGATGGCTGATAGCCAGAAACCGGTCCTAGGATGCTTGATTCCGGTCCAGGAAAGACATGGCTTGGCAGTTCGGGCTGGACTGTTCCCATGAGGCACAGGGTCAAGGCTGATTTGCATATGGCCATGTCTGAACTGGGGTGGTGTGGAGTGCAACGAAATGATGGGTTTATTCCCAGATCTCGGTACTGGGGTGAAGGTATGACATTGTTCGGCATTCTTTCCATCAATTGTTGTTTTTGCATTTGTCACCCAGAGTGGGATGGGTATGCTCAGACGTGAGTCCCATGCTCTCAACACCACTGGAGTCAAGCTATCCTGGCTGAAGACGGCTGATATCCAGAAACCGGTCCTAGAATGCTTGATTCCGGTCCAGGAAAGACATGGCTTGGCAGTTCGGGCTGGACTGTTCCCATAATGCACAGGGTCAAGGCTGATTTGCATATGGCCATGTCTGAACTGGGGTGGTGTGGAGTGCAAAAGTACGATGGATTTAGGCCCAGATCTCTTTACTGGGGTGAATGTATGACATTGTTCTGCATTCTGTCCATCATTTGTTGTTTTTGCATTTGTCACCCCGAGTGTGATGGGTACTCTCAGATGTGAGTCCCATGCTCTTCACACCACTGGAGTCAAGCTATCCTGGCTGAAGACGGCTGATAGCCAGAAACCAGTCCTAGGATGTTTGATTCCGGTCCAGGAAAGACATGGCTTGGCAGTTCGGGCTGGACTGTTCCCATGAGGCACAGGGTCAAGGCAGATTTGAATATGGCCATGTCTGAACTGGGGTGGTGTGGAGTGCAAAAAAACTATGGATTTAGGCCCAGATCTCTGTACTGGGGTGACTGTATGACATTGTTCTGCATTCTATCCATCAATTGTTGTATTTGCATTTGTCAGCCCGAGTGGAATGGGTATGCTCAGACGTGAGTCCCATGCTCTCCACACCACTAGAGTCAAGCTATTCTGGCTGAAGACCGCTGATAGCCAGAAACTGGTCCTAGGATGCTTGATTCCGGTCCAGGAAAGACACGGCTTGGCAGTTCGGGCTGGACTGTTCCCATGAGGCACAGGGTCAAGGCTGATTTGCATATGGCATGTCTGAACTGGGGTGGTGTGGAGTGCAAAAAAATGATGGATTTAGGCCCAGATCTCTGTACTGGGGTGAATGTATGACATTGTTCTACATTCTGTCCATCATTTGTTGTTTTTGCATTTGTCACCCCGAGTGGGATGGGTATTCTCAGACGTGAGTCCCATGCTCTTCACACCACTAGAGTCAAGCTATCCTGGCTGAAGATGGCTGAAAGCCAGAAACCGGTCCTAGGATGCTTGATTCCGGTCCAGGAAAGACATGGCTTGGCAGTTCGGGCTGGACTGTTCCCATGAGGCACAGGGTCAAGGCTGATTTGCATATGGCCAAGTCTGAACTGGGGTGGTGTGGAGTGCAAAAAAACTATGGATTTAGGCCCAGATCTCTGTGCTGGGGTGACTGTATGACATTGTTCTGCATTCTGTCTGTCAATTGTTGTTTTAGCATTTGTCACCCCGAGTGGGATGGGTATGCTCAGACGTGAGTCCCATGCTCTCCACACCACTGGAGTCAAGCTATTCTGGCTGAAGACGGCCGATAGCCAGAAACCGGTCCTAGGATGCTTGATTCCGGTCCAGGAAAGAAATGGCTTTGGCAGTTCGGGCTGGACTGTTCCCATGAGGCACAGGGTCAAGGCTGATTTGCATATGGCCATTTCTGAACTGGGGTGGTGTGGAGTGTAAAAAAATGATGGATTTAGGCCCAGATCTCTGTACTGGGGTGACTGTATGACATTGTTCTGCATTCTGTCCATCAATTGTTGTATTTGCATTTGTCACCCCGAGTGGGATGGGTATGCTCAGACGTGAGTCCCATGCTCTCCACACCACTGGAGTCAAGCTATCCTGGCTGAAGACCGCTGATAGCCAGAAACTGGTACTAGGATGCTTGATTCCGTTCCAGGAAAGACACGGCTTGGCAGTTCGGGCTTGACTGTTTCCATGAGGGATAGGGTCAAGGCTGATTTGCATATGGCATGTCTGAACTGGGGTGGTGTGGAGTGCACAAAAATGATGGATTTAGGCCCAGATCTCTGTACTGGGGTGAATGTATGACATTGTTCTGCATTCTGTCCATCATTTGTTGTTTTTGCATTTGTCACCCCGAGTGGGATGGGTATTCTCAGACGTGAGTCCCATGCTCTTCACACCACTAGAGTCAAGCTATCCTGGCTGAAGATGGCTGATAGCCAGAAACCGGTCCTAGGATGCTTGATTTCGGTCCAGGAAAGACATGGCTTGGCAGTTCGGGCTGGACTGTTCCCATGAGGCACAGGGTCAAGGCTGATTTGCATATGGCCAAGTCTGAACTGGGGTGGTGTGGAGTGCAAAAAAACTATGGATTGAGGCCCAGATCTCTGTACTGGGGTGACTGTATGACATTGTTCTGCATTCTGTCCATCAATTGTTTTAGCATTTGTCACCCCGAGTGGGATGGGTATGCTCAGACGTGAGTCCCATGCTCTCCACACCACTGGAGTCAAGCTATCCTGGCTGAAGACGGCTGATATCCAGAAACTGGTCCTAGAATGCTTGATTCCGGTCCAGGAAAGACATGGCTTGGCAGTTCGGGCTGGACTGTTCCCATAATGCACAGGGTCAAGGCTGATTTGGATATGGCCATGTCTGAACTGGGGTGGTGTGGAGTGCAAAAGTACGATGGATTTAGGCCCAGATCTCTTTACTGGGGTGAATGTATGACATTGTTCTGCATTCTGTCCATCATTTGTTGTTTTTGCATTTGTCACCCCGAGTGTGATGGGTACTCTCAGATGTGAGTCCCATGCTCTTCACACCACTGGAGTCAAGCTATCCTGGCTGAAGACGGCTGATAGCCAGAAACCGGTCCTAGGATGTTTGATTCCGGTCCAGGAAAGACATGGCTTGGCAGTTCGGGCTGGACTGTTCCCATGAAGCACAGGGTCAAGGCTGATTTGCATATGGCCATGTCTGAACTGGGGTGGTGTGGAGTGCAAAAAAACTATGGATTTAGGCCCAGATCTCTGTACTGGAGTGACTGTATGACATTGTTCTGCATTCTGTCCATCAATTGTTGTATTTGCATTTGTCACCCCGAGTGGGATGGGTATGCTCAGACGTGAGTCCCATGCTCTCCACACCACTGGAGTCAAGCTATCCTGGCTGAAGACCGCTGATAGCCAGAAACTGGTCCTAGGATGCTTGATTCCGTTCCAGGAAAGACACGGCTTGGCAGTTCGGGCTGGACTGTTCCCATGAGGCACAGGGTCAAGGCTGATTTGCATATGGCATGTCTGAACTGGGGTGGTGTGGAGTGCAAAAAAATGATGGATTTAGGCCCAGATCTCTGTACTGGGGTGAATGTATGACATTGTTCTGCATTCTGTCCATCATTTGTTGTTTTTGCATTTGTCACCCCGAGTGGGATGGGTATTCTCAGACGTGAGTCCCATGCTCTTCACACCACTAGAGTCAAGCTATCCTGGCTGAAGATGGCTGATAGCCAGAAACCGGTCCTAGGATGCTTGATTCCGGTCCAGGAAAGACATGGCTTGGCAGTTCGGGCTGGACTGTTCCCATGAGGCACAGGGTCAAGGCTGATTTGCATATGGCCATGTCTGAACTGGGGTGGTCTGGAGTGCAAAAAAACGATGGATTTAGGCCCAGATCTCTGTACTGGGGTGAAGGTATGACATTGTTCTGCATTATGTCCATCAATTGTTGTTTTTGCATTTGTCACCCAGAGTGGGATGGGTATGCTCAGACGTGAATCCCATGCTCTCCACACTACTGGAGTCAAGCTATTCTGCCTGAAGATGGCTGATAGCCAGAAACCGGTCCTAGGATGCTTGATTCCGGTCCAGGAAAGACATGGCTTGGCAGTTCGGGCTGGACTGTTCCCATGAAGCACACGGTCAAGGCTGATTTGCATATGGCCATGTCTGAACTGGGTTGGTGTGGAGTACAAAAAAAAATGGATGGAGGCCCAGATCTCTGTACTGGGGTGAATGTATGACATTGTTCGGCATTCTGTCCATCAATTGTTGTTTTTGCATTCGTCACCCCGAGTTGGATGGGCATGCTCAGACGTGAGTCCCATGCTCTCCACACTACTGGAGTCAAGCTATCCTGGCTGAAGATGGCTGATAGCCAGAAACCGGTCCTAGGATGCTTGATTCCGGTCCAGGAAAGACATGGCTTGGCAGTTCGGGCTGGACTGTTCCCATGAGGCACAGGGTCAAGGCTGATTTGCATATGGCCATGTCTGAACTGGGGTGGTGTGGAGTGCAACGAAATGATGGGTTTAGTCCCAGATCTCGGTACTGGGGTGAAGGTATGACATTGTTCGGCATTCTTTCCATCAATTGTTGTTTTTGCATTTGTCACCCAGAGTGGGATGGGTATGCTCAGACGTGAGTCCCATGCTCTCAACACCACTGGAGTCAAGCTATCCTGGCTGAAG
This sequence comes from Lissotriton vulgaris, assembly GCF_964263255.1. Lineage (NCBI taxonomy): Eukaryota > Metazoa > Chordata > Amphibia > Caudata > Salamandridae > Lissotriton > Lissotriton vulgaris. Next base: position 1,499,481,878 of record NC_141691.1, read on the forward strand.
ACGGCTGATATCCAGAAACCGGTCCTAGAATGCTTGATTCCGGTCCAGGAAAGACATGGCTTGGCAGTACGGGCTGGACTGTTCCCATAATGCACAGGGTCAAGGCTGATTTGCATATGGCCATGTCTGAACTGGGGTGGTGTGGAGTGCAAAAGTACGATGGATTTAGGCCCAGATCTCTTTACTGGGGTGAATGTATGACATTGTTCTGCATTCTGTCCATCATTTGTTGTTTTTGCATTTGTCACCCCGAGTGTGATGGGTACTCTCAGATGTGAGTCCCATGCTCTTCACACCACTGGAGTCAAGCTATCCTGGCTGAAGACGGCTGATAGCCAGAAACCGGTCCTAGGATGTTTGATTCCGGTCCAGGAAAGACATGGCTTGGCAGTTCGGGCTGGACTGTTCCCATGAGGCACAGGGTCAAGGCTGATTTGAATATGGCCATGTCTGAACTGGGGTGGTGTGGAGTGCAAAAAAACTATGGATTTAGGCCCAGATCTCTGTACTGGGGTGACTGTATGACATTGTTCTGCATTCTATCCATCAATTGTTGTATTTGCATTTGTCAGCCCGAGTGGAATGGGTATGCTCAGACGTGAGTCCCATGCTCTCCACACCACTAGAGTCAAGCTATTCTGGCTGAAGACCGCTGATAGCCAGAAACTGGTCCTACGATGCTTGATTCCGGTCCAGGAAAGACACGGCTTGGCAGTTCGGGCTGGACTGTTCCCATGAGGCACAGGGTCAAGGCTGATTTGCATATGACATGTCTGAACTGGGGTGGTGTGGAGTGCAAAAAAATGATGGATTTAGGCCCAGATCTCTGTACTGGGGTGAATGTATGACATTGTTCTACATTCTGTCCATCATTTGTTGTTTTTGCATTTGTCACCCCGAGTGGGATGGGTATTCTCAGACGTGAGTCCCATGCTCTTCACACCACTAGAGTCAAGCTATCCTGGCTGAAGATGGCTGAAAGCCAGAAACCGGTCCTAGGATGCTTGATTCCGGTCCAGGAAAGACATGGCTTGGCAGTTCGGGCTGGACTGTTCCCATGAGGCACAGGGTCAAGGCTGATTTGCATATGGCCAAGTCTGAACTGGGGTGGTGTGGAGTGCAAAAAAACTATGGATTTAGGCCCAGATCTCTGTGCTGGGGTGACTGTATGACATTGTTCTGCATTCTGTCCGTCAATTGTTGTTTTAGCATTTGTCACCCCGAGTGGGATGGGTATGCTCAGACGTGAGTCCCATGCTCTCCACACCACTGGAGTCAAGCTATTCTGGCTGAAGACGGCCGATAGCCAGAAACCGGTCCTAGGATGCTTGATTCCGGTCCAGGAAAGAAATGGCTTTGGCAGTTCGGGCTGGACTGTTCCCATGAGGCACAGGGTCAAGGCTGATTTGCATATGGCCATGTCTGAACTGGGGTGGTGTGGAGTGTAAAAAAATGATGGATTTAGGCCCAGATCTCTGTACTGGGGTGAAGGTATGACATTGTTCTGCATTCTGTCCATCAATTGTTGTTTTTGCATTTGTCACCCCGAGTGGGATGGGTATGCTCAGACGTGAGTCCCATGCTCTCCACAGCACTGGAGTCAAGGTATCCTGGCTGAAGATGGCTGATAGCCAGAAACCTGTCCTAGGAAGCTTGATTCCGGTCCAGGAAAGACATTGCTTGGCAGTTCGGGCTGGACTGTTCCCATGAAGCACACGGTCAAGGCTGATTTGCATATGGCCATGTTTGAACTGGGTTGGTGTGGAGTACAAAAAAAAATGGATGGAGGCCCAGATCTCTGTACTGGGGTGAATGTATGACATTGTTCGGCATTCTGTCCATCAATTGTTGTTTTTGCATTCGTCACCCCGAGTTGGATGGGCATGCTCAGACGTGAGTCCCATGCTCTCCACACTACTGGAGTCAAGCTATCCTGGCTGAAGATGGCTGATAGCCAGAAACCGGTCCTAGGATGCTTGATTCCGGTCCAGGAAAGACATGGCTTGGCAGTTCGGGCTGGACTGTTCCCATGAGGCACAGGGTCAAGGCTGATTTGCATATGGCCATGTCTGAACTGGGGTGGTGTGGAGTGCAACGAAATGATGGGTTTAGTCCCAGATCTCGGCACTGGGGTGAAGGTATGACATTGTTCGGCATTCTTTCCATCAATTGTTGTTTTTGCATTTGTCACCCAGAGTGGGATGGGTATGCTCAGACGTGAGTCCCATGCTCTCAACACCACTGGAGTCAAGCTATCCTGGCTGAAGACGGCTGATATCCAGAAACCGGTCCTAGAATGCTTGATTCCGGTCCAGGAAAGACATGGCTTGGCAGTACGGGCTGGACTGTTCCCATAATGCACAGGGTCAAGGCTGATTTGCATATGGCCATGTCTGAACTGGGGTGGTGTGGAGTGCAAAAGTACGATGGATTTAGGCCCAGATCTCTTTACTGGGGTGAATGTATGACATTGTTCTGCATTCTGTCCATCATTTGTTGTTTTTGCATTTGTCACCCCGAGTGTGATGGGTACTCTCAGATGTGAGTCCCATGCTCTTCACACCACTGGAGTCAAGCTATCCTGGCTGAAGACGGCTGATAGCCAGAAACCGGTCCTAGGATGTTTGATTCCGGTCCAGGAAAGACATGGCTTGGCAGTTCGGGCTGGACTGTTCCCATGAGGCACAGGGTCAAGGCTGATTTGAATATGGCCATGTCTGAACTGGGGTGGTGTGGAGTGCAAAAAAACTATGGATTTAGGCCCAGATCTCTGTACTGGGGTGACTGTATGACATTGTTCTGCATTCTATCCATCAATTGTTGTATTTGCATTTGTCAGCCCGAGTGGAATGGGTATGCTCAGACGTGAGTCCCATGCTCTCCACACCACTAGAGTCAAGCTATTCTGGCTGAAGACCGCTGATAGCCAGAAACTGGTCCTACGATGCTTGATTCCGGTCCAGGAAAGACACGGCTTGGCAGTTCGGGCTGGACTGTTCCCATGAGGCACAGGGTCAAGGCTGATTTGCATATGACATGTCTGAACTGGGGTGGTGTGGAGTGCAAAAAAATGATGGATTTAGGCCCAGATCTCTGTACTGGGGTGAATGTATGACATTGTTCTACATTCTGTCCATCATTTGTTGTTTTTGCATTTGTCACCCCGAGTGGGATGGGTATTCTCAGACGTGAGTCCCATGCTCTTCACACCACTAGAGTCAAGCTATCCTGGCTGAAGATGGCTGAAAGCCAGAAACCGGTCCTAGGATGCTTGATTCCGGTCCAGGAAAGACATGGCTTGGCAGTTCGGGCTGGACTGTTCCCATGAGGCACAGGGTCAAGGCTGATTTGCATATGGCCAAGTCTGAACTGGGGTGGTGTGGAGTGCAAAAAAACTATGGATTTAGGCCCAGATCTCTGTGCTGGGGTGACTGTATGACATTGTTCTGCATTCTGTCCGTCAATTGTTGTTTTAGCATTTGTCACCCCGAGTGGGATGGGTATGCTCAGACGTGAGTCCCATGCTCTCCACACCACTGGAGTCAAGCTATTCTGGCTGAAGACGGCCGATAGCCAGAAACCGGTCCTAGGATGCTTGATTCCGGTCCAGGAAAGAAATGGCTTTGGCAGTTCGGGCTGGACTGTTCCCATGAGGCACAGGGTCAAGGCTGATTTGCATATGGCCATGTCTGAACTGGGGTGGTGTGGAGTGTAAAAAAATGATGGATTTAGGCCCAGATCTCTGTACTGGGGTGAAGGTATGACATTGTTCTGCATTCTGTCCATCAATTGTTGTTTTTGCATTTGTCACCCCGAGTGGGATGGGTATGCTCAGACGTGAGTCCCATGCTCTCCACAGCACTGGAGTCAAGGTATCCTGGCTGAAGATGGCTGATAGCCAGAAACCTGTCCTAGGAAGCTTGATTCCGGTCCAGGAAAGACATTGCTTGGCAGTTCGGGCTGGACTGTTCCCATGAAGCACACGGTCAAGGCTGATTTGCATATGGCCATGTTTGAACTGGGTTGGTGTGGAGTACAAAAAAAAATGGATGGAGGCCCAGATCTCTGTACTGGGGTGAATTTATGACATTGTTCGGCATTCTGTCCATCAATTGTTGTTTTTGCATTCGTCACCCCGAGTTGGATGGGCATGCTCAGACGTGAGTCCCATGCTCTCCACACTACTGGAGTCAAGCTATCCTGGCTGAAGATGGCTGATAGCCAGAAACCGGTCCTCGGATGCTTGATTCCGGTCCAGGAAAGACATGGCTTGGCAGTTCGGGCTGGACTGTTCCCATGAGGCACAGGGTCAAGGCTGATTTGCATATGGCCACGTGTGAACTGCGGTGGTGTGGAGTGCAAAAAAAACGATGGATTTAGGCCCAGATCTCTGTACTGGGGTGAATGTATGACATTTTTCTGCATTCCGTCCATCAATTGTTGTATTTGCATTTGTCACCCCGAGTGGAATGGGTATGCTCAGACTTGAGTCCCATGCTCTCCACACCACTGGGGTCAAGCTATCCTGGCTGAAGACAGCTGATAGCCAAAAACCGGTCCTAGGATGCTTGATTCCGGTCCATGAAAGACATGGCTTGGCAGTTCGGGCAGGACTGTTCCCAAGAGGCACAGGGTCAAGGCTGATTTGCATATGGCCATGTCTGAACTGGGGTGGTGTGGAGTGCAAAGAAATGATGGATTTAGTCCCAGATCTCGGTACTGGGGTGAAGGTATGACATTGTTCTGCATTCTGTCCATCAATTGTTGTTTTTGCATTTGTCACCCAGAGTGGGATGGGTATGCTCAGACGTGAGTCCCATGCTCTCAACACCACTGGAGTCAAGCTATCCTGGCTGAAGACGGCTGATATCCAGAAACCGGTCCTAGAATGCTTGATTCCGGTCCAGGAAAGACATGGCTTGGCAGTTCGGGCTGGACTGTTCCCATAATGCACAGGGTCAAGGCTGATTTGCATATGGCCATGTCTGAACTGGGGTGGTGTGGAGTGCAAAATTACGATGGATTTAGGCCCAGATCTCTTTACTGGGGTGAATGTATGACATTGTTCTGCATTCTGTCCATCATTTGTTGTTTTTGCATTTGTCACCCCGAGTGTGATGGGTACTCTCAGATGTTAGTCCCATGCTCTTCACACCACTGGAGTCAAGCTATCCTGGCTGAAGACGGCTGATAGCCAGAAACCGGTCCTAGGATGTTTGATTCCGGTCCAGGAAAGACATGGCTTGGCAGTTCGGGCTGGACTGTTCCCATGAGGCACAGGGTCAAGGCTGATTTGCATATGGCCATGTCTGAACTGGGGTGGTGTGGAGTGCAAAAAAACTATGGATTTAGGCCCAGATCTCTGTACTGGGGTGACTGTATGACATTGTTCTGCATTCTGTCCATCAATTGTTGTATTTGCATTTGTCACCCCGAGTAGGATGGGTATGCTCAGACGTGAGTCCCATGCTCTCCACACCACTGGAGTCAAGCTATCCTGGCTGAAGACCGCTGATAGCCAGAAACTGGTCCTAGGATGCTTGATTCCGTTCCAGGAAAGACATGGCTTGGCAGTTTGGGCTGGAATGTTCCCATGAGGATCACGGTCAAGGCTGATTGGCATATGGCCATGTCTGAACTGGGGTGGCGTGGAGTGCAAAAAAACAATGGATTTAGACCCAGATCTGTGTACTGGGGTGAATGTATGACATTGTTCTGCATTCTGTCCATCAATTGTTTTTTTGCATTTGTCACCCTTAGTGAGATGGGTATGCTCAGACGTGAGTCCCATACTCTCCACACCACTGGAGTCAAGCTATCCTGGCTGAAGACGGCTGATAGCCAGAAACCGGTCCTAGGATGCTAGATTCCGGTCCAGGAAAGACATGGCTTGGCAGTTCCGGTTTTACTGTACCCATGAGGCACAGAGTCAAGGCTGATTTGCATATGGCCATGTCTGAACTGGGTTGGTGTGGAGTGCAAACAAACAATGGATTTAGGCCCAGATCTCTGTACTGGGGTGAATGAATGACATTGTTCTGCATTCTGTCCATCTATTGTTTTTGCATTCGTCACCCCGAGTGGGATGGGTATGCTCAGAAGTGAGTCTCATGCTCTCCACACCACTGGAGTCAAGCTATCCTGGCTGAAGACAGCTGATAGCCAGAAACCGGTCCTAGGATGCTTGATTCCGGTCCAGGAAAGAAATTGCTTGGCAGTTCGGGCTGGGCTGTTCCCATGAGGCACAGGGTCAAGTCTGATTTGCATATGGCATGTCTGAACTGGGGTGGTGTGGATTTCCCAAAAATGATGGATTTTGGCCCAGATCTCTGTACTGGGGTGAATGTATGACATTGTTCTGAATTCTGTCATCAATTGTTGTTTTTGCATTTGTCACCCCGAGTGGGATGGGTATGCTCAGACGTGAGTCTCATGCTCTCAACACCACTGGAGTCAAGCTATCCTGGCTGAAGACGGCTGATAGCCAGAAACCAGTCCTAGGATGCTTGATTCCGGTCCAGGAAAGACATGGCTTGGCAGTACGGGCTAGACTGTTCCCATGAGGCACAGGGTCAAATCTGATTTGCATATGGCCATGTCTGAACTGGGGTGGTGTGGAGTGCAAAAAAACGATGGATTTAGGCCCAGATCTCTGTACTGGGGTGAATGTACGACATTGTTCTGCATTCTGTCCGTCAATTGCTGTTTTTGCATTTGTCATCCCGAGTGGGATGGGTATGCTCAGACGTGAGTCTCATGCTCTCCACACCACCGGAGTCAAGCTATATTGGCTGAAGATGACTGATAGCCAGAAACCGGTCCTAGGATGCTTGATTCCGGTCCAGGAAAGAAATGGCTTGGCAGTTCGGCTGAACTGTTCCCATGAGGCACAGGGTCAAGGCTGATTTGCAAATGGCCATGTTTGAACTGGGGTGGTGTGGAGTGCAAAAAAGCGATGGATTTTGGCCCAGATCTCTGTACTGGGGTGAATGTATGACATTGTTCTGCATTCTGTCCATCAATTGTTGTTTTTGCATTCGTCACCCCGAGTGGGATGGGTATGCTCAGATGTGAATCCCATGCTCTCCACACCACTGGAGTCAAGCTATCCTGGATGAAAACGGCTGATAGCCAGAAACCGGTCTGAGGATGCTTGATTCCGTCCAGGAAAGACATGGCTTGGCAGTTCGGGCTGGACTGTTCCCATGAGGCACAGGGTCAAGGCTGATTTGCATATGGCCATGTCTGAACTGGGTTATGTGGAGTGCAAAAAAACGATGGATTTAGGCCCAAATCTCTGTAATGGGGTGAATGTATGACATTGTTCTGCATTCTGTCCATCAATTGTTTTTGCATTTGTCATCCCGAGTGGGATGGGTATGCTCAGACATGAGGCCCATGCTCTCCACACCACTGGAGTCAAGCTATCATGGCTGAAGAGGGCTGATAGCCAGAAATCGGTCCTAGGATGCTTGATTCCGGTCCAGGAAAGACATGGATTGGCAGTTCAGGCTGGATAGTTCCTAGGAGGCACAGGGTCAAGGCTGCTTTGCATATGGCCATGTCTGAACTGGGGTGGTGTGGAGTGCAACATAACGATTGATTTAGGCCCAGATCTCTGTACTGGGGTGAATGTATGACATTGTTCTGCATTCTGTCCATCAATTGTTATTTTTGCATTTGTCACCCCGAGTGGGATGGGTATGCTCAGACGTGATTCCCATGCTCTCCACACCACTGGAGTCAAGCTATCCTGGCTGAAGACGGATGATAGCCAGACCCCAGTCCAAGGATGCTTGATTCCGGTCCAGGAAAGTCATGGCTTGGCAGTTCAGGTGGGACTGTTCCCATTAGGCACAGCGTCAAGGCTGATTTGCATAGGGCCAAATCTGAACTGGGGTGGTGTGGAGTGCAAAAAAACGATACATTTAGGCTCAGATCTCTGTACAGGGGAGAATGGATGACATTGTTCTGCATTCTGTCCATCGACTTGAACCTTGCATTTGTCACCCGAGTGGGATGGGTATGCTCAGATTTGAGATACATGCTCTCCACACCACTGGAGTCAAGTTATCATGGTTGAAGACGGCTGATAGCCAGAAACCGGTCCTACGATGCTTGGTTCGGGTCTAGGGCTGGACTGTTCCCATGAGGCAAGGGGGCAAGGCTGATTTGCATATGGCCATGTCTGAACTGGGGTGGTGTGGAGTGCAATAAAACGATGGATTTAGGCCCAGATCTCTGTACTGGGGTGCATGTATGACATTTTTCTGCATTCTGTCCATCAATTGTTGTTTTTGCATTTGTCACCCCGAGTGGGATGGGTATGCTCAGACGTGAGTCCCATGCTCTCCACACCACTGGAGTCAAGCTATCCTAGCTGAAGACGGCTGATAGCCAGAACCCGTCCTAGGATGCTTGATTCCGGTCCAGGAAAGACATGGCTTGGCAGTTCGGGCTGGACTGTTCCCATGACGCACTGGGTCAAGGCTGATTTGCATATGGCATGTCTGAACTGGGGTGGTGTGGAGTGCAAAAAAACGATGGATTTAGGTCCAAATCTCTGTAATGGGGTGAATGTATGACATTGTTCTGCATTCTGTCCATCAATTGTTGTTTTTGCATTTGTCACCCCGAGTGGGATGGGTATGCTCAGACATGAGGCCCATGCTCTCCACACCACTGGAGTCAAGCTATCATGGCTGATGACGCTGATAACCAGAAACCGGTCCGAGGATGCTTGATTCCGGTCCAGGAAAGACGTGGCTTGGCAGTTCGGGCTGGACTGTTCCCATGAGGCACAGGGTCAAGGCTGATTTGCATATGGCCATGTCTGAACTGGGTGGTGTGGAGTGCAAAAAAACGATGAATTTAGGCCCAAATCTCTGTAATGGGGTGAATGTATGACATTGTTCTTCATTCTGTCCATCAATTGTTGTTTTTGCATTTGTCACCCCGAGTGGGATGGGTATGCTCAGACATGAGGCCCATGCTCTCCACACCACTGGAGTCAAGCTATCATGGCTGAAGACGGCTGATAGCCAGAAACCGGTCCTAGGATGCTTGATTCCGGTCCAGGAAAGACATGGCTTGGCAGTTCGGGCAGGACTGTTCCCAAGAGGCACAGGGTGAAGGCTGATTTGCATATGGCCATGTCTGAACTGGGGTGGTGTGGAATGCAAAGAAATGATGGCTTTAGTCCCAGATCTCGGTACTGGGGTGAAGGTATGACATTGTTCTGCATTCTGTCCATCAATTGTTTTTTTTGCATTCGTCACCCAGAGTGGGATGGGTATGCCCAGACGTGAGTCCCATGCTCTCAACACCACTGGAGTCAAGCTATCCTGGCTGAAGACGGCTGATATCCAGAAACCGGTCCTAGAATGCTTGATTCCGGTCCAGGAAAGACATGGCTTGGCAGTTCGGGCTGGACTGTTCCCATAATGCACAGGGTCAAGGCTGATTTGCATATGGCCATGTCTGAACTGGGGTGGTGTGGAGTGCAAAAGTACGATGGATTTAGGCCCAGATCTCTTTACTGGGGTGAATGTATGACATTGTTCTGCATTCTGTCCATCATTTGTTGTTTTTGCATTTGTCACCCCGAGTGTGATGGGTACTCTCAGATGTGAGTCCCATGCTCTTCACACCACTGGAGTCAAGCTATCCTGGCTGAAGACAGCTGATAGCCAGAAACCGGTCCTAGGATGTTTGATTCCGGTCCAGGAAAGACATGGCTTGGCAGTTCGGGCTGGACTGTTCCCATGAGGCACAGGGTCAAGGCTGATTTGCATATGGCCATGTCTGAACTGGGGTGGTGTGGAGTGCAAAAAAACTATGGATTTAGGCCCAGATCTCTGTAATGGGGTGACTGTATGACATTGTTCTGCATTCTGTCCATCAATTGTTGTTTTTGCATTTGTCACCCCGAGTGGGATGGGTATGCTCAGACGTGAGTCCCATGATCGCCACACCACTGGAGTCAAGCTATCCTGGCTGAAGACCGCTGATAGCCAGAAACTGGTCCTAGGATGCTTGATTACGGTCCAGGAAAGACATGGCTTGGCAGTTTGGGCTGGAATGTTCCCATGAGGCTCACGGTCAAGGCTGATTGGCATATGGCCATGTCTGAACTGGGGTGGCGTGGAGTGCAAAAAAACAATGGATTTAGACCCAGATCTGTGTACTGGGGTGAATGTATGACATTGTTCTGCATTCTGTCCATCAATTGTTGTTTTTGCATTTGTCACCCTTAGTGAGGTGGGTATGCTCAGACGTGAGTCCCATACTCTCCGCACCACTGGAGTCAAGCTATCCTGGCTGAAGACGGCTGATAGCCAGAAACCGGTCCTAGGATGCTAGATTCCGGTCCAGGAAAGACATGGCTTGGCAGTTCCGCTTGGACTGTTCCCATGAGGCACAGGGTGAAGGCTGATTTGCATATGGCCATGTCTGAACTGGGGTGGTGTGGAGTGCAAACAAACGATGGATTTAGGCCCAGATCTCTGTACTGGGGTGAATGAATGACATTGTTCTGCATTCTGTCCATCTATTGTTTTCGCATTCGTCACCCCGAGTGGGATGGGTATGCTCAGAAGTGAGTCTCATGCTCTCCACACCACTGGAGTCAAGCTATCCTGGCTGAAGACAGCTGATAGCCAGAAACCGGTCCTAGGATGCTAGATTCAGGTCCAGGAAAGACATGGCTTGGCAGTTCGGGCTGGGCTGTTTCCATGAGGCACAGGGTCAAGTCTGATTTGCATATGGCATGTCTGAACTGGGGTGGTGTGGATTTCCCAAAAATGATGGATTTTGGCCCAGATCTCTGTACTGGGGTGAATGTATGACATTGTTCTGCATTCTGTCATCAATTGTTGTTTTTGCATTTATCACCCCGAGTAGGATGGGTATGCTCAGACGTGAGTCCCATGCTCTCCACACCACTGGAGTCAAGCTCTCCTGGCTGAAGATGTCTGATAGCCAGAAACCGGTCCTAGGAAGCTTGATTCCGGTCCAGGAAAGACATGGCTTGGCAGTTCGGGCTGGACTGTTCCCATGAGGCACAGGGTCAAGGCTGATTTGCATATGGCATGTCTGAACTGGGGTGGTGTGGAGTGCAAAAAAATGATGGATTTAGGCCCAGATCTCTGTACTGGGGTGAATGTATGACATTGTTCTGAATTCTGTCATCAATTGTTGTTTTTGCATTTGTCACCCCGAGTGGGATGGGTATGCTCAGACGTGAGTCCCATGCTCTCAACACCACTGGAGTCAAGCTATCCTGGCTGAAGACGGCTGATAGCCAGAAACCAGTCCTAGGATGCTTGATTCCGGTCCAGGAAAGACATGGCTTGGCAGTACGGGCTGGACTGTTCCCATGAGGCACAGGGTCAAGGCTGATTTGCATGTGGCCATGTCTGAACTGGGGTGGTGTGGAGTGCAAAAAAATGATGGATTTAGGCCCAGATCTCTGTACTGGGGTGAATGTATGACATTGTTCTGCATTCTGTCTGTCAATTGCTGTTTTTGCATTTGTCACCGCGAGTGGGATGAGAATGCTCAGACGTGAGTCTCATGCTCTCCACACCACCGGAGTCAAGCTATCCTGGCTGAAGACGGCTGATAGCCAGAAACCGATCCTAGGATGCTTGATTCCGGCCCAGGAAAGAAATGGCTTGGCAGTTCGGGCTGAACTGTTCCCATGAGGCACAGGGTCAAGGCTGATTTGCATATGGCCATGTCTGAACTGCGGTGGTGTGGAGTGCAAAAAAACAATGGATTTAGGCCCAGAACTCTGTACTGGGTGAATGTATGACATTGTTCTGCATTCAGTCCATCAATTGTTGTTTTTGCATTTGTCACCCCGAGTGGTATGGGTATGCTCAGACGTGAGTCCCATGCTCTCCACACCACTGGAGTCAAGCTATCCTGGCTGAAGACGCTGATAGCCAGAAACCGGTCCTAGGATGCTTGATTCGGGTCCAGGAAAGAAAATGGCTTGGCAGTTCGGGCTGGACTGCTCCCATGAGGCACAAGGTCAAGGCTGATTTGCATATGGCCATGTCTGAACTGGAGTGGTGTGGAGTGCAAAAAAACGATGGATTTAGGCCCAGATTGCTTGTACTCGGGTGAATGTATGACATTGTTCTGCATTCAGTCCATCAATTGTTGTTTTTGCATTTGTCACCCCGAGTGGTATGGGTATGCTCAGACGTGAGTCCCATGCTCTCCACACCACTGGAGTCAAGCTATCCTTGCTGAAGACGGCTGATAGCCAGAAAGCGGTCCTAGGTTGCTTGATTCCGGTCCAGGAAAGACATGGCTTGGCAGTTCGGGCTGGACTATTCCCATGAGGCACAGGGTCAAGGCTGATTAGCATATGGCCATGTCTGAACTGGGGTGGTGTGGAGTGAAAAAAAAACGATGGATTTAGGCCCAGATCTCTGTACTGGGGTGAATGTATGACATTGTTCTGCATTCTGTCCATCAATTGTTGTTTTTGCATTTGTCACCCCAAGTGGGAAGGGTATGCTCAGCCGTGAGTCCCATGCTCTCCACACCACTGGAGTCAAGCTATCCTGGCTGAAGACGGCTGATAGCCAGAAACCGGTCCTAGGATGCTTGATTCCACTCCAGGAAAGACATGGCTTGGCAGTTCGGGCTGGACTGTTCCCATGATGCACAGGGTCAAGGCTGATTTGCATATGGCCATGTCTGAACTGGGGTGGTGTGGAGTGCAAAAAAACGATGGATTTAGGCCCAGATCTCTGTACTGGGGTGAATGTATGAAATTGTTCTGCATTCAGTCCATCAATTGTTGTTTTTGCATTTGTCACCCCGAGTGGGATGGGTATACTCGAAGTGAGTCCCATGCTCTCCACACCACTGTAGTCAAGCTATCCTGGCTGAAGACGGCTGATAGCCAGAAACCAGTCTGAGGATGCTTGATTCCGGTCCAGGAAAGACATGGCTTGGCAGTTCAGGCTGAACTGTTCCCATGAGGCACAGGGTTAAGGCTGATTTACATATGGCCATGTCTGAACTGGGGTGGTGTGGTGTGGAGTGCAAAAAAAACGATGGATTTAGGCCCAGATATCTGTACTGGGGTGAATGTATGACATTGTTCTGCATTCTGTCCATCAATTGTTGTATTTGCATTTGTCACCCCAAGTGAGATGGGTATGCTCAGACGTGAGTCCCATGCTCTCAACACCACTGGAGTCAAGCTATCCTGGCTGAAGACGGCTGATATCCAGAAACCGGTACTAGAATGCTTGATTCCGGTCCAGGAAAGACATTGCTTGGCAGTTCGGGCTGGACTGTTCCCATAATGCACAGGGTGAAGGCTGATTTGCATATGGCCATGTCTGAACTGGGGTGGTGTGGAGTGCAAAAGTACGATGGATTTAGGCCCAGATCTCTTTACTGGGGTGAATATATGACATTGTTCTGCATTCTGTCCATCATTTGTTGTTTTTGCATTTGTCACCCCGAGTGTGATGGGTACTCTCAGATGTGAGTCCCATGCTCTCACACCACTGGAGTCAAGCTATCCTGGCTGAAGACGGCTGATATCCAGAAACCGGTCCTAGAATGCTTGATTCCGGTCCAGGAAAGACATTGCTTGGCAGTTCGGGCTGGACTGTTCCCATAATGCACAGGGTGAAGGCTGATTTGCATATGGCCATGTCTGAACTGGGGTGGTGTGGAGTGCAAAAAAACTATGGATTTAGGCCCAGATCTCTTTACTGGGGTAAATGTATGACATTGTTCTGCATTCTGTCCATCAATTGTTGTTTTTGCATTTGTCACCCCGAGTGGGATGGGTATGCTCAGACGTGAGTCCCATGCTCTCCACACCACTGGAGTCAAGCTATCCTGGCTGAAGACGGCTGATATCCAGAAACCGGTCCTAGAATGCTTGATTCCGGTCCAGGAAAGACATTGCTTGGCAGTTCGGGCTGGACTGTTCCCATAATGCACAGGGTGAAGGCTGATTTGCATATGGCCATGTCTGAACTGGGGTGGTGTGGAGTGCAAAAGTACGATGGATTTAGGCCCAGATCTCTTTACTGGGGTGAATGTATGACATTGTTCTGCATTCTGTCCATCATTTGTTGTTTTTGCATTTGTCACCCCGAGTGTGATGGGTACTCTCAGATGTGAGTCCCATGCTCTTCACACCACTGGAGTCAAGCTATCCTGGCTGAAGACGGCTGATAGCCAGAAACCGGTCCTAGGATGTTTGATTCCGGTCCAGGAAAGACATGGCTTGGTAGTTCGGGCTGGACTGTTCCCATGAGGCACAGGGTCAAGGCTGATTTGCATATGGCCATGTCAAAACTGGGGTGGTGTGGAGTGCAAAAAAACTATGGATTTAGGCCCAGATCTCTTTACTGGGGTAAATGTATGACATTGTTCTGCATTCTGTCCATCAATTGTTGTTTTTGCATTTGTCACCCCGAGTGGGATGGGTATGCTCAGACGTGAGTCCCATGCTCTCCACACCACTGGAGTCAAGCTATCCTGGCTGAAGACCGCTGATAGCCAGAAACTGGTCCTAGGATGCTTGATTCCGGTCCAGGAAAGACATGGCTTTGCAGTTTGGGCTGGAATGTTCCCATGAGGCTCACGGTCAAGGCTGATTGGCATATGGCCATGTCTGAACTGGGGTGGCGTGGAGTGCAAAAAAACAATGGATTTAGACCCAGATCTGTGAACTGGGGTGAATGTATGACATTGTTCTGCATTCTGTCCATCAATTGTTGTTTTTGCATTTGTCACCCTTAGTGAGATGGGTATGCTCAGACGTGAGTCCCATACTCTCCACACCACTGGAGTCAAGCTATCCTGGCTGAAGATGGCTGATAGCCAGAAACCGGTCCTAGGATGCTAGATTCCGGTCCAGAAAAGACATGGCTTGGCAGTTTGGGCTGGAATGTTCCCATGAGGCTCACGGTCAAGGCTGATTGGCATATGGCCATGTCTGAACTGGGGTGGTGTGGAGTGCAAAAAAACTATGGATTTAGGCCCAGATCTCTGTACTGGGGTGACTGTATGACATTGTTCTGCATTCTGTCCATCAATTGTTGTTTTAGCATTTGTCACCCCGAGTGGGATGGGTATGCTCAGATATGAGTCCCTTGCTCTCCACACCACTGGAGTCAAGCTATTCTGGCTGAAGACGGCTGATAGCCAGAAACCGGTCCTAGGATGCTTGATTCCGGCCCAGGAAAGAAATGGCTTTGGCAGTTCGGGCTGGACTGTTCCCATGAGGCACAGGGTCAAGGCTGATTTGCGTATGGCCATGTTTGAACTGGGGTGGTGTGGAGTGCAAAAAAACGATGGATTTAGGCCCAGATCTCTGTACTGGGGTGAAGGTATGACATTGTTCTGCATCCTGTCCATCAATTGTTGTTTTTGCATTTGTCACCCAGAGTGGGATGGGTATGCTCAGAAGTGAGTCCCAACCTCTCCACACTACTGGAGTCAAGCTATTCTGCCTGAAGATTGTTGATAGCCAGAAAACGGTCCTAGGATGCTTGATTCCGGTCCAGGAAAGACATGGCTTGGCAGTTCGGGATGGAATGTTCCCATGAGACACAGGGTCAAGGCTAAATTGCATATGGCCATGTCTGAACTGGTGTGGTGTGGAGTGAAAAAAAACGATGGATTTAGGCCCAGATCTCTGTACTGGGGTGAATGTATGACATTGTTCTGCATTCTGTCCAACAATTGTTGTTTTTGCATTCGTCACCACAAGTGGGATGGGCATGCTCAGACGTGAGTCCCAAGCTCTCCACACTACTGGAGTCAAGCTATCCTGGCTGAAGATGGCTGATAGCCCGAAACCGGTCCTAGGATGCTTGATTATGGTGCAGGAAAGACAAGGCTTGGCAGTTTGGGCTGGAATGTTCCCATGAGGCACAGGGTCAAGGCTGATTGGCATATGTCATGTCTGAACTGGGGTGGTGTGGAGTGCAAAAAAGACTATGGATTTAGACCCAGATCTGTGTACTGGGGTCAATGTATGACATTGTTCTGCATTCTGTCCATCAATTGTTGTTTTTGCATTTGTCACCCCTAGTGAGATGGGTATGCTCAGACGTGAGTCCCATACTCTCCACACCACTGGAGTCAAGCTATCCTGGCTGAAGACGGCTGATAGCCAGAAACCGGTCCTAGGATGCTTGATTTCGGTCCAGGAAAGACATGGCTTGGCAGTTCGGGTTGGACTGTTCCCATGAGGCACAGGGTCAAGGCTGATTTGCATATGGCCATGTCTGAACTGGGGTGGTGTGGAGTGCAAACAAACGATGGATTTAGGCCCAGATCTCTTTACTGGGGTAAATGTATGACATTGTTCTGCATTCTGTCCATCAATTGTTGTTTTTGCATTTGTCACCCCGAGTGGGATGGGTATGCTCAGACGTGAGTCCCATGCTCTCCACACCACTGGAGTCAAGCTATCCTGGCTGAAGACGGCTGATATCCAGAAACCGGTCCTAGAATGCTTGATTCCGGTCCAGGAAAGACATTGCTTGGCAGTTCGGGCTGGACTGTTCCCATAATGCACAGGGTGAAGGCTGATTTGCATATGGCCATGTCTGAACTGGGGTGGTGTGGAGTGCAAAAGTACGATGGATTTAGGACCAGATCTCTTTACTGGGGTGAATGTATGACATTGTTCTGCATTCTGTCCATCATTTGTTGTTTTTGCATTTGTCACCCCGAGTGTGATGGGTACTCTCAGATGTGAGTCCCATGCTCTTCACACCACTGGAGTCAAGCTATCCTGGCTGAAGACGGCTGATAGCCAGAAACCGGTCCTAGGATGTTTGATTCCGGTCCAGGAAAGACATGGCTTGGTAGTTCGGGCTGGACTGTTCCCATGAGGCACAGGGTCAAGGCTGATTTGCATATGGCCATGTCAAAACTGGGGTGGTGTGGAGTGCAAACAAACTATGGATTTAGGCCCAGATCTCTTTACTGGGGTAAATGTATGACATTGTTCAGCATTCTGTCCATCAATTGTTGTTTTTGCATTTGTCACCCCGAGTGGGATGGGTATGCTCAGACGTGAGTCCCATGCTCTCCACACCACTGGAGTCAAGCTATCCTGGCTGAAGACCGCTGATAGCCAGAAACTGGTCCTAGGATGCTTGATTCCGGTCCAGGAAAGACATGGCTTTGCAGTTTGGGCTGGAATGTTCCCATGAGGCTCACGGTCAAGGCTGATTGGCATATGGCCATGTCTGAACTGGGGTGGCGTGGAGTGCAAAAAAACAATGGATTTGGACCCAGATCTGTGAACTGGGGTGAATGTATGACATTGTTCTGCATTCTGTCCATCAATTGTTGTTTTTGCATTTGTCACCCTTAGTGAGATGGGTATGCTCAGACGTGAGTCCCATACTCTCCACACCACTGGAGTCAAGCTATCCTGGCTGAAGATGGCTGATAGCCAGAAACCGGTCCTAGGATGCTAGATTCCGGTCCAGAAAAGACATGGCTTGGCAGTTTGGGCTGGAATGTTCCCATGAGGCTCACGGTCAAGGCTGATTGGCATATGGCCATGTCTGAACTGGGGTGGTGTGGAGTGCAAAAAAACTATGGATTTAGGCCCAGATCTCTGTACTGGGGTGACTGTATGACATTGTTCTGCATTCTGTCCATCAATTGTTGTTTTAGCATTTGTCACCCCGAGTGGGATGGGTATGCTCAGATATGAGTCCCTTGCTCTCCACACCACTGGAGTCAAGCTATTCTGGCTGAAGACGGCTGATAGCCAGAAACCGGTCCTAGGATGCTTGATTCCGGCCCAGGAAAGAAATGGCTTTGGCAGTTCGGGCTGGACTGTTCCCATGAGGCACAGGGTCAAGGCTGATTTGCGTATGGCCATGTTTGAACTGGGGTGGTGTGGAGTGCAAAAAACCGATGGATTTAGGCCCAGATCTCTGTACTGGGGTGAAGGTATGACATTGTTCTGCATTCTGTCCATCAATTGTTGTTTTTGCATTTGTCACCCAGAGTGGGATGGGTATGCTCAGAAGTGAGTCCCAACCTCTCCACACTACTGGAGTCAAGCTATTCTGCCTGAAGATGGTTGATAGCCAGAAAACGGTCCTAGGATGCTTGATTCCGGTCCAGGAAAGACATGGCTTGGCAGTTCGGGATGGAATGTTCCCATGAGACACAGGGTCAAGGCTAAATTGCATATGGCCATGTCTGAACTGGTGTGGTGTGGAGTGAAAAAAAACGATGGATTTAGGCCCAGATCTCTGTACTGGGGTGAATGTATGACATTGTTCTGCATTCTGTCCAACAATTGTTGTTTTTGCATTCGTCACCACAAGTGGGATGGGCATGCTCAGACGTGAGTCCCAAGCTCTCCACACTACTGGAGTCAAGCTATCCTGGCTGAAGATGGCTGATAGCCCGAAACCGGTCCTAGGATGCTTGATTATGGTGCAGGAAAGACAAGGCTTGGCAGTTTGGGCTGGAATGTTCCCATGAGGCACAGGGTCAAGGCTGATTGGCATATGTCATGTCTGAACTGGGGTGGTGTGGAGTGCAAAAAAGACTATGGATTTAGACCCAGATCTGTGTACTGGGGTCAATGTATGACATTGTTCTGCATTCTGTCCATCAATTGTTGTTTTTGCATTTGTCACCCCTAGTGAGATGGGTATGCTCAGACGTGAGTCCCATACTCTCCACACCACTGGAGTCAAGCTATCCTGGCTGAAGACGGCTGATAGCCAGAAACCGGTCCTAGGATGCTTGATTCCGGTCCAGGAAAGACATGGCTTGGCAGTTCGGGTTGGACTGTTCCCATGAGGCACAGGGTCAAGGCTGATTTGCATATGGCCATGTCTGAACTGGGGTGGTGTGGAGTGCAAACAAACGATGGATTTAGGCCCAGATCTCTGTACTGGGGTGAATGAATGACATTGTTCTGCATTCTGCCCATCAATTGTTTTTGCATTCGTCACCCCGAGTGGGATGGGTATGCTCAGACGTGAGTCTCATGCTCTCCACACCACTGGAGTCAAGCTATCCTGGCTGAAGACAGCTGATAGCCGGAAACCGGTCCTAGGATGCTTGATTCCGGTCCAGGAAAGACATGGCTTGGCAGTTCGGGCTGGGCTGTTCCCATGAGGCACAGGGTCAAGGCTGATTTGCATATGGCCATGTCTGAACTGGGGTGGTGTGGAGTGCAAACAAACGATGGATTTAGGCCCAGATCTCTGTACTGGGGTGAATGAATGACATTGTTCTGCATTCTGCCCATCAATTGTTTTTGCATTCGTCACCCCGAGTGGGATGGGTATGCTCAGACGTGAGTCTCATGCTCTCCACACCACTGGAGTCAAGCTATCCTGGCTGAAGACAGCTGATAGCCAGAAACCGGTCCTAGGATGCTTGATTCCGGTCCAGGAAAGACATGGCTTGGCAGTTCGGGCTGGGCTGTTCCCATGAGGCACAGGGTCAAGGCTGATTTGCATATGTCATGTCTGAACTGGGGTGGTGTGGAGTTCACAAAAATGATGGATTTTGGCCCAGATCTCTGTACTGGGGTGAATGTATGACATTGTTATGCATTCTGTCATCAATTGTTGTTTTTGCATTTGTCACCCCGAGTAGGATGGGTATGCTCAGACGTGAGTCCCATGCTCTCCACACCACTGGAGTCAAGCTATCCTGGCTGAAGATGTCTGATAGCCAGAAACCGGTCCTAGGAAGCTTGATTCCGGTCCAGGAAAGACACGGCTTGGCAGTTCGGGCTGGACTGTTCCCATGAGGCACAGGGTCAAGGCTGATTTGCATATGGCATGTTTGAACTGGGGTGGTGTGGAGTGCAAAAAAATGATGGATTTAGGCCCAGATCTCTGTACTGGGGTGACTGTATGACATTGTTCTGCATTCTGTCCATCAATTGTTGTTTTAGCATTTGTCACCCCGAGTGGGATGGGTATGCTCAGACGTGAGTCCCATGCTCTCCACACCACTGGAGTCAAGCTATTCTGGCTGAAGACGGCCGATAGCCAGAAACCGGTCCTAGGATGCTTGATTCCGGTCCGGGAAAGAAATGGCTTTGGCAGTTCGGGCTGGACTGTTCCCATGAGGCACAGGGTCAAGGCTGATTTGCATATGGCCATGTCTGAACTGGGGTGGTGTGGAGTGCAAAAGTACGATGGATTTAGGCCCAGATCTCTTTACTGGGGTGAATGTATGACATTGTTCTGCATTCTGTCCATCATTTGTTGTTTTTGCATTTGTCACCCCGAGTGTGATGGGTACTCACAGATGTGAGTCCCATGCTCTTCACACCACTGGAGTCAAGCTATCCTGGCTGAAGACGGCTGATAGCCAGAAACCGGTCCTAGGATGTTTGATTCCGGTCCAGGAAAGACATGGCTTGGTAGTTCGGGCAGGACTGTTCCCATGAGGCACAGGGTCAAGGCTGATTTGCATATGGCCATGTCAAAACTGGGGTGGTGTGGAGTGCAAAAAAACTATGGATTTAGGCCCAGATCTCTTTACTGGGGTAAATGTATGACATTGTTCTGCATTCTGTCCATCAATTGTTGTTTTTGCATTTGTCACCCCGAGTGGGATGGGTATGCTCAGGTGTGAGTCCCATGCTCTCCACACCACTGGAGTCAAGCTATCCTGGCTGAAGACCGCTGATAGCCAGAAACTGGTCCTAGGATGCTTGATTCCGGTCCAGGAAAGACATGGCTTTGCAGTTTGGGCTGGAATGTTCCCATGAGGCTCACGGTCAAGGCTGATTGGCATATGGCCATGTCTGAACTGGGGTGGCGTGGAGTGCAAAAAAACAATGGATTTAGACCCAGATCTGTGTACTGGGGTGAATGTATGACATTGTTCTGCATTCTGTCCATCAATTGTTGTTTTTGCATTTGTCACCCTTAGTGAGATGGGTATGCTCAGACGTGAGTCCCATACTCTCCACACCACTGGAGTCAAGCTATCCTGGCTGAAGATGGCTGATAGCCAGAAACCGGTCCTAGGATGCTAGATTCAGGTCCAGAAAAGACATGGCTTGGCAGTTTGGGCTGGAATGTTCCCATGAGGCTCACGGTCAACGCTGATTGGCATATGGCCATGTCTGAACTGGGGTGGTGTGGAGTGCAAAAAAACTATGGATTTAGGCCCAGATCTCTGTACTGGGGTGACTGTATGACATTGTTCTGCATTCTGTCCATCAATTGTTGTTTTAGCATTTGTCACCCCGAGTGGGATGGGTATGCTCAGATATGAGTCCCATGCTCTCCACACCACTGGAGTCAAGCTATTCTGGCTGAAGACGGCTGATAGCCAGAAACCGGTCCTAGGATGCTTGATTCCGGCCCAGGAAAGAAATGGCTTTGGCAGTTCGGGCTGGACTGTTCCCATGAGGCACAGGGTCAAGGCTGATTTGCATATGGCCATGTTTGAACTGGGGTGGTGTGGAGTGCAAAAAAACGATGGATTTAGGCCCAGATCTCTGTACTGGGGTGAAGGTATGACATTGTTCTGCATTCTGTCCAACAATTGTTGTTTTTGCATTCGTCACCACAAGTGGGATGGGCATGCTCAGACGTGAGTCCCAAGCTCTCCACACTACTGGAGTCAAGCTATCCTGGCTGAAGATGGCTGATAGCCCGAAACCGGTCCTAGGATACTTGTTTATGGTGCAGGAAAGACAAGGCTTGGCAGTTTGGGCTGGAATGTTCCCATGAGGCACAGGGTCAAGGCTGATTGGCATATGTCATGTCTGAACTGGGGTGGTGTGGAGTGCAAAAAAGACTATGGATTTAGACCCAGATCTGTGTACTGGGGTCAATGTATGACATTGTTCTGCATTCTGTCCATCAATTGTTGTTTTTGCATTTGTCACCCCTAGTGAGATGGGTATGCTCAGACGTGAGTCCCATACTCTCCACACCACTGGAGTCAAGCTATCCTGGCTGAAGACGGCTGATAGCCAGAAACCGGTCCTAGGATGCTTGATTCCGGTCCAGGAAAGACATGGCTTGGCAGTTCGGGTTGGACTGTTCCCATGAGGCACAGGGTCAAGGCTGATTTGCATATGGCCATGTCTGAACTGGGGTGGTGTGGAGTGCAAACAAACGATGGATTTAGGCCCAGATCTCTGTACTGGGGTGAATGAATGACATTGTTCTGCATTCTGCCCATCAATTGTTTTTGCATTCGTCACCCCGAGTGGGATGGGTATGCTCAGACGTGAGTCTCATGCTCTCCACACCACTGGAGTCAAGCTATCCTGACTGAAGACAGCTGATAGCCAGAAACCGGTCCTAGGATGCTTGATTCCGGTCCAGGAAAGACATGGCTTGGCAGTTCGGTCTGGGCTGTTCCCATGAGGCACAGGGTCAAGGCTGATTTGCATATGGCCATGTCTGAACTGGGGTGGTGTGGAGTGCAAACAAACGATGGATTTAGGCCCAGATCTCTGTACTGGGGAGAATGAATGACATTGTTCTGCATTCTGCCCATCAATTGTTTTTGCATTCGTCACCCCGAGTGGGATGGGTATGCTCAGACGTGAGTCTCATGCTCTCCACACCACTGGAGTCAAGCTATCCTGGCTGAAGACAGCTGATAGCCAGAAACCGGTCCTAGGATGCTTGATTCCAGTCCAGGAAAGACATGGCTTGGCAGTTCGGGCTGGGCTGTTCCCATGAGGCACAGAGTCAAGGCTGATTTGCATATGGCATGTCTGAACTGGGGTGGTGTGGAGTTCCCAAAAATGATGGATATTGGCCCAGATCTCTGTACTGGGGTGAATGTATGACATTGTTCTGCATTCTGTCATCAATTGTTGTTTTTGCATTTGTCACCCCGAGTGGGATGGGTATGCTCAGACGTGAGTCCCATGCTCTCCACACAACTGGAGTCAAGCTATCCTGGCTGAAGACGTCTGATAGCCAGAAACCGGTCCTTGGATGCTTGATTTCGGTCCAGGAAAGACATGGCTTGGCAGTTCGGGCTGGACTGTTCCCATGAAGCACACGGTCAAGGCTGATTTGCATATGGCCATGTCTGAACTGGGTTGGTGTGGAGTACAAAAAAACGATGGATTTAGGCCCAGATCTCTGTACTGGGGTGAATGTATGACATTGTTCTGCATTCTGTCATCAATTGTTGTTTTTGCATTCGTCACCCCGAGTGGGATGGGCATGCTCAGACGTGAGTCCCATGCTCTCCACACTACTGGAGTCAAGCTATCCTGGCTGAAGACGGCTGATAGCCAGAAACCGGTCCTAGGATGCTTGATTCCGGTCCAGGAAAGACATGGCTTGGCAGTTCGGGCTGGACTGTTCCCATGAGGCACAGGGTCAAGGCTGATTTGCATATGGCCACGTCTGAACTGGGGTGGTGTGGAGTGCAAACAAAACGATGGATTTAGGCCCAGATCTCTGTACTGGGGTGAATGTATGACATTTTTCCGAATTCCGTCCATCAATTGTTGTATTTGCATTTGTCACCCCGAGTGGAATGGGTATGCTCAGACTTGAGTCCCATGCTCTCCACACCACTGGGGTCAAGCTATCCTGGCTGAAGACAGCTGATAGCCAAAAACCGGTCCTAGGATGCTTGATTCCGGTCCAGGAAAGACATGGCTTGGCAGTTCGGGCAGGACTGTTCCCAAGAGGCACAGGGTCAAGGCTGATTTGCAAATGGCCATGTCTGAACTGGGGTGGTGTGGAGTGCAAAGAAATGATGGATTTAGTCCCAGATCTCGGTACTGGGGTGAAGGTATGACATTGTTCTTCATTCTGTCCATCAATTGTTGTTTTTGCATTTGTCACCCAGAGTGGGATGGGTATGCTCAGACGTGAGTCCCATGCTCTCAACACCACTGGAGTCAAGCTATCCTGGCTGAAGACGGCTGATATCCAGAAACCGGTCCTAGAATGCTTGATTCCGGTCCAGGAAAGACATGGCTTGGCAGTTCGGGCTGGACTGTTCCCATAATGCACAGGGTGAAGGCTGATTTGCATATGGCCATGTCTGAACTGGGGTGGTGTGGAGTGCAAAAGTACGATGGATTTAGGCCCAGATCTCTTTACTGGGGTGAATGTATGACATTGTTCTGAATTCTGTCCATCAATTGTTGTTTTTGCATTTGTCACCCCGAGTGGGATGGGTATGCTCAGACGTGAGTCCCATGCTCTCCACACCACTGGAGTCAAGCTATCCTGGCTGAAGACCGCTGATAGCCAGAAACTGGTCCTAGGATGCTTGATTCCGGTCCAGGAAAGACATGGCTTTGCAGTTTGGGCTGGAATGTTCCCATGAGGCTCACGGTCAAGGCTGATTGGCATATGGCCATGTCTGAACTGGGGTGGCGTGGAGTGCAAAAAAACAATGGATTTAGACCCAGATCTGTGAACTGGGGTGAATGTATGACATTGTTCTGCATTCTGTCCATCAATTGTTGTTTTTGCATTTGTCACCCTTAGTGAGATGGGTATGCTCAGACGTGAGTCCCATACTCTCCACACCACTGGAGTCAAGCTATCCTGGCTGAAGATGGCTGATAGCCAGAAATGGGTCCTAGGATGCTAGATTCCGGTCCAGAAAAGACATGGCTTGGCAGTTTGGGCTGGAATGTTCCCATGAGGCTCACGGTCAAGGCTGATTGGCATATGGCCATGTCTGAACTGGGGTGGTGTGGAGTGCAAAAAAACTATGGATTTAGGCCCAGATCTCTGTACTGGGGTGACTGTATGACATTGTTCTGCATTCTGTCCATCAATTGTTGTTTTAGCATTTGTCACCCCGAGTGGGATGGGTATGCTCAGATATGAGTCCCTTGCTCTCCACACCACTGGAGTCAAGCTATTCTGGCTGAAGACGGCTGATAGCCAGAAACCGGTCCTAGGATGCTTGATTCCGGCCCAGGAAAGAAATGGCTTTAGCAGTTCGGGCTGGACTGTTCCCATGAGGCACAGGGTCAAGGCTGATTTGCGTATGGCCATGTTTGAACTGGGGTGGTGTGGAGTGCAAAAAAACGATGGATTTAGGCCCAGATCTCTGTACTGGGGTGAAGGTATGACATTGTTCTGCATTCTGTCCATCAATTGTTGTTTTTGCATTTGTCACCCAGAGTGGGATGGGTATGCTCAGAAGTGAGTCCCAACCTCTCCACACTACTGGAGTCAAGCTATTCTGCCTGAAGATGGTTGATAGCCAGAAAACGGTCCTAGGATGCTTGATTCCGGTCCAGGAAAGACATGGCTTGGCAGTTCGGGATGGAATGTTCCCATGAGACACAGGGTCAAGGCTAAATTGCATATGGCCATGTCTGAACTGGTGTGGTGTGGAGTGAAAAAAAACGATGGATTTAGGCCCAGATCTCTGTACTGGGGTGAATGTATGACATTGTTCTGCATTCTGTCCAACAATTGTTGTTTTTGCATTCGTCACCACAAGTGGGATCGGCATGCTCAGACGTGAGTCCCAAGCTCTCCACACTACTGGAGTCAAGCTATCCTGGCTGAAGATGGCTGATAGCCCGAAACCGGTCCTAGGATGCTTGATTATGGTGCAGGAAAGACAAGGCTTGGCAGTTTGGGCTGGAATGTTCCCATGAGGCACAGGGTCAAGACTGATTGGCATATGTCATGTCTGAACTGGGGTGGTGTGGAGTGCAAAAAAGACTATGGATTTAGACCCAGATCTGTGTACTGGGGTCAATGTATGACATTGTTCTGCATTCTGTCCATCAATTGTTGTTTTTGCATTTGTCACCCCTAGTGAGATGGGTATGCTCAGACGTGAGTCCCATACTCTCAACACCACTGGAGTCAAGCTATCCTGGCTGAAGACGGCTGATAGCCAGAAACCGGTCCTAGGATGCTTGATTCTGGTCCAGGAAAGACATGGCTTGGCAGTTCGGGTTGGACTGTTCCCATGAGGCACAGGGTCAAGGCTGATTTGCATATGGCCATGTCTGAACTGGGGTGGTGTGGAGTGCAAACAAACGATGGATTTAGGCCCAGATCTCTGTACTGGGGTGAATGAATGACATTGTTCTGCATTCTGCCCATCAATTGTTTTTGCATTCGTCACCCCGAGTGGGATGGGTATGCTCAGACGTGAGTCTCATGCTCTCCACACCACTGGAGTCAAGCTATCCTGGCTGAAGACAGCTGATAGCCAGAAACCGGTCCTAGGATGCTTGATTCCGGTCCAGGAAAGACATGGCTTGGCAGTTCGGGCTGGGCTGTTCCCATGAGGCACAGGGTCAAGGCTGATTTGCATATGGCCATGTCTGAACTGGGGTGGTGTGGAGTGCAAACAAACGATGGATTTAGGCCCAGATCTCTGTACTGGGGAGAATGAATGACATTGTTCTGCATTCTGCCCATCAATTGTTTTTGCATTCGTCACCCCGAGTGGGATGGGTATGCTCAGACGTGAGTCTCATGCTCTCCACACCACTGGAGTCAAGCTATCCTGGCTGAAGACAGCTGATAGCCAGAAACCGGTCCTAGGATGCTTGATTCCAGTCCAGGAAAGACATGGCTTGGCAGTTCGGGCTGGGCTGTTCCCATGAGGCACAGAGTCAAGGCTGATTTGCATATGGCATGTCTGAACTGGGGTGGTGTGGAGTTCCCAAAAATGATGGATATTGGCCCAGATCTCTGTACTGGGGTGAATGTATGACATTGTTCTGCATTCTGTCATCAATTGTTGTTTTTGCATTTGTCACCCCGAGTGGGATGGGTATGCTCAGACGTGAGTCCCATGCTCTCCACACAACTGGAGTCAAGCTATCCTGGCTGAAGACGTCTGATAGCCAGAAACCGGTCCTTGGATGCTTGATTTCGGTCCAGGAAAGACATGGCTTGGCAGTTCGGGCTGGACTGTTCCCATGAAGCACACGGTCAAGGCTGATTTGCATATGGCCATGTCTGAACTGGGTTGGTGTGGAGTACAAAAAAACGATGGATTTAGGCCCAGATCTCTGTACTGGGGTGAATGTATGACATTGTTCTGCATTCTGTCATCAATTGTTGTTTTTGCATTCGTCACCCCGAGTGGGATGGGCATGCTCAGACGTGAGTCCCATGCTCTCCACACTACTGGAGTCAAGCTATCCTGGCTGAAGACGGCTGATAGCCAGAAACCGGTCCTAGGATGCTTGATTCCGGTCCAGGAAAGACATGGCTTGGCAGTTCGGGCTGGACTGTTCCCATGAGGCACAGGGTCAAGGCTGATTTGCATATGGCCACGTCTGAACTGGGGTGGTGTGGAGTGCAAACAAAACGATGGATTTAGGCCCAGATCTCTGTACTGGGGTGAATGTATGACATTTTTCCGAATTCCGTCCATCAATTGTTGTATTTGCATTTGTCACCCCGAGTGGAATGGGTATGCTCAGACTTGAGTCCCATGCTCTCCACACCACTGGGGTCAAGCTATCCTGGCTGAAGACAGCTGATAGCCAAAAACCGGTCCTAGGATGCTTGATTCCGGTCCAGGAAAGACATGGCTTGGCAGTTCGGGCAGGACTGTTCCCAAGAGGCACAGGGTCAAGGCTGATTTGCAAATGGCCATGTCTGAACTGGGGTGGTGTGGAGTGCAAAGAAATGATGGATTTAGTCCCAGATCTCGGTACTGGGGTGAAGGTATGACATTGTTCTTCATTCTGTCCATCAATTGTTGTTTTTGCATTTGTCACCCAGAGTGGGATGGGTATGCTCAGACGTGAGTCCCATGCTCTCAACACCACTGGAGTCAAGCTATCCTGGCTGAAGACGGCTGATATCCAGAAACCGGTCCTAGAATGCTTGATTCCGGTCCAGGAAAGACATTGCTTGGCAGTTCGGGCTGGACTGTTCCCATAATGCACAGGGTGAAGGCTGATTTGCATATGGCCATGTCTGAACTGGGGTGGTGTGGAGTGCAAAAGTACGATGGATTTAGGCCCAGATCTCTTTACTGGGGTGAATGTATGACATTGTTCTGAATTCTGTCCATCAATTGTTGTTTTTGCATTTGTCACCCCGAGTGGGATGGGTATGCTCAGACGTGAGTCCCATGCTCTCCACACCACTGGAGTCAAGCTATCCTGGCTGAAGACCGCTGATAGCCAGAAACTGGTCCTAGGATGCTTGATTCCGGTCCAGGAAAGACATGGCTTTGCAGTTTGGGCTGGAATGTTCCCATGAGGCTCACGGTCAAGGCTGATTGGCATATGGCCATGTCTGAACTGGGGTGGCGTGGAGTGCAAAAAAACAATGGATTTAGACCCAGATCTGTGAACTGGGGTGAATGTATGACATTGTTCTGCATTCTGTCCATCAATTGTTGTTTTTGCATTTGTCACCCTTAGTGAGATGGGTATGCTCAGACGTGAGTCCCATACTCTCCACACCACTGGAGTCAAGCTATCCTGGCTGAAGATGGCTGATAGCCAGAAATGGGTCCTAGGATGCTAGATTCCGGTCCAGAAAAGACATGGCTTGGCAGTTTGGGCTGGAATGTTCCCATGAGGCTCACGGTCAAGGCTGATTGGCATATGGCCATGTCTGAACTGGGGTGGTGTGGAGTGCAAAAAAACTATGGATTTAGGCCCAGATCTCTGTACTGGGGTGACTGTATGACATTGTTCTGCATTCTGTCCATCAATTGTTGTTTTAGCATTTGTCACCCCGAGTGGGATGGGTATGCTCAGATATGAGTCCCTTGCTCTCCACACCACTGGAGTCAAGCTATTCTGGCTGAAGACGGCTGATAGCCAGAAACCGGTCCTAGGATGCTTGATTCCGGCCCAGGAAAGAAATGGCTTTAGCAGTTCGGGCTGGACTGTTCCCATGAGGCACAGGGTCAAGGCTGATTTGCGTATGGCCATGTTTGAACTGGGGTGGTGTGGAGTGCAAAAAAACGATGGATTTAGGCCCAGATCTCTGTACTGGGGTGAAGGTATGACATTGTTCTGCATTCTGTCCATCAATTGTTGTTTTTGCATTTGTCACCCAGAGTGGGATGGGTATGCTCAGAAGTGAGTCCCAACCTCTCCACACTACTGGAGTCAAGCTATTCTGCCTGAAGATGGTTGATAGCCAGAAAACGGTCCTAGGATGCTTGATTCCGGTCCAGGAAAGACATGGCTTGGCAGTTCGGGATGGAATGTTCCCATGAGACACAGGGTCAAGGCTAAATTGCATATGGCCATGTCTGAACTGGTGTGGTGTGGAGTGAAAAAAAACGATGGATTTAGGCCCAGATCTCTGTACTGGGGTGAATGTATGACATTGTTCTGCATTCTGTCCAACAATTGTTGTTTTTGCATTCGTCACCACAAGTGGGATGGGCATGCTCAGACGTGAGTCCCAAGCTCTCCACACTACTGGAGTCAAGCTATCCTGGCTGAAGATGGCTGATAGCCCGAAACCGGTCCTAGGATGCTTGATTATGGTGCAGGAAAGACAAGGCTTGGCAGTTTGGGCTGGAATGTTCCCATGAGGCACAGGGTCAAGGCTGATTGGCATATGTCATGTCTGAACTGGGGTGGTGTGGAGTGCAAAAAAGACTATGGATTTAGACCCAGATCTGTGTACTGGGGTCAATGTATGACATTGTTCTGCATTCTGTCCATCAATTGTTGTTTTTGCATTTGTCACCCCTAGTGAGATGGGTATGCTCAGACGTGAGTCCCATACTCTCCACACCACTGGAGTCAAGCTATCCTGGCTGAAGACGGCTGATAGCCAGAAACCGGTCCTAGGATGCTTGATTCCGGTCCAGGAAAGACATGGCTTGGCAGTTCGGGTTGGACTGTTCCCATGAGGCACAGGGTCAAGGCTGATTTGCATATGGCCATGTCTGAACTGGGGTGGTGTGGAGTGCAAACAAACGATGGATTTAGGCCCAGATCTCTGTACTGGGGTGAATGAATGACATTGTTCTGCATTCTGCCCATCAATTGTTTTTGCATTCGTCACCCCGAGTGGGATGGGTATGCTCAGACGTGAGTCTCATGCTCTCCACACCACTGGAGTCAAGCTATCCTGGCTGAAGACAGCTGATAGCCGGAAACCGGTCCTAGGATGCTTGATTCCGGTCCAGGAAAGACATGGCTTGGCAGTTCGGGCTGGGCTGTTCCCATGAGGCACAGGGTCAAGGCTGATTTGCATATGGCCATGTCTGAACTGGGGTGGTGTGGAGTGCAAACAAACGATGGATTTAGGCCCAGATCTCTGTACTGGGGTGAATGAATGACATTGTTCTGCATTCTGCCCATCAATTGTTTTTGCATTCGTCACCCCGAGTGGGATGGGTATGCTCAGACGTGAGTCTCATGCTCTCCACACCACTGGAGTCAAGCTATCCTGGCTGAAGACAGCTGATAGCCAGAAACCGGTCCTAGGATGCTTGATTCCGGTCCAGGAAAGACATGGCTTGGCAGTTCGGGCTGGGCTGTTCCCATGAGGCACAGGGTCAAGGCTGATTTGCATATGGCCATGTCTGAACTGGGGTGGTGTGGAGTGCAAACAAACGATGGATTTAGGCCCAGATCTCTGTACTGGGGTGAATGAATGACATTGTTCTGCATTCTGCCCATCAATTGTTTTTGCATTCGTCACCCCGAGTGGGATGGGTATGCTCAGACGTGAGTCTCATGCTCTCCGCACCACTGGAGTCAAGCTATCCTGGCTGAAGACAGCTGATAGCCAGAAACCGGTCCTAGGATGCTTGATTCCGGTCCAGGAAAGACATGGCTTGGCAGTTCGGGCTGGGCTGTTCCCATGAGGCACAGGGTCAAGGCTGATTTGCATATGGCATGTCTGAACTGGGGTGGTGTGGAGTTCACAAAAATGATGGATTTTGGCCCAGATCTCTGTACTGGGGTGAATGTATGACATTGTTATGCATTCTGTCATCAATTGTTGTTTTTGCATTTGTCACCCCGAGTAGGATGGGTATGCTCAGACGTGAGTCCCATGCTCTCCACACCACTGGAGTCAAGCTATCCGGGCTGAAGATGTCTGATAGCCAGAAACCGGTCCTAGGAAGCTTGATTCCGGTCCACGAAAGACACGGCTTGGCAGTTCGGGCTGGACTGTTCCCATGAGGCACAGGGTCAAGGCTGATTTGCATATGGCATGTTTGAACTGGGGTGGTGTGGAGTGCAAAAAAATGATGGATTTAGGCCCAGATCTCTGTACTGGGGTGACTGTATGACATTGTTCTGCATTCTGTCCATCAATTGTTGTTTTAGCATTTGTCACCCCGAGTGGGATGGGTATGCTCAGACGTGAGTCCCATGCTCTCCACACCACTGGAGTCAAGCTATTCTGGCTGAAGACGGCCGATAGCCAGAAACCGGTCCTAGGATGCTTGATTCCGGTCCGGGAAAGAAATGGCTTTGGCAGTTCGGGCTGGACTGTTCCCATGAGGCACAGGGTCAAGGCTGATTTGCATATGGCCATGTCTGAACTGGGGTGGTGTGGAGTGCAAAAGTACGATGGATTTAGGCCCAGATCTCTTTACTGGGGTGAATGTATGACATTGTTCTGTATTCTGTCCATCATTTGTTGTTTTTGCATTTGTCACCCCGAGTGTGATGGGTACTCCCAGATGTGAGTCCCATGCTCTTCACACCACTGGAGTCAAGCTATCCTGGCTGAAGACGGCTGATAGCCAGAAACCGGTCCTAGGATGTTTGATTCCGGTCCAGGAAAGACATGGCTTGGTAGTTCGGGCTGGACTGTTCCCATGAGGCACAGGGTCAGGGCTGATTTGCATATGGCCATGTCAAAACTGGGGTGGTGTGGAGTGCAAAAAAACTATGGATTTAGGCCCAGATCTCTTTACTGGGGTAAATGTATGACATTGTTCTGCATTCTGTCTATCAATTGTTGTTTTTGCATTTGTCACCCCGAGTGGGATGGGTATGCTCAGACGTGAGTCCCATGCTCTCCACACCACTGGAGTCAAGCTATCCTGGCTGAAGACCGCTGATAGCCAGAAACTGGTCCTAGGATGCTTGATTCCGGTCCAGGAAAGACATGGCTTTGCAGTTTGGGCTGGAATGTTCCCATGAGGCTCACGGTCAAGGCTGATTGGCATATGGCCATGTCTGAACTGGGGTGGCGTGGAGTGCAAAAAAACAATGGATTTAGACCCAGATCTGTGTACTGGGGTGAATGTATGACATTGTTCTGCATTCTGTCCATCAATTGTTGTTTTTGCATTTGTCACCCTTAGTGAGATGGGTATGCTCAGACGTGAGTCCCATACTCTCCACACCACTGGAGTCAAGCTATCCTGGCTGAAGATGGCTGATAGCCAGAAACCGGTCCTAGGATGCTAGATTCCGGTCCAGAAAAGACATGGCTTGGCAGTTTGGGCTGGAATGTTCCCATGAGGCGCACGGTCAACGCTGATTGGCATATGGCCATGTCTGAACTGGGGTGGTGTGGAGTGCAAAAAACTATGGATTTAGGCCCAGATCTCTGTACTGGGGTGACTGTATGACATTGTTCTGCATTCTGTCCATCAATTGTTGTTTTAGCATTTGTCACCCCAAATGGGATGGGTATGCTCAGATATGAGTCCCATGCTCTCCACACCACTGGAGTCAAGCTATTCTGGCTGAAGACGGCTGATAGCCAGAAACCGGTCCTAGGATGCTTGATTCCGGCCCAGGAAAGAAATGGCTTTGGCAGTTCGGGCTGGACTGTTCCCATGAGGCACAGGGTCAAGGCTGATTTGCATATGGCCATGTTTGAACTGGGGTGGTGTGGAGTGCAAAAAAACGATGGATTTAGGCCCAGATCTCTGTACTGGGGAGAAGGTATGACATTGTTCTGCATTCTGTCCATCAATTGTTGTTTTTGCATTTGTCACCCAGAGTGGGATGGGTATGCTCAGACGTGAGTCCCAACCTCTCCACACTACTGGAGTCAAGCTATTCTGCCTGAAGATGGTTGATAGCCAGAAACCGGTCCTAGGATGCTTGATTCCGGTCCAGGAAAGACATGGCTTGGCAGTTCGGGATGGAATGTTCCCATGAGACACAGGGTCAAGGCTAAATTGCATATGGCCATGTCTGAACTGGGGTGGTGTGGAGTTCACAAAAATGATGGATTTTGGCCCAGATCTCTGTACTGGGGTGAATGTATGACATTGTTATGCATCCTGTCATCAATTGTTGTTTTTGCATTTGTCACCCCGAGTAGGATGGGTATGCTCAGACGTGAGTCCCATGCTCTCCACACCACTGGAGTCAAGCTATCCTGGCTGAAGATGTCTGATAGCCAGAAACCGGTCCTAGGAAGCTTGATTCCGGTCCAGGAAAGACACGGCTTGGCAGTTCGGGCTGGACTGTTCCCATGAGGCACAGGGTCAAGGCTGATTTGCATATGGCATGTTTGAACTGGGGTGATGTGGAGTGCAAAAAAATGATGGATTTAGGCCCAGATCTCTGTACTGGGGTGACTGTATGACATTGTTCTGCATTCTGTCCATCAATTGTTGTTTTAGCATTTGTCACCCCGAGTGGGATGGGTATGCTCAGACGTGAATCCCATGCTCTCCACACTACTGGAGTCAAGCTATTCTGCCTGAAGATGGCTGATAGCCAGAAACCGGTCCTAGGATGCTTGATTCCGGTCCAGGAAAGACATGGCTTGGCAGTTCGGGCTGGACTGTTCCCATGAGACACAGGGTCAAGGCTAAATTGCATATGGCCATGTCTGAACTGGGGTGGTGTGGAGTGCAAAAAACAATGGATTTTGGCCCAGATCTTTGTACTGGGGTGAATGTATGACATTGTTCTGCATTTTGTCCATCAATTGTTGTTTTTGCATTTGTCACCCCAAGTGGGATGGGTATGCTCAGACGTGAGTCCCATGCTCTCCACAGCACTGGAGTCAAGGTATCCTGGCTGAAGATGGCTGATAGCCAGAAACCGGTCCTAGGAAGCTTGATTCCGGTCCAGGAAAGACATGGCTTGGCAGTTCGGGCTGGACTGTTCCCATGAAGCACACGGTCAAGGCTGATTTGCATATGGCCATGTCTGAACTGGGTTGGTGTGGAGTACAAAAAAAAATGGATGGAGGCCCAGATCTCTGTACTGGGGTGAATGTATGACATTGTTCGGCATTCTGTCCATCAATTGTTGTTTTTGCATTCGTCACCCTGAGTTGGATGGGCATGCTCAGACGTGAGTCCCATGCTCTCCACACTACTGGAGTCAAGCTATCCTGGCTGAAGATGGCTGATAGCCAGAAACCGGTCCTAGGATGCTTGATTCCGGTCCAGGAAAGACATGGCTTGGCAGTTCGGGCTGGACTGTTCCCATGAGGCACAGGGTCAAGGCTGATTTGCATATGGCCACGTCTGAACTGCGGTGGTGTGGAGTGCAAAAAAAACAATGGATTTAGGCCCAGATCTCTGTACTGGGGTGAATGTATGACATTTTTCTGCATTCCGTTCATCAATTGTTGTATTTGCATTTGTCACCCCGAGTGGAATGGGTATGCTCAGACTTGAGTCCCATGCTTGTAGGAGAGTAGGGTCTGCTATCCTATGGTCACCCCAAATTTTTGCTTTTTGCTTCACTGGTTTCTGACTTAATGTGGCTGTGGGCCTGCTAATCAGACCCACAGCCTGCTGTTCTCTCTCTAAATTACTGCCAATGCACATTAGGTGCATTACGAATTGGAACTGGTTCACCTTATGAGCCCCTGTATTAGTGCACCCTAGGTGCCCAGGGCATAGGTGTATCCAAGGCCTACCAGGGGCTGCAGCATGTATTGTGCCACCCCTGGCCTGGCCTCCATATTTGACACAACTGGCTGATCACTCAGCTGGGGTAAGTCGGTGTAACCACCTCTTACTTAGGTACAGTATGTCTGTGCCTAACCCTAAACTGGACACATATGTTCCTATCAGCCACTCCTATGGAAGGCCTCATCAATCCTGGAGGCATAGTGCTTGGAAATATGTGAGATGGTGCTCTAGCATGAGCTGAGCCTGTCTGCAGCTGTCGGGAACCACTCCCTAAGCTGTTCCGGGATATTGCCATACCATATACTCTTAAGTGCATTATAATCCTCGCGGTTAAATGCTATCTTTGGTTTGGCTTTATCAAAACATGTCGAGTAAGGTGTCATACGAATTGGAATACTATCCCCTCGCCAATTCTGGCGACGGGGATAGCATTCCACCCTTCTAGAGGGACACGACATGTGTGTAGCCTTAACCCCGGTTAAAGTTAAACAGAGCCTCAGCATCACAAAATGGATGCTGCCACCACAGACACGAGTCTGGCCTCCTGCTGCTGACCGAAACTCGGCAGATGGTGGCCTGGACAAAGGGTTTCCTGCCTTGGGAGGTGCGAGCACCACCCCAGACAGGATTTTGTGTATTGGGTAGGACAGGGCTGAATAGAATCAGACATGCCCGGGGCACACAAGGTGTCCCCGTGCATAGGCCAGTCCAAACCGGTCCTGGGACTTTCCAGACCCAGGCCTGGCGCGGAACTGGACAAAGGAAAGGGGGTGTAACCGCCCCCCTTCCTGGTTCCTCCCAGAGGAGGGACCTAGTAGGTGATCCACCCCTCAGATTGGGAATAAGAGTGGGAGCAGTGCCATTGCACAGCAGATCATCCTGAATCAACTTTACACGAAGAAGAAGACTGGACTTTGACATTCTGCTGCACAGAAGACTGAAGAGAATCTCCCTTGTGGCCTAGGAGTGGCCACCCTGTGAACACAGGTACCAACCAGCAACTCGACGTCTGCTTTGCCGCCGCCTCCCGCCGGAGCCCGAGCCCAGAGCCCGACAAGAACCAGACTCCCAGACCTCTCAGAGCCCGATCCACAGTCCCTGCAAAGAAGGGACCCGTGGAGGCACCGAGTGACGTGGGACCGGACCTCTTGGAAGACACTCGAAAAGCTGACTGCGCAGCTTCTGAGGCATCCTCGACGTTGTGCTTTGGGGACTGAGAACCCCCACCACCGAGCAGCCCTTGCACCGAAGATCAGCCCTCCAGCATCTCCACGATCTGCGTGGGGCCCTTTTGCATTGTGCCACTCGACACGCCATCCCTGCCAATAGCCATGTGGTCAGCGGCCATCTTGGCGACGAACCCGAAGATTTACACAGCAGGTCTGGTTGCTCCAGACCTACCCAAGCTCCTGTGAAAAGGAGCACCCGCTCTGACCTTGCTGGTCCGAGTGTTAAGCATCTTTCAACTTCTGCCTGGCTTGCCTTTGCCAAGGCCTGTTTGCTCCGATCAAGGTGCCGACACTGCCAACAGCGAGAAGCCTGCGTGGGACAGCTCGTGACCGACTCCTGGACGTCCTCGACCCCGGGTATCCACGTGGCTGCAGAAAGAAACTACCCGACAACGCCTGTTTGCACCCGACATCGCCTGGTTCCAATCTGGTTCCATGGTAGTCACTGGCTAGTGACTTTGAACACTGTCCCCTCTGCTTTCAGGTCTTCACATCTTCAGATCCACCCTTGGATCCACCGGAACTCTTCACATCGAGCCGCCTGCAGCATCTTCAGCTCCAAGCACCATCGACCAGCGTGACGAAACCCGACACTACTTCGACCCTGTGCACCCGCTTCCTGTGGGTGAGGTAACTCAGCTCCGCCGGTGCCCCTGCACTGGTACACATCCTAAGGGCTGGTGTTTTAAGTTTCAGCTCCGTAGGTCACTCGGAAGGTTCCTAACTTTCTAACTTTGTACTTTTTACGCACCATAGACTTTGCATTGGAAAGTGCAGGCACTTTGAACACTGCACCCGAGTCCCGTGGGCCTCTCCCGACTTAGTCACTGCTAGTCTCGAATAGCTCCAGCGATTCCCAAGGCCCTAGGCCTCTTCACTTTCCTATTGGTATCTCTTATACCACTTTCTTAGTATATGGTTTAGGTGGCCCCTAGGGCTCATCCATATTGTGCAACTTTTGTGTATTTTAAACTGTCTTGTGATTTAACGCTTGTGCTTCTGTGCTCATAAAGAGTCCAGGGGATTTTATAGTTAATAAATCAATATATATTTTCAATATATATCTGTGTGGTGTCCCTTTCATTTGGTATTCAAGGGGGTTGTGTATGGTATAACAGCTGGCTTCACATGCCTTTCAGAGTTTAGCCTAAGACTGCTTTGTCCACGTTACCACTAGGATAACTGGTCTACAAGGTTGAATTACAACCATCATCATAAGGGTTGCTTGGCATGATACAAAGTGATCACTAAGAATTAGTGAGCATTATATACCAGGCCAACTTCTCACATTGGTGAGCAGCGGATTGGGATCTGAGCTTGCTGTTGTTTTACCATTACAATCTTTGAGATTATCATTTGAAAGATCATACAGGTACCTGCTAGGTACATATAAAACAAGACTAGTATACATAAGTTCTACTGAACTTAGTTGTTGTAGAGCAAAGGGAGTAGCACACCCTAGTTACAACTACTAGATAGGTTTAGTAGGTAAACACCAGTGTAGGTAGATTGCAACACATCCACCCACACTAGAGCAATGTCTGGAGCAGAGGGGTCCAGTGGACTTACTCCTGTTGAGAGTGACCCTCCAAGGGCACCATCCAAATTTGCTATTTTTTCCTTTAAGGAATTAAGACAGCTTTGTGTCTTAAGGGGTCTGAAGACAGGGCCTTCCCCTACTACAGACCACCTAAGAGAGCTCTTAGACCAGTCTGAGACTCTAAAGCCCTCTAAAGCAAACCCCACAGGGAATGCTGAAGGAGGCCATCCTTCAGAGGATGACACTGTAGACACCCCTGCCCCTATCATCCTGGTAGATGAGGAAGCCTCCACCACTGGAGCTCCTCAGGTAGATGAGGAGGAAGAGGAAGAGGAAGAGGAGGAGGTGGAAAGCAGTGAGTCAGATGATGACAGAAATAGTCAGGTGCTGGTCAGTAGACTGAACCAGGCTAACTTAAGCTTACTTGGGAATGAATCAGGTAACAACCCATTCAGACCCCCAGGTGGACTTAACCAGGAGCCTAGGAGGAGAAGGACTCACTCAGGTGACTCTGACAACTCCCATGCTTCTAGAGGTTCTCATGGTCACTCCAGAAGAAGGATGACTAGCCCTCAGAGAAGGGAACATGAGACCAAATTGAGAGAATCTCAAATTAGAGAGGCTGAATTGAGAGTCCAGAGACAAGAGTTAGAGATTGCCCTGGCCCAAGAGAAACTTGCTAGAGCAAGACAGCCTAGAGAGAGTGGGGTAATAGAACCCACTGGTGGCAGCAATATCCACAAGGATAAAGACAGGTCTTTTGATAACAGAAACCTGAGTAAGATTGTGCCCCCCTACAAAGCTGGGGATGATATCCATAAATGGATTACTGCAATGGAGAGAGCCTGCAGAGTATAGCAGATCCCTCAGGAGCAGTGGGCAGCAATCTTGTGGCTCTCCTTTGAAGGTAGAGGCCGAGACAGACTCCTCACAGTTAGTGATGGGGATTCTAGAAACTACCTGGTCCTGAAGAGTGCTCTGATTGATGGGTTAGGCTTAACCACTGAACAGTACAGGTTAATGTTCAGAGATACCCAGAAGACACAGACTCAGGACTGGTCTGAATTTGTTGAGTGTGCCACTAAGGCTCTGGAGGGATGGTTGCTGGGAAGCAAGGTTACAGACTATGAAGGATTGTATAATTTGCTGATGAGAGAACAAATTTTAAATAATTGTCAGAACCAGCAGTTGCATCAACATTTGGTTGACTCAGATTTGACCTCTCCCCAAGAATTGGGAAAGAGGGCAGATAAATGGGTAAGAACCAGAGTTAAGCAAAAGAACCAGAACCAGAACCAGGGTGGTGACCAGAAGAAAACAGACCAGAAGGGTGGGGAGCAGAAAGCTAAAGACCAGAAGTCTTCAACAGGGCCCCAAACTGAGACAGAGGGTGGGTCCCAAACTTCCAAGAAGAAGAAGAAAGAAGGTCAGAAGAAACCCTGGTGTAAAACTTGTAAAAACACCTCTCACTGGACAAGTGAGTGTAAAAAGGGCGGAGCCCCCAGCACTGCAGCCCCTAAGGCACCTGCACCCACTAGTACAGTTAGCAGTGCTGGTCCTCAAGCCAAGGGATTAGTGGGTATCACTTTGGGAACTGAAGGAGATTCTGACCTAGTCAGAACCCTTACACAGGCTGTTCTGGTTTGTGAAGGGGACATAGATTTGACCCCTGACATAAGTCCCAGTAACCTGGGCAAATACAGACAGACGCCTTTGATCAACAATAAAGTGGCTCAAGCTTACAGGGACACATGTGCCAGTGTCACTATGGTGACACCTAACTTTGTGGACCCTGGACAATACATGCCAGGCGATGATTACCTGGTGACCAATGCCAGCAATGTCACTACTACACATAGTGTGGCACTTGTTAACTTTTCCTGGGGAGGGGTAACTGGCCTAAAGAAAGTTGTGGTTAGTGCTGATCTCCCAGTAGAATGTTTGTTGGGCAATGACCTGGAGAACTCTCTATGGTCAGAAGTTGAGTACAGGACTCATGCAGAGATGTTAGGGATATCATCACATGTCCTTGCTGTGACCAGGTCATAGGCCAAAAAGTGCCTCTCTGAACCTCAGGTCTTGGATCCTGGAACAATGGACCAAGCACCTTCCAAGAAGAAGAACAGGAGGGTTAAGGCTGCGCCTTCCCAACTGCCTACAAGTGAGGATCAGGCTTCACAGGAAACTGATCTTGAGACCCCTGAAGGAACTGTCCCTGAAGAACTTGAACCTGATCAGGTTGAGTTTCTGGGGACAGGGGGACCTTCTAGGGCAGACTTGGGGCAGGCTCAGTTAACCTGTCCTTCTCTTGAACCCCTCAGACAGCAGGCTGCTGCTGAGGCTGCTGGGAATGCTCAAGGTGCCCATAAAGTATATTGGGACGATGGACTCCTTTATTCAGAGGCTAGAGACCCCAAGCCTGGTGCTACCAGGAGGTTGGTTATACCTCTGCAATTTAGGGGCTTCCTACTCACCTTGGCCCATGATATTCCTTTAGCAGGACACCTAGGCCAGAACAAGACCTGGGACAGGCTTGTCCCTCACTTTCACTGGCCTCACATGTCTGAAGACACCAAGGAGTTTTGTCGCTCCTGTGAAACCTGCCAAGCCAGTGGTAAAGCAGGTGGAACAACAAAGGCCCCCCTGATACCACTACCTGTGGTGGGGGTTCCCTTTGAAAGAGTGGGGATTGATATTGTTGGTCCAATGGATCCCCCTACAGCATCTGGGCACAGATTCATACTGGTGGTAGTGGATCATGCCACCAGGTACCCAGAGGCAATTCCACTTAGGACCACAACAGCTCCTGTTGTGGCCAGGGCCTTACTTGGAGTTTTCTCCAGAGTAGGGTTTCCTAAGGAGGTAATATCTGATAGAGGTGCCAACTTCATGTCAGGATATTTGACAGCTATGTGGAAGGAATGTGGTGTTAACTACAAATTCACCACTCCTTATCACCCACAATGCAATGGGCTTGTTGAGAGGTTCAACAAGACCCTAAAGGGCATGATTAAAGGATTACCTGAAAAGCTCAGGCGAAGATGGGACATCCTACTGCCCTGCCTTTTGTTCGCTTACAGAGAGGTCCCTCAAAAGGGGGTTGGCTTCAGCCCCTTTGAATTGTTGTTTGGGCACCCTGTAAGAGGACCCCTGTGTCTAGTGAAGGAAGGATGGGAGTTACCTCTCAAAAAGCCTAAGCAAGACATAGTGGACTATGTACTTGGTCTCCGCTCCAGGATGGCAGAGTACATGGAAAAGGCATCCAAAAACCTTGAGGCTAGCCAAGAATTACAGAAAGCTTGGCATGAC
The DNA here is from genome assembly GCF_964263255.1 of Lissotriton vulgaris. Classification (NCBI taxonomy): domain Eukaryota; kingdom Metazoa; phylum Chordata; class Amphibia; order Caudata; family Salamandridae; genus Lissotriton; species Lissotriton vulgaris. The sequence goes on from NC_141691.1 coordinate 1,499,522,741, forward strand.
CAAAAGGCTGTCCTTGTTGAATTTCAGCCTGGACAGAAGGTATGGGTGTTGGAGCCAGTGGCCCCAGCAGCACTCCAAGACAAGTGGTCTGGACCCCATACAATTCTGGAGAAGAAGGGAGAGGTTACCTACTTGGTGGACCTAGGAACTCCCAGGAGCCCCCACAGGGTGCTCCATGTGAACAGATTGAAGGCATATGTCAGCAGGGCAGACATGGGCTTGCTCATGGCTACAGATGAGGGACAGGAGGAAGAGAGTGACCCTCTCCTAGACCTGCTCACTCAGAACCCTGAGGATGGCTCAGTTGATGGTGTGGCCTTAGGTGGCAGCCTCACTGAACATCAGCAACGTGACTGCAGACAAGTTCTACAGGCATACAGGCATATGTTCTCCTTGACACCCAGTCAGACTAACTGGTGTACACATGTGGTGGACACTGGTGACAGTCTTCCTGTGAAGAGCAAGATTTACAGGCAACCTGACCACGTCAGGGACTGTATAAAGACTGAGGTGCAAAAGATGCTGGAATTAGGTGTCATTGAGCCTTCAGAGAGCCCCTGGGCTAGCCCAGTGGTTCTGGTCCCCAAACCTCACACCAAAGATGGCAAGAGAGAGATGAGGTTCTGTGTGGATTACAGAGGACTCAATGCTGTCACCAGGACAGATGCACACCCTATTCCAAGGGCAGATGAGCTCATTGACAAGTTGGCTTCTGCCAAATATTTGAGCACATTTGACTTGACAGCTGGCTACTGGCAAATCAGGTTAGCTGAGGAGTCTAAAGCCAAGACAGCATTTTCTACCCCTAGTGGGCATTATCAGTTTCTGGTGATGCCCTTTGGTTTGAAAAATGCACCTGCCACCTTCCAAAGGTTGGTGAATCAAGTCCTCACTGGGTTGGATGACTTTTGTGCAGCTTATCTGGACGATATTGCTGTCTTTAGCTCCACCTGGGAGGATCACCTGGTCCACCCGAAGGAAGTGCTTGAGGCTCTGCAGAAGGCAGGCCTCACTATCAAGGCAACAAAGTGCCAGATAGGGCAGAGCAAGGTTGTATACCTGGGCCACCTTGTAGGTGGAGGCCAAGTTCAACCACTGGAGAGTAAGATCCAGACCATCAAGGACTGGTCCCCTCCAACCACCCAGACTCAGGTCAGAGCTTTCTTGGGCCTGACTGGGTACTACAGGAAGTTTGTTAAGAACTATGGGTCCATTGTGACTCCTCTTAATGATCTGACATCCAAGAAGATGCCCAAAAAGGTTCAGTGGACAGAAATCTGTCAAAAGGCATTTGATGACCTGAAGAAGGCCATGTGCTCTGCACCTATCCTGAAGAGTCCTGACTACTCAAGAGAGTTCATTGTCCAAACAGATGCTTCTGAGATGGGAGTGGGAGCAGTGCTTTCACAGCTTAATGTAGATGGCCAGGACCAGCCCATTGCTTTTATTAGCAGAAGGCTGACCCCCAGAGAGAAACGTTGGTCAGCTATAGAGAGGGAGGCCTTTGCTGTGGTGTGGGCCCTGAAGAAGTTGAGGCCATACTTGTTTGGCACTCACTTCAAGATTCAGACCGACCATAAGCCCCTCTTATGGCTTAATCAGATGAAGGGTGAAAACCCCAAACTACTCAGGTGGTCCATTTCCCTACAGGGGATGGACTTTACAGTGGAGCACCGCCCAGGGACTGACCATGGCAACGCAGATGGTCTCTCCAGGTACTTCCACTTAGAACATGAAGACACAACTGGTCAAGGTTAGTCTAATGTCCCTGCGTTTGGGGGGGGTTATGTAGGAGAGTAGGGTCTGCTATCCTATGGTCACCCCAAATTTTTGGTTTTTGCTTCACTGGTTTCTGACTTAATGTGGCTGTGGGCCTGCTAATCGGACCCACAGCCTGCTGTTCTCTCTCTAAATTACTGCCAATGCACTTTAGGTGCATTACGAATTGGAACTGGTTCACCTTATGAGCCCCTGTATTAGTGCACCTTAGGTGCCCAGGGCATAGGTGTATCCAAGGCCTACCAGGGGCTGCAGCATGTATTGTGCCACCCCTGGCCTGGCCTCCATATTTGACACAACTGGCTGATCACTCAGCTGGGGTAAGTCGGTGTAACCACCTCTTACTTAGGTACAGTATGTCTGTGCCTAACCCTAAACTGGACACATATGTTCCTATCAGCCACTCCTATGGAAGGCCTCATCAATCCTGGAGGCAGAGTGCTTGGAAATATGTGAGATGGTGCTCTAGCATGAGCTGAGCCTGTCTGCAGCTGTCGGGAACCACTCCCTAAGCTGTTCCGGGATATTGCCATACCATATACTCTTAAGTGCATTATAATCCTCGCGGTTAAATGCTATCTTTGGTTTGGCTTTATCAAAACATGTCGAGTAAGGTGTCATACGAATTGGAATACTATCCCCTCGCCAATTCTGGCGACGGGGATAGCATTCCACCCTTCTAGAGGGACACGACATGTGTGTAGCCTTAACCCCGGTTAAAGTTAAACAGAGCCTCAGCATCACAAAATGGATGCTGCCACCACAGACACGAGTCTGGCCTCCTGCTGCTGACCGAAACTCGGCAGACGATGGCCTGGACAAAGGGTTTCCTGCCTTGGGAGGTGCGAGCACCACCCCAGACAGGATTTTGTGTATTGGGTAGGACAGGGCTGAATAGAATCAGACATGCCCGGGGCACACAAGGTGTCCCCGTGCATAGGCCAGTCCAAACCGGTCCTGGGACTTTCCAGACCCAGGCCTGGCGCGTAACTGGACAAAGGAAAGGGGGTGTAACCGCCCCCCTTCCTGGTTCCTCCCAGAGGAGGGACCTAGTAGGTGATCCACCCCTCAGATTGGGAATAAGAGTGGGAGCAGTGCCATTGCACAGCAGATCATCCTGAATCAACTTTACACGAAGAAGAAGACTGGACTTCGACATTCTGCTGCACAGAAGACTGAAGAGAATCTCCCTTGTGGCCTAGGAGTGGTCACCCTGTGAACACAGGTACCAACCAGCAACTCGACGTCTGCTTTGCCGCCGCCTCCCGCCGGAGCCCGAGCCCAGAGCCCGACAAGAACCAGACTCCCAGACCTCTCAGAGCCCGATCCACAGTCCCTGCAAAGAAGGGACCCGTGGAGGCACCGAGTGACGTGGGACCGGACCTCTTGGAAGAAACTCGAAAAGCTGACTGCGCAGCTTCTGAGGCATCCTCGACGTTGTGCTTTGGGGACTGAGAACCCCCACCACCGAGCAGCCCTTGCACCGAAGATCAGCCCTCCAGCATCTCCACGATCTGCGTGGGGCCCTTTTGCATTGTGCCACTCGATGCGCCATCCCGGCCACTAGCCACGTGGTCAGCGGCCATCTTGGCGACGAACCCGAAGATTTACACAGCAGGTCTGGTTGCTCCAGACCTACACAAGCTCCTGTGAAAAGGAGCACCCGCTCTGACCTTGCTGGTCCGAGTGTTAAGCATCTTTCAACTTCTGCCTGGCTTGCCTTTGCCAAGGCCTGTTTGCTCCGATCAAGGTGCCGACACTGCCAGCAGTGAGAAGCCTGCGTGGGACAGTTCGTGACCGACTCCTGGACGTCCTCGACCCCGGGTATCCACATGGCTGCAGAAAGAAGCTACCCGAAAACGCCTGTTTGCACCCGACATCGCCTGGTTCCAATCTGGTTCCACGGTAGTCACTGGCTAGTGACTTTGAACACTGTCCCCTCTGCTTTCAGGTGTTCACATCTTCAGATCCACCCTTGGATCCACCGGAACTCTTCACATCGAGCCGCCTGCAGCATCTTCAGCTCCAAGCACCATCGACCAGCGTGACGAAACCCGACACTACTTCGACCCTGTGCACCCGCTTCTTGTGGGTGAGGTAACTCAGCTCCGCTGGTGCCCCTGTACTGGTACACATCCCAAGGGCCTGTGTTTTAAGTTTCAGCTCCGTAGGTCACTCGGAAGGTTCCTAACTTTCTAACTTTGTACTTTTTACGCACCATAGACTTTGCATTGGAAAGTGCGTGCACTTTGAACACTGCACCCGAGTCCCGTGGGCCTCTCCCGACTTAGTCACTGCTAGTCTCGAATAGCTCCAGCGATTCCCAAGGCCCTAGGCCTCTTCACTTTCCTATTGGTATCTCTTATACCACTTTCTTAGTATATGGTTTAGGTGGCCCCCAGGGCTCATCCATATTGTGCAACTTTTGTGTATTTTAAACTGTCTTGTGATTTAACGCTTGTGCTTCTGTGCTCATAAAGAGTCCAGGGGATTTTATAGTTAATAAATCAATATATATTTTCAATATATATCTGTGTGGTGTCCCTTTCATTTGGTATTCAAGGGGGTTGTGTATGGTATAACAGCTGGCTTCACATGCCTTTCAGAGTTTAGCCTAAGACTGCTTTGTCCACGTTACCACTAGGATAACTGGTCTACAAGGTTGAATTACAACCATCATCATAAGGGTTGCTTGGCATGATACAAAGTGATCACTAAGAATTAGTGAGCATTATATACCAGGCCAACTTCTCACAATGCTCTCCACACCACTGGGGTCAAGCTATCCTGGCTGAAGACAGCTGATACCCAAAAACCGGACCTAGGATGCTTGATTCTGGTCCAGGAAAGACATGGCTTGGCAGTTCGGGCAGGACTGTTCCCAAGAGGCACAGGGTCAAGGCTGATTTGCATATGGCCACGTCTGAACTGGGGTGGTGTGGAGTGCAAAAAAACTATGGATTTAGGCCCAGATCTCTGTACTGGGGTGACTGTATGGCATTGTTCTGCATTCTGTCCATCAATTGTTGTTTTAGCATTTGTCACCCCGAGTGTGATGGGTATGCTCAGACGTGAGTCCCATGCTCTCCACACCACTGGAGTCAAGCTATTCTAGCTGAAGACGGCCGATAGCCAGAAACCGGTCCTAGGATGCTTGATTCCGGTCCAGAAAAGAAATGGCTTTGGCAGTTCGGGCTGGACTGTTCCCATGAGGCACAGGGTCAAGGCTGATTTGCATATGGCCATGTCTGAACTGGGGTGGTCTGGAGTGCAAAAAAACGATGGATTTAGGCCCAGATCTCTGTACTGGGGTGAAGGTATGACATTGTTCTGCATTATGTCCATCAATTGTTGTTTTTGCATTTGTCACCCAGAGTGGGATGGGTATGCTCAGACGTGAATCCCATGCTCTACACACTACTGGAGTCAAGCTATTCTTCCTGAAGATGGCTGATAGCCAAAAACCGGTCCTAGGATGCTTGATTCCGGTCCAGGAAAGACATGGCTTGGCAGTTCGGGCTGGACGGTTCCCATGAAGCACATGGTCAAGGCTGATTTGCATATGGCCATGTCTGAACTGGGTTGGTGTGGAGTACAAAAAAAAATGGATGGAGGCCCAGATCTCTGTACTGGGGTGAATGTATGACATTGTTCGGCATTCTGTCCATCAATTGTTGTTTTTGCATTCGTCACCCCGAGTTGGATGGGCATGCTCAGACGTGAGTCCCATGCTCTCCACACTACTGGAGTCAAGCTATCCTGGCTGAAGATGGCTGATAGCCAGAAACCGGTCCTAGGATGCTTGATTCCGGTCCAGGAAAGACATGGCTTGGCAGTTCGGGCTGGACTGTTCCCATGAGGCACAGGGTCAAGGCTGATTTGCATATGGCCATGTCTGAACTGGGGTGGTGTGGAGTGCAACGAAATGATGGGTTTATTCCCAGATCTCGGTACTGGGGTGAAGGTATGACATTGTTCGGCATTCTTTCCATCAATTGTTGTTTTTGCATTTGTCACCCAGAGTGGGATGGGTATGCTCAGACGTGAGTCCCATGCTCTCAACACCACTGGAGTCAAGCTATCCTGGCTGAAGACGGCTGATATCCAGAAACCGGTCCTAGAATGCTTGATTCCGGTCCAGGAAAGACATGGCTTGGCAGTTCGGGCTGGACTGTTCCCATAATGCACAGGGTCAAGGCTGATTTGCATATGGCCATGTCTGAACTGGGGTGGTGTGGAGTGCAAAAGTACGATGGATTTAGGCCCAGATCTCTTTACTGGGGTGAATGTATGACATTGTTCTGCATTCTGTCCATCATTTGTTGTTTTTGCATTTGTCACCCCGAGTGTGATGGGTACTCTCAGATGTGAGTCCCATGCTCTTCACACCACTGGAGTCAAGCTATCCTGGCTGAAGACGGCTGATAGCCAGAAACCAGTCCTAGGATGTTTGATTCCGGTCCAGGAAAGACATGGCTTGGCAGTTCGGGCTGGACTGTTCCCATGAGGCACAGGGTCAAGGCTGATTTGAATATGGCCATGTCTGAACTGGGGTGGTGTGGAGTGCAAAAAAACTATGGATTTAGGCCCAGATCTCTGTACTGGGGTGACTGTATGACATTGTTCTGCATTCTATCCATCAATTGTTGTATTTGCATTTGTCAGCCCGAGTGGAATGGGTATGCTCAGACGTGAGTCCCATGCTCTCCACACCACTAGAGTCAAGCTATTCTGGCTGAAGACCGCTGATAGCCAGAAACTGGTCCTAGGATGCTTGATTCCGGTCCAGGAAAGACACGGCTTGGCAGTTCGGGCTGGACTGTTCCCATGAGGCACAGGGTCAAGGCTGATTTGCATATGGCATGTCTGAACTGGGGTGGTGTGGAGTGCAAAAAAATGATGGATTTAGGCCCAGATCTCTGTACTGGGGTGAATGTATGACATTGTTCTACATTCTGTCCATCATTTGTTGTTTTTGCATTTGTCACCCCGAGTGGGATGGGTATTCTCAGACGTGAGTCCCATGCTCTTCACACCACTAGAGTCAAGCTATCCTGGCTGAAGATGGCTGAAAGCCAGAAACCGGTCCTAGGATGCTTGATTCCGGTCCAGGAAAGACATGGCTTGGCAGTTCGGGCTGGACTGTTCCCATGAGGCACAGGGTCAAGGCTGATTTGCATATGGCCAAGTCTGAACTGGGGTGGTGTGGAGTGCAAAAAAACTATGGATTTAGGCCCAGATCTCTGTGCTGGGGTGACTGTATGACATTGTTCTGCATTCTGTCCGTCAATTGTTGTTTTAGCATTTGTCACCCCGAGTGGGATGGGTATGCTCAGACGTGAGTCCCATGCTCTCCACACCACTGGAGTCAAGCTATTCTGGCTGAAGACGGCCGATAGCCAGAAACCGGTCCTAGGATGCTTGATTCCGGTCCAGGAAAGAAATGGCTTTGGCAGTTCGGGCTGGACTGTTCCCATGAGGCACAGGGTCAAGGCTGATTTGCATATGGCCATTTCTGAACTGGGGTGGTGTGGAGTGTAAAAAAATGATGGATTTAGGCCCAGATCTCTGTACTGGGGTGACTGTATGACATTGTTCTGCATTCTGTCCATCAATTGTTGTATTTGCATTTGTCACCCCGAGTGGGATGGGTATGCTCAGACGTGAGTCCCATGCTCTCCACACCACTGGAGTCAAGCTATCCTGGCTGAAGACCGCTGATAGCCAGAAACTGGTACTAGGATGCTTGATTCCGTTCCAGGAAAGACACGGCTTGGCAGTTCGGGCTTGACTGTTTCCATGAGGGATAGGGTCAAGGCTGATTTGCATATGGCATGTCTGAACTGGGGTGGTGTGGAGTGCACAAAAATGATGGATTTAGGCCCAGATCTCTGTACTGGGGTGAATGTATGACATTGTTCTGCATTCTGTCCATCATTTGTTGTTTTTGCATTTGTCACCCCGAGTGGGATGGGTATTCTCAGACGTGAGTCCCATGCTCTTCACACCACTAGAGTCAAGCTATCCTGGCTGAAGATGGCTGATAGCCAGAAACCGGTCCTAGGATGCTTGATTTCGGTCCAGGAAAGACATGGCTTGGCAGTTCGGGCTGGACTGTTCCCATGAGGCACAGGGTCAAGGCTGATTTGCATATGGCCAAGTCTGAACTGGGGTGGTGTGGAGTGCAAAAAAACTATGGATTAAGGCCCAGATCTCTGTACTGGGGTGACTGTATGACATTGTTCTGCATTCTGTCCATCAATTGTTTTAGCATTTGTCACCCCGAGTGGGATGGGTATGCTCAGACGTGAGTCCCATGCTCTCCACACCACTGGAGTCAAGCTATCCTGGCTGAAGACGGCTGATATCCAGAAACTGGTCCTAGAATGCTTGATTCCGGTCCAGGAAAGACATGGCTTGGCAGTTCGGGCTGGACTGTTCCCATAATGCACAGGGTCAAGGCTGATTTGCATATGGCCATGTCTGAACTGGGGTGGTGTGGAGTGCAAAAGTACGATGGATTTAGGCCCAGATCTCTTTACTGGGGTGAATGTATGACATTGTTCTGCATTCTGTCCATCATTTGTTGTTTTTGCATTTGTCACCCCGAGTGTGATGGGTACTCTCAGATGTGAGTCCCATGCTCTTCACACCACTGGAGTCAAGCTATCCTGGCTGAAGACGGCTGATAGCCAGAAACCGGTCCTAGGATGTTTGATTCCGGTCCAGGAAAGACATGGCTTGGCAGTTCGGGCTGGACTGTTCCCATGAAGCACAGGGTCAAGGCTGATTTGCATATGGCCATGTCTGAACTGGGGTGGTGTGGAGTGCAAAAAAACTATGGATTTAGGCCCAGATCTCTGTACTGGGGTGACTGTATGACATTGTTCTGCATTCTGTCCATCAATTGTTGTATTTGCATTTGTCACCCCGAGTGGGATGGGTATGCTCAGACGTGAGTCCCATGCTCTCCACACCACTGGAGTCAAGCTATCCTGGCTGAAGACCGCTGATAGCCAGAAACTGGTCCTAGGATGCTTGATTCCGTTCCAGGAAAGACACGGCTTGGCAGTTCGGGCTGGACTGTTCCCATGAGGCACAGGGTCAAGGCTGATTTGCATATGGCATGTCTGAACTGGGGTGGTGTGGAGTGCAAAAAAATGATGGATTTAGGCCCAGATCTCTGTACTGGGGTGAATGTATGACATTGTTCTGCATTCTGTCCATCATTTGTTGTTTTTGCATTTGTCACCCCGAGTGGGATGGGTATTCTCAGACGTGAGTCCCATGCTCTTCACACCACTAGAGTCAAGCTATCCTGGCTGAAGATGGCTGATAGCCAGAAACCGGTCCTAGGATGCTTGATTCCGGTCCAGGAAAGACATGGCTTGGCAGTTCGGGCTGGACTGTTCCCATGAGGCACAGGGTCAAGGCTGATTTGCATATGGCCATGTCTGAACTGGGGTGGTCTGGAGTGCAAAAAAACGATGGATTTAGGCCCAGATCTCTGTACTGGGGTGAAGGTATGACATTGTTCTGCATTATGTCCATCAATTGTTGTTTTTGCATTTGTCACCCAGAGTGGGATGGGTATGCTCAGACGTGAATCCCATGCTCTCCACACTACTGGAGTCAAGCTATTCTGCCTGAAGATGGCTGATAACCAGAAACCGGTCCTAGGATGCTTGATTCCGGTCCAGGAAAGACATGGCTTGGCAGTTCGGGCTGGACTGTTCCCATGAAGCACACGGTCAAGGCTGATTTGCATATGGCCATGTCTGAACTGGGTTGGTGTGGAGTACAAAAAAAAATGGATGGAGGCCCAGATCTCTGTACTGGGGTGAATGTATGACATTGTTCGGCATTCTGTCCATCAATTGTTGTTTTTGCATTCGTCACCCCGAGTTGGATGGGCATGCTCAGACGTGAGTCCCATGCTCTCCACACTACTGGAGTCAAGCTATCCTGGCTGAAGATGGCTGATAGCCAGAAACCGGTCCTAGGATGCTTGATTCCGGTCCAGGAAAGACATGGCTTGGCAGTTCGGGCTGGACTGTTCCCATGAGGCACAGGGTCAAGGCTGATTTGCATATGTCCATGTCTGAACTGGGGTGGTGTGGAGTGCAACGAAATGATGGGTTTAGTCCCAGATCTCGGTACTGGGGTGAAGGTATGACATTGTTCGGCATTCTTTCCATCAATTGTTGTTTTTGCATTTGTCACCCAGAGTGGGATGGGTATGCTCAGACGTGAGTCCCATGCTCTCAACACCACTGGAGTCAAGCTATCCTGGCTGAAGACGGCTGATATCCAGAAACCGGTCCTAGAATGCTTGATTCCGGTCCAGGAAAGACATGGCTTGGCAGTTCGGGCTGGACTGTTCCCATAATGCACAGGGTCAAGGCTGATTTGCATATGGCCATGTCTGAACTGGGGTGGTGTGGAGTGCAAAAGTACGATGGATTTAGGCCCAGATCTCTTTACTGGGGTGAATGTATGACATTGTTCTGCATTCTGTCCATCATTAGTTGTTTTTGCATTTGTCACCCCGAGTGTGATGGGTACTCTCAGATGTGAGTCCCATGCTCTTCACACCACTGGAGTCAAGCTATCCTGGCTGAAGACGGCTGATAGCCAGATACCGGTCCTAGGATGTTTGATTCCGGTCCAGGAAAGACATGGCTTGGCAGTTCGGGCTGGACTGTTCCCATGAGGCACAGGGTCAAGGCTGATTTGAATATGGCCATGTCTGAACTGGGGTGGTGTGGAGTGCAAAAAAACTATGGATTTAGGCCCAGATCTCTGTACTGGGGTGACTGTATGACATTGTTCTGCATTCTATCCATCAATTGTTGTATTTGCATTTGTCAGCCCGAGTGGAATGGGTATGCTCAGACGTGAGTCCCATGCTCTCCACACCACTAGAGTCAAGCTATTCTGGCTGAAGACCGCTGATAGCCAGAAACTGGTCCTACGATGCTTGATTCCGGTCCAGGAAAGACACGGCTTGGCAGTTCGGGCTGGACTGTTCCCATGAGGCACAGGGTCAAGGCTGATTTGCATATGACATGTCTGAACTGGGGTGGTGTGGAGTGCAAAAAAATGATGGATTTAGGCCCAGATCTCTGTACTGGGGTGAATGTATGACATTGTTCTACATTCTGTCCATCATTTGTTGTTTTTGCATTTGTCACCCCGAGTGGGATGGGTATTCTCAGACGTGAGTCCCATGCTCTTCACACCACTAGAGTCAAGCTATCCTGGCTGAAGATGGCTGAAAGCCAGAAACCGGTCCTAGGATGCTTGATTCCGGTCCAGGAAAGACATGGCTTGGCAGTTCGGGCTGGACTGTTCCCATGAGGCACAGGGTCAAGGCTGATTTGCATATGGCCAAGTCTGAACTGGGGTGGTGTGGAGTGCAAAAAAACTATGGATTTAGGCCCAGATCTCTGTGCTGGGGTGACTGTATGACATTGTTCTGCATTCTGTCCGTCAATTGTTGTTTTAGCATTTGTCACCCCGAGTGGGATGGGTATGCTCAGACGTGAGTCCCATGCTCTCCACACCACTGGAGTCAAGCTATTCTGGCTGAAGACGGCCGATAGCCAGAAACCGGTCCTAGGATGCTTGATTCCGGTCCAGGAAAGAAATGGCTTTGGCAGTTCGGGCTGGACTGTTCCCATGAGGCACAGGGTCAAGGCTGATTTGCATATGGCCATGTCTGAACTGGGGTGGTGTGGAGTGTAAAAAAATGATGGATTTAGGCCCAGATCTCTGTACTGGGGTGAAGGTATGACATTGTTCTGCATTCTGTCCATCAATTGTTGTTTTTGCATTTGTCACCCCGAGTGGGATGGGTATGCTCAGACGTGAGTCCCATGCTCTCCACAGCACTGGAGTCAAGGTATCCTGGCTGAAGATGGCTGATAGCCAGAAACCTGTCCTAGGAAGCTTGATTCCGGTCCAGGAAAGACATTGCTTGGCAGTTCAGGCTGGACTGTTCCCATGAAGCACACGGTCAAGGCTGATTTGCATATGGCCATGTCTGAACTGGGTTGGTGTGGAGTACAAAAAAAAATGGATGGAGGCCCAGATCTCTGTACTGGGGTGAATGTATGACATTGTTCGGCATTCTGTCCATCAATTGTTGTTTTTGCATTCGTCACCCCGAGTTGGATGGGCATGCTCAGACGTGAGTCCCATGCTCTCCACACTACTGGAGTCAAGCTATCCTGGCTGAAGATGGCTGATAGCCAGAAACCGGTCCTCGGATGCTTGATTCCGGTCCAGGAAAGACATGGCTTGGCAGTTCGGGCTGGACTGTTCCCATGAGGCACAGGGTCAAGGCTGATTTGCATATGGCCACGTGTGAACTGCGGTGGTGTGGAGTGCAAAAAAAAACGATGGATTTAGGCCCAGATCTCTGTACTGGGGTGAATGTATGACATTTTTCTGCATTCCGTCCATCAATTGTTGTATTTGCATTTGTCACCCCGAGTGGAATGGGTATGCTCAGACTTGAGTCCCATGCTCTCCACACCACTGGGGTCAAGCTATCCTGGCTGAAGACAGCTGATAGCCAAAAACCGGTCCTAGGATGCTTGATTCCGGTCCATGAAAGACATGGCTTGGCAGTTCGGGCAGGACTGTTCCCAAGAGGCACAGGGTCAAGGCTGATTTGCATATGGCCATGTCTGAACTGGGGTGGTGTGGGTTGCAAAGAAATGATGGATTTAGTCCCAGATCTCGGTACTGGGGTGAAGGTATGACATTGTTCTGCATTCTGTCCATCAATTGTTGTTTTTGCATTTGTCACCCAGAGTGGGATGGGTATGCTCAGACGTGAGTCCCATGCTCTCAACACCACTGGAGTCAAGCTATCCTGGCTGAAGACGGCTGATATCCAGAAACCGGTCCTAGAATGCTTGATTCCGGTCCAGGAAAGACATGGCTTGGCAGTTCGGGCTGGACTGTTCCCATAATGCACAAGGTCAAGGCTGATTTGCATATGGCCATGTCTGAACTGGGGTGGTGTGGAGTGCAAAATTACGATGGATTTCGGCCCAGATCTCTTTACTGGGGTGAATGTATGACATTGTTCTGCATTCTGTCCATCATTTGTTGTTTTTGCATTTGTCACCCCGAGTGTGATGGGTACTCTCAGATGTGAGTCCCATGCTCTTCACACCACTGGAGTCAAGCTATCCTGGCTGAAGACGGCTGATAGCCAGAAACCGGTCCTAGGATGTTTGATTCCGGTCCAGGAAAGACATGGCTTGGCAGTTCGGGCTGGACTGTTCCCATGAGGCACAGGGTCAAGGCTGATTTGCATATGGCCATGTCTGAACTGGGGTGGTGTGGAGTGCAAAAAAACTATGGATTTAGGCCCAGATCTCTGTACTGGGGTGACTGTATGACATTGTTCTGCATTCTGTCCATCAATTGTTGTATTTGCATTTGTCACCCCGAGTAGGATGGGTATGCTCAGACGTGAGTCCCATGCTCTCCACACCACTGGAGTCAAGCTATCCTGGCTGAAGACCGCTGATAGCCAGAAACTGGTCCTAGGATGCTTGATTCCGTTCCAGGAAAGACATGGCTTGGCAGTTTGGGCTGGAATGTTCCCATGAGGATCACGGTCAAGGCTGATTGGCATATGGCCATGTCTGAACTGGGGTGGCGTGGAGTGCAAAAAAACAATGGATTTAGACCCAGATCTGTGTACTGGGGTGAATGTATGACATTGTTCTGCATTCTGTCCATCAATTGTTTTTTTGCATTTGTCACCCTTAGTGAGATGGGTATGCTCAGACGTGAGTCCCATACTCTCCACACCACTGGAGTCAAGCTATCCTGGCTGAAGACGGCTGATAGCCAGAAACCGGTCCTAGGATGCTAGATTCCGGTCCAGGAAAGACATGGCTTGGCAGTTCCGGTTTTACTGTTCCCATGAGGCACAGAGTCAAGGCTGATTTGCATATGGCCATGTCTGAACTGGGTTGGTGTGGAGTGCAAACAAACAATGGATTTAGGCCCAGATCTCTGTACTGGGGTGAATGAATGACATTGTTCTGCATTCTGTCCATCTATTGTTTTTGCATTCGTCACCCCGAGTGGGATGGGTATGCTCAGAAGTGAGTCTCATGCTCTCCACACCACTGGAGTCAAGCTATCCTGGCTGAAGACAGCTGATAGCCAGAAACCGGTCCTAGGATGCTTGATTCCGGTCCAGGAAAGACATTGCTTGGCAGTTCGGGCTGGGCTGTTCCCATGAGGCACAGGATCAAGTCTGATTTGCATATGGCATGTCTGAACTGGGGTGGTGTGGATTTCCCAAAAATGATGGATTTTGGCCCAGATCTCTGTACTGGGGTGAATGTATGACATTGTTCTGAATTCTTTCATCAATTGTTGTTTTTGCATTTGTCACCCCGAGTGGGATGGGTATGCTCAGACGTGAGTCCCATGCTCTCAACACCACTGGAGTCAAGCTATCCTGGCTGAAGACGGCTGATAACCAGAAACCAGTCCTAGGATGCTTGATTCCGGTCCAGGAAAGACATGGCTTGGCAGTACGGGCTAGACTGTTCCCATGAGGCACAGGGTCAAATCTGATTTGCATATGGCCATGTCTGAACTGGGGTGGTGTGGAGTGCAAAAAAACGATGGATTTAGGCCCAGATCTCTGTACTGGGGTGAATGTACGACATTGTTCTGCATTCTGTCCGTCAATTGCTGTTTTTGCATTTGTCATCCCGAGTGGGATGGGTATGCTCAGACGTGAGTCTCATGCTCTCCACACCACCGGAGTCAAGCTATATTGGCTGAAGATGACTGATAGCCAGAAACCGGTCCTAGGATGCTTGATTCCGGTCCAGGAAAGAAATGGCTTAGCAGTTCGGCTGAACTGTTCCCATGAGGCACAGGGTCAAGGCTGATTTGCAAATGGCCATGTTTGAACTGGGGTGGTGTGGAGTGCAAAAAAGCGATGGATTTTGGCCCAGATCTCTGTACTGGGGTGAATGTATGACATTGTTCTGCATTCTGTCCATCAATTGTTGTTTTTGCATTCGTCACCCCGAGTGGGATGGGTATGCTCAGACGTGAATCCCATGCTCTCCACACCACTGGAGTCAAGCTATCCTGGATGAAAACGGCTGATAGCCAGAAACCGGTCTGAGGATGCTTGATTCCGTCCAGGAAAGACATGGCTTGGCAGTTCGGGCTGGACTGTTCCCATGAGGCACAGGGTCAAGGCTGATTTGCATATGGCCATGTCTGAACTGGGTTATGTGGAGTGCAAAAAAACGATGGATTTAGGCCCAAATCTCTGTAATGGGGTGAATGTATGACATTGTTCTGCATTCTGTCCATCAATTGTTTTTGCATTTGTCATCCCGAGTGGGATGGGTATGCTCAGACATGAGGCCCATGCTCTCCACACCACTGGAGTCAAGCTATCATGGCTGAAGAGGGCTGATAGCCAGAAATCGGTCCTAGGATGCTTGATTCCGGTCCAGGAAAGACATGGATTGGCAGTTCAGGCTGGATAGTTCCTAGGAGGCACAGGGTCAAGGCTGCTTTGCATATGGCCATGTCTGAACTGGGGTGGTGTGGAGTGCAACATAACGATTGATTTAGGCCCAGATCTCTGTACTGGGGTGAATGTATGACATTGTTCTGCATTCTGTCCATCAATTGTTATTTTTGCATTTGTCACCCCGAGTGGGATGGGTATGCTCAGACGTGATTCCCATGCTCTCCACACCACTGGAGTCAAGCTATCCTGGCTGAAGACGGATGATAGCCAGACCCCAGTCCAAGGATGCTTGATTCCGGTCCAGGAAAGTCATGGCTTGGCAGTTCAGGTGGGACTGTTCCCATTAGGCACAGCGTCAAGGCTGATTTGCATAGGGCCAAATCTGAACTGGGGTGGTGTGGAGTGCAAAAAAACGATACATTTAGGCTCAGATCTCTGTACAGGGGAGAATGGATGACATTGTTCTGCATTCTGTCCATCGACTTGAACCTTGCATTTGTCACCCGAGTGGGATGGGTATGCTCAGATTTGAGATACATGCTCTCCACACCACTGGAGTCAAGTTATCATGGTTGAAGACGGCTGATAGCCAGAAACCGGTCCTACGATGCTTGGTTCGGGTCTAGGGCTGGACTGTTCCCATGAGGCAAGGGGGCAAGGCTGATTTGCATATGGCCATGTCTGAACTGGGGTGGTGTGGAGTGCAATAAAACGATGGATTTAGGCCCAGATCTCTGTACTGGGGTGCATGTATGACATTTTTCTGCATTCTGTCCATCAATTGTTGTTTTTGCATTTGTCACCTCGAGTGGGATGGGTATGCTCAGACGTGAGGCCCATGCTCTCCACACCACTGGAGTCAAGCTATCCTAGCTGAAGACGGCTGATAGCCAGAACCCGTCCTAGGATGCTTGATTCCGGTCCAGGAAAGACATGGCTTGGCAGTTCGGGCTGGACTGTTCCCATGACGCACTGGGTCAAGGCTGATTTGCATATGGCATGTCTGAACTGGGGTGGTGTGGAGTGCAAAAAAACGATGGATTTAGGTCCAAATCTCTGTAATGGGGTGAATGTATGACATTGTTCTGCATTCTGTCCATCAATTGTTGTTTTTGCATTTGTCACCCCGAGTGGGATGGGTATGCTCAGACATGAGGCCCATGCTCTCCACACCACTGGAGTCAAGCTATCATGGCTGATGACGCTGATAACCAGAAACCGGTCCGAGGATGCTTGATTCCGGTCCAGGAAAGACGTGGCTTGGCAGTTCGGGCTGGACTGTTCCCATGAGGCACAGGGTCAAGGCTGATTTGCATATGGCCATGTCTGAACTGGGTGGTGTGGAGTGCAAAAAAACGATGAATTTAGGCCCAAATCTCTGTAATGGGGTGAATGTATGACATTGTTCTTCATTCTGTCCATCAATTGTTGTTTTTGCATTTGTCACCCCGAGTGGGATGGGTATGCTCAGACATGAGGCCCATGCTCTCCACACCACTGGAGTCAAGCTATCATGGCTGAAGACGGCTGATAGCCAGAAACCGGTCCTAGGATGCTTGATTCCGGTCCAGGAAAGACATGGCTTGGCAGTTCGGGCAGGACTGTTCCCAAGAGGCACAGGGTCAAGGCTGATTTGCATATGGCCATGTCTGAACTGGGGTGGTGTGGAATGCAAAGAAATGATGGCTTTAGTCCCAGATCTCGGTACTGGGGTGAAGGTATGACATTGTTCTGCATTCTGTCCATCAATTGTTTTTTTTGCATTCGTCACCCAGAGTGGGATGGGTATGCCCAGACGTGAGTCCCATGCTCTCAACACCACTGGAGTCAAGCTATCCTGGCTGAAGACGGCTGATATCCAGAAACCGGTCCTAGAATGCTTGATTCCGGTCCAGGAAAGACATGGCTTGGCAGTTCGGGCTGGACTGTTCCCATAATGCACAGGGTCAAGGCTGATTTGCATATGGCCATGTCTGAACTGGGGTGGTGTGGAGTGCAAAAGTACGATGGATTTAGGCCCAGATCTCTTTACTGGGGTGAATGTATGACATTGTTCTGCATTCTGTCCATCATTTGTTGTTTTTGCATTTGTCACCCCGAGTGTGATGGGTACTCTCAGATGTGAGTCCCATGCTCTTCACACCACTGGAGTCAAGCTATCCTGGCTGAAGACGGCTGATAGCCAGAAACCGGTCCTAGGATGTTTGATTCCGGTCCAGGAAAGACATGGCTTGGCAGTTCGGGCTGGACTGTTCCCATGAGGCACAGGGTCAAGGCTGATTTGCATATGGCCATGTCTGAACTGGGGTGGTGTGGAGTGCAAAAAAACTATGGATTTAGGCCCAGATCTCTGTAATGGGGTGACTGTATGACATTGTTCTGCATTCTGTCCATCAATTGTTGTTTTTGCATTTGTCACCCCGAGTGGGATGGGTATGCTCAGACGTGAGTCCCATGCTCTCCACACCACTAGAGTCAAGCTATTCTGGCTGAAGACCGCTGATAGCCAGAAACTGGTCCTAGGATGCTTGATTCCGGTCCAGGAAAGACACGGCTTGGCAGTTCGGGCTGGACTGTTCCCATGAGGCACAGGGTCAAGGCTGATTTGCATATGGCATGTCTGAACTGGGGTGGTGTGGAGTGCAAAAAAATGATGGATTTAGGCCCAGATCTCTGTACTGGGGTGAATGTATGACATTGTTCTACATTCTGTCCATCATTTGTTGTTTTTGCATTTGTCACCCCGAGTGGGATGGGTATTCTCAGACGTGAGTCCCATGCTCTTCACACCACTAGAGTCAAGCTATCCTGGCTGAAGATGGCTGAAAGCCAGAAACCGGTCCTAGGATGCTTGATTCCGGTCCAGGAAAGACATGGCTTGGCAGTTCGGGCTGGACTGTTCCCATGAGGCACAGGGTCAAGGCTGATTTGCATATGGCCAAGTCTGAACTGGGGTGGTGTGGAGAGCAAAAAAACTATGGATTTAGGCCCAGATCTCTGTGCTGGGGTGACTGTATGACATTGTTCTGCATTCTGTCCGTCAATTGTTGTTTTAGCATTTGTCACCCCGAGTGGGATGGGTATGCTCAGACGTGAGTCCCATGCTCTCCACACCACTGGAGTCAAGCTATTCTGGCTGAAGACGGCCGATAGCCAGAAACCGGTCCTAGGATGCTTGATTCCGGTCCAGGAAAGAAATGGCTTTGGCAGTTCGGGCTGGACTGTTCCCATGAGGCACAGGGTCAAGGCTGATTTGCATATGGCCATTTCTGAACTGGGGTGGTGTGGAGTGTAAAAAAATGATGGATTTAGGCCCAGATCTCTGTACTGGGGTGACTGTATGACATTGTTCTGCATTCTGTCCATCAATTGTTGTATTTGCATTTGTCACCCCGAGTGGGATGGGTATGCTCAGACGTGAGTCCCATGCTCTCCACACCACTGGAGTCAAGCTATCCTGGCTGAAGACCGCTGATAGCCAGAAACTGGTACTAGGATGCTTGATTCCGTTCCAGGAAAGACACGGCTTGGCAGTTCGGGCTTGACTGTTTCCATGAGGGATAGGGTCAAGGCTGATTTGCATATGGCATGTCTGAACTGGGGTGGTGTGGAGTGCACAAAAATGATGGATTTAGGCCCAGATCTCTGTACTGGGGTGAATGTATGACATTGTTCTGCATTCTGTCCATCATTTGTTGTTTTTGCATTTGTCACCCCGAGTGGGATGGGTATTCTCAGACGTGAGTCCCATGCTCTTCACACCACTAGAGTCAAGCTATCCTGGCTGAAGATGGCTGATAGCCAGAAACCGGTCCTAGGATGCTTGATTTCGGTCCAGGAAAGACATGGCTTGGCAGTTCGGGCTGGACTGTTCCCATGAGGCACAGGGTCAAGGCTGATTTGCATATGGCCAAGTCTGAACTGGGGTGGTGTGGAGTGCAAAAAAACTATGGATTAAGGCCCAGATCTCTGTACTGGGGTGACTGTATGACATTGTTCTGCATTCTGTCCATCAATTGTTTTAGCATTTGTCACCCCGAGTGGGATGGGTATGCTCAGACGTGAGTCCCATGCTCTCCACACCACTGGAGTCAAGCTATCCTGGCTGAAGACGGCTGATATCCAGAAACTGGTCCTAGAATGCTTGATTCCGGTCCAGGAAAGACATGGCTTGGCAGTTCGGGCTGGACTGTTCCCATAATGCACAGGGTCAAGGCTGATTTGCATATGGCCATGTCTGAACTGGGGTGGTGTGGAGTGCAAAAGTACGATGGATTTAGGCCCAGATCTCTTTACTGGGGTGAATGTATGACATTGTTCTGCATTCTGTCCATCATTTGTTGTTTTTGCATTTGTCACCCCGAGTGTGATGGGTACTCTCAGATGTGAGTACCATGCTCTTCACACCACTGGAGTCAAGCTATCCTGGCTGAAGACGGCTGATAGCCAGAAACCGGTCCTAGGATGTTTGATTCCGGTCCAGGAAAGACATGGCTTGGCAGTTCGGGCTGGACTGTTCCCATGAAGCACAGGGTCAAGGCTGATTTGCATATGGCCATGTCTGAACTGGGGTGGTGTGGAGTGCAAAAAAACTATGGATTTAGGCCCAGATCTCTGTACTGGGGTGACTGTATGACATTGTTCTGCATTCTGTCCATCAATTGTTGTATTTGCATTTGTCACCCCGAGTGGGATGGGTATGCTCAGACGTGAGTCCCATGCTCTCCACACCACTGGAGTCAAGCTATCCTGGCTGAAGACCGCTGATAGCCAGAAACTGGTCATAGGATGCTTGATTCCGTTCCAGGAAAGACACGGCTTGGCAGTTCGGGCTGGACTGTTCCCATGAGGCACAGGGTCAAGGCTGATTTGCATATGGCATGTCTGAACTGGGGTGGTGTGGAGTGCAAAAAAATGATGGATTTAGGCCCAGATCTCTGTACTGGGGTGAATGTATGACATTGTTCTGCATTCTATCCATCATTTGTTGTTTTTGCATTTGTCACCCCGAGTGGGATGGGTATTCTCAGACGTGAGTCCCATGCTCTTCACACCACTAGAGTCAAGCTATCCTGGCTGAAGATGGCTGATAGCCAGAAACCGGTCCTAGGATGCTTGATTCCGGTCCAGGAAAGACATGGCTTGGCAGTTCGGGCTGGACTGTTCCCATGAGGCACAGGGTCAAGGCTGATTTGCATATGGCCATGTCTGAACTGGGGTGGTCTGGAGTGCAAAAAAACGATGGATTTAGGCCCAGATCTCTGTACTGGGGTGAAGGTATGACATTGTTCTGCATTATGTCCATCAATTGTTGTTTTTGCATTTGTCACCCAGAGTGGGATGGGTATGCTCAGACGTGAATCCCATGCTCTCCACACTACTGGAGTCAAGCTATTCTGCCTGAAGATGGCTGATAGCCAGAAACCGGTCCTAGGATGCTTGATTCCGGTCCAGGAAAGACATGGCTTGGCAGTTCGGGCTGGACTGTTCCCATGAAGCACACGGTCAAGGCTGATTTGCATATGGCCATGTCTGAACTGGGTTGGTGTGGAGTACAAAAAAAAATGGATGGAGGCCCAGATCTCTGTACTGGGGTGAATGTATGACATTGTTCGGCATTCTGTCCATCAATTGTTGTTTTTGCATTCGTCACCCCGAGTTGGATGGGCATGCTCAGACGTGAGTCCCATGCTCTCCACACTACTGGAGTCAAGCTATCCTGGCTGAAGATGGCTGATAGCCAGAAACCGGTCCTAGGATGCTTGATTCCGGTCCAGGAAAGACATGGCTTGGCAGTTCGGGCTGGACTGTTCCCATGAGGCACAGGGTCAAGGCTGATTTGCATATGTCCATGTCTGAACTGGGGTGGTGTGGAGTGCAACGAAATGATGGGTTTAGTCCCAGATCTCGGTACTGGGGTGAAGGTATGACATTGTTCGGCATTCTTTCCATCAATTGTTGTTTTTGCATTTGTCACCCAGAGTGGGATGGGTATGCTCAGACGTGAGTCCCATGCTCTCAACACCACTGGAGTCAAGCTATCCTGGCTGAAGACGGCTGATATCCAGAAACCGGTCCTAGAATGCTTGATTCCGGTCCAGGAAAGACATGGCTTGGCAGTTCGGGCTGGACTGTTCCCATAATGCACAGGGTCAAGGCTGATTTGCATATGGCCATGTCTGAACTGGGGTGGTGTGGAGTGCAAAAGTACGATGGATTTAGGCCCAGATCTCTTTACTGGGGTGAATGTATGACATTGTTCTGCATTCTGTCCATCATTAGTTGTTTTTGCATTTGTCACCCCGAGTGTGATGGGTACTCTCAGATGTGAGTCCCATGCTCTTCACACCACTGGAGTCAAGCTATCCTGGCTGAAGACGGCTGATAGCCAGATACCGGTCCTAGGATGTTTGATTCCGGTCCAGGAAAGACATGGCTTGGCAGTTCGGGCTGGACTGTTCCCATGAGGCACAGGGTCAAGGCTGATTTGAATATGGCCATGTCTGAACTGGGGTGGTGTGGAGTGCAAAAAAACTATGGATTTAGGCCCAGATCTCTGTACTGGGGTGACTGTATGACATTGTTCTGCATTCTATCCATCAATTGTTGTATTTGCATTTGTCAGCCCGAGTGGAATGGGTATGCTCAGACGTGAGTCCCATGCTCTCCACACCACTAGAGTCAAGCTATTCTGGCTGAAGACCGCTGATAGCCAGAAACTGGTCCTACGATGCTTGATTCCGGTCCAGGAAAGACACGGCTTGGCAGTTCGGGCTGGACTGTTCCCATGAGGCACAGGGTCAAGGCTGATTTGCATATGACATGTCTGAACTGGGGTGGTGTGGAGTGCAAAAAAATGATGGATTTAGGCCCAGATCTCTGTACTGGGGTGAATGTATGACATTGTTCTACATTCTGTCCATCATTTGTTGTTTTTGCATTTGTCACCCCGAGTGGGATGGGTATTCTCAGACGTGAGTCCCATGCTCTTCACACCACTAGAGTCAAGCTATCCTGGCTGAAGATGGCTGAAAGCCAGAAACCGGTCCTAGGATGCTTGATTCCGGTCCAGGAAAGACATGGCTTGGCAGTTCGGGCTGGACTGTTCCCATGAGGCACAGGGTCAAGGCTGATTTGCATATGGCCAAGTCTGAACTGGGGTGGTGTGGAGTGCAAAAAAACTATGGATTTAGGCCCAGATCTCTGTGCTGGGGTGACTGTATGACATTGTTCTGCATTCTGTCCGTCAATTGTTGTTTTAGCATTTGTCACCCCGAGTGGGATGGGTATGCTCAGACGTGAGTCCCATGCTCTCCACGCCACTGGAGTCAAGCTATTCTGGCTGAAGACGGCCGATAGCCAGAAACCGGTCCTAGGATGCTTGATTCCGGTCCAGGAAAGAAATGGCTTTGGCAGTTCGGGCTGGACTGTTCCCATGAGGCACAGGGTCAAGGCTGATTTGCATATGGCCATGTCTGAACTGGGGTGGTGTGGAGTGTAAAAAAATGATGGATTTAGGCCCAGATCTCTGTACTGGGGTGAAGGTATGACATTGTTCTGCATTCTGTCCATCAATTGTTGTTTTTGCATTTGTCACCCCGAGTGGGATGGGTATGCTCAGACGTGAGTCCCATGCTCTCCACACTACTGGAGTCAAGCTATCCTGGCTGAAGATGGCTGATAGCCAGAAACCGGTCCTCGGATGCTTGATTCCGGTCCAGGAAAGACATGGCTTGGCAGTTCGGGCTGGACTGTTCCCATGAGGCACAGGGTCAAGGCTGATTTGCATATGGCCACGTGTGAACTGCGGTGGTGTGGAGTGCAAAAAAAACCGATGGATTTAGGCCCAGATCTCTGTACTGGGGTGAATGTATGACATTTTTCTGCATTCCGTCCATCAATTGTTGTATTTGCATTTGTCACCCCGAGTGGAATGGGTATGCTCAGACTTGAGTCCCATGCTCTCCACACCACTGGGGTCAAGCTATCCTGGCTGAAGACAGCTGATAGCCAAAAACCGGTCCTAGGATGCTTGATTCCGGTCCATGAAAGACATGGCTTGGCAGTTCGGGCAGGACTGTTCCCAAGAGGCACAGGGTCAAGGCTGATTTGCATATGGCCATGTCTGAACTGGGGTGGTGTGGGTTGCAAAGAAATGATGGATTTAGTCCCAGATCTCGGTACTGGGGTGAAGGTATGACATTGTTCTGCATTCTGTCCATCAATTGTTGTTTTTGCATTTGTCACCCAGAGTGGGATGGGTATGCTCAGACGTGAGTCCCATGCTCTCAACACCACTGGAGTCAAGCTATCCTGGCTGAAGACGGCTGATATCCAGAAACCGGTCCTAGAATGCTTGATTCCGGTCCAGGAAAGACATGGCTTGGCAGTTCGGGCTGGACTGTTCCCATAATGCACAAGGTCAAGGCTGATTTGCATATGGCCATGTCTGAACTGGGGTGGTGTGGAGTGCAAAATTACGATGGATTTAGGCCCAGATCTCTTTACTGGGGTGAATGTATGACATTGTTCTGCATTCTGTCCATCATTTGTTGTTTTTGCATTTGTCACCCCGAGTGTGATGGGTACTCTCAGATGTGAGTCCCATGCTCTTCACACCACTGGAGTCAAGCTATCCTGGCTGAAGACGGCTGATAGCCAGAAACCGGTCCTAGGATGTTTGATTCCGGTCCAGGAAAGACATGGCTTGGCAGTTCGGGCTGGACTGTTCCCATGAGGCACAGGGTCAAGGCTGATTTGCATATGGCCATGTCTGAACTGGGGTGGTGTGGAGTGCAAAAAAACTATGGATTTAGGCCCAGATCTCTGTACTGGGGTGACTGTATGACATTGTTCTGCATTCTGTCCATCAATTGTTGTATTTGCATTTGTCACCCCGAGTAGGATGGGTATGCTCAGACGTGAGTCCCATGCTCTCCACACCACTGGAGTCAAGCTATCCTGGCTGAAGACCGCTGATAGCCAGAAACTGGTCCTAGGATGCTTGATTCCGTTCCAGGAAAGACATGGCTTGGCAGTTTGGGCTGGAATGTTCCCATGAGGATCACGGTCAAGGCTGATTGGCATATGGCCATGTCTGAACTGGGGTGGCGTGGAGTGCAAAAAAACAATGGATTTAGACCCAGATCTGTGTACTGGGGTGAATGTATGACATTGTTCTGCATTCTGTCCATCAATTGTTTTTTTGCATTTGTCACCCTTAGTGAGATGGGTATGCTCAGACATGAGTCCCATACTCTCCACACCACTGGAGTCAAGCTATCCTGGCTGAAGACGGCTGATAGCCAGAAACCGGTCCTAGGATGCTAGATTCCGGTCCAGGAAAGACATGGCTTGGCAGTTCCGGTTTTACTGTTCCCATGAGGCACAGAGTCAAGGCTGATTTGCATATGGCCATGTCTGAACTGGGTTGGTGTGGAGTGCAAACAAACAATGGATTTAGGCCCAGATCTCTGTACTGGGGTGAATGAATGACATTGTTCTGCATTCTGTCCATCTATTGTTTTTGCATTCGTCACCCCGAGTGGGATGGGTATGCTCAGAAGTGAGTCTCATGCTCTCCACACCACTGGAGTCAAGCTATCCTGGCTGAAGACAGCTGATAGCCAGAAACCGGTCCTAGGATGCTTGATTCCGGTCCAGGAAAGACATTGCTTGGCAGTTCGGGCTGGGCTGTTCCCATGAGGCACAGGGTCAAGTCTGATTTGCATATGGCATGTCTGAACTGGGGTGGTGTGGATTTCCCAAAAATGATGGATTTTGGCCCAGATCTCTGTACTGGGGTGAATGTATGACATTGTTCTGAATTCTTTCATCAATTGTTGTTTTTGCATTTGTCACCCCGAGTGGGATGGGTATGCTCAGACGTGAGTCCCATGCTCTCAACACCACTGGAGTCAAGCTATCCTGGCTGAAGACGGCTGATAACCAGAAACCAGTCCTAGGATGCTTGATTCCGGTCCAGGAAAGACATGGCTTGGCAGTACGGGCTAGACTGTTCCCATGAGGCACAGGGTCAAATCTGATTTGCATATGGCCATGTCTGAACTGGGGTGGTGTGGAGTGCAAAAAAACGATGGATTTAGGCCCAGATCTCTGTACTGGGGTGAATGTACGACATTGTTCTGCATTCTGTCCGTCAATTGCTGTTTTTGCATTTGTCATCCCGAGTGGGATGGGTATGCTCAGACGTGAGTCTCATGCTCTCCACACCACCGGAGTCAAGCTATATTGGCTGAAGATGACTGATAGCCAGAAACCGGTCCTAGGATGCTTGATTCCGGTCCAGGAAAGAAATGGCTTGGCAGTTCGGCTGAACTGTTCCCATGAGGCACAGGGTCAAGGCTGATTTGCAAATGGCCATGTTTGAACTGGGGTGGTGTGGAGTGCAAAAAAGCGATGGATTTTGGCCCAGATCTCTGTACTGGGGTGAATGTATGACATTGTTCTGAATTCTGTCATCAATTGTTGTTTTTGCATTTGTCACCCCGAGTGGGATGGGTATGCTCAGACGTGAGTCCCATGCTCTCAACACCACTGGAGTCAAGCTATCCTGGCTGAAGACGGCTGATAGCCAGAAACCAGTCCTAGGATGCTTGATTCCGTCCAGGAAAGACATGGCTTGGCAGTTCGGGCTGGACTGTTCCCATGAGGCACAGGGTCAAGGCTGATTTGCATATGGCCATGTCTGAACTGGGTTATGTGGAGTGCAAAAAAACGATGGATTTAGGCCCAAATCTCTGTAATGGGGTGAATGTATGACATTGTTCTGCATTCTGTCCATCAATTGTTTTTGCATTTGTCATCCCGAGTGGGATGGGTATGCTCAGACATGAGGCCCATGCTCTCCACACCACTGGAGTCAAGCTATCATGGCTGAAGAGGGCTGATAGCCAGAAATCGGTCCTAGGATGCTTGATTCCGGTCCAGGAAAGACATGGATTGGCAGTTCAGGCTGGATAGTTCCTAGGAGGCACAGGGTCAAGGCTGCTTTGCATATGGCCATGTCTGAACTGGGGTGGTGTGGAGTGCAACATAACGATTGATTTAGGCCCAGATCTCTGTACTGGGGTGAATGTATGACATTGTTCTGCATTCTGTCCATCAATTGTTATTTTTGCATTTGTCACCCCGAGTGGGATGGGTATGCTCAGACGTGATTCCCATGCTCTCCACACCACTGGAGTCAAGCTATCCTGGCTGAAGACGGATGATAGCCAGACCCCAGTCCAAGGATGCTTGATTCCGGTCCAGGAAAGTCATGGCTTGGCAGTTCAGGTGGGACTGTTCCCATTAGGCACAGCGTCAAGGCTGATTTGCATAGGGCCAAATCTGAACTGGGGTGGTGTGGAGTGCAAAAAAACGATACATTTAGGCTCAGATCTCTGTACAGGGGAGAATGGATGACATTGTTCTGCATTCTGTCCATCGACTTGAACCTTGCATTTGTCACCCGAGTGGGATGGGTATGCTCAGATTTGAGATACATGCTCTCCACACCACTGGAGTCAAGTTATCATGGTTGAAGACGGCTGATAGCCAGAAACCGGTCCTACGATGCTTGGTTCGGGTCTAGGGCTGGACTGTTCCCATGAGGCAAGGGGGCAAGGCTGATTTGCATATGGCCATGTCTGAACTGGGGTGGTGTGGAGTGCAATAAAACGATGGATTTAGGCCCAGATCTCTGTACTGGGGTGCATGTATGACATTTTTCTGCATTCTGTCCATCAATTGTTGTTTTTGCATTTGTCACCCCGAGTGGGATGGGTATGCTCAGACGTGAGTCCCATGCTCTCCACACCACTGGAGTCAAGCTATCCTAGCTGAAGACGGCTGATAGCCAGAACCCGTCCTAGGATGCTTGATTCCGGTCCAGGAAAGACATGGCTTGGCAGTTCGGGCTGGACTGTTCCCATGACGCACTGGGTCAAGGCTGATTTGCATATGGCATGTCTGAACTGGGGTGGTGTGGAGTGCAAAAAAACGATGGATTTAGGTCCAAATCTCTGTAATGGGGTGAATGTATGACATTGTTCTGCATTCTGTCCATCAATTGTTGTTTTTGCATTTGTCACCCCGAGTGGGATGGGTATGCTCAGACATGAGGCCCATGCTCTCCACACCACTGGAGTCAAGCTATCATGGCTGATGACGCTGATAACCAGAAACCGGTCCGAGGATGCTTGATTCCGGTCCAGGAAAGACGTGGCTTGGCAGTTCGGGCTGGACTGTTCCCATGAGGCACAGGGTCAAGGCTGATTTGCATATGGCCATGTCTGAACTGGGTGGTGTGGAGTGCAAAAAAACGATGAATTTAGGCCCAAATCTCTGTAATGGGGTGAATGTATGACATTGTTCTTCATTCTGTCCATCAATTGTTGTTTTTGCATTTGTCACCCCGAGTGGGATGGGTATGCTCAGACATGAGGCCCATGCTCTCCACACCACTGGAGTCAAGCTATCATGGCTGAAGACGGCTGATAGCCAGAAACCGGTCCTAGGATGCTTGATTCCGGTCCAGGAAAGACATGGCTTGGCAGTTCGGGCAGGACTGTTCCCAAGAGGCACAGGGTCAAGGCTGATTTGCATATGGCCATGTCTGAACTGGGGTGGTGTGGAATGCAAAGAAATGATGGCTTTAGTCCCAGATCTCGGTACTGGGGTGAAGGTATGACATTGTTCTGCATTCTGTCCATCAATTGTTTTTTTTGCATTCGTCACCCAGAGTGGGATGGGTATGCCCAGACGTGAGTCCCATGCTCTCAACACCACTGGAGTCAAGCTATCCTGGCTGAAGACGGCTGATATCCAGAAACCGGTCCTAGAATGCTTGATTCCGGTCCAGGAAAGACATGGCTTGGCAGTTCGGGCTGGACTGTTCCCATAATGTACAGGGTCAAGGCTGATTTGCATATGGCCATGTCTGAACTGGGGTGGGGTGGAGTGCAAAAGTACGATGGATTTAGGCCCAGATCTCTTTACTGGGGTGAATGTATGACATTGTTCTGCATTCTGTCCATCATTTGTTGTTTTTGCATTTGTCACCCCGAGTGTGATGGGTACTCTCAGATGTGAGTCCCATGCTCTTCACACCACTGGAGTCAAGCTATCCTGGCTGAAGACGGCTGATAGCCAGAAACCGGTCCTAGGATGTTTGATTCCGGTCCAGGAAAGACATGGCTTGGCAGTTTGGGCTGGACTGTTCCCATGAGGCACAGGGTCAAGGCTGATTTGCATATGGCCATGTCTGAACTGGGGTGGTGTGGAGTGCAAAAAAACTATGGATTTAGGCCCAGATCTCTGTAATGGGGTGACTGTATGACATTGTTCTGCATTCTGTCCATCAATTGTTGTTTTTGCATTTGTCACCCCGAGTGGGATGGGTATGCTCAGACGTGAGTCCCATGATCTCCACACCACTGGAGTCAAGCTATCCTGGCTGAAGACCGCTGATAGCCAGAAACTGGTCCTAGGATGCTTGATTACGGTCCAGGAAAGACATGGCTTGGCAGTTTGGGCTGGAATGTTCCCATGAGGCTCACGGTCAAGGCTGATTGGCATATGGCCATGTCTGAACTGGGGTGGCGTGGAGTGCAAAAAAACAATGGATTTAGACCCAGATCTGTGTACTGGGGTGAATGTATGACATTGTTCTGCATTCTGTCCATCAATTGTTGTTTTTGCATTTGTCACCCTTAGTGAGGTGGGTATGCTCAGACGTGAGTCCCATACTCTCCGCACCACTGGAGTCAAGCTATCCTGGCTGAAGACGGCTGATAGCCAGAAACCGGTCCTAGGATGCTAGATTCCGGTCCAGGAAAGACATGGCTTGGCAGTTCCGCTTGGACTGTTCCCATGAGGCACAGGGTGAAGGCTGATTTGCATATGGCCATGTCTGAACTGGGGTGGTGTGGAGTGCAAACAAACGATGGATTTAGGCCCAGATCTCTGTACTGGGGTGAATGAATGACATTGTTCTGCATTCTGTCCATCTATTGTTTTCGCATTCGTCACCCCGAGTGGGATGGGTATGCTCAGAAGTGAGTCTCATGCTCTCCACACCACTGGAGTCAAGCTATCCTGGCTGAAGACAGCTGATAGCCAGAAACCGGTCCTAGGATGCTAGATTCAGGTCCAGGAAAGACATGGCTTGGCAGTTCGGGCTGGGCTGTTCCCATGAGGCACAGGGTCAAGTCTGATTTGCATATGGCATGTCTGAACTGGGGTGGTGTGGATTTCCCAAAAATGATGGATTTTGGCCCAGATCTCTGTACTGGGGTGAATGTATGACATTGTTCTGCATTCTGTCATCAATTGTTGTTTTTGCATTTATCACCCCGAGTAGGATGGGTATGCTCAGACGTGAGTTCCATGCTCTCCACACCACTGGAGTCAAGCTCTCCTGGCTGAAGATGTCTGATAGCCAGAAACCGGTCCTAGGAAGCTTGATTCCGGTCCAGGAAAGACATGGCTTGGCAGTTCGGGCTGGACTGTTCCCATGAGGCACAGGGTCAAGGCTGATTTGCATATGGCATGTCTGAACTGGGGTGGTGTGGAGTGCAAAAAAATGATGGATTTAGGCCCAGATCTCTGTACTGGGGTGAATGTATGACATTGTTCTGAATTCTGTCATCAATTGTTGTTTTTGCATTTGTCACCCCGAGTGGGATGGGTATGCTCAGACGTGAGTCCCATGCTCTCAACACCACTGGAGTCAAGCTATCCTGGCTGAAGACGGCTGATAGCCAGAAACCAGTCCTAGGATGCTTGATTCCGGTCCAGGAAAGACATGGCTTGGCAGTACGGGCTGGACTGTTCCCATGAGGCACAGGGTCAAGGCTGATTTGCATGTGGCCATGTCTGAACTGGGGTGGTGTGGAGTGCAAAAAAATGATGGATTTAGGCCCAGATCTCTGTACTGGGGTGAATGTATGACATTGTTCTGCATTCTGTCTGTCAATTGCTGTTTTTGCATTTGTCACCGCGAGTGGGATGAGAATGCTCAGACGTGAGTCTCATGCTCTCCACACCACCGGAGTCAAGCTATCCTGGCTGAAGACGGCTGATAGCCAGAAACCGGTCCTAGGATGCTTGATTCCGGTCCAGGAAAGAAATGGCTTGGCAGTTCGGGCTGAACTGTTCCCATGAGGCACAGGGTCAAGGCTGATTTGCATATGGCCATGTCTGAACTGCGGTGGTGTGGAGTGCAAAAAAACCAATGGATTTAGGCCCAGAACTCTGTACTGGGTGAATGTATGACATTGTTCTGCATTCAGTCCATCAATTGTTGTTTTTGCATTTGTCACCCCGAGTGGTATGGGTATGCTCAGACGTGAGTCCCATGCTCTCCACACCACTGGAGTCAAGCTATCCTGGCTGAAGACGCTGATAGCCAGAAACCGGTCCTAGGATGCTTGATTCGGGTCCAGGAAAGAAAATGGCTTGGCAGTTCGGGCTGGACTGCTCCCATGAGGCACAAGGTCAAGGCTGATTTGCATATGGCCATGTCTGAACTGGAGTGGTGTGGAGTGCAAAAAAACGATGGATTTAGGCCCAGATTGCTTGTACTCGGGTGAATGTATGACATTGTTCTGCATTCAGTCCATCAATTGTTGTTTTTGCATTTGTCACCCCGAGTGGTATGGGTATGCTCAGACGTGAGTCCCATGCTCTCCACACCACTGGAGTCAAGCTATCCTTGCTGAAGACGGCTGATAGCCAGAAAGCGGTCCTAGGTTGCTTGATTCCGGTCCAGGAAAGACATGGCTTGGCAGTTCGGGCTGGACTATTCCCATGAGGCACAGGGTCAAGGCTGATTAGCATATGGCCATGTCTGAACTGGGGTGGTGTGGAGTGAAAAAAAACGATGGATTTAGGCCCAGATCTCTGTACTGGGGTGAATGTATGACATTGTTCTGCATTCTGTCCATCAATTGTTGTTTTTGCATTTGTCACCCCAGGTGGGAAGGGTATGCTCAGCCGTGAGTCCCATGCTCTCCACACCACTGGAGTCAAGCTATCCTGGCTGAAGACGGCTGATAGCCAGAAACCGGTCCTAGGATGCTTGATTCCACTCCAGGAAAGACATGGCTTGGCAGTTCGGGCTGGACTGTTCCCATGATGCACAGGGTCAAGGCTGATTTGCAGATGGCCATGTCTGAACTGGGGTGGTGTGGAGTGCAAAAAAACGATGGATTTAGGCCCAGATCTCTGTACTGGGGTGAATGTATGAAATTGTTCTGCATTCAGTCCATCAATTGTTGTTTTTGCATTTGTCACCCCGAGTGGGATGGGTATACTCAGAAGTGAGTCCCATGCTCTCCACACCACTGTAGTCAAGCTATCCTGGCTGAAGACGGCTGATAGCCAGAAACCAGTCTGAGGATGCTTGATTCCGGTCCAGGAAAGACATGGCTTGGCAGTTCAGGCTGAACTGTTCCCATGAGGCACAGGGTTAAGGCTGATTTACATATGGCCATGTCTGAACTGGGGTGGTGTGGTGTGGAGTGCAAAAAAAACGATGGATTTAGGCCCAGATATCTGTACTGGGGTGAATGTATGACATTGTTCTGCATTCTGTCCATCAATTGTTGTATTTGCATTTGTCACCCCAAGTGAGATGGGTATGCTCAGAAGTGAGTCCCATGCTCTCCACACCACTGGAGTCAAGCTATCCTGGCTGAAGACGGCTGATAGCCAGACACCGGTCCTAGGATGCTTGATTCCGGTCCATGAAAGACATGGCTTGGCAGTTCGGGCTGGACTGTTCCCATGAGGCACAGGGTCAAAGCTGATTTGCATATGGCCATGTCTGAAGTGGGGTGGTGTGGAGTGCAAAAAAACGATGGATTTTGGCCCAGATCTCTGTACTAGGTTGAATGTATGACGTTGTTCTGCATTCTGTCCATCAATTGTTTTTGCATTTTAACCCCGAGTGGGATGGGTATGCTCAGACGTAAGTCCCATGGTCTCAACACCACTGGAGGCAAGCTATCCTGGTTGAAGACGGCTGATAGCCAGAAACCGGTCCTAGGATGCTTGATTCCAGTCCAGGAAAGACAAGGCTTGGCAGTTCGGCATGGACTGTTCCCATGAGGCACAGGGTCAAGGCTGATTTGCATATGGCCAGGTCTGAACTGGGGGTGGTGTGGAGTGCAAAAAAACAAAGGATTTACGCCCAGATCTCTGTACTGGGGTGAATGTAAGACATTCTTCTGCATTCGGTCCATCAATTGTTGTTTTTGCATTTGTCACCCCGAGTGGGAGGGGTATGCTCAGGCGTGAGTCCCATGCTCTCTACGCCACTGGAGGCAAGCTATCCTGGCTGAAGACGGCTGATAGCCAGAAACCGGTCCTAGGATGCTTGATTCCAGTCCAGTAAAGACAAGGCTTGGTAGTTCGGCATGGACTGTTCCCATGAGGCACAGGGTCAAGGCTGATTTGCATATGGCCAGGTCTGAACTGGGGGTGGTGTGGAGTGCAAAAAAACAAAGGATTTACGCCCAGATCTCTGTACTGGGGTGAATGTAAGACATTCTTCTGCATTCTGTCCATCAATTGTTTTTGCATTTGTCACCCCGAGTGGGATGGGTATGCTCAGACGTAAGTCCCACTGGTCTCAACACCACTGGAGGCAAGCTATCCTGGCTGAAGACGGCTGATAGCCAGAAACCGGTCCTAGGATGCTTGATTCCAGTCCAGGAAAGACAAGGCTTGGCAGTTCGGCATGGACTGTTCCCATGAGGCACAGGGTCAAGGCTGATTTGCATATGGCCAGGTCTGAACTGGGGGTGGTGTGGAGTGCAAAAAAACAAAGGATTTACGCCCAGATCTCTGTACTGGGGTGAAGGTATGACATTGTTCTGCATTATGTCCATCAATTGTTGTTTTTGCATTTGTCACCCAGAGTGGGATGGGTATGCTCAGACGTGAATCCCATGCTCTCCACACTACTGGAGTCAAGCTATTCTGCCTGAAGATGGCTGATAGCCAGAAACCGGTCTTAGGATGCTTCATTCTGGTCCAGGAAAGACATGGCTTGGCAGTTCGGGCTAGACTGTTCCCATGAGGCACAGGGTCAAGGCTGATTTGCATATGGCCATGTCTGAACTGGAGTGGTGTGGAGTGCAAAAAAACGATGGATTTAGGCCCAGATTGCTTGTACTCGGGTGAATGTATGACATTGTTCTGCATTCAGTCCATCAATTGTTGTTTTTGCATTTGTCACCCCGAGTGGTATGGGTATGCTCAGACGTGAGTCCCATGCTCTCCACACCACTGGAGTCAAGCTATCCTGGCTGAAGACGCTGATAGCCAGAAACCGGTCCTAGGATGCTTGATTCCGGTCCAGGAAAGAAATGGCTTGGCAGTTCGGGCTGGACTGCTCCCATGAGGCACAAGGTCAAGGCTGATTTGCATATGACCATGTCTAAACTGGGGTGGTGTGGAGTGCAAAAAAATGATGGATTTTGCCCAGATCTCTGTACTGGGGTGAATGTATGACATTGTTCTGCATTCAGTCCATCAATTGTTGTTTTTGCATTTGTCACTCCGAGTGAGATGGGTATGCTCAGACGTGAGTCCCATGCTCTCCACACCACTGGAGTCAAGCTATCCTGGCTGAAGAAGGCTGATAGCCAGAAACCGGTCCTAGGATGCTTGATTCCAGTCCAGGAAAGACATGGTTTGGCAGTTCGGGCTGGAATGTTCCCATGAGGCACAGGGTCAAGGCTGATTTGCATATAGCCATGTCTGAACTGCGGTGGTGTGGAGTGCAAAAAAACAATGGATTTAGGGCCAGATCTCTGTACTGGGGTGAATGTATGACGTTGTTCTGCATTCTGTCCATCGATTGTTTTTGCATTTGTCACCCCGAGTGGGATGGGTATGCTCAGACGTAAGTCCCATGGTCTCAACACCACTGGAGGCAAGCTATCCTGGCTGAAGATGGCTGATAGCCAGAAACCGGTCTTAGGATGCTTGATTCCGGTCCAGGAAAGACATGGCTGGGCAGTTCGGGCTGGACTGTTCCCATGAGGCCCAGGGTCAAGGCTGATTTGCATATGGCCATGTCTGAACTGGGGTGGTGTGGAATGGAAAAAAATGATGGATTTAGGCCCAGATCTCTGTACTGGGTGAATTTATGACATTGTTCTGCATTCTGTCCATCAATTGTTGTTTTTGCATTGGTCTTATAAATAAGGCACAGTTTCACTCTATACTTAGCATGAAAGGGGAGGGCAATGGATGTTGTGATGGGCGTTCCACCGCAACACCTATTGATTGTGAAGCTACCCCATATTTACAGGGGTGGAGTAAATATGAGCCAGCACCAAAATGAAGACCAGGGAACACCTGGTCTTACCCTGGCGAAACGAGGAGAAATGTTTAATTTCTCCTCTTTTTGCTGTTTCCATGTGTGCAGCATTGTGCAGAACCCATGAAAACAGCAAAACACCAATGATTGGTTATGTGTAGGAATGTGTCCCATCCTGCATATAAACAATCATTTAAAAAAATGACGTTTTGTAACTTCTATGTGTCCTGCATTAAGCAGCACACATAGAAGTTAGAAAACGCCATTTAAAGATTGTTTATGTGCAGGAAGTTACAGCTTCCTGCACATAAACAATCTTCCCTTGCAACCAGACACCCTTGCGCTATGGCGCAAGGGTGGCTGGGTTGGTGTAAGGCAGCTAAACCTAGCACCAGCGCAGGGAGAAAAGCAGGGCTGCACCATATTCTTTAAAATATGGTGCATCCCAGTGTTTCCAAAGTGACAGAGACTTCTCAGCTTAACAACAC
This sequence comes from Lissotriton vulgaris, assembly GCF_964263255.1. Lineage (NCBI taxonomy): Eukaryota > Metazoa > Chordata > Amphibia > Caudata > Salamandridae > Lissotriton > Lissotriton vulgaris. The sequence continues at coordinate 1,499,557,884 of NC_141691.1, forward strand.
GCTGCACCACTTTGCTAGTAAATATGCCCCAGTACCCCTGTGTCCATTGAGTCCACCCCGGGACACAGTAGTTTCCCGTCTGCACTACCGTGGCTATGGAAATATGTTTCCTCCTGTCTGATGAGAATTTTAAAATCTTCTGCAAAACAGGAGAAAACTCTAAGGGCCTGATTTAGATCTTAGTGACGTATTACTGCATCACAACGGTGAGGGATAGCCAGTCCTCTGAAATATAAATCTCATAGGATATAATGGAATTTATATTTTGGCAATTAGGATATCCCTCACTGTTGTGACAGAGTAACCCATCCGCCCAGATCTAAATCAGGCCCTAAGTCTGCTCCCAGCCAGCAGGAGCTTAACATTATTTCCTCCTGCCTGACTTGTGTTCTGTTTTATTGTCCGCACTGATGCACACAGGGAAAAAGAGAAACATATTTCTCCCACAAAGAGGGAGCAGCTTAAAGAGCACTGCCGGCTACGAATTCATAGGGGATGCAGGTTGGGGGAGCTAGTGCCTAAGGGCTCTCTCCATGGCCCCCAACATTTTTATTGGTGGGTGCCCTGAGTGGGCACCGGAGCACCCGCCTATAAATAATGGAGGCCATGTAAAGAGGGGCTTGGGCCATAATAGGCCCAGACAGGGCCACCCTCCCCTTAATAACTGCATTAGAATCCAGAGGATGGGGTCTCCAAACAATAAATGACTTGGGGAGTGAGGCTGCCATGCCCCCCTTAATAAATGAATTGGGTATCAAGGGAAGAGGTCCCTAGGGCTGTAAATGACTCAGGGAGGGATGTTGCACGGACCCCACCCCTTTAATGGAAGGCATGTCACCGGATGTTGGGGTCCCTCGGGCCAAATTAGGATCAGGGATGGGGCCACATCCTCTCCCTTTATTAATTACTCGGCCATGAGAGTTGGAGTCCCAGGGCTTAAAAGGGATAGGGGTGACCCATGCCCCTCCCGTTCTTAATTTGTTTGGCCCTGTGGGATGTGATAACTAGAGCCTAATAAGGCTTGGGGAGGGGTGCGGTGCACCCCTCCCCTGTTTAATTGTATCTGGCCCCGGAGGATGGCTTCCCCAGGGTGTTTTAAGGCTTGAGTTAAGTGGCCATGATGCCCCCCCCCCCATTTTTATTGAAAACTGCTAAGGGGGTGGAGTGCCAGGGGCCAAATATGGCTCAGGAGGGGTTCCATTTCACCTTCCCTCCCTCCCTTTAATATATATGTTTTTGCCTCTGTGTTGGTGTCCCAAGGCCAACTCTGCGTAATACTTGCCAAAGGCTGTGAGTGGCGCGGTGTTGGTAGCCTGCTGGGTGTTTTGGAGACAGAGCCTGGCAGCAGGCCAAGCCCTGTGGCCAACTCCCTGCTGCATATGGCCAAAGGCTGTGTGCAGTATGGCATTGGCAGCCTGCTGGGGGTTTGGCCATAGGGGCTGGTGGGAGGACAAGCCCTGTGGCAAACCCCATGCTGCGCAGGACCTAATATATTACACTACTCATGACATGTTCTATGTCATCAATTATGGTATCACTGATGACATCTCAAATGTCCCATGGAAAAGCAAGCTTCTATCATGTGTAACATTGACTCTATACCGTTCAAGTTGACTATCAATCACAGATAAAAAGGGAACTGAACATGGTGTTAAATATGTATAGAGCTGTTTAGAGAAAACCATGTTCCTCCAGATACTCAAGCCTTGACACATAACTAATGCCCTACTATTGGACCTGGCCCTCTCTGCAGTGTCACCTTCAAACGTGTTGCCTTTACCCTCCACTTTTTGCTGAATTTATTTTAGCTGTTCTCAGGACTTAACCACTGCTACCCAGTACTAAAGTACTTGTGCTTTCTCCCTAAACATGGCAGATTTGGCTTATACCTAATTGGCATACGTAATTTACTTGTAAGTCCCTAGTAAAGTGGTACTACGAGTGTCCAGGGCCTGTAAATTAAACACTACTAGTGGGCCTGCAGCACTGATTGTGTCACCAACTTAAACCCCCCTTTAAACATGTCTCAGACCTGCCATTGCAGCCTGTGTGTGCAGTTTTAAACTGCCATATTGACTTGGCAAAGATAACCATTTGCCAGGCTTAAATATTCCTTTATAATACATGTGAATTACCCCTAGGGTAGGACTTGGACAGCCCACAGGGCAGGGTGCAGTGTATTTAAAGAGTGGGATGTCTACTTTTAAGTTTTACATGTACTTTTAGTGACAAACACTTAAATTCAGTTTTCACTGCTGTGAAGCCTAGCTTTCCAATATTATAGCATTTGAGTTACCTAATTATATTTAAAAAGCTGTATTTTCCAAACTGGAGCAGGTAAACAGTTCATGTTTGTTGTATTTGGAATTATAATGACAAATCTAAGCTTATGGCAAAGTTGGATTTTAATTTACAATTTGTTTCGTAGTCATTTAGTACCTTTAGCACGTGACTTTGTGTAGCTGACAGTTGGGCATTGTGTATTCCTCCTAGACAACTATACACAAAAGGGAGCTTAGGTGGGCGGGGATGGTCCATCACCAGCTGGATAGGAGGGAGGAGATGGGCACAGCCCTACTTACGCATGAATAGGCTGTGTCCTGCCTCCACTCAAAGGGATGCATGCCCCCTATAGTTAGTCTGGAGCCAGGGCAGGTAAGGCAGGAGGACTGGGGATTTAACACCTTGGCTGCTAGAGGTTTTCCCCCCCCGGTGCTGAAATCACAGAGTTCTAATTGTTCATGATGAGCTCAGCTCGTCATCAGCACAGCTCAACCGTGCCTCATGACGAGCTGAGCTCGTCATGAGCATCGAAGGGGTTAAAAAAAGGAATTCTTCGAAGCTTCTCCAACCTTCCAGACAAAAAGGTACCTGGTATAAATATTGGACCTCAGACATCAACTCTTCAGTGCCCTTCTGAACCTGTGTATACTCTGCCAGGAAAAAGGACTGCTGTGCTGATGAAAGGGCTGCCACTCTGCTTGACTGCTGCCCTGAAGGAACTGCTGACTTGCTATGCTGACCTGCTGCATGCTGCCCTTTTGCCTGGGGAGAACAACTGGACCTGCATCTTTTGAACCCAGGACTTCCAGAGTGACTTTACCTATCTTATATCACTTGTAATAAGGTTACCAGGATATCTGTGATGTTTGTGAGGGAGTAACCAACCTCTACTCCAGACTCTGAATCAGGCCCATAGATCTCTGCCCTCACTAACCAATACACAGAAGAGATTTGGGGCAGGATCCTTAACCAAGTCAGGCTAGATCACTGTAACTGTCTTTACCCAGGTCTGCTGGCTGCATGCCTCAGTCATATTCAGTGTGCCAAGAATGCCCGGCTATCACAGGTCTTGGTAAGAGAGATCACACTTCTGAATTGAAATGATTATTTCACTGACTGACATTTCTTTAGAGAGTGCTTGCTTTAAATGAATAAACTTGTGATGCACTCTTCATCCTGCAGCAATTGCCCTCTGTCTGATACTAAATACCCACGAGGTGCGGATCATGGTAGCCAGGGCCTTTCCATTATAGTGAAATTGTGGCAGCAGGTATAGCTTTCTTTCTGGCAGCTGTGGTTTCAGCTCCTTATATCACCAGTCCAAACTGTATCCAGGAAGGAAAATCAGGAGGCTGCTGCTTTCACCAAGTGGCCAAATTAAAGACCTGATTTAGAGCTTGTCAGGTGGCTTACTCCATCATAAATGGGATAGATAACCCATCCCCCTTTTACTTCCTGTAGCACTTTTAACAAGGTGGCTTAGATATATGTGATGTTTGTGATGGAGTAACCTGTCCACCAGACACTGAATAAGGCCCAAAGATCTCTGCCTTCAATAACCAACACACAGAAGGCATTTGTGCCAGGAACCTCAACCAACACAAACTAGATTACTGCAACTGTCTTTACCAAGGTCTGCTGGCTACATGCATCAATCATATTCAGTGTACCAGGAATGCCAGGCTATCACCACTCTTTTGTTTAAACTGAGGCTTTGGGTCAGGGTGAGACTGGCCGTAGTGGGCATTGGGCATTTGCCCGGGAAGCTGGAAGGGTGGAGTCTTGTTTTGCAGCGGCGGCCCGTTTTTGCAGCAATGCTGCAATATCGGGCAACAGCAACAGAAGCAGCAGTGCTGGGGGCCGGTCTTGTTAAGAGGCAATGCTTCACATTTGCCACCCCTCTCCCAGGGGAGGGGGCTGGTCTGAAACCAAGCATTTGCGATGCAATCGGTCTCTCCGTTGGAACCTTATATGTATTTAGCTATGCAGTACATTAATTTGGGTGATGAAACATCTACTGTTCTTTAACATGGAGAGAAAGTAAGCACCAAACTGCATGACATGCGTAGCTAGGGGGGTGCGGTGGGGGCGGTCTGCCCCAGGCGGCACTATTTTGAGGGAGGCGGCCGCAGCACTGGCCTGTTGCGGCGGCCTTTATAATTTTTTGGAGGACACTAGAGTGTCCTCAAATAAATTATAAAGGGCTGCCGCAGGCCAGTGCTGCGGCCACCGTTTGTAGTGCGAGCGCGTCACGTGACTTCCTGGTGCCTGATGCGCATGCGTAAAGCGAGGAGGAAGTTGTGGCAGCAATGAGCACGCCGCACACCGAGGAATCATTTTAAAAAATGTGTTCCTGCGAGGCTGCGACCGGACCCACCCCAGCCAACCCCAAGGAAGGATCGCAGCGGCCTCGCAGCCCAGGGCACACCCTGGAGTCCTTTTCGACCCGTTCTGCAGGTATTTGTTAAAATGTCATGAGAGGCCCAGCCTCTGTCTTTGGGTGATCAGGAGAGAACTGAAAGCCATTAGAGGGCAGCACAGCTGCGGCCATTACCTCACCTGCGAGGAAAGACACAGCTTCTATAATCGCTAACTCTTTCCTGGGGCCTAGTTAAGATAGTGCCATCAAACATGAAACTGTCTCACAGGCTCTTACTAAGGATGACTGATGCCAGCGGCTCAGGGACGAAAGGTTCCATTTTGTCTGTAATAGTGTAAACTTTCACTTTCTCGCTGCAATTTCACTTGGAAAATCAACCCTGACCCCTTTAGATTTGCTCCATTCGCTGGGCATCATTTCTGGCTCGAATTCGACGATGCTTACAGCAAAAAACAGGCTCGATTAATCTCTGACATATAACATCATTATTATCCAAATGCAGAGAATGGAGTGATACCTGAGCAAAAAATATAGAGATTGAATCTGTCTGGGTGAAAGGTCTTAGCAAACGTAAAAAACTAGTTTTAATTATTAGACTCCACAGAATTTATCATATGCATTGGAGGAGCCTATAGGCCTATTGTTTTGCTGATTACGTTTTTCTTCACCTATTGACGAGCTTATCGCTTATGTGTGTGCATGGTGGGTGGAAAGATGAGTGAATTGGTGAAATAACAGGTGGGATTTCTGATTAAAGTCCATTTATTGCTGGATGAATGGGACTTGTCTGAAATATTTAGATAGAGGGGAGGGATGGTTTGCCATCAACATATTAAGATGGACTAGTCCTGTGTTCTTTAACCGGTCAAATATTTTTACCACCCAGCATCCATAGCTGTACTTCCATGTAGATTGTACAATTGGATGCCCACATCATGCCAAGAATTGTCATCAAATATACCATCTGGATTAGGCTAAACGTGGCAGCCAACATGACATAGGATCGCAGCGGCCTCGCAGCCCAGGGCACACCCTGGAGTCCTTTTCGACCCGTTCTGCAGGTATTTATTAAATTGTCATGAGAGGCCCTGGGTGAGAGGCTGGGGCCAATCTCCCTACTGGCCCTCCTACCTTGGGCTGGTCCAACTTCGTCAGGCTGCCTTTTGGTAATTCAGGCTTGTTCACTGAGGCACATTGAGTGCATTTGCCCAGTATTCAGCCTAGAGTCCACCGCCGCCATCTATCAATCTCACTGCACCAATATGTGGGAAAGTGGGGCAAGGGGGTTAATGAGGTACGCAACCTAGTCACACTCTTAATCGCATGGGTTCAAAACTGGGTTTCAATTGTCTATGGAACGTGCAATATAACATCGTCTATACTGGCATAATATGCATACATATATACTTTTATATTTAAATTTTTCCTCACTTCCGTCTTTCATTATTTTACTCTTTCCCCTCGTCCTTTCAATTATCTATGGAGGTAATTGTTTTTTTAATGATCCCCAGGTAAGAGAGCAGAATATTGATATCCTAAACCTCATAATTAGATTATGCTGGTATGCTTAGAGATACCGACTTGATGAGTAATTTATATTCATGACAATATTTAATATTAGCAAACTGAGAGAAATGAGCACCAAAGCACAAATTACGACAACAAGTTACCTTTTAAAAAATAGCAACGTATTAAACGCTTTCAGTTTCTTGGAGACGCAATTTTTCATCTCTGTTCCTAGATCTTTTAAGTATTCTAAAAAGTTGTAAATTAATCTAGAAAACATGTCTCATGGTATTAGCTGCTTGGAGTGAGAAGGGTGTTCAGTCATTTCCCCTCTTGTGGAAAGGGGAGGTGTCTAGATAATGACCCTAGGTTTTGGTCAGGGACATTCACGTCTCATGTAAGCTCAGTAGATGATTTTGTGGACTATGCCAAGCCCTTTGAAGGAACTCCTCTGAGAAACTGGGACCATTGGAGGTGTGACATACAACGTTACTAAGCTCTGTGGCTGTAAGATGTAGAAGAAGCCTTACTGCTGCCTTTTGTACACGCTGGGTTTTGCACAGAGCAAGGCCTACATACAGTCCACTGGATTCTTCTATTTCTGTCACTATGCTGGGTAATATGTGTAGATCCTAATCCTGGAAATTTATGTAAGGTTTATATTCAGTAGGGTCTTGAGGAAGAAAAAGGATGCTTTCCATATCGTGTTGACGTATTAACGTGTGAGATGAATAGCTGGATGGAGATAAGGATGGATGGAGAGAAAAGTGAGTGTGAGCGTAGCTAGGTGGGGGCGGTCCTCCCCAGGTGGCACTATTTTGGGGATGGGGCTGTCTAGACCTGGACCGTGTCATGTATGTACATTTCACTTGCATGATTGAGGTAACTATTAGCGGCGATACTACGTGTCTCTCGGACCTCTTTCAGGTGCTCGCCGTCCTTTTTCCCCCGAGCACCCTCCCAGGGAAGTGGCAATCTGAAGGATAGCCCCGGGCGCCACAAGCTCTAGCTACGCCCCTGATGATATGCCAGGTATAGGAACACATGGAGAGACATATTGCCTTTCAGCAGGAAATTATATAGTCCAAAGCTCTGTTTGTAATATAAAATCAGGGCCTTCGGTGGTCATATCACTGAAAATACAAGATTTGAAAAAAATATTATTGTCTACGGGGGCTTGTGGAAGACAGTTTCTATGGACTGGAATCTAGAGCATGCTAAAGTGATTCTGGTATTTTACTGACCTCTACTGGTCGTTTTCTTTCAAGAAAGTTGAATAGAGGCAGTTGCCAGAAAAATAGAAAAAAGAAAGTCCCTTAGCAGAAAGCAATTCCGGTATTTTACTGACCTCTGCTGGTCGTTTTTTATAAAGACAGTTAAATAGAGGCAGTTGAACAGAAAATTTAAAGTCCCTAAGTGGAAGCAGACAAGTCCTAGGGCTGATTTCCAAAGCCCACAAAGTACATACACCTTTAAATATATACTAAAGTATGTAAGTATATACTAAAGTATATACAAGAGGTCTCGAATGCTCGACCTAAAAATTGCCAGGGCTGCTTTGGGTTCTTAGTGAGGAAATGTTTTGGGTACACAAGTTCATTAATGGCCTGGCACCTTAAATAGTACCTGCAGCTGTATCTATTTCTCCTGCCTCTCCACAGACCTAAGAAGACAAAAATCTGCCGAGCTTCCCTCAGATGAAACTTAAGATCAAAAGAGGCAGAGATCTCCATTCTACAACATTTTATGCTGTATATTTCTGACAGGGTGTTTCAAGCTTTGGTAATGTGAATTGGGGGGCCTTATGTTTGCTTGTAAAGCCAAAACGGACCGCAATAGCCAATAACAAAGATATTAATCTTTTTATAAACATAACTGCTTAAAAGGCAAACGCAGGAGGAGCTCGTAGCATAATCCATCATTGAAATAATCATAGACATCGTGTTTTATAGTCTTTATTCCACCAAAACTGCATTGCAGTTTTCCAGTCTTTAAAGTATTTACATTATTTGCAATTCTTTCCATAAGTGCCAATCTTCATGTAACTGATGATGTTCCAAAAACAATGTATTTTTGAGTGTTTTTCCTACTGTACAAAACACATATTTTCAAGTGAAAGTAAAATACGTCACAGGTAGCTCATTCTGAAAACTTCAGTTCCATATTCGTTTGCCTTGCAAGATAGTGCAAATAATGGATGTATGGGCCTGAGCAACACAGTAAAAGAACAATGAAAATGATAACTAACAGCAAGAACAAACAACTCCCTGCATAGGGTAATAACATTTAATAGGTATCTTTTTAGTAATTATTATAAACATTGTATTTAAATAAATAATGGATGTACTTGTACCATGTGCAGCAAATTTACAAAGTAAAACAAATCATTCACGTACGTGTCGAATGTTCAACAAACTGCACATGAAAATAAAATGCATCTCTTAATAAAAGAAATGGTACATGTCGATTGTTTTCTTGGGGAGGATTTCAAAGGCACTTTCTCGGCAAGTCGGGGTCCTAGTTCATGTAGGTAAGATCTGAAAAAGAAAAAAAAACGTTATTTTCCCAATTTCAAAATGATGACAAAATAGACTACTTTTATTTTGATGTGCTAGTTTTCAGGCGTTACTTAACCTTCACCTGGCTTATTCACACATTACAACTTTAAGGAAATGCTAATTCGGCCGAGATCCCAATTTAGCAGTCAAACCAGGGGTACAAGTCGTGCCGGAACACCGGGACATATTATCAAGGAAATGCGTTAAAATTATCTCCACTTTAGCGGCAGGAAACTGCCACTGAAACGGCGATAATAGGCTTGATAATATGCCTTAGAGAATTCCAATAGAAGCCCATGTTAACACTAGAACATGGGCTTCAATTGGAATTCTCAAGGGCATATAATCAAGCCCATTATCGCCATTTTAGCGGCATTTTTCTGCCGCTAAAGCGGAGATAATTTTAACGCCGTTCCTTGATATTATGCCCCACCCTACTTTTGAGTTTCTTTCACTGACCAGATTTAAAAGGATAAACGGAGTGAGAATCTGCACGTGGAAATGCGACAATAATATTCATATTTACCACCTGCTCTCATCCACTGCTGCACATGGCTTGTAATGAGGGCCAATGGAGGAAAATTAAGTGTAGATCAGTGCACAAAAATTATGGGCCATATTATGAAGAAGGGCGATAACATTATCGCCGCTTTAGCGGCAGGAAACTGCAGCTAAAGCGGCGATAAGGGGCTTAATAGGATGCCCTTGTGAATTCCCATAGAAGCCCAGGTTCTGGTGAGAACCTGGGCTTCTATGGGAATTCACAAGGGCATATTATCAAGCCCCTTATCGTCGTTTTAGCAGAAGTTTTCTGCTGCTAAAGCGGCGATAATGTTAGCGCCCTTCTTGATAATATGGCCCTATTTTCCTTAGATATTCCGCATTCCTCATTTGAAGATTTGGTGTACTGCACTAATCCTAAAAAATATCTTGCTCCGAGGAGTCGGTAAATCTGGGGCCAGCTCAAGGAATGCTTTTTTCTGACATAATTTGGAATTAAGTACGAGAGATAAACAAAAAAGAGACATAGTTTACAGGATTGTTATATAATTTTAATTTTCTTCGCTCGATTATTTGAAAAAAAATCATAAAAGAAAAATGAATAAGATCAAATAATAAACAATCTAGTGCATCGGCTTCAAAATTGCAATGTTGCACAGATTTAAATTGTATGAGAGTAATGTTAAAAACAATATCAAAACAAAATTACCTCAAATTTAAGCATGTGAAGACATAAGGAATTAAAAAAAACGGCCTCTCAAGGGCACAGTGTCAGCACCTATACTCAAAAGATTAGCGAATTTTGATCTCGAATGGTAGATTTTATAATGAAGCCCACTCTTCAATAGACCTCAAGACAGTTTAGCATTTATAGAAAATGTAATGCGAATCTGTGCCTCTTAAATTGATGTCCCTTAAGAATGGGAAGGATTCATTTGCATTATATAGACAGATACAATTTACAGAAAAATAAAAAAGTATTAGGGTCTGTGCAGAAATGTCATTGCAAGGGTAACTAGGGGGCATATTAGCAAGGGCAATATCGCAGCTTTAGCGGCCATTTTTGCTGCAAAGCGGCGATATTTTTATCACCCTATCAGCAAGCTGTCGCTAACAGCAGTTAGCGACAGCTTTCAGGTGATCGGTTTGGGGCCCGTTTTGCATGTCAGCGATATTTATCACTAATCACATGCAAAGTGGGCGTACCCAAACTGTTAGCGACTGAAAGCAGCCACTAACACAGCTATCGCCTATTAGCAAGGCAGGCAAAGATATTATCGCTATCATGTAACGCCTGGTAAAAACATGACCGACCTGTTTCTTCAATGGGAGGTGGATTGTCAGGTTAAGTCACCATTGGCGCTAATGCATGAATATCGCTGGATTTCCAGCAATATTCATGCATTTCGCCTCTGTCGCTGGATATATTAGCACAATAGAGATAAACGTTGTTAATAGCATGTTTTCTCCACTAACATATCCAGCAATAGGCAGCAATAACAGTAAACGCGCTGAGCGCATTTTGCGATAAATATCGCAAGTCCTTGCTAATATGCCCCCTACATTCGCCTGCTGTTTCATACTGTCCCAAAGGCAAGCAGAGTTTCCAATAGATGGAGCCCCATCTAAAGTTGTTCAGGAGCTTCGGATCCCAGGAATGTAGGGGCATATTACCAAGCAATAGTGATAATTATCGCTATTGCTTGGTTAGAGACAAAAATTTACCGCAGCGCTGCAGCGATTTTTACCGCAAATAAACCTTGGTATTACCAAGGTTTAACGCAAATGCGGTAAAAATCGCCGCAAAGCATGAATATCGTTAAAAAGTCAGCGATATTCATGCATTAGCGAGCTAATGCTCTTAGCCATGGGCTGTTACCCACCTCCCATTGGATAACATGGCTAAGAACTGCTCAGGGCAGGTGTTAGCTTTTGGAGATATTCCCGCTTAGCGCGAATATCTCCAAAAGTTGCTAATAGGAGACAGCGATGTTAGCGACTGTTTTCAGTCTCTAACATCTTGGCACGCCCATTTTGCATCTTATTAGTGATAAATATCACTGACATGCAAAGTGGGGCCCAAGATGGTCGCTATCTCCTACTAGCTGTCGCTAACTGGTGTTAGCGGCAGCTAGGTATTAGGGAGATAATTTTATCTCCGCTTTCTTGGCTTTTAAAGCCAAAAAAGCGGAGATAAACCCCCTTGATAATATGCCCTGTAGAACCTGGTCCAGATAAGACTCCAAATCAAAGGAAGTTTGACTCAAGAGATAATCTTGTATGGATGGTTTCATTAGCTCTGCCTTTTCCCTTGCGACTAAAATAGTCTTTGTAATCCACCCTTTACTCTATTTCCTTAATTCATGCGGCATAAGATCTATAGAAAGTCTTCCAATACTAAATGTGGCATCCCTAATGTATTTAAGACAGGGGATTTTGACCTCAGGATGACAGTCCTCAATTTCATCTTTGTTGAAAGAGGTGTGATAATTATACCAAAGTTGATGACTAAAGTAATAGTGTTGCTAGTTTGATCTGGTTCTCAGCATATTTCAAATCTAACTCTTGATGTATTGCATTATGAAAGGTGAACCTGGGATACCTGAGATACACCTAATGACCCTGTTCTCCTCTACTTTTTTAAATACTCTCATACATATAACCACAAATGCTCACTCCATAGGTCAAAATGTTGATGCATTTGAATTCATATATTAGAGTGAGCTAATGGGATGTTTTCCTATAGTCAATACTAAATTAAATATCGTCCCTAAGGCTTAAATAAAACCAGTTTTCCCATTACAGACACATGGAACACAATTGGGTAATCAAAGGTAACCCCCAAATAAGGGAAATGATTTGTCCTTACTATTGTTCTATCCTTAATGGCTAAACAGTGTGTCTTCAAGTTTTTTGGCCGGCAAGCTGTTATGAACGTGTTAGAGAATATCGCTTCCAAATTCAGTTGCTCTACGAAATTTACTAAAGCTTTGAGGAGAATTTTGAGACCGTTATTAGTGCTGGCTAATAGGACAGCATTGTAGGCATACAAAAGTACAGTAACATGCTAGTTTTTAACTACTGGAATTCCTTCCCTTTCTTAACTATTGCTACAACAACGCCATTAATACATAGCAAGAACAAGCTAGAGGCTAGTACGCAGCCCTTGATAATGACTCGCCACAGTGAGAAAAGATACGTGCAGTGCCCACCTTTCGTACATCTTACAAAGACAGAAAGATCAAGATGGAAGGGGTGCAAAAAATCCACCAGCCTGCCATCCAGGCCCGTTGCAAGCAATAGTTTGAACACCTTTAACTCATTAGCACGATCAAAATTGAGCAAGAAAGATTCATAAAGGCTAAATATAGTGGAATGCACTTAGTAACAATATATCTATTTATCAGCAAGTGCAAGTTGAGACATTGTTCCAGTATTGCCAGGCCTCTCTTAAACCCAAACCAAATCTGGGACAGAATATTGGCCTCTGCGGTCCAGAGCAATAGCCAGTCAAGGATAACTCCAAATATTATTTATACCATGGAATCTAATGAAAATATAGGACAGTGACAATCAGGATCCTGGCAAATCCCCTTTTTTAAATACTGGTATAATAATTGCTGATCACTAGGACTGTGGGAATCTGATCTTATAGGCTGCATTCATACTATTTGTTAGAAGGGGTGCCCAGTACTCCAGATTGTGTTTGTAAAGGACAATAGGGACCCTGGCAGAGCCTCTGGCCATTTTGGAGGTGCTTATTAGGTCTCGCCTACGCAGCGCACAAGCGCTACTTAGGGGGACCTCTTGCCATCACTCCATGCATGTTTTGCACTGTTTGCAATGAGGCCTCGTTCATGCAGAGCATTTCCCTTGTGGGAGCGAGCAGTGGCGCTATCTGTTTGCAATTATCGCGCCTTGCTGATCGCACCCAAAAGGCAAACATTCTGCATGCACGAGTACTCGGCCGCGGGCCGTGCTTGTCTTTCTTCTCCCCTCGCTCCTCCGCTTCTCATCTGTTTGCTTCCCTTTACTATATTTCAGCCATTACTGTTTCTCAGTTGTAACATTTTTCTTCCTGGCAAAGTTAACTCAGAAACGTCTGAATGCTGTGATTGGAACTATAAAAATGGCGTATCGCTGCCAAGAAAAGCAGAAAAGCAGTGATCAGTAAACAACTAATGCTGCTGCGTCATGCTTCATCCGTAGCAGTGATATCATACATTGGCACAGTGACAGAGACCATGCAGTGTTTTGCTTCCGGACAGCTTATCATCGTGACCTGTGCTCGGTGATTCACCCAATTTGTCCATCAGTCCTGCACCTTTTATCTCTCCATCCGCCCGGAGAGGCTAGCAGGTGTCCCAGGGCATCCAGCAGACGCCCAGCCTTGGAGGGCTCAGAATTATTTCTTTACAAATTAGGGCTCAAAGTCGCATGAGGTCTCCTCGCAGCGGATCGCGTGACTGAGCCGATTTGGCGCCGGGCTTTCGGTGAGATTGCAGGAATGCGCAGATGAGCTGTCCCCTCGGTGTGAAGGGGTTTGTACGGAGCACATTCTGTTTAAGACCGCCGGTGGGACTGCAAGGCTGTGCCGCTTCTCTAGTTACTAAACACTCACAGTTAAAATGATGTCACCTGGAGCCAGTGCCAGCTATCTAGCCACGAAGCTGCTGCATCATTTAAATCCTCTTAATTTTGGCTCTAGTGATCGATTTTACAGCGCTCCTTTTTTTATTTAACTCTTTGGCTGCTGGTGTCGGTCCGTGACCGGAAGGCAACGGTTCACTTGCCAAAAAAAACAAAAAACACTTCTTCTACAGGAGCAGCTCAGTTACATGAAAACGCGCAGCCGTCATAGGCGATGCAGTTGTACAACACTGTTTATACTGCTCTGTGGTAGGCTGGTGTATATAGGACGCTGGCTGTGTATGTATGGCAAAGGGCTGTCACTCTTACGTATCTCAATCAATCAGTCATTACATTTGTAAAGCGCGCTACACATCTGTGAGGGTCTCAAGGCGCTGGAGGGGGGGGGGCTGCTACTGATCGAAGAGCCAGGTCTTGAGAAGTCTTTGAAGGCCAGCAGGTCCTGGATCTGTCGTAGGCCGGTAGGGAGAGTGTTCCAGGTCTCCCCTCATGTATAGGTAGATAAGAGACGAGGCACTAGTTGTGCAACATCCACATGCCCTTTCGTGTTTCTATTAGTTTTTGTACATAAAATCACACCAGCATGCAACTTTTGGAGGGTGATTTATGTGTGCTCTAGTCAAGCTAGGCAGACAGGACGCTTCTCTAACTCAGTGAAGGCACACACCTACTAAATGTTATGTGTTGATTTGAAAGGAGGGAGTCCGGGGGGGATGATGCGGATACTGCTAATTCCAACCTCTGCAAATGTATCACCGAGGCTCTTGACTGCACGGCTCCACTCTCTCGTGCTAAAGTAGGTGGCCGCACTCAGAAAACTGCCCCGTGGTACAGTGATGAGCTGCGGGCTGCAAAGGCAGCAATGAAGCGAGTAGAAAGGCAATGGCGAGTGGCCTTTTCGACGGAAACCAGGGAGATTTATCTAACTGAAAGGCGACTCTATCACGGACTAATCAGGAAGTCCAAAGCTGTACACTATGCCACCAGAATCAGTGAGGCTGCCAACTCCACGAGGGAGCTTTTCTTGCTTTATAAATCTCTCTCGGGTGGGATACCAGCTACTGCCCCAGATGAGTGTTCGGCAGAATCTTGTGTAAAGATCGCGAACTTTTTCGCCGAGAAGGTAACTAAAATCTACTCGTCATTTCCTAATCACCCCATGGCAGGGACTGAGTTTGTGGAAATCCCGAGGGATTGGGGGAATAGACACAGACTGACTAACTTCGTTACCCCGCCCCCGGAGGACCTCTTAAAGATATGTAAATCTATCAAGTCCGGATCCCCTCGGGACCCCACCATGCCTAAACGGCTAGCCGATAGCTTGCCAGTGTTGGAACCTTACATCAGGCATCTGTTAGACCTGTGATTTAAGACTGGGATAGTGCCTAGAGACTGGAAGCAGGCGGTGGTTCTACCCTTGAGAAAGAAATCAAACATCAGTTTCGAAAAATTAGAGAACCTCCGACCTATCTCCCTTCTGCCCTACCTGGCTAAAGTGGCAGAAAAAGCGATTAACGAAGAACTGATGGATTTCATGGAGGAGGCTGCCCTCCTGCATGACACCCAGTTTGGTTTCCGTCCCCGCCACTCTACCGAATGGGCGCTCCTGATGGCAGTGGAGACCCTATGCCAGGGGGTGGATGAAGGGCAGACCATGGCCCTCATCCTACTGGACCTAAGTGCGGCATTCGACACTGTAGCACATACCACCTTGCTACAGTGTCTGAATGATGGTGGAATATCGGGTACTGCACTTAGATGGTTCCAGTCCTTCCTGACGGGGAGAGGCTTCCAGGTCCGCCGGGGTGATTGCTATTCCGGGGAGATCTGTTTGGGACAGGGTGTGCCCCAGGGCTCGTCACTGAGCCCTACCCTGTTCAATCTTTATGTCTCTCCAGTGGCCTCTACAGTGGAGGGTCATGGCTTGCACATAGTATCCTACGCTGACGATACGCAACTGGCTATCTCCCTATCGCGCGCACCCGGTCTTGCGGTGGACCAATTCAGAACCTGTATGCAAGAGTTGTCAACCTGGATGTCTACCAATTGCCTCAAATTGAATGGCAATAAGACCGAGGTGCTCGTGGTGGGGGGGAGTCCATCTGTGTGGTCGTCGGCATGGTGGCCCTCTTGCCTAGGCGAGGTTCCAACCCCCTGTCGGGAAGCTAAGAATCTTGGAGTTTGGCTTGACAATGATCTGTCCTTTGGACCCCAGGTATGCCGTGTGGTGGGTGTCGGTTTCAGCGTCCTAAAAAGTTTGTGGAAGGTCTTAGATCTACTTCCCATGTCTGCCCGCAGGACGCTGGTACATGCCCTCGTCACATCGCGCCTGGACTACGGCAACCTGCTGTACCTAGGAGCATCCAGTAAGGTATTAAATCTTCTCCAGGTGCTGCAGAATGCGGCAGCCTGCCTCATTCTGAAGCTTCCTAAAAGATCTGCCTCCAAAGTAGCCCTTCATACTCTTCACTGGCTTCCAGTGAAGAGCAGGGTCGAGCTTAAGGCTCTTTGTACCTGCCACCGTATCCTTAATGGGAGGGCACCAGCACCACTCCAGAGCCTGGTCTCCAGATACGAACCTACGCGAGTGTTGGGTTCCTCCCATGGTGGCCTACTAAAGGTCCCTAGGACAAGAAAGGCTCGCATGGGAGGCAGATCATTTCGCTACTTGGTGGCGAAGGGCTGGAACGCCTTACCCTTGGATCTTCGCCTAGAATTGTCTGAAACCGACTTCAGGAAGAAGCTAAAAACACATCTCTACACACGATAACGCTAGCTGACTCTGCGGCCTGCCTGTATGAGTTTTGTCTGTCTTAGCGCAGGGACACGCTAGTTGAGCGTAACCGCGCGCTTTATAAAACTCCCTTATTATTATTATTATTATTATTATTATTATTATTATTATTTTTCTGAGTGTGATGGTAGCACCACGGTGTATAAAATAGAATCTTGGACTCTGGTGGCTGCACAATGGGGCATACATCTCCACTTATTGAGACTCAAAGAGGGTGAGGTCGAATGGGCGTTGAGGGTGAGCCCATTGAAAGAAACCAAATTGTGTGACCCTTGACAAATATTTTATTTCACTGAGCCTTCCTTTTCTTCGCTATCGCTTATGTATACGTCAATTTAACCCCTTCCATGCTGATGACGAACCCCAGCCGTCATGCACTACGGTGCTCGTGTGCTGATGACGGCTGGGGTTCGTCACGGCCCGCCCCTGTTCGTGCTGTTTACGGCACACCAGAGGAATCGCGGCCGCATGGAAAGGGTTAAGGATGTGCGCGCTGCATAAAAACATCTTGTGTTTAATTCAGTTGATTATAATATATGGGATTCTGCAAACCCTGCATAAAAACCCATCTTTAATTTCTTTATATTAGGTGACTTATTACATACCCATTCGCTGATTTTAAAGAAATGACATCAGAACTCAACTTTAATAACTTATTACAGCTGTGCTCTGAGGTCACAATGTCTGCTACCAGAGCCAGCACTGAGGGGAAAGGCGAGTCAGGTCAATCAGCATAATTAAAGCAGCAGTTTAAAGAACACGAGCATTTGCAATGCAATAGGTCTCGCATTTCCGCGACTTTAAGCTATTGGTATTGTAAATACCAATGTGTTTTATTTATTTTTCAAAAACCTAAAGATAAATAAAAGGCATTGTCATTTACAATGCCAATAGCTGAAACTTGCGTAAATGTGAGACATGTTGCTTTGCAAATGCTTGTGATGAATTCAATCTTCACCTCTTTCAAAGTAAGGTTAATATTATTTCGAAAGTTGTGGGCAGCTCAAACTCAACAAGGGCATTAACACTGTTAGAGGAGCAGTAGATCCTTTTAAAGTGAGTTACCCATTCTTCAGGTTCGATATTCAATCCCAGTGCTGCCTTCTTAGGTGTTTTTAAGAATCTTTTTGGATTTAGTACCTGCCAAATGCCTAGGAATCTTTTAATTTACAGTTGCTTACCAACTTCTCCCCTCTTATTTTTTCATAACTGCTTTAAATTCCCTTCTGCATGATGCTATTTCATCACTATTCCTAAGGGTAGACTTCCATGCATTTCATAACCTGGCTATCGCGTTTCTACAAGCCACATCAAAGAAGGTACTCTCTCGGTTCAGGAATAAGATCCTTGATTTAGCCCTCAATTTTTCGAAATGCTCAATGATGGAAGTGGGGCTTATGTCAATGGAGAAAAAGCCATTATCTAGGTCAGGTTGCGTACGATCAGCTAATGCAGTATATCACCCATGTTGGAGAATTTCCAGGCCAGCCTTTGCCCGCCATCTTTTGTCAAAAGGATAATACATTCACTGACTAGTTTCATATATCTGACTATGGGAGTAGCAAGCTAGATGATAAGAGGATTATGATAGCTAAATGCACTCACTTGTGCTCCCCCCAATACGCAGTTAGTCAGGCTCCTTCTAACAAAGATGCAATCAATGGCTGACTACGAACTCTTCAGGTAAAGGATACTATATTGGTTTGCACAAAAACAATTGACTCTATGGCCTTAAAAAAGCCAAAGGATAGCAGAAAATTGTATAATATAACTCCCCTTTTGTCCCAAGGCTGAACGTCATCCATGATCTCATTAAAATCAAAGGGGTATATCACCGATAAAGCTGTTCTATAGCCCAACATTATAGAAATTAATTATAACCAACCTAAAATCATTTCACCACACCTGTTAGATTACCTGTACTCCCACTATCTATGGAGATCAGCTTGATGCAACAGTCCAGCATTGCCTTGAAACAAACTGTTAGGTCCAGCCTAGCCCGGCCAGAGTTCAAAGGGAGCACTGGGTGTGTTTGACAGATAAAACCCTCAAAATAAATATATTTTATGGCCCAATTTTCTTGTTGTAAAACAATATCGGATAGGTTGATATATTCGACCCACTTATTCAGGTTTAGTTTAGCCTCTACTATTGCTATGATCCAGCTTATTCATTTTATAAACTAAACATCAGATATAGAAGTGGCAACCCGATTAATACTGGCTCTAAAGAACTGTGGGGTAGGACTCAGACAAATCATTTCTTGGGAAGGAGGTATTGGGATGAACTATCTCTTTCCACGGCTGAGGACTAAACACAAATGAGCAATGCTCACATCCCCTCTGTCAATCATTCCCAGCATGGTCAGACAGGACAGATAAACTATCAGAAGTTGTTAGGTCAATAGCTAGAGGTAAGGGAATAATATATTGTGGATCAGATGGTGGTTCACTTAAAACTGGTTTTGAGTGCCTGTTAAAAACAGAAGCAGTAGCTTTACCTGTCCTGAGTAGATTAACCCTGAGGTTGATAGTTTCAGAAGGCTCCCTGAGGTGGAAGGCTGTCTGAAGCTATCAATTATACAAACCGATTGAAACATTTAAGCATAGGTCCAACCCACCTTACACTGAAAACAACAAGAATGTCATTATAATAACGAATGTTATGTTTACAGTCACATATAGCCAGTGTGTGACCTTGTTTTTAAGTTGGTCAGTTGTTCGAACCCCCAATGCTAACCAAGGGACATTAGCCAGCACTGCAACATATGGGCATGAAGCAGAAGGAAAGTGTATAATAGGGTGAAACCTGGCCCTCTGCTCCATGATTCCATTACCTGGAGACTCAAAGTTAACCTAAGATATTCCTCCCTCATTAGATACCTGGTATAAGTCACACCTAGTTCAGGGCCATTGTTTCCTCTATACACTTCCCTAGTCATATTAAGCAAATTTAGAGGCAACGCTTTATTAGAAGCATATCATCACATGGTGCCCATGAAATCAGATTACACCACTGTGAATCGTATACGGAACAGACATTAATTTCAGAAATACTAGAATCTCATCAAAGCAAGTTTTATAATAAAAAAAGATACACAGTTTTTACAATATCTAATTTATAAAAACAATATCTGTTCTTTTCAGTATTTATACAGTTACAAAATACTGTAATTCACAGAAATAAAAACATTTTATTGCTAATTTTCACAAAATGATGATGATGCATTTTGCTGGTATGAAGATGCTTTACCCCACCTTCTTCAGTTCTAAGCATTAAACACCAATGAAATAGTCTAAAAAGATAAAAACATATTTCAGCTATATGGGCCATAAAAAGCAGGCAAAAGTACATTAAGAGGCTCGGTGTATAATTCTCCTCATTCCTCCTTTCTTTTCCTTTTTCCATTCTCTCTTTTTCAGGTAATCACATCCCATATTTCCCTATGTTGTGCTTAATATGTTGTACATACTGACATTTTAGTCATTGAGAGGATAATATCCTTATACAATCATATTTAAAACTCTGACTCTGGGTTCTTAAATTGTCCATAATTGCTAACCCATGAGCCCTTTTTTCCTATTCATTTTATGAAAACAATTATCTTAGGTAGCTGTTAATCAAAACACTTATCCCACCATATCCTGTTGTTTCTCACTGTACTATCCTACAATTATCTTAACTATTAATTGATATACCAATGAATCAGAGTGGACTTTTGCTTCCTTGTCATATGTGGTTTGATTCACATCACTTATGTCTCTGTACCACAGAAAACGACTGTGTTGCAGAAGTGATGTGAATTAAACCACTTACAGCCTGATTCATGTAGCTAAATTGCACTCGCAAAGGGCCAGATTCTCAGAATCTGGCCCTTTGCGAGCGCAATTTTTGCATTTGGTATTCATGATACCAAATGCAAAAATCGCTATTTAAGAATTCGCATATTTGCGTGGAATGGCATTTAAGGAATCTCTAATAGAGATTCCTTAAATGCTATTCATGACACACAACAAAATAGCGATATTGGACATTTGGGGCCGCTATTTACCGACAGGTCAGACCTGTCGGTAAATAGCAAAAACTCAGAAAAATGCTTTTAAAAGCATTTTTCAAAGTTGCATGTAGCACACACACATGTCCTTTGGACATGTGTGTGCGCAACACCTGTCCAAAAGTGCATTTTAGGGGTGCTACAGGGCGTCCTTTGGACACCCCTGTCACCCTTAAAATCGCTATCTCAGTTGCGAGTAGCAAATTGCTACTCGCAAATCCCCATTCATTCCAATGGGCCTCTTGGCCTATAGGAATGAATGGGGAGTATTTGCGAGTAGCAAATTGCTACTCGCAAATAAAGAACATGTAGGAATCGCTATTTAAGTAGCAATTCCTACATGAATGCCGTTTTGCGTGTCCTCAATAGCGAATCGCTATGATTCGCTATTAGGGACACGCAAAACGGCCCGTACATGAATCAGGCTGATAGTTAAGATAATTGTAGGATATGTACCGTAAGAAACAATAGAATATGGTGTTTTGATTAACAGCCACCTACGATAATTGTTTTCATAAAATGAATAGGACTACAATTTCAATATGTACACCATAATATGCACAACATAGGGAAAGATTAGCTGTAATAATAAACTGAATGAGAGAGAATATTAAAAAAAGGAAAAGAAAGGAGGAATGAGGAGAGTTATGCACTAAGCTTATTATTGTAAGTCTGTCTGCTTTTTCTGGCCCATATATCTGAAATATGTTTTTGATCTTTTTACTGATATTGTTTTTATGAATGTTAAAGTAATGAGATATTGTATGAACGGTGTATAATGTTTTTATAACACTTGTTTTCATTAGATTCTAGTATATGATTTGTATATATCACTGAATATAATTTATCTTCATGTACTAAGGATTGATTTGATGGGATAAAGGAGATATGTTTGCATTAAACAGGTTTCAGTGTATAGATAGCTGTGTGGAAGACAAATGTCTGAGCATTTCCCTATAAAAAGATGAGTATATAGATGTGAGAATATGAATGATTATCACAAGAGGTATTTATCTTAATTTTATATAAATCTATACCGCAGATATGGGCTATCTATGCCAATTTTGTGTCTAATGCAATATCTCCTGGAGGAGAAATACCAGATGTTTGGCGGGGGCATAAATAATTCCTTTTTTTAAGAAGGGAATGCCTGTAGACCATCCTATTATAGAACTATAACTCTAATGGACAATTTGCAGAAAGTTTTCTCAAGGCAGATTCTTGATAAACTGCAAAAATTGGATTAAAAGCAAATGTGTTCATTCAACACTTCAGGCAGGGTTTCGAGCCAAAACAAGCATCTCTTATCAAGTGTTTGGGTTTTACTTACATATTGGAAATCTACAGTGCTTAGCAATCAAAGATTATCTGTGGTTTTCATTGGCTTGACAGAAACATTTAATCTTGTGCCCCATGAGACTCTCTTGGAGCGTGCTTCAAGAAATGGGAGTCCCTCGTAGCCTGGTCAATATTATTTCCAGACTTGACGACAAGAATTGTACCCAAGTCTGCAGCGGTAGTGGGGGCAACCTGACTACCCATATTCCTATTTTCTGCTGAGTTATCCAGGGGTGTGTCCTCGCCCCGAGCTTGTTTACCCTGCATAGCAATGATGTGGTAATGGCACTGATGGCACATACAAATGATTCCCATGTTTTGAAAGGAGAACAAAATACCTATACTCCTTTTTGCTGACGATTCACTTCTTGTCTCAAAAAACCCTGTGGGTCTTCAAAACCTGACTGATATGTTTCTTGAATTCTGCACGGCAAGGGGTCAATTTTGCATTGAACTTAATATATCTGAAAGTGCTAATTAAGGGACACTTTAGAGCCTATTTATGAACTTGTCACGCAGTGCAGCAAGTCCCCTTGCTGCACAGTGCGACCGATAAAGGGTAGGAATGAGCTGGTTTTAAGGCAATATGGCGCATTTCTACATTTCATCCTGTGTTGGTGTCATTTTGGCAGCCTAGTGCCAATGCATGCACCCTTGCACTTGCTCACTTCACCTTGTGCACCCTGCTTCACATCATTATGTGTTCCTCTGACTAACTTCACCTTATGCCCCTTGCTGCACACCTAGTGCTCCTCTAACTCACTTCACCTTATGCCCCTTGCTGCATACCAAATGCTCCTCTAACTCACTTCACCTTATGGTCCTTGATGCACACCATGTGCTCCTCTAACTAACTTCACCTTATGCCCCTTGCTGCACACCATGCACTCCTCTAACTCACTTCACCTTATGCCCTTGCTGCACACCATGTGCTCCTCTGACTCACCTTGCGCCCCTTGCTGCACATCATCATAAGCTCCTCCTACTCACTTCACCTTGTGCTACTTGTAACCCTTTCTGCACAATATCATGTGCTTCTCTGACTCATTTCATCTAGCATCCCTTGCTGCACTTCAGCATGTGCTCCTCTGATTCACTTTACCTGAAGGCCCTTACTGCATACTAGTGTGCGCTCCTCTGACCAACTTCATCTTGCACCCATTGCGCACATCATCATGTGCTCCTCTGATTCACATTAAGTTGTGCCACATGATGCTATGCCTGATGCTGCACCTTATCATGTCCTTCTCTGACTCATTTCATCTTGTACCCCTTGCTAGACATAATCATGTGCTCCTCTGACACTCCTCTGAATCGCCTTACCTTAAAGCCCTTGCTGCACCTCTTCATGCGCTCCTCTGACTCACATTAACTTGAGCCACATGATGATATGCCTGATGCTGCACAATATCATGTGCTCCCCTGACTCAATTTACCTTGATCCCCCTTCCTGTAAATCATCATGTGCTCCACTGACTCACATTAACTTGTGGCACATGATGATATGCGTGACACTGCACAATATCATGTGCCCCTCTGACTCACTTTACATTGAGACCCTTGCTGCACAATATCATGGGCTTCTCTGAATCAATTTAAATAAATCGACTTTATTTCGGCTAGACTGAACCGTAAAGGTACACAGTGCAAAACAGTATAAATATTTAAAACCCTGTTAAATACAAATCTCATTTCATACCAGTAAGTCAATAGTCATACAACGTCAGTTGTCAAGTGATTTACCACCAAGCTCAGATAAAACCAAAGGAACAATAACCTAGGAAGATGTCCTCAGGAGGAAACTCATTAGGGGTCAGCTATGCCTCCTCTGGCTCACTTTACATTGAGCACCTTGCTGCAAATCATCATGTGCTCCACTGACTCACATTAACTTGTGGCACATGATGATATGCCTGATGCTGAATATTATCATGTGCTCCTCTGACTCCCTTCACATTGAGGCCCTTGCTGCACCAACTCATATGCTCCTCGACTCACTCTACATTGAGCTCCCTGCTACACATACTCATGTTCCCCCCCTGACTCACTTTAATTGAGCCTCTTGTTGCAAATCATCATGAGCTCCACTGACTCACATTAACTTGTGGCACATGATGATATATCTGATGCTGAACATTATCATATGCTCCTCTTACTCACTTTACATTGAGGTCCTTGCTGCACCCACTCATGTGCGCCCCGACTCACTTTACATTGAGCCCCTTGCTGCCCCCACTCATGTGCTCCCCGACTCACTTTACATTGAGCCCTTTACTGCACATACTCATCTGCTCCCCGACTCACTTTACATTGAGCCCCTAGCTGCACATACTCATGTGCTCCCCCGACTCGCTTTACATTGAGCCGCTTGCTGCACATACTCATGTGCTCCCCAGCCTCACGTTACATTGAGCCCCTTGCTGCACATACTCATGTGCTCCCCCGACGCATTTTACATTGAGCCCCTTGCTGCACATACTCATGTGCTCCCCTGACTCACTTTATATTGAGCCCCTTCCCCGGCTCACATTAATTGAGCCCCTTGCTGCACCCACTCATGTGCTCCCCGGCTCAGGTTAATTGAGCCCCTTGCTGCACCCACTCATGTGCTCGCCAGACTCACTTTACATTGAGGCCCTTGCTGCACCCACTCATGTGCTCCCGCAACTCACTTTACATTGAGCCCCTTGCCACACATACTAATGTGCTCTCCGACTCCCTTTACATTGAGTCCCTTGCTGCACCCACTCATGTGCTCCTCGGATCACGTTAATGAAGCCCCTTGCTGCACCCACTCATGTGCTCTCCAGACTCACTTTACATTGAGGCCCTTGCTGCACCCACTCATGTGCTCCCGCAACTCACTTTACATTGAGCCCCTTGCCACACATACTAATGTGCTCTCCGACTCCCTTTACATTGAGTCCCTTGCTGCACCCACTCATGTGCTCCTCGGATCACGTTAATGAAGCCCCTTGCTGCACCCACTCATGTGCTCGCCAGACTCACTTTACATTGAGGCCCTTGCTGCACCCACTCATGTGCTCCCGCAACTCACTTTACATTGAGCCCCTTGCCACACATACTAATGTGCTCTCTGACTCCCTTTACATTGAGTCCCTTGCTGCACCCACTCATGTGCTCCTCGGATCACGTTAATGAAGCCCCTTGCTGCACCCACTCATGTGCTCTCCAGACTCACTTTACATTGAGGCCCTTGCTGCACCCACTCATGTGCTCCCGCAACTCACTTTACATTGAGCCCCTTGCCACACATACTAATGTGCTCTCCGACTCCCTTTACATTGAGTCCCTTGCTGCACCCACTCATGTGCTCCTCGGATCACGTTAATGAAGCCCCTTGCTGCACCCACTCATGTGCTCTCCAGACTCACTTTACATTGAGGCCATTGCTGCACCCACTCATGTGCTCCCCCGACTCACTTTACATTGAGCCCCTTGCTGCACATACTCATGTACTCCCCCGACTCACTTTACATTGAGCCCCTTGCTGCACATACTCATGTACTCCCCCGACTCACTTTACATTGAGCCCCTTGCTGCACATTCTCATGTGCTCCCCCGACTCACTTTAGATTGAGCTCCTTGCTGCAAATCATCATTTGCTGTTCTGACTAACATTTTGTGCTCCTTACTGCTCATGATTATGATTGACGGGTGGTCTTTTTGCAGGGGCGCGTGTATTTACTTGACTTTCCGATAGTTGGTATCTATGCTTTCGTCGGCATGCGTGCATGCATAAATGGGTATAGATGTGCCACTGTGTTGATGCGCTATAAATAAAAGTCAAAAGTATAATCTTTGCCAATGCACTGAAAGGAAAAATCTGGATTTTCTTAGAAATATCATCATTTCATTAGCATTTGTATTCCAGGGACGATGAAGAGTGCAGTTGCACATGACTTACTAGCATTAGTTTTTCCAGTTAAGTGTATTAATAGAAAACCTTCGAGCAAAACAGAATATGCCACAGGTTAGCTGAGTGCTGGGAGAGGGTTTGGAGGAATCAGTATTATTTGACACAGTTTGAAATGATAAACTCACCCTGTAAAGGGGAATAAAAAAATCTGAAATGGGAAACTATCTGTAGAAAAAGGTAGGGCTAGGACCTTTCTCAAGATTTGCCCGGCGCTAACCGCCCTTGTACCATTCAAGTTTACCAAGCAATGAGGCAGGCGCCGGAGACCAGAAGGCAGGAAACAGAAGTTTATTCCGACGGAGCAGAACACATCAGATCAGACAACAAGGTATCATGTCGAGGTGCTCTAACAGCCTCTTGGAGGCCTGGCCTCTTATACACTGGTTTATGGCATGTGACCTTCTTTCGATACAATCAGATCCTTGTGAGGCAAGAAAAAGACATCCCCCGCAATCCTAGTGTCAATCCCACCCCCATATACCTTCACAATAGAGTTTCTCAACCTGCTGATAAGAGGGGGGGGGGCCATCACGCAGCTGAGTGTTCCGTCGAGTCTTAGGATGTGTGCGCCTGATCATATCA
This sequence comes from Lissotriton vulgaris, assembly GCF_964263255.1. Taxonomy (NCBI): domain Eukaryota; kingdom Metazoa; phylum Chordata; class Amphibia; order Caudata; family Salamandridae; genus Lissotriton; species Lissotriton vulgaris. The sequence goes on from NC_141691.1 coordinate 1,499,584,470, forward strand.
CAGGGGGTGGGGAGGCCTGGATCAATAGAGGGCCCTTTGAAGGAGAGCGACCTCATACAATATAGGGCAGTAAATGATATCTCCCGGCTTAGGCGATGGCCTCGGACCTGTGTGGACAGTCGGACACGGGGTGAGGGGCCATCAATGGAGTGGTATTCATGCCGCGTGGACAATCCAGCGCAGGAGGGAGGTTTGTCAACAGAGGGGCATTCATGGGAGGAGAGGAGGTGTTGGTCAGGCGCTAGCGTGACTCCCAAGGACAGGGTCATGCAGAAGGGTCCTGCTCGTAAGGAGGAGGAGGGAGGGGGAGCCGGGGTGCGCAGAGGATGCTTGCTGGGTCAGAGGGACGTGCTGGCGATCGATCGTGGACAGGGAGACCATGATACCTAAAATGGCGGCCATGCACGTAATACATAGGTGACCTAGAATAGCTGCCGTGCATGTAGTACATAGGTGACAAGCTGGCGCAGATGATGTTTAGATCGCAAGTCAAAATTCCACAGTCCTCCCTTTTAACATATCTCGCCAACTTGTCAGTTTGAATTTATCCCCATAAGGCCACGTATTTCTAAAAACAACTTCCAACCCCAATTCTTCAAAGTGTCCCAAAACCAGTTCCCAAGCGACCATCCTTCTTGTTCTTGGTGAACCTCTGAGGAAAGTCTGTGGAGGTGTTCAATGGCTTTGTAGACTGAAGGCGAGTTGTCAGGCACATATGTGCAGCAGCTGGATCCGATGATGCGGCATGCTCCTCCTCGGTCGGCTAGGACCACGTCTAGGACAAGTCTATTTTGGAGGGTCACGAGGCGGACCGCCTGAAGTTCTGCAGTGTTGTTGGCGAGGATACCGGCAGTGATGTTGATCGTTGTTTCTACTGCCTGGGTCAGGTGCCGGATAGCACGGCTGTTTGCCATTGGGCCCCACAGAGGAACAAGTCCCTTTGCTGCATCTAGGAACTGTGCTCCGGTGGAGTCGGCTTGCCCAAGGTCGTCTGCACGCCTCTGCCTGTGATGGTTGGCAGGGGCTACATATGTGGGTGGGAGAACGAAGGCAATGTAACAGGTACCCTTCCAACCCTTCGGGAGCCAGGTGTAAGCCTTGGTGCCACACACAAAGTACATGTTTGGAGAAGCAACAAAGGAAGGAGGGTCAGCTGAGTCCAATGTTCTGGTGGTCTGGCAGGCGCTGTGACCCACCAGCTGCGTTCCATGGCCTTCGAGACACACAAGTCCTGTGACATTGATGACAGACAGAGCCACAGTCAGTGTTGCGGTAGTTTGTTTTTGTAGATGAGAGAAGGTGGTCCTGGCTGGATTGTGGAGCACCTGTACTTCGACTCGTTCTTTGGCTGGAATGTTTTTGATGAAGGTGGCGCCTGTGAGCGCAGGACACAGGGCAGCAGGAGTCTTTCCGGTTCTGTTCAGCCAGAACCCAGAGTAGAAGTGTGACACTGTCCGGCCAGAGGTGGCGTTATCCTTGTGGCTCTCTTGCATGAGGATCAGCCAGGCGAGGCAAGAGCCGTGAACTGAGAAGGGTGAAGGGATGAAGGGAATAGAGTGTCCGGTGGCATGCGGGAGCAACCCGCAGATCCAACAGTTCGTAGCATTGGCAGCAAGGTTGTGTTGGTGCAACAGTTGCACAAAGGAATTGTTCCAGAATTCCCTGCGCCTTTCTCGGAGCTGAGGCGACAGAGAGATCAGGTGATGCTCTTTCAGGGGTGTTGGCTGTGCAGTAGGTAGCAATGTCTCATGAGCCGGTGTGCTTTCCTCCAGGATCCAGAAGGAGGTCATGAGGAGGAGGCAGAAGAGGAAGACAATGAAGAGTGCGATTGTCTTTGATTTGTGCAAGTTGTCAGTCTTTGGATTTCTATACTGGGTATTTCCTGTTGCTTCCATCATCTTCTTATCTGGCGCTTCCATCATCTTCTTATCTGGCACTTCCATCACCTTCAAGGGAGCTCGGTAGCGGGCAGAACCACAGACTTCGTTTAGCTTCTCTCCCGGCAACCTTTGATTGTTTTTAGGTCACCGTTCTGAGATTTAACTTAGTCCGTGGCCTACTTAGCCGAAACTCCCCCCTTTCGACGCAGGAAATACCCTTCTCTGGACGGCACAGTGGGATCGGAGAATTTTGCAAGTTCGAGTGCCCCAGTATCGGGATAACAGTCCAATATCGGTCGGTCTTTGCTCAGGAGCTCTTCTTGGGTGCTGACGTTTTCTGTCGTGGCCAGGTTTGCAGAGACTTTTCGGCAATGATGCGCATGCAGCCAATGCCTCTTCCCCTCCACTCGGAGCGCCGTTCGGGTGGTGATCAGCACTTGCCAGGGGCCCGTCCACCGAGGTTCCAGACTCTTGGTTCGCTGGAAATTTCGTATCAGCACGAAATCTCCCGGTTGGATGTCATGGCCGGGGCCCCTGGAAGCATCGGGGATAGCCTGCTGCACCTGTTGATGGATGACAGACAACGTTTTAGTTAACTTGCACAAATAATCAGATAGTAGGACGTCCGGGACGTCATGAATGGAGGTCGGTTTGGGAGCAGTCCAGAGATTCATCGGACGCCCAAACACGACCTCGTAGGGGGTCAAATGGTGCTTGGTGGGAGTGGAGCGCATTGATAACAAGGCCAGTGGGAGGGCATCCGGCCAGTTAAGTCCAGTGGTGGCCACTATTTTTGCCAGTTTCAGCTTCAGGGTGGCATTATGGCGTTCCACTAGACCAGCGGATTGAGGGTGGAAGACCGCATGAAATCGTTGCTTCACCCCCAACCCTTTTAGGATTAATTGGATAACCTCAGCTATGAAATGGGGGCCATTGTCGCTCCATAAAATCCGACAAAGGCCATAGCGAGGGAAGAATTCCTTCAGTAGTACTTTGGCAGTAGTCATGGCAGTGTTGTCACGGGTTGGATAGGCTTCCACCCATTTGCTGAAGGCACACACAATGACTAGTACATACTTCAGGTTTTGGCATCTCTCTAGTTGGATGTAATCCATCTGAAGGACCTCAAAGGGGTGATTGGGGGTCCCGAACCCTCCCCGGGGTACTACAGTCCCTTTCCCGGGGTTGTGTTGCAGACAGATGAGGCACTGCTGAACTAGGCGTCTGGCTGAGTCGGGGATTTTGTCGTTATGCCAGACTTTGGAAATGAGTTCGATCATGGGTGCAGATCCTATGTGTGCGGGGGAGTGAGCCATTGTCAGTATGGGAATCAGATATGAGTCGGGCAGCAACCATTTGTTTGCATCTTTTGTTCGCCAGCAACCCTCTTCGTCCTTCAAACCCACCCTTGCCCATTTAGTCAATTCGTGAAGGGTGCTGGCCGACTGTATGTCTCTGATCATTTCCCTTGTGTCACTCCATTTTTCTGCTTGTGACCTAGTCACATATATGCGTGTCACTGTCCTATTCTCAGCTGTGGTTCGTGCAGTGATGTCGGCTAATGCATTCCCTTGTCTGACTAAGTCTGTCACTCTTTTGTGTGCCTGACATTTGATCACCGCTAATCGTTTGGGGAGGAGAACTGCCTCAATCAGAGCGGACACTAAATCTCCGTGGAGGATTGGGGTGCCGTGGGACGTCAGGAATCCCCTCTCCCTCCACAGGAGCCCAAAATGGTGGACCACCCCGAAGGCATACTGGCTGTCCGTATACACGTTCGCGGTGGTCCCTGCGGCTATGATGCATGCTCGGGTGAGGGCTATCAGCTCCGCTGCCTGGGCAGATCGTTGTGTGATGCAGGCTGTCTCAACTACTGTTTGGGCTGTCGTCACTGCATAGGCAGCTGAAGTGGTGCCATCTGGGATTTTGATGCATGAGCCGTCTACCCATAGCTCTCCATCGGGGTCAGGAAAAGCAGTGTCTCGGAGGTCAACCCTACTCCTAGTCTGTTCGTCTGTGAGGGTCACACAGTCGTGTATGGGAGGAACGTCGGGGTCGTTTTCAGGCAGGGGTAACAATGTGGCAGGATTCAAAGTCGTGCATCTCTTAAGTGTGATGTGGGGTGCAAGCAGAGTCAGCTCGTACCCTGTCAGTCGTGCGCTAGTCAGGTGTTGGGTCTTTGTCTGGTTCAAAAGGGTGTCAACTGCATGGGGCACTAATACAGTGAGGGAGTTGGAAAGTACGATTCCCTCGCTCTGACGGATGGAGACAGCAGCGGCAGCTACTGCTCGAAGGCAGGCAGGTAAGGCTCTGGCTACAGGATCAAGAGTGGCGGAGAAGTAGGCACAAGGGCGCTGCTTAGGGCCAATCGATTGAGTCAGGACAGACAATGCGCATCCCTCCCTTTCGTGGGTGAAGAGGGAGAAGGGTTTGGAGTAATCCGGCGTTCCGAGGACGGGTGCTGAGCAGAGTGCATCCCGTAATTCCTTAAAGGAGGCTTGACACTCAGTGGTCCAAGGAAGCGGGGAGGGGACATCTTTGGTCAGCAGGGCAAGTAATGGTTTCACAATGAGGCTGTAATTAGGCAACCACTGTCTGCAAAAAGAGGTTAGGCCAACCAAAGAGCGGACCTGCTTTTGCGTTTTTGGGATGGGGGTGTCTAGGATAGTTTGGATTCGGTCAGGGGTAAGTTTCCTCCCTTCCTTGGACAGAAGATGGCCTAGGTAAGTTACTTGTGGCTGGCAGAACTGTAGTTTCTTTTTGGAGACTTTATGGCCATTTTCTGCAAGGAAGTGTAGGAGTTGGACGGTGGCTGTCGTTGCCAGCGGGGTGGTGTCGGCCGCCAAAAGGATATCATCGACATATTGGATCAACACCACTCCCTCTGGTAGCTGGAAAGCATCCAGCTGTCTTTTGAGGGCCTGGCTGTAAATGCTGGGACTTTCAGTGTACCCCTGGGGAGCTCTACAGAATCGGTACGAGCGAGATTTTAAAGTGAAGCCGAAAAGATAACGGCTGCCTGGATGGATGGGGATAGAGAAAAATGCGTTTTTAAGGTCGATAACAGAGAAGGTGGTGGCAGTGGACGGGATGAGGGTCAGAATGGTGGTGATATCAGAGACCACAGGATATTGGGGTACAACTACTTTGTTAATCTCTCGTAAGTCGATGATGAAGCGGTACGCTTTCTCATCTCCTTCACCTTGTTTCTTAACAATAGGTAGGATTGGGCTGTTGCAGACGTTGCTAACCACTTCTTCAACCACTCCTGCATCTACCAGAGACTGAATGATCGCTACCAGTGCCTTCTCACCCTCTGGGGATATCCGATATTGCGGGAGTTTCGGGAGCATAGCGTCCTGTCGTACAGTTATGTGGATAGGGTCAATCATCATTCGCCCCACATCAGAGTCATTTTTGGCCCACAGGTACGGAGGCAGGGTGTCAAGCAAGGACATGTCAGCGTCAGTTATGCAGCACATGTGTCGTGGGGGACGGGATCTGGGCATGTCTGGGTTGTCGTACAGGATGACTCGTATTCCATCTGGGGAACACCTAATGGTAGCTCGAAAATGCTTCAGTAAGTCAATGCCCATAATGGCGTCAGGGGAGTTGGAGGAGAGTAGAAATGTCGCGTCAGCAGTGTTGCTTTCTAGGTCAAAGGTAATAGGTACGGACAGGGGGTTAGTGGAGGGCGTCCCATCGAAACCTATCGACGTTATGTGTGAGCCAGACAAGGGTGCCCTTGGAATCAGTCGTTTTGATAACACACTACGTGTCGCCCCAGTGTCTACCAAGAATGGAGACTCTGTACCCAAGACCTTAGCGGTGACATAAGGACCTTGCTGGTCAACACAGAGCTCGACTGGATCCCTCCCTTGCCCCTGGCAGTCCTATGCAAAATCGGGGGCATTTTCACCTTCGGATAGCTGACATTGATTCTGTCGGGGACGGTCAAATGTATTCAGTCTTCCTGATCTGTCATTATTAGTGTCGTTGGAGTTCCCTCGTCCCTGTACTCTATTCCTCGGACCACCTGCCACATCCCTGGAATCCCTATTTCTATTCATCTCTAGCAAAACCGGACACTGAGTTTTCCAATGGCCGAACCCTTTGCAGAAGGCGCATTGGTCATTGCTAATGTCTCTCCGTCCAGTGTGAGATGTCGGGGTGTGATCCTTAGGAGGTAGATCTCTGGGGGCGTTTGATTGGTAGTTCCCCCTTTGATGTTCCCGTCCTAGCGCTATACCCTGTATCTGGGCTATCATTACCCTTTCCTTCAAATCTTTCTTCTTTTTCTCGGACGCCCTATCATTCTCATTCTTTTGGTGCTCGTAATACTGAGCCATCTGAAGGATAGCTGCGGGTTTGGAGGCCCCCCAACTGCTCTCACTTGTCTGTAGTTTTTGGGAGACTTCTTGAGTTAGTCCTTTTACATAATTTTGCACAAACAGGTGCTGTCCGGTTGCGGTGGTCATGTCCTGGCCACTGTAGTCGGAGAACACTGTCTCGAATCGGGAAAAGTATTCTGACACATCTTCCTGGGGTTTCTGTCGACAGGCCGTGACTATCGACCAGTCTACTTTTCTTTCCGGGACCAGTGTTTTTAATTTCTGGACTATTTTATCTGGGAGTTCCAGTATGTCTTTCACTGGTTTGCTCCCCGGTTCTCGCTGTCTATCTAGTTTACCGAGTTGGTCCCAGGTATGTCCAAACAGATCCGTGTGGTCAGCCTTCCGGATTTGCTTCCACACGTCAGCCGGCAGACATAGCCCAAAGAACAAGTCAATATCTGCTAAGGTCATTATTGTCGAACCCAAGGCTGTGCCTAATTCGGTGTAAAATGCTGTCGGGTTCTTTCTTAAGTCGGGCAGGGTTTGCTTGAAGGTTAGGATATCTTGTCGGTCCCATGGTTGGTAAACCCAATTGTACACAACCCTCCCTTTTGCATTTTCATTATTAATATCATCGCTCGTTCCCTGGCCCCGTGGCGGGATCCAGTAAGGAGCCGCTTCTCTGATAGGCATCATAGTATTGGCTACTTCTGCCGAGGTTGTGTCAGGGACCGTAACCTTGGCTTCTGGTTTCTGTTCTGTGAGGTGGCGGAAGACCTCAAGCATTTGCATGAAGAGCTCCGTCGCCTCACGTTCAGTCCCATCTCCAACATCAATTTTCCTATACAGCGTTGTTAATTTAGCGGGACCCTTGCTCTGATACCTATCTTCATACGCGTTCAGGGTGTGGTAGCTGAATCGCAAAATAAAATGCCGTCTGTGGCTTTCGGCATGTGAATTATATATGTTCATTGTGTACTCTTCGCTCTCCCTTCGTTCTACCAAGGTCTTTGCTATTTTGTCGATCCCGTCCCGCTCATCTTTGCTTAATCTATTTAGTCTGGCCGATGATTGTTTGCTAGACTCGGGGTCGTCTGATGAGGTTGTTAATGTGGCTGGTGCAAAGGCCGTGAGGGCTGGTGCACTAGCGCTGAGATCGCTTTCGCTCACACTCGGAGCGTGGAAGCTTTGCCGGCAGGGGGCATATGGAGGGGGCATGTAGATGGTTGGGGGACCTAGTAGTAGCTCGTCGTTCGCTCGTTGTTTGGAGGGCAATTCAGGGTAGAGCGCAGAGGGGGTCCTAACAGGACATTGGCCTGTCGACCCTGATTCTTGGTTTTGCATAGTTTCCTTTCTTTCTTTTATTTCTTCTTCTAGTTGCTTTGCGGCTAGGTGGGCTGCCTTTCGTAATTCTTTCCCTATTTTTGCTTCTTCTCTTTTCTTTCGCTGTTCCGTTTCTTTGCGCCACATGCCGATACTGTCGAGCATAGTGGGCGTGGTCTTATTCTTCTGGAGCGCTATTTCTAATGTTTTTATTTTATTTTCGTCAAAGGAACCTATCAGTGGCCACTGACTTTCAAGGTTCTTTTTCGTATATTTATGCCATAGTTTAGTGTAAGCTATAGCGACTAGTCCATACTTAGTGAACATGTCCTTATTAGGGGTGCCCTCCAGTGGAGCTGGATGGTTCATCTCTAATAAGCGGTCCGGGCTAAACAGGCTACCAACCAGTGGGGAGAAGACAGGCATGACGGTTTACAACGGGGACAAAAGTCTGCACTACCTATCTTATCACGGCGGACAAAGACTAGACAGAATATTTCTATTCTACGTTGTTTGGAGGCCGTGAATACCTCAAAAGAACCAATACCGAATAATCGGCCAATCAAACAATCCAGTGGGGAGAATAAGTGGGCACGAAAAATTATCGCTACCCACTCTTTCTCTACCTGCAAAGAGAGGCCTTGTTCTTCCCTGTTTGCAGACAAAGAATCTCCAGACAATAATCCACGAACGATAGTTCGGGAAACAGTGGGGGAGGAAGATAGGTACGACGGATTACAATGGGGACAAAAAGTCTGCGTTACCTATCCTTCACTGTTTGCAAAGAGAGAGCCTGTTTGCTTTTCCCCGTTTGCAGACAGTGAATCTCCAGAGGGTTTCAACAAAGCGTAATACTAGTATTATCCAAAAACAATTTCCTCAATTCGTCGTGTTTACACGACCTTACCCGGACCGCATGGACGGTTTCCTGTCCTCTGGATCCAGCGCCCGATCGTCCTCTCTCCTTCGTGTTGTTCGCGGCACTCCTGATGGTTCCCAGTCAGGACCGTAGATCACTCGAGAGAGGTCTGTTCAGAACTAGTGAAGGTCGGATGATCGGCTGTCAGACGAGGGTCTATCGGACATGAGCTCTTCCCGATCGTTGCAGTCGTTCACTCTGTCATCGGGACCTCTCCCACTGGATCCACGTGTCGCTGATGGGCCCCACGCTTTGGGACGCCAATTTGTAGAAAAAGGTAGGGCTAGGACCTTTCTCAAGATTTGCCCGGCGCTAACCGCCCTTGTACCATTCAAGTTTACCAAGCAATGAGGCAGGCGCCGGAGACCAGAAGGCAGGAAACAGAAGTTTATTCCGACGGAGCAGAACACATCAGATCAGACAACAAGGTATCATGTTGAGGTGCTCTAACAGCCTCTTGGAGGCCTGGCCTCTTATACACTGGTTTATGGCATGTGACCTTCTTTCGATACAATCAGATCCTTGTGAGGCAAGAAAAAGACATCCCCCGCAATCCTAGTGTCAATCCCACCCCCATATACCTTCACAATAGAGTTTCTCAACCTGCTGATAAGAGGGGGGGGGGGCCATCACGCAGCTGAGTGTTCCGTCGAGTCTTAGGATGTGTGCGCCTGATCATATCACAGGGGGTGGGGAGGCCTGGATCAATAGAGGGCCCTTTGAAGGAGAGCGACCTCATACAATATAGGGCAGTAAATGATATCTCCCGGCTTAGGCGATGGCCTCGGACCTGTGTGGACAGTCGGACACGGGGTGAGGGGCCATCAATGGAGTGGTATTCATGCCGCGTGGACAATCCAGCGCAGGAGGGAGGTTTGTCAACAGAGGGGCATTCATGGGAGGAGAGGAGGTGTTGGTCAGGCGCTAGCGTGACTCCCAAGGACAGGGTCATGCAGAAGGGTCCTGCTCGTAAGGAGGAGGAGGGAGGGGGAGCCGGGGTGCGCAGAGGATGCTTGCTGGGTCAGAGGGACGTGCTGGCGATCGATCGTGGACAGGGAGACCATGATACCTAAAATGGCGGCCATGCACGTAATACATAGGTGACCTAGAATAGCTGCCGTGCATGTAGTACATAGGTGACAAGCTGGCGCAGATGATGTTTAGATCGCAAGTCAAAATTCCACATATCAAGATTTATAAGGTGCGAGCATCTGTACACTTTAATGTACATCTAACTCTCCTGTTCATAAGAGGGGTTCCATTGCAGCATATCTGTGGTGCAGTCCCACAGGGGAGAATCGAATGCCCCATTAGGCTTTAACACTTCATGTGACCCCCGACAAAAATGAACTGCATGGAACAACATATTGGTAAACGGAGCCATCCGCATTTCTTTGACGTTCCAGATGTTTGATGTTAATGTTCATCCAGACACACACTGACGTTAGCCACGCACCACTGCACTTCTCCATGGTACTGAATTGACAGCACAAAAAGAATGTTTCTCCAGTCACACAGAACACATCGTTTTAGATCAGTATCTCGAAATAAATGTCACATGCAGCAATATGTACAAGAAAGATATCTCTTTTCCAACAAGGGCGGTGAACCACATCCTGCATGGGCTAAGAACTGTGCTCTCCTCTGTCCCAGCCCAGGCTCTGCACTCAGGCTACAGCGGAGGTCTTCAAACTTTTGAATGCCGAGACCCCCCTGTCAACATTTACAGGCGTAAGGACCCCCTCCTGACAAACATTTCTAAACCTCTAGGCAGGGCTACTGGAATTATGAGGCAGGTGAGTACCAAATTATGCGACAGGCTTGACTAAATTGTGTGAGTAGAAAATGTAAATAATGTTCTGTGATGCCACGTATTTAGGGATAGCATTGCTTTATTATTTTGAAATGTTTTAAACACATTAACACTGAGGAAAGATTTCACCCCATCAGTGCCAGTTTATAACCAAAATACAGCAATTAACATCAGAAAGAGGTCTAGTCAATTTTTGTGAAGGGCCTCCCATCTCGCAGGAATACACGCTGCCACGTTAGAAGCTCACCTGGCCATGGCCGGGAGCAGCAAGTGTCCCTTCAAACCCTGGCGGTCTTGTGCAGAGTTAAGCAGTTTACCCATGCCCCTTTCCTCTCACCCCCTTCCTTCCATCCCTCTCTTCTCTCCTCTCCCAACCCCGGATCCCTCTCTCACATTGCAGGCAGATGGTTATTAGCCCCAGGACACCTTTTGGTAACAGTAGCGCACTACAAATGTAATTAATAATAGGCAGAAGCGGGGGATCCACTAGACCCGAACTTCGGGGGTTTAACACTCCCAGCCAGGGCTGGCCCTAGCACTGATCGCACACGGTGAAACAGTCTTTCCACCTTCTCCATGAAATCCCTCACTACCACTCACCAACAATACACCTCATCTCTCTATAGCACCTGTCTGACAAAATACTCCTAGTTTACTCACACTCACTTCTGTGATGTGAATGGTACATCTTCTGTGTACCAGGTACTTTAACCTTCTGCACTGTGTGGGTGACAAGAGTGCCCATGTGACTGCATGGAGAGCAGTGCAACAGTGTGAGAGTAGGGTAAAAGGAGTGACTACAGGTCGAGTGAGGTGACCATATGAATTTGGGTCCGGCTGTAAGTGCAGAGTGGGACAAATTAGTGCATGGTTAGTGATGGCCTTGTTTGAGTGAGCTACAGATTGAGCAGTGAGGGGGGACAGGTGAGTGAAGTGTCACATGAGTGCAGGATGAGAAGTGTGCTCGTGTGACTGCAGGGTGAGGTACAGAGTGAACAATGCAAGCACATTTTTAATGCAGAGTGATCACTGTGAGAGCAGGGTGAGCGGGTGAATGTTGTGAGTACATGGTGATCAGTGTGAGTGCATTGTGATCAGTGTGAGTGCATTGTGATCACTGTGAGTGCATTGTGATCACTGTGAGTGCAGGGTGAGCGGGTGAATGTTGTCAGTGCATGGTGATCAGTGTGAGTGCATTGTGATCAGTGTGAGTGCAGGGTGAGCGGGTGAATGTGAGTGCATGGTGATCAGTGTGAGTGCATTGTGATCAGTGTGAGTGCAGGGTGAGCAGGTGAATGGTGTGAGTGCATTGTGATCAGTGTGAATGCATTGTGATCGCTGTGAGTGCTGGGTGAGCGGGTAAATACTGTGAGTGCATTGTGATCAGTGTGAGTGCATTGTGATCAGTGTGAGTGCATGGCGATCAGTGTGAGTGCATGGCGATCAGTGTGAGTGCATGGGGATCAGTGTGAGTGTATGGCGATCAGTGTGAGTGCATGGTGATCAGTGTGAGTGCATTGTGATCGCTATGAGTGCATGGTGATCAGTGCGAGTGCATTGTGATCGCTGCGAGTGCAGGGTGAGCGTGAAAGTGAAGGCGAGAATGAGAAGTGAGTTGTCTTAAAGCAGGGTGCATTCCCAGAAACTTGAAGTGTAGGGTTTCAGATATAAGTTAAACTATTGCTATAATGACATTAATCAGGGATTGAGGGTGGAGGATATAAATAATGTGCTGATCCTGCAACAAACTTCCAGTCTTATGATTAGGGTTACCAGCTCATTATTTTGATGGCCCAGAAATAAGCAGTCACCTAAAGCTGTATTTTTAGCACTTATCTGTGAATACTTAGAACAGCAAATATAAATAGAAAGCACTTTTAATTGTGTTCTAGGGCTGCCTCAATGATCCATGACTGAAAATTAAAGAGAACAAAGGCAGAAAAATCACATAACTAATTAATACATACTTTTTTATTTATAACTCTATTTAGTGTCAAGAGCAGGCATTTTTCTTTTGGCAACCCAACTTTATATTTTTTTCATTAAATGCATTCTCACACTACAGCAAGAAGTGTAAAAATACAAATGTAAGAAATAGGCAGAGTCGGGGCCCAGGGGGTACTGGAACCATAAAAAACATTAAGCCTCTGTAACCAGTTTACAAAGGCATGTAAATATGCTAATGGTCTTTAAAGACCTGTGAAAAACTTGGGCGTGTCGGAGATAAGACTCCAGACACTGCCCAGCCGAGCCCCCAGCAGCTCGAGTTTCACTGCAGCAGCCCAGGCTGAGACACAGGACCGGGGAAGAGGGGGGCTGAAGCCCTGGAGGCCAGGGCAGACGTATGACTGTGAATGCGCGACCCCCTTCACACCACTCCACGGCCCCCCTGGGGGTCGCGCCCCACAATTTGAAGACATCTGGGATACAGTATGCAAGATTTCAGGGACTCGAGGACTCTGCCTTCTGAAACAGACTGAATTAAAGGAAAGGTCAGAACTGGGCTGAAGGTGTCAGAGGGCAAGGAAAAAAATTAATACCTGTCATTTTAAATAATTTAAGAAACCGAAGACAAAGGGAGTTTCTATACTGAACAGGCAGTTCTAACACAAACATTTTAATCATAGTTCCTTTTCACTTAAAATGTGCAATATATGTTAACAATGTTTTGGCTACATCCTCACTTCGGGGGACGCCCTTTGCTGCTACACGGGCGGGAGCCCTTATTCCCCATTACACCGGAACTAATCATAGCAGGGACCGGGCCAGGGACATCTTCGAAGGGCTTGAGGCGCAACAGATACATATAAGGTCAGAAGAATAGCTGGGACACCTTCTTTGTCCCCTCTAGTGTGTCCGGGATGGTGCGTACTGGTGGCATTTTTTTCTCCTACGGCATTGTTGTTTCCTGCAGCATTCTCCAGACTTCAATTAAGGACCCAGTGATCATCGTACAAGCGCTGGGGGAAGCAGGTTGGTGGCGGCCAGTCTGCCGTTTGGGATTGGGGAGAGGGCCTCACAGCATAGTCAATTGCTTGCATGAAGGTTTTGTGGTTTGGATGAGAGTTTGTGAGTGCCCCCCCTCCTCCCCCCATGAGCTGCATGCATCAATTTTAGGTTTCGCCTGCACATCGCTTGAGCTGTGCTTACGAAATTTATTGTATTAAATATATCTTTAAAGGGACTTACATCCTGCCTTCACTTTTTATTGGTCCTTGTGCTCGTCACTTTACTATTCCTCCTTTCTGTTGGTTGTAGGCTTTTTACTTTCTGTTCTTCTGTGTGCTTCTTTTATCAGTTTCCCATCAGCAAAGTACTGCGTTCTTGCGCTTTGATGGAACTTCTTTTAAGTATCTCAAGCACTGATCAGAAAACAAAATAAAACCAAGAGCTCCTGCTTTAAATGTAAGGGCTGCCTGGGGGTGCCATGGGCTCATTGAGTGGAGAACTGGTGATCCTAGTTCTATGTACTGGGATGCCGAGCCCTGATCGCAATGGCATTCACCAGTCCCCCGGGGCAATGCGCACTCACCAGTCCCCCTGTGGCCATCTCAGACACCCACTCTAAAATAAGATACAGGTGCTTATGGAAGCTTGCACTGCTGCCTGCTGTGCATGTCCATGCAGTAATTGTTTATATATAGTTAATTCACCTGCTAAACTTATGTACGCTCCTTCTGTAATTGGGTATGTTGGCATACAGCGTTGGCTTGCTTCCTGTTCTGCACATTGTGTGTGCATGAGAAAAGATTTCAATGCCATTTTTTGTTTTCCGTTTCTGTGTATTGTGATAATACATTTTGGGTAATCTTTTTAAGTGAGTTTGCATTTTGGGTCATTCTTTATGTACATGAGAGTGAGTTTTAAGTACATCTTATGTTGCACTGCTGCCAGTAGTAGCTCCTGCTCAATAGTGATGGGGTTCCGCTCACCTAGCTGGCAGCCTTTTAAGTTGTGCAGATGGTAATTGCTTAGAGGAATATGGTAATTGTTCAGAGTGAGTACCACCCACCTAACATTCCCAATCCATCCATACTAATATAATAAAGAGAGAGCCCAAACCTTTGGGGCGGCTAATCTCAGGAACCACAGCACCAATCATAACACCCAATACAGCGTTGGAAAGGGCAGTTGCAGCAGAAGGACATAGGCTATGCAGACGCTCACCATATACATTTAAAAGGTAAAAGAACCCTACCAGCAAAGTAGTCCCTTGTGGGCGTGTCTGCGTTGTGCTGTGGGCGTGTGCTGGGGGCGTGACAAACACTAGGGGCGTGTGGTACGTTCCGCCCTTCATGCCATGTCTCATATCGTGTGCTAATCCCACCCTGCTCCCTTTAAATACCCATGCACCCCATAATCATAACCCACCCCTACTCCTTAAAATACCCTAACACCCTTAAACACTAACCCATCTTAACCCTATAAATATACCATGTACCCCAAAACCCACACCTAGCCCTGAACCCTATAGATACCCCTCTACCTCATAACCCAAACCTACCCCATAACCCTAAAAATACCCCTGTACCCCAAAACCCAAACCTATCCCTGAACCCTAAAAATACCACTGTACCCCAAAACCCAAACCTACCCCTGAACCCTAAAATACCCCTGTACACCAAAACCCAAACCTAGCCCTGAACCCTTAAAATACCTCTTACCCCAAAACCCAAACCTAGCCCTGAACCCTTAAAATACCCCTGTACCCCAAAACAGAAACCTACCCTTGAACCCTAAAAATACCCCTATACCCCAAAACCCAAACCTAGCCCTGAACCCTAAAAATACCCCTGTACCCCAAAAACCCATACCTATCCCTAAACCCTAAAACTACCCCTGTACCCCATAACCCAAAACTATATCTGAACCCTTAAAATACCCTAACACCCCAAAAAAAACCTCAGTGCCCCAAAACATATACCCCTATACCCATACTTACCTTATCCAAACATAAAAAAAAAAACAAGCTTTTACCATTCATGCATTTACAACGAATTTCGTTGTAAATGTATGCATGGTAAAAGCATATAAAATGTAATGCCATGCGTTATAATGGCATTGCGGAGTCATGGTACTTTCGTAATGAAAGTATGCAGAGTGAGGTATGCGGAAAGTAAGTTGCGGAATAATGGGTGTTTACCCTCTCCCGGTAAGTACATTGGTGGCACGGCACCCACATCTCCAGCAACATACTCATATTTTTTCACCACCCATTTGAAAAATGCACAGGTCTCTCTCATTGATGGCCAGCACCGACATACACTTTTAGACACACCTCCCGCCACAAGTTCTAGAATTGCGAACTTTAGAGCTGGGGAGCTACGTTCGAATCTCGACATCAGCTCAACATCCTGTGATTCCAGGCAAATCACTTTGTCTCCCTGTGCCTACCACAAATGAATGTGTTCTTCTGTAATGTAAATTGTGCTCATGCCATGTTGTCGAGCTCGCGCTATATAACATTGCAAGGAAAAATAAAGTAGGGAATCTCGAGTTCACACACTACTGAACGCGCACTCTTAAGTGCATCAGCAGTGCACTTTGAATCGGAGAGTTTCACAGGCCTGTCACAGATAAGAAATGCTATCAAAACGAAATCCTACAAAACAATATACTACTGGCAGGCAGCAATTCATACCCCGACATTGTCAGGACGGGCTGCTAGTTGCTAATAAAGCAACATTTGTGCGGAGGACACCCTCAGTTCCTAGCTGCTTTTCCTTTCTCTCACCTTCACTTACACAAGAGGCACGACAGGCAGCCAGGCACTTTCCAGTCAGATAAGTGCATCAATGCAGAGGTGCACTGTTAACTCACATTTATTCATGTTTTTTAACTACAACAGGCCAGGCTGATCTAGTGCCAGCTATTATCGGGGGTCTTAAGAGACAACCCTCTAATGACGCTTTTCGGTGGCAAGTTTACATGCAGCCACAGGCTTCTAGGACATCTGCCCTGCATTTCCTGGGGCTGGTTGTCAATCACAGTCTGAATGTAAACACCCACCCTTTAACAACTTGTGACAAGGTGGGATCAGCAAGCATCACTGACCCCGCCCTGTGACGAGCTGGGAAAGGGTGGTGTTACCAGAGTTTGTAAAAACATACGTGCAGTGTTTAGAACACTTTAAAAAAGGTATTTCTTGGAGAATTTTTATTTACGATTAATAACCTTGCTATGCATAACATTTTGGACATAATGTAATAAGGATCTGGATAATCCAGCCTGATTCATAATTCATCCTTCCTACCGGGGTCCTTGGTTAATGATAGTTTGGACACCGGGCTCTGTGCTGTACGGTACACCACATTTGACAAGGCAATCTGCAAGCTTCTGAGGTTGGAAAGGGGTGCTTTGATGGGCATATGTGACATGGAGGCTACCTTCCACCTCTTGCCAATGCACCCAGATGATGCACACTTGCTGCATTTTAACTTTGAGGGGAACTTCTTTGTCGATCTCTGCATGCCAATGGGGTGTTCTATCGCTTGCTTGAAACATTCACTAGGTTCTTGGAAAGGGCAGTGAAGGACCTAGTGTCATCCCATTATGTGGTACACTACCTGGATGATTTTCTATTTTTTGGGCCCCCCGGGCTCACCAGCATGTGAGAAGGCTCTGTTGGGGTTTTGACTGCTGGCACAGTTATTGGAAACGGAACCCCTTCTGATGGCGTGAGGAGTACTCTCCTTGATCTAAACCACATATTATCCTATATGAAGAACTCTGAGATAGACAATGGATTGAGTTCTAATTTATAATTGAGGAACAACTGTCTTCTGGAATTGGCCTATATAATTTGGTATTTGGATTGATTTTCTGCCCTGAAGAAGTCATTTGGGTGATTGTACCCTCTGACGAAACACGTGTTGGCACTGGTCCTTTTGATCTATTGGCTACATTCTGTATGAACTTGATGAAGACTGTGAAGTAATTTGATGTATGAAGAGAAAAGAAATGGAAATTAAAGGAATTTGATTCGATGAACCTTGAAAGAACACTCATTTGATTGTGGTTATCTTTTCTCTTGGAACAATATAAGAACTGGCATGTATGTGCTCGGGGACAATTTATCCTTTCCACTAGCAGAGGATATGTCCAAGGGCCCTGCTACTAGGATTGTTTTCCTGGGCATTGAGATAGATTCTGTAACTGGGGTGTGTATGTTCCAGCCGGACAAACGTTCGGAATTCAGGGCAACCATTGAAGGCTGGTGGCAGCCAGGAAGGTCCCCTTGCATCAATTTCAGGTTCTGGAGGGACAGGTAAACTTCACCCTCAATGTGACACCTATGGGAAAGGTTTTCTCAAGAAACATCACCAGGGCAAAGGTCGGGTTGCAGGCAAAGTACCATCACACCAGATTGTCCTCTGTGGTTAGGGAGGAGTTGCTCACAAGGAAGGGGTCATTGGGCAATTTAAACGGCTTTCTGACTCCTTGATTAGTATGGCCGGGGGGGGGGGAGGGGCTACCATTCAGGCAGTGAATGACTCAGCCAAGAAACTGAACCATTCAGTTGCAAAGATTCCGGCAGACTCCACAATGCAAATAGAAGAATTGATGGACAGAATGCAGAACAATGTCATACATTCACCCCAGTACAGAGATCTATGCCTAAATCCATTGTTTTTCTGCTCACCATGCTATTCCAGTTTGGACCCATCCATATGCCAATCAGTCTTGACCATGCGCCCAGAGGGAACAGTTCAGCCCGAAAGGCCTGGGCAGGTCCTCCCTGGACTGGAAACAAGCATCCAAGGACCGGTTTCAGGCTTTGAGCCCTCACCAGCCAGGATAGCTTGACTCCAGTGGGATTGAGAGCACGGGACCCATGGCAGGGCATACCCGTCTCACTTGAGCTCCACAATGGGCTTGGTACGGAACGATGTAATCCAGGTATTCAAGGCAGAGTTATTCCACAAGGATGGGGTGCATTTGTCCCCCAGTGGTCAGGAGCTATTCATCCAAACCATATTGGGGCTTATTTCTGAGGCCGTGCACAGCCAGTGTCAGTCGGGGGATAAGAAGAGCGCCGGTAAGCTCCTCTCCCTGTGGCAGGGTCCCTGGAAGCAAAATAGCAGGGGGTACCGAGAAGTAGACTTTTTATATGGAGTTCATTTGGTCATAGAGCTGGTGGGAGGGGTGACTGACCTGTTGGTAGGTCTGGACTCTCCTCCCCTACCCGAGACGCCCGATTTAGAACTTTGGGAGATGCGCCTGTGTTCAGGTACCCCGGCGGGGCGGATGCCTTTTGCGGGACCGTGGATTGGTAGTTCCCTCTAGTATGGAGAGCTGGGGAAAGCTGCTACCAATGACTGCTGGTCAATGTGTTTCATCAATGATGCAGAGATGCCCTGGGTGAAACTCAGGGACTAGTGCAAATTAGTGCCTGCTGGCACAATAAGCACAGGAGATCTTGCAACAATGAATGTGTTCTTGATTATTGCTGGAAAGTATATCATGTAAATACATTTTTTGTGTAATGTAACCTTCAGGCTATTGATTGCATCTGATTATCTTTCATCTGACATTAAGACAGTTTTTGATGCCGCTAATGCTTGCTTATGACAAAAGTGTATGTGAAATCGTGAATAAAGGAATATGCTTTGGCTGACTGATAAAACCTATATTTGTCACTCCTTGAGACATGATCATGGGAAGGATGTGTAGTGGACGAATCGCACATTGTATGCATGCTATAGTTCGATTTACCTGTCCCCATAGAGGAAAGACTTGTCTTTCAAGTGCCAATCTAATAAAAGATTTGAAAAATACTCCAAGTCATTTCAAGCAATATTAAATTCAAAGGTATTTTTAAAATAATTTTCATTAACTTTTAAAGAAAAAGATCACGTATTTGAAACAATGCCAGTGTTACAGTCAGGTCTTGGCTACTTTCCCTTTTCTTTCTCCTACTTCCTCCTTGGATCTGATTTCTAAGCTCAAATCGGGCTCTCCATTGGTTCCTTGCCCAGCAAAGGTTTTGGCAAAAATGGCCCTTGTCATGAATGAGCTTATAAATCCTGTGCTCAACGGTTCGCTGAATCGGGGAGTTGTTCCTCAGGCCTGGAAACATGCCCTAATACTGCCGCTTCTGAAGAAGCCCAATCTTGACCCTCTGCTGCACGCCAACTATAGGCCTATCTCCCTCCTCCCGGCTTTGGCTAAAGTCGTGGAGAAGCACGTTCACTCCTCTCTTACGAACTTCCTGGAGAGCAATAACATCCTCCATGATACTCAGTCGGGCTTTCGGGCCAACATGAGTACGGAGACTGCCCTACTGGAGGTGACGGATGCCATCAGAGAGGTGCTAGATGAGGGAGGTAAGGCCATAATGATTATGCAGGACTTGTCGGCGGCCTTTGACACCGTTCCCCACGGTAGTCTCCTTTTAAGACTCAGGGAGATTGGGCTGCGGGGAGCGGTGTTTAACTGGTTTAAGTCCTTCCTTGCCGGCCGTCGGCAAACGGTCTGGGCCCCTCCTTTCTCCGCCGAGATGCCACCTCTTGAGGTAGGGGTGCCGCAGGGCTCCGTTTTGAGCCCCAAGCTGTTTAACATCTATATGGCACCCCTGGCAGCTCTGGCGGAGTCCTTTGGTGCCCAGATTGTGTCCTACGCTGATGACACCCAGCTTCTTTTTACCAGTCAGAAGGGGTCTGATTTCGATGGGGGGCAGATCAGAGGCTGTTTGGGAGCCGTTTTTGATTGGTTCGAACGGCACAGCCTGAAATGTAACTCCGACAAGTCGGAGTTGCTGTTTTTTGGCTGTCCCGCCGACTCTAGATGGCTGACCTGGTGGCCGCCGGCTATGTTTCCCCCTGCAGCTGTATCCTCCAGGGCCAAGAATCTGGGGGTCCAGATAGACGACGGTCTTACCTTGAAGCCTCAGGTGTTGGGTCTTGTTGGCAAATGCTTCGGCATTATTAAGATGCTGAGAAAATTTCTTCCTCTGCTGGCCCTCTGCCACCGGAAGGTTACTGTCCAGGCGCTCATTGGCTCTCGTTTGGACTACTCCAATGTTCTTTACTTGGGCCTGCCGGAGTTTCTTCTCTCTCGCCTGCAGGTCGTGCAGAATGCTGCCGCCAGAGCCATTTTTGGGCTTCATCGCAGAACCAGTGCGACTACTCTATTAAAAAATCTCCACTGGCTCCCCATTAAAAAACAAGTGATTTTCAAGGCTCTCTCACTGACTTTTAAGGCGCTTCATGGCACAGGAGCTAAATACATCAGGAATCGTTTGGCAGTTTATCTGCCTACGAGGACGTTAAGGTCAGCTTCCCTGGCTCTGGCTCAAGTTCCATCAATCAGACGGGCCAGAATTGGTGGACGCTCTTTCCGCTATCTGGCGCCCAAGCTCTGGAACTCTCTGCCAGTGTCCATGAGACTTAACGCAAGTCTCTAAGGTTTTAGGAGGGAGCTAAAGTCTTGGCTTTTTGTCCAGTAGGCCCGCATGTCTTATCCCCTTTCGCCTGGTTGTCTGTCTCCTAGTTTTTATTAAAGCGCCGGGACACTCCCCGGAGTAGCCGTGCTCTATATAAAATCTTTTAACATTTAACATTTAACAGTAAGCTTTCGCTTCAGGGTTTATGCTTTATAGCAGTGATTCCCAAACTTTGGCTTGCAACCCACTGCTGGGTCGCCGGCTAATTTTTCGTGGGCCAGTAGGTTTTTCTTTCACATTTGGTGCTTCAGAGGAAGAGGTCAAATTACATGCTATGTGTCTTTTGACAATTTGCTGTTTATTGGATTGGTGCTTACTTTTCTTTCTGGAACCTCGGAAGGAGAGAGGGAGAATGCTGCTCAGCTCCTGGTTTCCCTGGAAGGCTGAATGAGAAAAAAAAACTGTTCAACCAAGTCACAGAGAACCAGGGGATGACTTCAGTCCCCTTATACAGTGGATTTTCAACAGCTAACAACCATGGCCCTGTGAGTGGCTGTTAGCTATTGAATAATTACAGAAACAGCTGTGAAACAGGCTTTGGGGGCCTCTGGGACTTCAACCTCTTTGGTCTTTGATACCTATGTTTTTCTAATTAGGATATTCTGTCCTCTAGGGGCGGAATGTTCTAGGAGCCTTAAAACCCAGCACAGTGGCCTATACCAACCATAATGGCCAATTTCCTTGTTGATGGCCAGTGCCCTTGCTCATGCCTTTAACATTGGAGCGGGCCTTTACACACTGCTATAGCCCATAAGGCTATATTATGTGACAATCTTCCTGGAGTAGAGGGAAGTGTGATCTTGTTCTTTGCAGCACACAACAAAATATAGATATGTGTAAATGAACTGTATGTATTCAGCTGTTATGAAAAGCAAAAAATTAGCAAATTTTTGTGTACTTCTAAAGTGTACTGGAAACAGAGATTTTAATAGGAACAAAAAAAAACAAGACACTTTACTTGATGATGTGCATATGATAAATATTTTCCAGATACTCGATTTCCACATAGTATCAATTGTGCACTATATAGCTTTAATCTGTGTAACAGTATGTCTGTGCAAAGTTAGTGGCAACTTCAATGGAAAATATGTTCTCTGTAAATAACACTGTGCTTTAGTTACCCCTCCTAATGTCCATCAGAGTTAGTCGGGTCGCAAAGGTTTGCCGTTCTAAACAGGGGGTTGTGTTTCCAAAAAGTTTGGGAACTACTCCTTTATGGTATCTTATATTGCATGAAGACATATCACCAAGATACGAACAATGAAATAATAACTTTTGGCTTAATAGGAGATATCTGGGGTTGTAATTGAGGGCCACTTTATTGAGCTTAATTGCAAAGTGTGGAGTTTCAGGGAAGGTAATTATAACATTTTGAAATTCTGGTCTAACAGAGCTATCTTTAGGCTACCTATGAAGGGTCTCCTCCTATTGGAAGCAGGCAAAAAGACAGTGTTGAACAACATTTTCTATCTGATGATGCAATTTTGTGCTGGTTGAGGGAACAAAGGGAAGAGCAAATGGGAGGGATTTGCATTACAGTTATTCAAAAAAGGTGCAAAGTAAATAAGGGAGTGGTGCGTTGAGTAGAACCTCAATCAGGGACCGACCTGTCACAGGTTTCAGGGATTCTATGTAGTGGTTGGAGCATCTATTCATGAATTAGTGAGGGGAGGGGGTTGGTATATCACTAAGTGTGTAATCTTGGGTGCACAACTGTTCGTTAGGTTTGCAAGTATGCTCTGCTCATGCGGGTAAAGTACTTTCTGCACTTGGGTAGTCTAATATCCATCTAAAATCCATCCCCATCTCTGGCTATTGGATATTCGCAGAGGTCACTTATTTCCCTCACTGTTGAGGGCCTTGCTATCCTCCTGGCCCTAGCGCAGAACAGCCTGGTGACAGGGTGTGATCAAGGGCAGTGCTGCAGCTTTCCATCATAATGTAATCACACTATTGGCTAAAAGCCTGCCCAAGTCTCTAAAATAGGCTGCTACTTTACAAATATTCAGGGTTTAAAATAAACCCAGACAGCATGCTTCCTAGGAAGTGAGTGTCGGCATACAAGGGAAGCCTGTTAGGTCATGTGTGACAGTCTCCCAGAAATTAGTCAGGGATGGGCGCTACATAGCATATTATGGAAGTCTGCTATTAGAGTTGAACAGCAAGGTCAGGAAGCCATAGGACCCAGGAAAATATTATTTATTTTTGCTGGTGAGGGATATGCTCTTTATGTTATTAAAAATTATATCAGCTTGAATTTAGCATTATAGGAGATAACCCATTGGTATGAAAGGGTTTGTCTAATTATTTCTCATATGTACTGATCCCTCAGGTTCTGCTTCACAAGTGCCTCATAGATGTTGCAATGAAGTATGCCCCAGATTTATCAGTGCTCTGCACAACCAGCAGATGCAATGTCTCATTGTTCCTATCATATATAATGTTTCAGTGAGTGAATTAGAGTTCAGGATCTCCCATCTGGTGTTGAGCATTCAGAGGATTAGGCCATGCAAGAGGAGGTCTCACTCATGTAATGCTGATTCGTCATGGAGAGCTTGAAAGGATAATAGCTGCCCGTCTTGGAATAAGTCCACTAACATTTTCCATGCGAGCCCTTTAACAATTGTTCCAGTGTCTTTGTTTTTTTCTAGGAGATGTAGCTATTCTAGAACTCTGTGTAGCAGGACATAAGAAGCATATTGAGACAGATATTTTGTAAGTAAACAACTGTGGGTCAGACATCGGTGTGCTACCACAATCAGTTGAAGAGCACCTCGAGCAGGTTTGGACCCCAGTATTACTCGCTTAAATACTTTGAGTTGTCGCACTAGTCATTTAATTGCAACTGTCTCGTCTCATGCAGTTCCAGCGAGCCGATGGGAGAACCTCTGTAGTTGAAGTGCCATATAATAACACTTGAAATAAGTCTTGAGCCCTGCAAGACCGTTGGTCTGGGCCTTTTGAGGTTAAGGAGCAAATGAGTAATGTCACCTACCTGGTGGACCTCAAAACCCCTAGGAACTCTTTAAGGGACTGCATGTGAATTGCCTCAAGCCACTGATAGAGTGCTTACAGCACTTTGAATTGTATGGGTGCACTATACTCATAGTTTAAACACACTCACATGTATTTTTGTCAATTGCAGTGTTTTTGAGTATTTAGATGCATTTATTCAAAGTTATATTAGCATTGAAATGTAGTGTACACATTTAAGTAGGACTTTGTATGTATTAAAGAAACCTATAATTCCTGTATGTATAATGTGCAGGATGAAGTATTACTTGTGCAATGTAATTAGTGTTTAGTTTAAGTTGCCTAAATTGTAGGCCCACACTGCAGGTTGTTTTGAATATTGTTTCTCCTTGGGTTGATCAAGAATTATAATTAAATGAATCCTTTTTGTGCTCGAAGACAGTGTGTTCTCATCCTACAGCAGGTGCGGGAATTGAACCTCATTATTCTTAGATTTAAGGAGATGCCCGGAATGTCTTTGATGAGGCTAGAAGGCGAAAAGGAAGGGCACCTTTCGTGTCTGGGCTATCTAGGAACCAAGGCCAATGAAAGAGAATTAATTAAAGCTTCTTTGGAAACTTACTGAAAGATGTTGAAAATGGAGAAGTTTACCTTGTGACATATTGTCGGTTGAACATTGCCTTTTTGTATGATGCCCAGGGACAGATTCGAGGGACTTCTGCCTATTTCAGAGGAGAAGGAGCATCGTAGAACGAGCTCCATAGCTTTAAGCTATTAGACCCATTTGATGTGAGTACTTCTTAGGAAGTCAACACCTTTGGGATAGGATATCTGGGAAATAGGTAGGATTTTCATCTAGAGCAGCATAGGGAAAGATACATTTGTTTTCTTCTCTAATGAAAAGAGAATTGGACTCAGTTTCTATTCTTTGTTGCATTTTGATTTTAGAGTTCATCATATTATGCCTTTTGTGCCGAAAGAATTATATTCGTAGACTTGGTTCAGTATTGACTTTAATGTACCTATGTACTCTGATATTGAGGTGTGTTTATATTCAATTAATTTTGGGCTTATCATGAATCCAAATAACTCGAATTCAGAGTTTGTGGTCCTTTAGACACATGACTAAATTGAAAGTATAATCTTGAATTGTTTTACTCCCCTCAACACTTTTCGCAGGCTATAAAAAACCATCTGCCTTGAATCTAGAGGGGAAGGCAAGGAGTAAAATTTAGCGTAATCACCACTTTGAGATTTGAGTTCACTAAGCTGTTGGTAACTGATGAAGGGGTGGAAGAGGAGAGTGAACCTCTCCCAACCTATCTTCAATAGAGCATAATGGATTAGAAGAGGGTGTGATCCTCTCTCAAACCTTGACTATAGAATAACAAGGAGAAGGCAGCCAGTTGATGGGACTGTTTGAATCCCTATTCGCATAAACACCTGGAGTCACTACATGGTGCACACATGATGTGAATACTGGGGATTGCCTCACTGTAAGGGTAGAGGTGCTGTCAAGGGAGTTTGTTTAAATGACAATTAGTGGTTTGAACTGACTTGATAGGATGAGTTAATAATCCTTAAGTGAAATCAATTCATCAGAAATTGAATAATTAGTTATATGTAGTCATTGATCAAAAACACATATACAAAACATGAATAACAAACACAAAGGTGTATTGGAAAAATAGAGTCTATCAAATAGTAAAAGGGTCGATAATTTCATATACAGATAAAGTTAATTAAAAAATAATTAGGTCTGCAGGTACAAAAAAAATATAATAACAAGTAACTCAACAGAACCTAAAAACACCTATCCAAAATCAATATAAATGGGACAAAAGGTGGATGAGGTGGAGGTCGACGTTTCGGTCTCCTAAATATTACATTCTGAGACCATCTTCAGGACAGTTGTCAATTATGAACTGTATAAAAGACCAATGTAATCTGAAATACAAATATTTACAATTACATATCCATCATTTCCATTCATAAATTTACTACACCTTTGTGAAAAAACGAAAACACTAATGACAAGGAAAAAAACATTACTATAGACACATAAATAACATATTGTTAAACCTTAATTTCATTGATAGGGTTGTTATGCTATCAACATTGTTGATTAGTTATACTCTATGTGTATAATGACAACATGGGAAAAAAACATAATAGAGCTATTGCATATGGAAATTGCATAGTAAGTGTCACAAATCACCCATTCCCAGTAGCGATGTCAAAAATATTGTGAGTCGCACAACAAATTATTTTAAAAGCATCTCTTATCAACTCGAAGGTTTAAATGAATATTCAAAGGAGTTTGTATTTCATCATAGATATCAATATTTGGATACTCACAGAAATTCATAATGAACCTGGCTATTGTTCATTGCAGTTCATTTATGTGAACAACGAATACATTTTAGTGAAGACATGCTATTTAGATCAATTTGTTTAACCCCTTCCATGCTAATGACAAGGTCAGCTCGTCATGGGTGTTACCTGCGCTGTGCTTATGATGAGCTGACCTTGTCATGAACAATGGGAAATGAGTATCTGCAGCACAGAGGGGGAAAACCCCCTAGCAGCCAAGGTGTTAAGGAAACATTATATTTAGAAGAGCAATAACATTGTTCAATTAGACTAGAATCACATTTTACACTATTATAAAATAACTGGTGAATCGTCACATGTATCATTAGTTAAATATTTGCAGCCAAGACAGGTCCAAAAATAACATAGTTGTTATTATTAATTTTATGTGAACCTCGAATAGCATTCATATACAGAGGTCCTGTTTGGGTCGATTTACTAGATACAAAGTATACTTTTCGGAAAGCAAATGGCAACAATAGATTAGGCCCACGTTATTCAAATTGGAGCAGACGTTTTAGTAACAAAAGGAATATAGCTTGGTTTGAGGGAACAAATTACCTCAATTTGAATGCCGCTTATAATTGGTTATCTTGTGTGCAAACCTTTCGTGTAGGGCAGAACAATGGAGCTGCTCCTAAATGTGAGTTATAGAATTAGTCAAGGGTCGGGCATATAATATCTAACCAGAAGTGATGATATAGAGTATAATACCTAGTATTAGAGCCGCCAATTATTTAAATTCAGGTCAAGACAAGGTTGTGAAAGTCGATGCCAAGCGTCAGTAATCTGCAAAACAAGACGCGGATTTAGAGAAACCATAAATCTATAGAGTTTTTGACCAAACAATCATTTAGGTCAATGTACCACAACGTTAAGGTTAGGAGGAGGAAGGAAACATACCTATCACTCCTTGTTGGATAACCGTCGGATAGATATGCGTTGCGTTATCATTAAGGGTCACAAGAGTTGTACGAAATTAGAGAAGAATCTATAAACGCAAACAATAACATGTCACGTACTAATTTAAGCACAAACTAATGAGAGCTTTCGTGAAATAGACAGAGCTATTTACCTGGACACAACAACAGGGTCAGTTGAAGTTGTGTAGAGTTTCCTATGATGGATGCGATTACTCTAAAAAAGGGACAGGAAAATTTCAGTTTTACAGGTCTGAGCCCGATAAACTATCACTAAGAGAGCCTGAGCTAAAAAGCTTACCTAATATCTCCGTGTAAATCGGCAGCAGCAGTGCGGGCAGCAAGCAGAAAGCTAAAGCAACTGTTGCCCGATACATCCATATTTAAAGCGCCATATGGAGTACGAAATAGGACTGGACACTGGCCGCCATATTGGGTAGGGATCGAGTTGTAAATCTCAAAGTAAACGGTCATTTTAAAAACCGGAGGTTCGTCAAAATAATGTACCAATCAATTAGTTAGAGATCACTGGGAAAAACATGCTGATGACAAACAAGATAATCGGGCGTATTTGAATTAGAAACATGCTTACACGCTGTTACACATGTTATCTATACCATTTGATGCATTATTCTGTTCTTTAATCATTTACTAGAACTGTGACTGTATTTTTCTAAAAATATTGTTGATGTACTGCAGATGTTTTATTAACAATTTAATTTTCCCCAGCCTCCACGATATATTCGGTTTGTAATATCGTGTAGTTGACACTTTATACATATCGTTGGTACAAAGAACCTTGTTCTGTCCTCATTGTACTTCCTGGATTCCTCATTTGTTGACTAAAACACATCGTTGCATAGTCATCCTTTCAAAGATGGCAGCCCTCATATACCTCCCCATTAGATGGCCCCAGCGACTCATGTTTACATCGCTTATCACACTTTATGGTGATTATCTTGTTTGTCATCAGCATGTTTTTCCCAGTGATCTCTGACTAATTGATTGGTACATTATGTTGATGATCCTCCGGTTTTTAAAATTACCCTTTACTTTGGGATTTACTACTCAATCCCTACCCAATATGGCGGCCTGTGTCCAGTCCTATTTCGTACTCCAAACGGTGCTTTAAATATGGGTGAATCGGGCAACAGTTGCTTTAGCTTTCTGCTTGCTGCCCGCACTGCTGCTACCGATTTACATGGAGATATTAGGCAAGCTTTTTAGCTCAGGCGCTCTTAGCGATAGTTTATCGGGCTCAGACCTGTAAAACTGACATTTTCCTGTCCCTTTTTTAGAGTAATCGCATCTATCATAGGAAACTCTACACAACTTCAACTGACTTTGTTGTTGTGTCCAGGTAAATAGCTCTGTCTATTTCACGAAAACTCTCATTAGTTTGTGCTTAAATTAGTACGTGACACGTTATTGTTTGCGTTTATAGATTCTTCTCTAATTTCGTACAACTCTCGTGACCCGTGATGATAACGCAACGCATATCTATCTGTCGGTTATCTAACACGGAGTGATAGGTATGTTTCCTTCCTCCTCCTAACCTTAACGTTGTGGTACATTGACCTAAATGATTGTGTGGTCAAAAACTCTATAGATTTATGGTTTCTCTAAATCCGCGTCTTGTTTTGCAGATTACTGACGCTTGGCATCGACTTTTACGACCTTGTCTTGACCCGAATTTAAATAATTGGCGGCTCTAATACTAGGTATTATACTCTATGTCATCACTTCTGGTTAGATATTATATGCCCGACCCTTGACTAATTCTATAACTCACATTTAGGAGCAGCTCCATTGCTTCTGCCCTACACGAAAGGTTTGCACACAAGATGACCAATTATAAGCGGCATGCAAATTGAGGTAATTTGTTACCTCATACCAAGCTATATTCCTTTTGTTACTAAAACATCTGCACCAATTTGAATAACGTGGTCCTAATCTACTGTTGCCATTTGCTTTCCGAAAAGTATACTTTGTGTCTAGTAAATCGACCCAAATAGGACCTCTGTATATGAATGCTATTCGAGGTTCACATAACATTAATAATAACAACGATGTTATTTTTGGACCTGTCTTGGCTGCGAATATTTAACTAATGATACATGTGACGATTCACCAGTTATTTTATAAAAGTGTAAAAAGTGATTCTAGTCTAATTGAACAATGTTATTGCTCTTCTAAATATAACGTTTCCTTAAACAAATTGATCTAAATAGCATGTCTTCACTGAAATTTATTCGTTGTTTACATAATGGAACTGCAATGAACAATAGCCAGGTTCATTATGAATTTCTGTGAGCATCCAAATATTGATATATGTGATGAAATACAAACTCCTTTGAATTTTCATTTAACCCTTCGAGTTGATAAGAGATGCTACTAAAATAATTTGTTGTGCGACTCTCAATATCTTTGACATCGCTACAGGGAATGGGTGATTTGTGACACTTACTTTGCAATTTCAATATGCAATAGCGCTAATATGTTATTTTCCTATGTTGTCATTATAAACATAGAGTATAACTAATCAACAATGTTGATAGCATGACAACCCTATCAATGAAATTAAGGTTTAACCATTTGGTATTTATGTGTGTATAGTAATGTTTTTGTCATTGTCATTAGTGTTTTCGTTTTTTCACAAAGGTGTAGTAAATTTATAAATGGAAATGATGGATATGTAATTGTAAATATTTGTATTTCAGATTACATTGGTCTTTTATACAGTTCATAATTGACAACTGTCCTGAAGATGGTCTCAGAAAGGTATATTTAGGAGACCGAAACGTCAACCTCCACCTCATCCACCTTTTGTCCCATTTATATTGATTTTGGATAGGTGTTTTTAGGTTCTGTTGAGTTACTTGGTAATATATCTTTTTTGTACCTGCAGACCTCATTATTTTTTAATTAACTTTATCTGTATATGAAATTATCGATCCTTTTACTATTTGATAAACTCTATTTTTCCAATACACCTTTGTGTTTGTTATTCATGTTTTGTATGTGCGTTTTTGATCAATGACTACTTATAACTAATTATTCAATTTCTGATTAATTGATTTCACTTAAGGATTATTAACTCATCCTATCAAGTCAGTTCAAACCACTAATTGTCATTTAAACAAACTCCATTGACGGCACCTCTACCCTTCCATTTAATCACCCAAGCCCTCAAGGGTATTTTGGGTTGCTCACTGTTTCTCAATCTGCCTCACTGTAAAGCACAGGATTTATAGGTTGTCTGAAAAAGTGGGGCTAGCATCAAGGACGAGGTTTCCAAGATGCTTGTGCAAGTGGTTATTGAGCCATCAAACAGCCCATAGCTAAGCCCAGTTGTGTTGGTTCCTAAGGCTGCCCTGCCAGGTATCAGCCCCAAACTCCTGCTCTGTGTAGAATATTGTGGGCTCAATGCTGTCACCAGAACTGAAACACACCCCATCCCTGGAGTTGACAAGCTCAAATATCAGCTTGGAGCTGCGCAGCTCCTCAGCACGTTTTCTAACGTCCGCACACTGGTAGACAGCCTTGACCGAGGAGGCAAGGAAAGGTCAGCGTTCTGAATACCAGAAGGTTATTACCAGTTCTGATTCTTGCATTTTGGGTTGAAGAATGTCTCTGCCACCTTCCAGAGTCTGGTCAAAAAGTAGATGGAGAAATCCAGTGCTGCCTACCTGGACGACATTGCCGTCTTCATCTCCAGATGGGAGGACCACTTGCACCACCTCTAGAAAATTCTTAATGCACTACAGAGTCCAGGCATGATTATCAATGCCAGTAAGTGCCAAATAGGACAGGGTTCTGTGGTCTACTTGGGACACCAAGAAGGGGGTGGCAAAATGCAGCCTCTCCAGCCAAAGATTGATACTATTCTGGCTTGCCCCTCCCCCCCCCTGGACCCTGACAGAAGTGAGAGCCTTCTTAGGTCTCACTGGGTATTACAGGATATTTGTCAAGGGGTAGGGCACCACTGTTGCCTCCCCGACAGAGCTGACTTCCAAGAAGCAGCCACGTCAGGTGTTCTGTCAGAGGAGTGCCAGGCAGCTTTTGACATCCTGAAAGAATCCATCTGCATGGAACCTGTGGTCAAGATCCTTTACTTCTCCCAATAATTTGTGGTGCAGACAGAGTCCTCAGGTCATGGCATAGGAGCAGTGCTCTCAAAGCTGAATGAAGAGGGCCAAGATCAACCCATAGCCTTCATCAGTAGTAGGTTACTTCCAAGGGAACAGAGGTGGAGAGCAATAGAAAGGGAAACATTTGCTCTGGGTGCTGAAAAAGCTAGGACCATACTTTGTTGGTACTCACTTCCAGTTTCAGACAAACCAGAGGCCCCTCAGATGATTAATGAAAATGAGGGTTGAGAATCCTAAACTGTTGAGGTGGTCCATCTCCCTACAGGAAATTGACATTGTGGTGGAACACCATACTGGCAAAGATCACGCAAATACTGATCGTCTCTCCAGGATATTTCCACCTTAGTGAAGAGAGCTCCCAATGGGGAGAGTAGCTCTACCCACTTTCCTCTGGGTGGGAGATGTGTTAAACCTGGCATGCTTGGCATGGGTTCCACTAACTTGTTTCTCCAGACTTTTTGTTTTTGACTACTTGCTGACTTCGTTTTTGCTTTTTGCTGGTTTTAGGACTCTGAGCACCTTACCACTGCTAACTGGTGCTAAAGTGTATGTGCTCTGTTACAAAAAATGTGGTAAAATTCGCTTATCCATAATTGGCATACTTGAATTACTTATAAGTCCCTATTAAATTGCACTACGTGTGTCCATGGCCTAGAAATCAAATGTTAGTATTGGGCTTACAGCACTGATTGTGTCAACCACTTAAGTAGCCCTTTAAACATGTCCCAGGCCTGCCACTGCAGAGCCTGTGCATACAGTTTTAAAGTTCCATGTCGACCTGGCAAGTTAACCTAATTGCCAGGCTCAACCCTTTCTTTATATTATGTATAGGTCACCTCCACGGTAGGCCCTGACCAGCCCATAGGCAGGGTGCAGTGTATTTAAAAGGTAGGACATGCACTTTTAAGTTTTACATGTCCTTATAGTGAAATACTCATAAAGTCGTTATTCACAATGGCAAGGTCTATTTTTCCCATAGGATAGCATTTGGACTGAGTTATAACAATTTTATAAGTACAGTTGCCAATTAGGAAAAGATAGGAAAACAAAACTTAGTCTCTAGAATCACTATTTAAAAATAAAACGTATGGTGAAGCTAGTACTTAAATTGTAGTTCTGAACATGCCACTTTTAGAAAGTTTAAATTTTCCTACTAAAACCATATGGTGCTTTCTGCCTGACTCTAGAATACACACCTGGGCTGGGTAACAGCTGGTTTCTGTCATTCCCTCTAAACAGTCACTCACAAAGGAAGGATAGGGAGTGACTGCCTAGTCATCAGCATGTTGATGGGGCTGCCTGAGCTGAACATAGGGAGGAGCTGACTCTTTGCAGTTGAAAGGATTTTGTCCTGTCCTCACACAGAGGATTGCATACCCTCCTGAAGTGAGTCTGGAGCCAGGGTAGGGAAGGGGAGGGTCTTGTGCACTACAAAGACCTTTCTTTGTAGTCTCACAATTTCAAAGGCCAAATTGGAAATAAGTACTGGGTCCCAGACCCCACCCATCAGAACACTGTTGGAATTAAGGACATTCTACCAGGAAGAAGAGCTGATGTGCTGTAGGAGGGACTGCCCTTTTGCTAACTGCTTTGCTGTGTTTGCCTGCTACCTGCTGTCTGGAACCGGCGTACTGTACTCGGAACTGCTGCAGTGGCTAGGAATCAACACTTCAGAGATCAATGCATCACCGCCTGTGTGTGGGGAAGATCACAACATCATCTCCAGTGTGGATTAACCTGGTGCATCGTCCTTGTGTTCCGGAATTGGCCTTTCATCAAAGGTGTCTTAGATCTGTCACTGCAGTGTTGGTGCGCAGTTTGTAACTGTTACGTCAACCTTGCAAGTGCACCGACTTCCCTGGCCCTTTATTTTTCTTATATCTAAGTCACCCCTAAGGTAGGCCCAAGGTAGCCCTGTGGACAAAGTGCAGTCTATGTAAAAGTTAGGACATGTAGTGGTGTATTTGTGCATGTCCTAATAGTGAAATACAGTGTATTTCATTTTCACAGGAGTAAGGCTATCTTTCCCATAGGTTAACATGGAAGCTTCTTCATAACACTTTACCAATGTAGCTTGCCAGTGGGATCTCATAGAAAATTGACGTTTAGTATGCCTGAACTCAGGATTTAAAAATACATCTTTTAGTAAAGATGATTTTTATATTATGTGATTGATAATGACCCTTTTAGAAAGTGGGCACTTTCTTGCTTAACCATCCTGTGTGCCTCTGCCTTTTGTGTATTCCCTGTCTGAGGTTAGAGTGAGAGGAGCAGGGGATGTGCATTTATACTAAATCAATCAATCTATCAGAACAATTTGCATAGCGCGCTACTCACCCGGAAGGGTCTCAAGGCGCTGGGGGGAGGGGTCCGTTATGGCTCAAAAAGCCAGGTATTGAGTTGCTTCCTGAAGGAGAGATGGTCCTGGGTCAGCCGCAGGTGGATGGAGAGGGAGTTCCAAGTCTTGGCCGCCAGGTAAGAGAAGGATCTTCCTCCGGCAGTGGTTCTGCGGATGCGTGGTACGGTGGGGAGGGCGAGGCTGGTCGATCGCAGCTGGCGGGTGGGCATGTAGAAATTGAGGCGGTTGTTGAGGTACTTGGGGCCAAGGTCGTGGAGAGCTTTGTGTGCGTGGGTGAGGAGTCTGAACGTTATCCTCTTGCTGACGGGGAGCCAGTGCAGATCTCTCAGGTGGGCGGAGATGTGGTTGTGGCGGTGGATGTCCAGGATGAGTCGTGCGGAGGCGTTCTGTATGCGTTGAAGTCTTTTCTGTAGTTTGGCGGTGGTTCGGGCATAGAGGGTGTTCCCTTAGTCCATTCGGCTGGTGACGGGTGCCTGAGTGACCATCTTCCTGGTTTCGGTGGGGATCCAACGGAAGATCTTTCGAAGCATGCTCAGGGTGTTGAAACAGGATGACGATACGGCGTTGACTTGTCTGGTCATTGAGAGGGCGGAGTCCAGGATGAAGCCCAGGTTTTGTGCGTGGTCAGTTGGCTTGGGGGTGGTGCCCAGGGCGGGGGCCACCAGGAGTCGTCCCAGGCGGTGGGGGATGATCCCAGGATGAGGACTTCTGTCTTGTCTGAGTTCATGTCAGGCGGCTGTTCTTCTTCCATTCGGCGACGTCCTTCATTCCCTCGTGTAGGCTGGCTCTGGCGTTGGCTGGGTCGTTGGTGAGGAAGAGGATCAGCTGGGTGTTGTCGGCGTATGAGATGATGTTAAGGTTGTGTTGGCGTGCGATGGTTCCAAGGGGGCTCGTGTAGACGTTGAAGAGGGTGGGGCTGAGCGTGGATCCTTGAAGAACGCCGCAGATGATTTCTGTGGCTGCGGATTGGAACGGGGGAGTCGGACTCTCTGGGTTCTTCCGGCATGGAACGAGGTGATGCACTCCAGTGCTTTCCCTTGGATTCCGATGTTGCTGAGGCGCTGTATTAGAGTGCGGTGGCAGACTGTGTTGAATGCTGCAGAGAGGTCCAGTAGGATGAGGGCAGCTGTTTCCCCGTTGTCAAGCAGGGATCTGATGTCATCGGTGCTGTGATGAGGACGGTCTCGGTGTGGTTACTAGAAAAAAAAAACAAGGGGGGGATTGGGGTGTGTCCTACCTTTTCTGGGTAACTCATGGCCAGGCTGAATAGAACTGTCTGCATTTTGAGTAGTGGGAGGAGTTGTTGCTTGCACTTGAATGGACTGTAGCTGCCTTTCACACCTGTGGTAAACCTGGCCTGAACCAATCTGAACTGGTTTATATGTGCCAGAGGAACTTTGTTTGCACCAAATTCAAAGAAGACTAGGTATAAATATTGGCTGCCTGACACCAGATCTTTAGATTACTGCAGGAATAAGGAGCCTGCCAGGAAGAAGAGCTGGATAGCTGCCAGGCGGTTTACTGCCTCTTTGCTGACGTTGCTTTGTTAAGTTGGCCTGCAGTTGCTCCTTCTGTCTTGGGCAGGGAAATGGCTAGGCTGTTCTTTTTGCATACTAAGTATCTCCAAGGGCTTGATGTAGAGCTTGCCT
This sequence comes from Lissotriton vulgaris, assembly GCF_964263255.1. Classification (NCBI taxonomy): domain Eukaryota; kingdom Metazoa; phylum Chordata; class Amphibia; order Caudata; family Salamandridae; genus Lissotriton; species Lissotriton vulgaris. The sequence goes on from NC_141691.1 coordinate 1,499,619,608, forward strand.
CCTGTTGGAAGTCACAGTGAAATTTAAAGACCTCAATATTTTCTTAGTGTCGGCTTCTGGAACTGGAGGTTTCAGCCCCACGGAGGAGAAAGGCAACCCGACGCTGTCAATGATGCTGCTCCTGGCTCTGTGACCTGAAGGTACTACAGAGGGCACTGAGGTACTTCGAACTGCAACCCTGATCTCACCGATCACACCGTCCGCCATCACCACTTGCACCGTGACCTGTGGGCACTGTACTCCGCACCACCTCCCATCACACCACCACCCTCGTCTCCCCAGTGAAGCTGTCATCAACGTTGCTGCCTGCAATATGACCGAGTGGACACCTCTCATAGAGAACACGGAGCACCATCCCACTTTGCACAGCAGCCCTGGTCTCATTGACAATGCTGCTCCAAGCTGACATTGACAGCGCTGCCTGCACCGTGGTTTTGGGGCACCACTCATAAGCTACACAAGGTACCGCCCCTTGCCACACCGCAGCACTGGCCCGCAAATGCTAGCACCGTCAACTCCTGATTATCAGCAGACACCGGTGCTTGCACCCTGTCCTGTGGGCCATGTACACTCCATTGACCCATCTCAAACTGCAGCCTTGGGCCTACGGACAACCGCGCTTCAGCAACTACGATGATGCTGCTTGCACTGTGATCTGTTAGCATCTCAACAAGCACAGTTCCATTTTGCACCACAACCCTCGTCTCACTGATGCTGCTGGACGACTGTCACCAAGCTGCTGCCTGCACTGTGACCGGAGGGCACAGCTTGTCCCACCACTCTGCTTCACACCACAGCCCCAACACCGGCGTTCATGGCTTCAATCTCAAGGAGTTCGACCTGCAACATGTGTAACTTAAAGGGCCCGACAACTCCTCCAATGACTTCTGGAGCCGATGCTTGCTGACACAGTTCCTCAAGATCTCACCGCAAGGTCAGACGCTTTCCAAAAGTACTGTTTTATGGGTTTCCCCGACATGGTAGCTGGCCCGCAACGCTCCCATTGGCCAAAACTGTTTTATTTATTTGCTCACTACGCCAAGATAGCCCCAGACCGAGTTATCAACTTCAAGGAACTGTTTTTAAAGTCTATTTTTGCTTTATTGGCATTTGATTCAATATATGTTTAATTTTCATTGTTTTGGTCTTGTTTTACACAGATAGATATTAGTAATTTTTCTAAAACTGATGTGGTGTCCTTTTGCAGGCTTTACACTGTAATATTGTTTATTATGTGCAAATGCTTTACACATTGCCTCTAGGATAAGCCAGACTGCTCATGACAAGCTACCAAGGGGGTGAGCACGGATTCTTTTTGACGTGTAAAACCCTTATCCTGACTAGAGTGGGGGATTCTGCCTGGCTTAAGTGAATACCCTTGCCAACCAGAAAACCTGTTTCTAACAATGTACCTCACTTATTGTGACTAGGATTATGGATCCTTCTTGGACAGGGTGATTACCTCTGCTAACAAGAAACCCGATATCTAACATACACCAAGAAGTCCTCGGCTGATGGGCAGTTGCAATGTGGACATGGCCATTCTGCTGCACCCCTATGATATTCAATGCTATGTCTACCATTGCACAGTTGCACTTGATTATTTGAAGGGAATTAGAACATTTTATACACAAAATGACAACCTTGTTGCATTTAGTATTTTTTATCAAACTAGAGGCAAGTAATTAGCAAACAAACCTTCAGTGCATATATGCATATCAACTTTTAAAAGGAAGTCGAATATTTTTGCTTCCAAATAATGATCTTAAGTCATTAACATTTGCTGATGTTTCTTCTTAGCAGAAAATCTGCATATATAAATATTACACTTTGGATAACTCAAGAGGGTATTTCAGTGTCATACATATCCTTTTGTACTCTTTGGCAATCTTGGTTATTTCATAACAAGTGGGAAATTTACTACGAAAACTGAGTCCAAAATGTTCTTAGATTCAGGAAGGGCTCTCTAATTAGATTATATCCTCCACTGAAGTTCTTAGACATGCACATTGTCAATGTGTCCATTTAAATCTTAAATGTTTGCAGTCTTCCATAAAAAATTAATCTGGAATGTTCAGAAGCAATTTATCAATATGTGTATTGTGAAAGTTCTCTTGAGAGGCTGATTCGTTGATTGGCTCTCTGATTAAGTTAGAAGATTTGTGATGTGTCAGCCTGTGGTCGAAGTGGCCTGACCATGGGTTGAACTTAAATCTAACTACTAACGGAAGGAACAAAAAAAATCCACTCAATATTTCAAAACAGCCATCGTTTTTACAGGTCACACCAACAATGAGGGCCTTTTACTGATGAGCAAATCCAAACAGAGGGTCGAATTTAACACTTTTTTTCGCTGTTTTCTCAGGAGTTGAAAGAAACAACTATTAACGGATTGGATTATGCTGTTTGGCTGGGAAGAGACTCCACAAATGTAAACATCTGAATACGTCTATGGTGGACTATTCGGTGAGTCTAAACCTTCCATGATAATAATTGATCCAAGCTTTCTTACGTTGATTTAAACGTTCGAAAGACACTTGGGTAAAGCTTTGGAGGTTGAAGGTCAGAGCCAGCACAAGGACGATGTGTCCTGAAAATGGCTTGAAATAGGGTTGCTGCCACACTCTCTGATTGCAACCCATCCTTCCCTCTGCGTTGGATACTGTAGACAGTCATTCAGAAGACTTGGGAGTCTCTAAGTTGTCACGCGCGAGGGATGCAGATGATCTGGTTCCTCTTTCGTCAATCCTGATTGACCAATAGGGTGACTACTTACAATCTAGATGCCTTCGTAACAATAACTAAGAGTGAGACATGCATATTAACATATTAATATTTGATGGAAAGCAATTTAATTAGATCTACTATTACTGGTATTTTGAACTGAGACCCCAACTTGCTGGGGCTTATGATAAAGGACAACAAACCATGTTTTGACTCAAATTGCTAAATACCACATGGAGGGGCTTATTTATGAGAGGTTTGTATCATGCTTACACCATGCAGGTGGTACACGTGTGACGCAAACCTCCAGGTCAGAATTATGAAGCAACAGAAAGCCACTTTGCGTGGCTATGAATGGCTTTAAAAATCTGGAGTAATGGAACACAGCACAAATCGCTGTGTTGCATTACTCTGCGCAAGGGAGGCATTCCATGGGCACATTGCATGGGTGTTACCACGCAACACCCATGGTTTTTGAAGCATTTCCAAATTTACCAAACCTGGTAAACCTGGGACTGCACCACACATATACACATCTTAAGGAGAGGCATAATGAGGAGCGTTATCTTTATTTCTCCTAATTCCTTCCCCTATGTATAGATAGAGGAATATGCCTGTCAGGATTGTTTTGGTGCAGACAGAGGCCCCTTCCTGCAGGAAAACAATCCAGAATGCCACACAGACACCCTTCCACCATGGTGCAAGAGTGACTGCATTGGCGCTAGCCTGCCAAAATAGCGGCAGCACAGGGGGAGAGGACAAGAATGCACTTCAATAAAATATTTCTCTGCTAAAAATCCTTTTTAACTTGCACTTACACTTTGCACTGCACTTAATATTCCCACTACAACATACTTCTGTAGAACCACTTTGATAGGGTCTGTCTGTACCTGATATTTTGTTGCGGTCTCTTCTTAAGACCCCTTTCATGATATTTTCCACAGTTCAACCCTCTATCATCAAGAGGGGGAGTGGATGGAAGGCTGGATACCCAAGTGATACGATTGATCAAGTTTACGAGTTTGATAGGAAACCACCCACTCATAAGGGCTTTGTTTCTACTCTATAATTATTAAGGGGTAGATATGGGTTCAGGATCATTGTAGGCGCACTCGGTGTAGACTGGTAGTTAGTGAGTAGGCCCCCGGGTTCTTCTGGTTGTTTATAGTTATTTCTGGCTGCAGTTGTGGTTGTCAGTAGGATAATGTAGGGTAGGAGGCGTATTTCAGGAAGGGAATTTACAGATTTCATGAAAATGGCTGACGTCACTGCCCAATTGAACTAAAAATACATATTTTGATTGACTGTATGCCACAAAGTGAATCATTTTAGTACAGCAGATTGACAACTGCTGCAATCAGTGAGCAATAACAACTATCTGCGCCCCTTGGATGTTGCCTGAATGAGAAACATATGGCTAATACACAATGTACGTTTTTGTCCCAAAAAAGTATTATATTCATTCTCGTGGAAAATAATGCATACTTGCATAATGCTTCAGTTACCAAAGGTCACCTTGCTTAGGGCCATTTTCTTCACTGAGAAACGGTATAAAATATTATCTCCCTCTTTGTATGTAAAATAGCATTTGTTCAGTGTAACACAAATGAAAATCGATGTAGGGAAAAACCAAATCCACAGTAATTATTCTTCCAAAATCTAGGCCAGTGCCAGTGGAGGCAGTGAGATGGGGTGAGGGCAGGGTTGGGGGCAGTTGGAATTAGACATACGACAGGATAGTGAGAAGTGAATAAATACAACCACTTACTTTGCACTCATTGCATCGAAAAGACACACATTGTGTATTAGCCATATTTTTCTCTTTCAGGCAACATCCAAGAGGCGCAGATAGTTGTTATTGGTCTCTAATTGCATCAGATGTCAATGTGTTGCACTAAAAGGATTCCCTTTATCTCACACGGTCACCAAATATATTTTTTTATTACAAAAGGTGCAGTGACGTAAGCCATTTTCATGAAAGCCGTAAACTGCCTGTTTGAAATACGCATCCTGCACTACATTGTCCTGCTGACAACCACGACTGTGGCCAGGAATATCTGAACGATGTTTCACACAAAAATGTGACTTGCCCATGAGGCAACTAATACTGACTATTTACTGCTGTGCGGAACACTTTATTATAAAATGGCTCCCTCCGAATAGATCAAAGCACAAACTGCCAATGTAAGTTATTTGGTGCATTAGTTCAAGTAATGAAAATTGTTATGAGGTGCACGCACCCCATCTTTTATCTTTGCAGGCAGTCATTCCACGAGCTAGCATATGCACTATGGTCAGCACAGCACGGAAGCACAGAGCGGTAGTTTTTGCTGTGTTTTCATGCAGTGCTGTCACTGTAATATTGCTAAAAAAGCCTCAAGCAATGGCTCATTTGAAAGCCAGATTGGGGCATATTTATGAAGATTGTGGCATAGGGCAGAGCAGCAAGTCACCGTGGCTAGTACTTTCTGTTTTTCAGTCGTATTGCTGAAAATGCACAAGTGATGAGGCCGTAAAAAAAAGTAATGTAAATGTAATGCAAGAGGCCTTAAAGTATAAACACGAATAGCTGTGGAAAGCAACTGAATACATAATTGAACATGGGTAAGATGAAAGATGCATTTTTAAGACGACGTTTGACACAAAATAATATGGGACCAAATTTACTAACGATTTGAGCTGGGTTTGCATCACAAAAGTGAAACACACTCAGGGCAAAATGCTGGGGTGGGATTTGCTATGCAACGCAAACCAGGTATTGAGATTGCAATGCTTGATTTGTAAAATAGAAAGCACTGGGGCCCAAACATTTGCTCAGAAGCTTCCGCAAATGACGCAGAAGGTTGCACCACCTCCATGTCCCTTATGCATCTTTAATACCTCACCAGGCATTCTTTGCCTCTTAGACTCACATCTGCATGCTCTTTTTCATCTCCACTTTCACTCTTTTTCATTGATTTCCTTCGTTCTGTTCCTCCTTCCTTCCCCTTTTTGGATTTTTCTCTATCTTGTTCTGATTCATAGTCTGGAAAAACAAGTCCCAGTGCCCAAAAATGTGTGCATGTGGGCCTACACTGAACTACCAGCACAAATTAAGAATTGCGTGTTGGATTGATTGTCAAAATAACAGAAAGTTGTGCTACTTTCCACTACATTGCATAAAAGGGGGCTTCTATGGGTGGTGCATGGGTGTCCCATGCAACCACCATTGCTTTTTGATGTAAATCACTATCTACCAACATTCATAAAAAGGGACTTCTGCCAAAACCTTACATCTCTTTGAGGCAGGCGTAACAAGAGAATGTTTTAATTTCTCCCTATTTTTCGAACTTTGGATGTGGGCTGCAGTCTAACACACATGCAACGTTGTAAAAGTCTTAAAGTATAGTTTTTGTACTGGAAGGATCCTCTTCCATTATTTTACCTTTGCTTTAGAGAATGCACACACACCATTTCACTATGGCTCCAGGTTGTGATGATTCACACTTGGCAGCCAAAAGCAGCCGCGGTCGATAGTGTGTGTACCTGCCGGGTTGTGACGTGGGGAGGGGCAGGGTGGGGGGTAGTAATCAATGGATTACGGAGCTTTACAGGTAAGTAAACATATAAATAAATTTAACGAATTGTTGCACGCACTGCATCACATTTGGGGATGCAGTGCGCGCAACAAAATTAGTTTTATTTAATTATATATTTACTTACCTGTAAAGCTCCGCAATCCATAGATTACTACCCCCATTCTGCCCCTGCCCCTCCCGCTCCCCCTCCCCCCCCACTTCATCGCCCTGCAGATATACCACTACCGACCTCAGCTTGCCAAAAGTACACCAGTGCAGAAGGAAATAGGTAATTTTTTACTATACCTGACAAATATGTTCTCTCTTTGACTCAAGGCAGCAGAGCAACTTAAGTTTAGATGGTGTGCAACTGTGATGTGTTCTGTATTGTTTGGCCCGTTTCTTTTTCATAAATAGAAAGCCACCTTTGCTACATAGTTCAAGTTCAAGAATTTGTATTTCGCACTACTCACCCAGAGGGTCTCAAGGCGCTTGGGAAGGGGGTTCATCATTTATCGAATAGCCAGGTTTTAAGTTCTTTTCTGAAGGAGATGTGGTTCTGTGTAAGGCGGAGGTGAGTGGGGAGTGAGTTCCAGGTCTTGGCCGCCAAGTAGGAGAAGGATCTACCTCCCATGGTGGATCTTTGGATACGCGGAATTGTGGCGAGGCCTTGATTGGAGGATCTTAGTTGGCGGTGGGTGTGTAGAAGGATAGTCGAGTGCTGAGGCATTCGGGCCCTAGTTTGTAGAGGGCCTTGTGTGCGTGGGTGAGGAGACGGAATGTTATGCTCTTGTTGACGGGAAGCCAGTGGAGGTCCTTCAGGTGGCCGGTAATGTGATCTTGGCGAGGGATGTCCAAAATGAGTCTCGCTGATGCGTTTTGGATGCGTTGGAGTTTTTTCTGTAACTTGGCTGTAATTCCGGCATAGAGGGTGTTTCCGTAGTCTAGTCGACTCGTAACCAGTGCGTGGGTGACAGTCTTTCTTGTCTCGGCGGGGATCCAATGGAAGATTTTTTTGAGCATGCGAAGTACGTTGAAGCAGGAGGATGAGACGGCGTTGACTTGTGTGGTCATCGAGAGTGAGGAGTCTAGGATGAAGCCAAGGTTAGGTGCGTGGTCTGTGGGTATGGGTGCTGAGCCCAGATCAGAAGGCCACCATGAGTCGTCCCAGGCAGAGGGGGATGATCCTAGGATGAGCACTTCCGTTTTGTCTGAGTTAAGTTTTAGGCGGCTGTTTTTCATCCATATGGCTACTTCTTTCATGCCTTCGTGAAGATTGGTTTTGGCGGTGTTGGGGTCTTTGGTGAGGGAAAGGATCAGCTGGGTGTCGTCAGCGTAGGATATGATGTTAAGATTGTGTTGACGCGCAAAGGATGCGAATGGACTCATGTAAACGTTGAAGAGGGTGGGACTGAGTGATGATCCTTGTGGAACTCCGCAGATGACTTCGGTGGCCTCTGATTTGAATGAGGGAAGTCGGACACTTTGGGTTCTCCCGGCGAGGAACAAGATGATCCAGTCCAAGGCTTTTCCTTTTATGCCGATGTTGCTGAGGCGTTGTATGAGGGTGCTGTGACAGACAGTGTCGAAGGCGGCAGAGAGGTCGAGTAGAATGAGGGCCACTGTTTCTCCGTTGTCCAGTAGTGTTCTGATGTCGTCTGTTGCTGCGATGAGGGCGGTTTCGGTGCTGTGTTTGGCTCGAAGCCGGATTGTGAGGGATCGAGGGAGTTGTTGGATTCAAGGAAGGTGGCGAGCTGGCTATTGACAGCTTTCTCAATGACTTTGGCAGGGAATGGGAGGAGGGATATGGGGCGGTAGTTTTTGAGTTCAGAGGGGTCTGCTGTGGGTTTTTTCAGGTGGGCGCTGACTTCGGCATGTTTCCAGCTTTCTGGGAAGGAGGCAGAGTTGAAGGAGCAGTTGATGACATCACGGAGATGGGGTGCGATGATGGAGTCTGCTTTGTTGAAGATGTGGTGGGGACATGGGTCGGTTGGCGAGCCAGAGTGGATGGAATTCATTAGGCGGATGGTGTCTTCAGTGATTGGGTTCCAGGCGCTGAGGTTGTTAGAGGGCGGTTTAGTTTCTGAGGGGGTGGAGAGGATTGTTCGTTGGATCTGTATTCGAAGTTGTTATGTATGTCGGCAATTTTGTTGTAGAAGAAGGAAGATAACGAATCGCAGAGGTCTTGGGAGGGAGTGATGTCGTTTGAGGCTGCGGTGGGGTTGGTGAATTCTTTGACGATGTTGAATAGTTCCTTGCTGTTATGAGCGTTGTTGTCGAGTCGATTCTTGAATGCTGATTTCTTGGGGAATCAAATCAGCTGGTGGTGTTTGTGGGTGGCTGCCTTGAAGGTGGTCAGGTTGTTGGTGGTTGGGTTTTTTCTCCATGTTTTCTCGAGAGTACGGCGTAGTTTCTTGGATTTCTTAAGGTCATCGTTGAACCAGGTGGCCTTTTTGCTGTCTTGTTTGGTGTGATGGTTTTTCAAGGGTGCTAATTCGTCAGCGCTGTGAGTGATCCATTGTTTGAATTTGATGGCAGCTTGGTTTGGGTCCGATGAGAGTGTGGGTGGGTTTTGGTTGAGCGATGTGAGGAGTTGGTCGGTGGTGATTTTGTTCAATTTTCTTCGGGGAATAGGTTGTGGACGGTTGAGGGTCGAGGTGGTTTTGTAGCTGAAGTGAACACAGCTGTGGTCCGTCCAATGGAGAGCTGTGGTGCGATCGAAGGAGATGTGTTTGCTGGAGGTGAAGATTGGGTCGAGCGTATGTCCGGCTACATGGGTGGGAGTGTCAACAAGTTGTTTGAGGCCGAGATTGGCCAGGTTGTCCAGAAGGGTGGTGGTGTTGCTGTCGTTTTTCTTTTCCAGGTGGAAGTTGAGGTCTCCTAGTAGAATGTAGTTCTCGGAGGTGAGGGCATGTGGACTGATGAAGTCAGTGATGTCTTCGCTGAATTGTTTACGGGTTGCCGATGAGGAATGTATGTGGTATACATACATTCCTCTTCATCTGTTAGTTCTTTTCCTTGTTTGTGCTCTTTCTACATATGATATTCTGTATGTATTGGTCAAGTTTTATATTGCAAAAGAGAGCCTGATTTCATAAAAATCCTTTGATTTTTACAAAAGATCTGCCTAAATCTTAAAATAAACTTGGAATTTTAGCTAAATCCTCCTTTTACTGACCCTGTGTTGCCGCAATGGGCCAGTAAAAGGAAGGTGGGGAGGAGAGAGGTGTTTTCATTCTCTCTCCTACACTGCTCAGCACTTGAAATCACGCGAGATTCCGTGATGCAACGCCACCTCCAAAAGGCTCAATACAAACCGTCTGGCCATTAAGGCCAGGAGAAAAGACTGCTGGACACTGTGGCACAGCTGGTATTTGTATATATCTTAAGAACAAGGGTACCCCATAAAGCGAACCTGGGGTGAGAGTGTTTTTTTGGAAAAACAATGGTTCAGGGATGGCCTAATTAGGTCCTAAGAGAAGTGTAGCGTAAGATTAATTCACGCTAGGGAGCTAAGGATGTAGGTACATATAGAATTATTTATTTTCTTTTACAACATTTATCATAAAGTTTCAGGTGCTCATATGAGTGACAAGGTGCATAACGTGACTTAATTGAACATAGTGAAAAACAGAATGTCACACAACAACAAGGTAAAAGACCACATAAATATATACAATGGGGGGTGATATTTCCTTGAGTAGGTCGACGACGTTTCGATCTATATTATTTTAGATCATCTTCAGGACTGAGAAGCCTCCTGAAACTATAGAGAGGTAATTGAAATAAAAATTAGGAACCTACATATTCATTTTCTTAGCTTAGTGATTCTAGTGCTCCCAGTGACAGGATTCATTTCCATGCACAATTCGATTATAATGGGAGAGGTGGCGCTTAGCAATAAACCAATGTGTGCAGCGCTAATTTACTGATCAGGAAAAAGGGGGGGCATTTAATAGCATGCATACACTTATTCATTCTAACTTACTCTTTAGTTAGTACAGTCCGACAGGGCCGAAAACTCAATTCAGATTAGGTAGGGCATCAGCTGATTTGACAGAAGAGATTTCTGAAGGGAACAGAAAAATTGGTGTCATATCTCAGTACTTATTCCGATATAGGCGCGAGGAAAAAGTCCCGCAGCTATTTGCTGGACTTACAGAGTTCGAGGGGGTGCCAAAAAACGGAGTCTTGGTAGCATGTCAAAGTCTTTCAGTAGTGGGTTCTTCTGGCGCCTGCTGGGCAACATTTTAGACATACTTATTACGATTTAGTATTTAATTAACTAATACAAATAAGAAAATTGAAAAAATCGCAAGCACTTATTAAATTATTAAGACTTGAGAATTGTATTCTGGGTCCAGTAAGCGGTTTTGGCGCTATAAAAACCTTAGCATCACATATTTGGATGCAGCTCACCAAGGGTTAAGGGACAGAAAAGTTGTCGACGTTTTTTTTGGAGTTTAGTAATACAGACCTAAGCGTGAGGGAGGGTGCAGTTTTTTGCTTGACTTACTGAATTCAAGGGTGTCCCAAAAACGGAGTCTGGGCAGCTCGGTAAAATAATTTAAGGATGGATCCTTCTTGCGCCTGCTGAACAACATTGGGGCATGCATGTTACGATCTCAGGTTTAGTGAGTTTAAATAATGAGAAAAAGGAAGAAAAGAGCCGCGAGCACTTACTTCGTTACTTAAGCCTCTAATCTCTATTAGGGGTCCATTTAGCGGTAAATTCCGTTTTTCACTATGTTCACTTGTGTCACGTTATGCACCTTGTCACTCATATGAGCACCTGAAACTTTATGATAAATGTTGTAAAAGAAAATAAATAATTCTATATGTACCTACATCCTTAGCTCCCTAGCGTGAATTAATCTTACGCTACACTTCTCTTGGGACCTCATTAGGCCATCCCTGAACCATTGTTTTTCCAAAAAAAACAGCTGGTATTTGAGCTTTCAGGACACCTTTAGCAGTATTTTTCCTGGCCTCCCCTCTTGCCCTCCTACCTTCATTACTTCTGTGCCTCTCCTCCGTCCACTTGCCCCTGGCAGTCCTCCTTCTGTTCACACCTCTTGTTGTGGTACTAGCCCCTTTCCCTCTCCTTTGCATTTCACCTTTTTCCCCACCCTTCTGTGCACTTTGCCCTTCCTGACTTTCTGCTGACACCTTCTCTAGCCACCACCACATTCTCCCCAAGGCACCATGCAGCATGAAATACATGCTGCTGCAGAGCTCTGTTACGGAGAGAACTCCTCCCTCCTCCCATCTTACATTACCATTATAGGTGGCTGGGGAAGTACCATTAACTCCTTCGAGCAGAACACATTTCACACTTGCAAGAGATGTGCAACGATGGTGCCAGAGATAGTGCACATTTCAAACTGAAATCTTCACTTTCTCTGGCAACAGACATCCTTTTTTTAGCTCATACTTACTGCACAGTGCAACTGGCTTAGCCACAGTATTTTTGTGACATGCACATTGGGTGCCAACATTTCGTTTTTTTTTGGCTGCAGTTCCATTATTTTGCAGCTGCAAAATTTGGCAATCCAAAGGCAGCATCTCAAAAAATGTCAGAAATGAATTATCGCTTAGATGTGCTGAGATAATTGCTTTCCAGCACTTCTATCAAAGCCACAGCAAAGGCAACTAAACTGTGTTCACCACAGATTGTTTAGGTCAAGCCTAGGCAGCGTGCATGCGCTGTTTGCAAGACCTGTTGTTACCTCCTCTATCAGCTTTTGGCATTCCCATGAATTGCCATTTGTTCGTTGTTGTGGCATTTAGAAATATGGGGTTTTTATTGGTGAATTGGATCTTATTTTCCTGCTTTTGCATGCTTGGGTCACCCCTAGGTGATTTCACTCATTGTTTGCTTGCTTTGGACATCCCAACATCCCGCGGTTCCTCCTGGTCATCCTGGTCTGCCTTCTTATTTTGTAGGCTATCAATGTTGTTTTAGGCTTTCAGGCCCTTTCACGGAGCTATGCTCTGTTCTGTGCTGCAAAGTGGCAATTTTTGTCTGGTATCTGTTACTATAACTCAAAAAAATGTGAGACCTTTTGCATTTGTAGTGCTTGTTTTTTAGTGTTGTAGCCCATTATAACAACATATTACTTACCTTTTCTTGCTTAGCATGGATTCATTAAAAAGGCCTAGCTTTCATTTTCCTTTCAGTGGCTGACATTGTTAGAGCAGTGAAAGGAGTCTCACATTTACCAAAACTTGGGGGCCGATTAGGATGGCGGATGGATCGCCATCCGTGCCCGTCCGCTCTCAATTTCCCCCCGCCATATTACAATAGCGGGGGGACCGCGGCGGTCAGAAAGACCGTCATCCACATTTCCGCCACGGTCGGCTTGCGACATGTGGCGCTGCAAAAGTTGCTGCAGCGCCATGATGCACCATTTCCTTGAAAATATGCCCCTCAGACTTATAGTCATCTGTCAAGTTGAGGTTGAAGAAAAGCCAGGTCTTAAGGAGTTACTTGAGCAGTAGGAAATTAGAGGTGCTGCAGATACTGAGTGGTCACAAATTCCAGTTAGTTGCAGACAAGTAGGAGAAAGATTTGCTACCTGACCTCAACATGTAAAGGTGGAGGATAGTGGTGAGATAAAGATTGTTCCTATTTACAAAAAAGGAAAACTTATAAGGGAGATTTCTAAGGACTGTAAAAAATCCTCATTGTCTCTTCCATGACTTCCCCAGTATGGACTCAGCTGAAAGACCGGTGGTCATAACGACTATTTCTAGAATACACAGATGATGACTGGACAGAAATTAACCTACACCATGACAAACACATTCGAGAGGTCAGGTTAAAACTGAAATAATAAAAAATAATATAGAAGGTTTGGTTTGTATAGAAAGAAAAAATAAAATGTTCCTACCTGTAACAAAATGTCAACCTTTGTTTTTTTTCATTGAGTTTCAAAGATTTTTTTATTTTTAATAAAATAGTTTTTGAAATCATAGAGTTCACGGTCATCGAGTAGAGTGTTATTAAGAGGAGTGTGGTACAGTACAGTGGAGGAGAGGAGAGTGTTCTAAAGTGAACTGTTGTAGAGTATAGTGGTGTATAGTCGTGTGTGGAGTAGCATGCAATGTGGTACAGTGAAGTGGTATACAGTGGAATAGCATTCAGTGGAGTGGCGTAGAGTGGAGTGGCATAAGTGGGGTGGCATGCAATAGAATTTCATACAGTGGAGTGACGAAGAGTGGAGTGGAATGGAGTGTAGTGTGGTAGAGAGTAATAGCATGCTGTGGTGTAGCATAGAGTGAAGTGGAGTACAGTGGAGTCAAGTACAGTGTAGTGGCAAACAGTATAATAGCATAGAGTGGGGTAGTGGAGAGTGGAATACCATATAGTGGAGTGTCATACACTGGAGTTTTGAAGAGTGTGGTGGTGTACAGTGGAAGGGCGTTTAGTGGAGTGACATTGAGCAGAGTAGTGTGGGGTGTCTTCTAGAGGAATAGCATAGAGTGCAGTGGCAAGAGTGGATTTTGCACAGTAGAATAGCATAGAGTACAGTAATGTAGAGGGTACTATCGCTGAGTGCAGTGGCTTAGGATGAGATTACGATGCCGTCACACAATTGTAACGTGAATTACCCACCGCCATATCACGATGGCGGAGAGTATTGCGGCGGACGGAAAGCCGGTCCGCCACTTTTCTGCCAGTCGGAAATTGTTACGATTGCTGGCCGGGCGGCGATGGGGCTCATATATAGTGGCGGTGCTTAATAGTCACCGCCATACATAGTATGATGTTTGATTTTCAGGCCTTTCCATGGCAGCAATGCCGCCATGGAAAGGCTGCCGGTGGCCTGCTTTGGGGGCCCATTGCGGGCCCCTGGGGGGGGGTGGGAGGGTGCACTTGGGTGGTACCTATGGTATCCCCTACATGTCCATGCACAAGGTGGCAGGCACCGTGCAGTGCCTGCCACATTGTGCATGGAAATGCACAACATGGCATTTTACCATTGTGGCGGGTGCTGCAGCCAGCAGCACCCGCCACAATATTAAAATGACAGATGCGACCACCGCAGCGGACTCAGGTTCGCCCACCATCCTAATAGGCCCCTAAGACTGGAGTGGCAAAGAGTGAAGTGTCATAGAGTGGAGTGATGTGGAGTGGCACGGCGTGGGGTACACTAGAGTGGTGTAGAGTGCAGTGACATACTGACTAATATTGTATATTAGAGTGGTGTTCCATGAAGTGGCTTACAGTGGAAGAGCATAGAGTGGAAGAGCATAGAGTGAAGGGTCATACTGTGGAGCTGCGTACAGTGGAATAGTGTAAGTGAATTGGCCTACAGTTTAATGTTGTACAGAGCAGTCATGCACAATGGAGTGTGTTAGAGTGGGTTGCCGTAAAGTGTATTAGCATAGAGTGGTGTGGCATAAAATATAGTGGTGTACATTGGAGTGTTCTAGTGTTGACTGGGGTATAGTGGAGTGAAGTACAGTGTAGTGGTATACATTGGAAAGCCTTGAGTAAAGTGGAGTACAGCAGAATGGCATACCGTGGAGCAGTGTAAACTGGAGTAGGGTAGAGTGGAGAGCCGTGCAGTAGAGTAGCATACAGTAGAGTGACGTGGAGTGAGGTACAGTGTATTTTCAGACAGTGGAGTAGCATAGACTGGAGTGGTGTAGAGTTGAGTGGCATATAGTGTTTTGGTATAGAATGTTGTAGAGTGGAATACCATGCTGTATAGTGGATCAGGGTTAAGTATGGTGGGGTAGAGTGGAGCAGGATACAGTGTGGTGGGGTAGAGGGTAGTGACGAACAGTGTAGTTCTAGAGTGGAGTGGAATAGTATAATACAGTGCCGTAGAATGAAGTGTCGTACAGTGGAACAGAGTAGAAATGTAGTAGAATAGAGTATATTGGCAAATAGTGGAGAGGTGAATAGTGGAGTGACACCGGATGATGTGATGTACAGTGTAATATTGTACAGTTCATTGCTGTAGAGTGGAGTGCCTTATAGTGGAGTGGTAGACAGTGCAGTGGCAAAGACTGGAATGGCATAGTGCAGGGGAGGGTGGGAAACTCCACTCCACCAGCAGAGTTGGCCCTGCCTTCTCTACTCAGAGGGCACACGGTAGGTACATCTCACAAACAAGCCTTGTATCACACACAACTTCATGCCCCACAGGTGTGCGACTGTCCCTGGCAACACTCCAGCCTCAATGTAGATTAACAACACTCAGGTTTGGAAGTTATAGTGCTCTACAAGTATTGCTGGCAGGTCCCATGCACCCTGAGGCGAGTTACGCACTACAGCCCAGCCCGAACTGCCAAGCCATGTCTTCACTGGACTGGAAACAAGTATCCTGGGACCGGTTTCCGGGTAATACCCCTCATCAGCCAGGCAAGCTTGAATCAAGTGGCAAAGTGAGCAAGGGACCCAGGTCTGGGAATACCCTGCCAACTTAGGGTGAACAAAGCAAACACAAGGAGATCAATCAATCAATCAATCATATCTTTTGTAAAGCGCACTACATACCCGTGAGGGGCTCAAGGCGCTAGGGGGAGATGCTGCTACTGTTCGAAGAGCCAGGTCTTGAAGAGTCTCTTGAAGGTTAGGAGGTCTTCGGTCTGCGGTAGGCGGATGGGGAGGGTGTTCCACATCTTGGCGGCGAGGTGGGAGAATGATATGCCTCCGGCAGTCACTCTTCGGATGAGGGGGACTGTGGCGAGGGTGCGGTCTGCGGAGCAGAGCTGGCGGTGGGAGTGTAGAGGCTGAGTCGGCTGTTGAGGTACGCTGGTCCGGTGTTGTGGAATGCCTTGTGTGCTTGGGTGAGGAGCTTGAAGGTTATCCTCTTGTTGATGGGGAGCCAGAGCAGGTCTCTCAGGTGGGGTGTGATGTGGCTGTGAGGAGATGATGGACCGAGCGCTGAAACTTTTAAGACACTCACCCCAAGTCACAGACCACACAGGTACTCTCCTCATAGTGACTCCCTTTTGAAAAAGCAATTAAACAAAGCGGCTGCAGCCACATGCAGATTTCATGCAGAACCATTTTCCCTTTTTTGGCATTGTTTCAGCCACTTAGACGATGTTGTGCATCTAAGGAGGTTGTCCACTTTATCCCATATTGTGGGTTAAGTCATCAAAGCCAAATATAGTTTCATTCCCTTTTGAAAATGGCGTTGTGGAACTCCGTGGAATTCCACAGATTTTTAATGCAAATCCATGGAATTCTGCATAGTACAACTGCACGAACTCTGACGACTCCTAGCATAGCGTGGAGTGGCGTTGAGTGGACTGGCATACAGTGGAATTGAAAAGTGTGGAGTAGGGTAGAGTAGAGTGGTATAGAGTAGAGTGGGATACAGTGTCTTAGCATATATTAGAGTGGCGTAGAGTTGAGTGACATAGAGTGGAATGGCATAGAGTGGAGTGTTGTACAGTGGAGTTCAGTACAGTGGAATACTATAGATCGCATTGACCTATAGTGTAGTACTGTAAAAAGGAGTGACATAGGCTGGGGCATTGTAAAGTTGAGCAGCATACAGTGGAATAGCACACAGTGGAGTGATGTACAGTGCAGTGGCATACTATGGACTATGCTACAGTGTGTTAGAAATGGAAGGGCATATTTGCAAGGAGGTAGCACCACTACAATGTCAGTTTCTTGGCGTAGTAGCGGCACAATCATTGCTCCACACTGCTCCATATTTACAAACTGAAGCCAATGCATCAGTTTATAGAGACCTGCGTCACATTATACCTGCAGCAGGTATAATATATGGAGGGTAGGCGTTCCATTGTTAAAAGCCACATAGAACTGTTGCAGTACAATTTACCACATTTCACTGCATCACGCTTCGCAGACCAGACACAGGGCGCATGGCTTTTAATATGGGACTCACCACTATGTTCTGACACAATGCTGGAGTTGCATCATTCTTACAACCAACTCGAGCAATGCATAACTTTAGCGCCAAAGAATTTCTGATGAATCTGTGAATCTCAGCGCCATTGAACACTGTATTGTAGATACAGCGCATCCATGGCATCGTTAGTGCATTTGCGGCAGTTGTAAGAAATTTGGTGCTTTGATGCAGATGCATCAGTTCCTGTAAATATGTCCTGGAGTCTCTAGATATATAAACGAAAAGGGGTGTAATGCAGGAACGAATTCTTATATCATTTGTAATCCAATGATTACACAAATTATTCACTGACACTATCTGCACGATTTCTGAAAATTTATTTTAACATTTTGGCTAAGCTTATAATCGTACACTTCTGGAATGGATACCACGGTTCTTAAATGTTGCAAAACATACACAAATCAACCAAATTGGAAAAACATGTACAAGGTTACACATATCTAAGAAAGATATCGAATGCTCAACGATAAATGTACCAACTCGGAAGACATTTTGGGGCATATTTACAAGCCCCTATCGCCACCACATCATTACTTTCAGTGACGTGGTGATGATGATAATGGCCCACCTTACAAAGCAATGTTAAGCCACTTAACATGGCCTAACGCTGCCTTGTAAACAAGACAACCTTTCACACTGTATTTAGCGTGAAAGGGGAGGGCAATTGGTGTTGCAGTGGGAGTTCCATCGCAACATTCATTGATTTTGAGGCTGCCTCCTATTTACAAGGGCAGTGTAAATAGGAGGCAGCACCAAAACTAAGACCAGGTAAACCTAGTCTTAACCCCATTGCTGCTTCTGGCGGCCAACGGCCGTCACGCGCACTACCTTTGTAGTGCTGCGCTAAACTGACGCGCCACGGAGGAATCGCTGCTGCGGTTAGGCGGTTAAACAGGTGAAACGAGGAGAAATGCTTTATTTCTCCTCGTTTTTGCTCTTTCAATGTGTGCTGCCTTGTGCAGTACACATAAAAACAGCAAATTGCCTATTATTGTTTATGTGCAAGAAACTCCCCTTTCCTGCACATAAACAATCAAAAAAAGAAACTACATTAAGCAGCACACATAAAAGTTAGAAAACGTCATTCAAAGATTGTTTATGTGCAGGAAGCAAGAGCTTCCCGCACATAAACAATCTTCCCCTCAACGCAGGCACCCTTGCACTATGGTGCAAGGGTGCATGGGTTGGTGCTAGGCTGCAAAGGGACAGCGCAGGGAGAAACGCAGGACTGCACCATATTTTTGTAAGTATGTGCAGGCCTGCGTTTCTGAAGTGGCGGAGTGCGGCCTTAAGCCAAGAAGGCTAACGCCTCACTCCCTCACTTCACTGTAAACATGCCCCATTTTGCTCTTCCAAATGTTATTATCAAATATGGCTCTGTTCTTTGCTTTTTACGCAGTCCATGGTGGAGATAGTCTGTGGATTATACACATGTGAGGAGCAATTTTGCCCTCCATTATCTTGAATGTGTATCAAAATGTCTTTGAAAATGAATGAAAATCAAAGTGGCTCCTCCATTATAATTGTAGAACCATTTCACCCTAGAAACTGCAGACCTCTTCAGGGTAGAAGGAAGGCGAACTACCTGAGAAAGGAAGTACAATAATCCCAGGCGGTGGGAAAAGGTGCCAGGCGTTTACTCAACATCAACACAACACAGTGTGACGTATTAGTGATCAAGTATCTTTGGTGCATTTGCTTCTTCATGAGACTTCTCGCGGAATTCGGTTCCCCACCAAATTTCAAAATAACTTTTATGCGTTTCATCTACTTCATTCTTTTTTTATTGTGACAACAATAAATGGTTAATAACATCCTGCAAGCCATCAAACCAAATAAGAATCCGATAATAAGTAAATTACATGTACTTACAGACCTAATATCCTAGGACTGGGCACACGATGGGCTCATTGCTAACCGCGTTAGTAACCTTGCACATCTTTTGTAATCTAAAAGAAAATATAAAATGATCAGCATTCACAGTGTCTGCAAAACAAACACAATATCCCGCATGCAAAATGTCAACATCATCAATTTGCTGATGAATAAAACACTGTACGCTAGGTTTATTATCCAGAATAGCATAAGAACCACGTGTTAACATATACATGGGATGGCAGACATATAATAAAATGTTGTTTTCAATTATTTTGTAAATTTGTGTTTTCTGTGTGCATTTATATTTTAATCACAGACACTGATGAAAAGCCATGCAACTTCAATGACAACATCAAAATACTTTCAACTAATTTAGTTGAGCAGCGGTACTAAGCACACTTGATTTGATGTTTATCACTTGTTTTGAGATTGCACCTTACACATCTTCTTTCAATAATCAGTTAACAAAATTGGAATAGTTATGACTCAATCATTGGCACGTTAGGGGTAATGCAATCAAATTTTTCATTGGATTCTTTCACAATTAGTGGCTCCTTTTATTAGGCCACGGAATCCTTTACTAAGGATTCTTCATAAAGAACGACCACAGAAGCGTTTGCACCCCAAAAGTAGAATACCGCAGCTCCCTTTATAGGTATCTATACCATCTAATGCAGTAACAGACACAAAATGCAGATGTTGGATTTACTGCTAAGTACAGGGGGGCAGATTTACAAGCCCCGTACGCCACTTTTTTGCGCCGCCGTTGTGTCACTTTTGAGATGCAGCGGCGGCGCAAAGCCAGCGCCATGCTGCGAGGTATTTACAACGTGACGCATCTAGGGAGATGTAGGCAAGATGGCAAAGGTCCAAGGATTCTAAGGCTTGAACAACGCTTAGATAAGCTGTTTTTATCGGTGAAAGGAGACACACTCGAAGCTCTGGACCTCTTGGGCTTCATGTAGAAATACAGGTTTGAGAAGTGATGAGTGTGTACTCCATAGAAAATTACAGTAATTCTTATCAGGAATAATATCCGTTCTTTCAAGTCGTCATACAGAGGACAAAACTATTTCTGGTTGCAATAGGACATCTTTATTATTTTTTGTGAGACATGGACAGCCGACACGTGTTTCGCCCCCTCTTGGCGAGTTGCGCCGGGGCTTTCTCAAGGCTAATTTCACATATGTGGCGTATATTATTATGGTTTCCAAATTTAGTAGTATCAAAAGTACAGGGAGTTCAGTACTCCAGGAGTAGAAGTTCTTCTGTGAGTTTTATTGGGCTGTTGCCGTGTTCAGTCCCTGCTCCCAGTCCTCCGTCTTCGCGGTAGTTCACAGGTTGAATGGATAGCCTGGGATGCATACTACTAAATTTGGAAACCATAATTATAAGAATTACTGTAATTTTCTATGGAGTACACACTCATCACTTCTCAAACCTGCATCTAGGGAGATGTGTCACGTTGTAAAGCCCTGCGCCAGGTTTCATGTGGGCGTTCTGGTGCGGCGGCGTTTCGGCGCAGGAACGCCTCTGAAAAGTGGCTGAGTGAAATCTACAAGGTTTTACTCAGTCACATTTCTGACCCTGCTGCGTCAAAACCTTACGTCTGCTTGCAGCAGGCGTAAAACAGGCGTAAGGAGTGACGCAGCACAGCTAGTATAGGGCGCCCCCGAGCAGTGCTGGAGTTGCGTCGCGCTTGAGACACGACTCCAGCACTGCGTCACCTTTACGGCATCAGATGCGTCACACATCTGCCCCTCCTTGCACCATGGTGCGCCGCATTGTAAATGTGACGCATCCGTGGTGGCGCAAGGGGGGGGATTACGTGACGCCTCTGTTCTGGCGCATCCCCGCTGATTTGCAGAGATGCGCCAGAAGTCGTAAATCTGACTCAGAATGCGGAAGCACATTTCTCCCGTTCTGTTGCAACTACAATTTCCTTCCATTAACTCTCATGTGCTTTGTGAGTCTGTGTATGAACCATATTGCAATTCTATCTGTGAAATCAACACCTTGTTGATATACCAACACCAGCACAAGAAGGTGCACTGAAAAATCCTCCCCATATGCCCTTCAACTTCCCGCTGTAGCCTCATTCACGCAATTGACTAGTATTTTAGTTCTTAGTCTACAAATGAATATCAAGCAAATCCCGTCTGACTATCTAATCTGAAAGAAAGCATTAAAGGCACACTTTCTCCCAAAGACTTGTACCATTCCAGTCTCCACTTTTACGGACAGGGGTTGAGTTATTTTAACGGGAGAGGCCTTAACATTCTTTGGCTAAATGTTTGGAACTTGTGATATATTTTTGGAAGCCTAAATGCTCCCCTGAATAGCTGTATGTAAATGACTTACATAAATATTGGTAGACAAAAAATGACATAAAGATACAAGGAGAATGTTTGTGCCATATTCAAGCAGAGGAAACATGAGAGGAAGTGACATTCGAGTTTTTCCTACTTTCTCTACAATTAACATGTTCAAAAGTGGCCTGCCTGACTGAAGTGCTGTCTTCAGTAGAATTCCTCACGGCCCGCTTGTGAAGTATAGCTGCCCTCGTGACAGTCAACACTCCAAAGAGTCGATTGTTGAAAACAACTGCATGTCACGGAATCACTCTGATTCATCTCTTTATTCCTGAGATGCCTTTGCTGCCCATGAAAAAGAGCAATAACTGACACAGGCATTCTCTGGCGCCATTAATGCTTGCTCCTAGTTTCATATCAGGCGCTTCATTGATTGACTTGACATATGAGGTTACATTCACTCGACACATTCCAGCGAATTCCTACACTCACATGGTGTACTACCCATATCATCGTATATAGAAGTAAATAAATAGGAAATGAATAGCAAAATATTAATTCTTTCATATCCTTCAGTAATTGCTAATCTTTTAATATCACATTGCAGAGAGTTCGGCTTAAAATCAAGTGACGATTACTCGAGGGAGTGCTGCGAAGTGGTGGGGCGGGGGAGGGGCAGGGTGGGGGTAGTAAACTCCGGCATACGGCCGAACGGAGTTAAGTAAATAAATAAATAAGTAAAACGAATTACATTGGAGCTGCATCGCAATCGGCGATGCAGCGTGCGCAATGTAATTCATTTTCTTCTCGTGGATCACCAACAAAGCAGAGTTTGCCCAGAAAAGGCATTGCTTGGACAGTGCTGCCGCCATGCTCTGCGTGGACTCCACAAACATACTTGAGGACTCACATCCCAGCATCCATGCAACATGCAATTGTAGCAATCCACTTGGGGGCATATATTTTTAAGGACTATGGTGCAGATTTACAAGCCCCATGCGCCACTTTTGCGTCACTTTTAACATGGGAAAAGTGACTCAAAAGTGGCGTAAGGGGCTTGTAAATCTGCCCCTATATACTCTCCTGGAAGCAGTCTTGGCCGGCCACTCAATGCCGCTTTGGCGGCTATAGCCAGGAGAGCATACTTCACCTGTTGTGCACATGTTGCCCGCTTTTACCCCTCCAGTAAAAGTTGTTACCCCCCTGCTTTAAGGGCCCTGCAAATAAGGTCTTGTCGTCCTGTGGTAATATCCCTTTTAAATGGACACAATATTCAGCTAGCTTGTAAAACAGTCAGATTGCCTCAGCATGTACGTAAACTGCTCCCACAATAACTACTGGCCCATAGCCTTGCAGCTGTGGGTTCTGTACTGAAGTGTAACAGATTTTTTATTATGTTTTTTCATTGTAGTCACTACTCAAATATGCTGATAATGTTTGTTGTAGACCAGTACCAAAAAAAAATTGCGACCGAGTATTTATCTTAATCAAAGCAGTATTAACAAGTAAATAACATGGGAACTCTTCACATTTCCGTTTATGGTACTTTTGCACATTTCCTGAATGTAGCATGCTGACTTTCTTGTTGCTAATTTAACTTGATTTCAAGCTTGGATCGGCAGAAATTTCTAAAGAACACACTGTATCACTATTTTAGATCCGTTCCTTCTTCTTTGCCTTTTATTGTGCTTTAATGTGTTTTATATGTGCATATAATGGTTACAATTTACTTCGCATTTGCAGTAAATCTCATCAAGCGGTCTTACAACAGAGAGCTTGACTTGATTCATTTCATTATTATTGGAATCAAATATAAGTTTTTTTTAATCAATACTTTCTTCAATTGTGCTATTTTGTGGAAAAAAAAGTTACATTCATTACAGAGTTCTTGTGAGGGTTTTCGATTTGGAGAAACCCTATCTGTGGAAGATCATGCCTGATTTTAAAGTTTTATTTTTGAGGGTTGTGCTTCACACATTTTACTGGAATAAACTGTACTTTTAATTTTTAATTTGTAGCCCGTCATGCCTTGTTTGAACTTAACTTTGATCCAGTCTTCATAATGTTTCTGTCATGGCTTCTAAAGACATCTGCGTCTTATTTTTGGCCTGTACCAGTTCTTAAGTGCAACATGGGGCTGGGGCAGATATTTTGATGAGACCTCTTTGTTAAAGAGAATTGTTTTGTTTTTAGGCGCATAATCTTGTTTTGTAACACACAGGGGCATATTATCAACGATTAGCGATATTTATCGCTAACGAGGCTTAGCAACATAGGGGCATATTATCAAGGGGGTTTATCTCCGCTTTTTTGGCTTTAAAAGCCAAGAAAGCGGAGATAAAATTATCTCCCTATTACCTAGCTGTTGCTAACACCAGTTAGCGACAGCTAGTAGGAGATAGCGACCATCTTGGGCCCCACTTTGCATGTCAGTGATATTTATCACTAATGACATGCAAAGTGGGCGTGCCAAGATATTAGAGACTGAAAACAGTCGCTAACATCGCTATCTCCTATTACCAACTTTTGGAGATATTCGTGCTAAGCGCGAATATCTCCAAAAGCTAACACCTGCCCTGAGCAGTTCTTAGCCATGTTATCCAATGGGAGGTGGATAACATGGCTACGAGCATTAGCTCGGTAATGCATGAATATTGCGGACTTTTCAGCGATATTCATGCATTGCGGCGATTTTTATCGCATTTGCGATAAACCTTGGTAATACCAAGGTTTATTTGCGGTAAAAATCGCCGCAGCTCTGTGGTAAATTTTTGTTTCTAACCAAGCAATAGCGATAATTATCGCTATTGCTTGGTAATATGCCCCCAATTTTTTAACGCTAAGCATCGCCGGAAATTATCGCAGAGATAACTTGCGATATACAAAGTTTATCTCAGAAGTGATAAAAATCCTCGCGCTAACTGCCAAATGAGAGATTATCGCTGGAAAACCAACGATAATCTCTCGAAGTTTGGTGTTAGCTTGATGATAGGGGCTCACAAACTTAGCCATGATATCCACCTTCCATAGGATATCATGGCTAAGTCAGGAAAATATCAGGTGTAAAAAAAGCAGCGCTAACCGCCGTTAGCGCTGCTTTTTTTATCACTAACAGGGTTAGCGAAATCCTTGATAATAGGAGAAATGTCGCTTATCAACATTTCTCCTATTATTTTTCTCTGGAACGCCCCCTTTGCATCTCTTTAGAGATGCAAGGGGAAGCGTAGAGAAAAAGGGTGCTAACATGCGAATTTGCGTGTTAGCACCCTGTTGCTGATAGAGAGATCATTTTATCTCGGTTTTTTTGGCTTTTAAAGCCAAAAAGCGGAGATAAATCCCTTGATAATATGCCCCACAATTCGGCGTGTGCAACCAGAGAATACAGAGAAAACTGAAATTATTCTCACAATCAATTAGCTCATAAATCCATGCATTTTTGAAAGGTATTTCAAATGTATGTTTTCCATTGACTTGCTCTTTAAAATGTCTGCATCAAGTTTTACACACCAAGAGTTACTCCAGTTCTCTTCATCACTGATTAGACCCAAAGATTCAGACCCCTTTTTAGATCATTTCACCAATCAAGTCATCTTCTACTCATCATATTCATCTGATATGTGATGGGAATAGGGCTACTTCAGAACAGGACAATGGCTGCATCCTCAATCAGATTTCATTACAAGACCAGAGGCTACCATTATGCTTATAACTTTTAATGCAGACCCAAGCAGCCGCATATGTCAAAAAGTAAAAGTTCCATACTAGAACATTACAGACCAAACAATAGCAGTAAGCACCAGGCAATCAGCCTCTTTTAAATGCGTCTCCAAGCAGATAAGTCTGCTTTTCCTTTCCTCTTGAAAGCTCTTGTACTTTTAGCTTATTTCTCCCTTTTTTCACTATTGTAGATATATTTACATTGTTGTTATTATTTAGACCCATTATATACCTTGTTGTTATTAATTAGACCTACTCTAACCATTTATTTTTCCCTACAGCACTCTCGTGTCCATTCCTCTTCTCCACGGCTAACCGCCATTACCCCACCCTCGCATTTGCACCCCGACCTCCAATTTACGGAGGTCGGCTTTCTCTCACCTTATTTCGTCTTTTTCCGGCTCGCGCTCCCTCTGCCCTTTCATATCCCTGCATTTCTGTGACCGGCCGCTCGGATCTCAATTCTTTCATCGAGCAACCGGCCGCACAGCGTCTTTACGCTCATCTACTCTCCTCCTTCCATATTTTGCCTAAATTATAGGAATGACCCTTTGCCACACTCGCGCAACGTCGCGTTGTAGCTGGGGGCCTTTCCTCGGTGCTCGTACTGCCTGCAATGCCGTTACTCCGAGCATCGGTTTATTTACCCGATCAGCTGCTTCCCTTACTCCCGCTCACGGAGCACCTTACTTTTAAACAAATATTTTCGCCGAACAGATGCATTTTCTACCCCATTTAACCTTCCGGTTTGTCTCTTAGTCCTACTGGACCCTCTCATTTATTTAATTTTGGATAGGATATACTTATTTAACTTAAAAAATATTATATAAAAAAAGAAGGATTTCATTAACCTAAAAAAAAAAAAAAAAACTAATAATAACTATATATATATTAAATTTATATTCATATTCCAGGCATCAGGGAATATTATACTTAAACAATATTATACTTTAACAATGTCAATGTCAATGTTCTGAACAAAGATTCAGAACATGCTAACAATACAGAACCTGACTTTTCTGATGAATCCATCAGGAAGCTTATTCACCAAGAGATGAGATCTTGTATGTTCTCGACGCTTTCTCAAGTCATGTCCCCCAAAAGATCATTCCCCTCCGAGGAGGATGTCATTCAAGAGGCAGACTTTACCTATGAGAAAATCCTGATGAATTAAGGGGTAAGAGGCATAAAAAGAGAAATAATACTGAGTTTACCCCAGAGAGCACGGGAGGTCCAAGCACCTCAATCTTTGAAGGAGGTCTTAGCACCTCATTTGCCTCCGGTGTCCCCAGCGGCAAAAGATCAAGAGGTGTCCTCAGCGGCACGACTTTAATGGGTGTCCCTCGCGGCACGAATTATCAAAGTGCTCAAGACAATATTGACGATCTCAATTCTATAATAATAATAATGATGCCTCTGATTTCCCGGATGAGTACATCCTTGATCTTGATGAGGACCGAGATTTTGACTCTCTCCTCTTTGATGACAATACTCCTTCTTCTTCTTCTAAAGATAGCGTCTTAGATCCTTTGGGTGAGAAGATTTTCTCTCCCTTTAATATGAGACACTCAAGGAGCTCTGAATGGACCCCCCATGAGCATGTATCTAAATTCATCGCCAAGTGGCTCAGAAATCCTTTAGAGAGGGAGACACGAAATCTCTTGAGAGCCGAATGCTCTAGACCTTCCATTGAGGGTAAGGTTTGCCAGACCCCAAACCTCGATCCGGAACTTATTACCTACCTTTTTAAACTTGGTAGAGACCCCCGGAAAGGATTACAATGGTCCTTGAAGATCTGCCAGGACAAAGTGTTAGACATCCTTGGTCCCTTGACTAAAATCATTGATGCTGCAGAAGATAGCTACCTCAATGACTCTCCTCTGGACACTCGCTCCATTCGGGGCTGGAGTCAAAGAGCTCTAGTATTGTTAGGTAACGCTAATGCCGGCCTCAACTCAGAGAGAAGAAGGGTTGTCTTAACTAAAATTAGCCCTAAATTGACTGATTTGGCTGACAAAGAAACTTCTATTAATCCAAAAGGTCTTCTTTTTGGAGAAGATTTAATTAAGACTTTAGGCAAGTACGTCTCTACTTTCACTGCCCTGGATAAGGCACACCAGAACATGAGGAAAGTATTTAATTCAAATAACCTTTTTGGAAGGACCGGAAGAAGGGGCCAATCTTCCGGCAGGTTCAATCGACGGCCCTACTCGAGATCAAGAGGTTATGGTGGAAGAGGATACCAACCCCCCAACCAGCCTCAATTCTATCCCCCGAGAGAAAGAGGCTTTCGTTCCAGAGGATTCAGGGCAAGAGGAGCTCCTGCCGACACCAACCCTCAAAGTGAGTATTCCTCCCCCTCCCCTTTCTTCGAATCCAAAAGTGGGACGGAGACTGAAGTTCTTTTACAACAACTGGAAACTTATCACTCAAGACCCTTGGGTACTAAATACCGTTCTCGGTTTTTCTATAGATTTCACTCAAACCCCTTTTTAGAACTCACTTCCCAAAGTGATTCCCCTTACTTTGGATCAGGAAAAAATAATAGAGGAAGAAATTTCCTCAATGCTCCAAAAAGGCACAATTGTAGAAGTCCCTATGGAATTTCTGAGATTTATAAGCACACTCTTTCTTGTGGAAAAGAAAGACAAAGGTTGGAGACCCGTCATAAATCTGAGGGAACTCAACAAATATCTCGTCTACAGACATTTCAAGATGGAAGGCATTCATCTTCTCAGAGACCTTTTACTAGAAGGAGATTGGTTAGTCAAATTGGATCTGAAAGATGCCTACTTCACTATCCCTATGGCCGAGGAACACCAACCCTTTCTTCAGTTCATTTGGAAGAACCGTCTTTTCCAATTCAAAGCTCTTCCCTCCGGACTCTCCTCAGCCCCTTGGTGTTTCACCAAGGTGATGAGGGCAGTCACCTCATCCCTAAGAGAAAAAGGTATTCATCTCATCATTTATTTGGACGACATCCTTATACTGTCTCAAGATTACAGTCAGATCATTCAAGATCTCAAAACTGTTGTAGACCTTTTAGAAAGTCTGGGTTTTATCATAAACAAGGAAAAATCAATAATGTCTCCCTCAAAAACTATGGAGTTTCTGGGTTTCACTGAGGACACCACGAATTGCCTTCTCCTTCTTCCTCCAAAGAAGATTTCCAAAATTAGGATGGAGATAAGACATGTCCTGAAACAACAGTATCTCTCCTTAAGGGAACTAGCCAGACTCTTGGGCCTTCTCTCTTCTTCCATTCAGGCTATCTTTCCGAGCCCCTTGAATTATCGTGCTCTCCAAAGAATAAAAGCAAAGGATCTCAGATCAGTACTCTGGTACGGAGATCGAGTCTCTCTGAATCAGGAAGCCACCTTAGAACTGACGTGGTGGTTGGACAATCTGGATGCATGGAATGGCAGGGCGATCTTCGGTTCAGCACCGGATTTTATTTTGGAGTCAGATGCGAGCCTTCATGGCTGGGGTGCTTGTCTCTAAGATCATAACACTGGAGGGATGTGGTCCCAGGAAGAATCCTTTCAACACATCAATAACCTAGAGTTAACTGCAGGGCTTTAAGCTCTAATGAGTTTCAAGCACTCTCTTCAAGGCAGATCTGTCATTCTGAAAATGGACAACATGTCCCCTGTTGCCTACATAAACCGCTTGGGTGGTACCAAATCGGAGGACCTCTCCAACCTGGCCAAAAAACTATGGATGTTCTGCTTGGAACACAAAATCTCTGTCAGAGCAGAATATCTACCGGGGAAATCCAACCTCTGTGCAGATTGGAACTCGAGGTTCCTCATAGACTACAGCGATTGGAAAATCAACCCTTCTGTCTTCAACTCCCTCAATCATTTCTGGGGTTCTTTTCAAATAGACCTCTTTGCCAGCAGACTAACATTCTAACAGGAAAATTATTACAGCTGGATGCCCGACCCGGGTGCTCTGGCGGTGAACGCCTTTCTCCAATCTTGGAAAGGGATCGTCGGCTATGCTTTCCCTCCCTTTGCAATGATCCAGAGGGTACTTCAGAAGTTGAGACAAGAACATTTTTCAATTGTTCTGATAATTCCCTTTTGGCTTTCCCAAGCTTGGTTCCCTACTGCCTTGGAACTAACTTACGACCTCCCGTTTCTGATTCCTTCTCTCCTAGACCTCCTTACAGACGTAGATGGCCGAATTCACCCTCTCGTTCAGACGGGGACTTTGCACCTTCTTGCCTGGAAGGTGTCAGGAGATCCAACAATCTCTCAAGGCTTTCGTCAACAGCTTCTACTCTCCTCGGAGAATCATGGACCCCCGGTACACATTAGCGGTACAACAACATTTGGAAGATATGGTTAGGTTGGTGCTTGGAGAGGCACCTGGATCCCGTGGAAGCACCTATCGTTGATATAGTTAATTTTCTTGGAGAACAATTTGATAGAGGTCTGAGTTACAGATCTATCAATTGTTATAGGTCTGCAATTTCTGCTGGTCATTCCCTTGTCAACAATAAGACGGTAGGTAAGAATCCTATTATTTGTAGAATTCTTAAGAGTGTAAGGATCAGAAGACCTCCTAAACCTAGATATCAATGCATTTGGGATGTTAAATTAGTTCTTGACCTTTTCTGCTCCTGGACTGAGAATTCTCTTTTGAATATAAAGAATCTCTCTTTAAAATTGGCAACTCTTCTTTGTTTAATTTCATGTCGAAGAGTTTCTGATGTTAATGCTCTTGATATTTCATATAGGTCCTATGATATGTTCAGGGTCAAATTTGAGTTACATAGAAGAACCAAAACTATGTCTGATAGTATTTTTTTACCCACGCTTTGACATGTGTAATAAACTTTGTGTTGTTCACTGCATGAAAGAATATGATTTGAGAATGAATTCTCTTTGTCCTCAGGGCGTTGATCAATTGCTTATTTCCTTTGTTAAACCTCACAAAGCTATTTCTTCCAGTTCTATAGCGAGATGGGTTAAAATAGTTATGGGCCTTGCTGGCGTCAATCTGGATCTTTTTAAACCACATTCCATCAGAGGTGCTATGGCCAGTAAGTCTTTCTGGTGTGGTGGTAAGTTAGAAGATATTCTTAAATCTGCTGACTGGTCAAATTCTAGGACCTTTGCTCATCATTACTGTAAACATATTACTCATATGTCTGATGTTGTTTTACATGACTACCAACAAGCATAATGGTAGCCTCCGGTCTTGTAATGAAATTGCGATTCTCCTATTAACATAACCAGAGGATCTGGATTTCATTAAAGACACGGAGGCTAGCATTATCCCTCCCACCCATCCCTTGGGTGGTTGTATTTGATCTTATTTTTGATGTATTCTAATGTTATGTTCATTTGATTGCATATACTCATATGCTCTTATGTTCCTTTGTAAGATTTATTCTTTGTATTTCTGGTTTCATTTACTCCTTTTTTTCTATTCAGATAACCTCTCATGAGTTAATTTTGTGCCTCTTTGAAGCTGTTTCCTCTTCTTCAGAAATTGATGTTTCTTGGTTCCTCTATCTTCATTCAAGTTCTGGAATTCTGTTATTCTTTGTGGATGTTCTTTGGACTTCTCCTTTGCTCCACATTTAAAAGAGGCTGATTGCCTGGTGCTTACTGCTATTGTTTGGTCTGTAATGTTCTAGTATGGAACTTTTACGTTGTGCTTGGGTCTGCATTAAAAGTTATAAACATAATGCTAGCCTCCTTGTCTTTAATGAAATCCAGATTCTCTGGTCATGTTAATAGGAGAATCGCAATTTCACAACACTGATCTCAGGGACCTGCTAGACCTCCTGCTGACCTCTGCAGTTAAAATGGTGGACTCCAAATGGAAGGAGACAGACAAGGCGACATTCAAGGGGTGGCTCAACTGGATTACACACCTCAGAGGGGCAGACAGCACCGCATTGCACAATTCACCCTGGAGACCGGCAACCAGGGGTATGTGGACAACACTGGATGAATACTTGGGTCACTATGAGCCCCCGTGAACAGAATCAAACAAGGGCGATCGCCCACAAGGTATCCTTCCACAGGCCAAGATAGAGCCACAAGCATGTTATCTCCTTGCGCAATTCCCTCTTCCTTCTCTTTTCTTGCTCCTTCTCTTTTTTTCATCTCACTTACCTTCATTCCTATAGTAGGACAGTGGAAAGGGGGACATCCGAACATGTAGACCGCTTACCTGTACCAGTGTCATGCACAGCCAGGTTGTGATGTTACCCTACGATGGGAAAGCGATGTTAAATGTATGTGTACATTTATTTTATAAAATACCTTGAAATTAAAAAAATAGCCCTTCTTACTTCAGGCATTGTATGCTGCAGACCTACCACTGCTGAAATGCTTTGCCACTTTGCACTTTGCAGCGACCATCCATCGCCCAACTGCCTTTCTCTGCTCTAATCTACAAGCACTAATGCACTCTGGAGTAATCAGTAATTACTTCAATTCAGAGTGTTTGGCCATTTTTCTGAAACTGACCTGATTAAATTAAATTTTCATGAGCAATCTGAATTTACCTGTGTATATAATGATCAGATAATTTGCACAATTATCCACATGTATTGAATACACATGAGTTTGAACCCTGAGCATTTGTTCACATTTGTAACTAATGAGTAGCTTCTGTAGTGCACATCGTATCTTTATTTTAGGATACTCCTGTTTCCTATCAACAATAAGCTTTACTATTTGGCCTCTTCAAGGGATTACCAACTACCGTGACCTGAAGTGGATGTTATCCTGAGAAATTGAAGTTTAGTGTTGTTTAATTGCTCTCGAGTTGTAAATGGTGCCTCAAAACCCCCCTAGGCAATATTCTGAAATATTTTGAGGAAACAGGATGATACAATGGACTTGATTTGAGGAAAACAGGGTATGCTAGCAAAACTAATTCTTTCTTGACAAACCAAGGCTCCATGCTTTATCAGAAGGGTATACAATTCACTAGAATTTAATCTTAGTTTGATTTAAAAATAAATAAGTTAAATTCTGAAGTGAATTGTCAATCTCCTTAATGAATGTTGCTATTAGAATATGTTCTTTTGTACATGCTAACCAATTTAAATCATTCCCAATGGCAAACGGGACTCATTTAAGACAAAGATCTGACAATTCAACACTTTCCTTAGAGGTAATACATATAATTCAGAACATTCCATAATATCAACTGTTACACTAAATACAGAAAAGGTCTGGAATGTGGTGAAACTGAAATTTATGCTTGCTGTGTTAAAATAATTTGTTTTTACAGATCATCTCTGTATTGAAATTACCACCCTTAAAATGGAATCCTGTGTACTTACAAAGCACTTGGGGCCCGATGTAGGTAGGCCTTTACCGATCGGTAACGGCCGAAAATACCGATTTTGGGCCCTTACCGATCGGTATACAGCCATCGAGATGTAGGGCAAAGAAAAACGTCCAAATCGGTACAAATACCGAATCGGAATGACTACCGAATCGAAAATAATCCGAATCGGAAATACCCCGAATCGGAAATGTAACGATTCGGTAACATACCGAATCGGATAAAAATACCGATTCGGTCCATGTACCGAATCGGTAGTGACACCGAATCGGAAAAAATCCGAATCGGACCATGTACCGAATTGGTAGTGACACTGAATCGGAAAAAATCCGAATCGGTCCATGTATCGATTCGGTAGAGACAGCGAATCGGAAAAAAGCAGATTCGGATAACCTACCGAATCGGTAGAATCACCGAATCGGAAAATCCCCGATTCGGACAGATAGGGAGATGTAG
The DNA here is from genome assembly GCF_964263255.1 of Lissotriton vulgaris. Taxonomy (NCBI): domain Eukaryota; kingdom Metazoa; phylum Chordata; class Amphibia; order Caudata; family Salamandridae; genus Lissotriton; species Lissotriton vulgaris. The sequence goes on from NC_141691.1 coordinate 1,499,652,476, forward strand.
GGAAGCACAGAAATACCGATTTTGGCTCTAAATCAGTATTTCTCACTCAGTATTTACCATGGATTACAATCAGGTGGTAACCAACTCCAACCCATAAAAATAGACCCAAAATGCATTGCAACTTGCAGGATGGCAGCTTTTTATGTCATTGCAAGGCGGCTACGGCTACAGCAGGAAGGACAGAGGGAATGGCAAAGAGAGGAACAGGTCTACAGACAGAGGATCACCCTGTTCATGCTCACAGAGGCAGAGATCCTACAGAGGTACAGGCTGGACTCAGACACCATTCTTGAGCTCATCAGGGACCTCAAACCACTGTTGGACCACCTCACCCCAAGGGCACACGCCATCCCAGCGCACGTCCAGGTGCTATGCAGCTTACACCTGCTTGCGTCTGGCAGCTATCAAAGTGGAGTTGCAGCGGTAGGAGGGGTGACCCAGAGCAGCCTGTCAAGGTTCTTCCACACATTCCTTGACGCCATGATACACAGGATGGACCAATAAATCTCTTTCCCTGCAACCCACGCAGAACTGGTACAAACTAAAGCTGACTTCTACTAGATGGCACAATTTCCCCAAATCATTGGCTGCATAGATGGCACTCACATTCCGATTTGCCCCCCAGCTGACACAGAATACATATACCGCAATCGGAAGTCTACGCACACCATCAACGTTCAGGTGATCTGCAATGCGAAGTGCACCATCACAGACTTGGTAGCAAAATTCCCAGGGAGTACCCACGACTCCTACATTTTTCAACAGAGCGGCATCTATGCACGGCTGATGGCTGGCGAATTTGGTGAAGGATACCTCCTAGGTGAGACACATCATCAGACCCCCATAACACAAAGTAGCTAAGTGTAATACATGTATGCATGTGAGTAATGTTACCCCTTTTCCTTCTAGGCGACAGTGCATATGCCCTCCGCTCATTCATACTCACCCCCTACCTCAACCCCTCCACACCCAGCCAAAGGAGGTATAACCGGGCCCACAAAAGCACAAGGAATGTAGTTGAACGGACCTTTGGCATCTGGAAAAGTAGATTCAGATGCCTGCACAAGAGTGGAGGTGCAAGGCAGTATACCCCCATCACCTGCTGCAAGATCATAGCTGTCTGTGCAATGTTGCACAACCTTGCGGTGAAGAAGGGCACTGAGGTGGAGTTGTCTGACTACGAGGACCATGACGACGACGTTGCTGTGCCACAAACACAACCTGCTGGGGTGTCTACGCCAAGTGATGGCAGATACGGACGTGAGGAGATTACAGAAAACTATTTCTGAGTGAGTACAGATGCACAGACAGGTAAATGGTTGTGAGGAAAAGAAAATTTTAATAATGTTGCAACACCGTTACTGCACTGATGTGCAACAAAAGAAAATGTCAATGTAAAGAAAATAAATGTCAAAGGTCCGGGTTGCCTCACCCGCCCTGGCAAGCCTACTTTTTGCTGCGCTTAGCAGCCCCACTGGGGTGTGCCTCTCCCCCTTTCGCATGTCCAGCGGCTTCTGCAGAGCGCCTGGTGCTCCGGCGCGGCTCCGACACAGCGCTGGCCGGGCTGCTGCGGCTGCTGCTGTCCCCAGCCTCCCCCAGGTCCAGGGCTGGATTGGCCGCAGTGTTGGAAATAATCATTGCCTCCAGGGCTGTTGTTATGCGGGCCATGCCCCTGGTGACCTCAGCGGTGTTCTGTGTCAAGCTTGCCTCCATATTAGCCCCACGTTGGCACAGTTGCGCGGTAGCAGCAAGGCGGCTAATAGATCTGTTGTGCATGCGGGCATCCCGCCGGCGCGAGTGCTCGTGCTCGTCAAGTCTGCTGCATAGCTGTGTGATGGCTGTGGTGAGACGGCCAAGACCTGCAGCAACTTCCTTATTTGTGTCGACGAAAGCCTTAAACCCTTGCACCATCTCGTCCATCTGCAGGTTGTGCTGGCGAAGCTGGCGCTGGCAGGCCATGATGGACTTTGACTGCATGCGCTGTATCTTGACCATGCTGCCCTCCAGCCCCTGGAAGACGCTGCCCTCCCGTGCCGGAAGTGCAGTGCTGGAAATGGCACGCCTCCGGGAACTGCTGCTGCCCTGCTGTGTGGGCTGGGGTGCCAATGGTGTTGTTGTGGTGGTGGCTGGGGCCTGACCCGCTGCTCCCTGGATAGGGTTGAGTGGAGCCACAACCATACTCCTGGCAGGAGATGTGGTAGGTGCAGGGTGGGCCGTTGTTGGAGAGTTCTCAGGGGAGAACAGCAATGGGGGTGTGCCAGACATTTGTGGGGAGTGAAGAAATGTGAAGTCAAGTCCTAGGTCTCCCTCATTTCCCTGGCCAATGGTGTTGTCCTCCTCCTCCTCCTACTCCAGGGCAGCCTGACTTGTGCTTGGCCCTGCCACCGCACTGGAAGTTGTTGCTGGTGCTGGTGCCTCAGTTGCTTGTGCTCCTCCGCCTGATGGTGCCCCTAGGTATAAAGAAGCATTTGTGAATTGAGTGCCAATGTATTACAGTCACTACAATTAAAGCATTGCACATGTCCTTGCATATACTTTGAATGTGTTCCACTGTTTTCTATATTGTGGTTCCGCACTGCCATATTTTGCCTACTTCTGCTGACTACATTTACCATGAGGCTTTTCTCTTGTATGTGGGTTACAGTACTGGGCTGGGGTTTGGCTGTGCATTGTGTCTAAAGGGGAGGTGTCTGGTAGGGTGTGTCATGATGCGCATGCTTCTTACCTGTAGCTGTAGCTCTGGCTGAGCTATCCAGGGTCCCGATTCCAGTCACACTCTCCCTCTCGATGGTGCTGGACACCAGTTCCTCCAGCTCAGTGAGGGGTGGCGCCGGGTTCCTGCCTCCACCAGTCAGTCCAGCTTGCCTCTGCAGCTCTGCCATTTTGCGTTTAGTCAGGCTGCGGATGTCATAAAATCTTTTTTTAGGTCATCAAGGGTCCTGGGGGTGACACCAACTGAGTTGACCTTCTCAGCAATCTCGTTCCAGAGCCTCCTCTCCGTGCTGTCCGGTACAGTGAGGGACAGCCTCCCAAAGAGCTGCCTGTGCACCCTCACCACCTCCTCCATCAACACCTGCAGCTCCATGGTACTAAATTTGGGTTTTCTCTTGTGGCCAGCCTTCTGGCTCTCACTGCTGCTAGCCATCTTTCTCTCACAGTGCTCTGGCTCCTGCTTCCACTGCTGCTCACTGTGAATGTTCAGCTCAGGCTGCCTCTCCAGAAAGTTCTTAATAAGCTGCAACTGCCTGGGTAGCCACTCCCTGCTTGGGTGGGGGAGGGTGGATCCACCTCATTGGATTTTACCGAATCGGATTTTACCGATTCGGATTCTACCGAATCGGATTTTGCCGAATCGGATTGTTCAATGCATTCCTATGGGCATTTTGGCCATGGGGGTGTATTTCGATCTCCGAATCGGTAATTGCCGAATTGGTATTTGCCGATTCGGCAATTTCCGATTCGGTGGTAGCCGATTCGGTACATATCGAATCACAATACCGATGACGAACGAATCGGTATTTTTTCGGGTTTTTTTTCCTACATCTCGTTTTCCGATTTCAGAATACTGATTCGGTGCGCCTCGGTATTTTGAAATCGGAAAAAGCGATTTACCTACATCGGGCCCCAAATCTCTTCAGTCTTTCTGGTGGAGAGAGGAACGTGTCAAGGTTGACCATTGTCACTGTTGTTGTTTCATATGAATGCGGTACACAGACAAAATATCGAGTTTTAAATTTTGATATACAATTATATCGAAGTTTAAATATCGATGGGACATAATATAGAAGGTAAGTAATATCGACAGTCTTAATATCGATATTAGTATGATATTAGTAATATCGAAGTTTTAAATATCGATGTCAATAATATCGAAATAAATAATTTCGATGTTACTAATATCAATTTTTAAATAAATTTTGTGTATATTATATTGTATTTATTATGTTTTATTATTTATTTTTAATGTAATTTAATTAAATATTGTCTTTTAGTACTGTAGCGGGTTGTGGGTTTATAGGGGAATAGGGTGGGAAGTAATTTAATTATGTTAAATTAATTATTAATTAGTAGGAATTATTAGTTAATTAATTGAGAATTAATTTTAATTAATTTTAATTAATTGATTAATTGATAAATATGTTCTGTAGCGGGTTATGGGTTTATAGGGGAATAGGGTGGGAAATAATTTAATAATATTTAATTAATTAATATATGTTTGTAAATATTTTTAATTAATAATTAATTGGTAATTAATTAATATTAATTAGTTAATTAATTAATATAATTTTGTACATATTTTTAATTATTAATTAGTTGGTAATTAATTAATATTAATTAGTTAATTACATTAATTAGAGTAATATTTTTATACATATAATTTTTTGTTATTTCTTAATTAATTAATTGGGAAAAAATAATATTAATTATTAAATTAAATTAATTACAGCTAATGTGCTAATATATTTACTTTATTGTTATTGTTAATTAATAATTAATTGGTAATTAAATAATAATAATTAATTTTGGGTAAAGGAGTATTTTTAGGGTTCAGGGTCAGTTTTCAGTTTTTGGGTGAAGGGGTATTTTTAGGGTTCAGGGTCAGTTTTCAGTTCTTGGGTAAAGGGGTATTTTTTGGGTTCAGGGTCAGTTTTCAGTTCTTGGGTAAAGGGGTATTTTTAGGGTTCAGGGTCAGTTTTCAGTTTTTGGGTAAAGGGGTATTTTTAGGGTTCAGGGTCAGTTTTCAGTTTTTGGGTAAAGGGGTATTTTTTGGGCTCAGGGTCAGTTTTCAGTTCTTGGGTAAAGGGGTATTTTTTGGGTTCAGGGTCAGTTTTCAGTTTTTGGGTAAAGGGGTATTTTTAGGGTTCAGGGTCAGTTTTGGGTTTTTGGGTAAAGGGGTATTTTTAGGGTTCAGGGTCAGTTTTGGGTTTTTGGGGTACAGGGATATTTTTAGGGTTCAGGGTCAGTTTTGGGTTTTTGGGGTACAGGCGTACAGGGTAAAAATAAAATAAATTTAAATTAAATCAATTAAATGAAATTAAAAAAAATACAATTACATTAAATTATTAAGTGTTTAATTTATTTTAAATGTATATGTATTAGTTTTACATTTTTTAATTATGTTTTAATATTTTTATTTAATATTTGTAAAATTATATGTATTTTAAAATTATTTTTACATTATTATTAATACATTTTAAAAAACGATATTTTTAATTTCGATATTTTTGTACTACGATATTAATTTTTCGATATTTTTGTACTTACCTTTATGAAGATATGACTCCGATATTTTTGATTTCGATATTTTTGTGCCGATATTTTTGTATGTAGATATTTTGTCTGTCGATATTATGTCAGACATTCATGAATGCAAGTGCCCCATGTATCACATTTAAGGACAAAAAATAGATAAAGAGTTTTCATGTGTAGATGAAGTTTAAATTTATGGATGAAATTAGCCATCTCATAATCTTGCAGAGATCTTTAATAACTCTTTGAAACTAATTGGTTGAAGAACGTGCCCTGAGTATAAACAAGATGAAACATCCCTGTTTAACTGTAAGTATATCCAATGAAAATAGTTTTTCCAGATTTCATGTATTTCTTTAGATGTTTTGCACTAAAGTGTGACAACATTGTTGCTAAAATATACAATCTGATCAATAGAATTCTGTGGTGGGACCAAAACCATTGTAAAATCAGTTTGAAAAACATAGAGTTTGGTTTACTTCAAGGGGCCTGGGTATTGACTGTATAGCTCTGGTCAACTAATGTGAAGAAATATCATTGCAACCATTTGCTTTTGCTTCCAATGGGCTACAATGAAAACAAGAATGGTTAGAATATGATAATAAGTTAATTCATTTAAATTCCAAGCAGTAGGTCAGGAATTAACCTACCTTGAGCGGCAAATGATGTTCAAAATATGGGCTTGCATTTGAAATCTAGTACTCTTTGATAGTTTGTCGAGATTTTTTCCTGCAAACCATGCAGTAGTATGGACAACCAAGCACTATCAATGGTGAGTATGCTGGTGTTCCTCACATACAAGAGAACTGGATACTGAGGGCCTCATTTATGAAAAATGACGTATTGCTATGTGAAAACAGCGATGCATCACTTTTCATTGCGCCCTCCGTGCATCATATTTACAGTATGACGCATAAAGTCGCAAGTAGTTACAGATACGTCAGCATTTCTGAAGTATCTGTAGGCTCAAAAATGACGCATTGCTGGAGTGTGTCACAAAAGTGACGCAACTCCATCAATGGGTCATTTCACATGGGCATGTCCCCTTTAAAATGTGCCTGTCTCAGTCTTACGCCTGCTGTGAGGCAGGCATAAGATATTGACGCATTTGCGTAGATTTCACCGCGTCACTTCTATGAGGCTTCCTTGCGTCAGAACGCCTACACTGCATACATTATACCTGGTGCAGGGGTTTACAAAGTGATACATCTACCTAGATGCATAACTTTGTAAATATGACACAACGTAGTGCATTTTTTACTCCGCTGGTGCGTCACAAAAAGTGACGCACCGGCGGCGCAAAAGTGACGCAAAGGCTTATAAATAAGCCCCTGAGCATTTTACAAAATGCTGGCCTTAATGCATGTTAGCTGTCCAAGTATGTGTGGACAAGAAGCCAATAAATATCACACAAAAGCTAGTGAAATGTGAGTAGAGGCAAAGTATAATACAATCTTTAAAATGTCAATAAAAATATTATTGTCCAACCATTGAAGAGCACAGCAGATGATCATTATGAATAGCTAAAAATCTAGGAAAATAATTGCAATATAAATGAAGGGAAAATATGAAAGATCACACAAAACATAATACAAAATCAAATAGAAGTGCAGCACAATACAGAGATAGCTGTCTATCATCACAATATAACATTTGCGATCAGTAAATGACCGTGAATACCAGAACAATAATGGAAATGAAAACCTAATAGCAATGTAATTACTAACACAATGGAACAGTTTACATAATATTTGAAAGCATACACCATTCGTGATCACTGCCTTATCATCACCAGAAACTGAAAAATGGGGAATCTTAGTCCCCCTGCAAATACCTGTTACCTTTTTAGGGGTTGCAGAACTTTGCTTTTTGCAAGATAGGCACCCCTTTTTTATTCTTTCCATAATTGACAGTAAAAGGTCACTGCCTATGTGAAGCTGGTCGGGTCCACTTTCTAGGTACTTGGCCTAACTTAAGAACTTATGTTTACCCTTATAAAGGTTTGTTATGAAGAAAGAGTGAAGAAAGAGCTGGGGGTGAATGGGACTTCTAGTCTTCTGGCAGCATCCACATCTTTACAGCAATGTGCAAAGTATCTTAATAAACACGTGATCGGTAAAAAAAAGTGAGACATTGTACAGAAACCACACTAAAGTGTACAGAGTTACTGCCTTTTAACCGCTTGTTTGAGCATATCACAAATTACTATCTTCAAAGCGTGCTCTAAATGATGCTCTCTCCCTACCAGGGTTCCTACAATCTCTTCGCTATCAGCGGTTTTGTTTGTGTCTTTGGTCAGGCTTGAAAAATTGGTGACTCATCCAACTCATCAGAAAACAAAGGTACTAGAGAGACAATCCCAACAAATTATGACCATGGCAGTACACAACCAAATCTATGTTCATTCAACATTCAGTCCACCAGAGAAACAAACACGCTAATAAAGACAATCAGTACCGATGGATCATGCTGCCCTGTGCCCCCAAACCTTCAAGAACATTATGGATTCAATCTGTGCAGCTACACCCACTAAACTATGAATTAACACATCACTATCATCTGGAGAATTCCATAGCAAGCTACTATAGGGTACATCAAGCTAATCCTTACGAAACAGAGATTATGTCCTAACAACCCATCAAACTACAGAATGATAATCAATTAGCCATTCATAGGCAAATTAATATGACAAGTTGCATTCAGAGCGAGCACACGTTTTCTTAAGGTTCTCTATGACTAACAAACAAGCTTCTGCTTTGGCAGAGACAAAGAATCAATTGCCAACGGTGGCTGGCATCTATGGGGAGGGTGGACGGGATAGCAAGCAAAATATTATAAAATGTAAAATAAAATAAAACGTACCTAACGCAATGTCCTTGCTTTGGACCTCTTCTTTGCAGGAACTAGAACTAAATGCCGGAACTCCCTTGCCCAGTCCTGGCACTGCTCACATGCAGCATATGAGCAGTGCCCTCATTAGAGGGAGTGGCCTCACTCGGTACTCCACACAGGAGGCCTGCACTTACTCTCAATCCAGCTGTTTTAAGACAGCTGAGTTGAGAGGTTTATAATGCTCATGTCCGGCCAAAAAGACATGCGCACTTTAAACAGTGCATTAGACAGCCCACCCTCCTCCCTGTTGCTGTCAGTCAGCAGCGGCCCGGTCCTGACACTCAGCTCCAGACAGGGGATGAAAATTCAAATGGTATGAAATACCATTTCGTTTTTCATCTCTGGGACTTTGGGGGATTTTAAGTGGTATGACACTCCTCCGCTCCAACGGGGGAGCCGCCTCTGTTAATTGCAATCTGGGGTGTCCTCATAAGTACATTAGACTGTAATAGAGGGGTTTCCTCCTACTTCATCAGATTTGTACTGTGGACCTTAATCTGAAACCTAAAAGGAATAACTAAAAAACAATTTTTTAATTACCTTTCACTGCTGGCCCGCGATCTTCTTCTCCCTCGCCGTGCTGCACTATGCTGTTCCTAGAACTACCATCATCAGGAGAACCGGCTCCCAGACTCCCCACGCAATCCCAGCGCTTCTCTCATGCAATTACTCCCAACATGAGGCAAGTGCTGGAATTGGGTGAAGCAGGCCAGTTTCACGCTGCAGCAGGGACAGGGAGCCTATGCTACTGGGCACTGCTGATATCTCAGAGGAACAGCCTGGAGATACCAAAGTGCACATGCCGATTTGGCTGTCCATAGACGGCTGGCCAAACTGACATGCACACTTTCAGGGCCTACCACCACTCCTCCCTGCTGCTGATCCTGAGACTATCAGCCAGATTCATCAATGTCAAATTCTGCGATTTCTAAATTGCGAGAAAATGCGAATCGCAATTTAGAAATCGCAGAACGGCATTCATGAGCATTTGCGATTTAAAAATGCGATTCGCAAGTGGCCGCTATCGCCGATTGCGAGACCCCAGAAATCGGTAAAAAAAATTGCAGAATCTGCAGATACCCCTGTTGAAATTACGATTTCGCAATTACCAATATCGCAAATAGCGATCTCGCTAACTGCGAGATCACAAAAACGGGGAGTCGCAACCTGAGCACAGTGATGACATCACAACCAGGAAGTAGGCAGGGCCACCCTCATTCAGCAGTGAGAGGCTGAAGTACAGGCATCAGTTGCAGAGCTCCCCTCCAGCATTCCCACAGGACTACAGCAGGAGACACCACAGTGGCAAGCATGGCACAGGATGCAGCAGGAGCTTCCACCAGTGGGAGAAAGCGCAAAATAAAGTTTTCAGAGCAGGAGCTCAAACACCTAATTGAAGGAGTTTCCAAGGATCACAACCGCCTATTTGGCAATGACTCCCGAAGGGTACCAGAGGCGGACAAAAGGCGCATATGGCTGCGCATCCACGCCAAAGTGAACGCCGTGGGGGTGACCCAGCGCTCGGTGGACGAGCTGAAAAAGCGCTGGTATGACTTAAGAGGGCGGGCAAAAGAAAAGATTGCTGAGAGGCTGGGGGAGCAATTGGCGACAGGTGGAGGGGAGCCCACTGTCCTACCGAACACCCCACTGGAGGACCAAGTGGAGGAGCCCATCAACCCACCGGCCTGCGTGGGTGTGACCCAGCTTGACTCCTCCCGACCCACCCAAAACACACCAGGTGAGTGCCATGCGACTGCAACCCCCTGTCCCCTAACATTGTCCATGACTCCAGTGCATCCTATACCAAACCCCAATCATGCAGACAAAGTAGAGCCCCATAGCGCAATTGCATTGTGGGACATGTAGTCTGCCCACAATTACCATCCTGTACCATAGAGCCTGACATGTCCAGTGAGAGTCAATCCTGCAGCGAGACAGGGAATGGTAGACTGCATGCATGTGGCAAGCCTAACTGTGTACGGAACATGTCACTAATCAACGTCCACTTTACATCACAGGTGGCGCTGATGTCCCCAGCACAGACAGTGAGGCCCTGGTGATTGAGGAGAACACGGAGGACACGGAGGGGGATAAACATCATACCCCACAGCCCGGACCATCAGGGCAAGCTGCCACAACAGCGGTCATCCCACCACCCGCCCCTGTGGCCCGTGCCACCCCCGTGACAACAGGCGCTGCTGTAGCACCACGCAGCACACAGCCACCAGTGGGGCCTGCAACACCAGCAGCAGGCCGCCAACAAACCCACCGCCCTGCGGCTGTGAGGAGCCAGACGAGCGGTCTGGTCAGGGAGCCGCGCACCAACACATCCTGTGCTGGCAGGGGCAGAATTGTGCGAGCAGGTGGGCTCTCCATTGAGCGCAGGATGCTGAGTGTGCACCAGACCTAGGCCCGACATCTAGCCGCCATCCACCTCCAACTGGACAAGACGGCACGTAATGTGGCACATATGACAGCAGCTGTGGAGGCCAACACTCAGGCAATGTCCAGGCAGCGGGATGTCAATCGCTGCAGACACCGCCAACTGTTGACCTGTCGGCGTACACGCGGTCCAATCACATTATTGGGAACGCCACCTCCCAGCTCTTGCGACGCTCCCTGGCCATGCAGGTCCAAATGGTGCAGTGCTGCCACGACGTCGCAACAGCACTGGAGAACAAAGCAACGGCCATGCAGGGCATGCAGGCCACTGGCCATGGCCAGGCGGGGGGCAGACGACAACAGAGAGGCAATATCAAGCCACAGCAGCCAGTCCCTACCACCGGTCATAGCACCCCGCCGCAGCAGCAGGCCCTCTGCTGCCGCACAGCAGAATCAGGAGGAGGACGTTGAGAGGAGGTCAGGGGCAACTACCCGGAGACGCCACTGAATTGTTGTGCATTACAATGAGGCCACATGCTGACGCAACAAGCATGCCATACAGACTAATCTGGACATATGACGCAATATGTCAATCTTTTCACACTTTACAGAATGCCATGTTTATTGTGCAGTAACAGTAACTAAAATTCTGAATAACGTACAGTGCCTCATGTCATTATTAATGTGGTCATGCATGAGTTGAGGAATGGGTGTGGGGAGTGGGTGCCCTAGAAATAGTTCATGCAGATTTTGTTGCGGCGCCTGTGTCCTTCTGCTGGATTCTCCCCGCGTGTGTGACGCACATGTGCAGGTGGCCGATTGTCCCCTTCTGACTCACTGCCAGAGATGTCTACAGGTATCCTGCGCTTGGTAGCAATGTTGTGTAGGATAGCACATACGGCCACGATGCGGCAGCAGACCTCAGGATCGTATTTGATGGCCCCACCAGTCTTGTGCAGTATGCGGAATCTGCTCTTCAAAAGGCCAAATGTCCTCTCAATGCAATTTCTTGTGCGTATGTGTGCTGTATTGTAACGCCGTTGCTGTGGTGTTGCTGGGTTGAGGTATGGGGTGAGTAGGTACTCACGGAGAGCGTAGCCGCTGTCTCCTGCATGATAGGAGCAGAGGGTGAGTGCCTGTGCAGCGCAGCGTCATTATCACATTGTACTGTTGTGTGGCATGTGTACTTACCCAGTAGGTGTCCTTCACCAAAGTCTCCCCTGGACAGTCGTGCGTGGATGGCACTGTGCCGGAATATGAAGGAGTCATGTGTGCTCCCCGGGTACTGTGCCACTATGTCCGTGATGATTGTCTTCGCATTGCATACCATCTGTATATTGAGGGAGTGGTAAGACTTGCGGTTACGATACATGTATTCCGTTTCTGCTGGTGGGCAGATGTGGATGTGGGTACAGTCAATGCATCCTATGATGTGTGGAAATTGTGCTACATTGTAAAATTGCAGCTTGGTTTCGTTCAAGTCCTGTTGGCTAGTGGGGAATGATATGTAGTGGTGTAGGCGGGTCAGCATGGCCTCCAGGAAACTCCTTAGGCAGCGGGACATGGTGGGCTGGGATATTCCCCCTGCAACAGCAACTATACCCTGGAAGCTTCCGGAGGCCAGTAGGTGCAGGCTGCACAATACCTGCAGATGTGTGGGAACGGCATTGGTCCTCCTTGTTGGGTGCTGCATGAGGGGGTCTAGGTCCCGGATCAGCTTGATTAGCATTGCCCCACTTAGGCGGTACTTTGCGTAGATTTGCTCCCTGGTTTGGCCCAGTAGGGTGACCCGCTGACGGAATATCCGCTCCTGGATACGTTGTCTGTTCCGTGCTGCTCGCTGTAGCCTTCGCCGCCTGACCACCATGTAGAGTCCTGCCATTGTGTGAGTCCTGAGGCTCCAGCTGCATGTCCTTAAGTGTGTTTGGTCAAGCCAGCACCTGTTGGTACTTAACAAGACTTTTTTTCTGAAGTGTTTTTTTTTTTACTGGTGACCACCTGGTTTGGGTTCTCCTTAATTTGTGTGTCGCTAAATGCGATTTTGTTTTTTTTCGCTATTTGCGATTTTTCATGAATTGCGATAGCGATTTCTTTGCGATATCGCACTTTTATTCGCAGAATCCATGGTTTCTCGCTATTACCGATTCGCTGATTGTCTTCTTCCTGGATTCTGCTAATTTAATTGCGAATTCGCAGAAAAAGTGTGCGATTTCACAATTTTCTTTGTTGAATCCCTTTTCAACAAATTGCGATCGCAATTGCTTTTTCGCAGCTATTGCGATCGCAATTTGGCTTCATGAATCTAGCTGATGGTCCCTTCCCACGCCAGACTCGCAGACTGGAAGTGAAAAATAAAAGCACAATAAACTAGTTTTAATGTCGTTCTATTTTTCTTTTGTCTGCTGACATTTCACCATTGGGCAATGCTCTCTGCCATAGAGGAGGAGTCCCCCAGGTTGAATTGATGGGGATTAATGGAATTGATTTATACGAAGGTAACACATTTTCCTCGTGTAGAAAAAAGAAAAGAAAAGAACTGCACTTGCTGTTTTTTTTTTGGATTGACATTTATACAAGTGTATGTTTCCTCATAAGAACATCGCTTTCAAATAAAGATGTCAGGACTTCTCTTGTAATTCATGTAGCATTTGCTGCTTCCAACAAGTACTACAGAAAACCGATGTCTATTAAAAATATCCTTAACTCTGGTACTATTATTATGACATCAATAAAAATTATTTAACAGAAAAAAAATACATCACATAGAGAAGACAACTTATGGCAAGTTTTCAATGCATCTTCGCTCTGAACCGTTTACTCTACGAGCCAGAGTAAGTACTTAAGAGCAAGGAATTCACACAACCAGGATTGATATTACCACACCCAGTAAATACTATCATCTCAGGATGCGGAATTTCACGAGTGAGGTAAATACCTCATATTCCTGATTTTTGATTGGAAATGCCATAACATGTAGAATCAATGTTTAATGTAGTAAATTCTGCATGCTTTGCCTTTTTACAGGCCCTTTTCCTTGATACATTTGTTAGGGGTAAATGTGTGATTTTCATCATTATTGCTCAGATCGGAATTCTGTACTTAATAATAAACGTAAATGAAAACGGTCAGGGATAATCTATGAAATCCTTGACTTTATCTTTTAACTGAAAAATCACATTGAAAATGTATTTTAAGTGCTTGTAAAACTATGGGCCTGATGTATGATGCTCCTTGTGCCGCCGGAACGTCACTTTTTTGACGTTCTGTGATGCAGGAGCCTGCTCCATAGTTATGTGGCAGCACTAAGCCACTTGTTTGGGCTTAATGCTGCCTCGTAAACATGGCTCCCTTTAACTCAGTTTTCTTTGATAAAGGGGCATGCAATGGGTGTTGTTGGGGGCGTTCCCAGCAGAATCCCTGGCTCTGAAGCAGTGCCAAAAACCTAGACCTCCCCAGGGGGAGTGTAAGGGAGGCACAACGAGGAGAAATTCTTTTTCGGATTGTTTTCCCTTTTTTAAGCACTGCCCTATGGTAAAACCTCATAAATGAGGCCCCATGATTCGTGATTTTGGAAATATGGAGTAAATTAGAACAGTCAGTTGAGGCATATGATGTATAATTTCGATCCATTTTAGAGGTTACATTACATGACTGCATATAGGAACATTGTGCACCAAGGTCTAGAAAGCATAAGACGAAAAACAGTCTAAGTAAATGGAGGGAATGCAACACTTATTGATTGGCAAATGCATCTGTCCAAATTCTCTAGCTCATGTGCACCTGTAATGTAAATACCTACCGCTTACATACCAATGGCCTAGTCAGTGACAGGATGAAGTTATGTTACTGCCATGCATTGGGAGGGGGAACTGTTTATCTATTTAACCACATGGCTGCTGGGCGTTTTCCCCCCCTGTGCTGGAAAATGCCATTTTAGTGGCACCATGACGAGCTCAGCTCGTCATCAGCACACGACACCTTTTGGTGATGACGAGCTGAGCTCGTCATCAGCATCGAAAGGGTTAAACCAGAGCACATGAAGAGTAAGCAACTATGCACGTCTCAGTAGTCATAGGAGGTTTAGACAAAAGTGTTCAGACAAACAAATCATCTGTGTGTTTACACAAGACAATTGGTATGCATACTGTGAACTGACAAAATGGCTGACTTTACTCAGGCAATCCAATACTAAATTCTATTTAAAGAAATATTTCATGCTGATTTTCATGAAGTTACAGTTTTCTTGGAATTCACAAGACTTCTAACGCGATCACATGTAAATCTGTTAAAGGAAAGATTTAGATGCATCAGTCAAACCCTTCACTAGCAGAGCTTGCACTGGAAGACACACATAAACCTCAGCATTGTTTGTCTATAGAAAATATGCTGTTTGGGAATTTTGTTCATTCCAATTTTTTGAGCGGACGAATGCCCCCATTTTTCTGATGAGGAATTTCGGCATTGATAGTTTGCCCTCAGAATTCCCATAAGTGCAGAGAGAAGTCATTCAGGTATGCAAAATTAATTAGTATTCCAACTTTTCTCAGATGGAATGGGGAATTGCTGGGGAAATAAATGTTACTGCAATCATTTCTTCAATTAGTTCTCAATGTTCTGCTGAAAAATACTATTAGGAATGTTCTGGACAAATGTGTCCCTAGGAAACCTGCGTATGGTAGTGTGCTCATGCTTATTTAATGAATCATAATACCAATTCGAGAGAAAATGTCAGATTCCATCCAAATCTATCTTAGAACGAAACTTCAAATAAAGTTCTAAGGGCCAAATTAGGCATTTTGGTGGTGTGGTAGGGGGCGGTACGCCATCGCAATGCTCTAGCACAACCAGAGCTGTGTGAGCAGCGCCTGCCAGATTACAAGTGTTTTTCATGTCTGGCAGGCGTTTCCTTGGTGATCCAACGGGGTGCCCCTGAAACTGGGCCATGCAATAGGAACCTCAAAGGCAGTACCTGCATTGCATGGACTGGTGCAGTCCTTGCAGGGCAGGTACTGGGTTTTATGCACACAGGGGACAAAACATGTGCTCCCCTGCATGCTACCCATGGCCCAGAGGCAAGTGGAGGCCCTGCACCGTCCCCTTTGTTTCCTCCCTGCCACAGTTTAGTGGAGGATGAAGCACCATGAAACCGTGGCAGAGCAGAAACTC
The DNA here is from genome assembly GCF_964263255.1 of Lissotriton vulgaris. Taxonomy (NCBI): domain Eukaryota; kingdom Metazoa; phylum Chordata; class Amphibia; order Caudata; family Salamandridae; genus Lissotriton; species Lissotriton vulgaris. The sequence continues at coordinate 1,499,668,166 of NC_141691.1, forward strand.
GTAATATGCTTGGTAGGACTGCGGCGCTCCAGCCAAGCATATTGCTGCCTAAATGTCTGCTACGCCACCATCAGGTATCTCTGATCCTAGTTGTTGCGGCAGTGCAATGGCGGTCCGACCGCTCAAATTGTAAAGGGGTGGTCAGACCGCTCATACGGTGGTGACTGGGTCGCCACTATTGTGCCACTGTGAGTCTGGCGGTTGATGGATGGCGAGACTCGTTATCAGGACCTTAGTCTTGTAGGACAACCTGGGTGTGAAAAAGCATCCAGATGTTTCTATTGCATAGATCTTCACTGTTTTACAGTGGCCACTTTGATGTTCCTAACCTGGCATTACACATGATGTCACTATTCACACTAAATGTATGACTTGAAAATTCCTCCTGGCTTATGGATTTCCTGAAAATAATTCTTGAACTGAGATCCGACATTGGTGAGTGTGAATGAGGTACCTAATATAAGTTTCCTTGCACAGGGACTGTTGTGAGTCCAGGCCAGAGAGGTCTGAGTAGATTTCAAATTCCCTATGTCCACATAAAATAAGTAAAACATCCTGAAAAAGGATTACTGTTTGAATGGGTATGTTGATAATATGGACAAGATATATTATATCCAGTGCATTTCAAAAAGAGGGGTTACGCACGCCAAATACAGTTGAATTTGTTAAATGTTAAAAAGGAATATCTTGGACTCTACTTACATGCTGGTATTGAGCAATCCCTTGTGTTGTGGTAGAGTCGATGAAAACTCCTATTGCACTCGGCTGAAAATGTAACAGGTCCTGGTTGAACAAAATAAGATAACACTGTTATACAAATGTCTGCAATTTGGGCAATGACCCTAACACAACACAACCATGTTAAATAAGTGAGGCAGAAAGCAAAATGAGTTTCACTACAATATTCAGAAATGATTCAGGAAGGCTACTCTATTTGAGCTTTTGCCAGCCACACACCATACTTTAATAGCTAGCGTAGCTCGTATATTATTGTGACAATCAAGCTAGACAGCCTTGCCAAAAGAAGATGGGACGGATTCTCAAATTAAGAAACGAACATGGGCAAAATGAACAGGCTTAGCTTTTCTTTTTTTTAGCTCACACACTCTGAAGCATCCAAAAAGAGACACACATTCAATATTAGAACATGCGCAAATGTCTACAGACTGTCACATCTATATATATATTGACAGAAAAAAACATAGGCTTCAGGGGTGTTATAGTTAGCTGGCCATTTCCCTTGTACTAAACCATAGAAATTCCTCAGTTATAATTAGTTCTGCTAACTATAACTCGCGTGCCTGCAATGCACTTCTGATGATGTCACATATTGCATCATTCATGACATGGTTAGTGACATCACTGATGACATCACTGAAACCTATGGTTGTTTTCTGTGAATTTCAAAGGTTTTTTAAATTCTAATTTCTAACTAACGTCTGTGTAACCAATGTTTTTTTCTGTGAATTTCAAAGCTTTTTTAAATGCTACTTTCTAACTATATCGTCACTGAAACCAATGGTTTTTTTCTGTGAATTTCAAAGGTTTTTTAAATGCTCATTTTTAAGTGTGATAGTAGTTATACCTATTTTTTTGTACTGATTTTCTACAGTTTTTTAAACTGTTTATTTATAAATATTTTATTCATTAAATAACATTATATATTTTTCTGAAAATTGCAAAAAAAAGTTTTTAATTCAAACTGAAATATTGATTACTTTTTTATTTTTTATTTTAATATATTTATATTATTTTCTTTTAAAAAAAACAATCCCCGAATTTTTTCAGAGTCACGCACTCAAAGCGTACACATCACGGTGGGTGCGTGGATTCTAGCCGCCATTTTAGAAAAGTTGTGAAGGATCCGCATACGGTGTGTGACAGCTGCGTGTTTTTCAGTTACATCATATACATTTCATACTACACGATGTGCGCGATTGGTATGCGACCAGTCCACGACTCCTGCTCCCGCGCATTCATGACGCATCTGCATTATGGTACGAGATGCTTGCACTGTGGCGGGTCCCACGTGACGTCATATACATGCATTTTTTCGCAAAATCGGGTGCATGCATCAGGAGCACAGAGAACCAGGTCAGCAGAGCTGCTGTAGAGCCAGAGAAACCAGGTCAGCAGAGCCCTTGTAGAGCAAGAGAACCAGGTCAGCAGAGCTGCTCAAGAGCCTAAGAAGCAGGTCAGCAGAGCTGCTCAAGAACCAGAGACCCAGGTCAGCAGAGCTGCTCTAGAGGCTGTGAACCAGGTCAGCAGAGCTGCTTTAGAGCATAGAACCAGGTCAGCAGAGCTGCTCTAGAGGCAGAGAACCAGGTCAGCAGAGCTGATTTAGAGGGAGAGAACCAGGTCAGCAGAGCTGATTTAAAGCAAGAGAACCAGGTCAGCAGAGCTGTTCTAGAGCCACAGGAACAGGTCAGCAGAGCTACTGTAGAGCCATAGAACCAGGTCAGCAGAGCTGCTTTAGAGCCAGAGAACAGGTCAGCAGAGCTGCTTTAGAGCCTAAGAACCAGGTCAGCAGAGCTGCTCTAGAGCCAGAGAACCATGTCAGCAGAGCTGCTGTAGAGCCAGAGAAAGCAGGTCAGTAGAGCTGCTTTACAGCGAGAGAACCAGGTCAGCAGAGCTGCTTTAGAGGGAGAGAACCAGGTCAGCAGAGCTGCTTTAGAACCAAGGGAACAGGTCAGCAGAGCTGCTCTAGAGCCAAGGAACCAGGTCAGCAGAACTGCTTTAGAGCCATGGAACCGGGTCAGCAGAGCTGCTTTAGAGCCAGAGAACCAGGTCAGCAGAGCTGCTCTAGAGCCTCAGAACTAGATAAACAGAGTTGCTCTAGAGCCAGAGAACCAGGTCAGCAGAGCTGCTGTAGAGCCAGAGAAACCAGGTCAGCAGAGCCGTTGTAGAGCCAGAGAACCAGCTCAGCCGAGCTACTCTAGAGGCCGAGAACCACATCAGCAGATCTGTTGTAGAGCCAGAGAAACCAGGTCAGCAGAGTTGCTTTAGAGGGAGAGAACCAGGTCAGCAGAACTGCTTTAGAGCCAGAGAACCAGGTCAGTAGTGCCGATCCAGAGCCAGAGAACCAGGTCAGCAAAACCGCTTTAGAGCCAGAGAAGCAGGTCAGCAGAGCCCTTTAGATGAGGAGAACCAGGTCAGCACAGCTTCTGTAGAGCCAGAGAACCAGGTCAGCAGAGCTGCTTTAGAGCAAGAGAACAAGGTCAGCAGAGCTGATTTAGAGCCAGAGAACCAGGTTAGCAGAGCTGCTCTAGAGCCAGAGAAACCAGGTCAGCAGGGCTGATTTAGAGGGAGAGAACCAGGTCAGCAGAGCTGCTTTAGAGCCAGAGAACCAGATCAGAGGAGCTGCTCTAGAGCCAGAGAAACAGGTCTGCAGCACTACTTTAGAGCCATGGAACCAGGTCAGCAGAGCTGTTTTAGAGCCAGAGAACCAGGTCAGCAGAGCTGCTCTAGAGCCTAAGAACCAGGTCAGCAGAGCTGCTCTAGAGCCAGAGAACCAGGTCAGCATAGCTGCTGTAAAGCCAGAGAAAGCAGGTCAGTAGAGCTGATTTAGAGCATGAGAACCAGGTCAGCAGAGCTGCTTTAGAGGGAGAGAATCAGGTCAGCAGAGCTGCTTTAGAACCAAGAGACCAGGACAGCAGAGCTGCTCTAGAGCCAGAGAACCAGGTCAGCAGAACTGCTTTAGAGCCACAGAACCAGGTCAGCAGAGCTGCTTTAGAGCCAGAGAACCAGGTCAGCAGAGCTGTTGTAGAGCCAGCGAACCAGGTCAGCAAAGCTGCTCTAGAGCCTGAGAACTGGTTCAACAGAGTTGTTCTAGAGCAAGAGAACCAGGTCCGCAGAGCTGCTGTAGAGCCTAAGAAGCAGGCCAGCAAAGCTGCTCTAGGACCAGAGACCCAGGTCATCAGAGCTGCTCTAGAGGTCGAGAACCAGGTCAGCAGAGCTGTTGTAGAGCCAGAAAAACCAAGTCAGCAGAGCTGCTTTAAAGGGAGAGAACCAGGTCAGCAGAACTGCTTTAGAGCCAGAGAAACAGGTCAGCAGAGCTTCTCTAGAGCCGGAGAAACAGGTCAGCAGAGCTACTTTAGAGCCATAGAACCAGGTCAGCAGAGCTGCTCTAGAACCTAGGAACCTGGTCAGCAGAGCTGCTCTAGAGCCAGAGAACCAGGTCAGCAGAGTTGCTGTAGAGCCAGAGAAAGCAGGTCAGTAGAGCGGCTTTAGAGCGAGAGAACCAGGTCAGCAGAGCTGCTTTAGAGGGAGACAGCCAGGTCAGCGGAGCTGCTCTAGAACCAAGGGACCAGGTCAGCAGAGCTGCTCTGGAGCCAGAGAACCAGGTCAGCAGAACTGCTGTAGAGCCAGAGAAACCAGGTCAGCAGAGCCGTTGTAGAGCCAGAGAACCAGCTCAGCAGAGCTACTCTAGAGGCCGAGAACCACATCAGCAGATCTGTTGTAGAGCCAGAGAAACCAGGTCAGCAGAGTTGCTTTAGAGGGAGAGAACCAGGTCAGCAGAACTGCTTTAGAGCCAGAGAACCAGGTCAGTAGTGCCGCTCCAGAGCCAGAGAACCAGGTCAGCAGAGCTGCTTTAAAGCCATATAACCAGGTCAGCAGAGCTGCTCTAGAGGCAGAGAACCAGGTCAGCAAAACCGCTTTAGAGCCAGAGAAGCAGGTCAGCAGAGCCCTTTAGATGAGGAGAACCAGGTCAGCAACGCTTCTGTAGAGCCAGAGAACCAGGTCAGCAGAGCTGCTTTAGAGCAAGAGAACAAGGTCAGCAGAGCTGATTTAGAGCCAGAGAACCAGGTTAGCAGAGTTGCTCTAGAGCCAGAGAAACCAGGTCAGCAGGGCTGCTTTAGAGGGAGAGAACCAGGTCAGCAGAGCTGCTTTAGAGCCAGAGAACCAGATCAGAAGAGCTGCTCTAGAGCCAGAGAAACAGGTCTGCAGCACTACTTTAGAGCCATGGAACCAGGTCAGCAGAGCTGTTTTAGAGCCAGAGAACCAGGTCAGCAGAGCTGCTCTAGAGCCTAGGAACCAGGTCAGCAGAGCTGCTCTAGAGCCAGAGAACCAGGTCAGCATAGCTGCTGTAAAGCCAGAGAAAGCAGGTCAGTAGAGCTGATTTAGAGCACGAGAACCAGGTCAGCAGAGCTGCTTTAGAGGGAGAGAATCAGGTCAGCGGAGCTGCTTTAGAACCAAGAGGCCAGGACAGCAGAGCTGCTCTAGAGCCAGAGAACCAGGTCAGCAGAACTGCTTTAGAGCCTCAGAACCAGGTCAGCAGAGCTGCTTTAGAGCCAGAGAACCAGGTCAGCAGAGCTGTTGTAGAGCCAGAGAACCAGGTCAGCAAAGCTGCTCTAGAGCCTGAGAACTGGTTCAACAGAGTTGTTCTAGAGCAAGAGAACCAGGTCCGCAGAGCTGCTGTAGAGCCTAAGAAGCAGGTCAGCAAAGCTGCTCTAGGACCAGAGACCCAGGTCATCAGAGCTGCTCTAGAGGCCGAGAACCCGGTCAGCAGAGCTGTTGTAGAGCCAGAAAAACCAAGTCAGCAGAGCTGCTTTAGAGGGAGAGAACCAGGTCAGCAGAACTGCTTTAGAGCCAGAGAAACAGGTCAGCAGAGCTTCTCTAGAGCCGGAGAAACAGGTCAGCAGAGCTACTTTAGAGCCATAGAACCAGGTCAGCAGAGCTGCTCTAGAACCTAGGAACCTGGTCAGCAGAGCTGCTCTAGAGCCAGAGAACCAGGTCAGCAGAGTTGCTGTAGAGCCAGAGAAAGCAGGTCAGTAGAGCGGCTTTAGAGCGAGAGAACCAGGTCAGCAGAGCTGCTTTAGAGGGAGACAGCCAGGTCAGCGGAGCTGCTCTAGAACCAAGGGACCAGGTCAGCAGAGCTGCTCTGGAGCCAGAGAACCAGGTCAGCAGAACTGCCTTAGAGCCATCGAACTGCGTCAGCAGAGCTGCTTTAGAGCCAGAGAACCAGGTCAGCAGAGCTGTTGTAGAGCCAGAAAAACCAAGTCAGCAGAGCTGCTTTAGAGGGAGAGAACCAGGTCAGCAGAACTGCTTTAGAGCCAGAGAAACAGGTCAGCAGAGCTTCTCTAGAGCCGGAGAAACAGGTCAGCAGAGCTACTTTAGAGCCATAGAACCAGGTCAGCAGAGCTGCTCTAGAACCTAGGAACCTGGTCAGCAGAGCTGCTCCAGAGCCAGAGAACCAGGTCAGCAGAGTTGCTGTAGAGCCAGAGAAAGCAGGTCAGTAGAGCGGCTTTAGAGCAAGAGAACCAGGTCAGCAGAGCTGCTTTAGAGGGAGACAGCCAGGTCAGCGGAGCTGCTCTAGAACCAAGGGACCAGGTCAGCAGAGCTGCTCTGGAGCCAGAGAACCAGGTCAGCAGAACTGCCTTAGAGCCATCGAACTGCGTCAGCAGAGCTGCTTTAGAGCCAGAGAACCAGGTCAGCAGAGCTGTTGGAGAGCCAGAGAACCAGGTCAGCAAAGCTGCTCTAGAGCCTGAGAACTAGTTCAACAGGGTTGCTCTAGAGCCAGAGAACCAGGTCAGAGGAGCTGCTGTAGAGCCAGAGAAACCAGGTCAGCAGATCCGTTGTAGAGCCAGAGAAACAGGTCAGCAGAGCTGCTGTAGAGCCTAAGAAGTAGGTGAGCAGAGCTGCTCTAGAACCAGAGACCCAGGTCAGCAGGGCTGCTCTAGAGGCTGAGAACCAGGTCAGCAGAGCTGTTGTAGAGCCAGAGAAACCAGGTCAGCTAAGCTGCTTTAAAGGGAGAGAACCAGGTCAGCAGAACTGCTTTAGAGCCAGAGAACCAGGTCAGCAGAGCTGCTCTAGTGGCAGAGAACCAGGTCAGCAGAGCTGCTTTAGAGCCGAGGAACCAGTCCAGCAGAGCTCTTCAGATGGAGAGAACCAGGTCAGCAGAGCTGCTTTAGAGCCAGAGAACCAGGTCAGCAGAGCTGCTCTAGAGCCAGAGAACCAGGTCAGTAAAGCTGCTCTAGAGCCTGAGAACTAGTTCAACAAAGCTGCTCTGGAGCCAGAAAACCAGGTCACCAGAGCTTCTGTAGAACCATAGAAACCAGGTCAGCAGAGCTGCTTTAGAGGGAGAGAACCAGGTCAGCATAGCTGGTTTAGAGCCTGAGAACCAGGTCAGCAGAGCTGCTTTAGAGCCAGAGAACCAGGTCAGCAGAGCTGCTTTAGAGCCAGAGAACCAGGTCAGCAGAGCTTCTCTAGCTGACACTGACTGACTGACACTGACTGATTGACACTGATTGACTGGAACTCACACTGACTGACACTGAATGACACTGATTGACTGACACTGACTGACTGACACTGATTGACTGAGACTGACTGACTGACACTGACTGACACTGATTGACTGACACTGACTGACAGTGATTGACTGACACTCACTGACTGACACTGACACTGGTTGACACTGACTGACACTGACTGACTGACTGACACTGACTGAAAGACTGACACTAACTGAATACTCTCTAGTACTCCCTCTCTACTACTCTCTATACTAGTCACTCTCTACTACTCACTCTCTACTACTCACTACTACTCTCTACTACTCTTTATTATTCACTCTCTACTACTCACTCTCTCTCTACTACTCACTGTCTACTACTCACTCGCTACTACTCTCTACTACTCACTCTACTACTCACTCTATACTACTCTCTACTACTCTCTACTAATCCCTACTACTGCTCTCTACTACTCACTCTCTACTACTCTCTACTACTCACTCTCTACTACTCTCTACCACTCCCTCTCTACTACTCTACTACCCACTCTACTACCCACTCTACTACCCACTCTCTACTACTCTCTCCTACTCTCTCTACTACTCACTCTCTACTATTCACTCTACTACTCTCTCTCTCTCTACTACTCTCTCTCTCTACTATTCACTTTCTACTACTGACTCTCTACTACTGACTCTCTACTACTCGCTCTCTACTACTCTCTACTACTCACTGTACTACTCACTCTCTACTACTTTCTACTACTCACTCTACTACTCTCTCTCTACTACTCTCTACTACTCACTCTCTACTACTCACTCTCTACTACTCACTCTCTTCTACTCACTCTACTAATCACTCTAATACTCACTCACTACTACTGTCTACTACTCAATCTCTACTAGTCCCTCTCTATTACTCCCTATTACTCACTCTCTACTACTCTCTACTACTCACTCTACTACTCACTCTCTAGTACTCTCTACTACTCACTATCTACTACTCTCTACTACTCACTCTCTACTACTCACTCTCTACTACTCACTCTCTAATACTCACTCTCTTCTACTCACTCTACTAATCACTCTACTACTCACTCTCTACTACTCACTCACTACTACTCTCTACTACTCAATCTCTACTAGGCCCCCTCTACTACTCTCTACTACTCACTCTCTACTACTCTCTACTACTCACTCTACTACTCACTCTCTAGTACTCTCTACTACTCACTCTCTACTACTCTCTACTACTCACTCTCTACTCTCTATTACTCATTCTCTCCTCTCTACCTCTTTCTACCTCTCTCTACCTCTCTACCTCTACCTCCCTACCTCTACCTCTCTACCTTTACACCTCTACCTTTACACCTCTACGTCTCTACCTCTCGCTACCTCTCTCTACACGCACACAAATGCACATATGCATGTGTATATGTATATGTATATATATATATATATAAATAAATGTATGTGTGTATATATATATATACATACATACATAAACATATATATAAAATGCATATCTACATAAATACAAATATAAATGCATGCATACATATACATATACATATCAAAACAATTCCTGCCCGTCCCCTTCAAGGAACAGCAGCTCACAGCTTACAGGCACGGAACTCACAATACCTCCCAGGCAAGTCAAAGACCTCCACACAGAAGATTGTGGCAGAGCAGTGCAGACATTTATTTTGGCAAAGAATGTCCCAGGCAAGTGCCCTCCTTGACGCGTTTCGCTCCTCGTGGGAGCTTGGTCACATGATGCGTCCTTTTTCATGACGTTTTTTAAAGTGATCACAGTGAATAAAGTGCACAAATGGCCTTAAAAACAAGGTTTAATGTTTTCCGCATAGAAACAAAGCAAATAGACAATGGCAACAACAGTAATATTTATGCTCTGGGAAAGCATTTTGTTAAATTTGATCATAATAATAATTAATACATAGTGTAGTAAAATCACCGTTTAACTTGTAATATCGTATAAAACCATATTGGTCTACATGTGCAAATACGTTGTTAAATAAAGTGCTTAGTGCAAATTACAACTCAGCATTAAATTCTAGCACGTTTCAAAAGACCATAATGCTATTACTTCATTTCATCTTGGTCTAAATGTGCAAAATACGCTAATCAATAAATCAATAAAGTGCTCAGTGCAAGAGAACAAATCAGCATTTGAATTCCAGCATAGTGCAATAGGCCATATTACTGTTTCTACTATTAGATATGATCAGAGATGTTAAGAGCTTATCCCCTTGAGCGAAAAATGTACATAAGAACCGACCTATATCACACAGTACTTTAGGGATGGTGTATGCTACACCAATTTAATCCTCATTTCATTACTCATAACAGTGCTTGAATAAAATGATGCATATATGAAGGTAACTCTCTGCCATGTTCGATGTTCCTACTAAAACTACTAGGGCATCTACCAAAAGTGCTAGTGCAAACGCATCTCATGACAGATGTTCAGTACTGCCAGGCCGAGTCAAAAACAAATCTAAAAAGCAAGTGCAAAATTATGTAGACTCGCCATGTTCCAGCCATTTACACAGCACAGCAAAAAAATTGGAGGAACAAGTACAACTAATTTTCCAATAGCTACCTTTCAAGCACCGAATGAAAGAGAAAATAATGGATCATAACTAACACTAATGCAATGACACCCCAGGTAATTAAAAGTCGATTTATATCAAAATGCAAATGTGCCTAATGTCTAGTCTGTGCAAAAAAGTGCTGTGCAAACAAAGCTGTGTAAAGTGCATATATTAACTTAACTACATAGCAGCAGAAGAAAAAACGTATATATATATATAAAATTTTACATAAAAGATTGCTTGAGACCAAGCAATACTATAAGATACATAAGATCTCCATCTTTTCCAAGAGGGACAGTTGAGTTTGACATGAGGAACACAGAATAGACGTAATGACTAGCACTAACTTAGAGAAAGTTGTGTAAATCTTCATTCATATTCAACCAGTTAGGAACTCGAGTATCTAGTGCTAAAATGAATTGCGATTCCCTTTGTCTAAGCAATTTGTCACTGTTACCACCCCATCCGGGGTTTGGAACCGATCCCAAAACTGTATATTCAACATCCTTGAGTTTGTTGGCATGAACTGATCTAAAATATCTCGCCACTGGGTAATTATGTTCAGAATTCACAATCGCCCTGACTTGCTGAAGTATACGCCTATGTACAGGCAGCTTTGTGCTGCCTATATATTCCAGATTGCATGTACATCGCAGTTTATATATGGCGTATTCAGAACTCCATGTCAGATGCTCCTTAATGGAGATCAACTTGTCACTAAAAGCTGTAACATAGTGAGTTGAATTTTTGGCAAAAGTGCATGCTCAACAAGACGTACACTTAAAAAAGCCTGGTTTCATCAACCAAGTGCTTTTTGCTTTTACCTCAAGCATAGATTTAACAAGGGCATCCCTCATAGAGGGCGCCCCCCTGAAAGTGATAGCTGGCAGATCGGGGAGAATAGGTCTCAAAATGGCATCAGTCATAATTATTGGCCATTCAGAATATATGATTCTGCGAATGGACTGCTCTTGTACATTAAAGGTGGTGAAAAGCCTGACAGACTGCACAGTATGATCAGCTGCCATAGTCACAGATGCTTGTTCTGACTTAGCTTGAAGAAGAGTTTCCCTCTGATTAGCATTGGCTTTATTAAGGGCTTTAGTTAATTGTTTCTCTGTGTACCCTCTATTCAAAAACCTTTGGAGTGCCTCACTTTGACACTTTCAAGATACCTGTCCTGAACTACAGATGTGACGTATACGAATACATTCTCCGTATGGTATGCTATTAATTAAGTGTCTAGGATGTGAGCTCTGAGCGTGAAGAATGGAATTTCCAGCAGTGGACTTGATGTTGAGTTCCCTGATAAACTGCATAACATATATGTATACATATGCATGTTATGTACATGAAAGTTTGAAAAACACTAATACAAGCAAAGCTAAAAAGCCACCTAATTACAAACAAAATTGCTTTAACTTAATCGAGGGCGAGGCCTATTGTATTTTCCATGCTTGTTTACTTTGGTTCCATCAAGAAGGCATTCAGATGTGTCACACATTTGCCATACATTCTGAATGTTAGCACTCTAGTTGCTCATTAGATCACTGTAGTAAAGCTACTGCTCACCAGGGAAGTCTGCTGCTGGTATTCAAAGTGCATGTTTCAGTCTGCATGCCAGAAGTTTTTAATGAAATAGAAGAAGATTTAAGAAGTCAAAATGTGCCCTAATTTTTCTTTCTGCAGCACTAATCGTAATTTCTATGGCAAAATGAACCCCCTCATTTTGTTCCTTTGCAAATTAAATGTTTTAAGTGTTACCACCTTATTCCAACCAAGATGGCTTCAGGTGTGCCATACTTTTGTCATGTTAGACTGTTAGCACTTTAGTTGTTCTTTAGAACACTCTGTGACATTCTATCATTAGGCTATACTTGGGCTACATCTGGGTGATATTTGTGCGACATTTGGGCTCTTGTGGCCATCTTGGGAGACTTATTTGTAAATTGTTGTGAAGTTTCCTAATTTTCTCATTTACTACAATATCCTCAGTAGGAAATACTTTCAGTTTTTTACGTTGATTCCATCAAGAAGGCATTTAGATGTGTCACACATTTGCCATAAATTCAGCACTCTAGTTGCTTATTAGATCGCTGTAGTAAAGCTACTGCTCACCAGGGAAATCTGCTGCTGGTATTGAAAGTGTATGTTTCGATCTGCATGTCAGAATTTTTTAATGAAATAGAAGAGGATTTGAGAAGTCACTCAAAATGTGCCCTAATTGTTCTTTTTTCAGCACTAATCATAATTTCTATTGCAAAATAAACCCCCTCATTGTGTTCCTTTCAAATTAAACCACTAACTCTCTACTACTCACTCGCTACTACTCTATACTACTTACTCTCTACTACTCTCTACTACTACTCTCTACTACTCACTTTCTTCTACTCACTCTCTACTACTCTCTACCACTCAATCTCTACTAATCTACTACTCACTCTATACTACTCTCTCACTACTACTCCCTCTCTACTACTCAATCTACTACTCTCTACTACTCACTCTCTACTACTCCCTCTCTACTACTCCCTCTCTACTATTAACTGTCTACTACTCACTCTCTACTACTCGGTCTCTAGTACTCTCTACTATTCACTCTCCACTACTTACTCTCTACTGCTCGCTCTCTACTGCTCTTAACTACTCACTCTCTACTACTCACTCTCTACTACTCTACTACCCTCTACTACTCTCTCTACTACTCACTCTCCGCTACTCACTCTCTATCACTTTACTACTCTCTACTACTCTCTCTACTACTCACTCTCTACTACTCTCTACTACTCACTCTACCATTCTCTACTACTCTCTCTCTACTACTCACTCTCTACAACTCTCTACAACTCACTCTCTACTACTCACCCTCTACTACTCACTCTCCACTACTCGCTCTCTACTACTTGCTCTCTACTACTTGCTCTCTACTACTCACTCTCTACTACTCTCTATTACTCACTCTCTACTACTCACTCTACTACTCTCTACTGCTCACTCTCTACTACTCTCTCTACTACTCTCTACTACTCTCTACTACTTACTCTCTACTCTCTATTACTCATCCTCTACTCTCTACCTCTCTACCTCTACCGTTCTACCTCTACACCTCTACCTCTCTACCTCTCTCTACATGCACCCATATGCACATATAAATACATATATATGCATATACATTTATATATATATATGTATGTGTATATATTACCTACTGGCGATAGCCAGTAGGTATATATGGTTAGGATTAGCTACCATAGGAAATCCGCAACATCCTATTGGGAATAACTTTGGCGCCGGTTGAGGAATTTGCGTGTAATTTTCCAAAATTTTGGCCAGCTCCGCTCCGCTCCTTCCCTGAAAGTTTCGGGGGGATTCGTGAAGCGGGGGCTGAGAAAAAAGGGGGGCCCAAAACGTGTTTTCCTCATGTTAATTTCCATAGGACGGTCTGAGAAGTCTACAGCCCGAACCGCTGAATGGAATAACGCCAAACTTTGCAAAGGCAGATGTGCCTTTGCTATGTTTGGTGAAAATTCCTCCCGTGGTTTTTAAAATTATCTTCAAAAACACATACATATCTGGGCGGAGCCTAACCACACATCTGATCTGATTGGCTGTCAGCACTTCATCCAAGAAGTGTTGGCAGCCATCCTGGGACCAATATACATGATAGCACCTCATTAAAAAGCATTGTAGTTAATAGAGGGTTTTAGGACTTTAGTTACATTATAAATCATTTTTTGATGGTACCATATTCATTTTAGGAATTGTGGTGTGTTCTAAGGTGATTTTACCATGTGAAAAAGCCTTCTGCTGTGATATCATGAATCATGTTTGAAAGAAAACTATTATCTCATGCTTTTCCCACAGTCGTTTGGTAGGGGATCTATAAGCTAAACTGAAAGCATATTTTCTGTAAATTCACATTATCTTTCTCAGTCATGTGAGAATGAAGTCTGACATTCTCAGTAAAACATGTACATCCAACAAGGACAGAGACTGTCAGTTGATTCCTTTGTGTTAGGCTCCGCCCAGATATATATGTATTTTATTCCTTTAATATCTAAAAAACTACTAAACCGATTTACACCATTTGAGCAACAGGCATGACTCTGAACCAAGGTCTACCTCTCTGCCAAAGTTGGTGTAATTCCGTTCAGCAGTTCGGGCTGTAGCTGCGATTAACGGTCCCAATGGAAGATTGCATGGGGAAAACACATTTTGGGACCCCCCTTTTTTCTCGGCTCCTGCTTGACGAATCACCCCGAGACTTTCAGGATAGGAGCGGACCGGAGCGGGACATAAGTTTTGAAAATTTCGCGGAGATTCGTCAACCGGCGCCAAAGTCATTCCAAATAGAATGTTGCAGATTTCCTATGGTAAATAGGTCCTAACTAAAACTACCTACTGGTGACCGCCAGTAGGTAAAACCCATTTGCACATACAGGTAGTCATGCACACAGATAAACAAACGTACGGACATCAATGCACACAGGCGAACAAATTACATGCTTCTGAGTGGTACAGGTTAATGTACAGTAGCGGAGAATAGGATGAAGTGAACTTGAACCATATAATACAAGTGCCCCAGAGGTGCAACTGATATGTGTGATACTTTTTGTGCCACAGTGGCACATTGGTATTACACAAGAGGCAGCAGATGCTTACACATCCCCTTCTGTAATATTGATAATGGTGGTCCTAAATATACACTAACCAATCTCACTGGGGTGCTTTCTCATTGTCATTGGGGTATAGTCTCATGCGAATTAAGAAACACTTTGCACCTGTTTTATATTACAGAAGCACAAACAGAGGTTAAAATGCAATCAGGTGGAGCACTGTCTAGAGGTCAGTGCTCAACCTGAGGGCACCACTTAGGAGGTGGTTACAGTGGTTCCAGGGGCGCAGGTAACCACCTGCATGCAGGGGCAGTTGCTCACAGCGTGTGCTTGCAGGAGTAATGGTCCTTCCTGTCACAGTTTGTGCCTGCACTGAGGAGAAAGCATTTTCTTCAATGACTGGGTGCATTGTCCCTATTTGTGCTAAATGTACATAACTGAGGCCTAGAAAATGTGACCAATGCATAATAGAGTCCCACATGGTGGAAAGGGTTATGTGCCTCTTGGGAGAACTTGTTAAATGTTTTATTAGGGGGAGAACTGGATAATTTCTTATGCAGTATAGCATAATATGCAGCAGTGGGCTGAGGGAGATGTACAATAAGATGATTGCCTTCGGCCAGTCTTTGCTTTGGTATGCCTTGCAAAATGTTATAGTATGCCCTCAAAATAAGCATAGTTTTGTATTATATGGATTTTAGGACATTTTATAATTTTTCCTAATAGTGTCTAATTCGAGTAGAAAAGATCTCAAAGGAATATAAAATGTCTAACAAGAGGCATTTACGTCTTGATCCCGTCCCCATGTTGGTATTTTATGTGACTTTTGAATCCAAAGTATGCCTTCACATGCAATATTCAAACCATATATCACAAAAGTTAGCATTTTTTCCATGACATTTTATGATACAAATACTCCAATTTACCCAGCCCTAATGCCTCATTTATAAGAGGGTTGTGTCATGTTTGTACCAACCAAGCTACTTTTCGTGGCTCTGAGTAGCTTAAAAACTCTGGAGTAATGCAATGCAGTGCAAAACGCTGCATTTCATTACTCAGCCCTGGGAAGGCATGGGGGAAGTCATGCAACGCAGCAAGTCACCTTGCTGTGCTGCACTGCGTGACAGGGAAAGGGCAGGAATGCGCCATATTTAAGGCAATTTGGTGCATTCATGTCCTTTCCCCTGTACTGGTACCCTTTTGGCTGCCTAGTGACAATGCTGGCACCCTCTGAGCATGGTGCAAGGGTGCCTGCGTTGCATGCAGGATTGTTTTTATGCAAGAAGGGACACCTTCCTAAATAATAACATTCCCAGGATGCATATTTCTCCTTGTTACGCTTCCCCTGAGTAAGGTGTAGGATTTTGCAAGTTCTTGTAAATCTGAGAATACGTCAAAAACCCTGGGAGTTGTTCGGGAACACCCATGCAACACCCATGGAACGCCTTCCCAGGGCTGAATAGCGCAATGCAGCATTACTTGTGCTGTATTACTTCAGATCATTGGAGCCACACAGAGCCACACAAAGAGGTTTTGTTTGGCTTCAAAAATCTGTTTGAATCGCTCTTGCAATAGGCCTCCTAGTTTTTAACCAGAACCATTTTGGTGTTCTTGTATTTTAATCCTATGTGATTAACAAAACTGTAAGAAGGCGATGTTCTGTTGGCTAAAACGACAGAACTGGCTGTTGGTGTCACTGATGTGTTTGGTTTACAGCTTTTAAGTGTTTTTTGGCTTTTTCAGTTTATGACTTTCACAAAAGAAGATATGCATTTATAGCATAAGCTTCATATAATTCGATATACATTAGTCCTCTTACTGGGTAAAATTATCCATTTTCAAAATGTAAAAGGAAAAATATCAGCGAGCATGTACTTATAATTTATAACCCATTTCACAAAAATTGTAAATGTATTGTTATAGTCTTACGCCTTCCTTTTGAAACACATTTAAATTTTCTTTTTAATTCACAAATATCCTCGTGACTGCTTCTGGAAAGCTGTGACTTTTCCAGCTTTCCAGGAACACTCATATGATTGCAGTGTTATTCACAAATAAGACAGCTGGCATTTGTATCATTATAATCTTCATCTGCATTTATGAAGCATTAATAACCCAGAGGCAATCAAGTGCTTTTTTCCAGGATTACTTGAGGTTGCCACTTCATAAACTGAGAGATGTTTACAGTTTTGTGACCTGGGAGCAGTTGTAAGCTAAGCCTTAGGTGCTCTGGTAATCTGCTCCACAGATCGGTTGCACATGAGTGACCACTAGCTCAGGATTCTATGATAAAGGAATACGTTGGTACTACTTGATCTTAACTTTTTTCACAACGCACATATGGGTACTCGGTTTTTAGAAACTTTGATGCTATTTCCATATAACCTTCTTTACGCATGTATGCACATTAGGGACTATTCGCAAATGTTATTTTTTAGTGTCTTCAGTAGTACTACAAAAGTACTACTAATGATGTACTAAAAAATACCATTCACTAACCTACTTGTGGAGGTCTATGCCTCTGCATCGCCTATGTTTTATTTGCAGAGGTCTTCACCATGGCTTAGGAGATCTCCGCACAGCCAGGTATATGTTTTAGTGATTACCATGGGAGTTTGGCTGGCTGGAAAATGAGTTAAACTTATAAAAATATGGTGCCAGATTCACAAATGTAATCTGAGACAAAGTCTGACTTTAAGTTAGGATTGCTAACTTTACTACTCCTAAATGCCCTTTTTGAATACCAAAAGTCATAAAGTTAGGATTTTGTCTCAGATTACTTTAATGAATCGGGCCCATGAAGTTTAGGAAGGGACAAGCACCTGGCATAAAAGAGTAAGCCCATTGCTATTCAAAAACTGCACTTATGTAGTTTCTATAACCATAAAAGGACTCAGCACAGACATAAATGTACTCCAACTCAGGCATGGAGTAAGTACCGAACCACACATGGCCAACTATTTGCACTGGAACACACTCCAATTGAAAATAATAGAGGCACAAACTTAAAAAAGCACTTTTCTCCCTCTCTGACTTCAAATATGAAAAAAACAAAACAGGATCCAGGATGAAGGGGCAAATGCCTCCTAAAGTCTTTTCGCCACCTTTGCATTCAAATCCATACTAGTGAGAGAAATGCCTTGATCTAGTTACTTTATCTTAAATAAAATGTCTTATTGTCGAGCGTCACTCTTTTGATCTATTCTTATCTTATATATAATGGGTTATGATACCATTTTAAGTCTCTTAAACAGCTCACTCAGTCTTAACTAATAAGAATCTCTTTTTAGGATGAAAGTTGACTTTTTCATATTTATTCTTGCTATGAGTATGGACCTCTTGATTATTCTCTTTGAATTCGTTATGGAATAACCCTGGATATTGTCTTTATTTAGTGTTCTTCACTCTGAGTCCTTTACTGTATCACTTTTGGATATCTTAGAAACCCTGATGTCTCCTGTCATCAAAGAGGAAAATGTATTATTAGAGATCTTTACTAACTACACTGTTTTAATTTGCAACAAAGTAACTAAAATCGCTGCCTTAATCAAGGCCAGAATTGTTCTTTCAGGAATTCAAAAAACCCACCGAAAGAAATGTTTTTAGAAACCCAACAATAGGTATACTGACTTTTTTGTTTCATATTATGTATCTCTCCTTGTATTCCCAAATTTGTGTTTTATGTTCGGGCCAATGTAAGACCTGGGTATAAATAGTAGTAGTACATATTCCATTGCAGTGTGGCAACTTTATCCTATGCACATTTGCCCAAAAGTGAACAATTCTGTTTGTGAGTGTGAAATAGAAAGACAATGTCAGTGACAAAATGGTATCAAGGAGATCCGCCTCAAAAATATCCTTGCATTTCAGTGAGGGGATAGAACTGAATATTTACCATTGTTTTTGAGGAGCATTTAGCACTTCAATACCAGGGGCCATATTACACATTAGCACTGTTTGCGCCCGGTGCACCATTCAAAAGATGCGACCGGTGCGAACAGTGATAATGCACCCCATTATGGAGTATGCGCTGCCCTCAGGGCAGCTGCGAACTTGTGCTGCACCCAGGGCAGCGCATTCATGTGAAAATACGAAGCAGCTGCTCTGTGTTTTCACAGTGCAGGTGGCACCCTCTAAAGGTGTAAAGAGATCCCCTTGCAGGCGGGTGCAGTCAGTGACTGCACCCACCTGCAAGGGGATGCCCTTTACCCCCTGCAGATAGCTGTTGTCAGGAGGCACACTGACAGTGCACCACCTTTCTAAATGGCGCACTGTCAGTGTGCCTCTTGAGGGCTTCTTTGACTCTGCACCAGCGTCTGTAATATTGCGCGGTGCAGAGTCAAAGGAATTTCTTCGCTTGCATAGGGCACGCCCCTATGCAAATAAGGGAACACCCTCTGGAGGTACAGCTGGCGCATTAAGTATGCCAGTGCTATTGGTATTATAGAAGGGGAAGCACAAATATCTGTGCCCCCTTCTACCATACCAAAGTGCCCCAGGGGTGCAAAGCAGGCGCACACACACGTTGTGCCCCCAGGGCATCATCTGTATTGTAATACCGCCCCAGGTTAACAAAGGATTTCAGGGAGAGATGGTAAAGTCTTGTGCAGAGAGGTATAACCTATGCAACTCTGCTACTCTACCCTACATGGCGTATATTGTGTCAGCCCTGGTTATCCCATATTCTTCAGAAAAAGCCATAGAATGTGTCATGTTATAGAAATAACCATATTTTGCCAGTTGTTTCCCTATTTTTGCTCAATTTGTTTGCTGGCATTAGAATCTGTTATTCCCTTTTAAAAATTTCGAATTAGCTTATCCTTAACTGAATTATTTTAGTTATCTATAAATCCCTAAAGAAAATGAATGTACCCAGAGTTTGAAAGTTAAATGCCACCTGTGGACTGCAGTGCATGTAGTGCCATCAATGCAGTGGCAGTGAAAACATGGATTCATATCTACTCTGTGTTGCTTGACAGTAGCATCTCAAGCCCTGCTGCACAGACCGGTCAAAATCAGCCTTTCAACAGATGGGAGAACCTGATTTCTAAACATTAAATAAATGTAAATGTAGACGTATTTGTAAAGCGCACTGATACCCCGGCAAGCAGTGTGTCCTGGCGCTGTACTTATACCGCTAGGGAACCCGTCCTGGCTTTTCCCCGTGAAATGTCCACTCCTGGGCATCCCCGGGGTGCAACCAGGCATCCCCAGCGCTGTAGGGGGCCGTTGTGGAGGCTAAGCAAGCTATTGCCCAGAGTTGCAGCGTGGGACTCATGCTCAGAGTAGGCACCGAGGCGAGAAATCATGTCCGAGGAATTATGAGCCCAAGAACCGCCAATATCAGCCGAGATCAGCCGAGGCGGGATTTGAACCCTGGTCCCGACCAGACCTCTGTACCAGGGACTGCCGCTCTATGCAGTGAGCCACACTCCTCCACAAGTCACCCCATAACGTACCTTGCTGCCCACAAGGTAGTGTGGATAATACTTAAGTGTGGGACATGTTTGACATTAGACATGTCATTGGTCACTGTAATTGGAAAATGGGAAATGTCTAAGAATGGATATGCTCCTTCATCTCTGGCAGAACGCAGCGGGTTAGACTCCCCCTTTTTTCTCGGACCCTACACCAACCACCTGCGGAGTCCCCAAGGGGTCCTCCCTCAGCCCTACACTCTTCAACATTTACATGGCTCCGCTCACCTTCATCGTCAGAACCCTATCCAATGAACCCAAAACCGCCAGACACAACTTTGGAGAAGGCATGAAAGCTGTCGCCAAATGAATGAAAAACAGCTGACTACAACTAAACACCAACAAAACAGAAGTAGTCATCATCGGCCCAAACGCCAATGCCTGGAATGACACCTGGTGGCCCCCCTATCTTGGAAGCCAGCCCACCTCCACAGACCACGTACGGAACCTAGGAATCATCCTGGATCCGAGCTCAAAATGGACCGCCAGATCAATTCCGTCTCATCCTCCTGCATCCAAACCCTCCACCTCCTATGTAAAACCTTCATCTGGATCCCCCTCGAACACAGAAAGATCGGCACTCATGCCCTGGTCACCTGCAGACTCGACTACGGCAACGCACTCTATGCCGGGATAAACAAAAACCTCAACCGCAAGCTACAGAACATCCAGAACGAGGCCGCAAGATTGGTTCTTAACCTGCCAAGACACTGCCACATCTCCCAGCACCTGCGCACACTGCACTGGCTCCCCATCGTAGCTAGAGTCACCTTCAAGATGCTCACACCCATGCCCACAAGGCCCTTAATGACACCGGACCAGCATACCTGAACAGCTGACTCAAATTCCAAGCACCCCAGAGGACCCTACAATCCGCCCATCACTCTTACGTCATAGTCCCCTGCACCAGAAAGACCAGATCAGGAGGCCGCTCCTTCCCCTTCCTCGCGGCTAGAGTCTGGAACGCCCTTCTGCTCTACCTCAGACAGACAACATCGCTCCCCATCTTCGCAAGAATCATCAAAACTGGCCCTTCGACTGACCCCCCCCCCCCCCCTGATGGACTGGAACCTGCTAACCCCCCCCCAGCGACTTGAGACCCTTGAGGATGAGTAGTTGCGCTTAACAAACTCCCTGCGAAGGATGACACAGAGCACATAGGGTTAACTTAGGGTAATGTGTAAAGTATTTATGGAGTGCTGCCTAAACAGTAATAAAGTCAAAACACCAAGCAATGAAAATCCCAAACCAAATTAGAACATTAGAAAGACATTTAATGAGCCTTCCCTGCCCTGCTACAAACAAATGTTAGGGGGCACTTGGAAAGGTCCGGCCTTGGGCCTTCTAGTCAGGCTAGAAGATGTATACAGTTATATGATGATTTTCTAGAGCTGCTCAAAGAAGAGACAAAGGCTGCACTGAATGAAGTATAGTCAATGTCTAGTCTATGATGGTGCAAAACATTAAATATGGAATGTAGGGCTAGAACAGCTATTCAATCTAATGAAGGTCACAGAAACATGGCTAGATGATACTTTAAGAAGTGGATTAATTGTTGGTAAGAGTGAATGCCCAACAAAACGAATTACATTTCTTGTCAACATGTAACCTTAAAATGAAGAAATAACCCTGAGCTCAGCTTCCTGCGAGCTATGACACAGAGCACATAGGGTTAACTTAGGGCAATGTGTAAAGTATTTATGCAGTGCTGCCTAAACAGTAATAAAGTCAAAACACCAAGCAATGAAAATCCTAAACCAAATTAGAACATTAGAAAGAAATTTAATAAACAAAACAAAATTAAATCAAAATCAATATTAAGAGCGGAATCAGGGATATGAATTGTTATGGTTTTAAGTAGAAATAGTGTCAAATGAACAAAGCGTGAATGATAGTCTATGGAAGTGGTAGAAAGTGACCGATGCACCTTTAGAGGTCGATCATCATGGAACCATGATCAGATACAAGAAGTATATTGATCCCCGTGAAAGTCCCAAAGTGAAAAAGTTTCAAAAGGATTCCAAGTCAAAATTCAAAAAGGAACGTTGTAACTTTTTGTGAAGAAAAGAACGCTGAGTGGGCCACCACTGAAATTGTTTACTGAACTGAAGGCCAGATACTTGAAGCAGGTTAGTTCTGTTGGAACTATAAAACTTTCTGGATTTTTGGCTGAAAGCTTTCTAAGTCGAAGCACAGAATGGGACTTTGTAATTTTGTAATTTTTTTTGAACTGCTAAGAGCCTTGAAAGTGACAATGCAGAATTTCAATCCAATTCAATGAAACTGACATTTGGACACTTTTTGCCACTGGTCATGCTGGAGCTCTGGAACTGTGGCGGAAATGTTTTCAGAAGTTTCCAAACTTTCTTCTGAAGCCCAAAGACTCTCATGGTAACAGGCAGAGGCCAACAGCAGAGTCCAGTCCAAGGCCATTTATCACTGGTCAGATGAACACTTCAGTGAAAAGGCATCTTGCAGCTTGTTTTGTCCTTGTAACCACACAGAAGGTAAGTCAATTGACCCTTCAGTCTGGTTCTTCGTCCTATTTTTTTCCTAGGTACACGAGGGAGCAGTTACAGTCCCCTTCCAGGTCACAAATAGCATGATCAGTGCCCTTCCGATCTTCTGCAGGTCTAGAAAGTGTTTTACGGATGGTGCCTGGGTGTGCAACTTTTATGCCTGATACCAGCTTAGGGCGTGGGGGTGACTAATGGCCACTCCCTAACAAATGCTGTTAAAGTTCATGGGGGCGACCCAATTTGATTTTCCAGCAGCTCCTGGTAGCCCTACTGTAAACAATCCCACATTGCCTTGTGCCAAAAATCCAAGATGGGCAGAATGACCCAACACAGCAATTTTGCATTGCGTTGCGTTACTCCATATTTTGCAACCACTCAAAGCAAATCAAAGTGGCTTTGATTGATTTAAAAAATATGACTAAAGGGTTGCGTCGTTTTTTTGCACCCCGTTGCATGATGTAAGATCGTCATACACTGGGTCATACATAGTTCATAATAAAAATCATCAAGGTGAAAGGTGCAAAATCACTCAAATGTATTACTTAGTAATCAAGAACATAAGGAGGATAGTTTACTGAAATGCAGGTGTGATTAACGAGGGCTTGTGGGGCACCAGCCGTTAAAAGGAATGTGATGTTCATGAGAGTGAAAAATACCCAGTTCACCATTATGGAAGGCACTGTCCACCAAGGTGTAAGGGTGATGTTTCTCACACAACTAGGGCATGGTTCTTCAGAGTAAAAGATACAGTAATCACTTAAATACAGAGCACAATTCACCAAAATGTAATGGTTACAGCACACTGTACAAATGTATTCGCATTAAATACCATAAACATTCGAAAACATATCTTCCAGAGCAGAGCTTCATAACACAAACAGTTATAAACATGATACTAATTATTGCAGAAATAGAGAAAGTGAAGTAAGTATTGACATGCTTCAACGTGATAAGATATCATTTGGGCCATTCCTTACCTGTGAAATGTTTTATGAACTTTTCTTTTAGGTTCAGATCTCGTAAAAATGTTTCTGAAAGGAGAGAACGATATTTTAAGATATTATCAGAATGAAAACATTCTTAAATACAGAAGGGCACTTACATTTTAAGAATGAATTTAAAATGGAATTCAAAGGTGTCTATAGGTATACTCTTAATGGGAAATACAATGTCACTTCTTCAGAGTCCAAATGCCATGTCATGCAAAACATAAGAAGTCAAGTGCAAAGCCCATGCCACATCATAAGCATTTTTTTCCGTGAGTGACATAATTACCACACCTTTTAAATACTACTATCCCAGGGTGGGGTACTTAACGGGTGCATTTATTACAACCCATGGCACTTTTGTGCATCTGACATTTGGAATTACATATACCATCATTATCTACGGCACAGAACGTATTGTTTATTCGATTTTTCCTGCACATTCTACTCTGATAAATTTCAGCAGGTTTTATCTGCCCACATCTATTAGGGAAATTGCAGATGTTCACATAAAAACTCAATCCCTACACAACATTTCCTCCACACTTGTAATCAGAACCTAAGTGTAGGAAATCATCCTTTCCTGTGTGGTCACCCTGGGTATTTTGCCTTTTGCTGAATCTTCCATTTTTGGTGGCTTTAGAACTCTGTGCATCTTAATCCTGCTGACCAGTTGTAAAGTGCCTGTGCTCCCCCTTTAAACATGGTTGAATTGGTATATTCCTAACTGACATATATAACTTCCCTGTAAGTCCCTAGTGTATGATACAAAGTGTACCATGGCCTGGAAGCTAAATGCTACCAGTGGACTGCCACACCTGTTGAGCCATGCACTGTAGTAGCAGCGCAAGCATGGAGTCATGACTTTAGCAGTGTGACAACAGCAAATTCAACCTGTCGAAATGAATCCTTTTGACATGCCTCAGATGCCAGTTTGACGATGGATCCTTTCTACACACGGTCTGGGGTTGTACAGTGTTATGTCATTTATGATCGGGGTGTTGTCCTGTCTGGGGCGGGTACTGGAGTGGGACCTCTCAGATAATCCACGCCTGACCCTCCTCCACAGTACTGATGATATAGGAGGGAACATCTATAAGAGACACCTTTTCCTGGGGCTCACACTGGCTGAGCGTGACATAGCCCAGCAATTGAAGTTCTCTTCTCCCCCTGGGTTGGCAGCCTGGAAATCTGCATTAGATAAATGCATGTCTGCCGAGGTGGCAGTGTTTCAGGCCAGGGGTTGACCGCAGAAGCACGGGAAAATCTGGGCTACAATGGCCAAGTATCGGGGTATTGATCTTTCAATGTTTCACACGTCCACGAATCAAGATCTCATAGACAGACTCACCATCACATGGTTCTCCACTCCTACTTGTGGATTAGTTGGCGTGGAGATGTGCTCATATGTATTTATGCCTGTTTAGTCTTTCAAGCGTGTTGGGCGGTGTGGATTTGTGGGGAGGTGGATGGCGGGGGCTGTTGGGTTGGGTGTTTTATAGCTTCCCGAAGGATGCCTCAGCAACGACTAGTGTACTTATGTTCACTGCTTTGTATGAATATGACTTGTTGGGGGCTCAGCCCCCTTTAGATGGAAAACTCAATAAAATTTGTTGTAAAAAATAAATAAAATAAATTAAGTAGTCATTTCCAAATTGTTAATGGGTTCATGGCAAATATTGGTGTAACATTTGTATCGAACAGCTTTGACTTTTATCTCAAAATAATAACATTTTCATTGCCTCCTATCAGGGGCAGCTGGTGAAATTTCAACATGGAGGCCTGTAATTGCCATTCCCAATTGCATGCAGAAAACCAGCGAAGCATGCAAACCTAAAACTTCCAAGCTGGGTTTACTTATATCTCCTTCCTAGAAAATGTTGAACAATAGAGGGCAAAATGGTGCTTTGTACTCCTCTTTCCTCCCAAAATTAGTTAAAAGCTTTAGGTTTAAAAGATAATTGAGAATAGTTACAAAAAGGTTTATGCCTTCCGTTAGGCAATATCTTCAGAAAGTCATCAAAAGACAAGTCCAAGCACATCTCAATAAAATATGAAATGCCCAGAGTTCCATCATTCTATAGGCAATTTTTACACAATGGCAGCCGTGGTGCGTGCAGATCACTGCGGTGGGAAGGTGGGGCGGTGTAAGGGGGGATTTCGAGGCATGGTGCAAAGGAAGAATTAAATAAATAACTAATTTTCTGTAGGTTGCACAATGGCCCATATTCATCAAGGTGATGCGTCTTCCTTTACCAAGCCATGAGTTACTTTGCGGCATGGAGGCATGCCATGGGTGCAGCATGGGTATTCCCATGCATCCACCCATGCATTTTGACCCATTTCCAAATTTACCAACACTGGTAGACTGGGAAATGCATCATAATTGTACGCCTGCCCACCAGACGCACAACGAGGACAAATATCATTATCTCTTCTCTTTGTTTCCTCTTTCTAAGTGTAGCACACCTAGAAGAGGAACATGCCTGTAATGATTATTTTGTGCTGGAAGGTGTCCTCTCCTGAACAAAACAAACCTGTCAACAACACATGCTTTCTTGCACCATGGTGCATCACATTCCTTCAGAGGTAGAACTCTGATCAATTATTATTATGTCAAAGAATCATTAGCAGCAGGCAGAACTGCATAGAATACTAACCTAGAAGGCACCAGCCACAGATTTCTCGCCAGTCTGCAGTGGTCAGTGTGCCCCAGTCCCAACTCCTCCAAGTCGAATGTGGCCTGAAGAAGATAGGGTGAACTCGCAATTCCACCAAAACGCAGTATTGACATTTTTATTTACCATTGAAATTTCAGAGAAAGTGGAATACATTTTAGGGAAATGGGGAAAATTATGTTTAACTATGGATTATTTTTAAATTGTGTGTTTATGAAAAGAGATTTTGTGAAGTGACTGATAGGAATGTGAAAATTATGTCACATTGATTGAATGAATATTATTATATGTTTTTCCTACAGGTACAGTGGCATTTTTGTAATAAGCAGCACGTATGTGACAGTTAGAAAATACAGCGTTGTGTTTTGAAGGGCTGTTGATTTCGCATGGGAGTTAGTTTGCTGAGCTGTGTGTCAGGCTTCATTGGAAATGGAAAGCAAACGTATGTTCCAGAGATATGACTAAAAACAAAACAAAAAATCTAGTGCTGCACATATTACACTTAAATATGTAAAATACGAACACAGGCCACAAGCATCCTACACAAACAATGTTGTATATATTTGAAAGGGTAAGTCAGCATTTTGCTGATTTTGTTCCAACCTTTCATAATGACCTCTGCTGTCTGTCCTGGTAGTTCTTATGCCTGGATATTAAACATAATATGACCCAGCCAGATACCATGAAGTATGGGAACTGCTTTAGGCGACGAAATATTGATGCATTTACTAAAAACAAGTTTCCAAACAGCCTATGGCAAAATGGAGGGCCACATTACAATACAATTGTGACTGGCGCTATTTCATATCTTTGATGGTAAATAAGGTAGTTCTTGGATTAAAACCTTTTAGTGTAACCTTATGAAAGCAGATTCCTGGATGTGGTTAAGTGGAACAAGAATGTTTATGCATATTTGTTGTGTGGAAAGTGATTATGGCGGTGATGTTTTATTTGTGCTGGTGTGCTTTTGTGCTGCATTTATATCAAGTCAGGTAATGTTCTGTGATTGCTCTGTTCATGTTTTTACCGTGTTGCTGTACTCCGCATGCTTTAAGTGTGTTGCTATGTTGACTTGTGTATGCTATTGTGTTACGTTCTGCTTTTTACTTACATGATGTAAAAAATGCTTCTAAATTTTAAGCCATTCACAGCATATGCATATCATTTATGTGACAAGCAAAGATGTGCCACTGTCTAAGGTGGCAAAATGGTACTAGTCCGGTGGTTTTCAAACTATTTAGAATAACAGACAGCCCAAAATTATGACAGAGACCTGTCTTAAATGAGCGCTGCTAGGTCTGGATCACAAAACATTTTTAACATACAGGCTACCTGGTGTTTATATCAAAAAGGAAGCAGGTTTATGGAGATTGAATTGTGTGACAAACATTTTGTACCAAGCCCCGGCACACCTCAATATGCAGATTATGACAAGTAAATCACTTAGAGATCATGACAAATACAGTAACACAACACGTCATTTAATAATATTTTCTTGTTCTGGCTCCAGCCAACACGTGTTCGTCGATCGGGACAAGACACCCCGACTTCCTCAGGGCTGGAAAACATACATAAAAACAGGATATGAGCCCAAAGCATTTTGGGCATTGGTGATGCAATTGTTATCAAGTGACTGATATATAATCCCAACTGTGCCAATCCTATTTACATTATAGGTCCCTGCATGGTGATAAGTGCAATTAAAGTGGGACAGTGAGGGCAGATGTCGTGTGTCCAGAAAAAAGAGGTCCTCATAAAGGTGTATATATTAATCAGTGGTGTCTAGACAGGTTGAGCCAATCAGTATTGAAAATCACCTATAATCAGGGTGGAGGTTCTTATGCCAATCTATTCATGGGTTGGTTTGAGGAGGAGTGGATCTGGGGCCCAAAGGGGACCCCTTGGAATGAATCCATCATCTATTGCGGACGTTATATCAACGATTGCATCATGATCTGGTCCGGTACTATGCTAAATCTGACCAGATTCTGTGAGCTCCTCAACTCAAATGATATGGGCATCCACCTCACACATAATCTGAGCACCTTCAAAATTTCAAAATAGAATTTTTGGACCTGACACTCTTTATAGAGGATAACCAAATACAGAGCACACTTTACCACAAACCTACCTCGTGTAATGCTGTATTACATACAAAAAGCTCACACCCTAAACACCAAATTGAACCCATTCCCTATGGTGAACTGACTAGGGCAAGGAGAAACTGCAGCAAGGATAGCGATTGTATTGCATGTAAGGATAACATGAAGAAAAGACTTCAAGCAGAGGGTACAATACACAGACAATCAGATTGGTGAAGTAGTGTGGCTCACTGGTTAGAGGCGGCAGACCCGAGAGCAGAGGACGGCCCGGGACCAGGGTTCGATTCCCGACGCGGCAGGTTTCTGGACCAGGGTCAGCGGACTCGATAATTCTCTCGCCTCGGTGCCCACTCTGATCAGCGATCACACTCGGCAACTCTGGGCATTAGCTTGCCTCATCTTCACTAACGGCCCCACCAGACCGCCGGACATGCCTGGTCTCACCCTGGAGATACCCACTAAGGGACCATCTCTCAGGGAAGCCAGGAAGGGTTTCGCAGCGGTCGAAGCGCGGAGATACTCCTCCGGGAGTCGATCCTAGCGCTATATAAAAAAAAAAAAACTTGCAACTTGCAATTGGCAGAACAAAAGATCCTTAAAGTCAAAAGAGAAGACACTCTTAAGGACGGCAGGGTGTTAAAATATCGATTACAAAAATATAGCTGACATAAATATTGTTGTAAAAATATCGTTTACAAAAATATCGACACCCTATACTTAAACAGGTAAGTACATAAATATCGACTCCAAAATATCGTTGTAATTAATATAGATGTAAAAAATATCGACTTTTTAAAATAATTAAAATTACATGAAATAATATAATATAAGTACTATTAACAAAATACATTACATTACTTTTATTTTTTAACTATTTCAAAAAAATTTACTATACTTTTTAATTATAAACTTAATAAATGTGGACATATAAATTGATTTTACACATTACTTTATATAACAACAATAATACATACATATAATTAAAATACCCCTTTACCCAAAAACCCAAAACTGACCCTGAACCCTAAAAATACCCCTTTACCCAAAAACTGAAAACTGACCCTGAACCCTAAAAATACCCCTTTACCCAAAAACATTTTCACTAAAAAATCCTGTACACACACCTAAAATTATTAAAAAATTAACATAATTAATTACATAATTATTATTCAATTAACTAATTGAAATTAATTAACTATTATTTATTACACTATTTATATTCATTTAAAACATTAATTAATCTATTATTTCATTATATTTAAATACCCCTTTACCCAAAAACTGAAAACTGACCCTGAACCCAAAAAATATCTCTTTACCCAAGAACTGAAAACTGACCCTGAACCCTGAAAATACCCCTTTACCCAAAAACTGAAAACTGACCCTGAACCCTAAAAATACCCCTTTACCCAAAAACTGAAAACTGACCCTGAACCCTAAAAATACCCCTTTACCCAAAAACTGAAAACTGACCCTGAACCCTAAAAATACCCCTTTACCCAAAAACTGAAAACTGACCCTGAACCCTAAAAATACCACTTTACCCAAAAACTGAAAACTGACCCTGAACCCTAAAAATACCCCTTTACCCAAAAACATTTTCACTAAAAAAATCCTGTACACACACCTAAAATTAATTAAAAAATTAACATAATTAATTACATAATTATTATTCAATTAACTAATTGAAATTAATTAACTATTATTTATTACACTACACAAAATTTTTGGGAAATGGGGTTTACAGCACAATTGCACTTATCCTGTATAATGCCTTATTAGAGTGGTGACACGGATCGGAGATTCCTTTCCCTAAATCTCCTAAAACAAGAAACTTGTTCTAACAAACAATTTTTAACAATTGATCCAGCACACACGTAAGTATTACAGAAATCCGTTACACTAAAGAGCATTCAACACAAGTCCAAAATTATGCAATGAATTGAGTAGCAGAGTCCTTAGGTGTATTTTGGAAGATTAAATCTTTATTCATTTCTTCTATGCAGTAGCCAACGCGTTTCGTCCTCCACGGACTTCTTCAGGGCAGTTGGAGTGAGCTCATCATAGTTTTTTATGAAGTTGATTTTAATTTCCTCCAAAATAGGTTCCAGGTTAGAAAAGATTTAATTGTGTATTTTGTCAAAAAGCGCATTCCAATAGCATTAGGTTTTCTCTAGATAGGGTCAGATAGTCCAAAAGTAACTATTTGAAATTGTGCATCAAGCCGGCTCCATCGCGTGGCGTCTTTTCCTCTTGAAAAGACGCCACGCGATGGAGCCTGGTGCCCTGTAGTGTTGGCCACAACATTTTTATTTGAGTGGCAGGCAAGCAAACAGATTGTTCTATCCCTTAGGACCACCAAAAATGTCAATTGGAGAAAAGACTCTCTCAGCAAATCAGAAACACGTTATTTTAATTCATGATACTGCAGGACTCCTGCATTGGTGGGACCCCTGTGGGGTCAATGCTCCAGATGTATTTAATTTCTTATCCTTTCAAGCACACACAAGAAACTCTTTCAGCAACAATTTCTTGCAAATTACTGTATGGACTTACACCAATGTTTAAAAAGCTGAACTTCAAGTAAAGTTCCCACTTTCAGTCAAATTTGTGATTCTGTTCTGACTTTTTTTTGTGTATTGCTTCCCAGGGTTTCCTATGGAAATAAACATGGGGAAAGAAATCTTTTCGACCTCCTTTTTCTCTGACCCCGTTTGATGCTTGCGAAAGGACCTGAAATGGATCAACTTTTTGTTTGGAAAGTGTCTGGAGTCATAAAAGAGTGACAAAGGTACTAATAAAACGAGAAAAAAAATGCTCTTCTAATGGAAACTATAATTTGCAAGATATGATTTGGGGCACAATTCATAACTTGTGCAGCACCCTTGCAAAACAAGCAAATCAAATGTAGTGCTCTTGACCTCACCCTTCATGAAACAGATGCAAATACAAACACTATAAATCATCTTACAGATGATTATACATATCACTTTACCCGTACCACTTTGACAAAGATGACTACGAATGTAGTATCTGTAATTGCTTTGATCTGTTCTTGTTGTTTAATTGCATTTCACTTTTAGGTGTTGTTATTCATTGGTATAAATATTGTGTGATCATAAGCTTTACTTGTTATCAAAGCTTATGATCAAAGAAAGAGCAAAGATAGTCATCTCATAATGGCCAACTGCCTTCCAGCTGAATTTGAAGAGGTTCATGAACCATCTTCCCACAATCCTTCCATTTTGCAGTGGTTGAGGAGACTTATGTGTTACTTGCCCAATACATTTGCTTTTAATTTAAATATTCTATTGAGAATCAAGAACAAAATGTGTATATAGATTGATGCTTTAGAAGATTTAATTTGTAATGCCATCTATGATATATAAAAGGTTATGTACACTTCTTTAAGGGGAATCGTATATTGTTGTGAGTATGAAAATGTGGGGAAAATAGAGAAAAAATGTGTAGTATTATTGAGTGCACAACCAATATCATGCCATCACCCATATTGTGTATTAATTTAAAATTTTAAGTTTGATAGGAAACCATTTTACTTTTAAAATATGTTCAGAAATAGTTCCATCTAGGCCATTTTTTAAATGATGCCTTGTAGAGATGTACCACAATTAAATTAGATATATAATTTTCCACATTAGAGAGGATCCAAATCAGTGTACAGTGTTACAGCAGCACTTGTTTTATGACTAGGTTGCTTTTTCAGGCCAATAAACAATTAGACAAACATTTTATGATTAAGTAATAATATTTATAGATAATCAAAATCAAAATCAGGTCAGCTCAATATTATTCAAAAAGGTTTTTAACTATTTAAATATTAACATTATTTATTTGTAACTATTCCCAAGTATTAAGATCTTTCAAATTTTAAAGCAGAATTCTTTTGGAATATTCAATAACTTCAATAGGTTTATAATATTTAGATTCGCTGAATCATGAATTCATAAAACAAGGTTGTTAAACAATAAATTAGTTTCACTGGCCTTATGATTTATTGTGGCTTAATGCTGCATAATAGTTATCAAAATAATAATCAAAGCATACATCTTTAAAAATACCTTAATGGAGCAATTCTTCAAACAATCTGATCGGTTTTCATAGTTCAATCTTCATGGAAAGCCCATGATACAGCTCTATGATAAACAAAAACAACTAAGTAATTTTGTTTTCATATCATAGTAAGTTACTCTTAATGCTCCATTAGGTTAAGAATGTTACCTTCGGCTATCCTTCCCAATACAACAGAATAAGCAAAAGCTGTCCTTGTCAATACATTAAAATAACCATCAAGAAAGAAAAAGAGATGACAATGGAATTAAATTGTTAGCACATACACGTTGTTCAGGAAAGGTTTTTAGTGCACATTTATCAAATTGGCGTGCTTAGAGGAATGGGGGACACTACGTCACCAAAATAGTGCCACAAGTATGAGCAAACCACACATATAAATCTAAACAAAATTTGTCCAGTGCACCACCACTATAAAACAATTGCAAGGTCCATATTTTCTGTGGGTCCTTTCAGTTGCGTCCAACAGTATATAAGTAAGTATACAGAAAAAGACATTGTAAAGTTCTAAGTTCTTTATTTGTTCATAATCCAGCTTGAACACACAGCTGACATGTGTTTCGTCGACAGACGACTTTTTCAAGGCTGCGCTTGAGAACCAAACTCCCTGTCCCACAGAGAAGTGTAAAAGAAGAAGCCAGGACCTTGGTAAATCCCTAGCCCTCGGTTGAAGCGGTCAGAAAAGCCAAAGGGACGGTCCGTTGCAACGCCTGTTCGTCTTTTGACTTCTCTGTGGAACAGGGAGTTTGGTTGTCAAACCAAGCCTTGAAGAAGTTATCTTTCTGCGAAACACGTGTCGCCTGAGTACACTTTGTTTTCACCATATAATACTTCGCCCCCTCGGTCTGACAACAGTGATATGCCGCTCCCTGTGTGCCACCAGTTTGCTGTCTGTCCACATGGCGACAATTCTGAGAGCAGACAAGCTTTTACAATCATCCCTGCTGAAGCAGGATCTTAGAAGATATGACTGCCTCCAGTGTTGTGCTGAAACACAGTAAACCTTTCAGTGTTTAAAAATAGTCCCTCATGAATTACAAAGACGGAGGGAGGGGAGTCATTTCTGATATTCATACATTTCCCTTGTCTTCATTGATTGATTTTGCTCGAGAAAAAGTGTCACTCATAGACATTGAAATGTCACTCATAATTACAGTGAAATCATGAAAATGTCACACATAGCGATCTGAAACCTTGGCAGCTATGAAGTTCAGACCCAGCTATATGCAAACCAGTCTTGACCCTGTGCCTCATGGGAACAGTCCAGCCCGAACTGCCAAGCCAGGTCTTCCCTGAACCAGAAACAAGCATCCTGAGATCGGTTTCAGGGTAACACACCTCATTAGCCAGGCTAGCTTGAATCCAATGGCAAAGTGAGCAAGCTATCCTGACTGATGAGGGGTGAAACCCCGAAACCGTTCCTAGGATGCTTGTTTACAGTCCAGGGGGGACCTATCCTGGCAGTTCGGGCTGGACTGTTCCCATTGGGTGCAGGGTCAAGACTGATATACATATGGCTGGGTTCAAACTGGAATGGCATGGGGAGCACAAACACAATGGATTTAGGTCAAGATCTCTGTATTTGGATGAATGTATGACATTGTTCTGCATTCTGTCCATCAATTGTTCTTTTTTGGCATAGAGGATTGAATGGCATTAGGGCTTGAGTAGGAATTCCAAATTTATAGGGAGAGATTTTCAAGTGGAGCCATATCTCATCTGCACAAAGTGGTGTGTAATGTGGTAGAGTTTTATGGGAGAGTCACTTCAGTAGAGTCAAAAAAGTGGGAAAGACAATGGAGTTGGGTATAACCCCCATCGAAGTGATGAGGGGTTGGAGTCACATGTGCACACCAATACTCAAGGTATGACAAGAATCAAGTGAGGACTACTCCACTGGGAGTCATTCTATTCTTGAAAAATTTGACTTCAGTGTAGTGAATAGTGTGTCAAATGCTACTAAGTCCAAAAGAACGACAAAGTAAGAGACAATTGTGTCTAGCATGTGAAGAGCATTGCTCTTTTTTCAGTGATATTGTGGTGACCTATTGTTTCTGTTTTTTATTAGGACTAGATTCAGTACATTGGATGAGAGAGAGAGCTAAGGTGATAAGGAAGTGATATGATCTATCTTAAGGGAGCAGTATCTCACTCCTAGGCTTCTCTTCTGTAGCAAATATGAGAACCAAAAATGGTAGTTAAGTTTGGGTTGGAGTAGCCATACTCTATTTAGCTATTATTTACCAACAGAGAACTGTTTCAAAGCTTGGTGCATAAAATCTTCCCAATGTAAGTTGGTGAGCTATTGTTGCTGTAGAAGACTGTGTTATTATTTAAGAGATGAATATGTTCCTCAACAATTATTATGCTCATACCTGATGGGTGGTAGATGACATATAATTTAGTGGTTATTGACATGTTATATATATATATATATATATATATATATATATATATATATATATATATATATATATATATATATATATCTGAACAAACGAACCTCTCCAGAAAGAAGACGTAAGCCCACTCAGGTAAGTTGAAACGGACCTCCTTTATTGACAGGAAACAAACGGCATGATGCATTTCGGCATAACGTGCCTTCTTTGGATGCCTAATGTTTGTAGAGTTCACCTACACACAACGGCTCCCACTGAGGGGGAGATGAATTTCAACCCGCAGCTACGAGTTGATTGGCTGCAGATACACTAGCGGAAGTCTTTTGCCCCAGTGGGCGGTGTCCGCAGCTCTCGCAGGATTGTGGTCATTGTAGTGTTAGGGGGTCATCTGTCTTTACCTACACCCTACCAACAATACTAACAGCGCACCAGTGTCACTTCCCTCAGTAGGCAGAGGTGGCGCGATGCAGTCATCTCCCAATGTAAATGGCCTGTCGATGCGCTGTCAGCTGCGGTGGCTCGGCGTCTTCCCAAGAGCATTGAGACTTTCCAAAAGTTACCACAGCGCGCCGAGGACTTCAGGGCGGGGGCTTCAAGTGCAAGTGGCAGCGCACTGAACATCCGAACAAACGAACCTCTCCAGAAAGAAGACGTACGCCCACACAGGTAAGTTGAAACAGACCTCCTTTATTGACAGGAAACAAACGGCATGATGCATTTCGGCATAACGTGCCTTCTTCGGATGCCTAATGTTTGTAGAGTTCACCTGCACACAACGGCTCCCACTGAGGAAGATGAATTTCAACCCGCAGCTACGAGTTGATTGGCTGCAGATACACTAGCGGAATATATATATATATATATATATACTGATCACTGAAAGTGTTAATTTAAAACATGTCCTGCAATGGTTTTGGGCTAAATAGTGCCTTAAGTACTACTACCAAATAAATAGTTGAAGAGCTTGAGTAGTGGTATTTTACAACCTTAAATTGTGGAAAATGGTTGTTTGTCACTAGAACTTCAAATGAATATGCTGTTTTGACTAGTAAATATCTGCTTTTCTTGGCTTTCCCAAACTAAACAACAAACAGCACAATGAGATGACAAAAAGAAAAATAACAATGCAACAAAAGCATAACAGAGTGCTACACAGCAAAACATTCAAAACAGAATGGAACAAAACAGTCTAAGTCCGCCACAAGAATAAAACAATGTAGTATTGCAGCACAAAAACACAACACAAGAAGCAACACATCACCACTACAACAGAAAGCAACACAATAAATATGCACAAATATTCTGATCATACAGTATCACCTTCAGAATCTGAATTCATATTAAAGTGATAACCTGTGTTTGCACTAAGCGCTGCCTCAGTTAATACCTTTCTTAGTTTATGATGTAACTCAATGGCTTTTGCTTACAATGAGTCTTTAGGGAATATTGAAGGCTTTTTCAATGTTCTCTTTTAGAAGCAGGTTTTTATTGGAGAGGGCTAGAGGTTCTGTGAGTGCAAGTTTCTTTGCTACTCGGTGATCTGCAGAGCAATGCATTGTATGAAGGAGTTTATGTGTTTGGGTGTCCTCCAGCGACGGCACACTAAAACAGGTGTTTTGGGAACAGTTACAAATGATCTTATTTCCCAGAGGTGGGAATTACATTTTACTAAGAGGTCATCACGAACAGGTGTCAAGTATGCAGTACTTATTTTTCTGGTCCAGTGGTCCATTGGCACTCATTGCCAATGGGTAGAAAGGGATAGCATCTCAAGTTGAGGTGAAGCAGCGCCCAGGTTTCTAACGGGGAGACTGGTGGTAACACGCTCTCAGGATAATCTGGAAAGGCGATTTTGGAGGGTAGAGTGTTGGTTTGAATGGATTTTAGGGACTGTGTTGGTCTTCTAAGGAGGTTAAATTGGGTTACATTTTTGTATCACAAAAGTGGATCTAAAGAAAATCTGGAATTCCCGTTCCATAGGGGTAAATGGCTTTGTAACATTAGTTCTTATAATTTCATGTCAAGTATGCTCAGAAGTATGCTATCACTACATTATAATGTACTGTTATACGTATTTAGGTGTACTTCCAAGGTGCTCCTCAAGATTCAGTTTAAGAAAGGCATGGCAGTTTTGATGAACATGTTCCCCTGAACCAATTACTTGATTAATACATCACTCAAGCACAAATGTAGATGCAGAGGACTATTTTATTTCAACATAGAATTTTCCAGGTGCAATTGAAATTAAGAAGGGCTGCACCTTTCCAGGAATTCTACTTTTCCAGGATTCTGTATGAAGGACGGATTTCATCTTCGTTATGAATGTAATGCATTTTTCACAAATATTTGCTTAGAAAGTGGATGCAAGCCTTTAGATCCCATCGCCACTCCACTGGGATTTGGTGTTCTTGCACCCTGAATTTCGGATACTATTGGGATCACTAATTTTGCATGTGAACGTTTCACAGAACTTATGATTGGGGGCCTTCATGTTCAAAAGAACTTTTATGAAACATAATTTATTTATTTATTTATTTTGAAAGTTTTATAGAGCACGAACAAGACCTTTGCGGGTATCAGAGTGCTTTACAGTAAGTAGAGATCTTTACACATCAGTTCAATGCAGGTCAACGCTCGTATACATAACATCTTGTAAAAACAAAGTAATAAGGTACATCACAAATCTACCCCGGTGAGTTCGGTAAAGGGTAGATATATATCTGGGTTGCCTGGGTGGTCCCTTAACATAATAAAGGTTAGTAGTAGGGTACGTTTGGTCTAAATATTTCTTTGGAACATGCTCAGGTGAATTTGGACATGAGAATCGATTTTACTTCTTTTTTGAAGGATGCAGTAGAGGAGTTAAGTCTGGTTTCTGGGGGTAAACCATTCCAGATTCTGGGCGCCATCCCTGAAAAGGTTTGGTTATATGTTTTCTTCTTGTTGAATCTTTGCAGTTTCAGTAGTAGATTTTCAGCACTTCTTGAGGATCTGATCCCACCAGAGATCGTCAGTTTCTGTGCCAGTTAGCTGGGTGCCTTGTGATGCATGGCTTTGTGCGTCATACACACTATTTTCAAATGAATTCTGGCTTCCAGAGGTAGCCAATTCAATGATTTTTGGTCCGTAGAGATGTGTGAACTTCTTTTAGAGCCAGTGATGAGTCTCGCTGCAGCATTGATTGAAGTTCTTAGAGGTGCTGTTGTAGCTTTGGGCAGGCCACAAAGAGAGACACTTCCGTAATCCACTCAGGGGATAACTAGAGCTTTAACTGCCTGCTTGAAGTCATTGTCTGGCAGGAAAGGTTTCAGCTTCCTCAGTGTATTTATCTGGAAATTTGCTCCCTTTGTTGCGTTGCTGATGTGTTTTTGCATTTTGAGGCTAGTGTCAAGAGTTATTCCCAGTGATTTTGCTGAATCCATGATGGGTGGTTGACCGTTGAGTGCCGTTAGATGTTTGATCCAGTCTTGCATTATGGGGACTTGGGCGGGTGGAGCGATTGGGAGGAATTCGGTTTTTAGGGCATTCAAATTAAGATGGTTTTCTGCCAGCCATGTCTGGGTATTCCCAAGCATTGTGTTGAGCAATTTGATGTCTTCTAGGGTGTGGATCTTAAGGTATAGTTGTGTGTCATCAGCGTAAATCTGATTTTGCACGTTAGACGAGTGTGTAGAATTACAGTTAGTGATTCCATGAAAAGATTGAACAATGTTGGGGATAGTGAGGACCCTTGTGGGACTCCCAAAGTTGCTGGGACGGGTTTGGACAGTGAGTTATTGACCTTGAATTGTTGTGTCCGGTTTTGGAGGAATTAGGTAAACCTATTGAGAACTGACCCTGATAATCCCTTTCTATGTTTCAGAAGATCTATCAGGTTCTCTTGTTTGACCTTATCGAAGGCAGAGGAGAGGTCTAGCAGGATGAGTAGGCAGGTTCCATTCTGATCAAGGATTTGTAGAGCGTCATTAATTATATGTGCCATAGCTGATTCAGTGCTGTGACCTGCTTGGAAGCCTTATTGGTATTTGGTAAGAAGGTCAAAGTGATCAATATGCCTTGTCAGCTGGAGGTGTACACATTTTTCCACTAGTTTGGCCAAGGTAGGAATATTGGAGATAGAATGATAGTTGTTTAGGTCAGTAAGGTCGGCCATGGGTTTCTTTAGAATGGGTGATACCTGTCCTGCTTTGAAGGTGTCCAGGATGCAACCTTGTTGTAGTGAGCTGTTTATGATCTTGTTCCAGAGAGGTAGAAGCAGTGGAGATAAGTCTTTAACAGCGTTTGTGGGGAGAGGATCAGTGAAGTGATAGGCAGGATTCAGGGCAGTAAGCAATTTGCATATAGCTTCTTCATTGTAAGTAGCAAAGGATGACCATGCTGCGTCATTTTTTAGGGCAAACTTTGATGGGATTTGGTGTGGTGCAATTGCCAATGTTGGGGAGGTTTTCATATGGTGTCCAGAGTGTAAGATTAGATCATTGAAGAGGTCCTTCTTGTTGCTGTCGGTCTTCTAAGTAAAGAATGCAGTAAATTCTTCACAATTGGGTTGTGGGCAAGCTAAGTATTGAGGGCGTTGAGGAGCATCCTTAGATTGGGTTTTGATTAATTCAAAACCTTTTTGGGGACGATTTTTTGCTTGGTCTAGTTGGTAGCTGAAGAAGTCTGCTTTAGTGAGCTTGATTCTTCTGTAATATGCATTTCTTTTCTTCCTTAGAATCTTGTGGTGATTGGCAGATGAAACTGATCTCCATGTGCGTTCAGAAGTTCTGAGCGATCGTCTATCCTCGTTAAGTATTCCATTGTACCAAGGCTTAGAGTCTTTTGTGGAGACTCTCTTTAGTTGAAGTGGAGCTACCTCATTTAGTATCGAATTCATGGAATTGAGGTAGTGATTGGTGAGGTCATGGACTTCGGAAGTTTCTGCAGGGGGCAGAAGTAGGTTGTAGCTGGAAAATGGTAATATGTTAGGGTTGATTTTTTTCATGTCTCTTTTCCATGCTTTTGGTTTTGTGGATTGAACCAAGTTAAGTTTCACTATTTCCTTGATAAATAAAGTGATAATATGATGGTCTGACCAGTCGCAAGGTTGGATCTACTCTAACAGAATGGAATCTCTATTAGAGATTATTATATCCAGGATTGAACCTTTATCGTGTGTAGGGCTGTCACAAATTTGTGTGAGGTCTAGATCATCGAGGATGTTTTTGAGACTATTGACCACTGTGTCATTCCTGTTGTTCCAGTGTAGTTTGAAGTCTCCAAGGAATATTTGGGTATTTTGATTACCGGTGTTAGATGCGACCAAATCCATGAAGTGTTCAGTGAAGGCGAGGTTGTCACCTGGTGGATGATAGAGGGTGTGTAAAGAGCATGCAGGTTTGCCATTACTGGTGATATCGAGGCATATGTATTCGCAAGAAGGGAATACAGGGGATATGGATCTGTTTACTGAGATATTGCTGCGGTGTATGCAGGCGATACCTCCCCCTGTCTTATCAATTCTGTCCAGTCTGATGATGTTGTAGTTTGGGGGTACTAGTATGTCAATGATTGGTGTGGAGGATTCCTTTAGCCAGGTTTTGGTTAACATTATCAGGTCTGGTTCTTGTGTGAGAATGAGGTCAGCTATGTCTGCTGCGTGTCTTGAGGCCGATCTGCTGTTTAGGAGTATACAATTAAGGTGGGGCGTGATGAGGGATGAAGTAGGTTCCAGAATGTGGTGGGCTTTTCTTAAGTTGTCAATGACGCCTCTAGTATTGTGTTTCTGTGGTCCTGTGGGGGTTGGGGGGGATAGTTGCGATAGTTGATAAAATGGGAGCAAGAAGGTTAGTGAGAAAGCGTTCATATGATTGTAATCGAGAAAGTAGGTCGCTCTCCGAAAGCGGATTGGTGCTACGGATTGGGCGGGTTGATTTATTATGGGAGGGAACTGATTTCCAGCTGGGTAGAGTAAATTTCAAAGTGACTATTATGTGGTTCAGGTGCCCGCTAGATTTAGACTGTCTTGTAGCTCTGGTGAACCACGGTTGTCTCGATATCAACTCATTAAATGCTTGAAGTTCTTCTTTGATTTGACGTAATGAGATCATGATCTCATCATGTCTGGGGTGTGGTGCGTGTATGAGTAGGGTTGGAGGCTGTGTTATGGATGTGGATGGCTGCGTATTTGTGTGGTCAAGTCTGGGGTCAGGTGCCGGTATGCAGGCCCGGACTGGATGTTGCGGGCACCGGGCAATCCCCCAGTGCACCGCAAGGGTGGGGGCCGGTTTTGGGCCCTGGGGGCAGTTTTTGTTACAAGGCTGTTTTTGCAGCATAGCTGCAAAAACGGCCCTGTAACAAAATCGGCCGAAAACCAACCCGACAAAGAGCGCTGTCGCACTCCCAGGGGGCCGGCCGAGTACTTTGCAAGGGCCGGTTTTGGTTCTATGTCCGGCCCTGCCGTTATGAGTGGGATTGGAGGCTGTGCTATGGATGTGGATGGCTGAGTTGTGGATATGGATAGCTGAGTTGTGGGTGTGGAGAGTGTACTTGTCCGCATTGTGTGATCAGAGGGCGGCGTGTCTTCTATGTGGTAGTGGAATGTCCTATTATGTTCCAACACCTGAACTAGGGGGGTGGACCGGAATGGGGGATGTACGTGCTAGGAGTATCATTGTGCAGCAAGAATGATGTAGCAGTAGTGTTGGTTTTGGGAGGGATGATGTTAACAAGGGGGGGAGCTGTGATCATAAACAGTGGGGATTCAATATCTGTTAGGGGTGCGAATGCTGCCGCAAACGTGCGGGTGAGTGTATTATGTGTGGTGCGGTAGTGGCATGTCTCTCTAGTGTGAGTAATGGACGGTGTAATAGGGAAACGTGGTTGGTGGGAGGGTTTGGTAAAGTGATGTGATGTGTTTTTGGGGGAGGGGGTAGTCTGGGTGGAGGTAGTGTATGACTCGGATGTAGATACTGGTCGGAATAATAGTGGGGCGTGGTTGCCAGAAGGGATTGACAATGTGATATATTGTGTACTGGTGGTGGGAGTAGCCTGGGTGGCGATTTGGGGTTTATATACTTGTTCTTTAATAATGGGGAAGATGTTATCCAGGAGATTTAAACTGCGGTTTGTCGATTGCATGAGGATGGTTCCATTATTGTAGATGGTGATGGTTGCTGTCCCCTTAAAACAATTGTGTGTTTAGTTTTGCATGAGGGGCTGGAAGAGAAAGGCCAAAAGAAAAGAAAAGCTGGCGAGCTGCTATGGTTATGCCCTTCTACACTCTCTGTAGTCAGTGGCAAAGTTGATGATGTGTCATTCATCACTGCACAGTACATCTGAGATGGTAGCTCTGTTATGGTGGTTGAACCACAAAGAGAAAACATTTCAGTGACTCTTCCTCATATTTTATGTTGGTTTAGAAGATGTGTCTTCCTTTTATTCATCCAATTGTGGTGGAGAATATGCATAAATGACCGGATACTACCTCTGTTCCCTGTTGATGTCAGAATACTATCTAAAAATAACTTGTATACTCCACATTTGTATTGCATTCTTGGTCCTGTCAACAACGTTTTCCAGTTTAAATCATCCTCCTAATAATTACATTAATTTCCAGATTGTTTCATCCAATGTTCCTTAAACTGAGGAACATAGTAATTGCTTCTCAGCAAACTCTAGTGTTCCCTTAAATAATACATCCCTTCATGTTACTAACGTTTTCCACTTAGACATTTATAGAAACCATAAAACAAAGTCCTTGATCTTAACCTTCAGCCTATCATCTACAACATTTGAATTTTCCCATTATTCCCTTTCCTAGACATACTTTTGTCCCTGAAAAACTGTAATAGTGTGGGCACAAATAGATTAAAACAAAAATATTTCATCATATAGCAATGTTTTGCTTACATTTCTACTTCATTGTGCTACTATCATTATCATGTTTGGGGGTGTCAGTTTCTTCAGTTGTGTGCTTTCAAGTGCTCGTAAGAAACTATGAATGTCATATTATGGTCCTTCATGATCACTATTTTCATAAGAAAGTTTGCTGTGATCATAAACAAGGCCTTTATAGCCCATTATACACCACATAAAGGAATTATAGATTCCTGCTCATTAAAATATTAACTACCTTGCTTTCATTTCGACTATGGGCTTGTATTACACCGATTCTATTCTGCATGATTGCTTTGTTTATGCTGCTGAAATATTAAAGTAATTGTAAAATGCAACAGTAACGTCTATTCTCTATTTACATACCATCATGTTCATAAATATTAGAGTAGATGTGATTTCTGCATCCTACATGTATTGTAGTATGTATGTGGGTTTGGTAAATACGAAAACTGGCCCTACAACGTTCATCCACACTGAGGCCTAGATTTACTATACTATTGCATCTGATTGCATCAATTTCACATAATCATTTTTGGTATTTATTATGCCAAGAAAACTTTCCTTGGTTTCCTAAATTCAAAGTAATGCAAGGCAACGCATCGTGCTGTCTTGCATTTGTCTTGGATTTCTTTCGGTCATGTAGACGTTACATGGATGGAGCATAGGTATTGCCACACATCCACCCACGGATTTTGATGCAAACCCAGATTTCCAAAGACCTGTAAAACCTGGGTTTGAGCGAAAATATTGCGCCTAACCTATATTGGTGTACTGAAGAGAAATATATTAATTCTCCTCGTTAGTTCCTCTTTCCATGAGTTCCTGGTGGGAAGGCAGAAAACCTTGCACTATGGTGCAAAGGGGGCTGCCTTGGTGCATGCACCCAGCATGGTTGTTTGATGTTGCAACGCGACCTTTTAGATCGCGGTACATCACAACACAGGTTTTGTAACACAAGTCGTTACCACGACTTGCGCTGTAGGGTGCTGTACTTAGGAATAGTTAGGTTTACTATTCCAACACCAGCCTACGTACAGTAGGGAAGATGTTGGAATAGTAAATCTACTATTCCTTAGTCTAGAGCGCCCTCCAGCGCAAGTCGTGGTAACGAGTTGCGTTGTAAAAGACACGTGGTAATGGCAGCGCAGTGTTTTGCACCCAGCATATATGTGTGGTAGGTGTGATCGTTGGGCACATAAGGGTATTAGCTTCGCTCATGCCAAATGTGTTATTGTGATAGCTCAGATGTTCATGAACATTTACGGTTGTGTTTGTGGTCGTTGTGACATCTGGGACCAACATCAGAGTGTTTTCTACAGCGCCAACATACTGTTTTTTTCTGTTGTTGGGTTTTGCTTGTACCATTTTGCGCTACAATTTTGGCAGGGAGGGCAAGTTTTTTCTCCCAGACAGCTAAATATTTCAAAGAGTCCCGACAGCATAACATTAATCAGGAGTGTTTACCAGCAATTTAAGCCTAACAGCATCCCATACGCCATTTATTTTAAGGCTCCAAATAGTTTGTACAGCCATATGGTAGACATCACAGCGCTTCTATTGCCAACAAATATCTGAAAACAACACATGGAGGTCTTACTCCATGTTGCGGCTACCGCTGATGTCAACTCACCTCACTCCTTCTGTTGCTGATTGTAGAGAGGCAGCTGTGCTGCAG
Organism: Lissotriton vulgaris; assembly: GCF_964263255.1. Classification (NCBI taxonomy): domain Eukaryota; kingdom Metazoa; phylum Chordata; class Amphibia; order Caudata; family Salamandridae; genus Lissotriton; species Lissotriton vulgaris. The sequence continues at coordinate 1,499,712,434 of NC_141691.1, forward strand.
ACTGCACTGGTTGCTGCCTTCTCACCGCCCGAGCTGTGAATCTCCCTAAGGCGAACAGCTCCACTCCTGTCTGGCCTCTACGGTAAGCTGAGGTGGGGTGTCTGAGAGTGTGTTTGTTTGTGGCGAGGGCAAAAGTGCAAGAAAGCTGAATGCAGCCGCCAGGCAGAGAAGAGGAGGGAGGAGCAGAACAGGAAACAGGAAGCAATGCAGCAGCGGCCACAGCAAGCTACTGCAGCTGTCACATGCACACTCCTGGCGTTTGGGGTCTTCAGAATGGTTTGCTGAGAAAATCCCCTTTGTTGAAGCTTTTGTTGGTCAGGAGAGAACCTGATAAACGAATTTCTTTCAAAAATAAAAATCGGTTTCAATCCCCAAGACAAGACAATTCTGTAACGACTCTTTCTGTTCGCTGGCATGTAGATGGAAGACATGATTGGACTAATTGCTGGCATCCTAGGCAAATTGGTGCCTCCAGGGTGTCATCAATTGAAGGGTCTGGCAGCACCCGAACCCCAGTGTGCAGGAACACGACTGTCTGATCTCCACCACAGTGAATACTGGTGCAGTAACTGTGGCCTTTAAGGCAATGCCTTTCAGTGTACGGCTGGACTCAGAGCAGGGGTATGAGAGCATTATCGGATGTTTGAAGGGAATGTGTACACCCCACACATGAAACTGTTCTTATGAAAATACTGATTGGGCCCTTAATGAAGACAATTTAAAAATAATTACCAATGGAGCAAGTGATTTACTTATGGGCGGGAAGGAGATGTGATCAATGAGTGTTCTTTAAATGTTGATAAGAGGTTAAAGTCAGGGATACATGTGGTTCTAGGGTGACAGTCTTTATTGCAAATAGTACAAATGCCTGGTGAATCAGTTGATGCTTATGTGGCAGATTTGTTTACGACTACTGTCATCTTTTAACCTCCCTTAATACTAGGGATGTCAGGATACTGTACTGATAAAGGAATAAGAGCTAAGTGCAGGAAGAAAAGCAGAGGAAAAAGAGGGTAACTGTGCACTCCATTAAGAAAGTAGCACGATCAATACTCCATGCACAATTACTGCAAAATATATTGATGTAAGTAAGGCTGGTGGGAGATTGCAGCTCTTTCTATATGTTGATTGGGGAAGTAGTGAGGGGTACATTTTCACTGATAGAACTGAGAAAGCCTACAGTCAAATTGTTTGTTTATAATTACTATAAGCTCATGTTATAAGACAGTGGTATATCTGTTTTGCATGAATGGGGCTTACTGAAGTGCTCCACAAACTACACAAATAATGCTATAAAATCGAGTATGTTTCAGGCTTAAGGATTTCCCCATCTGTCCAGCTCAGCCTTTTGACGACAGTAAGGAGGTAAATATGGTAAGTAAAAAAGTGAGAGTCGTGAAAATTGAGAATTTGAAATTAGGTTGTGGTGGGTCGTGTATGGTTGCTGGGTTTATGAGATAAGGATGGCCATGTACAGGGCAGATGAGCTTATTAACAAGTGGCGGTTGCACTAACTGTGGCTAAGGGCATAGACATCAGGGGGCAGATTTACAAGCCCCTTGCGCCCCTTTTAAGCCGCGTTGCGTCACTTTTGTGACGCAGCGGCGGCCCAAAAGATGCGCAATGGTGCGGTTCTTTATGATTCTTTAGCTTCCGAACCCCATGAGTAACTTTAATAGGTTAGTTGGTAGAGAATACATTAACACCTGCCTTGCAGAACAAACAGCATTCTTAATTCAACCAGGATTTCAACTACATTATTGTCACTAAAAACTTTAAATGAGTTGATACCTAAAGGCAAATTAAGCAATGTCTTTTCAGAGTGTTCTTTGTTTTTATTAGCAAACCATACTTACAGCTCAATAATCATGTCTGGACACCCAATCATCGGAGACATCGCAGTAATTAAAGACTCATTTTCAGTACTTAACCGGTTCGATGCTGATGACGGAACCGCTCCGTCATCAGCTGCAGTTGGGCTGTGCTGATGACGGAGCGGTTCCGTCATGGCCCGGCCGCCGCGCCTGCGCAGCGCTGATTTCGCGCCTGCGTGGCGCGTTCTATTAGGCGGGCGGGGCCATGACGGAACCGCTCCGTCATCAGCTGCAGTTGGGCTGTGCTGATGACGGAGCAGTTCCGTCATGGCCCGGCCGCCGCGCCTGCGCAGCGCTGATTTCGTGCCTGCGCGGCGCGTTCTATTAGGCGGGCGGGGCCATGACGGAACCGCTCCGTCACGAGCACAGCCCAACCGCGGCTGGTGACGGAGCGGTTCTGTCACCAGCATGCGGCCGCCGCGCGGCCGCCCCGCCCTTTTAGCGCTGCAGAATAGAATAGGAATAGCCGCCGCAGCGATGTGGTTAATTGTAGCCGGTGGTTTCCAATGCTCAGCACAGGTACTTACTTGCGAACATTCGGCACATATGACAGCCTGCCACAGGCTGACACTATCTGTATAATTTAGAGATGAGCAGAACAACAGCTGCTTATTAATTCAATATACACTAAAATGATTAATTCCTGTCACCCAAGTCATTCTTATAGCTTTAGGTGCCTGGAATATTCTCAATTATCACACGTGTAGGAGTATTATGATTAATAGTTGCATAGGTATTGTCGTTGGCAGTGCTGGCAGGGGCATTGAGTAGTTAAAGCTGCAGAAAAGAGAAAATATCTAGAATACACAAACAGTTGAATTAAAAGCAAACAGCTATCTAGTGGTTAAATTTGATTAAGATTTGGCAAGACTAGTAAGTGCTTTCTTCCTGCAAAAAGTTTGGGGAGAATAGTGTTAGCCAGTGAGAAAATGTAGGACCCCATTGAAAGTTATGTGTAATAGCGAGCTTACATCTTTCCTCTGTTAATTTCTGCCACTGTGGGATGCATGAATTAGTAGATGAGTAATTTGATTCCAATTCAAGGAGTAAGTAAGGCCCTGTCAGCCCCCACGGTGCAGAGGAGGGGTGCCAAACCTCCCTATCCTTGAAGGGCCTCTCATCCTCCTCTGGCACAAAGAATGTGATTGATCCATTGCAAGCACTAAACAAAGCAGTGACTTCCCCAAGAATTTAACAAACACGCTGTCAAAATATTCTTGCGTTATCCTTGCATGGACAAAGGTGGCACTTGTGAAAAAACTGGCATACCTGGTAACAAGTGTTGAGCAGGAGAGGTGAAGGGAGATCCTGGAGGACAGAAACGGCTTTAGGGCAGCGACTTGTGCAGCTGCACTAGGCGCTGACCTGGAGGGGGGGCACTGACCTGCTGGAGAGTTCCTTGGGCATACAGCTGTCAGGCAGCAATAAAAACGTCAAGATAACGCTTGTGATTAATGTTCGTTCCAGACAGAGGGTTCAGAGGTTTGTCTATTGACAGTTTTGACTGCCATAAAGTAGTGCAGGTGGTACATGTGCCTGCTGCAAAGAATGGATCTGTATGTTCTTTTGATAGTGGAGTGGCTTAGTAAAGCCACCCTTTACCAGCGATTTAAAATAAATGAAATGTATGTGAGAGAAGGGCTATGGCGAGATGAGGGACACTTTTTCCGGGCGATTATGAAGGAATCCGAGAAGGTGATTAGGCGGGAGCAACAAAAAAGATTGTCTCACTGGGCGCCACCAGCGCTAAAGCCGGCCCTGTGGGTGGATATACAGCAGCAATGCACTAATAAACACCCTGAACCCACTTCAGTGCTTAGGGCAGCGCTAACCATGTAGGCCAAGGCTCATTATCAGTTGAAAATAATGTATATAATGATCATTCAGATTGGGGCAGGGCACAGCTGAACCTGCTGAAAGAAGTAGGGCTTGAAGGGCTCATTCATTTCTTCATTTTGCCTCTCTCGGGAAGCTGTGGGGTTTCTGTGACCAATGTCCTAGCAAGAAAAAATATCAGGGTCTCTGATGTAAGCACAGAATATCTGACGCTACTCTCTCTCTGCTAGTGAGGTAAGGCCTTACGGTCGTCTTCTGCACAGCGTGCCATCCTGATTATGCAGCATCATGCCAAACAGGCCTATGGCTGAACGCTTTCAGTGACACCTCCTGCTAACTCTAGGTGTTTGTTTTTCTTTCCCTTAGTAAAAAGCAGACCTGGCTGGGCCAGAGCAGAGCCACTAGCCCCCACTGTCAGCACTCATTAAGATGTGCATTGTAAGATTCCGAATCAATTGTATCAATTATTCTTTAAATGCACATGTAGCCCCTGCAGATGGATTAGAAGACTACACGTTCAAGCTCCCATTAATATGTTGCTAGGCTGAAACATTTAGGGCCTGAAGACAATCTGTGCAGTACTGGAGTAACTGCATGTAGTTTACCATTACAATGAGGTAAATCCAATAAGATGGGAAATGAGGCATGACTACTGCTGTAACCCTAGCCTCATGCTATTTTTCCATCTGGAATTCATATATAAAAATATTGGGGGTGGTCTATGGCTCCCACACACGGTAAAACCACTGATTTTGCTCTGCGAGTAACTGTAATTTCAAGACTAAACTCAGCTCTTACAGTAGCTGTACTTAATATTGCAACACACACAATCAAATATTAAGTTTGTGTCATACATGTTACACCCTAGGCTATGACAATTTCCAATATTACATTTTAAAACGTGCATGCAGACTTTACAGCTTTCTACAAGTTTTCATATCTCTGCATTCACCTCCACGTCTGCAGCATACTTGAAGCAGGATTATGTTTGTACATCTTACCTACTGCCAGCAAGTTCAGGGATGGGTGTCAGTGAAGGACAACAAACTTCCATCTCTGTATATATATATTAGTAGAAGGGCAACATGGAAGCTATATGTCCCTCAAAGGCATATCATATTTACAAAGTGCTATATCTTTCTGCTACGGACAGCTGATCTTTTCCCATTGCAAAGGAATTATGCATATAGTCTGATTCAAATGTCAAATGTCAAATGTCAAATGTCATGGTACTTATAGAGCGCACTGTCACCAGACGGTCACCTTGCGGTGTCGCCTATACGGTTTCCTGGCGCTGATACTCATACCGCTGTGGAACCCCTCCTGGCTTTCCCTGTGAAGTGTCCACTCCTGGGCACCCCCAGGGTGAAGCCAGGCATCCTTAGCGCTGTTGGGGCCGGTGTGGAGGCTAAGCAAGCTATTGCCCAGAGTTGCAGTGTGGGGCCCGTGATTAGAATAGGCACCGAGGCGAGAATTAGCAGGTCTGAGGAAATTGAGCCCGAGACCCCACCGAGGCGGGAATCGAACCCTGGTCCCTGGCCAGAACTCTGCATCAGGGTCTGCCGCTCTAACCATTGAGCCACACTCCTCCACAAAAAGGAATCACGTCAAAGTGCTTCCTGTTGAGGATGAGTGAAACATTTCAGGTCTGTGACTGAAGAGATAGCTTGCCTTTGTCTAGCGCTATATATTTTGTGTGCCCTGGTAAGTTTTGGCCATTCGATAAAAAGAATTTGCCACCCCTTATTTCCTGCAGTCCCATACAAATTACTGTCAAAATATCGACCTACAAAATATCGACCTACAGGAATATCGAAGCAGAAATATTGAAGGCAAGAATATCGACATCCTATCTACAACATGGTACGTACAAAAATATCGAGAAAAAAAATGTAGATGGTAAAAATATCGATGTTAAAAATATCGTTTTGTTTTCTGTAAAAATATAAATGTAAAATAAAGTAAATAACAGTAATAAATAAAATAAACATAATATCTAACAATGTTTAAAATTAATAAATAATACATACATAGTAATAATAGATTAATTAAACATATCCATAAAATATATCATATATACATACTTAAGTTGTAATAATTCATTTAATAATTTATAAATTAATAAAAAATATTATGAATTACAAATACATTGACAAACATAAAACAAAAACATAAACAAAAAGTAAATTAAAAAAATTAAATATACCTTTAATATTTTTAAAATTACTTATATACTACATTATCTAGATGTATACAAAAAAATTTAAATAACGAAATAAATAAAAATACTATTCAAAATCTATAAGTAAAAAAAATACAGTAGTAAAAATGTTGGATGGCATAGAACTTAAAATTACCATTCCCACTCCAGAGAGCGCAATAGTAGAGAAACCGTTGTATAGCGTAGAGGTAAAAATTACTATTCCAACTCCAGAGAGTGCAACAGTAGAGAAAACATTGGATAGCGTAGGGGTAAAAATTACTATTCCAACTCCAAAAAGTGCAACAGTAAGGAAAGCGTTGGATAGCGTAGGGGTCAAAATTACTATTCCAACTCCAAAAAGTACAACAGTAGGGAAAGCGTTGGATAGCGTTAGGGTAAAAATAACTATTCCAACTCCAGAGAGTGCAACAGTAGGGAAAGCGTTGAATAGCGTAGAGGTAAAATTTACTATTCCAACTCCAGAGAGTGCAACAGTAGGGAAAGCGTTGGATAGCGTAGGGGTAAAAATTACTATTCCCACTCTATAGAGTGCAACAGTAGGGAAAATGTTGGATAGAGTAGGGGTAAAAATTACTATTCCAACTCCAGAGAGTGCAACAGTAGGGAAAGCGTTGGATAGCGTAGGGGTAAAAATAACTATTCCAACTCCAGAGAGTTCAACAGTAGGGAAAGCGTTGGATATCGTAGGGGTAAAAATTACTATTCGCGCTCGAGAGAGTGCAACAGTAGGGAAAGCGTTGGATAGCGTAGGGGTAAAAATTACTATTCCCACTCCAGAGAGTGCAACAGTAGGGAAAGCATTGGATAGCGTAGAAGTTAAATATAACATACTTATAAATAATTGTTTTAAATAAAATATTTTTAAATTAAATTTTTAAATAACTCTGCATCATTTGCAAATACACATTAATAATTAATAAAAACATATTTAAAATTGAATAATTAATTACCACTAAATAAACAATAAGTACCAATAAATATGAATTAATAAATATAAATGACCAAATAATAAATATTGAACACTAAAATATTTTTCAAAACAAAAAACATATTGATAAATAAAAATTGATTAACAATTAAAAAATGGTAAACAATACATTTATTTTTGAATAAAAACACATTTGTTATGGAAAATTAAGTACCAATTAATAAAAAAAATCCAATTAATAAAAAGTAATTAACAATTAAAAATATCAATGACCAATTGTAAAAAAATAATTACAATTAAAAAATGGATTGCCAATTAACAAAAATCCAATTAAAAACCTTAATTACCAATTAAAAAAATGAATTGCCAAATAAAAAATATAATTTCCAATTAAAAACCTTAATTACCAATTACCAATTAAAGAAATGAATTGCCAATTACAAAATGTAATTACCAATTACAAACCTTAATTACCAATTAAAAAAAAAATTATCAATTAAAATAATTATTTAACAATAATAATTAATTAGAAATAAAAAATATCATTACTAATAAAAAAAAAAATTACTCAATTACAATTAAATTACTTCCCACCCAATTCCCCTATAAACCCACAACCCGCTACAGAACTTAAACGCAAAAATTAATTAAAATTAAAATACAATTACTAAAAATGAATAATTCATTTACTATAAGTAAATTACTTCCCACCCTATTCCCCTATAAACCCACAACCCGCTCCAGTACTAAATCATAAAATTAAATTAAAAATAACATTTTTAATATACAAAAAATAGTACACACATAATTTAAAACAAATAAAATACTTTAAAAAAAACATATAACACATACATATAAAATACATAATAAAATACATAACAACAAACAAATGTCGATGTTAGTAACATCAAAATTAGTAACATCGATATAATTGATATGGATATTATTAACTTCAATATTACTTACATCGATATAAAAAAAATCGATATTACTTACCTTAGGGTCGATATTCTGTCCAACGATATTCTTGACCTCGATATTCTTGACCTTCAATATTTTTAACTCAATATTAATGTAAGTCGATAATTAGGAATCGATATTTTGAGTGTGCGCTGTCCCATAAACATGTCTGAGTGTGCCATCTGACTGGGATAGCTTTAAAATCATCTTCCACTAGTCACAGCTTTTTAGCCAATGTGATTTTCACCATTGTGTTCATGGACATTCAACTCATACATTTCTAACTCTTTTGGATAAAAACCCCGGGTTTGCTGGCGGTGTCAGATTTGGAACAAGCATTCGCCTCTGTGAGTTTCTGCTTAGCTACTACACGGCCCGTCCCAGTTTTGTGGGGAAAGCATTCTTTGCTGCTCCCTGCACCGTACATCTTTTGAGTGAATGAGGCTTGCGCGTCTGCTCCTTGTGTTTTTCTTTTTTTGTGAAAAGGAGGCTTACGGGGCTCTTGCCATACCTGTTTTTTGAGGAAGGTTTATACTGTATCTTCCCATGTTGGACCTGTTTCAGGCGAGGGACTAAACTGTTGCTTGCCTGCCTACTTGTTATGCAAGCTTACACTTGCAATGTTTAGTGAGATGTTACCTACACTGATGTCCCTGCTCAGTGGAAGAAACCCCCTCCCCCCCTGTTGCACGCACGGACTGATACCTGATTGTAACTGACCTAATGAGGTATCTAATTGAACAGTATGTGTTTATACTTAAATTATACATTGCACACATATATAAATACACAAGGTCAAGATAGTCTATGTAGGTAACCATGGGGACGCATCCATTCTGCAAGCGTGAAAATAGCCAATGAGCCCTTTCTCTCATGCATGTCTCTGACAAATGGCCGTAAAGGCGCGAAACAACCGTAGCAACAAGTAGCATTTTTTTCCCTGACTACGCGCCCATGATTGGTTGCAGAGGGACCAATCACAGAGGTTCTGACATTGTACCAATGGGAATAGTGGGTCTACTTATACCCGATTCCTACGGCACACTCTACCCTTGCATTTGGAAGTAGGAGGAATAGATTGCTGTCCAGATAAGAGCAGGGAGGCCGAACTCATTGAAAAAGGTAAGAGTGCAGATGGTCTCTTGAGGGCGATGTTTAACTGGGGACACACGGATTTAGAGTGCATGATAACCGCTTTTCCTATCCATTTGGGGTTAAGATAGACCTACGTGAAGAGTAAAAGCGCACGATTCGAATAGCACCACTTGTTTACAGTGCTTAAATAAAAATGCTAAAACCAATAAAGCTACAAGATTCTATTTCGGAGCACTCGATAATACTTTGAGGGACTAATGAAAGCTCGCACTACAGTGTGAGAATGTCACGGAGCACGTAGGCCCTAAGGACAGAGCAATCTTTATTGTACTAAAATTGTAAACACCCAGCTAGAACTGCTTTGAATCAACAAAGAGGAAGGCTAAATTTGACTTTGTAAGCCCGGTAACAATTATTGCAAATAGAGTGTATAACGTAGAACTAATAGGATGCACTCAGGTTGGAGTAAGATGCATAACACTCCCTTTAAATTAAAAGCATCAAATGTATGAATATAAAATAATAATATGCATAAATAGGGGCACTATGAGTAATAGTGCTGACTCTTACAGATCAAAGACGGCAACCAGGGAGGTCAACCCCCAAGTCCGCAGTGCCAGAATATAAGAAGGCTCTCTGCTGCAGGGATTTCTACATAGTACCAATGGTGAGCTGTGATTTATATAATTTACTGTCCTCCCCTAGATATAGGCAGTTACATATATGACGCCTTTTCCCTCTTTTCAGAAAGCCAAACTGGGAATAACTTCTAGTTTATCGGTGGCTCCTCCGGACAGCCAGTCGTTCTGGGAATAATCTTTTTTAAAAGGTAAAGACTATGTGACTCATAATGAATCAGTAAAAATTTACTTCAGATAGACAAGGATTTTAAGCCAATTTTTTTTCCTTCTTTTCTGTATATTCTTCACAGTCCCTTAAATTAAGAACACACACGCTAACAGACTGATCTATCCAGACAGAGATCTGGAAGTAGCGTAACGACTTCAGCATATAACTGAGTTGGATAGAGTTTTAACATAAAGGTATGTATTAGAATTGTCTCAAGATCAATACATTAGAATAGACATTGCTTTTTTGCAAACCATAGACCCATCCCGTAGATTAAGCCATAATTTTAGTGAGAGAGAGGCATTAGAAGGTATCGAACATAATGTATGTTGGTTGTTAATTAACATAAAGGAGTATATATATATTTCATTGAATCCTTGCAAATAAACATTTCTTTTTAAATACCGATGACATAATGTATTTGTAAAAAATGTAGTCTTGTGACCTATTAAAGTTTGGTCATTATGTGTTTTTTCTAAACCTAGAATCTGTCCTGAAGAAGGTGTCTGTATTCTCAATAATAACCGAAACGCCGCGTCGACATTTGTTTGTTCATGATTCTTGTTTTTAATTATTTAAAAAAAAAAATTTGTAAAGTGTTATAAGCATGTATGATGCTATTGAATATTACATTTTGTGATTTGTATATATTTATGTTCATTAATATGTTTTTAAACACATTATAAATTCCAAACTGTCTCTAAACAGCTGTAATAAATAATTATAAACTTTCACTTTGTTGACAACAGCTTGTTTGTTTGTTTGCAGTGTAGCCAATATACCAATTTTATTCATAGGCTTGTTAACGACATTCAGTTCTACCTTGCCTCTCTCTATAACAGCAAATCATTATTAGCGTGTTTTATTGTGACCTTCTGGTTCACATTGTTGTGTTTTTGTAATTGCTTTAGTGGATAGAATAGCTAACTTGCTCGTTTATGGGACAACCCTTGCTTCTCTACATTCTTGCAATGCTTGTGGAGAGACCTCTCTCACCTCACATACACATACACCTACACTGAACCAAATGCTAGTACTACACATTACTACATAGTTCACTCCTATACAACATATGTCCGAGGTAGGCACACAATCTACAAATAGATCATGTTACATCTGTTCACTGATACCTTAGGCACAAGCAGACATTATTTATCACAAGAAATTGCCCTGACAGCAAAATGCCTTCTCCATCTGTACCTCTGTAGGGTCAAGGCAAAAATCCAACTCAATAGAGGAGAACCCTGTGGCACATTAGTCTGAAGAATCGTGGTCAGACACAAAAGAGTTATTTTGATATACAATAAAAAATGCACACAACTGAAAAGCACAGTTGACAATCATACAGCCCGGCTCACACTACCGTTACAATCGCCTCTTCATTCTTTATCCAACATTCTTAAGAATATTCCCCTCAACACCAATCTAATAATGTTACCTAATGTTTCCCCCTTTTTTTTAAATATCATTCAATAAACAAAATTAACCCAATATTTTAATAAATAAATACTTAACAATAATAAAATACCATCAATGAAAAACCAACAGTAAGCCTAACATGAATACAAACAAAATATTCTAATTTCCTTGGGAATTTTTCTTTCTTTCTCTTTTTGCATTACATAATGATTGTGCACTTTCAGTAGAACTACCTAAACGTTTAGAGGAACATGCATTTCCTGTAATTGTTCTTGTTCTGTAACAGTAGTTTGAGCACCTTCAGACCCTTGTTTTTCAAAGAACTCACATTTTACTCTAATTGTTCTTGTTCTATAACAGTATCTTGAAAACCAGCAGACACTTGTTTTTTATCACCTATATTTTGAGCACATTCACAATCTTGTATTAGATCATTAATTGTTTGAGAAACAATGACCTCATTATCACTTTCCATGACTGATAAATGTTTTCCTTCCAGTTCCTCATGTACATCATCAGCAAAACTCACTACTTCTCTTCTAGCTGTTGAATCATTGTGATGCTGCCATATTTATTCCTGACCATGTTTTAGAACAACAATAACACATTTATTCCACCATCCTCCTTTGTGCACCAAAACTGCACTTCCAGTGACTTTAGTCACTTGTATAGAACCCATAAACTTTAATTCCCCTTTAAGTGCAACAACAAGTTTGGATATTAAAACCCAATTACCAACACAGACATCTTCAGGCTAAGCTCTACTCACTTTCTCAAAATAAAACTTAGCACTAACCTGTTTAGTTTGCAAATGTTCTCTTGCTTCTTTTAAAACTTTACCAAACTTATCTTTGTGAGGTACTTTGAACCAACTCATCTCAGGGTACAATAGTGAAAGCTTTTCACCCTCCCATCAGACGGAGAAAACCCTGTATGGAGAAAACCGTCTAACAATATGCAGGGTGTTATGATATCTCCATTATTTCCTTCTTAAGAAGTCCTTCACCTCCAAGTGATTGGTCAAAGCCGATTGGATACCCTCCTTAAAAAAACATTGGCTATTTCAACTTGACCAGTACATTTTGGGCAATAGAGGGTTGACCTTTCAATATCAACTCAAGGCACCCTAAAAAATGTCATCATGTTCTCAGAAACAAATTGTACACCGTTGTCTGCAATCAAACATTTAGGCAAACCTTCAATATGGAACTCATAAGTCAAACATTTTGTCACTTCATCTGTCTTTGGATTACTCACAACCTTATGGTATATCCACTTTGACAAATTGTCAACAAGTACATTAAAAAATCTCCTTCTTTGCCCTCTAATGTTGTAAGGACTGGAAAATTCAATCGAAAGGTTTTCTGAAGAAGCACTTGGAATTTCAGAGGGATTGAAAGGCTCACAGGTTATTATCCAATGCTTACTGAACTCACACAAATGGAACAAGGGTCAATAAATCTCTCCACAGCAGAATCTATCCCTGGCCACCTATAATGCTGTCTTGGACCTCTGCAGGTTCTAAAGGTTTATGATCAGTTAAAAGAATAAAATATTTTCCCCCAAAAAAGTGTTCAATTTTTCCAAAGTAGACGCAGGCAAGCGCCTCTCTTTTGATAGTACTGTATTGTAACTCGGCACCTTGCAAAGCCCTACAAATAAAAGATGCTGTGTTTTCATCACCATCAGAAATCTGATGGAAGACAGCTCCCAATCCTAGAGGACTAGCAACTACTGTGACATAATATATGGCCATAGGATCAAATAGTTTAAGTGCGGGAGCTTTTAATTATCAAAGCTTTGACCCTCTCAAAACCCACTTCCTGTTGACTAGTCCACTCAATTATTTCCCCCTTTTTAAGTATGTTTAGGTAAAGGTTCGTTAAATATGGCATAACCCTGCACAAACCTAGCATAATACTCCCCTAACCCTAGAAAGGATTTACGGGAAACCTTATCATATGGTCTAGGTGCCTTTGAAATAGCACCTAGTAAAACAGTTTATGTTTGATTCCATCCGCCGTGATTTTGTGTCCCAAATAATATATTTCCTGTACTAGAAATCTGCATTTGTCCAAGGAAATAGCACTCTTAGATAGTTATGGGCTTCAAATGGTGTGATAAAAGTAGTCAGATCTTTAGACTTCTCAGCTAAGGCCACCTGATTTTATGCTGATTTGAGATCCAAAATAGAGAAATATGCTCAGATAGCTGGTGCCAAGATTTATTGAAACCTAAGTAAAGGATAGCATTCCACGTTGATATTCTTTTTTTAAGGACCTCAAACCAGCACAAAAGCATGTATCCCCAGTTTCTTTAATGCAATTACTACAGCCAAAATCCATTCAGAACTGTTCGTAGGCTCAACAATGCCTTCATTACATAGTCTCTCCAAATGTTTCTTAAGTTTAGTATGCACATTAAGAGGAACCATGCAAACCTTATGCTGTACAGGAGACACTTTTTTTAAGCTTGATTTTGAGCTGGAACCCTTTAGCCAGACTGACCTTAGAGGGAAACTCAGCATTGTTTTGAGTAATAACATCCTTTACAGTAACTTGTGGAGTTTCTACATGATTAATGGAAATTTCCCTCAATCTAATTGGACATTCAGCACCCAGACACAAAATCACACCAAGGATACCCAAGTCCTAACATCAAAGAATGTCTGCCCCATCTATCGCAACATATATTATAGTTAAAGTTGTGCAACATTTACGTTCTAATCAATCCTCAAAAAACCCGAGCATTGTTATATAAAAATTTTAAAACGCTTCGGGACTAAGGTCTGTTTTGCTAAGATTAAAGTTTTCCATTTTGACTTAAAAATGTTTCCGACAAGAAGGTAATTGGCAATCCAGTGTCTATTGCTACCTTACCAATAAGCACCACACCTAAGGGTGCTTTAAATCCTACCTGGCTCATGTTTACATCAGAATTAGATTCCAAATGATACAACGTTAGAACTAAATTATTTAATGCAACATCCACATTTTCAACACTATGGCCCCCATTAGGATGCCCGCCCGCCATCCTCACAGTACCTGGGACCGCCCGCCATAAGGGCGGGGGTCCGGTGCTCAGCACTGCCCGCCACAATCGCAGGAAGGCATGCAGCGCACTTCCATGCACAGCATGGCAGGCACGGCGCCGTGCCTGCCATGCTGTGCATCGAACTGGTACCCCCCATGTGCACCCCCACACCCCCCCGGAGTCCATGGGGGCCCACATCGGGACCCCAAGGCAGACTCTGCATGCCTTTCCGTGGCGGCATTTAAAATGTCCCATCCTACTATGGCTGGCGGTGTCTGATAGACACCGCCACCATAGAAACCCTTTTACACCCTGGTCGCAAAGCGACCGCGGCGGAAAAGCGGCAGGTATTTCCGTCCGCCGCGGACCCCCCAGCCATACTAATATGGCGGGGGGGTCATTCCGAGATGGATGGCGGGTGGATCGCCGCTGCCGGCCTGGCGGGGGCTATCCGCCCGCCATCCTAATGGGCCCCTATGTGTATATGTGTATATATATATATATAGGATTCCACAATCCTATAGTGTCAGCAACCAGAAAACGGCTCGAACACAAAGCAGGTACAGACCACAACGAGGGTTTCTTGGTGAAAAATAAAGTGCTTCATTCCATCGATGGGAACGGCAACATGACACGTTTCGTCCGGGGAACCCGGACTTGATCACATGACAATCCCAGAGATACATGTGGTTAAATACTGGCAGTCACTGCATATGGCCCCTCCCACAAGGTCAAGTACATAGAAAAAATACTACTTATTACATAATCGTCTGGCTGAATTGTGAAACTTTTCAAAATTCAATGTTGAAAAAATATTATTCATAGAGCCGGCCTGGCTATCCGCCCGCCATCCTAATGGGCCTATGTATATATATATATATATATATATATATATATATATATATATATATATATATATATATATATATATATATATATATATATATTCATTTTCTCTCTCTCAAGAAAGTCTCCCTGCCCGCCTGCGAGCTGTGGGTCGACGAATCATAAAGACACGCGAAAACAGCATTTTCGGGAATCGGCAAGCAACAGTTTCCCCGTGTGTACGGGTCCCTGACTGGCCGGCTGGCTTACATCGCCGGGCTTCGGAAACAGTGTTCCGATCTGAAAGTGCATTGGGAAGCGTGAATAAACATTGATTTCTGCAGCGGGAAGGCGGAACCAGTACGGCAGCAGTTGCAGCTGTAACTGAGGTAAAGCGTGTGACAGCTATATTTGACTGGCTGCGTTTTCTCACAAACGGTGAGATTACTAACCCAAAGGCATGGATTTGCCAAATCGACAAGCTTCAAGACGGGAAGCAGCCGAACGCTGTTTGTACCGTTCTCGAGTGATTCAGCCGCGAGTACAGCGGGTGATGCAACGGCTCGTGACAAAACATCAAGGAAAGAGCTTTGGGACAAGTTGTGGAAATGCGCAAAGATGGAACAGGTAAAGTGGTGGGAGGACACCACTTTACAAAAATACGTGGACTGCAAACGGGTGCCACGGGGTCTGCGCATTTTCATCACTCCGACGTTTGCTGATCCAGGCCCAGAGTTAATAGAGGAATGGGTACAGAAAAACCATCAATGTTCGACAATCATGTTAAAGTTACTCATAAAGTATGCACAAAAAGACACTGTGAGACTGTCGGAGGAGATTGAAAGTATCACTGAACAATTAAAGGGACAATACACCAACAGTGAATTTGAAACTGAAATGAAAAATCTGTCAACAAGACTGCAAAAAGCGGAGGAGGAGATCAAGCTAAAGAAACAGAGTAAGTTTCAAAGCGACCAATTGGATTATGAAAGGGGTCAAATTTTCACCTTTGGAAAAAAGTTTCACCACTTGAGAGAATTGAATTAGAAAATATTAAAAACCCCGGAGAAACAACAACCAGCCCAAACGGATCAAACGGGTTCAAATATGGATTCAAATACGGTGGTGGAAAACGGGAAAACACTCTCGACAAGTGGCACATCAACAACCACCGAGGGAGTAAAAAACAATATTTTAAAAGAGTTCTCTCTAATGGCACAAGGGAGACAAGGGCTTGCCAGCCCAGGACCTCAGGTATCACCAAATCAAGGTTGCGGAAGAGGCGCCAGAGGCGGCAGCAGAAGAGGCGCCAAAAGACAGGGATTAATAGATGCCTTTGTGGGAGTAACGACAAGAGGCAAGACAGCCAAAAAATGAAGAACACACACACTGTGGTAAATTTATCTAATTTGATTTTATCATTAGACCAAATTGAAGTTCTATCATTGGGATTGACATTTTGCCCATCCAGTTACTTTAATTATACGGATGGTAGAATTGATTTATTTCATTTTGTGCGCACATTGAAATTAAAGAAATGGTTTCATAATAAAAAACCCATGGGAGGGGCATCCTCGGGAGACAGTGCAGGAGTTGCTATTGGTGACATTAGTCTTTTAAAAACTATGAATTGCCTAGGTTCTGATACTGATGTTATACCAAGTACCATTGAATGTTTATCTGATGAAGAATTAAGTTTTGACTGTCCTAGTGGCATTGGATTTAAATCAAAGTCAAGGTTTTTGCCACAAATTCACAGTGACATCATTGATGTGTTTGAAAAGGGTGTGATCACTGAATTCAAGAAGTTAAACAAAGTCTGTAAACCCGAACATGACAATTTAACTAGACAGCAGAGAAAGGCCTTGGTTGAATTAAAAGACAATAGTAATATTGTAATAAAAATGTCAGATAAAGGCGGATATGTTGTCGTATGGCCAACTGAGATGTACCTTACAGAGGGCAAAAGACAGCTTGATGATCGGGAAAATTATGCAATTAGTTCTAGAAGTTCTTATGAAAAGAACAGTTTAGACTATCAGATACAATTGCAGAAGTGGAGACAAGATAGTTTACTATCTGATGACGAATACAAATTTTTGAAATGTGACCACCCCAAACTTGCGGTTTTATATCTTTTACCCAAGTTACATAAAGATGCAAATTTACCTCCGGAGAGACCAATTGTTTTCTCCATTGGCAGCACATATGAAAACACTTCAAAATATATAGATCACTTTTTAAGGTCATATGTGGAACCATTACCATCGTATCTTCAAGATACAAGAGATTTCTTGAGAATCATTGAACCTATACAATGGGAGGACAACATGTGGCTCATGACATTGGACGTAAATAGTCTATACACATGTATACCCCATAATTTAGGTGTGAAGGCTAATCAACATTTCTTAAAAAATCGAGATGTTAAATATCTAATGCACACTAACATGCTTGTCGAAATGATGTACACTTGTCTTTCCAGCAATTACTTTTTGTTCAATCACGTGGTCTACTGCCAGGCTCGGGGGACTGCGATGGGAACCTGCTTCGCCCCCAGCTAAGCGGGTCTCTACCTGGGCTGGTGGGAGGAGCAGGTGGGCCAGTAACATCTTGGCCTTTACCCAGAACGTAGTCCTCTGGGCCAGGTACATAGACGACGTGTTTTGTCTGTGGAGAGGTAGCAAAGAAGCTGCATTACAATTTGTCACCGATTTGAATCATAATGACTGCAATCTTCAATTCACCAGCACTATATACAAACAGTCTATTGAATTTGTAGATGTACAGGTGTCAGTTGAAAATGGACGGCTCATTAGCAGGTTGTTTCGCAAGCCAACGGCAGGCAACAGCCTGCTACATGCGTCGAGCTGTCATCCAAAAAACTTGATTTGCAGTATACCTTTCGGTGAACTATTGCGCGCTAAAAGAAATTGTGGAACTACTGCAGACTTTAACAGAGAATTGTGTGTGATGAAGGAAAGATTCAAAGAAAGGGGCTATTCGGCAAAAGTGGTCGAACAAGTATGTAATAAGGTCAAAAACGTCAACAGGAGTGATCTTCTCATCCCCAAACCACCGATTGATAGTGATGAAGGACCAATTAGATTTATCACCACCTATTCTAATCAGACTTGGCAGGTGAGAAAAAGTCTAAAGAAATTTTAGTATGTGTTAAAGCTAGACTGCACATTAAAAGATGCTGTCGGCAGTCAACCAATGATTACCTTCAGAAAGTGCCCAGCATTAAAAGATATGCTTTGCAGTAACATGGTAAAAGATAAGAAGGATACCAAAGCAATCAAAGGTTTCTTTACCTGTCGATCGTGCAAAGCTTGCAAGGACAGTGTTAATAGGAAAGAACTTATCCTATCTAATAATAGTAAAGCCTTTAGTATCCAAAAACACCTGACATGCAAATCTGACTATTGTGTGTATGCACTACAATGTCCATGCCCATTGACATATATTGGAAGCACCAAACATCCAGTAAAAAAACATGTGCTAGAGCACATGAGGGCGATCACTAATGAGGACAAAAATTATCCCATTGCCAAACACTTTAAAGACTTTCATGAGAAAAACTTAAGTTCACTAACATTTTGTGCTTTGGACAGGATTCCACTGTCTGAACGTGGTGGAGATAGACTCAGACAACTACGTCAACTTGAGTCTAAGTTCATAATTAAATATGACACCGTACAACCTTTGGGATTAAATAAAGATGAAGAGCTATCTGTCCACTTATGTTAGGAGTCAACACCCCCTTTAAAACTCAAGGCTGAACTCTGTAAAATCATTGAATTGAAGCTGTCTATGTAGTTGTTTTTAAATAATTGTTTGTACTTTAAAGTGACCATATACTTTTATGTTTGTAGGAGACATATATGTCGCTACACAGTGAGGATGAGAAACCACTGGCTGCTAAATGATTTGGATCAACATGAGCAAATGCATCTTCTTTATCCAAAAACATTTTGAGTATATAGACATTATAAGAGTGTTATCTATGACCTTAAGCCCACTGGGGCCGAATTGTATTGCGACAGAATGTATATACTTAGTGATTTATGAACATTGTCACATGGATAAAATGTTGTGCTTCAAAGCCCACTCGGGCAGAATTGTACAATCTAATGGTATATACATATGGGGTACGTTTTCTTAAACAATTTTTTGTTTAATAATTTCAGGGCAGTAAGGCTTTAACCAAAGCCTTATTTTGAGTTTACATCTCTTTATCAAATGTCTCTCATAAAACATTGAGAATTGCAGATGCATGCTTATCTTTACTTTGTAAGACACTAATAGATGGTATAACATACACTTGTGTGAGGACGAGTAGTCCTACCTTTATGTTTTTGATTTATTTGACTTTAAAAACTTTGAAAGAGAAAACCACTGTTACCCGTGACCAAGGTGCGGCTGCACCGAAACGCGTCGGGTGTTTTTGGCATCCTGTGTGTTGAATAAAAACTTCACGCTACGAATCTGGGCTCGAGCTGACTTCTTTCGGATGGTAATATATATATATATATATATATATATATATATATATATATATATATATATATATATTCCTACGACTCCTTCCACCTTCTTCCTCCCAGCAAAAAAGGTCACGGCACTGCAGCAGGCAAGTTTTAATTTAAGATTTTATTTTTTCAACACCATTTGCAAGAAAGTGCAAAATACAGGACGGCCTACGCGTTTCGGCTACAGCTAGCCTTCAACTGGACCATAGAGTCCTTAGGAGTCTAGATGAAATTTTATATATATATATTACCTACTGGCGGTCGCCAGTAGGTAGTTATAGTTAGGATTTTTTTCAATGTTAAATCTCAAAATTCTATTTGGAATAACTTTGGCACCGGTTGACGAATCTGCCTGAAAATTTCCTGAAAATGGCCTCGTCGAGCTCCGGTCCCTCCTTGAAAGTTTGGGGGGGATACGTCAAGCGGGGGCCGAGATAAAAGGGGGGTCCCAAAACGCGTTTTCCCCATGTTAATTTCCATAGGGCGGTCGATTTCACTTTTAACCCGAACGGCTGAATGGATTTCCACCAAATTTGGCAAAATTGTAGGGATTGGTAGCCTGATGTGCCTTTGCTATGTCTCAAGATATGTGCTGCAGTGGATTTTGAGTAATTTAGGTTCCAAAAAATATATATATCTATAGCAGCGCACCGGTGCGCGCACCGGGGAGCGCTCCGGGCGCGTGACGCGAGGTGCGCATGGAAAGCTGATTGGCTCTCGGGTGTCTGTAAACATTCGAAACAGTCCAAAGCGGCCGCCATCTTGTGTCTCGGTAAAATCGAGACATAAGAGGTGGCTAAAACAAAGGGGGAAATGACCATAAGGCGTCAGGGATAGACCCCTTTGACCCCCTAGGTTTGATGTGGGGGCTATAAAAGGGCCCCGCGGGGCATTTAAAATATTTTTTTTTTTTCGTTTTGCGCGGGGGAAGCGCCCAGTGCGCGCACCGGGGAGCGGCCCTGGGAGCGTACTATGAGGAAAAAAGGTGACAGAGTTTTTAAAAAATGAAGTTTTGATTTAGAAATTGGAGGTAGTTCTAAAAAGAACTTTTTTTTTTCTTCTTTTTGTTGTTTTATATTTTTTTGTGTTTTTTGAACTTTTTGAACTTTTTTTGGCTTTTCAAAACAGTTTTATATTTTTTTTGTATTTTTTTAGGGGGAGAAACAAAAAAAGGGAATTGAAACTGGCTCAACTGGAGCAAAAAAACAAAAAACCCAAAAAATTACTTCTTTTTGGGGCACTTGTGATTATCACCTGCAAGGACGATGAGCTTAACGCTTTTTTCGCCATAGGCGATAAGCTTGCCACATGCAGAACAAGTGATTTTAAAATCAGCAAATCTCGGCTGAATGCAAGGCATCACCTCGGATGTTTCTGGTTCTGATGAAGTGGGTTGGTTTCTTTGGGAGGGGGTCCTTGATGACTGGGGGAGGTTACTGGCCAGTTCCCTGAACTCTGCACGAGAGTAGTTGTTTGGGTGCTTTCTGGTCATGTGCCGAATCATGGTATAGTTACCAAAAGAATATTTTTTGTTTGGGTTGCCCCGTGAAAGTTCATCATTGCAGATGAGGCAAGTCACCTTGGGCGCATTCACCTTTTTTTTCCCCTCTGGGATTGAAAAAAACTGCCATACAATGTGTGGTTTGGGTTTGTAAGGTGTATTTTCTTCTGGCAGCCATCTTCTTCTCCCCTCCTCCTCTTCCTCTTCCTCCTCCTCCTGTTCTTGACCACCAATATAATTTGGAGCTGGTCCTCTTGGTGGTTGTGGTGGTGGTGGTGGGGCAGATGCACCAGCTGATGCTACTACTGAAGCCATTATTTGGAGCAAAAAAGTAGAGAGAGCAACAAACAGGTCTTCCTCAGTCAAAGGACAAAGTCAGAATAAGGAAAAAAGGTGGGGTCTTTCATCATTTAGAAAAAAAAACTGTCCTGAACCAATGAGAAGTGTTATTTTCAGGTCACAAGACCAGGGGCTTCATCATTATGAAACTAAAACTGTTATGAACCAATGAAAAGTGTTATTTTCTGCTCACATGACCCAACGCGCTTACGCTACTCGCCCGGGGCGCGCCCGGGGGCGCGCCCCGGGTCGCGCAGCGTAAGCGCGTCGGAAGTTTACGTTGTGCGATCGTATTCGCTCGAGTACTTCCGGGTGCGCTTACGCCGTGCGTATCACGCGGTCGCGGCTACGCGATACGTCACGATCATGTTTTCGTTTGCGATATTGGCGCTCACGGGACGCTTCCCCGGAGCGCGCCCCGGGGCGCTTTTCAGAAATACGCTTTTCGGGGCGCTCCCCGGGGCGCGCTCCGGGAGCGCTCCCCCCAAAAATTAAAAAAAAAAAATGGGATAATTGTAGGGACAGGTAGCCCTATTCTGAAGTGGTTTGTAAAAAAATTAACTTTAGAAAAATATGTATTGTGCTACATTGGGCTTAATATATGTTAGAGCCAAAATGTAGCCCAAATGTAGCCCAAAGTAGCCCAATGTAGCCCAAAGATGGCCACCAGAGACCAAAAATTGTAAATGTAGCCCAAATTTCAACTAGATGTAGCCCAACTGTAGCCCAATGACAGAATGTACCAGAGTGTTAAAAAGAACAACTAGAGTGCTAACAGTCTTATTTATAAAGTGAAACTTATAGTTAGGAATTAGCATTAACAAAACCTATGAAATTCACTGAAAAAAACCATAGGTTTCACACCAGTTATAGTTAGGAATTAGCATTTAAAAAACCTATGAAATTCACTGAAAAAACCATAGGTTTCACACCGGTTATAGTTAGGAATTAGCATTTAAAAAACCTATTAAATTCACTGAAAAAACCATAGGTTTCACACCAGTTATAGTTAGCTGGAAATTTTACTGATATAAAACCATTGAAATTCCCACGTTATAGTTAGTCGGACTCACTATAACTTGCGCGTGCAATGCACTGCTGATGACATCACATATTACATCACTCATGACATGGTCAGTGACATCACTCATGACATCACTGATGACACCATCCAGTGAATATGTGTCTTTCTGAAAAATAAATATTAGTGAGTTATGTTTAAATATTTAAATACATATATTAGTGTTTCACTTTGTGTATAAGTGTCTAAATGTGTTGATAAGTAGCTACATGCGTATGTATATGGGTTATTTGATATTTTTATTAGTATCAGTATGAGTGTCTATATGGTTTGGTGGGGGTATTACTTAGCACATAGATGCATGAGTGACTGACTCTTTGTTTGTATGTGTTTTGAAGACAGCATATGTACAGGACTGTATGGGTGGATGAGTGTCTATATGTGTTTGTTAGTGAGTGAATGACTGTCTCACTAGTGTCTTTATCAGTAACTACATATGTTTTAATCTAGTATATATGAATATTGATGTATATAAGTGAGTATATGTGAGAGTAAGAGATTGTAAGATTTCCTGTTTAAATAAGTATGTGTTTGTATAAGTGATTGTTTAAGAGAATAAATATGTGTAATTTTCAATAGAAGTAAGGTGGAAGTGTGTGTATAACTCTATATTCAAATAAATGGTTGAAAAATAGTTTATTTGCACGTGTGAATATGTGTGTGAGTAACTTTTGGATGAATGTCGGTGTGTAACAGGATGTATAGGTGTATCTCTTCATATGATGAGTGAGTATATGTATGAGTGACTATATAGAACTGTTGGTGAATGAGTGGATGTGTATATAGATAGTGGAAGTACAGAATTGCTTGTTGTAACTGATATAGGTATGTCCATTTTTTAAAAATTTCAGTTTCTATTTTTGAATATGTGTCTCAAGGGTTACTTTACACTGAGAGGAGGTCTGTCACTGTGTCACAAGGATGGTGTCATCAGTGATGTCATGAGTGATGTCACTGACCATGTCATGAGTGATGTAATATGTGATGTCATCAGCAGTGCATTGCACGCGCAAGTTATAGTGAGTCCGACTAACTATAACGTGGGAATTTCAATGGTTTTATATCAGTAAAATTTCCAGCTAACTATAACTGGTGTGAAACCTATGGTTTTTTCAGTGAATATATATATACTTGATAGGTGTATTGCTGCTAAATTTGCCTGAGCGACACACACTTTAAAAGTGTTCTATTATGTGCAGGCCCGACAACGGAAATATCAGTACATGTAATGTGAATGTATGCCACAGCCTGTGCCCATATAACCTCATCAAGGCTCATCAATACAATGTCAATGTATACCATAACGTGCCAACACAGCAGCACCGACAAAAGCAATTATGATGTCAATGTTCATCACAATTGTAGCATGCATGATAATATTATTGTTGTCAATAAGAACAATGTCAATGTCCAGTCAAACCAAAGAGAAGATACCTGTGACAACACCAGTAAAAACTATGTTAATGTGCAAGATGACAACTGTATAAATAGTGATGATAATGTCGAAAAAAACGTATACAAGTGGCTTACATATTATTCTTGAGAGTTCCAATGAACTCACATAATTGCTGTTGGATTCACCCAAGGTGACCTCCAGCTCAACCAGAGTCAGAGATACGTGGTCAAACAAGTCCTGCCACCCATACCCATGCTTATGGAGTAACAGGTCTCATTTATGGGTTTCCTCATAAATTACAGGCAAACATGTACTCAGGGAAAACCCTAATCAATTCCACAGATAGTTGCACCACAAATAAGTCCAAGTTAATTAGTCCCAATAAAACCCGTTTGCCTAAAGGCTCACATGTCCCAGAAATACTGCGAAGCTAGGTATCACATCTAGATAGATACACTCACACAATCAGGACATGACATGCACACCACACGTAGCGATCAAGCGCTCCTCACATTGGGCATCTGGACACATACACATTGGCACACAAATTAGCTCTCACCAAGGTCGAGAGCCATATGTATCCTTATTAGATGCACACAAGTGATTGATTTATGACTAAGATGCCCTTTTGGAACAGAGAGAACATTTTTTGTGCCTCATGAGGTGTATAAATTGTGGACCAACACTTTGAACATCGAGAGATTTTGAGCAGAGGCATTCTGTCCAGGCTTTCCCTGCTGCAGGGTTTAATTAAACCAACTTGTTCCTGTTTTGCCAAACACCTCTTGTCTTTTCATTTATTTAAGGGAAATTCATATCTGAGCAACAGCATGAACATATATGTACTGGTCGTAGGTATTCACTTGGCCCGTTATGCCCTCAGCCTTGTAAGCAACATAAATCCATGTGCATACTTTCATCGCAATCCCTCCCACATCAACAGTGACAGAAACATATATGCAGGCTGTTCAGAGATATTCCACTTTCACGCTAACGCATTAGCATAAAACACAACATTCCCAATATTGCATACCCTGTACAGTTTTAATGGTCAATAAATCACAGGTTTTGACTACGCCTCATGACCCAGCTGCTCAGCCACTCAAAGTACACCAGCCAAAGTTACACGTTGCACCTGCTGGCAACAATTTGATTAGATTGTCGAGACCACTTACAGTGGAAGGAAACAGTTGTGTGTTACCTCCCTCCAGATTAGGTCCTCAGACACCCAACAGCACCTTCATGAGTACGAGGTCACTGTCACCCGCCCGCAAAAGACTGTGACACCAGAAACTGGTGTGCTTCCAATTTGGAGGATAGTTTCCCCTCTGTTGAAAGTGCGAATTGTAGTTTCTCAAGGCAGCCAACAATGGGTGCACAGAAGGCACAACAAGACCCCACAGGTCCAGTCCTGAAATTCTCAACAACAGAGTACCTTTTGAGATGGGTCCAGGGAGAGGGAGCTGTCGATCTCAGACTGAGGCCGCAACATCAGACAATGTTG
The DNA here is from genome assembly GCF_964263255.1 of Lissotriton vulgaris. Classification (NCBI taxonomy): domain Eukaryota; kingdom Metazoa; phylum Chordata; class Amphibia; order Caudata; family Salamandridae; genus Lissotriton; species Lissotriton vulgaris. The sequence continues at coordinate 1,499,737,833 of NC_141691.1, forward strand.
TCCTGATCTGAAGGTCATAGACAATCTAGGCTGCCAGATTGGGTCCGTGGACTTGGCAAACGTCCCTCCAGACTCCTCGGACGGGGAACATCATTTACAACGAAACTCTAACTACGCGGTACCATTACAACGCAGGTTTTATAACGAAAGTCGTTACAACGACTTTCGCTGGAGGGCGCTCTAGGATAGGGAACAGTTTAATTTACTATCCAACACCTTCCCTACTATCCACGGGGACTGGAGTTGGAATAGTAAATTAAACTATTCACTATCCAGCGCCCCCCAACGTAAGTCGTTGTACGACTTGCGTTGTAAAACCTGCGTTGCAACGGAACGTGTGGTAATACCACGCTTTGTACCGTCATACATCCCCTCGGACACTACACACTATGTAGTGTGAACTAGCACAGGTTTCCGGTTTAAGCTCGGGTCCCTTAGACTTAGCAAACTTCCCCATAGTGCTCAAATTCCTCGCATTACAGCACCCCCAGGTAAGCCGCTGATCGTTACAAGCACACTCCTCAGTACACCTTAATTACTGCACATGTCAGTATTGTCCTTATCCCCTGATCATCACTTCCACCCACTTCTCCTGCATACTGCTCAGTCCTTATGGTCTTGTGGAAACTGAGACATCATTTTTGTCCCTGGGATCTTGTGAACAGGACACCAGCCAACCGGCCCTTGGAGTGTGCTTTGGGACCGGGGCCATGATAGTTGGAAATCACCTTCAGACCAGCAACGTCCCAGCAAAATCTGACAATAGTCCCCTTCCTAGAGCATGACAAGCCCCAAGCCACCACAAGTCTATGGATAATCCAGTTACAGTCCCTCCTGCCCCAATGGTTCCTATTGTCCATATACCAGAATTGAACCAGTGTAGTATGGCTCTACTCCCCAAAGTGTTCCTAACTCCTGAGGGCAGAGCTCAAGTAGTTATATCCACAATGGCCTTTGAAGAATAGATTAGTTCAAAAGGCCACCTTTCACATACACAGGCACTCTATAAATGTTACCCTGTCTGCACTCCTACTAAGGGAGGCTTGATCAGCGTCTTTAGTGTGGCCATGACCCTGCCCTTTAAAATGTAGGTGCCAATTCCCACCCCTCTGAAGGCCTATCAGAGTCAGAGGTTTACAGTTTCCCTTGAGGCCCTAGTTTATGGCTGTCTGAACAGATGAACAGAAATGCACAGATCTGGCTGCCTCCCCCCCCCGTACCCAGATGTGGATTGCAGACAAGTTGACAAGCACACAGTGCAACAAGGACAGAAATGCCCTCTTTCCCAAAGGGGCATTTCAACATTAGTGATGTCAAAGCCACTGGCACCACTGGAGAGGATTTGCCATTACTAACTCATCAATATCAAACACTATACTGCCACTCCTTTGCATGCATGAAATACTTATTTGTTATTTATTTTCTTTATTTAGTGTTTTTTTACAGCACAAACATGACCCTGCGTAGGGTATCAGAGTGCTTTACAGATGCATTTCAACAAACAAAACCTTATAGGTTACCAAGTCATTAGTGATGTACCATGACTAGATCAAAACATTAAGCTCCAAGGAAAGCATATATATGTCATCAGTTAAGTTACCATGAATAGATTAAAACATTAAGCTACAAGGGAAACATATATACAAGCCCATATATGGTTAATGAGCGCCTAGCGTAAGCAAGGCAACCGTCATGAGTAGATTGTAGACAGTAGTTCTGCTATATGGACTTATGGGAGAAATGTCCTCATAAAGAATGATTTTGCTTCCTTTTTGAATGCCGCGATGGATGAAATTCTTCTAATGTTAGGGGGGAGTGCGTTCCAGATTCTCAGAGCTGCCCGGGAGAACTCTCAGTCATAAGTTCTTTACTTATAAAAACGAGACGGTTTCAGTAGTAGATCTGGGTGGCTCCTGGAGAACCGGCACCCTCCTGATAGCATGAGTTTCTGTGCTAGGTCACCTGGTGTTTTGTGGTGTAACGTTTAGTGAGTGATGCATGCCAACTTGAATTAAATTCTTGCTTCGAAGGACAACCAGTTGAGTACTTTTAAGTCAGGGGAGATATGGTCAAATTTTTGGGATTCCGATATAAGTCTTGTGGCTGCATTAAGGGTAAATGGTCAAAATATCGATTCCAAAATATAGACAAACCAAAATATCGAGTCCAAAATATAGAATGGACAAAATATCGAAAGGACAGAATATAGACATCAAAAATATCATTTTGAAGGTAAGTAATGTAATATCGATTTTAAAAATATAGACAGTCAAAATATCGAAGTACATAATATAGTTCATTAAAAATATCGAATTTTTAATATTATCGAATTTTTTAAAGTGTTTTTATGTTAGTATATGTGTAAAAAGTGTATATATTTTTGTAATTTATTTTAAGTAATTAATTTTATGTTATTTAATTATTGTGTAATTTAATTCTTTAGCGGGTTGTGGGTTTATAGGGGAATAGGGTGGGAAGTAATTTAATTATAATTAATTATGTATGTTAAATAATTAATTGGTATTTATTTTGATTAAATTGTTAATTAATTTTTCATTGGTAATTAATGAATTCTTAAATGATTATTTTTTATGAATTGATTAATTGATAATTATGTGAATAATATTAATTTATTTTCTGTAGCAGGTTGTAGGTTTATAGGGGAATAGGGTGGGAAGGAATTTAATTATAATTAATTAAATATGTTAATTAATTTATTGGTATTTATTTTGAACAAATTGTTAATTACTTTTTAATTGATAATTAATTAATTCTTAATTAATAATTCATTTTTATTAATTGATTAATTGATAATTATGTGTATTATATTAATTTATTTTCACTAGAGTGGGAATAGTAAAATGTACCCCTATGCTATCCAACGCTTTCCCTACTGTTGCACTCTCTGGAGTGGGAATAGTAAATTTTACCTCTACGCTATCCAACGCTTTCCCTACTGTTGCACTCTCTGGAGTGGGAATAGTATTTTTTACCTCTACGCTATCCAACGCTTTCCCTACTGTTGCACTCTCTGGAGTAGGAATAGTAATTTTGTTATTGTTATTGTTATTGTTAGTGAGGTTTTATATCGTGCCTAATCACCTGCAGGTCTCTAAGCACCTGGAAAGATGGTAACAGACAATAACTTAGCAAGATGGAAACAGAGGTCATAGCTGGGTTATACTGTGCTCATGCTTTTGCTAAACAGAAATGTTTTTAGGCTCTTCCTGAATCGTAGTAGATTCCCTTCCCGGCGCAGCACCTCCGGCAGCCTGTTCCATAGCTGAGGAACTAGCACTGAAAAAGCTCTCCCTCCCTTGGTCACTAACCTGTAGCGAGGACAGACCAGTAATTGGGAGTCTGAAGATCGAAGTGTTCTCATAGGGCAATAAAGTTGCAGACGATCTTTGACGTAGGTTGGGGCTTTGCCATAGATTGCCCTATGGGCCGTGCATAAGTTCTTAAATTCCACTCTTTCTTTAATGGGGAGCCAGTGCAAACTTTGTAGTAGGGGAGTGGCTTTAGATCTCCTCGGTAGCCTGAAAATCAACCGGGAAGCGTCATTCATTATGACCTGAAGTCTACTGGTCAAAGTTTTAGGTAAGCCAAGGTAGAGGGCATTACCGTAATCAATTCTGGAGATGATGGTGGCCGCTACTATTGATCGCATCATCGATTGTGAGAGGACAGGAATTAACTTCCGCAGTTGCCGAATGATGTTTGTGCAACTTCCCACAACCGCAGAGATCTGAGGGGCCATTGACAGATCATCATCCAGCTTGATCCCCAGGCTCCTTACAAGCGGGCTTGGTTTTGGGGCAGGGCCCAACTCTGTGGGCCAATAGAGATCACACCAAGGTGAGGCAGTGGATGGAATCACTAATACCTCAGTCTTGTCAGGGTTAATTTTTAGCAGGTTATCTGTCATCCATTGCACTGTGAACCGCAGGATGTTCTGAGCTTGGAGTTGTGCGGCCATAGTGTCATTGACACTTAACAGCAATTGCGTGTCGTCCACGTAGTTAAAGACTTTACAGCCCATGGTGGCCAAGGAAGCAATCAATGGTTGCAGGTAGAGATTAAATAGAAGCGGGGACAGGGCGGACCCCTGTGGCACCCCCCACTCTAAAATCCCTATCACAGATATTTCGTCCCCCAGTTGTATCTTTTGGGTCCTTCCTGTAAGGAATGATTGCAACCATTGAAAGGCTATGCCCTTAATCCCAAAGTCCTTCAGTCTATCCAAAAGCAAGGCATGGCTGACAGTATCGAACGCCGCTGATAAGTCCAGCAAAATCAGGGCGCTCGGTTTCTTGCTTTTACCCCTACGCTATCCAACGCTTTCCCTACTGTTGCACTCTCTGGAGTGGGAATAGTAATTTTTACACCTCCGCTATCCTACGGTAATAATATTGTGTATTTTTATTAATATTATGTTAATATATATATATGTTTTAACAGATATGATTGTATTTTTTTTATAAGTTAAATTAGTTATTTAATAATTTTAAGGTAATTTAACTATTTTTAAGTATATTTTAGCTGTTTAGATTTAATATTTTTTCAATTTTACATTAATTTTAAGAAATTAAATATTTTTAGAAAGTATATATATATATAAACGATATTTTGGGGTCGATATTTTGGTACTTACCTTTTTGTAGATAGGAATTCGATATTTTGTCTGTTGATATTTTGGAATCTATATTTTGGGTAGTATATATTTTGTCCCTCGATATTTAGTCAGTGATCCGCATTAAGACATGCTTTCAGTGGGGCTGCTGAAATCTTGGGAAACCCGGCCAAAGTTGTGCAACCATACTCAAAAAACGTGATATAACTAGTGCCTGAACTGCTGTTTTAAGATCTGTTTTATTTAGGAATGGTTTTAGTTTTCTTAGGTAGCTTAAATGGAAACAGGCATTTTTTGCCATTGTTTTGATATGTGCTAACATGTGCAGGTTTTTGTCCAGAGTGATTCCCAGAGATTTAGTAGAGTCGACAATCTTCAGAGTACACTTGAGAGCCATGATAAGGTTGGTCCATTCTACTAAATTTGATTTGCTTTTCTGGGGTGTAATCAGTAGGAATTCCGTTTTCTGAGGGTTTCAGCTTCAGGTGGTTCATGGTTAGCCATTGGAGGGTTCTCGTTAGTGCCTGGTTCATGGTCTTTATCTCATCTGTCGATGCGACCTTGATGTACAGCTGAGTGTCATCGGCATACATGTGGAAAGAAATGTTCACTTTTTGTAATATATCCTTGAGTGGTTCTACGTATAGATTAAATAGCGCCAGAGATAGTGTTGACCCTTGGGGGACTCTAATTGTATTTCTGGTTGGGCCTGATATGGTTTGGTTGACAATGAATTTTTGCGATCTACTCTCAAGAAAGGAACTAAACCATTTTAGGACTGTTCCCTCTATCCCCATTCTGTTTTTCAACCGATCTAATATTTTGGCATGGTTTACCGTGTCGAAAGCCGATGACAAGTCCAACAGGATTAGGAGACATGTTTCATTGTGGTCGAGAGCCAGTAAAGCATCATCTACGATGTGCAAAATTGCTGTTTCTGTACTATAGTTTGGTCTGAAACCAGATTGGAAATCATTTAACAAATTGAAATCCGAAATATGAAGACTCATTTGTTGTTGGACACATTTTTCCAGTACTTTGGCTAGCATGGGAATGTTTGTTACTGGTCTGAAGTTGTTAGGATCAGAGGGGTTCTCTGTTGGTTTTTTTAAGAGTTAAATTACTTGACCAATTTTTAGGCAGGCTGGTATTTGGCCTTTTGACAATGAGGCATTTTTTACCTTTGTCCGTGACGGGATTAGCAAGTGGTTTATAGAAGACCAGCACTTTACCGAAAAGAGATAGTTATAGTGATTGTTAGGTTTAGTGGTCGACATGATCTATGTAAGGTCTAGTTCACTGATCGGCTTAAATCCTGACCATCTAGCATTGTTTTTTGTTTTTTCTAATTCTTGTTGAGCCTGTTGTTTATCTGAAGTACCCTTATCGCTTTCAATGTCTTCGGCTGCTTTTTTGAGCTCCCCCTCCATTGAGTTAGATTTGTTTGTAAAGAAAACGGAGGAATCTTCACCAAGGTTCCCTCTAATTATTTTCCAATGTGTGTGGCAGTGTAAGGTCTCTGTGAGCTGCTGCCAAGGCTATGTTTGCCAATAATCAGACTGCGTGTGTGGGTGCAGCAACAAATATCCATGCAAAAATCACTCCAAACGTTTGCTTAAAAAATGAAAAGATGGTGCATTTCCACACATACAGCGCCACATGATGGGTCTTAAGGCAGGTTGGCAATTTATATACACACCATGACATGTATTGGTTACACAGGCAAGTACACTTCAGCTTTAGACTGGGTGTGAGTGTTTGATTGATTCAGATGCTCCATCCATCACCACCCCCTTTTGTACCGCTTTTGGCAGCCATAAGTGTGGCAGGGTATGCTCAGATGTGAGTCCCTTGCTCACTTTGCCACTGGATTCAAGCAAGCCGGGCTGAAGACGGCTGGAATGCCAGAAACCGGTCCTCGGAAGCTTGTTTCAAGTCCAGGGAAGACATGGCTGGGCAGTTCGGGCTGGACTGTTCCCATGAGGCACAGGATCAGACTGATTTGCATATAGCCATGTCTGAACTGGGGTGGCAGAGTGGGCTAAAGAACAGTGATGGATTAAACCCAGATCTTTTGACTGGGTGTGAGTGTTTGATTGATTCAGATGCTCCGTCCATCACCACCCCCTTTTGTACCGAGGAATATTACATAAGCATGTTTTGTTTATATTTCCATCATACAATTTACTGAAATTTTTTATAAGTTACAGTCATACTCTTGATCATACCTTCTAATTAAAACACTGCCATATCATTTAGTTTACAAAATAATGTGAAACTATTAAGGCCAAAACGTTTCCATGTCAAATTTGTTTGAGTAGCTCTAAATACAACAAAACCATGGATTTCTTGTATTTGTCATTCATTGTGTTTTTCACCCATGATGCATGTGGAGGATGGCCAGTGCTTTGTATACCTTTTGCTAATAGGGTGCGTCTGTGAAGCAGATTATGTGAGTATTCATGTTAATCTCAGCTCCTGTCACACGCTGTAATTAACACAAATACTTTCTTAGCGGCATGCAATCTGCCCTGCCCTGCACATGGCCACCCTTAGAACTGGTGGCGCTTTGTGAGACAGTGTTTGTTGGTGACCACCAATAACCAACTCGCCATGGATTCCCCTTAATACCAACCTTCAACAGTGCCCCTCGTCTCCATTACCACTCTCTCTGAGATACACACCTCATACTGGTGTAGGGGGTCATAGCACTTTACATTTCACACACATTAAACAGAGACAATCATTCATAGGTTGGTAAATCAGTTTATGAGAAATGTTACATAAGACAGAGGACAGAAAAATGTAGGAGTGCTATGTCATCCATACTGGTAGGCAGTATAGATTAAGAGTACTTGGTTCTGAAGAAGCACAAACTCAGATTTCACAATGTAACACCATGATTGGGGGTTCTCTTTAATAAGAATTGCTTTTTACCCAAATTAACACTTTTTTTCAACATTAGGATAACGAATGGCTGAGGGAAAAATCATAATGCTCTAATCTATACCTTGCAGTATGCATGACGTTCTTAGATGATAGTTGATAGTTTACTGTTCTGTATTAGTATTTTAAATTATAAACTGCAAGTAACAAAATGACCTCTCTGACAAAACTACTATCACACTAACCTGCACTTTGGGATCTGCCTAGTGCACTTTATATAGAGCAGGCATATTTACCCTCTGTGCTACCTTACAACTTCCACTAGAGAAAACTCTGGGAGTTATCTTGACATATTTATTATTTTATGAAAATTACTGGAGGCAAGGAATGTCGCAGTATATGCTTTTAAAACAATAATATACCTGAAAACACAGCTTCCCCACCCAAAGTCAGCACGTCAGCATGTCAGCACTGAATACAGTGGCACCGGTCACACTGCCGTAGAGCCAGCCCTGGCCCCGCAGCTGAGCCCCATTAACCAAAGAAATGCTGCAAGTCTACCGGGGACATATTTAGGATTTTGGGGGCCCTGGGTTAACCTATTTTGGGGGCGCCCTATTCAGAACAGGTTTAAATGTATGATTTCATTTCAGCTCTTTCCTGCCATCCTAGGCCAGGTCACTGACAGTATACAGGCACAATTGTCTTAATTCTAAATGTGTTTATGTTAGAACTGGCTATTTCTGGTTGGCTGAGGCGGACGCCAAAGCTAGGCAGAAACCACCATTCTAGTCAAGGCAAGGGAGTCACACGCCAAGATAACCCCTGCTCACCCCCTTGGTAGCTTGGCACGAGCAGACAGGCCTATCCCGGAGGCAATGTGTAAAGCATTTGCGCCAGCACACAACAGCAACAACATCCTAGGCACACCACAAAAGGGACTCCACACAAGGATATATAAAAATAACTTCTGTATTCTCAAAACACATCAGATAGAAATCACACATGTTCATTGTGCCTACTGGCACGGGCAATATTCACAAGGGATTATTTACACCAGGACAGAGCCACATGGGCCACTGTCAGAATCAGCACTTAGTAGAACTAGCACTTCTAGAACTTAGAATAAGTATAGCACAAAATAACAGTTATAAATCACAACCAGTAACTACTGGTAACAGGTAAGTACCACCTACGCAACCCTAACCACCTTAGGAGAATGTCACGCAGTGTGGAGAAGTGTGGCTCACTGGTTAGAGCAGGCATACCCTGAAGCAGAGGTCAGACCCGGAACCAGGGTTCAATTCCCAACGCGGCAGAGTCTTGAGCTCAAATGTCCACGGACTCGATAATTCTCGCTTCGGTGCCTGACCTAACCATGGGTTCACACTCTGCAACTCTGGGCATTAAGCTTGCTTAATCTCCAAAACGGCCCCCGCGGCGGGATGCCTGGCTTTACCCTTGGGAATGCCCTGTAGGGGCTATCTCACAGGGAAAAGACAGGACGGGTTCCCAAGGCAAGCGCTTAGAGACCCCTGGGTGATAAGCGCTATATAAATCCAATATACAATACAATACAATACAATACAATGCAGGGAACCAGGACCTCACTAAGACCACCTGTACTAGAAAGAACAACCACCTAAGTATCACAATACAATTAGGGGTATCAGCAAGAACACATTACACATGATGCATCACAACATTCAGAGGTGTAGGGAAGGAAAACACATGATGCATAAAACATACATTCAGCGGTGTAATAACAAGGCACTTGATGCATCAAAAACACATTCAGAGGTGCAGGGAAGGAAAAACACATGATGCATAAACCAACACATTCAGAGGTGTAAAATCAAGGAAGACACATGATGCATAAAAACATTCAGAGGTGCCAGAACATAACTCAATAGCGCAAAAACACATGATGCCTAAAAACATTCGGAGGTGTAAGATCAAGGTGCGTAATCATATTAAATGCATTACATTTCTTAGCACCACATCCCATTGTGCAAAACTCACATTAGGCAATTACCATCACATAGATAATCACATTGCGCCTAAATAAAATGACATACCAGCCCCCATCTAATAAAGGGACTAAAGAGCCCTGTGTCCAGAATGTCAGGGCGCGCTGCCAATGCAGCGCCAGTCAGGGGTGTGCCACTGGCGCAAAATCTAAACGTTGCAGGTGCCCACTACTTGCTGGGCAACTGGGAACAACCCAAGACCTAAACGGCGCAGCTGCCCACTAATTGCTGGGCAGCTGGGAATCAAAAACTGCGACAGGGTCCTCACTGACCCTAGAACAGAACTGCACCAACTGTTGGAGCCACACAGGCTCTGAAACACTTGTGTCATATTGTGCAGAACGTTTGAGCCACACAGGCTCTTAAACTGGAGGGGAGAAACACAGAGTGGGAGCCTCGGGGCTCCGACCACCTGACTGTGTCCCTCAAGAGCCTCTCAGGGCTCGCAAAACAATGGCCCCTCGAGCCTCGCTGGGCTCATGAATCAAAATATGGGCGCGAGCCTCTCGGGGCTCGAAGAACAGAAAATGCCCCCAGAGCCCTCGTGGCTCTGTCTAAATCCATCATGTGGGCAGGGAGCCTCCCAGGCTCAACAAATATGCCCCCACGACCCTCTCACAGACTCGTAAACGCGGTGTGGCGGCCCACTGCCATCCGGGGCCGCCCTGAATGCACCAGATGCGGTGCCTGTCTCTGGCACCAGCACTAACCCCTACGGAGCCCCCCAGCCCGTTTCACTTACCGGGCTGCTCTCTTCGGGTGGGGGCTCCTCGCGGCGGCTGCACTCCTCTTGCGGCACGGGGGCTCTCTACCTCCGGGGCTCCCTCCAGCTCATGGGAGCCCCGCAAAACTCCGGCTGCTTCGCCCGGTCCCCCATCTCGGGACCGGGACTTAGGGTGGAGCCGCAAGGCTCCGGGTCACATCTTTTCCTCTGGGGCTCCCTCCTGGTCATGGGAAGCCCCCGACATTCGGTGGCTTGTTCCTGGCGGCCCCGGGGCTCTCCCCAGATCACAGGAGCCCCGGGTGGCCATCACTCCTCTCGGCCTCTTCTCCCGGCCGCACTTCCGCCTGATGGCAGGCCCGCCTTCGTCACGGCCGGGCCTGCCTGACTTCCGATTTCGGGGGCCGCCAATGGCAGCGTGGCCCTCGGTGGGGAGGCGGGCGCAGCGCCTCCTTCAAGATCTCCTGGCCGGCGGCTGTGATTCCACAAGGCACAACATGAGGGGTGGGCACCCTCGTTAATAACAATGAAAGCGCTACTAAGCGCTTGGGAAAAAAATAAAAGCGCTCTCAGAGCTATAAATGAAATACAGCGCTCTCAAGCGCTATAGGGACCCAGGCAGCACATGAAGCGCTCCCAAGTGCTAGAAGCCTCAGGCAGACCCCCAAGAAGCGCTCCCAGCGCTAGGGCAACCCAAGTCCAGCAAAAGGTCCTTCAGGGGTCCAGGACAAGTCCATTAGGGGTCCAGGACAAGTCCATCAGGTGTCCAGGGGCTGGGCAGGGCTCAGGGAGGCAAGCCTTCCCCTGAGCCCAAGCAGCAGCACGCCCCTGGCAGGATTCAAGTCCAAAAACAAGAACATTTTTAGAGTGTCACAGCACCCTTTTTATACCCAAAATCCTTTGTCTAAAGGGTGCAGGCAGTGTGAGAACCAGCTAGAACTGGTTATAGGGAATTCCTTTCACTGACCAGGCTAGGGACATCAGACGCACCCCAGGGGGTGGAGCCAGCATTGTGTGGGGAATACCCAGCCTCACTCAGGACCCTCAGACCAGACAGTCAATCCACAAGCAGGCCCAGGCTCACTCCTCCCCTCACATCAGCATGGTAAACACTCCATTCATCACCGGGGCAGACCCTCCCAGACTCTTGGAGCCAGGCTCACCAGCCAGCCTCAGCCAATCACACGCCAGACACAAATTACACAAATATGCCAACTTCTAAAAGTGGCACTTCTACACTAGACACAATCATGCCGCATACACCATTACGCAGCATTCAATCTCACAAGTTTGCACATACCAAACTCAACCCTGCACTCCCCACACATCAGGAACTACCATGGGCATACATATTCCCCATGCATTCCTATTGGAGGGCAGGTCACTCACCACACATACACAGAGAGCTCACGCACTTTACACTGTACCACAGTGAAAAAGTGCGCAGAGGCCTAAAATCACCACCACCAGGTTCCAGAAACAGGCTAGGAAAAAGCAAAAAGTCTCGGGGTGAACCTGCCAAAAGGGCCGGGTCCAACAGTTTACATCTAATGTTCAGGGATGTTTGTTATCAATATTGTATTGTAATTGCATTTCTATAGCGCTTACTACCCCTGACGAGGCGTCAAAGCGCTTTTTCGGTGAGTAGCATGCTACTCCGGAATCCATAAAGGATTAGTGGAGAATTAGTATAGTGAAATATTAAAGTAATTTTAGTGGTCGATATGTTAGTCAGTTATTTGGATTCAGAAGGATTGTGGATGGATAGAAGAGGGAAAAAGTTTTGCATTTACATAGCGCTTGTTACCCCTAACGTGATGTTAAAGCGCTTTTTTGGCGAGTAGCATTCAACTTCGGAACTCCGGAAAGTAATTTGAGTGGTGAATGATGAAGCTGGCCTTAAAAATTACACGGTCTTAGATAGGAAGCTTGTGTAGTTGGTTCCTTGACCATTATTTTACCCTTGAGAAGGGAATGTGGCACAATTACTTTGGGAGTAAGGTCACGGCTGGCTTGCAAATTGTTCTTTACACACACAGATGATCTAAACAGCCTTGTAACGAAAAGCTAATTGGTGTTTATAAAGTGTTGATTTATGTATCACATGCCTCACTCTGCTTTTCACAGCTAATCTCCTTAAATATGAAAAAAGGACAACTCACTCTAATATGTGAAACAAACAGGAATGACTAAGGCAGGGCCAGGCCAGCCAGTCACTCACTGGGCACCACTAGATTTCAGTTCACGAGAGAATTAGCCTGAAGACATGAGTCAAGATATTCAGAGCCACTTTATCTTTCTACCAGCTACTTCCATACTCCTCTCTACCAGCAAGATGAAATCTCTATTCATTAGCCGATCAGACAACTCTGATCATCTAGAGCAGTTTTACATTCAGGATGGAAGAAGCCACTGAATCTATGCAAACCACACCATAGCCAAAGAACAATGGCTATAGTAGAATTTTCTAACACATTTATCACACTCCATTACTCTCCAGTCACTGGCTTGTGAAAATCATGGATTGCTCAGTACCTACCTAATAATAGGTTTTAGGAACCACAGAGTGGCTGTGAGGTTGTAGCTCTGGAATAGGTTTGTCGTCATGGGATTCCTTTATGCAGGGTTCGGGCATGTCCCATCCACTGGAGTGGGAGGTGTAGTTCGTTCAGGGATATAACACAACAGAGTGTTGCAAAAAGTATGGTGAAGGTAGAGATAAGGCAATTTTTGTTTGATATCTACTTTTTGGTAAGCATATCAAACTCATTTAGGTAGGAGCAATCATATCACAATACCCTATTGAAGGCCCTGTACCCAACCATTTTCTCAAAAATACAATTTTATGGGGTGTAACAGTCAATACACCCCCGGAAGCTATGCCCCTGTTTACCTGCAAAAGATGTACAAACTTCACGGAGGTGCATACTTTTAGCATGGCAGATGATAAAGCATGTTTCAAAATAAAAGTACCTTATCCGACTCTTCAATCATAATTAGCCAAAGAAGGACGGAAAAAAAGGAAAAGCAGAATGGAGCAGTCACTTAATTATCCTAACGAATATAGATTAAAACCGGATTTTTGGCAGAATCATACACCTCACTAGGAGGATTCATTGAGTGTGTAAAGGGGGAGATGAGATGAGGTCTAAAGGCTGCATTTGCAGCTGTTTATTTTGGAACTAGGGAACCAGCTTTGATTCCCAGCCTTGACTCAGGATCCACTAAGTCTAAGCAAATCACTTATTGTCCCTCTGCCTAAAAGAATAAAATAGAAATACCAAGAATGTGTAATGTCTGGTTTTCTTGTAAAGAGCATTAATACCTTTGAGACAGTCTCAAGACTAAATAAACTGCATGTGTGGGAGCCCAGGTAGCTATCTTACAGCTGTACTTGATTTGCACATGCCCGGAAAATGCAGCAGATGTTGCAGGCTTATCCTTTCTGGATGCATTTACTGGTGTAACTGATGTAATTTATATGCAAGAGACAGTCTATCACGCAGTGATGCCACTATAGAGGTGAGCGTTACTTCCACAGCTGTACACGTTTCAAAAGATGAAGGGCGTCAGTGAGATTACATCTCACTGCATGGATGAGCTGATTTTAATATGTATTGAGACCGTTGAGGCTACCAGCCAGGCACCCAATGACTTTTCTAGCTCCCCCTTTCAATGGCGGCCCTTAAAAGAACATTTCAGATCTGTGCAGGGTCTCCTGAGCTGGGGCACCTCTCCAGCTTCCCATACCTGCCCAAACTTCATCACAGCAAGTACCCCTGTGGGCTCTCCAGACTTAGACATGACTGTTGTGAACACAGAAAAGTTTCCAACTAGAATGGCAAATCGCAGGAAAAAAAACAAGGCAAAAAAACTATTTTGCACACCGGAGTCATAGCAAAACACTGTATTGCTTGGGCTTGCGCCAACAAAGGTCCTATCCTCACCCCTGATCATCAAGTTTTAGACCCAGCAGTTTCTGGCAGGCTGGTAAGCTTCGAAGCCAGGCAGAATTCGCCCTCCCGATAGGATGAGTATGACACATTTGTGTGATATCCTGTGCTCCCCTTTGAGGTGTTTGTCACAGAGCAGTCAGGCTTATCCTCAGGGTCAAAGTGTAAATTATTGGAACAACCCTCATCCTCGCAACACACTGTGTATGTTACAAAAAGACTCCATACCTTTGTATAAAACACTGGTTTTTGTATTATGCACACATTGAAATCAAAATGACATACACATTGGATGTATACTTTACAGTTACAGTAGCAATTGTTGAATTGTCGAACTCTTCCATTAGCAGCAGAACAGCATGAACATATATGTGCTAGTCATATGTATTCACTTGCCCTGTTATCCGCTCAGCCTAGTAAGCAAAATAAACCCATGTGCGTACTTCCCCGAGGTTTTCACAATCCAGTCAAATCTTCCCACATAAACAGCAACAGGAACATATATGCTGGTTGTTCAGAGGTATTCCACTTTGCCTGCTAACACATTACCATAAAACACAAGATTCTCAATATTTCATACCCCGTGCCGTTGTAATATTTGGGAAATCACAGGTTTTGACTATGTCTTGTGACCCAGTAAATCAAACTACACTAACCAATGATACACATTGCACCCACTGATGACACTTTGATTAGATTGTTCGGGACCACCTAAAGCGGAAGGAAACAGTTACATGTTATCATCCCTCCAGATTAGATCCTCAGGCACCCAGCAGCACCTTCACGAGTGCAGGATCACTATCTCCCCTGTTAATAATACGCAGCCAGATAAGAGTTTTGAAGATCTATTGAGCCCAGCACCATCTTTGCCAGGCACAGAATTAACTCTGGACCTTATGCCCCTAGACTCTAAACATATCACAGTCTTATCCTGGAATGTAGCGAGGCTGCATAGAAACCTTAACTTTCCAGATTGGCTACATTTTATAGCCAATTTTACCATTGTTTGTCTACATCTTAATGGCTTTAAAACTTATAATTTGCCAGCTATTCCATCCAGCCCTGGTAGAAACAGGGGTGGTTTTTGCACCTATGTTTCAAATAAACAACCCTCCTCTTCTGTAATTCTTAGGATTTCTAGTATTTATTATCAAATTGTCGGTATTGGACTTTCTGTATCACATAACTGATTTTAGTCAATGTTTATAATAATGCCTGCTGTTCGGATATACTGGCCATATTGACCTCTCTTGACAATGATCTGGACACCATTCTTTCGAAGGGGACTGGGGACAAAAGTATACTCTAGGTTGTGGACTTTAACACTGCCCTCAAAAATTATCTGGGGTATAATCTCACCAACTAATGAGGACTCCGCCCATTTTTTACATTCAGATTATGGCAGGAAGCTCAACAAGCGCATTTTTTAAATATGATCTAGGCTTCAGCAATGAGTTTGGTAACAGCCCAATTGATGTATCCTGTACCTTTGACGGCATCATGGGCAAATGTGCTGTAGATTTTTTACTATTTCCAAAATTGTTACTTTTTATTACCAGCTTTACATTACATGACTGTGCACTGAGTGACCGCTACCCCCAGAGCCTAATGTTAAATTTTGGACCAGTAAAAGGTCAGAGGGACCATCGCCACACCTTAGCCGTGGAGAATTTAGACCCGACTGACTATCTAGAGAAACGAATCGAGCAGCAAAAGAGCGCCTTCAATGTTTGTTTGGACACCTCAGACGAGGCCTATGCTATTACGGAATCTTTTGGGCAAATATCCAGTGCTATTAAAGTGGTGCTATTATCCAGGCAGAAGGCAGGACCGGGAAAGAGAAAGAGTTGGTTTGACCATACTTGCAGTGAGACCCATAAAAAACGTATAGGAGCTCTGAACAATAATCCCAGGGATATTGAGGAGGTTCAGCACTGGAGGCGGGAATATAGGCTTAGTTTAAAAAGATCGCAAAAAAGCATTAAAAGAGGAGACTAGGGGGAAACTGTATGAGGCTAGCCGAAGTAATGACACCAATGCATTTTGGTGCGTGGTCAATTCCCCTTTCCAGGTGAAGCTGACAAACCCAAAATTGAGGATTGGGTAACACATTTTTCCACCTCATATTCGTCTACTGCAAATAGTGCTATTCGCCATCCAGTTCTAATCCCTGTGGTAGCTCCACAAACGCTTACTCCGGCACCGAAATGGTCTGCCTATTTTACTCTAGAGGAAGTCTCTCTTGCTTTCAGCTCAAGCAAGGGAAACAAAGCACCTGGGCCAGACAGGGTTCCAATTGATTGGAAGTTTTTAGATCCTACCAGAGCACAGGGTTCCCGTTGACTTGGGCAGAGTCTCAGATTGTACCTATATTTAGAAAAGCTGATCTAAACTGTCCATCGCACTATAGACCAATCTCTCCACTAGATTAATTGGTCAAGGTGGTAGGTCGTATACTTCTAGTTGGATTACAAAGTTGGGCAGACAGCAATAGCAATATCTCTGACCTACAATATGGATTCAGTCAGGGATTTGGCACCACAGAGCAAGCCATTATTCTGAATCTGCAACTGGGCAAATATGCACACATTAAAAACGGTAACCTATATATGGTATTTGTTGACTTATCGTCAGCTTTCGATTGTGAAATTCATGATACACTGTCGGCAGAGATGAGTTTAATGGGTATCAACAGCACTAATATAAATTTTTTAAGACACCTGTATTCAAATAGCTATGCAAGGGAACGGTTTGGTACAAAAGGACAGTGCACCACCCCCTTCAGAATAGAAAAAGGGGTTCGCCAGGGGTGCGTACTTGCCTTTTTTGTTCAATTTATATATTAAGGACCTGGGTAATACTCTGGCTGGTTCGTGCGCAGATCTGCCACAAGCAATGCATTGGCCAATACCCCTTTTGCTTTACGTGGATGACGCGGTTCTCATGGCGCACACTCCTTTATCCCTGCAGCGCCTCCTTGATAGTTTCGCCCTATTTATGGATAATCAGGGGCTACAAATTAACATAAGCAAGACGTTCATTATAAAAGTGGGCCGCGGTGTAGCCAAGTATCGTAACATCTACATCGGAAAAGAGATTTTACCTCAAACCCCGACTTGCTCTTACTTGGGTATTTTATTTGATTGTGAAGGGGCTTGGGGACTATCCAACCAAAAGAAATGCTAACCATATATTACGCAAAATGGAGAAGTATTGCAGTGTATGGTTCTGAAATTTGGGAATACGCGAATGTTGAATATCTACAGGTGGTGGAAAATGCCTTTTTAAAAAATCTTTTAGCACATCCCTCCAGTTGTTCAAATCATGTATGTCACTCAGAATTGGGGGCTAACTATCCAATGGACCTGGTTAGGATTCAACTAGTTCTGCTCTGGCACAAAATATGGACCTCTGAATACATGGACTTGAATCGTGCCTTAGTCAAGGACTGTTGTGATTCTGTACTGGCCTTAAAGATTGCTTGGTTAAAGTTTATCAAGAACTTTATGTTAGATATTGGTCGTCTGGAATGTTATGACCGACCTGAATCTCTGTCAAACATTTCATGAAAAGCACTAAAAACAGAGTGCCTAAACTATCTGGAGGACTTGAGATTTTGCGTGGAATTGGCCAAACCATCTGTGCAATACAATCAAATGGTCTTGCAACCATACCTTGTTAATGTTCTTAACGCTCAACATAGATATGTCTTTTTATTTCTTTATTTTATTGCTCCACGGTAGCATAGGTTAACATACAAAAACAATACAGTTTAATAATGTAGCACTTTCACAAATTCATATGATCACAAAAAAAAATACTCAGACCAGTCTTGTGTTTCTTTGCCCCCTTAACAGAAAATAAACTCCATTCTAAATGATAAAGATTATACATTTAAGCCCACCATAACTCAAATACAGGGGGTTCAGTCTGAAGCCATTCAGAGGCAATACAAAGCCGAGCAACTGTCATTGCAATAAAATCAAGTATTGATGTTTATACAGTGGTGTCCCCATATCAGTGTCTGACCCCATCCCTAATAAAATTATGGCAGGTGTAATCCTCATCGAGCCACCAATATTTACAGACAGAAATTTCTCTATATCCACTATAAATCTTGACAATTTACTACAGCTAAAAAAAATATGAAGGCTGTCGGCATTATCTCCCCTAAAACAAAAATATTTTTCATCAAACCCACTCCCCCACTTAGACATACGAGCTGGTGTATAGTACAGATCAAAAATAGTTTAAAAACATTTCACTTTTAAATTAGCCGATAATAACACTTCCCGAAATCTGACAATAGCATTTTCAATGGATATGTTATGTTCCCCCAAAATTATAGACCATTTAGCGTTGTGCTTAGCTAAATCACCCGATCTGTACGATAATAATATTTTATACAACACCGCATCTTTCTCCTGTCGCCTTACAGTCTCTACAAATGAATTGGGTACAGACATAACATTCTTCCTTAATAAAAGGTAATGAATTTGAAGAAATTTAAAAAACTGGGAATTAGGCAAGCTATGTTGTCTCACAAATTCTTCAAAGGACATAAGTAAACCCCCGGGAATATAAAAATCCCCTAGTTTTGTAATACCTCTATTCCTCCAACCATGTGCTACATTATCCCAACATATGGGGGGAAGGATCTTTACCGCATTCAATGGAGTATAATATGATAATTTCTCCAGCAAGCATAATTTTCGCATTCTCTTCCATGCTGTAAAGGCGCCTTCCAAAACGTTAAACCTTGTACACTTAAAATAACTGCCATCAACTTCTTTAAACAGACACTGTCAAACCTTAGATCTCAACAGAATCTCAAAAATCAGGGTGGTCTCTGCTGGGCTGCCCACTCCTTCCCCAGTCAGTAATACCCACATTTTTAACAAAAAACATGCATAAAAATATAAAGCTAAATCAGGTATGGCTAACCCACCTTTCTCGACTGGTAGCATCATGAATCTAATAGCTTGTCTTGATTTGCCAGGGGCCCAGATAAACTTCGCACACAACGATTGAAGATGTTGCGGCTGAACACCAGCCACTTCCAAAGGAATAGATCTGAATAATTATAAGACCTTGGGTAGAATATTCATTTTTATGATGTTGCTTCTACCAATTAAAGGAAAGTGTACTTGTCCCCATTTATCAAGCGAGTCCTTGACACTAATTAGCATTGTACTCCAATTGACATCAACCACCTCGAACATTGATTTCCTTATTTTAATACCCAGATATGTCACCTCTTTTAGCACTCTGACATCTTGAAATGTAATGCTCTCTGAGCAAAGAATTTGCGTTTTAGTCACGTTGAGTTTATAGCCAGACACCTGGGCAAACGTTGTTGCTAATCGCTCGATTTCTTGAAGTGCAAGAGATGGGTCAGCCGAAGTCACAGCTATATCGTCGGCGTAAGCAAAAACTGAAAATGGAATATCATGTACAAAAAAAGGTGTAATGCAGGAACTGTTGCTCAACTGCTCAACAAAAGGATTAATATATAAAGCAAACAAAAGTGCCAAGCAGGGGCAACCTTACCTAGTGCCTCTAGTGATTCTAACTGTTTCCGATACTAAACCCATTGCAGTGATTTTAGCGGTCGATGACGTATATAACAGCTGCAAAGCGGTCATAATTCTTCTCCCAAATCCAATTCGAAACATCAGTTGACATAAATATTCCCACTCCACTCGATCGAATGCTTTCTCCGTATCCAATAAAATTAGCCCTAAATCCCATTTTTCCATACATCAAAAAGTGTCACCACTTTATTCACTTGTGTGACAGTCCCTCAAGATGGTATAAACCTATGTTGGTTTGAGGAGACTAATGTACTGATAACCTTAGATAAACGGTTTGCCAAGATCTTAGAGTATATTTTACTATTGCAATTTAATAGCGAGATCGGGCGATGTGATCTGATCGAATCCGGTTCTTTGCCCTTTTAACAAAAGACCACAATAGTGGCTTCTGCTCAAGATTTAGGGGCATGGCCCTCTTGTGCAGCCAAAACATATTCAGCATTTCATCCTTTAATTGAGGAAAAAAAGCTTTACACCTCTGCCGGGATCTTGTCTGGCCCCACCGATTTCCCTAAGGCAAGAGTATTAACAGCAGTTTCTAATTCTGCCATTGTAATTGGACTATCCAGTTGTTCTGATCCAAAAAGATATATATGTCAAGTCCCCTCCTCCTAAAGTGCACTGCTATCCACCCCTACCCCTCCCTCTTGTATATATAGTTCAGTATAGACCTGATAAAAGATAGAAAGTATCTGTTGTGGATCTTGACACACTTGGCCATTTTTATCCTTCAGGGATGCAATAGAGTGAGAAGATTCTTTCATCCTTAGCCGTAATGCCAAGCGTCTACCAACTGTTTCACCATATTCATGATTTTGCTTTTTATAAACTAGGTATTTTTTAGCGTTCTCCATGTTCTACAAACCTTGAATTTTGGCTTGAGATCTAGCAACAGAGTTTTCTAACTATGAGATATTGTTAACTCGCTGTGCGATCCCCAAAGTTAATGCATCCTCTGCCTCTCTCAAAGCAACATATACGCCGTGTATCTCTAATTTGATTTTTCTTTGCTGATAAAGTCCAAAACTAAGTGTTTCCCCTGAAAACAAGCTTTAAACGTGGCCCAAATGGCTGCATTATGAGCAGATTGACTATTGTTATCAAAAAAATCCTTCATCCAGCAAATCATATGTTCTCTAAATTCATCATTTAAACAATGTTTCCGGTCAAACGTAAAGGTGTTAAGTTGGACCTTCCGACCAAGTGCAATCAATTTTAAAACAATTGGGGCATGGTCAGATGAGATCCTCGGATAAATTTGGACAGAGGCACCTACTAAAGAGGTGGTAGTTACAAAAAAGTAATCCAGACGAACTAGCTTTTTATGGGGAAAAGAATAAAACGTATAGCCCGGGTTCAAATGATTAAGCTTTCCCCACATATCAACTAACCCATGGTAATTTACAGGATGATAAAGAGCTTTAAAAACCTGTGGTTTACGACCTTTATATTTGCGGGACTCATCCTGCAGTTTTTGATTAGCCAGGTTAATATTTATATCCCCACAGATTAACAAAGGTTGTCCCCAAGTGGCCAGCTCTAGATTTAACTCCTTAAAAAGTTTCTACCTCATCTAAGTTAGAACCATAAATAGTACACACCGTGAATTTTTATCCCCAAGTCCACACTCAACTATGGCCCAACGACCAAGCTTATCGGCCAGGTAGCACCCATTAGTGAATACATTTGGTTTAGCTAAAATAGCAACACCCCGAGTCATAGCAGATTGCTGAGAGGCCATAATCAACGAAAACCCAAGTTTGTTTAAAATATATTGTTTAGGCCAGGGTATATGCCTCTCTTGAAGACACACCAAATCTGGCTGAATTAATCGCAATTCAGCAGGTACCCTCTTCTGCTTTGACCAGTTGTTAAGACCAGAAACATTTAGCGAGCACATTTTTATCCTTTTAAGTATCATTCTGGTGGTTCAAAAAGACACCCTATGCCAACCACTTCACATATAACACCATAACAGAGCATGCATACTCTATTTGTGACCATATTGATATTTTATTTTCCCTATAATTCTTCCAAATATTTGCTACTGTGTATTTTTTCCCCTTTTTACCCCACCTAGGTGTCCCAACCCATCTACCACTACCCCCCCAGTGCCCCCCTTTCCCCCCTCCCCCCAGTAACAAGGCTTTAGGACCCACGGCCCTGTAGATGCAAGCCTCCGTGAACCCCCTGCCATTACTCGCGGACCCCTCCACTCAAGGGAGAGGAAGAGAAGCTCCCCCCTCCGAGTTATGCGGGAAACAAAAAACCCAAACAATCACTTAAAAAAAATATACAGAGTAGAAAAGAAAATATGTTTATCATCACCCAGAGCGAAAAGGAAGAAAGTGAGTGTAACAGAGAAACAAAAAAAAGGGACAGGGGAGAAAAGGAAAAAAATATATCAGAATCAATATAACCAATACAAAAGCCTACTAAGAGTCAGTCTCACTAAATAGAGCTTAAGTACTCCTTAGCGGAGACTGCATTGATAAAGAAACGGGGATGCTCATGAAAAATCACTTTTAACTTCTCAGGAAACATCAAATAAGCTTGAGCTCCCTTTCGATTGAAATTGTGTGATCAGCTGTCACAGTTGCGAGTGAAGCTCAACAGAGTGTTGGCAAAGGTCCGGCCTCACAAAAAATTCAGTATCTCCCGCTACTCTTTTTTAATCCGTTCTTGCTAACTGAAACACCTCCTCTCGGGCCAAAAAGCTATTGAATGAAATTAGGATGGCTCTGGGTTTGGGATCCCCCTGACCAGCTCTAAGACGAATATTGAACCTGTGAGCATGTTCGATCCCTCTGTCCCAATCCCACCTGGTCACCTCAGGAAAAGCTTTTTTAAACAAATCTACAATAAATCTATGTGGATCTGCCCCCTCCTTCCCCTCCGGTATGGGAAGTACTCTCAGATTGTTTCTACGTGCCCGGTTCTCTATGTCCGCCAACTTCCATTGAGTTTCCTCCTTAGTAGACTGAATCAGATCAGTGGCGACCTTCTGTTGAGCAAGTTCATCCTCTAAGTTGGAAATTCGAGTTTCGGCTTCATTGAACCTAGAAATAAAGTCAATGTGGGATTTGGCCATGAGTCTAAGCAAGTTTTGCCATTCATGGCATAAGTTTTGCACTCTTTGACTTTCATCCCGGTGAGACATAATAGAACAATATGTTAATGATAAAGACATTTCTTCCCCTTCAGCTTGTGTAAGGTCCCCCTGATTTTGGGCCTATACAATGTCAGCTTTATTAATATTCAACTTCCAGTTTTCGTACAGTATGGGGGCGACCCTCTACAGGCTTTTCTGACTCCTCCAGGAACAAGCTACTGTGTTCGCTGCCATCTGCCATACTCAGTTGAGCCATATATTGTACTGCCAAGTCCTCACAGGATGACATAGATTGCTCAGAAAGAGAGTAAAAATCCCTGACTCTGTATCAGGTATTTGTAATCGGTCAGCACCTTGAGAGTTCAATAACAAATTGGATCGTTGAGCCCTCCTGGCAGCCCCACAGTCTGACTCTCTAATTCCACCAATGCCCTCAGGAGCCTCACCAGAGTCAATGAGGCCCCATACATTCCGAAGCAACATCCTCTATAGATAATAAATCTGCAATGGAATTCACATTGGACTTGCTCAAGAGCCCCCTATTGCCTGACTCAACCGAGTCAGCTCCTCTTTCCAGTAGAAATTCAGCCTTTCTCCCCTTCCGCTTGTCCTTTGCGGCAGAGAACAGCGCCGTTATCTTTTTCTCCCTCTGATCCCCCTTAGCTCTTGTAACAGCGGTAGCAGCTTCAAAGGTTTTACTCGGGTCAGGCACACCGCCCGGGGCATCCTTTCCCACCTGAGCGTCTACCACTGCAGTCTCTGCATTCGCGTCTTCCTGGCCGCGGGGTCTCCCTCACTTGCCTTTTGGAGGCATTTCCAACAATGATTCCGGTTGTCCGACAAAGTTGCAAAACAGGTCCCAGGTGATCTGCGTGTTCCTTAGTGGTAACACCCCTAGCTCCGCCGACACCTGGTCAGCCCTTCGGCCAAGCCCAACAGCCTTTCCAGCATCAAGGTCGGCAAAGACATAAGCCGTACAGTCGGTTACGGTCAGTAAAGTTAAAATATCAGGCCACAGTATGCAGAAGAAGCCTTGAAATGTGACAGAGCAATGGCAAGTAGCTAGCGTGATTTGAAATGCGTCTCCCTACTCCTTTTCAACATATTTTCTGCGATGTCCGGCACGAGTGGGCAGCTACACATCCGCAGCGGCGGATGCCATCTTGCCCCCCAACATAGATATGTCTTAACATGTTTTCGGCTAAAAATATTCCACTGCCTGATAAGTTTCCCAACCCTCAATAACTGGTCTGATTTACAGCTTTGCCCCTGTGATAATGTGTCTCACCAATCAACCATGCACATTGTATATTTTTGTAAATTGTATATGGATTTGACAAGATTTTCTATTTTACCTCTACCGTAATCACTACATTTTAAACAATATAGGCCAGCATTTTTAAATTTGCAACTCCTTCCAAATCTTTATACATGCGTGATACTTGCAAGATTTCTAAGGGCGACTCAAGTAAGAAGAAACCCTTTACCAGGGGTATGCTAATAGATTAATTGCTTGTTGTTCTTGCTTATACAAGGTGCATAGCTCTGCCAACCAGAAACCCAATTTCTTGCATTGGTGATCAGTTGTGAGGACGGAACTTGTATTTGAGCAGTACACACAGTAATTGATGTACACTACTATCCATACATCAGACCAGTTCGAACCTTTGTAAATTCTATCTGAATTGCATTTTTTTTTTTTTTTCCAAAATCATGTCTCTTTCTGGAGAAGCAGTTTCTGCACCTGCAAAATGGATTTTGACCTAACTAAGCTGTAGATCTACACTGTGGCCCAGGTCAAGGGTTTCTTCAACGGGGTTTGAGCTTTCTACAAAAGGCTTCAACAGGAATGTTGAGCTGCAAAGGGCGCTGGCGGCATAGAAGCTTTTGATGCTGTACCTGTGACTCCAGAGGAGGAGTATGAGGAACTAGATGATGAAGAAGAGCTTGACCAGGATTCACTGGAGAACCTGGGACTGCCTGTGAGGAAGCGGGCCAACATCCTGCCAGGAACAGTGGTTTCCCATTGACAGGGAGTAGTATGTCAACCAGAGGCCTGTCCCAAGAGGAGCTGGAGCACAGGAGAGAAAAGAGGAAATAAAATTGGAGTTGGCTAAATTCAACATGGAGGACAAAATCCCTGTGGAGTGTTTGGAGCCTGAGAGAGCAGGACATAAAAGCCAGGAAGGCTTAGTCCAGCCAGGATGTTGACAGTATTTCATCAGTGTCCTCTGACAAGACAGTAAACATACCTAAAGGTCTGATGCCTGATTATGGAGTGAGGGAGGACATAGACAGGTGTATTGAGATGTATGAGATTGCTTTACAACTACACAATATCCCTGTGGGTTTGGGTAGCTAGTCTGTGGAAGAATATCTTTACTGAGGGGAGGGACACCCTACTGGCCCTAGATGGGAATAACAGAATGATGTATCCTGCTCTGAAGAAAGTCCTAATCAGAATGTATGGTTTACTCCCAGGAAATTACAAGCAAAAGTTTAGGGACAGTGTGAAACTATCACAACAGACTTGAGTGGGCTGTGTAGCTTCTTTTTTGCCAGGCACACGGTTTGGTTGGGTGAATGGCAGTGATGTTAAAGATTTTATGGGGCTGTATAACTTGATTGCAAAAGAGCACATGTTCAGTCCCTGTGTTATAGATTTGCACCAGCACTTGATTGATAGTAAGCTCTCTGACCCCAGAGAGCTTGCTAAGGAGGCAGACTGCTGGGTGGGGGTATCACCACAAGGGTGGGCAGGGTTCTCAATGAAAGATGGAAGGGAACAAAACTAAAAGCAAGGAGTTCTTTAAAGGGCCCCAAACAGGTTTTGTGGGTCAGGATTCCCATCCCCTGCTGAGAAGGAAAATAAGGGATTCCCTGACAGTCTACAGGGAAGGCATCTACTAAGTATTATGAGTAACAACAACAAGAACACTCCAAGGGGGATGCCAACTGTCCCAAGTGGGCACAGCCTCCCACCGGTGTACAGTCACTGGGGCTGGCTAGGACAGAGTTTGTGGAGGAGTTTGTCCCAGCTAGTGGTGTGAACAAAGTTGAGATTACCCTAGTGTGCCTGAGCAATGGAGAAATGGTGCAGAGAAACTACATGCCTGACAATACTTGGAGGGGTGGATGCTATGAGAGGCACAAGAGCCAGCATGACAAACATCCATTTTCATCTGGTATCTTAAGAGTAAGTTGTACTTGATTTGTTCCAGGAAGTTGTTGCTGCTAACAACCATGAGAGCCACTACCCCGTGGCTCTTGTTCCTTTTGAGTGTGGGGGGATCTCCAGTTCCTTGCTGTGAGTCCATCCATGCCTGTGGATCTTCTGCTTAGTAATGATCTGATGCATACTGACTGGAGGGAGGTGGATCTCAGGTCTCACTTAGGATTGACTGAGTGTGTGTATCTGACAACAAGGTTCATGGCAGTTCGGGAGGGTAGTCAGGAGAACCTGGAGCCTGGAATAATGATCCAGGTACCTGCCAAAAAGAGGAAGGGGAAGGGGTGAGGAAAACCGGCTCCTAAAAAATTCCCATGGTCCCGGGGGAGGCCGACCTTGATGGGGACACCCCAGTATATACAGGGGAGGATGTGGCCGAACTGGGTAATCTGCCTGAGCTGTCCATCTGGCAGCAGGAAGGGGGTTCCACCAGGGAGTTCTGCAAGGTGCAGAAGGAGAGCCCCACTTTTTTGTGTCTTCAGCAGCAAGCTGAGACTCAGGCAGCTGGTGACACCTCTGATAAGCACCTGATTTATTGATAGAATGGTCTCCTGTATAACGAGCCTAAGGTTCCTGAGCCTGGTGCAACATGTGTGCTGATGGTACCCCAGTGCAACAGGCCCTCCCTACTGGGTCTGGCTCATGATGTGCCACTGGCAGGTCATTTTGGGCAAGATAAGAACTATGACAGGCTTGTTACCCACTTCTATTGGTCTCAAATTAGGCAGGCCTCAGATACCTTCTGTTGGTCCTGTCCTTCCTGCCACTTGAGTTGAAAATCAGGGGGAAAGTATAAGACCCCCTGCAACCTTTCCCTGTGAATAGAAACTCTATTGAGAGGATTAGCATTGACATTGTGTGGCCTCTGGTTCCCAAGTCAGCCATGGGCAAAAGATTTGTCTTGATCTTGGTGGACCATGCCACCCGGTACCCATAAGCTATCCCTCAGGGGGCTGTGACTGCTCCCACTGTGGCCAGGGCACTGATGGGAATCTTTATTCATGTGGGTTTCCCCAAGGAGGTGGTATCTGACCAGGGTACCAACTTCATGTCGCAGTACATGAAGGCCATGTGGAGGCAGTGTGGGGTAACCTACAAGTTCTCTACTCCTTACCACCCCCAAACCTATGTGTTGGTTGAAAGATACAGCCGTACCATCAAAGTTGTGATTATGGGTCTGCCCGAACTCATAAGGAATAAGTGGTGCGACCTCTTGCCATGTATTTTGTTTGCCAACAGGGAGGTAATACAGAAGGGGGTTGGCTTCAGCCCTTTTGAACTTCTGTAAGGGTCAACTATGAGAGAACATCTCCGTTTGTTAAAGAAAGCTCCCAAGAAGCCACTAAACGATGTGGTTAGCTACATGCTAGCGTTCTAGAACCAGACAGCCCACTTCTGGAAACTCACCCAGGAGAATCTGGACACTAGCCAGGAGGAAATGAAACACGGGCATGACCAGAATATCACTCTTGCTGAGTTCAACCTGGTCAAAATTGTGGGTTAGGGAGACTGTGGAGCAATTTGCCCTGCAAGACAGTTGGTCTGGGCCTTACAAGGTAAAGGAACACAAGACTGATGTCACCTAACTGGTGGTCCTCAAGACTCCCAGGAACCATTTAAGGGCCCTTCTTGCCAATAAAATGTGGCTGAAATATAGCTGTTGGTCCAGAAAGCTACCTTTTTGTAAATTGGTGTAAATCTATTTAGTAGTTTGGGGATAATAAAGAAAAAAACTAATTTGGATATCTAGGGACACAAAGGCTCTGTGAACCCTTCTGATCTCATGCTGAGATCTCATTGGGTGGCAACACTTCAGCCAGCAAGTGATGGCAGCCATATTGGGACTTATTTTCAAAAAAGGATGTGTGAGGGACTGTATTGGGGAGTGAGAAGGTACATGAGTGACTGTATGGAAGAGTTAGTGGATGTGTGAGTGGCTCGATGGATCAGTGAGTCAGTGTATGAATGGGCATTGTAGCAGTTGTGTTGTTACATGAAAACTTACACAGGGGTATGAGTGGGTGTGTGAGTATTTCTATGTATGATGTCATCAGTGATATCATTTGAGATGTCATCAGTGATGTTATCAGTGATGCCAATGACCATGTCATGAGTGAGGTAATATGTGAGGTCGTAAGCAGTGAATCACAGGGGCACAGGTTATAATTAGCTCATGTAACTCTAAGTGCTGAATTTTTAGCGTTTTGTACGAGTGATATCTGAGCCTAACTATAATGTCCCTGTATCCTTTGATTTTTTCTGTTAATTTCTAAGGTTTTTTAAATCTTTTTCCTAACTATAACGTCCCTTCATCTTTGTGACTATACCTGGCATCCTTAGTGCGGTTTCCCCTGACTTTTTGCCTTCTGACCTCATGTTTTGCTGACTTCACTTTTTACTGGTTTTAGTAATATGGGCATATTATTGCTTAAAGTGTTGCACAAATACTTTACACATTTCCTCCAATTATAAGCCCGGGGACTATGTGCCTAGCTACAAGAGGGTGGAGCACAGGTTAATTTAGGGTTGGTCTGTGCCTCACCCTGACAAGGATTGTGGTTGAAACTTGACCAGGGCGCACTCCCTAGCCAAGCAATAGCCCAATTTCTCTCACAAAGCCACATTTCTTGGTAGGCATAGGGAGCTCTACAAAGGGCTGGGGACCTTTACCCCATTGATTAAGGAGTGGCCAGCAGTTTCCCCTACTCACAGGCTGTCAATGGTTGTAAATATGGCAACCACAGTCTCCTACTCAAATCACTTCTGGATCTGTGGAAGAACAGAAGAGGGTTGGCTGAAAGCGCGATAAAAAGAGCCTTGATGACTGGACCTGCAAACTGTCTTGCTCCCAGGGCAAAGACGTGAACTTCAAGGGTCATGAGGCTGACCTCCTGTTTGCGGGATGCATCAAGCTACAAGAGGCCTTTTCCTGAATTTCTAGCTGACCAGTACCAAATAAACATGCCCACAACCCTGCTGCTGGACTTTGGTGGAGTAAGCATTGGTCTCCGAGTGCGGTGCTCAAGGCCCTGGACCCTTGGCTGTTGTCAAATTGTACTTCCCCTCACCTATCCTGAAACCTGGGACATAGAAACTTTTTGCCAACTTCTTGCTCTGGGAGCCAACAGGTGACCAGGACCAACCTGCCAAGTTGATCCGATGGAGGTTCATCACAGCTGGGCCAAAGATTGAGGTTGGTTCTGCTACGTTCTTCTCCACAGCAGCAAATGTGATTCAGTGGGCCCTGTGGAGAAGGTGTTTTCTACCTTGTGGAGTCCAGTTTGACAACTGAGGATTCTTTACTTCAATTCCGAGTCGAAAGCAAAACTTTCACCAGGATGAACCTGCTCTCTTTATCCGACTCAATGCAGTTGATCCTTAACGCTTTTGGGTGCTATTTTTGAACTCTAAACTTTAAAAATTCATATCCCTGGATCTACTGATTTCATTTTTGATGTTTACTGCCATGGCATTTACTACAATTTATTTTATGTTTCTAAATTGATTTGTTTTTTTTTCTTGTGTTTTGTTTTAATTTTATTACTGGTTGAGTAATGCATACATATTTTACAAATTGCCTCTAAGTTAAGCCTGCCTCTTTCTGCCAAGCTACCAGAGGGTTAAGCACAGGTTTTCTTATTGACTTTTGTGATTCACTCTGCCAAGGATTGTGATTATTATTTGAGGTGGGTTCCCACCCACCTCAACTTATTGCATTATACAAAACTGCAAAAAAAGTCTAGTTAATAAATCTCAATCTTGAAATTAGAGATATCATGAAGTAAATTATAAGCCAGATGCAACATTACTGCTGTATTCTGTGTTTTAATCTCAGAAATGGGGCATACCCATAGGAGTAAATGTTTGTGCAGTGATTCCCGCATCATTTTCCCTCATTCCGCAGTCTTTCCAGTGCAGTTTCACATGGTGTTTCCTGAAGTAATGACCACGTGGAAAGTAACTCAGAAGTGCCAATTTTCTTCACACCTCCTGATCCCCAAACATTATCAATTATGTAATGAGAGCCAGATTGCCTTTTATCACAAAAAACAACAGTGGTTATTTACAAGAACATGTGATAAACACTGCAAATTTAGTCTAACGCAACTTTGCATCGCAGTTCATTGCGATAAATTAACACGTCTTAACGTCAAATTCACAACCTCGCGGCAACATGCGATAGTAGCAGGATAATGCGCCAAATGACCATGTAAAAATCAACGGGACGCACAAAAAAAGTGAAACAAGCGAAACACGAATGGCCAAAAATTTGCGATGCCACAAATCGCAATACAAAAATCAGCGTCAACCAGCAGCAGGCCTGCCAATTCCCCGCGTCATTCGGAAAAATGCAATATAAAAGCGACAAAAAAATACATTAAAACCGAAGCAAACTGCGTAGCACCATGGATGCACTTGGACCTAGTGCAGAGGACAACCCGAACCCCACAAGCCCCATGGAGGACCAACCAGGAACCCCCTGTTTGGGAAAGGGCAACAAGAAGAGGAAAACGGGAGTTCAGTCCACAGGAAGACTGGATCATCGTCACAGAGGTGACAGAACACTACCAACAACTGTTCATCAGCTCCACTGCGGCACTGGCAACACAAACGGAAATATGGCAGACCATCGTCAACAACGGCAATGCAGTCGGAGTGTCGAGGAGGTCAAGAGGCACTGGCATGATGTGCAAAGCCAGAGCAAACAGAAACTCGCACACTGCACACACAAACAATGATAGTGGGACATGTCCCTGACACCCTTGGCACACTGCAGCACACATAGAAACAACAATGTGCAGATGTGGGCCCCCTCCACATCACCAACGCCACAACCTACCCATGCACATGTGCAGAATCCAGAAAAGCAGCGGCTGTGTGAGCCACACTGACTATGCAAGTAACACTGCATGACCTATAGCTTGGCTGCTGACAATATAATTGACACAGTGTACGATTTGACATTGAGGTGTCCCAGGATGGATCACATCTGTAAAGGAGCAGGTCACACTCTGATACATTCACATGCACCTACAACCCATGATGTCCATAATACATGAATGAATGAATGAACGAAAATATTTGTAAAGCACACTGCTGCCGAGGCGTCCTGGCGCTAGGGAAAAACTGAACAGAACACAGAGCAATCATAGGTTATTATTGAGTAAAAAGCCAAGTTTTAATTTCCCTGCGGAACGTCCTTCTGTTCAATTCCTTTCTCAGAAGGATAGGAGTTGAATTCCATAATTTAGAGGTAAGAAAGGAGAAGCGTTTTCCTGCCCATCTTACTTTCTTTATCTTGGGAAGTTTGACCAACCCAAGTGTGGCTGATCTTAACTCACGTGCAGGTGTATACCTGGGAAACAAGGACTGCACATCCTCTGCCACACGACCAAATAGAGCTTTGTGAACCAGACAGAGTGACTTAAACTCAATGCGCCTTCATACCGGAAGCCAGTGAAGTTGTTTCAAAGCAGATGAAGTGGGATGGTATTTCGGTAAGTTAAGTAAGACTCTGGCCCCCGCATTTTGGATTGATTGCAGTTTGGTCAGTTGTCTTACCCCGGCTCCTAGGTACAAAGCATTGCCATAGTCAATTCTCAACAGAATTGTGGCAATTATCACCGTTTTCCTCAGAATATGAGGAAAAAAAGGAAGGATCTTTTTCAGCTGTCTGAGCATAAAAAAACAAGCTGATGACAGCTGATTGATCTGTGCATCCCAGTTCAGCTCATTATCAAACATAAAGCCAAGATTTCTGACCTTAGTTACTGGCACTGGACAGGCCCCTGCTGAGGATGGCCACCAATGCTGGCCCCAAATAGAAG
The DNA here is from genome assembly GCF_964263255.1 of Lissotriton vulgaris. NCBI lineage: Eukaryota > Metazoa > Chordata > Amphibia > Caudata > Salamandridae > Lissotriton > Lissotriton vulgaris. Next base: position 1,499,769,819 of record NC_141691.1, read on the forward strand.
ACTTTTGTCCGAACTCTACAACTTCTGTTTTTTCTGTATTTAATTTCAAAAAGTTATCACTCATCCAATTCATCAAGGCCGAGATACAATTGGAGAATTTGACTGTCATTCCATCCTCTGCCTGGGTTACTGACACTATCAGCTGAGTGTCATCAGCATATGACACCAGCGAAAACCCAAAACTCGTTATTAGTTTTGCCAATGGGGCAACATATATTAATAAGAGTAGGGGGATAGTGCCGATCCCTGAGGGACACCTCCCGGCAATACGAATTCCTCTGACTAAAGTCCGTCCCAGTGGATGATTTGTAATCGAAATGCCAGAAATGAGGATAATAAGGCTAGAGCTGAATCCGAAATATCAATGTCCTGAAACCTTTTAATTAACACCAGATGGTTCACAGTATCAAAGGCTACTGTCAAATCCAGCAGAACAAGAATAGCCCTACCCCCCGAGTCCATGACCTTACGTATATCCTCAGCTGCCATAAGCAAGGCGGTTTCTGCAGAGTGATTCGAGCGGAAACCATGCTGGGTATTATCCAGAATCTTGTGAGATTCTAGGAAGGATGTTATCTCCATATTCATGGCCTTCTCTAATACTTTGGCAGGAAATGGTAAACAGGAAATGGGACGATAGTTTTTTTCGTCCAATGGGTCAAGCTTAGGGTTTCTTTAGGAGGGGACGGATACAGGCTTTTTTCCACTGTGAAGGATATACTCCAGAGGAGAGAATGGTATTTAACACAGGGGTCAGAACAAAACTAATTTCCTCTGGGGCCAGATGTATTATGGACGATGGACACGGGTCCAAAGGGGAGCCAGATTTAATTTGGGACAACATACAAGCTACATTTTCTTCTGTCAAAACAGAGAAGTAAGATAGACCATGTCCTCCAACGTTAAGTGTAGATTGCAGTGAGTCCTTTCCCTTGGAGTTTTCAGCCTCACTGGAAAATTCATTATATACCTTTTGAACCTTATTCTGAAAGAAAGAGGCCAATTTCTTTACAAAATCTTGGTCAGGTGTAAAAGTTACATCACAAGGACATTTCAGTAGAGAAGTAACCGTATGAAATAGCTCCTTAGAGACATTCGCCGCCTCTTGGATTTTGAGAGTGAAAAAAGTAGTTTTGCCTGAATAATAGCTGTCTGATATTCCTCAAGTGCTGAACAATAGACCTGCTTCAGAGCTACTTCATAATTTATTTTCCAAGCATGCTCTTTTTGCCGGCATTTGATTTTTAGTGCTTTAGGATCCGCGGAGTACCAAGGGGACGAGAGTTTCTGTGATTGTGGTTTTTGAATTTTTTCAGGGGCTATCTTCTTGGATGCCTTATTAAGCCAACTATAAAATTCTGAGGCAGCATGATTTGAATCAGACAGGATCAAACGCTGCGAGCCAAGTGCAGACAGTAAATCAGATTTACTCACTGTTTTCCAATCTCTATATTTAGTCATTAATGGTCTGACTCTCCACTGGCTAATCCCTATTTTAAGCTTTACAGTGAAATGGATCGCAGCATGGTCGGTCCAAGGGAGGAAAGCGACCCCATTCACTTGCATCCAGATGTTGCTAGTACAGATTCCGTCCAGCGTGTGACCCGCTGAATGCGTAGGATCCTAAACAATTTGTTTTAATCCAAAACTGGCGAGAATATCTAAAAAGTGAGTAGTATCTGAATTATTGTTATCCTCCAAGTGGAAATTAAAATCTCCGAGGGTAGTAAAACTGTCCGTGCCCGTGCAGGATTCTAAGTAGGTCTGAAGGGAGAGGAGAAACTGAGAACTGGGGCCAGGCGGCCTATAGACCAAGAGACCAGCAAATGTTTCCAGGTTGTTAGATTTTAGTAAGAATGACATTGCTTCCGTGCCCTCTAATGATCCTCGGTAGTCATAACAGTATAAAAGGCGCGATAGATAATCGCTATTCCTTCCCCTTTCCCCCCTTTTCCTATCCACATTGGAGATAACATAGCCGGTAGGTACCGCGACTTGCCAGTCAGGATCACTGCTTTGGTTGGCCCAAGTTTCAGTAAGAAAGATTATATCAGGGTCCTCCACTTCGAGGAGACATTCCAGATAACGTTTGTGTTTTACCATGGATATTGTATTGAGTAAAATACTCTTAATGGCCTTCCTATTTAAAATAAGGGATGCTCTTTCTACGTGCTCCGTTAGGTTACCTCCCCTATCAAAAATGTTGCTGTTGTTTTTACTTGTGATGGTCATTTGGACCTCTTGCCTATTAGAGGTCAGCTCCTCAGCCCTCCAACCACATTGATTACAACAAAGAGACAGTGGGCGGCTGGAGTTAGGCAAGATCTCATGGAGAGAGCACGTGCCACGATTAAGTTAGTTAAGTTAATTAAGATAGTAGTTCCCATGTAAAACGGGCAGGGGTCCTGGCGCCGGGCGCAATCTGGGCGCTGACGGGCATAAACAGGCTTGCCTTTGGCATGCCTTCGGCGCGCCACCGGCACGCCCGCTGCGCAGGTGCTGCATCTGGGGATTTATGCCGAGGGAGGGAGGGAGGGGGGACTAAACAACTAGAACGCTGCTCTCTGCCAACCACCCGGAGCACTAATCTTCAGACGGGTCAGCAGAACAGTACTCAGACACCGCGTTATCATTCCAGGTAAGGTGGCAGTTAAAGAATTAGTTTTAATTTATAAGTGCACAATACACGAAAACAAGCAATAATCAGAATTTTTAAAATTTCACTATGCCTCCTATCTGCATATCCCACCACCTTCGTCGTCATGTGAATGCTCAGGTTATCACCGGCGCAGGCGCTGCATCCGGGGATTTATGCCGAGGGAGGGAGAGAGGGAGGGGGGACTAAACAACTAGAACGCTGCTCTCTGCCAACAGCCCGGAGCGCTTATCTTCAGGCGGGTCAGCAGAACAGTAGCCAGACACCGCTTTAGCGTTACAGGTAAGGTGGCAGTTAAAGAATTAGTTTTTATGTAAAAGTGCACAATACATGAAAACAAGCAATAATCTGAATTTTTTTAATTTCACTATGCCTCCTATCTGCATATCCCACCACCTTCATCGCGATGTGAATGCTCAGGTTATCAGCACACAAACAATGCACAAGACCACAGAATCTGTCCAAGAGCACAAATGACCCAAGTCACAAACATTCCAGCCCCCGTTAAGCACACAATTCAAAGGCACACCGCCTCAAGGGGATAAGGGTCCGCATAATCAGACCTGCAGGGGCAACTCTCCCACAATGCAGCACACACTCATAGCAATCACAGCTCATCAACATTTACGGCAATGTGGTTCAAAGTGCAATGCCGACACCACGGGACAGAGGACACAACAGGTTCCGCTTGTGCATAGCAACTGGCCAATCCAATCTGGCATAGAATGACACTGTAAGATGATAATGTACAGGTACAACCACATATCCGCCATGTAGTCGAAATTTCCACTGTCTGCCATCAAATAGCCAGCTCCACCAAAACAGTCACAATGTACATTGTCATGCAGTGTGTATGTAAACATCTACAAAGCGACAACATACATGGGGCACTCTGTTAACCTGCATCTCCCCTTTACATTGCAGAGGGACAATCAACACCTACTGCAGAGCAGACTACAAAACTCATCAGTGATGATGAAGAGGGCAGCCTACACATATGCACAGACACCCTCCATCGGCTAATGGACAGCCTCCGTACCCCACCCCCTGCAAAGACCACACATCAGGAAATGCACACCACCACAGCCGTCTCCCAGGCCCCCCCAGCCAGCACTGTAAATTCCAACGCTGTGTGTTGGGTTGACAGGAGGAGATGGCTCATCAGCTGCGGGTGGGTTTCGATCTCATGGAAGCCAAACTCGATGCCATACGTGGGTGTCTGAGTCCCATCAGGGACTACTTACAGTCCCTAACGGTAACCCACTGTCCACACCATGCACCCCGACAATCCTTGGCTGACATCGCTTGGGCCATTACTCAGATACAAGAACTGTTCAGTGAGACAGGCACCAGCGATGACAGCACAGAGTTAGCACAGATGTGCAGGACAATGGAGACCATGGAGCAGATGCAGGCTAGAAGTATGGCTGCCATGATTGAACACCAGCGAGATGTAGCTGGGATCTTCCATGCCTTACTGTTCCTCATCTTTCCATTGCTGCCACTGAGCCTGGCCCAGATGACTGCTGCGGGAACTTCGACACACACATCTCTGACCCCTGATGTGTCAGTAGCACAGTGATGCAGCCCTATCACCTTCTCACCCTGATGTGTCAGTGTCACACAGTGATGCAGCCATTACACCACCACACACCGGACACACCGGACACAGAAGAAGTATCAGAGGAGTAAGATGTGGATGGTAATGCCTGAGTGAGGAAGGTGGTAGTAGCATCGTTCCCCACCATATGGCCTGTCAGTGCCTGATTCACCCCTATACATCATGCTCTGGGACAGCACCTCCCACTGACCCCCAGAACACTCTGCGACATTCACCTGGACCCCGACATGGACTGCCATATCTTCACTAGTTGCCAATTACACATAAATTCTGTTGCGGACTGCATTCTCCCTCTTCGAATTCACTTTGCAATCCCCAAAGGACTCTGGTTGGTCCAACACTTGGCTAACATGTAATGTGGGCTTGGCATGGCCATGTACAGCTCCAGCTCCTGCAATCACCAAAATGTGAATAAAACATTCAAAATCACACAAATGTGTCATGTCTATGTTTATGAGAGTATGGATGGATTTAAGGACATTGATTGCACAAGAAGGTACACCCGGGTATATGACATCAATGCGCATGTTCAACCCTTAGCGACATGGCCTATTAGATGACTGTGAGGGTGTGAACTAGCTGTAGCCTCTTTGCACATGAACAACAATCTTGCAACACCACGTAGTCACACGTCTATGTATTAAATGGGGCTGTGTGTAGAAATGGCAGAATCGGTAGCAATCTAGAATTGGTGTCCTCCATCACATGTGACAACAGAATGTATGCATACCTACTCACACACATCTGAGTGGACACAGTCTGTTTTGATGTATAACATTGCTCAACATGGCCAGGGGTTGGACATCATACTCATGTTGCTGAAGACACGTAAGTCTGCCAGCAACTATTCCAAACACGATGTCTGTCTCACAGAGGTGGAGCTGTGAAAAGGGGCCCACCCCCATTGTACATGCATTACTCAGTCCCTCCCTGGGTAGGAACAATGCTCATTGAGGCACACGATTTGTCAATCTCATCAACACTCATCACAGTTGGACACTAGTGAAGTTGCATAGACTTTATGGCATGTGTGTGTCAGTACGGACAAGGCAACGGCCACAACATGCATGGAAATGCTTAAGACACTTACATGCATCATGGGAACATGTTGAGGTGCAAGAAATGAGGAGGCTAAAATGTACACAAATCATTGCGGATGGCAACGGTCTCAGCCCACCTTGCCTTGCTGGGAGTCATGTGATGTTTGACATCTGCTCTTTGCCCCTTGTGAGGGGACATGACTCCCAGTCCAAGGGATCTGCATAGTGCTGTACCACTGGACTGCACCGACTGTGTACTCTGCTGACAGTGAGCAGGTGAAAGAGTTCGACAAGGTCACATGTCGTGCTACATTTCCATGTGTGTACTCTCCGCTCAGCAGTATGTCCGAATTGGGAACGTTGCCAAACGACGCTGTACTGCTCCGCCCATGGAACTGCATCACCTTGCACAGGTGTGGGTACACACGTGTAGTTCCACTCACATGCATTCTGAGTCCAAAAGGAAGGCAGACATGTCAACTGTTGTGGTGGGATATGTGATTATTCCTCAAGATGCAACAAGGTGTTGGGACCTGTGCTGTGGGTGACAATCCGATGTGGCTGCAGGAACGTGGTTACTCATCCATGAATGTGGGCGCAGCTTCATGGGCAATGTGTTCCAATAGTGCGTCGTTGTCGAATTCAAGGAACACCAGTTAGAGCCAATCCATTAACTGATCTGGGCAGATGTGCTCAGTCCATGCCGTTTCACCAATCCGCAACACAGACCAATAGGGGAGCGCCTCGATGTGGTCACTGCACAAGAGGAGTTGTGCAATCTCCCATGCACAACTGCCAGCACATACGCCAAAGATCAGTGCATCCCATGCACGGGTATCCGGGTGACGCTTCAGTTCGTGGGCCAACAGGGGGCGCACTGTCAGATCATAATCCAATGCAGCTACTGTTGAGTTGGATAGGCAGAACTCCATCATCCAATCGAATGTGCATGATTGACAGTGGAACCAGGGCTGGATGCAAGTGACGTAGGTAAGTCGGAAACTCAGACGGAAACTGATTTGCAACACTGTCATTGGCAGTGATCCCAACAGATGCAGCATTCGTGCACAGTACAGTTCCACGTGACAGGGGTTGTGCATGTGCCCAGGAGCCCTGCCATTTTCTTTGTTGGTCTCGTAGCACTGGCAATCCTCAGATGGGCAGCAGTTCGGTGGATGAAATGCCAAAGCTCTGGGCAATGAGTCATATGTGTGTGCAACGTTTGGACGTATGGGTTGTTTTTAACCAATGTGTGTCAAAGGCATCCCTTGCAGGTGTGGCACTTGCAGGGACAAGTGTGTATACATTGCTTTCATTAGCGCAGTTTGTGGTGTGGGAGTTGTCAGAGGCTGCTATGTTATCTCACGCAGTGTGGGCCAGCCGCATTCAAGACCAAGGTCGGAGGGTCGGTTGTCCTTCCACCTTGTGTATTGAGACAAAGGAACTTTCATACCTAATTTTGGTCTGACTACTGCTTGCATTTCTTAGATCTGATGTAGCCTTCGTGCTGACTGTGATGCCAGACCTGTGATTTGGGGTGTACCAATTACGAAACACACCCAACAGTTGGCATGTGTGAATAAGCTAAGGGCCCGATTGGCTTTGCGCTCCTTGTTCAGTCTCTTCCTTTCCCTCTCTCTTTCTCTCTCCCTGTCTCTCTTTGATGAGTGCCTGACACACATTCTTATCTTGGATATTGTCTTGCAGGTTATGACTCACAGATTATCCAGGGATGCCCCACCATGACTCTTCAAAATAGTTGTGTGATGACATATTTGAATGTGATATTTTTGTTTGGATTTTCAATAGTGCATGAATTTAATCTGGTTTTATGTATTCACATGTATGTTGATTGTTGTATAGGTGTGTCATCAGGTGAATACTTTTGTTCATGATTTTGTACCATTGATGTGCAATATCTTGGTCCAGGGGAGGTGGGGGTTACCCGGGGTAGGGCCCAGGGGGGTGGGGGAGTGTGGTCCTGGGGCTGATGGTGGTGGGTGTTGTGGCCCTCTTGGGTGTCGGGCCTGCATGATCAGTGGCTCCATGGCATTTGTTGCCCTTCAGGTGTGGCTTTGGGCTGGGCTTCCTTTTGTGGTGTTGTCCGTCTTTACACCATGTCAGAGCAGGTGATAATTTCCTGCTGCTAACGCGCCTTATCCCCTATTTTGTGATCTTATCGCCAATCTGCCTGGTCATTGAGAATGTTGCAGAGTGGTGTTTTCGCAGACTTTAGCAAAAAGAACACCTACTCTGCATCTCATTAGTGATAGTTGCTGGGGTCATTTGTGGCGTTGTTTTTTGCGGCTGCCATCGCGGATAAACTGGTGATATGGGCCCACATGCATCAAGCATATTTGGAGTCGCAAACGGTGCGATTCCTTAAAATCGGCCGTTTGCGATTCCAAAAATGCTTTTTTGGATGCATCAAGCAATTTTAGAAATCGCAAAATTTTTGCGATTTCTAAAATTGCGATTGCTTTTAAGAAATCGCAAATTTGCGGTTTCTTAAAAGCAATGCATGATTACTTTTGAAATTGCGAATTCGCAATTAGAGGGATAAATTTACAGAGTAGTTGAACTACTCGGAAAATTTGCAAAAAGTGTAATTAACACAGAAAATGCATTTTAAAAGCATTCATGTTACGGACACACATGTCCTTAGGACATGTGTGTGTGCAACATGATGCGAAAAATACATTTCAGGGGTGCAGGGGGGGTTCATTTGAACCCCCCTCACCACCCTTGAAATGCATTCAGGATTTGCGATTTTCAAATTGCGAATTCGCAATTCCCATTCATTCCTATGGGCCTTTTGGCCCATAGGAATGAATGGGAATTGCGAATTCGCAATTTGAAATCGCATTTTTTATGTGATTCGGTAGAAATAGCAATTTCTACCGAATTGCATAAAAATGTAAAAAATAATCATGCATAGGCTTTTGCGATTTCTAAATTGCGAATAGCTATTTACCGCAATTTAGAAATCGCAAAAGCCGAGATTGATGCATGTGGGCCTTGGTCTCTTAGCACCAGCTTGTGAATGGGGAGATAAATTTCTCGCGACTTTTGCTGTGATAAAAGGCCGATAACTCAGCGATTGTTCGTTGAGAATATGCCCAATGTGTCATTTTGTAGATATGAGACCTTTACAGGACAGTTCATACTTAGGATGTTGGCATTTACACTGATCAAACAAATTAACAATATAGGTAAGGGCCATTGATGCTGAGGAGAACAACCAACCGAGAAATACGATTCAAATCATGTATGAATCATTTTCATATTTCTTAAGGATCCTATTTATTCTTTTGTCTAATAAGCGATAAATAATGTCAGCTTTCTTTCTCACCTCTTCTGCACTTCATTTTTTAAATCTAAGAGGCTGGTACGATAAACGTTAAACAATCAAATTAATGTTTATTCTCAGTCGATGATAGACACTGACTTGTAGATGTGATACCCAGTTACAACTTAAGGGCCCTGGGGTCATCAGAAGCACTCTTGCAGACATTAATCTTTCAATGTTGCTAAAAAAAAGTCTGGCACTGGCACTGGTATGGCGAGCACGTGCCGCGAGGCTCTTTGTTTTCGTAAAGGAGCTGTTGAGAGATTCCGGAATATGACACCAGCAGAAGCCGCCACCGACTTGAATCTGTACAATATGCAGCTGCACTTGATTTGGGCTTTCGGTCAATGTCCATTTATCACTCCACTTTCCTTTTGCATAGTTTTTCTGACTATGCCTATTCAACTGGAGAGTATTCTTGGACCCCTATGTTACATTTCACGCTAGAGAATAAGTCTTAGAGTCAAATATATGCAATTACATTGAAGCACATCGAGACTTTTGAAATGTCGTAGATATTTGCTTAATTCATATATTTGAATTTTTGTCAGCAATTATTTCAACACTTCAAATTAATTCAATCTAATAGCTATATTTTGTTTTCCATATTCCCTGATTCATTCAATTCTAGTGCTTGCAGTTAATGACCTCATACGTTGTACAGAAGTTAAGATGCTGTATGCCCTGTTAGAGTGGCAGGTATGGCATATTGTTGAACCACTGGAAACTACAGCCAGACAAATGATTGGCTCTGGCTCAGACCAAGGTTCCCCTGGACCCTTCAGAGTAAAACGAGCAGGGCTTTAAGATGACTTTCATGGGCCTGATATCCACAATGTAATGTTGAAGGGTCAAGCACGAAAGACAAAGCATTATCTTTGATGTAAAACTGTAGAAATATATACTCAGCTAGTGGCTATGTTGCACAACGTGACACTTGAAAATCTGGACTCAATCCCGGATTCCCTGCTCGATGAAATTGTGTGATCCTAGGAGAATATTTTATCCCACTGAGATGCTATTTTATATTACTGCATACAAGATCACATTGAAATGCGAGTTTAAGATGTAAGCTGTGCAAAATGCCTCTCTGTTTGATTTAATAGACTATTGCCCAGATGCATCAAACTACTTTTTTGCGATTCCTAATTTGCAAAATTTACCGAATCGCAAATTAGGAATTGCAAAATGGTATGCATCATTTTTCTCGCATTTTTTTTGCGGTTCGGTAAAAATCGCAATTTTTCAAATTGCGAATTCGCAATTCCCATTCATTCCTATAGGCTGAAATGCCCATAGGAATGAATGGGAATTGTGAATTCGCAATTTGAAATCGCAATTCAACAAAGCATTTCAAGGGTGGAGAGGGGGGTCCAAATGACCCCCCCCTGCACCCATGAAATGCACTTTTACCTATAAGTTACATACACACATGGCCTAAGGACATGTGTGTCTGTAACTTAACAGTTTAAAAAATGCATTTTTGTGCATTTTTAAACAATTTTGCAAATTACCACGAGGTTCAACCTCGTGGTAATTTGCACTTGCAATTTGAGAATTCTCAATTTTTTTAAAAATGATGCATTGCATTTAATGAATTGCAAAATTGCGATTCCTTAAATGCAATCGCATTTTAGAAAATCGCAAAATTAGCGATTTTCTACAAAAACAAATGATGCATCTCAAAAAGCATTTTTGGAACCGCAAACGGCCGATTTTAAGGAATCGCACCGTTTGCGACTCCAAAAATGCTTGATGCATCTGGGCATTTAATGCTGTTCCATCTATAAGAATAATCTTGGGCACATAAGGTCAATCAATCAATCAGGATTTCTATAGCATGGCTAGTCATCCATGAGGTGAAATTAAACACCCACTTACCTTGCGCTCACTGCATCGCCAACTTGGCGATATGGCAAATGCAATGTAAGTGGCTTTATTGTTTACAAATAAATATATTTAACTTGTCCCGTTGTATGTCAACTTCAATCAATCAATCAATCAATCACAGCATTTATATAGCGCATCACTCACCCAAGAGAGTCTCAAGGCGCCAGGGAAGGGGGGTCCGCTACTGCTCGAACAGCCAGGTCTTGAGTTGCTTCCTGAAGGTGAGGTGGTCCTGGGTCAGGTGGAGGTGAGTCGGGAGGGAGTTCCATGTTTTGGCGGCGAGGTAGGAGAAGGACCGTCCTCCTGTGGTGGCTCTTCGGATGCGGGGGACGGCGGCGAGGGCGTGGCCGGTCGATCGAAGCTGGCGTTTGGGAGCGTGGAAGTTGAGGCGGCTGTTGAGGTATCCCGGGCCTTGGTTGTGTAGGGCTTTGTGTGCGTGGGTGAGGAGTCGGAAGGTGATTCTCTTGTTGACCGGGAGCCAGTGCAGGTCTCTCAGGTGTCCGGAGATGTGGCTGCGACGGGGGATGTCCAGGATGAGACGTGCTGAGGCCTTCTGGACCCGCTGGAGTCTCTTCTGGAGCTTGGCGGTGGTTCCGGCGTAGAGGGAGTTACCGTAGTCCAGACGGCTGGTGACGAGGGCCTGGGTGACCGTCTTCCTGGTCTCGGTGGGGATCCACCGGAAGATCTTACGTAGCATGCGCAGGATGTTGAAGCACGACGAGGAGACAGCGTTGACTTTTCTGGTCATGGAGAGGGAGGAGTCCAGGATGAAGCCCAGGTTGCGTGAGTGGTCCGTTGGTTGGGGTGCGCTGCCCAGGGCGGGGGGCCACCAAGAATCGTCCCAGGCGGAGGGTGAGGATCCCAGGATGAGGACTTCCGTCTTGTCCGAGTTCAGTTTCAGGCGGCTGTTCTTCAACCAATCGGCTACCTCTTTCATCCCTTTGTGTAGGTTGTCTCTGGCGGTGGCGGGGTCGTTGGTGAGGGAGAGGATCAGCTGGGTGTCGTCGGCGTAGGAAATGATGTTGAGGTTGTGCTGGCGTGCGATGTCTGCGAGGGGGCCCATGTAGACGTTGAAGAGGGTTGGACTGAGCGATGACCCTTGAGGAACGCCGCAGATGACTTCGGTGGCTTCCGATCTGAACGGAGGGAGGCGGACTCTCTGTGTCCTTCCGGCGAGGAAGGAGATGATCCACTCCAGTGCCTTCTCCTGGACTCCGACATTGCTGAGGCGCTGTACTAGGGTACGGTGGCAGACAGTGTCGAATGCCGCGGAGAGGTCTAGGAGGATGAGGGCCGCTGTTTCTCCGTTGTCGAGCAGGGTTCGGATGTCATCGGTGGCTGCGATCAGGGCGGTCTCGGTGCTGTGGTTTGCCCGGAAGCCAGACTGCGAGGGGTCGAGGGATCCGTTCGTCTCGAGGAAGGCGGCCAGTTGCTTGTTGACGGTCTTCTCGATGACTTTTGCAGGGAACGTGAGCAGCGAGATGGGGCGGTAGTTCTTGAGGCTGGTGGGGTCGGCTGAAGGCTTCTTGAGTAGGGCGCTGAGTTCGGCGTGCTTCCAGCTCTCCGGGAAGGTAGCAGTGTCGAAGGAGGTGTTGATGATGTCCCGCAGGTGGGGTGCGATGACAGCGTCGGCCTTGTTGAAGACGTGGTGAGGGCAGGGGTCGGTCGAGATCCGGAGTGGATGGAGTTCATCGTGCGGATGGTGTCTTCGGTGTTGATCGGAGTCCAGGCGCGGAGGGTGGTGGTGGGGGGCGGGGGTTCGGTTGTGGCGTGCGTCGGTTGAGTGCTGAAGCTGTTGTGTATGTCCGCGATCTTGTTGTGGAAGTAGGAGGCGAGAGAGTTGCAGAGGTCTTGCGAAGGGGTGATGTCGTTGTTACCGGCGTTGGGGTTGGAGTGCTCTTTGACGATGTTGAAGAGTTCCTTGTTGTTGTGTGCGTTGTTATCCAGTCGTTCCTTGAATGCGGATTTCTTGGTGGCGCGGATGAGTTGGTGGTGCTTTCGGGTGGCGAGCTTGAGGGCAGCCATGTTGTCCGGAGTTGGGTCTCTGCGCCAGGTTCTCTCGAGGGCTCGGCAGTTCTTCTTGGAGTTTTTGAGTTCGTCGGTAAACCATGGGGCTTTCTTGCTGCCGGGTCTGCTTGGCGGGGTCTTCAGGGGGGCGAGGTCGTCTGCGCAGTCGCTGATCCACTTGGTGAGGTTGGTGGCCGCCTGGCTTGGGTTCGGTGTGCTGGTGGGAGGGTTCAAGCTCAGGGAGGTCGCGAGTTGGTCGGCTGTGATCTTGTTCCAGCTTCTGCGTGCAACCTGGTTCTGGTGGTGGTGGATCGTGGTCCTTCTGAAGCTGAAGTGGACGCAGCTGTGGTCCTTCCAGTGGAGTCCGGTGGCGTGGCTGAAGGCGATGTCCTTGCTGGATGAGAAGACGGGGCCGAGTGTGTGACCGGCGAGTGGGTGGGAGTGGTGACCAGCTGCTTGAGTCCCAGGTTTGCGAGGTTGTCCAGCAGGGTGGTAGTGTTGCGGTCGTTGTTGTTCTCCAGGTGGAAGTTGAGGTCCCCGAGGAGGATGTAGTCAGCGGAGCAGAGGGCGTGCAGGCTGATGAAGTCCACCAGTAGCGGTCGATGGTGAGAGTTCTGCTGGACGGTGACGTGGGGCGGGGGGTAGTAAACTATGGAATGCGGCCAAATACAGGTAAGTAAACCTATAAATAAATAAAACGGATTTAGTTGCGTGCACTTACTTGCCAATTGCAATGCAGTGCGCGCAATAAAATTTGTTTTATTTATTTACATGTTTACTTACCTGTATTTGGCCGTATTCCGTACTTTACAACCCCCACCCTGCCCCTCCCTCGCCCCAGGTCACCACCCGGCAGCACTCCCACCACAGACCTCTACTGCCTACCACCACCCCGCTTCACCGCTCTTAGCTCTGACCACAACTGCCTGAAGTTTCAGTCACTATATGCGTGTTTCTTTTACTCCTGGTTTCAGCTATCAGTTTCGTTTATTATGAAAGTGATGAACCCAGGAGGTCTGCAAGAGTTTGGGTTTAAGGGCCTAAAGTGCAATACCTTCAAGAAGCATTTTGTGTGATTATTCCATGTTGCCATGTAGAGTTCTTTCCAGTTCTTGCGGTTGAATTCACATTTCAGTCTTTCTAGTAAGAATGATAATACTTCCTTTAGTTTATGTGAACATGCTTGTGGTCATTTTTTAAGCCCAGGCAACATTTCCTGTACACCAGCTTCATACTGTGTGATTGTGGCATTTCATACTATGGTTCTGATCTTTAATGCCTGAGATTACACCATTATGCTACATCATGTGAACTAAATTTCATTTGGATTAAATACCAATCTCTTTAGCATGGGAACAATGTGAATGAACTGAATGCAAGTGGCTTATTACAAGGCACTGACAAATGAACTCAGAAATTCACTGTGAGTTGATTTTGTACCTAAGCAGACCTTTTCAATAATTTTATAATTAAGGTGCCATAGGCAGCAAGGCTAAAAGACTTCTTCCTCTTCATTGTTGTGCCTTTGTCGTTTTAAATTTGGCTACTGAAGGGAAAGCATGTATCATCCATTGTCTGCAACTTCTGCTTCCTCACCCACCATCGGAATTGTTTCATTGATTTATGGGGAAAATCAACTAAGTCCTGTGCAGTACTTGTTGGAAATTTAAGGGTGGAGGCAGGCACTTCAATTTCTTTATTTTTGGGGGAATATTTGGATTTAGAAATGTTAATTTAGTTGTAGGTATAGTTGAGGATAATTCAGTGAGCTAATAGAGTATCCGAAAATGCCCTGATAGAAGGGATCCCATACCCTTGAACTCCACCTTCTATATGCTACAACACTTTTATATAATACATGGCTATACATGATTATGTGTGACAAAAGAGAGCAGTTATCTGATCCAAATAATAGCACCTTTTGAGATTTTGACATGGGAAGACTCAAAGAGAGATTACTATTCAAAATGTAATGCTGCGATTCAGCTAATAGGCTCACCAATCCAGGGCATTCCAGTAACAATGGGATTGATACGCTTTACCTACCGCCCCAACCCATACCACGTTATAATCTAGCTTGGAATATCACACATGTGACACAGTAGCGCCCTGTCGTAGGACAGCTGATGGGAGCGGACGTGGGGCAGGGGAGTGGAAGGGTGGGGGTAGTAAACTACAGATTACAGCCGATTAGAGGTATGTAAATATATAAATAAACAAAAAGCATTTGGCGATGCAGCGCACACAACGAAATTCATTTTATTTATGTATATGTTTACCTACCTCTAATCGGCCTTAATCCGTAGTTTAATACTCCCCACCCTGCCCTTCCCCCTCCCCACGTCAACGCCTAGCAGCACTCTCACCACGCGCCGCTACTGATGTGACATGGTCAAAGTGGAAAATCTAATAAAAAAATAGGACTGTGTATTGTTGCAAACCAACATGGAGCATTGAAACCAGGGTTGATGATGTGCAAATGGTGAGAAGGACCTTAGCCCTAGCTTTGGACAAGTTTACAGGTTAAAGGTATGAGCATCCTCGCAACTGTGTGTAGGTAGCGATAACATTGATTTTCTCAGCAAGATACATTTAAATCTAATGGCTAGAGACAAATTTGTGCAAGGGTAAAATGTACTCACATCTTTGAATTAGCTTGTAGGGTTCACCATGGGTGCATATAAGCATTGCTCTGTTTTACAATTTATGCAAATAATTGCACTTTGATGAAACAAGGTAGGATACTACACACTTAGGTATCAAAGTTTTAACAGTTGTACTGTACTCAATACCCGCACTAAAGTGGTTTAAAAAAGTGATTAATCACTGCATACATTTTATGGAGGACTAGGATTTAAATACTAATCTTTCAAAGACCTGCATATGGACCTTAGGGTTCAAGTTATCCAAGTCAAGAACCTTTTCTATTAGCAACCTGATCTTAGAGAAGGATAATGTGTTCTCTAATCTTGCCTTTATGTTTGATGATACTAGCACAAGTATACTTAAATAACCGCCTGGGGATCGCATGCGGCTTGCTGACCTTTGTATGCTGCACCCGGTGAAGAGCAGCACTGGGCTGCTGTTTACTTGAGAAAGTGCAAACATTAGGAAAGCTGTGATGGAGCATGATTTTTGAAAATTAAATCTGTTCAAAGAAAAACCACCCATGTGTGTTTCAAAATAAATTACTAAAGTGTGTGAAGAACAAAACACTAAACTCAAAATTATTAGAAGGTATGATAAAAAATGTGCAAAGTGTGCACGTATTTGTTAGCAGAAATAATACAGTGAACTCAGTATAAAGAGAAATTATTAATAATTAATAAATTAGAAAGAAACAATTATTATCCTATCTTTCTAACTGAAATGTTTTATGTTTCCTGAACTGCAGGATTACACAACTGCAAACACGAATAAAGAGCTTATTTTTTAGAGAAAGTTATGTAGGCCTTAGAAATTAGCATTCTCTCTTTTTAGTAAAATAATGTAGGCCTCAGCAAATGTTTGTTGAGTATCTGCTACCGTGCTCCTGTGCTCTCCTCCCTTGAAGGAAAGGTAACTAATTCTACCTTAGAATGTAGAGAACTGTATAGTTCTTTCCTGTCTAAGGGAGGGTTGTAGAAAGCTTAGAAAGATACAGTTGCAACACTCAGTATAATTGAAACTGTAGTTTTTCCTCTTCCTCTCTAGGAATTGTATAACTTTTAGACAAAACATGTTTAGAGAAATGTGTAAAGAAACTGTCATACATTTACCTTGTAGAGGGATAGAAGAGAAACCTTTGAGTTGAAACAAAGTAGCAACACTACTATAAAGATGCTGGTGGGAAAATTATCCCCAGCTCCTTCACAACCCTGGTGACCTGTCCTGCATCTGTGGTATTTTGTATGCTGTGCTGATTCCTGAATATTTTGGCTGGTGTACTCAATTGAAATCCTGAGAAAATCTTTCCCAGAGACTTTGCACATCATCAGCTGATGTTGCTGCCCATGCTATATCTTGATGGCAGTGGGGTTAGCGTTCCTAACTAATTGCAAGCAGTGCATTTGTTTTCCTCATTTTGGTTAGAAAACTGTATTTACTGAATGTTTTCTGTCTCTCCCTCTCCCTCCTCTATACCTAATTGTTTGATGAGTTAGAATCATTTATCTTGTAATGTGTAATGATTGTGGTGATTTAATCTGCAACTGAGAACTAAAAATGATGATTTACAGTTTGTACTTGTGATTGACCATTCATATTTCGGAAATAACAGAGAAAATAATAGAAAGAAGAGTATATTTCTTTATTTCAGGTGTTATGGTTTATTTCTGATGAATATATGATGTTTATTGTTATATGGCTGTTTCTTCATTACAGGTCCTCATGAGGGAATAGCTCTCCAATTTTCATTACTTAGTCCTTTTTAGCTCTACCAAAGATCCATCGGAGGACGTTTGATATTGTTACAAGGAATGATAATGAATTATGGGCCCATCATTAGAGTTACGTTTCCACTAGAATTGTAAAGGTAGGTGAGGGACATATGGTAATAAAAAAAACACTGCTTCTGCTGCATCAGCTTTTTAAATGGGCAAGCATTTATTTGCACCTTAAGTAAAGTAAGGGTAAAGAAGGTGTTCTGTACAACGTTTTTTTAGGATCCCCTCCATTCTTAAAGACATCCTACACTAATCATGTAAAAATATGAGAAACTATCTTCAAAATTCAAACTGTATTTCATCAACATGCAAATGTGTTTCACCTTCGTACAGCAGATCGAATCACTGCATTGAGAAGCATTCAATAGAAGTGAACATTTCCAAACATGAACTTAGAAACATTCATGACACCCTGTCCTGACAACAATGTCATTAGTGAACCAAGAGGCAAGTCATTTGTCAGAGGCATGCTCAGTGTGGCCTAAGTTATTATTATAATTGAAACAATGAATTATAGTTTAATAAATCAAACACAACAGAAGCTATTGTACAGCCCACATCCGCAACCCATAGATTTCAAGGTGTTTTCATATGTGGTAATGAAGAAAAATGAAGCAAGGTAAAATAAAACAATTACCTAGGATCACACAATTTAGTCAAGTGGGAAAGCCAGGATTGAACCCAGGTTTTCTGTTGTCACAATATGAGATTGAGCTACTACATACATATCTCTTTCCCAATCATGTTTTACATAAAATGTTAATGCCTTTAATTCTTGGCTCATGAGATTAGAGTGTAAGTGGCATACAGAAGCCACGTGAAGGCTTGGTTTGTTGTCCACAACATATACAAGCTTCGCTTTCCTCTATGCCCACCTCACACCAACTGACCCTCACTCTGCTGGCAGCAATGTGGCCCTCAGGCCTGCCACAGATCATACTCTTTGGCCCTTGGGGAAATGTTTGTGAGTACCAATGTTCTAGCAGTTAGGCACATCATTTCCAATCAAAAAGACTAAAATGAATCTGTTTCAGATGACCATTTCGGATTTTGCAAAATTTTGGAATGAACCAATTAAACATATGCTGAACATCTATGAAAGCAAATGTGTCTCCTTAACATGTTATGGTGCTAGTTTATGAGGTTTCAGAAACACTATGAGTCTCCAAGTAGAGGAAAACCAGTTTTGTAAGTGGCTGCTAGGCTGTCTACAGTTATGCTCCGCATGCAACCCCTCGGGCACCCAGAGGCATATTATCAAAAACCAGTGATAAATATCGCTAAATGCATCTAGCTCATTTCTCAATTTCGCCGTATATCGCTGGATTACATCGCCATCCTAACGGTGTATTTGCAAGGATTTGCTAACAGGCGATGTGAAATCCGGCAATATAAGGCGATTGACATCAATATTGCATTAAAACCAGCGATGTTAGAACAGCGCTGAAGAAAATGTTGATAATAGGGAGAAGTGGATGTAACTTTACAATCCACCTCCCATTGTGTACATGGATAAGTCTAGAATTTATCAGACGTAACTATTAGGCGATATCCGCAGTTAGCGCAGATTTTTACATCGCTTCGCTGTTTCGAGGCCAGCTTGTAAATACCTCGTTGTGCGGTTTGCGATAATTTTCCAGTTATTTCCCAAAGGTGCGCCTACTTTGCATCTCATTAGTGATGCAAAGTAAGGCGTTTGAAAAAACTGCTGGTAACATGCACTAATGCATGTTAGCGCCTTGTTGTTAATAGGGTGATGTTAATTTCACCGCTTTTTTGGCTTTTAAAGCCAAAAAAGCAGGGAAATGGGCCTTGATAATATGCCCCTATGTTTATTCTGCCTCTCACATAATATTGTCCTTTTTTCATTTAACTGGACTTCTCCTCTGTATGAACCCTCAATCGTTCTCGTGCTCTGTAATTCAGCCCTGTTCCCACGACACTCAATGCCAGAACACCGTTGCAACATCATTATGCACGAAACATTTTCATTACTTTACATGTTTTTGAACTGTGTGTCTCCTACTTATTTTGCACTCTGCCCTAGATAACAGAGTTTATATCAGGAGGCCGCAAAACAATTGTGTGAATAGGTTCACCTGCCATCCTACTTCCATAACAGGTGCACTGTGCACATGTAGTAGCTGAATGCTGTGTCCATCTGACTCACTGTTCCCTGTAAGGTGTGCACATGCTGGTGCACCTGATTCAACTTGAGCATGCAGTGTTGTGTGTTAAGCACGCACACACAACACCTTTGTGAGGACTGTTCGCACCGCTCTTTTAAAACGAGAGTTGCACGAAAAACAGTAATTTCCTTCTGTGGTAGGCCAAGATAGAGACCACTGTGGAAGAGAACATTCTGAAAGCTCACATTGTGCTTGTAGACTTGCTGCATTTCATTTGTTAATAGAGCGAGGCAGATTGTTTGCCGTACTCTATTAAAAAAAGAAATGGAGCAAGTCTACAAGCACAACATGTGTTTTCAGAATCACCTGTAAGCACACGTCATGGTTGTAGACTTGATGCCTCTCTTTTGATTTATAATGAACGGCTGCATGGCCAAGTCTGGCTCTAGAGCGGTGCTAACATTGCCAATGCACTTAATGCTGAGGTATATTATTGTTTTAAAAGCCTCTTTCCTTGCCTCCAGCAATTTTCAGGCAATAATAAATATGCAGAATGCAGCACACATGGAATGAGGAAAAACCACGGAGAAATCAAAAAAGCTTCTCCTCGTTGCGTCTGCTCTGGGGAAGCCTAATGTTTTGTTGCTGCTCCAGGCTTACATGGTTAAGTAAATCTGCATCAAAATCAATGGGTGTTGCATGGGCAAACCCACCACAACACCCATGGAACGTCTACTTGACGCAGAGCTAGGCAAGGCAGTGACTTGTCAATGAGGCCATGCAAAGCCATGCAGAGTGGATTTGTGTCACCTCATAGATATGATTCAGAGGCTTGAGCCACAGGAGTGTCAAAAAAGTGATGCTTTGGCAGCACAAGCCTCTTATAAATAAGTTCCTAAATCTGAATAGCCTTCGTAGGATCAGAAAGCGGCATACACTGTATCACTTTATGTATTTTGGTACAATTCCTATTCATCATTGCGACTTTGAACTCTTTCTAAAACAGTAAATGCTCATGGAAATATTATGATATTCCGTAGTATAATCCAGAAATATTTTAAATATGCAGCACTTCAATTTAGGACCCTGGGTAAACTTTGACAAAAGAAAGGAGGGTAACGTTCAATTCTCGGCTCCACATATGGCGATAACATTTTCTAAAAAAAATATAAAAAGCAGAGTCTGAAAGCTTTTGTAGCTAGAGAACTGCTTATTCATTAAGAAACAATGAGGCTAGCATTATGGCTACATTTGTATTACTACCCCAAGCAGCAAACACATACAAATTCCCAAAAATATAACATTGTATTACTCATAACGTGAACTAGAACACTCAGTCCATAAAACACCCCAACATTCCACCTTCTCCCTCTCCAATTATCCAGCCTACTCCATTTTCTGGCGCATCCAAAGCTGCTCATTGATTTTCTGCAAAAATGAAACAAGGTATATGTAGGAAGGTGGCTACCTGACTATGGTTACCCCAGATTTTTTGCCCTGTGTTTAGCTGGTTTTCGACTTAGTTGGCCTGGTTCCCTGCTAATCAGGGCCCCAGGCTATCTGCTCTCTCTGTAAAATGGATTCCATGTACCCTAGGTGCATAACTAGATTGGCTTGGGTCACCTTATCAGCCCCTGTACAGAGCACTATAGGTGCCCAGGGCATAGGTGCATCCAAGGCCTACCAGGGGCTGCAGCATATCTTTTGCCACCCCTGGCTGGCTATCTAAATTGACACAACTGGCTGATCACTCAGCTGGGGCAAGTGGGTGTAATCACCCCTTGCTTAGATATAGTATACCTATATCTAAACCTATATCTGGACACATATATAACCTGTGAGCCACTCCTATGGAAGGCCTCATCAATCCTGGAGGCAGAGTGCGTGGTTTTATGTGAGATGGTGCTCTGGCATGAGCTGAGCCTGTCTGCAGCTGTCGGGAACAACTCCCTAAGCTGATCCGGGATAATGCCATACCATATACTCTTAAGCGCCTTATAATCCTCGCGGTTATATAGCAACTTTGGTTTGGCTTTATCAAAACATGTCGTGTAAGGTGTCATACGAATTGGAATACTACCCCCTCGCCAGTTCTGGCGACGGGGGTAGCATTCCACCCTTCTAGAGGGAGAAGACATGTTACTTTACTGAAACGCGGTTGATTTAAAATGAGCCTCAGATCCACAAAATGGATGCCCCTGCCACAGACACGGGTCTGGCCTCCTGCTGCTGACCGAAACCCGGCAGAGGAGGCCTGGACAAAGAGTTTCCTGTCACAGGGCGGTGTCAAACCACCCCAGACAGGAGATAGTGGATTGGAGTAGGGAGGTTTCAAAGAAACCAGACACTGCCTGGGGAGCACAAGGCTGCCCCTTGCAGGATCCGGCCAAACCGGTTCTGGGGCCTCCCAGCCCCTGTCCCAGCGCGGCCAGGATCACAGGAGAGGGGTGTAACCACCCCCTTCCTGGGTCCCACCCATAGGAGGGGACCTAGCAGGATGTCCAACCCCCTAGATTCGAATAAGAGGGGGAGCAGTCCCAACGGACTTCAGATCATCCTGAAGAAACATAAGAAACGAAATCTGGACCCTTCGACTTTCTACACGACGTGAGAAGACTGAAGAATCTCCCTTGTGGTCAAGGAGTGACCACCCTGTGCAAACAGGCACCATCCAGCCCTCGACCCTTGCTTTGTTGCAGTTCCCGCCGGAACTCGAGCGACAGAGATCGACGAGATCAAGCTTGCCTGCCTTCTACCTGCCCGATCCACAGTCCCTGCAGAGCTGAGACCCGTGGAGGCGACCGGAAGCGTGGGGCACGCCATCTTGAAAAGGCCACGAGACGCTGACCGTGCAGCCCACGAGTGACCCTCGAAGCTGTACACCGGGGTTTGAGAAGCCCCAGCCCCGAGCTCCACTTGCACCAAAGCTCACCCCTCCACACTCGACGAGTGCTGCGTGGGGCCCTTCTGCCTGTGTGTGCTCGACGCGTTGGCCCGGTCACTTGCCAGCTGGCTTGTGGCCCCTGTGCCGACGAAACTTGAAAACCGACTTGCTTTTCTGGTTGCTCCAGATCTGCACCAGCTCCTGTGAAAAGGAGCACCCACTCTGACCCTCCTGGTTCGAGTGATAAGCAATCTCCCGGTTCCGCGTGGATTGCTTTTGCCAAGTGCTGTTTGCTACAATCTTCAAGCCGACGGTGCTGACGGCGAGAGCCTACGTGGGACAGATCGTGACCTGCTCCTGGACGTCGCAGATGCCCCAGAGCCCACGTGACAGCGGAGAGAAGCCTATCGACAACCGCCTGATTGCGCCCGACATTGCCTGGTTCCGTCCTGGTTCCACCCTGGTCACTGCTGAGTGACCCAGACTCTGTCCCCTCTGCTTTCAGGTACTTTTCTACTTCGATCCACCCTTGGATCGCACCGGACACTTCTGCTTCACAGCGCCTGCAGCTGCAACAGCTCCAAGCACCAAGAACCTGCGTGACAGAACCCGACGCCACTTCGACCCTGTGCACCCACGGCCTGTGGGTGAGGTAACTTTGCAACGCCGGTGTCCTTACACTAGCACACACCTCTAGGGTCTGTGTCTGAAGTTTTGTGTTTCTAGGTTCAGCGGAAGTATCATTTAATTCACTTTAACTAACTTTTACGCACCATTGACTTTACATTGGTGCGCGCCGCACTTTCCGTGCTGCACCCGTATCCTGTGGGCTACTCCCGACTTCTTCATTGCTTGTCCTGACTGCTCCCAGCGAATCTCTAGGCCCTAGGCCTAACCAATATTCGATAAGTGTTACTTATACCATTTTTTTAGTATATGGTCTGAGTGGCCCCCCGCCCTCAGCCATAATTGTGCCAACTTTATATGTTTAACAGTGCTTTTGATTTAACGCTTGTGCCCCTTTCCTCATAAAGAGTACTGGGGAGTAATTTAGAAATAAATACATATATTTTTACAATATATACTTGTGTGGTGTCCTTTCATTTGATTACAGGATTGTATGTGGTAAAACAGCTCGCTTAACACGACCTCTTAAGTTTAGCCTTTAGGCTGCTTAGTCCATGCTACCATTAGGATAGCTTGTCTACAAGGTTGACTTACAACCTGACATCTTTGGGGTTTGTTTGGACTGATACCCAGTGGTTCCAGAATTGGGAACACTACATATCAGGCCAACTTCTCACATTGGTGTGCAGCGGTGCGGATTTGAGCTTGCTGTTTGTTTTACCATTGCAATCTTTATCAAATTGAAAGATCACATCAAGTACCTCTAGGTACATATAAATCAAAAGCTTAGCATATTAAGTTCTACTGAACTTAGTAGTTGTAGATTAAAGGGAGTAGCACACCCTGACTACAACTCACTAGCAAGGTACAGTAGGAAACCACTTAGTGTAGGTAAGTGCACCACTTACACCTCACTAGCAGTCATGTCTGATACAGGTAGACCCTCAGGTTCTGCTCCTGTAGAAGTTGATCCTATAGGGACAACATCCAGATATGACAACCTTAGCCACAAAGACCTGAGTGCCTTGTGCACAGCCAGGGGGCTAAAAAAGGGCAGAGGCCCTACCATTCCTTCCCTAATAGCTCTCCTAGAAAAGGATGACCTAGATAAGGTGAGTCAGGCTCCCTTAGAATCAGGTGAAGGGATAAACTCCCCTGAGAATGAGGATCTTCCAGATGATGCAGTAGAAGAGGAAGAGGAAGGCTCTGATTTAGAAGAGCCTGAAGATCAGGATCAGAGGGGAAACCAGGTACAGGTTGCCAGCCTTAACCAGGCCAACTTGGACCTACATGGGAATGGGGGGGGCCAGCACCACCCCAGATCTCATAACCAAATTCTCCCAGGCAATAGAAGGGAGAGATCTCTATCAGGGGACTCTCACCTTTCTAGTGCCTCAAGAGAATCTCAAAGAGGGATGACTTCCTCCCAGAGAAAAGAGCATAGGGCCAGAATGAGGGCTGTCCAACTCCAGATAGAGAGGGAAGAGGTAGCCCTGGCTCAAGCTAAGCTTACCTTGGAACAAGCTAAACTTACCTTGGCAAGGGAGAAAAAAATAAGTGGCTTAGATGCCACTGGTGGCAGCAAAATTCCTAAAGAGAAACCCAGGTCCTATGATAGTAGAAACCTGACAAAGATTGTGCCCCCCTATCAGGAAGGGGATGACATCCACAAATGGATGACTGCTCTGGAGAGAGCCTGCATGGTACAGCAGGTTCCTGAAGAACAGTGGGCAGCAATCTTATGGTACTCCTTTTCAGAGAAAGGGAGGGATAGGCTCCTCACTGTCAGACATGAGGATGCCAGCAATTACAAAGTCCTGAAGAGTGTCCTAATAGATGGGTTTGGCTTAACCACTGAACAGTACAGGTTAAAGTTCAGAGATACCCAGAAGACACAGACTCAGGACTGGACTGATTTTGTTGATTGTGCAACTAAGGCTCTGGAGGGTTGGCTAAATGGCAGCAAAGTACATGACTTCACAGGATTGTATAATTTGATTATGAGGGAGCAGATCCTTAGTAATTGTCAGAACCAGCTCTTACACCAGCACCTGGTGGACTCAGATTTGACCTCTCCCCAAGAATTGGGAAAGAGGGCAGATAAATGGGTCAGAACCAGGATTAGGCCTAAGAATCAGGACAATAACCAGAAGAAGGAGTCTACCAAGCCTCAAGATAAGGGTGGGGATAAAAGTAAAGAAAACACTTCCCCAGGGCCCCAAAACTCCAAGAAGGGGGGTGGGTCCCAAGACACTTCATCAACTGAGAAAAAACCTTATTGTCATGCCTGTAAACAGGTTGGGCATTACAAAACAGACAGCTGTTGTCCCAAGAATGGCAATAAAGAAAACATACCTCCAAAGCCAGCTCCAACACCTCCTGTTACTGTCAGCAGTAATCCCCCAGGAAGTGGGAGCACACCCAGGAATCTGGGTGGGTTTACTTTTGGAGCCCAAGGGGACCCTGGCCTATCCAGGTCCCCATCCCCAAATAATCTTGTTCATGAGACTGGCATGGGGTTTGCCAACTTCTCTGTTTGCCCAAATACCTTGAGCAAATATAGACAAGAACCCATCATCAATGGTTTGAAAGTTGAAGCTTTTAGAGACACAGGGGCTAGCATCACCATGGTGGCTGACTGTATAGTCCCCTCTAAACGACTTTTACCAGGTGCCACATACCAGGTAACAAACATTGATGGCATCCAAACAAATCATCCCATGGCAGTAGTAAGTCTCAGCTGGGGAGGTGTCACTGGCCCAAAGAGAGTGGCAGTGTCACCAAACTTGCCTGTAGACTGTCTACTGGGTAATGATTTGGAAATCTCAGCCTGGGCTGAGGTTGAACAGGAAATCCATTCTAGAATGGTAAATTCCAATGGAAAGGTTAGTGGGGCTGTACTGGCTATAGCCCCAATTCAAGATGTCCTTCCTGAAAAGGTTGGTAGGGCTGAGCAACTCTCTGCCCCATCTTTACCAGAAGCTCCTCCAAGACAGAATAGCAAAGCTGTTATGATAACAGCAGAAACCCAAACTGAGTCTCCACCTGAAAAGGTTGGTGGGGCTGTGATGGCCACAGCCCAAACTCAAACAGATATGTGTGTTGTGAAGCCTGAAATGATGGATCACTCCACCCAAACTGAGGGCATGGAGGAGGAAGAGAAATCTCCCCCTCACCAGACAGTAGGACAGGATCAGCCTCCTCAGGGAACTGGTCTTACCCCTGATGAAGGAACTGCCCCAGAGGTTGTTAGGCCTGGCCTGACAGAGCCTCTGATGGCAGTGGACCCTTCTCAGGTGGGATCCAGTCTGGAGCAGGTAACCTGCCCCTCTCTACCTTGCCTTAGTCAGCCCAGGGCTGCAGAGGACAAGAAGGACAGTGAGACCCAGAGGGCCCCCTGTCAAATAAAGCACCCCCATCAACAGATTAGGGGCACCAAAACTAGTAGGCCTAGTAAGGTGAAAACTTTAAAAACTCCTGAGGGAGCCCCCTTAAAAACAGTTAGGGACCTCCCACAGATGGATTCTGTTGGGCACAGCCAAACCTGGGACCCAAAGGGCCCAAACCTGAACTGTCCCTCCAGCAAGCCAAACAGAGGGACCCAGCCTCCAGCTTTAGGTAGCCAGAGGTTGACCCTGAGAGCTCAGTGCAACTCAGTTGAAGAAAGAAAGGCACACATGGTGGAAGATAATTGGAGGAAGTTGAGCCCAAAAATAGTGGGGCCTCACTTCAATACTCCATATCCAAACCAGCCTTTAACTTTGCATAAACACACCCAAGGTAGTGATTCCCTATGGTGGAGACCCTCTAATACCCCTAGGGTGAGGGACTGCTTAGTGGACCATGAGACAGGGGGTACCCATGCTAGTGCAGGTACTTCCTTATATGGCCACTCAGGCAATAAAGGCTTACCTGGCCAAGGATAGCCTTATCTCCTTTCGTTTGGGGGGGGGTTATGTAGGAAGGTGGCTACCTGACTATGGTTACCCCAGATTTTTTGCCCTGTGTTTAGCTGGTTTTCGACTTAGTTGGCCTGGTTCCCTGCTAATCAGGGCCCCAGGCTATCTGCTCTCTCTGTAAAATGGATTCCATGTACCCTAGGTGCATAACTAGATTGGCTTGGGTCACCTTATCAGCCCCTGTACAGAGCACTATAGGTGCCCAGGGCATAGGTGCATCCAAGGCCTACCAGGGGCTGCAGCATATCTTTTGCCACCCCTGGCTGGCTATCTAAATTGACACAACTGGCTGATCACTCAGCTGGGGCAAGTGGGTGTAATCACCCCTTGCTTAGATATAGTATACCTATATCTAAACCTATATCTGGACACATATATAACCTGTGAGCCACTCCTATGGAAGGCCTCATCAATCCTGGAGGCAGAGTGCGTGGTTTTATGTGAGATGGTGCTCTGGCATGAGCTGAGCCTGTCTGCAGCTGTCGGGAACAACTCCCTAAGCTGATCCGGGATAATGCCATACCATATACTCTTAAGCGCCTTATAATCCTCGCGGTTATATAGCAACTTTGGTTTGGCTTTATCAAAACATGTCGTGTAAGGTGTCATACGAATTGGAATACTACCCCCTCGCCAGTTCTGGCGACGGGGGTAGCATTCCACCCTTCTAGAGGGAGAAGACATGTTACTTTACTGAAACGCGGTTGATTTAAAATGAGCCTCAGATCCACAAAATGGATGCCCCTGCCACAGACACGGGTCTGGCCTCCTGCTGCTGACCGAAACCCGGCAGAGGAGGCCTGGACAAAGAGTTTCCTGTCACAGGGCGGTGTCAAACCACCCCAGACAGGAGATAGTGGATTGGAGTAGGGAGGTTTCAAAGAAACCAGACACTGCCTGGGGAGCACAAGGCTGCCCCTTGCAGGATCCGGCCAAACCGGTTCTGGGGCCTCCCAGCCCCTGTCCCAGCGCGGCCAGGATCACAGGAGAGGGGTGTAACCACCCCCTTCCTGGGTCCCACCCATAGGAGGGGACCTAGCAGGATGTCCAACCCCCTAGATTCGAATAAGAGGGGGAGCAGTCCCAACGGACTTCAGATCATCCTGAAGAAACATAAGAAACGAAATCTGGACCCTTCGACTTTCTACACGACGTGAGAAGACTGAAGAATCTCCCTTGTGGTCAAGGAGTGACCACCCTGTGCAAACAGGCACCATCCAGCCCTCGACCCTTGCTTTGTTGCAGTTCCCGCCGGAACTCGAGCGACAGAGATCGACGAGATCAAGCTTGCCTGCCTTCTACCTGCCCGATCCACAGTCCCTGCAGAGCTGAGACCCGTGGAGGCGACCGGAAGCGTGGGGCACGCCATCTTGAAAAGGCCACGAGACGCTGACCGTGCAGCCCACGAGTGACCCTCGAAGCTGTACACCGGGGTTTGAGAAGCCCCAGCCCCGAGCTCCACTTGCACCAAAGCTCACCCCTCCACACTCGACGAGTGCTGCGTGGGGCCCTTCTGCCTGTGTGTGCTCGACGCGTTGGCCCGGTCACTTGCCAGCTGGCTTGTGGCCCCTGTGCCGACGAAACTTGAAAACCGACTTGCTTTTCTGGTTGCTCCAGATCTGCACCAGCTCCTGTGAAAAGGAGCACCCACTCTGACCCTCCTGGTTCGAGTGATAAGCAATCTCCCGGTTCCGCGTGGATTGCTTTTGCCAAGTGCTGTTTGCTACAATCTTCAAGCCGACGGTGCTGACGGCGAGAGCCTACGTGGGACAGATCGTGACCTGCTCCTGGACGTCGCAGATGCCCCAGAGCCCACGTGACAGCGGAGAGAAGCCTATCGACAACCGCCTGATTGCGCCCGACATTGCCTGGTTCCGTCCTGGTTCCACCCTGGTCACTGCTGAGTGACCCAGACTCTGTCCCCTCTGCTTTCAGGTACTTTTCTACTTCGATCCACCCTTGGATCGCACCGGACACTTCTGCTTCACAGCGCCTGCAGCTGCAACAGCTCCAAGCACCAAGAACCTGCGTGACAGAACCCGACGCCACTTCGACCCTGTGCACCCACGGCCTGTGGGTGAGGTAACTTTGCAACGCCGGTGTCCTTACACTAGCACACACCTCTAGGGTCTGTGTCTGAAGTTTTGTGTTTCTAGGTTCAGCGGAAGTATCATTTAATTCACTTTAACTAACTTTTACGCACCATTGACTTTACATTGGTGCGCGCCGCACTTTCCATGCTGCACCCGTATCCTGTGGGCTACTCCCGACTTCTTCATTGCTTGTCCTGACTGCTCCCAGCGAATCTCTAGGCCCTAGGCCTAACCAATATTCGATAAGTGTTACTTATACCATTTTTTTAGTATATGGTCTGAGTGGCCCCCCGCCCTCAGCCATAATTGTGCCAACTTTATATGTTTAACAGTGCTTTTGATTTAACGCTTGTGCCCCTTTCCTCATAAAGAGTACTGGGGAGTAATTTAGAAATAAATACATATATTTTTACAATATATACTTGTGTGGTGTCCTTTCATTTGATTACAGGATTGTATGTGGTAAAACAGCTCGCTTAACACGACCTCTTAAGTTTAGCCTTTAGGCTGCTTAGTCCATGCTACCATTAGGATAGCTTGTCTACAAGGTTGACTTACAACCTGACATCTTTGGGGTTTGTTTGGACTGATACCCAGTGGTTCCAGAATTGGGAACACTACATATCAGGCCAACTTCTCACAGTATCATATCTATGTCATAAAGCTCTATTTCTAGTAAAAACTATTCAATCTAAACATTTTTCATACCTTCATCTCCTTTCTGATACAAATCAGTATACTTTCCATGGGAAAACACATCCTCTGTTCTCGTTTACCAAATTTCCTCTCTTTCCTTTTCCATTCACTTGGTTAAACACCTGAGACCGATGGGAAAGATAATGTCTTTAATAAAATCACAGTTCTCTATCAGCTAAAGCTTTGACAGTCTGTGTGTTATGGCAAGGGAGAAGACTGGCATTATGCATGTTCAAAGCATCTGAAAGTGAAACATGAAACATGCTCAATAGGTTTAAAATAGAATTTTATGAAAACTTCAGCATTTGACCAAACTGTCATTTTCATCTTACCACCTTCAACCTTGCTCCTGCTGTAAAAACCTTTCAAGTCATCTCTCCTCTCACATTCACACAACCTACCACACAAACGTTTGTATACCTTTCAATGCAAATAAAAAATGGACTCTGAAACACTTGGTCCTTTACCATATTTAAAAGAACTCTCCATTCAGTTGATAATATCTAAACACCAAATATCAGATACCCATCTAAAAGAAATTAAACTAAGCAATGTTGCTAACTTCCATGTCAACTCAATTAAAGGTAAGCTCTTATTCATTGTCCAAGTTTTCAACAACTTTAAAACCATTCTGATATTGCAAACACATAACATGATCTTGGTGGCCTCCTCAAATTAATTCCTTTTCAAAACTATACAGATCAAAGGACTTTTCCCAATAGAATACCCAATCAACAAAGAATGACCTGCTGCAACCACTGACCCATAACAGTTAATCTTCCTGGGGGAAAAACCCCTAGAAAACAAGCCGGCCAAAATATTTGCAGCCACTAGTTCATCAGATTCCAAGCCCCCCTTTTGTTTGTTTTGCATTTCTTTATTACGAGATTTAAAACAAAAGTACAACTGTCACTACACTATGGCATCATCAATGCTCATATGGGTACAAATTTTACACACGTTAAAGCACATGATTGCTTAACCTATTGCATGGTTACCAGATGAGGAGCGCTGAGCAACGAAAGGAAGCAATGTGTAGGAGCGTTTTCAAGGAATAGAGAGAGATGTTAGGGTAAATGGAAGATTGAAGAATTAAAGGCCAAGGGGGGGGGGGGGGATTGGTGTGGCTTAGGTGTGAGAGACAACCTCAGTGAAGAGGAACTGCCACAATGCCGTCCCAGAGGCCATTGTATTCTGCACAATAGGTTGCTGAATGACATTTTGCACCTGCCAGGTGGGTGGGCAGCTGACTGCAAAAAGAAGTGTGTGTTGTATCCCCTAGAAATGTCCAAAGGTTCCTGTATGCCGCCAGTTCATCCAAAGGGGCTTCTGTTCGTCAAGGAGGTGCAGGGTGGTAGCAGAAAGAATAGGTAGTCCCACCCACAGCCTGAGCATGGTCTATATCTCAGTGGACAAGGATAAGTCCCAAAAAGCATGAGTCATTCCCACATGAGCATGAAGACCGCTTGCTATGATTATGTGTATGGGCTTCCCACCTGGCCAAAGGAACTCAGAGTCCCACTGGAAGCAGCTAGTTGCCTGGCTCAGCTCCATGCCCCAGTATTTCTTGTACACAGGGAGGGAGGTTGAGTGTCATCTTAATACGGCCTGGAGAGCCATCAGCTCCCCTGCTCTAGGTCCTCCAAAGCAGGACCAGGAAATAGGGCAAAGATGCAGGAAGTCTATTATTTTTTGGGATGAAGCCATCCCATTGCGGGCCGCCTGATTGTTTACTGGGGCCAATATCCTCCTGGAGTTGGCGCAACTCAGCTAACAGGCTTGTGAGCTGGGGCCACACTGTCATACCATGATAGGGTTGCATTATTCATCCTGGGCCCAGCACCACCCTACCCTGTAAAGGCCAACATTTTTCTCCAGCTACTCGTTCCGGGATGCACAGTAAGAGACCGCCAATGAGCTCACAGGTGGTTCCAGGGACTCTCTCCATCCTGTGATCACATGGGTTGTGCAGTGGGCTAGTGTTGGTTCACTCGAGGCCTCCCAACACAGGAGAACCTCTGAGACAGGTGACCTACTCTTTCAGTGACCAGACTCCACACCCATTCCATGCCTTTTTGGATCGTTTCCTAGTTCCTGGTCCTCAGGATTCAATAAGAAGCTTTGAAGCCTCTCTCAAAAGATCAACAAATCTTCAAGAATTCCTAATGTCTTTCAACCTAGAAGGCTGAACATACCCAAGTCCACCATAAGATTCTCCTCTCTTCCTACACCAACATCCATTAGCAAGACTGAATTAAAAGAGGCACTTCCGCATCCAGCTTCATCACTGAAGGAAACCAAATCTGCGTCACCCCCCAAAAAAGGCTTCCTCAATACTATTTGACATCTCTATCTCTGAACCTAGGCCAACAATCTGTGAATCATGGCAAAAGAAGGCAAAGCATACCCTTTCAGACTCAGCCAACTCTGAGTGAAAACATCTATCATTACTCCCAAATCTGGACACCAATTGAAATATTTCTCCGTCTGAAAAGGTAAACAGGAAGTGAAAAAATCCACCTCTATTGAATCCAGACATGAATATGTCTTCTGAAAACATCTTTTAATTTATACTTGCTGCAAACTCTCAAAATGTGCGAATGAAAATCTGCTCCTAAATTCTGCTTCCCGGGCAAATATTGTGCTGTTATGTGGGTTTTACAAAACAACACAAAAGCCAGTACTGTGACTTCTATTTAGCTTCAGTTTCCTGCGCGCAAAGAATTAAACTAAGTGTGGGATGATAACAAATTTCACAAATTCAATCACTTTTATTTTTATGAAAGTTTTTGGGATAAATTTGTTGGTTAAAGTTCACCAAAGATTCAAAACAATTAGAAAAAACAAACAATACAGGGTACAATATTCATAAAAATGACATTTTCATAAAACACACATTAGTGAGAAAAAACCAGACAATCATACGTCCTTGATCAACATTTACATTCAAAACTCACTCTCTCATACAAACCATACATACAAAAGTCAATATTTACAATTTAGAATGTCACAAAGTAAATTTTTGAGGGGAGGGAAACACCATAGAAGTTTACTTTAGATTGAATAGCCTATTTTTTGCCAATTTGCAATATGTTATTTAGAAGTCAAAATCTTATGGTGTTGAAAAACGGTACACACATTTCGAACCCCTGACAAGTGGGGGGGGGGGGGGTTCTCATCAGGACCTCATAACTTAGATGAGAGCATACACTATGAGAGAAAAGCCGGAGGTTGACCCAATGACTTCTGGAGACGATGTACACACATTATTTGTTTGAATTGTTTAAATTGAGTTCCAATGCGGAGCTGTTGTCGGTCACGACGCTGATGAAAATGCCGCGAATAAATCAGGGACCTTCGGTCAGGACGGCGTCTGTACCTCTGTATTGTTCTGGGTTTTGGCTCCTGACAAAAACTCCCACAATTTGTTTGCAGTTTCTGAGAGTTTCTTCTACCTGCTTCCCCCAAACAGTTTATATAAGTAACCACTGTTCCATTGTCCATTCTTATTAACACTGATCCTCCTTGGAACTGACTCTTGAAACTGAAAAGAGCAAACAGACCCACAGACATCTCTAAAGAGTTTATATGCACCTCCTTCTCCTCCTAATTCCATCTCTCTCCAGTTTCCTGTTCCAAACACATCGCTTCCCAGGCATAACTGCTTGCATCCAACTCTACTCCAAAATCTGCCACTGAACCAGAAACTGCTCAACCATTCTAGCCATCCAGATTCTCCAACCACTAGGTTAACTCTTCTCTCATTTCCTCCATTATCTCCAGCATGTCTCCATACCAGATACCTTTCAAGAATCCTGATCCTTTTGGTCAAGCAACGTTTGGCCTAAAAGTCCTTTTGCTCATTTTTCAGACACAACCTTAACTTCTTCTGCCTACCTACCCTCTTTATTTACCTCCATTACCTGTATTAAGATCATCACCAATATATTCATCAGATTTTGTATGTCTTTCTCCAGAATTAGTATGTCCCAATAGCAAAACATTCACAGGGACACCCTGCCTCTTTCCAATGCCACTGTGGGCACCTTTTCCCTGTGAGCCACTTTGGACTCCATATCCAGAATCTTCAGACAGGTTCTCCACAGACATATTTTCCTAAGGCACTTACCTCCTCGACTTCTGTTTGTACTGACATTTCTTTTGACAGTTACCAGAATCCCTCCTCCTCATTACCCAAGACTCCTCCTCTTTCTTCCATCCTCTAAAATTGATTTTACAGATTCCTGAACTGCATCCTTTGTCTCCTTCCGCACAATTTCTCCTACCCTGTCATCCTCAGGAACTCCTAGCTCCACTGCCATATTGCTGGCTAAGAAAATCCAGGCTAAAAATCCACTTAAAAACTGATATACTTGGCAAATTCCACTATTAATTACTTTTGACAAGAAAAGCATATTTTTTTCCTAAATGCTTGTACTGTCAAACTGAGAAAAATACACTCCATCATGGTGCATGCTTATATCAAAGACAGCAGCCCGTTGTATTCCAATTACTGAAGCACATAAGGGCTGAAATGCCCTTACTATTTAACGTCTGCAGAGGAAGCGAGAGGTCTGCCAATTAACCACCATGTTATTCGTATTCCCCAACTTAAACCTGATATATGAAACATTAAAAGAATCATCTCCCAAAGTTATTTTGTCACCCTATTTAAATTACCCATCACACCAAACCGTAACTACTTACCTGTTGATCTTTGTTAACATGTACACCATTAAAGTATATTTTATCAAAATTAAAATCAAACTAATTAGTCAAATAATATTCAAACCTTCTCTCTCCTAAAACAATCCACAAATTAAATTGAAACTCCTCACTGTCAAACTTATAATCTTAACTAATGCACAAATGCACCAATTAAATCTTGGTATACTTATCTGCTCAGAAGCAGCAAACAAAATAAGGACAACATGGAATGGAATGTTATTGAGTATTATGGAATGAATGCTCTGGTTCACTTTATGAGCCACACAATATTCTTTTTCTGGGACTTTGAAGTGTTTGCTGCTTGGAGGTAGTAAATAAAAGATGTGTGCAAATACTGCTAGCCTCATGTCTTGCGATAAAATAATACTGTGTTTTTAAGCAACACCACCTAGGGCTGGATGTAAGGAGCTGTTCCACAGTCTCAGAAGATTTTAGAACTTACATAGTTGATGAGCTGCAGCGGCCTTATTTGTAGTTTCAACTTAGAGGGTGGTAAATTGTAGTTTGTCACTGGAACTTTCAAGGCATGTGCAGCCTTTGGCAGGAAACACACCAACATTTGTTGTTGTATCCACAGCAAGCAACTGAGCATAACACAATAACATAAAGCAAAATGGCTGCACAATTAAAACATAGCATCCACCATTATACTATATTCAGTTGCATCAAGGACCACCCATTGGATAGAATATTAATGAAATTGGCTCCACTCAGATGCCCGTTTTGTGGATTTCTCGCCAGTTCAACTGGTGAGGCCACAGAGGACATGAACTTTATCTTATTCTGAATGACTGGTGAGCTCTGGCTTTGGGCAGCGTTTGCACATGTGCTGCCTGTGTGAGAGGCCTTGACTCCCCTTAAGAGAAGTAAAGTGTTATTTGTTCTGACTTGCTGCTTGATGAATTGACTCAGCTGCTGACTGGCCCCTCTTCCGTACTTGCAACCGGCATGTCTGGCCCCCAGCGGTGTAGCTGGCTCATTGTAGTGCGCTCGATGGTGCTTGGTGAGTGATTTTCCATGTTGCCACAGACCCTCTCGACTTAGTGAGGGACCAGCTCAAGCCCTCGAGGGATGCAGCCCCCTTCTGGAACCGACATGATGCAAGGGACTGGCTTGTGTCTGAAACACTCTCATTTGATTCTGCTGCCCTCCCCCTTTTGAAGCCTTCTTGTATATAACACAGGCGTGGTTTGTGTCGCCCCTGGTATACTGTGTCATCGTTTGGGGACCCATCTCCGGGGTCGTCTAACAGTCCGTCTTGGAGGATGGAGACACATGACGTGTGCAGGTATGTTCCAGAAGGCTCAGGGACCTCGTTTAGTGAGCACTTGGTTGTGGGGTTCGAGGCTCCACACTGACTTTGGAGTCACTCCTGCAGTTATTTGTACACGTGTCACTTGATTTTATTCTGGCAATGGGAGCCCTCCTTTTCTTGGTTCTTTGTTCTTTTGCTGGGCCCAATTTGATTGCGCCAATCTAGTTGCTCTTTTGATGTTGCAGGCTTTTTTGTTCCTGTGGGGGTTTTGCTGATCTTGACAGGCTCTCCATTTTTAGGGTCTCCCTTTGCTTAAAGGGGAGCTGAGCCTTAAGATGAAGCATGATATACATAGGACTCGGCTCACTCCAAATCACTGACATTAAAGAAGGACTTGCATGCTCACAAACACAACATTAAGTTGAATAGGGTGACCATATTGTTATATTACTGTGCCTACCCATGAACTGCTCTGCTAGTAAGTCAGGATAATCTATACACATCCACATTATAATTATATATAAAGACATAATAAAAAGTATATGCTGCATTTGCTGTATACAGAATGCATCTTTTAAAGAGCAAGCACATACATGTTTTTCTAATAATCTAGGCAGTAGTCGTATGAGAATTCAGTAGGTAGAATAGTGTTATGGGGAGCAGGATAGTGTGTCGAATAGTGTTTATGGGGGCAAGTTGCCCCAAGATAAACTGCTAGCAAACCATTTCACTAGGGTGCCATTTCACTCTTAGTTTTCATGAATTTGGCACATCGCTAAACGTGATTCCATAGGTGATTGTCGAGTTGACCTTTAGGATTGTCTAGCTCTTGGACTTTTCTAGCTCTTGGACTGTTCATGGACACTCCTGATCCTGCCTTATCAGAAGAATTTCAGGGTGTGAGCAACATTTTTGCATTAGAAATACTTTCCTACTTAATAGAGTTTTTCAGGTCTGAGCTACATTTTTCCTCCCTTCCAATTACTCCTCCTCTGACTGCACTCTCAAACATCTTCTCTCCTATCTGTGCAATAGACATCTATTTTCTGCCTGGTATGCTCACAATTTTAAACAACTACATCACATTTAACCATTTATCTGGTGAGCAAATAGCCATCATGGAGCCAATTTACCTTAGTAGTACCAGCAGCTTGTTGTCACAGGCGTGTTGCAGTGTGTTCAAGACTAAGTATCCAGCTAAAGTAAAAAAATGCATTCAAGAACTCCAAACATAAACTACTTAAACGGAACTCTGAATCGCTCATATCTGATGCCTACTTTTGTGCTAAAAAAGGAGTCGCAGTTAACAATTGAATCATCTCCTGGAGCAGAAGAGCTAGCTCAATGGAGGAGAGATATAGCCTCTATCCTCCAGATTAACACAACTGGGGAAACACCCCCCCACCCCCATGGCTAGGCATCTCTATAATACCCTCATTTGTCTTCAATGCCGAAGAAACCATCTCCCTATACAACAATTGGAATGTTCTCATCCAGTTATCTGACAGGAACCTAGAGCAGTTTGATGAGATCTTTATGAGGATCAATAATATGGTGTCAAACAATATCCCTACTGCCTCTTATGTCAACATCGCTTCTCTTACTCCGGGACTGAAACGCAGGTATCATCCAATCCCATACCTACCCTTTCACCATCGTCTACTCAGAACTATTCCCTCTACTTCAACACTTGAACCTTCTTTGCTGGCCCCAGTCATCTATTCCTAGCGATGATTCTTGCCCTTCTCTCTTATCTGATTCCCCCCTTCCCTTAGCGTATAGTAGAGTGGGAACTAATTCTCACTGCCTGAGAACTGTCAACAGCCTTAACCCGGGAATGACCAGAGCTACGAGCCACCATTCTTTGATTGATGGCCCCCCTCTCCTACCCCATCTGCCCCCCCAAAGAGGACCCCAACCATCCACTTCGACACCCAACTTACTCGCAGTGGCCTATCAACATTATAGGAGGCCCACCGCTGAAGCACATAGGAGACCACTCTCTATGCCTCAAATCATCACTTTAAACATAACCTCTACTAGTTCCTAACCTCCAACCTCTTCCCCATCACATTCCTAACCACCTACGACCCTTCTGGTTTACGGACCATTTTCTTCACTCCTGAGGGACCGTACATGTCCATCGTCCCTAGGTTAAACTACACTCCCATCTGCATTATTGACTCTTCCTCCCTTGAGGAGGAACTCAATGATCTTCTACAAATCTTCCAACTAGTTAAAGCTGATCTCCACAACCTTATACACATCACCTTAAACCTAAAGAAGCTTTGCATTTTTAATCTGACCACTGGTTTTAACTGTATCCCATATACTAAACATTATAATCCAACAACTAGGGGCAGAACGAAGTACTCTGGCATGAGACATCGACATGTGCGGGCACACCTATTTTGCACTTAACCCCATCTCAATCCCTCCTTCAGACTTTAGGACACAGACCATTGATCTGATGCGGACATTCACTCCCTTGGGTTATCTTATTACACCACATATAAGAACGTGTCACCTTCGCCAGTCCCTATCCAGACCATTTCTTCCAACCCATCTTTAAAACTGTGAATAAGCCCAATCTATTACACTTCCCCATAACACACCAAAAGGCATTAGGAAAAAAATCTCATATATGTCTATGCTCGTTATTTGCACATCATTGGTAAAACATGAAGTTGACATCACCGATCTCATCCTTGCACAAGACCTTGACCTCCTAATCTTACCTGAAATGTGGCTTGATGAAACCTCCTTACCCATTCTTGACATCCTAGTTCCTCCCAACTATGACACTATCAGATTGGATAGATCTGGAAGGGTTGGGGTGGCATAGCATGCATTTACTGCCCCATGCTCACCTTTAAACATGCACAAACTGAACCAATACCCTCTTGCAATTACCTAGGGATATAAATAGGGAACAATGACAAGAATGTGTGCAAAATCCACAT
Source organism: Lissotriton vulgaris (assembly GCF_964263255.1). Taxonomy (NCBI): domain Eukaryota; kingdom Metazoa; phylum Chordata; class Amphibia; order Caudata; family Salamandridae; genus Lissotriton; species Lissotriton vulgaris. The sequence goes on from NC_141691.1 coordinate 1,499,808,140, forward strand.
GATTTACTACTCCCAGGATATTTCCTAACGTTCATTGAAAAATAATGGAGACCATTTTCTCTAACTCAGACCAACACATCAACCAGATCCTCCTTGGGGACTTCAACATTCATTTGGAAAGACTCAAATGACCCCATACCAAACATCTTCAAACTCTTTCTTTCGGACCTCAACTTTACCCAGTCTTGAAATGGCCCAACACATGTTAGAGGCTCCACCCTCAACCTAATCATTGCCAACAATAATGTCAAACAGCTGGATTCCATATCACTGTGTGATTGGTCACATCACTACCTAATTTCATTCTTCATCTTGGAAAAGGTGCTGATTAAACAGGATCAACTTCTGAAACCCAGACAATAGTTTAGAGATTTAAAAAATATGAATCTAACCAAACTAAATTCCATTGGCAACAACCTCCCGCCTCCTCCCACTAACATGATGAATGTGAATGATTTTACTGAACATTACATCCAGTCCATGTTAGAGATACTTGATACAATTGCTCCGAAGCAGTTAAAAAGAATACCTAGTAGACACTCCAAATGACAAGCATAACAAGGAAAGGCACAACTTGAGACTTGCTGAGAGATTACGAAGACGCTCTCCCTCTATTGCTCACCATAAAAAACACGTGAGGTAGACAAGAAGCATTTACAACAAACACATCAATCAATGAATCAATCAAAGCATTTTTAAAGTGCACTACGTACCCCTGAGGGTCTCAAGGCGCTGGGGGGGAGGGATGCGGGGGGGAGGGGAATGCTGCTACTGCTCGAAAAGCCAGGTCTTGAAGAATCTTCTGAAGGTCAGCAAGTCTTGGGTCTGCCGTAGGTGTATGGGGAGGGTTTTCCAGGTCTTGGCATTGAGGTGGGAGAACAATCTGCTGCCGGAGGTCGCTCTTCGGATGCGGGGGACTGTGGCGAGGGCAAGGTCGGCGGAGCGGAGATGGTGGGTGAGGGTGTAGAAGCGGAGTCATCTGTAGATGTACCCTGGTCCGGTGTTGTGGAGTGCCTTGTGTGCGTGGGGGAGAAGCTTGATGGTTATCCTCTTGTTGACGGGGAGCCAGTGCAGGTCTCTCAGGTGGGGTGTGATGTGGCTGTGGTGAGGAATGTCGAGGATCAGGCATGCAGAGACGTTCTGGATGCGTTGAAAACGTTTCAGGAGTTTGGCCGAAGCTCCTGCATAGAGGGAGTTTCCATAGTCCAGCCTGCTGCTGACGAGGGCCTGGGTGACCGTTCTCATTTCGGTGGGGATCCACTTGTAGATCTTGCAGAGCATGCGGAGGATGTTGAAGATGGTGTTGACTTGCTTAGTCATGGAGAGGGTGGAGTGGAGGATGACCCCTAGGGTGCGTGCATGGTCGGTGGGTGTTGGAGCTGTTCCCAGTGCGGTCGGCCACCAGGAGTCATCCCAGGCCAAGGGGGTGGGTCAGAGGATGAGGACCTTCATCTTCTCAGAGTTCAGCTTCAGCCGGCTGTTCCTCATACATTCGGCGACGGCCTTCATTCCTTTGTGGAGGTTGGTTTTGGCGCTGTGGGGGTCCTTGGTGAGGGAGAAGATCAGCTGGGTGTCATCGGTAGCTCAAAGCAGAATACTTTAGGGTGCAACTTGACAATGCTAAAATCAGACCCAAAAAATCTTTTTGAAATCATCAAACAGCAAGCAGTCTCCAAATCTAATCAACATTCAATGGATTATGGATCATTGCCAACAGGAGATAATTGTCCACTTATTTTATTGAAAAGACTATGAAAATTGAATCAGAACTGCAACTTGCCTCCCAACAGCTATTAAGCCAAGTTCAGCCCTGTCTCCTCCCAGTAATATTAATGGAGAGATCCACTCATACTGGTTATACTGAAAAACATAATGCTACTTGGAATGCCTTTAAACTCCCAGATGAAGCTGATATATTCTTACCAATAATATCAATATAATCCTCTAATCACTTTAATGATCCTCCCATTCTCCCTCCTTTGACTAAGATTGTCAGTGCTGATCTCTCTCAGGGTTTGACGTGTCCCTGCTTAAAGATAGGAAAGTTTACCCCAATCATAAAAACACCAAATGTGGATCTGTCTGACCTTAATAATTTCTGTCCAATTACCAGTATACCAACACTAGCAAAGTTACTAGAAGAATGCATGCACATTTAACTCTGCAAATACATTGAGAAGTTTAATGCTTTGAGCAATGCCAATCCGGACTGCGAATAGGATACAGTTCTGAAATGGCTCTACTAAATATTGTAGATGATGCCCAGATATTGTTAGAACAGAACAAGCCTTGCTTGCTTATTCTGCTGGATCTCTCCTCTGCGTTCAAGATGGTTAAACACGACAACATGATCAACCTTCTAGGGAAAAGGATGGGTCTATCCAGTCCTGTTCTAAACTGGTTTGCTTCATTCCTACATACCAGAGCGCAAAGAATTAAAGTCAATGAAACCCTTTCTTCTATTACTCCGATCTTGATCAGAGTGCCTTAAGGATCCATGCTCTCACCCACATTATTCAATTTGTTCATAGAAATGCACGGAAATTCTGAAGCTTTCAAACATTCAATATCACATGCTGATGATACACAATTGTACTTGAAAATGTTCTCACCTGAGATATAGAAATTCCCAACTACACACTACTTAAAACTCAACAATGGTTAACCTGCAATCACCTTAGGCTTAAGTCACACTAAACGAAATTCCTCTTGATCGCCCCTCACAATGACTCTGTCCCCATAGAAGAATGGCTCAAACAACCTACAGCTCTCAATTTTGCCCCCATGTTATTGACTCAACTAGTTCACTAGGTATGACATGGGATACATGCCTGACTATGCAAGATCATATCAGTGCAACCACCAGGGGAGGCAATTACCATTTGAGCACACTAAGGAAAATCCAACCCTTCCTGCCCCTGATGACTTTCAGTTACCAGTCCAATCCCGAGTCATCTCCGATTAGATTACAGGAGTGCTATTCTCGCAGGATTACCCACGGCAAGTCTGGTGCTGCTACGGTCAGCTGCTAGGCTCATCATGGAATCCAGAAGATCCAACCACGTGACACCAGATTTAACACATCTAAAATGTCTCTCGTTTGAAGCAAGGACCCATCTGAGGATAGCCTGCATGACCCACAATGCCCTTCACCATAACACTCCCATCTACTTGGCCCAAATAGTCAAACTGCCTTTTAGTTGTTGTTCCTTAAGAAACCACAGAAGTTCATCAAAAATAAAACCTACAATCGCTCCTTCTCCAGTCAAGCCCCAAGAATATGGAACACACTGCCTCCTGAAACCAGGTCTAACCCCTCGACTTCCTCCTTCGAAATAGAAGTAAAAAATTTTCAGTTGAATAGAATCCTTCAAAAGTAGCTGTGAAGTCACACAGCTAGACTATTTTCCTATGGTCACCGCAGGAACTTGAACCTGCCAGCCAGACAGACATTTTTAATTCTGTTTCGCTGCTTAATATTTCCTGCTTAACCTGCCAAGCCGATGTTTGTATTTTATTCTGCTTTGCTTCTTTAGGTTTGACGTATCTGCTTTATGTACAGCTTGCATTGTTTTCTCTTTATGTCTGACTTTTCTCTTTCTGTGCAGCTCTCTGATACCCTTACGGGTCATGTCTGCGCCTTAAATAAATAATTAACTTGTCATATCACACCAAAACAGCCACAATATCTGCAGTAATTCAAGAACATCACATTGTAATAATGCACATCACCACAATAAAATGCTCTGAAATAGATGTGGCCATCTGTCCACATCTGGTGAGTGATAATGAGCCAAAAGGTCCTCCCAACTTAGGGCTGGTCATCTGACACCATATGTCATTTTTTTACTGGCCAGGACCTTACCGAAATAAAAAAAAATATCAATGTCCCCCAAAGGCTGGGAGAAAAAAACCTACCCTGTCAGACAAATTAATTTTACATTTTCCAAAAACGAAACCTAGACTAATGTTTTTGTCTTCGCTGATTGGTGAACTTTCTCACAGGCTGGGAATTACGTATACCTTAATCTGATCTGTTTTGGATTTTCACATGTATATATATTTTTCCATAAGGTACTTTGTTTAATTGAAAAGAAATACCATCTCCTGTATTCGTATTTAATATGGAGCTAATCTATCTGAGTAGAGAAAATTATCATTTTTTGAATTTTCACCTGCTTTTGCAGGTTTGTGTGGGTAACCATGTCCAACATTCCTAGCCTAATCATACAATTTTAAATGTTGGAAATCCAGAAGAGTTGAGAGATTAATGCATGCTTACATACATTTACAAATGGCATAATCCACCAATGTTCATTCCTCGAATAAGGATTTGGAATTTGTGTAAGCAAAGTATTTTGTCAGATGTGCAACATGGTGGAGAAGTGTGGCTCAATGATTAGAGTGGCAGACCCTGATGCAGAGGTCTAGCCCGGGACCAGGGTTCAATTCCTCGGCGGGTCTTGGGCTCAAAATTCCACGGACCTGATAATTCTTGCCTCTGTGCCTATTCCAATCATGGAGTCCCACTCTGCAACTCTGGGCAAGTCCCCCACAACGCTGAGGATGCCTGACCTCCACCTTGGTGGTGCCCAGGAGTGGACGTCTCACAGGGAAAGCCAGGATGGGTTCCACAGCGGTATTCGTACAAGCGCCTTGAGACCCTTGCGGGTGAGTAGTGCACTATACAAGTATTAATTTACATTTTACATTTAACATGTTGTTTACATTAGGTCCATGTTGTCTAATTGACTTTTCATTTTGTCAGGTCTAAATGTTGTTCTTTAACCCTAAACCACCTGGCTCTAACCAGCCATCCTTCACTCCAGGGCATGAAACTTTAGAAGAGGTCAGGGGGTTCCAACAGTACATGAAAGGCTACACACATTACAGATTGTGGGGATTTCCATTTCCATTTTCTTTACATACAATTCATCTTAATGGAATTGATTTACAAAGCGGTAATCCTAAAAATCTGGCATGGATTCAGTCCTCCTGGACAAAGGTTGTGACCACTTCCATTAGAGGTTCTAAGTGTTTGCCAACATCTCTATTCTGTACTACTCATGTTCCACAGGCCCCTCCCACCAGAATTCTAAACCACAAACATTAAGTTAGCATATTGTTTTATTGATGAAGTAGTCAGCTCTAATGTTGTAACGTTGGTCAGGGATCTCCTGTCTCTAGCCATGCACTCAAAACGAAGACACATTATCTCATAATTCTTAAATAACAAAAATACATACTGCACTGAGACTCGACTGCCACCAGATTTGCCCACTCATCTTGCCCCAAAGAAATGTCATAAACACTCTTGTCCCATCTTTTATTGTCCTACAGATATTCATTGTTTCACCTAAACATGACATAGGGGCTGAATACGAGTTTGGCGCCCCGCCTCCCAGCTGAGCCGCCCTCCCACCGACTACATACAGCGCTCCCATACCTGGAAGCGCTGTGATCCTCTCTTCACTGGCGTGCTGAGTGGTCGCTCCCCAGTCTCCCTGGCGAGATTTGGTATCGTTGCGCTGAAATTTCATTGTTAACCCTTTTAAAATAATTGCTTGCTGACTGCCTTGGCTGCCGCTTCGCTCTGCTAGCGTTTAGAATTTGCCACAGTGTATCTCACTTCTTAGCGCGATACTCCCGGCGCTTAGCATTGTACTTGTGCTGCATTCAGATTGTTAACCCTTTTAAAATAATTGCTTGCTGACTGCCTTGACTGCCGCTTCGCTCTGCTAGCGTTTGGAATTGCCACAGTGACTTTCACTTTTAGCACGATACTCCAGGCGCTTTGCATTGCTCACCCCCCTCCGCTGCCATTTTGTTTGTATTTGTTGTTGTGCTCGTTGGTGAAAGCCGTCCTCTGTAGCCCGCCCCGCCTCCCAGCTGAGCCGCCCTCCCACCGACTACATACAGCGCTCCCATACCTGGAAGCGCTGTGATCCTCTCTTCACTGGCGTGCTGAGTGGTCGCTCCCCAGTCTCCCTGGCGAGATTTGGTATCGTTGCGCTGAAATTTCATTGTTAACCCTTTTAAAATAATTGCTTGCTGACTGCCTTGACTGCCGCTTCGCTCTGCTAGCGTTTAGAATTTGCCACAGTGTATCTCACTTCTTAGCGCGATACTCCCGGCGCTTAGCATTGTACTTGTGCTGCATTCAGATTGTTAACCCTTTTAAAATAATTGCTTGCTGACTGCCTTGACTGCCGCTTCGCTCTGCTAGCGTTTGGAATTGCCACAGTGACTTTCACTTTTAGCGCGATACTCCAGGCGCTTTGCATTGCTCACCCCCTCCGCTGCCATTTTGTTTGTATTTGTTGTTGTGCTCGTTGGTGAAAGCCGTCCTCTGTAGCCCGCCCCGCCTCCCAGCTGAGCCGCCCTCGCCCCTCCCCCCCCTCTCCATATATGACAGTAGTTCCCGCGCGGAGCGTTTACGCGCAGCGACCGCGCCCAACCCGCGCCGAAGGTGCGCCAAAGGTAAGCCCGTCTACGCCCGTCTGCGCCTGGACCGCGTCCAGCGCCAGACCCCCTGCCCCTCGCGCTCCCCAACCCTCCCGCATTACCTACGATGCCGCCACCCTCCTAGCCCTTAACCCCGGTCGCGCCCCCAACTGCGTCCAAGCCGCTCCTGGACACACTCATGGACCTTTCTCTTGCAACTTCTGCAAATTCATCGGCACCGACAACATCCCCGCTACGACCACACCACAGATTCCCGACCCCAATCACCTACAATGCATCCTTCTCAACACCCGATCGGTCCACAGACACGCCATTGACCTCTGGAATCTACTAGACACCATCTCTCCAGACGTCGCCTTCCTAACAGAAACATGGATGAACGCTTCCTCCGCCCCAGACATCACCATTGCCATCCCTGAAGATTATAAGATCACACGCAAGGACCGTACCGGCCACACAGGAGGAGGAATCGCTATCGTCCATAAAAAATCCATCCGCATCTCTACCAGCTCTGACGTCAACCTCGCCAACTCTGAACACCTTCACTTCCAGATCCACATCGACCCCAAGACCACACTCAGAGGCACCCTCCTCTACAGACCACCAGGACCCCGCGCAAAATTCAGTGAAGACATCACGGACTTCATCACTCCACACGCGCTCCCCTCCAAAGATTACATCCTTCTGGGAGACCTTAACTTTCACCTTGAAAAGAACAACGACCGCAACACCACCACCCTCTTGGACAACCTCGCCAACCTCGGACTTAAACAACTGGTCACCTCCCCCACCCACATCGCAGGTCACACACTCGACCCCATCTTCACCTCCAGCAATCATGTCTCCCTCAGCCATACTACGGATCTCCTCTGGACTGACCACAGCTGCGTTCACTTCACCTACAACAAGCCGAAACCCATCAACCACCTCCAACCAACTCTGCAAAGAAACTGGAACAAAATCACCATCGACCAGATCTCCTCATCGCTCCTTCTAGACACCCCAGCCCATTCTTCTAACCCAGACCAAGCCGCCGCCAACTTCACCCTATGGTTATCCAACACCGCCGACACCTTAGCACCACTGAAAAAACGTCAAAGCAAACCTGGCAGCAAGAAGGCCTCATGGTTCAACGATGATCTTAAGAAGTCCAAGAAACTCTGCCGCTCCCTTGAAAAGGCCTGGAAAAAAGATCCAACCACCAGCACCAAGGACGCCTTCAAAAACGCCACCCGCACACACCACCAACTAATCCGAAAGGCCAAGAAAACAGCATTCAAGGATCGACTAGACAACAACGCCCACAACAGCAAGGAACTTTTCAACATCGTCAAGGAATTTACCAATCCCTCGGCCAACTCCAACGACATCACCCCCTCTCAAGCCCTCTGCGACTCCCTAGCCTCATTCTTCCACAACAAAATTGCAGACATCCACAACAGCTTCGAAAACCAACCCGGTGACCAACCCACCCAACCATATGATGAACATTCTCCCCCCTTGAACACCCTTAACGACTGGAACCCAATCTCAACTGAGGACACCATTCGCCTGATGAACTCCATCCACTCAGGATCCCCCACAGACCCATGTCCTCACCACATCTTCAACAAAGCAGACTCCGTCATAGCACCGCACCTCCGAGACGTCTTCAACTGCTCTTTCAACTCCGCCACCTTCCCGGAAAGCTGGAAACACGCTGAACTCACCGCCCTTCTGAAAAAACCCACAGCGGACCCCACCGAACTCAAAAATTACCGCCCCATATCACTCCTTCCTTTCCCGGCCAAAGTCATCGAGAAAGCTGTCAACAACCAGCTCGCCGCTTTCCTCGAAGCCAACAAATCCCTCGACTCCTCACAATCTGGCTTCCGAGCAAAACACAGCACTGAGACCGCCCTCATCGCAGCAACAGACGACATTCGAACTCTACTGGACAATGGAGACACTGTCGCCCTCATCCTCCTCAACCTCTCCGCAGCCTTCGACACAGTCTGCCACAGCACCCTTTTACAACGCCTCAGAAACATCGGAATACAAGGAAAAGCACTTGAATGGATCACCTCATTCCTCACCGGAATAACCCAGAGAGTCCGCCTTCCACCATTCAAGTCCGAGGCCTCTGAAGTCATCTGTGGCGTACCACAAGGATCCTCACTCAGTCCCACCCTATTATACATGAGCCCCCTCACGGCCATCGCACGCCAACACAACCTCAACATCATCTCTTACGCGGATGACACTCAACTGATCCTTTCTCTCACCAATGACCCGAACACCGCCAAAACTAACCTACACGAAGGAATGAAAGAAGTTGCTGAATGGATGAAACACAGCCGTCTGAAACTGAATTCAGATAAAACTGAAGTCCTCATCTTAGGTACATCCCCCTCTGCATGGAACGACTCTTGGTGGCCGGAAGCCCTTGGAAAAGCACCCATCCCGACAGACCACGCACGGAACCTAGGCGTTATCCTGGATTCTTCACTTTCAATGAACAGACAAGTCAGCGCCGTATCCTCATCCTGCTTCAACATTCTTCGCATGCTCAAAAAAACATTTCGCTGGATCCCCACCGAAACCAGAAAAACAGTCACCCATGCTCTGGTCACGAGCCGACTGGACTACGGAAACACCCTCTACGCAGGTACTACCGCTAAACTCCAGAAGAAACTCCAACGAATCCAAAACGCCTCAGCCAGGATCATATTAGACATCCCGCGGAACGAACACATCTCTGGTCACCTGAAAGACCTCCACTGGCTACCCGTCAATAAGAGGATCACTTTCCGACTGCTAACCCACGCACACAAATCACTCTACGACATCGGACCAGAATGCCTCAACTCACGACTGTCCTTCTACACCCCCTCCCGCCAACTACGTTCTTCCAGCCAAGCCCTCGCCACTGTACCTCGCATCAACAAGACAACCATGGGAGGCAGATCCTTCTCATACCTGGCTGCTAAAACATGGAACTCACTCCCCACTTACCTTCGCCTCACCCAAAACCACCTAGCATTCAGAAAGCAACTTAAACGTGGATATTTGACAAGTAATCCTCTTCCCCTCCCTAAGCGCCTTGAGACCCTCTGGGTATGTAGTGCGCTATATAAATTCTTTGACTTGACTTGACTTGATATTGACCACCAAATCCGCAGTGATGGGTCGGCTATCGCTGCACCGGCAGTCTGACTGCTGTATTACAAGTAAAGTGGTCAGACTGCCAAAGGACCACTGCTACTGCCAGGGATCCGTGATCCCTGGTGGTCTTGCACAGTCTGAGACTAGCAATATGATGACAGTGCTGGTGTGGCACCACCAAGCATATTACACATTTCCTCATTGCCTAAGTTTCATGGCAGTGAGTCTGCCGTGAAAATTGTGGCAGTGAGCCTGTTGCCTCAGGGACAGGTATGAATTCAGGTGGGCACCTGTTGTGCCCCCATGTAAACATGCAACCCCAGGTCCTGCATGGCATCGACTTAACAGTCCATGCCATGCAGGACTGTGCTGCGGCGCTCCAATTACAGTGACTTTCTAAGGGATGTATGATGTTACAACACAATGATGTACATCGCTGTACATTACATCGCTGTTTTTACAACAATAGTCGTTACAACAACATGCGCTGTAGGGCGCTGGATTTAGGAATAGTATGATTCACTATTCCTACTAAGTAATGACTTGCGTAGTAAAAGCAGCGATGTTAATGTATTGCGGTGTTTTCACAGCGTTGTTAAGGTCATTTCCCCTTTCTAAGGCACAGATGTGAGCCTTTTAAAAGACTGCTGCAGGACCGCCTGGCCTGTATTCCAATTGGAATATGGCAGGCAGCCAGACTACAGGTTTGGTAATCTTGGAGCGGGGCGCAGGCGTGTCGGCCCACTCCAAGACAGTCAAACTCGTAATTAGGCCCGTAATTCATTTGGTGTGTGCTATGTAAGTGGGAAGCAATGCAGTGTTTTTCAAACAGATATGAGCTTCTAAAATGGCATAATATTAAAATCGAGTGTGAATGGAAGCGTGTTAATCTCGTAAAAATGTATTTTGCTTGCCCCAAAGCTGCATGTCCTGTTGATGACGCAACCAGACTGAACTATGTTTACATTGACAGTGGAGAAGAAGCTTCCTAAGAATTCATGTTAACCATGTTTAGAAGAGACTGGATGTGGAAATTAGCAAAGAAAGTAAAATATTTTACCACCTTTAAACCTCATAGCTCAAAGATAATTAAGTCATATGCAGTAAGGTGCATTTAAATAGTTATTTTTAACTCATTAAAACATTTTGTTATCTAGAGCACGTCTTTGAATCTTGAAAAGAATAATATTTAGTCTAAGAGTTTAAGAAAGTAGACAGATACAATCTAATTTCAGCACAATTAATTCCAGAAGCTGGTCTGATGGTTAATCCATGCTCATTGCTAGGCAAGAAGCTGGGATTACTCTTCAATTCTGCCACACCTTGAAAGTGCATCACATACCTCATGGTCCTCAGTCAGCATTGAAACTTTGAAGGGGAACATAATCTACCTGGACAGATATTAGGGAGGACCTTCGGTCAACATTTGATGCTAAAATATATGATATTCTAATTCTCCTAGACTTGGTTACTGAGCATTGCACTGCAGGAAACACTTGCAGTGACTGAATCAATGTGGTGAGATTGCTACTGTTGATCTGATCCATCTTAACAGACCACGCCAGACATTCTGAAGCAACAGCACTACATCAACAAAACCTGTGTCATGAGGAGTGCTGAGGACTCAAACCATTCACTGTTGCTGTTCAATATATGCAACATTTTGTAATGGAAATCTCATAGCATTGCTACAATTCTTAGTGTGTGCTAACAACACTCAAATCTGAAACCAACCAACACCATTGCTCCTAGATCTCAAATGGCCTTGGGCATATCAATCTTAGGATGAGGGAAAACATCCTAAAACATGTTGATGATGACAACATTTGTGACGACAACGGTCATAATAGCCCAGAGTTGATGTTTTTCAATCTTGTTCTACGAAGCCAGTGATAAATAGTTTTTGTTAGATGTGAACACATCTAACATGGGCTTCGATTGGAATTCATAGAGCATATTATCAAGGCCATTATTGCCGCTTTATCGGCTACATGAATATTTGAATGTGTGTCCTAGTTTCTCCTGTATTGTGCGTAGGCCTGCAGGGCACGCCCCCAGCCCCCCCCCCCCCCACTGTATGTGTTGGATTTTTAAAGTTACAATGACAAAGTACAGCCTCAGAGGCTAAGCAGAGTGTTTTGAAAATACTGATTCATCAACTGTATGGTTTAAACTGTGTTGTGAAAACTGCTGCTTTTTCCAACAGTGACTATTTGAATTTGTACCCAAATTTACCCTCTGCTGTTCTTAGGTCTGCAGGGTCAATCCCCCCCCTTTTTATTTTTAAAGTTAAGTTAAAAGAGCAAAATACAGAGTCAGAGGATAAGCAGAGTGTGTTTAAAAGACTGCTTTATCTGTACATCCTGAGAGGCTAAGCTGAGTGTGTTTAAAAGGCTGCTTAATCTGCTCTATGGTTTAGGTTGTGTTGTGAAAACTGCTGTTTTTTCAACCAATGACTGTTTAAATTTGTATCCTATTTTCCCCTGTGCTGTGCTTAGGCCTGCACGGGCAAGCCCCCAGCCCCCTACCCCAAAACCCTTTTTTGATTTTTAATGTTTAAAAGACATAGTACAGCCTTAGTGTCTAAGGGGCATATCAACAAAGATTAGCTATAAACATCGCTGAGCGGGTTTAGCGTGAATTAGCTTAATGCCGGCTATCGCCGGAATTAATCGCTGAGATATTGCATTAATAACATTGCATATCTCCACAGCGATATTTAATCCAGCAATAACGGCGAAATCCACGCACATCGCTAGAAATCGAGCGCTACAACGGAAGCAATCAGGTAATCCTTGCTAAAAGGGAGATGTGGATTCAGCTATTGAATCCACCTCCCATCATATGTATAGCTAAGTCTGCTTTTTAGCAGACGTTAGCTTTCGGCGTTATCCGCGGTTAGCGCGGATACTAACATCGGAATTGGTGTCCTGGGCCAGCTTGTTGATAGGGAGTAGTGCTGTTACTCCTTGATTCCCGTGTTGTGTTAGTAGGAAACGCCCACTTTGCATCTCATTAGAGATGCTAAAACAGCTTTTTTTCTCCCGTGACTGTTTGAAGTGTTCTTAGGCTTGCAGGGGCAAGCCCCCAGCCCGACCTTTTTGATTTTTTTAAGTTAAAAAGGAAAAGTGCAGCCTCAGAGGCTGAGTAGAATGTGTTTAAAAGTCTTCATCTGCTATATGGTTTAAATTGTGTTTGGAAAGTGTATTTTCACTAATTTTTGGCTAGAAAAAAGTGATTTATTCAAGTGTGTGAAAAGCAGTATATTAAGTGGCTTAGATTTGTGACTTACCTGCAGGGTTAAAACCTGGACCTGCAAAGTGTGGATTGAGCCTGTCTGTGTCTAAGGAGATTCAGATATTGAGAAGCAGCTTCCCTGCCCCCGGGGCCATCAGCCGGTGCCTATCTTTGTTCAGATTGGTTCCTATTTAGAGGGTTCCAATTGGGCTTAGAGATTAGGGTTAGGGTTCTGATTGACTGATAGGTCAGGGGTTCTGATTGGTTCCTGAGGCTAGGTTTTCTATTGGATTTAAGGCTTAGGATTAGGGTTCAGACTGACAGATAGGAAGGGGGTTCTGGTTGGTTCTTGGGGCTAGGGCTTTAAATGGACTTCGGGTTTGGGTTTGGTTTCTGATTGGCTGCTAAGACTAGGGCTGCGACTGGCCTGGTCTGCGATTGGTCTTACGACTTCCGGCTAGTGTTGTGATTGGTTAGGTTTAAGACAAGGGTTCTCATTGGCTTCAGGTTTCACCTCATCACTAGGGCTATTTAGACTTAGGGTTCAGTAAGTCTTAGGCGAGCCATCAAGGATAAGCACAGAGCGGATAAGGGCAGTTGCGTGTGTGCCTGTTCTGGACTTGCCAGGCCAAGGTCCAGAATTGCAACTTTTTTTTCGATTCACCAGCACACACCTTAACCCATCGACATCCGCAAACATATTAACACACACACACAGCAAATGCAGTCTACTCATATAATACAAACAAACCCCAACCACATTTTGTTGACTCAAAGACCACTACAAAACCCCACCACCCACACATATACACCCTTCTTCCCAGAATTCCACACAATGGCAAAATCACTTGCACACAAAACACCACTCTGTCCTATACCAATAACAATTCCACACATCACCAACACACCACAAAGCTATGCTATACATATCTTTAATACATCTAGGCCTTCACTCTCTGTTTATAAAAAGCACCAGCTCTACCCTCTAACTACTCCTAAAAGACCCCCGTTTGCCACTACTGCACCTATACTGAGCCCTACATTATTTCATCCACCAACACCCTCACCCCTCTTTTTACCAAAAACATACAACAAAGCAATGCTCATACTCCACTGCACCAAACATATTATCTCTTCCAGCTATCAAATCTAACACAAACACTCATAACTCATCAGCCCCGCTCATACACCACATACACTCCTTTCCAATACACATCAGCACCCCATTCACCATTTAATTTCCATTTACCAGCAGTACTTTACACACAAATACTTCTCAGAAATCCACATCATCTCCTCTCACTATGCCACAAAAAACAAAACATAACACACACCAGCACAACAAAATCACACAAAGTATTGCATAATGAATCCCATCACCAACTAGGAACATACACCCACTACCACCCTCCTGACTACATAAATATTATACATCCTAAAACACCTTTACTGCCAAGCTTATGCCTCACATAATTCAGAACCTCACAATATGGCCCACATGCTGCACCACCACACCGAAAGCATACACCTTCCCCCTAAACAGACATAAACAAAATAAACAACATGCCACTCTTCACAACTTCACTTCTTCATGTCTATTACACAACAAGGATATTTCATAAAAGCAACACAGCTCACCAACTCACTCTCAACCACCATCTCCCTCACCTACACATGCAGACCCATCAAAATGCCTTCTAAGCCTGCTGGCAGAGAAATGCGATATAAAAAGGCAAGAGTATTTCTATCCTCATACAACTAATACCAGCACTAATGACGCACCTTCTACAAGTTCAAATAATACTGCTCATGCTTTCACAAAACAAATTCACACCATCACCAAAACACAGTCTCTAACCTGCCTACTGATAAATGCTCGATCACTCTCTAAAACCAAGCATCACATCTACGACCTACTCATTTACACACAATCTGACTTAGGGGCAGATTACAAGTTTGGGGGTCCTCCTGCAGCACTACCCCCATTGCCCTGGCAGGAGGACCGCCAAGCCAGTTTTGAGCCTGCCTGCCAGATACTGATTTGAATCCAGGGCAGGCGGTGCTTCGGTGGTCTCAAGGTGGCAGCTGTGGTAGGCTCATAGGGGATCCTTAACAGCAGACTGCCACCCTGACAGTGCCTGCTGCATGTTCCTGCATGGTGCAACATGCACCATGTCATGCATGCCACACCATCCAAGAAAAGATGTGCAGTTCCAGCAGGGCACAACATATACTCCCCCTGCATGCACCCCCAGGCCCAAAAGCCCGTAGTTGCATCCCCAACACCCTTTTCATGGCGGGCTCACTGCCATGAAATGGGCAGTGGAAATGCAGCTCTAAATATGCTTGCCGATTCTGTGGGACTGCCAGCATTTTCCTGCCTTTTTCTGCTGAATCACTGCCATGGGATCCTGGATCCCGTTGGATGCAGCAGTCCTGGGGTTGTTTGACAACCACACTCAAAATAAGGCGGGGGGACCTGCTGTGGTGGCAGTGGGCAGACAGCCACCATGAGTATGGCAGTCCTAGAACTGCTATAGTCGTAATAAGGCCCTTACTCTTTATAACTGAATCATGTTTGGGAGATGATAATGCGCCAGTGTTGCATGAAGTTGTTCCTCTAGGATATCAAACTATTACACAAAATCATATAGGCAAAAGAGGAGGTGGACTAGCCGTTATAGTCAAGCAAACAATACATCTCACTAAAGCTGACAACATTTCCATACAAGGTGGTGAGGTCCTCTGCACTAGATGCAACCCTACACAAACTTCCTCCTGTAACTTCCTTCTCCTTTACAGACCTACACTAGCATTGCAACATTCACAGACACATTTCTACGTGAAGTTTCAAACATGATAACACTACACTCCAACCTATGCTTTCTGGGTGACCTAAACATTTGGTTTGACAAACCTAATATGCCCCATCCAAAAACCCTCATAATTGTCCTTGACGCACTGAATCTACATTAGATTGTCCACAAACCTACACAAATCGTTGGACAAATCCTAGATGTCATTTTTGCTAATCCAGAACTAATTAGATTTCAAATGATTACTCCAGTCACATGTTCAGGCCAACATTTGCTAGCTTTCCAACATAAAACACCACAAAACAACACACCTGAAACCACCGTACAGGCATCCACATATCGACCATGGAACAAACTCAATTAATTTTAAATACTTAGAAACACAGCTAATTTCCAACACATATCTAGACACATTAGATTCGGTTCAAAAACTGCATGAGTGGCTACAGGAAGCTTTTGATAACCCAATACCACTCAGAACATAAAACTGGAAGAAAGAAAACAGGCACCTTGGAGAAATTCAGAACTAAAAGAGATAAAAAAGAAAATTAGAAAGCTGCAATACAACTGGCTCAAAACCAACCACAATCAAAACAAACTTAGCCTACAAATATTTAACAGACTATATGAGTCATCAATCAAAAATGCTGAAGAAAGGTACTATTCGCACAGAATTCAAAATGCTAAGGGTCCGATGTAGGTGGCAAATACCGGTCGGAAACGGCCGAATTCGGCCGTTTCCGACCGGTATTTGGCATCTTGAGATGTAGGGGGCCAGATTTTACAGATTCTGTAAATTTACTGAATCGGTAAATTTATAGAATCTGTAAAATACCGAATCGGTATTTTTACCAATTCGGTAATTCCCAGATGTAGGTGGGACTCTTCTGAGTCCCAAAGGCCCTACAAATTCGGTATTTTACCACCCAATCCTATTGGGTGTTAAAATACCGAATTCAGGTGTGCATGCACATGTGTGCATGCACACCTAGCCATGTGACAGACAGACATGCCCTTAGGGCATGTCTGTGTGCCACATGGCGCACATGCCTATTTTTTGGGTGCCAGAGGGTGTCAAAGTGACACCCCTGCACCCTTGTGAATTTCGGTATTTACCGATTCGGTAAATACCGAATCGGTAATGCCCATTCATTCCTATGGGCTTCAAAGCCCATAGGAATTAATGGGCATTACCGATTCAGTATTTACCGAATCGGTAAATACCGAATTCTTCCGAATCGGTATTCCAGCACATCTGGAATACCTACATACCCACCCCTTAGATTTATGCATTTTTAATTACCGAATCGGTAAAATTCGGTAATAAAAATCGATAAATCTATTCCACCTACATCTAGCCCTAAATGTGCAAATAAAGTATTTTATAAAACTCCCACAGAATTTCATAGACCTGAATGCATAGAATGAACTCATCCCATTATTCAGGAATTTACAGACAAACTGGCAAATTGTTACACAAACAAAGCAGACACATTGGACTCCTGTGTAAAACAAAGGAAAACCACGAGCGCCAACCCATTTCCAAAACTACCCTCCAAGAGTAGCCACTCAGAACATAAAACTGGAAGAAAGAAAATAGGCACCTTGGAGAAATTCAGAACTAAAAGAGATAAAAAAGAAAATTAGAAAGCTGCAATACACCTGGCTCAAAACCAACCGCAATCAAAACAAACTTAGCCTACAAATATTTAATAGACTATATGAGTCATCAATCAAAAATGCTGAAGAAAGGTACTATTCGCACAGAATTCAAAATGCTAAGGGCCCGATGTAGGTGGCAAATACCGGACGGAAACGGCCGAATTCGGCCGTTTCCGACCGGTATTTGGCATCTTGAGATGTAGGGGGCCAGATTTTACAGATTCTGTAAATTTACCGAATCGGTAAATTTATAGAATCTGTAAAATACCGAATCGGTATTTTTACCGATTCGGTAATTCCCAGATGTAGGTGGGACTCTTCTGAGTCCCAAAGGCCCTACAAATTCGGTATTTTACCACCCAATCCTATTGGGTGTTAAAATACCGAATTCAGGTGTGCATGCACATGTGTGCATGCACACCTAGCCATGTGACAGACAGACATGCCCTTAGGGCATGTCTGTGTGCCACATGGCGCACATGCCTATTTTTTGGGTGCCAGAGGGTGTCAAAGTGACACCCCCTGCACCTTTGTGAATTTCGGTATTTACCGATTCGGTAAATACCGAATCGGTAATGCCCATTCATTCCTATGGGCTTCAAAGCCCATAGGAATTAATGGGCATTACCGATTCGGTATTTACCGAATCGGTAAATACCGAATTCTTCCGAATCGGTATTCCAGCACATCTGGAATACCTACATACTCACCCCTTAGATTTATGGATTTTTAATTACCGAATCGGTAAAATTCGGTAATAAAAATCGATAAATCTATTCCACCTACATCTAGCCCTAAATGTGCAAATAAAGTATTTTATAAAACTCCAACAGAATTTCATAGACCTGAATGCATAGAATGAACTCATCCCATTATTCAGGAATTTACAGACAAACTGGCAAATTGTTACACAAACAAAGCAGACACATTGGACTCCTGTGTAAAACAAAGGAAAACCACGAGCGCCAACCCATTTCCAAAACTACCCTCCAAGAGTAGCCACTCAGAACGTAAAACTGGAAGAAAGAAAACAGGCACCTTGGAGAAATTCAGAACTAAAAGAGATAAAAAAGAAAATTAGAAAGCTGCAATACACCTGGCTCAAAACCAACCACAATCAAAACAAACTTAGCCTACAAATATTTAACAGACTATATGAGTCATCAATAATTCCTTTAATATGGGAATCTTCTGAGAAGACCTACAAAAAGGCATACATATGACCCTGAAAACTATAGACTAATTTCAAACTGACCTTTCCATAAAACTGCTAGAAAGAGCAGCATTCATCAATATGTCAAAATTCACTAAAGATAACTCCATACTTTCTGAATTCCAAACAGTATTCCAACCAGGAAGAGGCACAGAATTTGCCCTCATCGCCATCTGATATGACCTTAAAAACACAGTAGACTGCAAGGAGATGCTGCACTACTTTTGTTTGACCTTTCAACTGCCTTTGACGCATTTGACCATAACACTCTAATACAAAGACTCTATGACTCCAGCATAGAGGGGACTGCTCTTGACTGATTCACATGTTACATTCACAACTCAACAAATGCCGTCCATTATCCACCTTTCTCATCCAAGACATACTTCACAAAAGCAGGGCTCCCTCAACGCTCTGTCATCTCACCCATGCTTTTCAACATCTACATGAAGTCATTACAGGCGATGATCAATGAATTCAGCTCACATGCTATGACTATGCAGATGAAACACAAATACTCCTTAGACTGGAAAGCCCCCAAGACATTGGAAACTCAGATATCTTTGGTTGCCTCAAGGCCATTGATTAGTGGATGACATGGAGCCATCTCAAAATGTATGCTTCAAAAATTTAAAATACTCACATGTTGCGAATGGAAAGCTTTTGACCCAGTTTGCGCCTGGCCTGAAGATCTGGGGCCACCTCCTAAAGCATCTAAGGAAGTAAGAAACATTGGAATTACCATGAACTCCAAGTTATGCCCAAGTGGACACATTAGCAAGATCAAGCTTCATTACTATGAAAACTCTGCAACGCATCTTCCTCCTCCGGGGATTTCCACACTAGGTCCAGGCCCCTATCTCTTTTTCACTGTCTAAACTTGATTACCTCAATGGCCTCTGCCATGGATCATCTTCATCATCTATGAAAAGACTTCAGCAGATTCAGAACTTTGCTGCCAGACTACTCCTTCCTGTAAAGCCACAAACCCACAACTCCTCATGCCTTGAGAGCCATACATTGAATACTGGTTGCCAGAAGACCCACAAACAAGCTGCTTTGTATCACCAACAAAGGTCTGAAAAGAAAGGTCAGTCCATCCACACACGTTAATATGCACACCTGTCTTCTGAAAGAGAGGTCTCAAAGTAGAGGCCAGTTCCTCCCAAAGCCCTAAAACTGACCCTACCCCAAAAAACTACCCCTCTAAACCTGGCCCCAGCCCCACATACCTGTCAGCATCTGGACCTTCCTGTTCTGATGATTCCTGTTCCTCTACCCGCCCATACAGAAACTAGACCGCTATTTGCCTTAACCACTCATATGGGTGGTTAAGGCAGAAGAATGGTTCAGGCAAGCCATGTTACGCTTGCAGGGAAAAGGCATGGGTGGCTCAGCCTGTATTGTAAAGGCTGTTTCCCACTACGCGAACCCGTCATTTTAGACAGAGGTCTCAAAGGATAGGCCAGTCTATCCACAACATTTACTACACACAGCAGTTATCTGAGAATGAGGTCTCAAAGGAGAGGCAATCCCTTCCCACACTCTTCTACATACACCCATCATCTGCGAGAGAGATCTCAAAGGAGAGGCCTGTCTATCCAAACACTCTACTATGCACTCTCACCATTTGAGAGAGAAGTGTCAAAGGAGAGGCAAGTCCCTCCCTACTCACTACTACGCACACCGCCATTTGAGAGAGAGGTGTCAAAGGAGAAGCCAGTCCATCCACACACCCTACTATGCACACCAGTCATCTGAGAGAGAGTTCTCAATGGAGAGGCCAGTCACTCCTCATACAGCCTACTATGCATGACCATCATCTGAGATAGAGGTCTCAAAGGAGAAGCCAGTCACTCCACACACCTTACTGTGCACACCTGTCATTTGAGAGAGAGGTCTGAAAAGAGAGGACAGTCCATCCACACATGCTATTATGCACACCTGTCATCAGAAAGAGCGGTCTGGAAGGATGAGCCAGTCCCTTCCTGTACCCCACTAGGCACACCCCTTATCTAAGAGCAGGGTCTGAAAGGATAGGCCGGTCCCTCATCGCACCCTTCTATGCATACCCTCATCCAAAAGAGAAGTTTCAGCTGAGAGGCTAGTCCCTCCCCACACAAAACTACATACACCTGTCATCTGAGAGAGGTCTGAAAGGAGTGCCCAGTCCCACTGTTGTAATTTGGCAGCGATTGGGTTAGCATTAGCAGAAGCCATCCTGTATTTAGAGGTTATCTTATCCGTTTTGTGGAATCCATTTTGTATTTCGGGCAGCAATCTTGTTTGCTATGTGCTGCCACATGCGTGCCATGTGCTCTGTCCTACCTTGCTGTTGTCTGCTCTTGGAATCTGCCTAGAGACAGGTTATACTTAGTTTCTTCTTCTTCGCACCTGCTCAGTTGAACTTGCAGCTGTCCATGCAGCTGCTGTTAGTCTGTAACTGTCAGGATGTGTTAACCAGAATTAGCAACTGTTAGCTCCTCCCACTTGTTGACTGTGCATTTTCTGTATGACCTTATATGTACCTAAAACCTTCTTCTTGCACTTGTACCGCCTTCTTTTGAGCCCCTGAGTGGGTATAAAAGGACTAAGCTCCTTCAATGAAAGGTTGCTACTTCATACATTACCGAAGGGTGCTGTGTGAATGTAGTTCCACCTCTTGAGGTTTAATGAATCTTGTATTTTCTATTCCAGTTTTTGTGCCAACTTCTATCCTATTGGTCTGAGGACTCTGTGCCGAGAAGGGCGAACCCCTAGCACTGGTAGGCCTTGCTGAGACACACTACTACAAATTGGCGCTCCAACGCGGGGCTCATCGGCGACTCGGATGCCCGAAGGAGTGGTCGAAACAAAGGATTGGAATCTTGCTTTGGATGGGATCGCTGCCCGAGGTGACCCGAGTCTTGGCAACCACAGCGTTTTTCCTTTCTTTCTGATTTGACCATCCAGGTGGTGCCTGTCCTCGACTGAGATCTCTTCTGCTGATTCACCGTGCAGTGACCTTTTGGTCGATTTTGAGAACTTGGCAGTTGGAACCTGGACACCAAGTGATTGGTAAGAGTTGTTCTGCAGCGCTTGCTGTTGGTTTTGATGCCTGGGATTGGTAAGGTAGTTTAGTAACACTTACTGGGCCTTTTGAATTTTGGGACCTGTGTTGGCCAACTTTTTATTTGTATGTCATGTATATATAAATTGCAATTTATATAGGCAGGTAATGAGGAGAATTTTCTCTATTTGAATTGATTTGAACGGCACATTGTACTAAAGGTACCTTAAGTGCTACTTTGGTTATAATACTGCATATTCTGCGCTATTTTTGGCATGCCTGTTTCTAGCACACTTCGTAGGATGTGTTGCTTTTGTAGTAGTACCAGTTTGAGACTTGATGAAGCACAACCGCGCCCCCCCCCCCCCCGGAGGGGATGCCTAGTAGGGATATGTATATTAAATATGGCATTTCTTCTATAATGTACAGCACGTTATGGAATAAATATACTAGTAAGGATCCTGAGTTGCGTGGCCTTGGCATGGGTCATTTGATTTGCGAAAGATTCAGTATGTAGAACAATGCATGTTTAAGCGGAAGACTAGGCAAGATATGTTTTACTATGCACGAATGTGGGAGAAAGAAGTGCATGAACGAATGAAGCATGAGCAAGCCTTGATTGAAAAAGAACAGCGAAAGAACATTCATGTGAAAGCATTATTGTTGAAAAATAAGGACAAAAAAGAACTGAAAGAGAGAGAGGATAGGGAGCGTCATTTACAGTTAACTGGCCAATATGCTGTTAGGCAACCCCTTTATCGTATCCTTAATAAACCTCAAGATGATTTCTTGTTATTAGATCGTTCTCCGCCTCCGTATATTCTCCCCTCTGCCCCTCGTGAGTCAGATCAGGACTCTTTTAAAGAACAGGAGAAAGCACGGGAAACTCGTTCTATGTTGTCCACTGAGCGTTCGTCTGAGCTTAGATCTGTTGCTCGTAAGGCCCTTCATAGGACCGCCCCTGCTTCTGAGCTTTTAGATTACATAAAAAACTGGCAGGAAAGGGAGCAAATATATTTTACCGAGGTATTTGCCGCAGAGGTTGTTGAGTGGTTTAGGAAACATTCTGATGAGTTGGAACCTGATGATGTAGCAACTGATTGTAAGCAAATGCGTGATGGTCTTTTTTTTTTCTTTTCTCAGGTGGCTGATACAATCAGGCGTTTGGTTAAACTGCGTGCTGATGCCGTCCGTTTGCGAGAGGAGAAAAAGGCAGCAGCAGCTGCACTAACATCTCAGAACGGCGTGGTACAAGCTTCTATCGTCGGAACAGAGAAGACTATGATAGTTCATGCGAAACCTATGCGGGAAGCTGCGCCTTTGTATGTTTCTCCGAGATGCGAGGGAACAGATGATGATAACATTTCTGCTGATGCAAAGAGTTATTTTATTTATAATTGGGTCTACACTCCTTGGAATAGAGCGGATGTTATGGCCCTTAAAACTGCATTGCCTGATCCGCCGAAAAGTCCAGCAGCTTTTTATGAGGATGTTGAGGGAGCAATTAGCTCTTGTACTATGACTTTGCCCAATATAGAAATGTTCTTTAGGTTGATATTACCGCCTGACATGTGGAGAACTGTGCGTAAAGCAGATGATTGTGTGACTTTGGGGGCATTATGGAAAGATTTAGAAAAAATGGATGTAGAGAGGGAACCTGAACAGAAACTGTGTAAATTGATTTTGGATCTTCCTGCAGCTATATTACTTAAGTTAAAGATGATTATTCTCCCTAAAAAGATAGATTAGACTGTGTTAGCGTCGTGTAAGCAAAAGGCAGATGAATCAGTTTCAGATTTCTTTACACGCTACGTGGATTTTAGTGGCTAGTCATTGACAGATGACACGGGTAGTCATCTGTTTGTCGATAAATATGTTGCAAACTTGTTGCCAGGAATAGCTAGTCGCCTAAAGTCCAATGAGAGTTCATGGACTACTGCTTCTCCGGTTTCCCTTTTGACTATGGCTCAGTATTATGAACGCCAGGAATTAGAAGCAAAGGGTAATGAGGATAAGAAGACTAAAGAATTAAAAATGAAGGTTATGTTGGCTCAGGCTTATGGTCCACCTTCTACAGGTAGTGATAGAGGTGGACTTGGATCTTATGGTTCATCTTTTCCTTCTTATACTCGTTTGAATTTGTCTGTTGACCAGTGTGCGTACTGTAAGAAATTTGAACATTGGACTTCCGTTTGTCCAGCACTGCGGGCTCAGCAGTATCCATGTGGACGGGGACAAATAAGGAATCGTTCAGGATATTCAGGGCCTAGAGGAAGCACAGGTGATCGTGCTTAGTTTGATCCTAATACACGTGGGCAGGATGGGTTTAACACTTTTGATAGACGGAACTAATATCAAATGTCCGACTATGTGGCGTCTGATTTTCAAGATTCTGCTTATGCATGGGATTGCCTAGGATGGGGTAAGGAATCAGTTGAAGTTCCAGTAGATCAGAGGGGTCCCTATGTTACAGCACATATTTTGGGTTCTACTGATCAGTTTCTGGTTGATACAGGAGCTATTCGTGAGCGCCTTATTTAAATAATTGGTTCCAAAGGCTCCCCTGTCTGGCTCAACCATTACATCGATAGGGTTCGATGGAACACTCTCCCCTAGCCCATTGTCGCAACCACTTGCATTCCATGTGGATAAGTTCACTGCTCCATGTCCATTTTTGCTCTCTCTAAAACAAACACCAGACAATATTATGTCTCTTGATATGCTCAGGTATTTCAAGGCTACAATACGATGTTCTCCTGAAGGAGTATGTGTTATTTTGAATGACAATTACCCCACAATTGAGAGATCTTGTCTTGTTAAAGAGGATACTGCATTAGCTTCACTCCCTAGTACTTTGTGGGCTACTTCAGACACTGATGTAGGGCAAATGGTTATTCCACCAGTGCATATTAGTATCAAGGAGGGCGCTTCGTTGCCACGCTTGCCTCAATACAAAATTGCACAGGAAGGCGAAGAAGCACTTATATGCATTGTTCATGATTTAATTAAAGTGGGGGTAGTGGAGGAAGTCCCTTACAATGTTTGCAACAGTCCTATTCTTCCTATTTTGAAAAAAAGATACTGACACTAGGATTTACAGATTCATTATTGATTTGCGAGAAGTTAACAAAATTGTAGTCCCACAATACCCAGTGGTTTCTGACATAACGACACTTCTTACTTTGGTTCCTCCGACAGCAACTACATTTTCTGTGATTGACCCGAAGAATGCTTTCTTTTCGATTCCTATTCATCCTGATAGCCGATATTTGTTCGGCTTCACTTTGAATAATCGATCGTGCAGATTTTGTAGAATTCCTCAAGGGTACACTAGGAGTCCTAGTATTTACAGCCAAGCATTGAAAAGACAGCTTGATTATTTTGCTTTACCTGAAGGAGTTGCTCTCATACAATATGTCGATGACATCCTTTTGGCAGCCGATACTCCTGAACAATGTGAAAAATGTACTTTGTCTTTGCTTTCTTTCCTTGCATCGCACCATCATAAAGTGTCACGGAAGAAATTGCAATATTGTAGACCGAAGGTAACCTATTTAGGTCTCCTTCTGTCTAAGGAGGGACCTGCACTTACACTAGATCGCATTCAAGCAATTTTAGACACACCAGTGCCTTCAACTCAGAAAGATGTCCGTGCATTCATTCACTCTGACTTCGTTTTGCAGGCAATGGATATTAGGATTTTCACACATTGTTAAACCCCTGTTAGCGCTTTTGACTAAAGACACTCCAATGCCCCTTCCATGGACAGATGAATGTCAGAATGCTTTTCATCAGTTACGTCAAGCTCTTTGTTCTGCACCAGTGTTAGGTACTCCAGATTAGACTAAGCCTTTTACACTCTATATACATGAGAGAGATGGATGCGCATTATCAGTTTTAGTGCAGACACATGGTGATAAGCAGCATCCCTGTGCATATTTTTCATCAGTACTTGATCCTGTTGATCGTGCATTGCCTGGATACTTCCGTTCAGTTGCAGCAACAGCTGTGTCCATACGTCAGAGTGAAGGGATAGTTTTGTCACATAACTTGTTGGTGCTAGTACCCCATGCAGTAGATGCCCTTCTAAACCAGACCAAAACGCAGCACTTGACTAGTCCTCGTCTGACAGGCTACGAATTGACACTGTTGGCCCCTCATATTACCCTAAAGAGATGTGCGACTTTAAACCCAGCCACTTTGTTGCCATATCCTGTGACTCAGTCTCAGTCACAGGAGCCTCATGATTGTATATTCCTTACTGAGGAACAGACTAAGGGTTGCGTTGATTTGCAAGACACGCCTCTTTCAGATATAGATGGGTAACTTCAAATAGGACCCATCAACCCACAGTTCCCCATCTATATCTGAAAGGGGCGTGTCTTGCAAATCAACGCAACCCTTAGTCTGTTCCTCAGTAAGGAATATACAATCATGAGGCTCCTGTGACTGAGACTGAGTCACAGGATATGGCAACAAGGTGGCTGGGTTTAAAGTCGCACATCTCTGTGGGTTGATGGGTCCTGTTTGAAGTTACCAGATGGCACGACTTCAGCTGCATATGCAATTACGACACTTCAGACAGTAGTGGAAACAGCTCGTATACCTCAGAAGTCAGCTCAAGCAGCTGAACTAATAGCTTTAATACGAGCATGTGAACTTAGCACTGACTTGCGTGTGAACATCTATACAGACAGCCGCTATGCTTTTGGAGTGGCCCATGATTTTGGCCTGCTTTGGAAGGGAAGAGGCTTTCTTACGTCCTACGGGATGAAGATAATGCACGGAGAGTTAGTGCATATTCTCTTAACTTCACTAACATATCCAAAGAAGATAGCTATTGTGAAGTGTAGTGCACACAAGATAGTAACTGATAAGACAGGACAAGGCAATGCCTTTGCAGATCGCGTAGCTCGTAAGACTGCAATGCAACGAAGCACTACTTATATGTACGTAGTGCAGTCTCAAGCTGAGCGATGGCATGATGCTAGACAGGAAGTGTTAGATGTACAGAGATCTGCTTCTGTAGCAGAACTTGAGCAATGGGCTACAGAAGGAATATTGGACGATGAGGGTTGTTGGTGCAACAAAGAAATGGATAAATGGAAACTACCTGCAGCCTATTTACAACCTATGGTTCAAATGGCACATGGGCTGGCACATGTTGGAGCTCTATCAATAACGAAATTTCTAACGCAAGTTTGGGAGCATCCTGAAATTGCCAGCACAGCTAAGAGAGTAGTACAGTCCTGTTTGATCTGTTGGCAGTATGATCCTGGTAATGGAACACAGACTCCTACAGGAGGGTTTGCTACACCGACTGCACCTTTTGAAGTTTTGCAGATGAATTACATCCAACTTGAATGCTGCAATAACTTGAAGGATGTCCTAGTGGTGGTATGTGCCTTCAGCAAATGGATAGAGGCATACCCAACAAAGGACAATACAGGTCTCACTACAGCTAAGGTGCTTCTAAAGGACTTTTTCCCAAGATATGGTGTTTGCAAAATTTTGTGGAGTGACAACAGACCTCATTTTATTGGGCAAGTTGTTGAGTATGTTCTGAAAGGATTAGGAATCAGACAGAAATTCCATGCAGTCTTCCATCCACAATCAGCAGAATTAGTGGAGAGGTACAACGCTACTTTGAAATTGAAGTTAGCAAAAATACTGGCTTCCAAGTCTTTGAAATGGCCTGATGCCCTTCCTTTGGCATTGTTGTCCATAAGATCGGTGCCACATTCATGATCTGGGCTTACACCATGTGAGGTAGGGTTTGGAAGACCGATGAACATTTGGGGAGTTCCTAAGCCATGCCCCATACATGATGTTCCATGTGTTCTGATGAATGATTATTTGGTACAGTTAACTGACAGTTTGATCTCGATTCATCAAAAGGCTCGAGAAGCTCTTCCTGACAGATCTACAGGTGAGGCCCACGAACTCCCTCCTGGCGACCATGTGATGGTCAAGGTCTTTGACAGATCGTACAGCTTGGAGCCGAGGTGGCGAGGACCAGAGCAAGTGCTTCTTGCGACAAGGACTGCAGTTTGAATGATGAATCAAAAGAATTGGGTCCATAGTACTCACTGCAAGAGAGTACTACCTACCTTGGTGGAACCTGCTATGTTTTGACCGACCATCAAGAGATTCTGGAGATGGAGAAAGGTCAAGCTATCTCACCTGACAAATCTGCAGAAGCCTTCCCGGACCACACGATCGCTGGAGAATCTGGATATCAGCTGAGACCAAGGAAAGAATCTGCTTTGCCAAAAAAGGCTGGTTGAGCTACCGCCCTGGGTTGGTGAAACGGAATGCCGATGTGGCAAGGGGGGGGGGGGGTCAGTCCTGCATAGTGTAGTGACACCCATCTTGATCCTTGGTGAAGAAATCAACGGCTGCCCAGGGATAAGAGCTCCAACGATTGTTTTTGATGACAAAGTAATCATGCCTGTTGAAAGATCAACAGTTGTTAAGATCTGTAATAAGAAAATAAATTGTGCTGTAGGGTTTTTTTTTGCTATGGTGGTTATGGCAATAATAGCTTGGTTTGTTGAGAAAGTGGCTCCTGCTAGACAGCTTTTGATCGCCACTACTCCAGTGCCAGTTGAACACCACTACTTTACGCTTTCCTACCATGAGCAGACACATCGACAATCCTACCAAAATAATACATTCATCCAGATGTTGCATCATACTCATAATGCCACAAATACTACCAACTGTTGGGTGTGTGGGATGATACCTGCACACCAGAAAAAAGAAGGAACACCTTTCATTCCTCTTCCATTCTCGTACAATGGTTTTTGTCAAGCTTGGTATGCGCTTTTGTTTGCATCTGGAAAGCCTTCAGTAGGTGGGAATAACTTTCACCTCAATGAAGTATGCTATCAAGATAACGATGGTTATCCTCAAGCTAAAGGGACCAAATGGGAATGGGAAGAGTATCAACCTGACAATATTTCGACACCATATGTCTTCACAAATATGAGAACTATCAAGAACAATGGACCATTTGTGATTTCTGTTACTAGAGCTAAAGCAGATTTATATATTAGTAGTGTTGGGAGAATTCCAGTTGGGAGAAGTGAATATACTGTAATTCTAACCATTGAAGGTGCCAATAACACCAGTTTTACAGCCTTGCATAATACTTACTTTGTTTGTGGCAATAAGGGATATTATCAACTACCTGTTGGGTGGTCAAGGGTCTGCTATGTGTCCTTTCTGTTGCCCTCTGTGTTTTTGGCACCTGCATTGTATTATTGTGATTTCCAACTGTAAAATGACATTTTCTGAAGCAGGAATAAGAGGACAATAAGTACAGATGAAGTGGAGCAGACTGACACCACTCTGCAACAATATGTTGACTTTAATTTGGGTTTGTTTTTCTTCATGGGTGCTGCATTGAACAGCAGAAAGATAAGGCAATTGACCCGTGTTGTGGAAGCTGTTACCAATCAGACAGCTCTGGCACTTGGGAACATTACAGAGGAGCTGCAAGTTGCGAGGATTGCAGCACTCCAGAATCGCATGGTGCTAGATGTGATTTTGGCTGATCGAGGTAGTGCATTTCGCATCATCGGAAGCAGCTGTTGTGTTTTCATTCCGGATCACTTGCCTTCAGTATATGATGCAATCTCTAAACTGCATAAGATTGCTGCAGAGATTCACCCAGAGACTGGTACATGGTCTGTTTCGAACTGGATGTAGACACTCTTTATTACTTGGGGCTGGAAGCTACTGACTATTCTATGTATACTATTGGTGATATTATTTACATGCTGTATATGTATACAATGTGGTCCCATGCTGTGCTCTATTTGCATCACTGCTTGTACACCTGCCAAGAAAAATGTGGCAGAAATGAAAGCCCAACGAATGCTAAATAAAGAGGTCACTGAACTGATGAGCATCGATTTACAGGATGCATATCTAGATTACCCCAGATGAACCACTGTCTTCAGCTAAGTGTTCGCAAAATAAATGTGCTCCTAATACATCTTAGCTGTGTATATAGGTATTTCAACACATTATAAACCTATTATATATAGGTATTTCAACACATTATAAACCTTGCACACAGGGTTGCTTTGAAGGACAACCCTGTGTGCAAGAGCTAGTTAATGACTTGTGCTCATTAGGTTCCACAGAGGCCTTTTGATACTGGAGAAAAAGTTACCAGCAGGGGAAAGATACTGTGTACTACATACTAAGTATTGTAAGCAGCCTTAAGTTATTAGACAGAACTGTATCAGCATAACAACATCTACTTAACATAGAAGATTGTGGGCCAGATGTACAACCATGACAATTTGCAACTCACATGGTTGCAGTTGATTGCGACTCACAATTTGTGAGTTGCACAATGCCATATACAACAGCGTATGAGACACTGTTTGCGATTCCCAATGGGATCGCAAATAGCATGCCTCATCAATATTCATGAAGCACTTGCAATTTGCAACCCCATTGGGAATGGATGGCCCTCCCAGGGATGGTGACCTGCTGGGCTCAGCAGACCTCCAAGTCTGTGACTACTTTTTAAAAAAGCTGTTTTTTTAAAGACAGACCATTTTCCTAAAATGTAAACAGGATACATTTTTTTTTCAAAAAATTAAACTTAAAAAAAAAAGAAAATAAGGGCAGGTAGTGGTCCCTGTGACCACTGTCTGACCCAAAAAATATTTGCCCCTACATTTGCAAAGGAGAAGGGGTCCCCTGGGGAGCCTTCCCATTTGCGAGTCCATTACCACCCTCTTGATGAGGACGGTAAATTGTGAGTGTTTTGCAACCTCAATTGCGGTAGCCAATAATTCGGAAATGGGGTAGAGAGTCGCTATTGGGAAGGGATGCCTTTGAAATGCCCCATCCTAATAGTGAGTCGCAATTCCTTTTTAGTGAGTCGCACAAAAATTGTGATTCGCTAAATGGGAATTGTACATGGCCCTATTCGTTTTCGAAAGCACAAACTGGTCACTAATCCATTTATGCATGCAATGTAGGGTTGTACATCTGGCCCTGTGTCCACCAGGTATTAAGCTATGTACATGTGCTTAGCTTGCTTCTGAAGATGGGCTCTCTGTATAGTTTTCACCACACGATGAAGGCTGCAGATAGTATAATCTTTAGCACCATCAGATGTTGCTTATTTTATGAGAATTATGTATTTTTTGCCAAGTGTTGCTTTGGCTGGACACTGCTCTTAGTAGGTCACTCTGTAGTGTATTTCTCATGAGAATTTCACTGTCTGCAAACAGTCTGATACAGGATAAACTCTCCATTTAGGCAATAATGTTTAGAGTACCCGCTTCTCTACTTTTACCAACTTAATTTATCCCTGTAGGTTCAGTGATTGTCCAAGGTTTGATAAAGATAAAAGCTGTATGTAGTAGGGCATTACTTTTGGAAAAGACGATTAGTAATTTTAGGAACTTGGCTTTCTCTGAACAGTTGTATACAGATTAAACACCATATAAAATGAGAGTTTCCCATGTATCTGTGGGTAATTGTTAATGTGAACTACACTACCAGTGAAGTGTATGGTATAAGGTCAAAGTGGCATTTAAGCCATGATTTCTAAACCTGAGGGAGTTGTTTCTGTGATGGCAATAATGATTCTGAACTACTTTGTACTTACATTCAGAGCTCTAATGCTATGCCTGGTTATAGCAATGTGAACAAAAGAAGTTAGAATGATGTCATCAGTGATGTCATCAATGATGACATTTTGAGATATCATCAATGATTTCAACATTGATGTCATATAACATGTCACGTGTGATGTAATATGTGAGGTCATAAGCAGTGCATGGCGAGGTTGCAAGCTATAATTAGCTCTGATAACTATAACTGGTGAATTTTTATGTCTTTTTTCAGCTAAAAAATAGATGTCACTGACATATTCATCTAATTATAATGGAACTTTTTTCCAGTATATATATATATATATATATATATATATATATATATATATATATATATATATATATATATATATATATATATATATATTTTTTTTTTTTTCACTGAAAAAAACATAGGTTTTACACCAGTTATAGTAAAAAACCTTAATTTTTTCCTGATTTTTTTTGCTCCAGTTGAGCCGTTTACAATTCCCTGTTTTTTGTTTGTCCCCATAAAAATAACAAAAAAAATTTAAAATTGTTCAGAAAAGCCAAAAAAAGTACAAAATGTTCCAAAAAACAATAAAAAATATAAAACAACAAAAAGAATAAAAAAACAGTTCTTTTCAGAACTACCTCCAAATTATAAAATAAAAATGCTAAATTTTTTTTTAAATCTGTCATTCTTTTTTCCCCATGGTACGCTCCCCGGTTCGCTCCCCGGTGCGCGTACTGGGCGCTCCCCCCGTGCAAATTGAAAAAAAAAATTTTTTTTTTTGCCCTGTGGGGCCCTTTTATGGCCCCACATCAAACCTAGGGGGTCAGGGGGGGTCTACCCTGCCCCCTTTTGGTCATTCCCCCCTTTGTTTTTGCCACCTCTTGTGTCTCGATCCTACCGAGACACAAGATGGCGGCCGCTCCGGACTGTTTGGAATGTGAGGAAATATGAATTTTTATGGTCAATTGTGTCCCCTAACGTGAACCCCACCGTCTCCATGTACGAGCTTAAAGTGCATGTAACTTCCCTCCTCGACCCGCTATGAAAACGCAAACACATTTGCGTCAAACGTTAACATGTCCTCTTTCAGATCCACCATGAATGGGTCGAATATTCCGTTCCTAAGTGTGCCTTGCCAACGTCTTTACATGGTGCACTCTTCACGTTTCCCCTGGTTCAGGCGAGTTAGGCCCTGATTTCTGTCATCGAGTCTTTCCTGCCTTCTGTCTCTGGATGCTACAGCCCGGACCGGCATCTGTATCCCTGACCTTTGTCTTACTCCCTGCGCGGCTAGCGGGGCCAGGCACGGCCTGCTTGCCTGCCAAGACTGTATTCAGCCTTCAAGTTATCTGCTCCGCTCCTCGAAAATACATTCCTGTCTACTAGTTTAGGTAAACATCCTTCCCAGCTGCAGAGCAAAGGGCCTGGCCTCTCTGTCTCCATGCAAGTAATTCATTGCTCTTGTTACCATGGTAGGCCCATGGCCCCTCGCATTACACGTAGACACGTAGTCACATATGCACTCATTAACAGTCAGTATAGAGTAGCCTCTGCCCAAGAGACCTTTCCTTCTAGATAGTATAGTTCCCCAAACACGAGATATCAGATATGATTTAGGAACGAGTTGCTCTGACATGCCAGACTTCTGTCTCTTGCCTCTAGTTTAAATGTCAAGACCCCTGCACCCTCCAGCCTCACGTCAGTCACACGTCATGCTGCTGCGCGCGCATCCTTGTTTTAGATTTCTGCTGACATTGCAAGATTCTGCTATGTTTCCACCCACTTGTGACACTCTCATATGACGTTTCCAGCACACACCTCCGTGTACGCCCTCGTGCACGCCTTTCTGTTACGTACATGTATGCTTATCTCGTTTCTCTCAGCTCTTACGCCTTCTGCATTCATTACCATTCATCTGTTTTTACTATAAATAATGTACATTGTCAATAAAATATGTGCTATCCCTTCCTGAGCCTTCGTGGTGACGGAAATTGTAGACCATGGTTCGAACCATACCATTCCATTTTATGGAATAAAACCCCTTTGAAAACCTCGGATGCCACGGATTCTGCCTCTTATTTTTTCTGAGTTATTCTTCTTGTATTTTACCGCATAAATTAAGCATAGGTAATTTAATTTTACCACATAATTTGGCGCCCGAATAGGGACCCCTCCCCCACCTTACGCGCCGGCGGTGCGTTGCAGGCCCGGTCCCCTGCCACAGCCGGACGGACAACTACGCGTATCCGCAGGATTTCCTGTATCTCCCTCAGGCCAACGGAGGTGACTGGGGCTGCGATCGACACCCAGACGAGGCGGTGAGGAGTGCGGAGGATCCCGAACAGAGCCTAGCTGAGAGAGCAAGATCCGAGGTATCCGGAGGCCCACCAGGTTCCGAAGTTCCGAAGTACCTACGTCACAAGTCGAGTCCAGTCCGGTCCAGTCCAGTGTCCAGTTTCCGAGGCCTTCCGTTCCGTGCTTCCCGGTGAGTACCGTTGCTGGGGACGCATCTAGACGAGCGCATTAATTTGTGCCGGTCAAGACGGGTTTGGGTACACAGACCCGGTATGCACTGTTTTAGCGGTGTATCTGTACTGTTTAGCAGTATATCGAGTATGTAGTTAGCTAGTTTTATTCTAATCATTATTGTTCGTTTCCAAAAATGTTTCAGTGTGTTTTAAATGTCGTGGTATGAGTGATTGTTCGATCTTCATTACTGTGTTTATTGTATTTACTGTGTTCAAGTTCGAGTCAGTATCAAGTAGCAGGGCTCAAGATGCCTTTATTTTCTAAACTAAGACAAATAAAAACTAGAAAAGGGATACTCGAGGAAGCTGTTCCCATCCCACCCAGGGACACTCCCGGATATTTTATGTATCACAAGCACGGCCTAGATGCCGTGTTATTTCTCGATTTATGGGTGGACTATACCAAAGATTTAGAAGCGAATCAGAAATGGCCCGCTACGGGGACATGGGATGCCGACTGCATCATGAGAGTAGAAGAAGCGTTATGGAAAAAGAAAGCCAGACAGTCACAGAAGGATGCCATCGAATTATGGCGTAAAGAATCGCATAGACGCACAGAGAAAGCACTCAGAAAAGCAGAGAAAAGTAGAGAGGATTCAGACAAAACCCGAGAAAACGTACTAGTAGAGGAAGGTATACGAGTTAAAGCAGAACAAGTAGACAGACAACGAAACACTCTTATGAATGGTATGTATCCTCTTCTGACCGAGGGTTTACCTAAGGCCACCAAGGAAGTACCAAAAGATCTGCCACCTCCATTACTCCCGACTAAATTACATCACAAGACCGCAAAGGACGTATTCCTTTCTTCCTATTTAGACGATATAGCCCCCGAATATGTTAACGTTCCGCCGCCACATATACCACCTGCTGACAGCCCCCTCCCCCAGGATGATCAGCACCCACTTCTGCAACCACGAACTCCTCCTGCGCCTGTTCCTCCAGCCCCAGTCTTTCCTGCACCTGTTCTTCCTGGCATGAATCCACTAAATCCGTTTACTCCTGGCACCTCAGGAGGTGCGGCAGGAGGTTTCCAGACACCACCACAAACACATCGATTGACTTATAGGGATTTAGCACAACAACGTACACCTCGAACAGTGGGTTACGACATATTTAAAGAGCCTATCACAGACTGTAGATATGATCCAGTACCCGGTATAGACGACAGAATGATGTTATCATCACTACGTCTACGACGAGTTGCCAACTATTTAATGTTACTACCAGGAATGGTTGAACATCTAGACAGAATATACCTTTTTGTCCAAATGGGGCAAGGCCCGGAAAGTATTGGCGAGGCCATGGCACATCAGAAAGTTGACACCCAAAGAATGATATTACGTTTCTTCATTAACTGCTTGATAAGAAACCAAGATAGGCCTGGTGCAGACCAGGAAGAAATGAAAGCACTTAACAAATGGGGTCAGAATATAGCAGACGGAAAACATGATAAACAGAGTTGTATAGACAATATGTATCGAAGGATCCGAAAAGCAGTAGTAGAAATACACGAAAGGAAACAGCCTGAAAGTGCAATAGAGTCAGACAAGAATGAATCCTCGGCGGAGGAGGAAGAACAACCAGGGACCACAGTAGGAACATTGCAGTTACCAGCTAAAGAAATGATAGCATATGTAGGTAAGGGAAGACCCTTTAATAATTCAATGCGCCCGGTACGTCCAGAAAGTAAGAGACTTTTTCAAGCAGCCATGTCAAATCCGAAGACTCCTGAACACCTATTTCAGGCTACCGATAAAATACTTCAAGAGCGAATGGGGTACCATGTACTCGATTCTATTGATGAACAAGAATTAGCCAGGTCAGCAGTACAATGGGCTGACAGTTCCGATAAATATAGTGATGATGCGTTAGCGCAAACGTTTTTGAATCTTTCCCCAGATGAACAGCGTCTAGCTGGTATGTACATGATACAACACCTACTTATTTTGTATAAAAGCCAACACTCTGATCCTGGTCCCCTACCTGATATATTAATAGAACTACTCATGAATAAATGGAGAGGCCTAGGTACCGATTTAATTAAAGTAATTCTAGAACATCGGCACAGATATAGTGCCTTCCTGTGTTCACGGTTTGATCCAGCTCCACCCTTAGAAAGAAAAGCGTATTACATAGACAGACAGAATCCCTTACGAGAAGTGCACCCAGTCAAGAATGATGATAATACTTTTAGACGCATGTTCGTATACACGCCCATAACTAAAATAGAACTATTGGAAATGAAGAAATTAGTGCCCAGCCATGACAAAGATCCCGCGGGTTTTCACCGTGAAATAAAAGACATGTTACTCATGGGTGATTATACCTATCCTGACATCATGAAAATATTGAAAGTATTATTGCCTGCCGGTATTTACGAGAAACTCAAGGAAAAAGAATGGGAGGTGGGAGAGAAAAAGATTGATTGGGCTGCATTAGAAAACGAAGAAAACACTCGAACTCCAGGCCTAGGGCTTGGGGACAACACTAAAGCATTGCCAGGATTGTTAGTACAAGTATTGCCACGTTTATTAGCAACGAAAAAGGAGGGCTGGGATGCAATCTCAGCCTGCAAACAGAAACACGATGAAGACACTAGTGATTTTTATTCCCGATTTGAGAAATGTTTTGGTATTAACAGTGGTCTGAAAGCAAGTAGTGAGTCATATCCACATCTTTTTGTATCCAAATTAGTCGAGAATTCCCTGCCACAGGTTAAGAACAGAGTACTGAAAGTCGAGAGCACCTGGCAAGCTAATACTCCTTCACAAATGTTACAAATGTTACAGTACCACCAGAATAGAATTAGAGAAGAACAGGAACACAAACAAAGACGTATGAAAGACACGAAAATGAAAATGCTAGTTGCTCAGTCAGTCCCAGCTGACGGTCAGAAAAAGGGTACGACACAGTCCAATAATTCAGCAGGTCCTGTTAAAGGGACATGTAACTACTGTAAACAGCCAGGTCATTATATAAACGATTGTGCAGTTTTGAAACATAATATCTCTACGGGTAAAACTAAAGAGAGACCGCGTCCACCTAGACAAGATCAGGCCCAACAACAAGCACCCCAGAACGTACAACCTATGCATGCTGCACAACAGACAGTACAGACCGTAGCAGTACCACAGTCACAGCCCATTACAGCAACACAAAACACGACACAACAGATGTACCAGTATGCACAAAATGATTATCCCGATTATCAGCGATACACATGAAACAGCCTAGAGAGGGAGGTTGGCTTGCCTCTTATTGAGGTTCCTATAGATCAAGAGGGTCCTTATGTACATAGTCAAGTATTAGGGAAAGACAGAAAGTTTTTAATGGACACAGGGGCAAGCAGGACAACGATAAGTCACGACGAGGTTCCAGGGGCACCCCTCTCAGGCTCACAGAATGTTTCCCTTGGTTTTTCAGGAAAGCCTATTATTAATGAAGTATCACAACCTCTTCCCCTTGCAGTTGGTCCGTTAACACGTACTACGGATTTACTACTTACATAATCATGTCCAGAAAACTTGTTAGGTATAAAGACACTGAAAGCTCTAGGAGCTGTGATTTGCTGTTCTCCGGAAGGAGTAAGATTGTTCCTACGTGACTTTAAGGGTCACTATGTGTTGAGAGACATTGATCCCAGATTACAGAATGTTCCGGCACATTTATGGGCACAAGGCCCCACTGATGTTGGTTGTATGCACATTACACCATATCGAGTCACGCTCAAGCCAGGAGTGGTATTACCACGAATGCGACAATACAAGTTACCCCCAGATGCTGTAGTGGCTTTACTGAAAATCATTGACGAGCTCATTGCACAAGGAGTGGTTGTGGAAACTGACTCCAACCTCTGTAATTCCCCCATCATTCCGATTCTTAAACGTACTGATCCAAATGCACCACCAGTTTATCGATTAGTTATTGACCTGCGCGAATTGAATAAATGTATTGTACCACAATATCCCGTAGTCCCAGATATCTCTTCATTATTGACTGCCATTGATTCAGAAGCAACGTTCTTTACTGTAATTGACCTCAAGAACGCCTTCTTTAGTGTCCCAATTGATCCGGAAAGCCAATATCTTTTCGGATTCTGTTTAAATGGACGAAGCTTCAAATTTGCACGCGCACCTCAAGGATTCACAGAAAGCCCCAGCATCTATAGCCAAGCACTGAAAAGACAACTTGACAGTATTCACATGCCTGAAACCACTGCTTTGCTTTAGTATGTTGATGATCTACTGATCACTGCCCGAAGCGAACCTGAATGTGAACGAGCATCACTGACGGTTTTACATTTTCTGGCCGACAAGGGGCACAAGGTGTCCCCTTCAAAGCTACAATTCTGTGTTCAGCAAGTTGTGTACCTTGGGCACTTGCTGTCCAAAGGGGGGAGACAGCTCACACCTGACCGCATCCAGTTAATTGTAAACATGTCACCACCGAAGACTCAAAAGGAGGTGCGGGCTTTCATAGGCCTCACTTCTTACTGCAGACAATGGATCCCCCAGTACGTATTTCTAGCAAAACCACTCATACAGTTAACAACTCAGGAGGCAGCGTCTTCGACTGTCCTCCCTTGGACTCAGGAACATACACAAGTTTTTGAAGACTTAAAGAAAGCTTTATGCCAAGCACCTGTTTTAGCAACACCATGTTACAGCAAGCCTTTTACACTTTTTGTTACAGAACGTGAAGGTACTGCATTGTCAGTACTCACTCAGGAACAAGCAGGTTCACACAAACCGTGTGCTTACTTTTCCAGTACATTAGATCCAGTAGCCCAAGCTCTGCCTGCGTGTTTGAAATCAGTAGCAGCGACAGCTTTAGCAATCAGACAAAGTGATTCCATAGTGTTAGGACACCAATTGACAGTGCAAGTTCCACATTCCGTGGAAGTTCTTTTAAACCGAACACAAACTCAACATTTGACTATAGCACGACTGACAGGATATGAATTGACATTGTTTCAGCCACACATAGAAATCAGACGCTGTAATACATTGAATCCCGCCACACTTCTGCCATTAAGTGAAACAGACCCATTGGCACATGATTGTATTGAAATCATTACCATCACGACGAAACCCAGACAAGACTTGACAAACACTCCATTACCAGATCCAGACCTGACACTTTATGTGGATGGTTCATGCATGAGAACAAGTACAGGAGAGT
Source organism: Lissotriton vulgaris (assembly GCF_964263255.1). Taxonomy (NCBI): domain Eukaryota; kingdom Metazoa; phylum Chordata; class Amphibia; order Caudata; family Salamandridae; genus Lissotriton; species Lissotriton vulgaris. The sequence continues at coordinate 1,499,847,062 of NC_141691.1, forward strand.
TAGTGGCCGCCTACGCAGTCACGACGGAAACTGAAGTCATAGAAACAAATTGCATTGATACCCTGTCAGCTCAAGCAGCAGAGCTCATCGCTCTGACACAAGCCTGTATTCAAGCCAGAAATAAGAGAGTTAACATATATACAGATTCACGTTATGCTTTCGGAGTCGTACACGACTTCGGTGTCCTCTGGCGAGAGAGAGGCTTTTTGACTTCTCACGGTGCCAAAATCCAACACGGTCCTCTCATTCAAGCACTGTTAGATGCAATACATCTACCTACAGCCATATCCATCATGAAGTGCAAGGCACATACGAAAGTCACTGATATCATTTCACAGGGTAACGACCTAGCAGACCGAACAGCCAAGCAGACAGCTCAGAATCAGACTTACGCAACTGACTTGACAAAGACAATAGTCTCGACACCGACACACTGCATGACAGTTAGGGATCCCGCCCTTGATGTAATCGACATACAGACACATGCTACACCAGATGAAATCAAGAAATGGACTGAACTAGGAGGGATCCAAACAGATCAGGGATGGATGACGAAGGGAAAATCTACATGGTTTCTCCCCGACTCTATGGTTCAAGTTATCATTAACACAATACATAGTCCTGCACATCTAGGAGAAAAAGCCATGTTAGACAGTATTCAAAACATCTGGTTCAATAAACATTTACGAGCAGCAGCCAAACAGAAAGTGCGTACTTGCATGATTTGTTGTCAGTTCAACCCAGGTAAAAGCATTCCTGTAGAGCAAGGTGGATTTCATGTTCCCGATCACCCTTTTGAAGTCCTCCAGATGGATTATATCCAGATGGAACGTTGTCGAGGATTCAAATATGTCCTCGTAGTTGTATGTGCACTTTCCCGTTGGATAGAAGCATATCCAGTCCCAGATTACACTGCCCCGACCACTGCCAAGCAGCTGGTACGTGAATTCTTCCCTAGATATGGCTTGCCTCGTATCGTATACTCCGATAATGGTCAGCCATTCTCGTCCGAGCTTATGAAACTGGTTACACTCCTGCTCGGCTATCAGTGGAAGTTCCATTGTGTCCGACATCCCGAGGCAGCAGGTCTCGTGGAACGCCACATCAGACTCTGAAAATTCGTCTTGCCAAAATCTGTAGAGAGAAAGGCGTCGACTGGATAGTAGCTCTACCAGTTGCGCTCTTTTATATGAGGATGATCTCACACTCCAGAACAGGGCTATCCCCGTACGAGGTGGTCTTCGGTAGGCCACCAAATATGTGGGGGACGCCTCTGCCTCAAAAAATCACAGATATTGACTGTAATATGCTGACAGATTACCTTGCCTCCTTGATGTCTGCACTACAATCATGTCGTTCACAGGTTGCTGCAGCTTTTCCCGACCACTCCGAGGTGAAGCCACATCAGATCGTTCCTGGCGACTTCGTATACGTGAGGAACTTCGATCGGAGGAGTCTGCTGGAGCCTCGCTGGCAGGAGCCGAAACTTGTTTTACTTACTACAAGGACAGCCGTGAAAGTAGAGGGCCGCAAGGGCTGGCTCCACTCGAGTCATATAAAAAAATGTTATGGACCGCTTCCAGATTTAGACTCCCAGCCCGGCTCTCCTCCAGACATTGACTCTAAACTTCCTCTGGCCGAGAAAACTCCGTCCGAGGAGTATAAATCAAAGTTGAGGTCTAGCAAGTCAGACAGTTTAATTGTTTAAGTCCTCCCCTACGTGAATCGGTTAGACGTGTTTCTGACATGTATCCCCTAGACCCCAATAGAGAGAGAGATAGACAGAACAAGCTCAAGAAACGAGAATATTGTAAATCACTTCGTAGTCACTGTATTGTGACATTATTAATTATGTTTTTTCTGAGTCTCACGATTATTGCTGCCAGTGTTCTATTGCATATGTATTTCCCTCTCTCCATACATACACATCTTTTTCCAAATGGCACTGTTGAGCATACTTTCAGTGAACTACCCCCGCACGAGTTGTCCTATCGGCTTGCGCTGCGCAACAACACTTTTACTAGTATGTTACATCATTCCCATCAGTCTAGCAATGCTACCAATTGTTGGATATGTGGCCGACTTCCTCCCTTTCAGAAATATCAGGGAGTTTTGCCCCTCTTCCCGTACCCATTTACACACAATGGTTCCTGTGGTGCATGGTTTAGTTTGATCAATTCCTTAGACTCTAATTCAGTAATCTACAAAGGCAACTGGGTATGGGGAAACCTGAACACCGTTTTGCATAGAGTATGTTATCCTGACAAGGAGGGTCTTCCTCAAAGGACAGGAACTGATCTAGAAAATGAAGTATATGGATTAGGTAATTATACACTTAACCTCATGATTCTGAATGTGGAATCCGATACAGGTCCAGACTTACCTTCTATGTCCGTGTTACCAGTTAAAGGTGAATTATGTGTCAGAAAGAATGGTTCAGTGCCCTTAGGTCATAGTCAATGTACTACTGTGATCGAATTCAAAGATAATGGCAAGTCAACATTCAAAGCTACCCGACATTCCTATTTCATCTGTGGTCACACAGCCTATATACGTTTGCCACTAGATTGGGATGGGACATGTTACATTGCATTCCTTCTGCCACCTGTTTTTCTAGCTCCAGCTGACTATCACAAGAACTCCCGACTAGTACCTAATAGACCCAAGAGAGAACTCCCGATTGTCGACTATACTGAAACGGCATTGGAACAATATACAGATTTCAATAAAGGTCTCTTCCCCTACTTAGGAGCTGTTTTCAATAGTAAATCAATACGGCACCTGACCAGAACCCTTGAAGCAGTGGTAAATGAAACTACTTCCGCCCTAGGTAACTTAACGGAGGAACAGTCTGCTATGAGACTTGTTGTCCTTCAAAATCGTCTTGTTCTTGACGTCATCCTGGCCGATAGGGGCGGTGCCTGTAGAGTCATCGGATCGAGCTGCTGTATTTTCATTCCACAAAACGCACCTTCAGTATATAAAGCTATTACCCGTCTTCATAAGATTGCAAGTCAGATACACCAGAATCCAGGAACCTGGACTTGGTCCGGTTGGTTCTGGAGCGTGTTATCAGCCTGGGGATGGAAAGTCCTATCCTTCCTAGGTATTGCCCTTCTCATAGTATTCAGTTGTTGTCTATGTATACAATGTGGGCCAGCGATTTGCGGCTTGTGCACCACATCATGTATTCCTCATTCAAGTCCACGTTCAAAACACCGTGGGAAAAAAGAAGAGCAAATGATGTTACATGAACAGATCGATAGATTAATGAGGATTGATAAATCATGAAGGGTCCGTAGGGGACAAAGGAGGGAATGAGGAAATATGAATTTTTATGGTCAATTGTGTCCCCTAACGTGAACCCCTCCGTCTCCATGTACGAGCTTAAAGTGCATGTAACTTCCCTCCTCGACCCGCTATGAAAACGCAAACACATTTGCGTCAAACGTTAACATGTCCTCTTTCAGATCCACCATGAATGGGTCGAATATTCTGTTCCTAAGTGTGCCTTGCCAACGTCTTTACATGGTGCACTCTTCACGTTTCCCCTGGTTCAGGCGAGTTAGGCCCTGATTTCTGTCATCGAGTCTTTCCTGCCTTCTGTCTCTGGATGCTACAGCCCGGACCGGCATCTGTATCCCTGACCTTTGTCTTACTCCCTGCGCGGCTAGCGGGGCCAGGCACGGCCTGCTTGCCTGCCAAGACTGTATTCAGCCTTCAAGTTATCTGCTCCGCTCCTCGAAAATACATTCCTGTCTACTAGTTTAGGTAAACATCCTTCCCAGCTGCAGAGCAAAGGGCCCGGCCTCTCTGTCTCCATGCAAGTAATTCATTGCTCTTGTTACCATGGTAGGCCCATGGCCCCTCGCATTACACGTAGACACGTAGTCACATATGCACTCATTAACAGTCAGTATAGAGTAGCCTCTGCCCAAGAGACCTTTCCTTCTAGATAGTATAGTTCCCCAAACACGAGATATCAGATATGATTTAGGAACGAGTTGCTCTGACATGCCAGACTTCTGTCTCTTGCCTCTAGTTTAAATGTCAAGACACCTGCACCCTCCAGCCTCACGTCAGTCACACGTCATGCTGCTGCGCGCGCATCCTTATTTTAGATTTCTGCTGACATTGCAAGATTCTGCTATGTTTCCACCCACTTGTGACACTCTCATATGACGTTTCCAGCACACACCTCCGTGTACGCCCTCGTGCACGCCTTTCTGTTACGTACATGTATGCTTATCTCGTTTCTCTCAGCTGTTACGCCTTCTGCATTCATTACCATTCATCTGTTTTTACTATAAATAATGTACATTGTCAATAAAATATGTGCTATCCCTTCCTGAACCTTCGTGGTGACGGAAATTGTAGACCATGGTTCGAACCATACCATTCCATTTTATGGAATAAAACCCCTTTGAAAACCTCAGATGCCATGGATTCTGCCTCTTATTTTTCTGAGTTATTCTTCTTGTATTTTACCGCATAAATTAAGCATAGGTAATTTAATTTTACCACAAAAGTTGACAGACACCCGAGAGCCAATCAGCTTTCCGCGCGCGAACTCGCGTAGCGCGCTGGTGCGCGCCCCGGTGCGCGTACTGGGGCGCGCTTATTAATATATATTTTTTTAACCCAAATTACTCAAAATCCACTGGAGCACATATCTTGAGCCATAGCAAAGGCACATCGGGCTACCAGTCCCTACAATTTTGCCAAGATTGGTGGAAATCCATTCAGCCGTTCGGGCTAAAAGTGAGTCCAACCGCCCTATGGAAATTAACATGGGGAAAACACGTTTTAGGACCCCCCTTTTATCTCGGCCCCCGCTTGACGAATCCCCCCCAAACTTCCAGGGAAGGAGCGGAGCGCCGCAAGGCAATTTTGAGGAAAATTTCAGGCAGATCCCTCAACCGGTGCCAAATTTATTCCCAATAGAACGTTGCGGATTCCCTATGGAAAACAATCCTAACTATGACGCCAGTAGGGAATATATATTTATATATATATATATATATATATATATATATATATATATATATATATATATATATATATATATATCCGTTCCAACTCCTACTCTCGGCAAAAGTGCAGAGTCCTCGACGTAGGTACAGACCACAAGCACTGCGATAAGTTTTAGTTCAAGGGTGGTTTATTGCTCTTCTGTCCCCAGCATGACGCGTTTCGGCTGCAACACGGCAGCCTTGATCACATATATATATATATATATAACGAAAATGCCATTCACCACCAGTTCTTTACCGAAAGGAATAACAAGAGTAAGCCCAGATTTCGTGCAAGTTCTTCAGTGATTTATTTTTCAATTACACCAGCCATCCGTCATAACGCGTTTCACCTCTCAAACGAGGCTTGATCACATGACGTGAGATGAAACAAGGGTCTTAAATACTTTCCAATGTAGGCGCGGCATATCATATTCATTTAAAGTGACCAATGCATGGATTCCTTGTCAAGTTAAAACATGAACAGAATTGAGGGCCAGTGCCCAATGTATTCAATCCTATATGTCGTCATATGTTCAATTTCATACATGTAGGTTAGTTCCCACTCTATGTACACAACTAATTATTTCTGCAAATGACTTAAAACATCAATCATCAACAATTCATTAATAACTATCTATCTATATATACACTATTATCGAAAAATATTCATTATATCTACATCTCAAATATAGAAAAATTATCAAAAATATATATATAAAAAAAGTATACATATATATAAATATATATCTCTCTCTATATATACATCATACCAATGTTTACATATATACACATTAAAATTAGTCATGTATACATATCTTTTGGGAATAAACTATATATCTGTACAGTCATATTTGACCTAGATTTAGTAATCCACTGATTGGTATGATTCTTCCTGGATAAATGTGCAAAAGTAGTTTAGTTAGATTTAATGGATATGCCTATATTATCTATATAATATTATTAAAAGCAAAGACCCTCCAAAGCAGCTGCGAAATATATATAATACAAAAATTAATGTAAAGTGCTCGTGCTACATAATTAATTTAAACAAAGAAAATAGTTTCATTTTAAAAGAAAGTTGTTTCACAGGAAAGATGGAAGTCGTGGATACCAGAATATTTAGACAAACTCTGTGGTTATTTCAAATGCTATAGCAAGGTAGATCTCATGTATCAGCCGGGGTATATTTAACATCCCTAACCAGGAAATGACCAAGAGCGACTATCAATACCCAACAAAAGAAAAGGGAAACATCACAAGATCTAAAATGAGACGAGGTGGAATCTAATAAAAGAGCTGATTGTGAACACAGGCAGGTTGATAGATATAAAGAAAGTCCTATTCAGCATATTGTATTAACAGGGTCTCATAGTTCTTTTAAACAGGTATATAAATCCTCCCGGTCATTAAGTCCAGCCAGACTTTTACTATTCATTTCCAGGATATACCTTGTTTCCAGGAGACGGAGCTTTCCTTCCCTATCGCCTCCCCGTTTCAAAGGCAGAATCGTATCCACTAAATAATACTGAAGGCCACTAGGGTCACTATTGTGCATGGCTTCAAAGTGGCGCGCCACCGGTTATGATTGGTCCTTGCTGGTTATGGCTCTGATATGCTGGAGAATGCGTTTATGTGCCAAGGGTCGCGTGCTGCCCACATAATTAAGGCCACACGGGCACTGTAGAACATAGACAACAAACTCCATTTTACACGTCAGTCTCTTGGTGATGGGTATGGGACACTCTCTAAAAGGACTTATATAATGAGTTTTGTTCACTCCATATTTACAAGCTTTACAAAAAGCACATTTTCTGAAACCCTTACTCAGGGCCTCCCACGTCCCTGATATGGTCGTCTCTAAGTTACTGCTAACCAGGGCATTTTCCATCGATGGAGATTTACGGAAGGTGATCTCAGGTCTAATGTAGACATCACCCCCAATTATTGGGTCCCCCTTTATCAGGCTCCAATTTTTCAAAGAAAGCTTTTTAATCTCTGAATGCTGTTGACAAAATGGGACTATAACCCTAGAATTTACATGCAAGCTGTCAGGGCTGGTTATGGGTTCCTTGACCTTAGGTATAAGAGATTCTTCTCTTGTTTTGACTCTCGTTTTCTTTATTGCTATGTCAAGGACACTCTCTTTGTATCCTCTTTCCAGGAAGCGCTTTTTGCTTTCCTGTTGGGCCATTTCACAATCAACATCCGTGCTACAAATTCTCCTCAGTCTCAGCATCTCCCCATAGGGGATGCTGTTAATCAAGTGGCGCGGATGTTGACTTGCGGCGTGGAGAACCGTATTGCCTGCAGTTATTTTTCTGTGTAATCTAGTCTCAAGTTTGTGATTCTTGATGAAAATCTCAACGTCCAAAAAATTAACAGTGACATCATCTATATGAGAAGTAAACTGCAAATTCAACGAATTCATATTTAACAGTTTGACAAATTCTTCTGCATTAGATTTTGAACCCTTCCAAACTAGAAAGAGGTTGTCAATATATCTTAAATACATTATGACACGTGTTCTCATAGTATCACCATGCAAGCCCATGAGGACCCGCTCCTCCCACAGCCCCATATGCAAGCATGCAAAGCTGGGGGAGAAGCAGGCCCCCATGGCGACCCCTCTCAACTGTTGGTAAATCTGTCCATTAAAGATGAAATAATTCTGTTCTAGGCAGAGTTTCAACATGTCTAAAATCATACGATCATGGCTAGAACAGTTATCAGGACGTTTAGACAAGAAGTATTCGGCTGCTTTTGTACCGTCACGGTGCCTTATGGATGTATATAAGGCAGTGACATCCAATGTCATCAAGATATAATTGTCATTCCATTCAAGATTGTTTAGCTTGCAAATTAAGTCTGTTGTATCCTTTACATAGGACAAAAGTGTTAACACCCATTCTTTTAAAAAGAAGTCAATATATTTAGAAATGTTTTCAGTTGAACTGTTTATTGCCGATAATATGGGTCTCCCGGGTGGTGAGGATAGGTTTTTATGGACCTTCAGCAATAGATATAGGGTGGGTATCACCGGACAGTCTTTTTTGAGAAACTTAAATTTGTCATTGGAAATGAGGCCGGCACTCCTCCATGCCATTAATTTAGAATTATGCTCTGACCAAGCTGTCTTAATTGCGACAAGATTGCTTTTTTTGTAACAATCTAAGTCGTTCAGTTGAAATTCTGCTTCCTTGACATAATCGTCACGATGCCACAAGACGATATTTCCTCCCTTATCTGCCTGTTTCACAATGACGTTTTTGTCAGCTTTAAGTTTTTTGATCAGGTTGTTGTAGCATTGGTTCTGCCTACTCAAGATGGCATGTTTCTTGTTTGTAGCAGTATACAGTTTCTTCAAGTTTTTGATGACAGAATCCTGATATAGATCTATACTATCATGGGTCATAATGGGCAAAAAAGTCGATTTCTTTTTGAAGGAAGTAAATCTTGGAATATTACCCACATCATTGTCTGTTTGCGGGGGTTGTGTCTCAAGCTGATCCTCCTGTTGTAGGCTCCACAATTCATTGAGTGTCACATCCGCTCCAGTTGAGTGCAGCGTGGGGCTAACTGCATCCAAGTTGCCACGCTCTTTATATGGATGCAAGCGATGATATTTGCTCAATTTTAACTTCCTGACAAAGCGGAAGGTGTCCATTCTGAGATTAGCATAGTTCATGTTGCTTGGGGGACAGTAAGATAGTCCCAAACTCAGAATCTGCTTTTCTTTTACGCTTAAAATAATGTCAGTCAAGTTTACAATTGTTGTTGTTGTGCTGAGGTTGCCGCTTGAGTTTGTGTTTGGAATCTGTTCCAATTTCCCCTCTTTCCTCGATTGCCCCTCTTTCCTCCGGCCGTATTTCCTCTTGTGGCATTTCCGGCGCTGGAGGCGTTTGATGTTGGCCCTTTGTTGTTTTGTTGGGGGTTTACCTTCGATTTTGATCTCAGTGTGTCTCGACGGCTTTCGCAGAGGCAGTTCACCTCTTGTGCCGGAGACAGTTTGGTAAACCCCTCTTGCAAGTTTTTTCTCCTTTGTTCGTTGTCAGAGTCACTTTCCGCTGCTGAGCTCAGGTCCGTGGATGAGGCTGATTTAGTAACACCCTGCCTAATCATTTGATTGTTTATACCCACTTGCGCTTTGATGTTATCGAAGCGGCGTGCAAAAGTGAAAATCTGGCCATGGAGATAATCAAGTCTATCTCGTTCAAATTTAAAGGCTTTTCTTTTTTTGATTATATATTCCTCCTTTGCAAGCCTTATCATCATTTCTTCTCGTAGCTTGGTGGTTTGTTCCGTGATACCTATTACTGTCAGTAGGAAATCCGCAACATTCTATTGGGAATAACTTTGGCGCCGGTGGACGAATCTTTGCGAATTTTTTAAAGTTCGTGGCCCGCTCCGCTCCTTCCCTGAAAATGTGGGGGGGATTCGTCAAGCGGGGGCCGAGATAAAAGGGTGGTCCCAAAACGTGTTTTCCCATGTTAATTTCCATAGGGCGGTTGGCCTCACTTTTAGCCCGAACGGCTGAATGGATTTTCACCAAACTTGGCAAAATTGTAGGGACTGGTAGCCCGATGTGCCTTTGCTATGTCTCAAGATATGTGCTACAGTGGATTTTGAGTAATTTAGGTTAAAAAAAATATTTATATCTATAAGCGCGCCCCGGTACGAGCACCGGGGAGCGCACCGGGTGCGCCACGCGACTTGCGCACGGAAAGCTGATTGGCTCCTGGGTGTCTGTAAACATTCCAAACAGTCCGGAGCGGCCGCCATCTTGTGTCTCGGTAAAATCGTGACACAAGAGGTGGCAAAAACAAAGGGGGAAATGACCATAAGGGGGCAGGGTAGACCCCCCCTGACCGCCTAGGTTTGATGTGGGGGGAGCGCCCTGTATGCGCACCGGGGAGCGTACCGGGGAGCGTACCATAGGGAAAAAAGAATGACAGAGTTTTCAAAAAATGTAGCATTTTTTTTATAAATTGGAGGTAGTTCTAAAAAGAAGTTTTTTTTCTTCTTTTTGTTGTTTTATATTTTTAATATTGTTTTTTGGAACATTTTTTTCTTTTTTTGGCTTTTCTGAACACTTTTATATTTTTTTTGTATTTTTTATGGGGAGAAACAAAAAACAGGGAATTGTAAATGGCTCAACTGGGGCAAAATCAGGAACATTTAGGGTTTTCTTGGACACTTATGGTTATCACCAGCAACCATGATAAGTTCGATACTTTGCTCCCCATAGCAAAGTGTCTTGTTACAATATTTGCACACGATTTTGTAATCGGCAAACTTAGGTTGAATAGTAGCCAATGTGTCTCTTGCCCCCGGACCCGATGGAGTGGGTTGTTTTGATGTTGAGGGTCTAGACGTTGATGGGGGTAGCTTCCTGCAGAGGTCCCTTAACTCTGCATTAGAATAATTGTTTGGATGCAAACGCATCATGTGGCGAATCATTGTATGATTCCTGAAGGAATACTTTTTGTTAGGGTTCCCCCTGGAAAACTCAGCACCACAAATTAAACAAGTCACCTTTGCAGCGTTGACTTTTTTAAAACCCCTTAGGATTTTGTAGAACTCCCAAATAAAGTGCTCTTTTGGTTGGTAGGGCTGTTTATTTTCAGGTAGGAATTCTCTTCTCTGTTCCTCCTCTTCATCATTCTCCTCCTCATCCTCTTGACCACCAATGTAATCTTCTGGTGGTCTTTTAGATAGTGGTGGTGATGGTGGTGGGGCAGATCCTCCAGCTGATGCTGCTAATGTAGCCATTTCAAACTAGTAAAGAGTAGAGATAGAACTCCAAAAAGGTCTTCCTCAGTCAAAAGACAAAGTCAGAATAAGGAAAAAAGGTGGGGGCTTTCATCATTTGGAAAACAAAACTGTTCTGGACCAATGAAAAGTGTTATTTTCAAGTCACATGACCCAGGCTTTCATCATTTTGAAACCAAAACTGATCTGCACCAATGAAAAGTGTTATTTTCAGATCACATGACCTGACGCGCTTACGCTACGTGCCCCGGGGCGCGCCCGTAGGCGCGTGGCGTAAGCGCGTCGAGATGTTGCGCGATCGTATGCGATCGCGTGCTTCCGGGTGCGCTTACGCAGTTCGTCATATGACGCATCACGCGACTATGCGAAACGTCACGATGTTGTTTTCATTCGCGGCAATAGCGCTAACGGGACGCTCCCCGGTACGCGCCCCAGGGCGCGCTGCAAAATTGCGCTGACCGGGGCGTTCCCCGGTACGCGCCCCGGGAGCGCTCCGGGGCAAAAAAAAATAAATTCAAAATATTAAAAATATTATTACATAATTATACAATATAAAATTCGTTATAAAAAATATTACTTTTCATACCTATAGAGATTTGCTATTAAAAAACCATTGAAATTCACTGAAAAAAACATAGGTTTCACACCAGTTATAGTTATCTGGAAATTTTACTCGCATAAAACCATTGAACTTGCGCGTGCAATGCACTGCTGATGACGTCACATATTACATCACTCATGACATGGTCAGTGACATCACTCATGACATCACTGATGACACCATCCTTGTGACAGAGTGAGAGACCTCCTTTCACTGTAATGTAACTCTTGAAACACATATTCAAAAATAGAAACTTACATTTTCAAAAAAATGGACATACCCATATCAGTTACAACAACCAATTCCGTAATTCCACCATCTATATACACATCCACTCATTCACCAACAGTTCTATATAATCACTCATACGTATACTCACTCATCATATGTAGTGATACACCTATACATCCTGTTACACACCGACAGTCATCCATACGTTACTCACACACATACTCACACATGCAACTAAACTATTGAACATCCATTTATTTGCATATAGAGCTGTACACACACAACCACCTTACTTCTATGGAAATGTACACATATTTATTCTCTTAAACAATCACTTATAGAAACAAATACTTATTTAAACAGGAACTCTTACAATCTCTTACTCTCACATATACTCACTTATATGCATCAATATTCACATATTCTCAATTAAAACGTATGTAGTTACTGATAAAGACACTAGTGAGACAGTCATTCACTCACTAACATGCACATATACATATACACACTATTCAACCATACAGTCCTGCACATATGCAGTCTTCAAAATACATACAGAGAGAGAGTAAGTCACTCATGCATCGATGTTGTAAGTAATACCCACACTAAACAATACAGACACTCATACTGATACTAAAAAACATCTCATAACTCATATACATACACATGTAGTTACTCACCAACCCATGCAGCCACTTATACACAAAGTAAAACACTAATACATATATTTAAATATTTAAACATTACTCACTAATATTTATTTTTCAGAAAGACACACATTCACTGGATGGTGTCATCAGTGATGTCATGAGTGATGTCACTGACCATGTCATGAGTGATGTAATATGTGACGTCATCAGCAGTGCATTGCACGCGCAAGTTATAGTGAGTCCAACTAACTATAATGTGGGAATTTCAATGGTTTTATGCGAGTAAAATTTCCAGATAACTATAACTGGTGTGAAACCTATGGTTTTTTCCGTGAATATATATATACGTATATATATATATATATTCTGGCCATGTGATCAAGCTGTGTAAGGCGAAACGCGTAATGGCGGCGGCAGGCTTGCTGGAAATAAAACACCTCATTTAAAGCACTAAGAATTGGGTCTGTTCCTTCGTCATTTTGGAGTGTTGGGCTGAGGCGGCTGCTTTGGCCAGTGACGAATTTTCGTGCATATATATATATATATATATATATATATATATATATATATATATATATATATATATATATATGTATATATATATATATATATATATATATATATATATATATATATATATATATATATATATCTTCCATCAATTATATCACTGCACTCCAGAAGTCATGAAGTTTGAAAAAGCTTTTAATAAAGCATAGTTACCACCACTATTGCCACCCCCAAACGAGATGGTCTTTGTCACGATTACGTGAGTCCTTTTCCACTTTCACCCTCTATAGTGTCAGTTTATGTGCCCAGTTAAGTTGCATTCTTGGGGTTGTATTTGTAGGTTAGTTACAGTTTTATTCGATGAAGAAATTACACTTTCGTACCTTGCAATTATATATTGGTACTTTTAATTCTTCCACTAAATATTACAGTACACTAAGTGGTGTTTGTTTGGTATAATGCAAATAGTTTTATCATGCCTCAATCTTCTTGATTCAGGTTGAGCAAGCTTCATTTATGCAGTTCCTTTGTGCTTTTTGGTTTTGTCCATTTCTTGCTCAATAGTTCATGGTTTAGTACTGCTTATTTCAGTACTAGCTCGCATGTTTCTGTTTGTGGACAGTTTATTTCCGGGTATAGTACCCAATATTTTCAGTGCGTTTTCAGATCTTAACACCTTAGCTGCGTGTAAACATTTCTCCCCAGTGCTGCGCTGTCCATTAGAACTAGTGCTGAATGGACGTTCAATGGTCGTGCGCAGCACTGGGGAGGTAGCGCTGCTGACGACCATTGGCCGTCAGCAGCACTTAAGGGGTTAATGCAGTTATTGATGTTTATGTAATTCTTCATCTCTGTTAAGTCTAACCGGAATCTTTGTTTTGAACTTACTAATCAGGTGCAATTCCAATTTTCCTAATTTGAGTGTGTGATTACCTCCTTTGAAGTCTTTGATGTTAGTCATGGATTTTCCAATTTTACATGCTTTACATTTGTTACAGTGAACAGATCCTTTTTGTTTTTCTGTCAACCATGTTGTTAGTTTCTTTGATGCAAAAGGGCTATTCCCAAGTTTATCTTTCAAAGATGCAACTTTGCATTATGTTACATTGGGTCTGTGCCAATTATTTTTCCAATGTCAGGATCTTTTTCCAAAACATTGAAATATTTCTGCAGAATTTGTTGAATTTTAAAACTCTCTTTACTGTAGGTGAGAATTAGTCGTGTTGTGTCCTCTGTTTTTTCTTTGATTTGGCAATTAGAGTGTCCGCTTGTGGGATTGCTTTTGCCCGTTATAGGCCTTCCTTTGCATCTCTATGTCAGTATCCTCTCTTATTGAATCGTTTTTCAGTTTCTTCAAAACTTTTTTTCCGCCATATCATTTGCAGAACAGACTTTCCTCATTCTGTTAAACTCCCCATATGGGATGCTTTTTATCAGATTTGCTGGATGAAAACTTTTACCGTGGAGTATACATAGTCGCTGTAGTTTTTTTTTTTTAATATTATTTTTTTAATTAATTTCTGAAATGCAATACAACAGCAATACCCCCATACCATTACCTCCCCCTCCTGCAATACCCCTCTACCCCCCAAAAACAATCCCCAACAGTTCAGTAATGCATATTGGAAGTATTAGTCAAACAATAAGTAGGTAGGCACACAGTGAGATAATATCGTCATATACAGTCTGGCAAAAGATAATCCATAGAGTGTAAGTATCACACATTGGGCAGCACAACGGTAAAACAGGGAACATGGAGGCCCTCAAAATATCCTGTAGCTACTCAGAGGTCGAGCGACATTCCCCTTCCTGCATCCCTCCGCTCCCCGCTTCCCTTTGATCACGTGTCGCTTCCCCCGTCCCCAGTTGGGCATTGTCTCCTTCACCTGAGAGCGCTCTGAGGTAGGCCAGTAATGGGCCCCAGATATCCTTGGGTCTAGATTTCAGTGGCATCTGATCCGCATAAGTGTGTAAGTTATCCTGCCATGTAACCATGTCTTGCAACCATCCCTTGAATTTGGGTGCTCGCCCCCTACCCCAGCGGCACCCCACCTGGCGACGCACCAGCAGGATACCCAGTGCAAGGAATTTCCCATGCGGGGTATTAATGTCTGTGGTTAGCCCTAATAAAGCCGTTGTGGAGAGGGGTTCTATGGCGAGTCCCAACATATCGGTGAGCCCTACAAAGACCTTCTCCCAGTAGTCTGCCACCTTGGGGAAGGTCCACGCTAAGTGCATGTAATCTGCGGGGATTCGTTTAAATCTGAGGCATCTATCATCTTCCCGCAAGCCTATCCTATGTAAGTGGGCAGGCGTTTGGTATAGTCTGTGCAGAAATTTGAAGTGCAGCAATCGGAGCCTGCTGCTGCCAGAGACGCACTCTGTCTGCATACATGCCAGCTCCCACTGCTCATCAGTGAGTGGTACAAGAAGGTCTTTGTCCCATTCAGTCCATGCTCCGGAATGCAGCATTGGGGGGACAGATGTAACTCTAGCATACAATACAGATGTGGCGTGTTTCAGTGTGTCTGTCTGTAGCATTAAGTGAAGGGAGGCATACACCTCCGGCTCCGCGGGGAAGTCAGGACATACAGCCCGTACGCTCTGTCTGAGCCTAGTGTAGAGGAAGAAATCCATGAATGCAGGTGGATTGTCCCCAAAAAATTGTTCCTTTGACCTGAATGTCCCTTCAAAAAATAGGTCCCCCCACGTGAAATATTGTAGTCTGGCTAGCAAGTTCTGACAAATCTTCTCTGTGGTCACCTGGAGAAGCGAACAGTCACGTAATGGTAACCTAGGGGAGTAGAGCTGTGGAACATCCTCCGCCTTCGCAAGCCAGTGTAGGGCCTTAACTGTGCAGTCCACGGTAGTGGGGTCCTTGTCCCGTTCCTTATATGGGACAAACACATACCCAGTCTGACGGACTGGCGTCATGTGGCCATCTTTTACTGCGAGGTGGAGCATGTAAGGGGGGGACGGAACCAATACACTGCGTAATGCGCCTGAGCACTATAATAGTACTGTTCAAAGTCCAGGACATCAAAGCAGCCATACCTATACGGGAGTGTTAGTGTGTCCAGCTTCAGCCGCGCGCGCTTACCTCCCCAGATCAAACGGATAAGCTGCGTCCTTAAAGTGGCAAAGAAGTGCGCCCCAGGGTGGTAAGGGATGTTAATGAATAAATATAAGAATTTGAGGACAATCACCATTTTGATGATCGATATATGGCCGGCCATGGACAGGGGAAGTTTAAGCCAGGCTGAGACATTATCTGTTACCTTAGATATGGCTCGTCCGTAGTTCGTCCTCATAAGCTCTTCTTTATCCCTGGAAACGTATATTCCTAGGTATTTAACCTCGGACTCCTGCCACTGCAGTGGATAATCCAGGGGTTGAGGGGGGTGTGATCAGTCAGTGGAAACACTGTGGACTTCCCCCAATTAATCTGCACACCAGCGATCGCACCAAATTTGGTAATCTCCACCAAGTTGTCGCTCATATTGCGGACGTATAGGGTAATGTCGTCCACATAAAGGGAGACTTGCCCTGGACAGGTTAAATATATGAGGCCCCTGTGATTGTGATGCTGCCGCAACTTGACCACCAGCGGCTCGATGGAAATGGCAAATAGAACCGGGGACAGCGGGCAGCCTTGTCTCATCCCTCTGGTGACGTGAAAGGGATCTGAGCGGGACCCATTAAGAAGAACCCGTTAAATTGGTGCTTTATAAAGGAGTTTGACCCATTGAAGAAACTGTTCCGGCAGCCCCATATACGCCAGGGTCTCCAACAGATAGTCCCACTCCCAAGAGTCAAACGCTTTGGTGGCCACCGCCGCTCATTTTGGGTCTATGTCCTGGAGGATAGCCAGTAGCGTGCGGAGGTTATGAGATGTGGCCCGGTTAGGAACAAAGCCAGCTTGATCCGGCAGCACAATCTTCTCAAGTAAAGGATTCAGCCTGGTGGCCAGAACCTTGGCCAGTATTTTAGTGTCCGTATTAAGGAGAGATAGGGGCCAAAAGGAATTGCATTGATCCAGAGCTTTCCCGGGCTTAAGTAAGGACAGTATTTGCACTTCTCGCATAGTATCTGGGAGTACGCCCTCTTCCAGCGCTTCATAAAATACTGCCTTAAGGATGGGAGCCAAAATGTGAATATAGGTTTTATAAAAATCAATAGGAATCCCATCTGAGCCGGGGCATTTGCCCGATTTCATGCCCATTATCGCTTCCTTGATTTCGTCTACTTCTAAGTCTAATGCCTAAAATTTTTGTTGCACTGGTCCGAGCCAAGCAAGGGCCACGTCCTCAAAATAATCCCTCAAGTTTAGTGGGGACTGCCTCGGCGAAGTGTAAAGTGTCTTATAATGCTCAGTCAGGATGTCAATCTGGTCTGGTAAGGACCTGCAAATCTCACCCTGTGGGTCCAGCAGTTCAGTCACATAGTTCTTAAAGCGGGGGGGGGGGGTCGTATTGCCCCAGCTAGGGAATGTCCCGGTCTGTAGCCCTCTCTGTATCATCTGGCAACCCCCTGTTTCCCCCTAAATCTGCATTCCTGTTCAGCCACCTCATTATATTCCGACAGTTTCTACCGTATTTGTGCCTTCAGGGAGTTGGAGTTTTCACTGTCTGCAACTTCCCTCTCCTGTGCTTTCAGCTCAACCTCCAAAGCACGAAGGGTCCCACAAAGATCTCGCAGAATGCCCCCCTCCTTCGAGATGCACCACCCCCTAACAGTTACTTTAAAGGCCTCCCAAACAGTTGTGAGGCTTGCCACAGTACGGGTGTTTCTGTGGAAAAACTCTGTCATCTCTTGTTCCAACTCCGCCTTAAAGACGGCGTCCTGTAGCTGCAGGGGGTTAAGTCTCCAGCCCAGGAAAGGTGCTAGGTCCAAGGGTGGCAGTAGGGAGACCCTCAGAGGGGAGTGGTCGGAAAAAGTCTTGGCCATGTGTTGCGCCCCCGTTACCCAGTGAGCCATGCCCTTTGCTAATAACACATAGTACAATCAGAAGAACAACAATGCCCCTGCACTATACAAATTCAGAACATAATAGTGATGATGTCGTAGAAAGCGACGATCAGTTAGTATACATCCACACTTTCGGAGTGACTTTAAGAGAATCAAATATCCAAGTTCAGGTACAAAAGTTCCAAAAAAGAAGAAATGTTCTGTTCCTGGTGTTTAAGTAAATGTTTTATTGTTCCTTTGATAATGCCAACACGTGTTTCATCGCAGGGAACTTACTGCGAATCTTCAGGGCTATTTGAAGAAAGTATGACGAAATTATCAAAGTTGTTGGAAATGCCGTTTCCAGGCAATGCTTAAGTTAGGTTCGAGATCTGTTACACGCTGCCTGCGTGGATAAGGGATCTTGTTCAGTACTGTTGTGTGTAGTGACCGGGAGGAGTTGACGGGTATTTACGGGGGGTCTTGATTAAGACGTAATATTATCAAACAGACCGTCATCGGAAAACGGCACCGGGAACCTCAAGAGGGAGTTCAGCACAACCAAGGTGTACCCGCCTGTTTGATAATATTACGTCTTAATCAAGAACCCCCGTAAATACCCGTCAACTCCTCCCGGTCACTACACAGAACAGTACTGAACAAGATCCCTTATCCACGCAGGCAGCGTGTAACAGATCTCGAACCTAACTTAAGCATTGCCTGGAAACGGCATTTCCAACAACTTTGATAATTTCGTCATACTTTCTTCAAATAGCCCTGAAGATTCGCAGTAAGTTCCCTGCGATGAAACACGTGTTGGCATTATCAAAGGAACAATAAAACATTTACTTAAACACCAGGAACAGAACATTTCTTCTTTTTTGGAACTTTTGTACCTGAACTTGGATATTTGATTCTCTTAAAGTCACTCCGAAAGTGTGGATGTATACTAACTGATCGTCGCTTTCTACGACATCATCACTATTATGTTCTGAATTTGTATAGTGCAGGGGCATTGTTGTTCTATTGTTATTTGTGTGGATCCTCTTGGTCCAACCTTGAGCGGTTTTGTGAGATTACCGCTCGCCCTTTTTGCCTGTAGCAACCACCTCACCGTGCTCTCTACTTTGCGGACATACAGGTGTGCGCCCTATTTCCCTGGTAAATGCAAAAATCTCCTTGTTGTATAACACATAGTACAATCAGGCCCATGTGTTGTGCACTGATGAGTGATGTGTGCCTTCCTTCTGCATAGGGTGGGAAAAACGCCAGGCGTCTACCAGATGTTCAGTTGTCACTATATCCTGTAAGGTGCGTTGTGAAGTGGTGTAGTGGGCTGCCAGAGCATGCGATCTATCCCAAGTGGAATTCACAACAGTATTAAAGTCCCCTCCCCACACAAGGTATCTGCATCCCAGCGTGCATATTTTGCCTCTGATCAGTTGTAAATAGTGGGGGTCATCGACATTTGGCCCGTAATAGTTTACAAATACAATTTCATGTGATAGCAGTAACCCCAATAACATACAGTATCGTCCCTTCGAATCCACCTCTTGCCCACCCTCCACAAATCGGACTCCACGTTTAATCAATATAGCCAACCCCCTGGCATAAGGGGAGTACAAGGCGAAGCTCCCATGAGAAGCCCATCGGGTTGCAAATTGGGGGATACTGCCTTTCGCCAAATGCGTTTCCTGTAGGAAAGCGATGTTAATGTGGTGTCTATCCAGGTAGCCCAGGACCTGCCGCCGTTTCCCAGGGTCATTAAGGCCCCGTACATTCCATGTCATGACGTTAAGACTTGCGATGTCCTTGCCCCGATCACCCATAACTATAGAGACGACATCTAGATTTCGACAGTGCAGCCCAGTCCATTTGCTGTGACCCAAAATACATTAGAAACATTATACCTTGTACCTCATTCCCCACCCTCCCACCCACTCCGGCTGCCCCAACTCGCCAGGAAAAAACATCCCTCCCCCCAAAAACCAGCCATAGGACCTAGTGTCCAATCCCATACAAAAAATACAATATAGGGTGAACGCCCGCGATACGGGGCCACTAGGGACTCCTGTCGTTACCACTTTGCCACTCTTGTTTCACCCATCCACAAGCCCCTGTTACAGAGGTCGATCTGACGGGACGAGAGCCAGTGGCCAGGCAACAGTTTGTGCCTTTGCTATAAGAAAAAGAAGAAAGTATACATCACCAGTTAGCAGAGTGTCTCTGAAATGTCCGTGTGCAACCGTGCTTGGTCAACTGAGTTCAAGAAGGGTCTGATAGCGGTGAATGGGAGCGTGATCTGCGTCTTGCCACTGCCTCCCGGGAGGCGGAGCGTCGGTCTTTTCTGAGGAAGTCTTCTGCATGTTGAGGTGTTGCGAAGATTTGTTGTCAGCCTCTATGGAGGATCCGCAGCCGGGCAGGGTACAGCATGGCATACTGAATGCCACGCGATTGGAGTTGCTTTTTCACTGATAGAAACTTCTGTCTGGCCTCCTGCACCGCTTGTGTAAAATCCATGTAGAAGGAGAGTGTAGTGTTTTCATATTTCACTTTGCCCTTTTCCAGCACCAGTCTCAGTAGCGTGTCCCAGTCGCGATAGTTAAGGAATTTCATTATGAACGGTCGTGGTGGTGTCCCAGGTGGCGGCCTGGTGGCCAGGGAGCGGTGTGCTTTCTCAAATACCAATTGCGCAGAGAAGGAGTCCCTACCAACGAGGTCAGCCATCAATTTCTCCATGAAGTCATCCAGTCTCACTGTGTTGGTCGACTCTGCCAGGCCTAGCATGCGGACGTTATTCCGCCTCGAGCGGGCTTCCAATTCCTAATTTTTCTCCGAGATGACTTTCAGTAGTTTGTCCATTTGGAACGAGTGTTGCCTGCTGCTGCTCGCACCGTCCTCGAGATCCGACACTCTTTGCTCTACCTCCTTTAGGCGTTCCTCATGGCCGTCCAGTTTAGCCACGACATTGTCCAGACGGAGGGACATGGTATCTATTTTAGAGTCGATAGATGTCAGGCTCTGTTGCTTGCGCATCAGCAGATCCTTCCAGCCAGGGTCCCTCATGTCAGGGAGATCGTCATCGCTCTGGCTTCTGGGTGCAGAGCTAGGCGTCTTGCGAGTGTCGAAAGGAAGCTTTGACTGCTTCGGTTCTGCTTTACCCATGGCGTTTGTTCGTACGCTGCCCCTGCGCCACCACCTCGAGGGTGAGGAGAGGAGGAGAGGGACTAAGCCACTACCACCCAAAGTAATAATGTCCAGCCCTCAGGGCCGAGTCTGAGGCGCAGTCTGCCCCTCAGAGTAATCAGCGGAGCTAGCGTGAGCAGGCCTATATCTCAGAAGGTCTCTCTATGGGCTGGTGAGCAGTGCTCTCAAACAGGGGGGCAGCGCGAGTTTGCTGCAGGGGGTCCCCTTGACCCCCAGCATCGCCAACTTGTGTCTCTTTGCCAGGCCTTGGCGTGATCTCCAAAATGGCAGGTGAGCCTCGTCGCCTCAGTCGGGGTTGCCGCGCGATGTTGTACCCCCCCAGGTATAATCAGGGCAGGGAGTGCTGCGGGCCAGGAGTTGAGAGCGACGCCAGTGAGTATGAGGCTGCAGTGTATTCGCGCAGTATCCCCCCACTACAGCTGTCACCAGATGAGCCAAGTCCACAAAAGTCTCCCCGTGGCAGCCAGCACCTAAGATGGTGCATCACCTCGTCCAATATCACAGTGCACCTCAGGGAAAAGTCCAGCACCTACTCGAAAATGGCCAGGGTGCCTGTCCACAGCGTGTCTTCTCGTCCCTGGCTGCCTCCGCCCCACAAACTCCACTCCTCCTCAACTGCACAGTCCCCTCATCACATAATGGCCGCACTCAGCGCGACTCACCCTCCGTCCCGCGTCGCACCGATTCCATACAGCGGGAGCAGTTCAGGGAGCACCCCGCGGGAGGCACACAGGCAGCCGGTGTGGGCAGGAAAGCCCGAGCGGAAGGGTCTGGTCGTGCCTTTGATTATCGCTGACCGCAGCTGCCCCAAAGGATATTAGGCAAGTAATCCCCGGCCTCACGTAGGGTTGAGAGCCGCCGCAGGCCCCCAGCACCTACAGCTCCGCTAGGCCGGTCCGCCTCCTCGGTCTTGCAGATTGCGCCCCGGATCTTGCAGCGGGCCAATCTTACACTGCTTGTGCACTGCACCTCAACAGCAATATTCGTGCTGAAGAACGGCTATTATGTCCAGGCAGGATGGGGGTAATGATTCATAAAACGCCCGGCTCGGCGGGAGCTCTACACTATGGCGTCCATTCCGGTCTGGCGCCACCTAGCGTCCTCTAGTCGCTGTAGGTTTGCGATAAACTTTGGTGTGTATCTAATTTTCCTCTGTGTACACTTGGACATCCAGATATTGAATTGTTTTGGAACTGATGTTGCAGGTGAATTTCAAGCCTACTTTGTTGGCGTTCAAGATGTTAAAATATTCTTTAAATTCACTTGGGCTGCCATTCCAGATCAGAAAGAGATCGTCATTGTATTTCAACCATAGTTCTATCTTGGTCGTGTACATTTCATTCACCTCTTTCCATGCGACAAATTTTTCCCACCACCCCATGGTCAGATTAGCAAAGCTCGGTTAAAAATGATATTCCCATGGCAGTGCCGTACTGTTGAGTATATACCTTTGGATTAAAAAGAAAGATCTTGGGGCATATTACCAACAACTAGCGATACTTTTTGTCTCTAACTTGTTTAGAGACAAAAATTATCGCCGCAAATCGGCGATTTTTATCGCAGATAAACCTTGCTATTAGCAAGGTTTATCGCAAATGCGATAAAAAACGGCGGCAATGCATGAATATCGCTGAAAAGTTCGCGATATTCATGCATTATCGAGCAAATGCTCTTAGCCATGTTATTCACCTCCCATTGGATAACATGGCTAAGAACTGCTCAGGGCAGGTGTTAGCTTTTGGAGATATTCGCGCTTAGCGCGAATATCTCCAAAAGTTGGTAATAGGAGATAGCGATGTTAGGGACTGTTTCCAGTTGCTAACATCTTGGCACGCCCACTTTGCATGTCATTAGTGATAAATATCACTGACATGCAAAGTGGGGCCCAAGATGGTCGCTATCTCCTATTAGCTGTCACTAACTGGTGTTAGCGACAGCTTGGTAATAGGGAGATAATTTTATCTCCGCTTTCTTGGCTTTTAAAGCCAAAAAAGCGGAGATAAACCCCCTTGATAATATGCCCCATTGTTCTTCCGGCATAATTCCACCATTTCCATTAGCATCTTTGTGTGCTTTAGTTCTTGGATGTTCATGTGAAGATTGAAGGGTAATACCGGCATTGCCCACATGTTGGCTCTAAGTGAAGCCTGACTGCCTTTGTGACAAGCTGCCAGAGGACTGCAGAATTCTGTGGAAGATTTGGAACGTTGTACTCTTGGAATATCAAGTTTTAAAGATTGTGCAATAAAAACATCATAGTCAAAATTTAAACTCCCAAATTATCTTGAAGGTAAGTAGTATACTGAAGTATACATTTTCCATACTTACTTCATCTGTGTACATTGAGGTTATATATATATATATATATATATATATATATATATATATATATATATATATATATATATATATATATATATATATATATATATATATATATATATATATATATATATATATATATATATATATATATATATATATATATATATATATATATATATATATATATTCACTGAAAAAACCATAGGTTTCACACCAGTTATAGTTAGCTGGAAATTTTACTGACATAAAACCATTGAAATTCCCACGTTATAGTTAGTTGGACTCACTATAACTTGCGCGCCTGCAATGCACTGCTGATGACGTCACATATTACATCACTCATGACATGGTCAGTGACATTACTCATGACATCACTGATGACACCATCCAGGGAATGTGTGTCTTTCTGAAAAATCAATATGTTTTATATTTTAGTTTCTATTTTTGAATATGTGTTTCAAGGGTTACATTACACTGAAAGGAGGTCTGTCACTCGGTCACAAGGATGGTGTCACTGTTTTTTTAATTCTTTTTTGTTGTTTTATATTTTTTAGTATCAGTATGAGTGTCTGTATGGTTTGGTGGGGGTATTACTTAGCACATAGATGCATCAATGTCTGACTCACTGTTTGTATGTGTTTTGAAGACAGCATATGTGCAGGACTGTATGGGTGGATGAGTGTGTATATGTGTGTGTTAGTGAGTGAATGACTGTCTCACTAGTGTCTTAATGAGTAACTACATATGTTTTAATCTAGTATATGTGAGTATTGATGTATATAAGTGAGTATATGTGAGAGTGAGGGATTGTAAAAGTTCCTGTTTAAATAAGTATGTGTTTCTATAAGTGATTGTTTAAGAGAGTAAGTATGTGTAAGTTTCCTTAGAAGTAAGGTGGTAGTGTGTGTATAGCTGTATATGCAAATAAATGGATGATCAATAGTTTATTTGCATGTGTGATTATGTGTGTGAGTAACTTTTGGATGACTGTCAGTGTGTAACAGGATGTATAGGTGTTTCACTACATATGATGAGTGAATATATGTATGAGTGACTATATATAACTGTTGGTGAATGAGTGGATGTGTATATAGATGGTGGTATTACTGAATTGGTTGTTGAAACTGGTATGGGTATCTCTATTGTTTTGAAAATGTTAGTTTCTATTTTTGAATATGTGTTTCAAGAGTTACATTACACTGAAAGGAGGTCTGTCACTCTGTCACAAGGATGGTGTCATCAGTGATGCCATGAGTGATGTCACTGACCATGTCATGAGTGATGTAATATGTGACGTCATCAGCAGTGCATTGCAGGCGCACAAGTTATAGTGAGTCCAACTAACTATAACGTGGGAATTTCAATGGTTTTATGTCAGTAAAATTTCCAGCTAACTATAACTGGTGTGAAACCTATGGTTTTTTCAGTGAATTTAATAGGTTTTTTAAATGCTAATTCCTAACTATAACTAGTGTGAAACCTATGGTTCTTTCAGTGAATTTCAAAGGTTTTTTAAATGCTAATTCCTAACTATAACGTGTGTGAAACCTATGGTTTTTTCAGTGAATTTCAAAGGTTTTTTAAATGCTAATTCCTAACTATAACGTGTGTGAAACCTATGGTTTTTTCAGTGAATTTCATAGGTTTTTTAATAGCAAATTGTTGGGCTACATCTGGCTGATATTTGGGCTACATTTGTTTTTTTTTGTCTCTGATGGCCATCTTTGGGCTACATTGGGCTACATTGAGCTACATTTGGGCTCTAACATATATATAGCCCAATGTAGCCCAATATGAATTTTTTCAAAGTTAATTTTCGTAAAAACCACTGGAGCATATATCTTGAGACATAGCAAAGGCACATCGGGGTACCAGTCCCTACAATTTTGCCAAGTTTGGTGGAAATCCATTCAGCCGTTCGGGCTAAAAGTGAGTTTGACCGCCCTATGGAAATTATCATGGGGAAAACACATTTTGGGACCCCCCTTTTATCTCGGCCCCCGCTTGACGATTCCCCCCCACATTTTCACGGAAGGAGCGGAGCAGAGCGGGCCACGAACTTTGAGAAATTCGGGAAGATTCGTCCACCGGCGCCAAAGTTATTCCCAATAGAATGTTGTGGATTTCCTATGGAAAATAGATTCTAACTATAACTACCTACTGGCGACTGCCAGTAGGTTATATATATATATATATATATATATATATATATATATATATATTGTTTAATACTTTTCAAAAATATAATCCATTTTCCCAACTCAGCTGCAAGAGCAAGACTCCTGTTTAAAATCCAGATTTCCTGAGCTCTTTGAGTCAAAAAAGGGTCTCCTCATGAATATGGACTGACATCAGACAGAAGACAAATAGATTGATAGACAGCTAGATAGATAGACAGATAGATAGATAGTTAGACAGACAGACAGACAGACAGACAGACGGACGGACAGACGGATGGACGGACGGACGGACGGACGGACGGACGGATGGATGGATAGATAGATAGATAGATAGATAGATAGATAGATAGATAGATAGATAGATAGATAGATAGATAGATAGATAGATAGATAGATAGATAGATAGATAGATAGATAGATAGATAGATAGATAGATAGATAGATAGATAGATAAGCAGAAGTGTCATTGCACACACTTTCACCACCGGGTGAAACTCAACTCAGCTAAGAAAATATGTACGGATTGTAATACTCCCCGAACAATTGGCTGAGACACTTTGCATGTCTGCCCCGTCTATTTTGTGGTTTCATTATATGAATTTGGCTATAAGAATACACAAAAAGCTATAAAACTGGGCTATTAAAACGGATAGGAGCTGGATCAAATATGAAAAATGAATATAAATACAATAAATAGCGTAACATTTCAGGCAGTACATACAAGACGTATTCTGACATCACGAAGGCCTCGGGTTGCTGGTGTAACCTCTCAATAAGACCAAATTGTGTTTCTGCCATTAATGACCTTAGCACAGGATGCCTAGCACATGTCGTCCTATTGGTTCCTATGTAAATCAGCTGAAATACTAAAGAAGCCTTGGAGTTGCTTCTACTGGTAATAGAGACTTGGTAAAGAGGAAACATTTGAACGCCAGGAATTTGGGGAGCGGAAGAGCTGCGTAAGAAATAAAAGTGATGTCAACTTCTACATGATTTCACTGTATTTTAAAATGCTTGGAGCTATCTTGCTATAAGAGTAAGTTATTCAGAATTCTAATTGCCTAATATTGTTTATAAAATGCTAATTTCTGCCAAAGGGAGACTTCTAGTCTTCTCCTCTCTCTGGAATCGCTTTACTTTAGAGGCTAATTTTCGGAACAAGCACTGGCAAAGCCAATAGGCCTCAGATAGAATAGGCCGCGCTATTATCTTTGCCAATTTTTTTTACCAATTACTTGCATGTACATGTGTTAAGAAGTCCGTGCATGCGTGGTTGGCTATATTGCAATTGGTTGTGTATTAAAGAAAAGCCATTCCAAAATGACTGATAGTGTACAAAAATGGACTGTAACACATGCACAAGCTGACATCGTAACACGTGAGCATATGCTTTATGACGTATGGTGACCGTTTTTAATTTACCATTCTTACATGACAGGCAGCTAAAACAATATATTAAAATGTAAAAACAAGTGAAAGGGAAGTGAAAAAAAAGTGCCCACAAAGCGCAAAAAAGCAAATCATCAAGCAGCTCTCTTTCAAAAAGTCCTTAACAAGAAACATGAATTTCATCTGGGGAGCAGGATGAGGTCGTAGGATGGGTGGAAAGGCAAGGAGAACTAGGAGTGGGGGGGGTGACACGGGAGTGCCCGTGGTGGGAATGTGGAGGGAGGAACAGGAAAATAAAAACGTGAGAGAGAGAGCATGAAAACATTCACTTCCATGGAGTAATACATGCAAAATAAAGAGAGTCTCTTCATGTATGCATTGGAAGGTTAGAACTCATCCGAGGAGAAGACTGTGAGACAAAAATGATCTTGGGTGGCAGAAAGACACGAATAGAGAATCAAAGCAAGAGGAAACCTCTGAGATAGACAACAAAGCTATCCAATCATGAACAAGGAGCTGACCAAAGCACACCCTCAGAATATATTATGTATTGAGAAATAAGGACTGTCTGTAGACAGCAAAAGCTGTCTGTAGCCACGAGCTACAAAAACTAGTTGAAAATGCATTTAGGAACGCTCTTTTCTGAATGTTGCGAGGTAACTAGACTCATTGTTATGTTTTTGGAATGATTTATGCCTCTGGATGGGGTAAGCTGGGGTTTCCTGAAATTAAAGTATTTTTTTCGCAGCCACGTTTCTGGTTTTTGGATGCTTTTATGCAACTGGCCTTGTGGTAAGTTAAATTAAGTAGCGTTTGATGTTTATGAGCTTTATTGGCTCTTGAATCTATTTTAATATATAGAAGGCATACTCTCTGTATAGCCTGAATAATAACATTTTCTATTGCTTAAAGCACTAATGTAATTTAATTCCATTCACAGCTCATCTGCACTTGGTTTGTGAAAGAAAGCAAAGCAGGAAATAATGTTATGGTTAGAAACAACAGTCTGTTTATGTATTTGTTTGTGTGGATCTATATTGTATTAGTTTGTGCAGTGCAACGTTTAGCTACATCGTATGTTTAGTATTTAATTAATCTAAAACAACCGTTTTTCTTGCATGACCTTCAATGAAAATAGTTTCTGCTGTCATTTAAGCTGTAACTGCAAAACACACCCAAATGAATACAAATCTGCAGTCTCTGAGGAGCTCTAGAAAGTTGGAATGCTCAACAGTAGACTTGTCTGCAGTTTCCTTGTATGAGAGGTCCACCATGCATATCCATATCACTGGGTGGCCTAGTCCATTCCGTAGCCTTTGATCAGGCATGAATAACTATGGGCAAGACTAGAAAGAATTTGGTGACTCAATTGAAAATTCTTTTAGGAATTAAATCCAGGCATGGAACAGCAGTCTCAGCAAACAGTCACTGATCGCGTGCTGCACTGCAACGACCGGAAGTAAATCTGCACGGGAAATGACAATTTCGACAGTATTTCCATGTCATTGTCAAGCTGTTCTGAGTTAATGGTTCTGTAAAGGGGACTAGCACACAGCTGTGAAATTGTGGCATACTTCAGCATTTTTTATCAATTACTTAGCATTTTATAGGGCATGATTTGCCCTTGTTAGGTCTCGCCTGAGACAATGCGCTTACGCCGTGCTGGCGAGATTATAGTAAGGGAAAAAAAAGTCTACCAAAGAGCTTTAAAATTGCGGTTTAGGGCCAGTGCATGTGAGGCATTCAAGTGCAAAGCTGGCATCTGGACTGCTTTCGCCAGCGCGCGCTCGGCCTCACTTACTGCTCCACCTCTTACTTTCGTTATCGCTCACACCCCATATGCTTGTTCCCTTCCACCCTTCCTTTGATGGCAGAGGGCTTTGGAATGCAGATTATGGCCAGTGCATGTGCCTCACCATTTGCTTGCCAGCCCTCCATCAGACTTGAAAGGAATGCACTCCCCGCTATCTTGTTCTTTTATCCCTACGCTCACCATGCATTAGCTAAAGCTCACCAGTGGGCCATTTTTGCCCCTCACTAAAAGCTCCTCTCCTCACGTCTCTTTCTCGCTCTTGCACCCAAGCTCTTTCTGTTACTCCTTGCTCTCTTTATCTCCATTTGTCCCCTATAGTTCTCTCTCATTCTCGCGCTCTCCCTTACTCTCCCTCTAACATCCCTCTTGCTAACCTACTTTCCCTTTCAATGCTGAATATTGAAAAATATAAGCAGTCGCCAGGTGCTTTTAACTCAATTATTTTCACTTTCCACATGCGCACCACTTGTCTGTTATTTTTTTTCCTCCTCCTACCCCTCTCTCTCCCTCCAACTCCACCCTCCAACTCCAACTCCACCCTCCAACTACTACTACACCCTCCAACTCCACCCTCCAACTCCAACTTCACCCTCCAACTCCACCCTCCAATTCCACCCTCCAACTCCACCCTCCAACTCCACCCTCCAACTCCACCCTCAAACTCCAAATCCACCCTCCAACTCCAGCCTCCACCCTCCAACTCCCCCCTCCAACTACACCCTCCAACTCCAACTCTACCCTCCAACTCCACCCTCCAACTCCACCTCCACCCTCCAACTCCACCCTCCAACTCCACCCTCCAACTCCAACTCCGCTCTCCAACTCCACCCTCCAACTCCACCCTCCAACTCCAACCTCCAGCTCCACCCTCCAACTCCAACTCCACGCTCCAAATCCAACTCCACCCTCCAACTCCAACTCCAACTCCACCCTCCAACTCCAACTCCACCCTCCAACTCCACCCTCCAACTCCAACTCCACCCTCCAACTCCACCCTTCAACTCCACCCTCCAACTTTAACTCCACCCTCCAACTCCACCCTCCAACTGGAACTGCACCCTCCAACTCCACCCTCCAATTCCACCCACCAACTCCACCCTCCAACTCCAACTCCACCCTCCAACTCTAACTCCACCCTCCAACTTCACCCTCCAACTCCAACCTCCAACTCCACCCTCCAACTCCACCCTCCAACTCCACCCTCCAACTCCCCCTCCAACTCCAACCTCCAACTCCAACTCCACCCTCCAACTCCCCCCTACAACTCCAACTCCACCCTCCAACTCCAACTCCATCCTCCAACTCCACACTCCAACTCCACCCTCCATCTCCACCCGCCAACTCCAACTCCACCCTCCAACTCCCCCCTCCAACTCCAACTCCACCCTCCAACTCCAACTCCATCCTCCAACTCCACACTCCAACTCCACCCTCCAACTCCAACTCCACCCTCCAACTCCAACTCCACCCTCCAACTCCAACTCCACCCTCCAACTCCTCCCTCCAGCTCCACCCTCCAACTCCACCCTCCAACTCCAACTCCACCCTCCAACTCCTCCCTCCAACTCCACCCTCCAACTCCAACTCCACCCTCTAACTCCACCCTCCAACTCCAACTCCACCCTCCAACTCCACCCTCCAACTCCATCCTCCAACTCCCCCTCAAACTCCAACTCCACCCTCCAACTCCAACTCCACCCTCCAACTCCACCCTCCACCCTCCAACTCAACCCTCCAACTGCAACTCCAACTCCACCCTCCAACTCTACTCTCCAACTCCACCCTCCAACTCCACCCTCCAACTCGAACTCCACCCTCCAACTCCACCCTCCAACTCCACTCTCCAACTCCACCCTCCATCATTCAGGGATACCACCACATCACTCAGGGGCACCACCACATCACTCAAGGGCACCACTCAGGGGAACCACCACATAACTCGGGGACACCACCACATCACTCGGGGTCACCACCACATCACTCAGGGACACCACCACATCACTCAGGGACACCACCACATCACTCAGGAACACCACCACATCACTCGGGGACACCACCACATCACTCAGGGACACCACCACATCACTCGGAGACACCACTAAATCACTCTGGGGACACCACCACATCACTCAGGGACACCACTACATCACTCTGGGAACACCACCACATCACTCAGGGACACCACCACATCACTCAGGAACACCACCACATCACTCAGGAACACCACCACATCACTCCGGGACACCACCACATCATTCGGGAACAACACCAAATCACTCGGGGACACCACCATATCACTCGGGGACAACACCACATCACTCTGGGACACCACCACATCACTCTGGGACGCCTCCACGTCTCTCTGGGACACCACCACATCAATCTAATACACCACCACATCACTCTAATACACCACCACATCACTCAGCCCAACCACATCATCACTCAGCACCACAGCAGCTCCACCCTCCAACTCCACCCTCCAACTCCACCCTCCAACTCCACCCTCCAACTCCACCTCCACCCTCCAACTCCACCCTCCAACTCCACCCTCCAACTCCGACTCCAATCTCCAACTCCACCCTCCAACTCCAACTCCACCCTCCAACTCCACCCTCCGACTCCACCCTCCAGCTCCACACTCCAACTCCACCATCCAGCTCCACCCTCTAGCTCCACCCTCCAACTCCACCCTCCAACTCCACCCTCCACCCTCCAACTCCAACTCCACCCTCCAACTTCACCCGCCAACTCCAACTCCACCCTCCAACTCCACCCTCCGGCTCCACCCTCCAACTCCACCCTCCAACTCCAACTCCATCCTCCAACTCCACCCTCCAAATCCACCCTCCAACTCCACCCTTGAAATCCACTCTCACCCTCCAACTCCAACTCCACCCTCCAACTCCCCCCCTCCAACTCCAACTCCACCCTCCCACTCCACCCTCCAACTCCAACTCCACCCTCCAACTCCACCCTCCAACTCCACTCTCCAACTCCACCCTCCATCACTCAGGGACACCACCACATCACTCAGGGGCACCACCACATCACTCAAGGGCACCACTCAGGGGCACCACCACATCACTCAGGGGCACCACCACATCACTCGGGGACACCAATACATCACTCGGGGTCACCACCACATCACTCAGGGACACCACCACATCACTCAGGGACACCACCACATCACTCAGGGACACCACCACATCACTCAGAAACACCACCACATCACTCGGGGACACCACCACATTACTCGGGGACACCACCACATCACTCAGAAACACCACCACATCACTCGGGGACACCACCACATCACTCGGGGACACCACCACATCACTCGGGGACACCACCACATCACTCAGGGACACCACCACATCACTCGGAGACACCACTGCATCACTCTGGGGACACCACCACATCACTCAGGGACACCACCACATCACTCTGGGAACACCACCACATCACTCAGGAACACCACCACATCACTCCGGGACACCACCACATCATTCGGGAACAACACCAAATCACTCGGGGACACCACCACATCACTCGGGGACAACACCACATCACTCTGGGACACCACCACATCACTCTGGGACGCCTCCACATCTCTCTGGGACACCACCACATCAATCTAATACACCACCACATCACTCTAATACACCACCACATCACTCAGCCCAACCACATCATCACTCAGCACCACAACAGCTCCACCCTCCAACTCCACCCTCCAACTCCACCCTCCAACTCCACCTCCACCCTCCAACTCCACCCTCCAACTCCACCCT
Source organism: Lissotriton vulgaris (assembly GCF_964263255.1). NCBI lineage: Eukaryota > Metazoa > Chordata > Amphibia > Caudata > Salamandridae > Lissotriton > Lissotriton vulgaris. The sequence continues at coordinate 1,499,879,493 of NC_141691.1, forward strand.
CCAACTCCGACTCCAATCTCCATCTCCACCCTCCAACTCCAACTCCACCCTCAAACTCCAAATCCACCCTCCAACCCCAGCCTCCACCCTCCAACTCCCCCCTCCAACTCCACCCTCCAACTCCAACTCCACCCTCCAACTCCACCCACCAACTCCACCCTCCAACTCAACTCCACCCTCCAACTCCAACTCCACCCTCCAACTCCACCCTCCGACTCCACCCTCCAACTCCACACTCCAACTCCACCATCCAGCTCCACCCTCTAGCTCCACCCTCCAACTCCACCCTCCAACTCCACCCTCCACCCTCCAACTCCACCCTCCAACTCCAACTCCACCCTCCAACTTCACCCGCCAACTCCAACTCCACCCTCCAACTCCACCCTCCGACTCCACCCTCCAACTCCTCCCTCCAACTCCAACCTCCAACTCCACCCTCCAAATCCACCCTCCAACTCCACCCTTGAAATCCACTCTCACCCTCAACTCCAACTCCACCCTCCAACTCCCCCCTCCAACTCCAACTCCACCCTCCAACTCCACCCTCCAACTCCAACTCCACCCTCCAACTCCACCCTCCAACTCCACTCTCCAACTCCACCCTCCATCACTCAGGGACACCACCATATCACTCAGGGGCATCACCACATCACTCAAGGGCACCACTCAGGGGCACCACCACATCACTCAGGGGCACCACCACATCACTCGGGGACACCAATACATCACTCGGGGTCACCAACACATCACTCAGGGACACCACCACATCACTCAGGGACACCACCACATCACTCAGGGACACCACCACATCACTCAGAAACACCACCACATCACTCGGGGACACCACCACATCACTCGGGGACACCACCACATCACTCGGAGACACCACTACATCTTTCTGGGGACACCACCACATCACTCGGGGACACCACTACATCACTCTGGGAACACCACCACATCACTCAGGGACACCACCACATCACTCAGGAACACCACCACATCACTCAGGAACACCACCACATCACTCTGGGACACCACCACATCACTCGGGAACAACACCAAATCACTCGGGGACACCACCACATCACTCGGGGACAACACCACATCACTCTGAGACACCACCACATCACTCTGGGACGCCTCCACACCTCTCTGGGACACCATCACATCACTCTAATACACCACCACATCACTCAGCCCAACCACATCATCACTCAGCACCACAACAGCACTGTCCTTGCTTGCTACCAAGAAGCATTGCCATAGCCAATAGGACTCGTATTAGGAAAGTGTAAGCTTTTGGCTTTGTGAATAACAATGCTATAAATTTATATATTTTCAAAGCCAACACATATTTAAAAAATGTGTCATTTACAATACAAATAGCTCACACTTTCCTAATATGATACCTATTGCATTGCAAATGCTTGTTTTTAGGAGGGCGAACTGTGATCAGGTTATACTGTACCCAATAAAATCCTAGGAGTTTGAAATCTCATTTCGACCGGAAGCAGGAGTTTACGGCTAACGTTTTACTTGCAGTCACTCACGCAGTGTCACCACAACCAGGGAGAAGACTACTAGCCACAGGCTGAAAAATGCAGGGAGGTAGGCTGCGTTGAACTACGAATGCTTCAAATGAGGAATACCATCACTGCGTTCCAGCACTGAGGGATGAGATGTATCCTTGCCACCCGAAGCCTGACACAAAATAACAGAGACTCTATACCCAGGAGAGGATCTCCTGTAATATAAAGAGTAACTGTACACACACTGCACAATTGATTCTGTCAACCAGGTATTTCACTGAGCATTTATATAAGAGGAATTCCGCTTTTTGTTGTCTTTTCAATCTCTGAGCCCGTAACTGGGCAGAACAGAGGGGGGAAAAATTGCTCTTTTATAAGTCACAGTATTTAGTTAAGAAGCCATTGCACATATAAATGGTGCATCGCTCATATATAGCAGTGGAGTCACTGGCCCTCGCTTATAGAGGTTGAAGTGCATAGAAAAGTATGGAAACTATGATGAGTGTATGCGGTGGTGTCAGCGAATTTTGGGGGCAAGGTAACAAGAATGGGAACTGTTAGTGCAAAATTAAAAAAACATTGGGAACGTTGTTCCCAATAGATCCCGTCCAATTCAACCTCAGCTTCTTTTTTCTATTACTTTTTATTGTTGTTTTCCATTACACACTATGGTTTTCATTTCACGGTGAGATACTCAACTAGTTTGACCTCAAACACACTGTGAGAAATTATGTTTGCATCTCTGTATACAAAGGAAGTCTGCAATGGAAGGACATTAAAAGAAAAAGAGAAAAAAGAACAACATGTTAAGCAGAGCGTCTTTTGAACAACATGTACAAAGTCAAAATGCTCAAGTTCATCCTCTAGAGAAGCGCAATTCTGCAAAAGTGTCTACAGCAAAGAGTAAACGCATATAAGTAACCTGCCCTGGCTACAGGATGAATGGAATACAGGTCAAATAACCGACAGTAAATATACACAGAAGGAACTAACAAATCATCTCCTAAGAGGAAGAGTAAAGGTAGGTCCTGAAAACCATAACCCTTCAAATTACCTCCAGGATATTAGCTGGTACTGCAATACACTGGGGTCGGCTTCGGTAAAGGTAGCCACATCTGATCAAACACATCTGCCTGATCTAACAGACAGTAGATACATTGTTCATGTAATGCAGTAGTCGACATGTCATGCATCCACTCAGAATGGATGGGAGGTGTCCTCTGTTTCCACCATTTGCACCATTGCGAACCCGCTGAGTGAGTCTACTTTGCCAAGGGAGCCATCACACTTGAGGTATGGTATGGCACCCCTTGCCAAAGCACTCCCTCTCCCCTTTTTATGGAAGGATCCAGTATGTAGGCCTTGGAGTCTCAGAGACCCCTCTGAGAGAGTCCACTGCGTAAAGGGAACCTCTCGCAATAGAGATAGAGAAGGGATACCACGTCCCCTGGGATCACAGCTTACTGGACTTTGGACGTTGCCTTAACACGTCTACCGGTTTGTGTCCCCGTCACGTTTCCCCTCCTCTCCCCATGCTGTGTCTCTCACCCTCCCCTCCTCTTTCCCACCTTCATTATCTGTATACTTCTCCTCCTCCAACCCCCTCCCCTGAATCTCTCACCTTGCCTTCTTTTCCCCTTACGTATTTGTGCTTATTGTTTATCTCGACCTTACAAGTAACTATGTTGCATGCTCTAAGAACTGGGTAACCTTTGTAACAATGTATCCTGTAACTATGATCTGATGCTCATGTAAAGTGCTCTGATACCTCCAGTTCTAGCCAGCGCTATATAAAACTTTTTAAATAAATAAAATTAAATAAAAATTGTGGCTACTGCTAGCCCTGTATTGGTCCAGCGCTTCATTTGGCCATTAAGATCTGGGACATTCAAACTGTCACAAAGAAAAACTAGTGCAGCTGATTTCTGTAAATTCAGATTGTTGGTACTTTTCATAGTGTGGATCACCGGATTTCAGGATTAATTTCTTATGTTTTATAAAGCGCAAACATTTCCATCACATTATCAGAGCACTTTACAACGAGCAAGCTGAAGAGGGATGCAGTACCCTAAAACACCTGTCACATATGATATTGCATACAAAATGTTCGGGGCAAAGTATAAAACAATAGGATATAAAAATAAAACAAGGAACGCTGTACGTAGAGTTCATAGCACAACATATTGAACAATAGGATGCAGTATAAAGCAAGGTGAATAACAGTTGCCAAATGTCTCTCTTAAGGCACCTGTTTTTCTAGTAGTGGTATGGATTTAAGTATGGGTGGAGAGCGGTGCATGAGTACAACAGATGGACTATATCTCCATCTTGGTGGCTGCACCTCTAGCAGATTGCTGTACATATCAAATTGGCTCATTATAGCATGTGGGTAGATCAATACCAATTACGGAAAAGTTTGAAAAAGCTGAGCATAAGTCTGGTTTTTCTTAGGCCCCTATCGTGGGTGTTGAGAATTTCAGTTCATGCCGATGCCGCGTAATCTATTTTTTGCCTTTTTATCTTACCATTTTACTGTGACTATCATTTCTGTAAGTGAATCTGAAGAAGAAGTGAACTAATTTCTTTCAATAATGTGGAACAGAGGCCAAAGACCACACCAGTATAGGAACTCCGTCATCTTAAATAGTTATGACTCCTGATTGAAGAAGGGGACATGAAATTCACTTAAGAGCTCAGGTCAAGCAATGTTTTAATTGGAAGTATCTCCATCATATATGATAGTTCAGGTGGAAATCGTCCTGTAAGGCGTCAAACGATTTCAGCTCCTAATTGTGAATAAACTGATCCACCATATGGATACAGCAGTCAGTCTAAGTTGGTTCAACCGCTGCTTATATATAAATCGACCTCAAATATCTTTCCAACATGCAAAAAATTATGCGAGCTGTTCATTTTATTTTCTTTAATGTATTTTTATTGGAAGAATTTAGACAACAATCAATTCAAAATTAACTAAAACTTTACGTCATATAGATAAAAAATATACAAATTCCAATTTTAGCCAAAATGTGGTATATTACAATCAATTGAAAACCTTAAATTGCACAATGTATTTTGCACTTTTTCTCCTAAAAAAAAACTTCCATCACTTGCCTATCCCAGCACTCCCCATAATGTCAGAAATGTGTTATATGTTTCAGACCTTAATGCAAAGTGATATTCTAGCCGCTTCATTTTTAACATTTTAGACCACCATTGTTGGAAAGTAGGGATCACTTCTGACCCTCAGTTTTGAATAATTATCGACCTTGCTATAAGGCCATTACAAAAAATTGTTTCTTCTGCAGTGGTTCTATATTGGTGTCAGGGGAATACCCAACACCGCTGCTTGAGCATCAATTGAATATTAGATCTCTAATATGTGGAAACGGTATTCCTGAATTCCTGAATCTCAGTCAAGGACTGATTTATTTTTGGGCAACCCAAGATGATGTTTCCGTCCAATTACCCACACCCTTTAATGAGCATCTAACACAGCTTTGCGATATTTGAGGATTAATTTTGTGCAAAAACCGATGGGTTCTAAATAGCAGCCATGTTTTCCAATATTGCATTCAGCAGAAATTCTCCCTCCTTCATGAAAGGGAAATTAAACACATTGATCCTGTTCTTGGTCTCTACCAATATCTGGAGCCCTTCCTTGGACTGCCACTTCTCCTGAGCCATCAAGAGTACCTCAGTGCCTTTCTTCTATCTAAGGATGGTTACCCAGCAATTGATGGATTTGCATCATCTAGGCTCTATCAAATATTCAACAAGATACATACTTGTCCGAACTCTTCTAGGATCTACTTAATTCAAAAAGTGCCTAATCTGAATAAATAACCACTGTATCATTATTTTAGAGTGTCTGATAGTACGCTCTACTTCAGTCCAATTTTTTTTTTTATTTTGAACAATACCTAATGAAGAAAAAGGCCCTCATTTGAAACCAAAGTTTTAGAAACAAAACCCAGAGGCGCACAATAACTGACAATACCTTTTTTCAACTTGAAACAGTTGTTGCCATGGGAAAGAGGAGGGTGAAGAGAGCCCCTGGTGGAAAGTAGTGTTCAAGTAGCACCATAAAGCACACATGCATTGACAAGCACTTGTCTTTCCTGCAGGTTTATTCCACCACGAGAGGCCAATCTAAGGATGGCCCCTGGCACACCACAGCTCCACAACTGAGGGAAGCCCAAGTCAGCAAGCTAAAGTAGTACCTGATATGGTGCACAGAATACTGGTTAAGAAGGAATATCACAACAGTGGTCTGTCTAATGGATAAATAAGTAACACCTACACTTCATTTTTTTATTTTAATATTGACTTATATTGCATTCCATTTATTCTATAAAACAGTATGCTTTTGATCACATAGTAAGGCATCATCAACAAATATTAATGCTCTCCCATATGTGGCTATAAATAGGAAGGAGAAGTAGAAACTAATTGTAAAACAATACTTGTATGCTAAAGATTGAATACAATGAGTGAAGGGGCAAAGTGAATCCTTTTTAAAATCCAATTTTCAGTGCCATTTTTTTATAAGGGTTTGATAATGAATTAATTCATGACCTTATCTTTTGTATGAAAGTTCAGTGGATGTTCCTCAGTGTAAGGTATATTGATTAAGAAGACTTCTCAATCCAATTCTATTTTTAGTTTCAAAATAGCTTTGCACTCTAGGCAAAAAGCGCTGCAATTCAAAGATGTACGGGGACTGACAATAAGCTTTTATCAAGATTGGACAGAAGATGATGCCCTTTCAAGGTCTTTCCATGTAAGCAAATATGAAAATTTGAGTGGAAAGTTGGATGTTCAAGGACACGCAATAAGGAGACTCAGTACTTAAAGATTTTTAGGTATAGCTTTGGTCAATGGCAGCATGTGTTTTTGACGCATGAATATGCTTGAAATGCTAAAAAGATATCCACAGAGAAAAGTTCTTCTTCTTCCAAGCCCAAATTGACCACTATAAAAACAGACCACTCCAACATCATTAAACAGCAAACCTCATCCTTCCTCCACTCTCTTCTGATGACTCTATCAAATGCTATGAAGAATTTGCCAGATTATTCTCTGAAGAAATAACAAACATTGAACTCTTGTTGGACAACCCCACCTCCTCACCCCATACCAATGATGTCTGCTCTACCAATGAAAGTCCCACCACTGCTACACCTCAAACAAATTATCACCCCCCCATACCTACCTCCTCCTCACTGTGTCAGAACACCAAACATAATTCCATACAATTGGAAAACAATGCAACATGGACCGAGTTAAAAATATATCTGAAGAAGTCACTAAAATTCTTACTTCCATGAAGTAGACATCACACATTACTAATTCATTACCTCATTTTTAGTTAAAAACCTCAGGCACATCTTCTCCCCAACATGGACTAAAATCATTAACTCCTCCCTAACCAGTGGCTCGATGCCGGCCTCGCCTAAACTCAGCCACATCACACCACTCATCAAAAAGCCAGACGCTGACCAGAATGACCGTAACAACTAGAGACCCATAACTAACCTTCCTCTCCTTGCCAAAACGATCGAGAAATGTGTGCTCTCACAACTCAACACCCACATTGAAAAATTCTACTTACATAACACCTTCCAATCTGGATTTAGGAAGGGATGCAGTACGAAAACTGCAATCCTGAACATCACTAATGACTTACGCAGAACTCTCGATGACAGTTAGGCCTACCTCCTAATCCTAACTTGACCTCTCATTAGCTTTTGATGCTGTTAACCACAACATTCTCCTAAACACCCTCTCACAGTGTGCAGGCATCAATGGCACAGTTCTTCCATGGTTTCCCTCATACCTGAACCAACAATCACAACTAATCAAATAGAATAAATCCACCTCACGAGCAGTATCTGTCCCACAAGGTGTTCCCAAAGGATCAAATATGTCCCTTGCTCAACCTTTATATTAAACCACTCACAACCATCCTGAAGAAAGCCAATATTACATACTATCTCTATGCAAACGACACACACCTATATATTAAAATCTTGTCACCCAAAGACATCCCCAGAAGACCTAATGGCTATAGTACAATCCTTAGTCCCCTCTATGGTGGACTATGGTAACACTTTAATCATTGACATCCTACAAAACACCTTATTCCTATGAAATACACATTTTAAGCAATGGCTAGACTTATCTCCGAAGAGAGCCATTATGATCACATCACTCCCACACACGAAAGGATCAACTGGCTACCAATTAGAGCCTGCATTATCCACAAAGCTCTTTACATTGAAAAAAGCACCTTACTTGCACACAAAAGGTAGACTAGAATGGCCTTTGTGAAGTTCAAACACTCTAATTCTGATTCCTACCACATGTAAAAAAGAAAAAAATCACTCACTTGTTCCTTCTCTGGGGATGCACCTAGAATTTGGACTGCCCTGCCACAGGAGTTACATGACAGTCATTCAATCCTACATTTCAGAAAAAACGTAAATACTTTTGCTCTCTAAATACCTGAACCCACCTTCCTAAAATAGCCTACTTCACTGACGATCTTTCCCCTCCAACCAACATAGCCCTTGAGCAATTCTACAACTGAATTCAACAGTCCATTCATCTAACATTTGAAATAACTTACCAGCATTACCTCTGATCTATACAACCTGTTTGCTCCATCATCATTTATATAATATTACCATGTATTCCCATTGTTTTTACTATTTTCCTTGTTTTTTATCTATGAATGCTCCTGATAATCCTTCTTCTTCACCTTGTTTACATACTATTATCTTGCATGCCCATTGTTCGTATTATATTCTTTGTATACTGTCTGAAATTATTGCCATGCATTTTCTGTAAAGCGCTTTTATACCCTTGGTTCAATTTTTGCTATATATAATTTGAAAAATTAAATAAAATAAATAAAATGCAATGTTGTTGAAACAGAGAGCAAACCCTAAAATCTAACTTACAAACGTTGTCCGTGGAATGTAAAGAGTTTCCTTATTACGATTATAAATACGATTTTTTGACACTCGTTATCTCTATCTAGACTTTATTTTAAATTAAGAACCTTTGTGCTGACGGAAACCAAAAATATTTATGAAATTAGGATTTAACTGCAGTCATAAAATTGGTCCTTTTCTATGTTGCCGCGCCATGCTGCAAACCATACCTTGCCAAAAGTTTAGAGTGTTGTTTTAAATTGTGAGCCCCCTAACCCACAAGTGCATTTCAAGTGGAAACAGCAGAAACGTTAAATAAAGTTTTAAAGTACCGGGGTTAGACGTATTTAGATTTCGGCCGTTACCGACCGGTATTTGGGATTTGACATGTAGGTGGCCTTATATTTACAGAATCGGTATATTTACCGATTCGGTAAATTTACCGATTCTGTAAAATACTGAATCGGTAAATTTACCGAATCGGTAAATCCAGATGTAGGTGGCACTTCAAAAAGTATCACAGGCCATTACCGATTCGTTATTTACCATGTAATACTATTGCATGGTAAATAACGAATTCCTATGTACATGCACATCTGTGCATGTACACCTGTGCCATGTGGCACACATACATGCCCTAAGGACATTTATGTATGTCACATGGCACACAAGCCAAAATCAGGGGTGCAACAGGGTGTCAAAGTGATGGTTGCATCTCCTAAATTCAGGAAGGATACCAATGCCTGGTTCACCCATATGCAGTGCTATTCAGAAGTATCCAAGCTTCTGATTCACTTTTTAATTTGCCATACATAATAAGGTAACAACTGTCAAAGTTACTGCCACACTCCAATTGGCACATGTTGGTCAGCTCTTATGTGCCATTACAGTTAATCAGACTGTACCCTCCCACCACACCAATGTATTGTAGGTCTCTGCATTCTTCCCCCTCACATGACAATTAATCAATAAATTAATCAATCAATCTTCTTTATTTGATTATTCAATAATAACCATAAAAGGGCAGCAATAATATGATCAAAAGACATTGAAATGACATTCCACATAAACGCACAGAGTTAGCAAATTTCAGAAAAGGGCACACAATAATACAGACTTCCAAAGACCCCAGTTTAAGCAAAAATATTAACATAGGCGAGCATGTTTTTATACTGGCAGGGTTTAAAATTTAAATTAAAAACCGTTTAGACTGAGCAAGATAACATTTTCAGAAAAAGCTGAATTGTAACAGACTTTTGAAAGAGCGTTCATCACAAGGGCACAGACAGATTTACTTGGAGTCAAATTGTTGCATTGGAAAGCTCAAGGCCAAATTTAATAATGCCAAGTCTAAATTAAGTAAGCAAAGAGCGCTCCCAGGAATTAAGAAGCAGGTCAAAGTACATTTCCATGTCTACAGAGGTGTTAATTTCGACATAAGCCGTGAGAGCCCATTTTTAAAGTTTGCCAGCCAGTCTCCCTCTCATCCTCTCACCGATAGCAGCCTGCTTTAGCCACCAAATATCCTTGCTCTGTATAGCCATCAGCTCTGTAAACAAGTGCATTCCTGTGCAGAATCCATTAACTCTCCTGGCCTTGGTCCCACGCGAGACACTCTAGAATGATATCTTTATCCAAACTGACATGTTGATCAACATAGCCAATACCTAATTCTGTATCAATAGAAAGGCACTCCCAAGAAATGCTAGAGCATGTGATTTCCTGTTACCTAGATATTACTTACATCCTTATACCCCCTGTGGATTAAGAGGGAATGCATTTCTATTATGTATGACCAGCAAAGAGATTATGGGGTTGTTACCTTTATTTGCTGCCAGGTTAAACGTAAAACCAACAGCCTTTGAAAAATGTCGTTTTCTAGTCGAAATACATTGTTTCCAAGTTCTCAAACTGTGAAAAGTCCCACATAGATAAGGAGAGTGGAAGGTTCTTTCAATATGGTGCCCCTTGATGAGAAAGGACTGAGGGGCATATTACCAACAACTAGCGATGATTATTGCTATGTTGGTTTAGCGGCAATATTAATATCGCCGAGCTCTGCCGATTTTTATCGCTTAGGAGCCTTGCTATTATCAAGGTTTATCTCCTAAGCGATAAAAATCGGCCGAAATGCATGAATATCGCTGTTAAGTCAGCGATATTCATGCATTACTGAGCAAATGCTCTTAGCCATGTTATCCACCTACCATTGGATAACATGGCTAAGAACAGCTCTGGGCAGGCGTTAGCTTTTGGAGATAATCACGCTTAGTGCGATTATTTCCAAAAATTGGTAATAGGAGATAGAGATGACTGTTTCCAGTCGCTAACATCTTGGCACGCCCACTTTGCATGTCATTAGCGATAATTATCGCTGACATGCAAAGTGGGCACCTAAATGCCCGCTATCTCCTACTAGGTGTCGCTAACTGGTGTTCGCGACAGCTAGGTAATAGGGCGATACAATTATCGCAGCTTTAGCGGGAAAAATTCCCGCTAAAGCTGCGATAATGCCCTTGGTAATATGCCCCTTAGTCTTCATATGTTTCTGCCCACAGTCCATATAGAAAGTCTTGCTTAAATTGGTTTTGAGGCTCAGGTCATTTATAAACCTCACAAAAGATTTCATCAAAGTATTTAAGCGATTAGTGGTCGCACCAGCAGCATCAAGCACCACAGGGACCAGTTTGTCTTCAACCAATGGCTGATCATTACCTTTATCAATTAAATGAGCCTCTAGGTCAATAACATATATAAGAAACAAGATTGGAGACATGACACAACCTTGGTGGACCACACGATTTAAACTGAAAGAACCAGTGCATTTATCATTCTCTTCAAATCTAATCCTAGCTGAAAGATTACTATGTAGAGCGCTTAGAATGACCTCCAGTTCCTTATCCATGCCTTTTTTAGCACGGTTTGACAACAGTTTGGATCTATTAACGCAATCAGTGCATCCAATAGATCCATGAAATACAGATACAAAGGGGATGACTTGGCAACTTTGTATCTATCAATTAAAAGGTGTAGAGTTAAGCATTGTAAAACTATCCTCATTTCAGGCGTGTACTCATACTGGGCAGGTGAGAGAATGTGATGGTATGAGAAAATGGGTTGTTGGTTGAAGGAGAGGTGACCCTATTCAAGCAACACAGCCACCATCCCCATCAGGGTGAACCACAAAAAAATAATAAATTAACCTGTGCTTAGCCCTCTGGTAGCGCGGAATAAAAATAGTCAGGATTAACTTAGAGGCAATGTGTAACGTATTTATGTAGGACAGAAACAGTATTAAAGTGCAAACACAACCCAAAAACAATACCACACCTAGTTAGAAAAATGGAATACAATGAAATATGTTATTTGACACCAAAATACCAAAACTCCAATTAGTAGAACCAGAGACATACCATTTTAGAGATGTCAGCTAAGTAAAGCGCCTAAAAGCACAAAGCCTCATTCGTATTTATCTGGTCACTTGAGACCAGGAGAAAGTTATAAGTTCAGGCCAATCGCAATAGAGCATGGGCCAGATACAGCAACTAGTGCAGTCCTGCTGAAAGAGTTCACTTCATAGTCCAGGGCAAAGAGTTCCATTTATGATGAAAGGAGCAGAGAGCGCATGGCGGAAGGTCAGTGGTATACCTTGAAGAGAAGGCTGGGCTTCACGATTGGTCATCGCATTGGCGGGTCACCGCAAGCTGTTGATGCTGTAGCAGATCTCATGCTGCCAAGTGCCATTGGAAGTCGCTGATGCACAGACAGTCTGGCTTGCAAAAACTTCACTTTGGTGGTTGGCATTGGCACCAAGATCACGGTGCAAACTAGTCCGTTCAAGCTCACGAAAAGCCTAAGCCTTCTGGACTTATCCTTTTATTTTCTTTGGAGAGGAGCTAAACTGAGGCTGCAACAAGGGTCCAAGGCCAGAGGGGCACCTCTTGGGGTCAGGAACTCATTCAGGCAGAGACCATCAGGGGTCAGACAGGTCCAGTTGCAGGTCCAGGCAGCATGTCCAGGCAGCAGGTCAGAAGGGCAGTTGCAGGGAGAATCTGGAGCTTGGAATTTCCCTGTAGCTCATACCAGAAGGTCATTCTTCTGAGCCTTTGAGTGACTTCAGCCTGGTATGTAGCAAGCAGGTCTAGTCTTCCTTCACAGAAAGTCAGAAAGTAGGTCAGCATGCCACAGAGCAGCAGAGTGGCAGTATTTCTGGCAGCAAGGCAGCACAACAGTAATTCTTCTGTAGCATCCACATGTCCAGGATTGTAGTAAATAGTTGGGCCTGAGTGTCCAAATATTATACCTAGAGCCCCCTTTGAAGTAGAGGAAGTTCCTAGAGAATTTGTTTCAAAGTCCCTGAAGTTTCTTGACTTCCTTACCCTGGCTCCAAGCAGGCTGCATGAACAATGCAGTGATGACAAGTCCTTTGTCTGAAGGCAGGGGACTTCGTATTCAATCGCAAGGGGGCTGTTGCTAGCTCCTCCTCCCATCCTGCCAGTTGATGGCCCATCCAGGCATACCTAAAGCTTCTATTGTGTGGGTGTCTCGGGGAATAAACAAAGTCTAACTGTCAGCTACACCCAGTCATGTCACACAGGAACAGGCTGCAGTCATCAAATAGTGCAGGAAAATGGCAACTTTCTAAAAGTGGTATTTCCAGAATTGTAACTTAAAATCACAGTTTAACATTAAAGTTTCCCAGACAATTTCTCAGACATCAACTGTTAGAAACGGGGGTCTCTGGTTGGCACAGGTAGGTACTTGTGGCAAGCAGGGACCCTCCCCTCTAGTCCGGGCAAGGGAATTACCCTCTTAAAATTACCCCTGCTCACCCTCTAGGTGGCCTGGTGCGAGCAGTCAAGGCTTATTTCAGAGGCGATGTAAGTTAAGCATTTGTGACCACATACAGTAACCCAGTGACAACACTACAAATGGACACCACACAAGGTTTTATATCAAAAATAAGTATACTTTATTACAAGACCAATAAACGACAAAAAGAATCCACAGTACTATTACATTTAAAGAGTTCTGGTTAAAAAGGTGTAAATCAAAGTTCTGTGCGAGTCAGTAGCCTTTTCCGGCTACAGCGTGCTGAAAGAACACAGAGTCTAACAAATCCAGCGGACCGCGGCAGTCCGGGCCCACTCAAATGTCGACAGACTCAAACACAGTACCTTTTCCTTGGGGCGGCCAGCACGGATGTGCGAGCCGGTTCCTGTGATCGTCGCGGTGCGGAAAGGAACCGTTGCAGGTCGCATTGTCCCTCGGTGCGGTGCAGGCAGCGGCCCGTTGACAGAGTCGGTGGATCCAAGGCTTGCATTGCAGGGCAAGACGGTGCTTCTATGCAGTGCTTGCAGCTTGCGGTGCGGCAAATGAGCCGGAGTTCGGGAGCTGGCGTCGATCATTCCAGACAGCGGTGCGAGTCGGACGGTGCGTTGCGAAGCATGCGAGGCGATGCCCAACTCCTATGCGGTCACAGGACTTGAAGTCAGCAGCAGTGACCGCGTCAGTCAGACCAGTTCGATTTGGTGAAGCAGCTTGGGAATAGTCACTCCTCAGTTTTCTTCAGGTTCCTTCTCCTCAGCAGAGGTTTCGTCTTGTCAGTTCCAGGAGTGATCTAATTTAATGGGATCAGGGTCCCAATACTTATACCCCAAAATCCTTTATTCTCTGAGGGGAGAAGGGCCTGTGCCCAGTTCAAGCCAGTTCTGAAGTACTTTGTTTACCAGACTTCTCCTTCCCTTTCACAGCACAGGGCAGGCACAGCAGACGCCCCACAGGAGTTTGAGCCAGCATTGTGGAAGGCAAGTAAAGTCCTGGAGCACTTTGTTGACAGTCTTCCTCCTCTTCTTTCAGTGTGCAGGGCAGAGAAATCAGACACACCACAGGGGGAGGGGCCAGCATTGTAGAGGGAAGGCCTAGCCCTATTCAGGTCCCAGGTACAACTCCTCCCTCCCATCTGGATGCAGATCTCCCTATTCACTACGGTCTGCCCCAGCCTGTCTCCTGGAATTCCCCAGTCCTGTCACACACAAACCCAGACAAGGAATATACAACCTAGCAGAGGTGGGCTCAAATGGTTAGGCAAGCAAATACCTACTTTCTAAAAGTGGTATTTGCAAACACAGAATATTAAAATAAACTTTACTAAAACATATATTTTATTATTCTGAGTCCAGGCATACTAAACTCGAATTTCTACCATGTTCTCTGAGTCTGTTAGGATTATAGAATGTAACAGTTCTTACTGCCCATTCTGGCCTATGGAGAACAGATAGCCTTGCAATAGTGAAAAATGAAAATGGCTATAATTCACTATTAGGACATGCCACACACATCAGGGCTTGTCCTACCTTATACTTACAATGCACCTTGCCCTTGGGCCTACCATAGAGGTGACTAATATGAAGGCAAGGGAAGGTTTAGGGACTGGCAAGTGGGTGCACCTGCCCAGTCAGCATGACAGTACCAGACTGCACGCAGGTTCTGCAATGGCAGACCTTAGAGACATTTTACCAGGCTGCTTCTGTGGGTGACACAACCAGTGCTGCAAGCCCACTAGCAGCATTTGGATCAAACGCCCTGGGCACACTCAGTGCACTGTACTAGGGTCTGACAGTAAACCAAACATCCAATCAGGGAACCACTAATCAATTTACAGTAAGGGAGCACTCGCACTGTGGCACTGGACATCAGTGCCACAGTGCCTAAAGCATCTATTACTAGGAAAAGACATGAGGCAACAGCGAAAAATGGAAGGGAGACTCACGCCAATGGTGCCAGGTCTAACACCAACCGTAACATTCTAATATGCTCTCAATTGAACGTTAACACCTATTAAATGTGATAAGTTACGCCATTTTAATTCTATAAGAGAGGTAAGCCTCACAGTGATGATTTTTGATTTTTCAGTATTGTGACATGTAAACCTTTAAAGTACATGTCCAACTTTCTAAATACACGGCATCCTGCCCTCTTAGTTGTATAGGGCCTACCCTAAGGTGTCTTGGGTTTATTAAACAGGGAGGTTGGGGCCAGGTAAGAGATTTGTCTTGCCAAGTCAAAATAGCAGTTTAGAACTGCATACACAGACTGCAATGGCAGGTCTGAGACATGCATAAAAGGTTACTTAAGTGGGTGGCCCGAATTGAGCTGCAGGCCCACTAGTACCATTTGATTTTCAGGCCGTGGGTATATGTATTACCACTTTACTAGGGACTTAGAGGTAAATTAAATGTGCCACATGTTATGTTATAAAAACCAAAACATAAGTAAAAGGCATTGTCATTTATTTATTTATTTATTTATTTCTGGCGATTTTTAGAGCGCGCAAATACCCGAGGGTGTCTCGGCGCTGTTGTCACAGAACTCTCTGTCGGAGAAGGGGGTTTAGGCTTGGAACAACCATGTTTTCAGTTTTTTTCTGAAATTGAGCAGAGTTGGTGCAGATTTGATGTGGAGAGGGAGAGTGTTCCACAGTCTAGCTGTGGCAACGGTGAAGCGTTTGTCTCCCCAGTTAGCCCTTCTAGTGCGGGGGACTGTTAGCAGATGGGCTGAGGATGAACGCAGTGTTCTTCGCTGTTCGGGCGGGTGAAAGGCTTGTTTTAGGAATAGGGGGCCATGATTGTGGATCGCTTTATAAGCTATGCACAAGGCTTTAAATTTGATGCGGCTCCTCACCGGCAGCCAATGTAGCTGTTGGATGTAGGGGGAGACAGCTGCAAATTTGGGAATGGGTAGCAGGGTCCTGGCTGCTGCATTCTGTACAGTCTGTAGTTTGTTGAGGACCTTTTGTTGTGCATTTAGAAGCAAGGCATTACAATAGTCCGTTCTAGAAAAGACTAACGTGCTGACTAAAGTTTTGCCTGCAGAAGATGGTAAGTACGGAATGAGTTTTTTGATCTTTTTTAAGGTGTGGAAGGAGGATGAAACCACTGAATTTGCATGCTGCTGGAAGGACAATTTGTTGTCAAAGATAACCCCCAGATTTCGTACCTTGACTACAGGTTCTGGAGGTTGTCCCATTTGTTGGGGCCACCATTGTGGAGACCAGATTGGTTGTAGTCTCCCGAATGTCATCACTTCTGTTTTATCAGAATTTAGCTTGAGGCAGTTTGATGACATCCAGGAGCTTATTGCTTTCATACCAGATTGGAAGTTTGAAGCTACTGTTTGGCCATCATCGAATACGGACAACACCAGTTGTGTGTCGTCTGCGTATGTGGTGAGAGAAATTCCGTGGGATTTGATGACCCTCGCTAAGTCAGAAACATATATATTAAACAGTGTCAGGCTTAGCGAGGATCCCTGTGGTACACCGCAAGGCAAGGAGAAAGTCTGGGAGGTGTATTGTCCCAACTTCACCGTTTGTGGGCGGTTTGACAAGAATGAGGCGAGAAGCTCCTTAGCCTTGTCCCTTATTCCTATAGCCGCGACACGGTCGATCAGTGTAGTATGATCGACCGTGTCGAAGGCTGCGGACAGATCTAAAAGTATGAGGATTGCAGCTCCTCCATTGTCCATAGTGGATCGTATCTCGTCCGCAGCTTTCAGGAGTGCTGTCTCTGTGCCGTGTCCCTGACGGAACCCGAACTGGGTGTCATCCAGTAAGTTGTTGTTGTGGATGTATGTTGACAATTGCTGGTTCATGATCTTTTCAAAGATTTTGGCTGGAAACGGGAGACATGCAATAGGCCTGTAGCTGGCTGGAAGAGAAGGGTCTAAACTGGGTTTTTTGAGTAGCGGTTTAATAATGGCTTCCTTCCATACCGAAGGGTAGGTGCCGGATGTGAACATTGCGTTGCAGATAGTGGTGAATGACGGGGCAACGGCTTCTGCGACGAGGTTGAGAACGGCAGGAGGGCATGGGTCAAGTGGTGATCCGGATTTGGTTCGGGCGATCAGGGGTTGAACAGTTTCTTTCATGGTATTTTCGAAGACTGAAAATTGTGGAGTATTATTGGCAGTGGAGTGCTCGGTATGGGATAAGGAAGGGTCAGGCGAGAAAGTGGAGAAGAAGGCTCTGACCTTATCTTCGAAAAATTTGGCCAGTGCATCTAAAAGGGCCTGGGATCCCTCTGAGGAGGGTGGCAGAGGATTGGACAGGTATGTTACCACCTGGAACAGTTTTCCTGATGAGTTTTTGGCCTGATTAATTTGGTTGGTGTAGTAGGTGGTTTTCTCAGATGTAATCAGTTTTTTGTAATTAGAGAGGGCGTTTTTATAGCTAATCTTGTCCGGGTTATTATAATGTCGGCGCCACTGCCTTTCTAAGTTTCTGCAATATTGGCGCTGTAATCTGAGGGATTCCGAGAACCAGGGGGCGGATGGAAGCTTTCTGTTCCTGTGAGAGGTTTTTGTGGGGGCTAGTTTGTTACAGGCTGCGTTCAGATTATCCAGGTAGGTCGCTGAAGCAGCTACAGGGTCCGGATTGTTTAGCGGAGGGCTGTCATGTATGATCTGAGTGAGCTGGTTGAGATTAATGTTCTTCCAGTCTCTGAATTTCGTTGATCCAGAAGTTGTCTGGGAGGGTGGACAAGGATTAATGGGAACTGAAAAGCATACTGCAGAATGGTCTGTCCATATTAGAGGGATGACCTTAGTGATTGTAATGTCTCTGTTGTTGGTAAATAGGCCATCTAGGGTGTGCCCTGCTAAGTGGGTGGGTGATTTGACAGTTTGCAGGAGGCCTACTGTCTCCAAGTCACCGAGTAATGTTCCTGTATCAGGGTCTTCATGAGATTCAAGATGAAAATTGAAGTCACCTAAAACGGTGAAGTGTTGGGATCCAATAGACATCTCGATGATTTTATGTAAGTTTGAGAGAAATTTTGATCTGGATCCTGGGGGGCGGTAGATTAGCAGACCTCTAAATGTAGTTTTACTGGAGATGCGTATGGCGAAAAAGAGAGCCTCGCATTCAGGAAGAGTTGTTTCTGAGGTTGTTAGTTTTAGGTGCTCTTTGTGTATAATTGCTAATCCTCCGCCTTTTCTTAAGGGTCTATCTAGCTTGCTTACACAATAGTTGTTAGGCATGGCGTCTCTGAAGTCAGTTCCAGAGGATTCGTCTCCCCATGTCTCGGTAATAAATAATATATCCAGATCGTGGGAGTCAATGAACTCGGCGATTTCAAATTTGTGTTTAGGTAAGGAACGGACGTTTATTAGGGCTGCAGACACTGTGGGTGGGTGGGTAGTGGTGTCTGTAGACGGCGTCTCCGTGCATGTGGGACATTTAAGCGGTCCGATGCAAGAGTTGTAGTTAAGGAGGGGTATGGGATGGGCTTTCTCGGCGTACGGTTTATAGCTCAGGAGTTCTGCGGAGGAGTAGGATAGCAGCGGAGAGTTGGTGATGGGCCGCGGACCAGGCAGAGCAGGGGGGTTGGCCCTAGGCCCGGCCTCGGCGCGGACGAGCGCAGACGAGCTTGCCTTATGCGCGCCTTCGGCGCGCAATCGTCGCGCCCGCTGCGCTCGTCCGCTGCGCTTCCGGTTCCTGTGCATGTAAATAGTATTGGATTGGGTAAAAGTAGAGGGCGTGGTGAGGGCCGATGGGCGTGTCCTGTGGCCGAGGGCGGCGTTGCTGTGGCAACCCTCTCCGCTACAGCAATGGATCTGCTGGGCGGTCAGGTGTCATCAGCGAGCGAGCGCTTCAGAGTAAATTCAAGTGACAGTCAATTACAGATTTTAAAATACACAACGTGATAGTGAGGCTAAAATCTCCCGGCTTCCGCCTCAGGAGAGAGTCTGTGAAACAGCGCTAGTACGCAGCGCGAATCAATTTAAGGACTGGCTTGTGGGCGTGGTTAGCGCCGATGGGCGTGTCCTGTGGCCACGGGCGGCATTGCTGTGGCAACCCTCTCCGCTACAGCAATGGATCTGCTGGGCGGTCAGGTGTCATCAGCGAGCGAGCGCTTCAGAGTAAATTCAAGTGACAGTCAATTACAGATTTTAAAATACACAACGTGATAGTGAGGCTAAAATCTCCCGGCTTCCGCCTCAGGAGAGAGTCTGTGAAACAGCGCTAGTACGCAGCGCGAATCAATTTAAGGACTGGCTTGTGGGCGTGGTGAGCGCCGATGGGCGTGTCCTGTGGCCGAGGGCGGCGTTGCTGTGGCAACCCTCTCCGCTACAGCAATGGATCTGCTGGGCGGTCAGGTGTCATCAGCGAGCGAGCGCTTCAGAGTAAATTCAAGTGACAGTCAATTACAGATTTTAAAATACACAACGTGATAGTGAGGCTAAAATCTCCCGGCTTCCGCCTCAGGAGAGAGTCTGTGAAACAGCGCTAGTACGCAGCGCGAATCAATTTAAGGACTGGCTTGTGGGCGTGGTGAGCGCCGATGGGCGTGTCCTGTGGCCGAGGGCGGCGTTGCTGTGGCAACCCTCTCCGCTACAGCAATGGATCTGCTGGGCGGTCAGGTGTCATCAGCGAGCGAGCGCTTCAGAGTAAATTCAAGTGACAGTCAATTACAGATTTTAAAATACACAACGTGATAGTGAGGCTAAAATCTCCCGGCTTTCGCCTCAGGAGAGAGTCTGTGAAACAGCGCTAGTACGCAGCGCAAATCAATTTAAGGACTGGCTTGTGGGCGTGGTGAGCGCCGATGGGCGTGTCCTGTGGCCGAGGGCGGCGTTGCTGTGGAAACCCTCTCCGCTACAGCAATGGATCTGCTGGGCGGTCAGGTGTCATCAGCGAGCGAGCGCTTCAGAGTAAATTCAAGTGACAGTCAATTACAGATTTTAAAATACACAACGTGATAGTGAGGCTAAAATCTCCCGGCTTCCGCCTCAGGAGAGAGTCTGTGAAAAACAAAACAATTTACAATATGAATAGCTCAAACTCAAGTAAATGCGAGACCTATTGCTCAGCAGATGCTTGTTAACGTAGGAGGGTGAGTTAACCATTTTCCAAAAAGTGCTAGAATCTTATGATTTACAGTAAACCACCAAGTTTTCCCAAGCCTCAGTATGCAGCCCTTTCTTCCTTTCTTCAAAAGATTGTTTATAGAACAACTGGCAGTCAATTATCATTTTGTTGTCTCTAGGCAGACTGTTTAGAGACTGTTATAATCTTTTGTTTATGATGGAACATGTGTCATTGACACATTTTTTTGTAGCCCCCATCAAAGCCTCCATGGCCGTCACTGGTGTAATAGTGGCAGATAAGCAATGATCAAAATGATCTTGATTACATACAACTCTTTTATACAACAGTGATCTCATGTCTGTCCGTTTCCAAACAAGCTGTGCACCTTTTTTATTAGCTCTTAGTTGAACACGTTCCTCAGAATTAGCCATCTTATTCCCCATTGATGTAGATAGGGTGATAAATAATGGATTGTTATTACTGTAAATACTAGGGGTAACACTTGCATCTAAAATGAGGTGACACAAATTTCTTGGAACAGAAATATAATCAATGATAGAGTTTGTTCAATAATTTACAAACGTTGGAACAACTGGATTAATGGCATTCACCAATTGTAAGGCATTCCAAAAATTGTGACCCTCGAGAGGTTATATAAAATACCCCCTCTAGCATCCTGGGTGCATGTTGTCTCAAGCTGATCAACAGTTATGGTCGCTTTTGGGAGCAATGTTTTACCCCCAAGCTTGGCAATACAATCGTATTCCCCTAGCAAATTGTAGGCCCCACCTAGTTTGATTGTGAACATTGACAAATGATCAATAAATCCAAACAACACAGAAGAAATACATTGATCTTGTTCAGGAGGCAACCTTTGTAAACATGTATCAACACTAGGCAAAATGTCCAGGCTGCTTTAGATGAAAAGCCTGTATAAAAGGACACTCCACTGGTGTCAAAGTTATAAGACAAAATAGTTTGGTTCTAAAACAAGCTAACAACCCAGATTTTGCACTACTTAAATGGGAGAGGACCACGGGTTTATAATAACACAGGTAACCATCACACTGGATGTTATTCATGGGGCATGTTTCTGCAGCATCAAAATGTCAAAGTTGAGTATAAAGCCCATCTAGGAGTCATCACACAATTTAAAGAAAGTCCTGCATTGTTCCAGCTGGCTACCTTAATATTTGTACTATTAAGCTCGGCAGCAGCCGGGGCCGCTGCAGGTAAGAGCGGAGGGGCTGGCTGGGGGGATTTCGAGAGACAACCACTAGGGAAAATTCATTATTTATTTAATTTTCCCTTGTGGTCGTCTCTCGAAATCCTTCCACAGCTGGCCTCACCGCTCCCCTCTTTCTGCACAAAGAATGGAACGCCAAGCATATTCTGAGTTACCAATTCACAGCCCTTTTCATGGTGGTGAGTATTGCCATGTAAAGGTTGGCGGAATAACAATAAAGGGGGACCAAAACAGCCCCCTGCAGGAATTGGGCCTTGGAGTACATGCATGGGGGAACATGTTGTGCCCTTCTGTATTTGCACCCTCATTTCCTACAAGGCATGGGATGTATGCCACACCGTGCAGGAGGGTGCAGTTGTGCTCTGGCAGTGGCGGGCTGCATGTCAGGATCTTCTATTAACCTCACAGACCACCGCAGGAATGCCTGCCAGGCCAGGATTTAAGTCCTAATCTGTCCGCTGTAGGACCACATAATTCATAATGAGTCCGTAAGTCTGTGAGGGGAGAGAATGATTAAAGTTGCTGGACTCAGCTTGATGATTTTGCCAAATCCAGGGCTTAGAAGATGCTACCAGAAGAGGCACCATGGAACTTAAGTGCCTATGGGAAGCCAAGTAGCAGGAGCTTAATTTGGCCTAAAGAAATAGTAGGGTTCTCAATATTAATAGCCGGTTTAGATTTTGGGCTTTGCTCTTCCTTTTCAGAGCAGATTCAGATTCAGAAAGTGAATATAAATAATCTGCGATAACAGTTGTCGTAGGCACAGCAGTACTGGATTCTAATAATGTAGAGGAGGAATTGCGAAGTACTTGCGCCTCAAGCATTAAGGTGGATGATAAAATGGGAGTAGTCATATCATCTGTTAGTGAATGGCATCTTTCAGCTAGTTTGATTTATTTAGACAATAAGCTCACTCTCATCGACAGAGTACAATTAATAGAGTTTTTCTCATTTCTCAGAGGTTTGCCTCCAGTTTTCCGCTTACCTATGGTTTGAAGCTGAGAGCCAGGCCTGGCTACCTCAAGGATCTGACAGGGGCAGAGGGTCCTACTTTTGACTCAGATTTTGTGTGGATGCGCCTTGCACAGTTGGTGCTCAGCATACTGTTTGCAGCACTTTAGTCAAGTCAGGTATCCCAGAAGCCTTCTTCCTCTAACACTTCTTCCTCCACCACTATCTGAAGGATACTGACATCTAGGAACTGTAGACCTGGTGGACATAAACTTTAGTATGTGAGTCAGGATGATAGGCCACTCATCTTATGGACTGCACCCAAGTCACTCTGTGTAGAAAGGCCCAAGGGTCTCAGTCCAAACGTTTGAGGGGTGCACCAAGGCTCCCAACTAATCAGGGGATCAAAGAGAGTAGCCCCAGGCTCATCAGCATTTGTGCACCCAGGTGAAGAGTGCAGGTCAGAGCAGCTAGAAAAGGATGAGTGTTCTGACAGCATTGTTATGCATTTTAGAGCACAGGGCACCTAAACTAGATAACACAGTGCAACTGGGCCTGCCTGAGTCTAGCAACTGGACCTGGCGCAGTCCTGCTGGCCTCTGTTGTGTGAGTCCCTGACCCCCAAGACATGCCTCCCCAGTGCACTCCTCTTTAAGAAAAGAAGAAATCCTGAAGTTTTGGGCTTTTTGCTACAATGAACAAGGTGTTTATGCTAAGACTCAACCAACCGTGATGACTGCCAACACAAAGCTCTGGTGACCCTGACTCTTTGTGCTACAGCGACCTCCAGTGATGACCAGCAACACGAGAACTGCACTTCACACTACTGCAAAACAGCTCACGGTGACCACCAACGTGAAGATGCAGCAACTAATGATCACAAAGCCCAAATACATATCTGTGCTACAGCAATGACCACCCACAACACCAGCTCTGCTCTTTGCACGAAAGCAACTACCAATCGCAACAGTCTCCCACTCATCGTGGCCTCCTCCAACGTAACTGGAACTTTTTGTGCAGAACTTTGAGAAGGTAACTCTTCAGCAGGACCAACTTGGTCCCTGTATCCAGCCCATGGTCCATTTTGGTCAGCGTGAACTTATGATTTTCCCCTGGGCTAGCAGTTAAAACTTTAACATTGCATATCTCTGATTCTATAGATTGAATTTTTGTAATTCTGTTCATATTTTATTTAATCGTACTGACTCTATCTTTTTTAATTGGTTTGGGATTTTTCTTGTGTTGTATTTTAACTTTATTACTGTTTGTGGGCAACATAAATACTTTACACATTGCTTCTAAGTTAAGCCTGACTGCTATAGTGCCAAGCTAAAATAGGGATAAGCACAGGTTAATTTTGTGACTTTTGTCGTTCACCCTGGCAAAGATTGTGGTTGTTGCCTGAGTGGGGCTTCCAATTCCTTCAACTAATAACCTGATTTCTTACAGGAGTTATTTCAAAGAACAGTCCTCTCTCATTATATGGATATGGGCTCTTTATAAATGTAAGGTCTTCGAAATCACTGTATTATTGCACCAAACAAACACTTTGTGAAGGAACAATGCATATTGCATTTTAATAGAGGATTTTTACATGGGGAATACTGGTTTTCAGAAAACGGTGGACTGTGTTCTTCTGCAATGAAGAAGGAAGCAAATGCAATAGATTCAAAATGTAACAATAGTATATCTATAAACCAAAAATGAACAAATAAATAAATAACAATAAATTAATGCAGTAATTAATTAATTGTTTAAATAAATGATGAATTAGATTAAGCTGAAGGTTCTGGGCATGAGTGTATGGGTGGCAACAAAGAGTACGTATGAAAGAGAAACTCAAAACGCTGTAGCCCACCATTAATACACTTCCAGAAATGTAACTGAAGAGGACTTGCCTTTCTGGGTGTTCATTTTAACAGAGGGAGAAGGAAGGAGCACACACAGACACACTGATGAAGTTAGAAATACACCACACCACTCTTCAGTGAGTGACAGAATGGGAGAATGGGAGATTGGAAGGGTCGATTCTGCAGACAGTTACGAGGATCATGAGCACATGATTATTTTATCAAAGTTACTAATGATATTCTAGATTGAACTCCAAATTTGAAAGGAAGCTACTTAAGAAAACACCCTTGTGACTTTTTAATTCATTAAATTTGGGTCTAATTCTCAGAAAAGTAGATAACCTCCATTTATTTACGTCTACATGCAGGTGTAGATTTACTTCTTTTGGTATTCACCAATATTCCCAATTGTACATCTAAAAAAGCTGCGCCCGTTTCAGGCATACTACTGGGAGTGTTAGTAAACTCTTCACAAGATGTCTAATTCTTCCTATGAGGAGTTCTCTATAGGGTAGACGTTTTCCCAGGAGAAAGAGAGGCCCTAATTCAAATTCACTTTTGTTTTTGGTGACAACTTTTTTCACTAAGAATAAAGCCCTGCCCTGCACCATCATCAAAAGTGGGTGTGGTTTGTTCTCTTTCCCAACCTGGAAGGGGAGTTACTCCAACTCTTGACTAGGGTAAACCTCCAAAAATTTTTAGGGTGGGAATGGGTCAGATTGCAATTTGAGAATGTCCCCAGACGTGCCAGTATGTGGGTGGTCCCAAACTTTCAAGGCACATTGGGATGCTTTCTTTCCATGCATTAAGTGATTACAAGTTATAATTTCTCTACACTTATGGTAAAGATATCTGCACTCGCAAAACCATTTACACCTATCAGAAATCTTTTTGCTAGGCATAAAAAAGGTAACGTTGGCCATAAACTTACGTTCATGCCCAAATTTGCCTTTGTGAATGGGACCTTTTGAGATCAATCTGATTTGAAGGTTAAATAGGTGGTAATTATCAAACATGGGAAATACTGAGAGCTAAGGAATGATATATTCAGGTGCAATAATTACCAGCTATTCCCAGACCACAAATCAGAATGAGGCGTAATAGGTGGAATGCGAAGAGAGGGATGCCCATGCTCCTTAACAACTGAAATGGGTGTGTGGAGAATCAGCTCTCCTTTGGTGCTAGAGAATCAGCTCCCCCTTGGTTCTAGAGCAGGGGTCTTCAAACTGTGGGGCGCGACCCCCAGGGGGGCCAGGAGTGATGTGAAGGGGGTCGCGCATTCACAGTCACACTTCTGCCTGGGCTTCAGCTTCCCTCCTCCCCCATCCTTTGTCTCAGCCCGGGCTGCTGCAGTGCAGCTCACGCTGCTGGGGGCTCGGCTGGGCAGTGTCTGGAGTCTTATCTCCACACGCCCGAGTTTTTCACAGGTCTTTAAAGAAAATTTGCATAATACATGCCTTTGTTAAAATGTTACAGAGGCTTCGTTTTTTTTATGGTTTCAGTACCCCCTGGGCCCCCACTCTGCCTATTCCTTAATTTTTTACACTTACTGCTGTAGTGTGAGAATGCATTTAATGAATAGAAATATAAAGTTGGGTTGCCAAAAGAAAAATGCCTGCCGTGTGTTGTTTAAAGAGCCTGCAGAGACCTGCTCTTGACACTAAATAGAGTTATATATAAGAAAGTATGTATTAATTAGTTATGTGACTTTTCTGTCATTGTTCTCTTTAATTTTCAGTCATGGATCATTGAGGCAGCCCTAGAACACAATTAAAAGTGACACAATTAAAAGTGCTTTCTATTCATGTTTGCTGTTCTAAGTATTCACAGATAAGTGCTAAAAGTACAGCTTTAGGTGACTGCTTATTTCTGGGCCATCAAAATAATGAGCTGTTAACCCTAATCAAAAGACTGGTAGTTTGTTGCAGGATCAGCACATTATTTATTTCCTCCACCCTCGATCCCTGATTAATGCCATTATAGCAACAGTTTAAGAAACCCTACGCTTCAAGTTTCTGGGAATGCACCCTGCATTCGGACAACTCACTCCTCATTCTAGCCTTCACTTTCACGCTCACCCTGCACTCACAGCGATCACCATGCACTCACACTGATCACCATGCACTCACACCATTCGCCCGCTCACCCTGCACTCACAGTGATCAGAATGCACTCACACTGATCACCATGCACTCACACTGATCACAATGAACTCACACTTATCACCATACACTCACACTTATCACCATGCACTCAGAACATTCACCCTGCACTCACACTGATCACCCTGCACTCACACTGATCACCCTGCACTCACACTGATCACCCTGCACTCACACTGATCACCCTGCACTCACACTGATCACCATGCACTCACACTGATCACCATGCACTCACACTGATCACCATGCGCTCACAACATTCACCCACTCACCCTGCACTCACAGTGATCACAATGTAGTCAGATCATTCACCTGCTCTCCCTGCATTCACACTGATCACCATGCACTCACACTGATCTCCATGCACTCACACCATTCAGCCGCTCACCCTGCACTCACAGTGATCATTCTGCACTAACAATGTGCTTGCATTGTTCACCCTGTACCTCACCCTGCAGTCACAGAAGCACACTACTCACCCTGCACTCATGTGACACTTCACTCACCTGTCCATCCCTCACTGCTCAATCTGTAGCTCACTCAAACAAGGCCATCACTAACTATGCATTAATTCGTCCCACTCTGCACTTACAGCCGAACCCAAATTCACATGGTCACCTCACTCACCCTGCAGTCACTCCTTTTACCGAACTCTCACACTGTTGCATCGCTCACCGTGCAGTCACATGGGCACTCTTGTCACCCACACAGTGCAGAAGGTTAAAGTGCCTGATACAAAGAACATCTACCATGCACATCACAGAACTGAGTGTGAGTAAACTATGAGTAGCGCTATAAAAAAATTAAATGTTTGTCAGAAAGGTGCTATAGAGAGATTGAGTAGTATTGTTGGTGAGTGGTAGTGAGGGAATTCATGGAGAAGGTGGAAAGACTGGTGCACCGTGTGCGACCAGTGCTAGGGCCAGCCCTGGCTGGGAGTGTTAACCCCCTCCCCCCAAAGTTCGGGTCTAGTGGATACCCTGCTTCTGCCTACTATTCTTTACATTTATAGTGTGCAACTGTTACCAAAAGGTGTCCTGGGTCTAATAACCATCTGCTGCCTGAAGGCAAACAAGAAACAAACAGAAGGGGAAGGAGAACCAGCCAAATGGGGTGACCTACAGAGCATAGAGCCAGGTTTTTACATCTTCCTAAAGGATAATAGATTCTTGGTGGTGCGAAGCAAAACAGGGGGCAAGTTCCATAACTGCACAGCCTGCACCAAAACAACAAGACAGACAATTCATACCTTCCTGAATTTGTGATCAATAAGCAGAGTGGCACAGGGCGAGAGCAGCATAGGTGCCCGACCCGTATGCTCCATGAGGAGAGATGAAAGAACAGCAAGGGAGTGGGAGAATTCGATTGAAGAGGTCAGGGATGAGGTGAAATGTGAAGTTCTGAAGCGAAGCGCAGACATGCAAGAAGTGAGTATGAGCAAAAGATGAGGGCTACTGTTAAACTGTGCGATAAGATAGCTGAGAGATGATCTGTGACCTAAAAAGATAATTTGATTCGACATAGGTGAGGGAAAGCAGCGATAGGGGAAGAGAGGGAGCATTGGGGTGTGTGTTGAGCAGTGATTAATTTGTAATACAACATATGCCAGGGCCCTCATCAGTAGGCCATTGAACTTTAACCACCCACCATTGCCTGGCCTGTGCGGCCAATGACAATACCTATGCAACAGCCAACCATAACACTCGTACAAGTGTGACTATTCAGACTATTTCAAGCCCCCAAAGCTATAAAGAATGGCATAGGTGTCAGGAGGTTATCATTTTTAGTGTATATTGAATTATTAAACAGCTGTTCTGCTCATCTCTAAATTACACAGACAGAGCCACCATCTGGAAGTCTGTCATAGTGCCAGTGTGCATAATTCGGTGCCAGTGCGGAGCACCGAAAACCACCTGCTCAAATGAGGCACTGGTGATGAGGTAACAGGGGAGAGGGACGTTAGTTCAAGAACGTGTGGAAGACAAAGGTGAGATGTGAAAGATGAATGGGAGGGCTGGAGAGGTGTAAGATACAACTAGACAAAAATTTGAATGGAGAGACTTGAGGTGAAAGAGAAGTGATGATGTGCACAGGAGGTGACGGGGCCAGAGAGGCCATGAGATAAATGCAAAAGACTGTTAGAGATGAGGGCAGTGAAAAGACAGAATGGCAACAGGTGATTAAAGGTGAAGTGAGAGGTTGAATCGGGAGTTCAGAAGTTGTAAAAAGGGGTGAAAGAAAATGGCCTGCAATGTGAGAGACGGATCAGGGGTTGGGAGAGGAGAGAAGAGAGATGGAAGGAACTGGGTGAGAGGAAAGGGGCATGGGTAAACTGCTTAACTTTGCACAAGACCGCCAGGGTTTGAAGGGACCCATACTGCTCACGGCCAGGGCCAGGCGAGCTTCTAGTGTGGCAGCGCATATTCGTGCGGAGTGGGAGGCCCTTCACAAAGGTTGACTAGACATCTTTCTGATGTTAATTGCTGTATTTTGGTTATAAACTGGTACTGATGGGGTGAAATCTTTCCTCAGTGTTACTGTGTTTAAAAAATTTCAAAATAATAAAGCAATGCTATCCCAAAATACGTTGCATCACAGAACATTATTTACATTTTCTACCCACACAATTTAGTCAAGCCTGTCGCATAATTTGGCTCTTACCTGCCTCATAATTCCATTAGCCCTGCCTACAGGTTTAGAAATGTTTGTCAGGAGGGGGTCCTTACGCCTGAAAATGTTGACAGGGGGGGTCTCGGCATCCAAAAGTTTGAAGACCTCTGTTCTAGAGGATGAGCTCTCCCTTGGTGCGAGAGAATCGCCCCCTTTCGTCTAAAGAATTAGCTCCCCCTTGGTAGGCGAGGATAAGCTCCCTCTCAGTTCTAGAGAATCAGCTCCCCCTGGTGCTGGACAGTGTCATAGGGCAGACCTGGGGCTATCAGGCCGCCGCTGTGTCAAGGTAGGCCTTGTGCAGGGGCAGGAGCGCTTACGCATCACAGATCAGACCACACTCTTGCTCCGGTCGGAAGTGACGACCTCGAGCGGCCGCCCTCCTTTTATTTCAGCCCCGCAGGCCACGCTTGGCCTGCGGATGTAGTGGGTGGGTGAGTGTTGGCTACTAGACCGCCAACTGTTACAGACAGGTGTGCTTGATGTACGCTTATTATTCTGCGTTTAGTCGTAGTTGTGCTTAGTCTGAGCATGCATTTTTAAAGACGCAGGAAATCTATACACTTCTTTGCTAATGATTGGGAAGGCAGATGCCAAGGAACGCCACATCTTAGCTCACAGTGAAACAGTGAGTCCTGCACAGCTTGCCACGTGGGTGAATACATACACGTGCCTTTATATTTCTTACAATGCTTATGCTCAATAGAAATGCTTTTTGTCAGATGCTCAGAGACTTATTTTGTAAAAACAGCAGATATGCATATAGTGGTGGAATCTGATATGTCATAATCAATTAGACATTTCTACTGCTGTACAATGTGGGCACACTCATCTGCTGCTTTCCAAAGTACTCCCCTTTTTCTACTTTAAATTTAGATGTTGTTGGGCTTAGGCAGCGCTTAATTTGTAAAAGAATGAGTCCGGTGCCTAAAGCTCTGCTCCAACTGTGCAATTAAAAATCGTAGCACCAAATACCACGGCTGCGTATTTTTTAATTCACCTCAAGCCTCTTTCATTCACTACCAGGCACGTCTGCCCCTTTATCTCACTCTTCTCAGTCCCTGCTTTCTCCCTTTGTGCCGTTTTTTTCAGTCTTTCTCTTACCCCTTCTTTATAGTGTGCGTGCTATTCCCTCTCTTGCTCATGGTCAATAACTGGTGAGAAAAAATGATTGCTTGTCCCCCCCAAAAAAGTGTGCCGGTGGGCCCCACCAGCTCAAATTAAGCACTGAGCTCAACACTACAGGACAAGCATCCCTCCTCTTCTTGTACATTAAAGCAGGAAGTGTCACACATTCTGTGTGCATTTTGAACCCGATTTTGCAATAAGTGGAACGTTTTAATTAATTAAAGTTTTGTTTTCTGCAGTGTTTGTCACAAAACAGCACAGAGTATGATGTGCGTCTGGAACTGTCATCGAGTCCCCCAACATCTAAGCGAGGCAGTTAATAACCAACATGTGACGGTGCTAAAAGCAGACAGGAAACATGACCACCGACAGCGGGAGTCTGGACACATTCTCAGTTCATGTTGTTTAAGGTTACACTCAATCTGTTGAAACTGAGCCAACAAAGGTCGTCTCCTAATGCTCTTGGCAGTGTGTTTGTGCCTTCGTTACAGACGTTGATGGCCCCTTTGACCCCTTCCTGCAAATAGGTCAAAGAACATTCCAGAAAAAAATATTAGACCGTGGAGCTAAAAAGAGTGCTGAAATTACTTTGAATTATGAAGCAAATCATGCAATTTTACCTTTCATCAGGTTAATAGTGAAATGTCAAAAAATACTTTTTAATAATAGGAAAATTAACAAGTCTATGGAAACATGAAGTATATTCCAGAAATGACTAACAGGTAAGAGGCAACCAAGGGAATTTCGGCCTTTGGTTGCTTGAAACTGTAGCCCTCCAACTATGATAGTCGAGGACTTCACTTGTCTATTTATTAGTAGGGTGTTGAAAGAAGTCTAATACATTTTGATATACAGTTAGAGGGAGCCGAGTAAACACGTGAGATGAAGAAGACTGAGCGAACCGTAGATCCTTCCAAAGCTTCCTCTCATGACGTGCTTCCTTTGCGAGTGTTCTGTGATTGTGATCAATAAAAAAAATCGAATTGTAGGCACAGACCGTTTCCACACTTTATGCTACTATTGCTAAATCTATTGTTCTTCCCTCATGTTTCAAAAGTAATGTAGATGTTCCTGAGAATTTAAAACGAGCCATAAGGTTGCACTCCACTTTAAAGGTGTTTCCACCTCTTGCTTCTGCAGGCAAAGTGATTGCAACATAGTTGAAGCTGTTTATTTTTTAAGAATGGGTGTTGGAGAAAAACCCCATATCAATTTCCCAGATTAAATGAAACCACACGTTTGCAAGTTCGTAATCATGTGTTTTCAAGTTCCTTCTGTTATAGCACAGAAAAGTAAACATGAAACATAGTTCAAAATTGGGGCTCAACAGCTTCTTTATTTTCCTTGATTGTGGAGTTCTCAGATGTTGTTGTTGTTGAACATATACACTGGTCTAAAGTATGTCCAAGGGTAAATTATAAGGATATTACAAGTTACCCAATGGTTCCAATGACCACAGTAACTTGCAATATCTTTAGGAATGTACAGTTGGGAGTATTCGGTCATATAATGGATGAGTTAATCCAACCAGTCCACACAGCTCAAAAGTAATTGCAGGTCAGGCATGAGTAGCTTATACACACCTGGAGTTGTCTTCGCATTCTTGTAATTTGGTTTGCACTGGAAGTCCCAGTTTGATAAGGAACACAATACTTGGATGCACTGCTTGGGCCTGATTTGGCTCAACTTTACAGCAGTGCTACAATACTGAATGGTTTTGTTACCATTGGTGTCCAAGTTGGCATGGGAAACAATAGAGGCGGCAGTATGGTCCTCCTTACCATTTCCTGAAAGGGTTTACTTTCAGCCTTCAGACTTAAAACTCTTTTCCGGAAGTCGGATTCCTTCAGCAGTGTAAAGCTGCAGGTTGTAGCCGAAGAGGGTTTGACATTGTTGGATGCCGGTCAGCATTGGGCCCACTGATTCAGATTCACTGGTGTAGACACAAATGTAGTGGGAGCTACAATTAAGTCAGGCCTACTGGCAATGGAGGGGTTCTGGGCTCATAATGACTGGTATAGCCCTTCTGCTTGAACATTTCAAGGTTTTTCTTTATTATGTTTCTTCCGTTTTTAATTTACAAAATTCTGCCCTTAGTGGGTGGAATGTTCTAATAGCCTTATAGCCCTTCTGCCTCAGGGTACACTAGTTGTTACCAGCCCTCTCCTTTGTTATAGGCCCTTGCTGCTCAGGTTTAGGGCAGTGCTTAACTTGAGCCGGTGGTTCCAATGCTCAGCACCGGCACTTGATTGTCAAAACCTTCGCTTATGACAATTTGCCACATATTGGCGCTGTTTGTCTCATTTCGAGATTAGCACAGCAAAAATAGTTTTATTGTTCCAATATACATTTACAATGACCAATACCTGGCACCCAAGCTATTCTTATCGATTTGGGTTCCTGAAATATTCTAATTCTTGTACTTCCAGGAGTGTGATGGTTAGCAGTTGTATTGGTTCTTTTATCTGCAGCGCTGGCAGGGGCAATAGGTGGTGCAAGCAGCTGCAGTAGCCTCCTGGCAGGAGCCCTGGCACTTATTTTTTCACAAATTAAGCACTGGTTCACAGCATTTAGCAACTAATAAAACCGTGGGTAGCGGCCTATAAGTCTATAGTATGCATGTTTTTTGTGCGTGTTTCTCTCCTGCACCTGACTAAAATTGTCACCATAGAAAAAAAAAAGATGAGCAAGACCATACATAGCACAGTGCAGTGCTGAAGGCCTGGCGCGAACGTGTGTTTTGGTAGGACCCTTGTAAACGAAATACTCTACAAGAAACTTGATCCTGACAGTTTCCACTCCTACATTCCCTTGTGCACAAGTGAATTAATGTCACACTTACATATTCAATTGTAATGTAATAATAATCAGCGTAACGGTTACTTAACTCAATAGTGCTCACTTTATCTCCATCTGGAGCATGGAAGGATGAATGGATGAGCCAATATATGGAGTCTTATGTCTGAGAAGTTTAAAATACTGTCAATATCACAAAAACCACTTAAAAAATGGATGCGTTAAAAAGAATTTGAATTGTGTAATCCTATTATGTGTAATTGAATAGTGTTTCATGTGTAAGAAAAAATGATCATGAAGGAAATGTCCAAAATATATTTTGGAAGGCTGCAGCCAACTTTAGACCCTGACACTGTCCACTCACCCTGCTACCGCCACCGACGGCCTGCATGTGCATGTACAAGTACAGAACTGATTGCAGCGAGTGAGCCCGCCTTCTACAAGGGGTTCGGCCGGGTCCTCATCTAGCAAAATGTTGAAAAAATTGGGTCACATGGTAGATTTACATTCAGTTTTTCACTGAGACTGGAATCTTTATTTCTATATATGAAAAACAATTTCAAAATATACTGATCCAAGTCATGCCGCCACCTGTGTAAGAACAAATTATAATGAAAGCAGTGTCCAAAATATATTTTGGAAGGCTGCAGCCAACTTTAGCCGCTGGCACTGTCCACTCAACCACCGACGGACTGCATGTACAAGTACAGAACTGATTGCAGCGAGTGAGCCCGCCTTCCACAAGGGGTGGGAGTCGAAGGGGTTCGGCCGGGTCCTCATCTAGCAAAATGTTGAAAAAATTGGGTCACATGGTAGATTTACATTCAGTTTTTCACTGAGACTGGAATCTTTATTTCTATAAATGAAAACTATTTCAAAATCTACTGATCCAAGTTATGCCGCCACGTTGTTTTTTGATGTCTTGAAGGAACCGGTTGTACAGCGACCTAGAGAAGTCTAAGGGTATTATAGAAGTGCCTTCATTTTCTTATCATTATCATCAGAGAGGTCATATCTGCATGCTATTTGTAGTAAAACAACTGAGTAGACTAGTGCACCCAGGGCTTTAAGTGGGCCGGGTCTCACCGGTGCTGAGCACCATCAGTTCTTTAGAGTAGGCCTCAAAACAGGTCTCTATCTGGCTTTGCTTTGTGCCCAGGCACAAGCGGTCCCTTTTTTTCTGGACTACAATGAAAGCAGGCACATCGATGTGTGTGTGCTCACACTGCTCATTTTTCATTAGTGAAGAAGTTACAGCATGACGTCATGCCAGGTGAGCGTTGTAAGGCAAGGGAAATCCTTTAAAGAGAGTCATCTTCTCTCTGGATTACCCTTCTCTTTTTAAAACTCCGGAGCAGCAACATCGTTGTGGTGTCACCAGGGCTTTAAGTGGAAGCTTTTTCAATATTACATTAAAGCATAGTTGATGCTTATTAACCTTTTCCGTGCTGATGACGGAACTGCTCCGTCATCAGCCGCGGTGGCGCTGTGCTGGTGAAGGAGCAGTTCCATCATGGCCCGCCCGACGCGCCTGCGTGGCGCGGATTCCGCGCCTGCGCTGGGCATTCTATTGAGTGGGCGGGCCATGACGGAACCGCTCCGTCATCAGCACAGCTCAACCGCAGCTGGTGACGGAGCGTTTCCGTCACCAGCATGGACCCGCTGCGCGGCCGCCCCGCCCCCTTAGCGCTGCGGCAGAATAGCCGCCGCAGCGAAGGGGTTAATATTATGTAACTAACAACCATTGACAAGCCAATAGTCCTAACTTGTTGTAGGTATGATGTTACTTGTTGTATCATATATCTGTATGCAATGACAGAAACAGCTAAATACAATTCAGGCTGCACTCTATGCTACGTGTAGTGGTCTAGTTGCTGTGTGGGCTATGGACCTTTGGCCCGGATGGGCAAGTATACATTGTAACACTCTCTGGCCAGGTGTGGCCAGAGAGCACAAATACGGGGGCGGAGGTCACTCGTGACTTCCTACCCAGAAAACCAAACTGTATGCTGATGTGATTCTTTAGCTCCCATGTAGCTATGTTAATGGCCCAGTAAAACGCGGCGCCACACTGACAAGGGCAGGCGTCCTTCGACCTAGCATCGCGACAAAGCCCCTGCCCGCCAGCCCCGCAGGGTGAAATACAGCATCTGCACTGACTGCTGTGAGGTCTAAATGCCACAATCCCTCTAGCCCCTGCCGCGGGGTTGAGCCCGAAGGATCGGTGAAGCACTCATGCCATGCAAAGGGCGGCCGAAGTGTCAGGCAACTGTGGACTTGCATGCCCACTAATTGGTCAGCGGTGGCGGCGCAAGGTAAAGTGCCCTGTCTGCTTTCCCTCTACCGAGGCCCTGGACGTCTGCTACAAGGCCTGGCAAAGCTGTACACTCCCGGTGTAGGCCCGGCCTGAGCCCGCTCCGCTAGCACCTAGACACACGCATGCGCAAGGCACCCCATGCTGAGTTCATGCATCAGGAATAAGTGCTGGATCTCCAGGGCCCACGAGCACATGGCCAAAGACTCCGAAGTTGCCCCAAGGAAGAGACTTCCTACCACTCAGTGTTCAAGCCCTGCAGTGGTGAGTACTGGGCACAGCAGTAGAGAATTGAGCAGCACACGCCCAGAGACTTTCTGATGAGGGGAGGCCAAGTCCCCAGCCAATTCATGGGGTCACACATGAAAATGTGAAGAGGAGGAAGTCTCTAAAAACTTCAAGACGCCCCCACTATTTAAGCGAATCTGCGAGCATGTAACAATGAGAGGTACACAGGGCCCACGTAAAGATGACAGACCAGGCAGCAAAAGCAGCACTGCACAACCTACCACTGACCCAACAAGCTTGGCCCCCGGCTATACAACCTGCATCGCAGCACTCCCAAATCAATGCTCTTCCCCCATTCAACGAGCTGATGGACCCAGCCACAGTGTCTCCTATAGGCACAATTTGGATCATCAGGTTAGACAACTACTTCACAGTGACGCGGGAGAAGGATGGCCACGTAAAGAGGTCCCTGCTGTTGCATTTTGCAGGGAAAGAGATATACAAGCTATTCGCTCACCTGCCAAACTCAGGGGCGCCCAACGATTACACCGCAGCGGTCAGGGCTCTAAATGCACACTTCAACCCACAACTGAATCCAGATTACGAAAGATTTAAGCTGCTCCTAGTGCGCCAGAGAGAAAGGAAGTCAATGGACGAGTTCCATGCACGACTACGTGAGCTGGTGAGCACATGTACAGATGGCGACCAGAACAAGGACATAGGGGGCCCAAGTAATCCAGGGATGCCGAAACAAAAACTTCCGGACTGTCATCCTGCGATATCCAGGAATCACCCTTGAGGATATCCTCTCCATGGCCCGGTCACACGACCTATCTGACGCCAGGGTGAGAGCAATCGAAATAGCTATAACTCAACAGGTGGAAAAAACAGTCACAATCAAGACGGAAAGAGCGGATGCAGTTCGCACCCAGGGTAGAGGAACCCGTGGGCGGTAGCCAGGCAAGAGCACGCAAGGATTGTGCTGCAGATACTGTGGGAGAGAAGAACATCCACAAGAAGAATGCCCGGTGCAAGGACAGACATGCTCGAAGTGTGGCACCCCCAACCACTTTGCGGTGCAATGCAGAGGAGGACCGTGGAACCGAGGAGCCCGTGGGCGATAGCCACCGTCAAAGTCAGTAAAACACTTATCTCTCAAGGACACTAAAAACAGAAGACATCCCGGACACCAGGAAGGAAAAAACACTGTCTAGAGGACTCATCCACTGATGAGGAAGGCAAATGTTACTGCATCTCGTTCGCTAGTGACCTCAAATGGAAGAGGTACCCACAACCCACATGCTCCTGGAAATTGCTGGATCCCATGTCACAGCATTGATCGACACTGGGGCGTCCATTAATGTGATCGGGTGCCAACAATAAAAGCGACTAAATCCAAGACCAGCATTGTCCCCGTCGCATTTCAGAATTCTCACATACAGCAGCTAAACACCCCTACCGCTCCAGGGAAAGGTGACCGTCTAAGTGAAAGCAAAAGGCGTGAGATCACCACCACCTTCCATGTGGTTGACAGGGAACCTGACATCCTGGTAGGAAGCCACATTGCTGAAGAACTCGGCCTGGTCACATTTGCCAACGCAGTCAAGACCCTACAAACCGAGGATGTCCTAGAACACTTCCCACAACTATTGAAAGGACTGGGGTGCATAAAGAAGCCCAATACAGTTACACATCGACAAGGCAGTGAACCCAGTTGCCTTGTGACACAGGCGAATACCCTTTCACCTCAGGCCACTTGTTGAGAAAGAGCTCCACAACCTTGAACAGCAAGGAGTCATAGATTAGGTTACCGGTTCGACACCCTGAGTTTCGCCCATGGTGATCACCAAAAAACCAAAACAGCCCTGCAAGATCGGGCTATGTATCAATATGCGCCTGCCCAACCAGGCGAACAAACGTGACAGGCATCTGACGCTCACAGTTGATGACATTCTGGCTGATCTAAATGGGTCACGCTGGTTCTCGAAGCTTGACCTCAAAGCTGGCTGCCACCAACTGAAGCTAGTCGAGGAGAGCTGGTACATCACAACCTTCTCAACCCATATAGGGTTACGCCACAACAAGAGAGAGAATTTTGGGATCTTGTTGTCGGCGGAAATATTCCAGAATGCCGTCCATGAAATTCTATCAAGACTCCAAGGAGTACTCAATGCCAGGGGTGACATTTTGATACACTTGGCAACGATGGGAGAATATCACCACCAGCCGCGGCCCGTGGAGGGATTTCCTTGGGGAAGGCAGGCGGGGCAGGGTGGGAGATGATAAAGACCGGAATATGGATGATTGCAGGTAAGTAAACAGTTACATTAATAAAACAAATTTTATTCTGTGCCCTGCATCGCAAAATGCAATGCAGGGTGCGCTATGAAATTCGTTTTATTAATTTAAATGTTTACTTACCTGCAATCATCCATATTCCGGTGTTTATCACCCCCACCCTGCCTCTCCCCCGCCCCGCCTGCCAGCCCCACGGAACTCCCTCCACGGACCGCGGCTGATCACCACCCTCTCCAAGCCACGCTCCAGTGCCTCGCCGAGCACAGAGTCACCTTTCACCAAGAGAAGTGCTCTTTCTTTTAAAAAATCCATTGACTTCTTCGGATACGTATTCAGCCAGGATGGAATCAAGGTAGACCCCCACAAGTCACAGGCCATACAACAAGCCGCTGGACCAACAACAGATTCTGAGACCTGAGGTTTCCTAGGGATGGCCACCTACTGTAGGGGGGTCATACCATACCAGACCTGGCCACACTACCCCAACCGTTGCGTGCCCTGACAAAGAAGGATGCCATCTGGAAGTGGGGCCAAAGCGAAGAAGAGGCCTTCCAGAAGATCAAGGCAGCGCTTTTGGGAAAAACCACCAGGGCATATTTCGATGCCACATGGATGACAAAGCTCTTGGTGGATGGTAGACCCATTGGGCTAGGAGCTCTCCTGACCCAGGAAACAGAACCGGGAAAGGGGGCTCCACTTGCGTTCGCAAGCAAGGCTCTCATGCCAACAGAAGCCCGATATTCCCAAATCGAGAGAGAGGCGTTGGCCATCAAGTGGGCCTGAAACCATTTTCATCTGTATTTCAGCGGGCATTCTTTCCGAGAGGTGACGGACCATCAGCTACTAATCCTGCTGTTCAGAGGCACTGCACTGCATCCTCCACCAAGGATCGAGAGCTGGGCGATACAGCTGCAGCACTATCAAATGGAACTTGTATATCGAGCCGGGGCGAAAAACCCTGCAGATTTTCTGTCACTGCACCCACCAGAGGCAAATGGAGGCAGAGGCGATCATGAGCTGAAGACAGAAGAGTATGTAGACATGTTGTCCCAATGGCTCTGTCCGCGAGCCCTAACAATGGAGGAAATCAAAGCAGAAACCTGCACAGACGCTGTACTCATGAGAGTACTGAACTCACTCCTCAAAGGATCCTGGGAAGACTTCCTATACGGTGCAAATGGATGGAACGAAGTGGAAAGGGATCGACTAGGAAAGTTCTGGAAGGTACGAGATGAGCTGATCGCTGCTGAAAACGTAGTGATACTGAGGGGCTCCCGAATAGTCATTCCTGCAAGTCTCCAAGAACGTGCCACCACCTTAGCCCACAAAGGACATCAAGGGACCATGCGATTGAAGTCTTGCATGATGAAAAATGTGCAGTTTCTGGGACTCAAAGCTGCAGTGGACACTTTGGTGAGAAATTGCAGACCCTGTCAGCTCACAAGCAGCCAAGGACACCCCGCCCCAGTGATAACCGAGGATCCGGTGACATCCCCATGGGCACATGTAAGTCTGGACTTTTGAAGCTTTCCGGATGGCAGGGTAACAGCTGTGCTAATCGACAGCTACACAAATTATCCCATATTCGTAGTGATAGCATCAACATCCTTCGTTCACCTACAACCAGTACTGGAGAAGACATTTACACTCTTTGGGTTACCACACAAAGTCAAGACCAACAATGGGGCCATCATTTCAAGGAGCAGAATTAAAATATATGTTAGCGCTGTTCGGAGTCCATCACCACCGCATCACTCCCCAATGGCCTCAAGCGAACGAGGAAGCGGAACAATTCATGCGGACCCTCAACAAAGTACTCCGGATTGCAGTTTCCGAGCAGGCCGACCTAGAGGAACAGGAATATCGCAGTACCTCACACTGCATGAGGCAGAGCTTACCCTGGTCCCTGATGCTGGCCGGGCCCTGGCAAGACACCATTCCTGTAGCCGATGGCTGGACCTTGGAACAGTACGACCCCACCAACAATCAAGCATGGAGAACGATGACTAATGAGTGGACAAGCAATAGGAGAAGGGCAAGGACCAGAATCATTGCGCCAGGATGCACAGTCCTGGTAAGGAACCGTCGCAGTGGAGGGAAGTTCCGGCCAGCATATGAGCTTGAGGAGTGGACCGTGCTGAAGATCAATGGAACTGTCCTCACAGCTGTAAGAGGTGATGCGATCATCACCCAAAATTTATCCTGGTTCAAGCGAGTACCAGATCCTGACACGAAAGAGATGCCTCCCAGCCCAGCAGAAGACAGGGAGGCAGCGGGAGACGACCTTTCACCAAGCCCGAGTGAAGACCAAGCTGTGGAGAGCCCGCTGTCACCCTTAGCCGCAGACATTGGAGCCACCATGACCACCAGTACATCGCCACATGACAGTCCTCGGGCAAGTCGAGGAAGCCACCAACGGAGGTACAGTCTGAGACCCAATCCAAAACCAAGTCAAAGACTCACAGACTTTATGTGTTTGTTTCCTTATTTGTTTTGAACTCTGACTTGGAATGGGATGTAGCAGTCTTGTTGCCGCGTGGACTATGGACCTTTGGCCCGGGTGGACAAGTACACATTGTAACACTCTCTGGCCAGGCGTGGCCAGAGAGCCTAAATAAACAGGCAGAGGCCGCTCATGACTTCCGGCCCAGAAAACCATAATGCATGCTGGCCTGATTCTTTAGCTCCCCCGCAGCTATGTTAGTGGTCCAGTAACACGCTGCGCCACACTAAGCACAGATTTTTAGTGTACGTGTGTTTAAGCCACGTCCTTAATTGCACTGGCCACGCCCCTCTGAGAGACCCCCAGTTTTTTCATCTCATTTCAGGGCTCGAGTCGGGGTACCACGCGGGTGGACGGCATCCCCCCACTTATTTTAAGGGGTTTTACCGGGTGGACGCCGTCCCCCCTGTGCAAAAGCTGGACTTTCGATTATGGCGTTACTCGCCCGCACGGCTGGCCGCCCCGTCGATCTCCCAAGTCAGTCTGTCTCTTATCAGGACGAAAGCTGGACCGTTAGATGAGTTCTCAGAACTGGTGGCGGCACTGTTTATGTCAAGCCTACCGATGCTCTTTGGAACCTGTTCCTGGGGTGGACTGGCAACAAACTACACCTTTCTCCCTCTGAATTACTACCCCTCTGCTTCTAGGACAGATTTTGAAGCTTCTGTCCAAA
Source organism: Lissotriton vulgaris (assembly GCF_964263255.1). Lineage (NCBI taxonomy): Eukaryota > Metazoa > Chordata > Amphibia > Caudata > Salamandridae > Lissotriton > Lissotriton vulgaris. The sequence continues at coordinate 1,499,920,645 of NC_141691.1, forward strand.
CTCATTTTTTTAGCGTATAACTACTTAAGCATCACTTACCAGAAATGTTTACAGCGTGCATTTTGAGATATGAGCACATTAACGGAAAGTACCATTGCAATTCATGGAGAGTGAAACATACATCGTTGTACAATTCCTTTCCTCGTTATACTGTACATGTATTTACCATCTTGCACTGGTGGTAGCCTGGGCAATCTTTGCTCTCCCTGCTAGTCTACTCTGCTCCCTTTTCCTTAAAGTATGGCAGGGACAGTAGCTCTTTTGCCCTTTGCCATGCGCTGCGGTAGACTCGGACATCTTCGCAGGGCAGCCGGCAGAAAAACAATTTATCCTGCCAGCTCCTGCCGTGACGTCACTTCCGGTGACACCACCTAACTTGGAGCGTCTCCCCACTTATTTTTTTAGGACTTGTGCCCTGTCTCATTTGAAGTCAACTGCACCTGTTGTAGATCGTGAACACTTCCCCCTTAATATAAAGTATCATCTGAATGTGATGGAGAGGAAATGTTTTGATTAGTTACCCATAATTTTCATTAATGCAAGCCCTAGCCTTCCTCATCCCAGTGCATGGTATGCTAGGGGCCGTCACCCCAAATAACACTTATTTCATACCTGAGGAAAAAGGCAGTATTTCGTTTTCCTTCTAATTGGTATAGTCCTTCTTCCCTTTCTACCGCATAGGTTCCCCTCTTTTACCTACTAAACAAATAACCCCTTACCGCTCCTCCTGCTTTTTTCTGCCTCCACAAGGAGAGGATGACCTATGTTGTAGGTGAGCATTTCTTTCTGTTTTGACTTGCGCTTGTTTGTTTGCCATTTTGCTTTCTCTCCCTTTATGTGCGAACAGAGCTTTGGTTCTAGCATTGCCTATCGGCTACAAATGAAACTGCAACAATTGCACTGACGACGTAAGAAAGGCAATTTCCTCTGCTGAGGCCATGATGCTTGCGCATCTCTCTCCCCAACTAGGAGAAAATCCCACACGCCAAGACCTAGTGCCCTTTTGTATCCTATACGTAACTCTGTCACATGAATGGCTCAACCACCAATAAATCAAAACGGTGTTATGTGAAAATTACCACAGAGTGAGAGCCCGAGGTGCTGCTGGCCCTGGGCACAACGAAGAAAGCCTCAGAGCTCACCGACAATTGGATACCGTTATGTTCATGTCTTTAAATAACCCTTTTCGGAGAAAAAATGTTTAAATAACTTATTGTATTCCCAGTCAGCTGAAAGGCGACTATGAATGAGTAAAGGGTTCTGAAAGCCGCGGCAGTAGTCAGTTGATAACACTGTGCCCCGGGCAGTGGCGATGTCCGCGAGCCGCTCCGCCACCAGCCCGCCGAGGTACAAAGAACATTCTACGCTCGCAGGCAGAAATACCGGGCATAGCATGGCTCTAAGAGTTACAGTAAACCAGTTTGTCGGGTATTTTTTTTACATAAAATACTAAAATAGATCAATATTGCTCTTAATCCTTTTGACTGATGGCAACTGCATTTATGATGACTCTTCTAGGTCCTGTGACAAGGAAGCACATTTCTGTGCCTGGACACACAATGTAGTTATGGTTTAAGAAATAACAAGAAACGCGAGGTGTAAGTGAAGTCTAGAAAGTTGCAGGATATGTCAAAGCTGTTATTCCAAAAACGGAAAATACATTTTACACTTCCCATGCAATATTGTTAGTTAACACAGCAAAAGAGCGAATAATGATCATCCACTAGATATGCCGGGCAAAAGTGAAATAAATGTTATATTGCATATGACTGTGATTATTTTATAGCGAGTCCTGCAGTCAGACTTTCATGGTTTGTTGAATCAGAAGTGCAGTATTTCCGTAACAATGACAAATATGCAATACTGTTGCAAGAAATAGGCATTTATGATTCATGCTGTTTTATGCTTTGCACAATTTATGTCATGCACTTGGCAACACTCCTTGAAGGGGCGTCATACAAAAATGAGCAATGCGCAATTTCCAGCTCTGCCACAATTCTACTTCAAATAAAGTTGTGAACAGACAATTATTGACTGTAAATAAATGTATTTCTTTGTACATTTGTTTTAAAGGGCATTGTAGCACTACACAATTAATTTAAAAAAGAATATTTTTTTTGAAAAGCTAGAAAACGCAAAACAGTGGTTAAGGAAAAACATTCATAAAAAAGTAGCTGTATGACTAACTCAGAAAGCAGAGCTGCATAAAGATTTTTTTTTTTTGCGAAAACAGCAAGCAATCCTTCATACTCAATAGAAAAGGCAAATAATTCTGAACTGTTGCTCCCATGCCGTTGAAAGGTTAATTAAACATTCCGTTTATAATTGACAGTTTTCTGATAGATCTGGTCCTTGGGCAAAAAGCTTCAAAGACTAAAATGAGTTATTTAAGATCAATCTGATACTGATGAATGGAGAAAACTAAACCAGGAGTCCCCTGTGGCAACGGACAAATGAAAAACCAGAAGAGGCAGCACACGGAACCTGGAGGGGGGTCTAGACAAAGTTCAACTCTAAGATCCCCAGTGTTGACCCCTGTCTGGAAATGCTTTAAACAAAAGGAAGAGAACCAGCTCAAGTTTGTGTCACCAGAAACTCATTCAGTGTGTCATGCTGTTCAAAGAGCCTATAATCACACTTATTAAAAGGCCTTGAGAGGTGAAGGTGCCTCTTTATGTAATATGCAATGAGTGTGGTGGAGTAGTTTCTGCGCTGCCTTTTGGACCTGTAAGACATCACCAGGTTTACACTTCTTTACTTGTGTCGCCCCAAATGCTTCAATAACTCTGCCTAAAAAAGGCCACGTGAATTATCGGATGTTAACTACTCAACATGGAAGAAAGTAAAGCAAATGTAATCAAGAGTTGTTTTACGTTTCTTAATTCGATAAAATGAGAGAATAAACTCTGTAAGAAAGAGATTGCGAATTGACTCAACATAGACAGCCGATGGAGGCGAGGCGAGAGAGGCTGTTACTAACCCTGAAAGCAGGCAAAGACCCCCGTAAGGAGTGGGCCTGCATTCACCCACAGTCTTCTGTAACTCTTCTCCTAAATGTGAAAACCACTCGTGTGCAATACTGAAGAAGAGAGGTCAAATGCATATAGTAAATGACAGCATGCTGATATCATCATGCAGGGCTGGCATTTTTTTGTGCAACGTAGATTTCAAACTGGATGCACATATTTTGAAGAATATATACTGGGCGTGAGCATCATGATAAAATGCGACTGGTGGAAGAATTTTAGATTTGTTGAACTAATTTACGATTTTAAACAACCTGCCTTTCCTTGTTTAACTGATTGGTTAACTCATTTTCTTGTTTAAAGTACAAGTTTTGTGGGATGAAGGGCCCTACCACTTCTACATGAGAGCGCGTGGTTGCACAGAGCTATGGTGACCATAGATCATGGGTCAGCTGCAGGGAAAATCATCCCTATTCAAGCAAAGTGTAGTCTCTCTCTAAGCAGTGCTATACACAGTCTATGCATATAATGATTGTGTGGGTTGGATGCGGATTAGGGTGTCTTTGTCATATATTAATGGTGCCCTAGCACCTCAGCCAAAGGGAACATATAGAATATAAATATGCAAATAATGTACAAAAAAGCGAGGCACTGGGATGAGTAAGTCAATCCACAAGATGAAGGAAGCGATACTAGATATCCCATTCTTACTTGCTGGCAATGGCTGAGAAGAGAGAATTGAATATGGTTTAAGACAATTCCGCTTGTTGACCTGTTTAGCAGCGTAATTAAACAACAGGGGGTGGTGATGGACAGAGTTTCTGAATTAAGCAGAATTCTCTCACCCAGTCAAGAGATCAGGGCTTAATCCAACACCGTTTTTAGCTCACTGCACCATCCCAGCTCAGAACCTGGCTATATGCAAATTAGTCTGTCCCTGGCCCAGTGTATCATGGAAACAGGGCAAACCAAACTACCAAGCCAATTCTTTCACTGGGAAGGAAACAAGCTACCGGGGACCGGTTTCTGGCATTTCAGCCGTCTTCGGCCCGGCTTGCTTGAATCCTGATGGTGCAATGAGCTAGGGACTCACGTCTGAGTATACCCTTCCACGCTTATGGAGGACAAAATAATTAAACAACAGGGGGTGGTGATGGACAGAGTTTCTGGATTAAGCAGAATACTCTCACCCAGTCAAGAGATCAGGGCTTAATCCAACACCGTTTTTTAGCTCACTGCACCATACCAGCTCAGAACCTGGCTATATGCAAATTAGTCTGTCCCTGGCCCAGTGTATCATGGGAACAGGGCAAACCAAACTACCAAGCCAATTCTTTCACTGGGAAGGAAACAAGCTACCGGGGACCGGTTTCTGGCATTTCAGCCGTCTTCGGCCCGGCTTGCTTGAATCCTGATGGTGCAATGAGCTAGGGACTCACGTCTGAGTATACCCTTCCACGCTTATGGTGGACAAAATAAATAAACAACAGGGGGTGGTGATGGACAGAGTTTCTGAATTAAGCAGAATACTCTCACCCAGTCAAGAGATCAGGGCTTAATCCAACACCGTTTTTTAGCTCACTGCACCATCCCAGCTCAGAACCTGGCTATATGCAAATGAGTCTGTCCCTGGCCCAGTGTATCATGGGAACAGGGCAAACCAAACTACCAAGCCAATTCTTTCACTGGGAAGGAAACAAGCTACCGGGGACCGGTTTCTGGCATTTCAGCCGTCTTCGGCCCGGCTTGCTTGAATCCTGATGGTGCAATGAGCTAGGGACTCACGTCTGAGTATACCCTTCCACGCTTATGGTGGACAAAATAATTAAACAACAGGGGGTGGTGATGGACAGAGTTTCTGAATTAAGCAGAATACTCTCACCCAGTCAAGAGATCAGGGCTTAATCCAACACCATTTTTTAGCTCACTGCACCATCCCAGCTCAGAACCTGGCTATATGCAAATTAGTCTGTCCCTGGCCCAGTGTATCATGGGAACAGGGCAAACCAAACTACCAAGCCAATTCTTTCACTGGGAAGGAAACAAGCTACCGGGGACCGGTTTCTGGCATTTCAGCCGTCTTCGGCCCGGCTTGCTTGAATCCTGATGGTGCAATGAGCTAGGGACTCACGTCTGAGTATACCCTTCCACGCTTATGGTGGACAAAATAATTAAACAACAGGGGGTGGTGATGGACAGAGTTTCTGAATTAAGCAGAATACTCTCACCCAGTCAAGAGATCAGGGCTTAATCCAACACCGTTTTTTAGCTCACTGCACCATCCCAGCTCAGAACCTGGCTATATGCAAATTAGTCTGTCCCTGGCCCAGTGTATCATGGGAACAGGGCAAACCAAACTACCAAGCCAATTCTTTCACTGGGAAGGAAATAAGCTTCCGGGGACCGGTTTCTGGCATTTCAGCCGTCTTCGGCCCGGCTTGCTTGAATCCTGATGGTGCAATGAGCTAGGGACTCACGTCTGAGTAAACCCTTCCATGCTTATGGTGGACAAAATAATTAAACAACAGTTTAGCAGCGTAACATGGTTTACCTTGTCATACGATGCTAAGAAGGCATGGAGGTGTAAAGCAGCTTGTCACTCATAATCATGAGCGATGAAGAATTCATCTCATATTTTGCACTGAAGATTGCGTTCCTCTCAATTACCTGAGGCTTGTTTGACTGTTATTTTGTAGATGGGGTTGTTGTTGTTATGTCACCACTCAAAACAGGCTTTACCTGGGGCCTGGAATTTTTATGATGACTTTTTGTAACGCAGTGCATGCCACTTTGTGTCAGAGTTCTGTGCATGAAGGAGTGCTACATGATAATTGTATATTAGCCTTATGAATAGTTGTAACTAGATAACATGAAGGGTAAACTGGCAGACCTGATACACCTGGATGGATGGTGTGGACAGAAAATAAGCAGAGGTAGTCAGGTGTCCAGGCATGTAGAGCTTCATACATTAGTCGCAGTGTCTGAACCTTGATCTCTCTGTAATTTAAAAGCTGTGTTATGTAGTCTGAGTCTGATTTATCTAAGTATATATTATGTTACCAGTAGTTTGTTGAATTTGTTCAAATATGAAGCGTCCTTTTTGTCAGCCTAACATAAGGGATATTTTAGCAGTCTAATTAGGAGAGGACTACTGTTATAATGTGGATTGTGTTATCTTGAATGTAATGAAAATGGAATGTAACTATGTAAGCATATGACATCTTAAAGTATTAGGTCGGTTGAGCCAGAGAGTGAGAAGCTGTTGGTGTCTGGTTTGCCAGGCATTGGATTTCATCTGTTGAATAAACGTCAAGTATTCTTTACCCAGTGTCATCCAGTTGTGTTTGAACCAATATCCCAACATATTTTTGCAAAGAGGATGGGCTTGCCAGGCACCTGTGGACAGCAGTGACTCCTATAACCATGTGCAGACAAGTCCTGTGTCACCGCTCCCTCATCATTGCGGTAAGCTCACATCAATATTCAGCCATTAACTGCCTGCACTATCAGCCCTGTCTGGTGTTCAACCTGATCAGACCGGTATATCAAATCTGTGTTTTTTGTGCTTTTTAAAAAATTGAGCCGTTCTCCAGCCCAAGGCCCACGTGCTTTTCCTGCCAGCCCACTCCCTCACATGAGCGCTGCTCCAGTGAGAGTACAGGCCGTTCAAACGCTACTCCTTGCCAGCCCACACCTTTGCATAAGAACCACACCAGAATTCTAACAGGCCACGTGGAGAATAGCAACAGTCTCCAAACACTGCCCCATCTCAGGCTCTGCACTTATTATTTGGCCTTTTGATTTCTTGCCTGAACAGGAAAAATGTGCAGCTGTACTATTTGATGCCAAGTCGAAGTGTTTTGAAGTGATTTTCATAAGGAGTATAAATGCAAAGTCAACCATTGCTGTGTTAGGAGAGGTTTTTAGGAGGGAAGGCATATCTTCCGAACTGATTACAGACAATGGCACGCAACTCACTTCCAAATAAATGAGAACATTCTGGGAGAATGTTGGGACGAAGCATTTTTTCACCTCTTTATATAACCCTCAAGGTAATGATCAGGTGGAGTGGGTGAACCACTTGATTGAAGGGTCCATGGAGTTGGCCAGCAAGGCAGGGTTGAGTGCAGAATGAAGTGAAGGACATCATGTGTGGGTATCACACCACACCCAATGCTGCTACAGGAAAAACGTCCATTGAGATGATGAGGGGCAGGAGACCAGGGATCAAATTGGTTCCTTTGTGGTTGCAGGATTGTTGTGTTGAGGATTTGGTACAGAACTGTGAGTGATGGTCAGGGTGAAAGTTAAGCCTGGGGGAGTGAGGCGAGGTTTGTCTAAGTTTTGGGGTTCCTATCGAGTGAAGGTTGTGCGACATAATTAGGTAAAGTTGGAGAATGATCAGACATGGAATTTGAGGAGAGTTGTGCTGTTCCAGAAGGGAGGTGGAAGTCAACCGAAGCAGGACAAGGTGGGTGGGTGTTCCTTGAGTGCATGATGATGGAGAAAAGTGAATTTCAAGCAATCACTGCGGGTAACACTGGTGGTGCAACAGAGGTGATGAAGGAGGCTCATATTTCCAGAAATGTTTGTGTCATGCTTCAGGAGATAATAGGGTGCTAAAAGAGAAGGAAGATTTTGCAGTCCACCAGGTTGGCTGGGTGACTTTGTGTGTGGGTATGGTGTTTCGAGTGCTTCCTTTGTTACGTTGTGGTGTTTTATTCCCAGCTGTGTCATGTTTATGAAGAGAAGGGGGTGTTTATTGCAATTTGGACTCCTGTTTTTTGCTGTCGTTACTTGGCTGTGTCGTACTTGTGAAAGGAAGGTATGTGTTATAACGTGGATACCTGTTTGGTTTCTTGCTGTTCAGTCTAGTCATATCTGTACATTGTGGTATCTTGGATGTAATGGAAATGGAATGTACCTATGTAAGACTTATGGCATTTGAAAGTTTTAGGATGGTTGAGCTGGAGAGTGAGAAGCTGTTGGTGTCTGGCTTGCCAGTTACAGGATTTCATCAGCTGAATAAACTTCAACTATTCTTTACCCAGAGTCTTCCAGTTATGGTTGAACCAAGACCACAACAGCTACAAAGAGCATGACAGCCATTTTATGGGGAAGCTCTAAGCGGGGCGTTACTTCCCGAAGTTGATAAAGCTTTCTTGAACGTTCTATTGTCAGAGGAGGAAACAATAAGGTGCAGTGAAACACGATGTCTAGATTACAATAATTTTGTATCGCTACAAGGGGAGTCTCTCCTAATGTAAAACAGAGATTAGTGGAGGTGATGTGGTTTCTGTTCCAAAGTAGGATCTCAGGCTTGTGGCTGATAATGAAAAACTGGGGGTCATAATATGAATAGCTTTCCTGGTGCAGCACAGAGTCAAATGGCTGTTTCATGCACCTGAAGTGTGTAAAGTGAATTTATTTAACCCAATATTTCTCTGCGATAGCACTTTATTTTCATGTAGTTAAGTTTGGAAATACTAAAGGCAGGGTTTGCTTCCTTCTGCCCCTGAGCTGTGCTGTCTGCAGGTGTAAAGAACATTTTTTTGGCTTTGTACTGCACCAGCAAATCCCATCATGATATGGTCCCTGTTGTGTTGCATCCAGCCTCGGATACCATTGAAGCAGTTAAAGTTAATATGGTCTTTGACACTTGATGTTGTTAGTAGCAGGATGACTCATTTACACCAGACTCAGTTTCCAGTTAGGATGCACTGCCCTGACCTACACCGGAGGACATTTTTAACTAGGTGAGTATGACACAGACCAGGTCTGTGTGAACAATGGCAATAAAAGATCTGTCCCCGGTGCACCACAAACTTGTGTCTTCCCTGCGTGCCGTGCAATAATGAAAGATAGACTTTCTGTTTGAAGATGCCTGCACATTGTACACTGTGCAGGGGGCAATCGGCTGGCATTTTAAAGAGGGACAGAGTTCCCTAAGAGGCATGCGCAGTAAGTGACTGCACTGCACTACATGGCCAATTCTTCTCCCCCGCTAGTTAGTGCACCCCGACAGCTCCTTTGCCTCTGTGCCTCCATTTATATTAAGGTGAGGATGGGTATGCAATGGGATCATTCATTTGCATGGACTTCACAATCATGCCGGCACATGTATAGTACTGGTGCAGTCAGTATTACAGTAAACGGTGTGTAGGCATCTGTAGTGCCTTGTGTAATACCAAAGCGCCCTGGGGAAGTGGTGGAAAGTTGGAAAAGGTGTTCATTCAGTTACAAGGCTGGGTCATCCTAGAAACAAATGTTGCATGGTAGTAAGTATTGATTATACTGTCTAAGGTCCCTCATGGAACACCCAACACATGGCATTTCATTTCATCCCAAATAAAGTACATGTAGGGCACCACAGTGGTCTCTGCCATTTAAGCATAGCATTGATAAAGTGGTTACCCTCTGCGCTAGCCTTTCCAAGTGAGTACTCAACACATAATTATATTGCTTATCAATTCAGCTGCGTTATAGAGGTCAGTCAACTGGGTTAGCCATCAGGGATCTATTTGCACACAACAAAAATGCAATATATATTGCTGCAGGATGTCCTCTTCCTGGAAAGCACAACAGCATTCGTTTTTCATATACAGACTTTGGGCCTAAATCAGATCTTAGCGTATCGATTACTCCATCCCAACAGTGACGGATATTCCGTATGCAGAAATATAATTCCCATAGGATATAATGGGATTTATATTTCGGTGGACAGGATAGTGCCACCGTTGTGACGAAGGAACCTGTCAGCCCTTTGTTCTTTTTGGTGTCATAACTCATTTATTTCAACCTGGATACAAATAGTATTCCTTATTCTTTCCACAATTGGGTATTATGTTGTCATGGTGTGAAACCTTACAAATCTGCATTAACTATCATATGTGATTAGACAATAGATGTTCACATGTGCAATAAATAGGCAAAATCAGTTATAAGTAAATTGTGCAGAGCAAAGGCTGATGGTTTTGTTCAATCTTTACTTCCAGTTTATAAGCTCTACAGACATAGTTGATTAAAGTCCTATTCAGTCACTTGTAGATCTGTAGATGTCTTGAAGCAAATGTCAACTTGACCCTCATACAATCTATTGAAGTGAATGCAGACATAATATTAAGGGTTACGTAGGAATTAAGTGATGGTTTGTCCACGACTGAATTCAGCACCACATGTAAACTGAGTAGAGGCTTGGCCTCTTTTTGAATACTCCTCTATTAGTATCCCCTGTCTCCCAAAGGGACTGAGACTTCTGTTTATTAACTTAAAACGCAGCTCAATTTTTCCCCACAGTCTAAAATCAGGGTTCCAACTTTAAATGGCATATTTTTCTCTGAAATGGTCTAAAAGAACCCCCTAGAGACATCATGCCATCTGAAAAGGGAAGCAGATCTCACCAGCTTCAGATAAGTTGAGACCTAGACAGGGAAAGTTTTACCTATACACTAATTTCTCCACATAAAACAACAACTTTTTTTACACATTATGTGTGAGATGACCATGATCTTTCAGTTCTAAAGTCTTATTTACATTTTTATGTAGTTTTGAAAAACATGTATATAGTACTACATACATTTCATACAAGCATACACAAAAAATTATAGGCCTGACACTATTGCCACTATTACTCATTGTATGTAAATCAATTATTTAAAAAGGTATACAGTCACAATAAAATAACTAACTGACTCTTTGACTTAACCCCTTAACTGCCTGGCCTCAGCCCCTAATGCTAGGTTATTTTTTGGCTATTTGGGGTACTTTACGCTCAGGGTTCCATTACTCCGGTTCCACTAAAAGTATCCAAGCCAAAAGTGCAACCTTTCTAAAGGTACCCAGGGTTTGTGGATTTGCTTGGAGAGGACAGAGAAAATAGCCAAAATGCAGCTACGTTTAGAGGTTTTTAGGGAAAAGTAGGACAAAAGAACTCTAGATAAAAAAAATTTTTATTGTCCTAAAAATGGCATCAGCAAACGGTTTGCTTTGCTAAAGGCACCATCTTCCAAGCTTTCAGGAACATGCAGAGCTGAACCCAATGACCTGGGGGCTTATTTACAAGTCACTTGTGCTGCTGGTACTTCACTTTTCCCATATTAAAAGACACTTGAATTGTTTAGCACAATTTTTGCATTTTTTAAGAGATAGCCCATTTTTCCTATTTTTTGTTCTTTCAACCTAGTTTCAGATCGTAGTGGAAATTAGTTTGAAACCCATGGGTGACCCAGGAAACCTATATATTTCTGAAAAGTAGGCAAATTCTGACTTCAGCAAGATGGAATATTTGTAGATCCCTCATGGTTTTCTCAAAGAAACTAACCTTTGAAATAAAGGAATATTTAAAATGAGTAGAAACAAAGGGCCATTTGTGACAATGTTTTCAACTTTTCGTCACAATGGCCGATTTACAAAAACACAAAAGCAATGTACCTTTACATCTGCTAGACCCTTTTGGTTGTGGGGCTACATAAGGTTTGTAGGTTTTCCAAGAACCTGAGGTACCCAGAGCAAAATACTGAGCTGAATCATACAATGGTTTTACATTGTGTACTGAGTAGGCAGAAATGCAGGGAAATCCAATTGGTAATAACAAATATTCTACTATTCAATGCAACTTGCGTAACTGGATTTTTTACTCAACTTCTAAGTAAAGAGCTCCGATTCCTCTGGGTCTAGCTAGCGTTATATAAAACTCTACAAATAAAAGTAAATACAAATAAAATTCTATGCTCCCACATGCCTTTTGATAAAAAAGGCACCTCACTTTTGTTGGTAGGCCTATTGTCTGTGACAGGAAATGGCCCAAAACGCAACAAGAATGCATAACATTTTTCCACTGAAAACTGACATTTTTTTTGCAGTAGGTAGCTGTGGAATTTGGGCTCTAACTTAGCCAGCACCTAAGGAAACCTAGCAGACCTGTTCATTTTTTAAAAGCAAATACCTAGGGGAATCCAGGATGGGATGACTCACGTGGCTCTCATCAGGTTGTTTCAACCAAAATCTCTTGTGAACCTTAAACATTGATTAGAAAAACAATTTTCCTCACATTTCTGTGATGGAAAGTTCTTGAATCTGAGGGAAGCCACAAACCTCCTTCCACCCAGCATTCATCTAAGTCTTTTGATAAAAAATCTACCTCACTTGTTTGGGTAGGCCTAGTGACTGCAACAGGAAACTGCCCAAAACACAACATAGATATATTACATTTTTCCACTAAAAGCTGCTTAATTTTTTGCAAAGTGGGTAGCTGTGTATTAGAAGCCCTGGGTCAGCCAGCACCTCAGGAAACCTAGCAAACCTGTAAATTATTGAAATCTAGACACCTAGAGGAAAACAGGATGGTGTGACCTTCATGGATTTCACCAAGTTGTTTTACCCAGAATCCGTTGCAACTTTATACTTTGACTAAAAAACACATTTTCCTCACATTTTTGTGATGAAAGGTTCTGTAATCTGCAGACAGCCACAAACTTCATTCAACCCAAATTTCCCTTAAAACATCCGATAACAATGGTAGCTCACCTGTGTGGGTAGGGCTAGTGCCGCAACAGAAAAGAGCCCAATACCAACATGGATATGTCACATTTCTCCACTCAAAACTGACAAAGATATTTTGAAAAGTGTGTAACTGTGGATTCTGGGCCTCAGCTCAGGCAACACCTACAGAAACCAAGCAAACCTGGACATATTTGTAAACTAGACCCCCCCCCCCAGGTAAACAAGGAAGAGGCGACTTGTGTGGCTGTTTTACCCAGAATTCTTTGCAATCCTTAAACTTTGACTAAAACACATTTCCTTATATTTCTGTGGTGGAAAGTTTGGAAATCTTTGTAGAGCCACTAACCTCCTCCCACCTAGTATTCCCCTAGGGATTACAATAACAAGCATTGGCAAAGTCAATCAGTCTCAGCAATGCGAGAGCTATTGGCTTTGTTAATGTCAATGTATTTCGGCATTGCATCAGAAAATGGTAAGTGTGCCCCAGGCAAATGCTGCACCCAAGTGCCCACAGCTGATGCACCATTACTCCTTTGTGTAATCACAATAATACATACAGAAGGCATTCCAAATAAAATTAACCATTTCATAAAGACCAAAACACAATATGAAATGTGTCAATTCCCTTTAAAAAGTGCTGTCAAAATTACCTAGTAAAATCATGATACTTGTTTTGTTCACCTCTCAAGAACAGAAGGTACTGTCTGCCTTAGTGCAATTAATACTTGTGACTTGCACTTTACACACACATGCCTGCTGCAGGCACTGAACCCACTGAGCTGACTGGCTAGAAGTATCACGCCCAAAAATCATCAAAATGCAGAGATCATTGCTTGCTTAGATTCAAATTCAGGAATCCTTTATTACAGTAGTTCCCTCTTACTACTACATGGTGTTTTGTGGGCCACCGTTGTGTCTATCTGGTTTGAGATAAACATGGTATAGTCTGACCATACCTCCCTTCCTGTCAGTGAATAGGATTTACCACGACCACCTAGATGCCAAGCCCATTGCAAGAAAGTGGTAAGCAAGCTCATTAGGCCACTGTGCTGTTATCACTGGATCACGTGGCCAGATACTGGTGTGGCTAACTCAGCCGTTGGACGCTCTGAGGCTGATAAAATGTATCCTGTTAATTTGTGTAACAGTAATACATTCTTGCAGTACTTAAATATGTCAGCCTTAAAGTGTTAGGTAATCGCATTGTATTATTTTTTTATAACTGCTGTTGTTATGGTGCGCATGGGGCTTAGAGACCGTGAACTTGCAAAGTGCCTCTTTGGTGCCCCTGGTAGGTTGCAGTTTTCAAAATCTGAGTAATATAAATTTGCCTGGGTGCTAGCACCAACATATACCAAACCTACATCTCAAACGTGGGGTATTCTCTGTTGAAAAATGCCTTTACCTATTTTATCTTGCACCTATGAGTGCAGTTAGTTGCATGTGGAGCTTTACAATGACCATCCAGTAAATTGAAACAAGCCCTTCCCTAGCCTGTTTTATTAGTAACCAGCTTGCCCATCGTGACGTTTTCCTGTTGTTTGTAACTATTTCACGGTTGGGGAGCGGGGTGAGAATTAGTGTGTGAAGGGCAGGTGAAACAAAGCAGTCACATGGCTTTGCAAGGCAATGGAGACCATGGAGGGGTTGCCGGCTTTCTCGCTCTCTCCCCACAAATGTTCTCCTGGTATTTGAAAAACATGCTGTGGCTTAAAAACAAGATGAGAATACGGTTTACAGGCTTTTTACATTACAGCTGGAGACACACAGGGCAAGCAGGCACAAGGGCGTGGGAGAGAGCAAGCAACAGTGGGTAATTGGGGGATGGGATAGGAAAAATGTGGAGTGGGGTTGAGCAGTTAAACAAAGGTTGGCGATCACAGACCAAGAACTGAGGTAAGAACTTGATTTACCTGCCTGTTTACAGAAACAGTGCACCTCTCAGAGCGATTGAAAACAAACTACTCTGAAACAAAGAAAAAATAAGTTCCTAAAGTGTTCATTAAGTGGGAGGACGGGATAGATAGTAGAAATTGGTTCTTGCTCTTGGGAAGGGCTAAACAGATAAAAAGAGGCATGACGCATGCATGCAAAGGGCATTTGGGGAGAAAGATTAGGAGAGCGACAATGCAGCTAGCAAATGGGAACCTTATGGGCTGGCTGAAACCTACAAAGTGTATACAACATTTCTCGATACTGCTCATGTGCTGTCTAGAGCCAATACCTAAAAATGGTACTTAAAATGAAAACATCACATTTTTAACTGAAAAATGACACGGATTAAGGGCACATTTTTAAAAACTAGACACCTGCAGGAATCCTGGGTGGGGTGAAATGTGTGGCTCTCACCAGGTTTTCTTTACACAGAATCTCTTGCAAACCTCAAACTTTGACTAAAAAACACAGTTTTCTCACATTTTGGTGATGGAATGTTCTGAAATCTGTTGTGGCACAAAAATTTCTTTCCACCCAGCATTTCCCCATATCTTCCAATAAAATGGTACCTCACTTGTATGGGTAGGTCTAGTATCCGTTACAGGAAACTGCACAAAATGAACCATGGATACATCACCTTTTCCATTAAAAACACATGTGTATTTTGCAAAGTGGGTAGATTTGGACTTTGGGCTCTAACTCAGGCGGCACCAAAGGAAACCTAGCAAACCTGCCCATTTTTAAAAACTAGACAACTAAGGGAGATCAGGGTGGTGTGCCTTGCATGGCTCCCATGAGTTTTTTTTACCCACAATGCAGTGCAAACCTCAAACGTTGTTTGAAATCACGTATTTGCCTTACATTTCTGTGATGGAAACATCAGGAATCCACAGGAATCAGCAAAATTCCTAAAATCCAGCATTGCTCCACTTGTGTGGCTGGGCATAGTGCTTGTGACAGGAACGGATCAAACCAAGGTAACTCGGATGGAAGCAGGTAACTGACCTGTGTATCACTGAAGCTTTCATTTCCTTGGAAAGCACGTTGTGCGTTTAGGAGGTGCGTGACTCCTACTACATGGGAGCCATATTTGAAAGGGTTGCCTACCAATATTTTTACTTATGTCATGTTTTTAAATTCTTCACTTTTTAGTTCTGTTTATTTTTACTTTGCCAGTATGACCCAGGGAGCAGGGACGCCTGTCCTCTGAGTCAGGGATTGCTGGACCCTGGTTAAAAGTCCGTTTTGATTTGTCCAATTTGTTTCTTGCTTAGTGCTTTTAGTGCACTGGGACACGCTCACCGGTCATGATTGACTTCGAATGGGGCTTATTTGAAGACTGCTGAAGCTCATGTACACCGCTGGCGTATTGAAGGCATACCAAGGGCAAGCCCATCTGCGCCTGTCTATGCTCGCACTGCGCTCACCACCTGCCCCCCTTCACTTTTCTAGTTGGAAACTAGATCCCAACTTGTATGTGCCTTTTTAAAAATAAAAAATAAATTAAATAGCGCGATCTCAACCCGAAGGTATTGGAGTGCTTTACAAGAGCACCATATTTACATTACAGCCCGAACTGCCAAGCCATATGTGTGGCAGGGTGTGCTCAGACGTGAGTCCCTTGCTCACTTTGCCACTGGATTCAAGCAAGCCGGGCTGAAGTCGGCTGGAATCCCAGAAACCGGTCCTCGGAAGCTTGATTCCGGTCCAGGGAAGACATGGTTTGGCAGTTCGGGCTGGACTGTTCCCATGAGGCACAGGGTCAGACTGATTTGCATATAGCCATGTCTGAACTGGGGTGGCAGAGTGGGCTGAAGAACGGTGATGGATTAAACCCAGATCTTTTGACTGGGTGTGAGTGTTTGATTGATTCAGATGGCTCCGTCCATCAGCACCCCCTTTTGTACAACTCTACAGGTCAACATGTTTCATGCCTGTTGGTCAGATTGATCCTGGTGAGGTTCATCTTCTGCAATTCCAGGGTCTTCTTAAACACATGCATGACCCACTGTACCCATGTGTGCATTACACACTGTATCCACCACCTCACTGGATGATCAGACAACATGAATAAAAGGATAGTTGTGAACTGGTTACATATATGGCATGATACGTCCCCCCTAAACAATACGAGCTCACACACCTATGTATGAGAGTTGACACCCCTGGGCGCTATGGATATGTGTATTGAGATTAGACACTTGAGAGGCGAGACTACACTCATGACGATACACGCATAGGGCAGGGTGTCTTACTTACAGCTGCGATATTCACTCCCCAGAGTGGAACACTTTGGGTAAGAAACATGTCCCTACACCCAATTATGGGGGACGGCCACACTCCACCTCTGTGATATGGGTGTGGTATTCATACTTTGGGAATGGCAACGATAACATCACCATTGGATTTTTATTCAAGGAACAATAACAGGTGTGAATACAGGCATAACCACGATAATAGTATAATAGTATAACAATAATAATAATAATAATAATAATAATAATAATAATAATAATATGCAATAATATTGGGTACGAAACATGTCCCTATATCCAACAAAGGGGGCCTTCCACACTCCTCCACTGAGCCGTGGGTGTGATGCACATACGTTGCGAATAGCAATCACAACACCAATATTTCATTTTGATTTATGTTACAAAAATTGGCATTAATACTTACACAATCACGATAACATTATTAGTATTAGAGTGAAGCTCCATCCCCATTCTAGAATGGCTGCCATGGCCACCGCAGTACACTATTGGTCAAGATCCATGCCACTAGATGTTATGACGTACTCTGGACACCGCCCCTTGTTGCGCACGACCCAGAAGAGTACTTCAGCACCTGCGAAGGGACTGAACCACACTTTTCCGGTACCGGCGAGAAGAGGTAGGTGACTGGGCTCCTCTGTAACGAAGGAATGGTGAGAAATGACGGACCAAGGGGCTAGTTTTTTAAGCAGACCAGAACAGGCAAGCTATATGGATGTTAGTAAATGAGCGCTAAATTGGAAACATCCCACAACCGATCGAGCTGACGGTGCACCCTCGGGTTGACTGTGAGGCGTCTGGGCTGAGCTTATGGAACTGGATAGCAGGCGGGCGTATCACAATGGAATGGGCACCCGACGCTGTCTGGGAGATAATGCTTTGACCTGGCTCACTAGGGGTCCCACTTGTCCACACCCCCCAGGGGACACCGCTAGACACCTTTGAGAGCCGTTGAACAATTAACATTCTCCCTGATTAATGCACACAAGGGCAAGTTACCTGCGTGGGGTTGAGTTTTTGAATTAGTGCCCAAGTGACGTTTTATTTCTCATCTAACCTTACCATCCATGCTTTAGAGGACACCATGTTACAGGTGTCCTCATACTTCACTGGACACCAACTGTAGTGACTCCCTCACTGTAGAGAGGTGAGATATGTACTTAGTTGGTCCACCACAATCACTGAGTCATAATGCATAGGTGGTTTTCAGGAGCAAGATTTGAGGCAAAGTATGAAACAACATTACTGTATGAATGCCATCCTCTTGGTTGATAGCAATTGGAGAAGACAGTCTTCTGTGTTTTTTTAATTTTAACTTGCCACATTATCGGGTGTCTAACATTAGGCCCCACCTTTATTCATTACATGCCTAGGTGCTTGCACAAATTAAGAATGCCATTGTTATACAGGAGGTGTTTGGAGAGAGAGGAATGGACACTGTGTGACCTAAATATATGTGATACAGCTATGACTCAATTCTGTATCCCCTTCTTCTTTTAGGTCAATGGAAGACACTACAGAATAATTTGACTTGTAGTGTGAACACGTGGTAGTTGGTACTTAGACCCCACCACTCTGTGTAGATAGATTCACTGAGTAGGCCCTGAAGAAATGCCACGGATCAATCTGACCAACAGGCATGAAACCTGTTGGCCTGTAGAGTTGAGCACAGCTTAAACTAAACCTTAGAGTTAGATAGGCTGCTGCTATGTTTATTTTAACGAGGTGGATAGCCACCCAGAATAAAAGTCTTATTTGGACTATCCTACTTCTTTTAAATCACCCCTGCACGATATCTACACGCTTCGGCCCACATACTCCCACCGCATCATACGGCAAGGTACAAAAGATCTCCGCTGGAACCTGCTGGGACCCAATGAGGAGCAGGTCCATATGATGAAGCATGACACCTAGCTTGCTGTGTGTGTGAGGACCCTAGTTCTGTATGAAGGAATTCCCCCACTCTCCTTCCCACAACTAACACCATCGAGTTAGTAACTACAAACAAGGGTTGTTTGGCTTACTTTGCCTCCTAGGCATCACTATAAGAGGAACTACATACCTTTAGATATCAGTATCTGGCTGGGCATTTATGTTGGACCTCTATAAAAAGCTCCTTAGTCCCCCTTTGGTTGATTGACAGATTTTGTCCCACTCTCTAAAAAGCATACTTTGGATCTACTTCTTTCCATTAGATGAGGCTCCCCCTACGATCCTTGTCCGGCGTCAGTGATTAAATTAACTCCTGAACCCATTGTAGATATTCTTACCTCTTTATTCCATGCCATGTTTAATTTGAGGTATTTCCCCAATGCATAGAGGAAGACATCGATCCTCCCGTTGCTGAAAAAATTAAATCTAGACCCTAAAGATCCTAATAATTTTCGGCCTATTTCCCGGCTTCCCTTGCTGGCACAATTAATAGATAGGGCCATAAATTTGCAGCTCAGTAGCTTCCTACTGGAAAATGCTATCTTAGACTCAACACATATGGCTTTAATGGAGGCTACAGCACTGATTCAGCGCTTATTACATCCACTGAAGAAATCAGGGTGGGAGGCAACACAGCAGCAATTATGTTGGAACTCTCTATGCTGCCTTCGATACAGTCCACCACAACTTTTTGTTGGACCATTTGTCTGCCTGCGGCATTCAGGGTAAGGCTTGGATGCTACTGCGCTCCTTCCTGACAGGCAGAATCCAAACAGTAGCCTTAGATAAGTTTACAGCTAAACCCTTTTTTTTCCCTTGTGAGGTCCCACAGGGGTCCAAACTGAGTCCCACTCTTTTTAATGTCTATGTTTCAGCTCTGGCCCCTTTGATTAGATCATTCCGTTTTCATTTAACTTCTTATGTGGATGACACGCAAATAGTGCTGCCTCTGCTTCCGGATCAGAAAATAGAGAGGGGAAAGATGTTTCATAATTGTGTGAAATCGGTCAAGATGTGGATGATGCAAAATTGTTTGAAACTCAACTCAAACAAAACTGAGGTTATCATTTTTGGAAACAACGCTAACTTCTGGTCACCTGGGTGGTGGTGTGAGGAACTAGGTACTCTCCCAAAGCGTGTCATGAAAGCAAAAAATCTAGGAGTAACAGTTGATAAAAAGCTCCCCTTCAGGGATCAGGTAAATGCAGTCACTGCATCTACTTTCCAGTCCCTCAGAATGATAAGGAAAATAATGCATCTTTTACCCCAGGACAGCCAACGTATGGTGATTACCTCCCTTATTTTATCAAAACTGGATTACTGCAACGGTGTATATCTGAACATCCAAAAAAACACATAAATAAATTGCAATTGTTGCAGAATGCAGCAGCCAGGCTGCTTTCAGGTACCCCTCAATTTGCATAGGTAACTAAAGAAATCAGAAAGCTTTAATGGCTGCCAATAAGGCAATAGGTGAGATTTAAACCCTTTAGCACTGCCTTTAAAGTGCTGCTTGGAGGAAGACCAGGCCATCTTAGACATTGTTTTAGCTGGTACACCCCAGAGAGAACCCTTTTTAAAGGAAGGTACTATCACCGTCTTCGCTGTTTGCGAAGACGGTGATAGTGCCTTCCTTTAAAAAAAGCCAACTGGGGAGGCAGAAGCTTAGATATATGTACCTTTAGGGCATGGAATGAACTCTCATTCATATCAGAGCCTCCCCTGATTTCATGTCATTTAGAAAGGCACTGAAAACATGGCTTTTCAGCACTTAGGGGCAGACCATGGTATTCATGCTATCATGCTTTACCGACTGTTTGACTTAACCCCTTTACTGCTAAGGCAAAATTTGAAGGCCCCTTTGTTTTCCATTGAAATCAATGGAAAGTACATGACGAGTTACCCTTGTCATTAGCAGCCAAGAGGGCGCCAAGACACTCTCGGGTAACCGCTGGCTTTATTGATGTATATAATACAACACCACCCTGGACTCCCCCGAATATCTAGTTTTCAGAACTGTCGTGGTTTGGTATGTTTTTCCAGGTGGCAGCCTACCCAGGTTCAAGAAGTGTGCCATTCACTATTGCAAGTGGAACAATATTGGAAATTATTCTCCATATTCTCTTGGCCCATATGTAGAAACAACACCCAAAAGAATCAAATGTTCTCTCTCTTGCCAATGGGATGCAATGCTTTAGTCTGTAGGTGAGCAGAAATACTGTTGAGGTTTTAGGGGTGTGGGTGGGACTTGATGTTAGGATGGGCAAGACCCACCTCATGAGTTTATTATATGTAAATATACCTGCCATAAAGTAGGGTTTCTGCCCCAGGGAGCAGAAAGACTGTTGCCCCATTTACTTGGGGGTGCATTATTATGCCCATGCTGGGCAGCGCCCACCTCTATACTTTTAGTCGAAAAATCCCTGGTGGCTAGTGGGTCGTCTGCCTCCCGAGGGAGCAGATCGAGAGATATTACCACATCTGCCCTACAGGGGGCAGAAAGACTGTTTCCCAATTTAGTTGGTGTGGGGGCATAGCCATGTCCATTGTGGGCAGCACCCATCCCTATATTTAAAAAAAGGATTCTATGGACTATTAACCCCTTCGCCGGGGGGCTAATTCCCCGACGGCGCTGGGGGAGGGGGGCTCACGCAGTGCCAGAGTGCTTGTGACGAGCTCGGCTTGTCACACTGCACGGTGCTGCTGTGCTCATGACGAGGTAAGCCCGTCTTGACCATGCCCATTTTTCAGAACGCTCAGCACAGCGGGGGAATCAGCCCCGCATGTGAGCGCCACGCATGTCATGGCGAGCTCAGCTCGTCATGAGCACAGCGCAACCGCACGGGAGGGGTTAATGGGCTTTCTGTCCATCCTTGGAGGCAGATCGGGGGAAATAGCTTCATCCGCCCCTCAGGAGGCAGAAAGACAGGCCCATGCTGGGGAGCCTCCGTCACTACATAAAAAAGAATCCCTGGTGTTTAATGGACTTTCTGTCCCAGGTGGGGTCTGACCCCAATCAGAAACACTGTTGGCATTTTTTGGGATGGGGCCACAGCCATGCCTATGCTGGGCAGGCCCCACCTCTATTTAATTTATTAAAGAAACTTCCCCTAGTATCAATTCGGCTTTTCCGACCCCCTTTGAGGCATATTGGGGGTAATTACCCATTTACTCAGGGTGGAGTCATGGACATGCTTATGCTGGGCAGCCCTAACCCTATATTTTTACTTTAAAAAAAATCTGTGGCATCTAGTGAGCTTTCTGCCTCCCTGGAGGAACAGATTGGGAGTGATTAACTCTTCTGCCCCCAGAGGGCAAAAAAACCTGTTGTCCAATTTAGGTAGGGTGGGGGCGTAGCCATGCCCATGCTGAGCAGGCCCGACCACTATACATTTATTTAAAAAAAAATCCCTGGCTTCTAGTGGGCTTTCTGCCCTCCCTAGGGGCCGATCAGTGTTGATTACATCATCTGCCCCCGGCAAAAAGACTGATGCCCCATTAACTTGGGGTGCTGGCATGGCCATGCCCATGCTGGGGAGCCCTGACCCCTATTTTTAAAATAAAAAAATACCTGGTGTCTAGTGGTATTTCGGACCCCCGACTGGTCAGATCAGGTGTAATTATTCCAAACAGTCTCCCAGTCTCCCAAGGGGGCAGAAAGACTGTTGGCTATTTTTTGTGGGGTGGACCATAGCCATGCCATGGTGGGCTGCACCCACATTTATATTTAAAAAAAAAACTTACCCTGCCATCTAGTGGGCTTTCTGCCCCCTCTTGGAAGCAAATTGGGGATAATTACCAATTTACTTAGGGTGGGGGCATGACCATACCCATGCTAGGCAGGTGCCACCAATGTAATTTTATGTAACTACAAAATGT
Organism: Lissotriton vulgaris; assembly: GCF_964263255.1. Taxonomy (NCBI): domain Eukaryota; kingdom Metazoa; phylum Chordata; class Amphibia; order Caudata; family Salamandridae; genus Lissotriton; species Lissotriton vulgaris. The sequence continues at coordinate 1,499,943,131 of NC_141691.1, forward strand.
CTTGTGTCTGGTGGGTTTTCTTCCTCCCTGTGGTGCAGATACTAGGGGTAATTGGCCCAGCTGTCCCCTGGGGGCACAAAGCCTAAACTCTAAAAAAATGGCCAAGCGAAAACACAATCCCTTGCCCAAGAGGGCACTCACCCTATTCCTGGTGTCTAGTGGATGGATCCCTGCTTGGAGAGCTCTCTTCTGTGGCAATTTCGAAGCAGGGATCTACTGGGAAGTGGTACCATCAGAAAAGGAAGATTCTCCCCTTTCCAACAACACCTCTCCCGTGAGAATCAGTGCTGGGGGGAGGGGCTGACATATGCCCATGAGAACTAATTTAGTGAAAGTAAAATTCGTGTTTGTCTTTCACTATTACTGCAATGACATCAGCATGCTCTGCTCGCCAATCGGCAATGCAGTAGGAAAAAAAAAACAATCAAGCTTCTCAGGAAGTTCTTACAGACCAGTCTGATGTAAAAAATAAATAAATAAATAAAGGACTCCCTCTGGTGCAGTGTACCAGAGGAGCCTTTATGTATTTCTGCAATGTCAGCCACCTACACTAGGGAGGTAATGTTGCAGTCTGCCATAATATAATGCTCACAACACATATGAGCATGCACTCCTTTTCTTCGCAATACAAATGCCAATAATTCAAAAAGATAATAAAGCCTATGTAATCACTCCTATTATCCAAATTGGCCAACATTTTCTTGACGCAGTGCCAAACATACGTTGGACAGTTCAGATCCTAACTGAGCATGTACAGCATAGGCCTTCCCTTTCTAAATATTAAAACAGTTTCTGTTTATACTTTGAAGGGCCATATGTATCAAGCCTTTTGCGATTCATTAAGGCCGAAATTCGCAGAATTTCGGCCTTAGCGAATCGCAAACGGCCTTTTTACCGATTTTGAAATGTAAGAAACATTAACAAAATAAGGAATCGCAAAAAATTGCGATTCCTTATTTTGCTTAAGCATTTAAGGAATCGCAATTTTGCGATTCCTTAAATGCTATGTATGAAGCTTTTTAGACTTGCGATTTCAGGTTTAGAAATCGCAAATTACCACCAACTTGTAGTTGGTGGTAATTTGGGATTTCTTGTAAATATGCACAATTGTGCATTTGTGAGGGTGGCATATGACGCACATACATGCCCATTGGGCATGTATGTCCGCCATATGCACACACATGTAGTTTACAGGGGTGCAGCAGGGTGTCCTTAAGACACCCTTGCACCCTTGCAATAATTCTCAAATTGCGATTAGCAAATTGCGAATTCGCAATTTGAGAATTATTTTGCAATCATTCCTATGGGCCTCCTGGCCCATAGGAATGCATTGGAAATTATTCCTTAATTGCGAATTCGCAAAATGCGAATTCGCAATTAAGGAAGATTAAGGAATCGCTATAAATGAGCGAATTTCCTCATACATATCATTTTGCGATTCCTAAATAGCGCTTCCTTAAAAATCGCTATTTAGGAATCGCAAAACGGAACTATGATACATATGGCCCTGAAATGTCCAGCCCATTTTGCATAAAGGACAGTCTATCAACAAGTGTCATGCTCCTCTGTAAACAAGGCAGTAGTTTCTTTAGAAAGTTTCATGCCCAGTGACATCAAGCCAGTTTCCCCTAAAAATTAATCTAATCTAGAGTATACTACTGCCTTAAACTGCATATATGATAGCTCTTCCCTGTAGAGATGCTCGCTTTGCTCAAGATGGCCCAATAACTCATAGCGATTATGGAGTATTCCACTCTCCAATATTTCAGAACCCATCTCTTACTCTTCCTTAATATGGGCAAGTATACTTTATGGGGCATCCAGGGTGATCTGCAGTTGCCTGTTTATAAAATGAAGAACTGAGGCATCCCACCAACATTTAAGTGACTACACTCTGTAAATAGTTTTGAAAGGCATGATCTTCCTTAGAAGAAAGATCCACTACCAGGCTGGCATTCTACTTTATCATCAACTAGTTGCCTGTCCAAAAGCCTACAACAGGAAGGACAGTCCACCACATAAACCTTCTTAAAAACTAAAATGTATGTTCCCCAAATACTACTTGTTAAATACCGGTAAGCCTGAATCCAGTGCTGAAATGCTGTGTCTCTTTGCAGTCATCAGTGGCAGTAAATACGACAGAAAAAATACAGAAAAATTAGTTCAGATACTTTCACTATTTATATTATAAAAGTAGTTTTTACCATGTAAATAATACTTGTGCAATCGTTTTTGCATACCACACAGTCATATGGTGTGTACCCCCATTAGTGATCTGGTTTGTGTGCACATTTCAAAGATTTATACATTTCTGTCTAGAGGATATCCGTGAGTAAAGTAATGGGCACCTTAAATCTCCTTTTATGGGAATTTTGTGAAGCCTTGTGGTCTTCACCCACATATAGTCTCATTGGAGCAAATTGTCTCAGCACTATATCACGCCAGTCAAAAGTATATTTTTCTGGGGGTTTATCTAATTCTAAGAAAAGTTTGGTAACATTTGTGTTTGTTGGTCAAATAAAGTGTTAGTTACACTAACTATCTGGAGTTGCCCATTTCTATGGGAGCCCTTTATTAAGATAAAAACATTTTGATGCCTGGGGTAGCAAATCTCATATATATATATATGGAACACTCCATGATATATCCAAATTTTAGTTGGCCTTTGTGCAATGGAATAAATAAATGCAAAACATTCCAGTCACTTGAAAGACTTCATATGTTATATTAGTCACTCACATCTATAATAAGTTGAATAAAGCCTCCCAAGTCAAGCACATTCATCAGGACCTAGAGTATATATGAGAAAGGTAAAAAAAAATATGAACGTCAGGAGCCCATATCCAAGGATACACCTTGACAGGCTAAAACCTGGGATTACACCTTGATAAGTATTATCATTTCCCATTTGTGGCCTTTTTTGTCTGTAGTAGGGGTAGTACCAGAATGGTACAAAATATCACGGGTGAGTAAATTTTTTAAATCTTTTTATTTAATGCCAATGTTTAAATATATTAAATTAAAATACTAGGTTACATAATATTGTGTATGTATTATGTTATGTGTTTATTTTTTATTAGCATTTATTAATTAATATTTGTTACATTATTGCTATATAAAGTTTTAATAATTTTACATGTATACGCTTTTTACAGGCTTTGTGTTTGTGTTTTAGTGAATGGACTGGAAGTGCCTTATTTATAAAATGTACAAATAGATAAAATGTAATTTAGAAGCACCTATGTATATATAGTACTAGCAGCCCGTCCCGACGTTGTCCGGGTATGAATTGCTGCCGGCCAGTAGTATATTGTTTTGTAGGATTTCGTTTTGATAGCATTTCTTATCTGTGACAGGCCTGTGAAACGCTCCGATTCACAGTGCACTGCTGATGCACTTAAGAGTGCGCGTTCAGTAGTGTGTGAACTCGAGTTTCCCTACTTTATTTTTCCTTGCAATATTATATAGCACGAACTCGCCAACATGGCATGAGCACAATTTACATTACAGAAGAACACATTCATTTGTGGTAGGCACGGGGAGACAAAGCGATTTGGTTGGAACTACAGGATGTTGAGCTGATGCAGAGATTCGAACGTAGCTCCCCAGCTCTAAAGTTCGCAATTCTAGAACTTGTGGTGGGAGGTGTGTCTAAAAGTGTATGTCAGTGCTGGCCATCAATGAGAGAGACCTGTGCATTTTTCAAATGGGTGGGGAAAAAATATGAGTATACTGCTGGAGATATGGGCTGCGGTGCCACCAATGCACTTACCGGGGAGGGTAAACACCCATTATTCCGCAACTTTCTTTCCACATACCATCACTCCGCATACTTTCATTACCAACGTACCATGACTCCGCAATGCCATTATAACGCATGGCATTACATTTTATATGCTTTTACCACGCATACATTTACAACGAAATTCACAGTAAATGCATGAATGGTAAAAGCATTGTTTTTTTAATGTTTGGATAAGGTAAGTATGGGTATAGGGGTATATGTTTTGGGGTACTGAGGTAAATGTTTTGGGGTGTTTGGGTATTTTAAGTGTTCAGATATAGTTTTGGGTTATGGGGTACAGGGGTAGTTTTAGGGTTTAGGGATAGGTATGGGTTTTGGGGTACTGGGGTATTTTTAGGGTTCAGGGCTAGGTTTGGGTTTTGGGGTATAGGGGTATTTTTAGGGTTCAGGGGTAGGTTTGGGTTTTGGGGTACAGGGGTATTTTAAGGGTTCAGGGCTAGGTTTGGGTTTTGGGGTACAGGGGTATTTTTAGTGTTCAGGGCTAGGTTAGGGTTTTGGGATACAGGGGTGTTTTAGTTTTCAGGGGTAGGTTTGAGTTTTGGGGTACAGGGTTATTTTTAGGGTTAAGGGCTAGGTTTTGGGTTTTGGGGTACAGGTGTATTTTAAGGGTTCAGGGCTAGGTTTGGAGTACAGGGGTATTTTGAGGTTCAGGGGTAGGTCTGGGTTTTGGGGTACAGTGGTATTTTTAGGGTTTAGGGATAGGTTTGGGTTTTGGGGTACAGGGTATATTTATAGGGTTAAGGTGGGTTAGTGTTTAAGGGTGTTGGGGTATTTTAAGGAGTAAGTTGGGTTATGATTATGGGGTGCAGGGGTATTTAAAGGGAGCAGGGTGGGATTAGCACACAATATGAGACATGGCATGAAGGGCGGGACGTACCACACACGCCCCCAGCATTTGTCACGCCCCCAGCACACGCCCACAGCACAACGAAGACATGCCCACAAGGGACTACTTTGCTGGCACAGTTCTTTTACCTTTTAAATGTATATGTTGGGGGTCTGCATAGCCTATGTCCTTCTGCTGCAACTGCCCTTTCCAACGCTGTATTGGGTGTTGTCATTGGTGCTGTGGTTCCTGAGATTACCCGCCTCAAAGGTTTGGGCTCTCTCTTTATTTTATTAGTATAGTTTTTTTTAATTATACCATTAGTATTAATTCTTATTAACTCATTTATTTCTTTTTACATTTTAAAAAACATAAATATGTTTTGACTTACTTGCAATTTTTAAATATCAATATATTTTGATTTCATCCTATTTTCTAGGTTCTGGGGTTAATTGGGAAACGAAGTGGGTGATGTTAACATTAATTAAAATATTTACTTTGTTTACAATACGTAGTTATTATTTTATTTCAAACCAATACTAAATCCTCACAATGTTGGGATACATGTGTTTATATTTAATACATTGGAAAATATGTTTTCTACTCTTTATTGCTGTATTTGTTCTGTACATTAGTTTACGCACATTTGTTAGCAGGAAATGCAATTAAATTGTATTTAAGTTAGCTTTTAAATATGTACATTTGTATTGTCAGTGTAGTATAGGACTTGAGAGTTTAATACATAAATGCAATGGGGATTTTCATATAAAGAATACAAATTAATTGTAGTCAAAATGTTCTGTAAACTTATTATGTCATTTTTCCAAAATACAATACTTAAAATACATGACCTAATATTGGTTCTCACAATTTTATTTATTTTTCTTTCAATTTGTAGAGGACATTGATATCTAAAACAAAGGTTTCAGAGCGCTGGCACCTCACAAGACTGGGATTGCAGAGACCGAGAAGGCTGTTAAACTGTTAATGAGAGGATGGAAATAGCCATATTTTGAGAAGCTTATGAAACGCTACGAGTGATTGACACGTTCTCAATGACTGTGTCAAGGTGTCCCACAACTTTGGATCCGAATATGCAAATGCCTATCTTGCATTGCGGGTTCACTTGAATCTGGAGACTGCATCCAGCTCAGACCGCTACGGTGGAGCAAGTGTTTAGGTGTGTACCACGATACTTAGCTACATAGGCCCTGTTTAAAAGAGGGATTTATGCATATAGCATTAGGCTTTGAATTGCACCCAACGTGCAATTGATTGCACCCAACGTGCAATTGATTGGCAGCCAGTGAAGAGTGTACAACAAGCTGTCTGATGTAGTGAATCTGGGTGGATGGAGAAGAAGCTGTGCCACTGCTTGGCATCCCCCAAGTATAGAACATTGCTGTAGCCCAATATAGATATTACAAGGGCCTACACAACCATTCCTTGGGCAGGGTCTGGAAGATACTTCAGAATTTCCCATAACCACTTGAAGATGCCAAAACAGGTGATTGCTACTTTGTTAATCTGATGGCTCATCGAGCCATATGCCTAGACTTTTTACCACCTGGACTGGTGATGGAATGACACCCATACAAGGCGGCCACAGATGAGGACCCCAGAAGGATATTTGATTACCCACTAATAGATTCTCTATATTTTGTCCATCCCAGTTTTAAAGAGTTCCTATTCATTCAGGATGAAACATGGGCAAGACGGCTGTTAGTAGATTCTGCCTTGTGGTTATTCTGATATGATAAGGATACCCCAATTTGGGTGTCATCTGCGTATGAGAACAATGTAAGGCCATGGGATGCTATAATGTCCGCTAATGGTCTTATTTACAAGTTGAAAAGTAGGGGGCTCAGGGTTGAGCCCTGAGCCGTCCCAGAAACTAGGTGGTTGGGATTAGACTTATGATGATGTGAATGCACCTCAAAGGTGCTGTCATGTAAAAAATAGCTCAACCACGTCTGAGCTAGACCCTGCACACCCATGTCTCCTAGCCTGGCTAACAGAACAGTTTAAGGTGTCAAATGTGACACAAAGATCCGAAAGGATCAGTGCTGCTGTGCCACCTTTATTTAGCTGGCAACTGAGCTTTTCAGTGACACAGAGAAGGGATGATTCCGTATTGTGAGTTGGACAGAAACTGGACTGTGATGAATATAGAAGACCTTTTCACTTGCTAAAGGATGAGAGTTGTATAGAAACATGCTTCTCTAGCACCTTACCCAATATGGGTAGAAGAGGTATAGCCCTGTAATTTACCCAGACCAAAGGGTCCCAGTTTTTTTAAATAAGAGAGTGACCAAACCGAGTGTCCACACTAAAGGAACAATGCCTTCGGTCAAGGAAGAGTTTTAAAGTTGAGTACATTGCTCCAAAACTGGTAGCGCAAGCTTGCCCTGTATCGGTGGGCATGGTCAAGCGGAACAATAACATAGTTTATCTTGATTTAACTTACTACAAATAATTTAATTCTCATTGGTGTTGTAAAATATATGATGGTAATGTTGTCGAAATAAATGTTGGCCTTGCTGGAGGGTGAAACTGGCACCTCACAAGACTGGGATTGCAGAGACCGAGAAGGCTGTTAAACTGTTAATGAGAGGATGGAAATAGCCATATTTTGAGAAGCTTATGAAACGCTACGAGTGATTGACACGTTCTCAATGACTGTGTCAAGGTGTCCCACAACTTTGGATCCGAATATGCAAATGCCTATCTTGCATTGCGGGTTCACTTGAATCTGGAGACTGCATCCAGCTCAGACCGCTACGGTGGAGCAAGTGTTTAGGTGTGTACCACGATACTTAGCTACATAGGCCCTGTTTAAAAGAGGGATTTATGCATATAGCATTAGGCTTTGAATTGCACCCAACGTGCAATTGATTGCACCCAACGTGCAATTGATTGGCAGCCAGTGAAGAGTGTACAACAAGCTGTCTGATGTAGTGAATCTGGGTGGATGGAGAAGAAGCTGTGCCACTGCTTGGCATCCCCCAAGTATAGAACATTGCTGTAGCCCAATATAGATATTACAAGGGCCTACACAACCATTCCTTGGGCAGGGTCTGGAAGATACTTCAGAATTTCCCATAACCACTTGAAGATGCCAAAACAGGTGATTGCTACTTTGTTAATCTGATGGCTCATCGAGCCATATGCCTAGACTTTTTACCACCTGGACTGGTGATGGAATGACACCCATACAAGGCGGCCACAGATGAGGACCCCAGAAGGATATTTGATTACCCACTAATAGATTCTCTATATTTTGTCCATCCCAGTTTTAAAGAGTTCCTATTCATTCAGGATGAAACATGGGCAAGACGGCTGTTAGTAGATTCTGCCTTGTGGTTATTCTGATATGATAAGGATACCCCAATTTGGGTGTCATCTGCGTATGAGAACAATGTAAGGCCATGGGATGCTATAATGTCCGCTAATGGTCTTATTTACAAGTTGAAAAGTAGGGGGCTCAGGGTTGAGCCCTGAGCCGTCCCAGAAACTAGGTGGTTGGGATTAGACTTATGATGATGTGAATGCACCTCAAAGGTGCTGTCATGTAAAAAATAGCTCAACCACGTCTGAGCTAGACCCTGCACACCCATGTCTCCTAGCCTGGCTAACAGAACAGTTTAAGGTGTCAAATGTGACACAAAGATCCGAAAGGATCAGTGCTGCTGTGCCACCTTTATTTAGCTGGCAACTGAGCTTTTCAGTGACACAGAGAAGGGATGATTCCGTATTGTGAGTTGGACAGAAACTGGACTGTGATGAATATAGAAGACCTTTTCACTTGCTAAAGGATGAGAGTTGTATAGAAACATGCTTCTCTAGCACCTTACCCAATATGGGTAGAAGAGGTATAGCCCTGTAATTTACCCAGACCAAAGGGTCCCAGTTTTTTTAAATAAGAGAGTGACCAAACCGAGTGTCCACACTAAAGGAACAATGCCTTCGGTCAAGGAAGAGTTTTAAAGTTGAGTACATTGCTCCAAAACTGGTAGCGCAAGCTTGCCCTGTATCGGTGGGCATGGTCAAGCGGAACAATAACATAGTTTATCTTGATTTAACTTACTACAAATAATTTAATTCTCATTGGTGTTGTAAAATATATGATGGTAATGTTGTCGAAATAAATGTTGGCCTTGCTGGAGGGTGAAACTGGCCCGTTCCTCACAATCCCAGCGGCTTTCTTATATTGGTAGTAATAGCATGAGAGAAGCACTGGGATTGCGTGGTGAGCTGGGAGCTTGTGCTCATGGGAACTGCGGTGCCAGGAGCAGAGGAGCGGTGATGGGCAGCACCCGAGCAGAAGGTAAATGTATATTTATTTATTTTAAATTTATTTTTCCCTGGGCTGCCCCCACACTGCCCCACGGCATAGAATGGGCAGCAACCACCCCTTGTGTTTAAGATGAGGACATTTCTAGGCAGGCCATGCCATTTTGTTTGCCTTTGTTACTTATTCAGGGAGGCTGATGACAGCCATGTGCAGAGAACTCACACATCATTGTGTCCATGATTTAGTTATTTCAACTTGGAGCCAATCCCATAGCTACCTGCTGTGTTACTTTGCAAAAAGGTTGTGTCTGGAGAGAATCCTGGATATGGCGTTTCAAGGAGAGCCTACCTAAACCAGTTGTGAAACCTAGGAGTGGATCCACTTCCTTTGTCTGAAAAATGCATATACAAGTAGGTTCCAAACCGCTCATTGTGGTTCAGGCCCAAATTCTACTCAACCAAGGCAGGCAATGGTTTGTAGGTAGAAGAAGAGGATATGTGTAACAAGGCATGTGTCTGTTTGGCAGCCAGTTTTCCAGAGGTCATTGAGCATTATCTTTAGTGTGCGCTTTCTGCTGGTATGTGAGAGTCTGCCTAAGAAGCCTAGAAGCCTGCTTGCTGTGGAGGCTGTCCAGGAAGAGAGGTTCAATGCCCTACCAGCATGTCTATCACCCAGAGGAGATGATGAACAAGAAAGCGAGCGGCAGGAGAGGTGAGGCAGGAGAAGGCCTGTGCTGCAAAGCACAGCCCATTGTTTATCTGCACTGCTTCCAAGTGAAATATATCAATATTATCCCAGAGCAAAGATTCCTCTCTCACCCGGAAGCCTACCACAGCCTTTGAGATTTGGTAGTGGCCAATGCAGGTGGAGAAAATAAAACCTGTGTTATCACCAAAGAGGGAAATCAGAATAGCCTGAGGGCCCCAGCTTAAAAAAGATGGATATCATCATGAAAAAGCTTGGCTGGGTTGCCGTAATTGCTCCATCTTTTCACTGGTCTGCAGCCAGCCACAAGAGTTGCTGCTGCCAAAGATTACTGTGACTGTGAAGAGATGCCCAGCAGGTCTACTCCGCTAACTCTGACACGGACAAGGCTGCTACTGTCTCGCCACACAAGGAATGGTTTGGCGCCACATGGGTGGGAGCATGTTACTCACAAGCTATATAGTCTGAACTGTCGTGCAAATGAGAGAGGGTAAATATGGTGCTTAGCCTCCATATGTGGAAAGAGAACTGATGCGCTTGTGCAAGACTATCATGCTACTTAAAATATTTAAACCAATGGTTGGAAAAAATATTGAAATTAGTTGCTATGAGTTATCTTAAACATAGCAAGAAAGAGTAGCAAAAGGAAGAACGTTTTTTTGCGCTAAACTGGTAGATGCAACTAATTATAACCATCTATTACTCTCTCATCATGTTGTGTTGCAGTTACTTCTGCTGTGTGCTTGAAGTATTTTCTTTTTCCATAAAAGTTAAGAATACAGCAGGAAATTATGTTTGTATTTTTTCTAAGCTAGTTTTATTGTTTTTCATACATTCATAATTTGTTTGAATACTTGCTGGATATTTAAACATGTTGTTATAAGCATCCAGTCTATGATAAAAAATTGTAAAATGCCGCTTATCAGATATCAAATCAGACATGCACAGCTCATTCTCCTATTAGGTAAACATAAGTGCTTAGCCATGAAAGGATATGAGCAAGATTTAATTTAGCACAAACAAAACAGTATAAATATGGTCTAAATTCCAGTTTCCTAGTTTATATGGGTTTATTTTATTTTTTCAGTGCTTATAAGGTTTCGGGCACATCCTGCTTATAGATATAGGGATGATTTGTTTGGCAGCAGCTGTCCTGTTTCCTAAGCACTAGTTCCCTATCTAATCATATGGCCCTTCTGCTTTTCATGATCGCTGCTGTTGAGAGGAGACATATTCCATTTGTATATATGTTGAGTTGTTCAGAGGTTTGTTAAGAGGTCTTTGTGTGTTGAGTTTGCATGGAGCTTTGAGTGACATTCGTCTTGTGTATGTAGTTTTTCAAGTACATTTAGTACATTGTATCATGGATGAGCAAAGGATCACTTAAGAAAGCCTCTGTTTTCTTCTCTGTGAGTGATAATACTTTCACTACTGGCCTAATTCTTCACTTTGCTGTGCCATGGATTAGGGTGGACATTATATTCTTGTGTCTGGTGGTTGACAGTTGAGCACTGAGCTGTTGGCCTTCACACTACCTCCTTGACAAGCCTTGATCTGCGCGCTCTCGCTACAAAGAGAGTCAATGTACTCAGTTCACTTTGTAGCCCCATAGTAATGCAGGCCCTTACATTAGTGCCCAACAGCCTCAACCTCCATGGTTGGGGCCCAGTATCCTTTGCCTGCCCTGTAGCCTACTATAAGGGTCTGATACCCACCAATATACGCACTTGAGAACATGCTTGTTGGACAGGAGTTAGAATAGTAAATGGATGCCCAAATCATACTATATCCACTTTTCCCAATGTTTGCAGGGACAGAGTTAAAATGGTAAATTAGCCCCACCCCCAAATATGTGCACATTTCCTAATGTAAGTGACACTCGAGTTAGAATGCTAAATACCTGAGGCTTCAATGTATGTACTACCCCATTTATGTTTGAATTGAGTGAGCATAGTTAGTCTACCCCCCTTCCACCATTTATGTTCTTTCCCCAGTGGTTGTGGTACTGAAGTAAGAATTTTACATCTAACCCCATTCAAATAATGCTCATACCCTTATTTATGTTAGACCGGAGTTAGAATGATAAATCTGCCCACCTCCCAATATATGCACTTTCATAAATGTTAGTTTTACCACAGTGAGCACTGTAAACCTGATCCCTCCAATGTATGCACTTTTCCCTACTCCTGTTGGACTGGAGATAGATAGATAGATAGATAGATAGATAGATAGATAGATAGATAGATAGATAGATAGATAGATAGATAGATAGATAGATAGATAGATAGATAGATAGATAGATAGATAGATAGATAGATAGATAGATAGATAGATAGATAGATAGATAGATTTTTAAATCACACGTTTTATGTGTTTAAAAAAATTTATAAGTTTAAGTTTAGATACTAATGTTTACTAACATATTATTTTTAACATAATGTCATAATCTTGGTACTTTTGTGGACTATGTATTCTTATAGTCAATATGTTTGTAATTTACACTGTATGTATGCTAAGTGAACGATTTGTCAATTATATTTTTGTAGTACAATATTTTTGTGATCAAGCATACAACTAGATTTTTTCTTTCTAATATATGAACTAGGCAGCATTTTTCAAATAAATTAAAAGCAGACCCATGGGGGTAGATATTATCAATAAGGGACACCAATGCCCCAGGAACCTTATTGTTAATGATAGGGGGATCCTCTAGAAATCTTCTGTTTTGGAATATTTATCGGATACTACCCCACAATGTCAAAACTTCGAGAAACCAAAAGTATTTCCAGATTCCTATATACTTGTGCAGTATTGAGAATTAAGATAGCCACTTGGAATAGTATGCCCCATTAGCCCTTTAACCTCCAGGAATTTTCGCAGATACTTTAATTTACTTAGAAGCTCAGAATATTCGATCGTCAGTGAGTTAGAAACAGTTCGCCAGCACCACAACCTTTGAGCCTAAATGGTCACTTGAAACTTCAACCAGGAAAGGTTTTATTGCCTGACGTTTTCAATGCATTAGCCTCCAAACACAACACTTCCTGACAGCAATTTACATATCACCTCCTTAGGTCTGACTCTCGTGTATTAACAGGGATCATTGGCAATTACATCAGATTTATTATGGTGGAGGAACTTATTGCTGTGTTTCTTGCAATGAAATACCCTACACATGTCCAATATGTTAACAAGACAGGATCGGACAAGTGCCACGTAGTGGAACCCAACGAAACAAAGGGAAAAAATTCAAATTTGCTTTATCATGAAATAGTTCACTACGTCCACCCTATTTCTTCCTCCTGCAATCCAAACCAGGTAGGATCTTGACAGGCAATCTTCCTCTGGCTCATTCCAGTCTTAGTCCCTCTTCTTTCGAGGAATCCTCATATAATATATAAATACAGTTCTCTAGGAATGTGTCAAGCAGTACAGCATAGCAATAAAATCGGTGGTTGCTTTAAGGTATAGGGCGCACCAGATGGCAGGGTGCATGTAAAAGAATATGAACATGTCATATAACCATGATCATCTCATCATATAGCCTACTAGGTCCACCATCATAAATTAGATTTTCCAATACACAGGAAGGAAGCATACACAATGTATCAATACATCACCCTTGTACATGAATAATTGCTGCAGACACCACAGGAAGCTCAGTAAATTCAGTTTTATCAAGCTACACAGCTAACAAGCTCAAACCCATTAGCGTTGACGACCCTCATGTGCCGGACATGATGAACAATTGGAATACCCCTTGACCTATTAAAAAGCTCCTCCAAACCCTTTCTTGGAAAAATAGTAATATAAAACGAAATTTAGTCTAGCCTTTCCTTTGGTTACCAATATCAGCAGTACAAGGAAGTGATTAAAACTGATTAAAGGTGCCAATAGAAAATAATTACTTTATTCACCATAGTTTGGTACCCCTACCAGGATTAAAAGTAAGAAAAGGATGGGAGATGTCTTTTTGAGAAAGTGAAGTTCCTCAAGACTTCCCTCCTACCACTGCTGAAGTCAACATGTTTCGACCGCTAGAATTGTGTCTCAAAAGATCACTCCGGTCTTCATCAGGACTGTCGCGATCAGCGCCACTGCTGGCCCTCCCGTGATTTGGTCAGTGGACCCTCAGAAAAGAGTAGGTCTTCTCGGTCCGTACTCTTCCAAATCTCATAAATCATAAGTGAAGGCTGATCCCAATAGTGCGGGAAAACATTCACTGTAAGGGAGCATAGGGAGGTGATAGAAACTCCCGGTTCATACTCTATTAGAAGCCCCCGCTCTGTTTCCAGCCTCTTTATCCATAGTGTTATTCGTGATGTGTTGCAAATTGATAATAAAGCTGTAGCAGTGACAGTGTTTCTACTATGCCTCCAACCAGGGTACTAGACTCCGACCCCTCGGGGTTTAAAGCATCAATCACTTGTTCACCAATAGTAACGATATGTGATATTTATTGGAAGGCAAGACACTGTATGCTACCACTCCCATTAGGTGTATCCCCGTACCCCCCCCCCCACACACTCACACACACAAACCACCCTTTCAAGAAATGTAAGTCACTTCTGACCCCAGATTGGGGTAGGTGTGACCCATTGTTGTAATACTCACCGAGTTTATGAATTGCATAAACCCGAACTGGTGTCCGACAGGAGAGTCTCCCGAGAACAAATCTGAAAAAGAGTAATGTAGGAGGCTTTTGTATCATGTTCAATCACGCAATCAGTAACTCATTGGCGGTTCCAATTCTGCCAGTGAGAGCCGCGGGCCAATGGGACGAAATCACTTCCTTGTACTGCACTATTTTGTCGCACTATCAGGTTCAGCCACAGGGTGTTTCGCACAGCTTTTCACCTCATTCTGTGTTACGTGTTGTGTGTGTTGGAACTATTTTGTTTTATGTCTTGTAGTGTAGAATTTATTATTCTTCCCCCTCCGTTATGCTCCGCCCTGGATGTGGCTACACCAGGGCGTTTGTAGCAGGCCCTATGATGAAGCATGTCACATACTTCGGTATGTGAGTGAGTGCAGTTTTTCCAAACTGAGAAATTTGTCTTAGTTGTGTCTATTGTGTACTCTACATACCCCTCTTTGAGTGAACATTTGTATTGGTGTGGGGGCCTGGGGTAGTAGAGTCTAAATACTAACGGCCCTTTCCCCTTCTACGTGATGAGTGCCAATATCAGCAGCCTTTTTTAGGGCAGTCATAAATCGAAGTCTTTTTTATTACGTAACTATTTTATTAATTTTGCAAGGTAATCTCAAGATTCAAAGACCTAAAAAACTGGGACAAGCATCAATCGGTGATTTTCAAACAGTCAGATCAATGTTACACAATTGGCTAATTTTTGGAAGTGGATTACTTTCCAGATTTTGTACATTTTTTGATTCATTCTAGTGACACTAAAGCATTTCTTGATGTGTCCCCTGCATTATCCCCAAGGAAATTAATATTAAAGCCACTATGTAAGAAGGCCAGTACATTTCTAAGATAATTCAAGATGATTTTTCACTTTTTTAATCAGATAAGTACCTCATCTGATGACCTTAAACAATACAACCTATTATATAAAGCCCTATATTTCTGTGTAAGTATAGTCAACGCCCGTTTTAATTCTCTCATATACTTTATTAACATATCCCAATGTGCTTGAGGCTACATTTACAAGCTTCTCTACCTGCTATGTTGCATCTCTCTAAAACCCAGTTTCCTTTTCTATCTGCATTTTTATCTTGCGGTGGAGCTTTCTGCATCAGTCATGATGGTAGGTGCCATTTCTGACTGCTGCCCATCTCACAATATGCAGTTAGTTTTTCTTCCTCTTTCTCATTTTGTAGGTGACCTCTGCAGCTTTTGTCTCTCTATTGAGTTTGTGTATTCCTCTGACTCCCTGATTCTGGGTCTAACACAGCTCTATATATATAAATTTACTTCGACACTGAAGACCCTTTCTAAAATAGCAACTTTGAAAATCATTCATAGAGAAAATATACTAACGAAAAATGTTTAAAAATCTACAAAAGCGTTATAAATTATACTTAAGATCTTAAGGCTTGTACATAGCAATATATATAAATATAAAACCAAACGCTTTAGAAAACTTTACAAAGGAGATACAACTTGCACTATTCAAGAGTTTTTCATGCTGTATAAAATAAGTATAATTACTAAACGATAATAAACACTTGAAAGGGTGGTGCTTATGAAAGATATATGCTACGCGATTTATATTTGAATCTACATTTAAAGTACATAAAACCTAACTATACATTTGAATGGTGCATTACATAACGTAGTCCATAAAAGATCAAGAGCACAAAAGTCACTGTTTCAAAGTCGAGTCATGGCAGCCACATTAGCTATGCAGAGAGTGATAGTAACAACAGTCATTTTATTAAATTCTCAAAGCATAATGTGGTCACTTTGTGAAGCTTAATCTAGCCATTGACTTCTGTGTGTCCTTGGTTAGAAAGTATACACAGACAGAGAAAAGTCCAACCCTACTTGACTACGAGTGCAGTTTCTTTTAATTAATCTCCAGGATAGACGCCCATCTGTGCTAGGCGTCCTGCACTCATAGATGTGTTGTGTATCGGCCTCAAGTGGAATGGGTTACGTAATTTGACAAAATACTTTTTCTGCCAGGTAAAAGAGATAATGTCTCTCTGTCTTCCCGATGGTGATGTGGACAATTTACTGCTCCAAGCAAAGTATAAACACAGAGGGCCAGATTTACATAGACTTCCATTTGCAAATTCCTAATAGTGATTTTTTGTGATTCGCTATTAGGAATTTACAAACAGCTATGTACAACAGTGTGTTTACACTGTTTGCAATTCCCAATGAGTTGCAAGGGACCTACTTCATCAATATTCTGGCACTCACAACCATTCCCAAAACATCTATGAGTGCGGGATGCCTAGCATAGATGGGGGTCTATCCAGTAAATTAATTAAAAGGAACTGCACTTGCAGTCAAGTAGGGTTGAATGTTTCCCTGTCTTTGTATAATTTCTAACCAAGGACTAAGGAAACTCGACCTACTATTGACAAAGGTAATAGCGACCATCTATCCAAAAGATTCTTTACTTTACTGAGGGTTTTCCCATAATTTAATTGAAACAGTTGGGAAAGTCAGCTGTAACACATAATTCTAGATATCTTATAGGTTGTAAGAATCTTAATCGTTCTGGAAGTTGAACCTCTGTGGAATTGAACAAAAGAAGCTCTATTTTGGCCTGGTTAACATTATATCCCCCAGTGCTGTAAACTCTTGGATTTCTCCCAGCACAGCCCAAATGTTTTCCTTATCTGGTTTAAAATATAAAATCATATCTTTGGTGAACCGCTTGACTTTTGCCATCCGTGCTATCGGGACCAGGATTAATGTATTAGAATGGATCATTACCACCAGTGGCTCAATAAAAAGAGAAAATAAAAGGGAGGACAGAGGACAGCCCTGTCTGGTACCACGGCTAATCATCACCTCTCCCGCCTGTTCCACATTGATAACTATCCTTCCACCTGCCCCATTATAAATTCCTCTTAACATCTCCGTCAAGCGTGCTGGAAAACCAAACTTCCATAGATTAAAAAAAGGGCCTGCCAATCTACAATGTTGAAGGCCTTTTCCGCATTCATCATTAAAATAGCCGCTTTATCCTCATTGGCTGAAAAATAATCAATCACTTGTACCAGAAAAATAGTATTGTCAGCCATCGAAATACCAGGCAAAAAAAACTGTTTGGTCCATGAGGACCAACTATTGTGTGAAGATCCTATTCACCCACATTTTTATAAAAAGCTTGTAATCCACATTTAATAAACTTATTGGGTGATAGGAGCTCGGGTCATTTGGTTCCTCATCCTTCTTCAGAATGGTAGGCACCACTGATTCCTTAAACCTGTCAGAAACGGAGATCCCATCCAAGATCTGGTTGTAGAGTGATATTAAAAAAGGAGAAAGTTAATCTAGGAACAGCTTTTAGACTTCTATCGGAATACCGTTGTTACCACTTGCCTATACTCTGCAAGCTACACACCACATATCTAAAATGTATATTTACATTTATAATATTTACACATTTTATATATTTAAATATCTAATAAAATATGAGTACTAATAAAAAATTAAATGTAATTACCTTTCCACCCTTTATCTGATAAAAACAAACAACCCATAAAACAAAAAATATCAATAAAATCATTTACATAATTAGTAATCAATTAAAGAATTAATATTGCTAATTACCTAATAATAATATTTCATTAACTTCCCACCCTTTACCTCTACAAATGCAAATCACACATATAACCTAAACAATACTTTTATTGCACATAAACATAATGAATTACCATTTAAACAATTATATAAAATTAACAATAATTATTCAATGTAATACGTTCCTACATTTTCTTTAAGCATACAAAAACCACACAACACCACTCAAAAAATATATTGCACAATTTACCTAATTATCAACTAAATAATTATTTATAATTTCTAAGGAATTTTTTAATAATTATAATTAATTTACTTCCTTCCCTATACCCATATCAAACCCACAACCGCATGTTAAATTTAACTTTAACAAAAATATGTATACAATTATCATAAATAATTATCAATTCAATAAATAAGCTGAATTAAATACTAAATATTAATAAATTATAATTCATTATCTTCCTACCTTTTACCCATATAAAACGCAGAAGCCACACCTTAAACTTAAAAGAAAAAGAATTCATAAGACTATTTACATAAATATTTATTATTTAAAAAGGATTAATAATAAAAAAGTAACATAAATTAAGTCTAATTATTTTACTTCCCAGCCCATGCCCCTAAAAAACCCACAACCCACACTTAAAACTTAAAAACAAAAAATATTAATTATACAATTAACATAAATAATTATCAATAAAATAATTGATATTAATCTAAAAATAATAATGAACTATAATTAATTTGCTTCCCACTCTATACACCTACAAAACCACCAACCCACTACGGTACTAGAAGTAAGAAAAAACAAATCACCTAAAATGTAACTGAAAAAATATTAATTATACAATAAAAATAACAAAAAACTATTATATTGATTTTAAAAACTACTATTAATTTACAAGCCATGTTAAAAAGCTAACAATATGCAAACAACATTTTTAAAACATATATAATTAACATATATATTAAGAGAGACAAAAATAATTAAAAATCAACATTATTAACAATATTTTTAATATTGACATTACTCTGTCACAATTCTTCCAACTCGATATCTGTGTCAGTCAATATTATTGACAATATTTTTTTTCTGGACATCCCACTGAAGCATTACTTTTTCTTACGCTCCTGCGGTGCAAACCTCTCAACCATATCTACGAGGTCACTCAAAGCCACTTTGAATGGGTTTGCATGGCCTCATTGAAATGGAGTAAGGCAAGGCAGGACAAGTCTCTGCGTTGCAATACTCTGCGCCAGGTAGGAATTCCAAGGGCCTTGCAGTGGGTTTTCCCACGCAACACCCATGGGTTTTGATGCTAATCCTGATTTGCTTAATCACATAATTCTGGGACAGTGCCAAAACCTTATGCCTCCCAGAGCGGGCATAATGAGGAGAAAGATTTTTTATTTCTCCTTGTTTTTTTCCTCGTTGTTTCCTCTTTCCATATGTGCTGCATGATGCAGCCCACATACAAAGAGGAAAAAGACTCTCAGGATTGTTTTTGTGCAGAAAGTTGCCCCTTCCTGCACAAAAACAACCCTCCCGACAGTACAGGAACCCTTGCAGGGTGCTGAATTGGTGCTAGGCAGCAAATTGTGCACCAGTGCTGGGCTAAAGGACAGGAATGCACCGTATTTCCTAAATATGGTCCATTCCTACCCTTCCATATTGATGTAGGGCAGCACGACAAGAAGACTTGCTTGAGGTGCAATATTATGTAATATTCAGAGATGAGCAATCTGACTTCGTAATCGAAGAGGGATGACTTATTCCTGCGATGCTCACAGCAGAAGTTTATTTTGTTATTATTATTTATTTTTTATTGCATTTGTCTACGGCTCTTTATTGTTTTATATGTGCTTTGCCCACGCAAAGGGTGAATAGGCAGAATTCTGACCATCCCACACTCTACTTTTTAAAACATGTGTGCCTGCAGAAGTTATAGTGAAATTTTATGAATTAGATTTTAACTGGGAAACTTTATTGTCAGCAGAATAGTGACAAATGTCATACCGAAATTGTGAAACAAACACAAGCACTGTTTTCAAAATACAAGAAGGAAATGGAAGCCAAAAACATTCTGTAAAAGTCATTAAGCATACTAGATAGGTGGTCCTTTATAACTTGTAATTGCTAAGAAAATTGTTCAGGCAGGAGCTTCAAAGGAGTACAAGCTAATTTGGCTAAGTACCGGATTTTTGGGATACCCTGATTCTAGATAAAACACATTTTCAGAGGCAATTGTTATGCTGAAAAATCAGGGATGCACCCGGCAATTCAAAATCAAGATTAACAACTAAAAATATTAGTTTCCAAATCTGGAGGGCAGGCATCCCATTACACAGAGAGGTTTTGGAAGAGGTGTAACTACTCCTCATAACAATATATTTTTAGTGAGTGTCAAGGTCTCTGCAGCAACAATGGCTGGATTTCATTAGCAACATTTTTTGAAATCATGCCCTTTACATGAGCTGAACAAATCTTTTTGTTCTGTCATATTTGGATTTTGAAAATGGAATCTTTAAGGTCACTGATGTGTTTCCTAAAAGTACAAACACCAGATGATCTTAGGTCTGACGTGTGGATTAGTAACAGGTGATAAACATATTAACGTGTTTCTGGAGCTCCACTGTTCTAGCATAGTCTTTTGTTCCTCTATAATACAGTTCAGTTTGTCTTTCAGCAGTAGGGCTCTGGCTGGTATAGTTTAGAAGGAAGGTCTCAGTATGTGTTTGATTACGTGTACTTAAAGACCTCCAAAACCAAATCATCTGCATTTTTTATGACTAAACGTAGCTCGGTCCCACTTTCAAATATGCTTCTAAAAATAAATGGTTCCATAAAAAAAGTTCAAACCAGTTGCGATTTTTAAATCTGAAGATTAGCTACTTATTTGTTGGCTACTTATTAGCCATCAACCTGCTGTTTATTGAGAAGCATATTGATCAGATCCTGGGTTTCTATCCAAAAGTACATTTTATTCAGATTTCTGTACCCTTAAAGATGTGTTAGCAACTTTTACTGAATCCTCATAATTTCCGTACATTATCGTCAAAATGTAACTGGAGTGGTTGTGTTCTGAATTCAGTGAAAATTCTTATACATACACTGTCAATTTAAAGTACATTTCATTTCAAAACCATGGAAGAATATAAGTATATTTAGCTTGAAAGTTTAAAGTGTTGAATTCTATTGAATAACCTGTCTATTGTTTTAAAGTCAAGATTCACGAGGTATATAGAAAATGTATATTGTAGGTAAAGTAGCAGGACAACAGAAAATTCTTTAGAAATGACTATGAAGATTAAAACATTATTAGAGACATAACAACCTCATAAAACTCTCCTCAGTAAACATTGCTTCAAATTCAATGACCTAACCAATTAACCAAAAAAGTAATTTACAATTTTAAAACAGAGACCATAATTTCAATGAAAAATGAGCAATTTCACATGCGTAGCTAAGTCCATTTGAATAAAACAATAAAAAAGTGGGAAATTTAGCTATGTTTTTATATTTGAAAACAAGTAGATGAATGAGAGAAATGATCTCGTCAACTAACCCATGTCACTACGTTTACTGTCACTACCTGGTTAACCACTGTCTTGTATGTGTTCCTCAATAATGAATATCTTGTTTATGTTTCCTTATTCATCACTATCTCGTTATAGAAGTTACTCCATCGACAGTCAGTAACATTAAAAGTCACTCTCACTCTAACTCTCACTGTAATTTTACCTAAACCCTTACCTTGCTTTTACCGTAGTAGAAATAATTTCGGCTCCCTCCAGACAAAACCCCAAACCTCTAAAGGCCAGATTAGAAGACTCGTGGTGGGGGGAAGTGGCAGATCCAGCCACCGCCGCACCTGTGGTCCAATTGCTGGTTTAGGGTCATTCAGACAGCACTAGGACCACTGGCTTCACCAGAGAACCGATGTTCTCTGTGTAGGAGCTGCAATCAGAGGCCAAAATATGCTTGGCGGGACCATGCATATTTGGAATTTCCTCTCTGCCAGTCTTTTCATGGTGGTTCCGCCGCCATGAAAAGCCTTTCAGAAAAAGGGGGTGGTGATGGACAGAGTATCAGAATTAAGCAGAACACTCCTACCCAGTCCAAAGATCAGGGTTTGATCCATCACTGTTTTTTAGCTCACTGCACCATACCAGCTCAGAACCTGGCTACATGCAAATTAGTCTGTCCCTGGCCCAGTGCATCACGGGAACAGGGCAGACCAAACTACCAAGCCAATTCTTATACTGGGAAGGAAACAAGCTTCCGGGGACCGGTTTCTGGCATTTCAGCCGTCTTCGGCCCGGCTTGCTTGAATCCTGATGGTGCAGTGAGCAAGGGACTCACATCTTAGTATACCCTTCCACGCTTATGGTGGACAAAACGATTCAGAAAAAGGGGGTGGTGATGGACAGAGTATCTGAATTAAGCAGAACACTCCTAACCAGTCCAATGATCAGGGCTTGATCCATCACCATTTTTTAGCTCACTGTACCATCCCAGCTCAGAACCTGGCTACATGCAAATTAGTCTGTCTCTGGCCCAGTGCATCATGGGAACAGGGCAGACCAAACTACCAAGCCAATTCTTATACTGGGAAGGAAACAAGCTTCCGGGGACCGGTTTCTGGCATTTCAGCCATCTTCGGCCCGGCTTGCTTGAATCCTGATGGTGCAGTGAGCGAGGGACTCACATCTGAGTATACCCTTCCACACTTATGGTGGACAAAACGATTCAGAAAAAGGGGGTGGTGATGGACAGAGTATCTGAATTAAGCATAACACTCCTACCCAGTCCAAAGATCAGGGCTTGATCCATCACCGTTTCTTAGCTCACTGCACCATCCCAGCTCAGAACTTGGCTATATGCAAATTAGTCTGTCCCTGGCCCAGTGCATCATGGGAACAGGGCAGACCAAACTACCAAGCCAATTCTTATACTGGGAAGGAAACAAGCTTCCGGGGACCGGTTTCTGGCATTTCAGCCGTCTTCGGCCCGGCTTGCTTGAATCCTGATGGTGCAGTGAGCGAGGGACTCACATCTGAGTATACCCTTCCACACTTATGGTGGACAAAACGATTCAGAAAAAGGGGGTGGTGATGGACAGAGTATCTGAATTAAGCATAACACTCCTACCCAGTCCAAAGATCAGGGCTTGATCCATCACCGTTTCTTAGCTCACTGCACCATCCCAGCTCAGAACTTGGCTATATGCAAATTAGTCTGTCCCTGGCCCAGTGCATCATGGGAACAGGGCAGACCAAACTACCAAGCCAATTCTTATACTGGGAAGGAAACAAGCTTCCGGGGACCGGTTTCTGGCATTTCAGCCGTCTTCGGCCCGGCTTGCTTGAATCCTGATGGTGCAGTGAGCAAGGGACTCACATCTGAGTATACCCTTCCACGCTTATGGTGGACAAAACGATTCAGAAAAAGGGGGTGGTGATGGACAGAGTATCTGAATTAAGCAGAACACTCCTACCCAGTCCAAAGATCAGGGCTTGATCCATCATCGTTTTTTAGCTCACTGCACCATTCCAGCTCAGAACCTGGCTACATGCAAATTAGTCTGTCCCTGGCCCAGTGCATCATGGGAACAGGGCAGACCAAACTACCAAGCCAATTCTTATACTGGGAAAGAAACAAGCTTCCGGGGACCGGTTTCTGGCATTTCAGCCGTCTTCGGCCCGGCTTGCTTGAATCCTGATGGTGCAGTGAGCAAGGGACTCACATCTGAGTATACCCTTCCACGCTTCTGGTGGACAACACGATTCAGAAAAAGGGGGTGGGGATGGACAGAGTATCTGCATTAAGCAGAACACTCCTACCCAGTCCAAAGATCAGGGCTTGATCCATCACCGTTTTTTAGCTCACTGCACCATCCCAGCTCAGAAACTGCCTACATGCAAATTAGTCTGTCCCTGGCCCAGTGCATCATGGGAACAGGGCAGACCAAACTACCAAGCCAATTCTTATACTGGGAAGGAAACAAGCTTCCGGGGACTGGTTTCTGGCATTTCAGCCGCCTTCGGGCCGGCTTGCTTGAATCCTGATGGTGCAATGAGCAAGGGACTCACATCTGAGTATACCCTTCCACGCTTATGGTGGACAAAAACGATTCAGAAAAAGGGGGTGGTGATGGACAGAGTATCTGAATTAAGCAGAACACTCCTACCCAGCCCAAAGATCAGGGCTTGATCCATCACCGTTTTTTAGCTCACTGCACCATCCCAGCTCAGAACCTGGCTACATGCAAATTAGTCTGTCCCTGGCCCAGTGCCATGAAAAGCCTGGCAGAGAGGAAACACAGGGGGCGCTATGGGGCCCTCCTGAGCCTCAGACATATGTGGATGCACACAGGGGGGCATTTCAAGTGTTCCCTGTGTGCATACACATAGGTTCCTGCACGGCATGGACCTACGATTCCATGCCGTGCAGGAACCTTGTGAGGAGTTCCCATTGAGGTGCCTTTTTAAAAGGCACCAGCGCCTTTTAAAGGGGACCGCAATGGGAACTGCCATGCCGCCCGCCAGACTACAAATAATTAGTATTCTGGCGGGCGGGGAGCGCAAGCTTTAGTGGAATGGTAGAGTAGAGGTTTGCAACGCTGCACCACTGCTCCACTAAATTGTTGTAATTTGGGCCTAAGTCTTAGCCTTACAATTAGGGCCTGATTAAAGTGGCTTGTTACATTACAACTACAATAGGTGCAAAGTTTATCGCTCTAGATAATTAGCAGTGGCATGAAGATCGCACCCTTCAATAATTTTCGACAGGCCAAACCTGTTGGAATTTAACAAGGAGGGAAGGCTCAGTATTTACATAGAAATGCAGACTTAGGAGTGGCAAACACCAAAATCTTCATGCTACTCCCCCAAAACACAGAATATTTCATAATTGCCCAATCAAAAATATTCTGATCCCCTCACTGTCTGGTTTTAATAAATTGAATAATGATCACATCCAACATAGCTTACTTGTAATCAGGCCTTAAAATTCATCATCCTGCACGAAGTAATGACCAACAAGGCAAAGGTAAGTGGCATGTATAAAGGAGGAAGTAATAAAGCAAAAGGGTAAATCAAACAAGGCAATGGCAGGTCACCTGATTAACACAGAATAGCATGGCGTCAGAAAAACCAAATCAAGCCCCAACATTCACTCAGACATACACCCATCACCTAAAACCTTCGGGAAGATTAAGCGAGCTATTGCCTAGAGTCACATGGGGCTGGGCTGACCTGCCACCGGTGCCGTGGATCGAACCGTGATCCCCAGCGTCCGGCGTCAGTCGCCCTGGTGGCTGTGCCACACCTCTGATGTTATGTATATTTGAAAGCCAACCTGGCCAAATGGCGGAGGAGGCTTTTGGTATGTCCTACCCACATCTGGTAATGTGCCTACTTTAATGGCAGGTTGGGTTGACGAGACAGTACAGCTAACATGAACTCTACCTCCATCTAGAAAATTTCAATGTTTAAAACTACAGATTTTGTGTAGGTTTGTGGACCAAATATGATGGCATGCAACTCCAATTTGGGACAATTTGGTTTAAAATACTCCATCTTCCAGATCAGTTTCTTGGGGTTGCTGCAGTTGTCGTTTACAACATTCACCTGGGTGACTAACGAGGCAAGAGTGCGCAATGGCCCTAGTACATGCAACGCAAAACCACTAAAATCCATATTCGATCTTTCTAACCCTTGAGTTTCATTGGCCAAGCTCAGTATTTCCTTTGGGGGTGGTGTTTATGGATCATAAGTTCCAAATGAAATATAGTCCAAGGAACAATAGCTAAATTTCACTATGGGTGCTTCAATTGAATATGGCAGATGTTTTGGCAACTCACAAGTGCACATGGTTGGTGTGTTGAGATTTGACATGGTGGGCCAGCTTTTCTCACCAGAGGATAGAGTCAATAGAGTAAGGAAAAGTAACCTCTATTGGAATGGATCAGGTTGGTTGTAGTGCATGAACAGAAGCACTAAAGAGAATGATTGAGCAGCAGGTGGGGGAAGGTGAGTGCAAAGGCAGAAGAAGTATTGTCTTTCAATTACTGGTTTTGGTGGTTTGTCAATTGAATTTCAGAAAAAGTTCTATGTTTGACATTCTTAGCCAGAAAAAAAGTGTGTTGCTGGGCTGTAGTTAATACAATTTGCTGGTATACCTCATAAAAGTATTAGCAGATTTCTGCAAATAAGGAATGAATCATAAGAATAGATTCTCTGACTTCTCTTGCAAACAGCCTGTGTAACAAGTTTCTGAGGCTGCATAGCTACAAATAGCACAAACTAGTTAACATTTTACTGACATGGTTTCTTCTGTGTTTCTCAATACTGAAGTGTTGCAGTTCCAGCAATCATTTCGGCTTACTCCAGACAAAACCCCCAAACCTCTAAAGTCCAGGTTAAGTCATCTGGTTCTTGCATTTTCACATTTAGTCGTATTGTCCTCCTCAGGAGGGCATACAATTATTGTGTCCCGTTTCCTGATGTATTTTTAGCACCTGTCTCTTGTAAACCTTTTAGGTTGATTTTACTGTAATATATGGGAAAAATGAGTGAGTAATTTCGATGCCAGTAATCTAACACAGTCACAAGCCACTCTTGACCCGACCAGAGTGTCCTGAAATCCACTCATTCATCAGGATATACACTGGGTCATGTTTGCATGGGCTGGTGTACTATGCTTGTGCCTTGGGTTGATCTTTCTTCCTTGGACTTACCATGCAAGAATTTACTTTAGTATGAAGTCATGAACTCATGGAGGTTCATTGTACAATGCTCCTTAAATCGTGAAGAAGTTATTTATCCACTTAGGAGTTGTGTCTTTACCAAACGTCCTACAGCTTTTCCCGGATATTGTAGCTCTCTTGTGGGAATAACTGATCACAAGGAAATGGTTTCAGCTGCTTGGTTAGATTCTGGTCTCCAACCAACTGCTGAATTGTAAATGTAAATGTAAAGTCTGAGGGCTCACCCACAATGACATTGCACAATACAATTAGGCTTTAGCTCAAAGAGAATACATTAAGACAACTGTTACAGCCTGCATCATGTAGCTTTCAAGCCGGATTATTAAGCCGGCTAATTCAGTTAAAGAAGCCATTAAAATAGGTGCTGAACTGTGCAGTCCAAATTCAATAAATCTAATTTCCTGTCTCTTCGTAGCTTTGTGAAGACCTTTCTATGTTCTCACAGGCCCATCTCCCATCTTCTTAAGATAGATGATGAAAGGAGTAAATGCTCTGTGTTTTGTTCTTTTTGGGGGGCATTATTCAACTATGATCTCAAAACAGGTTGGATTTTTTTTTAAGTCCATTGCGCTTTTTATTGGTCTTGTACATTTTGTGCTCAAAATATTTTATTACATTTTAATTCAATGTAAGAGGACCATACAAAAAGGAGCTCTGAAAAGATACATATAAATATACATTCAAACAATAATTAAGCTAAAAGGCATTATATATTGCAAGCTAGTTTCAATTTATAGTTAATAAGGTACCTATAAAACCAAGATTATAATCCTATAATACAAATTATTAGGGAATACATGTAATAGTCTGAACATATATATGTTTATAGAGCTACTAAATGTAACCATTTATTTTATACATGCAACAAAATATTACTATAATAAAACTTGCTTAGTTATGTAAAGCCATATAATCATCAATTGGTTTAAAAAATAATTGATTATTAGGATGACACCCGATAAAGTCAAATTAGCTTCTCTCCTAGTAACAAATTTCCATGCTCACAACACATGAATTTATAGTAGTGTGGCATTTTTCCAATTAGTAGGACCTGATTTTAAAGATGCAGATATTAGGAATTTGAAAAGTTTGCTACTCATAATAGACAGTTAGATAGAGAGTGAAGTGGATTTACATATTACTATAGTATATGATCATTTATCTGTGATTTCAATATTTAGTAACAATCTTCTAAAACTCACTGCAAAACGTACTAACAATATGACATTCGTAAAGCATTTGTCCCAATGAACCTGTATTTAGGAAACAATTCCATCAATAATACGAAATTCAACATTTTGCCTTATATAATCTTAAAGTTGTCCATTGACAATCAAATAGTATAAAGAAACTAGTTTGATATAAAGAAACAGGTAACCATCCAGAAACATATTTAAACCAACTTCTCCTCCGTACATCTAAAGAGAACAACACAAATTCCTTATTCCAAAATGCGGAGAGAAAACTGATAGTGTCCCCTGTAAAATGATTAGATTTTTTATAAAACATTGACACTGCGTGGGATGATGAAGCTATTGCTTGAATATTCAGTTCTAAATCAGGGGAAGCATTTAAAGGAAAAATGTTTGGCAATAAATCAAGGATAGATTTACATAACAGTTCATCTATATAAATATCTGACGGCTCCAATTGAAATCTTTGTTGAAATTCAGAAAAAGTTAGAAAGGCATTGGTATAATAAATACCTTTTAAATAAAAGATACCAGCTTTAATACAGGAAAGCCAAAATGTTGTGTGGTGAGCACATTTTACTAAAGGATTATACCATAACAATAAATGTTGTGTATGTGGAATAAGACACTGGAAATTTGTATCTAAATTATTTAATATTAATTTTATAGATTTCAAAATTACTGATCTTTTTGAACAAAGCACTAAAGTTAGACATTGTGATCAAAGCAGATAAAGAAAAAGGTGATATCAAACGTTGTTCAATACGAAGCTAGGAAGGTAAGTTAGGAGGTTCTGTATGCTGAAACCATAAAATACTTTGTTTTAAAATAAAAGCTTTATGATATTTAAGGAAATTAGGTCAATCAAACCCACAATTGCTCTTAGACAATTTTGTTTTTTTATTGCTTAAAAATGAGATTTTTTTAATCCAAATAAATTTAGATATATATTTTTCAATGTTCTTATACAATTAAGAGGGAGTTGAATAGGTACCATGGAAAGAAGATAGCACTGTTTTGTAGCAATAATCACTTTAATATCATTGATTTTTCCCCGCACAGATAAATGTATCATGGAGCATTTTTGAAATGTATTCTTAATATGAGAAGAATAGATTCATAATTTAATTAAATGGAATGTTTATGCTACTAGAAAATAATATACAAAGATATTTAAACTTGTCTTTCTCCCAAATAATGTCTTTGTTTTTGAGCATATCAGGTGTACAGTGAAATTGTAAAGGAAAGAAATGTGTTTTCTTGGTGTTGATCGTTTATCCTAAAATCTGAGAATAAGTATTAATTAAACATTCATAATGGAGGAATGGAAGATTCTGGATTACCAATTTATAAGAGCAAATTATTAGCATATGCTGATGTTTAAATAGAAACTTTATTTATCATAAGGCCCTCAATTTCTAATAGTGATTAGGAAGGGTTCAATTGCAAGAAGAAAATGCAAAGGTGATAATGAGCAGCCCTGTCTAGTTCCCCTAAAAAGGAAAAATGTATTAAAAGTTTGACCATTAATAACATGTTTGGCTGACAGGCTGGAGTATAATGCTGAAATCATACGAACAAAGTACCAAAATTAGATGCATACAAGGTATGGAACAGGTATTGCCAATGTACTTTATCAAAAGCCTTTTCTGCATCTAATGCCAGAACACCCACTGGTAAAGGCAGTAATGATCCAACATCAATCGCATGAAAAAATAATCTGCCATTATTCACTGAATGCCTATTTTTCATAAAGCCAGATTGGTCAATATGGACAGTGTGAGGAAGAACAAGTGCTAACCGAGTTGCAAGAATCTTTGCATAAAGCTTACAATTGATTTATAAAAGAAATAGAGTGATAACTTGTGACCAAAGAAGGGTCTTTATCTGGTTTTGGGAGCACTATATTCAAATCTTCAGTAAAGGTCCAGAATTTGATCCAGTGCTACTAAAGTAAGGAGATAATGAAAGTAAATGAGATGATAGGTGAGTAGAACATTCTTTATAAAAATTCCAATGGGATACATTCGGGCCTGGAGATTTATGTAACTTCAAAGATTTGATCGCTGAAAGTATTTCATCTAGAGTAATTGGTAGATCTAATTTATTTTTATCTGATGATTACATTTTAGGTAAACCATGACTGTCTAAAAAAATATCAATATGAAATGTATCATTAGGAGGTGGTCTATTATATAAATTTGAATACTAATTCATGAACTCATTAACTATTTCTTAATGGGTTAAAATAACTGTTCCATTAACAGTATAAATAGCATTAATTTGATTTTTATCTTTCTTAATATGAAGATAATTGACCAAACATCTTCCAGCTCTATTTGACTAAAGCAAAATTTAGCTTTGAAAGAAATGTTTGCAATTGTGTCCTTTATTTGATGTGCTTAGATGTGATATAGAGAAGTTCGTATTTCACTATTTGCTTATCTAATTCTTTATTTTTTGAAGTAAATGATTTATTATCATGTGCCATTATAGATATTGTCTCCCCTCTGACATATGCCTTAAATTCATATCATCGATTGATTATTGATGTAGAATCGTCAGTATTAAATGAAAAAATAGTCATGGGTTGCCAATAAATTGTTTCACTTGTTCTTTACATTAAGAACAAAAATTGGTATACATGCCCCATTGACCTTGAAATTGTTGAGGGGAAGTGGGACATAAAATGCATGATACAAGCGCATTATCTGAAATATCGATATTCTGAATAAAAGGATTAAAAATTGAATTAATTAAACTATGGGATATTAATAAATAATTAAGTTGAAAATAGGAATTATGTGGGTTAGAAAAAATAGTTAACTGTTTATCCATTGGCTGATGCATATGCCGAACATCTATCATTTGGGTAGTTCAAAAAAGGAATTTAGAGCGAAAAAAGCTTTTGAGGGACCATATTTGGTTTGGGAAGTTCTATCCAATTATAGATCACATATCAGATTAAAGTCACCTCCAATAATAAATGGAACATTGCCCAATTTTAGCACTTCCAATGTAAAAAGTGACCAAAAAATCAGGATCATAATTTGTGGGACAATTACACCTTAATTAGATATCAAACAGTATCATTAATTTTTATGTTAGCTATGATAAAACGACCATCAGAATCAGAATATTTATTCAAAATCTGAACATTTAATTCTTTTTCAAAAAGAATAGCAACTTCATTTTTCCAATTGAGCGCATGAGAAGACAAATTCTCCAGCTACGGGAGATTCAGCTTTCAGGCTTTCTGCAAGCTTTTGCCCTTTTGTGTTTGCCACACTGGGAACGTAATATCAGCATGGTCTCAAGACCCGAGAACACATGGTTGCATTAGCACATGGGAGCTGTGTTAATTGCATTCCTAAATTGCCTCTACACATGTCTCCTTGCATGCTAGTTTCCCATGATGCTTTGCAATTTGAACATGCATGATGCATTCCCGTCACATCCTTTTGTCTGATCATAGCTTGAAACCAGTGAACAACGAGAGACCGTAATTTTGCCAGGACCCCCTTACACTCAGTGAACTCGGCCGAGTTCTGTGGTAAGTTGCCTGTTGTTGTAGGGATGGGCATTGATGCCATTCGGCCCCTTGAAACCGCTTTCTGCTTGGGACTGAAGTGTGAGCGAGTTTTAGTTGACATTGCTCATGCCCTTGACTCCCGCAAGCGATCACAGAGAGCTGGGAAATTTGTTCCTCTGTCCCGGTAGCCTTTGTTTTATATATTTGGTGAATACTGCCCAGCCCGTTTGCTATTGCATGTTCTTGACATCACCCCCACGATAGGCCTATCATTGGTCTGTGTAATGTTTTGGAGTCATCTACTGAGGCTCCGGTGGCGGCCATCCTGATCTACATGTTCAAAGATGTTGGGAGGAATAATAGGGGAGAGGATCGCCACTTACTCATGTGCGATATTGGACGTGTGGTCTTGCTCCATTTCCAAGTTTACTTTTATTTTGTGATTGAATACTTCTCATTTAGATGAAAATATATGTACAACAGAGGGGTAAATATTGACCTATACAACTTACCTCCTTATGAGATTGATGTAGTCTCTTTCACTGTTCTACGGCCTGTTATAATGATGTCTAGGGATTCTGTGCTTATTTTTACTCATATAATGCGCAAGATATATATAATGCTACCCACACTGCAATGCCACTGTTTTTCATTTATTTCAGTCCCAACAGCCGAGATGGCTGTGGTGTACCATGTGGCTGTAGAGAGGTAAAATGTATCTCCTCTAACATGTAACCCCCTCTTTTCAGGCTTTTGAACCATCTTGTATGTTTCCAAATGTTAAGGGGCAAATTGGTAATGTCCCTTGGGAATCTCCATATGCAACATAGCTATAAAAGGCGATCTCCATGTTTTTTCTTTTTCAGATGGAGATGGTGTATTAATCCCCAATCAATTTCGTGACCACATACAATCACAGCCTGTATAGCCATCTGATTAATTCTATTTCTGCATGCAGAGTGACTTGAACTGTTTTCTTGTCCTGAAGAATGCCTAAGAACTCCGGTTGGAGTCTAGCAAAGGCAGAAACATGTTGACCAAAAAGGGGGTATATGTGCTCTGAACCCCAAGTCCTCTCAATTGTGACTCCTATTTAAGGGGACTGCCTGGCAAAGATATTGAGCCCCTGAGATAGTTTTAACTATTTCACTTATTTTGGTTTTGCCTTCTGCCCCTCATTCACTCACACTGCTTAGTGGCATTCCCCATTTATAACACCTCAGCTCATCTCCACCCACTGTAGTTGCTGGGGAGTTATAGCCCACATCTGCGACCTCGCAGATCCGATGTGAGGAAGGAGTCCCATGATGATACATTTCACCATCGGGTGAGTGAGGGTTCTCATCCTTATAAAGGATCAATTTTCCTTATTTTCCTTATTTCCTTATTTAGAAAAATCAACACCGGTTTAAGTAGAGCGTATCTTTTGAAAGTTTCAAGAAAAATTAGTACCTACCCATTTTATGTTAATGTAGGATAAAACAATATCATAAACCTGAGTCTCCTGAAGTAAACATATATCAGCCTTATGTCTAATTATCATAATTGAGTAAAGATAAAAGAAAAAAAGAATCTGAGAGATTGAAAGAAAGAAAAGTAGCTCTAACACTGTGAGAGAAGAGAAAAGGGAACAATATAGACAAACACAAAAAAATAATATATAAGCACAAATTTAATCTTGAATTGCAAACATGCATGCCAAAAATGACCTGACTACATGCTCTTCTAAGAAACTCTATTAAAAGGGCTAGTTATAATGACATCTTAAAATGTAGTGTGCTTGTACCAATCTCATTTCTTTCCATGGATAGCTGTAAATGTTGATCCAAAAAGTGAAAAAGATCATCTGGATGCTGAAATTACTTTTAAAAAAACATTTTCCCAGGTTTGCATAGTAGAAGGATCAAACAAACCATATTTATAACCAGAGCTTCACAGTCTTGGTCGAAGATCAGTGAACTCTTTGCAAATTTTAACAGTCTCCTTAGCAAAATAGTGATGAATAAAAGTTTTAGTCCCATTAAGAATTAAATATAGAATGTGCCTTGCCACCTTTTTTATCAAGACTAAATGATGATAACACAAAACTTTAAATGTTATTTGGCGTGGTTCATCTTGGACTGCGATGGGAGAGAATTCTACCCACCTTCTCAATCGTACATTTTCTGGAAATTTTCTACATTGAATATCAGATAATACATTTTCCAAATACAACTGGCAGTCATTACCTTCCATATCCTCTAGCAAATTAAATATTAGCAAGTTTTATTATCGATTATGATTTTCATTAGTTCTATTTTTGCTGCAATAGGTATGAGTTTGTCTTTTTTAGTTTTATTATCTTGAATTTTAATTGCATTGTCAGATATTTCATAGAGAGGCTAGTCTTTGCATATATTTTTGATTTCAGACGCCATATTATCTGTATTTGAGCATACAGCTTGTAATTCTTCAAGCAAAGTGCATAACGAAGGATCATTAGCTTCCACTAATTTGGACTAAACTGGTGGAAGAGAAATATTTTGATTACGTTTACTGTGTATAACTTGAGTATTCTTCCTATCATGGAAAAAATAAAAATGATATAATTGCAAGGCGCAATAATATTATAAGATCTAGGCAAGCAGAAACAAGCAGGAATAAAATACTATGTGATATTGAGCTGTGCAGCAGCTAAAACCAGCTGTGGGAGTGGCCCTTCCCTCAGCATAACTCCACCCTCCTGACAGGAAAACTCCGGAGTACCTGGAGACAGACACTGGTGAGCATCCCAGTTAGGAAATCTGTGCCAAACAGAAGAGGTGAAGCAGAACAAACGCAGATCCCCAAAGCACTGGATAAAGCAAGCCACTGCAGACTGAAACAAGTGGTAAGGCTAGCCAGATAATGTGCAGAATTTGGCAATTAAGAGCAGATGCTGCTGCGAATCAGTAGGAGGTGATCGTCTTGATTCTCACGCTCGCAGGACTCCGCAGCAGGTTGTATTTTGACCTGGACATGGAACTGAGATTGTGCTGCGGGCGGCCCTCATTATATTAGATTACCTATTGGCTCTGACAGTTCCATGGTCAATGTTTTTTGTTCTCTCAGTCTCCTTGAACAAAGATTCCCACTCCATTCTTTTAGAAAGACTGGGATGCCAGAGTGAGAGGTGATGCCTTAGACTGCTTGAAAATTTTTGTGCAAGACAGGGAAAAAGCAGTGTTTGCTTCTGCTTCTCTTGCAGTCCTTTCATTGTGTAGTCCATCTGGGATTCTGGCTGAGTCGTAACCCTTTAACTTATAAGTCTGTCCACTCGCTAACCTTATTAGATATTTTGATTTAGACTTTTCTGTTACTTCATTATTAGACACCTGTGTAAGGGCAATTATGAAACAAATTTCTACTATTCATAACTGCCTATATGCCATTTTTCCTGGATAGCAGAGAGCTTTTTGAAGATGAACTCACATTTTTCATTTTGTTGCACTAAAAGTCAACTAGTCCAGCAATGAATGGCCTCAGAACCCAAAGATGTTTGCACATGAAAATGTCATGTTACTATTATGCAACACTGTTCGTAGATGTTTAACATATTTATTTTATATGTAAAAATATGTAAAAGAAAGTACAAAAATATTTTTGATAAAACAAAGAAAATTTATAAATAATGTGAATATTTACAAATATAGTCATGTTTTTGGATTTTGCTGTTGTTTAGTTCTATTTCAGCCCATGCCTTATTTATCTTGAGTTTGATAAAATAAATATAGGTCACGAGGGAGCTTCTTCAGATTGAGTTATCCAAAACCTTGCAGTATAGAAAGTCTTATTAAGTCTTAGGGTGTCCTTGATGAGCGCACCTATCTAATCATTTAACTTATCTCAACTGACTGCTTATAAAGAAATCGTTTCTTTGTAAGAATGTTTAATACCTTTTAAGACTCTTTGGGGCCCATTATGATCCCGGGCGGATCGCCACCACCGGCTCGGCGGTGGCGATCCGCCCGCCAAATGACCTAGTTTCACCCCGCCATATTAGTATGGCGAGTGGCACCGCAGCAGGTGGAAAGAACGCCCGCCAATTTTCCGCCGGTTGGATTGCCGGCCAGGCAGAAGAGGCACAGGTAATGGTGGCAGTGCTTTGCAGGCAGCGCCATTCATATTAGGATGCATGCCTTTCCATGGTGGAGACTCCGCCATAGAAAGGCATGCAGTAAATCACCATAGGGGCCTATTGCGGCGCCCCGGGGTGTCGGGGTGTGGGTGGCTGCACTAGGAGGTACCAATGGTACCCCCCACCATTTCCATGCAGAAGGTGGCAGGCACCGCGCGGTACTTATCACGTTGTGCATGGCAATGCACAACATGGGCTTTAACATTGCGGCGGGTGCTGCTTAAAGCACCGCCTGCCGCAAAGTTAAAGTCGAGGATGCGCCGGTCAGTGTGGCGGGTGCATCCTAATTTGCCTGGCAGGACCGCTGCAACTTCGGTGGTTGGTCCTGTGCATCGTAATGGGCCCCTGAGTGTTTGCAATAGAGCTTGTTTTAATGGAGCTGGTCTCTTTTTTAATCTTTTAGGCTCTTTGCGCATTGGCCTTCATAACTTTTTTGCCGCAAAAGTTATCCAGGCCAAATTTACATAATTTTACTCCATACCTCAGGGATTTTAAAGCTTCACAAACTTTGGGCATTTTCCTGAAGGGAACCAAGAAAATAGCCAAAATATAACAAATTCAGTTTTTTGTTGTAGAAATTGGAAAAGAGTGCTGGGCAAGAATGGATGTGTTTCACCTAAAAATGGTATCAGCAAAAGGTTTGTTGTTCTAATTTCACAATGTTCCTGGCTTTCAGGAACAAAAAGAAATGTAAAAGAGAACTACACTGGCAGTCCATATTTTTATTTCTTAGGGTTTATATTTACTTGGATTTGTGGTGGAAACAGGTGTGAAACCCATTGGTGAACCCAGACAGCTATACATTTCTGAAATCTAAACAAAATTCTAAATTCAGCAAAGGAGTCACTCGTGTAGATTACTCATGGTTTTCCAAAAGAAACAGATCACTGAAATAAACAAGCATTGGCATAGCCAACAGGTCTCACCTTTGGGACCTTCTAAGTGTTTAGTTATCGAGCACAATATCCTGGGTGCAACAACATCACGTGCTGCATGGGTAAACACTTATAAGGTCCCAAAGGTGAGACGTATTGGCTATGCCAATGCTTGTTGGTAGTTGCGGGGAGGTTATGTGATTGGCTTAGAATCACAGGTTGTTGAGCCGACGCTGAGACTTGAACCTGCTACTGGCATATCTAACATAAAGCTACAAACAACATAACTTCCACTGTAGCAACGCTCCAGGTGTATAACACTATATAACAGCAAGTATCACATATAAATGTGGCAGTCCTCAATCCAAAATCATCTTATCTTCTTGCAAGGGACAATGTGGTCTACCCCGAATCTGAATTAAAGGGGCCCTCTGGTGAAAGATGGGTAGAAATAGGAGTTTCTTCCCAAATCGGGATCCAAGGTTTTCTACGGACACATTTCACCACGTAAATTGTAATTGAATATGTCGGCAGAAAACAGCGCAAAATGTGGGGGGAAAACAAGGCCCGGGCAGTAAATTCAGTTCGCTCGCGGAATTTGGATGATTTTGCGTTCCGCGGAGAACGCGGAATTGCCAGAAATTCTGCGTTCCGTGGCTTTGTGGAATTTTTTGCTTGTTCGCGCTCTCAAATTGCGTGTTCCCAAGATATTTTCCCCGAGCACGCAAACAGCGTTTGCGAACAGGAAAAGGCATTGTAGAACAGGCACAACAAGCAATTCTGCATGTTTGCAGAGCTTTTACGTGCTCACTGAGATTTTTTACTGTTTCGCAGAGCTTTGCGTAGCGCGACTACACAAATTCTGCCCACCCCTAGGGAAAACTGCGGAAATTAATGCGAAAACGTGGAACTGAATAGTGCGTTAATGTTTCATTCCAAGAATGCCACCTTGCTCCAGTGTCAATATTTTCTGGTGCAGAATTCCTGTAACAGAAGTCCACGAGAATCCAAACGAGTGCCTTAGGTGTGTGTCGATCTCACACTGACAGCTAAGGATTTACTCCAGGTTTCTGCTGCAGAGTAGTATGCATATAGCTGGCCACGATCCATAAATGAAACTATGGCCTTCCACAGAATACCGTACCAAAGCAAAGAGCTGTGCCATGGTAGCTGTGCCATGGTACCCCCACGAGACACCCAAAACTAAACAGTCCTTTGAAGAGCATTTCCATCATGAATATTTACACCTTGTTGCCAGGGCAGCTTTGGCAGATCAAGTCTGTTTAGTTTCATGCACATTTTTGGTGAAGCAGCTCACAAACACGAATTCAATCTTGCTAGTAAAATAGGAGAGGACAAAACCACGGGGAAACTCTAAGCAGAACACAGAGCAATTTAGCAAAAAAAGTCAAAATAGCACCAAGTATAAACCTCCCTGTTAAGAGCCTTTCAGTGGGTGTGCTTTAAAAGAGGGTTATAACTAAGCATGGGCAGATTTTGCGGATCCGCGGATTTGCGGATCCGCGGATTTGGGGCGGGGCTTCCATGTGAGTGCACATGCCTCTTGTGTGTTTAAAAGGTCTGAGAAAGATCAGTTCAGCAGATGAAGAGAAAGAAGCCCCTGGTCACAAGAACAGCACGGGTATTGTACTCGTGAAAGTCAAGGATGCAAAGGCCTCTATCCAGCATCGAGCACCTGCTTTATTCTATCTATTAGAGCTTCCTGTTGAAGCTAACTTAGTAACTATTTTAGGATGGCGCTGGCAGCTTGCCGGCACCATCGTAAAATAGTTACAACAGGCCAGGCTTCAACTTTTGCCCCCGGAATAATCCGCCACTCGCGGATTTGCGAATTCTCGGTAAATTCGCGGGAGTTCGCGGATCGCGAATTTACCGAAAATTCGCAAAATCCGCGAGCGGAACGGATTTTCCGCTCATACTTAGTTATAACCTACCCAGCTGCAGACAGGCTATGTCTGAGCTGATGGACGAGCTAGAGTTCTTGTGGTCTTTTACAGTGTCTTATAGAGCCCTGATGTTGTGACAGTTCACGCAGGAACGTATTTTCAAGAAGCTTGCTTCTAAACCACTTCCAAATGCGAGAACCTCCAAAATTAGGAAAAAAACTATTAAATAAATGGGTGGGAAACAGTAACTTCATAAAATCTAGTATGGTCGAAGAGTGAGCTCAGACAGAATATCCGAAGAGGGAGGGGGAGAAGTGAGGGGGGATTGCGAGCAGAGGAGCATGATTCATAGCAATAGAAGACACAAATGAAGCTGTCCAGGATGCAGGGGGAAAAGGGAGGGGGTAGTGCAAGCAGAGAAGCCTGATTATAGCAATAAAAACACAGATGGCAGCTGTGCACGGCACACGCTCGTGAACGCAAGCTGGAGCCCAGCAAAAGCCTCTGGAGGCACTTTTAAAAGCCACTTACTAACTGTCTCGAAGAGACAGCGCATGCGCCTTCCCAGGCGGAATCTAAAAATGAATCCCCATTTGTTTGGAAGAAAAGCCATTATTGGCACATGCTGAACTTGTGGTTGAAATTTGGAAGCATTAATTTATTTGGATAAAATGAACTATGAATTAACTGAAGGCAATAAAAAGGTTTAAACAAGGGCAAAACTATTCAAACTCATCTGTTGGTGAACACATTACAATGCTGCGCATCCTGGGTTGGGCCCTGACGAGGTTCCAGTACATTGTTCAGTATATTTGACACGCCATACTTCTTAGTATTTTTTTCTTTGTTGATTGGTATGCTACTGCTCAATTTCTAGTTCAACATCAATAATAGTTTCATAGTGTTGGTATATACACTACCAATGATACTGAGGGCCGCATTTACAAACTATTTTCCTGCTGCGCTGCCATGCATCAATATAAAAGAGCAGTAATGGTCCACATCTACAAGATATAGCGCATTCCTATCCTTCTCCTCTCGCCGGCGCACACACAGCAGCCATCCGCCAACACAGACAACCTTGCTTCATGTTGCAAGGGTGCCTGCGTTATGGTGATAATTGTTTTTGTGCCGGAAGGGAGACCCTCCTGCACAAAAGCAATAAGTGATGGCATTTTCCTCTTTCTATGTGTGTTGTGGAATGCCGCACCCATAGAAAGAGGAAAATTACAAGGCAACAGAAAGCCACTGAAAGTGGCTTCGCGTGGCCTTGTAAATATGCTGCGGCACATTGCGCCACTGGAGCGTTGAAAAAGCACAATTCGGTGGTGCAAAAGTGCAGCTAGAGCCTCATAAATGAGGCCCTGAGTCTTTTACCTCTTCACAGAATCTTTTCTAAAAGGCAGCAGCAGCAAAAGGCAGCAGTAGCTGCCTCATCGGTCTGTACTGTCTCTGAGTAGAATCTATGGAAGTGTGCTATGTACTGGAATAAAACTTGATTCTTCTTACATAAGGCTAACTACCATACATGTGTGTCCTGGGAGGTAAGTTTTGTCCAAAAGAAATTGAATAAAACTGAGCAAAAGGGGTATAAGACGGCAGGCAGGGGTGGTAATGTAGAATCAATCAAGGGAGTTGCACAACTAAGAGAGTTCTCACATGCTTGCTCTCCTCGACCTGTCCGCTGCATTTGATACGGTCTCCCACCTCATCCTCCTTGACCGACTCAAACAGATAGGCATTGGCGGCACTGCCTTCAGCTGGATCGAGTCCTTCCTCTCAGGAAGAAGTCAGAGGGTATTGTTGCGGCCTTTTAAATCGGAGGAAAAACCCCTGTCATGCGATGTGCCACAAGGCTCTGCCCTCAGCCCCCTGTTTTTTAACATCTATCTTGCCCCACTGGCCGACGTTGTGGAGTCCTACGGAGTCAGGGTGGTCTCCTATGCTGACGATACTCAGCTGGTGTTTTCCTTCAGAGACCACTCGGACTCCGCGTTCTCCAACTTCCGCCAGTGCCTCAACAACATCAGTGTCTGGATGACTGATAACCACCTTAGACTCAATGCAGACAAGACAGAGGTGCTGTTTTTCAACCAGAAAAATCCCATCCCTTCCTCTTGGTGGTGGCCCAAGGCACTTGATCCCGCTCCCTCTCCCGTTCACTCTGCTCGTAACCTGGGTTTTCAGTTTGACGACTCCCTCTCATGCAAAACTCAGGTCAATAAAGTGACCTCTGCCTGCTTCCTGAAGTTGCGCATGATCAAAAAGATACTCCCCTATCTCCCTCTGGATTCCCGCCGTACAGTTACCCATGCCCTTATCACGTCTCACCTGGACTACGCTAACAGCCTTTATGCTGGTGCCCCCCAATATCTGATAGACCGGCTTCAGATTGTCCAGAATGCGGCGGCCAGATTGATTGGCAATATTCCCTACCGTCAATCAGTCTCCGCTTATCGTAAGGAACTGCACTGGCTGCCAGTGGCCAGCCGTATCAGTTCAAGAATTACCCTTACCTACCGAGCCATCAACGACCTCGGACCCAACTACCTGAAAAAACGTGTCTCAATATCCCGTTCCTTCAGATCCCTGAGATCCAATGACCTCCGCCTTCTGATCTCTCCCCGTTTTAGACTCTCTAGAATGGGTGGCAGAGGATTCAGTGTCATCGCGGCAAAACTGTGGAACGCTCTGCCAATCGATCTTAGATTCTGTCCCTCCGAATCCATCTTCCGGACCAAACTTAAAACTTGGCTCTTCTCTGGACTCTGATTTTACTCTGCTGTGTTCCCTCCATGCTCCTCTTTTCTCCCTTGGAGGTTCAGGTTCTAGCGCCGGGACACCCCCTCGGGGGTAGCTGTGCGCTCTACAAACTACATAAATAAATAAATAAATAAATAAATCTTCAACTCACCTCTATGTGTACCAGTAATCATTACAAATCAGCAACGATTTTGGGATCACTGATCCAAATGAACTGTTGGCGCCTCAAGAGGGGAGAGCAAGCAGAGCTGCATGAGCACTATCTTGTGGGTAGTGCTGCAGACTCCCTGGTCGGACTCCTTGAGCTTTGGGGAGTTGC
The DNA here is from genome assembly GCF_964263255.1 of Lissotriton vulgaris. NCBI lineage: Eukaryota > Metazoa > Chordata > Amphibia > Caudata > Salamandridae > Lissotriton > Lissotriton vulgaris. The sequence continues at coordinate 1,499,984,504 of NC_141691.1, forward strand.
TCGAGACTGAACTACCGTTGTGTAAGGCACTGAGGAGGCCGCAATGCTGTGGAGGGGTTTGAAGCTGAATGAGATTTGGGTTAGGGCGAGCACTGAAGAGGCGCTGCACAAGCTCAGCCTCACTCTACTGTGTCAATTGGAACAACGTGAGACTAGTGAGCACGTCGCAAGACAGGGGCAGCGCAAGACCAATGACCATGTCACAAAACAGAGGTGTTTCAGCACCAATCGCGTGTGATGTGAGGTGCACGCCAACATCTGTGGAATTTTTAGAACAGGCACTGCATGGCCGGAGTAGTACTGTGCTTTTCTCAATTTGATAGGTACACCTCTAAGATTGTTGACCTTTGAGACTAATGTGCCTGTCTGCGGTGTCACAATAAATAGTGTATATAAGAGAACAAGCGAGTTAGACAGAGTCGATCAATTTTAAAAACCTTTCGACATGAGTTCACAGAATTCTGGTCATACACAACCTGTACCTTTTCTTCCACATTCTGGCGAACCTCAAATGAAATGGCCAGGAATATTTTATCAATTACATATCGGCCATAAAGGAAGAAAATGGTAAGGATTTTACCTCTTCAAGGAAGAAATAAATCTTATTACATTGCCTAAGTTCAGAGGGATTTCGAGTCTACAGCCAGGTGAGAAAACATTAGGTATACTAGCACAGAAATATTTAAAAAGGCCCTTGATCATTTAGATATACACTATCATTCTGCAGTTTGTACAGCTATTGACAGGTATACCTTTTTCCCAAGGAAACAAACAATATTGGACTTGGTAGAAGACTATGTAGCTTCATTCAAGAAACTCGCAACTTCATGCAAATTTGTGGCTTTGCATGATGATCTTATAAGAGATCAAATCGGAATGCATTCTAACAATTACGGCAAACAAGAAAAGTTATGTGTGTAGGGATGCACCACTTAATGAAGCTGTTGCGATTGTCAAAAAAGGGGAGATGTCGAAAAGGCACACTATATCTGCACTGAAAAACTGTACAGAGGGTGAGTAAGTGTGCAAAGTATTGAATAGCAAGTATGATGATAAGAAGATGGATAGACGTAGTGGCAAAAATATTGTAGGGTGAAAGACTGACAACAGCAAGCCTGACATGAAGGACAGATGTCCTGTATGTTCTAGATGCGGTGTTGTAAATGAATCTAGGACCCTAGTGTAATTTTCAAGATTCATGTCCTTATATAGGTATACTTTATCAAATCCTTATATAGGCATAGAAATCACTACCATGTTTGGCCTGAGCCATACAGCCCAAATACGGCATGGCTACTTCCACTAAGTTCCGAGAATCAACACCGATTTCTTGGAAAAACCTGCCTTCAGCAGCTAGGGGCTTCCCCCTGCTTGAATATTAAGTTCTCCAAGAACTCCTGGCGTTTTCCAAGAAATTAGCCTTTGAGTGACGTTATTAATTCCAAACATGCATCAAACTCTGCACCTTCAAACTATAAATATGCCCAGGTTTGCACAATCAAACACACAGTGGTTTGGAGCAGATCGACTATCTACTTGCCCGACGCCCTGCAGCAGCAAGTGCCGAAGGAAACCAACCCTCCTACTGCCGCACTGAGAGAGACGCTGTCTTTTCTCTTGCTGAGAAATCCAGCTCCAGTCTTTCCGTCTTACCCTTGCGGGTATCTGAGAGAGAGATACAAGACCTCCTTCATTCTAAAACCAAGGTACAGTGCTGATTAGACCTCTTAGAGAATTATTGGAATAGATTCCTGGCAGAGAACTACTAAATTTATGCTACTCCTCACTTACTTCTTCCCTTGTACTAGACTTAGGTTAGGTACACCGGGGTAGGCGTATTTTAGAAGCACCAGTTGAGTACTTTTAGTCATTATTTATTACTGTATGTATTTTATAAATTTTATGCACTTTATGGCTTAGAAACCATAATATGCTTTTACAGTACTACTTTATAATAATGTTGTATCCTTTTGCGTGGCCTAAAAATTGGCAATTATGCAACCGACAGTGGCATTTTAAGATAAACAACTCCAAGACAAAAATATATGTTAGAACGAATAGCAATAAAATGTGACTCCTGAAGAATGGAAAAAGTATGAAGCACAGAGTAGCAAAAGGAGTTTAAAGCATAAACGAGTTTGGTTAAATAAAGGGAAGCCAACGCTCTCTCCCACATTTACCTTCAGCGGCCTCGCAGATCCACACAAGCCTGTCTAATGTGTTTTTAACAGGTGATTATCACTGGGCTGCGTCCCCCAGAGCCTTTGATTGGCGTCAGTGAGCGTGAAAGCCTCAGGTGAGACTCCCTGGCCGACATCAAAAACACTGAAGCCTCACTACTTTTGCTCTGCCTTTGAAGAAGCAAATATTAAAATATATTAGGCTAGCCTAATTACTTCCAAGTTATTAGCATTCGAAACTTGCGATTTTAAACAAATGAATTCCCAACATTGTACACTTAAAACCTGCATGTGAAACACATGAGTTTTATAAGCACAGTTTATGTGACTGTGCGCCAACAGAAGATGCAACTGTGAGTAAAAAAGCCCTGAGTACACTTACTATAGGAATGTGGTCTTCTGCTGCTTTCTGGTGTGCATCTATGGTTCCATACAAAAAGTACTACTGAGAGGTTTGACCTGTACATATTGTAGTTAATTTTTCAGTAATTTACCTCTAGAATCGAGACTCAAATATGGTAAAGAGGTTTTTCGAGCAGCACAATTAAATGTTCACATTTAATGCATAAAGAAGACCGACAACCCAACATTGTTCGTAGTGGCATTTGCTCTTAAAAGTACACAAGAGGGAAGGAAAGTTATCAGGGGTGTTTAACAGGCTCCCGCATCTTAACACTGGCGCATGCTGCAAACTCCGCCCCTTATCTAAAGCCGAGCATGGAAGGGGAGAAGAAAGCCCCTGGGAGATGGGAAACTAGCGCAAAGAGGAGGCTGGAGCTTCGTAAACTGGAGCAAAGAGGGTAGAAACTAAGGCAGGAGAAGCCAATGGTGAACAGGAACGAGAAAAAAAGAAATATACACCCCAGGGGGGAAGGAAACATGAGTGCCTAGGAGGGAAAGGAAACACGAGCGACAAGAGGGCCGGGGGGGTAGGAAAGAAGAGCAACTGGCCGTGGGTGGCACAAGCGACGGTGGGAGGGTGAGGAGGAGGAGGAAAGTTATCAGGGGTTTTTAAAAGGCTCCCGCATCTTAACACTGGATGTGAAGAGTTGATATGGTAAAGTAAGACAGTGAAAGTGATTACAAGGGTCAAAAGCAGACATGGCAGGAGCCACAAGACTTGTGGCTGAGTGGTGCTAATGGCCAAGCTTAATGAGCCTTGACCCACATAGCGGCTGCACGCGTGCATGCTCACGTGAACGCAAGCGCTAGACCACCAAAAGCCTGTGGCAGCACTTTGAAATACCCACACACTAAATTTCTCACAGAGCAAGCGCATGCCCTGGCTCAGCGAGACCTAAAAAACTGAAGAAATAACTCAGAGAAAATGACAATTGTTGATGTTTTCCTCTGTATTTGTTTTGCTCTGATGACCGATTTCTAAAAGTAATATACCATTACATCTTGTAAAGCTTTATAGTTGCCGAGAAATAGTGTTTGTTGGTTGTCCAAAAATGCAATTACTAAAACCAACAACTGAGCTGCTGCTTGTAATGTTTTTTCATTGTGTACCAACCATGCAGCTATTTGTGTAGTAAAATCTAATAAATGATAATGAGTATGAAGGAAACCGACATATTTTTTAAATGAGCACAAGATACTGAGTTTAAAAATAGAGGGTATTTGTGTACCTCTGAATCTAGGGTTGTCAATATTATCAAAAGGCAAATTTTGGGGCAGGTACAGGGACCAAGTTAGGCCTGTTGAACAAAGCCCCTTACATGCTGGTTTGTGGAGCTTCCGTGATCCAGCATCACACAGTTGTAGTTCCGAGAACTGTGGGGCTGCGATGTGGAGTCCTGCATCATCATCGAGCATGCTGTCGATGAGGGGCTTTTGATGCATCGTTCACCCTCATTTCTAAAGAAGCTGTTGGGCTGAGATGCAGATTCCTGCATCATCTTTGAGGATGCCATAGATAAGGGGCTTGCGATGCGAAGTCCTGTGTAAAGGATGCGTTGCGTAGCAGTGGTGCTCAGAAGACTGCGGGCTGTGATGCGAGGTTCGGCATCAGAGATGCATTGTGCTGAGGAGGTTCTGATGAGACTGCAAGGAGATGCACAGCACTGTATTGTTTCTGCTCCCAGGACCAAAGCTGAGCTGGCAGAACACCTTCAGGCCCACTTCCAAGGTTCGAGAACTGGGGTGGCACCACTTGGGGCTCGTGCCTCACAGCAGGCAGATTTAGATGCTGGGTTCAAAGTGATTTTCTTTCACTGAGGATCTGATCAGGAGTCCAGCAAACTAGCCCTTGGAGTGACACTTGTGGGCTTGGGTTCAAGATGCCACGTCCAGTCCTTTCACTCAGGCAACAGGGTAGCAGGGAAAAGAGTAGCAAGCCTTCTTGCAGCTCAGCACAGCAGTCCTTCTGAATCTTCCACTGGTCTAGAGATGCAGTGAAGAGTTGGGCCTGAGGGTCCAATATTTATACCCGGTACCCACTTTGAAGTAGAAGAATGTTCTGAAGGTTGTCACCTCAGAGGGGCTAGTAATTTACAGACTCCCTGCCCTAGCCCCAGCTTGCCTGGGGTCACAAAAGACTAGTTTCAAACCCTTTGTGAGTGTGCCCAGGCAGAGACTTTGTGATGTGCAAGTGTGGTAGGTGACAGCTCTTTCCCTATATCAAGTAAGAGATGACCCATTCTGCCAACACTGATTCTCCTTTGCCTCACTGTCTGGAAGCAATGCACAAAGACCAACTGTCAGCTATACCTAGTCATGTGACCCTGGATACAGGCTGCACGAACCAAATGTTAAGAACAAGAAAATGCTAACTTTCTAAAAGTGGCATTCTCAGAATTGTGATTTAAAATACAACTTTATCAATAAAGAGCGTTTTAAATTACAATTCATTAGACACCAAACTCGACATGCATACTTGCGCCCATTTGAAAGTCAGGACTTATTAAATGTAATCCTAATGGAGAGAAGGCCTTTCACTAGTGAAAACAGTACATCTAAATCTTAAACGTGCATGTCCAACTTTTTTATTACATTTCCTTAGATACAATGACATAGATGTATAAAAAACGAAGGTTTAGGTTGGGCAAAAGGTTTATTTTGACAGGTCGAAATTACACTTAAGTGGTTGGCACAATCAGTGCTGGAGGCTCACTAGAAGCATTTGATTTGCAGACCCTGGGTACATGTACTTCCATTTTACCAGGGATTTACAAGTTAATTAAATATGCCAATTGGGTGTAAGACAATGGTGATATGCTTAAATGAGAAGGCACAACACTTAAGCCTTGTTTTGCAGTGGTGAAGGGTGTAGAGTCCTTAAACCAGGAAACACAAAGTCAGTAAACACAGGCGGATGGTAGACAAAAAGTTGGAGGACAGCTACACCAAGGATGTTAATACCAACAAAGCTTAAGCTTGAATTCATTACATGAAAGAGGAAAATGGTTTATCAGAGATTCACCACTCTAACAGATGGGTGACTTCCCACTAGATCTCAAAGTAGCAGTATGGCTTGGGGCGGGGCATGGTCTCTGTCAAAACAGAAGCATACAGACTTGCCTTTCACCTGTAGCCTTTAAACTGAATTCTCTCAAGTTGTTATCCATTATAGAGGCTGGTATGGCATCTGCAGTGCTTTTTATTACAACTCTGTAGTTGAGGTTTGGCGGTCTGCTCTGCTTATGCGGTGACTGGCTGTTTTTGAGTCACTGGTTGAATTACATTGAATTGGTTATTAAACATTTGACTACTATTTTTGCTGGCTGGTATGAGGTTTATTACACAATAGATCTTCCATTTCTTCTTCTCCCGGGTTACCATCCTGAGGCTGCCATTTTTGGTGCCACTCTTGATTTTTTATTGCTCTGATGTGCAGGTTGGGGTGCAGGTATTTAAAGCAGTTCAAAGCATGCCCATGCCTTTAAAACAGACTTCTAACATGTTTGTACCTATTACCAAGGATATTGTTTGTCCAAAGGTTGTGTGTTTTATTTAGACTCAGTGGCTGGAATTTGGGTGGGAGTGATTTACTCTGCTTAGGTAACATGTTACTTCTCATGAGTCCCCATAGATTTTAATTGTGTTTTAACGATTTTGCGCTTAATTCAGTTGACTTTGGTTTTTAAGCATTAGACTGATTTGTTTTGCCTGGATTGACTTTCACAGCAGATTTATAATTTCTTCCTCGAGCACTTTCGCCTCTTATGGCAGCCATTTTTCTTGCTACACTATTTGCTTAGCAGCTCAGATGTGCATGCTGCTAGTTTATATTTAAATCAGAGCATAGTTTTCTTCGGTGCCTAAGATCAAGCAATGGTCGTCTACTGTACATTCACAACACCCAACATCACGGACTCAGTGGCCATTCCTTTTCTTCCCTTGCTACAAAAACTAAAATTCTGAGGTCAGAGTGATGTGTATAAGTTATAATCATTATTTTATTCAGAGCCATGAATTGTTTTGATTTTCATGGTGGAAACCATTATTTAAGCCTCCAGAGAGCTTCAACCATAAGCTTCCATTGAACTGGAATATTCCTGATATTACTAAATCCTGTGACATTTGGGCTGCAGTAGACAAATTGCCCATCCTAGTTCAAGTTACACACCTGGCAAATTCTAAATGTCATAAATGATGTATTATGTGAGGTCTTAAGCAGTGAACGGCGGGCAGCTCTGCTGACTTCAACTGGTGATTTTCTGTGTAATTTTTATTTCAAAACTTTAATGTTGTCACTGACAAATTCTTCTAACTATAATGTTACTTTCACCTTTCGTTTTTCAGTGAGTTATTAATGTTTTTATTTTTACCAACCGATCTTTTTATCACACCTAACTACACCTTACTTTAACTGTTGTTTTTTACTGTGAATTTATTGGGTTTTTTAAAACTTGAAGTAATATTTTATTACCATACATAATGCCAACCCTGCCACACATGGCACATGGCCACAGGACTGTATGTTTTTTAAAGGGGGCACGTGCCCCCCTCCTGAGCCTTATTAGGCCCTGGGAAACCCATACCCTAGGGCTTTAAAAAAAAATAAAAGATCAGGTTTACACCTCGGCGCTTACAATAATGCAGGCGGATGCAGAGGACTCCACAAACTCACAGAGGTTAAGCCTCAGTTTTTTTACTGTGAATTTAATGGGTTTTTTAAAACTTGAAGTAATATTTTATTACCATACATAATGCCAACCCTGCCACACATGGCACATGGCCACAGGACTGTATGTTTTTTAAAGGGGGCACATGCCCCCCTCCTGAGCCTTATTAGGCCCTGGGAAACCCATACCCTTTAAAAAAAAATAAAAGATCAGGTTTACACCTCGGCGCTTACAATAATGCAGGCGGATGCAGAGGACTCCACAAACTCACAGAGGTGAAGTCTCAGTTATTAGAGGTATACCTCTCCACGGAGGAGATAGTGAATGCGATTGGGAAACTCCAGTCAGGGAAGGCCCTTGGCCTTAACGGTATCCCCACAGAGTGGTACAAGCGTAACACTATGACACTTGCGCCCTATCTCGTGGCAATGCACTAGGCTGCTCTTGATGAAGGCACACTCCCCCGTGACCAGCGGATAGGGACAATTGTAGCAATTCATAAGACTGGCAAACCGTCTCAGGAATGTGCCCCCTACAGGCCTATATCTCTGATTAATGCTGAGGCCCAAATCTTGGCTAAATCCCTGGCCAACCAACTTACGCCGCACCTAACCACACTGAAACACCCCGATCAGTCGTGATTTATGCCTGGCGGGAATACAGCTCTTAATCTGCAACGACTCCACGGCATGCTGGCACGCAAACACACCATACAAGAAGACGCAACTGTGTTATCCCTAGACGCCTGTATGACCTTTGACACGTTTGAGTAGCCTTTCATCTTTGCTGTCCTCATAAACTGGGATTTGGGCGTAAGTTCTGCGTGTGGGTTAGGCTGCTATACACTGCCCCCCTTATGCACGTCGTAGCTAACGGACACAAATCAAGAGAATTCCCGCTCTAGCAAAGCACCCGGCAGGGCGGTCCGTTGTCTCCGCTCTTTTATGCCCTCATACTGGAGCCCCTGGTGACCTGGGTGGACAAAATCAGGTCATTTGCAGACTCTGCTGGATGGAGGCATATGCTGATGATGTTCTCCTATACCTGGTTCTCCCAAACATTCCCTTGTGTGTCTTCTTGACGTATGTGACTCATATGGCAGACACTCAAGGTACACAATCAACTGGACTAAATCGGTTATGTATGTCTTGGCGGGATCTCTGCCAGCTCTATCACATAGATGCCCTATTAAGCTAGCTGGAGAGACTTTTCAGTATTTAGAAATCCACGTCACTCATGACCCAGGGGTCATTTTGCCTCTGAATCTCCAAGCTCCCCAGCGTCGGCTCCAAAGAGACAAAAATTACCGGCAATCACTCCCATTGACATTCTTTGGAAAAGCAGCCCTTTTCAAGATGATGGCGCTACCGAGGTTCCTGTATGCTCTTCTTCAAAACACCCTTTTCCTGGTCCCCCCACTCCTCCTTCCAAGCAATAGAAGCGGAAGTAACAACATTTCTGTGGAATAACAAACCAGCACGAATAGCTATGATAAAGCTATTCCGAACATGGTATGATGGCGGTATTGCGCTCCTAAGTATCCAAGTACACTATTGGGCATTCCAGCTCACTGTTATCAATTATTGGCTCCATGTCCCGCACACAGATCCTGCTTATGGGCTTGATAAACCAGAACTGGGCTTTGAGGGGATATACCATGCCCTCTACAACAAGACACAAGCTCGATTAGGCCGAATTAATCATGTCCTTCCAGTGTGGACGATGGTGCAAAAAAAGATGGCATGGCATGATAAAATCACACGAGCCACTCCCCTCTGGGTCACAAATAAACTAGGGTAGGCTGAGTAAGAGCAAAGGCTTCAATCACTGCAACAGCATAGGTATTTCTAAGGTTGGAGATCTATGGACACAGGGAAAGATGATCCCCTCTGAACACCTTCAGAAGCAATACGAGATGGCCCCTACAGAACGGTTCCACTATCACCAGATCAAACATTCACTAGAGGCAGTGATTCACCATGGTACTACCCCGCCCGAGGCCTCCCCACTAGAGGACAGATTACTAACGAAACACATGACCACAAGAGCAATCTCCATGACATATTGGAAAATAATCAACAAAATGCCTGGCCCCCTGCTAAAGCTCCACTGCAAAAGGGATGAGGAGGTTGGGGAACTCGATGACACTGACTGGCAAGATGCGCTTGCCTAGCCCAGAGAAGTAGCGATTCCCTCCAAGCTCTGCCCAGTGCAACTTAAAATACTCCACAGGATATATTATACCACAACTACGCTCTATATAATAGGAAGAGCTCCCACCCAGCTTTGTCTACGGCAGTGTGGGGCGGTTGGTGCCTTCCACCATACACTCTAGGAATGCCCTGTAATACAGCCATATTGAAAATCTGTCATGCACACCATTACAAGAATTAGCGGGAAACCCATCCTTCCTGAACCCAAGCGCGGCCTCTTGAATATATGGGAGGCTACAGATCTTCCCTCTATGGAGCAAACATGGGCAACACTGGGAATGATGCTGTTCAAGAGAAACATCGCCCAACATTGGGGGGTGGGGGGGGCACTTGTACCCAAGCATGCAAACTGGTGTAATGATATGGATAGAGCCATGGTGGCAGAAAAAACTGTATGGAGGGGTTGTCCAGAAAAATTGATTAAATTATGGGGTGGCAGGAACACCTACAGAGGGGGGATATATGTATTTTCAATGTTGCCTCATGAACTGGAACTGTCTGATGTGTAAAGGACATTATAATCTATATAAATATGCTTACAACATAACAACTGATTGGAGCTATGATCATTTTAACGTACGTACTGAGTTAGTGTATGAAACTAAAGTACTATTTGATGTGACCAATCAAACTATTACTGTGCCGTATATGTTTAATAAAAAGATTTAAATAAAAAAGACGAGGATGGCCTTGTGGCCCTCCTCCCCTCGCCTGATTAGGCCCTGGGGTCTCCATCCCCTAGGGCTGGTTTTATTTAAAGGGGTAGGGGTTTCCATGGCCACTCCCCCCAAGCCTTATTAGGCCCTGGGGACACCATCCCTTGGGCTATTTTTATTATTTAAAGGGGAGGGTGCTGCATGACCCCCCTCTCCAAGCCTTATTAGGCCCTGGCTACCCCATCTGTAGGGCCACTACTTGAAATAATTTGGGGGGTGGTGACATGGCCCCCCTCCCCAGACCGTTATAGACCCTGGGGAGTGGGGACCCCATTTCTAGGGCACTTTTTAAATTGAAGGGGAGGTGGCCCATGTGACACCCTCACCAAAGCCTTCCTAGGCCCTCTGGACTCCAACCCCCGGTATGTTATTTTTCAATTGAAGAGTGAGGGGGTTGCATGGCCCCCCTCCTCAAGCCTTATTTGGCCCTAGGGACGCCTCACACCGGGAATATTTTTATTAAATAAAGGGGAGAGGACCGTATGTTCCCCTCTTCAATCCTTATTAGGCCCTGGGGACCCTATACCCCAGGGCCACTCATTTAAAATAAAGGGGAGGAGGCCCACGGTTTCCCCATCCTTTGGCCTTGTTTTGCGTTGGGGGCACCATCACCATTTAGGGGAATTTAAAGAGATTTAGGCAGCAGTTGTGGGCTCCCAATGGCATTTAAAGGCTTGAGGAGGGGGGCAGTGTGGCCAACTCACCATTTAAAAAAAAGTAAAAATGTAAATTTCAGCCCAGGGGTGATCTTCTTGGGTTATCTGATGGCTTGTGGAGGGGGGCTGTGCTGCAATCTTCCCGTATTCAATGATTTTATCCAGAGGGCCCCTGATGGCCCGGAAAGAAGAGCCATAGGTCCCCTTCACATGTACGTTTTCAGCCTAGAGAATGGGCTCCCCATGGCTAGGAGGGGGAGCCATATACACCCTCCCTTTATAAACACAAAGCAGCGCCCGCCACCACCTTTTTTTTAACTATCCCTCAAGAGTCCTGCGGGGTCGCTGCAATTTCTGCCATTTGTTTTCATTTTTGGCCCCAGGAGTGGTCCCTCTGCATCCCTGAATGGGCCTAGGGAGTCAAGTAATCCCTACTTCACCTTTACAGATATCCCGTCCGCCAAAAAATAAATCCCATAGGATAAAAAGGGTTTTTTTTTTTGGCAAGCGGAATATCCTTTACCGTTGTGACATAGTAACCAGTCTGCCAAGAGCTAAATCTGGCCCTAAGTCCACGAGTCCTGTAATGGCTGACAGCAACATTTTTCTCATGAGTGCCTGTACTAATGCAAGTGGGTTTGCCCAAGGAAAATAAAGATCCCAGGGCCAATCAGAATGCTCTATTTATATATTGGTGCCCCTCCAAGAGTGTCTAGAGACTATTGTGGACCCAACTGCTTAAATATACGATTATTTTTTTACCCTAAATTTCCTAATACTACTTAATAGATTTACAATAAATCACAAAAAGCACAATCAGTGAACTGAGATCTAGCTTCTTGACAAATGTGGTGCAATTATGTTCAGCATGTTTTGCTGTATTCCGTCTTAAAGAAGTCTAAGGAAAATGCATTGAGATTTTGCATTTTGGGGGCCACTTTTTTTCTCAGCACTGTTACATTTTATTTTTCCCTATGCTGTCGATATATTGACAGCTAACAGGAGGCAGGCCACCCAAAGTGTCCCCACACCCCCAAGAATGCATCAGATACAGTAGAAATAACAATAGACATAGTTGTGAAAAGAGGAAAGAAAGGAAAACAAATAAACTCGAGTGCCCAGAAAAAGGAAGAAAAAGTGTCATACCATGAGGTAAAATTGAAAAATAAAAAAAGCTTTAATAAGCTGTCTAGGCTAAAATATTCTACTCACTGCTTAGCCTTACCTATTTAGCAGCCTCCTGTTGCCATTGACTTAGGACCTGCTTAGCCCCCAGATCTGTATGGAAAATCTGGGAATGAACATCCTTAATAACCTTCAAGCGTGCAGGTTTGTAAAAAGACCTGTGCACCAGCTGTTTTTAATGGATCTATAAGCTGGTGCAACTTCCAGTGGCTGTCCATAGTATTCTTACACAGATCGGATCTAACAAAAATGGAAAAGGATTCTACTGGTATAAGAGTGGCCGGTTGTAGTTAGATATAGCCTGTCTCAACGGAAAATTACCTAAAGAGATAAGGATTGGTTTAGGATATTGTGAACTAGCCTTTTTAAGAAAATTGGTCATCTGTGAGCATGTTGTATTTGACAATACCAGTCCCAATCTACAAGATCCGGGAAGGTTTTTTGAAACAGTTGCACAACAAAAGCACAGGGGTCAGATCACTGTTTCTCTTCTGGGACCCCAAACAGTCTCAGTTTGTTCCGGCATTGCCAGGTTTCCAAGTCTTCAACTTTCCCCATTTGAAATATTAGTTGATCAGCATGCGTTTGGACTGTCCTGGCCATCAATGTAGTGGTCTTCTCAGTATCAGAAAACCATTGTTGTCATTCCGATAGATCAGACATAAGTGATGTCACTTTGCTAGTCACGTCTGATAGAGATTGCTGAGTTGTAAGGTTATTTGCCCTAACCTTTGATCATGCAGCGCCTGCAGAATTAGGGAGAGTGGAGGATGTTTAGTGTCAAGAGTGTCAGGATTAACATTCAGGGCACTCAGCTCCGAAGTTCCCAAAGTTACTGAGAGAGAGGATCTCAATGCTGGCAACTTATCCAAAAAGTCATGGATTTTCATCTGCTTAATGGAGGGGTTCTATACTCCTATCTTAGTTAAAGACTTTGGATCTGTCCAGACCCAGATCTAGCTCCAGTTCCTGGTCTTGAGCTTGATAGACAAGATACAATAGCCTTAACTTCTCCCTTGGAGGTCACTCATTTATGCAGAGGATTGCCATCAGAACCGATCTTTGAGCATGTGGAGGCATTATTATGGAGATGGCCTCCCTGAGATTGAACAACCTTTTTCAAGCTTTTAACAGATCTAGCTTTACTCTTTTTCTTCCCACTGGATGAACTTGTCATTGAGGGTGTATCTTCTAAAGTTTTTGCAGAGTCCGGGAGGAAACTTGCTTCATTAGATAACGAGGTAGCTATCATGAGACTGTCAGGACCGCCCAGCTGCAGCTAGAGCGAACCTCAAAATGATTGGAAAAACAGCCAATCCAATCTTCACATTTCCCCTTCAGTACATAACAGTACTAAGCTTTGCTGGATTCCTGTATTCTCTTTCCCTTTCTTCCCCTTCCTCAAGTGATGCACTGTGGGGACATGAGGATCACTACGGTTACGTGCTCTCAGTGGGAAAGTCAATCTGCCATATTCCTTTCACTTCACTCACCCAGATTGCTGCTCTAAACACTAGCATTATCTCACAACAATCTCTTCATCGTAAAGATGCACTAATTTGAGTCTGCATCTTACAGAAGGCAATTTCAACAAGGCTATCTAAATGCTCCGCCATATATTCACAATGACTCAATACTAATTCACCATTTCATGTCTTAAAGGCTCATCTCACTAGTTTACCTCTTAAAAGGTAATTCCAGAACCCAAAGGAAATACATTTCTGCACGATCCATCACATATATAAGGCACGTAACAGGTTCATCTTTATAAGTCCTATCTAACCAACATCACTGTCATTCATACAAAAGAGGGTGGGAACACACTGCTCATATCAGAGCACTCAGTTCGCCTCGATGCATTATGTTAAATGCAGTGCATGATAACACTTACTTCAGTTAAAGTTTTTAGTTTTTCACCCTTGTTGGTCCAGTCAATGCTGTGTATCTCTAGAGAGGTGTTTCATTTTCATTGAACTTAGGAGTAGTGTAAAGTATATACGCTGTTGTTGCCGTACACCCGATTTTTAAGCCAGTCTTTAACAGTAGGAATTGATTCATGACTCAATCCAACAGCGACTCAACAGTATGCCAGCAATAAGGAGAGCACTAAATATGTACTATTAGAGGGAGGGAGCTTTTCATATAGCCTAGTAGGACCAGCAGTGGGGACCAGGCAATAGCAAGGCCAACCATTTTAGAAATATGGGTAAAAATATAATGTCAAGAGTTTGCCATCTCGGGCAGGCCCAAATCCTGTTCAAAGCCAGCTACTCAATACTGACCAGGGATGCAGCTCAGATCCATATCCAGGCCGAAATATCGCAATTTCATTGTTATAAATCTCTCTTATATAATGTCAAGTAAACACAATGATGTATTTAGAGGTGCAATACAACCCATATATACAGTGCCAGGAAGTTATTAGGAATAACCATTACTGCAGTCTGGTGTGTTTATGCATTTTGTTTCACACAGAGTCAAAACTTGATGCAGCAAGATAGATACACCCGTAGCACAAACTTTAAATAATAGTCGGCAAGGCCAGTCAAGCATCTATTGGTCATATGTATAATGGAATTGCGCCACCGTAACAGCACTTTTACCAATGTTCTGGTGGTGCAATGCCCTGCTCAATATTTACAAAGTGGAGTTAAGCCACACTTTGTGGCTTAACACCGCTTTGTAAATATTGTACCCTTTCACACAGGTATCTGCATGAAAGGGACGTGAAATGGGTGTTACTGTGGGTGTTCCACTGCAACACCCATCGCTTTTTGACTAACCCCTAGATTTACAAGGCTGTGCAACTCTGAGGCAGAGCCAAAAACTAACACCATGAAAAAGCTGGCATCAGATTGGTGCAACGTGAAGAAATACTTTGATTTCTACCTGTCTGTACTTTTTCTATGTGTGGTGCATTCTGCAGCACACATAGAAAAATCAAACTCCATTAAGGATTGTTGATGCGCAGGAAGGTACACCTTCCTGCACATAAACAATCATCCCTACAACGCAGGCACTATTGCACTTTAGCCCAAAGGTTTCAGTGTTTGCGCTACGCAGCTACTTTTAGCACCAGAGCTAGGGAAAACAGAGGGGTGCACCATATTCTTGTAAATACAACACATTCCTGTGTTTTGGAAATGGCGCTGTGCTGCAAAATATGCTGCAGCGCTGCGCCATTTGCATGTACGTATGCAACTATGTACAAGAAATTATATCACGCAATAGCATGCACCAGCGCAAAATAACATCTTACCTAATATCATCAGACTATATCATGGATTTAGCGGGATTAAAGCAGACAAAAATTCCAGCATTTCTAGAATCAGTTTTCAGTAATATTTGGAATCTGTATTTGTTTTACCACACACACTAGGCAAGGTATTCCAATAAATTGCACCTTTAAATGACTTTCTTCAATTAGTGGCTCAGAATTAGCACTGTTGAGTTACAAAGTGCAGCACAACATGTTATTGTTGCACTTTTGTAATCAATTAGTCTTCGTACTACATAGGGAAAATTTGACTATTGTCTTGCCACTCTGCACAAATATTCTTACTCAAGTTTTTTACTTTTATATTGTTTTAAATTTTTACGGGCAATGCTTTTATGACTTGCACTGTTGAATAAAGCTTCTTTTGATTTTACTTGACTTTTAGTCAATTAGTAATATAATAGTTTACATAACTAAAAAAAAGTGCATCAATCCACTTACGGCACATTTAACATATATCTGACGACCTCCAAATGTAAGAGCCTCAATATCTAGTTTCTGAGTTGGGCATGTGCTTTCTCATTTCCCTCAAAGGTCTCTCTGTCGCTGCCCATGACCCTGCAGTGTCAGGAAACCTGTCTTAGTTAGGAACAAAGAAGGCCAATGAAAAGTGTATTATCAGAACTTCGTCCATGGGGGCGTGGCTTAGCACGCGAAGCGAATGGTCGCCTGTGGGTAGAGCTCTGTGCCGAGCTCCCCTTCCCGGCGCTGTTATCCGGGAATATTCTCCACAAAGCCTGCAGCAAACCATTGGCGAGTGCCCCGTTAGCTCCGACGCGGCGCCTGTCCAATTTTGGCGCAGATCGGGCCTGTAACACCGCACCGAGAGGTGCCGGCCGCCCGCAGCCGCGAACGTTGCCTCCAGTCCCGGCACGGACCCAGGAAACGCCGGGGATCCGGAAGAGGCGGTAGGCCCGAAAACGTGGCCCGCACTAAACGCACACGGACCACACACCAGCGCACCGGAAGCCGTCCAACCCCTATGACGAAGAGGCACTGAGGTGAGGCGACCGCACCAACACGGCCGAACACCTCACGCACCTACTGGAGCGGATTGGCGGGAGTGCCCTGGAGCTGGCGGTGGCCGCTGGGCCTGGGCGCGTCTCCCCTGCGACAGGCGCCGCGAAAACCCAAGCACGCAGAGGAGAGGAGAGGAGAGGTGAGCGGCTGGGCCTTGGGCACCTGGGGAACCGATGGACAGAGGAGGCTGGGGCATGCAACACGGCACTCACCGGTGGACGCACAAGCCACAGCACACGACACACGAGACCCTGGTCGCCGGCGGTGCCCATGAATGAGCACAGAGTCCTGGCTCCTCACTGCAGCATAGCCCGCAACCCACCGGCATTACCCCAGGTGCACACTGTGGGAATAGCGACGCCCAGATACACTGAACTAGGCCAGGGGGAACAACGACCTGCACTGCCTGCACCCCGAGAGAGGTTAGACGCCGAGCAGCTGCAACACGAGCGGAGCCAGTCGGAGACGCTCGCCAGGCTCCCACCGGACGTCGGCTGCTCACTGCTCTTGCCAACGGCCAGACTGGACAGGCCTGGACCGCAACTGAAAGACACGCTGCACCCCCTCAGCCAGAGGCGCTTGTGGGGAGAGACACACCGTGGCTCATACCACTAAAGGCTGACCCCGGCCAGAACACAGAGAGCACCTAGGAGCGGGCCAGCAGGAGTGTCTGCCCACCCTGCCCCCAACACCCGACGCCCCGTGTCTGAGCGCACGCTCCACTGGCTGACTGCAGCGGTCTTCACTCGGAACGCCCCGCGCCGACTTCTGGCCCCCCCTGGCGGACCGGCCTACCCACTCGACACCTTCCCATCGTGGGTCTCTTCGAGGGCGCCGAATATCACTTCAAGCACCGATGTCTGGCGGGACCAGGGCACGGACCGGCACTGGGGGTGCAATAACCAAGGGCAAAATGGACAAATCCGGCAAAATCGCTGACCAGGACCAAACAGCAGCAAAGCTCGACACCATGCTTGCAGCCATGGAACGGCTGGAAGAATCTATCCAGCTCACGCGCACCTCCCTGGCCGCCAAGATCGACAGTGTGGCCATAGACCTCACGCACCTCCGCACAGACCACAAAAAACTTGCTGACCGCACCACGTCACTGGAGGGAACTGTGAAAGAGCTCCAACCCCAGGCCAGCCAGACACATACCCACATACAGGACTTGCTGAACCGAGTGGAGTTCCTAGAAGACAGGGCCGAGGACGCGGAAGGCAGGGTGCGAAGAAATAATGTACGCCTGGTCGGCGTTCCGGAAAAATGGGAAGGGAGAAACCCGGAGGAACACATGGAAAGATGGCTGACATCCATCCTGCCTGAGGGCTCACTCTCGCCTCATTTCGTGGTGGAACGCGCCCACAGAGTCCCGACCAAACCCTTGGCGACGGGCTCCAATCCAAGACCCATGCTTCTCCGCATTCTAAATTACAGAGACAGAGACTCCATACTAAGAGAAGCGCGCAAACTTGATGATGTGAGAATCGAAAACACCAAGGTAATGTTCTTCCTGGACTACACCATCCAAGTACAGAGGCAGAGACAATCCTTCTTAGCGGCGAAAAGGCGCCTACGCCAACAGGGCCTCCAGTATTCCTTGCTATTCCCTGTGAAACTAAGAGTGATAGCCGGAGAGAGACCCATTTCTTTACAGACCCAGCCGAAGTGGAGGCATGGCTGGACAGCGGCACAGACTCGGCCCCCAGAACACCGGCGGACCGCACAAACGGACGCCAACCTAGCGGGAACAAGAGACGGCGCCGCCCAAGGCAATGGGCGCAGGAACACGCGAACAGGCCACAGAAGACGCCTCCCCCTGCAGACGCTACACAGCAAGAAAAACAAGAAGCCCTCCGACTTGTGCGGGAACTCAGCCACTCCCCAGCGCCCAGTGAACCAACTGGAAGTGGTACACAAGACCCCCCAAGCGACGACGAAGCAATATATGGAATGTCGGACTCTCCTGTGACGGATCCTGGACCGGACGTCACACCCCAAACATCAGACTACATCAGCTAACTGGCTCCTAGGACATATCCACCGTGAATCCCACACGAGCGCTCGAAAGGCCATCAGCGAGGAGATCACGGATCCAGACTGGGCCACCCTGACTCGGCGAGACCCCTGGAAAGCTGTGATCTACAGTTGGCCCTGATGATGCTCCAACGGACACTGACCAGCCGACCCCCTACTCCTGTGGCCACCTGTCCTGCCGCACGCTGATCAAGACACGTAATGTATGGCATTAAAAGTCTATTTTGTATCCATGATTCTTGAGATCGAGGCCGGCTTAGGCTTCCATACACCCCCCGGGAAGGGGAGCGACCCCTATATGATGACTCTAAAAACACTTAACCAGCCGCTGCTGCTAGCACTGCACAGCTGCCCCCAGAACTGAACTAGACTTTGTTACTCTCCTAGAGAGCATGGACGGGAGCACGTTTGCCCACCGACCCTTTGGTATTTCGCATGTTTGCGTTGTTCATTGGCTAACTGTTTTATTGGCCATGTTAATTGCCTATTTTCCCCCTTTACAGTATTGCAATGGCGTACGGGACAGTCAATATTCCTTACAAACAGTGGGCGGGCTGGAGGTGGGGCGGGGAGGCCGCTCTGGGGAGACCGTTAATATAATGCAATGTCTGTGATCAATATATGTACATGGAATGTGAGAGGGATGCACACACCGTCCAGGCGGTACCAAGTATACTCATACCTCAAACGCCACAATGTGCAGATTGCCCTCTTACAGGAAACGCACCTCTGCGAAACAGAAGTCACCACTTTACGCCGCAGATGGAGAGGTCACCTTTATGCTACACATCACTCCTCCTATGCTAGGGGGGCACTGGTGTGGATACGCCCGGGCACCCCATGGATAGCACAGGACACCTTGGTGGACCCCGGGGGGAGGCATGTAGCAGTCAGAGGCAGGATCGACGGGAACCCAATAGTGTTAGCCTCGATCTATGCACCCAATACGGGGACACAGGATTTCTTAACACAGCTCTCCAACACCCTGGCACCATGGCATGGCATACAGTGGGTACTGGGCGGGGACTATAATTGCACACTGGACCCTTCTCTGGATCGCTCCCGTCCTCCACTGCCCAATTCCCCTGCTCATCACGCAGCGCGAGCCCTCCTGGACTGGTCCGTGCAATGGGACCTGCAGGACGCGTGGCACAGCCACAACCCAGACACCAGGATCTACTCCTTCCACTCAGGGGCACATGACTTACATGTACGCCTAGATAGGTACATGGTCTCTAGAGACCTGCTGCCGGCGATCAGAGACACACAATACTTGGGCCGCACACATTCAGACCATAATCCACACCTCATGGCAATCGCCTGGGAACAACCGACACCACCAATCCCCACCTGGAGACTACAACCAGACCTCCTGCTTGACGGCGCATTCAGAACTTCGATAGGGGCGCAAACAGCACAGCACTTCGAAGATAACAACAACACTGCTTCCACACCCCAGCTAGAGTGGGACGCGTTCAAAGTAGTACTAAGGGGGCTATGCCTCGGCACCCAGGCACACACCTGCCGACAGCTGGAGGCAGACCTGAAGCGGTTGGAAGGGGATTTGCTGCAAAAAGAACAGGAAGCGGCGGGAGGGGATAGCGTAGGGCTGCTTGAGGCGAGGACGGAACACGACAGACTGATGGGCAGACTGAAACAGGTCAACTTCACTGCACACTCGGCACGCACACACCGCTACGGCGACAAGCCAGGCAAACTATTGGCCTGGCTGATACGACGAGAAGACCGCTCTACCCCAGTGACGGCCATAAGCCCGACCGCAGACACAGTGGTGTACACCCAGGCGGACATACATGCTGCCTTCGTGACACATTATAAGACATTATACCGGTCACAAATGGGCAACCCACCACCAGACATCCAAGCATACCTAGAGGAAATCACGCTCCCCACCCCAACTGACAACCAACGAGAGGATCTTGGATCGCCGTTGGTGGCGGAAGAACTGCGTGATGCCATATTTGCCCTCTCAAATGGGAAAACCCCTGGCCCGGACGGGCTGCCTGCAGAATATTACAAAGCATACTAAGACATACTCATCCCTGAACTGCTCAGAACGTATTCGGCAGCTCTAGACAGCTCATCCTTACCAGCATCCATGAACGAAGCAATGCTGGTATCGCTTCTCAAACCAGGCAGGGAGGAGACGCTCCTCGGGTCATACAGGCCGCTAGCCCTGCTCAACATGGACTACAAGATCCTGGCATCAACACTGGCCCGCAGACTGGCGGCCCTGGTGCCGGCCCTAGTACACAAAGACCAAAATGGGTTTGTCCCAACAAGATGCACCTCCCACAATATTCGGAGGCTGTTCCGAGTGCAGGAGTATACAGTCCAGACGTGGCCGAGATCGGGTTGCCTAGTGCTGGACCTGGAGAAGGCGTTCGACTCCGTCGAATGGCCCTATCTAGTGGCAGTGCTGCGTAAATTTGACCTGGGTGATGACTTCATAGAACTGGTGGGCTTGCTATATGGGAAGCCTGAGGTTAGAGTGCGCACTGGGAAACTGATATCCGAGTCCATCAATGTCAGAAGAGGCACCAGACAAGGCTGCCCACTTTCCCCATTATTATTTTCCCTGGCGATCGAACCCCTGGCTGAACGACTGCGCATCAGTGGAGCACGTTGGGGCATCCCGCTAGCCGACGGCACACATGTCGTGTCGCTATATGCGGACGACTTGCTTTTGTACATCAAAGACCTAGATAATGTTCCGCTGGAACTGTCGGACATTTTCCGCACGTTCGAATTAATGTCAGGCCTCAAAGTCAACTGGGCCAAATCGGGGGCATACTCGTTCACTCCTGACGACCCGGACCCTGTACGCTACATCAATAATGAACGACTACCATGGTATCAAACCACGTTCAAGTACCTGGGTATACACGTGTATAGGACCCCCCCAGACATTTTGGACGGCAATCTGACACGGGCCATAACGTCTGTCAGAACACAGATCGCCTTCTGGAAAACCCTCCCCATCAATGTGCCAAGCAGGGTGACCTTAACGAAAATGATAATACTCCCCAGGCTCCTGTACTATTTTGCCAACCTCCCACTATACATCCCTGTCCGTATATTCAGAGAACTGGAGTCCATGCTCAGAGATCTGATCTGGAACACAGGCAGACCAAGGGTAGCACTGACGAAACTATACAACCCGGTCGCTGAAGGCGGCATGGCAGTCCCGAACCTGGAGCTCTATTATCTTGCTGCACAGGTGCAATGGGCGGTGGCCTGGATCTCGGGCAGGAACCTCGAGGACACGGCTACGGCCACAGACATCCTCTCCCCACTGCAGATACTTACCCTATTCCACCCACTGACGAGCCCTAGGAAACACTCGCAACTGCATGTAGCTGTGGCCACGAAATGCTATGATAGATGTTTACGTCTCACTAGAACTACCATACCATACGCGCTAGCGTTGCCACTCCTGGGTACCCCCAAGGCCACGTCAGTCATGACGGAGGCGGCACTGGAACAGTGGACACGCGCAGGCATAGAAACAATGACGGATTTGTACGCAGATGGCGCTCTACTCTCCTTCGAGACGCTGGCTGTTGACACGGGGCTACCTGCGGGACAATTCCTGCAACATGCCTCAATACTGAGGACGCTCTCGCAGAAATAGGGAACCATCGCTGACGAACCGCCCACGCACCAGTTAATCCAGTGCATGCACGTGATGGGCAACGGGACGCATGTGATGCACTGGCTGACACAGGCGCTGCTCTCGCACACACAAATCACATTGCAACCCCTACGGGATAAATGGGCGGCAGACAGAGGGAAGGCATGGACAGACAAGGAATGGGCGGTGATACTTTCAGGTCCCCGCAACATTCCCCGTAATGCACGCTTCACACAGATCCAATTTTATGTCCTGACCGCGCATATCTATCCCCGGACAAGATAAACTCATATTTCCCGGGCACAGAGGCCAAATGCCTGAGATGTGACACGGAGGGAGCAGACCTCCTCCATATGCTGTGGCAATGTAACCAGCTTCAAGCATACTGGCAGTCGATACTAACTCTACTGAAGCACTGTGCGGCGATGCAGATCCCATTCTCGTGGGAAGCATGCCTGCTGGGCCTCTTCCATAGGACCAAACTAAACAAGGTGCCTTCCCGCTTCTGGGATCTTGGCCTCATTACGGCAAAAAGACTCATCACAAAGCACTGGAAGCGGGCGGCACCACCTGCGATGGAACACTGGCACGCTTCACTAGACAACTGGGCGAAAGCGGAGAGTATATCCCTACATAATGAGGAGACGGCAGGACTGCGTAAATACCCAATAGCGACACTCTGGGACGACATGCTCTGCTCCTTCCATAGTGGGCTCCAGACGCCAGAGACTCCAGAGAGGCAGACACCCCCGGACGGGGAACACAGGGATGGCCACCACGCTCCAGACGCAGCAGACAACAGGCATAACGCCCACACACCTGACACCTAGACCCCCCCCTCCCTCTTCCCCCCCCGCCCCACCAGCACGTCATAACCACGGCCACCCTCCTGCATCGCCATTATAGCTCCCGGATTTGCAAGAGCAGACACGAACCGCACTACCACTGGGCCCCCCCTCTCCTTCCTTGCCCCCCCCACTGCAGTTCCTGCTGCCCGTCACACCACACGCCACATGACCCCAAGTTCGATATCCTTTTCCCCTTACGCCTTTACTGATTTTGTTCACTAAACGAGCTACAATAACAGAGACAGCATGATCACGCAATGTTTAAATGTTGATTTTATCTGCGCACTGCTGCAATGTACTTTACGGACTGCCCCACGATCTATGTATACATTTCTTTAACTACTGAACCTTAATACATCAAGACTCTGTATGACATATGCTTGTTTTTTTTCCCTTTGCACTGAATAAAAGATATATTTAAAAAAAAAAAAAAATCAGAACTTCGTCCATGTAGCTATTTAGTAATCACCTTTATTAAGTATGACCAGGGTAAGATATTTAACTACACTCTCATAATATATTCAGAAGCTTAAAAAAGGTGCACCTTTACACATCCAAGACAATTCATGTCATGCTAGGTATTTTGTACCACTTCATGTCCTCAAATGCAACATAAGGAGTCCAATTGCATGAAATGTCGTCTGGAACTAATGTTCTAATTAGTTCAAAGCATTTGTTTAAGAGGTGTGCAAACTTGCCGGCTCGAGTTAGCACTAGTATGGTTGATGCGTACGAAAAGGGACTTTTTGGCCAGGCTACCAATTTTCTTACATTATACAACATTTCATTAACAAGTCAGAGCTATCATTTGAGCTGGTATTTCTCATGCAGAAATATTCTATTTATACACAATTAATTCATAATACGACTACTATGGCTGTTTAGGGCATTTTTAAGAAAAACAATTGATGTTTACCTTAGAAATACACAATTGTATTGTGGAAGTTGAACATTTATACATATATTTAGCCTCATAATAATATAGAAATGTGTTTAACGTTAACGTAGGAAATGGGTGTCAATTTAGTGGTTAGAGATAAATACATTCTTTACTAGACTTTTCACTTAGAAAATGCAGGTTTTTTGTAGAAAACTCCCATTTTTATTGTTCTTTCACAACTAGGCCTCAAAATTGTACTTATTCTTGACTGCCCTTCAGTGGCGTAACAAAACTTGAGGGGGCCCCCCTGCAAAACAGATGGAGGTGGCCCCCCACCTACCACTTTGCACCACCATCCAAAAATCTGGCATATTCTGATTTGAAACCTCCAAGATTTAAATGAAATACCTCTATACGGTCTTTCTCAAAGTTCTAATGAGAATGTGGGTAACCCTCTTAACATATAGACTATGCCATTTCTAACAATGTCAAAAGCAGATTATTTAACTGAGGCACCAATCAGAACAATGCCAAAGAGCGATCCTATTGTCTCACGGACTGCTTTTGGCTGAAGAATAACTATGAAGGGTGGGAATTAGATTTGACAATGGACAATAACGTGAAACTTTGAAAGACATGCCCAAACCTGCAATTCCATAAAACTTGACTGACAATATGCATGAAAAGTACACAAGATATAACTCAGTATCCTGCGAAAGGCAAGAGAAATAGACTGGTGAATTTTCTGCAGGCCACACACTAGTGACTGTCAAGGGTTGTGCATGATAATAATTTGAACTGTGGAATCAATTGCAATTCCTACCATCATGTCTTTATTAGTAAGCATTACAAAACAGGCAGGCAAACATGGCTGTGGATAAAAACTGTTCGAATGCTTCAGGACATTGAGGCAGATGTTTGTCTGTTTTAATTTTACATTTCTGTAGTGTAAACAATGCTAAATACAAGATTTACAGCACACATATTACAGACAAGTGCAAGCAACACTGTAAAAAACACCTCATGTAGAATAAAAACAAACCTAATGAAAATCTATAGACACTGTAATTGGTAAAGCAAAAGAAAAGTGCAACTACTTTCAAAGTACATAATAAAGCAATCACCAGTCCAGAAATAAACAAAAATCAAGCATGATTAGTAAAACAATTAACTTTCTTCTTGCATCAACGTGAAAATACATTCAAAGTGCATGATAAAAACAAGTCCAGCAGTATGCAAAAATGAAGCAAGGTTAGTCAAACTATTCCCTGTTTGGTGTGTACATAAAGGCACATATATTTCAAAGCAACTGGTAAACAATAACAACTATAGCACCATACAATAATCAAAGCAGTTTAAACTAACAATTCCCTTTTTGAAGGCTGAAATATTTCAAAGTGACTAGCAAAACTGTAACAAGTACAGCAGGCAGCAGCATACAAAAGTCAAACCACTTTAGTCGACCAATGACCATTTGGTTTGTGCTTGTGCATGAAGGTGCAAATATTTCAAAGTGACTTGTAAAACAATAACAAATACAGCAGGCAGCAGCATCATATATAAATCAAACCTATTTAGTCAAGTGAATTTCCCTTGTGTTTGTGCACCACCACAGAAACACTTATGCAGTGTTTAAACATTCTGCACCTTTGCTACAATTTGTTTTTTTGCTGAACTTTATACACAAAATGTATTTTCCATGGGCCTACACGTGCCACTCCAAGTGGCAATTAGGGCCATCTTATTAGCAGATGGCACCAGGAACATCTTAAGGACTTTATGGGGCCAACTGCCAAACATATATTGGGAACCCCTGTATGAACACTTTTAAATTCATGATCCTACTTCAGCTGTTTCATGCCCTCTTTGAGCGAATCACAGACAGTGCACAGACACGCTAGTCCAATTCTAAATGTGTTTACATGTAATATTCAGGGATAGTGATGTGTGTTTTCAATATTGTAACAAGGCAACATATTATTGCAAATAATCTATGTGACACTCTCCCATTTCTCATATGTGTGAGATCCTGATTTGATCCCAAAAAAATGTATGGATGTTGCATGAAACACACCATTCCTCCCTACAAAATGTCTGTATTAGATAACACATCATCAATATTGAAAAAAAGCGAAGAAAGGTTATATGTAAAACAACCTGTTCAAGAATCATTTAATGCCATCAGGGCAAGACTCTACAGAACAGAGCTGGTTTTATCAGGGGGCACCCTAAAAGTCTGGGGCCCTGGGTTGGAGCCCACTTTGCCCATGCCTCAAAAAGCCTCTGGATAGCATCTGACAGTCTTTTTTTGGTGTGCCCTTCCCCATTTCCTCCTTTTCCATGATTTCCCTCATTACCACTCGCCAATAATGCACCTCATCTGTATATAGTACTTTTCTGACAAACATTTCATTTTTTAATAGCGCTACTCATAGTTTACTCACACTCAGTTCTGTGATCTGCATGGTACATGTTCTTTGTAGCAGGCGCATTAACCCTCTGCGCTTTCTGGGTGGTAGGAGTGCCCATGTGAGTGCACGGTGAGTGATGCGACAGTGTGAGAGTGGGGTAAGAGTAGTGACTGCAGGATGAGTGAGGTGACCATATCAATTTGGGTGCGTATTTAAGTGCAAAGTGGGACGAAAGAATGTATGGTTAGTGATGGGCATGTTTAAGTGAGATTGCAGATTGAGCAGTGAGGGGGACAGGTGAGTGAAGTGTGACATGAGTGCAGGTTGAGTAGTGTGCTCGTGTGACTGCAGGGTGAGGTACAGGGTGAACAGCGCTAGTGCATTGTGAGTGCAGAGTGATCACTGTGAGTGCAGGGTGAGCGGGTGAATGGTGGGAGTACATGGTGATCAGTGTGAGGGCATTGTGATTGTTGTGAGTGCAGGGTGAGAGTAAAAGTGAAGGGTGAGAATGAGGAGTGAGTTGTCTGAATAAAGGGTGCATTCCCAGACACTAGAAGTAACTCAGCATGTTATCAACGGTGACATAAGGTTTCAGACATGTTGAACTATTCCTTTTATGGCGTTTATCGGGGTTTGAGGGTGGAAATAAATAATGTGCTGATCCTCCAACAAACTTCCAGTCTTATGGTTAGCTTTGCTACCTCATTATTTTGATGTCCCAGTCGTACAAAAATAAGCAGTCACCTAAAGCTGTATTTTCATCACTTATCTGTGGATAATTCGAACAGCATATATAAATAGAAAGCACTTTTAATTATGTTCTAGGGCTGCCTGAATGATACATGACTGATAATTAAAGGGAACACAGACAGAAAAGTCACATTACAAATCAATACATACTTTATTTTTAACACTATTTAGTGTCAAGACAAGGTCTCTCCAGGTTCTTTAAACAACACATTGCTGGCATTTTTCTTTTTGCAACCTTACTTTATATTCTTTTTCATGGAATGCATTCTCACACTACAGCAGTAATGTAAATTTCAAATGGTAGGAATAGTCAGAGTGGGGGCACAGGAGGAACTGGTACCAGAAAAAAACTAAGCCTCTGTAACCAGTTTACTAAGGTATGGAAATATGCACATGATCTCTGGCCTCAAGGCAGTTGCCTTCAACCCCTTGTTGCAGGGCCTTTAAGATCAGGTCACCTGCACCCACCGCACGCAGCACACACTATTTAATTCATGAGGCAGGACTGTTATGGGGCAACTCACTGGTGCAACCAATGCCAGCAAGTGAGTGTAGTGCTGCCTGTGTGCGCTATATGGCTGATGGTGCCCCTGGAGGCTGTAACATGGGGGCTCCTGCTGGCATAACTGCCAAGGTTTCAGATTGCTATGTATGACATTTTCATAATTTCAGTGTAATTATGAGTGACATTTTAACAACTATGAGTGACACTTTCTTGTGAGAAAAATTATGCAATGACGACGATCAAAACATATAAATATCTGAAATTAAACCCATTTGAGCAAGAGGAACTTTGAAGAACATCTTAAAACACCAGAAGTGGTGCAAAGCACCAGAAATGGAAGGGCATTTAGTCATGGAATGGCACAGTATGGCCCCTCAATGTATAGTAAAGGGTGATGTACTGTGCATGTCCTTCCTTTCCACAGAGGCTAATGGGCCATTTCCAAGCCATGCCATCCTTGAAGATGCACACCTGCAGGGCAAAGAAACTGTTCCGCAATACACAGGGTGCAGTGCTGGCAATGTATAACCACCTTGATACAAACTAACCCCCAGGGCCAAGCATCATTGAAAAACACATATCTAAACCTCATGCCGGGAAACAGACATCAAAGGTTTTTGCAAACGTACCTGTTGAAAGTGTGTTTTATTAGAAGCTATTAGGAGTGTGTTATAACACAGGGCAGCTGGGAACACAGTTTAAGCACATGAAATGGCTTGTGGTACACATCATGACCAGTAAGGAAACTCTCATGTTATATGTGGAGTAAAGGATTATTTAAAACACCTCCTGATACTTAATCTGCATATTCCCATGTGCTTTTATGAAATGGAGTGGTAGAGAGTACAAAGGTCTACTGCATATACTAGTGATTAGAGTTATCTCTATATACATAGGGAAGGGATATGACTGGATATACTCTAAGAGTCACATAGGAATGGTAGAGAGTACAAAGGTCTACTGCATATACTAGTGATTAGAGTTATCTCTATATACATAGGGAAGGGATATGACTGGATATACTCTAAGAGTCACAAAGGAATGGTGGATGGTACAAAGGTCTACTGCAAATACTAGTGATTAGAGTTATTTCAATATGAAAAAAAAGCAGAGTTCCATAAGTGTGGATGCAGTCACAGCACAAAGGGAGGGTGGGAGGGATGCAAGGGTATGGAGATACGGCAAAGCAGAAAAGGGAAGAAACATTTGAGGATCATCGACTGGGAAAAGGGTTAAAGGACAAGGGAATGGAAGGAGGGTCAGAGTCCAGAGAAAACTGTCCGAAATAAGCAGCAAAGTGTCGGCCAGGACAGAACAAAAAGTAAAGAAGTCCAGGAGAGAAGGTGGGAGATGAAGCTGGAGGCAAGCCGCAGGCGCGTCACCATCTTGGAGAGCTTGCTCTCAGCCGGGTCGGTGGGGGTGAGAGTGCGCAAGGTGGTGAAGGCCGTGTTGACTCTGTTGGTGCGGTCACGCGTGGGCCCTGAGGCGCTGCGCGGCAGCCGGTGGGTTGTGTGTGGATTCAACCGCCCTGGGAGATGTGTGGGAATCGGCGGCCGGCCGGCAGGGGGGCAAGCAGTGCGGACTCCGGGAGCAATGCAGCCTTGCACGGCACATTCAGAACACTGGTGCCATGCGGGGGGAGGGGGGAGTGATCCGGAGATCTGGCCCGTGTTGCAGGACCACAGGGCATTCGGGTAATGGCAGTGGCCCCAAACCGGCAGCAGGTTGGGAGGCAGGCCAGAAAATCAGAGAGAGGGCCGCAGGATTAGCAGGATTACAGGAACTTCTTTAGTGGAGCTGGATTCATGGTCTTCTTTATGGCGCCAAACTACAGAGCGCACTGCCGGACATGACTTTGGGCAAGGCAGTTTCAAGCTCTGTGAGGCACACACCTAGTTGCAGCCCACCGGTGTCTGGTTTTATCTTTTTCATGGAATGCATTCTCACACTACAGCAGTAATGTAAATTTCAAATGTTAGGAATAGTCAGAGTGGGGGCACAGGAGGAACTGGTACCAGAAAAAAACTAAGCCTCTGTAACCAGTTTACAAAGGTATGGAAATATGCACATGATCTCTGGCCTCAAGGCAGTTGCCTTCAACCCCTTGTTGCAGGGCCTTTAAGATCAGGTCACCTGCACCCACCGCACGCAGCACACACTATTTAATTCATGAGGCAGGACTGTTATGGGGCAACTCACTGGTGCAACCAATGCCAGCAAGTGAGTGTAGTGCTGCCTGTGTGCGCTATAGGGCTGATGGTGCCCCTGGAGGCTGTAACATGGGGGCTCCTGCTGGCATAACTGCCAAGGTTTCAGATTGCTATGTATGACATTTTCATAATTTCAGTGTAATTATGAGTGACATTTTAACAACTATGAGTGACACTTTCTTGTGAGAAAAATTATGCAATGACGACGATCAAAACATATAAATATCTGAAATTAAACCCATTTGAGCAAGAGGAACTTTGAAGAACATCTTAAAACACCAGAAGTGGTGCAAAGCACCAGAAATGGAAGGGCATTTAGTCATGGAATGGCACAGTATGGCCCCTCAATGTATAGTAAAGGGTGATGTACTGTGCATGTCCTTCCTTTCCACAGAGGCTAATGGGCCATTTCCAAGCCATGCCATCCTTGAAGATGCACACCTGCAGGGCAAAGAAACTGTTCCGCAATACACAGGGTGCAGTGCTGGCAATGTATAACCACCTTGATACAAACTAACCCCCAGGGCCAAGCATCATTGAAAAACACATATCTAAACCTCATGCCGGGAAACAGACATCAAAGGTTTTTGCAAACGTACCTGTTGAAAGTGTGTTTTATTAGAAGCTATTAGGAGTGTGTTATAACACAGGGCAGCTGGGAACACAGTTTAAGCACATGAAATGGCTTGTGGTACACATCATGACCAGTAAGGAAACTCTCATGTTATATGTGGAGTAAAGGATTATTTAAAACACCTCCTGATACTTAATCTGCATATTCCCATGTGCTTTTATGAAATGGAGTGGTAGAGAGTACAAAGGTCTACTGCATATACTAGTGATTAGAGTTATCTCTATATACATAGGGAAGGGATATGACTGGATATACTCTAAGAGTCACATAGGAATGGTAGAGAGTACAAAGGTCTACTGCATATACTAGTGATTAGAGTTATCTCTATATACATAGGGAAGGGATATGACTGGATATACTCTAAGAGTCACAAAGGAATGGTGGATGGTACAAAGGTCTACTGCAAATACTAGTGATTAGAGTTATTTCAATATGAAAAAAAAGCAGAGTTCCATAAGTGTGGATGCAGTCACAGCACAAAGGGAGGGTGGGAGGGATGCAAGGGTATGGAGATACGGCAAAGCAGAAAAGGGAAGAAACATTTGAGGATCATCGACTGGGAAAAGGGTTAAAGGACAAGGGAATGGAAGGAGGGTCAGAGTCCAGAGAAAACTGTCCGAAATAAGCAGCAAAGTGTCGGCCAGGACAGAACAAAAAGTAAAGAAGTCCAGGAGAGAAGGTGGGAGATGAAGCTGGAGGCAAGCCGCAGGCGCGTCACCATCTTGGAGAGCTTGCTCTCAGCCGGGTCGGTGGGGGTGAGAGTGCGCAAGGTGGTGAAGGCCGTGTTGACTCTGTTGGTGCGGTCACGCGTGGGCCCTGAGGCGCTGCGCGGCAGCCGGTGGGTTGTGTGTGGATTCAACCGCCCTGGGAGATGTGTGGGAATCGGCGGCCGGCCGGCAGGGGGGCAAGCAGTGCGGACTCCGGGAGCAATGCAGCCTTGCACGGCACATTCAGAACACTGGTGCCATGCGGGGGGAGGGGGGAGTGATCCGGAGATCTGGCCCGTGTTGCAGGACCACAGGGCATTCGGGTAATGGCAGTGGCCCCAAACCGGCAGCAGGTTGGGAGGCAGGCCAGATAATCAGAGAGAGGGCCGCAGGATTAGCAGGATTACAGGAACTTCTTTAGTGGAGCTGGATTCATGGTCTTCTTTATGGCGCCAAACTACAGAGCGCACTGCCGGACATGACTTTGGGCAAGGCAGTTTCAAGCTCTGTGAGGCACACACCTAGTTGCAGCCCACCGGTGTCTGGTTTTATCTTTTTCATGGAATGCATTCTCACACTACAGCAGTAATGTAAATTTCAAATGTTAGGAATAGTCAGAGTGGGGGCACAGGAGGAACTGGTACCAGAAAAAAACTAAGCCTCTGTAACCAGTTTACAAAGGTATGGAAATATGCACATGATCTCTGGCCTCAAGGCAGTTGCCTTCAACCCCTTGTTGCAGGGCCTTTAAGATCAGGTCACCTGCACCCACCGCACGCAGCACACACTATTTAATTCATGAGGCAGGACTGTTATGGGGCAACTCACTGGTGCAACCAATGCCAGCAAGTGAGTGTAGTGCTGCCTGTGTGCGCTATAGGGCTGATGGTGCCCCTGGAGGCTGTAACATGGGGGCTCCTGCTGGCATAACTGCCAAGGTTTCAGATTGCTATGTATGACATTTTCATAATTTCAGTGTAATTATGAGTGACATTTTAACAACTATGAGTGACACTTTCTTGTGAGAAAAATTATGCAATGACGACGATCAAAACATATAAATATCTGAAATTAAACCCATTTGAGCAAGAGGAACTTTGAAGAACATCTTAAAACACCAGAAGTGGTGCAAAGCACCAGAAATGGAAGGGCATTTAGTCATGGAATGGCACAGTATGGCCCCTCAATGTATAGTAAAGGGTGATGTACTGTGCATGTCCTTCCTTTCCACAGAGGCTAATGGGCCATTTCCAAGCCATGCCATCCTTGAAGATGCACACCTGCAGGGCAAAGAAACTGTTCCGCAATACACAGGGTGCAGTGCTGGCAATGTATAACCACCTTGATACAAACTAACCCCCAGGGCCAAGCATCATTGAAAAACACATATCTAAACCTCATGCCGGGAAACAGACATCAAAGGTTTTTGCAAACGTACCTGTTGAAAGTGTGTTTTATTAGAAGCTATTAGGAGTGTGTTATAACACAGGGCAGCTGGGAACACAGTTTAAGCACATGAAATGGCTTGTGGTACACATCATGACCAGTAAGGAAACTCTCATGTTATATGTGGAGTAAAGGATTATTTAAAACACCTCCTGATACTTAATCTGCATATTCCCATGTGCTTTTATGAAATGGAGTGGTAGAGAGTACAAAGGTCTACTGCATATACTAGTGATTAGAGTTATCTCTATATACATAGGGAAGGGATATGACTGGATATACTCTAAGAGTCACATAGGAATGGTAGAGAGTACAAAGGTCTACTGCATATACTAGTGATTAGAGTTATCTCTATATACATAGGGAAGGGATATGACTGGATATACTCTAAGAGTCACAAAGGAATGGTGGATGGTACAAAGGTCTACTGCAAATACTAGTGATTAGAGTTATTTCAATATGAAAAAAAGCAGAGTTCCATAAGTGTGGATGCAGTCACAGCACAAAGGGAGGGTGGGAGGGATGCAAGGGTATGCAGATACGGCAAAGCAGAAAAGGGAAGAAACATTTGAGGATCATCGACTGGGAAAAGGGTTAAAGGACAAGGGAATGGAAGGAGGGTCAGAGTCCAGAGAAAACTGTCCGAAATAAGCAGCAAAGTGTCGGCCAGGACAGAACAAAAAGTAAAGAAGTCCAGGAGAGAAGGTGGGAGATGAAGCTGGAGGCAAGCCGCAGGCGCGTCACCATCTTGGAGAGCTTGCTCTCAGCCGGGTCGGTGGGGGTGAGAGTGCGCAAGGTGGTGAAGGCCGTGTTGACTCTGTTGGTGCGGTCACGCGTGGGCCCTGAGGCGCTGCGCGGCAGCCGGTGGGTTGTGTGTGGATTCAACCGCCCTGGGAGATGTGTGGGAATCGGCGGCCGGCCGGCAGGGGGGCAAGCAGTGCGGACTCCGGGAGCAATGCAGCCTTGCACGGCACATTCAGAACACTGGTGCCATGCGGGGGGAGGGGGGAGTGATCCGGAGATCTGGCCCGTGTTGCAGGACCACAGGGCATTCGGGTAATGGCAGTGGCCCCAAACCGGCAGCAGGTTGGGAGGCAGGCCAGAAAATCAGAGAGAGGGCCGCAGGATTAGCAGGATTACAGGAACTTCTTTAGTGGAGCTGGATTCATGGTCTTCTTTATGGCGCCAAACTACAGAGCGCACTGCCGGACATGACTTTGGGCAAGGCAGTTTCAAGCTCTGTGAGGCACACACCTAGTTGCAGCCCACCGGTGTCTGGTTTTATCTAAATACAAGATAAAGGCCGGACATTGAGATACATCAAATTTGGGCCCCATTCTAGGTGTTACAAACAGCAGTTTCACTCTATAAGCCTGATGCAGCTATGTTAGTGGTAGCTCTCGTTTGGTTTACAATATGTTAGCAGTTTTAGTAATGCACTGCTAACTATACAGGTATCCTAGCGCCGAGAAGAGGGCAATAATAAGGCGTCAGCAGTGATTTTTTTAATGGGTGCAATCGACCTCCAGGTAGTAACTGGCAGTAAATTAATTGGGATAACGTTTTTAATTTCATCATCTTTTATGCAAGAGACACATTAGTTATTTATTTCTTAGGTTATTACAAATATGTACATTTCTGAAATACCGAGTGCTGTGAAGTAATCAAAAGGCGATGTACGGAGTTATGAAAAACAATAAATACATCCGATGGCATTTGCATAAAATTCTATTTCAATTCCAAATATGTGGTTTTCTATTAAAACAAAAACGACGTTAAGACCAGATTTTGCTCCCCCTTTAAATTATGAAACTCTTCTACGGAGCTCGTCGCACGCTTTTGTGCCTGGTTTACAGAAACCTAGTAGTGGCACACCGGCTAAATAGGAACATGTCTCGGTCTCCTTACTTTTCAATGTGCCCGCCTTCTGTACAAGAGGTAGATGGTGTTCCTGTTGTTGAAGGCGCCACAGATTCTTAGTCAGCAACACTGACAGACTCAAAACGAGACACTGGCAGCCTCGAGCCTGCATCCATTCCCAGGGGAGATTGACCTCACTACAGTTTGCCAGGCCGCGAGCTGTGATGATGGATTAAATACCGCGGGGGCGGGCTGACCGGACCCGGTCGCCCACCTCCTCAGATTCTTCCAGTCCTGCAATATTTCACTCCCTCTGCAATTCGCGCAAGAAAGCATTGTCCACACCTTCTTTTAGGAGCAAGAAAGGCCACTTTTATTTTAGGACAGGTGCATCATAAAACATCATAAACACATTCATTATTTATTTATTATTTACATATTCCAACTCTACAGTGAGCCTACTAAACCTAAATCCCAAAACCCCGAACAAACTCCTGCCTACTACCCCTAGCCTACCCAACGCTACCCTTCAGGATGGCCAACCCGCTCCAGGCTGCCCACCCCCACTAACAAAACCCGCCTACAAAAGAACAAAGGCACCCATCCTAACAGTGGCAGAACCTACCTAAACTAAACAGTGCCTAGAGCACCGCAAAATAAAGAACCCAGAAATAAATAAATAAAGAAAGAAAAAAGAGGGAGGGTGGGTGGGGCAAAAACAACCTCCCTTCGCCTCCCGCCACGCAGTTAGTAAAAACCCGCCCGACTTCCCCTTTTAAACCCTCTGCTAATCAGCCCCTCCACCTGGTCATGCTCCTCGCGCGAACCTGCCCAGGGAGAGACCGGCTCGCGCCTGGCTCTCCCTGGGTCCCCCCTCACGGCGGTGGGGGTGCAGTTTTATGAGACTGAGAGCGGGGATGGTGGTTGTGGCTTGCGCACCGTCGCGTGGCTGCAATAAGTCAAACATTTTAATCATCATGACTGTAAATGTGACAATCATGATGATTCAAATGTTTGATTTATTGCAGCCACTCGATGGTGCACAAGCCGCAATCACCATCCCCGCTCTCACAAACTTGAGCAATCTTCGTGGTCTCCACTGCACAGAATGTAACCGTCCAGGGCCTATACTACTTTTTACTTATTTAACTCCGACCGCCCGCCCCATGATGCATCCCCTTCCCCCCTCCCCCCCCCCCCCCCACCCTCTGACACGGAAATCTTGTCCCTGGCTCAGATGCGTTGGAGACTCACCTGCGGGCGGCAAATGACGGGGCAAGACTGCAAGGCTAGCCAGGGGCTAGAAATAATTAATTATGGCCGGCGGCAGCACGGTCCCTATCAGTCATCTCTGACCACCGTAATTCAAGCCATACCACATCAGTCATGCGTGCACTTTTAATTGCGTGATGCGCATGACAATCTTCACCAGCCCAGCCCCACCCTAAGGGTGAAGACCGCGCAGCCGCGGAGGCGAAGACATCTGCGCACTATTATGAAGAGGCCATGGCCAGGTGCAACAAGTGACGGCAGTGGGCGTAATGTATTAATTACCAAAAAAAGCTGGCTTGGCTAGGGAGCCCCCTGGAGCACGGGCCCCCGTCAACACGGGGGTTCCGGGGGCCTGTGTTATGCCCTTGCTGCCCTTTAAATAATAATAAGTGGGTTTCTTTTATGCTATCTTTAATGTTATAATTGAACTGCAAAACTTGACATCATTGTGAAATATGCAGTTTGGTGCAAAATATATTTCTTTTCACCTCACACAAAATTATTCCATAGTATCAAAATTGTTTTCTCTGCCACATGCTTATAATGAACAAAATGTAAATGAAAGGAAATGCTTGCTATTGCTATGATTGCCATGATCTAACAAGGGCATGCTTAATATTAATGTTTTAATTCATAGAGCAGACCATTGTTACACAATAGGATACTGAACAACTGGCAAAGTAAGCTTGCTAAAGGTTCTCATGAGAATGGAAAGGGGCGACCACTCGGTCCCCCCGAACGTATGGTTGGGTGCCCCGATCCCCCCGGGAAACCATTTTGGGCGGGAGGCGTGGCTCGGCTGGTATGCCCGGAGTGGCGTAGCCGGGGCGCGCCTTTTCTCGCCCAGGAGGGGTTGTCCTAGACACCCGCACGGAAGACCACGCCCAGTAGGCGTACCGGAGGAGGGTCCCCGCCCTCCCGCAGAAGGATAAATAGAGCGGGAATCCGAAGAAGCGTCCTCTTGTTCCTGTGCTCGGAAGGCTGCACCCACTCGTTGCTCGTGAGCCCTCGACGGAACAAGCGGCAATTTTGAGAACTTGTAATCTTGTTGTTTCTCTTGCAGTTATTTGGGGTACGAAGGATCCAGGACCTCGTCGATCAACTAGAGCAGAGTACTCGAAGCCATGGCCGGCAAGAAAGCAGGAAAGGGCTCCGAGATGGAGAAGGTATTGCGCTATTTGTCGAACCGAATGGCGAGCATGGACGAAAGCTCGGAAACGTTGACTCAATGGGCCGGGGTTTGGCCGAAGTTAAGAAACAGTTAGCGGCCCAGAACAGCTCAGGCCGCCCTAAAAAGGTAATAGGCCCGGCCTTGCCGGGAGTAGTCCCTGAGGGTAGGGGGAAGCGTGTGAAGAGGAGGGCGGTTTCTGGGGAAGATCCGGTTCCCGAGGTACCCCCAGTCGCCTCCATTACACCGGCGGTCAGCCCGGCACCAAACCCAGATATAGGTTTACCAATCCCGGTTGTAATTACCCCTGTTAATGACGAGGAGATGCCCCCGGAACTGGCCATCCAGTTAGCGGCAGTGCTGCCCTGGCTCAAGAAGAAAGCGGGGGGGACAGTGGCCGCGGGAGACCCGACCGAGGAGGCTAGGCTAATAATCGAGCAGTTACGGCAGTCGAGAGAGGCCGTGACGGCGAATGTTCCTCTTGTTCCCGCACAGGTGGCGCCGGGAGGACCTGCAGTTAGCCGGGAAAAGGCAGCAGACACGACGGTCGAACCTGGTAAGCACACATTGCCAATGGCAGGGGAGGGTTCATTACCTTCAAGGCGTGAAAGGGTGGCCCAGCACATCCCTGCGGCCACGAAGGAACTGATATGGGGGAAGAAATATGTGAATATGTTTTCCTTGTTGACTGACCATCGCGAGATGGAATATGCAAAATCCCAGAAGGATTTATGGCACCCCAGTGTATGGCGGGCCAAGATGGCGGAATTTAGGGTCGATGAGACTGTAGCAAATTGGGTCAAGGCCTTTTCGATATTTACGGCAGTCATGGGGGAACGCAAACCAGAAGTCATGACCGAGTTGACCTGTTATCAGAATAGGATTATGGATTTTTATACCATGTATGAGGGGGATGAGTGAAAAGGATTTGATATGAAATTCCGAAAAGCAAAAGAGTTTGATGCGACTTTGACCTGGGATTGCCTCGACTCGGTGTCATGGCACAAGCAGCTCTTGCCTGGGGCAGCAGGTACGTCCTCGCCGGGCGGGAGCGGGTCAGGGTCGGTCCGCCAAAAACCTGTGGTGCCCTTTCGAGCGGGCGCCGGTGGGGAATATCAGCCCAAGACCGGCGGGAATGGCGGCAAGCGGGGGGTTTGTTGGGGCTTCAATAGAGGCAACTGTAGCAAGCCCCAGGGAACATGTAGGTTCCGGCATGCGTGTGCGGGCTGTGGGAACTCCTCACACCCGGAGAGTAGCTGTAGATCAAAAAACAGCGGAACGGGCGGAAAAGGGGGGTCTAAGCAGGAGTGAGGTGGTGCTTTGTACCCGGTTGCCTACACCTTTCAGTTCCAGTTGTATCTTTTGTAACATTTTGTAGCTGCCTTTCAAACAACAACATGTCGTAATGGACATTTACTGTGGGAATCGAGGAGGAATGCAACAGACCATCAGAAGATCATCTCCCATTCGTCGGGGACGAGTCAACAGTTTGAGTTTGCAACTTGTTTTGTGCTTTTCTATATAGTACGTGTTACTAGCTAAAGAGGCAACACATTCTATGCACACCTTCCCTGCCATGCCCCATAGCACTTTACTGTGCTAATCTTGCCCATGATTGCTGTAAGCTACTTCTAACAGAGATTTTCCCTTAATTTTCTTTACTTTTTTGAGGAAACCTTCCATCTTTATGCTGCTCATAGCTACTGATGTGATCACTTTCTTCAATCTATTTTAGCAGTTGTTAAGGCAGTTGTCAAGAAACTCAGCTGAGCTTCCAGAGCTATTCATTATGAGGTGTTTGAACTTCATTAGCTATTAGCCTTTTAATACATTTTGTAACACTCCTTAGCACACGTATATCCCAGTACTGTTGTGTATAGGTGTTGCCACCCTTTGAAACAATCACAATACGTTGTTGTTATTAATACATCAATTTGAATTTATTCTTGATCACTGGAAGTTCTCCACACAGCCGACACGTGTTTCGTCGTGACTGGGAGTGTAACCCACGACTTTTTCAAGGCTATTTCCAGATCTGTTCTCTTTGGGTTAGTATGCGGTGATAATTCCAACCCCCAAAGGGGTTCTACGGGGGTCTTCTGTTGTTTCGTATCCAGTTATGATGTCAGTAGTGGTATCACACTACAGTTTATTTTGGCCGGCTTTCGCCCGTATCATCCGGTTTGTAAAGGCTCCCCGATGACAATCAGTGTGTACAATCGAGCGTACACGCTGAACTCGTCTAAAGAGCTCTACCACATTCTAAAGGAATTTACTTCCTTTAAAAGTCCACAAGAAATGCCAAAAACTAATGAATGGACGGAAAACCTCTCTACATTTCTATATGAAAAAATTATGAAAATATGTAAATCCTTTGAGACAGAGAATATATCCCTCCAACACCTGGAACAGGAGCTATACGCGACTCAAGCGGTATACACGCATGATTCATCCCCGAGCTGGTCCACATTTGATCAGCTGGATAACGAAAAAACTATGTTATTAGGACGTAAAATCAAATCAGGCTCCCCTAGTGACCAGCTGACCTCAAAACTATTTACCATTCTTGCACCAGTGTTAGCAGCTCCTCTTTCCCGCCTTTTAAATACATCACTGACAGAAGCGGAATTTCCCAAAATTTGGAAGGCAGCCAGAGTCAAACCTTTATTGAAAAAGCCTGGTGCCGATGTAAACACCTTGTCTAATTACCGCCCCATCTCCCTGCTGCTGTACCCAGGAAAAGTACTGGAGGCATTTGTAAACGAGCAACTGGTAACATATCTTGAGACAAACAACCTACTCGACTCCTCACAGTCTGGTTTCCGTGCTGCTCACAGCCCGGAAACAGCCCTGGTCGAGGTTGCCAACAACATCAGACTTGCTCTAGACAGACGTCAATCTTGTATTCTGGTGCTTTTGGATCTGCCGGCTGCCTTTGACACCATCTCCCACCAGATCTTGATTAGAAGACTGTGGGAGTGTGGTGTCAAAGGGCAGGTTTTAAAATGGTTTATCAGTTATCTGTCAAATCGAACAACTACACCACAAGTAGGGGAGACCTTGGCCAGTACCCGGCCTGTTACAAGAGGCGTGCCGCAAGGCTCTATTCTTAGCCCTTCGCTTTTTAATATTTACTTGGCCCCTTTAGCCAAACTGATCAGGACATACGGATTTGACGTGTTATCATATGCGGATGACACGCAAATACTGGTTACCCTTGGCCCGGACGTAAATGACACCAAAAAGCGTTTTAAAATGTGCCTGACAGAGGTAAAAAACTGGATGAGTTTAAA
The DNA here is from genome assembly GCF_964263255.1 of Lissotriton vulgaris. Lineage (NCBI taxonomy): Eukaryota > Metazoa > Chordata > Amphibia > Caudata > Salamandridae > Lissotriton > Lissotriton vulgaris. The sequence goes on from NC_141691.1 coordinate 1,500,024,496, forward strand.
CCATCTCCAGTTGAATGGCACCAAATCTGAAATTATGACCTTTATGCAAGCAAGCGAACATTGGACCCATGACTGGTGGCCCCCGGAACTGGGGGAGTGCCCCGTCCCAAAAGAATCAGTCCGTAACCTAGGATTTCATATGGACAACTAATTATCCATGAAGGACCATGTAAATCATACTGTAGGCACCTGTTTTGGAATCATGAGAAGTCTACGAAAGGTCTTCAAATGGTTACCAGCAGAAGCACGCAGAACTTTGGTTCAGGGCCTCATATTAAACAGGCTAGATTATGGTAACTCTCTTCTTCTTGCCATAAATGAGTGCCATATTAGGAAACTGCAAGTAGTGCAAAACACGGCTGCTCGCCTGATCCTGGGTTTACCCAGACGATCCCCTCTATGCCATGCCTAAAAAGTCTACATTGGCTCCCTGTTAAAAAAAGAGCCATATTTAAAACCATGTGCTTGGTACATAAACACATATGTGGCTCAGGACCAAAATATTGGAATCAAAAACTGACATGGTACCAGCCTGGTCAACAACTGAGATCAAGTTCTAAGTCACAACTTACACCACTAAGAGTTCTAACTGTTAGAAATGGAGGACGCGCCTTCTCCTTTACAGCACCATCTTTATGGAACAAACTCCCCCTAGACATACGCACAACTACCGAACTCATGTGTTTTCGAAAAAAACTGAAAACATGGTTCTTCAGTTAAGAATCCCATTTTAGACATACCTTTTTCTTCTGGGACTGTCTGCATGCGCCATGAGACTCCCTCGGGAAGTGATATGTTGCGCAATACAAATATCCAGACTAGACTAGACTAGACCTCTTGATTTGAAAAATTTCAGTCAGACTAAATATGACTTAAAGGGCATGAATCCCCCCGACACCCGGAATGGCACGGATTTTATACCCCTATTTAAAAAGGGCTGCCCTCTTCTACCCTCTAATTATAGACCCATCAGCGTAATCAATAACACTCAAAAACTGATGGGCAGGGTTTTATTTGCCCCTACATAGGGGTGGATGGAGGAGCAGGAAATCTTGAGTTCCTATCAGGCTGGCTTCAGATCAAACATGTCAACCGTGGACCAGATATTTAGATTACAGCTATTTTTCTGGAAAACGGTGAAGATGAAGGGTGGCAGCCTCTATCTTATATTTGTTGATCTGAAGTCGGCCTTCGATCTTGTACCCAGGAAGAAGCTCTGGGAAGTTCTTAGCGATCTTGGGATTCCTCCTTATCTCCTCAACGTGTTAGTGAGTTTACACACTGACAATTACACCCAAGTCAGATGTGAAAAATATGGGGAACTCTCTTCACGCTTTCCTGTCAAACAGGGGGTTAAAAACTGGATGCGCTTTAGCCCCCACATTATTATGTCTCTATATTAATGGGCTCATTGCTTTTTTAAACAACTTAAAAGACATTGATGCCCCAAAGCTTGCTACAGGGAAGATACCGGCGTTGATGTTCGCGGACGATACTAAGCTATTGCCCAAGTCACCTTTAGGTATTCAACGCATCCTGGATGGGTTTGTACAGTTTTGCGATATGAGAGGTTTGGAGATTAATTTAGCTAAAACCAAATTTATGGTCTTCAACCCTCCAAAGAGCACGCACTCATATCCCTCTCTTAACTATACCCTCCTCGATAAAGTGAGGATATTCGATTATATGGGTATTACACTGTCTGAGCAATTTGGGTGGGACCCACAGAAGGCCAAAGCAAAGCTAAGGCTAACCCAGACAACAGGTGGGATCATAAAACTGTTTAGAACATCTCCATTCAGGCCGGTAGCTCCTGTGGTGGAGATATATAAGGCCCAAGCAAGAGGGGCTACACTATATGGGGCGGAGCTTTGGGGGCATAATTCTACCATGGACCTTGTGAAGCTGGAAAACAACTTTATGAGACAGCTTACAGGCCTTCCACGCAGTACCCTAGTTCCCCTCCGTATGGACTTGAGTATGAGGCCAATTGATGAAGAGATTGCCCTAAGGCCTCTGACCTTTTGGCAGCGGGTATGGGTAACTCCAGAGCTGTCCTCCTATAAAGTCAAGTTAAAGGACTCCTCCCCAGACAACCCCAGAAAAATACTGTGGCTGGCTCACATTAGGAACCTTTCAACTAGGCTTGGTAGGTCAGAGCTATGGTCATCTCCAGAGCTATCCTGTACTATAATATCTAAGGCTGACCTTGTAAAACATTACAGGCAATCCAACCTGGTGTCTCTCCAGGAAAGTGCCAAAGAGGGCAGGCTGACAATGAAGTTTCTACAAATAAAATAGGTGCATATGAAGGAACCCTTTTTGGATGTAATCTACCCACCTATGGCTAGGAAATTGTATATGCAATTTAGATTACAGAATTTACCATTGGCAGCGCACACCAGTTCATGGGCTCCCAAGAACTCAAGTGTGTGCACCACTTGTAACTCAATGGCTGAATCTGAAATTCCTGTGTTGTTTCTTTGCCCTGCCTATGTTTCGCCTCGCAAACGCTGGATAATCCAAATATGTAAAAACATACGGTTTGTCCGCTGCGCAGAGGCTTTCAGAGTTTTAAAATATGATACTGATCCTCTAATTGTGGATTAGGAGAGGGTTTTTAAAGTAATTACAGGGAAGTATCAATTGGAAAAATCCTTTGCTAACTCTCTTAGTGCATTGCAATGACCGTTTTTACAAATCTGAAATTTGTTATATGACTGTCAGTGGTTTTAACTGTGCATAAATCATGGGAGTGTAATTACTGAATAATCTGTGTAAATGTTTGAAGATTTTCCTATGCACTTTTATGGCCCGAGTGGCCGAAATAAAGTTTTAACAATAAGAATAAGTAGACAATGATAGATAGATGAGAAAGTACCATGAAAAGGGTAATCTAGGATACTCCTAAACACCCTCAATGCAGTCTGTCTTTGTTCTTTCTGGGCAAGTCCCAGATATACCTCAATACATGTCAATGGCAGCTCAACAACTCTAGCTGTGGTGATAACTACACGTTTTAATGCAAGATGATTGCCAAATGCAAAACTCATGTCACTAACAAGGCTTCTTCAGATACAACACTGCAGTAGAAAAAGGTTTAACCATAGCAGAAGAAATTTAAATGTAACTCTTTACTCCCCAACCTTAAACTGTTAGTGTAACCAAATGTGCCATATACTCCAAAAAGATAGATATCCTGAACCAGAGTAAGTGTTTCTGTGAAAAAAAACATTCCTGTTAAGGATATAAGATATTTGCACAGTAATTATCCAAGCCAATGGCAAGCAGCTGCAATTATCTAAAAGAAAAATCCAACTATAAGCAAATATCCAGTCCTGCTTAACTAAATCCCTTCATCAAGTCGATTTCACAGTTCATACTCATCAAAGGGCAAAAGGCTCAACCTAGGAGGGAACATGTGCCATCAATGAAATTACAGGTTAAAGCCACCTAAGTCTCAACAACAGTAGGCCTAAAAGAAGCTGTTCTTGCAAGAGGCACCTAGATATTAATCCCAAAGGTGTTGATCCAGGTGAAGACTAAATGATTTACAGCCAAAAAAAACCTTACAGGGAGTGGGAGTGATACAAAACATGATCTGTTGATGAAATATCACACCGAAAGTAAAATCAAGTATAAGAAGATTGAGGCCTGTATTTACCAATATTTGTCATGCTGGCTTGCGCCAAAGAGAGAGAGAACAAATTAACCATATCTACTAAGAAATGGCATGTTTTCTATGCCGGTTCACTGGAGCACTTTTGGTTGCCATGTGCCCACACAGACAAACCCTTCTGCTCTGGTACAAGGGTCTGTGTGTTAGGTATTGTACTGAAGGGGACCCTTCCAGTACAAAAACTATCTTTTAAGACTTATCCCGCATTGTATGTGTGTTGCACAATGCAGCACACATGGAACATTGGAAAAATAAGGAGAAATAAAAACATTTCTCCTTTTTACTCTGCCTCAAGGAGGCATACGGCTCTAGCACAAATCCCTGTCTATGAATATTAAAAGAAAAGGAGTTTAAATCAATAGATGGTTACATGGTAATGCTTTTGTACCATCCATGAAACACCCCTTGATACAAAAGCAGCACATCATAATGCATAGCAGAACTTTACATTACTTTGGTTAACTTTCCAATACAAATCCTGGTTTGCGTTGTGTAGTAAATTCCACCCCAACACTTTGCGCTGGGTTTAATTATTACATCTGGGCTTGAAACTTTATATTGTTGAGTGGTAGATATACTGGGCATAGTGCTACTACTAAAGAAAAGAACCACAGAACCTGAAAGTCACATCAGTTTGCTTTTGTTGGACCTGGTTGTCCCCAGACTTTTTGCCTTCTTCCTCCTATTTTTTCTAACCTGTTTTTGCTGGTTTTAGGTCTCTGGGAAATTTACCAAAGCTGACCAGTGCTGAAGTGCAAAGGCTCTCTGTCTAAATTGTTTTTGTGATTGGTTTATCCATGATTGGCATATTTGATTTACTAGTAAGTCCCTAGTAAAGTGCATGTGCCCATGGCCTGTAAATCAAATGCTACTAGTGGGCCAGCAGCACTGATTGTGCCCCCCACCTGAATAGCCCTGTAAAAATGTCTTAGACCTGCCATAGCAGTGTCTGTGTGTGCAGTTTAAAACTCCTATTTCAATCTGGCAAGTGCACCCACTTGCCAGGCCCAATCCTTCCCTTTCCCTTCATGCAGTCACTCCTAAGGTAGGCCTAAGGCAGCCCCATGGGCAGGGAGCAATGTATTTAAAAGGTAAGATATGTAATAATGTGTTTTACATGTCTTAATAGTGAAATACTGCTAATTTTGTTTTTGCTATTACAAAGACTCGCTCCCATGGGGTAACATAGGGATAGCCTTGAAATATCTTTTAAGTGTAATTTCACATTGTGAACAGCTAGAGATTTGGACTTTGGGGTCTCTGAATTCAAAATTTAAAATTACATCTTTTGGTGGAGTTGGTCTTAAATTGTGTGTCTAAAAATCTCAGTTTTAGAAAGTGGGCATTTTCTTGCTTAGCCATTCTGTACCTCTGCCTGTCTGGAGAATAAATGTCTGGGTTGGCTGACAGTTGGGCTCTTGTGCATTCGCTCTAGATAGTCACACAAAGGGAGCTGTGGTGTGCTTTGCACATCTTTAAGGTCCATAAACAGGCTGGTGGGCCTTCCTGAGCTAGAGTGGTGGGAGAAGGTGCCATTGTCAACTGACTATGATCTATGCGCCTGTCCTTACACAAAGCTGTCTTCACTCCTCCTCCTTGTAGTGTGGCAGTCTGTCTAGAGCCAGATCAGAGAAAGGCAGGGTCTTGTACACTACAAAGACTTTCATTTGAAGTTTGCCTACTTCAATGGCAGAAAGGGGTATAAGTATTCGACCTCTCACACCCCAAATCAAAACACTTCTGGACTGAGGACAGTCAGGTAGGAAGAAAAGCTGGATGCAGTAGGGGGGTTGCCTCTTTGTCTATTGCTTTGTTGTGTTGGCCTGCTGTTCACTGCTACTGTTCTTAGAGAGAAAGGACTGGACTTTGCTTTCTACATCCTGCTTCAAAGGTTCTCCAAGGGCTTGTGTGTACTTGCCCTTCTGAAGAAGTCTCAGGGGCATCAAATACTTTACCTGCCAGTGCCTGGGGTCCTGACTTGCCAAGTGGTGCCAAATCCAGTTCCTGAGTCCTTGGAAGTGTAACCTGGTGATCTTAAGGAGAAAATATATGGATTGACTCCCAGGAACTGTATTCTTGACTCACCGCTGCAAAGGATCTACGCATCACCACTGCTTGCCCAAAGCATGGTTCCCGCTTGAATCATTGATCATGGCTTTCACCACAGACCCCACCTCACTATCTCAGTGCATCAGAATAATTTCCATAGCTTGAGTCCCAAGTCCATGTCACTGACGTCCATGGCACCTACTCCAGTTCCGAAGCATCACCTTCTTTGCGGCCGAGGATTCAACACAGCACCTGCATCACCTCTTTTGCATCACCCAGCATGTCCGGATTTTCAAAGCATTGTATCTCGATGCTGATTCTTCATCAACACCCCCCTGCAGAAAGGAACCGAGGATGTGTATCTGGAAACCGACACATCACCTCCCCTGCCAGTATGGGAACCGACGCATCACCTCCCATGCCAGTTGGGAAGCGATGTATCACCTTTCCTGTTTAGTAAAGAATTAACGCATTACTTTGCTTTTCCCGTGCCTCACCTCCCATCTGCTTTGCACCATCTTTGATTTTTGATGCTTCTAAGGTACTTTGCGGTAAAATGAACGCATACATTGATTTTCATTAACTTAAACTTGCTTAATCTTTGAAAAGTGATATTTTGACTTGTGTATGTTGGATTTTTGCAATTTATGTCTTGTTTTATTGATATAAATACTGACTATTTTTCTAAACTGGTGTGGACTCCTGTTGTTGTGTTTTCACTGTGTTACTGTAAAAGTGTACACGTACTTTACACATTTCCTCTGAGATAAGCCTAACTGCTCGTGCCAAACCACAAGGGAGTGAGCAGGGGTTATCTTAGCTGTGTGACTCCCTTATCCTGACTAGAGTGGTGGTCCCTACTTGGACAGGGTGCAAACCACTGCCAACTAGAGACCCCTTTATAAAAAATTTCAATCCCAAAACATCAAACAATGGCTAGAGGATGGGCACACAAGAAACCTGCAAAACCAGTAAAGCAGGACCTATACACTTGACCAATTGCCTCCCTCCTAAAAGCAGGCAGTCTCATAGTCCCCACCTAGTCAGCCCAAGCTAAAAAACAATATATATAAACATATACAAATGCAATTTCATTAATCAGACATGCACTTGAAATTCAAAAAATAAATATCAGATGAAATCTAATCATCTTGGCATCTTCTACATACAATTAATTTACAGTTCCACAAGAATGTAGAGATACAAACCCTCCCGTAGTTAAAAAAAACTAGTATGCCTACTTCTGTTTGAATTAGCCACAGTGCTTGAAGACATTGAAAGCATCCTTTGGGAAAAGAGTTTCTTTCGGTGCCTAATTTTATCAGTTGCTGAGAAGGAGGGCTGGGCCAAAGACTGCTGGGTTGAGGAGATGCAGTGAGGTCAGTGGCCATCATGACCACCAACAAGCCTTTGCAAACGCAACAAATGTGTAGCACAAAGAAATGCTTGGTTGCAGACCAGCGAGATCTGAGGGACTCACCCAGCCAAGGTAAGCAAGGTTAGCAAATAGTAGAGCCATCAGGAATCAGTGGGGATCCGGAGGACCCACTGGCAGCAGACACAGTGAGTTGCAGGGAGACCTCAGCAGCACAGAGAATATGGATGCCCACGTCTCTGGAGAAGTAGGGAATATATCACTCTGGGAGCTGTGTGGTGCTGGAGGCTTGGGCTTTTTGGAGCTTGAAAATGTTCGATCAGGAGAAACAACGAGCCTTACGAATGGCAAACATATACACAGGGATATGGTGCCGGTCAGCTGCAGAGGGATTACAGTCTCCTAAGTTGCAGGGAAGACTAGTCGGGCCTCTGGAGAGCCAACAAACCACCTGTGTTGTACAGCCTGGAGGTATCTGTGAGACAGCAGGGTGCACAAGTTGATCGTTGTTGAGATGCCTGTGGATGCAGGGGAGTGACTCCTTCACTCCAAGGGAAATTCTTTTTTGCTTTCTTGATGCATGCAGAGTCGTGTGAGACTCAGGAGGATTCACAGCCAGGGAAGTTGCAAAGTTTAGGAGAGCATAGAGATGGAGTTAAAATAAGATCATTCCTATAAGAAACATCTTTGTCTTGGTTCCTGGATTGGTCCAGCATCAGAAGAGTCTTTTGACAAATCTTCACAGGAAGCCAGTCGGTTCTTGAAGATGAAGTCCGTACAAATCTAAGGTCTCACCCTCAGAAGAGCCCTTACAATTAAAGAAGGCAGAATCAAGTGGCCATGTGACAGTGCTCTGGGAATCTACCAGGGGAGAAGCTGAACAGGGGATGGTCACTCCCCTGTACTTTGTGTAGTTTCACACCAGAGCAGGTGCCAAGGGATACTGGTCTGGGTCAAATCTGTTTATGCAAGGAGGGCACGCAATGTGCTCTTCAAAGCAGTCTGGAGGCTCTTGGAAGCACCCCCACCCTAGCCAAAGACAACAATTTCTAAATGAGAGGTGGCTACACCTCTACTCTATGGAAAATCCTTTTCTCTGTCTTCCCTTGCCTGAGTTAAGATCAGCAGCAGGAGGGCAGAACAGTTGCTGGGGCTGGCAGCAGCAATGGCCTGCACACAGACCTTGCAACACTTCACAGGTAGACATGGGTCAGTCCTCTAAGGAGCCCCCCCCCAGTACATGGTATCATGACACTAACACTGGTATTGGTGTAGTTGCATGTTTCCAACATGTTTGATACCAAACATGACTGGGTCTCTGAAACCATTATGTAGCTGGGCATCTCAACTTTGCCAGTGTTCACTACATACCTTAAAATGTTTTCCCCGCACTTACAAAGCCAGAGAATGAACTCTGAGTTTCTGGGGGTGTCTCTGCTCATGAAGAGTCATCCTCACACTTAGAACAATGAACCTTGCCTGTGGCCTGTAAGGCCTTCTTGGGGTGGCCTATAGGTTTTAAGTGCCGTGACCGGGATATAAGTGAAACCTTATATCTGAAGTGAAGGGTACATGCACCATTTCACGCAGGCTGCAATAGCAGACCTGCAGACACAGTTTGCATGTGCTCCCATGGGTGGCACAATACATGCTGCAGCCCATGGGAGACCCCTGGTGTACCAATGCCCTAGGTACCTTAGTACCATATAGTAGGGCTTGCCGGGGTACACCAGTGTTCAAATTGTGGGGTGTACAAAGTAATTACCATGACAGAAAACAGATCGCTAGGCGGCTGTAGCGTGCGCCCCCGCGATCTTTTGTGCAGCGTTTGGCATTTTCAATTTCACTTACTTTTTAATGGGAATTCTATTTGGGGGATGTTAGAACTGGGGGTCTCTAGTTGGCAGAGGTAGGTACAAATGTCCAAATAGGGACCCTTGCTTCTAGTCAGGACGAGGAGATAACCCTCTCAGATAACCCCTGCTCGCCCTCAAGGTAGCTTGGCCGGAGCAGTCTAGGCTAACCAGAGGCAATGCGTTAAGTATTTGTACCAACACTCACAGTAACACAGTGAAAACACCACAAACTGATTCTACAACAGTTTAGGAAAATAAAGATATTTATTCTAAACTACACAAGACCAAAAACGTCAAAAATCCAACATACACAATGCAAGGTTACGGTTTCAAATGAGTTCTTCAGGTTGTAATCAAAGTTCTTTAAGGTGTGATCAAATGATCCACAGATGCGTGAAAAGTTCACAGTTGCGTCACGTTTACTCACAGTACCCTTTGGAGGCAACAAAGTTCCACAAGCAGGAAGCTGGTGCGGTGGAAACAAGCGATGCGGTACTCCTGAGACCCTGGGGAGGCGATGCGACAGCCTCGCTGCAGCAGCGGGCGTGCGGCGACGAATCCGGTCTGTAAGGGGAGGAAGGCAGCTTGCGTAGATTCCGGTGCGTAGGTTCCGTGGGAAGTCTGTTCTTGCAAAGGCACGATGCGATGATCTCGTAGGGGCTGCGACGGTCTCCGGGGCGACGATGCGCAGTCCAGCGGTGACCCTCTCTCTCGCAGCTCCTCGATGTGATGTTTTCTGCGACGATGTTCGCAGCGACGTGATGCGGTCCGCAAGCAAGCGGGGCGGCGATCTCACCCCAAGCGACAGGCTCTGCGACGACACTCGCAGCGATGGTCGATTCTCCCGCACCGGTCTGGTGCGTCCCGCAAACGAAGGGTGCGACGGCTCCGGCAGCGATGTTAGGCGCTGCGCCGATCTCGACCTTCGTAGCGGCGGGAAACTTCTCGCACTGTCGGGGATGCGCTCCGCAAGCGAGCGATGCGACACTTCTCAGCATCACAAGTTTCTCAGCTTCGTCTCAAGCTTCCCAGCTCAGGTTCAACTTCTAGAGGCCCCACAACTGGATCAAGCACTCTACGAAGGACAGAACTCTCTCAGCAGAGTTCGGGGAGACTGGGGGGTGAAGTCCTTTTGTTCCTGGGACTTCGGAAACAGGGAGCCAGCTCTTCTCGGGCCCTTGGAGATTCCTTACAAGACAGGGGACACAGCTCACAGCAAAGTCCTTCCCCTCTCCTTGGCAGCAAAGCGACAGCAGGTCAGTCCAGCAGAGCAACAGCAGGACAGTCTTCCTTCTTCAACAACAGCTTTCTCCTTGGCAGAGGTTCCTTCTTGATTTCCAGGATGATCTAATTTTCTGTTGTCAGGGGTTCTGTACTTATACCCCTAAAGTCTTTGTTCTCTCAGTGCATGTGGGCCCTGAGCCCGGTCTGAACCAGTTCTGGGTGGATCCTGAGCACCTTGACGTGCTGGCTGCATTTTTCCTTTCAGAGTGAGGGGCAGAGTCCTCCGCCGCCCAGCAGGAGGTGGAGCCAGCATTGTGGCAGGCAGGCACAGCCCTATTCAGCCCAGGTGCTAACTCCTCCCACCACTCAGGTAGCAATTGCTCCACTCAGCCTAGTGCTGACTCATCCAGCCTCTGGGGGGACTCCCCAGCCCCTGTCACTCACAAACCAGACAGTCAATACACAAACCCTTCCAGGCACGCAGAAGGGTCAGACAAGAGAACAGCAACTTTCTAAAAGTGCTGTCCTCAAACACAGGATCTAAAAACCACCTTTCCTAAAAGATGCGTTATTAAATTCTGAGTTCAGGGATACTAAATACTTATGTCCTATCTTGCTCCTATGGGAAGAAATGCCGTAACCACTGTAGCCGGCATCCCCCATGTTAACCTATGGAGCAAGATAGCCTTACAATAGTGAAAAACGAAAATGGCTGTAATTCACTACCAGAGCATGTCACCTGCACTAGTACATGCTCTACCTTTCACATACACGGCACCCTGCCCAAGGGGGTACCTTGGGCCTTCCATAGGGGTGACTGATGTGCACGAAAAGGGAAGGGTTCGGCCTGGTCAGCGGGGACGCCGACCAGGAGGACATGGCAGTTCTAAACTGCCCGTAGGCGCTGCAGTGGCAGGCCCGAGACACCATTTTAGGGCTACTCCTGTGGGTGGCACAATCAGTGCTGCAGGCCCACGAGTAGCATTCGTCATCACCGGCCCTGGCACACCCTGTGCACTTTACTAGGGACTTCGTGGCGATACAAATATGCCAAACATGGATATCCAATCATGATAACAATTTACATAGGGAGCACTTACACTCTGGCACTGATCAGCAGTGGCAGAGTGTCCAAAGCATCTAAACCAGCAAAAACGAATCCAGCACAGCATCAAAAATACAGGAGGCCGAGGCAAAAGATAGGGGTAATCACGCCAAAAGATGTCAGGTCTAACACGTGTCCCCTCCAGCTGAAAGTGGGGAGAACTACCCACCCTCTTGGGAGTTCTCTTCACTAAGGCGGAAAAACCTGGACAGACCATCAGCGTTGGCGTGTTCCGTACCAGGGCGGTGTTCCACCGTAAAGTCCATTCCCTGTAGGGAGATGGACCACCTCAACAGTTTTGGATTTTCACCCCTCATGTGCATTAACCACCTGAGGGGCCTGTGGTCGGTCTGAACACGAAAGTGAGTCCCAAACAGGTAGGGCCTCAACTTTTTCAGAGCCCAGACCACAGCAAAAGCCTCCCTTTCAATCGCACTCCACTTCTGTTCCCTGGGGAGTAGCCTCCGACTAATGAAAGCTACTGGCTGGTCTCCATTCTCCTCAGTGGCTTGTGAGAGTACTGCTCGCACACCATGCTCTGAAGCGTCCGTCTGAACTATGAACTCACTGGAAAAGTCAGGTGCCTTGAGCACCGGTGCTGTGCACATCGCAGTCTTCAGGGCCTCAAAAGCAGTTTGGCAGGCGTCAGTCCAGTCAACTCTTTTGGGCAACTTCTTGGAAGTGAGTTCTGTCAAGGGGGCGACAATGGTGCCATATCCCTTGACAAACCGTCTGTAATACCCGGTGAGTCCTAAAAAGGCTCTCACCTCTGTCTGGGTCTTGGGGGGGTCCCAAGCCAGAATGGTATCAATCTTAGCCTGTAGGGGCGCCACCTGGCCGCTCCCCACCTGGTGTCCCAAATACACCACAGATCCCTGCCCTATCTGGCACTTGCTGGCCTTGATAGTGAGGCCTGCCTTCTGCAGAGCCTTCAACACTTCGCAGAGGTGTTGCAAGTGTTCTTCCCACATGGAGCTGAACACAGCAATGTCATCCAGGTATGCGGCGCTGAATTCCTCCAGCCCAGACAGTACCTGGTTGACCAGTCTCTGGAATGTGGCAGGGGCATTCTTCAACCCAAAGGGCATGACCCGGAACTGGAAGTGCCCCTCTGGCGTTGAAAATGCTGACCTCTCTTTGGCCCCGTCAGTCAAGGCGATCTGCCAGTACCCCGAAGTCAAATCGAATGTACTGAGGTACTGGGCAGCTCCCAACCGATCCACGAGCTCATCAGCTCTGGGGATAGGGTGTGCGTCAGTCTTCGTGACCGCATTGAGCCCACGGTAGTCCACGCAAAACCGGAGTTCTGGCGGGCCACCGGGGGTAGCAGCTTTCTTGGGGACCAAGACCACTGGGCTAGCCCAGGGGCTGCTGGAGGGCTCAATCACCCCTAACGCCAACATCTTGGAAACCTCTTCCTTGATGCTGGCCCTGACCTTGTCGGCTACCCTGTAAAACTTTTGTTTTACCAGCAGACTGTCTCCAGTGTCCACATCATGGACGCACCAGTTGGTGACTCCTGGGGTCAGGGAGAACAGAGAGGGGAACTGCCCCAACACTTGGCGACAGTCATTCTGCTGTTCTGGGGTCAGGGTGGGCGAGAGGACCACACCATCCACTGACCCATCGTGCTCCTTAACTGCCAGGAGGTCAGGGAGAGGATCGCTATCCTCTTCCATCCCCGCATCTGTAGCCAGGAGCATGGTTACTTCAGACCTCTCGAAGTGGGGTTTGAGGCGGTTCACGTGCAAAACTCTCAGGGGCTGCCTGGGAGTCTTCAGGTTAACCAGGTAGGTTACCTCGCTCTTCCTTTCCACCACCTCGTATGGCCCAGACCACTTGTCTTGGAGCGCGCAAGGCTCCACTGGCGCCATCACCCACACTTTCTGCCCAGGTTGAAATTCGACCAGAGTGGTATTCTGGTCGTACCATCTATTCATTTCTTCCTGGCTTGCTTCCAGGTTCGCCTGAGCGAGCTTCCTGAAGCGCTGTGTCTGGTTACGGATGGCCAGCACATAGCTGAACACATCCTGGGGGGTTTTCCCACGGGACTTTTCCCAACCCTCCTTCACCAGCGAGAGAGGTCCTCTAACAGGGTGGCCATACAGGAGCTCAAAGGGACTGAACCCTAAGGACTTCTGAGGCACCTCCCTGTAGGCAAACAATAGGCATGGTAACAAGACGTCCCACTTCCGTCTCATGGGCTCCGCTAGGCCCATAATCATACCTTTCAGGGTCCGGTTGAACCTTTCAACCAGCCCATTTCCTTGAGGATGGTAAGGAGTGGTGAACTTATAAGTTACCCCACACTCCTCCCACAGAGACTTCATGTACCTAGAGATGAAGTTGGTACCCCGGTCGGAGACCACCTCTCTGGGGAACCCCACACGGGAAAAGATCCCCATCAATGCACGGCCCACCACGGGTGCTGTGATTGTCCTGAGAGGGACTGCTTCCGGGTACCGGGTGGCATGGTCCACCAAGACCAGGATGAACCTATTGCCTAAGGCTGTCTTGGGGTCCAGGGGCCCTACGATATCTATGCCCACCCGCTCGAAAGGGGTGCTCACCACTGGGAAGGGTTGAAGGGGGGCCTTCAACTTCATTCCAGTCTTGCCACTAGCTTGGCAGGTTTGGCAAGATCTGCAAAAGGAACCGACGTGCTTCCTCATCTGGGGCCAGTGGAAGTGGGTGACAAGCCGGTGTAGGGTCTTGTCTTGCCCCAGATGTCCTGCGAGAGGCACGTCATGAGCCAGACCCATTAGGAAGCTTCTGAAGTGCTCGGGTACCACCAGCACACGGGCTGCACCGGGCTCAGCAAACTTAGGCTCGCTATAAAGTAGGTCACCTTCCCAGTAGACATAGTGATCTTTGACTGCTCCACCTGCTGCCTGATCTACAGCCTGTTGCCGCAGACCAATGAGGGAAGGGCACTCCTTCTGCGCCTGGCAGAACTCCTCCCTGGAGGGACCACCTTCTTGCTGCCAATGGGTCAGCTCAGGTAGATCTCCCAGTTCGGCCACCTGTTCCCCTGTAGGCTCCAGGGCATCCCCCTCAGGTTCTGCTTCCTTCTGGACCGTGGGAACGGCTGGGGCTGGTTTCCCGCGCCCTCTGCCTCTTCCTCTCCTGGCAGGTCTCTGGGCCACTGTTTCAGGCTCCAGTGCTGCGGATTCACCCTTACTGGCTGCCATAGCACGCGTGGTCACGCAGATCCACGCAGGCAGACCCAACATCTCCAAGTGAGTTCGGTGTTCTATGTCTTTCCATGGAGAACTCTCCAGGTCGTTGCCTAACAGACAGTCCACAGGCAAGGCATCGCTGACAACTACCTCCAAAAGACCAGAGACTCCTCCCCATTCAAAGGAAACCTTCGCTAACTTGCAGAGGCGCACTGAGCTGTCAGCGGCCACTACAGGGCGGAGTACACCAGGGATGATTTGCTCGTCAGACACCCACTGACACCTCACGGATGTCACACTGGCTCCGGTGTCTCTCAGAGCCTCAACCTCCCTCCCATTGATGGTCACCTTCTGCCCATATTTCTTAGTGTTAGAGGGCAGTAAGGTTTCCGGGACCATCTCTCGGTCTCCTAGCGAGACAAGGGTCATGACTGCTAGCTCTCCCCAGTCACTAGAAACCAAATTCCCACCCAAAGCTACACTAGCTAACGCTGGGGCGGAAGCACCAGTGGGTGCGGGCTTCTTCTTGGGACATTTCGGAGCAATATGGCCCACCTCGTTGCAGTGATAGCAGGTAGGGGGACCCTGGTTATTTCTCTTGTCCCGCCTACCCTTAGAGGGCCATGACTGTTTAGGCTTGGGGGTTTGGGAATCCGTTTCCTGGGAACTATTTTGGGGCCCTTGCGAGAACTCCTTTTGGTTACCCTTGTCCCCCCCACTCTTCTGCTGGGGACCCTGCCCACCTTTGGCTGTGGTACCCACAATCCCTTTGTGGACCCTGGTACTGGACCAGCGGTCCGCCTCCTTAGCAAGCTCAATGGGGTCTGTCAGCTTGCTATCTAAAAGATGCTGGCGCAGCTCTGGAACACAAAGACTACTCAAGTGCTCCCAACTGATTAAATGCAACAACCCCTTCAAATCAGTTACTATACTGCCCTTCATCCAACCTTCCAGTGCACGCGAGTACCCATTCACACACTCCATCCAAGTCTCAGACTCTTTCTTCTTGGAGTTTCTAAACTGCAGTCTGTACTGCTCTGGAGTAAGGCCATACCTGAGACATAAGGCCTCCTTCATATTGGGGTAGGTCATGGCACCTGTCAACTCTAAGGGCTCTAGAGCACTCCTCCCAGACGCCTCAAAATGTTTCCACAGGCCCGCCCCCCAATACTTGTCAGGCACATCATTCATCTTCAATGCAATTTCATACGAAGTGAACCAGGCATAAATATCCTCACTCCTATGGTAATTCTGTACCAGGTCTTTGGGAATATATACTTTACCCCCATGCACTGGCTGTGCGCTGCCACCATTTGAACCAGCATCCGCCTCCTTGTTTTGCAGATCCAGCTCTCTCATTCTCAACTCGTGAGCCAAAAGCAATTTCTTTTCCTCTAAGGCGCGGGCATTTTTGCTCTCCTCCGCCGCCTTCTCTACTTCCAATTGCTTCATCTTCATTTTCATGACCTTCAGGTCATATTCTCTTATTCTTTGATTTTCCTGTAACTCTTCCGGGGTGAGGCCCCTACCGGAGTGGTTGCTGCCAGCTCCTGAGCCTACTCTGCCCACTGGCAGGTCTTTGCCTTGAAAAGCACTTTCTACATCCACAACATCATTTCCTTCCTGTGCTTCCCAATAGGTTTTCAAGATTTTCTGCAGCTCCTCCTTCCTGTAGGCGCTCTTTATGGGGCACTCAAACTGCTGGCAGAAGTACCTAAGATGCTTTACTGGGTAGGAGTACAGATCTTCAATCGAGAATTCCAAATCTATCTCTGCCTCCTCACTGGGCGCTTTCCCATTCAGAGACATGATGCTTTCCGAAGAGTTACTCAACAACAGAATTCAAAAACGAGTAGTATGCGGTGGCGTAATGGTCTGCACTCACTAGTGATGTACACCAATTACTGTGGGTCAAGTACAAATACAAGTTCAAATCCCACCGCTGCCACCAATGTTAGAACTGGGGGTCTCTAGTTGGCAGAGGTAGGTACCAATGTCCAAATAGGGGCCCTTGCTTCTAGTCAGGACGAGGAGATAACCCTCTCAGATAACCCCTGCTCGCCCTCAAGGTAGCTTGGCCGGAGCAGTCTAGGCTAACCAGAGGCAATGCGTTAAGTATTTGTACCAACACTCACAGTAACACAGTGAAAACACCACAAACTGATTCTACAACAGTTTAGTAAAATAAAGATATTTATTCTAAACTACACAAGACCAAAAACGTCAAAAATCCAACATACACAATGCAAGGTTACGGTTTCAAATGAGTTCTTCAGGTTGTAATCAAAGTTCTTTAAGGTGTGATCAAATGATCCACAGATGCGTGAAAAGTTCACAGTTGCGTCACGTTTACTCACAGTACCCTTTGGAGGCAACAAAGTTCCACAAGCAGGAAGCTGGTGCGGTGGAAACAAGCGATGCGGTACTCCTGAGACCCTGGGGAGGCGATGCGACAGCCCCGCTGCAGCAGCGGGCGTGCGGCGACGAATCCGGTCTGTAAGGGGAGGAAGGCAGCTTGCGTAGATTCCGGTGCGTAGGTTCCGTGGGAAGTCTGTTCTCGCAAAGGCACGATGCGATGATCTCGTAGGGGCTGCGACGGTCTCCGGGGCGACGATGCGCAGTCCAGCGGTGACCCTCTCTCTCGCAGCTCCTCGATGTGATGTTTTCTGCGACGATGTTCGCAGCAACGTGATGCAGTCCGCAAGCAAGCGGGGCGGCGATCTCACCCCAAGCGACAGGCTCTGCGACGACACTCGCAGCGATGGTCGATTCTCCCGCACCGGTCTGGTGCGTCCCGCAAACGAAGGGTGCGACGGCTCCAGCAGCGACATTAGGCGCTGCGCCGATCTCGACCTTCGTAGCGGCGGGAAACTTCTCGCACTGTCGGGGATGCGCTCCGCAAGCGAGCGATGCGACACTTCTCAGCTTCACAAGTTTCTCAGCTTCGTCTCAAGCTTCCCAGCTCAGGTTCAACTTCTAGAGGCCCCACAACTGGATCAAGCACTCTACGAAGGACAGAACTCTCTCAGCAGAGTTCGGGGAGACTGGGGGGTGAAGTCCTTTTGTTCCTGGGACTTCGGAAACAGGGAGCCAGCTCTTCTCGGGCCCTTGGAGATTCCTTACAAGACAGGGGACACAGCTCACAGCAAAGTCCTTCCCCTCTCCTTGGCAGCAAAGCGACAGCAGGTCAGTCCAGCAGAGCAACAGCAGGCTAGTCTTCCTTCTTCAACGACAGCTTTCTCCTTGGCAGAGGTTCCTTCTTGATTTCCAGGATGATCTAATTTTCTGTTGTCAGGGGTCCTGTACTTATACCCCTAAAGTCTTTGTTCTCTCAGTGCATGTGGGCCCTGAGCCCGGTCTGAACCAGTTCTGGGTGGATCCTGAGCACCTTGACGTGCTGGCTGCATCTTTCCTTTCAGAGTGAGGGGCAGAGTCCTCCGCCGCCCAGCAGGAGGTGGAGCCAGCATTGTGGCAGGCAGGCACAGCCCTATTCAGCCCAGGTGCTAACTCCTCCCACCACTCAGGTAGCAATTGCTCCACTCAGCCTAGTGCTGACTCATCCAGCCTCTGGGGGGACTCCCCAGCCCCTGTCACTCACAAACCAGACAGTCAATACACAAACCCTTCCAGGCACGCATAAGGGTCAGACAAGAGAACAGCAACTTTCTAAAAGTGCTGTCCTCAAACACAGGATCTAAAAACCACCTTTCCTAAAAGATGCGTTATTAAATTCTGAGTTCAGGGATACTAAATACTTATGTCCTATCTTGCTCCTATGGGAAGAAATGCCGTAACCACTGTAGCCGGCATCCCCCATGTTAACCTATGGAGCAAGATAGCCATACAATAGTGAAAAACGAAAATGGCTGTAATTCACTACCAGAGCATGTCACCTGCACTAGTACATGCTCTACCTTTCACATACACGGCACCCTGCCCAAGGGGGTACCTTGGGCCTTCCATAGGGGTGACTGATGTGCACGAAAAGGGAAGGGTTCGGCCTGGTCAGCGGGGACGCCGACCAGGAGGACATGGCAGTTCTAAACTGCCCGTAGGCGCTGCAGTGGCAGGCCCGAGACACCATTTTAGGGCTACTCCTGTGGGTGGCACAATCAGTGCTGCAGGCCCACGAGTAGCATTCGTCATCACCGGCCCTGGCACACCCTGTGCACTTTACTAGGGACTTTGTGGTGATACAAATATGCCAAACATGGATATCCAATCATGATAACAATTTACATAGGGAGCACTTACACTCTGGCACTGATCAGCAGTGGCAGAGTGTCCAAAGCATCTAAACCAGCAAAAACGAATCCAGCACAGCATCAAAAATACAGGAGGCCGAGGCAAAAGATAGGGGTAATCACGCCAAAAGATGTCAGGTCTAACAGGGGAACTTTCCTTCTGTGTTTTAACCTGTGTTGCTTGTGGCACTTCAGAGCCGATCCCCGGTCCACCACGGTCTCTTAGAGACCAATTGTAGTGGAGGAACGCGGCTCCTCCTCCTCAATTCCGACGACGATAGGCATTAAAACAGGGTGGAAGTCTGGCGGCGGATCGACAGTAAGCAGATCGATAGGCGGCTCTTACAGACCCCCGGGTACTGTCATGGTGCAACAGCAGCAGCAGTTTGCTGATGTGTTTAGCAACATGGCCCTTACTCATCATAGATTGTTGATACTGGGCAATTTCAATCTGTGACCCAACGGATGGACACCACCTACTTTAACATCATCCAATCTTGTGCCAACCTGAACCTTCTACAATGGGTCCAAGATGTGACCCATATAGAGGGGTATGTGTTAGATCTGGTATTTGCTGGTGAAAACTCAATAATAATGGACAGTGTACTACCAGTAGGCTGGTCAGATCACCATTTGGTCGAATTTAGAGTTACCCACGCTACAAGGACCAGAAACACATCTAGTGAGGATAGGCATGTCCTAGGCAGGGACTGGAAGACCTTTCTAAGGAGGGCCAATTCAGCTCGGGCACTTCAGTTAGAGTCTCTTTTCGACCCTGGAAAGTCAGTCATTGAGAACTATTCTGCTTTCTGCAATCACTTAACCCGTCTGGCTGATCAGTTTGCTCCTCTGAAGAACATTAGGCTGCTGGGAAAACCATCCGCCCGTGGTACACTAACAAATTGAGGATGCTTAAGCTGGAATGTAAGCATGTCAAAACGCAATGGCAAAGTCTGTACGCCAGTGAGGCTAAAATCAGATGGAGGGAACGTCTAGCTGAGTACAAAAAAGCTATAGTCAAGACTAAGGCCGCATATTATGCAGACCTTATTCTCAAGTCCTCCAATAGTACCAAATGAGTCTTCAACATACTGAAAGAGCTGGCCAACCCTGAGTGCACAAGTAATAGGATTATGCCCTCACAAGAGCTTTGTAACGGATTGGCAGCATATTTTCAGGAAAAGTTAGAGAGTATTGTTGAAGGCCTTAAACCTGATATCCCTTTGGTCACAACTGAAAGTGCTGAATTACGAACACCTAATTTATGTGGAATCAGGGATACAGGGGCTGAGTCACGGAGACAGGAAATAACCCTTGACCATTGGGAACTGTCCTCAGGAGAAGAGTTTAATAAGGTGGCTATGGGGATCTCCTCTCGCTCACCACTGGATCTAATCCCCCAAAAACTCTGGAAAGAGCTTGGTCCAGAGGTCTTTCCACTGCTTCACCAGCTATGTAATCAATCACTTAGCAGTGGAGTGGTGCCTTTCTGCTGGAAGATGGCGGTGCTCTCACCCCTCCTGAAAAAACCTTCATTGGATCCCAACTGTCTTAAAAACTTTAGGCCAATCTCCCTTTTTTTCGGACAAACGCCGATTGAGGCTGTTCCACACCACTAGCTCTCCTGCGGTACCCGGCTCAATCACCAGATCACCCCTGCTGTACCCGGCCTGACTTAAAGGAATACTCGAGGTGACAAGTGTACATGTGAGAATAACCCAATACCGGACTAAGTGCGGATATTTACAACACCGGAACGCCCGAGGGGGCACCGGTAGGACCGCGCTGAAATTCTTTATAGCGGCCCAACTCAGAATATCAGCCTGAAATACAGCCAATACAACCTTTGACCACCACAAGACACTAGGTGACCTATCCTTTCAGAAGCATGGACGGAGGTCCATATTCCTACCACTTCACTGGTGTTTAATCCAGACGATCTGTTGGATAACGGGCCAGCCACATCGCCGCTCCTCCTCCCCCCCCCCATTATCCTGAAGAAGACCCGCAGCTGAGGTCCTCAATATCCCAAGAGCATCAGGGTCGAAACGTCGACGCTTACCAATTGACCTGCCTGTATCCCTCCTAGTGTCCATCCCCCCATACCCCTCAATTGACAACTATAGTGGACAGGCATATAAGATAGCGGAGGCTATCCCGCTTTGTATTGTGTAAATAATATAACTGTTTATCAGCTTTGTCTTTTTCTCCAATTTCCTTATCACTTGAGCACCCCTTTCCCTTCCTCACTGACTATACTCTTGATAGTCTATTGCGCCGTTTAGACAACTGTTTTATCGAATTGTAAATAAATATTGGAATTTTTGATATAACAAATATACATAGTGTGGTTATACTTTGATTGCTTTTGCAATCCCCGGGTTTTTCTAAGTCAATTGTGTGAAACTTTTTGGGTTTTGTCTACCACTGAATATATCTCTCCCACTGTTTTGATTGAATCAATGTATGCGAATTTAACTGCATAACCGAGAAACAAATGAAATTCATTCAAGTGTTTACTTAAATCATAGTCAAGGACCATTTTTCTTTATACTATTCATACCCAGGTCCTTTGATTCTGTGGGTGAGCCCCATTGATTTAACAATCTCCCTATTGCCATATCCAGTGAAGATAGTGGAGCGCCTGGTAAGCCGCGCACTCTCGGGCTTCCTGGAAGGCAATAATAAGCTGGGGGATGAACAGTTTGGTTTCAGACCAGGACATGGGACTGAGACAGCACTGGTTACTGTGCTGGACAATCTTCAGATGCGAGCAGACAGGGGACATTCTGCTACTTTGATCTTGTTAGACCTGTCCGCTGCGTTCAACGCGGTAAACCACGTCACACTGCTGTCGAGACTGGAGGAGGTATGGGTGACTAACACAGCTCTGAGCTGGTTCCAGTCTTACTTGGCAGATAGACCTCAGGCAGTTGCCCTTCCTCCCTTCCAGTCAGACTTTACTAACAACAGGCATGGGGTACCGCAGGGGTCATCTATCAGCCCGATACTATTTAATGTGTATATGCGGGCGCTTATGGATGTCATCAAAACCCACAATATTAGTGTGGTTAACTATGATGATGACACCTAATTGATAGTTCCCCTGGATGGTGATCAGGCCGACTCCCAGGATATTTTCCACAAGTGCATGCGGGAAATGGTGTTGTGGTTGAGAGACAATGCTTTGCAGTTCAACAGCGACAAAACAGAGATTCTGCACTGTGGGGTGGGCAGAGTGCCGGCAGTTTTACCATCGGATTTCTGGCCTTTCCCCATGGATGGCCCTATGGTACCTGTGAGCATGGTGTGTAATCTAGGGAATAATGTTAATGATAAGCTTAACCTGGAATCGCATGTTAATAAGGTAGCCAAGAACTGCTACATGCTCATTAAAGGACTCCGGATGGTTCTACCACTGCTACATCCTCAGACCAGAGGGACAGTGGTCAGGAGTGTCATCCTTAGCCGCTTGGACTACTGTAATGCCTTGCTGCTGGAATCCCCTAGGTATCTAATATCGCAGCTTCAGAGTATCCAAGCTGCAGCAGCAAAAATGGTCTTGAGGAGACCACAGGGATCATCAACTGCCCAGGCATTAGCTGAGCTACATTGGCTCCCGGTGAACCAAAGGATATTGTTTAAGTCGCTGTGTACTGCCTTTAAGGCACTTCACGGTACCGGGCCCAAGCCACTTCAGAGTAGGTTTGGCTGGTATGCCCATGTACGCAACAATCCCGCAACAATCCCGAGGTTCAAGCGAACCACAATGGGTGGCCGAGCGTTTGGAGTGGCAGCTGCTTGCCTGTGGAACAGCCTCCCTTTGGAACTGAGGCAAACGCAGGAGCAGCTGTTGTTTCGGAGGAAAGACCTGGTTGTTCCCCAGAGGGTAATCAGCAGCCAGCTTTTGCGGATCATTACAACTTTACTGTGTCTCAGCGCCAGGATGCCCGTGGGGTTGCAGTGCGCTCTATACATGTGGAATAATAATAAGTTGAGGAGAGAGAACTCAGACACTGGGGTCCTGATTAGCAGGATCCATGTGTACTACAGTCAAAACACACTGACACCAGTCACAAAGTGGGGGTAACTATGCCAAAAGGATCCTACTTTCCTACAGGCACTACTATACCTAGTACATTAAATAGTTATGGCAACAGTGTCCTCGCCAGACACTTTTAATAGAAGCATTCTGGATGTGCAAACACAAGTGAACAAACAACATCAATCTTCAGGTCAAGTAGTCCCAGGAATCCCAGCTCTTAAAATTCCTCAGTTTTATTCCAGGGTCTAGCTAAAATGGGGCAAGCATGTGCGGTCTGAGCTGTATCACTGTTAACTCTGTTTTTTATGACCACTTATTTCATTGTGTTTTCCAATATGGTGGACGATTTGATAAAACAATATGCGATATACATATAAAATCAATAGCAATACATTAGAAGTCAACCCTCATATGGCTTAATTCGCAAAGTGCCTCTTCAATTTTCCTAGTTTGACTCCAAAATCTCTCTTTGTTTTGTTCTAAAAGCTCAATGGTTTCCACAGCAACAAGTTTTATGAAGAAAAGCTGTGATATTCTGTGAGTGGCCAAAAATATGAGTTTCAGCATGCCCCAACATGTCCTTCAGTTGGCCGTATACAATGTGTATTTTCTTTTCCAATTATATTGCACATGCCAAAGCCCTGCATTGCCACAAGCCTCAGTCTAGTGTGATCCACACACCCACCTCTCCACAAATCCAGCATCAGTGTCCTTAATTGGCACTTCAAATAGCATAACGTGAGCATGACATTAAAATATGCAGTTTTCTCATGAGCAGATACTTTTTCGTTATGTGGACTTCACAGTAAAATGATCCCCTGACTCCAATCACCAATTTAAAGTACCACATCTAGAAACAACAGATTTCATTCCAACATTTGAAAACATTTGAAAGTGTATCATTGGTCCCTTTAGATTCAATATGTATTCAGCATTATGCAACACAACACTAATGCTTTGACTTCAGAAGGAGCAAAACAAAAAAACCGTGAAGAAAGGAGGAAATGAAACAAAGAAAGTTTGGCAGAAATCGTTTGGAAGGAGAAGAGGGGATGAGGGAGGCACAGACAGTGAGAGGAGAGAGAGACAGAGTGAGAGAAAAAGCGAGCTAATTGTGCCAAGAAGCTTTTTTATTTCTATCAACTCCTTATTGCTTGGGCGTTTAATGTGTAATAAGCAGTGCTTTTTATTAAGCAATTAAACCCTGAACATAATGAAAAAAATACATTTAATTATGTGTTGAGTCCACTGCTAACAGAATTGCTTACAAAAATGAAAATGGTTCTGTTAACTTTTTAATCAAAATTATGACTCTATAACTGTCTACTAATCAAAATAGGGTGTCACTCCGCCAGTAGTTACAAAGTGTGAATTTGTAAGTTAGAAAGTGACTCAACAACTAGAATCACATCACAAAAATCTTGTAATACTGCACAGAGCAGTGCAAATGTATTTGCACCATTTTACTGGGTAGTATGAATTGCAGCAAATGCTGTTAGGAATATTTCAAAACTTGGTATAATTTAATTTACACTACTTTCGATGTCTACACAATGGATTCCGAGTTATGTTATCTTACGATATGTTTATTTGCAAAGCACACTATCACTCGCAATGTTATCCTGTTGTTGATCATGTGTGTGTGACTAGCCCTGCCTCTTGGCAGGCTGGTTGATTGAAAAGGCAGGTCTTAATCTTCTTTTGGAATTCTAGAAGAGAGGAGGAGGCTCTGATGTAGAGTTGGAAATCCTTCCACACTTTAGGATTCATGTAAGCGAATGCCCATCCTCTTGATCTGATTTCGTGTATGGTTGGGATTTGTACAAGTAAGAGTCCTATGGAATGGAGGTATCTGGGTTGTTGATGGAAGGAGATGCGACTGCTGAGGTAGTGGGACCTAAATTGTTTAGTGCCTTGAATGTGTGTGTTGGGAGTTTGAAATGAGCAAGTTTGCGTATCATGAGCCACTAAGCTCCGTGAGGTGTGCTGTGATATGGGTTCTGGGTGGGATTTTGAGGATCAGTCTGGCTGCTGAGTTCTGAAAGGTATGTAGTCTTCTAGTGAATTTTTTGGTAATCCCAGCGTAGAGGGTGTTTCCGTTGTACAACTTGATGGTAACTGGAGCACATGACAGTTTTTCTAGTGTTGAATGGGACCTATTTGCAAATCTTTCTCAGCATTTTCAGGGTGTGGAAGCAGGATGAAGTGACAGCGTTGACTTGTGTGGTCATGTGCAGTTTGTTGTGGATGATTATTCTGAGCTTCTTGGCGTTGGTGCTGGGTGTGGGTGTGGGGCAAAGTTCAGTCAGCCACTGGTTCGAGTCCCATGGTGAGGTATTCTTGCTGAAGATCACTACTTCAGTCTTGTTGGTGTTGAGCTTGAGACAGTTGGCTTTCATTCAGTTAGTGACTTTAGTCAAGCAGGTGGTGAACCTGTTTCTTGTGTTGGGGGTCTTCTATGAGAGGGAGAGTATAATTTGCGTGTGTTTGATGTAGGAGAGGATTTTGATGTTGTGTGCATGAATAATGTTGTCCAGAGGGATCATGTATGCGTTGAAGAGGGTGGGACTGAGTGATGAACCTTAAGGCACTCTGCAGATGAGTTTGCGGGCTTGCAGTGAGAAAGGTGCCAGGCTGACAGCTTGTGTTCTATCCATTGAGAAGGAACAGAGAGTGGGTCCTTGGATTCAAATCTCATGCAGGCACCTGATAAGGATGGGGTGCTGGCCTGTGTCAAATGGTGCAAAGAGATCCAGGAGAATGAGGGCTGCCATGTCTCCTTTGTCAAGGTTCATACAGATGCCAATTGTGGTAGTAATGAGTGCTGTTTCTGTACTGTGGTTGGTCCTGAATATGGACTGTGTGGTGTTGAAGAGCTGGTGGTTGCTGAAGTGGTCATTGGGGAGTTGATTAATTAGTTAATCTAAGCCCTTTGCCAGGAATGGTAGGAGTGAGATGGGTTTGTAGTTGGAAAGCATGGCTTTGTCAGAATATGGTTTCTTGGACAGGGGCATAAAAGATTCAGGTTTCAC
Organism: Lissotriton vulgaris; assembly: GCF_964263255.1. Taxonomy (NCBI): domain Eukaryota; kingdom Metazoa; phylum Chordata; class Amphibia; order Caudata; family Salamandridae; genus Lissotriton; species Lissotriton vulgaris. Next base: position 1,500,050,284 of record NC_141691.1, read on the forward strand.
GGTGTCCAGGAATGTGGATGAGTCGATGAAGGTTTTGATGACGGGTGTGAGTGCTTTGCTGATTTGTAGGAGTCCTTTGGTAAGGGTGTGTTAGGGTCAAGGGGCAGATGGGGCCCTGAGTGGATGGTATTTATGTTAGCAGCGATTTAGATTCTGATGACAGTGAGACACAAGGTCAAGTGCAGTTGAGTTGCAATAGTGACGGGGCCTGCTTGAGAGTCAAAGTTACTGCATATAGAGGTGATTTGGTAACAGAGAATTCTAAAAGCTTGTTGAAGGGGTGATCTTACAGGGTACACTAGGAGTGCAGTGATAATTTTGATAGCCTTGCCGTTGTTAGTGGTGGAGCCGATATGATCTGCAAGATTTGAGTGCTTGGTGTTTCATATCTGCTGGTGGAAGAGTCTTAGGCCTCAGTTGAAGATGTCTTCATCTGTGGTATCTTGACTTGTTCTAAATGTGTGCTACAGTTGCTTGCAGTTGGTTTTGTCAGCCTGAGTTCCTCTGTGCACCAACAGGCCTGTGGTCTGGCTATTGCTATTGGGTTACAGCATGGAGAATGGGACCCCCTCAAAAAGATTAGTTGCGACCAAGGAACAGAGGGGAAAAAGGAGATTTATTCTAGAAAAATGTTCCTTCTGTGGTCATAAGTATCAAGTAAGCAATATACATCCAATAATTAAGAATGGTGACAGAATTAAATAACAGTGTTTACTTTATCATAGTTTTTATTTTCATTTAATGTAATTTTTCATTTCACTTTTTTTTATATAAAAAGACATGATTCATCATAGATACATTTAACAAACTTATATTTTTTGCTTTTAAGAACACACATAATTATAACGCATCAGTGATAGAAAAATTCATACAAGATTATAGTACACAATTAATTTTGAGACAGCCACCTGATATTAGAAACTCAACTCAATTCACTAACATACACACATGCATACCACAACCACACTACCAAAAGGGGAAAAAGGGAGAGACTAGATGTTAATTGACAAGTACACAAGTTGTCAAATTCTAGGGTCTCAGAAGAATTCGAGACCCCCGCACATGATAGGTCGACGCGCGTTTCGGTGGGTGAACCACCTTCCTCAGGACCTTTTTTCTCTTGTGGATCAAGAAATATCAGGGGACCTAAAAGAATTTATGTACAAAAGAGAAAAAGTATATCTGTCACCAACCCTTCTCATAATAATTTACAAACACAAACACATCAAGAAAAGTGACATTGTTTAAATCTAGCATGGCTACTCCTCACATGACCAATGATTGCATAAAAAAACTATGCACTGAAGCCAATTACTCTGATATAGATGGAAAATAAAAGGTTCATTTTATTCTGATGTGGATGGAAGGTGGTCTGGACTCTGGTTGCATGAGAATAAGAAGAATTACTATCCATATTATTTGACTAGGATCCCTTGTATGTTAGTTTAAAACACTAGAAGCATAGACATGTAGACTAAAGCATAGTTCTACTTACGGTAAAGGACAGACAGATTTATGTTCCTTCGCTATTCAGTTTCTAGGTTTTTAGTACCGGATACTTGTAAGAGGCACCTGCATAGAGGAATACAATAACCCTTCTTCTATCTTCTGCAGCCGAATGAGCATAACATACGATACCTGTCGATGGTCAATCTTACCAGTTTTCGTTGCGAGACAGGGCGCAATTACTTCAACCTGTTCAGAGATAGTTCTCCAGGGAGTCAATTAAAACTACAAAGCAAGAAATACCCATATATGAATTTGATTTCTTCCTTTGGTTTATGAACACACTATTTGGACAAGATATAAACGTCCTAAATGGTATGGTGTTTAACTATATACCTTTTGATGACTGATGATGCCCTCAATGGTGCAATACGGATCGATAAAAAGTGGTCTCAATAACTGCGGTCTACAAGAGTAAGAAAAGAAACCATATCGTCAGATATTTTACATTATAGTGCATCGGGTTCTTAATACTGGTAAGATGCTCTTACATCTTATTATTGGCACATAAAAGCATTCCTCTCTTTAGTCCGAGTTATGACGCCGTACATCAGCCGGGAATTGTGGGTGTTCCTTTCTTTGGTCGAATACGTGACCCCTTTCTTCATACTGCATACATCTGCAATATGAGGAAGTTTGAAATATTTGTACACCTGGAAGCAGTATGGTAAATATAAGATTCTATAACGTCTCTAGTCTCATACGTCTATGGCAAGATGAAAAACGGCACGATTTAAGGCAAGATGAAAAACGGCACGATTTAAGTGCTAAGAAAAAACGGTTAGTACAAGGTAGCGTAAAACCTCTAATGTCACGAGATTTATAACCATGATAGTGGCGGCAGGAAATTAAGCCGATGTAGCGAACAAGCAAGCAGTCTATGGCAAGATGAAAAACGGCACGATTTAAGCGCTAAGGTACAAGGTAGCGTAAAACCTCTAATGTCACGAGATTTATAACCATGATAGTGGCGGCAGAAAATTAAGCCGATGTAGCGAACAAGCAAGCAGTCATTCAAATGCCTACGTACCTGAACGTAAGAAATCACGAAGTCTGTCTTCATCTTCCTCGGCGATCGGCAATAAGCGGCATACTGCGTCTCAAGACCGGTTTATAACGCCTCCCTTCAAGTGTGAGCTCGCAGGTAATTATATCGCGAGAATACGAATGCCGAGTTACAATTAACATAGAGGATGGACTCTTCTTTTAAGGTAGAGTGAACATAAAAGGTGGACACTAGTTTGTTGTCTCATCAAATTAGAGAAAACACAAAGAGTGGACACTCATTTGTTACTCGTATCGTGGTAGAGTAAACCTTGAAGCTAGATATTAATTTATTAGTCCATTTCGCAACGTTTCACCGTCGCCTATATTGTAATACGACATATTGGGCTTGCTAGTCAATAACTATAACGCTGGTTGTAGTTGGAAAGTAAAACCATAATTGGAAAAGGAAAGAAAATTAACGTGAAAAAGCGCTAAGGAAGTGCAGAGTTAATAAGATCCATTGATGGTCAGTGATGGGGTTCAATGGCTAAGGTCAACTCCGCCCATAAAGCAGATAACATAAATTAAATATCATACGGGGAAAGCCCTCTGTATACATACTGGCCTGGTTCAGCAAGGTAATTTACAAGTACTGAGTGATGCAGAGTAACGTGATACATAGGGATAAAAGACCAAAGTTTTAAGGTGTGATCATGAGATGGTCACTCAGGATTAAGTACTAAGGTATAGAGTTTGGTTGGAAAAGAGGTATGCATATATTCATCTTGTGACATACCAAGATATTTCCTCATTCAGTCCATGTTTCACACTATCAAGATGGTATATCCAAAAGGTTTCTCGTTTCTTGCGGGTAGTTTCATTGGGCTGACCTATTTTAGGGATTACTTTTTCTAATATTGTCCATTTAATGTCCTGCTCCGAATGGTTTTTATCAAGACAATGTTGGACTAAGGGTGCCAACAATTTTTTAGTCTTGATGGCCGACTTGTGTTCGCTGCTATTGCTATTGGGTTCCCTTTGACAGGAGACAGGGTGTCAGTGTATGTAGTGATCCAGCTGTTGAGGTTCTTAATGGCTTTTGGCAAGTTGCTAGTGTGCCCGGTTCAGTACACGGAGAGGGCAGAAGCCCACTCCTATTTTGGGATGCTTTTCTAGCTGCAGTTGGTGGTCTAGTGGTGGCAGGTGTGTGGTGGTGTGGGATGGGTATGTTAAAACTGACTAGGCCATGATCTGTCTGGGTCATAGTTGCTCGGTTATTGACTGTGATGTTTCTGATTTTCTGATTGATGAGATAAAAAAGGTCAGATGAGGGTCGAGTGGTCTGAGAGGGTTCGATAAAGTGCTGGGTGGGGCCAAAGTTTCAAAGATGGGCCATAGAGTTTGGGTTGGTGAAGTCTTCTAGATGAAAGTTAAGGGCTCCAATGAGGATGAAGATGCTGGTGTTGATGATGAAAGTGTAGTGTAGTTCCTATACCCCTGATAGGTTCTGCACATTGGAATAATATACACTATAGCTGTGGCATAGGACTGAGGTCAGTATGCCTCTATCGAGTACATTAAACTAAATTACTTGTGTGTGCCAGTTAACTCAGAGGTCACTAGAAAATGAAGAATGAACAAGAAGGAACTAGTTTCTGACAACCACATTAACATGGCAACTTTGTTTCCCTTAGAATCGGAACAGTTTCAGAATCGTGGAAACAATAGATAACAGTTTCACTCAGTCAATCGTGCATGCTTCCTTTCTACAGAGTTTACACAGAAATAGGTAGACAGGCGTTTCAATAAAAAGGGTTTATTGAACAGTCTTATTTCTCATGCAGGAGATATGAACTGTTACAATCATAAGACAGAATGTGTAGAATAATATGTACAGCATTAGCAGTAAGATTAGATAATACTGCAATAGCATGGTTTGTAGCTATGACATATATTCATAAAAATACATACATAAATAACACAGGCTAAAATGTGAATACTCGTATGGTGCTTCTAGCTAGTTCTACCCCAGTGTACCTAACCTAAGTATAATACGAGGTATGAAATAGGTGCTGTTTTTCTATAGTCTAGTTTAGCTATAGGTAGGATTGGTGTTGCCAAGATTTGCCAAAAGTCCCGCTAGGTTCTAGTCTGCTCCAAACCTTAGAGAGGTTGGAATCTCTTTCCGGGTCTCGATCTCTAACACCCCACAAGGGGAGTCCAAAACACTGGAGCTGGATTCTCTGTGAGGAGGATGACAGCGTCTGGTCAGTGTGTCAGGTGGGGACTCAAATTTCTTCCGAACTTGCAGTGGCAAGCCTTGTCAAGCTGTGTAGCTGAGCCATAGTTTGCCATGGCAAGTGAAGGTATATTTATACCTTACTTATACCTTGAAGGTATTTAGGAATGCCAGTATTGACGTAAAAGTCGGGCAGAGGAACGTCATGAATAAACCCCTATGGAATAGATGTTCATGCATAATAAATGAGTTCTTGGAGAAATCAATAATGCAAGCAAGGGGAAGTCCTAAAGGCGTAAGAGTCTGGTTTTCCAAGAACTCGTTGTGACATTGGTGGACTGATGTAGGTGGCCATGCCTGTATTTGGTTAGCATGGGTAATGCCTAAATAAGGGTTGGATTTCTATGTCTAAATGCGGACAATGCGAATTGTGCCTATAAAAGGGCATAAATCGCTAAACCTATATACGGTATCTAAATCGACACACAACAAGAGGCGCAACAAAGTCTGTGATGTTAGTGGCAAAATTGGTGCGGGGTGCTTGTGGTCTGTATACAATGGTTCCTACCAGGGAGACGATGGCTGTGAAGGTTATCTTGAACATGAGATGTTCCATGAAGCTGTAGGTGTTTCTGTTTAAGTGGTCCTTCTGATGCCTTCTTTTCATGTAAAGCAACTCTATCCCCAGACTTGGGCTGATGGTCTTGCCTGGCAATCTTATAGCCAGTGGAGATGGCTGGAGTGATGTGTGGTGCAATGGTCATGTTTTGCCATGTTTCTGTGAGAAAGACCAGATTGGAGCAATGCTGTGCAACAGGTCCCATACTTCAATTGCGATTAAGGTAAGCTAGCAGGTGTTCAGGAGCATGCATGTGAGTGTAGAATTGTGTATGGGTGGTCTTTGGTTTGAGTGAGTCTGAGCAGGGGTCTGGTTTGTGTGAGTGAATGGAGTGCTGTTAGTGCAGGAGTGGTTGATGTGGGTGTGGGATACAGAATGAGGAATTGTAGAAACTATTGTGGGTAGGGAGAAGAGCAAGAGTTCCTGGCACTGACAGGTGCTGATGGGTTCAACTTTAGTACATCTTCGGCGTGCCAGCAACACACCTGCTGCATGCTTTCCCTGAGTGCCTGCGATGCACCTGCGGTTAAGTAGGCTGGGTGGGGAGAGCAGCACAGAGTGCAATAGGTGGGAAGTCAGTGATGCAAATTTATGTGCAGATGAATGATGGTAAATCCAGTTATGCCACTTGCTGTGTAGATGAGTGATGGCAAATTAAGTTCTCCTGCTTGGCTTAGTCTTTAAAAGACGGTTTTGGTTGGAAACCAAAAATGTCGAATCCTGTGCAGATGGATGATGGAAATTCCAGATAAGTCACTTCCTGTGCAGATGGGTGATGGGAAATGAAGTCCTCTTGCTTGTCTTCTTCTTTTAAAGATGGTGTTGGCATGAAACCAGATATAAAACTGCAGATGACTGAAGGGGAATATCTACAAAAATATTTCTGAACACGAGAAGCAGTACTACAGGTCTACCTTGTTATTTACCTTAACATGCCTTTGTGAATTGCCTCTAAAACGTTCAACTCCCCCTTAGTAAAAGTGCTAAGAAGGCACAGTCCTTCTTTTTGTATTAAATTTACCTGAATATTTATCTGAATGTTCTAATTCTTTCCTGTTAGTCCTGGCACCTTGGTGTGGGTCTCTCTTCCATTTGTTGCTGTTGCTCGTGTGTTCTTGCTGGTTATAGATGCTTTGGGCACTGTGCCACTGTTGTCCAGTGCCACTGTGCAAGTGCTCCCTATGGTAAATTGATGTATGGATTAGTGATTCCATGATTGGTTGGTTTGGTGTACTTGTCAGACCCTAGTACAGTGCACTGTGTGTGCCCAGGGTTTGTAAACCAAATGCTGCTGGTGGGCTTGCAGCACTGGTTGTGCAACCCACAGAAGCAGCCTGTAAAAGTGTGTCTCAGGCCTGCCATTGCAGAGCCTGTGTGCAGTCTGGTACCGCCATGCTGACTGGGCAAGTGCACCCGCTTGCCAGTCCCTAAACCTTCCCTTTTCTGCATATTTGTCACTCCTATGGTAGGCCCAAGGGCAGGGTGCATTGTAGGTAAAAAGTAGGACATGCCCTGATGTGTGTGCCATGTCCTAATAGTGAATTACAGCTATTTTCGTTTTTTTTTACTATTGAAAGGCTAGATGTTTCCCATAGGCCAGAATGGGAACTAGGTAAAAATTCGTTTTTAGTATTCATGAACTCAGAATGATAATATACATCTTTTTGTGAAGTTGTTTTTAGCATTCTGTGTTTGAAAATGTCACTTTTAGAAAGTAGGTATTTTCTTGCCTAACTATCCAAGCATGCCTCTGCTAGGTTGTGTATTCCTTGTCTGGAGTTTGAGTGACAGGGGCTGGGGGATTCCAGGAGACAGGGTGAGTTAGCACAGGGCTGAATAGAGAGATCTGCATGTAGATGGGTCGGAGGAATTGCACCTTGGACCTGAATAGGGCTGTGCCTTCCCTTCACTGGCTGGCTCCCCCTCCTGTGGTGCGGCTGATGTCCCTGACCTACACTGTGAAAGGAAAGAAGGAGTCTTGTCAACAAAGTGCTCCAGGACTGACCAGAACTGGTTTGGACTAGGCAAAGGCCTCTCTGCCTTCGGAGAAAAAAGGGAAAATAAATTTAAAAGAGTGGACCCAAACCAAGAACTTTAGATCACTTTGGGAAACAAGAAGAACGTTTGCTCAGGAGAGGAACCAGAGGAACTGAGGAGGAGGCTATCCCTCAGCTGAGTGTTGTTTGGGGGATTGGCCTGCAGTGGTTGCCTGACTGCCAAAGAAAGGAGAAAGGACTTTGCGCTACTTTCAAATCAACTTGTAAAGGATCTCCAAGGGCTTGAGATAGAGCTTGCCTCCTGCTGAAGTCTTAGGGACAACAGACTTCACCAACCAGCTCCCCAAGAGTTCTTTGGAAGTGCCTGCTGTTGTGTTGGGCCTTCTGAGGGACTGCGTGTCGGAAGGCTCTGGAAACGCGACTCACAAAGAAGAAGCATGTCACCGCCGCTGCCTCTGGTGTCGCATCACTGGAGAAGGGTGTCACCGCTGCCGCTTCCCTCATAGAAGCTCCTTGCAGAAGCACCTCGCATTGTGGGAGAAGAGTGTCGCCGTCGCATCAGATGCCGTTGCATCATCAGAGAAGCGTGTCGCCGCCGCTGTTATCGCATCACTGAAGAAGGGTGTCGCTGCTGTCGGTGTCGCAGCGCATTGCCACAGCATCTTGCATTACCAGAAAAAAGTGTTGCCGTCGCATCAGACTCCGTAGATTCACCGGAGAAGCGTGTCGCAGGGCCTGTCGGGGCTCAGAAGAATCGTTGAGTCGCCGCACGCCCATCAGGCATGCACGCATCATGTTGCATCAAGGCCCCATTTTTGTTTAGTTGCACTGGATCTTCATCGCATCACGGCGCTGCTGGTTGCATCTCCATGGAAGCGCAGTAAGAAACTGACGCCTCACCTCCCCACACCAAGAAGAACCAAAACATCCCCTACGCCGCAGTAGGGACCCGACGCATCACCATTCTTGCGTGTAAGGAACCAACGCATCACCTTCCCTACAACACTTTTGTTGTATAGCGTTACGCATCCCAAGGTACATTGAACTCAAAGTGTTGCATTTACATCTAAAGAGAACTAAGCTATTTCTACCATTTTTGAAGTACAGTATTATGGATTTTTGTCGTTTGTGGTCTTGTGTTAAGTCTATATAAAAATACTTATTTTTATACTACAACTTTTGTGGTGTCCATCTGTAGTGTTGTCGCTGGGTTACTCTATGTGTACACAAATGATTTACACACTGCCTCTGAGATAAGCCTCTCTGCTTGTGCCAAGCTTCCAAGGGGGTGAGTAGGGGTTATTTTAGGAGCGTACCCATTACCCTAACTAGACGCAAGGGTCCCTATTTGGTCAAAGGTACCTACCTCTGCCAACTAGAGACCCCAAAATCTAACATTTCCTATTTGTATTTCTTGGGGCCAGTTTACAAATGTATCTGTTATAATCTCTTTTAGTCACTAAATTGTTTTTAAAAATAACACATGGGCATCGTGTTTTCACATTTTGTTTCTTAATTTTCATCTGGTGCAAAAATCTGGCTCTGATCTAGACTATAACAAAATCGGCAGCTAAGATTATGTAAATGGATTTGGGCTGTTGTTTTGCACCACTGAATATTTTCTGTGCTATGGCACCATGAAACATAAGTTCCAATCTCACTGAGGAAGAACACCAGATACTGGCGTATGTATTGTGATATTTAGCATCAGCTAACACATTGCAAGGCATTTACATTATAATTGATGTATTTTTGTGAAAAATTATGTAATCATATCAGGAAGGAGGAGGAAGTTGTGATCCTTTCAGCTTCCTTTGCTTTAGATATCATAAATCAGATAGGGAAGGATCACTTGTCCTGCATAACCAGGGTATGAAGGTCCAGTATCTGCATGTCCTAAATAAACAAGCATTTGCAATTCAATAGGTCTCGCATTAGGAAAGTTTGAGCTATTGGTATTGTAAATGACATTTTTTATTTATGCGTTGGTTTTAAAAATACCGAAATTAATAGCTTTGTCATTTACAATGCCAATAGTTTTAACTTTCACATATGTGACACCTATAGCTTTTGTAATGCAATATGTGTTGTATTTTCACGAAAATCCAAGAACAGAATTGAAATATTAACATCTTTTTGTGACATTTATAAGACAGACGTCATTGTTGTTCGAGTACTTTACGCTGGTGTTTGGATTCCTGTAAATCCCCTGCGTTGCAGGGTGCTTAAGAATTTTGTGATCACAGTTGTACTGTATTCCGTGCTGGGGGGGAGGGGAGGAGAGAGAGAGAGAGAGGGGGGGGAGGAGAAAGAGAGAGAGAGAGAGAGAGAGGGAGGGAGGGGGAGAGAGAGAGAGAGAGGGGGGGAGGGGAAGAGAGAGAGAGAGGGAGGGGAAGAGAGAGAGAGAGAGGGGAAGAGTGAGAATTGGAGTTATGCTAATGCAACCAACCCTTACCCCTGTCAATGGTCCATCTCTGTGCAGACTTCCAGATCCATCTACAAGGTTCATAAGACCTCCAGCACGTCCTGGTAACTGGCGTGTCACACTGGATTGGTTCCGGGTGCACTAACTTGTGTTAAATTCTATTGTAGCTAATACCGGTCCAGCGTTCGTCACAGAATATGTTTTTGACATTTTTCAAAAGTTTATGGTAGCAATAAATAATAACAAAGCCTCACTCATGAGTCGATTTCTTTCATTCACAGTACTTTGCCCAACCTGACTCCTCCTTATCAAGGGGAATATCACGTAATTTCGCAAACCTGTCATTCAAATGTAGGAGGCGCAGCTACTGCTAGGCAGTGCAGTTTGTGAGGCATAATACTTTTAACTCTGCTTCAAAGTCCGCTCAAGCAGGACAAAACTGCAACAACATTATTGCATTTGATTTATGTCCACTGAAACCCGCTGCCATAACAGTTTTCCAGTCGAATAAAATCCGGCGCTTGTACTTTATGTAAATGAGGAGCTCATAGGCTACATTCTGTCGAATTAAAGAAAATGCAAGTACATCCTAATAAATCTAGTTTATTGGCCTTTAGCGCATCGGTTTGTTTGTGCGGATGGGAGAAAGGAGAGGGCAGAGATTTAGAAAGAGGGAATGGAGAAGAGCTAGCAAGAAAGAGAGGTTGTGAGTAATAGAAAGATCAAGAGAGAGAGTTAGATAAAATGGTGAGAAGGGGCAAGAGAGAGAGAAAGAAAGCGAGGGGACAGTGGAGGGGCTAAACAGATAGAGAAACTATAGAGGGACAAAAAGAGAAACAAAAGTGGAGATAGAAAAGAAAAAGAGAGTGACAGTCAGAAAGAGAGAGAAACACAGAGAGAGAAAAGGAGAGCGATCGCAGACTTGAACTTAGTCTGCCACTGGGGCACACCCTTTCTTCACCAAGGCTTCGGCAATAACTGTTGGCATCTGCGTGGGGGTTCTGATACAAGGCACCAGGGATTCGCCTGACAAGTGTCTGACTCCGCCCCTGTCCTAATGGCCTTCCAGACACGGGCTGTCGGAGCATTTCTTCCTTTGCACAAGAGCACACCGTTCGAACTGCTTTCCACTTACACAGCTCCTCTGTAGAGTTCTAAGCAGTTGGTGGGGAGTGCCCCGTGAGCGAACAGCCTGTCCTTCGTGTTCATCTTGCTTGCCCAACGGAAATGTAACAAACATCACGACACAAGAACCTGCCTATGGCCAAGAGGAGGCGCTGTGATACTCCAAGCAGGCAGGGGCCGTGCACTGTTCGTAGCACCAACACGCACATTCTGCACGCCATCACTATTCATGCACGGCTAAATCACAACAAACTAAAGTGGGCTCAAGTGCTTGCTAATAATGCATTACCATTTCAGGTACCTGTGAAGACTGGAAGTCTGAGCTGCTGAGCAGAGCCAGCTGGAAATCCAACAATCTCTGACTTGGATTACCCTGGCAGGCGCACAGCCCGCTGAGCTATCTTACGATCACTGTCAGAGCACAGTGGAGGGACTGGGAAGTGGGGGATTCTTTTCAAAGGCATGCGCTTTTGGCGACGTGTTCACCAAGGAAAAGTAGTAGCAAGTAGTAATACAAGTATCATTTCTGTTCCTATTGTGAAGCATTCTGACGCCTTCGGGTAAAGTCCGCGCTATATAAAAACGCATTAAATAAATAACTAAATAAAAAATGATACCCTTTGCAGTGAGGAAATTGTGAGTGTGGACTTGGCGCCGTCTCTGCACATGTCACGGTGTATGCGGCGGCTACTGCCATAGCACAGGGATGCAGGGCTGCTGAAAAAAATCAAAGTGCGCACTGAAAATAAAAAGTGTAAGCAGTGCCCTGAGCTGTGGCCAAAAGACACCCGAGCTTGGGAGACGAGTGTCTGGGCACCCCCAAAGCAACGCCCAAGTGTCTGGGCACCCCCAAAGCAATGCCGAATATTGGGAATACCCACTGTTACCTTGTAGCGTAGACTGCCTCTGTGCTCACACAAAGCGATACACGAGCGAAGGCGGCCCGCGGCCCTTGTCCTTCTTCTACTTCCATGGCCCTGGTCTGCTCGCTGTTCTCAGGCTGGGGTCGTGCGTAGGTGTGGGCGGAAAATCCGTTCCGCTCGCGGATTTTGCGGATTTTCGGGAAATCCGCAATCCGCGAGATTTGCGAATTTCCCGCAAAATCCGCAAATCCGCGAGCAGCGGATTTTGCTCGCGCTGCTCGCACTGTTAGCGTGAGTTCGCGCCCCGCGAATAAGTGCGAAATTGCAGAAATACGATCTTGGCAAAACTGAAAGTAACTACTTACCAGGTTCAAAAGTTCAGGCACATCATTAGTAGCCATTTCCTGTAGGGCTTCCTGAGGGGCCCCTCCAGAGTTCAGTTGCCAGTTGAAACTATTATGTGACCCTGCTCTGAACCTCAGAATAGTTACACATATGCCACAAAGGTCCTGAATTACAGCTAAGGGAGACAAGCAGGAGCCAGGCTGGAAGTTAAAATCCATTAATCAGCCCCTAATTCATTATTGTCAGTTGGGGCAGGGCAGGTGTTGTAACTAATTTTGCAACAATGAAAGCACTTAGCAAGTGCAAAAGATCACTAATCAGGGCGCACTAAGGAAGCAGGTGCCAGCTAAAAAAATATTCTGTGACACATTAATCAGCCCCAAATTAATTCAGGTCACTTGAGGCAGGGAAGGTGTGCTTTGCTTTGCCGAAAATAATGTACACTGGACAACCAGAGGGTGTAGTGATGAAACAGAGGGTGGCATGGGTGGGCCAGAGGGTGGCATGAGTAGTCAGAGAGTGGCAGTGGTGACAGAGAGTGGCAGTGATGAAGAAGAGTGTCCCAAACAGGCTGGACACGTAGAAACAACAAGTTCGCAAAACTTGCGACCCGACAGGTAAGTTCGCAAATTGCGAAATTGTAAAAACCCTCGCGAACTGGCAGAAACACGGGCGAACACAAAAAAAAAAAAAATCCGCAAATTCGCGGGAATTCGCGGATTTTGCGGATTGCGAATCCGCAAATCCGCAAAATTCGCGGATTGCCAATCCGCAAAATCCGCTCATGCTTAGTCGTGCGCAGCTATTAGATCCGGGTCCTTGTCCGTACTCTCTTTCTGCGGGGGGCAGGCATGCGCACGCTCGCTCAGTTCGTAGGAGGGACGCACTGGTCCTTGTTATGTTACGCATCTGTATAGGAGGCCGAATGGGGGCACGCGCCGGCAGTTAGACAGATGCCATGGAGCCGCCGCTTCTGATCACCGCCTGCCTCCTGCTGCTCGGCGGGGCCCGAGCCGACCTCTCTGGTAAGTGCCAGCACGTTTCCTTCAAGCCTTTTCCGCGTTGTGGAATCCTCACATGCGGTGTGGCTTCGGGGACTGTAGAGTGCGAGCACGTTTTCACATAAATGAAAGCGAAACTGACACGCGCACGTTAGACCTGAATGAAAGCGCAACAAGCAGCCAATGCGCCAAAGCACGCCCACGAGCACAAATCTCCGGCAGGAGACGCTCGTAACAGTCTGCTGTCCACATTCCCCTGAAAGTGGCAACATAAGTTGTCGACCTAGACAGCAAGCAAAGCTTCGCTTTGCTTCCGTCTAGGCTCGACCTAAAAACCCTCATGCACGTGTAGAGTGGTTCGGTTAAGCGGTATATCTTGATTCTCCGCTGTCAAACACGTGTGTGCATAATCACTGGGTTAATTGATATGCATCCTTCACCTGGAGGTTCTTACCCACGGTAAAAAGCAGTAGTGATCAGTGATAAGGGTGATGCACAGTTAAAATACCCGGACATCCAGTTTCTCAATTTTTTTTCGGTCTGGATTCAGGTAGCCCCTACGAAATTCTTCAGGGTGGTGCACCTGATGAACAATTAGGATTCATACGCACTCAATAGTGGATGGTTTAAAATGGCCGACATGTTTCTGCCCTATATTTCCTTGTCAGGTCATGCGGGCGTTCTTCAGGACCAGGGTGCAAAAGGTGAATAGAGACAGTGAGTGTCTCTTAGTGAATGTGCTTGTTATAATAGAAATGTTATGATTATAATCAATGGTGAAGAAAACGACATATTAGTCCTTTATATCAATGAGGTCTTATTTTACCTATGGAAAAGATATATAAAAAGTGTATATGTATAGGGGTATGGGTTTGTAAAAAGACACACAATGCAGTTCAATACTGCAACATAAAAAGTTCAAATTGTTTCTTTGTATGCAACTGGAAAATGGCAATACTTTATAAGAACACACACACCATGGCAGTTGGCGCTCTCTCACTTCTGTTCAGTTTTTTGTAATATAAGGAAATGGTCATATTGTCAAACATTCCCTTCTCATTTGTTTTCATATAGTGACATAGGTATTGAGCGTAATTAACCCAGTACTCTCATGGCCAACATTCTCACTTTGATATTCTGATGCACTATAACAATTAGTTATGCGACACGTTGTGCTTTTATGTGAAATCCTGTATACAGACTACGCTTGCTCTGTTTTGAAAGATGCGGGAGTTATCAAATGGCGCTGCGTGGCACATACCTCTCGTGAGTTTGTATCATGCATCAAGGGGCAGTCAGGGGGTCAAAGGTGCCTACTGTATCGATAGACACGTATTAATTAGACAGTGGAGATAATACATTACAAAGTGGAGAAAATACATTACGGTTCAGTAGCTGCCGGGAGTCTCCCCTCTCAAAACCTGCGGCTTTGTCCTTTCTGTACGACTTGTGCTGATACTGCCTCTCTGTGCCCGGATGTGTTCTCGTGCTTCCGAGGATTAGTTAAAAAGGAATTAAATGTTTCTAGTGGAAAGACTCGCCCGGTTGGTCGCGAGTCTTTCTTCTTTTGTTCACAAATAATAACAACATTAAAAACATTAAAATTATTTTTCGAGTTCCTCGCGCTTTCCTGACAATTTTATTTTGGCGCACAGCGAGGTCATAGTTGTGAGGACCTTCAACTGCACTGAAGAGGGGTCCATGATAATTGTACATTTTATTGCAGTGAGTCACAGTAAGGCAATGAAAAAGCCATGGCTTCAATAATTAGCATGTGACGGTGTCATTGAGCGTATCTAATCCTCTCAGAGAAGTAATTCTTGTTACTTAATCCCATTATGAATTTTGTACATGTCTGTATTTTGCGTTATAATCCTTAAGTATATCGTTCTCTTATTCTTGGGAACCATTGGATGGATATTATTATGACTATAGAGAGGAAAGAGGAAAAAAGTGGGGGGAGATTCCTGAATAACAGTCCTTTTTGTTATGGTAGTTTTCTCTTGTCTAATTGTGTTAGGCCCATTTTCACGGAAGAGAGGATTATTTGTTGAGGCTCAGCCAAGGGATGTTATCATTCAGTCCCGCTGAGTCTGTCTTCAGTCTATGTATCCATCTCTGCTCCTTCTCAAAAAGGATTTTTTCAGCGTTGTGATCCTTTATGTAAAGTGTCTATAAGACAATCCATTTCAGTTCTTCTGTTGTATGTCCTGCCTCTAAATAGTGGTTGGACATTTTGGTAGTAATTTTTTTACACTTTACATTGCTGCGATGCTCGCAGATTCTTTGCTTGATTTTTCTGCAGGTCATGCCAATGTAATGCATGTTGCATGGGCATGTTATCGTGTAAATTACATGGCTGGTGTTACAATTGATGTGGGTCTTTATAGTCCATTTTAAATTGGATAGAAGTTGTATTTCTTTTACACTTCTCGTCAAGCAGTATACTGAACAGGAACCACAAGGGAAATGTCCCGTCACTGGTGGATTACTCCATAGACCAAGGGGGTCTTTTTGTTTGATGGACAGTGGTCTTGTGTGGACCAACATATCCTTAAGGTTGCGTGTTCTTTTATTCGCGAACCTGGGTTTTGGCCATGTCAACGTGGCTGAAGTAAGGATCTTCCAGTTCTTGTTTATTATTTTCTTAATGTTGTCAGTAACGGGGCTGTAGGTGGTGACACATGTCATCAAGTCCTCTTGAGGGGCTCTTTCAACTGTCTCGAGGAGATTACTTCTATTCTGGTTCTTGGCTCTTTTCTTACATTTATCAATCACTTTCATCAGGTAGTCTCGTTCCTGGAGTTTTTTGCACAAATCATTTGCCTCAGTTTTGTACTCTTCTTTCTTGCTACAATTTCTACGTAGTCTTAAAAATTGACTATAAGGGAGATTCTCCCTTAGGGGTCGTGGATGGAAACTATTAAAAGACAGTAGACTATTCTTTGCAGCCGGTTTAAAAAAGTTCTTTGTTTGCAGGGTGTTACCATACACATAGACAGTGATATCTAGAAAGTCGAGACTCTGTTTGTCTGCAGTGTAGGTAAACTTGAGCCACTCGTCTCTGGTGTTAATCCATGAGTGGAAGTTTTTGAGACTTTCCATGTCTCCTTCCCATATGAGAATGATGTCGTCTATATATCGCCTCCAGAATAGTATTTTTTGTCGGTAAGTGTTGTCTGCATTGTTGACGTATGTCTCCTCAAAAGTACTAACGTAGAGCCCTGACACACTAGGGGCAAATGCGCTGCATATTGATGTTCCGTGGCATTGTAGGTATATGGTCTCATTGAATTGGAAAAAGTTTTCCGTAAGTGCAAGTCTACTGCACTCAAGTACGAAATATCTTGGTGTCTTGTGCGGCCAGTCTGTGTTCAAAATTATAGTTTCCAAAGTATACATGGTTTTCTGTTGTGATAGGCTAGTGTAAAGACTTTCAACATCTAGCCCTACCAGAATCATGGTCTCCTGTGAGTAGACTACCTGTTGTAGGAGATTTAGGAGATCCCTAGTGTCTTTTAAATAGGTCGGTGTCTTCTGTGTCAGAGGTTTCAAATACTGATCTGCAAATTGCGAAAGTGGTTCTAGAACCGATCCAATTCCGGAGACAATTGGTCGCCCCGGAGGTGGTGTCCGTGCTTTATGGGTCTTGGGTAGCGAGTAGAAGTACGGTATTCTGGGCGTTTTTATCTCCAGGTATTCTGCCTCCTTTTTCGAGATCCAACTGTGAGTTTCCGCTTCTTCTACGATAAGGGCAACTGTCCTCTGTAGTCTTGGTGCTGGGTCCACAGTAATGATTTTATAGAATTTTCGGTGGGAGAGGAGGTCCATAAAAATCTGCTTCCTTATGTTTGTTAGCATGGATCATAAAAAATTGTCCAAATTGTGTTGTTCACCAATGAGTAGAACCAGAAGTAGATGGCTGTGCAAAATGCATAGAACATTAGTTATTCTGGTGCCAAATCATAAAACTTTTCAGTTTTAAGTAAGCCTCATAGTTGGAAAATATCTTAAATCAAGCATATTTGCTTAACACAATTAGAGATGATAAATTTGTAAATTACTCAATGTTCTTGCAAATTAAGTGGCATATTTATGAGTCCCTTGCGCTGCTGGCGCAGCACTTTTTATGATGCTCCAGAGGCCCAAACCTTGAAACTATATCTATGAGGACCACACAAAGTTTGGAAATGCCTCATAGATATTGGGTAAGGCAAGGCAGACCAAATCAATGTGTTGCCTGCACTACACTCGGAAGGTATTCCATGGGCATTGTGGGGGTGGGTGTTCCCACGCAACACCCATGAATTTCGATGCTTCCCCAGATTTACAAGAGCCTGTAAACCTGGGGAGCCAAAACCTAACTCCTCCTGAGGTGAGGCGTAAATAAGAGAAATAAGAGAAATAACTTTATTTCTCCTTGTTTATTACTCTTACAATGTGTGCTGCATTGTGCAGAACACATAGAAAGAGGAAAACGCCTCTCATGATTGTTATTGTGCAGGACTGTGGAGATGTATTGCTCCAAAACTTCTGGTGGACTCATTCAGTTTTATTTGATGAACTTGCATAGCCTCTGGGACAAAAGATTTAGGTTGCTCCCACTTAGAGCTTTTCCACAGCAGCAAATCTGTTTCAGAGGGACATCACAGAGAAGTTATCAGGCCTTGTGGAGCCTGTGGAGCTTTTAGCCAAACCCTGCAAGAGGAATCGGAGCTCCAACAAACAGACTAAGGCCGAACATAGAAATCTTCACTAGAATAAGGGGACAAAAATATCCAGCTAACAAGGGACCTCTTTTGGGCACAAACTTTGATTATCTCCCTCTCTGACCTTTTCTATCAAAAGACAATGGCTTCACCTGGACTTCATCCTTGGCTATCAGTCCTCATGGAGCTTTTCTTTGCAACAGTCGGCTGCCATAGCCCACTGAAGATTTCTCACATTTATTAATTTGGCCTTAAATGGCACCTAATTCCCCATCAGCCCAATCAGATTATCAAAGTTAGCGCTTAACTCTTTTAGAGCTATTTTGATTTGAAACTTAAAAACTCTTATCTCCATTTATTCCTGCACAGTCCACGCAAGACGTAAAACGTAGGGGGTTGTGACCGGCAATGAGAAGGAGGATGGTAGCAATGAGGAGACACCATGGCAAGGAGGAGGGCAACCAGCAGATGCAAGAGAGAAGGTAAGTGTTTTTTTCTTTACCCTTTAAAAAAAATGGTAGTACTTGGGGGAGCATAGTGGAGCGGAGCTCCATTGAGTTTTTTTTAACTCCATGGAACTCCACTGCGTGTCACTCTGCATACTCTGCCCAGGCTTACAAAAAATGAGATCAGCAAAAAATGGAATAAGACAAAGGGTTTGGTGGAAGATCTCACTAAGACTGACAGGTCTAACGACATTTTGTCTCTGCAAATTTGAGTGGGAGTTTTAATATGTTAACTTTTTAACTGTTCTGGTACTTCTCAATGCTATATACATTTTGTTAAATTAGTCCTACCTGCTCTGTGCTATAGCCTCCAGGAGTAGAACTCAGGTTTACATTACCAAGACTTTTACGAGACCTAACAAGAATAGTGACAATATTATTTTTGGAGAACTACCATTCAACCACAAAATGTATCTATTTTCTCACAGTTCCTTTCTCTTGGTTCTTTTAAGTAACCTCCACAATCCTGATGACCCTTAACATTGTTTAGGTCAAAACTACATTGGCATCTACTCCATGGTCCAGTTCCTTATTGTCTTTGCAATCTGAATAAGAATGGAGATAGAATAACAAAATGCTATTAGATACCTGACATGCTTTTGTTTCTTACAAGAATGTACTATTTGTTCATATGTACCTTTTCTTGCTCACTGTATTTATGACATTGATTGTTCTATCGAATGATTATGATAAGTTATTCCTGAAACAATTCTTGTCATTTATATTAACAGGAGAGAATGCGTTATCATTCCAAGAATCTGTGAATACCCACAAAAAGTGTATTTTTCTGGGAATTCCCAATTTTGCAGGGCATTGCTGTGATTTTGGAACACTGAGGGCCAGATGTAGGTAAAAAACATTTACCGATTTTGAAATACCGAATTGTACCGATTCGGTATTTCAAAATCGATAAATGGTATGTAGGTGCCAACATCTGGATTCGTTACCGAATCCTTAACACAGACATCTATGTGTAAGTTAACTCTTTTTTGGGGGGGGGGGGGTGAATGATTGTGTTATTTGTAACAGTTGTGAGAATGACTTGGGGAGAACATGGCGGCTAGCAGCCAGCTAGTCGTGAGGCTCCGTGGTACCCGGATGGGATAACACCAAACATGCTTCTTTTTTAGACAGCGCTGTCGTAACTGACGAACATCCGCATCATTTTTACCAGGTGGCGGTTTCTGGAGGAGGCTAACTCTGCTGCCGCTGGTTTTTCATCCGATGCCGCACCCGCTGTCGGGAAGTTGGAGGACTGGGGCGGCGCGGTCTTGCAGGCATCGCGGTACAGCTGCCTGGCACGATCGGCTTGGATTGTCTGAGCTGCTGCTGCGGGAGACTTTCAGCCGAGGGCGGGAGACTCGGGACAGAGACCTGGCGCCGGCGGGTGCAGTCAAGGCTGACGCGGCGGGAGCCGTCATTAAAGACATAAAGAACACGGCAGTAAGTACGGAGGTGAGGGGGCCACAAATAAATGGGACTGAAGGAGGTTTGGCGCAGTGGGCTCGGGTGGCTTGGGAGGTAAGAATGGGTCGTAGTGCAGTGGCAAAGGTCTCCCGATCGGGCAGAGGTTGGGGAAACCGGAATTGTTCCGGACTCTCTCCCCAAGAATCCATCAGTGGAAGTGAGGGAAGGCCGCGTACTGGCCGGCAAGACTCGAGGGACTCAGCTAGAGATATTCTACTACATTCTGGAAGAGATATGCAAAGGCTGCCAGTTTCTAGAATACACCCTCAGGAGCGAAGCTAGGAACCCAGACCCAATACCAGCTGACGTATCTAATGCTCTAAATAAAACCAAAAAGGATGTCTCAGTGATTCATGCAAAAAAAGCATTAACAACAGCAACTAAACTCCCTATTTCAACTAAATCCAAGTCTAAGTCGAAGAGGAAGGGCGACGTCAAGAACACTAACCTGATTCATATTAAGGCTACTACTCAGGAAGTCTTACATAAGCCTGCCCCCTCGCTTAAGTAGTACTTCAGGGTTATACCTCCCACTCTTGAAATAAAACCCTTGTCGGGCTGCTCTGAACCCCCAAGGGGTTACAAAACTGACCTGTGTATCTCCCCGGAAGTAATATTAAGCCCTAACAGATACCAGGTATTGGAAGATCAGCCGGACCCAGAGACAACTGAAAGCTCCAAAATGGGGGACACAGAAGCTATCATAGCAGGTGGATCTACCCCGCCCTGTAATGGGGATACTCCCCCCAGAGGTAGTAAAGAACACTTGGCAGACCAGGATGGTGGCAATGGGCGGGAGAATACTCCTCGATCCAGTAGCAGTCAGAGCATTGAGAAAAGTGGTAAAGATGATGAGGGGTTACCTAGTGATAAGTCTGTCTTGTTAATCCTCCAGTCCCTAAGTCAAGAGATGAGAAATGGTTTCTGGGTCTCGGAAAAGAACCAGCAGGAGATTAAGACGTTCTGTGAAAAGTTAGAACAACATTTGACTCACTAGCTGTTTGGACTACGGTCCTGGAATCAACAGTTACAGATTTGAAAACTTTGACTTTACAACACACAAAGAAAATCGATAATCTAAGAGAACGTGAGCAGGGCCTGCAGAACAAATTAAATCTATTGAAAATTCTCAGAGGATAAATAATCTATGTCTCTTGAAAATTCCGGAAGTGGCTGAAGGGAGTAATATGAAAGAATTTGTAGCTAACCTCATTAAACAAGTGACTGCAATAGAGGTCTCAGAACAAGATCTCAATAGGGTCATAGAGAGAGTTCACAGGGAGCCATTCAGACTAAATCCAAATAAAACTAGACCAAGGAAGATTCTAATACATTTTTTAACCTACAATTTAGAGGATGATATTCTTAATAGGGTATTAAAAAGCAGCACCCTAACAGCGGAGGGGATTACGTTCCAGATCAGGTCAGACGTCTCCTCAATAACTGCATCCAGACAGTGGGAGCTAGGGAAACTTCTTGACCCCTTTAAGCAGGTGGGCGCAACGGCACAATTAAAATTCCCTGCATCCTTAAAAGTAATGTATAACAATAAAATGAGGGTTTTTAAGAGAGTGGAGGAGGAAGAAGCCTACCTACAATTGATTTCTGAAACAGGTCGGGAGGTAGAAGTGGGGTAATTTCCCTTTTTTTATACCAGCTAAGCTATTCTATTCAGTAACCCCATCTGTTACGCCATGCAGTGTACTTAAAAAAAAAATCACACACATAGAGACTAATCAACACTGTCCGGATACCGGGAGGGGAGCCTTAAGGCCAGAGTAGGGCCATAGGCAGAAGAAGGGGGGTTCTCCAGGGGAGCACTGGGAGGGTCAATGGCGGGTGGGTTGTTGGGGTAGGTGGTCACTGGGTGGGGAGCAAATGGGAAAAAAAATAATAATAAATATGTCCGGCTCGCCAAATTAGGTCATTTAAATAAATGTACTTTCTACTTAGAGAAGAATGTAACAAGCTAGATCAGTTCAGGATATATATTTGAAGGTTTTAACGTGGAATCTAAATGGTTTGAGGGTAAAACATAGAAGGGAGAGAATATTACAATAGCTTAAAGATGCGCTGGAGCAAATTTTTATTCTTCAAGAGACTCATCTCACAGAAAAAGAGATGATGGAGTTTTGTAAGAGGAAAAAATTGATACAGGATGTAATATGCACCACTCAGCAAGTAACCATAAGGGGTGTTGCTATCATAGTTAAAACCAATGCAGCTCTTGTAGTGGAAGGCTCTGAGGTAGATAAGAAAGGTAGGTGGGCCATAGCAAAGATTAGCTACCATACATACAAATTTACGGTTGCTGGGTATTATGGACCAAACTTGGATAATCCGGCCCCGCTTTGAGAGCTGCTGGAAGAATTGCTAGTCTATAAAGATCCGTTAATTCTGGTGGGAGACTTTACCTTGGTTTTGGATCCCTTAATTGAAAAAACATATAAGAATAAATCCCCACATAATTGTAAAATGAGATCTCTTTTAGTAAACGCAATCCACCAAATGAGTTGGTCGGATGTATGGAGGAAAAAATGAGGGTCTAAAAAAGGGATACACTTTCCACAATAAGAGGCTGGGGCACAGATCCAGAATAGATTTCTTTGTGATTGCTGAAGAATTATTGGGTGGTGTGGCTGATGTTAAGCATCTAGGTGGGTATCTGTCAGATCACTTGGCTGTCTCTCTAGCTTTAAAGCTGTGCAAGAAACAGAGCACTAAAAGATGGACTCTGGATCGAACTATTCTGTTGGATTATGAAGTGGTAAAAAGTTATTAGATGAGTCAGAGAGGTTCTTTGAGATAAATCTAGGAACCTCTTCAATCAAAATTGTCTGGGACACTTATAAAGCATACCTGAGGGGGATGATCACTGCTATACAATCCATGAGACAAAAAAAGGGGCCACAATAGCTGAAATTGAGGCAAAAATCTGCAAGTTAGAACATGACCTTATAGCTCAGACCCAGTTGTCTAAGGCCGACATTCAGGAGGAGCTCTCAGTCTGTAAACTAGAACTAGCAGAGGTTTTGGATGCACATTTTGAATATGAGGAATCTAGCGAGAAGCTCCTAGCCTGGAAAACTAAAAAGAAGCAAAGCAGAAACAGGATTAAAGGAGTATTGTCTGAAACCTCTGGTGAGATCTCAGAGAACGCTAAGGATATTGAGGAAGCCTTTTATAAACACTTTGAGCAGGTATACAAGGAAGCTTTACCCCCACAGGATAGCTCGATACAAGCATGGCTTGATCAATATGCTCTGCTGAGAATTGAGGATGACACATCCAAAAATGTCAATGGAAATATCAGCTCAAATGAGGTGGCCAGTGCAATAGAGTCGGGCAAGAGAGACAAAGCGCCGGGTCCGGATGGGCTGCCAGCCGAACTATATAAGGTTTTAGCACCAGCTATTGTCCCTGTGCTCCATAGGCTTTTTTCTTTCATTTTTGAGGAGGGAGGGAAAATACCCTCGTCATGGAATGAGGCAACTGTGGTCCTTATCATTAAACCATCTAAACCATCAGGAAAATGTGACTCCTGCAGGCCAATCTCTTTGCTTAATCTTGGCTACCATATCTTTGCCAAGTTTTTAGCAGAGAGATTAAATGGGGTAGTGGGTAATCTATTACATAGCGATCAGAAGGGGTTTGTCAAAGGACAGAGCATACAGGACCTGACTCATACATTAGTGGGTGCTATAGATCTAGCAACTCTGTATAAATTACCAATGGCCATTATTACACTCTACGCTACCAAGGCGTTTGATCGTGTAAATTGGGCCTTTTTAGCTTGAGTACTGGAAATATGCAATCTGGGTGAGAACGTCTGTAGAACTATTTTATCTTTCTACCATCAGCCCACAGCCAGAATATTGGTCGATGGCAACCTCTCTGTACCAGTAACCATCAAAAGAGGGACGAAGCAGGGATGCCCCCTCTCACCTCTACTCTTTAATTGATACATTGAGCCATTGGCAGAGAAAATCAGGCAGGATATTAATATAGCACCCTTTAAATGTCGAAATTGGGAGAAAAAAAAGTCTCGCTTTACGCCGAGGACATGTTGATCTATACCTCTGACCGAACAGAGGCGATCTCACTAATTTATAGCGCACAGGCACAATAGAAGATATCACATCACGCACGCTTACTTCACGATTAGCTGCATAATTTATAGAAGTATTTTCCTATGGATCCTCATGTATGACACATTGATATATTGTTTTATTTGTAATCCCAGCTCCCTGATGAAAGCTAATGCATAGCCGAAATGCATTGGATAAAGATAATGTCCTGGGTATAAAGGCTGGTGGCCATAATTATTATTTGAAATGAATGAACATAACCTAAGACAATGAGTTATACAGAATGAACTAGTAGAATAAAAACATTTTGGAACACAGAGCAGATTGTGTTTTGAACTTCATTTTGATCTTTACTTTGGAAGAACTATTACAACACGTTTTGGGATCAAGCTGTGACTAGGGGACGTCACCCAATTAAGGGGCACACTGTTTGGATTATACTTTGTACTCTGCAACGAGGAGAGTACACCCTAGAGCACGCAACAACGGATAAAAACTTTTGAATAACCAAGAGTGCAAGTGTGATACATTACATTAAGCAGAGTAATGGCACTAAAATTTATTTTTTGTCATTTATAACTCCGAAATACCCTTGGCTTTTACGAATTCTATAGCATTTATAAACACAGGAATGTATACCAAAAGGCATGATTCAGTAGGTAGGCCTTCATGTGATTGATCAAGTGTATTGGTGGTTGTTGAATATTGGTATCAATATTCCACATATCATAATTCAGAAATGCAGAGGAGGATGCGGGCATCCAGTTCAATTGAGACGACTGGCTTCAACTTTATTGAAAAGAACTTACCGTGCTGCATTCATTTTTTTTTTTATGTGACAAACGTTGTTAAATTCCACGGTGTCTTTCAAAGTGTAATCCTGTCGGAACCAGCAAGCATCCTCAGTGATCCAATATAGTGAAGAAAGGTCGCTGCTATATTTTTTGGTCAGTTTCCACTTTGCAGAGGATTGGCAGGTGGTATTTCATCATGGAAGTAGGTTTTATAGTGATGGGACAAACTGATTGAGGTAACATTCTTCTTGGAGTCGTCCAAAAACAAGAAATACAACCTGTAGTAATATGTAAATCAGCGTGTGTAGCAAAGCTGAAGGTTTATTCCTTAATAATGTTTACATGGAAGTCTAAATAAACAATCCTTTTTCTGTTAGGATGAGAAAATTAATTATATCGAGTACCTTAAATTCTATTCTGCTAAGAATGCCTTTAAAAGTAGAGTTCATGTTTGTTTCTCTTTTTTCGCCATTACAATAAATGATCAGGTGGACTTTGTTATCTGAGATGTGATATTTGATATGCATATTTGTCTATTTATGGCAAATAAGGGAAACAAAAATGTAAAAAAAAAGTGTTAACAGTGTTAAAACGCAAAAGTCACACAAGTTAAAACACCTGAAATTTGCTTTACCCTTTAAATTGAAGTAAATGTCAAACGTTTTGGGAATTCGCAAAGAATTCAAACAGCATCATTGAAATGTGTGGTGAAAACCGTTTTCTAGGAGTGCTCAAAAGCATAAATGTTTATAAACGGGGAATATAATCGAGCTGAACAATTCTGCATGTAGAAATAAAACACAAATGTGCATCTAGCCATAAAATGCATTTTTGTTTTGTAACTTCTCAAGCGGGATTTGCTTTTCATGATGGAACCCTTTGACTTATGCCCCCATGATTTTTCCACCCTGGAACCCCACTTACTCCTCCCCATTAAATGAGTACATTTGCTTGTATTCTCACTGTGGAACATTATACGCAAATCGTTGGTCAGGAGTGTCGGTGTGTGGGTGTTCACCAGCATATGCCATCGACGTAAGCCTAAAACAGCTCAAACCCTCTTCCTACCCTGGATTTGCAAATATGAATAATACTCATATTGGTAAACATTTCAGAAATTCGCAAATTTCGCTTCAAACAGTAAGCATTTGCTACCCCAGAGTCTGTGAATGAGGAATGTGATTTTACCCTTGACAACCTCTTTTTGAGCTCTCAAATTGAACTCGGGCCTTGAAAAACATTTAATAATCAGAGTCTTAATGAAAATCCACTAAAAATGCAAGAATAGCAAGACAGCAAGAAATAGCGGAAATGGATGTGGAATTTAAACCCCTGGCAAACATATGTCGAGACCTGAGTAGAAAGCAAGTCATACGAAAACATTTCTTGACATAATCCACCACGTACCTTTCACCGAAGAACGTTAACAAACATACTGTAACACGTTCAAATATAAAGTCTGTGGGTCCGAAGTGGTGGACTTGTTGCATATGATCGCAGAATACCCCCACAAAAAATTTGCAGATTGAGATAACGTGAGACCATTTTATGGAAGAAAACACCACACGTTAGATGGAATAGATCCTACACTGTAATCTAATTTTCTAGGAATTTCACAGGTCATTACAATGAGGAAGAGGGTAGATCTTCCCTCCATGACAACAATGAGATGGTGGCAAGAATACATTCGGAATGAAACGCATTGCAGAAAAGTTAAAAAAGAAGGGAATGTTTGAAAAAGAGCACGACCGGCAAGTAACATGTATAGGTTAAGAATAGAAATTGATTTATTGACATTCTTCTTAAATTTCAATAATATGATATATTACAGACGCTGAATATTAGACATGCAGTGGCCAATGTTTAAACTAACTCTCAAGTGACATGTACTTTGTAAAAAGAAAGTCAGTTTATGACTGCTGTGAAGTGAGGCGTGAATATGGTTTAAAATTGAGATTCTATACAAAAAAAGGTTAATCAAAACATAAAAGCAGAATTTCTCCACTTTACTGAATGAATGCAGACTGTGAACTTCAGTCTTAGGAAAACAGAAACAAATGAGAATGTATATGCAAATTTGTGGCCTTACACTGGTATTTAGGAAAAGTGCATATTACTCATTTGGATGTTGGACATTGTTGTGAATCAGTGAAACATTAGCATTTTACAAATATAAGTACCACAGATTACGCACCTTGTAATGTAGAGTTTATGTTCGTCATTTGAAATCATAATCAAACCACACAAGGTCCGATCATATTGCTGCTATAGTTTTTGTTTGAACTCTCCCTCTAGTAGGATAGGACTAAACATCCTTTATAATAGTAAGGACTCAAACTGTACATAATTGAGTGGGAAAGTAATGTGTTCATTATCCACAACAATAAACTATAAAACAAACTAGCACACACATTGGATGATTTTATCAGTGATGGCCCCTGTGGTCATTTGGGATGCAATCTGTGATATCATAAATGATGTCATAGAACATGTCATGAGTGATTTCACGTGAGGTCATAAGCCTTGCATGGCAGAAGCGCAAGATATAGTTAGTGCTGCTAACAAAACTAGTGAATTTCTATGTTTTTTTAGTTTGGAACATTAATGATCACACAGACAAATTCACCTAACTATAATGTTACTTTACCCTTTGCTTTTTCAGTGAATTGCTTAGATTTTCTTTAAATGAAAACAGATATTTTTTTAGACTTAACTATAATGTTACTTTAACCTTTGGTATCTTTCTGTGAATTTCTAGGTTTTTTTTTAAAGTAAATTAAAAAAAATGTGAGTGTATGTATGGTAAAATGACTATATAATATATGTTGGGCTCCAATATCATTTTAGTTAAAAAAAAATTTAATGTAACAAAACAGGAACTGGTACACAGTTAGCGTAATGTTTGGAAAACATAAATATTCAAAAGAAATCCTTTATTTGATCAGTTATTGTAACTCTGATATCAAGACAGGTCACCAGCAATCTTTTTTTGAGGTGTCATTCCTCTTGCAATGACTATGCATAGTAGGGTGCGTAGAAGGACTGGCCTCTCTGCTAAGATCTCTTTCTGTAATGACAGGTGTACACAGTAGGGTGTGGGGAGAGACTGCCCACTCCTTTTAGTCACCTCTCAAATGAAGGGTGTGTGTAGGAGGGTGTGTAGATGGACTGGCATCTCTGCTAAAACCTCTCTCTGTAATGATGGTGTGCATAGTAGGGTGTGCAGTGGGACTGGGTTCTTCTTTCAGAACTCTCTCTCAGAAGACGAGTAACGTAGAAGGATGAGTAGCGGTATTGGCCTCTCCTTTGAGACCTCTCTCTTAGATAATGAGTGCGCAAAGTAGAAAGTATGGATGGACTAGCCTCTGTTTGAGACCGCTCTCTCAGATGACAGGTGTGTATAGTAGGGTGTAGGGAGGGGCTGGCCTCTCATTTCAGACCCAACTCTCAGATGATGGGTGTAAGTAGTAGGGTGTGGGGAGGGACTGACATCCTTTCAGACCTCTCTCTCAGATGACAAATGCGGGTAATTGGTAGTGTGGAGAGGCTGGCCTCTCTGCTGAAACCTCTCTCTGTAGTGATGTGTGTGCATAGTAGGGTGTGTGGATGGACTGGTCTTCTTTTGAGACCTCTCTCTCAGATAACAGGTGTGCGTAGTAGGGTGTGAGGAGGGACTAGGCTCTCCTTTCAGAACTCTCTCTCCAATGGCAGGCGGGCATAGTAGGGTCTGTAGAGGGATTGGCCTTTCCTTCGAGACCTCTCTCTCAGATAACAGGTGTGCATAAATAGGGTGTACAGATGGACTAGCCTCTCTTTTGATACCACTATCTCAAATGAAAGGTGTGAGTAGTAGGGTGTGGGGAGAGGTTGTCCTGTCCTTTCAGATATCTCTCTAAGTTGATGGATGTAGGTAGAAGACAGTGAGGAAAATCTGGCGTCTTTGCTGAGACCTCTCTCTGTAATAATGGGTGTGTGTAGTAGGATGTGGGGAGGGACTGGCCTCTCCTTTCAGGCCTCTCTATCACATGACAGGAGTGCATAGTAAGGTGTAGGGAGGGACTGCCCTCTCCCTTCAGACATCTCTCTCAGATGACAGCTGTGCATAGTAGGTTATGTAGAGAGACTGGTCTCTCTGCTGAGACCTCTTCCTGTAATGATGGGCGTGTGTAGTAGGGTGTGGTGAGGGACTGAACTCTCCTTTCAAACCATTTTCTCAGATGATTAGTGTGTATACTAGTATAGTAGAGTGTGGGGAGTGAGTGCCCTCTCCTTTAGACTTCTCTCTCACATACCAGGTGTGCATAGTATGGTGTAGGGAGGGGCTTCCCTCTCTTTATAGACCTCTCAGATGATGGGTGTGCACAGTAGAATGTGCGGAGGGACTTGCCTCTCTGCTGAGACCTCCATCTGTAATGATATGAATGCAGAGTAGGATGTGGGGAGGAACTGCCATCTCCTTTTAGACCTCTCTCTCAGATGGCGGAATGTGTTGTAGGGTGTGTAGATGGATTGGGCTCTCTGCTGGGACCTCTCTATGTAATGATGGATGTGCATAGAATGATATGGTGAGGGACTGGCCTATCCTTTCAAACCTCTGTCTCAGATGACAGGTGTATGTAGTAGGGTGTGTGTAGGGATTTATCCTCTCCTTTCAAACTTCTCTCTCGGATGACAGATGTGCATAGTAGACAGTGTGAAGGGATGGTCTGGATGAGCTGACACAAGAGGAAGAAAAGTCTGTCTAAATATGAGGTAAACATTAACAGTACATGTTGGACTTGGCCCTTTTTGGCAGGTTCACCCCTAAACTGTTTGCCTTAAGTTCTCGCATGGTGTTGGTGGTTTTAGGTCTCTGGGCATTTTAGCACTGTGGCCCAGTGTAAAGTGTGTGCACTCTCTGTGTACATTTGATAAGGTTGGCCTACCCTCCCATAGAAATGCATTGGGGATTCCCTGACTAAATGTGTCAGCGGTAATTCATGGTATGGGAGGAGCAGCGTGGTCAAATTTCGTATATATGAAATTGTGAGAATAAATGCTGCACATTTTCCATGGACTGCAGGGGTCCTAGTGCCTGGGAAGCACAGTATTTGGATTTTCCCCAGAAGAGCGTGTGGGCTGCGCAGCATTTTGCCGCAGCCCCTTTGAGAGGGAATCCTCATTTTAGTGATTCCCCCGTGTTGCCTGCCGAACAGGAACCCACCCCGCATTCTTTTTATGCAGAACAGGAGCCCACCCCACTTTCTGTCTGAAATGGCGTGTGCCCACCCGCATTGGTGATTTTAAGAAGAGCAGGTGCCCGAGCCACGAACAGAAGACAGGCGCATCCGCCTGACTGTGTGGGAGCCTCGCGTACGGAAGCAGAAAGACGTCCGGAGCCCCGCAGGCCCTTGTCGAAGCCCCAGTCCCAAAGCGAGGGAGAAGTCCTGAGCCCTAGGCGAGGGCCCCGGTGAAGGTGGCAAAAAGTCTATGGCCAGGTGGGGCTCCCATGAGCTGAGGGAGACCTGTGATGTCAAGGGAGAGCCCTGCGTGTGGTAAAGAGCCTCACAGGCTCCACATCAAAGACACGGGCCCAGAAGGGGGCCCGGGTAAAGAGAGGCAAAGAGCGGAGTTGCCAGCGAGTCTGGTACAGCCAGAAAAGCCTGCAGAGCCACAGTGAGTAAGGGGTTCATTTGGCACAAGGTACAGTGCCTAGTTTGCTGAGCGGACCCGTCGTTCCGGGCTACTACAACGTGGGGGGCACATTTGTTTAAAATGCCCCAGTAAGGCCCAGAGGGCACAGATGTGCCAGGGTCCCCTTCACTTTGTTATCTCAGCTGCCCCGCTTGCAGAGGTCAGCTGCACCTATGGGGTAATTGTATTTAAAGGGCCCCAATGGGGGTCCAGAGGCACAGCGGTGCCTGTGTTTTTATGGCGGATCCCAGCTGTTCTGCGAGAGCACAAGCAGCTGCAACGTTTGGGGCATAATTGTTCTCAGGGCACAGTCTGTGCCAGTGCCCCACACTTGGGTTTCACAGCTGCATGGCAATTAGCGCCAGCTGCTACGTTTAGGCCCACAGTTCTTTGGGGGTCATTTCTGTGAGAGATAGGAGTGAGGAGCACTCCTCTGCCCCAGCGCAATTGCGCACGATGATACTATGCTGCGTTGGCAGCAGCCCTGACATTTTGGACACAGGGCATTTGAGCCCTGTGAGAAGGCCCATTGGCCAGAAGGGACTGTTGGGTTTGTAGGGCGCCAGGCCCTAATGTGATTTATGTGGTGCTAGGAAATTTTATTCATGTACTATTATTTACGCACCCTGTGTTATGCCTCTAACTGTGGTTTATGTATGAGGCTATTTTGCATACTGTTGTTTATGCTACTGAGATTATTCTGTACTGTGAGTTATACCCCTAATGTCAGTTATGCTTAGGAGGTTAGGGTATAATGCGTTTAGACTTATGAGATGATTGCATAATGTGTTTATGCTGGTGAGGTTGGCGCAGGATGTAATTCACGCCTAAATGTGACACTGTGCATAACATGGTTTATGTTACAGGATGATGCTGAGTACAGTGTTTGCCAGTGATTACTGGCTGTATTCTACGTTTATGATATGTCCTACATTTACTAAGTTCACTTTGTGATGGTTCTGACAGTGGTCCAGTTGGCCCTGTCAGGTGTACATAATCCCTTGTAGATATTATCTAGTGTCAGGTGGCACAATGTATATTATGTGATTACTATTCTAATGTGTTATGAGAATACAAAGGGTATTTTAAATATATCTTTTTGTGGAGTTCCTTTAGTGGTGTGCCTGGTATGTTGTTGCTGTGTGCGTGCGCAAATGCTTTACACATGTCCTCCGGGATAAGCCTGACTGCTCGTGCCAAGCTACCAAGGGGGTGAGCAGGGGTTATCTTTGGCGTGTAACTCCCATACCCTGACTAAAGTGGTGGTCTCTGCCTGGCTTTAGCGGAAGCCTTAGCCAACCGGAGATCCCATTTCTAACAGTACATATAATATATCTGGCGCTGTGCACTGTAATTGTGAAAAGATTAAAACGAAAAGATAAGCATGAATAATATGTAAACCTTTGGGTTAGTGTTGTGGAAAAATGGTGTGGAAATTTTACCCTCATAAAAGAAGAAAGCCAGCAGTCTGCTGGTTTATAGTAAAAAGCTGCAAGGTTCTTTATGAAAGCGCTTAAAAATGACTATCCACACATTAGAGATTCTATGGTCCAGTTGAAGATAGAAAAACCAACACAGGTACTGGGTAATACCGAAAATAAGAGTTTATTGGAAAAAAAATATACAGTGGCGGCTCCTCCACTAAGGCGGAGAAGTGTTATTATCATTCTATTTTTCTACTGCAGTGGCTATGTTTTTTTAATGCAGACAGGCGGAGCTGGGCTAGCCAGAACACTGCAGGGGAGGAGTGGTGACAATCTGTAAGTGCGCATAATGGTTTGGCTGTCCATCTTGGGCCAGGCAAACAGTCATGCGCACTTAGCATGTTCTCCAATGGCTGTATTGTACAGTCTGGGTGGAGAACATGCACAGCCTCCTACTCCCAGTCTGTGCGCTGAACCGAGGCAATCAGACCAATCACAATGCTGCTGTAAGGCAGCGTTGTGATTGGCTAGGGATGTCTGGGAGACTGGAGAGAGGAAGAAGACGAAGACAACAGAGGAAAGGCAGTGGACAGCTGTTCCCAGGTAAGTGATTTTTTTACATCCCTTGCTTCCCACCTTGCCTTACCACCCCTGTTCGGTACTAGCCACCACTGAGAAAATATATATGTATCTATATATATTTTACACAACAAATCAGCTTCTTTTTCAAACTGAAGAACGGAAAGCACTCTGGTCATCCGATTCAGAATGTGTTTATTAGCAGACCCTCTGCCCCTCCAACAATATATATGTATATATATATATATATCCAAAGACCACTCTTTACACCGCTTTCCTCACGGCGCCCAAGTTTCCCAGGGAAAAGAGAGACGGACACCAAATGTTCTGTTTTACCGCAGCCAAAATTTATTCAGCATAGTTTTATAAGTGCATGTTCCGAACAAGAAACCCCAAACGCGTTTCGGCGTTCTCAGACGCCTTGCTCGCTATATATATGTATATACACACATTCACTCGGCAAAACATTAAACCTACTAGTGCGCATGCTCTTAAAAATAGTATTTTAAAGCCTTCTCTAATGAAAGCCTCGGAGATCGCCAATGCACAATTCACCTGCCCTAAACAGTCATCTAAGAGGGAAAATAACAGCATATGTATAATCTTCTGAGATTATCTACAAGGTACCTACTGGCAAATTGAACACCTGCAGGCTGTAGTATGAAAATACCCAATATCCTTTACTGGGTCTTTTGCAATAGCATGAACTCTTCAAAATTAACACTAGTCAGCCAAGAGAATTTCTCACTGTTACCACCATCACTAAGAAATCTGAAAGGTACTAAGGGCCATATGTATCAACATATTTCCCCATAAACACAGAATGGGCAAAATCCTTTGATGTTGCCTGCACCATGTTCAATGTTGTTCTTTTTTTGTACTGCTTTTTAAAAAATCATAAATGATTTTAGATTCCATCTAATTTAAATTATTGTACATTATGGCCTAATTTGTGGCATTTTTGCACAAGGCAGCGCAGCAAGGCACCTTGCTGTGCTAACCTCCACCAAAGTAAAAAGGCAGTAATGCACCATATTTAAGCAATACAGTGAAGTACTGTCCTCTTTGCCTGCACTGGCACAGGTTCGGCTACCTAGGACCAACATAGGTACCCTTTAAACTATGGTGCAATGGTGCCTCTTTTGCAGGCAGAATTGCTTTTATGCAGAACGGGGAACTTTCCTGCACAAAAACAATCCAAACAGGCATTTTCCTCTTTCTATGTGTGCTGCAGAATACAGCACACATGGAAAGATTAAACAACAAAGAGAATTAAACAGATTTCTCCTTGTTACGCCTCACCTCAGGAGGAGTATGGATTTGGTGCTTCCCCAGGTTTACATCACTTTGTAAATCTAGGGCAGTATCAAATTCTATAGTTGTTGAAAGGGAAAACTCACTACAATGCTAGGGAAACTCTTCCCAGGCGCAGAGTAAGGTGACGCATCGATTTGCACTACATCGCCTTACTCATGATTTATGAGGCCACTCAAAGCCACTCAGGTTGGCTTTGTGTGGCTTCTTAAATCTTTATAAGAGCCCTGCATCATGTATATACCACTTTAGGTGGTGCAAAAGTCGTGGGCCTAGCTTTTCTTTTGGGATTTCCCTAAATAATTTAGCTTTTTTTCCTTCTGGTTTTTGCTGATTCTCTTTTCATGCCTTGGGACTCTGGGCGTTTTCCCACTATAAATAATGTGAAAGAACATGGGCCCTTCCGACCCATGCTAGGAAGTCGTTCTTACTGAATTGGTCAGGTGTTGTACATGTGAGTGCCCTGTAAATAGGTACACCACATACCAAGGGCAGGTACTGCACTAGCTCATGGTCGGACGCAGCACTGACTGTGCCACCCACCAGAATAGCCTTTTCAACAGGTGTCCAGCCTACCATTGCAGGCCAGTATGTGCACAGTTGCACCTAAGCTCAGGATGGCATTTCTAATTCAGTAGCCAACCCTGAGTGGCCTTCCACTACCACGAGAGCAACACTGGGGTAAGCCCTGAGGGGTGGAGCAAGTGTTAGCATAAAGGCAGGCAGGTACACATGGTGCTTCCTGTCCAGGTAGTGAAGAACCCCCATGTGGGGTTTTGCCACTTCTATAGGAGAGTGCATGCTCCAACACTGCTTCTGACTGGCTTTCAGGAGTCAGTATTACTCATTGAATCACCTTATGTGGTCTCTTCTGAGTTGGCCACCATTTGTGCACTCCTTCACAAAAAGAGCTACAGAGGGAAATAACGCAGTTTGCCCTCAACTCCCAACTCTTTCATAAAAAAACCTGCTTATATCTCGGGATAAACATCCTAAGCATACCCCAAACCTGTTCATGGTTATACTACTTAGGTACTAGCTCAACAATGCACTACTATAAGAGCAATAAAAAGAGATTTTTCTAGCTCCTAAACTATAAAAAAGAGCTAAACAGTCACTAGCACTATTTCCAATTTTAATCACTGCTGTGTGTTTGCTCACGTTAAAAACAAGACCTAGTGTCGTGCTCCATCAATTTGATAAGAGAAGCCAACATGTATCAATGCCTCTATGGGAGGCTTATTGTGAGCGCTCAAAACTTTTCCGTGTGGCCCAACTCCCATGAAAGGGAATAGGAACAGGAGGAGTGCTTGTAAGAAGCGTTTGTCAGGCTTTTTTTGTTTTAAAGCGCTAACTAAAACCACTGTCCACACCTCAAGTCCCGCTTGACTCTCGCTCTGACCTAGAGCCTCTACTCCCTGTTCCCATGCACTCCTGCCCTATCTGTGTAGCCGAAGTTCCGCGCAGTGCACACAGCTTCAGACTCCCTACCCTCACTGAGTACATGAGCTTCTGCTCACAGCACAGCACAGCACAGCTCATCTCATCTCATCTCATCTCATCTCACACAACACTGTAGCGTGAGCACCTGCTCACAGCTCCAGTTAACCTTTCCTAAGCTTATGGTGTGGTGTACCTGAGCACCAGCTCCCTTCTCCCCACTGTCTAAACTTCAAAACTCCGACTCCGAGATATAATCTCCTCCCTAGCTGCAGTGCACCCAAGGTCATGCTACCATCTTTAATGTACCTCTCTTACTTACCATGTAGGCGAGCCCCTACTTACTGCGTCAAAACCCTCGATGTGAATCTGTGCTCCTGCTCACGAGCTTGTCTACCACTTCCCTACCCTCTCCGAGTAGAGTACCTGAACGCACTGCCCAAGTCCTCTCCTGCCCTCGCTGCATAACTAACAACTTATAAGGTCCCAAATGCGAGATCTATTGGCTATGCCAATGCTTGTTATTTCATACTGTCATCTTTTCCCACATGTAACATTTTATTTCACTGCTTAAATGAAGAAAAATATTTTTCAAAAATATTCTATTAGATCAATATCGGCTATTTTAAACTTCAGTCTTAAAATATTTTGACTACGTAATTTCTTTTGCGCAGCTAAGGCAAACAACGTGCTGGATTAGAAGTAGCAGCTAATGGAATCTGACTGGTCTTAATAGTGAGTTCTGAACATTGGGAGAAAATGCCCAAGGTGTGGACTTATCTAGATTTTTTAAAGAGAGTTTAAATAAAACAATATGTCGGGCCTACTTCAAGTGGTTTGTTCAAAAGTGGTTTGTTTTATTCCTTTTTGTGGTATGATTAAGACAGTAACTGCCAGGCCTATTTCATAAAGCAACTTCTGTGAGTAGTTGTGTCTTACTCCAAGTTTAGGAGAGAATTAATTGATGTATTTCACAAGATAAGACATGCTTATTGATGGAGAAAAACACTTCATGAAATTTCCATTAATTTTCAGGAGTCATTTCCCTTTGAGACAATAATAAGCTAGAGAAACCCATAGAAATAGTTCTGTAAATTGCACCAATATATAGAATTATAGATGGCTAACAGTGAATTACAGGGATTTTTTTGCCAAGGGGTTCTGAGCAGTAGCAGCTCCTCGAGGGAGTGCTGCAAGGCGGTGGGGTGGGGCGGCATATGGACGAACGGGGGCAAGTACATAAATAAATAAATAAACCGAATTACATAGCGCGTGCTGCAACGCCAAATGGTGATGCAGTGCTCACAATGTAATTAATTTTATTTATTTATTTATGTACTTACCTCCGTTCGGCTGTGTGCGGGGATTTACTATCCCCCACCCTGCGCTCCCCCACCCCGCCGCACCGCCCACAGCACTCCCTCAAGGAGCCGCTACTCATTCTGAGTGGCATCAAATAGACAATAAGAGCGAAGCTTGAGATGTGTATGATGTCACATAGACCGCTGAGGTTAAAAATATCTCAGTAATTCACTTGTTACAAGTGTATAATTTTATGTTATGTATGGCCCACAACTTCACTGGCTCCTCTTTCAAATACTATGTAGGGACAGAGGAGTAGCAAGGGAGCCTAACAGAACATAGCCTCTCTTCCATGTCGAAAGTTTAAAAAAATACCAGCCCATCACCTGCCATCCACCCTCATCAATCTCTGTGCTCTCTCTTTCAGAAGCTGTGCTCTCTGATTTCCAGTGTTCCTCTGACGCGCTTTTAGAGAACCCAGTCATAGTATCCTAGAATTCCTTTTGATGTAACAGCTGTTGCTACATCACAGCAGTGAATGACTGGATTTGACAAGAGCCAGAGAACTTGGTCACGTCTTATGCCCGTGCCGCTCTGGAATGGGTGATCGATGTGAGCTCTTGTGCAGGAAGTGGAGGGATCAGGAAAAGATCAGGTAGGTAGGTGGTATTGGTGTGTTTCGATCCATTGGACATTGGCCTTCACAGTGCAATGGTTAAGTTCTTACAGAGATTTGACAAGAAGTCTGTGGCCAAGGTTCTAGCTGAAGGCGGGGAGGCAGGAATGGCCTTCTGAAGATAGTATTGGTTTTGATTTTCCAATGTGCAGCCACATCTCAAATTTTCCCAAACCTCATCAGTGGCCCTCTCCACCCAACGGCACACCCATATCTCAATTCCATAATGCCTATCGTTAGGATTCTTAAGGAGTAAGCACTCACATTTTAACTATACAAATGCTCTGCCTTAGACCTCTTAACGTGCATGTTTGACTTTTTTCTTTATAATGGTTGCTACTTTTATGCATAGTGCTCACACCAGATTTTAGCATGAGCATTTGCACACAAACTATTATATAACTAGATCTGCTAAATCAGCACTGGACACCTAGGTGATTTATTAAGCACTGCCCAGGAGTGCTCAAATGAGCTCAAAGTTGATACTTTCAGGCCTCCATCACTGCATTTGTATGCATTCAGAGGGACTCACAAACGCAATCTGATCCTCAAATCATATTAGTGTATCTGTCCAGTGTCCCGAGATAAATCCATCTGAGCCAAAGTGCATTGTGGGGATTCCAGAAACATATTGGGCTGTGAAATGTTACGCACCCTTCTGCATCTTTTAAATGCCCCCAATAGAAGCCACAATTTTAGGTCGAGCCTAACACAGCGCGCATGCGCTGCACTATGGGAGGCGTATTGTGAGCGCCTAAAACTTCTCCGTGTGGGTCTGACTCCTCTCACACATTGGATTGGCCTTTGCATGTGGGTTTCAATACTGAAAGCA
This sequence comes from Lissotriton vulgaris, assembly GCF_964263255.1. Lineage (NCBI taxonomy): Eukaryota > Metazoa > Chordata > Amphibia > Caudata > Salamandridae > Lissotriton > Lissotriton vulgaris. The sequence continues at coordinate 1,500,088,195 of NC_141691.1, forward strand.
CGCAAATGGTCAAACGCGGGTGCATGCCCCACCTCTTCTTAAAATGTTCACTACCACGGCGTTTTGGTCTCGGGAGCGAGCAGCGGCACGCAGGGTGGCAGCAACATTCCGACCTTGTTACATCGTGGATCAGGTTACTAAATAAACATAGCGCAGTTGCTTTCTCTTTCACGGCCGCCCTTGTTTAATTTTCTGTTGCTTTGCTTCCGCCCCCACCTGTTGTCCATGTTCACAATGCTCCCAAACCCACCCGTTGTCGGAGCCCTGCATTCTGCTCCATGAATGCGTTCATTGCGGGCTGCGGTGATCTGTGTGTGGATGACAGCCTGCTGGCCTTCCGGTGCGTGACGGCTCATGGAGGCCTCGGAGAGCCCTGCTCCATCTCCGCTGCAGTACCTTGCTGCAGCACTGACGGCATCTCAGGCCTATCATGGATATAAAGAAATTATAACAAGGCCCAACTGCCATGAAAGGGGATAGGAATGGGAGGATAGGAATGGGAGGAGTGCTTGTAAGAAACGATAGTCAGGCGTTTTTTGTTTTAAAGCGCTGATTGAAACCACTTTCCAAAGCTCATGTCCCGCTTGACTCTCGCCGTGACCCAGAGCCTCTACTCTCTGCTCCCATGCACTCCTACCCTAACTGTGTGCACTTTCATCTCAAAATCTACTCATGGTCACATTACCTTCTTAGATTTTATCCCCCTATGATTTTGTAATGAACACTATGGGGCTGATTACGATGTAGGGCGGATCGCCACTGCACGCATGGCGGTGGTGATCCACCCAACATTTCCTTCTGCCCGCAACCCATTAACCCCCCGCCATATTAGTATGGCGGGGGGCCCCGGTAGACGGAAAGACCGTCTGCCAGTTTTCCACCGGTCGACTTATCGACCGGGCGGAAAAAGATCATTATATGGTGACGTTATCTGTGAGACGCAGCCATCCATATTATGATGCATGCTGTAATGTGTGGTTGTGGTGTCTGCTGTTGGGGGCCTGCAGCGGACCCCCATGGTATTGGGGGTGGGGGGTGCACATGGGGTACCTATGGTACCCCCCTCATTCCCGTGCACTATGTGGCAGGCACCACGTGGTGCCTGCCATGTAGTGCATGGGAATGCCGTGCACAGTCCATTTACACTGCGAGTGAGTCTGCAGCCACCAGATCCACCCACAATGTAAAGGGGCCAGGATCCTAATTTGCATGGTGGGACCGCCGCGACTTTGACGGTCGGTCCCTGGCTCCCCTACGGAGACGGGCGGAATTTGTCCGCCCGCCATCGTAATTGACCCCTATATTTTCAACTAAGCAGAGCATTGATACCCTAAGGCTTACTCAATGTATACCCACCACCCTAAAATGAGCATCGCCACTTTAACCCACAACACACCGTTGCACCTACTGAAGAAGTAGTTCTCGCATAGGGAAAGGGGCCAGAGGAACAAGTTTTAATTAATTGATTATATTGCCATGAATTCATGATAAAAGTCCAACTGTAGGTGTCAGCTCGACTGGTTCTGCTCATTCCTCTCCCGCAGAACGCAACGGGTCAGACTCCCTCCTTTCCTCTCGAACCCTACACCTACCACCTGTGGAGTCCCCCTACGCTCTTCAACGTCTACATGGCTCCGCTCTCTCCCTTAGAACCTATGGACTCAACATTGTCTCATACGCAGACAACACCCAACTCATCCTCTCCCTATCCAACGAACCCAACACCGCCAGACACAACTTTCGAGAAGGCATGGAAACCGTCGCCAAAAGGATGAAAAACAGTTGCCTACAACTAAACACCAACAAAACGAAAATACTCATCATGGACCCCAACCCGACGCCCGGAACAACAATGGGTGTCCCCCACCCTCAGAATCCTGCCCACCCCCATGGACCACACACATAACCTGGGAATCATACTGGACTCACAGATCAAAATGGACTGCCAGATCAACTCTATCTCATCCTCATGCTTCCACGCCCTCTGCCTCCTACGTAAGACCTTCAAATGGATACCTCTCGAACACAGAAAGACTGTCACTCATGCTCTAGTCACCAGCAGGCTCGACTACGGCAACACACTCTATGCCGGAATGAACAAAAACCTCACTGCAAGCTACAGAACATCCAAAATGCTGCCGCAAGACTGTCCTTAACCTGCCAAGACACTGCCACATCTCCAACCACCTGCACATACTCCACTGGCTCCCCATCGAAGCTAAAGCCACCATCAAGATGCTAACCCACGCTCACAAAACCCTCCATGACACCAGACCAGCATACCTGAACAGCCAACTCAAATTCCACGCACCCCAAAGGACCCTACGATCAGCCAAGCTTTCCTACGCCGTGGTCCCCTGCACCAGAAAAACCAGATCGGGAGGTCGCTCCTATTCCTTCCGCACGGCCAGAGCCTGGAACGACCTTCGGCTCCACCTCAGAGAGACAAAATCGCTCTCCATGTTTGCAAGAAACTTTAAAACCTGGCTCTTCAACAGACCGCCTCCTTAATGGACTGGAACCTGCGAACCCTCCCCCCTGCCCACCCCCCAGCGACTTGAGACCCTTGCGGGTGAGTAGTCATTCTTAACAAACACCTGATTGATTGATTGTCATTGTAAAGGTGTTTATTATATATAATAATTGCAGTGATTTTAATTAATCGAGCAATAAATAATTGCTTTCTTATTTAAATCCAGTTAATTACCCTAATGGCTTTCTACCAGATCCATGCATAGCACAGCTAATACTGACCATGATTGTATTATCACGTTGTGTTCAAATGTCAATTAAAGACACATACAGCTTTATCTGCTGCCAAGAAGTTAAACAGTAATGTTTTTATATGGTTTGAGCCAAGAAAACTGTGGACATGATTTTAACATCATGTGAGCACTTAAATTCCAAATATACCGAATATGGACAATAAGGTCTTTGTCAAAGTAGCATATGATGACCTTTTTCTAATATCATACCGAAGCTTAAAGCATGCTTTCATCTGAATGGGTATCTTAAACTTAAAATAACACTACAATAATAGAACCACAGTATCATATTTAATACAATTCAGCTGCTATATAAGGACGGTTGAACTTGTTATTGTAAACCGGTTTTTAGCCTCTAAGCTCTCAGGTTATTTGTAGTTTTGACTGTTTTGCTAAAAAAATAAGACAGCGGGCAGAGTTGAGAGAAATATATTCATTTACATGTGAATGACAAGCAGCGTCCAGCAGGTCTACTGACTTACTCCTGTACATTTTTGAATATTGATTGTCTTATTGGTACATCTGTAGGCTACAATCTTGCAAGTTAGTCTGTGGACACAATATGTTTTTGCAATTTAGAATGCCTAAAATCATCGGAGATTATTGTTTCGAAGAAAAGTCCATTTATTGACTATGTTCGGTTTTCCAATAGAAAAGATTAGTTCCATATAAAGTTAAAGGGTTCAACAGACTGCCATATTGAATGCCTTGCCTCATCCTCAAAGCCTACTCAGCAAATCCAAAGGCGATGCGCATATGATTTTTAGACGAACAGGGTTTATTGGAGGGCTTGGTCTTATGCCCAAAAGCTAGGCCAAAGCATGTGTGCTTCTGTATTTGGTTGGCATGGGGGCTTTTACAAAGGTCAGGCATTATGCTCAATGCACAAGATACACAGTTGAAGGCCATCTGTAACTGGTTGTGGTGGGACAGGGTTGGGTGCAAGATGAGGGCTAAGGACAGAGCCTGGGAATAAAATTGGGCCCCCACTCAAAGCAAGATGCGCATGGCGGAAGGCTGTATAAATGTTACTTTGGTAGGATTTGAGTGGGTGCAAAATAATCATAAGATATAAGATAAAATGTGTTTACTTCAGCAAAATTAGCATTATAGTTATTATACAAAGCCTAAAAGCCACTGCCAATCGCCAGTAATGGTATGGTATGCAAATCATAACACATCACTGCTTTAAGCTTATTAAAACCTCACATGACATCACAGATGCCATCCTAAATGACATAGTCGTCACTGATAAGATCACAGTTGACATGAGCTATGATCAAGGTTTTGGAGCCATAGTGGGTGGTTTAATGGTGTGGCCAAAAGTTACGTTCTGCGCTCAGTTCCCACTGGGAGTTTATTAATGAACTGTGCGATTACTTAAAATCTTTACAGTATAAAAAAATACAGTTTGGTTCAATAAAATACAGTAAAATACAGTAAAATGCCCCCCCCCCCCTCGATCTACACCGGTCAGGACCATTGGTGCAGCTATGTGGTCTCGATACTGACTATGTTCACTGGTACTGTACATTATTAAAAGAGTTAGAGATTTAAAGTCAACGTGAGACCTCGCTTACTAGAGTCTGGAAGGCGTATATAAGTTCGACATCCTCAGTTGCACTGTGGGCTTCATCGGACCCTGGGTCGGCCCCGGTTGGATACCTCTGACCGATGGGACCCTTGTCTTTTCGGTGGCTTCCTGTGTTATCTATTGATTGCCAACTTTAGGGCGGCGGGTCACTGGGCTCTTCGGGATTGTGTCCTTTAGTTGGTTTTCGAGTGCCATTTTAATTTGATGGATGAACTTGCCTATCCTAGCTCATAGCACATATGTAGGTCTTTTTGTAGTCCCCATGTCAAGCCACTTTACTCTAGTGTTGCAGTGCTACCTTGAGATCAGTATTAATTTATCGTCTATTCATAATGTTTGTGTGTTATATGTTTGTGAAGCTAGTTAGTCCAGTGGTTAGTGTAAGTAAACATTAATGTCATTTTAAATTGTTACAATTTGGAGAGTGTGCCCATTTTTTCCTTAGGTCGAGCCTCGACAGCGCATGTGCTGTCTGCAAGACCTGGTGTATCTGTTCTGTGGGGGATTGTCAGACCAACCAATTGCCATTGGTTCTTTCTTATGGCATTACAAAACGATGGCTTTCAATTGGCCCATTCCCCTCAATTGTCCCTCCTTCCAGTGCTTGTTTCAATGGAGGCGATGTTGGCCTTCAGAGCTTCCTCCTGCACAGCGCATGTGATGGCCGCCCCCCCCCCCCCCCCCCCCCCCAGGTATCGCTGTCTGTAACAGCCTGAAACTGTCTGGCTGGAATTTGGGTTGGCACAGGGATTATCGCAACTCACAAGATAATTTTAATATGGTACGTTTTACTTTTGTTTAACATGAAAACCCCCTGAGAGTTCAGTTTTTTTTTTTTGCTGTTGTATAAAGTGCTTACTTGGTGGTAAGCTCTGATACCATTACGTGAGCACCAGTTGCTTTTCAATCAGTCATTTGTAGGCACAGATTACGTGATTTACCTAGAAACACAGAATGTTGGAATGTCGGAGTCAAGACTCGAACCCGGTTCCCTAAGTTCGGAGTCCGACACTCTAGCCGATCTGCTCTGTTGCTCTAAAGTCAAATTCATGTGTATTCCAAAGCTGCTGTTGGAGTGCTTCTGTTCCGACAGGTGAGAGCGCAATGACAAGCGACACCGACAAGTGTCTGGGGCCGCAGGACGTGAAACAGCTGAGTGACGATTCTCTGCCACAGCAAGGATACGTGAGGTCAGCATGGGAGCGCGATCTGTGTGGATTTATACAAAAGACGTCTAGTATCGTTTGCATTGCTGATGTCTTGTAAGGCCTATATGAGTGTTCAGGGAGTGTTTAAATGCTAACACATGGCGTGTTGAGTCCCTCAGTGATGCACTTCCTGTCTGCCTCAGTTAATTACACAGTGGCGTTGCGTGCAGAAGCTGCTGCAGAAAAACGGTGCGAAGCAGGTGACATGCCTATTTCCTTCCCATTAAAAGTACAGTTTATGTTCCTTGCAGTGTCTGTCTGAGCCTTTTCTTTGCTTGAAACAAAATCTTCCTTGTGCCCATGAATACATAAATTCCACAGTGGGGGATTGTCTGTATGCAGGAAGTGACATGAACCTCCTGTGCACAATTTGGTCATGTTGTCCCTCCTCTATATGGTCAGGTCTATAGAACTGACTCATACATCATGTCTGATGTTTAACCCTGGGCGAAGCACTAAGCTATGCTCGTGGAGTTTGTGAAGTTTGCGCATCTTCGCACTACGCGAGCTACACGTAGCACAGTGCGAGCACGCGTAGTGCAGCATAGCGTAGTGCTGCGGTCCTTTTTTGCTTCTTCGCGGTCCTCATCATCATGTTCGCGACCGCGAGCAAGCAAAATGACATCCCGGCGACATTCTCCAGGTGGGGAGGTCTGGTTTCTCATTGTGAGTGGTTGCGCATGCTCGCGACCACTCTCAATGAGAAACTACCAGTTCGCGTTGAGAAAGCTGCCGCTCGAGTAATAATCCATTTGAGCAGCAGAAAACTACAGCTCGTACTGTGCAAGATGCCATTTTCAATGATTGCACAGTGCCGGATGCTTGCCCGCACTGTGCAATCATTGAAAACGCATCCTGCACAGTGCGAACATGCTACTACGCAGCTCGCGTAGTGCTACGTGAAGTTCGCGTAGTGCGAAGTGCACTTCGCGTAGAGCTACTTCGCGAACTACCCCACCCCTACTGATGTTACATACATCACTGACCTCCCTCGCAGGCCCATGCTAGTTGTGTATATAATCACATTCTAGCTACATACATATATAATATGCTTCAACATTGTGACATAACCATTTTGAACTGTTTTTGAAGTATGCACATTAGATTAGACAGGAGGCAGCTTTCTGATACCCAAAAGGCATACGCACAAATCCATTGTGCTTTCACTGTGCTCTCCAGGGATTGTAGCTTTGCAGGATGTTCCAGTGTTGAGGTAGTGTGCTTTTTGCCACATTGGTGCAGAGAGTCTTATACTCGCTTGCTGGACAGAATGTGTAGCAACAGTACCCCCTCCCATCTATGTTCATTTCTACAGGTGCAGTCCAATTCTTAATTATGCAATGGGGGCTGGTGGTTGCATTCCTTCCGGCAGTAATAGTTCTTGATTTATTGTGCATGCCTTTTAATCACAAAAGCATTGCCTCTGTACTTTGCTTCTCCTGATAGAATGATTGTTGCAATTCCCCTTTATTGGCACCAGTTCTGCGCGCTTTTCTTTTATATCAATTTACTTTTTAGGGAGTTCGTTCTAATGAGGAGTTATGTTTGGAACACAGTTTTGCTTGACCAGTACAAACAAAGGAGAACACGGGAAAGCTTTTTTACTTTTTAAAAGAGCTTCTAGAATTTCAGGGAACCATAGAAAAAATTGAGTGAGAAAATATGTATCTTACATTCTTGCTCTTGGGAAAGCACTTAAGTTGGGGAGGGCTTCTGTGGCAGAGAAAGTGATTTTTAAATCTCAAATATCACAAAATAGGGCCCACATAATCTAACTGTAAGGCGCCGCTCATTTCACCAGGCAGGCTGTGAACGGTAGCTACGCAGACAGATGGTGCCAGGCCTGCCTGTGCTGTGGCATCCAAGCTTTGTACCCAGTGTGCTTCTTCCTCAGGGCCCAGGGTCTCCTGCTTGTTTCGCGTCTCGTTCGTGGCAACCCCTGTTCAGTTGAAGTGCAAAGGTTGGGGAGCAGTGGGGAAGCCCCTTGCCCTACGGACAGCTCCTGAACTAGGACGGGAGGAGGAAGCTAGGGTGAAAAGTGCTATATGAGCAAAGCTAGGGATGCTAAGGGGTGGCCCCAGGAGCTGTTCCATTTACCATTACCTTTAAATAGGACATCTCCAGAAACTGGGCAGGAGGGCAGGGCTCTCTGAACCAGCAGCTGGGCATAAACAGCGGCCTGCCTGTTAATCTGTATGCACGATTTCCAACGTGCTATGTATCCCAGCTTGGCTGAGCCTACCTTCACGCTACATTGTTGTGTGCATGGTTAAAAGTGTGTGGTAGCTATATAAGACCCACCTGTGTCAGGGATAAACACTAATTGCAGCCACTTACAAGAAAATTGACCAGAAACCAATATGCAAGCAACAACATACTAGCACATAGCATCCAATGTGATGAACACCTACGGCTGAACACAGATGCACTATCTTAACCGCTCTTACACAATGCCTTTAGTGAAGCAAGAGACAAATCAGCTGGCATGCCCTATGTTTGTGATATATTATAGAGGGAGACAAATAATTGCCAAGGGAGGATTTTGTACAGTGCACATCCTGAGCCGATATATTTTCAGAGCTCTTAAATACGATGACAAAGAAATATGAGCCTGCATGACAATAACAGACTAGAGCTATGGCCGTTTTGGAACAGAGAATTTAGTTCAGTACAAAACGAGCATACGTTCTGCAGTAACTTTGCAATAGGAAGCGTCAAATCCAGTGCATTTTTAAATATCCCCATGCTAAAGATACTCACCAGTACAGGATCTGCTCAAGAATCTGGCACAGTTTACCTTTTCATACAGCATCATGCCTGAGATCGGGGAAAGGCTTTCATTTTTATTAGGGTGCATCTGATTAACAATGGTCTTGGTTTTGCTGAATCACATTGCATACCTTGTGAATTAAAAAACAAGCGCTGTTTTCAATGTGCCACGTTTGAGGAGTTTTATCCCAGGTTTTCAGCATGTTTGTGCTTTTCTGTTTTGTGTGTGAATGTGTTTGCCTATTTGTGCACAGGTGCCAATTTATACGATAATATGTGCTGGTGCCCAAAGTTTTTCTCAAAGCCAGCGGATGGCACCCACTAATGTCAGGATTGCCAGATACCAAGGATGCGTAGTCTGGATTCCACCTCGCGCGTTATTCTTCCAGCACCAAATACTCTCTGCCCCTTTATTTCAGTCGTGTTGGTTCTTTTTAGGTCGAGCCTAGCAGTGCGCTTACATTGCTCTGCAAGGCATGGTGCTTCTCTGGTCCCGGTGGTAATTCCCCATTCTTAGCCCTCTAGGCAATGCTGCAGCTGTGTCTCTGTTCCCAGAGGTAATTCCACATCTGTAGTCCTTTAGGCAGTGCTGCAGCTGTGTCTCTGGTCCCAGTGGTAATTCCTTATTCTTAGTCCCCTAGGCAGTGCTGCAGCTGTGTCTTTGTTCCCAGTGGTAATTCCTCATTGTTAGTACTCTAGGTAGTGCTGCAGCTGTGTCTCTGTACTCAGTGGTAATTCCTCATTGTTAGTACTCTAGGTAGTGCTGCAGCTGTGTCTCTGTTCTCAGTGGTAATTCTTCATTGTTAGTACTCTAGGTAGTGCTGAGGCTGTGTCTCTGTTCTCAGTGGTAATTCCTGATTGTTAGTACTCTAGGTAGTGCTGCAGCTGTGTCTCTGTTCTCAGTGGTAATTCCTCATTGTTAGTACTCTAGGTAGTGCTGAGGCTGTGTCTCTGTTCTCAGTGGTAATTCCTGATTGTTAGTACTCTAGGTAGTGCTGCAGCTGTGTCTCTGTTCTCAGTGGTAATTCCTCATTGTTAGTACTCTAGGTAGTGCTGCTAGCTGCTTTTCTGGTCTCATTGTTAATTCCTCATTCTTAGTCCTCTAGACTCCTCTAGTAAACAATAATAATTTACAATACCAACAGCTCTACCTTTCACAAAAGAGAAAGCAAATAAAAACAAAACAAACATATAATCTTGTCTAGTATTACAACTCTGTACTGCACACTACTATACTTTATACAACAGCACGCTATCCTAACACTAATCTTTAGTATCTACTCACTAAACTCCACTCTACGGTGAGACCTATTGGCATTGCCAATGCTTGTTTTGTATAGTGGTATGCAGTAGGAAGAGGCTTGCCAATTATATTGACAAGAGACATGGCCTTCATCCCTATAGTTTCTTGACAGGGTATGATCAAGTGACCACTTAGTGTCTCTATATGCTGCCTGGGATCAGCAGTGCGCCTGGATAATATGTAAATAGGTTGCATCTGGTGCAACCCACCCACTCCTGAAACGTCTTCAGTGTGTGTGGCTTGTGGGAAAAGTGGCCACTGAAAGTGAGATCCTCCCGATTGAGTGAAAATCTTCAACCCACCCACTTCAAGAATGCATTCAGTGATTGTGGTTGTATAATGTCATTGAACAGCTAAACCAACAGATTGCATGTAAATCCCCATTCCTAATCCATCCACTCATTTTATGTATTCAGTGAAAGTGGCCCTGTTCTGTCACAGAACATGTGATCTGACAGAATGCATGCAAGTCCCCATTCCCCACCCACCTTCTGTTGCAATGCATTGAGTCATTGTGGCTGTATAAGGTCACTGAACGTGTAATCTGACAGACAACATGGAATTCCCCATTCTCAACCCACCTATTTATGGAATGTATTCAGTGAATGTGGCTGTTTTCGGTCACTGAATGTGCAATCAAAAAGACTGCATGTGAGTAATTTCATATCCCTCCCCTCCCGAAATGCATTCAGTAAATATGGTAGGGCTTGTAAACACGTAATCATGTAATTCGACAGACTACTTGTAAATCCTCATTTCCAACCCACCCACTACTGCAATGTATTCAGCGGATATGACTGTATTTGGTCACTAAAAATTTATTCTGACACACAGCATGTCGACCCCCCCTGGTTCTGCTTTTAGAGTAGAGTAGGATTTACTGTATGGATTAGCCATTCGGAAAAATGGGACGAGAGGCATCATGTATTGATTTAGTTCAGTCAGAGTTAGTCTTCATCAAAAGAGGGAAGTGTTCATACTTCGGGGTCCAACTTCATCGCCCTTCCTCTCTCCACGCAGAGCCTGTATTGGTTGCAAAACGTTTCACATCTATGATATTTCCAATAGGAGGGAGCAGAGGTTTCTAATTTTTTCAAGCCAGGGGTGATCAAGCCCACAATCTTAATTTGGGGAATATGCATGTGCCCCCTGTATTCCAATGTGCGCAAGAGGGTTCTTGTTCTTCTATTTAGAAAGGTTGTGTGACGTTACAACGCATGCTATTACAAAGCATGCCTTTACGAAGCAAGTTTTACAACGCAAGTCGTTGCGACTTGCGCCGGGGGGCGCTTGATAGTGAATAGTTTAATTTACTATTCCAACTCCAGTCCCCGTGGATAGTAGGGAAGGTGTTGGAAACTATTCCCTATCTTAGAGCGCCCCCCAGTGCAAGACGTTGTAAAAGTTGCGGTGTAATGGTTGCGTCGTAAGGGTACTTTGTTGTAAAAGTTGCGTTGTAAAGGATGTTCCCCATTTAGAAAGAACAATACAGTAGTGTACTATCAATCACCTCCCTTCTTTAAAAGGGCACATCTTGCACCAACCTCAAACAAACATGCCTCACTCAGTAAGAGATCCACCTCCCCTGTCTTCTATCACATGTTGTTACATAACTTTCGAAAAAGGCACTTCAGCAGGGCTAAAGCAGTCTTTGACCATAAGCTGGGTAATACACAGTCTCCAGTGATAATTCAAGAGTCTTTATTAGAAGACCTTCAAGTGTCTTTATTAGAAGACATGGGACGAATGCTACTGCACAACTCAAACTCAAATAAACTCTCCTAAACCAAAACTTGGCTTCTAGAAAAACAACAACTAGACACTTATAAAGAAGCATTGTGTACAATAATTATTCCTAGTTACCTAGTCATGAAAGTGTAGCTGCACCAATGTATAAACCCTGCTTCACATTAAACATGGCCTGTATTCTATTTAGAGTTTTGAGGTAGGGACATAAATGTTCAGAAATGCATTTTCCTCACATATCATCCCTGAACCCCTTTTTATAAGGCAAGTGCTAGCTGTTTGTCAGTGGGTAGTGTTTGCAGAGCCTGCATGTGCTAACTAAACACTAGTGGTAAGTGGGAACACGTGTAACAATTTGAAGCAAGACAGTGAAGCAGTTAGGGCCTTATTTACGAGGTTTTGGTGCGGGGCAGCGCCGGAAAGAAGCTTGCTGCACTGCCTTACGTCAAAAGAGATGAGCACCAATTTGCTGTATCTATGAGATACAGCGCATTGGAGTTCTGGACTTTTTGGTTCCGTCCAGAGGTGTCAGGGTACAACACCCGAAGACCCCGGAGTTCCACCTGCCTTGGTGCACAAATGAACAGAAACACGGGCTTCTCGATGGTGGCGTCAAAGACCAAAGGTTTATTACTGCAGGGACACAGAAGTCACAGAATCTACACACGGGCAGAGACTAGGAGCCTGTTCGATTTGTACAAAGAGGGCTGCTCCTTATATACGGTTTTTTATGCTAGGGGCAAATTCTTTACATGTAATACATTCCCAAAACCCTTGTGTCTAAAACAATAAATATTTGGTGTTACACAGGAACCGTCGATAATATCTGAGGCCAAACATTGCGAAAAGAGGGGTTCCCACTAGTTTGTCACAATTCCCTGTCAATATTGCATTCAGGACCCGGACCGCCTCATCGTAAAGTTCGTTACCTCCCCCTAATAAAGATTCAGAAAGAAAGAAACAGAGCCAGGTGTGGAAGATAGAAAAGCGGGATAAGGGATGTTTGTGGATTGTAAATGGGCAAGGCTACCGGCTTCGGCCGCCTAATCATGATCAGGTACAATGGACACGAAGACCAGTTTGGCAGGACTGGCCTCGGGCAGAGGAGGCAGCCTTTGTCGAATCATGCAGCTACAGCGTGATCTGGTTTAAGGTGCACGTGTCATGTAAGAGGTGAATCTCCGGCTACGGCTACGTGTCCTTAATCAAAGTGGAGTGAATGAAGTGATCAGAGGCTATTGCATATGTGAGGGCAAGGAAACACAAAATGGCGGCCATGATCTAAGATGGATGCCGTGGGTATATCAGAAATATGTCAATGGAAGGAGTGCTCTTGCTCGTAGCGTAGCGAAAACACTAGGATATACTAAATGGATCATTTGCGGTTCACTGATACCAATATTATGTATTTCCGACAAACTTGAAAACACGGGTTCAAGCCGTCACGGAACCTCAGACCCTCCTTTTGCCCTTACATAGGCAATTACTCAGTCTATGTCAGAATCTAGTTCTATGCTCATCAGGTCAGTGACATGTTGTTGTATCATCATCCTTTCTCGTGTCTTTTCTCCAAACGCAGGTGGTTTTCTGAGACAAGTCGCAGCACAAAGACTACACAGAGCAGGACCACACTGGATAATCAGACAACATGAGAATAGGAATACTAGGATGACACCAATGACCATTAGAACCTTCCATCCCCACGCTGAGATCAGAGTCCAAAACCACTCCATGAAGGACCAGTTTCCCTTGTCTACATGTATGGAGTCTGAAATCTTGTGCAACTTAGAGATCGCCTCATAGACTGTTGGAGCATTATTAGGAATAAAGACACAGCAGCTCGATTGGATCATTCTGCATACCCCACCTCGATCTGCAAGTATAACGTCTAGAACCATACGGTTCTGCAACGTCATAAGCCTATCCGCCTGAAGCTCAGCTGTCAGATTGCTAAGGGCACCAGCAGTTTCAGTAATAGTAGATTCAACTACCCGTGTTAGCTGACGTATGTTTCTACTATTGGCCATAGGTCCCCAGAACGGAAGGAAGCCTTTGAAGAAGTCTCCGGCTTCCTGACCAGCGGTATCTTCCTTGCTGAAGACACCTCTCGCTACTCTTGTTCTGTGGTAATCAGGTGAAGCAGTGTATGTCGGAGGCAATAATCGAGCAATATAACATGATCCTGAGAAGTCGGCAGGCAACCATGTATAAGCTCTGTCTCGACAAATGAAATAGGTACCCCTAGCAGTAAGAAAGGCAGGGGAAGAGTTAGCCGGAAACACATAAGTCTCTACGCACTCACTCCTCCCTAGCTGAGCTCTCGGATTTCTCCCATTACCTTGCAAACAGACCTGACCTCGGTGAGGTACGACCCAGATTGGAGTTGAGCTTTTACGCTTGCTTTCTCCTAAACTAAGGCGATACTCTGAAGTATTCCAACTTAAATATACTCGCAATTCATCTCTAGGGTATGATGGAGTATTATTGACGTCCTTGACCATGTCAATAATTCCCTGGACTAAAGCTTTGTTAGCAGAGTTATATTTAGTGGAACGTGGCGGACGTGGAGGATAAGTTTCAAGGGCATAAGCAAAGATGGTTTGGAAGGCCTGAAATGATCCATTATAGCTGTAAGGCAAAACCAAATAGGGAATACCTTTATCCATAGTGTGAGGTATCAAGCCACACACCCAGCAGTCTGTAGTGTTAACTACCAGTTGGTGTTGGTGCAAGAGCTGTACAAAAGTGTTGTTGGTGAATTCTGAGCGTCTGGCTTGCTCATGTTCCGGAAACGAGTGAAAAGAGTGTATAGAAGAAACAGTAGAAATAGCAGGATCAAGGGGAGGTACTGTAGAAACTGGCACAAAAATCAAACTTATGCTAAAGACGATTCCACCCACCAATGTTGCTAAAACAATCAAAAATGTAACGGCACATTGCATCAAGAAACATTTGCTGTGAAGAATTCTATTAAGTCTGTTTCTGCGAACGTAAATCACATTCTTTCGTTGCAGCGCAGGAAGCTCCATCTTCTACAATCCGCTCGCGACCACTGATGATGTGTACGTAGATGAAAATGCCTCTATCAGCCCTGGGAGTTCCCAGAACCAACAGAAAGATCGACCTTGTGTCAGACCCCTGCAAATTCAAACTAGGCACACAGCCACGACCCTACGGCTACCCAGACGGCAAGGCAATTTTAAAAACAATAAACAATAGCAAACTTCCTGGCTGAAGGCAAAAGGTTCAATATATCAAAATCACAATATGCAGTTGCCTGCTTTATTTGTCCTTTTTATGGCTTCTAAGGTTGTATTTCTGCTTCGCTGGTACTGTCTGATCGGAAAATAGTGTATCACTAGCAGCTGTTGCAGAGTTTAAGTTCGCAGATAGCAAAGTTTCTTCTGATGCTGGAGACAAATGTTCAGTGTTCAAAGGAGTCTTTTCAGGAGGAGAGTCAAGTTTCAAAGTGTCAGTAATCAAATCGGCATCGCTGAAAGGGATAAATTTCGGAGTGATTTCAGATTCGGAGGCACCAATTCCCTTCTTCACCCAGTCGTCGTAAGGCAGCGGCAACGGAGCACGCTTTACGTGAGAAGCGTGAATCCAGTGTTTTCGGCCAGCGACACGTACGGCTGTCCTCGTTGCCAGCAGGACCTGGAAGGGGCCGATGTAGCGAGGCTGAAGATTCTTTGTCCTCGCGAAGTTTCTGACCACCACGTGGTCGCCGGGTTTCAGCTGATGCCCTGGACTCTCCGGAGGTTTTGGCAAAGCATCAAAGACCTGTTGATGAATAAGACTTAATTTAGCAGTCAAGTCGTAAAGGTAGTCTATCAACATAGGATATTCAATGGAGCAAAATTGTTTAGGCCTTGGCACACCCCAGATATTTGCCGGGCGGCCAAACACAATCTCGTATGGAGAAAGCCCTATTCTAGAATGCACTGTTGCTCTCGTTGATAACAAGGCCAAAGGAAGTGCGTCTGGCCAGGCTAAACCTGTGGATGCTTGTATTTTGGCTATCTTAAGCTTCAGAGTGCCATTGTAACCCTCGACTAAACCAGCAGATTGGGGATGGTTTGCACTATGGAATTTTTGTTTCAATCCTAGGCCGGCACACACACTCTGCATAACTTTCCCTATAAACTCACTTCCGTTATCTGACCATACAATCCGTGGCATTCCATACCTAGGGAAAAATTCCTTGAGAAGAATTTTGGCAGTTGATAGGGCAGTGTTGTCTTTTAGTGGGTATGCTTCTATCCACCTGGAAAAAGCACAAACTACCACCAGGACGTATTTTAAATTGTTGCAGCGTTCCATGTGAATGAAGTCTAACTGAATCACTTCAAAGGGGCAGGAAGGAGGAGCGAAATGACCAGCTGGAGTTGGAATTCCCTTGCCAGGATTATGCATCAAGCACACCATACAATTTTTCACCACTTTCTCTGCACACTTACTGATTCCCTCATTCTTCCAGACCGGAGCCAACATCTTACATATCCCTTTAGAACTTATATGCGCTACTCCATGCGCCATCGTCACTACTGCAAGCACATATGCATCAGGCAACATCCAACGCTGCTGTTCTGTCAAATCAATCCAACATCCATTCGAGTCCAACTTGCCCGTACTTTCTCTCCATACACGTTTCTCTTCCTCAGTCGCTTCTTTCTGAATCTCTTTCACACTTTCCATAGTGTCCTCACACATTCCAGACTCAGCAATCCATCTTGCAGACGTAGCAACGTACATTCTACTCATCGTGTCTCTAGCTGTCTGTTTAGCAGTTTCATCAGCAAAGGCATTCCCACGACCAACATCATCCGTGATTGCTTTATGAGCACTGCACTTCACAATCGCAACTTCAGTCGGCAAGGTTAGAGATTCCAACAAGTCGTTAACTAGCTGACCATGTTGGATCTTAGTCCCATGGGACGTAATGAAACCTCTTTCTCTCCACAACCGGCCAAAACTATGGGCCACGCCAAATGCGTACTGACTATCTGTAAACACATTCACTCTCTTTCCCTTAGCTAAAACACACGCTCTCGTTAGAGCTATTAATTCTGCAGCTTGGGCAGAATTCTGACTCACTCTTGCAGTCTCCACAATCGTCTTCAAAGTCGTTACCGCGTAGGCAGCAGTCACATCACCATTCTCCAATTTAAAACATGACCCGTCCACATATAGCGTACCATCTGGGTCGGACAGGGGAGTATCTTTCAAATCGATACGTCCTTTTGTCTCTTCCTCCGTTTTGAAATAACAGTCATGTGGCTCAGAATCACTCGACTCTTGATCAGTCGGCAACAATGTTGCTGGATTCAATACATTGCATCTTTTGATCTGAATATGACTCACTAATAATGTCAGCTCGTAACCAGATAATCTCGCACTAGTAAGGTGTTGTGTCTTCGTTCGGTTCATGAGTGTATCCACTGCATGAGGAACCATGACCACTAGCATATTGTTCATCACCAAACCAGCAGATTGTCGAATGGAAGCTGCAGCTGCCGCTGTAGCCCTCAAACAACTAGGTAACGCTCTGGCTACCGGATCTAATGTTGATGAAAAATACGCACAAGGGCGTTGTTTATCACCAAATTTCTGTGTCAGAACACTCAACGCGCAACCTTCTCTTTCGTGAACGTAGAGCGTGAATGGCTTGCTGTAATCAGGTGTACCTAATACAGGAGCTGAACACAATGCTTTTCGTAATTCAGTAAAACTCTCTTGACATTCATCAGACCATGGCACCGGACTCGAAACATTTTTCCCAGTCAAAGCTACCAATGGTTTTGCTAAAAGAGAAAAATTTGGGATCCACTGCCTACAGTAAGAGGTAATACCTAGGAAGGCACGTACCTCTCTCTGTGTGCGTGGAACACTCATCTGCGTAATGGCTTTTATTCTTTCTGGGGTCAACTTCCTTCCCTCCTTTGACAAGAGATGACCTAGGTAGGTCACTTCTTGGCAGCAGTATTGCATCTTGGAAGGAGACACCTTATGATTCAAATTAGACAAATGATGCAATAGGGAAATTGTAGCTGCTTTGCAAGTTTCCTTGTCATCGGCAGCCACTAAAAGATCGTCTACGTACTGTACTAGGGCAGAACCTGGAGGAAGGACAAAGGAATCTAGCTGACTTTTTAAAGCTTGACTATAAATGGATGGACTTTCACAATAGCCTTGTGGAGCGCGTTTAAATCTGAAACTTCGACCTCCTAAACAGAAGCCGAAAATATCCCTACTTTCTTCGGCTATCGGAATGCTAAAGAAGGCATTCTTTAGGTCAATAACTGAGAACCATGTAGCTGTAGCAGGAATCAATGTTAACAAGGCAGTAATGTCTGGTACTACAGGAAACTGCGGAATTACAATCTTATTAACTTCTCTAAGGTCTATGACAAACCTATAAACTGGAGGTTTTGTAGGGTCAGTTCGCTTCAGAATCGGTAATACAGGACTGTTACAGACATTTCCTCTAGTTTCCTCAACTACACCCTTCTTAATCAAGTCTTGCACAATCAATAAAAGTGCACGCTCACCTTCACTCGATATTTTATACTGGGGAATTCTTGGAAATTTCACATTTGCTTTCAAAGTTACTACATACGGTGGAATTTCTAGGAGACCTACATCATTAGGACCAGTCGCCCAAAGAGAATCAGGGAGTGAACGTAGCTCCGGCGGGAGTGCGTCCATTGACAAGTACATCGGAGAGGTGATATTTTTACCCAATGTAAGCTGTACTCCTTCCGGAGAACAGTACAATGTCGCATATAGTCGTTTTAACAAATCTAAACCAAGCAGATTTTCATTACAACCTGTCGTCAAAATCAGGGGTGCTTTCAATTGGCACGGTCCAACAGAAATAGACAAAGGACCAGATATCGGGTTGTACACAGGGGCGCCTGAAAAACCTACGGAAACATTTGTTGAGCCAGACAAAGGTGCGCCAGGGAGTTTCGCATGCATGATAGAACTTTTTGCGGCACCAGTATCCAACAGAAACGGTTCGACTACACCTGATGTTGCTACTGCGACATAAGGCCCACTCTGATCCACTGGAACTGATACTACTCCCTCTCTCTGTCCATGGCTGTCCTAGTACCCATTTTGTTGAAAACCCTCTTCTACTTCACAATAATCTTCAACAAGATATTGCTGAGATCTATTTTGCTGAACAGATTGTCCATTTCTCTGATCAAAGTGATTGGAGGGACGATCATTCGTTTGTGGAGGCATAGCACCTCGTCCTCGTCCTCTAGAATTCTGCACAAAACCACCACGACCTCTCTGAGCTGCTGCTGCATTATTTTGCGCTAAGATCGGACATTCATTTTTATAGTGACCCTCTTTCTTGCAGTACGCGCACTGATTCCATTGATATTGAGGTCTTGATGTACTATAATCTGTCCTTTGGTATGAGTTTTGCTGCGTATTAGTCTGATTCGCGCGAGGCGGATACGCCTGCTGCAAAAGAACTTTAGTTTTTAAATCTTTCGTTTTCTTTTCTGATTTTTCCTTTTCCTCTTTATCTCTATTTTCGTAGTACTGTGCAGTCGCAAGTATTTGCGCTGTCGTAGATACAGCCCACGCACTTTCTGAGTCTTTTAATTTATTGCATAATTCAGGTAACAAATTATGCACAAATTTATCTACAAACAGTCTTTGCCCTCCTTCTGTACTCATGTCCTGACCACTATGATCCACAAAAGTCTCTTCGAACCTCGTGAAGAAGTCCGAGACACTTTCGTCTTTCTTTTGCCTACATGCTGACAACTTGTCCCAATTAACACGCAATGCTGGCATCAGAGTCTTCATTAGATCAATTATTCTACCTGGCAGATTAGCGATCAAAGGTTCAGGTTTCGCACCACCTATTTGTTGATTATCTGCTGCAGTGATAGCTGCCCAATCACCACCTAAAGCAGCCTGATGATCCTCTCTACGAATTTTAGCCCACACTGGTTGCGGAACTACATTACCAAACAACATATCAATGTCGGCTAAGTTCATTATACAAGCCTCAACTGTCTGTGTTAATTCCTTGTAATATCCGGCTGGATTCTTACGCGGATCTGGCAAGGCCTGTTTCACTGCTAACACTTCTGCTCGCTTCCATGGAATGTGTATCCACACTCGTTGGAACTGTGCTGGAGCAGCTACAACACCATTCGGTGCGTCAGCTTGCACAGCTTCGCGCCAAATTGGAGGAACCTCCCTCATAGGATATTGGCGACTTAGCTTCATTTTACCTTTCTCTAAATCTCTCGGTGAACGAAGAGATGGATCATTCCTAAAACTTAAAATGAGTTCCATCGCTTGCTTTATATTCTCACCCACTATCATTCCAGCAGCAAACTCCTTTTGAACCCTAATTAAATCTTCCAAATCTGATTCGACATCGTCTTCTTCTATCTCTTCACGTAACAACGAGCACATCTCATCAAAGACGTATCGTTGCGTTGGTTCTCCCCACTGCATAAATGTGTCTAGCACATCTCTTGTACTATATCTTCTACCCTTCGAAATCCATCTGAGAGCCGTGGAATCTAAAACTCCCCGTTCCTCAGTACTTGGAAGCTGACTCCGTCTCTGAACAGAGTCAGGAGTAGGAGTCTTAATCAAAGTTTTATATATAGGAGACAGCATATTAGTAACCGAATCAGTGATTCTTCGACGAACAGAAAGTGGAGTTAGTACACTCGCAGACATAGAGAATGCAGTGGAGGTAGGAATAGATGAGGAAGCAGTAGGAGTATCGAGGAAAATAGTTTCTGGAGCAGTAGGTACAGGGGTAGGTATAGGGGTTGGCAGTGTAGGAAGAGGAGGAGCTGTAGGAACATTTACATTCACCACTGGAAGTACAGGAACTTGATTCTGAGGGATAGGAGCAGGAGCACCAGGTTGTCCAGCAACCGGCAATTGAACATTCGGGACGAGTGGAGTCGTAGCACCTTGTGCATACGGTGGAGGTGACCGTAACAGATAAGATAGCAGAGGATCGTTTTCGGAGTCCTCCAGTATCTTAGCCATTTTTGATGGCAAGGCAGGATAGCACTTGTCAATCGCTAAGTTATGCTCTCTAATGGCTACATCTATGACCTTCTCACACTCGTTAGCCTGCAACTGTTTAGTCGCTTGTTCTAGAGTTAACTCTTCTTGTTCTTTCTGCTCTTTCTTCAACCTTCTCATTTCTCTCTGTTTGGATTCTTTCCGCCAATAACGGAAGGAATCAAACATTGCCGGCCGGGCTTTCTTTTTGAACAATTTCTCTTCTAAATTGTCGAGAATCTCTTGTTCAAAACTACCATGCAGTGGCCAACTAAGGACACCATCCTTCTTACAATAGCGGACCCATATCTCATTATAAGTTATAGGACCCACGCCATATTTGCAATATAAATCATATAGGGGAGTCCCAATCGGAGGAACCAGACAAGAGTCCTCCAATCGTGAGTCACGGTTGCAACCAAAACAAGACAACATTTTCCGACTTACCATTTTCAGTCCGGAACACAAAACAAACAAAACACGGAACAAATATGTGCACTCGAACCAAGAACTTAGGCCTACCAAAACGAACTGATGTATCGATACCCAAAACTAAACCAAATAGATTATCGTAACTAGAACAACCAGTGATAATCTGACAAAACCAAACCAAACCAAGAACCGATCAAGGATTTTTAACAATCCTCACAAAAGTAACCAGCTAGCTATCACTAAATACTTAACTGAGTCACTGAAGACGTCACCAAGGAGAAACCCGTCACGTTTCGCCGTACTAAGGACTGCACCACTTCGGGTCCAAGACAGGGCGACGGTCAAGGCAACGGCCCACTGCAGCCGTCCTGAACGGGAAACCCTCGTGGAAGAGAACTTCGGGCCACTTTTGCGATATGCCGGGATCGATGAAGTGGGGCGCCTCCCTCAGGAATCTTCACACGAAGCTTCTCGAACTCTTCAGGCTTTTGGACCGGTACCGAATGACGTCGCCCCACGTTGGGCGCCAATTGGAGTTCTGGACTTTTTGGTTCCGTCCAGAGGTGTCAGGGTACAACACCCGAAGACCCCGGAGTTCCACCTGCCTTGGTGCACAAATGAACAGAAACACGGGCTTCTCGATGGTGGCGTCAAAGACCAAAGGTTTATTACTGCAGGGACACAGAAGTCACAGAATCTACACACGGGCAGAGACTAGGAGCCTGTTCGATTTGTACAAAGAGGGCTGCTCCTTATATACGGTTTTTTATGCTAGGGGCAAATTCTTTACATGTAATACATTCCCAAAACCCTTGTGTCTAAAACAATAAATATTTGGTGTTACACAGGAACCGTCGATAATATCTGAGGCCAAACATTGCGAAAAGAGGGGTTCCCACTAGTTTGTCACAATTCCCTGTCAATATTGCATTCAGGACCCGGACCGCCTCATCGTAAAGTTCGTTACCTCCCCCTAATAAAGATTCAGAAAGAAAGAAACAGAGCCAGGTGTGGAAGATAGAAAAGCGGGATAAGGGATGTTTGTGGATTGTAAATGGGCAAGGCTACCGGCTTCGGCCGCCTAATCATGATCAGGTACAATGGACACGAAGACCAGTTTGGCAGGACTGGCCTCGGGCAGAGGAGGCAGCCTTTGTCGAATCATGCAGCTACAGCGTGATCTGGTTTAAGGTGCACGTGTCATGTAAGAGGTGAATCTCCGGCTACGGCTACGTGTCCTTAATCAAAGTGGAGTGAATGAAGTGATCAGAGGCTATTGCATATGTGAGGGCAAGGAAACACAAAATGGCGGCCATGATCTAAGATGGATGCCGTGGGTATATCAGAAATATGTCAATGGAAGGAGTGCTCTTGCTCGTAGCGTAGCGAAAACACTAGGATATACTAAATGGATCATTTGCGGTTCACTGATACCAATATTATGTATTTCCGACAAACTTGAAAACACGGGTTCAAGCCGTCACGGAACCTCAGCATTCCTGTCCTTTTCCATGTGTTGGCGCAGAATAGGCTGCCATGTGCCAGCGTAAGCACCGTTGCGCCATGGTGCTAGGGTGCCTGCGCTGCAGAGATGATTGTTTTTGTGCAGAAAGGGACATCTTCCTGCACAAAAACAATCGTGAGAGGTGTTTTCCTCTTTCTATGTGTGACGCAGCACACCCAGAAAAAAGAAAAATTAGGCAAAATAAAGGTATTTCTTCATGTTGCGCCTCCCTTACACCTCCCCTGGGTAGGCGTAGGGATCTGAGGCTTTCCCAGTTTTAAAAAACCTTGTAAATTTGAGAATGTGCCAGTTTCCATGGTTTACAAAACCTTGTACATTTGGGAATGATTCCGGGTTTTCAAAACCTTGTAAATTTGGAAATGTGCCAGATTCCATGACTTTTGCTTGGGAACATCCACAGCACCACCCATGGAAAGCCCCTTTCACGCAAAGTACTGCGTTAAAGGGGACCATATTTACAAGCCTATGAACAGCCATGAAGAATGGCTTTGCGTGGCCTTGTGAATATGGGCCAGCTCCTCGCCGCTGGAGCATCAAAAAAAGTGACGCTCCGTTGGTGCAAGGCGCATGTAAATGAGACCCATAGTATTTCTTTGATTCTTTAATATTCAGTTGTGTAACATAGGACCTCTGAATACGGTTTGACTCGTGAATATTCATTGGTTCCACACTACCAAAGGATGGACACGTTGTGTCAACATCCATAAAGATCTTGAGCACTGAGCCGGAAGTGGGGTAGTGACTACTCTTTGCCATCCTTCTTCTCACTTTCATAAGCCATACCTTTGTTAGCTGGGCAAGTCCCCTTCACTGCAACATTGCTTTCCCGTTACCCTGACCTGGTTGTATGGCATTACAACGCGGGCTTTTACCCCGCATGCCATTACAACGCGGGGATTACAACGAAAGTCGTTACAACGACTTTCGCTGTTGGGCCCTAGATAGTGGAATAGTTTAATTTTCTATTCCAACTCCTGCCCACGTTGACAGTAGGGAAGGTTTTGGATAGAAAATTTAACTATTCCCTATCCAACAGCGCCCTTCAGCGAAAGTCGTTGTAACGACTTTTGTTGTAATACCCGCGTTCCAATGACAGTGCGGGGTAATCCCCTGCTGTTCCCCCCAGACCTGCCACACTTAACTAAGAATAAAACGGAAAATATCTGGGGTGATGGTGAAACAGACAACGTAGAATCCACCTCTTTTAAAGATGGCACTACAGCGCCTTAAAGAAAATGTTATGGTTAATAAGGTGGTCTGATGTGCACTTAGTCAGTCTTGTTCTGGTATGGAACAATCCTGCCGACATTTTGGGAATCTTACCCTAGGACATGCAGGGTCCAAGCCTGGCTAGGGTTTTAGGCGTGTCTTTTCAGCGATTAACCCAACAGAAGATCATTTTAACTTGGAGAGTCTTTGAGAGATGACAGAGGCTTAAGATGCAAACCCGTGCTCAATAATAGCCTGTTTCACGTCCGGGGATTTAGGCAAACTCGTCATCTTTGACTCATTCAGCACAGGCCACTGTGATAGCTTTTTCTGCATTCACAGTATGCCCTCTGCATAAATGTACAGCAGTAGGCAATATCCCAATTTTTAAAAGATTGAACAGGTTTTCCTCATATCATCAAATGCATTTTAGGGCCTGTCCTATTGTAAATTTGTCCTTTTAGAGTAAACGCACACGGCAGGATTGCCTGGGATCAGCTGCACTAAATAGATAAATTCAACACAAGATATCCGAAATACTCCTCATTTAACTTTATTTTATTTGAGAAAAGACATATTTCAAGTCTTTATTACGAAACATGCGGGATTATGTACATTTAAATAGTTAGAGGAGAGGCTATTCGGCAATTGAAATTAAGAAAATTGATTGATTATCTAAACATTTCTTTTCATTTGAGTTCCTTTTGAGCTAACAATCTATGAAAGGACCCCAGATAGGAAGTCCCAAGAGGAAGCCTCTTACAATTGTGGAGAGAGACCCTTAAGTCTGCCAATTACAATTCCTACTTTATATACATTACATACGAATGGCCACAAGCAATTGAGCAAAGCCCAGCATTAGAGCGTGATATTTTTTATTATTAGAGGTACATTCAGGCCTGTAGCAGTATGTGTAATGCTGCTTTACTTATGAGTACCTGTTTAAAAAACAACTTAATGCAACAAGCTTAACGGACAATCATAAGTCATTCCCGTTTTCAAAAACACATTTGGAGAAATCAGAACTACAACCATACCCCTTATTAAGAAGGTTGTATAATGCAGTATGCCTGTTATCTAAAAACGTTGCAAATGTAACTTTTCTGCTGTAAGTACTTCAAACTAAATCGATTAATCTCAGAGAGCGAGGCACCCAATATCCCCATGTATATTTGATTAGAGGAAGCAGTGGCCATGCCCCCTACGTCATCCGTGAATGCCTCCATAACCAGCTGATGCAAAGTTTTAATTTTAAATCCTGCAAACTCAACATTCACCAGTTCTATGAAAGATATCTTATCCATGTGTATGTTAGCCCTACTGATCCTGTTTAGACAACTACTAAGAATTTGTAGAGGACTTGCAGATATTTATAAAGTCTATCCGTAGGTAGCACAAACTCACCTTGAATTTCACGAAGCTTCCATAACGTCCCATTATAAAATATGAGATCAGTGCGAACTAGGCCTACTCAGACCTCAAATGAAAGAGACCAGCTCACGCGCAGGTCCTCCTGCCAGCTCTCCTCTGCTGCATGTCGCTCCAGCTGCCTTTTCCTCACTGTATCTGTGAGACCGATAGCTGCTGTCCACATAGTTTCTCCTCTGATACATTGCAGCATTAGCTGTATCTTGGTATCCTACTGCTTCACTGTTTTTCATACCATAAAGACGTGAACACAGCATTTCTTAGCCTCCACCGGTAATCGTTGTGTAGTTTTAAGTAACTTTAATTGTGTAATCTTGTTTAAACCTCTCCCTATGCGCCATTTGATTTTCCCCACCATTTTGCCCGATCCTTTTCCTTCCTGCTTCCTGCCTCCCATCACCCCTTACTCCTTCCAGGACCTACTTTATAGAAGATGCAGCACAGCTGTGCCACCGGCGCACCTAAGGCAAGCCCATCTGCGTCTATCAATGCCTGCAGTGCACCTAGCACGGAACCCAGGCTCTCCCACCATCCAAAGCTGCACTACCACCAAGCTCTAAGCCCTGGACCCCACAACAACCACTGCTGCCGCACCTCACCTTGATCTACAGTAGGACCTTTCGCCTGGTGGTAGCACTTCTTCGCCTGAAACGCAAGAGCACATTCTCATATGGCTACCACTACCACGCCAGCCACAACCATCCCAGAACATCTCCACTGCCTCCAGCTCAACAGACAAAATCTCTCTGCAAATACAACACTGAGATCTGGGACACCATCTCCTCCCTCTTCTTCACGAAGACCTGGCTCAATCCGCCATTGGCGCCCAATATCACCTCAGCTACACTCGACGGCTACTGGATAACACATCAAGACAGCATCATCAAACACGAAGGGGGAATTGCCATCATCAACAAGAAAACCATCCACTGCACCACCATCACAGATGACACCACACCGATCATGGAGCACCCCAACTTCCAAGTACACACCAATGGCAAAACCGCCATCAGAGGGGCACTCGCCTACAATCAATCAATTTGCATTTGTAGAGCGCACAGCTACCTCAGCGGAGGTGTCCCGTTGCTAATGCGGACTGACAGTAAAATCAGTGTGACAATACTACATCTGAGGAAAGAGCAAAGTCCTAAGCTCTTCCTAAACTCTTGTTCTGACCTGATTAGATGCAGATGGAGAGTTTAGCTGCCTTACAGAAAAAGACTTTCCCCCTTGGCGCTCTTTGACATATCGTGGAACACGAAGCAGACACAAGTGCTTAGATCTTAGTAAGCAATCCTGATGAAAAAGGCTGAGCCTCCGCTTGGGATAACGGGGGCTAAGGCATCTTGTGGCTCTAAAAGCCACAGCCACATCCTTGAACTCAATATTCTTGACCACCGAGAGCCAGTGTAACCATCGAAATGAGGGAAAATGTGACGTCGAAAGGATACCCGGCATATCAGCCTCGCTGCTGTATTCCGAACAATCTGAAGCCTATGAACCAGATATCCTGGGAGGCCAATATAAAAGGCTGTTAGCATAATACAACTGGGGGGTTACCAACACATGTACAATTATCTTACTGGTCTCTTCCAGCAGAAATCGTAAGAATTTCTTCGAGGATCGTAGCTTCCAGAAACATGAGGCGGATATCTGACGGATGTGAGCCATAAAAGAGAGATCGTTATCAAACTTGATACCCAAGTTTCTCGCGGACTCAGCTGGTTTTGGAGGGGGTTTCAATTCCGCGGGCCACCAAAGTTTAGATGGTGGTGGTGAGCCCTGAATAAATAACAAGACTTCAGTCTTATCTGCATTCAGTTTCAAACAGTTACCATACATCCACATTGAGATCTGCTTCAGTCATTCTTTGAATCCAGGTAGTTAGCCATCAGGTTTGCCTTTGTGGAAGTGATGAGGTTGAGGATGTCAGTGGATGTAGGTTGGGGCTCAAAGTTGTTTTAGATGTCAGAGATCTTGTTGTGGAAGGAGTCCACGATGGTGTTGTAGAGTTCCTGGGAAGTGGTTCCTGGGAAGTCAGACTGCTTCTTAAAAAACCATACATCAACCCCAGCAAACTCAAGGACTTCAGTCCCAACTCACGAAACTCCTGGAGAACAAGAACCTTCTGAACATCTCCCAGTTCTGATTCTGTGCTAACCACAGCACCAAAACCACCCTCATCACCACCACAGACAACATTTGAGCCTTCCTTTGTAGAGGCAAAATGGCAGCCCTGATTCTCCTTGACCTCTCAGCAGCTGTCGACACCATGTCCCACCAAACCCTTATCAAGAGACTCCACCACATCGGAATCCAAGGAGATACCCTCAGATGGATTTGCCCCTTTATCACCGGAAGCACCCAGAGAGTATGCCTCCTTCCCAGACCTCTGACAACAAGAGCATCTTCTGTGGCATCCCTCAAGGCTCACCCCTCAGCCCCACTCTGTTAAACACCTAGATTACCCTCTTGGCCGGCCTAGTCAGAACCCATGGACTTAACATCATTTCCTATGCCGATAACTCCCAGCTCATCCTCTCACTGTCAGAAAAACCCTCAGCCACGAGAGCCAACTTCCACAGATGAATGACTAACATCACCGACTGGATGAAGGACAACTGCCTGAAACTCAACACAGGCAAAATGGAAGTAATAACCTTCAGAAACAACTCCTCACGGTGGTGTTATGTGTCTTAGTTAGGCCTATGTACCAACACTGCCATCTTTTGCTTTGAATACGTTTCTTACATTGCCTTCCCTTTCACTGAATAACCTTTTACACACATTTGCGTGCATGACAATGTTGGATTAGTTTCTCTGAAACTGCTTTGCTTACATCTACTTTGACTAACATTATCATGGCTCCTTGAAATCCAAGTACAGGGCCTTGACACACATTGTGCAAATGTTGTTCTATTTTTCAGCCATGTGGCGATATGGCTATCCATAGACCATAACAATGCTGGCTTGCACGGGACTCGTGAGGATGCTTTCATTATAAATAAAGAAGCATTTCTGGCTGTAGTCAGAGGAGGACTTTGATGTCATTGGTGAGGTCTCTATATACTCAAGCTTTGGCTCAGCAACTCGAGACCACAACGGGGACTTACATTCTTTCCCTTCAGGAAACGAGGCTTGGATCAACCTGTATGGGGATTCTTGGCACACCACACACACACACACACACACACACACACACACACACACATGCCCTATACACATAGGTCAGGGACGGCATGGTAGGAACACACCAGATTTTTATATGTTTTGTACTCTTATATATATTGTATTAGTACAACAGTGAAGCTTTTTATTCTGTTCACTGTATTAGTCCTCCTTATCACTTTCATCTGCTTCTGTCTGTGGATTATTGCAGGACATATATTTTATACAAGAATCAATGCACCTTGACAATTTCCCACAGTGCATTTCTTGTGTCTTTCTCTGAGAAAAAGAGAGCACAATTGACTGTGCAAAAGGGTTCCAGATCTGTTATCACGATTCCCGGGAGGATCAGGGTTGTTATGTTCAGTGGTTGCCAGAACCACTTGCTTCCAACCGAAATTTAGGGGTGCTAATGGTGGCACTGTTAGCTAGCTGGCCCACGGGATAACATATCCTGACGGGGAGAATAAAATCAGTCCGGCACCATCCTTGAAGGTTAAGCCTTCCAGAAATGCACCGTTCCTATCATAGGGTTGAAACTAGACGACAGTGGAACAACTCCTGGTGACCCTCAGAACTAGGTCCCACACCAACAGACTGACTGTGCCTGTAACCTCAACATGATACTTGCCAGCAAGCTCACCATGAAAAACCAGATCAACACAGTCTCCTCCGCCTACTTCCTCACTCATTGCATGCTCTGCAAGATTTTCAAAAGCCTCCCTACAAACACCAAGCATACCATCATTCAAGCCCTCGTCACCTGCCTTCTGGAATATGGCAATGAACTCCATACAGGAATCACCGTGAACCCCCTGAAGAGACTACAGACCAGAAAGAACTATGTGGCCAAACTCATCCTCGACCTCCCCAAGTGGACCCACATCGCCCCTCACCTCTGGAAGCTCCACTGGCTCCCCATTTGTAAGAGATTCCACTTCAAGATGCTGATCCACACAACCTATGACCAGCATACATCAATCATCCGCTGAACTTCCACCAACCCTCCAGATACATATGCTCCACTTCCCTTCACCTTGCTCACACCACTCGCATACGTCGAAGCCACAGCCTAGGTTGCTCCTTCTCTTACCTTGTGGCCCGGGCCTGAAACGACCTCCCACTCCACCTCAGGACCTCACCTATGCTGCTAGAATTCAGGAAAGGACATGAGACCTGGCTGCTCAACTTAGACTTGGTAGCAAGATCCTCAGCACTTGGATACCCTCAAGGCAGGGGCGGCTCCTCCACTATGGCGGAGGAGTGTCGCTCCACTGCTATGGCGGAGGAGTGTCGCTCCACTGCTTTTAAGTAGTGCAATTCAAAGTAAAGGAAACATAAAATGATAATAACTTTGAGTTATATCGTTTTACGTTTCCTGCTGCTTGCGGGTGGGCGGGGATGCACTGCTCTCAGAGCAGGGCAGGAGAGTAGTTGTTTGCCCACTTCTAAGTGCACAATGAGTTTGGTCGGCCCTCATGGGCCACCCAAACCAGTCATGAGCACTTCCCCCGTTCTCCATGCAGGCTGCATTGCAGCCTCCTGCATGGAAGAGAAGCCAAGGCCCTCATTCGCAGATTGAGCATTGAATTAGGATGCTTAAAACCAATCACAATGCTGCATTGCTGCGTTGAGGTTGGTCAGGGGAGCTGGGGTGCTTACCAGTCACAATGCTGCATTAAATCGTTGTGATTGGTCTGCGGAGCCTTTTCTGTGCTTCCTGTGCCTCGTCTGATGAAGGGAGCAAGAGCAGAGACGCGGAGCCAGCGGGGCAAGGTAAGTCTTTCTTTTATTATTATTTCCCCCTACCCTCCCTCATGACCCCACGTGCCCACACCCGCCCTGCCATCTGCGTCACTGCCTCACGAGTGATTACTTGCACTTTACAAGTCTTGTTTGGTTGATTGTTTGATTGATACCCAAGTAAAACTCTCTTGATTACAAAGAATGTCTGGGAGAGAATGCTCCCCGTCAAACAGTGCATATTTTGAGATATTACATAGTTTGCCAGTCCTGCTACATTCATAACCCATTTTATACAACTGTAAATTATTCCCATTGATAGTAATAGTAGGTTTTTACATCTTTAAGAAAAAAGCTGTGGCTCTATCTCTTTTACACACCTTAATATGGATGGGACAACATTGTCCGAAATGTAGATTGTAAGGGTGGCCGTTATTTTGCCCAGAGCTGTCCAGAAGTAAAAGTAAAAATCCGGAGTGACCATCCCCTTTAATGAAGTGCAGTTTTAGGAATTCAACAAACAACCAATTCCTCTTATACCCTCAAATACCTGTTAATTTTTAAGTCAACGAGAAGGAAAATGGAACTGGAAATGACAATGGAATGGAACAAAAGAGATACTAGAGCTTAGGGACCTCTTCATAAAGGTAAATATACATGTGTAGATTTAATGCTGTGTATATTTACTACTACATTTTGCCATAAGTCTATACTAGGGGTGTGCGGAGGTCGCATAGTTTCACTATGCAGATTTCAGTAAAGGTGCATAAAAACTCAGTGGAATTCCACACAGTTCCACAAACTGTGAAGTTGCTCCACTCGCCAAACCCTGTCACAGTAAATCATGAGGTGAGTTACTCATCTGCAAGGAAACATTTTTTTAACTCGTTGTGTCTCGATGCCAAGCATGGTGGTGTCCCCACACCAGGCAGTGTACTTCCCGGCTACCTGCAGCGCCTTTGACTCTCACTGTGCCCTCCTCTGCTCGCCATCAGCATGTGGTCAGGTAGACAACAGGCAAGTCCCAATACACTGCTTAGGCCACTGGCTGTCCACGGTCACACAATTGCTGCAGGCCAGACTACTCCAGTGCCCCCACAGGAGCTCCTAGCAAGGCCGCTATTGATCGGGCATCATGCAGCTCATGGCCCCTCAATCAGGGCCACGCACAGGAGCTTGTGAACGCCGCTGCTTCTACTAGCAACCAGCCTCGCTCTCTGCAGGGGTTGACTTAAACTCCCTCCTCTGCTTGTCTTAGTGAGGGAGAAATCGGCACAGGAGTATGCGGCTGCTGATTTGATGAGAGTTTGATCATAGAAAGTGCGCACCCAAACATTCCAAGCTCCTAATGGAGGCAGCAGGTTGCTGGAGGAGATTATTCTGGAAGACAACACAGTACCCACTCTACATGGCGACTTTCCCATTAATTGGTTGGGTACTTTGCAGACAGATGGATAGAGTGGAAGGAGGTGGGTACTCATACAATAGGTGACTATTATGAGGACAGGAAAAAAGAAGCAAGACTCTGAATATTGAAGATGGCTTACCTGAGTCCCAGTGTATGGAGCCCTGCTGAAATCCCTTAGAAGCTTGTGGGAGAACAATCAAACTGAACAGCAAACACATGGGAGCATGCAGGTTTTACACACTTTTCGAGGCCCCCTCATACTTGTGTTATAACTTTATAGGTCCCTGCTATACATGGCCATGATTAACCTGAGAACCCTGAGTACTTACTGTGAGGAAGAGCTGGAAGAGCTTGAAAAGGAATGGGCAGCTATACTGGAAAAAACATATAATGTGTAGAGGTGGGTGCCAGTAAACTCTGCTATGTGGCGTAGGTGGAGTTTTGGCCAAACTCTGCCCTCCAACTGCAGTGCAGAGTGTCAAAAACTCCATGTACTCCGCCCATAGACCGGAGTTTACCACCCACCCTTCGGCTATAGTTTTTATTTTCTATTGACCAATTCCAAGTAGAGAGCAATTGGGTTGTTGGTTGATTGGGGGTGAGCCATGGTCAAGTAACAGCCAGAGTCCTGTGCAGGGTGTCCCACAAAATGTTTATAAATTAACAGTGTTTAACCCTAGGCAGCTCTGTCACGTGGCCCATAGGGACATTGAAGTTTTCCACTAGCTTAGCATGAGCACGCTGCAGCTTGCCTGCTGTTTTGCACACATTACTACACGTCTTTATTTTTTGCAATAATTTCCATTACTACTGTTACATGAGAACTCATCACTGTATTTGCTCTCAGCATGATCCTGGGATTTTGACTGAACATTGTGTGCAATGTTGAATAACAATGCCCCTTGTTATTTTGTTGTGACCAGTCCTTAGCCCTTAGACAAAACATACCGCTGCAGCTGTTGTTTGGACAGAGTACTTGGGTTTTTAGTGGGGTACATGAATAGGTGACACACACGTGGAGAGGGACCTTTCCAGAGAGAACAGCGAGACAGCACCTATATTGTAGATCTACCATCTATAGGCTAAGGTATGAGGTCTGCTGAAAAAACCTAGAGATCTTCTATTATATAATAATACTTCTTCATAGCAAGGGGAAGGAGGTTAGGCACTATAGTCTTTTCTCCATTGGCTTTCTATGATGACATCTCCCTTCATGATCTGTGGACTAGCTGCCATGCTGACTATATTTATACCATGCATTTTCCTGCTTGTTGTGGCACGTATACTGCATACGAGGGCACATTACTTAAAATATATTTGTTAAACTTTTTCGTGTCTTTGTCAGATCTTTTTATGGAATGGTACAACAGTGTGAGCGAAAGGGTATGTCTTATTACCGCGATTCCTGAGAGATCTGGGAGTGTTGTGTTCTGGGATGTCTCATCAATTGTTTCTCTGTGAGTGAGTAGGAGAGCAAGTAAGACACTATAGCAAGTCGGTCCTGGGTTTGTGGGTACTTAGGTGGTAGGAAGACCCAGTCCCTATACACCAAGGTCCCATACTCCTGCACATAGTTCTGTATTTGCTCAGAATCCCTCCAACAGCTACCAGGCTTAGCTTAGAGACAATGTGTAAAGTATTTATGTAGTGCACTGGTGAAAACACAACACAAGAAAAATCCCAAAGCTTTGTAGAAAAATAGAATAAACTTTAGTAAATTATTTGACAATAAAACCACAAAAAGTAATCAGTAGAATCCGGAGTCATGAACTTTTAAAGTTATTAGTAAAAGCTAGAGACTAAAAGATCAAAGCACCAATCACTGATTTCCAGTCGCTTGAAACTAGGTCAAAGTAAAAAAATATGGCCGACTGTGAAGGAGCGTGATTCGGATATAAGAAGTGTATTGGGCATGGTCAGTGCTTACCTTCGGACTTTTTTCAGAAATTCGGAGGAACATTTCTTGAAAAAGTAAAGTTCAGCCAGACAAGGCTGCAGGTGGTGTCCGAGAAGAGAGATTTGTCACTGTGGAGCGTTGGGTTCAGTCAGTGAAGGCAGTTCGGAACCTGGGCGTTATGTTTAACAGTAGCCTCACCTTGGAGGCACAGGTCTTGAAGATAGTGGCTTGCTGCCTGGCCATTACTAGGCTGCTCAGACAAATCCTTCCTCTGCTGCTTTCCTCTGCCCGGGTGGAGGTGGTGCGCTGCACCGTGCTCAGTAGGTTAGACTACTGTAACTCTCTGCTGCTGAAGTCCCTGAATTATCTCCTGGACAGACTTCAGAGAATCCAGTCTGCCGCGGCCAAACTAGCCCTGGGGTGGCCTACCAGGTTCTCGTCCTCTAGGGCTCTGGCTCAACTGCACTGGCTCCTGTTGAGCCAGAGAGTTCAATTCATTTCTCTCTGCCTGGTGTTTATAGCCCTCCATGGGTTGGGCCCTGTTCCTCTGCAAAGGAAGTTCACATGGCATGTGCCCGTTCGTAACCTTCGATCTTCCTCGGCTAGACTGGTGAGGATACCAAGGTTTAAGAGAGCTGAAGCAGAAGGCAGATCATTTGGTGTAGCGGCAGCAAAACTTTGGAATGCTCTCTCGGTCGAGCTTAGACAAATCTATGACCTCCTACCATTCAGGAGAAGGTTAAAAACCTGTCTATTTCCGAAGTCCTAGATTGTCACCAGTCTTGTCCCCCCCTCCCTCTGTTTCGAGCTTGCCAGCGCCAGGATGCCTGTTAGGTGACAGTGCGCTTTAGAAATGCAATAAATAAATAAATAAACCCAAGGTGAAGATTTGTATGTTCAGACTTAAGTTGAAAATCTCCAGCAGAATGAGACAGAAGGCTGAAACCAAAAACAGTTCCAGGACCACTGAATAGGGCTTGCTGGTGGGGAGAAGAACATATTGGAAACAGCTGCAAAGTCAGGCCAACTGGCAATGGACTTTGGGTGGATAGACTAGCAGGTTTGTCCCGGTCTCCACCTGTTCCTCAGAGCAGTTTTCTGCTAAGACATTTTTAAGTTTTTCAGTTTGTATTTTGGCTATCTGTGCATCTTTAGCATCACAAGCAAGGTTCCAGGACTAGTGGGACACAACTTGGGGGTTCAGGCCTTGCTCAGACTGGGGTCAGGTGTGCGTTCAAGATGGTAGTCCTGGGTACAGATGAAAATACAGGGCTCAAAAAGCAGGGCTGGCCTCTGAGGGTTCAAGGCAGGCTCCAGACAGCAAATCAGACTTTCCAGATACAGCGAAGAAGTCTTGCACAGTCAACAGCAGATCACAGCAGCAGGAAATCCTCTGAGAGCCCTTCTGCAGTTTCAGGAGTGAACTGAGGGTTCTACTTTTATACCTTTACACTAGAAGGTGTGCGAGACATCTAGAAAGTCTCTTTGAAGTCCATGATTCCCCTCCCCTGGTACCAAACTGGCTGCAGTGACAATGTGGAGGTGATAAGTCCTTTGTGGGAAGGCAGAGCACAGCCTATTCAGTTGCAAGTGGGGCTTCCCCCAGCTGCGCCCAATCCTGCCAATTGATGGCTCATCCAGGCACACTTAATCTCTCTATTGTGTGGCTGTGTTGTTAGAATAAACAAAGTCCAACTGTCAGGTACACCCAGCAATGTGACTTAAGACAGGCTGAAGGCACCAAATAGCAAGGAAAATACCAACTTTCTAAAGGTAAATTTTTTTACATTGTATCTTAAAATCCAACTTTACAATTAAAGTTTTTTAAATTGCAATGCCATAGATACCAAACATAAATGCTTACCTGTTCCCAATCAAATGTTAGTACTTATTAAATGTGGTAATGCAACCTGATGATATCCGTTGGGCTAGGCAGGCCTCACAGTAGTAAAAGTCCACTTCCAAATGTCCATTTCTGGCACCAGTTGGCATGGTAGACACACATACGGCAGAGTCCATGTGCAGGTGCAAGGTTGTTGGAAGCCTGTTATGTCCCTGAGGCTTAAGATCAGGAGTCCAGTCAACTAGTTCTCAGAGTCACTCTCAGTTTTAGGTTTAAGAGATGCAGGTTGCAGTCCTACCCAGGCATGAGGGCAATAGGCAGCAGATCGGCACATGTCAGCAGTTCCTTTAGATCAGCAGTCCATCAGAGTGGTAGTCCTTTCAGGCGTATAGCAGTACTTCTTCCTGGCAGAGTTTTCAAAGGTTCAGAGTGTACTGAAATGGTGGTGTCTGAGGTCCAGCATTTATACCCTGTTGTGCTTTAGGAGTGGGGAGGAGCTTCTAGAGGTATGCCTTTGAAGTGAACAGGTGCCATGCGTTCCTGGCCCTAGCTCTAAATGAACTACAGGTGGTATGCAGCCCTTCATATGGAGACAGTACACAGCCTATTTAAGTGTAAGTGGGGCTGGGACTAGCTCTTCCCTCCATGCTGCCATTGATGGCCTATCCACTCACATCTAAGCTCCCCCATTGTGTTCGACTGTCTAGGATGAATAAACAAAGCCCAACTGTCACCCAAACCCAGTCGTGTGACCCAATGTCATGCTGCAGGTACCAAACGGCTAAAGCCTAATGGTCCTGAACACTTCCCTAAAGCAAGAACATGCCAACTTTCTAAAAGTGGAATTTCAGGAATTAAAATCCAACTTCACCATAAGTTACGATTGTAAATTGTGGTTCCAGAGACACCAAACCAGAAGGGGTTACCTGTTCCCATTTGAAAATTACACTTATAAAATGTAATAAGGTAACTCCAATCTTATCTTGTGGGAGAGGTAGGCCTTGCAGTAGCGATAAACTAACGTAGTAGTTTTTCACTACCAGGAAGTTAAAAGTACATACCCAACTTTATAAATACACTGCACCCTGCTCTTGGGGCTGTCTGAGGCCTAGCTTAGGGGTGACTTACAAGTATTAACAATGATTTGCAATGCAATAGGTCTCGCATTACTGAAAGTTTGAGCTATTGGCGTTGCAGATTATGTTTGTTAAATTTTGTTTTGTTAAAAAATATCCCAGCAGTGGCATAAAAAATAAATTAAAATCCACAAAGCAAGAAAAGGGCGCAGTACCACAGGCTGTCACTAGGTGTCTTTGTAGAGTTGTTTATGGACCTCTATTAGCCACATAAGGTACTGCACCCTTACTTATGCTACTGCTGGGATATATTTTTTTGCAAAAAATGCAATCAGTCTCGCATTAGGTTGAGTCAGAGCTATTGGCATTGTAAATGGCAATGTCTTTTACCTATTTATTATGGAGTGCATATATGTATGTGGTGTGTAGTGGAATTTTGTGGGTTGTATTGGATTAGTTATTTGTATATGAATGTGCAAAATGGATTTTTGTGGTGTAGATTGGATTTGCGTAGTGGAATTATGTGGAAAGTAATTATGTGGTATTTAGTGTACTGGAATCATGTGGAGTGGGATTCTGTGTTATGGAGTGGTATGTAGTGGAGTTTAATTAGGTGGTGCACTGTTGGAATTTTGTGTCATGATGTGTAATTGTGTGGAGTGGATTTCATATACGTGGTGTGTTGTGTAATTGTTTTGTTGAGTTTTATTATGTGCTTGGTGTTGAATTATGTGGTGTGTAATGGAAATGTGTGGAGTTGAATTGTGTGACGTGAATAGTGTTTCATTTTTGGTGACAAAAAAGAACAAATAGGTAGGAGCTAAGCTCCAGATCTATGTGTTTAGGTGTTAAAAAAAGAGACTTAGATGTATTGGTGTAGTGAATGTAAATATCTTACCTATGTATTATGGGCTGGAGTGTCTAGTGAAATTATGTGGATTGGCTTGGAATTGTTAGTTGTGGCATTGTGTGACTTGGATTTGTGTAGTGGAATTATGTGACATGGTGTGCAGTTGTATTATGTGGATAGTAATTTTGTGTGTTTGACTCTATTGGAATTATGTGGAATGGCATTATGTGTGGATTTTTATATATTGGAGTTTAATTAGATGGTGTGCTGTTGAATTCTGTGGGATGATGTTGAATTCTCTGTTCTAAATTAATATATATTTGGTGTGTAGTGGAATTGTGTGGAATTGTGTTGTGGAGTGGAATAATATGGTTTGGTGTTGAATTATGTGGTGTGGAATGGATTTGTGTGGAGTTGAATTGTGTGGCATGGAGCAGGTGGCACTGAGTGAAAACATGTTGAATGGAATTATTTAACATGATGTGGAATGCATTTATGAGGATGAGTCAAGTAACATGCATTTAGGTGGAGTTGAATCATGTGGTATTGATTGGTATTATGTGGATTGTATTTATGGTGTGGAATTGTGTGGTGCTAAATTGTATGTTGTGGAATTGTGTTGCATTGTGTTGATTTATGTGGAGTTGAATGCTTTTGGTATATTCACAGCAGTGCTGAGTACACATAAAAAGCCTTCCCTTTAACAACTGTAAAAACATCACACAAAACCTTCTGAAAACAGTGTTAACATTCTGACAATTTCTAGAAAGAAAGCTGCCCTTTTTATTGTTCCTGAGTCAGCTTTTTTGTCTTTATTCCAGTACAGGAGGAGAACATTTGTGGAAACATGTGGGTTGTGGTTGTTTGCTTATAACAAGTAGCCCAGATGTATTGCTTACATCTATTATGCCCTGTTTACAGACCTTCAATTCCCTTGGATTTGGAATTATATTGTAGACACTTTAGAAGAAATTAAGTAATAAAAAAATGGATTTTATCCAATATCAAAGAAAAAATGCCTTTGAAGATGTTTCAAATAATTTTTATGATAGACTAGTAGTGTTGGGCTTATCCCGTAAATGTTTGTTTAAAACAAAAAAATTGATGATTTCGACAAAAATTCCATGCTGTATTATATTATAGTGACAGAAAAGCTGCACATGTTTCATGAAAACAGACATAGCCTTTGATAACTAATCTTTATCTTATAAAGGCTGTCTCCTTCCTGGAGCACCCATAAAAAAGCTTGTGAGTAGCAATAAACTCTACTTGAGAACAACAAAAGGCTTTTACCGGGCAGTGACATTTGCATGTTTTAAAGTTAGTGTTCTAGCAACTGAAAAGTGCTCTACAGAAAAACACTCGCTTTGCACTAAAGCCAGAGAACTTCATTAAGTGACAGTAAATTGGATTTAGAAGTGCTTACACGCCACGTTGCTACGTGTTATTAAACGATGCAAGGGGATGTTTATGTTTATGTTTATTGGCAGAGGTTAGCAGTGGGCTCCTATATAATATCTGGTAGAAAACACAGTACAAATAAAGAAGATTTCACTTAGGATGAAAGATTACGTGATTTCCACAACGGTGCTGCATGTTAATAAAAGATGCAAGGGGTTGCTACTGCACATATAAGCCTAACAAGATTGTTTATAAAGTGCTTGCTCTTCACCTTTGTCTGCAGAGACGGAGCGTTTTGGACACAATGTGGCTTTAATGTATTGTTAAACTGTTTCTGTGGACATAATAGGAGGTGGGCACTTCATAAATATTT
The DNA here is from genome assembly GCF_964263255.1 of Lissotriton vulgaris. Classification (NCBI taxonomy): domain Eukaryota; kingdom Metazoa; phylum Chordata; class Amphibia; order Caudata; family Salamandridae; genus Lissotriton; species Lissotriton vulgaris. The sequence goes on from NC_141691.1 coordinate 1,500,126,996, forward strand.
TTTTTCTTAGAAAGGCACCACACTGCACCTTTGTGGAAGTTGTTTCTAACATCTGAATGGCTGCAAAGCTCTCGTTTTGAGAAAGAATAGGTGAATTTGGGGAAAAGTACAATTGATGTGGGTTTTCCAAAAATGTGATTTTTCCAAGTCTAATCTTTCTCTGCCCTCATTATTACTAAACCCTCTGTTTACAACTCACATTTCTGCAGCAGCAATTTAAAACTAGCGTCAGGTGGGAGGGATGTTGGCGCTAATTAAGGGAGGTGTCAATGTAAAACTAGCAGCAGACAGTGGAAAGTGTCAATTAAAGAATCAGGAGAGAGGAGGCGGCAGCAGAGGAGAGTAAGCGAGTGTCGTTCAGTAGTAAATTGTAAACAAGGGTCTGCAGATTGCAGGAAAGCATGTTGTGCCTTATATAGTAGCAATTCTTTTAAGAAAATAGTGCCCACAGACAATAAATAACACACACTGAGCAACACCACAGTAAGAGGGCCAGTCCTCGTGGGAGGTTACAAAGGGAGACAAGGAGGTACTGAGGATTGACTACTAAGCCTATTGTCAAATCAAATGCCATCATTTACAAAGGATAAAAAGAGGAGCCAATTGTAAAGATGGGCGGAACATGGGCAGAGCTTCATGCCCATATCCTGAATATTGCATGTCTGGAAGAGACAGTGCAAGCGCTGCCTAAGCAAGATCTAAAGAGGAAGGTTTGGACCTGGCAAACGGTTTATTTTGTCAAGTTGATATGGCTGTTAAAAACTGCACACACACTGACTTCGGTGGCAGGCCTGAAACCTTTTTAAAGTGCTTTGTATTTAGTTAGTTCTATTGGTGCTGCAGGCCCACTAGTAAAATTTAATTTACAGGCCCTGAAGACAGGTTGTTCCATTTTACTAGGAACTTACAAGTAAATTGAATATGCCAATTGGGTATGAGCCAATTCAGCATGTTTTAAGGGGTGAGCTCAATCACTTTAACCCTGATTAGCAGTGGTAAAGTGTACAAAGTCCTAAGGCCAGTAAAAATGAAGTTTGAAAAAACAGGAGCTGTGAGGGCAACAAGTTAGGGGAAGTCCACGCCAAGGATGTCAGGTCTAACAACATGGGTTTTAGAAACATTGAAATGGCCCCCTTAAATACGTTCAAACTGTGGAACTTCTCATTCTATAGCTGGTATATCCTCTGTCGGATTTACTGCATCTTTCTTAGCATATACCATTACCCTGATCCTATTACCATTAATTTTAAGAGGCTGTATATTTTCATTTGCTACTTTACACCTTTTATATGGTTCAGGATGTAAAGAAAACAGCAAATAAAAATTGTAAGAAGTGCCCATAGTCATAATTTTAGTAGACTGCTTCTCCCCTACTGTATGAGATGGACATAACCTGCCCACAACTCATATGCTCCATGAGTGAGGGATGATAAATTCAAGAGACCCATTCAATGTTTTTTTCAGTTTAGAAAAGGATCACACCAATATAATTTTGTAAAATCTCTGCTGTGTCAAAAAAGATGCTATATTTGCAAGCATTGTGCTAACACCACTAGATACAATTTCATGCTGCAGTTTTGAAATAACTTATTATACAAACATTTTTAAAAGTGCCAGAATCTGAGAGTATGTTTTGTAACACTCATCAACAAGATCGGACAGTGTAAAGCCATCTTGTCAACTTTTCACCCTTCTTGCGAAAAATACTTCAGTTACTGGAATCCAAGGATGCTGGGATTTCATCTCACCTGTTAATGACCACTAGATATATATAGCAGATCCTATAACATAGAAACAAAGAAGGTTTTATGATCTCTGATTGGGATATGATCCGCACCGTGACCTTAGTACAAGGCAAGATATTTACATCTAACAAGACTTCCACCAAAGTATTCCATACAGACAAATATGGCTCAGTTGCTGCCTCCGCGCTGATAGTCATCCCTAAACAGAGATTGATAACATTTCTGAAGCTACTCATTTTTAGCAGTGCACTTTAGCAGTTGCCATCTGTCTTTTTATACAGATTTAATAATTGCAGATCTGATTTACTTCACTTCAGAGACTAATATTTACCCCTCTCTCTTTCGATTGTACATAGTCGTAGATTGCTCCTTCAAACAATTACTATTAACTTTACCAATATCAATATACACTTACAATTAGTCTCAATTGCCATTTGTTTGAACACCCAATCATATTTGATGACTGTATTTCTTTGTCTCTTGCCCTAGTTCATTTTCTGCAAAACTGAATGTGCATCCTACACTTCACTAAACGCCATTGACTATTATTGCCAATGCACCTTCAGCTTGGATTGTTGAGCTCTCAGAACTTGTTCCCCGAGCTCCTAAAATCTGAGATACATTGCCTTACTTCTCTGCGAAGTTTGAAATGTCATGTTTGCAAAATTCAAAATATGAAGCATAGGGAAGCATTATGCTATTCGTCAGACCCAGCTGTCTCTAATATTTCAGCCTTAATATTTCTGTAGGCAGCAAAGCAAGCCAAAATTGTTCAGGGGAGTGTTCCAACCGTTGGCTCGTCAAAGGGTACCCGGTGGGCTCTGACGATTGGTAATCGCGATCCGTATTGTTTTACAGAAGACAGAATGCAGGATGTCTTCTTTTAGTGTAAACATGGGCAGTACTGTTTCTCACGGTTCAGTTGCACTTAGGTGATACATCCAATTGAAAAATCTAGAATATCCTCCTCCCTGAAAAGGCAAACACACATTCTACAGTACAACACAAAGCATCAGACATACCTTCATCGCATTAATGAGATGCCAAATTGAGAGTCAATACAAAGATTTACCAGCTGGGTATACCCCTCCCAAACTCTCAGAGAAATACGAATTGCTCCAGGATCAGCAAGCACCTCCCAGGGACAAATTTTCAAATGTATTTCTAGAGTGTTCACTCATTTCTGTTCCCTTTTGCCCCACACACATTTTGTTAGAGTTTTATTGGTGGTATGTGTACGCCACGTAACTCAAGAGCGGTGTGGTCCCACACAGTCATTCCATAATCCAATCCAGCCATTAGCTTACGGTTTATTGTCGAAGCAATCTGACCAGCTCTCTTCTTGCCAGCAGCCGTTGCCACACCATATACACAATACATACCAAAAATAACACTAGGTATAAGCTGTCTCTAGCTGCTGGACAATGGAATGTTACCTTACTAAGGGAAGCCTAAGCAATTTCTAAATGATCCTCAGCAGAATTGTCTGATACAAAAATCACACATCAACTCCATATTCAACATAGCACCACCAGCAAAAGTTGGACCAAACACAACACCCAAATTAGATCACCTCAGAAAAACTCACACGCCCGTCTGTGATGAAAACATCGAAATCAGATGCAGATACAGCTCAGACATTCAACAGTGGATCTAGGCCATACTCCTGAGATATGAATTGAAACAACAAAACATAAATAAAAAGAAATGGGGGAAATGAGGACACAATTTTGAGGTGCCTATTCTAGTAACTTTAATATTAAGTGCTGCTGGGTGGGGAAGTCTACAAGGAGGCGCCACTTAGCAAATGTCCATCCCATGGATTTTAGAATTTACAGAGGGCTAAGTATATACGTTCTCTGCGTTTCGGACGTACAGTGCCAGAAGCAGTACAATGCATCAGAAATTTTAAAAAATAAGTTCCACTTTTCCTCTACGTTCATATAAACTATTATTTCCACTTATAAATATGGCATGGACCAGTGAATATATTTCAAACCTTTTGCCAGCTTCACTTGGATGTGTGGGATGTGCTCAAATTCTGGTTCGTGGTTTACTGATTGGGACTTTACACAGCACATTGAGTTTGAGCTAACAGTTCTCAAATTGATCATCTATGGCTGACAGGTGTGTGTTTTCCATAGTGTTTCATGTGTAAAAGCAGCAAGAGGAGTAATAAGGCACACGTGTGATGCAAGCCTCTTAATGATGACTAGGCATAAACTACCATCCAATGCAGAGTTATCTGCACCTCTCTCCATTTTGTTAAGTTGCTTCTTACAGGCTGGAACCTGGTAGAACATTAAACATAATTGTCCTCAATAATTATGCAGCCGCTTGCCTCCCTTTTGAATATTTCCTTAGAAAAGTGCTTTGTTCCAACCACATATAAAGATGCATTTTTAGCGCAATTTGGACTCCACCCTTACACGTCACCAAAATACAATTATATACATGCATTTGACATTATATTCCCTGTGTGTCATAACTTCATTAGCGTGTGTGAAACACTTAAATGTATTAAAAAAATATATTCACTGGAGAGACTATGTGTGCAGTAGTGTTCGGTTTAAAAAAGAACTATCCAACAAAATAACTGCCAGTACTGCCACTCTATTCTAGTTTCCTTTAAAGGGGACCTATTGACCTTAAACAATATGGACCATAGACTTCTTTTTCAGTCTGAAATTAATCAATTTCTTTTATTTAATTTACACATATCAAAAACAATTTTTCACTTTTGTATATTTTTGTCAACACATGGTTTACATTTGCACCTTTTCACATCCTAAAACACCGGAATATTTTTTGCGTTCACTCTATCTACATGACACACTCTTTTCATCCATTCCTACATTCAACCAAGCACTTATCCAAACATACACCTTTACAAAATCAATACAATATATACATTTTGTATGAATTATTTACAAAGCAGCCATGGGATAACTTTGAATGATTTTTCGTTTCTAACAAATGTGATCACTCCTAGGGCTGTATGCATAACTGGTTTACGCGTTTCGAACTCCCTAGGTTAAGGGGAGTTCTCTTCAGGACGACGTAGCTGTAAAACAGAATGGTAATAATATATAAGATGGGGGATGCCCTTGGCCTCTTTTCTTTGATTTGGGAGGGCTTCTGCGAGGTTCTTACCTTGTTACTGTTGTTATCTCATGAAAAGCTACAATACAAATAAAAACAAGCTTAGCTGCACCTCTTACGATTACAAAACTTCTATTTTAACATGCTCAATCACGTCGCATGACATATTCAACATCTACTCATGGTACTTACAAAGTTATATTCTAGGAAAGCCTTTTTGTTTTATTTTGAAAACTCAGGCCTGAGGTCCTATAAGGGGGGAAAAAATGAGTGTAAGCTCTTTCTGGCAATACTAAGGAGGAGGGAAGCGCAAGAAAGATTGTATCGTCTTTTAAAACTTACAGTCAGGTGGCAATGAGTCCTCGTCTTCGTAATTTTCAGTCCGTCCTCAATTTTAAGTGTGCGGGAATTCGGGGCCTGCAATTGAAAATTAAACAAGACGATGTACTCCGTACTATATTTCAATATCCCATTTGTAAAGTTGGTGGCCTCGATAGCCATTATGATGTTTACCTTTTGGTTCCGTACGACGCGCGTCTCGGTTAACACTTCCTGGTTCAGGTGGTGTCTACTTCCTTTATGTTGACCGCGGCTCGCAGTACCCAAGGCACTAGGATTGTTGGGGACTGTGGTCCCACCAATTGGTTGTAAATCTCTGGAGGAAAGTCCTGCTTGCTGATTTGTTTTCAAAAAGGGGGAAAGGTGCAATGCCAAAATATGTAACTAAGAAAATAAGAAACCTTACAGAGAGTCATAAGCGCTGATGGTATAAACCTCTCTTGCCATAAGTTCGCTGGTTTTTAGTCAATAAAGTTGTGTGCGCAATCGGTGGAAATGCAATCTCAGATTTGTTTATTAGTTCATACAGGAATCTGCTCAGGGCTTGTTACTACAGGGGTCTAATCGAAGTGTAGTAGAACACCAGTATGTATACCCAAAACTAAAAATCGTGATATGGACTTAAAATTAATTATGCATCATTTCAGGGAGTCATGAGTCGCTGATGATGAAAACCTGTCTCGCCATAGGTTCACTGATTGTTAATCCAACTGAGTTTATAATGGAACTAGCCACCTTCGCTTTGAAGAAGAATTACTTCAATTTTGATGGAGAGTTCTTTTTCCAGGTCCGCGGATTAGCCATGGGATGTTCATTTGCCCCAGAGTTGGTGGTGTTATTCGTGGCAAAATATGAAGAGAAGTTCATATACCAGAATAACCAGTACGTCGAATTCATTGCCAATTGTTGTCGTTTCATCGACGACGTTTTTATAATTTGGACAGGCAAAGAGGAAGATCTTCTAAAATTTTACGAGTGGCTCAACAATCGTACCCAAGAAAGTAGGTTCAGTATCAACTACTCAAAAGAAAAAATGGCTTTCCTTGATGTCGAAGTCTATCCTGCCGAAGGAAGACTGGTCACTACTTTATTCAAAAAACAAACTGACCGCAACAAGGCACTCCATTTTAAAAGTAGCCATCCCAGGAATCTAAGAGAAATTTTGCCATTTGGCCAATTTCTTAGAATCAAAAGGAATTGCCACTTTAAAGATGAATACATATTGCATGCAAACAAACTCATAGAAAATCTATTAGATCGTGGATACCCCAAAAAACTTCTTAAGAGATTGATGAAACCAGCTTGGTGGACACCAAGAGAAGTTCTCTTAGACAAAAAAGAAAAAACTCAGCTCACACAGATTGTGTGTGTTTCTACATTTTGCCTGAATTCAAACCTCTTGAAAAAAGTAATCAACAAAAACTGGATCTTAGTTCAGAATTTAGATGAGACATTTAAAAATAAACCATTGTTTGTGTTCAAAAAAGATCAAAGCATCGCAAATCAACTAGTACTTGCAGCTGTTCCAAACAAAAACAAACCCACAGTTAGATCCTGCTAGGATTGCCCCCAATACAACAACATCGCAAATGTGGTACCTGTGTGGGCTGTTCAACTACAGAAGAAGGAGCCTTGTTTCAACACAATCAAATATTCTGGAAAAATGAAGACTTTACAAATTGTAAATCACGGTATGTAATTTACGGTATAAAATGCCCATGTGATATGTTGTATATTGGAAAAACGAATCAGGAGATAAGAACTCGGATTACCCAACATAAATCTAGAATTAAAAAGAACATGGTGAATCATTGGAAAATAAACAACCGCACTGAAAATGATATCAGTAGGATGCTGATTGCCAAAGTTTACCAGGATCAAAGAGAAGGGGACATTGAAGAAAAACTCTCGAAGAGAGGCTCGAAGAGAGGCTATGCTTATCGTTAAATTTAATACAGCTGTTGACGGCCTAAATAAAATTTCAGAAATGTACAGACTACAGTAATTGTAGTGTTATATAATACCTGGATTGGACCCCTGTAGCAACAAACCCCAAGCAGATTTCTTTTCCAACCAATAAACAAATCTAGAATTGTAGCTCCACTCAGTTCACATACAACTTTATTGATTAGCAACCAGCGAACCTATGGAGAGACAGGTTTTCATCATCAGCGCTTATGACTCCCTGAAATGATGCATAATTAATTTTAAGTCCATATCACGTATTTTAGCTTTGGGTATACATTCTGGTGTTCAACTACACTTTGATTAGACCCCTGTAGTAACAAGCCCTGAGCAGATTCCTGTATCAACTAATAAACAAATCCGAGATTGCATTTCCACCTATTGCGCACACAACGTTATTGACTAAAAACCAGCGAATTTATGGCAAGAGAGGTTTATACCATCAGAGCTTATGACTCTCTGTAAGGTTTCTTATTTTCTTAGTTACATATTTTGGCTTTGCACCTTTCCCCCTTTTTTAAAAAAAATCAGCAAGCAGGACTTTCCTCCAGAGATTTACAACCAATTGGTGGGACCACATTCCCCAGCATGCCTAGCGCCTTGGGTACCGCGAGCCGCGGTCAACAGAAAGGAAGTAGACGCCACCTGTACCAGGAAGTGGTAACGTTAGACGCACGTCGTACGGAACCAAAAGGTAAACATCGTAATGGTTATCGAGGCCACCAACTTTACAAATGGGATATTGAAATATAGTACAGAGTACATTGTCTTGTTTAATTTTCAATTGCAGGCACCGAATGTCCGCACACTTAAAATTGAGGACTGACTGAAAATTACGAAGACGAGGACTCATTGCCGCCTGACTGTAAGTTTTAAAAGACGCTACAATATTTTGTGCGCTTCCCTCCTCCTAAGTATTGCCAGAGAGAGCTTACACGCATTTTTCTCCATCATAGGACCTCAGGCCCGAGTTTTCAAAATAAAACAAAAAGGCATTCCTAGAAGATAACTTTGTAAGTACCATGAGTAGATGTTGAATATGTCATGCGACGTGATTGAGCATGTTAAGATAGAAGTTTTGTTGAAAAATAAGGTAGTCGTAAGAGGTGCAGCTAAGCTTGTTTTTATTTGTATTGTAGCTTTTCATGAGATAACAACAGTAACAAGGTGAGAAACTCACAGAACCCGTCCCTAATCAAAGAAAAGAGGGCAAAGGCATCCCCCATCTTATATATTATTACCATTCTGTTTTACAGCTACGTGGTCCTGAAGAGAACTCCCCTTAACCTAGGGAGTTCGAAACGCGTAGACCAGTTCTGCATACAGCCTTAGGAGTGATCACATTTGTTAGAAACAAAAAATCACTAAAAGTTATCCCATGACTGTTTTTGTAAATCATTCACACAAACTGTATATATTGTATTGATTTTGTAAAGTTATATGTTTGGATAAGTGCTTAGTTGAATGTAGGAATGGATGAAGAGAGTGTGTGAAGTAGAGAGAGTGAACACAAAAAATATTCCGGTCTTTTAGGATGTGAAAAGGTGCAAATGTAAACAATGTATTGACAAAAATATACAAAAATGAAAAATTGTTTTTGATATGTGTAAATTGAATAAAAGAAATTCATTCATTTCAGACTGAAACATAACTTAAATAAGTCTATGGTACATATTGTTTAAGGTCAATAGGTCCCCTTTAAAGGAATCTAGAATAGAGTGACAGTACTGGCAGTTATTTTGTTGGATAGTTAATTGAGGCTTGGCCTTACTACTCTGAGCCCCAGCCCAGTGTTGGTATCAGTTTAAAAAAGAAAGCATGCATTCTGTAGTCACGCATTTAGGTTTCGACTGCGCAGCACTTGGGCCGTGCTTGTGAACTCACTTGCATTTAGTACATCTTAAAAGGTGGCTCATATCAGTTTCCATCACCGAATTGCTGTGTTCATTCACTTTTTTGTGGATTTATTTTTGTGTTAACTTCCCCTGGCTGTATGCATTTACGATACTTCTACTAAAGCTGTTCACATTGCTTAAACCCCATTCACGGAAAAGGCAGACAACATCTAACAGTATGCTGAAATGATTGCTTTATATTACATAGTTGTGTAAAGCAGATGCTTTAGCCTTAGAAAGTTTGTGGCATTTCCTATTCATTCCTCAGTATATTTCTTTGCAGTTTATGGGCATTATCGGATGGACTTTTTCAACTCAATCTATTTGGTCATTATGATCAAATTCTGAATGTTGTAATAAACAATGCATGTTAAAAATAAACTTAATATACAAGAGCTATGATTTATTTTACTACTAAACAGGCAGCCGCAAGTGCAGTTACTTTCCAGACAACAGGGTCATGATTTGAATGTTGCAGCAGGTTCAGTAGCACTAGGGCCAAACGTTACAGAACTCCTCTAAACACATAATATTGCTACTAAACAGACAGTCACAATTGCATTTACTTTGCAGACAACAGGGTCATAAATTCAATGGTGCAGCAGGCGCAGTGACACCAGGACCAAAAGCTCTAGGCACACACTAAACATCTAAACTTGCTATATTTTACTACTAAACAGGCAGTCACAAATGCAGTTACCTTGCAGACAACAGGGTCATTGTTTGAATAGTGCAGCAGATGCAGTGGCACTGGGCCTAAAAGTTGTCAGAATTCCTCCAAACACCTAATAATGCTATATTTTACTATTATACTAGCAGTAACAATTGCAGTCACCTTGCAGATAAAAGTGGCTTGGTTTAAATTGTGCAGCAGGTGCAGTGGTACCAGGCCGAAACTTGTTAGAACTCCTCTAAACGCATAATGTTGCTGCATTTGATTACAAAACAGGCAGTCATAATTGCAGTTACCTTGCAGTTAAAAGAGACTTGATTTGAATGGTGCAGTAGGTGAAGTGGCACTGGGGCCAAAAACTCTAGGGACCCCACTAAACCCAGAATATTGCTAAGTGTTGCTACTAAAAAAGACAGTCATAACTGCAGTTATCTAGCTTGCAATAGGGTAATTACACAAATGGAGCAGCAGGTAAGTAGCACCAGGACTAAACGCTTTGGGCACCCTATTAAACACCTCATATTTTTATATTTTAATACTAAACAGGCAGTCACAAGTGCAGTAACCTTGCAGACAACAGAGTCATGATTTGAATGCACAGGAGGTGTAGTGGCACCGGGCCCAAAATGTGTCAGAACTCCACCCAACACCTAATATTGCTATATCTTACTACTATACAGGCAGTCACAATTGTAGTTACCTTGCAGTTACAAGGGGGTTGATTTAAGTGGTGCAGCAGGTGCAGTGGCACCGGGCCAAAAGAAGACCTAAATATTGCTCTATTTGACAACTGAACAGGCAATCACAAGTGCAGCTATATAGCAAGTTCTTGGGTCAAGATTTCAAAAGTGCAGCAGGTGCAGTGGCACCAAGACCAAAAGTTTCAGGCACCCCACTAAACACTGATTATTGCTATATTTTACAACTAAGCATGCAGTCACAAGTGCAGCTATCTTGCAACAGGCCTTTTCCATGTACAAACCTAGGATGTGGAACAGCATCCCTGTAACCATCAGGGCTGCGACAAAGCTCCTCCAGTTTAGAAAATAGTTGAAGACTCACCTCTTTAAAGAACACTACCTCGCAATGCATTTACAATCCGCAATCCAGTTTTCTTTTCTATCACTCATTTTCTTTATGCCTGTTTTTTTACCATGCAAAGTTCTTGGCTCCCCTTTGGCTAGATTTGCGCTATAGAAATACCACATACATACGTACACACCTAAAATGCAACATACACATTCATTATTGTACCCTCAGCACCATGGTCGCATGTGTGAGTTGTTGAAGTACAGCAGAAAAGGAGAAAAAGTGACAGCATGTGAGGAAGAATGAGAGAAGATGGGGAGGAAGTATATGGAAGGTGAAGTATCACAAGGCAAGTAATTCCAGACTATTTATGATCTTCGGATGCTGCTAATCAATCAAAAAAACACATTTTCTGGTCTTGCGTGTACTGCATCTGCTTGACTTTGGGATCCACCAATCCTCGATGGATGCAATTGGTGATATTTTCCTGAGCGTGTTACATAAAACATTAAAGAACTTGCTAGATGCAATGCTCAGCAGATTAAAATTTATATTAAGTTTTCTGACACTCAAGCAGAAATATAGGCCACAAAGTTTGTATTTTATTTCATTGCTAATACAGCTCATGCCATAGGCTGTGTGAATGGGTCTCACAATTTGATATCTCCTACGCCAACACTGGATCAGAGATACAGCAACAGGAAGACTATGCACTCAAATGGTGTGCAGGGCAATCAGGTCATCCCAGACCCGATGGCAAATCCTCTAAAGGGCAGACATGACAGTCATATGTTTTGCAATTCAGCTCTAAGCCATCTGCTTGCAAGAGGAAATTTGGAAAAGGACTGGGTATTATCTTAGACAACACCACATTGATGTCAGCTATTTAAAACGCTGTGCATAATGCAGCACTTAACCATTGAATCCCAAATGTGGGTGTCAGTGGCTGTGCTATTCACCTTTGGATATTGACACCATATGTTAATCAGCAAACACAAAGAGAAAAAGATACAATGCAACAAACTGACACATCCGATGAGTTGTTGAGCAGACATTTGGGATTTTTGAAGTAAGATTCCACTGACTCCATAAAAGTGAAGGGCACTGCAATAATACTCAGAAACAAGCGAAAAATCATCGCTTCATGAACAATGTTTCAAAAGTTCACAACCAAGAATTCCCTGTGGTACAGTAACGTATGATGATGAGGAGGATGATGACGACACCTCGGGGGACCCTGTCTATACCTGGATCATGATGCAGTAAAAGCTACAGAGGCTATTAATCACAATAAGGGTGCCACAAACAAGTACTTCTGAGGTAGATAATGCAAAATATTAGAAGTAACAATTGCAAATGCACATAAACCTATCTCCTGTTTTTTCTACGCTACTACTCTCACTTGAAGCCCTGTGGTGCGACCTTCCAGAACTTGGCTACTTACATGCAGTCCTGGTCTATGACAGATGTACTGCTTAAACCGGAGGACCTTTTTGTCCCCCACAGATGGCAGTGAAGCCCTGAAAGCAGAATTGAACATCTGCCACTTATCAATCAGGGAATTGTGAGCACACTACTCACCCGCGAGGGTCTCAAAGCAATGGGGGTGGTTGATGGGGTAGGTAGCTCCGTTTAGTTGAACAACCAGGTCTTGAGTGACTTCCTGAAGACATTCAGTAAGGGGGGCGCGTCTTATGTTGATCAGGAGCTCGTTCTAGGTCCTGGTTGGGATGTAGGAGAAGGCTCTTCCTCCTGCTCTGGAGGATGTGCAGTGTTTTGGCACGGACGAGGTTGGTGGATCCGACGTTTCTTTTGGATACGTGGAAGGAGATTCTCTCGTTGAGGTATTGGGGTCAGGTGTTGTGGAGGCATTTGTATGCATGGGTGAGTATCTTGAAAGTGATTCTCTTTTCGAACGGGAGCCAGTGGAGGTTCCGTATGTGTTGGGTGATGTGTTTGTGTCGAGGGATGCCGAGGACGAGTCTGGCTGCAGTGTTCTGTATTATCTGAGCTTGCGGAGTAGAGGCTTGTTGATCCTGGCATACAGGGATTTTCTGTAGTATAGTGTGCTGGTTATGAGGGTTATCCTATCGAGTGCTGAGGTGACCTTTAAAAGTCACCTGAAGAAATTGCTACTGTAATGCACAAGTTCCATGTGGAGAAACTGCACAGATTTGAGGTAGAGGGAACCAGTCTGTGAGGACGAGTCTGGCTGCAGTGTTCTGTATTATCTGAGCTTGCGGAGTAGAGGCTTGTTGATCCTGGCATACAGGGATTTTCTTTAGTATAGTGTGCTGGTTATGAGGGTTATCCTATCCAGTGCTGAGGTGACCTTTAAAAGTCACCTGAAGAAATTGCTACTGTAATGCACAAGTTCCATGTGGAGAAACTGCACAGATTTGAGGTAGAGGGAACCAGTCTGTCACAAGGATGACCAAAGCCCTGTTGCAAGATCTAAGTTCCTTGCTGATACCTGTGTGTCTCTTTGTCTGCACTGTCTCGGTGTGGACTCAGTAATTCTGCATGTGGGTGTCTCAAGTCTGTTTTAGACATTGTAGAGGTCACTTAACGTCTAACCTAATAACTGTATGGCGCTCAACATCCTCTGCAACACTTGGAGCCTATCTTCCCAGATCCTGAATTGCCTAACTCTAGATGTCCTACCATCATTGCAATCAGAGTGTTGTTGTCCTTGCAATTGGGTGGTCTGGACAGGTAGGTATTATCGTTGATGTTGCAGACAGGAGTTGGGGTGGTGTCATGTCTGGTTCTCCTGCCAATTCTAACGGGGGGTGATATGTCCGCTTTAAATTACGTAACTGGTACAGATAACTGTGTCTCAGATATTGATAGACAAGTAGGGATTTACCTGTCACCTCCTCTTTGTCCTACAGTTCTGTAACCTCATCTTGGATCTTGTCTATTGGAACTGCTAGGGGAGGAAATTTGCAAGGGCACATCAGAGGGCAAATACGTTTTCTTAGAAAATTTACTCTTTAATTACATTGCAATACCAAAATCAGTACCCTCATTTGTGTCTTTGTTGGTACACTTTAATCTCTTTGAAGACATATCATGCACATTGCACTAGAGGGTCCACTGGTACTCACATGTGGATCCCTTCTACACAACTCTACTGTTCATCACAGTAGACATTGACTATATCTAATGTTCCGATAAGTGATTCCAAATCGGACTGTAATACTGTTGTAAGAGTTAGAGCATTGTTAGTGCATGCACTTTTTATTCGCACTCTGTTAGGCATATTCTTAACAGGTATGACGACGGTACTCACTATTTTGTTATATCGAAGTTGGTGAGTACACATCTGCCAGATGTATCTATCAATGTTCCTCTATTTTGATCTGAATAAGGTCTCTTTGTGCTGCACCAGAGGTGTGAGGTTGGTTGAGAACTCAGTACAGCACCGGCTGCAGCAGCCTCCTTCAACCTATGCCTTGCCTCTTTTTTTTGTGGTAACCCAGGTTGTGTATGTCAATGAACGTTTTATTAGTCAGACCTACATCTCTACATGTGTGTTTTCTGGTGGCTTCTGGAATTGCTAGCGATATTTTCTCAAACAACGTGTCATTCTCCTGTACACACACTCATTAAATATTTCAAGTTCAGTGCCTATGAACCTCCTCTTTCTCTTTCTGGCAGAGTCATCCTTGTTGTGTGGCCCCAGGCTTGACATTGTGTTTGTACTCTTCCAGCAGGTCATGTCCTCCAATCTAGTGCTCCTAACACGGCTGTTCAACACTGCAAGTGCCACCAGAAACACAGGTGAAGGGGACATTTGTAACTTTGTGGGCACTGCAACTTGTTATTTCTTGAGCAAATCTTACTTGCATATTTAAGTGATCATTTGTTTGGTGTACGAAAGGCATGGCAAATGTTTGTGAATATTCAAAAGGTCGGACTTGATGGAGGCTCACCACATTTGCACAGTAACTCTAGTGGCACCTCCACAGTGAATATTCAGTTGCTGTAAGCGCAGTATCTGAAAATGCTTGCAGACCATGTCATGTGAAACAGGATCTGAGATTTCTTTTTTTCTGCATGATGGTTAAACTTTGGTACACAACTATTTAGTGGAGCTGGTGCCTGATGCAAAAAGATTGCATTCACAAAACTGGTCGCCAACTGAACACCAACTTTTTTACGAATGCAATCTGATTATGTTAAATGTTTTGAAAAGCTTCAGTGACAGCAAGCAGTGGTCCTCTGAGCCCCTGCCTACTTCGTCTAACACTGTAACACCAATTCCCAAAGGGGAAGGCGTGCATAAGGGACCCCTTCTTTCTCAGGCAGTTAACCGTCCAACTTGAGAACAAGTAACGGATCAATGGTTTGCCATGGAAATTGCAGTCGCAAATCATTGATATGTACCTCCCCAACTAGTAGCTTGGAAGGAACACCCTTAAGAAACTCCTTCCAAATTCTGATCAGGTTTGGTTTTCTAAAACAATTGTGTGAGTCTGAAAATGTTTTCCGAATTCCCAAATGGGGGTAGTACAGAAAAAGGGACTTAGTGGTCGCAAATCTTAAAACTCTGGGTATGCAATTGCTATATCACTTTGTACATCAACCCCCTGACTCATAAAGTCGCTGGGGCAGATTTACAATAACTGGCACATCCCCAGGGATGCGCCAGTTATTGTGGGCCGCAGCTCCGCCACCCATGGTGCGCCGCATTTACAATACGGCGTACCATGGGGCAAGACCAGCACAGATGCGTGACACATCTGTGCCGTAAAAGTGGCGCATTGCTGGAGTTGCGTTGCAAGCGCGACGCAGCTCCAGTAATGCTCTGGGGGGCCCTATTCTTACAATGCTGCGTCAAGCCTTACGCCTGCTTCAAGCAGGCATAGGGTTTTGACGCAGCATTGGCCTAAAAGTAACTGAGTGAAATCTTGTAGATTTCACACAGCCACTTTTAGGAGGTGTTCCAGCGCCGGAACGCCCCCCACCCCCCTGCGCCAGAACGCCTCCTTCTGGAGCAGGGTTTTACAAAGTGAAACATCTCCCAGATGCGTCACGTTGTAAATACCCCACACCATGGTGCATCTTTTGCGCCACCGCAGCGTGACAAAAGTGACGCAACGGCGGCGTAAAAGAGGCGCAAGGGACTTGTAAATTTGCCCCTAAAGGTGGCAGGTTTACAGTTCAAAGGGCTCAATTTAAATAGATCAGTGTATAAATAGGTGTTTTATGTCTTTGTGGTAATTATGGCTTACTCCTGAATTTTAAGAGTGCACCAGGACCGCCCCTGGCTTACTCTTGGCTAACGCTTGAATTTAATGAGATAGCCGGTTTAAATACTAGAAGAAGTCACACCAAACTGTTTGGAAATTAGAGGCAAAGTAACCAGACA
Organism: Lissotriton vulgaris; assembly: GCF_964263255.1. Classification (NCBI taxonomy): domain Eukaryota; kingdom Metazoa; phylum Chordata; class Amphibia; order Caudata; family Salamandridae; genus Lissotriton; species Lissotriton vulgaris. The sequence continues at coordinate 1,500,143,121 of NC_141691.1, forward strand.
GGTTGCAAAAAAACACAACATTCAGCGCTCGTTAGATACTCTGAAAAGTATTCACCTTCTCACCTTTGGCCGTTTCACTTTCAGGGCCCTTACAAACAGGATCTGCCTTCGTTCTTGGCACCATGACATCGTTACGTGCACAAACATCATGGTATGCACATATGAAAAACTCAAATAAGTTAATTATCGTTAAAGTTACTGTATGTTCTCTCCGCTTCATGCTGGATATATTGGATAATTAAACCTGATATTTGGCAGAAGTATACTTTGCTAAAGAAGTTTAAGTATCAAGGGCCAGTGTAGCACTTTTCAGAATCAGGCCACCCAGCTGGTAATACTCTATAGACCTTAAGGGTGTCTTTTCTGCTCTATGACAATATGGAGAGCCTCATTACTGCTGTCCATCAAACAGTATTTCCTTCATCTACCTGTGGGTCTTAGGCTGCCCATGCTTTAGCACAGATCAGGCCACATTACCGTTGCTTATATTCAGTCCTATGAATTGAGGGATTTCCGTCAACAGCTGGAATGCATAAAGGTAAGAAGATAAACAGATAGATTTCTATACTAAATTAAAGCAAACACCGCTTGAGTTTTCACTCTGCTTGTAAAACAAACCACATGTCTTCTGCCCTTGAATCAAGCAGCAAAGTATCAAGGTAGCATATGACCTGAGCCATTCAAACTTCAGGCTGAACTAGGGAAGCGATTGGGCATTTTATTGCAGCTACTGAGCATTTTGCATATAGAGCAAAGAAACGCATAAGTGAATTGAAAGGGATCTACGATGGAAGAGGCTACAGATGATTAATAACGAGAACTTTACTGTAATAGTTTAAATTGGCACATGGATGTACTGGAAACTCTTAAGACCGGCGTCTGAAGGGGCAGGTCAGAACTGAAGTAGATACTCCGATTGTGTATTACATTTGATGGGTCAGGATTAGACTTGATGGCAACAAGCCAAACAGACAGGTTTCATTTATTTAACTTATTTATGGGGATAATGACACCTGTCTTAGGGTATACAACTTTCAAGAAGTGTACCACTGTACAGTTACCAATATGCCAGTAGAATACATTTGGATGGATGAAGCTGACCATGTAGATATGTTTGTGAAGGTGAGCCTGAAGATCAGCTTGGTTTCGTCAATATACAAATTACCCCGAACAACTAATGAGTGGAGCTGCTTGGACAAAGTCAGCCCCTAGTTGTCGAATAAGTGTGGAATAGTGCAGAGCTAAGAGGAACCCTCTCTTGATCTTCGTTGCTGCAGACATATAAGGAGATAAGGTGACAACCTACTCCCTCTTGGCGAAGAATAACTCAAACCATTTATGCATAGTGGCTCTAATATCCACTACCTGGATTCTGGTAAAAAGGACAGCATGATCAATGGCGTTCAAGGAAGCAGAAATAAATAATTTAACTAGGGTATTGACACCATTGACATCCACCTATCTCTGTAGGACGGACAAGACTGACGTTAATACCAACACTGCTTTGTGCTGGACTGAAGCCTGCCTTTGCACCATGGATTTTATCAGAAGAGGAAAACACCTCTTTTTATTTTTTTTAAATGGTTTTTGTGCCGGAAGGTACCCCTTCCTGCACAGAAACAATCTCCCTGCAACGCAGGCTCTCTCGCACCATGGTGCAAGGGTGGCTGTATGGCACATGGCAGCCGATTGTGCCCCAGTGCAGGGCAATGCACAGGGATGCGTAATATTGTTGTAAATATGATGCATCCCTGTGCTTTGAAAGTGCTGCAGCCTGGCCAAAGGGCTTGTTGTGCCGCGCTGCAGCACTTTCTTGAAATGAGGCCCAGAGTTTTTGAGAAATAAAAAGGAATTTAGCAAAAAGACTAATGAACTAATAGGTCCATTCACAAAACTCTGAACAGTAGTGTGTCACAATTTGACCCACCTCATTAACAGGCATGAGAGAGTCGCAATTAATGTAATTCATTTTCCTATGTATTTAAAGAAAAATGTTTATACATTTTTTTAGTAGTGAGCAGTGGTCCACAGGACCACTGCTTACTCCTAAAATAACTTTTTTTACCAACATTCTCAAAGGGGTGAAGTTTCATGGGAACTCCTTTCTGTTTTTGGATAGCATACCATCAAGTTTGGATTGGTGGAAACATATTAATGTTTTGCTACTGGATTTCGTTCACAAAACATTAATACGTACCTTGGAGAATCAGTGTTTAGAAGAGACGCCCTTAACACACCACTACTAAATAACTACTCCTTAATGCCTACCTGACTAATTTATTTGAAAAACCTTTTCCGAATCATTATTTAAGCTTAGTACATTACAAACCATCAAGCATTAAAACATTTTGAACATCAGGCCCTCAGATTCTAAACTCATATCTTAAAGTTAGTAAACAATGTGATTATTTCTTCTTGTAGGCCAAAAGCACACCGATTTGTAGTCAGATTTGAAATAGTTCTTGAAATATGTAACTAGGAATATTTTACTTTATTTCAGAAATAAGCTTATGACATCTCTTATCTGCTTATCCTATTAGCCCCATAATAGGCCCTCTCAGCTTTAGATTTCAAAGACTTAACAAGAAAATGGTAACATGGATGGACAGATTTGTTAGGGACTTCTCATGAATCTATGGGGCCAATTACGATGGCAGGCAGGCACAGTCAGCCCGTCACCTTAGCTGAATGTGGCAAGGGGTGCGGTGGTCCTGCACCTGCAATCAAGATGTCACTGCTACCGTGGTGGTGGCATCCCCTATTCCCAGCATTGTGGCAGGCGGTGCTCATAGCACCGCCCGCCATAATGCTGGGAATGCGCGATGTGCATTGGCATGCACAAGGTGACATGCACCGTGCTGTGCCTACCACTTTGTCCATGCCATAGGTACCCCCCATGTACAGCCCCCATTCCCCAACACGAGTCGACCGGTGGAATAGCGGCGAACAGTCTTTCCGTCCGCCGCGAACTGCCAAGCCATCGTAATATGGTGGGGGGTCTTTGCTGTCTGGATGGCGGGCGGATCGCCCCTGCTGGGCCGGCGTTGACCACCGCTGCCGGGCAGGGGCGATCCGCCCGCCATCGTAATCGGCCGCTATGATGTGGTTTCTTGTCCGTTTCAGTATAGAGGTCAACTAAGCGTGCAGTCTCAAGTGCATTGTATGTTGCTTTCAGAGGGACATTGGAAATTCCTTATTCCATTTTACAGGACAGCTTGTTTAGCTTCTACGTTGCATCTGGGGGAAACGTCACACTTAGGAGAGAGATCATTGCCATTGACATGGCAATCTTCCATTTTTATTTTTCACAGAATCTCAGATTGAGACTCTTACAATCTCCTTTTAACTAGACTCGGGTGCTGGGCTTTATTCTCCAGAACAGATGGCAATTGCCTGATCTCAGTTTCACGAGCTTGTCTGGGGGGGCTAATGAGGAAATGCCAAGACAGACTCTGTTGCCTCTGTCATGCTCTTGTGGAGACCTGGAAGTCCATGGGCATGCAAACTTAGACCTTGTCCATCTATTCTCCGGGGCTGCATCAGAGGACACTGGGTGTTGGCTATTGTCAGTAGTATCCTCCCAGTGCTTAGGTACTGCCTTAGACGGCATGTTGGCTGGGGAAAGAATTTTTACAACTAGGTCCTGTTGGCTGTAGATTCATAGTGAGTATTAGGTGGTAATGTGTTACAGGATATTTCTTGGGAGAATAGCCTTATAATCATGATATAAATCTCTTCTGCCCAAACTAACTTAGTGGAAGATTATTACTCGTGATCAGTTCTTTTGATCTCAGGTTGTAGATCATAGAAACTGATTAGGAAAGCTCTCCTGGAGTCACAACATGGATTGTATAGCGTGCTGCTCGTTTGAACAATCTGCTTCTCTGGTTCTACTTTGAGTACGCTTCTGTGCCTTCGACCTGTCTCCTGACTTAGACCTAGATTGTATTCTTCCGTCTTTTTTCTCTATTTGTAGGTTTTTGTGCTGAAGAACTCAAGTTTGCCCCAGAATGAACCTTTCATATTTTTTATTCCAGTAGTCAGTTTAAAGTCAGGAGTGAATGAGCATAGTGAAGATCTTTACTTCAGACTTACTTTGACACAAAGTTACAGCTTAAGTTAATATCTGCCTTAGACAGACACTTATCTGAAAGCAAGGCTCAAAATGCTTCAGAAATATCACATACTTGGAAAAGGAAGAGTGTTGTGTTTGAGAAAACTGTAATATATACTACAATGACCTTTTTAATAGTTCCATAAGTACTCCTTAGCGACTATCTTTTATCTGATCATGGCTTGAAACTATGCAAGAAAGTATGTCTTCCATGGATGTAGTTTGAGTCATTCTAATCTTGTTTGAGTTTTCATTCATAAGGAATTGTCCCAGGGGTGTAACCAATGCACCTGTTGCTTTATCCTTTGGGGTAGAGCCTTATATAGTAAGACTCAGTAGACTGAATCCAATTGTTTGGGGGGCGGGTGGCCCTGATGTGTCTTACACACACTTTGGGGTCGATTAGGATGGTGGAAGGACTGCCACCTCCAGCGAGGCGGTGGCGGTCCCTCCGTCTGCTGACCACGAGTTTCCCCCTGCCGAAATAGGATAGCGATGGGGAATAGTTTCCTGACCGCGATGGACGGAAAGACCGTCCATCACTTGTCCGCCGTAAGCAATCATTTAGATTGCCTGGCACATGGTCCAGGGACAATAAATTGGTGGCGGTGCCTAGCAGGCACCAGCCACCAATTTATGATGAAGGCAACTGCAGGCCTGTGAGGATTACTTAGGGGGCCCCAATGCGGGCACCCATGTGTTGGGGGAGGTGAGGGTGCTCTTGGGGGGTTCATTTCACAGCACTACTTGGCAGGCACCGTGTGGTGCCTGCCATATAGTGCAGTGAAATGCACAACATGGTTTTTTGCTTCGCGACGGGTGCTGCTGTGAGCAGCATCCGACACAATGTTAAAAACCAAAATGCGTCTGCCATGGTGGCGGTCTCATCCTGTTTTGGTATGTGAGACCACCGCATGTATTGCGGACAGTCCCAGTTTAGCACAGGAGAGCGGATGGACTCAATGCCGTCTGCCATCCTAATGACCCCCTTAGTTCTTGAAGTGTATGCACATTGAGTGCGTCCTAGACAAAAAATCCTTGGAATCACTTGGAAAAAAGTGAACAGGTGTGCGTGGAAAGATCCTTCTGAACTCAGATCCAGAGGTATAAGATACTGGTACTTGCTGAGAAGATTTGTTGAAGAAAACATCTTAGAATTACTGCACAATCACCATACCTAAACACGGCATCAATGTAACTGACATTTCCCCAGTCATACAATCCTTTCTGAATAACAATTGGCTTAGAATACCTCAGCTCGAGGTGATCTACTATTGTGCCTCTTTAAAGATGATTTTGTGGTTCTGAATGTCACCAATCATTGAATCAGCTTTAACTTAGACGACAAGTAAGTTCTTCCTCTTATCACTTTTCATTAACACTCTCTCTTACCGGAATTGGACGGCGTTGCTGGATTGTGAAGGCTCCCTCTAACCCACGCCTCGCGGAACCCGCTCCGCGGGTCCCGCTTCGGACATCCCTTGCCTGGTGCATCAGTGGGGCTTGTGAGACGCTGCAGGGCTGCGAGCGGTAACCGGGACTCGCATTCCCAGGAGTCCCGGTGTGAGTGGCCGAGTCACCTGGCCCCGCTCTCCCTGACAGCCCCGCCCCACCTCCATCAGTAGAAAAGTGGCTTGAACTCGCCGCTTTGTGGGACACTCTCTCTTACCGGAATTGGACGGCGTTGCTGGATTGTGAAGGCTCCCTCTAACCCACGCCTCGCGGAACCCGCTCCGCGGGTCCCGCTTCGGACATCCCTTGCCTGGTGCATCAGTGGGGCTTGTGAGACGCTGCAGGGCTGCGAGCGGTAACCGGGACTCGCATTCCCAGGAGTCCCGGTGTGAGTGGCCGAGTCACCTGGCCCGCTCTCCCTGACAGCCCCGCCCCACCTCCATCAGTAGAAAAGGGGCTTGAACTCGCCGCTTCGTGGGACACTCTCTCTTACCGGAATTGGACGGCGTTGCTGGATTGTGAAGGCTCCCTCTAACCCACGCCTCGCGGAACCCGCTCCGCGGGTCCCGCTTCGGACATCCCTTGCCTGGTGCATCAGTGGGGCTTGTGAGACGCTGCAGGGCTGCGAGCGGTAACCGGGACTCGCATTCCCAGGAGTCCCGGTGTGAGTGGCCGAGTCACCTGGCCCCACTCTCCCTGACAGCCCCGCCCCACCTCCAACATCTCTTCCCATTGGTCAATTGACTTACAAATACAGGGTTCTAACGCTGCGCGGGAGCGCGCGGGAGTGCCCGGGGCTAAGACCGGGCAAAGAGCGGGCCGTTTGAGGCCGTTCGAGGCCTGAGTGGACTGGACTGGGCCAGCCCTCTAAGTCCCTACATACGGGCTCTATTGTTATCACCAGATACCATGTCATCCCGGGAGTACAAGGAGAGGGCTGCAAAATCTAAACTAAAAAACGGAACTCTAGACGATTTCATTACCAAAACCCATTCCGCTATAGACAATGAGATTGCCAAAATGCAACGTCGAGTTTCATCTGAATTTCGACGCTGCAAGGAGGCTGTCACAGGAGATAGCTGTGGCCAAAAAATCCTCCTTAGGTGCCCTTGCCTTTGCCAAAACCCCTGACCGTTCTATCGCCCAGCCACTAAAATTGATTGAAACAACTGCAGACATCCACCAGCCAACTGTCCCTACTACACCCACACCAAAGGAGATCTTACCATCACCTTTATTATCCCCTAACCCTTCAAAAATATCTATGTCTGGGGTAATAGAGGAAACTACTGAGTGTAAAAAAGATGTGCCGGTGTTGGGTTTAAAAATCATATCTACAGAGCAGGCTGGGGGAATTCGTGAAAACAAACAGCAAGGGTCATACACCAAAAGGAAGCGTGGTAACCAAACATCATACGCTAGGAAAAAAGTAAAGGTTGCAAAGTCCCAATTATCCACCAAGTTGCCATCTCCGTCTCCAGCGATTATTACACAACCTTCTGACTTTATATCAGAGGTTGCCGTGGAATCGCTGGAGATAATTCAAGACAAGGATAAATTGACAATAGTGAAGGAGAATAATGAAGCACCACTTTGTGTTATAAATGGGGAAGACGTTGAATTTCTGACTGTAGTGTGGGAAACGCTTAAAAAGCTTTTAAACCCCTTTGAGGACAGATTATCACAGATAGGATCCCAACTTTCCAATATTGAAAAAAACTTCTCGCATTCAGGGAAAAAACACACCGGTAAGGAAGATAAAGATCTAATGGTTGGTGTCGAGAAACTTATAAAAAATCTATTGAATCCCCTGATGGAGAAAACCCAAATAATAAATTCAAAACTAGATCAACTGGAGTTCTTAACATCTAAGAACACCGCTCTATTGGAAAGCCTGGTAGGAAATAAAAAACAACCAGCTACCACTGTTGGTAAGACTAATAGTGATAACACCAGTTTAGGGAAAAAGGGCCCTAAGCCTAATCTGATACCCCAACCCCATTCTAGCGGTATTACCGCCTGTACCACCCCTTGTTCAGTACCAACACCCCTAATAAAAACCAAGCAGGGGAACACATTGGGCCAAAAGTCAAGTAACTCGCTGGTGGTAACTACACCGGTTACTACATCTGCGCCCGCCCAGATTAATAACGAAGTGAAAGAAACTCAGTTGAGCAAACCTCAGGCCCCTAGTAAAACCCCATTACAAGGTAGACAGATCTACGTAAATATACTCCCGGAGTCTGCCCCTTACATGGCAATCCTGACAGGTGTACCATTAATCCCAGAGAATAAATACGAGAAAAACGAGGACCTCTTAAATAAAACAAAATTCTGGCTAAATACAAATAGGCCATTGACTGAGGATACTGCTACAAAAATCCTAAGTGTACGGAGGGTTCCCTGGGTTGGACCAAGTAAAAAAGACCTGGAGGGCGACTGCATTTTGATAAACTTTAGAGATAACTGGGTCAAGGATATCATTTGTAGTAAGGCCAGGTTTGGGAGGATGGGGGATATTCAGTGTGTGGGTCTTGAATATTTTTATCCCAACCTCTATCAGTCTATCCCTGATCAAAATCCCTTCCATCAAGGACATGGCACAAATGGTAGATATCAAACGGGTTGGACACATAACTTGAACATGAATCAAGGCCCGCATCACCATTATACCCCTTGGCACGAGACAGTTCACTTCATGGGGCCGCCAAGTATGGGCAACTTTACACAAGTCCCTTATAACCCACGAAGACCAAGGTTTAGGGGCACAGACTATCCTGGTTGGTTCCCAAATAATAATTACAACAACAATATCCCATTGAGGAATCGCTTTGATCCTTTAATGAACTTGGATGAGGTAGACTGACTACCACCCAGGATCAAAGGCATCGCACCTTCCATATTAAATGGGGGAACGAATGAAGACCAAGGAATATGCATCAATGATGGTGACCTAGTGCAGGTAACTCTTGAGGGCAATAACGCGAATGCTGGACATCCACAGATGGGGACTGCTGCTATGCCAATGGTCAACACAGTCAAGGGCCATGAACAGAGTAGGTTACCATTGCTCGACCCAAATACCACTGTTGTAAGAGATGTTTTGGGAAGTAATCATGGAATACAAGGGTCTTCATCATCATCACTAATATCTCTATTGTCCTGGAACATCTCCGGACTAATAAAAAAACTAGAAGATGAGATATGGTTAGATTTTGTGGAAGCTCATGGAATTCTGTGTCTACAAGAGACATGGTCTAGGACCACCTGTGACATCGAGGGCTTTCAATCATTTGCTGTCTCGGCTGTCCCATCTACATCGGGGAGGGCAAAAGGTGGAATAATGACAGCGTTGTCAACAAAATTATAGGACCTCAAAACCTCGACACTGGTAGAGACAAATTGGTATCAAGTGTTGTTATTCGAACATCTTTTCCCTGAAGCAGTGTTACTAATTAATTGGTACTATAATATCTTTAATGGATATGATACCTCAATAATCCAAGAATTGGAGCATGCGTTGGATAAAGTCCGCAGTAGGCACCCTTCTTCGCCGCTCATCTGGGTTGGTGACTTTAATTGTACACTTTGCAGTCATGGAGGATCGAATGTATGTGGTTTAGAGGATTTGAATGCCCAGCCTCTAAACCATTTCAGGCATACACCACTGGGGGATGCCTTGAATAATATTATCATAACCAATGACTTGTGTGTAGTAGACCCCTGGTCTCCCCCAGACACTCTGCATATACCGACTTTTCAGGGCTTGAGGGGAGAAATGAGTACAATTGATTTTGTTTTGGTATCAAGTACCTTTCTTAAGTATGTGGAAAAGATGGAGGTGGCGGCAAATCCCACTAGTGATCATAACCCTTTAATACTATCATTCTGGGTTCCAACAAAAGAATCACCAAGGACCTGGGAACAACCCATCAAGTATAACAAAAACCAGGGTGTTACTCTGAAATGGGGGAAGATAAACGTGCCCAAGCTGGAGGATGATATTGTTGTAAATTGTAAAACTGAGATAGAATCATGTTTAGCAGGATCTGACCCACATAAGGTCATAGAAAGTTTTGAGAAGTTGTGTTGCCATGTAGGACAGTGCTTAAAAAAGTCTAAAGGGAAGGGAGGCCAAAAGGCCTTTAGTTGGTTTGACTCCGTGTGTTCTGCCACACATCGATCATTGAAATTAGCTCTGTGTCAAAAGCCAGGAAATAAAGAGCTTGTAAGGATCAGTAGAAAGGCTTATAGAGATGCTATCACAAAAAGAAAGCAGAATCTGAAAGACATGGCCTGGGATGATCTTGAAAAGGCAGCAGAATTGAAAGACAGTAGGCTCTTTTGGGAGGTTATTAATCGTCCCCTTTTTAAGAGTAATAACAAGGAAGCTATAGCTATGCAGGTGACCGCTGAACAATGGGTTCAACATTTTAGTAAGATTTTTAATCCTAATTCCTATGCAATAATGCCAAGCAATGAGGGGACAGGGGACGTGGTGCTGTCACCTCCCTCGGCTTTGACCCTCAGCTCTTCAATTACATTGACTGAGATTGAGGAAGCCTTAGGGAAAGGAGCATCATTAAAAGCCCCAGGCCCAGATGCTGTCCCTCTGGATCTTTTTAAGTCCAATGTTAGTCTGTGGGCACCCATTTTATTGAATGTTTTCAAAGCTGTAGTGGTTGGCCGTATCCCCGGCACATGGAAGGAGGCAACTGTAGTGCCAATCTTTAAGAAAGGTAATAGATCCGATCCACGTTGTTACCGCCCGATTTCTTTAATAGATGCCTCATGCAAAATTCTAGGCAGAGTAATCTTGGCGAGATTAGAAAGTTGGGCAGATTCTGTTGGATTGATAGTTGATTCTCAATATGGTTTTAGACGTGGAAAGGGGACAAATGAGCAGTGCCTTAATTTGGCACTGATCTTGGGCAAGTACATGAAGGACAAAAAATCTCCTATACACCTGGCCTTCATGGACTTGACAAGCGCTTTAGATACTGTTTGCAGGAACAAGTTGTGGAGGATGATGAGTGACATGGGCTTTGAGGAACCTCTAGTGACTTTGCTCCGTAGGTTACATGAAGCAACAAATGTGTCCATCAGATTTGGTTCTGGAGGGGAAATAACGAAATCAATACCTTCTACTGAAGGAGTGCGTCAAGGATGCATCTTGGCGCCTTTCCTCTTCTTGGTTTATACAAATGGATTAGAACAGTACCTATTAAATCAGGGCTGTGACTTCCCAAAAATTAATGGTAAAAGCATTCCTATGCTTTCGTATGCGGACGATACTGTCCTAATGACATTGACAGGAAACAGCATGCAAGTGTGTTTAGATGCATTCAACAAATTCATGCTTGATTTAGATCTAAAGGTAAATTTTGAAAAATCCTTCGTAATGTCTTGTGGCCCAAAGGGGTCGTCCATCAGGAAGTTCGTGGTAAACAACCGCATAATTGGGAAAGTGGATAATTTCAACTACCTTGGTAATCTGTTTGATAGTAAACTAAGTTGGACACCGGTAATGAAGGTCCGAGCCCAGAACATGACAAGGGCGATAGAGGGTATTTTCCGCTTCTGTAGTAAATTGGGGCAAAAGCACATCATGCATCTCAGAACCCTTTATACCTCAAAATGCTTATCTGTAGCTACTTACGGGGCAGGGGTGTGGGGGACTGAGACGCCTGCCGCAATACAGGTGGTGGAAAATAACTTTATAAAAAGGGTCTTGTCAGTTCCAAAAAGTACCTCAAACACTTTCTGCCATAATAAAATTGGTATGGTTAGCGTTTCCGATACAATCCGCTTGTCCCCTTTACTGTTATGGGGTAAAATTTGGCAATCTGAAGACCTGCAACTAACCAAAGAAATTATTACTGATTGCATGGCTTTAGAAAACTCAAAACAGATCCCCTGGTTGTCCTATGTCTGTAATATGTTGAACAAAATTGAACTTGGTTCTTATTTTTACAACCCTGGAAAAATTGAGGGGAATTATAAGGTGGACATAAAGGCAAAGTATCTGAAGACAGTGAACCAGACTTCTATGGATAATGTAATTGATATTGGTATTACTCATGCCTGTAAACTCCAACCACAGTTCTATTTAACATTTACCCTTAATGTGCAATGGCGATTCCTTTTAACAAGGTTTAGACTGGAGATTCTCCATTTTTTACTTGCCTTTCCGAAACAAGGGGGCTGGTGCGAGAGACTGCCCCCTTGTCCTTGTAACAACAGGGATAGGCAAAGTACCTTACATCTGGTCCTTTTTTGCTCTTTGTATAAAGAGCCAAGACTCCGGTTTATTAAACCAATCTTGAAGGGGAGGCAACTTTGCACTTATAAGGAAGGGTATGAATATTTGTCATCACTATCCTCTGTGGAAATCTGCTGTGCAATGTTAAATTTCATCAGAATCTCACTAAAGATTAGGAAGAATTATGGGTAGCACCACATGTATAGAAATTTTTCAAAATTTTATAATTGCAAATCCTTTCCTGTATTTTTATTATTGTTATCATCATGTCTTTTTATAAAATTATTGGTATAATTGTGTTTTTAATTTAGCTTCTCCTTCTAAAGGCAAGATGAATTGTATGTTCAATACTTTTATGATTCATTTTATGTATCGAATAAAGTTTTTGAATACGAATAATGCTCTTGAGCATTTGAGATGTCATCAGTGATGTCACTGACCATGTCATGAATGATGTAATATGTGACATCATCAGCAGTGGATGCGGGTGCGCAAAATATAGTTAGTACAACTAACTATATAGGGGCAATTTCAATTGTTTTTTAAATGCTAATTCCTAACTATATAAGGCCTGAAACCTATGGTTTTTTAAGTGAATTATAAAGGTTTTTTAAATGCTAATTCCTAACTATATAAGGCCTGAAACCTATGGTTTGTTCAGTGAATTTGCAAGGTTTTTTAAATGCTAATTCCTAACAATATAAGGCCTGAAACCTATGTTTTTTTCAGTGAATTTGCAAGGTTTTTGAAATGCTAATTCCTAACTATATAAGGCCTGAAACCTATTGTTTTTTTCAGTGAATTTGCAAGGTTTTTTAAATGCTATTTCCTAACTATATCAGGAGTCAAACCTATGTTTTTTTTCCAATGAATTTCAAAGGTTTTCTAAATGCTAATTCTATTAGCGGATAACGTTTAAATATGTTAATATCCTTGTGGGACAACCTGAGCAGCCCTAGGGGGTCGGGGTATTTCTAATCTGCCCCCTTTTTGCATTCTACACGTTTGTTTTTCTGCTTCTTTTGTGCCTCGGTCTACCGAGTACAAGATGGCTGCCCAAACTTCCTGGTTTGGAGTGTTCACAGCCAATCAATGCAGCCCATGCTCGGAAAGGTCTGCGTGCGCTCCTGATTGGCCGGCAGTCGTCTGAAATATTGAGACCACGCCCCTTTTTACACCATGCTTGTTTCTCAGGGGAACTGAGGCACAAGAGAGCCCAAAACAAGAGTGGAAAATGCAAAAAGGGGGCAGGGTAGAGACCCCCCTCACCCCCTAGCCCTTCTCAGGGGGTCCCAGATAGACCACCAGGGCAAAAAAAATAAAAAAATCGCGGGATACGCGCACTGTGCACGGCCCCGCGATTGTTTGAATTTTTTTTTTGCCCCCTTTTTGCATTTTGCACTCTTGTTTTGGGCTCTCTTGTGCCTCAGTTCTCTGAAAAACAAGATGGTGGCCAACACTTCCTGGTTTTGACAGTTTAGAATGTTGACAGACGACTGCCAGCCAATCAGGAGCTCGCTGGCGCATGCCGGGGTCCGCGCACGTGCACACACGTGCGCAGACCCCTGCGCGCACCGTACGCGGACCCGTGCGAGCACGGGTGCACTCACGGTGTCCCACCTATAGATATATATATTTTTCAAAGTTGATTTTCTCAAAAACTACTGGAGGGATTTACACCATTTTACCAAAAGGGCGTACTCCGTACCAAGCCCTACCATTTTGCCAAGTTTGGTGTAATTCCGTTCATCGGTTCGGGCTGTAGCCTTGTCTAGATGTCCTATGGAAAATTGCATGGGGAAAACATGTTTTGGGACCCCCCTTTTTTCTCAGCCCCCGCTTCACGAATCCCCCTGAAACTTTCAGGGAAGGAGCGGAGCGTAACGGATCATCTTCTTTGAGAAATTCACATAGATTCATTAACTGGCGCCAAAGTTATTGAATGTTCTGGATTTCCTATGGAAACTAGGTCCTAACTATATATACCTACTGGCAACCGCCATAAGGTAATATATATATATATATATATATATATATATAAAAGCAAAACTCTTTCAGGCATAGAGTGATGCATAAATTATGCAAAAAAGAAGGAAAATAGGAGAGAACTCTGTGTAGTTCTCAAGTTTAGGTGGAAAGCAGCTCCTGTTAGAGCACTCTCAACACCAGCAACACTCTAGTCAAATGTCTGTTTTTCTATCAAAATCTTTCAGCATAGGATTAGCACAGTGCCATCCACGCCGAGATTGAAAAGGACAAAGTCTTTCGCCATTTCTACAGCAAAGTCTTTAAGCATAGGACTAGCACTGTGCTGTCCTTGCCGAGCTGTAAAGTAAAATGACAAAAGCCATTTATCATTCCAGACACAGTATTACAGCTTTGAATTGGTAAAATACCAACTCAAGCCAACCTGAAATGAGTAAAAGCAACCCCTGACACAGTGTTTCACTCTAATTAGAGCGCTTCAGAGAGGTATAGCTTTGTCCAGACACAAGGGAGCAGCCAGTATAAGTCAAAACATTTGAGGTGAGCAGATCTAGAGTGTTGCTGGTGTTGAGAGTGCTCCAACAGGAGCTGCTCCCCACCTAAACATGAGAACTACCCAGAGTTCTCTCCCTCTTTTTTGTATATATATATATATATATATCCAAAAAAGAAGGAGAGAACTCTGGGTAGTTCTCAAGTTTAGGTGGAAAACAGCCCCTCTTGGAGCATTCTCAACACCAGTGACACTCTAGATCTGCTCACCTCAAATGTCTGTTTTTCTATCAAAGTTTTTAAGCATAGGATTAGCACAAGAGCTCTAATTAGAGCGAAACACTGTGTCAGGGGTTGTTTTTACTCATTTCAGGTTGGCTTGAGTTGGTATTTCACAAATTCAAAGCTGTAATATTGTGCCTGGAGTGATAAATGGCTTTTGTAATTTTACAGCTCGGCAAGGACAGCACTGTACTAGTCCTATGCTTAAAGACTTTGCTGTATAAATTGCAAAAGACTTTGTCATTTTCTACATTTTCGACCATTATACTTGGTCGTTTGTAACGGGGATGATTCGGACAGAAAGATAGGCTCCAAATCGGATTATCTCTTGATGAACCCCATTTGGAGGCCTTCCTTATGAGACCGGAAATGGGCACCAATTATTATGTATGTGTTTTACCTCTTTTATTAAGTTTATTATATATATATATATATATATATATATATATATATATATATATATATATATATATATATATATATATATATATATATATATATATATTACCTACTGGCTATCGCCAGTAGGTATATATAGTTAGGATTATTTCTCTATGGAACTTTTGAAAGTTCTATGTCTAATAACTTTGGCGTTTGTGGACGGAATTGGCTGAAATTTTCAGGAAAATGGCATATTTTGTTTCTGAGCAGCCCCTGAAAATTTGGGGGGGTTTCGTAAAGGGGGGGCCGAGAAAAAAGGGGGGTCCTAAAACGCGTTTTTCCCATGTTAATTTCCATAGGGCGTTTGGCCTCACTTTTAGCTCGAACGGCTGAATGGATTTGCACGAAACTTGGCAAAATTGTAGGGACTGTTAGCCCGATGTGCCTTTGCTAGGTCTCAATATATGTTCTCCAGTGGATTTTGAGAAATTAACGTTCAAACAAGATATATATCTGTAACAGCGCTCCGGGCTGCGCTCCGGACCGCTTACTTTTCGCGAAACGGAACTTTGCGATGTGAAGCTGATTGGCTCTCCGGTGTCTGTCAACATTCTAAACAGTCCGGAGCGGCCGCCATCTTATCTCTCGGTAGGATCGAGAGAGAAGAAGAGGTGAAAAACGAAGGGGGAATTTAATGAAAGGGGGCAAGGTATACCCCTCTTGACCCCCTAGGAATGATGTTTGGGTTATTAAAGGGTCCCGTGGGGAAAATAAAAAAAAAATGATTTTTCACTGTAGAAGCGCTTCCCGGGCCGCGAATTGGGCCGCAAACTGGTAGCGAAACGGGAATTCGCCATTTTGTGTTTCGTTTTAATTAAATTACTAGGTATAAGGGGGTGCGGGAGACGTATCCTGATCCCTTATGTTTTCTGAGGGTGGCTGAGGAGGCTCATATATGTTGATACATGTCTTCCAGCGGCTGTGCGTTAGCTTTTTTTTTTTTTTTGCTGCGTGACGTCTGTTAACGTTCGATTCGATGGAAATCAGGAAGTGTTGACCGCCAATTTGTCAGTGCGATAAAATATTTTGTTATAAATGAATCCTTATTGATAAACATTGTCTGCGCCATCTTGCCTTTTTTCCAATGCCACAATTTTGTCGTGCACGGCAGCCATTTTAGATGCCTTGGCCAGACCCACTCTCTGCACGCCGTCGATTCTCAGCACGGCTCCCCACCCTCGCAAGCATCTCCCCCATGCACTGGTCACCCCCGCTCTCTCTCTCATGCATGGGCCATAAACTTCCCCCCATCTGCGCTGCTCTTCCCTGAGAATCACACCCTGTGCCCGCCCGACACCTCCCTTTCACCCTATTCACTACCGCACCCTCTGACACTCCTCTTCCTCTGTGTCTGATTGTCCAGGCCGGTCCCAGGCTATCACCTAGCCCTGCGGATGTAGTTTATGGCCCCAGCTGTAGAGAATCCAGACATGCCAACCCTCCCGATTCAGGCGTGAGACTACCGATTTCAGTGCTAGTCTCCCGCCTCCCGATTCCTGCAAGCAAAAACCCGGGGGCATATTACCAACAACTAGCGATAATTTTTGTCTCTAACTTGTTTAGAGACAAAAATTATCGCCGCACATCGGCGATTTTTATCGCAGATAAACCTTGCTATTAGCAAGGTTTATCGCAAATGCGATAAAAAACGGCCGCAATGCATGAATATCGCTGAAAAGGCAGCGATATTCATGCATTATCGAGCAAATGCTCTTAGCCATGTTATCCACCTCCCATTGGATAACATGGCTAAGAACTGCTCAGGGCAGGTGTTAGCTTTTGGAGATATTCGCGCTTAGCGCGAATATCTTCAAAAGTTGGTAATAGGAGATAGCGATGTTAGGGACTGTTTCCAGTGCTAACATCTTGGCACGCCCACTTTGCATGTCATTAGTGATAAATATCACTGACATGCAAAGCGGGGCCCAAGATGGTCGCTATCTCCTTTTAGCTGTCACTAACTGGTATTAGCGACAGCTTGGTAATAGGGAGATAATTTTATCTCCGCTTTCTTGGCTTTTAAAGCCAAAAAAGCGGAGATAAACCCCCTTGATAATATGCCCCACGATTCCTCGGGGGTTTCAGCTGACAGGGCTTGGTATTGTGTTACGTGCTAATTCTTCCAGGAAACGTCAGAGGGCCGATGCAGGGGCTCTAGAAGGGGTGATAAACCATTTAAGCCTCATGAACAAGCGCATGGTCTTTTAAAGATCTGTGAAGTACTCGGGGCGGCGGTGTGTCTGTGCCCTCTTTGAGGAGCGGGCGGGGGGGGGGCACTGCCAGCAACTTGCCAGGCCAGGCAGTGTTCAACACTTGCATCACCCTTTCTTTGCCTGCTATTGCGCTCCATGCTTCGGAAAGGTAAGAAAAAGAACGTGCATTTGAGTTTGAAATGTCCGATCCTGTAGCAGTACACTTGCAAAGCCCACACATGACAATAACCCGATTCAAGGCCCCATTCACCCGATTTTTTAAAAATATATAGCACTCCAACAAAGTAGGATTATAAAACTGTATTCACTTTTAAATATAACGAACGCAACAAAAACTGTAAATACATTTAAACATTTTTTGACAAAAAAAAGCAACAATGGTTAGAAGCTGTCTTTTGTGCGAATGGTCCCAAGGCAGCACAACGTGCTGAGTTCTGGACGGCACCCAGGTGATGTCACCTGGGTGCCGCACTGGTTTTTGGTTTCCTACAATGCAGCTCAGAAAAACAGCGTGGGGCGTCCCAGGTGGTGCGGGGGGAGGCCTCGTCAGTAGCGGTCTGTTGTGCGAATAGTCCCAAGGCAGCAGAACGCGCTGAGATGTGGATGGCACCCAGGTGATGTCCAGTAAACTGCCGCACTGGTTTTGGTATCCTACAATGCTGCTCCGAAAAACGGCGTGGGGCGCCCCGGGGGGGCGTGGGGGAGGTGGCGTGAACGGGCCTCCCCAGGTGGCGGCCATCCAGCTGAGTTGCGCCCGCTCTTGCGGCTACAGCGTCTCGCTCACCATGTAGTTGAGTTGCGCCCACTCTTGCAGTGCAGCGATAGGCGGCTGCCACAGGACTCTTAAAATGGCGGACGGCTCTTCGGATTTGGGCCTGGTCCACTAAAATGGCGCTGGGACACCTTGGAACTCGGACGCTTGCCTGCTAGGGCTTGGGCTCCATTCTCGAAAGCGTCCCCTCAGCCGTGAAGATTCTACAAAAGTCTTGGGGGCCCTCGACTCCTGCAGGCTTCCGGTGGGGAGCGGCTGCCATGATTGCTCGCGGAATGACCACGACGGAGCCACGAGATGGTGGTGCTCTCATGCTGACGCCAGCTTCAGTCTGAATCATCCAGAAACAAGGTGGGGCTTTCATCGTTTGGGAAAAAAAAATGTTCTAAACCAATGAAAAGTGTTATTTTTAGGTCATATGACCAAGCCTTCCATCATTTGGAAACCAAAAGTAAAATGAACCAATGAAAAGTTTTATAAACAAGTCACATGACCTGTTATGCGGCATAGGGCTACAAAAAGCGTAGAAAATCCGTTGGCACGTGAGGCGGCGTCAGTAGCGGACCAATGTGCGAATAGGCCGAAGGCAGCACAACGCGCCGAGATCCGGATGGCACCGAGTTAGTGTCCAGCAAGTTGTTGCACTGGTGTGGCTATCCTACAATGCTGCGCCGAAAGTCGGCGTGGGGCGCCCCGTTGGCCTGTAAGGTCGCGTCAGTCAGTGGGGGCTGTGCGTCTCCCCCAAGATGGAGGCTCCTTGGCTGCAGTGGGGCACCCCTTAGCGTTTCACTCGCCGTCCAACTGAGTTGCGTCCGCACTTGCGGCTACAGTAGGCCGAAGGCAGCACAACACGCCGAGATCCGGATGGCACCGAGGTGATGTCCAGCAAGTTGCCGCACTGGTGTGGCCATCCTACAATGCTGCGCCAAAAGACGGCGTGTCCAGCTGAGTTGCGGTCACTCTTGCGGTACAGTGACTCGAACGTGCCGAGATCCGGATGGCACCGAGGTGGTGTCCAGCAAATTGCCGCACTGGTGTGGCCATCCTACAATGCTGCGCCGAAAGACGGCGTGTCCAGCTGAGTTCCGGTCACTCTTGCGGTACAGTGACTCGAACGCGCCGAGATCCGGATGGCACCGAGGTGGTGTCCAGCAAGTTGCCGCTCTGGTGTGGCCATCCTACAATGCTGCGCCGAAAGTCGGCGTGGGGTGCCCCGTTGGCTTATGAGGTGATGTCAGTAGTGGACCGATGTGTGAATAGGTCGGAACCAGCACAAGGCGCCAAGATCCGGATGGCAAGTCCTGGATGTTGAGTACCATAGTTGAGAGTTCTGAGCAGTGTTTGTAAGACTGTCTGAAGCTTATTTGCACCTGCTGCAGCTTCATTATTGCCCTGGTGTGGCCAAAGATCGCCCATGACATAGGCGGCCGGCTCCCGAGGTCCGGCGGAACTTTTTTCCTTTTCTTTTCTGCATCTTGTCCCATAATCCGTTTGACCTGAAGACACGACCAGGTCCCTGAATGTGTGCAGGGGGACGTTATTGATTGAATCAAAATGGCGGCTTCACACAAAGCTGACTCAAGCGTTGCTGTTGATGCTATACAGACAAAAATTGGTTTTCAGTTTGTACATTCTTCAGGATTTTTTTTTCCATCCAAGGCTGATTGAGAGTTTGTAGAACAATGGCTTCAGATTTTCAACATACTACTCTTCAACATTCTTCCTAAATGTAACAATGTGAGACTCACTAGGAGAACGGCTGTTTATCTATCCTTTCAAAATGCTGCCAACAATATTTTCTGAATGGAAGACACCATCTTGTAGCATAAAGGGCCGAAAGGGGTTCTGGTCTGGCCGATGGTTGGTGGAGACATTTTGACTATATCTTGCACCTGCCCGGCCTCGCCCAAAATGGCGCCGGTATAAATGGGACTCGTAACTCCTTGTTGTGTACTGGATGAACAACCTTGATATTACGAGATATGAATGCAGTTTTGATACTCATGGCGGGTGGGGACGAGAATTGATTGAATATTTCGACATCCCTATTGATATTAAGTTCTGATGTGTTATTGATTACTGTACTATTGAAAGTTCGAATTAACGTCACCCATGGTACTTGCCCGCAAATGTATATCTAGATAATTTTTTTGTAAGTGGCCCTGTCGTATTTTAATTACAAAATGTAGGTCCACCGATTCCGCAACTGTTAGACACCTTAGTTCTTGCAACCTAATGGCCCGCTCGTTACGTTCCTCTACAGTGTAAATGTCTCCTCATCATATACGATTTCAGTTTGCTCCGTGGCCGGCCACGTGGTTATAGGCCCGTATTTGTATACTGACATTTTGACAATAAAGGTTTTTAAAACAAAACATGGTAGTAGTATTTACATTGGTAAAGTTTTTACTTTTAGTCACTGTTTTCGAATCAGTAAAAGGCAAGTGAAATAAAGCAGTCCAATTACATGACGGATAAAAGGTATAATACGTAGGAACGCAGTAAAGATAAATGGTCAAGGGCAGTTGTGTTTTCCACTCCTGCAACATAAAGTGATCGATAAGAATCTGATAATCAGGCGTATCGGCGACTAAGACAGCAGGCCGAGCCTCTTTTACTCAACGGCTCCGTCATGGGACGAAGAAACGCCCTTTTTCTCGAAAAAGGAATATATTTTACTTGCAGGAGAGTTGTAAATTTTCCGGGAAAGTACATTTGCCTGGAACATTATAATATATATGTTTAAAAAAAAATAATGTTCGAAACCAATAAAAAGCGTAATTTTTAGGTCATATGACCAAGCTTTTCATCATTAAAATAACAAAAGTAAAATGAACCAATGAAAAGTTTTCTTAACAAGTCACATGACCTGTTATGCTTACGTTACGCGCTGCGCGCAGCGCCCCGGATCACTTCCGGGTGCGCTAACGCGGCGTGTCATATAACGCATTACGCGACAACGTAGGTCAAGAATATAGTCAAAATGTCTCCACCAACCAGCGTTCGGAACACAACCCTTTCAGCAGTCCAAAAAGTTCTGTTAAATGACAATAGAGGGGACAGGCAACAAGAACCATCAGTCAAAGAGGGGAGGGCAAGTTCTTCTCTACCGGGTCATGTTGGGGCGCTACCGGAACTGATCGAATTGGTAGTCTACAGTGTTTCTGGATGTTTCAGACTGAAGCTGGCGTCAGCATGAGAGCACCACCATCTCGTAGCTCCGTCGTGGCTATTCCACGAGCAATCATGGCAGCCGCTCCCCACCAGAAGCCTGCGGGAGTCGGGGGCCCCCAAGACTTTTGTAGAATCTTCACGGCTGAGGGGACGCTTTCGAGAATGGGACCCAAGCCCTATCAGGGAAGCGTCCGAGTTCCAAGGTGTCCCAGGGCCATTTTAGTGGACCACGCCCAAATCTGAAGAGCCGGCCGCCATTTTGAGAGGCCTGTGGCAGCCGCCTATCGTTGCATCGCAAGAGCTGGAGCAACTCAACTACATGGTGAGCGAGACGCTGTAGTCGCAAAAGCGGGCGGTAAACAGCTGAATGGCGGAAGAGGCACAGTATAGCAAAAGCGGGCGGAATGGCAACTAAAACGGTAAAGGGGCGCCCCACTACAGCGTGTCTTCAGGTCAAACGGATTGTGGGACAAGGTCCAGAATAGAAGAGTCATCACAAGGCAAAAAGTTCCGCCGGACCCCGGGAGCCGGTCGCCTATGTCGGGGGCGATCTCAGGCTACACCAGTGCTATAAGACTTGGGGAGGGGGTCGGAGCCAAGCGTCTTCTCCGAGTCCGTGCCATCACATCGCCCCTCGGGGGCCTCCGTCAAGCGGTTTAGGGAGGTACCATATCACATTGTTTTCAAATGCAGTCAGGTCCACAAACGGCCCCCACTTACTTTGAGAATAGTGAAGCTGCAGTACGTGCAAATAAGCTACAGACAGTGTTACAAGCGCTGCTCAGAACTCTGAACTATGGCACCCAACATCCAGAACTTATGCCATTTGAGAATGGCAGCAACTCAGGGTCCAAAATCATGAACGTACTTTCACGTATGAAAATCTTACTTGGGGAGGGGGCAGGAGCCAAGCGCCCCCTCCCAGTCCGCGCCACCACACTGTATGTTTTTAAATCTGAAGCCATCGTTCTACAAACTCAACCAACCTTGGATGAAAAAAACTAGAAGAATGTACAAACTGAAAACCAGTTTTGGTCTGCATAGCATCAGCAACAACGCTTGCTATCAGAGTGCATGAATTTCATGCTCGATCGATTGAGCTAGCCGGATCGGGCAACAAAAAGTATAAAATAGTTATGTAAATAGTTATTTAATAAAATGTTTTACCCTGTTACTTTGCTGGTGTGTTGTATATATTTTTAATATTTGCATAGGGTTTGTCGTTATTTTGGGCGGGGTGGGTGACGGAGCCGAGCTGTCTTGCAGCCCTCATGGTGTGGAGCTCAGTTCATCTCACTATTTTCGTATTTCTCATGAAGGGTTGTTCCTAATGTTTCTATTTTAGCGAGGTCAAAAAGAGATCCAATTAGTGGCCTACTGATTTTGCTCGATTACTTTTATTTTTTTACACGATTTTTCACTATCTTCAAAGACTAAACAGAGTATTGCGACTTTGTGCTTGTTTGTAAATAGAGAATGAACCAAAGAGAATCAATTGTAAAACAGTAAATGCTTGGATAACAATCAATCAAATGGAGAGACAAGCAGGCACGACGGATTACAATGGGGGTAAAGGCCTGCGTTAACTACCCTTCACTATCTGCAAAGAGAGAGTACTACTAAGAGAAAAGAGGGGAGGGGGGGGGCAGCGTTCAAAGCACATCAGCGTGCATAAACACGAAAAAGTTTTTACCTATCACATACTTGACATTTGACAGCTTTTGATATTTGCTATTAAAAAAACATTGAAATTCACAGAAAAAACCATAGGTTATAGACGATATATAGTTAGGAATTTGCATTTACAAAACCTTATTTTACTCACACAAAACCATTGAAATTCCATATATAGTTAGATGCGCTAACTATATATCGCGCACCCGCAATCCACTGCTGATGATGTCACATATTACATCATTCATGACATGGTTAGTGGGTGCGCGATATATAGTTAGCGCATCTAACTATATATGGAATTTCAATGGTTTTGTGTGAGTAAAATAAGGTTTTGTAAATGCAAATTCCTAACTATATATCGTCTATAACCTATGGTTTCTGTGAATATATATATATATAGAACCACAGTCAAAACGGAAACAAGGGAAAGTGGCTGCCGCTGGAGACCGGCTCCAGCATGACTCCCGTTTTCGCCCGAAGAGGGGTTAAAGTGGGGGACTATGGCAAATGCAAATCCACCGGAGGAAATGGACTCGAGAACTACAGTGACCAGCATGCCCACCAGAGGGATGTTTGAAAAAATGAAATAAATCAAGTACTAATTGAAAAGGCTGTCACTGCGGGAACTCGAATTACAGAAGGCACACCTTTGAGAAAGTCGAGTGTTCGACGAAACGCGTCAGGACTGCCAAACCTGCAATTTTAAATAAAGATATTACCTCAGCCCAGTGAAGTGCGACTCCAATTTCCTTACGCAGAGGAGGAAGATTAAGGCAATATATATATATATCCATGTCCATCTGCACACCCTTACAATTTCTACAATGTATCGGTGTGTGGATTGGCGCTGTGGTTCCTGAGTTTACCTTGCCAAAAGGTTTGTGTTCTCTCTTTATAATAGTAGTAAAGATATATATATATAATAAGGAATAGTAGTAAAGATATATATATATATATATATATATATATATATATATATATATATATATATATATATATATATATATATATATATATATCTTTACTACTATTATAAAGAGAGAACACAAACCTTTTGACAAGGTAAACTCGGGAACCACAGCGCCAATCCACACACCGATACATTGTAGAAATTGTAAGGGTGTGCAGATGGACAAAGGCTATAAAAAATAAAAATAAAACGTACATTTAAAAATATAACTTTAAAAAAAAAGTAGTGCCCTGAAAGTAGCGCCAGCCGCAACGCTGCTCTGGCCGTGACGTAGCGCTGGCGACGTGCGTGATAACGAGGAGGAGAGACATGGAGCTGCGTTGAAGTGAGCATGGAGCTGCGGTGCAGTGAGGAGCGCGGGCGCGTCATGGCGAAGAGGGGCGGCGGTGAAGTGAAGATCGCGGGAAGGCAGCTCAGGTAAAGTAAATGCTCATTGAAATCAGGGCGGGAGGGAGTCGGGCCGGGAGGGGGGCAGGAGCGGGTGTGCACAGAGGGACAGGTGGGAGGAGTGGGGATGGGAGGAGTGGGTGCGGGAGGGAGTGGGGGCGGAGGGGGTCGGGCGGGAGCGGGTGTACTGCCCCCAGCCCCTTTCTGCCCCAGGCAACGCTGGGGCGGGCTGATAGTATATATATATATATATATATATACAAAGTGATCCTTTTGCTCCGAGGGCGCTCCACAGTGAGGGCTCTGCACAGGGGCCGGATCCTGGCACAGGTAAATTTTTCACGACAAAGGAGATGCGGCCCACTTGAGTAGTGTTTTGCTTATTTTATTGGTAAGCGTTCACCCCACCAACGTGTTTCAGCCGCTTTTGGCTTTTTTCACGGTCAGTTAGTCCTTCTTAAATGTCACTATTTATGCTTCAAACTCTGCCTTCAAGTAGAATTATGGGAGATGTAGTGTGTTACAATTTTTTCAACAAAACTTTATACAGGTACCAGAAAGACAGTCGTGCTATTTGTCAGATAAGGAAATGTTTGACTATTAGCTGTATGACATAGTCCACATTCCGTTAGAACCTGGCAATTAGTATCAAACTGCACACGAGATCCATATTTATATGACATTTGGGTCTAGTACCAATTGTAATATATGTGTGGGACAAAAAATTATAACGCATACTTTTTGGAGCTTGGTTGCATTGCAGTTAACATGCGATATTGACACATTATTATTGGGTTAAGTACCCCATTCGAAAAGTGATGTCCTACTTTTACATGCCAGTGAATGGCAGGCTGATGTTATTTATTCTAGGTGTACATAAAGTACTTCATCATTATTTATGCCCCTGGGGCTCTTTGTTCTGAGTCTTATATTCAAACGTGACTCCGTTTGACGTAGCTTTTTCACACGGTCACCCCCACGTTCTCCTTGGGGTTATCATTTTTATTCCATAAAAACGCATTGCTCTCGAATTTTCATTTTGGTAGTTAATCATATGTTTTGCTGTGGCATATGTCATTTGGGCGTTCTTGACTGCACAGATGTGCTCCAAGATTCGTTTTTTGAGCATGCATGTTGTGCATTTCATGGTACATTTGCACTCTATTATATAGATCACAAATCTTGAGGTGCAGGTTATGTTTTGATCAATTGTCATTGATTTTCCATTGGGTTCAAGAATGCTGGACATATTGCAGCCTAATTTACAGGCTTTACAAGAGATGCATGGTTTGAAGGCTTTTCGTTGGTTTGTTAGCCAATTCGTTTGTTGTTTCGGTTGAAAGTAGCGTTTCACCAAAAGGTCTTTAAGGGAGGGTTTTTTTCTTTAGGTTACTGTTGGTTTACTGCCCAATAGCTCCCCTATATCAGAGTCTCCTGAGAGTAGATGCCACTATTTTTTTGATTTTGTTCACAATGCATCCGCTTTCTTTACTGTAGGTAGTCACAAAACGTGGTGGATCTTTATTTTGGGAGACTTTTGTTTTTTCAATCAGAGATTCTGCTCTTGTTTTATTGTCAATTCTTTTTTTACACTTACTGAGTGTACGTTTGTTATAGCCTCTCATCTTGAACCTCCTTTTGCTTTCTTGAATTTTTTCTTCCGCATCTGTTTCTTTTGAGCAGTTACTTTTCATGCGTGTGAATTCCCCGTAGGGTATATTGTTTATCAGTGGCTTGGGGTTTAAATTTGTTCCATGTAGAACACTGAATGTGGTGGTCTTTTTTCTGAACAGTGTTGATTCGATCTTACCATCCTGTATATAGATCTTTGCATCCAGAAAGTAGTTTTGTTTTTTGTGTGTTGTACATGTAAACTTCAAACTGATTTGATTTTGATTAAGTTTTATAAAATACTTCCGGAATTCTTGGTCTGTTCCATTCCAAATAAGCAATAGGATTTTCCGCATTCCATGCTATGGTCCTCCCCCACCATCCCATGGTGATGTTGGCATAGTTCGGGAAGAAAGAAATTCCCATAGCTGTGCCACACTCTTGTTTGAACAGCTCTTTATTGAATAGAAATACGTTGTTGGTTAAGCAGATATGTATCATGGTGAGAAGAATTTTTGCATCATCCAATTCTGATATGTTCCATTGTTTGAGTAAATATTAGCAAGCTGTTAGCCCAATCTCATGTCTGATCGACGTATTTAATGAAACAACGTCTATTGTAACTAAAAGATAGCCCGGGTTCCAAGCTATTCCTGTTAGTATCCTGAGGAAATCACCCATGTCTTTCAAATATGAGTTCATGTTCTGGGTAATAAGAGCTAGAAATGTATCCACATACTTGGACAGATTTTCGCACAGAGAACTGCAAGAGGAAACTATGGGTATCCTTAGTGGATTTATTGGAGTCTTATGGATTTTTGGCAAAAAGTTTATACTAGGTGTTACTGGAAAATCCCTCATTCAAAACTTTCTTTCATCGTCACTGATTAGTTGTTTCTCATACCAAATTTGCAGATTGTCCTTTAATTCCCTTATAATTTTTTCTATTGAGTTGTTCCGTAGTCTGCAATAGTTGTATACATCATTTAGTTGTTGTATTCCCTCTTGGACATAGTCCTTTATATCCATTATCACGAAGTTTCCCCCCTTGTCGGCAGACTTTATCGTGATTTCTCTATTTTCCACTAGTTTATTATTTGCATTTCTCTCATTAGTCGTGAGGTTCTCCCTATGTTTGGGGTTCCGACTTTGTGGTAATCTTTCCCTTTCCTCGATAATGGCATCTGAGAAAGATCGGTTTTATTTCCTGAGAATAGCACTGGGCAATATTTAGATTTCTTCTTTAATCCAGTCTCTGTTGTTTTATGAGTTTGTATGTCCAGATGTTCCAATACTTCTTCCTTAGTCATAGCAGCATCTTCCAGTTCATACAGGATGTCAAACATGTTTTTAAGGTCTGGCAATTGATCCATTGAAATCGCCAGTTCTTCATTGTTGATTTCTGGTAGAGTATTTACATTCTGTGCAATGCACATTTTGTTGGTGTGCATTTTTGCCAGTTTCAGCTTCCTAATATATTTCTACAATTCAATTCGTACTTGCGTGTAGTTAAAGTGGGATTCCGGGCAGAAAGATAAGCCTTTATTAAGAACTGTTTCTTCATCTGGTGATAGTTGGTATTGTGAGAGGTTGACAATAAGGTTACATTTTTCTAATTCCTGTTGCAAAGTGGATATTGTCTTTTTTCGCTTGGACCTTCATATTTTACTTATACTTGTGAGGGATTTTGTATCCCTCTTCCTCGGCCTCGGCTTGCTGCTCTTTCTCTGCCACCCCCCTTGTTAAGGTCTTGTCTAAGTTCATCAGTCTCACTTCTTCTAAATAAGACCACTTTCCGGTTTTGCTCATGTCTCTTGATGTCTTGTTTCACTAACATCTGACCCACCCGTGCTTACCACAGTTGGTTTTGTATATTGGGCTGGATAGCTCATTTTTAAATTGTCATATAGTCTCGCAAACGTTAATATTCTACCATGTAGATAATCCTGTTCGTCATGTTTGAATTTACGTTCTTTGCATTCCTGTATTTCTTGTTCATATATTTATAGCCTGGTATCCATTTCCTTCCTAAGGCCCTCATTAGGATTGCGTTTTTTTCCGCATCCTCCGGGCCGGCGGAAGTGTCCGCCGGCCCAGAGGATGCCTAAAAACCGCTGCGGACACTTCAAGGACCCCCCGCCAGATTAGGAAGGCTGGGGGGTCAGGAAATCGTCCGCCGCTTTTCTGCCA
This sequence comes from Lissotriton vulgaris, assembly GCF_964263255.1. Lineage (NCBI taxonomy): Eukaryota > Metazoa > Chordata > Amphibia > Caudata > Salamandridae > Lissotriton > Lissotriton vulgaris. The sequence goes on from NC_141691.1 coordinate 1,500,171,144, forward strand.
CAGTCGCCTTACGACCGCGGCGGAAAAGCTCTAATAAGAAGGCAGTGTCTAACAGACACCGCCCGCCATATTAGGAAGGGGGAAAACTGATGCCTTTCCTCATGGCACATTTCCCACATAGCACTTTGTTGTGGAAATTAGCAGCAAGACCTATTTAGATATCTTAGATATCCTAGAGGAAAGATATTGGGAGGCTGCCCATCCTAAAATGCAACTAGATTTTGAATTTGATGGCAAGGAAGCTGAGGAAATGATTGTTTGGGTTGTCAATGACTGGCTCTGCAACTTCCCTAAAGTTTTCTTAAACGTAGAGCTCTGGCCAGGAAATAAATCCAATGTTACTCCATGCAAGCCAACTGTTGCTTAGTCGGATTGCTCAAATTGGAAATGCAAGAAAAGAAAATGTAAGAATAGAAAGCTCTTCTCATAACGTAAATCATGGTTTTCAATTTTGGTCAGAGGGGAAATGAAGGCTGTCATGCCAAGTTGAATTTTAGTCCCTCTGGAAGACTAATGCTGGGCATTTACAGCATTTTGAACTGTACTTTGAGAACAAAATAATTTGCATTGGACTGGAATGATTCACAGTTAAAAAGAAAGCCAATGACACCAACATTGATTTTATTTGTAGGAGCACACTACAAGACTCTCGAGGAGAGGCCACAAGGGAAGGCCCCAAGGTCTAGGCACTCTATATTCTTGACCCACAGTATTCAGCACGTTCAGTCTCACTGATTCTCCCATTTAGGACAGCCACTATTGATCTTGTTAAAGTGGTCTTTATGTGCATTCCTACTTAAAATGCCACATCCACTTGCGGCCTCCCTTCAAGTGTCCAGGATACTTAAAAGACCCCTCCCCCACGATAGGCAGACTTCCTCAATCGGCTTCTACAAATTCGTCATCCTGACAACCCTCCCTGGCCTCTTAGACCCAACTAGGACATACCCACCAAATGACCTCATTTGAGACCAGCATATTTTCCCCCAGCACTTTTAGCCACTGCATTCCTCATTCATTGGCTCCTCAGTCTAGGACATCTGTACCATTCGGCCCCTTGTGGCCCCTCCCAGTCAATATTAATGCATCATCTCATTATCTTGTGATCAATTTGGTCACTAGTCTTGCTAGCAAGCTCTCTTTTATCACAGTCATGATGATGATCATATGCCATTAAAAGATCAAACTCTGTTGACTTTTGTCACAGAGCTGTTCAATTTTTCTATGAATACATATACGGGCCACCCATATATCAATTTATGATGATACTCCTATATTTTTCTTTATTAATATTTGTGCATCACATTAGTTCTCACTGGTACCTTTAACTTTTTAATTTCTGTAAAATACTATTGGATCACATTTTTTATGATTAATTATTAAATTGTGTAAAACTTCAAATACTGTGCTCCAATCCTTCAAAGTTAAGATCAATGTGATTTCACAACCATGACACGGCATATTGGGGCTACTGTGCCTTCACAGTTCTACTCATTGTGTAGGCAGTGTATACTTTTTCCCTAAGTAAGTTTAGGCAGAATTAAAATCTCAATTCACTAGCTAGAATCAAGAAATTTCTACAAAAATCTTTCCAAGGTACTTCCTGCTTTGTTTTTAAAACCCGATTTAATGGTGAAGTCAGAATTCTGATAATTTACTCAGAAAAGTAGCCTCATAAAGATCTAGTTTAGGCTGCCTGAGAAAAAACTGACTTAAAACTACTTCAGCCACTCATCACACATTCACAGCTCGACTAGGAGAATTAATGACCCTGGCTCAGAGGAAAATGGTATGTAGCCTGAGTAGAAATTTTATTATGGCAGCGTAATTTCAGTAAATCCATCTTACTCTTTGATGCAGAATTACTGGTTACAACACAATTACTTCTGCTCACGTAGTTAAGAGTAATTTTGGGGAACTGACAGCTAGAGCACATTTTTGTGCTCTGCTGCATTTAGCGCTGTTTCATGGAGTAAAATTCATCCTCGCCACCATTTTGTGCTAAGAAAATAGAGATAACTGGCAATAGTAAGATTGTGGAAAATTCTACCCTAAGAGCACATTTAGTGAGCGGGAGTGGCTGCTAGCACTTGCTATTCTTGTTCTGTTGCATTTAGTATTTCTCTGCACAAAACGCATCCTCACATTAGTGGAAGCAAGAGGGCATTTGTGCACTAAGCAATGCTGAATTACTCTTCTTGCATAACTCAAATGTAATTGCGGAGGGGGAGCGACCCTTGACCCTTTCAGGTAGGTCGCTCCCCCTCCGCAAAGCACCACCTATGTGTCCCTGCCCCAGCTGCCGCTGCTGAGGAAGTTCGAGGCCCTCCTCCACCCACAGTCTACCACCTGCGCCTCTTCCCTGGTGGCCAGTGGTAGGCCGTAGGTTTGCTCATCCTACATTGTATTGCCTGTATTTTCTTTCATTGCTCCCGTTGTAGTGACTGCATTTTCATTGTTGTGTCTGTGACTGTTGTTGTCTGTCTCCCCTGCTGCCTGCACATGGTCTGTGCCCGTTCTCTCCCTCTGTTCCCCTTGTGTCTCTCTGCCCAGTTTCCCTTCTGCTCCCCTCCCTGCCCCCGTGTCGCCCGGCCCAGTTTTTCTTCTGCTCCCCTTGTGGCCCACGTGTCTCTCTGCCCGTTTTTGCCTTCTGTTGCTTAGCTGCCCCTGCATTTCTGTGACCTTTCTGCCTTCTGTGCCACTCGTTTCCCCCAGTTTTTTGCAACCTTTCTGCCCTTTTCTTGTGACCTTTTGCCTTCTGTGCCTCTCGTTTCCCCCCGTTTTTTGTAACCTTTCCACCCTTTCTTGGGTCCGTTCTGCCCCCTGTGCCACTCGTTCCACCTGTTTTTTCTGACCTTTCTGCTCTTTCTTGTGACCTTTGTGCCTCTGTGAAACTCGTTTCCCCCCGTTTTTTGTGACCTTTCTGCCCTTTCTTGGGACCTTTCTGCCCTCTGTGCCACTCGTTTCCCCCCATTTTTTCTGACCTTTCTGCCCTTTCCTGTGACCTTTGTGCCTCTGTGCCACTCATTTGTCCCTGTTTTTTTTGTGACCTTTCTGCCCTTTCTTGGGACCTTTCTGTTCTCTGTGCCACTCGTTTCCCCCCATTTTTTTGTGACCTTTCTGCCCTTTTTTGGTACCTTTGTGCCTCTGTGCCACTCGTTTCCCCCTGTATATTTGTGACTTTTTGCCCTTTTTGTGACCTTTCTGCCTTCTGTGTCCCTCGTTTCCCCTTCAATTGTTGTGCCCTTTTGTCTTCTATTTCCTTTGTCGTCCCTCGCAGCTGTATCCCCTGCGGCCCCGCCCCCCTGACTGCCCATTCCCTGCCCCCACCTCCCGCCTTCCAGCTGCTCCTCCCTCCCACTCCCCCCCCCACTTTCCCATATAGGCCATCCGCTGCGCGGTGAGGAGAGCGACAAATGACCCTTCCAGGTAGGTCGCTCTCCCTCCGCACAGCACTGCCTGTGTGTCCCTGCCTCAGCTGCCACTGCTGAGGAAGTTTGAGGCCCTCCTCCACCCGCAGGCTACCACCTGCACCTCATCCCTGGTGGCCAGTGGTAGGTCGTAGGTTTGCTCATCCTCCATTGTATTGCCTGTATTTTCTTTCATTGCTCCCGTTGTAGTGACTGCATTTTCATTGTTGTGTCTGTGACCGCTGTTGTCTTCAACCCCCCTGCCGTTACTTGGTCTGTGCCCGTTCTCTCACTTTGTTCCCCTCGCTGCCCCCGTGTCTCTCTTCCCAGTTTCCCTTCTGCTCCCCTCGCTGCCCTGTGTTTCTCTGCCTGGTTTTTCCTTCTGCTCCCCTCGCACCCCCGTGTCTCTCTGTCTGTTTTTGCCTTCTGTTGCTTAGCTGCCCCTGCAATTCGGTGACCTTTCTGCCTTCTGTGCCACTCATTTCCCCCCATTTTTTGTGACCTTTCTGCCCTTTTCTTGTGATCTCTTGCCTTCTGTACCACTTGTTTCTCCCATTTTCTGTGACCATGTGCCCTTTTGTGACCTTTTTGCCCTCTGTGCCACTCGTTTACCCCTCAATTGTTGTGCCCATTGCCTTCTGTTTCCTTCGTTGCCCCTCACCGCCCCTGCCACTGCGTCTCCTGCGGCTCCGCCCCCTTGACTGCTCACTCGCTGCCCCCGCTTCCCGCCTCCCAGCTGCTCCTCACTCCCACCTCCTATTACATGCCGGCAGCTGCGCAGTCGCGTGGCAAGCCCGTCTGTGCCCATCCGTGCCTGAACCGCGCCTAGCGCTAGCACCCCTGTCCCCCGCACCCGCCATGATGACCGCCGCCACTATGATGCCAGCACTCTGCACGTTCTCAACCCCGGACGGACCCACAACTGCTTCAAGGCCGCCCCTAAACACACACACGGTCCCTTCACCTGCCAGAACTGTAGCTACAGCATCTACAGAGCTGACGAACCACCCACCAAGAAAGAACTCAATCACCTCCGATGCATACTACTGAACATCCGCTCTGCACGCAAAAACACGCAGTCAAGCTCTGGGACCTGCTCAACACAACCTCCCCAGATGTCGCCTTCCTGACAGAGACCTGGTTGAACAACTCTTCAGCACCGGACATCGCCATAGCCATCCCAGACGGCTTCAAGATTACCCACAGAGACCGCACCAACGGAGTCAGAGGAGGAATCGCCATCGTTCACAAGAACAGCATCAGGGTCTCGACTAGCACAGAGAATGCGCTCAGCACCGCCGAACACATGCATTTCCAGATCCACACAGACCCCAACTCCACCCTCAGAGGCACCCTCATCTACCACCCCCCCCGGACCCATCCCCCAGTTCTGCAACTCCATCCCCGACTTCATGAGCACGCATGCCCTAACCTCCACTTCAGACGCTGGATCAAAGACAGCGCCCACACCCTTGCCCCGCTGAAGAAACCCCCCCACAGAGACACCAGCAAGAGGGCCAGCTGGTTCACAGCAGAACTCCTAGAGTCCAAGCAAGCCTGTTGGCGCTTTACATTTTCTCAGCACTGCGTTCCCTAAAATTTTAAATATACATATCTCTGGTTCTGCTTTATATATGTTGATGTTTTAATGCTCATTAAATGTTTATCTATTTTTTAATTTGGTCGCCGAATTTTATTGTGTTGTGATTGTTACTTTAAAATGGTTGATGATACTTGAATTTAGTACACACCTCTCTGGGAATTGCCTGCTGCTTGTGCTCTAGCTACCACAAGTTGAGAAGAGATTATTTTTGAAATGTACTTGGACCTAACCAATGAGAATTTATTTAGTTGGGAGGGGTACCATCCCACAAAAACCCACATTTCTAACACTACACGAACACTCCCTGTGAAAATGGGAATTTGTGAGGCATTTTTCTACCCTTAGTGCACCACTTACCCATATATTGTTTAGTTATAAGTGAAGAAGTGCATGGATGTATTTGAAACGCATTGCAAATGTTGTTGCCACATATTTATGGCTGTGCAGTTGATCACAGTATTTGCATTAACTATTGCCCAAATATTCCTCATAGAACATCCGTGAAGACACACTAGCATGGATTCTCTGATTATCATTTCAAGTAAAATGTAGCCCATCTAAATTCTGTGAATTTGTGAAAAGTGAAGGCGCTACGTAGATATGAAAAAGATATTGCGTGAATTGGGCTTCATACAATAATTCACGCTTTTTTAGGTCACGGCTAGGCAGCTCATGCGCTATCTCGTCGAGAGATACTGTATATAAAATAACTTTCGGCCTATCTTTTTGATTGGCCGAAATTCTAAATGCTGCATTCTGATTGGTTTTCCTGAACTTAATGCCACCCCCTGACAGCCATGGTGCAATTTTTCTCCTTCCATGGATATCGGCTCCTTTAATTGAAAAACTATTTTGTTCCCCTGCCTCCCCCCATTCCCTCCCACAATCTGTGACTTAGCTGCCCACCACCACTACCCCCCCTCCCGTTTGTACGTTCTTGGATACCCGCACTTTTGTTTCCAATGCAATAGGTCTTGTGTAATTACTAGTCCTATTGAATTTGTAAATGCTTGTTTTATCCTGGGATTGGCTGGGTGAGTTCGCACTATATTTTGCCAGACCTGCCCTATCCTGTCCAGAACGCATGCACATACAACGTTTTTTTCATGCAGAATGAGTGACTTTAATGTTTGCAACATGGGCCAATTGAGGGCGGAAGGCAGAGACAGCACTATCACGGAAACGAAATAGGACAAAGTAAAACCCGGCGGGTTCCACTACCGTCTCCTCTCCTGCAGATCACCCTCCAGACTTACTCTTCTTTGATGTGGCATAGACACCGCACGTGCCCTCCTGTGCTTTTCTTCCCTCTAGCTCTGTCTGACGTGCAGGGAGATCCTAATCCATACTGCCAAACCGAATGCCTCTGCACACAACAGCTAGCAATTGGTTACCATCAGGATCGTTGTTCCGCCACTGCTCCTACTGAGCTGTAATGCCGGGGCGGTCTTCTAGACAAGAATGTGGTGGATAATGAATGGAATGTTTATCTGACTTTGTATGTAAATATTCGCTCCTGGAATTGGTTGTCTGGCTGTGTTTATATACCTGTGTATTTGGTTGTTTGTCCATATACAATAGGAAGTGTATCGGCTCCTTTCGATTGCCCTGTTCACCTAGAAGTTTGCCCTTGTGTATGTAGGTATGTACATGTGCCTCTGCCTGGTACAGGATTATTTGCACACACTCACGATGCTGCCAACCTGCATTCTGTATTTAAGTACCGCGCTGAGTATCAATGTGTGCACCTATGACTACAGTGTTGTGGTGCTTAGATTTCGGGCTGTCACTAGTAGTGTCTCTCATGTGCCCTTCTGTGCTTGTGAACAGTAACTGAGCTGCAGGGCTCACTCACTACTTTTGCCCGCTCACTTTGATTGCTGTGAAGTGTTACCCCTGGGTTCTCTGCTGTTCATGGCTGCAGCTGGGCTAGGCCTACTTACACTAGTGACCGCCCTGTAATGTTTGAAGACCGCTGGTATGCGGTCTAGTGTTTGCGCACGTAGCCGTGCGCTAGCGCGGCCGTGACGTATCACGGCCGCGTAGACAATAAATAAAGAAAGGCGTGGTCACGGAACTAGTCCGGACCACGCGGAGACTAAGAGTGTGTCCTGGGGTCATCATTTATCGCGCTGCGACTGGGGCGCTGCGCGAGGCCTACCAGACCCCTACACGCCCCTGCTGCCGAGTGACCCCTCCATAGTCGCTATATGTGCTGCACCTCAGAGACCGGGTATAGTGGCAGACAGCTGGCACGGACAGAACATCCAACCCTCGCACATCCTCAGATGGATGCAGGGAGGTCATTGTTTAAGAGAAGAGGGTGGGAGCGACAGCAGCGTAATGACCCCTCCCGATTTGCGTTTTAAGGAAAGTAATTTGAATCAGAGCTCAGCATGCTTGCTGCTACAGGGCATCTGTATCTCCAGGCTTTGAGGTTTGCTGTGGAAGGGTAATAACAGCCTTTTGCTTCTCACTGTGCCTGTCTGTGTTTCAGTCAAAGCTTTTGCATGTGCTTCACTCACAGTGTTTGCACGTGGTTGGTACAGTTTTTGCACATTTGTGCAAGCTACTGCCACCAACCACTGTGTGTGTGTGTGTTATGTAATTGTAATTCAATTTATAGCGCTTCATTGCGAGTTGCACGCTACTCCGGAACATGTCTCAGCACCTGAATGCGCATATTCTGCGCTTGCTAAAATAGCGTCCTGTGTGGAATGGAATTTGGAATCCTTGCTACTGTTGGTGAATAAAATGAAGTGTTAAAAAAACAAAGGATGGTATGCTTGAATTCAAGAAGATCCTTGCATGGCAGTTTGGGCTGGACTGTTCTTAGTGGTCTGACATGGGTTTAATGATTTAAAGAGGGGGAAAACGTTCTTAGGAGTGATGAGAACAATCCGTCTAGAATGATGAGGGTGGCGACTCGCGAGTGTTAACAATACAGTAATGTGCGATAATGTGCTGCATCAGTAAACACTTAAAAGGTCGCAAAGGCGAGACCGATTGCATTGCAAATGCTTGTTTCTATGTGCAGGCATGTATTACTCCTGGAAAAAACCTCAAGAAAATAACCGCTGCGTCTCGAGTAAGACACAAAGAATAAATGGAAAACCTTTTTGAATTGGCCAACATCGTCTGAATTGGTATGTTATTCAAGTGGAAAAGCAACGTTTCACCCTAACTGGAGTTTTAAAAGATGTGGAGAAATTGCACTTTTGGTGCACAGTTCGCTAGAGAAATCTTGGCAAAATCTGTGCCGGCAAAATAAGCAGAGGAGAAAAAGCATGCAGAAATACCTGCATACAGTATTGGTAGTTTCCGGAAGGGTACTTCTGACATGCTTTACCCTTACAACACATAAATGCTTTTTTTTCTTCAGCAAAGTTCAAATTAGGTTTTCAAAACAGTTTGTACTCCGGTACATTGAATACAAGCTGAAGATCTTTATGTGATTATGGGAGCACGTTTTTAGGATTTTGTTCATCTAAAATAAATATTTATTTATTTTATTTATTTTAGGGTCTTGTTAAGCGCAGGAATTCGATCTCCGAAGAGATATCTCCGCGCTGTGTTGTACTGAGGAAGTGGAAGCAAGAGGAATGTGTGACTTAACTAGGTTACTGGGTGGGAAACAGGTACGTTTTCAGATATTTTCTGAAGGTGGTAGGATTGGAGTTCTGTCTTATGAAAGGGGGTAATGAATTCCATAGAGTGGGACCTCTAAATGCTAGGGCTCGGCCTCCCTGTCTTTCTCTTCTGATCCTAGGGATTTGCAGCAGGGCTTGATTTTCAGATCTTAAGGATCTGCCTGGATGATACAGTTGGAAGATTTCATTTAGGTACCTAGGGCCAGTACCGTACAAGCATTTGTGGATGGTACAACAAATCTTGAAAAGCACTCTCTGGCGAATTGGGAGCCAGTGTAGCTTGCTCAGTAGAGGATGTGAGGGAGATCTCGCAGGGGCATTAAGGATCAATCTAGCAGCAGTGTTCTGAACAACCTGCAATCTCTTTAGCTGTTCTATATTAGCGGATATGAGCAATCCGTTACAATAGTCTACCCTACTCATGACTAGAGTTTGTACGAGTGTTCTCCGGTGATGGTCAGCTAGATATGGGAACACCCTTCTGAGTAGGCCAATGACTCTCATGCAGGTTCCTGTAACCTGTGTGGCATGGTCTTTTAATACCAGGGATTGATCTAACTTAACGCCCAGATTTTTCACGCTTTACTTAGGACAAGGAGCTGTGCCCAATTCTGGGGGCCACCACTCAGGTGTCCAGAGGAGTGGTGCGTTCCCAAAAAGCATGACCTCCGTCTTGCCCACATTACACTGTAGGCAATTGGAGGTCATCCATCCAGCAATGGCTCTCATTCCAGCAGCAAAGGAATTCCTTATTGTAGGGGTCATGTTTTGGAATGGGAACAACAGCTGGGTGTCGTCTGCATAGGATATTGGTATGAACCCAAATTTCCTTGCGACCTTCGCCAGGGGGGCCACATGTACATTAAATAATGTGGGGCTTAGGCATGAGCCCTGTGGAACCCCCTTGGTGAGCTCTCTAGAGATGGAGTAGTGAGAGCCCAGGCGAACATTTTGGGATCGGTTGGAAATGAAGCTTTTCAACCAAGAAAGAGCAGTTCCTTGCACTCCTACTCCCTCCAGACGACTGATCATGGTGTCATGAGACACCGTGTCGAAGGCAGCGGACAAATCTAATAGCACCAGAATCATAGAACCTCCCCTTTCCTGTGCCATTCGGATGGTATTGGTCACGGAATGGAGAGCTGATTCTGTGCTATGATTTGGTCTGAACCCAGATTGAGAGGGGTCCAGACCGTCCGCTGCCTCGATGAATTTAGAGAGATGAATGTTAACGTGTCTCTCAGTCATCTTACTGATGTGTGGTAGGAGGGATATGGGACGCAGATTATTGAGATCTGACCAAGGTAGCGTGGTGTTTTTACGAATGGGGTTCACGACCGCCATTTTCCAATCGTGGGGGATTCTACCTTCCCTAAGGGAGATATTGATCAGTGCTCTAAGGCTTGGGGCAAGAATGCTGCCCAATGACACAGCCACCGATGCTGGTAATAAGTCATTCGGTGATCCGGATTTAATTGATTTAAGGAGCACTTCTACTTCAGCATGACTAATTTCTGGAATTGAGGTCAGAGTGGGCCCACATATTCCATTTTGGATTGGTTCATCTTTGAGACTGTCTATGTTATCTCTATTGTTATAAGAGGTTTTGGTGATTTTGTCATAGATTAGGTCTATTTTTTTTCAAAAAACATAGAAATGTCATCGCATAAGTTTTGATTGAAATCATCTGGGCTCTCACAAGCCAAAGGCTTGACAAAGGATTGTATGACTCTGAACAGTTCCCGAGTGGAGTTTCCTGCCTCCGTAATTTGAGAGTCAAGTTTATTCCTCCGAGCTTTCCTTATGTTTTTAAGGTAGTTGGAGTGGGCTTCTGAATAAAGAGTTTTACTCATTGGAGTGTGGGTTTTCCTCCATTTATGTCAATTTGTCAAATATGTCAATTTGAAATTGAGTTTGGGCATGTCATTTGTGAAGAAACTGCCGGGCAGAACCTGAAGGGTGCATGCCATCACTCAGACTGCATAGACTCCTTAGAACTGTCGTAGGGTCCCTCATTTCGAAAGCCTATGATGAGAGGGAGGTTAGTAGGTTTGTAATGGTAGGACAAGTATTGTAGTTTAGGTGCCGTGGGCTGGTAGGTAGGGTTTGAACGTAAAATGGTAGAAAGCTATGGCAGATGTGTAAACATGGAAGTTTTGGTATGGTAGGTGGGGTAGGTTAGATATGCACTTTTGTTTCCAATGCAATAGGTCTTGAGAGAGCGCAATTTGAATGAAAAGTATATCCGTACCATATTTACAAGCCTATAATGAAAAGTTAGCACTGGTAGTGTAAAGTTAGCATATGTAACTTAAGTAATAGGAAATGTATTCGTATTTACTCTAGAGAGTGCATTAGAATTAGAAAGGCCCGTATATAGGATGGGCTAAAGTAGAATATGTGAAAATGTTTTATAACAGTAGAACGTGCTAAACAGAGAATGTACGTATGTAATTAAATTAAACGGAGAAAGAGACGAAATGTAAAGTGAAGAAATGTGCAGAATATATAGCACTGTGTAAGAACAAGAGTATAACGTTGTACTTTTATGTAATATGGATTCGCTTATAATCAAATGATTTGCTAATTTAATTATATATATATGTGTGTTAAAAGTCATACCGCGTAGAAGAGTTTGTAGGAATTTTAGCATGATGTGTTCATATGTGGTTTTAACCTAACGGACCAAGGGTTCGCAAGAGTGTAGTCCGCTGCATATAATTTAGTGGGCTCACAGGAATAGGGGGATAGCTTTGATCTGTACGTGCGAGCCAAGAGTCAAAGGTCTTGTTAAATTTAAAGTGACAATGCTGGACGAAGTTTATGGCCTAATGAGATAAGGGACGCTTGGAATTTGGGGTCTTGTTTAGAAGTGACTGTTCACAGGACCAAAAGAGGTTACAATCACAACTGTAATGAATAGAGCTCTGTTGAGGTGATAGACTTTAGACTGAAAGTGTCAACTGGAATGTCATGAGGTTACCAGCACGAAGATGAAGATGGCGCCTAAAAAGCAAGGTCAACTTAACAGACGACTCGAAGAGATGAAGCTATGGAAAAACCCAGAAGCGGGATTACGTGAAATGTGTACGTGGGGGGCGTCTCAAAGGGGCGTTCCACCCATATTGTGATTTTGTATTTAGGGACAGCACCCCGGGGAAAGAAAGCAGCAGATCAGCGCAGATGGCCTGAGCAAAAGAGTAGAGAACTCTTAGAAACGAGAGAGCAGTAGGCCGAGGACCCTTAGAGAGCGGATGGGTAGGCAGAAAGGGTACTGCTTCTCGACATAGGTTTCCATCAGAGACTAAGAAAGTTTGAACTTCTTTGGAAGTCAAACTGCTGACACCTTTTTAGGTAAAAGGACTTGCTAGTAGGGATGTCATCTAGCATAGAGTAGGGACAGATTTAACTTGTTTATTCTTTTTCTGTAAATGACGCATCAGATTCACTTTGTGTCTATGCTATTCAATTTGCTGATTTTGGAATTAGTTTTGATTGTGTTCTTTTGTAGACTGAGATTCTTTAGGGAATTTATGTTTCTTTTAGTTCCTGTATACTTGTTGAATCTTATCTTGAGAGGATTATATTTGCAATTGACTCTGGTTTTATATTAAACTTTTAAACTTTACCAGTCGTAAGTGGTTCTTCAGAGTTGCGTCAGTCTATGGGGTTGATTTAACTTATGTGGGTTTGCCTTTTACTCAATGACAGTCAATAATCGATCCAAAATTGGATGAATGAGATAGGTATCTAGGTGATCAGAAAGGATATCAAAATCTCATTCCCCGCAGTTGGTAGCAGAGAAAGATGGTTGGCTTCTTGAGGAAGGCAACCTAGGTCAGGTCTAGATTACCCCAAGGTCCCTAGTCATCGACGACCAGAAGAAGAATCCCTGCCGAAGAAGGTGCTGACGGTGCGAGAGAAAAAGCAGCAGAGTCGGTCGAGAGTGAGTATAAGGGTCATGCGTTGCCAGATTGCGGTGTTTTGTGTTGTACCTGTGTTGTAATGTCAAGCGGAGTTGAATGCCTGTAGTGTGATTGAGGGAAGGTTGTGAGCGCGCGCAACCGGATAAAATCTTAAGTCCAGAGAAGGGCTTAAGTGGTTCGGGTGTATCGAACACCCAGAGTAATTGTCTACCATTGTAAAGGGGGTCATGAGGTACCATTGATCGCCCGCAGGACCGAGATAGGGGGAATGTCAGAGTGAGTGTATGAGTAACGGACGCTGGTCGGACGTTTACTGTATGTAAGTAACCTATCAGTTAAGGCGAGCGTCTGAAGTGAGAGGAAGACGTCTCGCCAGTTGAGGTGACAATTACAGTTAGACTGTGGACGTACAGTCAAGAAAAGTGATCGCTTGGTCGGAAGTAGTCATTTTTCGGTGTATGAATGAGACGCATGCAAGACCGCGAGACAAGCTGAGAAAGGAGGGGAACTGCTGCAGAGGGGACGAGTGACGTCAGCGTAGAGCCGCGCTGGGATTGGCCGGTTGGTATAGAACCGCGCTGGGATAGGCTGGTCAGCGAGAGCCGCGCAGGGATTGGTGGTTTGTCATCGGGAAGTAAATAAGGAAGAGAATTAAGGAAAATCGCAGATTCTTGAAAATGAAGTGTTTTAAACGTTTAAGGGCGATCTTTAAGAGAGATAGAGGAAACTCGTATGCAGGGGAAGAAGCCCCACCGGAAGGCACACCAGCTTATTATATGGCTGTGAATGTAGGGTTACACTCAATACTATGGATCTCCGAGTGGAGTAAGCTAACAGAAGGAAATGAGGAACTGACGTTCCCGAGATACGGGACGTTTAGGTTAGAAGTATTGAACCAACTGAAAGCGGTAATGCTCGCAACGAGACCTCTACCGAGGCCAACACAGTTCGAAGCCCTCAATGCATGGTTCAGGGCGGCACACGATAGGAGCTTGAATAGACGCCAAGAAAGAGTGAGACGATCGGTAAGAGCAGTGCAGGATGCTAAATGGGACGATGAAGCTAAAAAATGGAGGGTGCAAAAAATAGAGGCAGACAAATTGTACCCAATGCTAGAGGCTACGGGAGAAAAGAAACCTCTAGAAGAAGATGAGGACAGCGAGCCGGATGAGGATCTAATAGATAGGCTATTATTAGACAGACCACCTCCGTACAACTACAGCAGGGGGACGGGGCTAGGCAGGGGGAATATAAACCGCTCCCCATGACAGAGTGGGAACCCAGGAAAGGCGAAGAAATATCTCAATCTAGTCCCGTACAGAGAGTAGTAGGAAGATTTGTGGTACAAAAGGTGCCAGAAACGGAGTGTACAAGGTCGTATCAACTGCCCGATGCTCTACAAGTACCTGTTACCATAGGTCCTATAGTGTCAATCTACAACCCGGAGGGAGCCCAGCAGGAGGAACAGGCACGGTGGGACAGGGAAAGGATAGAGATGGAAAGTAGGAACAATACGATCAATTCCCAAAGGCAGTTGCTAGGACCAAGGAGTCGGAGTACCCCATTGGATCCAGTAACGGGTCCCCGGATAGAACAGGGGGGTCAGAGAGGACATATGGATTTGAGGGGACCGAAACCGAAATCCTTTAAGGAATTAAGGGAATACCTGAAAGAATGGGATGCTGCCGTAGAGACTCAGAATAAAAGAATAGAAACAGAAACAGAATGGAGAGATCAGGATAACAGGATCCTCTCTCACTGCGGAGCTGGCGAAAGCAGTCCGGAGTGGGAAAGAGGGAGTCAAGGAAGCAAAGGAGATACTTGCCATACCATCGGTGGCAATAGACAAATGTGTGAAGACAAGAGTACAGGATGTGGGGGAGTGTCTCGCCCCATCCTTAGTGAGAGAGAACGAAAAACACAGGAATACCGAGATAGTTTCAGATGCACTCACCATGCCTCGGACGAAAATGTGCGACATTGGAATCACGAGAGTATAGGGAGTCGCGAAGGGTCTCGCCATGCATCCGGTGATCACGGACGGGATCGCGGGAACATGGAGGGCCGTGAAGGATCTTATCGTTTATTGAGTGACACCAGACAGCAAGGGAATTGCAGTGATTTAGAACAGAACGGAGGATCCTATCTTGCATCTAGAGAGACCGAGCCGAAAAGACAGACTGTAGTGATGGGGAATAGAACATTGTTCCACCATACCCCTAGGGAAGATGGGAAAGCTTGGGACCTAGAGAGATGGGAACAAAGAGAGGCAAGAAGGACTCCTCATAACTCACCTGTGCCTAGACGTAGGACTCGTAGTGGGGGTGAGAGGGATGTAAAAGAACCACCTAGGAGTGAGGTACTGAGAGCTGAGATAAAAGCAAAACGGCTCGATGTAATCAGTTTAAAATCAGACTTGGAGGAAATAATAGACGGCACATTGCCAATGGAAAGGATCGATCTGTATGAACAGGATGAAATACTGTTTATGTCTAAGGATGTTACTCGGAAAGCGAGGTCGGTTCATGAAAAATTATCTGAATTGGCAAACAGGTATATGATAGACCTATCACGAACTAAAGCTTTACAGGGTAACCATAGGCTAAGTTGCACGGATCAGGATCTAGATGAGCGTAGGACGATTGGGCTGAAAATACACATAAAGGAACTGATCCTGAGTATCAGAATGTGGAGGGATTTGGATAAATGGGAGGAAAGATGGTCCAAGAGGGGAACCGTCAGAAGGAGTATACTTGCGGGGTCCCCGGAGGGAGGGCTAATGCGAATGGAAGCTTTCCCTTTGCGAGAAATCGCGAATGGAAATTACGTGCATGTGCCCTGGAGTAGGGGGGATCTAGCGGCATTTACCAATTCCTTCCCAAAGCTAAGGGAGAATCCCGTCGAATGGTACAAACAGGTAGAGAGGTTCGTGAAGATCTCTAAGGTGCTGTGGGTCGACTTGAACACCCTGTTTGACATTGTAGTACCCGGAGATTTGTGGACGGCATGTAAGCTTAATGTCGAATGGCCCATTTGTGAACCCGAGAGGGATGCCCGGACGAATGGACCATCAGAGAGAGTCATGGAAAAGTATGAGAGGGTAATGGCATGGTTAAAAGAGAAGGTGCCGTTGCAGGACATAGACTGGGTTAAAATAGATCGAACCACTCAGGAACCTAAAGAGACCGTTCACGAGTATTATGAGAGATTGCTGAAAGCATTCAAACAGTACAGTGGATTGGACGTGATGGATCCTAAGGACATAGGACAGTTTGTGTCGAAGTTCGTCCTGGGATTGAGATCAGACATAAGCTTAATGATTCAACAGCATTTGATCTGTTGGCAAAACAAACCGTTAGATGAGATCCTGAGGTATGCGAGGTATTGCAGCGACGAAATAGATACGAAAGCAAAGAAGCTTAAGGAGAAGCTGATGTTGGTGCAGATGCAATCAGCTGGAAAGGGTGGACAGCGGCAACAGGGAACAGGAACCCTAGGGAAGAAACAGAATAATCTAAGCAGAGAGGAGGAGGAAAAACCGAGACCTAGGGTAGATATCGCGACACTGAAAAAGCCAACGAGGTGCCATCAGTGTATCGAGGTGGGACATTGGAGACGCGAGTGTCCCTATAATGTCGAGATGGGGGAATTAGAACAGGAGGAGGATGAGGTTCAGAACAGCCTAGTAAAGGGAACAGCGGTCCTGAAGGGAAAGTTTGTCAAAGGGGGGACTCAGACTCCTCGAGCTCAGTTCCCTCAACCGCCTCGCATTGCAAATGGAGGAAAACCCTATAGACAACTGCCACTGTTCGTAGGTGGAGAAGAATGCTACTATGTTGATCCCCTTACGGGACAACGAGTGAATAGAGAAGAAGACTGTACTCTAGGAGCAGCCCTGGAGGTAGACCAGAGAGGACCATACGTGGAGGCTGAGGTGGCTGGATGTCCTACGACCTTTTTGGTGGATATGGGGGCCACTCGATCCACTTTGAGATCGGCGGTAGTTCCAGGTCTGCCAATGTCGGGTGAGACGATTCAGGTGGTAGGAGTCGCAAATAGGAGAATGACAAATCCTCTGACAGAACCAGTGTCGGTGAAAATAGGGAAATACAGTGATGAACACCAGTTTGTGATTTGTGATTCTAGCCCTGTGTGTCTGCTAGGAAGAGATCTGTTGTGTAAACTAAACTGCACAATATATTGCACACCTGAGGGAGTAGAAGTGCAGACTAACGATGATGATGCCGACTTTAAGGTTGTAAACTCGCAGGGATGCGTGGAACTATACCCTACCTTAATGGTGGAGGAGCTTCCACAGGACTTGAAGGAGATGGTGTCGGCTGAGGTGTGGGATTTTACTGGAGAAGAAATAGGACTGATCAAAGGAGTAGAACCGGTAAAGATCATGGTAAAGCCCAATGCCGAGTATCCAAGAACACCACAATATAAGTTGACACCGGAGACGATTGCAGGAATAAAGCCTGTGATCGAATCCATGATTAAACAGGGAATACTGAAGGAGATCGTGGGAAGTCCATGTAACTCCCCGATTATGGGTTTGCAGAAGCCTAGTGGGAAATACAGAATAGTGCAGGACCTTCGAAAGATTAATAATATCGTTGTTTCATGTTGTCCAGTGGTACCGAATCCATCAGTGATATTGTTTCAGATACCGTTCCAAGCTGAATGGTTCACAGTGATAGACTTGTGCCAGGCTTTCTTTTCAATCCCTTTAGATGAGGAGAGACAGTATCTGTTCGCTTTTAAGCTGGAAAATCGCGTTTTAACTTGGTGTCGTATTCCCCAGGGGTATACAGAAAGCCCATCGATTTTTAACCAGCCGTTGAAGAAAAATCTTGAAAGTCTAGTACTGCCCATGAACTCGGTTCTGGTCCAGTACATAGATGACCTACTTGTGGCGTCAGAAACTGAGGAAGCTTGCAAAACAGACACCATCACCTTATTAAATCACTTGGCCGAGAACGGACACAAGGTGTCTCCAAGTAAATTGCAGTATTGCCTGACAGAAGTGCAGTACTTGGGCCACAGGATTGAAAAGGGAAAACGGAAGGTGTCTCCAGACAGAATAGAGGTGATCATGAAAATGAATGCGCCTAAAACACAAAGAGAAGTCAGGATGTTCCTAGGCATGGTCGGTTATTGTCGGCAGTGGATAGCCAACTTTTCACTGAAGGCAAAACCTTTACAAAAACTGACGCACAAGGGGGTGAGTGATCCGGTACCATGGGACAAAGATTGTTTGATGGCGTTTTTGCAGCTGAGGGAGGACTTGTGTCGTGCCCCGGCTTTGGGAATGCCTGATTACGAGAAACCATTCTTGCTTTACTGCTGTGAAAGGGAAGGTTGTGCTTTAGCAGTTTTGGCTCAGATACACGGAAATGCCCGTAGACCAGTTGCATATTTTTCAGCTACCTTAGATCCAGTAGCCGCAGCGTTGCCCGGATGTCTCAAATCCGTTGCCGCAACGGGTGTCAGCATTGAAAGGTGTGAAAACGTGGTGATGGGGCATCAGTTAGTGGTGTATGTACCGCATTCTGTGGAATTGTTAATGACTAGGACCAAGACTCAGCATCTGACGAATAGCAGGCTCACACGCTATGAGCAAGTCATATTGGCTGCTGAGAATGTGACCCTAAAGAGATGCTCTGTCTTGAATCCTGCTACTTTGATGCCACTTCCAAATGATATTGATGATGAAGTTTGTACAGATCATGACTGCCTTGATGTAACTGAACTATGCACCAAACCAAGACCAGATATCGTAGATGAGCCATTGACTGACCCCGATGAAATTTTCTTTGTTGATGGTTCATGCGTAAGAGACGATATCGGGCAGCTGAGAGCAGCATATGCAGTTTGTACAATTACCGGAGTAGTGGAAGCCGCCTGCCTGGAAGGAGTACATTCCGCTCAGGTAGCTGAAATCATTGCTTTGACCCGTGCCTGTTTGGCAGGCAACAAAATTCGAGTCACCATATACACCGATAGCCAGTATGGTTTCGGGGTAGTTCACGACTACGGGCAGTTGTGGTCTCAAAGAGGTTACATGACCTCCTCGGGTTCTCCTATTAGGAATGGAGAATTTGTGAGATTATTGTTAGAAGCATTACAAGGTCCAGCAGCTATAGCGGTTGTCAAATGTGCCGCGCACACAAAAAATGCAGATTTTGTGTCGCAAGGTAACCGATACGCAGATGAGGTCGCACGTTACTGTGCGGAACAGGGGTATTCTCACACTAAGGTAGAAGTGGGGGGAATACAAGAAAGAACTGATTTGACTATGTTGCTAGACACTGTAGACACGTGGGATGAACTGAAGTGTGTCCAGGAGAATGCGCCTGATTTCGAGAAAAAGGCATGGGAAACAGCAGGTTGTACCAAAAGTGAGATGAATTTTTGGATTTCTGCAGATGGGAGAGCAGTTTTACCAAACGAACTTGTTAGTCCAATGGCAAGGAGATTGCATGGACCAGCACACATAGGTAGAGATGCCATGGTGAGAGTATTCAGACAAACGTGGTACAAT
This sequence comes from Lissotriton vulgaris, assembly GCF_964263255.1. NCBI lineage: Eukaryota > Metazoa > Chordata > Amphibia > Caudata > Salamandridae > Lissotriton > Lissotriton vulgaris. The sequence continues at coordinate 1,500,190,280 of NC_141691.1, forward strand.
CCGAAGTTTAGAGTAGCGGCAGAAGCAGTATGTCAGCGTTGTGCGATCTGTCAGCAACTAAACGTAGGAAAAAGAACACCAGTCACATTGAGTCACATAGTGAGGTCTGGGGGGCCTTTCAATAGAATGCAGCTGGATTTTATTGAAATGCCCAAGTGCAATCGACTCAGATACGTCTTAGTGATTGTCTGTATATTTTCCAGATGGGTTGAGGCTTACCCTTCACGTAGGTGCGATACACTTACAGTAGCAAAATTGTTGCTTAGAGAGTTGATACCGAGGTTTGGGGTGCCAGCCTCTTTGGAATCGGACAGAGGAACTCATTTCAACAGCGAAATAGTGAAGATGCTATGTTCAGCCTTGAGTATAGACCAGAAGCTCCATTGTAGTTATCGACCAGAAGCTTCGGGGATTGTAGAACAAATCAACAGCACAATAAAGTCCAGACTCGCCAAAGTTTGTTCATCGACATCCCTGAGTTGGCCTGATGCACTTCCATTGGTCCTTTTGAGCATACGTAGCACACCAGATAGAAGGACAGGTCTCTCTCCACACGAGGTGCTAATGGGGAGTGCTATGAGACTGCCATCGGTTCCGACTGCAGCATTGTTGAACATCACAGACGATTTGATCTTGGACTACTGCAAGGGACTATCTGATGCCATTCATTCTGTGTCCCTCCAGGTCCAGGCTGCAGAGGTTCCATCAGCTCAGGACCTGTGCCATGACCTGTGTCCAGGGGACTGGGTCCTGGTGAAGAAGCATGTCAGGAAGAATTGTCTAGACGTGCGCTGGCGTGGACCATTCCAAGTCATACTAGTTACGAACACTGCAGTAAAGTGTGGAGGCTTGCCCAACTGGATACACGCCTCACACACCCGAAGAGTTCCAGCACCTCTGGAAGAAACAGCTCCTCTCTCGGATGAAAATCCAGCAGAAAGCGGAGAAGCCACAGAGAGGGAAATTCAAGCTGTGGAGGTGATCGAAGAGGCTGAGCCTGTGTCGGAACAGGCTGATGACGGTCAGGACACTAGTGAGACCGAAGTTGCCTCAGAAGAGGAAAGTAGCTGGGAATTCGAGTCAGACATCGAACAAGCTGTAAGTGGTCAAGAAACGAGTCCAAGAACAAGGAGCAGGAGGACAAGGAATGGAGAAGCTAGTTGGCCGGAAAGAAGGAGAAGGTCAACCTTGAGAGCAGATCCAGAGAGAACTCTTGTCCCGATCTCTGAAGATTCAGATCTAGATGAAGGAGCTACGGACTCAGGCTCTGAGAGTCCGAGAAGATCAAGGAGAGTACGTGTGCCCTGCAGAAGATACGCCACCCCTGAGTGGACTTATCTAGCAGATGTCTTGGGGACAGAGATCTGGGAGAGTGAGAGAAGTGCAAGTGACCAATCTCGATCCAATTGTGACGGTGGAGATATGGATGTTGACGCCTGGAATCGAGACTGAGGGGTTACTGACCTTCACACTTCCCATTCCCCTTTACCCAAGTCGGATCAAAGACCTGGTGCTGAATCGATTAGAGTTTCCGACTTGGGTCATCCAATACCAGCACAGGAAGAAAAAGTCATTCGTTTAGAACTGTTGGAATATGTTATTAGAGCTGCAGGTACGAGAATCATTGTAGATGCATAAAGACTTTTGTGATTAAGCTATAAAGAAGAAGATAACCTAGCGCCGAGTGGAAAGAAGAATAAAATTAGGGATTACATTTAGAGGACGGAGAAGGGTTAGGGTTGTCTGTTGCTGAAGATAAAAAGACATTGTTGTGAAAAAGAGACTTTTTGTTGATTAAGAGCGCTTCACAGACTGAGAAATCAAATAAAGCAAATAAAGACTTGAAAAAGAAAAACTTTTCTTCAAAAAAGAAAGAGCCACATTGTTTGATAACATGGAGAATGGCAACCCAAACCGAAAGACCAAATGCATAATAGGTACACTAATAGCAGTAGTAATTTTTCTCATTATTACAGTAGTTACCATATCATACATAGTAGGACATACAAGCGTAAAGGAGACAACAGATGTAAAGCCTGTAACGACCTTGAAACCTGCTCTTGTTGGGAAGAAGGAGGAGAGCAATGTAATCCGTGAAAAGGCGCTACTGGCAGATGAAGCTCGTAGGTTACACATAGACGAGTCGCAGGGAAATTTTAGATCAAACGCATATGCCAAGCTATTGTACGAGTATATTGATGCCATGGAGGCCAAAGATTGTTATGTTTGCATGCAATTGCCGGCTTCTGTAGATGAAGGCATCAGATATCATCACCTCCCACTGACATATGGGATAACATGTAGTTTATTGCTCAGTATATTTTATGGTAGAGAAGGGTTTGAGTACTACTTTTCAAATTATGATTCGGTACTGCCTGAAGTCCCGAATTATAAACAAATGAATAAGTGGGACTATTACAAAAAGGAAGATAGATTAGCAAAATTCTTTCTTCCCTGGGATACGTTAGATACTTCATATGCACGCAGAAATAATCTGACTTGCAGAGTGTCAGAGGTAGAGAAAAGATTCATTGGACAAGTAGATGACAGGTACAGGAGGCAGAAGATTCTAAAGATGTCAGGACAGTGGAAAACTGATTGGACCGAAGAGGAAAAGGCGCACAAAAGGAAAGGTAGCAATGGTCCAATAGCTTTGGATAGAACGCAGAAAGGAAAGTTATGTTTAACTCGAAGCAAGACATATTATGAGAGTGTATTTGTAGGTGAAGTAAATTGTGAACATGCTTTCAGGTTAGAGTATTATACGAAAGATTTTATGAAAGAGATGCAAGCGATTCCTAATGTATATTTTGTATGTGGAAGAAATGCCTATGTAAAATTGCCTGACAATTGGTATGGTTCATGTTATTTGGCAATTGTCTTCCCCAAAATATATCATGCAAAGGATTTAGAGATCATAGAAGGAAAGGCTTCGACAAGAGCGAAAAGGGAAGTAGGAGATGCTGAGGTAGTTGGAGACATATTTGGAGCAATGTTTCCTCTTTTAGGTTTAATACTTAACGATATTAAGATCAGGAGACTAGCTACAGTTGTGGATAGATTGTCTGCAAGTACTGCAAGGTCATTGATGCTAGTGGAAGGAGAGATGCAGTCGATTAGAGCAATGGTTCTTCAGAACCATCTTGCTTTAGATGTTCTGCTAGCAAAAGAGGGCGGAGTCTGCAAGGCTTTGAAGGTCCAGGAATGTTGTACTTATATTCCAGACAATTCAAACCACTTGAGAAGGTTATACAGAACATTACAGAGATACATCAAGAAATTGAAGATTTAACAAAAGTAAATGTTTGGGAAAAAGTAGGTCATGGAATGGGTAAAGTTGGAAGTTGGTTTGCCAATCTTGGTAAAAGTGTTGTTTGGTACATCTTGAAACCTGTCTTAATAATATTGATTTGCATAATCATATTGTGGGGTTTAGTGAGATCGTATAAATGGTATAGGTCGAACCGGTTGCAAAGGTCCATGAGAGAGCAAGAAAAGAGATTAGCTGCTTTACAAGATCAACAGTATAAAAGTTTGAGAGCTCTCGAGACGATAAAAAGAGGGAGCCTTGTAACTAGTTCCGTGTAAAGTGACATTCAAATTGAGGTGTTAGTGATGACCCCTAGAGGTCATCAAAGGGGGGAACTGAGAGAGCGGAATTTGAATGAAAAGTATATCCGTACCATATTTACAAGCCTATAATGAAAAGTTAGCACTGGTAGTGTAAAGTTAGCATATGTAACTTAAGTAATAGGAAATGTATTCGTATTTACTCTAGAGAGTGCATTAGAATTAGAAAGGCCCGTATATAGGATGGGCTAAAGTAGAATATGTGAAAATGTTTTATAACAGTAGAACGTGCTAAACAGAGAATGTACGCATGTAATTAAATTAAACGGAGAAAGAGACGAAATGTAAAGTGAAGAAATGTGCAGAATATATAGCACTGTGTAAGAACAAGAGTATAACGTTGTACTTTTATGTAATATGGATTCGCTTATAATCAAATGATTTGCTAATTCAATTATATATATATGTGTGTTAAAAGTCATACCGCGTAGAAGAGTTTGTAGGAATTTTAGCATGATGTGTTCATATGTGGTTTTAACCTAACGGACCAAGGGTTCGCAAGAGTGTAGTCCGCTGCATATAATTTAGTGGGCTCACAGGAATAGGGGGATAGCTTTGATCTGTACGTGCGAGCCAAGAGTCAAAGGTCTTGTTAAATTTAAAGTGACAATGCTGGACGAAGTTTATGGCCTAATGAGATAAGGGACGCTTGGAATTTGGGGTCTTGTTTAGAAGTGACTGTTCACAGGACCAAAAGAGGTTACAATCACAACTGTAATGAATAGAGCTCTGTTGAGGTGATAGACTTTAGACTGAAAGTGTCAACTGGAATGTCATGAGGTTACCAGCACGAAGATGAAGATGGCGCCTAAAAAGCAAGGTCAACTTAACAGACGACTCGAAGAGATGAAGCTATGGAAAAACCCAGAAGCGGGATTACGTGAAATGTGTACGTGGTGGGCGTCTCAAAGGGGCGTTCCACCCATATTGTGATTTTGTATTTAGGGACAGCACCCCGGGGAAAGAAAGCAGCAGATCAGCACAGATGGCCTGAGCAAAAGAGTAGAGAACTCTTAGAAACGAGAGAGCAGTAGGCCGAGGACCCTTAGAGAGCGGATGGGTAGGCAGAAAGGGTACTGCTTCTCGACATAGATTTCCATCAGAGACTAAGAAAGTTTGAACTTCTTTGGAAGTCAAACTGCTGACACCTTTTTAGGTAAAAGGACTTGCTAGTAGGGATGGACAGATTTAACTTGTTTATTCTTTTTCTGTAAATGACGCATCAGATTCACTTTGTGTCTATGCTATTCAATTTGCTGATTTTGGAATTAGTTTTGATTGTGTTCTTTTGTAGACTGAGATTCTTTAGGGAATTTATGTTTCTTTTAGTTCCTGTATACTTGTTGAATCTTATCTTGAGAGGATTATATTTGCAATTGACTCTGGTTTTATATTAAACTTTTAAACTTTACCAGTCGTAAGTGGTTCTTCAGAGTTGCGTCAGTCTATGGGGTTGATTTAACTTATGTGGGTTTGCCTTTTACTCAATGACAGTCAATAATCGATCCAAAATTGGATGAATGAGATAGGTATCTAGGTGATCAGAAAGGATATCAAAATCTCATTCCCCGCAGTCTTGTGTAATTACTAGTCCTATTGAATTTGTAAATGCTTGTTTTATCCTGGGATTGGCTGGGTGAGTTCGCACTATATTTTGCCAGACCTGCCCTATCCTGTCAAGAACGCATGCACATACAACGTTTTTTTCATGCAGAATGAGTGACTTTAATGTTTGCAACACGGGCCAATTGAGGGCGGAAGGCAGAGACAGCACTATCACGGAAACGAAATAGGACAAAGTAAAACCCGGCGGGTTCCACTACCGTCTCCTCTCCTGCAGATCACCCTCCAGACTTATTCTTCTTTGATGTGGCATAGACACCGCACGTGCCCTCCTGTGCTTTTCTTCCCTCTAGCTCTGTCTGACGTGCAGGGAGATCCTAATCCATACTGCCAAACCGAATGCCTCTGCACACAACAGCTAGCAATTGGTTACCATCAGGATCGTTGTTCCGCCACTGCTCCTACTGAGCTGTAATGCCGGGGCGGTCTTCTAGACAAGAATGTGGTGGATAATGAATGGAATGTTTATCTGACTTTGTATGTAAATATTCGCTCCTGGAATTGGTTGTCTGGCTGTGTTTATATACCTGTGTATTTGGTTGTTTGTCCATATACAATAGGAAGTGTATCGGCTCCTTTCGATTGCCCTGTTCACCTAGAAGTTTGCCCTTGTGTATGTAGGTATGTACATGTGCCTCTGCCTGGTACAGGATTATTTGCACACACTCACGATGCTGCCAACCTGCATTCTGTATTTAAGTACCGCGCTGAGTATCAATGTGTGCACCTATGACTACAGTGTTGTGGTGCTTAGATTTCGGGCTGTCACTAGTAGTGTCTCTCATGTGCCCTTCTGTGCTTGTGAACAGTAACTGAGCCGCAGGGCTCACTCACTACTTTTGCCCGCTCACTTTGATTGCTGTGAAGTGTTACCCCTGGGTTCTCTGCTGTTCATGGCTGCAGCTGGGCTAGGCCTACTTACACTAGTGACCGCCCAGTAATGTTTGAAGACCGCTGGTATGCGGTCTAGTGTTTGCGCACGTAGCCGTGCGCTAGCGCGACCGTGACGTATCACGGCCGCATAGACAATAAATAAAGAAAGGCGTGGTCACGGAACTAGTCCGGACCACGCGGAGACTAAGAGTGTGTCCTGGGGTCATCATTTATCGCGCTGCGACTGGGGCGCTGCGCGAGGCCTACCAGACCCCTACACGCCCCTGCTGCCGAGTGACCCCTCCATAGTCGCTATATGTGCTGCACCTCAGAGACCGGGTATAGTGGCAGACAGCTGGCACGGACAGAACATCCAACCCTCGCACATCCTCAGATGGATGCAGGGAGGTCATTGTTTGAGAGAAGAGGGTGGGAGCGACAGCAGCGTAATGACCCCTCCCGATTTGCGTTTTAAGGAAAGTAATTTGAATCAGAGCTCAGCATGCTTGCTGCTACCGGGCATCTGTATCTCCAGGCTTTGAGGTTTGCTGTGGAAGGGTAATAACAGCCTTTTGCTTCTCACTGTGCCTGTCTGTGTTTCAGTCAAAGCTTTTGCATGTGCTTCACTCACAGTGTTTGCACGTGGTTGGTACAGTTTTTGCACATTTGTGCAAGCCACTGCCACCAACCACTGTGTGTGTGTGTGTGTTATGTAATTGTAATTCAATTTATAGCGCTTCATTGCGAGTTGCACGCTACTCCGGAACATGTCTCTGCACCTGAATGCGCATATTCTGCGCTTGCTAAGATAGCGTCCTGTGTGGAATGGAATTTGGAATCCTTGCTACTGTTGGTGAATAAAATGAAGTGTTAAAAAAACAAAGGATGGTATGCTTGAATTCAAGAAGATCCTTGCATGGCAGTTTGGGCTGGACTGTTCTTAGTGGTCTGACATGGGTTTAATGATTTGATTTAAAAAGGGGGAAACACTTTCTTAGGAGTGAAGAGAACAATCCGTCTAGAATGATGGTGGTGGAGAGTGTTAACAATACTAAAAATATTAGTAATATGCGATAATGTGCTGCATCAGTAAACACTTAAAAGGTCCCAAAGGCGAGACCGATTGCATTGCAAATGCTTGTTTCTATGTGCAGGCAGGTATTACTCCTAAAAAAAACTCAAGAAAATAACCGCTGCGTCTCGAGTAAGACACAAAGAATAAATGGAAAACCTTTTTGAATTGGCCACCATCGTCTGAATTGGTATGTTATTCAAGTGGAAAAGCAACGTTTCACCCTAACTGGAGTTTTAAAAGATGTGGAGAAATTGCACTTTTGGTGCACAGTTCGCTAGAGAAATCTTGGCAAAATCTGTGCCGGCAAAATAAGCAGAGGAGAAAAAGCATGCAGAAATACCTGCATACAGTATTGGTAGTTTCCGGAAGGGTACTTCTGACATGCTTTACCCTTACAACACATAAATGCTTTTTTTTCTTCACCAAAGTTCTACTTAGGTTTGCAAAACCGTTTGTACTCAGGTACATTGAATTCAAGCTGAAGACCTTTATGTGATTATGGGAGCACGTGCTTAGGATTTTGTTCAGCTAAAATAAATATGTCCATTTGAAATTGAGTTTGGGCATGCCATTTGTGAAGAAACTGCCGGGCAGAACCTGAAGGGCGCATGCCATCACGCAGACTGCATAGACTGTCGCAGGGTCCCTCATTTCTAGTGCCTACGATGAGAGTGAGTCATTGTGGTCCTTGCACGGGTTCTGTGCTTTACTGTCCCAATGGAGCTGAATCTTTGGTCCAAGATCTATGCCTTAGGAATCGCTTAAAAGATTTTCTTTTTTCCAATTTATGATGACTGATCCTCGCAAGATATCGGTCATGTATGATTTATCTGAGCACTCTGGAAGCCGACAGCCCATATGCTGTAAACAAGTACTGAAAAATAAAGAAGATTTGGAGAAATTGCCCCTGTGCCATATGACACATATTCGAACTAAATTGCAATAAATTGGAAAGCTTTTTAGAAATACCTGCCCATTTTACTGCTTGCTAGTAAAAAGATATAACGTAAGAATAGAAAGTTATTTGTATGAGTTTAGTGTGTTAAATATTCTGCCTTGTGTTACCTTGACATGCTCAATCTATTCCTTTAATAAATCAATAAATCAATCAATAAATACATATTAAGGTCAGTTGTGATGATTAGGGGTAGGAGAATATATTACCCTCCAAAGACTGAACAAATAGCGCCATGTACTTTTGCTGCAAACTATAATGGGAAACATATGAGACATTTTTATCTTTGAAAACTTTGCTCATATTTCATGTCAGACATGATGTCGGTGAATCTCTTGCAAGACTAAATTTAATAGCCGTGATAAAACGCAGATCATATAGTCTGCCAATGTGGTCACATGGGACTTTCTTTATTTTTGCTTTTTCAGTATGTAGCATTTTTCTGGAAAAGTACATAATGGAGAAACAGATAAAAAATTTCAGCAGAATACATTTTGATACGTCAAAGAGACAAAAATATGTGAGTTAATAAGTGATAGGTGAGGATGCAAAGGCCCATATTAAGGGGTGGCTCATAGAATGGAAAGGAAAGTTGATAGATGCAGAGCAGATAAGTTGAGAGGAGACGGGAGTGTCTAATATGCTGCATACTAGCCAACAAATACCACAAAAGTAAAGGGAGAATGAAGGGTGATGAATTATTCTACTTATGTAAAATATTTCATGATCTGTATTCCTTATGAATACACTGTGTAATCTAATAATTCATTTCAAATAAGAAATGCATGATGACATACTTATGTAATGGTACCCCCAAAAATAAGCAATGCTTTGCTAAAAGGCCTGCTTGTTATTTATGTTGCAGATAATAATTGTTAATTTTATTGAAAAAGTTGACAAATATATTTTGTTATGTTTTTATTTAGTCCAACAACACATTTAAATTGAAATAGATAATAATACTAATAATAATAATAATAATAATACTAATACTAATAATAATAATAAAATGGAATGTTAAGAACATTAAAAAGAATAGAAAGCTCATTGAATCGTATTTAAAAAAATGAAATGTGGGTTGATTATGTACAGGTTTAGTTTAATAGTAGAAATCTTGTAAATATAAAGTAGTAGAACGTTACAGTAGTAGAAAGAGAGAAGCTGAAGAAGCCATGTGGACGTGTATTTTTTTATTTGAGTTATTTTTAAAGTAGGGTTGGTGTGCTACTAAGTGTTGACGTTGATAGAACAGTAGTTTAATTTTTTTGTAATATTATGTTCACTTTTTTGTTCATTTTATGTTGTTGGAAAGGGCAATGTGACCCTTTGTAATGTGTTATGCTTGGAGCCTGTCAGTGTGTGAGATAGTGCATCAATATTTCTGTTATAGGTCAAAAGTCTACAATATGAGAAGTATGTGACTAGTATGAGTTATGTAGATTTAATAAAAGGGTTTTATTAATTCCAGGATACAACCCTGCAAAACAATATTACAAATTTAATAGGATGTTAGGCTTTGCATATATGATAGGTAGTCATCATTGGTAGGTGGGTAGGTTTGATAGGGTAGTAGGTGCGGTAGATGATGTATGGTAGCTATTGTAGCTATGTAATGTACATATGGTTGGTAGGTTTGTAATGGTAGACAAGTATTGTAGTTTAGGTGCCGTGGGCTGGTAGGTAGGGTTTGAATGTCAAATGGTAGAAAGCTTTGGCAGATGTGTAAACATGGAAGTTTTGGTATGGTAGGTGGGGTAGGTTAACTATGCTAGGTAGGGTAGGGAGGTTTGGTAAGTAAGGGCCAGATGTAGGTGAAATAGATTTACTGATTTTAAATTACCGAATTTTACCGATTCGGTAATTTAAAATCGGTAAATCTATGGGGTCGACATGTAGGTATTCCAGATGTGCTGGAATACCGAATCAGATGAATTCGGTATTTACTGATTCGGTATTTACCGAATCGGTAATGCCCATTCATTCCTATGGGCTTTGGAATGAATGGGCATTACCGATTCGGTATTTACCGAATCGGTAAATACCGATTTTCACAAGGGTGCAGGGGGTGTCACTTTGACATCCTCTGGCACCCCCAAAACAGGCTCGGGTGCCATGTGGCAGGCATACATGCCCTAAGGGCAGGTCTGCTTGTCACATGGCATAGTTGTGCATGCACAAATGTGCATGCACACCGGAATCGGTATTTTACCATCAAATTGGATTTGATGGTAAAATACCGATTCGGTAAGGCTCCTGGGACTCTGAAGAGTCCCACCTAGATATGGGTGGCTCAGATTCGGTAAATTTACCGATTTTTTATTTTACCGAATCGGTAAAATTACCAAATCGGTAATTTTACCGATTCGGTAAAATAATGCCCCCTACATGCCAATCACCTATTTACCGATCGGTAACGGCCGAAAATACCGATTTTCGTCCGTTACCGACCGACCTACATCGGGCCCTAGGTATTATTGATTATACACTGTAGTTTAGGTATGGTAGGATATGTAGGGGATAGATAAGTAGGTATATAGGTATGGTAGGTAGGTATGGTAAATTAGGTATGGTATGGTACCGTAGGTACCCATACATGGCATTTTAAGTAAAGAAGGTTTTAAATGGGAGATGGGGCAGACAGGTTTGATAGGTAGGTTGCTCAGTATGATAACTTAGGTATGGTAGGTTGTGAATGGTTGGTCTGCATGGAGGTAGGTGTGGTAGGTAGGTATTTATGATGGACTAGCTATGGTAGGCAGGTATGTGCGATAGACATAGTAGGGATGTCAGGTATGAATTGTAGGTAGGGATGGTAAGCAGGTGTGATAATTAGGTATGGTACATTAGGTATAGGTGGTGTTTAGATATGGTAGGTTAGGTAGAATCGATGGGTAAGAAAGGTAGATGTTATGGTAGGTTACGTATGTTTAATAAATATGGCTAGTAGTATGTTATGGTAGATTATGTATTGTAGATAATGTAGGGTATGTTTGATAGGATAGGTTTGATTAATACATATCTTCAATAAGTATAGTAGGCAAAGTGTTTTGCTATTATAGGTCTGGTATACCAAACAAGTCAATGGTGAAAGAGGAATGGTGGGTATGTAAGTTACATAAGTATACTTGATATAGTAGATATGGTAGGCTTGAGTTGGTAGTTTAGGTATTGTATGTATGGTACTTAAGTATGGTGGTTAGAGATGTATGGTAGGTATGTGTGCTGATAAGTTTGAAATTGCATGTTGATGTGATCGATAAGTGTAATATGTGGACATGAAAGGTGAGGTATTGTAGACTTGGTGTGGTAGATTAAATCCAATAGCTAGAGACATCAAACTTGTAAGAATACTGTGGTAGGTAGATGTGGTAAGTTTGGGAGGTTGGTATGGTAGGGTAGGTGTGATGTGGTATGTTGTATGTGTTAGGTACATATGGTTAGTTATGGTACATAGATATTGTAGGCAGGGAGTATGGTATGGCAGTCATGTATACTAGGTATGGCAGGTCTGATATGGAAGCATCTTAGCTAAATGTGGATGAGGTGGTTGATTACCTATGGTAGGTTTGGTATGGCAAGCAAGCTAATAATGAAAAAGTGAAGGATCATGGCACCTTTTGATAACTGATTAGTATTTTGTTTCAGCTTAAAGAAAGTCTATAGTGTGCAGCACATCTTTACTTTGTGAACAAAATAAGACATAACTCCAACAACATTTTCTCATGACATTGAAGAGAAACAAATGAACTTATAAGGGTGATTATTGAATAGCATTGTATCTTTTGTGGCAGGCTAAGGTACCCAAACAGTGTACTATTCCTAAACAAAATCACCATAAATCAGCAATCATTATGCTATTGTGTCAAGGAAATATATAAAGGACCACACTTGCTATTAACTACAAGCAAAATGCCATATTGAATTTGCAGTTTAACCAAAAGAATACTGTGTCCCACAAAACAGAAACACAAATGGGACAATGTAATCAGCTACAAAATGTTATGGATTTGACAAACATGCTCAACAAAAAGTTAGCAAACTATGGCTTTGCACCTTATTGTTCTTTTTTGAAGCATTGATAACCCAGATACCTAACATTGTCTGTAATCGGACCTAAAACAGATAAGCCTCTGATGAACTTGCTAAAAAGATCCATGGAACTCAGTAATGGCTCTATTTGTTTTACACAAAAACAATACTTTTCAGGAAAGCTTGGCATACTATTATTAACATGTCAGACAGGCAAGGAGCTATATAATTGGAAAATCATCGATAATGATTCTAGATGTGAACTGTTGAATATCATTTTTTTCTTGCAAATCCTTCATTCAATAGTTACAGCACCGGCATATGCTGACATTTGCACTCGCCTTTGCATTGAGCCATACCTCACCTGGGTTAGCAATATGCATTATAGGTTCCTGATAATAAGGTTAAGATTGGCAAATGTCCATTTCCTTTTGGCTTATCCTGCTCGTCGTAATTATATTGCTAATTTACTGCCATGTTCATGTGATGGCTGCTCTGTACAATGCACTTTGCACTTATTCCACTCTGTAAGTTTTATTAATCATTTACAAAGATGTTTAGGTAACCTCTTTTAAAACAGGCCAATATCAAATATCAAATTGCAGTTTCTGTCAAATGTGAGGATCTGTTTTTTAACTGCAACTTTTATTTAGCATGCTAAGCCCCACAGTGAATCAGTAGTATTGTGATTTAAGAATTCTCTTTGTGAATGTATTTTAAACATGCCATGTTTTTAAATGTTTTATGCTATCAGTGTTATGATTCTTTTATGGTTACATGGTGATCGAATAAAGATTGTTGAAGATGAGCTACAGTATATGTTTGTCTTTGGTTGTTACTACTAATGATGGTTGAAAGGCAAACTACATTTTTTGCTTCTGAATGATGACTACTCCTGGCTTCCAGAGCGCCATTTGAAACATTAGCATTAGCACGTGCGGAAGTGGTACTTCCATGAAAATAAAACGTTTCTTTCAATCTCTTTCAATAAATAAAATACAAGCTGTGGTTAACCAGGATGCTTTATTGTGCTATTGTGATTTCAATTTCTGAAAAGTATTTGTGTCATGATACAAAACACATCTTTTAGAAGATAAATTACTGCACTGCCAGGACAATAAACATTTTCAACACAATATAACTGAAAGGATAATCTGCTTAGGAGTCCAACACAATTTCAAGTTCAAAAAAAGTATATTTTTGTACACATAGATTGTTGAACATTTTGTTGAAAGGACCAGCGTTTGTGTGGCATTTCTCCAGAATTTTGCCTTGACGGTTATGCCATAGAACTCTGGACACTTGCTATCCAGTGGTGAAATGCTTAAGCTGTCCCTTTAAAAATGATGAAATTGGTACACAACTGATTTGCATATTAACTTTCCTTTAAGTCTCCAGGATATGGTACAAAGTGTACCCAGGGCCTGTAAGTTTACTGTCACCAGTGAGTCGCAGGACTCCTTGTGGCACCCACTACATTAACACAACAAACCTCACCCCAGACTTAACATTGTAGACTTACAAAGCAGTTTTAAAACTGCCAGTTCGAACTGTTAAACTAAACCCTTTTTACAGGCCCAAATATTTCTTTTAAATACTAATAAGTCACCACAAACATAGGCCTTACTGTCCATAAAGGCAGGGTGGACCGTATTTAAAAAAAAGGGCATGTAAAAGATTAATGTTCCACATGTCCTTGCAGTGAAAAAGTCTAAACGCCATTTTCACTGTGGCAAGTCTGGTTGCTTCTATAGAGAACCGCTGAATTTAATTAATACACCTTATTATGCATAGTTTGGTTTGGTAAAATCTAGAGAAGTATTCCATGGACTCTTTTTAATAGTTAGACAAAATCCAATTTAATGGCAAAATGTAATTTTATCTATTAAGGAAAAGGGTATTTTAGAAAATTACCTTTTCCATGCCTAAATCTTCTACAGAATTTCAATAATTATTCCAACTGTCACCAAGCAGCTGATAGCTCACCTGTAGTGAGGTGTGAGTGGTTCCCAGGGCAGGTAAAAGGCTTGGGTGTGAGGAGGTGTTGTCCTTTTTTGACTGGATGGCCTGGGGCTGTGCCCAGGCATTTGGTGGATTTCAACTGAGGTTTTACCCTGTGACAAGCAGATATAGCTCACACCAGGGCTTGCCCCTCTATTGTCCTAGTCTGTCCGGCACAATCAATGTAGCACAAGAAACTGCCCTAGAACTGTCTCAGAGTGACCAGAGGCGAGGGGTTGCTTATTTCCATAGCCCACACCTCTGGGTGGGCACAGAAAGCTCTGACAAGGGGAACAAAGGTTCTGTCATGCTGGCTATGGGCAGAGAGGGGCACTAAGGGATATTCTACAGTAAAACCCACAGCAGGTGATGCAGTGGGTATGGTTACCCCTCGAAACATTTACATCATTGGTTAGGGAGTGTCCAGGAGTTACCTTCACTCACAGGCCAGTACTGGGCATTGATGTGGCCCTGCTGTCTGAGGACCTCAGAAGCCTTGACCTGCCTTCCTTGTACCCAGGATCCCCGAATCGACTACATCTCCTGTTTGAGGTACTGTAACACAACAAGCTTCAAGAGGCCTTTTCCTACATTCACAAGTGGCCAGTTCCAACAGGACCTGTCCTGAAACGTGTTGCTGGCCTCAGTTATGTTATGTTATTATAATTTTAAAAATGCACAAACCACCCTGGAAGGAGTATCTCGGCTCAGCAACATGTCATAGGCAAGGGGAGGCAGCTAGATTAGAACAGTGCTGTCTTGAGTGCTTTCCTGAAAAGAAAGTGATCTGAACACATTTGAATGTGGAATGGCAGTTTGTTCCAATGGAGAGGGACTATTTAAGAAAACAACCTGCCCCGATCACTGTTGGAGTCTTGACCCGCAAGTGCTTTTTCCAAGGTCTGGACTCTGGCTGATGTCTATGTTTACTCCCCATGCCTCACCCTAAAACCTGGAAATCAGAAACATGTTGTTAATTATTACTATTGGCTGTAGAAACTTTGCTCTCATAAATTAGACCCCACCCCTGTTTTAAGGTGGTAAAGACACGTAGGTCTAAACCTTTGTGTAAATTTACACTCGGGAATGGTGACTAGGCTAAAGTAGTAAAGTTTGTCAAATGTTTAAGAGTAAAAGTACCTTGTATATTTAGTTACAAGTACATTTACCTTTGCCAGTTGGCCCCATTATTTCTGCCTTGGTTAAAATCTGGGGTTGTACCACAGCTTTTTAAACAAACTTCAAAGTAATATGCAATAACCCTCCAAATCCTTCAGTGCATTTTCGAGGCATATAATGGATGAATATATACATGCATCCAACACTACTGGTTGATTGCCCCATTTCCAAATTTCTGGAAGTTTATTCCTTTGTACTTGCACATGGCTATTCCATCCACTTGCCTATCCCACATAGATCATTTTGAGGAGATAGTTCTGACAATCTAATCCGTCCGGATTTTTTGCTTTTTATTCACATTATTTTTGGACCTTTTTACAGAGGGAGATCCTCATAACCTGGGACTCACACATGGTAAACTCATGTTAAAATGGAGAGCGTCTGTTTACCGTCAGTGCCTGCCTCATGCGATAAGGCAGCTGCGACAGCGCTAGTGTAAAGGGCACTGGGCTGGTTAAATGTGTGCACAAGTGTGTGCTCTTGTGTGGGAGCTGCATGTGGGAGACTCCTGTCATGCTCATCCCAGGAGCTGTGCAAAGGTAGAGTGGCACAGAAGGTACTATGCAGAGTTGGGTGGTGACCTGGTCTAGGCCTTATAATGAGGGGTACACATGTAGGGAAGTTAGTGTGTTTTACTGTCTTAAATGTAGTAACACTCAATTCTACCCCCATGGGTAAGGCAGCCTTAGGGTGCAGATTTAGTTCCTGGGGTTCACAAACTCCAGAGTTGCCCCAATGAATACTGTAACCTGTGTGGAAAGAACAATACTGTAAAGTCCGAAAGCATATCCGTACAGCTTATGGGCCATCCAGAAATGTCCTATTGCTCCGACGCATCTAAGAAGCAGAGCTCAGGGCTTGTGTAACCCTGCAGGGCTGGATCAATTACTTTTCTCCACAGCTCCAGAAACAAAACCTTTGCCTTTCAAAGCAAGCATTTGACAGTGCTTAGGTCAACTTTCCAGGAGGAAGGGACTGGGTGAAATTACTCTGCACCGATTAGCCAGCTGTCAACCTGTGCCAGGCACCTGGGCTGCCCCGGGCCCCTTACTGAGGGAGGGTGCTTCTTTGAAGAATTGCTGGGGGAAGGCCCTGGCAGTGATCTCAGTGAGGGGGGAGCTGAGACCCTCAGATCCCATGTGGCAAGTGACTCTTGGGAGACACCATCTTGAAGTATCCCGAAAGCCTGAGCAGGAAGGTTAATACAGGAGCGGAGAGGTGATGTTGCACCTCAGAATAGGCCAAAGGTGTATTCCTGCTGTCATCTCCCTCACCCCCTTAAAGGTCTTGCAGGGGGAGAAGTTCTCTCTGGTATGTGCTTTTTCTGAGGAACACAGGGACTGGAGGCTGAAGACATGGACAGTTGGAATAAAGAACCCCCTAAATATCCCCGGAATCAGGACTCTGTCTCTAATTGACCCCTGGACCAGTGTGGAAAGACTGGTCTTCTGCATAAGGAGTTGAGAGGCCCAGAAGGAGAGCAAGGCAAAAGGCTAGCAAAAGAGCCAGTGAAATGAGCCCTCTGCAAATGTTGTCAACCATTCAGGCCAGGAGGCCTGATGAAAGTGATCCAGGTGGTTAAGGCTTGCCACCAGAAGCAAAAGGAGCCCAAGAGCATCGAAATGGGCCAGACGGGGCCCAAGGTATGCCTCCCTGAAGTTATGTGACCATTAACCTTTGCTTCTGAACCGGCAACAAAGCACGAGGGGCTCCGCTGGTATTTTCAGCTATGCTCCCAGGGCGAACCAGGGCTTGGGGGGTGCCCCTACAAGCAGATTTGCCACAGATCACCATCGCACATCTCCTGGCGAAAAGATGATGAGATACTCGTGAAGCTGCCCGGGGGCCCAGGATCCCATTCCTGGGCCCCAAAGAGAAGACCAAGAGCAGCTGATCCCAGGATCCCTCCCTGGGCACCGATGGAGAGGCAAGAATAGGGGAACACCATCGAACCACGCCCCCTGCGAAGCAAAGAGGGGGCCCAGGACCCCATCCCTGGAGCCCAATGGCCAGAGTGAGGAGAGGCAGTGCCATTGCACTCCCCCAGGTGACCTGAACGGCTGCCACACAATGTGCATCTGCCCCCACCATAGTGGGTAGACTAAATGGAAGAGCCGGCTCCCATGGCAGGCCGTAAGGGTGCTGGCCAGGTGGAAAGCTGGCAAAAGCGGCCAGGCATAGGCTCCCCGAGCTGCTCTCCAATGTTGAAAATGCGCTTGGTGCCTGGGTGGAACCAGGTGGCCCAAAGAAAAAGTACTTCTCAGTGGAGAAGTGTGGCTCAATGGTTAGAGCGGCAGACCCTGATGCAGAGGTCTAGCCCGGGACCAGGGTTCAATTCCCCGCCTCGGCGGGTCTTGGGCTTAAAAATTCCAAGCACCTGATAATTCTCGCCTCTGTGCCTATTCCAATCATGGAGTCCCACTTTGCAACTCTGGGCAATAGCTTGCTTAATCTCCACAATGGCCCCCACAATGCTAAGGATGCCTATCCTCCACCTTGGGGTTGCCCAGGAGTGGACGCCTCACAGGGAAAGCCAGGATGGGTTCCACAGCGGTATTCGTACAAGCGCCTTGAGACCCTTGCGGGTGAGTAGTGCGCTAAACAAGTATCAATTTACATTTACATTTTACAAGGTCACAAATGAAAAGGAAAGGAAACTGACGCAGCTCTCCCCAAGCACAGAGGGAAAGCTGCTGCTAAAAAATGCACAACCAGTGTGAGGAGCGACCCATAAAGCCGTGTGGGTCTTGCCCACACTTCTTGGCTAAAAGCACTCATTTTGGCATTGTGTTGGCGCCCGAAGAGAGAGGTCACACTAAAGGAGCACAAGAGAAGTGGGGGATCTGCTGTGATGTCCATTAGGGGCTAAGTTAAAGTGCAGTATTCTATACTGAATGTTATTCAAAATATATGCAGAAGTCTACAAGTGCACAGTATCGTAATTATTAAATGTAATTAACTTGCTGTTATTTATGTTGACAGTAATAATGAGTACACTCACTCCCAGTCATGCTTAGACGTTGATTCTTGCTAATGCTTTACGCGAATAATGAGACTGATAGCCGTTCCTGAATAAAGTGCCTGCTTTATTGCCAGCTGTAGGTGCTCCCGGTCACGCATATAGGTAATTATTGCATTTATTTCTATGGTGAAATGCATGTTAAAATATTGAGGCATACAGTGCTCTTACTCCAAATTATGTTCAATCCTTGGCATCCAGGGACAAGATAATGTTTAAACATGTGACTTGTGGTACTAGATCTCCCTCCTTTAGAAGGGGTGAGAATGATAACGCAATGGTATCCAAAATGAATTCCATTAGCTTGTGTATAGTAGTAAATTGTTGCATAGTAATGATTAGCGTGTTCATGTAATTAATGTACTTTTTATTTTTCTAAAGAAAAGCACAGACTGGACAATCACTTATTGAGTGTTATTATTGTGTATCTGTGCATGGTGATTACTAGCCCACACTAGTCTTGAGAAGGCCTATGACTGCTCTGCAACACTACCCTGTGAGAGTCAAGTGCTACAATGGGGTGTCTGGTTCCAAGTGGAGGACAAATGTAGACCCGTTACTTGGGCAGGCCTTAACCCCTTCTGTGCGGGGCTGTTTCCCCCGCTGTGCTGGGGGAGCAGGGGGGGGCGCGTACAGCGCCCCGGTGCTCATGACGAGGTCAGCTCGTCATGAGCTACGGCGCTCCAGTGCTCATTACGAGCTGAGCTCGTCATGGCCACACATTCAGCACAACAGGGGGATCAGCCCAGCATGCGAGCGTTCCACGGAACGGGCGAGGTCATGACGAGCTCAGCTCATCATGAGCACCGGAGCGCCGTAGCTCATGACGAGGTGACCTCGTCATGAGCACCCAAGGGGTTAAGACTATTGCTCATTTTCCAACAATCACCTATGCTGCTTTGTAAGCCAAAATTGACAAAGTGCTTGGGACTCCCACAAAGGCTATCTTCCAGGGCAACAAAGTAGTAAACAAGCACAAATTGCAGTTGCTGTAAATCACTCTTGTATTCTGAGCTTTTAGTTCACTGCCCTATAGCGGTAGGGCTTTAGAGAAGATAAAAATCTTAAGCTTGGTAGGCCAGCATGATTCCTCCCATGAAAACCTTTACAGTGCCTTTGGCCTCTGCCTCTGTCTCCAAAAAGAGTGGGCCCAATGTAATCTCCAATCACTTCCGGGATGTAAGAAGCTAAAGCATGTGTTCTATGCCTTAAAAACTCTGCCTGAAATTAGGCTTATAAAAAACATTTCGTATGTTTCAAACTTCTTTGCTTTTATATAATTATTTTGAAAGCCGTTTAAACATGGCAAAGTGAGAATTGATGATTTAGTGGCAAGGTGGCAGCTACATAATTTGTTTAATCTATAAGTGTAATTGTGAGCTGTGAATCTGAGTAACCCCTGAAATAATACATTTTCCTACTATAGTGTATGTGACTTGTTACACTTTATTCAGTCAGCAGATCTTGACCAGGGGCCTTATCACATAAAGTAAACACTGGCGACAGCCAGAGTTTTGGACTGACTAGTATATTTCACAGTTGAAGATATGGACGGGTGACATCTTAAAGTTAAAATTTGTAGATTTATATAGTGTGGATTATCACCCATGAGGGTATCCAGAGTTTGACACCTTGGAAAATGGTAAATGGCTGCTCGTCAGAGCTTTTAACTTGAAATGTAGCAGTATTTTTTAACATATCTAAAGTAAACAGCAGAACATAGCACAAACCATACATAAATCAACATGGCACTGCAATTAAAGCATAATATGCACGTCACAACAAAACAGTCAAAATAGACCGCAACATAAAAAACAAAATATCATTGCAATAAAGCAGCACAAAAAGGTAGCAGCCCAAAAAATACAATGGAGCAAGTCACCAGTAGTACACAATGGTACACATTATCACCTCTAGAAGCTTGTCTTCAAATATTGTCACATCTACAAGTCTGTTTTCATGATATGGTGGAAAAGGTGTTTAGAGCAAACATGACCTTAATAGCACCATGCAAAACCGTTTCATGTCCCAAACACTATGGCCCAATTACGATATCAGGAGGACTGCAGCCAACTAACTGTCAATTGTGGTTCGCCCTAAATTTGCCCCTGTGGTCTGCCAGAGGCATCTGGCAGAGGGACCATACTCAGTGCTTCCGAGCCCATTGAATGTCGAAAGTAATCATAATCTAATAATGACGGCGGAGCCAGCCTCTGCTCCAGTCTCAGGATTATGATCGCGTTTTCCCAAAGTATTTCCATGTTGCCTTTTGGGCATGGAAAGGCTGTTGGAAAGTGACTTTGGGGGCTCCAAGCAGGACCCGAGCCCTCCTCTATTGGGCGGGGGAAGCACCTCGATGCACCACTAAAAATCCTTGCACCATGTGGCAGGCCCTGCATGGCTGCAGAGATGTTTAAAAACATACATTTTTCAATGGCAGATTGTGCTGCGGGCCTTTTCCTCCCGCACACAAGTTGCCATTGAAATACGGATGTTTCCTACCATCCGAATTGTGCGGTCGGAACCGCCGGCCTATGGTCAGGCAGTTCCAATCTGCAACGGTGTTGGGCGGATGCAAGTCCACCTGACATCATAATCAGGCCCTAAGTCTGCTCCACATAAGGGTGGAAGGGGGATTGCAAACATCCAGCTAAATACTAGCACTTCACTTTGGTAAGTGTTAAGAAAATAATGAATATTGAGTAAACGCATCCAAGAAAGACATTCCTTGCCTTTCACATTCTGCTTGTGACTCCATTCCGAATGGGACAACATGAATCACTTTAGAAATATGTAATTCATAGTCTTTTCCCAGGATGAAGAAATGTGCGGTGTGAGAGGTTTTTTCCAAAAGCCCACAAGATCACCTAAAAATGGTAATGGCAGGCGTTGTTTTAGGAAATATAGGGGCATATTACCAAGCAATAGCGATAATTGGTTAGAGACAAAAATTTACCGCTAAGCTGCGGCGATTTTTATCGCAAATAAATTACCAAGGTTTATCGCAAATGCGATAAAAATCGGCCGCAATGCATGAATATCGCTGAAAAGGCAGCGATATTCATGCATTACTGAGCTATTGCTCTTAGCCATGTTATCCACCTCCCATTGGAAACATGGCTAAGAACTGCTCAGGGCAGGTGTTAGCTTTTGGAGATATTTGCGCATAGCGCGCATATCTCCAAAAGTTGGTAATAGGAGATAGCGATGTTAGCAACATCTTGGCACGCCCACTTTGCATGTCATTAGTGATAAATATCACTGACATGCAAAGTGGGGCCCAAGATGGTCGCTATCTCCTACTAGCTGTCGCTAACTGGTGTTAGCGACAGCCAGGTAATAGGGAGATAATTGTATCTCCGCTTTCTTGGCTTTTAAAGCCAAAAAAGCAGAGATAAACCCCCTTGATAATATGCCCCATAACTTTATAATCATCCTCCATACAAAGATATGTACTGTACAAAGGGGTTTTTAGGATATTCGGACCCAGAGGGCGCACTGCCTGAGTTGGTACGTTACAGTGTGTGAAAGAAACACGGAATTTCGTTGTGTAGTGCGTGTAGAGCAGACGGCAAACACCCTTTCCCGTCCAAAAAGTCAACAGACAAAGCAAATTATAAAAGCTGTGCTCTCGCAACTACATGTGTGGTAACAAACAGGGTACAATGACCAAAATGGAAAAGAGGCACAGAAGCAGGTTCTTTGGTGTGTATCTCCTTGTCACAGCAAGATGTTGATTTTATTTTCTCCAGACTTGAGAAATGTTACATTCGCCGACACGTGTTTCGTCGTGTACGGTTGAGTCAACACGACTCTTCAGGGCTTAAACTCCAATTCCAATTGTTAGGTTTGGAGTAAGTCTGGGTCTTGTAATTAAGGTTCACTATGTACTTAGTATGACTGAGAAATAGTCTATACAATTGAAGCTTTAAACCAGTGAGGCCATAAGAGTGGTGAGTATCGCGTCTATTTGTGATAACTCCTCACTGGACGGTGATGGATCTCGATTTGGGCGCTGAGTACGCCTAAATATCAGGCGGAAGCCGGGAGGGGATTCTTCCGATGTGCCCACGAAGGAAACGGGTGCGTCTCCTCTACGGCGGTAAGCCGATAAAGGCAATCCCTCCTCTGTTAGTTCCCGGCGGTCGTCTCTCGTGTACGAACTCTGTACTCATAAAGTCATATCTGCAAGGCAAACCCCAAAGATACTGTCATGTACATAAGTAATGACGAGTTAGTTCATGGAAGAAGGTTATAATGTGATTAGACAAATAACTTTTATGGTCCACCTAATCCACCAGTGCAATCTGGTGAATATGGAAACCATTTGGCCGTAAGCCGCATGTTATACTATTATCCCAGCAAAACCTTCTTTTTACGATTTATGACCATAATTCATTGAAGTGTCATTTATAAAATAAACCTCAGTAAAAGTCATCGTTATTGAGAATAGGAACGTAAGGACCCTATTTAAAGTTCACCAGATGGGATACTCCATCGCAAATGTGAAGGATGTGCCATTATCCTTATTACAATGATATTATAGCCTATGGGACTTGTAATACGGTGGAAGGACAGCCATCACGTTTGTAAAGGAGTCCTCAGTGTGGAAAATCCATTTGAAAATCAAAATGTATCTAAAAATTATATTGCAAACATGGATGTCATTTACGAGTTGCCAGGGTCGCAGCTCCGATCTCTGGCTTGTCTCCTGCGACCCCTGGCAAATTGTTTGCAACTCTTGGCTCCAGGGGTGTTAGGAGCAGTGTGAGAAACAGAAGTTAAACTAGGTTCTAATAAGCCTTGTTTACTGTCTTGCAAGTGACAAAGAAACAGCCAAGAAGCAGTGAGAGGAGACAACAATCCCTGACAGGCAATAACTGAAAGAGAGATGTTATACAGATAGAGAAAAAGAAAGCGAGATTAGACAGAAAGAGAAGGAGAGACAGGTTTGACAGAAATGAAAAAGAGACAGCTGGTAATAGACAACTGAGTGGCAAAGAGAAGCAGTGGGAGAGAAAGAAAGTGGTGATAAGATAGAGATTTTAGAAACAAACAAAATGTGGGGCGATATGGAGGGGGTATTGAGAAAGAGACAGGTGAGAACGAGAGAGACAAGGAAGAGAGGGGTGGGAGACAGGTCAAAGACATGTTGACAAATAGAACAGGTGAGGAAGTCAGATGAGAGAGGTGAAGACGTGATACATTAAAAGGAGAACAGTGAGAAATAAAGTTTAGATGGAGAATCAGACAGGAGGGAAGAGAAAGTGACAACAGAAGAGAAGAATAAATACTAACATACGAGAAACAGGAGAAACAGACAGTTTTGTGGACGGTGAATAGGGGTCAAAGGTAAATTATCACCAGTTTCTGTGGTGCCATTGAGATCAAATGGCATATGATGTCAATTCCGCTACCCATGCCATTTTGGTGAGCTGACGTCCATGAATGTACGGCTCCTTAACCAAATGGGTGAATTAACAAGACTTTTGAAAATGAGGAGATATTAAAATTGTAAAACAGCCAGCAAACTCCGAAAAGCGAAACTGTATTATCAACAGGATTTCACCCTGCACATATATAAAGAAACTATAGAAAAAATAAGAGGGTGCTTTTATAGGCCTATTATATATAAATAAACTATAGAAGGTCTATCATTAAGCTGTGATATGTCCTTTGAAACACCGATGGCTATTTTCTGTTTCTTGAAGCATAATTGACAAAGGCATAAAAGTAAAAATGGAACAAAAATGAGGAAAGTCAAATTTTAAGGAATTATTTTTCTTTCATTAACACACACATAAGGTAATGGGAGGAATGCTTGCAATTTGTCTAACCACTGGAAACTGCTTGGGGTAGCACTCCAACCCATCGTTCCTTTGCTCACCATGAAACCTCAGTTTGGACTTAGCCAAATGCAAATCAGTCTTGAACCTGCTTCTCATGAGAACAGGACAGTCCGAACAGCCAGGCCAGGCCCTGCCTTAACTGGAACATAAGCAACCTAGGACCAGTTTTGGCTTAGTTATGGGCTCATCAGCCAAAGCACGTTTATGGTGAATGTTTTTAATTTCCTTGCAATGTGCTTTCTATTTAAAATTTGATTCATAACACGCATTGTTGCATAAAACACATTGTAAACATTAGCACATTTTTTCCAGCAAAAGCCACATTTCACAAAATATTGACAGACAAATCTACAGTCTCAATGAAACCTAATGCGCTAGATATATAGAAAGTACTAAAATCAATTAATAAAGCATGTGTTAGAAAAAATGCATAATCAGTAACATCTGTATTATGGTCCAATATTGAAATCTGACATTTACAAACAACTCTGTCTTCAGCGTTGAAGTTTGTAAAGAACCCCCCAATAGCAATGCAGAAGCACATTACAGTTCTCTGTTATGTATTATATATATATTATATATATATATATATATATATATATATATTATATATATATATATATATATATATTCACTGAAAAAACATAGGTTTCAGATAAGTTATAGTTAGGAATTAGCATTTAAAAAACCTTTGAAATTCACTGAAAAAAACATAGGTTTTAGGGGTGTTATAGTTAGCTACACATTTCACTCATATAAAACCATTGAAATTCCCCCGTCATAGTTAGTTGTGCTAACTATAACTCGCGCGCCCGCAATCCACTGCTGATGATGTCACATATTATATCATTCATGACATGGTCAGTGACATCACTGATGACATCACTGATGACATCTCAAATGACATCACTAATGACATTGTGATGACATCATCCAGTGAAAGTGGTTTGGTTCGTTATTTAAATATGTATTATATATATAGAGAAATCTGCCTTGAAGACTGAGTGGATGTATAAGTGTGTGAATGAAGGATTTAGTACCAATGTGATTGACTGTCTAAGTGAGGAATTTTAAGTGTCTCACTAAATATATGAGATAGTGATTAAACTGTATGAATACCTGTATCACTCTATCTCTTGTTGTGTAAACTACTACATAAGTTGGTTACTACCTATGGGAAAGCCTACATTAGTTATTAATTAGTTAAATGAGTATTTGTATGGGATAGTGAATGAATGTGTGTGTGGTTGGGTGGGACGTGTGTGACTGTGAAAAGACGTGTAAATAGTTGATTTAGTAAGTATATGAGGTTAAGACTGTATGTGGAAACAGTTGTTTGGGTGAGTGAATCTCTTTATGGGTGTGGTGATGAGTAAATATATTTCTCAATGATATATGTCCAACAAACTAAAAATATAAAAGGCAGTGTATGTGACATTTATTGTATATAAATAAGTATACATAATACCCAGTGAGTGTATGATTGATGTATGAATAACTGTATATTTGTAATACTGATTTTATAATACACTAAGGGGCCCATTAGGATGTCAGGCGGATCGCCACCGCCATGCGGGCGGTGGCGATCCACCCGACATCCTTGCCCGCCCTCCACCCAATTACCCCACGCCATATTACTATGGCGGAGGGACCGCGGCGGAGGGACTGCGGCCGGGGTGGAAAAGGGTTTATATGGTAGCGGTGTCTATCAGACACCGCCAGCCATATTAGGATGGGCTGTTGCAGATGTCTTTCCATGGCGGCAATGCTGCCACAGAAAGGCAGGCGGGAATTGCTTGTGGTGGCCCGTTACGGGCCCCCAAGGACTCCGGGAGGTGGGGGGTGCACATGGGGGATACCTATGGTACCCCTAGCAGTTCCATGCACAGCATGGCAGGCACCGCGTGGTGCCTACCATGCTGTGCATGGAAGTGCACAGCATGTCTTCCTGCCATTGTGGCGGGCGGTGCTGAGTGCACCGCCCGCCACAATGGTTGGAATGCTGGATGTGCCCGCCACTGTGGCAGGCGCATCCTAATGCTGGCCATGGGACCCCCACCGGTAGGATGACGGGCGAACAAAGTCCGTCCATCATCCTAATGTCCCCCATAGTATGAGTTACTCTCTACATGAATAAATAAAGTGGTGTTTGTGTAAGTGAGTAGCTTAGTAAATATAAGTATGATCAATTGTTTGCATAAGTGATAGGAGGTCTGCATAAAGGAATAGGATATGTGCTGGTGTGTGATGTTGATGTAGGTATATAAGTATGTTTAATAGTGTTCTATTGATCTTTGTAAGCATGTATGAGTGAATCTATGGGAAAGTGTTTAGATGTGTGTGTAGATGTAGGAATCACTGAGTGGGTTTTTATAAACTTGTACTGGTGTGTCAATGTTTCAAATATGGTACTTCTGATTTTATAATGTGTGTTAAAAGATTATGCTACTGTATGATCATGTGTATCAGCTTGTCACATGGATTATGTCATCAGTGATGTCATTTGAGATGTCATCACTGATGTCCCTGACCATGTCATGAATGATGTAATATGTGACATCATCAGCAGTGGATTGCGGGCGCGCGA
Source organism: Lissotriton vulgaris (assembly GCF_964263255.1). Classification (NCBI taxonomy): domain Eukaryota; kingdom Metazoa; phylum Chordata; class Amphibia; order Caudata; family Salamandridae; genus Lissotriton; species Lissotriton vulgaris. The sequence goes on from NC_141691.1 coordinate 1,500,217,100, forward strand.
GTTATAGTTAGTACAACTAAGTAGAACGGGGGAATTTCAATGGCTTTATACGAGTGAAATGTGTAGGTAACTATAACATGTCTGAAACCTATGGTTTTTCGGTGAATTTCACAGGTTTTTTTTAATGCTAATTCCTAACTATAACATGTCTGAAACCTATGGTTTTTTCAGTGAAATTCAAAGATTTTTTAAATGCTAATTTGTTAAAAAAAAAAAAATTATATTTTCTAACTACATTTTTTAAATCTTTTTATTTTTAGATGTTATTTTTTAAAATACATTATACATTTTTTTAATAATTTGTTTAAATAAAAATAATTTGTGTTCATTATTTTATATTGTTTATAATATACTTAATTATTTATATTATTTTATTCTTTTTTTGCAGTTGCGCACCCTACGAACACCCTACTCATTTACTGAGTGAAACGTGTCCGCCATTTTAGGTTCGCTGTCTAGGATCCGCGAAGGGTGTGCGAGGGGTACAACTTTTCCCACGCTGATTGCTATGCGACTTGTGCGCGACGCCTTGTGCATACGGAAGATGTACGTATAACACGACGTGACAGACGCGCAGTAGCGCGTGACATCATATACATATCAGACATGGTGTGTGCACGACTTCGGCGATTTTTTCAATGTTGAAAAACGTATTTATATATATTTAATATAAATATTAAGACAAGAGATTATCTGAGGTTATTATTTTAATAATCTTCTTTAACTTTCTTAAAAAGACCATCAATGTTATCCTATGAGTAGAAATTCACGTAGCAGGTAAATAGTGTTATTGTTACCTTTTCTTACTCAGTGGTGGATCCTGGATACAGCCCTGCTGCATCTCCTCTAAAAAGTTAAAAGAATACAAATTATCAAAGACGCGCGGAAGCCCATGCCTTTTTAAAAAAAAAATATGGCTAGAATGCGCGGATCATACGCTCACTCAGCGATTTTTCCCAAAAAAAGAAAAAAAAATAGGGACCCTGGGAGACCTTGTGGGACCCTCTGAGGACACCTAGAGGATCAGGGTGTGTCTAACCTCCCCTTTTCACGTTTTAAACACAAATTTCACACGCTTCTTTAGCCTCCCTTGTACCAAGACATAAAATGGCTGCCAACAGTTTCTAGTTTCCAATGTTGACAACCACTTGACATCCAATTAGCCTTCAGTGCATGACCAGAAGGGTGCATTTATGGTACAATGACAATAAGCTGAGTATACGTGTTCATTTTTTTTATGGGGAGTGGGCCGCGTGCACAATTCTGGGCACAATTCTGGGCACCAGGGTCCCCAGCCCCCGGGGCATGGCTAATTATATATTATTATTTTATGGAGGAGGGCTGCAAAGCCCCACTCCTAAAGCCACTTCAAGACCACGGGGACATCCGAACTCCATCTATGTATGTACCCCGTAGGAGTTGCCTTCACTTTGCTCATGCATGCTTGTGTTAGCGCATGCATGTTAATGTTACGCATGCGCACAATACGTCCCACCGTCTGGCTATGTGCCCCTAACGTATTTAATTTTATTTGCGCATGCTTATTTACAACATGTCCAATCACAGCTTTCACACCCAGTGACATCATGCTCAACCAATCATCCTTCTGCAAAGCATTTATAAGCTGCCAACCTTCTTAAACTTTTCCTATTCCGCAGTCACAGCCATTGAGAGTGTTCGTATCCACTTCTTCGTAGGTGAGCACTTTTTTAAGAGTAATTAAATTAATTAATCTGAACAATCTTTAAATACCGCGTAAATGCAAATTTATGTTTGATTTGACAATGCTGTTTTTAAGCACGCTTTCCTGCTTTTTTATATTGTTAAAGTTGACTTTGTAACTTTTGTTTCTGTGCAAATCACTTAATCCTGGTACATTTGTTTAATTTGCCAAGCGCCATGTGGCCGCTCCTACAGCAGTGTGCTATGTGCTGTTCAAGTGAATGCAATGTAGTTTTCCTTGTGTAAGTAGTGCGTCATGTGCCCCATGCATTGCAAAAGTAATGTTTTCGGCAAAAGTGTATTTTAGCATGTTTCCATCTCTTATAACTTAAATATTTTGCCTTGGTAGGCGATGTTTCTGGGCAAATCACTTAATCCTGCCACATATCATTTTTTTAAGTAGTGCGTCACGTGCTGCTTCCTCCTCATGCACTGCACATGTAATTGATTGGTCAATGTTGTATTTTAGCACGCTCTCCAAGTTTTTTAATAACCTTAAACTTCATTTGCCCCCTGTTCTATCTCATTATACAGATATCTCAACCATGAGACGTAATGGTCGCCACAAGCTGTCCACGTGGTGATGAACAACTCAACACACCAGATCCACTAACTGTTCTCCATATGTTATCAGCCAAAAATTGCAATGGACCTAATGGAGTTATAAGGTTTGTCTTCAACATTTCACGATCGAAAACCATTCTGAGATAAGCATTTGTTTATTTCATGTGTTTGCAGACAGATAACTGTGTTATTGTCATGTTTTACTAGAATTCGTAGGCATTCTGAAATCAACCAAATGTAAAAAAAAATGTCCTCCCGATTTTATTGCTCAAATATGTGATTTAAATTGAACAATGTATGAGTTATATTTTTTCGTTCTTCTATAATTATTTTTATAAAATATAAATCTGCGTTGTGATAGTCTTATAGACGTTTCTTTCTGAAACCCATTTCTCATTTAAATGCTCGTTACACGTTTTCAGCCTGTACTTCAGATGCAAAGTAAAAATTGTGTTTTTATTATTTTTTGGGGGAAAACTTGTGTTTTAATTTTCCCTGCTATTTATTTCTGAATTTTTAGATCATGGAAGTCCAAAAAGGGTTCTATCAGATCAAGCCCAGGAGTTTGTGAATGAAGTGAGTGACCAATCTCGGCCTAACATTTGTATAATGCAATACTATTTCCTATTTTGCTGTCCAAATATAACCTCTGATGATTACTTTTCATTCCTAATCCATTTGAGAACAATTGTTTTTATGAACATTAAAATTAAGCTTGGACATATGTACAATATATAAATTTGTAACTCTTTTTTTAGTTACCTCAATATTACATAAGTCAGCAGCAAGTTACCAACATTGAAGAAAGTATATCCTTCTGTTCCAGTTCATTTCACAGATGTCTCAAATATGGCATGAACTAGTTGTATGAAGCCAGAAAGATTCAACATTTTTTAACGGACATCTTTAAGGTAAATACTCACAATACGACTACTCGACGAAGTTAAAATGTAACGGATATAAGTACTTGAGGGGTTTTCTGTGGCAGATAATCTCAAATTCACACTTGTACGGATAGGTCTGATACAGGGTAGATCTCTGTAAAACTAAACGATGATTAGGTATTAGGATCGCATACAGAGCTCCCAACCTTCTTACTTTTTTTCTTAAAGGGTTTCAAATTGGGTACGAATATTAGGCTGTGCAGTAGAGGTTGACGGTGTTGCTCCACTGGTACTTGGGCCTCCTCATGAAGCAGGAGGAGCCTCTCTCAATCTCCTTACCTCTTCCCTTGGAAAGTTGACCAGATTCCTAGACTGCAAGTGCTTCCGCATACTTGCATTTCCATACCAGTCGTCTTTATTGGGGTCTCCTCTTGAAAGCAGTCTTGCATATGCGACAAATAACTTTTCTTGCATTCACCTTTTTTGAGACTTGTGAACATCAATTTCAAAACATTCAATAAATATGGTGTCACTATGCATTATGTCAAATGCTTTATTAAAAATATGCAGAAAATGTTCCCTTTAATTGCTGTTAAGGTCTTTACAAGAGAATTTAAAAGGAGAAAGTAGGAGATGAATAACAGAGGTAGGACATTATATCTCAAACTGCAAAAATTGATAAAAAGGGTGTACCAAAGTCTGCATGTACAATGCCAGTGGAAGCGTTTCAGGCACACTGCAAACATTTGAAAAATATATAAATATCGTCAAGTGTTACTTTGACTTGTAATGTTTGACCTCATTTAGTCACATCAATCTAATTTTAAACACAAATTTTCGTTTTAGTTTTGCAGATTAACTACAATACTTCTTTTGGAGTCCATATTATATGTTGTTTATTATATTGTTTTGTTAGTTATAGTTATTTATTGTATTGTTATCTTTCAGTTATAGTTCCAGTTATAGTTTAACAAAAGTTAATTAAATAAGTACATATGTCTGTTTTTTTGTGTGGGGGTAGCAGTCATAAATAGAAATGATATTTATAATTTGAAGTATAATTCTGAGGCTAACTCATTAGCAACATAGGGCTCCATTACAATGTCGGGCAGATCGCCACCGCCATGGTGGCGGTGGCGATCCGCCCGACAGAAATGCCCACCCGCCACCCTTTTCCCCCCGCCAGATTACAATGGTGGGGGGGACCGCAACGGAGGGAAACACCGCCCGTCACTTTTCCACCCCGGTCGCCTTGCGGCCGCGGCGGAAAAGGAATAATATGGTGGCGGTGTCTAATAGACACCGCCAGACATATTATGATGTGTGGTGTGCAGTGCCATTCCGCGGTGGCGATGCCGCCACAGAAAGGCATGCGGTCTTCCCTCTGGGGGCCCCCTTTGAGCCCCCAGAGTGAAGTACAGGTGGTGGGTGTAAGTGGGGGGTACCTTTGGTACCCCCCTTCATTGTCATTTGCAAAGCGGCAGGCACCGCACGGTGCCTGCCGCTTTGCAAATGACAATGTGAAAGTGCATTTTCAGCATTGTGGCGGGCGGTGCAGAGAGCACCGCCTTCCACAATGCTGAAAATACAGGATGTGCCCGCCACTGTGGTGGGCACATCCTAATGGCACCCCCGGGACCCCCGCCCTTATGGCGGGTGGTCCTGATTTACGATGGGATGATGGGCGGGCAAAGTCCACCCGCCATCCTAATGGACCCCATAGTGTGTTGAACTTTTAACCCCTGTGCTCACGTAAGTGTTCCATGAACTGTTACTATGGTAACAGGCAAAAAGCCATTTGGGGGTAGGGTTAAAAGTAACTGGCTGTACTAAAACTGTTACATTCACCCAGGATCTTCTACATCACAGAAAGGAAAGCAAAGTAAAACAAAACACTGTGTACCAGATTTACAACCCCTTGCACCAGTTACGCATCCAACCCCCCTACAACATTACAAGTATGTGTGCTTAAACGACCCCCCTCAAGCCCCAGGAACAACCACCCCCTTAAATTTGTGTATTACGGGAGGCAAACTGCGTGGCCTATGTTTATATTTATTCACATGCCACCTTGCGTGATGCACCACTAGGATGCAAGAGGCCTTCAGCCCCAGGAGCCGCAGCGTCAACCTGACCAAGACCCAGGATAAAAGTTGAAAGATCAGAATCAGAGCCTAAATATCCCAAACCCGCTGTTCGGAGTGAAAAACCCAAAACTGCGCCGTGTCAAGAACCGCTCCGATAAAGAGGAGCTTCTGAGAAGGAATCAGGTGCAACTTTGGCACAATGGAGAACCCCATCAAATGAAGGAGGTCGGCCATAGTCTGGAGGTGGGAGACGGGTGTCTAGGGTGAGCCCGCCTTCAACAACGAGTCATCGTGATAGGACTGGAACACCTGATCTGCGCAGATAAGTGAATAAACATGTGAATACATCTTTCTACTTTTCTACGAGACTATAGAATATTGAACATATACCACAACAATCTGCGTTTCAATATGCATGCCATCTATTAAAGAGATAGTGTACATTTTACAGAAGAAGGAAACCAAGTCTTCTGCATGAACTTTAGACTCTGCATCAGTACTAACTTGTAATTACTAAAATCTCTCAATAAACACAAGGGCTCTTTGTAGAACCACCCACCATCTATAGACATAAGCTTGATATATATCTCAAAAAAACATGCTTCGTTTTTTTCAGCGACCAAATGCATGGATCCTACGTGCATCTCGTGACTTTTTGGGGAAAAAAATGTTCTTACTTTTTTTGCCCCACGGGTCCCAAAGTCACCCGCTGAGCAGGCCGAGCGGGTCAGGGTGTGTCTAACCTTTCCCTGTTCACTTTTTGCTAACATATTTCACAGACTTCTTCACCCTCGCTTTTACCGAGGCACAAAATGGCTGCCAACAGTTCCTGGTTTCGAATGTTCACAACCTCTTGACAGCCAATTAGAATTCAGCGAGTGATTGGAACGGTGCGCTTATCCTACAAGACCAATCCTCGCACAATCCGCGGATCCTCCGCACCCATAGATATATAAATGGCTTTAACCGTCATTTTCAAAGAAACTACTGAACAGATTGACACCAGATATGCCAAAGGCACAAAACGGAAATGAGAACTACCTCTCTGCCAAATTTGGCGTAATTCCGTTCAGCCGTTCGAGCTGTAGCCGTGGCTAAAGGTGCTATGAGAAATTGCATGGGGAAAATGCTTTTTGGGACCCCCCTTTTTTCTTGGCCCCCACTTCACCAATCACCCCAACCTTTCAGGGAAGAAGCGGAGCTGAGCTGGCCAAAAGATTGGTAAATGTCAAGAAGATTCATCAATAGACGCCAAAGTGACGTGCAAAAGAACGGTGCAGTTTTCCTATGGATAATAGGTCCTAAATATATATGTATGTACAGGAATATATATATATATATATATATATATATATATATATATATATATATATATATATATATATATATATATATATATATTCTGCAAAGTTCAGCACGAGCACAGCAAAAACCAAGTTGCGCCACGCCACGCCACACTGAAAGAGTTGAGTAAAGCCACAAACTCCGTGCTCCGTTGTTTAGTGCATTTTATTCGTGAAGAATAAACAGCCACCAGTCGCCATGACGCGTTTCGCCTCAGCCGAGGCTTGATCACATGTCATGTGAAGGAGGAAGAAGGTACTATTTAAACAATATTACAGTCACATGACCAATAGTACTTCCTGTTAACATTAAAGGGGTATACATCAAAGATATATATATCTCTTACTGGCAATAGCCAGTAGGTATATATAGTTAGGACCTAGTTACCATAGGAAATCTGCAACATTCTATTGGGAATAACTTTGGTGCCCGTTGAGGAATTTGCATGTAATTTTCCAAAATTTAGGCCAGCTCCGCTCCGCTCCTTCCCTGGAAGTTTTGGGGGGATTCGTCTTGCGGGGGCCGAGTAAAAGGGGGGTCCCAAAACTTGTTTTCCCAATGTTAATTTCCATAGGACGATTAGACATGGCTACAGCCCGAACGGCTGAACAGAATTACACCAAACTTGGAAAAATTGTAGGGACTGGTACGCAGAAGTGCCTTTTCTATATTTGGTGAAAATTGCTCCAGTGGCTTTTACGAAAATGAACTTCAAAAACACATGCGCGCTTCGAGCGCTTACAGAAACGCGTACCGGGGAGCGCACCCAGCGCGACGCTGAAGTGCGCGAGCGGAACGCTGATTGGCTCTCGGGTGTCTGTGAACATTCCAAACGGTCCGGAGAGTCCGCCATCTTGTGTCTCGGTAGAACCGAGACACAAGAGGTGAAAAACAAAAGGGGAAAACTATAAAAGGGGGCAGGGTAGAGACCCGCTGACCCCCTAGTTTTTATCAGGGGGGCCCCGAAGGTCAAAAAAACATTTTTTTTTAAATTTCGCGGAGTACGCGCTGGGTGCAATGCCATATACGCGTACCCTGAGCGTACCATGGGGAAAACCATGCTCATTGGCTGTCAACACTTCTAATCAGGAAGTGTTGACATTCATCTTGTGCTAAGTAGACCGAGGCACAAAAGAAGCAGAAAAACAAACGTGTAGAATGCAAAAAGGGGGCAGGGTAGAAACAACCTGAGCCCCTAGGGCTGCTCAGGTAGTCCCACAGGATATTAACATATTTAAACGTTATCCGCTAATAGAATTAGCATTTAAAAAACCTTGCGACTTCACTGAAAAAACCATAGGTTTCAGGCCTTATATAGTTAGGAATTAGAATTTAAAAAACCTTGCAAATTCACTTAAAAAAACATAGGTTTCAGGCCTTATATAGTTAGGAATTAGCATTAAAAAAACTTGCAGATTCACTGAAAAAAACCATAGGTTTCAGGCCTTATATAGTTAGGAATTAGCATTTTAAAAACCTTCGAAATTCACTGAAAAAACCATAGGTTTCAGGCCTTATATTGTTAGGAATTAGCTTTTAAAAAACCTTTGAAATTCACTCAAAAAACTATAAGTTTTAGGGGTGTTATAGTTAGCTGGACATTTCACTCATACAAAACCATTGAAATTGCTCCTATATAGTTAGTTGTACTAACTATATTTCGGGCACCCGCAATGCACTGCTGATGATGTCACATATTAGATCATTCATGACATGGTCAGTGACATCACTGATGACATCTCAAATGACATCACTGATGCGCTGAGTGATAATGTGGTTGCGCAGAGTGATGCTGTGGTTGCGCTGAGTGATGCTGTGGTTTTGCTAAGTGATGTGGTGGTGCTGAGTGGTGCTGTGGTGGTGCTCAGTGATGCTGTGGTGGCGCTGAGGGGTGCTGTGGTTGTGCTGAGTGGTGCTGTGGTGGTGCTGTGGTGGTGCTGAGTGGTGCTGTGGAGGTGCTGAGTGGTGCTGGGTGGTGCTATGGTGGTGCTGGGCGGTGCTGTGGTGGTGCTGAGTGGTGCTGTGGTGGTGCTGATGCTGAGTGGTGCTGTGGTGGGGCTGAGTGGTGCTGAGTGATAATGTGGTGGTGCTGAGTGATAATGTGATGGTGCTGAGTGGTGCTGTGGTGGTGCTGAGTGGTGCTGTGATGGTGCCACCTTTAATAGCAAGGCTATAAGACAGCACGTTGTTGCACGAAGATGGCATGCTTTGCCCACACAGCATAATGAAAACCACATGCTGCTCAAAACCGTGATAAAAACATGATGGAAAACCGAGAAAACATGCCCGAAGTTTTTTTCTCTCTCTCTGATTCGAGCATATGGGATAATTTCTACTCACAGGAAACTAAATCATTAATTAGTGGCTGTTATAAATCTTTTAATACCTATAGAAACATGGACTGCAGTTCAATATCAGAGAAGTGGAGCAGGATGTTAGGGACCAATATTACTCCGGCTGTAATTAGTCTATCTTTACGTAATACCAACAATTTGGTCTCTTCTTCAAGTCTAAGATTGCTGCAATTTAAAATAACCTGTATGCTTTACCATACCCCAGAAAGAATAACCAAGTGGGCCTCGAATAGCTCATACAGTGAACGAACTAAATGTCCCAAGTGCGCGTTGGCTGCAGCTCATCTGGTGCACATATTTTGCACTTGCTCTAAACTATTAGAATTTTGGACATCTCTCCAGAATATAATGATACTGAAATTAGGGAATGTTCCTCCCTTAGATTCTGCATTAGTTATGCTAGACACTAATGTTAGGAACATCCCACAAAAACCCTTATCCACAATTATGGTAACCTGTGCTAAACTCATAATTGCTCGTGCTTGGATCTCCCCTAATCCCCCACACATAATGGAATGGTGGTCTCTTCTTAATGAAATCTATAGTATGGAACTGGCGTGGCTAGGCTCAGGGGTACTAAGTTTTTAGCTAAATTCAATAAGATTTGGGGGTCTCTCATATTTTAGTTGAAAAATCATGTATTATCTAGATCATTATTGTTTTCTGTTATATATGTGCTAAGATGTATGTATATACTCTGTCTGGGCCCAATAGGAATTTTGTTAAATGATTTAATGCCAACCTAAAAGTCAACTCTGTAGACGTTTAGATCATCTTTTTTCGTTTGACTTATTTTGTATATTGTTGTTTCCTGTGTTGCTTATAAAAAAAAATTTAAAAAAAAGGAAAACCGAGAAAACAACAATGCTCATGTTAAATGGCTGTAGTAGTGCCAAATCATGTGGACCATGCATCAGGGAACAGCAAATTCTCTTCGTGAAGATAAGTGCACAGGATAATACTCATGCGCAAAAAACAGTGTCTATATTAAAATTCGCCGAAATTAGCAAGTTCCTAACACTTTTAGAGGCGTAACAAATTACGTGCACACTGCGACTAGCATTCGTGACTTCAAAGGTGTAAACATGCAACAGCCAGCGGTAAGGAGGCGAGGCTCGAACGCAGAGTCCAGCGCTTAACACATTCATTAAACCAGCAAAACAGTGCTGTGCTTACCAGGGTGAAGAAAACCTCCGGCTTGCATCGGCGGAAACGCTGATAGTTCGACGTGTGATTAGAGGTTAAAAATTAAATAGACGTGGTGCTTAGAGCATCTTAAAGGGAAGGTGCTTTCACTGAAGTGAATGTAGAGTGTGAATAAACTTAGTTGAGACAAACGCACCCACTGTAACGATACATACAGTCATTATACACTCTAAATTACAAAATATCTATAGTTGTATTCATGTTGTATGTAATAGCACACAAGTCAAGAGATAAATATGCAATTACCAAGCATACAAATAAACATTAAAGGAAACAAGCTCTTGGCATTGCTGTGGGGAGGGAGGGAGGGAGGAGAAATGCGAGACACGGCCCGGTGGCCGTGAAAAGTGTGAACCAGGGGGCGGGGGAGTGGATCCCTTTGAAGTGAAGCTAAGCTCCTGAAGGCAGGAAGCTCGGGCAAGCGCTTGCACGAGCACATGCACTCGACGAAATCTTCGATGGTTTCTAAACTTGGTTGAGCCTCTATACTCTCGTCCTATAATCGCTTGCGCGATTAATAGGACGAGACCTAAAAATGTGTGCCCGTCCATTGGGACTTATCCATTCATGGGGTGTGGGTTGCTGCAGGGCATGGCCTTGGGCCAGATTCTGCGTCCGACTCCACGCCATGCATGGCCGAAGGCTAAGGGCTGGATATAGTAACACAATCTTACTTTAAGTTAAAGAAACTAACTTTGCATTATAAAAACCTCAAATATTCACTGAAAAAAGCAAATGCTATGTAATGTTATGGTTCGGTAAAATTGGTAATTAACACAACATTTTAAGTTAATAACCCACGGACGTTCATCAGTTATGGTTTGCTGAGCTAATTAGAACTTCTGTCCCCATCATGTTGTATTTCTGACCTCACAGACTGCATCACTCAAGACATGTTCAATTACATCTTTGAGGACAACCCTGAAAACATTTAAAATGACATTATTGTTGAGGGCACAAGTTCTCGGTAGATCAGTAAACTATAACTGCTGAATTCCAGTATTTCTTAACAAGTCGGCATTTGATAAAGGAAACCCAGAGAAAACACACTTTGACCACTCAATTCAAACTCAACAGGTGCGGCCAATATCATGGGATTTTATAGGAATCAAAACAGGTCAATTCCATAGAGTAAACCACAATTTAATGCCTCACTGTAATCTTGCTGTATTTTGGTGGGCTTTTGGGGGGCAGACAGTATCGCCACACCACAACCCAACAACTACATGATTTGTTAAAGGAATGGGAATGACAACTGGGACCCCAGAAAACCAGGTCCTCTTCTAGTATTTTTTTCCCTGATACAGGGGACAAACCAATGCACATTTTACACCTGCTAGAAACAGGCAAAAAACGTCCGTCTGTGGGGTTTTGTGGGCAGGAATCAGGGTAGGCTAAGTGCAGGGGAAATGTTGTATGCTCCTTCATGTGCTACAGGAGTCTGGTGGTGGCAGAGCTGTATCAGCCCCTACCTGTATCACTGCTGGGGTTTCACGGGGTATGCAACTTTATCCCCATCTGGTCAAACCAGGCTCGGTATCTCAGGGTTCAGCATTACCAAGTTTTAGGTCTGTGCTGAAAGTTTACTAAAAACTGCAAGCTCAGAGAATGGTTTAGCACATATACTACCTAGACTGAATTGAGAAATTAGCAGGAAGGGTGGTGGTGATACTGCAGACCTTAGCATTGGGCAAAGAATGTCAAATGTGGGCTTCTTCTTTCTATACCAAACCAATGACACAATTTTCCAGAAAGGGACTTTGATAAGCCTTATAAACTGCCTGTTCCAACTTGGTGATCTGTCTAGAAAATTCTATCTGATGTTCCCAGTCCAATATTGTTGGAAATTACCATTTTTAGTATGCTAATCCCCAGATTGTTGCCCCCCTCACCCTATTTTTCTAAATATGCCTTTCTGCCATTGTCCAGGGCCACATGACTGTTAATTTGTTGTGGGCGGTAAAATCCGCTATACCGGCAGATTTTGCAGTTTTGCCAATCTGCGCTCTGCTTAGCGGCATGAAGTTCAGCAAAAAAACTCCTCAAACCACCATGTAGCAGAGTTTACCGGCACCCAAGTAAGTTAGCCATGGGCCTAGGTGTGGCTTCCCTAATTAACCGAATCAAATCAGCACTAAGTCAAGTTGGGATGGGGCCGGCAGAGTTTTCATTTTGCGGGTAATTGTTATTGTTGCGTGCTTTCGATTTTTCCCTAAGGGCAGTGGGGCTTTTTTTCTGTGTCTGTTTCCTTGTCACGCACGCGCTTAATTCACATCACCAGCATCCTTAAAAAACTGTTAAGAAAAAGCCAGATGATAGTGGTGCTGCAGCGAGTCCAGACGATACCTGCACAATTTTTTCGTCTTCCTTGCAGTGATCTGTGTAGAGCCTTTGGCATGTGTAAGTGATCATCAGACCCACGAAAAATTGACCCGAGCAGTGTATCATATTTCCTAAAGTCCTATCACGCCCTGGATTTCTTACTTGTGTTCTCGGCTATTGAAAGGAATTGTACAATAACTTGCCATTTCAGGAAGGTGGAACTGGTGCAGTAGGTTTGCTAAGTGGGAGAAGTATATTTGTTTTGGTGTACTTTCTAACCTTATCTACATCTTAACTTTCCACCAACCCACAAGTTGAGTTTGTTTTGTTAATCCTTCGCTTTTACACCCAAGCGAGTACTGTTTGAAATTCATGGATACGATGGTAAAATACAGACACTTTAACGCTGATATAATTTACTAGCTAAAAAGAATCAACTGTTCTGCCACTGTCAGCAACTAGAATTTATAAGTATTTTTTTTTAGATTGCCTAAAGGACTCATAAAAGAAATGCCAGCTGGAGATCCTTCCTTGCTGTGCGCAGGCTTTAGGCAAGGGACTTGGAAAAGAGTATTTTAGCAGTAGTTGCACACTGCGGTTTATACTATTTTTGGACATCAAACTTCAAGCCTGTGGTGAGACTCTGAGGATGTGATTCGAATGTGTGCATGTTGAACTCAAGGTCGGAACACCATCAGCAACAGGCATCACCCTGTACCCCACATTCCCCCTACTCCCCCACCATCCTCAAGTTTCTAGGCCCTAGGAGATGCTGCATACCCCTAAGATGATCTAACTCCCAGTCTGACTGTGAATGGATCTGTGCTGAGAAGCTGGGTCTTGTCTGGCTGCCATGGAGACCAGCATACCACAGCGCTGACCATGAGAAGTCTCTGCAGCAGGGCTAAAGCTGTTACAAAGTAAAGGAGTACTGCGGTAGGAGATGGAAATCCCTTCCATTTTATGCGCACAGCTGAATACCTATTTATGCCTGCACCAGATTACCGGGTTTACCAAATGAAGTCTGCAAAAGTCACAGGTGCAGGGATGCTGCAGTAAACCATTTAGCAGGGGAAGCAGTAACTCAATGCCGAACATTTAGACTGCTCGCCGGTACATAATTAATTACAATGACTCCATTTGCGTGGCACAATTCGCAGAATTGGAAGGAGTTTGTTGGTAATCTGCAAGTTTACATCACTTTGCAAATCTGGGGCAGCAGCAAATTTCATGGGTGTTGATGGGAAAACCCGCCATTGTATCAATGGTACACCTCCCGGGTGCAGAGTAAGATGATGCAGCAATTTACGCTGCGTCGCCTTACTCATGATTTATGAGGCCATTCAAAGCCATTCTGGGTGGCTTTGCATGGCTTTATAAGTAAAAATGAGAACCCTGTGTCATGCATCTTTTACTTTATGTGGTGTAAAAGTGACACAGGGCTCTCATAAATAAGCCCTTTAGTCTCTTTTCTAGATCAAAAACTTCACCAGTGGGATGGATGCTATGCCTTAATCCAACAAGAGTTTCATGCAGATAAGTAGGCTACCAGGGTCGTTAAGGTGAAAACAAGCCTTGGCAAAGTCAACAGCTCTCATCCATGAAATCAATTGGCTTTGCCAGCACTTTTTTAAACCCAAGGTAGTGACCATGCGTAAATGAACATCTTGGAATATTCCTTGTTCAAATTATACTAAGCGCATTAAAGGATGAACCCACCATACCCTGAAGGAATTGGTTTCATTCTCCTTAATGCCACATGACACATAGTGCAAATAATTATTAACAATGTCTAATATGATATCTTTGACACCATCCCAGTCTTCATCCCTGTATACAAGTGTTTCATCCCAACAAGGAGAAGTGAGTTAGGGGTTTACTGCAAGAAAGGGGGGATGCTGTACATTACCCGAGGGACACTGCATCTTGTTTCCTTGCTCGCCAGTCCTGCCGTCTGCTCGCTCCCTCCCGCCGCCGCACCACCATGCCTGAGCGGCTGCTGAGCGGAGGGGGACCAGGGTCGCAGACTACAAGTCCCAGCCTGCACAGCGGCGGAAGCCAATGACGCCCATACTTCCAGCACCAGGAGGCGCATAAGAGGGAGTACTGCCCCTGTGGAGCGGGGGTTACTGCAAGAAAGGGGGGACGCTGTACATTACCCAAGGGACACTGCATCTTGTTTCCTTGCTCGCCAGTCCGGCAATCTGCTCTTCTCCCTCCCGCCGCCGCACCACCAAGCCTGAGCAGCCGCTGAGCCGACTGGGACCAGGGTCGCAGACCACAAGTCCCAGCCTGCACAGTGGTGGAAGCCGACAACGCCCATACTTCCAGCACCAGGAGGCGCATAAGAGGGAGAACTGTCCCCGCGTCGCAAATTCGCACGCGGGTCTGCGCCGGGCTAAGCCCGGTCAAAGGACGGGCCCTCTGTGGCCCTCAGAGGCCGGAGGAGGTCGGGCAGGGCCACCCCATTTGACTCTCGCCTGATTTTCGTAGGAAAAAGGAGGTAAACCGAACTAACCCACTATATTGACTGACTTTACCTACACTTTGGCACATCCTAAAGGACTACTCTTGGTCATTAAGTTACGCGCCCGACCAGCTCAGGTGTCTTTTTTGTTATCTCCACACTGCCACACACACATAAGCAAGCCGCACTATGACTGGTAAAGGGGTTCCAAAAAATATAATCTCTCAGGAGGGGGCCACGGAAGGGGACATTGGACAACTATTTATCTAAGACAACATTGGCAATCGAACGCGAACAAAGTCTTTCCATAGCACCCACATCTAGTATCCAATCTCTGCTGGTAGCAGCAGACCAAACTTCAAAATTCTTCATTACTGGAGGAATTAAATCAGATCTGTAAAACCATATACACCAATGTTGAAGAGGGAAACGAGCAAACCGGTGCTCCTGCATGTATAACGGGAAACACAAGTCCCCAGCTTAGTACATCATCCCAACTAAATGTAAGCCATCTTGATACCCCCCCCCCCCCCTTCACTACCAGCTAAAGACTATACCCACTCGATAGCGAACCTTCAGGCCCCCTTTGCTACTAGAAAGTGCAAAGGTGCCAAACAAAGGGGAAGACTAGAAAAAAAACAAAAATTCTATTTTAGTCCCCCTTCGGTTATTAGCAACTCCCCAAAAACATCCAAGGCATATACAATCCTGGAATCCCCTGTATCCACTATATCATCTGACTTACTGGTCCAGATTGAACTTCTGGTCAAATCCTTAATATTCCCGCTGGTAAATAGAATCAAGTTAATAGGGGAAAAGATCACAAGTATAGAGGAAACAACCAGGGCAAATTCGATACTTCTAAAAAGAATGGTAGGATATAAGCAAGCAGAGTCCCTAGTCGCTACTGACGCCCCCAACACCTCTGCACAAAGTAATACTGCCCAAATTCACTCAGTTGCCCCAAAAACATCATTAACATTAAATACTCAGTATGTAACACCATACCCCCCATTAGTCCAGAGCCCTGCTACCAGAGCAGGTCTGTCCAAAGAATCCACGCCCACAGAGGGGATATATTCCAAATATGGCAACATGCAAGGAAAGCTTAAACAAATAGATCTACCACCGGAGGCGGCACCATTTGTGTGCTTCCTCTCAGGCGTCCCTGAACTTACCAATGGCAAAATCGAAGGACAACCGGAATTGGTAAATAAGGTATCTTTCTGGCTAACCAAAAATAGACCCCTTCCAATGAACATCAACGGAAAAATCTTAAATATCAGAATGGTGAGGTGGTTAAGATCTCTACCGAAAGACATACCCAGTGAACTGGTTATAGTAAATTTTAGGGATACCCATGTCGTTCCATATTTGCAAAGTTGGCAGCCACAAATAGGTGACGGCCCAATAGTAACCTGGGAACTATGCGACTTTTACACTAGAACCACATACCTGCCTCCTGTAAGGTCAAATGTAGAAAAGAACTACTGTATGGGTAGCAGAATCCCTGTATCTAGTAGCTACAACATACCCATTCACAATCGATTTGCGTTATTCTCTGGTATTGATCTGGTGTACTGACTTGCTAATCCGATTTCTGAAAGGTTTGTTAATAATGATAATGACAACCACCGACACTAAGCTCAGGGATGGCCCTTACTAAAGTAGGCATCTATGCATTTTGCTCTTTTCTACCTTCTGAAGCCTATCTGTTTTTAACTTTGTCACTATAAATTTTCCAAGTCAAACGATACTATATGTAATGCTGCTGCGAGTCTACCATTGCTGTTAGGGTCTGTTCATGATGAACTGTATAAACGATTTATATTTGTATAGTCTATTGTTTACATTAGGAGAATTGAAGTGGAGGCATTTTTTAGTATTGAAAAGCTGCTAGGAGCACATTGTTTAAACTAAGAGAATTGAGGGGTGCTTCTCCTTTATACTTAATGAGTTATGTTTGATGCCTCAATGTAATTACTTTTTTATTGGTGTTGCTTCTTTTATCTATTGTATCTAATGTATTTTGACTTTTGTACTGTGCTTTTATGGTTGCTTTGTTTCACCCGAATAAAGCTTACTTGATGATGATGATGAGTTAGGAGCATTAGTTTAAGGTGGGGCACCTCCTAGATTATCACAGGCAGGGTAAGAAGTAGGATACAGACACGGAGTAATGTTAGCGCATCCACACTTTACACATGCTCATAATTTTGAGGAACACTATAATGAGAAGCATGGGCAATAACTGAGTGGACCTCCTCTGGCCAGCAGATGACAGATGGGTGGATGGATAGATTAAATGATGACTGGATAGATGGATGATAGAAGCAAACATTTTGTGGTTGCAATGTTAACAATATTATTCTAATTTTATAGAATGCATTGTATTTCCTATAGTGAGACATGACTATAGAGTTCATCTTGCAACAGTGGTTATCAATGTAATAGGCAACTGGTGTATATTCTGCTATGTGTAAACATCCTGCCATGCAAACGTACCACTAATCTGTTTTATTTGAAGAGAAGAAGTTGACAGCGAGAACAACAGCTCAGCTTCATCTGGAGAGGTTTCTGTTATGCACGTTTGGAAGAGAAAAACTTGCACCTCTCAACATTCGGTCACCCATGACATATAATGCACATCATGGTAATTGTGAGGACAGGAATTTCTTTTAAACTACCGTAAGTAACGGAATTCTAATAATAGTCAGTGTTGGAATTGGATAAAATGTACCCTGGTAATCCATCAACTGGAGGTTAAGGTGCGGCAAAGATGGTGACATCATGAGGGGTAGAGTCATGAAAAACAGTCTGACAGTCAATTTGTATATTGAGGACTTCATTTACAATATTTTGCCATAGAGCAGTGCCGCAAGCCTTCCTGCTGTGCTGCCCTATGGCAAAATACAAATTCTGGAGTGCGCCATGTCTATCAGATACGGGGATTCATGTCTGCTTTCTCAGCGCTGGTGCTCAATTGGCCACCATGCGTCAACACAGGCTCTCTTGCACCATGGTGCAAAGTTGTCAGCATTGTGGAAATTATTGTTTTTGTGCAGGAAACGGGAGGGTAAAGGGAACAAAAAAAAAGAACACTTACATTTTGCTTGCTGCTGTCTCTCTGTTGCTTCAGTCACTTCTGGCATTGCTGTTTCTCCACAGCTTCAGTTGCAGAAACAAGAAGCACTCAGGTTCCCTCCCTTCAGCCAATCACAATGCTGCAATGCAGCATTGTGATTGGTCTGATCACCATGGTTTGGTGCTCAGACAGTGACAGGGAACCTGAGCATGTTTCTCTTGAGCTGTGCATTAAAGCCTGGTGGGGAACATGCAAAGTGCGCATGACTGTTTGGCCAGCCCAAGGCGGCCGGCCAAAACATCATGCGCTCTTGGAGTGTGCAAACTACTCCTCCCCTGTGCCTCCACCCCTGCCCTGCTGAACCCTGCCTGTATTGAAAAATTAAATGATAATAGCAAGGTTATTATCATTTTATTTTTCCTTTCTTCAGCTCTGAGAGCAGTGAGGTGACGCTCCTCCGCCTTAGCGGAGGAGCCGCCCCTGCCCTCCTGCAAAAAAACAATGGAGGCAATTTTCTCCTTCAATGCGCGCTGCTGAATGCAGCACATAAAGAAAGAGAAAAAAAAATAGAAGAAATAAAGCTATTTCTCCCTGTTGCACCTCCCTTACACCTTCCCAGGGGAGGTGTAGGCTTTTAGCACATTCCCAGGTTTACAGAACGTTGCAAATCTTGGAATGTGTCAAATCCCATAGGTATTATGTGGGATCACCCACAATAACACTCATGGCACACCTCCCCACTGCAATGTGAGGCAACGATGTGACTACCACACAGGGTGGCTTTTTCGTGGTCTTGTAGATAAGGCACTACAATGTGTACTGTTGGAGCATCATTAAAAGTGACATTCCAGTGGTGCAGGGGCCTTGAAAATGAGGCCCTTATTTTTTAAAACCTCTGCTGCAGGGCCCAGGACAAATATGACAGTAAATTTGGTCTAGCTTAATTGGTCGCAGAGGCTGCATTATGAAATATTTTATGATGTTAAGGCACCTGATGCAGAGGTCTTTGTGTGCCCAGCAAATGCCAGGGGGAAAATAATGGCTAGGATAACTCTGGTGGGTAATGCACTTACTGGAGAAATCTGTGTTTTGTTTAGTCTCAGTTTTGACCCATAAATTTGTATAGACAGTTAATAGATCTCCTGAAAAGCATGGACTCCAGATAGCTCCGAGCCAGGACCATACTCAAGCAAGAGGAGGGCTGAGGTGGCCCCTTGCATTCCGCCTTTTTTATGGGCAACATGGAATTGAAAACAACCAAACTTCATGAACAGAACGAAAAGCAGACAATGCCGAATGTGTCCCAGTGACAGCAAACTACATTGGTATAAATTCAGTATATTTCACTGGGATTAGCCCGGATCCCAGTTCCAGCTCAATAATAGCTGACTTTCATTTCCTGCACTGATAATAGTGCAACAGCTAAACTTTATTCCTTCTTTGCCAAGCACCAATCACAAAACCTACAATAGCATACAACTCATCTGACTCCCTTGTTGATGCATAACAACAGTGGTGAATTTGTAACAACATAATATGTGCTGGGGCTCTCGTCAGGAGGCAGTTTGCACCAGCTCATTTCTTCTGTAATGCTGCCTAAAACAGAGCCAACTACTAAATAGGAAGTCGGGAGAGGGTGTGGCATAATGACCAGAGTTGCCATCTTGAGGAGCTGGGGAACTAGTTTTGAAGCTCGCATCAGCTCAACATTCTGTAATTCACAGCAAATAACATAATCTCCCCATGCCTACCAAAAATGAGTGTGTCCAAAACAAGTGCTCATAAAACTATAGCACCGGTGTTGATGATTAGGTGCTGGTGCTGAGCACTGGAAACCACCGGCTCAAATTAAGAATTACATAAACACACACATTTAATTAGTGTCCTAACAATCTCATGTGCTTTTCCTTTCTGACAGGTCTGCCACTATTACCTTGTACAATACAGAACAGTGCTTCTTTGTTTATGGTATCAAACCTCAGGGTAAAATCTGATATCACTGTTTTTAACAATAAGATAGTATTTGTATTGTCTTAGATGAAATCTGCCTCTTCTTTTAGTGTTCTACGAACAATCACTACATTAACATGTCCAAAGACTCTCATTAAATATAATTATTTTCTTAAACTGTTGGACTATTTATGAAGTAGACTGTTTTTCTTGTGCAACCATGTACAATTAAGTTGTCTCTTTCGTTATGTTTCTATTTCGATATTTGTTTCTTCTAGTGAAGGGATGTGTTTATGATGTGATCAGTGTGATTGAGGACAAGGGGCCTAATTAAATGTTGGTGAGCTGTCCAACTTCCAAGCCATGGCAACGTAGTAATTTACTGTGCCGCAATGGCGGAAGTGCTGTCGGGCAAATTTAGAAATGTCCACTGGCTCAGCAGACATTTCTAGCAGTGGCAGGAACCACTGTCACTGCAGTTAAGGTTAATGCATTGTAATGTTCTTGTAAGGCTCCATCAACATGACAGATCCATATGAAAACATTATAAAGTGATTTTAATTTATTTTTTACCTAAAAGGGGTATTTTCTTTTTGAGAAAAAAAATGACCCCTCGCCATGATAAGGGAGCAATGAGCACTTTTCAATGCCCTTTCCTACCAGGTTTTTTCCTGGTGGTGATCAAAACAGCTATCTGTTCACCCAATTATATTAGGTGGGTTTACATATTGCCAAACCACCTACGGCCCTTACTCAGTCGGTGGAGGAGTTTGACCACACCGGAGATGGAGTTGCCTTTGCTCTCATCAAACTATAATCTGCCTACATTTAAATTGGATGGGCAGAACATAGTCTTGGAAGAGAGGGAGCTCCATTGCCATTTCGATGGAGTTCCCTCTATGTCAAGGATTAAATCAGGCCCATTGTTACTAATAAATGTTTGACGTTGTTTTGTGTAATTGTATGATAGGGATATCGGGCCCGATTCACAGAATGAACTTAAGACTAAATCCTAAACTTACTACTATTTGGTATTCACAGAATGCACTTACTACTTTCGGGATTCACAGAGTGAACTTACTACTTTCGGGATTCACAGAATGAACTTACTACTTTCGGTATTCACAGAATAGACTTAAGACTACTAACTTTACGTCCGAACTCGGGCCGTAAATTACGGCCCGGGGGCGGAATTTCCGGCTTGGGGGCGGAGCTTGCGGCCCGGAGGCGGAGCTTCCGGGCTGGAGGCGGAGCTTCCGGGCCGGAGGCGGAGCTTGCGGCCCAGAGGTGGGCATTTCAGCCATGCCTAAATCCCCACTTCTGGGCCGCAAGCTCCGCCTCTGGCCCGGAAGCTCCGCCTCCAGCCCGGAAGCCCCGCCTCCGGGCCGCAAGCTCCGCCCCCAAGCCGGAAATTCCGCCCCCGGGCCGTAATTTACGGCCCGAGTTCGGACGTAAAGTTAGTAGTCTTAAGTCTATTCTGTGAATACCGAAAGTAGTAAGTTCATTCTGTGAATCCCGAAAGTAGTAAGTTCACTCTGTGAATCCCGAAAGTAGTAAGTGCATTCTGTGAATACCAAATAGTAGTAAGTTTAGGATTTAGTCTTAAGTTCATTCTGTGAATCGGGCCCATTATCCTTAGTCTGTGTTAAACTCCCACCCCAGCTTTTCAGTTAACTTTTAAACTCTTGATTTTTTCAGCATTTTCCCCTTTATTGTATAAATTAGGGTCACGCACATCTAAACAAATAAAAACAAAATGACAGAAAACTATGCTTATAGTTCTATTAGTATTTCAGCTCATGTTTATCTACAGAGATAATTCACGGGCTTCCCTATCCATACTCTGTTGTGTCATTTCATGTCATTTTACGGAGAATACTGCCTCAGAATGGTTGGCATAAAGGTTGAAAGGATCACCATCCGACTTTCTATAAAAAAATGGTTTGGGTAGGATGAACAATTGTTACTTACCTGTAAACGGTGGTTCTCCAGTATTGGTGTCTTTCATAGATTCACATGCTTGAATATTCCCCGTCGTCGAAGTGGGAGCCCCATAGTAAATAAAATAGCAATAAAACCAATCATATATGTAAATAAAAACATAAGTATATACATTATAAAACCATAAATACGCATAAGTACCAAGGTTAGCATTAACACATAGGAATACATTAAAAGAAAAAGCACTTTCATAGCATATCCATGTCATTATGCTAGTCCAAACTACAGCCAATCTGGCGCAAGCACCCCTCTAGAACCTTCTCCTCAGAGTCTCAGGCCCTCAGATTTTCGTAGCACACGAGTGACTAAAGAGTCTAAGAGGAGAAGCGAGCCTCTGAGGGGAGGTGGGTGGGTCGCATGTGAATCTATGAAAGGCACCAATACTGGAGAACCACTGTTTACAGGTAAGTAACAATTGTTCTTCTCCAGTATTGGGGTGTCTTTCATAGATTCACATACTTGAATAGAATAGTGGGCAGTAATAGCTGGCCGCAAGACAAAATAACAGTGCATTAGCATAAACATGCAATTAAAATGATATAATGCTGCCAGGCATATAATAGTAATAACAATACAGGGGGAAGGAAAGAAAGAGGCTCACCGTATTTAAAAAGATTGCGAAGCATCCCTTGGCCCACTGCCGAATCAGCTTCATTGATCGTCTCAAGACAGTAGTGCTTTGTGAAAGTGTGCCTGTTGGACCACGTGGCTGCTCGATATATTTGGTGAATCGGCACACCAGCAAACAGGGCCGTAGAGGATGACATCACCCTGGTGGAATGAGCTCTGACTATAGATTGAAGAGGCTTGCCGGCCTTTTGATGACAGAATGAGATTTCTGAGGAAATCTAACGTGCAATAGTT
Source organism: Lissotriton vulgaris (assembly GCF_964263255.1). Lineage (NCBI taxonomy): Eukaryota > Metazoa > Chordata > Amphibia > Caudata > Salamandridae > Lissotriton > Lissotriton vulgaris. Next base: position 1,500,239,950 of record NC_141691.1, read on the forward strand.
GGCTTGGTAAAAGAACGCCCTTTGAGCATGCGCCCGTAAGCAGCGAACAGTTGATCAGACCTGCGAAAGGGCGCTGTCCTGTCGATGTAGAATTTAAGGCATCTCTTATCGTCTAATGAATGCAAATGTTGCTCCGCCGGAGATTAGGGATTACCAAAGAAAGACTTTAAGAACACTGGTTCATTGAGGTGAAAATCAGTTGGCACCTTAGACATGAATGCCGGGTTGGTGCAAAGAACAACACAGTCCAATTTGAATTGAAGGAAAGGAGGCTGATTGGTAAAGGCATGGATATCACTCACGTGATGAGAGGAGGTCAAGGCGAGAAGAAGGGCAAACTTCCAGGTCAAAAATTTCAAATCCGCCTTGTGGATGGGCTCAAAAGGCGCCTTCATCAATTGCGCCAAAACAACATTGAGACGCCAGGTAGGAGGAGGACGCCGAATGGGCGGAAACATCCTGAACAGCCCCTTGAAAAACTGCTGAATGACTCTGGAAGAGTAGAGTGAGGAAGACTCATCCTGCCAAAAACGAGATATTGCCGCTAGGAATACCTTCAAAGTGGAGTGGGAAAGTCTTGATTGAGCTAACTGCAGAAAGAATGGCAGAAGCTGAGCAGGAGAAGAGTGCATGAGATGGATGATTGCAGATGCACACCAGAGACAGAACCTTTTCCACTTTAGCTTGTAAGTCTTTACGGTGGACGGAGCTCTCGCATTAGCAAGAACGTCTCTACATGCTGGAGAAATGTTCAAGTGGGCAAATTCAAGGTGCTCAGGTTCCAGGCCGATAATTTGAGAGAGAGAGGGTCTGGATAGGAGATATTACCCTTGTCCATTGTGAGGAGATTCGCTAGAGGACGAAGGAGGATGGGTTCGCATTGTGAGAGAAGCAGCAGTTCCGAGAACCACACTTGTCAAGGCCATGTGGGAGCCAACTGGAGAATGTGGCCCGGTTGTGTTTTCCACAACACCCGAGGAACCAGCCGGATCGGCGGAAAAGCGTAGGCGAATATATTGCACCAGTCCATCAAAAGGGCATTCCCGCACTACCCTCGATGGGGAAGCCAGCTTGCATAAGACGGGCATTTCCGGTTCACAGGGCTCACAAAAAGATCCTTTTTTGGGCGACCCCACAGCCGAAAGATGAAGTCCAGAGTCGGCTGATGCATCTCCCACTCGTGGGTCGAGGACACAGACCTGCTGAGGGAATCCGCTAGGATGTTGGAGATGCCTGGGAGGTGAGCTGCTGTCAGGGTAATTTGGTGATGAAGTGCCCAGTCCCAGATGCTCTGTGCCAGCTGAGAGAGGAGCAGTGAATTGGTGCTGCCCTGTTTGTCTACATAGTGCATACTGGTGGTATTGTCGGTTTGAATGAGCACTGATTCTCCCTAAAGCAGAAGACGGAAAGACTTGAGCGCAAGGAAAATGGCCATTAGTTTCAGTCTGTTGACGTGACAGGACCGTTGAGACAGGATCCACTTGCCCTTTATGGATAGCCCCTGAAGATGTGCACCCCAACCTTCCAGGGAGGCATCCGTGGTAAGGACAAGTACTGGAGCAATCATTAGGAAAGAAGTACCGGCTGGATGTGGGACGGTTGAGCCCACCAGTGAAGAGCTGACCTCATCCGAGCAGTCACCAAGACCAAATCGTTGAAAGAGCCGGTGACCTGATGCCACTGTTTGTCCAGTTCCTCCTGAATTTGAGTGATTCTTGAGCCTGCAATTTGGGATCAGGGAGATGCAGGAGGATGCCATCCCGAGAAAAGATTTCAAAACACGAACTGAAACGGACCCTTTTGAATGGAGGAGAGCCACTAGGTGTAGAATCCGCAGCTGACGTTCGAAGGCGCCACTCTGGATACTTCGCCTGCGAAGTATCCAAAGTGGCGCCTAGAAAGGTCCTGCAGGGAGCTGGATCGAACTGAGACTTCTCAGTGTTGATGGACAGTCCGAGGGAGTAGAATAGAGTCTGACAGAATCGAGTGTCCAGAGACGCCTGATGACGAGATTGCGACTTGATCAGACATTCGTCCAGGTAGGAAAAGATTTGAACGCCCTTCAAAAGTAGATGTGCAACCACCGGGACTTTCATGAAGATGCGAGGGGCGGATCGAAGGCCAAAAGGCAGAACCTTGAACTGAAAATCTCTTCGCCCTACACGGAAGCGCAAGTGTCTTGGAAGTATCGGTACGTGGAAATAGACGAGAGAAGGCGGAGAATTTCCGCGAGCGTGAGCATGCGGAAGGATTGGCACTTCAGGTACTTGTTTAGGGCCCTTAAGTCGAGGATCGGATGCCATTCGCCGGACTTCTTGAGGACTAGGAAAAAACGGGAATAGAACCCCATCCCCTTATGAGACTTGGGAACCACTTCAATGTCACTTTTTTGAATCATGAGTCAAATTTGTTGAAAGGGCTCCTTGAGGTGCGCCGGAGGTGGACAAGTTGGAGGAGTGTTGGAGGGAACTTGACAAACTCCAAAGCATGGCCTTTTGACACAATGTCCAGAACCCAACGGTCCGAAGTGATTGAAGACCAATTGGAAAAGAAAAGGAAGATTCGACCTCCAACTGTGAGCAGGGAAGGCAAGTCATTGCTTCTTAGAGTGGAGCCTCTGTAGGAAGACTTTCCTCTGTACAACTTGGTAGACTGTTGCCGATAGGACTGCTGTGACTGGGAGGAATATCTCTGATTTCCTTGACCGTAGGAGCAGCACTGGTTGGATCCACTGCGAAAAGAAGAGGAGGTGCTGCATCCGCGTGCACCATGAAAAGGCTGTTTGCGAAACTGCAAAGTGCCTAGGGCACGAACCGCCTCGGTGTGATGGTTTGAAGTGCGTCGTCCACATGCTGGCCAAAGAGCGATGCGCCGTCATAGGGCATGTCAAGGATAATCGCCTGAACCGCCTGGCGAAAAGAGGTGGAACGAAGCCAGCCCTGTCGATGTAAAACAGCTGCCCACGCAAGCTGGCAAAAACCAGTGCACGCAATGTCCACCGAGCAGTCGATAATCTCTGATGATGCTCTCTCCCCCTCCTGAAGAATCTTGAGAGCCTCTGCTCTGGAGGGCTCAGGAATGAGGTCAATAAAAGAAGACATATCCAACCACATCTGGCGGTCGTAGCAACCCATAATGGCCAGAGAATTCGCAGCCCCCAGGATGGTAGGAGCCATAGTGGAAAATGTTCACCCATTGGCATTAAGACGACGTCCTTCATGGTCAGGAGGTGCGGTAATTGGAGAAGACAGATTCCTGGAATGACGCTCGGCAGCCTGGGTGATCATGGAATTGGGTTTAGGCTGTGCTACAAGGCAAGCTGGAGAACCCAGGGACGCCCTATATTTCTTTTCCAAACGAGGAAGAAGCGCTGGAATAGAATTCGGCGTCTGAATCAGTTTGACACTCTCCTTCCAAATAAAGTCAATTATGAGCACTCAACGGCCCTGCTTAAGAGGTTGACTCATGAAATCATAAAGAAAACAATCCTCATCCTTCAGAACCATAGGGAGTTTAAAGCCCAGTGCCTCTCGTTCCATAAGTTTATGAAAACCAGCTATATCTACAGGGGGGAATCCCCTGGACCCGAAGGGGGCAGCAACGGTGTCTGGATCTGGATAATCGTCCCAATCCGCCCTGGTCCCAGCATCATCAACTTCTCCGTCTTCCTGATCTGGGCGAACGTCATCCTCATAAACAGTTTCCTGAATCTGAATAGATGTTGCAGATGTTGCCGGTGGCGCAGATGGCCCTGGCAGTGAAGTAGAGGAAGAAGCCGCTGTAGTTACAGGCACCGTAGGCTGAGGAGATCCATGGTGAGACGGTGGAAATTGTCTATTATAGTCCTCCAACATGTATTGGAGATTAGAAATGAGAGAGAGCGGTATTTGTGCTGTGGGAACCTGAGTAGAAGGTTCCTCCTCATGGAAGTAATGATCTTCCTGATCGTCATCATAGTCCTGACATTTTATGACCAGATCCGAAGGGCTTTGAGCTGCCCGAAATCTATCATCTTCCTCCTCAAACCAGACTCAGGCTCTGATCCTGTGGCAAAAAGAGGAGATGGAGGCTGAGAGTGACATGGAATCAGACGTTGATCCAAAGACACATGTCAGCGTTGGAGCAGAGGGTCAACAGCAGGAGTCCCAGAACCCGATGATGAAATTGGCACCAGAGGCAATGATGCGAAGGTAGGCGTTGACGACAGTAACTCCGTCGACGAAGCAGTTGACGAAGCCATCGACGACGATACCACCGCAGTTGATGAAGCAGCCGTCGACGGAGCCGCAGCCGATGAAACAGTCGTCGATGGAGCCGTCGTCGACAGCGCACCCGCCGACGAAGAGGCGCTCTTCACAGAAGGCGGCGACGAAGATTTTGACGTCGACGAGGCGATCGGAATCGTCGACGAGACAGATTTAAAGCTCACACACACCATTGTCGACACTGGGAACGTCAACGCAGCCGTCGTCGATGACCCGCTGACACAAGTCGTCATCGCTGTCTTCGTCAGAGAGCTAGAGACGGCAGATCTCGTCATCGGACAGACGGTCGCAACAATTTGCCATGTTTTTTTGTGGAAACATGCGTAGAAGAGGTCAGATCTCGAGGGCGTAGGCATAGCAGGAAGAGGTGGAGACACAGCAGGAGCCTTCTGGAGTTGAAGCTTCCTCTTCTTTAGGAATGGAGATGGAAAGTCCTGCACACTGCTACGCTTGGTAGTGGCTCTAGACCAGGGGTCTTCAAACTGTGGGGCGCGACCCTCAGGGGGGCAATGGAGCAATGCAAAGGGGGTTGCGCATTCCCAGTCACACTTCTGCCCTGGCCTACATGGCTTTAGCTTCCCTCCTCCCCCTCGTGTGTCTCAGCCCGGGCTGCTGCAGTGCAGCTCATGCTGCTGTGGGTTGGGCTGGCCTGTGTCTGAAGTCTTATCTCCGGCACGCCCGAGTTGTTCACAGGTCTCTAAAGACCATTTGCATATTTACATACCTTTGTTAACTGGTTACTAAGGCTTAGTTTTTTATGGTTCCAGTACCCCTTGGGCCCCCACTCTGTCAATCCCTTACATGTGTATGTTTACACTTACTGCTGTAGTGTGAGAATGCAATTAATGAAAAGGAAAATAAAGTTGAGTTGCCAAAAGAAAAATGCCTGTCGTGTGTTGTTTAAAGAGCCTGCAGAGTCCTGCTCTTGACACTAAATAGAATTATAACTAAAAAAGTATATATTAATTAGTTATGTGACTTTTCTGTCTTTGTTCTCTTTAATTTTCAGTCATGGATCATTGAGGCAGCCCTAGAACACAATTAATAGTGACACAATTAAAAGTGCTTTCTATTTATATTTGCTGTTCTAAGTATTCACAGATAAGTGCTATAAATACAGCTTTAGGTGACTGCTTATTTCTGGGCCATCAAAATAATGAGCTGGTAACCCTAATCATAAGACTGGAAGTTTGTTGCAGGAACAGCACATTATTTATTTCCTCCACCCTCGATCCCTGATTAATGCCATTATAGCAATAGTTTAACTTATATCTCAAACTCTAAGCTTCAAGTTTCTGGGAATGCACCCTGCATTCAGACAACTCACTCCTCATTCTCGCTCACCGTGCACTCACATTGATCACAATGCATTCACACTGATCACCATGCACTCATAGCGATCACAATGCACTCACACTGATCGCCATGCACTCACAGCGATCGCCATGCACTCACAGCGATCACAATGCACTCACACGGATCACAATGCAATACACACTGATCACCATGCACTCACCCCATTCACCCGCTCACCCTACACTCACACTGACCACCATTCACTCACACTGATCACCATGCACTCACACCATTCACCCACTCACCCTGCACTCAGTGATCACAATGCACTCACACTGATCACAATGCACTCACACTGATCACAATGCACTCGCAACATTCACCCGCTCACCCTGCACTCAGTGATCACAATGCACCCACACCATTCACCCGCTCACCCTGCACTCACACTGATCACAATGCAATCACACTGATCACCCTGCACTGACACCATTCATCGGCTCACCCTGCACTCACAGTGATCACAATGCACTCACACTGATCGCCATGCACTCACACCATTGCACCAGCTCACCCTGCACTCACAGTGATCACAATGCTCTAACAATTTGCCTGCAATTTTCACCCTGTACCTCACCCTGCAGTCACACGAGCACACTACTCACCCTGCACTCATGTGACACTTCACTCACCTGTCCCCCCTCACTGCTCAATCTGTAGCTCACTCAAACAAGCCCATCCCTGACCATGCATTAGTTCGTCCCACTCTGCACTTAAAGCTGAACCCAAATTCATTTGGTCACCTCACTCACCCTGCAGTCACTCCTTGTACCCTACTCTCACACTGTTGCATTGCTCACCGTGCAGTCACATAGACACTCTTGTCACCCACACAGTGCAGAAGGGTAAAGTGCCTGGTACAAAGAACATGTACCATGCACATCACAGAACTCAGTGAGTAAACTATGAGTAGCGCTATAAAAAAAAAATGTCAGAAAGGAGAGATGAGGTCTATTGTTGGTGAGTGGTAGTGAGGGAATTCATGGAGAAGGTGGAAAGACTGTTACACTGTGTGCGACCAGTGCTAGGGCCAGCCCTGGCTGGGAGTGTTAGCTACCCCCCTCCCCCCCCCGAAGTTCGGGTCTAGTGGATCCCCTGCTTCTACCTATTAATATTTACATTTGTAGTGCGCTACTGTTACCAAAAGGTGTCCTGGGGCTAATAACCATCTGCTGCCTGAAGGCAAATGAGAAACAAACAGAAGTGGAAGGAGAACCAGCCAAATGGGGTGACCTACAGAGCATATAGCCAGGTTTTTATATCTTTCTAAAGGATAATAGATTCTTGGTGGAGCGAAGCAAAGGAGGGTGCAAGTTCTATAACTGCGCGGCCTGCACCAAAACAGCGAGACAGACAATTCATGCCTCCCTGAATTAGGGAACAATAGGCAGAATGGCACAGGGCAAGAGGAGCATACGGGTCCGACCCGTATGCTCCATGAGGAGAGATGTGAGAACAGCAAGGGAGTGGGAGAATTTGATTGAAGAGGTCAGGGAGGAGGTGAAATGTGAAGTTCTGAAACGAAGCGCGGACACGCAAGAAGGGAGTGTGAGCAAAATATTGAGGGCTACTGTTAAAATGTGAGATAAGATAGCTGAGAGATGATCTGTGACCTAAAAAGATAAATTGATGCGACATAGGTGAGGGACAGCAGCGATAGGGTAAGAGACGGAGTATTGGGGTGTGTGCTGAGCAGTGAATAATGTGTAATACAACATATGCCAGGGCCCTCACCAGTAGGCCACTGCAACTTTAACCACCCACCATTGCCTGGCCTGTGCGGCTAATGACAACACCTATGCAACGACCAACCATAGCACTCATACAAGTGTGACTATTTAGACTATTTCAAGCCCACAAGGCTATAAAGAATGGCATGGGTGTCAGGAGTTTATCTTTTTTTAGTTTATATTGAAGTAATAAACAGCTGTTCTACTCATCCCTAAATTACACAGACAGAGCCACCATCTGGAAGTCTGTCATAGTGCAAGTGTGCATAATTAGGTGCCAGTGCGGAGCACCGGACACCACCAGCTCAAACTAGGCACTGGTGCTGAGGTAAGAAGGGAGAGGGATGTTGGTTCAAGATGGTGTGGAAGACAAAGGGGAGATGTGAAAGATGAATGGGGCGACTGGAGAGGTGTAAGATACAAATAGACAAAAATTTGAATGGAGAGACTTCAGGTGAATGCGAAGTGCTGAGGTGCACAGAAGGGGACGGGCCAGAGAGGCCATGGGATAAATGCAAGAGACTGTTAGAGATGAGGGCAGTGAAAAGACAGAATGGCAAGAGGAGATTGAAGGTGAAGTGAGAGGTTGAATCGGGGGAGTTCAGAAGTTGTAAAAAAGGGGTAAAAGAAAATGGCCTGCGATGTGAGAGAGGGATCCGGGGTTGGGAGAGGAGAGAAGAGAGGGATGGAAGGAACTGGGTGAGAGGAAAGGGGCATGGGTAGACTGCTTAACTCTGCACAAGACCGCCATGGTTTGAAGGGACCCTTGCTCCTCCTGGCCAGGGCCAGGTGAGCTCTAATGTGGCAGCGCGTATTCCTGCAGAGTGGGACGCCCTTCACAAAGGTTGACTAGACATCTTTTTGATGTTAATTGTTGTATTTTGGTTATAAGCTGGTACTGATGGGGTGAAATCTTTCCTCAGTGTTACTGTGTTTAAAAAATGTCAAAATAATAAAGCAATGCTATCCGAAAATACGTAGCATTATAGAACATTATTTACATTTTCTACCCACACAATTTAGTCAAGCCTGTCGCAAAATGTGGTCCTCACCTGCCTCATAATTCCAGTAGCCCTGCCTACAGGTTTATAAATGTTTATCAGGAGGGGGTCCTTACGCCTGAAAATGTTGACAGAGGGGTCTCGGCATCCAAAAGTTTGAAGACCTCTGCTCTAGACACACCTGACGCAAGGCTTTCTGCATCAGAAAGAGGCTATTCCTTATCCTTCAACCTCTGAACCACAGGAGACGACGCCCTTCTCTGTCCTTAAGGGTCTTGGTTGAGAAAGTCCTGCAAATTTTACATTTGCCTACCTCATGCTCTGGATAGAGGCAGTAAATACACTTCTTGTGAGGGTCCTCTGAGAAGAGCCGCAATTTCCCACAAGAAGCACATGGTTAGAACAGAGACTTCTTACTTGAAGACATCCCAAAACTGTAGAAATGCACAAAGAAATTGAAAAAACTGAGCAGAGCTCATGGAGACTCCCTTCACACAACATGCGGTAGAAAATCTGAGGGCCTGAGCCTCTGAGGAGAAGGTTCTAGAGGGGTGCTTGCACCTGATTGGCTGTAGTTTGGACTAGTATAATGACATGGATATGCCATGAAAGTTCTTTTACTTTTAATGTATTCCTATCTGTTAATGCTAACCTTGGTACTTATGAGTATTTGTGGTTTTAGAATGTATGTAATTATGTTTTTATATACATATATGATTGATTTTATTGCTATTTTATTTACCGTGGGGCTCCCACATCGACGACGGGGAATATTCAAGCATGTGAATCTATGAAAGACATCCCAATACAGGAGAATCACATAAATACGCCTGCACTTTGCAAAGGGTAAATGCCCATTGCAATTGTGAACTTGAGGGCCTGGCAACTAGCACGGCTTGCACTTGTCTGTACCCTGTCAGATTTACATTCCTTTGCACCACCTTAGGACCAGGTAGGAGTAGTGCACCAGGGCAAAGCGGTGGGTGATGCTGCAGGTGCATTCCTAAGGGGAATAAAGAGATAAGTGTGTGCCACAAAGCACATATGTTTGTGAATCTACACAGCGCTGCCACTGTGAAAGGGTAGAAGCTGATCGAGCTTCGCCCAACCCGCCGCTGCTTCCACCTAGAAGCAAGCATCTGGCCGGATTAACTCCAAGCCCCCAACCCGCCGCTGCTTCGACCCAGAAGCAAGCAACTGGCCGGTCAGCCTCCACAGGAAGACCGCTTACCCCTTTCCACGCTCCCGGCTGCAGCACGTGTAGCTAGGTAATTCCCAGCAATCGCGAGGACCCGCCAGAAGGGAACCTCGATGAATACGGAAAATAACAAATAATTCTCCCCACCCCTACACGGCCCATACTACATGTGGCCAGCAATTGTTGAAAACCGGGTGAAATTCCTTCCACCGGTAAGAAGAGCTACTCCAAGTATAGGCAACTAGCAGTAGCGCCAGGCTATATTTACTGCAGGCACTAACTGTAAAAATTGTCCTGATGATGATCCCATTGTATTATGAGCCCTTAGGGATCGAAACGTCGACGCAAAATGCAGTGTAGCATATTACTTGATATGTTTATTTGAAATTGTTGACACTGCAGGGTGAATTTGTTGTAACTGTATTTACTGTAACTACAAGTCACCTTCTGGCTCAAAAACTTCTTTCTTGCCTGAAAAACTTTTTCCTTGATCTATTTTCCTCTTCCTGGTTTATCTTTTCTAAAACTTTTCGGGATAGGTACAGGACTGTACCCTATCTTGCCACTATCTTTGGCCTCTCCATGGGCCAACACAACTCTATGGTATCCAATGAATAAACGTACGTCCGGCTGGACGTTTTCCATAAATATAGTACTGATTGTAGTCTATATTATTATCTGCTTGTGATATTGTGAATCCTTAGGACCCCTGTTCTCTAAAAACATGTGAATCTACACAGTCACCTTAATTTTAACACTGCTTTGTATACACCTAAGAGAAACCCAGAAATGAATGGAAAGAAGATGGACCCAGTTAACAATGCTAAGAATAGTTCTGCCTTACTACTTTCAAAGTTGTTAATAATACTTGTATTCCCTGACCTGATTCACCAAGCATTTCCTGGTCTTATGCTCATGTATTTTGAAACGTAGAACATATTTACTCACAGAGAATACACACACCAAAACAGCAGAAAGGCACTACAATGATCGATTAAAGAATATTCACAAAAACATCTACACCAAATATCTAGATTTCACCAGAGAATTAGAAAAAAACGGTGATCTCCACACCGTTTTCAAGAATTAAAGACTTTACTATCCCCAAAATAAGCTTTGGAAACATAACTCCTTGACAACCAGATAAGCTCACTTGACAGCTAGTGACAATCTCTGTAAAATTTAGGGGCATATTTACAAGGGAAGTGATGGAGTGCGGCGTTAGCCTCCTTGGCTTAACGTCACTCTCAGCCACTTCTGAAACGCAGGACTGCACTATATTAACAAGGATATGGCACAGCCCTGCGTTTTCCCCTGTGCTGGCGCTACATTTTGCAGCTTAGCCCCAATACAGGCACCCTTGCACCATAGTTCAAGGGTGTCTGCATGCAGGGGAATATTGTTTATGTACAAGAAGGTTTCCCTTCCAGCACATAATGATGAGGCGAGGCCCCTATCGCCATCACGTCACTGAACGTGACGCTGTGAAGACGTCTGGAATGCCAGAAACCGGTCCTCGGAGGCTTGTTTCCGGTCCAGGGAAAACATGGCTTGGCAGTTCGGGCTGGACTGTTCCCATGGGGCACAGGGTCAGACTGATTTGCATATAGCCATGTCTGAACTGGGGTGGCGGAGTGGGCTGAAAAACGGTGATGGATTAAACCCAAATCTTTTGACTGGGTGTGAGTGTTTGATTGATTCGGATGCTCCGTCCATCACCAACCCCTTTTGTACTGCTTTTGGCCACCATAGGTGTGGCAGGGTATGCTCAGACGTGAGTCCCTTGCTCACTTGGCCACTGGATTCAGGCAAGCCGGGCTGAAGACGGCTGGAATGCCAGAAACCGGTCCTCGGGGGCTTGTTTCTGGTACAGGGAACATGGCTTGGCAGTTCGGGCTGAACTGTTCCCATGGGGCACAGGGTCAGACTGATTTGCATATACCCATGTCTGAACTAGGGTGGCGGAGTGGGCTGAAGAACGGTGATGGATTAAACCCAGATCTTTTGACTGGGTGTGAGTGTTTGATTGATTCGGATGCTCCGTCCATCACCACCCCCTTTTGTACCGCGTGATGGCGATAGGGGCTTGCAAATATGCCCATTAGTTGTTTAATCCTATTGTACACTCTTGTCATTTCATCAGTTACTGAGTTCTCATCGAACAGCACTTCCTTTCCCTACTTGAAAAGCAAACTCAAGGCAATATTTAAACAGCCTTGTTAGTCACCACTCCAGGTAGCTAGACTACAACTAAATCTTCTTTCTCCACAAAAACACGTGTAACATATTCAGCTCCTGATATCTGTCCTTACTTTTCTCCTGAAAGATCTGGACTCTTCTTGGGCTCTTCGCTGCAGCAACTCGGCTTTAAATTCATTAGACACTACACTTTCCCTGCACTTTTTAAGCCATGTATTAAATTCTTTTGAAAACCATAAAGGGCATAACACCTGTCATGCTAGAGGTGTACTGCAGTAGGATCACTACATTGATCACGTAGCTCCCATCAATGTGATCCCACATGCTGTAGCACATCTTGCACAGTCATCACAACTCTATGGTGTGCTCAGCAAAAGCATTGCCTTCAAGGTGATATTGAATACACCTCTTATCCATGACGCCGGTCCCATTAAAAAATGTATGCATTATTTGAGAAACAAATTTAGCTCCGTTTTTTTACTCCAACTCCAAGTTTACTATTTAAGGCTATTCACATAATTTGAGGGTAAAGTTAATTAAAAGTGTAAGTGTAAATTAAATGTTTACATTTCTTAATCAAAAGTGTAAGTTACTTTTGTGAGTAGCTTTTGAAGTTTGTGAGTAGCCACAGGCCCTTCAGTTTGGTGGAGACATGTAAGTTACATTTTTGGAATAAACTCTGATGTTGTGAACAGCCACAACCGAATCAACCTACTCAAAAGTGTAACTTACTCAAAAGTGTAAGCTACCTTTTTGAATCATACCCAGGTGGTCTTCTCTAAATCCTTTCTGGCATGTGAACCTCCTCATAATAGCTGTAATTCCACATCCATTCCATGGCTAACCCTTGCAGAGTAGTGGTTTTCACTAAGAACCTTTTGAATAACCTACCCCAGAACTTAACTGTACCTAGGAATGAAACAGACTAAGCTGCGCTTTCCAATGTCTGCAATTTCACAATGGTTTCAAAGAACTCCTTCTTAACACTCGTGTCCAATGGTGAAATGTAGTGTCCATTGCAGGGGCCATAAGAAAATGTCAGTCAACACCTGTAAATGCCCAACCTTTGTCCTCATAGTCAAACTGGTAACAGACACAGTAAGATTAAAGTTACCCCCAGAACTGGGTATGAGTGACCACCGAGAAATGAAGTGGACTGCTCATTAGCCCTATCACACTTCTGGGTGGGAACAAATGTTTTGCATGAGGGGGGACGAATTTACCCACCCTGCATTTTGGTAATAAAGTTCACTGTGGGATTGCTTGCTGTAGGGTAAACGGGAACTACTGCAAAAGTGGGTAGGGTTGTTCCTTGGAACTTTTACCCCATTGATTAGCGAAGATCCAGGAGTCAACCCCCACACACTAGCTGGTGCCAGGCATCATTTGGTAACCCAAGGCACCCTTCTCAGAATACTTTCTGAACCTATGAAAGAAAGGAAAAAGGACTGTTCCTGCTGTTTGAGACCTATGAGGAGACCTGTAGGGCTGGACTGCCCCTCTGACGTAATACAACTTACTAGGCTTCAAATGTAAGTAGGCTATTCTCCTCTGTGGCTACAGGGACACAAAATGTTGTAAAACGATTTTCCAGAGCTGCCCAGCTGATTAGTAGCAACTGGACCTGGACTGGTCCCTGCTGTTGTCCTCTGCTTGACTCCCTGGGAGTCTCTACAAGCCTTACACTGAGTGCCTGAAAAGTGTACTCCTGTAGCTGTTAAGGAGCCAGAAGAAAGTCTGGAAACATTTGAAAGTTTTCCTTAACAGCTCCAGGTTTTCAGTAGAATCCACCAGAAAAAGGATTCCACCATCAGTTCCAGGGAATCAGATTGCATTTCAGCTACATCCCACTCACAAATCCCTGCACCTACTAAAAATGATTAAGTCCCATCCTGCGCTGGGACTTGGACATTTTTCAGCAAAACATTTCCAGAGCTCTAGAGCGCCAGCAGGACCAGCCTACTTCCATGTTTGGTTCCATGTCCGTAGCTATAGTGATAACCCTTCCGGGACGGACTTTTGTTCTCAAAAAGTGATAAACTCATTTCTCTGAGCACAGGAAAAAGGAGACTGGATATAGTAGTCCCATTGTTTGCCATGTATAGGTGCAGTATCTTGTGGTGTGTGCCCTCACATCCCCTACTGGGTATGGCCCCACTCCATAGGTTAAGTTGCAATAGGTTTTCTTGAGGGGTAAACCTGCAACTGATGGATTTTGTGGAAGAGGCTGCCCTACTACACGATACCCAGTTTGGTTTCCATCCCCGCCACTCAACGGACTCAGCGCTTCTGATAGCCGTGGAGACCCTACGTCAGGGGGTGGATGAGGGTCATACTATGGCCCTCATCCTATTGGACCTAAGTGCAGCATTCGATACTGTAGCTCATACCACCCTGCTACAGTGTCTGAATAGTGGAGGGATATCTGGAGCTGCACTCGAATGGATCCAGTCCTTCCTGACGGGGAGAAGCTTTCAGGTCCGCCAGGGCGAATGTTATTCCAGGGATATTGGATTGGGCCAGGGCGTACCCCAGGGATCGTCCCTGAACCCCACCCTATTTAATCTATATGTCTCCCCAGTGGCCCCCATTGCTGAGGGCCATGGTCTGCACATAGTGTCCTACGCCGATGACACGCAACTGGTTATCTCCCTCGCGAGCGCCCGGTCTTGCGGTGGACAGTTTCAGAGCCTGCATGCAAGACCTTGCAGCCTGGATGTCCACCAACTGCCTCAAATTAAATGGCAGCAAGACCGAGGTGCTCGTCGTGGGGGGAACCCATCTGTCTGGTTGTCGTGGTGGCCTCCATGCTTAGGCGAGGTTCCAACACCCTGTCAAGAAGTTCGGAACCTTAGAATCTGGCTTGATGCTGACCTGTCCTTTGGACCTCAGATAGGCCGTGTGGCGGGTGTCTGCTTCAGTGTCCTGAAAAGTCTACGGAAGGTCTTAGATCTCCTTCCTATGTCAGCCCGTAGAACGCTGGTGCATGCCCTCGTCACATCAGGCCTGGACTATGGCGACTTGCTGTACCTGGGAGCAACCAGCAAGGCAATTAATCGCCTTCTGGTGTTGCAGAATGCGGCAGCCCGCCTCATTCTAAAATTTCCCAAAAGATCGGCCTCCAAAGCTGCCCTTCAGACTCTTCATTGGTTGCCAGTGAGAAGCAGGGTCGAGTTTAAGGCCCTCTGTACCTGCCACCGCATCCTTACTGGGAAGGCGCCAACACCGCTCCAGAACCTGGTCACCAGGTACGTACCCACGCGCGCCCTTCGCTCCTCCTATGGAGCCTATTAAAGGTCCCGAGGATAAGGAGGGCTCGCATGGGAGGTAGATCTTTCCGCTACCTTGTGGCGAAGAGCTGGAATGCCCTATCTCTGGACCTCCGCCTGGAGTCATCTGAACCTAGCTTCAGGAAGAAGCTAAAAACATACCTATATACACGGTAACCGAGCAGACTCTACGATCCAGTCGGCGGGAGTTCTTCTGTTTTAGCGCAGGGACACGCCATCTGAGCATACCAAGCGCTTTATAAAATTCCCTTATTATTGAGATTGGGGGTACTTGCAGTTATTTGTTACCTTTTTGCAGCAATACGCCTGTGTAAGGTGAAGAAAACAATTCGATAAAAATACAATATTATAGATTAGTTCATTCAAATACACAGCAGGGTTTCTTGCTGGAATTGTTCTATGTGTGTTCTTTTGAACAAGAAAGCCACAGCCAACACGTGTTTCACCCCCTTATGGCTCGCAGGCCTGGGCCTTTTCAAGGCTGTAAAACATTGGTTAGATATTAGGAGTATGTGGAAATATGGTAACAATATAGCAAAAACGTTGCATTCCTCTTAGATATGTTATAGAGATGTGTAAATCAACTGTGTCAACTCGTGTACAGCAAGCTGCACACGTGACATATTTTGTTGATATATGAAAAAGTGTTTTAGTAACAATTGGTCGCATGGGAAACAAAACCAATAATGCTAGTGTGCCAGAAATTTTTATTACAATAACCAGAATGTACACTCTACATAATATTGCAATATTTAAGCTTGCTTATAGTCCTCCAATTTGGAAGTGATAAGATACCATGGACGCAGTACTTTATCGCTTCCAAAGATGATGACTATTAACAACCCTAATTATTGTAATATTATATAACAATAATATGTCTGAACTCTGTTTAATTGACAATGGCACCAACAATCCCACTGATACAAATGGAACCCTACAAGCCTTGTCAATAATATAGTGTTGTCTATGTCACTTGAACCCATTGTAATCCGTACTATGATATATGTTGTTGCTGTTATGATATTGGCTGTGGTGTCTGTCACAATTTTTAAAACTTCATACATAATACAGTATTATATGTCAATCGAGCCCATTATAATCCAAACTCTAATAAATGATTTTGCTCTTATGACAAATTAGATGTGATGATTGTCTTAACTGTACAAATTCACAAGCAAATATGGCCTATCTAATACATACATTAATTTGATCTTCTTTGATTGTCTACTAGAATAATTAAACGATCAATCGGCATTCTAGTCACGTATAATTAGTAACCCCAACTCGTTAGCCATGGCATCATTAAAGTCAACCTCATATAATATCTGAACCAAAAGCCACACACCACATGGCACCGTACACCAAACAAAATTCCAAAGGACTATGGAAAGTACGATCAATTTTACTACTTTTATTACCATAACGGGAATGTATTCTACCCCTAATTTGAGTGTAGCCGACAGGTGGACTGATGACCCACTTCTGCTTACAACTAACTTTGGTGCCAATTAACAACTCCAATTTGGCCACCAACCACACATAAGATCTAGCGAAATACAAAATGGCTGTCGAATGCGATATATAGAAATTTTAAAGTAGAATGCCAACATATCAAGTCTGGAACTATAGTGAATCCCCTTATTTCCAAAACCTATAATGGACCTTTCACAGATTTTTTAAACAGTCTTTAGAAGGGCCAATGATACACATCCGATCATCTCACTTCAGTGCCTCCTCACCTTTCCAATATGGCACCTAACTCAACCATGGATTACTGAATACTTTTACATCCGGTATTTACACACAATGGATGATTTAAAAAAGCCTCCCTCAGACTGCTACACAGACACAAGCACTTTCCTATACAGCAGACTGCCGGATCAAAGGAGAAGATTATAGACGAAGCTTTCTCCTGATACCTCAAGATGTGACCTCGCTCTCCTCTCCCACTACGATCCCTCTTTGGTTATGGAACTTCCTCCTAAACCTTGACTTTTCTGTTTCACAGAAATCGTTATTTTTCCAACGGTTGTACCTATTTATTTGCATTAACTAATAAATATTTTACTCTCCCACCTCTTATTTGTAAGTCCTCTATCTTGCCCTCCGTAACCAAGGTGTGGAATGTGTGCAGGATTGGGTTGAACCTTCCCTGATGTGTATCCTATGAGGCACCTGATGCCAGGGGTCATGAGAGGGTCGTGTGTAAAACTTACCAACTCAAAACAGAGGGCGTCTGGGTGCACAAAAGCAAGAGCAACCTTCACCCTGGATGTGTTTACATGTGCATGCGCTGTGCAATGGTTAGTGTGGAACAACACATAGTCTAGTACTCCAGCTGTATTTCAGGTGACAAGGGAAGAGATGGTGATATGCCATATTGATTTCAGAAATTCCGACACATTTAGTTATGCGCCATAGGGAGAGATTTTCGCATGAACTCTACCCGCAACAGTAAACAGCACCTATCACGATTGGATTTCAGAAACGGGAAGAAATATGTCTGTAAGAAAAAAGCTGCAACAACTGTAAATTCTTCAGTCGAGTCATCATGCTTTTTTTTTGCTATGTGAGTGTGTGCGTGTTACAGTCCAAACTCTCATTAGGATTTTTTGAGATTTTTCTATTCTGCATCTTTTATACAAGGTAAGCTCGGTTTCCATACATATATTCACAAACAGCACACACTTATGATACTGGTACAAAGAATAAGCAAATATTAACCAAACATTATCCTGATGAACAAATCATGTTTCCTACTGTAAAATATAAAGCTATATCGGATGTTTAAGAAATTTGCCCTCTTATAGAGCACTATGTCACAACGCATTAACTGTTTACAAACCAGCGACCTCTCATATTAATTCATGACGTTGTGCTTGTCTTTGACACTGCCATTTATCGTGGTTCGAGTTATAGAAATACCACAAACACAGGGGCATAGCACAGACCCCTGCAGTCTCCGCGGTGCAGGGGACCCCACAACCCTCTATTGCCCTCCTCAATACTTCAGGGGGGCCTCATTGAGCCCAAAACCAATGAAAATTGTGCGATATGGGAGACTCATATGCCCTTCATCACATTCTGCAGGTGACACCATCCTTTGCATTAAGCCACTGCACATACACACACACACACATAAGTACTACAAAAAACGTTCAGCTTGGACGGCAGCAGTTCCTCACTCTGCTAAATGCTGAAGTGGTTAGAAGGCCTTTCTCCCAAAGCTTGGGTGTGTTTTTCGGCTGTATATTCTGCAATACACAATGCACAGAGTAGTATTCAATGGTTAAGGCTCACAACTACAGTGCTTAGTTTGAGACAGTGAATTCCGGTGCTTGGCACCAGCACATAATTGTCAACACCTGCACAGGGTGGCACTGTTTATTTAATTTGTACAGTTGTTTGTCAATTCAATGTACGTTACAAATGAAAAATACCTGCCTCAAGCCATTTGTATAACTTTGGGGGGGCTGGAATAGTCTGAATTGTTACACTTGTGGGAGTGTAATGGTTAGAAGCTGTGTTGGTACTGTCATTGTCAGCCTTGACTGGGGCAATAGGTGGTGCAAGCTGCAGTGGCTTCTGACAAAGGCCCTAGCACTTATTTTTTCACAAATTAAGCACTGTGCCTGCTTCTCCTTTGTTAACCTGCACTATAACTCTTAGAACTCTGAGATATGTTAGCCTTTTTCAGCCAAATAATATATGGATACTGTTTTATGTCCAGAATGTGTAGCAAATCAGAATTTACAGAAGATGCATGGTAATTTAGGGCCAGATTTATGAAAGGAGTGTGTTGCCCTTGTGTCACGCAAGTTGATGCAAGGGCAATTCAAGCCTTAAGTGAGATTTGCTATGCATGCAAAGCCACCTTGCATAGCTCTGCATGGCATGGTAAGTCTGGAGTAACAAAACGAAGCACAAGTCGCAACCTTGCATTACTCTTCCCTGTGAAGATGTTCCATGGATTGTGGTGCATTCCCAGATTTACTACCAGTAGTAAACCTGGGACTGCATTAAAAAGGCATGCCTTCCAAAGGGAGGCACTATGAGGAGAAATTAGTTTTTTCTCCTCATATTTTCCTCTTCCTGCATGCACAAGGAAAAGTAATCTAAGGATTGTTTTTGTGAAGAGTGGTATCCCTTTCTGCACAAAAATATTCCTGCCTGCAACGCAGGCACCCTTTAACCATTATACAAGGGACAGAGTAGGAATATGCCATATCTTAGTAGACATGGAGCATTCCCGCCCTCTCCGTGTGATGCAGTGCAGGAAATTCTCTTGCTGCATTGTGCTGCATCACATCTTCATAAATCTGGCCTGAAATGTTTTGTCCTTGACAGTAATATAACATGCAAAAGTGTAATTTGAACACTATTATATAGAGGAGGTGCTTGCTTTCGATGTATATACACAGGGGTACCCTAGCTACAGCACTGACTTGAGTAATAAAACCATAGTGGAAGGGTGCCTGTGTTATGGGCAGGATAGTTTTTGTGCAGGAAGGTATACCTTCCTGTGCAAACAATCCTCAGAGGCATTTTCATCTTTCTATGTGTGCTGAAGAATGCAGGACATTTAAAAGTGGAAAACATTAGGAGAAATAAAGGCATTTCTCCTTGTTATGCCTCACCTAGGGAGGCGTAACATGTTGATGCATCCCCAGGTCTACCACTAATGATAAATCTGGGAACGTGCCAAAATCCTTGAGTGGATGCATCGGACACCCATACTCTACCCATGGAACGCCTCCGTGGAGCAGAGTAATGCAAGACAGCGTTTTCTGCACCCTTGTGTTACTTCAGGTTTATCAAGGTGGCCTTGCGTAGCTTGATTAATCTCTCTTAGGTTTCGTGGCACCCTTGCATGGAGCAAGAGCGACCCAAAACCTTGATAAATCTGGCCCTAAGCGTGTTTACCATGATATCTAAATAATTACATATCCAGTATTGTAGAGACGCTACTTTTAACGTTATCAGTTAATGACTTATATGTGTACATTAGTTTTGCAAATTGCATAACTTAATTTCGCCTACCATAAGACCCTGCTTCTGATTCTGGGTGTCTCTGACAAAAAGAATTACAAAGAGTTCTTCATTATAAGACCCTCATTCTGACATTCCTGCCGATTGTACATATTGTATTACAACACATCAATTTTGAATGAAAATTTTCCCAGGCACAACCAGACAGATTATGTCCCTCAAAGCTATCCCTGATTTTTAGATTTTCATGTAGGAACATGGCTTTCCACATGTCTAACCAGTCCATAAGAAAAAAGATTTAACACCTAAGTAATTCATTGATAATTACTCTTCAACTATAGGACAACCTAATGTCCCTAAGAGTGCAGTGTTCACCTACTGATGGAGTTTAACACAGTAATGCTCTGGGGGTGAGGGTGTTTGGTTGGGGTTGTCTTTGTGCACTTCTATGGATCAAACTGAACTGGACGCCTCTCTCTCACTCATTCATACAGATGCAGCGTGCTTGTTTCATGTTCACAGAACTATGCAAACTGTATAGGTGGCATCTACATGTAATTCCATACTCCTTTACTGGTGGTTAGCCTGACGGACTAGCCTGGAACGGCAGGTGGTGGGCAGAGGCTACAAACAGAGTGTCTCATCTCAGAGCAGTGGAATTGTTCTCATTCCGAAATTCAGACAAAGAATTGGCAGCTCACTATCTGCTGCCCTTGGTCTGCAGCTGGCATGTCCTACAGGATGAATCAATTAATGACATCGAATAAGCTCAGATAAGGCAGAGGTATGGGTGTTATAGTATAAAGCAGAACATTGTTACCATTAGCTCAGGAAGAAAAGCGCAAGGAACAGATTATTTGCATGAATTACGATTCTGTCGTCAATCATATCAGGCATAGCCATTTTGGCTTAAGTTTTACATAGAACAAAAGTAACTTTAAAATCAAGTGCAAACTGTATCTGATATGTGCAGCTTGCACATGAACATTTTGCTGTAATCCATGTTACAGATGGAAGGTAACTACTTTAAACGTTTGTTCTTTAGAACATTGATAAACCCAACTCAGCCAGATCCCATTATGCTAGTTTGGCACGTGTGTTTTTTTCATTGTGTAGACATTGCAAGGTAATGTTTCTGCTGCACTCCTTCTTTGGAGCCGAGGTCTTAGACCTCATCATGGAGAAGGAGCAGCATGGTGAAAGAAGCGTGAGGATATATTTAAGGAATGGGAGAAGTGGAAAGGGAGACTGCTGGAGGCATAAGGAAGATGCCTTGACATAGAAACAAGTGAACAGTTAAAGAGGGGAAAGGAGAGAAAGACGTGGAAACCAGGGTGAGAATGGAGCTAGAAAATAACTGTAAGGAAGTTTGGAACATCTGAGGCACACATAGGAAAATGTGACCCCAGTCACTGGCTCAAAATTTGTTTTTGTTTTCTTTTGAATTTTGGTACTCATGTTTTGCATTTAAATTTCAAATATTAGAGCGCAAAGGAAACAGGACTGGATGATTTACTTCCTCCTCACATATTGACATTTTAAAAATCTTCAGCGAGAGACAGTGGGAAGGAGAGTGAAAAGGTTAGCGAGAAAGGGAAGGACGTTGTAGGAATAGGCTCTAAGAAGAAGAGAGGAAGAGTGATGGAGATAAAGCAGGGCAAGTAGAGTAGAGGAGGAATAAAGTGTGATGTAGAAAATGAAAGAGAAATTAATACATTGAGGGAAGGGACAAAGCAAAATGGGACATGTACAGAAGAATACAAGAGTTACGGCTGACAAGGGATAAGGTGAATTGTTTTAGGAAAGATGAAGGGAGGGACGAGTGAGGACATGTAAATGGCAAACATGACGACTGGATAAACAAGCACTGGCGTTGCCAATAGGTCTCGCAGTAGGAAAGTTGGAGCTATTACAATTGCAAATAACAATGCCTTTTATTTTTGTTTTCATTTTAAAAACATAAAGAGCTTTGTCATTTACAAAACCAATAGCTCCAACTTTCCTACTGCAAGACCTATTGTGCACTGCACAGTGTGGGTGAAAGTGGCACTGCGTGGGTGTGAGTGGCTTTGAGTGAGTGGCGTTGCGTGGGTGAGTGGTGTTGCATGTGTGAGTGTTGTTGCGTGGGTGAGTGGCGTTGCGTGGGTGAGTGTTGTCGCGTGGGTGAGTGGCGTTGCGTGTGTGAGTTGCATTGCGTGTGTGAGTGGCATTGCATGGGTGAGTGTGGCGTTGCGTGTGTGAGAGTGGGCTTGCGTGGGTGAGTGGCGTTGCGTGTGTGAGTTGCGTTGCGTGTGTGAGTGGCATTGCTTGGGTGAGTGTGGCGTTGCATGTGTGAGTGGGCTTGCGTGGGTGTGAGTGGCGTTGTGTGTCTGAAAGTGGTGCTGTGTGGGTAAAAGTGCCATTGCGTGGTTGTGAGTGGATTTGCGTGAGTGAGTGGCGTTGCGTGGTTGAGTGGCGTTGCATGTGTGAGTGGTGTTGCGTTGGTGAGTGGCGTTGCATGTGTGAGTGGCGTTGCATGTGTGAGTGGCGTTGCATGGATGTGGGGCGTTGCGTTGATGAGTGGTGTTGCGTGGATCAGTGGTGTTACGTGGATGAGTGGCGTTGCGTGGATGAGTGGCGTTGCGTGTGAGTGGGGTTGCGTAGGTGAGTTGTGTTGCGTGTGTGAGTGGTGTTGCTTGGGTGAGTGGCGTTGCGTGGGTGATAGTGGGCTTGCGTGGGTGTGAGTGGTGTTGCGTGTCTGAAAGACTATTACTGGGTCACTTGCTTCGCCACTCGTCGTGATCCCCGCATGTCCGCTTCCCACACTTGCTTAATTTTTATTATTATTGCTGCAAAGGCCCAGGGATAGCACACTGCTACCGGAGTGCTTGCTTCTGTTGCTTTGCATAACATCATGCATACTTGTTTTTAAATTTACTATTCTAAAATGGCTGCCTGCCATCTTGGATGGTAAATGATTTTTTTTTTGAACGGCCAAAATGGCGCACACACAGCTTTGTGATGCAGTGACAGCCATTTTGTAATTATTATTTTTCATAATGTCAAGGGAAACAATCATTGGCAAAGTCGATGACCGGGTCTTTTAAAGGTGAGCCCTTTTGGCTTTGCCAATGCTTGTTGTTCCTGAGCTTGCTCTTAAATGGACTCGCACTTTGGAAACTCGGAAGTCCTATGTTGTGAAAGGATTGAGTCTGGCCAGAAGGTGCCTTGCTTAAGAGTTTGATCATATGAAGGGAACTCACATGTAGGGCCCAGGTCACACTGCAAGCATGCTCACTGTCTGTGTATTCCGCTGCCTTCACCCAGGAAGTGATGTAAGCAGTGCGGTGTTTACAGTCTCTTTGTGTGTTAGCACAAAACACACGCTACGCATAGTACATGCCAGTTATACACATAGTACAATCCATGTTATACATATAGCACATACACTTAGCACAGTGGCGATGCACGTTACATACATAGCTCAATGCACATTATACACAGAGCACAATGACTATTCATGGTATACATGTAGCACAATGCACAATATACATATACAATGAAGCAGGTTATACACATGACACTGCACATTCTTCACATAACACGATTCACACTGTACACCCAGCACAGTGACGTTACACGTGCTGCTCAATGCACGTTCATCACATATCTCAATGCACACCATGCACACAGCACAGTGAGGATGCACGTTCTTCACATAACACACTGCACATTATACACAGAGCACAATGACGATGCACGGTACACATGTAGCAAGCACACTGCACATTATACTAAAAGCACAATGCTTACCTTTTGTGTCTGACTGCTCTAATCACATGCTAGCAGTTGTGCTGATAAAAACAATATGCAGCAATGACGCTTTACCTGTTGGCTTTGTCAGTGATGCTGTCCGAGTTCTCTGTCGTCCGCGCAGGGGCCCTGAGTTCCAGAAGAGTTACAGAGAATCTAGAGAGTGAGTCGAGGGATGCTTACTGACCACGAAGGAAAAGCTGAATATCTCTAAATGTTACTGGATATCGAATGGTCTATCTACCGATTTAATATAGATGGGAAAATCCAAAATAAGCATAAGCTATGCGGTGTCTTTCCTTATCCTCTTTGATTAAGGTTACCTTCATGGGGTAAAAGTGTTCCTACATAAACTAAGCAGATGTTTCTTTCAACCTGGAAAAAAGACGGTGGAAAGAAGATGGAGGGAAGGCAGAGAAGGGGAGGGGGAGGAGAGATGCGACAGCAGGGGCCTTTGAAGTGAAGCTAAGCTTCACTTCAAAGGTGTGGGAGGAGTGCTGATACGGCCTGGGGGAAGCTGGCTGGGGAGGTTCGGCCGGCCTGCGGCCGGCCCTGAATAATCGGCAAGGCTGTGTTTGCGGGGAGAGAGAGGGGAGGTGCTGGTGTGGGAGGAGTGCTGCTAGGGCAAGGCTGTACCACTGGTCGATTTAATGTGTTCAGTAGTTACATTATTTACAATGACAGTTTTTCTCTTATCATTGGCTTCCTGCATCACACCAACCACCAAGTTCTGCAGCAATACCTCATTTTGTTTTTGATTTGCTAGCTGTAAAAATGTTTTTTGTAGCAAAATCAAGTTAAAACTGTAAGCACAGTTCTAAGAATCAATTCCACACACCAGCAACACCCAGCACACAACCCCCTCCCAGTACCCACATATCTGTTTATAGTCTCACGCACACACAAATGCACGCAGCCTCACACACCGGCGACGCTGATCTCATGTGACCAGCTCTTCTCACGCCAGCACAGCATAATTCCGTGTTCATAAATTAACCGCGCTATCTCTCAGGCTGCAGCATGGCGGCGGTCCTTGCCAGCTCAGCCGGCGAGGCCCGCCGCCATTCATTATCATGCGAATTTTGACAGGATATTAAATTTACTAATCCTAAAATTTCCGAACTGACCCCTAAACTCGCAAGCAGACAATACCGCGCGTGGGTGCCTGCCTGCGAAGCCCCCAGTGTTTCAGCCTGCCGACTGCAGCCTCGCAGCAAGTTTGTTTAGAAAGCACGTATTTTCAACTCACTGGACAGTACGAGAGTGATCGACCACAGAACTGCTTGTACGTGAATGAGCGTGTGCTGTCCTGCTGCAAAGACTGAGTCAGCAGGCTTGGAACATTCTAGAACACCCTACAAAAAGGTCAATTATGGAAAGTAAATATAAAACACATACATAAATAAGTACGCACGGAAATAAAATGGTCTTTACGTCAACCCATTGCAGGCTTGTTAGAAACAAACAAGAATCAAAAACATGAGCATTGCTTTTAAAGCCATTCGCATAGCATCACGCCCACCTCTCGCCACATATTATGTGCAAAGATTTTGTGGTGGAACACTGGAAGTCAGTGAGAGAAGATGACCGGATGGTACAAGTGTGAGTAGTAACGTGTTTTCCCCCTCTGTGGAGCTGTAGGTGGCATATTTGCAAAGAAACATGGGCTGTTAGATTTAACAAGGCTGTGTTTGTGGGGAGAGAGAGGGGAGGTGCTGGTGTGGGAGGGGGGAGGTGCTGGTGTGGGAGGAGTGCTGCTAGGGCAAGGCTGTGTTTGCGGGGAGAGAGAGGGGAGGTGCTGGTGTGGGAGGTGCTGGTGTGGGAGGAGTGCTGCTGGGCAAGGCTGTGTTTGCGGGGAGAGAGAGGGATGGTGCTGGTGTGGGAGGGGGGAGGTGCTGGTGTGGGAGGAGTGCTGCTACGGCAAGGCTGTGTTTGCGGGGAGAGAGAAGGGAGGTGCTGGTGTGGGAGGGGGGAGTTGCTGGTGTGGGAGGAGTGCTGCTAGGGGAGGAGAAGCCCTGGCCGTGAATGCGAGTGCATGTTTGCTCACATGATTCACGTGAACTGCAAGAAAACCGCGGGGCTGAAAGCCCTTGGTTTGAAGAGGATTTTGCCGACTTGAATTCTCCCCATTTCCCATTCCTGCAGAATGGTAAAGGCGAGACCTAAAAATTATACAGATAGGGCAAACTAAGGTAAGCCATTTCTTCATACAGTGTTCTGATACCTATGGGTCTACCTTATGAAACTCTCTAAGTAAAATAAAGGAAGGGTAGTGAAGGCTAGAGAGAGGGTAAAGATATGGAGGATGAGGAGGTGGAAATAGCTAACTATGTGTGGCAGGTTATAGAAGGAGGAAGAGAGTCATGAAGGGGAGAAAGGAACACTACAGGCATTGAGGGCACAAAAGAAGGGATTTCATTTCTGAATACCTTACCAAAAAATATTGTGCTACAGAAATATCATAGCCAGGATATTACGTGCCAAAATATAATTCAGGTAAGTATATGTAGTTAAGTGTAAATTTACTATCCCTATTTCTAAATCTACATGCATTGAGACATCCACACATACGGTCCTATGGTGAAAGTTACACCTGTATGCTACATTCGCTCACGCAGTCTAATTTTGTACTTACTCCTAGCCCCACTACTTTCAAGATTCACCTGCCACCGTAGAAATCCCTTTGGTCAGACTCTAACACATTTTTTGAGTGTTCTATTTACCTTTCAACCCTGTAAAAGGATTTACCTCTGCCCTGTTCAAAACTTAGAGGCTCATTACGATGACGGACGGACTTCGATCCATGACGCAGCCTCCCCAGAATCCGAATCACGATGTGACTGCTACCACGGAGGGCGCATCACTTATGTTTTGCATTGTGGCGGGGATTCGGTCAGCAGCCCCCGACACAATGCAAAATATTGGGTGCTGTCAGATCCCGGCACTACGTGGCAGGCACCCAACCGTGCCTGCCACATGGTGCATGGATATGTACCCGGGGCACATCTCCTTGTCCCATCCCAAGGATTAAGGGGGACCCACTATGGGCCCCCAAATCGGTTTCTGCCATTCGTTTTCTGGTGGTTTGTCCGCTGCAAAACAAACAGAGGAACGGGATATCATATTCACGGCACCACCAAATGTTGGGCTAGGTTTCTGTTCCAACAGGTGGTCGGAAAACGACCACTTGTCGGAACCGTGGCGGGCAGTCTTTACGACCGTCAGGCTCACCCAACATTTCCCTCGCCATCATAATATGGCGGGGGGAAACAGCAGTACTATGGTGTAATATCAAAACAGAGGTGCCAGGGCTCGAATTCAGTTCACAACTGCTTTTTATTTAGCAGCTATGTGCCTTCTTTAAATAGATTCCGAAGGTTCGTGTATTCATTCATACATTTCTTTTCAAATTAATTTGAAAAGAAATGTATGAATGAATACACGAAAAAAGCAGTTGTGAACTGAATTCGAGCCCTGGCACCTCTGTTTTGATATAACGTATATTTGTCCAGCCGGGACTTGTAGGACAAAACCCCTCTAGTGCTAAAAGTACTATGAGGTAAGGCATGCCACCAACCGGCTGTCGGTGGCAGGCCTTTCACCATCGTAATGATCCCCTAAGAGTCTGAATTGTTCAAGTTATGAAGATTTCATAGTCAATTTTGCAGATACAAGCACAAATGTATTTTTATGGCTGTTCACATAGTTACAAGGCATTGTGCCCGCTTCAATACACACTCCCTTTCCACCCTCCTCCACTGCTTGATAGATTTATTTACCAGAATATTGATATTGATGATTACAAAAGTGATCTGGATCATAAAATTGCAAATTGCAAAACCCATGATAAGTTAATAAGTTGGGCCCCAGGAGTGTAACTCGGTGAAGGTCCTTAAACGCAACTGAAGTTAAAAATCAAAGTATGAAGATAACTCATAAAGAAGTTTTAAACTTCAGAATATCCAGTAATCATACATTTCGTAATTCAAACAATAAATGAAAATACATCTAGAAATAGTATAAATTTGATTTCCAAAACACAATGTGTATGATTTACAAGTATACACATTTAAATGTTCTCGCTTATAAATCTACTCCTGCACCTAGAAGTAACTTTACACTTCTTTGCTAATCACTGTTTCTAAGTGTAAAGTTACACAAGATGTAGACATACCTGTCTCCATCCCCAGGTGGAGCCTCTTACAATATTTAAGGTTGTATATTACTACTCATAAATGTTCACAGATAGAAAGAGGTATCCACCACCAGGTGGAGATCTCCTGATGGCAAAGGATAAGCAAACACATTAAAATGTATTATACTGTATACAAAATTATGAAATATTTTATTAGAAATATAAATGGAAATGAATTTTATATATGTCTTTTTAATCTAGAAATAATAAAACTAAATGCCACAATACAATCATGTTAATCTGTATTAATATTTTTTATAGAAATTTTATTTTATTTCCCTAAAAATAAATTTTTGTAAAATCCCACCTCCGCTAAAATATTTACTGTTATGCAATTTTTATTAAAACTTACTAGCTGTTATATATATAATTCATTTTGAATACTAATCATTATGTAACAACATCTTTAAAGTTTATTATAGGTTTAATATTAAAATGAATTCATTATTACATTTTTAAATAATATCATAATTAGATGTTAATGTTATACATGTTTTCAAGTAAACATTTTGTATATATTTATTTTAAACGTCGAAATACCGTTATTTATTTTAATAATATGTCCTATACTTTTATATTCTTTCCTTTACATCCCTGTCTCCAGTATTTTCTATTGGACTGTGTTGGAGAACGTTTGAGAGGCCATATATGGAGCTGGAGTTACTCAAAGCTTGGTCTGGAGTACATTTACAGCTGTTTGGGGATTATTTTCACATTTGTAACGTTAAAAGTACGTTTTGTTACTAGCAAGGAGCTTCGTTTTGTGTGGATTTATGTTTTGCAGTTCCATGTCCCTCTCTAAACTTCTCCTTACTCCTCCTTGAATCTCATCCCACTTAGTAGTATGTATTACCCATTTTCCATATACACATCTGTCCCTCTCACATGTTCTACCAAAAAGTAGGTCTGTATGTGTAGAGGTTTCCACATTTGTCTCCGCCATAGAAAAGACAGAAGAGGCGGAGGCGCAGATCTATGCATGTAGGAGGTTTGTGAATTGCAATTTTTACTTAGTAAGTACCACTAGGATAGTGCTGCTCTATGTACCACAAAATGCAATTTGTGAATAACGCACAATACATCATTTAGTTTAAACGTACTTTTGCTTGTACAGTGAACAATACGTATTGCACTGTTATTCGATTGTGCACAATTCCAGCCCAAAACATTCTTCATTTTGTGATTAGCTGTGTCATTCCGTTAATTCCGGTAATTTTAAAATTAGTAAAAACTGCACAGAATCACATTGGGCTGTCGCCTACCGCCACTCTGCTGGCATTAGTGCGGCCCTCGGTCACACCCAGACCGTACTTTGTGGCCCCATGTCAAAGGTTTGTGAGCACTCATGCTCTAATGTTTCTAATCAAATCCCAATTATTGTCTACATTTTAATGTAAAAGAAACGACTTGAATAGTCCCAATAACAATATTACAAGTTTTACATATTTTTGCTACGAAAATACTGTGTTAGAACATGTGATGTACCCTAGGATTTCAGATATTATTCTTGAGAATACATTGCCCACTCCCATAATTCCAAACTCTCAACTAAACGGGATTGTGTGTTGGAATGTTTAACAGAGACATATGAAGACTGGTTTGAGGTGATCCTCATTCAGTATGTATGGATACTTGATTGTTTGAAAACGGGGAGACAAGTATTTGGAAAGAGAAGTTATTTTGTTTCAAAGTGTAACCTTAATTGTTATGTGGGTGTTTGCTAAACGATCAATCAATGGTGGACTGGCCATTGACCTAAGCAGCAGGCTAATGCCGGGCCGTGGCTGCTTAAGAAGCTTATGATCTGGTGCCCTGCTGTTTCAGGGTCACTTCACTGTAGGTATTTACATTCCATCTTATTACCATCACTAGATATGAATACATTCCTAAAAGTCTGTTGTGCAAGACACATTTTATGCGGTAGCTCCACAATCACAGCCACCTTGAAAACTAAAGCTGTGCACTCATAGGCACTTTATCAATATCTCATGTTCACAGCGTGCAGGACTGCGAGAGAGGCACCCTGCCCAGCCTCGACATGCATTCAAGAATCACAATGACATAAGAAATTTCATTTTAAACACTGACGTGGTGGCCAAAATTAAAACTGTGTTGTTACGGAAATAAAGCTGCCCGTGAGTGAATGGGAGATATACACCATTCCTAAAATAAGTTTTAAAAAATACATAATAAAAATCGATGACATCCTAAACATGAACATAATTATATATTTCTGTTGACTAAAAATATGCCACTTAAGTGTTTTAAACCCTGTACAGTTCAGCCGTTTTTTATCACAAAATGTCACTACTCGGAAGTAACTTTATTATAGCATCCTTTTAACAGTCTGTGGATAGCCACTACCATTAATCAGAAAGCCACGGCGCAATGGACCAAAGGAAACTGCACTTCACTCTCATTTCTGAAAGCCTTTCCTTCTCTTACCTCACAAATATTTTTACTGACAATATATATGCTGTGAACTGTATGGAAACATCACTAAAGCCAACCCTAGGAAAAATAAAGGAACTCGAGTTCAAATTTAATGAGGAGGGTCTTTCGTTTCAGTAAACCTTAAAAACTAGAGTTGTATTTCTAAACACTTCCGGCCAGGTGTACTAACATTAGGAAGCCCGATTTCCTAATTCCGATTCTCTCAAAATAGCAGTTAGGTAATCGGTATTCCTAACATATGAAAAACTCTTTTGAGTTTCATTAGCGATTTCTAGGGGGGGTCACAAATAGACCTACCTCTTGCATATTAATGAGGTAGTTCGCAATTTGCCGCAGTGTCGTTTTTCATTATTTATGTATTACCCTTGTCCTGAGGAGGCCTAAGCAGTCAAGGCCGAAACATGGTCACGTCGGCACTTCGAAGGAGGAGTCCGTGGAACTACAGCTATTGCTTAAATTGTGTGGCGTTACACCAGAGCTAGGAAAATAAATCCCTGTGCCTTAGGTGTTTCACCAGGACTACCTCTGAGTGGTTCGCCCATAATCCTTGGGTGGACACCAGTGAGAATAACATTCTAGGGGGTTGCGTTGTGTTATGTATTGTATTGTATTGTAATTGCATTTATATAGCGCTTACTACCCCTGATGAGGCATCGAAGCGCTTTTTCGGCGAGTAGCACGCTACTCCGGGACCCATAGAGGATTAGTGTTGAATTAGTATAGTGAAACATGCAGGTACATTTTAAGTGGTGGATAGGTTAGTCAGTTATTTGGATTTGGAATGATAGCAGAAGGATAGAAGAGGAAAAAAGGTTTGTATTTATATAGCACTGGTTACCCCTGACAGGGTGTTGACGCAAGCTATTCAGGAAGCCCATAAAGGATTAGTGGTGAATTAATATGGTGAAATATGAAGTAAGTTCAGTGGTGGACATTGGTCAGTTATTTGGAGTGAGAAGGATAGCGGAGGGATGAAAGGGGAAGAAAGGTTTGCATTCATATAGCACTTGTTACTCCTGATGGGTGTGTAAGCGCTTTTCTAGCGAGTAGCACGCCACTCCAGAACCCATAAAGGATTAGTGGTGAATTAGTATAGTTGAATTAGGAATTTGAGAAGTGAACATATTAGTCTGTTAATTTTAATTGAAATGGATAGTGGGGGGATAAAAGAGTGAAAGATGTTTTTTTTGGGGCAGTAGGAGGATGATTTTGCATGAGTAAAAGGGATTTTTGGAGGGGAGGAGTCAGAGGGAAGAGATTAGAAAGGTTTGCTTTAGGGAATCGGTATAGTAAAAGAGGTGTCAGATAATGCAAGGGGGGGTAGAGTAGGAGACAGTCTAGAACGGGTTATTTTGGCGATTAAAGTAGTGGTATGGCGTTTGGGATAAATGAGAGTGGATGTAGAGGGAGTATTGATAGATGTATAGGATGAGAGATAGGGTAGTGTATTGGAAATGCTAAATTAGAAGAAAGTGATATATATATAGATTCATAAGTACCATAAGTTTGTGGATGGCGTGGGCTGGGTATTGCTAAATGGGTTAATGGGCAGCATTTCTGGCCGTGGCCCTGGTCAATCTCGAACAGGCTCAAACAGGCAACTGTCTTTGTCCTCTCCGCCCTTTATTGGCTCAAACAGGCAACTGCCATTGTCCTCTCCGCCCTTAATAGGCTCAAACAGGCAACTGCCCCTGTCGTCTCTGCCCTTAGCCTCGACACCCGGGCTGAGACACCCTAACCCTGGCCTTTTATAGCCCTAGTAATCAGGTGACCCCTTCATCCAATGGGAACCCTAGCCCTAACACTATCCAATCACAACACTAGCCCTAAAATCTAGAACCAATAGGAGACCAGGACATTACAGCCAATCTTAGCCCTAGTCCAAGCACCTTATCAGTTTAAACCCCCTGATCTCTACGTCTAATAGAGGCCCTAGCCCTAAAAGTAGTCCCAACCCAAGTCCAAGCAACCAATGGCACAGGAAGCCCTAGTCCCTACATCCAATGGAAAGCCTAACCCTACTCTTAGTCCCACAACTAGTCCAGCAACCAATCACACCGGAAGCCCTAATCGCTTCTTCCAATTAAAGGTTTAACCATAGCCCTAGTCTCACCCTATTCCCAACAACCAATAACATAGGAAGCCCTAGACCCTACTTCCAATAGAAATCCTATCCCTAACCCTAGTCCCAACCCTACATTGATTGAATCACAGACCCAGAAACCAATCAGAACCCTTAAATACCCGACCATTGAGGACACTAACCCTAATCCAATAGAAACACCAGACACAACCACCAATCAGTGTACACATGTACCAACCACCAGCAGACCATATAAGGTCCTAGCGACCTCAGACAAGGTTTGCTGGACAGGGAGTTGGAAGCTGCTTCTCCTGTTCAGAATCTCCTAGGAGACAGACAGGCTCAATCCACACTTTGGACTTCTGCAGGTAAAGGCCTCACTAACTTGAAATCTAACAATACTGTTTGAATAAAACTTTACTCCCTCTCCTGGCCAAAAAAACGAAGTGCACAATCCCTTGTAAACACAGTTTAAAGAGCTCACACACAGAAGCACCCTCTGATGTAGAATATCCCTGTTGCTGGGGGGGGGCCGTTTTCACTGGCTTGTGAACACAAAATGGTGGCTGGGGGTGCACTGTTTTCACATACAGGTCTTAGCATAGAGCAAAGAAGAAATTTGGAGGGAAACCTGAATTGTCACCAGGAATGAGAGCGATAAACTACAGAGTTTAGACTGCAAATCCCACAATTCAACACGTTATATGGAAGAAATCATGGGCAGGGAAAACCACAAGTTTAAAACACAAAACAGGTGATAAAATATGCAATCACAGGCAGGTTAAAACTACAATTTTAAACTGTAACAACCACAGGCAAAGACAGTAATCATCGAAAGGGAAAATCATTTTTTTAACAACTTTTGTTTTGGGGAAGAGACAGCACTAGACTGCCTCCTTACCACTTCGTGGACTCTGCTCACTGCAATCTTAGGAAAGAAGTTTGAGTGTGTATTGTGATATGTAAATACAGTTCTGAATAATAGACCATCCTCCACTGAAAGTTCATGAAAAACATTCTTACACCATTTGTATTCCTCATCACATGTGGAATCAAAAACACGTGCCATAACCATCTCAACAACATCCTACAGCCCTAGGTTATTATTCAACTTACTTAACCATTCTTCAAGCAAGATACACCTAAAGTAACTGTACAAACTTTGTACCCATCATCTTTCCACCACTCATCTGTAGTCTCCTGTCCATCTACATAATCACATTCCATTCAATATAAACATTGCACTTCAAAATGAGTCCTGCAAAGCAATTATCCCACTACAGACACAAGACAAAATTACATCCAAACCTTTCCTTGCAAAGAACTCCTTCAATGACTTGTGATCAGAATGGACAATAAAATTGCATCCCTATAAAATTGCTTTAATTTGATAATAGCCCAAAACACAGCCACTGCCTCTTTTTCGATAGTGGTGTGTCTGGTTTCTGCCTCCTTAAGACTCCTTGAAGCAAAAGCAATAACTTCTTGACCATCTTGAATATATTAGAACACAGGCCCCAAACCCTCAAGATTGACAAAGGTAGGTAAAGGACACGACAAACCTGGAATAAGACTACTCAGAGCCTGGCTTAAATCAAGCAATCAATGATGACCAAACCCTCCTTCTTACAATCTTCACACCAATAGAGCACTGTACCTTTCCTCAAAAGTTTCCTGATGACAAACGTTTTACTTGCAAAATCCGAAATACATTTTGAATAAAGCTCTGCCATGCCTAAACACATATGAACTTCTTGCTTGCTAGTAGGGGCTTTTAATCCTAGAATGTTATTGAATAGTTTTTCCATTAGACACACCCCCTCTTTAATGTTCACATGCCTTAAATATGTCAGTTCCCCACACGCTAGTTTGCATTTGTCAATCAAAGTAATGCCTTTGTGATTGAAAATATCCAAAACGTGCTTAATAGGAGTCATGTGGTTGCCAAGCAAATCACTGTAAATAAGATCATCTTGAAAAAACTTTAAATTGGGAAAATATCCTAACAAATTCATCATCAGCCTTTGAAAGATTGCTGCAGCCTTTGAAATATTACTGCAAATAAGCACAAACCAAAAGGCATACATATTGATCCTTAAAAAACAAAAGGTGTGTCAAATCTTTTGAGTCTTCCCTCAGTTTAACCTGGTAAAATATCGTGGTTACCCAGCAAACTAATTATTTCAGTAATATTGGGTAATCATACGCAACCTGCTCATTGAGTTGTCTCAGATCACCGCACAATCTAATGCCTCCGTTGGATTTAAGATACTACAACCAAGGGTGACAGCCAGTATCTGGCCTTTACAGGATCAATAATTTATTCTGAACAAAAACACGCCAATTCCTTTTTAACTTGTGTTTATGTGTGGTGTAAATACAGTGTGATAAATACAGAATAACTAATAGTTCAGAGAGCGTAATTAAATGTACCCTACTCTTAAACCAGTTTGTATTGTTTCCTTCATACCATTTTTTCTTGTATAAAAAAACATTACTTGTCATGCGGCATGCAATATATGATCAGGGAGCAGTCATACTTTCCACTGTTTGGAAAGTTCTCCAAGGTTTAGTCACTAAACAGTCACTAGCCATTAAAAGGTAAGTCTAGGCGAAGAATATGATGGATCGTTTCAACTATACTTCTGAATTATTTCTATCTATTTAATCACTCATATTCTATTATATTTTAATAAGCCATCATGCAGATAGTCAAACCAATTTATTTTTGTCTATTTTTATTTCCACAAGTTTACTTCATCATGCTTCTCACTTTATCAAATGCCACCCCTTTCATAAAAATACAAAGGGATGCACTGCTGTCATGCTGTAAAAAGATGAACTCAACTGTGATCAAAATGGACCCCCACCAATCATAATACAAATAGCTGCAAGGGAATCATGAGTACAAAATGCTGTCTGGGAAACATGATAAAAATGATCACCTGGTAACCCCAATACAAATGGACACTTGTTAAATACAACAAACAATTCTCACATTACACCTAGCTGACAACTTCACAATCCAGATAGTTGATAACTTGTTGGAACTTCTGGGTCAACAGTTATACAGGATTTCTACTTGACATGGCTGCTGTCTTGTGCCTTATGGATGGAAATCAGAAATTCTCTAGAGTAAATTCTAGTTGATTTAGATAGGGTCTATTTGTGATCATTGGGTTCAGTTTGACATTTTTAGTCATTTATTATACGTTTTTTCTTTTTTACAGCCAGGCACGTGGAGAACAGTCCCAAAGCTAGATCCAATAGGAAAGAGCTTGTGATTGTTCAACTAGAATGCACACCAGAGCACTAACAAATACACACATTTTTCACTGCAGACACTATAAAATGGCTGCCTGTCATGTTACTGTTGTCTGCCTACCCACTGTGTTGCAAATAGACAGACACCAATTATAATGCACAATACATGGCATTATTTAACAAATCAATAAGTAATGAAGCCTCCTTGAAATGCTCCCTTCCTTTCACTTCAGTGTTTTTGGTAGAATTATGAGTTATGAGATAACTCCAATAGGTAAATTGGGCGGTGTTTTCCTGTTTTGAGCAAAGCACATTTTATCTGGTCATACATTTCGGGGTAAGCTGTTTGTGTGCCGCTGTGGTTGATTTATCCAGCTACCATCGTAAAAGCTCAACAGAGTTCAGAGTTGGCAGTGCAGTCTGAATGCTGTTACCCAACGGCAATAAACACATATACCGCCAGATTTGGCAGCAAGCAATGGTGCTATGCTGTGCTGCATGAATTGGAGACCGCAGAAATGCACTACAATTACAAAGAAGTGGTGCAGTTCTGCTCTCTTCCTAAATTGGCGCACTTTCAACAGCCATGCACCAATGCAGGCACCTTTGCTTAGTACAAGGGTGCCGGCATTGTGGTTAACATAGTTTTTGTGCAGAAAGGAGTCCCTTTCTGCACAAAACTGTGATGTAAAGCAATGTCTTCTTTGCGTGCATGCTGTAGAATGTAGCACACATGCAAAGAGTAAAAAACGTGAAGAAATACAATTATTTCTCTGTGTTACGCCAACCTCTCAGAGGCGCAGGATTTTGACACAAGCCTGTGTCTACAATTCTTAACATTGAAATTTGCATCAAAATCTGAGGGAGGGTGCATGGAAATGCTCATGCACCACCCATTGAAGTCCTCCTCGAAACAAATAATGCAAGGCAGTGCATTGCTTTGCATTGCATTACTTTTGGATACAAAACAATGCAAATCGCCATTTATGTTGATTTACAAATACAAACCTGAATTTTACATCAGGTCTGCCTTAAAAAGTCATTCGTATCCGACGCAAAATCTTTGCAAATCATCAAAGCCAGTAATCCCAGCATGGTAAAACAGTTGAGGGATTGCAGGCACAGCCCCCCTCAAACTGAATGCTGGGAGAGCCTGCTCCGGATTTTTGTGGCACAAGGTGGACCGTCCCTCCCTTTCCTTCCTGCTCCTCATCACCCCCAGGATCAGCTCAGAGAGAGGAGCATCTGTTTGGAGTACCCGGTGGCCTGCAGCATTTATAGTGAGTGCCTCACCAATAATTAATGTTGGCAGCCGCCACTGGTGACTCTCTGCCTGACTCGTAATCGTGATTCAGTGCTGTAGGCCTAGATTTTTGGGATTATTTAGATTAGCAGTTCTTGCAAGAGGAAGGCCGAGCAGTGACCCTCATTGATCTGCGGAACTTTTGGAATCATTGCATCAGTCCTGTGCCAAACATCTATGATATATTACTGTAGGATGTCTCGAGTACACTAAAGTTTGTGAAACCCAAGAAAGTACTAACAAAAATCCCTGGATGTTCTGAATCACAACCATATCTTTCTCATCAGAAGACAAAACTGTGTCCGATTGCTGGCTTTACAATATCAGTTTTGCAAATAAGTGTAGGAAATCCATGAAATCACAAGAGAAATTCTGACTTTGTAGTGTGCTAAATTCATTAGGATATTACAGGAACATTACAATATTGTGGCTGCGTCCACTTCAATACCAAAGAATTCTGCTCCAGTCAATTGCAATCCAAGCCATTATATGAATACTGCCCTAGAATGTTCCAGATCTCTAATGCTTCAAAAAACGTACTGCACTTTAGTGAAATCCGTGTATAACCAGAGGAAAACTGCACCAAATGTTGCCAGTCTCAGAGAATCGCCAAGAAATACCTTATTTGTTGTGCGGGGCTATTAACAGATGAATATTTAGTAGAAACATACAAATCGATGCCATTAGGACATACACATTGCTCCAAATCCGTGCTGTTGCTATGGGAATACCACACTGATGTTTTCCAAATCTAAAAGGTACAATTAATTACATAGAGAAGCCACATCCTTGTGATTGTCATAGGTGCACTGCCTCCAGTTTCCCCCATCTAATACACTGAGTTAGAGATACTGCAGTAATGTGTGTGTAAGTCGTGGCATGCAATAGAATTACTGCACTGTGGGGCTTCCAAATGTAGTGCATTGGCAAAGCAATACTGCACCTTACTGTGCCACATTGAGGACGTGCACCCTATTACATAAACAGTCGTGCCAAACTCATGGAGATGTTTATCATACCACGTGCTCAAGTTTATGTTCCATCTGCCTTTCTGTACCCTTGACTCCACAACTTATTTGCCAATAAAACTTCCAGTCAGGTCTGACCCAAGGCTTACCTAGCTACTCCTACCATCAACTCGAGAGAAGGAAGAGCCTCCAAGATATATTCTATGGCAGCTTTGAAAGTCTCTGTTATGCCATCTTAATCTCATGTAATCGCTAACATTTTTGCCATTTCGCAAAACAAGACATTTTGCATTTTTGCCCACAAGAGACTGAATTGAGTGGCAAATGGCTCACTGGGGAACATTTTCTCAGTGAGCGAGATATTTCCTATTTGAAGCAGTCAGTATGTTGTGTGCCATTTTTTACTTAGGAATGTCAATGTTACTCGAGACATTGGCGAAATATATTTCGCGTAATACGATATTAATGTCATGAAAATTATGGAAATGTACAACACTTTTAATTTGGCCTCAGACTCTGAAAGTCTTTTGCGGCAACTAAATCTGACCAAACATTAGTCGGTCCTGTACTCCTGGTACAAGATTCGAATCCCTAAGCAAAAAAATACAAAAAAAACCCATAAAGCACTTCTTCACATTTCTCTCGGCGCTAGGTCTTTTTACAGGTTTGGCATCAGATACACCTTTGGAGTGTGCAGGGCAGAATGGGGTGGGTGGGGAGTAGAACTAGCTGCACTAGCTTTCAACCTATGCAGCCTATGCACTTGTCAGTGAGACAAACACAAGACCCAGGGCCCGCATATTCTCATCATGGACCAGAAAGCTTCTGAGAGTCAACACAACAGAAGGGGGTGGAAAGAACCGAAATCACCTCAGTGCTGGCTCCCTCAAAATGGAGCATCCTTATTTTGTATTTGTCTCGGTTGTGTCACTATCGGCCCTCTTTATATTTTGGAACTGATATCTCTAAGTTTGTATACGAGTGCAAGCACATCATTCATTTATTGCAGCGACTATGTTTCAAATACTTCTTTCATTCCATCGGAGGGTGTCTATAGAGGTGCTCCATCAGCACAATAGAATCCTGGGCGAATGCTGGTGCTTGTAGGTAGTAAATTATGTTGCCACTGGTCTGAGAGCAGTGCACATCTCGATGAGCACAGTACTTACGGCCTGAGGGCTTTTTTCTGTAGTTTTTACATAGTGGGATCTTGGACCAAGGGCTTTTGCAGCGCTTTAAGCTCCAAATACGTTGCATCAGGTCACGTTTTATTTTGTAAACACGATGAGATTAAGTGATTTGCCCATAATAGCTGGATGTTGAACAAAGCCGGGGCTCGAACCTGGCTCCTTGGTCCCAAAGTATGTAATAAGACATCCCCTCAGTTAAGTACAACTGTTAAGATTCTAACCTTGAAAAAATGTAACAAGCACTTTGTGTACAGTTACATCCTCTGGTAGCACTCCGGGGTTGCTGCTGGTTGGTTTGCAGCGTCTATGGGTGCCAACATCTCATCGTGGATGTGGCAGGAACTTTGGGCTTCTACTGTGGTGGTGACTGGAAGTTTACCTGTACATCTATTGTGGTGTCTGGCAGTACCTTCTGATGTTACTGTGGTTTTCACCAGCATTCTTGAGCTTCTAGTGTCTTGCTTATCAGCATTCCTTGGCCTTTTCTGAGGTGATTGGCAGTGCTCCTACACTTGCCCTGTTTGACAGCTTGCTTTTGCTGCCCAGGGTGGTTGGCAGTGTGAGTGGGTTTCTACTGATGTGTCAGACTGGACATCTGGAAATCTCTCTGATGTTCTGCTGCACACCTTCCTTCTGCTAAAACCAGTACCTTTGGCAGCTGTGTAAGTAGCAAAACTCTGGTGTTTGAATGCACCCTTGAACTGCTACTGTGGTGGTTGGCAGAGCCGGCTTGAGGGTGATACAACCGGTGCCACTGCTGACTTCAGGGAGCGCCGTGTTGGCAGGTTTATTTTGGGTTTAAAAGCACATGCTGCAGTGTTCTTTGCCTCCAGCAATTTCCAGGCAACAATAAAATAGTCAAGATTATCCCCCACCCACCACCCCCACCCCCGCAATTTATGTTCTTCCTGGAGAGAGAGAGGTTTTCACTGATCATAAAATAGCACAGAGGGTAAATATGCCTGCTGCAATGAACGTGTATTATGCAGATCACAAAGTGCTTATAATGTAAAAAGGTCAGTGGGTTACTGCTTTTCTAAGAGACATCCCTTTGTTACTTTCAGTTTATAAGTGAGAATCCCAATATAGAACAGTGAATTATTAACTGTCATCAAAGAACTGCATGCACACTGCAAAGTATACACTAAGGCATAGATTAGTGTTGCAAAAAAGGTTTATTTAGCTAAAAATCGATTCCTATTATTAGAGGGGAACCCCCAACTATGGCGGTCCATTTTCAATTCTGAATTGGTGCTTCTCCAGACGAAGCACTCTTAAATCATACTGCCTTGCAGTTTGGATGACGTCACTCCCACACCTTGCAGTCCTCTGGCTTATGTAACATTTGTTATACGCTGATTTGCATAGGTGATTGATTGTCTCTGTGTATTGTGTGTCATGCAAAGTGCTCTGACGCCCTACACTTGTATGAGTGGAACTCTGTAACTAATTAAATGCATCTGAAAGAGAGTGGTTATTGAGTCTTGAGGGGCACTGTTGAAAGGTGCTGGTGGGGGAATCCGTGGGGGAGGTGGTCACCACCTTCACCAGGAAAGTGAGCCCCAACAAATATTGTGGCACCCTGGTGTTTGGTACCACTCCTGGGCTAACATTGAGATGGCTGCCCTACTAATTCTAACTGCTGTGTTTGGCAGTAGCATATGAATGCTTTTTGTATTGCTTTTGGGCATCCCTAAGATTCCTTTGCTGTGACTGGTGGCGACTACGGGCTTTGACCACTGTGGTATGGAAAAGCGCCTGTCACCGCTAATGTGGTGTTTGACACCACCCCACACCAGCCCTAGGCTTGTATAGCGATGACTGGCGCTTCCCAAGCTTCTGCTGTGGGATTTGGCAGCACACTGTTGGCGCTGTAACAACTCAGTTTATGCTCTGAGGATTTGCATCTCCCCTATACTTCGAGGAGGAGTTTGGAAGCTCGTCTGGGTTCCTGGCGTGAAGTTCGGCCGCCAGCACCGCTGCGCGCCCACTGTAAAGTTCTGGGTGGGCTGTCGCACCTCAGGGCGACGAGTCCCACCCTCCCTGTTATCTGGTAAAGCTTGCGCCTCTGACTGGATCGCCGCTCACCCCTCGTGAGGTAACATTTGCCTCAGCAGCGCCGCTGCGCGCCCACTGTAAAGTTCTGGACAAGCAGCGGTTCCACCCTGCCTGTCATCCGGTGGAGCCCGGTTCCTGAAGCGCATCTGACTGGATCTCCGCTCCCCCCTCGTGAGGTAGCATTCGCCTCCGCAGCACCGCGCGCATCCACTCCGGCTCTGCGTCACTCCAGCCGCGTGCCACGCGCGGGAAGCTTCAGCCCTCAGAGGCGTCTTATCTCTTCTGGGGAAGAGCATGAGAAGAACTGTCTGTAACGAAGCGGCGCTGTATGTGCCCGGGACTCGACGGAAATTCCCGGGTGTTCCCTGCGCTGGGCCCAAGCCCCCTGCTCCCCATCTGCGAGATTAGACAACCACGTGCTTCAGACCTCGTGAGGGAGCCACATCCTGTCAGCAGTGGGTATCCAAACTTCTGCTCGTGAAGCAGGGCGCTCACTGTAGACACGAGCAAGTGCAGGTGCTCACTGTCTGACGGTGCCGGGCAATTAAATCACTGCTTTCTTCCACAGAAATAAATCCCTCCAGTAAATGTCACCGGCCATGTGACACTCCGCCTCATTTAGCACAGAATCTGCTGTAGGTGTGATCAGATAACCACAGATACTGGGCTACTACCCAGGGCTTTCAGTGGGATGAAAAAAAGGAGGGGCGTGGCCAATGTAATAAAGGGAGTGGCTTCAAAACACATTCACTAAAAGTCTGTGTTTAGCATAGCTTGCCACCCGACTGTTATTTTGCTGCTTCTGTCATTGCATCCAGATGTATAGGATAACAAGTAAGATTGCACCTGCAACAAGCTAGAACGATTGGCGTTGTCAAACGTTTTTAGTTGAATATAATATTTAAGTACCAGCTAGGGCTTCACTGTATATAACATTGAAAATGCTTGAGTTCTGACACGATGACTCTGAAAGAACTACAAG
Organism: Lissotriton vulgaris; assembly: GCF_964263255.1. Lineage (NCBI taxonomy): Eukaryota > Metazoa > Chordata > Amphibia > Caudata > Salamandridae > Lissotriton > Lissotriton vulgaris. The sequence continues at coordinate 1,500,282,267 of NC_141691.1, forward strand.
GAGTATCTTTAAAGTTTCATCACAGGCTGTGAAGGGTGGTCCTGCTGCAAAGTTCAGATTATTTTTTCTCCCTGAGAGCAAAAATGGAAAGCCCGCTAGGGACCCGTCCGGCACCGGCAGGACTCGCCCCAATTAAAGCCCTGCTACTACCTTTCTTTCACTTTTAGGAAGTGTCCTCCCCGCCCCCACCCCCCCCCCCCCCTCCTCCCCCCTCCTCCCCCCCTGTGCTGTCAGTCCGGTGCGCGGGCTATGCTGCCATCTCTCCAACCATCGCTCAAGTCACGACAGACTACAGCCGTGGAGCTCACGTAGCAGGCGCAAAAACTTTCTGCGCTGCGCACTCTCGAACGCATTGTGTTATCTGCGGCCGTTCGCTCGTTGCGCACGCACACTGAGGGGGCTCACAGGTCTAACCCTCTTAGCAGCCAGCGGCACCGGGATCAAGCCGCTTGAGTCATCCTTTCAAGACTGACGACATGTCAGCTCAGTCTGGATTATCGGTTTTGCGCCTCTTCTCGAAGATAATCTATCGTTCGGCATTTAAAATGAGCGCCCTTCGTTCGGCATTTAAAATGAGCACCCACAGTGGGGACACATTTCTATGATATAATGGAAACCCAAAATACCACCCCCCCCTCCCCCCAGCAGTTCATGAAAAGTAACTTGTAACAGCACTTACCGACGGCCCTTCGGTTGTTCTGCCTCAGGATGGGCTCAGCCAGCTCCGTGGGCCGGACCCGGTGCTGCTGCTCAGGTGTCTCTCGTCCGCTGTAGCGCCTCGAAGCCGCTCTGCCGTTGCCGCGCTCCCCCTTCACGCGCTTGATGAGCTTCAGCAGATCCCTCTTCTGGTCCTGTAGCTCCTCTTCCCTGCTCGGGGTGCCCTGCGCCGGGGTGGGTAGCAGCAGCAGGAGGATGGCCAGCAGAGAGGGCCATTTCCTTGCACCCAGCATTCCTCTCCCTGTTTTCCTGGGAAAGAGGCGAGAGAGCGCAAGTTATTGGCGAGCTAGCTGATGGCCATGCCAGCCCCCAGCCCTCTCCTCATTCTTGGGGGCCAGCCGACCCCTGTCCTGAACAGAACTGGATCTGAGAATAAACAGTGAGTCAAGGGTGCTGCCGGGAGCAGAATGTCGGCGCCTCCGTTGATGCGGGAAGAAATGAGTTTTCACACTGTGTAAGTCTCCTAAATCAAAACTCCCTCTCGCCTCTCCTCTGAGTCCATCAAATGGGAGCCTCTATTTTATTAAAGGCTGTAGTGGCCTGCCAGGGACTGGCCGCGCCTGATTGACTGGGCGCACTCTCCACCCACAGGACTGCCGCTGCCTCCCACCCCAGCGAAACCAGAGCCCCCGGGCAGAGAGCGCTCGGATTAGAAAAGGTATTACGGGCGGCAGTGATAACAAGCCGGGCTTTGTCTGGGTGTGTTCGCAGCATCCCTCTTTTCTCTTTGCCAAGCAGTAAAGTTGACGGCTGTTTCCTCTGCACACCCAGAAAGCTGCAATTCAAAGCCGCTCATCCCGCCCTGACACCCTAAACTCCGCTCCGAGTTAACACCTGGAGCTGCCTGAGCCACAAATCACGGGCTTTCTCGCCTCAGGCAGATGCTGATAACATATCTACAGTAATGAGGCTTGATTTCACAATTTAAAAAAAACAGAATGCAAATGTTTCACTTACAGTACTCCTATGGCTTGTACGGTTACCTTTCTGGTATCTATTTTAAGTACCCCTGAGTCAGGTTTCACAGTGTAAGCATTTCTACAGATTTTTTGAGAGAATTGAATCTGAGCCCAAACATTAATTTCTTCTTTAGTTCTTTCTTCATTCCATTATTGTTCTCTTCCCCCCTTCCGTTCTCCTCTTCTCCCTTTCCACGCCCTTTCTTTCTTCCTTCCTTTCTCTTTTCTCTCATTTTTCACCCCTCAGTTCTTAACTCCTTCGCTTAAACAATCCTTCCTTCCTTCCTTCCTTCCTTCCTTCCTTCCTTCCTTCCTTCCTTCCTTCCTTCCTTCCTTCCTTCCTTCCTTCCTTCCTTCCTTCCTTCCTTCCTTCCTTCCTTCCCTCCCCACTTTGCCCTTTCTCTCCCTCCTCCCAGCCATTTCAGTCCTTTCATTTCCTCAATTCTTTCTTCATTTCTTCACGTCTTCCCTTTTTCTCCGGCGCTTCATCTCATCATCTCCTTTCTTTAATAAACGCCTCCACCCACCTTCTCATCCTCCCTCATCCACTCAACTACTTACAATCCGCTCATTTTTCTTTTTTCTTTTCTCCTTAATCATTATTCGGCATCTTTTCCTAACTTCCTTCTGCCCTTCCTTCCATCTATATTCTCCCTCATTAATCGTCTGTGCTTCCTCCCTTCGTTTCTCTTCCCCTCCCACTCTTCCACCTCTTCCTTCCCCTACTCAATGCTTTCTTTCTTTCTTCCTTCCTTCATCCATATTCCTCATCTTTACTTTCACTCATCGCTCCCCTCTTCATTCTTCCCCTTCCCCCTCCCGGTACTCCCAACACCATCCCTAACAGCCTGCTCTCTTTTCAGGCTTCCCTCTGCCGTTGGCTCTCTGACCGCCGAAGCTAATGGAACGCACCTTAATGAATGGATGATCCGATGAGGAACTTTTGTTACTTCTGCTGATAATCCGCGAAACTTTCTAGGCCGGTCGCCAGAGGCAGCGGATGCTCCGGTCCCTCCAGTCGGCACACAGGACGTGCTGCTCGGCCAATTGGTGCGCTGCGCTTCGCAGTCCACGCACTTGTCGTATATATATGTTCACCTCGAGCGAGAGTGTAAGACTATCGACTTTAGGTGGGTGGCAAGCGGTGAAGACATCTTTGGTAATTCACTCTTCGACTCACCCTTGCTCTCACCGGCACCCCCTCCCCTATTCCCGGTGGATGGCAATTGAGAGCCGTCAATTAGAGCGGCTCGCGTCTATTGGTGAGATGTGATTTCCCTGCAGATCAGGTGCGCTGTGGTAGCACAGTAACCGGCTCCGAGGGGGTAGTCCCTTGCCAGGCATCAGCCTCCCCTGCAATGCCACTCATGCCTTCATGTCAGTTATTAAAGCGATCAGAATACTAGGCATCAATACCGGCGTGGAGTGGGCGAGCCACCGAGGTGACAGGATGCAGGCCACAGACCAGCTAGCAGTGAGAATTCGTCTCTTTTCCACCTACCGGACAGATAAAAAGCGTGTCCGCCTGCATCTTCCGTCATTTGCGAGGACACAACGGTCATTTGCAACAAGAAAGTACCGTTTAACCTGCGCAAGCTCTGCGACACGCACACCTGCCAAATCACACGGTGGTGCCACCGTTTGACACACATATCAGCTCCCATCACACGGTATCCCGACGAGCAGCCGATATCACACAGTGACAAGGAAACGAGTTGACTGTAAACAGTGTGTTTTCAGGTCGTTTTCCGAGGCTTTGGATTTCCGAGGTCCATTCAGGGGAGTGAAAACACCCGAGGACACGCACCAGCCTCAGCATGCTTTTTTTGTTGTTTTTTTTGAAGGGTGTTGGGATTCAAAAGTGCCTCGTAGGCACTTCTCGGCACGAGGCCCACCCCTTCAAGGCCCCACCCCTCCTCACACGTGAGATTGTTGTTCAAGTTGGCAGGTATGGACACGTCTGTCTTGTGATGGAGATGTCATCGGACCGGAAGTGGTGACCCGCGCAGATCCTACAAATGAGGCCTTGACAGGAGTGCAGTGACAAGCAGACAGTATCCGACACGTGAAGGGTAGATAGGCTGTTCATTGGAAACTGACAGCAGTCAGGTAACGCCCCAGGTCGAGTTCATGAAAGAGGATGCCTCATTTACAGATTTGAAACTACGATGATTCGCGGATACTGAGTGGCTACCGTCAAAATAAAAGAGTAGCCCCAATTTATTTAAAATGTGAGCGTGATATATTGTAGAGAAAGAAATATTCCCCCGGTAAACAAATAAAAGAGGTCACCTCAAAATCATGCTAATTAGCCTTTGTCTATGAGGATGCTGTTGGGTTGATGGATAAGGTACGCTTAAAGCAAGGATTGCGTAACAATAAACAAAGGACAAACGCAGACGTCTCTAATGATCATGTTGCCCCTGGCTTTAAAATGTTTTATTTGATGTAATCGATAAACAAACTTTGCAAAAGAGACTTCATTTTTTAGTTACTCAGATCACAAGCTAATCTATGTTATTAAAAAACATAAATATTCCGTCAAAAATGTGAAGGAAATTCATCACTTTGATTAGCATCTAATAAAAGCCATGGAGCGTCCCAAGTTGTGGTGAGCGATGCAAGCCCTCATGAATGGTGATCTCATGACCTCACACATGACAACAGTCACGCAGCCATTCCTGTCACCAAACAATTCCCTTAATGTAATGCCACTCTTGACTCTGAGAGCTTTGTGTTAGGTTTTTTTTGCATCAGGACCTCATTTTAGAGAACTGAATTTCTATACATATTCTTACAATGAAAATGCCGAAGGTTGTGAACAGTGCCCCATATTCTGAAGTTATCTCCCAACAAGACTTTGCTACTCATGTGTAGTATTCAAAACCAGCCAAAGATATTCTTGCAAAAATACTATTAACTAACAACGCCTTCCATGACAATTTATAATTCACACCTCAGAATTATGTTTTATTATGTTGCTGACTGTTAATTGATGTGTGTAACCTTTGTTTTCTTTCATATTCGTTTCTTTCTTAGTCTTTTAATCCTGTTTATCACCACCTTGTAAAGCACTCTGCCGTCTTTGTATAGGGTCACGACAGCACTTTATAAAAACATGACACAAGTAAATATGTATAAAGCATCATTCCTATGCCCCGTATATATATATATTTTTCAGTTCCATGTCAAAGTTCATTATTATAATTTTACTTCCAGGTCTAAGGTATTAGTCAGTTAATTTGCAAACTGGGCTCTGTAGCTAGCCCAATTTTGGTTATTTTTTACCCGTTTACCAGTCCTCCATTCTGGGATGGGTGAAGTGATGCCCCTAAACAGGAGGGGAAGACATAATAACCCCATGAAAACATGATATTATCAACACTTTAATGTAGTGAGATAGATATTTGAAAGTGACAAGTTCTTCCCTTAAGCATTTTTACAACCGTGAGGTATGTTTACTAGAGTTTTGCTCTCACCCTGTGTGACAGAACAAAATGAAAAAAAAAGCAAGGCATCTATTTACAGTACGTTAAAATGGCCCATGAGAACATAAGTGTTAGACCTGACATCATCATCATCATCACAATCAAACTTTATTCAGCTTTTTTGTAAAAAACCATCAAAGTACACAAAGGATAAAACATTGTCAAATTACAGTTTAAAAATATAAAAACTGATACATTATCAATGGGCATATTAAAAAGAACACTAAAAAGATGGCAAGCCGAACAAACATCAGAATACATTAAGAAACGGCTAAGGGCCATGCTTCCTGAAGAAATGAGGGGAACGTTCCTAAAATGCACAATGAATAGGTACACATTTTGCAGAACAATTAATAATATGGTGCAGTCTTTTATAATAATTTCTGGCGGATTACCAGAAGGAAAATAAAAAGCAACTGACAGAAAAAACTATCAGTTCAGATACGTCTGATTTTAAAATTCTGTACGAAACCTGATACTGCCTAAGTCCTAGATTAAGGCAGATTGGACTTATCCACCTCCTGCGTATCTGCTGGTATTTAGGGCAACAAAAACAAGATATGTTTTTTAGTTTCTTTGACAGTAGTGCAGGAAGGACATCAATCCAATACTAAGCCAGACGCCTCCTTACTAGGACATTTTAGGAGCAGATTGCCATATCGGAATCTCATATATAGACTTCTTGCAAGGGGGAGAGATCAGATCCAGAAAGGGTTCAAATTGTGGAAGTGACTTTAAAGCTAAAAATATAGATGTTAACTGACCAATGGTCAAATTGTTAGCATAGTTAACGGCCACCACCTCCCAATATCTGGCTTTTAATCTCAGTAAATCATCTCTTGTAGCCCTATCCGGATGTTCCCTCAGGTCCTTCATACTCAATATCTTGCAGCCGTCTGAAATGTGTTCAAACCATGGTAAACTTTTTGCACCATTGATCATCATAACCTCCAGAAGGGAATTTCAATAATCGATAAGTTGGGGGTTATCCATAGGCGCAGCCAGTAGGTTAATTGTTTCAGAGCAGCCAGATCCCCAATTCTCTTCAGCCCAAGATCACTGAAGAGGGGAATCAGAGGAGTTATAATCGTTAACGAGATGAGAGATCTAACAAAGATGTTTTCACATGTTATCAGCTTATTGGCATTGGGATAGCCCCAGATCTCGGCTCCATATAGGGCTCCACTTTGGGCTTTTGCACAATAGATTTCCAGTGCTGGGGATAGGGGTTGAGTGTAAGATTGTTTATTAAATTTTAATATAGATTTAGACCTTTGGCATCAGATTAGGTAACTCTTATTTAGCTGGGGATCCCAATTGAGTGACTCACTCAAACCTATTCCTACGTAATTAACATTTTTTACCCGCTCAAGGGGCTCGTGTGTAATCTTGATCTCCCGAAGGCCTTCCCAAACTTTCCCAAACACTATATATTTTGTGTGGAGGTGTTGAGGTTCTGTGATTCTGAACCCGTTTCATAAAGGTCGTCGTATCGGGACGATTTTGGTAATAGCGAACCGCAACTGACCAGTGCGGCAAGTACGAGTGTTTTCGTCATGTTCGAGTGATGGATTCAGTATGAAATTAAGGATTTCGTTCTGAACCTTCGGGTTCCATTTTGTGTACGGCAGCCATTTTGTGGTTGCCCTCTCATATACCGATGACTTCTGCCGAACGAGTCCTTGGGACACGTACACCTTTAGCTGACTTCTGTGTGACGTGAGTGAGCTGACTCTGTTGCCCGAAGCTAACTTGCTGAGCCAGTTCCTGGTCCGGCAGCTGGTCAAGATAGAGATCAAAGAGCAGGACATTGCTGAGTTTATGGTACCCACACTCACCCTTCTATCTTGCTTCTCATTTGTTTCTGTTCCTTCTTTTATGGCCTGTTTATGGTTTGGGTTGTGGTCCTTTTATTATGGGTTTGTCCGGCCTGTCCGAGCAAGAATGTTGGGCCTTCCCGTGTAATTGATGGTGGCCTGGACGACTGAAAAGTGGGCTTGTCGTTATGTGATACCTTTTGCAATGTCATCTGTGATTGGATAGTTTGTAAATAATTGGTGCTAGTCAGGAATGTGATTCTTAGCATAAAAGACGATGTCTCGCAATACGAAAATTGTGCAGTCTCTAGCGAACCACCCGTGTCGTGCTTCGTAGACTTCTGTTCCTGGTTGCAGCCAATAAATTTGATATTTGACGCCACCAAGAAGTATCCTGTGTCTCTGTATGCCAAGACAGGTGAACTCGAAGACATCAGGCGTTTCCCCTGGCGCCGCTGGGTTCTAAAACCCGGTTCTTCAGTTGGCGCCCCACGTGGGTTGACTTCAGTGGTACCGGTCCAAATCTGAAGATCGTGAGGAGCTTCGTGTGAAAATTCTGGAGGAAGGCCTACCACTTCATCGACCCCTGTATGTCGTCGTGGTCTGAAAGTCTTTGCTGCGAGGTTCCCCGCTTTCCAATGACTACGAAGGACTGCTGCCCTGACTGTCGCCCTGTCTTGGACCCCCTTTGATGATTTGTAGAGCGAGACGATAGACGGGTCTTCTGGTGACGTCATCGATATTCCAGTTAAGTATGAGTGGAGCGTCTCCCAGTCCTTACTTTTTGGGTATCCCTTGGGATCTTTTGATTTGGTACTTGCAAGCTCCAAAGCCGAGGGACTCGTGTATTTGCGAGACTATCGAGTATGATAATCCCTTGAAGTTTGAAGCTAGACTAGTGAGCGAAGCTGCCTGGTCTTAGCAGACTTTGAAAGATATTTTGTTGTGGTTGTAATAGGGATTCCCGATTGGAGGATTCGTGTCCGATACCTCCGGTTGGAACTCCGACCTATGAGCTCTATTTAAAACATGGTGTGGGCCCCATTACGTATAATGAAGTATGGGTAAGATACACCAGAAAGGATGGTGTTTTAAAATGGCCCCAACATGGTAGCTATGACACGGAGATTTTAGATAATTTGGAAGTTAAACTGTTTAAGAAGAAAGCCCGGCCGGCGATGTTTGACTCTTTCCGCCTCTGGCGAAAGGAAGCCAAACAGAAAGGAATTAAACTAGCGAAGAAAAATAAAAGAGAGAAGGGTATATCGATAATGCAGGCTGCTGTACAGTTTAAAGATAATGAGGAAGAACAAGCGAGTGAGCAGTTGCACAGGCAACGTAAGATAGCTATCGATAAATGTTATCCAACTTTGTCACTTCTTCAGCAAGGTGCAACGAAGGAACTTGAGAAAGATCCTTTGATGTCACATTTGTTGAGTTCTCCACCCCCTTATGTGCAGAGCGCTACAGCACCTCCGCAACCTTTAGTTGCGCAACCTCCAGTTGCTTTGCCTCCTGTTATTGCACAACCGCCAGCTCCTCTTCAGTTGGCTCCTATTCCTCTGGTGCAGCCTTCTCAAGGGCCACCGACTTTGCCTCCTATTCCGCCTCCAGTTCCTATGACTTTGTCTCCTGTATTTTTTACTTCCTCTGATTCTCCTTCTGGTACTACTTCTAAGTATACTTCGTCTCATTCTGTTTTTCACCTTGTTCTTGCGACAGCTTCTCCTTCTGTTCGACAGAGAATGACCAATACTGTTACTGGTCTTTTGTCCCCTTTCTTTGGGTCATTGAGTATGACCCCTGTTTCGGCGCGTAAACAGTTGTGTAGCCAAATGCCTGGTCCCGAAGAGCGGGAAGTATTGGATCATTTAGCGCGTAAATGGGTTACTAATTCTTCGAGATATGATTTAGAGTCTGTTATGGATGTCTTCCGTCAGTGGGAAGCACCAAAGCAGAGGTATGTTTTTGACATGATGTGTACTTTCCTTCATGAAGAATGGGAAGATGGTGATTTGGGACAGACTCCTTCTGAGTTGTTCCGTGTACAGTCCGAGTTTGCGAAAGGTACGATTGTGGGTCTCCATGTTGAAAGAGCAGTTGCGACACTGCTTTCGTTTAGGAGCGAGTCTCCTTCTCAGCCATTGTTTGAGCCTGATTCTTTTGTTAGGAGAAGGGTGCGACAATATCCAATGAGAGAGGTTCCTCCGGTGTGGAAAGAGGCAGTTCAGGCTGATGCTAATGCTGGTATTGCTGCTGTGGATGCTCATTTGCAGCGTGTTTGGGTACATGTTCTGTGGAAGCGAGCTGAAGTCTTGGCTCTTAAGCAGACTTTAGCTGACCCCCGTAAAAATCCAGCAGGGTAATATAAAGAGTTATCGTAGACAGCAGACACATGTATTATGAATCTAGCCGATATAGACATGTTGTTTGGGAATGTGGTTCCTCAGCCCTTATGAAACCTGAGCCTCTAGTTGCAGAACTTCCTGTTAGGATCATTAATTATATGAAGACTTTGATGCCCGGTATGCGAGTGAATTGGGATAAATTGTCTGCGTGCAAGCAGAAGAAAGATGAAAGTGTGTCGGATTTCTTCACTAGGTTCGAAGAGACGTTTATCAACCATAGTGGTCAAGACATGAGTACGGAAGGTGGCAAACGGTTGTTCGTAGATAGGTTTGTGCATAACTTGCTTCCCGAGTTGTGTACAAAGTTGAAGGATTCAGAGAGTTCGTGGGCTGTTTCTTCGTCGGCGCAGATATTGGCTACTGCACAGTATTACGAGAATAGAGATAAGGATGAGAAAGAGAAAGTGGATAGAAAGACTAAAGATTTGAAGACGAAGGTTCTTTTGCAGCAAGCGTATCCGCCTCGTAATAATCAACGCGATTATCAGCAACCTCAGCAGTTTCAGAGAAACTCACAAAGGTTCGAGTCTTCTCAACCGCGTTTTTCTGTAGGCCCTAATCAATGTGCGTATTGCAAAGAAGAAGGTCACTTCAAGAATAGTTGTCCGGTTTTGTTACAGAGTACGAATGGTGCTTCTGGTGTGAGAGGTCGAGGTGTTCAGCAAGCTCCTAGAGGTAGGGGACGTGGTGCGTTCCCCCAGAATTAGCGTTCCTTTCCTCCACAGAATTCTATGAATTGTTTTGATCAACAGAATGGTGTGTCTGGTAGGACGACTCAGTACTATGCTGACGACTACTATGTCGAAGGTGAGAATGTTGACGGTAATGATTGCTAGGACAGCCATAGACAAAGAGAGGGAGTTGTGTCAGTTCCAGTAGATCAGAGTAGACCTTATGTTGAGGTGATTACAACAGGTGTGTCAGAGCCTTTTCTTTTGGATACTGGTGCGACGAAGAGTTCTATCATGCACTTTAAACTCCCTGGCGCACCTTTGTCTAGCTTGACGAATGTTTCCGTAGGTTTTTTTGGCGCCCCAGTTTGTAATCCGGTTTCTAGTCTTTTGTCTCTTTCTGTTGGATCTTGTAAATTTGAAGCACCCCTCATTCTAGTGACAGGTTGTGGTGAGAATTTGTTGGGACTAGATCTGTTGAAAAGATTGTATGCGACGCTACATTGTTCTCCTTCAGGAGTACAGCTTACATTGGGTAAGAGAGTGATCTCTCCGATGTATTTGTCTAAAGACCGACTTCCATTGGAATTACGTTCTCTCCCTGATACTCTTTGGGCTACTGGTCCTAATGATGTGGGTCTTTTGGAGATTCCACCATATGTTGTGACGTTGAAAGCAAATGTTAGATTGCCACGTATTCCTCAATATCGGATCTCTAGTGATGGTGAAAGAGCGCTTCTAGCGATCATCTATGACCTGATCGATAAGGGTGTGATTGAAGAAACGAGAGGTAATGTGTGCAATAGTCCGGTTTTGCCTGTTCTGAAGCGTACTGATTCTTCGCAACCGCCCGTGTATAGGTTTGTGATCGATCTTCGCGAAGTGAATAAGATTGTAGTTCCGCAATTTCCTGTTGTTCCAGATATTACTGCTTTGTTGACTATGATTCCTGCTTCTGCTACCTGGTTTTCGGTGATTGATTTGAAGAATGCTTTCTTCAGCATCCCGATTGCTGAGGAGAGTAGAGATATTTTTGGCTTCTCTTTAGGAGGCTGAAGTTTCCGGTTTAAACGCGCTCCTTAAGGCTATTGTGAGAGTCCTTCGATCTATAGTCAGGCTTAGAAAACACAGCTTGATACGATTGTCTTACCTGATGGTGCTGCTCTTATTCAGTATGTTGACGAATTGTTAGTTGCTGCTGATAATGAGGAGATTTGTAAAGAAGCTACTTTGTCGTTGTTGCGTCATTTGTCTGACTTCCATCAGAAAGTGTCTCTTTCGAAGTTGCAGTATTGTCGACAAGAAGTGACCTACTTAGGTCATCTCTTATCGAAGGAGGGAAGAAAATTGACCCCAGAAAGAATTCAAGCAATTGCGAGAATGAGTGTGCCAACCACGCAGAGAGAAGTGCGTGCCTTTCTGGGTATTACTTCATACTGTAGGCAATGGATTCCAAATTATTCGCTCCTTGCGAAACCTTTGTTAGCTCTTACAGTTAAGGATACTCTGAATCCTAGTCCTTGGACTGACGAATGCCAGAAGAGTTTTTCTGAATTGCGTGATGCGTTCTGTTCGGCTCCTGTGTTGGGTACTCCCGACTACAGCAAGCCTTTTACACTCTGTGTTCACGAGAGAGAGGGATGTGCATTGTCAGTTCTTACACAGCAGTTCGGCGATAAACAACGTTCATGTGCATATTTCTTGTCGACTTTGAATCCGGTAGCTAGAGCCTTGCCGAGTTGTTTGAGAGCTACAGCGGTAGCAGCTGTTTCTATCCGACAGTCTGCTGGTTTGGTGATGGCTAATACGTTGATTGTGATGGTTCCACATGAAGTGGATACCTTGTTGAACAGGACCAAGACACAGCACTTAACTAGTGCTAGGTTGTCAGGTTATGAGTAGACACTCTTAGCGAGTCATGTGCATATAAAGAGATGTAACACGTTGAATCCAGCTACGTTGTTGCAGATTTCTGTAGAGAAAGATGTCTTTGAACAGCATGATTGCTTTCTTAGGACAGAAGAGGAAACAAAAGGGAGAATAGACCTTAGGGACACTCCTCTTCCAAAGTGTGATGGTACCTTATTGGTAGATGGTTCATGCTTCAAGCTTCCGAATGGTGATACGACTGCGGCATATGCTGTTAAGACTTTGCATACGATTGTTGAAGCTGCATGTATCCCACATAATTCAGCTCAAGCAGCAGAGTTGATTGCATTAACAAGAGCATGTGTGTTGTCGAAAGGGAAACGAGTAACTGTGTATAACAGTCAGTATGCGTTTGGTGTGGCTCATAGTTTTGGTCGCTTGTGGAAGGAACGTGGGTTCCTCACGTCTCATGGAACTAAGATTCACCATGGTCAGTTGGTGAATGAACTTCTTGAGTCGCTTACGTTACCGATGCAAGTTGCGATCGTGAAATGCAGTGCACACAAGAAGGTTACCGATGACGTTGGTCGTGGTAATGCGTTTGCAGATGAAGTTGCGAAAGATGTGGCGAAAGATGTGATGAGTCGAATGTATGTTGCGGGTCCGGCAAGATGGGTTCCGGATAGAGGTATGTGTGAAGATACGATAGAGAGTGTGAAGTCAATTCAAGCTGAAGCTACAGACAAAGAATTGAGTGTTTGGAGAGAGAGTATGGGTAAATTGGATTCGAACGGTTGTTGGATTGAGTTGTCAGAGCATCAACAATGGTTGTTACCTGATGCGTACGTGCTTGCAGTGGTTACGATGGCTCATGGAATGGCTCATATTAGTGCCAAAGGGATTTGTAAGTTGTTGGCTCCAGTATGGCAAAATGCTGCAGAGAACGTGGTTAAGAATTGTATGGTTTGTCTGATGTATAATCCTGGTAAGGGAACTTCAACTCCAGCTGGTCATTTTGCGCCTCCAACATTTCCGTTCGAGGTTTTGCAAGTAAATTTCATTCATATGGAGAGGTGTAACAACCTGAAGTACGTCCTCGTGGTTGTTTGTGCCTTTTCGAGATGGGTAGAAGCATATCCCCTGAAAGATAATACTGCTCTGTCCACAGCTAAAGCCTTGATTAAGGAATTTTTCCCTAGGTATGGTTTGCCGAGAATGGTCTGGAGTGACAATGGGAGTGAATTTGTGGGTCAAGTGATGAAGAGAGTATGTGATGGATTAAGTATTCAACAGAAATTTCACGCTGCAAATCATCCCCAATCAGCTGGTTTAGTTGAGTGCTATAATGGCACCAGGAAGCTGAAGTTAGCCAAGATTCAGGCGAGCTCTGGTCTCCAATGGCCCGATGCTTTGCCATTAGCACTTTTGTCAACTAGGATGACAGTACATTCTCGAGTGGGACTTAGTCCCTATGAAATTGTTTTTGGTCACCCGGTAAATATATGGGGAGTGCCGAGGCCGACGAAATTTAGCTAAATCGAACATCCTGTATTGCTTGACTATCTGTATGATTTGACGGCTAAATTGCGTGCCTTACACCAACAGGTTCACAAAACACTGCCCCAAGCATCTGAAGATCCAGGACACACCATCAATCCTGGTTCGTGGGTCCTGGTCAAGAATTTTCAGCGGACAAAGAACGATCAGTCCCGCTGGACCGAACCTTACTTGGTGTTATTATCAACGCGATCTGCGGTGCGAGTGCACGGGAAAAAGAACTGGATCCACGGCGTACATTGTAAGAGAGCTCCTTTGCCTCTGCCGTACGACCGGTGGGTCCAGAAAGGTATTGCCAATTCAGAAAGTGAGACGTGCCTCGTTTTGTGCCGTTCAGCAATGCATGTTTAATTGGGACAAGTTCTGAGCATGAGAACGACGATATTCTGCAAGAAGCTGTGCCTCTATCAGTTTGCTTGGACACTTCTGAACCTGAACTTTTGTTACGTGAACAGACATTGCCTGGTAAAGGCCGCTATAATTTATGACCGAGAGTCGATGGACTAATAAAGCAATAAAGTCTTTCCTTTGCTTTTTTTTTAAACTAAGCTCTCCCATCTGAGAAACTGTTTTGACTGATTTTTTGTTTTTCGAACTGCCATCCGGGTTCAGCTGTAGGGTGGCGGTATAAAGACTCAGAGCGTATGGCCATGTAGACACAAGGTCGACGGTTCTGGTTTGTTTTAGGGTGTTCCCTGGAACATTCAGAGGTTCACTGAGCGAATCGAACCAACTGCCGCGAACAGCACGGTTAGAGGATGGAGTTTTTCGAGATGGAGAGACCTGTTGAAGAAATGAACTTTAAGAGAAAAATTTGCAAAATTATGAGTAGAAAATGTTTCTTAATAATGTGCCTTCTGATGCTACTTAGCATAATGATGTTCTTGGTGGGATATATTACTTTCTCTTTTCAGGTGACGTTTGCACCCACTACACAACCCATATTTTCTTCTAGTGTGTCTTCGCATTCTTTTAACCCTTTTTCTGAACATGAGTCTACTAGGAGATTGGAATTTATTAATAACTCATTTGTTCAACTTTTGCACCAACACCAGCTAGTAGTGAACACGACTGACTGTTGGGTGTGTGGCCTTATGCCTCATACTACAGATAAAGGTATTCCTTACCTGGTCCTGCCTTTCAGCTGCAATGGTTCTGTGTGGGCATACAGAACGATGTTCATCTATGCTCGTGAAGTTTACCCCCTGCGTTCTGTGAAAGACAATCCAAAGAATAGTGCTCTAGTCAAGGGTATAGTAGATATGATTAGAGGAATTGAGACACTAGCGTATATTGGATGGAACGTGACTGGATATGGTGTTAGTCTGAGTGGAAACCAGCGAGCAAAAAGATTGTCTCCGATTTGGATCGTACCCCATTGTGGTCATTTTTGTCTGCAAGGCAATGGCAAGAATCCGAGAGCTCAGTTAGGGAAGAGTATTTGCACTGAGACGTATGTTTTTGCATCCCAGACTTCCCCATCGTTTTTAGCAGCCAAGGGTACCTATTTTGTCTGTTACGATAGAGCATATACATGGTTGCCCCCTGATTTCTCGGGCACATGCTATGTCTCGTTCCTGTTGCCTCCCACGTTTACAGTTGCGGCGGATTACCATAAGACGAGGGTCGTTAGAGGTGTCTTCAGTAAGGAAGATACTGCTGGACAAGAATTGGGAGATTTTCTGAAGGGTTTTCTATTGTTAACAGCAGGAACATACGGCAATTGACGAGAGTGGTTGAGTCCACCGTAGTTGAGACTGCCGGTGCCCTCAGTAATTTGACTGCTGAGCTCCAGTCGGATCGCCTTATGACTCTTCAGAACAGAGTTGCCTTAGATGTCATACTTGCAGATAGAGGAGGGGTATGTAAATTGATTCAATCGAGCAGCTGCGTTTTCATTCCAGACAACGCTTGGACAGTGTACCAAGCCATTTCCAAGCTACATAAGATCTCCGAGTCTATACATGTGGACGAAGGAGATTGGTCGTTAATGGGATGGTTTTGGAGATTGTTATCCACTTGGGGATGGAAGATTCTGATGATCATTGGGATGGTTTTAGCTATCCTTTTCCTGTTCTGTCTTTGTGTACAGTGTGCTCCTGCTATGTGTGGCCTTTGTGCTACTTCGTGAGCGACCTGTCCAGAGAGAGCTACTAAGTAATAGGATGATGCCACAGCAACATCTTGATGATCTGATGAATATAGACCTGGATTCAGACTGACATGAGTTTAGGTTATTGCTTATGTAAGGGCAAAAGGAGGGTCTGAGGTTCTGTGATTCTGAACCCATTTGATAAAGGTCGTCGTATCGTAACGATTTTGGTAATAGCGAACCGCAAATGACGAGTGCGGCAAGTACGAGTGTTTTCGTCATGTTCGAGTGATGGATTCACTATGAAATTAGGGATTTCATTCTGAACCTTCGGGTTCCATTTTGGGTACGGCAGCCATTTTGTGGTTGCCCTCACATAGGCCGATGACTTCGGCCGAACGAGTCCTGGGTACACGTACACCTTTAGCTGACTTCTGTGTGACCTGAGTGAGCTGACTCCGTTGCCCGAAGCTAACTTGCTGAGCCAGTTCCTGGTACGGCAGCTGGTCAAGATAGAGATCAAAGACCAGGACATTGCTGAGTTTATGGTACATGCACTCACCCTTCTATCTTGCTTCTCATTTGTTTTTGTTCCTTCTTTTATGGCCTGTTTATGGTTTGGGTTGTGGTCCTTTTATTATGGGTTTGTCTGGCCTGTCCGAGCAAGAATGTTGGGCCTTCCCGTGTAATTGATGGTGGGCTGGACGACTGAAAAGTGAGCTTGTCGTTATGTGATACCTTTTGCAATGTCATCTGTGATTGGATAGTTTGTAAATAATTGGTGCTAGTCAGGAATGTGATTCTTAGCATAAAAGACGATGTCTCGCAATACGAAAATTGTGCAGTCTCTAGCGAACCACCTGTGTCGTGCTTTGTAGACTTCTGTTCCTGGTTGCAGCCAATAAATTTGATCTTTGACACCACCAAGAAGTATCCCGTGTCTCTATATGCCAAGACAGGTGAACTCGAAGACATCAGGCGTTTCCCCTGGCGCCGCTGGGTTCTAAAACCCGGTTCGTCAGTGTTGAGTTCCAATCTCCGATCTCTACAAAATTCAAAAAATCTATCCAATAATATTTGCAAACCCATTGGAGTCTTAGATATTAATAAGGAGTCATCTGCAAAGAGCAGGATAGGGACTTTTCCCCCGTTCAGGCAGGGTGCATCATTCTCGCCAACCATTAAGTGACTCACCACATCATTGATGAACAGGTAAAACAGCTTGGGGGCTAAAACGCACCCTTGTTGAACCCCATGCTGTATTGATATCTTCTCAGTTAGTTCACCATTTTTCCCCCATCTAACTTGGGCATAATTATCCATGTGTAGTCGTGCTATCACTGCAACCAGATCCGAGGGGCACCTAGATCAAGCATAATCTTCCATAACAAGTTACACGGTACCAGATCAAATGCGGATCACAGATCCACGAATGCTACATAAAGGTTCTGCTTCCTAAGTAGCACATATTTCCAGGTTAGTAAGGTGAATCTGAAAGCTTGATCACATATACTTATTTTGGAACGAAACTCCTCCTGGTATGTTGACAATATTGTGTTGTCATCCATCCAACCTTGTAATTTATCTAGGACCTTCCTGGAGTAAATCTTTTATGAATTGTCTATCAGGCTGATGGGTCTGTAATTGGAGGGGATAGCAGTGTCGCCCTTTTGTAGATGGTAATTATCTCGATCCCCCTCCAAGTTTCTGGAATGTCCCCACCAGCCAGTATACTGTTAGACAAAAGATTTATGTACGGGGCACATATCATTGGTTCTGATTTGTACGAATCGCCTGGGATCACATCGGGGTCTTGGGCTTTTCCCTCCTTGAGTCTGCTGATTGCTGACAGGGTGTCTTCCAGGCTGAAGACCAGAGATTGGTTATTAGCATTCGCCACAGAGGTAGTGATAGATAGGGTGCTTTTGGCTCAATCGGTATTTGAACTGCCGTGAACCTCTATCCCAGAATATAGTTTTGGGAAATGGTTCATCCCGGTCTCCGGTTGTATGTGATAGCTGAGATTGAAAGTATTCTCCTTACTCCCCTTTAGACCTGACATCCTTGGCGTGGTTTTCCCCCCTCAAACATTTTTCCTTCAGACATTGTGTTTTGCTGACTTAATTTTTGCTGGCCTTAGGACTCCGCACACTTTACCACTGCTAACCAATGCTAAAGGGCTTGTGCTCTCTACTTTAAATATGTTGGATTGGCTTATACACAATCAGCATTTTTAATGTACATGTAAATCTCTAGTAAAGTGGTACAACATGTACCCAGGGCCTGTAAATTAAGTGCTGCTAGTAGATGTGCAAAACAAAAGGGGATAGGTCCATAAACACGTGATGGGGGCTAGACTCTTTATGGAATATATAACACAAATTGCCCGAACCACAAAATCTCTACAAGCTTATTAGGAGGGTGGCCATCTCTTGTGAGAAAACTTTGATCACACCTGCGGCGTGCTGTTATTTTTGAGCAGGTAGATGCCAGGACATGTTTCCTGTCTATTTCACGCTTATAATCTGTTTGAATGGTCATACTTTTGGCTACAAGCGCTTACACTCGCTTTTTGTTTTTTTCGCTAACACAGGACGGCAAATTGAGAGCACATTTCCAAAAATTAAAAAGGGAATAGAAATACATCAATAAGGTAGGCGAAAAGATTCCTACCTTTCCTGGTATTTTAATAATGCATGCACTATGCAAACATTGCAATCAACAGCCCCACCACTAAAACATTTTTCACTATTGTTTTAGAAGCCTACCTTCATGGTGGTGGATTATATATAAGAACGCCGGTTGGCGGCAGTCGACAATAGCAAGGTATGCTTTATGTAGCACTGGGTGACGCCTTAGTATTGAAACCACAAGCTGGTTAGATTCACCAAGGCAAAAAAAATTCTTAAAATTTCTTGTAGGTTTTCCTGCCGGGCCACGTTTAGAAATATTTGGTTTGAAATCCTTTACGCCTTAATGCCCTGCTCTACTTAAAACCAAGTTTGGTATGTAGCAATTTTCTTTCTCAACCCAGTGCCTTAAAAGAAGTTCGGTTTTGAGAGTGATGAGTAAAATATTTTCTTTGCATCTCACAGATACAAAGAATAAAACAGCCCTAATGAGAAATCAGCGACAATGTGCCTGATCTCGAAACGTGTCAGCTCTTTCATAGGGTGGAATAAAATGTCATCTCCACGATACTAGGACCGGCTGGTCCAGTATTGATTTGTTTAAGAGCCATTCATTTGCTTATAATTCCCCCATGATTAGTTTTTCCTATTTTTCTCATTTTTTGATTGTAATGTTTGTTCTAATGTTGTTTGTGATGTATTCTTAGTTTTGTGTAATGTTTGATGCAAGAAATTTTCTTTTTGTACTGTGTAAAGAATCTATGGTTCATGTATTTACAAAGTATATATAGGTGTGTAAATATTTAATGTATTGTTGTTTTCTGTCATATAGCTTGTCATAACTTGAAAAAGATAATAAACATTGACACTAAATAGGATGTCGAGGGGGATCACAATAAATTGATCTTTCCCTCCTAATAAGCTTGTAGAGATTTTGTGGTTCGGGCAATTTGTGTTATATATGCTAGTAGATGTGCAGCACTGATTGTGCCAGACACCTAAGTAGAACTTTATACATGTCTCAGACCTGCCATCGCAGCCTGTGTGTCTGTGATGTTTTACACTGCCTTTTCAACCTGGCAAAGTTCATCCTTTTGCCAGGCACAAACCTTTCCTTTTAATACATATGTCACATCTAGGTAATGCCCTGGACAACCCAGGGCGCAGGGTGCAGTGTATTTAAAAAAGTAGGACATGTATGTTTTAGTTTTACATATCCTGGTAGTGAAAACACCTAATTTGTATTCACTACTGCATGTCCTATGTCTCCCGTAGAGTAACATTGGAGTTCCCATATTACATTTTACAAGTGTAACTTCCAAATGTTAGCAGGTGCCCAGCTCAGTTTGGTGTTTCTGGAAGGGAAATTTAAAATCCAAACTTATTGTGAAATCCAATTTTAAAATACAATTATGAAAGTGCCAGTTTTAGAAAGTTGGTATTTTCTTTCCGATTTAAAATTACAGTTCGGAAAATGCCACTTATGGAAAGCTGGAATTTTCTTGCCATAGCCATTTTGTGCCTTCGCACATGATTGGGTATAGTTGACTGTTGGGTATTGTGTATTTCTCCTTGACAGCCACACAGAATGAGGAGTTTAGGGGTACCTGGATGTGCCATCACTGGCAGGATGGGAGGGAGTAGCTAGGCCCATCCCCACTTACGATTAAGTAGGCTGTGTCCAGTTGCCACACAAAGGGGATGCATACTCCCTGTTGTACGTCTAGGGCCAGGAAGACCGGACACTTGTTCATTTCAAAAGCATGCCTTTGGAAAATTCTCCCCACTTCAAAGTCACAACTGGGTATAAATACTGGATCTCAGACACCAGCTCTTCAGTAAACTTCTGGACCTGTAAATACTCTGCCAAAAAGAAGGACAGCTCTGCTGCTGAAAGGGATGGCTCTCTGTTGGACTGCTACTCTGAATGACTGCTGCCCTACTGTGTGACCTGCTGTCTGCTGACCTTTTGCCTCAGTGAGATGAATTGATCCTGCATCTTTTGAATCCAGAACCCAGAGTGACTCCATGTGCTAGGTAACTGGACTTCTGATCTGAAGCCTCAGGGACACAATAGTCTTCCAAAAAACCTGTATCTGTACCTGGACTCTGCCACTTTTGATTCTACCCTGCCAAGTGGTGCAACCCCAGTCTTGGAACCTTGAAGGTGGGCTTAAGGTGCTCTGTCAGCCTCTGAGGATCAAGCAGAAGTGGTGTATTTCCTATGTTGCATGGCACAAACCTGAGCAGAACCAACTCATCGCTGCTGCATGGCTTGGACCCGTTGCAAAGGCTTGCATTGGATTGTAGTCAATTTAAACCACTGCTACTTAATGCAACCTTGGTGCAGGCCATTGCATCCTTTGTCAACGGCAGCCTCAAGGATGACGATGAACTCCGCATTACAACTTTGCAACTTATCTGGTTTGCCCACTGCCCTGACTGCACACCGCATCCTTGATTTCAAACTTCGGATCACAAGCTCTTCGATGGGATTCTTGATGATGATGCAGGCCCACCAATGCAGCTTTGCTGCACCTCTGAGCCAACACATTTCTTTTGGTGCGCGACTCATGTTTGATGTGGCTCCTCAACCCCCCTCTTTATGCCAGAATTTAGGGCAGTTTGGTCAGCAGGCCTAACTGGATTCTTGTAGACAGCTGTGCTCTATCAATATTGGCCTAAAATTGTAACTTTATCCCTGTCTTACGGGGCCTCAGTTGTCACTTTGTGCTTTTTTGGCGCTATTTCACTAAAACCTTTAAAATGACTTATCTCCGGTTCTACTAATTGGAATTTTGTTACTTTGGTATTATTTTATTTGTTAAAGAAAGTTACATTTTTATAAAGTGTTGTGGGACCCTTTAGTGTGGTGTTTTTGCCTTTATTACTGTTTGAAGTGTTGCACAAATAATTTAGACGTTGCCTCTGAGTTAAGCCTGAAGCTTGACTGCTCTGTGTGAAGATACAAGAGGGTTGGCTTGCGCCTCACCCTGAAGAGCATTCTGGTTGGTGCTTGACCAGGGCTCACACCACAGCCAACCAACAAGCCAAAATCTCACAAGAACAAAATTTTGTTTTGCAATACGAGCACACAAACATATATAATAACTGTTGTATTTGGGGTACTTTGCACTTAGGCCTCAATATCTTTCATTCATATACGGTATTTACCCAAAATGTCATCCTTTTTCCAAAATCAGAGGGATTCTAACACTTCCCAGGGTACATGGATTACCCTTGAGGGGACTCTGAAAATCACCAAAATATAGCAACTTTTCTTTTGTGGGAGAAAACTGAGAAAAAGTGCTACCCAAGAAGGTATCTGTTTTGTTTCTTAAAAATGGAATCCACAAAATGTTTGCTGTGCTGAAGTCTCAATTTTCCCAGGTTTCGAAACAAGCAAAGCTGAATCAAAAATACACATTTTTTACCACCATTCTTAAGAGGTAGCCCATTTTTCCTAATTTTTGTGCTATCAATCTGCTTCCAGTTTGTGGAGAAAAAAGGTACAAAGCCCATGGATAATCTTGAAAAGCTACACTTTTCAGAAAAGAGAACATTCTCATTTCAGCAAGCAATCATTTGTGTAGACCTTAACCCCTATGAAGCTAATGACGAGCTGGGCTCGTCATGGCGCTTACCTGCCGTGCGCGGATGACAAGGCCAGCTCGTCATGATTTATGGACTTTTTGTTTTTTTAGCGCAGGACGGGAAAACGCCTAGCAGCCATGTGGTTAAAGCTTTATACATAGACACTACTTGTTGAAATAAACACTAGAAATGAGTAGAAAAAACAGCCATTTGTGACATCTGTAACTTGTCACAATAGCTGATTTACAAAAGCAATATACTATTACACCTGACAGACCTTTCTGGTTTGCTGCTATATATAGGGTTTGTGGGCTTTCCAGGAACACGCTATACTCAAAACCTATAACTGAACTGCACCCCTCAATGATTTTTCATTGTGTACAAACTATTCAGCAATTCATATGGTAAAATATAAAGAATGAAACATGGGTATGAAGGAAACCTAAGTATTTCTGAAATATACACAAAATACATAGTTTAGGAAAAGTTGCTACTTGAGCAGCTCTGTATTTGGGATTACCCATACTATTGTGATTCAGAGGACATTTTTGCAAAATGTCGTCTTTCTTGCACACTGGTTTACATTCAGAAGCCAGAAATATAGAGAAATCTGTTTGGGAACCTAGTCAGGAAAAATATATGGAAATGTGCAAGGGGTCGAGGACACTTCGAACATATAATTCAAGTCGATAAAACTGACAAGGTATTCATGCTAATATAACTGCACAAAACTAGCAAGCTTTATTAGCACGTTTTTAGATACAAGAGTTTTATATATGTACGTGATTGTTTTTAATTGAATATATTTTTTGTATAGCAATGGTTTTAATTAAATATGCAAATAAACTACTTGACTTGACGTGATAATTGGTAATAACACATGAATGTTAGAAGGTGGGTCACTGGCTGTCTGGGATATGAGCCCTGGTCAAGCAGCAACCACATTTCAAGTTAGGCTAAGAGGCAGGCAAGGCCAAAATTAACCTGTGCTTACCCTTTGGTAGGTTGGTACGAACAGTCAGGCTTAACATAGAGGCTGTGTGTAAAGTATTTGTGCAACGCTTCAAACAATTAAACAGTGAACACAGCACACAAAATGATTCCATCCCAGGTTCGCAAAGTGCTCTGATTTTGATGAATAAAACAAGACCAAAATGGCAAAAATCTAATTAGTAGACCCAGAGATATTGATTTTTAAAATGTGTAGTGAAAAATAGCTCCTCAGCAGAGAAGATGTGTCAGTTCCACTGGCAAACCCCTTAGGCCACACATCCAAGGTTACAGGACTGGGATGGCACCACCTGGCAGGGCAGACTCACAGATGGTGAAGTCCAGGTGAAGGGATTTTAAGCCTATTATGTCCCTGAGGCTTTTGTTCAAGAGGCCAGCCAGCTGGCCCTTTGAGTCACACTGGGTTTTGGGATAAAGTGATGCAGGTCCACTCCATCTCACCCAGGCAAAAGGGCAGCAGGCAGCAGATCAGCACAGCGAAGTGGAAGTCAAGCATAGTTTAGTTCAGCAGAGTTGACGTCCATCAGCAGCACTGCACTCCTTCTCCCTGGCAGAGCATTCACAAGTCCACAAATGTACTAAAGTGGTGGTGTCTGAAGTCCAGTTATATGCATTGGTGCCTTTGAAGTGGTGGAGACTTCAAAGACCTGCCTTTGAAGTGCGCAGATGTCCTCCCTTCTTGCCCTGGCTTCAAAATCACTGCAGGGGGATATGCAGCCCTTTGTGTGTGTACAGGACACAGCCTATTCAGGTATAAGAGAAGCTGTGCCCAGCTCGCAGTCTCACAGTCTGCAAGAGATTGCTCATTGAGACACACCTAAGCTCCCATTGTGCGTGGCTACCTAGGAGGAATACACAAAACCCAACTAGCAGCTACACCCAGTCATGTGATCAGAGACAGGCTACAGGCACCATATTTCTAAAGCTAAAAAAAACCAACTTTCTAAAAGTGTTTTCAGAATGTCATTTAAAATCTGACTTCACTGTAAGTTCTGGAGACAGGAAACATGAATCAGTTAGGCTTCTTTGGGTCACCGGAGGCCCTACTGACCTGCTGTTCTTCCCACAGCTGTCTGCTGCTGTCTCGCTAGGGTGGGATACAGTCCCCAAGCAAACTGAGCATATCGCAGGGGGTGGGGCTGTCCTCCCGACATGCTGTAAAGGCACTGGAGTATTCCCTCAGTGTGAGACATTTCTTTGGGCCACCGGAGGGCACACAGACCTGCTGTTCTTCCCGCAGCTGTCTGCTGCTGTCTCACTGGTGTGGGACACGGTCTCCCAGTGCACCAAACCCATCATGAGGGGGCGGGGTTGACCTCCTGACATGCCGTAAAGGTGCCAGAGCATTTGCACTGAGTGGGACGTGCAGCACTCACACCCGGACACTCCCAGGCAAAGCCCGGGCCAAGGGTGGGCCGCCTGAGGTCATCAGCAGCTGACAGAGACCGGGTTGGTCCTACTCTTTTTTTTGGTTTAATTAAGTGACCCTCATAAATATCGTTGGGACGTCATAGTCAGTTGAAGATGCAGCCACAAGACTTTAAGCGGACCAGTGCAAAGAGAGTTGTTCTTCCTGTGTATGGTCTCTTGCTTTCTGTGGTGCTTCTGTTAGCCATTATTTTGTAGCAGTATGGGCAAACATAAGGTTAGAGCTATAAAGTCATCAGGGAAACAAACTATTACCCCAAAGCGATCCACTATAGAAACTTTTCTTGCTCACCCCGTGGGAGCTACATCTAAAGTTTTAGATCTAGCTGAACAACGCATGTCCCAGAGTGTGACTGGGCAAAAGGGGCCAGGTGAGTGTATAATACCGACCAAGTAGCAGTGTGGCCTGGGTAACAATCAAGATAATTGTTAGAGTCCTTGTCCTAGTTCTGAAATTTTTATTTTAAACTTATTCTACAAAAAACAAAAACAAACATAAAAGATACTAGCGATTTGTTGACACAAATTCGAGATTACAAGTATAATGCTCAAACACACCTGCCATTGAGCTTGGATGTGAAAAGCCTTTATACGAGTCTCCCACAGGATGAGACTCTGAAGGTACTAAGACAAACCTTACACAAAGAAGACTGTCAATTTAACACACCAAGATAATTCATTTTAGAATGTGCAGATCTAGCTCTGACTAGGAACTTTTTTAAATTCGAGGGAACACTGTAACTGCAAACAAACAGAACATCGATGGGGAGTACCTTCACTCCAAGCATAGCAGGACTTTATGTCTTAAACCTAGAAACACAATGTATCCTTCATGAGACAAATCCTCATCACAAACACATCTCCATGTGGAAGAGATATTTAGACAACATCTTCATTCTATGGAAGGGAGACAGGAACAACACACAATCTTTATTGA
The DNA here is from genome assembly GCF_964263255.1 of Lissotriton vulgaris. Taxonomy (NCBI): domain Eukaryota; kingdom Metazoa; phylum Chordata; class Amphibia; order Caudata; family Salamandridae; genus Lissotriton; species Lissotriton vulgaris. The sequence continues at coordinate 1,500,307,445 of NC_141691.1, forward strand.
TTGGTTACATGAACAAGACAGAAACCTCGAATTCACTCATACCATAGATGAAAATAGTCTCAGAATTCCTTGATGTCACGATCTTTCATGAAGAGGGTAGGTTATATACAGACATGTGAACACAAAGGGACCGCATCTGGTCCCAATCAAGCTGCACAATCACGAGAAAGGTTATGGAATAAAAATTGGATTCATTGAAGAGTTAAACCAAAATTCGATTGATTGGATTCATTCTTGACAGACGTGGTTTTGCAGCTTGATGGGGACCAGATGCTGTCCCTTCGTGTTCATTCTATAATGCAGCGCAATTGGGCAGAGCGCGGAGCAAGCAAGCCGGCCAATAGTGGTTTGAAACAATTGAGTATAGTAAATTGAGCAGAGTAAACATGGAATACACCGGTGTGCATCCCGGCACTATTGATGTACATACAGACACATACTATAAACTCACAGCAAAAAATCAATATTTTGAGATTTGATAGTTTTAATCCACACCCTCTGCGAGACGATCTCCCTTATGGCCATTTTCTCCGCCTATGACGTAACTGTAGCCAAACAAAAGAAATAAGCAGAAATATTGACAAACAAGCTGAAAACCAGGAAATACCCCGAATAACTGATGGAGAAATCAAAAAAAGAGCTAGAAACCAAAACAGAGAGGCACTTTTGGAGTGCACAACATGCACCAAGACAGGACCCCCCCCCCGGTTTGCATCACTACATATAACATAGCATCCAACCAAATAAAAAAATATTTCAACGTAATTGGAGAGCTCTGAATATAGGAGGCAGACAATAGGATCAACCTCCATTCTTCCACAAGAGAGCACAAAGCATACGTGACAGTCTGGTACACACAAGACCTCCACATCAATAAACATCAGGACAGACAATGCACATGATCCTGGGGCTCCTACCGATCACAGGACATTACCCTTGTGGGCAATATAGCATTTGCCATGTCAGCAACAAAAACCATAGACCTGGGACTAAATACCCTGTGGGAGTTGAGAAAACATACTAACTGCAACACCAAACAAGTGATCTACCTCATTGTATGCCCATGTAATCTCAAATACATAGGAATGACAACACGAAAAGAAAACACACATATTGTGGAACATAGAAGCACAATACGATGTAGACGCAGTATCTCCAAGATGGCAGAACACTTCATAACAAACAAACAACCATACCCCTAATGATATGAGATGGATAGTTTTAGAACAGGTATCCACAGAGACAATACATTTGGAAAAAAATCATTTTTAGGTGACCAATGGATTTCATGTACTGAGCACCCTAGATGATGAATGACTCATTCATGGCCAATACCATGCCAGGGGCCCCGGAAAGTATTGTAAAGGGGAGCTTATTACCATCCAAGTAAGCCATCTGCCCCCTAAAGATCACATACTTATTTCTGGGACAGCTTAAGATTGTAGGATGGCTGTAGCCAAGGCCGTAAAGGCAAGGTGTAATGAACATCCCACCTGTGCTACAAATATGGATCGTGTAAGTCAGTACTCTGAGGGAGGATTCAAGCTTGCAACATGTAATGTGAATGGGATAGTGAACAAGATAGGAACTGTTGATTGGATTACTAATACATCTGGATATGATATTTTATGTATACAAGAAATCTGGTGCACAAGCTCAGTACATGTAGAAGGGTTCTCCTTATATTTTTTAGAAGCTTGGACATTGCAAGCCAGGCGGGCAAAAGGGGGACTTCAGATACTTATTTATGATAACATTTCTGAAATATGTTAAGAAGATCTTGTAAGTGGGCCCCCATTCTCAGTTAGTGTGGCTGAACAAAAAGGGAGGGTGAGATTTTGTAATCGTTCATTTTTACAATTATATCTTTGACTCAACACATAGTAGTGTGGCTAAAGCTCTTGACCATGGCCTTGAAGCCTTCTTAGGTTCAATTTATATGGATTTTGAATTAGTATAGGAAGGTGATTTTAATATTTAGGCAGGCATGCAGTCATATTTATCAGGACAGGTTAGTCAATGATCACTTCCGCCACAATGAGTACAGTGAAGCACTGAATTCTATTATCTCTAAATATGACCTTCAATTACTTAGATGTGGCTCTAATATAAATGGTGAGCTAGCCCCAACGTTTACTGGGAGAAACTTGTTTTCTATTATAGATCATGCATTGGTGTCTGTCTCTGCTAATGATATGTGTGGTAACCTCAGTATGATATCTTCAATCTTTAGTGACCACAATTTACTTATTTTACCCTTCCATTTTTGGGGTCAAAGGCATGCCTCATTTCATATAGTAAATTGTATTAATCCCATTAGTGTAAATGGTATAAGAATCAAGTGGACGGGTATTGACTGTAGTAGGATTCTGCAGAAAATAACAGTGAATAATCTTAGGGAAATAACTTCTTGTCTTTAGTATGACATTGTACCAAATATATTGACAGAAACTTCCAGCCATATTATCATTTCTATTAAAGAACTATTGACTCATTACCCAAATACATCAGGGAACAACAAAAGGCGATGGTTTGATAGACCTTGCAGAAAAGCCTCATAGTGACTTAAATATGCTCTGTCTAACTCTCCACGAGATATACCAGCCATTAAGGGCTAGATGTAGGTAATTGAAATTTACAGATTCTGAAATACCGAATTTTACCGATTCGGTATTTTAGAATTGGTAATTGTGATGTAGGTAAAAAATCTGTATTTTTTACCGATTTGGTAAAAATCTGTATACGCCATTCGGTATTTACCGAATCGGTATTTACCGAATCGGTATTTACCGATTCAGTATTTACCGAATCAGTACTTCCCATTCAATCCTAGGGGCCTTTTGGCCCATAGGAATGAATGGGAAATACCGATTCGGTAAATACTGAATCGGTAAATACCAATTCGGTAAATACCGAATCGGATAGGAAAGAAAAGTGAAACTTAGGAGTCAGCCAATCAGGTGCTACCACCCACCCCCTCCCAACCAGGAAGTGGCTACACCCAGGCAGCTGGAAGTAATTAGAAGGTACCGGAGAGGCTGTGAAAGCAGAGCTGAGTCCGTGAGCCACAGGAAAACTTTTGTGCTTTTAAGTTTGGAAAATGGCAAGCAGCAGTGAAGAGGAAATTCCAGAGAGGAAGAGAAAAATAAAATTTAGCACCATGGATCTGCAGGTTCTCGTGGAGGAGGTGGGTAAAGAACACCAGAAATTGTTTGGAAAGCAGTCCCTGACTGTGGCTGTATCTGCCAAAAGAAAGATTTGGCTGGAAATACAGTCGAAGGTGAATGCTGTAGGAGTGACTCCAAGGGACATAGATGACCTGAAAAAGAGGTGGTACGACCTCAGGAGCATGACTAAGAAGAAAATTGCAGGGCTCCACAAAGAGGCAAACAAAACTGGAGGAGGGAAGAACTGTGCACCTCCCCTGATTGAGCTGGCGGAGCTGGTGGGGTCCACCATTGAACCAGAGAGCGTCTGTAGACTGGGAGATGCAGACAGCTCAGCCAGAACTGCCACCAGAAAAGGTAAGACGCATGCACAGCAATCACCCCCACCCCATCACCTTCCCTTTTCCCTATGTGGCAAAGTTTACCCCACTCCAGTAGAGGTAGCACTATACAGGAGCAATGCGTTATGGGACATATAGTCATTGAAAGACCTACCATGTCATACAGCACACCAAGCAACAAGTTAGGCAAAACATATCAGTCATAATGAAGCTGAGGCAATATGTACAGTGTTCCAGTGAGAATAATGTAATTGTAGAAGCAGTGAGGCAGGAGCACAGAGCTAATGTACGCTTTTATGTCCACAGGCGAGACATTTCGCAGGCGTACCAGGGAGAAGGAAGGCACTGCACCACAGAGGGATGACAGCCAGGAGGCAGGCACAAGTACAGAGAATGTCACAGAGGACACTGGTGCACCAACACCACTGCCACCATCCCAAGACCTTGAAATGTCTCCACATCTGCAGGCATCCCCGGAACGTTCAGGATCCCCTCTGCTACTGGCCTCACCTGAACTGCCTGCCTCACTGCCGCAAACAACACCTGCACCTCATAAGAGCAGGAGGCATGCAGTTGCTCCACTGGTTGAAATGGAAACATCAGCAGGTGAAATTGAGGGGGATGACACTCAAATCTTTGCTGGGGAAGGAAGCACTGCCACACATCAGTCCATTGCGGAGGGTGCCCGTTCAGGTGCCAGACGCCGCAGGCCCAGAGATAGGAGTGCTGTACAAAATGTGGAGGGTCCCAGTGTCTTCTGTGGGCTGGGGGATAGCATGGTAAAGCTTCAAAGAATGCAGGGGAAAGCCATCCAGTCTGTGCAACGCCAGATGAGGCACCTGAATACAAATATGGAAAACATAGGGTAGGGCATCAGTGCATTGGTTGATGAGAACAAAGAGATGGCATCAGGTATGAGGGAGATGGCTGCAGGGATGCGGGAGATGGCCACAGGTATGCAGGACATGTCACAATCGGTGCAGCTTCTGTGCACTAAACTGGACCAGGACAGGTTAGCAAGGCGCAAGGACAGGCACCATGCGCAGCAACCAACTAAGGCAATGAACCGCCTGGTCACAGCCACTTCCTTTCTATGCAGACGATGCATCAACATGCAAGAGGGACTAACACACAGCAGCAATGAGGTGTCTAGGGGCCTTGCAAGGGTGACCAGTGTTGTAGAGGTGCTGCTTAATGCACAGACAGCACAAACTGTTGCTCTGGATGTACCGGAAAGTGAGGAAAGCACCAGTAGGAGCAGCATGACAAGCCCCCCTGTTGTTGACACACGGAGGAGCAGCATGCGCCATGGTGAGTCAACAGCCCAAACACCCAGCGAGGACAGCTAGACACTTTCATCTGGCACTGGTAGGCGTGGCCAGAAATGACTTATACAGCCCACATTCCATGGCCTTAAATGAGGTTAGTGAGACAGGACTACCATTATTACATGGATGACATTTGTGTTGCACATTTGTGCCTTTGAGTACCTGCGTAGTGCCAAATATTAAAATACTTTGGGTGCATACTCCACCTGTCTGTGTCTCTTTACTTACTCAAAAAAAGTTCTGTGTGATCTCTCCCCGTCTCTGTCTGCCATCTGTTGGTGGTGCAACTCTTGCTGTGTTTGGCTCAGGCAGTGCATGTACATCATTGTGGTCCTCATAGTCGCTCAGTTCCACCTCTGTGCCCTTCTTTGTAGCAAGGTTGTGCAACATTGCACAAGTTGCAATTATCTTACAGCAGATGATTGGTGAGTACTGCCGTGCCCATCCACTTTTGTGGAGGCAGCGGAACCTGCTTTTTAACAGCCCAAAGGTGCGCTCCGCAACGTTCCTAGTGGATTTGTGTGCCAAGTTGTATCGTCTTTGGCTGGGGGTTGAAGGGTTGAGGTAGGGTGTCAGGATGAATGAGCAGACGGCATATGCACTATCCCCTATTTGTAAATGAGAGAGCCATTACTCACATGCACACATACACATACATCTGCAATATTTATCAGGGTGTGTCACAGTGTTTTACCTAGCAGGTATCCATCGCCGAATTCGCCCGCTGTCAGGCATGTGTAGATCCCACTGTTCTGAAAGATGTAGGAGTCGTGGGTACTTCCTGGGAACTTGGCCACAATGTCTGTGGTTATGTTGTTGGCATCACAGATTACCTGTACATTGGTAGAGTGGGTTGACTTACTGTTTCTGTAAATGTACTCTGTGGCAGCAGGTGGGCATATAGAGATGTGGGTGCCATCAATAAAGCCGATGACCTGTGGGAACTGTGCAATTTGATAAAAGTCAGTCTTGGTCTTCAGCAGTTCCACATGTGTGTTAGGGAAGCATATGTAATGATGCATCCTCTGCATCATGGCCTCTTGGAACTTCCTGAAGAAACGGGCCAGGCAGCTCTGAGACACCCGACCTACCGCAGCAATCACCCCCTGGTAACCACCAGTGCAAGCTGGTGTAGGCTGCAGAGCACCTGCACATGGGGTGGGATGGCATGCACCCTTGGGGTTGGGTGCTCCAAAAGTGGGTGCAGGTCCCTGATCAAGTCCAGGATGGTTTGGGAGTGTAGCCTGTACCTTTGCAATATCTCTAGCTCAGTGAGTTGAAATAGCGTTATCCTCTGTCTGTAGACTTGCTCCTCCCTTCTCTAGACCCTCTCTCCTGCTGCCTGTAGCCGTAGCCGCCTTGCTATCAGGTAGAATGCCGCCATTCTGGTCACACTGTTGCATTTTGGGGCCTTTTTTATAGCCTGCACCTGGTTACCACCTGCTTTCAATCCATGGTAAATACTGACTCTTAAATACCGAATTTCATGAAATTCGGTACTTTAGAAGTTTCTTACATCTCAAAACTAATTTTTTACCATTTCTTATTTACCTATTCGGTAAATAAGAATTCGGTAATTTCCGTATCGGTAATTTCCATAAGAGTAAATACTGATTTAGAAAATTCCGATACGGTAAATTCCGTTTCGGTAAATTCCGATTCGGTAAATTACCGACTCGTATTTACCGAATCGGTATTTTCTGGGCCCCTACATCTCAATATCCAAATACCAGTCGGTAACGCCCTAAATTCGGTATTTTCGGCCGATACCGAGCGGTATTTGGCTACCTACATCTGGCCCTATGTCCCTGTGGGATAAGTTTAAATCAGCTACAGCTATTACGAAAAAGACAATAAAGGTTTAAACATGGGAAAATCTGTCCATTGCCGAAGAAAATAGGAACATCAAACTATTTTGGGATACAGTGAATGAACCCCTTTAAAAAAAATTATGCCATCCCTGAGTTCTGCTCTCTTGTCCCTTGTGATAGATGGGTGATCCATGTTTCTGAAATCTTTAGACAAAGTAATGAGGATGGCACAGGGCAAGACTGGGAGAAGTTGTGCAAGGGGTGTGCCTTCCCCTGAACATTACTAATGGAGAAGTCTATCTGGCTATACAGGCCAGTGCCGGGGGTCGTTCCCCAAGCCCAGATGGGGTACCAGTAGATGTTTTTAAATCTGCCCCTGTACTGTGGGTGACTATCTTAACTAGGGTGTTTAATACAGCCACAATTGATACAATCCCATCTTCTTAGGGTGAATCTACTATTGTACCCATATTTAAACAAGCAATGGAAATGCAATAGGTCTCACCTTTGTTTAAATTAAAGCATTTTGCTTTGCTAATGGTATTGTTTTATAGCTATGTATTATTGAGTGTATGTATGTGACATGTTGTCGTTCTATGTTGTTAGAATAGTATATCTTAGCTGTGTAGTAGGTTAAAGCATAGCGTTAGGAGGAGAAGATTAGTGTTTAAGATTTTTGGAAGTAGAGTGAGTAGAAGAATAGCATGAGGGTTAACGTAGTATAGTGAGGCAGGAGAAAGGTGCGGGGAGAGAGCAGTATGAGGGAGAAGAAAGAAAGCATGGGGGAGTTTAGCATGATTTTGAAGGAAGGAAAGTGTGGAGAGCAGTCTGAGGCATAAGGAAGGAGAGAGGAGTAGAAGAGTAGTAGGAGGGATATGAAAGGAGTGTGAGAAGTAGAAGAGTAGCGTGAAGTAGAAGGAAGGTAAGACTATTTGATTAGTATTAGGGAGAAGGAAGTAACTTCTACACTAGAATGTCTTAGGTGGAAATAGACTGCTGTAATTCGCAATTGAATTAAAGCTCCACTCAGGGCAAAAACAAACATCCTTTTCAGTTTTTTTTCTTCACGATTCTATCTGCGCTACAAATCAAAAGTCGCCCATGGGGGCACTAACAGACTTGTGCTTATTACTGCACCAGATGCAGTGTTAGAAAGGGGGATGAGGAAGGAACTTAACAGAGAAAGGTTCATGGAAATGGTATCCAGCATAAGTGGCTCATGAGTGCAGCAGGAAAGGTGAGTCAGGGAACTTGGTCAGGCCTTCGCCCAGAAGAGAGCACTGCTATAAAGACCAGCAACACTAATTTCGCCATTTTCTGATTAGCCATCCCAGTAGCCTTTAACAGGCAAAGCCTGTGCAGCTCCTGCCAATGCCTACCCTCCTGCAGTGTGTACTCACCGGCCCTTGTGAACTGCGTAAGCACCCAGTGGCGGAACTAGCTACACATGTACAAACTAGCTAACCTGTAGTGTTTATGTACACAATCTTGAAGCCAGAAGAGCGCTGCAGCATACGCTGTACGCGCTTGCACACGTATGTAGAGTAAAATGGTGTTGTGTAAAATGTCATAAGCTAGGGACAGGGCATTCCCACCTCCCAGTACCCACCTGCCCTCTGCATGCAAAGAGTGTGGGCTATGATTACCATGAAAGGGCTGCAGTATACATGGTGCCTGCCTGCCTTCCTGCACTATGTATACCGTCCAGTATATGGCTCTCATGCCACCAAGACAGCTGCTGGACAGACTGAACAACCCACTGTTATGCAATGTTACGCTGCCTTGGAGAGTCTCGGGAGGGGGTGGGATGGTGGGAGAGGTAGAAGGTCCGCTCCCTTACACCTCTCCCCTTGAGGCACTGAGTGTGGCCTTACTCCCCCAAGGATTGCAGCTCCCTGCTTACTTCACCCCTCTCCCCACTTTAGGTGATGAGTGCTGCTGAACTCCCTGGACTCTCCAAGCCGGGTGATTGGGTACAGCCTGGGATGGGTCCAGCTCCTCTCATTATGCTGATGGGAAACGGATACACATGCCTGAGTCTGCACAGACGAAGGAACGGCTCCATCTGGGCAGCTCGCCAGATCCGTGGGGAGAGGGCAAGGCTCATCACATTCCGGACATATTAATGAGTTCCACCCTGCCTAACTGGGCCAGGAAGCTGCTCCCGGCGGAGGTCGCGCTGAGCCAGTGAGGCCAGCCTGACAGAAAAGCAGGGCCAAGGTTTCCCTCAGAGACTGCAGCAGAGAATGTGACTACAATCCTGGGGTTCCGAGGCCAAAGTTGAGAGGTACATAAAGAGAGGGGTCCCAGTACACAGTATTTGGTCTGAACAAGAAAAATATATATATATATACATATATACAAATACACAAAAGCATGTATTTAGTGGGCACACATTTAATCACAATGCGCATGGAGATGCAGTATGTCACATAAATATCACATTTCATATTAAAATAACATGAGTGCCCCAGGGAGTGAAAGAGTGGGATAAGGTGCATGTGAAAAGGAAATATGTGCAGGATTTTCACAAGTAAAAAAGGCTGGTCATCAGCTTCAAAATTCATAGATTACTCAGTAATAGCTTGAACATAGAGCCAGCTGAGAAAGGAACAACCAATGTTCTTAACACACTTAGGCGAAACCATGGTCAATGCGCTTATATAGATATCCTCAATATGGGTGGCGCAAGCTGGTAGGGGGATAGCTTGTCGACTTTTTGACCCCAAACGTAGCATTAGGTACCCGTGAAACCTTAAAACGGGGTCTACATCAGGACAGTGGTGGTGCAGGGGGGCAGGGTAACCTAGAACAATGAAGTATAATGAGTGGTCAAATTTAAAAACCAGCACAGTGAATACAAAATTTTCTAGCTTTCGCGACAAGAATTTTAGATTCTATTAAGGACACGGAGGCGAGTATTATGCTTTCTCATTTCTTTACTGCAACAACAGCAGCCAATGAAAATGAAAGTACACATGTAAAAAATAACATTTCTCATGAGGCTTTGAACCACGCCTCTCTTACAACAACCAATCACAAAGGTATTGTGTCTATAAATCCTGGAGACACTACTCTGGCCTCCTCTTTCTTTGCGCAAACAGTCAGTAACAGTCTCATCACACTGAAAAGTTTAATACTGCAACGGAAAACAGATCCATCAGAAGTCTCAACGGAGAAATCTTGAACAGCAAAGGAAAACCTCCATCCGGAAGGAGCGGTAGCCAAAAGCACAGGCGGTCTTCAACTCTTGTAGGAGTCGTTCCCTAGAACAGAAAAAGGAAGTTTGAGAAAAGTTTCCACCACAACCTAGATCGTTGTAAGGGTGGGCAAAACTGTTAGGTAAAACCACGTAAACAACAACAGTTGTATAACAGTCCCAACGGGTGGGATAATCCTCGCCTCCGTGTCCTTAATAGAATCTAAAATTCTTGTCGCGAAAGCTAGAAAATTTTGTATTCTATGGCAGGACCGGAGGCTTCTGATTATGCTGGTTCAAAGCTCACATTAAAGCTCGTCAATCACAGCATCAGAAACATGAGGAATCGGTTTGTAATAAAACACCTTAAACATTGAATCTGAGGACCAGTCAGCTGCCTTCAGAATGTCCTCCAAGCGGGAACCCAATAAATAAGCCTTAGAAGCCATCACACCCCTCGCAGAGTGTGCCCCATAAGCAGAAATATCAATGCTGGCTTCCGACATGATCCACCTGACCCATCTGGCTAAAGTAGCAGCAGCGACTGGCTTGAACGGTTTTTGAATAGATATCAATAACTGCCCCAGAGGATCTGCCCTGTGTACACTAGTACGCTCCTCATAACATTTAAGACATTGAAGAACACACAGCCTGCCGTTATGAGGAAAGGCAGGATAATCAACTGAACGGGACAAGGTCTTAGTACGTCTAGTAATGACAAAGGATACACCTTGGGGTGAAAACATCCTCCCAGCCAAATCCAAAGCTCTGACATCCGAAACCCTCCGACATGAAATAAGGCACAACAGCATAGTAAGCTTGGCAGAAAGCTGTTTCAGCGACAAATCACCATTATCGGGCCAGGATTCCAACAAATTCAGAACCTTATTAACATCCCACATGGTGGAATACCTGGGCCGAGGAGGGTTGGCCACACTCACACCTTTAAGCAGCTTACATACCAAGGGATGCATCCCCACAGGTTTACCATCTATGTGGTCGTGACCAGCAGAAATAGCAGACCTGAAGTTGTTAACCGACCTGTAAGCCAGGCCAGAAGTCGCACACTCTGACAAAAAGTTCAGTACCTCTGTTATATTTGATTCCACGGGATCCACCTGTTTAGAAAGGCACCAACCCACCCACTTCTTCCACGAAGCAGAGTATCGTTTTCGGGTGGAAGGAGCCCACGCTTGCTGCATAAAGCCGGAAGCCTCTCGTGAAAGGCCTGCAAGGCGTTCATGTCTCCGGAGAGCGTCCATACTATCAATGACAGCTGGTTCTGCAGGACCAGGGGGTGGCACGTTCCCACTGGGTCCTGCAGAAGCGTTGGGAAGACTGGGAGCCGGAAGGGGAGGTCTATTGACAATTCCAACAGTGTGTGAAACCACGACTGAGTCGACCAATAAGGCGTTACTAGCACCACCGTCGCCTCCTGTCGGCGCAGCAATGCCGCTACTCTCGGGATCAGTGCAAACGGTGGAAACGCATAATTCCTCTGATGCCCCCAATGGTGAAGGAACACGTCCGTCCCCAGTGCCATCGGGTCCGGTCTCCAACTGTAAAATAGGGGAAGGTGAGCATTGAGGCGCGAGGCAAACAGGTCTATCCGACATGGGCCTCGTAGTGACATGATCCGGGAAAACAGCGATGGATGGAGTCTCCAATCACTGGAGTCCCGGAGAAATCGGGAATGCCAATCCGCTACCTGATTGAGCTTCCCGGGAAGGTATTCCGCCACCACGGAGATCTTGCGATCCAGGCAGAAGTGCCAGAATTCCTTCGCAATGTGCACCAGCATCCGGGACTTCGTCCCGCCCAATCGATTGATGTATCGCACCGCGGAGACATTGTCCATCCGAAGGAGGATACAACAATTGCTGTTCAGCGGCGAGATAGATCTGATGGCAAAGGACCCTGCCAGAAGCTCTAGACAATTGATGTGAAGTGATAGTTCGTCTGCAGACCAACGTCCTCCTGTGGCAACTCGCCGCAGCGAGCGCCCCAGCCCCACTGGCTGGCGTCGGATTCCACCACCACATCCGGGGCCGTGCCGAAAATAGCTCGGCCGTTCCAGGCCGACATGTGGTCCAACCACCACTGAAGCTCCTCCCTGGACTAAGAGGAGAGAGGGATCAAACGATCGTAGTGAAAGTTTCTTTGCAGGTAGAAGATCTTGAGCCTCTGCAGGGCTCTGTAATGCAAAGGTCCGGGAAAAATGGCCTGAATCGACGAGGCCAGAAGGCCCACAATCCGTGCCAAAACCCTCAAAGAAATCTTCTTTTTGACTAGGGTAGCTGTGATCTCTCTCTTGATCGACCTGATCTTCGACAGGGGAAGGAGAAGATGGGCCGAGACCGAGTCTATCAGGAAGCCCAGGAATTCCATCTGCCGATCCGGTATCAGCACCGATTTCTTGGTGTTGATCACAAATCCCAGATTCTGCAATAAGGACGTCGTCCACTCCAAGTGCGTGAGAAGGAGGGACCGGTCCTGTGCCAGGATCAGCATATCGTCTAGATAGACAATCAACCGAACTCCCATCTCCCGGAGGCGGGAGACCACCGGCTTGACTAGTTTGGTGAACACCCAAGGGGCCGAGGACAGTCCGAAAGGAAGTACCTCGTAACGAAACCGACGCCCTTTCCAGGGGAACTGCAAAAACTTTTGATGTGATGGGCAGACTGGGACCGTCAAGCAGGCATCTTTCAGGTCCAGTCTGACCATCCAGTCGTTCTCCAAGAGAAGGTCTCGCAAGAGATGGATGCCCTCCATCTTGAAATGGCGATACGTGACAAAGGGGTTGAAATCCCTCAAGTTTAACACGAGGCGCTGACCGCCTCCTTTCTTTTGAACAAGAAAGACGTTGCTGCAGAAGCTTCCCGGAAGGAAGGGTCCTACAGCAATGGCCTGTTTTGCCAAAAGCTCGTCCAGTTCTGAGTCTATAAAACTCTGTTCGAGATGGGAAAAAGGAGAGGACGGGGGGGGGAGGGCTGAATGGGGCAAGACACCATCTCTATCTTGTAACCCTGGACGGTCCGAAGGACCCACACATCTGAAGTGAGAGCTGCCCAATTCTTGACAAAATGGCGCAATCTTCCCCCTAACGGAAGTAAAGGAAGAGAGAGACTTACCGGAAGATTGGTTATCGAAGTTCTTGTAGCCTCGATTGATTCCTTTGTTATAGCGGCCCCTGAAGCCGCGTGATCGGAACGGGTAAAATCCGGCTTGATCCGGTTCTTGCGTGTACCCTCTTCCCCGTCTAGGGGCGTAACCTCTTTGAGGACTGGGATTTGAGTAGCGGCCGGTCGAGCGTCCTCTGCCACGCCCGGCCCTACCAGAGACCTGCAGAACACGTTTCAGCGAGGCCTGAGACTTGTCCAAGGAAGCAAAAGTGTTCACAAATTTTGCAATATCCTTAACGAAATTGTCCCCAAACAATTGTCCTTCCGCCAAAGGACCCGGTTCCGAGGAAGCCAATTCCACCAGTTGGGGGTCGATTCGGAGAAGGACGGACTTCCGTCGTTCTGAGGCAAGGGCGCAATTCGCGTTGCCCAGCATACAAATGACCCTCTGAGCCCAACCCGCCAGAACCTCAGGATGTATGGCGGCACCAGTCTCTTGCGCCTGCAGGGCCAATTCCAGGATCTTGGCCAACGGGCCTGAAAGGTCGAGGACCTTATCTTGGCACGCTCTGAGCGCGCGATCAATCCCTTTCTTCGGGTCCTTTTTATACTTTTTAAGAAAAGTGGTCATGGAGGGGTCTATGTCCGGTGTGAGAGCCACTTTGTGGGGTAAATCAGGGCGCGGGCATTCAGATTTCAGGCGGGCACGAACCTCCTTGTCGAATCCCTTACGGAGATGAGTCTCCAGATAGGCCGCCACAGCAGGAGGGGGAACCCAGTCGGATGATCTGGGGTGGACAATGTCCGTCGGATCAAATGAAAAGGGGGTGGGAATGACCGGTGAAGTGTGCTTACGCTTTTTAGTGCATTTGCGCGGAGCGGCATCCGAGGAATCGGTATCGGTGCCAGTATCCTTAGTGGTGATAACCAGGGGGGAATAGGGGGGAGGGATAACAGGCTTGTCCTGGGATCGGGACTCCTGGGACTTATAAAGTTTGTCGTAAGACTGGGCATGAGGCCAGGAAAGGTCAAGAGCCGCCTTCTTCGGGGGGGGGTTGAAGGGGATCTTTGCCCGGAGCGTGCATCGGCTTACCCGGGACCAGCAGGTCCAATTTCTTGGCCAAAGGGGAGAGGGCCAAGGAAAGGGCTTTATCCAATTTGGCATCGAGTTTTTTGTCTATGATCTCCTCCATGGAGTCCCCTTCATAGAATTCTTATTGTCCTTGATAACCATACGCAGCATCCTCCTCTTCGCAGTACTCAGCGTCTGCCATTGCAATCAGGAATCCAAAATTCCAACTCTAATCCCCAGCGGGAAGCAAAGACCAGCCCAAGCAAGGGCGTCGAGGATGGGGGGTGCAAGGCGCGGGAGCCGGAAATACCAGGAAAGACAAGAGCAAGGTCTAGTCCCACTCTAGGACTAACAGAGGAAAAAGGGTATGCCGCCTGAACCAATGTAAGCTGCCAAAAGCACGGAAATCGCCCACGGCTCCTGGCCCAAGCTGCGTCGATCCCCACTTCAGCCGGGGGCAGAGCGTCGATCTGGCACCTTCGAGAACTGCGCGTGCCAACATGGTGTGCGCGATCTCCCCGAGACGTACGTAAGGCCTCAACGGCTCCTACGTACGCTCGTCCCCGAGGGGGGGGCTAACCCCTCATTAGTGCGGCTAGCCGAAGCGTGCGCCGTGGGCAGCGACGACTGGAAGTCGGGGGGAAGGGTTGGACGGGCCTAGGTGCGCAACATGCGCCACCACGGGGAAGCGGGGAATGGAGCGAAGCTCCGGCCTCAATCTAAGAGCAAATCGGACAATGTATGAATAAACAGTGCCAAGAGAGCGTGAAGCGATCAATCAAATCATGCAATATACACGAATAAGAAGAAACAATAATCAATGGCACCAAACATTGCAAAGGGCATAAATCACAAGTAATAGAGCAAACATGAAAGGAAAGAGCACTTATCTGGGCTGCGGAGCAGCAAAGAAGGAGGAGGCCGGAGTAGTGTCTCCAGGATTTATAGACACGATACCTTTGTGATTGGTTGTTGTAAGAGAGGCATGGTTCAAAGCCTCATGAGAAATGTTATTTTTTACATGTGTACTTTCATTTTCATTGGCTGCTGTTGTTGCAGTAAATAAATGAGAAAGCATAATCAGAAGCCTCCGGTCCTGCCATAGATTTGTAATTCAGGGAGTGCCGTAGGGCAATTACAGTTGAAAAGACTTCAAAAGGTTGGGCTGTCCGGCTCCAATTCGGGGAGAATCAAAATAAATCTGTAAAATATTAGAAATGGGGGGCAAGTATAAGCTCCAGATATAATATTTCATATAAAGATTAACTCGTAATTTGGGCTTGTATTTTAAGAAATAGTGGTAGCGAAAATGCACTTACATCAATCAGGTCAGAGTAGTGATCATAAGGGTACAGTTTATGTTACAAAAAGACCGGGGCTGCCATATAGGTCAGTCGTTACTAAAAAGAACAAAACATGGAGGGAGCAACAGTAGTTTCAGAATGGGGTTTCATGGTTTTAAAAATGCGTGTCATTGAGACCATAAGCACTCACTTGAGTTAAAGTGTAGCCATGTAGTCAGTGGCGATATAGGGAAATAAAGATGCCGTTGCCGAGGTCGGCAATGTCTGCAAAGACAATGCAGGAATGAAGCATTAGGTACAGAGTTGATCGAGGGGTGAGGGACGCCGTGGGATGACGAGATTCGTGCTGCGGCCGGAGGACGGGACTTTGTGCCCCTCCCGTCCGCGATTTCTGACCATGTCTGGCCTTTGTTCCCCTCAGCCTCCCCCCCCTCTTGGAGACAGGAGCCACAGAACGAGCGGTTGGCTCGCAAGCCGTGGAGAGCTGACACCGCTGGGGCGGCAGGCCAGGACCTCCGGAGGCAGGGGGAGAAAAAAGTGCTGGGTCCCCCATCGGCCTGTCGAGATACCGCTGAGCAGCAAGGAGCTGCATAGCCTCAGTGCTGGATCCCCGGAGGCATCGCCTCGAGGCATTCCCCTTCCTTCTGTGAGGCACTGGAGACTTTTGCTGTGCGGCCTCAGCGAGGATCGAGGCAGCCCTGCCACTCCTGAAGGCTCCTGAAAAACCCACGAGACCTAGTGGGTTACAGTAAGTCACGGAAGTTCCTCCAATGACTCTCTGCTGCGCCTGGAGGTCTTTAAAAAAGCCCTGAGACCCCCGCAGCGAGGGATAGCCAGGACACTGTCACAGGGCTGGGAGACTACAGATCCCAGTATACTTTGCGGCGCAAGTGCCACCAATGACTCTCTACCTGCAATGAGAAATTTACTGCCACATTGCAATGCCATTCAGCAGTGGCAGGTCTCGCAGCCCCAGAACCCACTAAGCTACCCGCGGAGTGCGCACCAACATCTTCACGCCCAGAGGCGCACGTATCTAAAGGCCAGCGGGCTCCAACAGCGCAGCAAACCCCGCACCTGGCACAGGAGTTCGTTCTCTAGTTGCCGCCACCGCCAGGAGTCAGCTTTTCTTGAACTTACTTTCTGGTGGCATTGTGGTCATAGGAGCCGCCACCGCTGAGAGTCACCGGGACATTTCAGCTTGGACAGACGCCGGAGGGGAGGCAAACTACACCTCATAGCGTACCCTGCGGTGTGCACGCCGCTGACGGCTGTTCAGAGCTCCAGGAGGTGCCTAAAAGGACGCTCAGGCTCCGTCGTAGCAAGGAGGAGGCAGGGTGGGCCCATCCCCTTTCTAAGGCCGCACCAGTGCTCCCAAGAACGCGGTCAGTGATATTGGAATCTTATCTGGTGACTTTATAAGTCTAGACATATCTTTACATTTCTATTGGGTAGTTTTTCTATTTTAGGGGTACTCAGAGTTGAACTTGTTACATATTTTTTTTCTACTTTTTGTGGTATTTTTTGTGTTATTATTGTTTTTAAGGCAAGTTTGAGATATTGGTTTAGTGCCGTAATTATGGGGAGGCGTAGGATACAGGTAAATCAGGATGGGTAATATAATACTTTATTGTGCATGGTAAATCAGGATGGGGCTTTAGGCAATGCAAAAGCAACTGTAGCTACCATGGATGCCTTCCTGTCTAGAGCTGCTACATTGATAGACAGGGCGATTGACATTGTAAATAGACGCCTATCTAGATCACCTACTTGTGGCCTTTAACCTCTTTTGGAAGGGGTTAATATTCAGCTAAATAATTGTCCTGATGAGGTTGGAGGTACCATACATACACAGGGGGAGGCTAGTGACATTCAAGAGGTGGTTGTGCTTACCCCTGTTTTGGAGTCCCAGCAGGACGCCCCAGCTATGCCCTTGTCTCCTGTTGGTATTATGGCAAATAGGCAGGAGGCTGTCCGGGCACCTCTTAGCGGAAAGGATGGGAAGGAAGGGTGACCTCTACTACATATACAGAGGTTACCAGCGATAATAATCTGCCGCAACAAGTGGGGGGTGCTCGCTTTTCAAAAGGGAGTACAAAGAGAAAAGGCAAAACAATGGGCAGTCAAGCCAAAAAGAGTAAATCCAATGCAATGTCAATACCAGCAGCAGAAACTAGGGTATCATCGACACCAGTTCCTGCTGTGATTGATCTCCCATTGATAGAAGTGTTTAAATCCGCACTACGCAGCATATTGGAAGATAAACTTCGCCCAATTATGATTAAATTACATAACATTGAGCAAAGTATAGCAGATCACCACAATATTATAAAATCTGTTCTAAATCGAAGTAGTGCTGTGTCAGCCCCTTCTGTTTTAAATAAAGTACTCCAGAAGGTACATATAGACGTGATATCTGAAACCTCTTGCCCTCGAATCAATTGTGCACCTGTTGGTACAAATGTGAGTCTTAGCTGCCCAGGAGGGCTGAATGACAAGGCTCCTCATTTAATAACAGATGGAGCTCAGGCAAAAAGCTAAAAGGTGCAGCTCTTAGTGTAGATGGAAATAACGGGGGGATGTTTCAGGGGTACACCAATGATGTACAGCAGAAATTACCTATAATTGATCTACCGCTGCAATCAACACCGTTGGTGGCTTACTTAGGGAATGTGCCACCTCTTCCAATGGGCACAAAGGAGGACTTTTTTCAGCCTAAAAATAATGTTACACATTGGCTGTCCAATAATGTTGATGCTGTCACTGAAATTGCACACAATATTATTATGGTCCGTCGAGTTGCTTGGCTTGGAAGCTCCAGGAAAACTAGGGAGGGGGACTGTATTGTGAATTTTAATAATCCGCTGTCCGTAGAGAGAATTTTCTGTGAGGTAAATGCTAGTCCAGCAAAAAGGGGCCAAGGTATTCAGATACTACCATTGGGATACTTTTATAAGGCGATGAACCCAAGCAGATTCATTTTAATTCAGCACTTCATACCTGGCCTCAAGAGTTGGTGAAGACATCCAGTACCGGGTCATTTAACCCTTGGGTTGAAAGGCATAACTTACAGAGGGATTGTCATCCCTCTTCCATTGTACAGGGGCCAAATAGATTTGCAGCTATGTCAGGGCTGAATGACTGCGATTTACTGAGTAACAGCTCAGAGCTCTTAGAATCAAGGGCCCAGATACCTGCACCTGCTGATTGTATTCCTCCAGAAGCTGGTTATCTAGATAAAATACAACCAGAGATACCTACTGTTGAGTTATCAGCTCAGGAGCAGCGAGTAATGCCAATTCCCGTGCTACTGGAGGATATCCCTATTGTAGTTTCAGGGGACCGATCCAAGATAAAGGACTATAATGTCCTATCTTGGAATATTGCTGGGCTGGCAGAGAAGATTGTAGACCCACTATAGGTGCAGTTCATCAGGCATTTCTCCCTGATTTGTCTTTGAGCTGCAACCTATTTTTTGTGGGGTATTAAGCTTTTTTTGTCCCAGCAGTCCCAGCAACTAGTGGAAGAGCCAGGGGTGGTTAGGTTATTTTTACATCCCTGTCCCTGCAATGTAGGATTAAGGATATCTCCTCTGCCCATAGCGATTTCCAAGTGATTGTTTTAAGGCAAGGAAACTAGTTTATGTTTGATTAATTTCTACAATGCAGTATATAGACAGGGGGTTTGTAAAATAATCCAGTTGAATAGTTTTGTCAAACAGTATTGTTCCCCCTTTAGAAATAACCTTATGATAGCAGGCGATTTTAATTGAATCCATTAGTATGGGTGATATGGGCTGTGCAAGGATCCAGGGTCTTCACTTTGAGCATTCGCCAAGGGGAGACACACTTAATGATCTGCTTGACGAATATGACTTGTCTTCTGCCATGTGTTTTGTAGTACCATCTAGAAAACAGATGGTTCAGTCTTTTAAAGGTCGCAATGGTGGATCTTTTATAGATCATATTCTGATATCTACAAGTATTCAGCCCCTTTTACTAGGTTTTACAATATTAGAGAGTGCCTTCAGCGACCATAATCCTGTGTGTGTGCATTTGGGAGGCAATATGTAAGCATGGGCTGAAAATTCATTCCGCTCACGGAATTTGCGGATTTTCCGTGATTTCGCAATTCGCGAATCTCGCGAAATCGCAGTAAAATCCGCAAATCAGCGGGGACGAATTTTCAGCCAAGCACTTACAGGGTTACAGCAGCAGGTGCAAAAGTTGAAGCTAATTTTTTGTAACCTTTTACAAAAGAAATTGCCTACTTGCAACTATTCTCTGACCCTGCTCTGACCCTTGAAGCAGGGTCAGAGAATAGTTTCAAGTAGGCAATGAGGGGCCTGTCACGAAAATTAAACCTCAACAAGAAGCACTGACAGATATGAAAACAAGCATTTGCAATGCAATAGGTCTCGCATTAGGAAAGTTTGAGCTATTGTCCTTGTAAATGACAATTTTTTAAATTTATGTGTTGGTTTTGAAAATAGCTAAATTAATAGCTTTGTCATTTACAATGCCAATAGTTAAAGCTTTTGCAAATGTGACACCTATAGCATTTGTAATGCAACATGTTTTGTATTTACGTGACTTAGATGTAGTGATATTACAATTTAAAATGGCTTTTAATTTTTTAAATAATTAATACTTAAATAAAAGTGATTTTAATTTATAATGGCAATAGCTTAAACTTTTGTAAATAACTTTTGTGAAGATTATGATCAGTGTATTTTATTGTGATGAAAATCCAAGAACAGAAGTGAAATATTAACATCTTTTTGTGACATTTGTAATAAAGCTTGAAACATTGAGAGAACATATTTGAACCAGTTGTTGTTGAATGGTTGTGCAGATTGATGCTGGAGTGGCGCTGAGTGGTGCTGTGGTGGTGCTGAGTGGTGCTGTGGTGATGCTGAGTGGTGCTGTGGTGGTGCTGAGTGGTGCTGTGGTTGTGCTGAGTGATAATGTGGTGGTGCTGAGTGATGTTGTGGTGGTGCTGAGTGATGCTGTGGTGGCGCTGAGTGGTGCTGTGGGGGTGCTGAGTGGTGCTGTGGTGGTGCTGAGTGATGCTGTGGTGGTGCTGAGTGATGCTGTGGTGGTGCTGAGTGGTGCTGTGGTGGTGCTGAGTGATGCTGTGGTGGTACTGAGTGATGCTGTGATGGTGCTGAGTGGTTCTGTGGTGGTGCTGAGTGATAATGTGGTGGTGCGGAGTGATGATGTGGTGGTGCTGAGTGGTGCTGTGGTGGTGCTGAGTGATTATGTGGTGGTGCTGAGTGATAATATGGTGGTGCTGAGTGATGCTGGGGTAGCGCTGAGTGATGATGTGGTGATGCAGAGGGCAGAAAGGCACAAAAACAGTCTAACAAAGGGGAGAAGGGCAGAAAAACAAGGGGAAAATGAGTCTAACAGAGGTCAAAAGGATACAAAAAACAGTCTAACAGAGGACAGAAGGGCAGAAAAACAGGGGAAAACCAAGTCTTACAGAGGGCAGAAGGGCACAAAAAACGAGTCTAACAGGGGGCAGAAAGGCACAAAAACGAGTCTAACAGAGGGCAGAAGGGCACAAAAAACGAGTCTAACAGGGGGCAGAATGAATACCGCCCTGCGTGTTTGTCCACGAAGATGCCACAGTTTTGTGCAATACCTCTACTCAACTGGAGTACTTTCTACTGTCTAATCAGTAAGTGCTCCCTCGTTGGCTTAATGTATAGGTGCAGATTTATAATAACTGGCACATCCCCAGGGATGCACCAGTTATTGCGTGCCGCAGCTCCACCACCCATGGTCCGCCGCATTTACAATGCGGCGCACCATGTGGCAAAAACGGCACAGATGCGTCACGCATCTGTGCCGTAAAAGCAGCGGATTGCTGGAGCTCCTTCGTAAGCACGACGCAGCTCCAGCAATGCTCTGGGGGGCCCTATCTCCCCAATGTTGCGTAAAGCCCTGCGCCTGCAGGGTTTTGACGCAGCATTGGCCTAAAAGTGACTGAGTGAAATCTTGTAGATTTCACTCAGCCACTTTTAGGAGGCGTTCCTGCGAAGGGAACGCCCTCCCCTGTGCCGGAACACCTCCTGATGGCGCAGGGCTTTACAATGTGACGCATCTCTCAGCATTGCTGGATGCAGCTCCAGTAATGCTCTGGGGGGCCCTATCTCCCCAATGCTGCGTCAAGCTTTTCGCCTGCTTCAAGCAGGCGCAGGGTTTTGATGCAGCATTGGCCTAAAAGTGACTGAGTGAAATCTTGTAGATTTCACTCAGCCACTTTTAGGAGGCATTCCTGCGCAGGAATGCCCTCCCCTGCACCGGAACGCCTCCTGATGGCGCAGGGCTTTACAATGTGACGCATCTCTCAGATGCGTCACGTTGTTAATACCCAGCACTATGGCGCATCTGTTGTGCTGCCGCTGTGTCAAAATAGTGATGCAACTGCGGAGCAAAAGAGGCGCAAGTGGCTTGTAAATCTGCCCCATAGTGCTTGTAATACACTGTAGCGGCCTAAAGGGCCAGAAGATGTGTCTCCAGTGGCCATGTGTGCCTGTGCCTGTGTTACAGGCACACATAGTCACTGGAGACACGTCTTCTGGCCCTTTACGCAGCTGCAGTGTAGTAAAAGCACTATACATTTACCCAATGAGGAAGCACTTACTGGATTAGCCAGTAGAAAGTACTCCAGGGCAAATCGCAAAACAATCCACAATTTTGCTGGAAAATGTGCGAATTTGCAGAACGCAAATTCGCAAATTTCGCCCATGCTTAGCAATATATTGATAAGGCAGGACAGGTTGGTAGAACCAGGCACCCTGAAGCTTACTAATGGTAGGCGCCGCCTTAAATGGGCCCACGTAACTCCATCCCTTTTTCACGAAAAGGTTTGTGAATCTTGTGCCGCAGAACTTATTTATTGTGAGGAACCTGATTCTATTGCCAAGGGTATTCTTAAAGCTTTTAAAGGGATTGTCTCCAAGGAGGGGGCATTGTTATCAGTCCAGGCACAAAGAAGGTTGGGTGACGACCCAAAGTGGTTTGATCCATTGTGCTCCAAGGCCGAGGATCTGGGCAATAATATAACAGAAGAAGATTGGGTGTCTCATTTCAGCTGTACTTTTTAAAAGATTCAGAAAAGGGGGTGGTGATGAACAGAGTGTCTGAATTAAGCAGACCACTCTTACCCAGTCCAAAGATCAGGGCTTGATCCATCACCGTTATTTATCTCACTGCCCCATCCCAGATCAGAACCTGGCTATATGCAAATCAGTCTGTCCCTGGCCCAGTGCATCTTGGGAACAGGGCAGACTAAACTACCAAGCCAATTCTTCACCAGAAAGGAGACAAGCTACCGGGGACCGGTTTCTGGCATTTCAGCCGTCTTCGGCCCGGCTTGCTTGAATCCTGATGGAGCAGTGAGAAAGGGACTCATGTCTGAGTATACCCTGCCACACCTATAGTGGCCAAAAACGATTCAGAAAAGGGGGTGGTGATGAACAGAGTGTCTGAATTAAGCAGACCACTCTTACCCAGTCCAAAGATCAGGGCTTGATCCATCACCATTATTTATCTCACTGCCCCATCCCAGCTCAGAACCTGGCTATATGCAAATCAGTCTGATATGAAAACAAGCATTTGCAATGCAATAGGTCTCGCATTAGGAAAGTTTGAGCTATTGTCCTTGTAAATGACAATTTTTTTAATTTATGTGTTGGTTTTGAAAATAGCTAAATTAATAGCTTTGTCATTTACAATGCCAATAGATGTGACGCATCTCTCAGCATTGCTGGATGCAGCTCCAGTAATGCTCTGGGGGGCCCTATCTCCCCAATGCTGCGTCAAGCTTTTCGCCTGCTTCAAGCAGGCGCAGGGTTTTGATGCAGCATTGGCCTAAAAGTGACTGAGTGAAATCTTGTAGATTTCACTCAGCCACTTTTAGGAGGCATTCCTGCGCAGGAATGCCCTCCCCTGCACCGGAACGCCTCCTGATGGCGCAGGGCTTTACAATGTGACGCATCTCTCAGATGCGTCACGTTGTTAATACCCAGCACTATGGCGCATCTGTTGTGCTGCCGCTGTGTCAAAAAAGTGATGCAAATGCGGAGCAAAAGAGGCGCAAGCGGCTTGTAAATCTGCCCCATAGTGCTTGTAATACACTGTAGCGGCCTAAAGGGCCAGAAGATGTGTCTCCAGTGGCCATGTGTGCCTGTGCCTGTGTTACAGGCACACATAGTCACTGGAGACACGTCTTCTGGCCCTTTACGCAGCTGCAGTGTAGTAAAAGCACTATACATTTACCCAATGAGGAAGCACTTACTGGATTAGCCAGTAGAAAGTACTCCAGGGCAAATCGCAAAACAATCCACAATTTTGCTGGAAAATGTGCGAATTCGCAGATTTTTATTGCGATTTCGCAGGAAAATCCGCGAACTTGCAGAACGCAAATTCGCAAATTTCGCCCATGCTTAGCAATATATTGATAAGGCAGGACAGGTTGGTAGAACCAGGCACCCTGAAGCTTACTAATGGTAGGCGCCGCCTTAAATGGGCCCACGTAACTCCATCCCTTTTTCACGAAAAGGTTTGTGAATCTTGTGCCGCAGAACTTATTTATTGTGAGGAACCTGATTCTATTGCCAAGGGTATTCTTAAAGCTTTTAAAGGGATTGTCTCCAAGGAGGGGGCATTGTTATCAGTCCAGGCACAAAGAAGGTTGGGTGACGACCCAAAGTGGTTTGATCCATTGTGCTCCAAGGCCGAGGATCTGGGCAATAATATAACAGAAGAAGATTGGGTGTCTCATTTCAGCTGTACTTTTTAAAAGATTCAGAAAAGGGGGTGGTGATGAACAGAGTGTCTGAATTAAGCAGACCACTCTTACCCAGTCCAAAGATCAGGGCTTGATCCATCACCGTTATTTATCTCACTGCCCCATCCCAGATCAGAACCTGGCTATATGCAAATCAGTCTGTCCCTGGCTCAGTGCATCTTGGGAACAGGGCAGACTAAACTACCAAGCCAATTCTTCACAAGAAAGGAGACAAGCTACCGGGGACCGGTTTCTGGCATTTCAGCCGTCTTCGGCCCGGCTTGCTTGAATCCTGATGGAGCAGTGAGAAAGGGACTCATGTCTGAGTATACCCTGCCACACCTATAGTGGCCAAAAACGATTCAGAAAAGGGGGTGGTGATGAACAGAGTGTCTGAATTAAGCAGACCACTCTTACCCAGTCCAAAGATCAGGGCTTGATCCATCACCGTTATTTATCTCACTGCCCCATCCCAGCTCAGAACCTGGCTATATGCAAATCAGTCTGTCCCTGGCCCAGTGCATCATGGGAACAGGGCAGACTAAACTACCAAGCCAATTCTTCACCAGAAAGGAGACAAGCTACCGGGGACCGGTTTCTGGCATTTCAGCCGTCTTCGGCCCGGCTTGCTTGAATCCTGATGGAGCAGTGAGAAAGGGACTCATGTCTGAGTATACCCTGCCACACCTATAGTGGCCAAAAACGATTCAGAAAAGGGGGTGGTGATGAACAGAGTGTCTGAATTAAGCAGACCACTCTTACCCAGTCCAAAGATCAGGGCTTGATCCATCACCATTATTTATCTCACTGCCCCATCCCAGCTCAGAACCTGGCTATATGCAAATCAGTCTGTCCCTGGCCCAGTGCATCATGGGAACAGGGCAGACTAAACTACCAAGGCAATTCTTCACCAGAAAGGAGACAAGCTACCGGGGACCGGTTTCTGGCATTTCAGCCGTCTTCGGCCCGGCTTGCTTGAATCCTGATGGAGCAGTGAGAAAGGGACTCATGTCTGAGTATACCCTGCCACACCTATAGTGGCCAAAAACGATTCAGAAAAGGGGGTGGTGATGAACAGATGTCTGAATTAAGCAGACCACTCTTACCCAGTCCAAAGATCAGGGCTTGATCCATCACCGTTATTTATCTCACTGCCCCATCCCAGCTCAGAACCTGGCTATATGCAAATCAGTCTGTCCCTGGCCCAGTGCATCATGGGAACAGGGCAGACTAAACTACCAAACCAATTCTTCACCAGAAAGGAGACAAGCTACCGGGGACCGGTTTCTGGCATTTCAGCCGTCTTCGGCCCGGCTTGCTTGAATCCTGATGGAGCAGTGAGAAAGGGACTCATGTCTGAGTATACCCTGCCACACCTATAGTGGCCAAAAACGATTCAGAAAAGGGGGTGGTGATGAACAGAGTGTCTGAATTAAGCAGACCACTCTTACCCAGTCCAAAGATCAGGGCTTGATCCATCACCGTTATTTATCTCACTGCCCCATCCCAGCTCAGAACCTGGCTATATGCAAATCAGTCTGTCCCTGGACTTTTTAAAAGAGCCTGAACCTTACCTCGGTTGCAATTGAGAATTCAGGTAAAGGACGCTGTTGTATTCACCCGAAGAGAAGTGGAGGAAGGTATTGTTAGTCTCTCGTGTAATAGGGCACCTGGCTTGGACGGCATTCCACCGGACCTTTTTAAATCTAATCGCTCTCTCTGGGCATCGATTCTGGTGGCAGTGCTTAATGCTGCGGTGAAGGAAGGGTGTCCAGAGTCATGGGGTATCTTCACATTTGTACCTGTTTTAAAAAGGGTGATCGTAATAGCACTATGAATTATAGACCGATTTCCCTTATCGACTCCGTGGTTAAGGTTGTCAGTGGAGTTGTTTTAAATAGATTTACGCCCTGGACAGAAGAAAATAAGGTTCTTTCAGATATTCAGTATAGGTTCTGCCCAGGTCATTCTACTCTGGCGCAATGCCTGAACCTCTATCTGATCCTCGCAAAGTACACTGTTGCCCGCCAGGGGACAATCTACATGGCCTTCATGGATCTCTCCTCGGCTTTTGACTGTGTCAATCAGGGGAAGATGTGGCAGTCCATGAGGGCCATGGGGGTGGAGGCAAATTTGGTGGACTTTCTGATGGATTTGAATGGAGACACTAAGGCAAACATTAGATTCGCCCAGGACCTGAGGGTTTCTAGGGATTTTAGCATACAAAGGAGTGCACGGCAGGGGTGCATACTAGCCCTGTTTCTTTTTAACCTTTATATTAATGATCTAGATAACATTTTGGTAGATACGGGGGCTGATTTCCCATTTGTGGGACGCAGGGGACTGCCCGTCTTGCTTTATGCAGATGATGCAGTTCTCCTGGCCCGCACCCCAAAAAGCTTACAGATTTTGCTCGACACTTTCTGTAGGTTTATGGCTGAACGTGATCTGGCCATAAACAATTCTAAAACCTATGTAAGGCAAGTTGGGCTGCACCTCAAGAAGCAGTACTCCTTTAGGGTAAATAGAGAAAAAGTACCTATAACATCGACTTTCTCCTACCTGGCTGTTTTATTGGATGACCGCCTGGGATGGGGTCCTCTACTTAGGAAGAAAAGGGGGGAAGTGTCTAGGAATAGTGCTGCAATCTTTAACTTTGCTACAAAAATGGGCAAGCACCCGATAGCGGCGATGATAAAAATCTATCAAGCAAAGAGTGTAGCAATTGCCAGATATCGTAGCAAATTGTGAGGGTATACAGGTCTGGAGGGTATTCAGGTGGTAGAAAATAACTTTTTAAAACAGCTTTTGCGGGTTCCTAAAGGGACCTCGAACTTAATAGTTCACGAAGAGACTGGTCTAATATTTATTGGTGATATTCTGGCTATGCGCCCACTGCTTTTTTGGCTCAATTACTGGCTGAACGAGGATCTCAGCCTTACCCAAGAGTTAATGAAAGAAATGTTGAGCCTGGATCACATGATTGAAATGCCATGGGGAAAATACAGAAAGGGCTGCCTTGGAGAGTTTGGACGTCCGGACCTTTTTTTAAGACCTGATTGTATCACTAGATCCGATGTGCCCTTTGTGAAGCAATCTTTTATATTGAGAAAAAAAAATAAAAAGAGATGGGAAGGAATTGTCGAAAAACAGCGTCCGCAAGTACGTGATGCTCAAATCCACTCCATATATGGAGCCATACCTGTTGTGGCCTTTGTCTGCTCACAAGCGGTTTTTACTATCTAGGTTCTGACTGGATTATTTCCATCTTTTACTTGCCGTACCGAAGGGGTGTCACAAAGGACAAGTGTCTATGTTATAGTATCATCAATAACACAGGGGGTACCCGATAAACCGAAAGGCATCTGGGTTAGAACACTAAATAAACAAATGATGCCTATGGTAATGTTTATCAATATTTATTAAGTAGGAAAGATACCATTAATTATCTATTCTCAGAGTATATGTACTTGAAGAACTCAATCAATCCCGAGTTATGATTTTTTACTCATTCATCCTATTACCATCCCGAAAATTAAATAAATCAAATCGAACAGGCAAAAGGTGGTTTGCATAATTCATTTAGTAAACCATATCTTTTTCTGAAAATCAATTTTCTTTTTTTCAATCTTGTTTTCGCACATATATACATATTTAACATGTATGTTTGTACATATCTACAATATCTACATACATAAAAACACTAACAAATAACTGTGAAACAATATCATGAACCCTTTTTAATGGTTCTTCTGCCCAATTATTCAAGGAAAGGAAATTATGGCAATTAATTACAAAACCTTATTCCTTCTATCCCGGTCACCACATCCAACTATGAAGAAGCTTTTTGAAGGAAAAACCTTATATCCTTTCTTTATGATTTTGGTTCCTTTCCAATGTTTTTTTATATCTTCCAAGTTCTATGGTGGTGCCTGTGCAACAAAAAGTCGACACGTTTCAGCCTATCGTAAATTCAGGCCTCTTCAGGACTTTGGGCAACAACATAACTTTCCTGCATACATCTAGGGTAAGGAATATTGTGTGTTCCTCTGTGCGACTTCAAACGCGCCCGCAGAATAATTACGGGACTTCTTAGTTTACGAATAGCCTACAGCATCAAAATTCTTCGATAACTGCAGATCTAATCGATATCTCACTTCCAGCCACGATATCGCTGTGAGGTTCCCCAGTGCACCGCGACTAAGGCCACGGCGCAGCTTGTATTAGACAACGCACTTGCAGACACGTATCTCTTGCGTTCTCAGCCCTCAAGTCACTATGTTATTCAAACACATGTCGCACATTGGACAGCCCACGGGAAAGCCTTCTGCAACCAAGGAACAGAAGTGATTCAACCTGGGAGAGGATGATCTGTGTGACAACCTTTTCTACCAGAAGTAACGCCATCAAAACCATCATAAATAAACATTGGGCCCTCACATCAGATGACATTCAGCAGAATGCACTTCCCCTCCACTCATACAGAAGAGCGAATAATATCAGAGACCAGGTAGTCCAATCTTTCCTCGATCCACCTGAAGAAACCACTGTGTTATCCATGTGGAACCTTCTCCCTATTCTAGGACACCACAGATGTAGATCTTGCAAAGCCTGTACAACCACGATACAGTCCAAAGAATTCACACATAACCAACAGAAAATTGTTCTGAAATCCTACACAAATTGCAATACCACAAACGTTATATACGTGATTCAATGTCCATGCGACCTGGTATATGTAGGTCAGACTCAGCAAAAAGTAAAAACAAGAATTATGCAACACTGCAGTCGGATATGTTGTGAGGTACCGGGCGCTCCGCTGGTGGAACACTGCAAGAGGCTGGGTCATACCCCTGACAGTCTGAAGTGGAGTGTCCTTGAAAAAGTTACCCTGGGACCAAGAGGTGGTGACTTGAGCATGATCTTGAACATTCGTGAATCTAAATAGATGTAGTTTTTCGACTCCATCAATTATTCACTGAACGAACAGGACAGTAGTCATGCCCAATTAGCATCATTATTTAGATAGCCCCCTGAGCCAACATAAATGTCCGTCTTGAATTCTCAGTTAATATCTTTAACCATGAATCAGACACTTTTTCATTCTTTGTGATCAACACTCTTATGTGTGACTGTATTTAAACTCTATGCACATGGTGGCAGACAATCTTACCCTCATGCCAGAGAGGTAATTGTCTGATCCTAGGCATAATGCACAGGCTATTTTGTCCCTGAGTCCGCGGTGACTCCTGCTAGACTGGATGTACTGTTGATGTGTGGTACAATGGCTAATATGATACAACGGACACTTTCACCCTCATGCCTGAGAGGTGCGCCCCCCATTTACCAGAGAATCACATTTAGCGTTTGCACAATCTGAAATGTGATGATGTTTGAAGATACTATAACATAGACACTAAGACATTGATGTGTTTATCCTTATTACAAAAGATATGATGCCTTCATCCTCGTGTACGAGAGGTGTGCGCCACAAATGCCATAAGAATTCAGTGTTATTCACATGGGGCACGTTCTTCACACTATTTCTTTGCATTGCAGCCCTCGGAGTCTTTCTACTATGACTACACACGCATTACACGTTAGATAACGTACACGCGCGCCACGTGTGTCTTGGAAAGTTTTGCGGCATGCCTCTCAAGTGTTTGCTGATTCATTCGGCACACCACAGGACTCTTTCAAGGATCGCTGAAGGCCGTATTTACAGGTATTTGGCTCCCTGTCGGAATATATTGACCGGCACAGTGCGTTAAGTATTATCCCGATTGCCACACCTACTGCGCACCTAATGTTTCATTCCTGCTTTGTCTTTGCAGACATCGCCGACCTCGGCAGCGGCATCTTTATTTCCCTATTTCGCCACTGACTACAAGGCTACACTTTAACTCAAGTAAGTGCTTATTGTCTCAATGACAAGCATTTTTAAAACCATGAAACCCCAATGTGAAACTGATGTTGCTCACTCCGTGTTTTGTTCTTTTAAGTAACGACTGACCTACGTGGCAGCCCCGGTCTTTTTGTAACATGAACTGTACCCTTATGATCACGACTCTGCCCTGATCAATGTAAGTCCATTTTTGCTACCACTATTTGTTAAAATACAAGCCCAAATTACGAGTTAATCTTTATATGAAATATTGTATCTGGAGCTTATACTTGCCCCTCGTTTCTAATCTTTAACAGATTTATTTTTATTCTCCCCGAATTGGAGCCGGACGGCCCAACCTTTTGATGTCTTTTCCACAGCAATTGTCCTACGGCACTCCCTGAATTACAATTCACTGTGCTGGTTTTAAAATTTGATCACTCATTATACTTCATTGTTCTAGGTTACCCTGCCCCCTACACCACCACTGGCCTGATGAAGGCCCTGATTTAAGGTTTCATAGATACCTAACGCTACGTTTGGGGTCGAAACGTTGACAACCTATCCCCCTACCAGCTTGCGCCACCCATATTGAGGATATCTATATAAGTGCATTGAGCATGGTTTCGCCTTAGTGTGTTAAGAACATTGGTTGTTCTTTTCTCAGCTGGCTCTATGTTGAAGCCATTACTGAGTAATCTACGAATTTTGAAGCTGATGACCAGCCTTTTTTACTTGTGAAAATCCTGCACATATTTCCTTTTGACATGCACCTTATCCCACTCTTTCACTCCCTGTGGCACT
Organism: Lissotriton vulgaris; assembly: GCF_964263255.1. Classification (NCBI taxonomy): domain Eukaryota; kingdom Metazoa; phylum Chordata; class Amphibia; order Caudata; family Salamandridae; genus Lissotriton; species Lissotriton vulgaris. Next base: position 1,500,338,279 of record NC_141691.1, read on the forward strand.
AATGTTATTTCAATATGAAATGTGATATTTACGTGATATACTGCATCTCCATGCGCATTGTGATTAAATAACAGTGTGCTCACTAAGTACATGCTTTTTTGAATTAGTATATATATATGTTTTTCGTGTTCAGACTAAATACTGTGTACTGGGACCCCTCTCTTTATATACCGTATTGCACCCAGGTCCCAGTGACTTTAATGGGTATACCCTTTTACTGTAACAAAGTTGAGAGGGGCAGTGCAGAGGCAAAAATTATTCCTGGAATGAAAGAGGCCACAACGTCACTCAGAGATCCCATGGGTGGGGAGCAACACCGGGCGACAATCACAGACCTGCGTCTGTGGTGAAGAGTTCAGGACTGTGCAAGGCCTCACCAACAGGCCCACAGGGGCGGCTTGTACAGGCGTCCGTGAGCCCCAAGGCACAGAGGTTCAGACTTAGCGAGTACAGAACTAGGTTTAACTTCTGACCAGCAGGAGTCGTTTTGTGGCTTCATTAACAGAGTCCAGACCTGTGGCTTCGATGACAGACCCAAAGCAGATGTGCTTTAAGATCAAAACGCAGTGTCCTTGAAGCGGGCACTGCGCTCCGAATTAAAGTAAAACATAAATAAACAGAGTGCAGTGTCCCTAAAGCGGGCGCCATACTCCAAAATAAAGTACAAATAAATAAAATAGTGCGCAGGAGAAGCCCATAAGTGCCTGAGAAGTTTGTGTGTGTGCCCCCTGTCCGAGGAGGCATGGAGCTTTGGGATCTGAGCAGCACAATGGAAGAGAGAGGGGCCTGACGGAGGAGGGAGGTGGAGAGAGAAAGTGAAAGCGCGCCATGCGCCCGTTGTGCTGAAATGCCGGGACCCATAGCGCGCACATCGCCTGTCTGGGCACGTTCCCAGACAGTGAGTATGCACATTTGCTGTCCCGGCGCCAGAAAAGACACGCAGTGAGCGTGCATATCGGCTATCCCCCTTCGGACACCAAACCGACAACAATAGGTCTCACCAAGAGGGGCAGCGCATGCGCTGCATCGCTAGGTGAGACCTAAAAAGGGAATAAAGCAGAACCAAAAACCTATCGCCCTATTTCCCTCCTGGATTCCTCAGTGAAAGTAATGATTAGTGTCCTGTTAATAAGATTGAAAGAATGAGTGCAAGATCAATCTATTTTATACCTGGTACAGCTTGGGTTCAGAAAACAGCTGGTGACTATTGAACAATGTATCAATTTAGAGCTATTAATTGGTAAATAGACTAGGGCTAAGGCAGGCACACTTTATATATGTTTTGCCGATTTAAGTAGGGCCTTTGAATTGGTCGACCATATCTTACTTTGGTCAACTCTGATCTTCCTGGGTGCACCCAGGCCAATCATTGGGTTCCTCTCCTGTCTTTATGAGAACCTACCTAGCCAAGTTTGGTTTGGCCCTCAGGGCCAATGTTAGACAAAATTTGGGGAAGAGGAATTTGGCAGGGCTAGAGCCAATATTATTTTCCCTTTTTAGGTCTCGCTGAGCCAGCGCATGCGAGGCTCTCGAGACCTTTAATAAGGGGGCTTCAGAAAATTTTGCCATGAGCCTAGAGCTTGAGTGCATGTGCGCGAGTGTGCACTTTACAGCGCCATCTGTCTTTCAACCCTTACATGCTCACCGGCTTTCACTTTTGCCGCCGCGCGTACCACTTGCGCTTCTCTTCCTCCCCACCACATATCGCGGCCAATGCTTGTTTTTAAAACACGCTTCATGCTATCAACCCTTACATGCGCAGCGGCTTTCACTTTTGCCGCCGCACATACGCGCGCACCACTCACGCTTCACCCCCTCTCCCACCACATATCGCGGCCAATGCTTGTTTTTAAAACGCGCTTCATGTTATCAACCCGTACATGTGCAGCAGCTTTAACTTTTGCCGCCGCACATACGCGCGCACCACTCACGCTTCTCCCCCTCCCCCACCACATATCGCGGCCAATACTTGTTTTTATTACTTCTCCGGTGCGTACCGTCCTCTCAATCCCTTGGCAGTTCAGTCACACTAAACCTGCAGTCATTTAGCCCCTGATGTGAAAGTGCCAAAGGCACTCCCTCCCTGTTCATGCTAATTGCTGGAGAACTTCAGCCAATAGTCACAGGCACACCACATTCACTGCCGGCCATGGTCCTGTTGCTGTCCCTGTGCGTGCTGGGGGCAGAGGGATTCTTTTTCCACAGCAGCCAACATGAGCACCTCTCCCGCCTCACCCCCACCCTTTGCCAGTCTCACTGGATGTCAGCGCCAGTATTGGCACCAGAGTCATTCCCATCACTGCCATCAGCATTGCCGCCACTACTCTTGCTGCCAAAAGCGTCACTGCCCGTAAATCGTAAATCATATGTTCTTATATAGTGCCTTTCACCGTAAGGTCTCAAGGCACTTGCTTTGGGAACCCGTCCTGGCCTTTCCCTGCGAGATTACCACTACTGGGCATCCCCAAGGTGAAGACCAGGCATCTCATCGTGGTGAGGCCGTAGTGGAGATTAAGCAAGCTATTGCCCAGAGTTGCAGAGTGTGAACTCACGATTCGAGTATGCACCGAGGTGAGAATTATCGAGTCCGTGGACATTTTGAGCTCAAGGCCCTGCCGCGTCGGGGACTGAACCCTGGTCCCGGGTCTGACCTCTGCATCAGGGACTGCCTCCTCTAACCGGTGAGCCACACTTCTCCACGCTGTCCTGTGATCTTTCTTAGCAGTACTGCTCCCACTGCTACTACAACGCTGTCAAGAGTCACTGCCAGTACCGCTGTCCTTACTGTTCACCATTCCAGTCACTCTCAGCAGTGCGACTGCCACCAGCACCAGCATGCACGCACCTCTGCTATTACTACCCCTGCCAAAAATGTCACTGCCTTTACAATTGCCTAATGCTCTCTATCAGAAGTACCACTGCCAGCAGTGCCCGCTTCCCTTCTACTGTCGCTGTCAACACCGTCACTGCCAGTAACACTACCCAGGTCATCTCTCTCAGCAGCATTACCTGTACCACTACTATCAGAACCAGCATGTTAGCATACAGGCCAGTACCACTACCTCTTGGGAGTATTTTCTGTGCCGCTGACGCCAGCTGCTATCGCTGCCGAAAGCGTCCCTGCCAGTGCCGCTGCTCTAATGTCCAGCAGCATTCTCACCAGTATTATCAGTGCCGGATTTTGAGTAGCAATTGTATGAACAATCAATCACAGCCTTCCCTGTTATCCTTATTGTAACCCGCACAACCACTGAGCGAATTTGTGGCTTGAGAACAGGGTTTGTTGCGCATCGAGCTTTGGGACCTCCTAGACTCTACCTCCCCCAACGCCGCCTTCCTGACGGAGACCTGGCTGCACGCCACCTCAGCACCAGACATTGCCATAGCCATCCCACAAGGGTACAAGATCTCCTGCAGAGACCGCGCCAATGGAGTTGGAGGGGGAATCGCCATTGTCCACAAAACACCCTCAGAATCTCGACCAACACCGACAACACCCTCACCACTGCCGAACACATGCACTTCCAGATCCACACCGACCCCAACACGACCCTCAGAGGAACACTCGTCTAAAGACCACCCGGACCATGACCACAGTTCAATGACACCATCACCGACCTCATCAGCACGCACACCCTCGCCTCCATGGACTACATACTCCTCGGGGACATTAACTTCCACCTCGAGAACAACAACGACGCCAATTCCACTGCCCTGATCGACAATCTCACCAACCTCAGACTCAACCAGCTCGTGACGACCCCCACCCACGCCGCTGGACACACGCTGGACCCCATCTTCTCCGCAAGCCCCTACGTCTCCTTCAACCACACCACCAAACCCAATTGGGCCGACCACAGATGCGTCCACTTCACCTTCAATAAACCTGCCACACACCACCGCGCCCAACAGTTGCCACGCCTCTGCTGGGGCAAGGTCACCAAGGACCAACTGACAACCACACTCGCCCTGAAACCACCCGCCGACCCCATCGACCCCGACACCGCTGCGACCAACCTTAAACAGTGAATCAACGACTGCGCCAACGCCCTCGCCCCTCTCAAGATCTCCACAACCAACCACACCAACAAGAAAGCTGCCTGGTTCACAGAAGACCTGGTTCACAGAAGACCTCCGGACATCCAAGCGCACCTGCCAGAAGCTGGAAAAGAAATGGCTCCATGTCCGAACCCCAGACAGCCACACAGCCCACAAGAACGCCACCCACAGACACTACCAACTCATCAGGACCACCAAGAGGACCGCCTTCAAGGACCCCCTAGACAACAACGCACACAACACGGAAGAGCTCTTCAGCATCGTGAAAGAACTCTCCAACCCCAGCTCCAAAACCAACGACATTCCTCCATCACAGGTCCTGTGCGACTCCCTGGCCACCTTCTTTTACCTCAAGATCACCAACATCCATGACAGCTTCAACTCCGACAACCCCGCACCCACCACCGAGACTATCACCCAAGCGACCCCCACCCGCACCAGCCGACTGACCGCCTGGTCCTCCGTCAGTGATGAAGACACCATCAAAACTATGAACTCCATCCACTCCGGATCCCCATCCAACCCCTGCCCTCACCAAGTGTTCAACAAAGCCAGCACAACCATCGCGCCCCACCTCCGGAAAGCAATCAACATTTCCTTCAAGACAGCAACCTTCCCGGAAAGCTGAAAGCACGCAGAGATAAACACATTACTGAAGAAACCCAAGGCGGACCCCAAGGACCTCAAGAACTTCCGGCCCATTTCCCCTCTCCCTTTCCTGGCAAAAGTGACAGAGAAGATCGTCAACAAACAGCTAACCCGCTACCTCGAAGACAACAACATCCTGGACCCTTCCCAATCCGGTTTTCGTAGCAACCACAGCACAGAGACCGCCCTCATCGCCACCACCAATGACATCAGGATTCTGATGGACAAGGGAGAAACAGCCGCCCTCATCCTCCAAGACTTATCAGCAGCCTTCGACACGGTCTGCCGCCACAACTTATCAGCATGCCTGGAGTGACGCCGGAATCCAAGAGAAGGCCCTGGCCTGGACCACATCCTTCCTCTCCGGCCGAACCCAGAGCGTCCGCCTCCCACCCTTCCGCTCAAAAACCACTGATATCATCTGCGCCAAAGCCAACCTCCACAGAGGAATCAAGGCCGTCGCCAACTGGATGAAGGACAGCAGACTGAAGTTGAATTCAGACAATATGGCGGTCCTCATCCTCGGACCCTCCCCATCAGCCTGGGAGGACTCCTGGTGGTCCACATCACTAGGCACTGCCCCTAAACCCACCGACCACGCACGCAACCTGGGGGTCATGTTCGACTCTGCCCTCATCATGACCAAGCAAGTCAACGCCGTCTCCGAGTCCTGCTTCAACACCCTCCGAATGCTCCGCAGGATCTTCAAAAGGATTCCCCCCGACACAAGAAAAGCCGTCACCCAGGCCCTCGTCACCAGCAGACTCGACTACGGGAACGCCCTCTACTCAGGAACAACAACCAAGCTCCTGAGACAACTACAACGTATCCAGAACGCCTCCGCATGACTGATCCTCGATGTCCCCCGACGCAGCCACATCACACCCCACCTGACAGGCCTACACTGCCTCCCCGTCAACCAGAGGATCACCTTCAAACTCCTCATCCACGTACACAAAGCGCTTCACAACACCGGACCCACATACCTCAACGACCGACTCAGCTTCCACACCTCCATCCGCAGCCTCCGCTCGGCCAGCCTCGCCCTCGCCTCAGTTCCTCGTATCCGGAAGACAACCGCCGGCGGCAGATCCCTCTCCTACCTCGCCGCCAAGACCTGGAACGCTCTCCCTACCAGCCTACGACAGACCCAGGACCTGCTGGCCTTCAGAAAACTTCTCAAGACCTGGCTCTTTGATCAGTAGCAGCGCCCCAAACCCCCCCCCCCCCCCCCCCCAATGCCTTGAGACCCTCACGGGTATGTAGCGTGCTTTAGAAATGCAGTGATTGATTGATTGATTGATTGATTTTATTCCAGGTATCTTTGCTGCATGTCTTTGATCTTTATGTTGATTTCACATGGCAGAGCTGTTGTTTGGTTGTGAAAAAAATTATTTTTTACATTCTGAGTCTCATACCATTTCTGAGTCGCGATACTTGGACATGAGTAACAGTTTGGGTGTTTGTTGTATTTTAGTGGCATAGCCAATAGGTCTCCCATTTGGGACCTTATAAGTGTTTAGCCATGCAACAGTTGGTGTTGTTGCACCAAGGATTTTCTGCTGCATAACTAAATACTTATACGGTCCAAAAAGCGAGACCTATTGGCTATGCCAATGCTTGTTATCAATGGGGTAGATAATTATCTGCAGTCGGTCCATTCAGATGCCCCTAGGGTGGACTGTAGCCCGATACCTGTATTGTTATATGCAGATAATACGATATTATTACCAAGAACCCCAGTTGGCCTCCAGAGACTGATGAATGCTTTCACGGATTTTATGACTTTAAAGAGAATGGTAATTAACAAATTCAAAACATTCACCAGAGTTTGTGGGCCTAAGCATAAATCCTGTAAATCGTTTTATTATTGATAATGCCCCAATTGTTTTAGTGAACTCGTTTTGCTATTTGGGTGTTTTATTCGCAGGCAATGGCTCATGGTCACAACATGTTTTAAATATTAAAGCTAAAACAAGCAGGGCCTCACAAGGGATTTTTAAATTTTCCTCAAAATTGGGGAACAGACCCTCTAACGAATTGATAGCTATTTATAAAGCAAAAGGAGCGAATACTGCCCGATATAGGGGAGGACTTTGGGGTTCTGAAATTAGCATGGCCCTGCAAGTAGAAGAAAACAGCTTTTAAAAACATTTATTATGCCTACCTTCCTCTGTATCCAATACTATTTTAGATAATGAGGCCGGCCTACAGTTTTTAGAGTATCTCCTTTAAGCCTGACCGCTGTTATTGTGTGCCTCATTATGGGTTAAGAAAGAAACTGGTTTTTACTAGAAGAATTATGTTAGACTGTTTAACCTTGAATGATGCCCTAAGTATTCCCTGGCTATTGCTGTATATTTACTCCTCCATCACCATGCTGTTCAATTTATCTATCTGGTCGGATCCTACAAAGGTATTATTACTAGCTAAGAGGAGGATTAAAGAAGCCTTTCTACAGAATAGACTGGATCAAAGATCAATGGGCGATAGGAACAAATCAACAGTCGCCTTTTATAAGTCTTTGAATTTGGAGGAGGGGGGAAATAGCTATCTGTCATATGTGACTAATAGGCAACATTGTTTTGTGCTAGTACGTATGATATGTGGCGTTGTGTACCATCTATTATGAAGTCCCTTCCCCCCCATATGGCTCCTTGTGATGACCAAAGCAAACAAAGCACACTGCACTTTCTATTCTGTAAATGTTATCAGAATCTTAGGGGTGTTTATCCTAAACCTATGCTTGTTACAAAGAATATTAGGTAACATAAAGTAGCAATGAAACATCTGGTGACTCTAAGGGCCAGATGTAGGAGTCACTGTAAAATGTACAGAACGGAATAAAGAGTGATGTTGATTGTATTGCCTTCCCATCACACAGTCTTCTAGGTACATTCCGGGGAAGACTACTAGTTGGTGGATTAACTCTACGCGTACTCTAGACAGCAAAAACCTATCTTAATTTCTTTTTACACCAACCAAATAGTCTTGTGTCCCCGTTCAGCATGGCCCATACAGTATCTATACATTGTGGGTTTTGCCTTTTCCTGGCGTTCCCTGCAGATATTCCTTTTCCCTAATAGAATAGTTTTAATTTCTATTTTACTATACTTCAAGATACAATTGGGTTCTAGAGGGGTCAGATCTTCCCCTAACTTGTGTAATAAAGATCTCACATTCTGCAATCACTGTATTTTTTCCAAGTGGTCCAAACTCGAGCACTCCCTTATGACCTCCCTGGTGAACTTGGTACCCTTCTTGAACCAGATACCATGCAGCTTTTTCAAGATGCTACGGTGTATGGTATCTTCAGTATATCCCATGCACAGTTCTTTATGTGCTATATAGGTAGGGAATGAACTAGGAACAGTTCTAATTAAAAAGTTCCTCACCAGTGAGGAAATAGAAATTTTACGTGGCCAATGTGTCCCCTGCGTGTACCCCACGTTTAGTGTATGTTCATGTCACCCATGCATTTTTCCTCTCATGCCTGTAATAATAATGCCTCTGTATTTCCGTCCCATGTTAGAATGTCAGTTACCAAGCCTTCCATGAAAGAAACGTTAATTCTGCGTTTAGGCCTATGTTGCTCATGTTGCCAAAGTATTTGCATGGTGCACGTTTAAAAGTCGAGATGAACCCATTTTGTGGCTCAGCCGAGCCAGGACCCGAATTCAGGCTTCATGCCTCCAGACACTCTGAAAGCTGCAGCTTAGCTATGTATCCCTGACCGCTCGCATACTTTCTGCTCAGCCGAGAGGGGCCCAGTCCGGCCTGCCAAGACAGTATTTTGCTCACAGTTATCTGCTCTGCTCCACAGAAACACATTCCTGCCCAGTGAAGAAGGTAAACAGAACCCGTCCACAGAGATAGAGCCCAGCCTTTCTGTCTCCGTTTAAGTGATTTACAGAGCTCCCATCCATAGAAGGCCCATGGCCCCCACGCAATGTACGAAGAAATATATGCCTACACTGGCTCTTAGTGATGAGCAACTTTTGCTCGAACGACCTTTACTTCAGACAATACATCCTCCAAACTTAAGATATCAGATAATACCAGGCGTGCAGGTCGTCCTGACACTCAAGGCTTCTCTACTAGAACGAGAGTCAGCTCCCCCCAGCTTCCCCCAGTTACACGTCAATTGCACGTCATGACCAAGTGGCGCACACAAGTAGGGTAAAGGTTCCAGCTAACCACGCAGACCCCCTCCATGTATCCACCCACCTATGACACACCTATGACTCTTCAAGGGAACGCCCACGTGTACGCCTTCTTACACGCCCTTTTGCCCATGTGCTCTTATCTCTCTTTTCCTCTTGCTCCGCCTGGAGCGCTCCGCCTTCTCTATGCAACGCAATGTATGTTTAATGTATAAATAATGTACTCTGTGAAGAAAGTTCAGAAGACCCTTCCTGAACCTTAGTGGTGATGGAACCCGATTCTCCTTTAACTCGAGTTACTGAAATAAAGCCCTTTTGAATCGGACACCACGGACTCTGCCTCTCATTATATGCATGACCTTTTGTTTAAGTATAGAAATTTCGACAGGGTAATATTTTATTTACCACATAATTCTGGCGCCCGAATAGGGACGAGTCCCCTTCCCCACGCGCCGGTGATGTAGGTCCAGCCCTTGCCCCCTTCTACAGCCGTGACGGACTTCAAAGTGTACACGCCAGTGGGTTTTTCCTGCTTACTCCCTCAGGCCCACGGAGGAGACGGACTGCGACCAGGCATCCACACGAGGCGGTGAGGATTGCGGATCATCCCAACCAGAGCCCAAGCCGTGAGAGAGCAAGGTCCGAGGTTTCCAGAGGCCCACCTGTTCCGAGGCGCATGCGCAGCACCGTAGTCACGCAGTATCGAGTTTCCGAGGCCTTCAAGTTCTGCTTCCCGGTGAGTACCGTTATTAGGGACGCATAAAGTTTCAAGACGGGTTCATTTATTGAGCTCGGTAAAGACGTGTCTGGTCACACAGGCACGGTAAAGGCGGGTCCATTTCGGTGGGCGCGGTAAAGACGTGTCTCTTTATGAGACCGGTATGGTTGTACTGTATTCCAGTGCATAAAGTTAACGTTTTTCAAGTTCATGTTTTTCCCCAGGTATCAGTCTAAATGTATCTGTTTTGGTGTTTTAGTGTTGTAGTGTGAATGGTTGTTTCAGTCAGTCTATTTTAGTGTATTGTGTTTTCATTACGTTCGTTTCAACATGCCACTGTTTTCGAAATTACGTCAGATAGGGACCAGGAAAGGGATACTCGAAGAGTCAGTTCCCGTCCCGCCTAGAGACACACCTGGTCATTTCATGTACCCTAAACACGGGCTAGATGCCATATTGTTTTTAGACTTGTGGGTAGATTACACGAAAGATTTAGAGGAGAAGTACAGATGGCCTGCTTCAGGAACATGGGATTCTGAATGCATTATGAAAGTAGAGGAAGCGCTATGGAAAAGGAAAGTAAGACCGTCTCAGAAAGATGCCATTGAGTTATGACGTAAAGAAGCGCATAGGAGAGCAAAGAAAGAATTCCATCAAGCAGAGAGAAGTAAACAAGCAGCGGAAAAAGCCAAAGAAAAAGAACTGCGGGAGGAGGGGGAACGGGTCAAGGCAGAACAAGCTGATAGAGAAAGAAATGCCCTCGTTGCTGGTATTTATCCCGTCCTCTCAGAGGAACTAGTTAAAGTGACCCCCTCAGAGACGTCGCGTAGGTCGCGTACGCCACCACCTGTACCCTTTAGAGTCCGTAGAACAAAGCCGACAGCCTCAGAGGCTTTTATTTCCTCCTATCTAGAAGAGCCTGCACCGGACTATGTAAACGCAGATTTCCCTCCACCCCCATCAGCGGCTCAGCTCCTCCAGCTCCAGCAGACCGTGAAAGAGGACGAAGGACAAGGGGCAGTGGGAGGGGGGCCACCGCCAACGCCATGAACACCGCCAACGACACGAACACTGCTAGGGCTACCACGAACGCCACAAATGACATCAACACCATATAAGTATATTGTAACAGTTCCACGTTGTATATACGATCCAGTACCAGGAGAAGGTTCAATGCTCGTGTTTTCACTAAGATTAAGACATGCCACCGACTATTTGATCACATTACCAGACATGAAGGAACACCTAGATAAAATATACCATTTCATTAGAACGGGGGAAGGACCCGAGAGTATAGGAGAGGCTATGGAACTAAGAAAGGTGGAGGTTAAGAACTTCATTTTACGTTTTTTGATTAACTGTCTGATCAGGGAACAAGACCAACCAGACAAAGAGGTAGAGAAAGGACTGATGGATTGGAGTGACAACATAGCTGCCGGTCGGCATGACAAACAGGGACAGACTGAAAGTATGTACAGAAAAATACAAAAGGCGATCATAGAAATACACAAGGAAGAGTCTGACGGGCAGTATGAGTCATCATCGGAAGATGTTGAGCCAGAAACCGAGGAAAAGGACAAAATGAATTACGTAGGCAAAGCACGACAGTTTGACAGGCCCAAGTGTCTCGACTACAGTAAACAGGGACATTCTATAAAAGAAAGATATTCCCTTGAAAATCTATTCCAAGCTACTGAAAACGCATTGAAACGACGGGTAGAGAGTGAGCGATCCCACACCCCACACGAAAAGGAGTTGGCCCGGTCAGCCGTCCAATGGGTGTCTAATTCTAAGATATATAGCAATGACATAGTAGCCCAGACTTTTTTGAGTCTTCCGCCGAACGAACAGCGTTTGGCTGGTATTTACATGGTTCAATATTTGATCACGTTGTATGAGAGTCAATATTCTGATCCCGGTCCGTTGTATAAATTACTGGACGATAAACTTCTAGAAAGATGGACAGACCTAGGTACTGAATTAATTAATGTCATTCTGGACCAACGACATAAGTACTTGACTTCTCTGACCACATGTATGATTCCCGCCCCACACCACGACAGAAAGAACATATACATAGACAGACAGAACCCCCTACGAGAGGTACATCCCGTCAAAAATACAGCGGGTGAGCTTCAACGAGTATATGTTTACACACCCTTAACGAAACTAGAAATACTGGAAATGAAAAAGATGTTGCCCTGCCATGATAAAGATCCGGGGGGGGTTTCACCGAGAATTAAAAAACATTCTCCGCATAGGGGATTACACGTACGCTGACATTATAAAATTATTGAAAGTACTGTTGCCTGCTGGTATTTACGAAAAGCTTAAGGAAAAGGACTGGGAGGTGGGAGAGAAAAAGTTAAGTTGGGCAGAATTGGAAGCAGAGGATAAAGGACGGCAACCTGGTGTTGGTCTTGGGGACAAAGCTAAAGCACTGCCTGAACTCCTAATACAGGTTCTGCCGAGATTATTGATTACTAAAAAGGAAGATTGGGATGCTATTTCAGCCTGTAAACAGAAACAAGACGAGGACACAAGTGATTTTTATTCTAGATTCGAGAAATGTTTTTCTATTAATAGTGGCCTTAAGCCCAGTAGTGAATCATATCCACATCTTTTCGTGAGCAAATTAGTAGAGAATTCCTTACCCCAGATCAAGAATAGAGTACTGAAGGTTGAGAGTACTTGGCAAGCAAATAGCCCTTCACAAATGTTGCAAATGTTACAATATCACCAGAACAGAATTAGAGAGGAACAGGATCATGAAAAGAGACGCATGAAAGATACGGAAATGAAAGTGCTGGTTGCCCAAACGGTACCAGCTAATGCGAACAAAAAGGGCATGACACTTGTTAATGGGAACTGTAATTATTGCAAACAGCCAGGTCACTTTGTAAAAGATTGTGCTGTCCTGAAACACAATATAGCTACAGGCAAGACAAAAGAACGTCCGCATCCTCCTAGGCAGAATAGCACCCCACAGAACACGCAACAGACAGTAGCGAATTTTCCACCCCCACCACCACCTGCCACACAACATGCCACGCAACAAATGTACCAGTACACACAGTCAGATTATCCAGAATTCCAACAGTTCTCATGAAACAGCCTAGAGAGGGAAGTTGGCTTGCCCCTTATTGAGGTTCCTGTAGATCAAGATGGTCCCTATGTACATAGTCGTGTATTGGGAAAAGACAGAACATTTCTGATTGACACAGGGGCGAGCAGAACTACCATCAGCCATGACGAGGTTCCATGGGCACCCCTCTCAGGCTCACAGAATGTTTCCCTGGGATTTTCAGGAAAGCCTATTGTTAACGAAGTGTCAAAACCAGTTTCCCTAGGGGTCGGTCCATTGTCACGTACCACAGACTTGCTGCTTACTAAGTCATGTCCAGAAAATTTGCTTGGTATAAAGACATTGAAAGAATTAGGAGCAGTTATATGTTGTTCTCCGGAAGGAGTGCGACTATTCTTACGTGATTTTAAGGGACATTATGTGTTGAAAGATTTCGACCACAGACTCCAGAATGTACCACAGCACTTATGGGCACAAGGTCCGACTGACGTAGGTTACATGCACATTACACCACACCGTGTCACTCTCAAAATAGGAGTAGTATTACCACGAATCCGACAATACAAGTTACCACCTGATGCCGTAGTAGCCTTACTGAAAATTGTTGACGAACTCATTGCACAAGGGGTGGTAGTGGAAACTGACTCGAATGTATGTAATTCACCTGCCATCCCTATTCTTAAACGAACAGACCCTAATGCACCACCAGTTTACAGACTAGTGGTTGACCTTCGAGAATTGAACAAATGTATAGTCCCTCAATACCCAGTGGTCCCAGACATTTCTTCATTACTGACTGCTATTGATTCTGAGGCAACGTTCTTTACCGTGATTGACTTGAAAAATGCCTTTTTCAGTGTTCCAATTCATCCAGATAGTCAGTACCTTTTCGGATTCAGTTTAAATGGACGCAGCTTTAAATTTACGTGAGCTCCCCAAGGTTTTACAGAGAGTCCTAGCATTTACAGCCAAGCATTAAAAAGACAACTAGACAGTATTCATATGCCAGTCAACACTGCACTGCTCCAGTATGTAGACGACATCCTAATTACTGCACAATCAGAACCAGACTGCGAAAATGCATCACTGACAGTTTTACACTTCTTGGCAGACAAGGGGCACAAAGTGTCCCCTTCGAAGTTGCAATTCTGTGCACAGCAAGTGGTGTACCTTGGACACTTGCTGTCCAAGAGGGGTAGACAGCTGACACAAGAACGTATTCAGTTAATTGCTAACCTTTCACAGCCCAAGACACAAAAGGAAGTACGGGCCTTCATTGGCCTCACTTCATACTGCAGACAATGGATTCCCCAGTATGCCTATCTAGCCAAACCACTCATACAGTTGACAACACAGGAGGCAGAGTCTTCGACTGTCCTCCCTTGGACACAAGAACACACACTGGCATTTGATGAATTGAAAAGAGCCTTATGTCAAGCACCAGTTTTAGCGACTCCTTGTTACAGCAAACCTTTTACGCTTTTCGTCACTGAACGAGATGGAACAGCATTATCTGTCCTTACACAAGATCAAGCAGGAAAACACAAGCCTTGTGCTTATTTTTCTAGTACACTGGATCCAGTGGCCCAGGCTCTGCCTGCGTGCCGGAAATCAGTTGCAGCAACAGCCCTAGCTATAAGACAGAGTGACTCCATAGTGTTGGGACACCCCCTGACAGTACAGGTTCCATGTGCAGTGGAAGTTCTCTTAAACAGGACACAGACACAGCACTTGACTGTAGCGAGACTGACAGGATATGAACTGACGTTATTTCAGCCACATATAGAGATCAGACGATGCAATTTTCTCAACCCTGCTACACTCTTGCCCTCAAGCACAGTAGACACTGCACCACATGACTGTGTGGAAGTAATAAATACAGTGACGAAACCAAGACAAGACCTGACAGACATTGCACTGCCAGACCCTGACCTGACACTTTATGTAGATGGTTCATGCATGAGAACAAACACAGGAGAGTTAGTGGCCGCATACGCCATGACTACTGATACTGAAGTCATAGAGACACAAAGAATAGACACACTGTCAGCACAAGCAGCAGAGCTCATCGCTCTGACACAAGCTTGCATAAGAGCCAAGAACTTGAAAGTGAACATTTATACAGATTCACAGTATGCATTCGGTGTTGTTCATGATTTCGGAGTATTATGGAGGGAGAGAGGTTTTTTGACCTCTCATGGGGCCAAAATTCAGCATGGTCCCCTTATTCAGGCTCTGTTAGAAGCAATACATTTACCTACAGCCATAGCCATCCTGAAATGCAAAGCACACATGAAAGTTACAGATACCATTTCCCAGGGTAACGACCTGGCAGACCGAACGGCTAAACTTACAGCCCAGACACCAACAGACACGACAAAGACAGAGGTACCATTACTGACAAACAGCATGGCAGTCAGGGATCCTTCACAAGATGTACTCGACATACAGACACATGCCACTCCAGACAAAATAAAGAAATGGACTGAACAAGGAGGGGTCCAGACTGACCAAGGTTGGATGACAAAAGGCAAAGCTACATGGTTTCTCCCAGACTCTATGGTACAAGTCATCATAAACACAGCACATAGTCCAGCACACTTAGGGGAAAAGGCAATGCTAGACAGCTTACAGAATATCTGGTTTAACAAGCACCTGCGTGCAGCAGCGAAACAGAAAGTAGGTACCTGTATGATTTGTTGCCAGTTCAATCCAGGCAAAGGCATTCCGGTGGAACAAGGCAGATTTCATCCTCCTGACCATCCTTTTGAAGTCCTCCAGATGGATTATATCCAAATGGACAGATGTAGAGGTCACAAGTATGTCCTAGTAGTTGTATGTGCACTATCTAGATGGACAGAAGCGTACCCAGTCCCAGATTATACTGCTGTGACCACCGCCAGGCAATTGGTGCGTGAGTTTTTCCCCAGATACGGATTGCCCCGTGTCGTGTACTCAGATAATGGCCAACCGTTTTCTTCTGAATTAATGAAACAAGTGTCCCTTCTGTTAGGATATCAGTGGAAGTTTCATTGTGTACGACACCCAGAAGCAGCTGGACTTGTCGAGCGCCATAATCAGACACTTAAGACGAAATTAGCGAAAGTCTGTGCAGAAAAAGGCGTGGATTGGATGGTAGCCTTGCCGGTTGCCCTCTTTTACATGCGTATGGTGGCTCATTCCAGAACTGGCCTATCTCCTTACGAAGTGGTTTTTGGTAGACCACCGAATATGTGGGGTACGCCTATGCCTAAGAAAATAACTGATGTTGACAGTAACATGCTGACAGATTACCTGGTTTCCTTGATGTCTGCACTACTCTCTTGTCATTCACCGGTTGCCGCCGCCTTCCCCGACAACACCCAAGTCAAGGAGCACACCATCGTCCCTGGTGATCTTGTGTACGTTCGGAATTTTGATCGATCAAGCCCCCTTGAGCCGCGCTGGAAAACACCGAAGTTAGTACTGCTGACCACGAGGACTGCCGTCAAGGTCGAGGGACGCAAAGGATGGCTGCACGCCCAACACTGCAAGAAATTTTATGGAGATTCTGGAACTTTGATAAAGACTAAAGACTGTCCCGATAGTACAGACTCTAAGCCCCCTTTGCTAGAAAAGACCCCGCAACAGGATTATAAGTCCAAGTTACGATCTAGTAAGTCAGACAGCGTTTAATTGTTTAAGTCCACTAGGTGGTGAATCGGTTAGACAGGTTCCTGACATGTATAAGATCGTAGACCAGAATAGTAAAAAGAGAGAAATGAAAGAAAAATACTGCAAGATATTACGCAGTAGATGTATAGTGACTCTGATTTTTATGTCTCTTCTGTGCATCACTATAATATGTATCAGTTTGGCACTATATGTTTTCTTTCCTCCTATTGCCTCATATATACACTCTTCCATTAATGCAACCATAGAGCATACATTCAGTGATCTGCCACCCCATGAACTGTCATATCAACTAGCCCTGCGCAACAATACTTTTATTCGAATGTTGCACCATTCTCATCAGACCAGCAATGTGACAAATTGCTGGGTATGTGGCCGACTCCCACCTTATCAGAAAATGAAGGGAGTTCTGCCCCTCTTTCCTTTTCCGTTCTCGCACAATGGTTCGTGCGGAGCATGGTTTGCTTTAATGTCATCACTAGACAGAAAATACGCAGTTTCCCAGGGCGATTGGATATGGGGAGATTTGAATAAAGTAATGAATGAGGCATGTTTTCCAGACGAAGACGGTCTTCCCCAAAGGAAGGGGACCGATCTAGAAAATGAAGTGTATGAACAAGGAAATGCTTCCCTTAACTTTATGATTCTGAATGTCCAGTCCGAGAAAAATACAGGTCCACCGTTTATATCAGTCTTACCAGTAAAAGGTGAATTGTGCGTTAGAAAGAAAGGATGAGTACATTTGGGACACAGTGATTGTAATACTGTAGTCGAGTTTAATGATAAAGGAAAGTCTACTTTCAAAGCTTCCCGCCATTCCTATTTCATTTGCGGTCAGACAGCCTATGTACTTCTGCCCTTAAACTGAGGTGGGACATGTTATATAGCGTTCCTGCTGCCACCTGTCTTTCTAGCCCCATCACATTATCATCGAGATTCACGATTAGAGCACGTCAGACATAAGAGGGAGATCGATTCCCCAGTGGTTGATCAGACTGAGACAGCTTGGGAGCAATATACAGATTTCAATAAAGGATTCTTTTTTTTCATAGGTCCCGTCCAAAACAGTAAACTCATACGCAGGTTAACAAGAACTCTAGAAGCAGTAGTGAATGAGACTGCATCTGCCTTGGCGAACTTGACAGAGGAGCAGTCTGCCATGCGACTTGTTGTTCTTCAGAATCGCCTTGTTCTTGACGTCATCCTGGCAGATAGGGGCGGGGCTTGTAGAGTGATCGGCTCCAGTTGTTGCGTGTTTATTCCAAATAACGCGCCATCTGTGTACGCAGCAATAACAAGGCTCCACAAGATAGCTCACAAGATACATCAAGACCCAGGCACATGGATTTGGTCCGGTTGGCTCTGGAATGTAATATCAACATGGGGATGGAAAGTGTTGTCGTTCCTAGGAATGATACTGCTTATGATATTCAGCTGCTGTCTCTGTCTACAATGTGGCCCGGCGATTTGCGGCCTGTGTGCCACTGCCAGTATTCCCCATCCACGTATACAAAAGAATAAAGACGAACAAATGATACTGTATGATCAGCAATACGGTCTCATGAATATAGATGTGTCCTGAAGGGTACAGTAGGGGACAAGGAGGGAATGAGGAAATAGAAATTTTACGTGGCCAATGTGTCCCCTGCGTGTACCCCACGTTTAGTGTATGTTCATGTCACCCATGCATTTTTCCTCTCATGCCTGTAATAATAATGCCTCTGTATTTCCGTCCCATGTTAGAATGTCAGTTACCAAGCCTTCCATGAAAGAAACGTTTATTTTATTTATTTATTTTGAGAGTTTTATATAGCGCGGACAAGATCTTTGCAGATATCAGAGCGCTTTACATAGAGGGGTACATGAGGGAGCAAAGTCAGACAGGTAAATCAATAAATCAAACAGTACAAATAGGTGGCTGCAAAGCCAATCATGTGAATAATAAGACACTCATACAAATAAGCAGAGGGGTCAAACATGTAGTACTAATTGGTGCAGAGTATTAAGAGAGTTCGAGATAATAGTTCAAGTGTATTTAGCCATGAGGATAGCTTTTACTTCATTTTTAAAGAGTGTAGTGGAGGAGATGAGCCTGGTTTCGGGAGGGAGTGAGTTCCAGATCCTAGGCGCCATTCCTGAGAAGGAGCGCTTATATGTTTTTTCCTTCCGGAATCTTCGAGGTTTCAGCAGAAGATTGTTTGTGCCTCTAGTGTTTCTAGCTCCGCCAGAGATTGTCAGTTTCTGAGCGAGGTAGCAGGGTGAGTTTAGGTGTACCGCCTTGTGTGTCATGCAGGCGATTTTCAGATGTATTCTGGCTTCAAAAGGCAGCCAGTTCAGGGATTTCAAGCCAGGGGTAATATGGGAGTGCTTTTTTGACCCAGTGATGAGTCTCGCTGCAGCGTTTAGAGAAGCTCTTAGTGGTGCGGTTGTAGTTAGGGGGAGTCCGCAGAGGGCGGTGCTACCGTATTCAATTCGAGGGATGACTAGAGCTTGTACTGCGGTTTGGAAGTGTTTGGCTGGGAGGAAGGGTTTAAGTTTCCTCAGAGTATTGATCTGGAAGTTCACTCCCTTTGTTGCCTTGCTGATATGTTGCTGCATGTTGAGATTGGTGTCGAGTGTTATGCCTAAAGATTTTGCTGAGTCCACGATGGTGGGTTGTACATTGAGTGCAGTTAGGTGTTGAAGCCAAGTTTGATTAGTGGAGATCTTCGCTGGTGGTAAGATCAGAAGGAACTCTGTTTTCAGGGCATTGAGTTTGAGATGATTATCGGCAAGCCAGGATTGGGTGCCTCTGATCGTTGAGTTCAGGAGCAAGATGTCTTTGGGGATTGTAATTTGAGATAAAGTTGAGTGTAATCGGCGTACATGTGAAAGTGTACATTGGATGCTTGTAGCAGGGTGGTGAGAGGTTCCATGACTAGGTTGAACAAAGTTGGGGATAGAGAGGATCCTTGGGGGACGCCTAGCGTTACAGGTATTGGCGAGGACATCACGTTGTTGCTCTTGAATTTCTGCGACCTGTTGTGAAGAAAGGAAGTGAACCACTTGAGAACAGTTCCAGATAAACCCATTCTTGTGTTTAGTAGATCTAGTAAATTCTCATGTTTAACGGTGTCGAATGCTGAAGAGAGATCAAGAAGGATGAGGAGGCAGGTGTCGTTTTGGTCCAGCATTTGAAGTGCGTCGTCAATTATGTGAGTCATAGCAGTTTCTGTACTGTGTCCTGCTCGGAAGCCTGATTGGTGAGGGTTGAGGAGATCAAATTGTTCAATGTGTTTAGTCGTCAATTGTAGTTGTGCGCATTTTTCCAGCAGTTTGGCGAGAGTGGGAATATTGGTAATGGGACGGTAATTGTTGAGATCAGAGGGGTCGGCTGTAGGTTTCTTTAGTAGAGGTGTGACTTGACCAACTTTGAGGGAGTCAGGTATGCTTCCTTGTTGGAGAGAGCTGTTGATAATTTTAGTCCAGAGAGGGAGAAGCAAAGGGGTAAAGTATTTTACTGCGGTAGCAGGAAGGGGGTCTGTGAGGTGATTGGATGGTTTCAGGGTGCTGAGCAGTTTGCCAATTTCTTCTTCCGAGTATGTGCCAAAAGTTGACCATGTAGCATTGTTTTTTGGTTCAATGGGTGCTAGGCACTGGGGTTTGGAGTAGAGGCTTGCGTCAATGAGGAGATCGCTCTTTATGTTGTCAGTTTTTTGGATGAAGAAAGCAGCGAAGTCTTCACAGGAGGGAGCCTCACGCACCGTGTTGAGTGGTTGGGGTTGATCCTTGGATTGTGCCTTTGAAGAGGGGGAGACTTCAGAGAGAGGCTTTTGAAGTGCACAAGGTCCGTGGCCTTTCTGTCCAGACTCACTCACTACAGTGGGGTGTGCAGCTCTTTGTACGGGTACCGGCACAGCCCATTCAGGTGCAAGTGTCAGCTCCGCCCTCCCATCCTGCCCAGGATGACCCACCCGGATGTACATTGCCCATCAGGCACACCAAAGCTCTCTTTCTGTGTGGCTGTCTAGAGCTAATGCATAAAGCCCAGCTGTCACCCACCCCAGATTTGCCTGACGAGAGACAGGCACAGACATGAAAAGGTTAAAGTAAGAAAATGCCAACTTTCTGAAAGTGGAATTTTTAGACTTAAAATCCAACTTTACCATAAGTTGTGATTTTTAATTGCGAGTACTGAGATACGAAACTCTAAATATCTAACTTTTTCCTAACTGGAAATGACACTTATACAATGTAATAAGGCAATCCCAATAATAAACTATGGGAGAGATAAGCCTTGCAGTAGTTAAAAACGAATTTAAGAGTTTTCACTATCTGGACATGTAAAACTTAAAAGAACATGTCCAACTTTATAAATACACTGCAAGCTGCCCTGGGGGATGTCCAGGGCCTACTTTTAAGGTGACCCATATGTATTAAAAACGGTTTGGGCCTGGCTAGGTGTTAACTTGCCAGATTGACATGGCTGTTTAAAACCACACACAAAGGCTCTGCAATGACAGGCCTGTGACAGGTTTAAAGTGCTACCTAAGTGGGCTGCACAATCAATGTTGTTCAAAACTGTACACATAGGGGCAGATTTACAAGCCCCATGCACCACATTTACGCAGCCGTTGTGTCACCTCTGTGACGCATTGGTTACCTCATAAAATCGCAGGAACGCCTCTTAAAAGTGACGCAGTGAAATCTTGTCACTTTTACATCCATTCTTCGTCAAAACCTTGCTCTTGCTTGAAACAGGCAAGGGAGTGACGCATCATGTTAGGCATAGGGCGCCCCTGAGTATTGCTGGAGCCGCACCGTGCTTGCGACATGACTCCAGCAATGTGCCACCCTTACGCCGCAGGATGTGACACGCATCGCCCTATCCTTGCGCCACGGTGCGCTGCATTGTAAATGTAACGCATTTGTGGTGGTGCAGGGAGGGAATTGCGTGTTGCATCTTTTCTGGCGCACCCCTGCTGTTTGCAGAGATACCCCAGAACTCGTAAATCTGCCCCATAGTCTCTGCAATGGAAGGCCAGAGACATGTTTACAGGGCACAATCAGTGCTGGAGGCCCACTAGTTGCATTTCTGGACCTGTGCACATATAGTGCATCTTACTAGGGCCTTAAATGTAAATTAAATATGCCAATTGTGGATAAGCCAATGTTACCATGTTTTAGGGAAAGAGCACATGCACTTTACTACTGGTCATTAGTGGTAAAGTACCCAGAGTCCCACAAGCAGCAAAAACAAAGTCAGCAAAACAGGAAGTCAGAAGCCAAAATATCAGGGGAAATCAAGCCCCATCCACCAAACCTTTTCATCAGATTGCTAAACATATACATCCAAACAGATAGTGTGGCTACCTACTACGGCTGGCTTTGAGGAGCTTGACTTGTGGAAATGTTAGTGCTGTTCAATGAATGTAAATACAAAATGCAAGGCCCAACTCCTTACAAAACTGCAGTTGAACACCAATTTGGTGGTTTTATTGCAGTGTTCTGTAGGCAAATATCTCCCTCATGTAGACCAGAAAAGTACTAGTTTGAATGTGAGCTGTGTGTGCATAGGGTGTCAATGTGTCTCCATGAGACTTACCCACTTGTTAAGATATTCCAGGACCCTATTCACCCGCCAGGAGAGGCCAGGTAGGCCCACCACCCATTAGGGGCACGCAGAGTGTACCTCCAACTCACAGTTACATTGCTGTTCAATAATCTAACCGAATATAAAATAAGCAGGCAGTCGGAAAAATGATTACTTAGCCCTACTTCTCCTCCACCTGGTTGGAGAGAGTTTACTTACATAACCTCATAGTGCCTGAGCTCACAAACCAACCAGGTATGTGGGTCATTTTCTGTAATAAGGGCCTTCATATTGTTTTTCATTTCAAAATCTGAGTTATGTACCTTTAATACAATTGTCAGCCCCTTTCAGAAGTAGATACACTTCAACTACCCAACAAAAACATTTTTTAAAGAATAATAGCAACATTTTAGATAAGCTTACTAACGTTAATTCTGCGTTTAGGCCTATGTTGCTCATGTTGCCAATGTATTTGCATGGTGCACGTTTAAAAGTCGAGATGAACCCGTTTTGTGGCTCAGCCGAGCCAGGACCCGAATTCAGGCTTCATGCCTCCAGACACTCTGAAAGCTGCAGCCTAGCTAGGTATCCCTGACCTCTCGCATACTTTCTGCTCAGCCGAGAGGGGCCCAGTCCGGCCTGCCAAGACAGTATTTTGCTCACAGTTATCTGCTCTGATCCACAGAAACACATTCCTGCCCAGTGAAGAAGGTAAACAGAACCCATCCACAGAGATAGAGCCCAGCCTTTCTGTCTCGGTTTAAGTGATTTACAGAGCTCGCATCCATAGAAGGCCCATGGCCCCCACGCAATGTACGAAGAAATATATGCCTACACTGGCTCTTAGTGATGAGCAACTTTTGCTCGAGCGACCTTTACTTCAGAAAATACATCCTCCAAACTTAAGATATCAGATAATACCAGGCGTGCAGGTCGTCCTGACACTCAAGGCTTCTCTACTAGAACGAGAGTCAGCTCCCCCCAGCTTCCCCCAGTTACACGTCAATTGCACGTCATGACCAAGTGGCGCACACAAGTAGGGTAAAGGTTCCAGCTGACCACGCAGACCCCCTCCATGTATCCACCCACCTATGACACACCTATGACTCTTCAAGGGAACGCCCACGTGTACGCCTTCTTACACGCCCTTTTGCACGCCCATGTGCTCTTATCTCTCTTTTCCTCTTGCTCCGCCTGGAGCGCTCCGCCTTCTCTATGCAACGCAATGTATGTTTAATGTATAAATAATGTACTCTGTGAATAAAGTTCAGAAGACCCTTCCTGAACCTTAGTGGTGATGGAACCCGATTCTCCTTTAACTCGAGTTACTGAAATAAAGCCCTTTTGAATCGGACACCACGGACTCTGCCTCTCATTATATGCATGACCTTTTGTTTAAGTATAGAAATTCCGACAGGGTAATATTTTATTTACCACACCAGAAGAGATCAAAACTCTTACCTGTGCCCTATGGAAAACTCAAGAATGCTTAACCCACAATCACCTTATGCTAAAAACACACACAAGATAACATTTCTCCTGATCGCCCCACACAATTTATCTGCCCCTATACCTGTATGGCTCAATCAGCTTTCAGTGCACAACTGCGCCCCACATGTTGTTGATTTCACCAGATCTTTAGGAATAACTTTGGACAAATACCAGAATATACATTTCCGGGCAACCACAAGAAGAGCCAAATACCAATTGAACATACTAAGAAAAATTAAACCCTTCTTGTCACTGGATGACTTTCAGTTAGCAGTCCAATACCTTGTTATCTCCCAACTTGACTATGGAAGTGCCACTCTTGCAGGATTAACCAAAGTTAGGCTGGTTCCTTTAAGGGCCACTCTGAACTCAGCTGTGAGGCTCATCACAGGATCCAGTAAACATGACCACATTACACCACATCTAAAACATCTCAAATGGCTCCTATTTGAAATAAGGATTCAGTTGAAGATAGCCTGCATGACACATAAGGCTCTTCATCTTAACACAATCATCCACCAGGCAAAAAAATTGAAACTAATAGGTGGTATTCATTCACTTAGAAGTACTACCTCTTTAATGTAGAAGCCACAGAAGTTCAACAAAAAGAAAACTTGTAACTGCACCTTTTTTGGACTTGCCCCTAGAATATGGAATGCAATACCTTCAGAAACCTGATTCAAACCCTCGACTGCCTCCGTCACAAAAGAATTAAAAATGTTGTTGCTTAATAGATACCTTCAACAGTAGAACTGAAGCCACTCAGCATGACTATTTTTCCTGGACACATTTCTGGATTTGTTTACATTGTGTATCCTTTGTTTGCTTTTCCCTTTTTATGTTCTAACTTGTTTTGCTAGTTGTACAGCATTGGCTAGCTCTACATTTATCTGTTTTTCGCTTGTTCCTTTTCGCATTTTTTATTTTTAACTTGTTTGCTATTTGTACAGTGCTCTGATACCCAGGTAGGTCATGTTCTCGCCACATACAATTCCTAACATAACACTTTAAAATAAGGTTAAGTTGTATGTGTGTATTGTTACTTTCTGAAAGTTAAAACTTAATTTGTGAAGTGTCCGGTTTTTGAATGGAGGACAGGGACTATAAGATGTCAAGGTCAGAAGGTACGTAAGCTTGTGTGTATGAATTGTCGTACATCATTTTAAATTGGGTTACAATAGCTTAATCATTATAGTGGGTTGTGTCTGTGTCATCAATGATTTATTCAATTTGTAGTTTATTATGCTTGATTTTTAAAATTATTTGCCAGTAGTTTCCCAGATTTGTTTTGACTGCCATAGAATTTGGTAGCAGATTTGAGAAGATAAGGGGGCATATTACCAAGCAATAGCGATAATTATCACTATTGCTTGGTTAGAGACAAAAATTTACCGCTGAGCTGCGGCGATTTTTACCGCAAATAAACCTTGGTATTACCAAGGTTTATCGCAGATGCGATAAAAATCGCCGCAATGCATGAATATCGCTGAAAAGTCAGTGATATTCATGCATTACCGAGCTAATGCTCTTAGCCATGTTATCCACCTCCCATTGGATAACATGGCTAAGAACTGCTCAGGGCAGGTGTTAGCTTTTGGAGATATTCGCGCTTAGCGCGAATATCTCCAAAAGTAGGTAATAGGAGATAGCGATGTTAGCGACTGTTTTCAGTCGCTAACATCTTGGCATGCCCACTTTGCATGTCATTAGTGATAAATATCACTGACATGCAAAGTGGGGCCCATGAAGGTCGCTATCTCCTACTAGCTGTCACTAACTGGTGTTAGCGACAGCTAGGTAATAGGGAGATACTTTTATCTCCGCTTTCTTGGCTTTTAAAGCCAAAAATGCAGAGATAAACCCCCTTGATAATATGCCCCCAGATGATGCATTTTCAGAAGAAACCTTGCTAAACTGAAGCTTGGCATTAATGAGTTGTTGTAAATATTGTTGTGGGTGAGAATTATAATAATATTATAACATAATATAATATAATATAATATAATAGTTGTTTAATTTCCTCAAAAATGTGTTTAGACTGGATCTGAGAAAGCTTTCTTTTCCTGGAACCAAAGTTAATGATACAGTCTTGAGCGGAGGCCTTGAATGCATCCTATATGGTGTGAAAGGGAATGGCATCAATATGATACAAATGAAAATATTCATGTAAAAAATAAGTGAATGAGGCGTTAGATGGTATTCAACAACAAGGAGTTATTAAATCTCTTCCTTTTGGGAGAGGTGAATGTAGGCAAAATATCCAAATGTATAGAGACAGGAACTTGATGAGTAATTCAAATGAAGCCCATACCTACTGAGTGTAAGGTCAGAGTGAGGGAATCAGAAATAAAAACATAATCAATTTTAGATTGTGAATGATGTACCTGGAAAAAATATGAATACTCTCTCAGGATGGGGTTACACAGTCGCCAGGCATCTGATAAGAGATATTGTTATTGAGCATGTGCAAGTGCTTTCTGTGAGGTGTTCAGGATGTAATGTGATGAGGAGTGTCTGTCAAGAAATGGATTTACGAATTGATTACAGTCACCTGGTAAAAGTTTTCAATGATTTGGTAAAGGTTTCTGGGAGATAGTAGACCATATCTGACAGTCAGGAGCATTAGGACCATATACATTGAAAAGAATAATCAGAACTTTACTAGTGAATAATTTAAGCAATTACCATCTTCCCTCTGCATTAATTTCCTGAGACAGCAGCTGGATAAGAAGGGATTTGTGGCAAAGAGTCATAGCTCTGTGTGTTTTTACCAATTCCCGGTGAGAAGAATAGTTCACCCAGGCACCCTTTTCATATTTTGAAAGATTCATGTTCTGAAAGATGTATGTCTAGCAAGAGTCTAGCAAGAAAGCAATATGTACATTAAGGTTTGATAAATGAGTCAAGACTTGTTGCCTTTTTATTCGAGAATTCAAACTGCTGACATTACAAGACACCATTGTCAAACCATTGAAAATAGACAGAATGGTACAATCAGACATAGTCTTAGAGGAGATAGAAGATAAACATGCAAGTAAATAAGTAAAATAGTATTATGAAAAAGAAGTAATACAATGGTAAGTCCAGTATGATATAGGGGAGATAAAAAGAAGGGGAGGGGAAAACAAAGAAAAGAAAACATAAAAAGAAATATAAACTCATGAGGATTGGAAACTACATGGAAAAGACAGCACATCCAGTCTTCAGAGGGAACAAGGCCCACAAAGGGTAGTAGGATGTGGAGAGGGAGATGAGCAAAAGCACATACGGGAATACAAAGTCCTTGATAAGAAAACATTAAGATAAGTCAACATGTAAAATATATTAGCTACAAATTCACAGTATGGAAATGAGAAAACAGTATTGAGTTAGGCTCCCATAAAAGCTGTCAACTTCAGATATATAAAATGTGAGAGTTAAATCAAAAGATTATTTCGAAGAGTTAGTAGGTGCAGCGATGTACGTAGTCCCTGCTCCACATGTTGCGAGGAAAGTCTTGAGATAACAAGGATATTCATGGGTTGTTGTTAGAATTGGGGGTCTCTAGTTGGCACAGGTAGGTACTTGTGACAAATAGGGACCCTGTCCTCTAGTCAGGATAAGGGGATTACACTCCTAAAATAACCCCTGCTCACCCCTTGGTAGCTTGGCACGAGCAGCAAGGCTTTATCTCAGAGACGTTGTAAGTTAAGAATTTGTGACCACATACAGTAACCCAGTGACAACACTACAAATGGATACCACACAAGGTTTTATGTCAAAAATAAGTATATTTTATATAGAGTTACCACAAGACCAATAAACAACAAAAGGAATCCACAGTACTATTAGATTTTAAGAGTTCTGGTTAAAAGGCTTAAATCAAGGTTCTGTGCAAGTTGGTAACGTGGTCCAGCTACAGCATTGTTGAAATAGCACAGAGTCTAGCAAATCCAGGGGACCGCGTCGGTTCGGGCCCACTCAAATGTCGACAGACTCAGTCAAAGTACCTTTTACTTGAGGCAGCCGGCACGGATGTGCGAGCCGGTTCTGGTGTTAGACACGTTGCAGAAAGGAAGGGCTGCAGGACGCGTTGTCCCTCGATGCGGCGCAGCCAGAGGCCCGTTGACAGAGTCGGTGGATCCAAGGCGTGCGTTGCAGAGTGAGACGGTGATTCGATGCGGTGCTTGCAGCTTGCTGTGCAGCGACAGAGCCGGAGTTCGGGAGCTGGCGTCGATCAGTCCAGATAGCGGTGCGAGTCGGGCGGTACATCGCGAAGCGTTCGAGGCAGTGCCCGACTCCGGTGCGTTCACAGGACTCGAAGTCAGCAGCAGTGACTGCGTCAGTCAGACCAGTACAACTCGGTGTAGCGAGGCGTTGCACGTCATGGTGTCCACCTGTCGCAGTGCAGGCAATGGCTCAGTGACGGCATCAATACGGAGTCATAGAGCTCAGAGCTTGCATTGTACAAGGCGGAAGGGTGCTTGATGCGGTGCCTAGAGGACACCGGGCCGGTTGTGAGAGTTGGTCACAGCTCCCTATCCCTGTAGCCACTGAAACAGTGTTTCCTGCAGCAATCCACAAAGGCTGGTGAAGTCCACTGGTCCTGGGACTTCGGTCAGGGGGCAAGCTCTCTTCCAAGCCCTTGGAGATCTTTTGCACAAGTTGAAAGTAAAGTCCACAAGGTTCTTTCTCCTCTCTTTGGCAGTCAGGCAACCACTGCAGGCCAATCCCCCAAGCAGCACTTCAGCTTGGGAATAGTCTCTCCCCAGTTTCTTCAAGTTCCTCTCCTCAGCAGAGCTTTCGTCTTGTAAGCCCAGAAGTGATCTAATTTCTTGGGATCAGGGTCCCAATATTTATACCCCAAAATCCTTTGTTCTCGGAGGGGAGAAGGGCCTGTGCCCAGTCCAAACCAGTTCTGAAGCACTCTGTTTACCAGACTTCTCCTTTCCATTCACAGTGCAGGGCAGGAACATCAGACGCCCCGCAAGATGTGAAGCCAGCATTGTGGAAAGCAAGTACAGCGTGGAGCACCTTGTTGACAGTCTTCCTTCACTTCTTTCAGTGTACAGGGCAGGAACATCAGACGCACCACAGGGGGTGAAGATAGCACTGTAGGGGGCAGGCACAGTCCTATTCAGGTCCCAGGTGCAACTCCTCCCTCCCATCTACATGCAGATCTCTCTATTCACCACTGGGCTGACTCCACCTGTCTCTTTGAATCCCCCAGCCCTGTCACTCACAAAACCAGACAAAGGAATACACAACCTAGCAGAGGCAAGCTTGAAAGGTTAGGCAAGCAAATACCTACTTTCTAAAAGTGGTATTTGCAAACACAGAATATTAAAATAAACTTCACTAAAAGATGTATTTTATTATTCCAGGGAAAATAAACTCGAATTTCTACCATGTTCTCTGAGCCTGTTAGGATTATAAAATGTAACAATTCTAACAGCCCATTCTGGCCTATGGAGAACAGGTAGCCTTGCAATAGTGAAAAACGAAAATGGCAGTAATTCACTATTAGGACATGCCACACACATCAGGGCTTGTCCTACCTTATACTTACAATGCACCCTGCCCTTGGGTCTACCACAGGGGTGACTAATATGAAGAAAAGGGAAGGTTTAAGGACTGGCAAGTGGGTGCACTTGCCCAGTTAGCATGACAGTACCAGACTGCATGCAGGCTCTGCAATGCCAGACCTTAGACACACTTTACAAGGCCGCTTCTGTGGGTGGTACAACCAGTGCTGCAAGCTCACTAGCAGCATTTGGATTTACACGCCTTGGGCACACTCAATGCACTGTACTTGGGTCTGACAAGTAAACCAAATAGCCAAACATGGAACCACTGATTAATACATCAATTTACAATAGGGAGAGCATATGCACTTTAGCACTGGTCAGCAGTGGTAAAGTGACCAGAGTCATAAAATAGCCAACAACAGGTCAGAAAAAATAGAGGAGGACGGCAAAAAGTTCAGGGATGACCCTGCAAAAAGGACCAAGTCCAACAGTTGTCATTTTGTTATTGTAGTTGAATTTATTGAGGCAAGGGTGTGGGCACGAAGAAAGCGAAGTGTTGGTTGCATGCTTAAGAAGTCATTTTGAAGATGGTATAGTCCTGACCTGACTATAAGAAATATTTGAGCTGTTTGGCAGCCGAAATAACCTGCATTCATTCAGTGTACTCCAAAAAATAAAGAATAACTCCTCCGGTATTTTTTTGAATTAATAGGGACCATGGAGGGGTGGCCTAATCTGTGTGCTCACTGGATGTTAAGTGGTGTGCCCTCTGGTAAAACAATAGCGTAGACATAAAAAACTTAAAGAATGAAAGAGGATTTATTCCCTCTGACCCCTCAGGAAGAGAATCTAACTAGAGATTGTTCCTTCTTTTTTCAATGTCTTCAACCTTTTTCTGTAGGATAAAGACCTCTATTTGAAGAGAATTCACTACGAGAGAGGTTGTGTTTAACGTGGCGATTTGCTGTTCCCCAGTGGATAATCATTCTTCCATATGAGACCATCTGTCTCTGAGAGTTTGTAATTTGGTATTGACCTCTTCCATATAGGGGTGCATGGCCCTTATCTCTTCCAACAGGAGTTTAATTGAGACAGTAGGAAGCAACATTGTAGGAAATGTTGAGTAATTTTTAGGTCTTTTAATTGAAGTCTTGCCTGGATTAAGTTGCATAGAAATGGCAGCAGAGGAAGAGGAATAACAAGAGTTAGAGCCCTTATGAGAGGAAGAATTTCCCACTGTGATATATGATGAAGGTACAGGAGAGCTTTTGAAAAATCTACCTGATAAAATTCTGAGGGCTATTTGATTTTGTTTTATCTGCCCATAAACAAGATCCATTGTCAGAATGAGTAAACACTGACGGGCATCACTAGAAAAGAGCATGAGGCCACAACAGGGAACCTAGCTTACTAAGGAGAGAAATCATGCATTAGGAAGAGTTTGTTACAAATCCTCACAAGATATTGAAATATTAGCTTGTGGTTAAGCAGAAATCTCCATTATGTGCAATTACCTCTGCCTGCTTCAGCATCAAACTTGAAATCAGTTCCTGATGAAGGAGGCCAGAAAGCAATTGGGTATGAGCCAATGTTGCCATTTTTTAGGGAGCGAGCACAAGCACTTTAGCACTGGTTAGCAGTGGTATAATGCACAGAGTCCTATAGTCAACAAACACTAATTCAGATTAAAAAAATAGGACAGGTTGGGGGGTGACCCTGCAGAAAGGGCAATTTCAACACAATTGTTCTACTATTTTTTGTTCCCACACATCTCCTGATAAAAACAGTACCTCTCTTGTATGGCTGGGTCTACCGCCAGCTGCACAAAGTGCACCAAAATGTGACCTGGAGACATACTATTATTGGCCTAATGTCTGGGGCGGTCGACCTCGAATCTGGGAAACTGGGTTCAAGTCTCATCAATGACGCTGAACATCCTGTGATTCTGGGCAAATCACTTAATCTCCCTGTGCCTAACAAAAATGAATGGGTCCTCATGTAACGCAACTAGTGCTTTGTAAAGTGCTCTGATACCCGAAACTGGGTCAAGTTTGCTCTATACAAAACTCAGTGAAAAAAAAGTATCAGAATATATATTTTATTTACAATCTGGGTAGCTATGGATTTTGTGCCAAAGCTCAGCCTCCACGCATGTAAACCTACCATACCAGACATTTCTGAAAACTACACTTCTAGGGAAGCCCATGGTTCTCACCTCGGTTTCTTACCAAGAAGGCCTTGCAAACCTCAAACTTTGGATAAAAGCAAACATTTTGCTCATATCTCGGTAAGGGAAAGTTCTGGCCTCTGCGGATAGCAACAAATTGCCTACCACCCAGTGTTCCTTTACATATCCTGATAAAAATTATATGTCAGTTGTGTGGGGGAGCATAGCATCTGTAAAAGAAAGAGGCTTGCTGGGACAGAAAGTCCTCCATATGGCACTGAATTTGAAACCCTGCCGTGAGTGCTTATTGAGACAGAGCCTATGTGTAGTTAGGTGAGAGCAGCCCTGTATGCCAGGAAGGGCCACCGCAAGAAGATTGCAGTGCTCTGAGGGCCATAGCCCTTGCGTTGTTGTGAGTTGTGAACATGTATGCCAGGAGGCACAACCACAGAGAACTTAGCTGTGATCATCAAGATGAGGGACCTGCATCAGGATTGTCCCTTCACCCCCCACCATGGGATGGATTAGACACTACCCTGCAAAGTGTAGATGCAGAGAATCTCTGGTCGCTTTGGTGTTGCGACCACGTCTGAGGAATTCAGCATCTGCTAAGTGCAGCCCGCCTATGCTATGTGCGGCAAACTCACCTAGTTCAGCTGCTACTGCTCTGAGCGCATGCAGACAAGGTTGCGCTCAGGGTCTCGAGTGCCACAAGCCTGATGGTGCAGGTACGATGAATATATCGGGCATGTTGGCCCCAAGGGAACTTGTTTGCTAGTTAGCTATGTGGTGCTGAAACTCTGTTGACTTTAATATAGTCAGAGTGGACACGAGACTCGAAACAGTAGTGGTGTTTGCCTGGGATGTTGCCAATAGTGAATGGTGATTAAAACACTATTGCTAGGAATGAGGAAAGAATAGGTTTCAGGGGACAGCCTAAAAACACACTAGGGCACTGACCCTGTGGGAACTTTGCAGCTTGTGTTGTGTCTTTCCTTTGTGTTGGTAGCAGTAAAAGTGAAATATATCTCATGTTGAGAATTTGGTTGGACAATGATTTATTGCTGTGAGTTGTGAGCCAGTTTTAATTCCCCTGTATCCACTTCTCCCAACCGCCAGAGGAGCGTTGTGCTGTGGAGGCACGGGGAGTATCAATATATTCAACAGGAATTAGTGCACAACTAAATATAACATAATTACATTTGTTGATATCTGTCAAGACGATAAAATATATATAAAATAGTCATATACACATCATGTATCAATTGA
Source organism: Lissotriton vulgaris (assembly GCF_964263255.1). Lineage (NCBI taxonomy): Eukaryota > Metazoa > Chordata > Amphibia > Caudata > Salamandridae > Lissotriton > Lissotriton vulgaris. Next base: position 1,500,370,630 of record NC_141691.1, read on the forward strand.
ATCCTTCATCATTGCAATAATCATTCTATATCACCACTAATATTGAATGTCTATCATGATCTGTAATCCATCCACTTCATAATCATATTGCTTGTAACAGAGCCTGCTCTTCAAAAAGTATGAAGTGTGTATGTAGTAGTCTACAGAAACCTGTTCTCTATATTGATATAATATTTAACATTCTGTTCTAATTTACAAACATCAAAAATTCACTATTACAATTAAAAACAGTTCCCTCTTACCACCCAGCGCACTCCTAATATGTGCAACAGGAATGGATCAAACCAATGGGAGTTGCCGCAGTGAACCTTTTCTGGATCCTTGTGGATTCCAGACATTTACATCACTGAAATGGAAGACAAGAATTCAGATTTTAGGCAAAGTTTGAGATTTCAGGGCATTTTGTGTAAGAAAACATTGTGCGATTCATGTGAGGCTCACATCCGTGGACTCCTCTAAGTGTCTAGTTTTCAGAAATGTCTGCGTTTGGTAGGTTTCCATGAGTTGCGGCTGAGCCCAGACCCAGTTAACACAGCTAGCCCCTTTGCAAAAACAGGTTATTTTTGATTACAGGAAATTTGACTGCCTCTACATTACGTTTTGGGGTTTCTCCTGTTGTGAAGGCTAGGCTCACCCAAACAAGAAGAATAGTGTTTTTGTCTGAACAAGTTGAGGAAACACTGTGCAGTAAGAATGTTGTGTTTTCTCATGTATTCTGGAAGTTGACATCACCCAATGCAAGCAACATATGAGGTTTTAGTCAGAGTTGGAGGTATGCAGTGCATTGTGGGTAAAAAAAACCTAAAGGGATCTACACAAGGCATACCACCCTCATCTCAGTGCCTAGTTTTCAGTAATGTCTGAGTCTGGTAGGTCTCTCCAGGTGTTGGCTTACCAAAGCCCAAAAATTGCAGCCATTCAGTATAGCAAGCAGGATGATTTGGGATTTAGGCCCATTCTACTCGCCCACATGTAAAAACAACACCCAAAAGTATCACATGTCCTCTTGCTTGCCTCTGGGATGGGGATGTTTTAGTTAGGGGTGGGTAGAGGTTGCGTAGTTTCACTCTGCCGAATTCCACAGAGTTACATAAAAACTCAGCAAGATTCTGCAGCGTTCCACGAGTGGGTGGAATTTGTCACTTAACGCTGCACACACAGTTTTTTAGAGCTGAAAGCTTGTCCTGCAATGTAAAATCAGCGTAAAAGGCACCATGCAGTGAGCCAGAGGGAGCTGGTACTTTCTGCCACTTGAGTAGATTTTCTACTTGAGCGTCAGTTTTCTCAACACAAATGGTCACGTCCTGCTGCAACCTACCACGTTGAGAAAATCTCACGAGAGGCTTTCTAGAACCTGAAAATCATGCTAGGGGACGCAAATTCTTGCTCACGCTTCCCAACTTAACGTTGGCAATCTGTGCAAGATAAAAAGCTCAGCCACCCGACCCTGTGTAGAGTTTTCGAAGAATGTAAATGTAAATGTAAATGTGTGATACTCGCATTATGTGAAGAAGGTAAAACTCTGTGATCTGCTGGTGGAGCATAATATTTCGATCAACCCCAGTTTGAGTCCAGAGGGGAGCGGAAAGTTTGGTCATGCTATAGGGGTGAGTGTGAGGCTAGTGTCTTGTGGATTTTCTACTCGACTTTATACCACCCAGGAATAGATATGGGGTAACCTCCAATTGGGACAAACCTCCTATCTTCCCCCAGAGGGACAGAATGCACTATTGCTCCTTCTTGAGTGGGGGTATGGCTCGATACCTGGGTAGGATATCCCATCCTTTTGTTTATTATGGTGCCATTTTGAATTTCATTGTGTCTAGTGTGCTTTCTGCCCCATTGGGAAGGCAGATTGGGGTGAACTTCCAACCTGTCCCCAGGGGGGCAAAAATACAGTTGCATCCTCCTTGGGGTGGGGCATGGCTATGAGCATGGTACAAAGCCCCCACACCTATATCTCTTTTTCATGTATATATTCCTGGTGTCTAGTGGACTTTTTGACCCCCTCCCAGGGGTAACATATTGGAGCAAACCTCTAATCTGCAAGTGAGGGGTGGGTAGAAAGGCTGTTGTACCTATTTTGGGGTGGGGGTATGGCCATTCTCATGGTGGGCACCCCCACCCTTATGTTTCCTTTTTTCGTAGCTATAACCCTGGTGCCATTTTTATGAACCCCCTGCGCCGCTGGAGCATCACTTTTTGTGATGCTCCGATGGAGCAGAATACAAAATCATATCTATGAGGCCACACAAAGCCACTATGTGTGTCTTTGAATGGCCTCATAGATATGGATTAAGACTAGGCAGAGCAAATCGCTGTGTTGTCTTACTCTGTGCTCAGGAGGTGTTCCATGGGCATTGCGGGGGGTTTTCGCACACAACCCCCATGGATTTTGACAATGTACAGATTTACAAGAGCTTGTAAACCTGGGGAAGTGTCAAATCCTTATGCTTCCTGAGGTGAAGTATAACAAGGAGAAATTTCTTTACTTCTTCTTGTTAATTTCTCTTTCTATGTGTGCTGAATTCTGCAGCACACATAGAAAGAAGAAAATGCCGAAACAGCACCAGTGCAGGGAGAAAGGACAGGAATGCACTGTATTGTATTAATATGGTGCATTCCTGCCCTTTCACTTTAACGTAGGGCAGCGCAGCAAAGTGACTTTCTTCGCTGCCCCATGCTAAATCTCTCTAAATGAAGGCTCTGGTTTCTAGTGGTCTTTCTGCCCCTGTTGGAGTCAAATTGGGTCAATCCACTAAGCAGTTCTGCAGGGGAGCAGATTGACTTTTGGGCCCTTTTTAGGTCTCGGGACCGTTAAGCTGCGAAGCAGCTTCCAGTCCGGAGATTTAATGTTACTTAGTAGGGCAGTTTAGACCCGCCTCTCAGCTCCGTTCGCTTCCATTGGCTGGCTTCCTAAACAGAGGCCAGCCATTGGAAGAGAAGTGAGTCACTCCAAACAAGCCCGGTCTTTTTCAGATTCGGGGGCGTAAGTTTTGCTGTTCTTTAGCTCGTGACGTCGTCCGCCACTCAGGACAGCAAAACACGCCCCCAAATCCGAAAAATTTCGGAAGCTTTAAGGCAGCCATTTCTGCCTGACCACCGCCGCTGCTGGAAGAAGTCCCGGCGTGGGGATCCCCCCATCGGGTGCTCACCCCGCTGTTTATTTAAATTAAAGAGGGAGCCTACCCCTCGTCAGCCCCCATTACCGCCGCAGCCCAGGACACCCGAAAATCGTAGCCGCGACCCGGAAGTACAGTGAGCTAGGCAGGAAGCGGACGGGAGGTCTCCCCGCGTTCCTGCCCAGCAAGGAGAAGAAGCTCGTCCCCAGCCGCCGCCGACCGGAGAAGCCCAGCAGCCCTGCCGACAGCAGAGAGGAGCCGCCGCCTCCCAAAACAGCTAGTGAGTGCCGTTTTTCTTGTTTTTATTCCCTCCTGTGCCCTGCCCCTGCCAGGTTCTGCCCTCGTGTCTCCCACCCGTCTAGTCTAGTGCTTAGCTCTGCCCCGGGACAGCATGGCACATGCCCCGGAGCCCGTGGCGCTGCAGCCCTGGGACTCGGGATACCGGCGGCTGCTGGAAGACATGTACCCCCCTGTTTCTTTTCCCTGTTGCCTGCTTTGCCCTGTGTGGGTTGCACCCATGGACACTTAGAGGCAGAAGGCTCCCCGGCCAGTCTCAGCTCACCCCTCTGCTGCACCCGTTGTCTCCTCTTGTCTTCCAGTTGTCTCTGAGAGGAGGCGGGGGTCGGGCGGGCAGAGATGGGAGAACACTCACTTGCTAAATACAGGTTTGCCAAATGAAGGTTGAGGCCATTCCCTAGTCTGACCCGTGTCGGAAGGGCGAGGGTTAGTGATCCTGCCACCCCGAGGGGCTGTGACGTATTTCTTGCCTGGTAGGCAGGACCAGACGTCAGTGCCCTGCTTCTATTAGCCTCAAAGACGGATGGCTCTCCCGCATGTCAGGCTGAGCTATGGAGCCTCGCTGATCTGTCACCGCCTTCACTTACAGACATCAGAGGAGAGCCGCATCTGGCCTGTGGCTGTGGCTGAAGTCATGTTCAGTGCTCCTCCGACGAGGCCGCAGTATTGGGGGGTTCACCAGCCAGTTTGATAAGCAGAGCCCTGCAATCGTGAATGAAGCCACCCATTAACTGTAGTCTCTACAGTGGCATGCCCAAGTAGGCACCCCCAAAATTTATTGGTTCCACCACGTGCACAGTGACCGGGGCTCGGGGCCCCTCCCACCTTCTGCTTGGGGGCGGGGGGCATAATTTTGCCATACACCACTGATCAGCAGACCGCTTTGGAGTTGTCCTCATCCGCTCTCAGCCAGATGAAAACAAACCTCCTCTGACATGTGTGATCATGTATCAGTTGTTTATGGATAAGGACGTTCAGTCTGCTCACCTTTAGGTTCCAGGGGACGCCTCAGAGGTTAAGGGTGGGCTCAGACTATAGGGCCTTTCAGCCTCTAGAGCTGGAGTCTGCACTCTCGACCTCCCCTCCAGAGGCAAGCGTGACAAATGGAAGCAGAGGGCCAGGGCTCAGGTGTGAGACTAATAAGGTGTGGAGGCAAGAGTCACGGTCAGGGGCAAGCTTGAGCCCTGGCCTGGAGAGTGCAGGCCATCCATTGAGAAGTCTGACAGGCAACGTAAACAGGAGCCATTAGGGCCACAGGAAGGAGGCGAGAGAACCGTGGGAACGGATTAGAGCTCAGTGTATTTTTGTCTGTTTCACTGTGTGTTGTGGGTGTGTACTTTCTGCCTGCGTGTTGAATAATAATGTTCAAATGAGCACTTCTACAAGTGTCTGTGCGTGTCTGGGTGGTATAGTGGGGCACGTGTTGTGTGTGTCTATGCATATATGTGTACTTGTGAGTTTTGGTTTCTATCAATTTACATGTGTGCTTCTGTGTGCCTAAATGTGTACATGTGATTGTGTGCGCATGTTTGAGCCTGTTTGTATATGTGCATCTGCGTTCTTATGCCTTATTCTGTGGTACTACTGTGGGTAAGTACTTCTGAACTGCATGTTTGCATGCTCTTATATGTTAGTTTGGGTGTCGATTTGTGCGTGTTTATGTGCATCCGTTCAGGCTGTTAGTCAGTACACCTAGAAGTGTGTTTGTGAGGCTGTCATTTTCTTTATTTATAAGTCTGTATGTCCATACTCGTCAGTCTGTGTGTAACTATCGGCCCATCAGACAGTGTTTCTAAGTGCTTGTTTGTCTATGAGTCTGTGTTTTAAGACTTTGCACGTTTCTCTGTGGGTGAAGAGGGTCTTTTGCTAATGGGCTTGAGTGCACTTGTGCGCTTATACGTTTGTTAAATTAATGTGTCTCTTGTGGCCACTCTCTGCGTTTGTATAAACGTGATAGTCAATCTCTGCATGTTTTTCTGTCTACCCGCCAGTTGGTGAGTGTGTGTGACTGTGTGTAACTATGTACTTCTGTTTGTGCATCTGTATCTGTGTTTTCCAGTCCATGTGTTAGTCCGTCCATTGGTGTGTTCCTGTGGTAGTTTGCTTGCCTGATATGTATACTTTTATTTATCAGTGTCTGTTTCTCAGTCTGCGTGTTGTCTTTTTTGTTGGTATGGCTGTGTGTTTGCCTGAGTGTGTGTGTGTATGCTTGTGTTTGCCAGTCTCTGTATCTGTTTGGCAGTTTCTATGTTGTCTGTTTGTTAATCTGGCAGTGTGTATGCATGGTTGTGTTTGTCAGTCTGTGTTTGCCAGTTTGTGTGTAGCCTGACTGTATGTGTGCTCACGTTTACTAGGCTGTATTAGTCAGTCTATCTGTTGCCTGTTTGTTGGTTCGGCAAAATAAAATAAAAAATTTCATGAGCAATGCCAATAGCTCTACCTTTAATAATGCCGAGACCATTGCATTGTAAATGCTTGTTGGGATGAGGGCTTGGCCTTGTCTACTGTAGACAGATACCACCTCTATGTTTTTTATATATGCTTTCTGGTGTCTAGTGCGCTTTCTTTCTTCCTGCGGAGTAGATTGGAGCAACAGGAGGGCACAGGAATACTGTTGCATCCTTTTTAGGATGGGAGTGTGACCAAGCCCATGTTAGTCAGCCCCCACCTCTATGTTTATTTTAATTTTAAAAAACATATTCCCTGGAGCAGTGTAGGCTGTCTGCGCCCCTTCGGGGAGGAAGATTGGTGAAACCTCCAGTCTGCCACCAAAGTGGACAGAAAGACTTTAATCCTTTTTGGGGGTAAGGGCAAGGCCATGCCAACGGTGTGGTGAGTAGTCCCACCTCTATGTTTCTTTTCATATTTCCCTGGTGTCTTGTGGACTTTATGGGGCAGAGGTGTGGCGCAACGGCCAGGGCTGCTGATTCTGGAACCCGTGGGCTCACGGTTCGATCCTCGCTGCCGGCTGCAGATCAGCCCAGCACCATGTGACTCTGGGCAATAGCTCTTCTCATCTTCCCAACGGCCCCCAGTGCCTTGATACCCTCAGGTAATTTTTCGTGCTTTGCAAATACTGAACATTTACAGTTACATATGCCCCTTTTGTGGAAGACAGGTTGTTGGTAATTGCCCTCATCTGCCACACAGAGGGGCAGAAAGACTAACACTTTAGGAGGGAGCTGGAGGAGCACAATCCCGTGCCTAAGTAACAGCCCCCTCTTCCACTTGTCCCTGGTATCTAATGGTTGGATTACTGCTTTGTGAGCCCTCCCTAGTGTTGGCCTTTGGCCAACAGATGCACTGGGGAGGGAGCACGGTATCAGCCATTGTCCGATACCTGCACTTAAAATGTTAAATTGAACCCTGTGTGGCTAAACAGCGCATTTTCTATCAAATGTTTCCAAATATGGCGTAAAAAATCCTGAGGTTTGGAAACAGTTGTAAGAAGAAGATCCTAAAGTTTTTCAGTACTTCCAGATCTGCAATAATTTTTCATGAATGGTATTTCTCTGTAGCAGCGCATGAATGCCCATCAAAATAGAACAGGGAATATTTATTTAATTTTCACACAACCCAGTGCAGCAACAAATGTTGCTAAGGTGCATTGTTCAAGGGGAAAACACAGTAGAGACCCATATCTATTAAGATTGCCCTACTCACTCTGTCATCTCCTGTGTTAGGACTCTAATTAGACTTCTTTACACAACACACAGCCTTACAGTATAGTGCAGAGATGAGTGTGTGCTGTCTAGTATAGGATTTGGACTGGAAGCAAATCATCCCACTTCAAATTCAAGCAACTTTAACACCTTTAACGCACCGCAAATTCAGCGCTAGTGCGGAACGTTCTGTTGCGTGGGCGGGGCCACGACGTTCAGCGGATGTGCGCAGCACTACCAAGGTAGTGCACACGACGTCCGCTGAACGTGGCCATCACTGAAGGGGTAAACCTCAGAACGATCTCAGAGTTTGAATGTGTGCTGTGTACTTCAGAACACATACAATGATTGTTTTTGAGAAATAAAAACCTTTCCCTTTGTTCATTCCTGCGTCTAACAGGCATGTGTTTTTGAAGCAAAGATCGGTGTGCCTATCTTAGTAGATCTCAAACTTCAAGGGGTGTATGTGCTGATTATCCAAGTAACACTCCAGTAGCACCCCAGTAATACTTCCTTTGTGGCAAAGTGATACAATGCATTTTTTGCTGTGAGAAAAAAGGGCACCTTTTGTTGAAAATGACTTTGCTCTGGAAAGGAATACCAATACGTCACCTTGCATCACTTTGTCCCAGAGAAAGGTCTTAATAAATCTGATCCTAGGCTTGAAGTAACACACACAAAGCGCAGCTTTATGCCACTAGAAAAGAGGTGACTGAACAATTTGAAATTCGTGTCATAACCAGTATTAAATGCAATGCAGTGCAAGTTTTAACTATTGTTTTACTGTCAATCAATGTTTTGGCGGTAGTGACTACCAAAATCTCGATGGCCAAAAACAAAATACAATCAGAATTGCTGGAATCATACTCTAGGGCAGAGGTCTTCAAACTAGGTGATGGCCCCCACCAAGGCGGCCTTAAATAGCCTCCGGGAAGGGGGGGGAGGGCTAGTCTCTGGCCAACGGAAACATCTTGCTTTGCTTTAAGTATGAAAAACATGAGCAGCAATAAGCCACTTTGTAATGGGTCATCACTAGCAACTTTTGTCATTGATATCCTGATTGGGAGCACGTGTAAAAAGAGGTAACAGAGCTTAACTGTATTATTTAAATATGTTTAGACTAATTTAAACATTGACAGTTTAGCAGAGTAAGAGTGAATAAAATTCAGGGGGTCGAAGATTTCTTTTTTTTACGGAGGCGCAGCATGAAGATGTTTGAAGACCACTGCTCTAAGGCAAGGTCAATATAAATGTGAATACAATTAGATCAGAAAGTTATGCCCAAAGTTTACTGTTTAGTTACACAAGGGAGGTGCTCATGTATGCTTCTTAATTACTTCCAGGGAACCTTTCCTCATTCCATGAATTATAAGAGGCCACTTACTCTGGATTTAGTTGGTATTAGGAGTTTCCAGACCAAAATGGCATTACAATTTTTTTGGAAACCTCAATCCCCCAAGATTTTCCCCAGTCCATTTCATCAGTGAAAATAAAGTGAAATGCACAAGTATGAGGACTGTTATGTGGAAAAGCCCGATGGAATACCAAGAAACTTCTAGTTTTCAGAGGGTTAAAATCTGAGTTCCAATGTATTCCCACACCTTAGGACTTTAAGTAGGGAAGGTCCTGTGAATTCTCAGATCCAGCAGTAATCATCGGGCCACTTAGTCATGTACTTCACGTTATAGGCAAGAACACTGTTGGAATTCTCAACAATGCCTGCAAAACCCCACAAATGAATCCATATCAGTGATGCAGTCCCTCTTTACATTTCACATGAACTACATCATGCTTTTCCCAATAGTATTTGTTTTTTTCAAGATCATCTGTTTCTTTAGTTTTTATGTGTGAGAAATAACTCCTGTATAGTATATGCAGTGATTGCAGTCACCTCTGGCTGTCTGGGTGAGGTCAGGTTGTTGACACCTGCAAGCTCTAGAGCTGAGGCTGAAGGCTGTGCAAGTTTCTCACAGTGCTGTCAGTGAGTCATAAATATGTTCAGACTTCATACATGTTCAAATTAGGGGTGAGGGATAAATTCCGCTCCACCAGCAGTTGGCGGAGTTTTGGCCACGCAAACGTAGAGTTCTGGCCAAATTCCACCAATCGCCATGTGGTTGAGGTTTTTTTTTCACTTGCAGCTCACCAACGTTAAGTGGCATCCCCTAGTGCAATTTTCAGGGACCAGGAGGGCACCGGGCGATATTTTTTCAACACAGCTGATCATGGCTTTGTTATGGTGAGAAAGCTGCAGCTTGAGTATAAAATCAACTCGAGCTGCAGCATAGAAGCAGCAGCCTCTGGTGCCCTGCATGGTACTGTTTGTGCTGATTTTGCAGAATGGAAAAAGCTCCCGGCACTACAAATCTTCACAAGCAGCGTCTCATGCCAATTTCTGCGCATTTGCAGAACTCTGCGGAATCTCATGGAGTCTTCTTGTCACTCCACAGAATTCCGCAGAATGAAACTCTGCGACTTCTGCCTACCTTTAATTCAAACCTGTGGCATTTCTGGAGAGATGGCTTGTTAGATAGATCATAACTGATATTGTGATTCTATGGGAAGGTATTTGAAAGATTTTCAATACTGACATGAGTTGGTGGGTTGTGTGTGTATTTATGTAGGCATGGTGATGAAAAGCAAATGAAAATAAAGTTGCATAGAAGAGGGGGAAGGATGTTGCCTAACAACTTGAGCTGTTGACCTGGAAGCTGGGGAACCAGGTTCCAGTCTTGGCAGGGATGTTGTGATTCTGGCAAATAACTTAATCTCCATGTACTTAACAAAAAATAATTATTCTGTCTGTCTGTAATGCAACTGGTACTCATGTAAAGCGCTCTGATAACTTCAGTTCAAGTTCACACTATACAAAACTAAAGAAAAAAAGTGAAATGAAAGATGGTGGGGAAGAGAAACAAGATGATACATTTCAGAAAGATGTGCAGAGAAAAAGAAAAAGGGTCCAATAGAGGGGGAACTAGTTCTAAGTATAGAGAAGTAGAACTTAAGACACTCAGAAGACTTTACACCTTTTACACACCTTATTAAACTTATTTCCCACTCTCATATTTTAGACTGGAAACAGCTTCAATTTTGATTATTCACCAAAAAATCTGTTGCTTGTGAGAAATATAGTTCTTGACTGAAGTGTAAGCATTGGTCGAGCAGCAACCACAATCCTGTCAGGGTAAGAAACAAGCAATCCCAAAACTAACCTGTGCCAAACCACCTGGATTCTTGGCACAGAGCAGGTAGACTTAACTAAGAGGCAATGTGTAAAGTGTTTGTGCAACACTTCAAACAGTAAAACAGTGAAAGCACCACACAAAAAGGATCCCACAACAAGTTAGAAAAATACATTTGAATGTATTAAATAATACAAGACCAAAATGACAAAAAATAGGTCAGTAGAACAGGAGTTATGAGGTTTTTAGAACTAAAGTGTAAAATAGTGCCAAAATAAAGAAAGACCTAATCATGGCGATCTGATCATGCTGGACCGGGGACCGGGTCAAAGTTCAGGCCGACTGTGATGAATCACAGGTTGGATACAGTTTCAGATTAGTCCTGATGAAGTTTTACCTTATGAAGTTTTGTGCAAAGAGTCGCCTATGCCGATACACGGCAAGATCAAAGTGTAGCTGTATTTGTTTAGATACAGATGATAAATGCTTAAATGTGCGTAAAAACACATTCAAAGATGGCGCTTAATGTTGTGCATAGTGTAGTCCCCTGTCTGTTACTTTCACGCTGTTGAATGATTCAAAAATGGCGCCATGCATCGCGTTCCCTTGTGACACTGAGGAAGGGACGCTTCCCGAAACGCGTTTGTCTTGAATAAAGTTTGCTGTAAATTGCCAAAACCCGTGAGTGCTGCCGCTTTTCTTCTACCTGGAGGATTTGTGAGGAGAGCTGTGGAGCAGTTATATCTATATATAAGTACACATATATTTCTATGTAAAACACATATTACTCTGATTACCTATTATAATGCTTGCAGAAAAGTAATAAATATAAAATGTGTTTTTAAACATCACTTACCTAGTCCTGGCACCATGGCACCAAGCAGGTATAGCAGGTCTTCATTCTAGTCAATAGTATCGGCATCACCAGCCTGTGGGTGAGGGAGACAGGTTGTACCCTTTTCTGGGCCTGCCGTCTTCTGCCAGCATGAGGGGGAGTGACACTGTGCATAAAAAGTCAGTACTGCCTCCTCTGCCTCACTAAATTGTGATTAAGTGGCTAACATCCCTACATCAGTGAGTAATGGATCTAATCTAGAATCGCTATTAACAGGGCAAGTGAATTTCCAACAGCAGATGCTGTGCACAAAGGTTTTCAGACTTAACGCACAAATCTAGAGGGGGCACCAAGCTCAGATCGCAACTTCAAATTTACTCAAGTGCTGCCCTTGTGGTCTGAGTGTATGGAGGGAAAGTCTTTATATTCCCACCTGTATATGTGTGTCTGTATATGCAGATGCTCCTTTGAAATGTCAGTATGTGTCCCCATACATTGGATCAACAATATTCCTGTCCTTAACTTTCAGATCACTTTGTTGATGTATGGCATTATTCAATGGATGAGTGACTACTAAATGACATGCAGAACCTTTTAAATTAACCAGTACTGCATATTCTTGTTGACCATTATATGTTACCTGAAAGGAGAGCTTTATGAAACATGTCAAAAAAGGCAGCCAGCGTGCTTGCTCTTAGTTTTCACACTAACCTATGATAATGTCAAGTGAACATGTGATAGCATGGAGCCAAAAGGTTCTACAGAGATTGAAGAGGTTGCTGTGTTCTTTTCACAATATTCTTTGGTTGAAATTAGAGATTTGTCTAAATGTTCCTTGAGCTTCTACTAAGAATTCTGAAATGAGTCACATTCTTCTTCCTTTGAATATAGGTATTTATTTGCACAAGTTCACTCATGTTTTTCATGCAATACTGATGTGAGTCAAGTATCAACGTTTCCTGTTTTTAAGGGAAAAAACATATACCCATCCCCAGATAAGGCAGACATTTGTATTTCAGACTATCATGTCCATAATATTTTTTGCATAATCATCGGGTCTGTTTGTAAATAACAATATTGTTTTATTCATTGTAGATTTTAAGGTATTAACTTCAATGGATACGATATGTTTGTTAGTACAGGAGACAGACAATGCATTGATAAATAATTTTTAAGCTATTTTACTGTGCTAAGATTCTCCACAGACCTCGAATCAACAAAATGCCAGGAGTAGGAGAAGTGGAATCATTTACCCTTGGACCATAATTATGTCACAGGATGTGACATTTTATGACCATCGACCCTGCATCATCCCAAGAAGTGATGTCACATAACCGTAATCCTGATGACATCAGAATAATTAACATTGTTGAAGTTACATAATTGCATAATTAATATTATATATTCTTCAGCGGTAAACAAAGGGTGAGGAGTTCTCTTCCATGAGAAAAGCATGGAAAAAAATGGGCTTTACTAGTGCATTTTAATGCACAATTTTCACCTAAATTTGATAAAAAGCCATAGGCTCAAAAAAACACTCACTAAATATTCAAGTCCTTTCATGGTGTGCCACTCCATTGAAATCTGACGGTCTCCATGAGTTTAGCCAAAAATGTTTTTAAAATGTCATATGGGCAGTGGAGTAGCAAGGGGGTGTGGTGGGGCTGACCGCCCAGGTAGCACGTGTTTAGAGGGCGGCCAGACTCCACTCCCCCCAGCCCCCGTTCTTACCTGCGTCCTTCGCAGGCCAGCACCCACCCGCTCATCAGCCGCCGCCGCGGGTGGTTAACTCAGGGACCACCACGGGCGGCCACAGCTAAAAGTACCCATATTTCTAGGACCAGCATTTTTCCATGGTGACCCTTTTTGCCAAAACATTACATACAATATGCCAGTGCCAGAATTTTATTAATACTGCTTCTTTTGCACTATGGAGGTGTGGTATGTCAACATTTAAGTCTAATATGTCAAGGACCATATTTTGTCATGGATGGCCCTATGTTCTTTCCACAGTTGTCTTCTCATATGACAATAATGTCCTCCAATGTGTTCATCATAAATTATTTGCCACAGGTGCCAACTGTGCCAAAAATGTCCTCTAGGAGGCCGGCTCTGGCCTTTTTTCATGGGTAATCCATGCCGACATTTACTTACAGAGTGCCAGCAGTAGCATTTTGCAGATGGTATCCCATATGCAAGTGATGTCTCCAGTATTTCAGTGTCAGCATTTTGTCAGGGTGCATCTATAAGCCAAGAAGCATTTCATGTCCAACAGCGAATCTGCAAGCATAACTGTACATGCTCACTATTCACACTCATTCTATCATTAGCACAGACTTGCATTTGTTCATTTTCACCTACTCTTGTGCACTCACTCTCACCCTGAATCACTCATTCACACTATCTCACTCACTCTTACTCTGACTCACTTATTCTTACTCATTTTTATACACACATACACAACCACAATCCTATATACAAACAACCATGCTCACACCTATAGAGACTCTCTCACCCAAATTCACTCTCACCCACATTTAAGCACACAACATACATTAAAACCATTTATTTTCTTATCCAAGATACCAATGAATGCCTAGATCTTGCTGCTTCACTTTTTATTACACTAATAGTGTATAATACATTATTATTTACTATAAAGGTAATAGAAGTTAGCAGAAAACGAGGTTAGAGCCTGACTAATAATGAGAGACACCCCTGTATTCTTGGCATTGATTTTGCCACCTCTTAGACCAAGGGTCACAAAGGCAGTGTTAGGGTTAGCACGGGCCAAGCTATGGGTCGCAACTGCCAGGCTTCCAATTGAGAAGTGATATTATAAGGTTTGTAAATAGTTACATATTTCGGTTAAATTATCTAAAAATGCACAAATGAGGTTGCCTTTAAAAAGCACATACACCTTGACTCTAGTTGTGAAAGGGCACATATAAACTCCAACCACTTCTTTCTTGCTGGGGTCTCTGTCCACATCTTGCCTTTCCCCCCCAGCAAGCTAAAGTCTTTAAACTAAGAAGATCCAAGGTGAACTCCAAAGTTGCAACCTCAGAAACCATCAATTATAGTGTACTTAGGACAGGTGGGGCAATGGCGCTAATCTGAGCCTCCACCTATTCTACTTTACTACACATTTCTCACTTCTGGCTTAAACTCCACAAACTCCAGCTCCAGCTATTCTACTTTACTACACATTTCTCACTTCTGGCTTAAACTCCACAAACTCAGTGGTCAGTGTGAAGCTTTTCAAAATACCACAACATTCGACAGTAAAAATGTGATTCCCATACAAAAGACCATTTACAGTTGTTCCCTCAATTGTCACAGGGATTCTGCCCCTACACAGAGCTGCGCGCAGAGACCCAGAACCTCAGTGCATTGTGGTGTACCAAAAACCAACCTTAGTGCCTAGAAACCCTAACCAGCTAGCATCAGTGTCACATTAGCTCTTCATCCTATAGCAAAGGAACCAATGATTAGACAACCCAGAACATGCGACTTAGGTTATACTCAGGAATAGTAGGAAGCAAGAACACGCTTTCGTTATACTCTCATACCAGTCCACGACGGGAGTAAAAAAGAGACACGGTAAAGGTTAAAATATTTATTTTAATGACGTGCTCTAAGAGACAGTATCTTTGCTAACATGAGCAGGCATATGACTAGAAATAATATGATCAGCATTGTTACAATTCTTTAAAACACAAAGGGAGAAATCATATTACAATGATGGTGAAAATAGGCCCTATAGCGCCTAGTGAATCACCCGCCCTACCTAGGAACTATGTTTTATAAAATATAGAAGGTCTCTTAGGCTTGTTTGGAGGACCCCATACCTCCAAGATCAGCAGGTGGGAATCACATAAGGATCTGCAAAAGCTCTCTGTCTGTCTGGAAAAACTGGCTTCTTCCAAGTGTGTGAAATCATGTTTATAGTGTGATATTAAAGGCACCAGAATCACGTTGGTTTGCAGCTGCATATATGGTATGGCTAGAACGTGAACCGATCAGCTCTAACAACAGCTACTTTGTTATGATGACCTTGTAGGCTTTAGAACTCAGTGTGCAGACTAGAGTCACAATGTAAGTCTAGGGATGCTGAAAACAAGCCCTTCTCTTGTGAAGAATTTCACGCAGCCCAACTTACAACAACAATTATATGCAGTGTTGTGGGCAAAAGCGGCAAAAAGGCAAAATGGTGTTTAAACTTCTAATAAGCCTATGATAACTTAACAATGTGCGCAACAAGGCCCAGCCCACACTACACAATGGCAAACCAATTCTCCTTTCCCACAAGCTTGTTTCCCTTCTTATGTACACAGGCCCTTTATGAAAGCACACCTGGCCCATATATCCTGTCTACGCTTCCATTTCATGAAGCTATGCCTCAGTGTTGTCATTTGCCTACTCTGCACACATCCTTTATCTCCTATCTGTGTGTTACCAGTCATGATTTCTGATCAGTCTATTGCTCTCTATTCATAAGGGAAGCACATGCAATTAGGGACCCTATTAATGAATCCCCAATGCAAAGAGTCAAAATACCAGCAGAGAAAAATGAGGGGATCCGGGGAGAAAATCTTTTTTTACCACTCTTTGCTTACATCAGTGCACAACAGATATTGGTAATTGTTACTAGAACACAAAACACTGGGTTAATATATGCACTATGAATTGGCAATGCCCTCTCACATGCTTCCAATAAAGCTAGTGGTAGCCATTAATATCTAAGAAAGACTTCATGTTACTGTAAGAATAGTGGTTGCACATGTGTTAAATCACAATCTAAAAGGTTCGTTGGAATGTACATAATAGAATTAATAAAAGCTGGAAGTAAATATTTTACTGCATCAGTTGCACAGAAATTGATCGGACCCACTTATTCGAAAAATGGTTTTTGGAAACCATAAAACAGGCCTGATGGATAGATTTCATATATCGTGTCAAACTAGGTTGAATGAGCCTACTGTGAGTCAAACAGCCTATTAGAATTCTGACAGAGGTGAATCACGAGAAGATAGCCATACTTAGAAAATAGTCTGCTATTATGTTATCCTAGGCAAGGTGGTGGAGAACTTTACATCTGCCACGCTCTACTTTACTTCACCCACCAACTTTACAGATTCCCAATGATGGCGCGAGATTACCAGCTTAGGTTTTTTCATATCACAACATACTCACCTGGGCCTAAAAACATACACTCAATAAGCTGGTAATGTATTTTTTGCTGCTGCCGATCAGGAAATGTTTACCTTATATCATCTTATACCTGTACACCATAACTTAGCAATTCTTTGTCACTGTAATTTTAAGTTAATTAAGGGAATGGATGAGGAATTTTGAATAATAGGTATAATTAGGACAATTTATTTTTATTTTCATGGAATGACCACAGACTCGGGAAAGTTTTAAAACCTTTATCTATGCAATATTTTGTTTGTGAGTCAAATACCAATACATACTAATCATCAGTTTCTCAAGAATAAAAATAATGATCAAAACAAAATCTTTAGAGACTTAGTTAAATTTCTAGACATTGGTACCTGGGAAGGGTGAAGAAGGAAAGACAGTACATTGACATACCACACAGATTTATATTTACCTAGAATGGTGCGAGGGCCAACCCGGCCAAGGGCTGGAATGAAAAGGGTTCCCAACTAGACAGGAGCCAACAGGTCAGGACAGGTGCAGGACAGGTGCTGGACAGGACAGATAACCTCTTCTAAATGCAACGCTAGCGTTATACCCCTCTCTGATGCTACTCTCGGACCTCAACTGGGTGGATCTATTCTTCTCTTTCAGCAAACTACTTGATTCTTCTGTCAGAGTGCTCGACCTGCCCTCTGCTCTCGATTCTCCTTCAGCATATGTTGGGTCAGTGACAGTTCTGTGACAAGTCAGATAACCTAACTGGATGAGCCTACCTTAGTTATACCAATTTCCAGGGTATGTACCAACCCCAATGTTTCAAAATGCGTGTATTCTCTTCATTTTGATTGGACAGTGGGACGGGGAGAGGTCATCACACCATACTAGTATGAAGTCATTTTTGTCGACTTAATTGTTCTATGTTCCCTCCCCTTATTTGGTTTCCCATGATTTAATATTCCCACCAACATTTCATTGAATCATATACAATGTGTTCAAAATTGACACCTCTTCTTTCCTTCTTCAGGACAAAAGGTGCAGTTCTCCAGTGCATCTCTAGTTAGACAGTCCTTTGACTGCAGTTCAATGTCAAATCCACAAAGTTCAGAGTGTTCAATGTGCCTACGTTCCCATGACAAAATGGCACTTCCAGTCACCCTCCAGGCCCAAATATGAACTAATAATATAGAAAAAGAAGAACATGTTAGAATACGTAAACAAATGAATGCACTGTATACAACTTATTTGTACTCTATACCCATTACTTTATTTTATCTATTGCATTAGCAATTAAGCAAAACACGCAAGGTTTAGTTTAAGCAGAAGCATATGCATTAGCATGTGAAATTTAAAGCGGCCATTTGGAGCACTAATGTGCAGCTGCAAAGAATTCCCACTAAAAGCAAAAGACGTCATACTACGTAGATGAAGTTGACGCATCCGCAGAAGAGTTCCCAAGTTTTCAGCAGCCATTGAAGACACTCGAGTTACTTATTAGTACTCACAAGACATGTTGGTTAACTTATTACATGTTATTTCGAGAGGCTTGAGTCCAAGCAAGTTGTCTTTACGTTTAAACCTTGCTCCATCAATCCCCTCTTTGATGGCATTATATGCCATCACTAATTATTAAACCAGATGCCAACTTTAGCAGTTTCCCATTTGAATTTCTTCTATTACTTTAGTATTTATTTTTTCTCTTTTCTTTCGAAAACCTTTCATTGTCTTGTAAATATCCCCTTTCAGCTCTTTAAATTGTATTTCATCAAATTTTCTTTTCCTTACCTTTTCATTTACTGCATACCGTTTTCTGTGTCTGCAACACTTGCACCAAATCACTATTATTAATACTAATAGTGTTATTCCCATTATTGGCATCAGTATTCATCCTAAAATATTTCTTCCACCATTAGATAACCAGCTACCTACAGAAGAGAAACCATCAGTTAGCCTCTTCCAGGCACTATGAATCTCCAGTGGTTTCAATTCTTCTACTAAATTCGTAATATTCCTGACATATCTCCCAATTTCAATACTTTTGTCAGGTATATAAGTTCAACAATGTTGTGCCTTCAACATTTTACAGACTCCACCCTCTTTTGCCAATAATATGCCAAGAGCAAGTCGATTTTGCAAAACCACTGATGTTACTCCAACTAGTTCGGAATTGATCAATAAAAATCCTCCAGCAGTATCATTCTTACTATAAGCGATCAACCACTGTAGACAATTTACAAATTCTTTGTGTATTCAAAAGTACTCGCACCGAAGGTATCAATGCACTGAATATATCTCCTACAATGTCTGAAAAACTAGCCCTTTTCTTTCGTGTTAGTTCATTATTTTTTTCATTGCTTCCAGTGATTCTTTTTACATGGGAATACTATTCTGAAATATCAACTCTCATACCAATTATCAGTCAGCTTAAAGTAAGCTTTATTTCCACAAATGTAATAGACTCCAGGAACACTGGATCAGTTCCCCCTTTTAGTCCCCCCCCTCGATTATCAGGAAGTTGTCTTCACAATCACTGGAACCAATGAATACATTGTTATATTCTGGTTTTAACCTCTGGAGACAGATTTTCCACTTATTTTCAAGGTCCAGGGACATAGCAGCATGAGTCTTTCCAGTTGCAATAAAATTCTCCATCTCAGCTCATTTGGGTATTAGAGGTTCTGGTTCTGTAGCCCTTCTATGGAAATCCTGTCTCCTTTTCTCTACTAAATTCAAAAATATATTTTCTTCTTCATGTAACTTGCATGTTAAATTATCTTTATGTGCTTCAGCTATATTTATAGTTTTCATTGTTAGAAAATATTCACCCATGAATTGTGAATCTCTACTGCTAAAGACAGGGTTCATGTTTCTACGCTGTGGTATTTCAGAAAAAATCACATCTAGGTTCGAATAATAATATTGCAATTTTCCAGTTCTATAGAATAAGCTAGCTGGAATACTACATGAAATCCCATATGTCAGTGGTAAATGATGATATGTCACTCCTTCTGCTACTGATGTCGGTAATTTCATTTAAACATTGAGGGAATGAGATGCACACCATTCTCTTTTAGTCCAAACGCTCCAATATTTTTAACCAAGTATGTCTTTCAACCAATTTAAGGCGTGCAATACTTTCTACGCGCTTCGTCTCATTGCGCTGCAATCATAACTCCACCACGAAGGGAACCTCTTTTGGTTCCACAAAGCTGCACAGCCCTTCACATTGAATCCAATGAATTAAGTTCATATGTTTATACTTTTTACTCAATTTTATCCTTTCATTTTTCCACTCTTGTTGTTTCAATTCACTTTATTCAATCCTTTTTAAACGACCATTTTCAAAGAAAGCTCAGGAGCATGGGATGAATTGCATGCCTGCCAAGATTTATTTTCAAAAAGGCCCAATGCATAGTAGTTTTTCGGTATGGTAGGAGATTGGGAAGGTGTTAAATGTTGGTGAAATTTGGGAAATGCAAACAGCTTCCAGTTCTTTTAAAGTAATGGGTCACTGTTGTTCCTTTTGAAACGTGTTTTGTCATGTAACAAATATACACCTTGTTGGTAAAATTTGTATTAAATGCAACATTCTGTTTGTACCCCTAGATTCCCCTGATGAAGGGAGTGGTAATTCCCGAAATGCATTGGGCCTTTTTGAAAATAAATCTTGGCATGCAATTCATCCCATGCTCCTGAGCTTTCTTTGAAAATGGTCGTTTAAAAAGGATTGAATAAAATGAATTGAATCAACAAGAGTGGAAAAATGAAAGGATAAAATTGAGTAAAAAGTATAAACACATGAACTTAATTCATTGGATTCAATGTGAAGGGCTGTGCAGCTTTGTGGAACCAAAAGAGGTTCCCTTCGTGGTGGGGTAATTTCATTTAAACATAACAATCACTAACTTCCATTGTTTCTCCATAAAGTACTAACAGATTAGCAAAAACATTTAAATCCGTCTCATTTCTATTTATACTGTGGTGTAATTCTGTCTCATCTGATGCTTCTAATTCTACTCTGTCCTGTTTGAAGTTAGCTACCTTTCCATGTGTATTAGTGCAGAGAATTCCCACCAAAAGCAAAAGAAGTCATACTACATAGATGCAGTTGACGCATGCGCAGAAGAGTTCCCACATTTTCAGCAGCCATTTAAGACACTTGAGTTACTTGTTAATAAAAGCACATAGGAAAGCTTCCCCTAGATACAAAATATGTCGTGTTGTGCATTATTAGTACTCACAAAACATGTTGGTTAACCTATTACATGTTATTTCGAGCGGCTTGAGTCCAAGCAAGTTTTCTTTACGTATGAAACCTTGCTCAATCACCAACAACCCAGTGGACATCTCTAAACATTTGCAGGAAATGACATCTTGGCATCAATGGAGGAAAAGTTTGACAAACAGCTCTATCAAACATGATGTCAGGCTATCAAACTTTTCCAAAGTTTTTTGCATTTTTAAAAACAAACTCCCAAAGCAAGAACTTGCATTTAAAAATATATAAAAAAAACTAGTGACTCCCACACCATGGAGTTTTTCTCCCTTTATGTGGGATACTTTTTCTTTGTTTACTGTCCCTCACTGCCAGAAAATACCTGGTAGTGGCGGACAATAGAAAAAGCAACTCCACCTCCCACTCTGAATAGGGCAGATGGTCGAGTGGCTTACCTTCAACTTCCCATACTACCTCATGCTGTTGGAGAGAAGATTAAAGTGACATAGTACATTTTACTCCATCAGCATAAACCTTCCAGTTTCCCCACCTCTAAATCGGATGGGTGGACACATTGTTTGGCGGAGAAGGTACGGTTGAGTTGCAAAAAGTACCCTCTCTGCCGAACCTTTAAATCAGCCCACAACTTTTACATCCCCATACAGACATGGAATTGTGCGTTTTAAACATTTTAATTGGTATCTAAAAATGGAAAAGGCATCTGCAAGTAGCTCTTGTCATTCAGGGCAGGTTTAGAAAGAGGACCAAAACCATGTTTGTCAAATAAGGAAGTGATGATTTCTAACTCATGGCAAATCTAATTAAAGCAATTATATGCTCTGAGATTTGTAACTTTTATCTACGACCATCCCATTCTCCTACACACCCTGGAGTCTCGCATGGATTCTAAGGCAATGTCCTTTACTGATTATCTTCCTACCTTTCCAACTGACAGTATTTTGTTTTCATGGACACCTCCAGGTGTATCAAAATATCTCCATCACCAGCAGAGTCCCTGATGGTCCCATACTGTCTCCTGTCATCTTCAACCACTACATGGAGCTATTGGTGCTCTTCTCACAAATAACAGCTACAAGATTCACCAAAATCCCAATGATACATAGCTCTACTTACAAGTCTCCTCTGCTTCAGGCTTCCAAACACCTCACACACTGCCTGAACCCCAACCAGTCCTTAATTCTCTGTGCCTACCTGAAGTTCAACTCAAACAAGACAGAATTATTCTTATTTTTCTTATTTGCTTTGAACACTTACTTTCATCAAATGCAGAGTCACTTGCACAGCAACCTCATCTTCGAAGAATAAATTGCAAACAAATAAGGCTGGCCAGGTTACAGCTCTCTTTTCAAAAGAAAGTGAAATCATTTTGCCAGAAAGAGAATTCAGAACTGCTGTTCATGCCCTTGTCCTTTTGCCTTTGCTCCATGGTCTACCAGAGTCCACACTGGCATCCTTTACAGGTATCCCACATGCCATAGCACATCTCAACCAGGTCCTGAAGAAATATGATCATGTCACTGCTATCTATACACGATGAGAGTGCACTCTGAGAAGTGTAAAACGATACAAACAAGACAACTGACCATTTCAATATGTGCATCCAGGATCTAGAACAATGTCCCCATATTGATCAGGAGTGTCTCAAACCTACTTCAATTTAGGAATGAGTCGAAGAAAGACCCCATTAAAAAACTACATCACAGTGCATTAACCACTAATAAACCAACTTCAACATTTATCACGCATTAACTTTATGCTGGTCTTTGACCCCGGAAAGTGTCCTGTTTTATTTTGGACTGTGTTGACACTATACAAAAACCGTACATATACATGCATAGAACAATTACTTATATTTGCCTACTGCTATTGAGGTTTGGTCCCCCAACACCCATTTGCTATGTATGTTTCCTGGTAAAATCATTGCATTTGATGTATATATATGTAATTGCAAAAACAACAATTGATGGACAGAATGCAGAACAATGTCATACATTCACCCCAGTACAGAGATCTGGGCCTAAATCCATCTTTGTTTTGCACGCCACACCACCCCAGTTCAGATATGGCCATATGCAAATCAGCCTTGACCCTGTGCCTCATGGGAACAGTCCAGCCTGAACTGCCAAGCCATGTCTTTCTTGAACTGGAATCAAGCATCCTAGGACTGGTTTCTTGCTATCAGCCGTCTTCAGCCAGGATAGCTTGTCTCAAGTGATGTGGAGAGTATAGGACTAGCGAATGAGCATACGCATCCCACTCGGGATGACAAATGCAAAAACAACAATTGATGGACAGAATGCAGAACAATGTCATACATTCACCCCAGTACAGAGATCTGGGCCTAAATCCATCGTTCTTTTGCACCAGCTGCCCCCCTCAGACATGTTTCTGGACTCCTAGGTTGAGAGCCTCACGCTCTCAGAGTCCTGAAACAGAGCAAATTCTTGACAGAGGTGCCAAGCCTTCATCCTCAGGAAGGGCAGGGTCCACAAAGGGGAAGCTTCAAAGGTTTGCCACCTTTGTGAACTGACCCAGCCAGTTGCTGCTCCCAGCAACTGCCCTGATTGGTTCTGACCCCTACTTTGGACGGGAGAACTGGTGGGAACAACGAAGATAGGTGGAGAGGTGTGCCCAACTTTGCCAACCGCACCCCTCAGGTGGGAGAGGCAAAGCGAAGAACAACTCTCAGTCCCTGCCATCTTGAAGATGGGAGAACCCAGCCAACCAGAGTGAGGCTTATACCCCATCCCACTGAAGGGTGGCATAATAGACGGTGTACCCATCCCAAGGAAAGGACCCAGTGGTCCCAACTTTTACCAACCTGAAACACCCCTACATTTAGTATTTTGGGGCAACCCTGAACTTTGCCTCCTCAGAAAAGAAGAAACAAGAAGAAGATGGACCAAAGAGCTGTGCTGCTGAAGTGAGAAGAGGAGGACACCAACTGACTTGGCCCTAGCTATACTGGCCTGTCCCGACCCGACCTGCTCCAGCGAAAACCCAGTGTGTCCTGCAGTCAGCAGCCCCCCAGAACCCGGAGGACCTGTCCTGCCTTCGCTAAAAAGATTTTGGGCCGGATGCATGACCCTAAATTGCTGTCGCAAATGGGCAATCAGCCCGTTTGCAACAGCAATTTAGGGCATGGCCATGTACAAACCTCATTTTGAGAATCAGTCAATTTTACAGATTCTCAAAATGAGGTATGTGACTCGCTATCAGGAAGGGGTGTTCTAAGGTCATCCCTTCCTAATAGCTACTTGCATTTGTATGTATGAATGTTTTGTGACTGCAAGTGCGGTCACGAAACACTTGCAATTGACCACCTACTTCAAGTCGGTGGTAAACCATTTGCAAATGGGAAGGGTTGCCCGAACCAGCAGTGTTTGTTTTGAATGAAGCTTCCCCATTGAAACCAACACTGCTCCCAATATTGATCGAGCACCCTGCACCTGACCGCCCAGTGCCACTGTGGGTGTACTTTGTGTGCTGTCTTGGATCCCCTTTGCCCTGGGCTAAACCATAGGAGCTTTGCTCTCACATTCAAGTGGTGTGCCCGTGAGAAGCCACCAACCGGAGACCCCCTATCCACCAATGGAAAACATTGGGCCACCGTACTCTGCGCCTGGCTCCCCTAGTGGCTCTGAGGGTGTTTTTTTGAGTGCATCCTTGAAACTGGGCAAACCCTGGTTCTTAACCCAGAAACCAAACTCCCCCAACCAAGTACTTTCCTGTGAACCGAAAACTTAATTTCCTCCGATAGGATTTCATTGACTGCTTTTCTGTGAAAAAAGGTCTTAGTGTGGATTTGGAGATTGTATGAAAATCCAACAAACTGTGTTTACAAAACTTACTTACTTACCTTTTATCTATGAAATGTTCAAGTCTGATATCTAGGCATCAAAGAAGTCATCGAAAAAGTAACTTAAAATTATTCACAAAGTAATTGCAAAGTAACTGAAAAGTAATTCCAACTGTTTCTGAACTTTTGACCTACCTGTAAATGCATTCAGCTGTATTTATTTGCGCTATATGAGATAAGTTTTATTTTACTTACCTGCACCAAGTCTTGCTTGGTTCTAAAAATAAAATACAACAAAGAAATATTTTTATACAAAACAATTGGTCAGATTTCAGTGTTTGAGTGTGTAAAATCATTTCCTGTGCAATGTGTGAAATAAATGCTTAACACTATCCTCTGATAAAGCCTTACTGCTCCCCCACACTACCACATATAGAAAGTAAGGTATTATCTACTTTTTCCTCCGTAAGCCTTTGGGGACCCACTGGACTTTGTGCACACTATACCTTACTTAGGTATAGTATATACAGAGCCATCTTCCTACAACCATCATTTACTTGAATATGTTTGTTGAATGTTAAACTCTTCCGCCCCTCACTACCTACCTGAGAAGCCTATGACTGCCCTTCTCGGCTACTTTTCAAGTCGAACGCTGAAAAATATTGTACTTGGCCTAGGTTGCAAAACCATAGTAGGACAGATAACATGCCATCTAAATCATATGACCTCCATATTTAAGGCCTAGTAGCCCCTGTCTGCTCATGGCACCCTGAACAAGGGTTGACTCCCACTGAATTCGGAAAACAACACCAACCTTTCCTTTTACTGATTCATCACAGTCTAGTCATCTTGATAATCTCAATTTAAATTAGCACTTGTAAAGGGCATCTATATAAGGTCAAATTTTCATAAAAGGGACTATTATCATTATTGGATTCATCTGTATTTTAAGGACTCGCCAATCATTTTATTCCCTCTGAAATGTAATTCTTTCTAACTAAGTTCCAGGTTATTATTTCTTAATGGTTAGCTGTGAGACATTTTTAATGGTGATTTTAGTACAACTGTCCTTTTTTACTTCCTAACGTATATTGTCCTGCTGACTTCCAGTTTGAATTTCGAGTTTGTTTAACTTATCACTGTAGCAGAAGTTAAAACCTAATGGGAAGTTGTGTTTTTTTCTTCATGCACTGTTCCCAACAGGGTATTTTACACTCTTGCTCAGCAAATGATTCTAATTTTTTGTTTTGAGATAGCTGTCGGTCATTGTAGGAAATATAATTTTAGAGAAACTTGCAAGTGAGTTTTCCATAATCCATTCAGCACCAGAATTATTATTCTGATAAACTTGTGGGGGTCTCCAACCAGTAGCTCGTGAGCTACTGTAGCTCTCCAGCAACCTCTTATAGCTCACCTATGTGCAGCCCAGCTTACTAAATTAGAAAGCTTTTGCTTGGTTGAATTATTATACATATAAAAAAAATTGAAATTATACAACACTAATAATATTAGTAGCTATCAATGCGTTTAATTGAACATAAGTAGGTCATATTACATAAAAGGTATGAGACCCCATTTATTCTGCACTTATTTGCTACCTTTTTGTCTAGAAGCCTAGGTGCATCAGAGAATCTGATTATTTAAGGACTCACTTAGTAAATGGTTACAGTTTATAAAATCTAGTTGACCTTCCAATCATGAATCACGGTATTGGACTTTAGAAACTCCTGAATTTTACATTGCCTTTGTACAATCCATGCCTTTCTGATGGCACCCACAGTTATACACATTTTGTGTCTATGAGTTATCTGCTCACTCTATATTGTCATTGTTAGAAGGTGGTTCTGACACTAAGGGCCACCCGTATTTTTCGCTTTTTGAGCACCTAATTGCTGAGCTTTTACTGTGGGAAAGCCTCATAATCTGGGAGTCACCCACAGTGAACTCTTAATGAAGGAGACTGCATGGAGATTTTACTGGTGCCCCCCTGGCTTGACTAGGCCGCTGTGCAGCAGTTGGAGTATGGGGCACCCGGCTGCTTACATGCAGGCACATGTGTACATGTGTGTGCACATGTGGAGGGACTGCGCAGGGGAGATTCCTAGCGTGCGCAGAGTGAATGGTGTGGCAGAACTTATGCAGAATTGGGTGGTGATGTGGAATAGGCTTTATACACTGGAAGGAAACATGCCAGGTAAAGTCAGTGTGTTTTACTGTGATTTTCACTTCATTATTCCCTTATGGGGAAGTGGAACCCATGGCTAGAGTAACGTCCACAGATTCCGGACACGCACTAAAGGCCAGTGTAGCAGATGTGAAAAGAAGTATTCTGCAGAGTCCAAAGTCATATTTGTCCTGCTTTTGGGTCGTCCAGAAATGTCATATCTCTGAGTCCCTGGCTGGGTGCTGGTCCTGGCAGGTTAGATTAATGACCTTTACTCCCAGAGCGAAGATCTTTCCTCCAAGGAAAAAAAATAGGTGGAGCTACAAGCCAATCCATCAACTGCTGTCGCTGGGTGCCAGGCACCAAGCTGAACCACAGTGAGGGCAGTGAGGGGGGAACGAGTTGGGTTTCAGAAGCCATGTGTCCAGAGACACTGGACGACGCCATTTTGAACAAACCCAGAGGCTGGACAAGAAGGAGGGAGCCGGGGCAGGGAAGTGATGTGTCGCTGTTTGATAGGACACACAGAGACTTTCTGCCAGCCCCCTACGCAACTTTTAAAAAGTACTTGCACAGGAAGAGAAGCTCGCTCTGGGGTGTAGTCTTCTGAGGCAAAAGGTGCTGGAGCCTAACAATGTTATTTACAACAAGGGGTGAATCGATTTTGGCCACTATAGGTGTGGCAGGGTATACTCAGACATGAGTCCCTTTCTCACTGCTCCATCAGGATTCAAGCAAGCCGGGCCGAAGACGGCTGAAATGCCAGAAACCGGTCCCCGGTAGCTTGTTTCCTTTCTGGTGAAGAATTGGCTTGGTAGTTTAGTCTGCCCTGTTCCCATGATGCACTGGGCCAGGGACAGACTGATTTGCATATAGCCAGGTTCTGAGCTGGGATGGGGGAGTGAGATAAATAACGGTGATGGATCAAGCCCTGATCTTTGGACTGGGTAAGAGTGGTCTGCTCAATTCAGACACTCTGTTCATCACCACCCCCTTTTCTGAATCGATGTTGGCCACTATAGGTGTGGCAGGGTATACTCAGACATGAGTCCCTTTCTCACTGCTCCATCAGGATTCAAGCAAGCCGGACCGAAGACGGCTGAAATGCCAGAAACCGGTCCCCGGTAGCTTGTTTCCTTTCTGGTGAAGAATTGGCTTGGTAGTTTAGTCTGCCCTGTTCCCATGATGCACTGGGCCAGGGACAGACTGATTTGCATATAGCCAGGTTCTGAGCTGGGATGGGGCAGTGAGATAAATAACGGTGATGGATCAAGCCCTGATCTTTGGACTGGGTAAGAGTGGTCTGCTCAATTCAGACACTCTGTTCATCACCACCCCCTTTTCTGAATCGATTTTGGCCACTATAGGTGTGGCAGGGTATACTCAGGCATGAGTCCCTTTCTCACTGCTCCATCAGGATTCAAGCAAGCCGGGCCGAAGACGGCTGAAATGCCAGAAACCGGTCCCCGGTAGCTTGTTTCCTTTCTGGTGAAGAATTGGCTTGGTAGTTTAGTCTGCCCTGTTCCCATGATGCACTGGGCCAGGGACAGACTGATTTGCATATAGCCAGGTTCTGAGCTGGGATGGGGCAGTGAGATAAATAACGGTGATGGATCAAGCCCTGATCTTTGGACTGGGTAAGAGTGGTCTGCTCAATTCAGACACTCTGTTCATCACCACCCCCTTTTCTGAATCGATTTTGGCCACTATAGGTGTGGCAGGGTATACTCAGACATGAGTCCCTTTCTCACTGCTCCATCAGGATTCAAGCAAGCCGGGCCGAAGACGGCTGAAATGCCAGCAACCGGTCCCCGGTAGCTTGTTTCCTTTCTGGTGAAGAATTGGCTTGGTAGTTTAGTCTGCCCTGTTCCCATGATGCACTGGGCCAGGGACAGACTGATTTGCATATAGCCAGGTTCTGAGCTGGGATGGGGCAGTGAGATAAATAACGGTGATGGATCAAGCCCTGATCTTTGGACTGGGTAAGAGTGGTCTGCTCAATTCAGACACTCTGTTCATCACCACCCCCTTTTCTGAATCGATTTTGGCCACTATAGGTGTGGCAGGGTGTACTCAGACATGAGTCCCTTTCTCACTGCTCCATCAGGATTCAAGCAAGCCGGGCCGAAGACGGCTGAAATGCCAGAAACCGGTCCCTGGTAGCTTGTTTCCTTTCTGGTGAAGAATTGGCTTGGTAGTTTAGTCTGCCCTGTTCCCATGATGCACTGGGCCAGGGACAGACTGATTTGCATATAGCCAGGTTCTGAGCTGGGATGGGGCAGTGAGATAAATAACGGTGATGGATCAAGCCCTGATCTTTGGACTGGGTAAGAGTGGTCTGCTCAATTCAGACACTCTGTTCATCACCACCCCCTTTTCGGAGCCTAACAATGGGCAGTTGGAAGGAGAGAACCCCTGACTGTCACCCAGGCCTCTAACAGCGCCAGAAGAAGAGCCCAGGACCGGTGCGCAGAAGAAGAGGCCTCTGCACAGTGAGAAGAGGGGCGCAGGGAGCCAGTGAAGACCCCCTCCCTGCAGAATGTACCCTCTTGGAGACCCAGAGGACGAAGGAGAGTGCACCCAGTGGCTTGGGGACACCACCGGGAGCAAGAGGACGTGTAAATGGGGCAGATCAGACCCCCAGGGGCTGAGATATGGCCCCCGGAAGGTATGCAACCTTTGACCCCTGAGAAGACCGACGAAAAGCACGTAGGGCTCGGCCGCCGGTCTCGGAGATGCCCCCGGAGTGGTTTTGGTCCCGGGGGCTGCCCCAGGAGGAAGCAATGCCGGGGGTGCCATTGTGCAACCCGTGAAGATGCCAGAAGTGGGCCACGAGCCCCCCCTTGCCCCATGTGATGTGAAGGAGGGGCAGGAGAGCGCCGTCGCGCCCCCCGTGAAAATTGCCCCAAGGGGTTGCCAGGAGCCCACCATGGCCCCGGCCATTGCGGGATGCAGGGGAGTGCCGTTGTGCCCCCCTAAAGATGCTCAGGGGCCAGGGACCCCATCCCGGGCCCCGAAGTGATGGAGGGGGCCCGGGAGGCCATCCCCGGGCCCCAAAGTCACAAAGGGGGCACTGGACCCATCCCCGGGGCCCGAAGACCGTCCAGAAGAGTGCCATCACACTCCCTGTAGTTCAGAAGGACCAGAGGAAGCCACAGCGCATATCTCCCCGAAGCAGCGGGAGAGCCGCTCATCAATTATGCAACCCAGCCCACAATGCCTTGCAGGCCAGGACGGGCCTGCAAGGGCAAATATCGTGTTCTTTGCTCGTGGTGGCCCCAGGAGGACGGGGTCATCACCACATGAGTATAAAGGTGCCGGGGGGGGGGGGGGGCTGCAGGAGCAAAGCTGTCTCCCCCAGCATGAAGATGAAAAGTCCCACTCTCAGTGTCTGAGGGACCTACAAGAATAACCCCATTGAGAACTCAACCAGCATATAAACATCTCTTGAGCTGGAACCTTTGTTCTACAGCTGGGAATGTTGTGAAAAGTACTCCAAGGGATGAAGGTTTGAGTTAAGGATGTCTGAAAAGGGCATCCCCTGGAGGTGAAGAGGTGTAATTGCACAGAAAGGCATTTACAAATGGTTATTTTATTTAAAGGGACTGAAGATCACATGTGTAAAGAGAAGTACTGGTGTAAGGTGATATCATAATCATAGTGGGGTTATGTTGTCAGACATTCCTGCTAGGGTTTCTGGCTGTATAGACAGTAATCCTGTGATCTCATCTGTGATGCCTTTAGGGGCTGTCATTGCAATGCATTTTAAATGATATCCCAATGGTATGAGTACTGTCATTCTAAAGTGTGCGTAAATATGTATTCTTGCTGCTGCACTTAGGTGAAGAACCCAGACTGTTAGCACTTAATATGTAGAGGTGCATACTTTATGGTCAGTAGGAAATGCTCAGTCAGGGTCATGTGTCATCAAGGAGATGTACCCCTCTTTAATGCTTGTAGAGGTAGTGGGGGGACGCCGCTGGTATGGTGCCAGTGCGCAGAACCCTCGCTCCAGGTTATGTTCAACTAATTGCATTGGGGGGGCAAGATGATGTGCAAACATAGGAGTGGTGGAACTAGACCTCACCCCCCGCGGGAGGGGTGGAGATGTTATGCAATGTCACAAAGTAATTCCATCAGCTTATGTATATTTGTAAATCGGTGCATAGTATTGAGTAGTGTGTGTGTTTAACAAACGTACTCTTACTTTTATAAAGCAAAGTACAGACTGGACAATCAATTATTGAGTGTTATTTTTGCGCACCTGCAAATGGCGATTACTAACCTACACCACCTCCCTTGAGTAAGCCTCAGACTGCTCTGCAACACTACCCTTTGAGAGTCAGGCGCTACAATTGGGCGTTTGGTTCCCAGTGAAGGACAAATGTAGTCATGTTATTTGTGCAGGCCTCGCAGATGCTGCATCGTTTTCCAAAATTAATGAAATAAAAGTTTGGATCCTGGTAATTTTTGGGAGGACTTTTGTAATTATGACCCAATTTTAGGAAGAACTCTTCCTTTGCTTTTGTAAGTTCTTAACTGCCTTTGATTAGGTATTACACACTTTGCAGTATAAGCTTCTCTATCACAATTATCCAATCCTGTACATCGCTCTCCCACCACTCCTTGGTCAGTTAGGTACTGCTCCATTCCAAGAGGAGATGTGTTCATGCAATGTTTACATGACATTCAGAAGTTTTGCCATCCAAGGCTCATTTTCCCCCTAGATCTTCTGAACATTCCCAGAAGATAACAATGCAGGGTCTGATATTCCCAATAATGTCTCAAGGCTAGGAATATTAACTATATATTCACACCATACATACTATCCAAATACAACTATGCATGCATGCAATTCACCACTTTGAAGATTATCTATTGTAAACACTGGTATACTTTAGAATGTTCCACAAGGAGCATCCTTGCTGCTAAAAGTGCAAACCTTTCATCTGTCATTCAGACATTACTATCAAACATCCAGAACCTATACTCACTTTCATTTTAGAGATTCTCCTTTGGTTTACCATATGATTGCAGTAGTTAGACATCATGGCTCGGATGTACTAACCTCTCATGCAATGCAATTGAGCAAGGCAACTTGCTGTGCTACATTGGAAAAAAGGGAGAGGGCAGAAATGTGCCATAATGTACTAAGAGGTTCTCATTGCTCTCTCAATTAACTGGCACAATTTGGCATCCTAGCACCGATTGCAGGCACCCTTGATGCATGGTACAAGGGTGCTTACGTAACAGGCAATTGTTTCAATAATTTAAACATATACACTCAGCACAACCTGTCTTTCCTACAATTACTCAACATAATTAATTGCCTGTTGTCGAACACCGATTGTCTACAGTGCAATATATTTAATTTGGGCTTTAGATCAGCTCATTGCCTATAACTGGTTGGGTTTCTAATTCAATGGCGTTTCTTCCTCTTCTTGGGTTTGTTCTCTGCCTCCAGCATAGACTCTATACCACTATTTTTGATTACTTGTATCCTTCTGCTATAGTTATGGACCTACAAGTTTTTTTTTACATTCTGAACTCCATGAAAGGGCATGTATTTTCAGGATCTCTGGCTCTCACCTGTGTGCTGCTTCTTTTTTTCAACGTTCCCATGCAAAGTTTTACTTCCCCTTAGCTCTTCTCCCACCCCATTTCTTTTGTTCAAACCATTCCCCTGCAGTTTTTTCCCAGCCCCTCCATGTTTTTTATGTAACTTTTAGTTTAAACTTTTATCAGGGCCTACCAGTTGCAATTTCCTGCTGAGTCGTTCCTTTATGCAAATTCACTATCTCATACTTCTTTTTTGATTGCTGCTCCAAGATTTATGACCACTGTAGTGTTTTGTGAGTTAGCAATGCCAGAATCCTTTTGGCTCTTGCTGAACTCCATGGAGCTAGGACCAATGGCTAGAGGTGATTTCCATGAAGTTTGCCTCAGAATGTTGAATTTACAGTTACATGCCAGCAAAAAAGACATTGAATACCAATCTCCGTGTATGCCATAGTCAGTGGAGGGTACCTGGGCTGGGAAAATGCTACAAATATCAACAAAATAGAGGATAAGTACCCCGAAGATTGACATTGATCTTCAAGAGAATTTGTCGTGGCCTAGGAAAACTGCTTGTGCATGACACATGTGCCGTCATTGAAGTACAGACACAACGCTTTATGCATGTGGAGTCAAAGCACAGTTCCAGCCGCTGTAAAGCAGTTGAGAACAAAAGCATTTACACAGAATCTACACGTTATTGGTTGAGAACCTGCTGGACAGGCCATACATAAAGGTACCACGCTACTATGCAACATTGATCAATACATAGTACTGAATGATAACACTGCAATTACAAGTGCTATCAGGCAGAGAGCAACCAGATGTCAAAAAGTACAAAGCAACAGACAAGTGCAAAAGAATGCTGTGGTTGAAAGCAGATAATCACATACTGTAAATTTACTTACCAGAGCCCTGAAAATAAAGAGCTCTATGACCTCAGCGGCAGGTGATGAGACCCAAGAAAAAAACATGGGGGTTGTGCTTACTGAGATGTCAAATATCTGAAGTGGTATACCACAATAGCTGCCATGTGGTGGTTCAGACTAACTGCAAACGTCTTAGAGAAAGTGAAGGGCTCCAATGGAGACCTACAGAGAATTCACCATTCCACAGGCTGTCGATGGCAACCCAGTGGCCAGAACATCACAGGGACTCAGATATGGTATGGACAAACCAGGTCCTAACAGCAAACAGACATTGTCGGAGAGACCTCCACTTTTAGTGTCAGCAACTCCCACAAATGGTTACAATGCTGCTGCTGTCTTAAAACCACCATCATTATTTCATACAGCCATAAAGCAAAATATTGGCAACCAAGGAACTACGTGAATAGATACATTTGAATATTTCATTGATTCACTTGAAGAGTCTGATAACAAAAAGATGATCAAATACCTAAATAATCCTGATGGTGATAGCATAAAGGAAGTTGTAAAGAAAATTCCATGAATTGACGAAAAAATCACAAACCATCAGATGAAGAACCCTTGAATCTCAGGATCCTATTCACATAAGTAACTTAAGACAAAATCCTAAACTTACTACTTTTGGTACTCAGAGAAAGCATTTAGTAGTAGTAAAGTTAGGATGTTGTCTTAAGTCTGTCATAAGTTTGTCTTAAGTTTGTCTTAAGTCTGTCTTAAGTCTGTCTTAAGTCTGTCCTAAGTTTGTCTTAAGTCTGTCTTAAGTCTGTCTTAAGTCTGTCTTACTTCTGTCTTAAGTCTGTCCTACTACTTTTGGTATTCACAGAAGGCATTTGGTAGTTGTAAAGTTAGGATTTTGTCTTAAATTTGACAGACTTGAAACAGATTTAAGAAAGACTTAAGACAGCCTTAAGACAAATAAAGCTAACACTACAGATTAGAATAGTATTATGCATATACAATTTCTCCGAGCAGTAACAACAGATAGGTTACAACAGTCTGACAAACAGATCTAGAACCTTATTACGCCACTTTTGAGTAACTTTTAACATGGTTAAAGTGATGCAAGGAAAAAATCTCAACTCCAAACTCTGCGACACAATTTTAAGGTTGTTTTCTCTCTCTCTCACACTCTCTGTGACATCATTTCTCTTTCTCTCTTAAACTTAGACACTGCTGTCTGCTTAAGCATGTAGAAGAATTGTTGAAATCAAGTTGTCAATCCAAGTGCCTGAAGTGTTTGGCCGCATTAGAAATAATTCGGCATAACGGGCGTTAGTAACGCAGTAGGCACTTCCATATAGACACCACTTAAATGCGGCACTATAACAAATAAAATGTACCAGGTACACTGCACTCGTTAAACTTTAGTGTAACTTTTATTTATGAAAGGAGAGACGACTATATTATCAAACCTTGGCAACAAAATTATCGCGACTTTATCGGCACCAAACTGCCGCTAAAGTGGCCATAATAGGTTTGATATTATGCTCTATAGAATTCCAATCGAAGCTCATGTTAGATGTGAAGGATATCTAACAAGACCTTCAATTGGAATTACATAGAGCATATTATCAAACCCTTTATTGCCAAACTACCGACACTTTCCTGCTGATAAAGTGGCGATAATTTTGTCGCCCAGGCTTGATATTATGGCCCAGAATTTTATTGCTTTCTCTCTCCCTCTCGGTGACATCATTTCTCTTTCTCTCTTAAACTTAGACACTGCTGTGTGCTTGGACGTGTAGTAGAATTGTTGAACTAAAGTTGTGAACTCTACTTTCTAATGTGTTTGGCCGCAAGGTTTATACAATGGTAAGCACAGAAGCCTAGATCTACAAATCCTTCATAGGAATGCATTAGAAATAATTCGGCATAACGGGCGTTAGTAAAGCAGTAGGCACTTCCATATGGATGTATGACGTTACAACACATACTTTTACAACGCATACATTTACAACGCATTTTTTACACCGCAACATCCTTTACAACGCATTACATTACAGCGCACACCTTTACAACGCATCTTTTAAAACTACCTTTACAACGCATTCCATTACAAGGCATACTTCCTTTACAACGCATACCATTACAACACATACCTGTTTGGTAAGAATTGGACAGCGTAGGGGTAACATTTACTATTCTAACTCCAGGGGGTGCAACAGTAGGGTAAGTGTTGGATAGTGTAGGGGTAAAAATTACTATTCTAACTCCAGGGGGTGCAACAGTAGGGTAAGTGTTGGATAGTGTAGGGGTAAAAATTACTATTGTAACTCCAGGGGGTGCAACTGTAGGGTAAGAGTTGGATAGTGTAACTATGCGTTGTAATGGTATGCGTTGTAATGACTGTGTTGTAATGGCATGTGTGGTAGTGGTATGCGTTGTAGTGACATGCGTTGTAATGGTTGCGTTGTAATGGCATGCGTTGTAATGGATGTTGCGGTGTAAATGTTTTGTTGTAAAGGTAGTGCGTTGTAAAAGTTGCATTGTAAAGGTTGTTTCCCCTTCCATATAGACACCACTTGAACGCGGCACTATAACAAGTAAAATGTACCAGGTACACTGCACTCGTAAAACTGTAGTGTTAGCTTTATTTGCGAAACGATAGAGGGCCATATTATAAAGCCTTGGCGACAAAATATTCGCCACTTTATCGGCAGCAAACTGCCGCTAAAGTGGCTATTATGGGTTTGATCTATAATTACCTCAGAGCAATGACAATAGATAGGTTACAACAGTCTGACAGTGTAAGTCAAAGGAATATCCCTGGACTAACTTTTGGACTGCTATTATTATTACACTATTGCTGCAATAACGCCTCATCCATACATAAACCAATTAAAAATAGGCCAAAAACTAAAATATAAAGTTTACTCTCTTTTATTAAAACACAATCTGGTCACCATTTGTTAAAATTTCAGAAAAACCAAGTATTCTGAAAACATTTATTATAAAAGCATCTCATACATTGCAATAAAATATATCAAGAAAAAAACCTTTGAAAACAATACCAAATTGGTACACAATATAAAAAAGTACGTTCACCCTAATCTAAATAAGTACATATTATGACAAAATTCATTTTCAATAATATAAGAAGAAAACAACAACATAAACCCCCTGTCTTCATTAACAAGAATGATGTTTCTACAAATTGCTTGGATCCAATAGCCTTTAAACAATTAATATGTTGCCACCAGAGTTCCTGTTTTGATGTATATCTGGTGCCCCTTAGGCTTTGCTTGGATTCTCTATTTCACAGTGCGTCGACGCGTTTCAGTGTTAATGCCTTGGATATGGTCACACCTTCCTCATGGCAAATTCCTGTACCGGGTATCCTTCTGTATATTAGAAAGATATCCATCAGTACATGATTATCTCTATATAAAACAAGCTATGTATGACATTTCATAGCATCATTACAATTATACGACTGGTTGGTTAACTTAAACCTGTGGTTTTGACTCCTTAACTATAGGCTCAACGTCCATTTGCTTGATATCACACTAAGTTTATTACCTATGTACCTTGAGACATCATCCATTGGCTCTGTTAAATGCATTCAATGAATGCGAGTTGCACATCTGTATTAGTTCTTTATAAATTGCATTGTATGCTTGATGTCACATCGTTGTTTCATGGGCCCTCCATTACATTTTAGTCATTGGCCAGAGAAAATAGGTATCAATAAAATTACTGTATATACCCATGCATTCACCCCTACCAACCTTGAATTTTTCGTGTTTGTATATCAATGAGGTCAGCGGGTAGATGTCATAAATACCTGATCTCGCCCGATATCATCAATGGCACTATCTTACTTTCGTGCGTGGCTCGTGATGTCTCCAGTCTGAGGAAAATTACATAGACAACTGTGAGATTCACTCTCTACTTCCTATTGTTCTTCCTACTTTTTCAGGTTTAAGTCCATATTACTTCTTACCTTCTGTCTATTAGATTCCTCTATCTTGATTGTTCTATCTGTTTTGAGGCGTTTCTCTATTCTTTATAGTGCGAATTTCTGTTTTGGAGAAATACACACACAGACTGTTGTTTGTTTTTAGGCTATATACATTTCGTCATGACTCTGGAAATGTTCTAAGGAGGAAATGAGGGGGAGGTTGGTAATGAAGTAGAAATACAGGGTAAACACAATAAATAGCGAAACACATGTGACTAAAGCCCTGGTTAATTTATGATCTAGTTAAGGTATGTCATATCCTCCTTAGAACATATCTAGTTCTAGAAAACCGCAGAATCAATCACCATCTGTTTCGACACGACTATTGAGAAACCTCAGTGACAGGAATACCATGTAGGATAGAAAGTAAGGAAACTAAAATAGGACTATTAGAAGACAGAGTCATGACGAAATGTATATAGCCTAATATGGCCCATAGTTCTTTTTTTTACCACCAAACAAAGGTGCATATTATCAAGGACCGGTGTTAAAATTATCGCCGTTTTATTGGCAGGAAACTGCTGATAAAACGGTGCTAATGACCGTCATATTACGGCCATGTTATTTCCCATAGAAGCCCATGTTAACACCAGAACATAGGCTTCTATGGGAATTAACAAGGACGTATTATCAAGCCCACCCTCCCAACATTAATAAAAAACTCCACACAATGCAGGTACCCGGAGCTAGAAGGTCACTTTACATATCACTGCCAGAGAAATGTGGCATTCCCCACGACATGTATGGGGAGAGAGAGAGAGAGACCTCAAAACATAGGAGTTCCGTTCCCTAGTGCTCGGGCACCTTACAAGCCCCCATTATGCAGAAAAATGGCCCCGTAATTTCCCCTCTGGGACCTAATAAATAAAACGCACTTCTACCTTTTATTTAACTTTTCCACCGCGTACAACTACTGCTCGAGTACCCCGCCATTTTTTATTATAAAAAAATAAAAATTTAGCCTAAAGATCCATGTACCACCCATTGACCAAGACTATAGGCTCAGAATGTTTCTACCCTGCCCCGTTCCCTTATTTATCAACTTTGTTTTACTGTTTTCTTCTTACTCTGCTCTCCCGACAAACAACATGGCTGCCAACACTTGCATGCAGCTCCTGCTCGTAATAGTACGTATTTCAATACGCGTATGTTGTGATTTTGAGCTGGAAGGTTATTTTACATATCACTGCCCCAGAAATGTGGCGTTCCCCACGACGTGTACAGGGAGAGAGAGTGAGAGAGACCTTAAAACATATTTGTTTTCTTTTAAAGAACCGAGGGGTGCCGCTAATCGAGACTGCGGGGAGTACGACCGTAACCCCCCCCAAATACATCACAATAAAACCAGAGGAGTTCCATTCCCCAGTGCTCAGGGCACCTACAAGCCACCATCATGCAGAAAAATTGCATCCTTAATTTCCCCCTCGGGACCTAATAAATAAAACGGACTTCTACTTTTTTTTTCAACTTTTCCACTGCATACTACTACTGCACGAGTACCTCGCCATTTTTTATTTAAAAAAAAATAAAAATTGAGCCTAAAGATCCATGTACCACCCCTGACCAAGACTATAGGCTCAGAATGTTTCTACCCTGCCACGTTTCCTTATGTCTCAACTTTGTTTTACTGTTTTCTTCTGACTCTGCTCTCCCGACAAACAACATGGCTGCCAACACTTACTGGTTTGGAGTATTAACAGCCAATCAGCATGCAGCTCCTGCTCGTAATTGCACGTATTTCCATACGCGTACGCTGCGATTTTTCTTTAAAAAAAAAAAAAGAAAATAGAGACTAAACCTCCATGTACGACCCCCTGAGCAAGCCTAGAGGGTCAGAATGTCTCTGCCCTACCCCCTTCCCTTATTTCTCAACTTTGCTTTACTGTTTTCTTGTGACTCGGTTCTAGCGAGGCACAAGATGGCCACCAACACTTCCTGGTTTCGAGTGTTGACAGACAGTTCACAGCCAATCAGCATGCAGCTCGCGCTCGTAATTGAACATATTTCAGTACCCGTGTTGAACTCCCTCTCTAGATATTGCTATGATTTTACTTGCAATTTTCTCAGAAACTACTGAACGGAATTACACCATTTAACAAAAAGCACAATCTGCAAACAGAACTCTACCTCTCTGCCAAATTTCGTGTAATTCTGTTCAGCCGTTCGGGCTGTAGCCCAGGCTAAAGGTCCCTATGAAAAATTGCATGGGGAAAACATGTTTTGGGACCCCCCTTTTTCTCTGCCTCTGCTTGACAAATCACCCCCAAACTTTCAGGGAAGGAGCTGAACTGAGCAGGCCATTTTCTTAGAGAGATTCACGAAGATTCGTCCACCAGCGCCAAAGTTATTCCAAATAGAATAATGTGGATTTCCTATGGAAACTAGGTCCTAACTATAACTACCTAGTGGCGACCACCAGTAGGTAACATATATATAAATATATATTTTCACAAGGAACTCCAAAACGCCACTTCCAACCACACAGATCGGCGAAGCGCCAAGCAGGAGACGGACCACCAGATTAGATAACAGTTCTTTAATCCAGGTTTGATGTTTGTTGCAGGAAATGCATTACGCGTTTTGGGCTACAAGCCCTTGTTCACATGCACAAAACTGTCTGTTACATCTTTACTTTTATAATGCCAAGTGATCACTGGTACAAGCCCCTCCCACACATCATGTGATCATAGACATGGTAGACATACTTCTTTCCGCGACATGTGCAAACAAGCTATATAAATAGTATAAATACTTGTATTAGACTTGTAATCATTGTTACTTAAAAGCAATAAAAACTATTACCAGATAAATCCGTTAGTTGCTATATATATATACTGTGGTGAATTAACCAATATTATTTAGGCCACTTGGGATCAATATAAATAATGGTACCAAGTTTGGTACAAGATCAAATAGACTTTTGAACCTTATCAATTGATTTCGATCATCCTTGCCCTCTGAAAACACGAGCAGATTGCTGAGTGTTGTCAATGCCATAGCTTTACATAGCCCACAGGGGCGTGATCTTTTAGTTTTATTGTTTTTTATTGTTGTTATGATGAAAAGACTGTAGGCCTAACACTTATTTTCATTTATTCAAAGGTTCGAATGTATTCAAAGTGTTGGTTTGTGCAATTGAAGCACCACTTTACATGATTATTTACAACACGCTGTTCTTACAACATGAAATAATTGTTTTTCAAACTTTATTAATTGTTCGTTGACTATGCATCTTACCAGACCGTAATATGCAGCCATCTGTCTTTCAGCTCCTCATAGTTGGTGTGAGTCTGTTGTTTATTTTATTTTGATTTCCATGGTGAAGTGTCACATGATGGTGTTTATTTAAAACTTTATTGAACTTGTTACCTGTACCCGTGATCAAGGACACTTGGGCTCCGAAACGCGTCGGGGAGGTTCCTGCGAATAAACAGCGCTTTTCAAAAGAAAGTTGGCCTGGACCTCGTTTTTGTTACGGCAGTTTTGTTTAAAATGAGAATCGTGCGGATATATATATATATATATATATTTATATATATATGAAGTAAGTCGTCACCTTCAATTGTTCCTTGACCCAAAACAATGACGAAGAATAGACCCGAGATTCAGTGCAAATTTAGAGTGCTTTTATTTCGCCCAGCCTGTCCGCCATAACGCGTTTCGCTTCCCCTGAAGCTTGATCACATGACTAGTTGCGTTAGGATGGACCAGTATTTAAAGTGCAAGTGCAAGTCAAACAGAGCTTAAGCAGGCAATGACATAGAAAAATTCTATCCTGCAGCAATTGATGACCTTATCTTTTTTAGATACATCGCGCTTGTACATAAATATTTAAATAAATACAAATACAACATTTAAAATTCATGTTTAAATCAATATTTCCTAAAAATCACATTTGTTTGATTCTTAAAAAAACATAATTGATAAAAAGTCTGCCTAAAAATGATTTTAAAGCAGTACAGCCCTGAACAGTGCATGTATGTGCGCCATATGCGTACACATATCAATTTCAGGGGTGCAGCAGGGTGTCCTTAAGACACCCTTGCACCCTTGAAATTATTCTCAATTTGCGATTAGCTAATTGCTAATCGCAAATTGAGAATAACTTCCCATTCCTTCCTATGGGCCTCCTGGCCCATAGAAATGAATGGGAAATTATTCCTTAATTGCGATTAGCAATTTGCTAATCGCAATTAAGGAATTTTAAGGAATCGCTAATAAATAGCGAAATTCTACATACATACCATTTTGCACTTCTCAAATAGCGATTTCTTAACAATCGCTATTTGAGAAGTGCAAAATGGTATCTTGATACATCTGCCCCTTAGTGATTTCAAGTGGACTTTGTTTAAAAGGGCTGTTATAGCTAATTTTGTTACATCCGTAACGACAAGCCTTACAGTATGAACACTTCTTAAACCCTTTACTAAGGGCCATCCATGTGCTAGAGATAAGAGGTTCTAAGCTGTTCTTGACCAAAGCCTTGGCCATTGAGAGACACCTACTGAAAGTACGCATAGGTTTATCTGGGACACTCGGGCCAATAATCGGATCTCCTTTAATGAGATTCCAATTACGATAAAAAATTCTCTTTAAGTCCGAGTGTTGCCTACTGTAGGAAAGAATCATGCGCGATTGTATACCCTCATCTTTGTGGGCATTCGGTTTGTCCTTAATTTTGGATGTTAATGCCTGTTGTCAGGGCATATTTCGAGTCCGAATAATAGCAGACTCTATAATATCATTAGAGTATCCCATATATATATATATATATATATATATATATATATATATATATATATATATATATATATATATATATATATATATATATATATATATATATATATATATATATATATATATATATATATATATATATATATATATATACATATATATATATGAAAGATCGCCACACTGCAAACTGAAAACTGCAGCTGCCAAAATCAAAATGATGAGGAGTGGACCCTTCATTGCTGGTGCAAGAAAAGTGCTTTTATTAAATTTGTGCCAGCGTGTCCGCCATGACGCGTTTCTCCTCAAGGAGAGGCTTGATCACATGACAAACTGCAAGCTGATAGGTAGACTTTTTAAAGTGACTGTGCAAGGCAACAGATAATAGGCATGGAAGAAATAATGTGCAAATTTACATCAATGGAACCAATAAATAAATAAATATTGTACCAAATTTAAGATAACCTGTATGTACATAGCAGCAAACCTATAAAAAGGTCATTTTAATATATCATATTAAGATTAAGAACCATAATTATGTTTTAAATTGATTTGCATTATAGTAGATCACAGGCGGTAGCGTGTATAGAAAATTCATATAAACCATAGTTGCTGAGATAAAATAATCAAGTCTGCCCTTACGTTATTTCATGTAGGGTCAAACTAACCCGCCATGGTCCCAATATCCTTTGAAAACAAACTGCTAACACAATAAAAACTCAAAATTGAGAAATATTCCAATGCCAGCATTGCCTAACGCAATCTTTAACTGGGTTTACTCCAAACGTATGAAGCCCAAGTGGGCCATCCAGTAAATATATGTCTACCCAATGGGTTAAAGTGCCAATAGTGATGTACAAAGTGCAACAAATAAGTGCAAAACGTGCAAGACAAACAGATCATTAAAAAACACATTTTTACATGAATTCCTCAATGCCATTATAGCCACATATTTCTATTAAAACTAGCTAAAACCATTCAGTTAATATCTCTGTCCGGACAGGCTAAATAATCCATAAGAATCCTAAATGCAGGTATAGAGATCTTCCCTGTCATTCAATTCATTAGGGTTCTTTGTATTCAGCTCCAATATATATCTAGTCTCAAGGAGACAGAGTTTGGTCTCTCGTTCTCCTCCTCTCCTTGATACTTCTACTGTATCAATGACATAATACTGGAGCTGATCAGGACTACCTGAGTGTTTAACTTTAAAGTGCCTAGCAACCGGATAGGTCTGGTCATGTCCCACAATAGCCCGTATGTGTTGGAGTATCCGCTTGTGGGCGGGCAGTCGGGTGCTGCCAACATATTTCAACCCACATGGACACTCCAACACATATTCGGTGTAATCTGTCCTACAAGTTAACCTCTTGGTAATGGTGACTGGTTCCTGCCGAAACGGACTACTGTAATGTGTTCTATTACTGCCATAATGACAGGCCTTACATTGGGGGCATGTTTTAAAGCCCTTGCTGAGAGCTAGCCAGGTGGTAGACAGTTGAGGCTCCAGGGTGTTCCTTACTAGCGCCTTAGCCATAGAGGGTGATCTGCGAAAAGTGAGTAATGGTTTATTTGTCACTTTTTGTCCAATAATTGGATCACTTTGGACAAGGTTCCAATTTTTGTACAGAATCTTTCTCAGTTCCCCATGCTGATGATTGTAAGTCAATATAATACGA
The DNA here is from genome assembly GCF_964263255.1 of Lissotriton vulgaris. Classification (NCBI taxonomy): domain Eukaryota; kingdom Metazoa; phylum Chordata; class Amphibia; order Caudata; family Salamandridae; genus Lissotriton; species Lissotriton vulgaris. Next base: position 1,500,413,956 of record NC_141691.1, read on the forward strand.
GAGGGTACTTCAGGGACCTTGTCTGCAGCTAGATCAACCCTTGCCTCAGCTCTATACTTCGGAACCATAGCCTCCTGTCTTGTAATAGCCCTGGTCCGTTGAATTGCTTTAAGTAGGCTTGTATTTGAATAACCCCTGGCTAAAAAGCGTAGTCTACTTGCCTCTTGCGCAACTGCGCATTCTACCTCAGTACTGCAAATTCTTCTGATCCAAAGCATCTCCCCAAAGGGGATGCTCCGGATCAGATGTGCCGGATGATGGCTTCTGGCATGCAATACTGTGTTGCCAGCACTGGGTTTTCTGTATAATCTAGTAGCAAGATTGTCATTCTCAACATATACCTCTACGTCTAAGAAACACAGTGACCTGGAGCTGATATTGGAGGAAAAATTCAAATTAATGCTGTTCTTATTGATTACCTCTACAAAAGCCATGGCACTTTCAAGAGTGCCCCCCAACAAGGAACAAGTCATTAATATATCGCAGGTACAGCAAAATATTGTTGGTAGCAATTTCTTGGTGTTGGCCAAAAAGGACCTGTTGCTCCCACAGCCCAACATGTAAACACGCGTAGCTGGGGGAGAAGCAGGCGCCCATCGCCACACCTCTGACCTGCTGGTAGATGGCACCATTAAAGATGAAAAAGTTTTGTTCTAGACACATCTGTGTCATGTTCAGTAGCATCTTGTTGTGAGCCGCTGAACTGGAGGGGCGTTTGTTAAGAAAAAATTCCATGGCTTTCAATCCGTCACAGTGTTTTTTGGAGGTATATAGGGCCGAAACATCAAGAGTCATCAACAACATATTTGGAGCCCAGGAGAACCACTCCACTTTTCACAAGAAATCAAAAGAGTCCTTTACATAGGAGTTTAAAGACATAACAAAATCTTGTAAGAAGAAGTCAATATACTTTCACACGTTCTCCGTCGAACTGTCAATAGCAGAGATGATGGACCGACCAGGTGGTATGTCGGCCCCCTTGTGAATCTTGGGAATTAGGTAGAAGGACAGGATCACAGGATGCTCCTTTTTCAAGTAACGAAAGTCATCTTCCGATAGAAGACCCGCACTTCGCCATGCTTGTAGTTTCTGATATTGATCCACCCATGCTGTTTTGACATTTTGAATATTACTTCTACAATAGCATTTAGAGTCACCCAGATGGACTTCTGCCTCTTTCAGGTACATCTGCCGGGGCCACAAGACTGCATTTCTGCCCTTATCAGCCTGCTTTACGATTATGTCATGTTTAGTTTCTAGCTTGCTGATAAGTTGTTTATAGCATCTATTTTGTTTACTGAGGCAAAACATTTTTTTGTTAATGGCGGTGTACAATTTCTTTAAGTCTTGTACTACTATTTCCTGGAAAGTATCTAAGTTGTCATGGACCATGACTGGCTGAAACGTTGATTTGGGCTTGAAGGGTTTAATATGTTGACTACTTTAAGCATGGAACATACTTCTCCCAATTTGACCGGACTCTTGCTTGTTCTGTAGTGCCCAAATTTCGTCAAAGGTGTTCTGGTCTTCACTATTAGCCATCACTGGACTTTGCATAACTTCAAGTTGATTTTTCCTTTTAGGTTGTGTTTGGAAGAATTTGCTTAATTTCAATTTACGGGTGAATCAGTAAATGTCCATCCTTGTATCCGCATAGTTCATATTGCAGGGCGGGCAATATGATAGCCCCAAATTCAGGACAGCAGTCTCACCTGTAGTTAACTTTAGGTCTGTAAGATTAATTACTGATTTTGATTCGGTTTTTTCACAGTCTTTCTTTGAAACCGATTCCAATGACCCCCCCCCCCCCCCGGTTTGCCTCCATTTGTGTTTCCGGGCGTGGCATTTCCTCCGTTCGATACATTTTTAGTTAGCCCTTTGTCTCTTGCTCCAGTGGGTTTGTGTGACCTCAGAGTTTCTCGGCAATCCTGGCACAGGCAGTTGACTTCTTGTGCCAGGGACAGTTTTGTAAACCCCAAATTCGAATCTTTTGTTGGGTCCACTTCCGGGGCGCTTTCCGCAGTTGAACTGAGGTCCGAGAATGAAGCTGATGGAACCATTGTTTCATTGGTTGTGTGCTGGGCAGTTCTATTACCTCTTGCCCTAGCTTTCACAGCTTCATATCTTCGAGCAAATGTGAAGACCTGCCCGTTTTGGTAATCTATCCAGCCTATTTCAAATTTGAAAGCTTTTCTATTTTTTATAACCTATATATATATATGTGTCAATATCGAAAGCATGTGTCGCAGGGTGTCCGGAATACAAAAACAATGGAGCCGTTGCCTCTGTTCAAAAAGTGCAATTTATTTTCGACACTAGGACCAGCGGGTTTCGGAGTTGCAGTCACTCCTTCCTTACAGGAATTAGATTGTGTGTAAGTGATAGTTAATAAAGTGCATCAATTGTCATGTGCTAATAGACATAGAAACAATTTTGCAAATAAACAGCATCTCAATAAAGTTTTCATTGTATACAGAAGCAATGTTATAATCTTGTTCTTATTTACTTTTTATATTATAACTCAAGTGTAATTAAACCATAAACAAAAGTATATACAGTACATGTACCCTAGCGTATGCTTCCACATTACTAGTATGGGTACACATTACACTATTAATATATCGGTCATTGCCTTGAATCACTATTTCTAGCAGTTCCAAAAAGAAAAGAAAATATTCCAACATTTTCGTAAATAAGGGCCGGACATAGCGTCAACCCCTGTTAGTGTATAACAGTAAAAAGATGTAAAAAAATGCACTATCCGATTGAGCTACGTCAACATTCAAGTAGACAGTGATCTAATGCGCTACAGATATAAGCTGGTCAATATATGTACAACCCACTTGGGTAGGGAAATCCCTACCCACTTGGGGTGTACATGTACAATTGTATTCTGTCCTCTGAGTGTGTCGTACCCAGGAACAAGGGGCTTTGGGCCCTGAAACGCGTTGGTAGAGGTTACCGATGTCAGAGATTGTAAGCAGGCAGCACGTTTAAGCTGGAGGGCTGAGCATTGTTGTGTACCTTCTCAATGCTTAGGGCATTTTTGTTGGAATACATTACTGCGCACGGTGGCCCGGCCGTGAAGAAGAGCACCATCGGCAGCTGGAGAAGATGTTAATCACCGTCTGACTGAGGCTGTAGTTCAGAACTTTTACGGACTTTCAACAGCAGAATGCTCAAAGATGCACATAAGCCTGCATACCTTTCTCTGTGACTCACTCAGAGAACATAATACAATTTTAATTGGAAAAGCACCCTCGAACTTACTAAAAGGAGACTGCTAACCTGCATGCAAAACTTCATGGCCCAGAATGCACAGAGGGACAATGAATTAATCACATGGCGAGGGGAGGCGGGGATGATGTGCAATAAAGCTGGAAACAACCAATGCAGGTCTCAGGTGTGCTTTTCGTGCCCAGGAAGACGGGGCTTTGGGCCCTGAAACGCGTTGGCAGAGGTAACCGGATCTCAGAGATTGTAAGCAGGCAGCACGTTTAAGCTAGAGGGCTGAGCATTGTTGTGTGCCTTCTCAATGCTTAGGTACCAAAGGGGGTGGTGATGGACGGAGCATCTGAATCAATCAAACACTCACAGCCAGTCAAAAGATCTGGGTTTAATCCATCACCATTCTTTAGCCTACTCTGCCACCCCAGATCAGACATGGCCATATGCAAATCAGTCTGACCCTGTGCCTCATGGGAACAGTCCAGCCCAAACTGCCAAGCCATGTCTTCCCTGGACCAGAAACAAGCTTCAGAGGACCAGTTTCTGGCATTCCAGCCGTCTTCAGCCCGGCTTGCTTGAATCCAGTGGCAAAGTGAGCAAGGGACTCACGTCTGAGCATACCCTGCTACACTTATGGTGGCCAAAAACGGTACAAAAGGGGGTGGTGATGGACAGAGCATCTGAATCAATCAAACACTCACACCCAGTCAATAGATCTGGGTTTAATCCATCACCGTTCTTTAGCCCATTCTGCCACCCCAGTTCAGACATGGCCTTATGCAAAACAGTCTGACACTGTGCCTCATGGGAACAGTCCAGCCCGAACTGCCAAGCCATGTCTTCCCTGGACCGAAAACAAGCTTCCGAGGACCGGTTTCTGGCATTCCAGCCATCTTCAGCCCGGCTTGCTTGAATCCAGTGGCAAAGTGAGCAAGGGACTCACGTCTGAGCATACCCTGCCACACTAAAGGTGGCCAAAAGCGGTACAAAAGGGGGTGGTGATGGACGGAGCATCTGATTCAATCAAACACTCACACCGAGTCAAAAGATCTGGGTTTAATCCATCACCGTTCTTTAGCCAACTCTGCCACCCCAGTTCAGACAAGGCCATATGCAAATCAGTCTGACCCTGTGCCTCATGGGAACAGTCCAGCCTGAACTGCCAAGCCATGTCTTCCCTGGACCGGAAACAAGCTTCCGAGGACCGGTTTCTGGCATTCCAGCCGTCTTCAGCCTGGCTTGCTTGAATCCAGTGGCAAAGTGAGCAAGGGACTCACGTCTGAGCATACCCTGCAACACTTATGGTGGCCAAAAGCGGTACAAAAGGGGGTGGTGATGGACGGAGCATCTGAATCAATCAAACACTCACACCCAGTCAAAATATCTGGGTTTAATCCATCACGTTCTTTAGCCCACTCTGCCACCCCAGTTCAGACATGGCCATATGCAAATCAGTCTGACCCTGTGCCTCATGGGAACATTCCAGCCCAAACTGCCAAACCATGTCTTCCCTGGACAGGAAACAAGCTCCCGAGGACCAGTTTCTGGCATTCCAGCCATCTTCAGCCCAGCTTGATTGAATCCAGTGGCAAAGTGAGCAAGGGACTCACGTCTGAGCATACCCTGCAACACTTATGGTGGCCAAAAGCGGTACAAAGGGGGGTGGTGATGGACGGAGCATCTGAATCAATCAAACACTCACACCCAGTCAAAAGATCTGGGTTTAATCCATCACCGTTCTTTAGCCCACTCTACCACCCCAGTTCAGACATGGCCATATGCAAATCAGTCTGACCCTGTGCCTCATGGGAACAGTCCAGCCCGAACTGCCAAGCCATGTCTGCCCTGGACCGGAAACAAGCTTCCGAGGACCAGTTTCTGGCATTCCAGCCGTCTTCAGCCCGGCTTGCTTGAATCCAGTGGCAAAGTGAGCAAGCGACTCACGTCTGAGCATACCCTGCCACACCTATGGTGGCCAAAAGCGGTACAAAAGGGGGTGGTGATGGACGGAGCATCTGAATCAATCAAACACTCACACCCAGTCAAAAGATCTGGGTTTAATCCATCACCGTTCTTTAGCCCACTCTGCCACCCCAGTTCAGACATGGCCATATGCAAATCAGTCGTACCCTGTGCCTCATGGGAACAGTCCAGCCCGAACTGCCAAGCCATGTCTTCCCTGGACCGAAAACAAGCTTCCGAGGACCGGTTTCTGGCATTCCAGCCATCTTCAGCCCGGCTTACTTGAATCCAGTGGCAAAGTGAGCAAGGGACTCACGTATGAGCATACCCTGCCACACTTATGGTGGCCAAAAGCGGTACAAAAGGGTGTGGTGATGGACGGAGCATCTAAATCAATCAAACACTCACACCCAGTCAAAAGATCTGGGTTTAATCCATCACCGTTCTTTAGCCCACTCTGCCACCGCAGTTCAGACATGCCATATGCAAATCAGTCTGACCCTGTGCCTCATGGGAACCGTCCAGCCCGAACTGCCAAGCCATGTCTTCCCTGGACCGGAAACAAGCTTCCGAGGACCGGTTTCTGGCATTCCAGCCGTCTTCAGCCCGGCTTGCTTGAATCCAGTGGCAAATTGAGCAAGGGACTCACGTCTGAGCATACCCTGCAACACTCATGGTCGCCAAAAGCGGAACAAAAGGGGGTGGTGATGGACGGAGCATCTGAATCAATCAAACACTCACACCCAGTCAAAAGATCTGGGTTTAATCCATCACCGTTCTTTAGCCCACTCTACCACCCAAGTTCAGACATGGCCATATGCAAATCAGTCTGAACCTGTGCCTCATGGGAACAGTCCAGCCCGAACTGCCAAGCCATGTCTTCCCTGGACCGGAAACAAGCTTCCGAGGACCGGTTTCTGGCATTCCAGCCGTCTTCAGCCCGGGTTGCTTGAATCCAGTGGCAAAGTGAGCAACGGAGTCACGTCTGAGCATACCATGCCACACTTATGGTGGCCAAAAGCGGTACAAAAGGGGGTAGTGATGGACGGAACATCTGAATCAATCAAACACTCACACCCAGTCAAAAGATCTGGGTTAAATCCATCACCGTTCTTTGGGCCACTCTACCACCCCAGTTCAGACATGGCCATATGCAAATCAGTCTGACCCTGTGCCTCATGGGAACAGTCCAACCCGAACTGCCAAACCATGTATTCCCTGGACCGGAAACAAGCTTCTGAGGACCGGTTTCTGGCATTCCAGCCGTCTTCAGCCCGGCTTGCTTGAATCCAGTGGCAAAGTGTGCAAGGGACTCACGTCTGAGCATACCCTGCCACAATTATGGCGGCCAAAAGCGGTACAAAAGGGGGTGGTGATGGATGGAGCATCTGAATCAATCAAACACTCACACCCAGTCAAAAGATCTGGGTTTAATCAATCACCGTTCTTTAGCCCACTCTGCCACCCCAGTTCAGACATGGCCATATGCAAATCAGTCTGACCCTGTGCCTCATGGGAACAGTCCAGCCTGAACTGCCAAGCCATGTCTTCCCTGGACCGGAAACAAGCTTCCGAGGACCGGTTTCTGGCATTCCAGCCATCTTCAGCCCGCTTGCTTGAATCCAGTGGCAAAGTGAGCAAGGGACTCACGTCTGAACATACCCTTACACACTAAAGGTGGCCAAAAGCGGTACAAAAGGGGGTGGTGATGGACGGAGCATCTGATTCAATCAAACACTCACACCGAGTCAAAAGATCTGGGTTTAATCCATCACCGTTCTTTAGCCAACTCTGCCACCCCAGTTCAGACAAGGCCATATGCAAATCAGTCTGACCCTGTGCCTCATGGGAACAGTCCAGCCTGAACTGCCAAGCCATGTCTTCCCTGGACCGGAAACAAGCTTCCGAGGACCGGTTTCTGGCATTCCAGCCGTCTTCAGCCTGGCTTGCTTGAATCCAGTGGCAAAGTGAGCAAGGGACTCACGTCTGAGCATACCCTGCAACACTTATGGTGGCCAAAAGCGGTACAGAAGGGGGTGGTGATGGACGGAGCATCTGAATCAATCAAACACTCACACCCAGTCAAAAGATCTGGGTTTAATCCATCACCGTTCTTTAGCCCACTCTGCCACCCCAGTTCAGACATGGCCATATGCAAATCAGTCTGACCCTGTGCCTCATGGGAACATTCCAGCCCAAACTGCCAAACCATGTCTTCCCTGGACCGGAAACAAGCTCCCGAGGACCAGTTTCTGGCATTCCAGCCATCTTCAGCCCAGCTTGATTGAATCCAGTGGCAAAGTGAGCAAGGGACTCATGTCTGAGCATACCCTGCAACACTTATGGTGGCCAAAAGCGGTACAAAGGGGGGTGGTGATGGACGGAGCATCTGAATCAATCAAACACTCACACCCAGTCAAAAGATCTGGGTTTAATCCATCACCGTTCTTTAGCCCACTCTGCCACCCCAGTTCAGACATGGCCATATGCAAATCAGTCCGACCCTGTGCCTCATGGGAACAGTCCAGCCCGAACTGCCAAGCCATGTCTTCCCTGGACCGGAAACAAGCTTCCGAGGACCGGTTTCTGGTATTCCAGCCGTCTTCAGCCCGGCTTGCTTGAATCCAGTGGCAAAGTGAGCAAGCGACTCACGTCTGAGCATACCCTGCCACACCTTTGGTGGCCAAAAGCGGTACAAAATGGGGTGGTGATGTACAGAGCATCTGAATCAATCAAACACTCACACCCAGTCAAAAGATCTGGGTTTAATCCATCACCGTTCTTTAGCCCACTCTGCCACCCCAGTTCAGACATGGCCATATGCAAATCAGTCTGACCCTGTGCCTCATGGGAACCGTCCAGCCCAAACTGCCAAGCCATGTCTTCCCTGGACCGGAAACAAGCTTCCGAGGACCGGTTTCTGGCATTCCAGCCGTCTTCAGCCCGGCTTGCTTGAATCCAGTGGCAAATTGAGCAAGGGACTCACGTCTGAGCATACCCTGCAACACTCATGGTCGCCAAAAGCGGAACAAAAGGGGGTGGTGATGGACGGAGCATCTGAATCAATCAAACACTCACACCCAGTCAAAAGATCTGGGTTTAATCCATCACCGTTCTTTAGCCCACTCTACCACCCCAGTTCAGACATGGCCATATGCAAATCAGTCTGACCCTGTGCCTCATGGGAACAGTCCAGCCCGAACTGCCAAGCCATGTCTTCCCTGGACCGGAAACAAGCTTCCGAGGACCAGTTTCTGGCATTCCAGCCGTCTTCAGCCCGGCTTGCTTGAATCCAGTGGCAAAGTGAGCAACGGACTCACGTCTGAGCATACCATGCCACACTTATGGTGGCCAAAAGCGGTACAAAAGGGGGTAGTGATGGACGGAACATCTGAATCAATCAAACACTCACACCCAGTCAAAAGATCTGGGTTAAATCCATCACCGTTCTTTGGCCCACTCTGCCACCCCAGTTCAGACATGGCCATATGCAAATCAGTCTGACCCTGTGCCTCATGGGAACATTCCAGCCCAAACTGCCAAACCATGTCTTCCCTGGACCGGAAACAAGCTCCCGAGGACCAGTTTCTGGCATTCCAGCCATCTTCAGCCCAGCTTGATTGAATCCAGTGGCAAAGTGAGCAAGGGACTCACGTCTGAGCCTACCCTGCAACACTTATGGTGGCCAAAAGCGGTACAAAGGGGGGTGGTGATGGACGGAGCATCTGAATCAATCAAACACTCACACCCAGTCAAAAGATCTGGGTTTAATCCATCACCGTTCTTTAGCCCACTCTGCCACCCCAGTTCAGACATGGCCATATGCAAATCAGTCAGACCCTGTGCCTCATGGGAAGAGTCCAGCCCGAACTGCCAAGCCATGTCTTCCCTGGACCGGAAACAAGCTTCCGAGGACCGGTTTCTGGCATTCCAGCCATCTTCAGCCCGGCTTACTTGAATCCAGTGGCAAAGTGAGCAAGGGACTCACGTATGAGCATACCCTGCCACACTTATTATGGCCAAAAGCGGTACAAAAGGGTGTGGTGATGGACGGAGCATCTAAATCAATCAAACACTCACATCCAGTCAAAAGATCTGGGTTTAATCCATCACCGTTCTTTAGCCCACTCTGCCACCGCAGTTCAGACATGCCATATGCAAATCAGTCTGACCCTGTGCCTCATGGGAACCGTCCAGCCCGAACTGCCAAGCCATGTCTTCCCTGGACCGGAAACAAGCTTCCGAGGACCGGTTTCTGGCATTCCAGCCGTCTTCAGCCCGGCTTGCTTGAATCCAGTGGCAAATTGAGCAAGGGACTCACGTCTGAGCATACCCTGCAACACTCATGGTCGCCAAAAGCGGAACAAAAGGGGGTGGTGATGGACGGAGCATCTGAATCAATCAAACACTCACACCCAGTCAAAAGATCTGGGTTTAATCCATCACCGTTCTTTAGCCCACTCTACCACCCCAGTTCAGACATGGCCATATGCAAATCAGTCTGACCCTGTGCCTCATGGGAACAGTCCAGCCCGAACTGCCAAGCCATGTCTTCCCTGGACCGGAAACAAGCTTCCGAGGACCAGTTTCTGGCATTCCAGCCGTCTTCAGCCCGGCTTGCTTGAATCCAGTGGCAAAGTGAGCAACGGACTCACGTCTGAGCATACCATGCCACACTTATGGTGGCCAAAAGCGGTACAAAAGGGGGTAGTGATGGACGGAACATCTGAATCAATCAAACACTCACACCCAGTCAAAAGATCTGGGTTAAATCCATCACCGTTCTTTGGCCCACTCTGCCACCCCAGTTCAGACATGGCCATATGCAAATCAGTCTGACCCTGTGCCTCATGGGAACATTCCAGCCCAAACTGCCAAACCATGTCTTCCCTGGACCGGAAACAAGCTCCCGAGGACCAGTTTCTGGCATTCCAGCCATCTTCAGCCCAGCTTGATTGAATCCAGTGGCAAAGTGAGCAAGGGACTCACGTCTGAGCCTACCCTGCAACACTTATGGTGGCCAAAAGCGGTACAAAGGGGGGTGGTGATGGACGGAGCATCTGAATCAATCAAACACTCACACCCAGTCAAAAGATCTGGGTTTAATCCATCACCGTTCTTTAGCCCACTCTGCCACCCCAGTTCAGACATGGCCATATGCAAATCAGTCGGACCCTGTGCCTCATGGGAAGAGTCCAGCCCGAACTGCCAAGCCATGTCTTCCCTGGACCGGAAACAAGCTTCCGAGGACCGGTTTCTGGCATTCCAGCCATCTTCAGCCCGGCTTACTTGAATCCAGTGGCAAAGTGAGCAAGGGACTCACGTATGAGCATACCCTGCCACACTTATGGTGGCCAAAAGCGGTACAAAATGGGGTGGTGATGTACAGAGCATCTGAATCAATCAAACACTCACACCCAGTCAAAAGATCTGGGTTTAATCCATCACCGTTCTTTAGCCCACTCTGCCACCCCAGTTCAGACATGGCCATATGCAAATCAGTCAGACCCTGTGCCTCATGGGAAGAGTCCAGCCCGAACTGCCAAGCCATGTCTTCCCTGGACCGGAAACAAGCTTCCGAGGACCGGTTTCTGGCATTCCAGCCATCTTCAGCCCGGCTTACTTGAATCCAGTGGCAAAGTGAGCAAGGGACTCACGTATGAGCATACCCTGCCACACTTATGGTGGCCAAAAGCGGTACAAAAGGGTGTGGTGATGGACGGAGCATCTAAATCAATCAAACACTCACATCCAGTCAAAAGATCTGGGTTTAATCCATCACCGTTCTTTAGCCCACTCTGCCACCGCAGTTCAGACATGCCATATGCAAATCAGTCTGACCCTGTGCCTCATGGGAACCGTCCAGCCCGAACTGCCAAGCCATGTCTTCCCTGGACCGGAAACAAGCTTCTGAGGACCGGTTTCTGGCATTCCAGCCGTCTTCAGCCCGGCTTGCTTGAATCCAGTGGCAAATTGAGCAAGGGACTCACGTCTGAGCATACCCTGCAACACTCATGGTCGCCAAAAGCGGAACAAAAGGGGGTGGTGATGAACGGAGCATCTGAATCAATCAAACACTCACACCCAGTCAAAAGATCTGGGTTTAATCCATCACCGTTCTTTAGCCCACTCTACCACCCCAGTTCAGACATGGCCATATGCAAATCAGTCTGACCCTGTGCCTCATGGGAACAGTCCAGCCCGAACTGCCAAGCCATGTCTTCCCTGGACCGGAAACAAGCTTCCGAGGACCAGTTTCTGGCATTCCAGCCGTCTTCAGCCCAGCTTGCTTGAATCCAGTGGCAAAGTGAGCAACGGACTCACGTCTGAGCATACCATGCCACACTTATGGTGGCCAAAAGCGGTACAAAAGGGGGTAGTGATGGACGGAACATCTGAATCAATCAAACACTCACACCCAGCCAAAAGATCTGGGTTAAATCCATCACCGTTCTTTGGCCCACTCTGCCACCCCAGTTCAGACATGGCCATATGCAAATCAGTCTGACCCTGTGCCTCATGGGAACAGTCCAGCCCGAACTGCCAAACCATGTCTTCCCTGGACCGGAAACAAGCTTCTGAGGACCGGTTTCTGGCATTCCAGCCGTCTTCAGCCCGGCTTGCTTGAATCCAGTGGCAAAGTGAGCAAGGGACTCACGTCTGAGCATACCCTGCCACAATTATGGTGGCCAAAAGCGGTACAAAAGGGGGTGGTGATGGATGGAGCATCTGAATCAATCAAACACTCACACCCAGTCAAAAGATCTGGGTTTAATCCATCACTGTTCTTTAGCCCACTCTGCCACCCCAGTTCAGACATGGCCATATGCAAATCAGTCCGACCCTGTGCCTCATGGGAACAGTCCAGCCCGAACTGCCAAGCCATGTCTTCCCTGGACCGGAAACAAGCTTCTGAGGACCGGTTTCTGGTATTCCAGCCGTCTTCGGCCCGGCTTGCTTGAATCCAGTGGCAAAGTGAGCAAGCGACTCACGTCTGAGCATACCCTGCCACACTTAAGGTGGCCAAAAGCGGTACAAAAGGGGGTGGTGATGTACAGAGCATCTGAATCAATCAAACACTCACACCCAGTCAAAAGATCTGGGTTTAATCCATCACCGTTCTTTAGCCCACTCTGCCACCCCAGTTCAGACATGGCCATATGCAAATCAGTCAGACCCTGTGCCTCATGGGAACAGTCCAGCCCGAACTGCCAAGCCATGTCTTCCCTGGACCGGAAACAAGCTTCCGAGGACTGGTTTCTGGCATTCCAGCCATCTTCAGCCCGGCTTACTTGAATCCAGTGGCAAAGTGAGCAAGGGACTCACGTCTGAGCATACCCTGCCACACTTATGGTGGCCAAAAGCGGTACAAAAGGGTGTGGTGATGGACGGAGCATCTAAATCAATCAAACACTCACATCCAGTCAAAAGATCTGGGTTTAATCCATCACCGTTCTTTAGCCCACTCTGCCACCGCAGTTCAGACATGCCATATGCAAATCAGTCTGACCCTGTGAACCGTCCAGCCCGAACTGCCAAGCCATGTCTTCCCTGGACCGGAAACAAGCTTCGAGGACCGGTTTCTGGCATTCCAGCCGTCTTCAGCCCGGCTTGCTTGAATCCAGTGGCAAAGTGAGCAAGGGACTCACGTCTGAGCATACCCTGCAACACTCATGGTCGCCAAAAGCAGAACAAAAGGGGGTGGTGATGGACGGAGCATCTGAATCAATCAAACACTCACACTCAGTCAAAAGATCTGGGTTTAATCCATCACCGTTCTTTAGCCCACTCTACCACCCCAGTTCAGACATGGCCATATGCAAATCAGTCTGAACCTGTGCCTCATGGGAACAGTCCAGCCCGAACTGCCAAGCCATGTCTTCCCTGGACCGGAAACAAGCTTCCGAGGACCGGTTTCTGGCATTCCAGCCGTCTTCAGCCCGGGTTGCTTGAATCCAGTGGCAAAGTGAGCAACGGACTCACGTCTGAGCATACCATGCCACACTTATGGTGACCAAAAGCGGTACAAAAGGGGGTAGTGATGGACGGAACATCTGAATCAATCAAACACTCACACCCAGTCAAAAGATCTGGGTTAAATCCATCACCATTCTTTGGCCCACTCTGCCACCCCAGTTCAGACATGGCCATATGCAAATCAGTCTGACCCTGTGCCTCATGGGAACAGTCCAGCCCGAACTGCCAAACCATGTCTTCCCTGGACCGGAAACAAGCTTCTGAGGACCGGTTTCTGGCATTCCAGCCGTCTTCAGCCCGGCTTGCTTGAATCCAGTGGCAAAGTGAGCAAGGGACTCACGTCTGAGCATACCCTGCCACAATTATGGCGGCCAAAAGCGGTACAAAAGGGGGTGGTGATGGATGGAGCATCTGAATCAATCAAACACTCACACCCAGTCAAAAGATCTGGGTTTAATCAATCACCGTTCTTTAGCCCACTCTGCCACCCCAGTTCAGACATGGCCATAAGCAAATCAGTCTGACCCTGTGCCTCATGGGAACAGTCCAGCTCGAACTGCCAAGCCATGTCTTCCCTGGACCGGAAACAAGCTTCTGAGGACCGGTTTCTGATATTCCAGCCGTCTTCAGCCCGGCTTGCTTGAATCCAGTGGCAAAGTGAGCAAGTGACTCACGTCTGAGCATACCCTGCCACACCTATGATGGCCAAAAGGGGTACAAAAGGGGGTGGTGATGGACGGAGCATCTGAATCAATCAAACACTCACACCCAGTCAAAAGATCTGGGTTTAATCCATCACCGTTCTTTAGCCCACTCTGCCACCCCAGTTCAGACATGGCCATATGCAAATCAGTCTGACCCTGTGCCTCATGGGAACAGTCCAGCCCGAACTGCCAAGCCATGTCTTCCCTGGACCGGAATCAAGCTTCCGAGGACCGGTTTCTGGCATTCCAGCCATCTTCAGCCCGGCTTACTGGAATACAGTGGCAAAGTGAGCAAGGGACTCACGTCTGAGCATACCCTGCCACACTTATGGTGGCCAAAAGCGGTACAAAAGGGTGTGGTGATGGACGGAGCATCTAAATCAATCAAACACTCACACCCAGTCAAAAGATCTGGGTTTAATCCATCACCGTTCTTTAGCCCACTCTGCCACCCCAGTTCAGACATGCCATATGCAAATCAGTCTGACCCTGTGCCTCATGGGAACCGTCCAGCCCGAACTGCCAATCCATGTCTTCCCTGGACCGGAAACAAGCTTCCGAGGACCGGTTTCTGGCATTCCAGCCGTCTTCAGCCCGGCTTGCTTGAATCCAGTGGCAAATTGAGCAAGGGACTCACGTCTGAGCATACCCTGCAACACTCATGGTCGCCAAAAGCTGAACAAAAGGGGGTGGTGATGGACGGAACATCTGAATCAATCTAACACTCACATCCAGTCAAAAGATCTGGGTTTATTCCATCACCGTTCTTAAGCCCACTCTGCCACCCCAGTTCAGACATGGCCATATGCAAATCAGTCAGACCCTGTGCCTCATGGGAACAGTCCAGCCCGAACTACCAAGCCATGCCTTCTCTGGACCGGAAACAAGCTACAGAGGACTGGTTTCTGGCATTACAGCAGTCTTCAGCCCGGCTTGCTTGAATCCAGTGGCAAAGTGAGCAAGGGACTCACGTCTGAGCATACCCTGCCACACTTATGGGGGCCAAAAGCAGGTCCAAAAGGTGGTGGTGATGGACGGAGCATCTGAATCAATCAAACACTCACACCCAGTTAAAAGTTCTGGCTTTAATCCATCACCGTTCTTTAGTCCACTCCGCCACCCCAGTTCCGACATCGCCATATGCAAATCAGTCTGACCCTGTGCCTCATGGGAACAGTCCAGCCCGAACTGCCAAGCCATGTCTTCCCTGGACCGGAAACAAGCTTCCGAGGACCGGTTTCTCGCATTCCAGCCGTCTTCAGCCCGGCTTGCTTGAATCCAGTGGCAAAGTGAGCAAGGGACTCATGTCTGAGCATACCCTGCCACACTTATGGTGGCCAAAAGCGGTACAAAAGGGGGTGGTGATGGTCAAGCTATCCAGGCTGAAGAAGGCTAATAGCCAGAAACCGGTCCTTGGATGCTTGATTCCGGTCTAGGAAAGACATGGCTTGGTAGTTCGGGCTGGACTGTTCCCACGAGGCACAGGGTCAAGGCTGATTTGCATATAGACATTGTCTGACCTAGGGTGGTGTGGAGTGCAAAAAAATGATGGATTTAGGCCCAGATCTTTGTACTGGGGTGAATGTAAGACATTGTTCTGCATTCTGTCCATCAACTGTGTTTTTTGCAATTTTCACCCCGAGTGGGTGGGTATGCTCAGACGTGAGTCACAGGCTCTCCACATCACTGGAGTCAAGCTATCCAGGCTGAAGAAGGCTGATAGCCAGAAACCGGTCCTTGGATGCTTGATTCCGGTCTAGGAAATACATGGCTTGGTAGTTCGGGCTGGACTGTTCCCATGAGGCGCAGGGTCAAGGCTGATTTGCATATAGCCATTGTCTGACCTAGGACCTAGGGTGGTGTGGAGTGCAAAAAAACGATGGATTCAGGCCCAGTTCTTTGTACTGGGGTGAATGTAAGACATTGTTCTGCATTCTGTCCATCAACTGTGTTTTTTGCAATTTTCACCCCGAGTGGGCTGGGTATGCTCAGACGTGAGTCCCAGGCTCTCCACATCACTGGAGTCAAGCTATCCAGGCTGAAGAAGGCTGATAGCCGGAAACCAGTCCTTGGATGCTTGATTCCGGTCTAGTAAAGACATGGCTTGGTAGTTCGGGCTGGACTATTCCCATGAGGCACAGGGTCAAGGCTGATTTGCATATAGCCATTGTCTGACCTAGGGTGGTGTGGAGTGCAAAAAAACGATGGATTTATTCCCAGATCTTTGTACTGGGGTGAATGTAAGACATTGTTCTGCATTCTGTCCATCAACTGTCTTTTTTAAAATTCTCATTGCTTAGGGCAGTTTTGTTGGAATACATTACCGCGCACGGCGGCTCGGCCGTGGAGAATAGCACCATCGGCAGCTGGAGAACACGTTAATCACCGGCTGACTGAGGCTGCAGTTGAGAACTTTTCCGGACTTTCAACAACACAATGCTCAAGATGCACATAAGCATGCATACCTTTCTCTGTGACTCACTCAGAGGGCATAATACAATTTTAATTGGAAAAGCACGCTCAAACTTTCTAAAAGGAGCCTGCTATCCTGCATGCAAAACTTCATGCCCCAGAATGCACCGAGGGACAATTAATTAATCACATGGCCAGGGGTGGCGGGGATGATGTCTAATAAAGCTGGAAACAACCAATGCAGGTCTCAGGTGTGTTTTTCGTGCCCAGGAAGAAGGGGCTTTGGGCCCTGAAACGCACTGGGAGATGTAAACGGATGACAGAGATTGTAAGGAGGCAGCACTTTTAGGCTGGAGGGCTGAGCATTGTTGAGTTGTGTGCCTTCTAAATGCTTAGGAGATTTTTGTTGAAATACATTACTGTGCACGGCGGCACGGCCGTGGAGAAGAGCACCATCGGCAGCTGGAGAAGACGTTAACCCCCTGCTGACTGAGGCTGTAGTTCAGAACTTTTCCGGACTTTCAGCAGCACAATGCTCAAAGATGCACACACGCCTGCATACCTTTCACTGTGACTCAATCAGAAGACATAATACAATTTTAATTGGAAAAGGACGCTCGAATTTACTAAAAGGAGACTGCTAACCTGCATGCAAAACTTCATGCCCCAGAATGCACCAAGGGACAATGAATTAATCACATGGCCAGGGGGGGAAGCTGGAAACAACCAATGCAGGTCTCAGGTGTGCTTTTTGTGCCCAGGAAGAAGGGGCGTTGGGCCCTGAAACGCATTGGCAGATGTAACCGGATGTCAGAGATTATAAGCAGGCAGCACTTTTAGGCTGGAGGGCTGAGCATTGTTGTGTGCCTTCTAAATGCTTAGGGCATTTTTGTTGGAATACATTACTGCACACGGTGGCTCGGCCGTGGAGAAGAGCACCATTGGAAGCTGGAGAAGACGTTAATCACCGGCTGACTAGGGCTGTAGTTCAGAACTTTTCCGGACTTTCAACAGCACAATGCTCAAAGATGCACATAAGCCTGCATACCTTTCTCTGTGATTCACTCAGAGGACATAATACAATTTTAATTGGAAAAGCACGCTCAAAGTTACTAAATGGAGACTGCTAACCTGCATGCAAAACTTCATGCCCCAGAATGCACTGAGGCACAATGAATGAATCACATGGAGAGGTGAGGCGGGGATGATGTGTAATAAAGCTGGAAACAACCAATGCAGGTCTCAGGTGTGCTTTTCGTGCCCAGGAAGAAGGGGCTTTGGGCCCCAAAACGCGTTGGCAGAGGTAACCGGATGTCAGAGATTGCAAGCAGGCAGCACTTTTAGGCTGGAGGGCTGAGCATTGTTGTGTGCCTTCTCAATGCTTAGGTACCAAAGGGGGTGGTGATGGACGGAGCATCTGAATCAATCAAACACTCACAGCCAGTCAAAAGATCTGGGTTTAATCCATCACCATTCTTTAGCCCACTCTGCCACCCCAGATCAGACATGGCCATATGCAAATCAGTCTGACCCTGTGCCTCATGGGAACAGTCCAGCCCGAACTGCCAAGCCATGTCTTCCCTGGACCAGAAACAAGCTTCCGAGGACCAGTTTCTGGCATTCCAGCCGGTTTCAGCCCGGCTTGCTTGAATCCAGTGGCAAAGTGAGCAAGGGACTCACATCTGAGCATACCCTGCCACACTTATGGTGGCCAAAAGCGGTACAAAAGGGGGTGGTGATGGACAGAGCATCTGAATCAATCAAACACTCACACCCAGTCAAAAGATCTGGGTTTAATCCATCACCGTTCTTTAGCCCATTCTGCCACCCCAGTTCAGACATGGCCATATGCAAATCAGTCTGACCCTGTGCCTCATGTGAACAGTCCTGCCCGAACTGCCAAGCCATGTCTTTCTTGGACCGGAAACAAGCTTCCGAGGACCGGTTTCGGGCATTCCAGCCATCTTCAGCCCGGCTTGCTTGAATCCAGTGGCAAAGTGAGCAAGGGACTCACGTCTGAGCATACCCTGCCACACTTAAGGTGGCCAAAAGCGGTACAAAAGGGGGTGGTGATGGACGGAGCATCTGATTCAATCAAACACTCACACCGAGTCAAAAGATCTGGGTTTAATCCATCACCGTTCTTTAGCCAACTCTGCCACAACAGTTCAGACAAGGCCATATGCAAATCAGTCTGACCCTGTGCCTCATGGGAACAGTCCAGCCTGAACTGCCAAGCCATGTCTTCCCTGGACCGGAAACAAGCTTCCGAGGACGGGTTTCTTGCATTCCAGCCGTCTTCAGCCTGGCTTGCTTGAATCCAGTGGCAAAGTGAGCAAGGGAATCACGTCTGAGCATACCCTGCAACACTTATGGTGGCCAAAAGCGGTACAAAAGGGGGTGGTGATGGACGGAGCATCTGAATCAATCAAACACTCACACCCAGTCAAAAGATGTGGGTTTAATCCATCACCGTTCTTTAGCCCACTCTGCCACCCCAGTTCAGACATGGCCATATGCAAATCAGTCTGACCCTGTGCCTCATGGAAACATTCCAGCCCGAACTGCCAAACCATGTCTTCCCTGGACCGGAAACAAGCTACCCAGGACCGGTTTCTGGCATTCCAGCCATCTGCAGCCCGGCTTGATTGAATCCAGTGGCAAAGTGAGCAAGGGACTCACGTCTGAGCATACCCTGCCACACTAAAGGTGGCCAAAAGCGGTACAAAAGGGGGTGGTGATGGACGGAGCATCTGATTCAATCAAACACTCACACTGAGTCAAAAGATCTGGGTTTAATCCATCACCGTTCTTTAGCCAACTCTGCCACCCCAGTTCAGACAAGGCCATATGCAAATCAGTCTGACCCTGTGCCTCATGTGAACAGTCCTGCCCGAACTGCCAAGCCATGTCTTTCTTGGACCGGAAACAAGCTTCCGAGGACCGGTTTCGGGCATTCCAGCCATCTTCAGCCCGGCTTGCTTGAATCCAGTGGCAAAGTGAGCAAGGGACTCACGTCTGAGCATACCCTGCCACACTTAAGGTGGCCAAAAGTGGTACAAAAGGGGGTGGTGATGGACGGAGCATCTGATTCAATCAAACACTCACACCGAGTCAAAAGATCTGGGTTTAATCCATCACCGTTCTTTAGCCAACTCTGCCACAACAGTTCAGACAAGGCCATATGCAAATCAGTCTGACCCTGTGCCTCATGGGAACAGTCCAGCCTGAACTGCCAAGCCATGTCTTCCCTGGACCGGAAACAAGCTTCCGAGGACGGGTTTCTTGCATTCCAGCCGTCTTCAGCCTGGCTTGCTTGAATCCAGTGGCAAAGTGAGCAAGGGAATCACGTCTGAGCATACCCTGCAACACTTATGGTGGCCAAAAGCGGTACAAAAGGGGGTGGTGATGGACGGAGCATCTGAATCAATCAAACACTCACACCCAGTCAAAAGATCTGGGTTTAATCCATCACCGTTCTTTAGCCCACTCTGCCACCCCAGTTCAGACATGGCCATATGCAAATCAGTCTGACCCTGTGCCTCATGGAAACATTCCAGCCCGAACTGCCAAACCATGTCTTCCCTGGACCGGAAACAAGCTACCCAGGACCGGTTTCTGGCATTCCAGCCATCTGCAGCCCGGCTTGATTGAATCCAGTGGCAAAGTGAGCAAGGGACTCACGTCTGAGCATACCCTGCCACACTAAAGGTGGCCAAAAGCGGTACAAAAGGGGGTGGTGATGGACGGAGCATCTGATTCAATCAAACACTCACACTGAGTCAAAAGATCTGGGTTTAATCCATCACCGTTCTTTAGCCAACTCTGCCACCCCAGTTCAGACAAGGCCATATGCAAATCAGTCTGACCCTGTGCCTCATGGGAACAGTCCAGCCTGAACTGTCAAGCCATGTCTTCCCTGGACCGGAAACAAGCTTCCGAGGACCGGTTTCGGGTATTCCAGCCGTCTTCAGCCCGGCTTGCTTGAATCCAGTGGCAAAGTGAGCAAGCGACTCACGTCTGAGCATACCCTGCCACACCTATGGTGGCCAAAAGCGGTACAAAAGGGGGTGGTGATGGACGGAGCATCTGAATCAATCAAACACTCATACCCAGTCAAAAGATCTGGGTTTAATCCATCACCGTTCTTTAGCCCTCTCTGCCACCCCAGTTCAGACATGGCCATATGCAAATCAGTCTGACCCTGTGCCTCATGGGAACAGTCCAGACCGTACTGCCAAGCCATGTCTTCCCTGGACCGGAAACAAGCTTCTGAGGACCGGTTTCTGGCATTCCAGCCGTCTTCTGCCCGGCTTGCTTGAATCCAGTGGCAAAGTGAGCAAGGGACTCACGTTTGAGCATGCCATGCCACACTTATGGTGGCCAAAAGTGGTACAAAAGGGGGTGGTGATGGACGGAATATCTGAATCAATCAAACACTCACACCCAGTCAAAAGTTCTGGGTTTAATCCATCACCGTTCTTTAGCCCACTCTGACACCCCAGTTCAGACATGCCATATGCAAATCAGTCTGACCCTGTGCCTCATGGGAACCGTCCAGCCCGAACTGCCAAGCCATGTCTTCCCTGGACCGGAAACAAGCTTCCGAGGACCGGTTTCTGGCATTCCAGCCGTCTTCAGCCCGGCTTGCTTGAATCCAGTGACAAAGTGAGCAAGGGACTCATGTCTGAGCATACCCTGCCACACTTATGGTGGCCAAAAGCGGTACAAAAGGGGGTGGTGATGGTCAAGCTATCCAGGCTGAAGAAGGCTAATAGCCAGAAACCGGTCCTTGGATGCTTGATTCCGGTCTAGGAAAGACATGGCTTGGTAGTTCGGGCTGGACTGTTCCCACGAGGCACAGGGTCAAGGCTGATTTGCATATAGACATTGTCTGACCTAGGGTGGTGTGGAGTGCAAAAAAATGATGGATTTAGGCCCAGATCTTTGTACTGGGGTGAATGTAAGACATTGTTCTGCATTCTGTCCATCAACTGTGTTTTTTGCAATTTTCACCCTGAGTGGGTGGGTATGCTCAGACGTGAGTCCCAGGCTCTTCACATCACTGGAGTCAAGCTATCCAGGCTGAAGAAGGCTGATAGCCAGAAACCGGTCCTTGGATGCTTGATTCCGGTCTAGGAAATACATGGCTTGGTAGTTCGGGCTGGACTGTTCCCATGAGGCGCAGGGTCAAGGCTGATTTGCATATAGCCATTGTCTGACCTAGGACCTAGGGTGGTGTGGAGTGCAAAAAAACGATGGATTCAGGCCCAGTTCTTTGTACTGGGGTGAATGTAAGACATTGTTCTGCATTCTGTCCATCAACTGTGTTTTTTGCAATTTTCACCCCGAGTGGGCTGGGTATGCTCAGACGTGAGTCCCAGGCTCTCCACATCACTGGAGTCAAGCTATCCAGGCTGAAGAAGGCTGATAGCCGGAAACCAGTCCTTGGATGCTTGATTCCGGTCTAGTAAAGACATGGCTTGGTAGTTCGGGCTGGACTGTTCCCATGAGGCACAGGGTCAAGGCTGATTTGCATATAGCCATTGTCTGACCTAGGGTGGTGTGGAGTGCAAAAAAACGATGGATCTATTCCCAGATCTTTGTACTGGGGTGAATGTAAGACATTGTTCTGCATTCTGTCCATCAACTGTCTTTTTTAAAATTCTCATTGCTTAGGGCAGTTTTGTTGGAATACATTACCGCGCACGGCGGCTCGGCCGTGGAGAATAGCACCATCGGCAGCTGGAGAACACGTTAATCACCGGCTGACTGAGGCTGCAGTTGAGAACTTTTCCGGACTTTCAACAACACAATGCTCAAGATGCACATAAGCATGCATACCTTTCTCTGTGACTCACTCAGAGGGCATAATACAATTTTAATTGGAAAAGCACGCTCAAACTTTCTAAAAGGAGCCTGCTATCCTGCATGCAAAACTTCATGCCCCAGAATGCACCGAGGGACAATTAATTAATCACATGGCCAGGGGCGGCGGGGATGATGTCTAATAAAGCTGGAAACAACCAATGCAGGTCTCAGGTGTGTTTTTCGTGCCCAGGAAGAAGGGGCTTTGGGCCCTGAAACGCACTGGGAGATGTAATCGGATGACAGAGATTGTAAGGAGGCAGCACTTTTAGGCTGGAGGGCTGAGCATTGTTGAGTTGTGTGCCTTCTAAATGCTTAGGAGATTTTTGTTGAAATACATTACTGTGCACGGCGGCACGGCCGTGGAGAAGAGCACCATCGGCAGCTGGAGAAGACGTTAACCCCCTGCTGACTGAGGCTGTAGTTCAGAACTTTTCCGGACTTTCAGCAGCACAATGCTCAAAGATGCACACACGCCTGCATACCTTTCACTGTGACTCAATCAGAGGACATAATACAATTTTAATTGGAAAAGGACGCTCGAATTTACTAAAAGGAGACTGCTAACCTGCATGCAAAACTTCATGCCCCAGAATGCACAAAGGGACAATGAATTAATCACATGGCCAGGGGAGGAAGCTGGAAACAACCAATGCAGGTCTCAGGTGTGCTTTTTGTGCCCAGGAAGAAGGGGCGTTGGGCTCTGAAACGCATTGGCAGATGTAACCGGATGTCAGAGATTGTAAGCAGGCAGCACTTTTAGGCTGGAGGGCTGAGCATTGTTGTGTGCCTTCTAAATGCTTAGGGCATTTTTGTTGGAATACATTACTGCACACGGTGGCTCGGCCGTGGAGAAGAGCACCATTGGAAGCTGGAGAAGACGTTAATCACCGGCTGACTAGGGCTGTAGTTCAGAACTTTTCCGGACTTTCAACAGCACAATGCTCACAGATGCACATAAGCCTGCATACCTTTCTCTGTGATTCACTCAGAGGACATAATACAATTTTAATTGGAAAAGCACGCTCAAAGTTACTAAATGGAGACTGCTAACCTGCATGCAAAACTTCATGCCCCAGAATGCACTGAGGCACAATGAATGAATCACATGGCCAGGTGAGGCGGGGATGATGTGTAATAAAGCTGGAAACAACCAATGCAGGTCTCAGGTGTGCTTTTCGTGCCCAGGAAGAAGGGGCTTTGGGCCCCGAAACGCGTTGGCAGAGGTAACCGGATGTCAGAGATTGCAAGCAGGCAGCACTTTTAGGCTGGAGGGCTGAGCATTGTTGTGTGCCTTCTCAATGCTTAGGTACCAAAGGGGGTGGTGATGGACGGAGCATCTGAATCAATCAAACACTCACAGCCAGTCAAAAGATCTGGGTTTAATCCATCACCATTCTTTAGCCCACTCTGCCACCCCAGATCAGACATGGCCATATGCAAATCAGTCTGACCCTGTGCCTCATGGGAACAGTCCAGCCCGAACTGCCAAGCCATGTCTTCCCTGGACCAGAAACAAGCTTCCGAGGACCAGTTTCTGGCATTTCAGCCGGTTTCAGCCCGGCTTGCTTGAATCAAGTGGCAAAGTGAGCAAGGGACTCACATCTGAGCATACCCTGCCACACTTATGGTGGCCAAAAGCGGTACAAAAGGGGGTAGTGATGGACAGAGCATCTGAATCAATCAAACACTCACACCCAGTCAAAAGATCTGGGTTTAATCCATCACCGTTCTTTAGCCCATTCTGCCACCCCAGTTCAGACATGGCCATATGCAAATCAGTCTGACCCTGTGCCTCATGGGAACAGTCCTGCCCGAACTGCCAAGCCATGTCTTTCTTGGACCGGAAACAAGCTTCCGAGGACCGGTTTCGGGCATTCCAGCCATCTTCAGCCCGGCTTGCTTGAATCCAGTGGCAAAGTGAGCAAGGGACTCACGTCTGAGCATACCCTGCCACACTTAAGGTGGCCAAAAGCGGTACAAAAGGGGGTGGTGATGGACGGAGCATCTGATTCAATCAAACACTCACACCGAGTCAAAAGATCTGGGTTTAATCCATCACCGTTCTTTAGCCAACTCTGCCACAACAGTTCAGACAAGGCCATATGCAAATCAGTTTGACCCTGTGCCTCACGGGAACAGTCCAGCCTGAACTGCCAAGCCATGTCTTCTCTGGACCGGAAACAAGCTTCCGAGGACGGGTTTCTTGCATTCCAGCCGTCTTCAGCCTGGCTTGCTTGAATCCAGTGGCAAAGTGAGCAAGGGAATCACGTCTGAGCATACCCTGCAACACTTATGGTTGCCAAAAGCGGTACAAAAGGGGGTGGTGATGGACGGAGCATCTGAATCAATCAAACACTCACACCCAGTCAAAAGATCTGGGTTTAATCCATCACCGTTCTTTAGCCCACTCTGCCACCCCAGTTCAGACATGGCCATATGCAAATCAGTCTGACCCTGTGCCTCATGGAAACATTCCAGCCCGAACTGCCAAACCATGTCTTCCCTGGACCGGAAACAAGCTACCCAGGACCGGTTTCTGGCATTCCAGCCATTTCCAGCCCGGCTTGATTGAATCCAGTGGCAAAGTGAGCAAGGGACTCACTTCTGAGCATACCCTGCCACACTAAAGGTGGCCAAAAGCGGTACAAAAGGGGGTGGTGATGGACGGAGCATCTGATTCAATCAAACACTCACACTGAGTCAAAAGATCTGGGTTTAATCCATCACCGTTCTTTAGCCAACTCTGCCACCCCAGTTCAGACAAGGCCATATGCAAATCAGTCTGACCCTGTGCCTCATGGGAACAGTCCAGCCTGAACTGCCAAGCCATGTCTTCCCTTGACCGGAAACAAGCTTCCGAGGACCGGTTTCGGGTATTCCAACCGTCTTCAGCCCGGCTTGCTTGAATCCAGTGGCAAAGTGAGCAAGCGACTCACGTCTGAGCATACCCTGCCACACCTATGGTGGCCAAAAGCGGTACAAAAGGGGGTGGTGATGGACGGAGCATCTGAATCAATCAAACACTCATACCCAGTCAAAAGATATGGGTTTAATCCATCACCGTTCTTTAGCCCACTCTGCCACCCCAGTTCAGACATGGCCATATGCAAATCAGTCTGACCCTGTGCCTCATGGGAACAGTCCAGACCGTACTGCCAAGCCATGTCTTCCCTGGACCGGAAACAAGCTTCTGAGGACCGGTTTCTGGCATTCCAGCCGTCTTCTGCCCGGCTTGCTTGAATCCAGTGGCAAAGTGAGCAAGGGACTCACGTTTGAGCATGCCATGCCACACTTATGGTGGCCAAAAGTGGTACAAAAGGGGGTGGTGATGGACGGAATATCTGAATCAATCAAACACTCACACCCAGTCAAAAGTTCTGGGTTTAATCCATCACCGTTCTTTAGCCCACTCTGCCACCCCAGTTCAGACATGCCATATGCAAATCAGTCTGACCCTGTGCCTCATGGGAACCGTCCAGCCCGAACTGCCAAGCCATGTCTTCCCTGGACCGGAAACAAGCTTCCGAGAACCGGTTTCTGGCATTCCAGCCGTCTTCAGCCCGGCTTGCTTGAATCCAGTGGCAAATTGAGCAAGGGACTCACGTCTGAGCAAACCCTGCAACACTCATGGTCGACAAAAGCGGAACAAAAGGGGGTGGTGATGGACGGAGCATCTGAATCAATCAAACACTCACATCCAGTCTAAAGATCTGGGTTTATTCCATCACCGTTCTTTAGCCCACTCTGCCACCCCAGTTCAGACATGGCCATATGCACATCAGTCAGACCCTGTGCCTCATGGGAACAGTCCAGCCCGAACTACCAAGCCATGCCTTCCCTGGACCGGAAACAAGCTACCGAGGACTGGTTTCTGGCATTACAGCAGTCTTCAGCCCGGCTTGCTTGAATCCAGTGGCAAAGTGAGCAAGGGATTCACGTCTGAGCATACCCTGCCACACTTATGGTGGCCAAACGCGGTACAAAAGGGGGTGGTGATGGACGGAGCATCTGAATCAATCAAATACTCACACCCAGTCAAATGATCTGGGTTTAATCCATCACCGTTCTTTAGCCCACTCTGCCACCCCAGTTCAGACATGGCCATATGCAAATCAGTCTGACCCTGTGCCTCATGGGAACAGTCCAGCCCGAACTGCCAAGCCATGTCTTCCTTGGACCGGAAACAAGCTTCCGAGGACCGGTTTCTGGCATTCTAGCCGTCTTCAGCCTGGCTTGCTTGAATCCAGTGGCAAAGTGAGCAAGGGACTCACGTCTGAGCATACCCTGCCACACTTATGGTGGCCAAAAGCGGTACAAAAGGGGGTGGTGATGGTCAAGCTATCCAGGCTGAAGAAGGCTGATAGCCAGAAACCGGTCCTTGGATGCTTGTATCCGGTCTAGGAAAGACATGGCTTGGTAGTTCGGGCTGGACTGTTCCCACGAGGCACAGGGTCAAGGCTGATTTGCATATAGACATTGTCTGACCTAGGGTGGTGTGGAGTGCAAAAAAATTGATGGATTTAGGCCCAGATCTTTGTACTGGGGTGAATGTAAGACATTGTTCTGCATTCTGTACATCAACTGTGTTTTTGCAATTTTCACCCCGAGTGGGCTGGGTATGCTTGACTCCACATCACTGGAGTCAAGCTATCCAGGCTGAAGAAGGCTGATAGCCAGAAACCGGTCCTTGGATGCTTGATTCCGGTGTAGGAAATACATGGCTTGGTAGTTCGGGCTGGACTGTTCCCATGAGGCGCAGGGTCAAGGCTGATTTGCATATAGCCATTGTCTGACCTAGGACCTAGGGTGGTGTGGAGTGCAAAAAAACGATGGATTCAGGCCCAGTTCTTTGTACTGGGGTGAATGTAAGACATTGTTCTGCATTCTGTCCATCAACTGTTTTTTTTGCAATTTTCACCCCGAGTGGGCTGGGTATGCTCAGACGTGAGTCCCAGGCTCTCCACATCACTGGAGTCAAGCTATCCAGGCTGAAGAAGGCTGATAGCCAGAAATCAGTCCTTGGATGCTTGATTCCGGTCTAGTAAAGACATGGCTTGGTAGTTCGGGCTGGACTGTTACCATGAGGCACAGGGTCAAGGCTGATTTGCATATAGCCTTTGTCTGACCTAGGGTGGTGTGGAGTGCAAAAAAATTATGGATTTATTCCCAGATCTTTGTACTGGGGTGAATGTAAGACATTGTTCTGCATTCTATCCATCAACTGTCTTTTTTACAATTCTCATTGCTTAGGGCAGTTTTGTTGGAATACATTACCACGCACGGCGGCTCGGCCATGGAGAATAGCACCATCGGCAGCTGGAGAACACGTTAATCACCGGCTGACTGAGGCTGCAGTTGAGAACTTTTCCAGACTTTCAACAACACAATGCTCAAGATGCACATAAGCATGCATACCTTTCTCTGTGACTCACTCAGAGGGCATAATACAATTTTAATTGGAAAAGCATGCTCAAACTTTCTAAAAGGAGCCTGCTATCCTGCATGCAAAACTTCATGCCCCAGAATGCACCGAGGGACAATGAATGAATCACATGGCCAGGTGAGGCGGGGATGATGTCTAATAAAGCTGGAAACAACCAATGCAGGTCTCAGGTGTGTTTTTCGTGCCCAGGAAGAAAGGGCTTTGGGCCCTGAAACTCGTTGGGAGATGTAATCGGATGACAGAGATTGTAAGGAGGCAGCACTTTTCGGCTTGAGGGCTGAGCATTGTTGAGTTGTGTGCCTTCTAAATGCTTAGGACATTTTTGTTGAAATACATTACTGTGCACAGCGGCCCGGCCGTGGAGAAGAGCACTATCGGCAGCTGGAGAAGACGTTAACCCCCTGCTGACTGAGGCTGTAGTTCAGAACTTTTCCGGACTTTCAGCAGCACAATGCTCAAAGATGCAAACACGCCTGCATACCTTTCTCTGTGACTCAATCAGAGGACATAATACAAATTTCATTGGAAAAGGACGCTCGAATTTACTAAAAGGAGACTGCTAACCTGCATGCAAAACTTCATGCCCCAGAATGCACCAAGGAACAATGAATTAATCACATGGCGAGGGGAGGAAGCTGGAAACAACCAATGCAGGTCTCAGGTGTGCTTTTTGTGCCCAGGAAGAAGGGGCGTTGGGCCCTGAAACGCGTTAGTAGAGGTAACCGGATGTCAGAGATTGTAAGCAGGCAGCACTTTTAGGCTGGAGGGCTGAGCATTGTTGTGTGCCCTCTAAATGCTTAGGGCATTTTTGTTGGAATACATTACTGCACACTGTGTCCCGGCCGTGGAGAAGAGCACCATTGGAAGCTGGAGAAGACGTTAATCACCGGCTGACTAAGGCTGTAGTTCAGAACTTTTCCGGACTTTCAACAGCACAATGCTCAAAGATGCACATAAGCCTGCATACCTTTCTCTGTGATTCACTCAGAGGACATAATACAATTTTAATTGGAAAAGCACGCTCAAAGTTACTAAATGGAGACTGCTAACCTGCATGCAAAACTTCATGCCCCAGAATGCACTGAGGCACAATGAATGAATCACATGGCCAGGTGAGGCTGGGATGATGTGTAATAAAGCTGGAAACAACCAATGCAGGTCTCAGGTGTGCTTTTCGTGCCCAGGAAGAATGGGCTTTGGGCCCCGAAACGCGTTGGCAGAGGTAACCGGATGTCAGAGATTGTAAGCAGGCAGCACTTTTAGGCTGGAGGGCTGAGCACTGTTGTGTGCCTTTTCAATGCTTAGGGCATTTTTGTTGGAACACATTACTGTGCACGGCGGCCCGGCCGTGGAGAAGAGCACCATCGACAGCTGGAGAAGACGTTAATCACCGGCTGACTAAGGCTGTAGTTCAGAACTTTTCCGGACTTTCAACAACACAATGCTCAAGATGCACATAAGCATGCATACCTTTCTCTGTGACTCACTCAGAGGACATAATACAATTTTAATTGGAAAAGCACGCTCGAACTTACTAAAAGGAGACTACTAACCTGCATGCAAAACTTCATGCCCCAGAATGCACTGAGGCACAATGAATGAATCACATGGCCAGGTGAGGCGGGGATGATGTGTAATCAAGCTGGAAACAACCAATGCAGGTCTCAGGTGTGCTTTTCGTGCCCAGGAAGAAGGGGCTTTCGGCCCCGAAACTCATTGGCAGAGGTAACCGGATGTCAGAGATTGTAAGGAGGCAGCACTTTTAGGCTGGAGGGCTGAGCATTGTTGTGTTGTGTGCCTTCTAAATGCATAGGGCTTTTTTGTTGGAATACATTACTGCGCACGGCGGCCCAGCCGTGGAGAAGAGCACCATTGGCAGCTGGATAAGACGTTAATCACCGGCTGACTAAGGCTGTAGTTCAGAACTTTTCCGGACTTTCAACAGCACAATGCTCAAAGATGCACATAAGCCTGCATACCTTTCTCTGTGATTCACTCAGAGGACATAATACAATTTTAATTGGAAAAGCACGCTCAAACTTACTAAAAGGAGACTGCTAACCTGCATGCAAAACTTCATGCCCCAGATTTCACTGAGGGACAACAAATTAATCACTTGTCCAGGGGCGGCGGGAATGATGTTTAATAAAGCTGGAAACAACCAATGCAGATCTCAGGTGTGCTTTTCGTGCCCTGCAAGAAGGGGCTTTGGGCCCTGAAACGCATTGGCAGAGGTAACTGCATGTCAGAGATTGTAAGCAGGCATCACGTTTAGGCTGGAGGGCTGAGCATTGTTGTGTGCCTTCTCAATGCTTAGGGCATTTTTGTTGGAATACATTACTGCGCACGGCGGCCCGGCCATGGAGAATAGCACCATCGGCAGCTGGAGAAGATGTTAATCACCGGCTGGCTGAGGCTGTAGTTCAGAACTTTTCCGGACTTTCAACAGCACAATGCTCAAAGATGCACATAAACATGCATACCTTTCTCTGTGACTCAATCAGAGGACCTAATTTTAATTGGAAAAGCACCCTCGAACTTACTAAAAGGAGACTGCTAACCTGCATGCAAAACTTCATGCCCCAGAATGCACTGAGGAACAATGAATGAATCACATGGCCAGGTGAGGCGGGGATGATGTGTAATAAAGCTGGAAACAACTAATGCAGGTCTCAAGTGTGCTTTTCGTGCCCAGGAAGAAGGGGCTATGGGCCCCAAAATGCGTTGGCAGATGTAACCGGATGTCAGAGATTGTAAGCTGGCAGCACGTTTAGGCTGGAGGATTGAGCATTGTTGTGTTGTGTGCCTTCTAAATGCTTAGGGCATTTTTGTTGGAACACATTACTGCGCATGGCGGCCCGGCCATGGAGAAGAGCAACATCGGCAGCTGAAGAAGACGTTAAACACCGGCTGACTGAGGCTGTAGTTCAGAACTTTTCTGGACTTTCAACAGCACAATGCTCAAAGATGCACATACGGTAAGAATAAACAATGTTCCAGAACCTATTTCTTTTTGATAGCCAATTCAATCAACGCATATTCAAACATTTATAAATTCATGGGCGTTCCTTATATTCGCACCAAACCATAAGTGAACCCAGTTACTTGGAATGAAAAGAACAAATATATATCACTACAGCACCACTATTTCAACAGGAGAGAGGAAAACAATGTTTATTTCCTTGTCCCTAAACAGGAAATTGATATTCTTTACAATTTTCTCATTAGTTTAGAATAAAAGGTTGCCCAGGAGGAGCGTGCACAAAAAGAAGTGATCAAAGAGAAGTGCAGTGAATCAAGAGAAGAAAGGAAATTCAAAGGAATAAGCAGGGTATTTACATTAATTTCAATGATTACGGTCTTACAATTTACGTAATATAGCCACCTGGCCCATACAAAGATAAATAACAACTAATCTCTAAGTAATATACACACAGCAGTCATGTCAAATGTGTGCACTTTTTGACAAAATACTGGGTCCAAGGTGAAATTAGTGTTGTCGACGTTTCGACTCGGCTTAAAGTCGTCCGGTGGGTTAAACCTGGACCATGCGAGTCTTCATCAGGACATTCAATAATGGGGCAACCATGGGTGAAAGATGACCCTAAGAAGAACAAAAGGGAGGGGAGTTACTCCTCTGTAGTGATATATTACAAAAAAGGTTAAAACCATTGGGGTATAGTTGCTTACCCAAGGATGTAAGGCTAGACTACAAATGTCTCGTACTCAGTCAAGACTGGGTCCTGCAAAACACAATGATGCAGAACATGGACTCCTGATACTAATACACCCTAAGCGTTAGTTCAATCACGCAGGTGTGTCCAGAACATTACCTTATAATGAGGATGATTCAATCGTCCCTCAAAATATATTGTTCAGTATAGTCGTTTTTATTCAACTCCTTTTCTCTCTTATTGAAGGTAGGCAGTTCTAGAGAAAAGGTGGGGGGAGAGATTGTATCAACCCAAGGTGTCATGCAATTCTAATGTGTTTGACTCTCCCTTGTTACAAGGATTGACCTTGAGTAACTGGTCTCAGTACATCACCGCTCCTGTCCTCTGTGGATCAGGTAGCTGTATCTGGGAAAGAATTAAAATCTCTTATAATGTGCGAAATGCTGGTACACCAGCCTTCCAAATAGCATAGTCAAACAAGTCTGTAGATAAACAGGACGGAGTGTCTTACCGTTCTGCCGAGTTTGTAGTTCTCGTAGGATTCCCAAGTCTAACCGCCACTCGTCGCTACGAGGAGCCCGTCACCTGACTCACGCACAGGAGCCAATATTATTGGGTACTGGTGGACTAGAAATAGAAAACAGACTCGGACTCACTTGCGTTACAAGTTTATGTTACTGCGATCATATTTCAATAATAACCATGAGTTCAGGACCTGCTCGGGTAATACCCGTTCAGTTATATGTAGAGAGGCCCACAAGTGATAGAAGTGTGTCCACACTAGTATCGACTGCACCGCCGGTTTGCGGGCGCCATTTTAGATTGGGAGGCCATCTGGATACAAGTGATCTTCTGTATTCAAATCATTTAAACCTGTAATTCGCCGGTGTCATATTGGAGTGGGACCGAAAAGGGGATCATATTTGGTCAAGTACCCACCCTTTCTAAACGTCGATACCCACATAAAGGCAGTATTTCATTTAAGCCTCCAGCCAATTCGAATTATGTTGCACGCAGTAGTAATCTGCAGAACCAGTCTTGTGTGTAAGATATTTCAGTCTGCACGAGTGGTCCTATCAAATACATTATACAGCATTACCACAGCATTAATCAAAAAAATGCATTATTACAGTCTGTCATACCAGAATTATGTCATAGCCACAGCATTGATACAAAATGCATTATTACAGTCTGTCATACAGGAAATGTGTCATTAAAATAGTCATATACATTACATCAACAAACATTACAATGGGTTACATAAACAAATCATCACTGAAATGGGGATCAATGTGGTCATGCACATTCCCATATCCAGGTCTCCTTATAATGTTGAACATGCATTTTATAAGTTCCCAAAAAGGTGTCGGTGGTACATGATTTTACAAGCCCAAGAGAGACACTTGTCTATTGATTTCCTCTGCTTCATTTAGCCCAGTATTTACAGTATCTAGAGTATAAATCCATTTACACTCCCGCCTTTGGAGGACATCATGAAGACCGCCTCCACGTGGGTTGACTGACATTTTTTCTACAACCCACCACTTAAGGCTATTTTCAGAATGTTCGAAACGTGCAAAATGATCTACCAAAGGTGCCCCTATGGTGCCACATCGTATGCGGCTCATATGTTGCAGAAACCGACATTTGACTTTCTGTACAGTCTGCCCAATATACAGAAAACCACAAGGGCAAAGAATCGCATATATAGCCCCTGAGGTATTACAGTTACTATGGGCTTTCAGGTTGTATGTGCGGTCTTTATGGGTGAAGACAGTGCATTCGACTGTCAAAGAGCAGGCCTTACATGTGCCACATTTCGTGTGGCCCACCACTGGTGGGAGACCCCACAGCGTGGTTTGGTTTACTGATTGCTTCAAGGGTAATAGAGATTTTACTACATGCTCCCTGATGTTTCTACCTTTGCGGAATGCATGTAGTGGAGGTGCCATTCCCCCCAATTCTTCACTGATTAAATGCCAATGTCGATTTATACACTTTTTGATGGCATTGCTCTGAGTATTAAAAGTGTTGACACATACTAGTCTCTTCTCTGTTGTTTTTGATTTCACCTCAAGTAAATGTTCTCGATGGTTATGCCAGGCACGTTTACGTGCCTGCTTGAGTAATCGTAGCCGATAGCCACGTTCACCCAATCTGGCCATCAGGAGAGCGGATTCCTCAAAGTAGTCTTCCTTTTTATAACAATTCCTCCGCAACCTCAGGAACTGTCCAAATGGCAGATTGTCCCTAAGGTTGCGAGGATGATGACTTGATGAGGTGGAGATTTCAGCCATGGCTAAATACCCACCTCCGAGCCAGAAGCTCCGCCTCCAAGCCACAAGCTCCGCCTTCGCCCGGAAGCTCCGCCTCCGTGCCATAAGCTCCACCCCCAGGCCAGAAACTCCGCCTCCAGGCCGGAATTTACGGCCCGAGTGCGGACGTAAAGTTAGTAGTCTTAAATCTATTCTGGGAATACCAAAAGTAGTAAGTTCATTCTGTGAATCCCGAAAGTAGTAAGCTCACTTTGTGAATCCCGAAAGTAGTAAGTGCATTCTGTGAATACCAAATAGTAGTAAGTTTAGGATTTAGTCTTAAGTTCATTCTGTGAATCGGGCCCATAGACACTGTTAACCTAAATGCATTGCAAAGTTTACAAACAGTCCGTCAGGCCGGAGAGACCAAAGTTATATTCTATTATTATATATCTGAATGTTCTGTCACATAGATTTGAAAATAGTAAATAGAAATTGAGTAGGAGTGAAGTGAACAACACAGAGTTCTAGAAAATTCTTTTTAAAAGAAAAATGATACTGTATTGTTAAATTGGGCAGTACATCTGCATTCTTCTTGGATTGTCTGTGATTCAAGGGGGCGCTAGGTGGCACACAACCAAGATGGCCGCACACCAGTGAGGCTCGTGCCATCTGGGCACATAAATGTACAGCATCCACATCCTTTGTCACAATTTCAAGGATTTGTCTGCAAGAGCTGAGGCCTGCATACCAAGGGGATTGTGTGTGGCCCTTTTTTCCAGACTCAAACACCCCAGGAACAGCAACGTAAGTGCTGGAACTTCAGAGACAGCAGTGGTATGAGATGCCGTGGGTGGTGCGCCGGCGCAACATCTCTACTAGAGGCCGCAGCTTTCCCCTGACACAAAGGCTGCACTGTTCAAACTGCCACCAAACCTCGTCCTATCAGCGGGAAGGGAGTATTTACCCCAAAGACGTAGAGGCAACATCACAGCATTGGCTGAAGCGGTGAGGAGGCTAATGGGGGGACCCTGGTGGGAGCACTCGAGGCGGAGGTTTGATACAACTCCTGGGGATGGCGCGCCTTTCATGAGGTGGGTGGCATCCGAGCATTTCCGGCCCCTTGCTGGCCCGTGTACGGGAGGCACTTGCAAGGCGGGCACAGTAAGAAAAAAAATTGGAGGCCACGGGTCCAGGCCCGTATGGCCAAATAGGCTTAACCTCCCCTGCTCAGATGACGAAGCGGGCCTAGTCCATTCACTGACCACGTGGCGGGGGTAAGGCAAAATACCTGCGCCCGCTCGAAAATGCACCACGACACCGGCCCAAATGCTTGTCCCCCAGAGGCTTGAAAGATAGGCACCAGCTGTCAGGACGAGTATAAGGTTTAACCCTCTGCAGCCACTATCTATACCACACAGCCTCACCTCCTTGAAGAATTAACATGCAGCTGCCCACAGGGTAGGGTCTTAAAAACCACAGACACTTCCGTGTATACGGAACCGCTTACCAAGCACCTGACATTGAACGTCCCTGGCAGTTGTGACACTGAGTTCTCCTCCACCCACATATTGCAGGAGTGGAGACAGCTCTTCTAGGTCAAGATGGGCAGGACAGATGGGAAACAAACCCAAATCCCATTTGGGGTGCGAGAAATGCCCGGGACCCAAATAAACGATCACCCAGAGTCTGAGACTCCCTACAGTTAAGAGAAGGACTGCAAAACAATATTATTAACCATGAAAAATAGACTCACATCAACTGACACCAAAATAGATGCCATAAACTCTTGATTGGATGCTGTAGTGCACAAGATAGAAAAACATGACTACAGGATTACAGAGGCGGAAAACAGAATTTCTGTGCTGGCGAATGGTGCCTTAAGTAGTACAGAGGAGATTTCACAGATGGACCGATTACTGAAAGTCATTGCATCGAAAAATGAGGACTTAGAGGCGCATTCCCGGTGGAAGAACATGTACGTACTTGGCCTTGCAGAGACAATCAACACTGGCCGCATGGAAGACTTAATCAAGAAACGAATCATCAGCCTTTTCAGAGCGGAAGCCTTTTCCCAACACTTAGTCATTGAGAGAGCGCATTGATCCAAGAATTTGCGACCCCCTCCCGGGGCACCGCCGTGCCCAGTAACAGTCAGATTCCTCAACCACCGCAACAAGGATACGGTGTTACGCTTGGCATGAGAAACGAAAACAGTAGAATATGAGACACAACCCTCGAGTTCCACCCTGACTTTATCCAATAAATTCAAGTAGTGAGATGCAAATTAACCACTGTGAAAAGGAAGCTACAAATCTTGAGCATTCGCTATGCCATGTTATACCCGGCACAATTTCGAATCATGCATCAAGGGAAGCAGCATATTTTCTACAATCCTCAGCAGGTCGATTAGTTTTTTAAAAGAAATCAGTGCGCATCATCTGCAGCGGCTGCAGCCAGATCTCGATCCAGATCCACTTTTCTGCTATCAAAGCAGGACTAAAATATGGTATAGTAGATCATCAGTCTTACTAAGACCAGGACAGACTATTTAGCTTGGGTCATCACCTTTTGTCATTGGGGGAGAAAAACGGCACCAGGAAGGAGAGCCAGGTGAACTCTCAGACATGCTACCCAGACTGAAATGTCAAACTCACAAACAAAACACTGACATGCAGGGGCAAACTCAACTGGCAATGATCCCTGCTGGTAGCCTTTAAACCAATATAGACAAAATACTACTATAGCCCGTACACTCACCCCTCCATTCCACCCCAGCACTTGACCATCCAGTGCAAGACTACAGTCAGGTGAGACGTCAGGGGTGATGGAGATTCGTGGGCCCCTAGCTTAACCCACACAGGTGATCTACCTTTACACCTTTATAACAGTTATAATCGCATAATAACGAACGCATGCCAATACGATATGTTGGGGTGGGAATGTATGCCCAACAAGTTGGGAATGTCGGAGTGGGAGGTGGGAGAGGGTTTTGCCTAGCAGAGTCCCAACTGTTCACAGCTTAATGTCATGATTTGATACATGTTTATTGCTCAGATATTCAAGTAAAGATTTTGGGGCGGATACTCCTATTCCTGTAGTTGCTAGAGTTCTTGTTGTTGATTTTGAGCTGCTGTAAGTTACCAGCACTGCACTCAGGCCCTTAAGCTGCACCACCTTAGTGGGCCTCTAATTCCCAGCTATTCTTATTCTAGCGCACTGGCTTGCTCAGCAAACCTCGTCTTGTAGTTTGGGACATATCCATCTGAAATGGGAAAGTAAGTGGCCAGTAATCGTTTTTAACGTGGATCAAGAATTGAGGCAAAGATGTAATGTTTGATTACACAATGTCTCTCCCTTTTTATCCTTATATTAACAGATAAGCGAAGGATTAAACTCCCCACCAACTCATGCGCATCTTTATTTTTGTCTACACTTGTATACATTTTAGACACCTTCTTTAGCTGTTCCTGTTCCTTATGCAACAACAGGAAATCTTGGCCAGTAGTACTGTTTTTCTTGCTGACTTTCTGTGTGTAAACCTAACAAGGAAGAAACATTTCTGTCAGGCATTTGACTAGGTGCCATTGGTCCAGTTCAATGATAATGCCTTTCTCAGTTGCATCCCCTCTTTGCGCGACATATTCATTAATCGGTCTGTACTGCCCAAACAGATGTTGCAACATGTAATAAGTTGAGTCCCAAAGTGTTGGAATTTCCTGTATGTGCTATAACTGCCATTCTATTATGACACTGAATGATTCTTAACTGCTTTTGAGCTTTAAAAGAATGGCTGAAATGAGTGCAGATTCTTCTGCAGGTTGACAGTAAGTTGCTAACTCAGTCTTTTCTGAGAAACTCCTGTACAAAGATGTAGATGCAGTCGCCAAATGCTGGACCCTGAAATAGCCACCATCTGCCATGGCCTCAACTATATGACTACCACTGTCCATGGCACCAAAATCCAATGTTAAGCCATCTTGGTTGCAGCCTTTCAAAGACCTTGTTGTTAAAGTCATCCAAGATGTATGCAACAGTATGAGATTTCTCTATGGCGAACATGACTGCTTTTGCTTGCTTCCGAGTGCCATTAATAATTTCAGCAGTGTCAACACCTACAGATATCATTTCTCTAATCCCCGCAAACAGATCCATGTGCATTGATGCACATGTAATCAGTGGCTTGGCAACTGGTCCACATGTCCGTTGTTAGATGGATAGTATGAACAGCGCTCTGCTGCAAAACTTGCTGAACAATTCCAGCACATTGTGATGTAGCACTGGAACAGCAACTCTGGCAAAATAGGTTCGGCTTGGAACCTTCCAATTTGGGCAGATGACTGCCACAGATTCTAGAAAGCACACTCCTTCCGCAAAACAAAAAGGCAGGCGATCCAGCACTAACATTTTAGCCATCTGCACATTGTACAAACTTGCCGTTGGCTGGTGGCGTTTGCACTGCCCCTCCTGTCTAACCATGCCATGAATAGTAGCCTGGATTTTTTTCTTTTCTAATGCCACTGATGCAGGTGACTTCTTATGAGCAGAATGTGTTAGGCTTAATGTGCGTCTCAGCAGGGCAGTCACTGTATGCTCTTGCCTTGGTGTCTCGAACTGGCCCATGTGCCATTGCGATGTTGCTGATGTGGGTAATACTACTGCACTGCTGGGGACAGGGCTGATATGCATAATGAAAATGTTACCCTCTCTTCATTACCTTCACCTTCCATCATGATCCAATCGGATTACCGGCTCTCACCCCCTTCACCAACACCACTTGCAGTTTTTTAGTCACTAGGGTGCTCCTCCCAGCAGATTGTGTGGTGTTTTCTGAAATGGCTTGTTTGGCCTCTGGTACCATAGTTTGTACCAAGCGTACCCCAACTAACACTTGCTCCACAAATGGAGCATATGACAATGTTCAGCTCCTTATTGCTGACTGTGAAGAAGTCCCAAAATGGGGAGGTCAACTTTCTGATACTGGATGTCAGGAGAAGTGGCGGTAGGTAGGCTTTCTGACGTTTGCATCTCTGCACTGCCTACTTCTGATGAGGTGGTTGTAGATGTAGGTCATTGCCGGGGCATTGCAAATATGGAAGTTAGCGGTGGTGGTGGTATCTGTGCCACTTCCCTCAGAGGCAGGTTGAGCTGGGGTGGCGTAGGTCTCCACTGGACCTGAACTGGCATCCTTGTCTTATTCAACCATAACTCTGAGGCTTACAGGTACCTTATTTTTTACTAGCCTCTCCTGGCGTATCTCAGACTGAGGCGGCATCCAAGTGGAGTCTTGATCATCAGACGGGAGCTTGGAGAAGAAGATGGTGGAGCACACCACCCCTCCTTTTTCTTGCCGGAGATCTGGAAGACAATGGATCTTCTGAAAGAAGGCTTCTTCTACTTCCTCAGCATGAAGCTCAATTTCCTGAAATGCTCCTACTTCAAGAGATATGACTATTGTTGACTGCCTCTGCTCCAGACATGGGCTAGTGTCCAGGTTGGGATGGGGCAATTATGGTGAGAGTGCTGCTCCCGGCTTGCTCTCTGGAGGCCGGTGCAGAAGGCACCAGTTTGCCCAAAAAAGTTTGGTCCACACTCCAGTGGTTGAAATAAGGTTCTTCTGCTCCCCACTGGCCACTTTCTTGGTAGCACCTTTTTTGGGGACATCTTAAAGCTGTCAGTTGGCAGATGCACTTAGCTTCACAGGCTGAAGAGATGTCCGTGTTGGGGGTCAGTCACGAATCACGTCATTCACAGGCCTTCTGTCTGGCAGTACAGTCAGTGATGTCTCTTCTCTCGTGCACCTAAAAACAAACAAGCAAGAACATCAGTCAAACATGGCATTGTTGAAATTGATTTAGTAGTACAAACTAACAATATAAATTCATGTGGTTTCTTATGTTATAAATAATTAACACTACAGTGTATCCATTTGGAAAACCACACCACCATACACTTTCAGTACACTCAGGAAGGATAAGAAAGAGCAGCAAGAACATACAAATGTAACTGTTTGCTTTATGTGCATCAAGTTGGGATGTGGCACTCAGAGAGGTGCAGCTGACAATAGAATAATCCTTAGGAAATGAATCCTGGTGTGTGACTCTGCACCTAGCAGACATGGGGCTGATGCAGGATGTTAAGAAAATGTGAAAAAGAAAATTTGAAAGAATAAATAAATATAACAAAAGTAAAAGAAATTGTGCAATTTTGTTAATATCTTAAATACACAAAACATAATAAGATAATTAAGTAATTGAAGGAAAAAATGAAAAAACAATAAAAAATTAAAAGAATTACAAACATTTACAAGAAATTGAAAAAATGACAAAAATATTTTAAAAATTAAGACATTTACAAAAAAATTGAAAAAAAATTAAAATTAAATAAAAATGTTTGTGAAATAATCATCAAAAAAATAAAATTTGCAAACATATAATTGTGCTAAGGGAAGGAGACCACCATGAAAATTGAAACTCACTGGGATTTGGGAGGCAAGAAGTGGTGCAGATGAAAATTGCAAAATAAAGTGTATAATCATATATAAAAGATTGTTCAAACAGTACATTTAGTATAAGCATTGAGCTACTAGGCCTCAAGCATAGAACACAAAATGGCCACCAGCCACATGGTCAAACAACAAGCAGGAGACATGCCACAACAAAGAAGACATGCGGGCCTCTGGCAAAAGCACACTGGCTGGCTACACAAACTGGCCTCCCACCACATTATCAAACAGCAAGCAAGGAGGCATGGTACCTATAAAGAAGACATGTAGGCCTATTCGAAAGCACACTGGCTGCCTACACAAAAATAGCTACCAACCACATGGTCACAACAATGAGCAAGGAGGCCTGGCCTCAACAAAGAAAGAAGACATGGAAGACTACAGCAAAGCAGACTGGCTGCCTACACAAAATGGCTGTGAACCACATGGTCACAACAACCAGCAAGGAGGCATGACCACAAGAAAGAAGACATGCAAGCCTATGCCAGTAGCACACTGGCTGGCTAGAGAAAATGGCCACTGACCGTATGGTCAAACAGCAAACAAGGAGGTTTTTTCACCCATGACTAAAATTGGGCCATCTGGCTGAAAGGCACATTGGCTGACTAGGCCACTTAGTGAACTAAATGAATATTGCTAATGTATTTAAAATATGGAGAAAATGTTCTAAACTGTACAACATGCAGGCCTATGACACAAGCACACTGGCTGCCTACACAAAATGGCAGCCATGCACATGGTCACAACAACCAGCAAGGAGGCAAGGCCACAACAAAGAAGACATGTAGGCTTATGGTGTCATATAGATATACATTGCCTATATGCTGTGTTAAGTTAGCATGAGCTTATTAGGAGTTTAAATGCCATTTTACCTTTCTGCTGCTTCTGCACACAACACATAACTGTTGCTTTAGCTCTGAGCCTAGTAGAATGTTTTGATTCATGCGAGAATAATATGTTGTTACTCTGATATCAGCCTTGCTTGGTGAGCTGTGTCTGTAAAGTGAGTGCTGAAACCTTTCAAGGATCTCTCAACACAGTGGTTGTTGTGAGGTCTGATCTTCGCACGTTCCTAGACATAACATACATGCAGCTGCGACCAAGTTCTGGCTTTAGGCGCGTTTTATATTGCTTTGCACAAGAGCATAGAAACACACTTGATGGTGCTTCGCATGCAGAGAGCTGGTGGAAGATGATGTTATCCCTTGCCACTAGGATCTTGAGGTATAGGGCCGCCCTGTAAAACCCAAAGAGACCTTCTTAGATATAATATAATATACTAGCTAGGGAGGGTGAGAATTAGGTGTTACTGAACCCTATTCGTTTTAGCATTTACCATGCTTTCACCTTTTGTGTTCTACGGACTAGTGACTATGCAGATTAATTTGTTTCTTATAATATGTTTGCTTGTATTAGCTAAGATACTGTGTTTGAGAACACTGCATTAGTGAATAAACATTTCAAATATGCACGTGTCCTCTTTTACTCCTTGTTCTGGATTGAAATGATTGTATAACAAAAGAGTGTTCATGTGTTCCATGTTACCTGAGGTGTACTAAGTCCATGTTCTGGTTTGTCTAAGCATTGGGAGTTTGTGATAACCAAAGAGACACTGTAGCTAGTCTAGTCTGGTAGGGGATTTGGGGTACTAAAGTGAGTCTTGGCGCACCCTAATTCACTGAGGTTCCAAGTCTTTATGCACAGTTCTGTATGAGAACGGAATCCCTGCGACAATGGCAAAGTCATACTGGTTGCCTACACAAAATGGTCGCTAGCCACATGGTCACAACAACAAGAACCAGCAAGGACGCATGGCCACTACAAAGAAAACTTGCAGGACTATGGCAAAAGCACACTGGATACCTTCACAAAATGGACACAAGTCACATGGTCACAACAACCAGCAAGGAGGCATGGCCACAACAAATAAGACATGCAGTAATATGGCAACAGCACACCTGCTGGCTACTCAAAATGGACACCGACCACATGGTCAAATAGCAAGCAAGAAGGCATGGCCACAATAAAGAAAACATACATGCCTATGGCAAAAGCACACTAGCTGCCTACACAAAATGACCATCAGCCACATGGTCACAACAACAACTATCAGCAAGGAGACATGGCCTCACCAAAGAAAACATGCAGGACTATGGCAGTTGTACACTGGTTGGCTACACAAAATGGCCATCAAACACATGGCCAAACATTAAGCAAGGAGCCATTGCCACAAAAAAGAAGACATGCAGGTGTTTGGCAAAGCACACTGGCTTCCTACACAAATGGCCACCAGCAACATGGTCACAACGACAACTATCAGTAAGGAAGCATTGCCACACCAATGGCTACCAACCCCATGGTCAAACGGGAAGCAAAGAGGCATTGACACAATAAAGAAGACATGCAAGCTTATGGAAAAAGCACACTGCAGCCTACACAAAATGGCCGCCAGCAACATGGTCACAACAACTATCAGCAAGGCGGTATGGCCGCACCAAAGAAGGCATGCAGGCCTATGCCTTTAGCACACTGGCTGGCTACTGAAAATGGCCACCGACCACATGGTCAAACAGAAAGCAAGGAGGTTGTTTCATGCACCCATGTCTAGTATTGGGCCTTCTGGCTGGAAGGCACATTGGCAGGCTAGGCCACATAGTGAACTAAATGAATATTGCAAATGTATTTAAAAAACTTGGAGAACATGTACTAAACTGTACAGCATTTTCCTTTACAAAAGAAGAAGAATTACAAGCAAAAAAAAACTAGGCCACTACTGAAAATGCAGACCATTTGACACAATAAATTTTAAAAATCGAATAAAAGTACCAATAAACTTTGGTGCATGCCTCCAATCAAACAAACAACACACTTATACACCAGGTTTTGAACTTACTTGTGAAATCTTAAATACAAAGTCCTTAAATTCAATGGTATAATTGCAGCGGACAAGGAGAGTGATCCTTCCGGCTCCAAATCCAAATGAAAAGTGACCATGAGATGGACAACACGAACAGGAAGTTGGAGACTCTGGATCACTTTATTCCTGTTGGAAAAGAAAATTAAAAAAAATGATCCTCTCACAAAAAAAAATGCAAACAGTCCATTTTAGAAGGTTTGAAAGACCAAATTGTCATTTTGAGGAGATTTTGCTGCTTCTCGAGGAGAGACTCTTGCCCAGGTTGCAGCTATGGTCGATCACACTCACTCGCGTACATCACAAAGAAAGCAGCAGAAGTCTCTGACATGGCCTAAAGCTTTGCTAGTGGTAGCAAAACCTCATTAGAGCTCACAGGTGCCTGGAAAAGCTAATTGGTGCTCATGAGCTCCCAACAAGTCTCTCGCTGCTCCCTCATATTTCGCGCACGCGAGTTTTATGCCCAGGTCTAGTGAAAAAAATTAACATTTTGTTTCCTCTGACCATGCAGGTTTTGTGTTGAAGTTGCTCTTCAGTGGTAAGTTTATTCTATGTTCACACTACTGGACATCTGGAAGACATTCTTTACTTAAACCCCTGCAATACAGATTTGCACATAAGACATTTAAAATGTACGTCCAAGTATAAGGCTCTTTAAGATTCTGTATATAATTTATCAGAAAACAGTGCAAAATATTCGGGAATCTTATCAACTATGGGGCATATTATCAAGGGCTGTATCTCTGCTTTAGCGGCACTTTTTGCCGCTAAAGCGGCAATATTTTTATCGCCCTATTAGCAAGCTGTTGCTAACAGTTGTTAACGACAGTTTACTGGCAATAGCGCCTTGTTTTTTGCTGCTTTGCATGTCAACGATATTTATCGTTAATGACATGCAAAGTAGGAGTTCCTCACTAAAAGTAAAGGGAAATAGACGCAAACACAACTTCCCCTTATTTCCAATGCCCGTGAAGTGATAAAAAAGTCTTGCTAACCAAGATTATTGCTTGATTTCCACGCCTGATAAAAACTTGACTTAGCCATCTTGTCAATGGGGGGTGGATTGTTAGGTTAAGTACACACTTGCCTATTAGCAAGCTTTTCATTAGCGGAGTTGATTTAGCCCTGGTATTCTCACGCTATTTCAGGTTTTCGCCGCTATCACTGGATGATTTTTAGAGATAAGCTTTGCAAATAACGCGCTATCTTGGCGATGAAATACAGCGATAGACGGCGTTAAAAAAAAAAATGCAAACCTGGGTTAGTGATAATTATGTGTGCCTTCTTGAAGAGAATTGTGTCTTTGATGTAACCATGAAAAGCTCATGGCTCAGAAGGATTCTACCTCATTTGAATGACATTTAAATACGTAGAATATTAGATTTCTGATATGCCTTGAACTATCAATAGTGGAGAAGGCGCAGAGGCATGGGGTCTTAAAGGCCCACTGCTCCCTAATTATGGCTGCCTTTTACTACCTAACTGGAGGCAAGTGGAACATTTTGTTGCTTGTGTTCGGTACCATGGCGCACTACTGTCAGTCAATTACCTCGGCATAATACGTCCATCTTAAGAAATATATCAACAGCTGAAAGATGGTCAGTGAACATTTGTAAAATGCAACGCGATATGATACAATCTATTCCTGCATTTTTAATAAATTGATCTAGAAGCGCTAAAAATATGTTTTTCTTTTCGAAACCGCCATGTTCTGCATTAAGTTGTAGAATATGTGGCTAGTGCATGAAATACATAAGAGTGTGGAAAACTTAGACAGCGGAATAGCATAATACCCTTGGCCATGAATTATTTAAAGGTCATTGAAAACGTGGTTTCACGGTCATGGTTCTTTCACCTAAACTTTACATTTG
This sequence comes from Lissotriton vulgaris, assembly GCF_964263255.1. Classification (NCBI taxonomy): domain Eukaryota; kingdom Metazoa; phylum Chordata; class Amphibia; order Caudata; family Salamandridae; genus Lissotriton; species Lissotriton vulgaris. The sequence goes on from NC_141691.1 coordinate 1,500,458,772, forward strand.
ATGTAGTTGCCAGAAAAGATACTTTAAATAGCAAAACTGGATCATTTTAACATGAAAGTGTTTTCAATTCAGAAAGATTAAACGTTATTGAATTAGTGCACATGCGCTGCAGCTGACATTCTGCATAATTTAACTTGTTCCCTTTAAGCACTTGACTGTTATATTAAAGGGTTTGACTACATTTCTTAAATGCATAATCAGTGAAAATAATGTCTTCTTTAGCAAGGAAAAATTTTGTTTTAGGATTCACATGCATTCATTTTTATATCTCAGAGACTGTTCTAAAAAATCTGCAATTATTTCAAGATGGCTTTCAGACTTTTGAAGAATCCCTAACATTCTGCATTCCTTTTTAAGGGGCAATGTCATGAACTTTGAAGTACTGTCTAGTGAGAAAAGTACATAACAAATATCAAATGCATTAAACCCTTCAGCAAGTCTTTCAACTATCTTTTTTTTTAAATCCTCAAACTAGACTTAGAGGAAAGGCACTTCTAAAGCTATTGTTAGACCTGTCATCTTTTGACGTGGTTCTCCCTGTCTTTTTTGCGTCTGATCTCCTGTTTTTGATGTGTGCTGAACTTCGTTTGTGCTGGTGTTTGGACTCTGGGCACTTTACCACTGCAGACCAGTACTAAAGTGCAAGTGCCCCTGTCTAAAATATACTGGTATTTGTTTTGTCCATGATTGGCCTATTTGATTTGCTAGTAAATCCATAGAAAAGTGCAGCGGGTGTGCCCAAGGCATGTAAATCAAACGCTACTAGTGGGCCTGCAGCACGATTGTGCTACCCACAAGCCTAGCCCTATAAAAATATGTCTCAGGCCTGCCACTGCAGTTTTTGTTGGCACAATTTTTAACTGTCATGTTGATCTAGCAAGTATACCTACTTGCCAGGCCAAAATATCCCTTTTAATACCCCTAATGTAGTCTCTAGGTAGTCCCATGGCATGGTGCAGTGTGTTGGAAAGGTGAGAAAAGTGGGTTTAAGTTTTGCATGTCCTGGTAGTGGCAAACTGCTAAATTTGTTTTTCACTACAGCAAGGCCTATCCCTCCCATAGGTTAGAATTGGAGCTGCCTTGTAACAATTTTCAAGTGTGTCTTCCCATTAGGAGCTATAGAAAATTGCAGTTTGAAGTATCTGAACTCACAATTTAAAAACACATCCTTTAGTGAAGTAGGTTTTTAAATTACAGGTCTGAAAGTGCCACTTCTAGAAAGTGTCTGATCCTAACAAAGGTTCAAGCAACAATTTATAACATTCACAGAAACAAATAAATCAATATTTAACTCGCAAAGATAAATACTAAAAAGACACAAATGGCAGTGAGGTAACTCAATTACAGCTGCACTTGCTCTTAAATCACTGTAAGTATCCGCACAGATCAATCTAAGTCGTGCCCACCTCTGTAGGTGGATGTACGTCGTTACAACGCATGCTTTTACAACGCATGCCTTTACGACGCAACTTTTGCAACGCAAGTCATTACAACGACTTGCGTTGGGGGGCGCTGGATAGTGAATAATTTAATTTACTATTCCAACTCCAGTCCCCGTGGATAGTAGGGAAAGTGTTGGATAGTAAATTAAAACTATTCCCTACCCTAGAGCACCCCCCAGCGCAAGTCGTTGTAATGACTTGCTTTGTAATGGCTGCGTCGTAAAGGTACTGCGTTGTAAAAGTTGTGTTGTAAATGCTGTTCCCCCTGTAGGTCCACCGGCATAGGACCTCAACTCAAACTATACACTAACTTGCTCAGAGAGGCACATATTAAACAGCATACAGTATGTACACAAATCGCACAGATATTTTGTGGAGACTGTTCGTAGAAAATCCTCTTTATTCTTGAACACACAGCCAACGCATTTCACCCACAGGGGTTTCCTCAGAGCTGTTAAAACAACAAGATTGCTAGTAAACAACATATCACAGAGTACAATTGGTTCAACCCCTCACCAAGTGTGAATATATTCACACAGATTAAAAAGACAGTCCCAAGTCAAAGACCTTGATCGAGACCTGCCATGAGAACACCCACACTTGAAAGAAGAGAATCAAATTTCATAAGACAAACACCAACAGAGAATACCGAGACCCAAAAGACCTGTGCATTCGAAATGGAAAAGATAGTATAAATAACTACTTTGTAAGGCTGATAATCCACAGAGGATGACATCAACTCAAATGCTTATGTCAACCCCATATTCATGATGACTAGACAGTAAAAAAAGTGTTCCATACCTAGACCAGCTCATTATTTTGCTCCATGTTGTTCCCTCTATGTGACATGTATTTGTTGTCTGCCACTTGTTTGGTCTGTATTATATATTGTCTTTGCACCAACACACTGTTTTGAGCATCATTGTTGCATCTGTTTTAATATTTATGAAAAAGAATACATTTGTTATATTTTTTCAGAAAAATAGTATTGAATGTGGGTCTCTCGTTATATTTTCTCTTTTACCTCTTTTTGCACTGTTTATCTCTTCTATTTAAATATTGATTTATTTGTTTCTGTGAATGTTATAAATTGTTGCTTGATCCTTTGTTAGGATCAGGCACTAGTTGCCCCTGGTCCAGGTGGTTTGGGCTGCCCCTGTGGTTGCTAATGACTTCTAGAAAGTGAACATTTTCTTGCTTAAGCATTCTGTGCCTCTGTGTGTCCCAAGAATACATGTCTAGATCAGATGACCGTTGGGATTTGTGAATTCACTCAAGACAGTCACACATGAAGGGAGATGATTTGTGCTGTTCATATTCTGATGACCCATCACCAGGCTGAAGGGTCGTCCTGAGCTAGAGTGGTGGGAGAAGTTGACATTTGCACCTGAATAGGGCTGAGCCTGTTCCTTCATAAAGCAGCCTGTATACCCTGTAGTGCATCTGGAGCCAGGGCAAAAAAAGGCAGGGTGTTGTAAACTACAAAAACTTTTCTTTGAAGTTTGCCTACTTCAAAGGCTGAAATAGGTATAAGTACTGGACCTATGACACCATATATTTGGAACACTTCTGGGGTGAGGACATTCTGCTAAGAAGAAGAGCGTTTGTGCTGCCAGGAGGGACTGCCACTTTGCTGTGTTGGCCTGCTCCTTCTGCCTTGGGAGTGAGAGGACTGGACTTTGCTCTCTGCATCATGTTTTTTGAGGTTCTCCAAGGCTTGAGATGAGCTTGCCTCCTGTTGGCAGTCTCAGGGACATCAAAGGCTTCACCTGTAGCACCTGGGCTTTCCAGCTAAGAGCCCAATTCTGTTTAGTGGTGCCAAGTCTAGTTCCTGGGGCCTTCAAGTGAGATTGCTGTGTTCAGCAAGAAGAAACCAGTATATTAACCGTGAGTATGACTTTGGAGCCGGCGCTGCTCCTTTTCACTGTGTGGCTGCCTGCACTGGAGGCAAGGTCCCCACTCAACAAAATCACTGAGACTTGCAAAGTAGGTCCCAATACTTCCCAGCACCTCTGAAGAACCGACAGCCACAGAGGGAGTCCTGAATAATGGACATTGTTTTACTCATCCCAGCCCCTTCTTAACTACAGATATGATCTCGTTTAACTGACTGTTAATGTTCAGAGGGGCTATGATTTCCATTGCTCAGTCATCATATGCTTAAGGCACTGTTGTGAACTAGCATAACCACCATATGTCTAAACAACAGATACCGAAGAACCTCAATATTTGGAACAAAACAGTGAGGTGGCGTTATCTAGTTACAGTGTTGTGCCTAATCAGTGAACTATTGTGTTACATCTTGCCAAACCTTTTCTATACCTAGATATGTCACAAGCAGGTGCAGATAGTCATCCTGGTCTGATGTACATTGTGGGCATAAATAGCTGCTTCATCTGAATGTTTCATACAACATAAATTGACCAATGTAAGAGTAATAAACTGTTAAAAAGATTTTATCCCAGTATCTAACAGGAGCAAAGGTTGATATGTTTAATCCAATTCATTCTCCATGGAGGATGTGGTCAGTTTCTACATTCTCCCAGTCACATCTGGCTTCAAATGTTCAATCCATTCAGCATCTCTAGCCATGTAGATCTCCTTTATTTTCCCACAAAACTGAGTTATTAGTCTCTCAAAAAATTGGGAGACAGAGATTGCTAACTTAAATGGACATTGAGGTTTACTCTCCTCTGGAATATTTCTTTGATACCCCAATGTTTGTCCTGATTTTTAAATATACAAGGACATCAGTGAATATGTACTGGTGCTCACATTGTTAAATGTTTTAAGCTACCTGGGCTACCTGGGTAGTTGAACTATTCTTTTAGTGTATTTATTTGTGTTTTAATATTTGTAGAGTGGTCAGAGTCACCGAAGTTATTCTGAAGTTATAAAGTCAAATTAGTAAAAGCAATGCGAAAAGTCAGAAAAAGGCAATGTTTCCAGGCACTGCTTATTTTTTTAAATAAATGTATTTAGCAAATTCCTTAATTACTGTAACAGGACTTGATTACATAATAACAAGGTAAGGGGTTCCAATGTTTGGCTGCTGCCACAGGAAACCCACAGATTTCTCACTTCTAGGGTGATAGGCTCAAACTTTGGTACCCTTAATAGGGCACCATCTCTGATCATCATTTTCATTGCGGTATGTAAGGCACCATTTCATATAATAAAATATTTCCTTGAATCATACAAAGCTTTGTGGAACAAACAGAGGGATTTATACAAGATCCTGTGTTTGACTGAAATCCAATGCAGGGAAGCAATAGCCCAAAAGATAGTGTTTTTCCTCTTTAAAGTCAACCAGTCTAACTGCCACATCTTGAACAAAATGCAGTTTCTTTAGAAACTTGTCAGGAGAATCTAGTTAAGTAGCATGGCACTAGCCTGATCTGGTGAAATTGATGGGCTCATTACGATGGCGGATGGAGGCACATCCGTGGTGCTGGCATAAAATTTCCTTTTTAGCACTCCAGCGGCAGTCCACGCGCCCGCCATATTACGATTGGCAAACATAGCCCATTTTTTGTCCGCAGCAGAGTTACGTGAACCAACAGAAATCTCCGCCCACCACTGCGGCGGAGGGAGCTAATAGAGACACACTGCCATGCCAAATGACGTCCCCTCTGTCGTACAAATAACGATGCCTCAACAGCCCATCACTCCGTAGCGAAGAATCCACCCACCCAGAGATGTCAGAAGCATGACAGCATGGAGCGAAACCCAACTCACGGCCCCCTCCACCCAGTCCTGACTACTATGGTTCCAGCTATTCAAGACTTTCCGCTGCTGTACCTCATCCACTACTAGCAAATAATACACAATTGCGGACAACGCCGCAGGTGTTCAAATACACAATACCGCATCCAACCACAACACACAACTCCTATGCTGACATATCGTTCCTGTCCACATCAGACACTCTGGTGGTTACAGGAACATATCCCCCAGTGCACCACACATGTAATACCTGTTAGAAACCCACAGCTCTGCATCCGGGTCACCCATCAACCGCAAACTCACTGCAATGTCCCAGGAAAGTCACCACAGTGGTGAAGACGCAGGAAAATCTGGGCACAATGTAGTAGGCAGGGCCTGCACCAGGCATGGGCAGTCCGACCATATTCACAGGGCTCCACCTTCACCCTTCCCACACTACGCATCACACACCCATTTGGGCACATGCTGTGTGTTCCTTCTGTGCCCCCCAGCACAAATAATCAGTCAGGTATAGCCAGATCCTGCACCTTACACATCAAAGGGCAAGGGAGATTGACTGGGAAGGTGAGGATGAAGAGGAACACCCTGCACAGAAGCTCAGGGGTTGGACAACCCTCCTCCTCACACCTATCTTCCACTCATGTGAAGCAAACAGAGTATAATTACAAAATGAAGACTCACACTGCATTTGATCATCCACTGAACTGTTCACACTGCCTGTCAAGTCACTTACAAACACCCCACACTGACACACAGCCACATACTCATACCATAGGTCAGCAGCAATGGAGGACAACAAATGGGCCAGCCAAAAGTGAAGTGGACAGGGCTGGAAAACCATGGCGCAAGCCACATGGCATGTGTACATCACATGCAAGAGAAGTAACCTATCACACCACCTTGGGCCATCAAATCATACATGGGCGGCACAGCGAGTCAAATTAAACCAAAGTGACCTCAGTGCAACAACTCAGGGATACATCAAGGCAAGCCATCCATAGGCACAGGAATGATAGGAAGTGTCTGAAGTCCTACAGTGACCAGCCACACATCTATGTCAACTTACTTGACATTTGTATGACACCAGCTCATTGTCTCACTCCCTGACTGTCAAACACAAGTAGGACCTTCACACATGCCCCTCCTCTACCCACCTACCACCTACAACACTCATCACCTGTAAGAAACACACATAATGGTGCAAATGATGTCCTGTGAGTTCACTGACAACCAATCACTCTCCCTGAGGTGCATCCACAAAATTAGGCACATACTCAGGGATTTCTGAACCAATACTGACACAAAAACAAAAGCCAAATACAAAGCCCACAAACAACATCTACAGATGTCCAACAAGCCCAGACATGTGCAGCCATACAGTGGAAAGGCAATGTGGCCCTAGACCAAACAGGAATACACAACATTATCACTCTGGACCAATGCACAGACACCATACCCCAAAACAAACAAGAATTGCATCATCAAAAGACAATCATGAACACTAACTGGGATCAATGGGACAAATCAGCTAACACAGACAGAGACACCACACCAGTCATCCAGTGAACATGGTGTCATAGTGTACCACAAGCATGCAATCCTGACAAGTTGCAGGTCAAAAATAGGAGGACAAACCACCATTGTCCACTCAAAACAAGGTCATGAACAGTTATCCACCTCACTGCATGTGACAGACCCACAAGTAACCCAGGGATTAATCCCTGTTTCCTTACTAGTGTGTTCTACCTGTGGGGTCCTAACAGGTAGTGGGTATGCACCCCTGACTTAAATTACTGAGTATTAGATTAGATTATTTAAATTGATAACTAGGCAGTGCATCTCCTGACCTCTCATTGTTTATAGACACACAAGTAATTCACGCTACACATGCAACACACATCTGAATATATCACAATGCAAAAACTACTCACACACAATGTCATGCAAATAAAACATCATCACACAGACATAGCATCTGTCAGTAGAAAGAGCCAACACAGGCCAACAAAGCATACATCTACAACAAAAGCACAACAGATGCACATACCAATCCACCACATTGAAAACTCAGCTGGACTCCAGAGGGATGCACACCAGGCAAGAACAAGGCAACACATACTGACAGCACTGCATGCACACCAAGCAGTGTGTGCACACCAACAAAATCAGTAGCAATCATATCTGAGTGCCACACCAAGAACTCCCACAACACAAATCATCACAGCCCAAATATAACATCAAACTCAAGAAGGGTAGCAGTACCTCAACACACATACGGCTTACCCATCACCCACAGATGGACAACTCAGGGAAACCCAGATGCAAACAACATGACTAGAGGACTGTGCTGCTCAAACATATGCACAGCACATGAGCACCCATGACTGCAAAATAGTAGAGTAAAATAACACATAACTAATTGTGAAACTGTCCTGAGTGGCACATTGGTCCTGTACACAGATCAGCCTCACACAGTATAGTGTCACACTATGAAGTGGGGGGAGAGTGACACACTGGCAAGCCATGGGGTGAAAGACATGAGATTGAAGTGGTATGTACTTCATAGTGGACAGGTGAGGAGTGTACTGTACACAAACGTATAGATGAGTTACTCACAATGTATAGGCATCAGAAGCACAATTAGGGGATGGTATGACTCCACATACCGCATCTCATAATGGAGTAAAAAATGGGTCAAGTGCCAGCAATGCATGAGAAAAATCACAAATAATGTCAGTGTGGCCAAGCAGGTCAGCACAGTGAGCACAAACAGTAACAATACACATTGCTGATCAACACAGACTTGGCAGTCAGATACTCTGCATACTCACAACTGGCAGCAACAACAAGTAGGTGTCCCCCAGGAGTGCAAGGACAAACTGTACAGTGCCCAACCTACAACTCCTAAATGTGTTCACAATCTGAAGCACATGGTAGACAACTGAAACAAGCAGGGACTCATTACCTGGATCATACATGGGTGCAGTTGGCATTGTAGGGGCACACGCACATCAATACTACTGACAATGACAGTTCATTCACACTGTAAGACCACTCAAATTCACATATTCAAATGTAACCATGTGACTAGGAGGACAGGCCTACAAAAGATGACCATACATCAACACTGCTGTTCACACATCAAGAAGGATCACACAGATATGAAGTAATCCTGAGGATAGAATTCACCTCTGTTGTGGTATTGCATCCTAACATGACATGTGTACAATTTAGCAAACGTGACTATAGAATCATTAGGATAAGAGTAGATCATCACAAACAACCATCATTGTACCATCAAGCCTCAGAGTCAAGAAGAACTAAAGGGCCTGTCACCTCTGTCAAACTCTGAAAAAGTAAAAACAAGCAATAGACAATGTTAAAGAAGCATCCAAAGCATGTGTCACATGCAATCACACCCATACATAAAACCTTTTATTTAGCAAGGACATTGACAAAGCAGGCATCAGAAGTAACTGTCATTATTGCATAATACACAGATAGGCATCAAAAGTAGAAAAGAGCAAGGGCATGGGCCACAACAAAATCAAAGTATGTACATGTGTGCATGAGAAACTGCACAGGGAATGGCCATCCAAAGTGACAAACAGCATGGCCATTGACCAGTCCATAGTTCAAAGTATGTACATGTGTGCATGAGAAACTGTACAGGGAATGGACATCCAAAGTGACAAACAGCAAGACCATTGGCCAGTCCATAGTTCAAAGTATGTACATGTGTGCATGAGAAACTGCACAGGGAATGGGAATCTAAAGTGTTAAACAGCAACGCCATTAGCCAAATATACTGTTTTTTTATGCATCCTTTTTCCATGCAGGGAATTACAACACGGTTGTTACAACAACTGTGTTGTAACCATGCAACGACTTGCGGAGGGGAGCGTTGGATGTTGGAAGAATATAATTCTCTATTCCAACTCCAGGGTGTGCGGATAGTAGGGAAGGTGTTGGATTTCAGATCCAACAGATTCTGGCCCCTCCGCAAGTCGTTGTTATGATTTGCAGAGTAATGTTATGCGTGGTTACAACGCAATCGTTGTAATGAATGCGTTGTAATTCCCTGCGGGGAAAAGTTTTCGTGATAAACAATGTTTACCTCAATGGCCAATCCATAGTTCAATGTGTGTACATGTATGCATCAGAAACAGCACAGGGAATGGGTAACACTGTGCACTTTCATGGGAATCACCACAGCTCCGGGGATACAAATGGGCAGTCCAGGCACCGCTGTGGGAGAGATGGTGTTGGGAGGGGACTTTGCCTCAAATTTGGCTGTCAGTTGAACTGGGAGGTGGCTGATTGTTGGGGCCAGTTGGAGGACTGGACCTGGGAGAGAGAGCACCAGCTGAGGTAGAGGCATCAGTGGCTGTGGGATCTGGAGGGCTGCTTGGACTGGGTGGCATGGTGGCACGGGGAGGCGGAGACATGCTGCCATGAGACAGTGTGTGAGGGTGAATGTGGAGGGCTGGGTCTCCACTTCTTGGGGATTCGATAGGCAAGAATTGTCTTGGCAGGAGTGGGATATAGGCGAGCACAACAGCCTCACTCTTCACCAAATGTATATCAAGTGCAGGTGGCTCTCCCTGTGGGGATTTGCTGGATCTGGTGGTACGCTTAGGGTGGCCTTGCCTTTTCCTCTCCATCTCCTGTTGACCAGGTAAACCTCCCACTTTCATCTCCTGTCCCAGCTTCACAGGGCTGTGGGAGGGAATTGAAGTTGTGGGTGAATCTGCCTTAGAGAGCTGTTTGTGATAACTGTTTGCAGGCACCAGCTCCACAGCAGACAGGGCAACTGTTTGTTTGTCTTTATGAACACGTGTGGGGATGAGAGTGCCCTTGGATGTGGGAGATTTGTGTGAATGTGAGTTTGAGGCCTGCTTATTGGCCTGATGCCCCTAGTGTCATATGAAGGGCTTTTGCTTTTGTGCTCCTGTGTGTCTGTTTTTTGTTTTGCGGATGGTGTCTGTGCTCTGGGCTGCTTGGAGTACTGCTGTTGTGTGCTGTGTGTGGAGTACTTGGTGCCTGAGGGCTGAGGTGTGTGGGCACTCTCGTCAGGTGGTGTCACTGGCAGGGTGTTTGCTGACCTGACTGGAGCTGGATGGGTGCCTGTGACAGCTGAATGGCTGCTGTCACTGTGGAGGACAAACACTGGACAGTTCTGTGTAGCACACCCATGTCAGAACTATCTGTGCCAGCTTCTTGTCATGATCCAGGACGGCATTCAATAGAGTTGTCTGACCCACACACAGCTGGCGCAATAGGTCCACTGCCTCCACACTGAAGGCAGCAGGAGAGGCAGGGGCAGCGGTACCTGGGGAAATGACACTCTACCCTTCCTAGGGCCGCCGGCATGGGCAGCACTTGTGGTAGTAGCCGGGAGGGTTGGCACTGGATGATGTGTGGTGGAAGATAAGGCAGATTTCGAACTCCCTGTGCCCGCCAACATCAAGGAGTCAACGCTGGAGTAAGATGATGTTGAAGTTGGTGTTTCTGGGCGTGATTCTTCCAGGGCCCTCCTGTCCCCCTCCGAGGAACTGGTCAAATCAGTGTCAGTGAGCTCATGTGTAGCAGTCATGCCAGAAGCTTCACCACTGGTGTCCATCCCCTGTTCTTCCATGCCCTTGGTAGTTGTTGCAATAGACAGAGAAATAGGTTCAGTATAGTGCCATAGTCACAAACATCAAATGCAAGCAAAGCACAAAATTATAATATGATAGCCCCATGTTGCCCACCACCATGTGCAGTCTACATGTGCAACCTCAATGTAAATCTCAGAAGATGCATGGAAACATGCATAGTTGACATTAATGACCATGTGACGTTCACACAGCCAAATAGCTGGCCCATGCCTCCTTGTAACCTAACATACTGAGCTCTGTAAGCATACCTACATGCCTGTAGTTGAGATAGATATACATCTCAACATGTCTCAGTCACATATGGAGTCACTTTAAGGTAACAACAGATACACTGACTCAAAAATGTCCCTTTACAATGGCCATGAGCTGCTGTAATCCACCATTTTGTGCTTTTAAGCACAACAACCACTGCACATTGAGGTCAGATGTGTAGTTCTCACAATTTCCAAGTCAGGCTCTGCACACATTGACAAAAGTACACTAATATGATGCATACTGCTGTTCACTGCCTGGTGATGTCTATGACACCCATAATGCAGCAAATGTCATAAATCCACATTTCATCTTGCAATGTGAAGGGTCATTGTATTATACACATGAGAAAGTGCATGTAGCGAAAATGCATGACAGTTGCGCTCAACACAGGCCACTTAGAAGCCATTGCATCACACTAGAAACACCACAGAGCTCCGCACTGGCTCAGGGATGGGATACATGCAGTCACTCACACCCAAAGTCACCCTTCGCAGAATACTCACCCCAACTTGCTGCCGATGGGCCCTCAAACATCCATCCAGCTCTGGCTGGCCACTAGTATCATGCTCCTGTGCGCCAACCTTCCAGTTTGAGGTAGCATCCTCAGCATCATCTCTGCCACGTTTTTGCTCAGCCGGCAGATGTCATCCCACCTCTTGTGACTGTGTGTTTGCAGTCAGTTGGACACTCATTTATGCTCAAGGGAACACTTTATTTCACTGGTTAATTAACCCTATTTCCCTTGACTCTAGTTAAGGGGTACCTCTCGTATTTACTCTCATTGTTGCACAACCTTTTGGTTGGAGAGGAGTTTGTTCTCCATTGACCCTTTCTCTAGGGCTCCCCATATCTAATTCATCATATACGTGATACCCATTATGGTCAAATTAAAAGCATTTGGGTTCTCTGACGACAAGTCTACCAGATTGATGAATCTGGACCCCAAAATTGGGGGTTCCAAGGGACTTCACAATACAAGTCACGACCAATTGATAAAAATCCTCAACTTAAAAAAGAAACTCATCAGGACAGAGTTACATGCCAAATTCCTGATTAATTACCTAAAGGAGGGTTTTATCCCCATAGGGTTGCAGGTTTGAAACGAACCAGGACTGTTCATAGAACATCCCAAATTCATAGAAACTTGGATGCTGATCGCCAACCGGTGTAGCCGTGATTGGCTGATTTTAATCATCGAAACAGCCCAAGAACTAATAGAATTGGAGAACTTAGAGATAGACAAACTTGAAACAACACTCAAACAATCTCCAGCCCTAGAAGATGCAAAAAAGAAGCTTGATGAAAATAATTTTGAGGCAGACGGATATAGGGATTACTTGTCCAACAAAAAACTTAGGAAATTTAAAAGGGATATAGAAAAATATTCTACTGAGGTAGTTTACCCTTATACACATAAGGACTACTATACCAACAAAAACGAACCCCGGTGGGAAAGACCTAACCCACAAAACACAACCTATTCTAGAAATAACAACAAAAGAATAACTTTTTCAGAGTCTTCAGGCTCCAGTGGAGAGGAAGAACTCGACAGACCCGATGAACATAGGGCTGGCCCCAACTATGAACGTGAACCTTTTTTAGACAGGCGCCCATATCGCGGATACAGGAACCCAAGGGGTTACAACCGCCCACAATATCTGAGGAAGCAACAACCTCAGAACAATTCCAGGAGCACATAGCGACCAGGAGCACACAATATTGGAGATAGGTGAATTTCCTATAGTTAATCTCTCCAAAAGGACCCTAACCAGTGTAGAACAATCAGTATTACAGAAGGGTTTTAGTTTCGCGCCCACCAATGCACCTTCCTTGTTCCAAAGCACCGGGATACTCCGTGGATAACATAACATAACATTTGGAGAGTGACCTGAAATCATTCTTTAGAAAAATTCGGCTTAACCGATTTTTCGAGAATCGGGAATATAATCCCCCTCCCAGTGTCACCAGGTTCAAACCCATGTCTACTTTTTTTCCCAGCACCCACCAGGTACAAAAAAATGTAGAGGTGTTTCAGAGAATAGTTGAAGTAGAAATCAAAAATCTGTTTTCCAAAAAGACACAAGGGAACAATAACTTTTCAAAAGCACAGAGAGACGCCCTGACAGTAAAATGAGAGAACTCCTCAGCGTCAAGGAACACTACCAGAAATCCAGGTTCCAACAACTCAACAAATTAAAATGCGAAGTAGCCAAACTCCTAAGTGAGGGCAAGAATAGTGGTGCCATTAGTGAAAATGAATATAAATTTCTCTTGAATCAACACTTAGTTACTCCGGCTATGTATGGACTCCTGAAGATCCATAAGAACCTTATTGATCCACCTATGAAACCAATAATTAGTGGCATAGGGTCCATTCTGGAACCATTAAGTAGGTACGTAGACTTTTTCTTACAACCTATCGTAAAGAAACAAAAGTCTTACCTCAAAGATACTTCACACGCCATTTCAGTATTCAAGGGTAAAAGTTTCAATAGGGTGACCCAGTTCCTGGTCACCCTAGACATAGAAGCCTTATACACAAACATCCCCCAAAACAACACCTTAAAGGTTATAGCGTCTATACTAGAAATAGTGGACCTCAACGGAGGGGACGACATCTTCATCATGTCGTGTATCCATCTGATCTTGAAGAGGAATTTCTTCCTCTTCAAAGATGACCTATAGCTACAGATCAAGGGGACCAGTATGGGGGCCACTTGCGCCCCCAGCCTGGCCTGTCTATATGTGGGTGAGTTCGAACTCAAGCACATATTTAATGAGGCTGCCCCCTTTTTTGAGAATATCTCCTGCTGGCAGAGCTACATAGACGATATCATCTTTATCTGGAGCGGTGCCAGCGAGGATTTAGCCAGCTTTTTAGAATGGCTCAACCATTTGTGGCTCCTGTCAGTCACAAAATATTTGACTCCTTTGAAACCATCACTTCGAATTCTATCAGAGAGATCTTCAAAAAACCCCACTCCAAATACAACAACTTTAACCTTCAGGAATCCAGAGCACTCAACCAAATTGTCAACAATCCTGAAATCATGTGCTGTAAAGCTGACAAAGGCGGCGCACTTGTTGTCATGGACAGTGACTTCTACCATACCAGTGTAAGTGAACATGTCAATGATAAGAACCTATACATGAAATTACCCAATGATCCTACTGGCGTCTTTGCTAACACGCTCAAAGTTATTCTGGACAAAGCACTCATCATGGGAACGATCACAGACAAGGATTACAAATATCTCATACAACCTCATCCCAAATGCCCTAGCATTCACATGCTCCCCAAAATCCACAAGGATTTAAATAAGCCTCCTTTTCGTCCCATCGTCTCCACAAAAAACTCCATCCATGAGCCCACCGGCAAGTTCATTGATCTGTACTTACAAGACATAGTTTCTTCCATGTCTACTTACCTGCGTGACACCACTGATTTCCTGAAGCGACTCCAAGAAGTCACCATTGATCCAGACAAAGTACACACTCTTTTAACCATAGACGTATGTGCCCTTTACACATCGATTCCACACAATAGGGGCTTGGAAGCCATAGAGTCCTTCTTGCTACACCATCCCATCGATGACACTTTGAAAGTTCTGATACTCGAACTTCTGCAATACACGTTGTACCACAGTTATTTTTCATACAACAACGAGTACTATCTCCAACTCGTTGGAACATCAATGGGAAATTGTGCTGCTCCTAGCTATGCCAACCTGTTTATGCACCGGATGGAACTAGATCACATCTTGAGTCACAACAAATGGATTAACAACATTCTCACCCTATGGAGGTACATAGACGACATTTTCCTCATCTGGATTGGCCAACCTGATGAAATCTTGGAATTCCTGAAACACATAAACTCTCTGGATGATCACATAAAGTTTACCCACACCATCAGTCCCCAAAGTTTGCCATTCCTGGATGTCCAGGTCACATTACTCGACAACAAACTGACAACTAATCTCTTTGTTAAAGCCACGGACAGGAACAACGCTTTAATGTTCACCAGTTGCCATCCGACACCACTCAAAACTCATTTGCCATATTCTCAGCTCCTAAGGGCCAAAAGAATTTGTTCTGAACCAGAAGCCTATGTAAACTCTGAAGAAAAAATACTACAGAAGTACAGAGACAGAAAATATCCTGAAGTTACTCTACAAGCAGCCAAAACCCGAGTGGCCACCAAAACCCGGGCAGAACTTCTAAGAACCAACATCAAATTAACTGATGAACAGAGACCAGTTTTCGTCTCTAAATACTCAACCAGAAGCAAGGCCATTAAAAACATCATCCTTAAGAGTTGGGACATGATTCGCTTTGAACCAGACTTTCAGGGCATTTTCAACACCAGACCACTTTTCGCATACCAGAGAGCCAAAAATTTAAAGAACATCCTTGAGACCAAACCCATTGACACTTCTACCAACTACAGTGGCACCATACCGTGCCACAATTGCAGTCATTGTCACAACATAATTCCGGGTAATACCATCAACCATCCATCGTCAGGAAAAGCCATCAAATTGAGAACCAACGCCACTTGTGATTCCATGAACCTGGTGTATTTACTCAAATGTCCCTGCGGACTGCCTTATGTAGGCAAAACCGAACGAAAGATTAAAGTTCGCTTAACCGAACACAAAAGCACTATCAGGAACAGATCAACCAAAGCCCCACTAGCTGCTCACTTCATTACACACCAGCATAACGTGAGCCAACTGAAGTTCCTTGTCTTGGAGGTTGTCCCACTGAAAGTAGGCGTTGACAACAAGAAACTACTACTCCAAAGGGAGACAGCGTGGATCAAGAGACTGGATGCCTGCCAGCCCGAGGGGCTCAATGACAGACTCGAATATAGTTGTTTCTTATAGAGAATTGTTGTCTCATATCTATACACATCCAATTGTTTTCTGTCTTTAACTACATGTCTTGATCCTGTTTCACTTCCCCCACTCTCCCCTCCCCTTCAGCTTAAATGGCTGTCACTCTGTTATTTGCTACTTAGTCCTTTTCTGACTCTTTCATACTTCACACTTCCTCTTGTCTACTATTTCATACTTTTCCCTTGTCTACAATTTCTCTGGTAAAATTTAATTTTCTTTACCTTCTTACAATTTATTTTTCTTTACCTTCTTGTTTTTTTCTTCAGCAACAGGTCGCTGTTATCCACTACAGTTGATTTTCCACCTTTTTCTTATTTACCTCTCACTCATACTTTCTGTCCATCGTTTGATTTATTTATTGTCATGTTAACTATGATGTTACCGTGTATGTATACCATTTAGAACCCATTTAAATATGGCCGCCATTCTCGAATTTAAATGCAGTGCTAGTTCACGTTTAATTTGGGTTTTATTTTTCACCCGATATGTTATACCATTTTACCCCACATTTTTTGGCACTTTACTATGTTTTTAACCTCGTTGAGTATTCACCGATTTGATAGTTCCATCTACCCACATTCCCGCTAGTCCGTTTTTTACCTTCACAGCACTCTATTTACTTCCGTATCTCTCGCGTTCATTCACAAACCCTCGGCAACACGGCGTTTGGCGCGCTGCGACTTTCACCCATCGGTAAGCTTTTTTCCACATTACCGTTCACTCTTAAGGCTAATTTTATCTATGGCATTGTGAAAAAAAAACCCACTATTTGTAATCCGAGTTTCCGATTGCCTTCAACTTCACGCACACGTAAGGGGTCTCGGATCCTTCAGGCACCAGCCCAGGTTCTTTTTTCATCTTAGACACGGTGATTCCTTTTTCCACTCACTTTAACCGCATGACAAGGCTCATCTTTTTCACTTCCATTTCTGACAGGACGATTTGGTTTATTTTGTGCACATTTTCCCTTTTCTCTTCCCCACGACGTCACTTTAGACTTGCATGTTTTTATTGCACCCACACATTACGTTTCTTTCAGCTTGTGGCTGCGAGCTCCCCTTCCTGATTTCAATTCATTTACTTTCAGATCCTTTGCTATCCCCTGACGAAGGGCCCAGCCCGAAATGCATAGGGATGATGCATAGATCCATGGATGTTGTTTAAACATTGTCTTTAAAGCTCTGTTTCACAAAGGAGTCACTATGAAGATTTAATATGTGACCCACCTAATAAATTATCTTCGAGAAAGATTACTTTGACTACGCTTGTTTGAACCACACGAAACACAATTTTGAAATCATTATTCAGGAGTTTTATCTCCAACAGGAGTGCCCCTGGAAACAGTGCAAGCCCCCCTTGCACTCCTCTGTCTGTTGTTCAAATTCCTGTCCCTACCGGCCGGAAGGGACCATTTCCTGGCACCCTAAAATACTCACCATTGGTCAACCTTATTCATTTGATGAACATTGCATACCCCGTGTGCCGCCATCTTCCACTCATCTTGCTTATCAACCTGGGAGATCCCAACCTTAGATTCACAGGCCATCACAGCAACTCCAGGGTAGAATTTTTAGATATAGCCATCAAAGAAGAGGAGGGCTTCTTGAAAGTTGAACTTTTCACTAAACCAACGGACAAAAACTCACTCCTCCACTATTCGAGCAATCACCCCAAAGCACAAAGGGACAATGTGCCCTTTGGAGAATTCCTAAGACTGAGACGAAATTGTTCCAATCTGGACGATTTCTATAGACACTCTGAGAACATGACAAAAAAACTCAAGGAGAGAGGCTACCCCCACAAATTAATTAAAAATTCTCTCAAGCGGGCAAGATTCTACGACCGAGACAGCTTGCTCGATCAAAACAAAATTCGCAACAAAAACGATCTAGACAAAATAGTTTTTGTAACTCAGTTCTCACACCTGAGCAATCAAATTAAGAACATCGTGAACAGGAATTGGTGTATTCTTAATTTTAATCATGAAACCAAACTTAACAAACCATTGTTTTCTTTCCACAGAAATAAAACCCTGCGTAACAGCCTAGTTCATACATATAAACCACCTATGGAAACACAACGAACATTGACAGGGCCAATAGCCTCAGGCAACCACAAATGCGGGACCTGCTCGGTATGCCAGCATTGCATCACAGGCACCAGTCTGGAATTTAATGGGAAAATCTTAACCTCCAGAACATAAAACAACTGTAGGAGCCAAAATCTGGTTTACCTACTGATCTGCCCCTGCAACCTAGGCTACGTGGGGGAGACCAGTAGAGAACTAAGACTCAGAGTCCTTGAACATAAATCGGCCATCCGCACAAACAAATGCAATGCACCTCTAACAGAGCACTTTAAACAGGAGAATCACACCTGTGATGACCTGCGCTGGTTCATTTTAGAGAAGGTCAGGACTACCAGACGAGGGGGCGACACTGACAAATTGAGAAAAACCAGGGAACAATGGTACTTCTGTTTCCTTAACACCATCCTCAAAGGTCTAAACTCCAGGGAGGACTGGACAAAATGCATCTAGATCTCTTGATTCTACAGTCCCTTTCTGTAACCTTGCCCCAATCGATTGAGAGGAGAATTACTTAAAATACTTTTCTAGGAAGGTATAATTTCTAAATAGCACATAATATTAACCGTACGCACCCCATTTTCGGTCGTCCTGACCGTAGCACATATCTAGTATACTACGACATGTTCCAGTGCTCCTTTGAGCAAGCATTAAATACACCGCCACTATGTGAGAGTTACTACTCGAGTGCCTTAGATACTTTCCCCACAAAATAATGGGAAATAACTTTCCTATTCAACCCCTTTAAACTAAGAATATTGGGATATTTCTTATCGATAATAAGACATCCGGTCTTTTGAATCTTTTAATAAATACCTTCCGCACCATAGACGGGCTCACATAATATTACTAGACTACAATATCTAGAATGCACTACCATACTTTCTGAGACACGGCCCATCTCACTGTTAGACTCCCCTGACCAATCGGAAGACACTAGATAAAGACCAAAAAATTAGGATACAACAATACAAGCCAGACTATGCTAATCTCGTTGCCAGATCTCGGACCAATCACATGCTAGATTGAGCATTTAAAGATGGCGCTTTCTTTCCTCGGTCATTTCCCGTGGAACCAGAGAAGCAGGCAGTCCGTCGTGAAACAACAGGTAAGCACCACCATTAGGTTAGGTTTTGAGGCAATAGCGGTAATTGAACCAAGCAGAGTATTTCTAACCACCAGGCCCCCTTTTCCTATTCGATTCCTAGGAAAAGATTCCTATAACACGAGGACATGACGTTAATGCCTCTGGTTCTACAACTTAAAGACTAACGGTTACCAGAGAAGTGAGCAGTCCTTTGCGGATTATTAGGTAAACCTATATAACTTGGTGATAGTATAGAATATCAACTTGCTAACAATATTGTCCCCAACTGACCTATATCTGATCTCTATTTATTATGTTCAGAGAAACGGAATCTATCTCTGCAAAGACAAGACTTAGGCGCCTCTGGATTTTAACACTGTAGAGAAGAGCAGCAATACACATTGGGCAGAACAATTCTGAACTGACTGTATGCCCACGTACCTATAGTAACAGGTATGTCCAGCCTTGACTAACAATGCCTACACAGCCTCTTAGAAAACCAGTTTTAAAACTAAGACTTACATTAGTGTAAAGTTCCCTTTCCCTTATCCGTGTTCTACAATTTTTTGATTCACAGGAGCACCATATTGGTAGCATGACCTAGACACACAGTTTTATAATTTGCGTCCAACAATGGATTAACATAAAAGTTCAATTGAACCCTCGCATACGGACTCCAAGGTAAACGTCTCTTCCAAGTCATACAAAAGTGATAGAATAGACTGGAGTGTCCTAGGTTCGTCAATCTGGTATACGATTATTAAATGTAAATTTACGATAACTTTCATTCCCACACCCTAATAATTTGTGCCTATATAGTGAACCATTTAATTTTGCGGCCACGCAGAACAGCTCCTCCCCAAAGGTAGTTGGCCAAAGAAATAATAAACTATTTAGAACTTGGTCATTTTTTCCCCGAGGAACCAAGCTATTCCCCCAGATATTATCTAGGAAAGCAGAACAGCCCCCCCCCCAAAGATAGAGGGATTCAGGAACAAAGTAAACCATTTAAAATTGGATTAGCCATCGTTGAGGAATTATGAACATAGTCGATTTCTTCACATGTATGTACCAGAACTGTTGATCCTATGGTTAAAATACTGCAAATGCATTTACAATGATTTGTACAGCGAATGTATCCTTTTATTTCAGTTATTAAAACAGCACACCTCGAATAACCAAACAGTTTGTACAAAAGTTACTAGAACAGTCTATATATGTACGTACAGCTATGTACCAATTGTTACAGGTCAAGTTGCTAATTGTGTTTTGTATGATAAATGTAAATCATCATGTACTTATCAAACCTTATTGTATGTTCACTCCTCTAGGGTAACTATATTGACCCCAATACCTCGACAGAAATTAAAAGGTGTCTTGATAAAGGTGGACATAAATTTGGAAAACCACCGAAACGCGTTGACGCTTCACCCAGTATAATTCAGGATCTCAGCATCTTTGCTGATATACTGTATTATAGTGCACATAGCTTAGGTGTTAACAATAGAGTCCGAATATACAATTAGTATTGCACAAATTCCATGTCTTACAGTCTTTTCTGTCCTTGTGATTCAATCTTGCTGGCCAAAATTGAATGTTAAAAAAACGTTTTATTGTTTTATCTGTGTTGAGTGGGTTCCACTTTGGACCACTCTCCTTTTAACATTTGTATTTTCAAATAAATTGTAAGAATTCTTTATATATACTTGTACTTTGTAATTATTTTTCCTTGACCCTCTGGCTTCTCCCACTCATTTACGCTCAAGGGAACACTTTATTTCACTAGTCAGTTGGAGACACCCAGAGCCTGCACCTTGCGTTCAATTGCCCTCCATAAGGCCTTACCCTGGTGGATTTTAAGCTGCAGTCATGGGAGACAAGAAAAGGAAGTTTCAGTGACACTGTGTTATGTACCACTGTGTGTCAGTACAGGAGCATGCAAAAACATAGCACACCAATACAGAAATGTTGAGCAAAGGCCATACAGCATACCACGTAGTATATTTACAACAGATAATCTCATAAAAATGTATGCAGGTATGATGATGGACACCGTATCTGGCCATCTCATACACATGCAGAAGGCTAGCACAGAAAGCAATGTGAAGAAGGTCCTCATCTGTAATGCAGGATGTGCGTGAGCAAGACATACAATATATTGGAAATTATGTGTCCGGCAGACTCACACTACACACCCCTCAATGTTATTGGCCTGTGAATGGCTACCTGTGTCATGGAGGTCACATTTACAGACATGATCTTACATTCTAACACTCTTCTCACAAGGTCTGTCTTGTGCAATCCTCGGGCCTAAGATAGTTTATTGAGAAATAGGGTGGCAGGCAACCCATATGTTTCACTATGTCCATTTACTGATGGTCCTTGTCAAATTGGGCAGTATCTGTTCAGGCCAGGGGGATTCACACTGAGATTAGACATGGGCTATCAGAACATTCACATGCATGTACAATATGAGAGGGCAAACAGTGCCTATACATGCGATTCAGAACACATAATGAAAACAATGGAAGGATGTTGTTTCCGAGGTACATTAATCTGATGTCTCATAGGTGAATTTCCACCAAGAGAGTTACACTCAGGCATTTCAATCTTGTGCAGAATGCATACATATCCATGGGGGAATATGAAAATTGCACAGACATCCTTCAGTACCTTCTGTACAAAACACATTTTAATGTTACAAATGAGCATGTGAAAACCTCATGGACTATAAGACCCATTACCACAAGCAATGTTTGGTCAGACTTCGACTGTCCAAACCAACAGTGTTACTTTATGGCTGTAAAAACACTGCATGTCCCTCCCACTCTTAAAAGCAGCAATGGATCTGTGGAAATAAGGCTACACAACCCATTTACCTGAAGTCAGCATGCTAGACAGTGTATCACACAATTACATTACCCAGTCTCAGACCAATGTTTGTATTGTTATTGCTGAAGAAGGGCTGTAGAAATGTCCATGCTGCCATCCTCCCCAAATACTCAAGTGCAATATTTACTAGGCCATGTATGGAGGGAGCATGGTGTATCAAAAATGAGGATGCATGCAGATTACCTTGCACTCACAGGCACATACTACAGCAGAGCAACATCATGTGAGCACTCTTTGCACTCTCAAACTTTCACTCTGCAACACTTACCATTACATCTGGAGCACAATACTGTGAAAGCACCTCGTCCACCAAGATCTCCAGCTCCTCTGTGGTGAAGGGACTGGCCCTGATGTTCTCAGTTATGGCCATCACCGGGTCCAGGAGACATGAACAGCAGCAGTTGTGGGTGAAAAATGGCAGGCAGCAGTGTCTGGATGGAGTGGAAATATGTGGCTCTCTCCCAGACATATATAACCCCCTGGGGTTGTTTCAGTGGTTCTCAGCTGCTGCAATTGGTGTTCCTGGTCAGCTTTTTCAAGTGTAACCAATGACCAGGACCGCAGTGACTGTGCACGCCTACCTCGATTTTCAAAAGTGTATTTCATTACCGCGATCGTTGTTCCCATCGGCTGCAATGGCATTGGCGCAGGCGTTGTCACACTGCGGGGGCCAGGCGGTCACTACTGCAATTGTGCATCTTACAATTGTACCCAATAATTGGGCACACAGTCGCGGAGCATGCCTACAGTAGGTTTCAAATGTGTATATCACTACCTCGATTGGGGGTCTCATTAGCTGAAGGGGCATGAGCAGTGGCGGTGTCACACGGTGGGACCCAGGCAGTCGCCACCGCAATCGTGCATCTTTCAATTGTACCCAATGACCGGGCCCACGGTTGCGGAGCACGCCTACTGTGGGTTTCAAATGTGTATTTCACTACCTCGATCATGGTTCCATTTGCTGAAGGGGCATGGGCATTGGGGGTGTCACACCGCGGGGCCCTGGCAGTCGCTACCACAATTGTGCATCTTTCAATTGTACCCAATGACCGGGCCCACTGTAGCGGAACACGCCTACCACAGGTGTCAAATGTGTATTGGACTATCGCAGTTCCCATTGGCTGCAGGGTCATGGGCATTGGCGGTGTCACACCACGTGCCCCAGGTGGCATTTTTAGATTGGTGAATTCTGTGTTGTGAGTGCGCACTACGGATATTTTGTTAGGGATTTGGTAAAAGTTGGTGCGTGCTCCTCAGGTATACTCCCTGCACTGGAGTAGATACTGAAATCAAGATTTTTAGATTGGTGCCATTGACCGTGATTGCGGTGGCAGTTTACGCTTAGGGCACCTATGGACACATGATGCAGTAACAATGGCAATGGCCAGTTCTCATCATTGAACAGTAGACACTTACTATGAATCATGTCACCAGATAGTTAAATTCAATGCTAGTGTGGCATTTAACTCACTGATGACTACACATGCCATGTCAGTGCACAGGATTACATACATTGGCACGTACTCCCTCACATGTCACTTATGATTTTGTTGTCCATGATATGTTGTGTGATGGACTCTCAAATATGTAAACATGTTAATGTGTGAGATGGCTAAGCAACCCACAGAAATGATGGCCTGACTAAATAATGTGCCTGTTTCACTGTGTAGATTGTTGAAATCATGTTGATACTTGATCTTTATGCACACACTGTGCTCATTGTGTTGTCAATGTGTGCCCTGTCCGACTCATGCAAGAAGGTGTGGCAGGTACAGCAGCTACCTAGAAGCCAGCAGTGTTGCTGTTTCAGAAATGTGCTGTGTCAACTCTTCTCAGGGCTGTTGACACAAGATATCGGAATGTATCATTTTAGTTTCACATAGTCAAAATCTGTTTTGCGGGTACCCACTATGTACATACTGAACACGTGTACAACTACTTTAGTTCAAGGTGTCTCTACATGTGACTTGTGTTGTTAGCTGTTGTATCAGGCCAGTCATTGTTGGCGCTGTGTTAGTCAAAAGGTAAGATGTTGGACAAATCTCATAGGGGAATTGAATTGACACGTGTCCGCTATTATCTTATGTAGGAGGTGACCAAATGTGCATCGTCCATTCACATTGCTGGCGTACATGGAGGATAAGGACATCATACGTAAATTCCGTTTGGATCGACCTACCCTACAAGACCTATGTGGTCAGTTGGAGGCAGTGGAGGCTGGTGAACTTTGAAAGTGGTGGGGCGTAAATGTCCCCTAGAACTGGCAAAAGAACACTAGTGGAACAAGTGAGCCTAAAGACATTAAAGAATGTTTGTGGTGTGGGCGTAGTATCACCCTGTGAATTTTGAAGACAAACTAGGTAAAAATGGGGCATTTATAACAATCTACAGGTAATTGTTAGAAACCCAGAAGTTCTGAAGGGGCTCCTTCATGTTGCGCCAAAGAAACATTACCTTTATTACTGGATCTTGAAACTCCCCATGAAAACATGACAAAATTGATGCAAAACTGTGAACTTGTAATGTAATTTTTATTAAACATTGGTTACAGCTATGTGCGTTCCAAGCAGTAAAGAAAATCCAGGTAAGCAAAGCCACCTCGGCCTATCCATTTTCAAAAGCATCTTTCTTCACTTCATCGTCCCATCCAGTCCCTTTAAAAGAGGTTCTCGGTCATTTGTTTTGGCTGAGGTTCTACATGGAAGAGATAGTGTGAATAAGTCACAGGTTACACAAATCCCACAAACACAGACCACAGATACCAAAGCTTGACAATCTGACAGGCACACACAGCTGTTAGCAGCGCTCATTTACGAAGAAATTCCTTGATTGGAAAGCAGACAGATGACATTAATCGTACATGCTCTTGGTTCAGACAGTAATGCTGATAACATTACACAACGTTTACCAATAAAGACAGTAAAATGCCTCCACCAAAAAATGTGACTCACGCATTGCCCCTCAAAGGTGAGCTTACTTACCAGTGATCAAACAAATACATACAAGTGCACATTCAGTCACACTATGCATTGGCAAACCGAGATTCACACTCATCTGAGTTTGAGCAGCATAATGAAAATTTTTCAGCCAATAAACAAAATAACTTGGGTCATGGACCCCACAGAAGTCGCGCTTACTTTACTCAGTAGTAGGCAGTCATCTCATAAAAAGTAAAAGGTTGCGCACAGTCTGGTGGCATTCTAAGCTATGTACTGCACATATTTGTCTGTAGCAAATACTCTATTCCACTGAGGTACCTTATTTTTACCTGGTCCACAAATTAATTTACACCAATTCCTGCTTTGTTTTACTTTGCACCCTCCAGAACTGTTTTAAGTTAAAATACCACTCACAAACTGTTCATCAAGCAGCTACCCATCAATTTGACTGTAATTCAGAAAGAATCTGCAATCCGCCAGAGCTCATTTACACAGAGATGCGGATCTGAGTTCTGGAATGCAGCGGTTAAGAAAGGTAATCGTAAATTCACACCAACAGCTATGTGCTCCGCACTTTGCACTCTTGCACTTCATTTTTTTGCCGAGAAGCACATGTTATGAAGAGTTTTGAATGTACACAGATTGAAACACTGACATGATTTTGGCCATCGTTAATTCTAAAAAAGTCTAGTTGCAGCACGGTCTGCATAGTCTTCTCAAATGCAGGGGGCGCATAGACGCGGATCGCAAAAAAGTGAGCACATTTTGGGCTCTACAAGGTACCGCTTAGAGCAGGGCAGCCTCTTCTCAGAGCACTTTAACTAAATTTGAAACAAACTAGAAAGAGACATGGCTAGGCAATGACTTCCTTTAATAAAAATGCTCTTTTGTTTATGACGTCTTGGGGAGTGTGTGGAAAGCGCTGTTTAAAACAGAATATTGCTCTGAGGACACTGATGTCGCTCCGGCTGTCCCCTTTTCAAGAGAAAAACACTGGCCAATTGCTGCTGTTTCAAGAGTCTGAAAAGGCTGGGAATCTGTCACAGGAAATTCAGCAGTCGTGGCTCACAATTCTTGGGCGGTGGGGGGTGGGTGGGTGCGCGGGTGTTACCGCAAAGGAGGGGGGTTATAAAATAAGTAAAAAGGTAAAACATACCTGATCCCGGTCCCGCGCTGCCTCTGGTCCTGGGCCTGTCCGGAACAGGAACAGGCATACTCCCTCCCCTCCTGTAGCCATTGCAGCATTGTGATTGCTGTGAATTCCAGTGCAGTGCCCAGATGGGCACTAGTAGGGATGCCATTTTCTCTATGTAGGCTGCATGCACTCAGAGTGGTGCAAGCCACTTCTGCCCAAGCTGCCCACCCTAACCAGGCATATCCTCCCGCCCGCCCCCAACCATGCATACCACTGCATTCTGATTTCTCGCAGAATGAGAAACAGAAAATAAAAAGGTATTTAAAATACCATTTTATTTTCTGCTTCTCGCGTTGCAAGAAAGCGGTGAGGTGGTGCTTCAACGCCCTAATGGAGGAGTCGCCCTTGGTTGGAGCCCCATCTGAGAACGTGCAGAACTTATGCTTTGACACCAACATGTAATGTGATGGCGGCCCTGCATTTCTTTGCAACTGGTTTGTTGCAGTACCCAGTGTCCAGCGAAGGTGGGATGTCTAAAACAATATTTAGCATGGTGCAACGGGACGTCCTGTTCTTTATATTATTGCATACAAGGAACGCAACATCCATTTTCCCAGAATAAATGAGTTGGCAGCTCTGAAAGGTGACTTTTATGACCTTGCCCACATCCCTAATGTTGTTGGCGCCATTAACTGCACACATGATGGCCGGGTTCCACCACAGGCACGTGAGCACATATACAGGAACCGGAAGCATTTCCATTCCATTAATGTGCAAGTGTTATGCCAAAAGGATATGATAATCTCCCATGTCTGTACCAGATTTCCAGGATCAGTACATGACTCCTACATACTGCATAACAGCATCATACCACGGCTCATGACAAATCTGCATCCTGAGCGTGCGTGGATTGTGGATGAGTAGGCAGAGTCAAGTAGTGTACTGTATGTGTGACATGCTGTCCTCAGCTACAGTTATATTACAAAATTGGTCTGTGTATCTCACACCTAGGTGACTCTGCATATCCCAACCAGCCTTGGTTGGTGATCCCGCTGAGGAATCCCAGGACCTCGGGTGAAGTCCGCTACAATGATGCCCATGGGAGGACACGGCGTGTAATGGAGCACACTTTTGGCCTTCTGGAATCTAGATTCCGGTGTCTGGACAAGAGCGGAGGTGCACTACTCTACTCTCCCCAAAAGGTGCGTCAGATCATAGTTGCATGCTCCACAACTTGGCCTTGAGCAAAGAGATCCCCCAGCTCCTGGACGACGATAACCAGCAGATGCCCCCGCCTGCAAACCCACAAATGTCCAGTCACGAGGATAGTGGAGAGGAAGAGGGTGTCGACTTGAGTCAACCGCTCACCAACCGCTACATCCCTTGAGTGTGAGTGACATTGTACAACAGTGCTGTCTTTGATGGTAGTGAAAAGGCCTAGAGGAGATTTTTGACAGCTGCCTGTTGTTGGCTCTGTGCTGATTGCTGATGTTTGTGGCACTGTGTAGTCATGACCAGCCATATGATGTCTATGTTGATATTGTTTCTCATTGTAATGTGTGCTGGTTTCAGTACCTTGATGACTAGTGTTGGGTACTGGCTGTGATGCCATCACATGACAAGTAAATTTTGGTTTCTTGTGTCTTTCTAGGTCCCTTCAGCCTTTCAATGCCTCATCACAATCAGAGCTTCTGGTACATTGGAATCAGAGTCAACCTTGTACATACTGTGATTGTAGGAGAGTAGGATCTGCTCTTATGGTTACCCCCACTTTTTGCTAATGTTTCACTGTTTTTCGACTTTAGAATGACTGAGGCCCTGCTATCCAGAACCCAGCCTAGAGGCTTCCTCTCTAAATTGATTCCCAGTACTTCAGGTACACTCCAGTTTGGTTACTGGGGTACCCCTATGAGTTCCTTGTACATGGTACCTTAGGTACTAAGGGCATAGGTACCACAGAGGCCTACCCAGGACTGCAGCATGTATTACACCACCCCTGGGAAGCCTTCCAAAATGACACCACAGGACTGCTGCTGCAGCCTGGGTATGGGGGTGGATGCACCCCTTACTTAGATATAGGTTCAGAACCAAATTGGTGGCCAGAAGAAGCAAGATTCTAAGAACTCTGATAAGGGTGGGGAAAAGGGTAAGGACCAGAAGTCTTCTCAAGGTCCCCCAAAATTTGCATCTGGTGGGTTGTCCCAATCATCCAAAGGAAAAGGCCAAAAGAAACCATGGTCTAAAATCTGTAAACAGAAAACACATTGGACTAGTGATTGTAATAAGTTCAAAGACTCAACTCCAGACACCATTGCCCCTAAGGCAACTGTTCCCCCTAGTGCAGCTCCAGGTGGTGGTACTCAGAATAAGGGTGTAGTAGGGTTAACTATGGGTTCTGATATGGACTCTGGCCTAGTCAGAGTTCCAACTCAGGCTGTACTGATCTGTGATGGTGTTGTATGGCATTTTAGGATCCGAGTGAATTTTCCCGATTCATGCCCTTATATAGGTACAATTCACACTGCCCTTATATAGGCATAGAAATCATTACCTCATTTAAACATTGCCCATTCAGATCAAATACAGGCATGGATACTTCCACCCATATCAAAACGTCACAACGATTTCTTGGAACATCAGCTTAAGCAGTCTGGGACCTTCTCTTGCTTGAATATTGATTTGTCCAAAAACTCATGTGCTTTACAAACAACAACTACTCCCTTAGGGTTCTTTCCTGATGTTATTATGCCTGACTTTACGTCAAACTAGACACCTTCAAGTTATAAATATGCCTTTACTTGCTCTAGCAAGACACAGTGGTTCGGAGCAGTTCGACTATCTACTTGCCCGACGCAGCTCGCTACAGCATGTGCCGAAGGAAGTCGACCCTCCAGCTGACACACTGATCGAAAGGCTGCCTTTCTCTCGGCGAGAATCCATCTCCAGTGTTTCCAAGCTCTCCTTGCGGGGTGTTGGGAAATCGAGTCCCGAGACTGAGATACCAGACCTCCTTCATTCTAAACTAAAGGTATGGATCTGATAAGAACCTAGAGAAAACGTGGATAGATTCTTGGCAAAGAAAAATTAAACCTATGCTACACCACACTTACTTCGTCCCACACACTATGCTTAGGTTAGGTACATTGGGGTAGGCGTATTTTAGAAGCCCCAGTTGAGTACTTTTAGCCCTGGTTATTTATGTATACATGTATATATTGTTTAGAAACCCTACAATGCTCTTACAGTTTTATTTTATAATATTGTTCTCGCTGTACACATTATACTTTGCAGTCTGCATTACGATTGTAGCAGTTCACTTTACTTGCATGAGAAAGAAGACTGTTCAATAAAACCTTTTATTGAAAACGCCCGTCTCCCTATTTCTCTGCACCTCTGTAGAAACGAAGCATGCAAGAGTGACGGAGTGAAATACTTATCTATTGTTTCCCCCACTCTCTAGATTCTTTTCTTATTCTCGGGAAACAAAGTTGTCATGTTTATACGGTTGTCAGAAACTAATCCCTTCTTGTGAATTCGAGAAAGTTTCTAGTGACCTCTGAGCTAGCTGGCATTCACTATTAAGTTTAATATATTTGATAAAGACCTAGTCGACCTCAGTCCTACTTCTAATCTATAGGATATATTATTCCAATGCGCAGAGCCTATTGGGAATATAGGAACTACACTACAATGGAGGCATGGATATGTCCTCCTTTGTGAGTCTCAGTAATCTGGGCCAATACAGACAGCAGCCTTTGATTAATGTAAAAGAGGTTTTTGAATTCAGGGACACAGGGGAAAGTGTCACAATGGTGGCACAAGACCGTGTGGCTCCTGAGCAGATCATACTTGGTGAAATGTACCAAGTGACCAATGCTAGCAATGTCAGGACTGACCATGCCCTGGCAGTTGTTAATTTCTCCTGGGGAGGGGTAACTGGCTTTAAGATGGTTGTGGTAAGTGCAGATATTGGATTTGGTAGTTATTGAACCCTCAGATAGCCCTTTGGCTAGTCCAGTAGTCTTGGTTCCTAAACCTCACACCCAGGTTGGTAAGAGACTGATGAGTTTTGTGTAGACTACAGGGGTCTCAATGCAGTCACTAGAGCTGATGTCCATCCATAACCCAGAGCAGATGAGCTTATAGATACTTTGGCCTCAGCCAAGTATTCTGAGCACATTTTATCTGACAGCTGGCTTCTGGCAGATCAGACTAGCGGATGATGCAAAGCCTAAGACAGCATATTCTACCCCTAGTGGGCACTACCAATTTGTGGTGATGCCCTTTGGTTTGAAGAATGCCCCTGACACTTTTCAAAGGTTCGTGAATCAAGTCCTAACAGGCCTGGAAGATTATAGTGCAGCATATCTAGATGATATTGCTGTCTTTAGCTCCACCTGGGATAATCACTCCCAGGTGGAAAGCAGAAAACAGAAAGCAGGCCTAACTTTCAAGGCTACTAAGTGCCAGATAGGGCAGAGTCAGCTTGTGTATCTGAGTCACCTTGTAGGTGGAGGCCAGGTTCAACTACTGCAGAGCAAAATCCAGACCATCATGGACTGGGTTGCTCCAACTACCCACACTCAGGTCAGAGCTTTCTTGGGCTTGAGTAGATACTACACAAGATTTGTTAAGGGGTATGGATCCATTGTGACACCCCTGAATGACTTAACTTCTAGGAAAATGCCAAGGACGGTTCAGTAGACAGTTAGCTGTCAAAAGGTATTTGATGACCTGAAGCAGGCCATGTGCACTGCTCCCATTCTGCAAAGTCCTAACTACTCCAAAGTATTCATTGTCCAAACAGATGCATCTGAGTTGAGGGTAGGGCATTGTTATCACAATTGAATGATGAAGGTCAGGACCAACGAGTAGCTTTTATTAGCAGAAGGCTGACTCGCAGAGAGTGCTTCATTCATGAAGGCTTGGACTTGGATGTACATTTCTTTAAGTCCCACATTATGATCATTGGGGGCCAAGCCAAAGAAATGGAAAAGTCACTATTGTGAGGGAAACAATCTCACACGGGTAACGTTATTCTCATATTTGGGAGTGTTATTTGCCGAAAGGGTCTCCTGGATCCCCCAAATGCAGGCCAAAAGAAATATAATGGCAAAATCAACTGTTGCTGTTTTAGATTTTGCTCGCAGATTGGGCTCTAAACCCATACACGCTATGTTAAATATCTACAGGGCTAAATGTCTGGCCATTGCGAGCTATGGTTCAGAACTTTGGGGCTACAGAAATGCCGGGAATGTGCAAATAGTGGAAAATAAATTTCTAAGAAGTTTGCTAGCTGTACTGTCATCGACATCCACCTATATTATTCATCAAGAAATGGGCATAGGTTATATAACAGACACCATTGGAATGGCTCCTCTGCTCAAATGGATAAGTATTTGGACAAATCCGGAGCTGGTGATGAACCGTGTCATCATTCGTGACTGTTTAACTCTTGACTTGGCAAGTAGATCCCATGGTTAAATTATGTCAAAAGGACTGCAGCTTATTTAGGCAGACCTGAGCTCCTTGGTTCCCCAGAGAATTTGTTAAAAGCAGACAAATTGTGGGTTAAAAATATGTGTGTTCTGGTTTCTCAAAGTGAAAGAGAGCAGAATGAGTTAAGCAAAGCGTCTGTTCGGGCTCATCAGCTGATATGTACATCATTAACGATTGAGCCATACCTAACCATTGTGTCTAACCAGCACCATTGCTTCCTATTGGTTCGATTTAGGTTAAACCAACTACATTTGCTTTTTGCCATGCCAAAGGGATGGAAAAAGCTGGAGGACTTAGATGTATGTACCTGCGACAATTTCTCTACTCAGGATTCTCTGCATTTTGTTTTATTTTGTGTATATTTTTTGCATATCCGTAATCGTTTTATAATACCGATTTTAAAAGGCAAAGGTTTTACTCATGCAAAACCAGCTTTTATTTATTTGCAAACTAGCTTACCCATCGCGCGTTGCTGCGATCTCAGAAGAAAGGAAATTTAAGGAAACTTGTTATGATAACATTCAATTTACATTGTGTCTTTTTTATTGAAACTTATTAATTTTAATATGGAAAACATTTTAAAGAGTTGTTTAATTCTGTTTATTTATTCGAGTGCTTGTGGATACACGGTATTTTTTGTTTTTCCGTCTGATGCGTACACAAATAAATCAGAAGGTTTTCCGACGTTTGAGCTGGCCACATACAGTTGTCCATGTGAGAAGCACGGATTCTCCAAATCTAGTCTACATACTTGCAGCGATTGTCCTTGTGCTTTGTTGATGGTCATTGCAAAAGCGAGTCGCACCAGAAACTGTAAACGTTCAGTATTGGAAAGATTATGAGGGCTCTGGGTGGCCGGGGGGCCGATATTTAACACATTTTTCTTTTTATTGTTTTTTTGCCAGAAACATTCGCGGGAGTGTACTCAACAACTTTTAACAATTTTTTTTTTTTTGCCAGAAACCCTTGCGGGAGTGTACTCAACAACTTCCCAAAGTTGCATGCCGATCGGATGAATGGTGTAGTAATGCATAAAGGACAAACAGACAGACATACATTCGTTTTTATATATATAGATGTTAAATAATATATGGGACATTTTTAATATAGCTCGTTTTTTAACCGCGGCTGTCAGGATTAAGAAGAAAGGAAGTGCTGCTAATAATATGCATCTGGTGTCAGGACTTGTATGAAATTTACCCCTTTTTATTTTGTATATTAATAATTTAATTATGTCATTTTTGATAAATCGTTATGATTATATTATTTCATATTTTTTGTGAATTTCCTTGTAATGTATTTTTGTAGTATACTTTTATGGTTTTAATTAACCTTATAAAGTGAATTTGACTTACTGACTGACTGACTCCCAGAGAGAAATGCTGGTCAGATATTGAGAGGGAGGCCTTTGCTGTGGTTTTGGGTTCTGAAGAAGCTGAGGCCATAATTGTTTGGCACTCACTTCACAGTTCAGACAGACCATAAGCCCCTCTTATTGCTAAAACAGAGGAAGGCTGAAAACCCCAAACTTTTAAGGTGGTCTATTTCCCTTCGGGGGATGGACTATATACAGTGACACATATACCAGGGATTAACCATGCCAATGCAGATAATCTCTCCAGATATTTCCACTTTGAACATGAAGATTCAACTGGTCAAGGTTAGTTTAATGTCCCTGTGTTTTGGGGGGGGGGGGTTGTGTAGGAGAGTAGGATTTGCTCTCATGGTTACCCCCCACTTTTTGCTGATGTTTCACTGTTTTTCAACTTTAGTCTGGCTGGGGCACTGCTATCCAGGAACCCAGCTTAGCTGCTTCCCCTTTAAATTGATTTCCAGTACACTCCAGTTCGGTTACTGGGGTATCCGTATGAAGTATATGGTACCTTAGGTACCAAGGGCATAGGTTCCCCAGAGGCCTATCAGGGGCTGCAGCATGTATTATGCCATTTCTGGGAAGCCTTCCAAAATTACACCACAGGACTGCTACTGCAGCCTGGGTAAGGTGATGCATGTACCCATTACTTAGATATAGGTTACCTATATCTACCTTCAATCACTGTACACATAAATCTATCAGTCTCCCTATGGCAGGCCTTATCAATCCTTGAGGCAGGGTGCTGGGTTTTGTGTGAGAGGGTGCCCATGCATGAGCAGGACCCCTCTGCAGCCTTCGGAACCTATTCTCTAGGGCTGTTCTGTGATGCAGCCAGGCCATATACTTTTAAGTGCATTATAACCTCGTGGTAAATGCTAACTTTGGAATGGCTGCAGAGAAACATGTCTTGTTTGGTGTCAAACACTTTGGAATCCTGCCAGTCCTGGCAGCGGGGGTATAATTCCAGGTTAGAGACATGTGCACACCAGTATACCCGGTAGCAGTTTAAAAGAGCCCTGGCATCACAAAATGGATGCTACAGCCACAGACACTAGTCTGGACTCCTGCTGCTGGATGAAACTCCAGCTGGGGAGGCTTGGACAATAGGTTTCCTGTCATAGGGAGGTGTACCCACCTCACAGACAGGTTTTAGTGTATTGGGGCTAGGTGGGTGCACTCTGAGAGTGCTTTGAAGTCTGCACTGGGGGCACATTTGGTGTCCCTGTGCATAGCCCAGTTCAAACCGGTTGCAGGGGCTACCAGACCCTGCTCTGGTGTGAAACTGGACAAAGGAAATGGGCGTAGCCACCCCTCTTTCCAAACCCTCACACAGGTGGGTCCCCAGAGGATGTCCAACCCCTTCCTTGGGTATCAGAAAGGAACCCCTGACTACAGGACTTTAGATATCCCTGGATAAAACTCTGCAACTGAATCCTGGAACTTCAATGATCTGTTTAATGCCAGATGCCTGAAGAATCTCCCTTGGAGTAAGGGAGTCACTGACCTGCTTGGCAGGCACCAAAGAAATATCTGTCCGGTCTGCATCTCCAAAGCTCCTGCGGATGCTGAAGACTTTGCAACACTAGAGGTGGATTTCCAGATGTTCCAGAGGCTGACCCGAGTCCCCAGCAAAGCTGAGACCCATAACTCTTGTGGGTACTGTGGAACCGGAACCCTTGGACACCATGCACATTTGAAAGTGCATCAGCTTCCCGATGTCTCTCAAGGCTGTGCATTGAGTTACTTGTAGCCCAGTCCCCGAACACCTTTTGTACCGAAGATTGCTGGCCTACACTCCACAAGTGTTCCGTGAGCCTGCCCTTTGTGTTTTTGCTCGAGGTACCTTCGCGATGCCTGGTCTGTTGACTGGTGGGCCCCTGTGAAGGCAATTGCACTTCCATTGGGCTTCCCTGGTTGCTCCAGACGTACCCTGAATCTCCATCACTTGGGGAGTCCCCAGGACCTTGCTGGT
Source organism: Lissotriton vulgaris (assembly GCF_964263255.1). NCBI lineage: Eukaryota > Metazoa > Chordata > Amphibia > Caudata > Salamandridae > Lissotriton > Lissotriton vulgaris. Next base: position 1,500,493,741 of record NC_141691.1, read on the forward strand.
CCGCAGCGAAGCCTTTCTCATCTTCCTGCGTGGGTTGCTGTTGCCAAGGTTTGTTGGGCCCAATCCAGGCACTTGACATCCTTCGTGGGACAACTTGAATCCAGCTCCTGGTTGTCATGGACGACTCCTATTCCACGTGGCTGCAGAGTCAAGCTTCACCTCTTCAACCTGAAATCACCCGACATCGGTGGGCATTCGACTATCATGCCCCTGGTCACTGGCAAGTGACCCAGATTCTGTCCCCTCTGCTTTCAGGTCCTTCTAATCTTTGAACCAGGCTTGGATCACACCGGGCACTTTGACAGCAGCAGCACTTTGCAGCAGATCGCCATTGAAATCAACGACGATTCCCAACACCAAAAGACACCTATGCACCCGGCTTCCCTGGGTAAGGTAACTCAGGTTCTCCGGTGCTCCTTTGGGTGTTGGCCCTAGAACCCCTTAAGTCTAAAGGGGTTTTCTCAAAGTCCTCTCCTATGTCCTCTCCTAAGTGTCCTAAATCTTAAAAATTCCAACTGCGATTTTCCCCATAGAAGCTAACGGCGTCTCATGGCTGCGTTTTCACACTGCACGTGTCCCCCATAGGTCCCCTGTGTCACTACCTTGGGTGGTTCCTTGTGGCCCCAGCAATTCTACAGGCTCTAGGCCTTGTGTCTAGTCAAGTTGTGGTTCTTATACCACTTTCTTAATATATGGTTTGGTATGCCCCTAGGGCTCAACATGTATTGTGCTAATTTATTGTGTGATATTAAGTGTAACATATGTGCTTTTACCTCTAGCCTCATAAAGAGACTAGTAGGGTGTGTTTAGAATACATACATATATATATATATATATATATATATATATATATATATATATATATATATATATATATATATATATATATATATTTTCGAAAGGGCTGACAGCTTGCATCCACGCTGCAGCCACACAAAGAGACTCGCACTCCAGGGTCTGTGTTTAAAGATGTTATATATATATATACCTGGCATGGTTCTCCTTTCTTTCATTTGGTCATTCAAGAGATTGTAGACTGGTAAAACAAGCTGTATTGCATTCCTTCAAGACTCTGCCTGAGGCCGCTCTCCATAGCTACCACTAGGATAGCTTCCAATAAAGGTTGTCTTCAACCTATCACCTCTACGGGGTTGTTTGGACTGTTGCAAGGTGCCCACTATAATTATTGGACAGCATATGCCAGGCCAACTTCTCACAGTGATAAACATGGAGCTGACACAAAGACATAGGTGTGTAAAGAGTGTTTAGTTACAGTGTTTGTGACATACAAGTGATGTTTCAAACATTGGTGCAAAGTGAATTAACGAGTTGTCAGTGTTGGTAAATGAGACAATAGAGTAGTCAACACATTGATGTGGTGACACAGTCCAACAGACACCTACCATCAACATGGCAGTTTGGGTAAGGATAGTCAACAAATTTAATGTCAAGGTGCATAGAGGTGCCATCATGGCAGGCTCTGCAGCTGGTGTTTGGATGGTGCTTTGCCACATGATCCTCCCGTGCGGTTTCTCGGACTGCCCCTTTTGCATTTTCTAGGGGGGCCACTGCTGTAGGTTCAGCGGTGTCTGAGGCGTCATCCTGTTGCAGCTCACCCCTCTCTATCGCCGTAGCTGAGGTGGTGGGAGTATCATCCTGCGTGCCACTGGAAGTGGGTTGAGCGGTCCTTTGGGCAGCATGACTGTTCTTCAGAAGACCCACAAGCTGGCCCATGAGGTCCACGATTTGGCCCATACATGTGTCCATGGACCTCTGCAGCAAGCGGAGCTCATACACTTCTTCCATAACCTGACCCATGTGTCCCTGGGTTTGTTCATATGACCAAAGGACTCTGACGATGTTGGCCAGGGCTTCGGTCCCAGTGTCCTCTTGATTTTGTCCCCCAGTTGCCATCCCACCTTCCCTGCTGCCCTGTACCTGTGGCATTGCCACTCGACGCACCTGCAGACTCTCCTTGCCCTCCTCTGATTATGTGATTGTGTTTGTATCCACTGAGGTAGGGAGATTGTAGCAGGTAGCACTGGTAGTGGTGGTGGGTGAGGCCGCACAGGTCGTTGCAGCAGGGGTCAGCGCGGTTGTTGTTGCTGAGGTGGTGGTGGGGACAGTGGGGGCCTGGGACGTGGTGCACCCTGGCAGTCCGGATGTGGCAGGTTGTTGCTCCTCATCCGAGAAACATAGGGAGTCTGCATCCAAGAGTTCATATTCCAAGGGTGGAGACTGGCTCTGCAGGTCGGTGTGTCTTCTGCAGCAGTCAATTGTTGATCTCCTGTAGATCAGAGGTGAAATGGTTATTGAAGTGCACTGCACAAGCTTGGTGTTAGACGTTTGGATGTTACATGTGATACACTACACAGTTTACATTGATATCACTTTGTATGGCTGCAAGGTACTGCGCATCATGACATGATGTGGAAGTACCTACATTACCTGTCCATAGTGTGACATGTCAATTGATACTATGCTCCACGTATACATTGTGTGATTACAAGGCATGTCGTCATCTAACAACTTGCAGCACATCAACTTTATGTGATGTGTCTTTTGGGTTTGCTCTGCAAGGAAGACGTTACATTTGAGCAAGCACTAGCCATTGTAATCTTATGCATACCGTTAGAAATGGGATTTCTGGTTGGCTAGGGCATGCACCTAAGCCAGGCAGAAACCACAACTCTAGTCAGTGCAAGGGAGTTACACACTGAAGATAACCCCTGCCCTTGGTAGCAGGGCACAAGCAGTCAGGCTTATCGCAGAGGCAATGTTTAAAGTTTTTGCGCAACATGTACACACCCAGCAGCAACTCACTAGGCACACTACAAAAGAGACTGCACATAAGGTTATATAAAAAATAGCCTTTGTATTACCCAAAACACATTATAATTATAATTACACAGATACACTACGCCAACTGGCACTAGGTAATATTTACAGGGGATTATACACACATGACAGGGCCAATCGGGCCATTGTCAGAACCTTTTGGAAAGCACTAGTAGCACATATAAAACACAACAAGTGTTACTGGAAAAATACTGTACTTGGCAATATCACCTGCAACATAAACGCATTTTGTCTGCATCACATTAGCATGAAACTAAAACACCATAGCATGATATTAGGCATAAAACACATCATGCATTTCGTTAGGCATAAAACACATTATGCATAAACATCCTGAGCATAAAATATCCTAAAACACAGTATGCCACAGTCAGATTAGGCATCACCATCCAAAATAACACCCAGGTCAACTGGCCTTTCACTGAAACTCATAAATGCCCTCTGTTTCCAGAATGTCAAGGCGTAAAGATAGGGCTTCTCAAGTAGCCCTCTGGCTGCCAAAGCAGCAAAGCCAAGGGGCACAATGCGCAGGCGGGTGCGGTGTGTATCTCACTCCTTTCTTGTTGCCAACAAAATGCCCCCAAAGGAAAATGGCACTGGCATCACCGTGCTGTGGAAGCTCTACTCCAGGACTCCTAATATAACTTTTCCCAAATGTTGCAGCTGCCCGCTCTCTCTAGCGGTGCAGCTGTGGTAAAACAAGCCCAGGCACCACCGTGACCCTGAAGTCCTACTTCGGGACTCCTAAATGCCAACAGGAAAATGCCCCTAAAGAAAAATTACACTGGCACCGCTGGGGCTCCCCTCTTGGACTCCCCTGATGCCCTCGATTGGCACCAACAGTGCTCAAAAAGACTTCAGCCCCACTCACTGGGGTTTCACACAGACTCCTGCAGTCTACTTCCTCCTTCAACGGCATGTTCTCCGCAGTCCTTCCCCCCCTTCTACCTGGTGGGGGAAAGTCTTCAAGGCAGCAAATGGAGCCCACGAGGCCCCGTTGCCTCTTGCTCCTCTTTGGGGCTCCAGGCTTCCTGCTTTCACCACACGCCTCTTCCGGCCACGCTCACAGTGGCAGCAGCTCCTTTTCTCGTGGCTTCTCAGAGCGAGTTGGGCACCCACTCGTAAATAAAGCCAAAAGTGGGGTGGGCTTCCGCTATTAAGGAAGCATCAATACGGGGTGGGCTCTTGCCACCAATAGCAGCTTCAGTGCGGGAGGGGCTCCCGCTCTGCTGCAGAAGCCCCCAAAATGCAGGGGAATCCCCACATCAGGATTCTCTCCCAAATTTGCCGCAGCCCAGTGCTGCAGTTAAAGCAAAAATGCTCCTCTTGTGCTGGAGCAAGAAAATACAGATGCAGCACTCACAAGGCGCTGGGACCCCACAGGTCAAGGGGAAAAGGCTAGCTCACAGGGCCCTCCAGCAGGGAGGCAGTCCCTTGTGCTGGTTCCTCCTTGGGCGAAGCAGCAGCCAGTCACCTTGAAGCACAAAAAGCACAACTTTTCCATGGGGTCACAGCCCCAATATTTATACACCCTTTTCCTTTGTCTGCCCTTGGCAAAGCTTGGGGGAACCAGCCTGAACAGGTTCTAGGGTTTTTTGGAGCACTTTGTTGACAAGGCTCCTCTTCCCTATTGTCAGGTGGGGGTTCGTCATCAGACACACCACAGGGGGTGGAGTCAGCATTCACCTAAGCAGGCACAGACCTATTCAGGGTCAGGGGACTACTCCTCCCACTACTCCAAATGCAGATCTCCCATTCAGCCTAGCGCTGACTCACCCTGCCCTCCCTGGAGCCACACACACCTCACCAGCCTCTGTCACTCCAAAGCCAGACATGCAATACACATCAGGCAGGCAGACACACAGCACACAGAAATACCAACTTCTAGAAGTGGCACTTCTAAAATAGGTATAATAAATCTGCACACACCATTGCATAGCATTTATTATTACCTTTCCAAATATACTAAACTTGACCATGCTGCTCCTCTCATATCAGGAATTAACACTGAAACACTTATCGGGGAATCCCCAATGCATTCCTATGGGAGGGCAGCCTCACAGCAGTGAGAAACCAAAATGTCTGTTTGTCACTACTAGGACATGTCACACACTTAAGGTACATGGCCTACCTTTTACCTACAATGCACCCTGCCCATAGGGCTAGCTAGGGCCTACCTTAAGGGTGGCTGACATGCAGTAAAAGGGGGTTCACATACATGGCACACACTTTAGGTGCCATGTCACAGTAGCAGTAAACCTGCGTGCACAGGCCCTGCAATGGCAGAGGCCTGGGAAAGTTTGAAAGGCTACTTTGGTGGGTGGCGCAATCAGCACTGCAAGTCCTCCAGTAGCATGTCAGATACTAGCCCGGGTATCTGAAATACCACTTTTCAAGGGACTGACAGGTAAATCAAATATGCCAAACAGGTGTAGACCAATCTTTACCATATTTACCACAGAGAGCATATGCACTTTACACTGGACAGCAGTGCTAAAGTGTCCACAGTCCTAGTACCACCAACACCATGTCAGAAAAAAGGCTAGGACAAAGAGCAAAAAGTTCAGGGATAACCCTGCAAAAAGGGCCACATCCAACACATACCTTTGTCATATCATGTACTTTTCTTTCTTTTACCATCTGACCATGCATGTTTTGTGTTCATATGGGCCTTGATGCTCTACCACCATGGGACTCACACATAGCATTCAGTGCTGTCCATTATTGTGCTCCGAATTTCTTCAACATGTGACTTTGTGGTTCAAACTTTAATTTCTGTGAACGTTCCATACACTTAGCTGTCTGCACACTGGAAAGGGCTATTGGATATATGCCAAGTTTGGTGACTTGTGAGGGCTGGTGTGTTCATATGGCTCCATGCTTTTTTAAAGGAATGGCAGGGTGCATGCACTGTCTACCTATCTGTTTGGTGACACAGTAGAGGGAAATATCTGCCACATGGTCTGGGTGTGGGGGGTGTACCATCCTGCTGAGCTTTGGGACAAGATGGCCTGGTGGGAGTTGTAGTGCAGGCTTTCCACCCACAAACTCCCCTCCCTGTTAAGATGGCTGCCTCCCTGTGAAGTGTATCAGAGGAAGGGAATAGGCTGCACATGGCTCTTGGATGGGGGAGTGTTCAGTCCTGCTCAGGGGTGGGACACAATGGCTGATACATGTTTCTGGCTGGGGGGAGTGCTTCATCCTTCTGTGTTTTGGGGCAAGTGGGCCTGGTGCGAGTTGTAGTACAGGCTACCCACCCACAAACGCCCCTCCCTGTTAAGATGGCTACCTATCTATAGGTTTGAAGAGAGCAATGCAATGACTGCCACATGGTTCTGGGTGCGGGGAGTGTTCCATCCTAATGAGCTTTGGGACAAAGGGGCCTAGTGGGAGCTGGAGTGCAAGCTTCCCACCCACACAGACCCCTCCCGTTTAAGATGGCTACCTACATGTGAGTTTGAAGAGAGCAATGCAATGGCTGCCACGTGGTTGTGGGTGTGGGGAGTGTTCCATCCTGCTGAGCTTTGGGACAAGGGGGCCTGGTGAGTGTTGGAGTACAGGCTTCCCAACCACAAACACCTATCCCTGTTAAGATGGCTGCCTCCCTGTGAAGTGGAGCAGAGGAAGGAAATAGGCTACACATGGCTCTTGTATGAGGGAGTGTTCCTTCCTGCTCAGGGGTGGGACAGGAGAGCATAAGGTGAAGGTGAGCAATGCAATGGTCGACACATGCTTCTGACTGGGGGTGAGAGTGCTCCATCCTGCTGAGCTTTGGGACAAGTGGGCCTGGTGGGAGTTGTAGTGCAGGCTTCCCACCCACAAACACCCCTCCCTGTTAAGATGGCTACCTACCTGTAAGTTTGAAGAGAGCAATGCAATAGCTGACACATGATTCTGGGTGTGGGGGGTGTATCATCCTGCTGAGCTTTGGGAAAAGGTGACCTGGTGGGAGTTGTAGTGCAGGCTTCCCACCCACAAACACGCCTCCCTGTTAACCCCTTGCGTGCTCGTGACAGAATCGTTCCGTCACGGCCCGCTCGCCGCGCGGCGTGAAATCCATGCCTGCGCTGAGCGTTCTATTGGGCGGGCTGGGCAGTGACGTAACCGTTCCGTCACGAGGACCGGAGCGCCACGCGGCCCCCCTCCCCCTTAGCACTGCGGCGGAATAGCCGCCGCAGCTAAGGGGTTAAGAGGGCTGCCTCCCTGTGAAGTGGTTTTTTTTTTTTTTTTTTTTGGGAACTGGGGGGTATGGCCCTGTGGACTGAAGTGGGGTTGGGCCCAATATATCTAGAAAAAGAAGAAAGTACCCACACTTCCAATTGTTTTAATCTCAACTTGTTTAGAGCAAGAAATGAACCAACCTTATCATGTTCATCTCGGCAATTATTTATGCCTTTTATTCGTTATTTTTACAAAAAAGCGATATTTTTAGAAAGAGAAAAAGGAGTTCTCCACAAACCTAGCCACACGTTTTAGTAAGTGATTTCTACAAAAACATATGTGCAAACATAGAAAAACAAACAGTCAATACATTTCATTTCATGATATGACGTGAGTTTAAAACAAACAGGTGGAAAAAGGAATAGTGAAATCAAATACGATGTCAAACTTATTATTCAATAGACATCAATGCATACATGCAATCATTTCAAAAATACTAAAATGCCAACAGATATTTTAAATCGATAAGGTTCAGTCCCCTTTGTCAACAGCAGACTTCCTCAGCAATTTAGGATTTAATCCTTTATGTCAAACTTATGGGGTTTAGTCCCGGGTTTTAGTCCTTTATGCCGACGCGTTTCAAGTGTGGGTATCCTGTGCCCACACTCTCATCAGGGCTGAATGAATCTTTTTCCAATCCTTATCCTAATGATAAAAAACATATGTATGCTTATTAGAACCCCTTCCTTGGGTTTTCAATTCTTTAGAAATGGTAAAAAACAAGGCGCCTTACCTCTGAGCTGTAGAGGTAAAGGTCACACTTGAATCTTTGGATTAAAGCTGTGTGCGTGCTTCTAGAAAAATATAAAAGTTATTGGTTCATGTTAGATAAAACTATCCAACATCATTCAATGCTGATAGTCAGCCGTTATGCGAAGCCAAGGCAGAGTGTTTTTACCTTTCTGAATGTGTCCTGAAGGGTCAATATTGTTTGTTATTTTCCTTCTATCTTAGTTACGGTTACACGGAACCACTCTTCTCACGTGTTTCTGTGAAAATAAGTGACCGAAATGCCATTATAGTTTCTGTCTATATTTAATGAACGGGGGGAGGGGGGAAAAAATTATTTTTGATCGCTCTGGGTAGTGAGCCACTGAGCCACTCACCGCGATTCTTCTCACGCTTTGGATGGTATCTTTGATCCTTCTTGTAATTCAACACTCGTACAGTTTTCTTTAATCTGCAACATTAAAGGAACGTTTCAAGGGCGCTATACTTGAAGGTGGGATTTTAAACTAGTTTAAGCGTTCTGGAGGTGACCGCTTACCTATTTCTTTGCTTGCATCTCCTCTCGCTACAATCCTCAGTCTGAATCTTCAGTGTTGTTTAGACCGGCTGTGACCAGTCTGGTTCTTAAAACGTTTTGGACCAATAGGAGGAGAGTATTGCGAGAGCACCAGAAAGGTGCCTTCTGGGAGTTGTAGTGAAATCAGGCAATACTCATAGTCTATTCAATTCACTCATTGAATTTAATCCTTTGTTGATGCTGTCAAACTTCATGATAAGGTATGCTTCCTTACGTAACAGCGCTTGTTCAACATTAGGCGACCTGTGTTTGGGGTCAACGCTTGATAGCACTGTCCAAGTGAAATCGGACTCCTTGTGATCAAGGGCCGCGAAATGGTCAACCATTGGGGCATTTGGGACTCTTTTCTTTAATCGTGATCGGTGTTGTGTAATTCTGGCATTCACTTGTTGGCAGGTTTTACCAATATATACTTTATCGCAGGCACACATTATTGCATAAACTACGTTCTTGCTTTTACAGTTTGTATGCATCTCATGTCTCCATTTGATGCCACTGTGAATGAATTCATTTCCTTCTACGGTGCTACTACAGGAGGCACACATACCGCATTTGTGGTGTCCAGTTATGGGTTTTAGTTTCCATTGTGATATAAGATCACTCGTTGGCTTAGCGACATAACTGTCCGCCCGGATGATTTGTTGGCCAATACTTGGATTTTTTCTCATCGCGAAGATTGGTTTTTCCAGGGGGTTTTCCAAACCCTCAAATAGGTGCCAATTTCGCAGTATTATTTGTCTGAATTTATTGGTATGGGCCCCATATGTGGTGACACAAACCAATTTGTTCAATTCCTTTTTTGGTTTTATTTGAAGGAGCTCCTCCCTAGGGGTATATCTCGCTCTTTTAGCGGAATGCTTTAACAATTTTTTTGGGTAGCCTCTCTTAATCATTTCATCGCAGAATGTAGTTGCATGTGTCTCAAAGTTGGTTATTTCAGAACAGTTTCGTCTAATCCTTAGTAGTTGGCCATATGGTAAATTTTGTTTAAGACCTTGGGGGTGCGCACTGTTATAATGTAAGATGGTGTTTTTGTCTGTCTGTTTTTTGAATAATGAGGTTGAGAACCTATCCCCTTCAATGCCTACTTCCACATCCAGAAAGGTAATTTTCTTATTGCTAGAATCAATTGAGAATTTTATGTCTGGGTGTCTTGCATTCACCCAGTGATAGAAATTGTCCAGCTCCATCTGGCTACCCTGCCACAGTAGCCAGATGTCATCGATATACCGTGCCCACTGTTTGATATTGTTACTGTAGGGGTTATTTTGATAAATGAATTTTTCTTCGTACTGGGCCATGTACAGTACCGCCATTTCCGGCGCGAAGGGACAACCCATGGCTGTCCCTTTGATCTGAATAAAAAATTCATTTTCAAATTTGAAATAGTTGCTTCTCAAAGAAATCTCTGCCAATGAAATAATGAAAGTGGTGGGGACCCTATGAGGTCTCTCACGCTGCTCAAGGTAATATTCCATTACTTAAAGAGCCTCGTCTTGAGGAATCTGTGTGTACAATTAATTGACGTCCATTGTGGCCATCAATTCATTTTCGCCATCTACTGTAGTGTCTTGGGAGGCCAATTGTCTCCGGCTGTGATTCAGCATTGGAACCTATTTCCAAGTATATTGATTTCTTTTTAAAGCCTTTTCTACCCCAGGTTAAATCCTATCTGAGGGACACGATTGATTTCATCAACAAATTGCAAGACACTACAGTAGATGGCGAAAATGAATTGATGGCCACAATGGACGTCAATTAATTGTACACACAGATTCCTCAAGACGAGGCTCTTTAAGTAATGGAATATTACCTTGAGCAGCGTGAGAGACCTCATAGGGTCCCCACCACTTTCATTATTTCATTGGCAGAGATTTCTTTGAGAAGCAACTATTTCAAATTTGAAAATGAATTTTTTATTCAGATCAAAGGGACAGCCATGGGTTGTCCCTACGCGCCGGAAATGGCGGTACTGTACATGGCCCAGTACGAAGAAAAAATCATTTATCAAAATAACCCCTACAGTAACAATATCAAACAGTGGGCATCGATGACATCTGGCTACTGTGGCAGGGTAGCCAGATGGAGCTGGACAATTTCTATCACTGGGTGAATGCAAGACACCCAGACATAAAATTCTCAATTGATTCTAGCAATAAGAAAATGACCTTTCTGGATGTGGAAGTAGGCATTGAAGGGGATAGGTTCTCAACCTCATTATTCAAAAAACAGACAGACAAAAACACCATCTTACATTATAACAGTGCGCACCCCCAAGGTCTTAAACAAAATTTACCATATGGCCAACTACTAAGGATTAGACGAAACTGTTCTGAAATAACCAACTTTGAGACACATGCAACTACATTCTGCGATGAAATGATTAAGAGAGGCTACCCAAAAAAATTGTTAAAGCATTCCGCTAAAAGAGCGAGATATACCCCTAGGGAGGAGCTCCTTCAAATAAAACCAAAAAAGGAATTGAACAAATTGGTTTGTGTCACCACATATGGGGCCCATACCAATAAATTCAGACAAATAATACTGCGAAATTGGCACCTACTTGAGGGTTTGGAAAACCCCCTGGAAAAACCAATCTTCGCGATGAGAAAAAATCCAAGTATTGGCCAACAAATCATCCGGGCGGACAGTTATGTCGCTAAGCCAAAGAGTGATCTTATATCACAATGGAAACTAAAACCCATAACTGGACACCACAAATGCGGTATGTGTGCCTCCTGTAGTAGCACCGTAGAAGGAAATGAATTCATTCACAGTGGCATCAAATGGAGACATGAGATGCATACAAACTGTAAAAGCAAGAACGTAGTTTATGCAATAATGTGTGCCTGCGATAAAGTATATATTGGTAAAACCTGCCAACAAGTGAATGCCAGAATTACACAACACCGATCACGATTAAAGAAAAGAGTCCCAAATGCCCCAATGGTTGACCATTTCGCGGCCCTTGATCACAAGGAGTCCGATTTCACTTGGACAGTGCCATCAAGCGTTGACCCCAAACACAGGTCGCCTAATGTTGAACAAGCGCTGTTACGTAAGGAAGCATACCTTATCATGAAGTTTGACAGCATCAACAAAGGATTAAATTCAATGAGTGAATTGAATAGACTATGAGTATTGCCTGATTTCACTACAACTCCCAGAAGGCACCTTTCTGGTGCTCTCGCAATACTCTCCTCCTATTGGTCCAAAAAGTTTTAAGAACCAGACTGGTCACAGCCGGCCTAAACAACACTGAAGATTCAGACTGAGGATTGTAGCGAGAGGAGATGCAAGCAAAGAAATAGGTAAGCGGTCACCTCCAGAACGCTTAAACTAGTTTAAAATCCCACCTTCAAGTACAGCGCCCTTGAAACGTTCCTTTAATGTTGCAGATTAAAGAAAACTGCACGAGTGTTGAATTACAAGAAGGATCAAAGATACCATCCAAAGCGTGAGAAGAATCGCGGTGAGTGGCTCAGTGGCTCACTACCCAGAGCGATCAAAAATAATTTTTTCCCCCCTCCCCCCGTTCATTAAATATAGACAGAAACTATAATGGCATTTCGGTCACTTATTTTCACAGAAACACGTGAGAAGAGTGGTTCCGTGTAACCGTAACTAAGATAGAAGGAAAATAACAAACAATATTGACCCTTCAGGACACATTCAGAAAGGTAAAAACACTCTGCCTTGGCTTCGCATAACGGCTGACTATCAGCATTGAATGATGTTGGATAGTTTTATCTAACATGAACCAATAACTTTTATATTTTTCTAGAAGCACGCACACAGCTTTAATCCAAAGATTCAAGTGTGACCTTTACCTCTACAACTCAGAGGTAAGGCGCCTTGTTTTTTACCATTTCTAAAGAATTGAAAACCCAAGGAAGGGGTTCTAATAAGCATACATATGTTTTTTATCATTAGGATAAGGATTGGAAAAAGATTCATTCAGCCCTGATGAGAGTGTGGGCACAGGATACCCACACTTGAAACGCGTCGGCATAAAGGACTAAAACCCGGGACTAAACCCCATAAGTTTGACATAAAGGATTAAATCCTAAATTGCTGAGGAAGTTTGCTGTTGACAAAGGGGACTGAACCTTATCGATTTAAAATATCTGTTGGCATTTTAGTATTTTTGAAATGATTGCATGTATGCATTGATGTCTATTGAATAATAAGTTTGACATCGTATTTGATTTCACTATTCCTTTTTCCACCTGTTTGTTTTAAACTCACGTCATATCATGAAATGAAATGTATTGACTGTTTGTTTTTCTATGTTTGCACATATGTTTTTGTAGAAATCACTTACTAAAACGTGTGGCTAGGTTTGTGGAGAACTCCTTTTTCTCTTTCTAAAAATATCGCTTTTTTGTAAAAATAACGAATAAAAGGCATAAATAATTGCCGAGATGAACATGATAAGGTTGGTTCATTTCTTGCTCTAAACAAGTTGAGATTAAAACAATTGGAAGTGTGGGTACTTTCTTCTTTTTCTAGATATATTGGGCCCAACCCCACTTCAGTCCACAGGGCCATACCCCCCAGTTCCCAAAGTATTTGAGCGGGTTGTTACCCGAGTGGGTCTGGACTTTGACCTTCACGGTCAACTTCCCAGATCATTTGATCAATTCAAATCAGGAGAAAACCTCCTGCAAAAGTATGTCAGAGAATGAGACGCTGTCCTTCACAGAAAGCCACATCAAAAATTTAATAGCTTCTAACCCCTTCCCAGGCCTTTCATTAAGCACCACTGCAAAAAATCAAAATGAGGCTGACAAACTAACTAGGCTTCAAAAGAAACATATAAGAACCGAACTTCACGGTTATTTCCTTCTACAGCACCTCCAGGCTGGCACCATACCGTGGGGATTACAGGTTAAGAACATTCCTGTAATCTTTGTTGAGGACGTTGAATATAAAAAAGGTTTCAGCTACATTAACACAAAATGTAGCAGAGACCTGATGGTCCACACAATAGAGACGGCCCAACGTTTATGCAGGCAGGAAGAACAGGAAATTGCAGATTTGATAAAGGCTATTGCAGATACCAAAACTGAAACTGAGGCTAAAGCTCTACTAGAGAAGATTGAAAAGGAAATACAAACCTTTAAAGACATCACGATAAGCACTAAAACTTCTCAATTTGAAAGAGATTCCAAGTCATTTAAACTTGATCAAGTATATCCCTTCTTAAAGGAGGACTACTACACAACGGTAGAGTCCAGGAGGGCTTTGAATACTTTCCAAGGAAGATCAAAAACAAGATTTTCCACCTTTTCTTCCACCTCGTCATCGGGGTCTTCTCCTGAGTCACGACAAGATAGACAAGGGGGACAAAATAAAAAGGGTGCAAATCAACCTTTTTTAGGGAGAGGCGGGCAACAGCCGGTCCGCTTCAAACAACCATGGGAGATGCGCAAGAGGAACAGATACTACAACAATTAGATACGTCTACCATTGTTAATCTTTCAGAAAAAATTTTAACGCCAGATGAAAAATTGATTCTATGTAGGGGCTTAAAGTTTGTGCCCAGTCGAAGAACAGACTTCACCAAACTTAAGCTGGAGGCAATCGAATTTTGCCGAAAGATCAGGTTGAGAACCTTCTTTGCCGGTGCCGAACCCACCCCAGAGAGGGAAACCACTGGGTTGAGGGTGAAATCGAAATTTCTGCCAATGACAAATATACCCAAACAAGTTTACGCTTTTGAACAGACGATTCTATCATCACTCACAAAATTGGAAAAAAGTAAAAGCTTCATCCGTCACAATGTCAGCAAGAATCAATTGATGGCCATTAAAAATCTAAAAACAGACACCTCGATTGTGATTAAGCAAGCGGATAAGGGGGGAGCGGTGGTAATTTGGCCGCGTACGATGTATCTATCCGAGGGTAGAGCACATGTAAACAACAGGGAATGGTATAGACCAGTCAAAGAGGACCCATTGTTAGAGATTCAAAATAAGATTAGCAAACTCACAAAAGAAGGTTTGGAAAATGGGTTCCTGGGCCCAAAGGAGTTCGGATTTTTAAACAAAAAGTCACCACGAACACCGATACTATACTTCTTGCCAAAGATCCATAAAAACCAACAGACACCCCCCGGGAGGCCAATTGTCTCCGGCTGTGATTCAGCATTGGAACCTATTTCCAAGTATATTGATTTCTTTTTAAAGCCTTTTCTACCCCAGGTTAAATCCTATCTGAGGGACACGATTGATTTCATCAACAAATTGCAAGACACTACAGTAGATGGCGAAAATGAATTGATGGCCACAATGGACGTCAATTCATTGTACACACAGATTCCTCAAGACGAGGCTCTTGAAGTAATGGAATATTACCTTGAGCAGCGTGAGAGACCTCATAGGGTCCCCACCACTTTCATTATTTCATTGGCAGAGATTTCTTTGAGAAGCAACTATTTAAAATTTGAAAATGAATTTTTTATTCAGATCAAAGGGACAGCCATGGGTTGTCCCTACGCGCCGGAAATGGCGGTACTGTACATGGCCCAGTACGAAGAAAAATTCATTTATCAAAATAACCCCTACAGTAACAATATCAAACAGTGGGCACGGTATATCGATGACATCTGGCTACTGTGGCAGGGTAGCCAGATGGAGCTGGACAATTTCTATCACTGGGTGAATGCAAGACACCCAGACATAAAATTCTCAATTGATTCTAGCAATAAGAAAATGACCTTTCTGGATGTGGAAGTAGGCATTGAAGGGGATAGGTTCTCAACCTCATTATTCAAAAAACAGACAGACAAAAACACCATCTTACATTATAACAGTGCGCACCCCCAAGGTCTTAAACAAAATTTACCATATGGCCAACTACTAAGGATTAGACGAAACTGTTCTGAAATAACCAACTTTGAGACACATGCAACTACATTCTGCGATGAAATGATTAAGAGAGGCTACCCCAAAAAATTGTTAAAGCATTCCGCTAAAAGAGCGAGATATACCCCTAGGGAGGAGCTCCTTCAAATAAAACCAAAAAAGGAATTGAACAAATTGGTTTGTGTCACCACATATGGGGCCCATACCAATAAATTCAGACAAATAATACTGCGAAATTGGCACCTACTTGAGGGTTTGGAAAACCCCCTGGAAAAACCAATCTTCGCGATGAGAAAAAATCCAAGTATTGGCCAACAAATCATCCGGGCGGACAGTTATGTCGCTAAGCCAAAGAGTGATCTTATATCACAATGGAAACTAAAACCCATAACTGGACACCACAAATGCAGTATGTGTGCCTCCTGTAGTAGCACCGTAGAAGGAAATTAATTCATTCACAGTGGCATCAAATGGAGACATGAGATGCATACAAACTGTAAAAGCAAGAACGTAGTTTATGCAATAATGTGTGCCTGCGATAAAGTATATATTGGTAAAACCTGCCAACAAGTGAATGCCAGAATTACACAACACCGATCACGATTAAAGAAAAGAGTCCCAAATGCCCGAATGGTTGACCATTTCGCGGCCCTTGATCACAAGGAGTCCGATTTCACTTGGACAGTGCTATCAAGCGTTGACCCCAAACACAGGTCGCCTAATGTTGAACAAGCGCTGTTACGTAAGGAAGCATACCTTATCATGAAGTTTGACAGCATCAACAAAGGATTAAATTCAATGAGTGAATTGAATAGACTATGAGTATTGCCTGATTTCACTACAACTCCCAGAAGGCACCTTTCTGGTGCTCTCGCAATACTCTCCTCCTATTGGTCCAAAAAGTTTTAAGAACCAGACTGGTCACAGCCGGTCTAAACAACACTGAAGATTCAGACTGAGGATTGTAGCGAGAGGAGATGCAAGCAAAGAAATAGGTAAGCGGTCACCTCCAGAACGCTTAAACTAGTTTAAAATCCTACCTTCAAGTACAGCGCCCTTGAAACGTTCCTTTAATGTTGCAGATTAAAGAAAACTGCACGAGTGTTGAATTACAAGAAGGATCAAAGATACCATCCAAAGCGTGAGAAGAATCGCGGTGAGTGGCTCAGTGGCTCACTACCCAGAGCGATCAAAAATATTTTTTTCCCCCCTCCCCCCGTTCATTAAATATAGACAGAAACTATAATGGCATTTCGGTCACTTATTTTCACAGAAACACGTGAGAAGAGTGGTTCCGTGTAACCGTAACTAAGATAGAAGGAAAATAACAAACAATATTGACCCTTCAGGACACATTCAGAAAGGTAAAAACACTCTGCCTTGGCTTCGCATAACGGCTGACTATCAGCATTGAATGATGTTGGATAGTTTTATCTAACATGAACCAATAACTTTTATATTTTTCTAGAAGCACGCACACAGCTTTAATCCAAAGATTCAAGTGTGACCTTTACCTCTACAACTCAGAGGTAAGGCGCCTTGTTTTTTACCATTTCTAAAGAATTGAAAACCCAAGGAAGGGGTTCTAATAAGCATACATATGTTTTTTATCATTAGGATAAGGATTGGAAAAAGATTCATTCAGCCCTGATGAGAGTGTGGGCACAGGATACCCACACTTGAAACGCGTCGGCATAAAGGACTAAAACCCGGGACTAAACCCCATAAGTTTGACATAAAGGATTAAATCCTAAATTGCTGAGGAAGTCTGCTGTTGACAAAGGGGACTGAACCTTATCGATTTAAAATATCTGTTGGCATTTTAGTATTTTTGAAATGATTGCATGTATGCATTGATGTCTATTGAATAATAAGTTTGACATCGTATTTGATTTCACTATTCCTTTTTCCACCTGTTTGTTTTAAACTCACGTCATATCATGAAATGAAATGTATTGACTGTTTGTTTTTCTATGTTTGCACATATGTTTTTGTAGAAATCACTTACTAAAACGTGTGGCTAGGTTTGTGGAGAACTCCTTTTTCTCTTTCTAAAAATATCGCTTTTTTGTAAAAATAATGAATAAAAGGCATAAATAATTGCCGAGATGAACATGATAAGGTTGGTTCATTTCTTGCTCTAAACAAGTTGAGATTAAAACAATTGGAAGTGTGGGTACTTTCTTCCTTTTCCCTGTGAAGTGGAGCAGAGGAAGGAAATAGGCTACACATGGCTCTTGGATGAGGGAGTGTTCCATCCTGCTCAGGGGTGGGACAGGGGAGCATAAGGTGAAGGTGAGCAATGCAATGGTTGACACATGCTTCTGGCTGGGGGTGGGAGTGCTCCATTCTGCTGAGCTTTGGGACGAGTGGGTCTAGTGTATTTGCATTTTGTATAGGATATTTCTAAAGCGCTAACTGTCGCTCTGGAAGGAGCATCCTGGCGCTGAGCGAGTATACGAACCAAATATCAAGATCTAAATGGCAGCCATTACAAAGCCATCTGACAGACTAAAAATCCATGTTTTTAAATGCTTCCTGAAGGCAGTTTCCTGTACGAGGAGTCGGAGGTTGAGGGGCATAGTATTCCAGGCTTTGGAGGCCAAGACTGTGAGGGTCTTGCCTCCTTTGGTTTTGAGCTTAAATCTTGGAATGTTAATTAAATTACCACCAGACGACCTCAGAAATCTCGGGGGATCATAGCGGGTGAAACGTTTCGCGAGGTATCTCGGGCCTGTCTTATTAAGGGATCTAAAAGCGGTAAGTAAGATCTTAAACAGAATCCTTTTATGTAGGGGTAACCAATGAAGGGTCTGGAGAGCAGCATAGGCAGAAGATCTTATAGATGATGTAAGGACTAGTCTTGCTGCCGCATGTGGCAAGCTCTGTAATTTTTTTAATTTTGCTTTTTTAACTCCAGCCATTAGCCCGTTACAATAATCTAGTCGTGATAATATCAAGGCTACTGCCACCGACTTTCTAGAGTCTGTAGGCATGAAGTCAAAGAACTTCCTAAGGGATTTAAAGAGCCTGAAACAGCTTCCTGCAGTATTTCTAACATGTTGGTCAAATGTAAGAGAGGAGTCAAATAGGACTCCTAAATTTCTTGCAGTTACAACTGAGTGAGGTGGAACGGTCCTTTGGATAGAAGAAAACCTCTGTGGCCAGAGGTAAGATCTCAGTTTTGTTGGTGTTACATCTCAAATGATTATTTGCCATCCAGCGGAATACATACGTCAAGCAGATCTTAAAGTTTTGTTCCGCATTGGTGGAATTTTTATCTAAAGAGACCACGAGTTGGGTGTCATCGGCATATGATGTTACTAATATGCCGTACGACTCTATCAGTGCAAGAAGAGGGACCATGTAAATATTAAATAGTAACGGGCTCAAAATAGACCCCTGTGGGACCCCAGATGAGACCCTTTTTTCGTTTGAAAGAAAAGGGCCCAAAGAGACCGTTTGAGTTCTATTAGACAGAAAGGAAACTATCCAGGCTAGAGCAACTTCTGTTATACCTATATCTATCAGTCTACAAATCAGGATTTCATGAGAGATGGTATCAAAGGCAGCCGTGAGGTCCAGCAATATCAAGACAACCTTTCCCCCATCGTCCTGCAGGAATTTGATAGAATCCGTAATCTCAATGAGCGTAGTTTCAGTAGAATATCTAGGTCAGAAGCCTGACTGTTGAGGGTGTAAGATGTTGGTGGTGTCTACAAAGTCCTTTAATTCCTGATAAACTATCTGCTCTGTTAATTTCCCTAAAACTGGGAGAAGTGATATTGGGCGCAGATTAGACAAATCAATGAGAGTTGTAGTGCAGGCTTCTCACCCACAAACAACCCTCCCTGTTAAGATGGCTACCTACCTGTAAGTTTGACGAGAGCAATGCAATGGCTGACACATGATTCTGGGTGTGGGGGGTGTATCATCCTGCTGAGCTTTGGGACAAGGTGACCTGGTGGGAGTTGTAGTGCAGGCTTCCCACCCACAAACACGCCTCCCTGTTAACCCCTTGCGTGCTCGTGACAGAACCGTTCTGTCATGGCCCACTCGCCACGCGGCGCGAATTCCGCGCCTGCGCTGAGCATTCTATTGGGCGGCGGGGCATGACGGAACCGTTCCGTCACGAGCACGGGAGCGCCGCACGGCCCCCCTCCCCCTTAGCACTGCGGCAGAATAGCCACCGCAGCTAAGGGGTTAAGAAGGCTGCCTCCCTGTGAAGTGGAGCAGAGGAAGGAAATAGGCTAGACATGGCTCTTGGATGAGGGAGTGTTCCATCCTGCTCAGGGGTGGGACAGGAGAGCATAAGGTGAAGGTGGGCAATGCAATGGTTGACACATGCTTCTGGCTGGAGGTGGGAGTGCTCCATTCTGCTGAGCTTTGGGACGAGTGGGTCTAGTGGGAGTTGTAGTGCAGGCTTCTCACCCACAAACACCCCTCCCTGTTAAGATGGCTACCTACATGTAAGTTTGATGAGAGCAATGCAATGACTGACACATGATTCTGGGTGTTTGGGTGTATCCTCCTGCTGAGCTTTGGGACAAGGTGGCCTGGTGGGAGTTGTAGTGCAGGCTTCCAACTCACAAACACCCCTCCCTATTAAGAAGGCTGCCTCCCTGTGCAGTGGAGCAGAGGAAGGCTACACATGGCTCTTCGATGGGGGAGTATTCCATCCTGCTCAGGGGTGAGACAGTAGAGTATAAGATGGCTACCTACCTGTTAGGTGAAGGTGAGCAATGTAATAGCAGACACATGATTCTGGCTGGGGGGAGTGCTCCATCCTGCTGGGCTGTGGGACAAGGGTGCCTGGTGAGAGTTGTAGTGCAGGTTTCCTACCAATAAACACCCCTCCCTGTTAAGCTGGCTACCTACCTGTACGTTTGAAGAGAGCAATGCAATGGCTTCCACATGGTTGTGGGTGTGGGGAGTGTTCCATCGTGCTGGGCTGTGGGACAAGGGAGCCTGGTGGGAGTTGTATCGCTGGCTTCCCACCCACAAACACCACTTCCTGTTGAGATGACTACCTACCTGTAAGTTTGTGGGGAGCAGTGCAATGGCTGACACATGGTTGTGCTACATCATGCTCAGCTTTGGGACTAGGGTGCCTGGTGGGAGTTGTAGTCCTGGCTGCCTGTACACATGCCCCCATGAAAATATTGTTAGCTACCTTTGGGGTAAATCAGAGGGAGTAAATGTTGGATCTGTGAGACATGTGTTGGGAAGAATGTGGTGCACTTGAGTGCATTTGGGCCTAGGAGGTGTTGCTTTGTAGTTGTGCAAGACAGTACATAGCAGTATAATGATAGCCATTTGTCTGGTACTTACCAGCCTCCACTCCCCCGGGTATTCCTGTGGGACTCCCTGGATGCAGTATGGCAAGCACCTTCTCCTCCCATACAGTGAATGTTCATAGTTGAATGGGAGGGCCACTACCAGTCATCTGAGCCAGCTTATGGTTCTTGTTGTTGCACTCTTTCACCTTGGTCGTGAGGTCATTCCACCTCTTCCTGATCTCCTTATGGGAGCACGGGATGGTCCGTACTGCATTGACCTTGTTGACTATCCTTGCCCACATTTCATTTGGGGTGGCCGATGGTGTCTGTTGGATGAGGTTTCCAAACAAATGTAGTTCTACTCTGATCACCTCATCTACCACCACTGACACATCATTGTTAGTGAATTTGGGCATTTTCTTCTGTGGCATGGTGTGTGATGTGCAAATAGGTAAAAGGTGCAGTTGTGGTGGTGGTGGTGATGTGTGTGGTTGTGAGGGTATGATGTTTGCTGATTCACCTCTCAGTTGTGCTGTGGGGTTGGGCCATTCAGTTGTTGAGTATTGCAAAGGATTCTGGTCTGGGAAGGGGCTGGTTGTATACTCAGCTATGTGGGTGGGTCAAAATGGAGTATTTATGTCAAGTGTGTTGTGTGAGTTGCCCTGGGATTTTTATTTTTCATTTACCATGGGGATGTGTCATTGGGGTGTGTTTGGTGTTTATTGGGGCTGAGACAGATTAATGGGCAGACTTGATAGCCTTGTGATGTGTTTGCTTTCGCCTGCCATTACTGGTCCGGAGCAACCGCGGTGGTCGGAATACAACAGCCCTTTTGCCGGCTCTCCCATCCATCAATAGTTGCGATTGCGGCGGTCGGAAACAGCTGATCATTCAGTTGTCACAGCAATCGTATCCTAATTTCACTTGCGGTCAATCCGTTGGCCGTGCTGCGGTGTTGGGTCTTTCCGCAACAAATCCGACCTCCGTGGACGGATTTTCACTTGCCCGCATGCTATCCTCGGTCTTTTGAGGAATCTGCCTGCAGCGATCAGATTACTCTGGAGATTCATTCTAATCTGACTGCCGGTTTTCCTATGGTACATGGGGACGGTTAATATCCGCCACCACAGCGGGCGGAATGGTTTTCCGACCGCCATTCTAATCAACCCCAAAGACATTTATAACGGACTCTATTAAAAGAACACTCAAAAGAGAAAAAAAATAATATTATGTATAATGTACACTAACAACAACTAACAACAGAGCATACAGAGCATATTTGATTCACGAAGATAACTTAGAGGCTATTTTGATACCAAAGTTCTTGACATTATTCTAAGGGTGTTTTTTCTCCAAAGCTAGAAGCCTAGAAAGGTAGCTCCAAGACTGCTGTAGGCCATTATGGTATGAGAATTTGTTTTACTTCCATTCAGCTTAAATTTGTCCTTCCACATTCAGGACTTCACTTTCTGGAGGGTTCTGCCAATGCAGCAGATGTCTGTTGGGCTGGCAGACATCTCTTAATTTGCCGGGTGAGTAATTTTTAAGGGCGATGGAGTATATTACAACATTGCCCTGACAGAGTAAATCTCATCTGCCAAACTCTAAATCAGACCCTTAGTCTCTGGCATGGATGTCAAAATTCCTTAAAGGTGCAAGGCATAAGAATGTGGTCGCAGAAGGATCCATGTCATTGAATAGCAGCTATTTGAATTCTTGGTGAAACTGTTGCCTTTTGGAGGGAAAGCTCTTAGTAAGAGAAATGTATATTGCACCCTCAGAAACGATTCCTCACCCACTAGCTACTTTTTGTGACTTCGCCTGATAAACATTTCTACTTTCGGACTTTGTCACTTTTTTGGGGGGTTAGATTTTTCCAGTGGGGTAAGACTGTAGGTTGAAGTTAAAGAGAAATCAACAAGGCTGGATAAATTCTATGCTGTGCCTAGATGAATCAGAGTTGGTGCTGCAGAGAAGAATGTAGCAAGAGAAACCTGAATCTTTGACCAGTGGTGATGCACTTTTGTCAGATTGGCTTGGATGATTTGTGCAGATCCATCATCAGTCCTAATAGGAACAAGTTTACAAAACATTTATAAGCTCCTGTTTTCATGATTTGTTAGGAGGGGTACACTTTGACACCAACCAAGGGACCAGGACATTGAGGACAGCATTTGGTGGTTTAGTGTCACTCCAGCAGAGGCCAGCAGATGATTCCAGATGAGGTTCAGCTGAAACTGGTCAGCTGGATATGTAGGAATGGTGTTTGAAGTTATTTTTGTTTTTTGTCCATAGATCCCAAACAGGAGTTCAGACGTATGACCCTTTAAGTCCACTTCTGTGGCTTCTGTACAAGATTTGGAGCAGATCCAGTCTTTAAGTCTCTTCTCTGGCCACAGACAGCAGGTCCAGCCTTTTTCTATTCTTCTAAAGTTACAAGCGTGATCTAAGGAGGGTACCGTGGGTGCCACATTTATGCCTAGTGCCAGCCTGGCGGTTAGGGAAACTCCTGACCACTCCTCAGCTAATGGGGTAAAAGTTGGTAGGTGTGATCTTACCCACTCATCCCAACTCCTGGATGACTGTTGGCAGCTCATACAATTGGTAACCTTTCCAAAACTACCTGTTCTGAAATATTTATTACAAACCTGCCTTTACCAATGAATTGGGCTTGTAATAAATAGTTTACAAAGTCCAAATATAAAATATGTTGTTGTTTCCTAAGTGCAGATAGCAAATATTAAATGTAATAGTGTATCCCACTGCTTTCCAATAGAAAAGCAACCCTTGCTACACTCAAAAAAGCTCTGACGTTTTTTTCACTGCAAGGACATGTTTACAATTATCCCCTTACCCTTGTGGGCTTGCAGGGCCAATTTAGGGGTTACCTATTAATACTCAAGAAGAAGGTGTAGGCCTGTCGATAGGGGTAATTATGAGTGGTCAAATTTGCAGTCAAACCTACACAGCCATGCTACTGGTAGCAGGCCTGCAGTCATAGTTTCATTATCACTTCAGTGGGTGGCACAATGAGTGTGACTGCCCACTGGTGAGATTTAACGTACATGCCGTGGGTACCCTATGGGTGCCATATACTACGGATTTGTAAGTAAGTTAAATATGCCAATAAGGGGTATGCCAATTTTATCAGGTTGAAATGAGGAGCACAAGCACTTTACCACAAATTAGCAAGGGGAATGTGAAGAGAGGTTTTTAGCCAGCCAAAATAGGTTTCAGCTAAAAGGCCTCAAAAATACAGGTTTACCCTGCAGAAAATGAACATTTGCAACAAGTATTAGCTGAATTGTGAATTAAAATTACTTTTCATATTCAAAGGCAAGCACTAGGTTGTTATAAGGATGTGTGTTTGTTGAGTGCAGAGCTCAAGCACCCACACTACCTCCCTGAGAAGCCTGATAGGTCTTTGTTGCAATAAAACATTAGAATGCCCTTAATGCAAGTCAGAATTATTTTTAAACAGCACATCATATTGGAATGTGTAGAAGCATGCAGAAAGATTTTAACTATTTTAAACATACCTAAGAAATGCAAAAATAAAAAAATGTTGCTGTAAATATCTGCTTTCTGCTTGTCAGTGTGCAACTAGAAAAACAGAGCAGAAGAAAGAAAAACAAGTTTTCATTTTTTGTTCTTTAAAGAGCTCTTTAATAATGGTATGTGACCGGAACTACTTTTCCTTTCACTTGTCTTTCCCCTGGCTGTTGGCTCTGACAGCAGGCACTGTGACATCAAAATTGAATTCTAATAGGCTATTTCAATTAAGTTCTGACATAATTTCATTACAATTGACGACTGGGTCCTTCGCAAATTGCTGATCTTAAAGAAATTAGAATATGATTTTTTACAGGGATTACAGAATCCCATCCATTATAAAGAACTGTGAGAGGAGTTTCTAATACGGGATTGTAGAATCCTGTGTATTATAATATCATTAGTTCCTTGTGAATTGCATTCGTAATTGCATTTTCAGAAATTGTATGACATTTTAAAGCAAGCTATGATTTTTTAAGAGCAATTAGATTCTTATGTAAGAATGTGAGGATATCAAAACTAACCTTTGCAAAATGTGTGCCACTACACTTTATCACAAATCATCCATTTTACTGCCTTTTGGCATGATTGAAGTGGAAAAATACACAATTATTGTTTGCTAAAATCTGCAAATTGCGCAGCAGAGCAAAAAGTGTGCCAAGTGTGGTAAATCAATAATTACCTAGAAAAAGCTGCTCTAACACAAGGTTGTTTTCCGATGGCCATCATTAAAGTCAACAGAAAAACATCTCCATCAAAAACTCAAAGCCATGGTTTAACCACAACTTGAACACAGAAAGACGCAATTTAAGAAAAGCAGAAAGAGCGTGGAAAGACTCCCGATCAATAGAATCACTAAAACGCTTAAGATCAATGAGGAACACATATAATCAAAGAATAAGACAGGCGAAAGCTAATTTTATCAGAACCCAACTCAACCAGGCCAAAAATAAACCCAAAAAACTATTTGAAATAGTCAAACAGCAATCTCGTAACACAGCAAACCCCGTAGACTCCGGACCATGAAACCTACCAAATTGTGAAGAACTAGCCACCTTCTTCAAGGAAAAACAACTCAGATAGAGAACGAACTTCAACTAGTGAGGGGACTACTACCGGCCCTCCCAGTCAACCTATCAGACAACTCCCAAACTACGCAAGGAATGGAACCACCCAGGCTCATCTCCAAAAATAATGCCACTTGGAACACCTTCTCCACAATCGGCGAACAAGAAATCTATATTATTCTCTCGTCTTTAAACCCATCTAACCATTTCACAGACCCTCTACCTCCCAGTATATTCAAATAGATCAAACCCTGTATCCTCCCACTATGGTCAAAAATTGTAAATGCCTTTCTACACCAAGGCACTATACCAGACTGCTTAAAAATCGGTCAAGTAACACCCATTCTAAAAATGCTCTGACTCTAACAACTTCCGGCCCATCTCCAACATCCCTGCCCTGGCTAATCTCTTACAAAAATGTGTACAGAAACAACTCTGCAATCACATAGAAAGTGTCAACTACTTGATCAATTCCAATTAGGCTTCCGTTAAGATCACAGCATAAAAAAATCCCTTAGTCATATTGTAGATGACATACTAAAAATGCTGGACAAGAATGAATCATGCCTTCTAAAATTGCTTGATTTATCTGCTGCCTTTGACACCGTCAAACACGACACCCTACTAAAACTACTGGAGCAAAGAATGGGCTTATCAGGGGCCGTTTTACAATGGTTTGCTTCTTTCCTCCAAAAAAGATCCTTAACCCCGTCCATGCTCATGGCGAGCTCAGCTCGTCATGAGGCACAGTTGAGCTGTGCTGATGACGAGCTGAGCTCGTCATGAATACAGGAGAATACCGATTTCTAGCACAGGGGAAAAATAACCACAGCAGCGATGTGGTTAAGAGTCAAAATTAATCAATCTCTATCTAAGTCACAAGCAATAACTCTTGGTGTTCCTCAAGGATCTGCTGTCTTCCCCATTCCTTTTAACTTATTCATGGAACCACTAGCAAACCGCCTAAAATCAGCTAACATGGTTGCATGGACGGGGGTGCAACTTAGGGAGGGCACGTAGGTGAAATACTGTTGCCGTTCTTGGTAGTGACGCCGTAGTAACGCCAACGTGTGTTTCGGTGTGAGGCACCTCCGTCAGGGCTGGCAGAGATGAAGGGGGAGGGGAACACACTAGCTGTCGTTAGCAGGGGCCGTAGGGTCTAGATAGTAAAGTCCTTCTGGAAAGTCAGGAAATTTGTCAGCGTAAATCCGTGGTTCAGGGACTAGAGGAATCACGCTGATGTTATGGCAGGCAGGTGGTCCACATCAAACATTCACGGTCGGAGTTACGATCGGAGGGCTTCCTATTATGAAGAGAGGCTGAAGATTAAGGCGCGTAGAATGCCGCGTCTGGATAATAGGAAAACGGGAAACTGGAGACTTTGGCCGTCTTTCGGTATCTTTAGGCAGGTTAGATACACCCAGGGAGATCTCAAAGGGCATCAAAAGGACTCGTATCCAGACCGCAGGGATACATCGTCTGGGATTCCGTTCAGGAAGACGGAGAGCCCGGGAAGGGGAACCAGACCCTACGGCCCCTGCTAACGACAGCTAGTGTGTTCCCTTCCCCCTTCATCTCTGCCAGCCCTGACGAAGGTGCCTCACACCGAAACGCGTGTTGGCGTTACTACGGCGTCACTACCAAGAACGGCAACAGTATTTCACCTACTTGCCCGCCCTAAGTTGCACCCCCGTCCATGCAACCATAATTCCATCTTCTTTGTTGCGATTGAACATGTTTGAGTATGAATGACCCCTGTTAGATATGAGTGTCTATTGAGCCGCCTAAAAATCCCCGGAGTGAGTGGAACACCTAATTTCCCTAAGAATATTCCTTCCCCCATGAAATGACGAACAGTATTGATGGTTTTATTAATTCTTGAACCTGTCATTCTTTGATTGTTTTGTAAATATGACAAATTGCACTAAAACAAATATTAAACTAAAAAATATATATTTTCTATAAAAAGATGAATTGACTGCGGTCCATCTGTTGTCTTGGTCTCAGATATTCATTGGATATTGCTCCCCCCTAACCAGAATTCGATCCTATATAGGACCACGAATTATCTTCCCTGGCAGGGTGCTCTTTTCTAGCTGAATCATCTTACAGCCTTCAAATGCGCGGCCCACGTCTTCCAGATCCCTAGGTAATACATTAGACAAACACCTAAATATGCAGGGTCACATTAATGCTGCCACCAAAGGAGCAAATTATCAACTGAGCATTCTGCGGAAACTGAAACCATACCTGCCATATGAAGCTAGCGGTCCAGGCGCTAGTCTTACCCAGATTGGATTACGGTAGTGCCCCACTATGTGGCCTACCTAAATACAAACCAGCACTACTAAGAGCCTCTCTCAATGCAGCAGAAAGACTTGTCATCGGAACTTAAAGAAATGCACACATCTCACCAGCCCTAAAAACTTTAAATTGGCTACCATATGAAGCAAGAATCCAACTGAAAATTGCCTGCCTGACATACTAAGCGTACCTTTTAACACACCCAGTTACCTAGCCCAAAAACTAAAAAAATCAGGGGGACAGTAGATGTCAAGCTCCAACTCACCTGTTCTCCTTGACCTTGTTGACGATGGCTGAACCCCAGTCCTCCTGAGCCCTCCCCAAACCACAGAGAAATATATATATATATATACTCTGAAGTTCCGATAGGTCCCAGGGGGAGAGGGGGATTGGAAATGAAAAAGACAAGAAAACCAGAACCTTCTAGAAATATGGTACCTCTATTTTCTAGGTTGACTTCTGCTGGAAGTAGTACCTAGTTTGGGGTGTTCAAGGGATCAGGAGTCTTCCAAAATGTAGTCTAAAATGATACAAAAATAAAATCACTAGAAGATATTTACTTCTGACCTTAACTCAGTTTTTAGTATCTTTTAAAGCATACCTAAACTAAACACAGAAGGACACATTCTGTTGAACAAATCCAGGAAATGACATATATAGTTGTCTTCAATGACTTATTCACTGTTGAAGAGAATAAACAATAATATTCTCATTAAAACATATTCTACGCATTAAAACCTAATAAAAGTGCTAGGTGTTTTCACTGTCTTAATATATTCTACCTAATATATATTGTTCCTTAGTTCCAAAAAGTTCTCTGAGCACATTCACGATTCTCTTATGCAGTTCTTTGTGCTGTGTTTGCTCTTTATTCAAATACAGATTCTCTGTTTCCAAAAAAGAGTTAAATCTGTTCCAACAAAGAGTTAAAACATTAGTCTGGAACTTCTTTGAATTATAGTCTTTAAAGTATTTTTCCTCATTGAAATTTTCCATGCGATTTTTACATAAATAAACAATTGCAATTGCTTCTGAAAAGAATGACTCACCGATCGTTGATGCAGAAATTCAGTGTGACTCCGTTTCTGTTTACTTATCTGTTGTTCCTTTCTTTTCAGGTGGAAGTTCAGGTTGCTGCTGAAGAGGTTCCGGGGGACGTGATGAGGAGCAGGAAGTTGCGTCGAGTAATTGAAGCGGAGCAAAGCAGAAGGGAATGAGAACCAGGAGCTGGTGAGATGGTGACGGAGGAGGAGACGAATTTGAAGGTAAGAGCCGGCGGGGATTTCGGTGCACAGAGCTCAAATGCAGGAAGCGGGAGATCTCGGCGAGTAGGGCTCAGCTGCAGGGA
Source organism: Lissotriton vulgaris (assembly GCF_964263255.1). Classification (NCBI taxonomy): domain Eukaryota; kingdom Metazoa; phylum Chordata; class Amphibia; order Caudata; family Salamandridae; genus Lissotriton; species Lissotriton vulgaris. The sequence continues at coordinate 1,500,522,546 of NC_141691.1, forward strand.
ACCGGAGATCAGGCAAGAGAAGCCTATGACAAGACCATCAGGCAATTTAAAATAGGCCATGTTCCCACAAATGTAATAGATTCCAGGATAAACTGGTTCAGTTCCATCTTTGAAACCCCAACCCTCAATAACTTTGAAATGATGTTCACATTCACTGGCACCAATGAATATATTGTTATAATAATCTGTTTTCTCCCTATGGAGACAGAGTTTCCCTTTCTTTTTGAAATCCAGCAACATAGCAGCTTGAGTCTTGCCATTAGAGGTAAACTCTTTATTTTCAGCCCATTTAGGTATTTTTAGTTTATGATCAGATGCTTTCTTATGGAAATCCTGTCTCCTTTTCTCGACTAAATCCAAAAACATATTTTCTTTCTCTTGTAATATGCATGTTAGATTATCTTTGTGAGCCTTAGCTATATCTATTGATCCTACTGTTAGAAAATAATCACCCATGAAATGAGTAGAGTCTCTAGTACTAGAAATACGAATTACATTTCTACGTAAAGGAACTTCAGAAAAGATTACATCAAAATTAGATTACTAATACTGCAATATTCCAGTTCTAAAAAATAAACTAGCTAAAATGCTACATGAAATTCCATGGGTCAGAGGTAAGTGATGCTAGGTGACCCCTTCAGCTACTGTTGTGGGCAACTTCATGCACATGTAGCAGTCACTGATTTCCATAGCTCCCACATGTACTATCAAATTAGCAAATGCATTTAAATGGGTTCTATTTCTAGCTCTTCTATAATGTAAATCTCCCTCATCTGATGCTTCTAATTCTACTCCAGGTTGCTTAGGACTAACTGCTTTCTCATGTGTATGTGTATCTACTGTCTTAGGTAAATCTACTTGCTCAGGTATATTAGTTTTGTTCTGTATTTCTTTGCTCATTAAGTAAGGTATAGCTAATGTTAATCCAAACCATACTATAACTACTATTACTATACTACATGTGCATATTCTACAACATATCTTTACACAATTTCTTTTCAGTCTTCCGTTAACATTATAATTAGCCATTTTTGACTAAGGGGGATTTTATCCCCTCTTTGTAACTTTTTACAGGCTTTAAAATTATGATTCTTTTCTCAAGTTGGTCTCACTTCTTCGTCAGTCTGATCAACAATCAGTTCGTCATCACTCAATTCTAGATTTTTGAAATCTTCAGGTATGACGTACGTCCACTCAGGTCCTTTGAACTTGTCATTCAGTCTTTTCAAACGTGGTCTTCTCCTTCTTGGTTGCTCAGTGGAAGGTCCAGCTTGGCTTGATATTTTGTTTACTTGTTCTGGTTCATCATTTACTGTTTTAAGGCGAAATTTCAGTCTTTTGTCAAAACCAGGCCACTTATCTCCCTTTCTGAGTCTTTTAGTTGGCACTGTGCTTTGACTTTCTTCAGATGCTCTTTTATTTTCGTTCAGTTGTGGCACTACTTGTTCTCTGTCAACTTCTAAATTCCTCTCTATCTGACTTGGTCCAGGGCTTAATTTTGTTTCTTCTGCCTGGATACTAATCTGGCCTTGTTCAGGAGTTTGCTGTAATTGACTCTGTAGAGGGCGTTGGGAACTATTGTCTTCTGTTTCTGTGCAAGACCAAAGGAGAAGGTACGGACTGACAGTTGTTCTACCACTCCAGAAGCACAGTGCAATTTTTGCTCAATTTGAAATGCTTCACAGATCAGACAAATTATTTCATTATTAAAATAAGACCCTCTGTCTGATTCAATCATTACTAGAAAACCGAAACGTGGTATGAGTTCTCTCAGTAGTAAGTTAGCTACAGTGATGCTATCATTTCTGCGGGTAGGGTAGGCTTTCACCCATTTTGAAAACAGACAGACAATGACGAGAACATACTTCAGTCCTCGGCAGGAGGGAAATTTGATTACATCAATCTGGAGTCATATGAAGGGACCATCTGCCTTTCCAATCTTTCCTGGCAACACTACAGTTCTCTTACCAGGATTCATTTGTTGGCATGTTATACACCTCTTGCAAAGACTCTATGCTACATTCCTGAATCTCGCATTGAACCAACTCTGTCTGAACTGTCTAATAATCGCATCTCTACCCATGTGTGTACTTCCATGATACATCCTAGCCATAGCAGCAAGCATACAATGTCGTAACACAGGTCTCCCATCAAGGTAAACAATAAGACCATCCTCAGACATCCTATCTTCTCCCACTCTTTCTTTTCCTTCATTTCTGCCTCATTTTGCAAATCTCTCACCTCTTCCCATGTTTTCACTCTTTCAAGCAACATAAGTTGGCAGCTGTTTCCATGTGCATCGATTTTCCCACTTATTGCCATCTTATGTTTGGGCTTGTTGGTCAGCATATCGGTTACCCGCTGTCACTCGGTCATTTCCAGATTGGTGAGAAGCACACTTGACCGCAGCCACTTCTTTTGGTAATTAAATTGATTCCTGCAAGTCCTTTACATAATGTCTGTTCTTAATAGGAATACCCGAAGAAGTCAGAATGTCCCTTTGCATCCATAGTTGGCCAAAGTCATGCACAACGCCGTAACCATACTGACTTATTAGTAAGCAACAACGGTCCTTACAAGGAAGAGGTGAGACGTTGAATGATTATAGGTCAGAATCTGCTCTATAATAGTAAAGAAGTTCAGCCGAACCTCAATTTTAATCAATAAGTTGATCAGAATTATAACAAGCACACATATACGGTGGGACACAGTCCTGTATCCAACATGGCTAGACAAAACAATATGCAAAGTACAAGGGAGTTTCTCAGGCAATTTTCAGAACTTGAGTAGCTAGAAATTAGATAGAGTTAATTAAGCTTCACTCATGTAGAAAAAACACAATTCTGGCACATAATAGTGAACTAATGTTTAGACTACATTTACTGTTGACGGCGTTTCAATCTTGTCTAAATCAAGGATCATCATCAGGACAACCAATGTATTGCCCAAATGAAAAGGCCTGTTAATACAAGGGAGAGACAAAAACATATAGAAAATATAAATAAGATACCTGGCCTCTACCAATAGCATAGAGCTCTTGATTTGCATACCATGCTTTTACTGTGGTACCTGTCATACTTGTAGGTGAGTGCCAGTGGTCAGAATCAGTCATAACGGCGCAAGTGTCAATAGGGCACAAGTGTTAAGTGAACAGTGCCATTCATAGCGGCCCAAGTATCAATAAAGCACATTTGGAATGTGACACACGTGACGAAGGTGCTATACAACCAGTGTATCAGCATACGAGCTGACATATTTGTCTGTGCTTGCCCAGGGATAACATGCTCAACGTGTGATCCATGCATTAAGAAGACTAAATTGCGGTAGTTGGAGTAGTGGACTAAGGAGGGAAGGAGCCATAGAGTACAGTTACCTTGCTGGCTAAGAGAGGAGCAACCATGCTTTGACCTATGATGACTGCATGAGATTCAAGGGATGACCGTAGTTAATACCAGCTCCAGTGCCTAGTGACAAGAGGGGCCATATAAGTATATAATGGCCAAGGGAGAATTAATCAGAGTGCTGGAAGATCAAGGGAATCAGCTTACCCCAAGAATGAGGGCAGACTCTGCAGCGGACCCACCGCAGTAATTATTGAAGATCCGGGCCGGGAACCCTGTCGAAGGACAGGGGGTTACGATAGTGAATGGTTAGGGACAATTAATTGGGCAGTGTGAGCGGACGGCGCTTACCAATAATAGAGGATTCCCAGCAAAATCAGTTGGGGGATTGTAGGGATGACGGTATTTCCTGGTTATAGGTACCTGTAGGTAAAGGAGGCAGAGAGCCGAGTCAATACCCACGTGTCGTATCAGCGAGATGGGGAGTCAGAAGGGGTTAAGGCAACGCTTACCTGTGTGTACCAAATGGAACTACCTCACTCGTCTGCAGGGCCGAATCACACCGGTCAGACGCGGGGTTCAGTGCGCGCAGCACGGAAATACACGCGCAGCCATATTACGGGAGGATAATGTGCGGAGAATGACCGGGTATGGCTGCCATTTTGGAGTGGGCGGATAATTGCAAGAATGGCGGCCATATTAGAGTGGTGTGAATAACCGGCGCCGTGATTAATCGTGCTAATTTATTTACAATCGCAATAGCGGTGGTGAAAATTAAACAGCGCAGTGAGTGGATGTGCTGAATTATTTACAACCACACTGGCAGTGATGGCGTGAAGGTGAATGAGAGGAGAACAAGGTGACAATGAATACACTTTTTGTACTTGGGCCGCTATGAATGGCACTGTTCACTTAACACTTGTGCCCTATTGACACTTGACCACTGGCACCCACTTACAAGTATGACAGGTACCACAGTAAAAGCATGGTATGCAAATCAAGTGCTCTATGCTATTGGTAGAGGCCAGGTGTCTAATTTATGTTTTCTATATGTTTTTGTTTCTCCCTTGTATTAACAGGCCTTTTCACTCGGGCAATACATTGGTTGTCCTGATGATGATCCTTGATTTAGACGGGACCGAAACGCAGTTGACAGTAAATGTAGTCTAAACATTAGTTCACTATTATGTGCCAAAATGAGTGAAGCTTAACTAACTCTATCTAATTTCTAGCTGCTCACGTTCTGAAAATTGCCTGAGAAACTCCCTTGTACTTTGTATATTGTTTTGTCTAGCCATGTTGGATACAGGACTGTGTCCCACTGTATATGTGTGCTTGTTATAATTCTCATCACCTTATTGATTAAAATTGAGGTTCGGCTGAACTTCTTTACTATTATAGCGCACATTCTGGCCTATAATCATTCAACGTCTCACCTCTTCCTTGTAAGGACCGTTGTTGCTTACTAATATTGATACCCTTGGTCCTTGCTTACCGAGTGGGTTCCCTTGTTTCCTTAATAATAATAGTAACCATACTGCCTGTCAGTGTATATGGTTACTTTAAAATTTTTCCCAAACACACAGGCTCTTGTCAATGCAACTAATTGGGCTACTTGTGCAGACTTGACTCCAAGTAAATAGGATGCTTCCACTGGACCCCACAGAATACACACAGCATAAGCAGCACTTAATCCTCTTTCCTCATTTGGAGAAGTATGGCTCAGGGGTTAGAGGCGGCAGACCCGGAAGCTGAGATCGGCCCTGGACCAGGGTTCAATTCCCCGCCTTGGCGGGTCTTGGGCTAAAAATTCCACGGACTCGATAATTCTCGCTCCGGTGCCTTCTCGACTCACGGGTTCACACTCTGCGACATTGGGCAATAGCTTGCTTAATCTCCACAACGGCCCCTCGCGGCGGGATGCCTGGCTTTCACCTTGTGGACATCCTGCCGGGGTTATCTCACAGGGGAATACCAGGACGGGTTCCCTAAGCAAGCGCCAGGAAACCCACTGTGGGTAGCTGTGCGCTATATAAGCTCAAATACATTCATATTTACATTTATATGTCTCATGCATGAGCCATCCACAAACAGCTCATATTCAAATGTCAACAATGGCTCTTTTTTTATTTCTGGTCGGGCCTTTGTACTGTATTGTGAGGTCGATGCGATCATGCTCGATTTCCCCTTTCACTTCTGCGAAGTTTGAATCAGGTAACAGTGTAGCTGGATTTAAGACAGTGCATCTGGCAATAGTCACATTCCCTACACCTAGAAGAATACGCTCATACTAAGTCAGCCAACTAGGAGTCAAATACTGAGTATGTGTTCTGGTTAACAAAATCACCACTGAGTGTGGGACATACACAGGTACAGGGTGTCCCATCATAATGGATTCACTTTGCTCAAGACTCGTGCAAGTTGCAGCTACTGCTTTCAGACATCCTGGCACTGCAGATGCCACTGGATCTAGTGTGGATGAAAAATATGCCACAGGACGTCTCATTAAACCATGAGTTTGGGTCAGAACAGACAATGTACAATTGTTGCGTGCAGTACAGAATAATGCAAACTCATTTGAATAGTCAGGCATCCCTAAGGCTGGAGCTGAGCAGAGGCAGTCTGGCAGCTTCAAGAAGGCAGTCATGCTTTCGTTATCCCATTCTACTGGGTCTTTTTGCTCTTTTCGTTGTCATTTGTATCAGAGGTTTAGCTAGGACTGCAAATCCCACAATCCACTGCCTGCAGTAACCTGCAACTCCAAGAAACATTATAATTTCTTTCTGTGTCTGAGGTAGATTCATGTTTCTGATTATTTTGATTCTTTCAGAGGTAACTCTTCTAACACCTCTTTCTATCTGGTGCCGCAGATATTTTACCGATGTGGTACAGAATTGCAACTTCTCAGGTGACACTTTATGCCCTCCTTCTGCTAAATGATTCAGCAATGCAATGGTATCAACAACACAGTCATTTAGAGTCTTAGACGCAACCAACAGGTCGTCTATATATTGCACCAAGATAGACTGTCCGGGCAAGACTAGAGATTCAAGAAATTCTTTCAATATCTGACTGAAACTCGATGGACTCTCTGTGTACCCCTGAGGGACACGGTTCCAAACGTAGACATGGTCATCGAATTTGAATAAGAAAATATATTTGCTATCTGGATGTAATGGTATGGAGAAAAATGCATTGCACAAATCTATTACCCTGAACCATCCGGCTCCCCACGGTATCTGGTACAGAATTACTGCAGGATTTGGCACAACTGGACAACATGGGACGACAATTTTATTAACTTTGCGGAGGTCCTGTACAACCCTATATTTCCCGCTCGGTTTCTTTATGCCAATTATGGGTGAATTACATGGGCAATAACACACTATATAGCCCGTATTCTCAGAGAAAGGCAAAACATAAAAAAAAAACAAGACTTCTCTCAAAAAAATACAACAAATTTGTAAGGATTCAAATCACTCATCATTCCAGGTGACATGCTTCATCATCTGGGTCTCCTTTAACAGGGCTAACACTCCACCCTAATGATGGAGGAGCCCAAGGATGTTTTCAAAGTTTGTTAATACAGATGTGCACAGATATTATTTATGAAGTGTATGGGAACAAAAATGCAGTGCAAAAATGATATATAAAGTGAATAATAAAATTATCAGACACCTAATTTATTCTTGTCTGCAACGTACAATCATTAAAAACAGTGCAGGGGGATAGTTTTAATAAATAGCCAACCCCTAGATGTATATTGGTCAACATGTTTCAGCACAAAGTGGTGAAAAGGACACCAGTGCTTTCATCAGGACCCCAGCAATAATTAAGCTGCTACTGCAAATAGTGAAAAATTAAATGAATACTGTAAAAGGATACTCCAGAGTAGTGTACTCTGAATTACGTGGACTGCTTATTATTTCCTGTAAAATGCCTTGCTCAACCAAACACTTTATTTCTGCTGCAACACCTGTTTTTATTTTTGGGCTCATTTTGTATTGTCGAATGTTTGGGTAAACTACACCTTCTTTTTCTGTCACTTTTACCGGGTCAACATTTGCCATTAATCCTACATCTTTTCCAGTTAAATCCCACTCTTCAGGATTCACTAAATGCTGCAATTCTTTTGGGAGGTCTTCCACTGACATCTTTTCATTTTCAGTTTCTTGTTTTTGCCAACATTAATTTATAAACTCCATCTTCATCTGGGGTTTGAATTTCAACACCACTCGGGGTACAGAAAAATGTGCAATTCATTTTGCACAGTAAGTCCCTACCTAATAGGTTCACTGGACTGGGGTCACACACTACAAACTTGTGCATTTCTTTAAAATTACCTATTCTGATTTCCATAGGTTCTGTAACAGGGGTACTAATTTGTTTATTAGAAACGCCCACTACTTGGATCACTTCTCCCGAGAGGGGTAGGTTTGAAACGTCTGCTGTTCTCACAGTAGAATGGGTAGCGCCAGTATCCAACAAAAAGTTACCGGAATGGTCAAGGCTTCAGGACTCATTCAGCTGTGAAATTTTCTGAATTAATTTGCTTCTCTGTTTATTTATGGCTTCCCGTTCCCTCTCCTCTAGCACTTTGTCTAACGAGGTTCAATGCACTACTTGCTGAACCAAAGGTGGTTTTAAAAACGGGGCGCTAGGGTTAACTCTATATGCTTCCTCATGGTAAGGTGGCGGACTTTCATTAACAGATCCTCCAAGTAGTCATCATCTGACTCACCAGTAGTCATTACATTTCTAGTTTTACCTGTGCATTTGCTTCCTGATGGTTCCTCTAAAGTCCGTACAGGATATAATCCTTCTACTAACATAGACTGTCTCCATTTCTTCATTTGTTTATCTCTTGTCTCTTTAGGAAATCTGGGATAAAATGTACTCCAATTTCTGTCGCTTCTGGGTCTATCTCGCTCGAAAGCCTCAGTCTCCCATTCTTCTAATGCTTTGTACTGGGTTAGTCTAGGTCTAGGATCTAATTCATTCATGCGTGTTCTCAAATTGTACAAAACTCTACCATTAAAGGTACCATGTTCTGGAAATGCCAAAACACCATCATCTTTTGTGTAATCCGTCCAGTTCTCTAATCACACACAGGTGTGATAACCCCTTTTTACCATCATGTATGATGCGGGCACATTTGGTGGAGGAATAATAATCCCTTCTCTAGTTTTAATCGTTTTGTCCTTTTTAAAGAAATGAATCTTCTTTAATAGCAACATTTTCCTCTCTCCTCCGTACATGATATGAGGTCTTCCCCTTATGTATTGCTCGTACGCAAAACCTAAGTACCTCCTATCCGGTCTATTTGCTATAACTGTTGAGTCTCAATGCCACATATAATTTGTACAGTTAAGTTTAGTAGGCAGCTACACTCAATTGTTTACTAAATGCTTCACCAATGCCAGCTAATTTCTTATTTTTGATCAATCAATCAATCAATCATTGCTTGATGTTTCCCTCTGAGGCGGAAGCCGGAGGTCTGTTTTGCTCCCTTGCACTATTTGCGACATAAAACGATTGAAATACGAATTGTTTTAAAACTTGTAATATATTTTAATTAGGTGCGTTTTTATATTCCTGCCATACCCTAAGGCGAGATTACTTCGCCGAGGCTCTAACACTTCTCTTCCCACAGCGCCGCTGTATTTAGGCGCAGGGAAGCTTTCTGCATCACTTTGGCCGCCATCTTCAATTGGGAAGGCTGGCCGGATAGCTCTGCGCCCCTCCCGCCCTCCCAGGGTATTTAATGGGCGTTACTTGTCATCACCAGTAATTGCTTGATGTTTCCCTCTGAGGCGGAAGCTGGAGGTCTGTTTTGCTCCCTTGCACTATTTGCGACATAAAACGATTGAAATACGAATTGTTTTAAAACTTGTAATATATTTTAATTAGGTGCGTTTTTATATTCCTGCCATACCCTAAGGCGAGATTACTTCGCCGAGGCTCTAACACTTCTCTTCCCACAGCGCCGCTGTATTTAGGCGGAGGGAAGCTTTCTGCATCACTTTGGCCGCCATCTTCAATTGGGAAGGCTGGCCGGATAGCTCTGCGCCCCTCCCACCCTCCTCCCGTCCCGCCCAAACTATGTACATTAACAACAGTACCGCCCGACCGCGCAGCGGGCGGGCGCAGCGGGCGCGCCGAAGGCAAGCCCGTCTGCGCCCGTCCGCGCCGGGACCGGGCCTAGGGCCACAACCCCTGTCCTTCCTCTTTCGTACAATCGCAGTACGCTTCTGGAGCTCTGTCCCTCCTACGCCCCCCTCTGCACCAAATACGATCTATTACATATGCCCTTGGAGAAACAAATACAATGCCCACATTGCAACATCGCGCCCGCGTTTATTAATCCTACTATCGTTGCTAAAACTTCAGTTTCAGAGAGAGATATGCACGTTACCATGGCACTCATTAATGCGCGTTCCCTGAGCAAACATTGCCAGGAAATAGCCGATCTCATCAGCGACCTTAATTTAGATGCTCTCTATATTACAGAGACATGGACCGATGAGGCATCTGCCCCTGACAATGTAACGGCAGTTACCCCAGGCTATAATGCCTATCGGCAGGATAGGGCCAAAGGGAAAGGAGGTGGGCTAGCCATCATAGCAAGAGACCAATTTGAGGTCCGCTTCTCGCCTATTCCCATCACATCATGCGAAGCTATGCATTTTAATATAAAATTTTCTTCAACCTATAACTTTAAGGGAGTACTCCTTTATAGACCCCCTGGGACCAGATCTGCGTTCCTTGCTAATCTAAGCAATATCACTGAGTCCATAGTTACAGAAGAGTCCACCACAATTATGGGCGACTTCAATTTTTATCTGGAGCAAATCAGTGCTAGGGATACTATTGCCCTTATATCAGACTTAGAAATAATGGGCCTCAGACAATTGGTCAGGATTCCTACCCATCAGGCAGGCCACACGCTGGATGGAATTTTTACAAATGTGGAAGGTCTGTGCATAACTTCAGTTCTCCCCATGACCTGGACAGACCACTCATTCATTCTTAGCAGCCTCACTATTAAAGGCTCGCTGAGGAAAAAGGCTGCTCACACGAAAATAGGTACGTTTAAAGCATGGAAGGACATTAACCCTAATGACCTAACGTTGCTTTTAAACAATACCAGTCCGGAACTATCCACTGATCCCAATATTGCAACTAACCAATTCCAGAAATGGCTGGGTGATGCCACGACTCAGTTGGCACCTACTAAATCCCTTTCAAGAAATAGAAGTTCGCCAACGGCCACGTGGTATACAGAAGAATTAAAAATCCAAAAATAATTAACTAGGAACAGGGAAAGGCACTGGCGAAGAACCTACGACAGCGAAAATAAGGAAAAATATAAAAAAGCTCTCGCTTCTTACAAAGCAATGATAATAGCAGCAAAAAACATTTTTTCACACTTCATATAGAGACTGCGAAAAACTCTAGTAAACAGCTATATAACATTGCCAAAACTCTTTCTGGAAATACTCCGGACCTTAATCCACCCCCATCACAAGCTTTATGTGATGCCTTATCTAAGTTTTTCTTCGCGAAGGTAAAGACATTTACCAAGCCTTTAACTCAGACCCTGGCAGCAGTAGTGCTACCACCCCCATGATTACTTTAAAAAATATCATGACCAGTTTTAAACCCCTTACCACTGACCAAATCAAGGGCATAGTTAAATCAATTAAAGCTGGGTCAGCCCTGAATCCATGTCCAACTTCTGTGATCGCGACGGTGCCAGATACGATCATCCCTATCATCACTCATGTTTGCAATACAATACTGACATCTGGAATTTATCCTGACTCTTTAAAAAATACGCTGATCAAACCCCTGCTCAAAAAGTCTAGTCTAGATAAGGGTGAACTAAAAAACTATCGCCCCATAGCGAGTCTCCCTTTTCTAGCTAAAGTTACAGAAAAGGCTATGAATCAGCAGTTGTCAGAATATATAGAAAGCAACAACTTGCTGGATGACACCCAGTTCGGTTTCCGTAAACACCATGGTACGGAAACCGCCCTCATCAAAGCAGCTGATGACATAAGAGTCATCCGCGATCAAGGAGGAACAGCTCTGCTTGTCCTTCTTGATCTCTCAGCAGCCTTCGACACGGTTGACCACAAGATCTTGGTCGACCGTGTCGAAAGGATGGGTATTCAGCTCACTGCAAGGGACCTACTTGCTTCCTTCTTAGCTGACAGAACCCAGGCGGTTACACTGGGCCCTTTCCAATCAGCTAATCTGTCGTTACCGTGTGGGGTCGCCCAAGGCTCATCCCTAAGTCCGACACTATTTAACATATATGTGTCGGACCTTGCTAGTGTCATCAAAGCATATGGGATGAGCCTAACCTCATACGCCGACGACACTCAATTGGTGTTGGCCATAAAAGGTGATGGGCAGGAGGTGGCAGAGAGGTTCCAAAATGGGATGATTGCTATCGGTGAGTGGATGGCAAAAAATTGACTGAAGCTCAATTCCGATAAAACGGAGGTGGTTATCTTTGGCACCCTTTTGCCAGTCTGGTCTGTAGCCTGGTGGCCATCGGCTATAGGTACTCCTCCCTGCCCCACCGTTAAGGTTAGAAACCTAGGAGTAACATTCGATGACCAGCTTAACTTCATGGCCACGCAAATAAGGTGGCAGCCAACGCCCATTTTAAGCTCAGAATGATAAGGAAAATTATACCTTATCTACCAGACTCGGCCGCCAAGACGTTAGTCACCTCTCTGGTCCTGACATCTTTAGACTACTGTAACGGTCTTTTGCTTAATGCACAAAACAGAGTTACCAAAAAACTACAGACCGCGGCGGCACGCGTGCTGTCCAAAAAACCTAAATTTGCACCCATCTCGGATACCTTGAAAAGCTACCATTGGTTGACCATCCAAAATAGGATAAAATTCAAATCATTGTGCACAGTTTATAAAACACTGCAGGACCAAGGACCGCGTTTCCTTAAAGAGCAACTAATTCCCTATAATCCGCCCAGAACACTCCGATCCACCTCACTTAACCAACTAGTGGTTCAACGCAGCAGAACAGTTTCTTGGGGTGACCGCCGCTTTTCAATTGCGGCCCCTAAAATCTGGAATACCCTACCAAACCACATAAAAACAAGCACCTCACTCCTTCAGTTTAGGAAAAAACTGAAAACATGGTTATTTAATCAGTAAATCAAGCTTCTGGGTCACCTGTTCAGGGAGAGACATTATCGCAGATTAGCGCCGAGACGCCCACGGGTAATTTTATGCGCTCTATAAATGTCATTAAATAAATAAATAAATAAATAAATAAATTGCATTTATATAGCGCACTACTTACCCAGAGGGTCTCAAGGCGCTGGGGGGGGGGGGTCTGCTACTGCTCGAACAACCAGGTCTTTAGTTGCTTCCTGAAGGTGAGGTGGTCCTGGGTCAGGCAGAGGTGGGTGGGGAGGGAGTTCCATGTCTTGGCGGCGAGGTAGGAGAAGGACCGTCCCCCTGTGGTGGCTCTACGGATGCGGGGGACGGCGGCGAGGGCGTGGCTGGTCGATCGAAGCTGGTGTTTGGGAGCGTAGAAGTTGAGGCGGCTGTTGATAACCAATCAGTGATTTGATTTCAAATTACTTTTGACCAATGGTTGCACTTCTTTTCTTGTGAGACAAGTTCTCATTCTCCTGCACTCACCCCTCCTTTACAATTATGACATCAGCTACACACCCGCTGGCTCAACGAATAACAGTGCAGCTCTTAGTGACGTTAGCGCAGCTCTGCAACTGACTCCCTCCTTTGCAAGGTAATATGAAAACTTATTTATTTTCAATTTTAAATGCAATGTTTATTAATTAACAATGTAAAAACATTCGCCACTGTGCCTAAGTGACTAAATTCAAAAGAAAGATGATTTGCACCTACTGCGAGTAAAATGTTTCTGCTTTCTCTTCATACACTGCGAGTAGATCCCTTCCGCCTACTCTTCAAACAAGCATTAGAGAACCTGTTACTCCCTCTGGCTTACCCTTTCTAGGTGATATAAGGCCAAAGTTTCACCAGAGAACTCCTTTGCTATCATTTGTTCACACATTTATACAGAAAATCCTTAATCAGTGCTTCCAGTTTTACCTAACCATGCACTTACTTCCTTAAGCAAGTGACCTCACTGCAGAGTGGCTTCCATTTACCACCCGCTATTCTGCCCCTGGGGATTCCAAAACAAACATAGAACAATACAAACGGGTTTTGGTTAATACATAAAATCAAATACAATCAATTTATTAATACACAACTAACTACCTATCTTAACTAAACCCTAAACATCTGCTACCAAAAGAATACTGATAGAGCGCGGGTTCACCTGCTCGAGATTTTACCATACTCACCTGGGCCCATAAAACATACACAACTACAAAGTTTGAAGGGCTTTTAATCAGTTAGGCCCTGGGTGCACTGCCCGTTTATACGCACACCAGTATAGACTTGCTAATTATTGAGGTGCAAAACGGCGAGTGGACAAACCCTGAACCACTCCGTTGAGTAGAAAGAAACTACCCCTACATGAACAAACTCGGTTGCCGTTGCACTCAAGACAGTGTATACATTGTTAAGTAACAATATTCAACAAAGGTACTGACAAAATGACCGAATTTCAAAACAAAAGAACTCTCAATGTGTGATTCTTGGAGTCTTTAATGTAGCAAACAGCCAGCCGACACGTGTTTCATCGCACTCGCGATTCCTCAGGGCTGAAATGAACAGAAAGTTGACAATGGAGCATGTATCTTTCAAGATAAAATACACAATAAGACCTGGTTACACGGTCTTGCATGCTCAGTTGTTGCTTCTACTTTAGTGAGTGCACAGAAATACATCTTTGATTCCTAAGTGCCACCCCAACACATCCGTGTCGTCAGTGTAAAAATTACCACTATTATCTCTGACCGTGCAGTTTACTAGTGATTTTGTGCACTAATACGTGAATGTAGCAAAATTTATTATTATTAGGAGACAGAGTCTCTGGTGGAAAAGTGATCTATCTGTGTACGACTCAGTCATATCTCATGCTTAGTGACTTTGTGCGTAGTGCAGAAACTCTGGACCTAAAAGTGTATACGTCACATACCTAGATGGCTGTGTTCAAGTTAGAAAGGTCAAATTGTTCAACATGGACAAAAAGAAAAACACGAAAACAGGAAAAATCTCATCACTAATTCTCATATTTCAATTGCTCAGGCAAGAAAAGACACAGTAGTGAGAATGTACAGTAAAATAATTCAAAGCTCACCGCTCAGCTGGTGATAATTCCAACCCAGCCGGGCCCTTGACCGCAGATACTCCGTATGAGTGCACGAAGTGAAGTCAATTCTGTAATCAAATTAAGTGATCTCAGTCACTACGGACCGGTCTGCATTTCATATTTCATAGATTCAGCCAAATCACAGCCCTGCTGTTTATAACACACAGAATCCGACTTAAAACTAAGAACAGGGCTGTGATTTGGCAGCATCTATGAAATATGAAATGCAGACCGGTCCGTAGTGACTGAGATCACTTAATTTGATTACAGAATTGACTTCACTTCGTGCACTCATACGGAGTATCTGCGGTCAAGGGCCCGGCTGGGTTGAAATTATCACCAGCTGAGCGGTGAGCTTTGAATTATTTTACTGTACATTCTCACTACTGTGTCTTTTCTTGCCTGAGCAATTGAAATATGAGAATTAGTGATGAGATTTTTCCTGTTTTCGTGTTTTTCTTTTTGTCCATGTTGAACAATTAGACCTTTCTAACTTGAACACAGCCATCTAGGTATGTGACGTATACACTTTTAGGTCCAGAGTTTCTGCACTACGCACAAAGTCACTAAGCATGAGATATGACTGAGTCGTACACAGATAGATCACTTTTCCACCAGAGACTCTGTCTCCTAATAATAATAAATTTTTCTACATTCACATATTAGAGCACAAAATCACTAGTAAACTGCACGGTCAGAGATAATAGTGGTAATTTTTACACTGACGACACGGATGTGTTGGGGTGGCACTTAGGAATCAAAGATGTATTTCTGTGCACTCACTAAAGTAGAAGCAACAACTGAGCATGCAAGACCGTGTAACCAGGTCTTATTGTGTATTTTATCTTGAAAGATACATGCTCCATTGTCAACTTTCTGTTCATTTCAGCCCTGAGGAATCGCGAGTGCGATGAAACATGTGTCGGCTGGCTGTTTGCTACATTAAAGACTCCAAGAATCACACATTGAGAGTTCTTTTGTTTTGAAATTCTGTCATTTTGTCAGTACCTTTGTTGAATATTGTTACTTAACAATGTATACACTGTCTTGAGTGCAACGGCAACCGAGTTTGTCCATAAAACATACACACTTTGAATCAGGCAAACCTAAGCTAAACCAGTGATTGAATTTTACTTTTTTAGGACCTATACCTTGACTTACCAATCCTAGTCACCGATACCTAGAGTCCTAAGGGATCAAGGGAGTTAGCAAGAAACTAGGTAGTAAATAAAGATTTGCACTCATAAAATAACCACAGACTCAGGAAAGATTTAAACACGTTATCTATGTAAATTCTAAAATGTCAGAGTTCAAACCAATTTGATTAAATTGTATTCAATTACAAAGAATATAATCAAAGCAAGATGATGCAAAAATATGATGAAACTTTCTTTAAGCATTCAAACATAGGAAGGGTAAGAAAAGGGAAACAGCACAATGACATACCCACACAACTTTTATATTTAACTAGAATGGTGTGAAGACCAACCTTGGCTACGGGCTAGGATAAAGGACAGGACCCCCGATAGTGCAGGTGCCAACAGGATAGAACAGGTGCAGACCAGAATCAGGATAAGTACAGCCTGGATTGGATCAGGACAAGACCACCGCAGATCAGTACTGGCACCCACAGCTAAAGTGCAACGCCAGTGTCACACCCCTCTCTGCAGCTAACAGTCGGACCCCGATTGGGTTATCGAACCTCCTCCCACAGAACCCCTTTTGGGTTATCGAACTCCTTCCCAGAACCCCGATTGGGTTATCGAATCTTCTGACAGAGTGCTCCACCAGCACTTCTGCTCTTGATCGCCTATTGCGTGCGTTGGGTCAGTGACAGGTCAGCTATTCGGACAAGTCGGACAATCTAACTAGCTAAGCCTACCTTAGTTTTACAATTTTCCAGGGCAGTGTACCACCCCCTATGTTGCAAACGTGTGTATTTCCTCAATTTCATTGGTCAAAAGACAAGGAGAGGTCATCACACCACAGTAGTTATGAAGTCATGCTCTTCAACATTCAGATCAATGTTCCCGGCCAATATTTTATTTTCCCATGCACTTTTATTCTACCCGGAAATTAATGTTCCAATAGTAAATACAATGTATAATTTAACATCCTCTTGGAAGTTCAGGAGGTCAGGTTCCCATGAACATCTTCTAGCAAGTCAGGAGTTGGCCCGTGTTCAATACCATGGTTTGGGGACTCTTGAGAACGTAGAGCATGCGCGGTCGTGGGACCCAAGATGGAGCAACATTGTACTTGATTGGTCCAAACACGAGCAAATAGCAAAGTCAAAGAAGAACAGTTTTAGAACAAAGAATAAATGAATACACTGGATACCACTTGTCTCTACTCTAATCCCATTACTTTATCTTAACTATGGCATTAGGGATTAGGCAGAACGAACAATTTAGTAAAAGCAGCAATGCAAGCATTAGCGCATGAGAACATACAGCAGCCATCTTTAGTTCTAGTAAGCAGAAGCAATGTTTTCCCACCAAAGCAGACAGTACGTCATGTCACGTGAGTGTGACCGACGCATACGCAGAAAAGTTCCCGGGTTGGGACGGCCATTTTGGGTTAATCGAGTTACGGTTAGTAAGAAGCCCATTGTAAAGCTTCCCCAGCTTACTAGAAATGTCGTGTTTTGTATTGTTAATAAGACAAAACATGTTTATTAGTGTATTACAGTTGATTTCGAGAGGGTTGAGTACAAGCAAGTCTCTTTACGAGTGAAACCTTGCTCCATCAGCTTTGACACCTCGTATGGGGTAGTAAGCGCTTTATAAATGTAATTGCAATACAATACAATTACAGTCCTCAAATTACGTTCTTATTTCACTATACTAATTCAACACAAATCCTAAAACGCTTCAACACCTCGTCAGGGGTAGTAAGCTCTATATAAATGCAATTACAATACAATACAATTAAAGCCCTTCTGCCTCTGGCTATGCTAAATGGTGAAAGCCCTCACCCTTGTATGTGTCCTGGACCTGTAACTCGGGGTCAGGGCCTTTAACACCCTTTATAGCCCTCGGCAGAGGTAATACCTTATTCATTCATTACATATTGTATTTGGAACTTCCATATCTGCTATTCATGCTTAAATGTTACCAATCTAGAGCTGACTTTGTAATAACAACTAGATTTATTTGTGGCATTCAAGAAACGCACTAAGGCCTCTCTTGCGGTTCAGACATCAGGATCATTAAAAAGAGGTTTCCAAAGAGTTTTAATTCAGAAAGCATGACATTACAGGGACCTGCGATTTGATCAGTTGGCTCAGTGGTCCTACCTCACGCAAACTACATCTCTTCAGTCTCATGTCTCCTGCCAAGCAGAACTCTACAAGACCGAACAAGTGGAGCTTCCTGCAGGTATCTGAGATAGGAATCACATTTAACACCTGGTCCACGGTTGATTAATGCTGCGTGGCGGGAAGATCATGTTTTAAACCCCAGGCCTCGTCCGTGATCTTTAAAAGCAACTTTAGCTTCTCTGTGAGAAGAAACGTGTCAGCCCTGGAACAACCACCACCAATGGAATGTCTCCCATTGTGAGGGGAATTCATGAACTAATGTTTCAGATTTCAAGTTCATTTTGATACACAAAATACAGCTATAAATCATCCCCATCCCAGCCTTGCTGTGGCTGCTCTTTCTTCTGGTCTTTATTAATTAAATTCCTTCCTAGCGACTGATCAGCGCCCATCTTTTCCTTCAAGCAGCAAAGCGTCGATCGTGCTCATGTAGAGGGCTTGTGAGATCTCATGCTGTGGACTAGCAAGCCCTTCTCCTGCCCCCCCCCCTTCCCCCGCTCATCTCCATAGTCTGAGGAAGGATGGGAGTTTGGTGTCGTATTAAAACCCACTTTCAAACATCTGTAACTTTAAGCACCTCTCACCAATCAACATAAAGCGAGCACTCGGTCCGGCGCTCCATGCCTTTTACACTCCATAGAAGTGCGGGGAAAATGGGTACAAAGTCACTTGGGCTCGAGGGGGGCGGTATTGTCTGACTGTGTTTTTAATAAAGGACCTCCTGAGAATTATTCACTTAAGCAGCAGCCCAACAAAGCTGCACAAACCTTCCCAGGCACATACAATTCAGCGCGAAGGCGATAGACTGGCTTTAGCGAAGATTAGTATTGAGGCTTTTGAGAAATGTAACTATAATTGGGCTTTGTTCGGTTGTTCAGACGCATATGCTTTTTCTAATAAAGCGGTCTTTTTTCTAGATAAACACTATCTACGCCTAATTTCAGCCCAAAAAAACCCCACTACCATTCATGAAATTTCGCAAAGACAAAGGAGAGTTCCAGAGATGTTCCCTAACTTGGGGAAACTGTAAATAAAAAAGTGCAGGTGAAATGCTATCATAATATATTTTCGTGACATGCTTATTAAGGGGACGAAAATAAAACGAAAAAGTCGCCAAAATGCAACAAATGTAGTCTTGTCAATGAGGTACAAATCCTCCAAGCCACATAAATCAAGAATAGGCAAACAACATAATTTTACACTGCACAATCGTCCACTTGGGTCCGAAATACTGAGTGAGAAGAGACGCATTTCCTGTTAATCCAGCATTTTGGTAAAGACGAAGCATGTCCCCATGTCCATTTGAAGATATGCAGTTAGTTTGCCCCACCACTCAAAGTTACTGGCTGTGTTTTGGCATGCTGAAAATGCACCTTAACGCAAGGAGACACTTCTGTGGATCTGAATAGTGTGTCTGATTCGCTGACGTCTTTTGAAATACTAGAAATCGACTTCTTATGTATTTTGTCCTATGATTCCTTTTTTGATGGGATTCTAGCCATCTCATTGTGAGCTCGTGAAAATTCTCAAAAGCTCTAGTTTTGAATGAGTCGTCTTACATCATTATAGTTTCTCCTGAGTTGTACTTTAGCCAGTCAATCTCCATGAGAAAGCATAGCAAAAAGCGTGCTTTTGCAAATGTTGCAGAAGATTTATTACAGCCTTAGTGTCCGCCATAGCAAGCTCTACCACCCATTAAAAGACTGCTTCGTCTCGGGCCTTTAACAAGGCAGCGGGTCTTTAATGGCTGGTAGTGGGCACTACGGAGGGCTCTAGAGGCAGAATATTCTGCCTCTAGAGGGCGGATGTTCTAATTTGTAAAATAAACGCCTAACAGAGCTTATGGAGGTTGGAAGTCCCCCTGACTCTGTGACGCTTTGTTTACTGCAACAGCTGTGAACAAACATTGAAATGTTGATGCTTGGAGTTCTTCATGCCATTAGAAGCCCGTAGCACTCCATTGTCTGCTCAGCATTCCAATGTTTTATTTTTTTAGCGCAATGCAGCACAGAAAGTTGCAGCACTGCCTTTTGCCAATTGGAAAAACAAAAACAGTACCATATCTAAAGGATATGCCACTTTTTTCCACCCAGCCCAGGTGCTCTTTTGGCTGTTATGTGCCTAATTTGTTTAACATCTATATGGAGCTATTAGCCTGAATCGTAAGAGCTGGGGTGTGGAGATTGTGTAATATGCAGATTATACTCAACTGCTGTTCTCCTTTGGTCCTGATCCTGACAAGATGAAGAGTAAATTTATAAAGTGCATAATGGAAATTGCTATCTGGATGAGTAACAACTGTCTACAATAAAACAGCAACAAGACAGAGATCATGTTTTTTGGTAAAGCCACTGAGATATGGTCAGCCATTTGGTGGCCCCTACAACTTCAATCGGCTCTCACACCTAAGCAGATAGTAACAAATCTTGGCGTGACCCTGTATCAATCGCTCTCCATGAAAGATAAAGTCAGATCCATCTGTGGCATATGTTTTGCTACCTTGAGGCTTAAAAAAAAGCCCCTGCCTTGGCTTCCAGACACGGACAGGAAGATTCTTGTCTAAGTTCTTATCACCAGTCACCTGGACTATAGAAACACCCTGTTGATCTCAGTAAATAATACCCTGCTGTCGAAACTGCAGGTCGTCCAGAATACTGCTGAACGACTAATCTGTAACCCTCCTTCTCATTTGCCTTCTTCTCTGATCCTTAGAAAGCTTAATTGGTTGCCTATTAGGAAGGGTGTCATCTTTAAACTTTGCTGTTTGACACACAAACCTCAGTTTAAATCACAGCTGGATTATCTGTTGTCCCTGTTAAATCCTTACCTTCCCTCTAGATGTCTGAAATCATCAGACTAGGCACTTTTGGTGATTCCTCGCATCCACACCTCAAGATATGGGGGCAGATCTTTCACCAACAATGCCACCTATCACTGTAACACATTTCCTTTTGATCTTCGCTCTTGCCTAGACTTCCCTTCCTTCAAGAAAGGGCTTAAGACGTAGCTGTTTTAGACTTTCTTTTTCCCTCCTCGTGCGCTAGAGAGCGCTAGAGAGCGAGAGCAGAGTGCAGCAGTGACGAGCGGTGGCGGTGGTGAAAGCAAACAAGCGAGAGCCAAAAAAGAGCTGCGAAAAGTTAAAACGAAAGGCGGAAAAGCGGAAAAAGTCACGGAGAAGAGCCGCACAAGAGCCGCAGGAGAACCGTTGGAGCCGCGGGTGAGGAATCCGGGCAAATTCGGGCTGCTCCGGCTGAACCCGGGAAACGCCGGCGATTCACACCACCACTACCGCCTAGCCCGAACCCGAGCCCGAGCCCTGCCACAACCCGCTCGAACCAAACTGGGCTCAACACAAGCACCTAGAGCCCCCCCCCCCTCAAGGCTGGGGGCGGATTAGCAGTGGTGGAGGACTCTCCGGCACCAGAGAGTATCGGAGTCCGAGAAGCGAGATCGCCAGACTGGGCTGATCGCACAGGCCACCGCAGGAAAACGGGCTCCCGGGCTACGGGACTACGGGGCTACCGGCGGCCGGGGGTACTGGGGTACCACTAACACGACCGGCCCGCCGTGAAACTCGATTTGCCTTGCCCCGCCTAGCCCAGTGAAAATACCGCACTGCTGGGGGGACGCTGGAACCACTCGTTGGACATTGCCCGCCGACATCCACCCTTCGACGCCATCAAAGCCATCGAAGCCACGGAGACGGAAGCTGAAGCCGCGGACCCTGCTGTAACATCTCCCCCTCCACCGCAGCTTCTGGGCTAAACCTTCGCCGCCCTCACCCAGGCCCCAGGCCCCAGGACCTGGTTACTGCGGGGGCCTTAGGATTACCATCGGACAATTCCCCTGTCTGCTGAATCCACAACCGCCACAACAGCAACAGTAGCAGCAGCTCTGCTAACCTGGCCAATCTTCTATTATTCACGGTTAACTATAGCAGAGCTCGGCTGACCTGTACCGGACCTGCCCCGGATCGGCCCGCCTCATTTCAGAGCCGTGGATAGTGGCGCCTGACACCTGGCCGAGGAAGGAAAAGGAGAGCCCGGGTGTGCTGGGGCACCTGTCGTGCCGTGGCACCGTGGGAAGCAGCTGACAACCACGGGGGCTTATGCGGTTTAAAGTGTTACCTGTGTGCTGGACGAACCAGAAGGGCAAGACCCGGTGTCAAGGGGAGACACCACACCGTCACCAAGCCGCCACCAAGCCGCCACCAAGTCGCCAAGTTCGAGGGGGGCTGATGGGGGCCACCAGCTAACAGGTGAGAAGCCCTGCCCTGGTCCCTGTTATCTGGCTCTCTTCCTTTACCTTTGCGCATTTACCACTCTTGACAGGTTAGGAGGAGTGTAGCCCCCCCCCCCTGCTTAACCGGCGATCAATACCTTGCGGGCCCGCCATGGAAAACTCCAAGCAACTCAGAAGACTCCCACGGAGGAAGGGTACCACCCTCCATTCCACCTCCCCCAGCGGGGTTCAACCGGAGTCGCCACCACCCCAAGACAAAATGCCAAACACAGGCGGCCCATCATCACAATCGCAATCGCAACCTCGGACTAGCGACTTCTTTATCAAAACCCTTGTCCAAAAGGGCTTCTCCTCTACCCAATCATCTCAGCAGGATACAGACTTAAAAGCTGATGTCCAGACTGATAACCACTGCTCCCCCGGCCTTGCCTACGTTAAAAACTCAACTCCGGAGAAGCCCTCTCTTCCCTCACCCGAATCTTCCATCACTTATGAGACACTCCATGAGTCACTTCATAAAACTCATCAGCTGCTCATCCTCTCCCAGGAGGTCGCCGTCACGACTCACGACAGCTCTCTTCTCTCATTGATCGCCTTCTCTGCAGCCCCAGGAAATCCATCTTCACCAGTCTTCAGCTCAGACTCTACAAACATCACGATTCTAAACAACGCGACTAAGCTAGAAGTTCAAGCTCAAGTCCATGGCAGTATTCCTTTTACACCGTCTGAATACAATGACAACTGCCACACTGCAAATCTAACACCGAAGACTCCATCACAACCCAGCGCAAGTGCATGCTCAGGGGCCCCTGTAACTAACCGGAACGATCCCCTACCTTCAAACAAGGGCCCAAAAAATGATGGCCCCTCATTATCTCACAAACTATCCAACCGATTCCTGGCCTCTTTAGAGAATCAAATTGAAGAATCACTCGCCCACTCACCGGGCTTTAACCCTTCCTCAAATTTCTTCAGAAACCCTCCAGAGGACCAGGAATCATCCATGTTCATTTTGTCGGGCCCTACAAACTCTATCTCGGTCTCACTGACATCCCTCCATGCCAAACAAGACGCGATTGCCAAGGCTACGCTATGGCAGTCGCAGAAAATGGAGCTGCAGATCGATCTAATGCAAACTCTGGCCTCAGCACTGTCGGATCTGGGTTCCAGGATATGCACCCTTGAAGGTTTGGCGGGGACATTGGGCAATCGGAACCTTTGTTCCTGAAGCCCAATAATCAACAAACTCTCGTCCCTCCCCGAAATCCTCGGAGCAATCTTGAACAGTGTAGAGTGCCACAGCATCAGACAAGGTACATCTCAGCTCACGCCCATGCAGGAGTCTCAAACCCCACCTATCCTCAAAGACCCTTTACGCTCCGCTTCACCAGCGGGCCTACGCTCTGTGAAAAAAGACACATCCCCTCGCACCGACCAAGCTACCAAAAGTCCGGCCAGTCTTTCATCAGGGACAAGTCCCGGCTCGCTTATAGCGGGCTTGGAACTCAATAAAACTTCATCAACACAAGTATCAATCACGCGATCTGATCGCTTCGACAGTACCCACAAGGGCCCGACTCACAGTGTTTCCAAGCCTCCAACGAAAACTTCACTGTCAAGGAGGGAGAGAAAAAAACTTAAAAAACAATTTAAAAAACAACGCTTACTGAAAAGAAGAGCGGGGCTTGAAGGGTTAGCGGGACCCAGTCTATCAGTTAATAAATTGAGGGGTCTCCCCTATTTACCCATTTTCAACCCACCTGTGAAACCCAAACATCAAGAAAAGCACGACCCCGGTGGGCTCAATGGACACCAGCAATCAGCCCGGGCCATCAACCCTGGGCAGCCCCGAGACTACAAGAGCCTTAGAAGTGCACATCACAAACGCAGCAAACAAATCTACAGGAATAAATATCAAAGATTACAGCGCTGGGAACCAGAATAATCTTGTTCAAATCACTGAAACAATAACGGAAGACCGGAATAGCCCACCCAAATCCCAGGGTATGGTAGAAATTACGAACACAGATCTCCTTAGCCCATCAGTGAGCAATGCAATAGACTGCGGTGTTCCCCATCGTTCAGAAGACCCAACCAAAGTCTGTTGGGACTTCCACATGCAGCCGCAGAGGCATTTTTTGACTCATGTGCCACAAGTCTCGGGAATGACAAGTCAGTTGGGGGAACTTTTTACCCATCTGAAGCATGCTCCCAACTCCTGACGGGGATAGTTCCCTTACCCGGAACAGCCAAGAGTCAGGATCACCAGAGCCCAGAAAAAAGAGCAGAACTAGTCTTTTATCCACACTATGAGCATAAGGGACCACATGATACTCTTAAAAGAAGCATCCTCCTCCGCCTATTCAATTGTATTCCAGCACT
Source organism: Lissotriton vulgaris (assembly GCF_964263255.1). NCBI lineage: Eukaryota > Metazoa > Chordata > Amphibia > Caudata > Salamandridae > Lissotriton > Lissotriton vulgaris. The sequence continues at coordinate 1,500,547,125 of NC_141691.1, forward strand.
GGAAGGTCACCTCCTTAGACCTTACATCAGTCAAGTTCTCCATATTACCAGGGAAAGGGGGCACAGAGGCCACCATTACAACGTGGTCGCAGGAATCCATTAGGAATGAAATTTTCAAGGAAGTCAATCAATTTGAAAACTGGGGCATTGAAATGTGGGTTTCCACTCAACAAAAATATCCCCATGTTCTCCTCCCACAGGCCCCTGCGAAACAGCTCACCATCGTACTGAAGGGATCCCGGGGCCCAACTCATGCCTGGCTTACAGAAGCGTCAAAAGCTGACAATCTCCTAAATATTGCATGCTATTAAAATCAACGTATGATAAGCTTCAAACTCAATTGCCCTGTCCCCCACGGCAACGACATGCGCTATGGAGATTTTGTCCCAGAGCCGTCAATCAACTTCGCCCAGCAACAGCAATCCTCCTTACAAGTGCACTAACTGGCCCGATTCCAAACTAACTATCACATCTTGGAACACGAGAGGGCTAAAGTCAACCCTTGCTTCAAAATCAGCCGTTGAATTCCTGAACAAAAGTGACATCATTTGTTTTCAGGAGACCTGGTCTCTGTCTCCATCGCCTCCTTTTTGGCTACTATGAACCTTTTCAATCTGCCGCCAAGGTCAATTCTTATGGAAGACCCTCAGGGGGCCTCTCCATTTTCTTTAGCCATAGGTGCAAGATAACGGCCACACCTATCCCTCGGAATCTGATGGCAAGGCAGACGGTCCTGATCACCAGTCTGTCACTTTCAGGCAAGGCACGCTCTATCCTCCTAATTAACATTTATCATAATACAGCAAAAACCGCAGAATCAACTACAACGGATCTAATGATAAAACAACTGGAAGACTTTTTAGCGGAATTTGGATCTACGGAGGTACTGCTATTAAGAGACTTCAACATCAAAGACCTCGCAACCAACGGCCTCTTAGCAAGGAAAAACAAAGAGCAAGAAGCGATGATCACTTTTCTAACAACCCATAACTTCCGCTCGGCTCAGCAAATCTCGCTGGAACTGCACCCGGACGCTCACTTCTTGCCAACATTCAGGAGAATTTCAACTATCGATTACATTTTTCTTTCACCGCTTCTGGGCAATCGTCTGGCCAGGATGGAAATTCCCTACCATTTGGAGAGTGACCATAACCCCATAATGGCTACACTGGACCTGCAAGTCCAAGTCGCCCTCGGAACGACATATGTGGGGCATTCAACATGGGCTGAATTGCACACCATGGTTAGAAGAATCAAATGGGACTCACGAGGACCTGCCAAGGTGGGAACCTGGTTCAAGAGCGAAACACTCAACCTGAGACACAGTGCCCTGACAGACTCACACTTCCGGTGGGACAACGCCATTGCTAAGCTACAGGATCTCCTGGCAGGGCCGGCGGTTCATCATAGAACACTCGGGCTATATCCGAAGCAAACCCACAACCCAATGTTAGTCCCTAAGGAAGGCTGTCCACCAGCACAAGCTGATTGGAACCGTACATACTGCCAAAAAGGTGGCATTGCTGCGGACGACCTACAAGAAATCTTTATGGGAGACCAAGAGACTCAAAGAAGAGTCTGAGTGGGTAAAAATGTTCACCCTTCTCAAGGGTAAAAGCCAGTCCCAGTTCTGGAATCATATGAACAAGCTCCGCTCTACCAACAAGACGAGAAGAAACGCAGTCTGTGAAGAAGCTTGGGCCCTGCATGTGTCAGATCTTTATCGCAGTGACTCTGGGAACACCGCGGCGACAGAATCAAGAGATCGCGCCGATTCCACTCAAATAGAAACATTCGAACAGACCACCGCAGCCGAGGCCGCCAAGTATCTGCGAGCTGTGAAAAAAGACGGAGCTCCAGGGCCCAACGGACTCCCAGCCGGGATATTCAAAAGTGCCTCAAAGAGTGGGCGGATCTTTTGACTCCCCTATTTAACAACGTGTTCGCGACAGGCCAGCTACCAGACTCCTGGTTAGGCTCGACTCTATGCCCCATATTCAAAAAAGAAGACCCCACGTCACCGGCCAACTACCGCCTCATTTCCCTTTTAGATCTGGAGGCAAAGGCATACGCCCGGTGTCTTCTTCGGTTGCTTGAAAAATGGGTCGAAGAAAATAATATAATACCATGCTGCCAAACTGGATTCCGGGCATCGGCCTCCACAATAGACAACATCATCACTTTAGCCACTCTGAGTCAAAAAGCAGTACAAAAAAACCATCTTCCACTCTATTGCTGCTTCATAGACTACAGTGCGGCCTTTGATAAAGTGTCTCGGAACATCCTGTGGAGGAAGCTGAACAAATGGGGGATTCCGCATGACCTACTAGGAGCACTAATTTCCCTGCATAAGAACACGTGGGTGCGAATTAAAACCGGCCCAAAGACACTTTCTTCAAGAATTGCCGTCGAAGATGGGCTAAAGCAAGGCTGTGATCTTGCCCCACTGTTGTTCAATCTCTACACAGCTGATCTCGGCACATTCCTGGACAATAGTAATCTTCGCCCGCCAAAACTAGGCCAAAACTAGGCCCGCTAAAAAGCTTCTTCACATATTACAATATGCAGATGATATTGTAATAATGGACCAAGCCAAATCGGGTCTCCAACGGGCATTAAGTACGCTTCATATATATAACACCCCCAACACCCTGAAAATCAACCAGGCAAAGACCAAGGTACTGGTATTTGGCAGATGCAAGAACACGAAAAGGCTGGCATGGAACATCGGGCCCGCCAGGATTAACACAATAGAAAAATATAACTATTTGGGAGTCTGGTTCAATGAGACGTCCAGGCCTACAGCTCACTTAGCCGCCTTGCAGAAGAGAACAGGTGCAATTACATACTCCCTGATCCGGCTGAACCAAACCCTGAGCAGCCCCTCTGCAGAAGCCATCTTGAAGGTGACTAAAGCTACTTAACTTCCTGCGCTAACCTACAGACACCAGGACTTTCCTGGTGCATGCTCCTCCAGTCTTGAGCTCGCCCAGATCTCCACCTATAAAAAACTTTTCAATTTGCCAAGTTTTATCCAGCGGGCAAGACTACGATTGGAGCTGGGTTTACAAAGACAATCACTTCACTGCGAGGCCGACATCCTGAAATATTTTATTAGGACCTTAAAAGCAGGTGATAACACTCTTAAATCCCAGCTAAAAGGAATCCTGTCTAGTCCTGGCAATCCCTGGAATACGCAGATTTAAAAGGCCATAAGAGTGCTAGAGATTGACAAGTTATCTCTTCTCTCAGTCACTATCCCATACTCGGCCTGTAAAAGCTCCCTCAATAAGCAAGTCAAACTTATTTCTCAGTCAATGGATCTGCAGGCTCTAAAGGCATCAACCATTCTGCTCCCCCTGAACTCTTCTTATCTTCCTGGTATTCCACAAGCATACTACCAGGAAAATTTGAGTAAAGTCGCCCGGATGAACATTATGTTTATGCGACTTTTAGGCCTGCGCTCGACGGCCTTCAACAAATGGGCCCCAACAAGCTAGGGGGGGGAATTCCAGGCTGTGCAAAAAACACTCGGAATCATGGCTGCATCTCCTGTGCTGCTGCCCGACACTAGCAGCCCCAGAAGGTCCCTTTTGAAACCCTTGTTCTTAAAATGGGGCGCTAGGATGTGCTGGGTGGCCTCGGCCTTGTGCTTTACATCTACTGACATTCAAGTGCTCGCAAGATTTGGAAAATTTGTGAGACTTTTGGACAATCTTCTATCACCTCCCTTGGCTGCCACTTTTCTTCCCCCTCCCCCTCAAAGACTCATTACAGATTTCTTCCGCCCTTTGGCCCAGTACTCTTTGTCTTAATTATTTTTATCTGGCCAAGCACAGTAAAACGTTCACACAGGCCACTATAATGCCGTTCCAAATAAGCACATCGGTTTCTAAGCCTGGAAAATTGTTTTTTTTAGTCTTGGTTTTATTTGATAAATGCGCTAAAAGCTTAATTTTATAACTGTGCTAAAATAGATTTTGTATAGCAATGGTTTTAAGTAACTGTGCTGAATTAATAAACTTGAAACTTGAAACTCTCCTTGTGCAGTGAGGAACCAGGATGCCACTTTGGGAGTGAGTCGCTCGCAATATCAAATTATTAAATAAATAAATGCTGACACCCTTGCACCAAGGTGTGTGTGTTCTGTCAAGCATATATTTCTACTGGATGGGGACATTTCCATTACAAAACCTATGCTTTAAGGCTTTTCCCAATACAATACAAGACAGATATTTCGAGGAGGCATAGGTTTTTAGTACAACACCAGTCTACCAATTTCAGTAAATGGGAATTTGCATCATGCTCCATGGGTAGTTGTACGGGACTGTCCATGTATCACCCATTGAATGCCCCCTTGCTGTAAAGTAGTGCGATGTTTGCATTGGAAGTAAATTCCAACACAACATTTTTTGCTGGGTTTGCATCACTTTTGTGATGCAAACCCAACTCAGTGTTGATAAATTACCCTGTCATATTTTTCTTATTTTTTCAACTATGAAATTGTGGTTTACTGTTGAGGTTTTGATTTCCTACATCTTCTCTTCCCTATCCCAGAAAGCCCATATAATCCTTTATGCACAGGTAATTGTAGAATATATCCCTAGCTGAAGGCAACAGAGTGCTGAACAAAGAAATAATTTTTACATTTGGTAGTAGCTTCCTGAATGCTTATGAGGGAGGGAATATCATCAAAAGCATTGTGAACACCTACAATTATGGTATCCATTCCCAAAAAAGTAAATTGATTCCTTTTAGATGTATGCCTATTCTCTAAGCAGATGTATGCATTTCTGGTGATTCACTGAACCTTGATGGAGTATGCAGTGGAATTCACAATAATTGTAGATCTAAAGGCATGGTTGTAGTTAAGCTATATTTATACTATACCTACAGTGCAGAGTGGATGACCATGCACAAGCGTTTGAGGGGCACACACAAACAGACTTGAACAGATGGTATGATGTACTGGAGTGTTTATTAGAAGGACTCCCACTCTCCCTTATTTCAGTATATGCACCCAGCAATAATCAGGCTTCCTTACTGCACTCCCTGTCACCAGAGCTGCTGCACAATACGTTAGTTCCTAGCTACTTGGGAGGGGACTTCAGTTGCACTCCAGATGCACTTCATGACCACTCTTGCCCGCCATTGAGCGGGGCACAAACAATTACCCTCACACAGCATTTTCAAAGATGGGCTGTGAACACTCAGGTGAAGGACGCCTGGTGAAGCGTGCAGCCTGAATCTCGGAATACTCTCATTACTGGGGCTTAAATGACTTACATACTAGAATTGATCTCATCTATTACTCAACTTATGCCCTCACTAGAGTAACATGAGCCGAATACCTTGGACGAATGCCTTTGGACCACTTCCCATTACACTTTGGACCACTTTGGACCACTTCCCATTACAAATACAGCTGAAATGGGATTGGGGAAATCCAAAAATACCTTCCTTTAGAGGTGCTTCGCGATAACGCACTCCACATCACGCTCACCGAAAATATCACTTCATACTTTTTATTTTTTTGTTTAATTTTTATTGACAACTCATGAGGGCACAATAGTAAAAGCACAAAGTAATACAGTTCATTTAGACAAAATGACAAAGTAAGCAAACAAGCAATTCATAGCACACATTTGAATTAGCAAAAAACGTATCAGAAAATAATATTACACAAAAGCGGAATGCTGCAGAATATTCAGATAAAACTACCCCATATTCTTTCAAATTTCATTAATGATTTATACCTCTAATTTTGACGAGGACTGATTCCATGGTATATATTTCATTTACTAATGACCACCATTCAATGATATGTGGAGGTTTGGGAGAGATCCATGCTCTGGCTACGGTTAGTTTTGCACAAGATAACAATATCGTAATCAAAGATTGCTGAGGTAACGTAACGGGATGTATATCTAACAATACTGTTAAAGCCGTGAGGGAGAGTGAGTTTATCCGTTTAATTTTCATTACCTTATCTAGTGCAGACCAGAGTTCGCTCAAAGCCGGACAGGAAAACAGCATGTGTTCAAGATCTGCTGCTACTAAGTCACACTTAGGACATTTAGTGCGATCGCTGAAAGATATATCAGAGGCCCATTTAAAGATCTTTTCTGGTGTATGATATAGCATACTTGTAGTTTTAAATTGTTGTAGTCTTAGACTGTAAGACTGAACAAGTCTGTTGATATTACCACAGGAAGTGGCTATCTGATTTGAAGTTATATTCGAGCGCATCTTAGTGCTCCATTTCTCCGCTAACTTTACACAGTCATTCGTTTTATAAGTACTAAGGCACCCATAGCCCTCGCTGATTAAAGATTTATTCCTAGAAGAATATAAACAGTTCCAAATTTCAGAATCAGAAATTTCGCATAGTTTAATCTTGCGTATTAAGAAGTCATGTATCTGGATATACTTAAATCTCATTGACTCTGTCAAATTATATAAGTGTCTCAAAATCTAAAAGACCTTGGGTACCATATAAATCCCCAATTATGTAAGTGTCTCAAAATCTAAAAGACCTTGGGTACCATATAAATCCCCCAGTGTATTAATACCTTTAACAAACCATATATGAGCCATACGATCATTAAAAATTCCAGGAAGGCCCGGGTTTCCCCAAAAGCGTAATTTAGGGTGAAAAAACGAAGTTTTACAAAATGCCATAATGTTAAACCATATCTTGGCATTGTATCTAGCGGTCTTGAATTTCACCCTCTTGAAGTAATTAGGGTCGTTAAGTCTTAACAGAAACATTTTGGAATCAGAATTTAACATAATTAGATGAAAGTACAGTGGATAATCCGCATTGAGCAGTGACCGTAGACGCCCTAAGAAAGTACCCCAAAAATATAGTTTAAAATCAGGAAAATTAAGCCCCCCACTTTCTAAAGAATTTTTGAGTAATAACATAGGCCTGCATGCTTTCTTATATCACCAAATAAAACTACTAAAAATCCCATCTAGTTTCTTGAAAAAAGAATTACTAAGTGTTAAAGGGATAGATCGAAATGAATAAAGGAATTTGGGGAGTACTTTCATTTTGATCAAATTAATTCTACCAATTATATTCAGTGGAAGTTTATGCCATTTTTTTAGAGATAGAATAGTTGCTCTTATTAAAGCATCATAATTGATAGTAATTATAACATGTATATTAGAAGTATTTTAACACCTAAATAAATAGCAACTTCACATATCCCAGAAACCACTGTAGTTGGTTCGTAGTTAGCAACAATTTGTGTTTTATTTATATATATTTTGTACCCGGATACCAATCCGAATTTACGTGCTTCGAGTATTATCCCTTGCAATGCCTCTATGACATCGGGCGAATAGATAGCAATGTCGTTGGCATAAGCCGTGATTTGTAACGATTGAGGTCCAAAACTAAAGGGAATAATTCGGGATTGAGTCTGTAAAGCATATAAAAAAGGCTCCATCGAAAGAGCAAATAATAAGGGTGATAAAGGGCACCCCTGACGGGTCCCTCGAGAAATAGTAAACGTGGAGGAAGTCAACCCTGCATAACTGATACAAGCTATAGGGTTGTCATACAAAGCCTGTATCCATGTGACAAATTGTGCACTAAACCACAAATTTGTCATGACAGACCAAAGATAGCCCCACCCCACTCGGTCGAAAGCCTTCTTGGCATCTAATAAAATCATACCGAGTGGGGTGGATGTTGTCTGTGCTATATCAAATGCGGTTATTGCCATATTAATATGGGCTGTGGTGTCTCTACCCGTCACAAACCCATGTTGCTGCGGGTTAACTATTTGGGGCATGAGTGGGGCCAAACAGGTAGCTAAAGTTTTGGCAAACACTTTGGCATCAGTATTGATGAGAGAAGTGGATCTGTATGAACCATGATCTTCAGTAGGTTTTCCCTTTTTGAGGAAAGAAATTATTTTGGCCATATTCCAAGAATTAGGGGCTTTCCCATTTCTCCCAATGAATTCAATAACCTGAAGCAATAAAGGTGATAATTCCTCGATGCATATTTTATATACTTCTACTGCAATGGAGGCTTCTACAGCTGCTTTACCAGAAGGTAAGGATGTAATGGCATGTCTAACCTCCAATAAGGTAATATTCTCTGATAGTTGATCTATTTCTGAGGTATTTCTAGTATTTGTTATATTCTCTTCTATGTAATCCTGTATCATGGCAGAACTGGGACAGGTCTCCGGACTATATAAAGTGCAATAGTAATCTATAAACTGTTCTAATATTTCATCTGGTTGATGATGTAGAATATTGTCAGAGCCGTGAATAGTCTTAATCAGGGTGTTAGCTCTATCTTCAGCAACTTTGTAGGCTAGAATTTTTCCAATCTTGTCTCCACTCTCGTATTGAGTGATTTTATATTTGTGTAATTTAGCACTACTTTTTTGCAACAGTATTGTTTTTAGAGTTGCCTTTAGCTGTTCCAGTTTCAAAGCAATTTCAACAGTATCTTGGGAATTTAAACACAGTGCATCAGCCAGCAATACTTCTTTTAGTATAATATTAGAAGTCAGTAGTTTATTCATTTTGCGATGTTCTGAATTTTGTCTGTATACAAATTCCTGGGTAAACCCCTGATACTGGCCTTACATGCATCCCATACCATTATACAAGAAGTAGAGTCAAGATTGTATCTGATAAATTCTCCAAGATGAGCTTTGAGTTGTGTTACACATGTAAGATCAGACAATAGATATCTAGGGAAAGAAAATAGCCTCGGACTGGTATGAATTTGTTGGGTGGTAAATGTAAGTACAATAGGATTGTGATCGGGGGAGACACAGGGGCATAACTCAATAGAGCTTGCTTTCAGTACATTATCAGAAGCCATAGCCATATCAATACGGGAACATAATTTGTGAGGCGCAGAGTAATATGTGTAACCCGCAATATTAGGATAGATACTGCGCCAAATGTCCCTAATATTATGGATACAGCAAATTTCTAATATTGAAGCCCTAGATTTACGCATTCGTTGAAAAGCCCCTTGTTTTGTAATATCCTTTTGATAATCCAAAATTCAATTGAAATCACCCATTATGATAAGGACCCCCTCCCAATTCAAAAGTTCTATATTAAAATGATCAAAAACAGCATATTCATCCAAATTCGGTCCATACACCACACAGAACACACATTTATGTTCTTCAATACTTAATTGCACAATAGCCCATCTTTCATCTTTATCATGAGCAGTTTTGAGAACTTCTGTTCTAAATTGTCTGTCTTTAAAAATCGCAACCCCCTTGATTGAAGGCAGAACAAACTATGACATCATAGCCAAGTTGACCTAATAACTTTTTGTCTTTGTGGGCAATGTGAGTTTCAGATAAAAACTCAAAATGTGGGTTATACAGTCTTAGCTCTTCTGATATTAGACATCTTTTATTCTTGTTATTTAACCCGGCGACATTCCATGCCAGACATCTTAACTTATACATTCAAAACCAAAAAAAAAGATCATTTTAATACTTCTGCGCAAATACAGGTAAATAGATCTCTTTTTTCAACCTTTCCACCATGTCTCCCTCTTTAAGTTGTCTTTTTCCAAAACCTTTTTACCACTAGCCCAACACCACCTGACGGAGAACCTGAAAAACCTTCCCACCCGTACCCCCAACCTCCATGGGGGACACCCCTCCACCTCTGCTGCCGCTGGATGGGCAGCTGCCAGGGTTGGTAGCCGAGGAGCAACCACTCCACCCCACTGACGGAAAAACATTCTTCTTAGCAGAAAAAAAGAAAGAATTTTTTTTTTTTTACATTCCTTCCCCCTTAGTCACACATGTGATTTTGACAGAACTTATCAAGACTTATCTCCCCACTCAGAAAAAAAGAAAATTAAGCAAATTTAGCGAGTGCTAACTCAGCCTCTTTTTCATCTGTGAAAAAATATGTATGGCCACCTTTAATAACCTTGAGGCGAGCAGGTTCTTGCAAGAACACTTGCCCCCCCTTAGATTTAAATGGGTCAATATATTTGCGCAATTTCCACTGTCTGTCCATTGTGGCCATACTAAGGTCAGAACGTACAAAAAAGGAAAGGTTCTCAAAATTAACAGGGGAATTAGGGCGTGCTTTCAATGATACTTCTTGCCTTAGTAAAAAATTACCGAAGCAAATAAGAAAGGGGCGTGGAAATTGACTTTCCTTATTCGTCTAAACTAGTGGTAAACAGTGGACTCTTTGAAGTTGGGAATCCCAATCCCGATCAGAGAGGTCTGGGAAAGCCTTTAAAAACAGGTTAACCAGATAAGATATAGGATCTGACCCTTCAGAGCCTTCCAGGACCCCAAAAAGTCATAGATTTAACCTTCTTTGCCGGTTTTCTAAATCCTCAACTTTCAGTTGTAAAGAGATAATCTGAGCATCATGTTGGTTCACCACAGATTCAGCACTGGTTGGCCCTTCTTTTATATTTACCACACGTTATTGTAATTCCTCTATATCTTGTGACACCCCCCTAACTTTAGTGTCATTTCTTGCAAAGAGTTCTGCAGTTTGCTGTTGTCCTCTCGCAGCTGCAAAAAGTTTTCTTGAACTTCTAAATGATGATTTGTTACAGTTTGCAAGATAATGTCTACCGCGGAGATATTAGCTTCTTGTGCGTGCATCCTAGTTATAGTTGCATCAGGCATGTCAGATAACATAGAAGTCAACACCGGTGATTGCTCAGGTAACTGTTCAGGTAAATTTGAGACCGAAGAAATAGGAGTTTTCAATATAGGAGTAATATTGGCGTTACTCGCTGTGGCTTCACCTACTACGGTGCTGACACGTAGAGAAGGCACAAGGAGTGATGGTGACAAAGTAGTGTTAGCATTAGCTGAAGGCAATGGAGAGGTATCGAGGGTGAGGTTGACAGAGGGCTCCGCCATTGAATCAGGACAGTTGTTCAAACACTCAGAGTCAGTAAGGCTTGTGCCTGATAAACTTAAAGTCATATTCTTCACAAGACCCTTTGCCTCAATCCACTTCCTAAGAGGGATTTTTTCAATACGTATCATCCTCGTGGTCGGGGTAGAGGGATTAATTATTGCCGGTGTAATAACAGTAGCTAGTGCTTTTGTTTTTAGCCTTGGACTTGGGCTTAGATTTGATCTTATTCTGTCTGCCCGTCAAGACTTTAGCCATCCCCGAGGCAGAGTTAGTGAACTCTTCGTCAGCATCAACATCCTCTTCGTATTCTCCATTAGAGCCCTCTTCCTCCTCCTCCACTCAGATCTCCTGAATGCCTTCCTCAGCCATTATAGAAACAATAGGTGTGTCAACCTCAACCCGTATTGCCAAATCAACAGCTTCTGAATCGCCAGGATTTAATAAATCTACGGGAGCCGATTCTGTGACTGGCACCGGCCCGCCTTTAGCAGCTGAACTGACACTCTTAGTATTCAAGCTCTTCTGTGGTTTCAATGCCTCTTTTCTGCTCCCTAAAACAGCAGTTGCCGCTATGACACCAGTATGATTTTCATTTTCTTTTGGGGTAGTTATGCCACTCGCAATCATTAGGGTCGGGGGGCGAAGCACCGGCTTATCCGTGGGCAGTGGACCGGTTTCTCCCGATATGGCAGCTGATGAAACAGAAGCCGTCACTCCTTCCCCGCTGATAAGTTCACTCACAGTCTCGGTCAGCACAGAGAGAGCCACAGGAGCCGGTGCCGATGAAGATATTGACACTGACACCACTGGAACTGCAGGAGGCGCGGAGGGAGAAACCGTCACCATCCCTAGCGCGTTCTTCGTTACCCGAGCACTCCGCAGCACAATCTTCGGTCCCATCCCTCGGGTGTTTGGTTGTGTGCCAGCAAAGGAGGTCAAAATGGCCGAAAATCGCAGCGTCAGCCCTGACCAGCCGAACGCCAATCCGCTGACCCGTCCTGCAACCGTGCAGTCCAGAAGGTGCTCAGGAACAGCCACAGCATCTGCCGGGATCTCTAGTGTTCACCTCCGCTACAGAAAGAAACAACCACAACCTCTCTAGTAAGCTTCTTTTTTTCAGTTAGTTGTTTTTTTTCTTCGTCATATAATTTTTTCCAAATGCGTCTTGGTACACTACATATCTGTCAGCGAAAGGAGTGGAGCCTCCAGCTAAGCTACCACCAACCAGTGTCCTCACTCCGCCATCTTGGACCGCCGTCACTTCATACTTTCAAGATAACAAGGGCATAGCTACTGAACCAGGGATTGAGTGGGAAGCAATCAAGGCTGTCCTCTGCGACTACACAATTAAAGCAGTATATGGAACTAAATGTATCCTTCTTAAGGAACTTAGTACTCTAGAAGTGGACATACAACAATACAAGCTATTCTCTCCCACAAACCAGTCAGTCGTGGCTCCCCTGGCACAATCTAATTTAGCACAGGGAAACACACTGGAGCAGTTAGGGGCTATGGACTATAGGGAGGGTCTGGCCAAGAAACATGCAGAGGATGACAAAGCAGGAAGACTATTGGCATGGCTCCTTCGGTCTGACTCTCCTAGGATTCTGATCACACCCATTAAGGATGGAACAGGGTGTATTCTTATCTCACAGGCTGACATGAATGCAGGTTTTTATTCATATTCTGCCGATCTGTACAGGGCACCACAGGGGGAAGATGAGTCATCATTAACCTCTTGGCTGCTAATGACAAGGGTAACTCGTCATGGACTTTCCATTGATTTCAATGGAAATTACAGTGAAAGAGTAATTGTACCTTAGCAGCCAAGTGGTTAAAGACCTTCCTAGATGGAGTGACTCTTCTTGCAAATTGGTCACACAATGTGCGGAATTGGAAGAGTCAATTACCGACACTGAAATACATGAGGCTCTCAAACAAATGGCTAGAGGTAAAACCCCTGGGTTGGACAGATGGCCATTGGAGTTTTTCTCTACTTATAAGTCACAGCTTGTCCCACAGCTGCTCAAAACCTACATGGAGGCTTATACAATAGGAATCTTACCCCACACTCTCAGGGAGGTGGTGTTGGTAGTTATGCCCAAGCCCAGTAGGGACCTACTACTCCTGGTATTATATTCTCTACACCCCTTATTAAACTCAGACTACAAGATTCTTGGAAAGGTACTAGACAACTGGTTGATCCCCGTAGTACATCATGTAGTGCACTCATACCAACATATTTTAATCCCTGTTAGGAATACCTTTTTGAATCTGCGTCGACTCTTCATGTTGATAAACTGGGCTCGGAAATCGGACGTGCACCCTTGGGTCGCATAACTGGACATAGAGAAAGCTTTTGACACCCTGGGATGGAATTATCTGATGGCTGTGCTCTTTAAATTTGGAGTGGTACCTAGATTACTTAAATGGACCACTCTCCTGTATAATTCACCCTTGGCCCATGTAAATACATTCTCTGACTCCTTCACTGTAGGTCAGGGGACCCGAGAAGGTTGCCCACTCTCTCAGATTATTTTTGAGCTTGCAATGGAGCCACTGGCTTGTGCACTCTGACCGCATGTCGTAGAATGAGGGATACATGCAGATAATTAATATCATATGTTATCCATGTATGCTGATGATGCCTTGATGCAGCTATGAGAAGATGCTGCAGTGCTCTTGTACCCTATGGCACTAATGAGGCAGGTTGTTAATGTTTTTGGGTTGAAAGTAAACTGGGATACAACCCTGCTCGACCCCATGACATCCCTATCACTGCACCAACAGCGAGCTCTGCCGATCACCTTACTCCCTTGGTTCTGCGATTCAGTCAATTATCTGGGAATCCCTGTTCACTCTGAACGGGATTTACTGGATGGTAATCTAGGTAGGGCCATCATCAGTGCTATGTCAACTGCACGATTCTGAACCGCACTGCTGCTTTCCCCCACAGGCCGCATGGCTATTTGAAAAAAGGCTGGTGTTGCCTAGGTTGTTATACTTCTTTGCGGCCCTTCCCATTCTTGTACCCCAGAAATTGTTTCAAGACAGGAGAGCATTCTTGACCACATAATTATGGGGTAATAGCAGGAGTGGTTGATGGGGTCACAGAGACGGATCCCTAAAAAGTCAGAGAATATACTCAGGAAAACAGACCGAATATACTGGCAAAAATATGTGCATACAAAGAAACCCTGCCCCCGTATGCCCCCGAAGTATCATTATGGGCGATACCAAATTGCATTGACCTAGGCTCCAGGCCAGAGGCCAAAGTATGGAATGATTTTGGCCTGATGACTTTGGGCAACTTTTCTCTGATACAATTCTTTCTGCATTCAAGAATCTGGTGGAGACTATGGAATCCCATCCAGGTCCTTCCTCTTCTATGCTTCACTCACTCACTATCTGCACAAGATATGGCATAGAATATGTGATGAATAAGACACCTCCAGATCCCTACAGGCCATGCTCTTGCATCCTACAGTTAGCCATGCTATTACACTTCTGTTTAACTCCCTGGTGGCAGATGGGGGCCCGTCCCTCCCAGGCCTTCGTACCGGCTGGAATGCGGAATTATCCACTCAACTCACCAACAACCAATGGACCCAATGCTTAGGGATCCTGAAATGCATATCTATAAATTCCGGACTTAAATACACCCAATTTAATTATCTTCACCATACATACCTCACTCTTCATAGGCTGAAGCATATGTATCAAGGGGACTGGGTTTGATGCCAGCACTGTTATGAATGGCCCTCTACATTAATACGGTGTGAAAAATCATGAGTATCTAATTTTGTTGCAGTAATATTGTGATGTTGTTTATAACATGGGATGTTGCATTGCCAGTAAAAATATAGATTTTTTTTAAATAAATGCTTAATTTATTTGAAAGTATTATCTGCCTATTAAATATCATATAATGGTTTTTGTTTTTATTATTGTTATTAATATAATTAATTGTATAAATATTGATTTCATGTTTTAATGTGTATATCATTTTGATTGTACATATCAAAGCAGCATTAAGTGTGAATATTTTCCAAGTTGTAATTTACAGATATTTTTTCAATTTATGCGTATATTTCAATTCAAAAATACAGTTTTTTGCTAGTTTGTAGCTTTTTAAATGATTTTTAATAATATTAATTTTTTTATTTGTTTTACAATATTACATTTTTTTTAAATTACATTTAACATTTGCATTTTTCATAGTTTGGATATTTTTGTTTCATACATATTTACATGTAATTTTTTTTAAAGGTTATAATTTTTTAGGTGCTGCTGTTACATTTATGTAGATATTTTTAATTATTATATGTATATTGTTTTATTTTTTTGTTTTTGTTTATTTTTGTCTTAAGTACGAAATTGTTACAAAGTTATCATCACTTTTGTCCAAAGCCCCCCCACCTCCCCCCGGGCACCACAGCAAAAAGCCATCCATCTTTTTAGTAATTGGGTAAATAACAATGAAAGGATAAATGAGGGCCAGGAGAAAACAAAGAAATTAACCCATCCCTAAGCATTTATTCAATACAAAGCAATGAATCATAAAAAGAAAGAGAATAAAGTAGAGAAATAAGGAAACAAGAAGAGTCAAAAAGAAGCAAGCAAGAACAAGGTTTTAGAGAATAGAAAAAAGAGAACAGAAGTTCAGAGTGCGGAGTTGAGAAATGATGGCAGGAAACACATCGAGACTTCAATGAGATACTACACAAGCATAATTACATTGATAGCGGGAAGACTAGCTAGCTCCGGGATGCTAATATCTCCCCCCAGATTACGGCCTAAACCAGCGTAGAGGAATTTTCTAATCTTGTGCCCCGTTAATCCATTTGCCCAGGGATTCCCAGACTACCAGCCCAGTTATTTTACCACTTTTTCCCTTTTTAGAATAGATCGCCATTTCTAATTTACAAGTTGCCAATAATCTTGCCTGCCATTGTGGGAATGATGGGGGTTCGGATCCTTCCAATGTGCTACAATACATATCCTGTAGATGGTCATAGCAACAAAAATCAGATGTCCCCCGACCCGGGTAATGTCATTCAGCCCCAGTAAAACAAGTGAAGGAGTTAGTTGTATATTCTGTCTCAGTACTACTCCCATAAAAATCTGTATTTGTTGTAACAGTGGTGCTAGATTTGGGCATGTGGCGAACATATGGGCCTGATCTGCAGCAAATTCACGACATCTGGGGCAAAGGGTTCCGCTTCCGGTTCCCCATTTCGTTATTTTGTCTGGAGTAATATAGAGGAAAAACCCTGTTTTATAGAATTGGGCCTGTAACTTCGTGGACAGTAGATATTTATGGGCTAGTTTCAGAGCGCTACTAAAGAGATTCTGGCCGATATTTAACTTTGTTTGCCATTTTGTATCTATTTTCCCCAGGTCATCTGGCATTTTATAATTCAGGATAGTATAGATCACCCCGATCCGTAACGGTTTATTCCCCTGAATTCTATCGATCATTTCTATTTTATCGAAACCCGCCAGGCCACTGGTCTTATGGTCCAAAACGTTTTTGACTGCCATATAATGGAAGACCTGATTTCCCTCAAGCGAAAATTGGGTTCTGAGATCCGAAAATGACCGAATCCCTTTCAGAGTAACCAGGTCCCCCAATTTCATCACATCTGCATTATACCACTTCTAAAAGTATGAGTTGCCAAATAATGAAGGGAGCATTGGGTTATTCTTAGTAGGGGTGTAGTAATTCAATCTACAGAGGCCAAAAAGTTTCTGAAAGTTCGAGAATACTCGATTTGCATTCATTAGGGACTTAAACCGAACGCGCTTGTAATAGCCAAATTCAAGTTGCCTCCAAAGGCACCCCTTGCTATTTTCCCCCAGCAGAACTTTGTAGGGGGATGGTAAGCCTCTATGTTCCTGGTCCATGTCCTCATGTAGTAAAAATTAGCTATACTGCAATATCGTAGCCCAGCAATATAGCTTAAGATTTGGCAGCGCCCATCCTCCTCTCTCCTTGGGTAGCGAGTGCAATTTGTATGATCCTCTTCTGTTTGAATAGGCCCATATAAATTGGCAGAAGAGTTGTTCAAATAAGTGGAGGATCTTGCTATTGAATTCCAGGGGGATCGTGCTAAAGAAGTATAGGAGGTTCGGGAAGTAGGTCATTTTTACTACATTGCACCATCCGATAATGGTCAGATTCAGATTATAAATTTTTTAAAGTGCTTTCTTAGTATCTAATGAAAGTGAGATCAGATTTTCTTCCACTATTGCGTCGATGTTGGCCCCGATGTTCACACCCAAGTATTTTGCTTTAGGGTTAACTCGTCCATCAGTCCAGGCTAGTTTATCATTCAGAATTATCTGCGTCTTAGTTTTGTTTAGAGCGTACCCTGAAAGTTTCCCAAATTCCTGAGCTTCCCACTCCAATACTTTAATGGCATTTTTGGGATCAGGAGTAATGATAGCCAAATCGTCTGCATAGGCCATGATTTTTGTACTTATGCCATGTCTGAAGTCTGCTGGAATTTCAGGATCCAATTCTATTCTTGTAATTAGTGGGTTTATAAAAAGGGCGAACAACAGTGGGGAGCATGGGCAGCCCTGCCTGGTCCCACAAGAGATTTCTATTGGCCCAGTTAAGTTCCCATTCACCATGATTTTGGCCCTTGGTGTTTTGTATAAAGCCTGGATCGCCTGCAGCATAGTGGGACCAAAACCTGTCCGACTTAACACCTCCCATAGAAAGTAGCAGGAGACCCGATCAATAGCCTTTTCGGCATCCACCAATATTAAGGCGATCGGATCTCCTGCTACTTTTGCTGCATCAAGCAGCATAATAGTTCTTCGTACATGCTCCGTTGTTCCTTTTTTTGGGATAAACCCATGTTGCCACTCTGAGACTAAGCTCTGTATATTTTGGGAAATTCTACTGGCCAATATTTTGGAAAATATCTTGGAATCCGTATTTATAAGAGTAATTGGCCTGTAGGAAGACATTTCGAGTAGGGATTTATCTTTTTTTGCAAAAGTTACAATCTTTGCCAGGGACCATGACGGAGGAGGATGAGTGCCGCCAAAAATTGAGACAATCACTAATGTAAACATTTCTTTAATCTGTAATTCAAAAACCTTATAAAATTCTGTTGGTATGCCGTCTAGGCCTGTTGCCTTACCCTCCGGCAGGGCCTTAATTGCGCCTGATATTTCCTCCCAGCTAGGAGAATGCTCCATCAGTTCTTGTTCTTGTGGGGAAAGTTTGGTCATGGGTATAGGGTCAAGATATGTCGCTATGTCTACCTTCTTATCCTATGCTGGTCTGACATCTTCCTCAGTGTATAGATCCCTATAAAACCCTTCAAAAGCTTTATATATCTCCCCTGGGTCTTTTGTGGGCTTTTCCAAATTAGTATTAATTGCAGTTATTGTGTTCATTGTGGACTGTTGTCTAATTGCTAGTGCCAATTGATGCCCTATCTGTTCCCCACATTCAAAGATTCTTCCTCGTGTTGCGGCCCATTTAGAGGCTATCCTTTCTGAGAAGATTGAACCTATCTCTGCCTTAACTGCTGCTATCGTGTGTTGAATTGCCTCTATCTCTCCCCCTGTTTTAATTGCCTGAGTTAGCTTTGTTTCTTCTACTGTCAGTTTGTCTTGTAGTTTCTGCACTTGTGCCTTTTCCTTTTTGCTTCTACTGATGGAAAAGCTAAGAGTCTCACCCCGAACACCAGGCTTGAACGTGTCCCGTACTATCATAAGTGGGCAGTGTCTAGATTTATTTTGAAAAAATCCACTATCCACTTCTGCATATACTTTATATATTCAACATCCTATAACAACGCTTTTTCAAAGGTCCAGTTTGTGCATGTGCTTCTGTTTTTTAGACCTTGGAGGGTTAGTGATAATGGGTTGTGGTCTGATAAATACCGGGGTGATATCTCAATATGGGAGAGATTGATCAGTGAGGCAGAGATAAAAAATATTCAATTCTTGTCAGTGATGTATGTGGTGCTGAGAAGAACGTAAAACCCTCTTGTTTAGGCCTAAATTCGGCCCAAACGTCTACCAGCCTGTGTGTTTCAATCAGATTTAGCATAGCATGGAACACCTTTGGTTTTCTCCCTGTATATCTCCAGTTCTTGTCTATTCGCCAATCACTAGGAAGATTTAAGTTCAGATCCCCACATAATATGATGGGAGTTTTCCAATGCGCTAGCTCCCCCGTAACCCAGTCTATTATTCCTGGGTCATCCTGATTGCTCCCATATACAGAGCATAGCGTAAAGGTGCTGTTTGCTGTCACTGAGCACCCCACTATCACCCATTTCCCGAGGTTGTCAGATTTAACCCTATCGATTTGTAAGGCCAACCTGTGATTAGCTAACACCCCTACCCCTTCCACTCTCGAACCCTGTGTTGTAGCTCCTATTACCTTGTACCCTAGTGAATTCAAAATTTGTTTCTGGGACCCTTCAACATGTGTCTCTTGCAGGCAGAGTAAATCTGAGCCCAGCGCTCGCAGACCTTGCGCTACCTTCTGCCTTTTTGCCACATCGTTGAGCCCGCAGATATTTACAGATATTTTAATTTTAGTTGTGTCAGTCATCCCTTACTAGTAATTTTTCTCCAACAGCCTGCCAGCTTCTCCCTTTCTTTTTTTCCCCCCTTACTTCTCTCCCTTCTCTTTCCCTCTCCCCTTTGTGGGTCTTTATCGAATAGGATATTTTGGTGCTCTCCCCCCCTCCCATCCCCCCACTCTCTTTTTGAGCAGCCAAGATGACCTTGCATGATGGCAGTCAAGTGTGAGTCAAGTGTGAGTTCCAGCCACCCTTCACAAACAGCGAAGAAACACCAGAGTCCCGGGAATCTCTACGCTATACATTTAGTCCATAAGTTATTTAGAATCATCGTCTTTGTTCTGTGATCTCTTTTAGATATTCTCCAGCCTTAACCTCTGATAAGAAAACTCGCGTTTTTCCTTCATGCAGCACCTTTAGTCTAGCCGGGTTTATCAGAAAGACCTGTGCCCCTTTTTGCTGGAATGGTGATATTAATTGGCACAACCGCCATCTGCGCTCCACGGTTGCGTGGCAGAAGTCGGGTTTTGCGAAGAATTTGACTTCGTTCGCCTCCCTCTGTGCATTGGGCCTTGCTTTGTCATAAATCAGCTGTCTCAGTAGGAAATTACCAAAGAAAACTAGAAAGACCCTAGGTTTATCATTAGAATGGTTTTCCCCCCGTCTAACCTTAATGTTGAAGGGAAATCGATGGGCCCTTTGGATTTCCAAGTCCCAGTTCCAATTTGTTTCGGTGGGGAAGGCCGCTCGTAACAATTTGATTATAAACCCTCTGGGGTCTTCCCCTTCAACTCCCTCTGGAATCCCCAATAATCGGAGGTTGTTACGGCGTTGCCTGTTCTCCTGCTCCTCCATTTTGGTCATTAGATCCACTAGGCAGGCCTCATGTGAACTCACTTGTTCTTTCATTTTTGCTGCCTGTGTTTCTAGTGTTTCAGTCCTAGCTTCTACCATGACCACACGATCCCCGATGTCTGTACAAATTTTACTAAGCTTCCTCATACCATTTTGCAGTTTTTTAGCCGCTGTTTTTGCAGAGAGACTGTCTGAGCGCACCTCCTATTGAAATTGTTTAATGGAATAAAAAATTGAAGCTAGAGAGGGTATTTCTGGTGCAGCGCTGCTCCTTTCCGTGGCTGGCGAGCCTATTTCATGCTGGAATGAACTGGGTGTATTCCCGAGTGGGAGTAAGACGGGGGAGTCTGAATAATCCCATTTCAGTTGGTCCCTTTTCCGCCTAGACTGCCTCTTCCTCATGACTGTGTCGGCAACTTTCTTTGGTGGTAGTTCGTCCTCGCTGTTGTTCTCTTCTGAGGATGAGCCATTCGATGTGGAGGTGTCTTCTTTCCTCGAGCCTGTCAGCGAGCCATCCAAAACTGAATAGAAGTTCTCTGTGTTGGGGTCAGGGGACTGTGGTTGCGGGGGCCTATGGTCGTTAATCCCCTGTAGATTTACACCTTGTTCCTCTGCTCCTCCCATCGTCGTGATTGCGGAGGTTACCTGAGGTTGAGGCTGAGGGTGGGACTGAAGGTTGGGCTGAGGCGCCTTGTTGCCTTACATTGTGCATTCATTTAAATCTGCCCGCCCTGACCCCTCTGCTCGACCTGCCCGTTTCGCCTGTTCAGCCTGATCTCTAGATTTGTCTCTTGGATTAGATTGGATTGGATTGGATTGAGTTTTTATAAAGCGCAATAGCTACCCGCAGGCGTCCTAGCGCTAATGATTAACAAGTGTGTATGAGGAAGGAGACTGTGTTTATCTGCTGAACAAGAGAGTTTTTTAATTTTTTTCCGGAAAGGGGGAAGATTGGGCTCAGAGCGGAGGGAGAGGGGGAGGGAGTTCCAAAGTCTGGCCGAATTCACAGAGAAGGTTCGGCCTCCGTACCTCGTTCTTTGAATCCTGGGGATGCTTGCTCGGAAGGCGTGCGTCAGCCTAAGCTGTCTGGTGGGGTTGTATGGATTGATCAGGGTGTGATTTAGAACTGCTCCTTTCCTCCAGAAAGCGCGATGGGCAATGCACAAGCTTTTAAACTCAATTCTTTCCTTAATAGGTAGCCAGTGGAGATCTTTTAGTTCAGTATTCACGGGTTGGCGACGAGGGATGCCCAGGAGGGTACGGGCTGCGCAGTTTTGAATTACCTGGAGTTTTTTAAGGCTTAATTGGGGTTCTCCCAGGTACAGGGCATTCCCAAAATCCAGCCGAGAGAGAATTAGGCCCTGGATCATAATCTGTTTTGCCTTTAGAGGGAGGAGTGGAAGGATTTTGCGGATGAGCCTGAGGATACCCAGGCAGGTAGCAGATAGTTTTACTGCCTGGTGGTTGAATGTAAGTGTTTTATCCATCCAAATTCCCAGGCTTTTAATGGTGTCTTTAGGTTCGGGGGCAGAGCCCAATGAGGATGGCCAAATGGAGTTGATGGATTTTAACGGGGAGTTACCCAATATCATTAGCTCCGTCTTGTCTCCATTTAACTTTAAGAATGACTGGGTCATCCAGGCGCAGACGGCTTCCATGCAACCCCTTAGATCACTTGGCTGGGTTGAAGGGTGATTCAGCGTTACCACCAGCTGGGTGTCATCAGCATATGATATAGTTTGAACACTAAAAGGGCGGATGATCTCAGCAAGGGGGCGCATGTATATATTAAACAATGTAGGGCTCAGGGTGGAGCCCTGAGGAACCCCACAATCTCTTGCGGGGTCTGGTCCACTGACTCTGCTGCTACCGCTGCCTCTGTTGCTATGATTTTTGGGGTCACTTGGGGGCTAGAGTTGGAATGTGGACAAGGGCTCACGTTACCCCGTTTGCCGTTGCTGGGCCCATTTTTACCGCTGTCTTCAACACCGGGAAGTGCTTACTAATAGAAGGGGAGCCACCAGGATTAACTGAGGCTGCCTTCCATTGTGCATTCATTTAAGGCTGGCCCGCCCTGACCCCTCTGCTCGACCTGCCAGTTTCGCCTGTTCAGCCCGATCTCTAGATTTGTCTCTTGTGGGGTCTGGTCCACTGACTCTGCTGCTACCGCTGCCTCTGTTGCTATGATTGTTGGGGTCACTTGGGGGCTAGAGTTGGAATGTGGACAAGGGCTCACGTTACCCCCACTTGCGGATGCTGGGCCCATTTTTACCACTGTCTTCAACACCAGGAAGTGCTTACTAATAGAAGGGCAGCCACCAGGATTAACTGAGGCTGCCTCCCGGATAGTGTTTGGTTTACCATTGTTTTTTTTAACAGCCCCCAAGTCCCTTTTACCTTTTGCCGGCGGTTCTGGCTTCTCTCCTCCTTTCTCACTGTCTGTCTGTACCAGGGGTGGCTTTATCTTGATCTTCTGGCCCCTCGTAGCCATCCTCTTGATATTTGCATCTTGATGCTTGCCAGTTTTCGTCTCCTGATTGCATGTCAGGATTGATTGATACGACGGCAGATCATAGAGCTCGCTCAATAAGCCCCAAATGTAAAACCTAGCGAAGCACAGCATAAACCGCCGAATGACACTTCCTCCGCGTATGTTTGGGCAGACAGGCTCCTCGTGCACCCGCTCTCGCCCCCAGAGACAATGATATTATCACGATCACAGCATCACTCGCGGCTCCTGCACCAGCTCATGCGTCTGCTGCCGTCTCTCCCACTTTCATGCTGACAGTGCGATGATCGCCGATCATCGAAAATTTCCCATCATGCAGTAGTGGTGCGTTGACTGGATCGCGGCTCTCCTCACACAAGCCCTATCACTGTTAATTATTATATTTTTTAATGCATTTAGGGCCCTATTACGATGTTGGTGAGTCAGCCTCTGATTGCTGCTGGTTACTATGCCGTTTCTTCTATTTGCTGTTTCTTACAAATTTCATAGCGAGGATCGAATCATTTTTCCTTCCTTCTTTGAGTGGAACTCTGGGACTTTCTTAACTTTGCTGTCCATTCAACACATGGATGGTGCATGAAAATTCACAATATACTAAGAATCCATGTGACTATGATAGCTAGAAAACAAAGATATTAAATATTTGTTGCCACAATAACCAATTTACATCTCAATCTAAGCTCTTACGAAGTTCCTTTTGCACAAAAGAACAAAACGCTTTAGCTGTGTGCCAGTTTTTAAATACTACTTTGAATAAAGAAGGCGAATGGACTGAACTTGTTCTTCTGAATGATTCTTTGGTGCACCTTTCTTTTCAATGAGCCCCTGACCGCTTTCCGGAGGCTCACTGACTGACATTGTAGGTTTAAAGACTGACTGCCTAATTAAAATATAGGTGGTCGGACATTAAACCTGCCGGTTGGACCGACTATCTTCAGACAGGCTCAAAGAGCCCGTCAGCCAGTCGGAGGCCGCACATAATCCCCTATGGACAGAGTTTCCGCCATGTATGATGTTGGTTCCTGACAGGCTTTTCATGTCAGGCTTTCCGATATGAAAAGCCTGTCAGAAAGCAACTTTGCCTTAGCGGCCATCGGTTGGGGCCCAGCACTGTGCCACGATGCCTGCCATGTGGTACAGGGATTAACAGAAACTCCCTTTACTCTATTGCAGCTTGTGCTGCAGTCGTTTTCCAACCATAGTTAATGGGAGCTTGCAACTGCACCATGTGCAGTGGCATTGTAATCATGGTGTCGGGGCAACTACGACCAACATCATAATGAGCCCATTTGTAATTAAATTATTTTAATGTACCTGTTTTTTATGTAATGTGTTTGTTAAATACAACTACCTCACATGTTCATAATTTTAAGAAACTATGTTGATATTGAGCATGAATAGTACATTTTAAATTACTCCAAAATCTATTAGCTTGGAGTGGGAATGGTAAATGTAACCATCTCAAAGTACAACAATATCCTCAATCTGGTTATGTTTTAAGTGGGAGTAGTTACTGTAAATCCCCACCTCAAATGTGGTTGATTTTGGAGTGGGAACAGTAAAATTGATCTCCCTGTATGCCCACCTCCTGCTTTCTCCATTGTGGTTGATTTTGAAGTGGGAACAGTAAAGCCAATGGCCCTAAAGTTCACCATTTCCTCCAGAACAGAAAATCTATCTCTCCCAAAGTTCAACACTTTTACCAATGCAACTATATTTGAAGTGGGAATAGTATTTTTAATGGTATATATAATTCCTAAACACAATCCTTGCCCAATGGGGTTCAGTATGAAGTGGGAATAGTAAATTGAAGCAAACACAAGGAGATGATGGATGGAGCGCTGAAACGTTTTTGACACACACCCCCAGTCACAGATCTGGGTTGAATCCATCATCCTTCTTTAGTTCACTTCGCCAGTCCAGTTCAGACCCAGCCATTTTTTAATCAGTCTTGACCTTGTGGTCAAGACTGATTTCATGGGAACAGTCCAGCCCAAACTGCCAAGCCAGGACTTTCCTGAACTGGAAATAGGCATCATGGGACTGGCTTAGGTGTAACGCCCCTCATCAGCCAGACTAGCTTGCATCTAGTGGCAAAATTAACAAGGGACCCACGTCTGGGCATACCCTGCCAACTTTTGGTGAACAAAGCAAACACAAGGATATGATGGACTGAGCGTGATTTTTCTTTGTGTAAGTCTTTTACTTTGAAGTTCAAATGTAATTTACAATTTTGAATATGTTTTAACTTTTAAAAATGTGTTATTAATATAAACAAAGCAAAGCTTATTTTGACAATATTTCTTGAAAATAATACGTTTTTCCTGACTGCTTAACATTCACACACAGATGGAAGCTCGGAAGACCCGGGTCAGGCACAAGAGGGATCTGTGGCTCTTGTTGCCTGATACAATGGAAAGTGATGCTCACTGACTCCTTATGGGATATTCATACACAGAATCACACACCTCGCAACCGACACCCTATACACTAGGTGTCAGCCCGACCGGTTCTTGCCCAGTTTAAATGCCTTACATTGTAATATTTCAATCTTGACACTGATTGTGTCGCTCTAGATTGAGTGTGTGATGCTTTTTAATATACTCCTGCTCAATGTGTGTTTTATTTTCTTGTTCAGTATACTTTGTATAATAAGCACTTGTTTGTATACACATTTGTTAACTTTTTCATACAAATTTACATTCATATTGTTCACATTTTATACACTTTTTATGTCTTGAGTGGTATCTTTTCATTTTTAATTCATGTACAGAAGAAAGATTTGTTTTCATTTATTTTACAGTACTTTAAAAAGAAGGATCACAGTTTTTACATATACTAATAATCTTTAAACATTTTGTACACTTTTTAGAACATTTGTTCAATAGTTGTATTTACTGAGTGTATTGGTTTGTAAATTAAGAAACACATTTTGTTCATTACAATTTTTCAAGCTATTTTTAGCACTGGCTTTATTCTGTAGTCTGTTTTCATTGTATTTGAATGCCTCCCATTCTGAAGGTTAGCAGTTCCTTCTTGTTGTTCTCCAGTTAAGGTAAGGTTAATTGTAATCTATTTTCCATAGTTATCATGTCAGGAGGGAGGTTCTTAATGAATGAATGAATGATTGATTTATAAAGTGGAACAATACCCTGATGTGTCTGGGTGCCACCTGAAAGCATGCACCACTGGGTACAGGGCGGATCAGTGTTTTATTCCCTGAAAAGCCATGTTTTTGGTCTCTTCCTAAACATTAGAAAGTTAGTCTCTTTCTCTTCCTTTCTTAAAAGAGATAGGCAGTGAGTTCCACAAATTGGCAGTGGTCGTGTTGAAACTCTTGCCACCCTACTATGAGGCCTATTAGAATGGCGGTCGGAAAATCACCCCGACTACCATGGAAGCGGAAAACAACTGCCTGCCGTGACCGTGGAAAACTGGCGGCCAAATTAGGATCACCCGCCAAAAAAGACTGACCGCAGCGGAACCGGGCCAAGAAAAAATGCCATTAGCGTGCAGTGATGTTCAAAAGCTAACCGCAGCGGACGTAAACGCAGCGGGAAAACAACAACCCGCCGCAAGCATAGCAGAGGCACTGGAAGGAATGGCAGAACCAGGGGAAGAGCAGCACCGCTGTGGAAGACGCTGCATATACAACTGCTCAACCCGACTGATGAGAGTAAGTGAGTTTTGTTATCCTGTTTCTTTTTTAAAATAGCGGACAACACTTTGATGAACGCTACTTTATAGACTATCATAATGCATACCGGTCTAAATGTCAGATATTTATATGATTAGCGTTAGACTCGGCCATTCGATACCGCGCAATTCCATGCAACATTTCATTTTATATAGCTCCCTCGGATTACCATGGGACTGCGTGTTCGTTAGTTGCCTTTTAGCCACTATGCTCACGGCACATTGTTAAAGGCCTATACAATATCTTGGCATATTATGCCTTAAACATCGTTACATATATGCCATGATCCATTTTTCTAAATGAAAAGGACTATCCGTTACGTTGATTACGGTAGTAATGTACGATTTGTTCACCCTTATTTTTTAATACCTCTTTAAATGCCTTAAATTATACACAGGCTAAACAAATATCTGCATACTAAGACGTATTGCTTACATTCATAGGTTGCTACAGTTACACTGAGTTTTCAGTTACCAGCTTTTCCAGAACTATTCATCATCGAGCGGTTATATATACCTTGTCGCAGGTAGGCTTTAAATCACGTCTTTTTCACCAGGTTGTCATTACACAGACCTTTAAGCCAAACTAGTATAGGCTCCATATCCCTCTAGATTCACATTCATCTGTTGGATCTCTTTCCTTGTATACCTTGCTGTCCATTGATATTCGAAGCAAACCTCTTCGGAAATTTCAGGCGACAAATGTGGATTTTTCATCAGTGATTCACCGGACTGGTTATGTAATTGCATGTATAGTCAGTAGGAGGTAGAAAATCTCCTATATTTGATTTTTTTTTAAATACTGTTGTACAAATGTCAATACTTTATTGCGTTCCAATTATGTTTTCAAGACATAATAATGCACAGTTTCTCTCTTGGCAATGTCTATGATATGAGAATCTCGATCTATATATCTAGTGATGTATCTTCCTCAATCATAATGTTTAATAGGAATTACAAAGCAAAGTTTATAATTAATTTTTTTAAAGAATGTCTCCACTAAGCATTACCAGGAAGGGGTAACATGCTTAAGAAAATTGGGCACCAGGTTGTTTAAGTTTTTTTAAATTGATGAAACATTGATCATGTGCAAGTTTAGTGATTTTCAACATGTATTGTTAGTAATATGGATTTATTGTTTTAATATAGGTGTTTTTTCCAGCAACTAATTGTTTTGTCCTGATGATGGTCTACATGACGACTGCACATTAGACCGAAACGTCGACACTTTCATCATCTCCACAAGCGTTGCATTGTCACCAACATACGACCATTGTTTATTGATTAATTTGGTTGTCTGTTAAACACTAAGCAGTTGATGTTCAGTTGTGAACTGATGAGTAGATGTTACATATACCTCCATTCATGACCGTCTTTGCTTGAATTTACTTCTCTGTATTCATCTCCCCAGACTTACATTTAATGCTTTATCACTAAATACAAACGTTTTTTGAATATGATTTATTTCTTCCATGTGTTCTTTTCTCTTTTTCCTTCCTCTGATTTATTCCAGTTTACTTTTAAGTGTGATATCCTGTGGATACACAAGAGTTTGATACGTTTGTATGACTCCTAACTGAGACCTATTGTTTTCTGAATCAAATCCCTTGTAGCTTACTTTGACCTTCAATGAGATAAGTTCAGCGTCAATTATGAGTTGTCCCCAGGTGTTAATCCCGCATCTTCTCAAAGGGATCGCCAAAGTGTCTGTCATACATAATGGTAGCCCGGGGGAGTCCCAAATTGGGCTGTTATCATTGTAATATGGGATTTTTAAAATTCGACTTACTTGGGACCAGAGCTTAACTGCTGTTATCATGATCTTTAACTTTATATTTTTAAAGAATTTGGGGAGCCCAAATTTTAGAAGGTAACACCTGGCTTGTTGAGTGCTGTCTCTAGAGAGGGCTTTAAATAGAGGAGAAAAATTAGAATCCTCCAACATCAATTGACGAACAGTTCTTTAATTGGAATTCGCACATAGAGAGATATAAATCTGGGCTTGCAATCCTCCGTATTCTTTTTTCTTTCTAAATTTCTTGTATGCCATCCGCGGTCGTTTGTTCCCCCATATAAAACTTGAAAAAAGCCCCTGGACTTTCCTAAACCATATTTTTGGGAACACCAGTGAAATGTTATTGAACAAGAATGTGTATTTTGGTAGAAGTGACATTTTTATTAAATTAGACTTACCAAGAAAGGAAAGACCCAAAGCCCAACAGGAGCGTAATTGGGAACTTACTTCCTACGTTGCTCTGTCAAAATTAACTTGCGCAATTTTATCTATGTTTTGGACTATCTGGATTCTCAAATATCTAATCTCTTTTTTTCATAGGCGCTAGAAAAACTTGTATTCAATTTTAATAGCTCTGTTTTTTGTTGATTGAGGAGATATCGTGAAACCTTTCCAAAGCTTTCTAATTGTAACTAGATTTCTGAGTAGAACTTTTCCAAATCTCCTGTAAAAACAATTAGGTCATCTGCATATAACCCAATTTTTTTTTCCCATCCATTACAAGTAAAGGGGATGATTTTCTGAGAGGTACTTAGTTTACAGGCTAAGGGTTCGATGTACATATTAAAAAGTAATGGTGAGAGGGGCAGCCCTGTCTGGTCCCTCTGCCAATCTGTACTGCTTTGGTTAGGTTCCCATTAACCAGGATTCTAGCTGAGGGGTACTTATATATGGCCTTGATTGCTGTCAGGCATTTTTCACCCAGATCAAAAGATTGTATTGCTTTAAATAGGAAAGTCCAGCTAACTCAGTCAAATGCCATGGCGGCGTCAAATGTCATTACCGCCAAGGGAGACTTGTATCTTTGTGCCATGTCTATGGCGCCAATCAGGTCATAGGTTAACTCACTAAGTTGTCTCCACTTCATAAAACCCTTTTGGTCAGGATGGATAAAGGGTCCTATTACTTTATCTAGTCGTTTAGTAATAATCTGTGTATAGATTTTATGATCACAGTTCAGGAGTGAAATTGGTCGATGGCATTCGCATATACGTGGGTTTTTATTGGGTTTTAAAAGGATTGTTATTATTGCTTCTTCTCAGGATATGGGAGGGTTTTCACCATCTGTGTAGGAGGAGTTAAATAGTTGAAGAAGGATAGGTGTTAATTCCTTCCTTAGTACATCATAAATTTCGTTTTGAATTGGAGTCAGGTCCTGCTGCTTTCCCCTTTTTTAGGGATTTAATTGTTTGGGTTACTTCTTCTAACCGTATAGGGTGCTTTATTAACTCTTTATTTTCCTGTTGTAGGGTAGGGAGGGACACTTCTGCTAAGAATTTTTCCGCAATGGTATCTTCTATAATCATATCCTCCGTATATAATTTTTTTTAAAACTGGACAAACGCCTCTTCTATTTCAGCGTCTTCTGAGGCTATGTTGTTGGTGTCTGTGCATCGTATATCTTTTATCCAGTTCCTTGTCTGGTCAGTTTTTATTTTCCAGGCAAGAAGTTTACCACAACCCTCCCCATATTCGGGATTTGCCAGTTTACTAGCGTCCCGCTTCTTCTTTATGATTGTTTCCAAAAAAATGGCTATTTCATGTTTAGCAGAAGTTAGATTAGTTAAGAGTTTAGTGTTCTCCTGATCTCCCTCGAGACACTTATGTAATCTATGGATCTCATCTTCAAATTTTTTTGTTTCCTCTTTTATTTTCGTTGTTTGCGTATAAGAGATAGCTAGCATCACCCCCCTAAAGAAAGCTTTATATGTGTCCCAAACTATTTGGATTGGGGCAGAGTTTAGGTTGATGTTAAAAAAACTCCTTAGTTTCCATCTTTAACATTTCAATTATATTGTCATCCAATAATAGCACATGATTAATAGTGCATCTTCTTAGTTCTTGTGTATTACTAATCGTTATTTTTAGAATAACTGCTGAGTGGTCTGCCAGATGTTCAGGGGCATGACTAACTTGTCTTGTGTTTCTACCTACTATAGCGCTGACTAGGAAGAAGTCAATCCTTGACTTATGTCCAGATTTTTTGTTATGAAAAGTAAACTTCACACCTTCAGTTTTGGACTTGATGGTCATATCCTTCCAAATATCTATTAGACCTATATCAGTCATTAATTGTCTTAATGCTCTTCTAATTTTTTGTGTACTTAGTGTCGCTCTTTGTGATGTGGAGTCACTACTTAGGTTGAAAACCATGTTGAAATCACCTCCTAAGATGGTATAGTCACTGGTGTCTGTCAAGTGAGATAGCAAAGTATATAATGGTCCAGGGTCATCCAAATTAGGGCCGTAATAACTTGCTAAGGTAATCCAGTCCCATTGATTTTAAATTTGGCGATTGCCCATCTCCCTGCTGGGTCGACTATACTTTCACTCAGTACAACTGATGCTGTTTTTATTAGTATAGTGACTCCCTTTGTTGTACAAGATTGATTGGTACAAATACAGTATTCAATCCATTTCTCGTTTTTTAAAATCAAAGACCATTCCTCCCTAAGTAGCTGAGATTCTTGTATTAGAAACACCTTACACTCTGATAGTCTCAGATATTCCAGGATCCTTTCCCTTCACCGGGGAACCCTCAGGCCGTTCACGTTCCATGTCATGATTTCAAAGTCATTTATTCTAATATTTTTAGACATAGAAGATCAAATAATCTTTATGTAAAAAAAGGGCCAGAGATTTTATAATCTGCAAATTTAAATGAGGACACATTTTAAAAAATATATTTTCTCCCACATGCTCCCCCACCCTGTGTACATATACAAACAAATGTTTTTGCTTTTATTTTTAACAGGTGGGGCCACCCCACCCCTTGGGAAACCTCCCTTATTCCTATTTAGAGGGACTCTAATTTTTTTTCTTTAGGCTCTGTCTCTGGCGTGATTTCCATAGCGCTTATCTAGAAGTGGAACTCTTTATCTGATTTATAAAAGTGTTTGCTTCGGCTGGATCTTTAAAAATAAACATTTTATTGTTCCACATTACTTTAAGCGAGGCGGGGAAGCGAAGGTTTACCGTTGCACCTAGACTCTTTAGTTCCTGCATTGACTTTCCTAACTCCCATTGTCTTTCTTGGGTGATATGAGAGATGTCTGATTTAATTCGGAATGTCCAATCTGCCTTTTTATAAGTCCCTACTTTTAAACCTCCTGTCAAGATTTTTTCTTTTAATGTAAATGTTTTAAAGTTCATCAAAATCTTCCTGGAGTTTTTCTTTCCTATTTTTTAAAGTAAGGATCATGATGAACTCTTTGAATGTCTTCTTCGAGTGTTTTCTTGTCAATATCTACATTAAATTCTGCCAAGAGGTTAGTAGTAAATGATCTTATATCCTCTCCTTCTATGTTTTCGGGAACATTTAGTAGTCTAATGTTATTTATTCTTGCAGCATTTTCCAAACTCTCCAGTTTTTCTTCCAAGATCTTATCCTCCCCCCTTAGTGCCTGAATGTCTTGTGAGTTCTTCCCAACCTTCTTTGTTAGATCTTCGACTGTTGCCTCCACAACTCAACTCTATCTGAAATAGCATTTATTTTAGCTTCAAGAGTTTCACAGACAGATTGAATTTTTAATTGGTTACTCTCCGAAACAGCAAACTTGTCTCTAATCTCCGCTAATAGTGTATTTAGTAGTCCTTCTGTGTGAGATGTCACTTCTTTCTGGCATAGTGCATCTGGAGTAAATAGAGGACTTGGGGAGCTTGATTCATCTAATATAGCGCCTCTTCCCTTTCCTGTCACCGCCGTATTTGCAGAGGGAAGGGTAACTTGTAACAGGTCTTCTGCGATCTCGCAGGTCTTATCATTCTCTTGCCCAAGTAACTCATATCTGTTCTGTAGAGCTGAAGGTTCCATTTCTCTTAAAGTATTATGCCTTGAAGCAGTCGTGCTACTTTCTACCACCACAGATGGCTCTAAAATAGTAGGTATATTAACTTCTTTTATCACAGGCTCCACACCCTGAACCTTGAAAAAAGATCTTAGGGACGGTGTCACTTTTGTGCTACTTAACTTATTTTTAGGCTTTTTTCGATCTTTTTTTTTTCAAGGGAGTGTTAGTGTTAATGTTCAGAGCCTTTGCTTTTACAATTGGTTCGAGAACACTTATTTTCTTTTCTTTTGAAAGTGTCTCCTTAGTACTTGCTTGTGTAGATTCTTGGTTCAATACCTCAGGGGGAGAGCTATTTGCCCCCCAGATATCACTACTCCTAAGGGTGTATCTACTGATTTTATTTAACCCTGTATGTAGATCTCTTTCCTCACCTTCGAGTCACTCTACTTCCCTTCCCAGATGCAATTTAGGCCCCCAATCTCTCCCCCTTCTCCTTACCGGTATCATTGATGTGATTCAAGCATAAGGCTCAATCCCGCAACGGCCATCTTATTCCTCTCCTTCTTTCGTTCTTAATTTTTTTCTGTATTCTTATTGATGTGTCTTGGGGTGAAGCAGATTGGTTTACCTTAAGATAAAGGAATAAATCTGCCCTGGCTGAATTTCTTCACAAACTGACTATGGCCGAGACGTTCTTCTTTGTGCTAAGCTGGCCGCAGCCTCTGACCATCGAACTCTGCTGGGCATCGGTCCCGCTCTTGCCACCACCTCTGTGCTTTTCGGGGTACCGGGCGCCGGCTACCCCAATTTTCCTCGATTAGGGAAAGCGCTCTTCATGAAATGTATCCACTTTTAGGAGTGCTTTAAGTGCTTTAAGTGCTTAGAGGGCAGGTTGGATCAAACTATATCCCTGACCTCAACTACTGTAAATCTCTCCCCAGCACGTCTGTCCAACCCCTTTAAGTTCCAATAGGGGGTGGAGGAGACAATAGATAGTATGTGGATAATAGGTATTGAAGAGATGAGGAAGGTGGATTTTAAGATGTTCAAGATGTTTCTCCTAAAAAATCCCAGCCCCGAGGGAAACCCCCGCCACCCAGACGAGCGTCAGAGGACCGGAGCAATCCCGAAGCGTGCAGTAACCTCCCAGGGGGCCGCCATCCACGACCGCCTCACCTCAGCATGTACCAAAAATGCCACGTACCTCCCCCAGCAGACCGCAGACCGGAAGCGGCAGAGCAGCACAAGCAGAAACGAGCGCCGACCACGGGTCGAACAAGGGGGAGAGGGGCAGCAGCGAAAACGGAGTTGGCCGCAGGAAGTCAGAAGTCTGATGTCAGAAGTCCGATGCTTTAGCGTCTAACCTCCTAACCCCTGTGAGCAGCAGTGTAACATCCAGAGAGGGAGGCTGGCCAAGCTGACGCCAATGTCCTCGTCGGACCCAGAGATAGCCGGCGTTGCGAAAGCGGAAGATGCAGGTACCGGCACACCGTTGGGGAAAGAAAATATATTTTTCTTTACTCGGAGAGAGTTAGGACCGCATTTCTTTTGTGTTCAATTAGGATTCTATGGTTTTCGAGCTCTAAATTGTCATTCTGTATGCCAGAGAGCTTCAAGACTGCGACCGCTACTACCTAGCGGCCGCCATTTCCCCCATGCCCACCATGCCGCTTGTCCCACACCCCAGCATGATAGAGCAGTCACTCTGTCAAAGCCCAGCTCACCTGAGTTTCTTTTCAGCTCTGATGGAGTTTGAAGACAGTCCGACCCCACCCTGAAACTGCTCGTTCCAGCACACTAGTTTTAAAACAGTGCACTAAGAACCAAAAGCTCAAGGGAAGGGGGGAAGTGGATAAAATAAAAAAGAGAGACAACACCGTTCTTGCTTTGCCACTGTAGAAGAGTTGCTAAAATCTGTGGCCCTCTCTGACTTCTGTAGAAACTGGTGCCTAATGAGACATAAAAAAAGAACAGATAAATGCAGCCTATCCCTAAATGTGTTTCTGACTAAACCGTAATCTTATTAGAAATTCTCTTCTAAAAGTACCTCTTGGATCCTGGTCTCAAGCTTCCAGGTTTGGAATGTGTTACTGTTCTGGGATGTGCTTTCTATTACTGTAAAACTTCTGTACAATCAAATGAATATCATTATCAGAATTACCAACGTCTAACATTCACCTTAATATAACTAAAGCCTAAATTCTTAATAGCAAACTCACTTTTCACATATTCCCAGACTTTTTATAAAACAAATACTGCACTTTTACATCAAAATACAGCTGGTAATTTGTGCAAGTCCTTGATTTACTGTTTGCCTTGCTGTCAATGGTTTCGATTCTTAAAAAAGTTCCATGTAAAACAAAGTTTATTTCATAAAGTTCCACAAAGTATTCTTGTAACAAAGGCTTTGAACCACAAATTTCATGGGAGATATCTTGTTCCAAATTGTCTTTACATGAATCCAGAAATCGCAGATAAAGTTCATTCAGGTAATAAAAGGTTTTGCACTTACTTGTTGCTGAAAAAGGATACTGATCAGACTAACCTTGACCTCTTTCTATTTTGCAGGTCTATTGCAATGGACAGAAGAGGGGCTGAGGCAAGAAGTAGCCGGAAACCAGAAGAAGGAAGAGCCAGAAGCCGCACCTGTTGAAGTCAATGAAGGGCTGGAGAGAGCAGGAGTGCCAGCGCCGAAGGATCTGTTCTCAGGTAAGTGGGAGGTAGACGAGCACAAGCACTGGATGAGGCTCAGGGGCTGCCTTTTATAGACAGGGCTGGGTGTGGTTCGAAGAGCTGGGTGTGGTTCGAAGAACTGGGTGTGGTTCTCACAAGCAGGTGTGCAGAGTTTCAGTTATTATGCTAATAAGTTGAAGTAACACATGGCCTAGGGAGGAGTGTTCTAAATAAGCCTTGGTAAAAGCAAGGTCTAATGTTTTCTAAATAAGCCTTGGTAAAAGCAATATCCAATGTGCAAACAAGACAGCAATGTCCAAACTTGTGAATACATTGAGCAACATACACAGAAGTCTAGGGAGGGGCTGAGATAACAAGAAAGGATTTCAGTAGTATGTTTGAAGAGAGCTATTACAGAGACCACTAGTGCAATGAGAGGGAACATGCTCTTTTCTGTGCACAAACCCTAACACACTCCCACCCAGAAGCATGTGGCATTTATTGCATTGTTCACCTTCACCTAACAGGTAGGTAGCCATCTTCCCAGGGAGGGCTGTCTGGGGTGGGAATCCTGCAATACAACTCCAAACAGTCCCCCTTGTCCCACCCCTGAGCAGGATGTAGCACTACCCCACCCAGAAGCACCTGGAAGCCATTGCAGTACACCAAACAAACTAATAGGTAGGTAGCCATCTTCCCAGGGAGGACTGTATGGGGGTGGGAGGGCTGCAATACAACTCCCAATAGTCCCCTTTGTCCCACCCCGGAGCAGGATGTAGTACTCCCTCCACCCAGAAGCACTTGGAAGCCATTGCAGTACGCCAAACAAACTTACAGGTAGGAAGTAATCTTCACAGGGAGGGCTATCTGGTGTGGGAGGCCTGTACCAAAACTCCCAACAGTCCCCCTTGTCCTACCCCTGATCAGTATGTAGCACTCCCCCACCCAAAAGCACCTGGAAGCCATTGCAGTACACCAAGAAAACTTACATGTAGGTAGCCATCTTCACTTGAAGGGCTGTCTGGGGGTGTGAGGCCTGCAATACAACTCCTAACAGTCCCCCTTGTCTACCCCATAGCAGGATGTAGCACTCCCCCAATCCAGAAGCACTTGGAAGCCATTGCAGTATACCAAACAAACTTACAGGTAGGTAGCCATCTTCCCAGGGAGGGCTGTCTGGAGGTGGGAGGCCTGTATCATGACTCCCACCATGCCTCCTGGACCACACCCTGGCATGATGGAGCACTCCCACCCAGAGGCATGTGGCATCCATTACATTGTTCACCTTCACCTAACAGATAGGTAGCTATCTTCTCAGGGAGGGCTGTTTAGGGGTGGGAGGCCTGCAATACAACTCCCAACAGTCCCCCTTGTCCCACCCCTGATCAGGATGAAGCACTCCCCCAACCCAGAAGCACTTAGAAGCCATTGCAGTACACCAAACAAACTTACAGGTGGGTAGGCATCTTCCCAGGGAGGACTGTCTGGGGGGTTGGAGGCCTTTACCACAACTCCCAACATGCCTCTTGTCCCACACCCCAGCATGATAGAGCAGTCACTCCCAACCAGAAGCATGTGGCATTTATTGCATTATTCACCTTCGGTTCACCTTCACCTAACAGGTAGGTAGCCATCTTCCCAGGGAGGGCTGTCTGGGGTGGGAATCTTGCAATACAACTCCCAACAGTCCCCCTTTTCCCACCCCTTAGCAGGATGTAACACTCCCCCACCCAGAAGCACCTGGAAGCCATTGCAGTACACCAAACAAACTACAGGTAAGTAGCCATCTTCACAGGGAGGGCTGTCTAGGGGTGCGAGGCCTGTACCACAACTCCCACCATGCCTCCTGTCCCACACCCCAGCGTGATGGAGCAGTCACTCCCACCCAGAAGAATGTGGCATCCATTCCATTGTTCACCTTCACCTAACAGGTAGGTAGCCATCATCCCAGGGAGGGCTGTTTAGGGGTGGGAGGCCTGCAATACAACTCCCAACAGTCCCCCTCCCCTCATCCCTGAGCAGGATGGAACACTCCCACCACCCAGAAGCACTTGGAAGCCATTGCAGTACACCAAAACAACTTACAGGTAGGTAGCCATCTTCCCAGGGAGGACTGTCTAATGGTGGGAGGCCTGCAATACAACTCCTATTTGTCCCTCTTGTCCCACCCAGGAACAGGATATAGCACTCCCCCCACCCAGAAGCCCTTTAAAGCCATTGCAGTATGCCAAACAAACTTACAGGTAGGTTGTAATCTTCCCCGGGAGGGCTATCTAGGGGTGGGAGGCTTGTACCACAACTGCCACCATGCCTCCTGTCCCACACCCCAGCATAATTAAGAAGTCACTCCCACCCAGAATCATGTGGCAGCCATTGCATTGTTCACCTCCACCTTACAGGTAGGTAGCCTTCTTCCCAGGGAGGGCTGTCTGGGGGTGGGAGACCTGCAATACAACTCCCAATAGTCCTCTTGTCCCACCCCTGATCAGGATGTAGCACTCCCCCCACCCAAAAGCACCTCAAAGCCATTGCAGTACATCAAAAAACGTACAGGTAGGAAGCCATCTTCACTGGGAGGGCTGTCTGGAGGTGGGAGGCCTGCAATACAACTCCCAACAGTAACCCTTGTCCCACCCCATAGCGGGATGTAGCACTCCCCCCACCCTTAAGCACTTGGAAGCCATTGCAGTACACCAAACAAACTTACTGGTAGGTAGCCATCTTCCCTAGGAGGGCAGTCTGGGGGTGGGAGGCCTGTATCACAACTCCCACCATGCAGCCTGTCACACAACCCAGCATGATGGAGCAGTCAATCCCACCCAGAAGCATGTGGCATCCATTGCATTGTTCACCTTCACCTAACAGGTAGGTAGCCATCTTCCCAGGGAGTGTTGTTTGGGGGTGGGAGGCCTGCAATATAACTTCCAACAGTCCCCCTTGTCCCACCCCAGGGCAGTATGAAGCACTCCCACATCCAGAAGCACTTGGAAGCCATTGCAGTACACCAAACAACCTTACAGGTGAGTAGCCATCTTCCCAGGGAGGATTGTTTGTGGGTGGGAGGCCTGCAATACAACTCCCAACAGTTCCACATGTCCTACCCCTGAGCAGGACGTTGCACCCCCCCACCCCACCCCACCCAGAAGCACTTGGAAGCCATTGCAGTACACCAAACAAACTAACAGGTAGGTAGCCATCTTCACTGGGAGGGCTGTCTGGGGGTGGGAGGCCTGTACCACAACTCCCACCAGGCCTCCTGTCCCAAACCCCAGACTGATGGAGCAGTCACTCCCACCCAGAAGCATGTGGCATTCATTGCATTGTCCACCTTCACCTAACAGGTAGGTAGTCATCGTCCCAGGGAGGTCTGTCTGGGGGTGGGAGGCATACAATACAACTCCCAACTGTCCCCCTTTTCTCACCCAGGAGCAGGATGTAGCACTCCCCCCACCCAGAAGCACTTGAAAGTTATTGCAATACACCAAACAAACTAACAGGTAGGTAGCTATCTTCCCAGGGAGGGCTGTCTGGGGTTGGGAGGTCTGTAGCACAACTCCCACCATGCCTCCTGTCCCACACCCTAGCATGATTGAGCAGTCACTCTCACCCAGAATCATGTGGCATCCATTTAACTGTTCACCTTCACCGAACAGGTAGGTAACCATCTTCCCAGGGAGGGCTGTTTGGGGGTGCAAGGCTAGCAATACAACTCCCAACAGTCCCCCTCCCCCTATCCCTGAGCAGGATGGAGCACTCCCACTACCCTGAAGCACATGGAAGCCATTGCCGTACAGCAAACAAACTTACAGGTGGATAGCCATCTTCCCAGAGAGGATTGTCTGTGGGTGGGAGGCCTGCAATACAACTCCCAACAGTCCCCCTTGTCCTACCCCGGAGCAGGACATAGCACTCCCCCCACCCAGAAGCACTTGGAAGCCATTGCAGTACACCAAACACACTAACAGGTAGGTAGCCATCTTCACTGGGAGGGTTGTCTGGGGGTGGGAGGCCTGTACCACAACTCCCACCATGCCTCCTGTCCCACACCCCAGCATGATGGAGCAGTCACTCCCACCCAGAAGCATGTGGCATTCATTGCATTGTCTACCTTCACCTAACAGGTAGGTAGTCATCTTCCCAGGGAGGTCTGTCTGGGGGTGGGAGGCCTGCAATACAACTCCCAACTGTCCCCCCTTTCTCCCCCAGGAGCAGGATGCAGCACTCCCCCCACCCAGAAGCACTTGGAAGCCATTGCAGTACACCAAACAAACTAACAGGTAGGTAGCCATCTTCACTGGGAGGGCTGTCCGGGGTGGGAGGCCTGCACCACAACTCCCACCATGCCTCCTGTCCCACACCCCAGCATGATAGAGCAGTCACTGCCACCCAGAAGCATGTGACATTCATTGCATTGTTCACCTTCACCTAACAGGTAGGTAGTCATCTTCCCAGGGAGGACTGTCTGGGGGTGGGAGGCCTGCAATACAACTCCCAACTGTCCCCCCTTTTCCCACTCCGGAGCAGGATGTAGCACTCCCCCAACCCAGAAGCACTTGGAAGTTCTTGCAGTACACTAAACAAACTACCAGGTAGGTAACTATCTTCCCAGGGAGGGCTGTTGGGTGTGGGAGACCTGTACCACTACTCCCACCATGTACACTTGACCCTAGTACAGCAAGATGGAGCTCTCCATACCTCACTGATGCATGTGGTATATAATTGACCACCTCAAGCTATTTACTAGGTTGGTAGACATAGCATACTGCCTCATGAAACCACTGAGCAGAATGTAATCGTCCTCCACGCACACACAGATGTGCCACCACACAAAGTCAAATGTGAGCGCATAAACGGTAAGTAGACAGTACGTGCAACCACACATTTGTCACAAAGGTAATTTCGCCATATGACAACACCAGCCCTCTCATTGCAAAAATATGCACACCGACCCCCCTTGCCATGCACAGTGTGCACACAGGCAAGCAAAGAAAACTGTCACAGCTGCCAAAGTTTGACACACCAATGCACATGTACAAGAAAGACTGGGCACAATCATGCACAGCACTAACTGATTACTGCATCGCCATGGGGTCCAACCAACAGGGACCATTTAAAAAATGTGAAAGCATGTGTGGTGGTAGAAATCAAGATATACACTTGACAGGACAAAGGAGTGCATAGGAATACAAAGGCCAGTCTATGGCTAGATGTGACGTCTGCCAGGTCAGACAAATCAACAAGGGGTCAACAATGAAACACATGTTGTGCTGGGCCCTACATGGCAACATGGCCCTGTGAACATGAATTTAGCAAGAGTTGCATGGAAAGCATTGAATCCTCAAACCATGGACTAGTAATGCATGTACCACTGCATCATGTCAGGAGGCACAGTAGTGCACATAGCAAACAATGTGATGACCATTCAATTGTGTAATGTACAAACAGTGGATGACACACAGCTAACACAAAGCTTGCAGAATGCACCACAATGACCATTTCCCATCTGATCTTCAGGTGACCAAGAACTTACTGCAGAGGACAATACCAGCAACCTGCAGAGCCAGTCCCACCCGGGTACATGGACTCTCGGATGTAGACTCCCAGGATTCTCAGGATGATGAGCTCAAGGCAGGCCCATCTGGTGTGCCGGGGAGCAACAGGTCCAAGGACCCCATCCTCCCCACCAACACATCT
The DNA here is from genome assembly GCF_964263255.1 of Lissotriton vulgaris. Lineage (NCBI taxonomy): Eukaryota > Metazoa > Chordata > Amphibia > Caudata > Salamandridae > Lissotriton > Lissotriton vulgaris. The sequence goes on from NC_141691.1 coordinate 1,500,587,820, forward strand.
GCTAAAACACCAACTGCACAGCAGACCCCTGCTGTTACGGCCTGTGTGTCCACCGCCGCCACCACCACCACTAGTGCCACCTGCAACACCCTCCCTATCGCAGAGGATGACCACCAACCACCAGAATGGCAACTGAGAATGGCAGGGAGAGTGTGCGGGGACCCACAGTGACAAAGTGACAGGTTTGTGGCAGCAGGGTAGGTGGGAGGGCCAGGGTCACCCCAAGACACCAGGAGGCTGAGACCGAATCCCTGGACCACATCACCAGTGTCCTTAAGGGCATACCAACAGGACACTGGACTGGACAACTGGTGGACCTCATGGGCCAGAAAGTGGCTTTACTGAGAGACAGGCCTGCGCCACACCCAATACCTCCACCTCCCTCTGGTGGGCCGCTGGATGACAGTTCACCATCCTCCCCTGTGCCAACAAAGAGGGGTGAGTCCTCAGATGCCACTGGCATCACAGCAGGGCCCACCCCTGCCAAACCAACAATGGGCCGTCCGAAGAAGTGCCTGGGAGTATGTGAAGGCAAAGCACCTGCCAAACACCAGTCACAGAGCCAGCCCTGATAGCAACCCTCTTCAGCACTGCATTGACTGTTTGTACTGTCCATCCCCACACTGCCTTGTGAATGGCATCTGTCTGTTGGACTGGGTCACCACATCAATGTGGTAACTACTCTTTCATCTCATTTAGCATGACTGTCAACTTACTGCTCTAACACCACCTCAATGTAAATGTACATCCCCCCCTCACATGTCAACATTGGAAATAAAACCCCTTACACACATTTTTTGTGTCACCTCTGTCTTTAGTGCAGGATGTACAGTCTTCAACATGTCCACAATGTATCAGGAGTATATACTGTATGTAGGCAAAGATAAGTTCAAGACACCTAGAGAAACAGAACAAAACAAAAATCACTGATGTGAGTGTGGCATAACAGACATTACACAACACCTATCATCTACATTAGCCAACATGCAGACGTCACAATGTGCAACAAGTATCAACATACACGTCCCGTATACATTCAGAAATGACATGTCCCAGTAACATAGCCACCCAACTTCTGAGCTTACAACTGGCTGTTGTTACAATTCGCACATACCCCTTCACGACAAAAGCAATATCAACGGACATTGTGTATGTTGTACATTGTCACCCACCTTCAAGTGAAGTAGCGGGTGATGAGCTGTTGACGCAAGTCACCACCTTCCTCCTCTCCACTATCCTCATCACTGGACTCAGGTTGGTGTGCAGGCGGGGGCCTTGGGTCCTTGGGTCCTCATCATCATCCAGGAGCAGGGGAATCTCCTTGGGAATTGCCAGGTTGTGGAGCATGCAGCATGCCACTACGATCTGACACACCTTCCTGGGTGAGTATGCCAGTGCACCTCAGTTTTGTCCAGGCAGCGGAAACGTGACTTCAGCAGAACAAAAGTACGCTCCACCTTACAATATGTCCTCATATGGGCCTCATTGTAGCAGACTTCAGCCGGGGTCTTGGGATTCCGCAGTGGGCTCAGCAGCCATGAATGGTTGGGATATGCAGAGTCACCTAAGTATGACAAATAGACATTGCAATGCTGCAAAGGCAGAGGGTAGCAGGTCACACACCCAGCACAACATATGACTAGGCATACTCACCCACAATCCATGCACGCTCGGGAAGCAGATCAGCCATCAGCCAGGGCACAATGCTGTTCCGCAGGATGTAGGAGTCATGGGCTGAGCCAGGTAATCTGGCACACACAAGTGAGATGATCATATCAGCCAGGCACACCACTTGCACTTTAATGGAGTGGTAATGTTTGCGAATTGGAATATGTGCTCACTTCCCTGTGGTGGCACAAGACAGACATGTGTGCAATCAATGGCACCAAAGGGATAGAAGTCTGCCTTCACAGCTGGCAATTCAGCATCCCTGGGGAAATGGATATATCTGTCCTTGTATATCATCATGGTGGACAGAACATCAAGCAGCACCATGCTGAATATTGGTTGAGACATCCCACCAGTGCTGGCCACTGTCTCCTGGAATGATCCAGTGGCAAAAAAATGGAGGGCTGCCATCACTTTATAAGTTGGGGTGAAAGCTGTTGGATATGTCCGGTGAGGCTGCAGTTGGGACGCCAACATATCACAAAGTGTTTTCAGGGTGGCTCTATCAAGACGGAATTTGCGGTTGATCGCCACATCCTCCATGTCCTCCAGCACTGTCAAGTGACAAAGCAGATTTTGCCTCCTCCCAGTTGAGATGAAAGTAGACACATGTCAATGCAATACACCAGGAGATGTGCACAGCATATAACATTCTGGATGACACAAGGAAAACAAATACTGACTCAATAATTGAATGACACAACACCTTACATGTGTGGACATTTGAGCTACACAAAGGGCACACCTCTCTAACTACAATACACAAGTACCTCAAACATCACATAGGTCCATGTGTAGGTTCATTGTGATATGGCCACATTTCACATGTGCACGCCTGGGAGCATGGCATCCAGCAACTGTGTAACAAATCAACACCACAGGCTCATATTTGACTGCTGTACCTGTCACACCTTAATGCATCATCTCTTCCTGGCACACATCCATAACACAATGACCTCAGTTGGCGCTGAACTGACAATTGTCTGTATGAGTAGAGAAAAGAGGTCATGCAAGTGACTACATCATACAGTGAGACGAGCATTGTTGTGAATATCACTGCAACTCAACACATTGACATGTGTACACATTGTAGAGTCCACAACAACACTGTCCTGCCTCATAGACCATCAAATTCATCTGTGAAATGTGAGGGAGTACCATGCCAATCTACCACAAACATACACAAACATGGCATGTGTAGTGACCAGTGGAGTCAATGGAACATTGGTGTTGTGTGCACAATGATGTGCCATTGACCATGTGGCCACTGTGCACTGTTGATGTGGGCCAGATGGCCATTGCCATTGTATGGCACCCAAATCGTGGTAGCTACCACCTGGCCCTGGCGGTGTGTCACCAGCATCCCCATTCACACAAGTGCGGTAGTCATAGCCATATACACATGCCCAAATGGCGGTTGGTATGCTCCACCACCCGAATCACGGTAGCTACCGCCTGGCTCCGGCGGTGTGTCACCAGCACCCCCCATTCACACAAGTGCGGTAGTCATAGCCGTATACACATGCCCAGATGGCGATTGGCATGCTCTGCCACCTAAATTGCGGTAGCTACCACCTGGCCCCGGCGGTGTGTCACCAGCACCCCCATTCACACAAGTGCGGTAGGGATAGCCATATACACATACCCAGATGGTGGTTGGCACGCTCCGCTACCCAAATCGCGGTAGCTACTGCTTGGCCCCGGCGGTGTGTCACCAGTAACCCCCATTCACACAAGTGCGGCAGTCATAGCCATATACACATGCCCAAATGGCAGTTGGCATGCTCTGCCACCCAAATCACGGTAGCTACCGCCTGGCCCCGGCGATGTGTCACCAGCACCCCCCATTCACACAAGTGCGGTAGTCATAGCCATATACACATGCCCTAATGGCGGTTGACATGCTCCGCTCCCCAAATCTGGGTATCTACTGCCAGGCCCTGGCGGTGTGTCACTGCCATGGAGCATGCCCTAGAGCCAATGGGAATGATGATTGCAGTTGCATGATGCAATTTTGAAAATCGAGGTAGGCGTGCTCCGCCACCTCGGAGGCGGTCATTGGACGTTTTTGAAAGACTCACCATCGCGGTAGCACACAGGGCCCCTGTGGTGTGTCACCACCATGGAGCATGCCTTAGAGCCAATGGGAACGATGATTGCAGTGGCATGGTGCAATTTTGAAAATCGCGGAAGGCGTTCTCCGCCACCGCGGAGGCGGTCATTGAATGCTTTTGAAAGAGGCAGACCTGGACCATCAATTGCTGTAGCTTGGCACCTTTGAAACGACCCCAGGGGGTTATATATGTGTGGGAGGGAGGCTCACATTTCCACTGCTACCAGAGCCTGCTGCCAGAAAACCCTGACCTGCTGCTGCTGCCTCCAGGGACTGCTGCCAGAGACCCCTCATCTGCTGCCGCCTCCAGGGACTGCTGCCGGAGACCCCTCATCTGCTGATGCCTCCAGGGACTGCTGCATGAGACCCGTCAACACCCAATTTCACTGCTGTTGTTCCATGTCCACAGAGATGGCAAGGACAGAGAAGATCCACGCCAGTCCATTCACAAGCAAGGAGCTGGAGGTCCTGGTGGATGAGGTGCCACACAGTACCCAAGGCTGTATGGTGTCCCAAATGTTGTGGTAAGTCCTCAGACGTGGAGGTGTAGGGCAGGGGGGGCACACATGTACTTGGACTGATGCAGTATGTGCCTGAGGGTGTGGGGTTGTGTCATGCACTGACAAACCTGCTGTCTCCAGGGAGAGCCTTTGTGTCCCAATGTCACAGATTTCCCTGCCTGCAGTTGCAGGTATGAGTGGACTGTGTTGCGTTGTCAGCCATACAGTGACACAGTAGGTTGGTCATGCCGGAGTCAGGACAGTGATTGCTTGGCTGAATGGCTGTGTGTGCCCCTGTTGTCCATCTCAGTGTGAGCCCAGATGGTCAGCACCGTGCCTGCCCACAAAGACAAGGATACATCACTTCACTTACTGTGTATTTCCTAAGTTTTTTTTCTCAATGCACTCCAGCTATGCACCATCTCAGCCCTGTAGATTGCACACTACCGGCCTTGTGTTGAAGAATTTCTGTTTGTGAGTCCATGTCCCTCAATGCAACACCCATGACACAGTTATCGATTCACAGGGCCGGGACATTGAGTGCTGCGCAGTCTTGGACACAGTGAGTCCACCCACAGACACAGGTTGATATGTGATGTATGTGTTGCTCTACCAAAAAATGGACTGGAGATGTGTGCAGGCCACATAGGGGCTTCAGTGCTGGCATCCTGCACGTGTGTGAGATGTGCAGGGACTGTGTTGCCCCTCAAAACTGCATGCAATCACATCAGCTTATCCCATGAAGATGTCTCATGTGAGATGTCCCCTAGTCTCTGAAGCACATATAGTTGAATTTGTAATGAGTTAGTATCTTGCTGCTATAATGATAGATGTTGGAACATGACTGTGTCACTGATCATTTCCCCTCTTGTCTCCCATGCCTGCAGATCAAGGTATACCAGCGTAAGGCCATGTGGAGGGCCATTGCAGCATAGGTGCGAGCTCTGGGGGTCTCTAACCGACGGCACACCCACTGCCACAAGAGGTGGGAAGACATCAGCCGGCTGGCAAACAATGTGGCAGAGAAGACCTTGGGGCTGATTCCTCGCGTTGGGCGGTTGACACGGCTCAGCATGACACCACTGATGGGCTGCATCTTGGCGGTGACTCAGCCTGAGCTAGTTGTACGTCTGAAGGAGAATCAGCAGCACGGCAGGGGTGAGTATTTGGGGATGGTGACTTTGGCTGTGAGTGGCTGCATGTGTACATGGCCTGTGTCAGCGATGTCCTATGTGATGTTGGAGGAGTGATTCAGTGTCATGTAAGTGGCTGGTGGGCTCGGTGCCAGTGTCATGCATTTGCCCTACATGGTAATTATTCATGTTGTACATTCCCTTTGCAGTCTGAGTTGTGCTCTTCAGATTTCTTCAGCATTGGGTTAGTCTGGGGAATCACATTGGGAGTGAACAGCAGTGCTCCCAATCTGAGAGTGACTTCATCAATACGTCCATTCCAGAATGTTGAGGCCTAGACATCTGACAACAATGTGCACCAGTGTTTGGGCCCCAGGGTACAACATGGCAGTTGGCATAGGCTCTTTGCCATTGTGGACTGTCATGTTGTTGTCTGTGTCTGGGTTGTCCCATCCTATTCCATCCAGGTCTGACAGTGGCAACAAGTGGTGTGCCCTTATTATGTCCCTAGGTGTGCGCATAGCTAGTTCTGTGTCTGGTAGACTACAGCCGCATGCAACGTGTTGTGCTGTGTGGCCATCACATGGCTCAGTCATGACAGATAATCACAGTTACATGCACTGTTGGGGTCTATGTAGTGAGTTGCCTCAATGTGATTGCAGAGTGTGATGTGCAATATGTTGATTTGGCCCTATTTTGTACTGCATAGTTTTTTTCTGTTGCTGCAACATACCTAACCCTGCATGTCTCTTTCATGCAGATTCACCAGTGGTCACGGAGGGACTGGAGCCAGATACCAGTGGGGGTGAGACTAGCACTACAGCTGCACAGGAGCCCAGTGACACAGATGTCATCAGCTCCTCAGTGGGGGATCGGAGTCTGCAGGAGGAATCCCAGACTGAGACGCAAAGTACCACACCATCTGATGCCAGCGGGGATGCATCCATGTTGGCGGGCACAGGGAATGAAGACTCTGCATCATCTTTAACCACACAGTGGTCAGTGCCCACCCTCCCTGCCACTTCCTCTGGTGCCGCCCGTGTCCGGGTCAGTAATAGGAACGAGTTTCCTTCACACCTGGCACTGCTGTCCCTGCCCCTGACACTCCTGCTGCCCTCAGTGCTGAGTCTGGTGAGCTTTTGCCCGAGCTGTGTATGGACCAGACAGCTCTCTTCAATGCCTTCATTGACGATGACAAAAAATTAGCCCAGGTGGTTGCTTACATGGAGGGCATACATTCCGACGTGGGTGGGCTACACCGTACTGTCCAGGCTTTGTCGTCCACAGTGACGTCTGCCCTTTAACAGGCACATACTCCCATTCCTGCTCCAGGGCCTTTGTCCCCCCCAGGTAGTGGCCACGTCTAATGATAGTGACCACGGTTCACATACGTCACAGTCATGGTACAGAACACGAAGCACACAGCAGAAACAACCCAAGCCCTCCCGGCCACAGACACCATCCCCACGGAAGAGCAATGCCACCCCAGAGTCCAAAGACAAAAGCCCATCAGGCAACACCAAAGCCCAAAAACCACGGTAGCAAACCTCAAGCTCACATGCCTCAGAGGCATCCCCAGCCAAGGATTCTCCTGTCCCTGAAGCATCTCACAAAGAGAAACATACAGTTTCTGTGCCGACCGAGAAGGTGGTGCATGGCAAGGGTACACCTAAGAAGGGCTCCAAGGAAGATTCACCCACAACCTCGACTCCCATTCCAAGCCCAGTGAAGCAGGAGAGGCAAAGGCGAAGTCAGGGTAAGCGTTCCTCTGGTTCCAGCTCCTCCCCAAAGATTGTGCCAGCATCTGCACCTGATGCAGCTTTGGTGGTAAGTGATTCTGTTGTGTCCACAGCACCTCTAGTTGATCCCAAGTCAGGGATGCCATTTAGAATCCCCAAGAAGTGGAAAGGCACACCGCCACAATCTCCCAGGCACAGAGTGTCTCAGGTCTGCATGACTCCTCCTTCATGTGCCACTACACCACCTGGTCCAAGCAGCCCTCCGCCTTGCCAAGCCACTGACAGCACTACCTCACCTGGGCCGCTCTCTCCCCAGTCAAGTGCTCCAAATGTCCCCGACACACAGCAAGCTCCCAGTCCGCCTGACAGACAAGTCTGAGTGTTAGTCCCCCTCACACGCCTGTCTCTCACACAGGTGGCCCTGTACTGCCCATTGTTACCCCCTGACTGTGTTGCTACCCATGGAAGGGTATAGTCGTGCACACTCCCTGTGCAGGATCTCATGTACTTGCTCTGCACTTTGCCCTGCCCACTGGCTTCCGGTTTTGCCCTTGCCTGTGCAGATTATCATGTACTGGCTCTGCACTTTGCCATGGACACTGGCCTTGTTGCTCTTTGCTGTGTTAGACTGTTCCCTGTGCAGCCTCTCATGTACTCATCCTGCACTTTGCCCTGCCCACTGGCCTTCCTGTTTTGCCCTTGCCTGTGCATATTCTCATATAATCGCTCTGCACTTTGCCATGGGCACTGGTCTTGTTGCTCTTTGCTGTGTTGGACTGTTCCCTGTGCAGCCTCTCATGTACTCGCCCTTCACTTTGCCCTGCCCACTGGCCTTCCTGTATTGCTCTTGTCTGTGCAGCCTCTCAAGTACTCAGCCTGCACTTTGCCATGTACACTGGCCTTGTTGCTTTTTGCTGTGTTGGACTGTTCCCTGTGCAGCCTCTCATGTATTCGCCCTGCACTTTGCCATGGACACTGGCCTTGTTGCTGTTTGCTGTGTTGGACTGTTCCCTGTGCAGCCTCTCATGTACTCACCCTGCACTTTGCCCTGCCCACTGGCTTTCCTGTTTTGCCCTTGCCTGTGCAGATTCTCATGTACTTGCTCTGCACTTTGCCATGGACACTGGCCTTGTTGCTCTTTGCTGTGTTGGATTGTTCCCTGTGCAGCCTCTCATGTACTTGCCCTGCACTTTGCCATGGACACTGGCCTTGTTGCTCTTGGCTGTCTTGGACTGTTCTCTGTGCAGCCTCTCATGTACTCGCCCTGCACTTTCCAATGGACACTGGCCTGTTGCTGTTTACTGTGTTGGGCTGTTCCCTGTGCAGCCTCTCATGTACTTTCCCTGCACTTTGCCATGGACACTGGCCTTGTTGCTCTTTGCTGTGTTGAACTGTTCCCTGTGCAGCCTCTCATGTACTCGCCCTGCACTTTGACATGGCCATGGACACTGGCATTCATGGTTTGCCCTTGCCTGTGCATATTCCCATGGATATGCTCTGCCTTTTGTGCGTTGCTCTTCTCTGCTGTTGGTCCCTATCTGTGCAATATGTGAATAAAGACAGTTACTCCTGTTGTCTATTTTGTCAGTGTATTTACTGAATAAAGTTATATTGGTGTGTGAATATGATTGCCTGTGCCCCATGCTCTGTGTGGCACTTCAACATTGCCAATGTCTTTGCTCGCCTACTCTTTTTTCACAGGGGTGACAAGGACTTCAGTTCTTTCTGACACTGATACTTGTGGTATCTCTGATGTCAATTTTACCTGTAATGCAGTTGTCATTTTCATTGTTTGTAAATGCTGGCTACATTCTTCACATGTCAGGTTGGGGGACACTGCCAGCAGAGAGTGTGATGCTATCCACTGGTTTGCAGGCAGGCTGGCCAGTGTCATCATGTATGTGTGTTCTTCCTTTATGTGTGGCCAGCAGTGTATGTGTGTGGTCATCTTGTGATGGCCAGTCAACCTGGTCCCATGGCCTACCTTAGATGTGTGCTCTTGGGTAGTCAAGAAGTGTGCAGTGTGAAGGGTATGCCTTTGTCGTGAGTGTTGATGTGTGTGTGCCCCTGCATTTTCAACTGCACACATGTGTCACCTAGGATTTGAGTGCCAGTTGTTTGGATTGCCCAGTCCTGTGGATGTGGTTATATGCACATGTGTAGGTTGGATGTTGTGCACTGTGCAGTGTATTGGTGTGTCCATGCAGTTCTGTCTGACTCCTACTTGTTGTTTGTGTCACTTGTGAGTGTGCAGTGTGTGTGACTGACACATCAGTGTTGTGTTTTGTTGAACATTCATGTGTCTTGATTGTGTTTATGTAGACTGTGCAGACCTGCTGCTCTACACTGCCATTGTGGTTGTGTTGTGTCATTCATTGCTGTCACATGGTGCCTTTTTGCCTCCAGTATAGCATGTTGTGTGTGGTGTGGTGCCATCCCCTATGTGTGCTTCTTATGCCTACCCTTTGTGGGTCCGGACTCCCTCTGTTTATGTTTGGTGCATTCCTGCCATGTCCACTACTGATGTTCAGTACACTTCACTTAGATGTCGGCTGTCAGCTTGATTTGTATGTGTGTGTGTGCCTCCTCATCACTTCATTTGTGACATTGTGCTGTGTGGTGCATTTCTTTGGCCAGGAGCTATGTGCTACTCCGGATATTTCCGCAATTGTTTATTTGTGATGTTCTTGTGCAGTTTGTTAGTCATGGTTGCTCATCTGCTGTTCAGATGTGTGTGCTGCCCAGTCCTCTGGTCAAGTTGATTCCACCTTTGTGTCCCAGAACTGTGCATCTGTTGTTGTTGTGTTGGATGTATGTGTGTTGGCTGTGGTATTGCTTCACTTCCTGGGTGTGCTGTTGTGTTTGTGCTGTGCTGATTTTTGTTGTGTGGGTTGATTTTGTGTCACTCATGTCTGTGTGTGACTGGTATGCTTGCTGTGCACACACTGCTTGTTGTGCGTACAGTGCTGTGTGTATGTTGCCTTGTCATGGCCTGGTGTGCATCCCCTGATGTCCTGCAGGGTTTGTTTTGTTTTTCTGCCAGTGCATCTGTTGTCTGTTTGATGTGACTGTGTTGTTCTGTAATGGTGCACTTCTTGTGTGTGTTGTGGTATGTTGTGTGTGCATTGTTCCTGAGTGATAAGGTTGTGCACTCCTGTTGTGTCTGTGCTCCCATAGCCTTTCCACAGTTTGCCTAACAGGGTATGTCTGTTTTTGTAGTTGTTCTGTGTGTGTTTCAGTTGTGGTATGTGTGTGTGCGTTGTTTTTATGCAGACATATGTTGCAGCATCCCTGTGTGTGTATGTGTGTGTGTAATATTTGTGGCTGCACCCAGGGTGTGTGTGTGTATGGACTGGCAGGTATTGGCAGACTTCAGTGTGTTTGGCACTGGTGTCTGTGCTGCTGGTGTGCGGGGGGTATGCCTGTACATTCCTCCTGGTTTTTGGCAGTCATGAAGTGTGTCAATGGACCCTGTGTATTGTGCTCCTGGTGTTCTCCTGTGAGGTTGTTGTATGTGAGTGTGGCTGTTCCCAGTTTGACTTCCGGGCCTTCCTTTCATCCTTGTACCTATACCTGGTTTGCCTTGCTGTCTCCCTGTGTTGTTGCACTGTGGTGCCTGTGGTTTGACTTGACTCACTGTAGCAGCCATGTGTTGTTTGATGGTCTGAGGGGGGCGTTCTGTGTTCCTTGTCTTGCATGTGATATGCTTGTTGTGTGTCTCCATGGCTTTCAATTAGACTTTCCTATTTGTTGTGCTCCATTACTGTTGTCATTTTGGGTGTGTATGTGTCTATGTCTCAGTATGTCGTATGTATGTGTGACTATGCAGGCTGTGTGTCCATTAGTATGTTTGTTACTTGTATGTGTTCATTTGGTGCTTGTACTCATGTTTGTTTCCATGAGTGGGGTGGTGTTGTAGTGTGTCTGTTTCCTTGGCCCTGTGCTACTGTGCTGTGTGTTGTGTGTTCCTGTGCAGCCACTCTTGCTGTGGCTGTCTCCCTTGTTGTTTGCTGTGCGGTGCAGGGTGTGGTTTGACCTGGCTTGTTGTTGTGCATGGGAGTGCACAGGATGGGCATATGGCATGTGCCTTCATGGGGTGTGCTAATGTGTGGTGGGAAGAGGTGTGGCCCTGTGATCTTTGTGCCTTGCCCATGACTTGGACTGACCCTGACTTCAGCTTTGTGCGCATGTATTCCCTTGTGTTCTCCGCTGCGGTGACATGACCGGGACATTGCTGTAAGATCACAGTGGATGTGTGTCCAGGATGCAGGGGGGAGACTTGGTGGCAGGTGGAACATGTGTGGGTGCCCTTGTGGATGTGTTCCTGTCTCCAGCAGAGTGTCTGATGTGGATTTGGACCCTGTGTCAGCCCATGTGTTGAGTTTGTGTAGGTGCGTACCTGCGGCGGTGTCCACGGCGGTCCATGAGTTGCTGGTGATGTAGCAGGTACAGCACCGGAAAAATGTGTAGAGCTGGGTCCATGGTGGTCGTGACTGGGTGGTATGGATTGGGATTATGGTTTCGCGCTCCGCTGTCGAGCTTCTGCCATCTCTGGTTGGGCGGTGTCTCCGCTGCGGTGTGGCTTCTTGTTTGAAGCATCCTAATTTGTGGAGCGGGCGGATGTCATTCCGCACGGCAGAGAGTCTCTGTTGGCTCCCACCGCCGCGGTGGCAGGTGCACTTTGATGGCGGTGCGCATCACACCGCAGCGACCAGGAAATGGTCTATGTTTGGCCATACTAATATGGCGGACGTGAGTGCCGCTGCTCGCGGGCCGGAACATGCATTTTTCCGCACAGCAGTGGTGCCATCGCCTGACATCCTAATGGACTCCTATGTCTTTTTTATCCTGGAAACAATCAGATTTCCTAAATCTGTTGATCTTAATGACCTGACCGGGTCATAGAGTTTGAGATGGCTAATTAACTGGGTAGGATCCATTTGATTGATTGATTTAAAGGCAAGGGAAAGGGATTTAAATTGAATCCGCTTTGCTACCGGCAACCAGTGAAGTAGGAGGAGAGCAACGGTTATCGACTCTGTTTTGGGAATTCCTAGGAGAACCCTGGCTGCTGTGTTTTGTACAGTCTGCAGTTTTTGGATGTTGTGTTTTGTTGCGCTGGTAAGTAGGGCATTGCAGTAAAAGTCTTGAGGATATCAGGAAGGATATCGCTGTTTTCCTTATTTCTAGCGGAATTGAGGGTAGTACCTTCGTCAAGATTTTTAGGATAAAAAACCTGCATGGTGGAGTTGATCAGAACTTCAAAGCACAACTTAGTGTTCATAGAAACTCCCAGAATTTTTGCTTTAGGAACAGGCACAGGTAGGGAACCGAGCTGGGCTGGCCACCAGTTACTAGTCCAGAAATGAGTACAGCTACCAAAAAGCAAGACCTCTGTCTTGGAGGAGTTTTGTTTCAGACAATTGTCTGACATCCAGTTCCTAATGTGACTCATGGAAACTGTTTGCTGTGGAACTGGATGATACACTTATAGAGACAATTGTTTGCTTATCATTATCATACAATACTAGGGAAAAAACATAACTTTTTATCAGTCGGACCAGCCGAGTGATTTAAAGGTTAAAAAGAGTGAGACTCAAGGAAGATCCAAGGTGCCCTACACGGAGGGAACAAGAGGGAATGCATAGTCACCTATGGCTACCCATTGTGATCGCTCCAACAGGAAGGCACCTAGCAGGGAGAGCGCTTTATCCCTGATCCCAATAGTGGCCATCCGGTCCATTAGCAGCCTATGATTGACAGTGTCAAATGCTGCCAATAGATCTAGCAGATCAGAGCAGTGCTTCCCAGCTATCCATTGTCAGTACGAGCTCATCAGTGGCCATGATTAAGGCCAGTACTGTGCTGTAATGTGCACAAAAACCGAATTGAGAGGGATCCAACATTTTGTTTTGCTTGATGGAAGCAGACAGTTCTGAATTAATGGCCTTTTCCACTACTTTAGAAAGGAAGGGGAGTCTGGAAATAGGCCTGTAGTTGAGTGGATCTTTGATGTCCAGTGAGGTTTTTTTTTTTAAAATAAAGGGAGCATGGACGCTTTCTTCCATTCTAAAGGAAAACTCCTGGAAATGAGCATGGCATTGAAAATTGCTGTCAAGGGAGGTGCAAAGGTCTCAGGTAATAGGTGTAAAATTCTGGGGGGACAGGGTTCTGACTGTGAACCCGATTTGATAGCTCTGATTATTTGAGATGTTTTGCCGACCGTTAAGGCCGTGAAAGATGACAAGGTGGAGGATATTCCCTCCGTCGAGGGTTACATTTTATTAAGTTGGATGATGGTCTGAGCCTGTCAGACAGAATGTTGAAGGAAGGTATCATAAACAGCTTTAACCTTTTTTTGAAAGGTGTTCGCTAGAGTGTTACAAAATTTCTGGCTGACAACAAAATCCTTTGGGCCTGACAATTTGGACATTCTTTTTATTGTGGTAAACAGGGTTTGGGGGCAACTATTGGCTACTCTATTTTGCTCAGTAAAATAGGCGACTTTTCTCCTGAAAAAAAGGCTTTTGTATTCCTGAAGGGATTCTTTATATTCCTTTTTAGTGACATTATCGTCCAGTCTCCACCTCATCTCGAGTCTGCGGCAAAGTTGTTATTGTGACTTGAACGTGTCTTTGAACCACGGTTCAGAAGGGGTACATCTGGAACAGTGGCTCTCTTTTAGTGGAGCCAAGTTTGTCATGGCTAGATCTAGCCAGGAGTGATAGTTGGCATCAGCTAAATCCACGTCTGGGGGGGCCCTTAGAGAAGTATTGGATAAACAGAACACTAGCTTATTTGCCTCAATTTTGTTCTAGAGTAGGCTAATAAAGGATTCTCCTGACTGTTTGGAATGTGGTCTTTGTCATAGTGCTATTTTAAAAAGGACTGCATAATTATCAGACTAAGTTACAGGGAGAGAGTCAGTCCAGCTTATGTGCGGATTGTTAGTGAAGATCTTGTCCAAACAGTGGCCTGCAGTGTGTGTCGCACCTTCCACCAATTGGTAAGAGTCTATACCTGTCATCTGATCAAGACGTGCTAAGGTATGTGGATCTGAGATATATTCTAGGTGTAAATTGAAATCAACTAAAAAGAGAAAATCAGGATGATCTGCTTTATAAGTTATAAGCTGAAGAAGACTGTCGATGAAAGGGGCTTTGGGGTTGGGTGGTCTGTAAAGGAGGATACCTTTTAGAGAGTAATGTTCGTCTAACTCAACTTTGAAGCTAACGGCTTCACAGGTAAGACTTCCAAGTAGTTTTGAAGTGTTTGATTTAAAGTTAGATTTAAGGATAAACACTAGACTGCCGCCTTTCTTACCTACTCTGTCCACTCTGAGTAGACAGGATGAGGTCAGGGTCAGCTGCGGCATCAGCCCAGGTTTCTGTTATGAATGCTAGTTTAATCTAGTGGGACTCTAAGAATTCCCGAAATAAAATGGCATGCTTGACTAACGACCTTATGTTTATCAAGACACATGATAATGACATTCTGGGAACATCTTTTGCAAGTGCTCCCCTAGGGCAGGTGGGCAATGGAGCAGAGAGAAAGTTAAGACTACAGAGGTCGCAGTGCGTATTTCCCAGGGCGGAATGTGGGTCGAAGACCGGGCCGGGGCATTTCTTACCAGAGTTTTAAAATTCCTCATGGTGTCTTTGGAGTATTGCAGCTGATTTTTGAGAGGGGTCTGGGATGAAACCGTTAGCGGGACTGGTGATGAGCAGGATCTGAGCTTGGATGGGAGCAGACATGCTCCTTGTCTGGCTTTAAAGGCCATGGGCTGGTTGGGGGGGCATGAGGAAGGTGTGGCCACAGGCGCAGTAGAGCGCAAGGACTCAATTAAAAACAGATTGCAAATGTGAGGGCAAAGTAAAGATAAGAATTGGGGTCCAGCTACCCTGGCTACACTCTCAAGCTTCCTTGTGAGGTGTAGCTACTGTGAAAACAAATCAAGTTGAAACAAATGGGAGAAAACAAAAAGCATAAAGCATATAAAAATTCCACTCCAAGTTGCCGACTAAGGTGGGAGCCAGGCAACTCCCCGGCACGCTAATGCCTACAAGGAAACCAAACTAACGAGCTAGTCAGTGAATCAGGGCGCATGTACCATCAGGCTGCATGGACTTGCTCCTTGTCTAGCTTTAAAACCATGGGGTAGTTGGGGGGCGTGAGGGAGGTGTGGCCACAAGTGCTGTAGAGCACTGGGCTCAATTAAAAACAGATTGGAAACGTTAGGGCAAAGTAAGGATTAGAACTGGGGTCCAGCTACCCCGGCTACACTCACAAGCTCCCTTGTGAGGTGTAGCTACTGTGAAAACAAATCAAGTTAAAACAAATGGGAGAAAACAAAAAGCATAAAACATCCAAAAACGCCACTTCAAGATGTGGACTAAGGTGAGAGCCAGGCAGCTCCCCGGCATGCTAATGCCTACAAGGAAACTAAACTGATGAGCTAGTCAGTGAATCAGGGCGCATGTACCATCCAGATGCGCAGATGCGCTCCTCGTCTGGCTTTTAAGGCCATGGGATGGTTGGGGTGCATGAGGGAGGTGTGGCCACAGGTGCTGCAGAGCATGAGGGCTCACTTAAAAACAGATTGCAAACATGAGGGCAAAGTACCCTGGCCACACTCCCAAGCACCCTTGTGAGGTGTAGCTACTGTTAAAACAAATCATTTACCACCAGGTTGCATGGACTCATAGTTGAGATTTTTTAACCAACTATTTATTCTATTGTTCCTTGTCATTTGCTGTTTACCTGGAGGAAGTGTTTTTTTAATTTCTTTTTTTTTCCGAATAGTTTTTTCTTGATTTTATATTGCAATATTGGATGGATTATATTTTTTATTTGTATTTTTGTATTATTTTGGACTACATTTTGTATACATTTATTATGAAGACTTCATCCATAAATTCATGAGCATTTTCTATTATTTATTTGCTGGATGAGAATATGTATTGTATTGTTTTTGCTCATATTTTGCTATTCTGTAATTATGTGTAATTTTGTTGTTTTATATTATGTATTATTTTGATCTATGGGTGCTGTATATTCTTGTATGTTGTATTGTTTTAAGAAATTAAGGTTTGTTTCCTTGTTAGTTGTTGGAAAATAGTCCTTTTTGCTTGGTCAGCCCAGATATTTTGACATCTTTCACTGATCCCTCTTTTTTTTAGACATCGGACTCTGCACACCTTACTCCTTCTTACCAGTGGAAAAGTGCTTGTGCTCTTCCTTCTAAACATGTTAAAAATGGCATGTACCTAATTAGCACATTTAATTTACTTGTAAGTCCTTAGAACATGGTACCACATGTGCACACAACCTGTAAATGAAACACCTCTAGAGGGCTGCAGCACCCTTTGTGCCATCCACAAAAGTAGTGTAGTAGTAAAAGTATGTTTATTAGACCGCTGGTCTCCAAACAAAATACATATTACAATAAATAGTAAAAAACATGTATAAAAAATCCACAGATACTTTAAAAAGAGACAATTTTTCATACAGCACTACACCCAATACTGAAATAAGCAATACAGTCAAGCTTTAACTTAGGAATAGCGTTCCACCCTAGACAAAATTTTCCTGAGCGTGACCTACTGTTACTTCGTGCCAATTTCTATCCAACCATATTTGGTTCCAACAGAGTCCTTTTTACCGCCTTCATATATTTTGCCATGGCTATTGCTATATCAAGATTTGGCAAGTCGGTAAGTAGGTTAATTGCTAAGAGGCGCTCAGTTATACCATATTTTAAAAACAAGGGTCGCAAAAACAGTTTCCGCTGTGACACCCATTTTTGACAGTCTAGTAAGATATGTAGATTATCACACTTGGTACCTAATCCACAGTGGCATTTACCATCCGGTTGTACCCATTCTGCTTTTCTGTTTCTCTGAGATACCCAACAGTTAATTCCTATTCTCCATCGGAGCACCTCGGCTCCTAATCCAGCATTAGGTAGTGTATCCAAATAGGGTTACCATGAATCATTCTCCCAACTATTTATCATATAATGGACTGACAGTTTCTTTTTCAAATATATCATATCATTCTGCCTGGATATTTATTTTCCTGTTGTTCTTAGCTCCGCATTGGAGGCTTCAACCTACAGTGTCGCCTGGTCAAATTTCACATTTAAATTTTTACACAGTGCGCACAATTTCATTCTGATCCTCCTGGCCTAATTTAAGTCACTGTGCAAGATCTCCTCTTTACACCATTGTGACACATTTGTGACTTCCTCGGATCCCAATCTTTTCCAAAATATTAAAAGGGCCACTTGTACCTGTATGTTCCATGAGGTCACGTCTATTTCCAAGCGGATTGCCTGAATCATGGAGGAGCCGGGTAGTGACATCAACGGTTTTACACATTTCCCCTCCTCAATGTCCCTATTATTCTTCCCGCTCAAATATAAAACTTTGGCTCCATACTGCACTTGCGGGGGTATCATTGCCTTATTGGCTTTCAGTAATGGTCTATGTGACATATCCCCGTAAACTGGGCTAAATTTCCTTAGCCCGCATCCTGATGTATGGGCTTTGGCAGTCTGGGCTACTAGATGGATATCCCATTTTAAAGAATTTTCAAACCAAATACCAAGGTATCTGTATTCATTCACAATTTCTAGTTTAGTAGTTCCCATGTACCAATTAAAATTCAGGGTTTTCTTCCCAAAACATAGGATTTTAGTTTTATCCATATTTACCATCAGGCGTTTAGCCAAGCAATATTTATTGAAGGCAGCTAACTTCCTTTGCAATCCGATTTCCGTTTGGTCAAAAATTACCAAATCATCGGCGTACAGCAGACAGGACAGATGTTTCCCATGCATTTTGGGGCTAGCACTTCTACTCACTTTTAGAATAGATGTGAGATCAGCCAGGTATATTGCAAATAATAAGGGGGCTAACACACATCCCTGTCTTAGGCCATTCTTAATCAATATTTTAGGAGTCAAGGCTCCGTCTACGTCTTTGATGACTTGCGCCCAATTATGTTTATGTAACTCCTGGATAATTTTCAAGAGCCCCTCGGGGATATTACGTTTTCTTAGGGACTCCCACAGGCAGTTCCTATCTACTAAGTCTAATGCTGCGCGGAAGTCTACGAAACAGCAGCATAACTTCCCCTGCTTTTCCACAGACTTCCTCGCCACAGCCCACAGTGCAAAGCAGTGATCGATCGTGGAATGCCCCTTCTTGAAGCCTCCTTGCTCCACTGGCACGATCGACCACCGCTACACCCAGTCATTCAAGCTGCCCAAAATTATTTTGGAGAATACCTTTTCCCCGATATCCAGCAAATTAACGAGTCTATAATTTTTGGGCGCTTTTCTATCACCCTTCTTGTGGATCAGTCTTATTACTGCTCCCCTCCACTTTTCGGGGATCGTCCCTGACTCCAATATAGCCAGAAACATGTAGGAGAAAAATTGCGCCCACCAATCATGCTGGGATTTTATAATAATTGCTGGCAGGTTATCAGGACCTGCAGCACGGGTTAGGTTTAGGTTTCTTATGATTGAATATACCTTTTCTGCTGTAAACAAAGGTTTTAAATCCACTACCGCCTCCATCCAGGGACCAATATGCCCACCTTCTTCTTCAGCATATGTTCCATATAACTCACCTAGATATTCTTCCCAAGCGGCTTCCTCTACTACACAGGGCATAGCCCCGTTAGCCTGTCCTGATGCTTCCTTAATCAAATTCCAAAACTTACGCAAGTTTTTAGATTCAATAGTTTCCAGCAAGTTAGCCCAGCATTTCTATTTGAATACCCTCTTCAGGTTTCTAACTAACGTTTTATATTCCTTCCTCATGTCACTTAGATTTTTATGCCTTATTGGATCATATTTTTTCCTCAGGGTTCTTTCTTCTCTTCTTATTTCTCTTTTCTTATTTAGACACTCCTCCATGAACCAACTTGGCTGTTTACCTTGCTTTGATTGTTTAGTAGTGTTATATGAGTTCTTGCTTTTTAGGTCTACCTTAAGGCACTGCGCCATTTCTTTTATCTTTTTTCGAACCACAGCACTTTCTTAGTCCTAGCGTCTTCCAAACCCACTTTATCTTGGAATCCTGCCAATGTTTCCATATACGGCTCGGTTAATCTTGTTGTCAACCGTTTAGGGTACTCTAATTGTTGAGGGAGCACCAGTTCTCTAGAGCTAAGGGGTCCCCATGCTAATGCAAATTGCAGAATATTGTGGTCACTACCATCACAAGGGGTTATCTGAAACCCCTTGATAAGGTCAAAATTCCACGCTTGCATAAATACGTAATCGATCGGACAAAGTTGGGAACCAAACTTAAAGGTCTGCTTTGCCGGACAGTCTGTTTCCCATCTGCTGTTTAAGCAAAACAGTCCTTTTTGCCCCAGAAGTTTGCCCAACTTCATGTCTTGTTTAGAGATTATACAATTTGGAAACGATGCTGGAGGTATGTTATTTCAGCTCAAAAGGTCTTTAAACCATTGATCATTTCTCAAGGGGTTCAATTTATGATTGAAATCCCGCATTACGATTATTGCATAGTTTCCGAACTTTTCACACAGTATATCCAGGTCATGTTCAAAACATTGCATTTCACTCTCATAGTCTTCATTTGATTCCCAGTGCATATAAACATTTACAATTATCATGTGATCATACAACCCTTCAGAGCCCAGCAAGAATACATCACTAATCAGTAACCATTTGCAAGTCGCATTTACAGTCGTGACCCTTTTTGCTATCTTAGTCTAGACAAGCGTCATAATGCCCCCAGCAGGACAACCAAATCTTTTCCTTCTTGCTGGCTTATGTAGTTGTACAAAACCTTCAAAAACGGGGGTATTGTCGCATAGCCAGGTTTCCTGCAGCCCTACTATTTCAGCACCTCGGCTAGGGTCTTTATACTTTCTACCTTTAACTACCCTCCTAGCCCATTTATATTCCAGGATAACAGGTTCATGCTATGCGACACCCCTCCTCCCTAATCAACATCGCTGAGACAGTCATCTACGAAATTTTGCCCAAATTGGGCGCCTGGCCAGCTGTCACCCCACGGGTTTCCTGTCCCATGGTTCGCAACTACCATTCTCATGTTTTCTCCTGCCCTTCTCTCGCCTAAAATCAGACTTATCTGTCTTCTTCCCAAGCCTGAGTGGCAAGCTAAAAAGTTTCTGTCCTGCTGATTCCTCTTCTCTATTTCCCTGGCTGGTATCAACCTTATACCTTCCTTTATTATCTCATTTTCCGCCCTCACAATTGTTGTTTTTACCGAATTTGAGTACAATAATGCCCTAGTAAATTATTTTCCGTCAATATCGTTACTAAAGCCTACTTGTTTTAAATCCTTTGATCCCAACCCCCTCAGACTAGGAAATTTAGCAAAGGAGTATACGAGTTGGGAGCGATTTAGGGGTATAACCTTCCTACCTTTTTTCCCCCTTTCTCTAACTCCACGGGTTCGAGATATAGCCACAGATTATCCACACCCTTTACAGGAATGGTACAGGATTGCATCCCCTCCATCCCTTACCGTTCCCTTCCTCTTTTTACCGAGGACTCTCCCCTATATACTACTTTATTCTTGTTCATTTGCCCCTGAGGTAAACTCCATAAATTGATCACCTTAACTTATCCTTTGTTTGAAGGCGCTAGTTTTATTTGCTCCTTCCTTACCATTGCTACCTCCCCCACCCTTACACTATTTTTTGGGAACCTCATTGTCCTCCTATTTCTTGCTATAACTCTGTCTTCTGGGGGGCTTACTGATTCTTCTCTCCCTTTCTTCGCAGTGTTTGGGATTCCCTCCGACCTTTTTTCCACTGCCCTTGGCTTCTTTTTTAAGGGAACTATTCTTCTCTTTGCTCTTTGTATATTATATCGCCTATATCCATATAGGTCCTTCCATCTATTTACCAACATCGGGCGTCTCGATATATAAATCTCCTGGTGATCATTTGGCTGCTCACTGTCCCTCTCCTCTGCCTGCAATCGGGTGTCCTGAGTCTGGACCGGCCTCAGTATTGTTGGCAACAGCCCCCTGATTCCTTGCAATTCCCCTACAATATTCCGAAATTGGACTTCATGAGTTTTTAGAATATTATTATTTAACATTGCCACTTCCAGCAGCCCTTGCAAGGTTTTTTGCAGCATTAACATTATATCTAGCATTGACGCTGAAGCGGTCGCTGATACCCAAAGTATTGCTACACGCTGAATTTACTGTGAGTCCTGCTCCTTGCATTCCATGATGCTCTATGCTCTTTACGGTTGCAGTTGTTCTAATCTGATCAGAGTCACTCCTCTGTTCTCTCCTGGAGTTGGTTAAGTTTATCCCTTCACAAGACAGATCAATACCATCTATCAAAGAGAAAATCCGAGGAGAAGAGAATAATCTAGGTTCCGGAATGGCCTTGATAGGACTTTGATTCAGTTGGTTACTGAAGGGTACATCCGGGCTGCTTACACAGTCCTTCAGGTCTGTTTGTTCATACAAAATTCTTTATTTAAATCTGTGTTCAAATCCAGGGTTGTCACAGGGGTTTGTAATTTCTTTATATGCTTCCCTACAAAGTCTTTAATTGATTTGGAAACTTGTGCGCCTCCCTTTAATCCCCCTTGTGTGCCTTCGCGTGTGTCTTTATTTCTTTTGGAAGACCTTTTTGGCACACTTCTGGGTGATCCCACACTCACTCCCTGGAACTCATTTTCGGGCGCCGTTTCTTAAAGGTGTTATCCAGCTCTTTCTGACCTTTTAGGTTTTTAGCCTTTCTTGGTGCCATACTGCAATGTCTTTGGCTTCTTAAGATAAATACTTATTTACCTAACCTCTCTGGGCAGCACGCTCTCAGCAGCGCCACACAGCACTGTCTGCCTCTCGCTCGCTCTCTTGACCGGGAGTCCAAGTAGTGGCCGTTGTTTGATTTTAGAGCATCACAAGCCAGGTACCTTCCTCCTTCCACTTCCCCCTTATTCCCAGCTGGTTATTCTGTATGCGTCTGGGACTGCCGGGGGAGGGGGTGGTTGGGGGAGGGGGGAGAAGCTGGCACTTAGAGCTCCTTCTCCCCACCCTTCTTTATTATTGGAATTCTGGGGTTTCTAGGAATACTGGTAGTCCTTCCTACCTGTTCCACGCTGGCTCTTAGGATCTTTAGTGGACCCCTTTTGTCTGTTCGGGCTCGGCTTTCCCCTCTCCTTCCTCCTGGGCAAGGTCAACTCGAGCCCGCTTAGCACCAAATGGCCCTGGTGCTTACCGACTCTCTCCCGCTGCGCGACACAGTTCTGCCTGGCAGCTCCTAAAGACTCCGGGGGTGCTCCGGCCACGCTATCACTCCTGCGTTAGCCCCAGCACAAAGCCACTATAATGCCGCATAGAGCCATCACCGGGGTCCGAGGTATTTTCTCGGCAAGCCTCCAGTAGGGCAGCACCTCCCCGCACTCCACGCTGCTGGCCAGTCCTCCCGAGGCTCCGCCGCCACACTGCCGCACTTCACCACACTTTGCAGCCTCAGGCAGCTGCTGCTGCTTGGTCTCTTGCGGTTTCTCAAGCAATTGTCCCCCTGAGCTCCGAGGCCGCGCCGCACCGCCTCAGTCAGCTGCCGCTGCTGCTCAATCTCACCATCAGCTCTCTCAAACGTGCGGTCAGCTGCAAACTCCGGACTGGCTCGCTATCCCACAGTGAGTTTCAAAAGTAGCGCTATAAAACATGTCTTCAGGCATGCCATTGCAGCCTGCGGGTGCAATTTCAAAACTGTATTTAGACCTAGCAAAAGTTTCTGGCCAGGTCTAAACCTTCCTTTTTAACACTTATTTATCCCTGAGATATGTCTTAAAAAGTAGTACTTACCCCATGAGGCAGCAGTTCCCTTAATCGTGCCAAGCTATAGGGCCCCTTGGAATTGCCTTGTATTTGTACCAATATTTTGCTGGTGTCATTTTTGTATAAAGTGTACAATTTATGTGTGTATTATTTATGATTGTATTTTCACATCACATTGATTTTGTTTTGAAGCAGCATCTTATTTGTATCACAGTTGTTTGTATTGAAAGTGTATTCAACTCAAACATGTGTAAAATGGTTACACAAAGGTGTCCAACATGATAAACAATTTGATTATGACACTTAAAGATAAAGAACTGAACAGTCTTAGCTTTGGCCTGCCTAAATAAATAACAGTTCAAAAATCGACAGCCAGGTTGTCCTTTTCTTCATAATTAAATGCCCATAGGGCATAATGAATGGAATGTAAAGAGGACAAGTATATTTAATGTTTAATGTCCTGACAGTGAAAGCATCCAATGTCGTTTTTCACTGTGGCAAGCATGCTTCTCCTATAAGCAAACGTTGATTTACACTCTTATCTTTAATAAATGCTAAATTCAGTTTGAGAAAGCAAGAAAAAAGGTCCACTTTATTAGTAATTTTAAATCCAACTAATGGTCAATCAGGATTTATGTTGGTTTTTGGAAATTACACTTAGAAATCTGTCATTGTTCTGTTCTATCCACTGGCCCCTGGTGGCTCCTCAGTAGTGAGATGTGTATTTTTCCCAGACAGTGGACAAAGGGCTCAGGTGTCAGATGAGGAACATATCCCTTGACAGGATTACCTGGTGGGCTATACCTGGCCCTTTTCGGAGCTTCAAAGGATGCCTAACTAGTTACTGGCAGATGAAGCTCACACCTAGGCCTACATCCCTTTTGTCCCTCTATTCACGCTGGCACCAAACCCAGTGGAAGCAGGGGAACTTACAAGAACTGATTTAGGAGTTGGACAAAGGCTTTCCTTGCACCCATAAGCTGGCACTGGGTGTAAAAGTGGACCCAATGAACGTCTTCCTCGAACACTCTTGGACCTTTGCCAATCATGAGAAAGTCTTCCCTGCTGTCTGAAACCTGAAGGAAGATCAACCTGCTTGCCTTGTACTCAGGACCACAGAAGTGCCTCCAAGAGTCAGTTGGATGACCTCCTCTTTGAGCTACAGGGAGACAACAAGCATCCAGAGGCCTCTCTCCCTGCAACTGCCCAGCTTACCAGTTCCATCTGGATCTGCCCTTGACCCTTGCGCTGGCCTCTGTTGGAGTGAGTCTTAATTACCAAGTGGTTCCTCCCTGGTCTTGGACCTTTGGCTTGTGTTAAAGTGTACTTCTCCTGTCCCCACATTGCAAGAAGTGGGACTTAGGCATCTTTTTGGCAACTTTCTGACAGGAGAAC
Organism: Lissotriton vulgaris; assembly: GCF_964263255.1. NCBI lineage: Eukaryota > Metazoa > Chordata > Amphibia > Caudata > Salamandridae > Lissotriton > Lissotriton vulgaris. Next base: position 1,500,612,186 of record NC_141691.1, read on the forward strand.
TGATGGCGACTGTGATTGTCGTTACAGCTGCATCCATCGTTGTTGAATAACTAGTAGCCTAAACTTGCTGGTTAGCCCCGCTGAAGGAGATGTGACTTCCAGAAATGTTTCTAAATCCAAATGTAAAGCTCTTCATCTAGACCAATGCGGAGCAGCACCCGATCAATCTTGAGGCTTCCAAGTTTTGGACTTTACTTAAGTGGAGATTTCCTGCCATCATCATGACCGTACGGGGACCCCCCTCTGCAGGAACCCATTGCCAGTAAGCCCTGCGTAAGACCTAACTTACTGTTTGCCCTGCTGGAAAGCAGAGCACTTAGGGCATCATTTGTATATTGTCGGAAAGCCTCTGGTCGGAGGTTTTCCGATGACAAACAAATTATTATTGCTTATTAAGGACATTTCCAGCTCTTTTTATTTCTATTTCTTCAATTTTTATACCAACACTTTTAATAAAACTGTGTGCCATAATTTTTTCAAGTTCTTTTTTTTTCTAACTTATCTTAAACCTCTTCCGTTGGTATATCGTCTCATACAAATTATTTTATTTGTGGGGACTTTAATGTCTAGCTGACGTTTAACACTTAGAGTTTGGGGGCAGTGGGGTTAAATAGTTGCATAGGGGATTTTGGTCATAGAGTTAAGGAACTAGGTTCATATATAGATGCATCTGAACTCATCAATATTCTATAATTGTATGAAGTACGGAGACCTATTGTGCCGCCTTTCACAGGAAATTGTCACGCCTCAACTATAAACTAAATATTTTCCTCACGTAGCTTCTCTTCTTTTTTCAGCCATGATGTAGTTTTAGAAACAGGCTGGGGTGATCCAAAGGTTTTGTTGTTATAGGGCACTTCCCAGGAAATAGAGTAATAAAGCCAGACAGGTCGCTATAGCCTATGCCACCCTTTAATGACGGCTTAAGGCTTGGTTGAATTTGGTGGACCCAGGGCCCTTCTTGATTCTCTTTTGTCAAAGCATTCAAATATCTTTCTAAATTGTTTGGCCACAGTGAGTGGTAAACTTATGCTTGTGCACTTTGGAGTTCTTTGTGATTGTATAAAGGATAGTTTGAAGAAGCTAACCAGGAGCACCCAAGAGCGTCCAAGATGGTTTGATAGATATTTTTCCCTATCTAATCACCCACTAAGGGAGGCTTTAACTACTAAACCAAAAGTTCCATCAATGGTTAGTGAAGCACCCAGGTGTTACAAAATACACTAAAATGCATGAGAATTGAACTGTCTAAAAAGTACTGGGAAAGGTTGGAGGATGCTGCAACGAAAAAAATAGCAAAATGTTTTGCGACACAGTGAAAAGGTTCCGGCAAAGGGTTAACACTGTGGGGCTGATTACGAGCCTCCTGGGGGAGCGGCGGTGGCGGTCTTCCAATTAAACGTAATCTTGACCTGTGGAGGCGTTTGTTCATAATAGCGTATAGCAACTCATTTTGTAATAACATTCCCCGGTCTTGGACCCTTTCAATTATTATTTCCATATTTAAGAAAGGTGACCATAAAGCTACTAAATGCTATCGGCCCATATCCTTGATTGATAGTGTCGTAAATATTTAATTTACTATCTTAATTTCTATGCGGTAAAGTCAATAAGAATAACTCATAATAAATAAGAGGCAAAATCCGTGATATTTGAGGTTTCTCAAAAAGGGTTTTATTCCTATAAAAGGAATTGGGTGATTAGCATATTGGCTCGAGCCAAGGTGGCATACCGTTCCGTCACCACGCAGGTTCGGGAAGGGACAGACTGACAGAGTCAATGGTAATATGCGGGTATGCAAGTATGCGACAATACATTATTGACAGGCATTCATATATATAGTCAATGCATTACAGTAAAGGCATATGCAGGAGGCGTAACAGCTGAGAAGAGAGATAAGAGTGCATGTACGTAATACAAAAAGGCGTTACAATAGGCGTGCATGAAGGCGTGAACAAGAACGTCATTAAACATGATGTCACAAGTAGGCGGATCCATGAGTGAATCCGGCAGTGTCAGCAAAAATACATGGCAGAGATGCGCGCGCAGCAGTATGACGTGTAATGTACGTGTAACTTGAGGGGTGAAGGGGGACTTGACATTTAGCCCTCAAGTGGAGACGGATGTCTGGATGTCAGATCAACCTAATCCCAAATCGTATCTAATATCTCATGTTTAAGGAACTGTATTATCTGGAGGGAAAAGGTCTCTTCGGACAAGAGGCTATTCTATATTGGCTGTGAGTGCGTGTATGAGCGTCTACGTGTCTGCATGAGATGCGAGGGGTGCGAGGGAGGGCATGGGCCTACCATGGAAACAGAGCCATGAATTACTTGCATAGAGACAGTGAGGCCAAACCCTTTGCTCTGCAGCTGGAAGGATGTTGACATGAATCTACTAGACAGGAATGTATTTTCGAGGAGTGGAGCAGATAATTCGAAGGTTGAATACAGTCTTGGCAGGCAACAGGCTGAGCCAAGCACCGTTAGCCGCACAGGGAGTGAGGCAGAGGTCACGGGTAAAGATGCGAAGCCCAGGTTTGAGATTCAGAGTCAGGAGGCAGGAAAAGGCTCGATGGCAGATTTTCAGGGCCTACTTCGCCAGAGCTGGAAAACGTGTGAAGTACATTACATAAAGACGTTGGCATGGCATATTTAGGAACGGACTATTTGACCCATTCATGGTGGATCTGAAAGAGGACACGTTAACGTTGGACGCAAATGTATTTGCGTCTTCATAGCTGGCACAGGAGGGAAGTTACATGCACTTCAAGCTAGTACATGGAGCCGGTGGGGTCTAAGATAGGGGACACAATCGATCATAAAATGTATATTACCTCATTCCCTCCTTGTCCCCTACGGACCCTTCATGATATATCGATCTGCATGAATCGATCAATCTGTTCATGTAACATCATTTGCTCTTCTTTCTTCTTTTGACGGTTTGAATTTGGATGCGGAATACATGATGTGGCGCACAAGCCGCAAATCGCCGGCCCACATTGTAAACATAGGCAGCAACTGAAAACTATAAGAAGGCCAATGCCTAGGAAGGATAGGATCTTCCATCCCCAAGCGGTCAACGTTGTCCAGAACCAACCGGACCAAGTCCAGGTGCCTGGATTCTGATGTATCAGACTTGCAATTTTATGGAGACGTGTTATAGCTTTATATACCGTTGGCGCGTTTTCTGGAATGAAAACACAGCAACTTGACCCGATGATCTTACAAGCTCCACCCCTATCAGCTAGGATGACGTCAATGACGAGACGATTTTGAAGAACAACAACCCGCATGGCGGATTGCTCCTCTGTTAAGTTGCCTAAAGCGGAGGTAGTTTCGTTCACTACTGCTTCAAGGGTTCTAGTTAATTTGCGTATCAGTTTACTATTGAAAACAGCACCTAAGTAGGGGAAGAAACCTTTATTGAAGTCTGTGTATTGCTCCCATGCCGTTTCAGTGTAGTCGACAATCGGGAGGTCTCTTCGGAGTCTATTGTTTACTAGATTGGTATTTCGGTGATAATCAGGAGGAGCTAGGAAAACAGGTGGCAGAAGGAATGCAATATAACAGGTACCATCCCAATCTGGAGGCAAACGTATGTATGCGATATGGCCACAAACAAAGTAGGAATGACGTGTAGCTCTAAACGTGGATTTGCCTTGATCACTGAATTCGATCACAGTAGTACATTTACTATGACCTAAGTGTATGGAACCATTCTTTCTGATACATAATTCACCTTTGACTGGTAACACTGACATAGCAGGCAATACTGGTGCAGCTTCGGATTCAACAGTAAGAATCATGAGGTTAATTGTGTAATTACCTAATCCATATACTTCATTTTCTAGATCAGTTCCTGTTCTAGTGGGAAGTCCCTTCTTGTCAGGGTAACAGACTTTAAGTAGAACTGAGTTCAGGTTTCCCCAAACCCAATTCCCATTGTAAACCGCAATGTCAGAATCTAAGGAATTAATCAATCTAAACCATGCCCCACAGGAGCCATTGTGAGTGAACGGGTACGGAAAAAGGGGCAGAACTCCCTTGTAGTTCTGGTAGGGAGGGAGTCGGCCACATATCCAACAGTTTGTAGCATTGTTAGTCTGATGGGAGTGATGTAACATACTAATGAATGTGTTGTTGCGCAGCGCAAGTCTGTAAGAAAGTTCATGTGGAGGTAACTCGCTAAAAGAATGTTCGGCAGTGACATTGTAAGCAGATTGTACATGCTTGAAAATAGGGTAGTAGATGTGTAATAATATACTTGCAGCAATAACAAGAAGGCTTAGGAAAAACATAATTAATAATGTCACTATACAGTGACTACGGAGTGATTTACAATATGCACGTTTCTTGAATTGTCTCTGTCTATCTCTCTCTCTATCTCGATCTAGGGGATACATGTCAGAAACTAATTTAACCGATTCACCTAGGGGAGGACTTAAACAATTAAACTGTCTGACTTGCTAGATCGTAACTTTAGTCTATATTCTTCAGGGGCGGTTTTCTCAACCAAAGGGAGTTTTGAGTCAGTTTGTGTAGGAGGGCAGGGCTTAGAGTCCAAGTCCGAAGGGAGTCCGTGGAATTTCTTGACGTGGCTGGAATGCAGCCACCCTTTCCTGCCCTCAACCTTTACAGCTGTCCTCGTTGTTAGAAGAACCAATTTCGGGGTTTGCCAGCGGGGCTCCAACGGACTTCTCCGATCGAAGTTGCGCACGAAGACAAAATCCCCCGGGACCACCTCGTGGGGCTTCACATCGGTGTTGTCGGGAAAAGCTGCAGCTACCTGTGAACGACAAGATTGTAGTGCAGACATCAAGGAGGCAAGGTAATCTGTCAGCATAATACAGTCAACATCTGTAATTTTACGAGGAATAGGCGTCCCCCACATATTCGGTGGCCTACCAAAGACCACCTCATACGGGGATAGCCCGGTTCGAGAATGTGCAACCATCCTCATATAGAAGAGGGCAACCGGCAAAGCAACTATCCAGTCAATGCCCTTCTCTCTACAGATTTTGGAAAGTCGGATTTTTAGGGTCTGATTATGGCGCTCCACGAGACCTGCTGCCTCGGGATGCCGGACACAGTGGAACTTCCACTGATAGCCTAACAGGAGTGTAATGTGTTTCACAAGCTCGGATGAGAATGGCTGACCGTTATCTGAGTACACGATACGGGGCAAACCATACCGTGGGAAGAACTCGCGAACCAGTTGCTTGGCTGTGGTCGGAGCAGTATAATCTGGGACTGGGTATGCTTCTGTCCATCGGGAAAGAGCACATACGACTACGAGGACATATTTGAAACCTCGACAGCGGTCCATCTGGATATAATCCATCTGGAGGACTTCAAAAGGGTGTTCGGGAGGCTGAAATCCACCTTGCTCTACAGGAATGCTTTTACCTGGATTAAACTGACAACAAATCATGCAAGTACGCACTTTTTGTTTGGCTGCTGCTCGTAAGTTCTTATTGTACCATATGTGCTGAATACTGTCTAGCATAGCTTTTTCTCCTAGGTGTGCTGGACTATGTATCGTGTTAATGATGACCTGAACCATAGAGTCGGGGAGAAACCATGTAGATTTTCCCTTCGTCATCCATCCCTGATCTGTTTGGATCCCTCCTAGTTCAGTCCACTTCTTGATTTCGTCTGGTGTGGCATGTGTCTGTATGTCAATTACATCATGGGCGGGATCCCTGACTGTCATGCAGTGTGATGGTGTCGGAACTATTGTCTTTGTCAAGTCAGTTGCATGCATTCGATTCTGAGCAGTTTGCTTAGCTGTTCGGTCTGCCAGGTCGTTACCCTGGGAGATCGTGTCGGTAACCTTCGTATGTGCCTTACACTTCATAATAGATATCGCAGTAGGTAGATGTATTGCATCTAACAAGGCTTGAATGAGGGGACCGTGTTGGATGTTGGCACCGTGAGAAGTCAAGTAACCTCTCTCTCGCCAGAGGACTCCAAAGTCGTGAACGACTCCGAATGCATAACGTGAATCAGTGTATATGTTAACTCTCTTATTTTTGGCTTGAATACAGGCTTGTGTCAGAGCGATGAGCTCTGCTGCTTGAGCTGACAGGGTGTCGATACAATTTGTTTCTATAACTTCGGTGTCTGTTGTGACTGCGTAAGCTGCCACTAATTCTCCTGTACCTGTTCTCATACATGAACCATCCACATAAAGTTTTTGAAACGGTATACACCCAGGCAGATTTAAGCTACAAGCTTAAATCTGCCTGGGTGTATACCGTTTCAAAAATTATTGTTTCCCTGACCCAGGAGTAGATCCTAACAGGGGGTCCCTGATACCTACCCAAGACCATCCACATAAAGTGTCAGATCTGGGTCTGGTAATGGGACGTCTGTCAAGTCTTGTCTGGGTTTCGTCGTAATAGTAATGACTTCAATACAATCATGCTTCAGTGGGTCTACACCGCTTAATGGCAATAGTGTGGCAGGATTCAATGTGCTACAGCGTCTGATTTCTATGTGTGGTTGAAACAATGTCAATTCATAACCTGTCAGTCTTGCTATGGTCAAGTGTTGGGTCTGGGTACGGTTTAAAAGAACTTCCACGGAATGTGGAACTTGTACTGTTAATTGATGCCCTAATACTATGGAATCGCTCTGTCTGATCGCTAAAGCTGTCGCTGCAACTGATTTCAAACATGCAGGTAAAGCTTGGGCTACTGGATCTAATGTGCTAGAAAAGTAAGCACACGGTTTGTGTGAACCTGCTTGTTCCTGAGTGAGGACTGACAAGGCAGTACCTTCACGTTCTGTAACAAAAAGTGTAAAAGGCTTACTGTAACATGGTGTTGCTAAAACTGGTGCTTGGCATAAGGCTTTCTTTAAGTCTTCAAAAGCTTGTGTATGTTCCTGAGTCCAAGGGAGGACAGTCGATGTCGCTGCCTCCTGTGTTGTTAACTGAATGAGTGGTTTTGCTAGAAATGCATATTGGGGAATCCATTGTCTGCAGTACGAGGTGAGGCCTATGAAAGCCCGCACCTCCTTTTGTGTTTTCGGTGGTGACATGTTTACAATTAACTGGATGCGATCTGGAGTGAGCTGTCTCCCCACTTTGGACAGCAAGTGACCCAGGTACACAACTTGCTGAACACAGAATTGTAGCTTTGAAGGGGACACCTTGTGCCCCTTGTCAGCCAGGAAATTTAAAACCGTCAGTGATGCTTTTTCACATTCGGGTTCGCTTCGTGCGGTGATCAGCAGATCATCGACATACTGGAGTAGGGCGGTGTTAACAGGCATATGGATACTGTCAAGTTGTCTTTTCAGTGCTTGGCTATAGATGCTGGGGCTTTCTGTGAATCCTTGAGGTGCGCGTGAAAATTTGAAACTTCGTCCATTTAAACTGAATCCGAACAAGTATTGGCTTTCTGGATCAATTGGGACACTAAAGAAGGCGTTCTTGAGGTCAATTACAGTAAAGAACGTCGCTTCTGAATCAATAGCCGTCAGTAATGAAGAGATATCTGGAACCACAGGATACTGTGGTACAATGCATTTATTCAATTCGCGCAGATCAATAACTAATCGATAAACAGGTGGTGCATTTGGATCAGTACGTTTAAGAACTGGGATGATAGGAGAATTACATACATTGGAGTCGGTTTCCACGACCACTCCTTGTGCAATGAGCTCGTCAATGATTCTCAGTAAAGCTACTACAGCATCTGGAGGTAACTTGTATTGCCGAATTCGTGGTAATACCACTCCTGCTTTGAGTGTGACTCGATATGGTGTAATGTGCATACAACCTACATCAGTGGGGCCTTTCGCCCACAAGTGTGCAGGTACACTCTGTAACCGGGGATCCATGTCTCTTAATACATAATGGCCTTTAAAATCTCGCAAGAATAAGCGTACTCCTTCCGGAGAACAGCATATTATAGCTCCTAGAGCTTTCAGTGTCTTTATTCCTAATAAGTTTTCTGGACATGCTTTTGTAAGCAATAAATCTGTAGTCCGTGTCAAAGGACCGACTGCAAGGGGAAGTGGCTGTGATACTTCATTAATAATAGGCTTTCCTGAAAATCCAAGGGAAACATTCTGTGAGCCTGAGAGGGGTGCCCCTGGAACCTCATTGTGACTGATTGTGGTCCTGCTTGCCCCTGTGTCAATTAAAAACTTTCTGTCTTTTCCTAACACTTGACTGTGTACATAAGGACCCTCTTGATCTACGGGAACTTCAATAAGGGGCAAGCCAAACTCCCTCTCTAGGCTGTTTCATGTGTACCGCTGATAATCAGGGTAGTCATTCTGTGCGTACTGGTACATCTGTTGTGTTGTGTTCTGTGTTGCAGTAATAGGCTGTTGCTGTGGCACTGCTACAGTTTGTGATGAAGCTGGCATAGGCGGAATATGTTGTATATTCTGTGGTACTTGTTGCTGGGCCTGATCTTGTCTAGGTACGCGCGGTCTCTCCTTGGTCTTACCCGTGGAGATATTGTGTTTCAGAACTGCACAATCGTTTACATAATGACCTGGCTGTTTACAATAGTTACATGTCCCTTTAACAGGAGCCGTCGAATTACTAGGCTGGGTCGCACCCTTTTTGTGACCATCAGCAGGAACTGACTGGGCAACTAACATTTTCATTTTCGTGTCTTTCATACGTCTTTGTTCATGTTCTTGTTCTTCTCTAATTCTATTCTGGTGGTACTGTAACATTTGTAACATTTGTGAAGGGGTGTTAGCTTGCCAAGTGCTTTCGACTTTCAGTACTCTGTTCTTAACCTGGGGCAGTGAATTCTCAACTAATTTTGTTACAAAAAGGTGTGGATATGACTCGCTACTTGGTTTCAGGCCGCTATTAATACCAAAACATTTCTCAAATCGAGTATAAAAGTCACTAGTGTCTTCATCGGGTTTCTGTTTACAGGCTGAAATTGCACCCCAATCTTCCTTTTTAGTACTTAATAAACGTGGCAACACTTGTACTAACAATCCTGGTAATGCTTTAACCTTATCCCCGAGCCCTTGGCCTGGAATTCTAGTATTTTCTTCGTTTTCTAATGCAGTCCAATCAATCTTTGCATTTCCCACTTCCCATTCTTTCTCTTTAAGTTTCTCATAAATACCAGGAGGCAGCAGTACTTTCAATATCTTCATTATGTCGGGATAAGTATAGTCACCCATGAGTAACATGTCTTTTAATTCACGGTGGAAACCTGCGGGATCTTTATCATGGCTAGGTACTAGTTTTTTCATTTCCAATAATTCTATTTTAGTTATGGGTGTGAACACAAACACTCGTCTAAGTGTATTGTCGGCATTCTGAACTGGGTGCACTTCTCGCAACGGATTCTGTCTATCCAGGTAATACATTTTTCTTTCCATGGAGTGTGCTGAATCAGATTGTGGACATAGGAAGACACTATATCTGTGCCTCTGTTCTAGAATTACTTTAATTAGATCGGTACCTAGACCTCTCCATTTATTCATGAGTAGTTCTGCTAATATATCAGGCAGGGGGCCTGGGTCGGAATGTTGGCTCCTATACAATAGAAGTAGGTGTTGTATCATGTATGTACCAGCTAAACGCTGCTCACTTGGTGTCATATTTAAAAATGTGTGTGCTAACGCATCATCACTATATTTCTCGGGACTGTCAGCCCATTGTACTGCTGACCTCGCTAATTCTTGTTCATCCATAGAATCTAGTACATGGTACCCCATTCGTTCTCGAAGTCTGTTATCAGTAGCTTGGAATAAGTGTTCAGGAGTTCTTGGATTACACATGGCTTCTTGGAACATTCTTTTACTTTCTGGACGCACTGGGCGCATTGAATTGTTAAAGGGTCTTCCTTTTCCTTCATATGCTATCGTTTCTCTAACTGATAATTGTGCTTGTCCTGTAGCTTCTTCTGATGGCTCCTCTTCTGAGGACTCAAACTTGTCTGATTCATTTTCTGGTTCTATCGGTCTTGTTCCATGTATTTTTATTACTTCGCTTCTAATTCTCTGATACATGTTTTTTATACTATTCTGTTTATCATGGTTCCCGTCTGCTATATTCTGACCCCATCTATGAAGTGCTTTCATTTCCTCCGGGTCCATCCCCGGCCTATCTTGTTCTCTTATTAAGCAGTTTATAAAAAACCGTAATATCTTGGCTTGAATGTCAACTTTCTGGTGAGCCATGGCTTCCTTAATACTTTCAGGTCCCTGCCCTGTTTGGACAAAATGATATATTCTGTCTAGATGTTCAACCATTCCGGGTAGGGTCAACAAAAAGTTGGTGACCCGTCTTAGTCGTACTGATGCTAGTATTAATCTTTCATCATTTCTACCGGGTACTGGATCATATCTACAATCCCCGAGACGGTCTTTCATTATATCGAAATCGGCTGATCGAGGTGTACGCTGTTGTGCTAGATCCCTATAAGTCAATCTATGTACCTGTGGAGGTGTCTGGAAACCTATCGCTCCTCCAGACGCGCCCCCTGAGGCACTGCCTCCGAAGGGGTTGTTCGGGTGTAAAGTGGGAGGAATGGGTGCGGGAAGAGCTGGAAGAACAGGAGGAAGACCAGGAGGGACATTCGGGACCGGAAGAAGAGGTGGAGGAGTAGCTTGTCGCGGGGGTAGGAGCTGATTGTCTCGGGGTCGGGCGCCGCCAGGAGGGGGTGTACGCGGCGGTGCGGCATTAACATATGCGGGTGCCACATCATCTAGATAGGAAGAAAGGAAAATGTCCTTCGCTGTTTTGGGATGCATTTTGGTCGGGAGTATGGGAGGTGGTAGTTCTTTTGTTACTTCCGGAGTGGCCTTAGGTAAACCTTCGGCCAGGAGAGGATACATACCATTCCTAAGAGTGTTCAGTTGTCTGTCTACTTGTTCTATTTTTACTCGGATACCTTCCTCAACTAATACGTTTTCTTGGGCCTTGTCTGGATCCTCTTTCCTTTTCTCTTCTTTTCTAAGTGCTTTTTCTGTACGCCTATGTGATTCTTTACGCCATAATTCGATGGCATCTTTCTGTGACTGTCTGGCTTTCTTTTTTCGTAATGCTTCTTCTACTCTTATGATACACTCTGAATCCCATGTCCCTGCAGCGGGCCATCTCTGATTCTCTGCTAGATCTTTAGTGTAGTCCACCCATAAATCGAGAAATAGAACAGCATCTAAGCCGTGCTTGTGGTACATAAAGTACCCTGGAGTGTCCCTGGTGGGATGGGAACAGCTTCCTCGAGTACCCCTTTTCTAGTCTTTATCTGTCTTAATTTGGAGAACAACGGCATCTTGAAAGTCTGGCTACTTAGTGCTTACTCAGATATGAATACAATGAACACAATAATCACAAAAATGACGATCGAACAATCACTCATACCACGACATTTTGAGACACACTAAAACATTTTGACCTGAATGATAACAATTAGAATGTAACTAGCTAACTGCATAATACTAGATACACTGCTCAACAGTGCAGACTGGATATACTGCTAAACAGTACAGATACACTGTCTAAAACAGTGCAGACCAGGTCTGTGTACCCACACCTGTCTTGACCGGCACAAACTAATGCGCACGTCTAGATGCGTCCCCAGCAACGGTACTCACCGGGAAGCACGGAAACAGAAGGCCTCGGAAACCCTGGACTGGATTCGGACTGGATTCGGACTCGACTCGTGACGCAGATACTTCGGAACTTCGGAACCTGGTGGGCCTCCGTATACCTCGGATTTTGCTCTCTCAGCTAGGCTCTGGTCGGGATCCTCCGCACTTCTCACCGCCTCGTCTGGGTGTCGATCGCGGCCTCAGTCACCTCCGTTGGCCTGAGGGAGATACAGGAAATCCTGCGGGTACGCGTAGTTTCCGTCCGGCTGTGGCAGGGGACTAAGCCTGCAAAGCACCTCCGGCGCGTGAGAGGGGGGAGGGGTCCCTATTCGGGCGCCAAAATGTCGTAAATATTTAATTTACTATCTTAATTTCTATGCGGTAAAGTCAATAAGAATAACTCATAATAAATAAGAGGCAAAATCCGTGATATTTGAGGTTTCTCAAAAAGGGTTTTATTCCTATAAAAGGAATTGGGTGATTAGCATATTGGCTCGAGCCAAGGTGGCATACCGTTCCGTCACCACGCAGGTTCGGGAAGGGACAGACTGACAGAGTCAATGGTAATATGCGGGTATGCAAGTATGCGACAATACATTATTGACAGGCATTCATATATATAGTCAATGCATTACAGTAAAGGCATATGCAGGAGTCATAACAGCTGAGAAGAGAGATAAGAGTGCATGTACGTAATACAAAAAGGCGTTACAATAGGCGTGCATGAAGGCGTGAACAAGAACGTCATTAAACATGATGTCACAAGTAGGCGGATCCATGAGTGAATCCGGCAGTGTCAGCAAAAATACATGGCAGAGATGCGCGCGCAGCAGTATGACGTGTAATGTACGTGTAACTTGAGGGGTGAAGGGGGACTTGACATTTAGCCCTCAAGTGGAGACGGATGTCTGGATGTCAGATCAACCTAATCCCAAATCGTATCTAATATCTCATGTTTAAGGAACTGTATTATCTGGAGGGAAAAGGTCTCTTCGGACAAGAGGCTCTTCTATATTGGCTGTGAGTGCGTGTATGAGCGTCTACGTGTCTGCATGAGATGCGAGGGGTGCGAGGGAGGGCATGGGCCTACCATGGAAACAGAGCCATGAATTACTTGCATAGAGACAGTGAGGCCAAACCCTTTGCTCTGCAGCTGGAAGGATGTTGACATGAATCTACTAGACAGGAATGTATTTTCGAGGAGTGGAGCAGATAATTCGAAGGTTGAATACAGTCTTGGCAGGCAACAGGCTGAGCCAAGCACCGTTAGCCGCACAGGGAGTGAGGCAGAGGTCACGGGTAAAGATGCGAAGCCCAGGTTTGAGATTCAGAGTCAGGAGGCAGGAAAAGGCTCGATGGCAGATTTTCAGGGCCTACTTCGCCAGAGCTGGAAAACGTGTGAAGTACATTACATAAAGACGTTGGCATGGCATATTTAGGAACGGACTATTTGACCCATTCATGGTGGATCTGAAAGAGGACACGTTAACGTTGGACGCAAATGTATTTGCGTCTTCATAGCTGGCACAGGAGGGAAGTTACATGCACTTCAAGCTAGTACATGGAGCCGGTGGGGTCTAAGATAGGGGACACAATCGATCATAAAATTTATATTACCTCAATAGTTCCATCAAGATAATGGGCAGAGTGCTTTTTCTCCTTAAAACAATTGGAGAATCAACACAAGATTCTGAGTCAGTGTCAATACGGGTTTCTTTCAGGGCTGCTGACAGTGGAAGAGTGCCTAAACCTGAATCCTATTATTGGCAGGTAAACCATTTGAAAGCGCTGCCCACTGTACCTGCCCTGTATTGACCTCTCAACAGCCTTCAATTATGTTAATCACATGAAGCTTTGGTTACTGCTGTTAGACCTGGATGTTGGGGAAGCTGTAGGAAGCTGGCTCTCTATGTAGTCTTCTAAAATGAAGTACACTGGGCAGTGAGTACAGTGAATCCCCAAAATGTATACAGAGGTAAAAGCATATAAATCTAATGCTCTTTTTGTGGTAGTGTGGGCTAGCATTTAGACTAATCAGAAGGTAGTTTTAAGCATTTGTTGTACTCACAGAGGCAATAAATGAGACTAACACTCAAGAATAAATCTGATGCCAATTTAAAAAAAAATATATATATAGGTTTTTAGGTAATTGTCAAGACCAAGAACACAGTTCTAAGGTAAGTACTTTTGCAGTTATGATTTTTCAAACTTCAGGAAACATATCACTTTTATGCACAATTACGCACCATTGGAAACCATGGGGAAAAGCAGAAAAATGCATATAAAATCAGACAATGCTTTCTCAAAGTTCACTTTCTCATTTCAGGTCAATGTCAGGACCAGGTCCAAAGTTCAGGAGTGTCCTGGATCTGCCAGGAGCAGAGTGCTGGGTCTTGGGAGCTGGTACGCAAAGATGAAGGGGGTACTTGAAAACACAGAAGAAGATACAAGTAAGTCTGGTGGGTTTCCTCGGGGAAGAAGGTAACAAGGGCTTAGGGACCACAGCAGCAACGCTGGTTGATTGGTGCTGGGGTCAGTGGGACTGGTAGCAGAGTGAACAGGTCAGCCGGACGTCGTACGTCTTGAGGTCCATGCGGTCAGTAGTAGGCAACTTTGAGAGGCCCTCTCAAAGCTGGTCCATTCAGGAAGTGGGTCTCAGGTGTCTTGTCTGGGAGTTCAGTGTGAAATTTTCTTCTCTGTGTTTGCCATTGGGAGTCTGGTACCCTGGGCATTGATACGCCGTGGCTCCGGTAGGTCCTGGTGTCTCCAAACTTTGTTTGGAAACACATTGAACCATCTGGAGCTGTTGTACCTTATCTTGTTTCAGTGCTGTATCAAGGTCATCGGGAAGCAGCAAGTCGACAAACCGGACTTCATGGAATTGGAGCCTGTAGTGTGCAGGGGAGTGATGGCATCAGTCCAAGGGAGTTTCTCAGCAATTTCCTGAAGGCGAGAAGTGCTCTGAGGTTCTTGAATTCCTTTCAGGTTCAGGACGACACAGCATGCAGCAATTGTTGAGTCCTTGAGGTGGCAAGTCAGCTTGGCACCTTTTTCGTTTGCAGCAGGGCTTAAGTTCTCATGCAGTGTTGGCCATATCTGATGTTCAGGTCTCGGGGTGCCACCTAAATACTTAATGTAGGGGTGTTACAAAGGGAGACAGTTAGTAGCCAATGAGCTACCTACCTTTAGGGTATCTACACCCTCTAATGATCACTTCATGTGTGAAGGAGCACTACTCTAACCATTATAGATTGTTTGTCTACCATCCCAAGATGGTAGAATATCAGTCGAGGGGTTTACATCACCTACCGCACCCTAGGAGTGGTGTAGGCTAAGTTGGGACCCTACTCCTCATCAAACTAATTTTCCCACCTTTCTTCCCACCAAAAGTGGACCAGGAAAGGGGACTTGGCTTCCTCCACTATCTGGGGGTTCATGGGTTGGATTTTAAAGGCGGCATCACCTTTGAAGCTTCCTGTCCACCCCGTCCAGGAAGAGATGTGAAGCACCTCCTCCCAGAGCAGGCTTTGTCTCTGTCCTCTGAGAGTACTGGCTCTCACACCATGTGGTCAGAAACATATCTGGTGGTGGCAGACTGGTGAAAACAAGTCAAGGACACATCAACGCTTGGTAGGTATTTGGGGGACCCTCTAAAGGGTCTCCTGAGTGAATTTATTGATAAATCCAACACTAGCATCAGTGAGGATTTATTAGGACAAGATGTTTGGTACCAAATATCTTAGAAATCAGTGAAGCAATCATGGAGCTTGGAAACTCATTTTGACAAGTATCCAGCCCATGTATTCCTTATGGCTTCCCTGTACACTTACAATATATCAAAATAGAATGGACATTAAAGGGGATATCTGCTCATGTCGATAGGATCGCAAATGGGATATAGTGCACTCTGCCCTTAGGGCTTAAAAGCCTGCAGTAGGGGTGATGCGCCTATATTTTCTGCTGTGACAGTAATTTACTGATCCTAAATATTTATTTAAATTTAGGTTGCCTGCCCCACTACCCTCTTCCCGTCCTGATGAAGACCCACCTGCAAGGATTTTACTGATTCCTGCCTTCCTTGGGTCGAAACGTCGACTTTCTCACCTCAAACACAGCCTCCTCCTACCCCAAATTTCGTACAGTATGGACTTTGGGTCATGTGTACTTTGAACTTTTATGTTGATTCAATATCTCTATGCTGTCCATTCGACATTGAACTCATGATAATGTCTGAATAATACGTGTTTTTATTGTCACTATCCCCCCCACACTACCCTCACGACTGCACGTCCCCCTTACCCCCAGGGGCACCGATACAACTGTGTATTGTACATTTGGTTTTGAATACTTTTCCCTATAATGTGAATAAAACATTATAGATGCACTTATTTCGATTTACTTTGTTTAAATTTTCTCTATTCATACATCCTTCTAACTGGGAACCCTTCTTCTTAACGCTTAATACCCAGGTCCCAGTGACTCCATTGGGTTTACCCTTTTTCTGATAGTGTACGTGAAGCATGGCACACACAGATATGTAAATGTGGGTACAAGATGTGCTGTCAGGACCAGATCTAGTGCACAGTTAAAATGAATTTATCACACTGCTTTCCTATTGAATCAGGATCTTAACATTAACTTAAATCTTAAGGATTTCCGTCAATCTTAAACAAAAGAGTTTTAAGGCGAGACTATGTTTTTAATCAAATTCTACTCAAATTGATTCTGTATTTCTCTCATTTTTTAATTTTCATTAGAATTTTTGATTATCAATCAATTTCTTGTACGTTCAATCTTGATTTTGAAAATCATTACTTCATGATTAACATTTGCATTTTGTGCTACATTCTTTCGGCAAAACGGTGATTGATAGTGGTGGCCTGATGCATTTCGGGATGCCTGTCCCTTCTTCAGGGACCTCTATTAAAGAAAACAATAATTGAATTGTATATTACTTGTCACTTAGTTATACAAATGTACATCATTCTATTTTTCAACTTTAACCTTTGACTTGATCATCTTTTTCTTTTCGAGACATGCAAGGTTGTCCATAGTTTTGCAATGTAATATCATTTTACCAATAGTTAATTGACTTGGTATGTTTCTCGATGTTTGCAATCCTTTCTATCAATGGCTTTCTGTTTTCACCTCTACTTAAAAAATATCCATGACATTAATGCAGGACTAACGATTAGTAGTGAGGTGATTATGATGTGTTTTATTCAACATTCTTCCCATTGGTTGGATATCGTGATGCTCAAGTACTCGAGTGGTGGTAAAAGGTTACAAAGTGAAGGGGTGCCCGGAATTGAACTGTGCTGAGAAATTAATCCCGAAAGAATCATGACAAGCGGTGTAATGACTAACCTCAGAAGCGGTGGTGAAAATACATGCTTGATAGAAGGACGACCTGCATAAATGGACTTGCTATCCTGCGAGAAATAAAACACAAAGCGTGCCACAGCTTAAAGCTGCTAATACTTAAACAGTGTTTAACAACCTTAAAGTGCCAGCAGTTAAGTATGTGCGAAGTACCTGTATATTTTGCCAGATTTAACAGGATTGTAATGCTGGTTTGTAAACACATAGGAGCAAACACCATAAGAAAAACCATTCCTCTTTATAGTTCTACAAATATTGTATACTTTAGAGGCATGCTCTTACCCGATTCAAGTCTATGGGTCGGTAGATAGCTGGCTTCTATAAATCGCTGTGAGTCGCAGATCGCACTGTTCAAGAAATCTGTGAACATAAATGGTGGTTACCTTAAGCGAAATACCACTGTGGTTTGCAAGTTTGCCTAAATGCCTCTGCCGTAGCTCACCTTAGTAGATCTTGCCGAGACGACGAAAAATAATTCATGTATCTCGCGTTGCGATATTATTTGTTAAGACGGCAACCAGGAGTGATTAAATAAAGTTATGTGTGATAGGTGGAGCTGGAGTCACTAAACAGTAACGACAGGTTCATGTGCGTTATGTGAACGCGGCGGCCATGTATGGGGAAAGATAACGTGTCTGAGACTGCTCTTCGTGTGTATCTATTACTAATCAGAACCTTCATATTAGACAACATTAATAATTCATAGACATTTTTGTATGCATCATCGATGTAATAACTTAATTGCTCATTATACATTTATTTGCTAGTTCTGACTCCATTTTGCATGAGAAAACAAGCATGTGTGTATCATAAGCAATTCATTCTACCTTACAAAACAATGCTAAGTGAGATAAGCGTTCAGGTCTTTAGACTACCTAGTAGTGTCTGACGTGATTTGTGCTTGTGTTGGGGTTATGGGTCCGAATAGATACTGAAAGGATGTAAACATAAACATTAACTTTCAATTGGTATAGGGAAGATAATTCTGCATCTATTCATGCTTTGATGTATTATGGATATAGGGGAACTATTTTTACTGTTGTTCCTTATTTAAATGAAACAGCTTAAATCTAATTTGTCATTAAGTCCATAAGGTTCCATAGTTTGAATATTTTTTGATTGCCATTACTTCTCGTTGTGATAGATAATGGCTTGTATCTCTTCCCTCTCTTATGGTTATTTGTTCTATAACCATGTACCGTACTTGGATATATTGTGTTGGTGGTTAAGCCAATGTACCACCAAATTGTAGTTGGTGTTCTTGTTTCTTATCATGCTTTTGTGCACTCCAATTCTTATTTTGACTTTTCTTTCTGTTTTTCCTATGTATAAAATTCCGCAAGGGCATTTTATACTGTAAATTTCATAACTTGAATTGCAATCAGCTGTGAATCTTAACATGGTTTTTTCTCCTGTTCTAGGATGGGTTATCCAGTTTTGTTGCATTACGTTATTGCAGTGCATGAAGTTATTGCACTTTCTCATGGCTTTATATTCTACATTTTCCGCAATCTTTGATGTAGTAAGTTGTTCTTTCAAGTTGGAGCTCCTTGCAAAGGCAAATATAGGTCTTTCTTTATGAAAGTTATTAAAATCCTCCTCATTTTGAAGAAGTTCCCATCTTTTAACTATTATCATCTTGATGTTTGTGGATCTAGTTGAATACTTAGATACAAATATGTTGCGGTTGGTAGCCGATGGTTTGGGTTTGGTGGTTAATAATTCTTCACGATCTATTGCTGCCACTCGTGATTCCGCTTTGTTTATGCACTCTGGTGGATATCCTCTGTTGAGGAATCTTTTTCTCATTCGAATCAGGTCTTTTTGACAAGATTCTTTGGTAGATGAAATCCTTTTTATTCATAACATTTGGGAAAAAGGAAGATTATTGATCAGCTGTGGAGAGTGGAAACTTTGATATAATAATCTGTTGTTTCTGTCCGTTGGTTTAACGTGGGTTTCAGGGTGTAAATCGGTGTTACTCTTAGTTATTTTCACATCCAAGAAGGATATTTCCGTTTGACTGGTTGTATGGGTTAATTTTATTCTGCCGTGTAAAATTTTTATATTGTCTTCTAGTTCAATAACCGATCCTGACCATATTAGGAATATATTATCAATGCATCGACGATACATTACCAGTTGATGGTTCCATGTTTTTAGTGTTAAAATATGTTCCTTTTCGAAAGCCGCCATAAAGATGTTAGCGCACGTGGGCACCCCCCCGAATCCCCTACTCGTGCCGCTAATTTGTAGGAAGTATTTACAGATATGTACCATGTTGACTGTTTGGATTTCCCAGCACCAAGGCACACAGCCTTCAATGTCAGAGTGCATAGCTTTGGTGAAAGGGTCCCTGAAGTGGCACAATCAGTGCTGCAGTGCCAGAGGACCCTCTTCAGTACCCATTCATTAGGTACCATGGGTTCTATTTACTAGGGACTTACAGGGGTAGATGAAGTGCTGCCAATCATTGTACAGTGTCTGCGAAAGAGATCTTGCACTGGGAACCTGGTTAGCAGGGACCAAGTTCACCTACAGTTCGAAATCACATCACATATCACGACTAAAGCAGGGGCTAACCATGCAAAAAGAGTCACTTTCCTATATGACCCCCTCCAAACAAAAGAGGATGAAACTAACCTTTCCCCAGAGAATCTTCATATTTTAAGTGGAAGAACCTGGAAAGCCTATCTACATTAGCATGGCCAGTCCCAGGTCTGTGTTCCACCTTAAAGTTCATTTCCTGTAGGGATATGGACCACCTCAATAATTTGGTGTTTTCTCCTTTCATCTGCATGAGCCATCTGAGAGGTCTTTGGTTAGTTTGGACAAGGAAGTGAGAACAAAACAAGCATGGTCTCAGCTTCATCAGGGACAAAACAACAGTAAAGGCCTCCCTTTTATGGTGCTCCAACTCTACACTCTGGGGAGAAGCCTCCTGCTTACAAAAGCAACAGGTTGATCATGGCCATCATCATTGGTCTAGGATAGGATCGCTCCTATCCCATGTTCAGATGCATATGTCTGCACTATGAACTTCTTGGTGTAATGTGAAGCTTTTATAATGACTGCTGAGCACGTTGCTTTTTTCCAGGTGTTAAGAGCCTTTTGACAGTCACTGTCCAATTAACCTTTTTGGGCATTTTCTTGGAGGTCAGTTCTTTAAGAGGGGTCACAATGAACCCATAGCTCTGTACAAACCTTTTGTAGTACCCAGTAAAACTAAGGAATGCCCTGACTTAGGTCTCGGTAGTTAGAGCTTCCCAATTCAGAATGGTCTGGATTTTGAGCTATAGTGGCTAAACATGGCCTCTACCACAAGATGGACCTAATATATAACCTTGCCCGGCCGTATCTAGCACTTGCTTGCCTTGATAGTGAGGCCCGCACTCTGCAGAAACGCCCGGTCCTTTTGAAGGCAGATCAGGTGATCCTGCCAGATGGAGCTAACGACAGCAGTATCATCAAGATAAGATGCACTATAGGATTGCAATCCAGCAAGGACTTTATTCACTAACTTCTGAAAGGTGGCAGTGGCATTCCTGAAACTAAACGGCATCACAGTGAACTAGAAGTGCCTATCTGGGGTAGAAAATGCATATTTTATTTTTGCTCCAGGGTGCAGACCTACCTGCCATTACCCTGATCGGAGATCAAAGGTACTCAGATATGTGGCTGCCCTCAACCTGTCAAACAGCCTATAAGTTCTTGGAATTGGGTGTGTATCTATTTTTGTGACTGCATTGAAGTCTCTGTGTTCCACACACCACCTAATTTCTTTCTTTCCACCCTGGGAATGAGGCTTCGGGTCTAACATAACTGGGCTGGATGAGGGGCTCTCAGATGGTTCAATGACACCCAACTCCAGCATCTTGCTTACCCACCAATGTCCACAACATGTGTACACCAGTTAGTCTAACTAGGGGTCAAAGACTCGCCTGCAATCAGTCTGCTGTTGGGCAGTAGTGTCAGGCATAACACCCTGCTCTGCTCAAGGAGGGTGCGGAATTCAGGCACTCCGTACTCCAAGGAGAAGCTCGGAATTCCTGAATTCCACCTTCCGGGTTGCAAAGTAGAGTTTTTTTTCACTTCCAGTTGCATATGCCATGATAATCTCGGGCCACTAGTCAACTACAATTGTGCTTCCCACTTGTTTGCACTGCTTCCGGCCGCGACAATGTCAATGTAGTACCACTCAAGCAGCTTTCGTGCTTGAGAAGTGGTGAGACATTTTGAAAGGATTTTCTTTTCTCACTACCTGTTGGAGGTTTTTTTTGTGTGAGAAACTTTATTTTAAACTATTTTTTCCAACAGGAGGGAAGTGCCCCAGAGACTCTAACTTCCTAGAGCTAGAAGGATCACTCTTCTTGTCTGCTACATATATACCATCTGATTTAAAGACCTTGGATTTGAGTTTTCAAAAGTAAATTCAAAAACTGGTATATAAGGGTGGTGTTTGTTTGATTGAAAGCATGCAGCAGGATTTATTTGTACTTAAATTATTTTTTTTTAAATTTATTGTGGTGGGTGGCCTCCAGTTCCAGCAGGGGCCTAGTTTGTTTTGCATCTATTTTTCCTCTTTTGTAAAGGAAAAATGTTGCATAGTCCAACGGAATTATCCGCTCTAGTGGATTTAGTGCTGGAAATAGATTTTCGTTGGTCGGAGAGGAAGGGAGAAAAGAAAAAATCATCTAAGTGGAACATCCCTCGTTTCGATAGAATTTGACAAGACGTTGAAAAATCGTCAGGATCTGTCTCTGAAGGGGAACCCATGCAGATTGGAGCAGTACGTGGGCTACTAAGTAAAGAAGAGAAGGAACAACGTCGAGTTAAGAAACTGTGCTTGTACTGTGGAATCAGTATTCATTTTGTTAAGGAATCTACAAAATGACTAAAGTTTCCCGTGAAGGTAAACGCCCAAAACCACAAGTAGACGGGATCGCTCTGGTAGCACAAGAAGACAAAGCGATCTCAGAAACTCATCAAATAATCAATACATTGCAGACTTTAGCCCCTCATTTGATTCTTCACATGACGATCAAATTCCGTGAACACCAGATTCTTGGAGGAGCTGTTATGATTGATTCAGGTGCTACAGGCAACTTCTGTGACCTCAAATATGCTCAGCGCATAGGTATTCATGCTATTTTGTAAGAATAGAGTGAACCTGTTCGTGCAGTAGACGGTACCAACTTATCGTCAGGTCCGATTACCAGTCACACAGAACCGTTGGAACTTATCCAGGCTGATGGTCATCGGGAAGTGTTGCAATTTAACCTCATTGATGCACCTCAATTTCAACTTATTTTTGGATTACCTTGGTTAGCGATGCATAATCCTACCATCGATTGGGAAAATCGAACTGTGGAAATGAAGTCAACCTTTTGTTCTGAACATTGCTATTGTGCAGTTAACGAATCACTTGAACCTTCCCAAGCGTCCTTATTATCTTACGGAGGGGATTCTATCGGAGTGATTAGTACTGTGGAGATTCCTACAGAGTACCAAGACTTTCAAGAAGTCTTTAGCGAAGCAGAAGCCGAACAATTGCCTCTGCATCGTCCTTACAATTTCGCCATAGACTTGGAACCTGGATCTGTCCTTCCTTGCAGTCGTCTGTATGCATTAACGGAAGCTGAGAACTGCCATCTGAAGGAGTATTTAGAAAAATACCTTGCCAATGGATTCATTAGACCCTCCCAGTCACCGGTGTTGTCTCCTTTATTTTGTATTCCTAAAAAGGAGGGCATTTTGAGAACGTGTATAGACTATTGTGCACTAAATCGAGTGACAGTAAAGAATCGCTACCCCTTCCATTGATTTCAGTCCTTTTGGATCAGATAAAGGAAGCTCGAATCTTTACAAAATTGGATCTAAGGGGGGCATATCATCTAATTCGAATGAAGGCAGGACACGAGTGGAAGACGGTTTTTCGAACCAAATTTGGATTTTTCGAGTATTGTGTGATGCCCTTTGGGCTCTGTAATGCTCCAGCTGTGTTTCAGCATTTCATCCATGATGTGATGGGAGATCTCATTGATAAGATTGCGGTAATTTATTTGGATGATATTTTGATTTTCTCTCAAGATCCACAGCAACATCCAGAGCTTGTAAGAATGGTACTTAGTCGCCTCCGTTCCCACCATCTCTACGTCAAGCTCTAAAAATGTGTCTTCAGCTCGCCTAGAGTGGAGTTCCTGGGTTTTGTTCTTTCCCCTCAGGGAATCACCATGGATTCCAAAAAGGTGTCGGAAGTGGAAAGTTGGCCATCCTCCAAGAACGTAAAGGAGATTCAAAGGTTTCTTGGATTTGCTAACTTTTACCAATGTTTCATTCAGGGGTTCTCTCAACTAATTGTACCCATCACACGTTTACTCAAGAAAGGAGCAAAATTTCAATGGTCTGCAGAACCGTAACGAGCATTCGCTCTTCTCAAGAAAAGTTTCACCACGGCTCCCATTTTACTGCATCCTGATCCTGCGGAGCCCTTCTTTGTGGAAGCTGATGCTTCAGATCAATCCATTGGTGGGGTCCTGTCTCAACGTCACAAGGAAACTGGACAGTTGCATCCGGTGGCATTTCGATCCAGAAAATTGAGTGTGGCCGAGATTAGTTACACTATTGCAGAAAAAGAATTACTGGCAGTCAAAGATGCCTTTGAAGATTGGAGATACTACCTATTAGGGGCTAAACATACTGTGACATTTTTTTCCGATCATAAGAATTTGCAATTTTTTAAGACAGCAAAGACACTCACCCCTCGGCAACTCCGTTGGTCGTTATATTTTGCAGATTTTGATTTTGTAATCACATACCGCCCCGGAAGTAAAAATGGAAAGGTGGATGCCTTATCTCGGATTCTAACGGAAGATCAGGAACATGTGGTGGACCCTCAGCCGATCATTCCTGAGACCAAGATTGTGTGTGCCATGTCCATAGACAAAATGCATGAGGAGATTCGAAAGGAATTATCTCCCGAAGCGATGGAACTTTGGGTTTCACAAGGGCCAGAAAGAAGAATACAAAACAATCTACCTTATTTCAAGGAAACCTTGCATTTGCCCACTGAGGCTCTACAAGAAAAAGCTATGAAGGAATGCCATGATCAACCTTTGGCTGGGCATAAAGGCATTGCTAAAACCCTAGATTTGTTGCAGCGCTATTTTTGGTGGCCTGGAATGTCTTCCCAAGTTAAACAATATGTTCTGACTTGCGAGCTTTGTGCTCGAAGTAAACCCGCTAGGCAGGCACCACAGGGGTTATTGCAACCTTTGCCCACACCTTCCTATCCTTGGCATACAGTCACTATGCATTTGATTGCTGAGTTACCTCTTAGTCAAGGGTTTAATACCATTCTGGTTATGGTTGACACCTTCACCAAAATGAGTCATTTCGTACCACTAGTTGGTATACCCACTGCTTCTGAGCTTGCAAGGCACTTCAGTGAACACATAGTAAAACTGCCTGGAGTCCCTAAACTAGTAATTTCAGATATGGGGTTCGCAGTTTGTGTCCCATTTCAGGAAAGCTTTCTTACAAGGATTGGGTGTGGAGGTTAGACATTCTACTAGTTACCACCCAGAAACCGATGGCCAAACAGAATGTGTAAACCAAGAGTTAGAGCAGTAACTTTGGTTGTTTCTTTTGGATCAAGGGGGAGAAAAGTCTAAGTTATTATGAATGGCGGAATTCGCATTTAATAATGCTGAGAATATGTCCACTGAATATTCTCCCTTCTACTTGAACTATGGGCGACATCCGAATCCTTTTCAGACTCACATTGATTTGAAGGTACCAGCTGTGGAGGGACTTATGAGACACTTGGCTTCCATTCATAAGTCAGCTGAAGCTAAATTGTTAAAGGCAAAAGAGCATTACAAAAGACAAGCAGAATAACATCGTAGATAGGCCCCTGAATACCAGGTGGGAGATCTGGTTTGCTTATCCTTTCGTAATCTTCATTTAAAGGGTAATCGAAAATGTCAACCCCGATTTGTTGGTCCTTGTCAGATTGACCAAGGGTTAGGCCCAGTTTCAGTGAGACTAGTGGAGGTAGTTCATGTTTTTTTTTCTGCAAACAGTGCCTTTGGAGGATATGTGTTGTTGTAAAATTCTTTAGCTCAGTTAATTTTCATTTCTGGCATTAGATGAATTAATGCCGTTTTTCCTGTATTACCATGCCTACTTTGTCTGCCCAGTGTGTAATTGTGTTTGTGGGAAGACAAGCGGAAGTCCCAACTCTTCAAGAAAAAACCTTTTTGTGTATTAACCTATTGTATCTCTACGTGCCAGGAGTCTATTGTCGATATACTATCCAATGTCAGAAACACAATATCAAACATGAATCAAACTTTAAACAAATCTTTAAACAGTGTGTGATTTGCTAAAAACATCCAGTTTATTACAAATCAATAAAAACAATGTTCCAAAACATGATAATAGTGCCAAGGAAAACAAATACAATTGCAATATCAACTAAAATCATTAAAAATGCACAGTTAAAAATGAATAAGAAATTCACAGTTGTTCAGGTAGTCGACGCGTTTATGTGTGTACGGATCCCACCTTCTTCAGGACAAACAGTTTCTATATGAGAGAACATTACAATTAGATGCACAACTTTCTTCACAAGGTCTAGTAGTCAAAAAATACATAGTTACTATTTATACATGATTAGGGCACATTTGTTTTAACACACACTAAGGATAGATAATTTCCTTATTCGGAGAGCCATTAGTGTTCGTACTATTCATAGGCACTTGAGATACAACAAGGTCTACACGTGGATCTTTTCTTTGGTGACATTTATGACACCAACTAGGATGCTTAGGGAGAAATTATCAAAAAGCATACCTGTGAAATAGATTTTACTTTGCTTCTTGTGTAAAAGTAAGAAGGACGGAAAGACCGGTGTCACTCCGGTTTGTAGGCAGCTGGTTTATTAAATTCCAGTGCAGGTTCCCTTTCTGTAAGAAATATAGGGATCCCAATGGATATTAATTGGGATTGTCAGGAATGACTTTTCTCATTCTATCTATTGTAAACAAACGGTCCACCTTTCTTTATCTTATATCCTGGGGGCCTTTGTGTTTGGAGAGGTTGCTGGAGGGGTGCCACCATATTGATCAATCTCAGAATCCTGTAAGTAAATTAAGTTGTGGTATTGAATTACCCGGAGAGAACTATTTTTTTTGTTGCTTTTACTCTCATTTACTGGGTGGGTTGGCTCCTGTTCAGTGAACTAATGCTAGGGGCTATCTGTATAACACAGTGTCTTTTAGAGGGTTTTGGTTATGATGATCCTTAGACTTAATGTCTTATAACTCACCCGTGGCGTGGGAATATATGTCCCAACTTCGCAGTGCTACTTGATGCCTTTAATGCAGCAAACAGCCTCCGACCACTATGCCACAAGGTATTTTCTTCAGTTTTGACCTGTTGGGGGTTACATTCCAGATGTTTGTTCTTTCCTTGTTAGCAAATATACTGCATTGTTTTGGTAATTCATTAGCTAGCAATTGCACTAATCATGCATATATTATTTAAGGCAGCCGTTAGATATTTGTTCTTTCTGTGTTTGCAAAAATAGGCTACATTGTTTTATGACTCATTGCCTAACAATTGCACTGTTTAAGCATGTATTATCTATGGCAGCCGTTAGAGTTCTGTTGGTTTTATAAACTTGCTGTGATTACTGCCAGTGGGTTGATTAAATTGTCCCACAGTTCGTATTTGAACCAGACTTAAAAATTCGAAGTAACAAAAATTTTTTGGGGGATATATGGCTAATGTTCCCCTCAAATAAACGCATTAGGTTACACATTTCGTTCTTATAGGCAGGATGCAGGTTGTCTAGTAATTAATTTAGACATTTTGTACTTAAAGAGAAAGTGCAGTATGTCAGGCTGCCTTTCCGGGTTAAATGACACATTTGTGCGTTTATAAGCACTTCCTTTAAGCTAAATGGCAGTTTTACGGTTGTACATTTATGAGCGCTCTATTTTTCTTGGACGCTGGTCTAGTGCTTAGGGGATAGGAGTGTCTGAGTGAGACTCTCAGATAAACTAAGAGAACTCAAGAGAATGCTAGGTTATATTATGCAATGCAGATGCTTCTCTTACCTTTTTTCTAAAAGCCGGCCTCCCTGCTCCCCTCACAGCTCCTACGTATCTTTTCCTTCGTTATCGTCCAATCGCGAATGTATGGCCTGGTGATTCGTGGTCCGTTATTTAAACCCGAAAACGCGGGAGGTTTTCAATTAAGTCCTCGCGAAGGGTTATTGGTTGAGGACCCGTTGGTGGGCGTGTGTATACCTTTTTCCTACGGCGCCGATTATCGTTTTAAACTACAACTGTAGTTTTGTTATTTCTAATAGTGTCGCTTCCCTTATTATGAACCCGTTACTATTTTTGACATTGGTGGGCGTCTGTGTCACCTTCCCTACAGAGCCAATGTGTGTTAAGAACTACTATTGTGGTTTAGATAGTTGTGGTCGAGAATATTAAATGTAGTAACGCGGGAGTTTTTCAATTCGATTCACGCGAGGAGTGATTAATTAAGGCCTCGTTCGTGGGCGTGTCTATCCCCTTCTCTGCGATGTCAGTAGACATTGAGAACTACAATTGTAGTTTTTTAGTTATGGCCGCGTCGCTGTTTATTATTGCGAACACGTTGCTATTGCTGACGATAGAAGGCGTCTGCATCATCTTCCCTACTCAGCCAATCCTCATTGAGAACTACTGGAGTGGTTTATTTAGTTTTGGTTGAAACACTTGTAATATTGCAACCACGTTGATGTTAGTAACAGTATCCAAAAAGTGATTTTCCATTCAGTCGTATACATTATTATTATGGGCTTACTCTAGGCTACCGGCCTATGTACGCGATGCTAATACGAATTAACTCCGCCGAGGGGCCATCCTCGAGGGGTCTAATCTGGGTGTGATAGTAATTATTCAAAAAAATGTTTATTCGGGTGAGGAGATATATTAGATGTTTATCGGAAATCAATTAACAGAGAGGATTTATTTATCTTAATTTGCGCTAGTCGTTTCTAAGGGAGGTCAAAAGTGTTCAGAATGATTCGATATTAAGGGGGATAATGAAACAAATCCTATCCTCAATTTATTAATACAGCTGGTGTGTTATCTTGGCCGGGTTACAGTTCAGTGCATTCAGTCTTTTTAAAGTAATTGTGTTTGGTAACCATTCATCTCCATTTACCCACGTCATGTAGCCAGGGTCTATTTTTTAAAATAAACAGTGTCCAAAGAGCTGCATTTGTTCTTTTTTTCCATGCCTCCTTGTTGGTTGTTGTTTAATCATGTGGCTAGTGGCCATTTGTGTGGGCAGGCAGTGTGATTTTGTGATAGGCCTGAATGTGTTTTCTTTGTTGTGGTCATGCCTCCTTGCTAGTTGTTGGGACCATGTGGCCATTTTGTGTAGGCAGCCAGTGTGCTTTTGCAATAGGCCGGCATGTGTAATTTGTTGTTGCCATGCCTCCTTGCTGATAGTGTATGTTGTTGTGACCAAGTGGCTGGTGGCAACTTTGTATAGGTAGCCTGTGTGCTTTTGCCATAGGCCTACATGTGCTCTTTGTTGTGTCCATGCCTCCTTGCTGGTTCTTGTGACTGACCATGTAGCTGCCAGCAGCTATTTGTGTAGGCAGCAAGTGCATTTTGCCGATGGCCTGCCTGTGTTCTTTGTTTTCCAGGCCGCCTGGATGTTGTCGTGACCGTTCGGTTGGTGGCTATTTTGTGTAGAAAGCCAGTTTGCCTTGTTTTGCCATAGGCCTGCCTGTGTTCATTGTTTTCCAGGCCTCCTGCTTGTTGTTGTGACCAAGTGGCTGGTGGCCATTTTGCATAGGCACTAGGCAGCCAGTGTGCTTTTGCCATAGGCCTGCATGTGTCCGAACTACAAGGGTGGTGTGGAGTGCAAAAAAACGATGGATTTGGGCCCAGATCTTTGGACTGGGGTGAGTGTGTGACATTGATCCACATTCGGTCCATCACCTGTTGTGTTTGCATATTCCGCCCTAAGTGCGCTGGGGATGCCCAGACGTGGGTCCCAGGCACTCCACACCACTGGAGTCAAGCTAGCCGGGCTGATGAGAGGTGTTACCTCGAAACCGGTCCGGTCCTCGGATGCTTGATTCCGTTCTGGGAAGGACATGGCTTTTGTAGTTCGGACTGGACTGTTCCCATGGGGCACAGGGTCAGAGCTGATTTGCATATCGCCATTGTCTAACCCAGGGTGGTGTGGAGTGCAAAAAAACAATGGATTTGGGCCCAGATCTTTGGACTGGGGTGAGTGTGTGACATTGATCCACATTCGGTCCATCACCTGTTGTGTTTGCATATTCCGCCCTAAGTGCGCTGGGGATGCCCAGACGTGGGTCCCAGGCACTCCACACCACTGGAGTCAAGCTAGCCGGGCTGATGAGAGGTGTTACCTCGAAACCGGTCCGGTCCTCGGATGCTTGATTCCGTTCTGGGAAGGACATGGCTTTTGTAGTTCGGACTGGACTGTTCCCATGGGGCACAGGGTCAGAGCTGATTTGCATATCACCATTGTCTAACCCAGGGTGGTGTGGAGTGCAAAAAAACGATGGATTTGGGCCCAGATCTTTGGACTGGGGTGAGTGTGTGACATTGATCCACATTCGGTCCATCACCTGTTGTGTTTGCATATTCCGCCCTAAGTGCGCTGGGGATGCCCAGACGTGGGTCCCAGGCACTCCACACCACTGGAGTCAAGCTAGCCGGGCTGATGAGAGGTGTTACCTCAAAACCGGTCCGGTCCTCGGATGCTTGATTCCGTTCTGGGAAGGACATGGCTTTTGTAGTTCGGACTGGACTGTTCCCATGGGGCACAGGGTCAGAGCTGATTTGCATATCGCCATTGTCTAACCCAGGGTGGTGTGGAGTGCAAAAAAACGATGGATTTGGGCCCAGATCTTTGGACTGGGGTGAGTGTGTGACATTGATCCACATTCGGTCCATCACCTGTTGTGTTTGCATATTCCGCCCTAAGTGCGCTGGGGATGCCCAGACGTGGGTCCCAGGCACTCCACACCACTGGAGTCAAGCTAGCCGGGCTGATGAGAGGTGTTACCTCGAAACCGGTCCGGTCCTCGGATGCTTGATTCCGTTCTGGGAAGGACATGGCTTTTGTAGTTCGGACTGGACTGTTCCCATGGGGCACAGGGTCAGAGCTGATTTGCATATCGCCATTGTCTAACCCAGGGTGGTGTGGAGTGCAAAAAAACGATGGATTTAGGCCCAGATCTTTGGACTGGGGTGAGTGTGTGACATTGATCCACATTCGGTCCATCACCTGTTGTGTTTCCTATGTAAAGAATACACAAAGGGGTGTTTTCATATTTATTTGAACTCAGTGATTCTTGACCAGAATATATGGGCTGCAATGATTAGTAGATAGAAGCAGATAAAAGTTCTATTAAGTGTCAACACAGAAAATAAATCGGAGAGTTCCAACACCTTGTTGAGATCAGTTATATATGCATACATTTACAGGATTATAACTAGGGCTCCCGGTTTTATGGTATTTATTTCTTTGACATTTACGTCTGTATTTATCCATATTTATTTTTGTCAACTTCATCAGTATTTATCCATATTTATTATGCGTTTTGTGAAAAAAATTAAGCTGAAACAGGCATATTTCCACATTTAGTTAAACAATAAATATGCAATTATGCTTGAATGCCTGCCAGGTTTTAGTGATATGAATACCCGAAGAAGATAAATCAATGCACTTATAAGAAAATATGTGCATTTCAGTATCAGCTTTGCGCATATCTACTGCTGTTTAAGCCTCTTTCCTAAAGTAATTTATTTTTTAACCCCCTTACCTATCATTTCACACAGTTATTGGCCTGGCAGTCATCGCAAAATGTATTTAGAATCACTCAAAAAGTACCCAATTTCCATTGTTATCCACATTTAAAAATAAATACAGACAAGAATATCAATGGTTTTCAGTCTGTATTTATCTGTAAGAATCAATAAACACGGAAAACAGGGAGCCCTAATTATAACCAACAAGCATACTCCCAAGAAGCTAACCCTAACCCCCCCCCCCTTCTGCATGATCTAATTCCTTTTCCCTATTAGGTAAGAGTGCAGGACCCTGTCTTGGTCACGGACTAGACACCCCTCAAGGAGATGTGAGTCAGCTGCTAGGCAAAAGATTCAGCATGCAGAGAACCCTTAAGATCAGTAGAAGTGTCTCCTCGGATTATGTCAGTAAACAACAGGCTATATGTAGAAAATGGCTTCCTTGACTCGAGTCAAGATAGTAATCAGGCAACTTCTTTGTGTTCAACTGATAGCAATGTTGACATATGAATGTAATAATAAAGCACATCTGTATTTAGCATGTGAGAGGTCTTGCACCAAATGACAAGGCAGTGTAATAGGATTCTCATGAAGTGTTCTGTGTCAGCAAAGTCTGTTTATTTGTGAAAACAAATTCAAACGCCACAAACACAAAATGGGTGTCAAACGTTAATGTGGCAAAGAGAAGGCAACTATAGGAAACATTTTTGTGTATATGCAAGAACACTATTTCCTACTGGGCCTAACTCAGACATTGTTGTGACCATGTAGCTGGCGGCCATTTTGTGTTGGCAGCCAGTATGTTTTTGCCATAGGCCTGCAGGAGTTCTTTGTTGTAGACATGCCTCTTTGCTCGTGGTTGTTGTGACCATGTGGCTGGTGGCCATTTTGTGTAGGCAGTCAGTGTGTTTTTGTCATGGGCCTATAAGTCTTCTTTGTTTCGCATGCCTTCTTTCTCAGTGTTGTTGTTGACCATGTGGAACTGGCTGGCAGCCATTGTGCATCCAGCCAGTTTACCTTTGCCATAGGCTTGCATGGAAAGATGAGATATCAGTTTATTACCCTGCATAAGGATATTTTCACTTTTTGTTAATTTGTAATGAATTTTTTTATGTAGCTTTTCTTAATTTTCATTTTGTTTTAGTTTATGTATTTGTATTTTTTTGTTTATTTTTTATTTTAATTTTGTTTCATTCTTTGTAATATTTTTTTTAATTAAGTTTTTTTTAATTTTTATTTTGCCCCAATTTTTTTATTGTAAATTATTTTGTCTCATTGTGCCTCATTAAATCCATCCTGCATCCATCCTTCTGTCCATCCTCCATAGCATACAGGCACAAAACAGCATTCAGTATTTTAGGTATATAATTAAAAAATTCCTCCTGGACACCCGGGCTGCAATGCACTTTAGATTATACATTAGCATAATTCATTTGTGTAAGGATGATGATTATTCTATTATCCCCCTGGACAACATTGCCTGCCATAAGCACACACTAGCCTCAATTTTTTAAAAGTTTCTATTACATTTCCCTTTCCCTGAGTGCCACAGGTATCTCCATTTGAATATATGAACATAAAGGAAAGAGCTTTATAATTTTGTATATTGTGTGTTATTCTGATGGAGAATTTTGGAATGGTAGTGTGATTCGACTTTAAAGTGGTTACCTACGTTAACAAGACAACCACACTAATATTGCCTTTGTCTGTACTAATTCAAACTGCAAACAATGCCACGTTTCACTACTCAGCGTCAAGGAATACTGGGGAACAAATCCATCACAGCTGGTGTTAAAATCTGTTATTAAGAGAAGTGTCCTGCTGTGGTCCTTTCATTCAGATAGGGCAACAATGTCCAGAAGTAAACATGCAGTCATCTCTGACTTCAAACCGGGGATTGAATCATCTTCTTCATCAAGCACGTTTTCACTTTTTGGGAAGTGAAAGTTTATGGCCCTGAGTCTGGGAGAGTGGTCTTTTTAGAGCACTTACTTGAATGGCGGAGCCCTAGTGTTAGCACCGAATGTAGGGAATGCGGCTACCACTCTGAAGCAATGGAGCATATAACTTGCATATGTCCTGCATTGCTCACTGACAGAAGGATCTTACTGCGGGACAAATGGAATAAACTCAGAGCTCGTACATGCCGCCAGGCAATAATAGCCACCTTGTCATCAGATAATATGCAGTTGAACATTTGGTTCACCAAATTTGTCACCAGATCGGCCAAATTGCTGGAGAAAAATAGGGTTGCCAATCTCCCTCCCCCTGGCCTCACTGCTACGTCACCCTACAATCATCTCATGATCTCCTGATTATCCAGAATAGTTTACACAAACATTGTTTTTTGCCTAATACTTGCTGTTTACACTTTTCTATATGGCTTCTTGTAAATTGATGTCTAGCTGTTCCCCTCTGGTTTTTAAAAGCAACGCTACAATGGTTTTGTCAACTAATGTTTTGTCTATCATAGGCAACTAATCAATAGTTGGTTATTTTAATCACACTCTATCTTTTTGCATTTTTTTGCAAGATTAAGGCACTTTTTTTGGAATAATTTTGTGCTTCTTAATAATTTCGTATTTTGGGTACATGAATCACATGCTTTTTATAAATTGTTATGGTTTTCACACAATAAACTTGCAATTTGAATTTGAATTTCACTCTATAAATGTTGCTTACTTGTTTGCTTTTAGGTGTACAAGAGAAGAGACATCACCAGCAGTACTGCCAAACAGAAGGCCTGTGCAGTCAAATGACAGTGCTCCAATCAATTTGGCTTGTGCAGTTCGGTGCAACTGCCAAATGAGAGCTTTAAGATGGCCGAAAGAAAGATACTTCCAAGAAAGTGGCCAGTGAGGAGAAGCAGCTCCCTACCAGTGGATATCACCCAAACCAATTTTTGACCACTACATCATGTGACTCCTCACCGTCCTCTGTGGAGCAAGCTGAGAGCAGTACTCCTGCATCAACAGCATCACCCCAACCTCTGCCCAGGACCATGTCTGTCAGTGTGGCAGCCACTGCAATCATGTGGATGCTGTTGAGTAGTGGCATTGAATTGGATTTGTCCCTTTTGCAAAGTGTTACACAATCATTTCAGGAAAAAGAGCAAAGTGGGCAGCAGCCCAGCTAGCAATAGTAAATTTTCCAAATGTTGGAGAAAACAGGAGGTTGAGCTTCCTTCTGAGCAAGAACCTCCTCTTTTAGAATCATTGGCTCACAGATCTTTGGCAAGGCAAAGGAAGGATACTACTCCATAATCTTCTCCAAGCACCTCTTCTGATGCTCATGATAGGGAACCTGGGGTGGACTACAGCACAGTCCAGAAGACAGAAGGAAAAGCAAGGGAAAAGAAAAGTTCCTGAAAGACTTAGACTGAAGGAAAAGTATCATGAGGATGATGATGGTGACAAGGCAGTCATTGTGGAAGGTTACACAGAGGAGTCTGACATTGCTATTCAGCCTGCTCCGAGGGATGTGGCACAGGTAGCACTGCCAGCTCCCATATTTGCAAAGCCCCAGGTGAGACCAACCCATTCCTCAGTAGAAGCAGAGAGGCAGTCATCAACTCACCCACATACCTACAAATCTTCAGGCATTGGTAGTGGCACAGTAAAATGTAATCCTTTCTAGTTTGCCACTTTTTTTACGGTTAGCAAAGAGGGGGAACACATTGTAATATGTACCATTTGGCATCTGAATGTTCATTGAGGGAAGCCTGGTACTCGAGGACAAATGACCCATATGAAAAAACACCACGCAATCAAGTGGGAGGAGCACCTTAAAATAATTGCTGAACATTGTCGTGGTGGTTAGGAGAGACAGGTAACATCAGCAACTAGTCTAATCACAGTGGTGGGTAATGATGACCATGAAGAGGGTAACATCTTGATGCAAAGCAGCTCTGTCTCCAGCAGTGTGCAAGCAGAATCACCCACCTCTGTGACTTTACAATGGCACAAGACTCAAAGTGAGATGGAGACATCGCGGCATACAGTGACTGCCCCATCAAGTCACACATTGAGTCTACCATGACCATCTACTTCTCAAAAGACGCCTGTGTCAGTAACTCTAGAAAAGAAGAAAGGCCAAACTATTTTTACTGGCACATTTAGGCAGAAAGGGCCCTACGAGCAGAACCACCCACCCACACGTTTATATAATGGGAGGCTGAAAAAATGTTAGCACTGGGCTCTCTCACTTTTTCTTTTGTGTTAGGAGTGGGATGCTTAGCATTTGTGGCAGCCGTCTACCTGAAATAGAAGGTTCCAAGTCAGACCTATTTCACCAGAGTTTCTGTTCCAGCGCTGCATCATGATGTGCTGTACTTGGTTCGACAAGCTTTGCAGCAAATTGTCGTTCATAATATCCACTGGACAACAGACATGTGCACCAGTTCTCAGGTGGCTGATTACATGTGCATCACTCCTCACTGGATCTCTTGTAGGTAAAGGATAAGATATCTGCAGGTTTTGGCCCTGAAGAAAGTTTTAAGAGTGTTCGGAGACGTGCAAGAGTGGCCACGTTCACTATGAAGACATCACATATAGCAGTAAACATCTTGGATGAATTTAAAAGTAAGGTATATAAATGGCTGTGATCCAGAGGTCATAGAATTAGATTTGTTGCCACAGAAAATAGTGGTAACATAGTCAAGGCCATGTCAGACATAGGCTATTTCAGGGTCCCGTGTTTTGCCCATTGCATCAAGCTAGTGGTGAAAGGCTTTCTCAAAAAAGAAGTTATAGTCAACAACATACTACCTGCAGATGAATCTGCACCAATTTCAACCATTCTTTTAAAGACTGGAAGCAGTTGTAGATTATTCTGTGTAATAATGGAGCACCAGTTAAAGCCCTAATACATTAGGTGCGAACATGTTGGAACTCAACATGTTACAATGTCTGTTTGTGCAGTAGAAACAGATCAACGACTATACCATTCTGAGAGGAGGGCATGCAGTTGAGAAAGCTAGACCATCGATGCGGACACATGGGGCCTGGTCAAATGCATGACACAGATACTACTCCCTGTTCAGGTTTTCAAATGGGAAGTTAGCAGAAGACAGTTCGATGGGCCAAGCTATCCCGTTATTGCATCTTACAGGACTAGGTAAAGAAGTTGTCTGAAAGGTTCACTCTCGCAGATGTGAATTAAAACATAGAAGCTCATACCTTGGTTGAGAGCTTAATCCTTCTCTTGGCTTATAATACAAGACTACAACATGACATATTTGTGACCAAAGGGTACATCTGTGCCACACTACTTGGGCAAAAAAATTCTGCCCACTTTCATTCCATTTTCTGAAGGGGATGTTTCAAAATACAAGAAGTGGGTTGTAGAGCAATCAGGAGACTTGGAAAAAGAATGGTCCTGTCTCGTAGTTCTGCGGTGTCACCTTCATCCTCCATAAAGGGCAGTCTTGTCTCACAGAAGCCATCAACACCATCAGCCAAAACAACAACATCAACAACAGAAGGACCAGACTCAACCTCTGTATTGTAATGCTTTAATTCGGCAGGACTTATGTCTAGTAAAGAGGTGATGACAAAAGAGGATGAGCAAGTGGTAGCAACAATGACCATCCACAGGATGTTCCAGGAGAATCTGTTTGATCCAAAAGAGGTCTATGTGGATAAAAATATGTTGATGTATTGGTATTGGAAGATATACCCATGGCCAGAGCTCAACAGGCTGACAATAAAGTATCTGCTTGTCCTGTAGCCAGTGCGTCTGCTGAGTGTAAGTTCAGTGCAGCTTGTATGGTTGTTAGAGTGAGAAGGACCATTCGCTTGCCTCAAAATATGGAGAGATTGACTGTGATCAAAATGAACCAACATTTCATAACACACAGTTACACCATCCCTGAAACAGCACAGGAGGATAATTGGTCACAATCAAGTGTGTTAGCTGACTAACTTCTGGGTAAATTACCTGAGTTTGAGGAGGAACTCCGCTTCCCGGGCTAACTATGCCGGTGCCCCTAAGAACCTTTCAATTATTTCTCATTGAACTTCTATCTTTGCAAAAAAAAAAGTAGCTATGGAACATTATTATTTTTGTGTCCTATTTATGCTGTCCCACCATTGTTTAGTCACATATATTGCTGGAATACAGTTATATCAGGGTACATTGAGGAAGCGCCCACAATTCCTTCATTTTAAAAATGTTCTTTTAGAGTTTTATATAGCTCAAACTAGACCTGAATATATCAGGTATCAGAGCACTTTACATGAGCACCACATCGTTACAGATGGACACATTTTATTTTTGTTAGGCTCGGGGAGATTACGTGATTTACCCAGAATCACAGGATGTTGAGCGTAGATGCTGAGACTTGATATTGGAGATAATGCCTGCCCCCCTCGCATACCTATTGCCTATCCCTTTTTGCATTACTGACCACTAGCAGGTATGCCCCAGAATATTGGTGGTTTACAAGAGTGACAATACTAAATTACAATGTGTTGCCTGCATCATAAATGAATACCTAAAAACAAACTACTGTGCTTGGATTGGAAGAGATAATAACTACAAATTTTGTAATGGTGAATGTGTGATTGTTTCAGTGACGATAATTGATTATTTATGTCCTGGCAAACAGTCAGGTGGGTGTTGAACTGTAATGTAGAAACATTCTTGAGATCACTGATTTGCAGTGTTTGGGGCCTGAGTGATAGGTGATCCTTTTTTCCCTGGAGGCGATTGGCCTTTTCAAACTTACTTAGCAAAAATTAATCAACCTGTTTTGTCCACTGCTATGATCCTTCTGTTTTTTTCATCATCTAGGATGGCTGTCCCAGACAATCATTTGATTTACAAGCCTACCGAGTTCCAATCTGTTGTTTCCATCATAGGGGAGATAGTGTAACTACTATCATGCTTGGATAGTGGTTGTGAGTGATGATTGATGATTCATGTGGTTGCAGACAGTGAGGGAGTGTGGATACTTGCCTGACATAATAATAATAATAATAATAATAATAATAATAATAATAATAATAATAATAATAATAATAATAATAATAATAATAATAATAATAATAATAATAATAAAGTTTATTGTTTCAGTTAATTAAAACCATAACAATACATTTTGTAAAATCAAGTGCTACAGATGAAACTCTTAATGTTTGGCTACATTCTCTTTCCCTTAATCCTAAAACATTCTGTGTCTAGTGCAAATATTTTCTTATTTTTAAAATAAAGACGTTTTGGTGTACATAATATACAAATTGAAAAATACATCAAGAGACTTTTGTTGATCGATGTAAAATATGACTCCCAAGGTTCTGGTACTATTCTTTGTTGAGTTCGAGAGAGCCCTCTGCCGCAGAGTCCACCATCCTATTACCCTATTCTAGGCAGGGTACCAGGTTACATTTTAACGCTTGAACATGAGCCAAAAGGAACTTTATTAATAGGCAGTGCAAACGGGTGTCTGTTGGATTTAGGGTTGCCATAATCGCCGATCTGCACGTTCTTATGCCTCGATCGTTCATGGCCTTTTTTAGGAAGATGGCTCGAGCTTGGGCTAAATTCAGGCAGATACAAACAAGGTGAATGAAGTCCTCCTTGTTACTCCCACATAATCTACACATTTTGGGTCCGTCATGAACCCAGATTGGCTGGTCCATGGTGGAAGGTAATCTTCCCAGTCGTAGTGCCATTATCTGTTGTTTTCTAGGGGCCGGGAATGTAATTGTTACATATGGGGCTGCAGTGATTGTTTTGTATTTGGATATAACCATCCAGGCATGTTTTCTTGTGCTGAAGGTGGCTTTATCAATTAAAAGTGAATGGAATTTTGTTGACTTATTTATGGCTTGCTTGAAGGCCGGGTAAGGCAGATTGGTTTCCCAAAGGTTTCTTGTGCCGGTGTCTGTTAGGGCCTTCTCGAGAAGTTGATTGTATGGAGACTTTGCATCAGTTTTTATTTCATCCCACAGTGCTTTGTGCAATTCTGAAGCTGCTATATTCTGTTTCAAGCTATACCATCGCTTGATAGTTGCATACTTCCTTCCCAGTTTTTCGTTTAGTACTCCAAATTCTAATCTCGTCTGAGCTGGTGAAGCTCCCCGGTAAATTTGGAAGGTGGATTTGTAGATAGCCGTCTGATCTTTATTCAGCAGATCCGCATCTTTCCCATGGTGGTCTACGCTGCCGTATGACAGCGTCGGAAGCACCTTAACTTTTAGTGTTACCAGTAGAGGTTTGTATGATGGCCCCCTGAGCTTTTTTGCTAGAGACCTAAAGGCAAACGAAAGCTCTCTGGGCAATATACACTTTTTGCTGCAGGTGATTGTGTCGGTTGTCGAAGTAAAAGCCCAAGTACTTGTAGTTAGGCACAGCTTCTATCTTTTTTCCCTCCAATTGGACGTGTTGATTGACTGTCCGTCATCTGGTGATGAGCATTGTTTTGCTTTTTGTTGTGTTTATCTCCAGGCTGTTAATGGTTATAAATTCCGCCGGCCCCTCGAGTGACCTTTGAAGGCCAATCTTAGTTAAGCTCATCAATATGACGTCATCCGCGTAGGATAAATGAGTTAGAGTTAAGGAGCCTAGTTTGGGGGGGTGGGATGAGATCTTGTTTAGGCTTGAGGCTAGGTCTGCCATAGCAAAAAGAAAAAAATGAGTTGTTTCGGTATGTAAAGGTTTTTGGCCTCAGTCAGAAAGTAAGAAGAATGTCAGTTGATAAATTAAGATTTTGTCTTCTATACCATTCGGAAAAGAAAATATTAGATTATGTCACACATTAAAATTTGTTCTATTAATGTCGCTGGGTTAAACGATTGGAGAAAGCGTCAGAGAATGGGTCATTTTGTGAGATATAACAATATCGACATTCTTTGTGTGCAAGAGACGCACCTGCCGTGGGCCAGTAGAAATCTATTAAATATAAGGGGTTACGAGATACTGGCTTGCTCATCACAAACCTCGATGATTAGAGGGGTGGCTATTCTTGCCAAACAAAATTTAGGAGGAGCAAAGACAGTGAAGGCAGATAGTTCAGGAAGATTGGCAATAGCAGAATTGACTTTTGGTTATGCATTGTGTACAGTGTATGGCTCAAATTTTGATGACCCAGAAGTATTTGACATTTTAGAGGAAGAGTTGGTAGACTGGCCAACACCGATCATTATGTGTGGGGACATGGATGTATCGGTCGATTGGAATAGGATAGGTAGCTATGCAGGATCTAAGCCAAAAGTGTTCAGGGCGCTTACTTCACTTATTAGATCGCATGGACTTGAAGATGTGTGGAATGCGAAAAATCCTACTGAACCAGGCTATACCTACTTCTCTTTCCCACATCAGAAATACTCTAAACTGGACTATTTCCTCCTCTCCTCAGATAAACTTTGTAAAGCCAAAATGACGAAATTGCCAAAATATATCTCTGACCATAACCCATTGATTTTAACCTGTGTGATGGATAAAGTAAAAAGGCGGCAAACGAAGTGGTCATTTGAAAGAAAGCTTCTTGCTGATGATAGATTTTTGAGACATATAAGGCAATGGACAAAGGAATTCTATGAGATGAATCGGTACAGTGCCTCTCGCAATACAGTCTGGGATTCGTTTAAGGCATCTCTGAGGGGGGAAACAATAAATTGTTCAGCAAGACTGAGGAAGGAAGATAGGTTGAAGACTGAAAATTTGATTGGGGAGCTGGGCATAGCGGAAACACAACATATTACAGAGATTGGGCAGGGGGCTGATGGTCAGGCAAGCTTAAATAGAATGATTACCATCAAAGCGGATCTCCAGGAGATAGTGGCACAGAAGGAGTCCAGGGAATACCAGTCCTCAAGGGCAAATCGCTATGAGACGGGGGAGCAGGCAGGAAGAGTGTTAGCACTTCGAATTAGACAGGAGAGATCTAATAATTTGATATCCAGTATACAGGAAAATGGGACCGAATATACTGAACCGGAGGAGATTCTGAAAGTGTTCCAGACCTTTTTTCCAAAAATTATATAATGAAGAAGGTGGAGGGCCAATACAGAGCCCAACTATTAAAGATGATGGCCCGAAAGTAGATGAAGGAAGTAGGGAAATATTGGAACGGGATTTGACTCGGGCGGAGGTTAAGATAGCGCTACAGGAACTACCCGCTGGTAAATCCACGGGACCCGATGGGATACCCCTCGAAGTCTATAAGTGTCTAGAGGAGGAAATTGCCCCAATTTTGCTAGATTTATTTAATGGTATAGTATGTTCAGGGTCAATTCCGGAAACTTGGAAGGAAACTAACATTGTTATATTCCATAAAAAGGGCAAACCCAAGAATAACCCAGGATCATATCGTCCGATTTCCCTAATTAACTCAGATACAAAACTATATTCCAAGGTCTTGGCAAAGAGGCTGGGAGGGATCATTGGTCGGTTGATTTCCCCTTGGCAACATGGGTTTGTACCAGGTCGTGGCACCACGGATCATATAAGACGGGCTATAGCCCTCTTTGATGCCCATGCTGCCAAGGGCGATGATATGGCCATGATCCTTCTCGATGCTGAGAAAGCATTCGACCGTGTGACCTGGGAATGCTTATGGGGGATCTTGGCCGGAAGAGGATTTGGAAATAAGAGCATGAAGGCAATTAAGGCAATGTACAGTGATCCGATTGCTAGGGTTATGGTTATGGGCCAAAGTTCGGATAAGATAATAATTAGAAGGGGAACCTGCCAAGGGTGCCCCTGCTCCCCGATAATATTTTCGTTATATATAGATCCTCTAATTCAAAAAATCTTGAATTCGGTTCAGATTATTCCGGTGATACTTAACGGACATACGACCAAACTCCTGGCATATGCTGACGATCTGGCAATTATTACATACATCCCACAACAAGCAATAGTTGAGATTTGTCAGTAGGCCAGGGACTTTGGAGCTAGGTCAGGGTATCGCCTGAATGAGGAAAAAACTCAGATCATTTGTACGAACAATATTATCAAATTAGATCAAAGATACGTGGACTCAGCAGTGTATCTGGGGGCAAGGGTGAACGCTAATGTTAATAAGATCATCTCGGATAATTATCTCCCGTTGTTAGAGTCAATTGAAAAGGAGCTTAAGAGGATAGACGTGCTACACCTTTCATTGATCGGTAAGGTAAATGTCCTGAAAATGACTATGTTCCCTAAGTTGCTCTACTTGTTCCGTGCCGTACCTTTGCTTTTGGAAGAGGGGACAATTAGGAAGATCGAAAGAACATTTATCTGATTTATTTGGCAGTATGGGAAAGTTAGAAGGTCGATTGCACACATGTCTCTACCACTCGAGAGGGGTGGCTTAGCGATGCCCAACATCAGATTATATCATTGGTCATGCTTGCTAGTACAAATGAATGTACTGTTTCAATATGATGCAGGAACAGTAGAATCCCCGATAGACACTCAAGTTCTCCCCACTATTTTTGAGCTTCTAGTAGGAAGGAAGGCAGTAGGACTGCTGATGTGTGAGGTTGAAAGAAGATACTATAAAAGAGCCAGATACAAGATTCTGATGGGCGCTTGGGGAACTTGAAAGTCGTTAATGAAATTTTTAAACATCCCAAAAATTCATGATAACATTGACTTATGGAAATCGAGCATCTTTGCCCATCTAGGCCAAAATATAAATAGTCGTCTCTGGAGGGAGCTGGGAGTCAAGTGTTTGGGTGATGTTATAGTAGGTGACGAGATTCTAAGCTTTAATACACTGCAACAGAAATTTGGGCTCCCATCTAGTCAATGGCTGTTATATGCACAATTGACCCAAACTATCAGATCATTTAGGCCCAGGCTATCTCCCTCGTTGAGTTATCCAAAATGTGGAATATTTGAAAAATGGAGGCAGCAAAATTGGAATATGCTATAATAATCTTCTGCAGGAGCTAGATGATGATATTGAAAAGACAGAAACCACCATAGCTCAAAAATTGGGTGACCCAGACATGGACCTAGATCGAGCCATAGTGTTAAGTAAAAAGATTCTTCGCTCCTCAAATTTAAGGGCTCAACATTATAAAACACTATTTAATTTATATTTTACCCCATCAAAATTGTTTGCCTGGGGAGTTAGGGATAATGATGGTTGCCCCAGGTGTAATTCGGGCCCTGCAGATCTACTCCATATGTTTTATAATTGCTCGAATTTATTACCAACTATCAAGGAAATTCAGCTATTTTTGGAGGGGCTGCTAGGACAAAACATTGTTCTATCCCCTACGGTGATGTTAGTGGGCATGGATGGAAAACTGAAGGCAGAAGGTGGGGAGGAAGCCCTAGTTTTTATATCTGCAGCTATACTACGGCTATTAATCTCAGCAGGATGGAAAGATACTACAGCACCCAACTTCCACAATGGCTTTCAAGGTTTTTAGGAATGCATAACATAGAGGAGTGCTTATATGATTTTAAGGGGAAGAAAAAACGGGATATGGGTAGGAATATACGGGCACCAGTCAGAAAATGGAGGGAATCTAGACACTAAAAATGTAAGATGATTGTGTATAGGATGGTTGGGCTTTCTTACATCTTCTGTCTATTATAATGTATGTTTTATTCTTGTTGGTCACTCCTCAGCCAAGCCGCTCTTTTCCACTGCTTTTTTATGCTGCTTTTGTATCGCTGATGTTGTCTCTATTTATTCTGATTATTTATTCTGATTGTGTAATGATTAAGTAATGAATTGATATATGTAATGAATTCTTTTTTACCTTAAATATCTGAAACATCTCAATAAAAATATAAAATAAAAAAAAGAGCCTAGTTCTTCCATAAAAAGATTGAAGAGTTGCGG
Source organism: Lissotriton vulgaris (assembly GCF_964263255.1). NCBI lineage: Eukaryota > Metazoa > Chordata > Amphibia > Caudata > Salamandridae > Lissotriton > Lissotriton vulgaris. The sequence goes on from NC_141691.1 coordinate 1,500,655,811, forward strand.
GCCAGAACACAAACTTGCTTAAGGTCTTTGCTGGTATTGATTTTTCTTGAGAGCCATGTTCCGTTCCCCAGTTTTACTTCCATCCAGGTGTTGGAATAAAGGAGTAAAATTCCTCTGAGTGTTTTTTCCGGAATATTACAGCTGCGCAGTTTCCTCCATAGGATATTGCGATCTACGCTTTCGAAGTCCGCCTTTAGGTCAATGAAACAGAGATGGAGGTGCTGTTTCCTTCGTAGGTATTTATCGGCTAGCACTGAGAGTGACAGGACGTTTGTCATTGTCCCGCTCCCCTTCCTGAAGCCTGTTTGATTCGGCGGGATTCTCTTTGTGGCATCAGACCAGCTTATCAAATCTTCAAGGAGTAAGGATGCATAGTACTTCGTGTCCACATCCAGGAGAGCGATCAGTCTATAATTTGCTGGAGATGTTCGTTCTCCTCCTTTGAAGATAGGTGAGATTATTGAGCGTTGCCAGCTTGATGGAATTTGATTTTCAATTTCTACCTCATCGAATAGTTTTTTTTCAATTTCCACTCCAAAAGTCCGGATCAGCTTTGAAAACTATTGGGGGAATGCCGTTCGGGCCTGGAGCTCCACTGCCACGGCTCTTCCTTATTATTCTTCTTATGTCGTCCTCGCAAAAGCCTGGGTGTCTGGACGTGTCTGCTGTCTTGTTGTTCTCCAAAGGTTGTGCATCTTCTCGATGGGCAATTGATGTCCATTGGTCCCCATCTGATGATTGAGTTGCACTGCATTCTTCCTTCGGTAATGCTGCATTTGTACAGGGGGTTTTAGGTTCGCCACCAGCTGTGGAGCTCGCTGTTCTTTGTGTGACCTTTTTATTATTGTTTTGTTGTTTTGCTTGTGTGTTAGGCAGATCTTGTATTACATCAGAGAATCTCTGTGTTAATAGCGCAGCCCAGTCCGCTTCTTGGACATTTGATGTTATTGGGTTTGAAGAATGGTTTAAGCCATTGATGATCCTCCAGAATGCACTTGAGTTGGAGTTATTTGCCGTGCAGAGTAATTTTTCTCAGAAATCCTCCTTCAGGGATCTTTTATATTCCCACATTTTCTTTTCATACTCTTTCTTAAGATTCTGTCTTTGGGCCCAGTCTTTTGATGACGTAGTTGTCTTTTTAATGCTCTCGCGTTTCTCCTTATTTCTATTTTGAGCTTTACCAGGTTTTTTGGAAGTGGGATATTGTAAGTTGAAGCCCGTGAATTTTTTTGAGAAGTGGACATAATTGTTGTTAACTCTTCCGTGAAGTTCTTCCATTTTTGTATCTGGTTACCTATAGTTGTCGTACTCACCGTTTTTAATCTCAGTACTTTTACCTGAAGATCTTCAATGTTGGCTGTTGTCCAATTCAATCGTTTCAGGTTGGTGGAGAAGGAACTATCTGCAACTGTCTTGGTGTTATGATGTCTGTTAAGTTTTAGGTTGAAATAGGTATGCTGGTATGAGTGGTCACTTTTTGATGTAAATTCAATTGAAAATTGATGCACAAGGGGCAATAGTGGAAGTGAGACTGCTGTGTAGTCGAGTCTTGAAGTGGTCGATATTCCTAGATGAGTGTGCTGTGGCGGGTTGTCACCTGGAGTTCTCCCGTTAAGGAACCGTAGTCCAAGATATTCCAAGGTTGTTAACAGTTGTTGACCAACTGGATCATGACGCTCTGTTTTAAGGTGGTTTTGTGGTGTCACGTTCCAGAATTCGTTGTCTACAGCTAGCTTCTCGTCCTCCTCTGGTGTGTGGATTAGATTTGAGTTGAAGTCACCTGGTAAGATGACTTCCCAGGTGCGGTTGTTGTTTCGAACATCACTAATTGTCGATACTAGCTGATTCAGCTGGGCTTGTTTCTCTTTCACGTTCGGAGGTACATAGGAGTTCCCTAGTAACACCGGGGTCGCACTGCCAGGAAGAGACAGTTTTATTAAAAGCATGTTAAGCATGTTTGGCCCATGCAGGGCTATTTGCTCTGATCTGATATTGATGTCCGTCGAGATGTAGACGAATAGCCCCCCTTTCGGTCGACCATATTTGCAGTTTTTTCCTGCTGGAATGTTAAAATGCGTGTACCCAACAAGTGGTAGCCCCTCTAGTGCCCATGTTTCTTGAAGGGCGATGATGTCGCATGATGCCCATTTGTGGAGGGGCAGACCTTCTTCCAGCCATTTCCTGGCGCCGGTTATGTTCCATGATAGTAAATGAAAGGTTTCTTGACTCTTATCCTTTGATGGTTTTTGGGATGGTCAGTTGTCTTTCTGTTTGTTCAGTGGACCAGTTAGCCAGCGCCAGTAATCGGCGTCGTCTTTAATACTTGCTTGTTTTCCTAAGTTGGTCAAAGGATAATTTGCCTGTGGTGGACTATTCCCTCTTGCGTTCCGCAGTACTGAATGGGCCTGCTCTTTTTTGTCTGGCAAATTTTTCCTTTTGCCCTTCATCGCCAGTGGTTCCTCGAGTGGGCCTGGGCAGCGTGGTTTTGCCGGTCTAGAGAGACTTATGCCCCATGGTTCGAACCTTTCCCTTGAGGATTATATTAACTGTGCGATCTCCTCTGTTCACCATGTTGTAAGTGTTTGTTCCAGTGTGTTGTTATTTTCTTGCTTGCAGAATTTGACTGAAAGTAGGTCTGCTGTAGTTAGGTGTTGTAGCCCTTGAATGTTGGCGTAGAGTTTAAAGATGTTGCCCCTATTAAGAGTGTCATGCATCCCCTGTGTTTCATATTCTGGGGAGAAGAGCAGCTGTGTAAGATGTTGGTCATCCTTGCTAGACCAATTCCAGGGGCCTTTTCCAGGTTGAGGTCTGCAGGCAGTCCGTTCTGATTCCTTAGTGTGCGTACCGCTTGCCTGTTTCTCACTTGATTCTACACGTTGAGATGTCAGTGGCCTTATGGTCTGATTACTCTCTTTCCCCAGTCCCCCGTTTGTGTCTAAGTTGGTCCGGGAGGCTCTGGTATGGTCCGCCTCTGCCCCTTCCTCAGGGTTAGCGTCCTCCTTATTATTCATATTTACACTTCAGCCCCCATGATGTAATTGGATATTTATGTCGGCGGTAGGGGGTAAACTCTTTTCTCCCCCTGCCTGGAGTTTCAGATTTGCAGTACCTTTAATGGTTTGGGGTAATTCCTCTTGGTTGATACTTACATTATCATGCTGGCCTTGCTTGTTGGTCCCACGTGCTGTGCCTTGAATCCTGCTTTGTCTAGGGGTTGATTCTTCTTTGCCTTGTGAGGAACATTTAGTCCCTTTGGGCCGCTTTTCCAGATTAACGTTGAATTTAGGCCTAGTTGATGTAGATTTTTTATTTTGCCCTACCTCTATGTGTTGTGGAGTTGTCTTTGAGTTGCCAGGGGGCCCTGTGAGTCCACTTGTTTGTTACGAACTCACGCTTTCTTTGCGGATGCTTTTTGCCGCAACGCCATTTGTCTGTGTGGAGTAGGCCATGCTCAACCTCAGGCTTACGTCTCTGTCACTTATGTCACCTGTGGGCTCTACTACAATACGCGCGGAAAGGTGGCTTTTCCCCTTCGCAAGTAGGACCCCCCTTCCTTTTTTTGGTAAGAGCTGTTGTCTTGGTGATTTGGGCATTTGGTCAATCAGATCATCAGATAGTCTTGTCATATTTAGTGTTTGCCCCTTTCTTTTAGCAGTGGTGAATATAGGAAACATTCTCACCCCTTCCTCCGTGTTCCCTGCTATTTGTTTGTTCCTTGCTTTCCTTTCCAGTTTTGTTTTGCATCTAGTTAATGTAGTTTGTTTGTTTGGGACTGATATGTTTAACGTCAGACTTGCTTCTTCCAAATTCTTTCCTTTATACATTTAGGTATCTAAATTTTTAACGGGATAATGGTGTGTGTTGTTATCGGCTGATTTAACTTTGGAGGAAAGCGGGCCTGATTCTTTAAGAGCCAGTATTTGTTCTATAAGATTGGTGAGGAGGCTCAGTTTGTCTATGATTGGGCCACAGGAGCAGGAGCTTTGCTTCATTGTGTACTTTGATTGGGCTGTTGTTATCAAATTATTCAACTTGTCAAGTTTGGTGTCAATCCCCACAATGTAGTGGGCTATGGTATTCATTAGATCGATTTGGATATCCTTTTTATCGGATTGCCAGTTTAGTGCCTTTGCTGATGACTGAAGGGTTTCTATTACTGAGAGAAGTAGCCCCGGATGGGTTGTGCTGGTGCTATGTTCGAGCTTTTGGTAGGATAGAAAGTCAGCACATTCTTGGTGAGGCGAGATGTTGCTAGATGTTGGGATTGAAGTTATTCCTACGCTGGTTTTTTCCGATATTTTTTCCTGGCTTCTCAACTGAATGGGTTGCCCTTCTTTGTTTGAGCTGCACGTTTTTTTTTCCAGGGTTTTTTTCCTTTGTAGTTAGTTTTGCTTGTGTCTTGTAGCAATTCTTTGTTTGCTATTGGGCTTGATGTAGAGCTTAGGAGCTTCAGCCATGAAGTTTCGGAGACATTCTGATTGTTTGATTCCATTAGGCTTGTCTTTTGTTCCCTGTGTATCTGTGCTTCAGATTTCCGTGACTCTTTGTCAAATGATTTGTGTATTTGGGGGGAGCCTTTTTACTTACCTGTTGACGCTGCCACAGACCGGACCTTTCCTTCCTGGCTGTAGGGGCACAGGAGACAAGCCGCCACCGCCGAGAGTCATCCTTTGCACAGTCTGCACGCGTCGCCGCTCCGGGACTTCAATTCCCGGCAGCCTACGCGGCGGCGCGCTTCACAGTGACGCGAGGGCGCCAGGAGGCGCACAAAAGCGGCGCTGACACCGGCGGAGCTGGGGGAGCCTTTTTACTTACCTGTTGACGCTGCCACAGACCGGACCTTTCCTTCCTGGCTGTAGGGGCACAGGAGACAAGCCGCCACCGCCGAGAGTCATCCTTTGCACAGTCTGCACGCGTCACCGCTCCGGGACTTCAATTCCCGGCAGCCTACGCGGCGGCGCGCTTCACAGTGACGCGAGGGCGCCAGGAGGCGCACAAAAGCGGCGCTGACACCGGCGGAGCTGGGGGAGCCTTTTTACTTACCTGTTGACGCTGCCACAGACCGGACCTTTCCTTCCTGGCTGTAGGGGCACAGGAGACAAGCCGCCACCGCCGAGAGTCATCCTTTGCACAGTCTGCACGCGTCGCCGCTCCGGGACTTCAATTCCCGGCAGCCTACGCGGCGGCGCGCTTCACAGTGACGCGAGGGCGCCAGGAGGCGCACAAAAGCGGCGCTGACACCGGCGGAGCTGGGGGAGCCTTTTTACTTACCTGTTGACGCTGCCACAGACCGGACCTTTCCTTCCTGGCTGTAGGGGCACAGGAGACAAGCCGCCACCGCCGAGAGTCATCCTTTGCACAGTCTGCACGCGTCGCCGCTCCGGGACTTCAATTCCCGGCAGCCTACGCGGCGGCGCGCTTCACAGTGACGCGAGGGCGCCAGGAGGCGCACAAAAGCGGCGCTGACACCGGCGGAGCTGGGGGAGCCTTTTTACTTACCTGTTGACGCTGCCACAGACCGGACCTTTCCTTCCTGGCTGTAGGGGCACAGGAGACAAGCCGCCACCGCCGAGAGTCATCCTTTGCACAGTCTGCACGCGTCGCCGCTCCGGGACTTCAATTCCCGGCAGCCTACGCGGCGGCGCGCTTCACAGTGACGCGAGGGCGCCAGGAGGCGCACAAAAGCGGCGCTGACACCGGCGGAGCTGGGGGAGCCTTTTTACTTACCTGTTGACGCTGCCACAGACCGGACCTTTCCTTCCTGGCTGTAGGGGCACAGGAGACAAGCCGCCACCGCCGAGAGTCATCCTTTGCACAGTCTGCACGCGTCGCCGCTCCGGGACTTCAATTCCCGGCAGCCTACGCGGCGGCGCGCTTCACAGTGACGCGAGGGCGCCAGGAGGCGCACAAAAGCGGCGCTGACACCCGCTTCGCGGGACGCGAGCGGGACGCCCGGACGAAGCCCGGACAAAGGGCGGGCCGTCTGAGGTCGTCCGAGGTTGGCCAAGGTTGGGTTGGGCCTGGTCTCTTGGCTCGCTGCCCTGGAGTTGCTGCTGCTGAGCTGCGAATACTGTCGACCAGCTTGTTACGTAAGTTATATTGACTCTGGTTGCTCATACAGTTCATAATGCCCCCTAAAAAGTTAACCACGTCTACTAACACTATGGAAAATTATCTGGTGCAGGTAGTAGAAAAAATCAACCTTGATAGAAGAGCCTCTTTGGGAATCGACTTATCTGCTCAATCTCCATTTATTGATATCGAGGCTGATGACCCTTTTGGCCTTTTAGTAAATAACAGCACTATTAGTGCCACTCCTGATTTGTTCCCAGATACTATTACTATACAGCCAAGTGGTACTGTTGCTGGAGTTGAAGATCTGAGTGCCAATGAGGTACTGGCTGATTTTACTATTAGCCAGGATCAATCTATTTCTCCTCCAGCACCAGTTCTGGGTAAACGGGAATGCCTTAGGTCAGCCAAAAATAGAGTAGCAAACCCCCCGAGGAAATACTCTGAGGAGGAGGAGCATGATCTGACTAGCGAAGCGTATATTACACTTTCGAACGCGCAATTTAATAAACTGATTACCTTAATGGACTCAAAAATCAAAGGTGCAATGAAGCCCTTAGTTAGCAAAATAGACAAGCTAACTTCTGAGGTCAACCGTTTGGAAGGTCTACTACAAAAATCAATAGACGAGACTGGAAAACCACCAGAAAGTATCCTTGCAAAGATAGAGGAATCTGTTAACAAATCTGTAATTGCAGCAGTTGGTGGTCTTAACCCTGTCACTGCTCCAGTAACGAACACTCTAACGGCAAGGAATAATACTCTCCCAGGTGTTTCTCATACTGCCTCGATCCCTGCTCCTGCTGCTGAAGACCCGCTTATTGAAAACGGGACCTTTGAACTTGTGGTTGAAGCTTCCCCACTGGTACTTGTCCTTGCCAATGTTCCAGCCCTGGCTCAAGGTGAGAGGGAAACAGCATCCTCTCTACGAAACAAATCTTTATCATGGTTAACCACCAATATGGTAATTACTCCTTGGGGAAAGCAGCAACTTTCTGAAGAGCTTGTCAAAGCACGAAGGGTTCAGTGGATAGGGGATAGAGTAAAAAAGTTTAAAGGGGAGTGTGTTGTTCTCCACTTCTCTGACCCTGGGGTTTTGCCCAACATCCTACCAAATATCTTACCACCGCAAAGACGAACAACTTCAATTGTTCCTTTGACTTTGGACTTCTTTTACCCAAGAAAGGGAAGCGGACCAAATTCAAGTATTCTAAGAACTAAATGGAACATTGTGACTAAGAGGGGGAGGAAGGATGTTGCCTCAGTTGACTGGGGTCTGGGGCTAGAAAATCGATTTTCCTCATTATCCAATTTAAGTGACTGTGATTGACAACCACCTATTTGTAATGCTGTGTCTGCACCTGCTCATGCCATAAGTCTATCAGGTTTAGCTCATGACCCTATAACAACTAGCCCGTTGGGGCCTTTGATTGTTGATTTAGCTGGGGCACCGAATATTACGAATGTAGACCGGGGTACAGGGGGTATGGTGTCAAACATGTATTCTACAACCAATGGTATTCCTATGACACCAACTTCAGGGAATATCCTGTCATGGAATGTAGCAGGCATATCTTCTAAAATGGAAAGTGCAGAATGGTTTGAATTCATAAATAGGTACGACCTCTGTATTTTCCAAGAGACTTGGGCGTGTGAGCCTACTTTTGCTTTGGGGTATTTAAACTTTTATGTTCCGGCCACCAAGGGTCCCAAAGGGCGGCCTATGGGGGGCCTTACAATATGGATTAGGCAGTCCCTAAAGATTGCTGTAAAAAGTGTAGAACTTGACCAGAAAGATATTCAGCTTATACGATTGTCCAGTGATCTACCCCTCTCCATGGATGTATATAATATCTATGCCAGAGGTGGTAGTAAAGGTAGATCCGAGGTACTTATGAGCCTTTCTAATATTCTTGACATTGAATCTGCAGGAAAAAACATCTTAATTGCAGGTGATTTGAATCGTACATTTGAACCTTTAATAACTGGTGATTCTCCCCTGGGATCAGAGGAAGACAAACTTTGGGACATTCCCACACTTGAGTCCCCCCCGATAACCAGATGGACAGCTGACATCTTAGGTCTAAATGCCATGTGCTTGGAGCATGGGTTACGCGCCCTGAACGGCCGAACCCAATCAGACCGTGTACCCGCCATGACATTTAATAATGGTCGAAGCAAAAGTCGTATTGACTACGTTATTTGTAGTACATCGCTATGGCCATCCCTTATTGATATGGTAGTCACTGCCAGAATAGAAAGTGACCATGACCCGTTATGCGTCTTACATAACTGGTGGACATCTAATGTAAACCCCCCAACTAATTGTCATTTACTTGTGCCGCCAACGATCACGCAATCCAATAATATGCGTAGGCTAAGATGGTCTGGTGTTAAGACGGACCAGCAGGCCCTGGAAAAGATAGGTGCAGCTGCAGACAAGGCCATTCGGGCTCTGGAAAATATCACTGATTTAGTAAATGGACAAGGGGAGGTTAGAAATGTTCATACGTCTCTTTTTGACGAAGTTAAAAAAAATTTCTTAAAGCCCGCACGAAACATCAAGGCTTGTCCATTTAAAACAGCAAAGTGGTACAACCAAGATTGCAGGAAAGCAAGATCGAAACTAGGAGCTGCAATTAAAAATAACATTCTGACTGACATTCGGTCTGCTAGAAAGCACTATAAAAATTGTATCGCCAGGGCAAAAAAAGACTGGGACGAAGATCATTGGCAGAGACTGAGATGTGCTAGCGAAAGTAAAAATTCTAGACAATTCTGGCACATCGTCAAATGGGGACATGATAGACCTCCAGAGCCTCCTAATAATAATGTCCCTCACGATGCCTGGGTTACATTTTTTAAAGAGCAGTATTCTTCCAGGGGTCAGCCTGCAAGTAATATTAATCCCACTTATCTGTTCGCAGACGAAGATGTTTTTATGTTAAGCGAAATCCTGTCTGCTTTGAAATCTGTCCATAGGGGCAGAGCCCCGGGTAATGATGGTGTTCCGGCGGATGTCTTCCTAGATGACATCGACCGGTGGAGTAAGTACATCTGCCTTTTATTAAACCTCTTAGCCAGAGGCGCTGAAATTCCGGTTTCTTGGAAGGGTGCCGTCATTATACCAGTATATAAAAAGGGGGACCGGGCGCAACCCTGTAACTATCGCCCTATCAGCCTAATAGATACGGTCCAAAAGGTGGTAGGACGTGTTATCATCAACAATCTGCTTGATTGGGCTGAGGAGCAGAACATTTTATCCCCTTTTCAGGCGGGCTTTCGCAAAGCAACAAGTACTGTAGACCAGGTTTTTCGCTTCCAACTTATACAATGGCGGACAGTGGTACTGGGTGGAAGCAGCCTGTATGCAGCTTTTGTTGACTTGCGGGCTGCATTCGACCTGGTGCCAAGGGCAAAATTGTGGGAGGTGCTGGCTGCCCTAGGGGTCCCGATGATTATCCTAACTTTGATTATGAGACTCCATGAGGGTACTTATGCAAAGATTCAATGGGGGGGCTATGGCAATGACACTATTGACTTCCCTGTCGAGCGGGGGGTTCGGCAGGGCTGTTCAATGGCTCCAACACTGTTTACTCTTTTTATAAATGGAATTGTTCCCCTTATGCAAGCCGAGCCTCTAGATGCTCCCTCTCTTGCTGGTGCAAAAGTTCCAATTTTAATGTTCGCAGACGACACCCTAATTTTATCAAAATCCCCAAGTGGTCTGCAAAAGGCATTGACAATCTTTGATAAATTTTGTTGTGATCATGGCCTGGAGGTAAACGCAGCGAAGACAAAGCTCATGGTCTTTAATCCCAGTAGGAAATTCAAACCCAAAATTACCTTGAGTGGGCGCTGCCTTGAAGTCGTGAACTCCTTTACTTATTTGGGGATACATATCTCAAATAATAACAGATGGAACCACCACTTAGACTTAGCTATATTAAGGCATAGACAGCTTGCTGGTACCATCATTAAGGAGCACGCGAAATCCTTAACTAAGCCAATCAAACCGCCACTGATCATTTATGAGGCTAAAGCAATAGGGTCTGCACTATATGGGGCAGAACTGTGGGGGCAAGAAAACCTCCAGGAGTTACAGAGGTCAGAGAATACTTTCCTCCGTAAACTAACTGGTACCCCACAGAGTACTCCCCTCTTGCCACTCAGATATGAACTTGGTAGAAAGGAAATTTCTGCAATGTGTAAACTTCGACCAATATTATATTGGCGCAGAATCTGGACCACCCCTGAATTGTCACAATATGCAGAAGGATTTGCTGATGTAATCAAGGCAGATCGATTTCATGAAATTAAATGGTTTAGATCTCTGAGAACTGCATTAAGTGAACTAGGGTTGAGTGAACTGTGGTCGGATCCAACCGGGTCCTCCTTTCCACCTAAGTTGCTTATAAAAAATCTCTACTGGGAACATGTTGCAAATAAGAGCCTTCTTAGTAATAGTAATGGGTCTATGACGACTGCCTTCCTCGAAGCTAAACTGTTTCCAATGTTTGAGATGTATTGGGATATTATATCTAAATCCCTGGATAGGAAACTGTTTTTCCAACTGAGGGCTGGCTCTCTACCTCTTGGGAATTTAACATCCAAATGGAGAAATAGAGGCCCAGCAACTTGTTTAGCATGTGGGGAAGGGAAAGAGACTTTGGGGCATTTCTTGTTTGTCTGTCAAGCATATTCTGTTCCGAGACGAGTCTGGTTGGCTCCCATGTGCAGGAATTTGGGTACTAAAAGTTCTATGGTAGCCTTACGTATCATTAAAACTACCCCTTTAAATTGGATTGTCATAGCAACTGCAAAGTATTTGGGGTGGGCGTGGGTAATTAGGCAGAGATTGCTAGTAGAGTGACTACTCTCTGCCTAGTTGTTCAGGGACTGCTAGTTTATCTATTCCCTGTTCCCATGCCTGGTGTCTTTCTGACGAAATCTTATTTAAATTAATTTTTAATCATGTATGTTTTTATAATATGAACTTTGCACCTTGATGTTTAAAACTTGATGAAATCCGTTTTAAAAAAAAAAAAAAGGGAAAAACCTCCTTTTTAATGTGTCTGTGCTTAAAGTCATGCTGACTCTGTAATTTAATTGTATTTTATTATATGTTTGTTTGTCGCTTTTATGAGTAATTACTCGAATAAAGCACTTTTGACTTGACTTGTATTTGCAGCTTTTTAAGGGGGCTCTGTGATTTGGATATTAAGAATTTTGTGAAGAAGGTTAGTGCTGTGGTAGGTGTTGCGTTTGGTTCTGATCTTTCTACACACGTCCGTTCTTCCTTAATCCTCTTGCTATCTAGGGCGACCTCGATTGTTGCTCCCGTTGCCTGTGTTTTACTCTGGCCCAGAGTAGAGATTTCTCCTGTACTCCTCATATGTGGGGGGTGGCTCTCCAATTGGGACTATCGCCAGTTTCCTTCTGCACTTGGTTAATTGCTGTTATCTTGTCCTGATACCGACTTTGGCGAATTGAAGTGATTAAGTTTGCCCGAGATAGAGGGGGGTGGATGCACTGAATATAGTTGTTGTGCCTTTGTTGCAGATTGCCTTCTCTGGAGTTAGAGGCGTGGGCAGGCCTCCACTCAAAGGGAGCTTCTCAGTGATTTCTTAGAAAACCGGACATACTCTGAGGTTCTTGAGTCCTTTCAGACTCAGGATGACACAGCAGGCAGCGATTGTCGAGTCTGTGATGTAGCAGGTAGGGCTTGGCTCCTTTTTCTTCTGCAGCAGGGCTTCAGTTCTCATGCGGTGGGTCTTTATTGTCTTGTTCATCTCTTGTCCATCCAATCTGATGCTCAGGTCTTGGTGTTCCACCTAAATACTGAATGTAGGAGTGTTACAATGGGAGACAGGTAGTAGCCAATGGGCTACCTACCTTTAGGTTGTTTACACCCGCTAGTGATCACTTCCTGCAGGAAAGGGCAAAACCCTAGCCATGAAAGGGCTCCCTCTGCCTGCCCCAAACTAGGGGTGGTGTAGGCTAAGTGGGGATACTCCTAACCTAACTAATTTACCTCCATTTCCTCCCACCAAAAGTGGATCAGGAAAGGGGGTATGGCCTCCCCCACTATCTGGCTGTTCCTGAGTTTGATTTCAAAGGCACCATCACTTTGAAGCTTCCCACTCAGAAAGGGCATCCTGTCCTGGAGGGGGTGTGAAACACCACCACCCAGAGCAGGCTTTGTCTCTGTCCTCTGAGAGCACTGGCCCTCACTCCATGAGGTCAGAATCATGTCTGGTGGTGGCAGACTGGTGAAAACAAATCAAAGACCACACCTTGCTCGGTAGGTTTTCATGGGACCCCCTAAAGTAGTGGTCTTTAAACTTTTTCATGCCGCTCCCCCCAGCAGTAAAAAAAAAAGAATCCGTGCCCCCCTTAAAATGTTCACAATTATTCTATAAACTGCAAATCTTTAAATACGTCTAGACTTATTTAAACATTGCAGTTAAGTTCTGTTACTATTTTAAAAATGCAATCAAATACACGATTGCCAAACATACTATTCTGGTAAGGCAGGCCTTACTTCATGCAAACGTTTCCACAGTGTGATTATTATAAATGGGGGTCGGGGTTTTGAAGAATATTTGGAGTCACTTCCCTTTTGACACCTTCTCCCAGCCAGGATATAACTAGCAAAAGATGTTAGTGATGTCCCATTACAGAGCGCTTACTTCTGCTCATTGTTTTCTGCTGAAAACATAGCAATGTTATCAGCATAATGCATCTTTTGGCCCAAGCCTGGTGCCCATTCCCATGAATCACTTGAGGCCCCCCCTATGGGAGCCTAATCTCCAGTTTGAAGACCCTTGCTATAAAGAATCTCCCATGTGGATTTATTAATAAATAAATACTGGCATCAGCGAGGATTTCTTAAGACAAGTTATTTGGTACCAAACACCATCGAAATCAGTGAAGCCATCATGGAGCTAGGAAATTCATTTTGACAAGAATCCAGCCCATGTACTCCTTATGGCTTCCGTGTGCCCTTACATTATTTTGGAATATACTGTACAATGTAGTTCCATATCTGATCATGTGGATTTATTAACCCCTCCCATGCTTGTGACGGAACCGCTCCGTCACAAGCGACGGGTGAGCTGTGCTTGTGACGGAACGGTTCCGTCACGGCCCGCTCGTCGTGCCTGTGCGGCGCTGATTTCGCGCCTGCGCTGGCGCTATATTGGGCGGGCGGGTTCGTGACGGAACCGTTCCGTCCCAAGCACAGCTCGCCCGCGAGCCGTGACGGAGCGGTTCCGTCACTAGTATGGAGCCGCCGCGTGGCCGTCCCACCCCCTTAGCGCTGCGGCGGAATAGCCGCCGCAGCAAAGGGGTTAATAAATACAACACTGGCATCAGCAAGGATTGCTTAAGACAAGTTATTTGGTACCAAACACCTTCTTCAAAATCAGTGAAGCCATCGTGGAGCTAGGAGATTCATTTTGACAAGTATCCAGCCCATGTACTCCTTATGGCTTCCGTGTGCACTTACAATATTTTGGAATTTACTGTACATTGTAGTTGCATATCTGCTCATGCAGATATGCCTTCACTTTCAATATAGTGCACCCTGCCTCTGGGCTAAAGGCCTGTGGTAAGTGCGACTTCCCTATATCTTATGCATTGTAAGGGTGGCATGGCACACAGGTAAGTCACAGTGCTGTGTGCCATGTCAACTTTTCGGATTTCTCTGCACCAACACATGCAGCCTGCTGCAATGGCAGAATGCAGAGCCTTGGCGAAGAGTCTTGGGGTGACAAAACCAGTGCTGCAGCCCCAGAGCAACTTCATCAGTACCCATGCCCTACGTACCTGAAGTTCCATTTACTAGGGACTTACTGGGGTAGCTGCTATGGTGTCAATCAAGGTACAGTGTTTGGTAAAGAGATTGGGCACTAGGAACCTGGTTAGCAGGGACCCAGTGCAGTTACAGTTTGAAATCACATCAGGCAAAACATGGGGGTAACCATGCAAAAAGATGCACTTTCCTATAGTAGCTCTTGGGTACTTTCTTTGTATTCTGCATGAAAACACAGCTGCCTAAGTTTGCTTTGGACTTTCCAGAGAATTGTCAGAGCCTTTACCACTGGCCAGAAGTGTGCTTCAGGGTTGCATTTTTGTCCCCTTATAATTATTTCTTCTTTAGTTAGTGTCACAGGTGGTGTTCCACAGATCAGGAGTTTAGATATTTCTGCATTACTATACGCTGATGACATTGTTCCCTTGGCTCACATCCTGAGAATACTGTGTAGAGTGGTGGAGGCTTTTGTGGCATTTATGAGTAATTTGGCCTTAGCCTCAAATATTGGTAAGTCCCATATCAAACAGGGCTACTTGGAGTCACAGATATGAAATTCCTGCCCAAATGAATTAAATCAGAAGGTATGATTTTTAATCTCCTGCAGATTGTGGGCCAGATATTTTAAAATATATTTATTTAATAAATTCTATAATGAAGTTGGATTTTTGATAAATATTTAGATAAAATAACTTTTTAAAAGTTACCTTTTCTCTGTGTCAAGCTCCTGGGGGATAACTTAATTTGCTCTTCAATCGCTTTCCAGACACTTGTTTACTTTAATGAGGTGTAAAAACTGCTCCTGGAGCCGAAATAATGGCATGGATGTGAGAAGGTGTTTTTCTTCCCTTTGCAGGAACACCATTTGAGTTGGACCACCGAACTTCCCCAACTTGCAAAGGCACCTGCCCTTTCACGACTAAATAAAGTGAGATCTGGAGAAGGTAACCCTTTGTTTCCCGATCCAATTGACACCAAACCCATTGGTAGGGGAGCTACCCCAGGAACTGTTTTTGAGTGACCACAGGGGAGGGGACTGCTAATTTGCTTGGCTATACTGCTAAGTAGGAAATAAAACAATTATCTTGGAGAAAATGCCAGTCAATTCTATCACACTCCACTATATCAAATAACAAAAAAGTCACTTAATCTAAATCTAAAGGGACTTAAAGGGCAATTTAAAAAAACTGTTTAATGATACACAAATTGCATCAACCATGTTACAGTAGATAAAATTCACATAATACAAGCTATTTTCACAAACAATATATTGCAAACTGGTTACAAAACATCACGAATATGAGAGACAACATTCCAGACATCAAATGTCATCATTAAAACCTGTTAATTTGAATAGATCAAATTGGAAAAAGTGCAGAATGTCACAAATTGTTCATTGTTTCTCAAATTTAACAGAATCAAACAAAGGTGTAGACACGTTTCAGTGGTACGGTAATGTAAAGCCACCTTCTTCAGGACAATAATATGAGCATCTCTCTTGTCAGGTAGTATTCACCCAGATTTTATGGTAGCTCTTAGGAAGGTGACCTCAGTGATCGTCAAAGATCTGGTCAGCTGCATATGGAACTTCTGATATGTTCCAAAGGGGGTATTCTAAACAGAAAGTTCTATAGACAAGTCCTACAACGAATGAATCCCAAGGTCCATAATAACCTTTTACCTGCTTGTTTACATCATGCACTTTAATCCACCTTCCAAGTTTTTTCAGAATAAAGGTGATACTCCTTTCCCATGGGTGAGATGGAAGTAAGAGTTTATGACTCATCCCAGTAGGATATATCAAGAGAAAATGTCAGTAGACAGGAAGAAAAACATTCTTTCTTTTACACTGTTTGGGGTCAGAAGGGCAGGTTGTCTTCAGGATGCTACCACAAATGGACGGTCAGGGCAACATGAATGTTTTTGAGGAAGCCACAAATGAAATGCTAAGAAACCAATTATCATTCTTGTCAGAAGCAAAAGGTTCAAGAACTATTTTGGTGATCCTATCTTACAGGATGTAATAAGTACCACTTTTGCTTTAGAACAATTGGAAAAGTCTTCAAATAAGGATAAAAAGCCTCTACTGAGGATGTATGTAGTGTGAATGCTGTACGTTTTTGTGTGGGTGGACAAACTATATTTAAAACATTTGAAAAAAATGTTCATTCCTTTAGGTGTGGAAATTCTGATCACATTGCATTGTCACCTCAATGCCCCACATAAGGTAAGGAATGCAGAAAATACAGGCGCATTCACACATGTATGTAGGGATTTCAAAAGGAGCCAGCAACAGTATTATACTACTGTTAAAGACAAAGTTTCATGTGTGAATGAAGATTGGAATCACAGTGGAGAGGGTGTAAGTAGTATAGGTAGTGTGTAAGCCCGTGCCTTGAACTACGCACCAATTGTGGAGTTTTGAAAAACTCCACTCTCCAAGCAGAGTTTTATACCTTGCTCCTGCTCCCTCAAAGTCAAGTTACCAAGCATGAGCGCGGAAATTCCACCTCCTGGCAAGATTTCTCAACAGGGATAGTCAGATTTCTCAATGCGGGCGGTCGAGAGAGATCATGACTGCTCGAGTTGGGAAACATTACATTCACGTTGAGAAAGTTTCCGCTCAAGTACAAAATGTATTTGATATGTAATAGAAGGGGGTTCCCCAAAGGGATTTTTTTGGTTATAGGCAGGAAAAAAGGGGAGAATTTACAGCAAAATAGACAACAGCACACCCTGCCAAAATAGATATCAATGGTCCCATTAGGGATCCACAATGTTATATACGGGGTGACATTAGCAGAACATCAGAGCCATAGACATTACTGGTATTTTAGACATATAGTTTATTTATTGACATGGTTTATATAGATTTTTTTAACCAAATTAATGGTTTTTATAAAAGACATTTCATTAGTATATATTTTTCAATGTGTGATAGAGCAAGGTAAAACAGGTTCAGTGTATAAATAATTCAAATAGAATGCATACATAGGTTTCACACACTCCCTGACACACAAAAGCAACTCTCACACTGTCCAGAGATGACTACTTCACTCGCTACCTCATTCATTCATATAATGACATACACAGGGGGGGGGGGGGGAGGAGAAAGGGGCATCCGTGGCTACAATGGAAAAAATTGATGGTTATTAAGGCAAGGGTGCAAATTATGGACGCAGAACAGATGACCGGATGTAGTCCACAAGGACTAAGCTGCTGCAGTCCATAGAGTTCACGCCAACGCGCGTTTCGGTGTTAAATGCCAAAGTGGGCCACACCTTCTTCAGGGCGGGGGTACATTCAAACAGGGAGGGGAAACAAACGAGCTGTGAATAAAAAGCATTTTTTCATTAAATAATTCCGAGAATCGATGAGGTATTATATATACATACATTTACATTTTACATTTTTCTGTTTAATTAGAATGATTCACTGTTTTCTTTCATATAGTCTAGGCTCTGGTGCAGCGGGCGTCACTCCCAGAATCAGAGAACTTCCCAAGAATGGGAAAGTTTACAATAGACCAGGTTAAATCAGGATTAGAGAGGAAATCTAACCCATCAATCATTCACACATTCATCCATCATCTCATGTATCGCATTTATTATTTACTCGGGCGTCAAAGTTACATTTCTGTATGACTGGGGGGATATAAGGAGGTTCCTAATAGTCTCGGTCTTTATATAAATTTAAAGAAAGACGCCACCCCAAAACCGATATCCTGGGGTTCACACGGACACCCTAGTGGAACTCCTATTTTTGGCAAGGGATGGTGGTACATTTAGCCTGTGGTATTGATACTTTTTTTAAAGAAAATAAGTCAGAACTAAGGGTTCTTAAGGAACCTAGGGGTAACCAAGAATCTGCTTACCAAGTGTATATGGACGATGTGGCATATACTTTTTTTCACTGATTAATTCACAGGATGATCCCGACTGTCGACTCGATGAATGAATGGAGAGGGTTCCACGTACTGTCAGGGGGAAAAAATCCTCCTATATACTCATCTGTGAAACATAGAAAGGTGACTTAGTATATGTTTCCTAGGTAGAGGGAACACTCATAAGCTATGCTCGAACACTCATAAGCTATGCTCGAAGGGATCGAGGCGAGGACGGTATCGCCATAATTACCCGATTAAATCAATGCAATGTATCTAGTTAGTAGAGTCAGAAATATGTGGTTCGGACAGCAGGGATGAATGCAAGCTTATCCGGTCCCGGAGGGAAACTGATCTTTTTCTGTTGAGGTCGATAGTAGTTAGCCAATCCGCTGTGGACTAAACAGTGAGGTTGCAGTTAGATGGATAGGACTCACTAGTGAAGGTTTTTATTATATAGACATTTTTAGATGTTAGGGGTACCAACATTGGAATCGGGAGAGGAGAGATTAATGACTTATACAAAAGGTGTTTTAGGGGCTGACAGGGTCTGACCTCACAAAACGCGCTCACCTGGTAGCTGGTTCGTGAACAGTATCGGGTACGAGGGGAGGAAGGCACTAGGAGCAGTACAGCCTGTCGGTCGTTAAAGGGTTTCAGGATAACGAAACAAGTCTGTTGAGAAGGATAGACACAGACTTAGGGATATCAAGTCTTTAAAAGTATGCATAAAGGGGTCGTATTTTAAACTGTCATGTAGCGGCTTGCCATAGATAATCTTCCTGAATAAATGGAATCGGCCGCCGAACTCCGCTCTCGTCCCGGTCTCGAACAGAATATGGTGGATGGTTCCGGTAGGAGGGCCTCCTATTTATATAAAAAATTGATTGGGAATATTAACTAGTATCAGGAGGTGGCCCTTGATATAATTCAGGTGAAGGGCCAATCTGTCCGGCTAGTGTTTTCAATCATCCTCTCGCAATATTTCGGCCTTCTTTGTTGACAAACTTAGCAAGTAAAGACAAACAAAGGACGCCGGAGGTAGTATAATGGTCGGGCTCCATCTCGGATTGGTCGCTCGTAACATGAGAGTGGATAGAGAAACGAGCTTCCCCCAAGGATGTTCTGCTAATGTCACCCCGTATATAACATTGTGGATCCCTAATGGGACCATTGATATCTATTTTGGCAGGGTGTGCTGTTGTCTATTTTGCCACAAAATGTATTTGAGCCAGAGAAAAGGAGCAACGCCATCTTGCACTGTACATGGCGCCATTCATGTTGATTTTCCAACACAGGACAAACACCCAGCACTGGAAAACAACACAAAGTAGCATGACCAACTGCACTCCTCTGCTGTGGAACTCTGCGTAGTGTGGCATAGTTTTTTGGTCACTTCACAGAGTTCCACTTCAACTCCGCAAACCCCACCCAGGGTTAGTATTGTGCTATCCATTTAAGAGTTTTGTCAGTGTAAGGAGGAGCAAGGAGTAAGAAGACCACCCAAGTGTGCAATTTGTGTATTGAATGTGGAACTGGAACAAATGGAAGATTCTGGTTTGCCCTGGACTATAGTTTCCAAGGATTACTTCCAGAGGCGTAGGAAGGGGGTGCGTTGGGTGCGGGCCACCCCAGGTGTCATCACTGGGGGGGGGGGGGCAATAAAATGTAAAAAATATGTTTTAAACACATATTTTTGCCATTTTGTCAAGCTGGGGGTGACAAGAATTCACCGGGGGGGGGGGTGACAAAATGGCATAAATATGTGTTTTACACACGTTTGCTATTTTGTCTAGCCGGGGGTAAAAAGAAATGTTCTGCACCTGGTACCACCGGACCGTGATACGCCACTGATTACTTCATGCAACAGTTTGGAGACATATTGTGTTTGTGCATCCCAAATGAATCAGACATAATCGCAGAAAGCTTTGATAGTTTAGGGATAGATCTCATGGGTTATGAGGAGGTTGATATTGAAGTTAAAGGTAGTTTGGCCCACATTAAATTGTATGTTGCAGGTAAAGGTGTGAATGGAAAGTGGGAATCCTTTTTAACCCCAGAAGCATGGAGCCCAAATTAGTTATAACTGATGACAAAAAGAAGTCTGGGTGAATATACAGTTTCATAAGGTATTCACTGAATACAGAAGCTTCATCAACAGCAGTATGACTGTGAGTTTTCACTTTATCCAGGTTTATGCACATACCAAGTTTGTATGCCTTCCCTTGTGCACTCACACGTTAAATTGTTCATGTAGTTATGAGAGACAGATTTACAGGTTCATGAGCCCAAATCTGACATAACAATAGATTTATAGAGGTTAAAATGTATGGCTGGCAAAATGAAGGTCTGGTGTGGGCCACCGTTTTTGGCTACAGGAGCTAATAAATGACCCTCATTAACTCAAAAAGTAGAACCCTTTTTGGTTACAATTTTGGTAATGAAAGGGGCTTCCAAGGAGGAAGAATGCTGAGAAAGTTGTTATATGGAGATACACGGTTACTCAATTGCTTAATTTATTAATTATTGAAAAGGTTAACAAATGGTTTGGTCAGCTACAAAATCATCTTTTACAATTCATCATAACTACATGGTGTCACACAAAGAGTGATAACAATACAGCCATTACTGCTTTTGCTTTGTAGCAAGAGACCAACAAACTTCATTTCATTTCATAAATGTCTATTGAAGGATAATGCACAATTTGTAGTTCAGGATTACATTTATTTTAATGGGGATGAAATGTTATGAAAAGCTAGGTTTCCCAAGCCCTAATCTTTGCAAGTAGAGGTTGTTCCTGCCGCAATGTTAAGAATGTTAATTAGAAAACAAATGACTAACGACTTGGGGATATAATTTAATGTTGATTGGTGGCAAGAGATGTGACTGAGACTGATTCAATATAAATGGTGAATAATGCAATACCTTACTTATTTACACGGGTTTATCAAAAGTCTTTTTAACATTATTTCAAGAGTTAGGCCATAAATGCTTCAGTAATGCATGTTATGGGTTCACAAGACGTTCATATGATGGTTTACCTAATGTCTTATTAATATGATTTAAGAGTTAGACTATACATGCCTCAGTGGTTCACAAGAAGCTCATATAGTACTACTTAGCATTGTGAGCGATGTGCAATAAAACCTTTAAATAGGGAAATTGATTGTTTACAGATTAACTTTATGCTTCATAAAGTACAGTACCAATCCTTTCTGGTACTCTAAAAGACCACATTTATCAATGTGAAAACTATGAATATATTGCCAAACAGACAATCAATAGCTTACTTATCTGCATTATGGGACCCTGTATATAATGCACATGGGCAATACATTTTTTGCAAATGTGTAGACTGGATAAAAAGCTATTCATTTGGGTTCCTTCTATCAACTACTTAGGGGAATCAATCAATCACAGTTGATAAAGCACAACTACTCACCCGTGAAGGTCTCAAGGTGCTGGGGGGGAGGAGCGGCTCCGTTGAGTGCTGGGGTTATCGGAGTAGCCAGGTTTTGAGGTTCTTCCTGAACTGGGACAATATGGGGGCTTGCCGGAAGTGGAGGGGGAGGTTGTTTCAGGCTTTGGCTATGAGGTAGGAGAAGGACTTTCCTCTTGTTCTGGTCTTGTAGATATGTGAGACAGTTGCCAGAGAGAGACCAGCTGATTGGAGGTGTCTTTTGGGTGCATGGAAGTAGAGGCATTTTTCAGGTATGTGGGTCTGGTGTTGTGAAGGGCCTTGTATGCGTGGGTGAGGAGTTTTGAGGTTATTCTTCTTTCAACTGGGAGCCAGTAGAGATTGCACAGGTGTTGGGTGATGTGACTGCGATGAGGATGTCGAGCATCAATCTGGCTGCAGCGCTCTAGATGGTCTGGAGTTTGCAAATTAGTTTATTTTTTAATCTGATGTAGAGAGGGTTCCCTTAGTCCAGTCTGCTGATGGTGAGAGCGTATGTGACAGTTTTTCTGGATTCAGATGGGATCCACCTGAACTTCTTTCAAAGCATGTGGAGGATGTTGAAGCAGGTTGAGGATATGGCATTTATCTGGTGGTTTATTGGGAGAGATGAGCCTAGTGTGATGCTGACTTTTTGTGCACGGTCTGTCCGAGTGGGGGGATTTCCGAGGGCAGGGGCCACCAGGAATTGTCCCATGTGGAGGTGGTATAGCCTAGGATGAGGACTTCTGCTTTCTTGGAGTTACATTTCAGGCAACTGTTCTTCATCCAGGTGGGAACAGCTTTCATCCATTCTTGAAAGTTGTGCATGGTGATGTTGAGTTTGTTGATGAGGGAAAGGATAAGATGGATGTCGTCAGTGCAGGAAAGAATGTTGAGCTTGTGGTTCCTGACGGTGATTGTGAGGGGGGCCATGTAGATCTTGAAGAGGGTGGGGGTGAGGGAAGAACCCTTGGGTACTCCACAGTTGGTCTCTCTCGGTTCGGAAATATAGGGAGGAAGTCTGACCCCATGAGATCTGCTGGTGAGGAACTAGCAAATCCAGTCAAGGGTCTTGTTGCAGATGCCAGTGTCATGGAGTCTGGCAGCTAGGGTGCGGTGGGAGACTGTGTCAAAGGCAGCCGAGAGGTCTAGGAGGATGATGGCTGCCGTTTCACCCCAGTTGAGGAGGGAGCAGATGTTGTCAGTGGCAGCTATTAGGATGGTCTCGATGATGGGGCTGCTGTGGATTTCACATTGGGAGTTGTCCAGGACATTGTTAGCTTCAATGAGGTTTTCTAGGTGGGTGTTGTGAGAGGCTGGCTCAGTATATGATGTGCAGTACACTTATGTAGGTGGACACCTTACACTGATCCAGACAACACTTGTGGTGATTTTAATTGTCTTAGACAACATTAGAAAGCTCTCTAAGTGGTAGTTGTGGAAAGCAGCCTTCACACTTAGTCCAGAAGGAGTGTAAAGCAGCCTGTTTTACCAGAACATAATCTTATAGGTATAGATTAAGTGAAAAAGAACTACAAAAAGTATTTATAAAAATATGTATTTATCATAAGACACTCTACGGATATCTCCTAGCTAGAGATATTCACAATGCACACAAAACTTTACAATAGAAACAGGTAAGTAGCATGCAATACACAGTGGTCCCCAGGGGGAGACCAAACCATATACTAAAATAGCGGTATTTGTGAACCACGACTCTAGCCAAGACAACACTCAGAGGACGTAGAAGTGCTGGGGACCCAAGGAACCACCCAAGGTGAGTATCCAGGAGCCCACTGAGGTTGTGTGCAGTGTAGGAACACAACCGCATTCTCTGTTTAAATCAATGTGTAAGTTGCTGTTGTATTTTAAAGAAAGATGACCCTTACCAGTGAATTCTGAAGAAACTCCATGGAAGACAAGAGGTTGGAGAGCCTCCACATCCGTGGATACTCTTGGAACCATGTTACCTGCACCAAGGAAGCCAGGTGCATAGGTGGAGCATCCAAAACTGTCGTCCAACTCAATGGATTACTTCAGGAAGATGCCGCTGCTGGAGAAGTTGAAAGTGTCCGGTGGAATCCAAAGGTGGATTCAAGGTGAAGAGTACCTGCAAGCAGAGGGGACAGAGTCTAGGTCACTCGAGGGTGACTAAAGGGCAGGGAAGAAAAGTGAACACTGATGTTGGGTGTCTCTGAAAAGATGACGGTGACCTTGCAGCTGCACCTGTGAGAACCAGGAGACAGTGTAAGATAAGGAGCTGTTAATGAGCCGTCTCATGTCGGATATCGAGAGTTGAGAGGTCGTGTCTGTCGGGAGCACCAACAAGCCTTAGCAACTGCAAACAACGTGGAAAGCAAAGAAGGTACTGTGTCGGGACCAGCAGGTCCAGGAGACTCACCATAAGTCGGGGAGTCAGGGCAGGCCCCAAGCAATCAGGAGAGCCCAAAGAATTCAATGGTGACCCTCAATAGTACCCTCAGGCTGGAGTTACTGGAGTCACAAGAGGACCTTGAGCAACTCAACAAAGAAGCAGGCCCATGGTGCAAGCGATGTGGTGTGGTCAAAGATTCTGGTCACTGGAGATGCTTGAGGTTGGGGCTACTTAGATCCCACAGTTCTTGTTTGAAGGAAGCCAACCAGTCTTTGTGACTGCAAGTCGACTGAGTGCACAGGGGTTTGGTTCCTGCGGCTCTGACAAGGGATACTGGCCTAAAGCTTGGTGAGAGGACAGGGCAGGACTAAAGGGATGTAAAGAACCACCACTTGTTGAGCCTTTCAGAGTCCATGGGAGCCCAGGAACAGCAGACAAATCAGCTTAGTTGCAGTGCCTGCAGATGCAGGAAAGTGACTCCTTCACTTCAATGCAGATTCCATCAGGTGTCTTGGATACCCACAGGCCTTAGAAGGTTGCCTGTTTGGAGCACAGGCATGGATGTTGCAGCAGATGAGTAGGGAGAAGAGATCAGGAGCAGCAGGAGGCTTCCTGGTTGCAGCCTTGATGCTCAGACCAAAGTCTAGTGAAGTCCAGAGTGCCCAGATGGTCGATGTTGAAGTGGTATATGAATTTTATCATGTCCCATGATGAATCTAGGGACCCCCATCAGGTAACCCCTTTATTAACCTAAGAAAAGGGTTGGGACGATTCAAGGTTCCCTCCCAGGGGAGGAGTTGGACAGTGGGGAGGATACTCACATGTCCTTTGTACAGTTTCACGCCAGAGCAAGAGCCAGTGGCTCCCTAAGCTGGTTCGAAATGGACTATACAAGGAGGGCATCAAATGTGTCCTCCGAGCAGGCTGAGTGGTGCTGGCAAGCACTCTCACCCGGCCACATACACTAAACCCTGTCTGGGAGGTGATCAAACCTCCCTGTGACAGAATACCTATTGTTCTGCCTTCCCCTGCTCGAGCTTCCCTCAGCAGCAGGAGGGCAGAATGGGGTCTCAGGTCGACAGCAGCCGTGTTGTGCTGTCTGGGTCTAGAAGACTGGTACCAGGAGCACTGAGGGCCTAACGGGCGGCCTTTCGAGTGCTTGGAATCATCTTACTGTTTGAAACCTAACATGACAGTATCTGTTACAGTCAGTTTTGAGATGGTCATCGCGTAATGACAGGGTGCCTCTCTATATGTTTTATGGCTGTCTCACTTACAACCCGGAAGAATGGTCTCCAAAGGCAGTAGGGGTGTCCTGCTCATGCAAGGGCACCCTTATACTTGGAACGGAGCACCGTGCTTTCAGGATTGAAAAGGCCTGCTGAAGGGGTGACATAGATTTTAAGTGCAGTGACCCTAGATACAGAGAACCTATATCTTTGGTAACTGCTGTTAGCACTGGCGTACACAGGCTGCAATGGAAGGCCTGTAGTGACAGTTTGAATGGTCTACCATATGTGGCATAATACATGGGGGACCCCTGTGGTACCTATGATCTGGGCACCTTAGTACCATATACCAGGGACTTATAAGTGTACCCCACTATCCAATATGGGATTTACCTAAGTACTTACCATAAGAATTTAAGGGAGAAAGCAGAGAGATGGGGGCCCTGATTAGCAGGATCCCAGCCTGACTAGTCAGAAACAGAATAGCACCAGGGCAAAAGTGGGGGTAACCATAAAGGCAGTTCCTACTTTCCTACAGTTGTTGACAGCCTTTTGGATGACCTTGGCTGCAAGTGGAAGCAGGGAGATGGGCCTGAAGTTCATGAGGTTTGTCGGGTCTGCGATGGGTTTCTTCAGGAGTGTTTCCAGTCGTCTGGAAGTTGGTGGTCTAGAAGGAGCAGTTGATCATAAACATAGTTTGGTTGCCATGGCAGAGGCGGCTCTGTGGAAGATGTGTGTGGAATGGGTTCTGAGAGTGCTCTGGAGTGGATGCTTTTCAGGTTCTTCAAGGTGTGGTAAATATTTGATTTACCGTCTTAATTTCTATGCAGGTAAGTACTTAAACAAGAATAACTCAATCGGAAAGAAAGAGACAGAGTCCGTGGTGTTAGAGTTCTTAGGGGTTTTATTCCTTAAAAAGGAATGGTACCAGACCGGATATCGTATTCCTGCCACCACAGGGGTGCAGGAAGGGATAGAGCCATATTTTATTGACAATACATAGCTTATATACTTAAATCATATTATAGAAACCAATACAGTAGGCGTAACAACTGAGAGAAACAAGATAAGACACACACGTGGTAGTGATACGTAATTAGAAGGCGTGAACTAGGCGTGAAACATAGAGGTGGGTGCTAGAAACGTCACATGTAAGTGTCATAAGTGGGTGGCAACAAAAGCAGAATCTTGCAATGTCAGCAGAAATCTGAGGCCTGGATGCGCGCGCAGCTGCATGACGTGTGCATGACGTGTGACTGGAGGGTGCAGGGGACTTGACATTTACACTTGCGGAAAGAGACAGAAGTCTGGCATGTCAGATCAACTTGTACCACTATCATATCTGATATCTGATGTTTGGGAACCATATTATCTAGAAGAGAAAGGTCTCTGGGGCAGAAGCTATTCTATACTGACTGTGAGTGCGTGTATAAGCGTCTAAGTGTCTACATGAGATGCGAGGGGGCATGGGCCTTCCATGGTAACAGAGGCTATGAATTACTTGCACGGAGACAGTGAGGCCGGGCCCTTTGCTCTGCAGCTGGGGGAATGTTTACTTAAACTAGTAGGCAGGAATGCATTTTCGAGGAGCGGAATAGATAATGCGAAGGTTGAATTCGGTCTTGGCAGGCAGCAGGCTGAGCTAAGCGCCGTGGGCCGCGCAGGGAGTAAGGCAGAGGTCACGGGTACAGAGGCAGCCCAGGCTGAGGCGTTCGGAGTCAGAAGACAGAAAAAGGCTCGATGGCAGAATTCGGGGCCTGCTTCGCCAGAGCTGAAAAACGTGTAAAGTACACCACAAAAAGACGTTGGCATAGCATACTTAGGAACTGAATATTCAACCCGTTCATGGCGGGTCTGAAAGAGGACATGTTAACGTTGGACGCAAATGTATTTGCGTCTTCATAGCTGGCACAGGAGGGAAGTTACATGCACTTTAAACTCGTACATGGAGACGGTGGGGTACACGTTAGGGAACATTTCTTGACCATAAAATTTATATTTCCTCATTCCCTCCTTGTTCCCTACGGACCCTTCATGATATATCGATCCTCATGAATCGATCAGTCTGTTCTTGTAACACCATTTGCTCTTTTTTCTTCTTTTTGCGTTTTGAGTGAAAACTGGAATGTGCAATGCACGATGTGGCACACAGTCCACAAATCGCTGGCCCACATTGTAGGCACAGGCAGCAACTGAATACTATGACAAGGGCAATGCCTAGGAAGGATAGGATCTTCCATCCCCAAGCAGTAAGCGTTGTCCAGAACCAACCGGACCAAGTCCAGGTGCCTGGATTCTGATGTATCAAACTTGCAATTTTATGAAGACGTGTAATAGCTTGGTATACCGTTGGCGCGTTTTCTGGAATGAAAACACAGCAACTTGACCCGATGACCTTACAAGCTCCGCCTCTGTCTGCCAAGATGACGTCAATAACGAGACGGTTTTGAAGAACAACAACCCGCATGGCGGACTGCTCCTCTGTTAAGTTGCCTAGAGCGGAGGCAGTTTCATTCACTACTGCTTCGAGTGTTCTAGTTAATCTTCGTATTAGTTTACTGTTTTGGACGGGGCCTGTGAAGAAAAAGAATCCTTTGTTGAAATCTGTGTATTGCTCCCATGCCGTTTCTGTATAGTCGACAATCGGGAGATCTCTTCTGAGTCTACTCTTTACTAGATTAGTATTTCTGTGATAATCAGGAGGGGCTAGGAAAACAGGTGGCAGAAGGAAGGCAATATAACAGGTACCATCCCAATCTGGAGGTAAGCGTATGTATGCGGTATGACCACAAACAAAATAGGAATGACGAGTAGCTCTAAAGGAAGACTTGCCATGATCACTGAATTCGACCACGGTAGTACATTTACTATGACCTAAGTGTACTGAACCCTTCTTTCTGACACATAAGTCACCTGTGACTGGTAATACTGACATAGCAGGGAGAACTGGTGCAGCTTCGGATTCAACAGTAAGAATCATGAGGTTAATTGTATAATTACCTAATCCATATACTTCATTTTCTAGATCAGTTCCTGTCCTAATGGGAAGTCCCTTCTTGTCAGGGTAGCAGACGTTGAGCAGAACTAGGTTCAGGTTTCCCCCAAATCCAATTCCCCTCGAAAACAGCAATATCAGAGTCTAAAGAATTAATTAATCTAAACCATGCACCGCAGGAGCCATTGTGAGTGAACGGGTACGGGAAGAGAGGCAGAACTCCCTTATATTTCTGATAGGGAGGGAGTCGGCCACATATCCAACAGTTTGTAGCATTGTTAGTCTGATGGGAGTGATGTAACATACTAATGAATGTGTTGTTGCGCAGCGCAAGCCTGTAGGAGAGTTCATGAGGCGGTAATTCACTAAAAGAATGTTCGGCTGTTACATTGTAAGCAGATTGTTCACGCTTGAAGATAGGGTAGTATATTGGCAATAGTATACTAGCAACAATAATCAAAAGACTTAGAAAAAACATAATCAATAATGTCACTATACAGTGACTGCGGAGTGATTTACAGTATGTACGTTTCTTGAGTTGTCTCTCTCTCTCTGTATCTCGATCTAGGGGATACATGTCAGAAACTATTTAACCGATTCACCTAGGGGAGGACTTAAACAATTAAACTGTCTGACTTGCTAGATTGAAGTTTTGTTCGATACTCCTCTTGGGGAGTTTTCTCTCGCTTGGGAATTTTACAGTCACTAGATTCGAGGCAGTCCTTTGAGGGGGTGGACGAGTCAGTTTCTGGCAGCAGTTCATTGCATTTTTTAATATGACTCGTGTGGATCCACCCCTTTCGGCCTTCCACCTTGATCGCGGTCCTCGTGGTAAGAAGGACGATCTTCGGCTCTTTCCAGCGGGGCTCCAGCGGACTTTTCCTGTCGAAGTTGCGAATCAACACAGCATCGCCGGGACGGACATCATGTGGCTTTACATCCGTGTTGTCGGGAAAGGCTGCGGCAACCTGTGAACGACATGATTGGAGTGCAGACATCAAGGAGGCAAGATAATCTGTCAGCATATTACAATCAACATCGGTAATTTTCTTAGGCATGGGCGTCCCCCACATATTCGGTGGTCTGCCAAAGACCACTTCATACGGGGATAGCCCTGATCTCGAATGGGGGACCATTCTCATGTAAAACAGTGCAACGGGCAGGGCGACTATCCAGTCGACCCCTTTCTCTTTACAGATCTTTGCAAGGCGGCTTTTCAATGTCTGGTTATGCCTTTCTACAAGGCCAGCGGCCTCGGGATGTCGGACACAATGGAATCTCCACTGATATCCTAGCAGAAGGGAAACCTGTTTCATGAGTTCGGATGAGAATGGCTGTCCGTTATCTGAGTACACGATACGAGGCAAGCCGTACCGTGGGAAGAATTCTCGAACCAGCTGCCTGGCAGTGGTCGGGGCAGTGTAATCTGGGACTGGATATGCTTCGGTCCAACGGGAAAGTGCACAAACAACTACGAGGACATACTTAAATCCTCGACAACGGTCCATCTGGATATAATCCATCTGGAGGACTTCAAAAGGGTGATCGGGAGGATGAAATCCACCTTGCTCCACAGGGACGCTTTTACCTGGATTGAACTGACAACAGATCATGCAAGTACGCACTTTCTGTTTTGCTGCTGCTCGTAAGTGTTTGTTGTACCAGAGATTCTGTAAACTGTCTAACATAGCTTTTTCTCCTAGATGTGCTGGACTATGTGCTGTGTTTATTATGATTTGAACCATGGAGTCAGGGAGAAACCATGTAGATTTTCCCTTCGTCATCCATCCTTGATCTGTCTGAATCCCTCCTAGTTCAGTCCATTTCTTGATTTCATCTGGAGTGGCATGTGTCTGAATATCGATTACATCTAGTGTGGGATCCCTAACTGACATACACTGTGTCGGTACTATTGTCTTTGTCACATCAGTTGTCTGGGTGTGAGTCAACGCTGTATGTTTTGCTGTTTGGTCTGCCAGGTCATTACCCTGGGAAACAGAATCTGTAACTTTAGTATGTGCTTTACACTTCATGATGGATATGCCTGAAGGCAGATGTATTGCGTCTAACAGGGCTTGAATGAGGGAACCGTGCTGGATCTTGGCACCGTGAGAGGTCAAAAAACCTCGTTCTTGCCATAACACTCCGAAGTCGTGTACGACTCCGAAAGCATAACGGGAATCTGTGTATATGTTAACATTTCTGTTCTTGGCTAGTATGCAGGCTCGGGTCAGAGCGATGAGCTCCGCCGCTTGAGCAGACAGTGTGTCAATACGATGTGTTTCTTTAACTTCAGTTTCAGTGGTCACTGCATACGCGGCCACTAACTCTCCTGTACTTGTTCTCATACATGAACCGTCCACGTAAAGTGTCAGGTCTGGATTTGTCAATGGAACATCTGTTAAGTCTCGTCGGGGCTTTGTTACTGCATTAATGATCTCTATACAATCATGCGGGCTGGATCTGTCATAATAGAGGGTAACAATGTTGCGGGGTTTAGAATGTTACAGCGTCTGATTTCTATGTGTGGCTTGAATAGCGTCAATTCATAACCTGTCAGTCGTGCTATAGTTAAGTGTTGAGTCTGGGTTCGGTTTAGAAGGACTTCTACAGAATGTGGAACTTGTACTGTTAATGGATGTCCTAATACAATTGAATCGCTTTGTCTGATTGCTAGGGCTGTCGCTGCAACTGACTTTAAGCACGCAGGGAGTGCCTGGGCTACTGAATCCAATGTACTTGAAAAATAAGCGCAAGGCTTATGCGAACCTGCTTGATCTTGAGTGAGGACAGACAACGCTGTACCATCACGTTCTGTAACAAAAAGTGTAAACGGTTTGCTGTAACATGGTGTCGCTAGAACTGGTGCTTGACATAAAGCTTTCTTTAATTCCTCAAAAGCCTGTGTATGTTCCTGAGTCCAAGGGAGGGCAGTCGAAGTCGCTGCCTCCTGTGTTGTCAACTGAATGAGTGGTTTAGCTAGAAATGCATACTGAGGAATCCATTGTCTGCAGTACGAGGTGAGGCCTATGAAGGCCCGCACTTCCTTTTGTGTCTGGGGTTGTGGCATATTTACAATTAACTGGATGCGATCAGGAGTGAGCTGTCTCCCCACTTTGGACAGCAAGTGACCCAAGTACACAACTTGCTGAACACAGAATTGTAGCTTCGAAGGAGACACCTTGTGTCCCTTGTCGGCCAGAAAATGTAAAACCGTCAGTGATGCTTGCTCACATTCGGGCTCACTTCGTGCGGTGATCAGCAGATCATCGACGTATTGCAGTAAGGCAGTGTTAACTGGCATTTGGATACAATCAAGTTGTCTTTTCAGTGCTTGGCTATAGATGCTGGGGCTTTCTGTGAATCCTTGAGGTGCGCGTGAAAATTTGAAACTTCGTCCATTTAAACTGAATCCGAAGAGATATTGGCTCTCCGGATCAATGGGCACACTGAAGAAGGCGTTCTTGAGGTCAATTACAGTAAAGAACGTTGCTTCTGAATCAATGGCAGTCAATAAGGAGGAGATATCAGGAACCACAGGGTACTGTGGAACAATGCATTTATTCAGTTCTCGTAAATCAATCACCAGCCGATATACTGGCGGTGCATTGGGATCAGTACGTTTAAGAATTGGAATGATAGGGGAATTACAGATATTGGAGTCGGTCTCTACGACCACTCCTTGGGCAATGAGCTCTTCAATGATTTCCAGTAAAGCCACTACAGCATCGGGTGGTAACTTGTATTGTCTGATTCGGGGTAAAACAACACCTGGCTTGAGTGTAACACGATATGGTGTAATGTGCATGCAGCCTACATCGGTTGGGCCTTGTGCCCACAGGTGTTCTGGTACATTTTTCAATCTGACATCAAACTCTCGTAATACATAGTGACCTTTGAAGTCTCGCAGGAAAAGTCTAACTCCTTCCGGAGAGCAGCATATCACGGCTCCTAGAGCCTTCAGTGTTTTGATACCTAACAAGTTTTCTGGACATGATTTCGTGAGTAACAAGTCTGTAACACGTGCTAATGGACCTACCGCTAAGGGGACAGGTTTTGATACTTCATTTACAATAGGCTGTCCTGAAAAACCAAGGGAAACATTCTGTGAGCCTGAGAGGGGTGCCCCTGGGACTTCATCATGGCTGATCGTTGTGCGGCTTGCCCCTGTGTCAATTAAAAACTTTCTGTCTTTTCCCAATACTTGACTGTGTACATAAGGACCCTCTTGTTCTACAGGAATCTCAATAAGAGGCAAGCCCACCTCCCTCTCTAGGCTGTTTCATGTGTATCGCTGATAATCGGGGTAATCTGATTGGGCATACTGGCACATCTGTCGTGAAACTTGCTGTGTCGCGGCAATGGGCTGTGGCTGTGATGCCGCTGTGGCCTGTCCTGTATGTGATGAAGCATGCATCGGTTGTGAATTCTGCGAAGTCTGTTGTTGGCCCTGGTCTTGTCTAGGCGGATGCGGTCTTTCTTTAGTTTTACCTGTTGCTATATTGTGTTTCAGGACTGGACATTCATGTACGTAGTGACCTGGCTGCTTGCAATAGTTGCATGTCCCTCTAACGGGAGCTGCTGAATTGTTTGTCTGTGTCCCACCCTTTTTCTGACCATCAGCCGGGGCTGTCTGGGCAACTAGTATTTTCATTTTCGTGTCTTTCATAAGTCTTTGTTCATGTTCCTGTTCCTCTCTGATTCTGTTCTGATGATATTGTAACATTTGTAACATCTGGGATGGCGTATTTGCTTGCCATGTGCTTTCGACTTTATATACTCGATTCTTAACTTGCGTTAGGGAGTTCTCTACTAATTTACTTACAAAAAGGTGTGGGTATGACTCGCTACTTGGTTTCAGGCCACTATTTATAATGAAACATTTCTCGAATCTTGAATAGAAGTCACTAGTATCTTCATCGTGTTTTTGTTTACAGGCTGAGATTGCATCCCAGTCTTCCTTTTTAGTTGTCAATAATCTTGGCAGGACCTGTACTATCAAACCTGGTAGTGCTTTAGCCTTTTCCCCAAGGCCTAGCCCTGGAGTACGAATCCTTTCCTCGTCTTCTATTTCAGTCCATATAATCTTTTTCTCTCCCACCTCCCATTCTCTTTCCTTGAGCTTCTCGTAGATGCCGGTAGGCAACAGAACCTTTAACAATTTCATAATATCAGTATAGGTGTAATCTCCCATGAGTAACATATCCTTAAGTTCTCTGTGAAAACCTGCGGGGTCTTTATCATGACAGGGTACTAGTTTCTTCATCTCCAATAATTCTAACTTGGTCAGAGGTGTGTATACATACACACGTTTCAAGGTATTATCGGTACCCATGACTGGGTGTACTTCTCGTAATGGGTTCTGCCTTTCAATGCCATGAAGACGCTCCATATGATACATTTTTCTTTATGGGGGCGGAGCGGGAACATATTGTGGGCCTAAGAAAGTGTTATATCGTTGCCGTTGTTCTAGAATTATTTGAATTAACTTAGTACTTAGGCCTCTCCATCTATCCATAAGTAGTGCTTCTAATGTATCAGGTAAAGGACCTGGATCAGAATGTTGATTTCTGTATAACGTGAGGAGGTGCTGAATCATGTATATACCTGCTAATTTCTGCTCGTCTGGGGAAAGGTTCAGAAATGTATGTGCTACTGTGTCATCACTGTATATATTAGTATTGTCAGCCCATAGTACTGCTGACCGGGCTAGTTCTTGTTCATCCATAGAATTGAGTACATGGTACCCCATTCGTTCTCGAAGCATTTTATCAGTGTCTTGAAACAGATATTCAGGAGAATTCGGTTTTGATATGCCAGAGAGAAAAACTCTCTTGCTTTCTGGGCGAATGCCTTTCCTAAGGTAAGTTCCCTTACCTACATACGCTATCATATCTGTAGTCTTTTCTGGTTCTTCAGGTCCTTCCTCCTCCTGGGAGGAGCCATTTTCTTTTTCCTTTTCGTGTATTTCTATTACTGTTTTTCTTATTTTCTTGTACATGCTAGCTATGCAATTCTGTTTATCATGCTTTCCTTCGGCTATATTTTGACCCCACTTGTTTAGGGCTTCCATTTCATCCTGGTCTGTCTCTGGCCTGTCTCGGTCTCTTATTAAGCAATTTATGAAAAAACGTAGTATATATGCTTGAGTGTCAACTTTCTGGTGTGCCAGGGCCTCCTTAATACTTTCAGGGTTTTCCCCAGTCTGGACAAAATGATATATTCTATCTAGGTGATCAGACATATCTGGGAATAACACTAGATAATCTGTAGCTTGCCGCAAACGTAGTGATGCTATCAACATTCTGTCGTCTTTACCAGGTACTGGGTCATATCTGCAAACTGGGAGCTGTTCTTTGAGTATGTCGAGACGGGGTGATTGGAGCATAGGGTGCTTCTGCATGTCCCTAAGGTGTAATCTGTGTGTTGCTGGCGGGGTCTGGTAAACCCCGGTCGCACCTCCTGGGGCGGAGGCTTGGGCATTATCTCTCTGTGGAGTCTGTATATGTACTTGAACTTGTCTCTTAGTGGGATCAGGCAACGATGGATTTGGTATCTTGACCTGAGGTGGGGGAAGTGGTGGGGGTGGAGGAGCAGGCTGTCGAACGGGGGAACTCTGTTGCGGTAATGGTGGAATGTGGTCTGGAGGCGGGTTGCCACCTCCATCACCGTCAGTAGGCGGTACACGGGCAGGTGGGTTGGTGTAAGCGGGCGCTACATCATCTAGATATGAAGCCAGGAATATGTCTTTAGTAGTCCTGTGGTTTACTTTAGTTGGAACCAATGGTGGCGGCAGATTTTTCGGTATTTCTGAATTAATTTCAGGCGAACCCTCGGCCACTAAGTACATGCCATTTACAAGATTGTTTCGTGCACGGTCTACTTGTTCGGCTTTTACTCGAATCCCTTCATTAACTAATTCGTTTTCTCGGACTCTATCCGGCGCTTCTCTAAGTCTATCTTCTCTTCGAAGTTCTTTTTCGGCTCGTTTATGTGATTCTTTACGCCATAACTCTATGGCATCTTTCTGTGATTGTCTGGCTTTCTTTCTCCATAGTGCTTCTTCTATTTTCAGGATGCACTCGGCATCCCATGTTCCTGTAGCGGGCCATCTGTGTTTTTCTTCTAGGTGCTTAGTATAATCAGCCCATAAATCTAGATACAGTATGGCGTCTATGCCATGCTTGTGGTACATGTAATTTCCAGGCGTGTCCCTAGGGGGGATAGGAATTTCTTCCTCTAGCATCCCTTTCCTAGTTCCTATCTGCTTTAACTTATTGAAAAACGGCATCTTGTCTACTTAATACTCGATACTCAATCCTTGCTACTGGACTCTGAACACAATTAGTTACACAAAACACAATAATGCACATTAAACAATCACTCATACCACAACATTAATCACATGAGAGAACATTTTGAACATATATCTCTACCCTCGGAACCAGATGTACTGCTAAACAGCACAGATACACTGTCGAAGACAGTGCAAGAACTTGAATAACGGATATACTGCTAAACAGTACAGATACACTGTCTAAAACAGTGCAGACCGCGTTTGTGTACCCAAACCCGTCTTTACCGGATACATAATAATGCACCCGTCTAGATACGTCCCAGCAATGGTACTCACCGGGAAGCACGGAAACAGAAGGCCTCGGAAAACTCGACTGGACTGGACCGGACTCGACTCGACTCGACACGTGGATATTTCGGAAAACTGGTGGGCCTCTTGACACCTCGGACCTTGCTTCTTTCGGCTAGGCTCTGGTCGGGATCCTCTGCACTCCTCACCGCCTCGTCTGGGTGCTGATCGCAGTCTCCGTCACCTCCGTGGGCCAGAGGGAGATACAGGAAATCCTGCGGG
Organism: Lissotriton vulgaris; assembly: GCF_964263255.1. Lineage (NCBI taxonomy): Eukaryota > Metazoa > Chordata > Amphibia > Caudata > Salamandridae > Lissotriton > Lissotriton vulgaris. The sequence continues at coordinate 1,500,691,486 of NC_141691.1, forward strand.
TACGCGTAGTTCCATCTTGACTGATGGCAGGGGGCAAAGCTTGCAACGCACCAACCGGCGCGTGAGGTGGGGGAGGGGTCCCTATTCGGGCGCCAGAATAATGTGGTAAATATATGATTTACCGTCTTAATTTCTATGCAGGTAAGTACTTAAACAAGAATAACTCAATCGGAAAGAAAGAGACAGAGTCCGTGGTGTTAGAGTTCTTAGGGGTTTTATTCCTTAAAAAGGAATGGTACCAGACCGGATATCGTATTCCTGCCACCACAGGGGTGCAGGAAGGGATAGAGCCATATTTTATTGACAATACATAGCTTATATACTTAAATCATATTATAGAAACCAATACAGTAGGCGTAACAACTGAGAGAAACAAGATAAGACACACACGTGGTAGTGATACGTAATTAGAAGGCGTGAACTAGGCGTGAAACATAGAGGTGGGTGCTAGAAACATCACATGTAAGTGTCATAAGTGGGTGGCAACAAAAGCAGAATCTTGCAATGTCAGCAGAAATCTGAGGCCTGGATGCGCGCGCAGCTGCATGACGTGTGCATGACGTGTGACTGGAGGGTGCAGGGGACTTGACATTTACACTTGCGGAAAGAGACAGAAGTCTGGCATGTCAGATCAACTTGTACCACTATCATATCTGATATCTGATGTTTGGGAACCATATTATCTAGAAGAGAAAGGTCTCTGGGGCAGAAGCTATTCTATACTGACTGTGAGTGCGTGTATAAGCGTCTAAGTGTCTACATGAGATGCGAGGGGGGCATGGGCCTTCCATGGTAACAGAGGCTATGAATTACTTGCACGGAGACAGTGAGGCCGGGCCCTTTGCTCTGCAGCTGGGGGAATGTTTACTTAAACTAGTAGGCAGGAATGCATTTTCGAGGAGCGGAATAGATAATGCGAAGGTTGAATTCGGTCTTGGCAGGCAGCAGGCTGAGCTAAGCGCCGTGGGCCGCGCAGGGAGTAAGGCAGAGGTCACGGGTACAGAGGCAGCCCAGGCTGAGGCGTTCGGAGTCAGAAGACAGAAAAAGGCTCGATGGCAGAATTCGGGGCCTGCTTCGCCAGAGCTGAAAAACGTGTAAAGTACACCACAAAAAGACGTTGGCATAGCATACTTAGGAACTGAATATTCAACCCGTTCATGGCGGGTCTGAAAGAGGACATGTTAACGTTGGACGCAAAAATGCGTCTTCATAGCTGGCACAGGAGGGAAGTTACATGCACTTTAAACTCGTACATGGAGACGGTGGGGTACACGTTAGGGAACATTTCTTGACCATAAAATTTATATTTCCTCAAAGGTGTCTTCTGTTGTGAGTGGGGTCACTTTGAACAGGGTCTGATTGATGGCTTCTCATGGAGGGTAGCTGAAGATGTGAGGTGGTCTTGGAAGTTGTTGTTGATCATCTTAATTTTTAAGGTAGAAGAAGGTGCTGAGTCTGTTGCAAGGGTCCTGGGCTGGTGGGACGTCTGTTGTTTCGCTGCAGGGCTTGGTGAATTCCTTGATGATGGAGAAGAGTTATTTGGTGTTAAGGGAATAAGAGAGGATTCTGTCTTGGAAGGATTTCTTCCTTGTGGATTTGATAACATGGTGGTGCGTGGTGATGGCTGCTTTGTAGGGGGTGGTTGTTTCCGGGGTTTAGTTGTTCTTCCATGTCTTTTCAAGTCATCTGCAGGAGCTCCTGGATTCTTGGAGTGCTGGGGTGAACCAAATTGCTTTTGTATTGTGTCTTCCTGTGACTTTTTAGAGGAGGAGGAGTGTGTTGGCATGGTTAGTGATCCAGCGGTAGAGGTTGCATGCTGTGCTGTGTGCATCTTGCGTAGTCGGTGTGGTACTGATGAGGATGGAGCTCAGCTGGTCTTTAGTGACGTTGTTACAACTTCTGTGAAGGGAAAAGGTGGGTGTGATGGTGTAGAAGAAGTGGATGCAGTGGTGATCTGTCCAGAGGAGTTCCGTGGTGGGGCTGTAGGAGATGCTGTTGTCATTGGCAAAGATGGGGTCAAGTATGTGTCCTGTTTTGTGCATGGGGCAGTGACTAGTTGTTTCAGTCCTATGTTAGTAAGGGAGGGAGGCAGTGTTTGAGTCATTGTGGCTATCCAGGTGAAAGTTTAGATGCCCGAGTGGGATGTAGTCTGTGGAGGCGATGGCATGGGGTGGGATGAGATCTGTGATGGCGTCGGTGAAGGGAGCATGGGGGCCAGGTGGCCTTTTGATGAGGGTTCCACAGAGAGTCAATTTAAGTTTGATATCGATCTGGAAGTGGAGGTGTTCCATGAGGGTCTTTGTGTCGTCCGGGATGGTGTTCATGTGGAGGGTGCTTTTGTAGACAATGGTGATGCCTCCTCCTGGATGGATGGGGTGGTCCTTGCACATGATAATGTATCGGTCAGGGATGGCAGTGGCCATGTCGAGTGCAGAGTTGCCGTTGGTCCAGGTTTCTGTGATGAAGGTGATGTCGGGCCAGTAGTTGTTGAGGAAATCCCTGATTTTTATGGCGTGCTTGTGTAGGGAACATACACTGAGTAGGAGTGGTTTGTGAGTGGTGGTATCCGGTAGGCTGGGAGATGCTGCTGGAGTACAGAGGTGGATGAAGGTGTGGCTACACTGTAGGCAGGACAGAGGGCCTTGCGTATTGTTCAGCATTGAGAGCTGGCAGTGTTTGTTGTATACAGAGTTGATATTGTGGAGGGTGCTGGAGTTGTAGCAGAGGCGGATCAGAGGACCAGGGTCCCTGGCCAAGGCTGAGGTCGGGTCATTTTAAAACTTGTGACTCCCCAAGCCCTCAACGCTTTGGGGCATCTTTTTGCATGTCCATAAACATACACACAAAGAACAACACCCTGGGGTGTTCTGTGAAACACATGACTCTGTAAACTAGGTGGCCATGATCATTCCGCCCCTTCAATAACCACAGTTTTGGCAGGTTACCTTGCTTGCTGAGATTCAGCCTGTGGAAGTTGCAAAGTAATTGTGGTGCATGGAGTTGGTTCCCAAGATCTTTCCACTGGTCCGAACCCTTTCCAGTCAAGGAGGTAGACTTGACCTTGTATTTACTTAGAATCAAGTGTATGTTTGATTTCATATTCTACTTACCCATCAACTTTGATGGAAGCTGGAGTGCATTTTAGACACATTTCTGGATGGTAGGGTTTGAGTAATGAAATGTGTAATACAGGATGTTCCCAAAGTGTTAGGGAAAGTTCCAATTGAACAGCCACTTGGCTAATTATCTTTGTGACAGGGTAAGGTCCTATGAATTTTAGTTTTATTTTTCTATTGCCTCTATTGCCTTTTAACATCAAACATCATAGCAGGAATTAGTACATTACTCCTGCATTGTACTAACTCAAGGTGTTCTTTATCAAATGTTAGAACAGACTGTTGGTTAATGTGATGCTCCTGCACTGAGGTGTGCTTGGAGGTTGCTGGCCATTCAAATGGAAGAATGTTCTAATGATAGCCATATGTGCAACAGAAAGGGGAATAGCTGAGGGTAGCATGTTCTAAATTATTATAAATAAACTCAGCAATTCACAAATGCCTGCTCCAATCTTCAGTATGAGTGATTGCTAAACACCTAAGTTACTGTTCCATCAGTTTCTCGATAAAAGCCAGTAGATACGCGAGCATCTATTTTCATCAATGAACATAATTTCTGCCAAAAATGTGAAATGAATTGAGTGCTTCGATTAGATGTGATCACAATATGAATGCCATGCAAGCGAATACGAGTTTGTGAGAAGATGAGTGATAATTCAATAGCAATCAGTAATTTAGTCAAAGCCATGAAATGCTCCATCTTGGTTAGGTGATCTACCTCTGCTAGAATGAACATGTTTCCTTGACTGCAAGACATTTCTATTATAAAAGTGATGGAGATAGAATGCTATGCCTTTGGGATTTATTACATATCCTAAGAGTTTGATTTCTGAGACATGAAATTAGCACTTTTCAAGTTTTGAGAACAGTCAACATTCCCTTAATCAACTAAAGAGGGCCTTCTCATGCCCCATATGTTCCTGATTGGTTTTTGAGTATATCAAAATGTCATCAATATAGACCATACAAAATATGTCTGAGTATCCTCTCAGTATATTGTTCATTAAATATTGCAAGGCTGCCGTGGTATTGCAGAGTCCAAAGGGCATGATGTAATACTCAAACAGTCCAAATTTAGTCCTGAATGTGGTCTTCCATTCATCATTTTGTCGGACTCTAATAAGATATTGAGTGCCCCCGAGCTCTAACTTGGTAAAAATGGTCGCTCCTTTCAACTGATCCTAGAACATCAGTATTGGAGGTAGAGGATACCTATTTTTTTACTGTCACTCAATTTTTTGCTGTATGGTCTATACACATGAAAAATTCTGAGATTCAGCAGTTTCGTAAGTTAGGTATTTGGCTGGGTACTCTTCATTTGGAGCTTGAAGTACTAACTCCTTTACACAATGTTTCTTACAAATATCTGAATTCATTAGTATTGACCATGCTGCCTGCTGAACTGAGGGGCCATGGAGTGTTAACCAAAGCATTACCAATATAAGCCTAACTGTGATGCACTATTTGAACAAGTCAAATGTGTTCACAGTGATCTTTACCAGTTCTCATAATTATTTGGCACATATCAGAGCAAACTGGTCCCGATGTCAAAGCGTTTCCGTCCACCACTTTTACTGGCTTTCGTATGGCTTTTCTGATACAAGGAATTCACAACTCTCTGCCAAATTTCTGATTGACAAAAATTGCCAGTGGCCCCATGATCTAATAAACCAAGAATCTATAGTTTCTGAACACCTGGTATTTGAACGTGGATGCTAATGTTCAAATGAGCTACATATCTTTGTTGGACAAAGGTCTCAGTAAAGGCCTCTCTCAGATAAGGGACCTCAATATTATTTGTGAAAACTAATTTTTCGAATCCTCCTTGATATTGGAACCAGTTAGCACCACTGTCTGTTATGTTGGTTCATGTTTGACAGTCCTTTATACAATGCCTTCCTTTCCCACAGTACACACACAATTTTAGTCCTCTTCTCTTTTCTCACTCTTCTGTGGTCAAAGGACCCCAAAATCAATTAATTTGCATTGACTCCAAACCATTTGAGCTTTTGCTCCATTTATCTATTACAGGTTTGTTTGGTCATATCACAGTCACATTAGAACCTGATCGAGGCCTATCTCCTTTTCATTCTAACAGTCTGTGATCTAGAAGTTGTACAGTTAACTCTATCAACAACTCACAATTATCTGGATGATTCACAACTTGTGCCAACACATCTTTCAGTTCACTCCTTATAGAAAACGGAAGTTCTCTTCCTAACTGCCCACTCGGTCTCAGCTACCAATCTGTTAAAGGTTGTAATGTAGATTAAATAATCTTGCAACCCTTTCTTTTAGAGTGATGAGCTCTCCATTTTAGGAGATAACATAGGTTTTCCTCTTAAATAATGTTTTCCTTTCTTCACAGAAGTTAGTAACATTTTATAGAATGGGATACTTCTTTCAGTTATGGGAATCAACCAACTAGTGGCATTTCCTCCCAAGTAGGAAAAGACAAAAGCTGTCATGGTCTGTTAATCTGGGAACGCCATTGGTTTACACAAAAGTGAAGCTTACATTGATTATTAAAAATTCCAAATTTCTTTGGATCGCCGTAAAAATGGTTGGTGTGGCTAATGGAACTACAGGTGATTTAAAAACATGAATAGAACTGATAGTAGTCTGCGCAGGAGGGGGAAATGCAAATAGAGATGCTGCACCCTTAATTCCACCCCTTGATTGAGTAAAAATAGTTGTGTGATTAGACGAAGTTCCAGAATCTTTCAAGGGAGGAGGCAGAGTTCAAGTGGTTAGAGTTACATCAGCTCTCTTACTACCTATCTCACTTTTAGTTTGATGGGTCGAACCTGCCACTTTCTCTCCAAATTGTCCATAACTCCTTTCTTAAATCCTGACCTTCAGCCCTAGTACTTCTTAATGCAAGCTGGTGATGGTTTCCAAAATAGTAGTTAACGCTCTGTTGGTGTCCCTCACTCAGGGGCATATTATCAAGAATGGACGTTACATTATCGCCGCTTTTATCGGCAGGAAACTGCCGAAAAAGCGGCGGTAATGGGCTTGATGATATGCTCTATGAATTCCAATCGAAGCCCATGTTAGATGTCTTCATATTTACCATGAGCTTCGATTGGAATTCATAGAGCATATTATCAAGCCCATTATCGCCACTTTATCTGCAGTTTCCTGCCGATAAAAGCGGCGATAATGTAACGCCCATTCTTGATAATATGCCCCCAAGGCTGGTAATATGACAACTGCCTCTCAGTGTTCAAGTGCCTGACCTACAACAAGAAAAAATATTTCGTTTTTTCTAAAAAAAACTTTTACAGCTTTTGATTTACAGTTTAAATCATTTACATTGTCTCTCTCGATCTAGACACAATATGCCTATTTATTCGCGAGAAAATCTTTTAAAATATTTGTTCTTTCTCTTTTAGTTTCTTCACTAGAATTAAACAAGTATCAGGATTTGGCACATGCTGCATGGTTTTCTTAATGTCTCTCTCTGGTTAATGCAGATTGCGCAATTCAATGAATAATGAAGTACCCTGTAAATAATCAAGTATCTTGCATTTTCATCCACCAAGTTCTTTTACTGATGCTCAATTATGATTCTCTTGTCTCAAATTCCTGAACTGCATGCACGCATGAAGGTGGTAAATATCAAATGTACTACGTTTTCTCTTGTCTCTTGAATTACTTGCAGATCATCATGAACTCTCTCCAGGAAGCACAGGGTCCGCAGAGAAAGAAGATATCCTTGATGGACAGATAAGTTGGGTCAGCGAGAGAAACATGGCTTACTAGATCTTCGATTGCTTAGCAAAGGGTGTGGTCCAAGAGCGTGGTATTTACAGCCTTCTGAAATCAAAGATGGCAGCCACCATCACATGGCTGTTTTTAGAACCTTCTACCTTGTTCCAGAACATTCTGGCTCGTTTCAGATGGATTGCCATGTGCTGTCAATGTCTATTTGCTGGTTCATTCCAGAACCTTCTGGTTTGTTCCTGAACATGCTAGCTTGTTCCAGAATTGTCTGGATTGTTCAGATAAATTGCAATGTGCTTTCAAAGTCAATTTATAAGAGATTGGTTGACAACCTTGTTTCCTTTGGCCACAGGTTTAAATTAAGTTTGTTCATTACAGTCCTATTACATGTTACCACTTGTGTCTCAACCCTGCCCTCAAAGCTTTGGGAACCATCTGCACGCATCTACATGAATGTATACCAAAAGGCCAACCCCCTAGGATGATCTGTGAAGCACCCGATTCTGTAAACTGGGTATCCATGTCAGCAATGCAGCAAGGAAAGTTGATATGGGGCATTGTGTTTCTATGAGGATATGGCACATATCTGCTCTCTCATACTTCCTGAGCACTTCTGGCTCCGAAACACCAGGGCAGGCAGCTTTCCGAATGACTCCATTGTTTCTGTGTTGTGGTTAGAATAGGCTTAGAGGCTTATTCTTATTTGTATGTGTGCTGCCACTATTTGAGCAGACATAAATTGAGTGCTTGACTGAAGTTATCATATTGACTTACCAAAGAATTAAACTTCTGCATAATAAATGAGAACTAGACCAACATATTTTCCATGAAAAATCTATGTGAGGGAATAATAAACTCAGTGCAATTAATTTATTTTTGTAACTCAAAAGTCTTTGTCAATCCAGTGCAATGCTTCTGAAATTACTCAATCTGCTAAAGTATCATTATTATTGACTTAGGTTACTTATACTTCAATATCTAGATTCATTGCTTGATATAGTTCAGCTGCTAGACAGTTTTACTTTGCATGCTAGGATACAGTCAAAACCTTAAACAGGGGTTCCATGCTAGACTGCATGAATGTTCATATTTTCAGTTTCTGCAATTTTTCCAGTTTTGTGAAGCATGGGACATCTGCACACAAAATGGGATCCCCCATCAGAGAGTATGCTGAATTGCCACATGCAAGAGTTGTTAAGGTCCTAGTATTCCCCTTGCTACACTTCCATGACAGAACTGTTATTATTATGTGGAGAAGCGTGGCTCAGTGGTTAGAGGCGGCAGACCCAGAAGCTGAGATCGGCCGTGGACCAGGGTTCGATTCCCCGCCTCGGCGGGTCTCAGGCTCAAAAATTCCACGGAGTCGACAATTCTCGCTCTGGTGCCTACTCGACTCACGGGGTCACACTCTGCGACTCTGGCCAATAGCTTGCTTAATCTCCACTACAGCCCCTTGCGGCGGGATGTCTGGCTTTCACCTTGTGGATACCCGGCCGGGGTATCTCACAGGGGAATACCAGGACGGGTTCCCTAAGCAAGCGCCTTGAGGCCCCTGGGTTAAAGTGCGCTATATAAATCGAAACACATTTACATGTTGACTTGAAGCTCATACTACTATGCAAAATATATATAGAAGTCCCAGATAAATAAAGGACCTGCAACATAACAGGAAGCAGCCTGAACATACAGAGGCAGATTTACAATAATAGGAACATGCAGCACAGCAACCAGAGTGGGATTCACATGACTCTGGACTCTCCTAGGTGTTCAATTTTTATATACGTCAGTCTTTGATAGGTTTCTCTTGATGCAGGACAACCCTGGTTTGAAATAATCCAGTCACACACTACGGAAAGTCACATTTGACTGCATTTGGGTGCAGTGTTAAACCTTTCTTCCCCTACAAACGATATACTCAAGTGAGAAAATATTTATTGTTGGGGGAAGAGTAAACATGATAAATGAAGCAAAAAACTCATATAGAATAAATATGTACATCATAGACACTAATATTCAATTGACACTTCATTGTTTTCTGCTCATTTAATAAATTGTCTAGGGGATAAATATTGTAAAGGGAGGTAGACCCTCACCCACTTATTGTGCCATACATCCTCATTAAATCCTCCCATCTCGGTCTGGGGAGCTTTCTTTTCTGTTGTCTAGCATTTACATAGTGCATAAGTGCCAGAAGCATGCAGAGTTTAGAGACGGACCTCTATGCATGGTTAGAGAGGAGTGTGTTTGTAGTATTACCCATGTGAGTGCTGAGATCTGTGTGTCATTCCTACCTTGCCCAGCTGCCTTCTACCTAAGAGATCCTTATGCAAACAAGTCAAGGCTAAGCTTTGACTACCTCTTCATTGCTCTGTCTCACTTAGAGACCTGACTAATACTGTGCGGGTGCCCAGTGAAACTGTTCTTGCACCTCCTCATAGAAGCCTGGTTAGGATCAAGTAGACTTGTCTTTCAAACACCTTAGAAGCCCCGAATGCCCCCAAGTTCACAATTTCAGTGTGTAGTAAGATTTTGGGAAGTGTCTGAGGATCTTAAAACCCATTAATCAGACAGTGTGAGCAAATTTACATTTGAAAACAGGAGTATAATCTTGACGGGGACTCATCATTGGTCCCTAAAAGGTATTTGTTGGAACTAGTATTTTCTGGTTGGCTGAAGCGGTGCTCAAGCCAGGCAGAACCTTCAATTCCTGTCAGTATTAGGTGATTGCACTCACTGTATAGCCTGTGCTCACTCTTGTGTAGCTTGGCACTGAGCAGTCAGGCTTACCACAAGGACAATGTGTAAAGCATTGGAACAGCACTCTCACACAATACACTGAGCATCATAAAAGAGAGTTTGCATAGGTGTATGTATAAAAAGATTGTGTTCAATACACACATTAATTAACTAAACATGAATAATATTCATTCTGGGCATAAATCACACTTGGAATTATTACTATCAATAATAGGTTTAGCGGAGTTAAAATTAAATCAGTGATATGCACACTTGGGAAAAATTCTATTTAACCCAGTACCCTTATGCAGGGTGATACGTTCTCAGAACTGGGCCCACCCTGGCAAATAACACAATTAAAATATACACATTTCTAGGGTGCACCCCAGGTCACAACGGTATCAGGAATGTGTACACACAGGAATTTATAACACTTTTCAGCAGCACCATGGGCCGAGGCTGCCAGGGTAAAACCAATGTCAACATGAGGATTCATTGGGTAATGAACAAAAACAAGTAAAACAATACTGCTGCGTGGTGCAATTATTAGCAGGCTGTTTTCATGCAGCACACTCTCCCACACTCACACATCACTGTAACATGGTGCAAGGGATGTTAGCAAGTCTGTATGGCGTACACTAGCACACACACACACTCGGCACCGAAACAAGGTGCAAATGATGTCTTGCAAGTCAGTTGATAATAAGAATATGGACCCCATGGTACAATCCCTCCCACACCTCTCAGTTACCCCCCACTACCCTGCCCACAGGTTAAAGTCAAACCCTTACTATACCGGTTTAAGGCCGGAGTACACTCAGTCAGGGGTCTAGGGGAGAAAGCTGCATTAACTATCAGGGTGACTAGGGAACCGTTCAATTTAAAAAATCTTTATTCGGTCCAAACAATCATCAAAGCATTTCTTAAATTATTTTAAAACACATTATTTCCACAGATATGTACATTAATAACTATCCTCGTCAATTTGTAAGATGCAGTATAATTATACAGATTAAGGTTTTCAATTGATCTTAGTTCTAAAAATTATTTATCCATTTATAATATTTGTAAGGAATTACATATAAAGTGCAAGTGCATACTCAATTGACCCTTCCCGAGAATACGCAATTGTTAAAAATTATTCTAAAACAATTAATTGATATTGGTATAATACATTCTTAGTAAAACTACTCTGTTTGAATTGAACAGGAAACAGTTGACAAATAGGGGGGTTGGCCACCACCCAGGAATTTCACCCACTTTAAGCAGAGTAGAAACAGACTAGAGGCTGTCCCATTCAATCAAAAGGTTCCCTAATTAGCCTTCTGCACCAGCCCAGTTGTGCAAGGCACAGGGGGTCACGCAGTCTCTTGACCAGCTTACGATCGCTCTCGGAAGTGTTGCCCAGCCCAGCAATTTGCTCTCACCACCCAGGCCTGATCTGGGCAATACTACCTGGCAACATGATGTCATCGGGCCGGGTGAGTAGGGCAGTTGATTCACCGCACTGAGGGCAAGACAGAACACTCAGTGAATGGGGGTGCAGCTATACACAACGTCTGGTACACATTGATCTAAGTTGCACCAGACAATTCGGTCACAATGAACCACAAGTGGGATTCTAAGTATCTCCCTGGAATTGAGGCAAAAAGTCCAGTGCGTGCTGATATGAGTCACACCAGACAATCTTGTCCAAATTCACCAAAAGTTGAGTTCGCCGTACCTCAAAATGTCTCAAATGTCCATTCCACACTTATGTGCAATCCATTGAGAGTCATGGAGTTGCAATACAGTGGATGGAACATCTGCCACGCTTTGAGGATGAAAGTAGCAAGTAGGCCACAAGTATGACCTATGTGAGTAGTGTAGAGTAGTGTCAGAGCTGGGGAAAGCATACGCCGCATGGGACTCCAGAGACCAGGAGCCCGTGCGTGACTCTACCTGCGAGGAGGCACGCCCCACTGCACACCGGCGACTCATAACTGCTCGCCGGGCTCGCTGGCGCGGGTCCCGCATCGCCTGAAGAGCTCCCTGCCATCGGAGCTGACACTGCAGCCGGAGAGGCATCAATTACGGGAAAATCACCGTCCTACTACTGAGGGGGTCAGAGCTGGGGAAAGCATACGCCGCACGGGACTCCAGAGACCAGGAGCCCGTGCATGACTCTACCTGTGAGGAGACACGCCCCACTGCACACTGGCAAATATAATCAATTCCAGTCTCCATAGCGCGGGACGCGCGCGGGACAAGCCGGACGAAGCCTGGGCAAAGGGCGGGCCGTCTGTGGCCATCGGTGGACGACCGAGGACGGGACGAGCCACCATTCTTGGCTGCACGATAAGGTACGACTAACTTGGATACCGATAGATTGCTCACAAGAGGGCTGGGGACACCAAATAGCGGATGATACTTAACTGTGCCTCCAAAATCCTACATGGCTAGTGAAAGCTGTTATACTAACATTGATTTGGGCCATTGGGACGAAGGAGGAAAAGAGGACTCAAAAGCCACACAAAGTACCATGGCTACAAAACCTAAAACCCGTTCCACCAAAGGTAAAGTAGATACACCCCTGAGACCAAAAAGGGTAGAGAATAGTATCCCTGCACTCCACAAAAGTACCCCTACTGCAATAGATCTAATGCTAAAAAAGGTGGCGGGTGAGATAGAACGCACAGAAAGACGTATATCCATGACATTAACTACTGTGCGACTTTCACCCACGCAGACTGGGGATGGGAATTGTAGCCAGTTATCTATTAATGATACCCAGAATGATTCTATTAATGATGTCCCATGTGCCCAGATAGTAATAGAGGATGAACCACTGGTAAAGGCAGGGGAAATCATAATAGCTAATAAGAAAAGTAGAAAAGGGGGGTCGAAAAACCCACAAACACGAAATCTGAATAAACCCGCAAGGAGTAGTAAACTAAGAGGCAGGGGGTTGAGGTCTCTACAACAGAAACTAGTGGCCGTTTTATTCCGCCGGGCTGGTTGAATGATGTAATTCTAGACCTACAAAAGCATCTAGAAACCTTTATAATTAGCCAAATCAAACCACTGGTCAGTAGACTGGATAAAATAGCACATGAAATACAGAAACAGGGCAAGGCCAAGGACACACAAACCGCAAATCAACTAGGGAGTGTTAGCCCAGAAATCACACCAGCTAGGCCCACAGTGGACCAATAGATTTAGCCCTTTGCAGACTCTAGACGATAATGAATGACTAGCGCTACCAATTAGGACCGAAGGGGTCAAGAGGATTAGGGGCTGATTAATGAGCTGGCAGCGAATGAGCAAAGTAATGTACAAAGAAAGCAAGCTGTAGATTGCCCCCCACCCAATGATAGAGTAAAAAGGCCATCGCACCAGGGTCTCAATGAAGGAGAGGCCCAGGAGGGAAAGATAAATATTATGTCCTGGAACATAGCGGGGTTAGCTGGTAAATTTGAAAACCCTGATTGGAGGAATGAACTGCATGGCTATCATATACTAGCCTTTCAAGAGACATGGGCAGTTAACCCGGCAGTGTACAAAATAGAGGGCTACAAGTGCTTTGCGGTCCCAGCACAGGAAAGCAGAGCAGGGAGAGCGAGAGGAGGACTGTCTATCTATGTTGACCTAACCATAGAAGGGAAATGGTCAGTGTCAGCCTGGACTTCGCATACCCTTCAGGCAGTAACGTTCCAAGGCAGAGGGCAGAAATTACAACTTTTTACCATTTACAACCCAGGGCCCACACAAGGTATAAACGCTGCTTTATTGGAGTTAAATGACAGATTAAGTGAAGAGGCTGAACAGAGAAAAGAGGGGTGGAGCCCAATTATACTATTGATGGGGGACTTTAACTCCCACCTTTGGTCAAACCTTTCCACCACACTAACAGATTGGGATGCTTGTCCACTAAGAAAGGGGCCGCATTTTGAGCATACGCAGGAGGGCACATCACTATCCACACTAATAGATACTTACTCATTAGTGCACACTATGGATATGGTAGCACAGGAAAGGGAGGGTGCACATGTCCCTACATTCAAAGGTAGAGGTTGTTCCTCAACAATCGACTACATACTCATATCAGCTTTTGCAATACCACAAATTATAAAGGTCATAACAAAATGGAGCCCCTTTAGTGACCATAACCCACTAGCTGTAGAACTAAGTCACATGAGTTGCAGGAGAAAGAATAATAAAAGGGAGGGTAGGCTGCAGCCTGTAGACCAGGGGAGGCGCCTTAAGTGGACAAAAATAAACCCACAGGAATTCTACAAAGCTTTAATTCAAAAAGGGGGGAAATATGTAGAAGAATGCCTAAACCCCCAAATAGACGGCTCAGATGTAGTAGCATCGTTTGAATCCCTAACAAAACTAGCAGACAAATTGCTGGAAGCGAAAGGTCCTACTAAGGCAACAAATCACCCACGTTGGTTCAACACAAGCTGCTCTAAAGCATTAAGGAACCTAAAAAAAGCCCTCAAATGCAAACCAAGGACTATCGCACTAGTGGCCAATTATAGACAAATCTACAAGTCTAGTGTCAGGGAGAGGAAAGCAGTACTGCAGGCAGAAGTCTGGGCAGATTTAAGAGAGGCAGGTGAAACCAGGGACTACTCTGAATTCTGGAGAATTGTGAATAGGCCATGTTTCCAGGATAATACCGCCCCAGTTATTATCTCTAGTATCCTCCCAGACCAATGGGTTATGCACTTCGAGGGCTTGTATAATAACACCAAGGCGGTCACGCAAGAGGGAGTGTGGGAGGGTGACAGGAGTGTGGAATTAGCTTTTTCCTTGGAAGAGCTAAAAACGGTGATTCAAGGTCTTACCCCCAACAAAGCACCGGGACCTGATGGAACACCCCCAGACCAATACAGAAGCAACATAGATCTCTGGGCACCAATTTTAACAAGGGTCTTAAACGCAGCCATTAGATCTGGCTTACCACTTTCCTGGTCCACCGCACTGATCGTACCCATCTTTAAGAAAGGGAGTAGAGAAGATCCTAAATGTTATAGGCCGATTTCTTTAATCAATGTCTCGGGGAAACATTAGGGCGGGTGATCTTGAATCGGCTAATAGACTGGACGGAGGAACACCATACCATAGTGGATACCCAGTATGGTTTTAGAGTGGGCAGATCTACTAGTGACCAGTGTTTGAACTTGTACCAGCTAACGGCCAAATACACCAAAGCTAGTAATGGCACAGTTTTTATGGGGTTCATGGATCTGGCAGCAGCATTTGACAATGTTAATAGAAGCAAACTATGGGCCATGATGTACAACATGGGCATGGAGGTGGAGCTCATTAACATCCTAAAAGAGCTTCATTGGAACACTACGGCTAGGGTGCGCTTCAGCCCAGAAGGGGGGCGTACCGAGACTTTCCCCTGCTCAGGAGGTGTAAGACAAGGATGTATCCTTGCTCCTTTTCTCTTTTCAATATATATTAATGGTCTGGAAAGCACCCTCATTTCCCTTGCCCAGGATTGCCCGAGAGTAGGATCGCGTCAAATCCCAGTACTATTGTCCGCGGACGACTCGGTCCTGCTTGCCCGCACATCGAGGAGCCTACAACAACTGGTGAACGGCTTTGTGAAGTTTATGGCCGACCTGGACCTGTCGGTAAACTTAAAAAAATCCTTTGTCATGGTGGCCGGCAAAAAACCAGTTAAGAAGCCTGTGTTCAAAATAGGGACACATACTCTTGAAACAGTTAATACTTTTCCCTATTTGGGTCTCTTGTTGGATGGCGATATGCACTTTAAATCACTGGTGGAGGAACATTGTTCTAAATTGGTGTCTTCTAATGGGGCAATTCTAAGCTTTGCGCATAGACTGGGGCGTTGGTGCCCTGAACAAATAATGACTTTGTATGGATCAATCACTATGCCAAAGGCACTATATGGCGCGGAGGTATGGGGATTCAGGGACCCAAAAAAGCTGCAAATCGAAGAAGACAAGTTTCTCCGTAGAATCCTCAAAATCCCTCATTCTATCCCCACTGATATTGCTCATTCAGAACTGGGGACACAATACATCTCGGACCAAGTGAAGATTAGGCCAATCACTGCATGGATCAGAATATGGACTAATCCAGAGGCTGAATTGAGCAGGGAAATCGTCAAAGACTGTTTGCAAAGGGACAATGCATTGCAAATTCCCTGGTTAAAATACGTTAAAAATACTTTGCTAAATATTGACCAGTCCCTAATTACAAACAATTGTAAAGCTACAGTAAAGAAATTGCTCCTAGAAAACTTGGCAGCAGCCAGACTAAATGTGGGAAAGGTTAAGACATCAGTAATTGCACATGGTTTAGTGGACAATGGGGTGGGCATGGAACCTTACTTGTTCTTGATGTATAATCAACAAGCCAGATTTTTAATGTGCCGGTTTAGGCTCAATATTTTACCTAATATTTAAGCTTATCCTTCAGGTTTTACTGTAACGATTGAGCAGAAAGGTGCCTGCGGCTGCGACAATAGGTCTCCGCAGGACACCCTTCATTTTGTACTTTTATGTTCATTTTATCAACTCCCTAGGCGTCGATTCCTGGTTCACATTCTTAGAAACCAGAAACTACGTCACGCGAAAGAAGCCCTGTTATTTTTACAGAAAGCATGTGACATGTATACTTTGTGCGCCATCTCAAGTTTTTTTAAAGTAGCAGTTAGATTGAGAAATACAAGAAACTAATTGAACTGTGAATGGGAACCCATTTCTACCTCTACTCTTGACTCATATGCCCTGCTCTTGGTGTTCCGTTTTTAATCCTTTTAATTTGCTGTAAAGTTCAGAAATGTAATTTAATGATATTTTATGGGTAAATGTATTGTTACTATGTATTTTTATGATGATTTTTAATTATCGAAATAAAATTAACTGAACTGAACTGAACTGAGTAGTGTAGTGATCTATGGGTCACTCCTACCTTGTATGAGCAACAAGGACCCCCTGAATGAGAAATAACAATATTCCTAGGACAGGGAAAACAATTGTGTGTATAAATTCCTAGGCAACAATATAACAATGAAAAAGGACAACGTTGCAAAAAATAACATGTATAAAACAAAATATCAGAAAGAGTTAATATTTATTACATAATAATTTCATAAATAGAGAACTAACAGCCTGATTCATCAAGCCGAAATCGGCTCACAAAGGGCCAGATTCTGAGAATCTGGCCCTTTGCGAGCGCTATTTTTGCATTTGGGATTCATCATCCCAAATGTAAAAAGCGGTAATAGCGATTTCGCTATTTAGCGAGGAATTACATTTAAGGAAGCTCTATTTGGAATTCCTTAAATGCAATTCATCATCCATTTAAAAACTGCGAATTCGCAATTTCGGCCCGCTATTTACCGCAAGGTCAAACCTCATGGTAAATAGCGAAAACTGAGAAAAATGCTTTTAAAAGCATTTTTCTAAGTTGCATGTTGCACCCACACATGTCCTTTGGACATGTGTGTGCGCAACACCTGTTTCAATTTGCATTTAAGGGGTGCTACAGGGTGTCCTTTGGACACCCCTGGCACCCTTTAAATCGCTATCTTATTTGCGATTAGCTAATTGCTAATCGCAAATAAGGAATACTCCCCATTCATTCCCATGGGCCTTTTGGCCCATAGGAATGAATGGGGAGTTATTCTTTATTTCGATTAGCAATTTGCTAATCGCAAATAAGGAATGTGCAGGAATCACAATTCTTTTTGCGATTCCTACATGAATCTCGTTTTGCGAGTCTGTAATAGCGATTCCTTATGAATCGCTATTATAGACTCGCAAAACGGGTCTTTGATGAATCAGGCTGATAAATAGCATATTATGAACAGTTTATAATAAAATATCAGAGTAGTCACATAATCCTGATGTTTCACATGTAAAATGGCCCAAGAAGGGGACAGCAAGGTCACTTTGATGAAAACAACAATTATAGTTATAGGGTATCAAAGTTATAAATTCGTGTTTCTAAATACAGCGGTATAGAGCTGACAAAAAGAAACAACCCTTGTGCTCACCTTTCTAGAGATTTGTCGTAATATTACAATGCTGGTTTTCACTGCGATAAAATTGAGAACTAACAATAAGGACTGTTATTGATAAAATATTTCTTGAGGACTACTCAGATATTTTATTATAAACTGTTCATAATATGCTATTTATGTTCTCTATTTATGAAATTAGGATAAGGTTTGCTTTGTAAATAGGTGTTTTCATATGTCGGATTGTATATATGAATTAGATGAATTGTATATTTTTATATTGAATGTATATATTTTAACCTAATGGTATATATTGATTATTTTTCTTTTTAGTTTTATTGTGTATTTCAGAATACTTTGTGGCTCCTGAAGAAGGCGTTCTTTTAACGCCGAAACGCGCGTCGAGTATATTAATTGTCTTCTTTTTTAATTCATATGTTTATCTATTGATTGGTTATTATTTACTGTATGTTTCTGATTCAACACTGTATTCATTGATGATGATTATGTAATATACGATCTGCTAATTTTATTATGTAATAAATATTAACTCTTTCTGATATTTTGTTTTATACATGTTATTTTTTGCAACCTTGTCCTTTTTCATTGTTATATTGTTGCCTAGGAATTTATACACACAATCACTCCTATCTTGACCATCTGTCCTCTACCTAAAAAAGATCTCTTTGAAAACAAGTTGTGGCTAAGCTTTGAATCATCTCTTCGTGTCTCTGTCTCACTTAGATTCATAATTCATACTATGAGAGAATCAGATGAAACTTTGCTAACTCCTCCCCATTGCAGTTTACTTAGGCTTGGAAAGACATTTCTTTCATTCGTCTTTATGATATTGATTGTGCAAAATCAAACCCCTAGTGTGTATTAGTACATTGGTGGTGACTAAGAATGTCTTAAGGCACAATCAATCAGACAGTGAGAGCATATCTGCGTTTGGAAACTAGATAAAAAATTCTGCAGCACAGCTACCATGTTTGATGAAAGATAAAAGTAGCAAGCAGGTCACCAGTATGACTCAGATGTTTAATAGTGGATGATATGATCTATGAGCCTTGACTACCTTGACCAACTGTCTTCTACTTAAAAGAAACCCGAGGAAAACAAGGCAGGGTTAAGCTTAGTCTATCTCTTCATGTCTCTTACTCACTCTGACACATGACTAGAACTGTGCAGGTGCCAGACAAACCTTTACTAGCATCTCGACAAGGCAGCCTACATAGGCTCAGGAAGGATTGTCTTTCTCATGACTTTAGCACACACGCTGTATTCAATCTAACTCAGTCAAGTGTGTGCTGTTATGGTGGGGGTGACGTCTTAGGGACTTCTTCATCAGACTTTCCCAGCATACCTACATTTGAAAACTGGGACAAAACCATAGGGAAGACCCTCATAAATGTACTTCCAGAAAGACTAAGGGGCTAATTTAATTATTCCCATATGGTGTAAATACTTTTACCATGGAGGAGTACTTTACTCTCACCATGATGAGGGTACTCCACCTGCCATAGTTATAGATGTCCGCTGCCCCTGCAGACAACTCTTGGATTTCATGGAACTGCTGTCATGGCAGTTCTTGGAAATGTATTGGAAGTGTGATGGGCATCTCTGTAAACATGATGAAGCTGTACATCAAACTTAGAATTGTATTTTTATTTTCATTATGAAAATAAAAAATACAATGATTCCTTCACCATGGGAGCATTCTGTCAGTGTGTGCGGGTCATTTCAATGTTTTCATTGCCCCTTCCTGACACTTTTTTAATGTCTGTGACAGGTAGTAAAAAACTGCTGTGCAAACAAATGATGGACCGAATGCTGAACTAATCAAACATTCACCCCAGTCAAAAAATCTGGGTTAAATCCATCATTATTTTGCTCACCATGCCACCCCAATTTGGACCCAGCCATAAGCAAATCAGTCTTGACCCTGCTCTTCATTGGAACAGTCCAGCTGGGATGGGTTGGGATGATGAGGGGGGATACCGCCAAAGCCCCAAGATGAATATTCTATGATAAGCTCAATTTTGAACAACTTGCATTAGTCCTGAGAGCCTTAGAGTGTTTTATCCCCAAACATTATGCCTGTTTAGCTCACCTTTTTGCAGATTTGTTTTGTTGGCCATAGGACTCTGAGCACTTTACCACTGCTAACCAGGGATAAAGTGCACATGCTTCTACCCTAAAACATGTTTTGATTGACTTATCTACAATTATATATACATTATTTATAAGTCACTAGTAGAGTGTACGACCTGTGCCCAGGGCCTGTAAATAAATGCTACTAGTGGTATGCAGCACTGATGTTGCCAACCACAGAAGTAGCACTTTAAACATGTCTCAGGCCTGCCACTGCAAAGTCTGTGTGTGCAGTTTTACTGCCATGTTGACTTGTCATTTAAACCCCCTTGCCAAGCCTTAAACTCCCCTCTAGTTACATATAAGTCACTCCTAAGGTAGACCCTAGATAGTCGATAGGGCAGTGTGCTTTGTATGTACAAGTTATGACTTTTACTGTTATGTTTTGCATGTCGTGGGAGAGAAAAACGCTCCAATTAATTTTGTATTACTGTGAGGCCTATCCCTTCTAATAGGTTACCATTGGGAATTCTTTATTACACCTATTAGTGGTAATTCCTGATTGAGAAGGAGTAGCTCTATCATATTTTTATATCATTGGAGCAGTAATGATAAATCCTTTTGCTGGCAAAGTTGACTGTATCACTACATTTTTAGAAACAAATGGCACTTTTGGAAACATGGCATTTCTGTACTCTTAATAATAATAATATTAATAATAGGGAAACGTATAAAGCGCCTGGTTACGCACCCCGGCGTGTCCCCGCGCTGTAGTAGGTGGAAGCAGCATGCCCTCAGCTCAGCTCTGCTCACTGCTACTTAGCTACTGCACAAACAGATGGGTCTTGAGCTTTCCCCTGAACATTGCCTCTGATGGCTCCAGACGGAGCCCCAGCGGAAGTTTTTTCCAGCTCCTTGCTGGAAGGTGCAGGAAAGACCTGCCCCCATACGGGCTTTTTTAATTCTGGGAATCATTAATAGACCACCACCTCTAAGGGAACGGGCCGGCCTGTACTTAGTAATAAGGCTGTGTAGCGGCTTCAGTTCTTTGCCCCAGATAATACGGTGGCACATATACAGAGCCTTAAACTCAATTCTCCTTCTAACCAGAAGCCATTGTAGTGCCTGCAGTGCGGCCTTCGAGGCAGATCTTCTAGGGAGCCTCAGGACCAGCTGGGCTGCAGCATTTTGTAACACCTGAAGGCGATCAAGGATCATCACCGTGGCACCCAGATAGAGGAGGTTACCATAATCCAGTTGTGCTGTGAACTAGCGTCCATCTAGCCTCCGTCGGGAGGAGGTCCAGCACTTTCCGCAGACCTTTCAGGACCCCAAAACACACCCCCACCACCCAACTAATCTGGGGCACAAATGTTAGATCAGCGTTGAGCCACATGCCTAGATTTTTGGCTTGCTGGCACAGCGTGGGAACCAGTCCCAAACAGGTGGGCCACCATGCCGATGACCTCACAGACGGGCCTCCCCCCACCACGAGCACCTCTGTCTTGCTACCGTTCAACCTCAGGCAGTTAGTAGACATCCATGCGGCAAGCTCCTGCATGCATGCTGTGAAGTTGGCTGCAGCCAGATCTGGTGTCCGCGACAGGGAGATGACCAGCTGCGCGTCATCAGCATAGGACACAATTCGCAAACCATAGCCCTCTACTACAGTTGCTACAGGAGAAACATAAAGATTAAATAGAGTCGGGCACAAGGTGGAACCCTGCGGTAAGCCCTGACCCAAGTTGACCACTCTAGAGAAGTAATCTCCCTGCCTAACCTGAAATCCCCGTTTAGACAGGAAGGACTGAATCCATTTCAGCGCAGCCCCTGAGATCCCTCCCTTATTCAGACACTGTAGCAAGGTGAAATGTGCTACAGTGTCAAAGGCTGCGCTCAGGTCTAGGAGGATTAGAGCCATAGTCTGACCCTCGCCCACCCTCTGTCTGATGGTCCCAACAGCCATTAGCAAAGCTGACTCCGTAGAGTGGCGGGGTCTGAATCCAAACTGTGTCGAGTGGAGTAGATTGTCTTCTTCCACATACGTCATCAGTTGGGAATTCACGACCTTCTCTGCCACTTTGGCCACATAGGGTAGAAGCGAGATCGGGCGAAGGTTCTCCAACTTCTCATAACTGATATTAGGCTTTTATTGAAGGGGGAGCACCACCGACTGCTTCCACCCCTCAGGCACCGTATGCGTCCTAAAAGATACATCTAACAGATGTCTAATATAGGGCTCCAGAATCGCAAGGCTTTCTGTGAGCAACTTCGGCGAAGCTGGATCCCTAGGAGAGCCCGACTTTATCGAGCTGCAGATCTTAGCTCTGTGTGCCTGCAGCCTGTCTCTAATGCACATCTGGGATGGGTGACAGCTGGACAGTGTGCATTCCGTCTAGGCAGCTCCATACAAAGTGAGGATAGATGTGACTGACTGACCATCCACCCCCTGATGGGTCATCCTGGGCAGGATGGAAGGGAGGAGCTGACTAAGCAGTTGCATGTCCCCACACAAAGGGCTGCATAACTCCTTGTAGTGAGTCTGCGGCTGTCACTGGGAGGGAAAACCTCTGTGGACTTCAGAGCCCCTCTTTGTAGTCACCTCCACTTCAGAGACACAACTGAGGATAAGTACAGGGTTTCTGACCCCACCACATCAGACACTACTGGACCTATGAAGAGCAATGAAGAGCTCTGCCAGATGGAAGGACTTCTGGACAGCTGCTCTGGGATAACTGCTTTTCTGCTGTGCTGCCCTGCTGCCTGCTACCATCTGTGCTGCTGAGGAAGAACTGGACTAACTTACTTGAACCCAGAGTGATCTCCAAGGGCATGTTGGTTTGCTTCCTGTTTTAAGAATCTGGGATTTAAAAGTCTTACCCCCTTGTTCTGTGCCTGATCTATAGGAAGTGGATCAAGGTGCTTGCTCCAGTGGAACCAAGGCATTCTCTGCTACGTGAGTAGAATCTACACATTACCATTGGTGTGGGAACGGAACAGATGCATCGCACTTGGGAGCAGCTCATCACCATCAGAACTGATGCATTGGAACCATTGCATCGCCGCCACTGCAGAAAGACAGTTGATTTATCCCCTCGACTGCTTGGAGAAAACAGTAGCCTCGGCTTTGGAACCAACACATCCTGGAACCGTATCTTCCTCTTCGAAACTGATGCATCGCCATCGTTGCATGAAGAAAATCAATGCATCACCTCGTCCGCGTCCAGGATCAAGGTAATTTTGATCAGCTTGCCTCACAAAGCCCTTGTGCCCGGTCTGCGCACCATCGAGGTCAGCAGGAACTCTTGACTTTGTATCAGTACAGCACAACCAGAGAACCCCCATAGGCGCTTATGGCTTCTAAGTGCTATGTTTACTTTAAATCTTTAAAAAACATATATCTACTTCTTATGTTAAGTCTGCCTGGTTGGTGTAAAGCTATCAGAAGGTGAGCACAGGTTAACTTATAGTGTATATCTTACTTACCCTGACTAGAATTGTGGTTCCTGCTTGGACAAGATGCATACCTCTCCCAACCACAAACCCAATTTCGAACAACTTCTAATTTTCTTGATGGTACCATGGCAGTACAGCAGCGTTATCATTGAAATGCAACATTGGGTGCAGAATGCAAAAAAAGATGGGAAGCTGTGATGTGATGTGATATTTTTATTTATATTGCAGTTACTTAAAACCATTTACAATACATCTTAAAAAGAAAGGCAGTCCTAAAAAATGCATTTGTATACGAAACTTTCAAAATCAGTATATAAAAATCAATATATATATATATTAATATTTGTATCTGTAAATAAAAACAGCAAGCATATACCAGTGTGTCCACATTAGTGACTTGCTTGCTTAAGTTGAGATATTATAGTTATTAAAATGATGTCTTATCCGTCTGGTTTGTAGGGCAAGTTGGCTTATTGGTCTAAGGTGACTTTCATCATGCCTGACCCTTCATTTTCCGAAAGCCTCTTTCGAAGCTTGGCCATGTATTTCCCAAACTTGGCGAGGTCTGATGGAAGAGTGCAGGAGAAAAGTACCGATACAGCTTCTTTTACTGTTCGAACCCCATGTCGTAGCCAGATTTGTTTTAAAAAGATCCGTCGGGCAGGAGCATCTTGGGGCAACAGCAAATCATGTGTAACAGAGATTCGTTTTTATACTTGCAGAGTCTGCTGTGTATTGCCCAAACTATACAAGAAGACCAGTAACATTGTAGTGTTGGTTTGCAAAATATTCTCAGGAGCCCCAAAAGTTTTCAACTTACTAGATGAAGTGGGAGTCCACAGTTGTATCATAAAATGATATACCAGAGTGCCTCTATACATCCTTAGAAGCTGTTTCCTCAAGGAACATGTCATCCACAAAATATGAAACCAGTCTAAGGGTACAAATTGCAGTATAAACTTTACATGTAGCATTTCCATTTAGTGGTGGAATTTGAAGCTGATATCTAACAAGGGGGCCATCAAGTGAGCACTCTTCCTGTGCTCCACATGGCAGCACCTGCATTCTACATATGTAATAATTAATTATTGTAAAATCAAAAGATCTCAGATAACACCCAACTTGAAAATATATTAAAAATAAGCACATGTTACCATAGTAGTCACAGGAACTAAAGGAAACTACTTTGTGGGAGAATGCTCTTCTTGTAGAGCAGAATGCCATTAGTCACAATAAGGTTAGTGGTTGGCAAAAGTGGGCTGACCCATTGCAGCATGCTAAATGCTGTGATGGGTGATAGAACTAGGTGGATGACATAGCCACAGACCAATGGATGAATATATACTTTAAAAAGAAAATGTTGTGGCAAACGCTAGACGTAATAATGCAGCTGCCATTTTCCCTACCCAGGGAGTGCCAATGGTTTCTTGGAGGCCTAATCACCCGGCCAGGGAAGGGAAGGGCAAATGCTATGAATTAATTGTGTCCCGTTGTGGACTGGCCCCAGCGCCTGTGGGATCAACCCCCAAAAAACCTATCCCTGTATACGGTGGGGATTTTTGCATAGGCATCACAATTGAACTGCCATTGCTCAGTAGGAATCCATTTATCAGAGACTCTTCTGGAAAGAAAGGCAACATCATATCAATCAATCAATCAATCAGTGACACTTATAAAGCGCGCTACATACCCGTAGGGTCTCAAGGCGCTGGTGGGGGGGGGGTGCCGCTACTGCTCGAACAGCCAGGTCTTCAGCTTCTTCCTAAAGGAGAGGTGGTCTTGGGTCAGGCGCAGGTCGGTCGGGAGGGAGTTCCAGGTCTTGGCGGCCAGGTAGGAGAAGGACCTTTCTCCTGTAGTCGCTCTTCGGATGCGGGGGACGGCGGCGAGGGCGTGGTTGGCTGATCGGAGGTGGCGTTTGGGAGCGTAGAAGTTGACTCGGCTGTTGAGGTAGCTCGGGCCTTGGTCGTGTAGGGCTTTGTGTGCGTGGGTGAGGAGGCGGAAGGTGATTCTTTTGTTGACGGGGAGCCAGTGAAGGTCTCTCAGATGTCCGGAGATGTGGCTGGTTCGTGGGATGTCGAGGATGAGTCTGGCTGAGGCGTTCTGGATCCGCTGGAGTCTCTTCTGGAGCTTGGCGGTGGTACCGGCGTAGAGGGCGTTGCCGTAGTCCAGTCGGCTGGTGACGAGGGCCTGGGTGACGGTCTTCCTGGTCTCGGTGGGGATCCACCAGAAGATCTTCCGTAGCATGCGTAGGATGTTGAAGCACGCCGAGGAGACGTTGTTGACTTGCCTGGTCATGGAGAGGGAGGAGTCCAGGATGAAGCCCAGGTTGCGTGCATGGTCTGTCGGTTTGGGTGCGGTGCCCAGGGCGGGAGGCCACCAGGAGTCGTCCCAGGCGGAGGGTGAGGAGCCCAGGATGAGGACCTCCGTCTTGTCCGAGTTCAGTTTCAGGCGGCTGGTCGTCATCCACTCGGCTACCTCTTTCATCCCTTCGTGCAGGTTGGCTCTGGCGGAGGCGGGGTCGTTGGTCAGGGAGAGGATCAGCTGGGTGTCGTCGGCGTAGGAGATTATGCTGAGGTTGTGTTTGCGTACGATGGCCGCGAGGGGGCTCATGTAGACGTTGAAGAGGGTGGGGCTCAGAGATGATCCTTGGGGGACACCGCAGATGACTTCGGAGGCCTCTGACTTGTACGGTGGTAGGCGGACTCTCTGTGTTCTTCCGTCGAGGAAGGAGATGATCCATTCCAGCGCCTTGTCCTGGATTCCGATGTTGCTGAGGCGCCGTACTAGGGTGCGAGCACCAACAGTATATTTGTAAAACTAGTCACCTATGCTGACAGGACATAAGGCAGTAATGCTTGGTAAGTATTCAATGATGCAATTAGGGACTTTACCCCATTTTAGGACGTAAGGTTTTTTTTGGGTGTTGGAAATTGAACATTAACATTGTGTTGTTCTACAGGCATGAAACTGTTCGCCTCATCCTAAGTGGGCTCTATAATTACTACCAAGTCTGCCTTTTTGGTTGTTATTGGAATGCTACAAGTTGTTTGTGCCTCAAAAAAATCTTGCAAAACTCATTTCTCAGAAAAACTAAATGTTTCAGGATCTTTTTGCACCTGAATGGTCTTGTCTGCTACAAGAAAAAGATGTTAATACTATAAAAGGAGAATGAATTCCACACCAACCGTGTTAAGCCTGAGATTAGCAAAGGAAGCCATGGAGATCATATTAATCCTGGTCCGTGACAAAAAAGGCCCGATCATAGCTGCATCAATAATTCTGATGTGTGAATTTACACAGCAAATGAACAATACTAATTGTATCTGTATTTCCGAGATGAAAAAATTACCATGGGATTACAAATAAACCCCTATGGAGCTCCTGCTGAATACAGAAAACCAACCAAAAATTATTGTTTGAGAGCCAATTTTCGAGTCTTAGGGCCACATGCATCAACCAAATTTGTGTTTGCAAAAGGGCCGATTCAGAGAATTGGCCCATTTGCAAATGCAAACTTTTTACATGTATCAAAACTCATTTTTCAATTTGGTAACCTGTTACCGAATCTCAAAATGGGTTGGCGATTAAGTATTTGGAAGAGGCGTGTTTAGGGGGTCCCTTCCAAATATCGAATCCTACTGGTATGCATGAATGTTTTGTGACTGTTTATGCTGTCGCAAAATATTCACATGTTACCACCTACTTCAAGTAGGCGGTAAACCATTCGCAAATGGGTATGGTTGTAAAAACGTTTTTTAAGAGCCGGCAGTGGTCCCATGGACCACTGTCTGCTCCTAATAAATGAAAAGAAAAGTTTTCATTTTTTTTTAACCCAATCCATTTTCTTTAAGGAAAATGAGCCGCACTTAAAAAAATAGATTGCTTTATTTAAAAGCAATCACAGACGAGGTGGTCTGCTGACCCCAGCAGGCCATCATCCGTAGTTTTAGCGATTCCTAGGTGTCGCAAGTTGCGATCCACCACAGTATTATTAATGAAGTAGTTCAATTTCTGACCCCTTTGGAATTGGTATATGAAACTCTTGGAGTTTTATACATTGAAAATTGCGATTACCTAATTACGATTCTCAGAAAATCGCAATTAGGTATTTGCAATATCCAATTACCTGTGGCCCTAAGTCCTTTTTAAAATCCTTATCATTTTGCTGGAAAAAGTCTATTATGTTAGCCCTTTAGAATCTATGCCCAAAAACACTCACGGTATTATCACATGCATTTATATCACATGCAGTTTCACAATATTACTTGTAATAATATTGAGACTTACTCAGAAGGAACCTAAAAAGTGGTGAACTAAATGGAACTCCTAAGATTTGGCAGCATACCATCAATAGGCGAACAAGGCCATAATAAGTGGTCCTTATAATCAATCATGCTGGAAATATTATAAGTGCTGAACTCCAGCATTAGAGCTTCTAGTAATTTCCTTACAATTATGTGTGTAAATGAACCAGCAATCCCTGACATATATTCCAATCCGTGACACAATTCAGCAGGTTTTTATTCAGATAAAAAATATAAACTGTACTCAAAATTTTATTGAAAGATATGGACTTCAAAATATATTCAGCTTACTAATATATTGGAATGACCATTCCCTCGATTCCTATTCTCCTGGCATATTTGGTGCAGACTGCATGCACTGCTCAGCACTGATGCTTTCTGTCTTTAAACAGGGTGTGCAGCATGTACACTCACTACATGCGCACTGAGCACCTCTTCACGTAGTGGACTTCACACAAACACACATACAGCTAGCACATGCTATACACATGTGCACTGCACAGCACTACAATTCTCATGTATTGTTTTCCTCTCAGCTTATATATATATATATTCACTGATAAAATCATTGGTTATAGACCATATATAGTTAGGGATTAGCATTTACAAAACCTTATTTTACTCGCACAAAACCATTGAAATTCGCATATATAGTTAGTTGCACTAACTATATATCGCGCACCCGCAATCAACTGCTGATCATGTCACATATTACATCATTCATGACATGGTCAGTGACATCACTGATGACATCACTGATGACATCTCAAATGACATCACTGGTGACATCACTGATGACATCATCCAGTGACTGTGTGTTTCTGTAAAGTTTAAATATGTTTTACATATTGAAGAATGAGTAGATGTAGAAGTGTCTGGATGAAGGATTTAGTAGGTGCGTGACTGACTGTATGAGTGAGTGATTAAATGTGTCTCACTGAGTGCATGGGTTAGTGACTAAACTGTCTTAATTTGTGCATCATTATGTCTGTTGTTCTGTAAACTGCTGCATGTGTTGATCAGTAATTATATGAGTAACTATATGGGTTATTGATTGATTATCGAAGTATTTGTATGGGAGACTGAGTGTGTGTGTGGCTGGCTGGGAGATGTGTGACTCTGTGCAGATCAATGTGTTCTTGTATCAATGATTGTATAAGAGAGTAAGTATGTGTTAGTATATGTTTGAAAATGTAAGGTACTCTATGTTTAACTGTATTGATTAGAAAATGGAAGTGTGATTGATTCTTTACAGGACTGACTAGGTGTGTGAGTAACTCCATGGATGAGTGGCAGAGTGTAAGTGTCTGTATTGGTGTATGAGTGCATATGATAGTGTTGTAAAGATGAGTGATTGTATGTATGAATGATTGTATGGGTGAATGAGTGAATCTGTGTGCAGACATAGGAATCAGTGAGTGCGTATGTAGTAACTAGTATTGGTGTGTCAATGGTTTAAAAAATTATATTCTGTATTTTACACTGGATGTAACAGAGTTTATATTAAAGTGTGAGGAGATGCATTGTATTGTCACATGAATGATATCATCAGTGATGTCATCAGTGATGTCATTTGAGATGTCATCAGTGATGTCATCAGTGATGTCACTGACCATGTCATGAATGATGTAATATGTGACATGATCAGCAGTGGATTGCGGGTGCGCGATATATAGTTAGTGCAACTAACTATATATGCGAATTTCAATGGTTTTGTGCGAGTAAAATAAGGTTTTGTAAATGCTAATCCCTAACTATATATGGTCTATAACCAATGGTTTTTTCAGTGAATTTTCAAGGTTTTGTAAATGCTAATTCCTAACTATATATGGTCTATAACCTATGGGTTTTTCAGTGAATTTGAATGGTTTTTTAATAGCAAATATGAAAAGCTTTAAAATGTCAAATACGTGATAGATAAAAACATTTTTGTGTTTATGCACGCTGATGTGCTTTGAACGCTGCCCCCCCCCTCCTCTTTTCTTTTAGGAGTATTCTCTCTTTGCAGATAGTGAAGGGTAGGTAACGCAGGCCTTTGCCCCCGTTGTAATCCGTTGTGCCTGTTTCTCGCTCCATTTCATTGATTATTATCCAAGCATTTACTGTTTTAGAATTGGTTCTCTTTGGTTCATTCTCTATTTACAAACAAGCACAGAGTCGCTATACTCTGTTTAGTCTTTGCAGATAGTGAAAAATCGTTTAAAAAAACAAAAGGAATCAAGCAAAATCAGTAGGCCACTAATGGGATCTCTTTTTGACCTCGCTAAAATAGAAACATTAGGAACAACCCCTCATGAGAAATACGAAACTAGTGACATGAACTGAGTTCGACACCATGATGGCTGCAAGACAGCTCGGCTCCGCCACCCACCCCCGCCCAAAATAACGACAAACCCTATGCAAATATTATAAATATATACAACACACCAGCAAAGTAACAGGGTAAAACGTTTTATTAAATAACTATTTACATGGCAGCCTGCTGCAACATCCATCACTATTTCTGTCGAGGTAGCATAGCTGGTGGCCTAGGGGTGGAGAACCGTTGTGCAAATTGCCCGGAGACGACACCATGTGCAAAGACTCGTCACCAGTACATCCAGAGCTGATGTCCGACAAGTTGTGTGTGAGGATGCCTTGCTGATGCCGTCACCCCCACCACCACCTTTTTGTTGCCTGATCCGGCTAGCTCAATCGATCGAGCATGAGACTCATGCACTCTGATCTCC
Organism: Lissotriton vulgaris; assembly: GCF_964263255.1. Taxonomy (NCBI): domain Eukaryota; kingdom Metazoa; phylum Chordata; class Amphibia; order Caudata; family Salamandridae; genus Lissotriton; species Lissotriton vulgaris. The sequence goes on from NC_141691.1 coordinate 1,500,721,640, forward strand.
TTGGCCTCAGTCAAGCATCAATAGTAACATTTTCATACGTGAGTGTAGGTTCATTGTTTTCCATCCACAGACTAAAAGCCTGGAGTGGGAGTGAAAGAACCATAACTAGGTAACAAGGAAGGCAGACGCTGTGGGAAGGACTCTGGATATGGTATGTTCCTTGGTCCCTAAGTTACTTCGATTTCACTGCCTTGCACAAATGGCATAAGTCCTGGATGTTGGGTACCATAGTTGAGAGTTCCGAGCAGCGCTTGTAACACTGTCTGAAGTTTATTTACACCTGCTGCAGCTTCACTATTCTCAAAGCAAGTGGGGGCTGTTTGTGGACCTGACTGCATTGAGGTCCCCGAGGGGCGGTGTGATGGCGCCGACCCCCTCCCCAAGTCTTGTTGCCCTGGTGTGGCCTGAGATCGCCCCCGACATAGGCGGCCGGCTCCCGGGGTCAAGCGGTACTTTTTGCCTTTTGGTGACTCTTCCATTCAGAACATTGTCCCACAATTAGTTTGACCTGAAGACACGTCCTGCGGTGCCCTAGTTCGACCATCACATATTCCTGCACCAGGAGACGGCGTGGGATGCACTAGAAGGGAGAGGCGGCGCGAACGAGCCTCCCCCACCTCCCCAGGTGGAGGTTTCTCAGGTACACCCCAGCACTTCACGCAACCAGCTGAGTTGCGCCCGCTCTTGCAGCTACAGCGTCTTGCTCACCATCTAGTTGAGTTGCGCCCACTCTTGCGGTGCAGCGATAGGCGGCTGCCACAGGACTCTCAAAATGGCGGCCGGCTCTTCGGATTTGGGCCTGGTCCACTAAAATGGCCCTGGGACACCTTGGAACTCGGACGCTTGTCTGCTAGGGCTTGGGCCCCATTCTCGAAAGCGTCCCCTCAGCCTTGAAGATTTTACAAAAGTCACCGGGGCCCCGACTCCCGCAGACTTCCGGTGGCGAGCGACTGCCATGATTGCTCGCGGAATGGCCACGACGTAGCCACTTGGTGCTCTCATGCTGACGCCGGCTTCAATCTGAAACATCCAGAAACACTGTAGACTACCCATTCGATCAGTTCCGGTGGAGCCTCAACGTGACCCGGTAGAGAAGAACTTGCCCTCCCCTCTTTGATTGATAGTTCTTGTTGCCTGTCCCTTCTCTTGTCATTTAACAGAACTTTTTGGTCTGCTGAAAGGGATTGTGTTCCGACCGCTGGTTGGTGGACACATTTTGACTATATTCTGGACCTGCGTTGTCGCGTAATGCGTCATATGACGCGCCGCGTTAGCGCACCCGGAAGTGCTCCGGTGCGCGAGGCGCAGCTTCCTGGAAACGATCCAGAGCGCGGGGCTCAGCGCGTAACGTAAGCATAACAGGTCATGTGACTTGTTAATAAAACTTTTCATTGGTTTATTTTACTTTTTCTTATTCTTATGATGAAAGGCTTGGTAATATGACCTAAAAATAACACTTTTCATTGCTTTCGAACATTTTTTTTTCCCAAATGATGAAAGCCCCACCTTTTTTTTTCTCACTTTAACTTGTAAAGCAAAGGACCCAGATGCATTTACAGTTTATCACTAACAATGTTCCAGGCTAATGTATTTTCCCGGGAAATTTACAACTGTCCTGCAAGTAAAATATTCCTTTTTCGAGAAAAAGGGAGTTTCCTCATCCCATGAGGGAGCCGTTGAGCAAAAGAGGCTCGGCCTGCTGTCTTAGTCGCTGATAGGCATGAATATCGGATTCTTATCGATCACTTTATGTTGCAGGAGTGGAAAAAACAACAGCCCTTGACCATTTATCTTTACTGCGTTCCTGCGTATTATACCTTTTAACCATCATGTAATCGGGCTGCTTTATTTCACTTGCCTTTTACTGATTCGAAAACAGTGGCCATTATTCAAAACTATACCATAAAAGGTAGTACTACCATGTTTTGTTTGAAAAACCTTTATTGTGAAAATGTCAGTATACAAATACGGGCCTATAACCACGTGGGCCGGCCACGGAGCAAACTGGAATCGTATATGATGAGGGGACATTTACACTGTAGAAGAACGTAACGGGCGGGCCATTAGGTTGCAAGAACTAAGGTGTCTAACAGTTGCGGAATCGGTGGACGTACATTTTATAATTAAAGTACGACAGGGTCAGTTACAATAAAATTATCTACATATACATTTGCGGGCAAGTACCATGGGTGACGTTAATTCGATCTTTCAATAGTACAGTAATCAATAACACATCAGAACTTAATATCAATAGGGATGTCCAAATATTCAATCAGTACTCGTCCCCGCCCGCCATGTGCTTCAAAACTGCATACGTATCTCGTGATATCAAGGTTGGGCAACCAGTACACAACAAGGAGTTACGAGTCCCATTTATACCGGCGCCATTTTGAGCGAGGCCGGGCAGGTCCAGGATATAGTCAAAATGTCTCCACCAACAAGCGGTCGGACCAGAACCCCTTTCGATAGTCCAAAAAGGTTCCGTTAAATGACAACAGAAGAGATAGGCAACAAGAACAATCAGTCAAAAGAGGGGACGCTTTCGTGAATGGGGCCCATGCCCTAGCAGGCAAGCGTCCGAGTTCCAAGGTGTCCCAGGGCCATTTTAGTGGACCAGGCCCAAATCCAAAGAGCTGGCCGCCATTTTGAAAGTCTTGTTGCAGCCGCCTTTCGCTGCACCGCAAGAGTAAGCGCAATTCAGCTGGATAGTGGGCGAGACGCTGTAGCCGCAAGAGCGGGCGCAACTCAGCTGGATGGGGGGTGAGGCACTGTGTCGCAAGAGCGGGCGCAATTCATCTGGAAGGCGAGTGAAACGTTAAGGGGCGCCCCACTGCAGATGAGGTGCCTCCACCTGGGGAGGCGAGAGAGGCCCGTTTGCGCCGCCTCCCCCCCCCCCAGGCACCCCACGCCGTCTTTCGGCGCAGCATTGTAGGATGGCCACACCAGTGAAACTTGCTGGACACCACCTCGGTGCCATCCGGATCTCGGCGCGTTCGAGTCACTGTACCGCAAGAGTAACCGAAACTCAGCTGGATGGCGGGTGAGTCGCTGTACTGCAAGAACGGGCGGAACTCAGCTGGATGGCGGGTGAGTCGCTGTACTGCAAGAGTTGGAGAAACTCAGCTGGATGGCGGGTGAGTCGCTGTTTCGCAAGAGCGGGCGGAACTCAGCTGGATGGCGGGTGACTCACTGTACCGCAAGAGCGGGCACAACTCTGCTGAACGGCGAGTGAAACGGCAAAGGGCGCCGCACTGCACATGAGGTGCCTCCACCTAGGGAGGGGGGAGAGGCCCATTTGCGCCACCTCCCCCCCCCCCCGGCACCCCACGCCGTCTTTCGGCGCAGCATTGTAGGATTTTTTTCCCAAACGATGAAAGCCCCACCTTTTTTTTTCACACTCGGCAATCCAAAAAGGTTCCGTTAGATGACAACAGAGGGGGCAGGCAACAAGAACCATCACTCAAAAAAGGGGAGGGCAAGTTCTTCTTACCGGGTCACGTTGGGGCTCCACCGGAACTCATCGAATTGATAGTCTACAGTGTTTCTGGATGTTTCAGACTGAAGCTGGCGTCAGCATGAGAGCACCACCATCTCATACCTCCGTCGTGGCCATTCCGCAAGCAATCATGGCAGCCGCTCCCCACCGGAAGCCTGCGGGAGTCAGGGGCCCGATGACTTTTGTAGAATCTTCAAGGCTGAGGGGACACTTTCGAGAATGGGGCCCAAGCCCTAGCAGGCAAATGTCCGAGTTCAAATGTGTCCCAGGGCCATTTTAGTGGACCAGGCCCAAATCCGTAGAGCTAGCCGCCATTTTAAGAGTCCTGTAGCAGCCAGCAAGAGTGGGCGCAATTCAACTGGATGGTGGACGAGACGCTGTAGCTGCAAGAGCGGGCGGTAAACAGCTGAATGGCGGATGAGGCCCAGTGCAGCAAAAGCGGGCGGAAAACTGCTGATTGGTGACTGAAACGGTAAAAGGGCGCCCCACTACAGCAGACGAGCCTCCACCTGGGGAGGCCCGTTCACGCCGACCCTCCCCCCCCCGAGGCGCCCCACGCCATTTTTCGGTGCAGCATTGTAGGATGCCAAGACCAGTGCGGCAAGTAAAGGACATCACCTGGGTGCCGTCCAGATCTGGGCGCGTTGTGCTGCCTTCGGACTATTCGCACAACAGACCGCTACTGACGAGGCACAGTGCAGCAAAAGCGGGCGGAAAACCGCTGAATGGCAAGTGAAACGCTAAAGGGGCGCCCCACTACAGCAGACGAGCCTCCAACCTGGGGAGGCCCGTTCACGCCGCCTCCCCCCCCCCCTTCCCGGGGCACCCCACGCCGTTTTTCGGTGCAGCATTGTAGGATGCCAAGACTAGTGCGGCAAGTAAAGGACATCACCTGGGTGCCGTCCAGATCTCGGCGCGTTGTGCTGCCTTCGGACTATTCGCACAACAGACCGCTACTGACCATTGTTGCTTTTGTTTAAAAAAAAAATTTCTAATGTGTTTACTGTTTTTGATGCGTTGTATATATTTATAAGTTATTAAAGTGTTATAATCCTACTACTTTGTTGGAGTGCTATATATTTTTCATGTTCAAACACAACAGGTGATGGACCGAATGTGGATCAATGTCACACACTCATCCCAGTCCAAAGATCTGGGCCCAAATCCATCGTTTTTTTGCACTCCACACCACCCTGGGTTAGACAATGGCGATATGCAAATCAGCTCTGACCCTGTGCCCCATGGGAACAGTCCAGTCCGAACTACAAAAGCCATGTCCTTCCCAGAACGGAATCAAGCATCCGAGGACCGGACCTGTTTCGAGGTAACACCTCTCATCAGCCCGGCTAGCTTGACTCCAGTGTTGTGGAGTGCCTGGGACCCAAGTCTGGGCATCCCCAGCGCACTTAGGGCGGAATATGCAAACACAACAGGTGATGGACCGAATGTGGATCAATGTCACACACTCATCCCAGTCCAAAGATCTGGGCCCAAATCCATCGTTTTTTTGCACTCCACACCACCCTGGGTTAGACAATGGCGATATGCAAATCAGCTCTGACCCTGTGCCCCATGGGAACAGTCCAGTCCGAACTACAAAAGCCATGTCCTTCCCAGAACGGAATCAAGCATCCGAGGACCGGACCGGTTTCGAGGTAACACCTCTCATCAGCCCGATCCACATTCGGTCCATCACCTGTTGTTTTTGCATTTTCCGCCCTAAGTGCGCTGGGGATGCCCAGACGTGGGTCCCAGGCACTCCACACCACTGGAGTCAAGCTAGCCGGGCTGATGAGAGGTGTTACCTCGAAACCGGTCCGGTCCTCGGATGCTTGATTCCGTTCTGGGAAGGACATGGCTTTTGTAGTTCGGACTGGACTGTTCCCATGGGGCACAGGGTCAGAGCTGATTTGCATATCGCCATTGTCTAACCCAGGGTGGTGTGGAGTGCAAAAAAACGATGGATTTGGGCCCAGATCTTTGGACTGGGGTGAGTGTGTGACATTGATCCACATTCTGTCCATCACCTGTTGTTTTTGCATATTCCGCCCTAAGTGCGCTGGGGATGCCCAGACGTGGGTCCCAGGCACTCCACACCACTGGAGTCAAGCTAGCCGGGCTGATGAGAGGTGTTACCTCGAAACCAGTCCGGTCCTCGGATGCTTGATTCCGTTCTGGGAAGGACATGGCTTTTGTAGTTCGGACTGGACTGTTCCCATGGGGCACAGGGTCAGAGCTGATTTGCATATCGCCATTGTCTAACCCAGGGTGGTGTGGAGTGCAAAAAAACGATGGATTTGGGCCCAGATCTTTGGACTGGGGTGAGTGTGTGACATTGATCCACATTCGGTCCATCACCTGTTGTTTTTGCATATTCCGCCCTAAGTGCGCTGGGGATGCCCAGACGTGGGTCCCAGGCACTCCACACCACTGGAGTCAAGCTAGCCGGGCTGATGAGAGGTGTTACCTCAAAACCGGTCCGGTCCTCGGATGCTTGATTCCGTTCTGGGAAGGACATGGCTTTTGTAGTTCGGACTGGACTGTTCCCATGGGGCACAGGGTCAGAGCTGATTTGCATATCGCCATTGTCTAACCCAGGGTGGTGTGGAGTGCAAAAAAATGATGGATTTGGGCCCAGATCTTTGGACTGGGGTGAGTGTGTGACATTGATCCACATTCGGTCCATCACCTGTTGTTTTTGCATATATTTTTAATGTGACACATAATTGTGAAGACTTTGATGTACAAAAAGGCATCCCTGGAATCTTCCGCTTCAGGCTCGGTCCCACACACCCTCACAGTGAGAATCCCCTCCCCAATCACAATACAGGATCGTTATCAGATAGTAGGAACACGTGTGGTGTGACGGATCTCATAAGGTGGGGGCCTTGATCTACTGTAACTCCTTTGAAGAGGTGTGATTCTTTACAGTTGAGGCCATAAACTACATCCGCAGGGCTAGGTGATAGCCTGGGACCGGCCTGGACAATCAGACACAAAGGAAAGGGAGTGTCAGAGGGTGCGGTAGTGAATAGGGTGAAAGGGAGGTGTCGGGCGGGCACAGGGTGTGATTCTCAGGGAAGAGCAGCGCAGATGGGGGGAGGTTTATGGCCCATGCATAAGACAGAGAGCGGGGGTGACCAGTGCGTGGGGGAGATGCTTGCGAGGGTGAGGAGCCATGCTGAGGATCGGCGGCGTGCAGAGAGTGGGTCTGGTCAAGGCATCTAAAATGGCTGCCGTGCACGACAAAAGTGTGGCATTGGAAAAAAAGCAAGATGGCGCAGACAATGTTTATCAATACGGATTAATTTATAACAATTATTTTTAACAATATATTTACTCGCAGTGTCAAAATGGCGGTCAACACTTCCTGATTTCCTTCGAATCGAACGTTAACAGGATTTCCTTCGAATCGAACGTTAACAGACGTCACGCAGCAAAAAAAAAAAAAAAATACGCTCACGTGCAGCCGCTGGAAGACAAGTATCAACATATATGAGCATCCTCAGCCACCCTCAGAAAACATAGGGGGTCAGGATACGTCTCCCGTACCCCCTTATACCCATTTCTCACATTGTTTTTCCTCCATCTTGTAATTTAATTAAAACAAAACACAAAATGGCGAATTCCCGTTTCGCGTCCCGATTCGCTACCCGGTTCGCGAACCGGAAAGCGCTTCTACCGCCAAAAAATCTATTTTTTTAAATTTGCCCCACGGGACCCTTTAATAACCCCAACATCATTCCTAGGGGGTCAAGAAGGGTCTACCTTGCCCCCTTTCATTAAATTCCCCCTTCGTTTTTCTCCTCTTCTTGTCTCTCGATCCTACCGAGAGACAAGATGGCGGCCGCTCCGGACTGTTTAGAATGTTGACAGACACCGGAGAGCCAATCAGCTTCGCTTCGCAAAGCTCCGTTACGCGAAAAAATCGCGAACCGGAGCGCTACACGGGACGCTGTCACAGATATATCTGTTTTTTTAAACGTTAATTTCTCAAAATCCACTGGAGCACATATATTGAGACCCAGCAAAGGCACATTGGGCTAACAATCCCTACAATTTTGCCAAGTTTCGTGCAAATCCATTCAGCCGTTCGAGCTAAAAGTGAGGCCAAACGCCCTATGGAAAACTCAATGTTAAAAACGCGTTTTGGGACCCCCTTTTTTCTCGGCCCCCCTTGACGAAACCCCCCCAAATTTTCAGGGGCTGCTCAGAAACAAAATGTGCCATTTTCCTGAAAATTTCAGCCGATTCCGTCCACAAACGCCAAAGTTATTAGACATAGAATTTTCAAAAGTTCCATAGAGAAAAAATCCTAACTATATATACCTACTGGCGACCGCCAGTAGGTAATATATATATATATATATATATATATATATATATATATATATATACACAGTACATGTACTAATCACACAAGCACCGCAGAGTACTGCTCCATCCTTGTACTGAACGCCTCCAGGTAAACATACAATTAATGCTGAATCACTACTCCGGCGCTATGCAGCACTCCAGGCTATCTGATGTAGGCCAAGGGTGAGGTAAGTAAACAACATCAGAACTATTTACAAGCTGAGTGAGCCTGTAGGGCTCACTCCGATACATAGGGGAAAAAGGTCCTGTTCATTAATATTGATCACTGCACGGTATGCTACCACCATCCCACTTGTGCTGCTTAACTCCTTGTGATGGTGGTTTCCTTCCACCACTATAAGGATAGTGCTTTCAGTGCCCCTTCCAGTCCAACAAGATTGCAGTCCGTGAAACAGGCCCACGGCTCACCCTCATGATCCATGTTCCCCTATGACACAAAATAACCATTAGGGATCTATCCAAGAGTACAGTTGGGCACTTAGGGCAGGGGTACATGTCCCTTTCCATGCAGAAGACTTTTTGTCTCCACAAAAGGCAAGAAAGAAAGAAAAAAGCAGAGAAAAGAAAAGAAAAGAAAAAGAAGATAAGAAGGAAAGAAGAAACTAAGAGAAAAAACAGAAAAAGAGAAAGAAGGATAGAAAGAAAGAAAGAAAGAAAGAAAGAAAGAAAGAAAGAAAGAAAGAAAGAAAGAAAGAAAGAAAGAAAGAAAGATGGCCAGAAAAAAGGAAAGAGAGAAGGCAAGGCAAGAGAGAAAGAAGGCAAAAGAGAAAACAAGCAAAATTAAAAGAAAAAAATAAAGAAAGTAAGAAAGAAAGAATGGTAGAAGGAAGGATGGACAAGGAAAGGGAGGAAGGAAAGAAAGAAAGAAATAAAGACTGGGCAGCATAGATAGACTGGGCAGCATAGACATAGGGCACCGATTATCAGAGTTCATGTTAGTTAATGTGAAATGGCAGGACTCAGGCAAAGGAATTTACAACAGCAATAGCTAGAGGTCAGATTTGATAAAGCGGGAAGGTGCCCTCTGCTCACACCAAAAGTATCCTGCTATCACATCAGGTTCTAAACACAAAGACAACTCTAATGTAGTTATAAAGTGAAAACAAAAATACTGGCACTGAAGGGAACTACCTTGTGTGCGCCTGCGCTCCTTGTAAAAAGGGAAAATGCAGTCATCATCATCAAAATTACTTTATTCGGCATAAAACAATACCATAAAAAAACAGTGTTAAAAAGTATCACAGTCATTTTTAAACCAGACTAAAAATCAATGTGCAATCAATTCATAAAATGAGATTAGTTCACCACAATAATTATCTCAAGGGCAAACATGAAATGTTCTGGGTTAGGCAATTCGGCGAGGCATTCAATGACAAATTGCATTTGAAATATGGCAAGTTAAAACACAGATGAATAATTAATATTTTCCTGAAAAACATTTACCCCTCACCTCTGGTGGTTCTAAGTTTCAAGGCCAATCTTAAAAAATGTACTGTACAAAAGAGTGTTAAGGGCTCTGCAGACAATTTCAGGTTTAAACCTGGCGTTCTTTAAACTACCTTTTAAAAATAGAGTCCAAGGAGCAGCATAAAAGGAACATAATAAAACAAAGTGAAGTGTGTCCTGCGGAGACTGTTGGTCGCAGCCGCATGGACCCTTCATCTCTATTAACGATGTGTATCCTGTGGGAACTACCAAAATGTGGTGGAGCAAATGCAACCTAAAGCAAATCATGAGAAATCTGTCCTGGGGGTTGTACATATAGGACAGATATAGTTCGATGCCCAAACACGATTTGGCTAACTGGTGAGCTCTCACCGATGATTTGGTCAGCTCCCTGTCTTTCTTTAATGCTGCTACACTCTATAAAAAATCCATTTTAATGAGGCCCTTATCCCGGGGTAACAGTTTTGTGGGGTGGGTAAAATATTCGACATGGCCCTATCCCATCAGTGTTTCCCTAACATATTTAAGTCATGGAATATTACCACCCCGATCCCGAGCCATGCAGTCCATTAAAATCTGCCTACTTAGCAAAGCTTGTGAGGGGTTTAAGTTGCAGCCTGTCACTAATATGGGTTATTTCCAATTCCTCCTGTACAATATGGGAAGATATGCTCTGGGGAACTGTCAGTACCCGTCTCAAATATATGTTTTCTTCTGTTTAGAGCTTTTGTGAGTCGATAAAACCTCAAACCTCACTGCCATATAAAACTTTGGCACAGCATACAGTTATACAAATTCAATAGTTGCTTCGGGGACCAACGGCCTAGCCTTTTTGCAAAATTCATAATTGCCCCTTTGTAGCTAGTTAATGTATTGCATTTCTCATCTGTTAAGGCTTTTCAAACTGAGGCGACTATCAAATAAAATCCCCAGATAAGAAAATGCCTGCACTTTTTCCAATCTATGGGTGCCTATTGTGTATTTAAATTTCCTATTTGGAATTTTTCCCATTTCCATAATATATGATTTAGTGAGATTGGGAGACAAATCTAGGCTTTCCATAAACTGTACAAAGCCATCTATAAGACACTGGAGTCCACGCGCGGTGCATGCCAAAAGCACCGCGTAATCCGTGTAAAGCAACACAGGAATCCCTCTCCTTCCTATCTGTGGACAATCCACCCATAAGGCCACAACGGCCTGAGCAAAACTATTTATATAAAGGGTGAATAGGAAGGGAGCCAGCCCTGCCTCACTTCCCTTGAACATAGGAAGGGGTCGGTGATGTTTCCCTCATCATCATATCTGACCTGGGCAGAGGTGTTCTGGTGCAGTGCTCTTAAAATGTTTATCAGTCCTGGATCAACTCCCAGAGTCCCCAATAATTCCCATAGTTTCTTACGATTTACCCTATCAAAAGCTGCCATCAAATCCATGAAAGCCAAGTACACTGTCCCCTGTACTTGGCTACCAGGAGATATAAATTGAGGCATTGGTCTGAGGTGGAGCGGCCATACCTAAACCCATACTGGGTATCGGAAATGATGTTATGTTCATCCGCCCAGTCCATTAATCAATTAAGAATGGCCCTCCCTAACACTTTTGCTGTTACATCAATGAGTGAGATGGGCTGATAACATTGTGGGTTATTCCAATTACCCTTTTTAAATATGGGAACTATTGTGGTCGTGGACCAGGACACTAGCATCCTTGTCTCCACTGCTGCATTTATTACCCTGGTTAGTACGGGCGCCCAGAGTTCTATCCTGCTAATAAAGAGATCTGGGGGATCCCATCGGGGCCCGGAGCCTTATTCCGAGTCAGCCCCTCAATGCCCACTTTTATCTCTCCCAGGGAAAAAATGATCTGGGATGGACTCACAGTTTCTTCTTCTACTGTGAGGTCAGGTCATCAGTGCTACCATGATTATAAAGCCCCTGGAAGTGCTCAAGCCAGGTTTCTGGAAGAATGTGACATGCTAGCTTAGATTTATTTAAATCCTGGAGACTGGGGTCATTAATAACTTTCCGGGAATGAGGTTGAGTCCTTTAACTCAGCCGCTTCTCTCAAGTTGTCCCAGGCCAGCTTCTGCAGTGAGATCTTGCAGCATTTCAATGTCTTTTTGTACCGTGCCCTACAGCTTGACATCATCATCTTGTCTTTGGGTACGATTTATAGGGCTGACTTCAGTTCTCTCAGGGCGGTAGAACATTGATGATCAAACCACCTTGGGGTGTCAACATCCTTGTTCATCCTTCTGCTCCTAAACAGGCCATCAATTTGTTGGGCGACATCCTCAAATGCTTTGATCAGGTCTACCCACTCCAGTTCTAGATCTAGACACTTCCAATCCTGCTGTTCACTCTGTGTCAGTATTGTTCTATAAAATACTTTGCCATTAATATTAACTAATCCTAGTCTCCTACCCTGATCGGTGGCTTTGAATGAGCCTCCGACCACCCTCCGACAAAAATGATCAATGGGGTTTGGGTCCCTAATGGACAAAACCAAGGGGTTATGGTCGCTGAGAATACTGACCTCTATATTAAAACTTGTAAGCCAGCACTTTAACGTGTGGGAGACAAAGATAAAATCAATAATAGAGCCCCTTCCCCTACCTTTGAAGGTTGGGTTGACCGGCCTATTCTTCCCCACTCTGATCAAATCCATGGTATGTGTAAGGGCATGTGTGCCCAGGACTTTACTCATCACCCTTCCCTCCCTTGAGTGTTCCAGGTGCCAGCCCTCTGCCATTGCAAAAAACATAGTTGATGGACAGAATGTAGAACAATGTCATACATTCACCCCAATACAAGGATCTGGGCCTAAATCCATTGTTTTTTTGCACTCCACACCACCCTGGGTTAGACACTTGCTATATGCAAATCAGCTCTGACCCTGTGCCTCATGGGAACAGTCCAGTCCGAACTACCAAGCCATGTCTTTCCCAGACCGGAATCAAGCATCCAAGGACCGGTTTCTGGCTATCAGCCTTCATCAGCCTGGATAGCTTGACTCCAGTGGTGTGGAAAGCCTGGGACTCACGTCTGAGTATACACAGCACACTCGGGGTGAAAATTGCAAAAAACACAGTTGATGGACAGATTGTAGAACAATGTCATACATTCACCCCAGTACAAGGATCTGGGCCTAAATCCATCGCCATTGGGCAAGACAACCATTTTGCCCTACTATTTTCTAGGAAGGGGTACGGATGGCAATTGAAGTCACCCATTAATATCATCTGGGAACTGGTTACCCCTTACTCGTCTAGTCCTGCCAACCACACTCCCAGTTCAGTCAAGCTTAGTAAGGGCTATCCTGCAGTGATGGCATTATAAAAGTTAACAAGGGTTAGTTAGATTAAGACCCTTGTTACGATACCTGATCCCCAGCATATAGTCTGAATGCCAGCTCAAATCCTCCCATCTCCCTTGTAGTCTCAGGTCCACATAAATGGTCAGACCGCCTATTGCTCACCCCGAGACTGCCCTGCGTGCAGGAACAAAAACATTTTATATCCTTCTAGGGCAAGGACATTGCTGTTTCCTTCCCATTTTTCCTGTAGGCAAATGATGTGATATTCCTTTATATAAGCTAGCCAGGTTTTTAATTTTGGATAACAATCCCGCTATATTCCAAGAGATTATCTTGATGTCTCTGGCTGTTTGGCTGCCTGAATTTTCAGACCTAGAACAGGGGTGCATTCTGGGAGGCTCGCCAGATTCACCGGCATTCACCACTATACCCGTCCCACTATACTCTCCATCTCCCACAGGAAGAATGGCATCACTTGACATTATTACGCCTGACCCTCCTAAAGCTCTGATAGGGGGCAGACTCTCCTGTGTAACACCATTCTCAAGTGATGGCCCACATATCAGTCAATCTATTTTGTTAAGGGCCGAAGCACTATAAATAGGCGCACACCGGTGAGATAGCGGGATTGTCCAACCCTCCCAGTGTGGTCCGGCTACGTTCCACCTATGGTCACCTAGATTTTTCACACACGTTGTGTCCCTATAAAAACAAGCATTTACAATGCAATGGTTTCGCCTTTGTTAAAGTTTGAGCTTTTGGTATTGCTTTTGACAAATGGTCTTTTCAAACTTCTTTGAATTATGTGTAAAACGTTGATGTGTTTTACTTTACACAGAAATATGGATTGCATTTATAATGCAATTAGTTGCAGATGCACAGTGAATTAGAATACACGTTATTTCATAAAGCATGTTAGTGTGTTAGTGAAGCCAGGAGTGTGAGAGAAGACAGGAGAGAGAGGGCAAGAAGGAGAGAGTGTAAGATAAAGAGAGAGGGCAAGAGGGAGAGAGATGGAGACTGAGTGCAAGAGAAGAAGTGATAGATATAGAAGTTAAGGAGAACAGGAGTAAGAAGGAAGAAGGAAGAGAGGTCAAAAGGAAGAGAGGGCAGGAGAGAGAGGGAGGGCAGGAAGGAGAAGGATGGCTAGAGGAGGAGAGGACAGAGAGAAATGGAGGACAAGAAGGTGAAATAGACAGAAGAGAGAGGTGGAAAGGGAGGGCAGGAGGGAGTAAGAAGGCAGAAAAGAGAGGGATGGTAAAAGAGAGAGCAAGAAGGAGGGCAGAGGGAATAGAGTGAGAGAAGGCAGAAGGGATAGGGAGGACAGGAAAGAAGAAGAGAGAGGAAGGAGGGCAGAAGCGAGAGAGTGTGAAAAGAAAAGCTAAGGAGTGCAGGATCGAGAGTGAGGAGAAAACGGGGAGGTAGATGGAGAGTGAAAGAGACTAAAGGGTGAGGGAATGAGAGGTCATAGTATAGGATTGGAGGGGGAAGGTCGTTTTATGCAAAATGATGCCATTACTCCACTTAGCATAAATAGGTGGTCATTGTGTTAAAAAATCCAGTCGCCGGGGCAATGGAACAGTGCGAATAAGACAGAAGGCGGCTCTTGTTCACCGTGTTTTGTGTGCTATGGTTTTTTTTGTTGTGCTAAGAGCATCCTCCCATCGAAAACTGACACAAGGATGCATTTCGCACAAACATCTTGCACAAAATGTCAGATTTACGTGTAGTATAATTTTGAGCGATATTACCAATATTTCATATTAATTACGCAAAAGGAAGTTGCGGTTATTTCACACACCCTTAGTAATGGGCTAGCCTGAGACTGGAAAGCTGGGGTAGAGGACTGAGGAGTAAAAATATGATCCTCCCCTCGTCCTGTAGCCCATACCGCACCATCCTGTGCTGTTCATGTGCAGTGTGATTGGCATCAGGGGCCAGTTTGGGGCTCGGGCTGAAGCACTGCAAGCAATTAAAGAGCCTGATTTAATAATCTTGCTAGTCTGCAAGGCCAGCCCCCTAAATTGGGGGGGGGGGACTGGGGGATGCGAAGAGGGGGCTCCCTGTCCGCTCATATCTTTGTGTTGTGCAGTTTAACTAAAACCAGCTCTAATCTTACCTCATGCCCTCTCCACCCCGCTTTTCTTTACCCTCACACCCCCTCGGAGGCATAGCCCATCACTTTAGAGGCCCATGGCCCCCAGGATCGGGTCTCGAGAGAACCCGGCTCCGCCACCCTTCCCCCTTCACCCCGAGAGCCCCTACCTATCAGAGGCCTGGGGTTCATCGGAGAGGGCGGGGCGCATGTATCCAGCGTTTCTAGAAATTCAAACTGGAGAGGGAAAGAGAGGGAAGGTAGACAGGAGTGCAGGCTGCAGATAAAGAGGAGAGGGAGAAACAGGCAGCGGAGAAAAGGCAGAGAGTGGTGAGGGCGGCACAGGAAGAGTACAACGGGGGTACAACCTGCAGAAACAGGGGTGCAGAGAGTGATACAGGCGGCTGAAAAGGGGGCGGGGAACAGGCGACAGAAAGAAGGCACAGACTGCAACAGAGGGGTGAACTGCCCCAGAAAGGAAAGAGAAGTGTGCAGGCCGCCGCGGAGGAGTGTGGGACAGGCTGCAGAAGAGTTGGGAGTACGGGGTGCCGGTGAACTTGCAAGGAATAAGAAGGGTGCAGGAAAGGGGGGCTTAAAAACATCGAGAAGACGATAGGGAGAGAAGGGATAGGAGCGAGAGAAAACGGGCAGCAAAAGGGGAGAGAGGAAGTACCCGAAGCGACAGAGAAGAGACGAGACGTTGGGGTGGGTTAAGCAGCGAACAGGGCGGTGGAGACAGAGGGAGTAAGAAGGCTGTGGTAAAAAGAAGATGAAAAGATAAAAGCATTGGTTGGGAATTGGCGAGATAGGAGGAGCGCGCAGCTTATATGGAGTGGGAAAGGCAGACGGGGCGAGGTCGGTGCTAAGTGATAGGGCGCTTTTTACGAGTCAGCTGAGCTTTCTCATCTAGCGCTCACTGCGACTCGTGGCACTTGGTAGATAGAGTTGGGCCTCTCCGCAGCCCTCAATGCTGTAAAATGTTCGCACAGGGCGATGCTCCGAGCTCAGTTTTGTCCTCGCGTCCTCTAGCCATGACTTCCAGGCCCCGCTCGAGGCGCTACAGGTAAGGGTCAACGGGCATTGGGGAGATGCAGAAACATGCGACACGGACGCATGTTGGCATGACGGGCACAGACTCACTCTCGTGTGACCTTGTTCTGCACCAGTGTTGGGGCATCCTGTACTCTTGCGTGACCCCGTTGTGCACTAGGTATCAATACACGGTGGGATCTTGTGCAAGGCTTTACGTGGGCCGCGTCTAAGGCATACAATTAACAAGCCCTCACCTGGGCTTCCTCCGGCGGCCGTGGTCGGCATGGAATGACAAAAACAAACCCAGAAAAAAAAAACGAAACTCCGCCCACCGCCGCGATGACGACATCGCAGAGGCGGAGAGGGAAAAAATTGCGGGGACGCCCCCGAATCTGGTCCGGCCTTGACGGACAGATTCGGCTTCCAATGGAGCCTGCGCCGAAAAGCTGCACAGACCGCAGCCTTCGGCGAGGCGAAACCTAAAAACTGAGGGGGAGCATTCTGATACTTGACCAACCCTCGCCCTGGTATGAGCCCCTAAATTGATTAGAGAGATGGTCTCTAACTGACTCTGGGTGCCTTAAATTTAGTATCACGCAGTCTCCTAAAAAACTCTTCCTACTTTTTCCTATCGAAGACACCCTCCTTGCCATTAGGATGTGTCTATGGTGTTGAATATTAAAACCTGTGTTTTTAACCAGCCAGTGAGCAGTCTTGGTAATTGGGGCTCTCAGGATTTCTTCTCTATCGTCCCTACAGGCTGAGACCCCTGTCAAGACCACTGTATAGGGGCATGATGCTGGCGGCAGATCTATAGTCGGCAGACCCTGAGTGCCCTGTACAAGGTCTGCTAAAATTGGCTCTATTTCATTGTCTGTGACCACTCATATCCAGGTGCTTGGGGGCTGTGTTTAAATTAAGGTTATTGGCTGGCCTGACACTGTTTGGGCCTAAGTCATTATCAGTACTACTTCCCACCATAGGTCCCTTGTTTATGGCCTCATTTGCTCCTTCAGGCTGTCCACAGTCATGAGTCCCCCTCCTAGATCCCTCATTACTCGTGGCAGGCTTAGGGTGTGGTGCAATCACTGATGCCCCCGCCCCAGGCCCTATAGTCGTGGAGAAACCAATAAACAAAGGGGCCCCCTGCAACGAATAAGGGCAGATGTCAGGGGAAATAACACTCTCTATTACATCTATTGATGTAATGTCTGTGTAATTATTTATTGATGTACTATGTTATCTAATGTTTTGACTAAAAAGTATATAAACTAAATAATGAAAAAAAGAAAATAAAGACTTTTGTATATCAATATTTGTAATTCATTTCACTTTGTGACCTTTATGTCGCCCTTTGGTGAGTTCCATGTTGCACTTTAAAATGAGTGGACTCTTTATGAGCCATTGTTTAATTTGTTTGGGTGGACCTCTTCCCGTGTAGTAGTCCCATAGTCATGGAGGACACACTGCTGCCTTGAGCGAGTAGCAAGGAAAGTTTCCCTTCAATCACCTTCATTTTCTCGTACACAGGCCCCAAGTGGGTAATTAACATTAGCTCCAACTTTGACCACAGTGCATTTTCTACTCCCTGATTCAACTCCATCTTCCCGCAATTTTGGTACTGTACATTGGCTGTAGGCCCCCCTGCGTCTTGAACCCTACTCAATTTTACCGCCCTTTCTGTTTTGGTTTGGGTCTCGACAAGTGCTGCCACCCTCCCCTAGTTCTAGTACCCGAGACTGTAGAGTCAACAGAAGGCAGTACCATCTGTGTTGTACCTATCGTTTTTAGGGCCTTTTTTGATCGTGTGATCACCTCCCCACCTGCCTTAGATGTTCTTCCTAAACCTAATCAGTCCGCGACTGAGGCAGCTTCCCTTCCCCCATCCCTGCCCCATCGGGTGGAAGAGAAAGCGAGTCGGAATGCCCCTCCGACTCTTCTATAGTGATCTGTGACTGACTTAATTTATACACATTAATGGGATGTGTAGGCAAACCCGCCCCCTGTGACAGGGGGGTAGCATGAACTAGGGCCCTTGTGCTATTACTTGGAGTTAGATTCGGTTGACCTGGGGGGATCCCCACATTGGGAGATTTACACGTTGCTATGGTTCCCATAGATGATTGCTTATGATCTAAAATTGTGTCTAGCGAGAGTCTCTTCTCTGTCAGCTGAATTTCGTGAATTAGCAACGACTCTGCCCTTGTGAGAAAGGCATCAAGAGTCCCCTTTACCCCTCCCCCCCACCGCAGAAGTTGCAGCCTTACGCTTACTCATGATGATAGATGTGGAAGGGACAAATATTTGTTTGAGCTTGTAATACACGCCACAAAAGAAAATAGGATCAGGGGAAAAATCAGTATGGGTCAAAACCGTAGAAGCTACCGGGATTCAAGTGTGCTTGTGTCCTTTAGTTCATAAATGTCCTATTGCCTTAAAATAGTAACAAAAGCCCACCTGATTCCAGTTGCAAGGATACAGGACAACTGAACAGTGTTTACAGACCAGTTCGAGATGCACCCTCCCAGTATCCTCCTGTCCAACGTAGGTAAAGGGTTCCTACTGCAAACACAAGGGAGGTGGCTGAGCCCAGCCTTTTCAGGCCTTTGACGGGCACGGACGGGCCCGCCCTTGGCCCGGGCTTGGCCCGTGCAGCTCCTGGGCACCCCCGCACGCGTCCCATGCTGCGGGAGGCCTCAGGTGTTTTTGAGCGCCTCCTGGCGCTGGTCTCTGACGCGGTAAACTGCGCTGCTAGATGATACTGGGGGATGTAGTCCCCGTCCTCAGCAGGCGCGGTCGTGGCTGTCCCGGTCATGGAGATCCATTGCAGTCCTACCTGGACTGATACAGCGAAGGGCCAACAGGGCAGGCAGTGTTCGTGTGCTCTGGTAAGGGTTGATAAGCTTTCGATCTTCTTTTCTAAATAACGGACGGGGTCACTAGCCTGGCCGCTGGCCGCTGGCCGCTGGTCTCCGGATCACAGAGAAAATGCAGTCATTCAAAGTAAAGTTAACCACTAGCTCAAGTGGGCTGGCCCATTGCACCAAGTTGTATTCTCTAGTGGGTGGGAGCAAAATGAGAATGACATAACAATAGACCAATGAATGAAGAAAGGTGGATGAAAGCCTCTTTAAGCAAGTATATTATACATATAATCTTATTATAATCTAAAGGTCTTGACTACCTCCAGACCAAAAAAACATGGCATGCATTACTAGAGCAAAGCTGTGTGTGGCACTCTGTGGCAAATTCATCTAAAGATCCCAACAATAAAACAAATTTCCAGTGATTATGACTATAAGGTAAACCAATAAATACACACCACAAAAGGTATCACATAAATGTGTCACACCTCTACTACACCATAACTGAGCACGCAATAACACGCAATCAGAAAAGATCAACACAAACAAAAACTGTGAACCAAAATGATTGATTTCAAAGTTATGTCCCTTTCACAGTCCTACACTGACACAAACTGAAGACATTCAACCCCCCCCCCCCTCCTGCCCGCACTAACATGGAAACAAGACCAACATTTCTCAGAGCGATCACAGAATGGCTGTCACATATCTCCCATGGCCAAGTCGGCAAGGTCAAACTAAACTAAATTCAATCAAAATTACCAGGAAAATTAACAAAGTATAGAAATAACTCCATCTAGAGCATCAGTTGAGACATTCAAGTCACAATAAAGGCACACGACATAGGAGCCACAAGTGTCAACATGAGAGAAATAGTTGCCACTAATCATCCCAAATGAATACTTTCTAAACAACAATTATAGAGGGGAAAGTGAAAAAACCTCACGTTATCTCAAGTCCTCTGTAAAAATGTGACTTACATACAACCTACGCAACTTTCCCCCTAAGCAGTTCTACTATTGTACAACATCGTTAACATTGGTTTATTCAGCTATTTTAAATCCTTAATCTGACACACCTAATGTATGTTTCACAAAATATCTCCTTCAAAATATTAATGGTAAGGGATGTTACTTCTTGTTGCGCAGTTTATACATAAAATACGCTAGTGTATCTACAGAGAGCCAAGCAGATAAGACTACTGCAAGCGATGTATTCAATATTTGTTTTAAACACATATATATCATTTAAATGACCTATGTGCGCCCTACATCATACCACCCACCCACTCTAGTATCGTAGGCACGTTTTCTGGCATACCTCTCGTTGCATGAGTGAGAGCAGCTTTATAATAAATAGACAATGTTTCTAGTCGTGAGATGTGAGGATGCATGATATTTTATTGGACATTTCCTAATCTGTTAATCAAGGAATATACCACGTGGAGCAACGCATTCCCTCAGCAACGACAGCATTTCAGGCCCATCAGCGGTTGCAACCGGTTTAAACCGCCTATTGAGTTTATATGAGGTTATATCCTGAACAAGATAGATCAAACCAAATAAAACATGTGATGTCATCTGCAGAACTGTCATGCATATCTAATTATTTGAAACGCTATCCACGGAGGCAGACATAATCCCATTAGCATTTCATTCTCAAGCTATTACATTATAATTCTCACAGTGACCGTGTGAGAGGAATGACCACTTGATTACCGAGAGGGTGGAAACAAACATGGCTGGAGATGCTGGGATTCATACTTATCTCAGTCTTAAGTAAGCCAATTTCCCACTTGTAGAAAGGAACGCGTTTGCAAATATTTATCTTCATGTAGACTCAAACTTGTAAAATCTTTTAACGTTTGAAACTGACTGAGTACCCAGATTACAAATAAATGCACCCATGTGTGAGCTTTTTCTCCCTTCATCCATTTCGAGTCAGCAGTCCCATGGCTATGTCCGAGAACCCTAAGGCTCTGATTGGCTTGTTCTCAACAAAAACTAATTTGTGTGACTGTCATTACAGAACCTGAGTATGCGCCTTGTGTCCTAGAAATATATAATAACGGGCATGTAAGGTGACATTGTGAGTACACCACAAACCACAGGTAGCACAGGGACTGGGGGTGGGTGTAACTCATGTAATTCCGTGTAGCGTAATCACTCGGATTTGCCTAAGTATGTCATGAGATTATGCGGAATTATATAGGAAGAGTAATTTTGCTTTTAGCACTTTTTCTTCAAGCAAGAATGCCCCCTCTGGTCCAAAATGGATTCCAGCATGCATTTTGCGCTAAGAAATAGTGCTAAATGCAACAGAATACGAATAGCGAGCACCTGCTTGTGTTCACTAAATGTGCTTTGGGGTATGATTTTACCCAACTTCTGGCATTTAGTGCTATTTTCTCACTTCAAAATGCGATCTTGCAACCAAAACGGATGTCAGGATGGAGTTTTGCACTGAGAAATAGCACTAAATGCAGCAGAACATTAATTTCTTGTGCTAGCTAAATTACCTCTTGCAGTAAGATTTCCCCCCCTTATTACACAAGCAGGAGAAATCACATAATTATCAGTAATTTTTTTTCTTGAACGAGTAATATGGAATTACCAAAATTACTCTGATTACTCCGGAATAATTGAAATTCCGTCCAGGTCTAAGGCACATAAAAGAAACATCATGTTTGCGTGGGATTTGCAGACCACAATGGGGGGTTCGGAAACTCAGCAAAGTATTTCGATATTTGCAGACCTGCCTTCTGGGCCTTTGGAGCATTAGCAAGACCTTTTATCATTAATAACATCAGTGTTCACATATTCACAAGTATGTATAAACCACCTTATAGCTGTTTTGCGAATCTGTGAGACTAAATTAAAAAAGTTGTTACTCAGTGGGAAATGCACTGTAGTACATTATGAAACCTATATTAGTTAATGCATTGCATAGGTCTGTGTGTACCCATAGAGCCACATAATTAAATCTTGTTTATTGCAGTGGAGAATAAGAACTTCTGTATTTTTAGTGCAATCTGTGACAGAATTCACTGTGAATCTGTAAGTCATTATTTTATACTTGCATTACACACAGTATAAGACAGACTGATACTAAATGTGTAAATAGCTGCATGATAAAATGGTGCTTCCAAAATGTCAATTTTAGTAATATCAGGGTGTATGTAAAGATTTTATTTGTACATAACTGTCCCTTCAACACCTCCTTAGGGGTACTAAGGGCTGTGTAAATACAGTTACAATTAAATACAAGCAATTCACAGTCCAGTTTGTAACTCTTTGCACTACCACTAAAAAATAAAAAAAATCTTTGTCATCACAAAGTAGGAGTGACTCATGGGGTCCCAAACACCCTTTACACTTGCAGATTAGGGCACATATGCATTTCTTTTAGACAAACAGGCACCCTAACAAGAGAACTTTACACAGCACAGGAGACTCAGATGAAGCATTTTAAAGAGCAACATTAGCCACCCCAGGAGGGCTGTCTTTTTCCAAAATGAAAATAAACGTTTTGGAATCCAGGCACAACAGGGTGACTAACTGGCATGGGAGAGGATGACCAACTGGCATGGAACAGAAGTTCAAAATTCAGGACAAAACTTTGAGACAAAAGTTAAGTTTTACAGACACATCAGTGCCATTGTGAGATGTAAAACAGCACACATAGGATGTACCTAATTGGGACCTGCAGTGCTGGACTAGATGGCAGTTCTTCAAGTGGCCAGCTTTATGTGTCAGATGCTCTTCAGATATTCCATATCTGTTCAGCTGGTGATGACTGGTTTAGAGGCTGATAAAGTACTGAGTAATGGATAAGACCCATAGAAGACAGGTCTTGTGTGAGGGTAAGAGCATTAAGCAGGAACAGGGAGCTAATAACCTGCCTGCATGAGCTATAATTTGTTGCCCACTGCTGAATGTTATGGTATTATTGTGGGTCAGAGTGGCCAGGTAAAAGTTGACATTACTATATAATGACATGGTTAGTGGCTAGCCATATATCAGCCCTCCTTAGTTTACCTGTATATTGGAACTAGTATACTGCTTGGGCTGTTTCAATTCTGTGAGCTGTAAACTGCTGATTCTCGTTGATGCACAGAAGTGTGCTACAGACTAGAAACTGTATAAACTGTTAAGGCATAATTGCAGGGTAGAAGGTGGCACTATCTTTTACATCCAGAACATTTTCTATTGAATGGAAGCAAAATGCTAACATGCAGTTATACTGATAAAACTATATAGCGCACAAATACTAATGTGTGGAAATGTAGTTTCTGCAAATATGTGTCATTTGAACATCACCAAGAAAAGTGTCTTGATTGTTTTGATCCTGTTTAAGCTATGTTTCCGGCACACTTCTGAATTACAAACAAGTGGTCCATTTATGGTTTCCTAACTGCTGATATGTTTTGAAACATTTCCACGGTTCATTTGCAGATATTTAATAGTTGTGTGTCACAAATCAACTGACAGCATAAATCCTTTGTTTTTGCGACCCCAAGAAGATTTGGGAAAACATGGTGCATTCTATGACATGTTTGTCAATATATATTAATTGCATTAGCCCGTAAGCATGGTAAATTATGATCTTACTGTGCACCAAGATACAACAATGATGGGGCTCTTCAATGATTCCCTGACTATCACCAACAGTGCGTTTCACTCAAATGTATTTCATTTGTTTTATAGTGCCTTTCATACCAGTGTAGGGTGCCAGAGCACTTTACATCACACACACACACACACACACAATACACACACACAGATAATGAATCATAGAGTAGAATGTCTCTTGTGGTACCATGGCACTGTGCCAGGAATTAGTTTCTGCTTTTTGGCAAGCAAAAGGAGCATTTCAGCCAGAGTTCTGCGCTTGCTGCCTTATGTGTTGGTTTGGGATAGTGGGTTGAGTGAGCCAGGGGGAGTGGCATCCATTCATTCTTTCTTCCATCATTTATACTTTCACCATTAATTGTGTCCTTCCATCTGTGTGTCCATCAGCCACTGCCGGCAGTAGGAGTAGCTGCAGGGCGGTGATGTGGGGAGGGGGAGGGACAGGGTGGGGGGTAGTAATGTATGGATTACGGAGTTTTACAGGTAAGTAAACATTTAAATAAATCAACCGAATTTCGTTGCGCGCGCTGCATTGCGTGATGCAGTGCACTCAACGAAATTGCCCATCCATATCCAAACCTATTCAATGATTTCTAAACCGATCCATCATCTATCCTTCTATCCATCATTTCACTAATCAATACCTCTCTCCACTCTTTCACTCATCCATCCATCATTCCAGCCATCCATTTTTTCACCCATCCATCCGCACTTCCACCCATCCATCCAATCACTTATCCATCCAGCCATCTACCCTTTCACCTATCCAGCCATCCTTACTCATCCATCCATTCACCCAGTCACTCATCCATCCATTCACTATTTCACTCATCCATCCATTTTTTCATCCAGCTCTTCACATTCCCTTTCCCTCATCTATGCATTCTTGCACTGATCCATCCTCACATTCTTCTTTTCACTCATACATACATCCATCCTGTCAATCATCCGTCCATACTTTCACTCATCCATCCATCCTCCCTCTCTCTCTCTCCATCCCCCTTTGACTTAGCCATCCCTTCACCAATCCATCCACCCACCAATCCATCCATCCACTCATCCACGTATGAATCCATCCATTGACCCTATCCATCCTTTCTTTTATCCATCCATTCATCCACCCTATTACTCATCTATCCATCCTTTTGCCGATCTACCTTCCCTTTCACTCACTCATCCATCCTTACATCCACCCTTTCACTTATCCGTTCATTCATTCACCCTTTCACTCATCAATTCATCAATCCATCCATCATTTCACCCATCCATCCACCCATTTCCTCCACCATCATCCACCCTTTCAGTCATCATCCATCCTTTCACTCACCCATTCACCCTTTCACTCACTCATCCACCCATACATCCACCAATCTACCCATACATCCACCATTCCACCCTTACATCTATTTATTTACCGTTTCCCTCACCCATCATTCCACTCACTCACTCTTCCATCCATCCATCCTTTCTCTCAGTATCCATCCTTTCACCCTTTCAATCATCCATTGATCCTTTCACTAATCCATCCAGCCATCCAGCCATCCCTTCACTTGTTCACTCACCCACATTTTTACATTAATTATGAGCTGAGCCTTTGTCTGCAGAGTTGCAGACAGAAGAGGCCCATCAAGAACTCCGCCCTGCTGTAGTTCCTACTGCAAAGGGTGGAGCCGGGAAGGGTTCACTATGCTCCTGCACATAGGCAATCTGAAAACGTGAAAGACATGGGTCATGCAGAATGCACAGTGCATGGCATGAGGTGACTGTGATGACATGGTGTTTTTTCCACAGCTTTAAGTGGGTGTAAAATAAGTTGGGGTCTCTCCAAAGGGCATGTCCGATGTAAATATGGGCTGGCATGAAAGGCATGAGCTATAAATCTGTGCTTAGCATAGTGTGCTGCCTAACTGGTATTCTGCTACTTCTGTTATTGCATCCGGATATATAATACATTACACCTACAACAAGTCAGGACAATTGGTTTTGTCAATTTGTGTTATTTGCATAAAATAAAAAAAGCAGCAACCATGTCTTTGTTGTATATAATATTTGAAATAGTTTCAGTTCTAAAATAATGAGACTGTGAAAGAACTATAACCCCTTCTTTTTACCTTCTTTGGCTGGCTTCTTTACATGAATTAGATTCTGTAGATTTCTTCCATCTGATGATTTGCAACATTTTCCTTTATGTACTGTTAAAGCAGAATGTCTTGCCCTAGCCCGAGGCAGGTGGAGACCCACCACATGCTTTAGCAGCCCAGACTGGCCCATGTCATTCTGTATGTGTCAATCAGCAGGCACACAGAATGACAATGGGCTGGGTGTGGCTGCTCTCGTGCTCAGAGGATGAGTGTGAGGCACCCCATCAGGGAGCTGAGACTTCTCACAGGGGAACAGTGCTGTTCCCTGCAATACCTAAAATGACAGAAAAATGGCTTCTGTAAACGATTTCTCATGGACAACAGACGTGAGATTCAAATCACGGACAGTCCATGAAATTTATGGATGGTTGGACACCCTAGACACAAGTGAGGCTGGTAAATGCATGACCCCCTTTCCAAGACTCCACAGCCCCCTTGGGGGTCGTGCCCCACACATTGAATACCTCTGGTCTAAGATGAGGATCCACAACCTCTTGAGGATGAAGAAGAAGACACACCAGCTCACAGAAAAGAAAGTGATGTGTGGAAGTACTCTACTATACCTTCTGGGGAAAAGAAGGTAATAGCAAAATATATCAAATGCACAATTTGGGGCAAGCAGTTATCAGGAGAAACTGCAGGGAAAGATTCAAGTGGGACTAGTTCTATGTGGAAGCACCGAAAAATAATTAATGAGAGGGTTTAAAACCAGATGATGTGAGAGAAAGTAGGTGTAACAGGACAGTCAACCTCTGTGGCAGCCTTGGGAAAACCATCCTCATCTGCACTGTGAGGAATTAAGTGACATGGTTACACACTGCGTAAAATGCTACATGCTAGTCTCTGTAAAAATGTATTCTGTGGGTGCATTCTTGGATACATTGTAGAAGCATCACTATTAGTCGTTTTGTTTTGCATTCAAAGACTCCATCATTTTTGTTGAAGAGTGAAGCCAGATGTTTCTTTGCATTTCCCCATCCTTACCCTTTTCACCTCCTTGTTCACTTATAGTTAAAATGTTTTGATGTGTAATTGACTGTTTCAATGTGAGAGTGGGCATATCAATATGTGCGTGAGTTTATGTCTAGGTGTGTTACTGTATGTGTTAGTAAGTACTTGGGTGTGCTAGTGTATGCATCAGTGTATGCCTCGCTCTGTTAGCGTAGACATCAGTTTGGCCTGAGTGTGTTATTGGTTGCATTACTGTTTGACTGGGCGAGTCAGTGTCTGCATTGCTGTATTCCTAGGGTTCTAAGTGTCTGCACTGGTATGTCCCTGGGAGTGTCAGTGTATGTGTCAGTGTATGTTTGGGTGTGTTATTGGATGCAATAATGTTTGTATGGCTTGGTCAGTGTCAGTATTGCTGTATGCCTGGATGTATCAGTGTATATATTGCTGTGTTCCTGGGTGTGTCAGTGTATGTGTAAGTGTATGCCTGGGTGTGTTACTGAATGCAATATTATTTGCTAGCTGTGTCAGTGTCTTTAATGCTGTATGTCTGGTTGTGTCACTGTCAGTCTTGTTGTATGTGAGGGTGTTACAGTGTCTGTAATGTAAAGTCTCTGGGTGTGTCAGTGTGTGCATCATACTGTGCCTAGGTGTGCCATTGGATACATTACTGTTTGTGTCAGTGTCTGCATTGCTGTATGCCTTTGTATGTTATTGTGTACATTGAACTATCCCTTGATGTGTCAGTGTGTGCATCAGAGTGTGCCTGGATGTGTTATTGGATATATTAGTGTCTGCCTACCTGTGCCAGTGTCTACATTGCAGTATGATTGGGTGTGTGAGTGGCTGCATTGGTGAATCCCTAGGTGTGTCAGTGTGTGCCTGGATGTGTTATTGGATGCATTAGTGTTTAGCTGGATGTGTCAGTGGCTGTATCAGTGTATAGTTAGGTTTGGTTTTGAATGTATTGATTTGTGTCTATGTGTGTCAGTGGCCCCATCAGTGTGAGCCTGTGACTGTTAGTACCCTCTGCCTTTGTGCAGCTGGTTTTGTGAGTGGCTGTACTGATGTCTGCCTAGGTGTGTTAGTAACTGTAGCATTTTTTTCTTGAATGTGCATCCTAAAAGGCTTAAGTTGTGGAACAACACTGTAAAAACTAATTAGTAATAGAAGGTGCAATTGATCTGCATTAAACAGAAAGAAAACTGAAATATTTATTAGTTTGCAAATAATAGAATTAAGAAAGTTACTTACAATTTCAACAAATCATAAAGTAATTATTCTTAGAAATAACTAGACATTTCTCATACTGTAAAAGTATGCATATATATATATATATATATATATATATATATATATATATATATATATATATATATATATATATATATATATATATATATATATACATAAATTATATACACATTTAACTTTCCCTTTTTTACCGCTCTCAGCTCCTTTACTCATACACCACAAAAGATGTATTTAACAAGCACACATCATTGAACAGGGGGGACAAAACAATCATAAAGATTGTAGAAAAAAACTAATCTACACACTATCTCATTTCAATTAAGGATCACTATGGATGGCACTCACCACATATAAACATAATGCAACTATTATTAACCATCATTAACTATTTATAAATATAGTTTTCTACACAATCACTTAAAACACATGCATGTATATCTCTAAAACAACGCAAATTAAAGTGATGTTTGAAAGCATTTTACTATACCTTCCGATGAAAAAAATGTATCAGATAAATATGCGCAGTGTAATATTTGCAGCATACAGTTACCCAGAAGCACTGCCAAGAAGAATTCACAAGTTCCTATTGGAAGCACTTAAAAGCCATTAAGGGACGGGTGTTCTACTGAATGATGCACAAGAGACTAAGTGTAGCAGAATATTCCACCACTAAAGCACCCTTGGGAGAACGTTCATCAGCTGAGGTCATCAGAATTCCAGCAGCCTGTGAACATTTGCGTGAGATGATTACTCACTATGCGAAATGCTATATGTTTGCCACTGCAAAAATTTCTTATTTGGCTCCATTTTCCCTACTACTGTAACCATGTGAATGACTGTTGAGGTGGTGAGTGCCTGTATGAGTGTGTTAGTGACCCTTACATTAACTTAATAATACATATATTTATAACTTTACATTTAACATATCACAATACAATTTAAACGAAACAATTAACAAACAAATATAACATACATTATTTAACTGTTTAGAAACACAGAAACACACTACAACTTGAACTTTTACAACAAAAAGTAGCAATATAGGAAAAGAAGAGATGATTCATAGAAATGTAGAAACTATCTTTATTTAGATATAACACAGATATCTTTAAAAGAAAATTACAAAATTCACATTATATACAAACAGTTAAAATAGAAAAGAAAACAAGGCGATCAATTAGTCAACCATATTAAAAATAGAGATCTTCCACATCCTGGACCCCCTAATTTCATAGCATTTTAAAAGAAAGAAGAAAAAAAGATTTAAAACGTAATGTACAAAATGATTTCCCCCTTTTTTGTTACACTGACCATCAGTGGTATCGTACATATGAAAGACAAGCTAGTGTTCTTAGAAGTACCACTCGATGGGTTGGCCAGTCAAGTTAAAAATCCTAGGGCCAGATGTAGGATCTCTAATACCGGTCGGTAACGGCCGAATTCGGCCATTACCGACCGGTATTAGGGTTTTCTGATGTAGGGGGCCTATATTTTACCAATTCTGTAAATTTACAGAATCTGTAAATTTACAGAATCAGTAAAATACCGAATCGGTATATTTACCGATTCTGTAAATCCATATGTAGGTGACACTCCTAAGAGTGCCACAGGCCCTTAGGAGTCGGTATTTTACCACCCAATCCTATTGGGTGGTAAAATACAGAATTCAGGTGTGCATGCACATCTGTGCATGCACACCTGTGCAATGTGACACACAGACATGCCCTTAGGTATGTCTGTGCCACATGTGACACAAGCCTGTACTTGGGGTGCTAGAGGGTGTCAAAGTGACACCCCCTGCAACCTTGCAGGAATCGGTATTTACCGAATCGGTAAATACCGATTTGGTGTTGCCCATTGATTCCTATGGGCTTCAAGGCCCATAGGAATCAATGGGAAATACCAATTCGGTGTTTACCGAATTGGTAAATACCGAATGTTAACGATTCGGTAATTCTAAATTATAATTTAGCTACATCTCCCTCCTTGTAATTTACCAATTCATAAATACCGAATCGGTAAAATTCGGTATTTATGAGTCGGTAAATTAGAGTAACCTACATCTAGCCCATAATGTTCTTTTCATTTCATATTCCCTTTTTTTTTTTCTTTTGGGGATGTGGTGGAAATATATTAGATGATTTAAACAATAAAATAAGGGGGAAGAATTAGCAGGACCTCTTTTGCATAAAGTTACGATATGCTTGCTGAATAAAAATTATCTTAATCCTATCTTTTAGTCTGTATTTTCAGGGTTCACAGCCACAATGATGGCTTGCCTACAGGTCCGACACCCAGCCTGTTCCATTCAGCTTTGTGTTTGCACCTGCGTTGGAAATTAAGGACTGGGCAAAGGCAGGCCACGTGCAACAGAGTTTCAGCTGTCTTGCCGCCCCCTCTACAGGTTAGGTTTTCCACCGTACGTCGCCAGGGGGGCAGATCTTGCAGAAATTGCCAGTCACCCATTCTAATAGCCATAAGGCTGCGTTTTAAATACAGTGAGTATGTGCAAGACAGGTACGGGGGCTAACCCTCTGGGAGAATTTACAAGAGCCCAAGCATGACTGCGTTTGGAAAAGAGGGCTTTGTCCATAATGAGTGAACTCATTCTCACACATTATTTAATACCGGTTTTGAATGCTGTCTGTCTGGGGTTAAGGGCCCATAAGTCACTCGCCGGCCTTTGATGAATGGAGTCCTTAAAAAGGCGACCAAAAGCGCCTCCTGGATTTTTCTGGGTGATTTCTAGCCAGACTAAGGATTCTAGTGTGCCTAGGTCTGCTTGTCTCAGTTTATAACAAAGGTTTAAGTATGCGCCAATGTTAGAGGCCTCATAATTTATTAACCCCAGCTCTATTCTTATCCGTGCTGCAGATGTGGAATTTGGCAGATGGAGGACCTTTTATAGATTTTAGTCGTGTGTTGATTTAAGACAGTATTCAGTTTGCCCCTAAATATCTCTATGCCGTATGATAGGGTAGGGACAATTTTTGCTCTCAGGACTTCCAAAAGTGGCGAGAGAGTTGGGCCAGAGAGATTTTTCGTGAGCTTGGCTAGTGACACCCCAAGGGTAATAGCTTTAACTGCGATCTTGTTGCGCTGTTTAGTGAGATTACCCCTAGAGTCCAGGTGAACACCT
This sequence comes from Lissotriton vulgaris, assembly GCF_964263255.1. Taxonomy (NCBI): domain Eukaryota; kingdom Metazoa; phylum Chordata; class Amphibia; order Caudata; family Salamandridae; genus Lissotriton; species Lissotriton vulgaris. The sequence goes on from NC_141691.1 coordinate 1,500,752,381, forward strand.
AGGTATTTGTACGAGTGACCTGTAACAAGGATTGTGTTGTTATATGACCACCCACCACCGACATGCCGTTTCCTTCCAAAGGGGACAACTTGGGTTTTCTTTAAATTAACCTCTAGTTGGTTTGTGATCGTATAACTAAGTAGTTTGTCAAGGAGCCTTTTCAGCCCGACCCTAGTGAGGCTAAAAAAAACAGGTCATCGGCATATAAAAGGTTACTTAGTGCCGTGCCTCCCACCTTTGGGGGATGACTATTTGTTTCATCCAGTGTCATCGACAAATCCGCTATAAACAGGTTAAAAAGGAGGGGGGCCATCACGCAACTCTGCTTCACACCTCTAGTTGTCATGATTTTCCTCGAGAGATGCGTGCCGGACCCCAACTTCACCCGGACCCAGGTACAAGAGTGAAGTTGAATGATTGCCTCCAGTAGTTTATCAGGGATCCCCCATTTTCCTAGCTTTTCCCATAAAGCCGTCCTTGGGACCCTGTCAAACGCTGCTTTGAAGTCGACAAAACAGCAAAGCACTGACCTAGATGTTGAGAGTACTTAGTCGACAATAGTTGACAATGCTAATAGGTTGGTCCGAGTCCCGGAGTTAGCAATAAAACCTGTTTGGTTCATCTGTATCAGTTTGTATTGCTTTGCCCATAGGCTCAACTCCTCCTGCATAATGCTTAGCCTCAATGTGCAAAAGAGCAATGAGTTTATAATTGTTGGGGCAAGCGGGGGATCCTGATTTATTGATTGGGTGGATTATTGCACCCCGCCATGAGTCGGGATTGTTACAGTTCTTAAAGCATAATTAAAAAGATTTGTTAGCGGCCCTGACCAGAGAGCTATGTCCGATTTAAACAGGCTCTGTGGCAAGCCATTTGGGCCTGGTGCTCCTTCTGATCTAGCTTTTAGGTTTAAAGTATTTTATTCGACATAACACATTGGGACAAGACATATCTTCAAAGAGCAATACGGCAGGGCGGAAAGAACCCACAAAGTGCAAATGCATTCTCAGCCAAGATCATCCTAACGGGTTATGCCCCCATTGAATTATACATCATGTTTCACCACAATATGAAATGAGTTTCCCCACACAACCCCACCCCGAACCCCAACTACCCAATTTCCTCCCCCCAACTCCCTTCCCCCCCTCCCACCCCTCATCCAGTGCCCTGTCCCAAAGCAAAAGGAGAGTACAGCAAGCTATGCCTCACGTGGAGAAAAAAGGATCAATAGCAAAGCATTAGGCAGGCTCCATTGGGCCCGGAAGCCGCAGAAGACGGAGGTACCTAGGGCATGTGAGTTCTCTAAATTCCGTAAGCAATAGGGAATGAAATGGCTGCCAGAGCTCTCTGAATTGGTTCACATCTCCCGCTACGGTGAGCGACATCCTCTCCATCCCCAACACATGCCACAGCCTATGGAGCCAACCTGTGGTGGACGGAATCATAGCTGTGTGCCAGTGTATTAAAATGTTCTGGACTGCAGAGCCTAGGGCTATCGCAATCTGTCTGCCCTTACTGGATCTGAGGGGGTACATCAAGCCGTTCGGAAGCCCCAACAAGGTGTAAGCAGGGAAGCGTGGTAATTCGAAGTCGAAGTGTGCGTCAATGTTATCCAGCACTTCTTTCCAGTAAGGCTCCAGCAGCGGGCATTCCCATAAAATGTGCGTGAGTGTCCCCCGGTGCCCGCACCCCCTCCAACATGTGTCTTCCTTGTTATGATCAAATTCGTGGACTCGTTCAGGTGTGTAATACCAGTAGCTGGAGACCTTGGTCAGAGTATCAGTGAGCCCCATGTGGTATGCAGAGTGCCGTGCCCTGTAAGATATATGTTCCCATTCCTTAGGGCTTAGGGTCCTCCCCAATTCCCTTTCCCAGCGCTCCCTCCCGGGGTGATAACTGTGTGTTGCAGGTGGTTGCAGAAGCTTGTAGAGATCTGTGATCAATTTGGCATCCGATGTGCGGGATAACAGCCATCTTTCGTAAGGAAGGAAAAGCCTATCAGCCGACTCTCTTACTTGCGGCTGGAGGGCCCAGTGGCGGGCCTGCATATAGTGGTATCTGTCGCTCTCTGGTAATGAAAACTCCTGACGAAGTTGGGAGAAGGGGACCACCCCCTCCGGACTGTACAAATGACATAGGGCTCGACACCCCGCCTGTCTCCAATGTGTGAATGCCCCTCTTTCTAGCCCTGGCGTGAAATCTGGGTTGTCTACTAGCGGCGTGAGCGGGGACGGGAACGTGGTGAGACCGTATAGGAGGTTAGTAGCGTCCCATACCCGTAGGGAAACTCTCGTAATAAAAGAAGCGTATAGATTTTTAGTCCTATGAGGACGGTGCAAGAAAGGAATCTCCTGTAGGGGTCTCCCCGCCACCGCCTGGTCCTGGAAGAGCCAATGTTTATCGGACTCCCACCTACTCCACTCCACTAGATAATGGAGCTGCACAGCCTGAAAATATTTGCGGAAATCCGGTATCCCTAAACCGCCTGCCTCGGGGGCCAGCAGCGAGAGGGATCTGCGCATTCTGGGCTTCTTGCCTTGCCAAACAAAGCGTGAAACATCCGCCTGTAGTTGCAGTATCCACCCAACCGGCGGTTGGAGCGGCAGGGCCCTGAAAAGATAAAGTACTTGTGGCAAAATCCTCATTTTGATAGCAGCTATCCTGCCAAGCCAGGAGAGCGTCCCGCGATTTCACCGCCCTAATTCTTCCCTAATTTTTGTTCCTAGTGCTTGGTAGTTGGCCGAAACCATGGCCGGCAGAGTGGGCGCAATCTGAATCCCCAGATAAGGTACCGCACCCGAGGACCAAAGCATAGGAAACCTATGTTGTAAGTAGGCTCTGGTAGCCGGCCTGAGGGAGACATCTAAGGCCACCGACTTGCCCATATTCATTTTAAACCCTGCTACCGCGCCGAAGGAGTCCAGTTCCGCTATACATGCCGGTAGAGCCGTCCGGGGTTTATCAATGGACAGGATGACATCATCCGCATAGAGGCTAATAGCGTGTGTGAAGCCCCCCATCCGGATTCCGTCCACCTCAGGATTATCACGCACCCGTTGAGCGAATGTCTCCATATATAGAGCAAAGAGTAAAGGCGAGAGCGGGCAGCCCTGCCGGGTACCGCGTTCAATGTCAAAGGTCGCAGACGTAAACCCGTTAACCCGAACTACCGCTGAAGGTTGCTTGTAACAGTTAAGAATCATGGATCTGAACTTGTCCCCTATCCCGGCTTTCAGTAACACTTGCTCCAGGAAGGGCCAGTGGACTCGATCAAAAGCCTTCTCGGCGTCCACCGCCAGCATCATTCGTTCTCCCGGGATCCGGGAAGCTTTCTCCAAAAGGTGGACAATCCGTTTCGTATTGTCCACTGTCTGTCTCCCAGGGACAAACCCTGTCTGGTCGGGATTGATGAGACCGGGCAAGTGAAGAGCAAGGCGTGCGGCCAAAATCCCTGTGTAGAGCTTCAAATCGATGTTCAAAAGAGAAATCGGTCAGTAGGACCCACAGTATTTCGGATCTTTCCCGGGCTTAGGGATAACTGTGATTGAGGCCCGGAGTAAATCAGGTGGAATAGCTCCGGGGTCAGCAAAGGAGTTGAAGAGATGTGTGAGCACCGGGGCCAGAGATGTGCAGAAGGTTTTATAATAAAGGGCCGTGAAGCAATCTGGGCCAGGCGCTTTGCCATGTTTAAGTCTGGCAATAGCAGAGATCACCTCCTCTATCCGGATGTCTCTATCCAAATACTCCGCCTGCGAAGAATCCAGGGATGGCAGCGTAACCGAATCCAGATAAGCAGTCGTAGCTGCCTCATCCGGGGGTCTCCAGTGTAAAGATCCCTATAAAACTCGCGGAAGACGGCTGCGATTCGAGCATCCTCCGTCTCTACGTTCCCTGCTGGATCCGAGATTTCCTTGACTAGCTGATTCTGGCGTGTCACCCGAAGCTTGTGGGCCAGCAATTTGCCACAGCGGTCACCTCCAGTATAGAAGGTGTGACGCAACCAAAGTGCCGCATACTCCGCCCGATCAAGATCCAAGGCCGCCAAAAGCTTCCTCGCTTCCTTGAGCTGCCTCCAAATGTCATTATGGGACTGATATTCTCGGATCGCCTCCTCAACACGGGCCACCACCTCCTTCCTGTGTAACAGCGTGTCACGTAGACGCCACGTTCTGGGCCGAGAAGCAGCTGGTGGCAAACGCAGCATAGCCGCAACTGGGGCGTGGTCCGAGAGGGAGATCACACCTATCTCCGACCCCGACATTAGCGCCTGTACTGGGGAGGTGACCAAAAGATGGTCCAGACTCGCGTACGTCTTGTGCGCATGGGAATAGTATGAGTAGTCCCTACTCGTAGGGTGCATGTGTCGCCATAAATCCAGGAGGTCGACCTCCTCCAGCTGGGCCTTACGGTCCGCAGAGAGTTCCCCTACCTGCGGGGAGCGTTGTGCCGATCTATCTATTGCAGAGTTAAAGACCATGTTAAAATCACCGCCCAGTATAATGTAACGGTCTTGGGAGGAAGTGATGTCCTCGATCGCGGTCTGCAGAAAGCGGTCCTGCCTTTCATTAGGGCTATATAGGGATCCAATCGTAAACAGGAGGCCCCCTATCCTGAACCGATACGCAAGGAGCCTGCCTTTTTGTTCAGTAAACTTGTGGAGGACCTCTCCCCGAAAGTGTCTGGCCACCAGTATCACCACCCCTGCCGTTTTAGTGGTACAAGAGGGGAAAAACTGTGAAGGGAACTTATGAGAACGGAGTCTGTGCGTGTCTTGCGAGAGGAGGTGCGTCTCCTGGAGGAGACAGATGTCCGCCTGGGTACTCTCCAGAAGGGAGAGCACAACCCGCCTCTTGACTGGGTTATTCAGCCCCCGAACATTCAGAGTCACTATCTTGCACGTGTCAGGAGGCATGTAAAGGGGAATAGTAAAGAGCAGTGGGGCCCCACAGTACCAGGACAGCAGGGGCGCAAGCGCTGTCGTGTGAAAAGGGTGACAAAATAGGGAACAGAGCACTATCACGTGTGGTGCAGAAATGACCGAGCAAAACCAGAGGCCCAGCCAATGTCCAGATAGCCATAGGCAACAACAAGCACTGAATAACCCGCCCCCTCCCCCTCCCTCTCTTCAGCAATGCAAACAGAAAGTCAAAACTGTAAGTGAGGCATGCAAATCTGAGCAAACCAAGAAGCATACACATTATCTGAATGACAAGGAACCCCATTGTGCACTGGACGACCCCCTCCCACTCCCGCCAACACCCGGATCCCTCCCCCTTGCCCATCCCCCCATCCTAAACCCCCCAGGAACTGTTCCCCCCCTCCTTCTCCCAAACGGACCCCAGTTCCCACCTGCAACTGGAACTGTCCCAACAACCCCAACTCCACCCCCGGAATCCCCCAACACCCCACCAGAAACCAGTGTCTAAGTCCGGTCCATGACGGACAGGCCTATGGGAAGTCAAAAAAGTGGACGTCCAGCCACTATGCACTCCTCCATCCCCCCGCCCCCCCGAACCCCCAAACCTGCATTACTGACACAGCGATGTCAATCTTCCCCCGGAGTTTATTCAAGCAGTCGACGCAACTTCAGTTGGCGCAGCGTCGGTAACTGTAGCTCGTGGTGCGTCATCCGGGTCCGCAGCTGCAGTAGGCGAGCCCGGCTGTGTTGAGGAGGCCGGCGACCGCCGGCCCGGGATCGTCTGCCAGCCATCCCTGGTGATACGGCGCTGGCGAGGAGTGAATGTTCCGTCGTCTGTAGCAGTGATACCCAGTACCCCACATGTATCTTGAAGGGACCGCAGCTGGTGTAGGGTCCCGTTCCACCGAAAGATGAGACAGAAAGGGTGCCCCCAGGAGTACTGAGTGCCATGCTCCCTATGGAAATCCGTCGCTATTTTAAAGGCCTTGCGTTTTTGCAGGGTGGATGCTGCGAGGTCCTGGTAAAGCGCCACGCGATGACCCCTAAAGTCCATAGATGACCGCTTCCTTGCTTCACGGAGTATCCTTTCCTTCAAGGGATAGTCCGGCAGGAAGGCCAAGATGTCCGGGGGGGGCGCCGAGGCCCTGCGCTGTAGGCCGACTCTGTGCGCCCTATCAATACGGATAGGGAAATCATCCGATTCTCCCAGCACCTCTCTAAATAGGTCCCGCAGGTATGCAGCAACATCCTCCCCTTCTTCACGGGATGGAACACCCCGGACTCGGATGTTGTTCCGCCGGGAGCGGTTTTCAAGGTCCTCGGTATGTGACTGAAGATCTAGATTCTGGTCCCGGAGCCGTATAACCTCCTGCTGCAATTGCGTGATCTCCTCGTCCCTAGCATGGCCAGCGCCCTCCACCGTAGCCACTCTCTCTCCCAGGCCATCTACCTCCCGTCGAATTTCCCGGACCTCACCCGCCACCTCCTGTTTAAGGGTCTTGAAGTCGTCTCGCAGGGTGCCAAAAAGGGACTCAAGGAAAGATCTCGTGACTGGGGGCTCCCCTCCATTCGCTCCTTGGGAGCCGCCCGGAAGACTCGGAGACGGTTGCCCCCTGTCCTGTCTCGTGGCATTCCGGCCCAACATGTCCGGCAGGGTGCGGTCCCCTTTCTTGGACCCTTTGTTGTTCGCCATCGAGGCTACTGGGGCGGCTTCTGGAATGTTCGGTGCAAGGCCGCTAATCGAGCCACCGGTAGGCCGCTACAGCCACGTGCACACTGCCAACCTCCGTGTGGGCCTCAGTCCGCACCTCCGGCAGGCCACATCCAACAATGGGGCGACTCACGATTCGGTCAACCCGGGGACCGGTGTCCCACCCGGGTCTCCCGGCCCGACCCGTCCGGGCCTGTGCTCCTGCTCACCACCGCCTACACCACCGGCGGACTCACCGATTCCTCTTCAGATGGCCTCCACAAATCGGTCCGAGAAAGTCCTCTCAAACGTTACAGCGTGGGGCGGATTTCAAATGCGTCACCGCTGTACCTCCAAGTTTGTACTGGGAATGTCATACCCAACGCCTTCTTCCCCAGTCTCTCAGAGGCGATGAAGCGGCGGCAGCCGAGGAGGCTGTCGGGGGGGATACAGGGATCCGATCTCCGCCAAATCTCTCCACCAGTGCACCTCCGGGGTTCCCGGAGAGGTAGGCCGCAGTTTCGGCGCCACGTGCGAGATCTTCCCGGGCCGCAGTATCGAGTCTCCGGCCTTTACCTCAGTGCTTGCAAGCCTGGTAATGCAGGTCCTCATCCAGAGGGCACCTCCGCTGGGTCGCCGGGCGAATGTAACGCCTCTCGATTCCCGGCACCTCCGTCGTCCGGGGGACTAGGCCAAAGCCACGGCCTTGCGTAATGTCCACCCCCACGGTGTCCTGTTTCGACGCTCCGCCTCCGGGCACCAAGCTGCTCAGCTCCTCGGGGTTCGCCGCAGGGTAGGATGCTGCAGTGAAGGTCGAGGTCCGACGGGAGGCAGCGGCGGCTCCTCCCCAGTCCCCAAGTCAGGCGGTCTCCCACACCAAACCGCGGCTCCACCTCCGCTCCGAACCAAAGGCCCTCTCAGCACCCGGCCATGGATCCGGGACCGATCTATGTCAGACGCCGGTGATTTCCGCCTTCACAGCCTCCACACCGATATCCAGCGCCTTTATCTCGCCAAATGCACGGTTCCGGGGGGGAGACCAGTGCTAAGTTAGGAGGTTAAAGGCTTGGGTCCGGCGGAGCTCACAGCGAGTGCGACCGCTCAGCCCGCCATCTTGGCCACGCCCCCCTGATCTAGCTTTTGACACAGCTGAGGCAACCCTTTCTTGCGGCATCTGAAGATCCTCGCTGACAGACTGTAAACACTCAATGGATATGCTTCGCATGTTACTAAAATCAGTCTCAATCTCTCTTGGGGGGCTGCTTCCTGTAGCTCCTGAGTATTCTGGTGACCTAAAGTGGTCAGTGAGGAAAGTTGCCCCGTCTGATTCTTGGATGTTTGCCGATCAGAAGCTCGATGTGCTCGGGTTGGAGTGGTTAATTAGGGCACAGAATTTTCTTGAGTTTCGGCTCTTGCTCTCCCACACTAATTTACACCAGAATTGATTTTTGTGCGTCTGTTTGTCTTTGGTAATTGCCAGCCTGAATGATTTTTGGGCTGCTTGATAAAGGTTTAGGAGTTCACTATTCCCCGGAGATTTTGATAGTAGCCGCAGAGCATTATTTCTGGCTTTCTTAAGTGACTTTGACTGTTTTGAAAGTATGAACTGGCGAGGCGGGATTATCCTTTGGGCCTGCTGTTTTGCAGGAAAAAGATTGATCAGGTGTGAGCAAAGCATCGTCCAAGCCTCAATCGGAGAGGCTTGGCATCTAGGTATAGACATTTCACTGTGCAAGTGGGAGTGTAGTAGTATTTATTTTATTTGCCAGGATTAAATTGATACAGTAGGACCCCACCCATGTACTTTCAGTGCTGCTGTCTATTTACTTTGCTTCTGCAAATATTGGGGCAAATGAGTAACCCTGGGAATCGCAGGCGTAGTGCCTCTACACGTATTTCTACAGAGTTTGAAAAAAACTCAGTGGAACTAATCTACGCTCCCAACTCCACCCAAATTAATTAAAAATGAAAAAAGGAGGCACTTATCTGCATGGCTGCCTCCTCCTGTGCCTGGCCGCTCTCCTTCCTGCTCCTCGCATCCTTCTCCTATGAAAAAACACTCGGTTGTGCGATATGTTGACTACAAGTGGACAGTTTGAAATTGCGGATAGAAGTAGATCTGAAGAAATGTAAGGTGCATTGCATTATCCATCTGCTACATTCAAAATTAATTGTGGGGATGCCATTGAACTCCATCAGTTGAAGCAAGCTAAAATAATTCCAATAAGTGTCTGCAAGAAAAGGTTTCTCAAGTGACTTCTCCACAATGCTCAGCATTGCCCCCCTGTAACTTCATGGCACAGTTAGCAGATTTACATGAGAGCCATGCTGAGCCCTGTGATGGCTCAAAGGATTTTGCAAGTGCCCACAAAACCAATTTTTGTACATTTTACTGCCCATTAAACATGCTTACACTTTATTTATACCAAACCCATGGGATCATGGAATCCCTATCCCGATCCCTTCATCTGTTTCATATGCTTCTTTTCAGCCCTGATGACCATTTCCTGACACATATAATGGTGGCTGCAATTTCTCCGTGCCGAAGAGGTTAGTCGATCAGAACCTTGCTATGGCATGTGGACCCGCGGATTCACCTCAGGTGCCCCTAGATATAATTTTGATTTCAGGTAATATCTCTAAAACTCCTTTATGGATTTACTCCAAATATCAAAAAGTATGCTTTCTGGACCAAGAGCTAAAATTCTGCAACATTTTGTATAATTCCATCCAGCAGTTTGGGCAGCAGTCGTATTCAAAATCTCTACAGGAATTTGCATGGGAAAAATGCATTTGGGACACCCCCTTTTTATCGCCCACCTTGACGGATCAGCCCAAAACTTTCCAGACAGCAGCTGAAGTAAGCATCAAATTGTTTTAGAAATTCCTATGAAGATTCGTCAACTGGCACCTAGATATAGGCAAGTCAAAAAACGCTGTTCCTATGGAAACTACATCATAGCTACCTACTGGTGGACACTACACACACACGCACACACACAGCCACACACACACACACAGCCACAAACACACAGCCACACACGCACAGACCCACACACACAGAGCCACAAACAGAGCCACACCCACCCACAGAGCCACACACACACACATAGACACACACAGAGACACACACAGAGCTACACACACACACACACACACTGAGCCACACACACACACACACACACAGAGAGCCACACACACAGAGCCACACACACAGAGCCACACACACACAGAGAGCTACACACAGCTACACACAGCCACACACACACACACACACGGAGCCACAAACACACACCACACCAAGCCACCACCTTTCTTTGACGCTGATTGTTGCACTCTAAATTTCTGGTGGAAGGGCTCTCTCAAACCGTGATCTAGCCAGGTTGTGTGGAGCGTCACTGCGTGACAATGGAGGGCTCAACAAACTACGTGAAATAAAAACAGAACTAGGCAGTCTACGTGGATATTGCCCCCTAATAAACAAGCCAATTCGGATAAGGAGTATTGACAGTGCCGCACAAGTCTAGAACTTCTTCTGGGTTATGCTGATGCTGCCTACCATAGTACATGTTAATACTGCCCATTCAAAATCTGGTAGCTCTGCCTCTGCTAATGAGTGTGCCCTCGGCCATCTTAAATATTTGCAGGCCTGTCGAACATCACTGTGACTGCTCACTTTTACATTTCCGCCGATGAGCGTTGGTGGTGTCCCCTCGTGTGTTTGCCAGTTGTTGGTCCTGACCGCTATACCGCACACCGATTATGCCAATTATTTACCTATGTGTCAGTTCAGCTAAGGGGTTTTAAAGCTGGTACATTAAATGTACGCAGGCATTGATTGTCCCATTAAATATACAACAGTCACTCTGAGGAGGGGCACACTGCTGCCTCGAGAAAAATAAGGAAATCCAAGAACTGACACACCACATTTGTGGTTGTTCTGGCGAGGCATGTGGATACTCGGTGTGTGAGTTTTGGGGGTGATGAGCAGTGGTTTGACTGTTGACCTGCATGCGTATGAGGAGCTGTATGGTGCGCTCTGCATGAGGTGAGGTATGGTGTGCTCTGCGTGTAGTGATATATGGTACCCTCGCGGCTCGGCGTGTGGTGATGTATGGTATGCCCTGTGTGTGGTGATGTATTTTGCTCTCTGCTTGTAGTGATATATTGGGTGCTTTCTAATAAACAACAAGGACTAGCCCACTGGGTTGAAGAGATGGGAACTGGTTAGTGTCCCATGTCACCTGTAAGTGTGGCTGTGTCAGCTAGGCACAAACAGTCTTTGTTTAGAAACCCCTCACACACCAACCTGGTTGGTGTCATGCTTCATCATCGGGGTCCAACCAGGCAGCAGAGTGCCGCCTGGTTGTGCTTCAACGCCTGACAACAGCGGAGCAGTTGTTGTGCAATAGTGTGAAGTGGGTGAAAGTGAATGTTAAAATACACCTCTGGGGATCCTTGCCTGATGATTTATTGGTGGCGGCCCAGGGTGTGGATAAAAACCTATGTGTTGCAACTAGTAGTAAAACAATTATGATTACTCAGTTGTCTTTTGGTCGCGGTCTACATGTTTCAGTCCCTGTAGGATCTGGACGGGACTTTCTTCAGGACCAGAATAAGTGAGAGGCAAAAAGGAAGGCCACGTGTTTTGATATCCAACAAACGGGCTAAGGTGGCTAAGGTAGTAGGCGCGTATGCCAATTACAGGCGCCTTGGTTGAAGCGAAAAAATAATCGCTAGATATGAAGATCCAGAGAATCGAGGCACAGGGGGGAGTCACTCCTGTCACAATTTGTTTTCTAAAGAATGCTCCACTGTAATCCTATAGTCCCTCCGTGGCCCGGCTGGTGTGTGTGCTTTGCCAAGGTGTTGTAATGTGCAACCTGCGAGTAGTGATGTACCGTGCGCTCTGCTTTTGGTGATGAATGGTGCATTCTGCGTGTAGTGATGTAAGGTGTGCCCTCCTTGTGATGTGCCGTGTGCTCTGTGTGTGGTGATGTATCGTGGCTGTGCGTGCGGTGATATATTGTGCATCCTGCGTGTGGTGATGAGCCTTGCGCTGTGTGTGTCATGATGTATTGTGCGCTCTGCGTGTGGTGTTGTATCATGTGCTCTGCGTGTAGTGTTGTATTGTGTGCTCTGCGTGTGGTGTTGTATCGTGTGCTCTGCGTGGGGTGTATTGTGTGCTCTGCGTGTGGTGATGTATCCTGCACTCTGTGTGTGGTGATGTGCTGCCATCCGCTGTGTGTTTACACTGTCGAGGTATATTATTTCTATGAAATCGGGGTAGGTGCCATGCCACCGTGTCCAAACTGCGAAGTGGAAGATATGGAGGGTGGAGGGTCTCCTTGGGTGCGCCAGGGCAGAGTGGTGTTTATTTCGGAGCTTGCCTGCCCTGGAAAGAGAGGGCTCTTTAATGCCACAGGTGCTCGTGTTTGCAGGTAGGAAAGCTGGAGGCAGACTTCATTCATACATTCCCCTGGCCGCGGACCCTTCATTACTCATAGTCACGCATTCACACACACCACAGAAACTCTTTCACCACAGGAATGAAAATTTATGAAAAGTTCACCTTCAAAATGAGAGCATGGCAGCTGGAGTTACCTCCGCATACCAACAGCCCCTAGCCGAGAGCGCAAAGATCTACCTCAGGAGCAGCGCCCTTCACGGCCATTCTTGAACAAATGAGCGTAAGGAATCAATCACCACAGACAAGCAACAAGAATAAACAAGCGCTCGAAACAAGTGCTCGCCATGACACATCCCTGTCCCTTTCAGACTGACTTCCTGCTGACGTAAAAGGTTCCTTATCTTCTTTATGGGGTGAAACAGATGGCCCCATAAAGAAGATAAGAAACATTTTACCCCACCAGTAAGTCAATGAACATAGTGTGAAAAGGACGGGGCAAAAAGAGAAAGGAGAACATCACTAGGACCTCTTCTCCAATGGCTGGCCACCGTTTAGCATGAACGGTGACACCATCTAATAGAAAAGAGGGGTGGGGCTTAACTTCGCTAGTGAAAATACCTCTATGTCATTAAGACTCGCCAGCAAGACTGCGCATGTAGACAGTCTTTCTCAGGCCGAGACCGAAAAACCAAACAATTGAAAAATCTATTATTGTTTCAATTAGTCTAACAAAGCTTTAAAATGTGGCAAAATTACTACTTCCCAGTTACCTTTAAGCCAAACAGATTCTAAGATTGCATCTGACCTACATAGGTTTTAACAATTTTCCCTATCATGTTTCAGAAGTGGACAGATATAGAGCAAATGAACATTTTCTCAATGCTCTCTTTGTACAATCTACAGCATAATAGGGGCTTTGATCTGACCCCCCCCCACTATGTGTCAATAATGAAAATCGAACATGCACAAAATATGTTTGCATGACTTTACTAATTGGGGTGTGAAATGGGGTGAAAATGTGAAGTCAACCTAGCTCTCTACAAGTTATTTAGCTGCCTTCATCCAGCAAAAAGAGACCATATATCTGGTGAGTAAAAGTGTTTCTAAAATTATCCTGTTCATTATCTTAAACTGCTGTATTGAAGATGTGGTTCGCCAAAATTCTTGTAAAGTCAGGTTGGAAAACGTTTAGCTGAAATATAAGGATCATAGTGGCACAATCCGAGGCCGAGCATGGAAAGCAATTGAATTCCGCAAAATCGTCATCAAAGTTCTACTTGGTACCAATTTCAAGCAAAACAAGGCCACTAAACAGGGCCTCGTTAAATTAAGAGCATCCCGGACCAGAGTGAACTTCAATGTAAGCTAAAAATGTGTGATAGATTGTGCAAGGTTGAAAATAGTGCATATGTCCCTGTATTGTGCACATTCAAAATGCTGTGTCAATTTTGACGGAAAGGCAATGTGTTTATATGTAAGTGGGAGTAGGAGCCGTGAATCCACCTTAGATAAGATCCGTTCATTGTGGAGACCCCAAGGCAATCATACGGCCACTGAAAGCCATGAAGAAGTGAATAAGGCTTTGTTTTTAGATTCTTAAATTGTCGTTTCTGACAACTTCAACCCTTCATCCACTTGCTGAGATCCTTATAACCAATCTTCTGGGCAAGTACTGAAGGCCTCCATGCACTAGCGGCCCCTACAACACATCCCTGTACCAAAGATCACACTACATATGATGGAGCAAGGATTCGCACGTTACGCGACTTGCTTGAACTCATGAACCTTGAATAACATTAACGTCATAACCAACACATTTGTCTTATTAATATTGCACTTTTACACTACACGGGGGTGTCCCAGTGACGCTTGCCTATGTGTTTACTAATCATAACTACGCTTGCATCTTAAATGGTCGCTGCTATGCGGGATTCTAGTCTGCGCATGCGTCGGTCATACCCATGTGATGTGACGCACTCGCAGTTCTGGTGGGAACTTTTCGCTCATGCGCAGTACAGCTAAAGATGGCTGCTTTGTTTCTCACATGCTTTTCGCTTGCACTGCTGCTTTTGCTAAGCCGTTTTGTTCTGCTTAACTCCTAATGCTATAGTTATTATAAAGTAAGGGATGTAGTATAGCCAATCATGGTATACAGTGTATTCATTTTTTCTGTGTTTCTAAATTGTTTTCTCTTACTTTTTATGTATCGATCATTGCGGGCCTGGGAGAGGTGCGCCCTTCCATCTTTGAAGCCCGTGCGGTACCAATCACGTGATGAGGGAAAAGAGTCTTGCAGCAGTGGAAACCAGCCAGCTGGCTGCCGAAGCTGAGATGCTCATGGGAACCTGAACCATGCCCCAGCGAGAAGACTCAAAACTCATACCTGCGTTTGCTACATTGTAGAATTGTAATGTGTGTGCTATTGTATTCTGACTTTCTATGCCATGGGAACTGGAATGTAAGGGGTGGATTCGAAAACTGAATAATTAATATGGGAAAGTTAAAATTATAGGTGGAGTCATGACCTAACCACCTCTCTTGTCCAATCCGAAGTTGGGGATCCTTTCACTTGCAACTTTGGTGGGTGGTACACTGACCCGAAAACAGTATTACTAGCCTAGGTTTAGCTAGAGAAATTGTCCGACTTGTCCGAATAGCTGACCTGTCACTGACACTACGAACTCTATAGGTGATTGATACAGAGAGCTGCGAAGCACTCTGTCCGTAATTTCCACAAACTCAGTCTGGGGTGGAGAAACCTTAAGTGCTGGCGAAGCACTTTGCTGGGAGATTCGAGAACCCAATCGGGGTTATTGGCAGATTCCTTGCATAGAGGGCGTAGCGCAGGCGTTGCATCCGAAGCTGCAGGTGTTGGTCGTACCCTTTGGTGAGCCCAGTCCTGATCCAAATCCTGGGGTGATCCTGTCCTGACTGTCCATGAGCTGTACCTGCTCGCCTACTGGCATCCTAAGTCCTTGAGGGTCCCTTCCCGCCTTTCCCAACTGCCCCGTGGCCAGGGTTAGTCTTCATTCCGTCCTAGGTAAATATAATCCATGTGGGTGATTGTCTATCTAAAATCTTTTCTCTTCCTATTTTCTAAATAAAGCAAAACTTGCCTATGTGACTTATCTCTGACATTTGACTCTCACGAAAAGTATTATTCTAGCATGTTCTTTATCTTCTCCCTACCTTTACTCAAACACTGAACTGTTTGCATATCTAGTATGTTCCACTGTTACCCTCCCTATAGAAAATAAGTGCATCTTGAAAAGTATTGTTTCTTCTAAACCGATTAGTATATTCAAAATCAGCATTGATTAGAATGTTCCCTTGTTCTTACCCACCCTTTAGTAACGTGGTAAAAGTCTGTTAGACAAAATTAGGGTGTTCCCTTGTTTTCCCCATTTCCTTTATTGTTCTGAGTTATAGATGATTCTTACTTTGTTTCATAGTTACACTATTTTCCTGATCTTAGTTATAGATGTTCTGATTTGTGTATATAGTGTACACTGCTCTCTGATTAGAATATATTCAAATGATATCTGTTAGAACTGGCTGTCTCTAGTTGGCAGAGGTATGCACTTCTGACAAATAGGGAAACACCTTTTCTAGTCAGGGCAAGGGGATCACACCCTTTGATAACCCCTGCTCACCCCCTTGGTAGCTTGGCAGAGCAGACAGGCTTATCTCAGAGGCTGTGTGTTAAGCATTTATGACCACATACAGTAACAAAGTGAATACACTACAAATGGACACGACACAGTAGTTTTATAAAAATAAGGATTTTTATATAAGGCTTAGCACAAGACCAAATAACGACAAAAATATACCACAATCATAATAAATACTCTTGGAAGGAAAAATAATAGTTCAAGTGCTGTTTCTTCTTAGCACAAAGTCTTTAGTATCAAAAGCAACTCTTCTTTGGTAAAACACAGTTCTTGGCAACAATGTAACCCACACGGGAGTCACACGACGTTGAGGCAAAGTTAATCCAAAGGGTTCGGCGCTACGTCGAGCCTGGAGTCACACGGACCCTCAACAACACAGTACCTTAGGAAAATGAAGCACACGATGATCAGCGGTGTCGAGCAATCCGGCGTCGCGTCGTCAGTGTCGATCAGGCCTCAGTAGTCGTCGATGTCGATGATGCTGTTGCAAGAGTGAGCAGCGCTCACGGCGTCGAGAGGGCACGAAGTCGATGCGATCAGCAGCGGTGCAGACACGAGGTCCCTTGGAGCTGGAGCCGAACTCACTACTCACTGGCGTTGCTGCTGGCGTCGATCAGGCCCGGCGGCCGGCGTCGAGGAAGCGGGACACTGGAGCCGTTACTCACGATGTCGAGCTGGATTCGGCGACGTCCGTCGGCGTCGAGATTGCTGGTTTCTTTCAGAGGTGCTGGATTCTCAAGTTCCAGCAACAAGCACTTTTAGCAGATGAAGTCCTTTAGCCCTGTGACTTCAACAGGAGGCTGACACTCTTCCAGCCCTTGGAGATTTTCTTAGCAAAGTTTGAGAGTACACACACAGTTCCTCTCTCCTGGTTCCTTGGCAAAAATAAAGAAGCACTGCAGGATTCCCCCCAGCAAACAGCACACTGGCAGAAGGGGTAGGCAAGTCCTTGGATCAGCAGGCTTCTTGTCCTTGGTTTCAGGGTTCCTTGTCAGAAGTGATCTAAATTCTTGGTTCAGGGGTCCTTCTCTTATACCCCTTTTTGGCTTTGATCCCTTTGTCCATGCAGGGGAATTTCCCAACATCCTGGGTCTGTTGTGGGTGTAGCCAGGCAGAGGCACCTGGCCTATTCACTGAGCAGGGCTGGGTCCTCAGACGCCCAGCAGGAGGTGGAGCCAGCATTGTCACTGGCAGGAGCAGAGCTATCGGCCTCCCGGTAGGAGGTGGGGCTTGGATCCTCCATGGCAGGCACAGAGCTATCAGTCGCCTGGCAGGAGGTGGAGCCAGCATTGCATCGGGCAGGGCAGGCTATCAGCAACTACTCTCCCCCTACTCTCAACGCAAATGTCCCACTCATCCCACACTGACTCATTCAGACCTCTGGAGCCACCCAGCTCCTGTCACACACATACCAAACCAGCAGAAACCAGAAATAGTTAGACAAGAAAATAGCTACTTTCTAAAAGTGCTATTTTCAAACCCAGAGTCCAAAAACCATCCACACCAACTGATGCGTAATTAAACCCCGAGTTCAGGGATACCAAACTCGACATTGCACCATGCGCCCCGAGCCAGCTAGGATTATAGCATTAATAATCCTGGCAGCCCATTCTAACTAATGGAGAGCAGGTTACCTCGCAATAGTGAAAAACGAATATGGCTGTAATTCACTATTAGGACATGCCAACTTGGTCAGGCCTGTCCTACCTTATACTTACAATGCACCCTGCCCGTGGGCCTACCATAGGGGTGACTAACATGAAGTTAAGGGAGGGTTTAGGGACTGGCAAGTAGGTGTACTTGCGCAGTCAGCGTGACAGTACTAGACTGCACGTGGGTCTGGCAATGGCAGACCCTCAGACATACTTTTACTAGGCCGCTCTTGTGGGTGGCACAACATGTGCTGCGAGCCCACGAGCAGCATTTGTATTTACAAGACCTGGCACTCCTGGTGCACTAGACTAGGGACTGACAGTAAACCAAATAAGCCAAACATGGAATTCAATCAATACAGTAATTTAACATAGGGAGCACTTGCACTGTGGCACTGATCAGCAGTGGCACAGTGCCCAAAGCATTATCCAGCAAAACATCGTAAAACAGTGGAGGCAAACAGAAAAAATGGAGGAGAGACTCAAGCCAATGATGCCAGGCCTAACAATATCATATTGTAAATGTATTGTTCAAGACATGCATGGCAATCAATTAGGAAAATGGAGAGGAAAATGTGTGTTTAGGCAAGGTAAAGCTCCTCATCAGCCATGCACATCTGAAATAATAGAGGAACCAGTGCAGAGCCTTGCTTTAGACCGCTATTTATTTAATTTTATCTTTGTGATACATGGTCATTCTGTACCAATGTCATTCTTTTTCATTTTTTAGAATGTAAAGCGTCAATGTGATTCAGCAAGCAGTCACGACTCCCCCTGTGTTCAGCTTATGACAGAGCAAAGTCCTACCTACAGCATCAACTAGTCACCTGTAATCAGTAAAGCATGTATAAAATGTGCACTTTCTGTTATATGTTTCTTGATGGCCATTTAACCGCAGTGCCAGCACATGGTGTGCACAGTGCCTGAGATTGCTTAACACCTGTCTGATGGAGTGGTATTAGATGACCTATAGTTGCCCTGCTTTCTAAGGCGTACAGTTAAAGATAAGCAAACATCCTGTCTTCCTTGTGAAGGAGGGCAATCATGTGATCATTTACTTGTAGACCTATGTCACCCTTCTAGAAGACAAGATGACGCATGGAGCCCTGTCAAGAAGTCAGCACCATTTGTGCTTCAAATAAGCTCTTAATAAGGGGAAATAAATAGCAACTCAAAATGAAGGATCCTGTTTAAAGAGACCATTTAAGATGCAGAGCCTGAAATTGACCACCGTCTGCTCTTTGAAAGTGTAGACCCCATTATTAATTTTGATTTCGAATAGCATTACAGGAATCTCATCAAATTCTTCTATATGAATAATCCATAAAGGGAATGCAATTGAATTCCCAGAGGCAGGGTGTATCAAACTGTCAAAATCCATACTACTATCAGAAAGAGAGAGCCGAAACCTTTGAGGCGGGTAAGCTCAAGAAGTACAGCACCAATCACAACACCCAATACAGCATTGGAAAGGGCAGTTGCAGCAGATGGACATAGGCTATACATCTGTCCACCATATACATTACAAAGGACTACTTTACCTTAGGGGTAAAGTAGTCCCTTGTGGGCGTCGGTGTTGTCAGAAGGGCCTGGCCCAAAAAAAAAAAATGACCGTGGCATTCACGGGGCACGGCATTCACGGGGTGCGCTATTCACGCAGCATTACTTCTATCCTTCACAATACTCGCTTTTGGGCCTAACCGCTCTGACAGGGGCTTCGCCAAACACCAATGTGCGCCGCATTCACAGAGCTTCGCATTCAGAACAATGTGCGCCGCATTCACGGAGCTTCGCATTCAGGCGGCATTTCACACACTTAGAAATTTCAATTTAGTCCGGTGCTCAGGCGGGGCTTCAAGGCAGTCAGCCTACCAGGGGGGTGCCACATTCACGGAGCTTCGCATTCAGGCGGCCTTTCACACACTTACCGATTTCAATTTAGTCAGGTGCTCAGGCAGGGCCTCAAGGCAGTCAGCCTACTAGCAGGGATCACACACGTGCAGCCCTCGCAAGCACGCTGCCACGCCCTGCACTGTCAGCGTACACGGATTAACGTCGGACAGAATGCTCTTGGGGATTCTATAACCAACCCACTCCACAGCACCCACAAGCTGCAAACATTACCCCTGAGGACGCATATATCATGAAGGATCATCAAAAACGTTACAGCTGAGGAGGCACATATCACAAACGCTCTTCCTAACACTGCATGCACAAGCGGACAAACAAATTGTACAGAAATTACCAACTTCACAAGACAGGTAAAAGACGACGTGCAAGATCAATGTTAAACAACGCATAAAAATCCCTTATGGATGCATACCTATTGTTCCACTTCAGCCATTTAAACATCAGCATTACCCACTTTCAAACGCTGCTATATTTCATCCCCGGACTTCGTCGGGACGGGCTGCTAGTGGTTAATAAAATTCACATTTATTTACCATGCCCTCATTGTTTTCGACAATGACTTTTTTTTGGGATGCAATTTATTTTATGTGCTTGTTTTTAGGTAATAAACACGTTCATCATTAGCTACACCTAATAGTTGTGGAAAGTATTGAAAAACCAAGTATAGGACCTCTTGGTGTTACATTAACAAGATTTCCTGCCTTTCTTTGGATTTAATGTTTCTATGAAGTACACTAGATCTTTGACGATGTTTGCGCAAAGAAGAGTAGCCGTATTAAGAGCCAGGTTGGTTTATCTAACTTGGCTAACTAGGCGTGCATCTAAGGGCGAGTCTTCCAATTAGCAACAGCTTCAATTTGTAGATTAATCCATCATGCTCTGTCGAAGATCGGAAGGCAACCCAACACAACCTTTTTGTAGCTGGGCAGACGCCCTTTGCCACTGTAAATGGTACTACTTTGGAAAGCAGGGTCATTCTCATTTCTGTGAGGTATCCTAAATTCGCACTGAGATGAACCTCTGACCAGGAAAAAAAGTATGCAAAACAAATGTGTATAATTAACTGGAGTATCATGCGTAAATCTACAGTTTAACACTCTCATATGGGGAGGCGTGTATGAAACTAAGTAGCTGAACCTCTAATTTATAGATTCTATGCATGACAACGTAGCCAAATGGAATGCACAAAAATGGTCAGTACATCATATACAAGCATTTAGTTTCGCCCATGTGATTAATAATAATTAGATATTGTTGTAAGTTGTAATTTGGTGAATAGTAGTGCAATATAAGTTATTAAAATTCTGTTGGAGTGTTATGACTTGTTTTTTAAGAATTGCAATATATTGTGCTGTTTCTAGTTTTTTTATAACGTGGGAGATTAGGTAAATGGAGTAGTACTATGATAAAAAATCATGTACCTGATATGTAGGCTTGAAATTTGTGCAGGCGTGGGGAGGCGTGGGGAGAATAAGTAAAAGGTGGATGAAAACCCAAGCATTTATTGCACCCATCACTAGGATAATTCCCAATATGTATTTGGCAAATTAGACAAAGGCTTCACACATTTCTAGAAGAAGTATGTCTCTGGAGGCATAGGGCATTGTTTTAAGAGGCTAAACACTCAAAAAAGGAAAAAGTTAAGGAAAGGGACAGAAAGTGGAAGAGAGAAATGGAGGAGGAGCTTGGGAGGGTTGGAAGGAAGGTAGGGAACAAGAAAGAGAGAAAGAAAATAGAGAGAAATGGAGGAAGAGAATGATAGGGAGGGAGAAAGGGAGAAGGGCATGGCATTAGAGAAAGAGACAGGAAGGGAGAATGAAAGACAGACAGGGAAAAAGAAAGAAAATTAGTGGGAAGAAGACAGAATGAGAAAGAAAAGAAAAGTGGTGAAAGGATAAAGAAAGATCGAAGAAGGATGAAAAAGAAAGGGAGCAGTCTGTATGTAAGACCTAAGAATTAAAGATTTGAATTAAAATTGCAAAGCATTAATGTGTATGCCAATGAAATGTTAATGATAGATGTTATTATACCATGTAGGAGAACACACATTGTAAAAAAATTCAGGCAGCATCTAACAGAAATGTTACTGACCACAGCAGGACACTAAGGGCCTGATTATGAGTTGAAATTGGAAATTGTTATTCTTTGCTCTAGAAAGACACTTGTTTTTATTACCAATTCTAAATTTTATTATTCTCACATCAGTGTGTTTTTAGTATATTATCATATCTGTATTTTTGTAATGGTTTTAATTAACTATACAATAAAGTTTCTTCTTCTTCTTCTTCTTAAAGAGTTTCTGCGGTGCAAGGACCAGTAGTAGTCCACCTCTGTGACCCCACGCTGCAGTCATGCACAGCTGCCCACCTGCCAGAATACAAGTTATTTGTAGTCTGGTGGGTGCACAGATTGGCGTTACCAGGGCGGTGCCTCTTTCAAATGCTGCGGTGCCTTTAAGGCACCGCAATTTCGAATGCCTCAAAATGTTCCTGCATGGCATGGACTGAAAAGTACATTCCATGCAGGAACTGTTGTGAATGCGCACGGAGGGGCACAAGTTATGCCTGTGTGCATTCACAAGCTGAGGAGGCCCTCTAGGGCATCTTTGTTTCTTCTCTGCCAGGGTTGACATGGAGCAGGAACCTCCATGTCACCTACAGCAGAGAGGAAATTCGCAATTAGCTTGCTGGGAATGCAGAGGTCCTGCCAAGCATATTGCAGCCTCTGACCGCCACGCCACCTTCAGGGAATGGCGGTTACCTGGCTGCAGCGGCAGTCCTAGGACCCGACCGCCCAACTCATAATGTAGCGATTGGACCTCACTGCTGTGCCACCGCGAGTCTGGTGGTCATCGGTCTGCCAGACTCGTAATCAGACCCTAAATGTAAATAAGACTAAAGATGCTAATGGATGCAAGTTATTATCTTAATTAATTGCTTACTACACAACTGGATGTAGGCCACACAAGATCTAGGCCTAAAGTGCTATCTGTGGCTGTTACAAAAAGGACTGCATGGATGCACATTACACAATAGTGCTCTGTCACGCTGGACGGACCAAAGTCTCTGCACAAGCAGTAATTACACGAATGCATCATGTTAAAATGTGTTCTAGAGCTGCCTTAATGAGCTCAGACAGATAATTAAAGTAAGCCAAAACAGAAAGGCCATGATACAAATAAAAACAAATGATTTAGATTTCTATTAATTTTCATGTCTGGGCCTTTGTAGAAACTCAACAAATGGCAGTTATTTTTATTTGGGAAAGGTGGCAACCATAGTTTTTCCTGTGCTATAATTTTGCCACAAATGGCACACTAGTGTCATTTCGCAAGGGCCTACATATCAGTCTTGAGGCATTAAATAGAGTGTCACTTGAAGAGTAGCTTGGGTCTGGCCATCTGCTATCGATATTATGCAAGTATATGCACACAAATCTTTCAATGTGTGCTAAACATATCGATGGAGGATGAACCCCCCCATCTGCATTGTGGGTCCAATAAAAGCCCATTTGTAAAAATAATTTCTATGGGTAGAAAAAAAAGAGCATCACTTGAGAGCAATGAAAACTCTAGGTCCATACCTGCCAAGTTTTCAGATTGCTTATGTGTGATACTTTCATAATTTCATTGTAATTATGAGTGACGTTCAAAGACTATGACACTTTTTCCCGAGCAAAATCAACCATGGAAACAAAACTGATAAGCTTAGGAAACTACATTCATTTGAGCAAGAAGAAACTCGGAAAAGTTCTTGAAACCCCTGCAAAGCACCTGGGGCCTCATTTATGAAAAGTGACGCACCGCTGCGTGAAAACAGCGATGCGTCACTTTTCACTGCGCACTCCTTGCGACACCAATGATGCGTCATATTTAATGTATGACGCATCATGTCGCAAGGACTTACAGATACGTCAGTATTTCTGACGCATCTGTAAGCGCAAAAGTGACGCATTGCTGGAGTGTGTCACAAAAGTGACGCAACTCCAGCAATGCGTCCTTTCACATGGGGAAAGCCCCATGTGAAAGGGCTTGCGTCAGTCTTGCGCCTGCTGTGAGGCAGGCGCAAGATTTTGACGCAACCGCATCCTAAAAGTGACGCAGTGAAATCTCATAGATTTCACTGCGTCACTATTACGAGGCTTTTTGCGGGGGAACGCCCCCTTTGCATACATTATACCTGACGCAGGCATAATGTGGCGCAGGGGTTTAAAAAGTGACGCATCTACCTAGATGCGTCACTTTTTAAATATGGCGCAACAAGGCGCATGTTTTACGCTGCCGATGCGTCACAAAAAGTGACGCATCCGCAGCGCAAAACTGACGCAAGGCCTCATAAATGAGGCCCCCGGAATGGAAAGACACTACTACTTCACATGCTGATCCTCCTGTAAAACAATTGCATAACCACACTCTGATCTCATCCTACATAATTTTACATTTGCTTTGACCACTGCAGCTGTTTGCAAAACCAAAGACAAATTTCTTCAGTGAACAGTGTAAATTTGCCAGACCATGTCTGGTTATGGAACAACTTGTAGCAATTTAGATGTGACATCCATCTGTTTTCTTCATTTTAAAACTGTACCAAATTATGTGATCGCTCTGCAAACAGAAAATCACTTACCAACTCTGCTGGAAAAATGCTGCCTCTTCCGGTCGCTGTTGTAGTAGTTTCCAAAGGGGGATGGGTGTTATAAGGAGACATGATTTGACACTGTCAGTGAGCGAATCGGCCACTCCTCTTCCCAACAATAATATAATTCTGCACCTATGTACTTAGTCTCTTCAGAATTACCATTTTAGTTTAAAGTGTTAATATGAAGTTAAATGGCGAGAAAGCATCATCTGATGCAAGCCTGTAAACTACCATGATTGCACAATGCGAGCACCACATAAATGCAAGGAGCCACATGGTGCCTCAAAATCCAACAAATGCCATTAGTAGAATGAAAGCAGTGTGTGATCCAGTGACAAGTGGGCGGCAATCTGCACACTGAAGCCCAACAAGAGTACAGTGTACAGTGTACGGAGTGCTTTGCCAGACACCATTTCGCTAATACACTTTCACCACTTTAAAGGAAAGGTCATTTTGGGGGTTTGGCTGCAACCCACGGAGCAATGAGACCCTTTAGTCCTTGCAAGGGGTACGGAAAGATTAATATAATAAAACAATACATTAAAATACACCAGGCATTCTCAAGAGACAGTCGAAGAGGCAGTTCAGATTTAGCAGCAGAAAGAATTCTTTCTTCCGG
Organism: Lissotriton vulgaris; assembly: GCF_964263255.1. Classification (NCBI taxonomy): domain Eukaryota; kingdom Metazoa; phylum Chordata; class Amphibia; order Caudata; family Salamandridae; genus Lissotriton; species Lissotriton vulgaris. The sequence continues at coordinate 1,500,776,889 of NC_141691.1, forward strand.
TAGTCTTTCATTAAAGATGTGGTTTTGGGGATGGAATAAAAGAGCTGCAAAAAAAGTTACGACATCTGCTTTTTAAGTTTTTTTCACTACAAATGTTTTCTTCTAAATTAACGAGTCAGAAGTTATTCTAGAGTGACGTCGAGCATGTGGCTTTGTAATAAACCTTGTCAGCTTTAGTTACTATGGAAAGGTCACTTGTGAGGTAAATGAGATTAAAACAATGTGCCACATGTTGTCATGTGGTTTGGTTGAAGGTGATTGGGGTGCAGTGCTCAGAGCCCCCTCGCATGAGTGCGGGTGGGATGTAGGTGGCTTTGTTGTGGGTGACGAGGGTGCCAGAGCTCCTGGGGGCCATCTGCTGCTGCGTGTAGTGCTCTGAGGTTCGTACTGCCTCTGCTCACAAGTCTCCCAAGTCTGCCTGGGCTGCTGCTGAGGCTCTGGAGAGGGTGTCCCAGCTGATCCAGTCGATCGTGCCGGGAGAACTCGCATCGTCCCTGGCAACTTAAAAGTAACGAGTGTCGTCACCAGCCTTTTCCACTTCAGATCACCTGCAGCCCATACCATGGAATTGAAAAAAGGACAACTGCAACAACAGAACAGTGCCGAAGTGCTGTCTCACTACTGCCGCAGCTCAGCCAGGGTGGCACCGTACATAGTGCCAATATCGGCACATTCCTCAGCCCTTGTACAGCAATAACTGTAATACCAGACACAACACAATTTTGGTGGAGAAATTTGCTGCAGGTTGATTTGCATAACAATATGCCAATATGGTGGGTTAACTTACGGGCAATCCTTGGGCAGGCTGCCCCTCACCGCCTGCCTACCTGATGAGCCATAAAACCCGGTGGTATTAACCAAGGGGTGTTGTCATTTTGGGGGAGGGGATAGCCCTCCCCCCCGGCTGACCGCCAGTCCACACCTTACTCACGCCCCTCCCCACTACGGGGGCGGAGAGTTGCAGACAACCCCCGGTTGCTCAGGTCCACAACCACCCGTAGGACTAACGGGGCATCATCGCTCCTCCAGGATCCCACGCGAGGACCTCCCTGGGGATTATTGGCTTTTGAACCCTTACTGTGCTCCTGTAGAGGGTACCCTTCTGTACCTTACAGCCTTTGGATCGCCCTGTAACTCTGCCTGCAACACAAAGTAAAATTGATTAGTTGAAGCGACCCCTCCCCCTGCCCGTGAGCCCCAGGTTTGCGGTAGGGAGGGAAAAACAGCATCAGGGCAGCCAGGCAGGAGGGGCACCGTTGATCAGGAACAGGAAAAGAGGGCGCTCAGTGGGCGGAAGAGGTATAAATACCTCTCCCCCACACACCCCCTCCCCCCCGGAAGTGACGTCACATAGGGACCCACTCGGGTCCCAAAACACTAAACTGCTGATGACTGCGCATCGTGTGGCACTAAGGGTGGCCGTCCTCTTAGGAGGGCCCCCTTCGGGGCCCGGGGCAGCCTGGCATAGTGCCAATATCGACACATTCCCAGCCCTTCAACAGCAATAACTGTATTAACAGACACAACACAATTTTGGGGGAGAAATGTGCTGCAGGTTTATTTGCATAACAATATGCCAACATGGTGGGTTAACTTACGGGCGGTCCTCGGGCAGGCAGCCCCTCGCCGCCTGCCCACCTGATGAGTCATAAAACCCTGGTGGCATTAACCAAGGGGTGTTGTCATATTGGGGGAGGGGATAGCCACCCCCTCCGGTGGACCACCAGTCCACCCCTTACTCATGCCCCTCCACGCTACGGGGGGTGGAGATTTGCAGGCAACCCCCGGTTGCTCAGGTCCACAGCCGCCCATAGGACTAACGGGGTGCTGTCACTCCTCCAGGATCCCACGCGAGGACCTCCCTGGGGATAATTGGCTTTAGTACCCTTACTGTGCTCCTGTAGAGGGTACCCTTCTGTACCTTACAGTCTTTGTATTGCCCTGTAACTTCGCCACAGCACTGGGTGTGGCCACCGTCACCCCAGGGCCCCCCACCACAATAGACCTAGTTACCTACACCCTGCTGATTGCAAGGCCTCCCCCAGATCAAGCAAGAAAGGGTCCATTCCCCCTTTGGACAGGTGTATCCCATCTGGATCTAAACACCCTGTGGATTTGGCATGTAGTAACCCATACCGGCTAAAATCAAACCCCTATTCTACATGACTATACTCATGGCGCTGTTCCCCCTCCTGCGCGAGGTCCCCCTGGCTGTGTCTAGCGCTTGTTAGAGGACTGTAGCACACTTGTTGGATGACAACTTCTACCCTGCATGGCTGTCAGCTAAGGCTATAGGGCGGGAGAATTCACATATGTTTATTGATACTCAACTCCATGGTACCTGATTTATTGACCCCAGATGAATGAAAAGCTTAGTGGACCTACCAGGATCTGAACCTGTGACCAGGAGGTCGAACACAAGTCCTAACAGTTCTGCCGCTCACCAGGCCTGTGAACTTGAAACCCAGGGCCGCCTTCTGGCCTCCAACCCTTACTTGGATATGCCTGACGTTGCTTATTGAGTTTATTAGGTTCTGTGGCTAACCTAGTCACAGATGGTAAAACTAGGGGCTGAAAATTAGAAGACAACTGAGATGATCGTTAGCCAGACCCAATATGGAGTGATCCTATGAAATGAGGTCGGGACCACCACACGCCCCATGTGATACAGCCCAGGTTTACCTTGCCATGCCCCCTCCCAAGACCTTGATATCACCATAAACCCCGGCAGTGGCCAGGCGGCAGGTACCCAGCGTTACCTATCAGTCCTATTTTACACCAACTCCTTGACACCTGGCGGCACTCCCTGCTGCAGGAGTCTAGTTGCAACCCCTACTCGCCCCTCTTGACCCGTAATGATTGCACCGCTGAAGATGTGTGGTTACCTCTCATTGGGGTCGGTGGAACGAATAACATGTGCCTTGAATGTACAATAATGTGGTGTTGTGCCGGAGTAGGGGAATCAGAACCTAATAGTTACTGTGCATAGAACATGTGTTAATCTCCAAAACTGTGAATCTTGATAAAGCACGACCTGTTCTAGAATTCAACTGTGAAATCTGGCTTATGCATGGTGCAGCACTAATTGGCCCATCACATCAACTTTACAAACCCAGGAGCAAGCCTGAGCTGGTTACCCCATGTCCATGCCGCGCACGCCTTAACCTAAGGAGCTCTTACCAACGGAGCATGCGTCCCAACAGAACTGACCCATCTGTTTCCAAATCGAAGTGTGTCAAATGAAGCTAAACCAGGTTTACTTAAGGCTAAAAAGGATGCCCAGGGCCGAAGGCAATTGTCAACCAAGGTCTTGATTTACTGAGTGCCTGTTTTGTGGTCCTCCCTAAAAGCCAGATAGTGCCACCTCATGTCAGAATGTCAGGGGCGCCGGTGGTGCCTATGGTGACGGTGTTTCCCACCAGAAAACTACATTATTAAACTACCTAGTCAAAATAGCACAGGAGAACTCGCTGCTCCCCACAATGCGTACCATACAAGTCTTCTGCCCATCTACTCATGTGGTTACTCCTCCTGTCACCTAGGAGCTGAGGCCAATAGTTGCATAAGGTAATTAAGCAACAACTGGGGCTGACGTGTAAAAATGTCAAAGGCCGCCATACTGATCTGATCCTACTGAACCACGGCAGTAGTACCTTCATGGTAATTGCAAAACCGCTACACTTAACAATGATTCTACTCTCCACTACAAAAGGGCTAACCGGGTTGTCTTCTTGCCCCCCAATATAAACTCTATTTGGGTGACATGGCACCCAATCCCCTATAACAGAAGTGTCCCACCAAATTCAGCGGATATTTCCTCTCCAAAGAATGAGAGGAAAATAATATCCCACTAGCGCAGCTTGATTTGGCATTCTCGAACCTATTCATTTAAATCTGTTCGGGCCCTGGTAAAACACTTACTACCTGTAAAAAGGCTAACAAAAGGCCCTTGTTTTGCTTCTGCCAACTTTGCTTGCCTCTCCGTTCGACGAATTGGAAATAACAGAGATTACTCTCATGAGAAGGTTATTTGCCATCCGGTTTTCTGTACACCCGGAAGTCTATCCCTAATCCAGAGCAGGCAAGAGCATGGCACGCCCCCGGCTGTCCTGACCTTGCTCCTGCTGAGTTGACAATCAATCCATACATCAGCACCATTGTAGAATGACCGGAACAGCTAACACTCCACAGGCAACCGTTAACGTCAAAACAATGGAACAGCAGCTCCCTAGCTCCTGGACTGCACATGCACGCGTCCGCAACGCAAGCCGATGATTCGCATGACGTAACCAATCTAGCGCTGAAAATGCCCCAATGCGTCCTGTCCTTGACTCGTATCACCAGTCGATAATGACATAGTGATGGACTTGCGTCTGACTCCAAGGACATGATGGACAACTTTGATCTATCTGCTGGAAACCATAGTGTCATACCCCTGATCGGTGTTTGCGAGTAAAGACAACATGCATTCATGTACACAAGCATGTCTCACGTCACTGTTGGTTTAATGAAAGCTACCACAAGACGTAGCAGGAATAAAATCTAATTACCACCAATATGAATATTAAGCGTTCCATGGCACCGAACCTGCCAGGCATAGACAACATTTCTAAGGATTTGCACAGGTGAAACGCCTAATGAGTTGAAGCCTGGCCCGCCCCCTTTCCTCCACGGCCCGTGTCTCCCAAACCCTCAGACGTGGTGTAACTGTGACAGTGGAAATCTGGACACCTCTCCCATGCTCAGGGGGCCCAAATCTCCTTGCTGTTGGAGATTAGAATGGACACCCAGTGCACCCGTGTCCTGTCTGACAACACACGCCGCCACCCCATGGCAGACGCAAAAGCCAAAATCGGTCAGCGGAACACATGGTAGTGGTATGAAAATCAGGACTGCATGTCACGTACATTTATTGACAAGAAAAGGGGATGCACCCTGAGCCATTACTCGAAACCATCAAACAGCGGTGCACATCTTCTGGAAGGCAAGGGGCATAGTGTATATGAGGGACCCCGAAATACTGTCCTAACTTAACTACTAGTGTGCCGCAGCATGTGCTGCACAAGAACATGCGCTAGTCTGTAATCATTAGCAAATACTGTCTGCGGGGAAAAAAAGGGGCGGGGGCCCTGGCCATCTATGCTGGACTGACCATCCCACGAATCCCTCAATCTACAGAGAGAAATGACATGTCAGAAAACCCACTTTTTCCCCTGTGTCTGAGTTGCCTCAATTACTCAACATCTTGAGCTACTCAGCCACCACCCCTATCACAGTACTTACTTACACAGGCACGGTTTCGGACTTTTGAGCTTTGGTGCGTTCGAGTGACAATACGTAATACTGCATGCGAGAAGAGGTAGAATGTCAACAAAAGCCCCAGGCGCGTCCTGCGACCCCTCCCCTGGGTGTCCAGCAATGGCACCCCCAAGAGTACTTAACAAGGAACAGCATTCAGGCTCCGAGCCCAGAGTACGCCCTGGCCATTCCTGCTTCCGTCCCCAGCTGTCATTCTCTGAGTGGTGCCTGCGTACTTGATCAGATTGTCCTGAAATTCGAAAAAAGGTTACACTCCATTCCTGGACGTGCTGATCCAGAACCCCACACACTGGCCCCAGTGTGCTCTTCCCCTGTACCTGCTCCGAGCCCTGGCAAGGCAGCCTGCTAAGCGTGGTTTGACCATCAGCGAACCAAACCTGTGCATTTCTGGAAGAGAGAACAAAACCATGAAAAGAGGCCATAACCAGCATTGACAGGTAAGCATATTGCTAACTCGATCGCCATGATCAGAGCCCCTTACTTACTTGAGCACCAGTTGCTTTACAATAGACCACATGCCATATTGCACAGGAGATGCATGATTTGCCCCGACTAACCAGTTGTTTAAAAGAAAACACATTCAAATATGGCACAGTGGATGCCCACACTCAGCCGTTGCTTTCCAAGAGAACACACCAATTATTGCCCAGGAAATACATAATTTGCCCAGACTCATCAGTTGTTTTACAAGAGAAAACATCCAATTATTGCACAGGAGATACCTGCTATGCTCAGACTCACCGATGGCTACAATTGGATTACGCCCATGGGGTGGAACCTTCGCCTCCCCCCAGGCGAGGAGCTAGTCGAACTGAACATTTGCGCTCCCCCCTGTTGCATTACAATTACATTTCGCTCATGGGGTGGAACCTGTGCTCTCCCGCACGAGGCTAGGCACAAGAAGAATGAAACATTTGCGCTCCTCCCCAAGCATCGGCCGGCAGTTAAGAGAGCACCAAGATGCCTGTCGATTTTTTTTTGCATTTCTACATAGCGCGGTCTACATCAGAGCTACCCACAAGAGGAACAGTAATGACACCTGGGGAGACAACCACAAGTGAACAAATCACAAAGCAACCGGGCCAGAGCATTTACCTGTGCGCATCACTTAGAGTGGCTTGGGTGCGGGCCTCTGCCCTTCAGCCCTCGCACTGGAGCCCGGGGGCACACACGGATGCAGAGGAGGGGTGGAAAAAGGAGGGGCTATCTCTGAATTACCACGCGGCCGCAGCCATTAAGCCATGGTGCGGGCCCCCATCCCCCCTGAGTCCGCCGCATGCTGCGGCCACAGTGTGCACCAATCCCTGTACCTGTTGATGCTTCAGATGGACTCCCTGGTGACGGCGGCGGCTTCTTCTGCGCGTTTTCTACAATAAAAGAAAACAACCATCAGCTGCCCTGCCCCCCCTTACCCCTGGTGGCCCCCCCCAGGCACCCACCCCTGCCCTCGTGGTGATCACGTATACCTCTGGGGAACACAAGCCAAATTCGCAACTGTAAAATCAGGGCAAGGAATACATATGTATAAGACACCTGAAAGAGATCTTAAGAGGTGAATCCTTAGCCAAACAAACATTGGCACAGAGAGATTCGCCTAACGCTACCCACTAAACAAACGGGGTGAGGCGCAGTTTCTCTTAATATTTGGTGAATGTTTAACTAAAACTGTTTCCCAACATTCATTGGTGTAATTCCGAACCTAAAATGGACAGGACCCTTCACCATCTCACAGGGCGCTTCCGGTGCATCTAGCAGGGTTCCTCAATAGGGTGGGGCGAGGATACACAAAACACGATATTGTAGTAGACAGCTAGACCACAGCATTAACAGATGGTGCATGCGCTACAGGTAGCCATGAGAGTGCACCGCCTGCCTACTTACCACTGGTACACCTTTCGCAAGTGCACACATGCTGTCACTCACAGAGTGAACCGCCTGCGCTGATGAAGGCAGAGACATAAAGGTGCTCTTCTGCAGGGCGGGAATACCTCGATACACATTAGCACCGGGTGGAGGCCCGGATGACAAGAAATAAGCTCTCCCCAAGGAGTGCACCTCCCCCCGCCCCGCACCTTGGGCCGCACCATAAGGCGAGGAAGCGCCGGCGTGGCCCAGGTGCCCACCGCAAGGAAGTGTGCGGGCTAAGCTGATACCACTAACGGGCCATGGGAAACTACCCAGGCAAAAAGGACCACGCCCCCGCCCCCCCTCACCCACCGCAAGCTGTGTTGATCCCCCTCACCCCTTCCGGCACGGACACAAAGGACCCCAGCACCTGGGCACGGGAGCCAGTACAAGGCCTCAGCCTGCACCCCCCACAAGCATCCACCCATCCATCCATCCATCCACACTCCATACACTTTTCACCATCCATCCATCCATCCACCCATCAATCCATCCACCCAAACTTAATAATCATCTCAACCTTCACTCACAAATTAGTTCTGTTATATCTCTTCCTGTTTTCTTGTTCTTCGAACTATCCGCCCTGTTTCTCGTTTCTTTTCTCCCCTTGCACTTAAGTTAATCATGTCCGCACTGGTTATTTCCCGGCTGGACTACGCCAATGCCCTTTACAACGGCATCCCAGCGTACAGTCTGTGAAAGCTCCAGCTGGTTCAAAACCTGGCGGCCAGATTGGTGTATGGCCTCCCCCGCTCCCATCATTCTACTCCCCTACTGAAGGCACTACATTGGCTACCTGTCAGGGAGCGATCCCTGTTTAAAACCGGTTGCATGGTCTTCCAGGCGCGCCAGGGGACTGCCCCTGCTTTTATCTCTTCTCTGATAAAAGAGTACATCCCTTCCTGTGAGCTTCGCTCATCTACCTAATCACTCCTTCAGGTACCCCGGTACAGACGCAAGAAATGGGGCGGAGCTAATTTTTCATTCCTAGCACCATCCTTTTGGAACTCCCTCCCCGATCACTTGCGTCTGGCTAGACACTACTCCCTTTTCCGAAAAGACCTTAAGACCTTCCTCTTCACCCAGGCTTTTCTTAATGTGAACTGATTTTAATCTTCTTTTCTCCACCAGTTCTTCGTTCTGCTGCTAAATTAGCCTCCACAGCGCCAAGAAACCGTATGGTGAATGCTGCGCTATATAAATATTTTAAATTCAAATTCAAATTCAATTCACCCATCATGCATCCATCATGCACCCATCCATCCACAATTTTGGTCATCCATCCACCCACCCATCCATCCATCCATCTATCATGCATCCATCACCAATTGTCGCCATTCATCCACTTTTCGCTATCCATCCACGCATCCATTCACCCATCATGCATCCATCCATCCACAATTTTTGTCATCCATGCATTCATCCACCAATCCATGCACCCATCCATCATGCATCCACCTCCAATTGTCGCCAAATTCCATCCATCCACCCAACCACCCATCATGCACCCATCCACACTTTTAGCAATCCATCCACCCATACACCTACACTTTTGCAATTTTGGTCACACATGCATCCATCCACCCATCGATCCATCCATCCATCATGCATCCATCATGCATCCATCCATCCCCAATTTTTGTCATTCCTGCATCCATCCACCCATCCATCATGCATCCATCACCAATTGTCGCCACCCACTTTCATCCACCCAACCACCCATCATGCACCCATCCACCCTTTTAGCCATCCACCCATCCATCCATCCATCCACCCTTACTTTTGCAATTTTGGTCATCCATGCATCCATCCACCCAATGATCCATCCACCCATCATGCATCCATTATGTATCCATCATACCACAATTGTTGTCATCCATGCATTCATCCACCCATCCATCCACCCATCCATCATACATACATCCACCACCAAGCCACCCACCCAACCACTTTTAGCCATCCATCCATCCATCCACCCACCCACACTTTGGCAATGTCGGTCAGCCATGCATCCATGCACCCATCCACACTTTTAGCCATCTACCCATTCATCATGCATCCACCACCAATGGTCACCACCCACCCACCCACCCATTAATTTATCCATCCATCCACCTAACCACCCATCATGCACCCATCCACACTTTTAGCAATCCATCCACCCATCCACCCACACTTTTGCAATTTTGGTCACCCATGCATCCATCCACCCATCGATCCATCTACCCAACATGCATCCATCACCAAATGTTGCCACCCACTTTCATCCACCCAACCACCCATCATGCACCCATCCACACTTTTAGCCATCCATCCATCCACCCACACTTTTGCAAATTTGGTCATCCATGCATCCATCCACCCATCGATTCCTCCACCCATCATGCATCCATCCATCCACAATTTCTGTCATCCATGCATCCATCCACCCATACATCCACCCATCCACCACCAAGCCACCCACCCAACCACCCATCATGCACCCATCCTCACTTTTAGCCATCCATCCATCCATCCATCCATCCATCCATCCATCCATCCACCCACCCACACTTTTGCAATTTCGGTCAGCCATGCATCCATGCACCCATCCACACGTTTAGCCATCCACCCATTCATCATGCATCCACTACCAATGGTCACCACCCACCCACCCACTAATTTATCCATCCATCCACCCAACCACCCATCATGCACCCATCCACACTTTTAGCCATCCACCCATCCATCATACAATTCAATTCAAAAAGTCTTTATTGCGATTTCTCATCTTAAAAGACAGGACAGTTAAATAATTACATGTCACAACAAAATTCAACCTTTAAAAATACCATAAAAACTGTCCGACAAATTTGGTAAGAATATAAATACCTATTTACAATTTTAAGAATCAATATATTAAAACAGGATTAAGTATATCACACGCACAAGACTTTACTAAATACCGAATGCTGGAGAAATTAATGTATAGCTATTGCAATCCCCCATTTCTCTCCCGCAAAGCCCAAGCCCAACTCAAGAACTTAGATACCCCTATTATTGCGATGTCTATACAACCGGTTTTCAGTAGCCTTTTGGCAGACAGTGCAGAGCGCGTCCCCAGATTTCTGCATGTTGGTTTAAGCCACGTACCTCTGGGTTGCTGGTACTCCGGACAAATATATAGAAAATGGTCGATATCTTCTACACAATCCGGGCAAAATGGGCATTTATCACTAGTTCCTGGTAACCATTTGCATGTGAACTTCCTAAGCGGGAGCGTCTCAACTCTGAACTGGTGACAGAGTTTATAATCTCTGGGTTTTGTTAAATCCCAATAGCTTTCCAAACAGGGTTCATTTTTGAACTCGCAAAAATCTCTAGTCAATCAAGCACTAGTCAGAGTGGAAAACCTCCTAGTTCTAATAAAAATTTCAATATGCAGCTCTATATATTTCTTTGGAAGGAAATTCTGCAGATTCTGGACTGTCCCACAAGTCTCTCATCCCCATATCAATAAGCAAGGATTTGATACCAGTCAACCAAGAGATATTATGCGAACGGTCCAACCCCCTTACTTCGATCAAAGCCCTAGCGAATAGATGTAATTCTGGGGTGGTCCAGAGCCTCCTCCAAAAGTCCAATGGCCTACCTTGCGGTATCCTCAATTGAATGACAGCCAAGGTACTGGAGGAGTGGGATGCGGGGGGAGGATTGGGGCAGACCCACAACCATTCTCATGAATTTATTCTGGGCTACCGATAGTTGGGCTAAATGACCAAAACCCCAAATTTCAGCGCCATATAGTATGGCGGGATGATTTTAGTATTATAACGACTGGGGCTACAGGTTTCGTTAATGAAACCCTATGTTCCTTAGTTAGAGCTCCTGCTAGTTGTGAGTGTTTCAGAGCTAGGATGTTAATTTGGGGTTTCCAGCTCATTTTATCGCCAAAGGTGACGCCTAGGTTAGTGAAGACATCGGTCTGCTCCAAGAGTTTTCCGCTCATGAAGACTATTGCTTTGACAGGCCTAGTCCCATGAAGTACCATACATTTGGTCTTCTCTACGTTCACCACTAGCCCATGATCACAGCAAAACTCCTCAAAACGAGACAGGGCCGACTGTAGCCCCTGTCTCGTCTTATATAGTATCAAGGTGTCATCTGCAAATATGAGCAAGGGCACCCTTTGGCCAGCTAGCATAGGCGCATCCATGGGATGGTTAGCAAAATACTGCACCATACCTTTAACAAATAGTGAAAACAGTGTGGGAGCCAACACACACCCTTGACAGACGCCTTTCCCCACCTCGAATCTCTCTGTAACTTCACCAGCTTTCCCCCATCGAACCTGAGCATAAGTAGAAGTATGAAGTCTCATCACGAAGGTGACTAGCTCCTTAGGCATTCCCAGTCCTAATAAGACTTCTCACAATTTAGCTCTAGGGACAAGATCAAACGCGGATTTTAAATCCACGAAAGCAGCGAAGATCATACCCTTGCCCAAAAGGACCTCCTCCAAAAAAGCAGGACAAAACGAAAAACTTGGTCCAGGGTCCCCATATGGGACCGGAACACTCCCTGCAAAGGGGAAAGAATATCTTCTTCGGACATCCAGCCCTGTATCCTGCCCAATAGCACTTTTGCGACTACCTTTTGCAGTGCGTCGATGAGGCTAATGGGCCTATAATTGGCTGGAGCGGATCGATCACCCTTCTTTTAAATCCGGGTGATTTCCGCTCCTGCCCAAGATGCAGGAATTGGTGCCCCCCGCCAACGAGTTAAATAAATTCGTGATGTATGGGGTCCAGAGATCAGAATCCTGCTTAAAAAGATCAGCTGGGATACAATCGGGCCCTGGTGCCTTTCCAGATGGGATGATCTTCAGAACTGCCTCAACCTCTTTAGTACTAAACTTCCATCATACATCCATCACCAAGTGTCACCACCCACCCACCCACCCATCCGTCTATCCACCCAGCCACCCATCATGCACCCATCCATCATGCATACACCCACCCACCCACCCACCCATCCATTCATCCACCCATCCTTTTGCAATTTGTCTTCCATGCATCCATCCACCCATCGATCCATCCAACCATCATGCATCCATCAATCCACAATTTTTGTCATCCATGCATCCATCCACCCATCATCCACCCATCCATCATGCATCCACCACCAATTGTCGCCACCCACCCACCCATTCATCCATTCATCCACCCAACCACCCATCAAGCACCCATCCATCATGCATACACCCACCCACCCACCCACCCATCCATTCATCCACCCATCCTTTTGCAATTTGTCTTCCATGCATCCATCCACCCATCGATCCATCCAACCATCATGTATCCATCATTCCACAATTTTTGTCATCCATGCATCCATCCACCCATCATCCACCCATCCATCATGCATCCACCACCAATTGTCGCCACCCACCCATTCATCCATCCATCCATCCACCCAACCACCCATCATGTACCCAACCACACTTTTAGCCATCCAAACATCCATCATGCATCCATCACCAAGTCTCACCACTCACCAACCCATCCATTCATCTATCCATCCACCCAACCACCCATTGTGCACCCTTCTACTACTTTTAGCCATCCATCCACCCATCATGCATCCATTATGCATCCACCTATCCACACTTTTAGCAATCTATCCATCCATCCATCCATCCACCCACCCACACTTTTGCAATTTTGGACATCCATGGGTCCATCCACCCATCATGCATCCATCCATCCACAATTTTTGTCATCCCTGCATCCATCCACCTATCCATCCACCCATCCATCATACATCCACCGCCAATTGTCGCCACCCACCCATTCATTCATCCATCCATCCATCCATCCATCCATCCACCCATCATGCACCCATCCACACTTTTAGCCATCCACCCATCCATCATGCATCCATCACCAATTGTCGCCACTCCCAATTATTGTAATAATAACATAACATGTACTGGAGTCCTGTGAGTGGAACATTTATTATATTTATATTATTGTTTCATATACAATCATCTTTATTTAACTTGTCCGACCTGCAGATAGATGCTTTTTACCCGCGTTGTTATCGCTAGCGATGAAATCGCTACCGATGTATATGTCACTGCGCCGTTGTAGCATGCGTCCTGAAAGCATGCGTTGTTAAGCCGGGCAAGATATAAAAGTCACGTTGTGATTGCACCGCGTGGCAACACCTTCCTTGTAGTGGGTGTTTCCCCTCCTGCGGCCAGTACTGTATCTACTGTTGCCAAATGTTGTATTGTGCAGGACACAGTATTTGTATTAAAACGGCTAAAATATATTGTGACATTCTTCCCTGACTTCACCGTGAATGTACAAAAGCAACCTCGCTCTTTTATAGACATCAAACTCAAACTCAGAGAAACTGGCCTCAGATACTCAATGTTGTTCCCGGTAAGATTACGAGTAGAGGCAGAGGGCAAAACAGGGTTTTTTTACTCTCCAGAGCTTGCACAAGAATGGTTCAATGGATGGAGACTGGCTGGGTGAATGGAGCAAGACCAAGGAAAGACCTGTCCCCAATGAGTTCAACAATGACAGAGGCATACCTACCGCGGCAGCAAGAAAAGAAAGACTTGGATTAGCCGAATTCTTCAAATGATGTGTTAATCAAGGAGCTGCCGATGGGCGGGCTCCAACCATTGATTACAGAGTATGCAGACCACTGAAGTCTTTCAGGTCCATACTAGATGACTTATGGCTGAGACAATTACAGATTTGTGGCTGCCGCAACTGTAAGAAGGATCTAACGTTTCTTTTCCTTTCATTTCCAAAGTAATGGTGGTAGTGTGGAGATAGAGAAGGCACCCCCCCACTTACTTAGTTAAAGTTTTCATATGGGGCGACAGGCACTCTGCATAGTTGGGGATAGGGACAGTTTTCAGCCCAGTTTGCAGAGTACCGGGAAGGGGGGTTGGGGGTTAAAGTTAGTTCTTTGTTATAGTTTAGATGACACTATGTTATTGCAGAAAAGAGTATTAAGCAAATCCCTTAGAAACTGTTCAGGATTGATATGGACAAACTATCTCTTGACTTCAACAACACATGTGCGACTGTACCATGCGCACGCAGGGTCTCCCAAAACACCCGGGAATGTCAGTAATAATCGCAAAGTTTAACATTAAACTACTGTCTTGGAACGTGAATGGTCTTGGGGACAAGATTAAAAGAGGAATAGGTAACGCATGTTGGACCCTGACCAGGGGGGGTTATAAACTAGTGGACATTCGGCATTCACTACTGGATCCAGAGAGTTGGGAATAATGATTATGCAGAAATTCCCAATAATGATTGAACGCACATGGATGGACAAACTGGGTAGATATACAGCTGTTTCAGGGACAGGGGAGGGTAAACTGCTAATATTACGTTCAATATACATACCTCTGGGTCTCCAGGTATCAGCTTTTAATGATTATGGGGACCTCTTGCTTATACTCCCTAAAGGGAAGGAGATTTCAACTCAATCATTTTGGACAGATGGATCGACATCCTCCAAAAGAGGTCCCACCCTCACAAACACAACTCTGTGACTTTATAGAAGCTATTGGGCTGGTTGATGTTTGGTGCACCCTACATCCCACAGATACCCAAATCACATATCACTCCGGGGTTTATAGATGCCTATCCAATCTAGATTAGGTTATATAGTTGCACATGTGGACCAGATGGGTCACATTACAGAGGTAAGGCACTTGGCAAGGGGCATATCTGACCACACCCCTGTGTGGGCCCAGATAGAGATGGGAGAGTGACAGGCCGGCAGAATAGCACCAATAAATGCCTGGTTTTTGCAAAAATCAATCAGTCAAGAAAAAGTGACAAAAGAAATAGGGCAGTACTTCAAGAAAAATGAAGGATCGGTTACATTGGTGCTGTTGCTATGGGAGGCCTTCAACCAGTGATCATGGGTCATGTGGTCTTCCAGATAACAGTGACTCGTAGAGAGAAATCTGCATGAATAACTAAATTGGAGGGGGAATTTTACACCTTGAGGGAAGGGCACGTGGATCCATGGCGTCAGAAGCCCAGCATATGCTGGATATAAGGATTAAAGAATACAGATTATGACTACACCCTGTGGTTCAACACATTTACTTTAGTCCAAGTGGACACAGCTCCTAGAATTTAGATCAAATATTTGAAAACAAATCGATTGTGGATTCATCTTTGGCTAAGAAGCTCTAATATGCTGCCTCATATTTTTCAGAATCTGTTAGCCATTGTGGGCCTCAACATATTAGTATAAATCTCATTCCTAAAAAAATGTACAAGTGCCAGATTTGGCCAATATGGTGCTCTGTGTATGACCACTATTGACTGCTTGGTGACTCTCTACTAGTATGCATTCTATTTTTTACTGAGCCTAGGCCATAGGAGACAGTAGTTATACTTCCAATCTACCTAATTTCACAATTTATTGCGTATAGAAAATCTTTATTCCTGACAATCACGGGTCCAACTTCGTGAAGAAAAATGTGGATTGTGAATATGTGAATATCACTATATATGTATATATATATATATATATATATATATATATATATATATATATATATATATATATATATTACCTACTGCCGATAGCCAGTAGGTATATATAGTTAGGATTTTTTCTCTATGGGACTTTTGAAAATTCTATGTCTAATCACTTTGCCGTTTGTGGACGGAATCGGCTGAAATTTTCAGGAAAATGGCACATTTTGTTTCTGAGCAGCCCCTGAAAATTTGGGAGGGTTTCGTCAAGGGGGGCCGAGAAAAAAGGGGGGTCCCAAAACGCGTTTTTCCCATGTTAATTTCCATAGGGCGTTTGGCCTCACTTTTAGCTCGAACGGCTGAATGGATTTACACGAAACTTGGCAAAATTGTAGGGACTGGTAGCCCGATGTGCCTTTGCTGGGTCTCAATATATGTGCTCCAGTGGATTTTGAGAAATTAACGTTCAAAAAAAGATATATATCTGTAACAGCGCTCCGGGTAGCGCTCCGGATCGCGTACTTTTCGCGTAACGGAGCTTTGCGAAGCGAAGCTGATTGGCTCTCCGGTGTCTGTCAACATTCTAAACAGTCCGGTGCGGCCGCCATCTTGTCTCTCGGTAAGATCGAGAGACACGAGGATGAGAAAAACTAAGGGGGAATTTAATGAAAGGGGGCAAGGTAGGCCCCTCTTGACCCCCTAGGAATGATGTTGGGGTTATTAAAGGGTCCCGTGGGGCAAATAAAAAAAAATTACATTTTTCGCGGTAGAAGCGCTTCCCGGTTCGCTTAAAAAACAATGTGAGAAATGGGTATAAGGGGGTACGGTAGACGCATCCTGACCCCCTATGTTTTCGGAGGGTGGTTGAGGAGGTTCATATATGTTGATACTTGTCTTCCAGCGGCTGTGCATGAGCGTTTTTTTTTTTGGGCTGCGTGACGTCTGTTAACGTTCGATTCAAAGGAAATCAGGAAGTGTTGACCGCCATTTTGACACTGCAAGTAAATATATTGTTAAAAATAATTGTAAAAAATTAATCCGTATTGATAAACATTGTCTGCGCCATCTTGCCTTTTTTCCAATGCCACAATTTTGTCATGCACGGCAGCCATTTTAGATGCCTTGACCAGACCCACTCTCTGCACGTCGCCGATCCTCAGCATGGCTCCCCACCCTCGCAAGCATCTCCCCCACGCACTGGTCACCACCGCTCTCTCTTTCATGCATGGGCCATAAACCTCCTCCCATCTGCGCTGCTCTTCCCTGAATATCACACCCTGTGGCCGCTCGACACCTCCCTTTCACCCTATTCACTACCGCACCCTCTGACACTCCTCTTCCTCTGTGTCTGATTGTCCAGGCCAGTCCCAGGCTATCACCTAGCCCTGCAGATGTAGTTTATGGCCCCAACTGTAAAGAATCACCCCTGTTCAAAAGAGTTACAGTAGATCAAGGCCCCCACCTCATGAGATCCGTCACACCACACGCGTTCGTACTATCTGATAACCATCCTGTATTGTGATTGGGGAGGGGATTCTCACTGTGACATCAAAGTCTTCACAATTATGTGTCACATTAAAAAAATATAGCACTCCAACAAAGTAGTAGGATTATAACACTTTATTAACTTATAAATATATACATCGCAACAAAAACAGTAAACACCTTAAATTTTTTTTATTGAAACAGAAACAACAATGCTCAGTAGCGGTCTGTTGTGCGAATAGTTCCAAGGCAGCACAACGTGCTGAGTTGTGGACGGCACCCAGGTGAAGAACCACCCCTTCTTTAAACCCCATGGTGACCAACTATAGTTTCAATGAGTGCTATGTCCCAGGTTTTACATAAAGTAGTGTTTACCTAGAGTGGTGCTGTGTAGGACACTCTGAATGGAAATTAACCAGAACTATAACCATAACAACAACAACAACAATAATATAACTTTTATGCCCAAATTACGCAAAGATTTAGCTAATCTGCTAAAGGGGGGAGTCGCCATTTCTTTTGATAATTTATTCACCCATCCGTAGCCTCTCTAATCTCCATTACAATGTGTTTCTTGCTGAAATTAACCAGAACTATAACCATAACAACAACAACAACAATAATATAACTTTAATGCCCAAATTACGCAAAGATTTAGCTAATCTGCTAAAGGGGGGAGTCTCCATTTCTTTTGATAATTTATTCACCCATCCGTAGCCTCTCTAATCTCCATTATAATGTGTTTCTTGCTGTCGCTAGCTGATGAAAAAACTAAAGTGATAACTTCCTCATCCTTATTTTGTCTTTCTTTGTTCCTTAAGATGTTATCTGTGTCAACCTCTTCCGAGAATGCTGATGCGTTAGGGATTTCCTTGTGTTTCTTAATAGCATTGGTGTCTGCACACTTCTTTGTCAATTCTGTGAACATGACAACTGCTTCATAGACAGACGATATCTTTGTTAAGTTATTAGTGTTAAGTGTGTCTGAAACTACAGTGCCCTTCTGTTTTACTTTCTTCAGGCACTACAGAGTTTTGTGTGTTGTTCTTTTGAGCGACAATTATTCCAGAGGTTTCAGTTTCACTTGTTTTGTCCTGCAGTGAGTTAACAGCTTTAGAGACTTCATGTTTATTTGCTATGTCCTGCTGTGCGTCAACTGCTTCAGAGACGTCAGCCTCATTTGTTATGTTTGACTATATCCTGGACCTGCCCGGCCGCGCCCAAAATGGCGCCGGTGTAAATGGGACTCGTAACTCCTTGTTGTGTACTGGTTGCCCAACCTTGATATCACGAGATACGTATGCAGTTTTGAAGCACATGGCGGAGGCTCGTCTGCTGTAGTGGGGCGCCCCTTTATCGTTTCAGTTGCCATTCCGCCCGCTTTTGCTACACTGTGCCTTTTCCGCCATTCAGCTGTTTACCGCCCGCTCTTGCGGCTACAGCGTCTCGCTCACCATGTAGTTGAGTTGCTCCCACTCTTGCGGTGCAGAGATAGGCGGCTGCCACAGGACTCTTAAAATGGCGGCCGGCTCTTCGGATTTGGGCCTGGTCCAGTAAAATGGCCCTGGGACACCTTGGAACTCGGACGCTTGTCTGCCAGGGCTTGGGTCCCATTCTCGAAAGCGTCCCCTCAGCCTTGAAGATTCTACAAAAG
Source organism: Lissotriton vulgaris (assembly GCF_964263255.1). Taxonomy (NCBI): domain Eukaryota; kingdom Metazoa; phylum Chordata; class Amphibia; order Caudata; family Salamandridae; genus Lissotriton; species Lissotriton vulgaris. The sequence goes on from NC_141691.1 coordinate 1,500,795,762, forward strand.
TCTTGGGGGCCCCCGACTCCCGCAGGCTTCCGTTGGGGAGCGGCTGCCATGATTGCTTGCGGAATGGCCACGACGGAGCTACGAGATGGTGGTGCTCTCATGGTGACGCCAGCTTCAGTCTGAAACATTCAGAAACACTGTAGACTATCAATTCGATGAGTTCCGGTGGAGCCCCAACGTGACCCGGTAGGGAAGAACTTGCCCTCCCCTTTTTTGAGTGATGGTTCTTGTTGCCTGTCCTCTCTGTTGTCATCTAACGGAACCTTTTTTGATTGCCGAGTGAGAAAAAAAAGGTGGGTCTTTTATCGTTTGGGGAAAAAAATGTTTTAATCCAATGAAAAGTGTTATTTTTAGGTCACATGACCTAGTCTTACATCATTAGGAAAACAAAAGTAAAATGAACCAATGAAAAGTTTTATTAACAAGTCACATGACCTGTTATGCTTACGTTACGCGCTGCGCGCCGCGCTCTGGATCGTTTCCGGGAAGCTGCGCCTTGCGCACCGGAGCACTTCCGGGTGCGCTAACGCGGCGCGTCATATGACGCATTACGCGACAACGCAGGTCCAGAATATAGTCAAAATGTCTCCACCAACCAGCGGTCGGAATACAACCCCTTTCAGCAGTCCAAAAAGTTCTGTTAAATGACAACAGAAGGGACAGGCAACAAGAATCATCAGTCAAAGAGGGGAGGGCAAGTTCTTCTCTACCGGGTCACGTTGGGGCTCCACCGGAACTGATCGAATTGGTAGTCTACAGTGTTTCTGGATGTTTCAGACTGAAGCTGGCGTCAGCATGAGAGCACCACCATCTCGTAACTCAGTCGTGGCCATTCCACGAGCAATCATGGCAGCCGCTCCCCACCAGAAGCCTGCGGGAGTCGGGGGACCCCAAGACTTTTGTAGAATCTTCAAGGCTGAGGGGACGCTTTCGAGAATGGGACCCAAGCCCTGGCAGACAAGCGTCCGAGTTCCAAGGTGTCCCAGGGCCATTTTAGTGGACCACGCCCAAATCTGAAGAGCCGGCCGCCATTTTGAGAGTCCTGTGGCAGCCGTCTATCGCTGCATCGCAAGAGCGGGAGCAACTCAACTACATGGTGAGCGAGACGCTGTAGTCGCAAGAGCGGGCGGTAAACAGCTGAATGGCGGAAAAGGGCACAGTGTAGCAAAAGCGGGCGGAATGGCAACTGAAACGGTAAAGGGGCGCCCCACTACAGCGTGTCTTCAGGCCAAACGGATTGTGGGACAAGGTCCAGAATGGAAGAGTCATCAAAAGGCAAAAAATTCCGCCGGCCGCCTATGTCGGGGGCGATCTCAGGCCACACCAGGGCAACACGACTTGGGGAGGGGGCAGGAGCCAAGCCTCCCCTCCCAGTCCGCGCCATCTCACCGCCCCTCGTGGGCCTCCGTCAAGCGGTTTAAGGAGGCACCGTATCACATTGTTTTCCAATGCAGTCAGGTCCACAAACGGCCCCCACTTACTTTGAATAGTGAAGCTGCAGCAGGTGCAAATAAGGTTTAGACAGTGTTACAAGCGCTGCTTAGAACTCTGAAGTATGGCACCCAACATCCAGGACTTATGCCATTTGTGTAAGGCAGTGACATCGAAGCAACTCAGGGACCAAAAGCATGAACGAACACTCACGTATGAAAATCTTATTTGGGGAAGGGGCAGGAGCCAAGCGCCCCCTCCCAGTCCGCGCCACCACACCGTATGTTGAAAATCTGAAGCCATCGTTCTACAAACTCTCAACCAGTCTTGGATGGAAAAATCTTAAAGAATGTACAAACTGAAAACCAGTTTTTGTTTGCATAGCATCAGCAGCAACGCTTGCTATCAGAGTGCATGAGTTTCATGCTCGATCGATTGAGCTAGCCGGATCGGGCAACAAAAAGTATAAAATAGTTATGTAAATAGTTATTTAATAAAATGTTTTACCCTGTTACTTTGCTGGTGTGTTGTATATATTTATAATATTTGCATAGGGTTTGTTGTTATTTTGGGCGGGGTGGGTGACGGAGTCGAGCTGTCTTGCAGCCATCATGGTGTGGAGCTCAGTTCATCTCACTAGTTTCGTATTTCTCATGAGGGGTTGTTCTTAATGTTTCTATTTTAGCGAGGTCAAAAAGAGATCCCATTAGTGGCCTACTGATTTTGCTCGGTTCCTTTTGTTTTTTAAAACGATTTTTCACTATCTACAAAGACTAAACGGAGTATTGCGAATCTGTGCTTGTTTGTAAATAGAGAATTAACCAAAGAGAACCAATTCTAATATAGTAAATGTTTGGATAACAATCAATGAAATGGAGAGAGAAGCAGGCACGACGGATTACAACGGGGGCAAAGGCCTGCGTTAACTACCCTTCACTATCTGCAAAGAGAGAGTACTCCTAAGAGAAAAGAGGGGGGGGGGGGGCAGCGTTTCAAAGCACATCAGTGTGCATAAACACGAAAATGTTTTTACCCACTACGTACTTGACATTTGACAGTTTTTGATATTTGCTATTAAAAAACCATTGAAATTCACTGAAAAAACCATAGGTTATAGACCATATATAGTTAGGAATTAGCATTTACAAAACCTTGAAAATTCACTGAAAAAACCATAGGTTATAGACCATATATAGTTAGGAATTAGCATTTACAAAACCATATTTTACTCACACAAAACCATTGAAATTTCATATATAGTTAGTTGCCCTAACTATATATCGCGCACCCGCAATCCACTGCTGATGATGTCACATATTACATCATTCATGACATGGTCAGTGATATCACTGATGACATCACTGATGACATCTCAAATGACATCACTGATGACATCACTGATGACAACACCCAGTGACTGTATGTTTCAGTAAAGTTAAAATATGTCTTACATATTGAAGAATGAGTGGATGTATAAGTGTCTGGATGAAGGATTTAGTTGGTGCATGACTGACTGTATGAGTGAGTGATTAAATGTGTCTCACTGAGGGCATGAGTTAGTGACTAAACTGTCTTAATTTGTACATCATTATGTCTGTTGTTCAGTAAACTGCTGCATGTGTTGATCAGGAGCTATTTGAGTAACTATATGGGTTATTGGTTGGTTGCCCAAGTATTTCTATGGGAGACTGAGTGTGTGTGTGTGGGTGGCTGGGAGGTGTGTAACTCTGTGCATAGATATGTGAGCAGTTGATTCACTAGATGTATGGGTTCAAAAGTGCATGTGGAAACAGCTGTATGGGCGGTTGACTGTGTGCATGACTGTATTGGTGAGTGAATGGATTTCTCAGTGCTACATGTCAAAGTAAGTACATATGTAAAACACAGTACATGTGAGAGTTGACAAATATAAATAATTGTGCATAATATATATATCATTGGGAGCTTGTATCAGGGATTGTATAAGAGAGTAAATATGTGTTAGTATATGTTTGAATAAGTAAAGTGTGTATAACTGTATAGTTGAGAAAATGGAGGTGTGATTGATTTTTTGCATGAATGACTAGGAGTGTGAGTAACTCCATGGATGAGTGACAGTCTGTGAGTGTCTGTTTACACTGATTGTATCTAAGGTTATATTAGAATCTGAAGAGTTTCATCGTATTATCACATGAATGATATCATCAGTGATGTGATGAGTAATGTCAAATGAGATGTCATCAGTGATGTTATCAGTGATGTCATTTGAGATGTCATCAGTGATGTCATCAGTGATGTCATTTGAGATGTCATCAGTGATGTCATCAGTGATATCACTGACCATGTCATGAATGATGTAATATGTGACATCATCAGCAGTGGATTGCGGGTGCGCGATATATAGTTAGGGCAACTAACTATATATGAAATTTCAATGGTTTTGTGTGAGTAAAATATGGTTTTGTAACTGCTAATTCCTAACTATATATGGTCTATAACCTATGGTTTTTTCAGTGAATGTATATATATATGTATATATATATATATATATATATATATATATATATATATATATATATATATATATATATATATATATATATATATATATATATATATATATATATATATATATATATATATATATATATATATATATATTCAATGAAAAAAACCATAGGTTTCACACCAGTTATAGTTAGCTGGAAATTTTACGGACATAAAATCATTGAAATTCCCACGTTATAGTTAATTGGACTCACTATATCTTGCGCGCCTGCAATGCATTGCTGATGACGTCACATATTACATCACTCATGACATGGTCAGTGACATCACTCATGACATCACTGATGACACCATCCAGTGAATGTGTGTCTTTCTGAAAAATAAATATGTTTTATATATGTATTTGTAAAGGTCGATGGAAGAATAAATGTTTAAATAAGTGTGTAAATTGATGTTTTTTTTAATAAAATATTGATTGGTTAACTATCTTATTAAGTGTATCTTAGTAAATACATATATTAGCGAGTCATTTTTAAATATTGAAATATATGTATCAGTGTTTCACTTTGTGTATAAGTGGCTGTATAAGTGGCTGCATGGGTTGGTCACTGACTCACTGTTTGTATGTGTTTTGAAGACAGCATATGTGCAGGACTGTATGGGTTAATGAGTGTGTATATGTGTGTGTTAGTGAGTGAATGCCTGCCTCACTAGTGCCTTTATGAGTTACTACATATGTTTTAATCTAGTATATGTGAGTTTTGATGTATATAAGTGAGTATATGTGAGAGTGAGTGATTGAAAGAGTTCCTGTTTAAATAAGTATGTGTTTCTATAAGTGATTGTTTAAGAGAGTAAGTATGTGTAAGTTTCCTTAGAAGTAATGTGCTAGTGTGTGTATAGTTGTATATACAAATTAATGGATGTTCAATAGTTTATTTGCATGTGTGAGTATGTGTGTGAGTAACTTTTGGATGACTGTCGGTGTGTAATGTGTATCACTACATATGATGAGTGAGTATATGTATGAGTGACTATATAGAACTGTTGCTGAATGAGTGGATGTGTATATAGATGGTGGAACTACTGAATTGGTTGTTGTAACTGGTATGGGTATCTCCATTTTTTTGAAAATGTTAGTTTCTATTTTTGAATATGTGTTTCAAGGGTTACATTACACTGAAAGGAGGTCTGTCAGTCTGTCACAAGGATGGTGTCATCAGTGATGTCATGAGTGATGTCACTGACCATGTCATGAGTGATGTAATATGTGACGTCATTAGCAGTTCATTGCAGGCGCCAAGTTATAGTGAGTCCAACTAACTATAACGTGGGAATTTCAATGGTTTTATGTCAGTAAAATTCCCAGCTAACTATAACTGGTGTGAAACCTATGGTTTTTTCATTGAATGTAATAGGTTTTTTAAATGCTAATTCCTAACTATATATAGGGCCTCAAACCTATGAAATGTAATATTTTTTATAATGAATCCTATATTCTATATTTATATAATACTATTTATTTATTTTTTTGCCCTGGTGCGCTCCTGGTGCGCGCCCCGGTGTGCGCACTGGAAAGCGCATTTTTTCGGAGTGCACCGGTGAGCGTCCCGTTAGCGCTATTGCCGCGAACAAAAACATCATGACGTATCGCGGAGCCACGTCCGCGTGATACGCACGGCGTAAGCGCACCCGGAAATACTCGAGCGAATACGATCGCACAACGTAATCATCTGACGCGCTTACGCGACGCTCCCCGTGGCGTGCCCCGTTGCGGGCCCCGGGCGCACCCGGGGGCGGGTCGCGTAAGCGTGTCGGGTCATGTGACCTAAAAATAACACTTTTTATTGGTGCAGAACAGTTTTGGTTTTTAAATGATGAAAGCCCAGGTCATGTGACCTGAAAATAACACTTTTCATTGGTTCAGGACAGTTTTTTTTTCCAAATGATGAAAGACCCCACCTTTTTTCCTTATTCCGACTTTGTCCTTTGACTGAGGAAGACCTGTTTGGAGATCTAACAGAAATATTTTGTACTTTAAAATAGCTACAGTAGCAGCAGCAGCTGGAGCATCTGCACCACCACCACCACCAAGAGGACCACCACAACATTACATTGGTGGTAAAGAAGAGGAGGAGGAGGAGGGGAGAAGGTGGCTGCCAGAAGACAATACCCCATACAAGCCAAGGCAGCACATTGTATGGGAGTTTTTTTCTATCCCAGAGGGCAAGAAGAAAGTCAATGCGCCCAAGGTGACTTGCCTAATCTGTGGCATGGAACTTTCAAGGGGGAACCCTAACAAAAATTATTCATTTGGTAATAATACCATGATTAGACACATGCTGCGCAAGCATCCGAAAAACTATGCTGCCGCAGAGGTGAGAGAACTGGCCAGTAACCCTCCCCAATCTTCAACCACCACCTCCAAAAGAAAGCAACCCACTCCATCGGGACCAGAGACAAGGGAGACGATCCCTTGCATACAACCACGGTTTGGGGAATTCAGAATCACATGTATTTTTTGTGGTAAGACCATCTCCTATGGGGAGCAGAGCATAAAGCTCATCCTCCTTGCTGATGACAACCACAATTGCCCCAAAAAACCCTAAATTTTTCCAGATTTTTTTTGCTCCAGTTGAGCCATTTTCAATTCCCTGTTTTTTGTTTCTCCCCATAAAAATAACAAAAAAAATATAAAATAGTTCATAAAAGTAAAAAAAAAACAAAATGTTCAAAAAACATTAAAAAAAATATAAAACAACAAAAAGAAGAAAAAAACAGTTCTTTTTAGAACTACCTCTAATTTTTTTAAAAAGGCTACATTTTTTAAAAACTCTATCATTCTTTTTTCTCATGGAACGCTTCCCGGTACGGTCCGCGGTGCGCGTTCCGGGCGCTCCCCCCGCGCAATTCAAAAAATAAAAAAGATTTTTTTGTTACCCGCGGGGCCCTTTTATAACCCTCACATCAAACCTAGGGGGTCAAGGGGGGTCTACTCTGCCCCCTTATGGTCATTTCCCCCTTTGTTTTTGCCACCTCTTGTGTCTCGATCCTACTGAGACACAAGATAGCGGCCGCTCCGGACTGTTTGGAATGTTGACAGACACCCGAGAGCCAATCAGCTTTCCGCGTGCGTACTCGCGTAGCGCGCTCGTTAGCGCCCCGGTGCGCGTACCGGGGAGCGCTTATAGATATATATTTTTTTGAACCTAAATTACTCAAAATCCACTGGAGCACATATCTTGAGACATAACAAAGGCACATCGGGCTACCAGTCCCTACAATTTTGCCAAGTTTGGTGGAAATTCATTCAGCCGTTCGGGCTAAAAGTGAGGTTGACCGCCCTATGGAAATTAACATGGGGAAAACATGTTTTGGGACCCCCCTTTTATCTCGGCCCCCGCATGACAAATCCCTCCCAAACTTTCAGGGAAGGACCGGGGCGCCACGAGGCAAATTTGAAGAAAATTTCAGGCAGATTCCTCAACCGGCGCCAAAGTTATTCACAATAGAATGTTGAGATTTTGTATTGAAAATAATCCTAACTATAACTACCTACTGGCAATCGCCAGTAGGATATATATATATATATATATATGTGAGACAAAGCTCGTCTCAGCACAAGCCTGCGCCACCAATTATCGTGATCAATCGGTTGAAAGAACGAAGAGCTGAACCCAACTTCAGTGCTTAAACAACAGGGTGCTTTATTAAAGTATGTTGCTGAGCCTGTCCGCCATTACGCGTTTCGACTGTTCCTACAGTCTTGGTCACATATATATATATATATCTATATATATATTCACTGAAAAAACCATAGGTTTCACACACGTCATAGTTAATAATTCACATTTAAAAAACCTTAGAAATTCATTGAAAAAACAATAGGTTTCACACACGTTATACTTAAAAATTAGCATTTAAAAAAACCTTAGAAATTCACGGAAAATCCAAACATTTTACACATGTTATAGTTAGCTGGACATTTCACTCATACAAAACCATTAAAATTCCCCCGTTATAGTTAACTATAACTCGCGCGCCCGCAATGCACTGCTGATGACGTCACATATTACATCACTCATGACATGGTCAGTGACATCATGCATGACATCACTGATGACATCTCAAATGACATCACTGATGACATCATCCTTGTGAAAGAGTGGCAGACCTCCTCTCAGCGTAATATAACCCTTGATATACACATTCAAAAATAGAAACTAACATTTTTTTTAAAATGGAGATACCAGTACCAGTTAGAATAACCTATTCAAAATTTCCAAAATATATATATACACAATCACTCATTCACCAACAGTTCTATATAGTCACTCATACATGTACTCACTCATCATATGTACTCATGATGTTTTTTTCACAGAATTTCTAAGGTTTTTTAAATGTGAATTTTTAACTATAACGTGTGTGAAACCTACAGTTTTTTCAGGGAATTTCAAAGGTTTTGTAAATGATAATATTTAACAATGACGTGTGTGAAACCTATGTTTTTTTGCCAGTGAATTTCAAAGGTTTTGTAAATGATAATTTTTAAATGTATTATTATTATTTTTTCTTTTTTTACTAATTTTCCTCATTTATATAATAAATATTTTCATCTTATTTTGTTTTATTTATATTTCATATTAAATTGTAAAATAATAAGAAAATTAAATACAACAATTTTTTTAATTATTTTTATTTTTTACAACAATATTATTCCTTTTTGTAAAATTTTTTGTGGGATATTCGTACAATACACGTCCCGTACACTAACCGTTGTTTGTACTGTAAATTTTTGTCTACGCGTACCCATGCACATGTTACGCATATGTTTTGACGTTACTCAGCGCATCGGCGCTTCCGTGTGATGTCATCTAAGTTTGTATGACCCCCCGTTAGCGTACTCCAGAAAGTTTTATAATGTTAAAAACGATATATTTATGCATTTGTTGTTAATTTTAAAGGTAGACATTATCTGGAAAAATGAAGAATTTTTTTTTCCCTTTTAAGAACCGTATATTACTTTTTAAAGTAATTACGAATCTCGCGACGGTGCGTCCTACGTACGTCGTACGATAAGCGCACCGTAAGAGTCCGTACAGTCATGTGACATGAAAAGAAGAGATTTCATTGGTTCATAATACTTCCTACTGCAATTGTTGAAGGACCCCTCCCTTTTTGTTATTTCTACTTTGACTTTTGGAGGAGTGGGAACCTTTCTTTGAAACTCAACTAATCTAAAACTTTATTTGAGTATTATGGCTGCACAATCTTCACATTCTTCTGAAGATTCTTCAGATGACAACACCTTTCTGGCAGAACCTCCTCCCAAGAAAAGGAAGTAGGCATTTATTTGGAAATTTTTCACTTTTCCTGAACATCAAAAAAAAGTGAACGCACCAGTGTTGACCTGCAAAATTTGCAGTACAACTCTGTCTCGTGGGGACCAAAATAAAAAATATTCTTTTGGGACGACCAGTATGGCCAACAAGTCAAAAATGTACATCCTCAAAACTACGAAAGAGAGAAGACTTGCAGTCTGCAGGATTTTCCACCACCTGCAGTTCCGAGCACCTCAACGGCGCCGCCTCCACCATCGGGAAGCACTCCTACTCATGTTATTGTTCCTCAATTTGCAAACATTAAGTTCCTCTGCAAGTTTTGCAATGAACTTTTATGTTATTGGGAGCAGTCAGTGGACCTTATTGTTAGGAGGGAGGAGCAGGACAAATGCCCCAAAAAATTATTTTTTAATTTTTAATTTTGTGTTCCTGGTCTACTGTTTTTTTTCTTAAAAGTTCTATTTTTTAGTTTTTGTTCCTACAACAAAAAAAACTCACAACATTGTTAAAAAAACTACAAAAGAAAAAAAAAAGAAAAAATAACCAGTTCTTTTCAGAACTACCTTTACTGGTCAAAGAAAGAACTATATTCTATGTTTGTGTGTAAAAGTTGGTCAGAGTGAATGTCTAGTTCATAAATGAATGAATGAATATGAAAATGCAAAACTATAAGGATCTGGTACAGCATAAATCTATAGGGTGTTTACCTATAGTATACTGTACTACCTCCGAAGTACTGTAATGTACCATATGTATATAAATATATTACAAGTCTATGCCTCAATTTGCGCTATCAGTGAAACTGCGTGAATGTATTTGTATGTATTAAGGGCGATTTTACAACCCCCTTGTGTCTCTTTTACACAACCGTTGCATCACATTTGTGATGCAGCAGTGGTGCAAAAGATGCACCATGATGTATGCTATTTACAATCTGACGTACTTGGAAAGTGTGTCATATTGTAAAACCGTGTCTCAAAAGGAGGCTTTCTTGCATACACAGGGAATATTCTGGTGCTGGAACGTCTCCTAAAAGTGACTAAGTGAAATTTATAATATTTCATTCAGTCACTTTTTGGCTTATACTGCGTCAAAATCCTGCACCTCTTTAAAACAGGTGTAAGGATTGATACAGCATTAAAAGCATAGGGCCCAACATTTTCACCCTAGACATGCTCTGCAACATTTACAAATGGAGTCTAACCAAGAGAAGAAGAACAGTGACACAGGCCCTCATTAACAATAGACTACATACTTGAAACACTCTACACAGGAATTTCAAGCAAACACCTCCAACGACTATTACAAATCCAAAACACCTCCAACTGACTGATCTTCAATATCCCCTGCTGCAGCCACATCACCCATGACCTCATACACCTACACTGTTTCAACATCAACATGAGGAATATCCTTCAAATTCCTCGCCCTCCCTTAGAAAATACTCTACAACATCAAATTAATGTACTTTAACAGCAGTAATCATGAAAGGCGAAAATTTAGCTCTTAAAATTACAGTGTAGTGTCCAGATGTTGTCGAAGGTCTATCATGAAAAATAACTGCAACAGCTACAAAAGTTCTTCCTGATATTGATACTTGAGTAGCTACAAAAACATTTTGATGACAGTTTCCAATTTTCTTCCATCAGCTCTACAACGTTGCAGCATTAAAATTACATACTATCCATAGCTTTGTATAAATAATGTTGATAGCATTTCTGACTTACATTGCCTACACTCCATGTTTTGAATAGCTCCTCTAACTAAAATATTAAAGGACACTGATTCACAGTCTGGTAAAGTCAAATATAAAAATATTTCAGTGTCTATGTTAGTGGTACATGTAAACAAACAATTTTGACACTCATGTTCCCATTGCTAAGAAAGGCAAAAAAGGGTTTCAATATCTATACCTTCATCTTCCAATACACCAAGCATAAAAATTAAACATTCCTGACAATCTTGCTGTATATTTTGTGTAAATTGAGTAGAACCAGAGCATATGTCCAAAACATTTCGAATATCAGAAACACTTTGTATTTTAGTTCTATCACTACTACATTTCTCATAAACAGAATACAACAATGAAGAGAATCTTTTCTCCCGATTTTCAGCAATTTGCTGTTGCAAACTTTGAAGAAGAAAAACAACATTAACAACTACATTAGCATAGCAGTTGACACCACAACTATTTTCAAACCAATATCGAACATTTTCTTCAACACTATCCTTTTTCTTTTTGCTTGCAGGTGCAACTTCATCTGTTTTTTTCCGTTCTATACAGTTGTATTATAGATATTCTCAAATCTTCTTTTTCTACCTACTACACGCTTTTCAAACACTGGATATTGATCTAAATTAGGTGTATATTCTCTTCTTAATCTATTATACTCTTTCACACAATTTACATCTGCACTAACCTTTGTCTCATCAAAATCAATCAAATACAATCCAGATAAAGTTCTCACTCGGGACAAAGCAACATATGCCATACCCTCTTTAAACACTGTACTTCCAGTATTAACTAAAGCACTATTTACACTTAAACCTTGAGATTTATGAATGGTCACCGCATATGCCAAACCAATTAGAAACTGTTTTCTGCGTACATACAAATTTTTTTCAAGCAAAAAACGGGCTACACAACGACTAGGTTGTTGTACTTCATTAATTTCATCAAATTTGATTTTCAAAAATTCAATTCCATCAATATTTACATAATTTTATTTATTTATTTATTTAATTTATATCGCGCGTTATAACCACCGGGGTCTCTAAGCGCTGTTTGTCCAGATTTACGTGGTGAGATGTAACATTCACTTGAACCCACCTGTGCACTTAGGGTCTGTTCCATGCTTGTTTAAACAGTACAGTTTTTAGTTTTTTTCTGAAGGATAGTAAGTTACTTTCCTTCCTGAGTTCTGGGGCCAGTTTGTTCCATACGGCTGGGAGCGTGTTGGAAAATGCACGACCCCCCACTGTGGACAATTTGAAGCGGGATTGGGACAAAAGAGTAGCGTCCGACGAGCGCAAAGTCCTACCCGGTGTGTAGGGGGATAGTCGGGATTTCAAATATTTTGGTGCTTTGCCATACAGAGCCTTGTGAGCGATACACAGTCCTTTAAAGACGATCCTCTGGCGAATTGGGAGCCAGTGCAACTCCTGCATCAAGGGAGAGGAATGAGCAGTCCTGGTTTTTTTATAGATCAGCCTCGCTGCATCATTCATCACCCCCTGTAGTTTGTCCAGCAACCGCTGGGGCAAACCTATGTATAGGGAGTTCCCGTAGTCCAGCCTAGCCAAAATTGTGGCTGAGACCACGTGTCTCAGAGTAGAGAATGAAAGTAAGGCAGAGATCTTCCTTAGTTGTCTTAGAAGGCCTATACAGGTACCCACTACCGTGGTAACTTGTTTTTCCATGGATAGTTTGTTGTCCACATATAGGCCTAGACTTTTGACTGCGGATGCTGGTTTCGGTGGTGTGCCCAGCTCCATAGGCCAAAAATTCTCACTCCAAGGGTTGCCCGAGATAGAAATGGGCAACACTTCCGTCTTATCCGGGTTGACTTTCGAGGAATTCTCGGACATCCAGTTGACCGTGGCTTTTAGTATGTCCTGCAGCCTAGTGGATGCTCCCGGGCCATCATCCAGCCGGATGATTATCTGGGTATCATCGGCGTAGTTGTACACTAGGCAGTCCATCCTATTCAGGAGAGCGATTAATGGCTGCAGGTAGATATTAAAAAGTAGGGGTGACAAGGCAGAGCCCTGTGGGACCCCGCAGGTGATCGGAGCAGAGGTGGAAAGTAAATCTCCCAGCTGTACTCGTTGTGTCCTACCCTGCAAGAATGATGTAAGCCATGCATGTGCTGTGCCCATGATGCCAAAGGATCCCAACCGCAACAAAAGCTGTTTATGACACATGGTATCAAATGCCGCGGAGAGATCCAGTAGTATCAGGGCGCTTGGTGTTTTTACGTCAGCCCGAGTTCTTAGCTCATCTGGGATGGACAACATAACTAGTTCCGTGCTATGATTAGCACGGAACCCTGCTTGATTGGTCTCCAGCAGGTTGTTACTCTCTAGATGGTCCGAGAGTAGAGCTAACACATGCTGCTCAATCACTTTAGCCAAAAAAGGCAACTGAGAGATGGGCCGAAAATTTTTCAGACACTTCGTGTCCGCACCAGGTTTCTTCAGTAAAGGAATCAGCCGAGCCTCTTTAAAAGCTAGAGGGATCTGTCCTGTACGGAGAGAAGTGTTCAATAAATGCAGAACTTCTTCCTCAATTCCTGGTACTGCCAACTTGAATACGTCAGGAGGGCATGGATCCACCAAGGAACCCGATTTAACTCTGTCTATGATTTTAAGTAGTTCCTGTTTGGAAATTTGGGAGAACTCAGCTAATGGTGAGATGTTTAACGGGGTGGTGAGGTCTGGTAGGCAAGAACATTCGAGGGGTGTAGTTGCAGCAATTTCGTCCAAGATATCGGATATCTTCTTTACGAAGAAGTCCTGAAACCTCTGACAGTCCTCCTGAGTGAACTCGGGACTTTGCTCTTTATTTACCCTGAGCTCCGTCAGGACCCAAAAGATTTCCTTTTGCGGGTTTCTTGCTGCAGCTATTCTCTCCTCGAAGAACGCAGCCTTCCTGGATTGTATGGCTAGTTTATAATGAGCTAAGGATGAGACGTATTCTTGCTTGGCAACGGCGTCATATTTTTTACGCCATGCCCGTTCTTTCTTCCTAACCCCACGTTTCATCTCCCTTAGGGAGTCATTGTACCAAGGAGCCCCAGCTCCTCTCGCCACCTTCTTCACCCTGCGAAGAGGTGCCACCACATCAATGGCACTCCCCAGTTTGTGCTGGAGGTGGCCACACAGGACCTCAACGTCGACATCCTGCTCCTTCGCTGCAGGGGGGTGTTCCAAGAGGCGTACCAATTTCTCCCCATCAAGATTTCTCCATTTCTGGGCCATTTTCCAGCCCTCCCCAGATTTGGGCAGGTGGCCCCTCAATATGAGTCTACCCTTTATTAAAGAATGGTCAGACCATGCACAGGAAAGAATTTCTGTAGCACCCTGGGCTGGCATGGTAGTCCAGACTAGATCGAGCACATGTCCTTGCTCATGTGTCGGTCCCTTGACCTGTTGGGTAAGACCTAAGGAGGAGATCGCCTCCTCGATCTGTAATGCTTGTCCCTCTTTGGGGGATTTTTCCCAATGATAGTTGAAGTCCCAGACAACAACCAGTTTATCATATCTTGTGCGCAGGTCCTGGACCAGTCTCGTAAAGAGGGTCGGGAAGTCTGGCGACGCCCAAGGTGGCAAATATACCACCAAGAATACCACACAAACCGCTCCCCGCCTAAGCTTAACCCCCATGACCTCTGCTCCCCCGAGGGTTTCGGAGAGAAACCTTTCGGCGCTGAGGCGTGTTTGGTAAAAAAGGGCTACTCCCCCTCCTCTCTTGGCTCCCTCCCTGTTGAAGTGAATTGCCAGATAATTATCTGGAAGGGCCGCCACTAAATCTGGCGCTGAACAATCTTCCAACAATGTTTCGGTGAGCGCAAGGACATCTAACTCCCCGTCTTCCAAAAGTGTGAAGACCTCTGTCTTATGGCTCTGCAAAGAGCGTGTATTCAGCAGGCCATAGCTCAGGGTATAGATGTTAGAAGCGCGCTGCCGCCCTCTAATGCTACTAGGTAAAATTAGCAAGCCCTCACAAGCCAGCCGATGTGTGGTTAAAAAAATCAACAATTTTACCCATTGCTCCATTTACTAAACCTTTTTCCACATTCAAATTACGGCGTAAAATTATCCTACAGTTTTTACTTGCATATAGATTCTTTTCTAACTCAGCAGTTTTACTTATCAATTTCTCTAAAGTATCCAATTTCCTCTTCAACCTTTCAGTCAAAATAATGTTGATCCCTTCATGATCTATTTTATCAATAGCTTCCAATTTTAAAATGTCTTCATTTTCCAATTTTAACATTTCTTCAATGAATATAGAACATTCACGTAGTGTTGGGATTAAACAGATTACAGAGTTGTTTTCTGAAATGTCCATATATATTTTCTCTGGAAAAATATTTTCATTTGGAAACAAATTGGGAAGTAATCATCTCTGTAAAGCTCGTTTGCCATGTTCTGTCACTTTTCCAATCCTTATATCTTGAAGAATTTTTCCATAATCTACATCATTTTCCTGACGCATATTTGTAATAAGTTCCTTATATTGAGAATATGACCAAATGTTAACGTTTCCAATACTCCCCAAAGACTTTCTGGTATCTTCATGTGCCAGTGTTTTAAACACCGGTTGTCCTTTCACAGGAGTAAGGTGGAGTAGATCACCAAAAACTATGACGTGTTTTCCTCCAAAAAATATGTCATACTCTGTTTTAAGAACTTGCTGCATTCTTAAATGCACAAAGGCAAGCATTAAGTTTGATACCATGCTTACCTCATCAATAATGAGAAGTTTCATTTTCTTCAAGACTCTTGAAACTTCAAAACAAGCTTCTCCAGATAGCTTGTGGTATTCCAATTTGCTTTCATGCTCTACTGGTAGCATTAATAAATGATGTAAAGTAATTCCTTTAATATTGTGTGCCGCAAACCCAGTTGGAGCAGTGACAATACAAGACAAATACGAGTCAGTTCTTTTGTGTAGATAAGTTGAAATTACTTTTATTAAAAAATGTTTTCCTGTTCCAGCTTGTCCACTCACGTACAATTGGATAGGTTGAAAGGATGAGCAAGAGCACTCTTTGTTTTCATTAAGTAATCCATGATTAATCTGTTCTTTCACTTGCTCATATATTTCATTCTGCTCAACATTTAGTTGTTCTTCCAAAGTTCCTAAGTTTCTTACATCTTCTAGAGCTTGATACATTGCTGTTTCCACCTCTTCCATAGCAGTTGCTGCTTCATTTTGAATAATTGGTTCTCCTAATGGATCCTGACTTAATGAAGCAGAACTTTGACTATCCTGAGAACTGTCTCTAGCAATCTCAGCTGCAATTGCAGCTTCTTGCTCAATTTCATCATTCAACATCTTTAGGTAATTAGCAAAAACAGGATATTCTATAGTGTCTTTAGTAGCATTGAAGGAATCTTCATAACTCTCAAAATCTCCAAGTAATTCTAATTCTGAACGCCATGGCTTGAAAAGTTGCAAAAGAGCTAAATAGTAAAATTCCCCTTTGTCAGGTGTTTCACAACTCAATTTATGATGATTAATCAAATGTCCTTTTCTTTGTTTCACCAGACATCCTTCAAAACCAATCACAGCATATATACTATTATTGATGTTTTCTGTAATATTCAGTTTAAAAATATAGTTTTGCCACACTTCATAGAGACAAATGTTCTCAAGATGATGACTTCTATTTGGATAATATGTATCCAACATATTTGTTTTCACAATATCTGTACTTTCTGGCTCCTTTTCAGCTAAATATTCAAGTTCTTGCACAGATTTAAGTAATCGGTTTCATGTTGCAGAAAGACCAAGACTCACCCAAATGATTCTTCTAGATTTGGAATAAATACTTGCAAATGATAAGCGATCCGAGCATTCATATGCTCCAATTTCTTGATGAGATAACATCTTCAAACTGTAAGTATATAATTTCTTACTTAGAATCTTCTCGTGAGAAACTCTTCCCACATTTCCTTCAATTAAGTCTTTTCTGATTTGGGTATGTAAGATGTCACATATCGAGCAACAGCTATGGAATTGTCTGCAACGTATTGAATATCCATGTTAGCATGCCACATAGACAAAATTACTGGGTTGTAATCATATATTTTGATTCCTCATTTCTTCTTAAATTGTAGGTATTTTTTGGACACTTTCTTCTGATACTATGTCGTAGAGATGACATAAAATTATTCACTCTTCCTTTCAATATTACAGGACGTGGGAATCCAAAACGACATTTAGTATAGAATGTATCCTTTGATTTGTACTTTCGTCAACAGTATTTGCAGCAACGATGGCTTTAAAATCGTAAGACTTTTTCTCTTAAGTCCTTATCTTTTGTACTTTTTGGTATTTCTCATGTTGCATATTTTTCAATGAAAGACAAAACAGTGTCATCTGAGTCTGTTCAAAATTTGGGAGCATCTTTAATCCATATTAACATATGTGTGTGAGGAGCCCTTCTTGCTTGATACTCCTTTCTCCAAAAGAAATCCAAAACCTCTCCAAGAGGTGGATTTTTTTATTGGTGATAAAAGACATCATAGCTTCAAATCTATGATTGAAATACCTGCATACATTAACTGGATCCGAAAAACACAATTCTCCAGGTGTCTTGTATTCAATATTTTCTATATTTGCATTTGCCTCTTGAAGAAATTGAAGTAAATCATCCCAAGCATATTCAGCACAGCTTAGAGTAAGGAACCATGTAGGACTTCCTAAGTTCCTTAGCATACATTTAAGTTCTCCATGACGACGGTACCAGTACTCATTAGTACCACGCTGACATGCCATGAGATTATTCAGATGAGATTCCAAAACATTATGTTTCAAGTGTACTTTACAAGAAGTGGGTCTAAAGGTACTCTAGAACCATCCCTTCCTAGGCACTCAGACAATTGTCTCCATGTCATAAGAAGACTTCCACTCTGTAGTTCAATTCATTCATTGATCATTTTATTTTGTAATCATTTGATGTGGTTCATATCCTTTTCTTTTGTCGTTTACATGATTATTGACATTTTTATCATATCAAACATTGCCATCTTGGTGTATCCAATGCATTTCGGGCATGCAGTAATATGCCCTTCGTCAGGGAGCAACGACACTGTCAAAAATAATAACGTTTTGTCAGAAATAAGGTAAATGCTATGATGTGCATAAACATTAACATTGTGGTAAAACGCGATTTAAAAGGAAAGAAGGTTAGGTGAGGTAAGTGAACTCAAGAGAAAGTGTGATAGCCTAAACTGCATGCAATGTGCCTAGACGGTAAATCAAGGTATGGGTGATAGGTGTTTATACAGACTCACATGTCTGGGGTTTCCAATGTTGAGGAAAACCTGTGAAAAGAACAAATGAAAGAACAAGGTTCTAGCATCTGCAAAACGTGTCCGCATTTAGTCTTAGGTTCGCGCTAGTGGAGACGCTGGTCTCTGTTACTAACCTTAAATTCGGGGGAATGCCGATTCCACACGGGTCCTCTCGTGGATACGAGCTGGTACATGGATCAGCCGTGTTTGTGTTATTTTAAAAGAGAGTTCCGGTCATGTGACGAATGACGCGTCACATACATAGAAAAAAGACTACCAAACGAAAGCTTCGTATATGATCGCGTGCAAACTAAATGTGCACGTTATTATAATGTTCTGGCCAGAACATAAAATATAACTAAGTTAACAGTGATATTATGTAAAATAACACGGACATTCAATTAAAAAATAGGTTACCTCAGAAAAATATTTCGGGGAAAAGTCGGGATTCGAACCATGAAGGTTCGCGTTAATACTGTGAGGTTTGGTGTTATCAGCCATAAGTAACGGCCATAGGAAATTAAGATTATATGTGAGTGTAAGTGTCTATTGAATATGTGAACAACACACAGTATCCACAAGATACAGTCAATTACGAGCAATTAATATAGATTTATAGATAGCATGCAAATTCTATTCTTTCATTAAGCCCCATTGGTTTCTGGGTAGACAGTTTTTGTATCCAATAGTTCTCTCTCATCAGTAAATGTTTGTTATTGTTTCTTCCTTCAATTTTTTGGACTGTTTCCAGGATTATGAATTTGATTTGCGAAACATTGTGACTTTCTTCTGTGAAATGCAGCGATAATGCTGATTTGGTGTTCTTTAGACGTATGTTAGACCTGTGCTCAGTTAACCGCACTTTGATGCGTCTCTCGGTTTTACCCACGTAAATCTTGCCACATGGGCATCTGATTCCATAGATCTATATGTCAAACCAACAGACCGAAACAATATGTTGCTATATTCAAGTTTTCACCAACCCAACCTGGTAGAATTTGCATGCTATCTATAAATCTATATTAATTGCTCGTAATTGACTGTATCTTGTGGATACTGTGTGTTGTTCACATATTCAATAGACACTTACACTCACATATAATCTTAATTTCCTATGGCCGTTACTTATGGCTGATAACACCAAACCTCACAGTATTAACGCGAACCTTCATGGTTCGAATCCCGACTTTTCCCCGAAATATTTTTCTGAGGTAACCTATTTTTTAATTGAATGTCCGTGTTATTTTACATAATATCACTGTTAACTTAGTTATATTTTATGTTCTGGCCAGGACATTATAATAACGTGCACATTTAGTTTGCACGCGATCATATACGAAGCTTTCGTTTGGTAGTCTTTTTTCTATGTATGTGACGCGTCATTCGTCACATGACCGGAACTCTCTTTTAAAATAACACAAACACGGCTGATCCATGTACCAGCTCGTATCCACGAGAGGACCCGTGTGGAATCGGCATTCCCCCGAATTTAAGGTTAGTAACAGAGATGAGCGTCTCCACTAGCGCGAACCTAAGACTAAATGCGGACACGTTTTGCAGATGCTAGAACCTTGTTCTTTCATTTGTTCTTTTCACAGGTTTTCCTCAACATTGGAAACCCCAGACATGTGAGTCTGTATAAACACCTATCACCCATACCTTGATTTACCGTCTAGGCACATTGCATGCAGTTTAGGCTATCACACTTTCTCTTGAGTTCACTTACCTCACCTAACCTTCTTTCCTTTTAAATCGCGTTTTACCACAATGTTAATGTTTATGCACATCATAGCATTTAACTTATTTCTGACAAAACGTTATTATTTTTGACAGTGTCGTTGCTCCCTGACGAAGGGCATATTACTGCATGCCCGAAATGCATTGGATACACCAAGATGGCAATGTTTGATATGATAAAAATGTCAATAATCATGTAAACGACAAAAGAAAAGGATATGAACCACATCAAATGATTACAAAATAAAATGATCAATGAATGAATTGAACTACAGAGTGGAAGTCTTCTTATGACATGGAGACAATTGTCTGAGTGCCTAGGAAGGGATGGTTCTAGAGTACCTTTAGACCCACTTCTTGAGCAGTATATTGAACGCCGTTGGACCCTCGGCGTTACCTTCTAGTGCACCAACTAAAATTAAGGAACCAAGAGAGATAAAATAAGTATAAACAAAGCAGTGCATTCATCCCATCGAATCAATTCAAGTGTACTTTATCCATAAATTCCTTTGCTGAAACATTTTGCAGATGTACACCTGTTTTCAATATATGATTTACTGCATAAGAAAGTCCAGGCAAATCACTCTCAAACAACAGGTGAAACAAATATGGAATACATTGTCGAAATCTTGGAACTTCAGCATACAATCTAGATGTCCGATATTCAGATGCAGGAATCTGCACAGGTCGGGCATCATATCGTCCACCTTTTCCTGTGGGAAACAACTGAGGGAAACAGTGAGCTTCCAAGCTTTTTTCCCATACACTAATGGGACTTCCCTTTGCTTTTTTCATTTGGAACAATTCTATGGTATCCCCCATCACTTCTTTAGAATGAAGTGGATGAACACTATAATGTTTGTAAATTTCTTCTGTTCTGGACACATCCAGTTTTTCAGTTTGTCCAGATGGCAAGTCACTGTCTTCTTCTACAGTTATTTCTTCTTCTCTCAGAAACCCATTTTCATAATATTGATTGTTTCTTATCAGATACAACGTTACCTTTTTAACTTTCCTAACATCCAATAATTCCTGCCAAATTGTATTACTCTTAGTAGGGACACCATTAACTAAAATAACTAAAGGTTCATCTTATACATTTTCTACAACAATCGTTTCAATATTTTTCTTTAAATCTAGAGGCAAATATACAACTCTTCCCTTTAACCCTCTTTGTAAATCTGAAGGAGGCAATTTCCCCATCTTAGGCTCCATACGAACAATAGCTTGAAATGGATGAACACATTGAACAAGAATCGACTCATAGGTATTTAAATCCATCAATTCAGAAGGAATATTTGCCAACTCAAGATTATTATGCACAGCTCTAGCGGGCATTTTTATCTTACCTAATTTATTATGACAATATTTACAAATACGTTGATCAGAACCCAAATCAAAAAAATTCTCTACCAACAAATAAATTGCAAAATCCATCCACTCATTATTATTTTCCTTTTCACTTTTTAAAAACAGTTCAACAATCCTGGTCTGATTTTTATAATGAGTACGTTGACAACAGATACAAGAATAATTTGGCCTATCACCAGAAATCACCTCAAACTTTCTAATTTCTTGCTCAAAATATTCCGTACTACAATCTTGTACATTCTCTTCTACATTTCCTTCTATTGATGTATGTAACAATTTCTACACTGTCTTCCTATGGATCAAAGTAACTAACCTGAATTTCATCACAAACCTTTATTACATCTGATACAGATCCATGCAAAAGATCACTGTTCAACTTTTTTAACATTAGTGCTGGACTTTTTGCATAATACAACCTTCTCACTAATTTTCTCATTTGAGTAAGATGAACTGCTAACATCCTGAAATAGTGAAAAATACTGCTACATAATTTTTTAGAAAGACAAGTTAAAGAATGTTCTTGCAATCCAGTAATTTGTCTCACTCTGCAAGGGTCTAATCCTTGCAACATAGAATCTATTGTTTAACACTTTTCTTACTATAGTTACGTAAGTAATTGCGTAAAAAATCAATAGATTCCTGCTATACACTACAAATACTACTGCCATTTCAAGTGTACACTGGAGATTTAGGACATCTCCCTAAAACTTCACAGCTAACAACTGTTCCTCATTTCTAGGATCAATTTTCTTTTTCTCAATAGGACAACCATTTTTAACCTCATTAGCACGACCTGTTGTGTCAACTGCATGCAACAACTAATTACTCTGAAAATAAATCGCCTCATTAAAAAAGGCTTAGAACTTGAACTATGTTTCCATTCACCCAAAAAAACCTCTGAAAAATAACTTTTGTTAATTAGTCTTTTCCACTTACTTTTGGCCTTCATTAAATTGATTATCTTATCTAATGATCGAATTCTATTGATTACTAAAACGTAAACTTTTTTTTCAATTCAAAAGCTTTATCAACAACATTTTCAATATATTTCTTTTTTGTAAAATGCTCTTTTCCTTTAACAATTCCTTACAATCTTAGCCAAATTTAAATTTAAAACAACTCGATTATAGTACATCTTCTTCAGTATCTCCTTGTATTGGTTTTTTCTCCTTGTACTATACTCATTTTTTTTAGAAGATAATACTACACAGTTCTTCTCTTTTCTCTTGCTTGCAGAAACACTGATATTTTTTTTTCTTTCTGCACACTACTCTTATTAATTACCAATGTTCGTAGAAAACTTTTAGGTTTCATACCAGGACATTTATGCGTCTTCTTAACACATTTTTATTGTGGTAAATCTTGTTGATGACTTCTCTTTAAATAACCTGCTTACTTTTGTTGTTTCATTTTCTTAGCCTTACTGGGCATGTTGTTTTTTTCAGTATTGGTCAAAAAACATCTATTAAAAAAAACGATATCACTTTTGAAAAATAAATATATAAAACACACTATTATATTACTCTTAAAAAGAGAGCAGAGATTACACTAAGAAGACAGGAGGCAGTTTGAAAAGAAGCAGAACACAGCCCATGTATATGAGCACTACACTATAGTCCATAAACCTGACTCATTTTCAAAATACATTTCCAATTCGCAGCATTACTTTTTTGCCTGCATTACATCCAAAGATGAGACAGAATACAACAAGAAAGAGGCCCAACCTGCTTGTAAATCTGCCCAAGAGTGTATGCAGCACTCTATCTATATTGACTGGGGCATTGTTAAGAGGAGGTATGATAAAACAGAGAGCATGAAGAGGGCAGAAGAGGGAGTATAAAAGAAGGGGGGACATTAGGGGACAGGAAAGACAATGACGATAGAGGGAGACTAGGAAGACAGGAGGCAGTTTGAAAAGAAGCAGCACTATCAGAAAGACAAGTGAAAATATGGAAAGAGTGGAAATATCAGAAGAGAGAGGACAGTATAAGCAAAGAGAGGTAGACAGTGAGCAGAGACAGGTGAGATCATAGAAAAAGGTGCAAATATAATTCTTTCATTTACACAAAGACACAGAGTGGTTCTGGACAATGGCTGCCTCCCCCCGGGCGCTCCCATCCATAACGGGTGGTGCCCCTACTAGGGACCTTGAAATCACTGCTCACCGATCATGACCTTACCACCCGACCGAAGACTAAATAAATACGACAGTTAATGGCCTACTAGCGGGAAAAAACCTATGCATAATTTATATCACAGCTAGATATATCCCTCACTGCTACCCCCACCCTTGTAGAGCGGATGTCCCAGAATAGTACCAACATACTATAAACATTGCTACAATGGAGAAAAAGGTCCTATAACAGAGAAACCATTTTATTGCATACAGTTTATCACAATTCTACAAAGGAAAAAAAAAGGCCTATAGACAAGTATTCAGTTGCATACACAATCTTTGGAATCCATCTACAATGGGAGAAGAAGGCCTAGACAAGACGTTAATGCATCACAATCAATTGCAAATCACAACTTTGTTTACTCCCAAACTTCTGCAACAGGGGCTGGCGGGTGGGTCGAAAAACTGCTGCTTGTGCCCTTGAGGGCTCATGAGTGACGAGTTGTGCAGCCTTCAGAGCGCGGGAACAAGAGGACGCTTGCCTGGACCCCTGCGCCTTTTAACTTGCAGCGGGGAGGCAGGGCGGCATCCCCCTCCCGCCCAAAAGTGCTCGGACTTCCGGGCGGGTGTTAGGACATCCCTCTTAGGTGGCGGGGGCGTGCTCCAGCCACGCCACTTTGGGCATACCGGCCGGGGACACGCCCCGCGCCTGCAAAGGTTTCCTGGGCGGTCGGGGCACCCAGCCATATATTCGGGATGCCCGCCACCCCTTCCACCACCAATCCCAATGGTAGGAGACAGACACATTTTTGAACTTTTGGAAGGCAGGGGGGCCTCGCGACCCCCCCCGGCCGTATTTATGAAAATATGAAACAAAATTTTAAACTTTAAATTAAAAACGTTTCATTTATCATGTACAAAATTCAACTTTCATTACACTCGATGAAGACAGGTATCCAGGCTAACCTTAACAAATCTCTAATACAAAGATTTTCCTAACCGAATCTAACATCATGACATCATGCATTGCATACGAATTTTGTACATCCTATTGTTAGGGGCCAACGGCAAGGTCTTAACCGGTGTCAGATCCCTATAAACAAATTTCCACCCTCACGTGTGAGTGGCGCATGCGCAGAGGACTTTACCCTCGTAGCCATCCATAACTTCCCTTGTCATGGGGGCCCCCTTCCACTCGGCGCCATCTTAAGGACGTCCGAGTTCCGGGCGGGTTAACTGTAAGAAGGACAGCGTGGACTCCCCCCCTTTCCCCGTACTCTTTTCCGCCACAGCTGATATCCGGCCCCCGGGAAATTCATGGGGGGCATATAGCCGTCTCCCCCTGGGAGGGGCCTATGGCCGTCTCCCCCTGGGTGATCCCATCCGTAATGGGTCCCGCCCCCATGGGAGGGGCCAATGGCCACCTCCCTCGGGCGCTCCCATCCATAATGGGTGGTGCCCCCACTAGGGACCTTGAAATCACTGCTCACCGATCATGACCTTACCGCCACAGGCCAGATAGTTGACCGACTATCTGGCCCCCCCACAACTTCTATAGCTCATGTCTCCTCAATCCCACTAGCCAAGCTATCATGTCTCCTATCAATATGTCATTCCCCACCCTGGACAGGTGTACCCCATCATCTGAATAACAGTGGTCCCCCCAGATGCAGCAGTGAGGTATACTTTGAAGGTGGTTGGATCGAAACAATTTCTCCATTTTATTGTTGACCCTCTTTACCGAATGGTTCAACGCTGTCGTGGACAATCCACCCCTCCATACCCTCCTCGGAATCATGTGTGACCAAGCTATTGTTCACCCCGGGAGTATCTTTGCTAACCAACTAACTGCTGAAAGTATGTGTTCGATTAAAGCCCGTCTGCCCACCCTCAACAAGTCATTGCCCCCAATGTGCACTATGACTGCTGATGGCGGTGACCTGTGCCGCCCTAACATTTCTTCCACAAAACTTTGCAGTCGGTAAATACACAAACCGCCCTTCCCATGGAAGGTCACACTGAAACCATATTCCTCAGATGTGTGAATCGCATCACCTGCCCTGAATATGTCCGCGGCCCGTCTCACGTATGAGTGGCCCACGACCCAGACCACTCGTCTTCCATTCCTCGCTCCTGAAGTGGTGGTTAGCTGATACTGGGCCGGTCCCAATTTTCGCTCTGCATCACAGGCGCGTGAAACTGTAATCCAAACAAAAGACAACAAGCGTGAGTGTACTTGTCAAATAAATTACAACATGTGCAACCGCACATAATGTTTGAAACAGTCTGAAGACCATCTGTTTAACATTGTCTGCCTGCAGACCCCCGGCCGTCGCTTCTGTAGCGGCCCCTATCCTGAATGAATGAGTTCCAAAATCACTCGGGTTCAAGCCTGCAGCTGCAATCGTGATCGCCAGCACCCTTTGGAACTGAAACTTTGTTAACGGGGTGCCGTCAGCATGCCGTAGCAAGGCCCCCCGCCACGTCGTCACCCTTTGCTTTAAGTAGGCCTCAACGTGCATCACTGGACAACAGGGACTACTCGTAGCGCGCTGCAACACAATGCTACTCCCCTGGGACTCCTGGTCTGTCTTTGACCTGGCAATCATGATCAGCAGGGAATCCCCCCTCACTTGCATGTGGTCCCTGCGCATACCCCCCTCGGTATCCCTTTTATTGGCAGCCACTAGTTCGCCTACCCGCAGGGCCCCATAGAATGCCAGTGCAAATGCTGCCCGGAATAGGACAACCTCACTAGGTGAGGAGCACGTCTCTCCTAGTTTAGCCAGCAAGGCCGTCAACCTGTCAAATCCTATCAGATGCCTATGTATCCCTTTTGCGCCCCTCTAGCCACCGCCAGCCGCGCAGCGCCTCTCTGACTATAAAGTAGTCCGTCGGGTCCCTGATCCCTTGGAGCTGAGCCATAAACGATATGGCGGCCTTATACCGACTGGCGTATGCCGCCGACCAGCCCTCCTCATGAAGTGCCACTAAAAATTGGGTAAAGGACCCCTCCTGACCCCATATATGCTCCCATTCAGGGCCCAAAAAGGCGCAGTACGAGCAGAACGCCCCTTCATAAGCTTTCCTTGTCCTGGGCACCAAACTGACTGCCACGAGGTTTTGTAGTCCGGGGCGCCGATTTGCCATAGTGCTTCGGGAAATGGCGCTGCCACTAGCTCCGCTGAGGGTAAACAATCCCTGAATGCCTGAATTTTGAAATGAGAGAGCGCATCAGCTGCATTATTCAGTACTCCCGGCACATGTTTTGCCCTGAATTGTACATTTAGCTTCAAGCATTTCAACACAATTTCTTTCAACAATCGCAATATTCACTTGCAGCGTGCTGCCTGCTGGTTAATGCACTCCACCACAGTCATGTTATCAGACCAGAATATCACCGAGTGGTTTCTGAACTCTTCTGGCCAGGCCGACAACGCTACCCAGATCGGGAATAACTCTAGGAAACCAATGTTGCTCGTCAAGCCACTTGCCTCCCACCATGCTGGCCACTTCTGGGCCGACCATCGGTTACCAAGGATTGCGCCAAACCCCACACTGCCCGCAGAGTCCGTCCATAAACCTAACTCTGCTGACGAGGCCGGGGCTTTGCTCCAGACTACCCGGTCATTGAAATCCGCCAGGAATGCCAGCCAAATGAGCATGTCCTGGCGAACCTCTGCCGACAGTCTTGTGCGATGGTGCCCTTCCTTGAGGCCAACCATGGCCTGTGCAATGGATCGTGAGCCATCGATATAACCCTCAGTGCAAAGTTCAGCCCCCACTGTTTGCTGCAGTTGATGCAGTGTCACCTTGTCGTTCCTAAGACATTGTAGCAAGGAGGCCCTGAATTTGGCGATCTTCTCTGCCGGCAGACGGAAGCAACCCTCCATGGAGTCTAGTTCAATACCCAGAAACTCCAGGAAGGTAGTTGGCCCCACTGTCTAACCTGGCGCCAACGGAACCCCGAAACCCCGCATGAGCACGCAAAATTCCTGCAATGCCTGTGCACAGTCCAGAGAGCCCGCCGGGCTGAGAAACAGGAAATCATCGAGATAATGCATCACATGTTGGTGCCCTGAGACCCTCCAGAATGCCCACTCCAGGAATGAGCTAAACATTTCAAAGTAAGCACAAGAAATTGAACAGCCCATCGGCATGCACATATCCATGAAGTACTTCCCCTGGAATGCGAAACCCAACAAGTGCTGATCCTCCGGATGCACCGGCAGTAATCTAAATGCGGATTCAATATCAGATTTTGCTAACAGTGCCCCGGGGCCTAGGCGATTTAACATGACCACTGCGTCATCGAACGATGCATACCTCACACTGCAAATGCCTGCATCGATTGCCTCATTCACGGAAGCCCCCCTTGGCACAGACAGATTATGTATGAGCCTGAATTTGCCCGGCTCTTTCTTGGGAACTATCCCTAATGGGGAACACACAAAATTGGCAGCTGGTATTTCACAAAACGGTCCTGCAACCCACCCCAAGCGGACCTCTTTTGCAATTTTTGTGGCGACCACAGTCTGGTTGTGCGTGACGGACAGTTGGTTTCTGCATAAGGGGGCTCCCCGAAATTCACCCGCCGGGATCCTGAAGCCATACGAGAAGCCATCTGCCCAAGAGTGTATGCAGCACTCTATCTATATTGACTGGGGCATTGTTAAGAGGAGGTATGATAAAACAGAGAGGATTAAGAGGGCAGAAGAGGTAGTATATGAAAAAGGGGGAACATTAGGGGACAGGAATGACAATGACAATAGAGGGAGACTAAGAAGACAGGAGGCAGTTTGAAAAGAAGCAGCACTATCAAGAAAGACAAGTGAAAAAATATGGAAAGAGTGGAAATATCAGAAGAGAGAGGACAGTAGAAGCAGAGAGAGGTAGACAGTGAGGAGAGACAGGTGAGATTATAGAAAAAGGTGCAAATATAATTCTTTCATTTACACAGACACTCAGCATGATTCTGGACAGAAAGTTTAAAACCATACATTTAACCAAAGCACATTTACCTCAGTAAAAGGTTCAAGTGACAGAACACAGCCCATGTATATGAGAACTACATTACAGTGCAGAAACCTGACCTATTATCAAAATACATTTCCAATTCACAGCATTACTTTTTGGACAGCATTACATCTAAACATGAGACAGAATACAACAAGAAAGAGGCCCAACCTGCTTGTAAATCTGCCCAACAGTGTATGTAGGACTCTATCTATATTGACTGGGGCATTGTTAAGAGGAGGTATCATAAAACATAGAGGATTAAGAGGGCAGAAGAGGTAGTATAAGAAGGAGGGGGAACACTTGGGGACAGGAAAGACAATGACGATAGAGGAGACTAAGAAGACGGGAGGCAGCTTGAAAAGAAGCAGTACTATCAAGAAAGTCAAGTGAAAATATGGAAAGAGTGGAAATATCAGAAGAGAGAGGACAGTATAAGCAGAGAGAGGTAGACAGTGAGGAGAGACAGGTGAAATTATAGGAAAAAGGTGCAAATATAATTCTTTCATTTACACAGATACTCAGTGTGATTCTGGACAGTAATGTTAAAACCATACATTTTACCTAATCACATTTACCTCAGTAAAAGGTTCAAGTGACAGAACACAGCCCATGTATATGAGCACTACATTACAATGCAGAAACCTGACTCTTTTTCAAAATACATTTCCAATTCGCAGCATTACTTTTTTGCCAGCATTACATCCAACCATGAGACAGAATACAACAAGAAAGAGGCCCAACCTGCTTATAAATATGCCCATAAGTGTATGCAGCACTCTATCTTTATTGACTGGGGCATTGTTAAGAGAAGGTATAATAAAACAGAGAGGATTAAGAGGGCAGAAGAGGGAGTTCAAAAAGAATGCGGAACATTAGGGGACAGGAAAGACAATGACGATAGAGGGAATCTAAGAAGACAGGAGCCAGTTTGAAAAGAAGCAGTACTATAAAAAAAGACAAGTGAAAATATGGAAAGAGTGGAAATATCAGAAGATAAAGGACAGTATAAGCAGAGAGAGGTAGACAGTGAGGAGAGACAGGTGAGATTATAGAAAAAGGTGCAAGTATATTTTTTTCATTTACACAGACACTCGGGGTAATTCTGGATAGAAATTTTAAAACCATACATTTAACCAAAACACATTTACCTCAGTAAAAGGTTCAAGTGACAGAACACAGCCCATGTATATGAGCACTACATTACAGTGCAGAAACCTGACTCATTTTCAAAAATACATTTCCAATTCACAGCATTACTTTTTTGCCAGCATTACATCCAAACATGAGACAGAATACAACAAGAAAGAGGCCCAACCTGCTTGTAAATCTGCCCACAACTGTATGTTGCACTCTATCTATAATAACTGCAGCATTGTATAAGTAACTGTACATATTCTAAATTTTTAGTACTGCACTTTATTCAACAAACCTGACTAACTAAATACATTAACTTACCAAATGATTTACCACATACGTTATCCAAAACCAAACAAACTGCAAATATGATTCAGCAAACTTTTTAAGATGAAACACTTAACTTTTTTTTAAATAAAATGCACCATATACATTCCCTTACAACTTTTCAACTCACCTATCAAACAGATTAGTAGATTAAGAAGAATGCCACTCACTCAGCAGATAGCCTTATACAGAATCTCTCTGCTCCAGTGCTTGCAGCACAACCAAAGAAATGGCACATTTCCCTCTCAATTTACACATATATAAACATTACTAACAAATGAAATTCCTTTCCACAATAATTCAAAACCAAACACACATTTCTATTGGTTCAATATTTCAAACCTTTCCAACTGACATATCTTTCCACCCTACCCCCAACACATCATGCAAAAGTCTACTGTAAACAGAGGTCAAAAGTTCAGCACACTGTAACTGTAAAACACTAGTCCTCATCAAGTTTAGACTATGCATAAGTACTTTCTTATAAGTACCAATAAACAGAAAGCTCTAATTACATTCAACACATAAACACTTAAACTTGAAAGATATATGTAAAATATACTTTTTAAAATATTTTTTTTCATGCTAGCGTGCGCTTCCGGGACGACTTCCGAAATTTGCACCATACGCGTACGGTGCATCTATCTAAATAAAAAAAACAGCATCTACTACAAATTTTTCATGAGCCCTGGGACTCCATCCCCCGGGGCTACAAAAAAAAACATTAGGGACTCTGAGGGGAGCCCCAATGCCCCCACGGTCCCAGCCGAACAGCAGTGTCCCGGGATAGGCACCCCGGGACACTGCAGGAGCCAGCCCTGGGGAAATGGTGGTCCCCAGGGCCATCAATGGCTCCAGGAGGGGGGCCACGCGGCCCCCCTCCCAACATAGAAAAGCCCCGGGGGTGGTGGTCCGCGGGGCTAGGGGGTCCGTCATGGACCCCCCTATTTTTATTATGACAGCCCGGAAGGTGGCAGTCCCCGGGGCAACTGAGGAGCAAAGAGGTACCACCACACAAATATATATATTTTTTTAAATGAAGCCCCTGGGATGGCAGTCCCCGGGGCTGCAGAGGGGCAGAGAGCCCCCCCACAAACATTTAACTTAAGCCCCGGGGGATGGGTTCCCGCGGGATAATAAAAAATGGGTAATAGAAACTATTTTTTTTCCATAGATGCACCGTACGCGTACCGAGCAAATTTCGTAATTCGTTCCGGAAGCGCACCCTGGCATTAAAAAAATACATTAAAAAAATATAGTTTACATATATCTTTCAAGTTTATGTGCTTATATGTTGGTTGGTTCATTGTAAAACCCCCTAATTAACCCAAGGCAGTCTAAAAATCCTATAACAAACAGCCAACAATTCCTGTCAATCTACATATTCAAACCAAACACACACATATACAAATAAATACCAAATCACATTTATTCACACATTAAAAATGAAACACACTTTTAAAATGCTGGAACTTTTCAACTCTTTCCAGCTCACAAAACGTTAAACCCTTCCCCCAACCACATTCTGCCTGTTACCATAGAAACACTTCAGGGAACACCTAACTGACAATACAGGTGAAAAGTTAATCATACATTGTTGCAAATCAAAACAGCAAGTGTGCTTGACTTCTCAATATACCAGCTTATCTTAAGTAATGCTCTTTTCTATCACTTTTTCTTAACCAATAAATAACAGCCTTTTAAAAAACATAAAATTGCACCCTACTTTTGTAGCTAGTAACATTCCAAACAACCAATCACTTCTTTGCTTTTTTTCAAAACTCAACTTATCCACCATTTTAGAAAAAAAAATTCTTCAAACTGCCCTTTCATTTACAGAGACCATCTGAGTGCATCCAGACCTCTCTTCAAGATGTTTAGAGTGTGGATTGTGGGACACAGCTATATTTTCTGGAGTGAAAGGTACGCACAACAGAAAGAAACTCACAAAGACCTAGGTTTATCAAATGTGCACATTAAATGGATTGGACAGAGAGGGTTAAAGTGGCACCAATTGATCCCATTGGTTAAATCCTTTATACATCTCCAACACCCTGCCCTCATAATTGTGCACTGTGGTGGCAAAGACCTAGGCACTATGACTGGGGTAGGTCTGGAAATGTTCATGAAGGACACCTTTCAACAACTGATGGCACTTTTCCTCCAAACTGCCTTTGTCTATTCTAATATGTGCCAAAGGCAGAAATGGAACTGGTCCAACCAATATTGTCCACAGATTGAAAAAGCTAGGAAACATTTGAATAAATCTGTTTCTGCGTTTCTCTGAGACTATAGAATGGGGTTCATTTACAACAACAATCTGCGTTTCAATATGCAAGGCATCCATAGGACAGATGGTGTTCATTTTACAGATGAAGGGAACAGAGTCTTCCTCATGAACTTTAGACTCTGCATCATTACTTACTTGTAGGTACTAACATCTCACAATAAAAATAAGGGCTCTTTTTAGAGCCATACAACACATAAATACATACACTTCATAAATATCTAAAAATATTCATACTATTCTTGCTTACGTGCGCTTACGGTACGACTTACGAAATTTGCAACGTACACGTACGGTGCATCTATCGTAAAAAAAAAATAGCGTCAACATCAAATTTTTTATAACCCTCAGGGACCCCATCCCCCGGGGCAAAAAAAAACATTGGAAACCGTGGGGGGAGCCCCAATGCCCCCATGGTCCCAGCCGGCTCCCCGCAACCTTTGGGAGCCGGCATTGCTTTTTGTCTAACATGCTGCTTTCTCTGACGAAAAGCAGTTTGCTGTGGTAGGGTGGGAGCCGCGAGGCTCCAACCCTACCACAGCAAACAGCAGTGTCCCGGGGGTAGGCACAACAGGACACGTTAGGCCTGGTCCTAGGGAGGTGGTGGCCCCCCTCCCAACATAAAAAAGCCCCGGGGGTGGCGGTCCACGGGGCTGGATGGCTGACATGGACCACCCTTTTTTCAATTTTAGAACCCCGGGGGTGGCGGTCCCTGGGGCGAGTGAGGGGCAAACAGCCCCCCCAACAGAATTTTTTTTTAAAATGAATTAAACAAATATTTCCCCCGGGATTTGGTCCCCCCGGGGGTTAATTTTGAAAAGAAATAGACCAAGTTTTTTTTTTTTCATGGGGTACGTGTAGGTATGCGTACCCCGCGATTTTTTGAAGAACATTTTTTTTATAGGCCTTGGGGTCCTTGTAGAACCCCCTGAGCAGGCCTAGGAGGTCAGGGTGTGTCTACCCTGCCCTCTTTGCGTATAATGCACATTTGTTTTTCATTTCTTGTACCTCGGTTCTACCAAGACACAAGATGGCTGCCAACACTTCCTGGTTTGGAGTATTGACAGACAGTTTACATCCAATCAGCATGCAGCTCATGCTCGGGAAGGTAAGCTTAGGGTGCGGGTATGCGTACCGTAACACCCCCAATATATACTTATTATTTTCTCAGGAACTACTGAACGGATTTACACCATTTTACAAAAATGCCCATCTGCAAACAGAACTGTACCTTTTTGCCAAGTTTGGTGTAATTCCGTTCAGCCGTTCGGGCTGTAGCCCCGGCTAAAGGTCCTATGGAAAACTGCATGGGGATAAACACGTTTTGGACCCCCCTTTTTTCTCAGCCCCCGCTTCACGAATCACCCCCAAACTTTCAGGGAAGGAGCGGAGCAGAGCAGGCCATTTTCTTGGAGAAATTTGCAAAGATTCGTCCACCAGCGCCAAAGTTATTCCAACTAGAATGTTGCAGATTTCCTATGGAAACTAGGTTTTAACTATAACTACCTACTGGTGACCGCCAGTAGGTAATATATATATATATTGTGGGCAAGACCACGGCTGTGCTTGAAGCACGTTGCAGCGGAGCAGGGCGTTAATAAAAAAGACCTTCCTGCCTAATTCCTGTGGTCCGTCCCTTCATTTCCTGTGTTCGGGTGCTGAAGGATTGTTGCTGTCATATATATATATATATATAACTGTAACACCAATGAAGCATATGAAGCTGAAAAAGAGAAAATGTGTGTACGTTTCAGAGAACGTGGATATAAGAACACAACCATCAGGCAGGCATGTGTGAGGGCAGATGCAACTGTTAGAAATGAACTGCTGAATCCTAATCGTGTAACAACTGAGGACGAGAAAGTAAGATTCATCACGACTTTCTCAGGTCAAGCCAATGAAATTAAAAAGATTTTTAGAAAACATTGGCATGTCCTCTTAATGGATAACCATCTCAAAATGCATCTAAATACAAATCCCCGGATTACATTTCGAAAGTGTAGATCTTTAAAGGATGAAATGAGCCACAATTATGTTGCCAGTAAAAATCGGACAAAGGGTAAGCCAGGTTTCAGATGCTGTAGAAAATGTAAGGCATGTAGAAACAGTAAGGATTGTGTAACTTTAACCATCCCTACTTCTGGCAGAGAATTTGCTATTCGTAAATCACTCTCATGCAACACCATGTACTGTGTCTATGTACTCGTCTGCCCGTGCAACAAATGGTACGTAGGCAGTACAATACACACAGCCAAAAAGAGGGTTATGGAACATCAAAGGGCAATCAAAAATCATAACGAACAGTACCCTGTGGCACGACATTTCTATGAGCATCACTTCCAGAATGTAAACAATCTGAGAATGGTCGTAATAGATATGATTGATATGGGAATGCGTGGAGGCGACAGGAAACTGGCCCTACGCAAACTTGAGTCGAGATACATAATAGACTTTGAATACATGACCCCGAATGGGTTAAATTTCAATGAAGAACTGGCTGTTCATCTTGCATGAGAAAATATTGAAATATGGATGTACTGAATTGATATGTATCTAAAGTGTGCCTTCCTGGTGTCTGATTTTATATTTTTAACTTTTTATAGGCTTTCTGAATGATTTGGTTGGACCATTAACTTGAAAATTACCTTGTGGATTAACCTGCAAAGATTGGGTTGGAACAATATACTATGGACACATGCTATGAGATATTTGGAAATCGGGGTATATGCCCACTTGGGCGGGACCCTAGCATAGGTTGAAATGTCGAATGTATGTTGTTGACACATGAAATTTTATCGATTGTCAATATGCCCACTAGGGCGGGACTCGAACAAAGTGGATAGATGAACTTGCATTAACATTCATCATCTAATGTCAACTAAGACGTAATTGTAAATATGTGTATTTTTCCACTAATTGACAGCGTTTTAGATGCAACAGCGTGACATTCGATAACCCATTTACAAGGTCCATTTACAATGTTGATTTATAAACATTATTGTTATTGTATGTTGAAGATACATATATAATCTGGACTTTGCATCCACACTCTCATATTGTATCACACGATTGAGAAAGGATATGTTACACCAGTCAGTAATGCACTGTTTGTTTTTGTCACAATGGGATAGTCCTATTTCTTTGTTTACAAACAAATTTAAAGGACACTGTTGGGTTTTCACGGCTGAAACGTGATCAAGCCGAGAGGTGAAACAGGTTGTTTCCTGCCATTAAATTTCTACATGCACCAGCAATTTTGGAGTGTCGAGTACGTTTCTTTTACAAGTATGGGAACTTGTTTTAAATATACAGGGTGACCAGGAGCCCTACCTCGACCCACCCGTGAGCGGAACTGGCAAGTTACCGGAACTGTTTGTTTGCGCATATATATATATATATATATATATTCACTGAAAAAACCATAGGTTTCACACCAGTTATAGTTAGCTGGAAATTTTACTGATATAAAACCATTGAAATTCCCACGTTATAGTTAGTCGGACTCACTATAACTTGCGCGTGCAATGCACTGCTGATGACATCACATATTACATCACTCATGACATGGTCAGTGACATCACTCATGACATCACTGATGACATCTCAAATGACATCACTGATGACATCGTCCAGTGAATGTGTATCTTTCTGAAAAATAAATATATTTTATATATGTATATGTTAAGGTCGATGGAAGAATAAATGTTTAAATAAGTGTCTAAATGGATGTTTTTTTAAAAAAAATGGATTGGTTAACTGGCTTATTAAGTGTATCTTAGTGAATACATATATTAGCGAGTAATGTTTAAATATTTAAATATATGTATCAGTGTTTTACTTTGTGTACAAGTGGCTGCATGGGTTGGTGAGTAGCTACATGTGTGAGTATATGGGTTATTAGATGTTTTTTTTAGTATCAGTATGAGTGTCTGTATGGTTTGGTGGGGTGTTACTTACCACATAGATGCATGAATGCAAAACTCATTATTTATATGTGTTTTGAAGACAGCATATGTGCAGGACTGTATGGGTGGATGAGTGTGTATATGTGTGTGTTAGTGAGTGAATGCCTCTCTCACTAGTGTCTTTATGAGTAACTATATATGTTTTAATCTTGTATATATGAGCATTGATGTATATAAGTAAGTATATGTGAGAGTGAGAGATTGAAAGAGTTCCTGTTTAAATAAGTATGTGTTTCTGTAAGTCATTGTTTAAGAGAGTAAGTATGTGTAAGTTTCCTTAGAAGTAATGTGCTAATGTGTGTATAGTTGTATATGCAAATAAATGGATGTTTATTAGTTTATTTGCATGTGTGAGTATATGTATGAGTAAGTTTTTGATGACTGTCGGTGTGTAACAGAATGAATAGGGGTATCACTACATATAATGAATGAGTATATGTATGAGTGAATACATAAAACTGTTGGTGAATGTGTGAATTTGTATATAGATGGTGAAATTACTGAATTGGTTGTTGTAACTGGTATGGGTATATGCAATTTTTTGAAAATGTTAGTTTCTATTTTTCAATATGTGTTTCAAAGGTTACTTTACAGTGAGAGGAGGTCTGTCACTGTGTCACAAGGATGGTGTCATCAGTGATGTCATGAGTGATGTCACTGACCATGTCATGAGTGATGTAATATGTGATGTCATCAGCAGTGCATTGCACGCGCAAGTTATAGTGAGTCCGACTAACTATAACGTGGGAATTTCAATGGTTTTATATCAGTAAAATTTCCAGCTAACTATAACTGGTGTGAAACCTATGGTTTTTTCAGTGAATTTGATAGGTTTTTTAAATGCTAATTCCTAACTATAACTGGTGTGAAACCTATGGTTTTTTCAGTGAATTTCGAAGGTTTTTTAAATGCTAATTCCTAACTATAACTGGTGTGAAACCTATGGTTTTTTCAGTGAATTTGATAGGTTTTTTTAATGCTAATTTTTAACTTTTTCTAGGGCTTCATACCTATGTACTTTTTATTGAATTTCTAAGCTTATTTTTTCGCAAATGTCTTTAGCTGAGAAAGGTATGTTTTTCTAAAAATGAATCCTATAATGTATATTAAGATACTATTTTTATTTTAAAAGAGTATTTTACTTTTTTTTTTTTAAATTTGACTTTGGAGCGCTCCCGGTGCGCGCACCAGTGAACGCCCTGGAGCGCGTACCGTCAGCGCTCCAAGAAAAAAAAAGAAAAAAAAATTAATGAAGGAGTGACCATAAGGAATGGGGACAGAGAGAGTGGTGTTAAGAGAAAGAGAGCTAAAGGGAGGAACACAGAGGGACTGTGTAATAGATAGTAAGACAGATAAAAAGTGTAAGAGGAAGTAACTGAGAAAAGAAAAATGAATAAGGGAGCAAAAGAAGAGAAGAAATAGGAAGAAGACTAAAGCAGAGGTTCTGGGAGAATGTAAATGGATGATGAAAGTAAAAGGAAGGACAGTTAAGCATGTGAATGACAGGTAGTGACGGAATGAGAGGAAAGGAATAGTAGTGATGGAGGGAAAGTAAATAGCAGTGAATATAAGCAAATAGGGGTGAAACAGGGTACATGTAAGTGAATAAGGGTAAGACATGGGGAATAATAGAGCGAAAGAAGAGAGAGAGTAAAAGAAGGAGTGTCACAAAGGGACTAAGTGAACCAGTAAAAAAGGTAAGTGAAGGAGTGTGCATAGACAGAGGTACTGAAAGAAGTTGAATGTGGTAGGAAGTAAACATGGAAAAAAAGAATAAGTGAGAAAAGCAAAGTAAGGAAACAGGGGTGAGGTAGGGTGAGAGAAAAATAGTGAAAATAAAACCAAAGGTGATAACAAAAAAGATTTTGTAAACACACTTACCATATAATCAATGCAAACTTGTATCTGTGAAAGATAAAAGAAAAAACACGTTATAATTACTTAAAAATATATAATAAAATAGAAGCAACAGTTCATGAGGTTTAAAAATGTACAAAAGTTTACTAAGAAATGAAGCAATAGTGAAGGATACAAAAACAGAAAGAAAGTAATGTAGAAAGAGAAAAAAAAAGGAAAAAGAAATAGAAAGAAAACAAATTCCTAAAGATAAATAAGATACTAAAAGAATGTAAGATATCAAAACAAAATCAGTAAAGATAAGGAAATAAAAGATAAATGAGTGAAAAGGAGAGAAGTCTGATTGAGAAACTATAAATAAAAAAGAGGAATAGAAGATGATTGAGAGTGAGTGAAGTGAAGTCACAGAGTGAAGGGATGAAAGGAATGAAGTTAGTATAGAACGATGGATAAAA
Source organism: Lissotriton vulgaris (assembly GCF_964263255.1). NCBI lineage: Eukaryota > Metazoa > Chordata > Amphibia > Caudata > Salamandridae > Lissotriton > Lissotriton vulgaris. Next base: position 1,500,834,320 of record NC_141691.1, read on the forward strand.
CAGGAGTGAGAGAGTAAGTACACAGAAAGACAAAAGGAAGAACTAAGTGAACTACAGTACAATGAGTGCGAAAGAAAAAAAAATGGAGAAAAAGAAAGAGAGGGTTAGGAAACTAAAGCAGTGGTACTGTGAAAATATGAAAAAGATAAAAAGTGGTAGAAGGAACAGAGGAAATGCAGACAGTTCCTATTAGATTGAGAAGTTGTGAATGAAGTGCACTAAAGAAACAGCGATGAAAAAAGAGTGTAAATTAGTAAAGAAAGGTAAATAAGGGTGAAAAAGAAAATGAGTGTAAGACAATGTGAACACAATATAAATTACACAATGCAAACTACACAATAACTTCTACAATATGTTACATTATTTATTTTTGCTGTTCTCAGAATATATTGAATTTCACTTAAATTAGTGAGATCAAAGTCTTCATCATATAACAGCGGGAAAAAAAAAACACAATCTAAAAGATTATGTTTAAAAAAACCCATTCAAACATACATCTCATATATGTACACTAATCTTTGATTCACTTACTTTTCCATGAGGCCAAATTGCAGATAGTGAAGGTCCTTTTGGTGGAAAAAAAGTCTGCTGTGCTCTATAACTTCCATTTCATCGACTTCCTATGAAAAAAGATCTAACAACATCATATCTTACACTTTCCTCACGGCCAATTTGTGTCAGATATATCAGTATTTTTTACTTTGAGATCCACTTAAAGTATCTACATGAGATAAATAATTTAAAATATTAGATTAACTAACTAACTAACTAACTTTTATTATCTATTCCCGTCTTCAAAGGCCAATTCCCTTTACTAAAACTTTGGTTTTAAAAACACTAGATAAGAATTTGTAGAGTCATAAGGCAAACGTTGTTTATAAGTCAAATGAGAATCATTGCAGTAACTCCATCCATTTTCAGATTTTAAGTAGCATGTATAATGTCCTGAGGTTGTCGAAGATCCACCATGATAAATAATAGCTTCAGTTGTAAAGGTTCTTCCTGAAATTGATAACTGAGAAGCTACAAAATTTTTAATAGAAGTTGTCAATTTAGTTCCATCAGGTCTACATCGTTGGAAAACTAAAATGATATACTGACCATAACTTTGTATAAATAATGTGGATACCATTGGATAGTTACATTGGGTACACACCATATTATGATCTGCTGCTTTAACTAGATTTTTAAATGACACTGATTTACAGTCTGGTAAAGTCAAATATATAAATCTTTCAGTGTCTATTCTAGTAGTACTTGATGAACTACAATTGTGGCAGTCATGCTGCCATTGATAAGAAAGACTGAAAAGATTATCTACATCTACACCTTCATCTTCCAAAACACCAAACATATACATTAAAAATTCCTGACAATCCTGCTGAATGTTCTGTGAAAATTTATCTTGACCAGAACACATATCTAAAATATTTCGAATTTCTGTTACACTTTCTATTTGTGCTGTACCACTGCTACATTTCTCAAACACAGAATTCAATAAACCACACAATCTTTGATCCCGATTTTCAACAATCTGTTCTTGTAAACTTTTAAGAAAAAAAACAACATTAATCACTACATTAGCATAGCAGTTGACACCAGAACTATTTTCAAACTGAAATCCAACAACATTTTCTCCACAATTCTTTTTCTTCCTGTTTTCAATTACAGTTTTCTCTACTTTTTGTCTTTTTGCAACTACCTCACTACAATTATCCTCATTTCTTCTTTTTCGGCCTACCACACGTTTTTCAAACAGAGGATATTGAGGCAAATGTGGAGCATATTCTCTTCTTCATCTATTGTATTCTTTAACACAATCTAGATCTGCAGAAATCTTTGTCTCATCACACGCAATCAAGTACAATCCTGATAAAGTTCTGACTCGTGATAATGCCACATATGCCATACCCTCTTTAAACACAGATCTTCCAATGTTCACTAAAGCACCATCTACACTTAAACCTTGAGATTTATGAATTGTCACCGCATACGCCAAACAAACAGGAAACTGTTTTCGGCGAACATATAAGTCTTTTACAAGTAAAAATCTAGCAGAACAACGACTTATTTGTTGTACTTGTTCAATGCCATCAAATTTTATTTTTAAAAATTCAATTCCATCTCTATTTCTGTAATTCACAAAATCAACAACATAACCCATTGCTCCATTTACCAGACCTCTTTCAACATTTAAATTCCTTCTCAAAATGATACGACAATTTAAACACACATTCAGAGTCTTTTCAAAACCAGCTGTTTTTGAAATACTTTTCTCCAATGAATCCAATTTAGTTTTCAAATTTTCAGACAAAACAATTGTTGCACCCATATGCTCTATTTTATCTATTGCTTCCAGTTTCACAATCTCTTCATTTTCTAACTCTAACATTTTGTTGTTGAAGATGGAACATTCTTGCAGAGTTGGCATCAAACATATCCCAGATTTCTTCTCAGTCATTTTTTAAAAAATATTCTCTGGAAGAATGTTTTCATTTGGATACAAATTTGAAATTAATCGACTATGCAAAGCTTTTTTCCCAAGCTCAGTCACTTTTCCAATTCTTACATCTTGTAGAATATTTTTATAATCTTCATCCTTGGCCTGTCGCATATTTTGAACCAGTTCAGCATATTTAAAATTTAGCCATATATTAACATTTCCAATGCTTCCAAGGGACTTCCTGGTATCTTCATGTGTGAGCATTTTAAACACTGGTTGTCCTTTTACTGGAGTCAACTGCAATAGATCTCCAAAAACAATAATGTGTTTTCCTCCAAATAACACATCATACTCTGTTTTAAGAATTTCTTGCATTCTCAAATGCACAAAAGCAAGCATTAGATTTGAGACCATGCTTACTTCATCAATGATAAGAAGTTTCATTTTCTTCAAGACTCTTGAAACTTCAGAACACGCATCTCCAGATAACTTGTTGTAATGCAATTTATTATCATGTTCAACTGGCAGCATCAATAAACGATGTAGAGTAATCCCTTTAATGTTATGTGCTGCCAGACCAGTTGGAGCAGTTACAACACAAGACAGTGGTGAATCAGTCCTTTTCTGCAGATAACTTGCAATGGCTTTAATTAGAAAACTTTTTCCTGTCCCCGCTTCTCCACTTACGTACAGTCGGACAGGGTCAAACGATATACATGAGCACTCTTTTTCCTCATGTCTGAATCCATGTTCAATCTGCTATGTGACTTCATCATATATCTTTTTCTGCTCAATGTTTAGTTGCTTTACCAAATCTTCTAAGTTAACTCCATCCTCTTGAGCTTGTTCCATAGCTCTTTCCACCTCATCCATGGCAGTGGCAGCTTCATTTTGGATAATTGGTCCTCCTAGTGGATCCTGGCTCAATGAAGTAGAACTCTGACTATCTTGAGAACTGTTTCTAGCTATCTCTTCAGCAATTGTGGTTTCTTGCTCCATTTCTGCATTCAACATTTGCAGATAATTTAGAAAAATAGGACATTCTATGGTATCCTTAGTTGCATTAAAAGAGTCTTCATAACAGAGAAAATCTCCAAGTAGTTCCTCTTCTGTACGCCATGGCTTAAAGAGTTGCAAAAGAGCTAAATAGTAAAATTCTCTTTTGTCTGGAACTTCACAACTCAATTTTCGATGATTAATCAAATGGCCTTTTTTCTGCTTTACTAGACATCCTTCATAGCCAATGAGTGCATATTTTCCATTATTGATATCTTCTGTGATGTTCCTCTTATAACTGTAGTTTTGAAGAACTTCATACAAACAAGTGTTCTCAAGGTGAGTACTTCTATTTGGATAGCATGTATCCAACATATTTGTCTTCAAAATATCTGTACTGTTTGGTTCTTTCTCCGCCAAATATTCAATTTCTTGTACAGATTTCAAAACTCGGTTTCGTGTTGCAGCAAGACCAAGACTCACCCAAATGATTGTTCTTGATTTGGCATAGAGACTTGCTGATGATAACCGATCAGAACATTCATATGCTCCAATTTCTCGATGCGACAACATCTTCAGACTGAAACTGTATAATTTCTTGCTTAGACTCTTTTCATGTGAAATGTCCTCCCACATTTCCTTCAGTTCTGTCTTTTCTTTTTTTGTGATGTAAGATGTCACATATCGAGCCACAGCAATAGAGTTGTCAGCAACGAACTGAATATCCATGTTAGCATTCCACATGGACAAAATCACTGGGTTGTAATCGTTGATGTACTTAGATTCTTCATTTCTTTTCAAATTAAATGTATTTTTGGGAGATTTCCTCGTCACAGTATGTCGTAGAGATGACATTAAATTATTTACTCTTCCCTTAGAAATCACTGGTCGAGGAAATGCAAAACGACATTTCGTGTAGTACTTTTCCTTGTTTTTAAATTTTCGACGACAGTACTTTCCACAACGATGAGATTGAAAACGTAAAACTTGTTGCCTTAAATTGTTTTCTTCAGTAGATTTTGGAACAGCACATGTTGAATACTCTTCAATGAAACTCATCACTGTTTCATCTGAATCTGATCCAAATTAGGGTGCATCTTTAATCCACAACAACATATGTATATGAGGAGCACCTCTCGCTTGATATTCCTTCCTCCAAAAGAAATCCAAAACCTCTCCAAGGGGAGGATTTTTTTTGTTGGCAATAAAAGACATCATAGCTTCAAATCTATGATTAAAATATCTGCAAACATTCACTGGATCTAAAGAACACAGTTCTGCTGGTGTTTTCAATTCTATATTTTGTATGTTTTTATTTGCCTCCCGTAGAAATTGAAGTAAATCGTCCCATGCATACTCAGCACAGCTAAGAGTGAGGAACCATGTAGGAGTTCCTAAGTTTCTTAGCATACATTTCAATTCTCCATGACGACGAAACCAATACTCGTTGGTTCCACGTTGACATGCCATGAGATTGATTAGCTGAGATTCCAAAATACTGTCTTGCAGATTAACTTTCTCCATAAAGTCCCTTGCACAAACATTTTGAAAATGAGCTCCACTTTTCAATATATGATTAACTGCATAAGAAAGCCCAGACAAATCACTTTCAAACAGAAGATGAAATAAATATGGAATACATTGACGAAACCTTGGATCTTCAGCATATAATCTTAGAGTCCGGTATTCAGCTGCAGGAATTTGAACTGGTCGATCATCATATCGTCCACCACAACCTGTTGGAAATAATTGTGGAAAACAACGAGCTTCCAAACTTTCTTCCCATACACTAATGGGACTTCCATTTGCTGCTTTCATTTGAAACAAGTCAATTGCATTTCCCATTACTTCTTTTGAATGCAAAGGATGAACAGTATAATGTTCATATATTTCTTCAGTTCTAGACACATCAACTTTTTCAATTTGACCAACTGAAGAATCACTATCTTCTTCTATAGCTGTTTCCTCTGCTCCAACACTTACATCTTTGTAGTACTCATTGTTTTTGACCAAATACAACGTTGCCTTTTTGGCTTTTTTAACATCCACTAAATCTTGCCAGATTTTCTTACTCTTTGTTGGAACTCCATTAACTAGAATAACTAAAGGATCTTCTTCTACTCTTTCTACACCAATTGTATCAATATTTTTCTTTACATCTAGAGGCAAATAAACAACTCTTCCCTTTAATCCTCTCAGTAAATCTGATGGAGGCAATTTCCCTGTCTTAGGCTCCATGCGTACAATAGCCTGAAAAGGATGGACACATTGAATCAAAATAGATTCATAAGTATTTAGATCCATCAATTCAGAAGGAATATCTATCAACTGAAGATTATTATAAACTGCTCTAGCAGGCATTTTATTTTCATTTAATTTATTTAAACAATAATTACAAATACGCTGATCCAAACTCAAATCAAATGTATTCTCCACCAACAAATAACTTACAAAATCCTTCCATTCACTATTATTTTCCAATTCACTTTTTGCATATAAATCAACTAACCTAGTCTGAATTTTATAATGAGTCCGTCGACAACACACACAAGTTAAATTAGGCCTTTCACTTGCTTTCACCTTAAACTTGATAATTTCCTCATCAAACTTTTCAATACTTGAAATCTGTCCATTATCTTCTGCATTACCATCCATTACTATATCTATTTCTACACTGTCCTCTTTGTTCCCAAAATAACAAAACTCAATTTCTTCACAAATAGTCTTCACATCCACTTCAGATCCATGCAAAAGTGCACTGTTTAACTGTTTAAGCTTAAGTGCGGGACTTTTTGCATAATACAACTTTCTCACTAATTTCCTCACGTTATTATGATGCACTGCTAACATCCTAAAATGATGAAAAACACTCTGACAAACTTTTCTAGAAAGACAAGCTAGTGAATGCCCATGCAAACCTGTGCTTTCTCTCACTCTACAAGGATCTAACTCTTGCAGGATCTTCATTTTTTGTTTGAGACTTTTCTTACTATATGTACGTAAGAAATTTCTAAGCAAATCGATTGATTCCTGTCGCACACTACAAATACGACTGCATTTCCATGTGTACACTGGACCCTTAGTACGTCTCCCTAAAACTTCATCAGCTAACACCTCTTCTGCATCTCTAGATACAAGTTTCTCTTTTTCCATCACACAACCATCTTTCACCTCATATGCTCGACCACTGGTGTCAACTGCATGCACCAAATCATTTTCCTGAAAGTAACTCTCCTCATTGAAAAAAGGCTCAGAACTTGAACTATGCATCCATTCACCAGAAAATACTTCACAAAAATTACTCCGATTAATAATTCCTTTCCATCTACTGTTCGATTTGAAAACATCAATGGCCTTATTAAGTATCCTAATTCTATTGATTATTAAAATAAATAATTTTTTCTTAACTTCAAAAGCCTGATCAACAATCTTTTCTACACTTTTCTTTTTCTTGTAAAAAGCAGCTCTCAGTTTACTTTTCCTATCATTTTTTAGCAAATTTAAAACTACCCTATTGCGAAACATTCGCCTACGAATGTCCCTAAAAAGATTTACCCTTCTATTGCTATCCATTCTCTTCTCTCCTGCTCCAATCGAGACATTTTTTGTGGGCCTCTCCTTCCTTTTTAGATTTGTTGACTTTTTCTGTATATTCACATTAGCAATATCATTTTTTTTTCTACGACATATGTTGCGAAGAAAAGACTTAATTGGCTTACCAGAAACTTTTCTGGTGTTTTTTGAAGTAGTTGTTGAAGAGGATTCCATAAACTCTGTTGTTGATGTTCTCCTTTTCCGTATGGTATTTTTGATAATTCTTTGCCTTGAAGGCATTTTTGCTTGCTTTTCAGAAGTTGATTTGAATCTGTTGTTCTGTTAAAAAAACACATGAAAGACCACTATTAGCAAACAACAAAGTAATGTTTAAAAGCAAACAATATAAACAATAAATTGCAACATATTTAAGTTTATACAATAGCAACTCAGGACCTTATTTATAAAGGCCTTGCGCCACCAGTGCGTCACTTATTACCCATGTTTAAAGTGATGCATCAGCTGCACAAGGCAATCATAAAAAAGGGCCAAATGCAAATACCAATCAATTGCACCCAAAAATCGATTTTTGAATAACATGAAAGATACACTGCGCAGAACCTATGTACAATCACTCAATATCAGCAAACAAAGTCAGGGCCTAATTTATAAAGGCCTTGCGCCACCAGTGCGTCACTTATTACCCATATATAAAATGATGCACCAGTAGCACAAGGCAATCATAAAAAAGGGCCAAATGCAAATACCAATCAATTGCACCCAAAAATCGATTTTTGAATAACATGAAAGAAACACTGCGCAGAACCTATCTACAACCACTCAATATCAGCAAACAAAGTCAGGGCCTTATTTATAAAGGCCTTGCGCCACCAGTGCGTCACTTATTACCCATGTTTAAAGTGATGCATCAGCTGCACAAGGCAATCATAAAAAAGGGCCAAATGCAAATTCCAATCAATTGCACCCAAAAATCGATTTTTTAATTAACATGTAAGAATCACTGCGCAGAACCTATGTACAACCACTCAATATCAGCAAACAAAGTCAGGGCCTTATTTATAAAGGCCTTGCGCCACCAGTGCGTCACTTATTACCCATATATAAAATGATGCACTAGTAGCACAAGGCAATCATAAAAAAGGGCCAAATGCAAATACCAATCAATTGCACCCACAAATCGATTTTTGAATAACATGAAAGAAACACTGCGCAGAACCTATCTACAACCACTCAATATCAGCAAACAAAGTCAGGGCCTTATTTATAAAGGCCTTGCGCCACCAGTGCGTCACTTATTACCCATATTTAAAGTGATGCATCAGCTGCACAATGCAATCATAAAAAAGGGCCAAATACAAATACCAATCAATTGCACCCAAAAATCGATTTTTGAATAACATGTAAGAATCACTGCGCAGAACCTATGTACAACCACTCAATATCAGCAAAGTCAGGGCCTTATTTATGAAGGCCTTGCGCCACCAGTGCGTCACTTATTACCCATGTTTAAAGTGATGCATCAGCTGCACAAGGCAATCATAAAAAAGACCCAAATGCAAATTCCAATCAATTGCACCCAAAAATCGATTTTTGAATAACATGTAAGAATCACTGCGCAGAACCTATATACAACCACTCAATATCAGCAAACAAAGTCAGGGCCTTATTTATAAAGGCCTTGCGCCACCAGTGCGTCACTTATTACCCATGTTTAAAGTGATGCATCAGCTGCACAAGGCAATCATAAAAAAGGGCCAAATGCAAATACCAATCAATTGCACCCAAAAATCAATTTTTGAATAACATGTAAGAAACACTGCGCAGAACCTATCTACAACCACTCAATATCAGCAAACAAAGTCAAGGCCTTATTTATAAAGGCCTTGCGCCACCAGTGCGTCACTTATTACCCATGTATAAAATGATGCACCAGTTGCACAAGGCAATCATAAAAAAGGGCCAAATGCAAATACCAATCAATTGCACCCAAAAATCGATTTTTGAATAACATGAAAGATACACTGCGCAGAACCTATGTACAATCACTCAATATCAGCAAACAAAGCAGGGCCTAATATATAAAGGCCTTGCGCCACCAGTGCGTCACTTATTACCCATATATAAAATGATGCACCAGTAGCACAAGGCAATCATAAAAAAGGGCCAAATGCAAATACCAATCAATTGCACCCAAAAATCGATTTTTGAATAACATGAAAGAAACACTGCGCAGAACCTATCTACAACCACTCAATATCAGCAAACAAAGTCAGGGCCTTATTTATAAAAGCCTTGCGCCACCAGTGCGTCACTTATTACCCATGTTTAAAGTGATGCATCATCTGCACAAGGCAATCATAAAAAAGGGCCAAATGCAAATTCCAATCAATTGCACTTAAAAATCGATTTTTGAATAACATGTAAGAATCACTGCGCAGAACCTATGTACAACCACTCAATATCAGCAAACAAAGTCAGGGCCTTATTTATAAAGGCCTTGCGCCACCAGTGCGTCACTTATTACCCATGTTTAAAGTGATGCATCAGCTGCACAAGGCAATCATAAAAAAGGGCCAAATGCAAATTCCAATCAATTGCACCCAAAAATCGATTTTTGAATAACATGAAAGAAACACTGCGCAGAACCTATGTACAACCACTCAATATCAGCAAACAAAGTCAGGGCCTTATTTATAAAGGCCTTGCGCCACCAGTGCGTCACTTATTACCCATTTTTAAAGTGATGCATCAGCTGCACAAGGCAATCATAAAAAAGGGCCAAATGCAAATTCCAATCAATTGCACCCAAAAATCGATTTTTGAATAACATGTAAGAATCACTGCGCAGAACCTATATACAACCACTCAATATCAGCAAACAAAGTCAGGGCCTTATTTATAAAGGCCTTGCGCCACCAGTGCGTCACTTATTACCCATGTATAAAATGATGCACCAGTTGCACAAGGCAATCATAAAAAAGGGCCAAATGCAAATACCAATCAATTGCACCCAAAAATCGATTTTTGAATAACATGAAAGATACACTGCGCAGAACCTATGTACAATCACTCAATATCAGCAAACAAAGTCAGGGCCTAATTTATAAAGGCCTTGCGCCACCAGTGCGTCACTTATTACCCATATATAAAATGATGCACCAGTAGCACAAGGCAATCATAAAAAAGGGCCAAATGCAAATACCAATCAATTGCACCCAAAAATCGATTTTTGAATAACATGAAAGAAACACTGCGCAGAACCTATCTACAACCACTCAATATCAGCAAACAAAGTCAGGGCCTTATTTATAAAGGCCTTATGCCACCAGTGCATCACTTATTACCCATGTTTAAAGTGATGCATCAGCTGCACAAGGCAATCATAAAAAAGGGCCAAATGCAAATTCCAATCAATTGCACCCAAAAATCGATTTTTGAATAACATGTAAGAATCACTGCGCAGAACCTATGTACAACCACTCAATATCAGCAAACAAAGTCAGGGCCTTATTTATAAAGGCCTTGCGCCACCAGTGCGTCACTTATTACCCATGTTTAAAGTGATGCATCAGCTGCACAAGGCAATCATAAAAAAGGGCCAAATGCAAATTCCAATCAATTGCACCCAAAAATCGATTTTTGAATAACATGTAAGAATCACTGCGCATAACCTATATACAACCACTCAATATCAGCAAACAAAGTCAGGGCCTTATTTATAAAGGCCTTGCGCCACCAGTGCGTCACTTATTACCCATGTATAAAATGATGCACCAGTTGCACAAGGCAATCATAAAAAAGGGCCAAATGCAAATACCAATCAATTGCACCCAAAAATCGATTTTTTAATAACATGAAAGAAACACTGCGCAGAACCTATCTACAACCACTCAATATCAGCAAACAAAGTCAGGGCCTTATTTATAAAGGCCTTGCGCCACCAGTGCGTCACTTATTACCCATGTTTAAAGTGATGCATCAGCTGCACAAGGCAATCATAAAAAAGGGCCAAATGCAAATTCCAATCAATTGCACCCAAAAATCGATTTTTGAATAACATGTAAGAATCACTGCGCAGAACCTATGTACAACCACTCAATATCAGCAAACACAGTCAGGGCCTTATTTATAAAGGCCTTGCGCCACCAGTGCGTCACTTATTACCCATATATAAAATGATGCACCAGTAGCACAAGGCAATCATAAAAAAGGGCCAAATGCAAATACCAATCAATTGCACCCAAAAATCGATTTTTGAAAAACATGAAAGAAACACTGCGCAGAACCTATCTACAACCACTCAATATCAGCAAACAAAGTCAGGGCCTTATTTATAAAGGCCTTGCGCCACCAGTGCGTTACTTATTACCCATGTTTAAAGTGATGCATCAGCTGCACAAGGCAATCATAAAAAGGGCCAAATGCAAATTCCAATCAATTGTACCCAAAAATCGATTTTTGAATAACATGTAAGAATCACTGCGCAGAACCTATGTACAACCACTCAATATCAGCAAACAAAGTCAGGGCCTTATTTATAAAGGCCTTGCGCCACCAGTGCGTCACTTATTACCCATGTATAAAATGATGCACCAGTTGCACAAGGCAATCATAAAAAAGGGCCAAATGCAAATACCAATCAATTGCACCCAAAAATCGATTTTTGAATAACATGAAAGAAACACTGCGCAGAACCTATGTACAACCACTCAATATCAGCAAACAAAGTCAGGGCCTTATTTATGAAGGTCTTGCGCCACCAGTGCGTCACTTATTACCCATGTTTAAAGTGATGCACCAGTTGCACAAGGCAATCATAAAAAAGGGCCAAATGCAAATACCAATCAATTGCACCCAAAAATCGATTTTTGAATAACATGAAAGATACACTGCGCAGAACCTATGTACAATCACTCAATATCAGCAAACAAAGTCAGGGCCTAATTTATAAAGGCCTTGCGCCACCAGTGCGTCACTTATTACCCATATATAAAATCATGCACCAGTAGCACAAGGCAATCATAAAAAAGGGCCAAATGCAAATACCAATCAATTGCACCCAAAAATCGATTTTTGAATAACATTTAAAAATTACTGCGCACAACCTATGTACAAGCACAGAATATCACTTTTGAAACATCACTGTTTCCCCAAAAACAAATCCTTTATCTTTCAAATGTTGATATCAAGCATTATCAAAAATCCAAAATCAAATCAACAGCAAACAAAGTCAGAGCCTTATTTATGAAGGCCTTGCGCCACCAGTGCATCACTTATTACCCATGTTTAAAGTGATGCATCAGCTGCACAAGGCAATCATAAAAAAGGGCCAAATGCAAATACCAATCAATTACACCCAAAAATTGATTTTTCAATAACATATAAGAAACACAACACAGAACTTATATACTAGCATACCATTTGACTTCTAAAACATAACTATCTGCTTATAAATATTCTCCATAGAGCAAACTAGTCTCTATGTAAATTAAATAAATCATTACTTACCTTTACAAAAGCTTTGGAAGATTGAAAACAGTGTCAGACACACACACCAATTTCTCTTTAGCAGATCAAAAAGTGTGCACTCAATACACTGAAACCACAGACTGGCATAGAAAATCTCTAACTTTGTACACATATGCCTTAATTCAACCAATCAAAAGTTTTCCCTCACTATTTTCAAACCAACACCCTTCCCCCTCTCAGATCTTTCTATCTGTTTCCATAGCAACTCCCTCCTAACTGAACTCTCAGGTTCAAAAGTTTATTGTACAATGTTGCAAATTAACTCAGCAAGGCTGTTTGACCTCTCAATACACCAGCCTATCCAGAGTATTTTAGCTTTTAGTGACTTTTTTTTAACCATTCAAATTGCTTCTTTAACACAACACAACCATGCACCCTAACTTTAAGTTTTCAACTATCTAAATCCACCAATCATTGCTTCTGATTCGAAAGCAGTGAAACTCCACAATTATTTTTTTGTAAACTCCTACTGTTCCAACTGCCATTTCATTCCCACACTTCATCTGACTGCATCAGAACCATCTCTCATCATGTTTTCAGTCTGGATCCTTGGACACAGCTACATCCACTGGGCTCAAAGGTATGCAGATAGCAGACATTTTCACAACCTTGATTTATCAAATGTGGAAATCAAGTGGATTGGCCAGAGAGGATTAAAATGTCACCAATTGTTACCATTGGTGAAAACCTTTATGCATTTGCCAAAACCTGACCTCTTAATAGTGCACTGTGGTGGAAATGATTTAGGCACTATGACTGGGGTTGGTCTGGAAATGCTTTTAAAGGACACCTTTGATCAATTAATGACACTCTTTCCACAAACTGCCTTGGTATTTTCTAATATATGCCAAAGACAGAAATGGAACTGGTCCAACCAATTTTGTCCACAATTTGAGAAAGCACGGAAACATGTGAATAAATCTGTTTCTGCTTACATGAGAGACTATGGAATGGGTTCAATATACAATAATAACTTGCGTTACAACATGCAAGACATCTACAGAGGAGATGGTGTGCACTTCTCAGATGAAGGGAATAGAATATTCCTCCTGAATTTAAGAATGTGCATTGGAACCTACTTGTAGGTACCTAAATCAACCACAAAACCCAAAAGCTCTTTTCAGAGCTACCCTACCTCTGATCATTCAAAACGTTTATCTTTTTCTAACTTTTTTCACTATTTTTCACCAAAGTACGCTTTCCGGTACGCTTAAAGGTGCGCGTACCAGGCGCTTCCCCCGTGGAAAATGAAAGAATTTTTTTTTTTTTTAACCTTTATGAGCCTCCTAAGCCCCCCTCAGAAAACCTAGAGGGTCAAGAAGTCTCTACCGTGCCCCCTTCTACCCATACCGAACATTGTTTACCCTCCATCTTGTGTCTCGATTGTACCGAAACACAAAATGGAGGACTCCCGTAACGCTGCCGGTGCGCGTAAAGGAGCGCGCACCAGTAAGCGCTCGATAAAAAAAGGTGGGAAAGCAATTTACAAAAAAACCACTAGAGACACTTTCATCAAATATAGAATAGGCCCTACTACATAGCAGTCCCTACCATTTACCCAAATTTGAAGGAATTCCATTGAGAAAATTATGCAGTAGGCCTGACTAAATATCCTGAGGTAAATTACATGACAAAAACACATATGAAATGTTAGAATTTACGACCAATTAAAAACTTTCTTTCATTTTCTACGATTATTTCCTGACGTTTCATTGGTTAAGTACAAGAATATATATAAAAGAAGAGAGGGAAACACAGCCATTTTGACTACTGCTTCCAGAAGTACATTTGAGAACAAATTACACTGACAACTTCAACTGATTTCTCCAAGGTAAATTGTTATTATGGAAGTATATTGTACACTTTAAGTTAATTTCTGTAAAAATATTCTGTTAGTTATATACTATCCCTCTGTAAAAATTATAGATAGAGATAGACTTCTCTGTAATAGTTATGGATTGAGTTAGGCTTCTCTGGTATACAGTACCCTAACTCTACTAATATAGTTAATTTGGATGCAATTTTCAGAAAGAAAATGGAAGGAGAAAATCAAGGAAATGTTACTTCTATCAAAATAAAGGTGGAAAAACCAGAAGACCAAAAAGATGAAGTAGATTTCATGGATGACTCTTTGGATGAACAGTTAATAGAATGTTTGGAAGAAATGGAATCATGTACTTATAATTATGAGGAAATTCCGGACAATATTATGTTAGAAATTTTATTAAATTATGAAAAAGAATCAGAGGAATAAACACAATAAAATATAAAACAACAAAAAGAAGAAAAAAAAAGTTCTTTTTAGAACTACCTCCAATTTCTAAATAAAGGCTTCTTTTTTTTATAATCTGTCATCTTTTTCCCTCATTTTACGCTCCCTGGTGCGCTACCTGGTGCGCGTACCGGGCGCTTCCCCCACACAAAACGAAAAAAAAAAATATTTTAAATGCCCCGCGGGGCCCTTTTATAGCCCCCACATCAAACCTAGGGGGTCAAGGGGGGGTCTACCCTGCCCCCTTATGGTCATTTCCCTCTTTGTTTTGCCCACCTCTCGTGTCTCGATCCTACCGAGACACAAGATGGCGGCCGCTCCGGACTGTTTAGAATGTTTACAGACAACTGAGAGCCAATCAGCTTCCTGTGCGCAAGTCGCGTGGCGCGCCTGGAGCGCTCTCCGGTGCGCGCACCGGAGAGCGCCTATAGATATATATATTTATTTGAACCTAAATTACTCAAAATCCACTGGAGCACATATCTTGAGACATAGCAAAGGCACATCGGGCTACCAGTCCCTACAATTTTGCCAAGTTTGGTGGAAATCCATTCAGCCATTCGGGCTAAAAGTGAAATCGACCGCCCTATGGAAATTAACATGGGGAAAACGCGTTTTGGGACCCCCCTTTTATCTCGGCCCCCGCTTGACGAATCCCCCCCAAACTTTCAAGGAAGGACCGGAGCTCGACGAGGCCATTTTCAGGAAATTTTCAGGCAGATTCGTCAACCGGTGCCAAAGTTATTCCAAATAGAATTTTGAGATTTAACATTGAAAAAGATCCTAACTATAACTACCTACTGGCGACCGCCAGTAGGTAATATATATATATATATATATATATATATATATATATATATATATATATATATATATATATATATATGAAACAAGCAAACTCCTCTCCAGTGAAAGAAGCAAAAACCTCAGCGGGGATAAAAAGGCAGCTCCGTTTATTGACAAATAAAAGGCGAATACATTTCGGCCGGTATGGCCTTCGTCAGCGCCTGCGGTAGAAGTGAAAAAACCCCACGTTCTGCAGTTCAAATAAGCCCAACCGCACTAAGATAGTTGCAATGTCCGCTCCGCCCCTCAGCTCCAATTAACTCAGTTCACCTGGTCCAGACATTCTCAGGACTCAGTTCCCCAGGATGCAGCAGTGGCTCCCAGTTGAGTGAAGCTCAGGGTCGTTCCAGGTAAAATCCAAGAAAATAGCTGGGGGTTGGGCACTCTGCATAGCGTTCTGGGATCCCGCAATTTGTAGTGCTGCCTCGGGTCCCCGTAACCACATCAGTCGACAATCCGAGTTGGAAGTAAGCGAGGGCGGGATGACAGTGCATCCCGTCCGAGTTGAGGCAATGCCTCGCTGAACCGCTCCAAATCTCTTCGGACTGCTGGCGAGCCTGGAGAATTTCGAAAACATGAAAAAAGGGGAAAATGCCGTAGCATGAGCCAGAGTCTCCAGGCCACTTGCGATGAGGGGGCTTCTGAAACGCGCTTCTTGGAGACGCGTGAAATTGATGAAACAAGCAAACTCCTCTCCAGTGAAAGAAGCAGAAACCTCAGCGGGGATAAAAAGGCAGCTCCGTTTATTGACAAATAAAAGGCGAATGCATTTCGGCCGGTATGGCTTCGTCAGCGCCTGCGGTAGAGGTGAAAAAACCCCCACGTTCTGCAGTTCAAATAAGTCCAACCGCACTAAGATAGGTGCAATGTCCGCTCCGCCCCTCAGCTCCAATTAACTCAGTTCAGCTGGTCCAGACATTCTCAGGACTCAGTTCCCCAGGATGCAGCAGTGGCTCCCAGGTGACTGAAGCTCAGGGTCATTCCAGGTAAAATCCAAGAAAATAGCTGGGGGTTGGGCACTCTGCATAGCGTTCTGGGATCCCGCAATTTGTAGTGCTGCCTCGGGTCCCCGTAACCACATCAGTCGACAATCCGAGTTGGAAGTAAGCGAGGGCGGGAGGACAGTGCATCCCGTCCGAGTTGAGGCAATGCCTCGCTGAACCGCTCCAAATCTCTTCGGACTGCTGGCGAGCCTGGAGAATTTCGAAAACATGAAAAAAGGAGAAAATGCCGTAGCATGAGCCAGAGTCTCCAGGCCACTTGCGATGAGGGGGCTTCTGAAACGCGCTTCAGGGAGACGCATGAAATTGATGAAATAAGCAAACTCCTCTCCAGTGAAAGAAGCAGAAACCTCAGCGGGGATAAAAAGGCAGCTCCGTTTATTGACAAATAAAAGGCGAATGCATTTCGGCCGGTATGGCTTCGTCAGCGAATGCGGTAGAAGTGAAAAAAACCCACGTTCTGCAGTTCAAATAAGTCCAACCGCACTAAGATAGGTGCAATGTCCGCTCCGCCCCTCAGTCAAATTACCTCAGTTCAGCTGGTCCAGACATTCTCAGGACTCAGTTCCCCAGGATGCAGCAGTGGCTCCCAGGTGACTGAAGCTCAGGGTCATTCCAGGTAAAATCCAAGAAAATAGCTGGAGGTTGGGCACTCTGCATAGCGTTCTGGGATCTCGCAATTTGTAGTGCTGCCTCGGGTCCCCGTAACCACATCAGTCGACAATCCGAGTTGGAAGTAAGCGAGGGCGGGAGGACAGTGCATCCCGTCCGAGCTGAGGCAATGCCTCGCTGAACCACTCCAAATCTCTTCGGACTGCTGGCGAGCCAGGAGAATTTCCAAAACATGAAAAAAGGAGAAAATGCCGTAGCATGAGCCAGAGTCTCCAGGCCACTTGCGATGAGGGGGCATCTGAAACTCGCTTCTGGGAGACGCGTGAAATTGATGAAACAAGCAAACTCCTCTCCAGTGAAAGAAGCAGAAACCTCAGCGGGGATAAAAAGGCAGCTCCGTTTATTGACAAATAAAAGGCGAATGCATTTCGGCCGGTATGTGTATATGTATTTTGACTGATGGAGAAATAAAATAATGCCTACACACAAGTTGGTCTGCGCCCGTGATTCCGCGTAAAGCGGGTGGATATTGCGAGATCTTGCTGATAAGTGATGTGATCAAGGCTCCGCTGAGCCGAAACGTCTGTGACACTTTCTGCTGAATAAAAGCTCGCAAACACCTCGAGGTCCGTGTCCGATGTCCTACTTGCTGGCTGTGGAAGCAGCGTGTGCTTGAGCGATACGGAGTTCACGATATATATATATATATATATATATATATATATATATATATATGCTTGCTCCAACGTTGCACCAAAGTCCTAGCACACACATTTTAAGCAAGTGTTAGGGCCTGCCATGGGAACCTGCTTCGCCCCCAGCTACGCAAATTTATTAGCGGGCTGGTGGGAGGAGTAGGTGGCCTGGGCAGCGGACAAAGGTCCATGGACAGAGAAGATTGTTACCTGGCACAGGTATATTGATGATCTCTTCGTCATCTGGAGAGGGACGAAGGAGAGTGCTGAAAAGTATGTAAGAGCTCTCAATGAGAATGACTACAACCTAGGATTTACTGTGGAAATCAGTGAGTGCTCAGTGAACTTTCTAGATTTAGAGGTCACTGTAATTGACAACAAACTTTGCACTAAACTATACCGCAAACCCACTGCGTGGAATTCCATCTTGCATGCCCGGAGTGGACATCTACCTAGGCTAATAAATAGTATCCCCTACAGAGAATTGCTCCACATAAAAAGGAATAACACAAGGAAAACTGATTTTGAAAAATATGCGGGTGAAAGCATGGGAAGATTCCGTAGACGGGGATATAGTGTACAGACTTTGGAAGGAGCTAAGATCAGCGTTGATTCCATAGACAGAGAAAAGCTTCTAGAAATGGGCACCACAGAGAACAAAGAGGAGGATAACAAAAGGTTTTTTCGGATGATCACCACCTTCTGTAAGGATGCCTCGAAGCTTAGGTCCATGTTCTGCAAACATTGGAGTTTACTCCAAATGGATCCAGTGATCGGAATGGACATTCCGAAAAGACCCCTAATAACATTTCGGAAAGCCACTTCCCTTAGGGGTAGCCTCACCAATAGTTTTATCGGTAAAAAGGCATTGAAGGGCTTTGAGAAGGATCTGAAGGGATTCCATCCATGTAAGAAGTGCAAGGCTTGTGTGGGGAGTAACAGAGTTACAACATATCAAGTACCTGGAATGAGGCAGCCTAAAGTAATAAAGAAATTTTTGACCTGCACCACTCCATACACAGTGTACTGCCTGCAGTGCCCATGTGGGCTAAAATATGTGGGAAGCACTATCCACCAAGCTAAAATCAGGGTACTAGAACATGCTAGGGCCATAAATAATGGGGATTTAACATACCCTGTGGCACGCCACTTCAACGCGCTACACAAAGGAGATAGAAGTCTCCTAACATACTTTTGCCTGGACCATGTACCCCTAAATCCTAGGGGGGGTGACAGACTGATGACCCTTAGGAGGCTAGAGTCCAGGTATATTATCGATCTTAATACGAAGACACCTGGAGGCCTTAATTCACACGAGGAACTGGCTGTACATTTAGGGGAATAATTAATGCAGATCGAAACTGTAACTGGAATTTGCTGATACGAGTGTGACTGTAGATAAGGGGTTGTTCTGTTTTCTGTTTTGTGATTCTTGAAATTCTGTTTGATGGTCTAGTGGGACATTATGGACATTATGGACATGAACGTGCACATGCTCATCTATGACCGTTATTCAAATGTGGGTATTGAGAACTCATAAAGGGCGATATGATGAGCATTTCTGAGTAAGCCCATCTATGGGCATTATGTATAAATATAAATGAAAACGATGCATACATTGACTGAAAACCCATGAGAAACATTTTTGAGTAAGCCCATCAATGGGCATTATGTGTAAATGAAAATTGTGCCTACATTGATTGATGCTGTGGCGCGCAAAGAGTTTATCGTCATAGGGTGTAAAACATTTGCACCGTCCAAGATGACGGCCATGGCAATGACTGCTTGGTCCTTTAACTATGTCCTTGAATTGTAAACTGTGAACATAAAAAACGTCCGTATCGGCGATGCCATGTTACCATCGACAAAGGCGAATGCCGAAACGCGTCTGGACACTGTGAGCTTGTAAATAAAATCTTAGAGCTCGCCACCGTGAGTGCTTGTCTTTTGTGGAGTAAACTACGGAGTTGGGAGCAGTTATATATATATATATATATATATATATATATATATATAAATATATATATATATATATTATATATATATATATATATATATATATATATATATATATATCTATATATATATATATATATATATATATATATATATATATATATATATATATATATATATATATATATATATATATATCTTACTGGCAGTCTGACGTAGGTAGTTAAAGTTAGGACCTACTTTGCATAGGAAAAACTGTTTTGGACTTGGCTATAACTTTGGCGTCGTTTGACCAATATTCGTGAAATTCTGTCAAAAAAGCATCACAGTGGATACTATTGATTGGGAAAGTTTGCGGCTGATCCCTGTAGAGGAGACAGAAAATTTGGGGCACAAAATAAGGTTGCATTTGTAATGTTAATTCCCATGGGAACATTTAGCCACCTCTACAGCCTGAAAGGCTGAATGGACTTACACCAAAATTTGTAGAGAGGCAGATGTTGTCTCAAGGAAGTGCCTTTCGCTTATTGTGTGTAAATCTTTTCAGTAATTGTTGAGAAATGTAAGTTTAAAATATGGTGGTTTTGCGATGAATCACAAATGCACACGCCAACAGGGATGCTCTGATTGGCTGGACGCAACCTGAATGGAAAGTTACAGCCCCCACTTTATTGATTGGGAATGTTTACCGGGGCTGAAAATCTGTGTGAAAGCCCACATAAGGGGTTAGGGTGGAGATACTTTGACCCCATGGTTGAGAAATGGAGGTGTTAGTAACAGAAGTTATATCTTAAAAATGTATTTTTCTAATTGTGCATGATATCCACGATGACATTGCAACCACCAGTGAGGCCCCCTGTGTACCATAACGGGAACGTAGTGACTATCAATTAATCATTTCTATTCATTGTTATGGAGTTATTAATGTTTTTATAGTTTTTTTATATAGTGAGTTATCTACTGTGATGTTTAGAACTAATTATATAGTTATAATTTTCGTATGCGACTATTGAGTTCCTGATTTTGCTTTCTGCTTTCATCGCATAACTGCGGGGATTACAATTACTAGATGTTATCGCGATTTCCGGCCTCACTATGAAAACAGAAAATAGGTTTATGGGATGGTTCTTCTAGAAATACAGTAGAAAAACATGAGTTTGAAGTGTACAGTAAGTGTACAGTAATAAACCTCTAGTGTGTAGAATACTGTAATGTGCGTGCATATTTGTGTATTCACTTTATTTAAAAGGCACGATTTTCATGGTTAACGACGTAACTGCAACGTCACGAATAACTACGAAAATAGAAAATAGGTATGAAGGATGCTTTAAAAGAAGTATGTATATAGTAATATGTGTAGTGCAATGTTCAGAATTAATTCTATTACATAATATTTTTGGATGTGTTGGTGGTTGCTGAATATCTGCTTTTTGTGTTCAGTTTTCGTGATGTGTCCTTGGGCATCAGGGCGTCTTTAGGAAAAGTCACAATATTTTGAGTACTAGGGTGGCTCTGACAAATACCATTGTGCTGGTTGTGTGTATCTAGTTGCTTCACATAAGAATGGATGCAGAGTTTCAGGTTACTAAGAAATACCCTGTTGCCTTCATATGTAAAGTGCACTCCATCATTTCTATAAATTCCATGCATGTCAAAATGCAGATTGTTATAGATACAGCCCATACGATGGTCTCTGAGGAATGCAGAAACTGTTTTATTAACATGTTTCCTGGCTTTGTCAATCTGTGGACAGAATTGATTTTTCCACTTCCATTTCGTTCTTTGGCATATATTAGAGTACACCAAGACATTGTGAGGGAAAAGTGACATCAGTTCTGCAAAAGTTTCTTTCATTAGCATTTCCAGCCCTACCACAGTCAGCATGCCTTGGTCGCTGCGACCACAGTGCACAATCATGAGGTGAGGAGCTTGGGAATCCACAATGGATTTAACCATAGCCAGCAACTGATAAAACTTTAATCTTCTCCGGCCAAACCAATTAATCTGCACTTTTGGCAAACCCAAGTAACCATCAATACCTCTCTTTTTGCAGCCTCTTTAGCCCAAAAGATGTAGCTGTGACCCACAATCCATAATCGGAGCATTTTGGAGTGTAGGAGCAATAGTAGTCAGGAGAATGCTGGAGCTGAATGAGGTAGTTTTCCAAAGGAAAATCTGTTAAAATGGAGATGTTTAAAAAAACAATATATCATTGTTGCTGAATTTCCGTCTCATAAGACCGTGAGCCAGTAACGGTGTAGCGAACCCCACACTATTTTTTGACAAGCTTCTCACTTCCCACAGAAAAAGACAGGCAACTGCTCAATTCCTTCAGTGTGTATTTATTTCAATAGGTAGCAATAAACGCCCAATGCGTTTCAGAGCTCACTGCTGCTTGCTCACAGGTCACTTGTGTTTGCTTCACCATTACACATATACAAGTGACTACACTAATATCAAAGTAGGACTACATGAAGTGCATTTTACCAGGAAATCATGAGGGCCATCTTATAAGATTTACTCTTTTGTAGCAAACCTCCTTAGATGAATTGTTTTGGAGCTTTTCCTGCTCATTCATGTTATTAAATTCAGGTGTCATGATTAATTTTAATAATTAACCAGGATGGGAGCTAGATCTTTTTCCTACCTCGGACCATCACTCTGGAATTCTCTTCCCCCCGACATATGCAAAGAAACTATCTACACACGGTTCCGCAGATCCCTCAAGACCTGGCTATTTACCCAGTAACACTGTTTATGTATATATATATTGCCTACTATTGCTTAGAGACCCTACCTGAAAGGAGCGTTTGCCAGGAGGTGAACTTCCTTGCTGTCTTTGCCACCGGCCCTGAACCTCACCGCACCCGCTCCGCGGGTGCCGCTTCGCATCGGCTGTTGGAGGGGCTGCCCGCCGAAAGGGAGGAGAGGAACGGCGGAACCGGGCTGAGGTATCCAGCGGGGCTGCGAGCGTTGCAGCGACTCCAGTAACCAGGAGTCCCTGCGTGACCGACTGACAGCTTCCGGTCCGCTCTCCCTGCTGTCCCGCCTACCGCCCACCGGAGGAGTTCAAAATCCTTGCCCACCTTGCCATTGTGGGACCACTATTGCCTAGAGACCCTACCTGAAAGGAGCTTTTGCCAGGAGGTGAACTTCCTTGTTGTCTTTGCCACCGGCCCTGAACCTCGCCGCACCCGCTCCGCGGGTGCCGCTTCGCATCGGCTGTTGGAGGGGCTACACGCCGAAAGGGAGGAGAGGAACGGCGGAACCGGGCTGAGGTATCCAGCGGGGCTGCGAGCGTTGCAGGGACTCCAGCAACCAGGAGTCCCTGCGTGACCGACTGTCAGCTTCCGGTCCGCTCTCCCTGCTGTCCCGCCCACCGCCCATTACGCCCCCTACATCTAAGATCGAATCTCCCGCAGCGCGGGACGCAGCACGGGGCGAAGATACAGACCGAATTAGACCTGACCGGGCCTCCCCTCTTGGCTGCTCGGCTGAGCAATATATATACGGTAACAAGCCTTACTGTGCTCTCTTTAGTCCCCAGGAAATCGCAAAATGACGTCCTTGCGTGAAAGTCAGAGCAGGACTGCAAAGCCCGTGAAAAAGGCTACAGGGACCCTAGGCGATTTTATCACAAGGACCAATATAACCATTGACAATGAGATCACAAAACTGCAGCATAGAGTGTCCTTGGAGTTGGAGGCAGCTAGAAGACAGTCCATAGATATAGCACTAAGAAAAAAATCATCCTTAGGTAGCATTGGCACATCGAAAACTCCTGAGCGCACTACCGGCCCTATACCTATTATTACTCTGGCCGAGGTGCATCCTGTTCCTGAGGAAACAGCTACCTCTGCTGACTCTAATTTAGACCCCACACTCAAATTATCTATCAGTAGTGTATCTGAAAACATAATCAATTTAGACTCACTATCGGAGGATGTTAAGGGGGAGAAAGCCCCAGGGAAAGAAGAGCTTAAGAATAACCAGGGCGATACCAAGGCAAAACCTAAACAAAAGAGAAAATGGAAAAATATGTCTGTGTATGCCAGGAAAAAGGCAAAAGTAGCCACAAGTCAGTGCTTTACAGGGGGGAGGGCCTCTCAATCAGCTACTGCAGTCAGCACGCCCAACCAAACGCTTCCAATTGCGCAAACGCTTAATAGTAATGACAAAATGGTAGCGTTAAACCTAGATTTAAGAGTCGACCACCCTGTTGTCGAGGATGAGAAAATTACCACATCCATGGTCGAGCCAGAGGGGGGTAAAGAAGAGTCTTTGAAACTTGTATGGGAGACACTAAAAAAACTTCTCAGGCAGCTAGAAGTTAAGCTAACTTGCATTGAAAATCAGTTGCTTGAGGTGGAAAAAAGTATTATCACCCTGTCCAGCCTAAGCCTTAATGGTAGTGATGTATCTGCAATTTCCACATTGGCTCCTACCAAGGCCCCTTTGGTATCTTTAAAAGTAAATCCATCTAGCACACAGCATTTGAAAAAGAATGCAGTAAAAAACATAAATGCAAATCAGATAACGAGTGTCGCAGAAAATTCTACTGCAACCCCCTTGAACCCGCCAACTGGTAACTCTGTTAGCACACCACCTTTGAAGGGTCCTGTACAAAATAAGAGATCCCAGATAGCGAATGTTGTCGATACTCATTCCCCTGCCCACACAGCCCCTGGCCCAAAAAAGTTTACTGCTGACACATTTCCTCTTGCACACACTACTCTGGGTCCAGATAAGTCCCTGGCTGATAGATCCTCTGCAAACAGAACGTACAAACATAATCTTCAAACACCTTATGCTTATGACAACTTTAAGGGAGGATATATAGATCTGCCCACTGATGCAAGTCCTTTTGTAGTTGTACTTACTGGGGTCCCAGAATTAGACAATCAACCTGAAGAAAATTTTTGGTCTCTAAAAAACAAGGTGATTCACTGGCTAAACTCAAACAAACCTGTTCCGAACCATATGAAAAGTAGAATTCTCATGGTTCGCAGGGTACCTTGGGTCGGTCCTATAGCCAAATGAATTCCGGGTGACTGTATTGTTATCTCATTTGAGGAACCCCATAGTGCCCAACAGATATGCACATGGAAATCATATGCAGGCACTTCATCTATTGAAGCTAGGCCCCTACCTTTCTTCTACCCCCCACCGAGGTGCCCCAATTACGGGGTCAATTGGAGCACGATCAATCATCATTCTGGATATGGTCCCGATTTGGGTAGACAGGACATTCGAAATGTGTGGAATGGAGTCCCTACTTTCAACAGGTTTAGTAGTCTAGATGGAGTTGACTGACTTGAGACCTCGCTAAATTGCACTATTAATTCATATGGCAACTAGTACCTACCCGGTGATGGGAACATCTTCCCCAGACATGGAAAAAGTGAGAAACCAAAGGATGGGGGAGAGGGAGACAAAAACTATTGTAAAACCGGGGATTCCCGAAATAAGGAATGTAATATAGTAGTGAACCTTCCGTGTTCTGGAGAGGAAGAGGGTTGTCATGGTGATGAAACCGACAATTTGGCACGGGATCTGGTCTCTCAACCTGAGAGCCAATCTGTAGGTGACTTGCTGCTAGATGGTGTGAAACTATCGGTGGTACCAGTATTGGCCACTGACGATTTCACCTGTCCTGGTAGTGGGGCTAATCCATCGTTGCTTGTTTTGTCATGGAACATTGCAGGAGTGAACAAAAACCTGAAGGACCCAGATTGGGCTGATTATATTGACTCCAGCGATCTTTGCCTATTGCAAGAAACATGGGCGATGGACATTCCCCACAGGATAGGGTATAAAACCTTTGGTACGGAGGCAGTTCAGTCTAATAGGGGGAGGCCCTCGGGGGGACTGATTATATGGGTCAAAATTACACTGAAAACTAAAGTCGAACCAATAGATGCAGGAACCCCTGACATTTTGGTACTAAAACTTGTAAATCTGAATGGGGTTGAATGTTACATTATCAATATCTATAATAGACCCCTTGCACATTTCAAAGTCTCTCCTACTCTCGAAACCTTGGATAGCTTTTTGAAAAGGGTGGTTGGCGATGCCCCAGTGATTCTGGGTGGCGACTTAAACTGCAATTTTGAATCCGTCCTAGGGCTTGCTGATGTCTTTGAGGACGAACATCAAGCATATAACATTCCTCAGCTTGAGACTTCAAATTGTGTTAAATGTTCGGCTTTGGTTGTCCAATTAATGAGGTTAACTGCTGATCATGGTCTCAGAGCATGCAACGGCCGTCTCCCCTCTGACCTAACAAAACAGCCAACTTTCGCGAAGTCCGAAAGCAACCTGGATTTTATACTTGTTTCATTGAGCATCTGGCACTTTATGGTTGATTTCAAAGTGGCAAACAGGGATGAGAGTGACCATTATCCACTCGAACTTTATATTGATGCACTCATGTTTGGCGACCCTTCTGCTTCAATTTCCACTGAGGCTCCCAACTCTAATCTGTGTGATCAGGTACATGTTAATAACAACAGACGTGCATTAAAATGGCCGCACATTCTTGCTCAAGGTAAGGCCTTAGCAATGGTATACTCACTCTTTGACACAACGTTCGGGCCTATAGTTGGACAACCCTTCTCACCTGATCATTATGATCATTTATCATTTTATTGCACTACACAAGATATTGCGTTGCTTTTCGCGGATGACACCAT
The DNA here is from genome assembly GCF_964263255.1 of Lissotriton vulgaris. Taxonomy (NCBI): domain Eukaryota; kingdom Metazoa; phylum Chordata; class Amphibia; order Caudata; family Salamandridae; genus Lissotriton; species Lissotriton vulgaris. The sequence continues at coordinate 1,500,860,917 of NC_141691.1, forward strand.
CTTAATATCCCAAACTAAGAAAGGCCTTCAGGCACTCCTGAACTCCTTTAGTATCTATTGTGTGAAGAAAGGATTAGAGATAAACGTCGACAAAACCAAGTGTATGGCATTGAATCCCTGTAAACCGGATAGAGGGACTCTGAATCTGAATGGTCAAACTTTAGAAACTGTTGATAACTTTTCCTACTTGGGGATAGTACTTGATTCAAACCTGACCTGGAAGGCCCAAATTGAGAAAAGCAAGGTGTCCTATGCCCATAATGCCAAGCCAGTCATTAGCAAACTTAATGCTAGTACAAGTAAATGTGTGACTCCTGTGCTTGAACTTTTTAAATTTAAAATCCAATCTGCTGCCCTTTACAGGGCTGAGATATGGGGACCCTGGGCAAGGGATAGCTTCCATGGCCTGGATAATAAATTTATGAGAACAATTGTAAGGGTACCCACTAGCACACCGCTGATCCCTCTCCAATTTGACCTGAATCTTAAAAGAACTGATAATCATATAACCATTAGACCACTAATGTTCTGGATAAGGATATGGTCTACCCCAGAACTAACCGATTATAGGAAGGGCCTACAAGAGATATTGGGTTTAGATTCCTTCCATTCCATTCTATGGCTCAGACACATTAAAAAATGGTTCTCAATTCTGGGCTTGCCTCAGATATGGGAGAGTCCAGATAACTTACCACCATTCGCCAAGTCTATGGTGAAACGAGCTTTCTGGTCCTATATAACTAACAGGTTAGTGAATGAAAATAAAACTGGGTCCTTAACCCAAGAATTCTTAACCTTCAAAGATGACCCTTCCTTTGATGTTTTCCTAGACGAAATAGAGCCTCCGCTTGCGAAGTCCCTATTTCTGAAATTCAGGTATGGGAATCTCATGCTGAATTCTAATATAGAACGTTGGTCTAAGAGAAAACTGGAATGTCCAAATGTTACACATGGGAAGTGTTTAATGTGTTTAGATCCTTGTATGGAGGATGAGGTCCATATGCTGTTTATCTGTAAAGCATACTCAAAAGCGCGAAAAAGATGGATCAAACCCATGTGCTCCCTCCTAGGAACAAGATCTTGTATCACGGCATATAGGATTATCAAATCTAATACTTTCCAACCTATTGTATTTAGTATTAGTAGGTTTCTTTACTCTGTGTACATTGTTCGCAGGAAGTTTGGTCAAGTACTTTGAGCAGTAAAACTCTTGCTGTTGCCCGAAATATCCATCCTAACCTTGTATATGCCTAGCTACCAGTTACAAAATGAAATGAAGCTTTGGTGTTTTTTTAATGAGGATGCTTGAAATGAATTTTGTATTTTAAGAGATAATCTCCTTTTAAACTCCTTTTTTAAATAACAAAAAAGATCTGTATGCGTATATTGTTATGATTCTATGTTTTATGTATGTATATATGTGTCTTTTATGGCCAAAGTGGCCGAAATAAAGAAATAAAAAATATATATATATAAATATATATGCTATAACCTGCACTTAGTCCGTCTGGCACCGGGAATCACTTTTTGGGTAGCTGCTGCGCCTTACAAGTTCAATAAATAAATAAATAAAGTAAACCATCTATACATTCATTGTGATGATACTTAATTATTCACTGAATTTATACAGTTCTCATCATTTATAGCTTATTTAAGGTACAGTGCAGTATTTTATTTGTACCACTCAATCATGCCAGATGAAATAAGAATCTGTTACCACAACTCTGCCCAAGTGGGCCTGTGAGTTTTAATACTGCATAGTATTAATTATGTTACATTTCCACAACACTCATCATTTTAACATATCCAATTCAGCCCAAGTGGGATATCTATAGATCAAACTACACTTTACTTAATTCATCAAAAGAAAGTCCAATGACTCAGATATATTCCAGTTCTTTTGCTTCTCTTTCTTCCTTATGCCATCTTCATGTTACCTACAAGAATAAAAACAGTGATGATCAACCTTAATCCTATATACAATTTAAAAACAACATACTAATAATCTGGGATTTGCATAGAATTATGTACAGTTCTTAGTGGAGAATGGATACATACTACTTGTACAGAGCCTTTCTTTATTGAAGAAAGCTTTCTCCAGGAAAACAAATTAGTTCATGCTATTGATTAAAGAGGAGGATGTTATGAAATGAACAATGGTAGTCCTATAGCAAGAGAGGTGTTGCTACCTAGAAATATAGAATAAGTTATTACTGAAGAGGTACAATGAAGTTGTAGTAAGGGTACGGTATACCAATGGAATTGTAGTTGTGTTTCTAGTATTAGGCAGCAATCCATTGATATATTAAGAAAATTCCTACATAGCTCTGCAAGGCGAAGTTTAAAACACAAAATAAGTTATACCACTCAGCAATGCAAATTTTGGCCCTTTTGCATGGTAGCAGGGCAAACATAGAAAAAGAGGAATAGTTGCCGAACAAGAGATATATATTACAGACAGTGTTGTGTAAAAAAAAGAAGAGTATGTTTGCATATGTTGTTGATGCACTTACAAGAACATTTAAACACCGACTATTCACCTATTTTTTAAAAGTGAAAAGTAAATCATGATAACTGTAGGAAGGTGGATATCTGACTATATGGTTACCCCAACTTTTTACCTAGTGTTTAGCTGTTTTTTGACTTAGTTGGCCTGGGATCCTACTATTCAGGGCCCCAGGCTATCTGCTCTCCCTATTAAATGAACTCCATGTACTTTGGGTACATATCTGATTGGGTATTGAGTCACCTTTGTGAACCCCTGTATAGTGTACCATAGGTACCCAGGGCATAGGTGCATCCAAGGCCTACCAGGGGCTGCAGCATATATCATACCACCCCTGTCTGGCCATTCAAACTGAAACCACAGGTTTATCATTCAGCTTGGGTAAGGTGGTATAATCACCCCTTACTTAGATATTGTATACCTATATCTACCCTTATATATGACACATAAGTACCTATAAGTCACTCCTATGGCAGGCCTTGACAATCCTGAAGGCAGAGTGCTTGGTTTTATGTGAAAGGGTGCTCTAGCATGAGCTGAGCCTTTCTACAGCTTTCGGAACCATCTTCTTATAGCTGTTCTATGATATAGCCATACCATATACTCTTAAGTGAATTATAATTCTCGTAGTTAATGCTAACTTTGGTTTGGCTTTATCAAAACATGTTGTGTAAGGTGTCAAACACTTTGGAATACTACCCCCTCCTGCCAGTTCTGGCGGCGGGGGTAGCATTCCACCCTTCTAGAGGGAAAAGACATGTAGTTACTGTTTTACCCAGTTAAAGTTAAACAGAGCCTCAGCATCACAAAATGGATGCTGCTGCAACAGACACGAGTCTGACCTCCTGCTGTTGGACGAAACTCCATCAAGGGAGGCCTGGACAATAGGTTTCCTGTCAGGGGAGGTGCTGGCGCCTCCCCAGACAGCCTGTAGTGTATTGGGGTAGGGTGGGTTGAATGGAAAGATGCTTTTCCAGACACTGCCTGGGGCACACAAGGTGCTCCATGCATAGCCCGGTTCAAACCAGTTGCTGGGGCACTCCAGCCCCGCTCTGGCATGAAACTGGACAAAGAGAAAGGAGTCTAACTACCCCCTTCTCAGGGTCCACCCATAGGAGGGATCTAGCAGGTAATCCAGCCCCTAAAATCAGTATAAAGATAGGAGCTGTGTCTAGAGACTTTAGATTTATCCTGGAAGAAACTTTGTCACAAACTCTTGGACCTTCGACGTTCTATATCGACTAGAAGACTGAAGACATCTCCCTTGTGGTCAAGGAGTGACCACCCTGTGCAAACAGGCACCACCAGCAACTTGCCTGTTTGTTTTGTCGACGCTCCTGCAGGAACCCGAAGACTCAGCTACTCAGGAACTGGACTTTCAGACTTCTCTGACTCCGATCCACATCCACAGCAAAGCTGAGACCCATGACGGACACGAGAGACATGGAACCGGACACCCTGGACATCCTGCATTTTGCTAACAGTGCAACTACCAAGGCACCCTCAAAATTGTGCATTGGGAAGCCACAGAGCCAAGTGCCATTGGCACCAAATCTCAGCCCTCCACACTCCACGAGTGCCGCGTGGGGCCTGCTCCTGCATTTCAGCTCAACGCGTCTTCCCGGTTCCTAGCCCGTTGGCCAGTGAGCCCTCTGAAGATGAACCTTTAAAACTAATCTGCTTTCCTGGTTGCTCCAGGCTTGCTCCTGCTTCTCTGCAACGGAGAAGCTGTCCAGACCTTGCTGGTCTGAACTGAAGCCAATCTTTACTTCCTGTGTGAATTGCGGTTGCCAAGGCTTGTTGGGTCCAATCCGGATACCGACACCGCAGTCAACTAGATCTTTTGTGGAACAGCTTGAATCCGGCTCCAGGTCATCGTTGATGCCTCCTGGTCCTCTTGGCTGCAGAGACAAGCTTCACCTCTTCACCTGAATCAACTCGACATCACCTGTTTCTTTCCTTCCTGGTCACTGGCTAGTGACCCAAACTCTGCCCCCCTCTGCTTTCAGGTTCTTCTCGTCTCTGATCCACCCTTGGATCCACCCGGACACTTTTCCTCTCGTCGCCTGCAGCACTTCTTTGCAGATCTCCATAGAAAGCATTGACAAAACTTGACATGAAAAGACACCTATGCACCCGGCTTCCCTGGGTAAGGTAACTTGAGTAGTCCGGTGCTCCCGTGGATCTTGACTCTTGAAGTTTTCTAGTTTAAAGGGGTTTTACCGTAGTCCATCCGGAAGTGTCTTAAAACTGTAACCTTGTAACTTCTACGTTCTCCATTGTAAGTCAATGGTAACTCGCGACTGTGTTTAGACACTGCACGCGTCTCCCATGTGTATCCTACTTCCTAACCTTTGGTTGCCTAGTGTAGCCCCACCACCTTGTGTGGTGTCCTTTCATTTGGTACTCAAGGGATTATTATTGGTAAAACAGCTTGCTTCACATGCTCTCTGAGGTTTTAGCCTAAGACTGCTGGTCCATGCTACCACTTGGATAGCTTGTCTATAAGGTTGACTTTACAACCACCATCAATAAGGGTCGTTTAGACTGGTGCAAGGTGCCCACTAGAATAGTGGACATCATATGCCAGGCTAACTTCTCACAATAACCAGCAAAAGTTCCCTGTGTATTTATTTGTAGAGGGACGGTTTGACCTGTCTATACAGCAAGTTATAAGTAAGTAGTGTTACATAAATTACAAAATAATAAAATTAACAACACATAGATCTTAGATACCCATTTTGTAGGATAATAAAATGCCTACTAATGTAGAAAAACTACAACATTTATTATTCCTTTATAATTGTGAAGGACCGTTATGTACTGCTCTCCAGCACTCACTATAACTCCACAATCCATGCTGTATGATGCCATCGGGCAAAACTGTGGAGCCAAATCTTCAAGTTGATATTGGACCTTTGAATAGGCTCTCTGCTTTGGGTTGTTGTGCTGGTATTGAAGTCAAGGGTCCTTCAGTTTTGCTTTGCTTTCTTGCTGCTCACTATGAACTCTTCTTATGAAATGAGCAAAAAATATAAAAGAGGTAAATGTTTACCATGTATGATTTTTGCCAGCATTGCTAATAGCTGGAACATACTACACACCAACTGTTATAACAACAGTACAGTCCATGCAATACAGGGACATTTTTGAAAATTCTGGTGCCATTTTTGTTGTCGTAGTCTGTACCTCTAAAGAAGCTTTTTGGACAGGAATTGTTGCTGCTGCCACTGATGTAGATGACCCTCCTTCTTCGGTCTGCTTGATTAGCAGTTGGAGACTTTTTCTATGATAAGTTTTAAGATGATAGAACATGAGTCCATAACACAATCTCCAACTAAAATCTACCACCTGCTCACTAAAATATTCTGGAAAAGAAGATTCAAGAGGAGGAGTGGGTGTACACTTCCTATTTATTTTATTGATCAGTATATTATCCAATAAAATTCTTTAGTTTCCTGGTCATGTGATGGTTTCAGATTGTGCATTGCAATGGTTCGGCAACAGTTTTTAACTCCCCATGAGTATGGGTAACAATGAGTTGTTTGATAGGTGTTTGGTAGTTCTGTTATTTTTTTTATTGTTGTTTTTGTTAAATGTGCTATTAAAATAAAGGTAAACAACTATGTCACTAAACAGCTAGGCTTAAACTTGTATGTAAAATATGTTTTTCACTTTGCCATTTGTTTTCGTGACTACGGATTGTGACCTCTTATGTTGTAGTGAAGAAGGAAAATGCATTTTTTATTTAGGTATTTCGCAACATGGATACAAAGGGAAAACTTAAATTAGTATCTTACTGAATAGCTACTCTGGAACCTTATCTAAAATATGTCTATATGTATGTTTTACACTTTGTTAAAAACTCCAGGTATTCACATCCTGTCATTGGCGCAATTGCACTCATAGAATCATACAGGCCCTACCTGTGCAATCATCAAGGATGTCCTTTCTGCATCACTCTCCAAACTTACCTTCTGGAATAGTACTAATTGGGGAATAAAGTCACCTTTGCTATTAAAGGTATTTGGGGGAGAAGTTACCATCTTGTTACCTCCAGCAAGTTCCACATAGTCAGTTTGCTAAGAGGTGCTAAGAGGTGTTCTGAGGCTGAACCCCTTTCTGCACCACTCTGAAACACATCTCCTGACACACTAGTGAATGGGGAATAAAGTTGTCTTGGATGCTAAAGGACCATGGGCACCAAGAAGCCCTACTGGTACTTTCAATAAGTCCTACTCAATGGGATTTCTGAGAGCTAGTCAGAGGCCCTGTCTCCTTTCCACGCCATTCTGCAAAGACAATTGCTACTTAAAAATCCATGACAATACACTGAAAAAATCAAAGGTTACAGGCAAGTTGTAGTAAGGAATTAGCATTTAAAAAACCTTAGAAATTCACTGAAAAAAAAACAAATATTACAGAGCTGCTTCAGTTAGGAAATAGGATTAAAAAATCTTAGCTATTCACTGAAAAACCAAAGATTACAGGCTGATATTTCACAAAACCAGAGAAATTCAGCAGTCATAGTTAGCTGAACAAACTATAACTGTGCCCCTGGAATTCACTGCTTATGACCTCACATATTACATCACTCATGACATGATCAGTGACATCACTGATGACATCTCAAATGACATCACTGATGGCATCACAGATAACATCATCTGGTAACTGTGAGTCTATCTAAAAAGTTTATGAGTGTTAAATATATATTCACCGAGGTGTTTTGAGGAATCACTGGGTGTATGAGCGGCTGAATGGATGTTTTAGTGGGTGCATGATTTCGTGTTGATGAAAGGCTGCCTGAACGGGAAGTGAATATTGTTAGGATCTGCATATGCTCCAAACACAGAACAGGCAACATTCTGGTGTGCGTTATCCGGAATACTATCCCGCTGGTGTGATATTCCTTGGCTGCTAGTTGGAGGGAGACTTCAACGCAGTACTAGACATAAACCTAAACAGGTCCTTCCCCCCACTACAACAAACAACTGTCACATCCAATGCTAAGGCCTCAAAGGAGTGGCTGCACCATTGGGGTCTAGTCAACATATGTAGAACACTGCACTCTCAGACACAACTCTACTCCTATTACTCCCACCAGCAAAGGGCATCATGTCCTTATAGACCGCTTCGAATAGAGGGCAACACTCCTCACCAACTGCCTCCAAGCAAACTATCTAGGTCGCACACATTAACCCCAACCTCCACACACTACAATTACAAGGAGAGTGAACAGTACAAACCACTTATATAGAGACTACAATCCACAACGTTAGAAGACCCCCTTTCAGGGCATCATGAGGAACATCATTAGGAACAACCATAGACACTTATTTTGAAACAAACAGAGTCTCGTTCCAGACCAAGGTGTAGTGTTTAGGGCTTAGTTGGAGCATAAGCCGCCAGTTAGACCAAGAATCAAAACACATTGAATACATGCACATTAACCTGGAATCAGACATGGTACGCAATACTAGCTCCAAACTTGCCTTAGAACATTTGAGACAAGAACACACCAAAGTCATGGAAATGCTGCATTGCCTGAACAATGCAGTGCACTCAGCACATACTCGTGCAACGGCTGACTGAGCTGGTAGGCTCCTAGGGAAACTGATCAGACATGAACCGGCACACCAGTCGGTTCTCTCACTGCGATCCATGGCAGGGCAATTACTAACTCACCAACACAAAATTCATCAAGATTTCATCATGCATTACACCTGAATATTATAAAGCATACTAGACAGTAGTAGCCCCACACTTGCTGTCATTGTATCATAGCTCACAAGAGATATCTATCCTTACAGAGATGCTTTGTGAGTCCTTGCTAGTCTCACTGCCCAACCCAGATAGAGACCCGGAATCACTAAGCTCATATTGTTTGCTAGCATTACTGAATACAGACTACAAGGTAGTAGCCAAAATATTAGCGAGCAGATTGGCCCCATTAGTACAACAACTAGTCCAGGCGGATCAAAATGGTTTCGTGCACACTCTGTACATCGCTGAACCGACAACGCTTCTTCCGAGTTGCTCAGTACTGGGCACACTCAGGTTGTCTGGTGCTTAATCTAGAGAAAGCATTTGACACACTAGAGTGAGACTTTCTAATTGTCGCCCTCACAGGTATGGACTGGGCACACATTTTCGGGGCCTTGTTAAACTAATATACACCCAATCTACTTTTAAAGTTAAGACAGGCCCTTACATGTCTAACTGTCTAACTGGATCCCAATTGGGCAGGGTACCAGGCAGGGTTGCTCACTCTCCCCGCTGTTGTTTCACTAGACATCAAACTGCTTGCCGAATCCCTATGTAAAACAAAAGAGGAATGGGGTATCGCTCAGGGAGACGGCACACATGAATTCGCCCTGTATGCAGAAAACCTGTTAATATATTTGAGAGCCTTATTAAGCATTGGAAAGGGTATTATCAGAATTTTCTTCCCTGTCAGAACTACGAGTGAACTGGGGGAAGTCATGCATGTACCCATTTGCAGGCACAAACCCCTGACCCAGCATTAGTGGTCAATAGCACACCGGTACACTGGCAACAGTCGGCATTCTGCTACTTAGGAATCCGAATCTACCGTAAACCAGAGGATCTCCTGGAATGGGACCTTACACGTGCCATAACTGCGGTCAGATCACCATTGGCATTCTGCCGCACCCTTCCACTTGCGCCGCATGGGTCGAATTGCACTCCTTAAAATGGTAGTACTTCCAAGACTACTATACCATTTTTAAAACGTACCTCTATATATTAAACCCTCAATATTTTGCATGCTTGAGTGTGACATGCTGCATTTTTTTATGGTATGTCTAACACAGCAGAGTAGCGCTCGATAAACTCTACTTGCCAATAGACCAAGGAGGACTGGCCTTACCCAACATGGAGCACTATTAACCAGAGGCACAATTACAATGAGTAGCCTGATGGGTCAGCGGACTGCACTTAGCAGACACTGCTACGCAACAACCTGGACACACACACCCCCAAGTCATAACTTTGAATCACCCTGGCAGAAAAGGAGCAGCACCTACCCAGCAAATGCTAGCATGTGCTTACAACTGTTTTCCCCACAGTCTAAGGCTCACAAAAACTGTTGTCCCATATGCACCTTACCTGCAACACTGCGCAATCACTACCACAGAACTCACTACCTGGGAGGATGCACGAATACAGACTCTTAGAGATCTGTATCACGAGAAACAGCTAATGCCTTTTGACACACTAGCCGAGGAATGCGACCTACCACAAGGCCAATTCCTCTTACATGCCTCACTGATGAAGACACCGTGGACATTATTGGGAGACATGACTCAGGAGCCCACAACACACCTCACAATTCAATACTTACATGTGATGGGTACCGGTAGACATCTCAGAAAATGGTTCGCAGAATCACTACAGACGGACACTGCACACCCATTGTTATCACTCAGGCACTATTGGGATGTGGACCTGCATAGACAAAGCACAGATCATGAATGTGAATGGACGGCCATCATTGAGGGACCCAGGCACATCGCAAGGAACACCAGGTTTCATTTAATACAGAATTTCATAATAAAAAGAGCATACATGATACCAGATAAGATTAACAAATATTTCCGCTGGCCCGATGCCAACTGCCCCAGATGTGGGCTAGTAGGCGGAGACCTATTACATATGTTATGGACCTGCACTGCACTTACCCTTATTGGAAAAAAGTCACAATGCACTTATCATGATGCACTGGCCGTGCCGTGGAGCGCACTTGGGAGGTCTGCCTATTGAGCTTATACCAGAGATCCAAAAAGCACAAATTGTCATCCTGTTTCATAGATCTTGGGTTATCAAGGCCAAACACCTAGTTATCAGGCGCTGGAAGTCTCCAGAACCCCCAGCTAAGAAAGCTTGGCTTTAATCACTAGTCTGTTTGTCCCAGGCGGAAAGTGTAGCACTAGGTCGAGAAGACACCCTATGCTTGAGAACACTACAGTTGGCAGTGGCATGGGATGCAATACTATTAGATCTCTGCAACTTCTTGCAGGAGAGTATGGAAATGAATGAGGCCTCCCAAGAGGCAAGTGAGACGCAAATACATATGGCTAGTACAGAGAAAGGCACACAGTGTCTTAAACACCACGTGCCTCACATACATGTTCAGGACAAATTACAATCATCCAAATAGATAAAAAGACAAGGCAAGCATCACATAAACCTATCACATAATTGCCACAAAGAGCGGAACAAGAACAATCACTGATGAGTGTTTATCAATACTTAAATCCTCACCCTCAATCTCCTTCTACTAACACTTTACCAAACCCGGCATCCTACATGTAACACACGAAAAGCTCATTAAACATGTGGTAGCTGGGTAGCAAAGTTCAATTTGTATTTCTCTCCTGAAATGTATACATGCACATGCTTATTATTGATACCCTTTAAATTAAAACTCAACACAAATTTCAACAAACGAAAATCACATCCACAGAAGAAATACTGCCGGTTTGTCTTTTGAAACCCAGTTCATCTTGCTAAATGCATACCTTTCAATGTCGTGGGTTGCACAATAAGTATTATAAATATTCCAGTACCATAGAGCAATCAAGACAGGAAGTTTACATTGCTGGCGTAAAGTTTTCTAATGCATTCAAGATGTCAAAAGAGAATATCATTCCATTTCTCCACCTCCCTGCAATACCCATACAGTACCCTGCTCCATAATCTCTGTAGTGAATGTGGCAGAGATGGGATTACCGGAGCACCTTCAACTCAGCTCTGAATTTTGTCTTACCACAGCAGAGGCTGGCTGCTGCCACCTTGTCCTCAGCTCACGTCTGTACTGGGCTCGAGGGAAACCGGTAGTTACTTCTTGAGTGGAAACTCTGGTGGCCATCAGATATGTCAGACCCTCCCTCCACTCTTAGCACTGTCAAAAATCTAGGCTTCCTGATGGACAGTACACTCTCGATGAGCTTTCAGGTCCAGTCTGTAGTAGACTCCTGTTGTGGGCTTCTACAAATGCTTAGAAAATTTCTCCCTATTTTGCCTCTTTGACATAGGAAGTCCGTAGTCCAGGCATTGATCATCTCAAGACTGGATTAAGTCAATGTCCTGTACCTTGGCCTCCCTGAATATTTGCGCAAACACTTATAGGTGGTCCAGAATACAGCCACTAGAGAGGTCCTTTTACTCAAGCCTAGGATTTATATCTCTCCTCACCTCAAGGCTTTGCACTGACTTCCTGTACATAAAAAGGATTCGTTTTAAGGACCTGGGTCTCTTCTTTAAGGCCCTTCAGGGAAACTGGGTGGAGTATCTAAGAAGGAGAGCTATGCACTATGTGCCGCCAAGAACACTGAGGTCCCCCACGTTGAGCCTGGCAGCTGTCCCCAGGATATACTGCGCCTGTTCTGGTGGCCGCTCCTTTCGGTTACATGGAGCCCTCTTGGAACCTTCTTCCTTTGAGTCTCAGGACATAACCGTTTTCAGGAAAATGCTTAAAACCTGGCTATTCTGTAACTAACGCCCGACCTCCCGCCCCCTGAGGCAGCAATGGGTCTGATAGAGTCTTTTCAGCGCCAGGACACTCTTTCTGAGTAGCTGCCCACTCCACAAATGCTCTTTCGTTCATTCCTTACTTCTTCACTCCTTGTGAAAAGACAAAATTAGTTTTTCCTTACCTGCAGACCCAGAAATAAAAAAAGAAGAGCTTTGTTAAATATTGGGCTTTGGGTTGACCAGGTCCTGGGGCATTTTTTAAAGAGGGACGGAAAGCCCATGGCCCCCTCCTGGGGTTTAACATTGCTCTGGGGACCATCACCTCCCCAGGGCTTCTTTGTAATTGAATGTGGGGGAGGCCCATACAGCCTTCCCTGCTGCCCTTGGGACCACCACCTTTCAAGGGCTAATTTTCATTTTAAATAGGGCGAGCCTCTCGAGCACCCCAGCCCTGGGGACCACCTCAATCACCCTGAAGCTTTACCCCAGAAAATGTGGGGGGTATCCAGACGTGCCACAGGGCCAATCCCCTCCCTCTCCCTGGGGCTTTAATTTTAATTAATGAGGGGGTCCCTGTGGACCCCTAAATCCCCAAGGACCACCCCCTCCCTGAGACTTTTCAAAAATCAAAAGCAGGGGGCCACATGGCTCCCAGGCTCAAAATGAAAGACTGGAGGGGGCTGTGTGGGTCCCCCTCCTTGATCCAATAATGGCCCTAGATACCATCACCCCCCAGAGGCGGGTCCTGCTATGTCCTAGAGTGCCCACCCCAGGACACAGCTATTTGCTACAAATTGGCTGGAGCTTTACTGCTACTGCCAAGCCATAGCAAACTGTGCTCTGCTTGCGGGAAGTGGAGCAGAATTCATTTTACAGAGAGGAAGCTTCCTTTCTGTCATAGCAATGCCGGCTCCAACATGAAATTGGGGGAGACACAGGGGCAGCCTCTCTTACACTTAACTCAATACCCACATGAAAGCTGGCAGGGTTCACGAGGGCCTTCAGGCTCCCCTAGTGGTCCCAGTGGTAAGTGGGTGCCCTGGAGGTACCCATTTACAATTGGCCCCAGGGATGAGATTTTTGGGGTCCAATTTGGCCTGGGGACAGAAACCAGCAGCCCCCCTCCTTGTCTGTAACTGGCCAGACCCCAGAAAATGGGGTACCCAGTGCCAAACTCAGCACAGTCCCCCTTCCTAGTATTAATTAAAAATGTAAAAAAAGAAAACAGGCCCAGAGAGATGGGCTACCCAGTGCTAAATTCGGTCCAGGAGGATGGCCACATAACCCCCTACTTTTATATATATATTTTTTTAAAAGGCCAGGCCCTGGGTGATGGTTTTCCTGAGGCTGAAAACACCGCAGGAGAGGGGGGCACATGGTCCCCTCCGCTAATAAATAAAAAACAATGTTAAAAAAAGCCTGATTGGCAGGTAATTTTGAGGCTCCACCCCATTAAAAAAAGACCTGGCCCTGCAGGATGGGCTCCCCGGGGCCAAAACAGCCAGGGAAGGGGGCTATGCAGCCCCCTCTTCAAATAGAAAAAGAAAATTTAAAAAAGCCTAACTGACAACTCCTTTCAGCAGCACACTGCAAATGTGCATCCTGGCGCACTACCCGGTGGGGTTGAAGTCTGTTAGGCTGCTGAGGGTCCTTGGGGGGCAACTACCCCTCTTGCTTCCTCCAGTAATCCCCACACAGTGGGATTGCTGAGAGGGCTTCAGAGGCCAAGCCCCCTTTTCCCACCACTCTGCAAACATACCTCCTTGCACACTACTGGTTGGGAAGTTCCCTTGATTACAGAGGGTCCATGAGTGTCAACTACTCCTCCTGTTTCCTCCAGTAAGTCACATACAGTGGGATTGCTGAGAGTTCTTTAGAGGCCATGCCCTCTTTCTACACCACTCTGCAACTATGCCTCTTGGCACACTGCTAGTTGGGCGATGAAGTCCCCTTGGCTCTTGAGGGTCATTGGGGCCCAACGGCTCCTCCTGTTACTTCCAGTAAGTCCCCACAGCGTGATTGCTGAGAGGTCTAAAGAGGTCATGCCCTCTTTCGCCACTGTTCTGCATTCATACCTCCTGGTGCACTACTGTTTGGGGATGAAATCCCCTTTATATCATAGGGTCCTTGTGTGCCAACTACTGATCCTGTTACCTTCAGTAATTCTCACGCAGCAGGATTGCTGAAAGGTTGTCAGAGACCACGCCCCTTTTCTCCACCACCCTACAAACATGCCTCCTGGGGCACAACTGGCTGGGGATGAAGTCCTTTTGGCTGCTCAGGGTCCTTGGGGGAGAGGTATCTAAACTACTTTTTCAGCTAGTTCACAGACTTCAGTAAAACTCACTCTCATCAGCCGCTAGGTAATAACAAATAAGGACAGTCAGACTTGGCCATTATAGTCAGTGCAAAACCAAACACTGCAATAACATTTATCTGTGAATAAACACATTTTTGTGTTAGACTGGACTCTACTTAGATAATAATTGGCGAAAAACTACTTAAATAAGAAAAGTCTAGTGTCCTGCCAGGGCCCTTGGCATTCCTATGGATGCCAGAGGGGGGATGACAAGATTGATTAAATAATAAAAAAATAATGATATCCATTTTTCAGACGGCCTAATCCATGTGGCAACACATGTAGAAAAAAGTAACACCCAATGTTCACCTAGGGGGGATGGGAACCCATTGAAGCTATTGGTGTGTATTTTGCACTAAAAGTAGCCCCAAAATAAGGCAGAGTAGGACTTTGCACTGCGCTATGCAAGGGAACATAATTTAGAAAGTAAATAGGCATCCCATGCAATCTCCCATGGGTTTTGATAGAAACTCCAATTTATTAGCAATGGCACACAAGAATTTGCAACAAAAATATACACATCCTCCAGGCAGGCATAACACTAATAAACAATTTTCTTCACTTAATACTTGTATACCTTTGCAGGTTTGCTGTAGTGTGCAGCACACATATAAAGTTGTAAAAGAGTTAAAAAATGTCAAAGCATATTATATTGTACTAGATGAATCTCCTTCCAGTACAAAGACTATGCTTAATATCACGCACACATGCTTGTGAGCATTGGTGCATTGGAGACTAAATTGTACCAGTGAATGGAGAGAGAAAAACAGAACGACATCTTAGTAGGTATATTCTGCTTTCTCCCTTCCTCAAAACAATTGAAGAGGTTTTGGTGGCTATGGTGCATTGTGTGAAATCTTTGTAACTTTGAAACAAGGTCCTGATTTGCTAAGGGATTGCATCTCTGTTGCATCATGTAAGGCAACTCAAGCCAACGCAAGCCCTTAAGTCAGATTTAGTACACCACGAAAGCTGAGTTTAGTTTCCCTGCTGGCTTAGTAATCTGGAATAATGCAAGGCAGCACAAGTCTCAGCCTTGCATTATTGCATTGGGAAGATGATCTACAGGTGGAGTATGGGTGATCTCATGAATCCAATCATACTTTTTCCCACATTCCCAGATTTACTTAGAATAGTAAACCTCAGAATCCATCAACATGGAACAGCATCTCAACAAAAGTACAATGAGAAGAAATATGTCCAATTCTTCTTGCTATTTCCTCTTTCTACATGTGCTGCATTCTACAGCACTCTAGAAAGATGAACATGCCTCTGAGGAGTGTTTTTGTGCAGAAAGGGACAACTTCCTGAACAAGGCGTAAGGGTGCCTGCAATGGAATTAGGCAACATTCAGTGTGCCAGCACAAGGAGAGAGCAGGAATGTGTAATATCGTATTAGCTATGACTCTTTCTTGATCTCTCCCTGTCATGTAGTGTGGGCAGGAAGTTGTCTTGCTATGTTGTGTGACTTTTTAGTAAATCTGAGCCTTGGACTGAAGATTAAAAACTTAGGGGCCCATTAGCATGGCAGGCAGATCGCACCAATCTGCCTGCCAAAACACCCCACCAGCCTTTTACCCACCCCCACATTAGCATGGCGGGGGTACTGCGTCAGACAGAAAGACCGTCTGTCGCTTTTCTGCAGGTAGGCAATCGTCACTATTGCCTACCAGGTGGAAAAGTGCTATAATATGGTGGCGGTGTTTTGCAGACACCGCCATCCATATTATGATGTGGGCGATGTTATGCCTTTCCATGGCAGAGAATTCGCCATGCACAGGCTTGTGGGAATCGCTTTGGGGCCTGTTGTGGGCCCCTGGAGGTGGTGGGTGGCTGCACTTGGGTGGTATCCATGGTTCCCCCCTACATTGGCATTCACCAGGTGGCAGGCACCTCGCAGTGTCTGTCACGTTTTGCATGCCAATGCACGCCATGCATATTCTACATTGTGGTGAGTGCTGCTCAAGGCACCGCCTGCCACAATCTTGAATATGCGGGATGCAACCACCAGGGTGTGGGTCACATCCTAATTGGAATGCAGGACCGCCGCACCACTGGCGGACGGTCCCAGTACCGCTTGGGTGGGGGGCGGACTTCAGTCCGCCCACCATTCTAATGGACCCCTTCGTCTTTTGAATAAAACATCAAAAATCCTCAAAGGTGACTTCCCGCAGTTAAAAATCTAAAGAAAATCAAACAGCTGGGAATTGCTGGATAAACAACACATTTCCTCATTGGAAAAAATGAAACTTAAAGCAAACGGTGGAATATTCTACAGATTCTAAAGCTGAAACTATAATACAAATCTTTCATCTATTTTCTGAAATGGAGGAAGTGCTTCACTATGAAGAAACATTTTGTCGCTGTGACAAAGTAAAAAAAGGAAGTGACACAAGTGTTACAGATTGTGTGAATTGGAAGAATGAGTGATGCTCTTCCTATGGTGAGTGTGGGAAGAGTGCTTATCAATGCCTTGTTATTCAACCTTTTGGCAAAAAGCTTTGTCTTTACTTCATAAAAGGATTAATTCAGTTGCATTGAAGAATAACCATCTCTTTGCAGCCTACAGGATGTACTGGATGCCAAAGAAGGCTGGCAAAATAAAGAAACTCCCAATGACATTTGCATGAAATGCTGGTGTCGATTGGAGTCCATAAGTAATCAAGTAATGTAAATAATTGGTCAAGCTGTGAATAAAAGCACAGTATTCATTATTTTCATTTTCCCGGAAACTAGAGGATTCTGGGTAATGATCTAGGTTTCCGGTTTTATGGAATGCTATGAGCAAGAACTTTGTTTTGTAAATCTGGACTGGAGAGGATGCACTTTGTGCCAGGTTCTGGTTTGATCTAATAGCATGAACAATCTATTTAGATATGGGTATTAAAATCCACTAGCAACCAGTATTACAATCCTTCATTTGGCAGATTAAGAGAAGCTTTTCTATCATTTATGTGATAATGTCATGTTTCTAACATTGAAAACTATTTATATGACTGTTAGACCTGACATCCTTAGGGTGGTCTTCCCACAACATTTTGCCTGCTTACCTCTACTTTTTGCTGTATCTTTTTGTTAGTCTTAAGACTCTGGGCACTTTAACACTACTGATCAGTGTTAAAGTGCATGTGCTTCTTCCCTAAACTTGGTGACACTTGCATCTACATGATTGGCATATTTAGTTTACTTTTAAGTCCCTTGTAAAGTGGCATACCATATACCCAGGGCCTGCGATCTAAATGCTACTAGTGGGCATGCAGCACTGATTGTGCCACCCACAAAAGTAGCCTTTCAAACCTGTCTGAGGCCAGTCATTGCAAGTTCTGTGTAAACAGTTTTTTGCAACTTTCACTTGACACCTAAACCTACTTGCCAAGCCTTAAATTTCCCTTTTATTACACATAGGTTACCACTAAGGTAAGCCCTTGGTAACCCTATGGGCAGGATGCTGTATAAGTAATAGTTCACTTTTAATTTCCACTTGTCAATCAATCAACCATGGCATTTATAAAGCGCACTTCTCACCGTGAGGGTCTCAAGGCGCTGGGGGGTGGGGAATGCTGCTCGAAAAGCCAGGTCTTGAGGAGTCTTCTGAAGGTCATCGGGTCTTGGGTCTGCCCTAGGTGGATGGGGAGGGTGTTCCAGGTCTTGGCGGCGAGGTGGGAGAACGATCTGCCACATGAGGTCGCTCTTGGGATGCGGGGAGATGTCCTGGTTGAGACAAACCGCTAAATTGATAATTCACCGCTGTGAGGCTTACTCCTCTCGTAGGCTCGCATTGGGAATTTCTCTGAACAATTTTAAATTATAATTCCTAATTAGAAAAAATTATCCACATCATGCTCATATCTTTGGAATAGTAATGTGAAATCCTTTGTCATGGTAAAGTTGGATTTAGCATAACTATTTTAGAAATTACACTTTTAAAAAGTGGACATTTCTCTGCTCTCGACTTTTACTCTTTATGCCTGCAGCCTGTCTCTAATACACGTCTTAGGGTGGGTGACAGCTACACTTTGTGCTTTCCCCTAGACAGTCACAAACATGGAATGGATTGGTGTGACAAAGGACTCATCTGCATTCATCTGCATTCTGGTAGCCTTCTTGGGCAGGAACTGGGAGTGGGAGCTAACTGATCTGAATTGGCTGGGTTTTGTCTCCACGAAAAGTACTGTTTACCCGACACAAATAGCTTGGCAGGCAAATCTGGGATGGAGGTAGGCCTGGGCGGTAAATTCCGATACGCTCTCAGAATTTGCGTAATTTGGGTAATTTTGTGTTCTGCGGAGAACGCAGAATTGCCAAAAATGCCACGATCCGCTGCTTTTCGGAATCTTTTGCTTGTTTGTGCTTTCAAAATGCATGTTCGCAAGATATTTCTCCCCGAGCACGCAAACAGTATTCGCAAACAGGAAAAAAGTATCACGAATGAGCGGTACAAGCAATTCCGTGTGCTCGCTGAACTTTTGCGTGCTCACTGAGATTTTTTACCATTTCGCGTAGCTTTGCGTAGCGCGACTATACAAGTTCCACCCACCCCTAGATGGAAGGAGACCTGTGCATGGATCAATGTTACAATATCGACTCCTAAAACCTCAAACTACAGAAATATCGCAGAATAAATATTGTATGCAAAAATATTGATGCCGTATACTTAAAAAAGAAATTGCACAAACATTGTATAAAAAAATATTGAAGACAGCAATATCGACAACATTAATCTAGCTTACAAAAATATCGATAACATTGAAATAAAATGAAATACACAAATATCGATAAATACATATAAACTATATAAAAAAACATGTAAATTTAAAAAAATTAATAATTTTTACATGTTGCTTAGCCAAGTTCTTGGGACAAGCATGGTCCATTAGACTGAAAGCTCTTGCAAGAGTGGTTTAATTTTAATCAATGCTGGGACAGCGGCAAAGTCATGATTTATCATTATTGTCAGGGTCTGACATGTGCCTACCTGACTGCAGTCTAACAAGACTCCATCACCCAGAAGGCCATCCTTCCGGGAGGTTCCGGAATTGCCTTATAATCACGTGGCACACGGGGTGCCTCGTACGTGATTCTCGTCCTTGGGAGGAAGTGGTTCTGGCGGGTGCCCTGTCCCTGCGGAGCCGCTGGATTTCTCTGTTTCCCCGTAGTAACACAGCGGCTGCTGTGTTGAGTTTTGTGCCTTGTTCGTGTCTGCTCGCCCGAGCGAGAACACCCTGTTCATTCGTCTATCTTTATTGTTCCTCGGCGGCGGCAGGGAGACGCTGGATAGCCCCCTCTTGGCCCGTCCCGGGAAGCGCTCGGGGTCCTCTTTGCTTTGCTCCTCGGTGGACCGGGAGCCACTGGATTGCCACCCGCTGTGTCTGGCCACCACCTTTTGTTTGGTATTCTACTCGGCGGAGTAGAAATGTTCATTTCTGCCTTTGTTTCTATCAATTCTCGGCTGAGAACCAGAACTCCTGCTTCTTCTACTGTCACCTTGCGGAGTTCGCATCGGAGCGAGTCTTGGGGTATTCAATTACGCTCTGGAGAATTCTGGACTTTGTGCTGAGTGTCCGGTAAGAGCGGATAATTTCTCAAGAGGCTATGAGCTTATGAACTATTTGTTTTTTGCCTTGCTGTTGCTGAATTATTTATTCCAGGGGAGGCAGTGTCAGCAGTGATTTCCTTTTGGATTGCCAGCTTGCTTTATTATTTGTTTCACTCCAGGGGAGGTAGTGTCAGCAGTGATTTCCTTTTGGATTGCCAGCATGCTTTATTATTTCTTTCACTTAAAAAACACCTTCATGTTTATTGATGACTTAATCCCCTATTGCTGGTGCTGGAGAAGGTCTTGCTTTGTTCTAAGGGTAGTGGATGGCTGGTATGTATGTTTTTTTGCTTGAGATACATTTATGAATGTTGAGAAAGGGGTCTAGAGTTTAACGAAGTGTTCTTTGAACCATAGGGAAGTCCTACCTTGCGGTGAGAGAGAACATCTTATCAAGAGGAAAGGAAATAAAGGGTTCATCTCCTGAATGATTACCAGGTATTGAATCAAGCGAGAATTACATGAGAGTAGTGAGGAGATTACATGGGCCGGCTCATGATTGGCTGTGTTTGTTCCTTGTGGATAGAAGGTTCCAAGTCCACTGTCCCCCCTTTAAATAGGAGGTACGATCCTTAAAGCAAGGGGTTCCTCAGTTCTCTATTCTGAACCCTACTTTATTCAATCTCTATATGGAACCCCTGGCGAAGATAGTGGAAGCTTACGGGGTGGAGATCGAGTCCTACGCTGACAACACGCAGTTGGTGGTGACTCTATCCCAAACCCTAATTTCTCCGCCTGTCTAGCTGAACTGGCAGGCTGGATGAATAACAACTACCTACGCCTCAATGGGAGCAAAACCGAGCTTCTAGTGATGGGGAGAACGCCGTCAATCTGGTCTTCAGCGCGGTGGCCACCCAAATTAGGGCCCACTCCCAACCCCTCTGAGCAGGTGAAAAACCTGGGAGTACGACTGGACGTCAATCTGTCCTTTGAACACCATATAAGAGGGGTTGCAGACAAGTGCTATGGCATTCTAAATAGTCTGCATAAAACCTTGGACCTACTCCCCGCTACTTGTAGGAAAACGCTAATTCATACCCTTGTCACATCCCACCTGGACCATGGGAACTCATTGTATATCGGTCTGAGTAAGAAAGGACTGCACCAACTTCAGTGCGTTCAAAATGCGGCCGCCAGGTTGGCATTAAATCTTCCCCGGAAGTAATCCGGGAGCCGTGCCTTAGCCACCTTGCATTGGGTTCCCATCCGTGAACGTATTGGGTTCAAAACGATGTGCATGGCACAGTGCATCGCACAGGGAAAGGGACCTGTCTATCTACAAAATTTGCTGACCATGTATCGTCCTAAGCGGCTACTGAGATCCCTAGGTAGTATGCTCTTCCAGGTTCCGCATATTTATAGAGCACGGATGGGCGGTCGCTCTTTTAGATACCTGGCCAGTAATTTCCCAAGTAGTTAGGTCCTACTTCTCTCTGGCCCTTTTTGTGCTCCCTGTCGGACAGTTATTGTAGATTTTCTTGGTCTGTATCCATAGCGCGGGGACACACTGTTCTAATTGTAACCAGGCGCTTTATAAACTTTATTATTATTATTTTATTAATATTACATGTATTAATGTGTGGTGCTTTTTGTTACAGATATCCCTCTTCCACTGCTGTTCCCACCCAATCCTATCCCTCGCTTGATTACTTCTGTACTCTGTATACACTTAAGTCAGCCAGAGTACGGGGAAATCAGGAGGTGGACCCTTTTGAGCATCATCCCGATCCTGAGAAGCCTGATCATCATGACAGAATCACATACCCACGAAGGCCTCTCCTCCTGGTCAGGAGGATACTCAGAGATGGCTACATTAGATGATGTACTACAGGCACAGGACCTGGTACAACAAGAACTAGCTACATCACGGGCTGAGACAGCAGCCCGGAAAGAGAGAATGTATAGGCAGACAAGGAATTCTTTCGATGCTTCTGTAGGTGCTCAGCAGATTCAGGAGACGGTTCCGCCCCCAATACCCTTAGCTAGTCCGGAAAGATATTCGGGAGACCCCCATAAAATACAGGCTTTTCTGACTCAAATCTCAATACACTTTTCTTGCCGACCTGCATCTTTCCCGACAAATTTGTCCAGAGTAGCCTTTGCCATCTCATACCTAACAGAGGATACGGCCAATAGGGCGGGTCCTTTGGTTAGGAATGATGACCCTTTGCTCTCCGATTGGACAGCCTTTCGAAAAGAATTTGAGCGGTTGCTCGATCGGAGAGCCACCACACCTAGCGCCGACCTAGAACTGCTAGTGCTACGCCAGGGTAGGAAGGACCTGGTTACATACATGACCACGTTCAATCGACTAGTAGCTGAGATCGCCTGGCCGGAAGAAAAAAGAATGGCCCTGTAGTAAACATCATTGAGGCACGGTTGGCATTGGATTGTGGTGATGTTTGTGTGTTTATCGACTTTTTGGGGTGTTCTTGGGGCCTGGTCATGTGGGTGGGGGCCATTTTGAGGCCTGTTCCAGGCAGGGCCTTGCCATGTGGTTTGGGGTCAAGGTGCCATTTTGAAGCCAGGCAGTGTGCTCAGGCTTGCACGCAGTTTGCCTTGCTTTCATCCTTAATGCCCAGATGTACTCAGTGGTGCATGGACCAAGTCTTTCTGTGGGGTGTCTTAAATTTATACATCATTGAGGGTATGGATGGCATTGGATTGTGGTGATTTTTGTGTGTTTTATTTACTTTTTTGGGGTGTTCTTGGGGCCTGGCCATGTGGGTGGGGGCCATTTTGAGGCCTGGTCCATGCAGGGCCTGGCCATGTGGCTGGGGGTCAAGGGGCCATTTTGAAGCCAGGCAGTGTGCTCAGGCCTGCACAAAGTTTGCCTTGCTTTCATCCTTAATGCCCAGGGGTACTCAGTGGTGCATAGACCGAGTCTTTCTGTGGGGTGTCTTGAATCTAAACATCATTGAGGACATGGATGGCATTGGATTGTGTTGATTTTTGTGTGTTTTTCGACTTTTGGGGTGTTCTTGGGGCCTGGCCATGTGGGTGGGGGCCATTTTGAGGCCTGGTCCAGGCAGGGCCTGGCCATGTGGCTGGGGGTCAAGGTGCCATTTTGAAGCCAGGCCGTGTGCTCAGGCCTGCACGGAGTTTGCCTTGCTTTCATCCTTAATGCCCGGAGGTACTCAGTGGTGCATGGACCAAGTCTTTCTGTGGGTTGTCTTAAATTTAAACATCATTGAGAGCATGGATGCCATTGGATTTTGGTGATTTCTGTCTTTTTTTTACTTTTTGGGGTGTTCTTGGGCCCTGGCCATGTGGGTGGGGGCCATTTCGAGGCCTGGTCCATGCAGGGCCTGGCCATATGGCTGGGGGTCAAGGGGCCATTTTGAAGCCAGGCAGTGTGCTCAGGCCTGCACACAGTTTGCCTTGCTTTCATCCTTAATGCCCAGGGGTACTCAGTGGTGCATAGACCAAGTCTTTCTGTGGGGTGTCTTGAATCTAAACATCATTTAGGACATGGATGGCATTGGATTGTGTTGATTTTTGTGTGTTTTACGACTTTTTGGGGTGTTCTTGGGGCCTGGCCATGTGGGTGGGGGCCATTTTGAGGCCTGGTCCATGCAGGGCCTCGTTATGTGGCTGGGGGTCAAGGGGCCATTTTGAAGCCAGGCAGTGTGCTCAGGCCTTCACCCAGTTTGCCTTGGTTTCATCCATTATGCCCAGGGGTACTCAGTGGAGTATCGACCAAGATTTTCTGTAAGGTGTCTTGAATTTAAACATCATTGAAGGCATGGATGGCATTGGATTATGGTGATTTTTGTCTATATTTTGACATTTTGGGGTGTTCTTGGGGCCTGGCCATGTGGGTGGGTGCCATTTTGAGGCCTGGTCCTGGCAGGGCCTGGCCATGTGGCTGGGGGTCAAGGGGCCATTTTGAAGCCAGGCAGTGTGCTCAGGCCTTAACCCAGTTTGCCTTGGTTTCATCCATTATGCCCAGGGGTACTCAGTGGTGCATGGACCAAGTCTTTCTGTGGGGTGCCTTGAATGTAAACATCAATGAGGGCATGGATGGCATTAGATTGTGGTAATTTATTTGTGTGTTTTTCGACTTTTTGGGGTGTTCTTGGGGCCTGGCCATGTGGGTGGGGGCCATTTTGAGGCCTGGTCCAGGCAGGGCCTGGCCATGTGGCTGGGGGTCAAGGTGCCATTTTGAAGCCAGGCCGTGTGCTCAGGCCTGCACGGAGTTTGCCTTGATTTCATCCTTAATGCCCGGAGGTACTCAGTGGTGCATGGACCAAGTCTTTCTGTGGGTTGTCTTAAATTTAAACATCATTGAGAGCATGGATGCCATTGGATTTTGGTGATTTCTGTCTGTTTTTTTACTTTTTGGGGTGTTCTTGGGGCCTGGCCATGTGGGTGGGGGCCATTTCGAGGCCTGGTCCATGCAGGGCCTGGCCATATGGCTGGGGGTCAAGGGGCCATTTTGAAGAAAGGCAGTGTGCTCAGGCCTGCACACAGTTTGCCTTGCTTTCATCCTTAATGCCCAGGGGTACTCAGTGGTGCATAGACCAAGTCTTTCTGTGGGGTGTCTTGAATCTAAACATCATTTAGGACATGGATGGCATTGGATTGTGTTGATTTTTGTGTGTTTTATGACTTTTTGGGGTGTTCTTGGGGCCTGGCCATGTGGGTGGGGGCCATTTTGAGGCCTGGTCCAGGCAGGGCCTCGCCATGTGGCTGGGGGTCAAGGGGCCATGTTGAAGCCAGGCAGTGTGCTCAGGCCTTCACCCAGTTTGCCATGGTTTCATCCATTATGCCCAGGGGTACTCAGTGGAGTATCGACCAAGATTTTCTGTAAGGTGTCTTGAATTTAAACATCATTGAAGGCATGGATGGCATTGGATTGTGGTGATTTTTGTCTATATTTTGACATTTTGGGGTGTTCTTGGGGCCTGGCCATGTGGGTGGGTGCCATTTTAAGGCCTGGTCGATGCAGGGCCTGGCCATGTGGCTGGGGGTCAAGGGGCCATTTTGAAGCCAGGCAGTGTGCTCAGGCCTTAACCCAGTTTGCCTTGGTTTCATCCATTATGCCCAGGGGTACTCAGTGGTGCATGGACCAAGTCTTTCTGTGGGGTGCCTTGAATGTAAACATCATTGAGGGCATGGATGGCATTAGATTGTGGTAATTTATTTGTGTGTTTTTCGTTTTTTTGGGGTGTACTTGGGGCCTGGCCATGTGGGTTGGGACCATTTTGAGGCCTGGTCCAGGCAGGGCCTGGCCATGTGGCTGAGGGTCAAGGTGCCATTTTGAAGCCAGGCAGTGTGCTCAGGCCTGCGCGCAGTTTGCCTTGCTTTCATCCTTAATGCCCAGAGGTACTCAGTGGTGCATAGACCAAGTCTTTCTGTGGGCTGTCTTAAAATTGAACATCATTGAGGGCATGGATGCCATTGGATTGTGGTGATTTCTCTCTTTTTTTAACTTTTTGGGGTGTTCATGGGGCCTGGCCATGTGGGTGGGGGCCATTTTGAGGCCTGGTCCATGCAGGGCCTGGCCATGCGGCTGGGGGTCAAGGGGCCATTTTGAAGCCAGGCAGTGTGCTCAGGCCTGCACACAGTTTGCCTTGCTTTCACCCTTAATGCCCAGGGGTACTCAGTGGTGAATAGACCAAGTCTTTCTGTGGGGTGTCTTGAATCTAAACATCATTGAGGACATGGATGGCATTGGATTGTGTTGATTTTTGTGTGTTTTACGACTTTTTGGGGTGTTCTTGGGGCCTGGCCATGTGGGTGGGGGCCATTTTGAGGCCTGGTCCAGGCAGGGCCTCGCCATGTGGCTGGGGGTCAAGGGGCCATTTTGAAGCCAGGCAGTGTGCTCAGGCCTTCACCCAGTTTGCCTTGGTTTCATCCATTATGCCCAGGGGTACTCAGTGGAGTATCGACGAAGATTTTCTGTAAGGTGTCTTGAATTTAAACATCATTGAAGGCATGGATGGCATTGGATTGTGGTGATTTTTGTGTGTTTTACGACTTTTTGGGGTGTTCTTGGGGCCTGGCCATGTGGGTGGGGGCCATTTTGAGGCCTGGTCCAGGCAGGGCCTCGCCATGTGGCTGGGGGTCAAGGGGCCATTTTGAAGCCAGGCAGTGTGCTCAGGCCTTCACCCAGTTTGCCTTGGTTTCATCCATTATGCCCAGGGGTACTCAGTGGAGTATCGACGAAGATTTTCTGTAAGGTGTCTTGAATTTAAACATCATTGAAGGCATGGATGGCATTGGATTGTGGTGATTTTTGTCTATATTTTGACATTTTGGGGTGTTCTTGGGGCCTGGCCATGTGGGTGGGTGCCGTTTTGAGGCCTGGTCCAGGCAGGGCCTGGCCATGTGGCTGGGGGTCAAGGGGCCATTTTGAAGCCAGGCAGTGTGCTCAGGCCTTAACCCAGTTTGCCTTGGTTTCATCCATTATGCTCAGGGGTACTCAGTGGTGCATGGACCAAGTCTTTCTGTGGGGTGCCTTGAATGTAAACATCATTGAGGGCATGGATGGCATTAGATTGTGGTAATTTATTTGAATGTTTTTCGTCTTTTTGGGGAGTACTTGGGGCCTGGCCATGTGGGTGGGGACCATTTTGAGGCCTGGTCCAGGCAGGGCCTGGCCATGTGGCTGAGGGTCAAGGTGCCATTTTGAAGCCAGGCAGTGTGCTCAGGCCTGCGCGCAGTTTGCCTTGCTTTCATCCTTAATGCCCAGAGGTACTCAGTGGTGCATAGACCAAGTCTTTCTGTGGGCTGTCTTAAAATTGAACATCATTGAGGGCATGGATGCCATTGGATTGTGGTGATTTCTGTCTTTTTTTTACTTTTTGGGGTGTTCTTGGGGCCTGGCCATGTGGGTGGGGGCAATTTTGAGGCCTGGTCCATGCGTGGCATGGCCATGCGGCTGGGGGTCAAGGGGCCATTTTGAAGCCAGGCAGTGTGCTCAGGCCTGCACACAATTTGCCTTGCTTTCATCCTTAATGCCCAGGGGTACTCAGTGGTGCATAGACCAAGTCTTTCTGTGGGGTGTCTTGAATCTAAACATCATTGAGGACATGGATGGCATTGGATTGTGTTGATTTTTGTGTGTTTTTTGACTTTTTGGGGTGTTCTTGGGGCCTGGCCATGTGGGTGGGGGCCATTTTGAGGCCTGGCCCAGGCAGGGCCTGGCCATGTGGCTGGGGGTTAAGAGGCCATTTTAAAGCCAGGCAGTGTGCTCAGGCCTTCACCCAGTTGTCTTGCTTTCATTCAGTTTGCCCAGGGGTACTCAGTGGAGCATGGACAAAGATTTTCTGTAAGGTGTCTTGAATTTAAACATCATTGAGGGCATGGATGGCATTGGATGGTGGTGATTTTTGTGTGTTTTTCGACTTTTTGGGGTGTTCATGGGGCCTGGCCATGTGGGTGGGGGCCATTTTGAGGCCTGGTCCAGGCAGGGCCTCGCCATGTGGCCTGGGGTCAAGGGGCCATTTTAAAGCCAGACAGTGTGCTAAGGCCTTCACCCAGTTTGCCTTGGTTTCATCCATTATGCCCAGGGGTACTCAGTGGAGTATGGACAAAGATTTTCTGTAAGGTGTCTTGAATTTAAACATCATTGAAGGAATGGATGGCATTGGATTGTGGTGATTTTTGTCTGTATTTTGACTTTTTGGGGTGTTCTTGGGGCCTGGCCATGTGGGTGGGTGCCATTTTGAGGCCTGGTCCAGGCAGGGCCTGGCCAGGTGGCTGGGGGTCAAGGTGCCATTTTGAAGCCAGGCAGTGTGCTCAGGCCTTAACCCAGTTTGCCTTGGTTTCATCCATTATGCCCAGGGGTACTCAGTGGTGCATGGACCAAGTCTTTCAGTGGGGTGCCTTGAATGTAAACATCATTGAGGGCATGGATGGCATTGGATTGTGGTCATTTATTTGTGTGTTTTTCGTCTTTTTGGGGTGTACTTGGGGCCTAGCCATGTGGGTTGAGACCATTTTGAGGCTTGGTCCAGGCAGGGCCTGGCCATGTGGCTGGGGGTCAAGGTGCCATTTTGAAGCCAGGCAGTGTGCTCAGGCCTGCGCGCAGTTTGCCTTGCTTTCATCCTTAATGCCCAGAGGTACTCAGTGGTGCATAGACCAAGTCTTTCTGTGGGCTGTCTTAAATTTGAACATCATTGAGGGCATAGATGCCATTGGATTGTGGTGATTTCTCTCTTTTTTTTAAACTTTTTGGGGTGTTCTTGGGGCCTGGCCATGTGGGTGGGGGCCATTTTGAGGCCTGGTCCATGCAGGGCCTGGCCATGCGCCTGGGGGTCAAGGGGCCATTTTGAAGCCAGGCAGTGTGCTCAGGCCTGCACACAGTTTGCCTTGCTTTCATCCTTAATGCCCAGGGGTACTCAGTGGTGCATAGACCAAGTCTTTCCGTGGGGTGTCTTGAATCTAAACATCATTGAGGACATGGATGGCATTGGATTGTGTTGATTTTTGTGTGTTTTCTAACTTTTTGGGGTGTTCTTGGGGCCTGGCCATGTGAGTCGGGCCATTTTGAGGCCTCGTCCAGGCAGCGCCTTGCGGCTGGGGGTCAAGGGGCCATTTGGAAGCCAGGCAGTGTGCTCAGGCCTTAACCCAGTTTGCCTTGGTTTCATCCATTATGCCCGGGGGTACTCAGAGGTGCATGGACCAAGTCTTTCTGTGGGGTGCCTTGAATGTAAACATCATTGAGGGCATGGATGGCATTAGATTGTGGTAATTTATTTGTGTGTTTTTCGTCTTTTTGGGGTGTACTTGGGGCCTGGCCATGTGGGTGGGGACCACTTTGAGGCCTGGTCCAGGCAGGGCCTGGCCATGTGGCTGGGGGTCAAGGTGCCATTTTGAAGCCAGGCAGTGTGCTCAGGCCTGCGCGCAGTTTGCCTTGCTTTCATCCTTAATGCCCAGAGGTACTCAGTGGTGCATAGACCAAGTCTTTCTGTGGGCTGTCTTAAAATTGAACATCATTGAGGGCATAGATGGCATTGGATTGTGTTGATTTTTGTGTGTTTTCTAACTTTTTGGGGTGTTCTTGGGGCCTGGCCATGTGAGTCGGGCCATTTTGAGGCCTCGTCCAGGCAGCGCCTTGCGGCTGGGGGTCAAGGGGCCATTTGGAAGCCAGGCAGTGTGCTCAGGCCTTAACCCAGTTTGCCTTGGTTTCATCCATTATGCCCAGGGGTACTCAGTGGTGCATGGACCAAGTCTTTCTGTGGGGTGCCTTGAATGTAAACATCATTGAGGGCATGGATGGCATTAGATTGTGGTAATTTATTTGTGTGTTTTTCGTCTTTTTGGGGTGTACTTGGGGCCTGGCCATGTGGGTGGGGGCCATTTTGAGGCCTGGTCCAGGCAGGGCCTGGCCATGTGGCTGGGGGTCAAGGGGCCATTTTGAAGCCAGGCAGTGTGCTCAGGCCTGCACACAGTTTGCCTTGCTTTCATCCTTAATGCCCAGGGGTACTCAGTGGTGCATAGACCAAGTCTTTCTGTGGGGTGTCTTGAATCTAAACATCATTGAGGACATGGATGGCCTTGGATGGTGGTGATTTTTGTGTGTTTTTCAACTTTTTGGGGTGTTCTTGGGGCCTGGCCTTGTGGGTGGGGGCCATTTTGAGGCCTGGTCCAGGCAGGGCCTCGCCATGTGGCCTGGGGTCAAGGGGCCATTTTAAAGCCAGGCAGTGTGCTCAGGCCTTCACCCAGTTTGCCTTGGTTTCATCCATTATGCCCAGGGGTACTCATTGGAGTATGGACCAAGATTTTCTGTAAGGTGTCTTGAATTTAAACATCATTGAAGGAATGGATGGCATTGGATTGTGGTGATTTTTGTCTGTATTTTGACTTTTTGGGATGTTCTTGGGGCCTGGCCATGTGGGTGGGTGCCATTTTGAGGCCTGGTCCAGGCAGGGCCTGGCCATGTGGCTGGGGGTCAAGGTGCCATTTTGAAGCCAGGCAGTGTGCTCAGGCCTTAACCCAGTTTGCCTTGGTTTCATCCATTATGCCCAGGGTTACTCAGTGGTGCATGGAACAAGTCTTTCAGTGGGGTGCCTTGAATGTAAACATCATCGAGGGCATGGATGGCATTGGATTGTGGTCATTTATTTGTGTGTTTTTCATCTTTTTGGGGTGTACTTGGGGCCTGGCCATGTGGGGGGGGGGGGGGCATTTTGAGGCTTGGTCCAGGCAGGGCCTGGCAATGTGGCTGGGGGTCAAGGTGCCATTTTGAAGCCAGGCAGTGTGCTCAGGCCTTAACCCAGTTTGCCTTGGTTTCATCCATTATGCCCAGGGGTACTCAGTGGTGCATGGACCAAGTCTTTCAGTGGGGTGCCTTGAATGTAAACATCATTGAGGGCATGGATGGCATTGGATTGTGGTCATTTATTTGTGTGTTTTTCGTCTTTTTGGGGTGTACTTGGGGCCTAGCCATGTGGGTGGGGACCATTTTGAGGCTTGGTCCAGGCAGGGCCTGGCCATGTGGGGGGGGTCAAGGTGCCATTTTGAAGCCAGGCAGTGTGCTCAGGCCTGCGCGCAGTTTGCCTTGCTTTCATCCTTAATGCCCAGAGGTACTCAGTGGTGCATAGACCAAGTCTTTCTGAGGGCTGTCTTAAATTTGAACATCATTGAGGGCATAGATGCCATTGGATTGTGGTGATTTCTCTCTTTTTTCAACTTTTTGGGGTGTTCTTGGGGCCTGGCCATGTGGGTGGGGGCCATTTTGAGGCCTGGTCCATGCAGGGCCTGGCCATGCGGCTGGGGGTCAAGGGGCCATTTTGAAGCCAGGCAGTGTGCTCAGGCCTGCACACAGTTTGCCTTGCTTTCATCCTTAATGCCCAGGGGTACTCAGTGGTGCATAGACCAAGTCTTTCTGTGGGGTGTCTTGAATCTAAACAACATTGAGGACATGGATGGCATTGGATTGTGTTGATTTTTGTGTGTTTTTTAACTTTTTGGGGTGTTCTTGGGGCCTGGCAATGTGGGTGGGGGGCATTTTGAGGCCTGGTCCAGGCAGGGCCTGGCCATGTGGCTGGGGGTTAAGGGGCCATTTTAAAGCCAGGCAGTGTGCTCAGGCCTTCACCCAGTTGCCTTGCTTTCATCCAGTTTGCCCAGGGGTACTCAGTGGAGCATGGGCCAAGATTTTCTGTAAGGTGTCTTGAATTTAAAAATCATTGAGGGCATGGATGGCATTGGATTGTGGTGATTTTTGTGTGTTTTTCGACTTTTTGGGGTGTTCTTGGGGCCTGGCCATGTGAGTCGGGGCCATTTTGAGGCCTCGTCCAGGCAGCGCCTTGCCATGTGGCCTGGGGTCAAGGGGCCATTTAGAAGCCAGGCAGTGTGCTCAGGCCTTAACCCAGTTTGCCTTGGTTTCATCCATTATGCCCAGGGGTACTCAGTGGTGCATGGACCAAGTCTTTCTGTGGGGTGCCTTGAATGTAAACATCATTGAGGGCATGGATGGCATTAGATTGTGGTAATTTATTTGTGTGTTTTTCGTCTTTTTGGGGTGTACTTGGGGCCTGGCCATGTGGGTGGGGACCATTTTGAGGCCTGGTCCAGGCGGGGCCTGGCCATGTGGCTGGGGGTCAAGGTGCCATTTTGAAGCCAGGCAGTGTGCTCAGGCCTGCGCGCAGTTTGCCTTGCTTTCATCCTTAATGCCCAGAGGTACTCAGTGGTGCATAGACCAAGTCTTTCTGTGGGCTGTCTTAAAATTGAACATCATTGAGGGCATGGATGCCATTGGATTGTGGTGATTTCTGTCTTTTTTTTACTTTTTGGGGTGTTCTTGGGGCCTGGCCATGTGGGTGGGGGCAATTTTGAGGCCTGGTCCATGCAGGGCCTGGCCATGCGCCTGGGGGTCAAGGGGCCATTTTGAAGCCAGGCAGTGTGCTCAGGCCTGCACACAGTTTGCCTTGCTTTCATCCTTAATGCCCAGGGGTACTCAGTGGTGCATAGACCAAGTCTTTCCGTGGGGTGTCTTGAATCTAAACATCATTGAGGACATGGATGGCATTGGATTGTGTTGATTTTTGTGTGTTTTCTAACTTTTTGGGGTGTTCTTGGGGCCTGGCCATGTGAGTCGGGCCATTTTGAGGCCTCGTCCAGGCAGCGCCTTGCGGCTGGGGGTCAAGGGGCCATTTGGAAGCCAGGCAGTGTGCTCAGGCCTTAACCCAGTTTGCCTTGGTTTCATCCATTATGCCCGGGGGTACTCAGAGGTGCATAGACCAAGTCTTTCTGTGGGGTGTCTTGAATCTAAACATCATTGAGGACATGGATGGCCTTGGATGGTGGTGATTTTTTTTTTCAACTTTTTGGGGTGTTCTTGGGGCCTGGCCATGTGGGTGGGGGCCATTTTGAGGCCTGGTCCAGGCAGGGCCTCGCCATGTGGCCTGGGGTCAAGGGGCCATTTTAAAGCCAGGCAGTGTGCTCAGGCCTTCACCCAGTTTGCCTTGGTTTCATCCATTATGCCCAGGGGTACTCAGTGGAGTATGGACCAAAATTTTCTGTAAGGTTCTTGAATTTAAACATCATTGAAGGAATGGATGGCATTGGATTGTGGTGATTTGTGTCTGTATTTTGATTTTTGGGGTGTTCTTGGGGCCTGGCCATGTGGGTAGGTGCCATTTTGAGGCCTGGTCCAGGCAGGGCCTGGCCATGTGGCTGGGGGTCAGGGTGCCATTTTGAAGCCAGGCAGTGTGCTCAGGCCTTAACCCAGTTTGCCTTGGTTTCATCCATTATGCCCAGGGGTACTCAGTGGTGCATGGACCAAGTCTTTCAGTGGGGTGCCTTGAATGTAAACATCATTGAGGGCATGGATGGCATTGGATTGTGGTCATTTATTTGCGTGTTTTTCGTCTTTTTGGGGTGTACTTGGGGCCTGGCCATGTGGGTGGGGACCATTTTGAGGCTTGGTCCAGGCAGGGCCTGGCCATGTGGCTGGGGGTCAAGGTGCCATTTTGAAGCCAGGCAGTGTGCTCAGGCCTGCACACAGTTTGCCTTGCTTTCATCCTTAATGCCCAGGGGTACTCAGTGGTGCATAGACCAAGTCTTTCTGTGGGGTGTCTTGAATCTAAACATCATTGAGGACATGGATGGCATTGGATTGTGTTGATTTTTGTGTGTTTTTTGACTTTTTGGGGTGTTCTTGGGGCCTGGCCATGTGGGTGGGGGCCATTTTGAGGCCTGGCCCAGGCAGGGCCTGGCCATGTGGCTGGGGGTTAAGAGGCCATTTTAAAGCCAGGCAGTGTGCTCAGGCCTTCACCCAGTTGTCTTGCTTTCATTCAGTTTGCCCAGGGGTACTCAGTGGAGCATGGACAAAGATTTTCTGTAAGGTGTCTTGAATTTAAACATCATTGAGGGCATGGATGGCATTGGATGGTGGTGATTTTTGTGTGTTTTTCGACTTTTTGGGGTGTTCATGGGGCCTGGCCATGTGGGTGGGGGCCATTTTGAGGCCTGGTCCAGGCAGGGCCTCGCCATGTGGCCTGGGGTCAAGGGGCCATTTTAAAGCCAGACAGTGTGCTAAGGCCTTCACCCAGTTTGCCTTGGTTTCATCCATTATGCCCAGGGGTACTCAGTGGAGTATGGACAAAGATTTTCTGTAAGGTGTCTTGAATTTAAACATCATTGAAGGAATGGATGGCATTGGATTGTGGTGATTTTTGTCTGTATTTTGACTTTTTGGGGTGTTCTTGGGGCCTGGCCATGTGGGTGGGTGCCATTTTGAGGCCTGGTCCAGGCAGGGCCTGGCCAGGTGGCTGGGGGTCAAGGTGCCATTTTGAAGCCAGGCAGTGTGCTCAGGCCTTAACCCAGTTTGCCTTGGTTTCATCCATTATGCCCAGGGGTACTCAGTGGTGCATGGACCAAGTCTTTCAGTGGGGTGCCTTGAATGTAAACATCATTGAGGGCATGGATGGCATTGGATTGTGGTCATTTATTTGTGTGTTTTTCGTCTTTTTGGGGTGTACTTGGGGCCTAGCCATGTGGGTTGAGACCATTTTGAGGCTTGGTCCAGGCAGGGCCTGGCCATGTGGCTGGGGGTCAAGGTGCCATTTTGAAGCCAGGCAGTGTGCTCAGGCCTGCGCGCAGTTTGCCTTGCTTTCATCCTTAATGCCCAGAGGTACTCAGTGGTGCATAGACCAAGTCTTTCTGTGGGCTGTCTTAAATTTGAACATCATTGAGGGCATAGATGCCATTGGATTGTGGTGATTTCTCTCTTTTTTTTAAACTTTTTGGGGTGTTCTTGGGGCCTGGCCATGTGGGTGGGGGCCATTTTGAGGCCTGGTCCATGCAGGGCCTGGCCATGCGCCTGGGGGTCAAGGGGCCATTTTGAAGCCAGGCAGTGTGCTCAGGCCTGCACACAGTTTGCCTTGCTTTCATCCTTAATGCCCAGGGGTACTCAGTGGTGCATAGACCAAGTCTTTCCGTGGGGTGTCTTGAATCTAAACATCATTGAGGACATGGATGGCATTGGATTGTGTTGATTTTTGTGTGTTTTCTAACTTTTTGGGGTGTTCTTGGGGCCTGGCCATGTGAGTCGGGCCATTTTGAGGCCTCGTCCAGGCAGCGCCTTGCGGCTGGGGGTCAAGGGGCCATTTGGAAGCCAGGCAGTGTGCTCAGGCCTTAACCCAGTTTGCCTTGGTTTCATCCATTATGCCCGGGGGTACTCAGAGGTGCATGGACCAAGTCTTTCTGTGGGGTGCCTTGAATGTAAACATCATTGAGGGCATGGATGGCATTAGATTGTGGTAATTTATTTGTGTGTTTTTCGTCTTTTTGGGGTGTACTTGGGGCCTGGCCATGTGGGTGGGGACCACTTTGAGGCCTGGTCCAGGCAGGGCCTGGCCATGTGGCTGGGGGTCAAGGTGCCATTTTGAAGCCAGGCAGTGTGCTCAGGCCTGCGCGCAGTTTGCCTTGCTTTCATCCTTAATGCCCAGAGGTACTCAGTGGTGCATAGACCAAGTCTTTCTGTGGGCTGTCTTAAAATTGAACATCATTGAGGGCATAGATGGCATTGGATTGTGTTGATTTTTGTGTGTTTTCTAACTTTTTGGGGTGTTCTTGGGGCCTGGCCATGTGAGTCGGGCCATTTTGAGGCCTCGTCCAGGCAGCGCCTTGCGGCTGGGGGTCAAGGGGCCATTTGGAAGCCAGGCAGTGTGCTCAGGCCTTAACCCAGTTTGCCTTGGTTTCATCCATTATGCCCAGGGGTACTCAGTGGTGCATGGACCAAGTCTTTCTGTGGGGTGCCTTGAATGTAAACATCATTGAGGGCATGGATGGCATTAGATTGTGGTAATTTATTTGTGTGTTTTTCGTCTTTTTGGGGTGTACTTGGGGCCTGGCCATGTGGGTGGGGGCCATTTTGAGGCCTGGTCCAGGCAGGGCCTGGCCATGTGGCTGGGGGTCAAGGGGCCATTTTGAAGCCAGGCAGTGTGCTCAGGCCTGCACACAGTTTGCCTTGCTTTCATCCTTAATGCCCAGGGGTACTCAGTGGTGCATAGACCAAGTCTTTCTGTGGGGTGTCTTGAATCTAAACATCATTGAGGACATGGATGGCCTTGGATGGTGGTGATTTTTGTGTGTTTTTCAACTTTTTGGGGTGTTCTTGGGGCCTGGCCTTGTGGGTGGGGGCCATTTTGAGGCCTGGTCCAGGCAGGGCCTCGCCATGTGGCCTGGGGTCAAGGGGCCATTTTAAAGCCAGGCAGTGTGCTCAGGCCTTCACCCAGTTTGCCTTGGTTTCATCCATTATGCCCAGGGGTACTCATTGGAGTATGGACCAAG
The DNA here is from genome assembly GCF_964263255.1 of Lissotriton vulgaris. Lineage (NCBI taxonomy): Eukaryota > Metazoa > Chordata > Amphibia > Caudata > Salamandridae > Lissotriton > Lissotriton vulgaris. The sequence continues at coordinate 1,500,896,623 of NC_141691.1, forward strand.
ATTTTCTGTAAGGTGTCTTGAATTTAAACATCATTGAAGGAATGGATGGCATTGGATTGTGGTGATTTTTGTCTGTATTTTGACTTTTTGGGATGTTCTTGGGGCCTGGCCATGTGGGTGGGTGCCATTTTGAGGCCTGGTCCAGGCAGGGCCTGGCCATGTGGCTGGGGGTCAAGGTGCCATTTTGAAGCCAGGCAGTGTGCTCAGGCCTTAACCCAGTTTGCCTTGGTTTCATCCATTATGCCCAGGGTTACTCAGTGGTGCATGGAACAAGTCTTTCAGTGGGGTGCCTTGAATGTAAACATCATCGAGGGCATGGATGGCATTGGATTGTGGTCATTTATTTGTGTGTTTTTCATCTTTTTGGGGTGTACTTGGGGCCTGGCCATGTGGGGGGGGGGGGGGCATTTTGAGGCTTGGTCCAGGCAGGGCCTGGCAATGTGGCTGGGGGTCAAGGTGCCATTTTGAAGCCAGGCAGTGTGCTCAGGCCTTAACCCAGTTTGCCTTGGTTTCATCCATTATGCCCAGGGGTACTCAGTGGTGCATGGACCAAGTCTTTCAGTGGGGTGCCTTGAATGTAAACATCATTGAGGGCATGGATGGCATTGGATTGTGGTCATTTATTTGTGTGTTTTTCGTCTTTTTGGGGTGTACTTGGGGCCTAGCCATGTGGGTGGGGACCATTTTGAGGCTTGGTCCAGGCAGGGCCTGGCCATGTGGGGGGGGTCAAGGTGCCATTTTGAAGCCAGGCAGTGTGCTCAGGCCTGCGCGCAGTTTGCCTTGCTTTCATCCTTAATGCCCAGAGGTACTCAGTGGTGCATAGACCAAGTCTTTCTGAGGGCTGTCTTAAATTTGAACATCATTGAGGGCATAGATGCCATTGGATTGTGGTGATTTCTCTCTTTTTTCAACTTTTTGGGGTGTTCTTGGGGCCTGGCCATGTGGGTGGGGGCCATTTTGAGGCCTGGTCCATGCAGGGCCTGGCCATGCGGCTGGGGGTCAAGGGGCCATTTTGAAGCCAGGCAGTGTGCTCAGGCCTGCACACAGTTTGCCTTGCTTTCATCCTTAATGCCCAGGGGTACTCAGTGGTGCATAGACCAAGTCTTTCTGTGGGGTGTCTTGAATCTAAACAACATTGAGGACATGGATGGCATTGGATTGTGTTGATTTTTGTGTGTTTTTTAACTTTTTGGGGTGTTCTTGGGGCCTGGCAATGTGGGTGGGGGGCATTTTGAGGCCTGGTCCAGGCAGGGCCTGGCCATGTGGCTGGGGGTTAAGGGGCCATTTTAAAGCCAGGCAGTGTGCTCAGGCCTTCACCCAGTTGCCTTGCTTTCATCCAGTTTGCCCAGGGGTACTCAGTGGAGAATGGACCAAGATTTTCTGTAAGGTGTCTTGAATTTAAAAATCATTGAGGGCATGGATGGCATTGGATTGTGGTGATTTTTGTGTGTTTTTCGACTTTTTGGGGTGTTCTTGGGGCCTGGCCATGTGAGTCGGGGCCATTTTGAGGCCTCGTCCAGGCAGCGCCTTGCCATGTGGCCTGGGGTCAAGGGGCCATTTAGAAGCCAGGCAGTGTGCTCAGGCCTTAACCCAGTTTGCCTTGGTTTCATCCATTATGCCCAGGGGTACTCAGTGGTGCATGGACCAAGTCTTTCTGTGGGGTGCCTTGAATGTAAACATCATTGAGGGCATGGATGGCATTAGATTGTGGTAATTTATTTGTGTGTTTTTCGTCTTTTTGGGGTGTACTTGGGGCCTGGCCATGTGGGTGGGGACCATTTTGAGGCCTGGTCCAGGCGGGGCCTGGCCATGTGGCTGGGGGTCAAGGTGCCATTTTGAAGCCAGGCAGTGTGCTCAGGCCTGCGCGCAGTTTGCCTTGCTTTCATCCTTAATGCCCAGAGGTACTCAGTGGTGCATAGACCAAGTCTTTCTGTGGGCTGTCTTAAAATTGAACATCATTGAGGGCATGGATGCCATTGGATTGTGGTGATTTCTGTCTTTTTTTTACTTTTTGGGGTGTTCTTGGGGCCTGGCCATGTGGGTGGGGGCAATTTTGAGGCCTGGTCCATGCAGGGCCTGGCCATGCGCCTGGGGGTCAAGGGGCCATTTTGAAGCCAGGCAGTGTGCTCAGGCCTGCACACAGTTTGCCTTGCTTTCATCCTTAATGCCCAGGGGTACTCAGTGGTGCATAGACCAAGTCTTTCCGTGGGGTGTCTTGAATCTAAACATCATTGAGGACATGGATGGCATTGGATTGTGTTGATTTTTGTGTGTTTTCTAACTTTTTGGGGTGTTCTTGGGGCCTGGCCATGTGAGTCGGGCCATTTTGAGGCCTCGTCCAGGCAGCGCCTTGCGGCTGGGGGTCAAGGGGCCATTTGGAAGCCAGGCAGTGTGCTCAGGCCTTAACCCAGTTTGCCTTGGTTTCATCCATTATGCCCGGGGGTACTCAGAGGTGCATAGACCAAGTCTTTCTGTGGGGTGTCTTGAATCTAAACATCATTGAGGACATGGATGGCCTTGGATGGTGGTGATTTTTTTTTTCAACTTTTTGGGGTGTTCTTGGGGCCTGGCCATGTGGGTGGGGGCCATTTTGAGGCCTGGTCCAGGCAGGGCCTCGCCATGTGGCCTGGGGTCAAGGGGCCATTTTAAAGCCAGGCAGTGTGCTCAGGCCTTCACCCAGTTTGCCTTGGTTTCATCCATTATGCCCAGGGGTACTCAGTGGAGTATGGACCAAAATTTTCTGTAAGGTTCTTGAATTTAAACATCATTGAAGGAATGGATGGCATTGGATTGTGGTGATTTGTGTCTGTATTTTGATTTTTGGGGTGTTCTTGGGGCCTGGCCATGTGGGTAGGTGCCATTTTGAGGCCTGGTCCAGGCAGGGCCTGGCCATGTGGCTGGGGGTCAGGGTGCCATTTTGAAGCCAGGCAGTGTGCTCAGGCCTTAACCCAGTTTGCCTTGGTTTCATCCATTATGCCCAGGGGTACTCAGTGGTGCATGGACCAAGTCTTTCAGTGGGGTGCCTTGAATGTAAACATCATTGAGGGCATGGATGGCATTGGATTGTGGTCATTTATTTGCGTGTTTTTCGTCTTTTTGGGGTGTACTTGGGGCCTGGCCATGTGGGTGGGGACCATTTTGAGGCTTGGTCCAGGCAGGGCCTGGCCATGTGGCTGGGGGTCAAGGTGCCATTTTGAAGCCAGGCAGTGTGCTCAGGCCTGCGCGCAGTTTGCCTTGCTTTCATCCTTAATGCCCAGAGGTACTCAGTGGTGCATAGACCAAGTCTTTCTGTGGGCTGCCTTAAATTTGAACATCATTGAGGGCATAGATGCCATTGGATTGTGGTGATTTCTGTCTTTTTTTTAAAACTTTTTGGGGTGTTCTTGGGGCCTGGCCATGTGGGTGGGGGCCATTTTGAGGCCTGGTCCATGCAGGGCCTGGCCATGCGGCTGGGGGTCAAGGGGCCATTTTGAAGCCAGGCAGTGTGCTCAGGCCTGCACACAGTTTGCCTTGCTTTCATCCTTAATGCCCAGGGGTACTCAGTGGTGCATAGACCAAGTCTTTCTGTGGGGTGTCTTGAATCTAAACATCATTGAGGACATGGATGGCATTGGATTGTGTTGATTTTTGTGTGTTTTTTTTACTTTTTGGGGTGTTCTTGGGGCCTGGCCATGTGGGTGGGGGCCATTTTGAGGCCTGGTCCAGGCAGGTCCTGGCCATGTGGCTGGGGGTTAAGGGGCCATTTTAAAGCCAGGCAGTGTGCTCAGGCCTTCACCCAGTTGCCTTGCTTTCATCCAGTTTGCCCAGGGGTACTCAGTGGAGCATGGACCAAGATTTTCTGTAAGGTGTCTTGAATTTAAACATCATTGAGGACTTGGATGGCATTGGATTGTGGTGATTTTTGTGTGTTTTTCGACTTTTTGGGGTGTTCTTGGGGCCTGGCCATGTGAGTCGGGGCCATTTTGAGGCCTCGTCCAGGCAGCGCCTTGCCATGTGGCTGGGGGTCAAGGGGCCATTTTGAAGCCAGGCAGTGTGCTCAGGCCTGCACAAAGTTTGCCTTGCTTTTATCCTTAATGCCCAGAGGTACTCAGTGGGGCATGGTCCAAGTCTTTCCTGTGGGGTGTCTTGAATTTAAACATCATTGAGGGCATGGATGGCATTGGATTGTGGTGATTTATGTGCATTTTTCGACTTTTTGGGGTTTTGTGGGGCCTGGCCATGTGGGTGGGGGCCATTTTGAGGCCTGGTCCGGGCAGGGCCTCGCCATGTGGCTGGGGGTCAAGGGGCCATTTTGAAGCCAGGCAGTGTGCTCAGGCCTTCACCCAGTTTGCCTTGGTTTCATCCATTATGCCCAGGGGTACTCAGTGGAGTGTGGACCAAGTATTTCTGTAAGGTGTCTTGAATTTAAACATCATTGAAGGCATGGATGGCATTGGATTGTGGTGATTTCTGTCTGTTTTTTTTACTTTTTGGGGTGTTCCTGGGGCCTGGCCATGTGGGTGGGGGCCATTTTGAGGCCTGGGCCAGGCAGGGCCTGGCCATGTGGCTGGGGGTCAAGGGGCCATTTTGAAGCCAGGCAGTGTGCTCAGGCCTGCACCCAGTTTGCCTTGCTTGCCTTTCATCCATTATGCCCAGGGGTACTCAGTGGTGCATGGACCAACTCTCTCTGTTTGGTCTCTCTTCTATTAATTTAATCCATTTTGAATTAGAATTGCAATTTTTATTTTGTGTCTTTCCGTTTTTGGGTGTGTTGTTGTAATAATAATAAATGCAATGTCTAGTTACAAATATTAATTGAAGCACAACATATGCAACATTTATTTAACTAATGTTCCTCTGGCTTCATTTGCTTTTAGGTGCACAAGAGAATCACATCAGTCATGGTTCATCATCAGTGCCAGGAAGAAGACCTGCAGCGGTGTGTGCAGCACAACGCCAGGTGACGTCACTTGTGGCCAACTCATGCACCTACGGCCTGCTGTTCTGACAACTGAAGAATATGTGACCAAAGAAAGGTGGCCTTAGCGCCTCTACGAAAAAAGTTACCAGTGCCACTGCCAGTAAGAAGGAGCAGAAGAAGCAAGTGGCACCACCTACCAAGGAGACTGGTGTGCCCACAGACACCTTTTTTGGGAGAAAAAAACTACGCCTGCAGCAGCAGCGGTGTCCGCCGGGGACCAAGCTGGGAGCAGCACCTCCGCTTCATTGGGCTCACAGCCACCACACCGAGTTAGGTCCAAGCCCATAAGTGCTGCAGCGGCAGCCACTTTAATTGCTCAATCAGCATCGACCAGTGATGTTGGCTCATCGCAAAAGAAAGTAGCATCCAATCAATGGAGGGTGTAACTCATCTGACGAGTGTTCAACAACCACAGCCGCAACGACAACCAAAGGTGCAACTAGTACAAGCGCAAGTACATGCGCAGGAGAGGCGCAAGTAGAGGCGCAAGTAGAGGTGCAAGTAGAGGCACAAGTAGAGGTGCAAGGAGAGGCGCAAGGAGAGGCGCATGGAGAGGCGCATGGAGATGGGCAACTAGAGGCGCATGGAGCGGCACAACTGCCCACAATGCTTGTTCCTCCAGAAGTAGGGGCACATCAGGAAATCGAAATTCAAGCGGAGGTATCATCCGAGGAAGCCACTCCTCCTGATAATGATCCATTGTCTTCCAGATGCCCAGCAAGAAAAAGGTCAAGGAGGGCTACTACAAGTTCTTCTTCTAGCCCCCTTCCTTCCGATGATCTTGATGTTGATTGGAACCCAGCAATACAGTCTGAGAGGGAGGCACGCCATGAGCCGACAAAGGTAGCTAAGCCTAAAAGGAAGGTTCCCGCAAGGCTTTCAATTATGGGTGATGATGGCGACGAAATGTAGTTGTGTATTCTGCTGCTGATGAACAGTCTGACGACGTCCCAGTCATCACAGTTGTCACTCCAGCCCCAGCAGGCATGCAGCAGATAGACATTTTGACCCTTTAACGAATTGATGCTCAGCAGGATGTGGGCGGCGTGGCACTGGTACCACCACCAACGCAGTTAACTACTACACCAACACGACCTACAGCTTCAAATTTTCTCATCAGAAGTGCCGGCAGGGACCTCCATCCAGCTCGACCTCCATTACCTCAAGCACTGGTGCTGTAAGTGCTCAACAGAGTCAAATTCAGCCACGCCCATCCTCCCTTCATCTGGCATTGAAACTGAAAGTGGCACCTCCACCACCAGCAGACATCTCCAGTCCCCAGTTTAGGACTTCTTTAGTGTTAGGAAAAAGGCGGAAAGCATGGTCGTTTGTTCGATTTGTAAAATAGTAGTTAGTTGGAGTTAGCTTGGTACAAACTATGGTACCAGAGGCCAGAGAGGTCATCTCCAAAAACACCACACTATCCAGTGGGAGGCGCACCTAAGGAAGATCCGGGAAGCCAAAAGAAAAACAAATCCAAATGTATCCATTCATATTGCATCTGATGATGACGAGGGGCTGATCATGCAGGGGGGAAGTGAAGAAGCGACAGACATTTTTTCTGGTATACCCAGTACCCCTGGCAGCAGCAGGCCAGCGCCCACACCCTCTACCCCAGCAACATCTATGAGCCACACTAAGAGTCTGGGAGAGACACCAATGAGAAAAAGTACATCAATGAGTCTAACTGGTTTGAAGAAGTCTGCATCATCATCATCATCATCATGTAAAATGGTCCAGACCACCATTAGAAGCATGGTTTATCTGATGCGCCATTTGAACGCAACCACCCAACGGCACGTCTGTATAAACCAAAGCTGGCTAAAATGCTAGCACTGGACCTTCTCCCTTTTTCTCTCGACCTTCTACATTCTTGAGCGTCTGTCTGAGCAGTGGGTGGTAATCAATCAGTATGTCTTTGAACCGGGTTCTACTATGAAAGACATGTGGCTAGAGTTGGAGGAATGGAAGCTAGTTTAAAGCCTGACAGACATGCTTCGTCTTTTTGAGGTCTTCACGCGTGAAGTCAGCAGGGAGGACTGTACTTTGGGAAAAGCTATCCCACTGTTGCGCATGCTAGAACACCAACTGAAGGCGGTGTCTTCAATGTTCAGAGATGATGCTGAAAAGCAAGACGCATATCAGTTGGCGCAGAGGTTATTAGGCCGCCTAGTTGACAATGGAAGGCTTAGAAAAATACATACAGAACAACATTACATTTGTGTCACTATTCTGGATCCACAGTACAAAAAGGCCGTGGCCAGCAAAACATTCATTTCTTTTAATGAAGCAGATGTTTCAAAGTACAAACATTGGCTAGCTCTGACAGCCACTCTGTTAGAAAAAGAGCGGCAGAAAATTGAAGGAACCGGCAGAAGTACTACTGAATCAGCAGGCCATCCAGCGTCAAGGTCCACTTCTGAATCTGTGGCCGAAGGGAGTCACTTTCCCTCACAGCCGTTACCGACACCAGCAACCGTATCATCATCCTCACCTGCACTAGGCCCAGCCATAATATTGTTGGAAGCGGATTGGTTAACTCATCAAGGGTTTACTCGTTCCAGTGATGCAAAGGCCACAGATGGTACGCAAAGTGGAGCAACCCTGGAGAACCTTGAGTTGATGGTGCAGGCCTACCTGGATGACCCAACAGAGGTCTTTGTTAATCAGAACCCATTGCTGTATTGGCATGGGAAAAGGCCTCTATGGCGACTGATCACCAACCTGGCTCTAAATTATTTGTCTTGCCCACTCGCAAGCGTGTCTTCTGAACGTGTTTTCAGTGCTGCTGGTGCCATTGTAACTTTAAAAGGGACCCGCCTCTCGCCCAAATATATGGAGAGGTTAACAATGATCAAGATGAATCAGCACATCATACTACCAGATTAAAAAATAAGTGAATGCACGCAGGAAGAAGAGGACACTGACTCAGGTGACAGAAGTTCTTCTTTGTTAGCTGACCTACTCCTGTCTCAATTCACAGAGTTTGAGGACAAGCTCTACTTACCTGACACAGAGGCCTGCAAATTACTTCCTTTTTTTCCCGTCCTAATTCACTTTTATTCCTGTGTGTCTTTCTTTGTTTTGCAACTTTTACCACATTAAAACTCTAATGACCTAATCACAACAAGTCCATCAGCATCACTGTCTTCATCTTATTTCCTTATTGAATTGAAGGTGCTGCATTCTGCATTCCTGAGGTTCACAAGTTCACAACTCAATCATGCTCCTCTATCCTCCTCCTCCAGACTCCCCTTATCCATTTCCCTCAAGTCAGATGGCTGGATTACGCAGAATCAAGAAACTTTGTCTTCATTAACGAGTCCCCTCAAGTGGTACTGGAATTAATGACTACATGCTGATTGCTGACAGTTACTTCTGAAATTGACAGGAGAGGCTGCCCCTGTGGGTCTTCACTTCCAGAAGAAGATGCTGACAAAAAGTGGAACAGGTAATGAATGAAAAGAAGATGGCATGCAGTGAACAGCAATGGCTGTCTGGCTCCGATAAAAGCAATTGCTGTTTGTTTGTTGTGCATGAAATGAATCATATTTCTTCTGTTATTATTTAATCTTTTACACACTAAATGTAACTCAAGTCTACTCTGCTTTTTTTACCTTAATTAATTCAAATTGTACTTCAACTGCAGGGGCCACTACGTTGCATTTTCCAATATGCAAAATGTCCTTGGACTCACTGTTTGCCAATATACCGTGATGATTGATGATGAGTGTTGATGATCAAAGGTAAATAATATATATTTTTTCTTTACAGTCACTCACTGGGATGGATGGATCATCATTGTCGGTTTATGGAAGAACTATGGCCAATTTGTGAGTGGCAAACGGGTAAACCAGTCTACAACAACTACTACAGCAGAACAACATGTCTGTCTAGTCGTGGTATGGAGTGGTCGAGGCAGTGTAGTGTTGTTATGCCAGGCAGAGTCAAGACAGCAGTTCATTTAAAATTGGGTCTATGTGGCTTGCTGCATACAATTAGATATGCTTTGTATGTCTGTGTCAAAGAGCCTAGGTATGCTACATCAGGTTGCTTCACTCAGTGATGCCTGCCTTGACCGTCTGCATGGGCCAAAAATCTGTTCTGCTCGTGAAATTTGCGGATTTTCGCCGGCAAATTCGCAATCCGCGAATCTCGTGAAATTGCCGAAAATTAGCAAATTTGCTAACAGGCGGATCTTTTTTTTTTTTAGGCCAGCTCAGTGTAGGGTTGAGGGCTAGGTTTCAGGGAATGTGGGTGTTTTTTAAGGTGTAGGGCTGTTTTGGGGGTGTAGTGCAGTTTACTAGGGGTTTTGGGTTGGATTTGGTAGGGTTACCGGAGTCTAGGGCTCAGGGCCCAATTCAGGCTCGTTCATAATGATGTTGGCAAGGTTTTAGGGGGTTTGGCGTTTTTTGGTCCAGAATTGGTAGAATTTTGACATTTTTTGGTGTTTTGCGGGCGCGTGTGTTTGGGTGAAAAGTTGTACACCTACCAGTGGATCGATTTTGTTCTGCCTTGCTGAGATTCTTGGGAATCGCTGGAACAAGTGTCCTGGTTAGTTTCAAGAGGATCATGGAAGTGCTGAAAACAGCAATTTTTTGTCACGGCGCGATTTGCCATGTTATCCAACGGGCGGTTTGGGGGCGCAAGGAGAAGTGTGTTTTGGGTGTTCCAGTTGAGCTATGGGAACGGGGTTTATGTGAGCGGTAGGGAGGGGGAATTGGTGGTTGTGCAAACACCAATTTTTTGTCAAGTCGCGATTTGCCATGTTATCCAACGGGCGGTTTGGGGGCGCAAGGAGAAGTGTGTTTTGGGTGTTCCAGTTGACCTATGGGAACGGGGTTTATGTGAGCGGTAGGGAGGGGGAATTGGTGGTTGTGCAGGAAATTTGGGAGTAATCGATTGATGGGAAGGGTTTGTTCAGGCTAAGTCAAGGAAGGGAAACCGCTGCTATAGGCGCCCATGTTAATTTTCGATTATTGCGTTTTTTTAGGGTGCGATTAGAGTGTGTTGTAGGTGGTTCTTAGTGGATTTGCTTAGCTGCGATGAGAGTTGGGAATGTCTAGTTTTGATTGCAAGTGGTTTGAAGAAAATCCATGGTGGAAAACTGGTGTTTTGGGCCTAGTTTCAGGGTACGTTTTTGGCACCATTTTAATTTAGGTCTCTTGGGGAATAGCAGTATTGCATGTTTTTGGGGGGCTATTTGGGGGTGTTCTAGATTTTTTAGAAGTGGGTTTAGGGGTCTGGGAGGCACGGTGGGAAGGTCTAATTTTGATTGCAAGTGGTTTGAAGAAAATCCATGGTGGAAAAGGGGTGCGAGGTAGCAGTATTGCATTTTTTGGGGGGCTATTTGGGGGTGTTCTAGATTTTTGGGGATGGTTTAGGGGTTTGCGAAGGTCTTGTGTAGGGGGAAAATAGTAGTTTGTCTGTAAGTTGAGGGGAAAGGTGATTTGGCCCAGTTTCTAAGGTGCATTTTGGCCCATAGGCAAACATTGCTGGTAATGTTTTATTGCAAATGTCACTGGAGACAACTCTTCTGGCACTTTACACAGCTGTAGTGTGGGAAAAGCACCATACATTTACCCAACGAGGTAGCACTTACTGGATTAGCCAGTAGAAAGTACTCCAGTAATAGTTATCCAAATCGCAAAAAAATCTGCGAGTTTGCAGGATTAGAAGGATTTCGCGCATATTCGCGGACCGCAGATCCGCACAATTCACCCATACTTACTAATTACTATCTTTGAAAAGGAGACTCAGAGTACGCACTTTCAAAATGATGCTTGTATGTAATACTATCGCCTCTGTGAAACTGAAAGTGTTATTTTTGCACTACACAGCGTACCTTATATTTTTTAATATCACTTCCTGTTTTTCCATCAACAATTACAGGCCTGCAATTGGAAAAACGATTAACTCAGGCTTACCATTAGCAATCCGCAATTCCGCATCCGCCAGGCAGGCAGAGGACAGTGTGTCTGGTCACCAAGATTGATCAACGGAGCGTCAAATGGAATGGAGGAGTACCGCGAATAAGAGGAATGGCTGGATGCACGCAACTTCCCAAATTGAACAGGACAACTACAACATACAGTTACAGTATTCTCTTCACTTCTCCTTATCTTTTAAATAATGTTATTGTTGTGAACTTCTATTAGTGTGACTCTGTGCATTTGTTTGCTCTCTGCTTCAAATTCATCCCTCCAGCCATTGTATATGTTTTTCTTTGCTATTTTTAAAACTAATTTCATGTACTAAGTGTTGTTTATTCTCTCTGAGGGCAGATAAGCAAGTGAAATTGTGTAATTACTGCAGCCCTGTACTGTCACATTGTTTCTTCATAGTTAGTAAGTTGTAGAAAGTACTACTTAGTTTAAGTAACCTAACCATCCATTTAGCAATCAACTTCATGTATGCAGTAGTGCATGCACTTCCTTTATGTCCCTTAAATGATTTATGGATATCTTCGTATCCAAAGATTTGTTTATCTTCATTTGTTGTTTGTCCATGCTGTGTTTCTTTTCCTCTCTCCACAAAACTTTCCCAAAAAACCCCATTCCCATCCAATTTTCAAACCCTAACCCTCTTCCCCCGGGCTGTGTGGTTTTCATTATGGTGTGACTTAATGACAACAATAATTCCAACACTTGCTGTGGAGGATAAGGTCAAAGTAACAGAAAATCTATTTCAAGGCTGGTGAAGGAATCCAAGATATATTTTTCCTCAGCTTGACACAAACCCATGACTATCTGCAAATCAAATCTGATTTTCATGGGCGCCATCAACTGGAATGATCATCAAGATCATCCTCCTGCTACACATGGCGAATGATTACGGTGCTGTGTCCTTCACCTTTAGTACTATTTCTTGTAATAGCCAAAGCCAAACTCCACGCAACTAGTAGTTATACTTTGAATACTTTAGCATTTGTTAGGCTAAATTATGGCACTGTTCTTGTGTACTGTGCTATCTATCGTACTGTTCTAATTCTCTGCTCAGGCCACTCAAGGTTTCATTTTCTTTTTTTTCATATGCTGCTACTGCCACTGTGTACCACCACAACAATGCCATTTCATCCGCACGTAACCTGGGCTTCATCCTGGACTCCTCCCACTCAATGACCAGACAAGTCAAGGCCGTCTCATCATCGTGCTTCAACACCCTGCGGATGCTCCGAAAGATCTTCCGATGGATCCCCACCGAAACCAGGAAGACGGTCACCCAGGCTCTTGTCACAGCCAAACTTCAGAAAAGACTCCAACACATCCAGAACGCCTCTGCACGACTCGTCCTGGACATCCCCCGACACAGCCATATCTCTGGCCACCTGAGAGACCTGCACTGGCTCCCCATCAGCAAGAGGATCACGTTCAGACTCCTCACCCATGCACACAAGGCTCTCCACGACTTGGGCCCCAAGTACCTCAACAACCGCCTGACCTTCTACACGCCCACCAGCCAGCTACGGTCGACCAGCCTCGCCCTCGCCACTGTTCCACGCATCCGCAGAGCCACCGCCGGAGGAAGATCCTTCTCCTACCTGGCAGCCAAGACATGGAACTCCCTCCCCATACACCTTAGACTAACCCAGGAACACATCTCCTTCAGGAAGCAACTCAAGACCTGGCTTTTCGAGCAGTAACGGACCCCTCTCCCTCAGCGCCTTGAGACCCTTCAGGGTGAGTAGCGCGCTATACAACTGTTTTGATTGATTGATTGATTGATCCGCCCAGGATTGCCAACCTTAATCGCCATTTGCCATGCAGCCAGCCCTGTGCCTAGCTCTATTATCAAACACAAAACACAGGTAAGATAAGCGTTTGGGGAGAGGAAGAATAATGGAGTAGGAAGTGAGAGGAGAGACTGATGGTAGTACTAGTAAAGTAGTAGGACAATTGAATTCACTAACTCTGTGAGTGGCACTTACTTTTGTAAACACTTGGGTGATTACTTAGACAATTTGAATCAAGCTGCCAATTAAGTTTCAGGAAAACAAACGTACAGTTAACCCCCCGCCTCCTCCGCAAAACAGTAAAAATGCATATGCTATGTTTAAGTTGAAAGTAAATAATTATTTTTATCTCTAACAAAAATAAACTATCCGCAAGACCCGAAACCCCAAAGAATGTCCATGAAAATAAAAAGTCCCCAAAGTCCAAAAAACCCAACTCACAATTCCCCCCCCCCCCAAAGTATTTAAAATTGGTGCAAGGGACAGTCTCCCCTCCTCTACTGCTGCTGGCGGTGTCCGTTGGCCAGGTGGTCCTGTTACTCCCTGCGGAGGTTCTTCTTGAGCAGGGTTTTAGCTCTCTCCATCTCCTGCTCAAGGTTGGACACCCTGAGGGTTAGGCGGTGGATGCGTACCTTGCAGCTGCTGTGGGGGGCAGCTGATTTTGTGGCTGCTTGGCGGTGGCGGGTGGCTGCGGTACCACAGCTCCGTACTGTGAGAAGTTGGCCCGATATGCAGCGTTCGCTATTCTAGCGACCACTATGCATCGGTCCAAACGACCCTTATGGTGATTGGTTGTAAGTCAACCTTAGACCAGCTATCCTAGTAGCGTGGATACGAGCAGTCTTCGGGCTAAACTCTAGAGGGCGTGTTAAGCCAGCTGTAATACCATCACATACCCCTTGAACACCCAGTGAAAGGACACCACACAAGTGTTATGAAAATAAACAGTGTATTTATTAGAATCACAACAGCCCTGGACTCTTTATGAGGACAGGGTACTAAGCACAGAACAAAACTCTTAGGAAAATACTTCAAGTGCACAATTAAAACAAGGTACCGAGGGCACGGAAAGTTCTAGTGGTCTCGGGCGGACCCGATAAGGCAAGTCGGAAGCGAGGGACTCAGGACCCTTAAGTACGGAGGCTATGCAGACACCGTAGTGTCGGAGTTACCTAGCCACAAGGGCTGCGGCTGCACAAGTCTTACAGGCGTCGGGGTCTTCGCTGACGAGCCAGGAGCCGGAAGGAAGGAGTTGCTGGCCGGCGACCAGTGATGAATAGTTCGTAGAGATCCAAGCCTGGATCAGTGATCGATGATACCTGAAAGCAGAGGGGACCAAGTTCGTACTACTAGCCAGTAGTCAGAGGGTACCAGGAAGGCACCGGATGGCCGTCACCTCGACTAGGTGAGTGGGCGACGCTAGGTTCTGCAGTCTCACGGACCAGGAGGCGTTGTCGGCGACCAGGATGGAGGTGCGAGCTGTCCCACGAAGATTGATGCTGTCGGCGTCGCTGGGCCCAGGATTGGGGCAACAAGCCTTGGCAGATTTCAGGGCCACGTGGTGGGCCTAAAATGGCGTCTTGAGTGGACCAGGAGGGTCCGCGGTGCTCCTCTCGTAAAAAGGAGCAGAAGGCTAGTCTGGAGCAACCAGACCAGCAGCGTTGGTTGTCGTTCGTCGTCAAAGGGTCACAAGCCAGCGGCTAGTGATCAGACAACGTGCTGAGCAGCGGCAGAAGGGCCCCACGCAGATCGTGGAGATGCTGGGAGACTGCACTTTGGTGCTGGAGCTGCTCAGGGTCGGGGCTTCTCGGACCCCAGAGCACTCACCAGGGAATTCCTTCGGTGGTCGTGCTGGTTAAGAAAGCGTGCAGGTTTTGATGATGGCCGGTCCCTCGAGGTCTCGTCGCACCCACAGATCTCAGCTGAGCTGACGACGTGGGTAGAGGTCAGAGGTGCCAGGGAAGCCGGTTCTCGTCGAGCTGGGTCATAGGATTCCTGAGGAAGGACTTACAGCAAACCGCAGAGTTCTTAGATGGTGCCTGCTGGTGCAGGGTGACTACTCCTTAGCCACAAGGGAGAAATCTTGAGAAGAGTCTCAAAGGTCCTTTCATAGAAAGTAGTTCTTGATTCAAAGATGATCTAATTTGGAAGGGTCCCCGCTCCGGCCTTTATCCTACAGAAAGGGGTGGGTACATGACTAGGTCCTGCCCTAGGGGTGGGACCAGGAAGGGGGGTAGTTACACCCCTCTCCCCTGCCGGACTTTCCCCAGGTCAGGGGCTGCGCGCCCCTGGAACTGGTTCTAACCGGCAGATGCGTAGTGAGCACCGGGGTGCCACTCCGCAGTCACCTTCTTGCAAAGCCCTACCTACCCAGAATACACAAACCCTGTCTGGGACGGTGCGAACACCGCCCTCGACAGGAAACCCTTTGTCCAAGCTCTCCTCGCTGGAAGGACTCCCAGCAGCAGGAGGTCAGACTCGTGTCTGTGGTGGCAGCATCCATTTTGTGGAGCTGAGGCTTCGGCTAACTTTAACTGGGGTTCACAGTTACGTACATGTCGTGTCCCTCTAGAAGGGCGGAATGCTAACCTCGTCGCCAGAATTGGTGAGGGGGCAGCATCCCGATTCGTATGACACCTTACTCGACATGTCTTGATAACGCTATACCGAAGTTACCGATATGATACGCGTTATCATGGAACAGCCATTGGGTCTTGGTTCCGCAAGCTGCAACCGGGCTCGGCTCGGGCCAGAGCCCAGTTCACGCGATTTCACGCACTCTGCCTTCAGGATTGTTAAGGCCTGCCATAGGAGTGACTGATAGGAACTCGGGTGTCCATTTTGGGTTTAGATATAGGGATACTATATCTACAGCAACGGGCGAGTACGCCACGTTGCCCCAGCTGTCGTGCAGCCAGTTGTGTCAGATTTAGGTGGCCAGCCAGGGGTGGCATAATACCTGCTTCAGCCCCTGGTAGGCCCTGGGTTCACCGATGCCCTGAGTTACAGGGTCTGACAGGGTGGCCCAGTTCCAATTGGGTAATGCACCTAAGGTACACGCATCAATTTAGTGAGAGAACAGCTAGGCTGTGGGTCTGATTGGCAGGCCCACAGCCCGAGAAAGTCGTAAACCAGTGAAACAAAAGCAAAAAGTCCGGGTGATCATAGGATTGCAGACCCTACTCTCCTACACGTACCGCTGGAGGCTTGCGCTGACTGGCTGACTCAGGGTGCGCGGATGAGGATGCAGCTGTCGTGGTGGATATTGTGGACTGAGACTGCGTGTTCTCCTCCTCCTTGGCCACCAGTTCGCCGATATTCCGTGACAATGGCCTCCAGCTTCCTTTGATGGGCCCGTCTAGCCAGCTCCTTTCATGTTAGTTTGGAAGGAGCATCTATATGAAGAAAGAAAAACATACTGTAACCAATGCTCTTTAAGATTAACACAAAATAATTCAGCAGAAAGTTGTGTCACAGTAGCACTAGCAACTTGCAAGCACAGTACATAACATTTGTGGCCTGTATCTATCTAACCTCCCACTTCGTCGGCTTCTGCTCAAACATTAGTGGGAGTTTCAGGAATCAATTCTAGTAGCACTATATGGACTCACTACATTAGACTCAGACAGTACACCAGTCTTCTACTTCTTCTTCTCTCTTGTTTAGCGAAATTGGTACGTAAACTTCTGGAAGCCAGCATAATGCCAACACAGTCAGCCTGCACCCTAAAAAAATAAGACCCGAGCCACGATGACACAGACTTGCGTTACTGTACCACAGGTGGTGAAGCTCTTATTTTTCTATTACAGGTGGCACTGGCCATACTCTGTTACAAGGGCTACTGCTTAATTAATTTAACTTTCACCCTGCAGTGCCAATGACTACTAGTAAAGGAAAATGAAGAAGATAAATAATATGATTATCTATCCCTTCACAGGATATTTGCTTACATATGGGATGACTTTAGGTGCTTTGTTTTTTATTGAGTGAACACTGATAGGCCACACACGAATGACAGAGTTGTAATAAAATTATTAACAGAGGTAGTGAGTGGCCCCAGTAATCGCAGGATATATGCTGTGCTTGTAAACTACTGTTACTAGTCATGGTAGTATTCTAAAAAATAACAACTTCTTTTCCTTGCCTTTGCTACACTGGATCGGACGTGCGTGTGCGGTGTTACATGCTCTTCAAAGTAACACTTACTTCATCCAGTGACCGTCTACTCTGTCTACATACACCTATACTATCTATGAGTAGGATAGTACCAGGCATCCATCCGTTCAAAGCAAATGTCAATCATTCTTCTTAATGTCCCAACTTGACAAACCTTAGTTTTTCTCACGGAAAACAACCTTTTTATTTTAATTTGGAAACCGCCAGCCATGCATCGTGCTTGACTTGCTTTTGAATTTGAACCAAGGGATATATTGCGCACACATACAGTTTCTGTTTCACCCACCCAGGGAGTCCTCTTCCCTTTCTCCTTCCACCCATCCTTGCTTCAGCCTTTAACGGCCATGCATCACATTTCCAGCCGCCTCGGGCAGCATTCAAAAACACGTATCATTCTTTGCCAGTCATTCCTTTTAACTTGCTCGTCCTTCCTTACACCCTTCTTTCCCTTTTCGTTCATCCCATCCATCAAGTTCATTTCTGATCTGACTTGGCTTCTTGATAAAACTTTCACAGCTGAGTTGAAGTCAAATTTAGAGGAGGCCATTGGATACTCGTCAACTCCCGCCGCTAATGCTGTTTCTAATGCGAAGTCAAGGGTGAATGTTTTCTACCTGGTTGACAAAACCTTAGTCCTAAATTTGTAAGTCTTCTTAACAGTAAAGTGTACTTGTACTGTACAACATGTACGCTCGTGCAGAGAGCACACTCTGCAGTCTGCAATCTCAATAAGTAAGGAATATAATAGCTTACCACTGCCCGCCACTCCCTTGGCATCCCCATAGCAGTTCCCGATTGCTGTTGCACCGCCTCTGCCCAGGAGTGCCCACCTTCGCGCTGGCCCCGGCATTGGTGGATGGCTGTGCCGATGTTCGGCCTAGAAAATACATTTCATATTCTTAGATGCCATATATACCACTCCCTATTTTGTCTAGGAATTAAAAAATGTTATTAGTACTACATAAACAAATGTAATAATTTGTGACTCTATAGTCTCTAAATTACAAATTTCCCTTTCTTCAGGGAAGGGTGTTTTTTATTTATGCTTAGAAGTAACATGTCTTGCTACACTTTTTGGCACAACTGATGAATGCTTGCTTTTTAATACCCACCATTTTTCTCATAACAGACAGAAGCTTCCCTTCTAAGAACAAGAGCAAGATCAGATCATCATCACTTGGACGGAGTCAGCAACGATTCATCCCCCTAAAGAAGACTTGAAGTTCCAACCAGGCGAGGGCTCTCCCAAAATTAATGTGTGAAATCAGACACTTTTCAGTTTTGAATCCTTCACCGTTTATCTTATATGATGAAGTTGATGTTAATAAATGTTTTTACTTTTAATAAAGCTTTAAAACTTACATAGACTCTATGGTTTTTGGTCATGAGTGAGTGAGCAAAAGGGTTTGCAATTTGCAAGCATGAGTCTGTGGCTCAGAGAGTTCGGGACTCTGACTCCGTAGTCTTATGTCCTGGGTTGTATAATCATTGGGGATCAATCATCGCTGTATTCGGGAGCTAAATAAAATGACTATGACACACTAGCTAGTCAGTAAGGAGATTGGGGGTTTAACTTCTATTATGATTGAAGTATGTGGAAAGTCTAACTGCGCCTATTATAATTTATAACCAATGCCCTATTTCTTGTCCATAGTTCTGTTTGTGCAGAATAGTCCCTGCAACAGTAGTAGTATGGATTGTCCTCCTATCCAATCAAAAAGTAAACTAGTATCTTATTCTTGGTGGCCATTGACATTTTATTGTTGGGAATTGTCAAAGCATAAACATTTAGATTAGAAGTCTTCAATAGACATTGTGGACAACCCAGAAGACTTACACTCAGTGCATAGAGCTATTGCTGAATAGAATAGGAGTTTTGTTTAACACCTTTTGCCAACTGTGCAAGCTTAGTTAACTACACAGACAGACTAATATTAATCTAGTAGTACCACAGGGAGTCATACTAGAGGCAGGATAAGAATTTAGAAACAGTCTACAAGAAGATTAAAGACGATTTAGGAAAAAATAGAATGAGGAACATTTGGAAAAAATACAGGTGCTGTAAAAGATAGGGAAGTATAATTATTATTATTAACAGGTAAACTTACTGGGACCAGCAGAGGAGCCTTCGCCGGACCGATCCTGGTATTCCTCCTGTTGTTCCGGCTCCGCCGGCGCCGCTACCTCCTCCTTTGTTTCCCGTTGCCCCTGGGGGGAGATGATGTACAACATGAAAGAAAGACACAAACATGGATGATTGTTGTCAACCATATCAAACATTTAAAAAAACAACAACAAATTATTTCGGGGAAATAGACAATTGCACTAAATTTATTGACCCAAATCTGATGTGGTCTTCTAGGATATAGTATTGCTGGATTCGCGGACCGTCTACTTGGAAAGTTATGTAACTCACTAAACCAACTACAAAAAGGTTCTACTAGGACTGGCAGGCAGCACTACGCAGTACGCGAAATGACAGACACAGTCCTTCATGATCACCACCACTATCTCTTCTTAGTGGCAGGAGTACAAAGGAAGGACTGGACTTGAGTCTCTAATGTCTATCATTACACAGTTCTGTAGAGTACACTGATACATAATCATCACCCAGGCCAAATGATCACAAAATTGAAAACAAGTAATCATAGTATCACCGCCAGTGAGCAGGCGACCACCTGCAATCACAGAAGCTTTTGAAACATAATTTACCTGCAATGTAATCGGCAGTATTCTTGCTCTTCGGAAAAAACAAATATTTGCAATATCATAATAACACTGAGCAGGAGAAAACAAAGTAGTGATTAAATAGCTACTACTACTCACCAAGCCCAGGGATCTCCACGCCAAGCAGGTCGCGCAGGTTGTGTTCCCAGTCCAGGATGTCGAACCACCGGTGCATCGCCTGGTTGTAGGTGTGCCGGACCCCAGACTCCCCATATAAGGCCGAGCACACCTTCCCCCATAGCTTGCGACTCTCCCGGAGCCTGTACCCTGTACCTGGCACCGAGCCTGCCGCGACGGTCTTGGGGAGGTGGCACTGGACGGAAAAAAACTGTGTGGCCACCAACCACCGCCCTGAAAATCTCCCGGGCTAATGCTGCCTCCCCCCTTAAGCGCCCGCATGGGAGGTGTGGGACCCTTCCCCTTGCTCTTCCCGGCTCCCTTTGCCATGGTCCTGGACAGGAAAGTTAAATAAAAAATAGGAAAGAATTGGGAAAAAGTAAATAAAAGAAAATAGTTTAAAAAGTTGTTTAAAGTAACCAAAAGTAGAAAAAAACACAAAATATAGATGTAGAAAAAGAGAGGGATAGATAATGAGTAAAAAAGATCCAACAAAAGTTCAAAGAAACAAAGGATTGCAAAGATTAGGGGAGAATTGAAAAAGCATGCCCAGAACCATAGCAATGAATGAAAATCAAAATGGCCGCGCCCATTTAGGACCGCGTGGGTAAGTTTTGCGATATTTTCCCCGCAAGCATGCGAAAAAGCACGCGACCACGTAATCGCGCCCCGCGCACAACGCGAGCATGCAACTAGCGCCCGGAAATGGAAATACGCAACGCGAACAAGATGGCCACGCCCATGTACGACCGCATGGGTAATTTTGTGGTCGGTGCGCTGCAAGAGGCCCGCAAACACGCAAAGCGCCCTGCGAACACCCCAAAAAAAAATCTGCAAATTTGCAGATTATGTGGACCGCAAATTTGCTTTCGCGCAAATTCGCGTACCACAAATTCGCGCATTTCACCCATACTTACCATAAAGGCAATAAGGAAAGCAACCACAAGTTCCCAACAAACAAGCACCAAAATACTTAAGAATGTTTTGACTTGAGTTCCAGAACATGTCACAGGGCAACTACCATCCATCCCCACTTTAAAAAGACTAACAGCAATAAATTAAAGAGCTACAGCTCAAACTCCACATATCCCCCAAACTTTTGGAGACAGAAATACTACCTGAATATACCATCACCAAAAAAGAGAAAAAAATCCTTCTTTATGACAATGAAAGCCATGATGATCATCTTTGCAACAAATACAAATTTACAAAAACCTAAGAACTGCGAAACGTGGATCATGGATGGCACATTTAAAGATTGGCCCAAGCCATTCTACCAGCTGTATACCATTCACGGCGAATATGAGGATACAAATATCCCCTTCATATATGCATTACTGCCTAATAAACAGAACACCACCTATATAGAGCTCCTAACAATAGTAAAACAATTCACAGAAAATTACTGTCCCTAAAGAATAATCATTGACTTTGAGCAGACAATGATTTAATCCATCTTAAAATTATACCCACACACTGCAATACAAGGTTGCTATTACCACTTTAATCAGAGTATATGGAGGTACCTATCAACATCTACTCTGAGCATAGAGTATTACACAAATAGCAACTTTGCATATCAAATAAAAAAGTTATTAGTCCTGGCCTATGTCCCAACAACCGAAGTAGCCAATCACTATAACCTACTCATAGAAAGTCCTACCTAGACTACTTTAAAGACACCTGGGTGGGAAGGTTACAAAGGTCAGGACACTGTAGACAACCAACATTTCAAATCCCCTGGTGGAACGTTTAATCTAGTACTGTAGCTCAAAATACCAAAACCAACAACACAGGGTAAGGATGGCATGATGCCTTCCAAGCCACAATAGGAAGGTGACAACTTAAGCTTCAAAAACTAATTGAATCAATTAAAAAGGACCAGAGCTACCAAGAACTCAGGGGGCGATAACGATGGCGGGTGGTGCGCCACCGCCAGGCCGGCAGTAAGGACCCCCGACTCGGCGGTAGCCGCCCGCTCGCCAGCAACCTGAATATTCCCACCACCAAATCAGGATGGCGGTATGAATGGGAATGGTACCACAGCGGATAGAAAGACCGTCTGCTGTGGTCCCGCAAGGCGGTCCTTTTCCGCCCGCCTTGCGGGACACAGTACAATGGGAGCAATGGCAGCGGTGCCATGCAGGCACGCAGTGGGCATTATGATGCCTGTCTTTTTCGGCAGAGATCTTGCCGCAAAAAGATAGGCAGAGAATGCCTTAGGGGCGGGAGGGGTGGGGTGCTGCACGGTGCTTGGAAAGTTGTGCATTCAAATGCACAACATGTATTTTTACATTGTGGCGGGTGCTGACGCCCTCCGCAATGTAAAAATACAGGATGTGCCAGCCATTGTGGCGGGCGCATCCTAATTAATATGAGGGAACGCAGCACCTATGGTGGGCAGTCCCTTAAGCATCTGCGATGGTGGGCGGACTTTGTCCGCCCGCCGTCGTAATCGGCCCCAGAGAGTAGAGCAACCCCTAAGTAAAATTGGCCCTAAACTAAGCAAACAAACTAAAACAATGTACGAATACAAGCAACAAAAGACTAGATTATACCCAAATACCCAAGGTCTAGAATACCTAGACATGATTGCTAAATCAATACTGTAAACTAAACATCCTAAAAATCTTACGACTATAAAACATTAAACAACAGATTTCTCCTTTTTTTAATTAATAAATATAAATATGTCATAAAATTTACAATAGAGCACAAAATGATATGACATAATAAAATTATTTTAAAAAAAATAAAAAAGATACCTTTCCCAAACATAGTAGTAAAACAAAATACTTACAGTTATGTAGCAGAAGAATATCCTTGAAAATGATAAAACAAATTAGATCTGTATCTATTGGATAACAAAGCCCAAAAAAGATGCAAAAATCCAACTGCATAAAAAAATCCAAAGCCGCAAACCTCTTAATGATGAAACCTTCATAAACCCAAAAATTGGTTAGAAAAAATGCTCCAACAAACGGGGAAAAAAAGGAAATGTAAAGTAACTCGTTATCAAACTAGAAAAAAACATTTTCCTTTATTTCAAAGGTTCAAAATAAGCTTTATTCGATATTCAAACAAATATCATGTAAGCATACATTGTTATACAGATTTATAAAACATTAAAAACAAAGAGATAACGATTTAAAAAGTCATCCAATACTCAGTAACAAGATAAAAACATTGATACGAGGACTTTAAAAAAATGAATAAGAGGCGACAGTTAAAAATCAAAACTGATTGTTTTCTCCGATGTCAGTCTAAGGTATTCCTGAATTTTATCAATAATTTTAAAAACTGCTCCATTTTTGTTATCACCTCCCTATCTTCAAGTTCCTGTAGACGCTCAAAGGCAAGTTTACATGACCTGAGATTCCATCTCTTGAGCAGGGGTAATAGTAAAGCTTTTCTCAGTAAACCATAATATTTACAAAAAAGAATGGTATGGATGTTAGTTTGTTGGGATATGTTATCACAAGGGCAGGAGCAGAGAGTCCGAGACCAATCGTTACATATTGGAAATGTAACATAACGGAAGAAAGAACCCAGTCTGAATCAGGTGAGCAGCATCCTTGAATAGCACGAAAAGTCTGTTGAAAGGTAAAGCTGAAGGCCCTTGTGTGGTGTCACCCTTTGATATGCCAGCATGGTAGCACAGTGCTTCAGTTTGTTCCATCTGGCTATTTCCATGTGGGCCATTAGGGTCTTTCTTAGGCCTTTCCGTGAGATGTTTTCTAATGACGAAGGATCTGTGAACCACTCCGGGTGCCCAATTTCCAGAAAAAACTTTTTCACGTAGGCCAGCCATTTTGGTAGAGAATGCTTGGCCCCTTCCAGTTTTAAAATGTCTTGTATCACCTCTCTATTAAAATCAATCTCGGGGGTGGTCCAAATTTTGTGCCAGAGAAGGGGAGGTTCAGATTTTATGACATCTGATATAAACGGTAGGTCCAATTCGATATGCATCTGGTACACCGAGGTTGTTTTTGAGGAGGCCAGGAGATACCTAACAAATTTATTTTCCACAATTTGTATTGGCGAGAGGTTTTTGTCAATTCCCCAAAGGCCTGCCCCATACGTAGCGGTGCTGACACATTTAGCTTTATATACAGTTAATAATTGTTTCACCGGTCTTCCCCCTATTTTACTTGCGAAGTCGCGAAGCCCACCAATGGCACTCACAAAAGCAAGTTTCCTCTTGTCTATTGCCGCCTTCCAGGACAACTTTCTATGTAGGCAGATGCCCAAATAAGTGAATGCCTCCACTGTTTCCAATTTTTGGCCCTCGATGAAGATAGGGCAGGGGATTTTTTTTAGGCCTTTATTGCTTAGCATGGAGTAAGATTTACCTATGTTCACTTTAAGACCCCTGGCCTTCATGAAAGCCGTGAACTCTAAGACTGCCTTTTGTAGGCCCATTCTAGTCTGGGAAAGAATTGCGGCGTCGTCTGCATATAGCAGTATTGGAATCGGTTGACCTCCTATTTTTGGGAAATCGCACTCGATGTTTTTGAGATGCTCGCCAATCGCATTTATATAGAGGGAGAAGAGAAGAGGTGCCAGGATGCACCCCTGTCTAACCCCTCTATTGATGTTAAAACGTGACGAGCACTCTCCCCTCAGACCAAATCTAACTCTGGCTCCAGCTTCCCTGTACAGAGCCTTAATGAATAGTAGGATTGATGGATCTATCCCAAATTGATGTAATGTGTCCCATAGTTGGTCGTGCTGGACGCAGTCAAATGCTGAAGTGAGGTCTATGTACGTTATGTACAGACTGCATTTTTTAATATCAATGTGTTTGGACTTAATTAGATGTAGGTTGAGGACCTGTTCAATTGTCCCTCTACCTGTCCGGAAGCCATATTGCAGTTTCGACAATACGTTTTTTTCCTCCAGCCAGATGGTGAGTCTTTTCAGAATTATTCGTCCGACAATTTTCATCAGGGTGTCGAGGAGGGATATAGGCCGATAACATGATGGCAAGTGTCTGTCTCCTTTTTTAAAAATTGGAATCACTATTGCCTCTCCCCATGTTGGGAGGAGATCGACGATGTTTATCGAGTTTAGGACAGAGGTCAGAAGAGGTACCCAAAACTCCATTTCCGCCTTGTAGACGTCTGCCGGGATTGCATCCGGTCCAGGTGCCTTCCCTGCTGGACTTTCTGCGATCGCCAGTTCCACCTCCTCTAATGAAAAAGGGATTATACGGGGACTCTCTTGCAGTGGATTTAAATTTGATACGGAGAGGCGTTCTACTTCCAGATTATTCTGACGTGTGGGATTTGAATATAACTTCTGGAAGTGTTCCACCCATGTCTCTCCACTTATTGCCATGTCCAAGTTCTTTTCACGATTTAGAAAGGGGGTGGTGATGAACAGAGTGTCTGAGTTAAACAGACTACTCTTACCCAGTTCAAAGATCAGGGCTTGATCCATCACCGTTATTTATCTCACTGCCCCATCCCAGCTCAGAACCTGGCTATATGCAAATCAGTCTGTCCCTGGCCCAGTGCATCATGGGAACAGGGCAGACTAAACTACCAAGCCAATTCTTCACCAGAAAGGAGACAAGCTACCGGGGACCGGTTTCTGGCATTTCAGCCTTCTTCGGCCCGGCTTGCTTGAATCCTGATGGAGCAGTGAGAAAGGGACTCATGTCTGAGTATACCCTAGCACACCTATAGTGGCCAAAAACGATTTAGAAAGGGGGTGGTGATGAACAGAGTGTCTGAGTTAAACAGACTACTCTTACCCAGTCCAAAGATCAGGGCTTGATCCATCACCGTTATTTATCTCACTGCCCCATCCCAGCTCAGAACCTGGCTATATGCAAGTCAGTCTGTCCCTGGCCCAGTGCATCATGGGAACAGGGCAGACTAAACTACCAAGCCAATTCTTCACCAGAAAGGAGACAAGCTACCGGGGACCGGTTTCTGGCATTTCAGCCTTCTTCGGCCCGGCTTGCTTGAATCCTGATGGAGCAGTGAGAAAGGGACTCATGTCTGAGTATACCCTGCCACACCTATAGTGGCCAAAAACGATTTAGAAAGGGGGTGGTGATGAACAGAGTGTCTGAGTTAAACAGACTACTCTTACCCAGTCCAAAGATCAGGGCTTGATCCATCACCGTTATTTATCTCACTGCCCCATCCCAGCTCAGAACCTGGCTATATGCAAATCAGTCTGTCCCTGGCCCAGTGCATCATGGGAACAGGGCAGACTAAACTACCAAGCCAATTCTTCACCAGAAAGGAGACAAGCTACCGGGGACCGGTTTCTGGCATTTCAGCCTTCTTCGGCCCGGCTTGCTTGAATCCTGATGGAGCAGTGAGAAAGGGACTCATGTCTGAGTATACCCTGCCACACCTATAGTGGCCAAAAACGATTTAGAAAGGGGGTGGTGATGAACAGAGTGTCTGAGTTAAACAGACTACTCTTACCCAGTCCAAAGATCAGGGCTTGATCCATCACCGTTATTTATCTCACTGCCCCATCCCAGCTCAGAACCTGGCTATATGCAAATCAGTCTGTCCCTGGCCCAGTGCATCATGGGAACAGGGCAGACTAAACTACCAAGCCAATTCTTCACCAGAAAGGAGACAAGCTACCGGGGACCGGTTTCTGGCATTTCAGCCTTCTTCGGCCCGGCTTGCTTGAATCCTGATGGAGCAGTGAGAAAGGGACTCATGTCTGAGTATACCCTGCCACACCTATAGTGGCCAAAAACGATTTAGAAAGGGGGTGGTGATGAACAGAGTGTCTGAGTTAAACAGACTACTCTTACCCAGTCCAAAGATCAGGGCTTGATCCATCACCGTTATTAATCTCACTGCCCCATCCCAGCTCAGAACCTGGCTATATGCAAATCAGTCTGTCCCTGGCCCAGTGCATCATGGGAACAGGGCAGACTAAACTACCAAGCCAATTCTTCACCAGAAAGGAGACAAGCTACCGGGGACCGGTTTCTGGCATTTCAGCCTTCTTCGGCCCGGCTTGCTTGAATCCTGATGGAGCAGTGAGAAAGGGACTCATGTCTGAGTATACCCTGCCACACCTATAGTGGCCAAAAACGATTTAGAAAGGGGGTGGTGATGAACAGAGTGTCTGAGTTAAACAGACTACTCTTACCCAGTCCAAAGATCAGGGCTTGATCCATCACCGTTATTTATCTCACTGCCCCATCCCAGCTCAGAACCTGGCTATATGCAAATCAGTCTGTCCCTGGCCCAGTGCACCCCTTGTTATAAATATTTTTGTCCACCCTAAGCGTGGAAGGGTATTCTCAGATGTGAGACCCTTGCTCATTGCACTATCAGGATTCAAGCAAACCGGGCCGAAGACGGCTGTAATGCCAGAAACCGGTCCCCGGGAGCTTGTTTCCTTCCCAGTGTAAGAATTGGCTTTTGTAGTTTGGTTTGCCCTGTTCCCATCATGCACTGGGACAGGAACAGACTAATTTGCATACAGCCAGGTTCTGAAACTGGGATGGTGCAGTGAGCTAAAAAACGGTGTTGGATCTAGCCCTGATCTCTTGACTGGGTGAGAGTTTTCTGCTTAATTCAGAGACTCTGTCCCTCACCACCCCTTGTTATAAACAAGTTCTTTTCAGGCATTTTCACCCAAGGTAAGGGGGAGTTAATAAGTCTCCAAAAGGCTGACATGTCACCCGTTTCTGATGTTATGACCAAGTTCTGCCAAGCTTCCTGTTTAAGTGTCCTTTTCCTATTTTTTATGGCTAGACGATATTGAATCCTTGCCAAGCGTATTTCTGTTTGGGGTTTGGGTATGACATGCAGCCAATTTTTTAGATGTTTCAGAGCCTTCGAACAATTTGCATCAAACCATCCTTTATGTTCAATTGGACCTGGTTTAAATTGTCTTGTCAAAAGTTCTTTCAGGGTGTCCTGGATTTTTATGAAGGCTTTACAGATGTCATCAGGGTTGTTAGTAATAGTAAGACAGGTATGGATCTCCTCCCTCCTCTTGTTAACTAAATTTTTGAGTAGGTTCTTTGGATTAATTTTGGACCATTTAACACAATAACCATTTGTGGCTCCCATTTTGATAGGTTGTTGATAGTTAACCTGGTGTGGGCTTTGATTTTTTGTAGACCCCAATAGCTCGATCGACATGGACAAAGGATAGTGGTCACTGTATAGGTGGTCGAGGGTGTTCCAGTCTTGTATTAGCGGTGCATGTGTTTTAGAGAATAGGATAAAATCTATGGTGGTGTTCGATCCTCTGCCATGAAAGGTTGATTTATGAGGCCGTGGGGTGTAAAGAAGCTCATTAGCAAAACGTAAGTTAAATGAGGTCATGAAATTGTTGAGAAGATCCCCAGATATTGTATGCAGGAAATGGTTAAAAGTAGCATTACCAGAGTCTGAATCATATGTCACGAAGATGTCACAATCGTCTCTGACAATGTGTGGGCAAATATGGCAATTTAGATCGCCCAGGAAGGCTATTGCACATTCTCCGCCAGATGATTCTTTGATATTTTGCAATGCTTGTTGGAGATTTTCCAAAACAAACCCCAATTTTTCTACCGTGAGATTATTGTAGAAGTTGACAATTAGTAATGACAGTGACGGGGCAATGTCCATTACAATTATCTGGAAGGAGTCTCTCAGTATTGTTTTCCTGATCCTATGACCAACAGCTACGCTAATATAAGAGCATAGCCCCCCTTTATGTCTTCCCTGTTTGCTCATGGCAGCCGGGGAGTGGAATGTCTGAAAACCTTGAAGATGGATAGGAGAAATAGCCCAGGTTTCCTGAAAACACAAGATGGAGTACTGGTTAACAACCTTTATCCATTCCGGTATTATAAATTTTGAAGAAAGTCCTGCCAAATTCCATGAAAGGAATTGGAGATTGAGCGTATTATAAGGGTCTGCCTTGTGGGTGGAAATTAGGTTGTCAGATGTATTTAAGGAAAGACAGGATAGGCTTCTGGCATTGCCCCTTTCTAGAATTGTTACTCTGTTCATAGGCTCGTTTTCTGTGAGGTTTTTAATGGTCCCATCTACTGGATCGTCCTGTCTGGCATCGGTATGAGTAACTATATGCTCCCAAAACCTCCTGTCATAATTTACTTCCTTATCTTGATTGAGTCATTCTACGTCGTCCAACCCGTAGAGTGTCTCATAGTAGTTATGGCAAGGTAAATTCCATGATGGATTAACGAACGGGGGGGGGTTGAGGGAACCCCTCTGGGTAATGCTGTGGAGTCGGCAAATGCATATAATCAATCAAAGGAAAGAATGGCTGTTCTCTTGTTCCATTCCTTCGATTGTAGTTCCTATAATGCACAGATGTGGGATTATCGTAGTAAGGTTTAGATTGGTGTAATTTAGGGTGCATTAACGACTCGGGATAAAAATAGGCTAGGGGTTTTGGCGAAATTGGACCCCTATTAAAGCCCGAAAACCAGTCTATAATGTGCGTGATGACCCTTGGATCTTTGAAGGTAACAATTACCACGTCCCCTTCAATATCTTTGGGGCGGATCCCGATCCAGTGGGTTCTTTTGACCATTATTATGTCGCCATTTATGTGAGGGGGTAGGGGCCTATTTTCTCTGAGCCAAAAAATCACCTTATTTTTTAGGCTGTGATGGTTTTCGTAGCCTTCTGTAGGAGGTAATGGTAGCACTCCCGTCAGAACGATAACGTTCTGTGCTGCGGCAGGGGGTAAGTCAACATATCTTTTGGATGGGCGTTTTTCCTGTGGGACTGCAGACTTTATTTTTTCAGGGATAGTTTGTGCCTTGCCCATTTTTGCTGAGGCTATAAGGGAGTTAATTTGTGTTAAGTGAATATCAGAGGACACTTTTGGAGGGGGAACAGGATTATGGATGGTTGCTGTCTTATTTATTGGGGCTGGGGAGTGGGTTTTTTGCTGATTTGAAGCCATAGATTGCTTGTTAGATTTCTGTGCTTTGGACATTTTTTCTAATTTTGAATTTGAATTTGTTCCCCCGTCAGCCGATGTAGTGGATTTTGCGTAGGGGGTTGTAAGTTTCGGTTCATGAATAGGTTTGTCTCTAGCTGTTGAGTTTGAGACGGCATTTACGGCCCCCTTAGCTGGGTGTTTTTGAGTCAGAGATTCTGAGAGAGTATCAAGTTGGGTAGCTATTCTTTTGACTCTCTCATGAATGGGTATTAGCAAAGCCTTAACAAGATGTTCCATGGCGTCCACAAAATCTTTGATCGTAGGCGGGACGCAGGATGTAAAGGTTTCCCTAGATGGTCTGGATGTTCCTTCTGCAATTTGTAGAAGTTCTTTGGTTAATAATTCTTTAGCCGATGTTTGGGTTTTAGCGATACTTTTCATGGCGGCTTTTTTGCGTCGTTTTTTAGGTGGAGATCTAATAGTAACCTGTTTCTTATTGGGTTGATTTTTAGGATGTAAAGGTTTGTCTAGCTTTAAGACAACTGGCAATGGTTGAAACATGGTTACCTTTTGAGTGGCCAAAGAAGGAGGGATTTCGATTATTTCAGGAGGGACAAACTCTGCAATCTTTGGCAAATTTGGAGTGACCAAGTCGATGAGATCAGGGGGTGCAGAGATTGTATTGTTAGCGGATTTTAATGGAGATGGAAGAGAGGGTCCATTTTTGGATGGAAAATAGGATCGGAACACTGAGGGAACATTATCCGTGTTCATTAGATCTTCATCTGTGTTTTTTAAGGTTGAGTTAAGTAGAAGAGGCTCAGGAGTAGGAGTCGGATCTACTAGTTGAATGGTGTTTTTTAATAGCTCTATAGATTGACGCTGTGCAATACGACGCTCTGCCAGGGTCAGGTCTCTGTCAATTTCACCTGTCGCCTTAAAGAAAAATTTATCAAGGGGTCCGAGGATAGGGGTCTCTTCTGCTGGTAGTTGAACCTCAGGTCCTGATTTAGGCATGATCCCTGCTGCTAAGGAATATGGCCCAGCCCGGCCTTATTTGGCCTTTGAGGGCCGTAGAGGGCCCGCCCTTTGCCCGGGCTTCGCCCCGGGCGTCCCGCGACGCTGAGGGCTGTTGGATTTGTAGTGCCCCTCCCGGCGCTTCTGCCGCGTTGGGGAACGCGACTGGTGGCGGGAATTTGGCGGTGTTGGCTGGTCAGCTGTGTGTGACTCTCCGTGCGCTCTCTGGGCACAGGCGCTAACAGGTAGGGCTCCGGTCGTTGTGCAAAGGCTGTGTCTCCCCTTTATTTAAAAAATAGAATGTGTCAGCAGCTCCATTCCTTCACCAAAGATAAAGCCTGTAAATAAAAAAGAAAACAACACCCACCCACAACACAAATTCAAACCCACAAGCCTTAATATCAACATTAAATACACAAAGACATATTTAATAAACACATAACTAACACTAGATAACATTCTAATTATATCCAACACTTAAAACACTAAACTACAGAAACAACACCTAACTACACCAAAAATGATCAAATAACGCCATAGCAAATCTATTTACACTAATACTACCTTACCCTTACTCTAAAACTAACTTAAAAGTATATAAAATTAAACTTACCTGAACGGAAGAAACACAGCTCCCAAGCACGAGGTTCCATCTTCCAAAATGACCTAAAAACTAAACTGATAGACAGAAAAATGAGGAAAAAGGAAACAAAATGTCTGCTTAATTAAAATGAAAAAAAGACTTGTAGTGTAGTTCCTATTTTCCCAATAGGCTCTGCTCATTGGAATAATATATACTGTAGTTTAGACGTAGGACTGAAGTCGACTAGGTCTCTACCGAATATATTAAACTTAATAGTGAGTGCCAGCTAGCTCAGAGGTCACTAGAAACCCTCACAATATAAGGGCATGAATCGGGAAAATTACACTAGGGTCCTAGATTTGTTTGCAACAGACTAACTGCCCATAGGCAACAATAGAAAATATTGAAAGAAATGTTAAAAATTATATGTATACCTTTATTTATTGCAATGTTTTTCCAAACGTTTAATTAAAAAAAATATACATTAACTATTATATTGTCCAAAACAGCAAAAATATCATATTAATTTCATACACTGTAAATGTACAGCACATATAAAAATGTAATAACAAATGTAAGTGAGGTACAAAATATTTCTGTTAAAAATACTGTAAATGATTTAACATATTAAATGTTAATGTATTACAAATAAAATTAAATATATTAAATATTAAAATATAGAAAATATAGCCTTGTCAAATACAAAATATACAATTTTTCAAAAATCATAAAATTATATAAAATATATTAGAAAAATGTAAACAGAAATGTATACAAATGTTTTTTTTTTGTACTAAAAATAATAAAATAAATGAAATTGTTTAAAATTTAAGAAATAAAAATATTTTACTTTACTAATACATGACCATGCTACCAAAAATTGACTAGTTTTCAAAACTGTTAAAAATAAATGTGTATGTATAAATATATGACATATTTAACATTTATGTATGAATATATGACATATTTAACATTTATACATGAAAAATTAATGTCACAAATATGTTATACTTTATAATAAAATATGAATAACGTCACAATTTGTAATTTCTGTTTTTATTAATGTAATAGATTTTATAACTAAAGCAAATGAATAGAATGTAATTGTGAATAAAAATATGCATATGTTTTCATAAACAAAATGTTATCATTAAAAACGAATATACATCTATTTACTTATTTTAAATATACATATAATCTGTACAAAAAATCTTACATAATAAATATAAATAATTACAATTACTGACTTCCAAATAAACTAAACTCTGAGAAAAAGCTAAATTATACCTCCGAAAATATTACTATCCCAACTACAAAACTACCTACACTCAACAAAACTGCTGGATAATAAACCATAATAATTTTATAAAATTATCTAAGTGCTGGATAGTAGATGATAATAATTTACTATTACAACTCCAAATCCAAGTAAACTCTGAGAAAGTGCTGGTAAATGCATCAAAATAACTTACTATTCGAACTCCAAATCCAAATAAATTCAGGGAAAGTGCTTGATAGTAAACCATAATAATTTACTATTCCAACTCCAATTTCACGTAAACTCAGGGAAAGTGCTGGATAATAAATTAAAATAATTTACTATCCCAACTCCTAATTCAAATAAACTCAGAGAAAGTGCTCGGTTGTTAACCATATTAATTTACTGTTGCAACTCCAAATCCAAGTAAACTTAGGGAAAGTGATGGATTCTAAATCCAAATAATTTACTATTCCCACTCCAAATCCAAATAAACTCAGGGAAAGTGCTGGATAGTAAACCATAATAATTTACCATTCCAACTCCAAATCCACGTAAACTCAGAGAAAGTGCTGGATAATAAATCAAAATAATTTACTATTCCAACTCCAAATCCAAACAAACATACGGAAAGTGCTGGATAGTAAACTATAATAATTTACTATTCAAACTCCAAATCCATCTAAACTCAGGAAAAGTGCCGGATAGTAAACAATAGGAATTTTACCGGACCAACTCCAAAGCCAACTAAACTCAAGAAAAGTACTGAATAAACCCCCTTATTTTGTTTTTTCTATTAACAAAAATGTTGTTACATTTTTTTGAAGTAATACTATTTTAAATGTCATTTTTTTCTTAACAAAAATTTTGAAAATTATACAAACATCTCAAATTATTCACTACCTTTTATTAAAAATACATATAAAAATACAACTTTATAAAAATAAATTTTAAAATATGTTTGGAAAAATGTGAAAAAAGCAAATGTCACAACATAAATAAATAATTAAAACTATACTATAAATTACAAATAAACATACTGTTGTAATCTCTGTATTGGTTTCTCCCTCTGGCTTTTCCCCCCTCTCCCACTCACACTCCCTTAGAATCTTGAGTGGGTGGCAATTTAGAATGTTGACAACTGTTCTTTCAGTAAGGCATTTGTACACTCACTTGAGGAGGCGCTATTCTGATAATCTTAATAAAGATTTGGATTTACCTCTATGCGTCCGTCTTTACTACAATATTGGCGATGATCCATGGGATCCTGTGACAGGGACAGCGAGATGCCTCCAGCCTGTTGATTTTCATAGTCACAGTCAGTGGGTGAAAGAGTTTGCTGGACTTCGCGTCTGTCATCTTTCATGCTAACGGCAGGAGTTGGCTACTGTTATGTTGCCCTGCGGCGGTGAGTTCAAGCCTTGCTACTCCCCGTGTGTTTTCTTTCACCAGTCCAGGAGCCCTAATCACCAGCACCACAGCATGTCCTCTACATGAACTGTGTGCTGTTCCTCTAGCTTGGCCTTGCTAGCTTGCATCTGGGGCATTGCCTGTGTTCTGCGTGGGTTGACTCCTGCCAGATAAGGAGTTTTAGAGGCGACTTTCGCACTGTACTGGTGTCTGCAGTGCTTCAGAGTTGGGGTCTGGAAGGCGTTTGGGAATGTCGACTACCGCAGTCTCAACCAAGCGATGCATCGCTTTCCTCTAGACTCCCTCGGGGTCGCGCTACCTTC
The DNA here is from genome assembly GCF_964263255.1 of Lissotriton vulgaris. NCBI lineage: Eukaryota > Metazoa > Chordata > Amphibia > Caudata > Salamandridae > Lissotriton > Lissotriton vulgaris. Next base: position 1,500,930,829 of record NC_141691.1, read on the forward strand.
CATCTTCTATCTCTTCCCCTGCCCATTCGGAGTTACCCCTGGAGGAGTCGCGTGTGGGGTAGTACTCTGTGTCTCTTGTTTAGTGGGATGGAAGTGCTCAAGTACCCCGATTTGTGTGGTGCTCCTTCTCCCATCTGGGCATTTGCTTGGGGAGGCTTTCATCTGCGATCTACTCAATGGGGAGAGGCTCTCCTCGTTGTACTTTCCCCAGCCCTCTGCGGTAGTATTTCTGCATTCATGCCAGAATTCCATATCAAACTCCTCACTGGTTTGGGACTCGGGAGGTCCAGAGCTGTACATTGAGTCTATCTGCTGACTGGAGGGAGTTTCCGGCTATCCTTCCTGCTCTATCTGATGCCGCTTCCGCCAGTTTCATCGGCGTTTCTTCCCTCAGTGCTTCAACAGCCATGTCAGCACCTCAGAGTGTCCAGCAAGCATATGGAGGATTCCCTTCTGAATTTGATTCCTCACTTCACAGTTTGGGTGCCACTTTTCTCTCAATGCGCATTCACATAGCCATTTGAGAAGTCCCTTTTTGAGCAGTTCCTCCGGATCAACAATACAGGAAACTCTCCTTGGGGGAGTGACTTACTTCCCATACAGTGTTATAGAAAGAGAACTTAGCAAGCCTCACACTAGTTAATATTACAGGTTCTATGTGATTGCTCTCTGTTTGCAGTGTCATAGAGAGAGGACTTTATGTTTAGTTCTTTTAGGCTCACTACTACAAGCTTTTTCTCAAAGAGTTGTGTCTCTTGTATTATGCTACAGTGACAGAGGTCCATTTTCAAATTCATCTGTTTTCTTTCAGGTAATGTGCTTGTTGTACTGCCTTCTTTGCTCTTGCTCTGTTGCAGTAACTTTAGGAACCTTTGGTCATATCCCAATTAGGCTTTTGCTCCCTAACCATGGCTGCAGCAAGCAGGAGTCAACCACCACCTTTTCTGAACGACTTAGGTGAGCCAGACATATCATGGCTTAGGTGAAAGTCCTATTGGTCGCACACTGCTTGTCCTACCAGCGTGTTACCCCAAAGCATTGTGGTCCATGAAGTAAGCATCAGCGAGTACGCCTCTGCCAGAGTCTTGAGAAAAAATCACTGTCTCGTTGGCCATCCCTGGACACGTGTTTCGAGGTTGTTACCTCTCGTCAGCAGGGAATAGGCATTTATGTAGGGTCGCTGCGTAGGCTGCCGAAAAATATTCTCAGGTCCGGTACCGATCGTGGCACGCAGGTGCGTAACCATGGGCTCGTCAGCCCCACCAGCTCAAGGGAGCCTGAATATAAATGAAAGTCCAATTGGTCGCACACTGCTTGTCCTACCAGCGTATTACCCCAAAGCATTGTGGTCCATGAAGTAAGCATCAGCGAGTACGCCTCTGCCAGGGTCTTGAGAAAAAATCACTGTCGCGTTGGCCATCCCTGAACACATGTTTCGAGGTTGTTACCTCTTGTCCGCACTCGTGGCACGCAGGTGCGTAGCCATGGGCTCGTCAGCCCCACCAGCTCAAGGGAGCCTGAATATAAATGAAAGTCCAATTGGTCGCACAGTGCTTGTCCTACCAGCGTGTTACCCCAAAGCATTGTTGTACATGAAGTAAGCATCAGGGAATACGCCTCTGCCAGAGTCTTGAGAAAAAAATCACTGTCGCGTTGGCCATCCCTGGACATGTGTTTCGAGGTTGTTACCTCTCATCAGCAGGGAATAGGCATGTATGTAGGGTTGCTGCGTAGGCTGCCGAAGAATATTCTCAGGTCCGGTACCGCTCGTGGCACGCAGGTGCGTAACCATGGGCTCCTCAGCCCCACCAGCTCAAGGGAGCCTGAATATAACAGTCCAATTGGTCACACACTGCTTGTCCTACCAGCGTGTTACCCCAAAGCATTGTGGTCCATGAAGTAAGCATCAGCGAGTACGCCTCTGCCAGAGTCTTGAGAAAAAATCACTGTCGCGTTGGCCATCCCTGGACACGTGTTTTGAGGTTGTTACCTCTCGTCAGCAGGGACTAGACATATATGTAGGGTCGCTGCATAGGCTGCCACGCCTATTGACTTTCTCTACTGATGAGGGAAGATATCCCGAAACCCGGGCCATGTCCCGGGTCTATAGATCGGGGGAACAACAAGTATCTACTTGCACCTACATAGGTGAACCTCTTACGAACTTTCAGTAATTCTTTGGACTTCAGGCACTTCACATACCAGAGTGCTTAGGGGCGACCCAGAGGAGGGGCTAGCGGTGTGCGGTCCATTGCTGTTTTTTCTACATAAGGGCTCCCATGAGCCTCCCAAGCTGACGAGCTTCTGGACGACGGACCTGCGTGCTGGGCAACAAGGCCCTTGACGGTTACGAGGCGGCCTTCTCTTCCACCCCTATTGACTTTCTCTACTGATGAGGGAAGATATCCCAAAACCCGGGCCATGTCCCGGGTCTAGAGATCGGGGGAACAACAAGTATCCACTTGCACCTACATAGGTGAACCACTTACGAACTTTCAGTAATTCTTCGAACTTCAGGCACTTCACATACCAGAGTGCTTAGGGGCGACCCGGAGCAGGGGCTAGCGGTGTGCGGTCCATTGCTGTTTTTTCTACATAAGGGCCCCCATTAGCCTCCCAAGCTGACAAGCTTCTGGACGACTCACCTGCGTACTGGGCAACAAGGCCCGTGACGGTTACGAGGCGGCCTTCTCTTCCACCCCTATTGACTTCCTCTACTGATAAGGGAAGATATCCAGAAACCCGGGCCATGTCCCGGGTATAGAGATCGGGGGAACAACAAGTATCTACTTGCACCTACATAGGTGAACCACTTACGAACTTTCAGTATTTCTTTGAACTTCAGGCACTTCCCATACCAGGGTGCTTAGGGGCGACCCGGAGGAGGGGCTAGCGGTGTGCGGTCCATTGCTGTTTTTTCTACATAAGGGCTCCTATGAGCCTCCCAAGCTGACGAACATCTGGACAACGCACCTGCGTGCTGGGCAACAAGGCCCCTGATGGTTACGAGGCGGCCTTCTCTTCCACCCCTATTGACTTTCTCTACTGATGAGGGAAGATATCCCGAAACCCGGGCCATGTCCCAGGTCTATAGATCGGGGGCACAACAAGTATCTAATTGCACCTACATAGGTGAACCACTTACGAACTTTCAGTAATTCTTCGAACTTCAGGCACTTCACATACCAGAGTGCTTAGGGGCGACCCGGAGGGGGGCTAGCGGTGTGCGGTCCATTGCTGTTTTTTCTACATAAAAGCTCCCATGAGCCTCCCAAGCTGACGAGCTTCTGGACGACGAACCTGGTTGCTAGGCAACAAGGCCCGTGACGGTTACGAGGCGGCCTTCTCTTCCACCCCTATTGACGTTTCTCTACTGATGAGGGAAGATATCCAGAAACCCGGGCCATTTCCCGGGTCTAGAGATCGGGGGAACAACAAGTATCTACTTGCACCTACATAGGTGAACCACTTACGAACTTTCAGTAATTCTTCGAACTTCAGGCACTTCACATACCAGAGTGCTTAGGGGCGACTCGGAGGAGGGGCTAGCGGTGTGCGGTCCATTGCTGTTTTTTCTACATAAGGGCTCCCATGAGCCTCCCAAGCTGACGAGCTTCTGGATGACGCATCTGCATGCTGAGCAACAAGGCCCGTGACGGTTACGAGGCGGCCTTCTCTTCCACCCCTATTGACTTTCTCTACTGATGAGGGAAGATATCCCGAAACCCGGGCCATGTCCCGGGTCTAGAGATCGGGGAAACAACAAGTATCTACTTGCACCTACATAGGTGAACCACTTACGAACTTTCAGTAATTCTTCGAACTTCAGGCACTTCACATACCGGAGTGCTTAGGGGCGACCCGGAGGAGGGGCTAGCGGTGTGCGGTCCATTGCTGTTTTTTCTACATAAGGGCTCCCATGAGCCTCCCAAGCTGACGAGCTTCTGGATGACGCACCTGCGTGCTGAGCAACAAGGCCCGTGACGGTTACGAGGCGGCCTTCTCTTCCACCCCTATTGACTTTCTCTACTGATGAGGGAAGATATCCCGAAACCCGGGGCATGTCCCGGGTCTAGAGATCGGGGAAACAACAAGTATCTACTTGCACCTACATAGGTGAACCACTTACGAACTTTCAGTAATTCTTCGAACTTCAGGCACTTCACATACCAGAGTGCTTAGGGGCGACCCGGAGGAGGGGCTAGTGGTGTGCGGTCCATTGCTGTTTTTTCTGCATAAGGGCTCCCATGAGCCTCCCAAGCTGACGAGCTTCTGGACGATGCACCTGCGTGCTGGGCAACAAGGCCCGTGACGGTTACGAGGCGGCCTTCTCTTCCACGACTATTGACTTTCTCTACTGATGAGGGAAGATATCCCAAAATTTCCCCCAATCTAGAGATTGGGGGAACAACAAGTATTTACTTGCACCTACATAGGTGAACCACTTACGAACTTTCAGTAATTCTTCGAACTTCAGGCACTTCACATACCAGAGTGCTTAGGGGCGACCCGGAGGAGGGGCTAGCGGTGTGCGGTCCATTGCTGTTTTTTCTACATAAGGGCTCCCATGAGCCTCCCAAGCTGACGAGCTTCTGGACGACGCACCTGCGTGCTGAGCAACAAGGCCCGTGATGGTTACGAGGCGGCCTTCTCTTCCACCCCTATTGACTTTCTCTACTGATGAGGGAAGATATCCCGAAACCCGGGCCATATCCCGGGTCTAGAGATCGGGGGAACAACAAGTATCTACTTGCACCTACATAGGTGAACCACTTACGAACTTTCAGTAATTCTTCGAACTTCAGGCACTTCACATACCAGAGTGCTTAGGGGCGACCCGGAGGAGGGGCTAGGGGTGTGCGGTTCATTACTGTTTTTTCTACATAAGGGCTCCCATGAGCCTCCCAAGCTGACGAGCTTCTGGACGACGCACCTGCGTTCTGGGCAAGAAGGCCCGTGACGGTTACGAGGCGGCCTTCTCTTCCACGACTATTGACTTTCTCTACTGATGAGGGAAGATATCCCAAAACCCAGGCCATGTCCCGGGTCTATAGATTGGGGGAACAACAAGTATCTCCTCGCACCTACACAGGTGAACCACTTACGAACTTTCTGTAATTCTTCGAACTTCAGGCACTTCACATACCAGAGTGCATAGGGGCGACCCGGAGGAGGGGCTAGCGGTGTGCGGTCCATTGCTGTTTTTTCTACATAAGGGCCCCCATGAGTCTCCCAAGCTGACGAGCTTCTGGACGACGCAACTGCGTACTGGGCAACAAGGCCCGTGACGGTTACGAGGCGGCCTTCTCTTCCACCCTTATTGACTTTCTCTACTGATGAGGGAAGATATACAGAAACCCGGGCCATGTCCCGGGTCTAGAGATCGGGGGAAAAACAAGTATCTACTTGCATCTACATAGGTGAACCACTTACGAACTTTCAGTAATTCTTCGAACTTCAGGCACTTCACATACCAGAGTGCTTAGGGGCGACCCGGAGGAGGGGCTAGCGGTGTGCGGTCCATTGCTGTTTTTTCTACAAAAGGGCTCCCATGAGCCTCCCAAGCTGACGAACTTCTGGACGACGCACCTGCGTGCTAGGCAACAAGGCCCGTGACGGTTACGAGGCTGCCTTCTCTTCCACCCCTATTGACTTTCTCTACTGATGAGGGAAGATATCCCGAAACCCGGGCCATGTCCCAGTCTAGAGATCGGGGGAACAACAAGTATCTACTTGCACCTACATAGGTGAACCACTTACGAACTTTCAGTAATTCTTCGAACTTCAGGCACTTCACATACCAGAGTGCTTAGGGGCGACCCGGATGGGGGGCTAGCGGTGTGTGGTCCATTGCTGTTTTTTCTACATAAGAGCTACCATGAGCCTCTCAAGCTGACGAGCTTCTGGACGACGCACCTGCGTGCTGGGCAACAAGGCCTGGGCCAGTTACGAGGCGGCCTTCTCTTCCACCCCTATTGACTTTCTGTACAGATGAGGGAAGATATCCCGAAACCCGGGCCATGTCCCGGGTCAATAGATCCGGGGAGCAACAAGTATCTACTTGCACCTACATAGGTGAACCACTTACGAACTTTCAGTAATTCTTCGAACTTCAGGCACTTCACATACCAGAGTGCTTAGGGGCGACCCGGAGGAGGGGCTAGCGGTGTGCGGTTCATTGCTGTTTTTTTTACGTAAGGGAAACCATGAGCCTCCCAAGCTGACGAGCTTCTGGACGACAAACTTGCGTGCTGGGCAACAAGGCCAGTGACGGTTACGAGGCGGCCTTCTCCTCCACCCCAATTGACTTTCTCTACTGATGAGGAAAGATATCCAGAAACCCGGGTCATGTCCCGGGTCTAGAGATCAGGGGTACAAGTATCTACTTGCACCTACATAGGTGAACCACTTATGAACTTTCAGTAATTCTTCGAACTTCAGGCACTTCACATACCAGAGTGCTTAGGGGTGACCCGGAGAAGGGGCTAGCGGTGTGCGGTCCATTGCTGTTTTTTCTACATAAGGGCCCCCATGAGCCTCCCAAGCTGACGAGCTTCAGGACGACGCACCTGCGTACTGGGCAACAAGGCCCGTGACGGTTACGAGGCGGCCTTCTCTTCCACCCCTATTGACTTTCTCTACTGATGAGGGAAGATATCCCGAAACCCGGGCCATGTCCCGGGTCTAGAGATCGGGGGAACAACAAGTATCTACTTGCACCTACGTAGGTGAACCACTTACGAACTTTCAGTAATTCTTCGAACTTCAGGCACTTCACATACCAGAGTGCTTAGGGGCGACCCGGAGGGGGGGCTAGCGGTGTGCGGTCCATTGCTGTTTTTTCTACATAAGAGCTACCATGAGCCTCCCAAGCTGATGAGCTTCTGGACGACGAACCTGCGTGCAAGGCAACAAGGCCCGTGGCGGTTACAAGGCGGCCTTCTCTTCCACCCCTATTGACTTTCTCTACTGATTAGGAAAGATATACCGAAACCCGGGCCATGTCCCCGGTCTAGAGATCGGGGGAAAAACAAGTATCTACTTGCATCTACATAGGTGAACCACTTACAAACTTTCAGTAATTCTTCAAACTTCAGGCACTTCACGTACCAGAGTGCTTAGGGGCGACCCGGAGGAGGGGCTAGCGGTGTGCGGTCCATTGCTGTTTTTTCACCATAAGGGCTCCCATGAGCCTCCCAAGCTGACGAGCTTCTGGACGACGGACCTGCGTGCTGGGCAACAAGGCCCTTGACGGTTACGAGGCGGCCTTCTCTTCCACCCCTATTGACTTTCTCTACTGATGAGGGAAGATATCCCAAAACCCGGGCCATGTCCCGGGTCTAGAGATCGGGGGAACAACAAGTATCCACTTGCACCTACATAGGTGAACCACTTACGAACTTTCAGTAATTCTTCGAACTTCAGGCACTTCACATACCAGAGTGCTTAGGGGCGACCCGGAGCAGGGGCTAGCGGTGTGCGGTCCATTGCTGTTTTTTCTACATAAGGGCCCCCATTAGCCTCCCAAGCTGACAAGCTTCTGGACGACGCACCTGCGTACTGGGCAACAAGGCCCGTGACGGTTACGAGGCGGCCTTCTCTTCTACCCCTATTGACTTCCTCTACTGATGAGGGAAGATATCCAGAAACCCGGGCCATGTCCCGGGTATAGAGATCGGGGGAACAACAAGTATCTACTTGCACCTACATAGGTGAACCACTTACGAACTTTCAGTATTTCTTCGAACTTCAGGCACTTCCCATACCAGGGTGCTTAGGGGTGACCCGGAGGAGGGGCTAGCGGTGTGCGGTCCATTGCTGTTTTTTATACATAAGGGCTCCTATGAGACTCCCAAGCTGACGAACATCTGGACAACGCACCTGCGTGCTCGGCAACAAGGCCCGTGATGGTTACGAGGCGGCCTTCTCTTCCACCCCTATTGACTTTCTCTACTGATGAGGGAAGATATCCCGAAACCCGGGCCATGTCCCAGGTCTGTAGATCGGGGGAACAACAAGTATCTAATTGCACCTACATAGGTGAACCACTTACGAACTTTCAGTAATTCTTCGAACTTCAGGCACTTCACATACCAGAGTGCTTAGGGGCGACCCGGAGGGGGGCTAGCGGTGTGAGGTCCATTGCTGTTTTTTCTACATAAAAGCTCCCATGAGCCTCCCAAGCTGACGAGCTTCTGGACGACGAACCTGGTTGCTAGGCAACAAGGCCCGTGACGGTTACGAGGCGGCCTTCTCTTCCACCCCTATTGACGTTTCTCTACTGATGAGGGAAGATATCCAGAAACCCGGGCCATTTCCCGGGTCTAGAGATCGGGGGAACAACAAGTATCTACTTGCACCTACATAGGTGAACCACTTACGAACTTTCAGTAATTCTTCGAACTTCAGGCACTTCACATACCAGAGTGCTTAGGGGCGACCCGGAGGAGGGGCTAGCGGTGTGCGGTCCATTGCTGTTTTTTCTACATAAGGGCTCCCATGAGCCTCCCAAGCTGACGAGCTTCTGGATGACGCACCTGCGTGCTGAGCAACAAGGCCCGTGACGGTTACGAGGCGGCCTTCTCTTCCACCCCTATTGACTTTCTCTACTGATGAGGGAAGATATCCCGAAACCCGGGCCATGTCCCGGGTCTAGAGATCGGGGAAACAACAAGTATCTACTTGCACCTACATAGGTGAACCACTTACGAACTTTCAGTAATTCTTCGAACTTCAGTCACTTCACATACCAGAGTGCTTAGGGGCGACCCGGAGGAGGGGCTAGTGGTGTGTGGTCCATTGCTGTTTTTTCTGCATAAGGGCTCCCATGAGCCTCCCAAGCTGACGAGCTTCTGGACGATGCACCTGCGTGCTGGACAACAAGGCCCGTGACGGTTACGAGGCGGCCTTCTCTTCCACGACTATTGACTTTCTCTACTGATGAGGGAAGATATCCCAAAACTCAGGCCATGTCCCGGGTCTAGAGATTGGGGGAACAACAAGTATCTACTTGCACCTACATAGGTGAACCACTTACGAACTTTCAGTAATTCTTCGAACTTCAGGCACTTCACATACCAGAGTGCTTAGGGGCGACCCGGAGGAGGGGCTAGCGGTGTGCGGTCCATTGCTGTTTTTTCTACATAAGGGCTCCCATGAGCCTCCCAAGCTGACGAGCTTCTGGACGACGCACCTGCGTGCTGAGCAACAAGGCCCGTGACGGTTACGAGGCGGCCTTCTCTTCCACCCCTATTGACTTTCTCTACTGATGAGGGAAGATATCCCGAAACCCGGGCCATATCCCGGGGTCTAGAGATCGGGGGAACAACAAGTATCTACTTGCACCTACATAGGTGAACCACTTACGAACTTTCAGTAATTCTTCGAACTTCAGGCACTTCACATACCAGAGTGCTTAGGGGCGACCCGGAGGAGGGGCTAGTGGTGTGCGGTCCATTACTGTTTTTTCTACATAAGGGCTCCCATGAGCCTCCCAAGCTGACGAGCTTCTGGACGACGCACCTGCGTGCTGGGCAACAAGGCCCGTGACGGTTACGAGGCGGCCTTCTCTTCCACGACTATTGACTTTCTCTACTGATGAGGGAAGATATCCCAAAACCCAGGCCATGTCCCGGGTCTAGAGATTGGGGGAACAACAAGTATCTACTTGCACCTACACAGGTGAACCACTTACGAACTTTCTGTAATTCTTCGAACTTCAGGCACTTCACATACCAGAGTGCATAGGGGCGACCCGGAGGAGGGGCTAGCGGTGTGCGGTCCATTGCTGTTTTTTCTACATAAGGGCCCCCATGAGCCTCCCAAGCTGACGAGCTTCTGGACGACGCAACTGCGTACTGGGCAACAAGGCCCGTGACGGTTACGAGGCGGCCTTCTCTTCCACCCTTATTGATTTTCTCTACTGATGAGGGAAGATATACAGAAACCCGGGCCATGTCCCGGGTCTAGAGATCGGGGGAAAAACAAGTATCTACTTGCATCTACATAGGTGAACCACTTACGAACTTTCAGTAATTCTTCGAACTTCAGGCACTTCACATACCAGAGTGCTTAGGGGCGACCCGGAGGAGGGGCTAGCGGTGTGCGGTCCATTGCTGTTTTTTCTACAAAAGGGCTCCCATGAGCCTCCCAAGCTGACGAACTTCTGGACGACGCACCTGCGTGCTGGGCAACAAGGCCCGTGACGGTTACGAGGCTGCCTTCTCTTCCACCCCTATTGACTTTCTCTACTGATGAGGGAAGATATCCCGAAACCCGGGCCATGTCCCAGTCTAGAGATCGGGGGAACAACAAGTATCTACTTGCACCTACATAGGTGAACCACTTACGAATTTTCAGTAATTCTTCGAACTTCAGGCACTTCACATACCAGAGTGCATAGGGGCGACCCGGAGGAGGGGCTAGCGGTGTGCGGTTCATTACTGTTTTTTCTACATAAGGGCTCCCATGAGCCTCCCAAGCTGACGAGCTTCTGGACGACGCACCTGCGTTCTGGGCAACAAGGCCCGTGACGGTTACGAGGCGGCCTTCTCTTCCACGACTATTGACTTTCTCTACTGATGAGGGAAGATATCCCAAAACCCAGGCCATGTCCCGGGTCTATAGATTGGGGGAACAACAAGTATCTCCTCGCACCTACACAGGTGAACCACTTACGAACTTTCTGTAATTCTTCGAACTTCAGGCACTTCACATACCAGAGTGCATAGGGGCGACCCGGAGGAGGGGCTAGCGGTGTGCGGTCCATTGCTGTTTTTTCTACATAAGGGCCCCCATGAGTCTCCCAAGCTGACGAGCTTCTGGACGACGCAACTGCGTACTGGGCAACAAGGCCCGTGACGGTTACGAGGCGGCCTTCTCTTCCACCCTTATTGACTTTCTCTACTGATGAGGGAAGATATACAGAAACCCGGGCAATGTCCCGGGTCTAGAGATCGGGGGAAAAACAAGTATCTACTTGCATCTACATAGGTGAACCACTTACGAACTTTCAGTAATTCTTCGAACTTCAGGCACTTCACATACCAGAGTGCTTAGGGGCGACCCGGAGGAGGGGCTAGCGGTGTGCGGTCCATTGCTGTTTTTTCTACAAAAGGGCTCCCATGAGCCTCCCAAGCTGACGAACTTCTGGACGACGCACCTGCGTGCTAGGCAACAAGGCCCGTGACGGTTACGAGGCTGCCTTCTCTTCCACCCCTATTGACTTTCTCTACTGATGAGGGAAGATATCCCGAAACCCGGGCCATGTCCCAGTCTAGAGATCGGGGGAACAACAAGTATCTACTTGCACCTACATAGGTGAACCACTTACGAACTTTCAGTAATTCTTCGAACTTCAGGCACTTCACATACCAGAGTGCTTAGGGGCGACCCGGATGGGGGGCTAGCGGTATGTGGTCCATTGCTGTTTTTTCTACATAAGAGCTACCATGAGCCTCTCAAGCTGACGAGCTTCTGGACGACGCACCTGCGTGCTGGGCAACAAGGCCTGGGCCAGTTACGAGGCGGCCTTCTCTTCCACCCCTATTGACTTTCTCTACAGATGAGGGAAGATATCCCGAAACCCGGGCCATGTTCCGGGTCAATAGATCCGGGGAGCAACAAGTATCTGCTTGCACCTACATAGGTGAACCACTTACGAACTTTCAGTAATTCTTCGAACTTCAGGCACTTCACATACCAGAGTGCTTAGGGGCGACCCGGAGGAGGGGCTAGCGGTGTGCGGTTCATTGCTGTTTTTTTTACGTAAGGGAAACCATGAGCCTCCCAAGCTGACGAGCTTCTGGACGACAAACTTGCGTGCTGGGCAACAAGGCACGTGACGGTTACGAGGCGGCCTTCTCCTCCACCCCTATGGACTTTCTCTACTGATGAGGGAAGATATCCAGAAACCCGGGTCATGTCCCGGTTCTAGAGATCAGGGGTACAAGTATCTACTTGCACCTACATAGGTGAACCACTTATGAACTTTCAGTAATTCTTCGAACTTCAGGCACTTCACATACCAGAGTGCTTAGGGGCGACCCGGAGAAGGGGCTAGCGGTGTGCGGTCCATTGCTGTTTTTTCTACATAAGGGCCCCCATGAGCCTCCCAAGCTGACGAGCTTCAGGACGACGCACCTGCGTACTGGGCAACAAGGCCCGTGACGGTTACGAGGCGGCCTTCTCTTCCACCCCTATTGACTTTCTCTACTGATGAGGGAAGATATCCCGAAACCCGGGCCATGTCCCGGGTCTAGAGATCGGGGGAACAACAAGTATCTACTTGCACCTACGTAGGTGAACCACTTACGAACTTTCAGTAATTCTTCGAACTTCAGGCACTTCACATACCAGAGTGCTTAGGGGCGACCCGGAGGGGGGGCTAGCAGTGTGCGGTCCATTGCTGTTTTTTCTACATAAGAGCTACCATGAGCCTCCCAAGCTGATGAGCTTCTGGACGACGAACCTGCGTGCAAGGCAACAAGGCCCGTGGCGGTTACAAGGCGGCCTTCTCTTCCACCCCTATTGACTTTCTCTACTGATTAGGAAAGATATACCGAAACCCGGGCCATGTCCCCGGTCTAGAGATCGGGGGAAAAACAAGTATCTACTTGCATCTACATAGGTGAACCACTTACAAACTTTCAGTAATTCTTCAAACTTCAGGCACTTCACGTACCAGAGTGCTTAGGGGCGACCCGGAGGAGGGGCTAGCGGTGTGCGGTCCATTGCTGTTTTTTCACCATAAGGGCTCCCATGAGCCTCCCAAGCTGACGAGCTTCTGGACGACGGACCTGCGTGCTGGGCAACAAGGCCCTTGACGGTTACGAGGCGGCCTTCTCTTCCACCCCTATTGACTTTCTCTACTGATGAGGGAAGATATCCCAAAACCCGGGCCATGTCCCGGGTCTAGAGATCGGGGGAACAACAAGTATCCACTTGCACCTACATAGGTGAACCACTTACGAACTTTCAGTAATTCTTCGAACTTCAGGCACTTCACATACCAGAGTGCTTAGGGGCGACCCGGAGCAGGGGCTAGCGGTGTGCGGTCCATTGCTGTTTTTTCTACATAAGGGCCCCCATTAGCCTCCCAAGCTGACAAGCTTCTGGACGACGCACCTGCGTACTGGGCAACAAGGCCCGTGACGGTTACGAGGCGGCCTTCTCTTCTACCCCTATTGACTTCCTCTACTGATGAGGGAAGATATCCAGAAACCCGGGCCATGTCCCGGGTAGAGAGATCGGGGGAACAACAAGTATCTACTTGCACCTACATAGGTGAACCACTTACGAACTTTCAGTATTTCTTCGAACTTCAGGCACTTCCCATACCAGGGTGCTTAGGGGTGACCCGGAGGAGGGGCTAGCGGTGTGCGGTCCATTGCTGTTTTTTCTACATAAGGGCTCCTATGAGCCTCCCAAGCTGACGAACATCTGGACAACGCACCTGCGTGCTCGGCAACAAGGCCCGTGATGGTTACGAGGCGGCCTTCTCTTCCACCCCTATTGACTTTCTCTACTGATGAGGGAAGATATCCCGAAACCCGGGCCATGTCCCAGGTCTGTAGATCGGGGGAACAACAAGTATCTAATTGCACCTACATAGGTGAACCACTTACGAACTTTCAGTAATTCTTCGAACTTCAGGCACTTCACATACCAGAGTGCTTAGGGGCGACCCGGAGGGGGGCTAGCGGTGTGAGGTCCATTGCTGTTTTTTCTACATAAAAGCTCCCATGAGCCTCCCAAGCTGACGAGCTTCTGGACGACGAACCTGGTTGCTAGGCAACAAGGCCCGTGACGGTTACGAGGCGGCCTTCTCTTCCACCCCTATTGACGTTTCTCTACTGATGAGGGAAGATATCCAGAAACCCGGGCCATTTCCCGGGTCTAGAGATCGGGGGAACAACAAGTATCTACTTGCACCTACATAGGTGAACCACTTACGAACTTTCAGTAATTCTTCGAACTTCAGGCACTTCACATACCAGAGTGCTTAGGGGCGACCCGGAGGAGGGGCTAGCGGTGTGCGGTCCATTGCTGTTTTTTCTACATAAGGGCTCCCATGAGCCTCCCAAGCTGACGAGCTTCTGGATGACGCACCTGCGTGCTGAGCAACAAGGCCCGTGACGGTTACGAGGCAGCCTTCTCTTCCACCCCTATTGACTTTCTCTACTGATGAGGGAAGATATCCCGAAACCCGGGCCATGTCCCGGGTCTAGAGATCGGGGAAACAACAAGTATCTACTTGCACCTACATAGGTGAACCACTTACGAACTTTCAGTAATTCTTCGAACTTCAGTCACTTCACATACCAGAGTGCTTAGGGGCGACCCGGAGGAGGGGCTAGTGGTGTGTGGTCCATTGCTGTTTTTTCTGCATAAGGGCTCCCATGAGCCTCCCAAGCTGAAGAGCTTCTGGACGATGCACCTGCGTGCTGGACAACAAGGCCCGTGACGGTTACGAGGCGGCCTTCTCTTCCACGACTATTGACTTTCTCTACTGATGAGGGAAGATATCCCAAAACTCAGGCCATGTCCCGGGTCTAGAGATTGGGGGAACAACAAGTATCTACTTGCACCTACATAGGTGAACCACTTACGAACTTTCAGTAATTCTTCGAACTTCAGGCACTTCACATACCAGAGTGCTTAGGGGCGACCCGGAGGAGGGGCTAGCGGTGTGCGGTCCATTGCTGTTTTTTCTACATAAGGGCTCCCATGAGCCTCCCAAGCTGACGAGCTTCTGGACGACGCACCTGCGTGCTGAGCAACAAGGCCTGTGACGGTTACGAGGCGGCCTTCTCTTCCACCCCTATTGACTTTCTCTACTGATGAGGGAAGATATCCCGAAACCCGGGCCATATCCCGGGTCTAGAGATCGGGGGAACAACAAGTATCTACTTGCACCTACATAGGTGAACCACTTACGAACTTTCAGTAATTCTTCGAACTTCAGGCACTTCACATACCAGAGTGCTTAGGGGCGACCCGGAGGAGGGGCTAGTGGTGTGCGGTCCATTACTGTTTTTTCTACATAAGGGCTCCCATGAGCCTCCCAAGCTGACGAGCTTCTGGACGACGCACCTGCGTGCTGGGCAACAAGGCCCGTGACGGTTACGAGGCGGCCTTCTCTTCCACGACTATTGACTTTCTCTACTGATGAGGGAAGATATCCCAAAACCCAGGCCATGTCCCGGGTCTAGAGATTGGGGGAACAACAAGTATCTACTTGCACCTACACAGGTGAACCACTTACGAACTTTCTGTAATTCTTCGAACTTCAGGCACTTCACATACCAGAGTGCATAGGGGCGACCCGGAGGAGGGGCTAGCGGTGTGCGGTCCATTGTTGTTTTTTCTACATAAGGGCCCCCATGAGCCTCCCAAGCTGACGAGCTTCTGGACGACGCAACTGCGTACTGGGCAACAAGGCCCGTGACGGTTACGAGGCGGCCTTCTCTTCCACCCTTATTGATTTTCTCTACTGATGAGGGAAGATATACAGAAACCCGGGCCATGTCCCGGGTCTAGAGATCGGGGGAAAAACAAGTATCTACTTGCATCTACATAGGTGAACCACTTACGAACTTTCAGTAATTCTTCGAACTTCAGGCACTTCACATACCAGAGTGCTTAGGGGCGACCCGGAGGAGGGGCTAGCGGTGTGCGGTCCATTGCTGTTTTTTCTACAAAAGGGCTCCCATGAGCCTCCCAAGCTGACGAACTTCTGGACGACGCACCTGCGTGCTGGGCAACAAGGCCCGTGACGGTTACGAGGCTGCCTTCTCTTCCACCCCTATTGACTTTCTCTACTGATGAGGGAAGATATCCCGAAACCCGGGCCATGTCCCAGTCTAGAGATCGGGGGAACAACAAATATCCACTTGCACCTACATAGGTGAACCACTTACGAATTTTCAGTAATTCTTCGAACTTCAGGCACTTCACATACCAGAGTGCTTAGGGGCGACCCGGAGGAGGGGCTAGCGGTGTGCGGTTCATTGCTGTTTTTTCTACGTAAGGGAAACCATGAGCCTCCCAAGCTGACGAGCTTCTGGACGACGAACTTGCGTGCTGGGCAACAAGGCCCGTGACGGTTACGAGGCGGCCTTCTCCTCCACCCCTATTGACTTTCTCTACTGATGAGGGAAGATATCCAGAAACCCGGGTCATGTCCCGGGTCTAGAGATCAGGGGAACAAGTATCTACTTGCACCTACATAGGTGAACCACTTATGAACTTTCAGTAATTCTTCGAACTTCAGGCACTTCACATACCAGAGTGCTTAGGGGCGACCCTGAGAAGGGGCTAGCGGTGTGCGGTCCATTGCTGTTTTTTCTACATAAGGGCCCCCATGAGCCTCCCAAGCTGACGAGCTTCAGGACGACGCACCTGCGTACTGGGCAACAAGGCCCGTGACGGTTACGAGGCGGCCTTCTCTTCCACCCCTATTGACTTTCTCTACTGATGAGGGAAGATATCCCGAAACCCGGGCCATGTCCCGGGTCTAGAGATCGGGGAAACAACAAGTATCTACTTGCACCTACGTAGGTGAACCACTTACGAACTTTCAGTAATTCTTCGAACTTCAGGCACTTCACATACCAGAGTGCTTAGGGGCGACCCGGAGGAGGGGCTAGCGGTGTGCGGTCCATTGCTGTTTTTTCTACATAAGGGGTCCCATGAGCCTCCCAAGCTGATGAACTTCTGGACGACGCACCTGCGTGCTGGGCAACAAGGCCCGTGACGGTTATGAGGCGGCCTTCTCTTCCACCCCTATTGACTTTCTCTACTGATGAGGGAAGATATCCCGAAACCCGGGCCATGTCCCGGGTCTAGAGATCGGGGGAGCAATAAGTATCTACTTGCACCTACATAGGTGAACCACTTACGAACTTTCAGTAATTCTTCGAACTTCAGGCACTTCACATACCAGAGTGCTTAGGGGCGACCCGGAGGAGGGGCTAGCGGTGTGCGGTTCATTGCTGTTTTTTCTATGTAAAGGCTCCCATGAGCCTCCCAAGCTGATGAGCTTCTGGACGACGAACTTGCGTGCTGGGCAACAAGGCCCGTGACGGTTACGAGGCGGCCTTCTCTTCCACCCCTATTGACTTTCTCTACTGATGAGGGAAGATATCCAGAAACCCGGGCCATGTCCCGGGTCTAGAGATCGGGGGAACAAGTATCTACTTGCACCTACATAGGTGAACCACTTACGAACTTTCAGTAATTCTTCGAACTTCAGGCACTTCACATACCAGAGTGCTTAGGGGCGACCCGGAGAAGGGGCTAGCGGTGTGCGGTCCATTGCTGTTTTTTCTATATAAGGGCCCCCATGAGCCTCCCAAGCTGACGAGCTTCTTGACGACGCACCCGCGTACTGGGCAACAAGGCCCGTGACGGTTACGAGGCGGCCTTCTCTTCCACCCCTATTGACTTTCTCTACTGATGAGGGAGGATATCCCGAAACCCGGGCCATGTCCCGGGTCTAGAGATCGGGGAAACAACAAGTATCTACTTGCACCTACATAGGTGAACCACTTACGAACTTTCAGTAATTCTTCGAACTTCAGGCACTTCACATACCAGAGTGCTTAGGGGCGACCCGGAGGAGGGGCTAGTGGTGTGTGGTCCATTGCTGTTTTTTCTGCATAAGGGCTCCCATGAGCCTCCCAAGCTGACGAGCTTCTGGACGATGCACCTGCGTGCTGGACAACAAGGCCTGTGACGGTTACGAGGCGGCCTTCTCTTCCACAACTATTGACTTTCTCTACTGATGAGGGAAGATATCCCAAAACTCAGGCCATGTCCCGGGTCTAGAGATTGGGGGAACAACAAGTATCTACTTGCACCTACATAGGTGAACCACTTACGAACTTTCAGTAATTCTTCGAACTTCAGGCACTTCACATACCAGAGTGCTTAGGGGCGACCCGGAGGAGGGGCTAGCGGTGTGCGGTCCATTGCTGTTTTTTCTACATAAGGGCACCCATGAGCCTCCCAAGCTGACGAACTTCTGGACGACGCACCTGCGTGCTGGGCAACAAGGCCCGTGACGGTTACGAGGCGGCCTTCTCTTCCACCCCTATTGACTTTCTCTACTGATGAGGGAAGATATCCCGAATCCCGGGCCATGTCCCGGTCTAGAGATCGGGTGAACAACAAGTATCTACTTGCACCTACATAGGTGAACCACTTACGAACTTTCAGTAATTCTTCGAACTTCAGGCACTTCACATACCAGAGTGCTTAGGGGCGACCCGGAGGGGGGCTAGCGGTGTCCGGTCCATTGCTGTTTTTTCTACATAAGAGCTACCATGAGCCTCCCAAGCTGACGAGCTTCTGGACGACGCACCTGCGTGCTGGGCAACAAGGCCCGTGACGGTTACGAGGCGGCCGTCTCTTCCACCCCTATTGACTTTCTCTACTGATGAGGGAAGATATCCCGAAACCCGGGCCATGTCCCGGGTCTAGATATCGGGGGAACAACAAGTATCTACTTGCACCTACATAGGTGAACCACTTACGAACTTTCAGTAATTCTTCGAACTTCAGGCACTTCACATACCAGAGTGCTTAGGGGCGACCCGGAGGAGGGGCTAGCGGTGTGCGGTTCATTGCTGTTTTTTCTACGTAAGGGCTCCCATGAGCCTCCCAAGCTGACAAGCTTCTGGACGACGAACTTGCGTGCTGGGCAACAAGGCCCGTGACGGTTACGAGGCGGCCTTCTCTTCCACCCCTATTGACTTTCTCTACTGATGAGGGAAGATATCCCGAAACCCGGGCCATGTCCCGGGTCTAGAGATCGGGGGAACAACAAGTATCTACTTGCACCTACGTAGGTGAACCACTTACGAACTTTCAGTAATTCTTCGAACTTCAGGCACTTCACATACCAGAGTGCTTAGGGGCGACCCGGAGGGGGGGCTAGCGGTGTGCGGTCCATTGCTGTTTTTTCTACATAAGAGCTACCATGAGCCTCCCAAGCTGATGAGCTTCTGGACGACGAACCTGCGTGCAAGGCAACAAGGCCCGTGGCGGTTACAAGGCGGCCTTCTCTTCCACCCCTATTGACTTTCTCTACTGATTAGGAAAGATATACCGAAACCCGGGCCATGTCCCAGGTCTAGAGATCGGGGGAAAAACAAGTATCTACTTGCATCTACATAGGTGAACCACTTACAAACTTTCAGTAATTCTTCAAACTTCAGGCACTTCACGTACCAGAGTGCTTAGGGGCGACCCGGAGGAGGGGCTAGCGGTGTGCGGTCCATTGCTGTTTTTTCACCATAAGGGCTCCCATGAGCCTCCCAAGCTGACGAGCTTCTGGACGACGGACCTGCGTGCTGGGCAACAAGGCCCTTGACGGTTACGAGGCGGCCTTCTCTTCCACCCCTATTGACTTTCTCTACTGATGAGGGAAGATATCCCAAAACCCGGGCCATGTCCCGGGTCTAGAGATCATGGGAACAACAAGTATCCACTTGCACCTACATAGGTGAACCACTTACGAACTTTCAGTAATTCTTCGAACTTCAGGCACTTCACATACCAGAGTGCTTAGGGGCGACCCGGAGCAGGGGCTAGCGGTGTGCGGTCCATTGCTGTTTTTTCTACATAAGGGCCCCCATTAGCCTCCCAAGCTGACAAGCTTCTGGACGACGCACCTGCGTACTGGGCAACAAGGCCCGTGACGGTTACGAGGCGGCCTTCTCTTCTACCCCTATTGACTTCCTCTACTGATGAGGGAAGATATCCAGAAACCCGGGCCATGTCCCGGGTAGAGAGATCGGGGGAACAACAAGTATCTACTTGCACCTACATAGGTGAACCACTTACGAACTTTCAGTATTTCTTCGAACTTCAGGCACTTCCCATACCAGGGTGCTTAGGGGTGACCCGGAGGAGGGGCTAGCGGTGTGCGGTCCATTGCTGTTTTTTCTACATAAGGGCTCCTATGAGCCTCCCAAGCTGACGAACATCTGGACAACGCACCTGCGTGCTTGGCAACAAGGCCCGTGATGGTTACGAGGCGGCCTTCTCTTCCACCCCTATTGACTTTCTCTACTGATGAGGGAAGATATCCCGAAACCCGGGCCATGTCCCAGGTCTGTAGATCGGGGGAACAACAAGTATCTAATTGCACCTACATAGGTGAACCACTTACGAACTTTCAGTAATTCTTCGAACTTCAGGCACTTCACATACCAGAGTGCTTAGGGGCGACCCGGAGGGGGGCTAGCGGTGTGAGGTCCATTGCTGTTTTTTCTACATAAAAGCTCCCATGAGCCTCCCAAGCTGACGAGCTTCTGGACGACGAACCTGGTTGCTAGGCAACAAGGCCCTTGACGGTTACGAGGCGGCCTTCTCTTCCACCCCTATTGACGTTTCTCTACTGATGAGGGAAGATATCCAGAAACCCGGGCCATTTCCCGGGTCTAGAGATCGGGGGAACAACAAGTATCTACTTGCACCTACATAGGTGAACCACTTACGAACTTTCAGTAATTCTTCGAACTTCAGGCACTTCACATACCAGAGTGCTTAGGGGCGACCCGGAGGAGGGGCTAGCGGTGTGCGGTCCATTGCTGTTTTTTCTACAGAAGGGCTCCCATGAGCCTCCCAAGCTGACGAGCTTCTGGATGACGCACCTGCGTGCTGAGCAACAAGGCCCGTGACGGTTACGAGGCGGCCTTCTCTTCCACCCCTATTGACTTTCTCTACTGATGAGGGAAGATATCCCGAAACCCGGGCCATGTCCCGGGTCTAGAGATCGGGGAAACAACAAGTATCTACTTGCACCTACATAGGTGAACCACTTACGAACTTTCAGTAATTCTTCGAACTTCAGTCACTTCACATACCAGAGTGCTTAGGGGCGACCCGGAGGAGGGGCTAGTGGTGTGTGGTCCATTGCTGTTTTTTCTGCATAAGGGCTCCCATGAGCCTCCCAAGCTGAAGAGCTTCTGGACGATGCACCTGCGTGCTGGACAACAAGGCCCGTGACGGTTACGAGGCGGCCTTCTCTTCCACGACTATTGACTTTCTCTACTGATGAGGGAAGATATCCCAAAACTCAGGCCATGTCCCGGGTCTAGAGATTGGGGGAACAACAAGTATCTACTTGCACCTACATAGGTGAACCACTTACGAACTTTCAGTAATTCTTCGAACTTCAGGCACTTCACATACCAGAGTGCTTAGGGGCGACCCAGAGGAGGGGCTAGCGGTGTGCGGTCCATTGCTGTTTTTTCTACATAAGGGCTCCCATGAGCCTCCCAAGCTGACGAGCTTCTGGACGACGCACCTGCGTGCTGAGCAACAAGGCCCGTGACGGTTACGAGGCGGCCTTCTCTTCCACCCCTATTGACTTTCTCTACTGATGAGGGAAGATATCCCGAAACCCGGGCCATATCCCGGGTCTAGAGATCGGGGGAACAACAAGTATCTACTTGCACCTACATAGGTGAACCACTTACGAACTTTCAGTAATTCTTCGAACTTCAGGCACTTCACATACCAGAGTGCTTAGGGGCGACCCGGAGGAGGGGCTAGTGGTGTGCGGTCCATTACTGTTTTTTCTACATAAGGGCTCCCATGAGCCTCCCAAGCTGACGAGCTTCTGGACGACGCACCTGCGTGCTGGGCAACAAGGCCCGTGACGGTTACGAGGCGGCCTTCTCTTCCACGACTATTGACTTTCTCTACTGATGAGGGAAGATATCCCAAAACCCAGGCCATGTCCCGGGTCTAGAGATTGGGGGAACAACAAGTATCTACTTGCACCTACACAGGTGAACCACTTACGAACTTTCTGTAATTCTTCGAACTTCAGGCACTTCACATACCAGAGTGCATAGGGGCGACCCGGAGGAGGGGCTAGCGGTGTGCGGTCCATTGCTGTTTTTTCTACATAAGGGCCCCCATGAGCCTCCCAAGCTGACGAGCTTCTGGACGACGCAACTGCGTACTGGGCAACAAGGCCCGTGACGGTTACGAGGCGGCCTTCTCTTCCACCCTTATTGATTTTCTCTACTGATGAGGGAAGATATACAGAAACCCGGGCCATGTCCCGGGTCTAGAGATCGGGGGAAAAACAAGTATCTACTTGCATCTACATAGGTGAACCACTTACGAACTTTCAGTAATTCTTCGAACTTCAGGCACTTCACATACCAGAGTGCTTAGGGGCGACCCGGAGGAGGGGCTAGCGGTGTGCAGTCCATTGCTGTTTTTTCTACAAAAGGGCTCCCATGAGCCTCCCAAGCTGACGAACTTCTGGACGACGCACCTGCGTGCTGGGCAACAAGGCCCGTGACGGTTACGAGGCTGCCTTCTCTTCCACCCCTATTGACTTTCTCTACTGATGAGGGAAGATATCCCGAAACCCGGGCCATGTCCCAGTCTAGAGATCGGGGGAACAACAAATATCTACTTGCACCTACATAGGTGAACCACTTACGAATTTTCAGTAATTCTTCGAACTTCAGGCACTTCACATACCAGAGTGCTTAGGGGCGACCCGGAGGAGGGGCTAGCGGTGTGCGGTTCATTGCTGTTTTTTCTACATAAGGAAAACCATGAGCCTCCCAAGCTGACGAGCTTC
Organism: Lissotriton vulgaris; assembly: GCF_964263255.1. NCBI lineage: Eukaryota > Metazoa > Chordata > Amphibia > Caudata > Salamandridae > Lissotriton > Lissotriton vulgaris. The sequence goes on from NC_141691.1 coordinate 1,500,953,444, forward strand.
TGGACGACGAACTTGCGTGCTGGGCAACAAGGCCCGTGACGGTTACGAGGCGGCCTTCTCCTCCACCCCTATTGACTTTCTCTACTGATGAGGGAAGATATCCAGAAACCCGGGTCATGTCCCGGGTCTAGAGATCAGGGGAACAAGTATCTACTTGCACCTACATAGGTGAACCACTTATGAACTTTCAGTAATTCTTCGAACTTCAGGCACTTCACATACCAGAGTGCTTAGGGGCGACCCTGAGAAGGGGCTAGCGGTGTGCGGTCCATTGCTGTTTTTTCTACATAAGGGCCCCCATGAGCCTCCCAAGCTGACGAGCTTCAGGACGACGCACCTGCGTACTGGGCAACAAGGCCCGTGACGGTTACGAGGCGGCCTTCTCTTCCACCCCTATTGACTTTCTCCACTGATGAGGGAAGATATCCCGAAACCCGGGCCATGTCCCGGGTCTAGAGCTCGGGGGAACAACAAGTATCTACTTGCACCTACGTAGGTGAACCACTTACGAACTTTCAGTAATTCTTCGAACTTCAGGCACTTCACATACCAGAGTGCTTAGGGGCGACCCGGAGGAGGGGCTAGCGGTGTGCGGTCCATTGCTGTTTTTTCTACATAAGGGGTCCCATGAGCCTCCCAAGCTGACGAACTTCTGGACGACGCACCTGCGTGCTGGGCAACAAGGCCCGTGACGGTTATGAGGCGGCCTTCTCTTCCACCCCTATTGACTTTCTCTACTGATGAGGGAAGATATCCCGAAACCCGGGCCATGTCCCGGGTCTAGAGATCGGGGGAGCAATAAGTATCTACTTGCACCTACATAGGTGAACCACTTACGAACTTTCAGTAATTCTTCGAACTTCAGGCACTTCACATACCAGAGTGCTTAGGGGCGACCCGGAGGAGGGGCTAGCGGTGTGCGGTTCATTGCTGTTTTTTCTATGTAAAGGCTCCCATGAGCCTCCCAAGCTGATGAGCTTCTGGACGACGAACTTGCGTGCTGGGCAACAAGGCCCGTGACGGTTACGAGGCGGCCTTCTCTTCCACCCCTATTGACTTTCTCTACTGATGAGGGAAGATATCCAGAAACCCGGGCCATGTCCCGGGTCTAGAGATCGGGGGAACAAGTATCTACTTGCACCTACATAGGTGAACCACTTACGAACTTTCAGTAATTCTTCGAACTTCAGGCACTTCACATACCAGAGTGCTTAGGGGCGACCCGGAGAAGGGGCTAGCGGTGTGCGGTCCATTGCTGTTTTTTCTATATAAGGGCCCCCATGAGCCTCCCAAGCTGACGAGCTTCTTGACGACGCACCCGCGTACTGGGCAACAAGGCCCGTGACGGTTACGAGGCGGCCTTCTCTTCCACCCCTATTGACTTTCTCTACTGATGAGGGAAGATATCCCGAAACCCGGGCCATGTCCCGGGTCTAGAGATCGGGGAAACAACAGGTATCTACTTGCACCTACATAGGTGAACCACTTACGAACTTTCAGTAATTCTTCGAACTTCAGGCACTTCACATACCAGAGTGCTTAGGGGCGACCCGGAGGAGGGGCTAGTGGTGTGTGGTCCATTGCTGTTTTTTCTGCATAAGGGCTCCCATGAGCCTCCCAAGCTGACGAGCTTCTGGACGATGCACCTGCGTGCTGGACAACAAGGCCTGTGACGGTTACGAGGCGGCCTTCTCTTCCACAACTATTGACTTTCTCTACTGATGAGGGAAGATATCCCAAAACTCAGGCCATGTCCCGGGTCTAGAGATTGGGGGAACAACAAGTATCTACTTGCACCTACATAGGTGAACCACTTACGAACTTTCAGTAATTCTTCGAACTTCAGGCACTTCACATACCAGAGTGCTTAGGGGCGACCCGGAGGAGGGGCTAGCGGTGTGCGGTCCATTGCTGTTTTTTCTACATAAGGGCACCCATGAGCCTCCCAAGCTGACGAACTTCTGGACGACGCACCTGCGTGCTGGGCAACAAGGCCCGTGACGGTTACGAGGCGGCCTTCTCTTCCACCCCTATTGACTTTCTCTACTGATGAGGGAAGATATCCCGAATCCCGGGCCATGTCCCGGTCTAGAGATCGGGTGAACAACAAGTATCTACTTGCACCTACATAGGTGAACCACTTACGAACTTTCAGTAATTCTTCGAACTTCAGGCACTTCACATACCAGAGTGCTTAGGGGCGACCCGGAGGGGGGCTAGCGGTGTGCGGTCCATTGCTGTTTTTTCTACATAAGAGCTACCATGAGCCTCCCAAGCTGACGAGCTTCTGGACGACGCACCTGCGTGCTGGGCAACAAGGCCCGTGACGGTTACGAGGCGGCCGTCTCTTCCACCCCTATTGACTTTCTCTACTGATGAGGGAAGATATCCCGAAACCCGGGCCATGTCCCGGGTCTAGATATCGGGGGAACAACAAGTATCTACTTGCACCTACATAGGTGAACCACTTACGAACTTTCAGTAATTCTTCGAACTTCAGGCACTTCACATACCAGAGTGCTTAGGGGCGACCCGGAGGAGGGGCTAGCGGTGTGCGGTTCATTGCTGTTTTTTCTACGTAAGGGCTCCCATGAGCCTCCCAAGCTGACAAGCTTCTGGACGACGAACTTGCGTGCTGGGCAACAAGGCCCGTGACGGTTACGAGGCGGCCTTCTCTTTCACCCCTATTGACTTTCTCTACTGATGAGGGAAGATATCCAGAAACCCGGACCATGTCCCGGGTATAGAGATCGGGGGAACAGGTATCTACTTGCACCTACATAGGTGAACCACTTACGAACTTTCAGTAATTCTTCGAACTTCAGGCACTTCACATACCAGAGTGCTTAGGGGCGACCCGGAGGGGGGCTAGCGGTGTGCGGTCCATTGCTGTTTTTTCTACATAAGAGCTACCATGAGCCTCCCAAGCTGACGAGCTTCTGGACGACGCACCTGCGTGCTGGGCAACAAGGCCCGTGACGGTTACGAGGCGGCCGTCTCTTCCACCCCTATTGACTTTCTCTACTGATGAGGGAAGATATCCCGAAACCCGGGCCATGTCCCGGGTCTAGATATCGGGGGAACAACAAGTATCTACTTGCACCTACATAGGTGAACCACTTACGAACTTTCAGTAATTCTTCGAACTTCAGGCACTTCACATACCAGAGTGCTTAGGGGCGACCCGGAGGAGGGGCTAGCGGTGTGCGGTTCATGGCTGTTTTTTCTACGTAAGGGCTCCCATGAGCCTCCCAAGCTGACAAGCTTCTGGACGACGAACTTGCGTGCTGGGCAACAAGGCCCGTGACGGTTACGAGGCGGCCTTCTCTTTCACCCCTATTGACTTTCTCTACTGATGAGGGAAGATATCCAGAAACCCGGACCATGTCCCGGGTCTAGAGATCGGGGGAACAGGTATCTACTTGCACCTACATAGGTGAACCACTTACGAACTTTTAGTAATTCTTCGAACTTCAGGCACTTCACATACCAGAGTGCTTAGGGGCGACCCGGTGGAGGGGCTAGCGGTGTGTGGTCCATTGCTGTTTTTTCTACATAAGGGCTCCCATGAGCCTCCCAATCTGACGAGCTTCTGGACGACGCACCTACGTGCTGGGCAATAAGGCCCGTGACGGTTACGAGGCGGCCTTCTCTTCCACCCCTATTGACTTTCTCTACTGATGAGGGAAGATATCCCGAAACCCGGGCCATGTCCCGGGTCTAGAGATCGGGGGAGCAACAAGTATCTACTTGCACCTACATAGGTGAACCACTGACGAACTTTCAGTAATTCTTCGAACTTCAGGCAATTCACATACCAGAGTGCTTAGGGGCGACCCGGAGGAGGGGCTAGTGGTGTGCATTCCATTGCTGTTTTTTATACCATAGCTTAGGTGGCTGGGAATTTTTAAATCATATCTGATAATTATAGGGGGGTGAATTTGTCATGGATTAGGAAGCATTATATTTTGCTTCACAACTTGGGTATTCAAGGGAAGAAGGTATATGAATACAGTACTGGAAGAGATGTGGATGAAGAGTTGGAGGGGAAGAAGCAGGTGTAGATGTATATGATTACTCTTTAAGAAAACTAAAGACACACTTTAAAGAGAAAATAATGTAGTTTTGGTGAGGCACAAATTCTTTAAAAAGGGAAGAAAGGAAAGATGAGAGAGTATCGGCATATGTGGCTGTTTTAAGAGGAATGTCAGCTGCTTGCAAATTTGGCACTCTTACGGATTCCCTTATTAGGGACCAAATTGTCAGGTGCACTAGTGATCAGAAAGTACAGGAGGAGCTACTTACTGGAAATCTTGCTTTAACTGAAGCTATCAGTATTGCCAAGGGAATAGAGCACACTGCATTATGCATCAAGAAAATGAAAATGATGTCAGGGGTTATTAAGCAACGAGAAGAAGTAAAAACACTAGTAATTCAAGATGCAGTTTGTAAAATTAGTGAGAAAATAAAGATGCTCCCAAAAATAAGTTGTAAAATGTTCGCTGCTATAGGTGTGGTAATCACAACCATTAGCGAACAATTTGAAATGACCTGCGAGAAAGGTAGTCTGCAGAAAATGCAATAAAAGGGGCCATTTTGTAAAAGTGTGTAATGCGAGGGTTGACAAAGTACACCTTATAAATGAGTCAGAGCATAAATGTGATGAGAGCAAAGATTACATTTTTTAGGTTAAGCAAGATAAAGTAGAGGAATCTGTACAATATCCAACATGGAACATAACTCTTGTTGGTGTCAGTATTTCTGTGTTCGCTGAATCATGCTCTATGTGCACATTAACAGAGAAGAAAATGTATGAGGAGAAGTTTAGTACTCATAATCTAATAGTAGAAGCTGCTGGCATCTAACCTGGAGGGTACAACAAGGAACCCATACCGTTAGTAGGCATGATGAGAATGCGTATATCCTTCAAGGGTAGACACACAGTAGGAAAAGTGTACATCACTAAGAAAGGCTCTAGCCTGTTAGGGTGGAAACACCAAAAGGAACTGGGCATCACACTCTATCCAAACAAAACATACCAAATGTTGCTAGTAGACCCTACAGAGGTAAGCTGTGAGGTCAGTAAGGAATTCCCAGAGGTGTTTTCGGATCAGCTAGGCTAATTAAAAAAATACATGCACAAGATCATACTAAAAGAAGATGCCAACCCTGTAGCGCACAATAATTGTTGATTCCACTCCTCATGAGGAAAGCGTTAAAGAAGGAGTTGCAAAAGCTGGTAAGGCAAGGTGTAGTAAAAGAAATTGAAAGCTCAAGATGGTTGGCGCCCATTGTTCTTACCACCAAGGACAATGTGGAAGAACATTTGGTTATTTGTGGACCTGGGGGACCTTAACACCAACATCTGGGTGGACCGGCACCCCCTGCCCAGGATACATGAGATGCTGAGCACCGTTCTCAACGCCAAGTACTTCAGTGTTCTAAACTTATCTTCGCCGTATCATCAAGTCACCTTACATCCAGACTCACAAGTATTGACTTCTTTCACAATGCCCTTTGGCAATTATGCATTTCTGAGAATGCCTTTCGAAATCGCATCTGCAGCTGCAGCATTCCAGAGAATTATGCAGAACATACTTAAAGAATGTGGTAAGACCTTGTGCTTTCAAGACAACATATTCATTTATGGGTCAAATGAAAGTGAACACAATCTCAATCTGAGAAAGGTTCTATGCAAGTTGAAGGAGGCAGGATTCACCACCAAAAGAGGCAAGTGCATCATTTCAGTGGACTATTTGGGGCACATCATTTCAGAAGAAGGGATAAAACCCAAAACAGACTTAGAAGAATCACTAGCCATAGCCCTCAGACCCACATCCAAAGAAGAAATAAAAGTCCTTATTTGGTTTGGCAGAGTACATGGCCAAATATGTACAAAACTTCTCAGTTCTTACCCAACCCCTCAGGAACTTGCTAAAGAAGGATATGACATTCAGTTGGGATGGTGAACATGATGCTGCATTCGAGGAAATAAAAAGATCCAATGCGTAGGCACCCCACATTGTACATTTCAATGCAGACAAGGAGACAATCCTTACCACCAATGCTAGTAATAAGGGCATAGGATCTACACTCTCCCAGGTCATAAACAACCAAGAAAAATTCTTGAATTTGCCTCCAGGACCCTTACCGGGGCTGAGGTAAATTACTCCACAGTAGAGAAGGAGGCTCTTGCATGTTACTGGGTCATCACCAATTATAAAAGTTCCTTGTGGGGCCTACATTTGAGCTGCGAAATGATCACAAACACCTACTTTCACTTCTTGCAACAACAAAAAAATAGAGAACACCACTCCTCGCATAGCTAAGTGGATTTTGGAACTCCAATCGTTCAATTTCAGAATCACATATGTGCCTGGTGCTAAGAACAGTGCAGCAGATTACTTGTCTAGAGCGCCTATGGCTAAGGATGGGGAGGGTGGTGAACTAATTGAGGATGCCATTTTGGAGATCAGTGTGCCTGCAGTTTTACACGGTAAGTGGGAGTCCAGCACAGAGCAAGATCAAAAGCTCAAGGCAGTCAGGGACTTTATAATCAAAGGTGTCCCACCAGATGTAGGGACCTATCAGAGGAACTACAGTGCTTCTGGAATGTAAGGGAGGATCTATCCTTGGAGGGTGATGTCATATAGAAATCAGGAAAGATTGTACCATCTGAGGGAGCTTACGTGAGCAAATACTAAATGTAGCTCATGAAGGGCAGTTGGGGAGGAGTTTGAGTAAGTCCAAGCTTAGATCCTATTACTGGTTTTCCTATATGGATCACCTCATGGAAGAGAATGTCAGGCACTGTCAGCCTTGTAGCCTGAGTGACAAAACTAAAAACCTTAAACGTTCCCACTTATTCCGGTTGAGGTCCCCACCATTACTTGGAACAAATCGGGTCTTGACATAGCGGTACCCATACAGGCCTTTGGGTCCACAGTATTTAATAGTTCTCATTGACTATTTCCAACATTGGTTCTCCCATAAGTTTGTCAGCACGGTCAACACAAAGTCCCTCAAGTTTTTCTTAACAGAGGTCTTCTCCAGGGAGGGTATTCCTGAAACCCTCATTATGGACAATGGGGTGCAATTTGTGTCTGAAGAAATGAAATCATTTCTTAAGGGTCTGTCTATGTCTCATGTTTGCATGCCTCTATTTTGCCCCAAGGCTAATGGCAAAGTAAAAAGAGCCTAACAGAATGTTGAAAGAGTCCATTCAATTAGCAGTGGCTGAAGGGAAACCTATAGAGAGCACAGTGAGGGACATGTTATGATCTTACCACACTACTCCTAATTCCATGACAAGACTGTCCCCATTCGAGATGTTGAGAAGGGGAACAGCGGGATCTAAACTTTCTCCCAGTTGGCTGTTCAAGAACAAGGATGTCACTATTAACCCAGAGGAGGAAGGAAGCAGAGTGGTTAGGCAACAAAAGATTTACAAAGACAGATATGTCAGGAAGTGGGGCACAAGAAGCAAGGACTGGAAAATTGGGCAGTGGGTCCTAGTAAAGAAGCCCTAGGGGGCGAGCAACCAAGGTGACAAATTCTACGATCCACAAAAAATAAAACAAGTCAAAAACAATGTGGTGGTGCTATAAAATGGCAAAATGTGGAGCATGGATAGAATTGCCAGGTGTCCCTCAAATCTGATACCCTCTGGGGTAGAGGGGGAGGAACACGAAGCATCTCAGGGCTGCACAGAACAAGAAGATAGAATGAGCAGACCTGTTTGCCCACCTACATGGTAAAAAGATGTTGTAATGTTGTAGTTTTCAGTGTCATCGCTGCATTATGTTTTACAGTCATAGTTGTCAGTGACATCACTGCATTATGTTTTCTAGTTTTGGGGCTTGTATTTTTCATATAGCATGTTTGGTCATCTTTCACTCTCCTCTCCACTTCCCACTCTTTCCTTTCTTCTTCTTCTTCATTATCTTTTTCTTCTTCTTTCCTTTGGGAGGGAGATGTGTTGTAATCTTTGAATTGGTTTCTCCCTCTGGCTTTTCCCTCCTCTCCCACTCACACTTTTGCTCTCTTCCTTAGAATCTTGAGTGGGAGGCAATTTAGAATGTTGACAACTGTTCCCTCAGTAAGGCGTTTGTACACTGACTTGAGGAGGCGTTATTCTGATGATCTTAATTAAGATTTGTACTTACCTCTATGTGTCCGTCTTTACTACAATACACACTTATTTTATATTCCAAAATAAACCCTTTGTAAAGTCATTTTATACTGACAAATATTATAAAATGAAATTGTAGTTCTAATTTAAACTATAAATTAATTACTATAAATACAAATTTTCAATAAATTCTTCATTTTTTAAAATAAATTATGAAAAGAAATGTACATCAAACATTTTGCAACACAAGAAATGTTGGTTTAAAAAATGTACATGTTTTAATGTATACATTTGTATAAATAATTATAAATTTCTTAATTTATTAATTTACATTTATTTTGTCATCTACATTCCTAAATTACTCCCCACCCATCCCCCCTAAAAACCCAATATCCAGCTCCTAAAATTTTATAAAAATGTAAACTATTTATTATTTGCCCCACAATATTTTTAAATTACTCCCCACCCTTATCCCCTATAAACCCAACATTTGGCTCCTAAAACATATACAAGTTTGAAAATATTATAAGTTTTCTGCTAAAATTTTAAATTACTACCCACCCATATCCCATATAAACCCAACATCCAGCTCCTAAAAATTATTTTAAAACCCAAAAAATTCAACCATTTGAACATAAAAAATAATTCAAACGTTATAAAATTACTAATACCGAATTACAAAAAAATAGAACATTAGAAACAAAATCAATATTTTTGCCATCGATATTTACAAATTAGATTATTCTAGATGTCAGTAAAATCAATATTTTTAGGAACAAAAAAACTTACCTCGATGTTTTGCACCATCGATATTATTGACTCGATATTCTTGCAATTTGATATTTTTCCATCTATATTCTGTCTATGCACCCCTGTTCACTTCAGTAGCTGCTTTGAAGTTACCCCTGCCTCAAAGGCACATTTTTATATAAGTACTGGAGTTCTGACCCTACCAAAGGAGTGCACTACTGGGCCTGTCAATAACTTTGCCAGGAATAAGGACTGCTGTGATACATGGATTACCACTCTGCTCGACTGACTGTTCTAGGGAACTGCTTCATTGATTTACTGAGCTGCACTGAGGCGTACGAATCTCTGCCCTGCTGAAGTTAAGGACTGGACCCATGCCACTTGACCTCAGAGTGACTCTAAGGGATTGCTGGCTTGCCTCCTGTTTTCCGAAGTCTCAGGGTCATAAATTACTTCTTGTAACTCTATTGATGCTGTTGAACTCTGTCATCTGTGAGTCCTACCCTTGCCTGAGGTAACCCTTTCACCCATAGGCTTCAGAAGTGCATTCTAGAGCTGTGGTGCTACAAAATGGATGTATTGTCACTATTGCAGTGGTTGTGTGAGTATCTCTATGGAGGAGTGAGTGGGTGTGTGAGTACTGGTATGTATCTATGAATAGGTATGTGAGTAGTTGTGTGAAAGTGAGAATGGGCATACAAAAGTTGTATTGTGGTGTGAGTAGGTATGTGAGTGGTTCTGTGAATGATGTCATCAGGGATATCATTTGAGATATCATCAGTGATGTCACTGACCATGTAATGAGTGATATGATATGTGAGCTCATTAGCAGTGCACTGCAGGGGCGTGAGCTATAGTTAGCTCAGGGAACTATAACAGCTAAGTTTCACTGGGTTTGTACCTTTTGAAATCTGAGGCTTACTATAATGTCCCTGTAACCTTTGTTTTTTCAGTGATATATACTTATATAGACAAAAACGTACATATTTATATGCGGCCATGAGCACTTAGAGCACCCATCCTCAAGCAGTTCGGCAGCAACAGCAGCACAGTGTGTTTCTCCTAAAGCTCTTGGGAACCACCGTACCGCCCCATCCCGTAATTGTACCATGCCAATATTTATTGGATTGTGACTGCACAAAAATGCACAAATTTACTGAAAGCGTTTGCATTCTGGTATTCGACAGGATAACAGCGGCTAGATGAGGGTCCAGGAAACTCTCATTCCCTCCCACAGCAACATCAAGGTACAAGAAGGGAAACAGCTGGCGCTGCCCACTATGGATCAAGTACTTACATCAGAGTGCCTTCAGTACACAAACTCAGAGTGCCAAGATTGGGACATCCCTCTTTGCCTGCCAGAGTGCCTCCACCAATCAGAGAGAAACATTCTGTATTTAAAAGTGGACACTTGCAACACGAGTGATAGAGGCAATTATCCCGATACACGTCATGCCGGAATAAAGCAATAGTTCCTGTCAACTTGTATGGGCTCAATCTTTTCAGGTGGGGAAGGATTATGGACTTTGATGTTTGATGCGGCCACAAGCACTTCGAGCACCCATCCTAAAGCAGTTCAGCGGCAACAGTGGCACAGTGTGGTTCTCCTAAAGCTCCTGGAAACCGCTAAACCGCGGCATCCTGTAACTGTACCATGCCGATATTTATTGGATTGAGACTTCGCAAAAATGCACAAACTTAATGAAGGCGTGTGCGTTCTGGTATCGAATCGGGTAACTGAAGCTGGATTAGGGTCTAGGAAACTCACATTCCCTCCCACAGCAACATCAAGGTACAAGAGGGGAGGAAGCAGGCGCCGCTCACTTTGGATCAAGTACTTACGTTAGCGTGCCTACAGTACACAAACTCGGAGTACCGAGATCGGGACATCCCTCTTTGCCTGCCCGCGTGTCTCCATCTATCAGAGAGAGACATTCTGTATTTAAAAGTGGACACATGCAACACAAGTGATAGAGGCATTTGATAAAGGCAATTACGCTGAAACTCGCCATGCTGGAATATAGCAAGAGTTCCGTTAGACCCGTGTGTGCTCAATATTTTCAGATGGGAAAAGGACTATGGACTTTGATGTTTTGTGCGGCTACAAGCACTTAGAGCTCCCATCCTCAAGCAGTTCGGCGGCAATGGCACAGTGTAGTTCTCCTAAAGCTCTTGGGAACTGCTGAACCGCCACATCCCGTAACTGTACCATGCTGATATTTATTGGATTGTGACTGCACAAAAAAAAACTTACTCAAGGTGTATGCATTCTGGTATCAGACAGGTTAACAGCGGCTGGATGAGGGTCCAGGAAACTCGCATTCCCTCCCACAGCAAGATCAAGGTACAAGAGGGGAAGTAGCAGGCGCTACCCACTGTGGATCAAGTATTTACGTTAGAGTTCCTGCAGTACACAAACTCTGAGTGCTGAGATCGGGACATCCCTCTTTGCCTGCCAGAGTGGCTCCCTCAATCAAAGAGAGACATTCTGTATTTAAAAGTGAACACTTGCCAAATGAGAGATAGAGGCATTTGGTAAAGGCAATTATGCCGAAACGGGTCATGCCAGAATAAAGTGACAGTTCGTATAAACCTGAGTTGGCTCAATCTTTTCGAATGGGGAAGGATTATGAACTTTGATGTTTGGTGCAGCCAAGAGCACTTAGAGCACCCAACCTCAAGAAGTTTGGCGGCAATAGTGGCACAGTGTGGTTCTCCTAAAGCTCTTGGGAACCGCTGAATCGCCATTTCCAGTAACTGTACCATGCCGATATTTATTGGATTGTGACTGCACAAAAATGCACAAACTTACATGTTTGTAGCTCCATTTGCCCAAAAGCAATACCGGCTCCTGCAGGAGAAGGGAGCTGGAAGGGACTGCAGGACTAATGGTGGCTCGCCCACGGTCCCCAACAAAGAGGAAAAGCCCAGGGGATGGGGTCCCTTGGCCAAAACTGTCCTGGGAGGGGGGCCACTCAGGCCCTCCTTATTTAATTTAAAACAAAATTGTCCGGGTGCCAGGGGATGGGGTTCTGGGACCAAAAATGGCATACTGCTGGTGAGGCAATGATGTCCCCCAGTTTCCAGAGGACTTTGTGACTAATGTGGACTTCTTTCCCCAAGCAGCAGTGTGCCCGGAGTAGTTTGCAGATTAGTGTAAAAAGGAGGCATGGTCTTTGACAACCTCTCAGCAATCCAGCTGTGTGGGCTTACTGGAGATAACAGGAGGGCTAGTTGACCCCCAGGGACCCTCAAGAGGCAACGGAACTTCCTACCCCACCCAAGAGTGCATCAGGAGGTGTGTTTGCAGAGTGGTAGAGAAAGGGGTCCTGACCTGGTATCCTAACTCAGTAATCCTGCTGCGGGATGACTGTAAGTAATAGGAGGGGTAGTGGCCCCCAGGGGCGTCCTAGGGGGCCAACTACCCCTCCTGTTACCTCGAGTGAGTCCCACATAGTGGGATTGCTAGGGGAATTCCACTCCCCCTTTCTACACTACTCTGCAAACACGCCTCGTGGGGCACTTGCAGGTTGAAGCATTAAGTCCACTTTACTCCTGAGGGACCATCGGGGCCAAGAAGCCTTCCTGGTACCTCCTATAAGTCCTATGCAGCAGAATACCTGAGCACTGGTCCCAGTGATTGTGAGAGTTAAATATATATACCAAGGTGTATTGGTGAATAAGTGGGTTTATGACTCATATAATTACTCAGGCACAACCCATGAACTCATGCATTCAATCAGGCACTAGGTATGCACTCATCCAATCATGCAAGCACTATGCATGCATTCATTCAATCACCCAAGCACTAGCCTTGCACTCATCCAATCAATGAATCACTAAAGCACTACTCTTCAACTCAAGCCTTCACTCAGGCACTAACTATGAACGTATGCATTCCCTCAGGCACTATGCTTGCACTCATCCAATCACCCAGACACTATACATGCACACATGTGCTACCCATGCACTCATAAACTCACCTCTCTTACCTCTTTCTGTACCTCTCTCACTTGTTTCTGCACCTCTATTGCTTCTTTCTGCACCTCTCTTGACTCATTCTGCACATCCCTTGCTTCTTTCTGCACCTTTCTTGCTTCTTTCTCCAATGTTCTTAATCTTTCTGTACTTCTCTTACCTCTTTCTGCACTTCCCTTACTTCTTTCTGCACTTCTCTTCTGTCTTTCTGTACCCCTCTTGCTTCTTTCTGCACTTCTCTTGCTTCTTTCTGCACCTTTCTTCCTCTTTCGGCAATTTCCTTGCCTCTTTCTGTACCACTCTTGCTTCTTTCTGCACCTCTCTTTCTTCATTACTCTTACCTCTTTCTGAACTTCTGTTGTTTTGTTCTGGACTTCTCTTCCTTCTTTCTGCACTATTATTTCTCTTTCTACACTTCTCTTGATTCTTTCGGCACCTCTCTTGCCTCACTAGGCACCTCACTCGCTTCTTTCTGACCCAAACCCTCTTCTTTATGCACTTCACTTGCTTCTTTCTGCATCTCTCTTGCCTATTTCTGCATTTCTCTTGCTTTTTTCTGTTCTTTCTTTTTCTTTCTGCACTTCTCTTACCTCTTGCTGAACTTCTGCTTCTTTCTGCACCTTTATTCAACTTTATGCACTTATCTTGCCTCTATTGGCACATTTCTTCATGTTTATGTTCCTTTGGCTTCTTTCTCTGCCTCTCTTGCTTATTTCTGCATCTCTCTTGCTTCTTTATGTACTTCTATTGCCTCTTTCTGCAGTTATCTTGCCTTTTTCAGCACTTCTCTTCCATCTTTCTCAACTTTTACTGCCTCCTTGTTCAATTCTCTTGCTTCTTTCCGCACTTCTCTTGCTTCTTTCTGTTCTTCTCTTGCCTCGTTCTGCATTTCACTTGCCTCTTTCTAAACCTCTCTTGCCTCTTTCTGCACATTTCTTCTTTCTGTACCTCTCCTGCCTCTTTCTGCACCTCTCATCTCTTTTTTCACTACTTTTGCCTCTTTCTTTACATCTCTTGTCTCTTTCTGCACATTTATTTCTCTTTCTCAACATCTCTTGCTTCTTTCTGCACTTCTGCTGCTTCTTTCTGCACATCTCTTGCTTCTTTTTGCACTTTACTTCTGTCTTTCTGAACCTTTCTTGCTTCTTTAGGCACAGATCTTGCTTCCTTTAACATTTCTCTTGCCTCTTTTTGCATTGCTCTTGCCTATTTATGCACCTCTCTTGCTTCTTTCTGCACCTCTCCTATATCTTTCTGCACTTCTCTTGCCTCTTTCTTCACTTGCCTATTTCTGCACATTTCTTCAGCTTTCTGCACATCTCATGCTTCTTTCTGCACTCTTCGTGATTCTTTCTGTACCTCTCTTGCTTCTTTCAGCACCAATATTGCTTCTTTTAACATTTCTCTTGCCTCTTTTTGCATCGCTCTTGACTATTTCTGACCCTCTCTAGCATCTTTCTGCACCTCTCTTGCCTCTTTCTACACCTCACTCGGTTCTTTCTACATATCTCTTACTTCTTTTTATACCTCTGTTGCCTTTTTCTGTACCTCTCTTGCTTCTGTCTGCACCTCTCTTGCTTATTTATGTACCCCTCTTGCTACTTTCTACACCTCTATAGCATCTTTTTGCATTTCTCTTGCTTCTTTCTTGACCTTTCTTCCTGTTTCTGTACTTCTTTTGCCTCTTTCTGCAATTCTTCTGCTTCTTTCACCACCTTTCTTCTACTTTCTGGAATTCTCTTGCCTCAGTCTGTATATTTCTTCATCTTTCTGCTTATCTCTTGCTTCTTTATGTATTTCTCTTGCTTCTTTCTGCACATCTCTTGTACCCCTGTTGCCTCTGTCTATACCTCTCCTGCGTCTTTGTCACCTCTCTTGTCCCTTTCTACACTTTGCTTGCCTCTTTCTGTATCTCTCTTTCCTCTTTCTGAAACTTTCTTGCCTTTTTCTGCATCTGTATCTTTTTTCTGCACATCTCTTGCTTCTTTCTGCACTTCTCTTACATATTTACATAGTTCTACTCCTCTAGTGCCTCTTCCTGCATCTCTCTAGGCTCTTACTGCACCTCCCTTACCTTTTGCTGCTCCTCTCTTGCTTCTTTCTGCACCTCTCTAACGTCTTTTTGCACCTCTTTTCTGTCTTTCTGTACCTCTCTAGCCTCTTTATGTACCTCTCTTGTTTCTTTCTGCACCCCTCTTGCCTCTTTATGCACCTCTCCTGCCTCTTTCTGCACCTCTCTTATCTCTTTCTGAACTTCTCTTGCTTCTTTCTTCACTTCTCTTGCCTCTTTTTTCACATTTCTCCTTTGTTCTGCACATCTCTTTCTTATTTTTGCACTTCTCTTGCATCTTTCTGCACCTCTCTTGCTTCTTAGTGCAACCCTGTGTTAGGTTTGAAAACCCCATTCTCAGTATGTACTTGTTGTGTGCCACAGTAGGTTAGCAGTGTGCAGCTAAATTAGATCTCATTTGTATTCATGTTATGCAACCCACTGAGTTATCCTTATAATGCCTGAAGCTTCCGTTAGCAAGTGTGACTCCATTTTGTATTTTGCAATCCCCATTAGACTGTGTCTGAAATAGGCCCCTTTATTCATTTTGTTTGCACTGTATTTAGTTATTGTTTTCTCTTTTGTTCAAGGTTGCCTTCTGACTTACTAATGAATAGGCCATTCCGCCTTTGCATACCTATCCATTTGTGTAACTCTGCTCCCATGTTAGGAGATACTGAGACCCGGCACAGCAACCTTGTAACTGTGATAGTGAGTAGCCATCTAGCAGGTGGCAGCCCTTCTTTCGGTGCCTCCTTTGCTCATGCTCAGCCTAAGTCAGTAACTTTCCACTGTGGGCGTGGTTGGGGGTTCCTGGAGGAATGGTTATGCATTGCAGACTGTTGGAGGGTCAGTCCCTTGTCATACATCTTAGGGTGCAGGTCATATTGGACTCCTCTACAGAGTATTACTAATAAATGGTTGTTTGTATTCTCTACTGTCTGACCAACTCTTCATTATTTGGGAAGGAATGAAAGGTGGTTTTCAGTAGCACGGGTGACTCTTTTGGGTCACTTCCTTCACCTGTTGCCTCTTTCTGCACCTTTCCTGTCTTTTTCTGCACCTCTCTTGTCTCTTTCTGCACTTCTCTTGCCTCTTTCTGCTTATTTATTACATCTTTCTGCACATTTCTTATTATTTCTGCATGTCTCTTGCTTTTTTCTGGACTTTTCTTGCTTCTTTCTGCACCTCTCTTGCTTCTTTCTGTACCTCTCTTGCCTCTTTCTAGACTTCTATTGCCTCTTTCTGTACCTCTATTGCCTCTTTATGTACATTTATTCTTCTTTATGCACCTCTCCTGTAACTTTCTGCACCTCTGTTATCTCCTATCTCTTTCTGTACTTCTCTTGCCACTTTCTTCACGTCTCTTGCCTCTTTCTGCATATTTATTACTCTTTCTGCACTTCTCCTGCTTCTTTCTGTACCCCTCTTGCTTCTTTGTGCACCCCCGTTGCCTCTTTCTGCACCTCCCCTGCCTATTTTTCACTTGTTTTATCTCTTGCCTCTTTCTCAAAATGTCTTCCTCTTTCAGCACATCTCCTGTTTTTTCCTGAACTTTGCTGGCTTCTTTCAGCACCTAGCCTGCCTTTTTCTGTTCTTCTCTTGCTTATTTCTGCACCTCTATTAACTCTTTCTGTACCTTTCTTGCCTCATTCTGTACTTTTCTTGCTTCTTTCTGTACCTTTTGTCCACTTTCTGCACCTTTCTTCCTTTTTCAGCACCTTTCTTCTTTTTTCTTCACTTCTTTTGTCTCTTACTGTACTTCTCTTGCCTTTTCTACACTTCTCTTGCCTCTTTCTACACCTCTTGTGCCTCTTCCTGTACAGCTCTTGCCTCTTTCTGTACTTCCCATGCCTCTTTCTGCACCTCTTTTTTCGCTTTCTGCACTTCTCTTACCTCTTTCTGTACCTCTCTTTCCTCTTTATGTACCACTCTTGTCTATTTCTGCACTTCTCTTGCTTCATTCTGTACCTCGCTAGCTCCTTTCTGAACCTATCTTGCTTCTTTTATCACTTATCTTGCCTCATTTTGCAACGCTCTTGCCTTTTTCTGCACCTCTCATGCCTCTTTCTGGACCTCTCTTACCTCTTTTAGCACAGCCCTTTCCTATTTCTACACCTCTCTTGCTTATTTCTGCACCTCTCTTGCCTCTTTTTTGCAACCCACTCTCTTCTTTCTCGACATCTCTTCTTTCTTTCTGCTCTTCTCTTGCCTCTTTCTTCACTTCTATTGCCTCTTTCTGTATATTTGTTCCTCTTTCTGCACATCCCTTGCTTCATGCTACACTTATCTTGCCTCTTTCTGCCCCTTTCTTTCTGCTTTCTACATTGCTCTTGCCTCTTTCTGCACCTCTCTTTCTTCTTTCTGTAACTCTCTTGCCTCTTTCTGCACTTCTCTTGCGTCTTTCTATACATCTCGCTTCTTTATGAACCTATCTTGTTTCATTTATCACTTCTCTTGCCTCCTTTTGCACAGCTCTTGCATCTTTCTGTATCTCTCTGGATTATTTTTGCACCACTCTTGCCTCTTTCTGCACCTCACTTTCTTCTTTCTTCACATCTGTTGCTTCTTTCTATACAATGCTTGCCTCTTTCTGCACCTCTCTTACCTCTTTCTGCACTTCTCTTTCCTCTTTCTGCACTTATCCTGCTTCTTTATGTACCTCTATAACCTCTTTCTGCTCCTCTCTTCCTTCTTTATGTACCTCTCTTGCTTCTTTCTGCCTTCCTTGACTCTTTCTGCACATCTCCTGTCTCTTTCTGTACCTCCCTCATCTCTTTCTGCACTTCTCTTGCCCCTTCTTCATTTCTCTTGCCTCTTTCTGCACATTTCTTCCTCTTTCTGCACATCCCTTGCTTCTTTCCACATTTCTCTTCCTTCTTTCTGTACCACTCTTGCTTCTTTTTGTACCTCTTATTTTATTTATCACTCCTCTTGCTTCTTTTTGCATCGCCCATGCCTATTTCTGTACCTCTTTTGCTTCTTTCTGCACCTCTCCTGCCTCTTTCAAATCTTTTCTTGCTTATTTATGCACCTCTCTTACCTCTTTCTGCACCTTTCTTGCCTCAATCTGCACTCCTCTTGCTTCTTACTGCACCTTTTGTCCACTTTCTGAACCTTTCCTCTTTTTTTGCACTTCTATTGTCTCTTTATGCACTTCTTTTGCCTTTTTGTGCACTTCTCTTGCCTCTTTCTACATACCTCTTGCCTGTTTCTGTACCTCTCTTGCCTCTTTCTGTACTTCTCTTGCCTCTTTCTGCACCTCTCTTTCCACTTCCTAAACTTCTGTAGCCTCTTTCGGTACCTCTCTTTGCTCTTTCTGTACCCCTTTTTCGTCTTTCTGTCTCTCTTTTGCCTCTTTCTATACTTCTCTTTCCTTATTCTGTAGGTCTCTTGTCTCTTTCTGCACT
Organism: Lissotriton vulgaris; assembly: GCF_964263255.1. Classification (NCBI taxonomy): domain Eukaryota; kingdom Metazoa; phylum Chordata; class Amphibia; order Caudata; family Salamandridae; genus Lissotriton; species Lissotriton vulgaris. Next base: position 1,500,971,763 of record NC_141691.1, read on the forward strand.
TCTCTTGCTTCATTCTGTACCTCTCTTGCTCCTTTCTAAAACTATTTTGCTACTTTTCTCACTTCTCTTGCCTCATTTTGCACCGCCCCTGCCCTTTCCTGCACCTCTCTTTATTCTTTCTCCACTTCTCATGCCTCTTTTTGCACCTCTCTTGCTTATTTCTGCACCTCTCTTGCCTCTTTTTGCACCCCACTCTCTTCTTTCTCCACATCTGTTACTTCTTTCTATACCTCTCTTGCCTCTTTCTGAACATCTCCTATCTCTTTCTGCACTTCTCTTACCTCTTTCTGGACTTATCCTGCTTCTTTATGCACCTCCCTAACCTCTTTCTGTACCTCTCGTCCTCCTTTCTGTACCTTTCCTGCTTCCTTCTGCCTGCCTTGACTCTTTCGGCACCTCTCCTGTCTCTTTCTGCACCTCTCTTATCTCTTTCTGCACTTCCCTTGCCTCTTTCTTCACTTCTCTTGCCTCTTCCTGCACATTTCTTCCTCTTTCTGCACATCTCTTGATTCTTTCTGCACTTCTTTTACCTATTTCTGCACTTATCTTGCTTCTTCATACACCTTTCTTGCTTGATCTATCCCTTCTCTTGCTTCTTTTTGCATCTCCCATGCCTGCTTCTGTAACTCTTTTGTTCTTTCTGCACCTCTCCTGCCTCTTTCTGTTCTTCTCTTGCTTATTTCTGTACCTCTCTTACCTCTTTCTGTACCTCTCTTGCCTCATTCTGCACTCCTCTTGCTTCTTTCTGCACCTTGTGTTAACTTTCTGCACCGTTCTTCCTTTTTCAGCACCTTTCTTCCTTTTTCTACACTACTATTGTCTCTTTATGCACTTCTCTTGACTTTTTCTGCACTTCTCTTGCCTCTTTCTACACCTCTCTTGCCTGTTTCTGTACCTTTCTTGCCTCTTTCTATACTTCTCTTGCCTCATTCTTCACTTCTCTTGCCTGTTTCTGTTCACGTATTCCTCTTTCTGCACATCTCTTGCTTCTAACTGCACATCTCTTGCTTCTTTCTAAACCTCTCTTTCTATTTTCTATACTTCTCTTTCCTCACCTCTCGTTCCTCTTTCTGTACCTCTTTTACCTCCTTCTGCACTTCTCTTGCTTATTTTGTACCTCTCTTGCCTCTTTTTGTACCTAACTCTCTTCTTTCACCACATTTCCTGCTTTTTTCACATATTTCTTGCCTCTTTCTGTACCACTCTTGCCTCTTTCTATACCTCTCTTGCTTATTTGTGCAGATCTCTTGCCTCTTTCTGTCTCTTGCTTATTTGTGCAGATCTCTTGCCTCTTTCTGCACCTCACTCTCTTTTTTCTTCTCATCTCTTGCTTCTTTCTGCACCTCTCTTGCTTCTTTCAGCACCTCTCTTGCCTCTTTCTGTACTTCTCTTGTCTTTCTGCACTTCTCTCGCTTCTTTCTTCACCTCTCTAACTTCTTTCTGTACCACACTTTTCTCTTTATGCGCTTCTTTTACCTATTTCTGCACTTATCTTGCTTCTTTATGCACCTCTCTACTTCTTTCTGTACCTCTCGTCCTCCTTTCTGTATCTCTCTTGCTTCTTTCTGCCTGCCTTGACTCTTTCTGCACCTCTCCCGTCTCTTTCTGCAACTCTCTTATCTCTTTCTGCACTTCCCTTGCCTCTTTCTTCACTTCTCTTGCCTCTTCCTGAACATTTCTTCCTCTTTCTGCACATCTCTTGATTCGTTCTACACTTCTTTCACCTTTTTCTGCACTTATCTTGGTTCCTCATACACCTTTCTTGCTTGATTTATCACTTCTCTTGCTTCTTTTTGCATCTCTAATGCCTGCTTCTGTAACTCTTTTGCTTCTTTCTGCACCTCTCCTGACTCTTTCTGTTCTTCTCTTGCTTATTTCTGTACCTCTCTTACCTCTTTCTGTACCTCTCTTGCCTCATTCTGTACTCCTCTTGCTTCTTTCTGTACCTCGTGTTAACTTTCTGTACCTTTCTTCCTTTTTCAGCACCTTTCTTCCTTTTTCTACACTACTATTGTCTCTTTATGCACTTCTCTTGACTTTTCCTGCACTTTTTTTGCCTCTTTCTATACCTCTCTTGCCTGTTTCTGTACCTTTCTTGCCTCTTTCTGTACTTCTCTTGCCTCATTTGGTACCACTATTGCCTCTTTGCACTTCTCTTGCTTCTTTCTGTACTGTGCATGCTTCTTTCTGAACCTATCTTGCTTCTTTTATCACATCTCTTGCCTCATTTTGCACCGCTTGTGCCTCTTTCTGCACCTCTTTTGATTATTTTTGCACCTCTCTTGTCGCTTTCTGCACCTCACTCACTTCTTTCTCCATATCTCTTGCTTTTTTCTGCACGTCTCCTGCCTATTTCTTCACTTCTCTTGCCTGTTTCTGTTCATGTATTCCTCTTTCTGCACATCTCTTGCTTCTAACTGCACATCTCTTGCTTCTTTCTAAATATCTCTTTCCATTTTCTATACTTCTCGATCCTCTTTCTGCACCTCTTGTTCCTCTTTCTGTACCTCTTTTGCATCCTTCTGCACTTCTCTTGCTTATTTTGTACCTCTCTTATCTCTTTCTGCACCGCTCTTGCCTATTTCTGCACCTCTCTTGCCCCGTTTTGCACCTCACTCTCTTCTTTCCGCACATCTCTTGCTTCTTTCTGCATTTCTCTTGCCTCTTTCTTCACTTCTCTTGCCTGTTTCTGTTCATATATTCCTCTTTCTGAACCTAGCTTGCTTCTTTCATCACATCTCTTGCCTCATTTTGCATCGATTGTGCTTCTTTCTGCACCTCCCTTGCTTCATTTACATATTTCTTGCCTCTTTCTGCACCACTCTTGCCTCTTTCTGTACCTCTCTTGCTTATTTGTGCACCTCTCTTGCCTCTTTCTGCACCTCACTCTCTTTTGTCTTCACATCTCTTGCTTCTTTCTGCAACTCTCTTGCTTCTTTCAGCACCTCTCTTGCCTCTTTCTGTACTTTTCTTGCCTCTTTTTGCACTTCTCTTGCTTCTTTCTTCACCTCTCTAACTTCTTTCTGCTCCTCTCTTCCTTCTTTCTCTACCTCTCTTGCTTCTTTCTGCATCCCCTTTACTCTTTCTGCCCCTCTCCTGCCTCATTCTGCACCTCTCCTATTTCTTTCAGCACTTCTCTTTCCTCTTTCTTTACTTCCCCTGCCTCTTTATCAAGATTTCTTCCTCTTTCTGCACATCTTTTCCTTCTTTTTGCTCTTCTTTTGCTTCTTTCTGTACATCTCTTGCTTTTTTCTGGACCTATCTTGCTTCATTTATCACTTCTCTTGCTTCTTTTTGTATACCTATTGATTGTTTATGAACCTCTCTTGCTGCTATCTGCACCTCTCCTGCCTCTTTCTGTACCTCAATCTCTTCTTTCTTTGCAACTCTTGCTTCTTTCTACACCTCACTTGCTTCTTTTTACACCTCTATAATCTCTTTCTGCATGCCTCTTGCTTCTTTCTTGAGCTTTCATCTTCTTTCTGTACTTTACTTGCTTCTTTCTGCAATTCTGTTTCTGATTTTGGCACCTTTCTTTCACTTTCTGTACCACTCTTGCCTCTTTCCGCACCATTCTTCCTCTTTTTGCACCTCTCTTGCTTCTTTCTAAACCGCTCTTGATTCTTTCTGTACATTTTCTATCTTTTTCAGCAACTCTTTTATCAGTTTCTGAACTTCTCTTACTTTTTTTACTTTGCTTGCTTCTTTCTGCACATCTCTTCCTATTTAGGCACATCTCTTGCTTCTTTCTGCCCCTCTCTTGCTTCTTTGTGCACCCCTATTGCCTCTTTATGCAACTCTCTTGTTTCTTTCTGCACTTCTCATGCCTCGTTGTGCATCTCGCTTGCCTCTTTTTACTTAGTTCTTCCTTTTTCTGCATGGCTCTTGCTTTTCCTGGAATATTCTTGAATCTTTCTGCTCCTCTCCTGCCTCTTTCTGTTCTACTCTTGCATCTTTCTGGAAATCTCTGGCTACTTTCTGTGCCTTCTTTGCTTCTTTCTGTACCTCTGCTACTTCATTCTGCACATCTTCTGACTCTCTCTGCACATCTCTTTCTGTACTTTTCTTGCCTCTATCTTCACTTCTCTTGCCTCTTCCTACACATCTCTTGCTTCTTTCTGCATTTCAGTAGCTTTTTTCTGCACCTCTCTTGATTGTTTGAGCACCCCTGTTGCCTCCTTCGGCACCTCTCTTGCCTCTTTCAGCACCCCTCTTGTCTCTTTCTGTAAGTTTCTTGTCTCTTTCTGCATCTCTCTTGCCTCTTTCAACATGTCTCTTGCTTTATTCTGGACTTTTCTGGCTTCTTTCTGGACCTCTACTTCCTCTTTCTTTGCTTCGCTTGCTTCTTTCTACACCTCTTACCTCTTTCTCCACCTCACTTGCCTCTTTCTGCAACTCTTGCCCTTTTCTACACCTCATTCGATTCTTTCTGCACCTCCCTTGCATCTTTCTGCACCTCTTCTCATTATTTTTGCAGTTCTCTTGCTTCTTGCTTCTTTCTGCATTTCTCTTTCTTCATTCTATGCTTTTTGTTCTCTTTCTGTGCCTTCTTTCATTTTTCTTTAACTTTCTTCCTCTTTCTGAACTTCAATTATCTCTTTCTGCACTTTTCTTTCTTTTTTCTGTACCTCTCTTGCCTCTTTCCGCCAGTCTCTTGCCTTTTCTGTACCTCTCTTGTTTCTTTCTTTACTTCTCTTGCCTCTATCTGTACCTCTCCTGCCGCTTTCAATACTTCTCTTGCCTCTTTCTGCACCTCTCTTGCCTCTTTCTTCACTTCTCTTGCTTCTTTCTACACCTCTCATACTTCTGTTAGATGAAATACAGCAACTCAGCTGCATACCAGGAACGTTTGCAGGGGTAATGCTAGATCTTCAGTCCTTTTGGAACAACTCTCAGCACTACTGAATTATAACAGGAGCTCTGGCAGATATTCCAGGAGGGAAGGGGATTAAGAAGACAAAGAGAGAGAGAAGAGAAAACACTGCAACATTCAACCACCTGGACCAGCCAGGACCCACATTCTTCAGTGAAAGAGTTGCGCCTCAACTTCTACCTGTAATTAATGAATGGATTTTAGCAACGTGGACTTCATAACCTAGGTCTTAAGCATGTTTCTATTGTTTTTTCAAGATCAAGATAAGCCTCTATAGTGATGCTGTTGATGAACAGATGTCACACTGGAGTTGATTGTGTATTTGTATGTACAACCAGACATAGAATTTACTACCAAAGAAAAAGAAAACAGGACACGGATAAATTAACCAGATTTGCCTCTTTCTATAAAATGACTAAGTTGCCTCATAAATAAATTAGTACCTTGCTTTCAAATTTAGTTTGTCCTAAATGAATACTCAACTTCTTAGCTTGACATATGCAACAGTCTCACAATGTTAACAATCAAATGTCTTGAGGTGTTTTCACAAATTAAGCCTTTTTAACAATCCAGATCAAATGTATCCTTGAATGGAATTCTTGCCTCTAATAAAGCTCCTTAAAACTACAAAATGTATTGCACACACACAGAGCTTGTTCAGCCTCAAATAGCTCAAAACAATGTTCCAAATGATAAGCCTCCATTATAAATGTAAGCGCTGCTGTCTATAAAACAAAATGTCAAAGCACAAATGCAAAGAGTGAGTCTCTAAATATTCAAAAAAATGTATCCCCAAGGAAAGTCTTCCTAAAAGCACAAGCAGTGATTTCCAGCACGTGCGCAGTTAAAGGAAAAGTTAAAAAAGAAAGTCTTCTTTAAAAGCACACACAGTACTTCCAACTCGCACACAGTGAAAGAAAAGCTAATTCAGTACTTAGCTTTGTGTCCTTAATGTATCTGTTGTGTGTGCTCTTCAAGGTGGGCTCATATGTCTGGACTGGCCTTCTAGGAATCAGGAAAGAAGAGCCTCCGTGAGATCGTTAGGGCACCTGTTCTTCTTAGCAGGGAAACGAAAAAGCCAAGCAATCTTGACTCATTTGGGTGCAGGTATTTATACCTGATATGAGAGCATTGGCTCTTGCGTCGTGTATGTGATTTTTCTGGAACATTTTCCTTGGTATTTGCTAAATGCTATACAAGCAAACCAACAAGCATTGGCAATGCAACAAACAAGCATTGGTAATGCCGAAAATGAGGAACAGGACTCAGACCTTGGTAAATACATTAAACAACATAAAGAGATAAGCCCTATCCATGTCTACATGATTATTTAAGGATAGGAACATGATTAAAATGCAAACCAAAAGGGTGATGACAAATGAGACATGCATGATGTTTCTTAACATTCCTCCCCCTCAAACACCCCATTACTGGACGTGGTTTGGAGGGCTTCTGTTGATGGAATTGTCTCACTAGTCATGGGGCATGGAAGGAGGAGGCTGGTTCTCATGAGTTTTCGTCAGGACCATACTCTTTCTGTGCCAGAAGATAATGCAGTGTACCCCGAATCTGAGCGGAATAGAGAACTTTAGCCCCCTCAAATTCCCAGTGATCGTGAACCTTCACTCGAGGTTGTGGAGGGGCTACTCGGGTATCGTCAGAGAATGGTTTGACCAGGGACACATGAAACACTGGATGAATTTGTAAATTAGTAGGAAGGTCTAATTCAATCATAACTGGGTTGATTAATTTCTTAATCGGGAATGGACCTAAATACCTTGGAAGAAGTTTATAAGAACCACTCAGTCTAAGGTTCTTAGCAGAGAGCCATTGTCATGACCCCTTTGCCTAGCTCGAAGTTTAGCAATGTCAAAAGACGATTTTGCAAGGACAAGAAATCGTCTAGTAAATATCCACATTGGCTGCGCCTGGTTCCCACTTGGAAGACAACTTTGAAATCCATTCTCTGGGGATTGAGTCTGTCTTCATTTTGCCATGCGGAATGATTGTGAGTAGACGTGGGTTCTCGTTCTTGTGTTTATGGCTCGAGACCCGTATTGTCTATTCTGCGCATGCGCGTACTGGTAACTGCGCACTTCAACTAAATGAAACGCCGGAGAGAGAAGCGTTTCTTCAGCGCGCAAAGTATTTGCGGTTCTTTACTTTGAGCGCGCGCTATCAGAGTTTCAGAGCAGCAGTGTCTCAGGAGAGTATTCAGAGTTTTTCTTGTTGCATCCTCAGAGAGCGTGTGGTAACTTTAATTCCCCCAATTTTTCACCAGTGTCCGTTCGTCTTCGTAAGGAAGCAGCCTGAGGACTTGGTGAAGAGAGTGCGGGTTTGTGTATGTCTTGAGTGTTTTCTGGAGGAACGCCTTCTGTGAAGAGAGGGTTTCCATTCTACAGTATCAAGTAAGAATTACCTTTTTCATGCTTGCAAGCAGGCGCATTTTTTCATTTGTCAGCGAGGAGTCTTCTAATGTTGGCAGACGTCAGCGTGCTCTTCAGCTTTGATAAAGACTGTTAGAGAACTGTTTAAAGACTTTACCTACAAAAGTGTCTTGTGCACAGGAAGTACATTTACCGTCCTTTTGTGAGAGGAATAGAGACTTTTAAAAAGAAAAAGTATTTGAAAGACTTGTTCCAACTACTGTAAACAAAGAGTGCAGTTGTAGTTGAGGTATATAATATTGTCAGAGTAGAATAGAATTATAGTATTGTCATTTGTTTACAGGTGCTTCAAGGAAAAGTGAAGAAAGAAGATTCCTGGCAAGTAACCGCCACCAATGAAGTCTCTCTTGTTTTGTTTTCCACTTCCCTTTTCCCCCCTGGCTGAATCCTAGAGACAGGTGTTTATCAGCTGTCGCTGGTTTTGGTTGGAGGGTTCTGGGGTCTAGCGTCTGTTCCTGGAGAGATCGCAGTAGGTGTTCTGACAGATTGAAGTGCCCAAAAAGCCTCTTTCAGAGGTGCACAGATCTCTCCCTGAGCAGACATGGCGGAGGGTTTTGATGTAAAGACATTGGCCACAATCCTTGATAGCATGCAAAAACAATTAAATAACTCTTTGGAAGATAATAAGAATCTCAGAGAAGAGATGGAAAAGACTAGCCAAGAAAATGGACAGATAAGATTAAAATTAGATGAGTTGTTAGGAGCAGGTCCTAGTTTTAAGTCCTCATTAGGTCAGGTTAGTAGTTCATCTCCCTCCGATATCTCCACCCAAGTAATTCATGCAGTCTCACCCATCATTTCGTTGGCCCCTCCCGAGAGATTTAGTGGGGATCCTCAGAAAGCCAAAAATTTTCTTACGCAATGTTCCTTGCATTTCCTGTGTAGACCAGTTATTTTCGCTAAGGATCAATCTAAGGTGGCTTTCATTCTGTCGTATCTGAATGGTGATGCAGCTGCATGGACTATGTCTCTGGTCACAAAGGATGACCCAATTTTGTACAAGTTCGATGAATTCAAATTAGAATTTTTGAGGATATTTGACAGACATTCAGCCTCACAAGCCACAGACAATGAATTATTGGACCTAAAACAGGGCAATCGGGACTTAGTGGCGTATTTGGCCCAATTTAATAAATTGATCGTTGAAACTCAGTGGCCGGAAGCAAAAAGAGCTGCCATCTTCTATCGTGGATTAAAAGATGAACTAAAAGACGCCTTGGCGCAAATCCCGAAAAGACCCACAGAGGTATCTGAGCTTATCGACCTGGTGTTGCAAATGGATCATACACTCAATGAACGGAAGAGTGAAAAGCGAAGAGAATTTCGTCCTCTTCCACCTCGTTTTGATCGGATGAAGACTGAAGGTCGAAATTTATCTGAAAATTCTCAGCCGGAGGAGCCCATGCAGATTGGGTCGATAAGAGGGCCCTTATCTAAGGAAGAAAAAGAGAGGAGAAGAGCGGGACATTTATGTTTGTACTGTGGGCAATCGGGCCACTTTGTAAAAGATTGTCCTAAGAAGCCAAAATTGTCGCAGCAGGGAAAAGATCGGCTTCACCTGTAGTGGGAGCTGCACAGGTGGAAGCAGAACCAAAGCCAGCTTCAAGATCTCAACAGATAGTTAATACCCTTCAATCGTCTGCTCCTCATTTGGTAGTTTCATTCACCATAGAGTTTCGGAATTATAAAATCAGTGAAGTTACTGTGATGATTGACTCAGGGGCAACAGGCAATTTTTGCGACATCAAGTATGCCCAACGGATTGGAATACAATTCATGCGAAAACCTGTGGTGGAACCTGTGAGAGCGGTGGATGGAACTAATCTGTCATCTGGTCCCATCACTCATGAAAAGGAGAAAATTCAATTGACTGGATTGAGTGGTCATACTGAAATGTTAGTTTTTAACCTCATTGACGCCCCTCAGTTCCAGTTAATTTTAGGACTTCCTTGGTTAACAGAGCATAACCCACGCATTGATTGGGAGAAGAGAACTGTCACCATGGATTCTACCTTTTGTAAAGAAAATTGTTTTCGCGAACCCTTTCTTTCTGCGGAAGATTCTCCAGCTCGAAAATTGGCCGATCATCCAGCTTTGATATGCTCTATTGAAACTCAGGAGATTCCAGTAGAATACCAAGATCTATCTGCGGTTTTTGATAAAAAAAAGAGGCAGAAAAACTTCCACCACATCGCCCGTACGACTGCAAGATTGATATTGAGCCAGGAGCTGTGCTACCATGTAGTCGCATCTATGCTTTGACAGAAACCGAGAACAAGTATTAAAAAACCTATCTGGAGCCATATTTGGAGAGTGGTTTCATTTGTCCCTCCAAGTCTCCTGTTTCTTCGCCTTTGTTTTTCATTCCAAAAAAGAATGGTGAATTGAGAACTTGTATAGATTATAGGGCTCTCAATCAGGTTACAGTGAAAAATAGATATCCTCTTCCTCTTATCTCAGTACTCTTGGATCAAGTAAAAGATGCCAAAATTTACACCAAATTAGATTTACGAGGGGCGTGTCATCTAATTAGAGTAGCTGCTGGAGATGAATGGAAGACTGCCTTCCGAACTCGTTATGGATTATAGGAGTATCAAGTGATGCCATATGGTTTGTGTAATGCCCCTGCAGCATTTCAACATTTTGTAAATGACATTCTTCGAGAATTTTTGGACAGAATTGCGGTAGTCTACATAGACGACATTTTAATCTTTTCCAATTGTGTCAAGGAACACATCTTTCATGTAAGATCCATTTTAATTCGATTGCTTGAGAATCACCTTTATGTTAAGTTGGAGAAATGTGCGTTTCATGTGGAAGAGGTAGAGTTTCTTGGATTTGTTTTATCTCCAAAAGGAGTCAGCATGGATATTTCTAAAGTCAAAGCTGTGCAAGATTGGCCTTCACCTTCGAGTGTGAAAGAGATTCAGAGTTTCATTGGTTTCTCCAATTTCTATCGGAGGTTCATTCCAGACTTTTCTCATAAAGGCAGTCCCATCACTCGATTATTGAGAAAAGGTGTCAAGTTTGTGTGGGACGATGAAGCAGAGACAACTTTCCAATTTTTGAAGAAATCTTTCACTCAAGCTCCAATTCTGTTGCATCTAAGATCTGAGGAACCGTTTTATGTAGAAGCTGACGCTTCTGATGTAGCCATTGGAGGTATTCTATCTCAACGTCATCCTAACACCGGACAGCTGCACCCAGTGGCATATTATTCTCGAAAATTAACTCCTCCGGAATGCAACTATTCCATTTCAGATAAAGAATTGTTAGCAGTGAAAGCAGCCTTTTTGGAGTGGAGGCATTATTTGCTTGGCGCAGCACATAAAGTCACTGTATATACCGATCACCGAAATCTACAGTTCCTAAAGTCTGCACGGACACTAACTGCTCGTCAGCTTCGCTGGTCTCTGTTTTTCACGAATTACAACTTTATAATCACGTTCCGGCTAGGCACCAGTAATGTGAAAGCAGACACACTCTCTAGAATCAATTCCAATTTTGTAGATATCAATCAAAAAGATCAGATGATAATTCCAAAAGAAAAGATTGTAGCAATTTCAGTTACCACGGATTTGTCAGTTGGAATTCAAAAGGCTCTTTCACAGGAAGAGATGAAGTTGTGGTCTGAAGAAGACTCTGAAAGAGAAATCAGGAAGGGACTGCCTTATCACCGGAATAGCTTATATCTTCCCACAAAAGAATTGCAGGAAAAAGCTTTGAAATCTTGCCATGATGGTGCCTTAGCCGGTCATAAAGGAATTCAGAAAACTACGGAATTGGTCGAAATAAATTTTTGGTGGCCAGGGATGAGATCACAGATACGGCAGTATGTAGCCACCTGTGAGCGATGTTTGAGAGGCAAGTCGGATCGGAAAGCTCCCCTGGGGTTGTTAATGCCTATGCCTACCCCCCCCATCCTTGGCATACGGTGTCCATGGACCTGATAGTGGATCTTCCAGTTAGTCAAGGGTTGAACACCATATTGGTGATGGTGGACACTTTTTCTAAAATGGCCCATTTTGTAGCTCTAAAGGGTATACCTTTAGCTTCCCAGCTTGCTCAATTTTTTACTCAGCACATAGTCAGATTGCATGGAATTCTCAAGTTCTAGTCACAGATCGAGGGTCCCAATTTGTTTCCCATTTTTGGAAGGCCTTCACCAAGAGGTTGGGAACTGATGCTCGTTTCTCCACCAGTTTCCATCCGGAAACTGATGGGCAGACTGAGAGAGTTAACGAAGAGCTTGAACAATACCTTCGGCTTTATTTAATGAATCAGGAGGAGGGATGGTCAGATTTAGTTTGGTCAGCAGAATTCGCCTATAACAATGCTCAACATTCCCCTACAGGCTTCTCACCCTTCTATTTAAATTATGGGCGACATCCTACCTTAACCTTAAGTAGAGAGGAGGCTCCAGTCCCAGCAGTTGAAGAATTTGTAGAAAAGGTGCAAGAATCTTTAAGTCAAGCTAAGGGAAACCTTGAAAAAGCTAAGAAAAGTTATAAGGTACAGGCTGACAAGAAACGAAGAGAGAATTCACCCTTCAAATCTGGAGATAGGGTTTGGTTGTCAACTAAAAATCTTAGATTCAAAGAAAATCGTAAGTTTCAACCCAGGTTCATTGGGCCCTTTAAGGTTGATAAGATGATCAACCCTGTCTCAGTCAAGATTCACCTGCCATCCTATTTGAGGGTCCATCCAGTCTTTCATGTATCCTTAATTAAAAAAAGTCCACTTCAGTTGAGAATGAAATCAACACCTAAGCCCATAGAAATTGATTCAGTGGACGAGTTCGAGGTACATAAGATTCTAGATTCTAAAATTAGGAAAGGCAAACTACATTATTTGATCAGTTGGAGGGGATTTGGCTCTGAGGAGAACTCTTGGGAACCATTTGACAATGTTCATGCTCCCAAACTCATTCGAGAATTTCATAAGTCAACTCCAAACAAACCAAGAATGAAGGGACGCCTTTTGGTGGGGGGTACTGTCATGACCCCTTTGTCTAGCTCGAAGTTCAGCAATGTCAAAAGACGATTTTGCAAGGACAAGAAATAGTCTAGTAAATATCCACATTGGTTGCGTCTGGTTCCCACTTGGAAGACAACTTTGAAATCCATTCTCTGTGGATTGAGTCTGTCTTCATTTTGCCATGCGGAATGATTGTGAGTAGACGTGGGTTCTTGTTCTAGTCTTTATGGCTCGAGACCCGTATCGTCTATTCTGCGCATGCGCGTACTGGTAACTGCGCACTTCAACTAAATGAAACGGCGGAGAGAGAAGCGTTTCTTCAGCGCGCAAAGTATTTGCGGTTCTTTACTTTGAGTGCGCCTATCAGAGTTTCAGAGCAGCAGTGTCTCAGGAGAGTATTCAGAGTTTTTCTTGTTGCATCCTCAGAGAGCGTGTGGTAACTTTAATTCCCCCAATTTTTCACCAGTGTCCGTTCGTCTTCGTAAGGAAGCAACCTGAGGACTTGGTGAAGAGAGTGCGGGTTTGTGTATGTCTTGAGTGTTTTCTGGAGGAACGCCTTCTGTGAAGAGAGGGTTTCCATTCTACAGTATCAAGTAAGAATTACCTTTTTCATGCTTGCAAGCCGGCGCATTTTTTCATTTGTCAGCGAGGAGTCTTCTAATGTTGGCAGACGTCAGCGCGCTCTTCAGCTTTGATAAAGACTGTTAGAGAACTGTTTAAAGACTTTACCTACAAAAGTGTCTTGTGCACAGGAAGTACATTTACCGTCCTTTTGTGAGAGGAATAGAGACTTTTAAAAAGAAAAAGTATTTGAAAGACTTTTTCCAACTACTGTTAACAAAGAGTGCAGTTGTGTCAGGTTACACAGTATTGAGTATAGCGCCTACCAGTTGAATTTATCTCTACTGGAGAAAAAGAAAGAACTCGCTACTCAGTAAAAGTGAATCTCTCATTGAGTCTAACTGCGCATTACCAATTAAGGATAGAAGGAACTATCTTATTACCACACACCTTCAGTTCTTGAGCGGGGACTGAAGCTCTTCCAACTGATCAAAGCAAGCTCAGACAAAACGTTCGAGTGGGGCAAAGTCATTGGTGTAAAAGGTAATTAAGGTAAAATATTGAGGTATATAATATTGTCAGAGTAGAATAGAATTATAGTATTGTCATTTGTTTAAAGGTGCTTCCAGGAAAAGTGAAGAAAGAAGATTCCTGGCAAGTAACCGCCACCAATGAAGTCTCTCTTGTTTTGTCTTCCACTTCCCCTTTCCCCCCTGGCTGAATCCTAGAGACAGGTGTTTATCAGCTGTCGCTGGTTTTGGTTGGAGGGTTCTGGGGTCTAGCGTCTGTTCCTGGAGAGATCGCAGTAGGTGTTCTGACAGCCATACCTGATCACCTACTGAATAAGAGGTAGCTGGACGCCTATGTTTGTCTGCTTGTGTTTTCATCTGTTGTTGATACGACTGTAGATGTTGTTTAACTTGTGTTTGAATACCAATTAAATTGTCATGATGATCTTGTACTGCTGGAACCTTCAAGGGAACAGGAGTGTGTATCGGAAGCATACGGGGGTGATAGCCCAAGACACAGAAAAAGCGAGAAACCCCTGTAGCAGTGTGTATGGTGTTATTATAAACCAACTCTACCAAAGGTAGTGCCTTATCCCATTCCATGGTCCAGGTTGAAACTAAACAACGTAAGGTTTGTTCCATGGTCTGATTTAATTGTTCTGTCTGTTCATCTGTTTGAGGGTGATAGGCAGAGGACAGATGAACATCAATATTTGAGGAAGAGCAAAAGGTATGCCAGAACCTGGAGATGAATTGAGGCCCAGATCGGAAATTATAGTGGTTGGCAGGCCATGTGCTCTCACAATATGTTGTATGAACAGAGTGGTTAACTCCTTAGCAGAGGACGTGTTTTAGTGCATGGAAATGAGCCATCTTGGTTAAATAATCAATTACTACCCATATGATGGAATAACCGTTTGATTTGGGCAAATCAGTGATGAAGTCCATACTTAGTGTGTGCCAGGGCATGGGTGGTATGGGCATCGGTTGTAATAATCCAGCAGGGGCAACATGTGAAGACTTGCATTTTATGCAAGTGGGACAAGATTGAACATAGTTATTGAGATCATCAGACAAGGTAGGCCACCAAAAGGTTTGTTCGCATAATTCCAAGTTTTTTTTAAACCAGGATGACCAGTTAGAAAGGTATCATGAATCCAGTGTAAAAGTGTATTACGTAAAGGCTTAGTTGGAACATATAGGTAGTCTTTAAAATTGACCAGGTTTTTTTTCTTCATAGTATCAGGTGGTGTGTGCGCTGTTATTGTTGGTGGCTGTTGTACAAGAGTTAGGAAGTCTTGAGAATCACATAAGGCAACAATTTTATGTTGGGATCAGAAGCATTTATTTGTTTATCAGCATTGGGGTAATGGAATCGAGGCAAGGTGTCTACTTTTTGTTGCTCGTTACCTGGTTTGTAAGTGATTATGAAATCAAATTCATTAAAGAATAATAACCACCGTAACAGTCGTGGTGTTAGTGCCTTAACATTCTGGTAAAATTGGAGGCTGTGGTGATCAGAATCAATTGTGAGAGTGTGACGAGCTCCTAATAGATAGTGCCGCCACTCCTGAAAGGCTAGTTTAATAGCTAACAACTCACGTTCTACCACCAGAGTTGGGATCTCTTTGAGAAAGAACTCCCCCAACAGCCACATGAAAGGCATATGTTTCCACAAAGAAAGGTTGAGAGGCGTCTGGATGACGCAAAATGGGTGCTTCCATAAAGGCTGTCTTTAGTACCTGAAATTCATGTTCTGCCTCATTGGACCAAACAAACTTCACTCCTTTCTTTAATAGATGAGTAATGGGAGAGACTATGGAAGAGAACTGGGGAATAAAACGCCAATAGAAGTTAGTGAAACCCAGGACTTGCTGGATGTCTTTTACAGAACATGGGGCATCCCAGCGTAATATGGCTGGCACCTTGGATGTATCCATGGCAATTCCTTCAGGAGAAATTGCATAGCCTAGGAATTCAATATGTGTGGCATGAAAACACATTTCTCCAATTTGGCGAATAAATGGTGCTCTCTCATTCTTTGTAGAACTGCCTGAACATGACCAACATGTTCTTCAGTTGAAGAAGAATAGATAAGGATGTCATTGATGCAGATGACAAATACATCTGAAAAGTCCTGCAATACTTCATTTATGAAAAATTAATGCTGCAGGAGCATTGCACAGTTCAAAGGGCATCACAGTGTATTCGAATAAATCAAATTTAGCCCGAAAGGCGGTCTTCCACTCGTCCCCAGATTTGACTCTAATCAAGTGGTACGCACCTCGCAAATCCAATTTGGTAAAATGGTTGATTTCTTTACTTGATCTAACAAAACCAGTATGAGTGGGAGGGGATACCTGTTTTTTACTGTGACTTTATTTAGTGCGCAATAGTCAATACTAGCGCTCAAGTCTTTGTTCTTTTTGGGCACGAAGAAAAGTGGAGACTTACAAGTGAGGTGGAATGTCTTATGAAACATTTTCACAAAAGATCATCAAGATATTCTTTTAAGTATAAGGTTTCAGGTTCCAACAGAGTATAAACTCGACTGCAAGGTAGAGTGGCCCCAGGAATCAAATCAATGCAGCAGTCGTAGGAACAGTGAGGTTTACCAGCTTGTGTTTCAGAAAAGACATCTGAGAATCTTTATACTAAATGGGTATTGGAATCGTATCAGTCTTCTGTGTCACTGATTCAGTTATTTATTTTGCTAAAGGGGAGGCACAATGTAATGGTATAACAGGTTGTTGTCTATTGATGTAACAAGAATGCCAACAAAGAGCCGAGTCAAGAGTTACTGTGAGTTTTACCCAATCGATTTTTGGGTTATGCACCTGGAGCGAAACACTGGAGTGTCTATTAAATCAGACTGAATATGTTCTGAATGACCATCCGCACAGATCATAGTCAAGGGTGCCGTCTGGTGAAGAATGAAACCAGAGGACAGTTCAGAACCACCGACTGCTCTTAGTGGTTCAGGCATATGCTTTTTAATGATGGGGATGTTTAAAGTGCTGGCCAACCCGATATCTAAAAACTAGCACCAGAATCCAGTAATATTGGTATAACTTTTCTCACTTGGTTTGAAAAAAGCAAGGTGACAATCAAAGTTAAATGACTAGGTGCGTCTGCGATAGCATTTGCCAAGTAATGATAAGAGACCTTGTTGCCCGAATCATCAGATAAAGGGGTCTCAGACCTTATTGGGCCAAGGAGTTTCTTGACTGAGAGTCCATAGGGGAAGATTGTGGAGTTTCAGCGAAACCTATATCCTTACGGGTATTGGTTTTGACTAAGCACTTTTTTGCGAAGTGTCCTGAGCTCCCACAATACAAAAATAAATTGAGAAGACGTCACCGGTCTTTCTCATCTTTTGACATGGGTCCTCTGATTCCGCCAATTTGCATTGGCTCAGAAGAAGAGTCAGATCAGGGAGAATCCTTCTTTTCATTTTTTGCCACTACCACACGTGTAAACTCTCCTTGAGTTTTTTCACCCCAACGTTCACCTAAACGATGATCAAGATGGACCACTAAATCTAGAAATTCTGCACAATCTGTAGGAGGGTCAGCAATTTGGGCAATTATATCTTTTAATTTGTCCCGGAGACCACAATAGAACAGTGAAGTTCTTTTTTCATCTGGCCATTCAGTTTCTGCAAGAAGCCTATTAAACATGGTGATATAAGATAATAAATCCTGTTTACCCTCTTTTAAGGTCAACAGCTCGTTATCACTAGCTTGGACAAAAGGATGTTTAGCAAAAAGTTTTTGCAAAGTGTCCTTGAACCTTTGAAAATTGTGCAAGATAGAATCATCCCGTTCCACATATGGTATTGACCATGTTGCAGCAGTACCACCCACATATGAAAGGATAAACGCTACTTTAGTAGTGTCATCTGGGAATGCTAATGGGCGGCACATAAAATGTAGTTGACACTGATTCATGAAAATGCTAAATTTTGACTAATCTCCAAAGAACCCTTCGGGGGTGCCAAAGGAACAGGAGTAGGTGTAGTGACAAAAACATTAACTGGCTGACTACTGGGTGTAGTTGTTTCTGGAGAACTTGGTGTAAAGTGAAAACGTGGTGCTTGAAGAACCTGCTTAGGATGAACAGAACCATCCTCCCAAGTTGACTCTCTTGACTTGTATTGTTGTAACTCACACTGAAGATTATGATTAGTCTGTTAATGACTTGTACCTCATGTTGTAAGGTCTCAAAGGCATTTGATAATTCCTTTAAGGAAACATCCTTATCTTCTGGGACATCCATTGCCCAGGCAAACTGTATTTTTGTGGCTTGGCTTTATGTTAGATGAGATCCAGCCACTCACCTGAATTCCAGAAACGTTTGCAGGGGCAATGCTAGATCTCCAGTCCTCTTGGAACAACTTTCAGCGCTACTGAATTATAACAGGAGCTCTGGCAGATGTTCCAGGAGGGAAGGGGATTGGGAATACAAAGAGAGAGAGAAGAAAAGACACTGTAACCGTCAGCCACATGGACCAGCCAGGACTTGTGTAAAAGAGTTGCGCCTTAACTTCTACCTGTAATTAAAGAATGGTTTTAGCAATATAGACTTATTAACCTATGTCTTAAGCATGTATCTATTATTTTTTCAAGATCTAGATTAATCTCTATAGTGATGCGGTTGATGCACAGATGTCACACTAGGGTTGATTGTGTATTTGTATGTACAACCTGATAAAGAAATGACTACTAAAGACAAAGAAAGGACACATATACATTAACCAGATTTGCCTCTTTTCTATAATATGACTAAGTTGCCTAAAAAATAAATTAGTACATTGCTTTCATATTAGTTTGTCCTAAATGAATACTCCACTTCTCACCTCAACATATGTAACAGAGTCTCACAATTTTAACAATCAAATGTCTCAAGGTGTTTTCACTAATTAAGCCTTTTTAACAATCCAGATCCAATATATCCTTGAATAGAATTCTCGACTCTAATAAAGCTCCTTAAAACAGCAAAATGTTCTAAAGCACACCCACTGAGCTTGTTTCTCAAATAGTTCAGCCTCAAATGGCTCAAAACAATGTTCCAAATAAAAGGCCTCCTTTATAAATGTAAGCGCTGCTATCTATAAAACAAAATGTCAAAGCACAAATGCAGAGCGTGAGTCTCTAAATATTCAAAATAAATATGCCCAAGGAAAGTCTTCTTAGAAGCACAAGTGGTGATTTCCAGCACGCGTGCAGTTAAAGTAAAGTTAAAAAGGTCTTCCGAATTTGCTAAATGCTATACAAGCAAACCAACAAGCATTGGCAATGCAACAAACAATCATTAGCAATGCGCGAAAAATAGGAAAAGGATTCAGACCTTGGTAAATACATTACACAACATAAAGAGATAAGCCCTATCCATGTCTGCATGATTAGTAAAGGACTGGAACATGATTAAAATGCAAACCAAAAGGTTGATGACAAATGAGACATGCATATGCATGATTATTCCTAACATTTTCTTTCTGAACCTAGTGTGCTTCTTTTATCACTTCTCTTGCCTCTTTTTGCACTGCTCTTTCCTCTTTCTGCACCACTTTAGCTAATTTCTGCACCACTCATGCATCTTTCTGCACCTTACTCTCTTCTTTCTCCATAACTCTTGCTTCTTTCTGCACCTCTTGTGCTTCTTTCTGCACATCTTGTGCCTCTTTCTGCACCTCTCTCACCTCTTTATGCACCTCTCTTGCTTCTTTTTGTACCTCTCTAATCTCTTTCTGTACCTGTCTTCCCTCTTTCTACACATCTCTTGCCTCTTTATGTGCCTCTCTTTCCTCTTTATGTACTTCTCTGCCCTCTTTCTGCACCCCTTGCCTCTTGTTATACCTCTCCTGCCTCTTTCTACACTTCTCTTGCCTCTTTCTGCACCTCTATTTCCTATTTCCGCACTACTCTTGCTTCTTTCTGCACCCCTCTTGCCTCTATCTGCACCTCTCCTGCCTCTTTCTGCACATCTCTTATCGCTTTCTGCACTTCTCTTGCCTCTTTCAGCATCCTTCTTGCCTCTTTTGGTGCATTTCTTCCTCTTTATGCACGTCTCCTGCCTCTGGCTGTTCTTCTATTGCTTCTTTCTGAACATCTCTTACATCTTTCAGCACCTCTCTTGCCTTTTTCTGCAACTTTCTTATGTATTTCTGTAACTCATTCTCTTCTTTCTGTACCTCCCTTGCTTCTTTCAGTACCTCTCTTGCTTCTTTCTGCACTTCTCTATCATCTTTCTTCCCTATCTTGCCTTTTTCTGTACCTCTCTTGCCTCTTTCTGGACTTCTCTTGCCCTTTTCTGTACCTCTCTTTCTGCTTTCTATACTTCTCTTACCACTTTGTGCACTTTTTGTTCCTCTTTCTGTACCCCTCTTGCCTATTTCTGTACCCCTCTTGACACTTTCTGTACCTCCCTTGCCTCTTTCTACACTTCTCTTGCCTCTTTCTGCACTTATTTTTCTTCTGTATCTCTCATGCTTCTTTATGAACCTATTTTGCTTCTCTTATCACTGCTCTTGCCTCGGTTTGCACAGCTCTTGCCTCTTTCTGTACCTCTCTAGCTTATTTTTGCACCTCTCTTGACTCTTTCTGCATGTCACTCTCTTATTTCTCCACATCACTTGCTTCTGTTTCCACCGCTTTTGTAGCTTTCTGCACCTCTCTTGCCTCTTTATGCACCTCACTTCCATCTTTCTGCTCCTCTCATGCTTTTTTCTGTACTTCTTTAACCTCTTGATGCACCTCTTGTCCTTCTTTCTGCACAACTCTTGCCTATTTATGCACCTCTCTTTTTTCTTTCTGCACCCCTCTTGCCTCTTTATGCACTTCACCTGCGTCTTTATGCACCTCTCTTATCTCTTTCTGCATTTCTCTTGCTTGCTTCTTCACTTCTACTGCACTATTCTGCACATTTCTTCCTTTTTCTACACATCTCTTTCATCTTTCTGCACTTCTCTTGCCTCTTTCTGCTTATCGCTTGCCTTTTTCTTCATATTTCTTGTTCTTTCTGCTTGTCTCTGGCTTTTTTCTTGCTACTTTCTGCACCTCATTTGCTTCTTTCTGTGTTTCTCTTGACACTTTCTGCTCTTCTCTAGCTTCTTTCTATACCTCTCTTGCTTCTTTCTGTGCCTCTTCCTACACATCTTGTGCTTCTTTCTGCACTTATCCTGCTTTTTTCTGTACTTCTCTTGCTTTTTTGTGCACCCCTTTGCCTCTTTCTGTACCTCCCCTGCCTCTTTTTCATCTCTCTTGTACCTTTCTGCACTTTTATTGCCTATTTCTATACCTGTCTTGCCTCTTTCTCAATGTTTCTTCCTCTTTCTACACATCTCTTGCTTTTCCTGAACTTTCCTTGCTTCTTTCTGCATCTCACTTACCTCTTTCTGCACCTTCCTGCCCCTTTCTGCATCTCTCTTGTCTCTTTCTGCACCTCCTTCTCTTCTTGCTGTACCTCCCTTGCTGCTTTCTGCACCTCTCTTGCTTCTTTCTGCATTTCTCTTGCTTCTTTTTTGCACTTCTCTTGTTTCTTTCTGCACCTTTTAAACACTTTCTGTACCTTTCTTCCTTTTTCAGCACCTTTCTTCCTTTTTCTGCACTTCTACTATCTCTTTATGCACCTCTCTTGCCTCTTTCTATACCTCTCTTCCCTCTTTCTGTACCTCTCTTGCCTCTTTCTGTACTCATCTTGCCTCTTTCTGAACCTCTCTTTCTGCTTTCTACACCCCTCTTTCTGCTTTCTATACTTCTCTTGCCTCTTTCTCTACCTCTCTTTCTTTATCCCGCTTAACTATCTCTGTACCTCTCTTGCATCTTCCTATACTTCTCTTGCCTTGTGTGGCACCATTCTTGCCTCCTTTGTACTTCTCTTGCTTCTTTCTGTACCACTCTTGCTTCTTTCTGGACTTCTCTTGCCCTTTTCTGTACCTCTCTTTCTGCTTTCTATACTTCTCTTACCACTTTGTGCACTTTTTGCTCCTCTTTCTGTACCCCTCTTGCCTATTTCTGTACCCCTCTTGACACTTTCTGTACCTCCCTTGCCTCTTTCTACACTTCTCTTGCCTCTTTCTGCACTTATTTTTCTTCTGTATCTCTCATGCTTCTTTATGAACCTATTTTGCTTCTCTTATCACTGCTCTTGCCTCGGTTTGCACAGCTCTTGCCTCTTTCTGTACCTCTCTAGCTTATTTTTGCACCTCTCTTGACTCTTTCTGCATGTCACTCTCTTATTTCTCCACATCACTTGCTTCTGTTTCCACCGCTTTTGTAGCTTTCTGCACCTCTCTTGCCTCTTTATGCACCTCACTTCCATCTTTCTGCTCCTCTCATGCTTTTTTCTGTACTTCTTTAACCTCTTGATGCACCTCTTGTCCTTCTTTCTGCACAACTCTTGCCTATTTATGCACCTCTCTTTTTTCTTTCTGCACCCCTCTTGCCTCTTTATGCACTTCACCTGCGTCTTTATGCACCTCTCTTATCTCTTTCTGCATTTCTCTTGCTTGCTTCTTCACTTCTACTGCACTATTCTGCACATTTCTTCCTTTTTCTACACATCTCTTTCATCTTTCTGCACTTCTCTTGCCTCTTTCTGCTTATCGCTTGCCTTTTTCTTCATATTTCTTGTTCTTTCTGCTTGTCTCTGGCTTTTTTCTTGCTACTTTCTGCACCTCATTTGCTTCTTTCTGTGTTTCTCTTGACACTTTCTGCTCTTCTCTAGCTTCTTTCTATACCTCTCTTGCTTCTTTCTGTGCCTCTTCCTACACATCTTGTGCTTCTTTCTGCACTTATCCTGCTTTTTTCTGTACTTCTCTTGCTTCTTTGTGCACCCCTTTGCCTCTTTCTGTACCTCCCCTGCCTCTTTTTCATCTCTCTTGTACCTTTCTGCACTTTTATTGCCTATTTCTATACCTGTCTTGCCTCTTTCTCAATGTTTCTTCCTCTTTCTACACATCTCTTGCTTTTCCTGAACTTTTCTTGCTTCTTTCTGCATCTCACTTACCTCTTTCTGCACCTTCCTGCCCCTTTCTGCATCTCTCTTGTCTCTTTCTGCACCTCCTTCTCTTCTTGCTGTACCTCCCTTGCTGCTTTCTGCACCTCTCTTGCTTCTTTCTGCATTTCTCTTGCTTCTTTTTTGCACTTCTCTTGTTTCTTTCTGCACCTTTTAAACACTTTCTGTACCTTTCTTCCTTTTTCAGCACCTTTCTTCCTTTTTCTGCACTTCTACTATCTCTTTATGCACCTCTCTTGCCTCTTTCTATACCTCTCTTCCCTCTTTCTGTACCTCTCTTGCCTCTTTCTGTACTCATCTTGCCTCTTTCTGAACCTGTCTTTCTGCTTTCTACACCTCTCTTTCTGCTTTCTATACTTCTCTTGCCTCTTTCTCTACCTCTCTTTCTTTATCCCGCTTAACTATCTCTGTACCTCTCTTGCATCTTCCTATACTTCTCTTGCCTTGTGTGGCACCATTCTTGCCTCCTTTGTACTTCTCTTGCTTCTTTCTGTACCACTCTTGCTTCTTTGTGAAGCTATGTTGCTTCTTTTATCACTTCTCTTGTCTCATTTTGCAATGCTCTTGCCTCTTTCTGCATCTCCTTTGCTTATTTTTACACCTCTCTTGCTGCTTTCTGCATCTCACACTCTTCTGCACCTCACCTGCTTCTTTCTGTGCTTCTCTTGACACTTTCTGCACTTTTCTTGCTTCTTTCTGCACCTCGCTTGCTTCTTTCTGTACCTCTCTTCCCTCTTTTTGCACCTCACTCTCTTCTTTCTACATATCTCTTGCTTCTTTCTGCACTTCTCTTGTTTATTTGTTCACCCCTGTTGCCTGTTTCTTTACCTCTCCTGCCTATTTTTCACCTCTATTTTCCCTTTCTGCACTTCTATTGCCTCTTTCTGCATCTGTCTTTCCTCTTGCTATACTTCTCTTGCTTCTTTCTGTACCACTATTGCTTCCTTCTGAAAATATCTTGCTTCTTTTATCACTTCTCTTCACTCGTTTTACACCGCTCTTGCCTCTTTCTGCACCTATCTTGCTTATTTTTACACCTCTCTTGCTGCTTTCTGCACTCCACTCTCTTCTTTCTCCAAATCTCATGAGTCTTTCTGCACTTCTCTTGCTTCTTTGTGCACCCCTGTTGCCTTTTACTGTCCCTTTCCTGCCTCTTTCTGCAAATCCCTTATCCCTTTCTGCACTTCTCTTGCCTCTTTCTGCATCTCTATTATCCCTTTCTGCACATCTCTTGCCTCTTTCTGCATCTCTCTTGTCTCTTTCCGAACATCTCTTACATCTTTCTTCACCTTTTTTGCCTTTTTCTGCAACTTTTTTATATTTTCTGCACTTCATTCTCTTCTTTCTGTACCTACCTTGCCTCTTTCTACACCTCTCTTGCTTCTTTCTGCACTTCTCTTACATCTTTCCGCCACTCAATTGCCCCTTTCTGCACCTCTCTTGCTGCTTTCTGCACCTCAAACTCTCCTTTCTCCATATCTCTTTCTTCATTCTGCACCTCTCTTGCTTCTTTCTGTACTTCTCTTGCCTCTTTAAGCACCACTCTCTTCTTCCTGCATATATCTAGCTTCTTTCTGCACTTCTCTTGCTTCTTTGTGCACCCCTGTTGCCTCTTTATGTACCTCTCCTGCTTCTTTTTTACCTCTATCATCCCTTTCTGCCCTTCTATTGCTTCTTTTTGCATCTGTCCTGCCTCTTTCTAAACTTACCTTGCCTCATTTGGTACCACTCTTGCCTCCTTTGCACTTCTCTGGCTTATTTCTGTACCACTCTTGCTTCTTTCTGAATCGATCTTGCTTCTTTTATCACTTTTCTTGCCTCATTTTGCATCTCTCTTGCCTCTTTCCGCCCCTCTCTTGCCTTTTTCTGTAACCCTTTTGCTTCTTTCTGCACCCCTCATGCTTCTTTCTGAACGTATCTTGCTTCTTTTATCATTTCTCTTGCCTCTTTTTGCACCACTCTTGTCTCTTTCTGCACCTCTCTCGCTAATTTCAACAAAGCAGGGTGCCTCTGATACCACAAATCACACTTAATTATTTGAAGCAGTAATCCTTTTTATTGACCCTGGGCTTATCTTTTCTTCTTTTGCTTGTGTGTCTTAATATTTACAATTAGGCATCTCATCACCATATATACAACATCACAGTTATTTTGTAGGAAAGAAAGTTTTTACACACAAATTGAAAATATATACCACAAATACTTATCATTCATATACAATGGTACACTAAAAACATATACAAAACATTTACATATTCATGTTCAAGGAAGGGAAAACATTTAACTCCTATAATTCAGAGTTTTAGTGTGCTATTTGTATTTTCCTGTGGCAAGACTCTAGACAATTTTGATCTTATCCACTTATCCTGAATTATAATCCTGATGTGGTCTGAAAGAAAGTCTCAGATTTTTATCATGGGGAGAGTATATCTTTTTTTGACTCTTCCAAAAGGAGAAAAACAACTTCTTTTTATCTATGTGGATCTTTCTAGGCCACTCTGTTGTGCCGACGTGTTTCAACCTTGTGGTTGTGGGACCAACACTTTTGTTTTTTGCAAGGTCTTCATCAGGGCTGATATCAAAAAAAGAGTAGGACAAATGATGGTATCTATAAGGAAAATTTAACAGAACTCATTTTAGTGTATCTTTCTTACTTAGCTTAGCAAAGTAAGCACTTTTTTCTCTAGCCATTTTTGTTAACCTATACATACCGTCTTAGTAGCAGGAATGTGTCAATGTATCTTTTGTACCTGTTTAAATAAAGAGGGGATGGGTATCAATACTTTCTCTCCATCAATTGTGACAAACATCTTAGCCACCGCCCAGTAAATCATGTGTACCTATCCACTGTCTTGTGAATTCCGAATTTTCGGGGGTCCAAATTATCAGGATTATGGTGGCTGGAAAGGAAAGAATGGAGGGGTTTAGCTGTTATTTCTGTATATTGGACGGTGCAGGGCAGTAATTCCTAGTCTGGAGGGTGTTTTTTATCCTTTGCATTTTGTGCGAAGGAAGCTAGTTTGTTTTTTTGAGCGGGGTGCTGTTATTTTAAGTCCCCTTCTTAATGTGTTGTATGCGTCTGTAACATGATTTATTGAACAGAGCTTTTACTGTTCGCATTCGTCTGTTGCCTTCCGGGCATGATGGATGCAAGCTTGCTCTTTTGTTATAAAAAGGAAAATGGCCCTTGTTCTATGTTGCGGTCTAGATGGGGTCAAACAACGTTACACCCGGGGCCTCCGGATATTGAAATACCTGATATCTTCTTTTTCCGACCCGAGGAGGCTTCGATACGGGCTGCGGCTTCCGCTTGCTTACGTTTCGCACTAGTTCTCGTTCATCCTTTGGTTGGTGTCTGATGTCATAAGGGTTTTATTTTTCTAATCGTGCACATGCGTAGACTCAGCATCGTTCTTGTAGTTTTGTGTTTACACGGGACGCAGTTTGATGATGACGCTCCGTGTTGGTTACGTGTTTACCCCGCTGTCTTGTAGACCTTGAAGTTGTTTTGCTTATGAACAGATATTTAAGGGTAATTTGCATTGTGAAAACGAATTTTGTTTTGGTCGTACTGACTCCACTTTGTTTTCTTTCTTTTTCCATAACACCTTTTTACCCGAATGGACCTTGAAAATGATGTTTCTAGCATTTCTATGAATCTACTCACGCATTGAGGGTAATCGCTCGTTGGAAGAGGTTCAGGAAAAGACTCTCACATGTGCCGGGAGATATTATCACATTCATGTACATCTTTCTGATTCTCATGTCCTGGCGAATATTTCGATGTTTTAGGTGGTGTAGTGATTAGCCACAATTCGTGATTTCTGATATTTCATTCAGTCCATTTTTCATCGTTCCAAGGAAAAGGATGAATTTGGCTTTCGTTTTAGATAACATGTTGTCCACATTGTTACCCGTAATATGTCTCAACACTGTCCATTTTATCTCATTGGGTCTGTGGCCCATTTCTGTGTAGTGAGCCGCCATCAGACCGTTAGGTGTATTGCATTTTATTCTTGATCGATGCTGCGTAATTCTTCTTTTGATTGGTTGGCTTGTCTTCCCTACATATGCTTTTTCGCAGGGGCATATAACGCAATACACAACGTTGTGGGTTGCTAATTTCGGTACCACTCTGGCATCTTTCTACACCTCACTCTCTTCTTTCTCCATATCTCTTGCTTCTGTCTGCACTTCTCCTGCTTCTTTCTGTCACTTCTTTTGCCTCTTTCTGTACCTCTCTTACCTCTTTCTACACCTCTCTTGCTATGTTTTGTACATCTCTAATTTCTTTCTGCACCTCTCTTCCTTCTATCTACACCTCTCTTGCCTCTTCTTGTGCCTCTCTTTCCTCTTTCTTTACTTATCTTTCCTCTTTCTGTACCCCTCTTGTCTCTTTCTGTACCTCTCCTGCCTCTTTCTGCACTTCTATTGCCTCTTTCTGCACCTCTATTGCCTCTTCCGGTACTTCTCTAGCTTCTTTATGTACCCCTCTTGCCTCTTTCTGCACCTCTCCTGCATCTTTCTGTACATCTCTTAACCCTTTCTGTACTTCTCTTGCCTCTTTCTGCATCTCTCTTGCCTCTTTCAGCACTTTCCTTCCTCTTTCTGCATGTCTCTTGCTTTTTCCTGGAATTTTCTTGCTTCATTCTGCACCTCTCCTACCTCTTTCTGTTCTTCACTTGTTTCTTTCTGAACATCTTTTACATCTTTCTGCACCTTTCTTGCCTTTTTTTGCAACTTCTTTTTATCTTTTTCTGCACTTCATTCTCTTCTTTCTATAAGTCCCTTGCCTCTTTTCACACCTCTCTTGCTTCTTTCTGCACTTCTATTACATCTTTCTGCCACTCAATTACCTCTTTCTGCTCCTCTCTTGTTTATTTTTGTACCATTCTTTCTGCTTTCTGCACCTCACACTCTTCTTTTGCTGTATCTCTTGCTTCTTTCTGCACTTCTCTTGCTTCTTTGTGCACCCTTGTAGCTTATTTCTGTACCTCTCCTACCTCTTTTTCACCTCTATTGTCCCTTTCTGCATTTTTATTGCCTGTTTCTGCACCTGCCTTGCCTCCTTCTATACCTCTTGTGCCTCATTTGGTACCACTCTTGCCTCTGCACTTCTATAGCTTCTTTCTGTACCACTCTTGGGGGGATATTTTCAAGAACAGGCGATAAAATTATAGCCACTTAATAATAGGCTTGATAATATGTCCTTGTGAATTCCCATAGCAGCCCAGGTTAACACCAGAACCTGGGCTGCTATGGGAACTCACAAGGGCCTATTATCAAGCCCATTATCGCCGCTTTAGCGGCAGTTTCCTGCCGATAAAGCGGTGATAATTTTATCGCATGTTGCTGATAATATGCCCCTCACTTCTTTCTGAACCTATCTTGCTTCGTGTATCACTTCTCTTGTCCATTTTGCATCTCTCTTGCCTTTTTCTCCCCCTCTCTTGCCTTTATCTGTAACTCTTTTGCCTCCTTCTGCACTTCATTTATCTCTTTCTGTTCCTCTCCTGCCCCTTTCTACACTTCTTTTTTTACCTCTCCTTCCTCTTTCTGAACTACCCTTGCTTCTTTCTATACTCCTCTTTCTTCTTTCTGAACTTATCTTGCTTCTTTTATCACTTCTCATGATTCTTTTTGCACCACTCTTGCCTCTTTCTACACCACTCTAGCTAATTTCTGCACCACTCTTGCATCTTTCTACACCTCACTCTCTGCTTTCTCCTATCTCTTACTTCTTTATGCACCTCTCTTGCTTCTTTCTCTCACCTCTTGTGCCTCTTTCTCTACCTATCTTACCTCCTTCTGCACCTCTCTTGCTTCTTTTTGCACCTCTCTAATTTCTTTCTGTACTTCTTTTCCCTTTTTCTACACCTCTCTTGTCTCTTCTTATGCCTTGCTTTCCTCTTTCTTTTCTTCTCTTTCTGTACCCCACTTGCCTCTTTCTGTACCTCTCCTGCCTCTTTCTGGACTTCTCTTGCCTCTTTATGCACCTCTATTGCTCTTTCTGCATCCCTCTTGCCCTTTTCTGCTCCTCGTCTGCCTCTTTCTGCACATCTCTTATCCCTTTCAGCAATTCTCTTGCCTCTTTCTGCATCTCTCTTGCCTTTTTCAGCACATTTCTTCCTCTTTCTATACGTCTCTTGCCTTTCCCTGGAATTTTCTTGCTTCGTTCTGCACCTCTCATTCCTCTTTCTGTTCTTCTCCTGTTTCTTTCTGAACACCTCTTTCATTTTTCTGCACCTTTTTTGCCTTTTTCTGTAACTTATTTATCTTTTTTTCTGCACTACATTATCTTCTCTCTGTACCTCCCTTGCTTCTTTCCACGCCTCTCTTGCGTCTTTTTGCACTTCTCTTACATCTTTCTGCCACTCGATTGACTCTTTCTGTACCTCTCTTGCCTCTTTCTGTGTGTCTCTTGCCTCTTTCTGCACCTCTCCTGCCTCTTTCTGCACATCTACTAACCCTTTCTGCACTTCTCTTGCCTCTTTCTGCATCTCTCTTGCCTCTTTCGGCACACTTCTTCCTCTTTCTGCACCTCTCTTACATCTTTCTGCCACTCAATTGCCTCTTTCTGCATCCCTATTGCTCTTTCTACACCTCTCTTGCCTCTTTCTGTACATCTCTTATCCCTTTCTGCACTTCTCTTGCCTCTTTCTGCATCCTTCTTGCCTCTTTTGGCACATTTCTTCCTCTTTCTGCATGTCTCTTGCTGTTTCCTGGACATTTCTTGCTTCTTTCTGCACCTCTCTTGCCTTTTTCTGCAACTTTCTTATCCTCAATCTCCTCTTTCTGTACCTCCCTTGCTTCTTTCTGCACCTCTCTTGCTTCTTTCTGTACCTCTCCTGCCTCTTTCTGTTCTTCTATTGCTTCTTTCTGAACATCTCTTACATCTTTCTGCACCTCTCTTGCCCTTTCTGCAACTTTCTTATCTTTTTCTGTACCTCAATCTCCTCTTTCTGTACCTCCCTTGCTTCTTTCTGTACCTCTCTTGCTTCCTTCTGCACTTCTCTTACATCTTTCTGCTCCTATATTGCCTCCTTCTGTACCTCTCTTGCCTCTCTCTGTACCTCTCTTGCCTCTATTTGGACTAGGGGTGAGTGGAGTTTGCGTAATCGCGTTACGCAAATCTCAGCGAAACGGTAAAAAATCTCCGCGAACACGCAGAACTTCTAACAACATGCGTAATTGCTTGTTCGCTATGCTTTTTTACTGTTCGCAATTGCTGTTTGCGTGCTCGGGGATAAATATTTCGCGAACACGCATTAGAGAACTCGAACAAGGAATAAATTTACCAAAGTCGAGGAACACACAATTTTGGGCAATTTACCCAAATTCCACGAACTGAACGGAATTTACCGCCCAGGCCTACCCCTAACCCCTTGCAGACTACTGAGTCAGTCCTGCAAAAGTCCAGGGAACAGTCATGCTTGTCTGGAATCACACTGTGAGTCTGAGTCCACTTCTACAATCATCCTGACAGAAGCATGTCCATTTCTAATCTCTCTGCTGACACATAAGCGCTTATAAAGTTATCCTGCTGTCAGCTACTAGTACTGTAGGAAACCAGTCACTGTCTATGCACACGGAGAATGAGTCAGGCATTCAGACAAGCAGTGGTACAGTCAAATGTACACAATGTTTGCGGACACCTAACCCATTGCAGACTACTGAATCAGTCCTGCAAAAGTCCTGGGAATAGTCATGCTTGTCGAAAATCACATTGTGAGTCTGTGTTTACTCCTACAACCATCCTGACAGAAGCATGTCCTTATCTAACTCTCTGCTGAAACATATGTGCTTATAAACCTATCCTGCTGTCAACTTTTAGCACTCTGAGGCCCAGTTGCTCTCTATGGACTTGGAGAATGACTCAGGCATTGAGACAAGCAGTGGTATAGTCAAATGTGCACAATGTATGCGGTTCCCTAACTCTTTGCAGACTACTGAGTCAGTCCTGCAAATGTCCAGGGAATAGTAGTGATGCTTGTCTGGAATCGCTCTGCGAGTCTGTGTCCACTTCTACAATCATTCTGACAGAAGCATGTCCTTTTCTAATCTCTCTGCTGACACATAGGTGCTTATAAAATTATTCTGCTGTCAAGTAGTAGCAGTCTGGGAACCCAGTCACTGTCTATGCAGTTGGAGAATGAGTCAGGCATTCCCTAACCCTTTGCAGACTACTGAGTCAGTCCTGCAAATGCCCAGGGATTAGTCATGCTTGTCTGCAATCACAATGTGAGTCTGTTTGTACTCCTACAATCATCCTGATAGAGCCATGGCCTTTTTTAAACTCTCTGCTGCCAAATGAGCGCTTATAAACTTATACTGCTGTCAACTACTAGTACTGTAGGAACCCAGTCACTGTCTATGCACACGGAGACTGACTCAGGCATTGAGACAAGCAGTGGTATAGTCAAATGAGCACAAGGTATGTGGTCCCCTAACCCCTTGCAGACTACTGAGTCAGTCCTGCAAATGTATAGGGAAAAGTCATGCTTGTCTGGAAACAAACTGTGAGCCTGTGTCCATTCCTACAATCATCCTGACAGGAGCATGTTTTTATCTAATCTCTTTGCTGATACATAAGCACTTATAAACTTATCCTGCTGTCAACTACTAGCACTCTGAGAACCCAGTCGCTCTCTATGTACTTGGAGAATGAGTAAGGCATTCAGACAAACAGTGGTACAGTCAAATGTGCACAATGTATGCCGTCCCCTAACCCCTTGCAAACTGCTAAATCAGTACTGGAAAAGTCCAGGGTATAGTCATGCTTGTCTGGAATCACACTGTGAGTCGGTGTGTACTCCTACAATCATCCAGACAGAGGCATGTCTTTTTCTAATCTCTCTGCCGACACATAAATGCTCATAAACCTATCCTGCTGTCAGCTACTAGTACTTTAGGAACCTAGTCGCTGTCTATGCACTTGGAGAATGAGTCAGGCATTCAGACAAGCAGTGGTACAGTCAAATGTGCACAATGTATGCGGTCCCCCAACCCCTTGCAGACTACTGAGTCAGTCCTGCAGAAGACCAGGGTATAGTCATGCTTGTCTGGAATCACACTGTGAGTCTGTGTGTACTCCTACAATCATCCTGACAGAGGCATGTCCTTTTCTAATCTATCTGCTGACAGATCAGCGCTTATAAACTAATCCTGCTGTCAACTACTAGTACTGTAGGAACAAAGTCACTGTTTATGAACTTGGAGTATGACTCAGGCATTGAGATAAGCAGTGGTATAGTCAAATCTGCACAATGTATGCCGTCCCCTAACTCCTTGCAGACGACTGAGTGAGTCCTGCATAAGTCCAGGGAATAGTCATGCTTGTCTGGAATAACACTGTGAGTCTGTGTCCACTCCTACAATCATGCTTACAGAAGCATGCCTTTATCTAATATCTCTGCTGACACACAAGCGCTTGTAAACTTATCCTGCTGTAAACTACTAGTACTGTAGGAACCCAGTCACTGCCTATGTACTTTGAGAATGAGTCAGGCATTCAGACAAGCAGTGGTAAAGTCAAATGTGCAGAATGTATGTGGTCCCCTAACACATTGCATACTACTGCGTCATTCCTGCAAAAGTGCAGGGAATATTAATACTTGTCTGGAATCACACTGTGAGTACTCCTACAGTCATCCTGACAAAGGCATGTCCTTTTCTAATGTTTCTGCTGACACACAAGCACTTATAAACTTATGCAGATGTCAACTACTAGCAATCTGAGAACCCAATCACTATCTATGCACTTGGAGAATGAGTCAGGCATTCTGACAAACAGCGGTACAGTCAAATGTGGACAATGTATGTGGTCCCCTAACCCCATTGCAGAATACTGAGACAGTCCTGCAGGAGTCCAGGGTATAGTCATGCACACTGTGAGTCTGTGTGTACTCCTATAATCTTCCTGACAGAGGCATGTCCATTTCTAATCTCTCTGCTGACACATATGCGCTTATAAACTTATCCTGCTGTCAACTACTAATACTGTAGGAACCCAGTCACTGTCTATGCACTTAGAGAATGAGTCAGGCATCAGACAAGCAGCGGTACAGTCAAATGTGCACAATGTATATGGTCCCCCAACCCCTTGCAGACCACTGAGTCAGTCCTGCAAAAGTCCAGGGAATAGTCAGGTGTGTCTGGAATCACACTGTGAGTCTGTGTCCACTCCTACAATCATCCTGACAGAAGCATGTCCTTTTCTAATCCCTCTGCTGACACATAAGCATGTCTAAACATATCATGCTGTCAACTACTAGCAGTCTGGGAACCCAGTCACCGTCTATGCAGTTAGAGAATGAGTCAGGCATTCAGACAAGCAGTGGTACAGTCAAATGTGCATATTGTATGCAGACCCCTAATCCCTTGCAGACTACTCACTAAGTCCTGCATAAGACCAGGGAATAGTCATGCTTGTCTGAAATCACACTGTGAGTCTGTGTCCACTCCTACAATCATCCTGACAGAAGCATGTCCTTATCTAATCTCTCTGCTGAAACATAAACGCTTAAAAACTTATCCTGCTGTCAACTACTAATACTGTAGCAACCCAGTCACTGTCTATGCACTTGGAGAACGAGTCAGGCATTCAGACAAGCAGTGATACAGTCAAATGTGCACAATATATGCGGACCCCTAACCCATTGCAGACTGCTGAGTCGGTCCTGCAGAAGTGCAGGGAATAGTCATGCTTGTCTGAAATTAAAATGTGAGTCGGTGTCCACTCCTAAAGTCATCCTGACAGACGCATGTCCTTATCTAATCTCTCCGCTGAAACATAAGCGCTTATAAACTAATCCAGCTGTCAACTACTAGCACTCTGAGAACCCAGTCACTGTTTATGCACTTGGAGACTGGGTCAGGTACTCAGACAAGCAGTGGCACAGTCAAATGTGCATAAAGTATGCTGTCCCCTAACCCCTTCCTGACTACTGAGTCAGTCCTGCAATAGTCCAGAGTATAGTCATGCTTATCTGGAAAAACACTGTGACTCTGTGTGTACTCATACAATCATTCTGGAAGCGCTTATAAAGTTATCCTGCTGTCAACTACTAGTACTGTAGGTGTAGTGTAGTTCCTATATTCCCAATACGCTCAGTCAATCGTGCATGCTTCGTTTCATCAGAGGTGCAGAGAAATAGAGAGACAGGCGTTTTCAATAAATGGATTTATTGAACAGTCTTCTTTCTCATGCAAGTAATACAGGCTGTAAAGTATAATGTGTACAGCGAGAAGAGTATTATGAAATAATACTGTAAAAGCATTGTATGGTTTCTAAACAATAGATAAATACATACATAAATATCAAAGTACTTAACTGGTGATTCTAAAACACGCCTACCCTAATGTACCTTACCTAAGTCTAGTACGAGGGAAGAAGCAAGTGTGGTGTAGTTTAGGTTTAGTTTCTTTGCCAAGAATGTATCCAAAAATTTTCTTTAGGGTCTAATTAGCTCCGTACCTTGGTTTTAGAATTAAGGAGGTCTGGTATCTCTGTTTTGGGACTCAATTTCCCAACCCCCCCCTGCGAGGGGAGCTTTATTCTCAGCGAGAGAAAGGACAGCTTCTCGATCAGTGCATCAGCTGGAGGGTCTTCTTCCTTTGGCACTTGCTGTAGCGAGCTGTGTCGGGCAAGTAGATAGTCCGAACCACTGTGTCGTTACTAGAGCAAGTGAAGGCAATTTATACGTTGAAGGTGCCTAGTTTGACGTAAAGTTGGGCATAATAACGTCATCAAAGAACCCCAAGGGAATGGTATTTCTTTGAAAACTCCATGAGTTCTTGGACAAATCAATATTCAAGCAAGGGGATGTCCCTGACTGCTTAGGACGATTTTCCAGAGAAATCGTTGTGGCTTTTTGGAACGGGTGGAAGTAGCCATGCCTGTATTTGGACTGTATGGGCTATGTCTAAATATGGGTATGATTTCTATGCCTATATCAGAGCAATGTGAATTGTACCTATATAAGTGCATAAATCTGGAAATTTCGCTCAGATCCTAAAATGCCATACAACACCCACTCCACTTTATTATGTTCAACATTACTAAATTCCAAGCATTTAAAACATATCTAAAGCATGATGTGTAAAACCCCACCCAAAATACATAAAATGCATTCAAAATGGTTGTACACGAAAATGAGCATTTGTTCTGCACACATTTTAAAAGCAATATTTTCATTCAAAGCATATAGTATGACATTTGAAATGCTCTCTGAATTAATCATGAAATTACATTTATGAAATGGCTCTTAAATACAGAAGAGAATATTTGAGACCATTCCATGACAGAAGTTATAAATTGTTTTTGTTGTGGACAAGGTCAGATATTGTCTCCTGGAAGTATTCAAAGAATTCTTGTTCTCTATGAATAGTTCTACTGTAAGCAGATTACTTTGTGCCAATAAAGAGTTCAAATTTGGATGAAAGTTAAATCGTAGAAAAATAGAGTTCTAAAGTTAGAAGTTTTGTTTTGAAAAAGTGAAGGTTGAACACAGAGTCCCATAGAACGCTGTGTGCTAACTTCAAAAGGCATTCTAGTTGTTTGGAGAAAACATCAAATCTTCTAAGCTGGTAAAGAATTTGTCTACCAAAGTAGGTGAACGTTGGACCAATTCATTAAGTAGACCGATTGCACAAAAATGTGAGGCATCGCCGTAATCGTCAGGCGCATTAGCAATGTTCAATGGGGATGGTGATGGTACCTGTGTGCCTGTTGATCCACGTATCTCACCGCCAGCAGACCTCAATGAATGCTGTCATCAGGATTGGCAGCCGCTGGGGACAACACAATGCATGGGCCGTTACTGAACCAAGCAAAGTATCAACATCCGTTGGCAGGACTGATGGGAGTGTTAGACAGATGTCCAACACGCATTCTTCTCCACATAGCAGGCATCGTAGAACAGGTAAGATGCAATCTTGCCAGATTGGTCGGAATTATAGAAACCACGTGGTATTCAGATCTCTTAAACGAGCCAAGCCCAGAATTTGTAACATGAGCTCACAACACTTCATTGCCAGGAGAATGTTCTCTATGGTAATCTGGGTGTCGCTGGTGACCGGACTTGCCATATCGGAGCAGAAGGAACAAGAATAGTATTCCTGCTATGAGTCCCAAAATGAGAGGCAGGAGGCCGAACACAGAGTGCACAAAGTTTGGAAATATGCAGAGTACAGCTTCAAAAGGTGCTAACAGTGCAGAAAAAACTGTCTTAAATACATGTAAAATACCACTGGTATAAGACATGTTTAAGATACGACCTAACATTTCTACGAAATGTACAGCTCAGTTTTTAGATAAAAGGGCATACCTCTTTGTACGAGGTCAGAGGCACAGTTTTTTGTAAAAGAATGGCTTTCATTCTGCTTAAAGTATCAATTCGTATAGAAGAGATGTTCAGTGAAGGCCATAGCGGCAACTCCCCATCTTAGTTTTAGGAAACAATACTTGCATATAACAAGTGACCCTGGCTGAAACAGTTACGAGATAGGCTATTCCTGGCAACATGACACAGCAGCTGTGATCATTCAACATAATATAGCTTCCATTAGAAAGCTGTCTCAAATTTGGATCTATCACTGCAGCTAGAGAACCTTGCAGGTGGCAGGATAAGTTGGTCGAAGAACCGTCACAGGCTCCGTATAAATGAATACCCTGATATAAAAGTGTACCGCTTAGTAGGGGTGGGCGGAATGTGCGTAATAGCGTTACGCAAATCTCTGCGAAATGGTAAAAAATCTCTGCGAACATGCAGAAATTCCGCGAGCACGCAGCATTGCTTGTTCGCGATGTTTTTTTACTGTTCGCAATCGCTGTTTGCGTGCTCGGGGGGGAACAAACAAGCAAAAAATTTCGCATAGCCGCGGAAAGCAGAATTTTGGGCAATTTTGTGTACTCCGCAGAACGCGAGATTACCCAAATTCTGTAAATTCCGCGAGCGGGGCGGAATGTTCCACCCAGGCCTACCGCTTACTGCGCTTTTGCAGTTTGTACCACTAAGAAATACTTCTTTTCCCCCACTCCAACACCTGTGTGTATATGGTAATTTCCAGGTTGACTTAAATAATTCTTTACCCAACCTTTCATACACGCCAGCTGGTATATGTTTCAAACAATACTGAAAATGGAAAATTGTGACAGGCAGATTGATTGTTCCGTGTATTAGCCATTCTTTTGCAGGTTTTTCCGAAACAG
Organism: Lissotriton vulgaris; assembly: GCF_964263255.1. Taxonomy (NCBI): domain Eukaryota; kingdom Metazoa; phylum Chordata; class Amphibia; order Caudata; family Salamandridae; genus Lissotriton; species Lissotriton vulgaris. Next base: position 1,501,008,360 of record NC_141691.1, read on the forward strand.
TTAATAGTAATCTTTCCAGTTTCTCAATGCTCAGCCACGTATAGTCTGCTCCTCTTTGTGCCAGAGTGATTTGTTTATCTGTAAGGTGAAATACAGAAAACAATGACGTGGTGTTGTTTACACCCCATGGCACATATCCAGAATGAAGATTTTGTAACGTCCAGCCTAAAAGCATTATAGAACGCAGCTGTGACTGTCCATGCTGTAGCATAAGCAAGTCCTGTTCCAGTATAGTAATGGCAGAGAATACTATGCTGTCCAAAGAATAAATTCTGGATGACAGAGTCGTTAACTCATTTTCAACTTCAGGGAGAGCTTTCTCTAAATTAATACGATCAATTTCTCGTATTCATTCTGCAGTCTCTGCTTGTGTCGCTTTCCATGCTTCATTATAAATGGCATATATACCAGAGTATATAAAATGTTTATGATGCCGTTTTGCAAGACTTTGTAAGAAGTCCCTTAAATCAACGCCATCTTTAAGTAAAGATAAGAGTTGTTTTACCTCTGTTAGTGACGATTTTTATAGCCAGTCAAGGTACAGCTTTCCTACACTGTATGTTGTTACTATCCCTGGATATTGTCTCTGGACGTATCTTGGATCTGGCCTAGTGAATGTAAACCCTTGTGTCTTATTCAGGAATCTATCTTGACAGTTGTTTGTGTCTGTGAGCCGGATCAACCATTTCTTCAAATCAGGATCAGTTCTGTTTTCAAGTAAAATTGTTTTTACGTCGACCCCTTCTTCTGAAGTGTTTTTACTGCCAGGTGTAGGTGCAGGTATAGATGGTTTGTTCAAATCTTTTATCTTGGCTAAACCAAGGCAGGATGTTAGTTGCACAGTTTCGTTCAGAAACATTATTTGTTCAGGGATAATGCAGGCTCGAATTAAAGCTTCCATTCCCTGCACTTGTCAGTCTTTTGTACCCCAGACAGTTTTTGTTTCAATGTTGTCACTGCAAAAGTCAAAACCTAATGAGGACAGCTGGGTATAAAAGGCTGCAGAATAAATGTTCTTAGTATTAGTCAACATACTTTTTATTCCTGTCTTATTAGCATTTTTAAATTAAAATGTTTCTGGATTTGAGACATTAAAACCTGAGAAGTATAGACATTTTTCATAGAATGTTTTTGAGCTTCCCTTTGGTGGCATTGGACAGAGTTCCCATTGATAGAACGTATAAACATTTCTAGGGTTTGCAGATTTGTTCAAATAATGATGACCATAGAGATTATAACAGTACATTTGTTCATAATCTGATGAACCTTCTATGTATTCATGTTTTGTAAATTTTGCAGACATCTCTAAGTCTGACATCATATTATTAACAGTCTCAAAGTCCCAATAATCAGAAAATGTGCTGGGTGAAACAAAGTCACTCAAGGAAACCTTGAATTGATGTGGAATCTTCAACAGCTCTGCAGAGCCAAATATGTCATAATCAGTTCTGTCCCATGCTATACCACCAGGTATAGGAACAGCTGTGATGTTCACTGATGTCAAGTCTCTTTGTTCACGATGAGATGATTTGTGTGGCTTGATGAGTACGTTGATGTTCTTAGTTGCTGTGCCCATTTTACTATATCTTCCATTTATCAGCATTCCCAAACTTAATACAAGAATTAGCCAAAGTAGGAGAAAAAGTACGCCTAGCACAAACTAAAGTTGAACACATGGTGAAACCAGATACGTTTTTTCAAGTTGATGAAAAAGTTCTGGTGCTTGTTCTTTAAAAGTTTTTTTTACTGGCATCATTTCAGGCTCACTGGGATCCTAGGAAAACGTATAAAAGTTAAGAAAATAGCTAAAGGCAGTTCTGTCAATTGTAGATATTGCATCAGGATTACTTGAAATCACTGGAGTTACTGGATCCCTTGTCATATTAGTATAGTCAGATGCTACATCATTGTAGACAGGAGTTTCTTGACGAACTGTTATTTGGTTCTCAAGAGGCACAAGTTCCATGGCTTTATTGCTTAGTCCTTCTTTTCGCACTGCAGATTCCTCAAAGGGGATGATCTCTCAGTTTGAACCTCTTGGATAGTAGCAAGATTTGGTCGTCTGCTACATCTTTGGAGTCCACTAGGCCTACTACTTATGATTGGCCACATGATATGGTTTTACCAGGTCGATGGATACGTACCTGTTCTCCTTTCTTCCAGCAAGGGGCGGCGGTAACACTTTTCTTGATCCGTGGAATGCTAGCACAGGTACTGGTTATCTATAGGAAGGCCCAAATTCCGTCTTATCCGCAATCAATTCTCTGACTAGATCCCCAATCTTTGGAATCCAGGCAGGCCTTGCTGGGATGGGTGGCTTCCCTTCAGTGGTCATTTGCTTCTGTAATGTGTTGCTTTGATTTCTCCTTGTTTCATTTAAGTCCTGCAAAACAGCCAAACAGTCTTTGATATCAAAGGGTTTTTGTTCTACCACTGAAGTGTGACAATCAAGGTCCTGGGCAATCATTCTAGTACCAAATGGGATTTCATATGGAGTGATTCCACCCAGAGAATTTCTTGGCAGATTATTTAGACTACGTTAGACACTTATTAGATGTTTGACCCACCGGCCACCTGAGCCTAATACCCTAGCTGTTATAGATTGCTTTATGTCCCGTTTTTTTTCATTCCACTACAGAATTTCCCTCAGGATGGAATGGACTAGAATACCGAAATGCAACGCCCAGATTGGCCATGGCCTCCATGTAAGCTGTGGAGGTAAACGCAGGACGCTGGTCAGAATGTAGCGTGCCGACTGTGTATGTGCCGATAAAGACTTGCAAATCTTTTATAACAGTTCGGGCGTCAGCCGAGCGATGAGGCCACATCCAAATAAATCTTGTCCTAATAGTTATGGGACCGCATTTGTCCATAGGGACTTCTGCGTGTAGATAGTCTAATGCTGTCTAACAAAGGTGTCTGTACTGGGCTGGCTACACTGTAGTCAGGTATATGGTGGCGTTCTTTGCTACGATCTCTGTTGCAGTGATGGCAATTAATTGCAAATTCATGAATGTGGGCATTCCTCCCTGGCCACCAGTATGTCTATTTTAATTCTAGTATGTATTTAGAGATCCCTTGATGTATCAGACCCTCTCCCAAATGTGCTTCGTGTATCAAAGCTACTCTACGTCTCCTGTTTGGAATTACCCTATCCCCCACTCCAGGTATTCACGCAAAAGGAACGTAGTTGGCATCAATTATGTATGAATATTCTAGTGGATATTTTAGACGTAACGCTGCACTGCTGCCTTTGCTTGTGGCATTGACAGCTAGCATTATTTCGTCGTCTATTTTTGTTTTAGAACGAGTGATTGCAGCTACGGAAGCTGTTTAGATAGCTGCTTTTGTGGCTTCATCAGCCAATGAATTCCCTTCAACGTGAACGCCATAACGCTGATGACTCAGTGTATGGATCATGTGAGTCTTTTCTAGTTCTTTCTGTAATTGAACTACTTGTTCCCAAAGCATCTTATGCTTGATTGTGCCACCTTTTGCAACTTTGAAATCATTTTGAATCCAATTCTGCAAGTATTCATTGTAAGATTGAATGCAGTAATACGAATCGCACACTATGAGTGTGGGGAATTCGCGATCAGTATTTTCAGGCGCCATCTTGAATGCTTGTAGTTCAGTTAGCTGAGCTGTACACTCTCCGAGAGATTGTGTTTTTGTGACCATAGGTCGGAATTTACCAACCCGCCAGCGACCTTTACCAATCGCACATGCAGCACTATAAGCTCTTTTACCCCCAATTGCGGGCTGTGCTGATCCGTCTGTATAAATTATACATTCGTACTGTTCTAGAGGAAGAATCTCAGCGGGCAGAGGACATTGCTGTTCGTATTGTAAAAATTCTTTAGTTTTCAAGAAGGGGTCAAAAACGTATTCAACGTCTGTTGCAGCAAGATAGTTAACTCATTGCTTCCATCTTGGGTGTAAAGCATTTGCATTCGGAATGCTTGCTTTTGTCACTGCCTCTAAGGCAGGTACCGGAGTAACGACCAATATTAATTTTCCCTGTGCAAGGGCTCTCTCTTTTGCTACTGCAGTTTGAACTGCTGTCAGAATTTTTTCTGTAGAAGTGAATTTTATTTCAGCTTGTGTGTACAAGTGTGATTTATAAGCAATTGGTACTTTTTCACCTTCATTAAAGGTTAAGTACGTAAATTCGCATCTTCCTGGGATGATTCTGATTACAAGGTTGCATATGTTTACGTGGGTCTGTAAATGTGTTTTTGCTAACATGTCTGATTGCACTGGACACATAATTTCTGTGTGTTTTTGAGTCCAATTAGTAGTTTTGAAAAAAGGTTTCATTAATTCATAGAGAGGTTTAACCCTTTATGCTTAGTTTAGAATGTAAGTTCTACCGACTGTAAGTTTTTCAGCGTTTTTGGAGGTTGGAGCAGCTCAAATTTTTCTAAAAAGTTTGCTGCCATGCTTTTGTCTTCACTTGATAACTCATATCCTAGAAAAAAAACGTTTAAATGGGCAATTCATGATTTCTTAAAGTTGAACTTGTACCCTTCAGAGGCAAATCCAAGTATAATGGTATTCACTCTGTTCAAGCCCCTGTCCAAGTCATTGTCTGTTAGATAGATGTCATCGACATAAGATAATGCCTCATCATCATATGTTTGTAGTAACTCTGTTACTCTAGTTGAAAACAACCCCGGACTATTCTTGAATCCCTGGGGGAGACGACAGAAGTTACGTTGGGTTCCCATAATCGAGAAAGCGGTCAAATACCTGCTTTCAGGTGCAATGTGTTGCCAGAAGAAACCGTTAGAAATATCTAATGTGGTTTTATATTTTTTACCCACAGTGTTATTCATTAGCGCTGCACTGTGTGCATTTTGTACTGCAAAGGTTTTGCAACAAGAGTTTAAATCTCTGTAGTCCAAAACTAGATGATATGTATTGTCTGATTTGGAGACAGAAAACAAAGGATTGTTCATTGACGAGGTGCATTTTTCAATCACCCCTTGGTATTACAGTTGATCTAATATCTCCCTGACCTGTTTTTTAACTTCTTGCTTAACTGGGTACTGCTTCTGAGCAGTTGGTTGAGTTTTTAACTGGATTTTATGGTGAGGGGAATCCTTATCCCATCCTACATGATTGGTATAGAATGCTAGAGCCTGGACCAGAGCCCATTTTCTGGCATAGGTGTATTTTAAGTCAATTGGAATGTGATTGGAGAAGGCTGGCATAATGATGTCTTCGCCATGTGGGCACTCACTGACAAATTTTGGCGGCCAGTCTTTTTCAGCTAGAAGAATGTCATAACCCTTAGAGAGCTTGTCCCTAAAGAGTGCTCTTACTTTCCTAGTTATGTACCCCTCCATCCGGAGCGTTACTTCATATAACTTATGGGGTACACTAACCCTGGTATCTGCAGTTTCAACTTGGATGTACTCATTCAAGTCCACTGTCTCCAGATTATCCTTCAAGATCTTGCGATCTTGCATTGTCTGGGCCCACTCCCCGTTTTTGAGTTGTGTCCTCAAGATCCTTGGCATGTCTGATTTTTAGACGTGCTACCTTCTTTTTGGTGAATTGGGTTTTCTTATTTTTTGGAACGTGTTGATCATCTTTAGACTTCACGCGTTCTTCTTTGTGTTCTGACCATCCTCTTCTTTCCGATTTCTGTGAGGAAGTCTGAAAGGTACAAGAGGAACGTGTATCAGTATCTTGATATCTATCAGGTTTTCTCAAATTATCCCTCAGAGGGCTCCTTTTGAGGAGACCTTCCTCGGGATTGAGAACGCTTCTCTTTAGAAGTTTTTTTTAGTATTCTCCCACTTCTTTTTGGGAGTAGTGAGAGTGTTTTAATAAAGACCTTTTCAGGACTTTTTGTTAGTTAGGGCTTGACTGGTTTCCCACCCAAACTATCTCTACCTAGTTCTTCTTAGGATTTTTCAATTATTCTGGCCAATTCATATGGTTGCTCAGTTACATCAAATTCTCTTAATTTTTAGCAGATCACCACTGATGCTGCCTCACCTTTAATATTAGCTAATATTATAGCTGAGATCTGTTTGAAATCTCTCAGTAATTTCATACCCAGATTTAAAGCAGGCTCTGCCCCGTATTCATTTTGAATCTGTTTCAGGACATCTGGTATAACCGCCTTAGACGGAAGACCATGTGTTTTTGTGTAGATTGCAGCAAAGACTGTACCCCAAGTGTCGCAGTTCTACAAGTGTGGATGCAATCAACATTGGTAAACAGGTTGTTAAAATTCTGTGTTTCTCATGAGGGGTAGTATTGGGAAATACTGCCTTGATGTAAGTAATTTTGTGAGCTATCCAGAATGGATTTTGTTCCCCTTTTGAGGACAATTTACCAATGACTGATTGTATAGTCTGTGGTGTGATTTTATTTGTGTTCCCCTGGTGAGTGTTTTGTTGTGGAATCCTTATAGGAGGTTGGACTGTTAGAGTCCGCATGACATATTGAACCAATTGTCTATGTATTTTAATTAGTTGTTTTAGTTGAACTAATTGTTCCGCGTCTGACATTTCTTCAATGGCAGGGTGTGGTGTATAGCTGGCTAGAACCGGCCATGTCGCACCTGTTCTACCTAGTGGACCGAGCCTGGTAATGTGATTTTGATGTTGAGGACACATTTAAACCAGAGCGCATGCTCTTGGTATGTTAGTGGAATTTCAACATCCTGGAAAGGAGTGTATTCCTTTGGATGTTCCTCTTCTTAGTAGAAGTGAAACACATGTGATACTGCATTTGCTTCAGGGAAGAAAATCCATGGATAGTATACCTCTGTCTGCCGATATTCATGTGCCTCTATGACAAAAATTACCCTAGCACCTCTTGATGATAGGCCATTTGCTATAAGTTTTATAGTGATGGCTTTCCTTAAGTTTTCCTGGATGATGATAGCATCCGGATCATTTTGTTGGAAACCTGTAATGTCTAATCCCGGTAGGGCTGCAGTATCTGCAGGTCCACCATTCTCCTCATCACTCATTTTGTTGACTGAAATTTTGCAGAGCAAGTTTCAAGGAAACAAAGATAAGGTGCATAATATTTTGGAAGACTGTATCCTTCAACGTTGAACAAACAAAAACAAATACATAGGATTTTCGTCCTACTAAGTTACGGCGGATATTTTATCCTTTTACCCACTCCAGTCGTCTATTGGAGTATTTTATGGGAAAAAAGGGTCTCTGTGAAAAGCACAACTGAGCTACTCTAGTATCTAGCGTTAAATTAGTGCCTTACCAAACGTTGGGCGCCATGTAGTGTAGTTCCTATATTCCCAATAGGCTCTGCGCATTGGAATATTATATAATATAGATTTGACGTAGGACTTATGTCTAATAGGTCTATATCATGTATATATGAGTATCAGTTAGCTCAGAGGTCACTAGAAACGTTCTCGAATTCACAAGAAGAGATTAGTTTCTGACAACCGCATAAACATGACAACTTTGTTTCCTAAGAATAAGAAATATATCTCTTGAGTGGGGAAACAATAGATAGATATTTTACTCAGTCAGTAATGCTTGCTTCATTTCATCAGAGGTGCAGAGAAATAGAGAGACTGGCGTTTTCAATAAAAGGATTTACTAAACAATCTTCTTTCTCATGCAAGTAAAGTGAACTGCTACAATCGTAATACAGGCTGTAAAGTATAATGCGTACAGCGAGAACAATATTATAAAATAATACTGTAAGAGCATTGTAGGGTTTCTAAACCATATATAAATACATACATAAATATCAAAGGCTAAAAGTACTCAACTGGTGCTTCTAAAATACGCCTACCCCAATGTACCTAACCTAAGTCTAGTACGAGGAAGAAAGTAAGTGTGTTGTAGCATAGGTTTAGTTTCTTTGCCAAGAATCTATCCAAGATTTCTCTTTAGGGTCTAATTAAGGAGGTCAGGTATCTCTGTCTTGGGACACGATTTCCCAACACCCCACAAGGGGAGCTTGGAAACACTGGAGCTGGATTCTCAGTGAGAGAAAGGACAGCTTCTCGATCACTGCATCAGCTGGAGGGTCTTCTTCCTTCGGCACTTGCTGTAGCGAGCTGCGTCGGGCAAGTAGATAGTCGAGCTATCTTTGCTACAGCAAGTAAAGGTATATTTATACCTTGTAGGTGCCTAGTTTGACGTAAAGTTGTGCATAATACCATCAAAGAACCCCAGGGGAATGGTAGATCTTTATAAAACTCCATGAGTTCTTGGACAAATCAATATTCAAGCAAGGGGATGTCCCTGACTGCTTAAGCCGATTTTTCCAAGAAATCGTTGTGGCTTTTTGGAACGGGTGGAAGTAGCCATGCCTGTACTTGAACTGCATGGGCCAAGTCTAAATATGGGTATGATATCTATGCCTATATTAAGGCAATGTGAATTGTACCTATATAAGGGCATGAATCTGTAAATTTCACTTGGATCCTAAAACACCATACAAGATAGGAACCCTGTCACTGTCTATTCACTTGGAGAATCACTCAGGCATTGAGACAAGCAGTGGGACAGTTAAATGAGCACAATGTATGCGGTCCACTAACCTCTTACAGACTACAGAGTCAGTCCTTCAAAAGTCCAGGGAATAGTCAATGCTGTCTGGAATCACACTGTGAGTCTGTACCCACTCCTACAATCATCCTGACAGAGGCATGTCCTTTCCTAATCTCACTGCTGACACATAATCACTTATAATCTTATCCTGCTGTCAACTACTAGTACTCTAGGAACCCACTCACTGTCTATGCACTTGGAGAATGATCAGGCATTGAGACTAGCAGTGGCATAGTCAAATGTGCACAATGTATGCGGTCCCCTAACCCCTTGCAGACTACTGAGTGAGTCCTTCAAAAGTCCATTGAATAGTGATACTTGTCTGGAATAAGCATGGGTCAAAAATCCATTCCGCTCGCGATATTTGCGGATTTTCGGCAATTTCTTGATCCGCGAATCTCGCGAAATTGCTGCAAAATTACCAAATTCGCTACTGGGAGGATTTTTTTTTTATGGCCTGCTCATTCAAGGGACCAAAGTTACAGGCACACACTGTCACTGGAGGAAAATGTTCTGGCCCTTTACGCAGCTGCAGTGTAGGAAAAGCACAATACATTTACCCAACGAGGTAGCACTTACTGATTAGCCAGTAGAATGTACTCCAGTTGAGTAGAGGTATTGCACAAAACGGTGGCATCTTCGTGGGTAACTATGCAAGGCAGGATTCATTCTGGCACGAGGCTCCTGTCACAAAAATTAAACCTCAACAGGAAGCACTTACAGATATAAATAAAGCAGGTGCCAGAGTTGAAGCTCAAATTCAGTAACGTTTTAATCAGCCGAAAACATTAGTGAGCACGGTCGAGGCTGGGCAAGTGTGCTTTAACCCCATATCTGCAGTCGAAAATTAGCTGTAATACTCGAGGGAGGTCTTTGCATCCATGAGTTTCTTGAGCGCAATCCCCGTGTAGTTTCTGTGACCAGGAGGCTGCCTTCTCCTCACCTGCTGCCCTGCTCTCTCTCTGGCCCTTTATACACAAGTGGCATGTTGACATGCATAGAAGCCCGACACCACACACTAGTGGTATCAAACGTCTTCCCGCCCTTTCCCAACTATGATGGACAGCTCACTCAAGGGACCTCGGCGCCTTTTGGCGCGGTGGCAAAGTTACAGGCACACATGGTCAGTGGAGACAAATCTTCTGGCCCTTTACGCAGCTGCAGTGTAGGAAAAGCACTATACATTAGTCAGCACGGTCGAGGCTGGGCAAGTGTGCTTTAACCCCATATATGCTGTCGAAAATTAGCTGTAACACTCAAGGGAGGTCTTTGCATCCATGAGTTTCTCGAGCGCAATCCCCGTGTAGTTCCTGTGACCAGGTGGCTGCTTTCTCCTCACCTGCTGCCCTGCTCGCTCTCTGACCCTTTATACACAAGACGCATGTTGACACGCATAGAAGCCCCCCTCTTTTGGCGCCGCACCACACACTAGCGGTATCAAATGTTTTCCCGCCCTTTCCCAACTATGATGGACAGCTCACTCAAGAGACCTCGGCGCCTTTTTGGCGCGGTGGCAAAGTTACAGGCACACATGGTCAGTGGAGACGAATCATCTGGCCCTTTACACAGCTGCAGTGTAGGAAAAGCAGTATACATTTACCCAACAAGGTAGCACTTACTTTATTAGCCAGTAGAAAGTACTCCAGTGCAAATTGCAAAAACATCCGCGAGTTTGCAGGTAAATCCGCAAATTTGTGGATTTTTTTGCGAATTCGTGCGAATTCACGGACCGCAGATCCGCAAAATTCGTCCATAGTTACACGGAATGACACCGTGAGTCTGTGTCCACTTCTACAATCCTCCTTACAGAAGCATGTCTTTTTCAAAACTCTCTGCTGACACACAAGCACTCATAAAGTTATCCTGCTGTCAACTACTAGCAGTCTGGGAACCCAGTCACTGTCTATACAGTTGGAGAATGAGTCAGGCATTCAGACAAGCAATGGTACAGGTAAATGTGCACAATGTATGCAAACACCTAACCCCTGGCAGACTACTGAGTCAGTACTGCAAAAGTCCACGGTATAGTCATGTTTGTCTGGTATCACACTGTGAGTCTGTGTGTACTCCTACAATCATCGTGACAGAGGCATGTCCTTTTCTAATCTCTCTGCTGACACACAAGCGCTTATAAACGTATCCTTCTGTCAACTACTAGTACTGTAGGAACCCCGTCACTGTCTATGCACTAGGAAAATCAATCAGGCATTTAGACAAGTAGTGGTATAGTCAAATGTAAGCTATGTATGCAGTCCTCTAACCCCTTGCAGACTAACTAGTCAGTCCTGCAAAAGTCCGGGGAATAGTCATACTTGTCTGGAATCACACTGTGAATCTGTGTCCACTCCTACAATCATGTTTACAAAAGCATATCCTTATCCAATCTCTCTGCTGCCAATAAGCGCTTATAAACTTATCCTGCTGTCAACTACTAGTACTGTAGAAACCCTGTGACTGTCTATGCACTTGGAGAATGTCTCAGGCATTGAGACAAGCAGTGGCATAGTCAAATGTGCACAATGTATATGGTCCCTTAACCCCTTGCAGACTACTAAGTCAGTTCTGAAAAGTCCAGGGAATAGTGATGCTTGTCCGGAATCACACTGTGAGTATGTGCCCACTTCTACAATCATCCTGACAGAAGCATGTCCTTTTCTAATCTCTCTGCTGACAAATAAGCACGTATAAACCTATCCTGCTGTCAACTACTATCAGTCTGGGAACTCAGTTACTGTCTATGCAGTTGGAGAATGAGTCAGGCATTCAGACAAGCAGTGGTACAGTCAACTGTGCACAATGTATGCGGACCCCTAACCCCTTGCAGACTAATGAATGAATCCTGCAAAAGTCCAGGGAATAGTCATGCTTGTCTGGAATCACAATGTGAGTCTGTGTCTACTTCTACAATCGACCTGACAGAAGCATGTCCTTTTCTAACCTCTCTGCTGAAACATAAGCGCTTATAAACGTATCCTGCTGTCAACTACTAGTACTGTGAGAACACAGTCACTGTCTATGCACTTGGAGAATGATTCCGGCATTGAGACAAGCATTGGCATAGTCAAATGTGCACAATGTATGCGGTCAACTAGCCCTTTGCAGACTAATGAGTCAGTCCTCAAAAAGTCCAGGGAATAGTGATGCTTCTCTGGAATCACGCTGTGAGTCTGTGAACTTCTACAATCATTCTGACAGAAGCATGTCCTTTTTTAATCTCTCTACTGACACTTGAGTGCTTATAAACGTATCCAGCTGTCAGCTACTAGCAGTCTGGGAACTCAGTTACTGTCTATGCAGTTGGAGAATGAGTCAGGCATTCAGACAAGCAATGTTACAGTCAAATGTGCACAATGTATGCAGAACCATGACCCCTTTCAGACTTCTCAGTCAGTCCAGCAAATGTCCAGGATATAGTCATGCTTGTCTGGAATCAAACCGTGTGTCTGTGTGTACTCCTACATTCATCCTGACAGAGGCATGTCCTTTTCCTATATCTCTGCTGACAAATAAGCACTTATAAACTTATCCTGCTGTCAACTACTAGTACTGTAGGAACCCAGTCACTGTCTATGCACTAGGAGAACAACTCAGGCATTGAGACAAGCAGTGGTATAGTCAAATGTGCACAATGTATGCGGTCCCTAACCCCTTGCAGACTACTGAGTCAGTCCTGCAACAGTCCAAGGACTAGTCATGCTTGTCTAGAATCACACTGTGAGTCTGTGTTTACTCCTACAATGATACTGACAAAAGCATGTCCTTTTCTACTCTCTCTGTTGGCACATAAGCATTTAAAAAACTTATCCTGATATCAACTACTTTTACTGTAGGAACACAGTTACTGTCTATGCACTTAGAGAATGAGTCAGGCATTAAGACAAGCAGTGGGACAGTCAAATGTGCACAATGTATGTGATGCCCTAACCCCTTGCAGACTACTGAGTCAGTCCTGCAAAAGTCCAGGAAATAGTCATGCTTGTCTGGAATTATTCTGTGAGTCTGTGTCCACTCCAATATTCATCCAGACAGAGGGATGTCCTTTTCTAATCTCACTGCTGATACATAAGCGCTTATAAACTTATCTTGCTGTTAACTACTAGTACTGTAGGAACCCAGTCATTTTATATGTACTTGGAGAATGAGTCAGGCATTGAGATAAGCAGGGGTGAAATAAAATGTGAACAATGTGTGCGGTTCCCTAACCCCTTGCAGACTTCTGTTTTTTCTAAAAATATTTTTATTATGAACCCATGATCGTACAAGACAAAAACAGAAAAAGAAACCACATATTAATCAAACAAAAAAAGAAGCAAAATATTGAGGGAAAGGGCATTTTTCCAGCACATCATTCAGCAGAATGTCTTTTCCTACACTAATACAACCTTAGTTAAAGCAAAAATAAAATAGCGTACCAGGAGAAAAAAAAAAAAAAAGGTATGCTAGCACACACAAAACAGAAGACGGAAATGTATCTATTCATGTTAGTCACCACTGGCCCCCAAATTATTAACCCACATTTCTTTTTCCGCCTGCCTTTAAAAGCATACAAAGAGTGTTCAATGTTAAAAGTTGCCAGAAGTCAGGCCCGCCACACTTCAAATGTTGGTGCATCCTTCTGCAGCCACATCGAGGCAATGCATAACCTTATTACCGCCGTGGCCAAGAATATAAAATATTGATGTTTAGACATAACCGAGTCTCTCGGAATTTCCTCATATACTCCCAGAAAACACCTGAGCATGAGACAGTTGAACTGCCCCACCCAATATCTCCCCCAAAAACTTCTCCACATGCCTCAATAGATTGTTTAGACAGATGCATGAGTAAAAAATGTGTAACATGTCGGCTTCGTCAGATTGGCATCGGAAACTTTTCCCAACAATATTGCCCCCCCATTTTATCTGGTGTGTAATATAGATTGAAAATGGTCTTGTAATATTATGTGCGGAGATTCGCGGCAAGAAAGAGTCTGCTGGCCATGTCAAGAGAAGTTTCTATCCGGGTCCCAACCCTGCCAAGCTGAGCATCCCATGTTAGATTATGCCTATCTAAGTCATTGCTCCTGGTTTTTAAGAATAAAGAATACAGATAGTCAATAGGAGAACTCTTTCCCACAGCTTCAATGACTGGGCTTTTATCCATGTCCAAATGAAGTTTATAGAGGATATCCCGTACTTGAAGATATTTAAAAGAATTCACACCGACGAATTTGAAACTTCTCAATTAACATTTCAAAGGACATCAAATCCCCATCGGAATATAAATCTCCTACTCTTTGGACCCTTTTGTCTCTCCACTGATCTATTATTCGATCCTAAAATATCTACAGGAGAAGTGCAGAGACAGTTAGTATATCTAGTTATCTTCCCCATATTGTAAAGATGTTTCACGGACCTTCATACTTTAAAGGCTGCTAACAGCACTTTGAACCTTGTCCTCTTATAATAGTTCATATCAGTGTTAATTAATAAACGATTGTTGGCTTCACTGCCAAGTAACATTTGAAAGATAGAGGAAGCTTCTGCCACATTGCCTGGTTCAATCCCTGTTAATAAAATGTTCATGTGCTGCAGCATGCAAACAAAGTAATAAAGGGTGAAATCCGGAACAGCCCATCCACCTTGATCGTGACTAACGTTATGAATCGCAGGGCTCTCCGCGGTTTCTCCAGTGCCCTCAAAAATCTAGAACATACAGATTGTAGTCGTGCAAGATTAGCCTGTGATATCTCCAATGGGACACCTCTCAGAAAATACAAATTTTTGGTAGGATGGTCATTTTTAGGACATTAAAGCGCCATACCATAGATAATAATAATAATAATAATAACAATAATATTAATAAAAAACATTTATAAAGCGCCTGTTTACACTATAATAAGTGTGTCCCCGCGCTGTGAATACAGTCCAAAAGAAGGCAGTCGTCATGGCAATCAGCGGAAAACAGAGGTCAAAGACACAGATTCAAATGTTATTCTTAGGAAAAAGGTGAGTCTTGAGTTTCAGGCGGAACCTTGTTTCCGAAGGCTCCATCCGGAGTTCAATGGGTAGTTCATTCCACTGTTTGCAGGCTAAGTACCTAAAGGAGCGACTTCCCATCCGAGCTTTGTGAATACGAGAGACATGAAATTGCATGCTTCCAATAGATCTCAGGAGTTGTTTAGGACGGTAAACGGTCAGCATATTTTAAAGATATGCAGGGCCCTTGCCCTGTGCAATACGGTGAGCCATGCACATAGTTTTAAACCAAATGCGTTCCCCTATGGGGAGCCAGTGCAGGGTAGCTAAGGCACGTTTCCCTGATGACTTCCTGGGCAGGTTAAGTATGAGTCTTGCGGCCGCATTTTGGACACATTGGAGTTGGTTCATACCTTTCTTGTTCAGACCAATAAGCAAAGAATTCCCATAGTCCAGGTGGGAGGTGACTAAGGCGTGTATCAGAGTTTTCCTTGCTTTAATGGGAAGAAGGTCTAAGAGTTTTCAGAATGCCATAGCATTTGCCTGTCATACTTCCAATGGGTTGTTCAAAGGAGAGATTGGTATCCAGGTATACACCTCAGTTCTTCACAGGAACAGAAGGAGTAGGTGTAGGACCTAGTTCTAGAGGCCACCAAGCTGACGACCAAATAGATGGTATAGTACCGATCACTAACAACTCGGTTTTATTCCCGTTAAGGCGGAGGCAATTATTATTCATCCAGCCAGCTAATTCAGTTAGACAGGCGGAGAAGTTGGCTTCCGTCTCAACCCTCCCATAAGCCACCTCTCTCGCCAATTTGGTGACGACAGTGGCACAAAATAACAGTAGAAGAGCTGCAGAGGGTATGGAAGAGACCCATCTTCACTGAGACACATAGTGCGGACTCAGCTCTTTCCAAACTTAATGACTCCCTCATAAAGGCAGCCGATATTCTAGCACCGTTAAAATTACATAAACAATATCCCACCTCTAAGCAAGAAATATGGTACACCGAAGCACTTAGAGTAGAGAAACAGGGATGTAGAAAGATTGAGAAGGAAAACCCGAACTGAGGAGAATAAGAAGGCACATCAAGAGGCCCAATCAAATTACTATAAAAATATCAGGCTGGCAAGGAAGAACAGTCTTATCCAGCAACTTGATGAGGCAGGCAATTCCTCTAAGGAACTTTATAAAATACTACAGACCTTTGTAAAACCGACAGCCTGTGAAAGCTCGGACGAGTTTTCCCAGTCTCTCTGTGATGACATCTCTCTGTTTTTTGAGAATAAAATAAACTTGATCTATGACAAAATCATGAAAGCCTCCAGCCATATGAACAGTACTCCTGCTCCATTCAAATCATCCACACTCGGGGACCATTCATCTACCACTTTTCCATCAATTAATGATGCTGATTTTTCCAATCTTATCAGTCATATAAAATCTGGGTCTCTGGATGACTTTTTACCCGCCAAAATGATTGTTCCCTTGAGTACTCTGATTGGACCTGAGATCAAATTTGTACTAAACCTCTCTCTCAAGGAAGGGCGGGTACCTATGGAGTGGAAGAAAGCAGTGGTGAACCCTATTCGTAAGAACACGGCACACCCATGGACAGATCTTTCCAACCTCTGACCCATCTGCCTCTTGCCATACTTCAGCAAGATGGCCGAGAAACATGTGAACACCTGTTTGTCAAAAGACATCGAGGCAGCGGGGGGTCTGGACTCCTCTCAATCTGGGTTTAGACCTAATCACAGCACCGAATCTGCCCTCCTCTCAGTGACCGATACGATCCGGATGGCACTAGATATAGGGGGCTCGATGATTCTGGTGCTGTTAGACTTGTCCGCTGCCTTCGACACGGTGTCACATGAGATTCTTCTCGGCCGCTTGCGGAAGGTGGGTATAGGGGGTGTGGCCAGGTCCTGGGTGGTGAGTTTTCTCACAGGCCACTCACAAGGTGTCAGATTGGGCTCCCTTCATTCCAGGGAGCTCACCAAGGGAGTGCCACAAGGCTCATGTCTAAGCCCTACACTATTTAATGTGTATGTGGCCCCCTTGGCTGACATTTTGAGAGAATACGGGTTCACCCCGGTGTCCTATGCTGATGACACCCAGCTTCTGTTCCCTTTCCAGTCCCTCACTCCAGCAATACTAAAATCCTTTGCGGATGGTGTGAGGGCGGTTTCAAACTGGATGGCTACAAATTGCCTCCAATGCAATGTAGGCAAAACAGAGGTGATGTTATTTGGAGAGGCTCTGCTTTTGTGGTCCCCAGAATAGTGGCCTCTAGATCTTGGGCCAGTACCGAGTCCAAAACAGACTGTAAAAAATCTTGGTGTGCGTCTGGATCAGGCACTGGTGCTTAAAGAGCATGCTAATCAAGTCGCCGGTTTGTGTTTCCATACCATCGGACTCCTGCGACGCGTTTTCCCATTTTTGCCTGATTATCAACGAAAGACTTTGGTCCAGACCCTGGTGGTCAGTAGACTGGACTACAGCAATGACCTGATCATCTCGGCCAATGAGGAACAACTAAATTGTTTGCAAGTGGTCCAGAATACCGCAGCAAGACTGGTGCTTAACGTTTTGCCCAGGACTCCTTCCCGCCCGCTTCTGGACAGTCTTCACTGGTTGCCTGTTCGGCAGCGGGTTAAATACAAAATCTGCTGTACCATACCTAAATGTCTTTTTGGGTCAGGCCCAAAGTACTTAACGGACAAGTTCATCCCCTATAGTCCTGGACGCTCCTTGCGTTCAAGTAATCAGCAACTGCTTCAGGTCCCCAGGATTAGAAGGGTAAGACAGGGAGGGCGCGCCCTTTCCTATAAAGGTCCCATTCTCTGGAATTCACTTCCACTTGCCCTAAATATTAACTCCAATTTCCAATCCTTTAGGAAGTTCCTTAAAACCCATCTTTACTCGACCTCCTAATCTGCTGGCAATCAAATTATTCAGCTATCAGTGTAACATCTGTATTAAAAGCGCAAGCGCGGAGATACCCCTTCGGGGTTGAATCCTGCGCTATACAAATAAATAAATAAATAAATAAACAGGGCTTTGGGATAAAGTGACCACCAATTGGGTGTCATCGGCATAGGATACAATTTCCACACCATAAGATTCCACAATCCTCGCAAGGGTTCCATATGAAGGTTGAACAATGTAGGGCTCAAAATAGAGCCCTGTGGAACCCCCTGCCTTAAAGACCGGGATGCTGATTTAAACGGGGAGCAGTAAACTTGGAAACTCCTATCTGCAAGAAATGAGCACAGCCAATCATAGGCCGATCCTACCACTCCAGCCTCACTGAGATGGGCTAGCAGCAATGAGTGCGAAACGGTATCAAAAGCCACACTCAGGTCTAGCAATATTAAGGCAGCTGTCTGTCCCTCATCCACTTTTTGCCGGATCATCTCTGTGGAGAAGAGAAGGGCGGTTTCCATTGAGTGGTTTGTCCTAAAGCCAGATTTGGAAGGGTGGAGAAGTTGGCCTTCTTCCGTAAATTTCATTAGCTGGGTATTAACTATTTTCTCCACTACTTTCATACAGAAAGGAAGCAGCGAAATGGGGCAGAGATTATCCAGTTGGGATATATTCAAATTTACTTTCTTTTTTATAGGGATTACCTGAGCCATTTTCTAATCATCAGGCACATAGCTATCCTGAAAGGAGAGAGTGGTCATATGACCTATATGATAAATGCAAACATTCAATTCTGTCCAATTGCTTCTTTACAGCATTCACTAAAGATGACCTATTAGCTTCCACTACTGCATTTAAGTTAGCACAAAATGTAATCCCTAGATAACTAACTTTCGGCACTACCCGTTGGTCTGTATAAGTCGTAATATTGACACATAGTATTTGAGTCTTGGCGGCATTGAGCTTATAGCCAGAAATAGCTCCAAATTGCCCAGCCAACGACTCAATTTCTGGCATAGCAGAATCAGGATTCCGACTAACAATGGCCACATCATCTGCGTATGCTAGAACCCGATAATGTTCTTGCCGCCATACCACAGATTCAATCCTACAACTGGCCTCCAGCATTTTTAGAAATGGGTCTAAGTATAATGAAAATATTAAAGGGGAGCAGGGACACCCCTGCCTTGTGCTGCGAGAAATACGCACAGGACTAGATTCTAGTCCCATGGTGCAAATGCGTGCTGTAGGTTGCTGATAAAGCGTTTGTATGGCTCGGATAAAATTAGACCGGAACCCACAGTGTTGTAGCACAGCCCACAAAAATTCCCATGCGACCCGGTCAAAAGCCTTTTCGGCATCTAAAAGTATAAGACTAAACGGACCCCCTGTGGTATTGGCAATATCAATCAATGTGACAACCCTATTGATATGATTAATTGTCCCTCGTTGAGGAATAAAGATGTGTTGTCTTAGAGATACAAAGGGGGATATAATATCGGCTAACCGGGTAGCGAGGATTTTTTAATAAAATCCCTTGCAGACTTCTGAGTGAGTCCTGCAAAAGTCCAGGGAATAGTCATGCTTGTCTGGCATAACACTCAGAGTCTGCATCCACTTCTACAATCATCCTGACACAAGCATGTCCTTATCTAATCTCTCTGCTGAAACATAAGCACTTATAAACTTATCCTGCTATCAAGTACTAGCAGTCTGGGAACCCGGTTACTGTCTCTGTCTATGCAGTTGGAGAATGAGTCAGGCATTCAGACAAGCAGTGGTACAGTCAAATGTGCACAATATATGCGGACCCCTAACACCTTGCAGACTACTGAGTAAGTTCTTCAAAAGTCCAGGGAATAGTCCTGCTTGTCTGAAATCTCACTGTGAGTCAGTGTCCACTCCTAGAATCATGCTGACAGAATCATGTCCTTATCTAATCTCTCTGCTGAAATATAAGCTCTTATAAACATATTCTGCTGTCAACTACTAGTACTGAAGGAACCCTGTCACTGTCTATGCACTTGGAGAATGATTCAGGCATTCAGACAAGCAGTGGTACTGTCAAATGTGCACAATGTATGTAGTCCCCTAATCCCTTGCAGACTACTGAGTCAGTCCTGCAAATGTCCAGGGAATAGTCATGCTTGCCTAGAATCACACTGTGAGTCCGTGTGTACTACTACAATCATCCTGAGAAAAGCATGTCCGTTTCTAAACTCTCCGTTGACACAGAAGCGCTTATAAACTCATCCTGCAGTCAACTACCAGTTAAGCATGGGCGGAAAATCAGTTACGCTCGCGGATTTTGCGGATTTTTGGTAAATTCGCAATCCGCGAGATTATCGGATTTCCCGCAAAATCCACAAATTCGCACGCAGCGGATTTGTTTTTCCTTGGTGATACAATTTTTGCGGCGCGCGGCGTTTACTTCCCGTCATTCATCGTTTGCCGAGTTATTTTTCTTGATATTTTGCGAGTGCTGCGCCATTTTGGATCTTGCTGCGGGATCCCGCGGGAATTTGGCAAGCGCGATTACGTAATCGCGGCTTGCCAACTTTTACAGCGAGAGTTTGTCAACGCGAGTACGCCGTGATCACGTATCGCGGTACTTCGCAATTGCGAGCTTTGAGATGCGGCGAGCAGCAACAATCTCGCACTCGCGAAAATATAAAATTTGCAATTCTGCACAAGAAATCCACCAGCAAGCAGCATAAACCTTCTGGAAATGATGATTTTTATCTGAATAACTCCTCAGGTTGACATTTGCCTGCACTTTTTTTGCGAGGAGTCCATTTTGGGGAGGGGGGGGTGGGAGGAAGGAAGTGCCCCACAGTCTTCAACTTCCTGTTCCTGTCCAGCAGGCTCCTCCCAGTGCTTTGTCCATCTCCTGGTCACTTTTCATTCGGATCTGGAGCTGGAAGGATTACTTTTTGTGGATGCTGCTGGATATTTGGATTTGAGGCCTTTTTGACTTTCTTTGGATCACTTTTGGATTAGAAATTTCACAAGTAAGTTTGTTTGGGACATTACAGTTGCTGCAACTACAATTTTGGAATTTTCGATTTTTGGGCTGTTTTGGGGCCTTTTGCCCAGGGGTACTCAGTGGTGGGTGCACTGAGACTTTCTGTGGGGTGTTTTGAATTTAAACATCATGGAGGGGCTGGATGGCTTAGGATTGTGCAGATTTTTCTGTGATTTTCGTTTTTTTGGCCTGTTGTGGCCTTTTCACCCGGGGTAGTGAGTGGTGCATGGGCCTAGTCTTTCTGTGGGTTGTCTTGAATTTAAACATCATGGAGGGGCTGGATGGCTTGGGATTGTGCTGATTTTTCTGTGATTTTCGTTTTTTTGGCCTGTTGTGGACAGGCCATGTGGTTGGGGGCCATTTTGAGTGCAGCTACAGGCCCTGGCCATGTGCTGTGATAGAGGGGGCCATTTTGAATGCAGGCAGTGTTCTCAGGCCTGCACCCATTTTGCCTAGCTTTCATCCATTATGCCCAGGGGTAGTGAGTGGTGCATGGGCCTAGTCTATCTGTGAGTTGTCTTGAATTTAAACATCATGGAGGGGCTGGATGGCATGGGATTGTGCTGATTTTTCTGTGATTTTCGTTTTTTTGGCCTGTTGTGGACAGGCCATGTGGTTGGGGGCCATTTTGAGTGCTGCTACAGGCCCTGCCCATGTGCTGTGATGGAGGGGGCCATTTTGAATGCAGGCAGTGTTCTCAGGCCTGCACCCATTTTGCCTAGCTTTCATCCATTATGCCCAGGGGTAGTGAGTGGTGCATGTGCCTAGTCTTAATGTGGGTTGTCTTGAATTTAAACATCATGGAGGGGCTGGATGGCATGGGATTGTGCTGGTGTTTCTTTGATTTTCGTTTTTTTGGCCTGTTTTGGACAGGCCATGTGGTTGGGGGCCATTTTGAGTGCTGCTACAAGCCCTGGCCATGTGCTGTGATGGAGGGGGCCATTTTGAATGCAGGCAGTGTTCTCAGGCCTGCACCCATTTTGCCTAGCTTTCATCCATTATGCCCAGGGGTAGTGAGTGGTGCATGTGCCTAGTCTTTCTGTGGGTTGTCTTGAATTTAAACATCATGGAGGGGCTGGATGGCATGGGATTGTGCTGATTTTTCTGTGATTTTCGTTTTTTTGGCCTGTTGTGGACAGGCCATGGGGCTGGGGGCCATTTTGAGTGCTGCTACAGACCCTGGCCATGTGCTGTGATGGAGGGGCCATTTTGAATGCAGGCAGTGTTCTCAGGCCTGCACCCATTTTGCCTAGCTTTCATCCATTATGCCCAGGGGTAGTGAGTGGTGCATGTGCCTAGTCTTTCTGTGGGTTGTCTTGATTTTAAACATCATGGAGGGGCTGGATGGCATGGGATTGTGCTGATTTTTCTGTGATTTTTGTTTTTTTGGCCTGTTGTGGACAGGCCATGTGGTTGGGGGCCATTTTGAGTGCTGCTACAGGCCCTGGCCATGTGCTGTGATGGAGGGGGCCATTTTGAATGCAGGCAGTGTTCTCAGGCCTGCACCCATTTTGCCTAGCTTTCATCCATTATGCCCAGGGGTAGTGAGTGGTGCATGGGCCTAGTCATTCTGTGGGTTGTCTTGATTTTAAACATCACGGAGGGGCTGGATGGCATGGGATTGTGCTGATTTTTCTGTGATTTTCGTTTTTTTGGCCTGTTGTGGCCTTTTCACCAGGGGGTAGTGAGTGGTGCATGTGCCTAGTCTTTCTGTGGGTTGTCTTGAATTTAAACATCATGGAGGGGCTGGATGGCTTGGGATTTTGCTGATTCTTCTGTGATTTTCGTTTTTTTGGCCTGTTGTTGTGGCCTTTTCACCAGAGGTAGTGACTAGTGAGTGTTGCATGTGCCTAGTCTTTCTGTGGGGTGTCTTGAATTTAAGCATCATGGAGGGCATGGGATTGTGCTGATTTTTCTTTTTTTTTCGATTTTTTGGGGTGTATAACTGAACTGATGTTCCTCTGTCTTCCATTGCTTTTAGGTGCACAAGACTCAAGAGAACCACCAGTGCCAGGAAGAAGTCCTGCAGTGGTGTGTGTGTGCAGCATAACGTCACGCGACGTCACGTCTGGCCTCAGACAGCTCTACAATTCGTGCAACTGCGGCCTGCTGTCTGACCTGCTCTGAAGAAGATTGCCCCAAAAAAAGGTCTCCGTAGCTCCTCTAGCAAGAAAGTTGCTAGTAAGGAGCAGAAGAAGCAAGTTACCAAGGAGGCTGGTGTGCAGGCCGCCGCGTTTTTTGGGAGCAAAAAAAAAGTACGCCTGCAGCAGCAGCAGGATCTGCTGGGGACCAAGCTGGGAGCAGCACCCCCGCTCCATTGGGTTCAGTGCCTCCACCACCACGCCAACTTAAGTCAAAGCCCTTGAGTGCTTCAGAGGCAGTCAGTGTACTTCTTCAATCACCATTGACCAGTGATGTTGGCTCATCGCAAGAAAGTAGCAGCAATGTCCCTGAATCAACACAGGTTGTTGTAACTCATCTGACAAGTGTTGAACAACCACAGCCGCAACAACAACACCATGTGCAAGTACAAGCCCAAGTACATGTGGAAGGAGAGGCAGCGCAAGGAGATGCGCAAGCAGAGGTGCATGGAGGGTCAAAAGTGCCCACAATAGTTGTTCCTCTCGAAGTAGGGGCACATCAGGAAATTGACAATCAAACCGAGGTATCATCTGAGGAAGCCACTCCTCCTGATGATCATTCATTGTCTTCCACATCCCCAACATAACCTCAACATCATCTCCTACGCTGATGACACTCAACTGATCCTCTCACTCACCAAAGACCCTAACATCGCCAAAACCAACCTGCATGAAGGAATGAAAGAAGTAGCCGAATGGATGAAGCACAGCCGTCTGAAACTGAACTCAGACAAAACAGAAGTCCTCATCCTAGGCACCTCCCCCTCCACCTGGGATGACTCTTGGTGGCCAGAGGCCCTTGGAAAAGCACCCATCCCGACGGACCACGCACGGAACCTGGGCGTCATCCTGGATTCCTCACTCTCGATGAACAGACAAGTCAACGCCATCTCTTCATCTTGCTTCAACATTCTTCGCATGCTCAAAAAAACATTTCGTTGGATCCCCACCGACACTAAAAAAACAGTCACCCACGCTCTGGTCACGAGCCGTCTGGACTACGGAAACACCCTCTATGCCGGTACCACCGCAAAACTCCAGAAAAAACTCCAACGCATCCAGAACGCTTCAGCCAGGCTAATACTAGACATCCCGCGTAAAGATCACATCTCTGGACACCTGAAAAACCTCCACTGGCTCCCCGTCAATAAAAGGATTACTTTCCGGCTCCTAACCCACGCACACAAAGCGCTCTACTAAATCGGACCCGAATGCCTCAACACAAGACTGTCCTTCTACACCCCCACCCGCCAGCTACGATCCGCCAACCAAGCCCTTGCCACTGTACCTCGCATCAACAAAACCACCATGGGAGGTAGATCCTTCTCCTACCTGGCAGCTAAAACCTGGAACTCACTTCCCACTCACCTTCGCCTTACTCAGAACCACCTAGCATTCAGAAAGCAACTTAAAACGTGGATATTTGACAAGTAATTCCCCACCCCTCTCCAAGCGCCTTGAGACCCTTTGGGTATGTAGCGCGCTATATAAATTTATTGACTTGACTTGACTTGACTAGCAAGGAAAAGATCAAGGGGGGTGTCTACATCTTCTTCAAGCCCACCTCCTTCTGATGATCTTAATCTGGATGAAGATGGGGAACCATCATCACGGCAGTCTGAGAGTGAGGCACACCATGATCTGACAAAGATACCTAAGCGTAAAAGGAAGGTTGTCGAAAAACTCATAGCTATGGAGTGTGATGAGGCTCAACAAGAAGTGACGGATACTGCTGCTGATGAAGCCTCTCACGATGACGACGAGCCAGTCATCATAAAGGTCACTGCAGCCCCAGCGGGCATGCAGCAAAGAGACAATTTGACCCTATCCCGAGTAGCTGCTGAGCGTGATGATGATGTCGATGAGGAGGCAATGGAAACACAACAATCATTGGATTTGGAGTTAACTAGTACACCAACTCCTACCGCTTCCATATTTCTTCCTCGCAAGAAGGGAACTCCATCCACCTCGACCTCAATAAGTGGTGGTGAAAGTGCAAAACGTACTGAAGTTCGGCAATCCACATCCTCCACTTCATCTGGCATTAGCAGCAGGACCACCATCACCAGTATCGCCTCCTCCGGCCCCCAAAGACATTTTAAGTCTCCAGTTTGGGACTTCTTTAGTGTTTGCCCAAAAAAGGAAAACGTAGCCATTTGTAGCATTTGTAAGCTTCGAGTTAGTCGTGGTAAGTTTGGTACCAACTATGGTACCGGAGGCCAGAGAGGTCATCTTAGGAGAACGCACGCTGTCCAATGGTTTGCGCACCTAGACGCGATCAAGGAAGCCCGAATTGCTCGTAATGAAAACGTTGATTTTTCATCTGATGATGACGAGGAGGAAGAAGACAATTCAAACACTTCACTTACACCCAGTACCCCTGTCAGCAGCACACCCCATGTGAGCCACACTAAGAGTGTGGGAGAGAGTGAGACACCAATGCAAAAAAGTTCATCAGCGAGCGTAACTGGGTCGAAGATATCATCATCATCATCCCGTAAATCCTTGGTCCAGGGCAACATTAAAAAGATGTTGTTTACAGAAGCGCAATATGAACGCAACCACCCACTGACGCGTCTGTATAACACTAAGCTGGCTAAAATGCTAGCTCTGGACCTTCTCCCTTTTTCTTTTGTAGAAGGGGTTGGTTTTCTAGAATTAGTGGCAGCGCTCTGCCCTAAATGGAAGGTTCCTAGCCGGTTCTATTTTGCCCGAGTTGCGGTTCCAGCACTACATGAAGATGTTCTGGAGGTGATTGGGGCAGTTTTGCAGAAGAGTGCTGTTCACACTATACATCTGACAACAGACATGTGGACCAGTGGCGCAGGTGCTGATTACATGTGCATCACTGCACACTGGGTCTCTTTTTCAGGGGTTAAAGCAAAGCTAAACGCAGGTGTTGACCCGGACATTGTTTTTAAAGCTGCTCGGAAACATGCAACACTAGCCATGTTTGGTTTGGAGAAACGTCACACAGCACAAAACATTTTGGATGTGTTTAACACAAAGGTCCTTGACTGGCTGTCCCCAAAAAAACGCCAGGTTGGTTATGTTTCCACGGACAATGGCGCCAATATAGTTAAGGCCATGCAGCTGGGTGACTATTTCAGAGTGCCGTGTTTGGCGCACTGTATAAACCTGGTTGTCAAAAAATTCTTGAGTGATTAAGACAGTGCAGCGTACAGAGTAGTGGACACCTGCCGAAAAATGAGCAACCATTTCAGCCATTCATTTAAGGCCCGGAAGCATCTGAGGAGCCTGCTATATGAACGTCAAATGCCAGTGAAAGCACTCATCCAGGAGGTGGTAACACGTTGGAACTCAACCTTCTACATGCTTGAGCGTCTGTATGAGCAGTATACGGTACTCGATCACTATTTCTTAACACAGGGTACAGCTCAGAAGGAGGACCTGAGGATGGGTGCGGCGCAATGGAACATAGTTAAAAGCCTGACACGCATGCTTCGTCCTTTTGAGTTCTTCACGCGTGCAGTCAGCAAGGAGGACTGTAATTTGGGAAAAGCTATCCCATTGTTGTACATGCTGGAGCACCAACTGAAGGAGGTGTGTTCTGTGTTTGAAAAAGATGAAGAAAACCAAGACCCTTTTGTTCTGGCTGAGAAATTATTAGAGCACCTACAAGGTGATGAACGTCTTAAAATGATCCACTCAAACCAGCATTACATTTGTGCTACTATTCTGGATCCACGCTACAAAAAGGCGCTGGCAGGCCAAGCATTCTTTCCTTTTGCCGATGAAGATGTTACAAAGTACAAACAGTGGCTAGCCTCCTCAGCCAAGAGGTTTGAAAGAGAACGGCAGCAAATTGAAGGAAAAGGCAGTACATCAGCATCAGCAGGCCATCTCCAGTCACAACAATCCACTTCTGCACCTGTGGCTGCGGCACAAGTGACCTCTCGGCCGTTAAAGAGACCGGCAACCGGATCATCTGCACCACCAGACACAAAAGTAACATTGGAGGCTGAAGAGGATTGGCTAGCTCGGCTTGGGTTTGGTTCTCAAAAGGTCACAGCAACAGCTAAGCAAAGTGGAGGAACCTTGGAGGAGAACCTTGAGTCAATGGTGAAGGACTATCTGAATGACTCAACAGAGGTCTATGTTAATGCTGACCCATTGGCGTATTGGCATGGGAAAAAAGAATTGTGGCCACAGCTCTCCAACCTGGCTTTAAACTACTTGTCTTGCCTACTCGCAAGCGTGTCCTCTGAACGTGTTTTCAGTGCTGCTGGTGGCATTGTAACTTCCAAACGGAGCCGCCTCTCGCCCAAAAATGTGGAGAGGTTAACAATGATCAAGATGAATCAGCACCTCATACCACCAGATTTCAGAGTACGAGAAAGCGCGCCGGATGAAGACGAGGTGGACAGCAACATAGATGAGGGAATTTCTTCTCTGTCAGGTGACACTGAGCTCACCCTGCCTGAATTCGCAGAGTTTGATGACGAAGCCTTATTCTTATTCATGGACCGTGATACCGAGCCCTGAAAATGAGACAACGAATCAATAACTTTCTTTTTCGTCCTTATTCACTTTTATTCCTGTGTGTCTGTCTTTCTTTGTTGTACACAGTTAATATAATTCAAACTTTAATCACATAATCACAAAAACAAGCCCATCAGCAGAACTGTCTTCACTTGTTTGCTAATTGATTTGAAGGTGCCGCAGTCTGCATTCCTCAGGTTCACAAGTTCACAAGAACATGCTCCTCTATCCTCCTCCTCCAGACTCCTATTTCCATCAAAGCAGAGGGCTGGTTTACGCCCAATGAAGAAAGACTCAGCACTTGTGGGGGTGTTGTTCTACCTCTTTGCAGGTGAGTTGACGGCTCTGGGGCCATTGCTGGGAAGCTCTAATACCGGATAAAAGTGGTTTGGCCCAAATCCGAGGCGGAAATTTTTTGGTTTTTTTGCTGACTTGCTTGCTTTGAGGTGCTCTTTGGGGGGGTTCCGGCTGTTTGTGGGTCAGTTTCGGGCTCTGGGAGCACTGCTGGGACACTCTAATCTTGATTGCATTTGCTTTTCAGGAAATCCGTGGTGGTAAACCGGACTTATGGCCTAGCTACACAGCGCGTTTGGACCGAAAGGCCGAGAAATATTGTAAGTAGGAGATTTTGCTTTTGGCCTGTTTGGGGGTGTTATGCTTTTTGGCGGGTGGGTTGGCGGGTCTTGGGGCATTCCTGGGAAAGTCTAATACCGGATAGAAGTGGTTGGTACAAAAGCCACGCCGATTTTTTGTTGTTGCTATTTCTGACATTTTGCTCAATGTAGCGTTTTCGGGGGCCTGTTTGGGGGGCTTCCTGTTGTTTGTGGGTGAGTTTCGGGGTCTGTGAGCACTGATGGGACACTCTAATCTTGATTGCATTTGCTTTTCAGGAAATCCGTGGTGGTAAACCGGACTTATGGCCTAGCTACACAGCGCGTTTGGACCGAAGGCCGAGAAATATTTTAAGTATGAGATTTTGCTTTTGGCCTGTTTTGGGGTGTTATGCTTTTTGGCGGGTGGGTTGGCGGGTCTTGGGGCATTCCTGGGAAGGTCTAATACCGGATAGAAGTGGTTGGGACAAAATCCACGCCAATTTTTTTTTGCTATTTCTGATATTTTGCTCAATGTAGCGTTTTCGGGGACCTGTTTGGGGGGCTTCCTGGTGTTTGTGGGTGAGTTTCGGGGTCTGTGAGCACTGCTGGGACACTCTAATCTTGATTGCATTTGCTTTTCAGGAAATCCGTGGTGGTAAGCCGGACTTATGGCCTAGCTACACAGCGCTTTTGGACCGAAGGCCGAGAAATATTGTTAAGTATGAGATTTTGCTTTTGGCCTGTTTGGGGGTGTTATGCTTTTTGGCGGGTGGGTTGGCGGGTCTTGGGGCATTCCTGGGAAGGTCTAATACCGGATAGAAGTGGTTGGGACAAAATCCACGCCGATTTTGTTTTTGCTATTTCTGACATTTTGCTCAATGTAGCGTTTTAGGGGACCTGTTTGGGGGGCTTCCTGGTGTTTGTGGGTGAGTTTCGGGGTCTGTGAGCACTGCTGGGACACTCTAATCTTGATTGCATTCGCTTTTCAGGAAATCCGTGGTGGTAAACCAGACTTATGGCCTAGCTACACAGCGCGTTTGGACCGAAGGCCGAGAAATATTGTAAGTATGAGATTTTGCTTTTGGCCTGTTTTGGGGTGTTATGCTTTTTGGCGGGTGGGTTGGCGGGTCTTGGGGCATTCCTGGGAAGGTCTAATACCGGATAGAAGTGGTTGGGACAAAATCCACGCCAATTTTTTTTTGCTATTTCTGACATTTTGCTCAATGTAGCGTTTTCGGGGACCTGTTTGGGGGGCTTCCTGGTGTTTGTGGGTGAGTTTCGGGGTCTGTGAGCACTGCTGGGACACTCTAATCTTGATTGCATTTGCTTTTCAGGAAATCCGTGGTGGTTAGCCGGACTTATGGCCTAGCTACACAGCGCTTTTGGACCGAAGGCCGAGAAATATTGTAAGTATGAGATTTTGCTTTTGGCCTGTTTGGGGGTGTTATGCTTTTTGGCGGGTGGGTTGGCGGGTCTTGGGGCATTCCTGGGAAGGTCTAATACCGGATAGAAATGGTTGGGACAAAATCCACGCCGATTTTTTTGTGTGCTATTTCTGACATTTTGCTCAATGTAGCGTTTTCGGGGGCCTGTTTGGGGGGCTTCCTGGTGTTTGTGGGTGGGTTTCGGGGTCTGGGAGCACTGCTGGCTATGGATACTTTACTTTGCAAGAGGTTTGAAGCAAATCTATGGTGGCAGAGGGGAGTTAGGGCCTAGCTGCAGAGCGCGCGCGGAGTGATTTGGGAAATTTGCCAAAAAATGACTAAGTCCCCATTTTTGTACTTTTGCTCTTTAGCTGTTTGGGGGTCTTCTACTACTTTTCTGCTGGGTTGACGGCTCTGGGGCCATTGCTGGGAAGCTCTAATACCAGATAAAAGTTGTTTGGACCAAATCTGAGGCGGAAATTTTTTGGTGTTTCTGCTGACTTGCTTGTCTTTGAGGTGCTCTTTGAGGGGGTTCCGGCTGTTTGTGGGTGAGTTTCGGGGTCTGTGAGCACTGCTGGGACACTCTAATCTTGATTGCATTTGCTTTTCAGGAAATCCGTGGTGGTAAACCGGACTTATGGCCTAGCTACACAGCGCGTTTGGAGCGAAGGCCGAGAAATATTGTAAGTATGAGATTTTGCTTTTGGCCTGTTTGGGGGTGTTATGCTTTTTGGCGGGTGGGTTGGCGGGTCTTGGGGCATTCCTGGGAAGGTCTAATACTGGATAGAAGTGGTTGGGACAAAATCCACGCGGAAAAGCCTTTTGGCACTTTTTGTAACTTAGGGTTCGTTAGGGTTAGCCCTAGCAGCAGGATTGCATGTGTTTCGGGTGTTCTAGATTTTTGCAACTGAGTTCTGGGGTCTTAGAGCACTCGTGAGAATGTGTAATTTTGGTTGCAAGTCATTTGAAGAAAATCCATGGTGGGAAAGGGGGGATTTGGCATAGTTAAAGAAAGCCTTTGCCACTATTCTTAACTTAGGGTTCGTTAGGGTTAGCAGTATTTCTATTGCATGTGTTTGGGTGGGGGGGTTTTCGAGTCTTGGAGCGATGCTGGCTATGGATACTTTTGCTTGGTTGCTTGCAAGTGGTTTGAATACAATCCACGGTGGATAAGGGGGTATTTGGGCCTACTTTTACTTTCAAAGTACGTTTTGTCACCAGTTTTCTGCTAGGCCTCGTTTTTTGAGATTTGATTGGGGGTCTTCTACATTTTTGCGACTGGCTTTAGTAAGGGTCTGGGTGGGAGCACTGCTTGGAAGATCTAGTTTTGTTCTAAAACACAGTTTACAGTACACCTAGCTTGAGGGGAAAGATCCGCTACATTAATTTGCCCATACTTAGTTATCCTTCAAAAGGTGACTCAGACAGAGTACGCACTTTCAAAAATATTGTACTGTCTACTAGGAAAATCAAAGTGTGACTTTTTGCACTCCACAGCCTACATACCTTATATTTATTTATCAGTGGTGTTGTAATATTATATCACTTCCTGTTTTTCGTTGAATAATTACAGGCCGAGTTTCAGTCTGTGCAATGGGGAAAAAAGGATGGAGTCAGGCTTCACCTTAGCGAGCCGCAATTCAGCATCCGCCAGGCAGGCAGTGGACAGGGTGTCTTCTGGTGACCAACATTGATGGACGAAGCGTCAGATGGAATGGAGGAGTGCCGCTAATAAGAGGAATTTTTTTCTGCATGCAACTTACTTACCAATTTCAACAGGACAACTACAACAACATACAGATACAGTATCCATTGTTTCTTTCTATGACTGTGACTGCATTTCTTGGATCTCTCTCTGCTTCTGAATTGATCCCTTAACACATCACTTTGTCCACTCCACTGTCACATCTGCACCACACATAGTCATTTGTAAGTGCTCCTACGTAATTCGCAAGTCGCAGCACGCCCCAGCCCGTAGAGGACTGGGATGGCCCCAATGATGAAGCATGTCACCAAGGGCAACCCTGGTGAGTAAGGGGACACCTAGAAAAAGAGCAATTTCTCCTTTTCTATCTTCTATACCTTCCAGACCAACCCCATTGAGTGTTGTGAATGGATTTATAGTGACCAGCAAGGCTCTCAGGTATCTGGCAACAGAGACCTTACGTTGAATATAGTTATCAATATTTCCACACACGCCCTGTACTGTCGCATTCTTTCTTCCACAGTTGTCGAAAGTACTACTTACTTTTCACTGACATGCATGCAGTAGTGCATGCACTTTCAAAGATTGATGGATAGGTTTGTACCCAAAGATTTGTTTATGTTCACAATTGTTTGTCCATGCTGTGTTTTTTTTACAGGCTGTCTTCTGGTGACCAACATTGATGGACGAAGCGCCAGATGGAATGGAGGAGTGCCGCTAATAAGAGGAATTTTTTTCTGCATGCAACTTACTTACCAATTTCAACAGGACAACTACAACAACATACAGATACAGTATCCAATGTTTCTTTCTATGACTGTGACTGCATTTCTTGGATCTCTCTCTGCTTCTAAATTGATCCCTTAACACATCACTTAGTCCACTCCACTATCACATCTGCACCACACATAGTCATTTGTAAGTGCTCCTACGTAATTCGCAAGTCGCAGCATGCCCCAGCCCGTAGAGGACTGGGATGGCCCCAATGATGAAGCATGTCACCAATGGGCAACCCTGGTGAGTGAGGGGACACCTAGAAAAAGAGCAATTTCTCCTTTTCTATCTACTATACCTTCCAGACCAACCCCATTGAGTGTTGTGAATGGATTTATAGTGACCAGCAAGGCTCTCAGGTATCTGGCAACAGAGACCTTATGTTGAATATAGTTATCAATATTTCCACACACGCCCTGTACTGTCCCATTCTTTCTTCCACAGTTGTTGAAAGTACTACTTACTTTTCACTGACATGCATGCAGTAGTGCATGCACTTTCAAAGATTGATGGATAGGTTTGTACCCAAAGATTTGTTTATGTTCATAATTGTTTGTCCATGCTGTGCTATTTTTTCTTGTCTCCCAAAACCTTTCCCAAAAACCCCCGTACCCATCCATTTTTCAAACCCTAACCCTCTTCCCCCGGGCTGTGTGGGTTTGATTGATGTGTGACTAAATTACAGCAATAAATCTACACACTTGCTAGGGAGGATAAGGTGATAGCTACAGGCTGGTGAAGAAATCCGAGGATATATTCTTACTCTGCTTGACAAAGACCCATAGCTAATGTCAAAGAACTTCAACCGAATTAGTAGTTATACCTTACCATTTGTTAGGCTACAATGTGGCACTGCTCTAGTGTACTGTCACCTGCTATATTCTCTATTGTACCGTTGTATTGCTCAGGAGGACAAACCAGATTTCATTTTCTTTTTTTCATAGGCATGCAACTGCCACTGTGTCACACCACTAGTACCACCGCTATGATGAAATTTTATCCGCCCAGGATTGCCAACCTTATTCGCTGTTTCCTGTGGAGCCAGCCCTGGGTCTAGCCCTACTTTCAAACACAAATTACAGGTAAGATAAGCATTTGGTGGGAGGGAGTATAATGGAGTATTAGGAGAGACGAGAGACTGACGGTAGTACTACTAAAGTCCTAGGACTCTTGAATTCACTTCACTTACTCTGTGAGAGGCACTTAGTGTTGAAAACATTTGGGCATTTACACTTAAAGGAAGAAAATGGAACTAAACTTTCAGGAAAACAAAGTTACTGTTAAACCCCCACCCACCAGGCAAGCAGTAAAAAACAGGTATGCTCAGATAAAGTTTGAAAAAGTATATTTATATCCCTAACAAAATAATCTCCCGCAAGACCCTCCCTAGCCCCAACGGTTGTCCTTTAAAAGTCCCAAACCCAACTCCCGATTCCCACCCCCCAAAAGTCTCTAAAAAAGGGGCAAGGGACACTATGGGTGGATGCTGTTTACTTTTTGGGCCAGGGCATCATGCTCCTGGCGGAGCAAGGCGTGCTCTACGCGGAGCCCCTCCAACACGTTTGTAACGTGGTGGAGCTCCTGCTGAAGGCGGGACACCCTCAGGGTACTGCGGCGCAGGCGTGCCTTGCAGTTAGAATGGCTGTGAGAGGCAGCTGTTGTCCTTGCTGCTCGGCTTTGGCGTTTGGCTTTGGCAGCCAGTCTCAGTCTGGCTGGAGCACTGTGCTGGGTGGCAGCCCCTGGGGGCATGGAGGCCGATGCAGACGACGTTGTTGTTGTGGTCGACTGCACACTTTCGTCGTCCTCCAGGGCCACCAGCCGCCGATATTCTGCAACAGTGGCAGCGATCCTCCATTGCC
The DNA here is from genome assembly GCF_964263255.1 of Lissotriton vulgaris. Lineage (NCBI taxonomy): Eukaryota > Metazoa > Chordata > Amphibia > Caudata > Salamandridae > Lissotriton > Lissotriton vulgaris. The sequence goes on from NC_141691.1 coordinate 1,501,041,831, forward strand.
GGGCCGCTCTAGCCAGCTCCTTCCTCCTTGTTTGTTTGGAAGGAGCATCTATATGAAGAAAGAAAGACATAGTCTGTAACCAATGCTCTTTAAGATTAACTCAATCATTCAGCAGAAATTTGTGTTGCAGTACAACTAGCAACTTGCAAGCGCATTACATAACTATTGAGGCCAGTATCTATCTAACCTCCCACTTCTTCATCCTTGCTCTAACATTAGTGGGAGTTTAAGGAACAAATTCTACGAGCACTATGGACTTCCGTTGGAGTCGACTATGAAAGTACACCAGTCTTATTCTTCTTCTTGTCTCTTGTTTAGGAAAATTGGTACGCTATCTTCTGCAAGCCGGCATAATGCCAGCGCAGTGAACTTGCACCCGAGAAAAAGAGACGCACGCCATGATGAGTGACCTAGACTTGCGTTACTGTACAGGTCCAGTACATGCAGGTGGTGAAGCTCTTACTTTTCTATTACGGGTGGCACTGAGAATACTCTGTTACAAGGGCTACTGCTTAATTAATTTAACTTTCACCCTACAGTGCAAATGAGTACTAGAAATGGAAAAATGAAGAAGATAAACAATCTGATTATCTATCACTTCACATGGGATGTTTTTGCTTACATATGGGATGACTTTAGGTGCTTTGCTTTTTATTGAGTGACCAGTGATACATCCACACATGAATGACTGAGTACTACTAAACTTATTAAGAGAGGTAGGGAGTGGCCACCGTAATAACCGGATCTATGCTGTGCTTGCAATACAAACTACTGCTACTATTGATGGTAGTATTTGGACAAAATTACAACTTCTTTTCCTTGCCTTTCCTACACTGGAACGGACGTGCGGGTGCAGTGTTACATGCTCTTCAAAGTTACACTTAGTTCATCCACTGACCGTCTACTCTCTCTAGATCATGGGTACTCACAAACTTTCTCTCAGGGGCTAAATTTACAGTGTAGTTTGTGGCCGAGGGCCGCACTGGTGGGGGCGGAGTCAGAGGGGGCGGGGCTAAAGCAAAACGAAAACTTGTGACCATGAGGTTGCACACAGGTCCCTGCAGCAGGTGCCTTCATCCACTGAGCCACCAGACCCAGCATTTACATACATCTCTCTCCCTCCTGCTCTCCCTCCTGCCCTCCCTCTCCCTCCCCCTCTGTCATCTCACTGTGTGTGTGTCTGTCTGTGTCAGCCTTCAGCCCGGGCTGAGATAGCTTCCTCAACGCGCACACACAGACAGCCACACCAAAGTACTTAACAGGTCTTTAAAATTCCATTAACATATTATTGAGGCTTTGTTTGTTGTAGCGCCCCTGCATCTCCACCCTGACAATCACTGCTTGCCCGGCCACACAGAGCAGAAGCTTTGTTCTATTTCACCTCTTTGTGGCCCTGCATCTCCACTCTGCTCTGTGGGGGCCGGGGGAGCAGTGATTGTCTGCAAGGTCTGCGCACCGCCAAGGAAGGCTTGCCGGGCCGCCACCGGCCCGCGGGCCGTACTACGAGTACCCCTGCTCTAGATACACATATGCTATCTAAGAGTCAGATAGTAGCATGATCCAGGTATATGGACACATACAGTTTCTGTGTCACCCACCCAGGCTGTTGTCCTTCCACCAATCATTGCTTCATCATTCACCCAGCCATGCATCTCATATTCTTTCCTTCCCAGCCACGTCTTCAATCTCAATAAGTAAGGAATATATAAGAGCTTACCTCTGCCCGCCACCACCACCGTCTCAACTCTCACAGCCGGCACTGGAACCGCCGCCTCCTCCCCTGAAGAATTGCCCTCCGCCTCCGTGTCGAGCACCACCACCTCCGTGTTGGCCCCGCCACCAGATGTTCCACCTACAAAGTACATTTAAGAATGTTAGACTAAACCACTCACTAGTATTTGGTCTAGGAATGAAGACATGTGAAAACAATGTAATTTGTGACTGTGTACTCTAAAGTAAAACATTTTTTCCCTTTTTCCAGGGAAGGGTGTTGTCTTGCTGCACTTTTTGGCACAACTGATGAAGGCTGGCTTTTTAACACGCACCATTTTTCTCCACACAGACAGAAGATGGACTTCTAACAACAAGATCAAGTTGAAACAAGGTGAGAGCTCGGTTCGACCACAAGAAATGTCTTCAATTAATCGTCAGCACTAACCACTTTTCCATTCTCAGTTAAACGTTTAGTTTTTTTTATTATGACTTCATTTTAATAAATGTGTTTACTTTTAATAAAGCTTTTAATTTTAAATAGACTCTGTGTTTTTTGGTCCAGACTAGAGTGACTGAGCGAAAGGTTTTGTAATTTTTGCAAGCATGAGTCCGTGCCTCTGACACTTCTTGACTCTGACTCCGAGTCCGTACTCTTTAGCTACGTTGGATAATGATGATTGGGGATCAATCATCGATGAATTCAGGAGGTAAATGACTGTGCCACACTATGTAGTCAGTCAGTAAGGACATTGGGGGTTCAAAGTCTGTTATCACAGAGGTATGTGGAAACTCTAACAGCACCTATTATAATTGATAAGCAATGCACTATTTATTGTCCATAGTTCTGTTTCTGCAGAAGAATTTTCCCCTCAACAGTAGTGGTATGGATTGTCCTCCTATCCAAACCAAAAGGTAGTATCTTATTCTTTCTTGGTGGTCATTCAAATTTTATAGTTGGGAATTTTCAAAGCAGATAGAACACTTCAAAAGACATTATGGACAATCCCAGAGGACTGCACTGCACTAAGTTGATAGAGCTATTGCTGACTAGAATGGGAGTTTCGCCAACCGTGCAATCTTAGTTAGCTACACAGACAGACTAATAAGAATAATCTAGTAATACCACAGGGAGTCATAGTAGAGGCAGGATAGGAATTTAGATACAGTCTACAAGAAGATCAAAGACGATTTTGAAAAAATCAAATGAGGAACGCTAGGAAAAATAGGTACTAGTCTAAAATGAAAACTTACTGGGGCCAGCAAAGGAGCCCTCGCCTGCCCGATCCTGGCCCTGTTCAACAGCATCCGCCGCCTGCTGCTCCTGTGTCCCCTCGCCCCTGGGGGGAGCTGACGTACAACTTGAAAGAAAGAACAGAAAACATGGATGATTGTTGCTTGTCAATGTCAACCAAATCAAACATTTCAAAACAACAATAACAAAATATTTCAGCGAAATTATATTGATTAGGGTTAGTTTTCATTGATTTGCGGACCTGCGACTTCGAAAGTCACGTAACTCACTAAACAAAGTACTGAAAGGTTCACCTAGGACTGGCAGGCAGCAGTCCGCAGGCAAGACGCAAAGTGACAGACAAACTCCATTGTGATTTCAGTCAGATCAGTGACAACACTAACAGTTGCCTGCTACATAACCAGTCATTTAAATAGTCAAACTATCAATCCACCGCCACTATTTTTCTTATTGTCAGGGGTACAAAGGAAGGGGCAGATTTAAGCCACTTGCGGCTCTTTTGCTCTGTTCTTGCGTGACTTTTGTGACGCAGCAGCTAAACAAAAGAGGCGCCATGGTGCGGCGTATAATATTATAACAACGTGACGCATTTGGGAGATGCATCCCGTTATAAAGCCCTGCGCCATCAGGGGGCGTTCCGGCGCAAGGGAGGGCATTCCTGCTCTGGAACACATCCTAAAAGTGGCTGAGGGAAATCTACAAAATTTCAATCAGTCACCTTTAGGACAATGATGCGTCACACAAACCCTGCACCTGCTTGAAGCAGACGTACGGCTTGACCCAGCATTGGGGAGATAGGGTACCCCAGAGCATTGCTGGAGCTGCGCCATCGTTGCGACGCAACTCATGTAAGTAAAGCTTCGGTGACGTTTTGGGCCCATAGTGCGCCGCATTGCAAATACGGCGCACCATGTTTGGTGGTGGTAGCGGGCCGCACAATTACTGGCGCATCCCTGCTACTTTGCAGGGATGCGACGGTAATTGCAATTCTGCCCCTTAGGGGCATACTTACTTACGCGTTCTGGCGCATCTCCAGAGATGCGCCAGATCAAATGCGTCACGCAAAACTACCCTTGCGACACGGCAGATGCGCCTCATTTACAATGCGGCGCGCCCTGGCGCAAGGGTAGGCACTTGCGTGATGCATCTCGTCACGTAAGAGCGGCGCATCGCTGGAGTCACGTCGCCAACGCAATGCAACTCCAGTAATGCTCAGGGCCACCATATACTTAACATGCTGTGTCAGTCCTTACGCCTGCTTCAAGCAGGCATAAGGAATTGAATTGACGTAGCAGCGTCGCAGAAGGGCCTGCGTTAAATCTTGTAGATTTCACGCAGGCACTTTTGTGAGGCGCACAGCCGCAGGACCGCCCACCCTGCGTACTAGGAATGCACCCATTGTGGCGCAGGCCCATGGCTTTATAACGTTACGCATCTCCCTAGATGCGTCACGCTGTAAATGACTCGCAGGGATGCGCCACGTTTACGCCGCTGTTGCTTCACGCAAGGCAACGTAAACGTGGCGCAAGGGGCTTGTACATGTAATCTGCCCCCTAGTGTCTAGCATTACGCAGTTCTGTAAAGTACACTCATACATAATTGTAACTCAGGCCAATGAGACCACAAAATAGAAAACAAATAAGCATAGTAGCAACGCCACTGAGAAGGAGAGCAGTGCACCTGAAATGCACAGAAGATTTTGAAATATAATTTAACTACAATGTAATCGCCAGCAGCATTATTGGCTTGCTCCATGTAAAAAACAAATATTTAGAATACAACAACACAGAGCAGGAGAAAACATAGTAGTGAGTGATGAAATAGCTACTACCACTCACCAAGCACGGGGATCTCCAAGCCGAGCTGGTCCAGCAGGTCGCGCTCCCTGTCCAGGACGTCCGTCCAGCGGTGGGTGACCTGGCTGTAGGTGCGCTGGACCCCGGAGAGTTGGGACATGGCCCAGCACACCTTCTGCCACCGCTTCCGGCGCTCCCGGATGTTGTAGCCGCGGGCCGCGATCCTGCCGCCTCCCGCGATGGTCCTGGGCAGGCGGCGCTGGACGAAGTAGACCAGCGCGCCCACTTCCTCCGGGCTGAAGATCTCCCGTCGTGTCACCTGCTCCCCCCTCAATCGCCCGCATGCTGTCCTGGCACAGGGTCCAGGACTCCTCCTCCCCGCCGCCGCTGCGTCCCTCAAGTGCCTGGGCAGCTTCACGGCGCCTGGCATCACCATGGTCTGGGCAGGTAAGGTAGGAAGTAGAAAATTAAGAAGGAATAGGATAGGGAAGAAGAAAAGAAAAGAGTTTAAAAAGTAGTTTAAAAGTAAACAAAAATAGCAGAAAAGACAAAAATATACAGCTAGGAAAAGAGAGGGATAGATAAGAAGCAAAATCGTTAGAAAAAAAACTGAAAACAAGCAAAGGATGGCAAAGATAGCAAGAGGATAAACACCATGCCCAGACACAGGAAATGAATAAAAACAAGATGGCCGCCCGTTCACGAGCGCGAAAGTAAGTTCGCACGCAATTTTCCTCGCGATCTCGTGCGAACTTGTACTCGCAATGCGCTTACCTCGCGAGATTATACATAGCGGGCGGAAACGGAAATACGTCACGCAAACAAAATGGCCGCGCCCGTACTCGACCTTGGGGTAAATTCGCGTGTTGCGCTGCAAGCGGCTCGCGAATACTGCAAAAAAACTCACGAAAAAACACGCTGCAAAAAAATATAAAGCTCATTCGCACGAATTGGCGGCTTCCGCGGTCGGTTTCGCACAATGCCGAGCCTCGCAAATAGTGCGAAATTACCGAAAAACGATTTCTGCAAAAGCAAAACAAATGAGCAGGTGCAAAAGGTCAATCTCATGATTTGTAACGATTCCCTGTTGTGCTTCCTGAGGGGGCCCACCAGAATTCGGTTGCCTGCTTGCAACAATTGTGTGACCCTGCTATGACCTTAACTGTATGCCACAAAGGTCCTGATTTACAGCTAAGGGAGCAGACAAGCAAGTGCTAGGCTGGAACTTCAAATTCAGTGACACATTAATTAGCCCCTAATTCATTATTGTCAGTTGGGGCAGGGCAGGTGTTGTTAATAAACTAACCCCAAATTAATTCATGTCAGTTGTAGCAGGGCAGGTGTGCTTGCTTTTCCCCCCCATCTTCTACAGTGATGATGAACCAGAGGGTGGCATTGATGTAACAGAGGGTGGCATGGGTCAAAGAGAGGGTGGCAGTGGTGAAACAGAGGGTGCCGGGAGGCTGTGATGATGAACCAGACGTAGAAACAACATAGTCGCGACCGTTGCGAGCCGACAAGTAAGTTTGCAATTGCGAACTACTACCAAATCCTCGCGAACTGGCAGAAACACGTGCGAACACAAAAAAAAACCGCAAATTCGCGGGAATTCGCGGATTTTGCGGATTGTGAGTTTGCAAATTCGCTAAATTCGCGAACGCCAGATTCGCAAAATTCACCCATACTTACTACCAGTACTGTAGTAACCCAGTCACTGTCTATGCACTTGGAGAATGACTCAAGCATTCAGACAAGCAGTGGTATAGTCAAATGTGCACAATGTTTACAGTCCTCTAACCCCTTGCATACTACTGAGTCAGACCTGAAAAAGTGCAGGGAATAGTAAAGCTTGTCTGGAATCACACTGTGAGCCCTTGTCCACTTCTACAATCATCTTGACACAAGTATGTCCTTTTCTAATCTCTCTGCTGACACATAAGCACTTATAAATGTATCCTACTGTCAACTACTAGCAGTCTGGGAACCCAGTAAATGTCTATGCAGTTGGAGAATGAGTTAGGCATTCAGACAATCAGTGGTACACAGTCAAATGTGCACAATGTATGCTGTCCTCTAAACCCTTTCAGACTACTGAGTGAGTCCTGTAAAAGTCCAGGGAATAGTCACGCTTGTCTGGAATCACACTCTGAGTCTGTGTCCACTACTCCAATCATTCTGACAGAAGCATGTCCTTGTCTAATCTCCCCGCTGAAACATAGGCACTTATAAACGTATCCTGTTGTCGACTACTAGCACTCTTAGTACCCAGTCACTGTCTAAACACTTGGAAAATGAGTCAGGCATTCAGAAGGCAGTGGTACACTCAAATGTGCACAATGTATATGGACCCCTAATCCCTTGCAGACTACTGAGTCAGTCTTGCAAAAGTCCAGGGAATAGTCATGCTTCTCTGAAGAAACACTGTGAGACTGTGTCCACTCCTACAATCAGGCTGACAGAAACATGTCATTATCTAATCTCTCTGCTGAAATGTTAGCGCATGTAAACTTATTCTGCAGTCAACTACTAGTACTGTAGGAACAAAGTCACTGTCTATGCACTTGGAGAATGATTTAGGCCTTCAGACAAGCAGTAGTACAGTCAAATGTGCACAATGTATGCTGACCCCTAACCCCTTGCAGACTAATGAATGAATCCTGCAAAAGTACAGGGAATAGTCATGCTTGTCTGGAATCACACTGTGAGTCTGTGTCCACTTCTACAATCATCCTGACAGAAGCATGTCCTTATCAAATCTCTCTGCTGAAACATAAGCGCTTATAAACTTAACCTGCTGTCAACTACTAGTACTGTGGGAACAGAGGGGCATATTATCAAGGGGGTTTATCTCTGCTTTTTTGGCTTTAAAAGCCAAGAAAGCGGAGATAAAATTATCCCCCTATTACCTAGCTGTCGCTAACACCAGTTAGAGACGGATGTACCATGTTACAACGCATACCATTACAACTACCTACTGTTACAACGCGACCATTACAACGCATACCATTACAACGCATAGCGCTTTGAGGTGCTGGATAGTGGTAAGTATAATTTACTATTCTAACTCCAGTCCCCGTGGACCCTAGGGAAGGTGTTGGATAGTAAATTATACTTATTCCCTATCCTAGAGCGCCCCCCAGTGCAATGCGTTGTAATGGTATGCGTTGTAAAAGTCGCGTTGTAACAGTGTTGCGTTGTAACAAATGCGTTGTAACAGGTGTATACCGTTAGAGACAGCTAGTAGGAGATAGCGACCAACTTGGGCCCCACTTTGCATGTCAGTGATATTTATCACTAATGACATGCAAAGTGGGCGTGCCAAGATGTTAGCGACTGGAAACAGTCTCTAACATCGCTATCTCCTATTACCAACTTTTGGAGATATTCGCGCTAAGCGCGAATATCTCCAAAGGCTAACACCTGCCCTGCGCAGTTCTTAGCCATGTTATCCAATGGGAGGTGGATAACATGGCTAAAAGCCTTAGCTCGGCAATGCATGAATATCCCTGACTTTTCAGCGATATTCATGCATTGCGGCTGATTTTTATCGCATTTGCGATAAACCTTGGTAATACCAAGGTTTATTTGCGCTAAAAATCGCCGCAGCTCAGCGGTAAATTTTTGTCTCTAACCAAGCAATAGCGATAATTATCGCTATTGCTTGGTAATATGCCCCTGAGTCACTGTCTATGCACTTGTAGAGTGACTCAGGCATTGAGGTAAGCAGTGGCATAGACAAATGTGCACAATGTATGCGGTCAACTAACCCCTTACAGACTACTGAGTCGGTCCTGCAAAAGTCCAGGGAATAGTGATGCTTATCTGGAATCACACTGTGAGTCTGTGTCCACTTCTACAATCCTCCTGACAGAAGCATGTCCTTTTCTAATCTCTCTGCTTACACATGAGTGCTTAAAAACTTATCCTGCTGTCATCTACTAGTAGTCTGGGAACTCAGTTACAGTCTATTCACTTGGAGAATGAGTCAGGCATTCAGACAAGCAGTGGTACAGTCAAATGTGCACAATGTATGCGGACCCCTAACCCCTTTCAGACTTCTGAGTCAGTCCTGCAAAAGACCAGGATAAAGTCATGCTTGTCTGGAATCAAACTGTGTGTCTGTGTGTACTCCTACAATCATCCTGACAGAGGCATGTCCTTTTCTAATCTTCTGCTGACAAATAAACACTTATAAACGTATCCTGCTGTCAACTACTAGTACTGTAGGAACCCAGTCACTGTCTATGCACTAGGAGAACGACTCAGGATTTGAGACAAGCAGTGCTATAATCAAATGTGCAAAATGTATGCAGTCCCCTAACCACTTGCAGACCACTGAAGGGTGTCCTGCAAACGTCGAGGGAATAGTCATGCTTGTCTGGAATCACACTGTGAGTCTGTGTCCTCTCCTACAATCATGCTGACAGAAGCATGTCCTTCTCTATTCTCTCTGCTGAAACATAAGTGCTCATAAACTTATCCTGCTGTCAACTACTAGCAGTCTGGGAACCCATCACTGTTTTTGCAGTTCGAGAATGAATCAGGCATACAGACAAGCAGTGGTACAGTCAAATGTGCACAACATATGCGGAGCACCTAACCCCTTGCAGACTACTGAGTCAGTCCTGGAAAATTCAAGGGAATAGCCATGCTTCTCTCAAATCACACTGTGAGTCTGTGTCCACTCCTACAATCATGCTGACAGAAGCATGTCCTTATCTAATCTCTCGGTTGAAATATGAGCATGAGCACTAATAAACTTATCCTGCTGTCAACTACTAGTACTGTGGGAACGCAGTTACAGTCTATGCATGTGGAGAATGAGTCAGGCATTCAGACAAGCAGTGGTACAGTCAAATGTGCACAATATATGTGGTCCCCTAACCCCTTGCAAACTACTGAGTCAGTTCTGCAAATTTCCAAGGACTGGTCATGCATGTCTGGAATCACACTGGGAGTCTGTGTTTACTCCTACAATCATCCTGTCAGAAGCATGTCCTTTTCTACTCTCTCTGTTGACACATAAGCACTTATAAACATACCCTGCTGTCAACTACTAGTACTGTAGGAACCCAGTCACTGTATATGCACTTAAAGGATGACTCAGGTATTGAGAAGAGCAGTGGTATAGCCGAACGAACACAATGTTTGCGGTCCCCTAACCCCTTGCAGACTACTGAGCAGGACTGCAAAGGTCCAGGGAATAGTCATGCTTGTCTGGAAACACACTGTCAGTCTGTGTCCACTCCTACAATCATCTTACCAGAAGCATGTCCATATCTAATCTCTCTGTTGACAAATAAATTCTTATTAACTTACCCTGTTTTCATCTACTAGCAGTCTGGGTAACCAGTTACTGTCAATGCCGTTGGAGAATGAGTCAGCATTCAGACAAGCAGTGGTACAGTCAACTGTGCACAATGTATGCGGACCCCTAACCCCTTGCAGACTAATGAATGAATCCTGCAAAAGTCCAGGGAATAGTCATGCTTGTCTGGAATCACACAATGAGTCTGTGTCTACTTCTACAATCATCCTGACAGAAGCATGCCCTTTTCTAACCTCTCTGCTGAAACATAAGTGCTCATAAACTTATCCTGCTGTCAACTACTAGCAGTCTGGGAACCCATCACTGTTTTTGCAGTTCTAGAATGAATCAGGCATACAGACAAGCAGTGGTACAGTCAAATGTGCACAACATATGCGGAGCACCTAACCCCTTGCAGACTACTGAGTCAGTCCTGGAAAATTCAAGGGAATAGCCATGCTTCTCTCAAATCACACTTTGAGTCTGTGTCCACTCCTACAATCATGCTGACAGAAGCATGTCCTTATCTAATCTCTCGGTTGAAATATGAGCATGAGCACTAATAAACTTATCCTGCTGTCAACTACTAGTACTGTGGGAACCCAGTTACAGTCTATGCATGTGGAGAATGAGTCAGGCATTCAGACAAGCAGTGGTACAGTCAAATGTGCACAATATATGTGGTCCCCTAACCCCTTGCAAACTACTGAGTCAGTTCTGCAAATTTCCAAGGACTAGTCATGCTTGTCTGGAATCACACTGGGAGTCTGTGTTTACTCCTACAATCATCCTGTCAGAAGCATGTCCTTTTCTACTCTCTCTGTTGACACATAAGCACTTTTAAACGTACCCTGCTGTCAACTACTAGTACTGTAGGAACCCAGTCACTGTATATGCACTTAAAGGATGACTCAGGTATTGAGAAGAGCAGTGGTATAGCCGAACGAACACAATGTTTGCGGTCCCCTAACCCCTTGCAGACTACTGAGCAGGACTGCAAAGGTCCTGGGAATAGTCATGCTTGTCTGGAAACACACTGTCAGTCTGTGTCCACTCCTACAATCATCTTACCAGAAGCATGTCCATATCTAATCTCTCTGTTGACAAATAAATTCTTATTAACTTACCCTGTTTTCATCTACTAGCAGTCTGGGTAACCAGTTACTGTCAATGCCGTTAGAGAATGAGTCAGCATTCAGACAAGCAGTGGTACAGTCAACTGTGCACAATGTATGCGGACCCCTAACCCCTTGCAGACTAATGAATAAATCCTGCAAAAGTCCAGGGAATAGTCATGCTTGTGTGGAATCACACAGTGAGTCCGTGTCTACTTCTACAATCATCCTGACAGAAGCATGTCCTTTTCTAACCTCTCTGCTGAAACATAAGTGCTCATAAACTTATCCTGTTGTCAACTACTAGCAGTCCGGGAACCCATCACTGTTTTTGCAGTTCGAGAATGAATCAGGCATACAGACAAGCAGTGGTACAGTCAAATGTGCACAACATATGCGGAGCACCTAACCCCTTGCAGACTACTGAGTCAGTCCTGGAAAATTCAAGGGAATAGCCATGCTTCTCTCAAATCACACTTTGAATCTGTGTCCACTCCTACAATCATGCTGACAGAAGCATGTCCTTATCCAATCTCTCGGTTGAAATATGAGCATGAGCACTAATAAACTTATCCTGCTGTCAACTACTAGTACTGTGGGACCGCAGTTACAGTCTATGCATGTGGAGAATGAGTCAGGCATTCAGACAAGCAGTGGTACAGTCAAATGTGCACAATATATGTGGTCCCCTAACCCCTTGCAAACTACTGAGTCAGTTCTGCAAATTTCCAAGGACTAGTCATGCTTGTCTGGAATCACACTGGGAGTCTGTGTTTACTCCTACAATCATCCTGTCAGAAGCATGTCCTTTTCTACTCTCTCTGTTGACACATAAGCACTTATAAACGTACCCTGCTGTCAACTACTAGTACTGTAGGAACCCAGTCACTGTATATGCACTTAAAGGATGACTCAGGTATTGAGAAGAGCAGTGGTATAGCCGAACGAACACAATGTTTGCGGTCCCCTAACCCCTTGCAGACTACTGAGCAGGACTGCAAAGGTCCAGGGAATAGTCATGCTTGTCTGGAAACACACTGTCAGTCTGTGTCCACTCCTACAATCATCTTACCAGAAGCATGTCCATATCTAATCTCTCTGTTGACAAATAAATTCTTATTAACTTACCCTGTTTTCATCTACTAGCAGTCTGGGTGACCAGTTACTGTCAATGCCGTTGGAGAATGAGTCAGCATTCAGACAAGCAGTGGTACAGTCAACTGTGCACAATGTATGCAGACCCTTAACCCCTTGCAGACTAATGAATGAATCCTGCAAAAGTCCAGGGAATAGTCATGCTTGTCTGGAATCACACAGTGAGTCTGTGTCTACTTCTACAATAATCCTGACAGAAGCATGTCCTTTTCTAACCTCTCTGCTGAAACATAAGTGCTTATAAACTTATCATGCTGTCAACTACTAGCACTGTAGGAGCCCCGCCACTGTGTATGCCCTAGGAGAATGACTCAGGCATTGAGCTAATCAGTGGTATAGTCAAGTGTGCACAATGTGTGCAGCCTCCTAACCCTTTGCAGACTACTGAGTGAGTCCTGCAAAAGTTGAGGGAATAGTCATTCTTGTCTGAAATAACACTCTGAGTCTGCGTCCACTCCTACAATCATCCTGACAGAAGCATGTCCTTTTCTAATCTCTCTGTTGACACATAAGCGCTTATAAAATTATCGTGCTGTCGCCTACTATTACTGTAGGAACCCAGTCACTGTCTATGCACTTGGAGTATGATTCAGGCATTCAGACAAGCAGTGGTATAGTCAAATGTGCAAAATGTATGCGGTCTTCCAACCCCTTGCAGACTACTGGTCAGCCCTGCAAATGTTCAGGGAATAGTGAAGCTTGTCTGGAATCACACTGTGAGCCTTTGTCCACTTCTACAATCATCCTGACAGAAGCATGTCCTTTTCTAATCTCTCTGCTGACACATAGGAACTTACAAACCTATCCTGCTGTCAACTACTAGCAGTATGGGGACTAAGGTACTGTCTATGCAGTTGGAGAAGGAGTCATGCATTCAGACAAGCAGTCGTTCAGTCAAATGTGAACAATGTTTGCGGACTCCTAACGCTTGCAGACTACTGAGTCAGTCCTGCAAAAGTCCAGGGTATAGTCATGCTTGTCTGGAATCACACTGTGAGTCTGTGTGTACTCCTACAATCATCCTGACAGAGGCAAGTCCTTTTCTCATCTCTCTGCTGACAAATAAGCACTTATAAACTTATTCTGCTGTCAACTACTAGTACAGTTGGAACTATCCCTGGGCGTAGTATGCGTAGTCGCGCTAAGTGAAACTACGCGAAGACGTTCTTGCACTACGCGAGCTTCGCGTAGCTTCGTGAGCGTGCGTAGTAGCTTGCTGGGCCCGTTTGCGAGCTGTTTTTTTTGCTCGGGAGCGCGTAGTGCGTGTTCGGGGCGCTGTCTGGGTGTTCGGGGGATTGTAGCATGCGACCTTACCCATGCGGTGGGCTATGGGCGCGGCCATCTTGTTTTTTCAATTATCCCGCCCGCTTGCGTCCCCTATTTCCTCTTCTGGGTCGCGTATAATGTGTTCGAGTGGTGCACCTCTTGTTCGGGAACACAACTACTTGTTCACGCTGACAAAGTGCGTGTTCGCGTGAAATCGCGCGCGAACTTACCCACGTGGTCGTGATGGGCGCGGCATTCTTGTTTTTCACACTCTATGCTATGGTTCTGGGCCTAGTTTTCTATCCACCTTTTATCTTTGCAATCTTTACCTATTTTCACAGTTTTTCTTACTTTTTTTTACTTATCATCTATCTCTCTCTGTCCCTAAGTTTATATTTAGCATTTTATTTCTACTTTTCGCTCTTTTGTTAACTTTTCTACTGTTTTATTTTACTTCTTTATTTAAGCTCATACTTATTCCCCCTAACTAGTTTTTTTCCTTTTGTTCTAACTTTTCTTTTCCACCTCCACCTCCACCCCAGAACCATGGCAAAGGGGAGTAGCAGAACCGGCTTGAAGGGCAAGGCGCCTGCGCCCAAGAGCTGGCTGCCTTGCGGCAAAATGCGACCTGCAGGTGTGAAGACCCAGAATCTTTTTGGGGAGGCGGAGGTGGCCGCCCTGTTTTTTTTTATCCAGCGCCACCTCCCCTTGACCTTGACAGCAGGCGGCAGGCCAGGCTCTGGTTACCTCCCAGAGGAGCATCACCGCCGGTGGGCAAAGGTGCGCCGGGCAGTCTACCGTCGCACGGATATCCGGGGCACCCACTAGCAGCTGGCCCACCGGGGGGCAGACATTCTAGACAGGGAGCAGGACCTGTTGGAGCTGCTAGGTGTCGAGGTCGTGGGGCTTGGTGAGTAGCTAGTAATATTAATAATATAATATATAATCTAGTAGTATAAGTATTGTGTATAATTCTTGGACCAATAAGTAACACGATTACTGGTGCGCTTAGTTACATTGCAGATCAATTCCATCTCAAAATCTTCTGTTATTGTATGACACAGGTGCTGCTCGCCACTTCTCTTACTGGTTTGTAACTTTGCGCTAGCTTGGGCTGGTGATTTTTGATGTTAGAGTTTTTAGAGAACTGAAGTTAGTTAATGCTATTGCTAGAGTCTAGTCCTTACATTGTCCTTTAGTGAAATAGTGGTGGATGGATAGTATTAGTTCATATTTTTTTAACGGTCTGCATGACGCCTCCTCTGTCACTGAATGCTTAGTTAGTTCTTATTCATCCCACCCCTCCATAGAACCGGTTTGAAGTTTGTTTACTGAGTGGTAGGCTTAGCAGCAATAGCATGGTCACGTCAGTCAGTAGCAGTTCATATGACGCAAGCAATCAACAATTCCGTGTATGCACAAATCTATGCATGTGTCCTCCATCTCATCCATGCATGTTTGTGGGCAAAAATAAAATGGAAATGCCGACTTACATAACAATTGGCCCATCTGGATTCCGGAATAGGTGGTGTAGGTCAGATGGTACAGGCTTCGTTAGTATATTCTGCAATCAGAATGTTTATGGAACATTTGATTAGTGTTCTATAAGTAGACGGTCTGTGAATCCGGCAAGCCAGTAGTCATTTATACCTCAAAATCTATTTTATTGGAATTGTTGTTTCCTAAAATGTTTGAGAGGATTTTTGAATGATATCTTTGTTTCACAGCACTCAATGTTTCTCTTTCTTTATTATTTCATATATGATCAGCAGTGGCACCACCCAGGAGCAATAAGACGGGGTCCGAGTCGGCGGGACAACCACAAGAGCAGCGCTCCTCTACAGAGGATCCTGCTGCTGGCCCCAGTAAGTCCTACAGTGCTTATATTATTAACAATTATATTTCCCTAACTTTTTAACGCACCTTATTTTTTCAAACCTATTAAGCCTCCTTCCTAATTCAATGTTAGCAAAACCTTCTTTGGTCTGCAATTGGTTTTCCAAATTTTGGGTATCCAATGCCATCCCTGACTTTCAGTTCCTTCAAACTGCCTCTGCCCTATGACTCTCTGTGCTACTACTATTAGACTGTGTGTAGCTAAGCTTGCCCTGTTGGCCACTCTTTAGTTAAGGTATTCTTTTGAATAATACTTTGATAGAATAGCTGTAGCCACTGGGTCCACTCCTGTCTTTTGCGTTGTCCTCTGTAATCTCTAGTCTATGTCAATTCCCACCAACAAAATGCGCAACCAGATGTTTGCCTACTAATTTTGGTTCAGTTAGTATACTACTACTACTGTTGTGGTTATTATTCTCTGCACATACAGAATTATGCACAAGAAAATAGGATGTTGGTGATAGGGAGGTTGGACCTTACTTCTTACACCTTACACCCTAGTCACAGAACTAAGCATGGGCGAATTTTGCGAATCTGGCGTTCATAAATTTGCGTATTTGCGAACTCGCAATCCGCAAAATCCACGAATTCTCGGGAATTTGCGGATTTTTTTTTTGTGTTCGCAAGGGTTTCTGCCAGTTCGCGAGGGTTTTGTACCAGTTCGCAATTGCAAACTTACTTGTCAGCTCGCAACGCTCGCGACTATGTTGTTTCTACGTCTGGTTCATCATCACAGGGTCACAGCACCCTCTGTTTCACCACTGCCATCCTGTTTCACCCATGCCGCCCTCTGGTACATCAATGCCACCCTCTGGTTCATCACTGTAGATTATGGGAAGGAAAAGCAAGCACACCTGCCCTGCTTCAACTGAGATGAATTAATTTGGGGTTGATTTATTAATGTGTAACTGTTTTAAAATTCCAGTCTGGCACCAGCTTCCTTATCTGTAATTTGCTTTCTGATGCAATGCAAAAAAAATTTCCAGGACCTTTGTGGCCTACTTGTAGCTATTCTATGAGCCTGCTGTGAGGGTCAGAGCAGGGTCATAGAATTGTTGCAACTAGCAACTGAACTCTGGAGGGGCCCCAGTCAGGAAGTACTACAGGGAATGGTTACTAATGATGAGTTTGAACTTTTGCACCTGCTGAGTGCTTTCAGTTTTGCAAAACTCGTTTTTCTGCAATTTTGCGGGATTCGCGGGGCGCGAACTCGCGCGAGATCGAATTCGGAAGCCGCGAATTCGTGCAAACTTGCGATTTGTTTTTTTGCGGTGTGTTAGTTCGCAAGGTTTTGTGCGTTTTAGCGAGCCGCTTGTAGCGCAACGGCGCGAAGTTACCCTCACGGTCGTTCATGGGCGCGATGTGTAATCTCGCAAAGTGTGCGGCTCGCTAGCACAATTTCGCGTGTGATCGCGAGGAAAATCTTGTGCGAACTTACCCACGCAGTCGTGAACGGGCGCGGCCATCTTGTTTCTCATTCATTGCTATGGTTCTGGGCATGCTTTTTGTATCCTCTCTGAATCTCTGCCATCCTTTCCTTGTTTGAAGTTTTTTTTAATCTATTTTACTTATTATCTATCCCTCTATTTTTCTAGCTCTATATTTTTGTGTTTTCTGCTACTTTTGGTTAATTTTAAACTACTTTTTTAAACTCTTTTCTTTTCTTCTTCCCTATTCTATTTCTTCTTTATTATTTAGCTTCCTTTCTGCCCAGACCATGATAAAGGGAGCCGGGAAGCATCCCGAGAAGGGTCCCGCACCCCGTGCCCAGCTCCCGTGCGGGCGTTTGAGGGGGGAGCAGGTCGCACCCCGGGAGATCTTCAGCGCGGAGGAGGTGGCCGCACTACTTTTTTATGTTCAGCGCTGCCTCCCCTGGTCCATCATGGCAGGCGGCAGGATTGCTAGGGGGTACGGGATCCAGGAGCGCCGGAAGCGGTGGGAGAAGGTGTGCCGGGCCATGTACCAATACTCTCGGGTCCAGCGCACCTACAACCAGGCCACCCACCGTTGGACAGATCTCCTGGACCGGGAACGCAATCTGCTCGACCTGATAGGCCTTGAGATCCCCGGGCTTGGTGAGTAGTAGTAGCGATTTCTTTACTACTCTGTTTTCTCCTGCTCAGTGTGTTATTATATTGCAAATTTTTGTTTTTTACCAAGAGCATTAATGCTGCTGATTACATTGTAGGTAAATTATATTTCAAAATCTTCTGTGCATTTCAGGTGCACTGCTCTCCTTCTCAGTAGCGTTGCTACTATGCTTATTTGTTTTCGATTTTGTGTTCATTTCATTGGCCTGTGAAATTATGTATGAGTGTAGTTTAAAGAACTGCATAATGCTAGACACTAAGGGTCAGATTTTTAATTACCGGCGCATCCCTGCAAAGTAGCAGGGATGCGCCAGTAATTGTGCGCCACGCCACCACCACCCATGGTGCGCCGTATTTACAATGCGGCGCACCATGGGCCCAAAACGTCACCAAAGCGTTAAGCATCTGTGCCGTAAAGGCGGCGCATTGCTGGAGTTGCGTCGCAACGATGGCGCAGCTCCAGCAATGCTCTGGGGTGCACTATCTCCCCAATGCTGCGTCAAGCCGTACGTCTGCTTCAAGCAGGCGCAGGGTTTGAGTCACGCATCATTGTCCTCAAAGTGACTGATTGAAATCTTATAGATTTCCCTCAGCCACTTTTAGGATGCGTTCCTGCGCAGGAACGCCCCCTGATGGCGCAGGGCTTTACAACGTGATGCATCTCCCATATGCGTCACGTTGTTAATATACGCCGCACCATGGCGCCTCTTTTGTTCTGCCGCTGCGTCACAAAAGTCACGCAACAATGGAGCAAAAGAGCCGCAAGGGGCTTCTAAATCAGCCCCTACAGACTCAAGTCCAGTCCTTCCTTTGTACACATGGCGATAAGACGAAATAGTGGTGGTGGATTGATAGTTTGAGTATTTTAATGACTGGTTAATGTACTAGGAAACTTTTTAGTGTTGTCGCTGATCTGCAATCACGATGGACTTTGTCTGTCACTTCGCGTGCTGCGGACTCCTGCCTGCCAGTCGTAGGCGAACCTTTTTAGTAGTTTGTTTAGTCAGTTACATAAGAACTTTCCAAGTCGACGGTCCGCAAATAAAGCAATACTAATAACGTAGTAGACCACATGAGATCGGTCAATATATCCCGTGGAATAGTTGTCCATTTGCTATTTCGCCAAAATATTTTGTTATTGTTCTTTTGAAATGTTTGATTTGGTTGACAAATATCATCCATGCTTTCTGGTCTTTCTTTCTTTCATGTTGTACATCAGCTCCCCCCAGGGGCAAGAGGACACAGGAGGAGGAGGCTGCTGTTCAACAGGATGCAGGCCAGGATCGGGCAGGCGAGGGCTCCTTTGCTGGCCCCGGTAACTTTTAATTTTAATATAGAGTACCTATTTTTTCCTAGCGTTCCTCATTGGATTTTTTCTAAATCGTCTTTGATCTTCTTGTAGACTGTATCTAAATTCTTATCCTGCCTCGACTATGACTCTCTGTGGTATTACTAGATTATTCTTATTAGTCTGTCTGTGTAGCTAACTAAGATTGCACATTTGGCAATTCCATGGGACTCCCATTCTAGTCAGCAATAGCTCTATGCACTGAGTGCAGTCCTCTGGGATTGTCCATAATGTCTTTTCAAGTCTTCTAAATGTTTATGCTTTGACAATTGCCAACAATAAAAAGGTGAATGACCACCAAGAAAGAATAGGATACTACTTTACTTTTGGTTTGGATAGGAGGACAATCCATTCTACTACTGTTGCAGGGACAAATCTGCACAAACAGAACCGTGGACACAAAATAATGCATTGCTTAGCTTATCAATTATAATAGGCGCTGTTAGACTTTCCACATACCTCAGTGATAACAGACTTTGTAGTTGAACCCCCAATCTCCTTACTGACTAGATAGTGTGGCAGAGTCATTTAGCTCCCAAAGTCACCAATGATTGATCCCCAATGATGATTATCCAACGCAGGACAAGAGTACGGAGTCAGCGTCAAGAAGTGTCAGAGGCACGGACTCATGCTTGCAAAAATTGCAAAACCTTTAGCTCAGCCACTCTAGTCTGGAGGACCAAAAACCACAGAGTCTATGTAAGTTTAAAAGCTTTATTAAAAGTAAACACATTTATTAAAATCAAGTTTGTCATAAAACTAAACGTTTAACTGAAAATGGAAAAGGGCTTAGTGCTGACGAATAATTGAACACATTTCTTGTGGTCGAGCCGAGCTCTCACCTGGTTTGAACTTGATCTTGCTTGTGTTATTAGAAGTCAAGCTTCTGTCTGTTAGGAGAAAAAGTGGGTGTGTTAAAAATAAAAAGCAAGCATTCATGAGTTGTGCCAAAAAGTGCAGCAAGACAACAGCCTTCCCTGGAAAAAGGGACATTTTTACTTTAGAGGAGACAGTCACAAATTATTACATTGTTTTCAGTTTTTTTCACATTTCTTTATTCCTAGACCAAATATTATATAGTAGTGAGTGTATTCTAACATTCTTAAATGTACTTTGTAGGTGGAACATCTGGTGCTCGGCCCAGCGCGGAGGTGGAGGAGGAAAGTTCTGGGGAGGAGGCGGTGCAAGTGCCGGACGACACCAATGTGCCTGTGAGGGTTCACACGGTGGTGGCGGACAGAGGTAAGCTATATATTCCTCACTTATTGAGATTGAAGACTGCAGTGTGTGCTTTCTGCACTGGTGTATTATAAATCAACCAGGTAGTAGCCTCCTCTAAATGTACTTCGACTTAGCTGTGAAGTTTTTGGCAAGAAGAATCCCAATCAGATCTGAGATGAACTTGATGAATGGGATGAACGAAAAGCGAAAGAAGGGTGTAAGTAAGTGTGGAAGGATGAGAAATTTAATGATGACTGGCAAAGAAGAATGATATGTGTTTGCTTGGTCCTCGAGGTGGCTGGGAAGGAAAGAATATGGTATGGTGCATGGCTGGGTGAATGATGAAGCAAGGATGGGTAGAAGGACAACAGCCTGGGTGAGTGAAACAGAAACTGTATGTGTGCATATACTTTGAATGGATGGATGCCTGGATCATGGTACTATCTGACTCTTAGATAGCATATGTGTATCTAGAGAGAGTAGACGGTCACTGGATGAACTAAGTGTTACTTTGAAGAGCATGTAACACCGCACCCGCACGTCCGTTCCAGTGTAGGAAAGGCAAAGAAAAGAAGTTGTAATTTTGTCCAAATGCTACCATGAATAGTAGCAGTAGTTTGTATTGCAACTGCAAGCACAGCATATATCCGGTTATTACGGTGGACACTCCCTACCTCTCTTAATAAGTTTAGTTTAGTAGTAGTATGTCATTCATGTGTGGGTGTATCACTGTTCACTCAATAAAAAGCAAAGCACCTAAAGTCATCCCATTGGAATCAAATACATCCCATGTGAAGTGATAGATAGATAATCAGATTATTTAGCTTCTTCATTTTCCTTTTCTAGTACTCATTTGCACTGTAGGGTGAAAGTTAAATTAATTAAGCAGTAGCCCTTTTAACAGAGTATTCTCAGTGCCACCCGTAATAAAAAAGTAAGAGCTTCACCACCTGCATGTACTGGACCGGTACAGTAACGCAAGTCTGTCTCACTCATCATGGTGTGCGTCTGTTTTTCTCGGGTGCAAGTTCACTGCGCTGGCATTATGCCGGCTTGCATAAGATAACGTACCAATTTTCCTAAACAAGAGAGAAGAAGAAGAATAAGACTGGTGTACTATCATAGTCGACTGTAATGGAAGTCCATAGTGCTCGTAGAATTTGTTCCTTAAACTCCCACTAATGTTAGAGCAAGGATGAAGAAGTGGGAGGTTAGATAGATACTGGCCTCAATAGTTATGTACTGTGCTTTCAAGTTGCTAGTTGTACTGTGACACAACTTTCTGCTCAATCATTGCTGTCATTTAGTCACACATCAATCAAAACCACACAGCCCGGAGGAAGAGGGTTAGGCTTTGGAAAATGGATGGGAATGGGGGTTTCTTTTTGGGTAGGTTTTGTTGAGAGAAGAAAAAAAAACACAGCATGGACAAACAATAATTGAAGATAAAGAAATCTTTGGGTACAAAGCTAACCATAAATCTTTTAAGTGACATAAAAGAAGTGCATGCACTACTGCATTCATTGTTACTGAAAAGTAAGTAGTACTTTCGACAACCGTGAATGACAGAATGCGACAGTACAGGGCTGCAGCGTTTTCACTTGCCTATCTCTGCACTCAGAGAAACACTTCTTACATTAAATTAGGTTTAAAAAATAGCTATAGAATGGCTGTAGGGATCAATTTAGAAGCAGAGAGAGATCCAAGAAATGCAGAGTCACACTCATAGACGTTCCGTTCACAGCAATAACGTTACTTAAAAAATAATTTGAAAACAATGGATACTGTATCTGTATGTGTTTGTAGTCGCCCTGTTGAATTTGGTAAGTAAGTTGCACGCATCAAACCATTCCTCTTATTAGCGGCACTCCTCCATTCCAGCTGACGCTTCGTCCATCAATGTTGGTGACCGGAAGACACCCTGTCCACTGCCTTCCTGGCGGATGCTGAATTGCGGCTCACTAATGTGAAGCCTGACTTCATCCTTTTTTTCCCATTGCACAGACTGAAACCCGGCCTGTAATTATTGATTGAAAAACAGGAAGTGATATTAGAACACCACTGACAAATAAATATAAGGTATGTACGCTGTGTAGTGCAAAGAGTCACACTTTGAGTTTCCTAATAGACAGTACAATATTTTTGAAAGTGCGTACTCTGTCTGAGTCTCCTTTTGAAGGATAAATAAGTATGGGCAAATTAATTTAGCGGATCTTTCCCCTCAATGTAGGTGTACTGTAAACTGTGTTTTAGAACAAAATTAGACCTTTCCAGCAGTGCTCCCACCCAGACCCTTACTAAAGCCAGTCGCAAAAATGTAGAAGACCCCCAATCAGATCTCAAAAAACGAGGCCTAGTTGAAAACTGGTGACAAAACGTACTTTGAAAGTAAAAGTAGGCCCAAATACCCCCTTACCCACCGTGGATTGTATTCAAACCACTTGCAAGCAAGCAAAAGTATCCATACCCAGCATCGCTCCAAGACTCGCAAACCCCCCACAAACAGCCCTCCACCCAAACACATGCAATACAAATACTGCTAACCCTAACGAGCCCTAAGTTAAGAATAGTGGCAAGCGCTTTCTTTAACTATGCCTAATCCCCCCTTTCCCACCATGGATTTTCTTCAAATCACTTGCAACCAAAATTACACATTCCCATGAGTGCTCTAAGACCCCAGAAGAACTCAGTTGCAAAAATCTAGAACACCCCGAAACACATGCAACCCTGCTGCTAGGGCTAACCCTAACGAACCCTAAGTTACAAAAAGTGCCAAAAGGCTTTTCCGCATGGATTTTCTCCAAACCAGTTTTATCCAGTAGTAGACCTTCCCAGCAATGCCTCAAGACCCGCCAACCCACCCGCAAAAAAGCACAACGACACCCCCAAACAGCCAAAAAGGAAAATCTCATACTTACAATATTCATCAGCCTTCGGTCCAAACGCGCTGTGCAGCTAGGTCATAACTCCCGTTTTCCACCACGGATTTCCTGAAAAGCAAATGAAATCAAACTTCGACTATCCCAGCAGTGGTCCCAGACCCCAAAACCCACCCACAAACACCCGGAACCCCCCCAAAGAGCACCTCAAAGGCAAGCATGTCAGCAAAAATGCAAACAAAATGACTCCTCCGATTTGGTCCAAACCACTTTTATCCGGTATTAGAGCTTCCCTGGAATGGCCCCAGAGCCGTCATTCCAGGCAAAAACTAGTAGAAGACCCCTAAACAGCCAAAAAGCAAAAGTACAAAAATGGGGACTTAGTCATTTTCATGGCAATTTCCAAAAACACTCCGCGCGCGCTCTGCAGCTAGGCCCTAACTCCCCTTTGCCACCATGGATTTGCTTCAAACCTCTTGCAATCAAAAGTATCCATACCCAGCATTGCTCTCAGACCCCAAAACCCACCCACAAACACCAGGAAGCCCCCCAAGCCTGCCCCCGAAAACGCTACATTGAGCGAAATGTCAGAAATAGCAAAAAAAATGTCATCATTGATTTTGTCCAAACCACTTCTATCCGGTATTAGACCTTCCCAGAAATGCACCAAGACCCACCAACCCACCCGCAAAAAAGCACAACACCTCCAAACAGCCAAAAAGGAAAATCTCATACTTACAATATTCATCGGCCTTCGGTCCAAACGCGCTGTGCAGCTAGGTCATAACTCCCGTTTTCCACCACGGATTTCCTGAAAAGCTAATGCAATAATAATTAGATTGTCCCAGCAGTGCTCCAATACCCCAAAACCCACCCACAAACACCCGGAACCCCCCCAAAGAGCACCTCAAAGGCAAGCAAGTCAGCAAAAACGCAAAAAAAAACTTCCCCTCCGATTTGGTCCAAACCACTTTTATCCGGTATTAGAGCTTCCCAGCAATGCCCCAAGACCCGCCAACTCACCCGCAAAGAAGTAGAACACCCCCACAAGTGCAGAGTCTTTCTTCATTGGGCGTAATCCAGCCCTCTGCTTTGAGGGAAATAGGAGTCTGGAGGAGGAGGAGGATAGAGGAGCATGTTCTTGTGAACTTGTGCACCTGAAGAATGCAGACTGCGGCACCTTCAAATCAATAAGAAACAAGTTAAGACAGTTCTGCTGATGGGCTTGTTTTTGTGATTAGGTGATTAAAGTTTTAATTATATTAACTGTGCAAAACAAAGAAAGACAGACACACAGGAATAAAAGTGAATAAGGACGAAATAGAAAGTTATTGATTCATTGGCTCATTTTTAGGGCTCGGTGTCAGGGAATAAGAATAAGAGTTCGTCCTCTTACTCTGCGAATTCAGGCAGGAGTAGGTCAGTGTCACCTAACAGAGAAGAAATTCCCTCATCTAAGTTGCTGTCCTCCTCGTCTTCATCCGGCGTGTGTTCTCGTACTTTGTAATCTGGTGGTATGAGGTGCTGATTCATCTTGATCATTGCTAACCTCTCCACATTTTTGGGCGAGAGGCGGGTCCGTTTGCAAGTTACAATGCCACCAGCAGCACTGAAAACACGTTCAAAAGACATGCTTGCGAGTGGGCAAGACAAGTAGTTTATATTCAGGTTGGAGATCTGTGCTCACAATTCTTTTTTCCCATGCCAATACGCCAATGGGTCAGCATTAACATAGACCTCTGTTGAGTCATTCAGATAGTCCTGCACCATCGACTCAAGGTTCTCCAAGTTTCCTCCACTTTGCTTACTTTTTGCTGGGACCTTTTGAGAACCAAACCCAAGCTGAGTTAGCCAATCCTCTTCTTCACCCAATGTTACTGTTGTGTCTGGTGCAGATGATCCGGTTGCCTGTGTCTTTAACGGCTGAGAGGTCACTTGTACTTTCCGCTGGATCCCCACCGAAACCAGAAAAACAGTCACCCACGCTCTGGTCACGAGCCGACTGGACTACGGAAACACCTTATACGCCGGCACCACCGCAAAACTCAAGAAGAAACTACAACGTATCCAGAACGCCTCAGCCAGGCTCATATTAGACATCCCGCGTCAAGAGCACATCTCTGATCACCTGAAAAACCTCCACTGGCTCCCCGTCAATAAGAGGATCACTTTCCGACTCCTAACCCACGCACACAAAGCACTCTACGAAATCGGACCGAATGCCTCAACTCACGACTATCCTTCTACACCCCCTCACGCCAACTTAGATCCTCCAACCAAGCCCTTGCCACTGTACCTCGCATCAACAAAACCACCATGGGAGGTAGATCCTTTTCCTACCTAGCAGCTAAAACTTGGAACTCCCTTCCCCCTCACCTTCGTCTCACTCAGAACCACCTAGCATTCAGAAAGCAACTCAAAACATGGATTTTCGACAAATAACTCCCCACCCTTCTTCAAGCGCCTTGAGACCCTCTGGGTATGTAGCGCGCTATACAAATTTCTAACTTGACTTGACTTGACTTGACTTGACTTTTGACTGGGGATGGCCTGCTGATGCTGATGTACTGCCTTTTCCTTCAATTTGCTGCCGTTCTCTTTCAAACCTCATGGCTGACAAGGCTAGCCAACGTTTGTACTTTGTAACATCTTCATCATCAAAAGGAGAGAATGCTCGCCTGCCAGCTCCTTTTTGTAGCGTGGATCCAGAATACTAGCACAAATGTAATGCTGTTCTGAGTGAATCATTTTAAGACGTTCATCGCCAAGTAGGCGCTCTAATAATTTCTCCGCCAAAACAAAAGCGTCTTTCTTTTCTTCATCTTTTTGAAACATAGAAGACACCGCCTTCAGTTGGTGCTCCAGCATGCTCAACAATGGGATAGCTTTTCCCAAATTACAGTCCTCCCTGCTGACTGCATGCGTGAAGACCTCAAAAGGACGAAGCATGTCTGTCAGGCTTTTAACTAGCTTCCATTGCGCCGCATCTAGCCTCAGGTCCTTCTGAGCTGTACCCAGTGTTAAGAAATAGTGATCGAGTACCGTATACTGCTCATACAGACGCTCAAGCATGTAGAAGGTTGAGTTCCAACGTGTTGGCACCTCCTGGATGAATGCTTTCACTGGCATTCTACGTTCATGTAGCAGGCTCCTCAGATGCTTCTGGGCCTTAAAAGAATGGCTGAAATGGTTGCAAATTCTTCGGCAGGTGGCCACTAACTCGCACGCTGGACTGTCTTCACTCAAGAATTTTTTAACAACCAGGTTTATACAGTGCGCCAAACACGGCACTCTGAAATAGTGACACAGATCCATGGCCTTAACTACATTGGCGCCATTATCCATGGAAACATAACCAATCTGGCGTTTTTTTGGGGACAGCCAGTGAAAGACCTTTTTGTTAAACTCATTCAAAATGTTTTCAGCTGTATGATGTTTTTCCAAGCCAAACATGGCTAGTGTTACATGTTTCCGAGCAGCTTTAAAAACTTGGTCCGGGTCAACACCTGCGTTTAGCTTTGCTTTAACCCCTGAAAAAGAGACCCAGTGTGCAGTGATGCACATGTAATCAGCACCTGCGCCACTGGCCCACATGTCTGTTGTCAGATGTATAGTGTGAACAGCACTCTTCTGCAAAGCTGCCCCAATCACCTCCAGCACATCTTCATGTAGTGCTGGAACCGCAACTCTGGCAAAATAGAACCGGCTAGGAACCTTCCATTTAGGGCAGAGCACTGCCACTAATTCTAGAAAACCAACCCCTTCTACAAAAGAAAAAGGGAGAAGGTCCAGAGCTAGCATTTTAGCCAGCTTAGTGTTATACAGACGCGTCAGTGGGTGGTTGCGATCATATGGCGCGTCTGAAAACAACATGGTTCTAATGTTGCCCTGGACCATGCATTTACGGGATGATGATGATGATGACTTCTTGGACCCAGTTACGCTCGCTGATGAACTATCTCGCATTGGTGTCTCACTCTCTCCCACACTCTTAGTGTGGCTCACATGGGGTGTGCTGCTGACAGGGGTACTGGGTGTAAGTGAAGTGTTTGACACGTCTTCTTCCTCCTCGTCATCATCAGATGAAACATCAATGTTTTCTTGACTTGCAATTCGGGCTTCCTTGATCTCCTTTAGGTGCGCAAACCATTGGACAGCATGCTGTCTCTTAAGATGACCTCTCTGGCCTCCGGTACCATAGTTGGTACCAAACTTACCACGACTAACTGCAAGCTTACAAATGCTACAAATGGGCAAACACTAAAGAAGTCCCAAACTGGGGACTTGAAATGTCTGTGGGGGCTGGAGGAGGCGGCGATACTGGTGGTGGTCATGCTTCTAATGCCAGATGCAGTGTGCACTTTCACCACCACTAATTGAGGTCGCAGTGGATGGAGGTCCCTTCTGGCGAGGAAGAAATATGGAAGCGGTAGGTGTTGGTGTACTAGTTAACTCCAATGATTGTGGTATTTCCATTGCCTCCTCGTCGACAACATCATCACGCTCAGCGGCTTGTCGGGCTAGGGTCAAAATGTCTGTTTGCTGCATGCCCGCTGGGGCTGCAGTGACCTTTATGATGACTGGGTCGTCGTCGTGAGAGCCTTCATCAGCAGGAGTATCCGCCACTTCTTATTGAGCCTCATCACACTCCATAACTATGAGACTTTCGACGACCTTCCTTTTACGCTTAACTACCTTTGCCAGATCATGGTGTGCCTCACTCTCAGACGGCAGTGGTGCTGGTTCCCAATTTTGATCCGTATCATCAGAAGGAGGTGTGCTTGAAGAAGATGTAGACACCACCCTTGATCTCTTCCTTTCTAGGGATGTGGAAGACAATGAATGATCATCAGGAGGAGTGGCTTCCTCAAATGATACCTCGGCTTGATTGTCGATTTCCTGATGTGCCCCTACTTCGAGAGGAACAACTATTGTGGGCACTTGTGACCCTCCATGCACCTCTGCTTGCGC
Organism: Lissotriton vulgaris; assembly: GCF_964263255.1. Classification (NCBI taxonomy): domain Eukaryota; kingdom Metazoa; phylum Chordata; class Amphibia; order Caudata; family Salamandridae; genus Lissotriton; species Lissotriton vulgaris. Next base: position 1,501,069,841 of record NC_141691.1, read on the forward strand.
ATCTTCTTGCGCTGCCTCTCCTTCCACTTGTACTTGGGCTTGTACTTGCACAAGTGGTTGTTGTTGCGGCTGTGGTTGTTCAACACTCGTCAGATGAGTTACAACAACCTGTGTTGAGTAAGGGACATTGCTGCTACTTTCTTGCGATGAGCCAACATCACTGGTCGATGGTGATTAAACAACTAGACTAAGTGCCTCTGCAGAACTCAAGGGCTTGGACTTAAGTTGGCATGGTGGTGGTGGCACTGAACCCAATGGAGCGGGGGTGCTGCTCCCAGCTTGGTCCCCAGCAGATCCCGCTGCTGCTGCAGGCGTACTTTTTTTTTTACTCCCAAAAAATGTGGCGGGCGGCACACCAGTCTCCTTGGTAACTTGCTTCTTCTGCTCCTTACTGGCAACTTTCTTGCTAGAGGAGCTACGGGGAACTTTTTTTGGGGCCATCTTCTTCAGAGGTCAGAACAGCAGGCCGCAGTTGCACGAGTTGCAGAGTTAACTGTGGCCAGACGTGACGTCGCGTGACGTTATGCTGCACACACACACCGCTGCAGGACTTCTTCCTGGTACTGGTGGTTCTCTTGAGTCTTGTGCACCTAAAAGCAATGGAAGACAGAGGAACATCAGTTCAGTTATACACCCCAAACACTCGAAAACCACACAAAAATCAGCACAATCCCATGCCATCCATGCCCTCCATGATGTTTAAATTCAAGACACCCCACAGAAAGACTAGGCCCATGCACCACTCACTACCCCTGGTCAAAAGGCCACAACAACAGCCCAAAAATCGAAAAACACAGAAAATACAGCACAATCCCATGCCATCCATGCCCTCCATGATGTTTAAATTCAAGACACCCAACAGAAAGACTAGGCCCATGCACCACTCACTACCCCTGGTCAAAAGGCCACACCAACAGCCCAAAAATTGAAAAACACAGAAAAATCAGCACAATCCCATGCCATCCATGCCCTCCATGATGTTTAAATTCAAAACACCCCACAGAAAGACTAGGCCCATGCACCACTCAGTACCCCTGGTCAAAAGGCCACAACAACAGCCCAAAAAATCGAAAAACACAGAAAAATCAGCACAATCCCATGCCATCCATGCCCTCCATGATGTTTAAATTCAAGACACCCCACAGAAAGACTAGGCTCGTGCACCACTCACTACCCCTGGTCAAAAGGCCACAACAACAGCCCAAAAAATCAAAAAACACAGAAAAATCAGCACAATCCCATGCCATCCATGCCCTCCATGATGTTTAAATTTAAGACACCCCACAGATAGACTAGGACCATGCACCACTCACTACCCCTGGGCATAATGGTTGAAAGCTAGGGAAAATGGTTGCAGGTCTAAGAACACTGCCTGCATTCAAAATGGCCACTTGCCTCCCAGCACATGGCCAGGGCCTGCCTGTACCAGCACTCAAAATGGCCCCCACCCACATGGCCTGTCCCCATGAACAGCCCAAAAAATCGAAAAACACAGACAAATCAGCACAATCCCATGCCATCCATGCCCTCCATGATGTTTAAATTCAAGACACCCCACAGAAAGACTAGGCCCATGCACCACTCAGTACCCCTGGTCAAAAGGCCACAACAACAGCCCAAAAAATCGAAAAACACAGAAAAATCAGCACAATCCCATGCCATCCATGCCCTCCATGATGTTTAAATTCAAGACACCCCACAGAAAGACTAGGCCCATGCACCACTCACTACCCCTGGTCAAAAGGCCACAACAACAGCCCAAAAAAATAAATAAAACACAGTAAAATCAGCACAATCCCATGCCATCCATGCCCTCCATGATGTTTAAATTTAAGACACCCCACAGAAATACTAGGCCCATGCACCACTCACTACCCCTGGGCATAATGGTTGAAAGCTAGGCAAAATGGTTGCAGGCCTAAGAACACTGCCTGCATTCAAAATGGCCATTTGCCTCCCAGCACATGGCCAGGGACTGCCTGTACCAGCACTCAAAATGGCCCCCACCCACATGGCCTGTCCCCATGAACAGCCCAAAAAATCGAAAAACACAGACAAATCAGCACAATCCCATGCCATCCATGCCCTCCATGATGTTTAAATTCAAGACACCCCACACAAACCTAGGCCCATGCACCACTCAGTACCCCTGGTCAAAAGGCCACAACAACAGGCCAAAAAATCGAAAAACACAGAAAAATCAGCACAATCCCATGCCATCCATGCCCTCCATGATGTTTAAATTCAAGACACCCCACAGAAAGACTAGGCCCATGCACCACTCACTACCCCTGGTCAAAAGGCCACAACAACAGCCCAGAAAATAAAAAAACACAGTAAAATCAGCACAATCCCATGCCATGCATGCCCTCCATGATGTTTAAATTCAAGACACCCCATAGAAAGACTAGGCCCATGCACCACTCACTACCCCTGGGCATAATGGTTGAAAACTGGGCAAAATGGTTGCAGGCCTAAGAACACTGCCTGCATTCAAAATGGCCACTTGCCTTCCAGCACATGGCCAGGGCCTGCCTGTACCAGCACTCAAAATGGCCCCCACCCACATGGCCTGTCCCCATGAACACCCCAAAAAAATTGAGAAACACAGAAAAATCTGCACAATCCCATGCCATCCATGCCCTCCATGATGTTTAAATTTAAGACACCCCACAGAAAGACAAGGCCCATGCACCACCCACTACCCCTGGGCATAATGGTTGAAAGCTAGGCAAAATGGTTGCAGGCCTAAGAACACTGCCTGCATTCAAAATGGCCATTTGCCTCACAGCACATGGCCAGGGCCTGCCTGTACCAGCACTCAAAATGGCCCCCACCCACATGGCCTGTCCCCATTAACAGCCCAAAAAATCGAAAAACACAGAAAAAGCATCACAATCCCATGCCATCCATGCCCTCCATGATGTTTAAATTCAAGACACCCCACACAAACCTAGGCCCATGCACCACTCAGTACCCCTGGTCAAAAGGCCACAACAACAGGCCAAAAAATCGAAAAACACAGAAAAATCAGCACAATCCCATGCCATCCATGCCCTCCATGATGTTTAAATTCAAGACACCCCACAGAAAGACTAGGCCCATGCACCACTCACTACCCCTGGTCAAAAAACCACAACAACAGCCCAGAAAATCAAAAAACACAGTAAAATCAGCACAATCCCATGCCATCCATGCCCTCCATGATGTTTAAATTCAAGACACCCCATAGAAAGACTAGGCCCATGCACCACTCACTACCCCTGGGCATAATGGTTGAAAACTGGGCAAAATGGTTGCAGGCCTAAGAACACTGCCTGCATTCAAAATGGCCACTTGCCTTCCAGCACATGGCCAGGGCCTGCCTGTACCAGCACTCAAAATGGCCCCCACCCACATGGCCTGTCCCCATGAACACCCCCAAAAAATCGAGAAACACAGAAAAATCTGCACAATCCCATGCCATCCATGCCCTCCATGATGTTTAAATTTAAGACACCCCACAGAAAGACAAGGCCCATGCACCACCCACTACCCCTGGGCATAATGGTTGAAAGCTAGGCAAAATGGTTGCAGGCCTAAGAACACTGCCTGCATTCAAAATGGCCATTTGCCTCACAGCACATGGCCAGGGCCTGCCTGTGCCAGCACTCAAAATGGCCCCCACCCACATGGCCTGTCCCCATGAACAGCCCAAAAAATCGAAAAACACAGAAAAAGCATCACAATCCCATGCCATCCATGCCCTCCATGATGTTTAAATTCAAGACACCCCACACAAACCTAGGCCCATGCACCACTCAGTTCCACTGGTCAAAAGGCCACAACAACAGGCCAAAAAATCGAAAAACACAGAAAAATCAGCACAATCCCATGCCATCCATGCCCTCCATGATGTTTAAATTCAAGACACCCCACAGAAAGACTAGGCCCATGCACCACTCACTACCCCTGGTCAAAAGGCCACAACAACAGCCCAGAAAATCAAAAAACACAGTAAAATCAGCACAATCCCATGCCATCCATGCCCTCCATGATGTTTAAATTCAAGACACCCCATAGAAAGACTAGGCCCATGCACCACTCACTACCCCTGGGCATAATGGTTGAAAACTGGGCAAAATGGTTGCAGGCCTAAGAACACTGCCTGCATTCAAAATGGCCACTTGCCTTCCAGCACATGGCCAGGGCCTACCTGTACCAGCACTCAAAATGGCCCCCACCCACATGGCCTGTCCCCATGAACACCCCAAAAAAATCGAGAAACACAGAAAAATCTGCACAATCCCATGCCATCCATGCCCTCCATGATGTTTAAATTTAAGACACCCCACAGAAAGACAAGGCCCATGCACCACTCACTACCCCTGGGCATAATGGTTGAAAGCTAGGCAAAATGGTTGCAGGCCTAAGAACACTGCCTGCATTCAAAAAGGCCATTTGCCTCCCAGCACATGGCCAGGGCCTGCCTGTACCAGCACTCAAAATGGCCCCCACCCACATGGCCTGTCCCCATGAACAGCCCAAAAAATCGAAAAACACAGAAAAATCAGCACAATCCCATGCCATCCATGCCCTCCATGATGTTTAAATTCAAGACACCCCACACAAACCTAGGCCCATGCACCACTCAGTACCCCGGGTCAAAAGGCCACAACAACAGGCCAAAAAATCGAAAAACACAGAAAAATCAGCACAATCCCATGCCATCCATGCCCTCCATGATGTTTAAATTCAAGACACCCCACAGAAAGACTAGGCCCATGCACCACTCACTACCCCTGGGCATAATGGTTGAAAACTGGGCAAAATGGTTGCAGGCCTAAGAACACTGCCTGCATTCAAAATGGCCACTTGCCTCCCAGCACATGGCCAGGGCCTGCCTGTACCAGCACTCAAAATGGCCCCCACCCACATGGCCTGTCCCCATGAACACCCCAAAAAATTGAAAAACACAGAAAAATCAGCACAATCCCATGCCATCCGTGCCCTCCATCATGTTTAAATTCAAGACACCCCACAGAAAGACTAGGCCCATGCACCACTCACTGCCCCTGGTCAAAAGGCCACAACAACAGCCCAAAAATCGAAAAACACAGAAAAATCAGCACAATCCCATGCCATCCATGTCCTCCATGATGTTTAAATTCAAGACACCCCACAGAAAGACTAGGCCCATGCACCACTCACTACCCCTGGCCAAAAGGCCACAACAACAGCCAAAAAATCGAAAAACACAGAAAAATCAGCACAATCCCATGCCATCCATGCCCTCCATGATGTTTAAATTCAAGACACCCCACAGAAAGACTAGGCCCATGCACCACTCAGTACCCCTGGTCAAAAGGCCACAACAACAGCCCAAAAATAAAAAAACACAGAAAAATCAGCACAATCCCATGCCATCCATGCACTCCATGATGTTTAAATTCAAGACACCCCATAGAAAGACTAGGTCCATGCACCACTCAGTACCCCTGATCAAAAGGCCACAACAACAGCCCAAAAATCGAAAAACACAGACAAATCAGCACAATCCCATGCCATCCATGTCCTCCATGATGTTCAAATTCAAGACACCCCACAGAAAGACTAGGCCCATGCACCACTCACTACCCCTGGCCAAAAGGCCACAACAACAGCCAAAAAATCGAAAAACACAGAAAAATCAGCACAATCCCATGCCATCCATGCCCTCCATGATGTTTAAATTCAAGACACCCCACAAAAAGACTAGGCCCATGCACCACTCACTACCCCTGGTCAAAAGGCCACAACAACAGCCCAAAAATCGAAAAACACAGAAAAATCAGCACAATCCCATGCCATCCCTGCCCTCCATGATGTTTACATTAAAGAGACCCCACAGAAAGACTCAGTCCATGCACCACTCACTACCCCTGGGCAAAAGGCCCTAACAGCAGCCAAAAAAGTAAAAAACACACAAAAATCAGCACAATCCCATGCCATCCATGCCCTCCATGATGTTTACATTAAAGAGACCCCACAGAAAGACTCAGTCCATGCACCACTCACTACCCCTGGGCAAAAGGCCCCAACAACAGCCCAAAAATCGAAAATTCCAAAATTGTAGTTGCAGCAACTGTAATGCCCCAAACAAACTTCCTTGTGAAATTTCTAATCCAAAAGTGATCCAAAGAAATTCAAAAAGGCCTCAAATCCAAATATCCAGCAGCATCCACAAAAAGTAATCCTTCCAGGTCAAGATCCGATTTAAAGTGACCAGCACATGAAGAAAGCCCTGGGAGGAGCCTGCTGGACAGGAACAGGAAGTCGGAGACTCTGGGGCACTTCCTTCCTCCCACCCCCCCCCCCCCCAAAAATGGACTCCTTGCAAAAAAAAGTGCTGGCAAATGTCAACCTGCTGAGTTATTCTGATAAAAATCATCATTTTCAGAAGGTTTATGCTGCTTGCTGGTGGATTTCTTGTGCAGAATTTTAAATTTTGTAATTTCGCGAGTGCGAGATTGTTGCTGCCCGCCGCATCTACGTGTTCGCAATTGCAAACTCTCGCAATGCGTGCTGTGCAAGGTGGCAAGCCGCGATTACGTAATCGCGGTCGCCAAACTCCCGCGGGATCCCGCAGCAAGATCCAAAATGGCGCAGCACTCGCAAAATATCGAGAAAAACATGCTGAATGACGGTAAGTGAACGCCGCACGCCGCCAATATTGTATCACCAAGAAAAAAAATCCGCTGCGTGCAAATTTGCGGATTTTCGGTAAATTTGCGAGAGTTCCCGGATTGCAAATTTACCGAAAATCCGCAAAATCCGTGAGCGGAACGGATTTTCCGCCCATGCTTACACAGAACTCAGTCAGAAGAACCCACAATCCAATGACCGTCTACCTACCTAAGTGTCTCAGTCATAGTCATTTGTCCCAATCCTGACCCCCATTCGAAGATAGTTAGATATATATACCCAATGATTTTATCACACAACCCAGAACAGAATTAACACCCTTTTGCTCACTAACTCGTTTCAGTCCACAACACCCCAGACACTCTAAATAACTACAGAGTCTATGTGCAAGTTCAAAAACTTTATTTTTTTAATAACAAGCTTTGTATTGTTGACTTGTAACTTGTAAGTATTTCCATGAAAAACATCCAGCTCCACCATGTTATGTTAGTATGTTATGTTAGTATGAATTTGTAGAGCGCACGTTCACCCCGGGGTTTCTTGGCGCTGTGTACCGCTGGGGAACCCGTCCTGGCTTTCCCTGTGAGATGGTCCCTATTGGGCATCCCCAAGGTGAATAGAGTTGTACAGAGTTCCCCAAGGGGAGCTTAAAGAATTTTAGCTCAGCCTTTCTTCTCTCTCACTCACTAAAAAAGTGGGGGTTAAGTGCATGGTGTAGACCCTTGTCAGAATGTAAGGATACCTCACACAGGCTATCGGCAGGACCACAACTGTTGCCCCAGCCGATGACCGTCCAGCGTCATCATCGGTATCCTGCTCCTACGGCAGGCTGGCGGTGCAATGCCCGTCGGGCAGCTAGAAAAGCTGCACTTTGGCGGAGATCTTCTATTCCGTGCCAACGGGTGTGTGGGTGTGAGGGGCCTGTAAAAAGGTGCAATAGTGAGCGTGGTGGTGTGTTTTTTAAAAAAAGTCAGTAGAGTCCTAAAATAGAGAGAACTTTATTGGTCAGGCTCACTGCTTTATTAAAAAAGTGAAGGGGTATTAAGGAGTGGTGAACAATGAGACCAAACCTTTATTCAACCCTTGTTGTGAAAACGGTCAACATGTTTCTCGCCCTAAGGGCGATTCATCAGGAGCTTGTGCTCATATAATTGCTAGCATCCCCCGGGATTTTGGAGGACACTGGTATACGACCTGTATGGTGTCGCTCGCGGATGTTTCCTTATAACAGGACTCCTGAAAAAATGAAGAAAAACAAGCAACCAAACAATGATATCAAAGGTAAATCATTATTGTGCCTATGTCCAGGGTGTCGGCGGATACGTGCCCAGTGGTTAACGTTCTGTTAGGCAGTGGTAAGGTCAGGTAGTGCTGTGAGTGAGAATTGTTTTAGAGAATTTATAAACATATACGTGCAGTGCGCCTAGGTGAGCCGCTCTGCATAGTGCTGCCATGCTGCATCGCTATAGCATGCATCTAGGTGAAGGCGTCGTATTTTCGCCTGTGCATTTGTATAAGGAAGTGGTGCATCCTCATATAGTTGAGTGGTGGATTGCACCAGAGGTATATTATTATCCAAGCATATATAGGCTGAAATTTGAGCCGAAAACGCTTAAAAACACTGAAAAAACTGAAAAAACCCGCACAGTAAGAACCAAGAGGTAGTGTGATGTAATTTGACACTCTGTAGCTAAGTAAGTTCGATGCTGGGGGGAAGTTCGTGTATCCCAGCAAGGAAAAAATAATTATTTAAGTAACGCGAGTCAACATGCCATGCTGGATCCATTCGTCTGAAGTGACGCGTGCGTGTATGCAAACGCCAGTTAAAGGGTCACTATTCAACTTACCCAGAGGAATTCCTGTATAAGGCCTCACAAGCTGTCCAGGTGGGGCCAGCAGCGATTAGGGAATTCCTATGAGGAAAGTAACGTATTATAGTGGGAGCGTGAGGGCAAGTAGCCGGCTGGTGACCCAATCACGTGAAAGGGCTGCGTGTGAAAGCCAGGGGCTGCCCGTCAAACCCCAGATCCCCACCTTACCTCGAACGTCGCTGGTGGCAGGCTGCTCTACACCTACCCCTCCCACAGGAACTCCGGTGACTGGACAGCCGTTCGCGTAGTACAGCGGCGTCCAGTGTTGATAACGGAGAGTGAAGCGCGCGCAGGGGGTGTGTCAATCCAGTCGCCGGATTACGGCGCGCGGCAGTAGAAACCAACGAGGGGTTGGTAGGCGATAGCGCGGACCAGGTCCAAAATAAACCGGCGCCATCTTTGAATGGGTTTAAAAAGCTCGCAAAGCATGTGTGGGGCACTACGGAGTGGATCTCGGGTCCAAAGTGGAAATAATGATAATATTCTAGCGGGTTTCCCCTAGCGTGCGCACGTGTGGAGCGCCAAAAGCATGGCCAGAGTAGGTGTCCAGGGCATCCCAAACTGGATTATGCAAAGACTATTTTGTGTGTATAGATAAATATATCCAGTGGGGCATGTATTAATAACAGCATTCTAGCGGGAGTCCCCCTAGCATGCGCAAGTGTAGAGCGCCAAAGGTATGACCATAGTAGGTATTCAAGACATCCCAGAATGGATTTGCAATGAAAATAAATAAATCAAAATATCCAGATGGGCATGTATTGAGGCGCTTGGGAAGGGATAACTAGGCTAGATTGGTTGTGACTAGGTACTGGGTCTCCCCTTGGCACTTTGGACCCACTTTGGACCCGAGATCCACTCCGTAGTGCCCCACACATGCTTTGCGAGCTTTTTAAACCCATTCAAAGATGGCGCCGGTTTATTTTGGACCTGGTCCGCGCTATCGCCTACCAACCCCTCGTTGGTTTCTACTGCCGCGCGCTGTAATCCGGCGACTGGATTGACACACCCCCTGCGCGCGCTTCACTCTCCGTTATCAACACTGGACGCCGCTGTACTACGCGAACGGCTGTCCAGTCACCGGAGTTCCTGTGGGAGGGGTAGGTGTAGAGCAGCCTGCCACCAGCGACGTTCGAGGTAAGGTGGGGATCTGGGGTTTGACGGGCAGCCCCTGGCTTTCACACGCAGCCCTTTCACGTGATTGGGTCACCAGCCGGCTACTTGCCCTCACGCTCCCACTATAATACGTTACTTTCCTCATAGGAATTCCCTAATCGCTGCTGGCCCCACCTGGACAGCTTGTGAGGCCTTATACAGGAATTCCTCTGGGTAAGTTGAATAGTGACCCTTTAACTGGCGTTTGCATACACGCACGCGTCACTTCAGACGAATGGATCCAGCATGGCATGTTGACTCGCGTTACTTAAATAATTATTTTTTCCTTGCTGGGATACACGAACTTCCCCCCAGCATCGAACTTACTTAGCTACAGAGTGTCAAATTACATCACACTACCTCTTGGTTCTTACTGTGCGGGTTTTTTCAGTTTTTTCAGTGTTTTTAAGCGTTTTCGGCTCAAATTTCAGCCTATATATGCTTGGATAATAATATACCTCTGGTGCAATCCACCACTCAACTATATGAGGATGCACCACTTCCTTATACAAATGCACAGGCGAAAATACGACGCCTTCACCTAGATGCATGCTATAGCGATGCAGCATGGCAGCACTATGCAGAGCGGCTCACCTAGGCGCACTGCACGTATATGTTTATAAATTCTCTAAAACAATTCTCACTCACAGCACTACCTGACCTTACCACTGCCTAACAGAACGTTAACCACTGGGCACGTATCCGCCGACACCCTGGACATAGGCACAATAATGATTTACCTTTGATATCATTGTTTGGTTGCTTGTTTTTCTTCATTTTTTCAGGAGTCCTGTTATAAGGAAACATCCGCGAGCGACACCATACAGGTCGTATACCAGTGTCCTCCAAAATCCCGGGGGATGCTAGCAATTATATGAGCACAAGGTCCTGATGAATCGCCCTTAGGGCGAGAAACATGTTGACCGTTTTCACAACAAGGGTTGAATAAAGGTTTGGTCTCATTGTTCACCACTCCTTAATACCCCTTCACTTTTTTAATAAAGCAGTGAGCCTGACCAATAAAGTTCTCTCTATTTTAGGACTCTACTGACTTTTTTTAAAAAACACACCACCACGCTCACTATTGCACCTTTTTACAGGCCCCTCACACCCACACACCCGTTGGCACAGAATAGAAGATCTCCGCCAAAGTGCAGCTTTTCTAGCTGCCCGACGGGCATTGCACCGCCAGCCTGCCGTAGGAGCAGGATACCGATGATGACGCTGGACGGTCATCGGCTGGGGCAACAGTTGTGGTCCTGCCGATAGCCTGTGTGAGGTATCCTTACATTCTGACAAGGGTCTACACCATGCACTTAACCCCCACTTTTTTAGTGAGTGAGAGAGAAGAAAGGCTGAGCTAAAATTCTTTAAGCTCCCCTTGGGGAACTCTGTACAACTCTATTGATAGCTGTTTCTCAGGACGAGTACATTGGACCCCACTCAAAAATCGTCCACCCCCATTCCCCCTTTTTTGATACCATCCCCAAGGTGAAGCCAGGCATCCCCGGCAGCGAGGGGGCCGTTGTGGAGATTAAGCAAGCTATTGCCCAGAGTTGCAGCGTGGGACCCATGGTTAGAGAGGCACCAAGGTGAGATTTATTGAGCCCGCTGACATTGGTTCCGTACCCTGCCGCGTCGGGAATTGAACCCCGGTCCTGGGCCGACCTCTGCTTCTGGGTCTGCCGCCTCTAACCGGTGAGCCACACTTCAGCCACACTGAAGATTAAGTACTATACATTTTGTACATCTAGTGCACGATAGAGAAATGTGTGAATTGTGTGAGACCCCTCACCGTTAAACGTATACTGGTTACACATGCATCTTTCGAAAGCTCTGCAAATCTCTGGTTCGTAGAAGGCAATCTTTTCATCTGCCTATGAGAAAAATGTTGCACGTTAGACAGTGAATACAACTATGCCAGTTTTTAGCAGTCATGGCAAAAAGTGCAACATGGATAAGCAAAAGGGACTAACAGTACTGGTTTGTCAACCTCTTTAGTTGTATGCAACACTCATGTGGTCTCATAGGTGTCTTTCCTACTGTGCAACAAGCTGCAAGGTAACATGGACAAAGCAGTAGACCCGGATCTAAAATGGTTATATGGCTCAGGCTAACTTTCCAAAGACGAGATTAGGAGTAGAGATTAGATGACCCTAGGGACCATCTAATAAATTAAAACTAAACTCTGTCTAATGTGACTGCTGTACAGTAGGACGCAATTTGGACTAGTTACAACGATTTATGTTGTATGTAACAGTTTTTTCAATCTTACTTCCTGGTGAAAAAAGTACAACTAGTAAAATATGGGGAGGTGTGCAGGCATCTGAAAAGGTGTACTTGCTTTTATAGGTGCACAATCACTACCAACCACCAGTGCCAAGGGGGCCAGCGACGATGCAATTGCCATCCAGGAGGGGACAGTGGGTGCGGCACTCTGCAGGAGCATCAGTGGGGGAGGAAAGTTCAGCGGTGGGCGATGGTAAGTTATATTCATTACTTATTTGCATTACTAGGTGGAAGGGGAAAATTTCCCTCACTGTGCTATGCGACGTATGAATTGGAAGTTGTACTCGACAATATACAATGGTTGAAGAAGACACCCTTTGAAGCATTACCAGTGTGAGTTGAGTAAACAAGGCCTCTTCTATCAGACTCCAACTCAGCTGTGAAAGTTATGGAGAAGACTAAAAGTCAGATCAGATGACCTTGAGGGATGTGTTGAACAAAAAGGGAAAGAAGTGAACTAGGGTGGAAGGACTAAAGAGATGTAATAATAAGACTACCATAGAAGGATACTTTGGAAGGTTCATGCACGTGGCTGATATGAATCCGAATCATGGGTTGTTGAAGGATGGGTAGAACTGGAAGGTGAAAGAAAATGCAGGCCTTGTTGGGCAAAACAATATGGGTGCATTGATATAGTGGATTTCAAGAATCATGAGCGGAGTTTGTGTCAATGAAACCCAAGGCAAGGAAGGAGTTGATGCATGGTTGGTTGCTGGTGAAAGTGAAACCAGCTTAGGCGATAATAAAGAATGATAGACATTTACTTTTAATGGGTGGTTCCCCCCTAAATGTATTGTATTCATCATAGATACAAAAAAGGCTGGTGTTCTTCTGTGTACTCAAGTCCACCAATAGTACTAGGGCAAGTATAATGCCGGAAAAAACTTCAACAAATGCTACAGGCAGGGGAAGCAGGAGGATAGATTAGATAGATACTAAAAGTTGACACCAATTGTATGTACTGCGCTTGGTAGTGCTACTATGCCACAATGTACTGTTGAATTAATTTTGAAGAGTTTCAGTTACAATTCTGTTTCTTTTTTTCATAGATACTCATACTCCTTCCTAAAAACCATCAAGGAAGGAGTTGGCAGCCAGGGCCCGGCAACGGAAACTGCAGGCCATTGTGGAAGAGTACCGCCGGCTGGTGGCCGAGGAGGAGGAGTAAGAGGCAGCGACAGAAGCTGCTGGCTCTTCCAATGCGTCTGGCCCCAGCAAGGCCCCACCTGCAGGAGTACAGCGCCGTGGCCAGGCAGCCGTTCACTGTCGGCATTTAACATCTGCCACCCCCTCACACACTCAGAAGAGACACTTGCAACAGGGCAAGCCAAATACTTTATCGCCAGCCTGCTGAGCACTGGCCAGATGTTTCTTTCCTTATACCAATACACCAATGGGCTTTGCTCCATGAACACCTCTGTTGTGTCATCCAAATAGGCCAGGACCATCCGCTCAATGTTCAGTGGTGCTCCAGTTAGCTTGTCCTCTTTTTGCTTTGTGACAGCAATGGACTTACCCAACCCTTTCTGTAGAAACCAAGCAGCTATTTTTTTGGTTGTGTCTGATGAATCAGATCCTGTTGGTGCTGTTGTTATTGGTAGAGTTGGTGACTGCTGGGAAGCAAATGCACTGCTCTCATGCTGTAGGATGCTCAGTAGTACTTACACTGTCCTGGGCTGGCACTGGCATGCCTCTAATTGAGAGCCATTCATTTTCTAAATCAGTGGCTTCCTCAGCTATTACAGTTTTGTATTTTGCAACATCCCCTTCTGAAAAAGGAATTACTGCATTACTGTTCACAAATAATTTGTACAGTGGATCCAAAATTGTGGCAGTAATGTAATGTTGATGTGACACAATCTTATTTTGAATCCTTGTATTCTCAGAAAAGCAGCCGGCTAAGACCTTCTCCAAATCCCATGCTTCAAGTTTTCCTTCAACACCTTCATATGTTTCAGACACCTCCTTCAGCTCTTGATCTAGCATGTACAGCAATGGGATGCCCATAGTACAGTCCTCCCTGCTGACTGCATGTGTGAAGACCTCAAAAGGAAGTAGCATCTCTGTCAGGCATTTAATGAGGTCCCATTGCCACATCTCACCGGTCATGGCTTTAACAGTAGGATCCCCTGATCTTCTTGTCATGACATAAGCATTAAGTGGTATGTACTGCTCAAACAGCCAATCAAGCATGTAATAAGTAGAGTTCCAACCTGTTGGGACCTCCTGGATGACTGCTTTGACTAGCATTTTATGGTCACGTTGAATGACCCGTAGCTGCTTCCGGGCTTTAAAAGAATGGTTGAAATGCGTACAGATTCTTCTGCAAATGGTCAGTAAGTTGCTGACTTTGCTTTCATTTTTCAGAAAGTCCTGAACAACAATGTTAATGCAGTGTGCCAAACACGGGACCCTGAAATAGCGACCATCTTGCATGGCCTTAACTACATTACTGCCATTGTCGGTGGCAACAAAACCAATGTTAAGGCCTCTTGGTCGCAGCCATTCAAAGACCTTGGTTTTAAACTCAGCCAAAACGTTTTCAGCAGTATGCGATTTCTCCATAGCAAACATGGCCACAGTTGCATGCCTGCGAGTAGCTTTAAAAATCTCAGCAGTGTCAATGCCTGCAGATACCTTGTCTCTAACACCTGAAAAAGAGATCCAGTGTGCAGTGATGCACATGTAATCAGTGGCTTGGCAACTGGTGCACATGTCTGTTGTCAGGTGGATACTATGAACAGCACTCTGCTGCAAGGCTTTTCCAAGCAATTCCAGCACGTCGTGGTGTAGTGCTGGAACAGCAACTCTGGCAAAATAGTAGCGGCTGGGAACATTCCATTTTGGGCAGAGGGTTGTCACAAATTCCAGGAAACCCACCCCTTCAACAAAAGAAAAAGGGAGAAGGTCCAGTGCTAACATTTTAGCAAGCTTAGCATTGTACAAACGTGCTATTGGGTGGTTGGGCTCGTACTTTCCCTCCTGCCTAAACATGATAAGAATGGTACGCTGCTTGGTATTTCCTTCAGTTATGCTCAATGCATTACTTCGCGTCGCAGACTTCGCACCCGTACTCCTTGGTGTCTCCGGGTTACTCTTACTCTGGTGCCACTGAGATGTTGCTGATGCGGAGGATGTGGGCTCTACCACTGCAGTGCTGGGGACAGGGGTACTTTGTGTACCACTACCAGATAGAATGTCTCCCTCTTCTTCCTGTTCGACCGTGAGTGGACCTTTTACTACTTCCCCACCAACATTAATGGTTCCTGCTTTCATGCTACATAGGTGGTCTTCCCACTGGATTGGGTGGTGTTTTTTCAAATGGGTCATTTGGCCTCCGGTACCATAGTTTGTACCAAGCTTACCACGACTAACAGAGGAATGACAAATGGAGCATAAAGCAATATTCTCCTCATTTGCGCTAACTGTAAAGAAGTTCCACACTGGGGAGCTTAACTTTTGTCTCCTGCTAGAGGTGCCACTTCCAATGCCGGATGAACTGGAGGTTGTGTGTTGAAATTCACTATGTGGCTGTGCAGTAGTACCACGACCTACTTCTGCTGAGGTGGAACTTGTGCTGGATGTAGGACGCTGCCGGCCTATGCAAATGTAAAAATGGAAGCTGGAGGTAGTTTTGCTTTTGGTGTGGCCTGTGTTGGAGGTATGCGTGCTACATCCCTACTAGTCGCAGCCATTCTTGCTAGGGTTAAAATGTTGGTCTCCATGTTCTCAGGCCCAGGAGTAATGCTTGTGATGACTGGGTCTGACTCGTCATCACCATCATTATCCGGTTGTTCAACATCGCACTCCGTAAGTGTAAGGCTTCCTGGAAAATTCCTTTTCCCTAGCCTGGTCTTCTTGGGATGTCTCTCCCTCTCATGCTCAGATTGTTGTGGCTCCCAAATGAGATCAAGATCATCAGAAGGGATGCTTGGCGAAGATCTCGATAGACTAAACCTCCTTTTCTTGGTGGGGATTTGGAAAACAATAGATGTCCTGCATCAGGTGCTTCCTCTTCTTCTTGCTCTGCATCAGGCTCAATTTCCTGAACTGCCCCGACTTCGGGAGGAACAACAACTGCTATTACGGGTGGTGGCTGTTGAACAACCACTATTGCAGGCGGTGGTTGTGGTTGTTGTTTTCAAGGAACATTTACTATTGAGGGCAGTGGTTGTGGAACAGTTACTCTTGCAGGTGGTGGTTGTGGAACATCTACTATTGCGGGAGGTGGCTCAGGGTGAACATCTACTATTGCGGGCGGTGGTTGTGGATGCTGTTTTGGAACATCTACTATTGCGGGCGGTGGTTGTTGTTCACCACTTTTCTTATGTGTACCCTCTTGCATGGATTGTGTACTACTTTGAGATAGCGCTAAGTTTAAGTCAGGCTCAGTATCACTGCTTTCCACCATTAGGCTGGCTACCTCTTCCCCACTCATCTGCTTGGGCCTGGGTTGGTGGCTTGGGCCCACTGATGCGGAGGTGCTGACCCCAGCAAGGACCCCGGTCACCGCTGCTGCAGGCGTACTTTTTTTCCCAAAAAAGGTTTTCAGGTCAACACCAGACTTAAGTGTAACTTCCTTCTTCTGTTCTTCCTTCTTCTCAGCAGCTTTCTTGGTCTTGGATGAACTGGTACCTGCTTTCTTTGGGCCCATCTTCTTCAGATGTCAGCAGCAGCACTGTCTGGTCAGGTGAGTCCACCACTCGTGACGTAGTACAGAAGGACGTCCGTTTGGCAGTAGAACAGGCGATGAATGATGACGGACACCTCCTCTCCGTCTTCAGTCTTTTGTGCACCTACAAGCAATGAAGGCAGAATAACATCAGTCGAATGTGAATTTTTTTAGCTTTAATTTTAATTACTACTAGAAGTATTAGTACACTCAGTAAGAGTGAGAATAGCAAAAAAGCAAATGTAGTGGAAGTGGAACTTTTTCATCCTTAATTTGTGCATCATTTAGGATGGATGCAGCATCAGTGACCTGCAGCAGATAGCAATGGGGATGTGAATAGTAGTAAGTCAATAGGAACAATGGCAAGACACAGGCCAATTTGTCAAAAACAAAGCAGCACACTACCACCACAGCTCCCAGCCACATGGGCACATTTCACATTCACAGGTACATGGGTAAAGGCCAGAAAACAATAAACGCAAGCAGGCCTATATACCTATATGGCCAGAAAAAGGAGGATGCCTGTTACACATCACAGCTTAATGCACAAAAAAGAAAATCCCCATGGCTAAAAGGTTTGAAAGTTACACAACAACAACACAAACAAAAAAGGCATTTACAGTTTTTTTACACATACCCAAACAGTTAACTACACCCCAAACACCACATTTGGGAATTCAATGTATTGCCATCCACGCCCTAAATGATGTTAAATTCAACAGACAAAATGGAAACCGCTACATCAAGCACCCCCGCTGCGCTGACTACCTCTGGGACTCTAGGCCTACTGGCAGAAGAAATCACAAGCTAGTAGGCCTGCGACAAAACTGAAGCACAATGGAAGGTCACACAAAATGGCCGCCCCCACATGGCCCGGCCATCCCCAACATAATGAAAAGAAAGAGAAGACAGACAATACATGCCTACGGCAAAACGACAATGCTAGGCTTCACAAAATGGCTGCCCCCACATGGCCTGGCCATCCCCAACAACATGAAAAGAAAGAGAAGACAGACAATACATGCCTACGGTAAAAGGACAATGCTTGGCTTCACAAAATGGCCACCCCCATATGGCCTGGCCATCCCCAACAACATGAAAAGAAAGAGAAGACAGACAATACATGCCTACGGCAAAAGGACAATGCTTGGCTTCACAAAATGGCCGCCCCGCCCCCCACATGGTCAGGCCACCCTCAAACAACAAAGTACATATAGGACAGAAAAAGTAAGTGGTCCATGCTCCAAAAACTACAACCAAATGACAACCTGAGGAGTTTCTTTAACAAAATGAACAGCATCAACATTTTCGAGAAGGTTTTATGCTACTCGAGACATATTGCTCGCGAGATTGCAAAATCGGCGTGTTCGGCAGCGCAAAATGTACAAAATGTCGTTATCGCGTGCCCGAGCACGCACATTGAGCACGCGAAGAAGACAAAAACTGTAAGGTTGCGTTGTCACACTGTGCAAAGTTACCAAAACTATGCAAACTGAATTCTAGGGTTACCTAGTGCGCAGAAAAAGCCATATTATTCAACACACACCCAAAACCTGCAATTCAACACCAAACACACATTTTGCTAATCAATCCAAAGCCATCCATGACCTACATGATGTTACACTTACAACTTAAACACCACAATAACAGTTGAACAACTTTCATGCACCCAAGATGATGACTCTAGTAGTACCCTTGGGCCTACTGGCAAGGTAGGCCACAAGCAAGCTTGGAGGGCTGTGGCAAAAACACAGTGGCATAAAACACAAAAAGGCCCAAATAGATGAATGTTTTTACCCGTTCAAGCGGTGTGCCATTTAGCATGGGGACCGGGCGGGTGCGCCTCGGGGGGCCGAAGATCATGAACTTGGTCTTACCCAGGTTGATCTCCAGGCCCGCGAGGCGCAGAATGTTGCAAACCCGTCTAGAACCCGCTGGATGCCCATTGATGTTCGCGAAAGCAACAAGGTGTTGTCGGCGAACATCAGAGCGGGCACCCGGCCTGTGGACAACCACGGGGCATCACTATACCTGCCTTTAAGTAGATCCCCCACCATACCATTAATATACAGGCTGAAGAGCGTCGGGGCTAGGGCGCAGCCCTGCCGGACATCTCTCATTACTGGAAAGCGGGGGGATAAGTCTCCATTCCTACCACACCTCACTTGGGCATAGTTCCCTACATGCAAGCGTGACAAGACGTCTAATAGGTAAGATGGGAGGCCAAGACTTTTCCGAACCTGCCAAAGACTTGCCCTGGGCATAAGATCGAAAGTAGCCCGCAGGTCCACGAAGACGAGGTAGAGGCTGCCACCCTCTACCAAAACTGTCTTCCAGAAAGGGACCTGGAGCCTAAATATTTGATCCAGGGTCGAGATTCCCGATCTAAAACCTACCTGGAGCGTAGTCAATATTTCAAAGTCCTCCATCAACCCTAGTAGACGATCTAGGAGGACTCGGCTCATTAGTTTCTGGGAAGTATCCAGAAGACTGATTGGAATATAGTTTGCTGGGGCTAGAGGGCAACCCTTTTTAAAAATAGGGACAATCTCAGCACCCAACCAAGTATCGGGGGGGTTGGCTCCACCAAGAACCGCATTAAACAATACAGCGAGGTACGGTGCCCAGATTTTTGGCTGCGAGCAAAATAAATCGCCAGCCAGCCTGTCGAGACCTGGGGCCTTATTCGGAAGCAGCCTGGCAATGGCCGATTCTACCTCTTTGAGGGAGATGATCTCGATATTTCCCGGGCCTACCTTTGTCCAGTCTCCTTCTCGCCCCTCAGACAGTCCCTGCTGCAGGTCCCCCGCAGTCGACACTCATGCGAGGGGTCTGGGGCCAGAGGTGGCTGGGAGGCACTGTCGAGCTCAGGTGTCCGGGGCCTACTTGTACCTTCTGGGTTGTCAGGCTCGGGGCTTGAGTAGAGTGCTGAAAAGTGCGCCTCCCAGACAGAGGGGGCGATATTTGGTAGAGAAATTTCCCCTCCCCATCTCGCACCAGAGCTTACTATTGCCCAAAATAATTTAGCGTCCCTTACCTGCAAGGCGCCTCTCAGTTTTTCCCACCTGTCTTCCTCCCACTCCCTCTTAGCCCTGCTGATTTCCTTTTTGTACAGCGGCCTGATTGCCCTGGTTTTGACTAGATCACCGGATTTGATTGCCGCAAGGAGATCATTTTTTAATTTCTTGCAGGCAGCATTGAACCAGGGATGTGTCCTTGGCACTAATAGCTTATTCCTACTTACAGGGTAAAGCACTTCCCTCAAAGCCACTGCTAGTTGCCTGTGTATGTCTACTGGGTCCTGAGCAAACGTCGAATCACCCATCTGCGTTATAAAAGGGATTGCAAGCTGGTATATTTTTGCTAGCTGTGAAGCCGATTCAGCTAGGTGTGGCCATTTGACCCTTCTTCTATTATTAGACACTACCAATTGAGGTGGTGGCGTGTCGAAGTTTGGAGCAGGGTTGGCTAGGCCAAAGGACCCGGGTTTTAGGGTTAGGACAAGGGCATTATGATCACTGTCGTGCCTTTTCACCACCCTGAATTCCTTCAGCTTGTCCCAGTTGCTTGCCTCCACCATGACATAGTCAATGATGGAAGTTTGCCTTGCCCTATTATAGGTAGCTAAACCTGGGCGGTCTGGGTCTAGTCTTCCATTGCACAAGGACGTTACAAGGGTAAGGGATTTTATTTGAAGGGCCAGCGGGGTACATGCCCTAAGCGGGCGGCATTAGGCTCGGGAATGTGCCACATTGCATCCACTTTGTCCTGCTCACCCAGCTCCAAGATGTCCAGCGGCTCGTATTGGCAGTTGGAATCTCCGCCGAGGATTATTGCAATGGAGGGGTCTAACACCTGGATAAAGGAATTCAGGGCTGTAATCGTTTTAGATTCTTGCCCATTCCTTGAGGGCCTTGAGTAGACGTTTATTATAGCTACTTGGGAGTTGATGGGAGTTTTTAATAAAACACACTGGATATCCCGAGAGTTAGTTGCAACTTGAGTTGCCTGAATACCCAAATGGGGTCCAATCCAGATGGATAACCCACCCGAAGGCCGGCCTCTACCTTGGGTCACTGCCAGGACATCAAATGTTGCAAAAGTCTGGCTACTGCTTTCCTCCAGTGCCCAGGTTTCTTGCATCAGGCATATGTCATGTTCCGCCATGAAGGATTCCCATTCTGGAGTAAGTAACTTATTTTTTAACCCGGCTATATTCCAGGAGATTAGTTTCAAGCTCCCATCGGATGTTTTAACAGGACCGCTTGTTTCCTTGCTCCCCTTGGTGGTAGACCTCTCCCTCAATGCAACATGAATATTTGACACTTCCCTGGGTGGGGGCAGTGGGGGGTTTTCCTCAGTTGGCCCTGCCTTGCTCAGAGATTCATTGTCCTCTTGTGGGGGGGAGCTTCCCTTGGTACTGAGTCAATCCACCTCTTCCAATCCAGGAGATTAGTTTCAAGCTCCCATCGGATGTTTTAACAGGACCGCTTGTTTCCTTGCTCCCCTTGGTGGTAGACCTCTCCCTCAATGCAACATGAATTTTTGACACTTCCCTGGGTGGGGGCAGTGGGGGGTTTTCCTCAGTTGGCCCTGCCTTGCTCAGAGATTCATTGTCCTCTTGTGGGGGGGAGCTTCCCTTGGTACTGAGTCAATCCACCTCTTCCAACACACTGAACCTATTCCAGTGTGGTGTAAGCGGGAAGAAAGGACTACAGAAGGGCGTGCCCTCTCTGGTTGACCATCGATAAGGCATATTACAGGGTGGGTGTAGCGGCCCCTGTTATTGTATCCTTTTTTGGGGTGGAATTGCTCCAGGCTAGGGGTAGGGTAGAAATAGGAACGGTGTAGAGGGTAAATTTGGGTATTAAAACTATGAAGAGGGGCGTTGCAGATATATTCAACAGCTGTGGCGTCCCTAAAATTCAAAATTATAACATCTCCTGCTACTGACTTGGGGCCCCTCCCAACCCAGCCTACTCTCCTAGCTGATAAGATTTCACCCGAGACATTTGGCGGGAGGGATCTGTTAACGCTGAGCCATTGAATACACTTGTTTTTTAGCTCGCTCTCACTTTCTCTTTTCCCCTCGCCTAAAGATGGGACACCTGCAAGTGCTACCACGTACAGTTGGGCTTCTGGAGGTAGATTTATTGTTGGCAACTGATTGGGGGCAGATCTTGGTGTAGCATTCCTTGTCTCTGGTGGGCTAGCCCTGCCTCCCTTTTCACTCTCTTTAGCAAGTGTGGCAGACTTGTCCCTGAGGAGGGGCAAGTTTACCGCAACTTGGCATGCTTGGCCCTGGGAGGTGGTATTGGGCAGGGGGCGAGGTATGGCTTGTATCTGTTTGGGAGTGTTAGACGGGGCTCCTGTGTTAATGGTCTGTGGTGTAGGAATTTTCCCCCCAGCTTCCCCGTGCTTGAGAGTATTGTTGAATTTAGTGCAAGGTGCTGGAGATGCTACACATCCCGGTCGTTTGGCTGTCTATGCTGTTCCAGCCCCCTTAGCGTTTACGACCGAGATTAATTTGTCAAGTTTTGAGACCAAGGGTTTAAGTTGGGCCAAAATAGTCCTCTCAAGGCATGCTTGTAGGTCAGCCACCATATTGGTGACCCAACAGGGAATGCCTGGTGACGCTGTTAATGGGTTGGCGTCACCAAGTTGTGATTTACCACCTTTCTTTTGCCCGATTTCTTTGGGATATGCTCTTTCTTTTTCCTGGGGCGTGCTTTGCAGAAGTATTTTTACTGGGGATGGGGATGTTAAAATGATCTGCAGGTCCAGGGCATCCGCTGAAGTATCTAGAGGTACCTGGCTACAAGGCAGGTCTACGTAAGATGATGATAAGTAGGAATTAGCCTCTAGGGCATCAGTCATGGTGGTCGAGGTGTTCCCTCCCTGGTTTTGGAGAATGAATGATGGGGTTAGTGACAGCCTTCTTTTGGTGTTCTCAATAGCAGTGGCTACCACCTCGATCGTTTGCTGCAACATTTTATCAATCGCAGTCAAAGTGGGTAAAGGCTGGGGTTCTGCTGGCTGCAATTTAGTGTTTGATCGAGTGGCAGGCATTTTGGCTTTTTTTCCCCTGTTGCTCATGCTGTTGACTGAAAACACGAGATAGCAATATCCAAATCTCAGGCGCTAGTCCCAGCTGTTGTTTGGCCCACTTATTAATAACAGTACCTTGGGGTGTATATCGGTAGTCAGTCTGCTGCTCCTTATGAGGCGAAAGGGGGGTAGGCCGTCCCGTCCTCGGTTGTCCCCAGACGGCCCGCCCTTTGCTCGGGTTTAGCCCTGGTGTGCTCCCGCGACGCGGACAATCGGAGGTGATCCTTAGCGGCAAACTGCTTCCGCCCGCACTGGAGCCTGTGACCAGTAGTCCTAGCAGCCCTGGCTCCCCTTCGCCCGGCGGCCACACAGGTCACAAGAGTGCGGCGGCGGGAGGGAAGCGGAATGGGTTACAGGTCGGTCACAGGTCAGCTCTGATGACAGTGTGCAGCAAGCTCCCGGTTCGCGGCCCCCCTTGTCTTTTCTTATTAAATTAAAGTCCTTAACTCGGCCTCTCCTCTCCTCTCCTCGCGGCACGCCACCTCTCCTGCCCCTTTGGGAGCCCTGGAAGCCTCGGCATCTCCTCCTCGGCAGCAGTAGCACAAAGTTTGATGTCTGATGTCACGAACAGCTTCAGCTGTGGGGCAATTAGCCTATAGCCTATTGAGGCACTCCACTCATACTGTCTGTATTCATAATGTGAGTCTGTGTTCACTCCTATAATCATCCTGACAGAGGCATGTCCTTTTCTAATCTCACTGCTGACAAATAAGCGCTTATAAACGTACCCTGCTGTCAACTACTAGTACTGTGGGAACCTAGTCACTGTATATGCACTTAAAGGATGACTCAGGTATTGAGACGAGCAGTGGTATAGTCAAACGAGCACAATGTATGCGGTCCCCTAACCCCTTGCAGACTACTTAGTCAGGACTGCAAAGATCCAGGAAATAGTCATGCTTGTCTGGAATCACACTGTGAGTCTGTGTCCACTCCTACTATCATCCTAACAGAAGCATGTCCATATCCAATCTCTCTGCTGACGGATAAATGCTTATTAGCTTATCCTGCTGTCAACTACTAGCAGTCTGGGAAACCAGTTACTGTCAATGCCGTTGGAGAATGAGTCAGCATTCAGACAAGCAGTGGTACAGTCAAATATGCACAATGTTTGCGGACTCCTAACCCTTTGCAACATATTGAGTCAGTCCTGCAAAAGTCCAGAGTAAAGTCATGCTTGTCTGAAATCACACTGTGAGTCTGTGTGTACTCCTACAATCACCTTGACAGAGGCAGGCCTTTTCTAATCTCGCTGCTGACACATAAGCGCTTATAAATTTACCATGCTGTCAACTACTAGTACTGTAGGAGCCCCGTCACTGTCTATGCACTAGGAGAATAACTCAGGCATTGAGACAATCAGTGGTATAGTCAAGTGTGCACAATGTGTGCGGCCTCCTAACCCTTTGCAGACTACTGAGTGAGTCCTGCAAAAGTCGAGGGAATAGTCATGCTTGTCTGAAATAACACTCTGAGTCTGCGTCTACTCCTACAATCATCCTGACAGAAGCATGTCCTTATCTAATCTCTCTGCTGAAATATAAGCGCTTATAAACTTATTCTACTATCACCTACTATTACTGTAGGAACCCAGCCACTGTCTATGCACTTGGAGTTTGATTCAGGCATTCAGAAAAGCAGTGGTACTGTCAAATGTGCACAATGTATGTTGTCCCCTAACCCCTTGCAGACTACTGAGTCAGTCCTGCAAAATTCCAATGAATAGTCATGCTTGTCTGGAATCACACTGTGAGTCTGTGTGTACTCATACAATCATCATGACAGAATAATGTCCTTTTCTAATCTCTCTGTTGACACATAAGCGCTTATGAAATTATCCTGCTGTCACCTACTATTACTGTAGGAACCCAGTCACTGTCTTTGCACTTGGAGTATGATTCAGGCTCCCAGGCAAGCAGTGTTATAGTTATGTTATGTTATGTTATGTTATTAAAGTACTTTTAGAGCGCACTATCACCGATTGGTTGCTTGGTGCTTTGATCAGTGGTAACATGAACATAGAGGGAAGAGAGTTATAAAAATGCTTGTCTGAAGAGCCAGGTCTTCAAGGCTTTCCGGAAAGAGAGGAGGTCTTGACAGTTCCGGGACTCCATCGGGAGAGAGTTCCACAAGCAGGGAGAGAGGGTGGCAAACCTACGACCTCCTGCGCGCTTTAAGTTGAAGGTAGGCGACTGCAGGAGGTTCTGATGGCGTGAGCGTAGGTTGCGGGACGGGGTGTATTTGGAAATCAGATTGTTGATGAATAGAGGGCTTTTACAGTATAAGGACTTGAAAATTATGCAGCCAGTTTTGAAGGCACATCATTGGGCCACCGGGAGCCAGTGTAGTTTCCTGAGGAGGGGGGTGGCTGCCTGGCGCCTAGGTTGGTTCAGAATTAGCCTTGCGGCATGGTTCTGTGCCATCTGGAGTCGCTTAACTAGGTAGTTGGGAAGACCTAGGTAGATGGAGTTAGCGTAGTCCAGATGGGATAATACAGTAGCCATCACCACCTGGGTGAGTGCCTCGGGTGTGAGCAGGCGACGTACCTTCCGAATTTTCTTCAGTTGGAAGAAACACTTGGAGACCACTTGACCAACTTGAGTTTTTAGAGATAAGTCCCGATCCACAGTGACTCCTAGTGTTTTGGCTGACAGGGAGGGTGTTGGGGCTTGGCCTAGTTCAGAAGGCCAGTAGTGTGGGCCCCAGTGCTTGCTGCTATCGCCAGTCAGGACTAGTTCAGTTTTGCCCGGATTTAATTTGAGCTGATTCTGGTCCATCCAAGTTTTGATGAACCTCATGGTGGACTGGAAGTGCCGTATGGAGTCTTCGGTGTTATCGGTGGTGAATAGCAGCTGTAAGTCGTCTGCGTAGTTGAAGACTCTCACCTGATTATCTCTTAAGGTCTGGATCAGAGGGAGAATGTACAGATTAAATAGGTGAGGAGACAGGGAGGAGCCCTGTGGCACTCCGCAGGTGATGGCCTGTTTGGTGCCCATTAAGTCAAATGTGCAAAATGTATGCAGTTCTCTACCCCCTTGCAGACTACTGGTCAGTCGTGCAAAAGTTCGGGGAATAGTGAAGCTTGTCTGGAATCACACTGTGAGCCTGTGTCCACTTCTACAATCATCCTGACAGAATCATGTCCTTTTCTAATCTCTCTGCTGACACATAAGAGCGTATAAACTTATCCTGCTGTCAACTACTAGCAGTATGGGAACCCAGTTACTGTCTATGCAGTTGGAGAATGAGTCATGCATTCAGAAAAGCAGTGGTTCAGTCAAATGTGCACAATGTTTGCGGACTCCTAATGGCTGCAGACTACTGAGTCAGTCCTGCAAAAGTCCTTGGTATAGTCATGCTTGTCTGGAATCACACTGTGAGTCTGCGTGTACTCCTACAATCATCCTGACAGAGGAAAGTCCTTTTCTCATCTCTCTGCTGACACATACGCGCTTATAAATCTATCCTGCTATAAACTACTAGTAGTGTAGGAGCACAGTCACTGTCTATGCACTAGGAGAATGACTCAGGTATTGAGACAAGCAGGGGTATAGTAAAATGTGCACAATGTGTGCGGTTCCCTAACCCCTTGCAGACTACTGAGTGAGTCCTGCAAAAGCCCCGGGAATAGTCATGCTTGTCTGGAATAACACTCTGAGTCTGTGTGCACTCCAACAATCATCCTGACAGAAGCATGTCCTTATCTAATCTCTCTGTTGAAACATAAGCGCTCTTAAACTTATCCTGTTGTCAAATACTAGCACTCTTAGAACCCAGTTACTGTCTATGCACTTGGAGAATGAGTGAAGCATTGAGAAGGCAGTGGTACAGTCAAATGTGCACAATGTATGCGGACCTCTAACCCCTTGCAGACTACTGAGTCAGTCCTGCAAAAGCCCCGGGAATAGTCATGCTTGTCTGGAATAACACTCTGAGTCTGTGTCCACTCCTACAATCATCCTGACAGAAGCATGTCCTTATCTAATCTCTCTGCTGAAACATAAGCGCTCTTAAACTTATCCTGTTGTCAAAAACTAGCACTCTTAGAACCCAGTCACTGTCTATGCACTTGGAGAATGAGTAAAGCATTGAGAAGGCAGTGGTACAGTCAAATGTGCACAATGTATGCGGACCTCTAACCCCTTGCAGACTACTGAGTCAGTCCTGCAAAAGTCCAGGGAGTAGTGAAGCTTGTCTGGAATCACACTGTGAGTCTGTGTGTACTCCTACAAACATCCTGACAGAAGACTGTCCGATTCTAATCTCTCTGCAGACACATAAGCGCTTATACACTTACCCTGCTGTCAACTACTAGTACTGTAGCAACCCAGTCACTGTATATGAACTTAAAGGATGACTCAGGTATTGAGACGAGCAGTGGTATAGTCAAATGTGCACATTGTATGCGGTCTCCTAACCCCTTTCAGGCTACTGAGTCAGGACTGCAAAGGTCCAGGGAATAGTCATGCTTGTCTGGAATCACACTGTGAGTCTGGGTCCACTCCTACAATCATCCTAACAGAAGCATGTCCATATCTAATCTCTCTGCTGAAACATTAGCGCTTATAAACTAATCCTGCTGTCAACTTCTAGTACTGTAGGAGCCCAGTCACTGTCTATGCACTAGGATAATGACTCAGGCATTGAGAGATTGAGGGGTACAGTCAAATGCGCACAATGTATGCGGACCTCTAACCCCTTGCTGACTACTGAGCCAGTCCTGCAAAAGTCCAGGGAATAGTGAAGCTTGTCTGGAATCATACTTTGAGTCTGTGTGTACTCCTACAATCATCCTGACAGAAGCCTGTCCTTTTCTAATCTCTCTGCAGACAAATAAGCTCTTATAACATTATCCTGATGCCAACTACTAGTACTGTAGGAACACATTTACTGTCTATGCACTTGGAGGATAAGTCAGGCATTAAGACAGGCAGTGGGACAGTCAAATGTGCACAATGTATGTGGTGCCCTAACCCCTTGCAGACTACTTAGTCAGTCCTGCAAAAGTCCAGAGAATAGTCTTGCTTGTCTGGAATCATAATGTGAGTCTGTGTCAAGTCCTATAATCATCCTGACAGAGGGATTTCCTTTGCTAATCTTACTGCTGACACATAAGCGCTTATAAACTTACCCTGCTGTCAACTACTAGTACTGTAGTTACCCAGTCACGGTATAGGCACTTAAAGGATGACTCAGGTATTGAGACGAGAAGTGGTATAGACAAACGTGCACAATGTATGCGGTCCCCTAACCCCTTGCAGACTACTGAGTCAGTCCTGCAAAGGTCCAGGGAACAGTCATGCGTGTCTGGAATCACACTGTGAGTCTGTGTCCACTCCTAAAATCATCCTAACAGAACCATGTCTATATCTAATCTCTCTGCTGACTGATTAGTGCTTATTAACTTATCCTGCTGTCAACCACTAACAGTCAGGGAAACCAGTTACTGGCAATCCCATTGGAGAATGAGTCAGCATTCAGACAAGCAGTGGTACTGTCAAATGTGCATATTGTATGTAGTCCCCTAACCCCTTGCAGACTACTGAGTCATTCCTTCAAAATTCCAGAGAATAGTCATGTTTGTCTGGAATGCAACTGGAAGTCTGCGTCCACTCCTAAAATCATGCTGACAGAAGCATGTCCTTATCAAATCTCTCTGCTGAAATATAAGCGCTTATAAACTTATTCTGCTGTCACCTACTATTACCGTAGGAACCCAGTCACTGTCTATGCAATTGGAGTATAATTCAGGCATTCAGACAAGCAGTGATACTGTCAAATGTGCACAATGTATGTTGTCCACTAACCCCTCTCAGACTACTGAGTCATTCCTGCAAAATTCCAGGGAATAGTCATGCTTGTCTGGAATCACACTGTGAGTCTGTGTGTACTCCTACAATCATCCTGACAGAAGCATGTCCTTCTCTATTCTCTCTGTTGACACATAAGCGCTTATAAAATTATCGTGCTGTCGCCTACTATTACTGTAGGAACCCAGTCACTGTCTATGCACTTGGAGTATGATTCAGGCATTCAGACAAGCAGTGGTATAGTCAAATGTGCAAAATGTATGCGGTCCTCTAACCCCTTGCAGACTACTGAGTCAGTCCTGCAAAAGTTCAGGGAATAGTGAAGCTTGTCTGGAATCACACTGTGAGCCTGTGTCCACTTCTACAATCATCCTAACAGAAGCATGTCCTTTTCTAATCTCTCTGCTGACACATAAGAGCGTATAAACTTATCCTGCTGTCAACTACTAGCAGAATGGGAACCCAGTTACTGTCTATGCAGTTGGAGAATGGGTCATGCATGGAGACAAGCAGTGGTTCAGACAAATGTGCACAATGTATGCCAACTCCTAACGCTTGCAGACTACTGAGTCAGTCCTGCAAAAGTCCAGGGTATAGTCATGCTTAACTGGAATCATACTGTGAGTCTGTATGTACTCCTAAAATCATCCTGACAGAGGCAAGTCCTTTTCTCATTTCTCTGCTGAAACATAAGCGCTTATAAACGTATCCTGCTGTAAACTACTAGTACTGTAGGAACCCAGTCACTGTCTATGCACTTGGAGTATGATTCAGGCATTCAGACAAGCAGTGGTATAGTCAAATGTGCAAAATGTATGCGGTCCTCTAACCCCTTGCAGACTACTGAGTCAGTCCTGCAAAATTTCAGGGAATAGTGAAGCTTGTCTAGAATCACACTGTGAGCCTGTGTCCACTTCTACAATCATCCTGACAGAAGCATGTCCTTTTCTAATCTCTCTGCTGACACATAAGAGCGTATAAAGGTATCCTGCTGTCAACTACTAGCAGAATGGGAACCCAGTTACTGTCAATGCAGTTGGAGAATGAGTCATGCATTGAGACAAGCAGTGGTTCAGACAAATGTGCACAATATATGCGGACTCCTAATGCTTGCAGACTACTGAGTCAGTCCTGCAAAAGTCCAGGGTATATTCATGCTTGTCTGGAATCACACTGTGAGTCTGTGTGCACTCCTACAATCATCCTGACAGAGGCAAGTCGTTTTATCATCTCTCTGCTGAAACATAAGCGCTTATAAACGTATCCTGCTGTAAACTACTAGTACTGTAGGAACCCAGCCACTGTCTATGCACTAGGAGAATGACTCAGGCATTGAGACAAGCAGGGGTATAGTAAAATGTGCACAATGTGTGCGGTTCCCGAACCCCTTGCAGACTACTGAGTGAGTCCTGCAAAAGTACAGGGAATAGTCATGCTTGTCTGGAATAACACAATGAGTCTGCGTCCACTCCTACAATCATCCTGACAGAAGCATGTCCTTAACTAATCTCTCTGCTGAAACATAAGAGCTTATAAACCTATCCTGTTGTCAACTACTAGCACTCTTAGAACCCAGTCACTGCCTATGCACTTGGAGAATGAGTGAGGCATT
The DNA here is from genome assembly GCF_964263255.1 of Lissotriton vulgaris. NCBI lineage: Eukaryota > Metazoa > Chordata > Amphibia > Caudata > Salamandridae > Lissotriton > Lissotriton vulgaris. The sequence goes on from NC_141691.1 coordinate 1,501,100,021, forward strand.
CAGAAGGCAGTGGTACAGTCAAATGTGAACAATGTATGCGGACCTCTAACCCCTTGCAGACTACTGAGTTAGTCCTGCAAAAGTCCAGGGAATAGTGAATCTTGTCTGGAATCACACTGTGAGTCTGTGTGTACCCCTACAATCATACTGACAGAGGCAAGTCATTTTCTCATCTCTCTGCTGAAACATAAGCGCTTATAAACGTATCCTACTGTAAACTACTAGTACTGTAGGAACCCAGTCACTGTCTATGCACTAAGAGAATGACTCAGGCATTGATACAAGCAGGGCATAGTCAAATGTGCACAATGTGTGCTGTCCCCTAACCACTTGCAGACTAGTGAGGGAGTCCTGCAAAAGTCTAGGGAATAGTCATGCTTGTCTGGAATAACACTCTGAGTCTACGTCCACTCTTACAATCATCCTGAAAGAATCATGTCCTTATCTAATCTCTCTGCTGAAACATAAGCGCTTATAAACTTATCCTGTTGTCAACTACTAGCACTCTTAGAACCCAGTCACTGTCTAAGCACTTGAAGAATGAGTCAGGCATTCAGAAGGCAGTGGTACAGTCAAATGTGCATAATGTATGCGGACCTCTAACCCCTTGCAGACTACTGACTCAGTCCAGCAAAAGTCCAGGGAATAGCCATGCTTGTCTGGAATCACACTGTGAGACTTTGTCTACTCCTACAATCATCCTGACAGACGCATGTGCTTATTTAATCTCTCTGCTGACACATAAGCACTTATAAACATATTCTGCTGTCAACTACTAGTACTGTAGGTACCCAGTCACTGTCTATGCACTTGGAGAATGATTCAGGCATTCAGACAAGCAGTGGTACAGTCAAATGTTCACACTGTATGTAGTCCCCTAACCCCTTGCTGACTACTGAGTCAGTCCTGCACAATTCCAGGGAATAGTCATGCTTGTCTGGAATCACACTGTGAATCTGTGTGTACTCCTACAATCATCCTGACAAAAGCATGTCCTTTTCTAATCTCTCTGTTGACACATAAGCTCTTATTAAATTATACTACTGTCACCTAGTATTACTGTAGGAACCCAGTCACTGTCTATGCACTTGGAGTATTATTCAGGCATTCAGACAAGCAGTGGTATAGTCAAATGTGCAAAATGTATGCGGTCCTCTAACACCTTGCAGACTGCTGAGTCAGTCCTGCAAAAGTTCAGGGAATAGTGAAGCTTGTCTGGAATCACACTGTGAGCCTGTGTCCACTTCTACACTCATCCTGACAGAAGCACGTCCTTTTCTAATCTCTCTGCTGACACATAAGAACTTATAAACTTATCCTGCTGTCAACTACTAGCAGTATGGGAAACCAGTTACTGTCTATGCAGTTGGAGAATGAGTCAGGCATTCAGACATGCAGTGGTACAGTCAAATGTGCACAATGTATGCGGGCTCCTAACCCTAAAAACTGTCAAAGCCTAGAAACAGTGTGCAGATTGTGGAAAGTACAAAGAATGCCTCAACAACAAAAAAGAATAAGAAAAAAAGAAATGTAAACAATGGGAAATGACATTCAAAAGACACAATGTATGGTAAAAGGAGGCGGAGTCAGTATGAAGGAATAAGAAAGAAGATGTTTTACAATAGAGTTGCATTTATTTGTTGAGCGATGTGAAGAAATACAAAAGAAAAGCAGCATTTTATAAAAAGAAGAAAGACATTGAAATTATTGTTGAGAAGGCTTTTGAATTAAAAAGGAAATTATTCATTTTAGTTTTAGTTTTAAACAAAATTCGATCACTAGATAAGCCAATACATTTTATGAAGGCCAAAAGTAAGAAGAAAAATGTAATTTACAGAACTAATTTTCGCGTTTTTTTACGTGAATGGAAACACAGTTCAAGTTCAGTGCCTTTTTTTAATGAAGAGAGTTGTTTTCGGACCAATACTTTATTTCTTGCAGTTGATACCAGTGGAAAAAGATGGTTCCTAGAAATTAGAAATATAGAAGAACTAATAGCTGATGAAGTTCTAGGGAGACGTCCTAAAGCCCCAGTATATACTTGGGATTGTAGTGGTATTTGTAGTATACAACAGGAATATATTGATATTTTACGCAATTTCTTAGAGAGTATAGTAAAAAAAAAAGTATTAAACAAAAGATTAAGATGTTGCTAGGACTAGATCCTTGCATAGTGAGAAAAAATACTAGTTTGCAAGGTCATTCTCTGGGCTGGCTTTCTAGGAAAGTATGTCAAAGTGTTTTTCATAATTTTAGAATGTTAGCAGTAAATCATTCTCAAATGTGGAAGTTAGTCAGAAGATTGTATTACTCAAAAAGTCCAGTAATCATTTTAAATGCGTTGAGCAGTGCTCTTTTGCGTGGGTCAGTATCAGATGTAAAAAAGGTTTGTGATGAAATAGAGTTTCGTTACTTTGGTCCTGAAAAAGAGAGTGCAGAAAGTGAGACATTAATAGAAGTAGATGTTGAAGAGAATGTAGAACATACTACTACAAAAAATGTTGAAGAACAAATTACTAAGTTTAAGTTGATTTCATGTAAAAGGCCAAATTATTCTTGTATTTGTTGCCGACGAACTCACTATAAAAATCAGACTAGGACTGTTGATCTATATTCAAAAAGGGAAAGAGAAAATTATGATAAGTGGAAGGAATTTTCAACGTATTTGTTGGTAGAAGATTCTTTTGATTTGGATTCTTATCAGCGTATTTGTAAATATTGTTATAACAAATTAGACGAGAATAAAATGCCTGCTAGAGCTGTCCATAATAATCTATTGTTGGTAACTATTCCTCCAGAACTGATAGATTTAAACACGTATGAGACTATTCTAATTCAATGTGTGCACCCATTTCAGGCTATTGCTCGTATGGAGCCTAAAACAGGTAAATTGCCTCCTACACATTTACAGAGAGCATTAAGAGGAATAGTTGTATATTTACCTCTACAATGAAAACAAACATTGAAACTATTGGTGTAGAGAATGTAGAAAGTGAACCACTAGTTATTCTAGTTAATAATGTTCCTACTAAGAGTAAGAAAATCTGGCAGGAATTAATGGATGTCAGGAAAGTGCAAAAGGCAACATTTTATCTTATAAAAACAATGATTACTACAAAAGTGTGTATGTGGAAGAAGAAGAAATACTTTTAGGAGATGATAGTGAAACATCAAGTGGTCACATTGAAAAAGTGAACATGTTCAAAAGTGAAGAAATTTATGAACATTATAGTGTACATCAACTTCATTCAAAAGAAGTGTTGGGGAATACTATTGAATTATTCCTAATGAAGAAAGTGAAAGTATTCCCATGAGTGTATGGGAAAAAAGTTTGGAAGCTCTTGTTTTCCACAGCTGTTTCCAACTGGAAAAGATGGACGATATGACACTCGATCAGTGCAGATTCCTGCATCAGAATATCAGACAACAAGATTGTATGCTGAAGATCCAAGATTTCGACAATGTATCCCATATATATTCCAGCTTTTGTTTGAGAGTGACTTGTCTGGTCTTTCATATGCAGTCAACTACATATTAAAAAACATGAGTACATCTTCAAAATGTTTTCTTAAAGGAATTTATGGATAAAGTACATCAGGCATACGATCATTTAGAATCTCAACTGATTAATTTGATGGCATGTCAGCGTGGTACTAATGAGTGTTGGTACCGCCGTCATTGAGACCTTAAATGCATGCTAATGAACTTAGGAACTCTTACATGGTTTATTACCCTAAGCTGTGCTGAATACTTTTGGGATGATTTACTTTGAGAAGCAAATTCAAATATAAAAAATATTAAATACAAGACACCTGGAGAATTGTGCTCTTTGGATACTGTTAATGTATGCAGATATTTCAATCATAGGTTTAAAGCTATGACGTCTTTTATCTGCAATAAAAAGAATCCTCCTTTTAGAGAAGTTGTGGATATCTTTTGGAGAAAGGAGTATCCAGCTAGAGGTGCTCCTCATATACATATGCTTTTAAGGATCAAGGATGCACCCAAATTTGGAACTGATTCACATGACACAGTTTTATCTTTTATTAAAGAATATGTCACAAGTGCTATACCAAAAAGAACAGAAGAAAACACCTTAGGAAAACAAGTGCTACGATTCCAAAGTCATCAATGTGGCAAATACTGTTGACGAAAGTAGAAGTTTAAGGAAAAGTTTTATACCAAATGTCGTTTTGGATTGCAACGTCCAGTAATATCCAAAGGAGAGTAAACCGTTTCATGTCAGCTGTGAGACATACACTCACTAGAAAATCTCCCAAAAATACATACAATTTGAGAAGAAGTGAAGAATCAAAGTATATCAATGATTATAATCCACTTATTCTCTCAATGTGGAATGCTAGTATGGATATCCAGTATGTTGCGGATAATTCCATTGCTGTTACCCGGTATGTGACATCTTACATAACAAAATTGGAAAAGACGGAGTTGAAAGAAATGTGAGAAGACATTTCTCACAAGAATAGTCTTGGAAATTGTACAGTTCAGTCTGAAGATGTTATCCCTTAGAGAAATTGGAGTGTACGAATGCTCAGATTGGTTATCATCTGCAAGTTTATACTCAAAGTCTAGAAGAATCATTTGAGTGAGTCTAGGTCCTCCTGCAACGCGAAATCGAGTACTTAAATCCATACAAGAGATCAAATATTTATCAGAAGATTTACCAGAAAGTACAGATATTTTCAAAACAAATATGTTGGACACATATTGTCCAAATAGAAGTCATCATCTTGAAAACATATGTCTCTATGAAGTCCTGCATTAAGAGGAATACTACAGAAAACATAAATATGCAGTGATTGGTTAAGAAGGCTGTTTGGTGAAACAAAGGAAAGGAAATCTGATTAATCACAGAAAACTGACTATTGATACTCCTTATAGCACTTTTGCAACTCTTTAAACCTTGGCGTACAGAATTGGAATTACTTGGAGATTTTGAGTGCTATTAAGATTTTTTCAATGCTTGTAAAGATAGCATAGAATGTACAGTTTTTGCAAATTATCTCAAAACGTTGAATCATGAAGTTGATCAAGAAGCTACTTTTGCAGCTTAGATTGCTAGAGACAGTTCTCAAGATAGTCAAAGTTCTGCTCAACTGAGTGAAGATCCAGTAGGACAAACAATTCTTGAAAATGAAGTGAAAACAGCAATGCATCAAGCTCAAGAAGCTATTATGGACTTAAGAAACTTGGAAGAACAACTAAATATTGAACAGAAAGAAATATATCAGCAAATGAGACAACAGATCGACCATGGTTTTCTTCATGAAAAGAAAGAATGCACATGCACATCATTTCAACCTATCCAATGTATGTCAGAGGTAAGGCTGGAACAGGAAAACGTTTCTTAATGAAAGTATTGACCAGTTATCTACAGGAAACAACTGACTAACATTTGTCTTGTGTTGTAACTGCTTCAACTGGGTTGGCAGCACACAGCATTAAAGGAATTACATTACATTGTTTACTAATACTACCTGTAAAGCATGAAAATACATTGTAAAATAACAAACTTTCTGGAGAAGCTTGCTATGAAGTTTCAAGAGTGCTAAAGAAAATGAAACTTCTGATTATTGATGAAGTGAGCATGATATCAAACTTAATGCTTGCCTTTGTGCATTTAAGAATGCAGCAAATTCTTAAAACGGAATACAGTGTCTTATTTGGAGGATAACGTGACAGTTTTTGGAGATCTTCTGCAACTCACTCCTGTAAAAGGACAACCAGTATTTAAAATGCTTGTACATGAAGACACCAATAAGTCTTTGGGAAGTGTTGGAAACGTTAACATTTGGTCATATTTTGAATACAAAGAACTGATTAAAAATATGCAACAGGCAAATTATGTTGATTATGGAACTATTCTTCAAGATATAAGAATTGGAGTATTGACAGAACATGGCAAACAAGCTTTGCAAACTCGACCACTTACTTGTTTCCAAATGAAAATACAGTTCCTGAAAAAATATATTAAAAAATTGCAGTAAATAAATCTATAATCTGCTTAATGCCTACACTGCGCGAGTGTTCTATATTAAATGAAGAACTTTTAAAGCTAGAAAATGAACAAATAATAAAAATGGAAGCCATTGATAAAATAGAGTATGAAGGAATCACTATTATTTTGACGGAAACATTTGAAACAAAATTGGATTCTTTCTAAAACTGCTGGTTTAGAAAAGAATTGATATGTATGTGTAAACTGTCAGGTAATTTTACAGCGTAATTTGGATGTGGAAAAAGGTTTAGTAAATGGAGCAATGGGTAAAGTTGTTGATTTTGTTAATTATCAAAATAGAGATGGAATTGAATGTTTGAAAATCAAATTTGATCAGATGGAAGACGTAAAACAAATTGGTTGTTGTTCAGTTCCTTTTTTGCTTGTTAAAGAATTGTATGTTCGTGGAAAACAGTTTCCTCTTTCTCTGGCATATGTGGTGACTTTTCATAAATCTCAATGTTTAAGTGTAGATAATGCTTTGGTAAACATTGGAAATACCGTGTTTAAAGAGGGTATGGCATATGCTTGCTTTGTCTCGAGTCAGAACTTTATCCGGATTACATTTGATTGGTTTTGATGAGAGGGAGATTAGTGCACATGCAAACTGTGTAAAAGAGTATAATCGGTTAAGAAGATTGTATGCTACCAATTGAGGTGAATATCCTGCATATGAAAAGTGTGTAGTAGGTTGAAAAAGAAGATATGAGAATATCTGTAGTGAAGTTATAGAGAAGGAAAGATATCAAGATAATGTTGAGATTGCAAGCAAAAAGAAATTGGACCCTATTGAAGAGGTTGTTGGGTATCAGTTAGATAATAGTTCAGGTATCAACTGTTATGCTAATGTAGTGGTAAATGTTATTTTTTCTAGAAAGTATGTGACAGCAAATTATGGAAAATCGACAAAAAAGATTTTGTTCCTTGTTGCATTGTATTTATGAAAAATTGAGAACTGATAAAAGTAAAATGCAAAGTGTTTCTGATATTCAGAATCTTCTGGATATATGTTCTGGTTCTGCACAATTCACACAGAATGTGCAGCAAGATGATCAGTAATTTCTAATGTATATGCTTGCAGAATTGAAAAAAAATGAAGGAATAGAAATTGAAAATCTTTTTGGAGTTTGTCATAAATGGAAACATGAATGTGGAAATTGTACATTTAGTTCTACCACTAACATAGACACTGAAAAATTCATATATTTGACAATACCAGACTGTAAAACAGTGTATTTCAACAAACTAGTTAAAGCAGCAAATCAAAACATGTAGTGTAGCCAATGCAAATCAGAAATATATTCAACATTATTTATACAAAGATTTGGACAATATTAATTTTAATGATACATTGTTGTACAGCCTGTTGAAGAAAATTGGAAAATGTAAATAACATTTTGTAGCAAGTCAACTATCAATATCAGGAAGAACTTTTGTAGCAGCAGCAATTATTTTCCACAATGGTCCTTCTACAACATCTGGACATTACACTGTCTATTTAAAATGCAATAAAGGATGGACATATTGTAATGATGCTCATTTGGTTTTTAGACATCGTTTGCCTTATGAATTACCAAATTCCTACCTAATATGTTTTAAGCCAAAGTTCTAAGAATATAATTTGGCCTAGTGGGAATATGTTAAAATGTATTAATACAATTACTATTGGACAATTTCAGTATAAAGGATTTCAGGAATATCATTTGGCCTAAAGGAAAGGTATTAAAATCAATTAAGCACTTTTTCTTGGACATTCTCACTTCATTAATTTATAAAAAACATAATTTAGAGTATATGGAAATTATAAAGAATTGTTGATTGAATTATTGTTTCGGTTCTTTCATATTGTAGTAACAAAATTCTCTTAGAAAGAAGCATTTTATATATGTGTGATTTGCATTATATGGTATGTTATTAAGGATATTATTTTTATGGAATGTGCATGGATAGTTGACAATATTGAAAATATTTTGGACACAGATTTGGTTTTTTTTCCGCTGTTATGTGATGAGTAACATTGAAATCACTAGCTAAAGTGAAATTCAATATATTCTGAAAACAGGAAAAAAGGCAAATGAAACAATTTATATAATGTTAAAATTATGTTGTGTTGTAAAAAAGTATACCATTATATATTATAAGTGTATTTTTTCTTCTCTTTCACAGATCCTAATTATAAAGTACGAAGCTTTGAGAAATGAAAATAATAAAAAACAAGTGAAAAAAATGTTTAGCATTTTTTGATATGTACTACTGTCAAGGTAAGATTAATTAATGCCAACACTATCAATGCACTATTACATCCGTTGTGCACTATATATATATAAACCTCTAACCAGCTACTTAGTAAAGTACTGCCCATGCAGTTTAGGAATCCTCCTCTCTGTCCCATGCACTTCTCAAATCACCCATCCAGCACTATCTATGTATTCTATCACTCCGCCAATACCTAATCACTTATAAATTCAGGTAGCTCAAGACCGCCCGGCAAAGAAAACTTTTGAATATGGGACGCAAAACTGCCCTATAGACTACGTTTTTATGTTAACATGGAATTTTGACTTAGTAAAAGATTTTAGGATTAGCCCCATGGAATGTAGTGACCATAAATTAATAAAATTGGAATTGGTAATAGCCCAACAGGCAGCTTGCAACAAAGTTATTTTTCAAGAGATGGATTATCCAAAGCGGATAACCATTCGGTTATCAGACGCATTTATCAAAAGGTTAAGTAGACTACAACAAAAGGTTCAGTTAGGTTGTCTGAGTGGCCAAAACCTATCATGGTTCATTGAGAAAATAAGACAAGTAGTGAAAAGTATGAGTGTAGATTTAAGGTCTGATGTAAGCGCCCCTAAGAACAAAGGAACGTCACAGGCGAAGCAAGGAACCTGGTTTAACCGGGACTGCCTTATTAAGAGAAGAGAAATAAGAAGAGAAGGGCGTAGCCTACGCAAAAAGTTTGTCCAAGCTAGGGCTGAAAATCTCGTAAAACTAAATAGAGAATACACCACTCTAATCCTTAATGCTAAAAGGACCCACAAAGAAATATGTTGGGGTAAACTATTGGTAGCAATCAAATCTAAGAATATATGTCAGTTCTGGAAGCTAATTCAGTCAGCTGCAGAATCTTCGGTCGCTCCAATGATTTGCGTAGTGGAAGAGGGGGCCTGGGTAGACTATATACAGAAATTATATGCCCCCGAGGAGTGGAATTGGAAATGAGGTATTAAGGGACTGGAGTGGCCTAGTAGAGGACTTAAAACAAGACTGCTCAGCAGTTAGTGCCCTTAGGACAATAAGGACATGGAATTTAACAAGAGCTGCAGGCCCAGATAATCTACCTGCCCTGATTTTAAACTCAAATCAGACCTGGATGGCGGAATTCTTCTCCAAAATGTTTGCAATCATTTTAGAACAAGGGAAGATCCCCACAAACTGGAAGGGTGCAATAATAAGACTGCTACACAAGAAAGGGGATGTGCATGCCCCTAAGAACTACAGGCTAATTAATCTATTAGATATAGGAGAAAATATATTCGCGAAAATAATATTAAGCAAGATAAAAGACTGGGTGGAACAGTTGTCTATTGTGCCAGTGGAACAGGGTGGGTTTAAAGAAGGCCACTCCACAATGGATCACTGTTTCGCCCTGTGGGCATTAGCCAGGAAATCGATAGAGCAAAACGGTAAATTATATTGTTGCTTTGTCAATTTCCGGGCGGCTTTTGATTCAGTGGACCGCAATAGCCTTTGGGAATTGTTGGAAAAGTATGGAATGCCGGATGGCATACTGAATATTTTAAAAGAATTACATAGCGGTAATGGGCCCAGGTCATTAGAGATAGAAAGGGATCACTAACCAATAAAATATTAGTAAAGAATGGCCTTAGACAGGGGTGCGTTTTGGCACCCCTGCTTTTTTCAATTTTTTTAGTAGATCTTCCTACAGTATTGGAAATTGAAAGAAGCGCGAGTCTGCGCATGAATAGAAATAAAGTGCCATGTCTTATATATGCAGATGATCTCGTGATCTTGGACCAAACTGAAATGGGCCTACAAAGAAAATTAAATGTGTTTAAAAAGTACTGTGACAAAAAGTTTTTAACTATGAAAAAGGAAAAAACAAAGGTCCTATGATTTGGGAAGAGGATAACAAAATTTTATTGGTTTTTAGGACAGGACAAATTAGATATAGTAAGCAAATATAAATACTTAGGCCTTTGGTTTGACAGCGCTTTAAAGTGGAGTACTCATTTGGAGGCTCAAACTGCAAAGGTGTTTTCATCGGTCTGTGGATTGAAAAAATTGAACAAAGATTATGGTGACAAGTCACACAGACCGATTTTAAAGGCATTTGAAGCCATGATCCCCCCCGAAAGTCCTCTATGGTGCTGAAGTGCTCTATTTGAGCGGCAAAAGGGGGTGGGATCGTGAAGAAGGAAAGATCCTTAAAATGCTGCTGTCTTTACCAAACTGCACCATGGTCCAAGCAATTAGAATGGAGGTAGGGCTAATAGCATGGAAGGTAAAGACTCAAATGTCCTTATTAAGATTTTGGAAACGCCAGGGGCCTGGTGGAGAACAGAAGATTTCAACATGGTGCAGAGAGGAAATTCAAACAAGCAGCCTACGCTGGGCGCGGGATGTTAGGAAAACTCTCCAGTTGGTAGCTGCGCATCTAAAATTGAACTTCCTATCGCCATCCCTGGATGTAGTCTTTACCAAGAAAATGCTCAGGGACCAAGGGCTCCAATACTCTAGATCACAAGACCTGGATTATCTGAGGGTAAAAAAATCGGTCAATTGGGTAAGGAGCGAATGGGAAAAGGAGGTCCGGTTCCCACAACTGGATCTGCTGCCCAATAAACGGTTAAGACACGAAATCTTAAAGGTTCGTGTGGGCATAAATCCTTGGAAGATCGAAGGGAAAATAAAAGTAGCCTTGATCCAACCAGATGGTATTTGTAAATGTGGCTTAGGAGTAAGAAATGATATATTACATATATTGCTTGACTGTACATTGATTTTAGCAGTATGAAAAGTGTTTTTACGCCCAATATTTTTAAAATACAAGGTGAAGTCACGTGCTGACGTGGTTGGTCTTCTTACAGAAATGTCATTCTTAGATACTACATTTGCATTGGGGAAGTTTTGGAAAGAAACAAGAGAATTTGTAATGGAAGCAACAAAGGAGGGTGGTAGATTTTAGAAGGAGCTATCCAATATTGTGATTTTAGGGTTTTATAGTTTTGTAAATTGTGTTAAAATGAATTGTGGTTTATTATGTTATCACTATGTGGATCTAAGTTTTATGTATGGTTTATAGACTAACGGTCTAAATAAACATTGTTTTATCATCATCATCACATATAAATTCAGCATGCACTCTCTTTGCAGCACTGAAATTACTCCAGTTACTAGTCAAATACTTAAGGAATGGCCCAGCCACTAACACAAATGCAGGTATAATATTTTGTGCACTATGCAAGTAAACCTCTAACCAGCTACATACTATTGATAATCTCTTCTAAATACCCAGGTCACACTTATGTAATGTACGAATCTTTCTGTCTGTCCCATGTATTTCTTCAATCATCCATCCAGCACTATCTACCTATCCTATCACTCCGCTATACCTAATCACTTATAAATTCAACATGTATGTTCTTTGTAGCACTGACATTATTCTAGTTACTAGTCTTGTACCTAAGGAATGGCCTAGTCAGTAAAACTAGTACAGCTAGAATATTTTGTGCAGTATGCATGCAGACCTTTAACCTCTTCCGTGCGGCCCTGATTCCCCCCCCCCCGGTGCTGAGCCCTAATGAAAACGGGTGTGGTCATGACGGAACGGTTCCGTCATAAGCGTAGCTCGACCGATGCTCATGACGGAACCGTTCCGTCATAAGCGTAGCTCGACCGATGCTCATGACGGAACCGTTCCGTCATGAGCACCGAAGGGGTTAACCAGCTACATACTATGTATATGCTCTTCTAAATACTCAGTTAGTACATATGCAGTTTAGGAATCCTCCTGTCTGTCCCATGCATTTCTACAATCACCCATCCAGCAGTAGCTACTTATCCTATTACTCCATCAATACCTTAGCACTTATAACAACTGAAATTTTTTTTAGAAATTTTTGATATCTACTACTGTCAAGGTAAGATTAAGTAATTCAAACACTATCTATGCACTACTACATTTAGCTGTGCACTATATATATAAACCTCGAACCAGCTACTTAGTAAAGTACTGCCCATGCAGCCTAGGAATCCTCCTGTCTGTCACATGCACTTCTCCAATCAGCTATACAGAACTATCAACATATCCTAAACACGTATACATTTAACATGTACTTTCTTTGCAGCACTGAAATTATTCTAGTTACTAGTCATGTACCTAAGAAATGGCCTAGCCAGTAAAACTAGTAAAGCTACAATATTCTGTGAACAATGCATGCAGACCTCTAATCAGCTGCACAGGATTGATACAGCATTTTAAATACTCAGTTAGTACCTATGCAGTCTAGGAAAGCTTCTGTTGGTCCCATGCACTTGTCTATTCACCCATCCAGCATGATGGACGTATCCTATCAGTCTGCCAATACCTAAGCACTTAGAAATGTAGCATGCACTCTCTTTGCAGGCAGCACTGAAATTACTCCAGTTATTAGTCATATACCTAAGGAATGGGCTAGCCACTAACCTAAGTACAGGCACAATGTTTTGTACACTATGCATGCAGACCTCTAACAGGCTACATACTAATAATAAGCTCTTCTAAATACCCAGTTAATGACTAAGCAGTGTTGGAATCCTTCTGTCTGTGCTATGTAATTCTTCAATCACCCATCCAGCAATATCTATGTATCCTATCACTCCAATATCTAAGCACTTATAAATTCAACATGTATTCTCTTAGCAGCACTCAAAATATTCTAGTTACTAGTCCTGTACCTAAGGAATGGCCTATCCAGAAATCGAGTACAGCTACAAGATCATGAACGTTCCACGTGAAAAATTTACACATATTGGAGGGATAGGAGGGTAATTCACGGATGGAGTTGATACACGTCAGGAGTATAGATACAAGAAATAAAACACCACACATTAGAGTCAAATAAGGAAAACATTACAAAAAACACACAGTGCTAATAGATACAGTCAACAAGTGGAAAAATGTTAGCATAGCAAAACAAATATTAAAAAACAAGGAAAACATGGTACAGAGATGAGGAAGAGAAAAGAAAAAAAAATTTAAAAGAAGGAAGAAGGAAAGAGAAAAGAAAGGAAACAGAAGAAAGAGATACGCGAACAGATCAAGGCGTAACAGCCAGAACTGTAACAGAGAAGGGAGATGAAGAGAAAGGAGCATGTTGGCGCCAGAGAGCACGGATCTTAGCAATAAGTAAATAAAAGAAAAAAGAACAGAGCTTCACGAGGAGAAGGAAAAACAAACAAAGTGTGAACATATTAAAGAAGATATATAATAGATGCAAAGGAGTGTACTAAAAAAATAGAAAAATAAAGTATTAGTGTCCATTCCAGTAGATGAGAAATTCTGAAGATAAAGCTTGAGTTTTTCCTGGTCATCAAAAGAGCGAGATCGTCCACCATGTGTAATCTTGCAGAGACAAGGATGGAGGATTCCATATTGGATGTTGAGGTATCTCATTTGAGGGCGTAAGGCAAGAAATTCTTTACAACGGGCATTCGTTTCATTAGATATGTCTTGAGAAATAAACAGGTTATGGCCAGACCAAATGAGACGCCGCTTAAGTTTTACAGCTTTCAGCACATGCATCAGCTCAGTAAAGTCCAGAAAAAGCATGATGATTCCACGTGGTTTGGTAGCGTTAGGAGTAAGACAACCTATGCGATGAGTTCTTTGTATATTGAGAGGATTTACTGACACTTGAAGACCTAGAAGTTCTGGAAGGAATTTCGGAAGAAACAATACCATGTCTGCACCTTCAATATTTTCCAGAAGTCCATACAAGCATAAATTATTTACACGATTTCGGTTTTCAAGGTCCTCAGCATGGATTTTTAGCTTATGAATTTCCTGTTCCAGTATAGGTATCTTTGATGATCTTGCAGATCACTAACACGTTGTTCCAGTTCTAAAACTTTGCCTTCCATAACAATCTATCTCTCCTCAATCTGCTTTAACTTTTCATTTGTCGTAGACATACATGGTTGAAGACCCAGTACTTCGTCTAGTATTGAATCTAGAACGGGATTCTGAGAAGAATGAATGGGAGAAGGCAGGTCATTTTTATGTCTTTTCGGTTTTGTCCCAGATATAGAGGGTCTGGCGATGTGAGACTCGCTAGCCATTGTAGATTATATTGGAAAACACCAGCAGAAGTAAAAGAAAAGAACATGCAATGATTGCCACAGGAAATTCCAAATCTAGTATATGCATAGTGTCCTTTATGAATAATGGAAAATAGATTGAGAAGGGAAAGTTCCTCCACAAAAACCACAAGTAAGTAACCTTAGAAAGAAAGGGGCATCCTTCTTAGACATTCAATTCCTTCCAAAATATTGAAAATTGCATGAAAGCAAAATATAAACTGATGCGGAGGAAACATATGAATATTCAAAGGTAGTTCAAATGCACTAGGGAGTGCCAAAAGGCTGTATATACAGTCATTGCAGTGATAGAAATGTATTGCTGAGGTAAAAAAAAAACTGGTGCAGCAAACAGTTGTGCTTAATATTGAAAAAGGAGGACCCCTGATAAATAGGATATCAGCTGAACTACAGTTACTTCTCCTCAAAAAATAGGAGGCAGCATCAGTTGAGAAAGGAACAGCTCAATTTCTTCAAATTTGTAGTACATTTCATGCTAAAAAAGCTCCATGCTGAGGTAGAGGAAAGAGAAGTAGTAAGTGAAAAGCGTTTAAAAAGTCATTTTTAAGAGGCAAAGAACGATGCAATGCACATTTCATCAGGAGAAAACGCTTATTTATGGTGAAAAACGGAGGTAGCAAGCATGGAGACAAATTTTGCTGAGAAAATGGCTGAAAACGGCAATCTCTGACAGAAAGAACGAGATACGAGTGCAGCGACCTAAGATGGCGGCCGCTCGCATCTCTCACAGGATGAATTTGCCGGTTGAAAGTTGTCGAAGTCCACAAAGCGGTTTTAAGACTCACCACATCTTCCGACAAATGATTCCGATGTACAGTGCCTCTGGGAATCGAATTTAGGGCTCTAAAATGGTGAGAGAGTTCTGCGGTGCAGCAGAGCTCACGCTAGGTCCGCCATGTCGCTTCGGCGCCGTAGCCACGCCCCCTCAATATTTCATCTTTTTAACACAAATTGAAACTGTTTGGGCAAGGATTTCACCTCATAAGTAACACTCTTTACATTGCTTTTATATCTTCCTGATCGATACTATAGCCAGTGACCCATATAATTCTTAAAAGTGCCTTCTTGGTCTTACCCGGGCGCCGAAAGGCAGCTGCAGGTTTTAAAAGCACTTACCTTCACATGCGCAGGAGGGGTTCAAGAGACATCAGTTTATTGCGGAAAAGCATAGGAACCCTATACACACAAGCTTATGTACCCACTATGCCGCCATTCACACTCGAAGAATACAGAGGCACCTGAGTTCACATACCACAGATGCAAACTAGCAGCCACACCTCGGAGTACACATGGACACAATCTGCTGTGACACAGACATTATCCCAGACAAATCCAGGGTGCAAGAGCAACTTGTGTATGCATTTGCCTCATAAAGGCAAAAACAGCTTTATGATTTTGCTGTTATTATGACAAAGTAAAAAAAGACATTTGCACACTTGTGATAAGAGATGCACACATATGCGATTGGAATGCTCAGCAGGTAAAGTGGGGGTTTTCCTGACAGACTGCAGTTCCTAAATGGCCAGTAGAGCTGACAGATACCACCTCTATAAAAGGTCCTCACACACAGACAAACGTTCTCCAGTACAGGAACCTGTACCGCGTCTAATTTACAGCAAAGAGTGAGGGTTAAATAGCACTGAATATGCCCTGGAACTCGCTTAAGGGCGCTTTAAAGTGGAGAGGTCCTGGTGCGCCTGCCCTCAAACCCCCTACCCCCCGCAATAGTGCTGTACTTTTTTATACCACTCCCATCGCGAATTGTCAAGCATGAGCATTTTGGAAAAGAGGTCTAATCCTCGTCACCATCCTCTCCACTACCATGGTCGATGCTGCCATGACATCTACCCTTCATACTGACTACTTCAATGACGTGGATGCCAGTCTCTGCCAGCACTGCCGACTTTAGAACTCGGTGAACAAGTGTGAATCCTGACACTAGCTCAACATCCTGGGATTCTGGGCAAATCATGAAATTTCCCTGTATCTCCAAAAACAAGCATTTGGAATGCAGTAGGACTCGCATTACGCAAGACCTATTGCATTGCATCACTGACAACGGGAGGGGGGAAGCAATGACAAATGGGAGTGCGTGAGAGGGAGAAGGGGGCAAGAAGGCATGGTCAAAGTAGTGCTAAATAACAGATACCCTTCCAGGTAACACTTGAAGTAAAGCGGCCAGTAGACATGGGAGGGTACAAATAACGACATGGCCATAATAAGGAGGGACTAACAGCCTCATAACCAATCAGAAGGCAGCATTTATGAAATACAATGACATGAGCCAATTAAAAACGTGGGCGGGGAGTGGGAGGAGCTTCCACTCTATACTCCATTACTGCATGCCTCTCAGAGAGCTGCCGCTGTAGGCTCAACTTAAAAAGGTAGAGGCACACTTATTAGAAAGGGGCTTGCTCACCCAAGTACAACATGACTACTTATAAATTGTACGAGAAATAAACAAATGATAACGCAGGCCCAGGAGTAAGTACCACATATAAAACCATTGATTTGTCATCATATATTCATCACAATTTACTTAGATTTGTATCCTACTGTAAGTCTGCACGCCGTAAGTCTAAGGTAAGTTTGATTGATTATAGCACAGATAAGTTGTCTTCTTCTTAGGAGAGAAAGCCTGGGGTAACTTTTGCTCCTGGAATCCTGATAATGTTGGCCATCTAACATTCTACTCTGGGATTCCATGCCAAACTCCGCGAGAATGCTGCAATTTGTTCATGCAGAGACAGGCCATTTTACATAGACAAAACAGACATTGTATTCCAAATTTTGATTTAACCCCTTCAGTGCTGCGCGAATTCCTCTGCGGTGCTGAAGGTTCTAAAGAACCTATGGACTCATGACGGAACGGTTCTGTCATGAGCACAGGCCAACCGACGCTCATGACGGAACCGTTCCGTCATGAGCACCAAAGGGGTTAACTATAAATGCTTTCACGTAGCTTTGCATGTTGCAGGCGTTTTCATAAGTCATACAGTGGCCTTTTATACAGGACATAAACCGTATGATGGGTTTATTCTACCATAAAACAGCAAGCGGACAAGGGCTGTGGGTCTGTAATCTGTGGCCATTGTCTTTTTCTATAACCTCAGCAGTTTTAGAGCTATCTTTTGCAAAGCACTACATTGGGGGCATTATTTTCACTCAAAGCACAATAGTTTAGAGGCCACTGATGACAAGTATGTTGGGTTAGTTAAAACTTAATTTTAGAAAATTAGTTAATCAATCAATAAGAACATGGCTATCCAGGTTATCTGCATCCAGGTGCCATTTTGATGTACAAGGTGGTCACTCCAAATGACCAGGCACAACTCTACCCCACTGGTTCCCCATTTTTACCCATGTATTTAGGAGAAAGTTTTCAAAATACACCTAGGAACCCATGTTTTGAAAAGTATTTTCAGAAATCCTCCACATTCCAGATGGGAGTGCTGTGACTCATTTGTTACATTCATTCGCTCAATAACAAGTGTGTCTTAAATGCCCTAATTTTAGTGAGCTGTCACCAATGGTTAACACCCCCATTTAGAAAATTGTTCCAGATTTACTGAGCTCCATGGCAGATTTCCTCATTCAATGTATGTGCACAATTGACACTCAATCAATCAATCAACCAATCCAAGTGTTCTTGTAAAGCACAAACTTGTCAACCGGGGGGTCTCCGACTGCTGGGTCCTTACATCTGTGGTTGAAAAGTCACATCTTGAGTCTTTTCCTGAATTTTTCAAGTGAGTGGCAGGTGCCTAGGTGAAGGGGGAGGTTTGTCCAGGACTTGTCGGTGAGGTAGGAGAAGGAGCAGCATTTGCAACAGTCCGGGTGGATGCAGGGCTGTGGGGCAGGGCGAGGAACGCATAGCGGAGTTCCCTGGTAGGAGGATGGGCAGGCAGTTGTTGAGGTATGAGGGCTTTATAGGCGTGAGTCAGGAGCTTGAAGAAGCATTGTTTCTGTTCGGGGAGCCAGTGGAGGGCACTGAGGTATGGGTGGTGCTGGTTCTCTTGGGGAGGTTGAGGATGAGTCTCAGCATATCAAGGAGAAAAACAAGTTTGTTTAATTTATGAAGCATAACTGGCGTTCAGAGCAGAAATAGCTTTAGTTATCCAGCAAAACATTATCAATACATGTCCTAGATTCATAAGAATATGTAATGTAGTGCATATCTTGTCTAGACTCTTTTAATTATCTATAGCCTGTGCCAGTGATCTCCATTCCTATATCAGGAACTTTGGGCCAGACGTACAACCACTAAATTTTGCAACTCGCAAATAGCGAAAAATTGCAAGCGTGATTAGCGAGTCGCAAAACACTACCTACCAACACCTCCGCCAAGCAAATTGCGAATTGATATTGACTTGCAAATATATTTACGACAATTTAAAATAGTGACTCGCAGTCATATCGCAAATAGCGAGACCCATATAAAACTTGTTTTTGCGTGTGCAATTTGTGAAGGAGCGTGAAATTCTCACTAAATTGCTCGAATAGCTACATTTCAACAAAAAAAAATAACACTTCCTGGTTGTGTTGAAGGATCGCCAAAACAGGAAGTGGTGCCCAGATGAACTCCTGATCAAAAACAAACACACGTACTAGTGCAGCAGCATAGTCAGACACTGCTTAGAGAGCAAAAATGAGCAGCAAGGATACCAACATTGGAACCAAGCAGAGGCTGTGCAAAGCTTAAGTTTGTAGAAAAATAAATTGATATATTGATAGAAGAATTCTGCAATCAGCACAAGGAATTGTTTGGCAAAACATCCCACCATCTGGCTGAAACTGAGAAAAAGAGGATCTGGCGCAGCATACCAAGAAGGATCGATGCCCTGGGAGTAGCACACCGCATCATCGATGATATAAAGAAACAATGGTATGACCTACGCTCCAGGGCAAAAAAGAGGATGGCAGAGCACCTTAAAGCTGCAAAACAGACAGGAGTTGGACCATCCACATCATCACCACACCAGCAGAGGCAATGGTGGAAGCCACCCTGAAGAGGGTAGCTGTAGCAGGCTTTGGGACCCTGGATACATACCAGCAAAACATAAATCCTGGTAAGTGTAAAATGTGCATGTGACCTGTGCATACCAATTAACGCCTGTACTGTGCATGCATACTAATCAAACACAAGCATACATCCATGTACAACAACAAGCAACAAAAGTGTTGCATCATGGGAGATGTAACCTGTGTCAAAATTAGTGTAGTGAGGGAATGACTTGAGCTGATTAACATAGTCATAACACTGAAACAGTGAAACACATCTTTTAATATCATCTGTCATATCTTTTGTCACATAGACACACAACTTGAAGAAGAGAACACTGATGGGGACACATCGAGTAGCCAGGCACCAGAGGAACTTGAGGAAGTGCAGGATGCTGGTGATACAAGTGGGGATAGGCCAACTGACAACCCATCCACTGAGGCTGCAAGCACTCCTGTTGTATTTCTATCTAGGACCCTAATTCGATATTCCCGACTCATGCCCTTATTTGGTTATATTTAATAATATCCTTATAAAAGCATAAGAATCATATCCATATTTAGTAATAGCCCATGCAGTCCAAAGCACGGCAAGGCTACTCCCATAGACTCCTAGAAAGCACAACGCGTTCTTTAAACAAACCAAGCCTCCAGCAGCCCGGGAAAACCCCCTGCTCTTGTTTTGATTTGCGCAAGAACTCCTAGAGTCCAGAAAGAACTGTTAGTTCTTAGTGATGTTTTATGTCCAACCTTACATCAAACCCGGCACCTTTCAGCTATAAATATACCAATGTTGCCTTAAGCAAACACACAGTGGTTGGGAGCAGAGCGACGTTCTACTTGCCCGGGAGCCCAGCTGTTATGAGAGCCGACGGAAACCGCCCCTCCCCTTGACGCACTGAGAGAGACGCTGTCTTTTTCTCCAGCCGAGAAAATCCAGCTCCGGTGTTCCCAAGTCACCCTCGTGGGTTGCTGGGAGATCGAGTCCTGAGAAGCGAGATACAAGACCTCCTTCATTCTATACCCAAGGTACGGAGCTGATTACAACCTTAGAGAGAATTGTTGATTCCGATACTTGGCAAAACTTAACTTAACTTAAAACTGCAAGTTACTTACTCCTTCCCACGTATTAGGCTTAGGTCAGGTACACTGGGGTAGGCGTATCTTAGAAGTACCAGTTGAGTTTGTTAGTCAATCTTTTTATGTATGTATATATTTATCCATTTTAAAGTATCATATGGCTAAGAAACCATATCAATACTTTTACAGTATTATTTCATAATACTACTTTTACTGTGCACACTTTACTTTACAATAAGTATTGCAATTGTGGTAATTAATTTCTCTTGCATGAGAAAGAAGACTGCTCAATAAAATAACACCTTTTATTGAAAACGCCCGTCTCTATATTTCCCTGCAATCTGGTGGAACTAAGCATGCACGACTGACTTAGTGAAATAGCTGTCTATTGTTTTACACGACTCTGGAGATACACTCTTTATTCTGGGGGAGCAAAGTTGTCATGTTATATTGTTGTCAGAAGCTAATCCCTTCTTGTCTAAATCAGGACGGTTAACCCTTCCCTGAACATTCAAGAAAGTTTCTAGTGACCTCCGAGCTAGCTGGCAAAACTAATTAAGTCTAACATAGTCAGTAGAGACCTAGATGACCTCAGTCCTATGTCTACACTGCTGTTTATGTTATTCCAATACGCAGAGCCTATTGGGAATATAGGAACTACACTACACTCCCTTGTCAACACCAACGGCCACCTCAACAACGCAGCATGACAACACACCACCAGGCCCTTAGTCCACCCATGTGCGTTGTGCACTGAGAACACAACAGTTACAGCATCAGTCACGAGCCATCACCACAACTGACTCATTCAGTCAGCCAATGTCAAATCCCATTGACAGAGAAATGCTGCAGATTCAGCACCGGCATTAGAAAATGCAAAAACAAAGAAACATGAGAATGACACAGGGCTTCTGCATGGTGACAACAAAACTGGCCCAAAACCAGTCCAGACTAGAGGCTAAACGGGATGGCCTCACCAGCACTGTGGCAGACTTGGCCAAGCAGTTTGCTGCAGAAAGAGAGAACCAGAGGCGCATTGAGCGCAGCAGGGGACAAAAAATGGATAGTCTCACAAGGGCAATAAACAGTCTGGCACATACCACCAATAGCCAGTGTCAGCGCACACTTGGCCTACAAGTTGAAATGGGCCACTACAGCAGAGATGTTGCACGTGGTTTGGAGAAATCCACCGCTGCATTTGGGACACTGCAGACAAATCAGTGACTTGGGGATGTTGGACTTGGTGGTACTGACAGTGAGTTGTCAAGCAGGAGCAGCATGTCAGCCACAGTGGAACCTATGTTGCGCAGGAGCAGCAGCTGCTACCTAGGGATGGATAGTGGCACCTCTGGCAAGGCCACGTGCGGAGGCAGAAAATGGCATTTCACTGTTACCCAAAGCTCCTACTTTGACATTAGAGTAATTTTCTATTGGTGACACAACCCATTTATTTTACCAGAGGTGTTATTTTCATAAGGTTACTATGGACATATAGTCCTACTTCACAGATGGATGTGTGAAAATTAAACACCCATTTGCATCCACAATTACTCATGTCTTTTGTACAGCTGAGTGACTGGCTTGTGTATAAGTACCTTTCAGAAATAGTTGTTTGCAATCTGGTCCTTGTGCCTTCTCCCCTCTGCTGCAGCGCTGCCATCTCTTAGTAGTTGGGCACGTTGTCCCGGTCCATCATCCTCAGAATCAGTGTCGGACACATCCATGGGCAGTCCACCCCTGCAGGCCATGTTGGGCAACATGGCACATGTTGCCACAATTTTACAGACTGTCTCTGGCGCATACTGTATAGCTCCCCCACTCTCATGAAGGCATCTAAAGCATGATTATTCCAAAAGTACGCTCAATCACTGTCCTTGTGCGCCTGTGTGCCCTGATGTACCTCCTTGCATGGATGTTGATGGGTGACAGGTATGATGTGAGGATCCACCTGTTGTGAGACATAAGATGTAGATGTTGAATGCTAACAGACATGCTATTACATTAACATAGTTTAGGGAACAGGTGATAAAATTACCTAAGAGATATCATCATCAAAGTCACCTCTTCCTAAACTTTGATGTAGGCCACTGTGCCGGAAAATGAATGCATCATGGGTGCTTCCTGGGTATTTGGCTACACTATCTCTTATGATGTTCTTTGCGTTACACACTATTTGAATATTGAGGGAATGTGTACTTTTCTATTACGAAAATATATTCTATGCGGGATGGTGGACATATGGGTACATGTGTCCCATCTATGCACCCTATTACCTGTAGGACTCTTGCTAACCTGTAGAAATACAATTTAGTCTGGTCTAATGCCTGATTGTCAAGGGGCATGTATATGTGTTGGTGTATGTGTTGTAGCATTGCATTTAGGAAGTGATGGAAGAAACGCAATGGTGCACTTTGAGATACACCACCAGCCACTGCTATGACATCCTGGTAACTACCACTTGCCAAGAGGTGGAGGAGCACAAAACCTGCACATGTGTGGGAATAGCATTGCTGCGCATGATATTACACTCAAGTTGTGGCTTCAAGGTGTCAATAAGCTTTAGTATGACACTGCTACTTAACCTGTATTGATCATAGATCTTCTCTTCAATCTTATCCAACAACGTCAGCCTGACTCTGAATATCCTCTCCTGTCTTCTTTTTCTCTGCCAGGCTGCCATTATCCGCCTCCTCCCTGCTAGCCAATACAGGGCAGCCATTGTGGAAAGGTATGTGATGAATTCTGGGTGTCTTTTTATAGTTTGTACAATTTAGAACGTTTGCATGTTTTCACAATTTGCGATTGTTATGTACATGCTATTTAGCGACTCACAAATTGTGAATGCAATTTGGTAGTCGCAAATTGCATGGGCAATTTTTGTGTGTCGGTATTTAGTCACAAATTTATTTGGGCAATTGCAAGTGGCTTTTGTACATGGCTAACGCCCACTTGAGCTTGCGCAAATCATTTTGCGACTGATTTTGCGCATGCTAAATGGTCGTACATCTGGCCATTTGAGTCTGTCAAAGCAAACACCACGACTTTTGAATCATTTTGACAGCTTAAGACTCATGGCCTTCACAAAAAGTGTGAGTCCCACAATTTCTCAAAATGTTAACTAAACATAGTGCTCTTATGAAAACAGGGCTCAGAGACATGTATAATCTAAGAGACTCTGTCCCTTCAGTATTGTGACGATTTGGAGCCCAAAAATTAGAACTGTGATATTTATGAACAACCTCTCAAATTAATAAGATCTTCAAACAAAAGTGCAATAAAGAACAAAATGCTACCACATTTTGCAACTACAGAGCTTTCCTCAAACTGACCAAATGATGGCCTTGAGACATAAGTAGCCAATTATAGCCAATTGGTCTTCAGAAATCTTTGCATATATTATGTTGTGATGCTGATGCAATGTAAATTGATATTCTAAGTTAAAGATTATAATTTTGGCAAGCAGATATAAGTTTTGATTTTTAATGAATTTCCATAAATGAAATTTAACAAATAAATGTATTGCTGAATTCACTTTTTGCAGGTTGTGTACAATATAGGCACGTTGTCGAATTTATTTCCATTTTCATGGATTTACATATGTGACTTTTGAGCAAAAGATAAAAATGGGGACCGGCTGAATGTTAACAAAAAGACCAGTACCCCTTGCCTGACCCCAAGATGGATGCTACTACAGTCCCTTCCATGTTGTGCTCCTACTTTGAGATATTTAATTTGACATTGACCGTTCCCCCATCCGGACATTGAATCTGTGAACTTACCACCGACCGTGGAGACCTAGTTTTCTGGCAGACGCCCGGTGGAGCTACCTGGTAGCTAAAGAGGAGAGGGGCTATGGAGTTTCCCCCTCCACCGTCACCTACCCAGCTGGACATTGGGCAGGTTTTTTCCTGCGTCTCTTTGTCATATGCTCCCTCCTATTCCTTTACCCTACCTCATCACCCCGCTATGCTCCATTTATTTTGCCCTCTATGTTCTTTAAATGTTTTCAAATTGAGACCTAGCTATTTGGCCAAGTCCCGGTGGAGCTACTTGACAGCTATAGAGGAGATGGGTTTTGGGACTTCCCCCTCGACCGTCACCTACCCAGCCGGACTTTGGGCAGACTTTCCTTCATCTCTCTTCTGTACTTCCCTCCTAACACCTGTCCTGGCCCTAGTCCCCACCCTGTTTATCTTCTTGCTCTACTCCTCTCCACTTTCCTGCTGTTAACCTCTGCCTTCACCTGTCCTGGCCCTTAGTCCCCATCCTGTCTATCTGCGAATTTTCCCACGTCATTTGAGATCTAGCTTTTTTTGTCTGATGCCCGATGGAGCTACCTGGTTTAGCTATAGGGGAGACAGGTCAGGGATTCCCTCCTTGGACGTCACCTACCCAGTCGGTCTTCAGCCAGACTTCCTTTCGTCTCTCCTGTCGTCATTTCCTGCATCCTCCCTCTATTTTTGTCTCTCCTTCTCTCCTCTCTCAATGTATTTAGACTGAACTATTTTGTCGAATGCCCGATGGAGCTACCTGGTTTAGCTATAGGGGATATGGGCCGTGGACTCCCTCCTTGGTCTTCACCTACCCAGTCGGCCTTTAGACAGACTTCATTACGTCTCTCTCTGTTGTCTCTTCCCCTATCCCCCCTTTCTCTCCTTCCATGTCCCATCCCCTCTACGCTCCATTTATTTCACCCTCTATGCTTCTTTAATTGTTTTTCCCATTGAGACCGAGCTATTTGGCCAATGCCCAATGGAGCTACCTGATAGCTATAGAGGAGATGGGTTTTGGGACTTCCCCTCGACCGTCACCTACCCAGCAGGACTTTGAACAGACCTTCCTTTCGTCTCTCTGCCGTATCTCCCTCCTATCCCTTTACCCTTACCCCCTTCTCCTCTACACTTCAATTATCTCATCTTCTATACTCTTGCAATTGTTTGTCTAACAACTGATGTAAGTTGGAACTGATGTAATCTTGTAATGTAATTTTTGTGGAACCTCATGTAAAGCGCTCTGATACCTCCAGGTCTCGCCAGCGCTATATAGAACTCTTGAATAAATAAGAGCATTCTGAACAGCTCTCTCTGCATTTGTTTTTTCTCCTACAACATTGTGTATGATTTAGAAAAAATAAGTTACATACGTGGCTAGGGTCATGGTAAAATGCTCAAATCAAAGTCAAATACTGAATGTTGGATGTGGCATGGCTTTATGTGACCCATCATTGGGATTGCAGACACACTAAAACGGCTCCAATACAGCCATGTAATACAGAAAGCAAACCAGAAGTGTTAAACTATGAAAATATCCAATTTGGGCGTTTTTGGGTCTCAGTTCAACTTAGATAAGTTAACTGTTATTATGCCTTGCAGCCTAAGAGTCCAGTGGATATTAGTCAGATTTACCACATGAACCTTATTTTACGTTACACATTAAAGAGATCTATTTTTTACTTTGGCCTGTGGCAGGTTTACATTGGAAAATCTAATCAGTAATTGAATAGCCCAATTTTGTGGTGCAGGTTAGAAATGAGCAAAGAAAGTTACCAATTTACTACAGTTTCTTGATTAGTGAATGTTTAATTGTTTGGCTAACAATGATTACAGGTCAAATCTGTTAGGAAATTGCCCTTTCTGTAGGGTCGCTCCCAAACATTTTGCCTTCATCCTCCCCTTTATGCTGAATTCATTTGTGTTGGCCTTAGGTGCATTTTTACACTACCGAGTGCTAAAGTGCTTGCACTGTAAACATGGTATAATTGGTTTACACCTGGTTGGAATATTTAATTTACTCTGGAGTTTCTTGTAGAGTGGTATACCATAAACACTGTTCATATAAATTAAATGCTACCAGTGGACCTGCTGCACTTATTGTGCCATCCACCTAATCAGCACTCTAGAATGTGCCCCAGGCCTGTCATTGTAGCCTGAAGGCAGTATCACACTGCCATGATAAATTGGAATTTGAAACACTTGCCAAGCCCTAAACCTCCCGTTTATAACATATAAGTCACCCCTAAGGTTAGGCCCGAGGCAGCCAATAGGACAGGGTGCTATGTTATCATTACAAGTTTCAAACAGCCACTTTTAGAAAGTTGGTGTTTTCCTGCTCTTAGCCTGGCGTGCCTACCGCCTGTCTCTTATTGAAAGTCTGGGGTTCAATGACAGCTGGGCTTTGTGTATTCCCTTTAGACAGCCACACAATGGGAGCTCAGGTGTGACTTTATGGGCCATTTGTGGAGGATGGGAGGGAGGAGCTGGGCACAGCCTCACATTTACACCTAAATATGCTGAGCCCTGTCCCTACACAAAGTGCTGCATAGCCCCTACAGTGAGTCTGGAGCCAGGGAAGGAAGGGAGGATGTCTATGCACTTCGAAAAAAGCCTTTCCTGGAAGTCTCCCTCCACTTAAAAGGCACCACTGGGTATAACAAAATAATAAATGGACTTCATACCCTACCACTTTACTTCTGGACCTGTGGATACTCTGCCAGGATGAAGGACTGCTGTGCTGCTGAAGGACTGTGCCCTGCAGGACTCCTGCTCTGGAAGAATTGCTACTTTGATGTGCTCACCTGCTACCTGCTGTCCTTCTTCCCTGAGTGAGAAGGACTGGACCTCCATCACTTGCCCCCAGAACCCAGTGTGACTCCAAGGGATAGTTGTCTGGCATCCTGATCTGAAGTGCTAGCTCCAATTTACAGAATATTACCAAGTCAAATCCAATTGCATAATTAAGTAAAAAAAGACAACAAATCACAAATCGCCATGATAAAACTGCATGATGATATCAACCCAAGACATTTACTGTTTCATTTGTCTGTGCTGTAGAAGGTACATCTGATTGTATCATTAAAAATTCTGAAAAATGTTGATGCTGTTGTTAAACAAAGATGCAATGTCACAATTTATTTGCTACATGGACAGTAGTGAGTGCTTAACAATCTGACCTGTTTTAAGTAGATGTACAGAAAGCAATTGAAAGAAAAACATTTGCGTTCTCAATAAACGACCATGTTGATATAGTTTGTGTTTAAACTCGTTGATGCATTGTTAATTAGATAACTGGTCACTTTCATTGGTGAATGAAGAGGAAAATTAATGGAGGGTTAGACAAACATATTTTCAGATAAGAGCATACCATGTTGTTGTGTTTTCACTACTTATACTTATGTGAATTGCACAAACCAGAAGCAATACTTTTGTGTATTTAGGCGATTTATAATCAGAACATTCAGAAGTGTACTTCATTTCTGTGAATTCTCAACTTGCATTGGGAGATGACAAACGAGGTCCACACAGTTGAATGTTTCAGAAACTATGGCCCTTATTCATGGGGATTTGGCGTAGGGCAGCACAGTAAGTAATCTTGCTGCCGTTCCCCATGCCAAAGTGAAAGGGGAGGAATGCTCTGTATTATGCAATACAGTGCATTCCTGTCCTTTTTCCCGACGCTGGCGCCATTTCCACTCCCAGGCGTCAATTCAGCTACCTAGCACTAAAACAGGCAGCTTTGCCCCATGGTGCAAAGGTGCCTGTGTTGTCAGCAGGGCTGTTTTGTGCAGGAATGGGCAGCTTCCTGCACAAACAGTCAAATGAGGCATTTTCCTCTTTCTATGTGTGACGCAGAATACAGCATACATAGAAAGTGGAAATAACGAGGAGAAATGAAGATTGTTTTCCTTGTTACGCCTCACATCAAGAGGTTTAAGGATTTGGCGCTTCCAAAGATTTACATGCTCTAGTAAATCTGGGCCACCATCCAAATCTGTGGGTGTTGCCTGGAAAAACCATCTGCAATGTCCATGGTCATAGCGATTAGCGATGCCATGCTTACTCCATATCTATCAGGCCATCAAAGCCATACATAGTGGCTCTGCAAGGCCACATAGATATGACTTTTGTAATCTGCGCCCCCGAGGATCACAAAAAGTGACACTCTAACTTCACAAAGGACTCGCAAATAGGCCCCTATTTCTTCCCTTTTACCAAAACTTCTTCTAAAAAAACAGTTTCACTCATCTGAGTTAAAGCATTTTTGAGTCCATTAAATAATATCTTTACTATTCTCATAACAGGTAACTGATGCAGTGTTTGTGATACTCCCGCGGCGCAGATTACAATATCATGTCAATGAGGCCACGCAAAGCAATAATGCGTGGCTTTGGATGGCCTCATAGATATGGAATAAGGCAAGGCAGCACAAAGCACTTGAGGGTCGTTCCATAGACGTTGCAGTGAGTTTTCCCATGCAACACCCATGGATTATGATGCTGTCCCAGATTTACAAGATCATGCAAACCTGAGGAAGCTCTAAATTCTTAGGCCTCCTGAGGTGAAGCATAACAAAAGTGAACTTTCTTTATTTCTTTTCTTTATTTCCCTTCTCTATGTGTGCTGCACTCTGAAGCACATAAAGAAAAAGGAGAATGACTTAGGATTGTTTCTGTACAGGAAAGTGTCCCTTCCTGCATAAAAACAATCCTGTAAGGGTGCCTGCGTTTGCTCAGGGAGAAAGGACAGAAATGCACTATATTGCTTAGAGTGCATTCCTGTCCTTTCACTTTGCCTTAAGGCAGCGCAGCAAGATGTCTTGCTGTGCTGCCCAATGCAAAATCCCAGTAAACAAGGATTCCAATCGCCATAGCTTTACATATCCTACAACTACTGGAATAATGGAAAACATGCACCATTAACTTCACTTTCTAACATCCTACTTTATCCCATCTAAATCTTTATTGCTCCAAACTCAACTCTGTCTCCTCTACTCTTAGCCTTGTCCATTGTGATCATTTGTATGTCCTTCTATCAGTAAACAAGTCCTCAACAAGCAGTGAGCACCAGAGTTCCATCTGCCTAGAATGGGATTCCTCTTCTACTTCTTCACCTCCACCAGAGTCCTGTTATTACTACAGAACAACATACTATGGGGCCTCATTTGTAGAATTTTGCCCTAAACGAAAGTAAAAGGGCTGGGATACACAGAATTTAGGTAATGTTATGTTATGTTAAGTTATCTGAAATGAGGAGAAATAAACATATTTGTCCTCGTTACACCTCACCTCGGGAGGCATATGGATTTGGCGCTTCCCCAGGTTTACATGATTTTCTAAATCTGGGGCAGCATCAAATTCTGTGAGTGTTGTATGGGAAAACCCATGCACATGGAATGCTTCCTGGACGCAGACGAAGGAGATGCAGTGATTTGCACTGCGTTGCCTTTCTTGTGATTTGTGAGGCCACGCAAGCAGGGTGGCTTTGTGTGGCTTCATAAATCGAATTGAGAGCCCTGCATCACTCATGTGCCACTTTACATGCTGCAAAATGATGCAGGGTTTCTTTAAATAAGCCAATATCTATATAAGAATTACATTTATAATGTCTGTATTTGCACTCTCTTTTCCCTGTTTCGGTTGTATGCAATCGTCCTTTCGAACTGTTTGATGAATAAAATATTCAGAACAAAAAAAATGCAGAAAAGAAAAATTAAAGGAAAACTAAACATTTGTGGTCTCTGCAAAGCTTTGAAATATACCAGATGTGAATACCTCTGTGATGGAATGTTACAGCGAAGTCCAAAAATAAAAATGTTTTTAAATCTATAAATTCTGTAAAAAAAGTAATTGAATTCATATGTGTATTAGCAAGCATTAGATGCAGTATTTCAACATTTTTATTATTTATTTTGTGTGGTTAGACAGAACCCATTAGGAAATAACTGATATTTCAAGGTTTCTCTGGAAGTAACATATACCAGATTCGTTTTCTGAAATGAAAATCAGCCAAAAAAACATTAAGTTATTTGTATATGCCTTTTAATTTTTTGTATCACAAGAAATGGAAGTGAAGTTCACAAAAATTCATGGGGTAGGTAAAACGGCATCATATACTCTCTGATCCCTAGAGACATCACAGTGCTGCTGAATTGTGTCCCAATATTTACGCCTTAGCAGTCTCTTATTTGAGGCTCACTGAATAGATGAAAGGCGAGGAGTTCTATTTACCGAAAAATACCGTGTTGTAGAGCCCTACTCATTTTCTATTTCTGCTGCTGCTTTTATAACCCAAAGTGGGTAGTAAGGCAGCCATGTCAGATGTTTTTTCTTGGCCCTAGTCAACAACATCATGGTAAACTCGCATTTTTCTAAGTTTAAGAAAACGTGTCCCACAAAGACAAGATAGATGCAGCATCTGGCGCCATCTAATGAAATTAGCGTTGTCTTCGTTATTAAACAGGCTAGGCTTGCATTACACTGTATAATTAAATGTTGCAGCACCAGTGCTGGGCCCTAGAAATGCTTGAAGCATGGGCAATAATGCATCTGGCCCTTCTTTACTTTTCCTATAAATACAATATGCATATTTCTTACGACACATTTAATTATCATCCTAAAACGTGAAAAAACAATTCATATTTGTGTGAACTGGAGAGGTGACTATTGGCAGCTTGCAGAATACAAGTAGAACATTACATCACAGAATGAAAACATATCAAGCACTGGAGAAGGTGTGTCACAGACAGGACCTAGCTAAATCCAGAGATCACCTAATTAGACAGACTGATAAATACAAGAGATTATCATGTTAAAAATACTCGGTAAGTACACAGATAAGGAAGTATTGAGCGACTTAGCTCGTCTCTAATTTATCGCGCATGCAGTCAATCAGGATCTTTAAACGTCCTGTACCAGTTCACTTTTCTATACATAATGCATATCTGTCTATCTATCTATCTATCTGATAAGTCAAATTATAATTGCACTTGCACTTTATGTTTTAAGAACTATTCGATTTATGACTCATTCTTCTCTATTTAGATTGCACATCATGTTGCTATTAGTCACTTTCAGCCTTAAACAATGGACGAATACAGTTTTCTGTTTAATTATGATGTTTTATGCTGATATTATTCTGCTATTATGAAGTGACTTAAAAGTTATTATGCCCATTCTGTTTTTTATGTAAAAAAGAATCTATTAACAGATTATAACACTTTGCCTATTTTGCACAGTAAGTTTAATATTTAATGTGCCTTTACTAAAATTGATTTGGTAGTTTCTGTTTTAACCAGTAGATGCACTTGCTTCTTCGGTTACGTTAGAAACAATTGCCCAGATGCATCAAGCATTTTTGGAGTCGCAAACGGTGCGATTCCTTAAAATCGGCCGTTTGCGATTCCAAAAATGCTTTTTGAGATGCATCATTTGTTTTTGTAGAAAATCGCTAATTTTGCGATTTTCTAAAATGCGATTGCATTTAAGGAATCGCAATTTTGCGATTCCTTAAATGCAATGCATCATTTTTTAAAAATTTGCGAATTTACAAATTGCAAGTGCAAATTACCACGAGGTTGAACCTCGTGGTAATTTGCAAAATTGTTTAAAAATGCACAAAAATGCATTTTTTAAACTGTTAATTTACAGACACACATGCCTTAGGACATGTGTGTTTGTAACTTATAGGTAAAAGTGCATTTCATGGGTGCAGGGGGGGGTCATTTGGACCCCCCTCTCCACCCTTGAAAGGCTTTGTTGAATTGCGATTTTCAAATTGCGAATTCGCAATTCCAATTCATTCCTATGGACATTTCAGCCCATAGGAATGAATGGGAATTGCGAATTTGCAATTTGAAAATCGCATTTTTTATGCGATTCGGTAAAAATTGCGATTTTTACCGAATCACAAAATGCGAGAAAAATGATGCATACCATTTTGCGATTCCTAATTTGCAATTCGGTAAATTTCGCAAATTAGGAATCGCAAAAAAGTACTTTGATGCATCTGGGCAAATGCTTCCATTTCTAACGATAATGGCATTACTCCTAGTCCTACTCCCTCGCCTTCCTTCCATACAATTGAGGCTCCGCCTCCCACCCAGACCCACCCCCAGCATAAAAACTCTGCCCGCCCCCTCCTCCACCTGTACGTAAACAAGCCGAGCTAGCACTCAGTTGAACCGCACCGGGAGGGAGGGTCCTCGAAGGAAGGCGAGGAAGTAGGACTAGGAGTAATGCCATTATCGTTAGAAATGGAAGCATTACCTCCCGTCCCTCCCTCGCCTTCCTTCCATACAATTGAGGACATAGCAAGCAGAATAAAACAGAGACGGACAACTGAGTGACAAAGAACACCAAATTTAATACAGTGCCCAAAACACAGCAGATCAACATCCCTGGCCCTGCATAGAGGACAAGACCCTGTGGCCCAGAACATTATCCAAACGTTCCAGACTCGCAATT
Source organism: Lissotriton vulgaris (assembly GCF_964263255.1). NCBI lineage: Eukaryota > Metazoa > Chordata > Amphibia > Caudata > Salamandridae > Lissotriton > Lissotriton vulgaris. The sequence continues at coordinate 1,501,132,744 of NC_141691.1, forward strand.
CGATAGTGGCGGACAAAAGTAGACGGAGAAGACCAAGTCACCGCCCTACAAATCTCCACCACAGAAGCCCCATGCAACTCAGCCACCGTAGCAGCCATACTGCGAGTGGAACGCCCCTGAACCCCCACAGGAGGAACCACACCCTTAAGATGGTAAGCCAGCAAGACCGTGGACCTAATCCAACGACTCAAAGAGGCCGTGGAAGGCTTAACCCCTTTCCGAGCCGGACCAAAGTTAACAAACAAAGAGTCCCCCACCCGGAAGGACTCAACAACATGGAGGTACCACAGCAAGGCCCGTCGGACATCCAAACAATGCAAGCGAGAATCCTCAGCCGAGGAAGGAGCAGGACAGAACTCAGGCAAAATCACCTCCTGACTGAGGTGAAAAGCCGAATTGACCTTAGGGACAAAGGACGGAACGGGAACCAGAACCACCCGATCCGAAAAGACTTTACAAAAAGGAAACTTGCAAGACAAGGCCCCCAACTCCCCCAAGCGCCTCGCAGAGGTGATAGCGACCAAAAAGCAAGTTTTAAAAGTCAAGAGACGCAACTCGAGACCCTCAAGGGGCTCAAAGGGAGGACCAGACAGGACATCCAACACCAGATGTAAATCCCACGAAGGGAAGGACCGAACAGGGCGGGGAAACAAGTTCAACAGACCCCGAAAAAAATGAGGCATCAGAGCCCCCTCATCCTGCAAATTACGCCAGGAGCCCCTAAACGCCTGAATAGCCGCCCACTGCACCCGCAGAGAAGCCACCGACAGCCCCAGAAGAGCCCCATCCTGAAGGAACTGCATCACCAAAAAGAGGTCAGCAAGCGTGGGGTCAACACCCTTACCAGCACACCAGACCGAAAAGACCCGCCAATGCCTGGCATAGGACAGCAGAGTGGAGGACCTACGCGACGCCTGCAAAGTAACCGCCAACTGGGCAGGAACCCCCAACCCAGCTAAGCCCTGCCGCTCAACAGCCAGGCCGTCAGGTGTAGCCTCCGGAGAGAATCCAGGGGAAGGGCCGGAAACTCCAACGGGGACGGAACCACCGGAAGGACCCACTCCCGGTCGCAACACAACTCGGTCAGGAGAGGAAACCAATTCGCCCGAGGCCAATAGGGAGCCACCAACAACACCCGAGCACAATCCCTCCGGACCCGCACCAGAAAGGACCGAAGCAGCGGAAAGGGAGGGAAGGCATACAGCAGACCCCGAGGCCAAGGACAGGTCAAGCCGTCGACCCCCAGAGAACCGGGACACCTGCCCAGAGAACAGAACTGCACCACCTTGGCATTCCCCAGATCCGCAAACAGATCCACCACAGGGAGGCCCCAACGACCCACCAACTGGAGGAACACACCAGGAAGGAGAGAGAAATCCCGAGACGACGGAATGGCCCTGCTCAACAGATCCGCCCTCACATTGTCCACCCCCGAATGTAGAGAGCCGACAGACCCAGCACCCAGACCTGAGCCCACCGAAAGAGGACGCTGGCAATCAAGTTCAAGGACCTGGACCGGGTCCCCCCTTGACGGTTGACATAGGACTTCGCCACCAGATTGTCCGTCTGAACCAACACCCAATGCCCCCTCAAAGAGTCCTGAAAGTGCACCAGGGCAAGCACAATCGCCCTCAGCTCCCGCCAGTTCGAGGACCTCCGGGAATCCAGCAGAGACCAGAACCCCCAAACCTGCTCCGACCCCAGCCAAGCACCCCACCCGGACAGGCTGGCGTCCGTAGTCACCACAAGCGGAGCCGGGGGAGTCAGAGAAACCCCAGCCAGGAGGTGTTGGCGGCAGAGCCACCAGGAAAGCTCCTTCCGGATCCGGTCCGTCATGGGCAGCAGGGACAACAGACTCTGAGACCCAGGAGACCAACCCAACAGGATCCAATTGGCCAGGCGGAGGAGATGAAAAGGAGCCCATGGAACCAAAAACACCACGGAAGCCATGTGTCCCTGCACCCGCAGCCACTGGACCGCCGGAGAAGCCTCCCGGGACATCAAGGCCCGAACCTGCGACTGAAGAGACACCAGGCGCTTGTCGGACAAGGTAACATGGCCGAGCAAAGTCTGAAAACGAGCCCCGATGAACACCAAGTCCTGAGACGGGACCAAAGAAGACTTTCCCCAGTTCACCAAAAATCCGTGTCCCTGAAGAACCTCCAAGGCCCTCCCGATGTGAGAGAGCAAAAGAGACTCCCCCGCAGCATGCAGCAAGAGGTCGTCGAGATATGGATGAATGAAAACCCCTTCTGCATGAAGGAGAGCCACGAGAGGCGCCAGGACCTTCGTGAAAACCCTGGGCGCAGACCTGAGGCTGAAGGGAAGTACGCAAAACTGAAAATGGGCGTCTCCCACAGCGAACCTCAGGAAACGCTGAGAAGCAGCGGCAACCGGGACGTGGAGATAAGCGTCCTCGAGATCCATGGATGCCAGGAAGTCGCCAGGCTGAACCAAAGGAATGATGGCCTGAAGGGTCAACATACGGAAGTGTAGGGGCCGAACCCAGGCGTTGACCCACTTGAGATTGAGGACAGGCCAAAAGCCCCCGGTCACCTTCCGAACCAGAAACAGAATGGAGTAGGTCCCCGTCCCCACCTCCTCGACAGGAACCCGGCAGATGGCAGCCTTGGCAAGCAAACAGGACACCCCGTCCAGCAGAGCCACCCTGCGGGGACCGGAGACAGGCAGAGGAGTCAGCCGAACCCCAGAATCCGGCGGAACCTGCAGGAAGTCTATCACGTACCCACGACCCACAGTGTCCAGGACCCAGCCATCCGAAACGTCCTGCTGCCAACGATGAAGAAACTGCCGAAGACGACCCCCCACCGGCAGGGAACCGGCCAGACAGTAGTTGTCAGGGACCCTTCTTGGCAGGGCCCTTAGGAGCGGAGGCAGCGTGCCTGGGAGAAAAACGGGGCTGAAAACGCCGCCTGCGGAAAGATTGACGAGAATCACGCTTCGGGGAAGACCGAGGGGCCCTACTCCAAGGCTTACCAGATGGAGCCGCCCCGCCCTTATACGGCAAGGCATGCTTCCGCTCCTTGAAAGCCTTCGAAATCATGGCAGGCAATTGGTCCCCAAACAGAGCCAGTCCATCAAAAGGCAATTTCAACAGAGCCGCCTTCTCCCCAGGATCAGCCTTCCAGGACCGGAGCCAGAGGGAACGACGAGCCGCCACCAAAGCCCCAGTGGACATAGCCGAAGACTTTATAACATCCGACAAAATGTCCGCCAATAGCCTAGCCTGCTGTTCCATAGCAGCCAGGAGGTCAGAGCACTCAGAGCCCTGCTGAACCGCCGCAGCCAATTTCTCGAAATCCTGAACCAAAGACTGCGCAGAGTAGGCAGAGAAAAGGCTAGCCCTCAGCGCCAGGTTCCCAGCAGCAAAGGAGCGTTTAAGGCCAGAATCCACCTTCTTATCAGTAGCATCCGCTGGGGTACAGTCCTCAGGCTGAATAGCAGTCTTGCCAATCAGAGTGGCCAGGATAGAGTCCAGCTTCAAATTGTGAGGCAAGGGGTCCTCCCCCTCCAAAAGGTAAAGTTTCTGAAGGAAGCGAGGGACCTGCAACTTATCAACCTCACGCCACTCCCTCAGCACCATGTCCTTGACCGGACCCTGAAAAGGCATGCCCAACCTGGAGGGAGAAGCATACTGAGGAAAGAGATTCCCATCCGCCTCCAGCTGGAAAGGAGGGAACCCCAAATTGTCCCGCACATGAGCCAGAATATCCCATCTCTCCTCCCTGGAGATAAACTTCCCACCCGAGGAGGTAGAAGGACCATCATCATCCGACAAGGAAACCTCCCTCGCAGGATCCAGTGAGCGCGGACGAGAAGAAGCCGCAGGCACCGGACGAGGCTGGAGAGCCTTAGACACAGCCGCCTCAATCATGCCCTGCACCTCCTCCTTGGACATGAGAGGCACATCACCCCCAGAAAGGCCCCGACACCGAGGGCGCTTGGAGGGAACAGGAGAAACCTCAGGCGAGGAGGAAGAGGAAGAAGACATCACATGGTTCCGCTTAAACGCCTGCTTGCGACCCATGGCAGAAGCACAAAGGAGCAAAAAACCCCACGCTGCTAAATGAAGGAAAAAATCACAACCGGGAACCAATGACAGCCCCGGCCAGAAAACCCGCCAAAAACAGGCCCTACCCCATTACATTTCTTTTCTTTTACCAGCAAATGTAAAAAAGAAAAACAAAAAACGGGCAGCAACCCGTCCTACCAGGTCTCCCAGAAGAGTGTAGTCCGGGAGGAGGCATCCATGACAGCCCGACCCGGAAACACAGCCCCAGCCACAGGAGGACCGCCCAACAACGCTGCGGCTTCCCGAGTCACCGCTCCGCCCCCAAACCACGAGGGAGACGAGGAGAGGAGACACAGCCAGGAGAACGCTGCAGAGGACACCGTCGCCGCAGAGAACCAGCACGAAGACTCCCCGGCACCGCCACAGGGAGGACCTGAAGGTAAGTCCCACTAGGGAGACAAAAAAAAAACAGGTGGAGGAGGGGGCGGGCAGAGTTTTTATGCTGGGGGTGGGTCTGGGTGGGAGGCGGAGCCTCAATTGTATGGAAGGAAGGCGAGGGAGGGACGGGAGGTAATGAGTGTTACAACGATGACTCAAATACGATTTCATTTAAAAGTCGTTTTTTGGTACATTATTATTTTGATGTTACAATTTGAACAGAACATATTTTAGATCAAATCATTAGCGCAATTGAAATCTTTGGCAGGACTGAGGCTCCGATTATGCTTTCTCATTGCTTTAGTGTCACATACAGCAGCCAATGAAAACACAGTTAAAGAACTACAAAAACTACATATCCCATGAGCACCAGTAATGACCATAGAGGTGATATATTATAAAAGGTGCCATAGAGGACAATACTTCCTCTCTTTCTTTGCTGCTCCACAGCCAGTTAAGTGCACTTTGTTTATGCTTATGCTAATGTACTGTTGTTGAGTATTTGACTGTGCGCAGTTTACCTTTGCAGTCCGCCGCGTTGCGCTGCTTGTTTACTGCCGTTTTCACTTCGACTTTTCATAGTGTCCGCTTGCGCTTCGACGCTCGTACGGTGGCGTGTGTCACCCCCCGCTTGCAGGCACGTCCTTCATGCCTGTTTAAACTCATTGTGGAGCGGGAGTTGGGGGAGAGAGACGCGCGTTGAGCTCGCTCGTCTCTCCTTCGGCCGGCATTCTGTCACGAGCATGCGTAGTTCCTCTGTTGACATTCCAGCTACCGGCAAATGTCACAGAGTGCACGGTGACGGTGGCTCTCTTCAGTGAGGATATTCTGACGCTGCAATAGGTCGTTTTTTGCCTCCTCTAACGCCCCCATTTACTAAAGAGTGGGGGTTGTAAAATTTTGCATAGGCTTTGCCTTGAGTGTCAGTCAGTTTGACAAGCAAGCCCTCCCTCCACATTTAATTTACTGGTGCAGTCAGGTTGTTCCTGCATTGCTTGGCTTAATTTCATTTCATTTTTATTTAAACTTTATTCGGCTTCAAAAAATGAGAACCATAAAAGTTACATTTACATAAGTGAGCATACAAGTTTAAAAATGGGCATCAACAATCAGGTTACATGAGTTCAATAAAGTCGATACACATTTAGTAAGGGCATACAAGGCAATATATAAAGTTAAAAACAATTCATAATAATACATTTTATCCTGGTCAATTAAAATCCAGACTTTTCCTGTATCTTAAAGAGCATTTTAAAAACCCTACAATCATCGGTAGGCAGTTGGATTTTAACAATTGCAGGTAAAACAAAGCTGGGCGTGCCTTTGAGAAATGTAGCTTTTTTTAAAGGGATTTTAAAAACAATCTGCGGGGGGCCATATAAAAGTCACAAAAAAGGACAAAGTGTAACAGATCCTGTGGAGACAGATTGTCGCAGCCACAGGGTGCTAACACCTGTCCTTTATGGCTCCCCCTAGGTACTGCCAGTAAGAGGTGAATATAGTCCAATCTAAACCTTACTAGCAGAAATCTTTCATGCATTTATAGAGACCATGCTAGGTAGTCCTCCATTCCTGTGGAGGTTTTGAGCATCAGTTGTCTGCGTGCTCCAGATTTCTGGAGTTCCTGCTCCTCATGCTTGATCTGCTTACGCTCTAAATAAGATTCCTACAAAGGCCACATCTTCCTTTGTTATGCACTCTGGGGTTAAGAAAAGGTCAGGGCTTCCCAGCTCGTTAAAGGATCTCATTAAGTGTTTGAACCATGGTTTTACAGACTTGTGGTCCAAGTTCAACAGATCCCTGTATATTTTGTGTGTAAGAATGATATCTTTATTTAGCCAGCTTTTTAGCCAGAAGAGCATGGGGCGCAAGCCAAGGGTGTCGCTGATGTATTGAATACCGGTTTCTTCATGGATGGAGAAGTTTGATGTCCCTCGGGGGACCCCCAGTAGTTGTTTTAGGAAGGTATTTTCGGCCACCTGAATCCCTTCCGCTCTGGTGTACCCCCACAACTCACTCCCATATGTGGCTATGGCTACACTCCTGGCTTGGTACATTTTCAACATTGCCGCAACTGGGCGATTGCCCATCTTGCTCACAAAGTTAAGAATTGCATCATTGCTCCTGGTCACCTCCCCCCGCTTCTTAATTAAGGGGGCCCAGTTTTGTTTCTCGTCTAGAAGAACGCCCAGGTACAAAAAGGTAGAGGTTGTTGGCACTCTCAATCCATTTACCATTAATGGGTATTGGCGTTTAGATCCAGGCCCTACCTGCATTATAAATGATTTTGCATTGTTTATGGCCAGATCTCTTTCTGCCATGAACCCCCGAAATGTGTTTAGCAGAACTTGAAGGCTTTTAGGGGTGCGTGCTAGGAGAACCGCATCGTCTGCGTATAGCAAGACGGGCAGACCCCTGTCTCCCACATACGGATAGTCCACCCCAGTTGCCTGCAAGGTTCGGTCCAAATCATTTATATAAAGGTTAAAAAGAAAGGGGGCTAGGATACAGCCCTGATGTACCCCCCTTTCTATGTTAAAATCCCTCGATACCCTTAAGTCCTGCGAATACCTAACGTTTGCCTTTGTCTCTTTGTGGAGATCTCTCAGGAAATCCACCAGGTTAGCATCGACCCCCATGACATTCATGGACCCCCACAGCCCCTTCCCGTTGACACAGTCAAAGGCTGAGGATAGGTCCATGAATGCCATGTAGATTGTTCCCCTCGAGCTACAGTGTATTTTCCCAGTATGAGATGTAGATTGATGCATTGGGCCACAGTAGATCTTCCCGGGCAAAACCCATACTGTACTTCTGATATAATATTATTTTCTTCGGCCCAAGCACTCAATCTGTTCAACACTATTCCCCCTACAACTTTGACAACTGAATCGATCAGGGAGATGGGTCTGTAATTCATAGTACAATTTCTATCCCCCTTTTTAAACACAGGGACTAATGTAGACAATCCCCAAGATTCAGGGCATCCAGCCTTTACTGCTGCATTCAACACTGCCACCAAGACTTGCACCCACAGGGATAAGTTGGATTTGTAGAGATCAGGAGGAACACCATCAGGGCCGGGATCCTTTTTACAGGTAAGATTATTAATGCTGTTTTCCATTTCTTGTGCTGTAAATATGATCTCATTTCTATGCTCTGGGCTTATTTGAGTCACGGGGACAGATGTTGTGCATTCAAAGATAGCCCTGAAATGGTCCACCCATTCCTCCTCAGTTATGCTAGTTTCTAGATCTTCAGATTTTTTAGATGAAAATAATGGACCATTATTAATGTTCCAGAATATGGAGCTACTTGATAAAGTCTGGGGTTCTAAGAGTTCCCACCACATGTCCTCCTTCACCTCCCTTTTACGAAGACCTAGCTGTTTTTTATATGCAGCTCGAGCAGAGCGGATTAACACATGGTCCCTAGGGGTACTCTTTAAAGCTTCTTTTAGGTCCCTGGCAGCTTTTGAGCATCTGTGATCGAACCCTTTTAGATCGTCATTGGTTTTATTCTGACCACCAACGGTTAACAGGGTCCCTACTTTGCTAATTATACCTGTAAAGGCAGTTATTGTGCCCATGGCAGAGGACTCTGGATCTAAACAATACAGGAATTCTGCCTTACATGATTCTTGCAGTTTTTCATAGAACAATGGGGGCGTTACTTGGGTCCACTTAAGGCGCCGCCTGCTATTAGTTGTTTTAAGGGTCCCCACTGCATGCACGAGCTCCTTCCTGTGCAAAAGAATATTACTTATTCTAGTGCAGACGGGGTTGTTATCACTAAAGGGGCTTTCCAAGGTTGTGTAACCCATTATCGAGGTGTGGAAATTAGTAGAAACTAATATATGGTCAATAAAAGACCCACCATGACCTCCCTTAAAAGTAGGTTCCTTTTGTGTACTCATTGGGGGTAACAGACTGGAGGCTAGGAAAAGATCAAGCTCATCTAGCATATTGTTTAATGCATCACCTTGTGTTGAGTGCTCGAAGTGTAAGCCCTTTGCCTTTGGGCAACCCCTTTCATTCATTTTGGACAGCCCGGGCGTTCCACATGGGTGAGTATTAAAATCCCCCATTATCATTATACTCTTTCTCGGTAGGCCACAGTGTAGCTTAACAAATGTATCCAACTCCTTGATCTTGCTATCTTCTTCCCTATTAACAGCATTATAAAAATGTATTAGGCATTGGCTAAGGTTTCCCCGTTCAAGAAAAATGGCCGGTATGTCACTGTTCAGAGAGGGAATAGACTTGATTTTACAGTTTAATGCCAGGGAGGTAAAAATGACCAGACATCCCCTGGCTCTCCCTCCAACTGGGCGAACCGCAGGAACAAAGAAGGCTTTATACCCTTCAAGGGAAAGGTTACAGTCAACTAGCCAAGTCTCCTGTACACATATAATTAAAAAGTTACTAATAAACTGAGTCCAAATGGGGTCAGTGATCTTATCAGCGAGCCCTGCTATGTTCCATGAACTTACATTAAAGTTATCAATCTTACTGGAGTCAGGGGCGGGTGCTAAAGATAAAGTCTGAGTTGGTGTGGCCATGTAGGTTCCAGCTCATACATGGGATGAGTTATACTGGGCCTGTATAGACTGTATTAACCTAGCACTTAATATTGCATCTGGCTCAGAGTTTACATATTCAATACCCTGTCTGACTGATAAGATGATTGCCGGTAGTTGAGCTGCCTGTTGTAATACCTGGGATCTTACCAGGGGAGTAGGATGTACGGTCAGGGTACAAGGTTCAATAGAAGAGAAGTAGCTGGGCAAGTCATCCCGCCGTCAATCGCAGTCATTAAGGCCCGAAAGGGCATTGAATCTATTTGTGACCTCCAAGGGTGTGAGTTGTCCTGATTGGTCCCCCATCCTAGCTCCATTAATCCTAGAGGGTATAATATCCCACCCATCTAGTCTTCCAGATTGCGGTGGCTTGGGTGTGTATATCATATTCCTATGTTTAAAAGTGGTAAGCATCCCTGGCCTATAAAAAAACCCAAGTGGCAGTATAACTATACCTTGTCTCCCCTGTGATGTAACTCCCTCTGCTTCCCTGAGTATCCTTTCCACTGGTACCGGACTGTTAAAATTAACCACTATACAGTCTCCATCCCTGGTTTTTCTTGACCGTCCCAACCACGCTACACAGCGGGCCATAATTATATTGTGTCCTACTCTATGGCCTTCACTTGTGATTTGGTGTAACCAATGTGTTACCTTGTTTTTGATCTGATAAAACTCCTCTCTCTCTCCTTGTCGTAATGGGGGAACGTTTCCCAGGACTATCACTAGCGTGGTACTTTGGGGTGGCAGATCCAAGATGGTTCGGTCACCCGCGCCCATGGCTGGTCGGTCAGTATGTTTCAAGCCTGGCTGTTTGCCCCCTTCTTGAGGTATGTCAGGTAGTCTTGTTCTACTACCACTGCCCTCCGTTCTCTGTGATCTCTTCCTGATGCCACCTGGACTAGTTTCCCCCATCACTCTCTCTGTCAAGGTTACATGCTGACCGGCGTTTGAGGCGTTAGATTGTTCGGTGTTAATCAAATTGTTAGCATGCATAACTTGTCCCTCTGACCTCCTGCTATCTAGTACGGAATTTAGTTTTTGCGTATTGTCTGCTGTAGCCTTTTGGAGTTTACCTAAATTTTCATTGATTATTTTCAGCCTTTCAAAAATTGGAAGCAATACGGACTTCAGCATATGTTCCACTTGCCCGATCAACCCACCCTCTCCTGGCCCATTCACTAGCTATCTTTTCAGTGACTGCTGTTGATTATTATTAGATGTAAAGTGGGCACCCTTATTCTGGGCAGGGGTAGCGTCTAACATATGGATGGAATAATTTATACCTTTTGATGTAACTTTGTTTCCTCTTAGTTTAGTGATCTTGGCCTGTTTGCCTTTCTGTCTGCCCCCACCCTCCTTTCTTTTCCCAGTTGGATTCACTTTTATAGGTATTACTTTTACAGCAGAAAAGTCTTGAGTAAGCATGGGCGAATTTTGCGAATTCGCGATCTGCGAATTTGCGGATTTGCGAATTAGCGATCCGCAAAATTCGCGAAATTGTGTGAATTTGCGGATTTTTGTTTTTTTGCGTGTTTGCGGGGTTTTTTGCGTGTTCGCGGGGTTTTTTGCGTGTTCGCGGGGCTTTTTGCGTCTTCGCGACCCGCTTGCATAGCGAAGTTACCCATACAGTGGTTTATGGGAGAGGGAGAGAGAGATAGATAGATAGATAGATAGATAGATAGATAGATAGATAGATAGATAGATTGATAGATAGATAGATAGATAGATAGATAGATAGATAGATAGATAGATAGATAGATAGATAGATAGATAGATAGATAGATAGATAGAAAGAGAGAGAGAGAGAGTATGAGAGAAAGAAAGAGAGGCCAGATCTCTGAAGGGCCAGATTCCTGAGTTGCCCCTACAGAACATACAGCTTTTTATTTTTAGCAAAATGCATATGAAAATTGTGCTGTAAAGGTCTCTTTTAGTTTAATCCCTCCTGACAACTCAAAATGGGTGTATTTGCCATCCTCTCCCTTCTTTCTGTTTTTTATATCTGTAAGTGCTTCCTGATGAGGTTTAATTCCTTGGACAGGTGCCTCGTTGCCTACTTGTAACTATTCTCTGACCCTGCTTCAAGGGTCAGAGCAGGGTCAGAGAATAGTTGCAAGTAGGCAACGAGGCGCCAGGAAGCAATTAGCAGCAGGTGTCCAAGTTGAAGTTAATTTGTTTGTAACCCTTTTGTAAAAGGTTACAAAGAAATTAGGTTCAACTTTTGCACCTGCTGCTGTAACCCTTGCTTGGCTGAAAATTCGTCCCCGCTGATTCGCGAATTTTACCGCGATTTCGCGAGATTCGCGGAACGCGAAATCGCGGAAAATCCGCAAATTCGCCCGCAAAACGGATTTTGCGCCCACTCTTAGTCGTGAGTCTTCGAGGGATCTGTTTTACGGTGCCCATTTTCCTCCTGGGTGATAATGCTATCTATTGTACTATTCCCCGCTGTGACACTACTTGGTGTGTCTGACCCAATACTTATCTCTGGTAGTCCTAAGTCAACAAGACGCTGGCTCAAACGATTTTCGGGAGTAATACTGTTCTTAATTGTGCCCAGTGATAAACGTTTGGAGTTAAAGACTTCTGCAGAAAGCAGTTTTTCAGTATTTATTATCACTCGTTCAAGGGCGGCAGCTGCTTTAGTAATAAATTTGTCAATACTTCCAGAGATGCTTCCATTGTCTATTTTTCTTGTTGATTTCCCCCCTTTATCTTGTCGCAATGGCATGATGAACGATCGTCCGCTAGTATGGAAAATGTAACAATTAACAGTGATCTTAAACCGATATTACATCAGTGCTCTGGGATACACATTAATTACTTATTCGCCTAAAAATCACCTGGGATTTATAGGCATGATGGAGATCATGAACCTTAGAGGGGTAGCCAGGGCTGGCCTTTTGTGTCCTCTGACGGCCACAGACGGTCCCGCCCTTGTCCCGGGCTTCTCCCGGCGCGTCTCGCACGCGTCCTCATGGGACGAGGGACCAAGCGCGTCTTTATGCGCCTCCTGGCGCGTGGAGATTCAGCGTCCTGCCCCTAAGGATCCTGGGGCTTGTGGGCAGCCAGCAAGCAGACCGGCGGAGCCAAGCCCGGCCGGTCGATGGTGAAAGCAAACGGCAGGAACAGGGGGGCGGAGCCAAGCCCTGCCGCAGGAGAGTGAGCAACGAGTCCAAAAGGTCAGCCCCACAGTAAAAGTTTCATCGTCTGGCAGGCACCAGGGAACTCAACCCCAAGCACGTCTTTATGAGCCTCCTATCACGTGGAGATTCGGCATCCTGCCCCTAAGGACCCTGGGGCTTGTGGGGGGCCAGCAAGCAGACCGGTGGAGCCAAGCCTGGCAGGTCGATAATGGAAGCAAATGGCAGGAACAGGGGGCGGAGCCAAGCCCGTCCATGGGAGAGTAAGCAACGAGTCTAAAAGGTCAGCCCCACAGTAAAAGTTTCAGCGTCTGGCAGGCACCTCAGCGTCTGGCTTGCTTTTGGGTTACACTCCCCCTGCATTGCCCTTTGGGTTATTAATGTTCTTTCCTCTCCTCACGTGGGCGTAATCCAATTTCCATTGGCATTATGGGAGACTATTATGATGACGAGGAGTATGGTTATGATGATGACCAGCAACATGGCTCTGTAGATGCCGACTTGATGGGTCAAGCCTTGTTCCAGGCCATTGCCCTGCTAAAGCGGCATTTGTCCGACTATGCCACTCAACAAGGTTGGTTGCCTCCTTCCTCTGGCCATTCCAAAAAGTCTCCAAAGAATCCGCACCAAGCAGATTTTGCAAAGCTGGCGAAGACATTGTCATCTTTGCGTCCTGCTAAAAAATCATCCAAATCTGTGCCCACACAGCACAACTCTTCTTTGTCTTCAGGTTCCTCCTCCTCTGATTCCTCCACTTCTGACCCGGTGGTTCCTCCTCCTAAAAAGAAGGCTCGTAAGGAGCACTTTGTAGATGCCCCTACTATTCCCCAGGTTCCTACCTATGACCCTTTGGACATTGTCCACCCTAACTCCCCTGCCTGGCTTCCCTCCCCTGAAATGGCTGACTATGTGCAAACGCATATTCGCCGTCCATTTGATAAAGATGTTCGGGCCCGTTTGTGATCCGAATGTCCCCGTCCGGACCTCTCCGACAAGTTGGCAGATACGCCTGATGTTGACCCGACCATGGTGACCTACATGAAGAAATACTCCCAGGACCCAAAAAAGGGTCTGGACAGGTCTTGGAGATCCTGTCAGGACAAGATGTTAGATCTTCTCAGTCCACTTATTAAGATTCCGGATTTGGTGTTGGTGCAAAGGCATTGGATGCTCTCATCGACCCGGATGAGCTAGTGGGATGGTCATAGAGGGCGATCTGCATGTTGGGCAATGCGAATTGCGCAATGTCGCACCGTCGCTCTAGCCTCCTGAAGCTGGATCCGAAACTGACTGATTTGGCTCCCTCTGAATCTGGTTCCCTGGCCCAGGGTATGCTTTTTGGTCATCCTTTTCTCAAGGAACTCACAAAGTTTGTGGCCACCTTCAGTGGCCTGGACAAGGCACAATCCAGTTTGCGTCGGGCTTTCCGCCCGGTTTTTGGACGGGCTGGACGAAGGGGACGTTCGTCCGGCCAGGGAAATAACCAACAATCTCACTGTGGTGGCCAGTCCCAGAGAGGTGGAGGTCAAGATGCCTACGGCTCCAAGAAGTCCCGCTTCTACCCCTCTCGCAAAGGGAGAGAACAGTTTCAGAAAGAGGTTACGGAGGCTCCCAAAGCAGACGTCACAATTCCTCAAACTCAGGTGAGCTTAATTCTTGCTTCGGAGGTTGTTCTAGGGGCAGGTTGAGGTTTTTCCTCCACAATTGGCAGTTAATCTCCAGCGATGCTTGGGTGTTGGAGACAGTGCAAGGTTACAGGCTCGAGTTTTACGAGCACCCTCACCAACACCGCCCTCCTCTACCCCTTGTTTTTTCCCAACAAGATCAGATGTTCATCTCCAAAAAAATCGATTCTCTTCAGGCCAAAGGAGCCATCGTTCCGACTTCTCTGCATCCCAACGGCTTCGTCAGCAATGTTTTTCTGGTGGACAAAAAAGGGGGCGGTTCTCGCTTGGTCCTCAATCTGAAGGATTTCAATGACGGAGTGGTATATCGCCACTTCAAGATAGAGGGCATCCATCTTCTACGGGATCTTCTTCAGGAAGGGGACTGGATGTTCCGCCTCGACCTGAAGGATGCTTATCTGTCGGTTCCAGTTTACGGTCCTCATCGCTGCTTCCTGCAATTCCAATGGCTAGGGAAGTGGTTCAAGTACACTGTCCTCCCATTCGGTCTCTTATCAGCTCCGTGGTGTTTCACTACGCTTCTGCGTCCAGTGGTAGAGTCTTTGCGAGCCCGTGGAGTTCGCCTGATTGTGTATCTCAACGATATTCTGCTCATGGCACCCTGTCCTCGCCTGTTGCGAACTCATTTACTTTGGTCCATAGAACTCCCACAATCTCTCAGTTTTCTTGTGAACCCTTAGAAGTCCGACTTCCTGCCTTCTCAGACGATGGACTTCCTCGGGTTTCGGATCGACTCAGTGTCTTGCCAACTCCTCCTGCCTGGTCAGAAAATCGGAGCCATCAAGAGAGAATTGAGGATGGTGCTGTCCAAACAGATGGTCTCGTTGAGTTCGGTGGCTCAAATTGCAGGTCTGTTGTCCTCTTTGATCCAAGCAATCTTCCCGGGTCCGTTGCACTATCGTGCCCTTCAGCGCCTCAAGATCAAGCATCTTCAGAAAGGTCTTCGTTATTCGAATCTCATTCCTCTAGCAGAGGATACTCGTTGGAACTGTTATGGTGGCTGGAGCACATGGAGTCTTGGAACAGTTGTGCGCTGTTCGGAAAAACCCCAGATGTGGTGATAGAATCGGACGTGAGTCTCTGGGGTTGGGGAGCCCGGTGCGGCTCTGTGGCAACGGGGGGTCGTTGGTCTCAGAAGGGACTGACCCTTCACATCAATTGTTTGGAACTTCTAGCGGGCTCCTTTGCAATTCGTTGCCTCACCCCTCAAGCGTCCTCTGGTTGCATTCTCCTCCACATAGACAATGTCTCAGCGGTGCGGTATGTCAACAAACTGGGGGGAACATGATCCAAACTCCTGGCAGAGATTGTGAAGGACTTTTGGCATCTTTGTCTGCAACGGCAGATCGCAGTTATTGCAGAGTACCTTCCTGGTCGCGACAATCGGATAGCGGACTGGAACTCTCGCCATCTGCGGGATTACAGCGATTGGAGGCTTCATCCGCGGGTATTTCAGACTTTGTCCCGACTTTGGGGACGTTGTCATCTAGATTTGTTTGCCTCTTGCCTCAACAAACAGCTTCCCCAGTTTTACAGTTGGCCTCCGGATCCGGAAGCCTTAGCCACGGATGCTTTTCTCCAGTCTTGGCCTCCTCTCCTGTGTTATGCGTTTCCACCTTTTGTGATGATTCCCAGAGTTCTAGCCCGCGTGAGGCACTTTCTATCGGAGCTCATTCTCATCACTCCACTTTGGAGATCCCAGGCTTGGTTTCCGGTTCTTCTGGAGATGAGCTGCTCGTCGCCGCTCCTTCTTCTCCACAAGTGGAACCTGTTGCTGAACCCTCTTCTAGAACCTCATCCCCTCGTTCTATCGGGTCAGCTCCGTCTGGTGGCGTGGAGGATTTTGGGGGTCGCTGGCAAATCCCAGGCCTATCTACAGACGCTGCCAGATTTATCGGTGAGGCTTGGGCCCCCAACACACACAAACATTATGCCTCAGCTTGAAAACGATGGTGTGATTGGTGTCCACAACGGGAAGTGGATACCGCTTCTGCGGATAGGACTTTGGTTCTGAATTTTCTAGCGTCCCTTGCTTCGTCTGGTTTGGCCTACAGAACTGTTATTAATTTTCGTTCCGCCATTTCAGCTGGACATGTTTCTGTAGATGGTAAGCCTATTGGGGAACATCCTTTGGTTTCCAAATCACTCAGAGGAATTCGGATGGTAAAACCTCATTGTCCTAAGTTTGTCGCTTTGTGGGAAGTGTCCGTTGTACTGCGTTTCCTGGAGTCATGGCCTTCTAATTCCTTGTTGTCACGCAAGCAATTGTCTGCTAAATTGACTATGTTGTTGTGCCAGCTGTCCTGTAAACGTGTTTCAGATGTTCGCGCTTTGGACCTTGCTGGTCGTTCATTCTCGCCAGAAAGCGTGTCCTTTGTTATTTCGGGACATACTAAATGTAACACGTCTTCTGTGACTTATCCTTCTTTTCCTCATAATCCACAACTTTGTGTAGTTCAATGTATCAAGGATTATGAGGTGAGTACTGCTCCTTTTTGACAAAATTTACATGGTCAACTGTTAAGTGCTTTGCAAAAACCTTTCAAACCTGTCACTCCTGCTACATTGGCGAGATGGGTCCGTTGGCTCATGCTTGAGGCTGGCAATGATGTTTCCCTCTTTGGTGCTCATTCCGAACGGGGGGCTGTGGCCTCTAAAGCCTTTTCTTTGGGTGTCAGTCTCCATGACATCATGAAGGCCGCTGATTGGTCTTCGGAGTCTGTTTTTAAAACCTTTTATTTTAAACCTATTTTAGATGTTGCTTCAGTTATGGTGGCTAAGCTTTTAACAAGCATAATCGGAGCCTCCGTCCTTCCATAGAATAAAAAATTTGCTAACTTTCGTGCCAAGAATTTTCAGTTCTATTAAGGACAGGAGGCGAGGATTATCCCACCCTTGTTCTGTATCTGTTTTTTTCTATTGTACAGTACCATTTGCTTTATATGCAATTGTATTCTGATATGTTGCCTACTGTTTTTTCTGCCTTTTTTTTTCCCCACCCTACTTTTGGTTCTCGATACATTTATACCTTTGTGGGTTTGGGTTATTACAGCTCTGTTTTACCTTTCAGGTTCAGATCCTGAATGAGATTCTGCATTCCTGTTTCCCGTTGCCTGAGGATGGTGCTTCGCACAGAAGATCTTCGGCTTCAGTTTCTTCGTTTGGATTTCCTATGGTCTGTTCTTCATGACCTTCTTCATGGATCCTTGGTTTTGAGACTTTATCCTTTTGATTGAACTGTTCAGGACAAAGAAAGAGGAAGTATTGTCCTCTATGGCACCTTTTATAATATATCACCTCTATGGTCATTACTGGTGCTCATGGGATATGTAGTTTTTGTTGTTCTTTAATGTGTTTTCATTGGCTGCTGTATGTGAAAGTAAAGAAATGAGAAAGAATAATCCTCGCCTCCTGTCCTTAATGGAATTGAAAATTCTTGGCACGAATGTTAGCAAATTTTTAATTTGCACATAATTTATAGAGAAACTAAACTGACTGATGTATAATGTAGTCTGTGGATTATGCAGATGAACTGGGTGAGCTTGTTTCTACAGACAATTGTGCACGTTTGTGGTTTTAAATGAGTTCCCGGAAAGGAAACACATCATGTGACCAGGCTCGCTGTGCCTAGTGAAACGCATCATGGCAGGCATTATGCCTGTTTGATTTTGTGGGCTATTTATTATTAAATTCACTGCTCTATCCAGCAACACTGCGTTGTAAATCGCAATTTCTTTAGGAGTGTTTGAAGTCCTTACCGGGTGGTTCTGTCCGATCAAGTTGCAGACAGGAGTTTTCGTGTAATATATATATATATATATATATATATATATATATATATATATATATATATATATATATATATATATATATATATATATATCCATTATCCCGCAGCTAGTTTTGGGAGGAGAACCTGTGCTCACTACGCCATTGACTACATTCAAACCAAAATCTAAGTTTTGCCCTATACTGCTGAAAGATAACTTAGACATTTTCCATGACAGGGCCTCATCCGAATTAAAAGAACTACAGATTAAAAATGCCAAAATGACAAAAAAGAAAAAATACAATTATCGTGATATTCAATATCACAAACTCATCAAAAAACTGAGAGGACATAAACATTTGATTATTAAACAGTCCGACAAGGGCGGGAATGTTGTGCTTTGGCCCAGAAAGATGTATTTAGAAGAGGCTTTGAAACAACTCAATGACAGGGAGTGTTATAGGAGAACAGACGCCCAGGAAGTACAAGCAGCCAAAAATGATTTTTATTCAAAACTGATGGCTTGGCGGAGCAAAGGCTTGCTCACGTTGGACGAATTCAAATTCCTAAAAAATGATCATCCTGTAACCCCTGTCATTCATTTCATCCCCAAGATCCACAAAAACCAACAGCAACCACCGGGGAGACCGATTATTTCGGCCAGAAATAGCCTCTTGGAAAATACCAGTAAATATATTGACTTTTTCCTACAAGACTTTGTTAAGACTTTACCATCTTTCATACTTGATACAGGGGAACTTTTGAACAAACTTTCCAACTTTGTATGGCAACCCAATTTTCTTTTAGTGTCTCTGGATGTCACATCCCTCTACACAAGTATTCACCACAGGGATGGGATAAAGGCGGTAAAACATTACCTTACCAAAAGATCTATTGATTGCACAGAACATTCCAATATGGTGGTAGAAATGATCCTAGCTTGTTTGGAAAACAATGTTTTTTTATTTTCTAACCAACTTTTCCTTCAAACTAGAGGCGTGGCAATGGGGGCCTGCTTCTCCCCCAGTTACGCCTGTCTTCATATGGGCTTTTGGGAGGAGCAGGTCCTCATGGTTGACCATGCAGCCACCATGAACACCAAGGTCAAAGGTTGGTGGAGATATATAGACAATCTTTTTATGATTTGGGATGGTTCTGATGTTGACGTCGCCGCATTCATTGACCTATTGAATTCCAATAATCTTAATTTGCATTTTACTAGTACTGTAAGTTCTATATCTATTGTGTTTCTAGATGTGGAGATATATATAGACCAGGGTAAGCTACACACTAAGCTCCACAGGAAACCAACAGCAGGCAATACGGTGTTGCATGCGTATAGTCACCACCCACCCCATCTGATAAAGAGCATTTCCTATGGGGAGATGCTCCGCATCAGACGTATTTGCAGCAATGATACAGATTGCCTCCAAGCACAAGATGATTGCAGATCTAGATTTTTGTCTAGAGGCTATGATCTGCATATCATTGACAATGCACAGAGGAGGGCCAACTCTTTAGAGAGACAGCAATTGTTATGCCCCACTAATGCCATTGTCAAATTGTCTCGCATTGAGGCGAATAATGAAATGAGACTTATCATGACTTTCAGCAACCAACACAAGTCTATCCGTAACATAGTGAAGAACAATTGGTTCCTCATTAGAAGTGACCCGGTTATTGGCAATCTGGTAACAATTAAGCCAAAAATCACCTATAGAAAAGCAAGGTCTATGGAAACTAGTTTGGTCTCTAGCAGCCCTGAACTAGTCACAGGCACGTGGCTAGCAGGGAGCAAAGGGTTCTTGAAATGCGCCACTTGTAAGGCCTGCAAAAATGGCATTAGCAAATCTGAATACACCATACCTTTCTCTCCTGTCCCCATAAAAATAAGAGAGAAACTTATTTGCAAAATAGAATTTGCTGTATACGTCTTACAATGCCCTTGTGGGCTCAGATATGTGGGGAGCACAAGGCCCCAAGTTCACAAAAGAATTTTGCAACATCTGAGGGCTATTGTCAACGCTGACCCCACATACCCAGTGTCTAGGCATTTCGAAATTGCACACAACAAGAACCCACAAGGCCTTACTTATTGTGTTATAGATAGGGTCCCTCCCCAACGAAGAGGTGGTGACAGGGAAGGGCTCCTTCGTAAACTTGATACCCGTTACATCATCTTGCTGGACAGCAAGATGTCTAACGGACTCAACAAGAGTGAAGATTGCCATACTTATCTATAACCTGGTCAGACTATGAGAAAATCCACTCTGAACCAACTGTGCATTAAGTAACCACTACTCTATTCTGCAACAACTTTTTAAAGTAACTTCCTTATCCTCCACACAGACTATTTTTGAATCATTACATATTTTATCACTTTTTTATCACTGGGCACTTTTTTTATTCCACATTGGTAGCACTTTATGATTGTATATGCGTGATGTTGCACATTCAACCAACATGCACTGAGCTTCTAGCGACTTTTGCACAAGTGAATGAATTGCCCACATGGGCATTATCAATAACATGAATTTTAATCATTATGAATTCATTTTAGAAACATTGTATTTGATTTACATGTTTTTAATTGATTTTATTGTTGTTTTATTCAAAAACATACGGTTTACAATTTTAACATGTTTACAATTTCAGCAAATTTGATTGTAAAATGAGATGTTTACATCCTGTGCATTACTACGAGTTGCTATCTCAAGACCAGTGCAAACAAGCTCAATACTGTGTATTTATACAGCAAAATTTAACTTTAATCTGTATTTTACTGGCAGTATATTATGTTGGTTTAATTTATTTTGTTAAAACTGCAATGCATTTAAGCACGTAGTATGTTTACTATGTTCAACACGCACTTTGCACTTTAAAAATGGTGGCCAGGCCCCATGACTGCGTCATGTGATCAAGGCTTTTGGTAGCCGAAACGCGTCATGGCAGACTGGTGTTGGGCGCAATAAAACTTTAAACACCATGATTTGGGTCTCGTCTCGTCTTTACCTCAATTTGGCTGCATGCTGTACTGCCGAGTAGCTGAGGACGATTCATGCCGCATATATATATATATATATATATATATATATATATATATATATATATATATATATATATATATATATATATATATATATACGTATATATATATATATATGCACCACAGCCGTGCTCTTTTACCTTGCTCAAAGCGCAGCAGTCACAGACACAAACCAGAATTATGTGCAGCAGACGTAGATTTATTCAACAAATGGTCTTTTGGCAAGAATAAACTCGACACGTTTCAGGATTTCTCCCTTGTTCACGAGTGTTTGATCTTACCTTGCATACGTTTTTATATAACACGTTGCACCAGTGAAAGTGAAAACAGACCCAGCAACTCGTAAATGCACATTTCTCAAATGTTGCTAAACATATATTCAACAAAATGCATGAGTCATTAAACGTGATAAATAATAAATAAAAGAAATACATAACCGCATATGTGAAAGGCATGGTCTAACATATGCTTCTGACGGCGAACATAAACATAACTGAGTTTGTTCCTGCCTCATTGCCTAATAAAGTTATTATTTAAAGGCTCCGTGTAAGCAACTGCATAAAAAAGGGGGTTGATGTCAACGTTCTGAGATGCTGAAAGCATCCTGAAATTACAAGGATACAGGTTCAAGCCCATGTGGGCGATTTCATCATTGTGAACAGTCGAACGGATATCAGATCTTAACTCATCGCTGCACCCCAAGTGGGCTTATGACAAAAGTCCTCAATGTTCTGGCCATCAGAATTCAGCAGCATATGAAACAAATTTACTAAAATTCATTTCTTCAACATAACAATTATTATTATTATTATTATAATTTTAACTGTTTTGATCATACTGTGTTAATTTTATTTTTATTTTGATATATGTGACACATTGTTATTTTGTTTATTTATCAGTAATTTCTAATATCCCCGGGGACCCTAACCCGGGTGTTATAAAAACGTTGAGGACCGTGAGGGGAGCCACAATGCCCCCATGGTCCCATCGGCTCCCAGCGTCCTTTGTGAGCCGGCATTGTTTTTCCACATGGGGAGATGCTAACTTGCATGTGGAAAAGCAATCTGGTTTGGAATTTAAAAGTGAGAACAGTTTCACTGCTCTGTCTTTCAAAATCCAAATGAGGTTTGCTATGGGAGGGGCGGGAGCTGCGAGACTCCCGCCCTCTCATAGCAAACAGCAGTGTCCTGTGGGTAGGCACCCTGGGTCGCTGTAGGAGCCGGCTTTGGGGCATGGCGGTCCCCAGGGCCCTCAAGGGCTCCAGGCAGAGGGCCACACACCTTGCCTCCCACAATACACAAATCCCCAGGGGGTGGTGGTTCCCGGGGCTTGAGGGCCACACACTTCTAATTTTGCAGTGGGGCCTTGGACGCGAAAGTGGCGCAAGGGGGTTTTAAATCTGCTACACAGTGTTCTGTTTTACTTTGCTTTCCTTTCTGTCATGTAGAGGATCCTGGAACGGTTTCTGTACAGCCAGTACCTTTCAACCCTACCCCCAAACTGCTTACTGCCTTTTAGTAGTAGTAACAGTTCATGGAACACTTAAGTGAGCACAAAGGTTAAAAGTTCACCACACAATGTTGCTAATCGAAGCAGTTACTGTGCTGGAGTTTTAAATGTTTTTCACAGGAACCGTTAGTCGTAGTTATAGACTTTGGTAAAGAGCTGGTAAAGAGTTAGCCTCTGTATTATACTTCTAGTTATAAATATCATTTATATTTTTAAATGTTTTATAACTATATAATTATCACACTAAATAATAGTAAATGTTGTCAGAAAAAGAAGACGTATATACTTTTTTTAATGAACTTTCATTAAAACAACAATAAATAACTAGAAACGTAACTTTAAGATAACATAATAAATAACTACAAACATAACTTTAACTTAACAATATAGTAAACAAAATGTGATATGGACTCCAATGGAAGAAGGGTAGGTAATCTGCAAAACAACAATAAAAATAAATGTTCAAAATTAGATTGATGTGACTAACAGCCTGATTTATCATTGGGCCGTTTTGCGAGTCTGAAATAGCAATTCATAAGGACTCGCAAAACGGCATTCATGTAGGAATCGCAAAAAAATGTGATTCCTACACATTCCTTATTTGCGATTAGCAAATTGCTAATCGCGAATAAGGAAAAACTCCCAATTCATTCCTATGGGCCAAAAGGCCCATAGGAATGAATGGGGAGTATTCCTTATTTGCGATTAGCAATTTGCTAATCGCAAATAAGATAGCGATTTGAAGGGTGTTAAGGGTGTTCAAAGGACACCCTGTAGCACCCCTCAAATGCACATTTGAACAGGTGTTGCGCACACACATGTCCAAAGGACATGTGTGTGTGTAACATGCAAAAGAAAAAATGCACTAAAGTGCTTTTAACTCTTTTTTCGCAATTTACCACCAAGTCAGACTTGGTGGTAAATTGCGACCAAATATTGCGATTTCGCAATTTCTAAATGGTTTATGAATTGCATTTAAGGAATCTCTATTAGAGATTCCTTAAATCAAATCCCTCGCAAATATGCGATTTCGGTAATAGCGATTTTTGCATTTGGGATGATGAATCCCAAATGCAAAAATCGCACTCGCAAAGGGCCAGATTCTCAGAATCTGGCCCTTTGCGAGCGCATTTACCTTTGATGAATCAGGCTGTAAATGAGGTCAAACATTAGAATTTAAGGCAATCATTTTTAATTTGCACGTCTGCAGTTTGCCTGATACATTCCACCTCTCTTATAGGCTCGCGTTCATGAGACAGAAGTAGGTGAGAGATCCAGTCATTATGCAGGACAATATTCTTTGGGGCCTATTTACAAGTCCTTTCCGCCACTTTTGCGTTACTTTTCCCATGTTAAAAGTGACGCAAAAGTGGGGCAAGGGGCTTGTAATTAAGCCCTTTTATTTCTAACGCATGTAATCAGAGGCATTGTATATTTAGGCCGCTCTGCTTACCTTGTGTAAACACTGTGACCAACAGAGTTCGCAACTTGAACTCAGCTTTGATTGTACATGGCAGAGTGGACAGCAGCGTCCATAACTTTAAGAGAGAAAGAGAAACGATGTGAGAGAGAGACAAAGAGAGAAAAACAACATTAAAACATGAGAGAGAGAAAGTTATAGATGGAGCAGTTAATACTGGAGAAAATCTTCGTAGCTCACCTTTTGCCTTCATTGTGTGTCTAAGCACCTGCTGGTTCATTGTGCACCCTCCAGTTTAGTGATCTGAAAGATAGTATATAGAGTTAGTAATAGCATAGTACATACAACTGCACAACTATACTTTTTGTTTATTTATTTGTACACTCAGGATAATGTATTTCATCAACTTCCACTGTGAGGAGGTGTCTGTGCGCTGTTTTTCTTCCAAAGTACTATATCCCATACACTCCTACTGCATAGCTGTGAGTTTTCAATATTGCGTACCTAGACTGTTGCACCCCATTGATTTGCAGAGTCCGGAGGTGAGTGCTTTTTCTCACAAGCTCAGAGGGAGATTTACAAGCTCCTTGCGCCACTTTTCCCATGTTAAAAGTGAAACAGAAGTGGCCAAGGGGCTTGTAAATCTGCCCCTCATACTTTTGTAACCTATCAATTCTCACAGCTCGGAGGTAATTGTACATTCTTATGCAGTGAAGCTGCTGCACACTATCTATTCTCTCTGTCCACAGATGACTTGTCATTGTTTCGGAAACAAGCTTCTTTGCTCACCTTGTGCAATTGGCGTGATTTAAAGAGGCTGCACCACGTGTCGAAGCAGCCTTCTCAGACGTTGTTACGATGGCCACGCATCATCGCAGAATGCACGAACGTAGAGCTTTGGAGTTGTTTGGGTGGGATAATGCCAATTTGTGAAACACAACCTGTAAGTTAAAAAGGAAGTTAACATAGTGTGTCATTTGTTTATCAAAGGAGAGAAGAAGTGAGAGAGTGACTACAAAGAATATGAGCAGCTCACCCATCTGTCACCGGTGTATTTTTCACCACGTGCAGGACATAATGCACCCTGAAGCTCTACATCTTAAAGGTAGTAAAAGAAAAGATGTTATGATTGGTATTTGCTACTATCTTAATGTGGAGTAGAATTACATCGCCCTTTCAGACATCTTCACTCTCGCATTTACAAACAACAATTTGTACAGTTTATATACTGGACATTTGACCGATTATAAAAATGTTCCTGCTATTGGAAAAAAAAATTCAATGCAATAAGATATGGTATATAGGACTGCGTAATCCGAAATCGCTACGTCGCTTTTTTTTATCTAGTACGCTGCACCCCAACAACTCTCTCCGATGCGCACCGAGGCATCACTGCTCACCTTTTCGTGGACAGGACACCTTCTACATCATGCAGTCCTGCTCTGTCACCAAGAAATCTGATATATGGTTCTGAGTCTTGATATCGGTATGGCTAACGACATTCTTGAGCTCCCATCATCATTGCAGGTTCCTCACCCGCTCAGTTCTTGCGGTACCACTAACTCAGTGACCAAAGAGGCCAGGCACGTAGTGTTGGGCCCTTGTACTCGGTGGTTTGAGCCTGCATGAGGCATCTGAACCACCAGGACGGACCTTCACAGTGATTGCGATGGGAGCAACTCTAAAATGGCGTAGAGCATGTGTGCTCCTTCTTTTTTATTGGTAGGGTCACGTGTGTAGTGACGTATGTGCTAGATGGGTGTGGTGTGCGTGTATACCAGCCATGAGGGAGTGTGTGTTTGCCGTTTTGACAACTAGATCTTTAACTAAGAAATCAGTATAATGGAAATCTGGGCAATGTTAAGTTTTTGTTTTTTTCTGGAAGCGTAAGCGGAGTGGGCTGGTGTGACGTATGCCAGTGCTGCGTGAGAATCTGAACCATGATTCCAGAACTATGGGCGTGGTTCCGTTGTGAGTTATATGAAAAATCAAGTGAATCGGGTGTCCGTTTTGTAGTGCTGACGTCACCCGGGTCTTAAACGTAAATGTATCATTATGTCTGTAAATTTCCACAACATGGCCAATATGAAAGTTACGGGGT
The DNA here is from genome assembly GCF_964263255.1 of Lissotriton vulgaris. Classification (NCBI taxonomy): domain Eukaryota; kingdom Metazoa; phylum Chordata; class Amphibia; order Caudata; family Salamandridae; genus Lissotriton; species Lissotriton vulgaris. Next base: position 1,501,158,470 of record NC_141691.1, read on the forward strand.
ATCACTGTCTTGTACCTTCCATTATATTATTCTTCCATATCTTTTACCTTATTTCCTAATTGTTGTATTAGCGCTGTTATATTTCTTCCCTTCCTATACCGCGACATCCACGTCACTATGAGTCACCATGGAACTCCCATTTGGTATAAATGTGTACGGGGTATCACTGACTCTATATTCATTCATAGCTGCACACATAAAAGATGTTGGACTTGACGCATTTCTGTGATTATGAATGTTTGTTGTACATTCAGTGGAGTGTTGTAGCTGTAGTAATACAGGGCTGTGAAAGGTTTAAGTTGCAGTTTTTGGCACATGAAGGGCAGCTAATATATATCCGTATGTGATCATTCTGGTACACTGTCGAACTTGGTACTGGAAATCAGAGTTCCAGGCTTGGAATTGCGTCCACATCCTGATATTGTAGAGTAATGACATTATCTACGCATTCATGAAAATGTACTGTAAATACGGTGCTCATGTAAATTGCTGATATAGTTTTGGGTTGATTTTGCGCTATATAAATACGCAAAAAAAAGGGAGGAATAGTCCACATTTACTGTCGGAGGTAAGATGGTTGCATACGCTATTTATAGCACAATATAATGTGGTAGGGCGCAGGAGCAGCATTGTAGAAACATAATAAAAACACACAGATAGATAGTTGAAGTGGGTACGGGCACATGCGCTCGACTCCATTTTCTTACGTTACTGTTGGTAACAAGTAGAATAGTAATCATGATATCATACACAGATATTCAATCGTAAACGGTTTATGACTTCTGCTGCACTAAGGTAGGAGCACTATATGTGAAATAATAGACAGAAGATTCTATCGTGAAGTGTTCATAAGTTGTGGTACACTGAGGTAGGGGTGGTTTACGTAGAGCAAGCGATGATGTGTGGTTCAAGCAGAACAAACTGGTAAGAATGTCTTTTGGCAACTGCATTTTGCCTTAATAAGGCCACGTGGTGAATATTTATGGGTTTACTGAGTTAGTGGTACGTCTGGTGCTCAGAATGTGCTTCCTGCGATGATGCGTGGTTTGAGCGGTCTGTACTCACAATATTGAGTGTTGCATACTGGTCTGCATGAATTTTGAGGTTAGAAAAAAAACCTATCATCAATGGTTATCAATTGCTCTGCAAACTATGTCTACTGATTGCTCTCCATAAGAAATTAAACAATTGCATTTCACGCAGTGCATTCTAACTTTCTCAAAATGAGGAAGTATGTCTAGTTGCAATGTTAAGGGTGATACCCCAGAGGTACTTGGAATTACCGGTGGTGGAGGTACATTTTGGCACTGTATTGTACTTTCTTTGTAAACATAGTTCACAGGATGTAGGTATTAAAGGTGCTTGTGCATACTAGCAGTGCCAAAGGAGTATTTTTTGTGTGTGCCTTAAAGAAATCAAGGCTAAATTCTCTACTGTCTGTAGTGTAGATACAACGCTGAACTGAAGTTGTAAACCCTGTTGTCCTCAGTGTAGATCTTAGGTTGGACTGCATCATCTGCAATTATAATTGAAGTAGAAGATAGAACATATATGCAGCGTACATTTTATTATTCAAATAAATCTATAAGTGATATAAAATAAGTTTTTCAAGGAAGCATAATAAAGGGATTTTGTGTAGGGTTTGATAGGTGTTTTACTTAGTTTGGTTTGCACTGAGTTAGTGGTATCTAAAACAACAAGGTTCTGTGCAGCCTGCGATGATGCGTGGTCCGGGCAGGCCGTACTGATAGTAATGTTTTTTGTGTTGTGAATGCTGCCCTAGTAAGGCCACGTGATAATCATTTTTGGTGCACTGAGTTACTAGTACCTTTGGTGCTTAGCGTGTACATATCCTGTGATGATGCGTGGTCTGGGGGGAGGGGATCACAGTAATTGGAGTAATGGCTTTTGTCGATTGGATTCTGCATGAATTCCATTTAAACTTTATAGTATGCCTCATTGCTGACATACAACTGTTCACTCTTCTTTCCGATGATTTATGACGCACTGAGTTAGTAGTATCTTTGGTACTGAGCTTGTACGTACCTTGCGATAATGCGTAATGCAGGGGGGCTTTACTGGGAGTAACGTTTTTTGCCTAGTAAATTCTGCTTTAATAAGGCTATGGGGAAATGACTTGTGGTGCTGTGAGTTAGTGGTATCCAAAGAACTCAGCGTGTGCGTACCCTGTGATGATTCGTGGTTCGGGGGGTTGCAGTGGTATAATGTCTCTTGTCTACTGGAATGCGTCATGTACAATCGTCATTCTATCTGAATGGTGAGCCCTCACAATGTAGATCGAAGGCAGTAGTCATCACTGACATCATGAAATTGTTTTTTGTCATATCTTTTAACAAAATCTGAGGACATAAAGTACAATTAACTCTACCTTAAAAAAAAACATAAGGCTAAATTTCATGCTGTTCGTAGTATAGATTCAAAGCTGAATTCAAGATGTGAACCCTGCTGTCTGCACTGTAAATCGAAGGCAGTAGTCAGCAGAGATATGGATGAATAATTTTTGTCACTTATTTTAACAAAATCAGAACACATACAGTACAATTGTCTCTGCATTAAAATAATCAAGGTTGAATTCCTTACTATCCGTAGCATACATGCAAAGGTGACTTCAAGTTGTGAACCCTGCTATCTGCACAGTACATCGAAGGCAGTAGTTGACACAGACATTGAGGAATGCTTTTTTTGTCACATACTTTAAAAAAATCTGAGGACACAGTACTATTTTTCTGCCTTAAATAAATCGAGACTGAATTTAATGTTGTCTGTAGTGCTTATGCACCACTGGTATCAAGTGGTAAACTCTTTTGATCGCAGTGTACATTTGAAAATAGTACTCAGTACAGTCATTGAGGATTTTTTTTGTGGCAGCCTTTATCAAAATAGCCTTTGCCTTACATAAATCAAGGATAACTTGAATGCTGTCCGTAGTGTAGATGGAAAGCTGAATTGAAGTTGTGAAACCTGCTGTCCACAGTGTAGATCAAAGGCAGTAGTCAACACAAACATCAGTGAATGCTATTTTGTCACAGTTAACAGAATCTGAGGACACAGTACAATTGTCTCTGCCTTAAATAAATCGCGACTGAATTAAATGTTGTCTGTAGTGCTGATGAGCTTCTGGTATCACGTAATGAACTCTGTTGATCGCAGTGTACATTTGAAGGCAGTACTCAGTACAGACATTGAGGAATGTTTTTTGTGGCATCCTTTAACAAAATAGTCTTTGCCTTACATAAATCAAGGATAACTTGAATGCTGTCCGTAGTGCAGATGGGAAGCTGAATTGAAGTTGTGAACCCTGCTGTCCTCAGTGTAGATCGAAGGCTGTAGTCAGCACAATTATAGACGAAGGCTTTTTGTCACATCCTTTTACAAAATCGGAAGACATGGAGTACAATTGTCTCTAGCTTAAATAAACCAAGCCTGGATTCAATGCTGTCTGTAGTGCAGATGCAAAGCTGAATTCAAGTTGTGAACCCTGCTGTCCGCAGTGTATATCAAAGGCTGAAGTCAGCACAATTATAGATGAATGCTTTTTGTCACATCCCTTTACAAAATTGGAAGACATAGAGTACAATTGTCTCTATCTTGAATAAAGCAAGGCTGGATTCAATGTTGTCTGTAGTGCAGATGCAAAGCTAAATTCAAGTTGTAAACCCTGCTGTCCGCAGTGGAGATCGAAGGCAGTAGTCAGCACAGTTATAGACGAATGCTTTTTGTCACATCCTTTTACAAAATCGGAAGACATAGAGTACAATTGTCTCTTCCTTAAATAAAGCAAGGCTGGAGTCAATGCTGTCCGTAGTGCAGATGCAAAGCTGAATTCAAGTGGTGAACCCTGCTGTCCGCAGTATAGATCGAAGGAAATAGTCGATACAGACATAAGTCTGCGGTGCTGTGGCGTTGAGTTCGGAATGGGCCTGTATTGTGGAGGCATGTGGTCATGGCGGCAGCCACGTGGCAGGGTGCGGACCTTCGCTGTGGCGGAGTCTATTCTCTCTGCAGAAGGGAACCACGGCCTCGGCGTAGGCTAATTAATTATAGTCTTATGCTGACATTGCGTATGTTGGAGCAGCCCACTCCGCTTCTGCTTCAAGAGAGGGGGCGAGACAACACAGCTACATGACCAAAATATTCCCCAGTGTCAGAGATAAAATGGTTGTGTCTGCTGTGCAGTACACTACACGTATCAATAGCATATCCACACACGGAAAAGATTTTGGTTTCTATAGTGCGTTGTGTATGTTATATCATCGGTAGTATTAGCAGTGTGAACATTACAGTGGTGGAAAAGTGTGGCTCAATGATTGGAGCGGCAGACCCTGATGCAAAGGTCTAGCCCGGGACCAGGGTTCAATTCCCCGCCTCGGCGGGTCTTGGGCTCAAAATTCCCGGACCTGATAATCCTCGCCTCGGTGCCTATTCCAATCATGGAGTCCCACTCTGCAACTCTGGGCAATAGCTTGCTTAATCTCCACAACGGCCCCCACAACGCTAAGGATGCCTGGCCTCCACCTTAGGGGTGCCCAGGAGTGGACGCCTCACAGGGAAAGCCAGGATGGGTTCCACAGCGGTATTCGTATAAGCGCCTTTCGACCCTTGCGGGTGAGTAGTGCGCTATACAAGTATCAATTTATACAAGTATCAATTTAAATTATTGTTGATGTGTGAGATCTTCCCTTACACATAGCTGATTGCCACATCTTTGAGCTAGTGTGCTGTTGAGGAGAATGAATATTTTAGAAAGGTCAGTTGTCCTGTTTTGCGCTGCGACTGATGTAGTAGAGAGGGAGCAGTCAGGAGGGGTGGTTCTTTTGGTGGTGGCGCTAAGTGTTTGGTGTTTTGTTGGATGTTGGAAGTATATAATTAGTACCTCTATTACATATTTGTCTTTAGATATGGGTGTGAGTTGGATGTAATTTACACAGTACATAGTCGACCTCCTTACACTAGTTAAATGTTAATATTAGTTTGTCAGTGGTAAATTGAACGATCACCTTTTTTTTGGATAGCATTGTAGATTTAGTTTGTTCTTGAAAGTTTGGGAAGCAGTGTTCTTTTTGTTTTTTTCACGAGAACGCCTAGTTTGTGTATTAATATATTCAGTGAATTTCTAAGGTTTTTTAAATGCTAATTCCTAACTATAACGTGCCTGAAACCTATGTTTTTTTCAGTGAATATATATATATATATATATTCACTGAAAAAACCATAGGTTATAGACCATATATAGTTAGGAATTTGCATTTACAAAACCTTATTTTACTCACACAAAACCATTGAAATTCCATATATAGTTAGTTGCACTAACTATATATCGCTCACCCGCAATCCACTGCTGATGATGTCACATATTACATCATTCATGACATGGTCAGTGACATCACTGATGACATCACTGATGACATCTCAAATGACATCACTGATGACATCTCAAATGACATCACTGATGACATCACTGATGACATCTCATTTGACATTACTGATCACATCACTGATGATATCATTCATGTGATAATACGATGAACCTCTTCAGACTCTAATATAACCTTAGATACAATCAGTGTAAACAGACACTCACAGACTGTCACTCATCCATGGAGTTACTCACACACCTAGTCAGTCATGCAAAGAATCAATCACACCTCCATTTCCTCAACTATACAGTTATACAAACTTTACTTATTCAAACATATACTAACACATATTTACTCTCTTATACAATCCCTGATACAAGTTCACAATGATCCATACAGCCACTCACACATTCACTGGCTCTTATGCACAGTTATTTATATATGTCAACTCTCACATGTACTGTGTTTTACATATGTACTTAATTTGACATGTAGCACTGAGATATCCATTCACTCACCAATACACTCATGCACACAGTCAACCGCCCATACAGCTGTTTCCACATGCACTTTTGAAACCATACATCTAGTGAATCAACTGCTCACACATCTATGCACAGAGTCATACACCTCCCAGCCACCCACACACACACTCAGTCTCCCATACAAATACTTGGGCAACCAATCAATAACCCATATAGTTACTCATATAGCTACTTATCAACACATGCAACAGTTTACAGAACAACAGACACAATGATGCCCAAATTAAGACAGTTTAGTCACTAACCCATGCACTCAGTGAGACACATTTAATCACTCACTCATACAGTCAGTCATGCACCTACTAAATCCTTCATCCAGACACTTATACATCCACTCATTCTTCAATATGTAAGACATATTTTAACTTTACAGAAACATACAGTCACTGGATGTTGTCATCAGTGATGTCATCAGTGATGTCATTTGAGATGTCATCAGTGATGTCATCAGTGATGTCACTGACCATGTCATGAATGATGTAATATGTGACATCATCAGCAGTGGATTGCGGGTGCGCGATATATAGTTAGTGCAACTAACTATATATGGAATTTCAATGGTTTTGTGTGAGTAAAATAAGGTTTTGTAAATGCAAATTCCTAACTATATATGGTCTATAACCTATGGTTTTTTCAGTGAATTTTCAAGGTTTTGTAAATGCTAATTCCTAACTATATATGGTCTATAACCTATGGTTTTTTCAGTGAATATATATATATACATACATATATAAACATATATCATCTGTATATCTATATAAATACAAACATAAATGCATGCATACATATACTTATATGCATACAGATGCATGTTATTTACATGAAAGTTGAAAAAACACTAATAAAAGCAAAGCTAAAAAGCCACCTCATTACAAACAGAATGGCTTTAACTTAAACGAGGGCGAGATCTATTGCATTTTCAATGCTTGTTTACTTTGGTTCCATCAAGAAGGCATTCAGATGTGTCACACATTTGCCATAAATTCTGAATGTTAGCACTCTAGTTGCACATTAGATCACTGTAGTAAAGCTACTGCTCACCAGGGACGCCTGCTGCTGGTATTCAAAGTGCATGTTTCAGTCTGCATGTCAGAATTTTTTTAATGAAATAGAAGAGGATTTGAGAAGTCACTCAAAATGATCCCTAATTTTTCTTTCTGAAGCACTAATCATACTTTCTATGGCAACATTAACCCCCTCATGTTGTTCCTTTTTAAATTGAGTGTTTTCAGACTTACCACTTCATTCCAATCAAGATGGCTTCTGGTGTGCCATACTTTTGTCATAAGTAAGACTGTTAGCGCTCTAGTTGTTCTTTAGAACACTCTGGGACATTCTGTCATTGGGCTATACTTGGGGTACATCTGGGTGATATTTGGGCTACATTTAGGCTCTTTTGTCTCTGGTGGCCATCTTGGGAGACTGTATGTCAGAGTTTTTTAATGAAATTGAAGAGGGTTTGAGAAGTCACTCAAAATGTGCCCTAATTTTTCTTTCTGCAGCACTAATCATAATTCATATGGCAAAATATACCCCCTCATTTTGTTCCTTTTTAAATTAAATGTTTTAAGAGTTACCACTTTATTCCAATCAAGATGGCTTCAGGTGTGCCATACCTTTGTAATAAGTAGGACTGTTAGCGCTCTAGTTGTTCTTTAGAACACTCTGGGACATTCTGTCATTGGGCTATACTTGGGCTACATCTGGGTGATATTTGGGCTACATTTGGGCTCTTTTGTCTCTGGTGGCCATTTTGGGAGACTGCATGTCAGAATTTTTTAATGAAATAGAAGAGGATTTGAAAAGTCACTCAAAATGTGCCCTAATTTTTCTTTCTGCAGCACTAATAATACCTTCTATTGCATAATATACCCCCTCATTTTGTTTCTTTTTAAATTAAATGTTTTAAGAGTTACCACTTTATTCCCATCACGATGGCTCCAGGTGTGCTATACCTTTGTAATAAGTAGGACTGTTAGCGCTCTAGTTGTTCTTTAGAACACTCTGGGACATTCTGTCATTGGGCTATACTTGGGCTACATCTGGGTGATATTTGGGCTACATTTGGGCTCTTTTGTCTCTGGTGGCCATTTTGGGAGACTGCATGTCAGAATGTTTTAATGAAATAGAAAAGGATTTGAGAAGTCACTCAAAATGTGCCCTAATTTTTCATTCTGCAGCACTAATCATACTTTCTATGGCAAAATATACCCCCTCATGTTGTTTCTTTTTAAATTAAATGTTTTAAGAGTTACCACTTTATTCCAATCAAGATGGCTTCAGGTGTGCCATTCCTTTGTAATAAGTAGGACTGTTAGCGCTCTAGTTGTTCTTTAGAACACTCTGGGACATTCTGTCATTGGGCTATACTTGGGCTACATCTGGGTGATATTTGGGCTACATTTGGGCTCTTTTGTCTCTGGTGGCCATTTTGGGAGACTGCATGTCAGAATGTTTTAATGAAATAGAAAAGGATTTGAGAAGTCACTCAAAATGTGCCCTAATCTTTCATTCTGCAGCACTACTCATACTTTCTATGGCAAAATATACCCCCTCATGTTGTTTCTTTTTAAATTAAATGTTTTAAGAGTTACCACTTTATTCCAATCAAGATGGCTTCAGGTGTGCCATACCTTTGTAATAAGTAGGACTGTTAGCGCTCTAGTTGTTCTTTAGATCACTCTAGGAGGCTGCAGTAGAACACAAAGGAATCAACTGACAGTCTCTGTCCTTGTTGGATGTACATGTTTTACTGAGAATGTCAGACTTCATTTTCACATGACTGAGAAAGATAATGTGAATTTACAGAAAATATGCTTTCAGTTTAGCTTATAGATCCCCTTCCAAACCACTGTGGGAAAATCATGAGATATTAGTTTTCTTTCAAACAATATTCATGATATCACAGCAGAAGGTTTTTTCACATGGTAAAATCACCTTAGAACCCACCACAGTTCCTAAAACGAGTATGGTACCATCAACAAATGATTTATAATGTAACTAAAGTCCTAAAACCCTCTATTAACTACAATGCTTTTTAATGAGGTGCTATCATGTATATTGGTCCCAAGATGGCTGCCAACACTTCTTGGATGAAGTGCTGACAGCCAATCAGATCAGATGTGTGGTTAGGCTCCGCCCAGATATATATCTTTTTTTGAACCTAAATTACTCAAAATCCACTGGAGCACATATATTGAGACCTAGCAAAGGCACATCGGGCTAACAGTCCCTACAATTTTGCCAAGTTTCGTGCAAATCCATTCAGCCGTTCGAGCTAAAAGTGAGGCCAACCGCCCTATGGAAATTAACATGGGAAAAACGCGTTTTGGGACCCCCCTGTTTTCTCGGCCCCCCCTTGATGAAACCCCCCAAATTGTCAGGGGCTGCTCAGAAACAAAATGTCCCATTTTCCTGAAAATTTCAGCCAATTCCGTCCACAAACGCCAAAGTTATTAGACATAGAATTTTCAAAAATCCCATAGAGAAAAAATCCTAACTATATATACCTACTGGCGGTCGCCAGTAGGTAGTTATAGTTAGGACCTAGTTACCATTGGAAAATCGAAACAGTTTATTCCCAATAACTTTGGCGCCGATTGACGAATCTTTGCGAAATTTTCAAAACTCGTGGGACGCTCTGGTCCGCTCCTATCTTGTAAGTTTCGGGGTGATTCTGTAAGTGGGGGTGAGAAAAAAGGGGGTCCCAAAACGTGTTTTCTCCATGTTATTTTCCATAGGAAACTTTAAACATGGCTACAGCCTGAACTGCTGAACGGAATTACACCAAATTTGGCGAAAAGGTAGCCCTTGGTTAAGAAAAAACTATTTTGTTAAATGGTGTTAATCTGTTCAGTAATTGCTGAGAAGATCAAAATTAAATACATATCGATATATAGAGGCGCGCAGGACCGCGCACCCTGACGATCACGAGCTGCATGCTATTTGGCTGTCAAACCAGGAAGTGTTGGCTGCCATCTTGTGCCTCGGTGCTGCCAACACTTCCTGGTTTGAAAAGAGAAAAACAAACATGCGAAACACAAAAAGGGGGCAGGGTAGGAACACCCTGACCCCCTAGGTCTGCTCAGGGGATCCCACAAGGACCCCCGGGCCAAAAAAAAGCATTTTTGTTTTTTAAATCGCTGGAAGTGCACTAGATCCGTGGATCCGGACGCAAGCATTTAAAAAACAAAGTGCTTGCTCCCACTCTTTGTTATTAATTAGCTCCCGGGTGGGCCAGGTCCCGGGGCAGAAAAAAAAGTGTGGGGGGTTGCAATTGCCCCCACACTGCCCAGAGGACTGCCTCCCCCTGTGGCTTTGAACAAATTTTGCAGCAGCTCAGCATATAATTATTTAATATATAAAAGCAGTCCTCACTCAGTGGCATTGTAGTCTTCCATTGCAGCAACCAATAATCTTTCCCAAAAGCTGTAAGAAACAGCAGAAGGCCAACACCACCAACAATTCCGGCACACAGAGCCGCTACCCCGACCTTCATGATGGAACCTGGCTGCACAATGATAAACACACACAACTGAAAGTGCTCAGAGCAGAGAAGCGAGGTCTGGAAAGAGGGCGCTATTTTAAGGCGCACACCAGCCTTTTGGGCTGGGTGTGGGTTATACATGCGAGGGGGCGAGGGTCTATTAAAAGCAGATGATCCTCCACACTAAAACACTCATGGTATGGAAGACGCCCTGGGAATAACGATTCACATACAGTAAAAAGACAGGAACGAAAACAATCTCACAAAATAATTGGAATTAATATCACAATGTGTGAGGAGGGTGGAACACATATGTTGTGTGCACAGCGCATCCTAAAAAAACTCTCAAATATGCTAGGAAAAGCATGTCGTCTTTAGTTGACATCTCGCCACTATGTTTAATGCTGACATCTTTTTTATAATAAGAAATTCAAGGGTGTATGCTCATAGTAATGGCAGTGCTCAGTTTGACCCAGAGGAAACAAATGCTCGGAAAGGAAATTGGTTAGGAATTGGATTTTCCTGGGCATCAAGTTAAGTGGTACTGCGGCGGTGTGGTTGGTAAGCACTTTTAGACACGCACGCCAGAGAGAGGTATACAGAAACAGGCCTTGTAGTCGTTACTCATCAATAGACACCAGCCATATGTCCATAACTGGATCCTGGCAGGGTTATAACCAAGGGAGGAGCCACCCTTGTGCATTCTTACACCGAGAATCATTGCACAAGTGGCATGCCTCACACAGGTGGCATGCCTCTTGTGCCACAGGGCGCCTTTGCACAGTGGTAAAGGGAGGGGGCGGGGCCAGAGGTGACGTGTTTAAACACGCCCTGTGGCTCGTTTTAAGTTGGGCAATTAAGTACCCTTCAATCCTGAGGGCCCCTGGCGGCCAACTAGGCCACCAGGTACCTCCAGTAAGTGCCACAGGCATGCGTTGCAGAGAGGTGATCCAGGCCATGCCCCTTTTTACACCTCTGTGCAACGCAGTTCCGAGGCGCTTATTGGAGGCACTTAGTGGGCTAGCTGGACCCCAGGGACCCTCAGGATTCAAGGGGACTAAATCTCCCAACAAACGGCCACAGGGTGCGTTTGCACATGTTAACTCAGGTCTCCCCTCCGTTCATCACTGTGCAAACGCACTCCATGGCACATTTTAAGAGGTCATTTTAATCCCCTGCCCTATTCTGTACTAGGAACTTACAGAGGAGGTAATGCTACTCAAAGTGGTATACCAATGCATAGTGTTCCCTAGTTTATGTAGGCATTTTCACTGTGTTCTAAGTGTCTTTTAGCATAGCACTAGCTCTAGGCCTGGTTAATCAGAGTCAGTTACCACCAGTACCCGTGAGCACAGGATGATTTTGTAACAAGGCCTCTTTCTGCTCCTCTGTTGGTTCTTTCTGCACATGTCTTGCTTCTTCCTGCATTTTTCTTCGTCTTTGTGGACTTCTGTTGTTTCTTTCTACATTTCTTTTGCTTCTTGCTGTGCGATTTTTCTTCTTTCTTCACATGTCCTACTTCTGTAGGCATAGTTAGAAACTAGCATTTGAAAAACCTTTAAAATTCACTGAAAAAATCATAGGTTTCCGGCACGTTATAGTTAGTACTAGCATTTAAAAAACCTTTGAAATTCATTGAAAAAACCATAGGTTTCAGGCACGGTATAGTTAGAAATTAGTCGTTCAAAAACATTAGAAATTCACTGAAAAAACCATAGGTTTCAGGGGTGTTATAGTTAGTTGGACATTTCACTTGTACAAAACCATAGAAATTCCCCCATTATAGTTAGTTTAGCTAACTATAACTCGCGCGCCTGCAATGCACTGCTGTTGATGTCACATATTACATCACTCATGACATGGTCAGTGACATCACTGATGACATCACTGATGACAACACTGATAACATTATCCTTGTGACACAGTGGGAGACCTCATCTCACCCTAATATAACCTTTGATACACACACTCAAAAATAGAAATTAACATTTTCAAAACAATGGACATACCAATACTAGTTACAACAACCTATTCAGTAATTCCAAAATCTACACACACATCCACTCATTCACCAACAGTCCTATACAGTAACTCATACAAGTACTCACTCATCATATGTACTCATACACCTATACATCCTGTTACACACCGACACTAATCCATAGAGTTACTCACACACATTGTCACACATACAAAGTATCAAACATCCATTTTACTTGCATATACAGTTATACACACACCACCACACTTACTTCTGCAGAAACTTACACATACTTACTCTCTTAAACAATCCCTTATAGAAACACATACTTATTTATACAGGAACTTTTCAAATCTCTCACTCTCACGTACACCAATACTCACATACACTAGTCTAAAACATATGTAGTTACTCATAAAGACACTGTTTAGACAGTCATTCTCTCACTAACACACCCACACACACACACTCATCCACCCATACAGTCCTGCATACATGCTGTCTTCAACACATACAAACAGTGAGTCACTCATTCATGCATCTATGCACTAAGTAATACCTCCACCGAACCATGCAGACACTCATACACTCATACTGATACTCAAAAACACCAACTAATAACCCATATAGACACTCATGTAGCTACTCACCAACCCATGCTGCCACTTATGCATAACGTGATAGACTGATACAGATATTTACATATTTAAACATCACTCACTAAGCCATGTATTCACTAAGATACACTTAATCAGTCAGGTATACAATCAATTTTACAAAACAAATCATCCATTTAGACACTTATATACCCATTTAGTCTTCCATCCACCTTGAGATGTACATATATAAAACATATTTAATTTTCAGAAAAACACACATTCACTGGATGATGTCATCAGTGATGTCATCAGTAATGTCATGTGAGATGTCATGAGTGATGTCATGAGTGATGTCACTGACCATGTCATGAGTGATGTAATATGTGATGTCATCAGCAGTGCATTGCAGGTGCGCAAATTATAGTTAGCTGAACTAACTATAACGAGGGAATGAAGATTCTCAAATTAATATGCAGAGAATCTTGATTTCATTAAAGACATATGGAGGCTACCATTATGCAAATCCTTTTATTTGTGGCCCAACATGCAGCCCTTTAAAGAATGTTATATCATAATAAATAGAACATTAGTATCATGACAAGTAGGCTGTGCAGGCTCTCATCTTCCTCGAGGGCTGCATTGACACAGGTGTACAACATGACCCACCAGTAAGTCTGGTTAATCCTTAACATTTTTATCTGAGAAGGAATAAAGAGCACTGTACAGTAAAAGGTATAAAGACAGACTATAGCTGAAGATAAAAGCAGAATGTGCAATATCAGAATATTAAACATACACATTACTGGACCCAAATCTCTCGGTGAGAGGAGGGTGGGATAATGTTAGCCTCCATACATCTTTAATGAAATCAAGATTCTCTCTGAATAATAATTGGAGAATCGTCATTTCATTACAAGACCGGAGGCTACCGTTATGAATGTTTAAAGCCATGTAGAGCTACACTGCTAACATGCTCTATTAGTCTCAAGTAAAACTTAGAAAAGGTACTTGCATTAGACCAATCTGCTGCTTTAAGTATTTCGGACAGAGATCCTCCGGTCCAACATTCTTTGCTAGCCATTGCACCCCTAGAAGAGTGAGCTCCAAATCTAGAGAGATCCACTCCAGCCTTATGCATAATCAAACCTATCCATCTGGCTAGTGTCGCTAAGGAAACAGGTCTAAAGGGTCTAATATATGATAAGAGAAGTTGATCATAACCAATGGGTCTAAATGTTGAAATCTTATCTTCATAGCTCTTCATACAATTCACCACACACAGTGTTTCACATTCATGGAAAAAGGGGTAGAAGATAAACTCTGACATTGTTTTAGTTCTTTTCCAGATGTCGAAATGAACACCTCAGAGAAGTAAAATCTATAAGAAAGTTCTAGGTCTCTAATGTCAGAGTCCCTTCTAAAGGAGATCAGACACAGTAGAGTTGCCAATGTCATGGAAATTATTTTGAGCGAGAGTAAGCGGTTGATAGGCCAAGAAAGGAAGTGATTAAAGATAAGGTTAACATTCCAAAGGGATTTGTGGGGATACCTGGAAGGTCTCCTTAGCCTAATACCCTTCATAACTCTTTTGATTTGGGTGTACCAATAGCAAGGTTATTAACCAAGGCATGACCTGAAGAGTTAGCTGATCTGTAGCAGATGATAGTTCTGAAAGAAAGACCTGACTCAAAAAGATGAGCAAGATAATTAGCTACCTGTTGTAGAGGACACTGAATGGGATCCAAATCTCTTTCCAGGCACCAACAAGACCATTTTCTCCAAACAACCCTGTATCTTTTTCTGGTTCCTGGTGCCCATGAATCTTCCAATAGGCTTTTAGCTTCTCCCGAAAGGTCAGAATATCTGCCTGAATCCCTGATATCCTCCAGACAAGAAGGTTCATCTTCTCTTCTAGGACCAAAGGGTGTTCTTCTCGGTCCTGAACCTGGAGTAGGACTGTAGATGATGGGATCAGCAACGGGAAGTCCACCGCTAACTCCATTACCCTGGGAAAACAAAACTTGGGATTTCCAAATGGGAGTTACCAGAATGATGGAGCATGACTCGAGTCTCACCTTCCACAATAATCTATGAATCAGTGAAAAGAGGGGGAAAGACGTAAGCTTTGATCCCTTCTCAAGACTGGAGAAAGACATCTACTCCTAATGCATTCAGGTCTGGCCTCCACCTGAAGTATCTTTAGACTTGGTGAGATAATCTGCTGGCAAACAAGTCTAACTGGATTGGGCCCCAAAGCTCTTGGATCAGGGAAAAGACCTCAGGATTGAACTTCCAATCACTGGAATAGTGAAAGAACATGAATTCCAGTCTGCCCTTAAATTCTGGGTTCCCGGGATGAATTCCGCTCTGAGGGTGATCTTTTGGTCCCAACAAAAAAAAACATATTTGCTTGGCAAAATCTGAGAGATTTTTAGATCTCGCGCCCCAGACGATTTATACAGGAGAAGGCTGAGAAGTTTCAAAAAACGCAAAGGCAGTGAGGGAAAACAATTACAGCCGTACTTGCTCTTTTATCACTCAGAGTTGATTTGCCCTACAGTCTGGCTCGTGTGCTCCTTCGTAAGTCCACTGCCCCAGAACTTAAACTTAGACTACACAATATAATTGCTCAAAGAGGCACAAATTAAATGGCATACAGTTTGCACACAAATCACACAAAATATTGTGAAAACGTGTCTTCTTAGAAAGATCTTCTTTTATTCTTTGTCCACACAGCCAACGCGTTTCACCCCAGCGGGTTTCATCAGGGCTAATCGTGGAAAAATTCAATTCCACGTCCTAACAGGCCAAAAGATGGTACTCAAGAGTTCACTTCTTCTGCAGATATCCTTCTCAAAATGGGATAGTCTGTAAGGTATCCAATGTTTACGATCTAGCTTGAAGTGCGTATATGCTCCAGGCAGGTACAATGTAATGAACTCGACCATCAATGAGTTCCAGATTAGGTACTTCGCTTCCCACACAGTGCCATCGGTGATGTGATAATCCTCCCGGTCAACAAACGCGGATGGATTTACGGCTGTTGCCCAGCCGAGAAGCAAAAGCCCACCACTATAAATGGGTCCATGCAGGCTTTGTGATGAGCCTTGCAAATATGGAACAAAGGCAAGTGCAGCGTCAATGCAGGTGGTGCTACCTTGGGCACGGATTCACTGCTGCAAAGCGGAGCAGTTGGCTCCCAGAGCTATGCTTCACTCCACTTGGATAATTTGTAAGGATTGTGAAACTGCCCCACTGGGGGAAGAGGGTTGACGTACTGCAATGCACAGAAGGCATTGCGAAAAAAGCCGCGCCCACTGTGGCAGGTGTCAGTAATTATATAAATGAAGGCGACCAGAAACTGATTTCCATTCATTCATGAACATTACCTCTGATGAAAGGAGTCACATCCTGAAATGCGTCAGGCTGGTTTATTTTGAAGACTGTACTGGGTTGTTTGTCGGCGAGCAAGTGGTGAAATGGATTAAAATAGTGCTAAAAGAACCTTGTATGGCTTTGCTTCGTTTTGGGGCTACCTGTTAGTTTTGGATGGATTTACGGCTGTTGCCCAGCCGAGAAGCAAAAACCCACCACTAGAAATGGTTCCATGCATGCTTTGTGATGAGGCTTGCAAATATGGAACGAAGGCAAGTGCAGCGCCAATGCAGGTGGTGCAACCTTGGGCACGGATTCACTGCTGCAAAGCGGAGCAAAGCGGAGCAGATGGCTCCCAGCTTTATGCTTCACTCCACTTGGATAATACTTGGTTCTACTTGTAAGGATTGTGAAACTGCTCCACTTGGGGAAGAGGGTCAACGTACTACAATGCACAGAAGGCATTGCGAAAAAGCCACGCCCACTGTGGCAGGTAAGGATTCTGTAAGGCTTTTGGTCAGTTTTGGCACTGGGTGCACTGCCTGTTTATGCGCACACAAGTATCAAGTACAAAATTTCTCAGGTGCAAATCAGTGAGTGGGAAGGCTTTAAACCACTCAGATTGAGTAGATAAACTACCAATTTCCTAACTGACTGGGTTGCCGATGCACTCAATTCACAGTATACAGATTGTTATTTAACAATACAACATAAAGTATAGAATACAAAATGACAGAAGTTTTTAACAGAAACTCCAGTGGAAGGGTGAATCGTGGAGTCTTTTAATGAAGTATACAGCCAGCCGACACGTGTTTCATCGCACTCGCGATTCCTCAGGGCTAGATGGCTGTGTCAAGATCGGAAGGTCGCACAGCTGGTGATAATTTCCGCCCCCAGCCGGGCCCGTGACCGTTGGTGTACAAACAAATTCGATAAATACAGGGTAAAGTGCTCGGTTCACTGTTTTGTACAGCTAGTTCTGTGGTGCCCGGAGATCACAGCGTTGTCGATTCAAAATGTAGAAAACGTGGAACATGGAACTGTTCTATTTAAGTGTTCCGCTGTGTGTTCATGTCGGGTACGACTTGAAAAAATGGCGGGATACCCCAGGCTGTGTTAATGCGGGAGCGGCGTGTAGCGCGTCCTCTCTCCCGGCTGTGTTCCACATTTGGCCAGAAACGCGTCTGCCTATAATCTACAGCGTTTCACGGACTTGGAAGAACTGTGTGTTTGCTACGTTGAATAAATCCTTTGTCTGACCCGGAGCATGTGTCCCGCTTGCTTTGTAATGAATGAGGTGAGCATTGGAGGTGGAAATATATATATATATATATATATATATATATATATATATATATATATATTAACGCTCCAAAATCCTTCCCAATCCTCCCTGGAAAGAATGACAGCACTCGAGGTTGAGGAATACAAGCGCGCTAGATTTTATTCAGCGGAGGGGTGCACACAGACGCGTTTCGGCGGTCTGCCTTCGTCAGTGTGTGATGCACTGTGTTTGTATCCGACATTGTTTTTATCATACATAATCACTCCCACTGCTGGTCAGGTGTGGACACAAACAAGGGGACTAAAGCCTAACATGAAGCAAGGCGGCCATCTTGTAGTGTATAGTGAATATAACACAACAATAGAATATAACTGAATAAAGCCCCCAGATGGGCAATTGCATTGTATCCAGTTAGGCTAATCACAATAAAATGTCAAAAAATCAACATAAAATAATAGAGCCGTGGATCGGCTTGTGTCCCCATATATATTACATGTGCCAAATCGCCTGTACACAAAAGAAAAAATAAATCAATTCTCAAACCACAGCTGCAAGCTGAACATGGCTACAGGAGGGGTTTTAAATAAGTGGGTATCAAGTGAAATGCATCGCGTGCAACATCAGGGAGGGCATGTAAAGTTATTCACAATATGAACCACATTTTGAACAAAAGTTATAACATAAGTTCGAAATTGAAACCGATGTGGTTAGAGTGCATATTATGTACAGTGGAAATTGTGTATGTAGAGAGGCATTGGAAATAAGCTTCTGCATTCTGTCCGATCAAATATAATATTCATTCAATCAGAGTCACAAGATATAAGTGATGATTCCCAAGTGCTTGATTATAGGTTATACCAAAAGAAGCATATGCCATCGGTCAAATAACCACAAATTGTCTCTCACATACTACTATGTACAAAAACTACTATGTACAAGAGAAAAATTGGATGCAAGTTTCAGTGCTATTATATACATTAGTATACACATGTTCCAAGTGTGATAATGTGAGAAGTTCTAGTTTCAGTGTGATCAGATGCACTATCATCTTGGAATGGTGTGTGTCAGATCTTGGCTGCTCATTTCCCTAGATGGAAAGCCATCTCCTCCCCACTGTTGAGACCTTTGGGATGTTTTGTACACAGATCAATGATGTAACGGGACTCTAGTCTCCTTAATCTGCGCAGTCGGTCCCCTCCACGAATATTGTGGGGTACAATATCGAGGCCGAAGTACTGGAGCTTACTCCGATCTCGATTATGTACTTCCGCGAAATGGCGAGCCACCGGATAGGTCTGATCTGTTTTGCCGATGGCTTGCATGTGTTCCAATATTCTAAGCTTTATCTCTTGATCGTGCTCCCAATGTAGCGTAAGCCACAGGGGCACTGCAAGCAATATACGGCATACTGTGTGCTGCAGGTGATAAATTTGTTTATATAGATTTTCCTGCCAGTTTCTGATATTGTATACGAGAGTACACGTTTACTGCCTGCGCACGCTTTGCAGCGGCCGCAGGGGTAAAAGCCTCGTTGATCCCTCAAAGTGTTCGTTCTTAAGGACACTTTGTCAAGATGGCTGTGCACCAGTATGTCGCCTAGTGATTTTGCTTTGCTGAAAGTTAGGAGTGGCTGAGGTGGAAGATCTTCTTTGAGCACACTGTCTGTTAAAAGAATATGCCAATTCTTACGTAGCATAGCTCTGAAATTGTCTGCACCTGTTGAGTAGGGAGTTATAACTCTGAACTTGCCTTGATCCTCACCTGACATGCCCCTTCGGTTGACCTGATCGGTGTTACTGGTCAGGAGGGACTGTCTCTCTATTTTCCTTACTCTTTTTAGAGTATTGTGGAGCATGCTCTCGCCATATCCCCTAGCTTTGAATCGGGATATGCATTCCGAAGCAGCCGCTTCGAAATCAGAGGGTTTAGAGCAGTTCCTGCGAAGTCTTAGCAATTCCCCGTAGGGGATGCTCCTGATTAATTGGGGTGGATGGCTACTGCTGGCGTGCAGTGTAGAGTTGCCAGCAGTTTGCTTTCTGAAGAGGTTAGTGTGGAGTTGACCGTCTTCTGCATATATTTTGAGGTCCAGGTAGTCCGCTGCCACTGGACTCACTGTCCCAGAAAATCGCAGATTAAGTTGATTATTATTAAGTACATTGATGTATTCCTGAGCTGTCTCAGGGGTACCTCTCCACACGATAAAAAGATCATCGATATATCGATGCCAACAGATGACCTTGCCCTCTTCTTCACCAACTCTGCAGCTCCTGGGTACCTGCTCCTCCCACCAGCCCACGAACAAGTTCGCGTAGCTGGGAGCAAAGCAGGTACCCATCGCCGTGCCAGACTTCTGGATGTATAACTGCTCTTCAAACAGGAATATATTATGTTTTAGACAAAATTCTACGAATTCCAGAATCATTAAGTTGTGTCTGGAAAATCGTAGTTGGCGTTGTTCCAATGCCCATTTAACCGCCTCTAGTCCATGGCTGTGATCGATAATAGTGTAGAGGCTGGTAATGTCTAATACCATTAAAAGATAGTCCTGTTTCCACACCAGGTTGTTCAGTTTCGTCAAGAAATCTTTAGTGTCTCGTATATACGAGTCCAAATTAGACACAAGAGGAAATAAGGTGTGGTCCACAAAGCGAGACATGTTCTCCGTTAGACTCCCGATGGAAGAAATAATCGGGCGTCCAGGTGGGTGGTCACGATTTTTGTGAAGTTTTGGGAGGTGGTAGAACGTTGGTGTCATTGGGCAAGTGGTACGTAAGAACAGATGTTCATCTTTGTTCAGCATACATTGATTGTACCATTTGGAGATGAGTTTGTCATATTCTATGATACTCTGTTGGTAGGTATCATTGGTGCATTTAGTGTAGAATTTCTCATCTGAAAGTTGCCTCAATGCCTCCTTCGTGTAATACTCACGGGTCATCAGGACCACGTTCCCGCCCTTGTCAGAGGGCTTCACAATTATTTTCGTGTCCATCGTTAATCCTTTCAAGGCAGTTCTCTGTTGTTCCGTGATGTTTTGGTGGGGGTTCTTTTGGTTACTTTTCCGTAATTTTAGTAGGTCATCATTCATCGCTTCCGAGAACACATCTATGGCATCCCAAGGGGATTGGGGAACAAAGGTAGACGGTGGTTTAAAGCCACTGTTTTCACTGTCCTGTTCGATACCCTGCATTTCAGCTCTCTGGGCTGGATCCAAATCTGCAAGGTCCTGTGTTTGTTCCAATTCCAGATCTGTTAGTATCTCAACTGAGCGTAGGTCTTTACCGCTCAGTACGTCTGATGCTGTGATTCTTCGCCCTTGGTTTTCTTTATGTTGTAGATGTGGCCGCATTTTGAAATGTTTATGTAGTTTAAGTTTGCGGGTGAAGCGGAACAGGTCAATTTTGGTTTGGGTATATTCCAACTCACTGTTTGGACAAAAGGTCAGTCCAAGACTTAGGACTTGTTCTTCTTCCTTTGTCAGTTCTCTAGGAGTGAGATTGACCACCGTTAGGTTTGTAGCCACGTTGTTGGTGATAGAGTTATCTGGGGGGTTAGTGGTGGTGTTGATTCCACTTGGATGAATAGCTGGGGCTATTGTTTTTTGTTGGTGCGCTTCCGATTGGTCCTCTGCCCCTTCCTCTTGTTCCCCCCGCCTGCCCGTCTGGTTCTACGTCCTTTTCTGCTCCTTGGGTATCCGTGTCTGGGGGCTTGTTCTTCCCACCTCGGAGCCATGTACTTTGTATTACTTCGTACTCCTCCTGAAAAGGAGTCTTGGTGCTTTTATCTGCCGCTTTAGGCCCCCTGTTGGTAGTGCGTGTATCTGGGTCTGACTGATTCTCTTCTGATTCATTCTCAGTTATATCAGATTCAGAGGTGACTTCTCCAGTACCGCTGGTTGTCCCAGCACCTTCTTTTCTGCTCTTCTGGAGGGCTTTGCGTGGAGCGTCAAACTTTTTTGCATACGTAAGGACGCGTCCGGTTAGATAGTCGTTGGCGTCCCTTTTGTATTTTTCCTGTTTGCGGAGCCTTATTTTAGATTCATATTTGATCAACCTTGCCTTCATCTGTTCTTTCATTTGTATGATGTTTGCCACTTGGCTGGGATCAGTTTCACTCTCAAGCTCGTTGTCAATCACTTGGATATCTGCCAGGGCTCGCTCCCTATCGCTCCAGGCGTATTTCACAAGTATTTTCAGTGTGCCCTCACAGTATTGGGCAGTATGTTCGAACCAGTCTGTTAGCAGTTGCGGGTCCGGATTCTCATAGGAGGGAACAGTGTGGACTCTCAACCCCCTTGGTACCCGTTCTTCCTCGATGTAATTGGTAAGGCTTGTTGCCTCCCACCATTTACGGATTTCCCTTTCATGCAGGCGTTCCAATTTCGTTATTGTTGTCAGAAGTGGATTGCTGGGCGTTTCCACTGTAGGCGTCCCGGTTGACGCAGGCGGTCTTGTCTGCCTTTTAAACATGCCCTTCGCTGCCGATTGCCGTTCCGCATCGGAAAACATGTCGGAACAGCGCGTGTCATAAACAGTATTGAACTCTTACTGTTGACTCGCGCTTGTAGTGTATATATATATTCAGTTCCACAATGCGTAGCCACCGCTACGCAACTGCACTCACCTCGAAAAACCAATGATCACATCCAATCCATAATGCGCTTTTCCAGATACATTTATTTACTTAAATGCAGCATCATGATGAAAAACACGGAATAAACCCAACGCGTTTCGGCGAAAACACTCGCCTTGGTCACGGGTGAATCCATTACCAATGTGCAAACAATAAATAAAGTTCCACGTGATTAGTGATAAAAATAAACAACGGACTCCGGTCCCTAATATCGTGGCCATCTTGGAGTGGAGTATACTCCCATGAATGCATATGACACACAGTGCGCAATAACACATTGCTTACATTTGAACAAATACCTTCAAAATAACATTAGAGATATTTGATTACTTTCGCATAATTAATTGCATATCTCATATTCTCCGATATAAGGTAAATATCGTGGCCATCTTGGAGTGGAGTATACTCCCATGAATGCATATGACACACAGTGCGCAATAACACATTGCTTACATTTGAACAAATACCTTCAAAATAACATTAGAGATATTTGATTACTTTTGCATAATTAATGGCAGGTACTATTCTGTACCTGCCATGATCTAGAATGATAGGTTGATATGAATCTTATCACATCCTTGGTATCTGCAGGTCTCGAGTTAGTATTCTCATTGGCCCATTCTCTTTTGTGTTTTAATTGTAGGTAATGAAAATATAATGATGTACAGGAAGAAACATCCCACTGGGGCACAGATATTTGGATATGATCGTGTGGACACACTTTATATTATCTCACTTGGGACTATACTACAGGCACAATTTCATAGCTTGATATAGTATATGAAATGTAACTCACTGGAGTATGCAATATTTTCAAATGACTTGAGTTTAAATAAGGCTATCATGTTCATAAATATGCTATGAAGTTGTGGGTTGACGATGATGTCAAACGCGAATATAATTAATTTGTGCACGAATTTGCCTTATATCCGAGAATATGAGATATGCAATTAATTATGCGAAAGTAATCAAATATCTCTAATGTTATTTTGAAGGTATTTGTTCAAATGTAAGCAATGTGTTATTGCGCACTGTGGGTCATATGCATTCATGGGAGTATACTCCAGTCCAAGATTGCCACGATATTAGGTTCCGGAGTCCGTTGTTTATTTTTATCACTAATCACGTGGAACTTTATTTATTGTTTGCACATTGGTAATTGATTCACCCGTGACCAAGGCGAGTGTTTTCGCCAAAACGCGTTGGGTTTATTCCGTGTTTTTCATCACGATGCTGCATTTAAGTAAATAAATGTATCTGGAAAAGCGCATTATGGATTGGATGTGATCATTGGTTTTTCGAGGAGAGTGCAGTCGCGTAGCGGTGGCTACGCGTTGTGGAACTGAATCTATATTCAGGGTTACCTTTGCCCCTGAACTGCACCACTGTCTTGGTGTCCCGGCGCCATTGCGAAGGATGTGAGCCTGAATATATATATATATATATATATACATATATATATATATATATATATATATATATATATATATATATATATTCACTGAAAAAACCATAGGTTATAGACCATATATAGTTAGGAATTCGCATTTACAAAACCTTATTTTACTCACACAAAACCATTGAAATTCCATATATAGTTAGTTGCTCACTGGAGTATGCAATACTCCAGTGTAGAGTGTAGTTTAGAGATGTCATCAGTGATGTCATCAGTGATGTCATTTGAGATGTCATCAGTGATGTCATTTGAGATGTCATCAGTGATGTCATTTGAGATGTCATCAGTGATGTCATCAGTGATGTCACTGACCATGTCATGAATGATGTAATATGTGACATCATCAGCAGTGGATTGCGGGTGCGCGATATATAGTTAGTGCAACTAACTATATATGGAATTTCAATGGTTTTGTGTGAGTAAAATAAGGTTTTGTAAATGCAAATTCCTAACTATATATGGTCTATAACCTATGGTTTTTTCAGTGAATTTTCAAGGTTTTGTAAATGCTAATTCCTAACTATATATGGTCTATAGCCTATGGTTTTTTCAGTGAATATATATATATATATATATACATACATATATAAACATATATCATCTGTATATCTATATAAATACAAACATAAATGCATGCATACATATACTTATATGCATACAGATGCATGTTATTTACATGAAAGTTGAAAAAACACTAATAAAAGCAAAGCTAAAAAGCCACCTCATTACAAACAGAATGGCTTTAACTTAAACGAGGGCGAGATCTATTGCATTTTCAATGCTTGTTTACTTTGGTTCCATCAAGAAGGCATTCAGATGTGTCACACATTTGCCATAAATTATGAATGTTAGCACTCTAGTTGCACATTAGATCACTGTAGTAAAGCTACTGCTCACCAGGGACGTCTGCTGCTGGTATTCAAAGTGCATGTTTCAGTCTGCATGTCACCATTTTTTTAATGAAATAGAAGAGGATTTGAGAAGTCACTCAAAATGATCCCCAATTTTTCTTTCTGAAGCACTAATCATACTTTCTATGGCAAAATTAACCCCCTCATGTTGTTCCTTTTTAAATTGAGTGTTTTCAGACTTACCACTTCATTCCAATCAAGATGGCTTCTGGGTTGCCATACTTTTGTCATAAGTAAGACTGTTAGCGCTCTAGTTGTTCTTTAGAACACTCTGGGACATTCTGTCATTGGGCTATACTTGGGGTACATCTGGGTGATATTTGGGCTACATTTAGGCTCTTTTGTCTCTGGTGGCCATCTTGGGAGACTGTATGTCAGAATTTTTTAATGAAATTGAAGAGGGTTTGAGAAGTCACTCAAAATGTGCCCTAATTTTTCTTTCTGCAGCACTAATCATAATTCATATGGCAAAATATACCCCCTCATTTTGTTCCTTTTTAAATTAAATGTTTTAAGAGTTACCACTTTATTCCAATCAAGATGGCTTCAGGTGTGCCATACCTTTGTAATAAGTAGGACTGTTAGCGCTCTAGTTGTTCTTTAGAACACTCCGGGACATTCTGTCATTGGGCTATACTTGGGCTACATCTGGGTGATATTTGGGCTACATTTGGGCTCTTTTGTCTCTGGTGGCCATTTTGGGAGACTGCATGTCAGAATTTTTTAATGAAATAGAAGAGGATTTGAAAAGTCACTCAAAATGTGCCCTAATTTTTCTTTCTGCAGCACTAATAATACCTTCTATTGCATAATATACCCCCTCATTTTGTTCCTTTTTAAATTAAATGTTTTAAGAGTTACCACTTTATTCCCATCACGATGGCTCCAGGTGTGCTATACCTTTGTAATAAGTAGAACTGTTAGCGCTCTAGTTGTTCTTTAGAACACTCTGGGACATTCTGTCATTGGGCTATACTTGGGCTACATCTGGGTGATATTTGGGCTACATTTGGGCTCTTTTGTCTCTGGTGGCCATTTTGGGAGACTGCATGTCAGAATGTTTTAATGAAATAGAAAAGGATTTGAGAAGTCACTCAAAATGTGCCCTAATTTTTCATTCTGCAGCACTAATCATACTTTCTATGGCAAAATATACCCCCTCATGTTGTTTCTTTTTAAATTAAATGTTTTAAGAGTTACCACTTTATTCCAATCAAGATGGCTTCAGGTGTGCCATACCTTTGTAATAAGTAGGACTGTTAGCGCTCTAGTTGTTCTTTAGAACACTCTGGGACATTCTGTCATTGGGCTATACTTGGGCTACATCTGGGTGATATTTGGGCTACATTTGGGCTCTTTTGTCTCTGGTGGCCATTTTGGGAGACTGCATGTCAGAATGTTTTAATGAAATAGAAAAGGATTTGAGAAGTCACTCAAAATGTGCCCTAATTTTTCATTCTGCAGCACTAATCATACTTTCTATGGCAAAATATACCCCCTCATGTTGTTTCTTTTTAAATTAAATGTTTTAAGAGTTACCACTTTATTCCAATCAAGATGGCTTCAGGTGTGCCATACCTTTGTAATAAGTAGGACTGTTAGCGCTCTAGTTGTTCTTTAGAACACTCTGGGACATTCTGTCATTGGGCTATACTTGGGCTACATCTGGGTGATATTTGGGCTACATTTGGGCTCTTTTGTCTCTGGTGGCCATTTTGGGAGACTGCATGTCAGAATGTTTTAATGAAATAGAAAAGGATTTGAGAAGTCACTCAAAATGTGCCCTAATTTTTCATTCTGCAGCACTAATCATACTTTCTATGGCAAAATATACCCCCTCATGTTGTTTCTTTTTAAATTAAATGTTTTAAGAGTTACCACTTTATTCCAATCAAGATGGCTTCAGGTGTGCCATACCTTTGTAATAAGTAGGACTGTTAGCGCTCTAGTTGTTCTTTAGAACACTCTAGGAGGCTGCAGTAGAACACAAAGGAATCAACTGACAGTCTCTGTCCTTTTTGGATGTACATGTTTTACTGAGAATGTCAGACTTCATTTTCACATGACTGAGAAAGATAATGTGAATTTACAGAAAATATGCTTTCAGTTTAGCTTATAGATCCCCTTCCAAACCACTGTGGGAAAATCATGAGATATTAGTTTTCTTTCAAACAATATTCATGATATCACAGCAGAAGGTTTTTTCACATGGTAAAATCACCTTAGAACCCACCACAATTCCTAAAACGAGTATGGTACCATCAACAAATGATTTATAATGTAACTAAAGTCCTAAAACCCTCTATTAACTACAATGCTTTTTAATGAGGTGCTATCATGTATATTGGTGCCAAGATGGCTGCCAACACTTCTTGGATGAAGTGCTGACAGCCAATCAGATCAGATGTGTGGTTAGGCTCCGCCCAGATATATATCTTTTTTTGAACCTAAATTACTCAAAATCCACTGGAGCACATATATTGAGACCTAGCAAAGGCACATCGGGCTAACAGTCCCTACAATTTTGCCAAGTTTCGTGCAAATCCATTCAGCCGTTCGAGCTAAAAGTGAGGCCAACCGCCCTATGGAAATTAACATGGGAAAAACGCGTTTTGGGACCCCCCTTTTTTCTCGGCCCCCCTTGATGAAACCCCCCCAAATTGTCAGGGGCTGCTCAGAAACAAAATGTTCCATTTTCCTGAAAATTTCAGCCAATTCCGTCCACAAACGCCAAAGTTATTAGACATAGAATTTTCAAAAATCCCATAGAGAAAAAATCCTAACTATATATACCTACTGGCGACGAAGTTGTATGGTGGTCCTTCCTGTCTGTGGTCTGAAGTGACGAGCAGAATTGTACCTTGCATATATATATATATATATATATATATATATATATATATATATATATATATATATATATATATATATATATATATATATATATATATATATATATAAATATATATATATATATATATATATATATATATATATATATATATATATATATCCAAAACTAGCAGGTACCCCCAAAATGAAGCAAAGCCACACAAGGTGTATATATCTATATATATATATATGAGAAGCAGTTGTAACCCAAGCAGGTGTCGGCACTCTGTTGATGGCGTGGTGCAGTTTTCTATGACTGGGTTAGTCGTTTAAATATTGGTCAGGGTTCCCAGCAGGGAAATGAAAACGCACTCTCTCGTCTCAGTTTAGTTACAGCGGTTTATTCAGCGACCAGTACCCAACGCGTTTCGCTTCTTACAAAGCTTGCTCACGGGATGCTGAGCCAGTTTCTAAGTCCTCCTTTTAAACACAGAGTCATGTGACTTCCTGTGTTGTCAATGGATGCATGCTGGTTAATGTAGTATCCACTACATTTTCATCACCAGTTTGCACCATTTTGTGTCCTTGTACCATTTTTAAAGGAAAGAAAGGGGGGGGGGGTTCATTTGTTCGTGTGCAGACAAATTAAAAAACTCTTTGGTGAGTTTTATAATATCCTCTTTCTCTCTCCAATGAGCCCATTGGATTAGTAATCCGGCGTCACTTGTTGCTGTTCATAGATTTTCTTTTGATCCGCATTGTTGTCAGAGTCTTTTGCTGTGTTTTTTTGTGTGTGTTTGTAGCCCTCTAGTGGGCTAGTTTGAAATGCTGAGTTAAGGGGTCCACTATTGCATCTTGCTATCAACCAAGTTAGAGGTGTACATAAAGTTCTTCAGTTAAGTTTAAACCTCTGGGTTCCAGAGTCCTGAAGTTGATGATATGTTTCGACTCTTTTCGTCTCAGGTTTTTCAGGCGGTCACCAGCCCGCTCAGTTTGTGGAACTTGTTCTATGGCACAAAATGTAAGTATTGGTGTGTCAATGGTTTCAAGAATGGTAGTCTGTATTTAACAGTGGGTGTATCAAAGGTTATATTAGAGTGTGAGGAGGTGCATCGTATTATCACATGAATGATATCATCAGTGATGTGATCAGTGATGTCAAATGAGATGTCATCAGTGATGTCATCAGTGATGTCATTTGAGATGTCATCAGTGATGTCATCAGTGATGTAACTGACCATGTCATGAATGATGTAATATGTGACATCATCAGCAGTGGATTTCGGGTGCGCAAAATATAGTTAGTACAACTAACTATATAAGAGCAATTTCAATGTTTTTTTAAATGCTAATTCCTAACTTTATAAGGCCTGAAACTTATGGTTTTTTAAGTGATTTTACAAAGTTTTTAAAATGCTAATTCCTAACTATATAAAGCCTGAAACCTATGGTTTTTTAAGTGAATTTGCAAGGTTTTTTAAATGCTAATTCCTAACTATATAAGGCTTGAAACCTATTGTTTTTTCAGTGAATTTGCAAGGTTTTTTAAATGCTAATTCCTAACCATATCAGGCGTGAAACCTATATTTTTTCAATAAATTTCAAAGGTTTTGTAATTGCTAATTCTATCAGCGGATAACGTTTATATAAGTTATTATCCTTCTTGGACCACCTGAACAGCCATCTTGTTTCTCAGAAGAAGTGAGGCACAAGAGAGCACACAACAAGAGTGGAAAACACGAAAAGGGGGCAGGGTTGAGACCCCCTGACCCCATAGCCCTTCTTAGGGGGTCCCAGAAGGACCACCAAGTGCAAAAAAATGTTTTGTTGTTTTTTAAATTGCGGGGTACGCGCACGGTACGCATACCATACGCGTACGGTGCGCGTTCCCCGCAATGTTTTTGTTTTTTGCCCTTGGGGGTCCTTTTGGGACCCCCTGAGAAGGGCTAGAGCGTTGGGGGGTCTCTACCTTGCCCCCTTTTTGTGTTTCCACTCTTGTTTTGGGCTCTCTTGTGCCTCAGTTCTCCTGAAAAACAAGATGGTGGCCAACACTTCCTGGTTTGGACAGTTTGGAATGTTGACAGTCGACTGCCAGCCAATCAGAAACTCGCTTGCGCACGTAAGGGTACGCACGGTACGCGTACCGTGCGCGTACGGTGAGCGCATATAGATATATAATTTACTCAAATTCAATTTTCTCAACAACTGCTGTAGGGATTTTCACCAAACATAGAAAAGGCACTACTGCATCCCTGTCCCTACCATTTTGTCAAGTTTGGTGTAATTCCTTTCAGCCGTTCGGGCTGTAGCCGTGTCTGAAGGTCCCATAGAAAATGCCATTTGAAAAATTTCAAATTAAATTTTCTCAAGAACTACTGGAGGGATTTTCACCACACATAGCAAAGGCACATCTGCATACCAGACCCTACCATTTTGCCAAGTTTGGTGTAATTCCATTCAGCCGTCCCTATGGAAATTAACATGGGGAAAACACGTTTTGGGACCCCCTTTTGGCCCCCGCTTGACAAATCCCCTCGAAACTTTCAGGGACAGAGCGGAGCGAAGCTGGCCAAAATTCTGGAAAATTACACACAGATTCCTCATCCGGCACCAAAGTTATTCCCAATAGAATATTGAGCGCATATAGATATATAATTTGCTCAAATTCAATTTCTCAACAACTACTGGAAGGATTTTCACCAAAAATAGAAAAGGCACTACTGCATACCTGTCCCTACCATTTTGCCAACTTTGGTGTAATTCCGTTCAACCGTTCGGGCTGTAGCCGTGTCTAAAGGTCCCATAGAAAATGCCATTTAAAAAATTTCAAATTCAATTTTCTCAAGAACTAGAGGAGGGATCTGCACTAAACATACAAAAGGCACTGCTGCATACCAGTCCCTACCATTTTGCCAAATCTGGTGTAATTCCGTTCAGCCGTTCGCTGTAGCCGTGTCAGAATGTCCCAATGGAAATTAACATGGGGAAAACACTTTTTGGGATCCCCCTTTTTTCTCGGCCCCTGCTTGACGAATCCACCCGAAACTTTCAGGAAAGGAACGGAGTACAGCGAGGCAAATTTAGGGAAAATTACAGGCAGATCCCTCAATCGGCGCCAAAGTTATTCCCAATAGAATGTTCGGAATTTCCTATGGTAACTAGGTCCTAACTATATATACCTACTGGCTATCGCCAGTAGGTAATGTATGTGTGTATATATATATATATATATATATATATATTCACTGAAAAAACCATAGGTTTCACACCAGTTATAGTTAGGAATTAGCATTTAAAAAACCTATTAAATTCACTGACAAAACCATAGATTTCACACCATTTATAGTTAGCTGGAAATTTTACTGACATAAAACCATTGAAATTCCCACGTTATAGTTAGTTGGACTCACTATAACTTGCGCGCCTGTAATGCACTGCTGATGACGTCACATATTACATCACTCATGACATGGTCAGTGACATCACTCATGACATCACTGATGACACCATCCAGTGAATGTGTGTCTTTCTGAAAAATAAATTTGTTTTATATATGTATTTGTAAAGGTCGATGGAAGAATAAATGTTTAAATAAGTGTGTAAATGGATGTTTTTTTTAAAAAAAATTGGTTGGGTAACTGGCTTATTACGTGTATCTTAGTGAATACATATATTAGCGAGTATTGTTTAAATATTTAAATGTTTGTATCAGTGTTTCTCTTTGTGTATAAGTGGCTGCAGGGGTTGGTGACTGACTCACTGTTTGTATGTGTTTTGAAGACAGCATATGTGCAGGACTGTATGGGTGGATGAGTGTGTATATGTGTGTGTTAGTGAGTGAATGACTGTCTCACTAGTGTCTTCATTAGTAACGACATATGTTTTAATCTAGTATATGTGAGTATTGATGTATATAAGTGAGTATAGTATATATAGTGAGAGATTGTAGGAGTTCCTGTTTAAATAAGTATGTGTTTCTATAAGTGATTGTTTAAGAGAGTAAGTATGGGTAAGTTTCCTTAGAAGTAAGGTGGTAGTGTGTGTATAGCTGTATATGCAAATAAATGGATGCTCAATAGTTTATTTGCATGTGTGAGTATGTGTGTGAGTAACTTTTGGATGACTGTCGGTGTGTAAAAGGATGTATAGGTGTATCACTACATATGATGAGTGAGTATATGTATGAGTGACTATATAGAACTGTTAATGAATGAGTGGATGTGTATATAGATGGTGGAATTACTGAATTGGTTGTTGTAACTGGTATGGGTATCTCCATTTTTTTGAAAATGTTAGTTTCTATTTTTGAATATGTGTTTTAAGGGTTACATTACACTGAAAGGAGGTCTGTCACTCTGTCACAAGGATGATGTCATCAGTGATGTCATGAGTGATGTCACTGACCATGTCATGAGTGATGTAATATGTGACGTCATCAGCAGTGCATTGCAGGCGCGCAAGTTATAGTGAGTCCAACTAACTATAACGTGAGAATTTCAATGGTTTTATGTCAGTAAAATTTCCAGCTACCTCTAACTGGTGTGAAACCTATGGTTTTTTCAGTGAATTTATTAGGTTTTTTAAATGGTAATTCCTAACTATAACTGGTATGAAACCTTTGGTTTTTTCAGTGAATTTCAAAGGTTTTTTAAAAGATAATTCCTTTCTATATCGAGTTTCTAACCTACGATTTTTTTATAAATTTGCTGTTTTGGGTAAATATTAATTATTATTTTTTATTTTTTTATAATACATATTTTTTTAAATCTTTTTTCCTGGGGCGCTCTGGGTACGCGCACCGGTAAGCTCTCCAGAAAGCGCACCCAGAGTTCTACTTGCGTTCGTGAAAAAAAATATAAATGAAAAGTAAATAATAACGCAAGACATTTAGTACCATACATATAAAAGCAGTTTTTTGAATAAGGAAATGAAAATGATTTTGCATTTCCGTGAAACTATCAAAACGTCACTTAGGCGCACCGCATAAGCGCCCCCGGAGGCGCCTTGGTTCGCGCCGCGTATGCGCCCCCAGAAGCACCTACGTTCGCGCCGCATGAGCACCCCCGGAAGCGCTTCGGTGCGCGCAGCGTAAGCGCGCCAAGTCATGTGACCTTAAAATAACACTTTTCATTGGTTGCTAACAGTTTTTGTTACAAAGAATGAAATCCCCACCCATTTCCTTCACTTCTTCTTTCACTTTTGTGACTGAAAGGCCTGCCTTTTTGCTCTCGGTTCTTTGTTGGATATCTTGGATTATCATGGCTGCCAGACCATCCAGCAGTGAAGATGACTCCAATGAATTCCTTGATGAAGAGCCTCCTCTGCCGAAGGTGAAAGAACATTTCATCTGGAAAAAAATTCCATACCAGAAGACCAAAAGAAGGTAAATGCTCCAAAAGTGGAGTGCAGGATCTGTCACACAGTCCTGTCATGGGGTGACCCCACTAAAAAATATTCTTTTGGGAACTCCACAATGATTCGCCATGTGGAGAGGAAGCACCCCCAGAATTTTGCCCGGGAAAGTGTCAGGGCTCTGGCACAAGAGGTTCCCAGTGATGGGGCCTCTACATCCACCGGAGGACCAACAACATCGGTGAGGGGGAGATCACAAGAGCTGGTTCCGAACATTCAGCCTGCATTTAACAAAGGCGTCCTTAAATGCAGATACTGTGATCAGCTACTTTGCTATGGGGAGCAAAGTGTTCTGCTCATGGTTCGATCATTGGAGAACCATCGCTGCCGTTCCCAGTCCTAAGTGTTTTTTTTTGCTCCTGTTGAGCAGTTTCCATTTCCTGTTTTTGTTTTTGCTCTAAAAAAGAAAAAAGAAAAAAAAAGTTCTTTTCAGAACTACCTCCAATTCTCATCAAAGAGCTATATTCTTAAAAAAATAAAAAAGAGTAAGTGAAGTGGAGTGCATTGATAAAGGAAAGGAAAATGAGTAAGAAAGAACAGAAAGGTATGAGAGTGGAAAGGAAGTGAAGTAGGGGGACTGAAAGAAGGTGAGTGTTGGGAAGGAAAGTAAGGAGAAGGAGAGTGAACATGGGGAATGTGGATATTCAAAGAAAATGTAGAAAAGGAACAGGGGTGTGGAAGGGTAAGAAAAGATGCATTGCTGGAGTTGCATCATTTTTGTGACGCACTCCAGCAATGCATCACTTTTGCGCTTACAGATACATCTGAATTACTGACGTATCTGTAAGTACTTGCGACATAATGCGTTATATATTCAATATGACGCTTGAGTAGAAGACTGAAGGCCTCATTTATGAGGCCATGCGTCACTTTTACGCCACCGGTACGTCACTTTTTGTGACGCACCAGTGCTGTAAAAAATGCACCTTATTGAGTCATATTTACAAAGTGACGCATCTAGGTAGATGCGTCACTTTGTAAACCCCTGTGTCACATTATACCTACGTCAGGTGTAATGTATGCAAAAGGGACATATTGACGCAAGAGGTGACGCAGTGAAATCTATGAGATATCACTGCGTCACTTTTATGACGCTGTTGCGTCAAAATCTTGCACCTGTTTCACAGCAGGCGTAAGACTGATGCAGGCCCTTTCACATGGGCCTGGCCCCATGTGAAAGGATGCATTGCTGGAGTTGCATCATTTTTGTGACACACTCCAGCAATGCATCACTTTTGCGCTTACAGATACGTCTGAAATACTGACGTATCTGTAAGTACTTGCGACATAATACGTCATATATTTAATATGACGCTTGAGTAGAAGACTGAAGGCCTCATTTATGAGGCCATGCGTCACTTTTACGCCACCGGTACGTCACTTTTTGTGACACACCAGTGCTGTAAAAAATGCACCTTATTGAGTCATATTTACAAAGTGACGCATCTAGGTAGATGCGTCACTTTGTAAACCCCTGTGTCACATTATACCTACGTCAGGTGTAATGTATGCAAAAGGGACATATTGACGCAAGAGGTGACGCAGTGAAATCTATGAGATATCACTGCGTCACTTTTATGACGCTGTTGCGTCAAAATCTTGCACCTGTTTCACAGCAGGCGTAAGACTGATGCAGGCCCTTTCACATGGGCCTGGCCCCATGTGAAAGGATGCATTGCTGGAGTTGCATCATTTTTGTGACACACTCCAGCAATGCATCACTTTTGTGCTTACAGATATGTCTGAAATACTGACGTATCTGTAAGTACTTGCGACATAATACGTCATATATTTAATATGACGCTTGAATAGAAGACTGAAGGCCTCATTTATAAGGCCATGCGCCACTTTTACGCCACCGGTACGTCACTTTTTGTGACACACCAGTGCTGTAAAAAATGCACCTTATTGAGTCATATTTACAAAGTGACGCATCTAGGTAGATGCGTCACTTTGTAAACCCCTGTGCCACATTATACCTACGTCAGGTGTAATGTATGCAAAAGGGACGTATTGACGCAAGAGGTGACGCAGTGAAATCTATGAGATATCACTGCGTCACTTTTATGACGCTGTTGCGTCAAAATCTTGCGCCTGTTTCACAGCTGGCGTAAGACTGATGCAGGCCCTTTCACATGGGCCTGGCCCCATGTGAAAGGATGCATTGCTGGAGTTGCATCATTTTAGTGGCACACTCCAGCAATGCATCACTTTTGCGCTTACAGATACATCTGAAATACTGACGTATCTGTAAGTACTTGCGACATAATACGTCATATATTTAATATGACGCATGAGTAGAAGACTGAAAGCCTCATTTATAAGGCCATGCGTCACTTTTACGCCACCGGAACGTCACTTTTTGTGACGCACCAGTGCTGTAAAAAATGCACCTTATTGAGTCATATTTACAAAGTGACGCATCTAGGTAGATGCGTCACTTTGTAAACCCCTGCGCCACATTATACCTACGTCAGGTGTAATGTATGCAAAAGGGGCATATTGACGCAATAAAGGGTCGTAGAGATGACGCACTGAATAAACTGGGTTTTCCCCATGCTACGCTCCCCGGTCCGACCCCCGGTGCGCTTACCGGGTGCTCCCCCCGCACAAATCAATTTTTTTTTTTCCGCGGGCCCTTTTATAGCCCCCACATCAAACCTAGGGGTTCAGGGGGGTCTACTCTGCCCCTTATTGTGATTTCTCCCTTTGTTTTGGCCACATCTTGTGTCTCGATCTTACCGAGACACAAGATGGCGGCCGCTCCGGACTGTTTCGAATGTTTGCAGACACCCGAGAGCCAATCAGCTTTCCGCGCGCAAGTCGCGTAGCGCGCCCGGTGCGCTCCCCGGTGCGGGTACCGGGGCGCGCCTATAGATATATATATTTTTTTTAACCTAAATTACTCAAAATCCTCTGGAGCACATTTCTTGAGACCTAGCAAAGGCACATCGGGCTACCAGTCCCTACAATTTTGCCAAGTTTGGTGGAAATCCATTCAGCCGTTCGACCGCCCTATGTAAATTAACATGGGGAAAACACATTTTGGGACACCCTTATATGTCGGCCCCCGCTTGACAAATCCCCCCCAAACTTTCAGGGAAGGACCGGATTTGAGGAAATTTTCAGGCAGATTCCTCAACCGGCGCTAAAGTTATTCACAATAGAATGTTGAGATTTTGCATTGAAAAAAATCCTAACTATAACTACCTACTGGCGACCGCCAGTAGTTAATATATATATATATATATATATATATATATATATATGTATACATATATTCAAGAACAAATAGCCCAAAGGAGAGCGCCCTTTCCCACAGCGGGTGCTGGTGCAGAGGACGGGCGTGTCTTCCTCGATATTTCCACATCAAAGCTTCCTTGCAAAGGAAAACACCGGACTCCAGCAGAGTTTACTTCTCTCAATGCTTTATTATGTGCAGATAAACACCATAGACCACCACCAACGACTGTGAGCAAGACTGTGGTGTTTTCCTTTGCAAGGATTCTTTGATGTGGATATATACATATATATATATATATATATATATATAGACATATATATATTACCTACTGGCGGTCGCCAGTAGGTATATATAGTTAGGATTTTTTTGAATAGGGATTTCTGAAAATTCTATGTTGAATAACTTTGGCGTTGAAGGACGGAATTGGCTGAAATTTTCAGGAAAATGGAACAGTTTGTTTCTGGGCGTCCCCTGAAAGTTTGGGGGGGTTTCGTGAAGTGGGGGCCGAGAAAAAAGGGGGGTCCCAAAACATGTTTTTAACATTGAGTTTTCCATAGGGGGGTTGGACTCACTTTTAGCTTGAACGGCTGAATGGATTTCTATGAAACTTGGCAAAATTGTAGGGACTGGTAGCCCGATGTGCCTTTGCTAGGTCTCAAGATATGTGCTCTAGTGGATTTTGAGTATTTTAGGTTCAAAAGAATATATATATCAGTGACAGCGTCCCGGTTAGCGCCCCGGTTCGCGTACCAGACGCGTAACGGAACTTCGCGAGGAGAAGCGGATTGGCTCCCCGGTGACTGTGAACATTCTAAACAGTTCGGAGCGGCCGCCATCTTGTCTCTTGGTAGGATCGAGAGACAAGAGGTGGAAATAAACGAAAGGGGAAATGAATGAAAGGGGGCAAGGTGGACCCCTCCTGACCCCCTACAATTGATGTGGGGGCTATTAAAGGGCAATTTTACGCGGTGGAAGCGCTACCCGGTACGCGAACCCGGTAGCTTACCGGTAGCGTAACAGGAGTCCGCCATCTTGCGTTAAGGTCTAATTTGGACACAAGATGGATGATAAACAATGGTGTGATTGTGTAAAAGGGGGCAAGGGAGACATATCCTGACCCCCTAGGTTTTGTGAGGGTGGATGAGGAGGCCCATATATGCCCAAAAAAGAAAAAAAAATCAAATGTTCGCACGGTTAGCGCCCGGTGCGCTGACCGGGTAGCACTCCGGAAAGAGTAAATCGTGAAAATTAGTAAAAAAAAAAAGTTACATTTAAAATTTATTTCGAGTGATCATAGTTAGGGTAGCTCTGAAAAGAGCTTTTGGGTCTGTGGAAGATTTAGGTACTTATAAGTAGGTACCAATACACAGTCTTAAATTGTGGATGAAAACTCTGTTCCCCTCATCTGAGAAGTGCACACCATCTCCTCTGTAGATATCTTGCATGTAGTAACGCAAGTTATTGTTGTAGATGGAGCCCATTCCATGGTCTCTCATGTAAGCTGAAACAGACTTATTTACATGCTTCCTCGCTTTCTCAATTTGTGGACAAAATTGATTGGACCACCTCCATTTCTGTCTTTGGCATATATTGGAATATACCAAGGCAGTTTGAGGAAAAAGTGCCATCAATTGCTCAAAGGTGTCCTTTAAAAGCATTTCCAGACCTACCCCAGTCAAAGTGCCCAAATCATTTCCTCCACAGTGCACTATTATGAGGTCAGGGTTTGGCAAATGCAAAAAGGTTTTCACCAATGGTATCAATTGGTGACATCTCAATCCTCTCTGGCCAATCCATTTGATTTCCACATTTTGTAAATTGAGGTTGTGTAAATTTATGTTATCAGCATACCTGTGAGCCCAGTGGATGTAGCTATGTCCAAGAATCCAGACAGAAAACATGGTGAGAGGAGGTTCTGCTGCAGTCAGATGAAGTGTGGGAATGAAATGGCAGTTGAAACAGTAGGAGTTTGTAATGAAAAAAACTGTGGAGTTTCAGTGCTAATGATTCAGTAGCAGTGATTGGTGGATTTTGATTGCTGAACACAGAAAAATAGGGTGCATGGATGTGTTCTTTGAAAGATGTAATTCAAATGGTTACGAAAAAATCATTTTAAGAAACATTGCACTGGATAAGCAGGTGTACTGAGAGTTCAGAGTTCATTTGAAACATTGTTGTGTGAACTTGTAAACATGAGAGGTCTTTCAGGAGGTAGTTGCTATGGAAAAAAGGCAGAAAGGGCAGAGGGGAAAGGGTGTTGATTTGAAAAAAGTGAGGGAAGAGTTTTGATTGGGTGACATGAGAGATATGTGTGATGAATTACAGCATTTCTGTGCCATTGTTGGTTGCAGCCTCTGGAGTGCATACCCTTTGCTCTGCTAAAGAAAAATTGGTGTGTGTCTGAGACTGTTTTGAAATTCAAAAAGCATTTGCTAAGGTGAGAAAAGATTCATTTAATTTAGATAGAGACTAGTATGCTTTAGGGAGAAAATTAGGAAGAAAGTTGTGTATTTAAAATGTTGCTTTGTGTCAAGTGTTTTACAAAAAGATTTTGTTTCTTTGAGAAATTGTAATTGGAGATCATGTGAAGTATTAGTAATGACAGGGTGTGCTTGTACATAGGAGCTACGCTGTGTTTTCAAATTATGACTTGAAAATCGTTTTTAAGGAAAAGGAATGCTTTTTAAATTTATGAGAAGGAAAAAATGGTGTCTGCTTCTTTAAACAAATATTTCACTTGCCCCATGATTCAGGGAGAATAATTTGTTTACTTGATGTGTTTAAAAACGTTTCTTGAAGTCATTTAGGTTTCTTGATATGTACTGCTAGAGTTTCATAGCCAGCATGGGGCATATTTATAAGGACTTTGAGTCATTTTCACGTCATTTTCCCCATGTTAATAGAGACGCAAAAGTGGCGCAAGGGCCTTGTAAATACGCCCCCATGTGTGTTAGGCCATTTTAAGTCACTTGCCCCATGAATCAGGGAGAATAATTTGCTTACTTGATGTGTTTGAAAACGTTTTTGAAGTCATTTAGGTTTCTTGATATGTACTGCTAGAGTTTCATAGCCAGCATGGGGCATATTTACAAGTACTTTGAGCCACTTTCACGTTATTTTCCCCATGTTAAAAGGAACCCTGGGCGAAGAACTACGCTCCGTTCGCGGAGTTTGCGGAG
The DNA here is from genome assembly GCF_964263255.1 of Lissotriton vulgaris. Lineage (NCBI taxonomy): Eukaryota > Metazoa > Chordata > Amphibia > Caudata > Salamandridae > Lissotriton > Lissotriton vulgaris. The sequence goes on from NC_141691.1 coordinate 1,501,197,785, forward strand.
TTTCGGCAACTCTGCGTTCCGCGGAGAACGCGTAGCTGTCGATTACTCCGCGATCCGGTGCGTAGCGTAGTTCTCGCGCGCTGAATAACATTATCGTGTGCGCGGCAATGGCTTACCTTGGTTCTGCGTTCGCTTTTTCCCGGTCGCGTGTGCCACCATGTTTGTAAACCCTCCCGCACAATTCCGTGCGACTGTGCGAGCGCTATAACGTCATTTGGATGCGCGATAGCGTCATAAGGACGCGCGAAGATGCTTGTTGGTAAGATCGAGTTGCCAAACACGCAGAACCTGCAATCTTGCACAGAATAACTCGCGAGCATGTTAAAAGTAAAACCATAATAATAAATTACCATTTTGGTTAGCAAAAAAGTGAGAAACCCCTTAAAGTTGTACCTTTGGCTGTATTTTTTTGGGGGTAGGTGTCCTCTTTTTGTTTCTACTCTATTTTTGAAGATTAAGGAGGAAGGGCCCTTGAGTTTACAACTTCTTGTTCCTGTTCACCAGGCTCCTCCCAGTGCTTTGTCCTTGAGGTGCTCACTTTCATTTGGATTTTGAGCTGGAAGGATCACTTTCTGTGTGTGTTGGCTGCATTACTGCTTTTTCTTGGATTTTATTGAGGACTTTTGGATTTGGAATTCTGGGTGGAGGGGGGAAGAAAAGTTCAAGATAAATAGGTAGGGGAAAGAAGAAGCAAGGTAAAAGAAGGAAGTACAATAAAACAATAGAAAAGTTGTAAAAGTAGAAATAAAATGAAAAATATAAACCTAGGCACAGAGAGAGATAGGTAATACCTAAAGAAAGTTTGAAAAAGTGGGTAAAAAGACCAGGATTGAAGAGATATCAGCAAGATGCTAAAGTAGGCCCAAAACCATAGCCAGAGTGTGTGATCCAAGATGGCTGCGCCCATCGCGACCGCGTGGGTAGGTTCGCGCGATATTTAGCGCGATCACGCACTTTTGTAGTGCGAACGAGAAGATGAGTTCCCGAACATGTCTTGCACAACCCGAACACGTTACTTGTGACCCGGAACAGGAAATAAGGGAACGCAAGCGGGCAGGACAAACCTCTTGGGTAACTTAGCGCGCTAGCCATCCCGAGCATGCAGGCAACGCCCCGAACACGCGCTCCCGAAGACGAAAAACGGCGCGCGAACGGGTCTAGCAAGCAACTACGCATGGCTGCGGAGCTACGCGTCGTTCGCGGAGTGCAAGTGCGTCTTCGTGTAGCTCCGCGGAGTCCGACTCCGCGAACTACGCCCAGGGTTAGTTAAAAGTGACGCAAAAGTGGTGCAAGGGCCTTGTAAATACGCCCTCATGTGTGTTAGGGCATTTTAAGTCACTTCCACATGAATCTGGGAGAATAATTTGCTTACTTGATGTGTTTAAAAACATTTCTTGAAGTCATTTAGGTTTCTTGATATGTACTGCTAGAGTTTCATAGCCAGCATGGGGTATACTTACAAGGCCTTTGAGTCACTTTCACGTCATTTTTCCCATGTTAATAGTGACGCAAAAGTGGTGCAAGGGCCTTGTAAATACGCCCCGATGTGTGTTAGGCCATTTTAAGTCACTTCCCCCTTGAATCTGGGAGAATAATTTACTTACTTGATGTGTTGTGTTTTAAAAATAGGTTTTTTGACTTAAAATGGCTCAAAGGCTTTGTAAATATGCCCCATACTGGCTATGAAACTCTAGCAGTACATATTCTGAAACATAAGTGACTTCAAGAAACGATTTTAAACACATCCAGTAAGCAAATTATTGTAGAAGCATTCCATTCCATTGCTACTATTTGTGGGTTTTACATTTGTCTATGCTGCTAAATTACTGTAGGTAGAATTGACAACTAGTATGTTAATTGTTTGCTTACTGTTATTGGTTTACTGTTTGGTAATAGTGGTTAATAAAAAAATTTTTTTAAATTTACCACAGATTCAACTCAAGATCTTTTGAAAAATTCAAAAATGCCCTCAAGGCAAAGAAAAAGAAAAGAAGCAAAGCGACTTACACCCCACCTTGGTAAACCTTTGCAGCAGTCCTCTACAATAAAAATTTGTCAAGTCACCAAAAAAACTCCGGGTAAGACATCAAAATCTTTTTTAAGAAACATTTGCAGACGAAAAAGTATCACTACAGAACATGTTTTAGTCCAGAAGAAGAGAGCCAATTTAAACGGAAAGGAAAGGCCCCTCAAAAATGTTACTGCTAGAGCAGGAGATAACTCTGTGCATGGTAGTAGAAGGAAAAATCTATTTAGAGACATTCGTAGATGAATGTTCCGCAACAGGATAATTGGCAATTTGTTAAAAAATATTAAGAAAGGTCAACAGAAAGTGGCTTTTTATAAGAGAAAGAAAAATGTAGAGAAAATTATTGATCAGGCTTTCGAAATTAAGCGAAAGTTATTTTTTTGATAATCAATAGAATTAGGAAACTAAACAAGGCAATTTATGATTTCAAATCAAATAGTAGATGGAAGAGAACAGTTAATCGTAGTAATTTTTGTGAAGTTTTTTCAGGAGAATGGATGCATAGTTCAAGTTGTGAGGCATTTTTTAATGAGGAGAGTTATTTCCAGGACAATGATTTGGAGCATGCAGTTGACACCAGTGGTCGAGCATATGACGTGAAAGACGGTTGTCCGGTTGAAAAAGAAAAACTTGTGTCAACAGAGGCAGAAGAGGTGTTAGGTACTGAAGTTTTAGGAAGACGTCCTAAGGGACCAGTGTACACCCGGAAGTGTAGTAGTATTTGAAGTGTGCGACAGGATTCCATCAATTTGCTTTGTGATTTGGTACGGACATTTAATAAGAAAAGTTTAAAACAGAAAATGAAGTTGTTGCAAGAATTAGATCCTTGCAGAGTGGGAGAAGTGACAGGTTTGCATGGTCATTCACTGGCTTGTCTTTCCAGGAGAGTATGCCAGAGTGTTTTTCATCATTTCAGGATGCTAGCAGTGCATCATAATAAAGTGAGGAAATTAGTTAGAATGTTGTATTATGGTAAGAGTCCAGCAATTATGCTTAAACAATTAAGCACTGCTCTTTTACGTGGTTCAAAAGTAGATGTGAAGAATATTTGTGAAGAAATTGAGTTTTGTTACTTTGCTAGTAAAGAGAACAATGTTGAAATTGACCCAGTAGAAGAAGGTAATATGGAAGAGAGTGTACAGATTTCCAGTACAGATAACTTTCACAAGGAAATTTCCACGTTTATGGTGAAATCAAGTGAGAGGCCTAATTTCACTTGTGCGTGTTGTCGACAGACTTATTATAAGAATCAGACTAAGTTAGTGGATTTATATACAAAAACTGAAATGGTAAACAATAGTGAATGGAAGGATTTTGCTACATACTTGATGGTAGAAAATTGTTTTGATTTGGGATCAGATCAACGTATGTGTACTTATTGTTTTAACAAATTAAATCAAAACCGAATGCCTGCTAGAGCGGTTCATAATAATCTGGAATTGGTTAACATTCCTTCTGAACTGAAGGATTTAAATACTTATGAATCTATTTTGATTCAAAGTGTCCATCCTTTTCAGGCTATTGCTCGAATGGAGCATAAGACAGGGAAATTGCCTCCTTCAGATTTACAGAGAGGATTAAAGGGAAGAGTTGTTTATTTGCCTCGGGATTTAAAGAAAAATATTGATACAATTGGTGTAGACAAAGTGGAAGAGGAACCTCTGGTTATCCTAGTTAATGGGGTTCCGACAAAGAGTAAGAAAATCTGGCAAGATTTAGTGGATGTTAGGAAAGTCAAAAAGGCAACATTGTATTTGATGAAAAACAATGAGTACTACAAGAATGTATGTGTTGCAGAAGAAGAACTAAGTGAAGAAGAGGACAGCGATTTGTGTGCTGGACAAATAGAGAAAGTAGATGCCTCTAAAAATGAAGAAATATATGAACATTATAGTGTTCATCCTTTGCATTCTAAAGAAGTCATGGGGAATGCTATTGAGTTGTTTCAAATGAAACAATCCAAATGGAGTCCCATTAGTGTTTGGGAGGAAAGTTTGGAAGCTCGGTGTTTCCCACAGTTATTTCCAACAGGTCGAGGAGGAAGATATGATGAGCGACCTGATTAAATTCCTGCTTCTGATTACCGGACTTTACGATTGTATGCAGAAGATCCTAGGTTTTGTCAATGCATTCCCTATTTGTTTCATCTACTGTATGAAAGTGATCTGTCTGGACTGTCTTATGCAGTGAACCACATCCTGAAAAGTGGTGTACAGCTGCAAAATATCTCGGCATGGGAGTTTATGGATAAAGTCAATGTGCAAGACAGTATTTTGGATTCTCACCTGATTAATCTCATGGCATGTCAGCGTGGTACTAATGAGTATTGGTACTGTCGCCATGGTGACTTAAAATGTATGCTGAGGAACTTAGGAACTCCCACATGGTCCCTCACTCTCAGCTGTGCTGATTATGGCTGGGAAGACTTACTTGAATTTCTACGAGAGGCAAATGGAAACATTGAAAATATCGAATTCAAGACACCCGGAGAAGTGTGCTCTTTGGATCCAGTCAATGTATGCAGGTACTTCAATCATAGATTTGAAGCTATGATGTCTTTCATTACGAACAAGAAAAATCCACCTCTTGGAGAGGTGTTGGATTTCTTCTGGAGAAAGGAGTATCAAGCAAGAGGTGCTCCTCATATACATATGCTGCTATGGATCAAAGATGCACCCAAATTTGGAACAGATCCGGATGACTTAGTGATGAGTTTCATAGAATAGTATTCTACATGTGCTGTTCCAAAGACAAAGGAAGACAAAAGTTTAAAAGAACAAGTTTTAAGCTTTCAAAACCATCGTTGTGGAAAGTACTGTCGTTGTAAATTCAGAAACAAGAACAAGTTCTATACAAAATGTCGTTTTGGGTTTCCACGATCAGTGATATCTAAAGGAAGAGTGAACAATTTGATGTCTTCGCTGCGACATAATGTGACGAGGAAATCATCCAAAAATATATACAATTTAAAAAGAATCGAAGAGTCCAAGTACATCAACGACTACAACCCAGTGATTTTGTCCATGTGGAATGCTAACATGGATATACAATTTGTGGCTGACAACTGTATGGCTGTGGCTCGGTATGTGACGTCTTATATCACAAAAAAAGAAAAGACAGAACTGAAGGATATGTGGGATGACATTTCACATGAAAAGAGCCTCAGTAAGAAGTTGTACAGTTTCAGTCTAAAGATGTTGTCGCATCGAGAAATCGGAGCATACGAATGTTCTGATCGGTTATCTTCAGCAAGTCTCTATGCCAAATCTAGGAGTATAATTTGGGTGAGTCTTGGTCTTGCTGCAACACGTAATCGAGTTCTGAAACCTGTACGGGAAATCGAGTATTTGGCGGAGAAGAAGCCTAACAGTACATATATTTTGAAGACCAACATGTTGGATACATATTATCCAAATAGAAGCAGTCACCTCGAGAATGTTTGTCTATATGAGGTTCTACAAAAATACATATTCAAGAGGAACATCAAAGAAGATATTGATAAAGGAGTGTATGCTGTAATTGGAAGTGAGGGATGTCTGGTCAAGCAAAGAAAATGCCAATTGGTAAATCATCGAAAATTGAGTTGCGAATCTCCTGAAAGAAAAGAGTTTTTCTATTTAGCTCTTTTGCAACTTTTCAAGCCTTGGCGTGCAGAAGAGGAACTGCTTGGAGATTTCCTCTGTTATGAAGATTCTTTCAATGCAGCCAAGGAGTCCATAGAATGTCCTGTTTTTCCAAAATATCTAGAAATGTTGAATGCAGAAATCGAGCAGGAAGCAACAATTGCAGCCGAGATTGCTAGAGACAGTTCTCAGGACAGTCAGAGTTCCATTTCATTGAGTCAGGATCCACTAGGAGGACCAGTTATTGGAAATGAAGCTGCCACTGCCATGATTGAAGTGGAAAGAGCCATGGCACATGCTCAGGAGGATGCGGTTAACTTAGAAGATTTGGAAAGACAACTCAACGTTGAGCAGAGGAAAATATATGACGAAGTTACCAACCAAATTGATCATGGATTAAGTCATGAGAAGAAAGAGTGCTCATGTACGTCGTTGAAGCCTGTCCGACTGTATGTGAGTGGAGAAGCAGGAACTGGAAAAAGTTTCCTCATTAAAGCAATTTCATTATATTTGCAGAAAAGGACTGAGTCATCGCTGTCTTGTGTTGTCACCTCTCCAACTGGACTGGCAGCACATAACATTAAAGGTATTACTTTGCATCGTCTACTGATGCTGCCAGTGGAGCATGATAACAAATTACAATAGCACAAGTTATCCGGAGATGCTTGTTGTGAAGTTTCAAGAGTCCTAAAGAAGATGAAACTTCTTATCATTGACGAAGTAAGCATGGTTTCCAATGTCATGCTTGCCTTTGTGCATTTGAGAATGCAAGAAGTTCTTAAAACAGAGTATGATGTGTTATTTGGTGGCAAGCACATCATTGTTTTCGGTGATCTTCTGCAGCTGACACCAGTGAAAGGACAACCAGTGTTTAAACTACTTACGCATGAAGATACCAGGAAGTGCCTAGGGAGCATTGGCAACGTTAATATATGGTTAAACTTCAATTATGCTGAACTGCGTGAAAATATGCGTCAGGCGAAGGATGAAGATTATAAGAATATTCTACAAGATGTTAGAATCAGAAAAGTGACCGAGCATGGGAAGGAAGCTTTACATGCACGATTATTGTCAAATTTTTATCCAGATTGAAGGACTGGGTTTTTCTAAGACCCAGCAGTGCCAGGGGACAACACCTAAAACCTTCGTGGGTAACCTGTTCCGGCGTACAAGTGACAGAGACACGGGACACTTCCTTCGGCGTCAAAGATTCGAGGTTTATTTACTGCAGGGAACACAGAAATCACAGGAAGTACAGCGTGTGTATGTTCGAGGAGACTGCTTCAAATTGCTACTGTAGGTCGCTCCTTTTATACACATTTCTGTCATACGTTAACATGGTATACAAAGGTTTACAGCTTGGTTCCCAACATTATCCCCGAGAGGGGTCGCTTTGATGTATTCAGGGTCCGGAACATAAGTGCGGAAACATTTGGTAGTTCCCAACTGTAAAAGCCCATCTTCCCACCATTAGTACATTCCAATCAGCAATAAACAGATTGAAGAAAGAACAAGGACAGGTGTAGAGGAAGGCAAGACAGTGGGGAGATCGGAAAGGGGTGTAAAAAGGGTGGTCTCGGGAAACACGAGCTACAGGCATCAAAGGGATGCGCCTAATGGGATGCATGGCTAAGACAATAGACCGGCACGGCAAGATGAGCCTCGAGCGGGGCCATCTGCCTTACAGTATCATCCCCCTCATCATAAAGACACTTTCAAAGGAACATGTGTCTTCCGCAAGAGTCTTGGCAATCCCAGGGTCGCGAAGCGGACAGCGTCCGTTCGCTGGCTACTTGAGGGCAAGAGACAAAATGGATGCCGTATCTAAGATGGAACCCGTGGGTTCGGATGGAGAAACCCACGAAACAAACGAACGGTTTGGGTTAGAACAGCGAAACTGCGCACACTTACTAAACTCGTCATTTGCGGTTCATAGATACCAGACTCGACCATATTCGTACGAGTCGAAAACACCACTTACAATTGTCACGGAACCTCAGACGCTCCTTTTGCCCTCAAGTAGGCAAGCACTAGTCGGAATCATATTCGATATTCATCAGACCGTCTAGATGTTGCTGCAACATAATTCTATCCAACTGAGCAGCTTTGGTAACAGGCGGCTGTCTTATACACGTCGTAGCACAGAGGCCACATAAGGCAGGACCACACTGCACACAAAGACAACACGTGAACAGAGACGCTGCAACAACCCCGATGATCATCAGAACCTTCCAACCCCAAGTCGACATCAGGCCCCAAAACCACCCAAGTAGCGTCCAATCCCCTACGTCCACGTGTATGGACTCAGAGATTTTATGCAACTTTGAGATGGCTTGATAGACAGTCGGAGCGTTATCTGGAATGAAAATACAGCAGCTCGAATGGATCACCTTACATACTCCACCTCGATCTGCTAATACAACGTCTAAAACCATACGGTTTTGTAACGTCACGAGCCTATCCGCCTGCAGTTCTGTGGTGATATTACCAAGGGCACTGGCAGTGATATTAGCTGTTGATTCCACCACTCGAGTCAATTGTCTCAGGTTCCTACTATTAACCATAGGTCCCCAAAACGGAAAGAAACCCTTGAAAAAGTCTCCTGCCTCTTGACCGGCAGTGTCTTCTTCGCTAATCACGCCTCTCACAACTCTAGTCTTGTGATAGTCTGCATCAACAGTGAACGTCGGGGGCAACAAATTTGCAATATAACATGAGCCCACAAAGTCAGAAGGCAACCATGTATATGCACGATCATGGCAGACAAAATATGTACCCTTGGCAGCCAGAAACACAGGGGAAGAGGACATCGGCAGAATATAAAACTCAGAGCAAGCACTCTCTCCGAGTCGAGCTCTCGCTCTTCGGCCATGACCCATTAAGCAAAGATTACCAAGGTGGGGTACGACCCATATCGGGGGCGAGCTTCTAAGCTGTTTTTCACTCACGAGCGCACTATACTCAACCTTACTCAGGACCCTATAGGCCTGTACCTCTTCCTCTGGGATGAGCGACGGGTCATAGATATCCCTATCTAAATCCTCTATCGCTGTAGCCAAAGGCTTGTGATACGAGCCAGGACCGAGGTAGGAAGAACGTGGCTCTCGATTGGGGTAGGAATCTAGTGCACTTCGAAACATTGTTTGAAATGCTCGAGCTGAACCCTGGGAACTATAAGGAAGGACCAAATACGGAATTCCCTTATCCGTTGTATGTGGCATTAACCCACACACCCAACAGTTAGTAGTGTTAACCACTAACTGGTGCTGATGAAGGAGCTGAATAAAGGAATTATTTCGGAATTCTGCACGTCTAGCCTGTTCGTGTTCGGGTAAGATATGGAAGGAATGAGGGGATATAGTGGAGGTAGGTTTAGGTTCAGAAGTAGGAGCAGGTATGGCAGAAGATAAGAAGTACGACATCATATAATACACCCCACCCGCCAATAACAAAGAAACAATTAGAAACAGGAGGAACACCTGAAACATAAAGCATTTGGTACGGGTAATTTGTTGCAGTTTGAATCTTTGCGCCTGAGCTTTTTCCAGATCCACAATTTTTGAGAACACCATCCCCTAAAACCGTCCGCAACGTTTCTTGATGCACTTCGTTCTGTGTAGCAGTAGTCAATCCCTAGGAGTTCCTAGGAACCGACGGCCTTCGACCTAGTGCCAAGACCTACTAACCAGAAGGAAGTACACGCGCGGCCCTACGGTACACCTGGATGTAAGGTATTTTATATACAAGTATGTACAAAAATCTCTCAGCTGTGGAAGCAAAAACACATGTGGAAAAACTCAATATTTACAAAAATCACAATAGTATGTATGTTTGGACTGATCGTGGCAAAGGGGTAACGTAGATATAAAAAGGATAGAAACTAATCTTTTTATTAGTCTTTAGGATTGGATCGCAAAAAGTATCGCCTCTTCCCAGGACGTGTCTGTTCATCAAACAAGGGATCCGATGAGGGAACAGAGTTCTGTTGATCAGTCGATTGTTCCGATCTTGAGTCGTGTGATGATGAATGTTCAATAATGTCTTTCTGCTCCACTGAGGATTCTCCAACAGACTGTGCGTCGCTAAAAGGTACAAAGGTCTGCAGTCCTTCGGTTTCAGATGAAGCAATGCCCTTCCTCACCCACGAGTCCGCCGGTAAAGGTATAGGTACCTTCTTGGTGTGGGTGGCATGCACCCAGTGTTTGCGTCCCTCCAAGCGGACAGCAGTTCTCGTGGCAAGGAGGACCTGAAAGGGTCCAGTGAAGCGAGGTTCCAGATTCTTCTTGCGAGCGAAGTTTCTGGTAACCACCCAGTCTCCCGGTTGGAGCTGGTGGCCTGGACCCTCCGTCTGCGTCGGCAATGCTTCAAAGACCTGTTGATGAATTAACCTCAGTTTAGCAGTCAGATCAAAAAGATAATCAATCAACATCGGGTACTCAAGATTAGAAAACACACTTGGTCTAGGGACCCCCCAAACATTCGCAGGACGACCGAACACTATTTCATAGGGACTAAGCCCTACTCGGGAGTGTACAGTCGCCCTTGTTGACAACAAAGCTAAAGGCAAAGCGTCAGGCCAAGAAAGACCAGTCGTGGCCTGAATCTTCGCTAGTTTGAGTTTAAGGGTGCCATTATACCCTTCAACCAAACCTGCTGACTGGGGATGATTGGCACTATGGAACTTCTGAGTAATTCCAAGGCCCTTACACACACTCTTCATTACACTTCCTACAAACTCACTTCCGTTATCCGACCATACAATTCGCGGCATTCCATACCGAGGAAAGTACTCCTTCAGTAGGATTTTCGCAGTGGACATAGCAGTGTTGTCCTTAAGAGGGTAGGCTTCAATCCATCGGGAGAATGCGCAAACCACAACTAAAACGTACTTCAGGTTATTGCATCGCTCCATATGGATGAAGTCTAGCTGAATCACTTCAAAGGGACATGAAGGGGGTGCAAAATGGCCGACAGGTGTAGGGGTTCCCTTACCAGGGTTGTACATCATACATATCATACAATTCTTCACCAATCTTTCAGCACACTTCGTAATACCATCATTCTTCCACACGGGGGACAACAGCTTACAAATACCTTTCGCACTAATATGTGCTAACCCGTGTGCCATTGTCACAACAGCTAGCACATATGCGTCTGGCAACAACCACCTCTTGTGCTCCGTCAAATCAATCCAACAACCATTCGCATCCAGCTTTCCCGTACTTTCTTTCCACTTCGCCTTTTTAGTCTCGGTGGCCTCATTCTGTATCGCTTTCACACTCTCGATAGTATCCTCACACATACTCGTTTCTGTAGGCCACCTTACCGAACTCGTCACATACATTCTAGTGCTAAGGTTCCGGGCAGTCTCCTTAGCAGTCTCATCCGCAAACGCATTACCACGACCAACGTCATCCGTCACCTTACGGTGCGCACTACATTTAACAATCGCTACCTGCTTAGGCAATGTAAGTGCATCCAAAAGATCATTCACAAGTTGTCCATGCTGAATCTCCATACCATGCGACGTCATAAAACCTCTCTCTCGCCACAATCGTCCAAAGCTATGCGCAACGCCAAATGCGTATTGACTATCAGTAAACACATTAACCCGTTTCCCTTTCGACAACACACACGCTCTAGTCAGAGCTATCAGCTCCGCAGCCTGAGCAGAATTCTGATTCAATCTCGCAGCCTCCACAACAGTGTTCAAAGTTACCACAGCATACGCAGTCGTGACATCACCATTCGGTAATTTAAAACATGAACCATCCACATACAAAGTCCCATCGGGATCATCCAAAGGAGTGTTTTTAAGGTCCACGCGACCTTTTGTTTCTTCCTCGTTCCTTAAATAACAGTCATGAGCTGTTACTTCATCTGACTCTGTACTGATTGGCAATACAGTCGCCGGGTTTAGGACATTACAGCGTTTTATCTGGATGTGACTTGCCAAAAGCGTCAATTCGTACCCAGACAATCTTGCACTCGTCAAGTGCTGAGTTTTCGTACGATTTAAGAGTGTGTCAACTGCATGTGGAACCATCACCGTAAGCATATTATCCATGACCAATCCAGCTGATTGTCGGATGGATACCTCAGCTGCCGCTGTTGCCCTCAAACAACTCGGCAATGCTCTAGCTACCGGGTCCAAGAAAAATATGCACATGGACGTTGCTTATCACCAAAAGGTTGCGTCAAGACACTCAATGCACAACCTTCCCTCTCGTGCACGTATAACGTGAACGGCTTACTGTAGTCAGGGGTACCTAACACAGGGGCCGAACACAACGCGTCACGTAATTCAGAAAAACTTTTCTGACATTCTTCCGTCCATGGTAAAGGAGTTGGAACGTCCTTACACGTAAGAGCCACCAATGGTTTCGCTAACAGTGAAAAATTGGAGATCCACTGTCTGCAGTATGACGTGATGCCCAAAAAGGCACGCACATCTCTCTGAGTTGTTGGCACAGTCATCCGGGCAATCGCAGCAATTCTCTCTGGGGTCAATCTTCTTCCCTCCTTTGACAATAAGTGACCTAGATAGGTTACTTCTTGACAACAATATTGAAGTTTAGAAGGAGACACCTTATGATGTAAGTCACAGAGATGTTGCAATAACGACACCGTAGCAATTTTGCAAATGTCCTGAGTGTCTGCAGCAACCAATAAGTCGTCAACATATTGTATCAAAGCTGCACCAGCCGGCAACATAAACGCATCTAGCTGGCCTTTGAAGGCTTGGCTGTATATCGATGGACTTTCACAGTAGCCTTGAGGAGCACGCTTGAACCGGAAGCTGCGCCCACCAAGAGAGAAACCGAAAAGGTCTCTGCTCTCCTCAGCAATCGGAATACTGAAGAACGCATTCTTCAGATCGATCACCGAAAACCAAGATGCCGATGCTGGAATTAGAGTCAGTAGCGCCGTGATGTCGGGCACAACAGGGAACTGAGGAATCACAATTTTATTTACCTCCCGTAAATCGATAACAAAACGATAGACAGGTGGTTTCGAAGGATCAGTTCGTTTCAGAATAGGCAACACAGGACTGTTGCACACGTTTCCCCGAGTCTCCTCAATAACGTCTTTCTCGATCAAATCATAGATGATCGCCAACAATGCTCGTTCACCATCAAGAGAGATACGATACTGGGGAATACGTGGCAACCGCACATTAGACTTCAAATGGACAACATAAGGGGAGATGTCAAGCAGGCCCACGTCATTGGGACCTGTTGCCCACAAGATCCAGTGAAGCGAGGTTCCAGATTCTTCTTGCGAGCGAAGTTTCTGGTAACCACCCAGTCTCCCGGTTGGAGCTGGTGGCCTGGACCCTCCGTCTGCGTCGGCAATGCTTCAAAGACCTGTTGATGAATTAACCTCAGTTTAGCAGTCAGATCAAAAAGATAATCAATCAACATCGGGTACTCAAGATTGGAAAACACACTTGGTCTAGGGACCCCCCAAACATTCGCAGGACGACCGAACACTATTTCATAGGGACTAAGCCCTACTCGGGAGTGTACAGTCGCCCTTGTTGACAACAAAGCTAAAGGCAAAGCGTCAGGCCAAGAAAGACCAGTCGTGGCCTGAATCTTCGCTAGTTTGAGTTTAAGGGTGCCATTATACCCTTCAACCAAACCTGCTGACTGGGGATGATTGGCACTATGGAACTTCTGAGTAATTCCAAGGCCCTTACACACACTCTTCATTACACTTCCTACAAACTCACTTCCGTTATCCGACCATACAATTCGCGGCATTCCATACCGAAGAAAGTACTCCTTCAGTAGGATTTTCGCAGTGGACATAGCAGTGTTGTCCTTAAGAGGGTAGGCTTCAATCCATCGGGAGAATGCGCAAACCACAACTAAAACGTACTTCAGGTTATTGCATCGCTCCATATGGATGAAGTCTAGCTGAATCACTTCAAAGGGACATGAAGGGGGTGCAAAATGGCCGACAGGTGTAGGGGTTCCCTTACCAGGGTTGTACATCATACATATCATACAATTCTTCACCAATCTTTCAGCACACTTCGTAATACCATCATTCTTCCACACGGGGGACAACAGCTTACAAATACCTTTCGCACTAATATGTGCTAACCCGTGTGCCATTGTCACAACAGCTAGCACATATGCGTCTGGCAACATCCACCTCTTGTGCTCCGTCAAATCAATCCAACAACCATTCGCATCCAGCTTTCCCGTACTTTCTTTCCACTTCGCCTTTTTAGTCTCGGTGGCCTCATTCTGTATCGCTTTCACACTCTCGATAGTATCCTCACACATACTCGTTTCTGTAGGCCACCTTACCGAACTCGTCACATACATTCTAGTGCTAAGGTTCCGGGCAGTCTCCTTAGCAGTCTCATCCGCAAACGCATTACCACGACCAACGTCATCCGTCACCTTACGGTGCGCACTACATTTAACAATCGCTACCTGCTTAGGCAATGTAAGTGCATCCAAAAGATCATTCACAAGTTGTCCATGCTGAATCTCCATACCATGCGACGTCATAAAACCTCTCTCTCGCCACAATCGTCCAAAGCTATGCGCAACGCCAAATGCGTATTGACTATCAGTAAACACATTAACCCGTTTCCCTTTCGACAACACACACGCTCTAGTCAGAGCTATCAGCTCCGCAGCCTGAGCAGAATTCTGATTCAATCTCGCAGCCTCCACAACAGTGTTCAAAGTTACCACAGCATACGCAGTCGTGACATCACCATTCGGTAATTTAAAACATGAACCATCCACATACAAAGTCCCATCGGGATCATCCAAAGGAGTGTTTTTAAGGTCCACGCGACCTTTTGTTTCTTCCTCGTTCCTTAAATAACAGTCATGAGCTGTTACTTCATCTGACTCTGTACTGATTGGCAATACAGTCGCCGGGTTTAGGACATTACAGCGTTTTATCTGGATGTGACTTGCCAAAAGCGTCAATTCGTACCCAGACAATCTTGCACTCGTCAAGTGCTGAGTTTTCGTACGATTTAAGAGAGTGTCAACTGCATGTGGAACCATCACCGTAAGCATATTATCCATGACCAATCCTGCTGATTGTCGGATGGATACCTCAGCTGCCGCTGTTGCCCTCAAACAACTCGGCAATGCTCTAGCTACCGGGTCCAAGAAAAATATGCACATGGACGTTGCTTATCACCAAAAGGTTGCGTCAAGACACTCAATGCACAACCTTCCCTCTCGTGCACGTATAACGTGAACGGCTTACTGTAGTCAGGGGTACCTAACACAGGGGCCGAACACAACGCGTCACGTAATTCAGAAAAACTTTTCTGACATTCTTCCGTCCATGGTAAAGGAGTTGGAACGTCCTTACACGTAAGAGCCACCAATGGTTTCGCTAACAGTGAAAAATTGGAGATCCACTGTCTGCAGTATGACGTGATGCCCAAAAAGGCACGCACATCTCTCTGAGTTGTTGGCACAGTCATCCGGGCAATCGCAGCAATTCTCTCTGGGGTCAATCTTCTTCCCTCCTTTGACAATAAGTGACCTAGATAGGTTACTTCTTGACAACAATATTGAAGTTTAGAAGGAGACACCTTATGATGTAAGTCACAGAGATGTTGCAATAACGACACCGTAGCAATTTTGCAAATGTCCTGAGTGTCTGCAGCAACCAATAAGTCGTCAACATATTGTATCAAAGCTGCACCAGCCGGCAACATAAACGCATCTAGCTGGCCTTTGAAGGCTTGGCTGTATATCGATGGACTTTCACAGTAGCCTTGAGGAGCACGCTTGAACCGGAAGCTGCGCCCACCAAGAGAGAAACCGAAAAGGTCTCTGCTCTCCTCAGCAATCGGAATACTGAAGAACGCATTCTTCAGATCGATCACCGAAAACCAAGATGCCGATGCTGGAATTAGAGTCAGTAGCGCCGTGATGTCGGGCACAACAGGGAACTGAGGAATCACAATTTTATTTACCTCCCGTAAATCGATAACAAAACGATAGACAGGTGGTTTCGAAGGATCAGTTCGTTTCAGAATAGGCAACACAGGACTGTTGCACACGTTTCCCCGAGTCTCCTCAATAACGTCTTTCTCGATCAAATCATAGATGATCGCCAACAATGCTCGTTCACCATCAAGAGAGATACGATACTGGGGAATACGTGGCAACCGCACATTAGACTTCAAATGGACAACATAAGGGGAGATGTCAAGCAGGCCCACGTCATTGGGACCTGTTGCCCACAAAGATGCAGGAAGAGAACTCAATTCCGGTGGAAGCTTATCGAGAGACAAGTACATTGGAGAGATGACTCTCTCACCCAAAGTAAGCTTCACTCCCGCAGGAGAACAATACAAAGTCGCATACAAACGTTTTAGCAAATCCAGGCCCAAAAGATTTTCGCCACAACCAGTGGTTAAAATCAACGGAGCTTCGAGCTCACGTGGCCCAATTGTAAGAGGCAAAGGGCGTGAAACTGGATTGCTAACAGGGGCGCCAGAGAATCCAACGGAAACATTTGTTAAGCCAGACAAAGGTGCGCCAGGGAGTTTCGAATGCATGATGGAACTTTTTGCTGCACCAGTGTCCAACAGAAAAGGCTCAACGACGCCCGAGGTGGCGACTGCGACGTAAGGCCCTCTCTGATCAACCGAAACTGATACCACTCCCTCTCCTTGTCTAAGGCTGTCCTAAAAATTACCGTCGTCAGTTCCCTGATCGACGTAATAATCATCCACGTTGTACTGAGCAGATCGCCTTTGCGACGATCCACGCTGATCAAAACAATTATTGGAGTCAGAAGTATTAGTGGAACAATCGTTCTGAGCACCGCGACCCCTACCACGTGAAGTCTGTTGAGAACCACCACAACCTCCTCTAGATGTGTTACCACCATTACGCTCTTTAAGAACGGGACAGTTGAATTTTATGTGACCCTCCTGTCTACAGTAGGCACACTGATTGTACCCTAACGACGATCTTTGTGAGGAGGAATCATTTCGTGGTTGTGACCTATTTGATTGAGACTGCAATCTATTACGTTGCTGTGAATCATTCTGATTCGAACGCGGAGGATACGCCTGTTGCAACAACACTTTAGTTTTGAGTTCTTTCGTCTTTTTGTCAGCACGATCGTTCTCCTCTTTCTCCCTATTCTCATAATATTGAGCCGTAGCCAATATCTGAGCAGAAGTAGAAACAGCCCACGCACTTTCGGAATTTCTTAATTTGTTACTCAAGTCAGGCAATAAATTGGAAACAAATTTGTCCACAAACAACCTCTGACCACCTTCGGTACCCATATCTTGACCGCTGTGGTCGATGAAAGCCTCCTCGAATCTCGTGAAGAAAT
Organism: Lissotriton vulgaris; assembly: GCF_964263255.1. Taxonomy (NCBI): domain Eukaryota; kingdom Metazoa; phylum Chordata; class Amphibia; order Caudata; family Salamandridae; genus Lissotriton; species Lissotriton vulgaris. Next base: position 1,501,214,786 of record NC_141691.1, read on the forward strand.
CCGAGACACTCTCATCCTTCTTTTGCTTGCAAGCGGACAGTTTGTCCCAATTTACCCTCATGGCTGGCATAAGCGTTTTCATTAGGGTAATGACTCTCTGAGGGAGATCAGTAATGAGCTGTTCGGGCTTAGCCCCACCAACTTGTCGCGCATCTGCCGCGATAAGAGCAGCCCAATCACCACCTAATTCCACCGCATGGTTTTCTTGACGAATCTTTGCCCATACCGGTTGCGGTACGACATTGCCAAACAGCATATCGATATCGGCAAGATTCATTATCGTAGCGTCTACAAGCTGCGATAATTCTTTATAGTACCTGCAGGATTTTTGCGAGGGTCAGGCAAAGATTGCTTTACCTGTAAAACTTCTGATCTTTTCCATGGGAGGTGTATCCACACTCGCTGAAAATGTGCCAAAATCGGGGGCTGAGCCTGAGGATTAGCTGGCATCCATACTGGAGGAACTTCACGCATAGGAAACTGACTCGGTACATCTAGCGGTCCCTCAATATCTTCGACAAACAATGCTCAAGGCATCATAGAAGGACGAAGGGACAGTAATTGCTCGACTGCACGTCGAACATTGGTACCTATGACCATTCCGCTCGAGAACTGAAGCTGCAGATTAGTCAAGGCAGTCATTACATCGTCAGATGCGTCAGCCGATATTAGGTCACGCAAAGCTTTGCACATTTCTTCAAAAACAAATCTTTGTGTCGGTATATTGAATTGTTCAAACGTTTTCAATACCGCACGTGGAGCATTCCTAGCAGGACTTCTCACCCAACCCATAGCCATATTACACAATAAGTCGCGCTCCCTACCATCAGGAAGCTGACTACGTCTTTGAGGACCGTCCGAACCAGCGGACTCAAGAATAGGACCAAGAGAATGAAAGAAGTTAGTAGCTACAGAAGGAGTACGACGTCGAACAGACGGAGACAAAGAATAGCCCAGAGGGGTAACAAGAGAAGTACCAGGAACAGAAGGAACGGCAGGAGAAACCAGAACAGTAGAAACAGCGGGAGCAGGAGTATGAGGAAGTACAAGTGGAGGAGCAGTAGGAACAGGAGCAGGTAGAGGTGCAGGAGCAGCGGGAAGTACAGGGACAGGAGCTGGTTGAGGAGGAGGTACAGGAGGAACCACCGGAACTGCGGTATCCTGTGCGTACGGAGGTGGTGATTTCATAAGATAAGACATTAAGGGGTCCTCGGTACCATCCTCCTTTTTGTCCGCATCCGCCGGTAATGCAGGATAGCACTTATCGACAGACATACGTTGTAATCTATCAAAGACTTCCTTTTCCTTTTCCTCCTTATCACGCTGAAACTGCTCTGCTTTCTTGACAATGGTAGCAACACCGTCTCTCTGACTATGTTTTAACAGTCTGATTTCTCTCTGTTTGGCTTCTTTACGCCACAACCGAAAAGCATCAAACATGGCCGGTCTTGACTTTTTCTTAAACAATTTAGTCTCGAGATTATCTAAGATCGGGGTCTCGAAACTACCATGAGGTGGCCAACTAAGGACACCATCTTTTTTGGTATAGCGGATCCAATATTTATTGAAAATAATCGGACCTAGTCCGTGCTTACTGTAGAGCTCGTATGTTGGAGTTCCAACCGGAGGTATCGGACATGAGTCGTCCAGTCGGGAATCCGTACCACAACGGCGAAAACAACTGAACAAAGTACTACGGCCAGGCATCTCGCACACTAGCTGAGTTTCACAAACTTCAAGGGTTACGGGATTTACCAAGTCCCAGCAATTAACAAAACCCTCGGTTTTTGGCGTCTGCAGGCGTCAAATATTACGACAAAGAACCAAGTACTAAGAACCAAAAATGCAATGGAACCATGCAACAACTAAGCAACCACAACTAAGGACTCTGGGAGCGACCCACAAATACTTAACTCAAAGATCGATGGCGTCACCAGGAAGGCCCGTCAATCGTCTCGCAGTACCAAGGTCTACGCCGGGTGCCAAAACAGGTCTACAGTCAGGGCAGCAGTCCATCGCAGCCGTCAGGAGGCGGGAATCTTCGCGGGAAAAGTCGTCGGGCCACTTATTTCGACAACAGGATCGATGAAGCGGGGTGCACCTTCCCTCGGAGATTTCACACGAAGTTCCTCACGATCGTCGGGCTTGAACCGGTACCGCTGATGCAGCCCCACGTTGGGCGCCAACTGAAGGACTGGGTTTTTCTAAGACCCAGCGGTGCCAGGGGACAACACCTAAAACCTTCGTGGGTAACCTGTTCCGGCGTACAAGTGACAGAGACACGGGACACTTCCTTCGGCGTCAAAGATTCGAGGTTTATTTACTGCAGGGAACACAGAAATCACAGGAAGTACAGCGTGTGTATGTTCGAGGAGACTGCTTCAAATTGCTACTGTAGGTCGCTCCTTTTATACACATTTCTGTCATACGTTAACATGGTATACAAAGGTTTACAGCTTGGTTCCCAACATTATCCCCGAGAGGGGTCGCTTTGATGTATTCAGGGTCCGGAACATAAGTGCGGAAACATTTGGTAGTTCCCAACTGTAAAAGCCCATCTTCCCACCATTAGTACATTCCAATCAGCAATAAACAGATCGAAGAAAGAACAAGGACAGGTGTAGAGGAAGGCAAGACAGTGGGGAGATCGGAAAGGGGTGTAAAAAGGGTGGTCTCGGGAAACACGAGCTACAGGCATCAAAGGGACGCGCCTAATGGGATGCACGGCTAAGACAATAGACCGGCACGGCAAGATGAGCCTCGAGCGGGGCCATCTGCCTTACAGTATCATCCCCCTCATCATAAAGACACTTTCAAAGGAACATGTGTCTTCCGCAAGAGTCTTGGGAATCCCAGGGTCGCGAAGCGGACAGCGTCCGTTCGCTGGCTACTTGAGGGCAAGAGACAAAATGGATGCCGTATCTAAGATGGAACCCGTGGGCTCGGATGGAGAAACCCACGAAACAAACGAACGGTTTAGGTTAGCACAGCGAAACTGCGCACACTTACTAAACTCGTCATTTGCGGTTCATAGATACCAGACTCGACCATATTCGTACGAGTCGAAAACACCACTTACAATTGTCACGGAACCTCAAGATGAAGACATTCTGCCAGAGAATATTTTTCTGAAAATTACTGAGAAGAAATCTGGGATATGTTTGATGCCAACTCTGCAAGAATGTTCCATCTTCAACAACAAAATGTTGAATTTAGAAAACCAAGACATAGTGAAACTGGAAGCTATTGACAGAATTGAGCATATGGGAGCAACAATTATTTTGACTGAAAATGTGAAATCTAAATTGGATTCATTAGAGAAGACTATATCTAAAACTGCGGGTTTTGAAAAGACTCTGAATGTGTGCTTAAATTGCCGTATCATTTTGAGAAGGAATTTAAATGTTGAAAGAGGTCTGATAAATGGATCAATGAGTAATGTTGTTGATTTTGAGAAATACAGAAATGGAGATGGAATTGAATTTATAAAAATTAAATTTGATGGCATTGAGGATGTACAGCAAATTGGTTGTTGCTCTGCTAGGTTTTTGCTTGTTAAAGATTTATATGTTCGCCGTAAGCAGTTTCCTGTTTGCTTGGCATATGCGGTGACAATCCATAAATCGCAAGGTTTAAGTGTAGACAGTGCTTTTGTGAATATTGGCAGTTCTGTGTTCAAGGAGGGTATGGTTTATGTGGCATTATCACGAGTCAGAACTTTATCTGGATTGTACTTGATTGAGTGTGATGAGACAAACATTTGTGCAGATCTAGATTGTGTTAAGGACTACAATAGGTTAAGAAGAGAGTATGCTCCACATTTGCCTCAATATCCTTTGTTTGAAAAACGTGTGGCAGGCCGGAAACGAAGAAATGTAACCAATAGTAGGGAGGTTGTAGCAAAAACACGAAAAGTCGATGAACCCGAAATTGTAAGCAGAAAGAAAATGGATGCTGTTCAAGATGTTGTTGGTTTTCAATTTGAAAATAGTTCTGGTGTCAACTGCTATGCTAATGTAGTGGTTAATGTTGTCTTTTCTCTAGAAACATTAAAAGAACAGATTGTGGTCCATTCGGATCAAAGATTTTGCTGTTTGTTAAATTCTGTGTTAGAGAAATGTAGCACTGATAGAAGAAAAATAGAAAGTGTGTCTGAAATTCGAAATCTCTTAGACAAATGTTCAGGTCAAACGCAATTCTCTCAAAATATTCAGCAGGATTATCAGGAGTTTTTAATGTATATGCTTGATGTTTTGCAAGATGAAGGTGTAGATGTAGATTATCTGTTTGGCCTTTCTTATCAATGGCAGCATGACTGCGAGAACTGTAGGCTATCAAGTACTACTAGTGTAGACTCAGAAAGATTTATATATTTAACTTTGCCTGACAGTAAATCAGTATCCTTTAATAAGCTAGTAAAAGCAGCCGATCAAAACATGGAGTGTAGCCAATGTAAGTCTGCAATGCTGTCCACATTATTTATACGAAGTTATGGCCAGTATGTCATTTTAATGTTCCAACGATGTAGGTCTGATGGAACTAAATTGACAACTTTAATTAAAAATGTTGTGGCTTCGCAGTTGTCAATATCAGGAAGGACTTTTGTAACTGCAGCAATTATATATCATGACGGTCCTTCAACAACTTCAGGACATTACACAGCTTATTTAAAATCTGGAAACGGCTGGTCATTCTGCAATGATTCTGTTTTAACTTTAAAAAAACGTTTACCGTTTGACTTAAAAAATTCTTACCTAGGGTTTTTACAACCAAAATTTTAGGGAAGGAAAGTGGCCTACGAAGATTGGAGCAGTTGATACATTTTAGTCTGCTGTTTTAAATTGCTTTGTGAATTAGAGTGATCATAATAAATAAAAATGTAAAGTAGTCATAGAGATACATAACTGGCCTATAATGATTCAAAGAGTTGGTATGATTTACTCTGTTGTTTTAAATTGCTTTGTTAGTAACTGAGATCAAGAGAATGAAAAAATTGGAAAAGTCATAGAGGTAGTGTAAGTGTGCCTCATAGTAAGTGGTATCAATGTTATAGGAAATGTGAAACATGAGTAAACTAGAAGGGGAGATATTATTAGTACAAGATTGTGAAAGTGATTTTGGACGTTTTCTTTCTGAAAGTCGGAGAAAAAGAAAATGACGGGATTTGCTTTGAGGAATTCGAAGAGTTTAAAATGGCTCTTACACGATTTGGCCTTGAGGAGAAGTGTGGTAGAGAGCAAAAAGTCATTTATTGTTTCTAACATATTACTCAAAAAGAAAGAGCTTTTCTTTCAGAAAGTGGCGGGCACAGATTTTTTAGAGCACAACAGAGTATAAGCTGTTCATAGCATATCATTCGATGTCATGGAAAGTAAGTGTACTTTTGATGAGTTCTGATTTCTGATTTGTTATATTATATGGGTTTTAAACACAATCATTTTGATTGTGGTTTTTTTCCCCGCTGTTATATGATGAATTCCTTCAACTCACTGTTTTTAGTGAAATTTGATATATTCTGGGAACAGCAAAAATAAACCATTTAACATGTATAATTAATTCTATATTTTGTATTGTGATTTTTAATTTGTACTCATCTTGTCTCATGCTCACTTGTCTTTTACTACCTTATATCAATTCTCTTTACATACTCACATTGCCTTTTGTATTATTCTCTTTCACCCTTGTTCTCTAACTCCACTTATCTTTCAACCTTTGTTTCCTTATTCCAACTCTGCTTTTTTCTTTTCTGTCATGCACCATTTTCTAGCTTTTAGACCCTCGACTTCGCTTCTCTTTTCCATCTTTTCTCTGTTTTGTTTTCGAAATTAAATCATTTTGGGTTCTGCTTTTTTGTTGCAATCAGTTAGTGTAACTCACCTTCACTCATTTATCTTTCTTTGTTGCTTCACTCAGTCTGTATCTGACACTCTTTCTTTCACTTTCTCTGTCCCCTCTCTCCCTCACTCTCTTTTCCTTATTCACCCTTTCCTTATTTAGTTTACCTTACTCACATTCTTTTAGTATCTTACACATCTTCAGTTTATTTTTCTCTTCTATCCTTCTTTTCTGTCACTGAATCTATCCTCCTTTTTATTCACTTAGTAATTTACTCTATTTCTATTTCTTTTTGACTCTGTCTGTCTTTCACCGTTACTTTATTTTCCTTTCTGAATGTTTATCTCTAACTTTATTTCTTTGTAAAATTGTATGATTTTCAACTTTATGCCTTGTCTTTTCTATTTTTTAAATACATGTTTTAATATTTTTCAAATTTTTGTTCTTTCTTTCACAGATTGAAAGTAAAAAAATTATAAGTGATGGAGTTAACAACAACTATAAAGTAAGTATTTAGTACTTTTTCCCTTACATCTCTATCACATTCAACTTCTATTACTTCACTGCTTTATTTCCTTAACCCTCAGTTTCCTTCCTTTGCTTTTTCCCTCATTCCTTTTCAATTACTTACTTACTCCACTCCTTCCACTCCTTTTGTCAGTCCCTCCGTTCTCACAGTTCCTCACTCCTTTTCACTCAGTCTGTCTCTCTTACTCTCACTGTCTCTGTCTCTTCACTCTTTTACTAGTTGTTCATTATGCTTTCTCTCTGTAGTTCAAGCACACTATCCTATTTACATTTTTTTGCTGCTTCAATTATTCTTTTTCTATCACTTCTTCTTTTCTTCTTTCTGTTTTTTCTCTCTGTCATTCCACATGTTTTAATGTATTCACTATCATTCACCTTGTTTTAATCCTATTTACTTTCACTCACTGTTTTTTAACACCTTCCCTCAGGGTTGTTGTTTTAGTCTGATTCTATCCCTACCTCTTACTCCACATCCTTTACTCTCTTTCTTTTTAATTTGAAGATTCATTCACATTCTCCAAGTAACTCTTGTTTATTATTCTTCTACACTCTTTTTTTCTTTCACTTCCTTTTCTATTTTCTTATTCCCAATTTTACCCTCTTACATCTTTTCTTTGTATAAATATCTATTATACAGTATCTCTGTGTTACTCCCTCTAGCTGTCTTTCTTTTAACATTATTCTCTCTGTCTCCTTCCCTTATATTCACTCTTTATTTTTTTCATTTTTTTTTTGGTTTGCTTCCTGGTTCGCGTACCGGCGCGCGAACCAGGAAGCGAATCAAAAAAAAGAGATTGCCAGAGTGCTAAACATTTTAGCAATTTTTTATAAATGGGAGGTAGTTCTGAAAAGAACTTTTTTATATTGTTTTTGTTGTTTTATATATTTTTTATTATTTTTCTGAACATTTTTATTTTTTTTTGTATTTTTTGAACAATTTAAAATTGTTTTTTTTTTTTTTGAGGGGGAACAACGAAAAACAGGCATTAGAAAGGGCTCAACAGGAGCAAAAAAAAAATTTACTTTTTGGGTCATTTTGAGCACTTGTGGATTTCATATGCTCTGTTCATTAAATTGACACTCATCTCCCCATAACAAAGTAGTCCCCCACAATAAATACACACTAGCTTTATGTGTGCAAAATTGCTCTGGATACTGGGGACCGTCTCCCTCACCTCTGGTCCTGAAAGACTTTTCTGTGTCGAGGTGCTGGCCACAGGAGTTGGTGGGTTTTTGCGGAGGTGACGCACCTCAGCCACGCTGTAATTAATTGGATGCCACCTCTGCATGTGGCGGTGCATAGTATAGTTTCCGTAACTATATTTTTTATCTGTGCCTCGGGACAGAACTCCTTTACATATGAGGCATGTCACATGTCGGGCATTGACTTTTTTTGGCCTTGAGGGAAAGAAAAAAAATGCCAAATAAAATTGTCTTTGTGGTGGGATTGCCGGGGCTGTTCAGGCAAGAATTGTCTCTGCTGTACCTCCTCTTCCTCTTCTTCCTCCTCTTCCTCAGGGTTGGGAAGGAACTGTGTAGGTGGTCCTTCCTTCCTAGGAGGTTGTGGTGGTGGTGGGGGTCCACCAGCTGCAGCTACTACTGAAGCCATCACTTAATAATGAAAAACAGGTCTTCCTCTCACAAAGTTGAAAGTCAGACTTAGAAAAAAGGTGGGGGCTTTCATCATTTGGGAAAAAAATGTTCTAAACCAATGAAAAGTGTTATTTTCAGGTCACATGACCTGTTACGCTTACGTTACGAGTCCCGCTACGCACCTGTAGCGCTTCCGGGGTGCTGCGCTACGCGCTTCGGTTCGCGCTCCGGAGCACTTCCGAGTGCGCTAACGCGGCGCGTCATAAGACGGGTCACGATGTTGTTTTCGAACGCGGCAGTTGCGCTAACGGAACGTTTCCCGTTGCGCAGACTGGGTCGCGGCACCAAATTGAGCTAACGGGAAGCTACCCGGTACGCGGACCGGTAGCGAAGCAAAAAAAAATTTAAAAAAATATATACATAAAAAAATTATATTAAAAACATATAAAATATTTTTTCCATTAAAAGAAGAATACATTTTACAGCTTTTGATATTTGCTATTAAAAAACCTTTGAAATTCATTGAAAAAAACATAGGTTATAGACCATATATAGTTAGGAATTAGCATTTACAAAACCTTGAAAATTCACTGAAAAAACCATAGGTTATAGACCATATATAGTTAGGACTTAGCATTTACAAAACCTTATTTTACTCACACAAAACTTTTGAAATTCGCATATATAGTTAGTTGCACTAACCATATATCGCGCACCCGCAATCCACTGCTGATGATGTCACATATTACTTCATTCATGACATGGTCAGTGACATCACTGATGCCATCACTGATGACAACTCAAATGACATCACTGACAACATCACTGATGACATCATTCATGTGGTAATATGATGAACCTCTTCAGACTCTAATATAACCTTAGATACACTCAGTGTAAACAGACACTCACAGATTGTCACTCATCCATGGAGTTACTCATACACCTAGTCAGTCATGCAAAGAATCAATCACACCTCCATTTCCTCAACTATACAGTTATACACACCTTACTTATTCAAACATATTCTAACACATATTTACTCTCTTATACAATCACTGATACAAGTTTTCAATGATCCATGCAGCCACTCACACATTCACTGGCTCTTATGCACAGTAATTTATATATGTCAACTCTCACATGTACTGTGTTTTACCTATGTACTTACTTTGACATGTAGCACTGAGATATCCATTCACTCACCAATACACTCATGCACACAGTCAACCACCCATACAGCTGTTTCCACATGCAGTTTTGAACCCATACATCTAGTGAATCAACTGTTCACACATCTATGCACAGAGTCACACACCTCCCAGCCACCCACACACACACACTCACTCTCCCATACAAATACTTGGGCAACCAATCAATTACCCATATAGTTACTCATATAGCTACTGATCAACACATGCAGCAGTTTACAGAACAACAGATATAATGATGCACAAATTAAGACAGTTTAGTCACTAACCCATGCACAGGACATTCTATGAACTCCTTGGCTGCATTGAAAGAATCTTCATGACAGAGGAAATCTCCAAGCAGTTCCTCTTCTGCACGCCAAGGCTTGAAAAGTTGCAAAAGAGCTAAATAGAAAAACTCTTTTCTTTCAGGAGATTCGCAATTCAATTTTCGATGATTTACCAATTGGCATTTTCTTTGCTTGACCAGACATCCCTCACTTCCAATTACAGCATACACTCCTTTATCAATATCTTCTTTGATGTTCCTCTTGAATAAGTAATTTTGTAGAACCTCATACAGACAAACATTCTCAAGGTGACTGCTTCTATTTGGATAATATGTATCCAACATGTTGGTCTTCAAAATATCTGTACTGTTTGGCTCCTTCTCCGCCAAATACTCAATTTCCCGTACAGGTTTTGATTACGTGTTGCAGCAAGACCAAGACTCACCCAAATTATACTCCTAGATTTGGCATAGAGACTTGCTGAAGATAACCGATCAGAACATTCGTATGCTCCGATTTCTCGATGCGACAACATCTTTAGACTGAAACTATACAACTTCTTACTGAGGCTCTTTTCATGTGAAATGTAATCCCACATATCCTTCAGTTCTGTCTTTTCTTTTTTTGTGATATAAGACGTCACATACCGAGCCACAGCCATACCGTTGTCAGCCACAAACTGTGTATCCATGTTAGCATTCCACATGGACAAAATCACTGGGTTGTAGTCGTTGATGTACTTGGACTCTTCGTTTCTTTTTAAATTGTATGTATTTTTGGGTGATTTCCTCATCACATTATGTCGCAGCGAAGACATCAAATTGTTCACTCTTCCTTCAGATATCACTGATCGTGGAAACCCAAAACGACATTTTGTATAGAACTTATTCTTGTTTCTGAATTTACGATGACAGTACTTTGCACAACGATGGTTTTGAAAGCGTAAAACTTGTTCTCTTAAACTTTTGTCTTCCTTTGTCTTTGGAACAGCACATGTAGAATACTGTTCTATGAAACTCATCACTAAGTCATCCGGATCTGTTCCAAATTTGGGTGCATCTTTGATCCATAGCAGCATATCTATATGAGGAGCACCTCTTGCTTGATACTGCTTTCTCCAGAAGAAATCCAACACCTCTCCAAGAGGTGGATTTTTCTTGTTCGTAATGAAAGACATCATAGCCTCAAATCTATGATTGAAGTACCTGCATACATTGACTGGATCCAAAGAGCACAGTTCTCCGGGTGTCTTGAATTCGATATTTTCAATGTTTCCATTTGCCTCTCGTAGAAATTCAAGTAAGTCTTCCCAGCCATACTCTGCACAGCTGAGAGTGAGGAACCATGTGGGAGTACCTAAGTTCCTCAGCATACATTTTAAGTCACCATGACGACGGTACCAATACTCATTAGTACCACGCTGACATGCCATGAGATTAATCAGGTGAGAATCCCAAATACTGTCTTGCACATTGACTTTATCCATAAACTCCCTTGCCGAGATATTTTGCAGCTGTCCCCCAACTTTTCAGGATGTGGTTCACTGCATAAGACAGTCCAGACAGATCACTTTCATACAGTAGATGAAACAAATAGGGAATGCATTGACAAAACCTAGGATCTTCTGCATACAATCGTAAAGTCCGGTATTTCAGAAGCAGGAATTTGATCAGGTCGCTCATCATATCTTCCTCCTCGACCTGTTGGAAATAACTGTGGGAAACACCGAGCTTCCAAACTTTCCTCCCAAACACTAATGGGACTCCCTTTGGCTTGTTTCATTTGAAACAACTCAATAGCATTCCCCATGACTTCTTTAGAATGCAAAGGATGAACACTATAATGTTCAAATATTTCCTCATTTTTAGAGGCATCTACTTTCCCTATTTGTCCAGCACACAAATCGCTGTCCTCTTCTTCACTTAGTTTGTCTTCTGCAATACATACATTCTTGTAAAACTCATTGTTTTTCATTAAATACAACGTTGCCTTTTTGACTTTCCTAACATCCACTAAATCTTGCCAGATTTTCTTACTCTTTGTCGGAACCCCATTAACTAGGATAACCAGAGGTTCCTCTTCCACTTTGTCCACACCAATTGTATCGATAATTTTCTTCAAATCCAGAGGCAAATAAACAACTCTTCCCTTTAATCCTCTCTGTAAATATGAAGGAGGCAATTTCCCTGTCTTAGGCTCCATTCGAACAATAGCCTGAAAAGGATGGACACTTTGGGGCAGATTTATGAGGCCCTTGCGCCACGTTTACGCCGCTGTTGCGTCACGCAAGGCGGCGTAAACGTGGCGCATCCCTACGAACGATTTACAACGTGACGCATCTAGGCAGATGCGTCACGTTGTAAAGCCCTGCGCCGCTTGTGGGCGTTCCGGCGCAGGGTGGGCGTTCCGGGGCAGGTGCGCCTCGCAAAAGTGGCTGAGTGAAATCTATGAGATTTCACTCAGTCACTTTTAAGCCAATGCTGCGTCAAAAGCCTGCGCCTGCTTGAAGCAGGCGTAGGTCTTGACACAGCATTGTTAAAATGGGGTACCCCCAAGCCTTGCTGGAGCTGCGTCGCGCTTGCGACGCAACTCCAGCAATGCGCCACATTTCCGGCACAGATGCGTGACGCATCTGTGCCGTTTTTGCACCATGGTGCGCCGCATTATAAATGCGGCGCACCATGGCCGGCGGAGCTGTGGCGCACTGTGGCGCATGTTAACTGGCGCATCCCTGGGGATGCGCCAGTTAACATAAATCTGTCCCTTTGAATCAAAATAGATTCATAAGTATTTAAATCCTTCAGTTCAGAAGGAATGTCAACCAATTCCAGATTATTATGAACCGCTCTAGCAGGCATCCGGTTTTGATTTAATTTGTTAAAACAATAAGTACACATACGTTGATCTGATCCCAAATCAAAACGATTTTCTACCATCAAGTATGTAGCAAAATCCTTCCATTCACTATTGTTTACCATTTCACTTTTTGTATATAAATCCACTAACTTAGTCTGATTCTTATAATAAGTCCGTCGACAACACACACAAGTGAAATTAGGCCTCTCACTTGATTTCACCATAAACGTGGAAATTTCCTTGTGAAACTTATCTGTACTGGAAATCTGTACACTCTCTTCCACATTACCTTCTTCTACTGGGTCAATTTCAACATTGTTCTCTTTACTAGCAAAGTAACAAAACTCAATTTCTTCACAAATATTATTCACATCTACTTCAGAACCATGCAAAAGAGCAGTGCTTAATTGTTTAAGCATAATTGCTGGACTCTAAGCATAATACAACATTCTAACTAATTTCTTCACTTTATTATGATGCACTGCTAGCATCCTGAAATGATGAAAAACACTCTGGCATACTCTCCTGGAAAGACAAGCCAGTGAATGACCATGCAAACCTGTCACTTCTCTCACTCTGCAAGGATCTAATTCTTGCAACAAGTTCATTTTCTGTTTTAAACTTTTCTTATTAAATGTCCGTACAAAATCACAAAGCAAATTGATGGAATCCTGTCGCTTACTTCATATACTACTACACTTCCAGGTGTACACTGGTCCCTTAGGACGTCTTCCTAAAACTTCATTACGTAACACCTCTTCTGCCTCTGTTGACACAAGTTTTTCTTTTTCAACCGGACAACCGTCTTTCACCTCATAAGCTCGACCACTGGTGTCAACTGCATGCACCAAATCATTGTCCTGGAAATAACTCTCCTCATTAAAAAATGCCTCACAACTTGAACTATGCATCCATTCTCCTGAGAAAACTTCACAAAAATTACTACGATTAACTGTTTTTCTTTCTCTTATAAAAAGCCACTTTCTGTTGACCTTTCTTAATATTTTTTAACAAATTGCCAATTATCCTGTTGCGGAACATTCCTCTACGAATGTCTCTAAACAGATTTTTCCTTCTACTACCATGCACAGAGTTATCTCCTGCTCTAGCAGTAGCATTTTTGAGGGGCCTTTCCTTCCCGTTTAAATTGGCTCTCTTTTTCTGGACTAAAACATGTTCTGTAGTGATACTTTTTTGTCTGCAAATGTTTCTTAAAAAAGATTTTGTTGTCTTACCCGGAGTTTTTTGGGTGACTTGACAAGTTTTTATTGTAGAGGACTGCTGCAAAGGTTTACCAAGGTGGGGTGTAAGTCGCTTTGCTTCTTTTCTTTTCCTTTGCCTTGAGGGCATGTTTGAATATTTCAAAAGATCTTGAGTTGAATCTGTGGTAAATTTAAAAAAAAATATTTATTAACCACTATTACCAAACAGTAAACCAATAACAGTAAGCAAACAATTAACACACTAGTTGTCAATTCTACCTATGGAAATTTAGCAGCATAGACAGAATATGTACTGCTAGAGTTTCATAGCCAGTATGGGGCATATTTACAAAGCCTTTGAGCCATTTTAAGTAAAAAAACACACTTTTAAAACACATCAAGTAAGTAAATTATTCTCCCAGATTCATAGGAGAAGTGACTTAAAATGGCCTAACACACATGGGGGCGTATTTACAAGGCCCTTGCACCACTTTTGCGTCACTATTAACATGGGAAAAATGACATGAAAATGACTCAAAAGCCTAGTAAATATGGCCCATGCTGGCTATGAAACTCTAGCAGTACATATCAAGAAACATAAATGACTTCAAGAAACGTTTTTAAACACATCAAGTAAGTAAATTATTCTCCCAGATTCATGGGAGAAGTGACTTAAAATGGCCTAACACACATGGGGGTGTATTTACAAGGCCCTTGCACCACTTTTGCGTCACTATTAACATGGGAAAAATGACATGAAAATGACTCAAAGGCCTTGTAAATAAGGCTCATGCTGGCTATGAAAGTCTAGCAGTACATATCAAGAAACCTAAATGACTTCAAGAAACGTTTTTATACACATCAAGTAAGCAAATTATTCTCCCAGATTCATGGGGAAGTGACTTAAAATGCCCTAACACACATGAGGGCGTATTTACAAGGCCCTTGCACCACTTTTGCATCACTTTTAACATGGGGAAAATAACGTGAAAGTGGCTCAAAGTCCTTGTAAATATGCCCCATGCTGGATATGAAACTCTAGCAGTACATATCAAGAAACCTAAATGACTTCAAGAAACGTTTTTAAACACATCAAGTAAACACATTTTTCTCCCTGATTCATGGGGCAAGTGACTTAAAATGGCCTAACACACATGGGGGCGTATTTACAAGGTCCTTGCACCACTTCTGCGTCACTATTAACATGGGGAAAATAACGTGAAAATAGCTCAAAGTCCTTCTAAATATGCCCCATGCTGGCTATGAAACTCTAGCAGTACATATCAAGAAACCTAAATGACTTTATGAAACGTTTTTAAACACATCAAGTAAGCAAATTTTTCTCCCTGATTCATGGGGCAAGTGACTTAAAATGGCCTAACACACATGGGGGCGTATTTACAAGGTCCTTGCACCACTTCTGCGTCACTATTAACATGGGGAAAATAACGTGAAAGTGGCTCCAAGGCCTTGTAAATATGCCCCATGCTGACTATGAAACTCTAGCAGTACATATCAAGAAACCTAAATGACTTCAAGAAACGTTTTTAAACACATCAATTAAACAAATTATTCTCCCTGAATCATGGGGCAAGTTAAATATTTGTTTAAAGAAGCAGACACCATTCTTTCCTTCTCATAAATTTAAAAAGCATTCCTTTTCCTTAAAAACGATTTTCAAGTCATAATTTGAAAACACAGCACAGCTCCTATGTACAAGCACACCCTGTCAGTACTAATACTTCACATTATCTCCAATTACAATTAAATCTTTTTGTAAAACATTTGACACAAAGCAACATTTTAAATACACAACTTTCTTCCTAATTTTCTCCCTAAAGCATACTAGTCTCTATCTAAATTAAATGAATCTTTACTCACCTTAGCAAATGCTTTTTGAATTTCAAAACAGTCTTAGACACACACCAATTTTTCTTTAGCAGAGCAAAGGGTATGCACTCCAGAGGCTGCAACCAACAATGGCACAGAAATGCTGTAATTCATCACACATATCTCTCATGTCACCCAATAAAAAATCTTCCTTCACTTTTTTCAAATCAACACCCTTCCCCCCTCTGCCCTTTCTGCCTTTTTTCCATAGCAACTACCTCCTGAAAGACCTCTCATGTTTACAAGTTCACACAACAATGTTTCAAATGAACTCTGAACTCTCAGTACACCTGCTTATCCAGTGCAATGTTTCTTAAAATGATTTTTTCTTAACCATTCGAATTACATCTTTCAAAGAACACATCCATGCACCCTAACTTTCTGTTTTCAGCAATCAAAATCCACCAATCACTGCTACTGAATCATTAGCACTGAAACTCCACAGTTTTTTTCTTTACAAACTCCTACTATTCCAACTGCCATTTAATTCCCACACTTCATCTGACTGCAGCAGAACCTCCTCTCGCCATGTTTTCTGTCTGGATAGTAGGACATAGCTACATCCACTGGGCTCACAGGTATGCTGATAACAGAAATTTACACAACCTCAATTTACAAAATGTGGAAATCAAATGGATTGGCCAGAGAGGATTGAAATGTCACCAAATGATACCATTGGTGAAAACCTTTTTGCATTTGCCAAACCCTGACCTCATAATAGTGCACTGTGGAGGAAATGATTTGGGCACTTTGACTGGGGTAGGTCTGGAAATGCTTTTAAAGGACACCTTTGAGCAATTGATGGCACTTTTTCCTCAAACTGCCTTGGTATATTCCAATATATGCCAAAGACAGAAATGGAGGTGGTCCAATCAATTTTGTCCACAAATTGAGAAAGCGAGGAAGCATGTAAATAAGTCTGTTTCAGCTTACATGAGAGACCATGGAATGGGCTCCATCTACAACAATAACTTGCGTTACTACATGCAAGATACCTACAGAGGAGATGGTGTGCACTTTTCAGATGAGGGGAACAGAGTTTTCATCCACAATTTAAGAATGTGTATTGGTACCTACTTATAAGTACCTAAATCTTCCACAGACCCAAAAGCTCTTTTCAGAGCTACCCTAACTATGATCACTCTAAATAAATTTTAAATGTAACTTTTTTTATTACTAATTTTCATGATTTACGCTTTCCGGAGCGCTACCCGGTTCGCGCACTGGGCGCTAACCGCGCGAACATTTGAATTTTTTTTTCTTTTTTGGGCATATATGGGCCTCGTCATCCACCCTCACAAAACCTAGGGGGTCAGGATATGTCTCCCTTGCCCCCTTTTACACAATCCCAGCATTGTTTATCATCCATCTTGTGTACAAATTAGTTAGACCTTAACGCAAGATGGCGGACTCCTGTTACGCTACCAGTAATCTACCCGGTTCGCGTACCGGATAGCGCTTCCACCGCGAAAAATTGATTTTTTAAAAAAATATATATTTTTGCACGCGGGGCCCTTTAATAGACCCCACATCAATCGTAGGAGGGCAGTAGGGGTCTACCTTGCCCCCTTTCATTCATTTCCCCCTTTGTTTATTTCCACCTCTTGTCTCTCGATCCTACCGAGAGACAAGATGGCGGCCGCTCCGAACTGTTTAGAATGTTCACAGTCAGCGGGGAACCAATCTGCTTCTCCTTGCGAAGTTCCGTTACGCGTCAGGTACGCGAACCGGGGCGCTAACGGGGACGCTGTCACAGATATATATATATTTTTGAACGTTAAAATCTCAAAATCCACTGGAGCACATATCTTGAGACCTAGCAAAGGCACATCGGACTACCAGTCCCAACAATTTTGCCAAGTTTGGTGGAAATCCATTCAGCCGTTCGGGCTAAAAGTGAGTCCAACCGCCCTATGGAAATTAACATGGGCAAAACACGTTTTGCAGGTTAGATATGTTAGAATGTTTTTTGAAAATGCCACGAACTTGGTTGGCTTGCCCAGAAAAGGTTGTGATGAATCTCACTTTTTGTTCATCTGATTCCACTACTCTGGGATGCAACAATTCCTCTCTGTTTTTTCCTTCAACGCATTGGCATGTCTTGCAGACCGACACACATCTCAAAAAATATCTCAGTGATAATCCCCAAATCACTTTTCGGAGAGGGAGATCACTGAAGAATGAGTTAAGCCACAACTATGTAACTTCCAGAGTCACTGAGAACAATCGACATGAAGGATGGCTTTAAGTGTTGTAGGAAATGCAAAGCTTGCAAACAAAGTTTCGATTGTACGTCTTTGACAGTCCCCAACACTAACAGACAGTTCACAATACGCAAATATCTAACCTGCAATACGCCATACAGTATCTACATACTAATTTGTCCTTGTGACAAGTGGTATGTAGGCAGTACCAAACACGAAGCCAAGAAAAGGGTCCTAGAACATCTACGCGCAATCCACAACAACAACAAACAATACCCCATAGCAAGACATTTCTGTGAGAAACATATGCAGAATGAGAAATTAGTCCGCATGGTGGTCATTGATGCAGTGGATCTTGGTATACGTGGGGGAGATAGGGAACTGTCTCTTAGAAAATTGGAATCAAAATACATTGTGGATTTCGATTGCCTCAATCCCAAAGGGTTAAATAACAGTGAAGAATTGGCAATACATTTGCATGAATAAGTATGCTATATGATTTGTATACTGTCAGAGGTCTTCAACTCTATTTTAATGTTATATTTTCCATTGTTTTAGATTTCATTCATTGCATGATAACGGACGAATTGACGACACTATGAACTTTGTGATATTATGATGGACATTGCTTTGACTTTCTAATTGGACATGACCTTACTGCTGTCCTTGGATTTCCACCGATTTGCCCACTGGGGCGATACTTGTATTTGCATGCCCACTTGGGCGGTACTTCATGACGAATTGTAATTGAACATCGTCTATGCAATTTTCAAATGTGTCATTTCTTGGACCAGCTACACATTAGCTCTAGAATGGTTTGTGCCCGTATTAGATAAATATGTGCAATATGATCACAGACACACCACGTTACATTTCCATCTATAAGATCTTTGCTGGTGTTTACAGGCGCCATGGAAACGCCATAACCAATGGGAATACTGTTTTCTTAGATGTGACCAATCACGGCAAGTGGTGCATTTCATCGGCGGAATGCCGCTAATCTAGCGTTTCTCTGTGTAAATAGTGGTTTTTAGTTGTCACTATTAATAATCTATGAACGAACATATTCCTGTAAATGAATAAGGTAATTTAGACTTGAATTCCTTTTTTTTCTCATGGATTTCCATAATGTGTAAATAATTGCTATGAGTTGGTTATTATTTAATAATATGAATGAACAATGAAATTAAGGTTGTTCTAATGTATTACATTGCTGATTTGGAACCATGTTTAGTTTGTTCGCACCGTTACAATATGTCCGTCTATTACATGCATTGAATGTCTTTACACGTGGTGTTGTGGGTTTAAATATGGCTGACAGCACATTTGAGGCAAGCGTGATCAAGCCTTAAGTGGTGAAACGCGTCGTGAGACGTTTTCCGTCTGCTTGGAATAAAATACCTTCACTAAAGCTCTGGGTGTCCTGCATTTCTTCTAGTATCACGGAGAAAGACTTTGGAGATATATATATATATATATATATATATATATATATATATATATATATATATATATATATATATATATATATATATATATATATATATATATATATATATATATATATATATATCCAACAATTTGGCTCAGTTTCACAATCCTCTGGCGCTCTCTCCACCGGTGCCGAGACTCCTAAGCAGAGCCCCGCTTTCAAAATATTATACACGAAGCCCTTTCACCAAGAGAAAGTCGGCACTCACAGGACAGGTTACTTTCCCAGTTATTTATTTTCTTTGTCAATACTCCAGCATAAGTACAAACCAACGCATTTCGCAACAGCTATTGGCATTATAAATGTAAAAGTTTTTTACTAATGTTTTTTGGAGTGGAGTGGATGTACGTTGTGTGTAGTGGAATTATGTGATATGTTGTGCTCTGAAATTATGTGAATTGAAAGTATGTGGTATTTAGTGTATAGGAATTATGTAGAGTGAGATTATGTGTTACGGAGAGTAATTAAGTGGTATGGTAGTCTGTGTTGTGGAGTGGTAACGTCAGGTTTAGTCTTCCTCATTTCAACTATGAACTCAGTGCGACAAAAAAAGAAAGAATCACTAAGGAGCACTTCTGGACATAGTCAGAGGTATGAGCACGACCACTGAAATTATGAAACTGTTTGGCTGCACTAACTTTCGCACAATTATACATTTTCTGCATTAGCCACATAATTCATCATCTGCTCCCTAATCAGCAGATTTGAGCAAAAAAAGCCTTGTTTTTAGCTCAAATGGCTCAAACGTAACCAAAAATGCAGCACCAAATGTTATAGCGTGGTGAAAGGCCCTTTGCAAACCTAGAATGCTCACCTGTTACTTATTGCTAAATGTGGGTGTTAAATTGGTACTAATTGTGTGCTAATAAACACAAGAGGAAATGGTCAGTCAAGTGTGTGTTGCTGTACTAGAAACTTGAGAAAACTAGAGTGTGTGAATTGACCTCCTACACAGCACCATAGTGTAGTTATAAATTCACTACCAGGCGTGTTTTTATGTTTAACACTCAGACATCTTCCATTAAACATATTTTTGTCTAAGTCGTTAATCTTAATTCATCACCACAGCACTGCACCACACACCCAGAAGACTATTCTTGAGTAACAGCTTGGCTAGAGATTTCGATCTCACATCCATATCCGC
This sequence comes from Lissotriton vulgaris, assembly GCF_964263255.1. NCBI lineage: Eukaryota > Metazoa > Chordata > Amphibia > Caudata > Salamandridae > Lissotriton > Lissotriton vulgaris. The sequence continues at coordinate 1,501,235,010 of NC_141691.1, forward strand.
ACCATCTTTTGATGGGTTGGGCGGCTGGTTGGATGTACTAACAAACATCCCATATGATGAAACTCCGCCAGAAGGGTGGTCTGATGGGAATATCTCAGTCAGCTGTAATACTCTTCACCATTCACACACTCTAGTTTTCTCAAGTTTCTAGTACAGCAACACACACTTGACCGACCATTTCCTCTTGTGTTTATTAGTTGTTGTTGGGAAATGGAATGGTAGGTTGTTAAATATATTCTCTTGACCTTCATTACATTCTGTTTTTTGACTAATTGTGTGCTAGCCACTCTTGCTTCCTTCTGCATCTCTTGCCTCTTTCTACATTTCTGTTGCTTCTTTCTGCACATTTCTTTCTTTTTCTGTACTTTTCTTGCCTCTTTCTGCAAATCTCTTCCTCTTTCTGCAACTCTCTTCTCTCTTTTTAAACCTCTGTTGGTTCTTTCAGCACTTCTTTTGCTTCGTTCTGCACTTTACTTGCCTCTTTCTGTACACTTCTAGCCTCTTTCTGCACCTCTGTTGGTTTTTTCTGAACTGCTCTAGCTTCTTCCTGCATCTCTGTTCCATATTTTCGCATCTCTCTTTCCCTTTTCTGTACCACCTCTCCTCTGTCTGCACCTCTCATGCCACAGTCTGCCCATCTGTTTCCTCTCTCTGTACGTTTTTTTGCCTGTTTCTGCAACTCTCTTGCCTCTTTCTGCGGTTCTCTTGCCTCCTTCTGTACATCACTTGCCTCTTTTTGTACCTATTGGTTCTTTTGCACTGTTCCTGCTTATTTCTGTACATTTCCTGCACATGTCTGCACCCCTCTTGCCTCTTTTTGCCTTTTTCCTGTTTCTTCCCCTCTCTTTCCTCTGTCTCCACCTCTGTTCCCTCTTTCTGTACCTCTTCTGCCTGTTTCTGAAACTCTCTTGCCTCTTTCTGCAGTTAGCTTGCCTCCTTCTGCACCTCTGTTTCTTCTTTCTGCACTTCTCTTGCTGCTTTATGCACCCTTCTTGCTTCATTCTGCAGTTTCCAGGCTTCTTTCTGCACCTGTCTTGCTTCTTTCTGCCTCCTTGTTGTCTCTTCCTCACTCGTCTTCCCTCTGTATGTACCTTCTTGCCTGTTTCTGCATCTCATGTGCCTCTTTATGCACTTTTCTTGCTTCTTCCTACACCTCTGTTGCTTCTTTCAGCAATTCTCCTGCTTGTTTTTGCAAATCTCTTGTTTCTTTCTTTACCGCTGTTGCCTTTTTCTGCACTTCACTTGCTTTTTTCTGCAGCATTCTTGCCTCTTTTGGCACCTCTGTTGCTTCTTCCTGCACCCCTCTTTCCTCAATCTGCACCCCTCTTTCCTCTCTGTGCATCTTTCTACACTTCTCTTTCTGAACCATTCCTGCCTCTTTCTGTACCTCTGTTTCTTCTTTCTGTACTTATCTTGCCTCTTTCTGCACCCCTCCTGCCTCTTTCTGTACCTTTCTTGCCTCTTTGTACACCCCTCCTTCCTTTTTCGGCACCCATCTTGCTTTTTTTTGTACCTTAATTGCCTCTTTCTGCACTTCTCTTGCTTCTTTCTACACCTCTGTTGCTTCTTTCAGCAATTCTGTTGCCTATTTCTGCAGTTCTCTTCCTTCTTTCTGCACCTCTCCTGCCTCTTTTTGTACCGCTCTGGCCTCTTTCTGTACCTCTGTTGCCTTTTGTTGTACTCCTCTTGCTCTTTTTGCACCATTTACACCTATTTTTGCACCATTTTGTTGTACTCCTCTTGCTCTGGCTGAGATACCCGCCACCCCCTCTCAACACACTCCCCAAGGATGGGAAATCGGAAACAGTTCTGAACTTTTGGAAGACGGGAGGGAGTGACCCTCCCGGCCGTATTTATTAAAATATGAAACAAAATTAAAACATTAAAATAACAGTTTCGTATTATGTACAATTTCATTACCACATTGCGATGTTTGGCTAACCTTAACATATTCTCTAATACAAAGGTTCTCCTAGCCAAACTAACATCCTACAAAACATTAACTTGAAATTTTGAAATTGTACATCCAAACGTTTAAGGGCCAACGGCAAGGTCGTAACCGGTGTCAAGATCCCTAAACCAGAAATATCCCCCTCACTTGTGAGGAGCGACCGCACAGAGGTGTACCTCAAGTGCAACTACCAATTTCCCTTGACTTGACGGGGGCCCCAATAAACTCGACGCCACTTAAAGGTCGTCCGAGGACTCGTGTGAGGCATCTAGAAGGTAGCGTAGACCCCCTCCCAAACCCCACACAACTTACCACATCTGCCGTCGCAGATATCCTGGCCCCGGGAAATTCCCCAGGAGGGGGCTGTAACCCCTCCTACCCAGGAAGGGGCCTTGACCGCGTTTCCTTTCCTTTCGGCGGCCCATCCTTAGAAGGGACCGCCTACCCGTTGAGGGGCCAATGGCCACCTCCCTCGAGCGCTCCCATCTGTAATGGGTGACGCCCACTCATAGGGATCTTCCAATTAGTGCTCACCGATCATGACCTTACCGCCCGACCAAAATAAATACGACAATTCTAACTAAATTACTAAAATGACTAAATTACTAAAAGACAGTAACAAATAGCTTATCAACAAGCAAGATTACGGATCAACACTAGTGCAGGATTACTTTATTTGAGAACATACTATGAATTGACCATTCTTTATTGCATAATCAAACTTATCACGATAATCATCACAACCTGCAAGAATTAGCGTTACCACATCAAACTTTATTCAAAAACCACTCGCTGTCCTCAGGGGCTGGTGGGCGGGTCAAAATTGGCTCTTCGTTCCGTCTCGAGCTCACGTGCAGCGAGGGGGTGCAGCTTCAGAGCACAGGAACAAGAGGATGCGTTCTTGGCTTGTTGCTCCTTTTATCCGTCTTCAGGGCGGGCGTAAACCCGCCCCCACCTGCCCCTAGGGCGTGGCCGGCCGCGTCAGTGTCTAGGCCAGCCCACTCTAGGGCGGGAAAAAGCGCGCCCCGGCTACGCCGCTTCGGGCATACCAGCCGAGGCTCGCCTCCCGCCCAAAATTGGCTTCCCGGGGGGCTCGTGGTACTCCGCCATACGTTCGGGGGGACCGAATGGTCGCCCCTTTCCATATGGCTGAGATACCCGCCACCCCCTCTCAACACACTCCCCAAGGATGGGAAATCGGAAACAGTTCTGAACTTTTGGAAGACGGGAGGGAGTGACCCTCCCGGCCGTATTTATTAAAATATGAAACAAAATTAAAACATTAAAATAACAGTTTCATATTATGTACAATTTCATTACCACATTGCGATGTTTGGCTAACCTTAACATATTCTCTAATACAAAGGTTCTCCTAGCCGAACTAACATCCTACAAAACATTAACTTGAAATTTTGAAATTGTACATCCTAACGTTTAAGGGCCAACGGCAAGGTCGTAACCGGTGTCAAGATCCCTAAACCAGAAATATCCCCCTCACTTGTGAGGGGCGACCGCACAGAGGTGTACCTCAAGTGCAACTACCAATTTCCCTTGACTTGACGGGGGCCCCAATAAACTCGACGCCACTTAAAGGTCGTCCGAGGACTCGTGTGAGGCATCTAGAAGGTAGCGTAGACCCCCTCCCAAACCCCACACAACTTACCACATCTGCCGTCGCAGATATCCTGGCCCCGGGAAATTCCCCAGGAGGGGGCTGTAACCCCTCCTACCCAGGAAGGGGCCTTGACCGCGTTTCCTTTCCTTTCGGCGGCCCATCCTTAGAAGGGACCGCCTACCCGTTGAGGGGCCAATGGCCACCTCCCTCGAGCGCTCCCATCCGTAATGGGTGACGCCCACTCATAGGGATCTTCCAATTAGTGCTCACCGATCATGACCTTACCGCCACAGGCCGGATAGTTGACCGGCTATCCGGACCCCCCACACACTCCTACCTAAAGGTCATGTCTTAAAGTCCTCAGCCAAGCTATCAGGTCACCTATGAGTAACTCGTTCCCCACCCGGGACAAGTGAACACCATCCCCCAAATACATACTGTCCCCTTTAATACAACCATGCGAAATAGAATGCAGTGTACTTGAACGGAACAATCTACTCACTTTATTATTAATCTTCCTTACTGAATGATTCAGAGCAGAAACTGAAAGAGCCCCCCGCCACACTTTTCGTGGGATCATATGGGACCATGCAATCGTGCACCCTGGAACTCTTCTCGCTAACCAACTTACAGTGGAAAGCATCGCCTCAAGAAGAAGTCATCTACCAGCGGTCACCAAATCATTGCCCCCAAGATGTACTATGATTATAGCCGGCGGTGACCTCGTCCGCCCTACCAAACCCTCGAAAAATGATTGAAACTGGTCAATACAGAGCCCGCCCTTTCCGTAGAAGGACACACTGTACCCGTATTCCCCAGCCACGTGAATCATGTCACCTGCTTTGAATACGTCCGCGGCACGCCTCACGTATGAGTGGCCCACGACCCACACCTCCTTTTTCACAGCCGGTAATGTTTGACCGCTGGCCCGGTGCTGGGTCGACTGCATAGTCCGCCCGCCTCGTAGGCTTGCGCAACTGTAAACCCAACAAAAACAAGAAGCGTGAGTACATCATTACAGCTTCACAACATGTGCAACCGCACATACCTTTTATAACAGTTGGAGGACCAACGCCCCACACGTTTAACTTGTTCGATATTCAGACCCCTGGCTGTAGCCTCTGTAGCAGCCCCTATCCGAAAGGAATGGGTCCCAAACTCGCCGGGGTTCAAGCCCGCAGCGGAAATCGACATCGCAAGCACCCGCTGAAACTGAAACCTTGTCAGTGGGGTGGCGTCAGCGTGTCTCAACAAGGTCCCCCCCCATGATGCCACCCTTTGCGCTAAATATTCCTCTACGCAACTTACCGGGCACATGGAGGACCCGAGAATCCTTTGTATGATTATGCAGTCCCCCATCGCACCCTGATCGGTCTTGGACCTGACAAACGAGACAGTCATTGTCTCCCCTCTGACCTGAACGTGCTCTCGGCACAGTCCCCCCATCACATCCCGCTTGTTCCTCGCCACTAGCTCGCTTACCCGCATAGCCCCATGGAATGCCAGCGCAAAAGCGGCTCGGAACAACACTGTTTCATACTGGGATGAACACGTTGAAGGGAGTACCGATAATAACAGGGCCAGCCTATCCAGACCTATCGGGCGCCTTTCATCTACTCTGCGACCCTCAAGGCGTTGCCACCCACGTAGCGCTTTTTGTACAACGAAAGACGCTGTCGGGTCCTGGATCCCATAAGCCCTTGCCACAAAGGAAATGGCTGCCCGATGCCTCTGGGCCGTAGCCACTGATTTGCCTGCCTGATGTAAAGACAGCAGGAATTTTACTACCCACTCCTCCTGGCCCCAAAGCTCCCCTCTAGCAGTCCCCAAAAAGGACAAATAGGAACGGAACGCCCCTTCATATGCCTTCCTCGTCCTGGGTGCTAAACTCTCTCCCACGAGGTTTCGTAGTTCGGGGCACCGAGAGACCAGAGAGCTTCGGGAAAGGGTGCCGCCACCGGGTCCGCTGTGGGCAGAAAACCCCAGAAGGCCTGCATACGGAAACGAGAAAGCGCATCAGCCGCTTGGTTCATCACCCCCGGCACATGTCTTGCCTTAAATAGCACATTCAATTGCATACACAACAAAACAATTTCTTTGAGCAGTCTCAGAATCCATTTGCATCGTGCCGCCTGGCTATTGATACATCAACCACGGTCATGTTATCAGACCAGAACACCACAGAGTGATCTCTGAACCCCTCGGGCCAAGTTTTCAGGGCCACCAGAATGGGGAACAGTTCAAGAGAAGCAATGTTACTCGTCAGCCCACCCTCATGCCACCATGACGGCCATTTTTGAGCCGACCATTGTGTGCCAAATATGGCACCAAAACCAATGCTCCCTGCCGAATCTGTCCACAGCCCCAGCTCCTCGGAGGACACCGCCGGTTTGTTCCAGACAACTCGACCATTGAAATCTGCCAGAAATGCCAACCAAATGCGCATGTCCTGGCGAACCTCTGCCGAGAGCCTCGTGCGATGATGACCCTCCTTCAGGCCGACCATGGCCTGAGCGATCGAGCGGGAAAAGGGGCGGGCCATTGGCATTACTCTCAGGGCAAAATTCAACTGTCCCACCAATTGTTGTAATTGATGTAGCTTAACCTTGGACTCACTAATACACGTTTCCAGGGATGCCCTGAACCTTAGCACTTTGTCTCCCGGTAAACGAAAACAACCTTCCTCTGAGTCGAGCTCGATCCCTAGAAACTCGAGGCAAGTCGAAGGACCCACAGTCTTACCTGGTGCCAATGGCACACCAAAATGATTCATCAAGACACAAAATTCATTCAAAGCCTGACCACATTCCGGATCCCCGGCTGCCCCCAGAAACAAAAAGTCATCGAGATAATGCATAACCTGTTGAAACCCCGTCTTCCTTGTGAAGACCCATTGCAGGAAACAACTGAATTTCTCAAAATAGGCACAAGATATAGAGCATCCCATTGGCATACATCTATCCATGTAATAGTGACCCTGAAACATGAAACCAAGAAGACGCTGATCGTCTGGATGTACCGGGAGCAACCGGAACGCTGACTCGATATCAGATTTTGCCATCAGCGCACCGGGCCCTAGGCGATTCAATATGGCTACGGCCTCATCGAAAGATGCGTACCGCACCGAACACACTTCCGGGTCTATCGCATCGTTTTCGGAAAGACCACGTGGGGCTGACAAATTATGTATCAGCCGAAACTCACCCGGGTCCTTCTTGGGCACCACCCCTAAGGGGGAACAAACAAAGTTAGCAGCCGGTGGCACATTAAATGGACCGGCGACTCGACCTCGAGCCACCTCCTTCCCAATCTTCTCCTGTACCACGGTCGTATGTTGCAAGACTGATATTTAGTTTTTACATTTCGCTACACCCTGAAACTCCCCCACTGGGATGCGGAAACCATATGAAAACCCGTTCCGCAACATCCCAGCGGAAGCGTGATCCGGGTATTCGCTGAGCCAAGGAATCATTGCCATGGTATCAATCGGAGTAGGTAAAGGTGCCCCTCGGACTATTTCAGACCTGTTTGGCGCCTCCTCTACCCCCGTTATCACCCGTTTTGGCTCTGCACATGGACTCAGGATGGGATGATTGCCCACACCCACCACATTCGTGCCTAAATTTGCATGACCCCTGGGGCCTCGTACATTTACCCTTGTTAAAGTTCCAACAAATCCCCCTTTTACCCGTGGTGCCGTTCGGCCTCGAGTGGTAGTCGTTACTCGTACCTGATCGAAAAGGCGTCCCAGCATATTGGCGGGAGGATTCGCCCACACTACTCCCTACCAATGGCAAATTCAACATACCAGTATCCTCCATTTTTGACCATGACACAGAATCGTAACAATCCCAAGTTAAGTTTTTATCATGTTCTTTCGCTTTTCTGAAGATATTATCGTAACAGAACCACTGATTTCCCCCATATGATACAGAATACCCCATGATCCGTGACTGATAAATCGGCAATTCGGACAGTAACTCGGGCCTACGTTCACCCAGGATGGATGTAAAAATCCCCCACGCTTTGCCCCAATTGCCAATGTTTTCATTTACCTTAAAGGCGGCCATCTTTGCGCGCCAAACACTCGGATGCATGAGTTCCTTTTGGCTCTTAACATGCTCCATCTCATAATGATCGGTAAGCAACAAGAAGATGTTTACATACTCATCTGCCCATATCTTCTCTTTAATAGCCATAGGGACATGTTGACCCAACTTTTCCCTCCGTGAAGGTGCAGACTCATCCCTCGCAATGGGCAATGACCGCTTACCTGAACCAGGAGCTGTATCTGCGGCTGAGCCTGTCCCAGGTGGTTTTTCTACTGCCGCAGCCGGCGCGATAACTGGCGATGCTGCCTTCGCCGCCTCCCTCGTTTCGCGCAGTTGCTTCATCAATACCCGTGCGTCGTCAGCCGTGGCGCCCTCGCTATCTTTACCCAACCACGCTGCTAATTGTGCTGCCAGCTCGGGCGGCATATCCTCCCCGGACACGGGGGTGACCACTACGGGAATCGGATTCCCCTCTGCCGGCACCGGAGTTGGCCCTTCGAGTGGGGTATAGGGAACCGGGACGTCTCCCCCAGCTGCTCCCCTTCTGGGCCTCTTGCCTTTTCCTCCCGGAGCTGTTCCTGCCAAAGGACGTTTCGGTCCCCCTTCCCCGTCCTTATCCGCCATTCGCTTCTTTAGGTCGGTCACTTCTTTCATAAGAATACGCAGCATCTGGTCGGTAGTCATTCGCTTTCCAACTTTCTTAGGCATTCTCCAACAGAGTATCTGTAAGACAAACAAGAAAGATTAACACGCTCAAAATTGGCTCTTCGTTCCGTCTCGAGCTCACGTGCAGGGAGGGGGTGCAGCTTCAGAGCACAGGAACAAGAGGATGCGTTCTTGGCTTGTTGCTCCTTTTATCCGTCTTCAGGGCGGGCGTAAACCCGCCCCCGCCTGCCCCTAGGGCGTGGCCGGCCGCGTCAGTGTCTAGGCCAGCCCACTCTAGGGCGGGAAAAAGCACGCCCCGGCTACGCCGCTTCGGGCATACCAGCCGAGGCTCGCCTCCCGCCCAAAATTGGCTTCCCGGGGGGCTCGTGGTACTCCGCCATATGTTCGGGGGGACCGAATGGTCGCCCCTTTCCATTCTCCTGCTTGTTTTTGCAAATCTCTTGTTTCTTTCTGTACCGCTGTTGCCTTTTTCTGCACTTCACTTGCTTTTTTCTGCAGCATTCTTGCCTCTTTTGGCACCTCTGTTGCTTCTTCCTGCACCCCTCTTTCCTCAATCTGCACCCCTCTTTCCTCTCTGTGCATCTTTCTACACTTCTCTTTCTGAACCATTCCTGCCTCTTTCTGTACCTCTGTTTCTTCTTTCTGTACTTATCTTGCCTCTTTCTGCACCCCTCCTGCCTCTTTCTGTACCTTTCTTGCCTCTTTGTACACCCCTCCTTCCTTTTTCGGCACCCATCTTGCTTTTTTTTGTACCTTAATTGCCTCTTTCTGCACTTCTCTTGCTTCTTTCTACACCTCTGTTGCTTCTTTCAGCAATTCTGTTGCCTATTTCTGCAGTTCTCTTCCTTCTTTCTGCACCTCTCCTGCCTCTTTTTGTACCGCTCTGGCCTCTTTCTGTACCTCTGTTGCCTTTTGTTGTACTCCTCTTGCTCTTTTTGCACCATTTACACCTATTTCAGCACTTCTGTTACTTCTTTCTGCACTTTTCTTCCTTCTTGTTGTACCTCTCTTCCTTCTTTTTGCACCACACTTACCTTTTTCAGCACCTCTGTTCCTTTTTCTGCAGATCTCTTGCCTCTTTCCTCATACCCTCTCTTCTCTTTCTGTGCACCTCTTGCCTCTTGCGTACCCCTAATCACTCTGTCTGGACCTTTTCTGCCTCTTTCTGCACCTCTCTTGCCTATTTCTGAACCACTGTTGCCTCTTTCTGTACTTTTCTTGCTCTTTCTGCACCCATTCTGCCTCTTTCAGTGTATAGGAATTATGTAGAGTGAGATTATGTGTTACGGAGAGTAATTAAGTGGTATGGTAGTCTGTGTTGTGGAGTGGTAACGTCAGGTTTAGTCTTCCTCATTTCAACTATGAACTCAGTGCGACAAAAAAAGAAAGAATCACTAAGGAGCACTTCTGGACATAGTCAGAGGTATGAGCACGACCACTGAAATTATGAAACTGTTTGGCTGCACTAACTTTCGCACAATTATACATTTTCTGCATTAGCCACATAATTCATCATCTGCTCCCTAATCAGCAGATTTGAGCAAAAAAAGCCTTGTTGTTAGCTCAAATGGCTCAAACGTAACCAAAAATGCAGCACCAAATGTTATAGCGTGGTGAAAGGCCCTTTGCAAACCTAGAATGCTCACCTGTTACTTATTGCTAAATGTGGGTGTTAAATTGGTACTAATTGTGTGCTAATAAACACAAGAGGAAATGGTCGGTCAAGTGTGTGTTGCTGTACTAGAAACTTGAGAAAACTAGAGTGTGTGAATTGACCTCCTACACAGCACCATAGTGTAGTTATAAATTCACTACCAGGCGTGTTTTTATGTTTAACACTCAGACATCTTCCATTAAACATATTTTTGTCTAAGTCGTTAATCTTAATTCATCACCACAGCACTGCACCACACACCCAGAAGACTATTCTTGAGTAACAGCTTGGCTAGAGATTTCGATCTCACATCCATATCCGCACCATCTTTTAATGGGTTGGGCGGCTGGTTGGATGTACTAACAAACATCCCATATGATGAAACTCCGCCAGAAGGGTGGTCTGATGGGAATATCTCAGTCAGCTGTAATACTCTTCACCATTCACACACTCTAGTTTTCTCAAGTTTCTAGTACAGCAACACACACTTGACCGACCATTTCCTCTTGTGTTTATTAGTTGTTGTTGGGAAATGGAATGGTAGGTTGTTAAATATATTCTCTTGACCTTCATTACATTCTGTTTTTTGACTAATTGTGTGCTAGCCACTCTTGCTTCCTTCTGCATCTCTTGCCTCTTTCTAGATTTCTGTTGCTTCTTTCTGCACATTTCTTTCTTTTTCTGTACTTTTCTTGCCTCTTTCTGCAAATCTCTTCCTCTTTCTGCAACTCTATTCTCTCTTTTTAAACCTCTGGTGGTTCTTTCAGCACTTCTTTTGCTTCGTTCTGCACTTTACTTGCCTCTTTCTGTACACTTCTAGCCTCTTTCTGCACCTCTGTTGGTTTTTTCTGAACTGCTCTAGCTTCTTCCTGCATCTCTGTTCCATATTTTCGCATCTCTCTTTCCCTTTTCTGTACCACCTCTCCTCTGTCTGCACCTCTCATGCCACAGTCTGCCCATCTGTTTCCTCTCTCTGTACGTTTTTTGCCTGTTTCTGCAACTCTCTTGCCTCTTTCTGCGGTTCTCTTGCCTCCTTCTGTACATCACTTGCCTCTTTTTGTACCTATTGGTTCTTTTGCACTGTTCCTGCTTATTTCTGTACATTTCCTGCACATGTCTGCACCCCTCTTGCCTCTTTTTGCCTTTTTCCTGTTTCTTCCCCTCTCTTTCCTCTGTCTCCACCTCTGTTCCCTCTCTTCTGTACCTCTTCTGCCTGTTTCTGAAACTCTCTTGCCTCTTTCTGCAGTTAGCTTGCCTCCTTCTGCACCTCTGTTTCTTCTTTCTGCACTTCTCTTGCTGCTTTATGCACCCTTCTTGCTTCATTCTGCAGTTTCCAGGCTTCTTTCTGCACCTGTCTTGCTTCTTTCTGCCTCCTTGTTGTCTCTTCCTCACTCGTCTTCCCTCTGTATGTACCTTTCTTGCCTGTTTCTGCATCTCATGTGCCTCTTTATGCACTTTTCTTGCTTCTTCCTACACCTCTGTTGCTTCTTTCAGCAATTCTCCTGCTTGTTTTTGCAAATCTCTTGTTTCTTTCTGTACCGCTGTTGCCTTTTTCTGCACTTCACTTGCTTTTTTCTGCAGCATTCTTGCCTCTTTTGGCACCTCTGTTGCTTCTTCCTGCACCCCTCTTTCCTCAATCTGCACCCCTCTTTCCTCTCTGTGCATCTTTCTACACTTCTCTTTCTGAACCATTCCTGCCTCTTTCTGTACCTCTGTTTCTTCTTTCTGTACTTATCTTGCCTCTTTCTGCACCCCTCCTGCCTCTTTCTGTACCTTTCTTGCCTCTTTGTACACCCCTCCTTCCTTTTTCGGCACCCATCTTGCTTTTTTTTGTACCTTAATTGCCTCTTTCTGCACTTCTCTTGCTTCTTTCTACACCTCTGTTGCTTCTTTCAGCAATTCTGTTGCCTATTTCTGCAGTTCTCTTCCTTCTTTCTGCACCTCTCCTGCCTCTTTTTGTACCGCTCTGGCCTCTTTCTGTACCTCTATTGCCTTTTGTTGTACTCCTCTTGCTCTTTTTGCACCATTTACACCTATTTCAGCACTTCTGTTACTTCTTTCTGCACTTTTCTTCCTTCTTGTTGTACCTCTCTTCCTTCTTTTTGCACCACACTTACCTTTTTCAGCACCTCTGTTCCTTTTTCTGCAGATCTCTTGCCTCTTTCCTCATACCCTCTCTTCTCTTTCTGTGCACCTCTTGCCTCTTGCGTACCCCTAATCACTCTGTCTGGACCTTTTCTGCCTCTTTCTGCACCTCTCTTGCCTCTTTCTGAACCACTGTTGCCTCTTTCTGTACTTTTCTTGCTCTTTCTGCACCCATTCTGCCTCTTTCAGCACCTCTGTTACTTTTTCTGCCCTTCTCTTCCTTCTTTCTGCACTCTTCCTGTCCCTTTCTGTATCTCTCTTATCTCTGTGCACCTCTCCTACCTCTTTCTGCAACACTATTGTCTCTTTTTGCACCTCTGTTACTTCTTTCTGCTCTGCTCTTGCTTCTTTCTGCACCTCACTTGCCTCTTGTTTGCACTTGTCTTGGTTCTTTTTAAACCTCTGTTGCTTCTTTCAGCAATTCTCTTGCCTCTTTCTGTATCCTTCTTCCCTCTTTATGTAACTCTCTTGCATCTTTCTACACCTCTCTTCCCTAGTTTTGCATCACTCTGGCCTCTTTCAGCACCTCTGTTGCTTTTTTTACAGATCACTTGCCTCTTTCTGCACTCCTCTTTTCTCTTTATGTACCCTAGCTTCTTTCTGCATACCTGTTCCCTCTTTATTTATTTTACTTTATTTATGGACTTTGTAAAGTGCCTGAATCACCCCCCGGAGGAGTATCTCTGCATTATGATGAAGCTACTAGTGGGCTGAAGAGAAAAGTTAAAACAAGGTGGTCTTAAGATGTTTCCTGAAAGCGCGGATAGTCAGGGCATTGTCTCAGGTGTATGGGAAGCTAGTTACAGTACAGGGGAGCGAGGTAGGAAAAAGATTTCCCACCTAACCTCGTTTTCCTAACCCAGGGAACTAAGAGAAATGATTTGTTGCCTGACCTGAGGGTCCTAGAGGGAGCATAAGGCTTAAGTTTGACAGAGATATAGAGAGGGCCTTTATTTCTGTACCTTTACTGCCTGTTTCTGCACCTCTATTACCTCTTTCTATACCTCTGTTGCTTCTTTCTGCCCTTTTCTCGCCTCTTTCTGCATGTCTGTTGCTTCTTTCTGCACTTCTATTGCCTCTTTCTGCACCTCTATTACTTCTTTCTGCACCTCACTTGCCTCTTTCAGCACCTCTGTTACTTTTTTCTATAGGTCTCTTGCCCCTTTCTGCATCTCACTTGCCTCTTTCAGCACCTCTGTTGCTTTTTTCTGCAGATCTCTTGCCTCTTTCTGTATCTCTGTGCTCTCTTTCTGCACCTCTCTTGCCTCTTTCTGCATCCCTGTTCCCTATTTCTACACCTTTCCTGCTTGTTTCTGTACTTCTTTTGCCTCTTTGAGTACCTTTGTGGCCTCTTTCTTCACTTTTCTTGCCTCTTTATACACCCCTTTTGCTTCTTGCTGTACATCTCTTGCTTCTTTCTGCACCTCACTTGGCTCTTTCAGCACTTCTCTATCTTTTTTTTTGCAGATCTCCTGTCCCTTTCTATACCTCAATTTTCTCTTTCTTCACCTCTCTTGCCTCTATCTGTACCCCTGTTCCCTCTCTCTGCACCTTTTCTGCCTGTTTCTGTACGGCTCTTCCCTCCTTCTGTACCTCGGTTGCCGCCTTCTGTACGTCTCTTCTGTATGTGCCTCTTTCAGCACCTCTGTTACTTCATTATGCACATCTCTCCTTTCTTTCTGCACCCACTGCCCCTTCCTGTACCTATTTTGCCTGTTTGTGAACCCCTCCTAACTTTTTCGGCACCTGTTATGTTCCATATAGGTAGCCTAATATAGGCCCGGGTAATATCATACACCTTCACATATATATTATATCCCTTACACTACAAAATAATGAGCCTTTTAGGATTGAACCTTTACCTAGTTCTAGTCCTTGGTGCAGGAGGTTTTCTCCCTGAACAATAGTGCCCTATAACTTCATCAATAGACTCACACCATAATGAATATTCATAAGGGTTCTTAGAAACCAGACTGCGGATACACTACCTGCATACTATCTACGTACAAAGTTCATCCCATACGTCATCCTCAAATCCAACAATGGCTAACACAAGAAACAAGGGGCAAAGAAACCCTCGATACTTTCTGTATAAATACAGCACATCTTGCTAGTGTTAGCTAGAGGAGACCGAGACTTCCCAGCCGATACATTGACCAGAGATGCTGAGGCTCCTACATGCAGACACTCCAGCTGACAGTGGTCTAACACATCCCTTGTGAGGTGTCCAACCGAGACCAGCACAGGGTCCCGCCCTCTATCACTTCAGGTGATTGCTTTGACTAAATCCTAGAGGGATTCTTGGTTTTACACCTACTGACACGCTAGGTACACTTAAGAACATCTAGATAGGCATCATAGGAGTAGTGCTTCTTCTCTTATCATGCATTTTATATTCATTTATGTATTCATGATCATTGCAAGATGGTAGAACTGTATTTTCCTTTTATATTCACTGTACTGCTAATCATATGTATCTGCTACTGTTGAACGGTTGTTGCAGTACTTATATTTTACACTAGAAGAACAACTGTGCAATACATTTTTATTGTAACACGCCCAACTGTTTCTTCTGTGTAACTCTCTGAGACCAAATAAGTGAGCACGAGTGGCCGAGCGAAGAATAGTAAATTTTTTCCATGATCCTGGGGGATCAGGGTTGTCATGTTGTAAGGTTGCCATAAACTATTGTCTCCCCGATAACAGGAGATTCCAGTGGTACTGTGAGCTAGCTAAAACAGATAGGCTAACATTTTCAGTGGGGTTGCTCAGAGTCAGTCTGCCACCAAGCCCACAGTTTATGTTATCCAGAATGCTCAGATCTTGTATAGGTAATATAGGAACTACACAATATTGTGCCCAATGTTGGTTGAGTACTTATTTAACAGTAGAATCCGAGTAGTTCAGTTGTGCTAATTCTCAGAGACCCCTACTCACAAAACACCAGAGACATCTGGAGTGGGTGGGCACAAACTCGCTACAGCTGCGTGGGCGAAAAATCCATTTTATTAGCTGTTGGTTAATCAAGCTTGATGGACACAGCATTCCTAAAATTGTGCAATAAAACCTTATCTTAGTTCCCTTGAAAAAACATCTTTGTTACAAAGTGACTGAGGACAAAAATAACCCAGTAGTAAATCTACATTACATATCTCAGCCAGAGAAGAAGCGGTGAATGCAATTCAAAACATACCTAAATTCAGACATACGATCACACTAAAACTATTAGAAATGTTGTTACAATCTTGAGGTGGCATAGTAGCTTTCATGATTGAGGCACACAAATCAAATAAAAGAGGATTTTATTCATGGGTTACATTCCCAACAGCTGATGCAAAACACAGCCATTTCACTACAATACAGCAGGAGATGGATCAGTGGGATATGGCCCATTCGAGGACATAGAGGTTTCACTCATGTACCAGGGACACTTATACTAGTTTAAAGGCGCCCTACCCCACATAAGAAGTAGAGCAATATTAGGCCTGCTTGGAGGAAATTGGGCAACATGACCAATATTATAGCCTACACAGCACATCCATACATTGAAACATTGCCACCAGGAGACTTACTCATACAACACAAAGATTGCTGCCTTCTCTGAACTCACCGCTGTGTCTTACCACCTGGCCATAACGCTACTTCTCGCAGCCCCTGCTTCGCGGGTGCGGCTCGTTGGTTTTGGAACTCTGCTGGCCCTGACTCCTTGGGAACCGGAGGACTTTGCTAACACTGCCTGCCTTACACACGGACAGAGGCGGGACTGCGAGGACCAGCCTGCCCAGCGGTGCTGATCGACCGCAGCTGGTCCTCTTCCCACCCCCTCCTGCCTAAAAGATCGTGCAGCGCCTGTGTCCGGTGGGTGCCTGTAAAGGATTGCTGCCTTCTCTGAACTCACCGCTGTGTCTTACCATCTGGCCATAACGCTACTTCTCGTGGCCCCCACTTCGTGGGGGCCGCTCGTTGGTTTTGGAACTCTGCTGGCCCTGACTCCTTGGGAACCGGAGGACTTTGCTTCCACTGCCTGCCTTACACACGGACAGAGGCGGGACTGCGAGGACCAGCCTGCCCAGCAGCGCTGAGCGGCCGCAGCTGGTCCTCTTCCCGCCCCCTCCTGCGACTCCTCCCATAAAAGGAGTAATAGCAATGCGCACACGGGACGGGCGCGGGACCAAGCACGGGGCTAAGCCCGGGCAAAGGGCGGGCCCGTTATAGCCCGTTAGAGGCCGTGTAAGGCCGGGCTGGGCCACCCCCCTAACTCCGGACCTTTTGTTGTACCCATAAGTAGGTGTTTGGTTCACTGTAGTGTTATACGTTTTTGTCATACCAGGAATGCTTATATCGCTGAGTCCTGTGGGTCAGTTATTAATCCTAATAAATATGAGTACGAGAGGGACCAGAAGTAAAACTGCTGCGGGGGGGCTGCCACAATCTGGAACATTAGACAACTTCCTTCTAAGGGCTAATTCCTTTATTGATCAGGAAATCTCTTCCTTGGAAGGAAGAGTATCCCAAGACCTAGTGCTTGCAAAAATATCCTCTATGGGTCAGTTTGCCACAGCCAAAACTCCCGAACAATCTAAGGTCCGGGATACCCAAGAAACCCCTACAACATCCAATGCAGACATTCACGCCCATAGACAGAGCCTACCTGCTATGGTAGACTTATCAGTCTCCCATCTTTCACTAGATCCTCAACTAAGTGTAGACATGAATAACACCCAAGATCTAGTTGATATTACTCCTCCTATTGATCTGAGTAACACCCAGCTGAAGTCCAGGAGGAAGGGAGCCATTCCAAAAAAAACTATTCTCCAAAAACCTAACCCCAAAAATAAAAGAGATAGGGGTAAACAATCTAGAAAGGCCCCCGGCCTCTGACCAAAACCTGTCCATTGCCATTGATCCCCCTGGTATCTTTCCTACAAACGAAGCAACCTCCAGTGTGATCACAGGAGGTGCAGACATTTCTGATAGGATTAGTGTCAGGGATGACGAGGTAAACATTGCACTCCTACCTAGGATTTCTGAACTTTTTAAACTCTACCTCACCCCCATCGACACAAGATTAGCTTGCATTGAAAAACAGTTAGCTGACATGTGCGATGCCCAAAAAAAAGTAAATCCAAGGGGGTCCAATAAAGTAGGGGGAACTAACTCAAGCACAAACCCAGTCAAACCCGCTGCCCCTGTTATAAAAAAATCTTTAGCAACTGTGACCAATACAGATTCCAAGTCTGATTCCATCGCCACGAAGGCAATAGCACCCAAAACACAAACCCGTGTTACCCCGTTGAAAGAGGGGCCCTCTCTCCCCAGGGACCACACGTTGCAGGCAAATAAGATCAGTAATGGCAGCGGCCCACATAGGAGACGACCGATTAACTTGCCTCCTGAGGCAAGCCCCTATGTGGTGGTCATGACGGGGATCCCTGAACTGAGTGAAGTTGAGGAGGAACCCAATTGGTCCTTAAAAAACAAAGTTCAGCATTGGTTAAATACAAACAGGCCCCTACCTCTAAACCTTACTAGTAAGATCTTGACAGTGCGTAGGGTAGCATGGGTGGGATATGAAAGAAAAACGGTAAAGGGTGATTGCATATTAGTTAATTTCGTGGACCCCCATACTGTTGAATATATATGCAACTGGAACACTCAGGATAGCTATGAGGGGATCGCAACACAACGCCTCTCCTATTTCTATCCCCCCAGGAGCGGATCAACATGTAATTGGAATAATGACAGTAACTGGTACACAGTAGGGCGTCCCTCTAGGAATGAAAATTGGGGCACTTGGGGTGTACAAGGCTCTAGGGAACAAGAATACAGGGGCAACTGGGGTGGCCTACCGACCGCCTACAGGTTTAGTTGCCTAGATATGGTGGACTGACAGCTACATTTTAGTAATTCCTCAGTGGGGGGGGGTGATGGATCAAAAAGTCACCAGGAAGGTAACAGAAGGGCACTGTGAGCCCATTATTCCCACTATTCCCAGGCCGAGCAAAGAATATTGCCCTTCCATTATTAAGAGAAATTCTCCCTCCCGCGACAAAATAATTCTGCAGCCTATGTCCGGCTTGGGTGGTTCAGATGTAAATGGGACGATTAATTGTCCTAATGCAGACCTTTGCGATAGGGGCTCCATTTCCCTCCTTTCATGGAACTTGGCTGGTATAGCTAACAAACTGGACTCCCCTGACTGGGGGACATTCATAGACTCACAGGATGTATGCCTCTTCCAAGAGACATGGGCAAGAGAGGACCATCGGCGTGTAGGATTTGACACATTCTCAATTGGGGCGAATTGGAAGGGGAGGGGCTGCCCGTCAGGTGGATTACTTATTTGGGTGGCTTCCCACTTGGGCTGTAAAGCAAGGGTTTTATCAACGAACTCATTAGACGCTCAATGTGTACTCCTAGAATGGTCTGATTTAATTAAATTGGCTTTGATAAATGTCTATTCAAGACCAGTGGGTATAACAAAAGTTTCTAGTACCATCGAGGAACTAGTGCTGTTTTTGAGTACCCTCCCCAAGGACACTCCATACGTGGTTGGGGAGATTTTAATTGCCAATTTGAGCCCCTTCCATCATTTTTAGAAGGTACATCCAATGAGGAAGAAGAACAATGGGGAATCCCGAAACTCGCTGGCCCACCTGTGAAGTCTTGGTCGCCATTAGCAATGCAAATTACTTGCCTAACTCTAGCGAATTCTCTAAGGGCTTGCAATGGTCTGGTGAGTGGCTACATACCACCTAAACCCACTTTTAACAAACAAGGGCACAACTCTAGACTGGATTATATATTCGTGGAAATCTCCGAATGGGACAGAATTGTGGACTTTAATGTAATACCTCGAGCCGACAGCGACCACAATGCGCTGATTTAAAAAATTCTTACCCCGGGCTTAACCACACAAAAACAGGGTGGCGGTGATTGTGCAGACCCGAGATTGATTTTATCTACAAACCGGCATAGAGTTCGCTGGTCTAAAATTGCAGGAAATCCCCAGGACACCCAGAGGCTGTATGCAAAGGTTGTTCCTGTTTTGCAAAAAGTCGGCAACCTTATGTCCCACCCTTTCTCGCCTGAGGAGACTTATAGAGAACTTGGCGTACCATCTGAGATGTGCACCATTTTAGCTGATGTTCTGAACCCGGAGCAGAAGCAGCATAAAGGTAAAGGTAGGGGGACTAGTGCCCCATGGTTTAATGCTGCCCGTAGAAAGGCTAAAACCGATCTACTTGCGGCGATGAAGCAGCAGCATAACATCTCCCTGCTAAGAACTAAGAGAAGGGAGTACAAATGCCTCATTGCCAACTCCAAGACTGAATGGGACTATAGTATATGGGCAGACATGACAGATGCGCTCAAAAACCAAGACACCAGGAAATTTTGGCAGATCGTCAAAAACGGCTCAGCTGACCCCGCTCCGGCAGTGGAGGCTAACATCGCACCCAGTGTGTGGGAGGACCATTTCAGATCCCTATACACCGAGGCTGACATGGTCCCCGATCAGGCGCAAGTAGATTTGATGACAGGCACGACCACTACGCCACTTCTGGACACGGATAAAATTAGTCTGGCAGAAGTAGGCGCAGCTATTGCTAGACTTGCTACTGAAAAAGCACCTGGGCTGGACAAACTCCCTGGCGACCTATTTAAAAGCGAACCCACGATCTGGGCCCCATATCTACAGGTTCTATTTAACGCAATCCTGGAGGGGATGCCGGTGCCTGTTACTTGGCTGGGGGCAGAGATTGTACCCATCTTCAAGAAGGGCTCTTCTCTGCTCCCAGCCAACTACAGGCCTATTAGTCTAATAGACATCCCCCAAAAAATCTTCGCTAGGCTGATCTTGGATCGTTTACTAGAATGGACCGAAGATCACTCAGTCCTGAGCCCATACCAGGCAGGTTTCAGGAACAAAGTGTCCACTGTAGACCAAGTCTTTCGACTTTCCATGATATTTTGGAAAACGGTACAACTGGAGGGTGGCAGCCTCTACACTGTATTCGTTGACCTAAGAGCGGCCTTCGATCTAGTACCGCGCATGAAACTTTGGTCCGTGCGCTCTGGTCTGGGGGTCCCACAATACTTATTAACTATGATTATCAGACTACACACTGATAATTACGCCAAAGTAAGATGTGGCCGGGAAGGGACACTCTCCAACAAATTCCCCGTTGACAGGGGGTTAGGCAGGGCTGTGTACTGGCACCTACCCTGTTCTGCCTCTTTGTCAACGGGGTAATAGCACACTTGAATGGTGTTGAGAATGCTGATGCTCCCAAACTTGGAGGCAGCAGAGTGCCCGCAATCATGTTTGCGGATGACACCCAAGTCTCCAATGGGAATTCAGCACGTTCTCGGCGGATATCAGGCTTTTTGTAAAGATCACGGCCTAGAGATCAATGCTTTGAAGACCAAATATATGGTCTTCAACCCCCCATCTAGAGTTCGCCCGAACCCTTGTATTGGATCTAATAAGCTGGAGAGGGTCCGAACCTTTGACTATTTAGGGATTACCCTAAACAAAAAAATGTCATGGGCACACCAACGGGAGAAAGCGCAATTAAAGCTGGCCCAAATAGCAGGCGGAATTACCAAACTAGTCGCCAAGAATAAATCCACCTTTAAGCTGGTGGGTCCCGCCCTAGAGATTTATAGAGCACAAGCCAGGGGAGTGGCTATGTATGGTAGTGAACTTTGGGGCCACACGTGTAACCGGGATCTTGTAGTAACCGAGAACAATTTTATCAGACAGCTCCTACTACTACCTTCTAGCAACCCCTTGCTGCCTATTAGACTCGATCTGGCTTTGAGACCTCTGGACGAAGACATGGGCCTGCGGCCCTTGTTATTCTGGCGTAGGATCTGGACAGTTCCTGAGTTAGCCAACTATAGGGTGGAACTGCAAGAAATTCTCACTTTCCCAAACATCGGGAAAATCCCTTGGTTAAATTTCATTAAGAAAGAACTAATGAAATTGGGGATTCCTACCCTATGGCTTAACCCGCTTAGATCTTGTCCCGGGGTTACACGGAGGCAGCTTATTACCCTGTACCAGGAAAGTAAATTTGCTATCCATATGCAGGGAACTTCCCCTGGCACCCTAACGTCATCTTTTTTAATAATTAAGGACAGATATAGGTTTGAAATCATCCTAGACATTATAGCCCCAACATCAATTAGGAAATTGTATCTCCAATGGAGGTATGGTAGCTTACCGCTATGCGCCCCCACCAGTAAATGGGCCGACTCATCCCCGTTTTATTGCCCCGTATGCAAATCCGACCAAGAAACTGAAAATGGATTGTCCTATTATGCAAAAACGTGGGTTTTTCCCGCTGCCTGCAAGCATACAGGGTTCTAAAGACTGATCTATCTGGCCACATTGTTTTTGCTTTAGCCAAATATTTGGGGTCTGTCTGGCACAAGAGGAGATATCTTCTAAATGGGGACTTACGAAAAAATTGCTTTAATGGAAAATCCTGAGTTAGTTAGACCAAGAGTGTCTATATTTGTATAACGTTTTTATATGTTTTTATGATTGTATATATCGTAATATTTACTGTTTTTTATTCATTGTTATCTGTACCTTTTATGGCACATGATGCCAAAATAAAGATGATGATGATGACAAAGATTTGATAAAAATTTACAGAAACCTAATGCAATTCATCATGAGGACTATCACAGTCCAACCAGCAACAGTTGCAACAAATGGAGCTCAATTTCAGGGTACAGCAACTAAAATCACACCACAAACGTTACACGCGGTAATGGGCAAATGGCACACGAAACGTGAACAAATGCCATTCTGGGTAGCTTAGAAAATAACTCAGCTCGAGGCAGTATTCCCGAATACTGCCCCATTTGCCCAAATAGAGATTTGTACCACTTGAGGTACAGTCTTTGCTGCCATTTATACCAGGACTCATGGTATTTCTTTTATTACCGGTGATACCAGATGTACTAAGACAAATACAGAACAAGTACAGCGCAGAGCCTGCTCTGAACTTAGGGATGAAGTTACTGCATAACTATGACCAGGTATCAGTCATAATACTAGCTAATATTAAAGGGGAAACAGCATCAGTGGATATCCGCCAATGCTTAAGGGAGTTCAGTCCGTTACATCAACAACAAAAATTGAACCTGGGATTGCAGAATTGGGCAATGACAGTTTGGGTGGTAAGCTTTAAAACTGATGGACATTCCTGAAAAGGATACTTCTAATCAGACACCTAATTCTTCTAAAAATAAGTGGGATAATAAAAACAACAACATAACAGAGAAAAGAGATCTCAATCCCGAGGCATATCTCCTCCACAGGAGCCCTCAGAAAAGAGGTACAATCTCAGGAATAGGGATAATATTAGGAAACCTGACAGGTATCAGGGTACTGATACACGTTCCTCTTGAACCTTTGGGGGCTTGACAAAAAGCTCTGAGAGAGATGGACGGTCAGAACACAAAGAAGAGCTTACAAAGTCCAGAGACAAGCAGCACATTCAAGACTATACTTCAAAAAAAGAAGAAAAGTAAAAATCAAAACCTCAGTGAAAACACCACATACGAGGATGAGCGTCCCACATAAGGTAAATGAAATAACACTCCAGATGGAGGGGGACAAGCCCAGGAAATGTAATGGTATTTTTGGGGAGAACCTGTCATCTGGATATGACATCCTATTAGCTGAACAAGATTGTCCACCAGCATTCGTTATGGAGTGCCATGGGGGGAAGATATCATTTTTCCAGCTTTCTCCAACCTTGTTCCGATTAATATTAAACACATATATGTGCGGGAGTGGGCAGTTGCCTTAGCTCCAGCATTATACAAAATGCCGGATTGGAAGAGGATTCAACCCAACACATGATCCCATTAAAAATGTCACCAAATGCAGAGACAATATCCAACTAAGCAAGGAGCTAAAAAACAGGTCAGGAAGATCTTAGGTCAACTTGAATATCAAGGGGTCATTGAAACATGCACCTCACCAATGAACAATCCTTTGTTTCCCATATCAAAACAGGACAACCCGTATTGTCTAGGTAGATTACAGACACTTAAACACCTGCACAAAGACATCCGCTGTCCAAAATGCACACAGTGCCACATTAATGACTTACATTTTGCAGAAAAAATACAAAACTACACTTGATATCTCAAATGGATTTTTCTGGCAAAATATGGGCCTGAAAGCAGGTATTTGACCACATTCTCAGGGTTGGGGTCCTAGTGCCAATTTTGTCATCTCCCTCAAGGATATAAGAATAGCCCGGGGGTATTTTCAGCAAGAGTAACTGAGCTACTCCAAAATTTTGATGAGGAAGCATTGTCCTATGTGGATGATATTTATCTGATGGAGGAGGACTTAGAAAGGATCTTGACCAGGGTGAACACCATAATTATGGGATTCGCCTCTGAGGGCAACAAATGTAACTTAAAAAAATCAAAAATCACCCACCTCAATGTCTTCTTTTTAGGGTATGAGCTTTCAAGTGAAGGGAAAATTCTGGCAGCTAACTTTTTAGAAAAGTGTGCATCGCTTCAACTTCCAAAATCATTGAAAAATTTACAATCAATACTGGGATTCCTATATTTCGGCAGAACATACATTTTGGATTACGCGGAAAGAGAAAAACCTTTGTACGACTTAATAAAATCTGACTTTTCAGTTTGACAACGGACACAGAAACACACAAACATTCTACATTCACTACAAGAAGACATGATAGCTTCAAAACACTTACAGATGTGGGTAAATGTACACAACTTAGTGAGCCGTGTAATTGCAGTTCAATGCGGGTACACTTACCCTATACCTTCAATGAAGGCGAAACAGTACCAATCGCTTACAAATCACACCTGGACACACAAGCAGAAATGCGTTTCACTTCAGCAGAGAAAATACTGACAGCAGTTCAGACCGGTGTAGCAAGAGAAAGAGCACTGGCTCAGGGAAAACGCATAATTGTCGTAACCCGGGAACCAGCTTTAGAAGCTGTTACAAAGGCTAGCATTCCAAATGCAAAAGCCTTACATCTGAGATAGATACGGCCTAATTCTCTTACTGCATCAGATGTTGAATACAGATTTGATCCAAATCTAAAAACACAAGCATTTCTGCAATATGAACAAGAATACCCTCTACCAAAGGAAATCTTGCCTCTAGATCAGTATGAATATATAATTTAAACTGATGGATCTGCTCAACAGGCCATCGGGAGTAAGCAACAATACAGCGTAGCATGTGCTATCGTTAAAGCTCGCATGCGGGATGGAAAGTACCATCCAAGTTGCACCAAAACGTAATTTCTAGGAGACTCAGGGCGCAGTTGGCAGAGTTAAAAAGATTTAATACTGGCACTGGTGAATACGGATCACGAATTCCCCACACTGATAGTGTGTGATTACTTTTACTGTGTACAATCATACAATGAATATTTACATAATTGGGAACAAAATTGGTTCAAAGATTCAAAAGGTGGCACAATTAAGCATAACATTCTTTGGGAACAGGTAGTAGAGTTGAAAAATAAACTAATACGCGCTCACTTAATAAGATAGGATAGGATAGGATAGGATGTGAATTTGTAGAGCGCGAATTGCTGCCCGGAGGCGTCCAAGCGCTAGGAATACCGTGAATCCGACCCTGAGGACCCAGAGGGGAGAGAATGGGAGTTAGTTAGACTGGGTAAAATAGGAAGGTTTTCAGCTGTTTACGGAAGACTGTAAGGTTGGAGTTAGCTCTTAGATGCAGTGGAAGGGCGTTCCAGGCCCTGGCAGCATTGTAGGAAAACGTCCTACCTCCAGATCTAGATCTTTAATTCTGGGGGTCACTGCGAGAAAGGTCTGATTAGATCGTAGGTTTCTGTTGGGCTTGTAGTGGGTGATTAGATCCTGGGACCAGTGTTCCAGAATGACTGGTGAGCTATGCACAAGGCTTTGAATATAACTCTCTGGCGCACCGGTAGCCAGTGAAGGGTTGCTAGTCGGACCTTACTGACTGTCTGCGGGGAAGGTAGAGTGACATGCGTGCTGCGCCGTTCTGAACTATTTGGATCCTTCTCAGAGTAGATTCCGGAGCACCAAGGTAAAGTACATTATTAAAATTAAGGCGGGATTGAATCAAACCTTGTACAGCTGTTTGTTTGGCTTCCATGGGGAGGAGAGAGAAAATTTTCTTGAGCATCCTCATGATGCCGAAGCAAGTAGCTGAAAGTTTCATTGCTTGTACATTGAAGGACAGGGATCTGTCCATCCAAATTCCAAGGCTTTTAATGCTGTTTTTGGGGGTTGGTGGAGGGCCCAGACTGGGCGGCCACAGGGAGACGGGGATGCTGGGGTCCGGAAGGCCTAGGACCATGAGTTCGGTGTTGTCCCCATTTAGTTTTAAGGACGATAGGGACATCCAAGTCTTCACTTCCTCCAGACATTCTCTAAGCCCGCCCCGCACAGGTAGGTTGGCTTCCTGCATCAGGTAGACCACCAGCTGCGTGTCGTCCGCATAGGAGATGATCTTAATCCCGAATGTGCGGACGACGTCGGCCAGTGGCCTCATGTACAGGTTAAAAAGTGCAGGGCTTAGAGAGGAGCCCTGGGGGACACCGCATTTCAGAGGTCTGCTGGTGGACACAGACTCGCCTTCGAACACACGGAAGGATCTGTCCTCTAAAAAGGACTAAAACCAGGACCACGCTTTGACCTTGATCCCGACCTGGGACATACAGTACAGCAGGGTGTCATGGCTGACCGTATCAAAGGCCGCGCTGAGATCAAGGAGGATCACTGCCACTGATCCTCCTTGATCTAGGATTTTTCTAGCCTCCTCGGTGACCATGAGGAGGGCGGTCTCGGTCCCATGTTTAGGTCTAAAGCCAGTCTGAGTGGGGTCCAGTAGATGGTGATCTTCCAGGAAGTTTATTAACTGATGGTTTATATATTTCTCCAGGATCTTGCTTGCCCAGGGGAGCAGGGATATGGGGCGGTAGTTACTTAGATCCATGGGGTCCAGGTTAGGCTTTTTCAGTAGGGCTCTAACCATAGCCTGCTTCCATACGGTGGGAACCGTGCCCGAAGAGATGGAGGTATTTAAAACCTCCCTTAAGATAGGCAGGGTGGTCTGCGAGGCTGCCATTATTATATCTGGTGGGGCTGGATCATTGGGGGATCCGGATTTGACTTTCTGTGCTAAAGGTTCAAGCGTGGCAAGATCCAACGGAGGAAAGTGAGACAGCGTTGGTAGCTGTTGACTGGAGCGGGGGTCAGTGGGGTAGAGGGGAGGGTTAGGGGGGTGAGGTTATTCTGGGGAAAGGCAGAGTAGATTGAGCTTATTTTCTGATGAAAAAATTCGGCGACATTGTTACAGTGGGTAGTGGACTTGTCCACCAGTAGGCTGGGGGGTTTAATGATTTTGAAAATTACCTTGGGTTTAGATTTTGCGAGCACGATTTTCTCAGAGAAGTATGAGGCCTGGGCCTCTTTTATCAGTTTTGTATTCGCTGATAGCTTCTCAATAGAGTGTTTAAAATTCCATTGAATAATCGGTTCGCCAGCGTCTTTCTGATTTCCTGCAGAGACGTTTCTTGTCTCTCAGAGTCTCCGTGTACCATGGGGCCGTTTTTTGGGGGCGTTTGAGCGTGATTTCTCCTTTGGGAAGAACCACGTCAAGAGATTGGGAGATCCATTTGACGTATGCCTGATTTCCTAGACCGGGATTGTCTGTAATCAGAGGTGGATTCTCCGCAAGTGTGTTAATCCAGTTGTCAACTGCTAGACGGGACCAGGCTCTCGTGAGTCTTGTAATAGGTGTTGGTTCAGGAGGTTTAGACACAGTCCAGTTAATGGGGATCAAGAAATGGTCCGTCCAGGGTAAGGGGATAGGTGGGCTGGTTAGGAGGCCAGGGCAGTTGCTGAAAACTGGGTCCAGCAAATGGCCCTTCACGTGGGTAGAAGAGGTGACCCGTTGGGAAAGTAGCAGGGCTGCTAGGTCGTCTGCTAAGGTCGTGGCAATGTGGTCTGAAGCTGAGTCAAAGTGAAAATTAAAATCGCCTAGCAAGATGAAGTTGGATGTGGAATTGAGACGTTCAGCCACATTTGAGGGTAGGCTGACGTGGAACTGCCTAGGGGGACCAGGAGGTCGGTAAATCAGAGTGCCAGAGAGGCAATTGTTAGGTGAAAATTCGATATTAAAAGTTAGGCTTTCACAGTCCGGGATGGTTTCAGAGACCACTCGGCAGTGAAGCTGTTCTTTATGGATTATAGTCAAGCCTCCTCCTCTCCCTTTAGAGCGGTCCTGGCGAGAGATTTGAAAACCTGATGGAAGGGCAGCTAAGGCCGCTGGGTCGGCATCAGGGGATAGCCAGGTTTCTGTTAGGAACAGAATGTCCGGTGAATGTTCCTCTATTAAAATCGAAATTTCGGCCGTATGTTTGGGGAGAGAGCGGCAGTTCAGTAAGAACATATGGAAATTGTGTAGCGGTTTAGTGATTGTTTTGGGTTTGAGGGGGTTAAGACAATCGGGACAGACCGGAGGCAAGGTGTCAGCTTGATATCTGTGACAACTGCCGTTGCTTGTGGGTGCCCCAAGACTGTGAAGGGATTCGGCACTGTAGTGTGTGCGATCTGTAGCTTGGGGCGCAGGGGGGCTGGCCCTAGGCCCGGACTCGGCGCGGACGAGCGCAGACGAGCTTGCCTTATGCGTGCCTTCGGCGCGCAATCGTCTCGCCCGCTGCGCTTCCGGTGCATACACATTGTTATAGGGCAGGTAGGGGGCGTGGCCTCGAGTTACATTCAATTTTAAGAACAGATTGTGCAAAATAAGCTTTTAGCAGGGCTGTCTCCCGGCTGTGCCTCAGGAGGGGTGGGGGGTATTCTAGTGCGCTCGTAGGTCAGCGCGTTATTTATATTCCAAAAAGGGGGCGTGGCCTCGAGGGGGGCATGTCCCTCGATTCCTCGTGGCCGATGGCGGCTGGTCAGGACTCCCACGAGCACTCCCTCTGAGCGCTAGCTCCGCTACAGGGGATGCTTGTAGGCAGGGAGAGCAGAGGTAAACAAGAATTTAAAATCAAGTTACATTCAATTTTAAGAACAGATTGTGCAAAATAAGCTTTTAGCAGCGTTGTCTCCCGGCTGTGCCTCAGGAGGGGTGGGGGGTATTCTAGTGCGCTCGTAGGTCAGCGCGTTATTTATATTCCAAAAAGGGGGCGTGGCCTCGAGGGGGGCATGTCCCTCGATTCCTCGTGGCCGATGGCGGCTGGTCAAGACTCCCACGAGCACTCCCTCTGAGCGCTAGCTCCGCTACAGGGGATGCTTGTAGGCAGGGAGAGCAGAGGTAAACAAGAATTTAAAATCAAGTTACATTCAATTTTAAGAACAGATTGTGCAAAATAAGCATTTAGCAGCGTTGTCTCCCGGCTGTGCCTCAGGATGGGTGGGGGGTATTCTAGTGCGCTCGTAGGTCAGCGTGTTATTTATATTCCAAAAAGGGGGCGTGGCCTCGAGGGGGGCATGTCCCTCGATTCCTCGTGGCCGATGGCGGCTGGTCAGGACTCCCATGAGCACTCCCTCTGAGCGCTAGCTCCGCTACAGGGGATGCTTGTAGGCAGGGAGAGCAGAGGTAAACAAGAATTTAAAATCAAGTTACATTCAATTTTAAGAACAGATTGTGCAAAATAAGCTTTTAGCAGCGTTGTCTCCCGGCTGTGCCTCAGGATGGGTGGGGGGTATTCTAGTGCGCTCGTAGGTCAGCGTGTTATTTATATTCCAAAAAGGGGGCGTGGCCTCGAGGGGGCGTGTCCCTCGATTCCTCGTGGCCGATGGCGGCTGGTCAGGACTCCCATGAGCACTCCCTCTGAGCGCTAGCTCCGCTACAGGGGATGCTTGTAGGCAGGGAGAGCAGAGGTAAACAAGAATTTAAAATCAAGTTACATCCAATTTTAAGAACAGATTGTGCAAAATAAGCTTTTAGCAGCGTTGTCTCCCGGCTGTGCCTCAGGAGGGGTGGGGGGTATTCCAAAATGAGTTATCAATATGAGGGCGTTTCTTTGAAGGGAATTCCTTGGCTGATGAAGCTGCGAAGGCAGCTGTATGAACAGCTTCTGTAGCTGCAATCACTCATTCTAAAACTAGGATTGACAGTGATATTATGGTCGCTGTCATTGCTTCATGCAAGGGCAGTTCAGCAGTACCAAAGAAATTTCCACTAAAGTACTTCTACAAGTTAGATGCAAACAACATTCCATATGCTCAGATTCCTGGAGTGGGAGATAGAGTAATACCAAATATGGATCGTATACAAGGTTTGATTATTGCAGCATATGAGGGTTTGGGCTCTGCACACACATGCGTTACAGCGACTATTTCATTATTGAAACAGCACTATTAGTGACCAAGTATAACTAACAAAACAAACTAATGACTATGTCTTGAAATGTGACATCTGCCAGCAGATGAAAGGCTCCACCATAACAAACCCGGCACAGACACCATTATTAAAATCAGACAAACCTCTCACTTGTGTGTATCTGAACCGCTGCAGCCACTTACAATCCAATGGCGTTTACAAGTATATCTTGGTGGCAGTGGATTCATGCTCAAGGTTCCTATGAGTTTGGCTCAGCACTCGGCTGACGCTGGAACTGTTACCAAAGATTTGTGAGTCTTTATAGAGACATATGCAGTTGGCACCTTAAATTCTGACCGTGGACTGGCATTTTATTATTTATTTATTTATTTATTTTCTTATATAGCGCAGGATTCGACCCCCATAGGGGTATCTCCGCGCTTGTGCATTGGTACAGATGTTAGACTGATAACTGAATAGTTGAACTACCAGCAGATTATAAGGTCGAGTATGGATGGGTTTTAAGGACCTTCCTAAAGGATTGGAAATTTTAATTAGTCTTTAGGGCAAGTGAAAGTGAGTTCCAGAGAATGGGACCTTTGTAGGAGAGGGCACACCCTCCCTGTCTTGCCCTCTTAATCCTGGGGACCTGAAGCAGTTGCTGGTTACTTGAACGCAAGGAACGTCCAGGACTATAGGGGATGAACTTGTCCATTAAGTATTTAGGGCCTGCACCAAAGAGGCATTTGTGTATGGTACAGCAAATTTTGTATTTAACCCGCTGCCGAACAGGCAGCCAATGAAGGCTGTCCAAAAGCGGGCGGGAGGGGGTCCTAGGCAAAACATTGAGCACCAGTCTTGCCGTGGTGTTCTGGACCACTTGCAGACGATTAAGTTGTTCCTAATTGGCCGAGATGAGCAGGCCATTGCAGTAGTCCAGTCTACTGACCACCAACGTCTGGACCAGAGTCTTACGATGATAGTCAGGCAAGAATGAAAAAACACATCGCAGGAGTCCGATGGTGTGGAAGCCTAGACCAGCAACTTGATTGGCATTTTTTTTAAGCACCAGTGCCTGATCCAGAAGTACACCAAGATTTTTAACGGTCTGTTTTGGACTTGGCATTGGCCCAAGATCTAGAGGCCACCATTCTGGGGACCACAGAAGCGGGGCCTCTCCGAATAACATCACCTCTGTTTTGCCTACATTGCATTGAAGCCAATTTGTAGCCATCCAGTTTGAAACCGCCCTCATACCATCCGCAAAATATTTTCTTATTGCTGGAGTGAGGGACTGGAAAGGGAACAGGAGCTGGGTGTCGTCAGTGAACCCATATTCTCTCACAATGCCAGCCAAGGGTGCCACATACACATTAAATAGTGTAGGGTTCAGACATGAGCCTTGTGGCACTCCCTTGGTGAGCTCACTAGAGATGGATTGAAGGGAGCCCAATCTGACACCTTGTGAGCGGCCTGTGAGAAAACTCTCTACCCAGGACAGCGCCACACCCCCTATGCCCACCTCCCGCAGGCGGCCGAGAAGAATCTCAAGTGACACTGTGTTGAAGGCAGCGGACAAATCTAACAGCACCAGAATCATTGAGCCCCCTCCATCTAGTGCCATCCGGATCGTATCTGTCACTGAGAGGAGGGCAGATTCGGTGCTGTGATTGGGTCTGAACCCCGATTGCGAGGAGTCCAGACCTCCCGCTGTCTCGATGTATTTTGACAGACAGGTGTTCACATGCTTCTCGGCCATCTTGCTAAAGTATGGCAAGAGGGAGATGGGTCGGAGGTTGGAAACATCCGTCCATGGGTATGCCATGTTCTTACGAATAGGGTTCACCACCGCTCTCGTCCACTCCATAGGTACCCGCCCTTCCTTGAGGGAGAGATTTAATACAAATTTGACCTCAGGTCCAATCAAAATACTCAAGGGAGCGATCATTTTGGCGGGTAGAAAATCATCCGGAGACCCAGATTTTATATGACTGATAAGATTGGAAAAATCAGTATCAATAATAGATGGAAAGGTGATAAATGAATGGTCACCAGGTATGGATGATTTGGGTGGATTAGGAGAGCTGTTCGTGTAACTGGAGGCTATCATGATTTTATCATAGATCGTATTTATTTTGTTCTCAAAAAACAGAGAGATGTCCTCACAGAGAGGCTGGGAAAAATCATCCGAACTTTCACAGGCCATCGGTTTTACAAAGGTCTGTAGTATTTTGTAAAGTTCTTTAGAGGCATTGCCTGCTTCATCAAGTTGCTGGATAAGACTGTTTTTTCTAGCCAGCCTATCATTTTTATAATAATTCGATTGGGCCTCTTGATGTGCCTTTTTATTCTCCTCAGTTCGGGTTTTCCTCCATTTCTTCTCTATATTCCTACATACTCTAAGTGCTTCGGTGTACCATATTTCTTGCTTAGAGGTGGGATGTTGTATATGCAGTTTTAGTGGTGCTAGTGTATCTGCTGCCTTTGTGAGGGAATCAATAAGTTTGGAGAGAGCCGAATCTGCATTATCTATCTCAGTGAAGATTGGTCTCTTCCATACCCTCTCTAGCTCTTCTACTGTTATTTTATGCCACTGTCGTCGCCAGATAGGTTTGAGCGGTGGCTTATGGGAGGGTTTAGATACACCCAGTAAGGAAAATTCCACTAAATAGCGGTCAGGCCAGCTTATTTGGGTCGCAGGATAGCATCGTATATTGGGGCAGTTGGAGAAGAGTATGTCCAATGTATGACCTCCTTTATGTGTGGGACCCTTGTTATGCATTTCAAGGTCCAAAGTGGAAAGATCGGCAAAAAATGTTGAGGTTTCTGGGTGCGAAGGGATATCAACATGAATATTAAAATCACCCAAAAGAATAACATTTTCTTTTGCTTTAAAATGCGGTGCCAGAACTTCCACAAGGGATAGGGTAAAGCCCGATATAGGTCCTGGGGGGCGATACACTAGGGCTCCTTTCCAAAAGGTTTTAGCATCAGAGCTTATTTTAAAAATCATAATTTCCATTGATAAACAATGGAATTGCTCCAGTATAGCGACCTTCAAATCTTCCTTGTGTAAGATGGCTAATCCACCCCCGGTTTTATTAGGGCGGTCAAAGTTTAGAAACTTATAGCCTGAAGGAACCCCTAATGTTATAGCGGGAACAGTTTGGGGTTTCAACCAGGATTCAGTTGAGAAAAATATATCAGGCTGTAGGGAAAACACAAGGTCCCATACTTCCTAATGGTGCTTAGGCAAAGAACGCACATTCAATAAAAAACTCTTCAGGCCGCATTCTAACAAAGGTTTTAATGGCTTAACCCTAACAGTTGGAACAATGTGGGATGCCTGAAACTGACAATTTATGCAAGAAAACGGACCCTCTGGGCATGGCCAAGAGTCTCCATTAAATCCTTTAAGAGGGGCAGTACATAATTGTTTAAAAAAATTACTGGAATACCTTATTCTAGGCGTCCTTATAATAGTAGAGGATCTTCGAGGAGCAAAGCCCATAGCCCCTGGCCCCGTCCTGACGCGGACGGGCGCAGACGGGCTACTCTTTGGCTCCTCTTAGGCGATCCCTTAGGCATTCCCTTGCGCGTGACCGCTGCGCGCTCATGGTGGAGGGAGGGCGTTATGTCCCTCGCACTTGGGGAAGCTAGAGCGCTAACCGCTCATAAAGCGGAAGTGTGTCTGGCTCTTGCCTGTCCGCCCTCCTCTCTACGGTGCTAATCACCAAGTCGGAACGAGGCATGCAGGCTAGCAATTGAGCCCAGACTCCCTGGGAATCTAAGTGCGTGTGAGTGAATGAAATTAAAATGTTGCAGGAATGGTTAGGTTTTAAAATACGTCCGTTTAAAATTTGCACAGCAATTCTACAGATTCATGCAGTCTTCCTTGCAGCAGCGCTGGCTGGTATCTCAAGCGGAAAGGGGAGACTCTGCCACCGTCTATGCCTTTACCGCAAGCGCCCGCTGCTCCTTCCTGTCTTTATGTCCCTCGCACTTGGGGAAGCTTGAGCGCTATCCGCTCGTTAAGCGGAAGTGTGTCTGGCTCTTGCCTGTCCGCGCTCCACTCTGCGGTGCTAAGCACCAAGTCGGATCGAGGCGTGCAGGCTAGCAATTGAGCCCAGACTCCCTGGGAATCTAAGTGCTTGTGAGTAAATGAAATTAAAATGTTGCATGAATGGTTAGGTTTTAAAATACGTCTGTTTAAAATTCGCACAGCAATTCTACAGATTCATGCAGTCTTCCTTGCAGCAGCGCTGGCTGGTATCTCAAGCGGAATGGGGAGACTCTGCCACCGTCTATGCCTTTACCGCAAGCGTCGCTGCTCCTTCCTGTCTTTATGTCCCTCGCACTTGGGGAAGCTAGAGCGCTAACCGCTCGTAAAGCGGAAGTGTGTCTGGCTCTTGCCTGTCCGCCCTTCGCTCTACGGTGCTAATCACCGAGTCAGAACGAGGCATGCAAGCTAGCAATTGAGCCCAGACTCCCTGGGAATCAAAGTGCGTGTGAGTAAATGAAATTAAAATGTTGCAGGAATGGTTAGGTTTTAAAATACGTCTGTTTAAAATGTGCACAGCATTTCTACAGATTCATGCAGTCTTCCTTGCAGCAGCGCTGGCTGGTATCTCAAGCGGAAAGGTGAGACTCTGCCACCGTCTATGCCTTTAGCTCTCGGGCTTACAAAGAGGCCATGGAAAGTATAGGCGTCGCATTGTGGTACTCCTCTCCATACCAGGTGTCGCATTGTGGTACTCCTCTCCATACCATCCTGAGAGAAATTCAGTTGTGGGAAGGAAAAATTGGGACCTAAAGCAATCTTTATCAGCTAGGGTATTAGGCAAGGGTAGTAGTTGGGTCAATCATATATATGAGGTACAGCGAGCACTCAATAACCAGCCAAGAAGTTCTCTAGAGGGTGTCACTCCTTAAGAGGTGCTATTTGGGATGAGTATGTGAGTGCCTGATCTTGGTTGTGAAAGCGCAGTGGCGGATGAGAAACCATTTGAAATCCATGATCGTTTGGCTGTTTTACATGATCTAAATGAATCGAAGACACAACAAAGTAACATACACATGAAACAGTCTGCTACTGGGGAAGTCAAGGCAGTCACGGCAAGACCTGTCTGGATCCCAAAAATCGGGGATCTGATCAGAGAGAAAATAGCAGATAAAAATAATTTGGACCATCATACAGAAAGCCTGCACCTACCCTAGGAATTAAAGGAACAAGAACTGTTCTTTTGCCACCTCTTGCCGGAACAAAGGAGAAAAGATTTGTCTCAATCGACTTAATCAAACCACACTATGTGGCCAATACTAAGCAGTAGTCCTTGTGGACTGCACAGTAGCAGACGCCCTCCTTTAGCCACAATCCAAGAAGCTCAAACAGAGACTCATCACGATCGAAGAGCCTCCTGTAGGAATGATGTACTACGCAACAATGCTATGGAACTCATTCCTCTTGAACCAGAAGTTCAACTTCAAAATGAAACTCAAAATAACAAGCAAGTTGTAATTAGACCAAATATAGATGTCTACATCAACATGCCTTGACAAGAGCAAACTGCGATTTCTACAAATCCTGATGCAATTCCTACAATTGATGGAAATGCTTCTGGCTAATTCATAAACTTTGATATGTTTTCCTTGGATCCAAATGAACCAGAAAAAATGCAAGCCCAACAAACAAGCAAGCAACAAGTTAAGGACTTTCTGAACTTTCTGAAAAAGACTTACTTGGTATCGCCTTCGGTAGAACTCTGGGTAATTACTGGGATAATGTTCTTTCTTTTCTGGAGATACTTACTTATACTTTTAGCATGCTTATTGATTGACAGTACCTTCAATAAAGCTCTACCGCCCAAAAAAGTTAATTTGATTCTGGAGTCACATCAGTCCTCACATTGTGAACAAAGAGACTTGTCATCAGTGAACATTACAGCAGTTCCTATACCGGATGGTATAGTTTGGGACAAGGTTGATTTCGAAATATTCGGTTCAATTGAACTTTTAAAAAGTTCTAATGTATTTAAAATTTCATTGAGTGATATCATTACCTCTAGTACACTTTCTGATGATTGGGACTCTGAAACTGTTAATAACATGTTGTCTGATTTAGGGAAAACTGCTGCATTTCCGAACACTGAAATGCTTGAAGGTACATCAGACTGACACTTTGTACTGTTGCTAACATTATTGTCATCATTTCGTACATAAATCTACATCACCTAGAAATGTTTTTGAGTACCACCAGTGGGAGCAGTGCCCTTCACCACCAAAAAGTAGTTCACAAACATTTGCACAGAATTGTTCATATTTTTCAGGGTTTAACACCAGTGACCCGACGTCGTTTTACTACAAGGTTACACCTACATTGGCACTGAAAATTATCTTGACAAACACCAAACAGATTTACTCTCCTTCCTTTATTGCCCATTTGTCTGAACAGGGTTTTCACCTATGGAGGGACACAATAGACATAAATTGGTCTGGGGTTCTAGGGATTGGCAAGTCCAGGGAACAGAAGTGCTATTTAGAGCATGCCTCATTCCACAGCAGATGATATTTCTAAATGACACAGTGCAACAGACATCATGTCTTGGACTAGCCAATGGAGGAGTGGCAAAATTGAACTTCACATGAAGGGACCACAGCAGATTACAATTTACAGTTCAATAGATCAGACCATAATTGGAAAGAATGGTTGGTTTGGCCCTTAATCACGAACAGATGTCAGAAAAGATTCTGGGGTACCACTGAAGTGTTCAGTATCCATAGGCCAGACCCACGTTACATACCAAGAGAACACCCAGGGGTATTGTCATCCCACAGTGTTGGGAAGTTGTGCTTGTTTGGCTAGAGACCTCAACATTCACTGAAGTGAAACAACATTTAATCTTACTCACACAAGACATGAATCTTAGGGATTTTTTTTACTAGGTCCCGGGAAAACCCGTCAGAAACGTTTCATATATGCTATAATGAAATGTGGAAAATATCCCAACAAGAGGCTGCAGAGAGAATACGGGAAATAGACCATATTAACTTGCAGGAGTCTCTAGCAGTGAAAGACAATGGGTTAACAACATTGACCTCCAGGATATATTCCCTAGGCAACATTGTATCTTCTGCAGTAGACATACTTGAACAGGATTTAGCCACATTACAACACTGGCAATCTCAGTTCCGTTCTATTACGTTATTAAGCTGGACGCTACAATCTTTGCATGCAGGCTATGTGCCTTGGTGTTTTATCAGCAGTATGTCTCTGTTTTCTGATTACAATCTAACAGATAAATAGGTAGAAACGGCACAAAGAGGAGCTAAATATACAATGCTGCATATTGAAAAAGTGGATAGATTACCATTCACGGGAGTGGAATCACCGTCAATGGAATGGCTAATCCATAGCCACATAACTCACCCGGTCACTACTTTTCAGTTTTAGTATTGCCTTGAACAAAATTAGGTTGGCAGATATGAAAAAATGCGTAAGGAATACATTAAGGAATCTTGGGAGTTACCATACAGTTTCCATTCCAGAGTGGGGATCGTGAAGTACTTCCAAGTGGTACAAACTGCAAGAGCGCTTTCAGCAGTTCTCTCATGTGCCAGGACATTTCACTACATGAAGCTTGTAATGGTTTGGAGCAAACGTGTCCTGCCACATAAAAGAGACTCCAGTGGCTGTGATTACTCCGGTATTCAAGCTGCTCTCAAATGTGAGTTACTTGATGCTGAACGATCGAGGTTGCTGTGGGATGCTTCCAGGCATTACCTATCTGGTCACTGTGACCTCCAGGGTTACTTGCTGTAAGCAAATTTTGTTTCCCCCCCAATGAATACCGTCAGGGAGGCGCTGTGATGGCCTTCCTTGAATGTTTCCTTTATAAAGTTTGATACTTTGAGGAGACTGAAAGCCATGCTTTTACAGAAAACGGTGCTGTAGCAGGGATTCCGTTCTCTTACAGAACTGTGCATAGAGATCAGGAACCTCAGTGAATTAGGGTGACCCAAAACTCACCTCAGTATCCAAAATCCCCTTACCGAGCTAGCTACAGTGTCTCATTGATCATAACAAATTCCCAATGACTTAGACAAACCAGAACATGAACTTAGGTTACCTCAGGTATCTTGGAACACATGAACACTCTTTCGCTCTATAATCATTTCAAACCAGAACGTGGAGTAAATGAGGACACGTGCAATTTTGAAATATTTATTATTCAATGCAAGGTTCTCAAACGCAGTATCTTATATAATACAAGAAGACATATTATAAAAATCAGAGTTATCAGCATAGTCACTAATCCATAATAAGCAAACGGTGATAACATATTATAATGCTTCAACGGCCTGAATATCCCAATCATCAGAACGTATATTTTGTTTTACCACATCCCCCCATGTTTACTCTAAGCACATTCGGAACATTAATCACTTCAGTGGGACCATGTATTTGAAACCTAACCGCATCCCACACAATCCTATCAAGAACAGGCTAAGCAGTAATGTGAACTGTATTCAAATCCCTTTTCAGTCTGTGTGCTGAATGTGAAGAGGGGCCAATGTTCCATTAAGGTACCGAATTCCTGTTCTTTCTTTGACATAGTGGCCATCGATCAGACGGAAAAAATAAAACACAAAACCAATTGACATAAAAAGATAAAATGAAAATAGAATCATCCAAATGTATGTCCAAGAAGGAATTTAAAAATGTTTTTTAAATAAAGTGGCATATTTTGCAATAGTTGAAGGTTTCTTTGAATGTTCTGAAACAGAGTCAAAAGAAAATCTGGACTGGCCGGCAAAACGAGTCTGTAAATCCGGCATTGATAAATCAGTTGGATAGGTGTAGTTTAGCTCATCAGTGTTAGTAACAGGAATAGTATTTATTAAAGGACTGGAAATAGCAGGCATCTCGAGGGACACCTCCGGCTCAGCACCAGAAGTAATGGCCAACACAGAGTGCCTCACCATGGAAGGACAGGATACTGCCGGTGTCATGCTATGAAGAATCGGCCACCCTGTGTGTCTTGACATTGTCAATTGAGATAAATCTGTTTTCCTTACGACCTGGAAGTGGTGGTAATATGACTGTTCTTGTGCCCTTCACTCCAAGAACTCGAACTGATGCACAATATGAGGGACCAAACTCTTTCTTGTTATCGATCTTCTCTCGAACCAGTTCTCCAACTTGGGGTAGCCAGCCAACTACCGGGATCTGCAACGCATCATCCGATGTGGAGGGCAAATGTTCCTTAGCTAGACTGCCTCTGGTCTTTTGTAGATCCTGTAAAACATTGCAATGTTCATCTACGTAAAAGGCCGCGGCCTGGGCCTTGCAGTCTAGACCGTCGAGGTCAGGGACGTACATCTTGATTCCAAAGAGCATTTCGTATGGGGTCCGCTCACCCAGAGACCTTCTAGGGAGATTATTAAGCGCACGCTGCACGCCATTGAGATGGGCCAACCAGTTTCTGCCAGTGCCTATAACTCGAGCTGTCAAACATTGCTTTAAGTCACGGTTCATTCGTTCCACTACACTGTTACCCTCAGGTCTGTACGGAGACGAAAACTTGACTTGGACCCCCAACGAAACCATAGCATCCTTATACGCCTTAGAGGCGTAAGCCGGACCCTGATCCGAATGGAAGGTACCACAGGCAAAAATCCCTACAAAGACTCGCAAATCCTTAATGACAGTCCGTGAATCAGTGCTCCGATGGGGCCATACCCACACAAAGCGTGTGCATGAATCAAATGCTACTAAGATGTACTTATACGCAGTATCAGAAGAAAAAGGACCGCAGTGATCTAAATAAACGCATCCCAGTGGTTTATTAGAAATGTACAACTGTGTCTGAGGCGAACGCGCAGCAGTTGAAGGCTTAATCTGCTGGCAAATATCACATTGAAGGACATAATCGCGCGTCTGTTTGTAAGTCCCCGCCACCAGAACCTCTGTTGTAGCTAAGTTACAGTGGCTGAGACGCCCGCATGCGCAGACGCCACACCTTCATGAGCCGCTGTAATCAAAGTAGCTCTGCGATCCGAGTTGGGAATTAAACGTTCACCAACATCAGGAATTTTCACATAAGGAACCTTATCGGGACTTAAGTGGTATGTGGACTTTGAAGGGAACCCCGCAGGATATTTACTTCCCTTCTCAGTGGCAGCAACAGCTGCCAAGATGTCATCATCTATCTTACTTTTGGACCGTGTAACTGCTGCAACTAAGTATTTTGATACTGCTGACTTCGCCGCTTCATCAGCAAGCGAATTACCGACAGCGTGGACTCCCACACGCTGGTGGCCAAGAGTATGAATCACAAACACGAGTGGTAACTTTTCTTTAAGTTCCACCACTCGGACCCAGATCATTTTATGTTTTATTGTGCTATCTTTGGAATCACAAAAGTCATTCTGAATCCAAAAGAACAAGTTTTTATTGTAAGACTGGACACAGTAGTAAGAGTCACTTACGATTAAAGTCCTCACACAAGGATCGGCGTACTCCAATGCAAGCATCAGAGCACGAAGTTCTGCTAATTGTGCGGTGCAGTCCCCAAGCGTCTGCGTGTGCACGACACTGGACTTGAACTCATCGTTCACCATGGCACCGACCACAATGGCGCATGCGGAACCGTAGGCATGTTTAGAGCCATGCGCAACCTGCGCTGAACCATCAGTGTAAATGATGCAATGGAAATCCTCCAACGGCCGCATTGCTAAAGGAGCAGGATGAACGAATTCATACTGTAAGTACTCCTGCGACCGTAAAGTGGCGTCAAAAATAAACGTGACATCCTGGGATGTCAAGGATGCAGCCCATTGAATCCACCGAGGGTGCAAAGCTTTGGAATTTGGTACACTGGCTTTCGTAACTGCCTCCAAGGCAGGACACGGGGTAACAACCAACATGCGTTTTCCCTGTGACAGGGCACGTTCCTTGAGAATTGCCATCTGCACAGCTGTCAAAACTTTCTCCACAGTGGAAAATCCATTTCAGCCGAAGTGTACAAGTGTGACTTGTAAGCAATAGGTACTGTATCTCCCTCATTAAAAGTTAGGTACGTGAAACCTACCGTCCCAGGGACAATTCTTATCACCAGGTTGGTCTGGTTATCACGAGTCTGTAAATATTCAGAAGCGAGCAAATCAGCTTGCAAAGACTGCAAAATAGCTGAATGCTCAGGCAGCCAGCATGATTTGGAAAAAGATGGTTGTATCAAAGCATACAAAGACTTGATACGCTGGGCATATTCCGGAATGTATGTTCTCCCGAAAATTAAGAAGCCCAGTAAAGACTGTAATTTTTTCAGTGTTGTCGGAGCACGCAACTGTGCGCATTTCTCCAGGAAGTGAGGAGCCAATCCTTTTCCTTCATTGTTGAGTTCATAGCCTAGAAACAACACTGTGAACTCTGCAATGTGCGATTTTGCAAAGTTAAACTTGTAACCCATGTCTGCAAAGTTACAAATAATACTGTTCACTCGACACAGATGCTCCCAAAGCTCGTCGTCTGTGAGATAAATGTCATCCACATACGAACAAGCATCCGGGCCGATTCTCTCCTACAGAGAGACAATGCGGACGCAAAAAACTCCAGGACTATTCTTATAGCCCATAGGGAGACGCCAAACATTTTTTGGACACCGCCGCATGTGAAGGAAGTCCACTGGGAACTTAAACTGTCCAATGTATGGGCATAAAAACCATTGGAAATGTCAAGCGTGGTTTTGAACCGCTTACGCACAAGACTATTTACAAGGGCAGAGCCGTGAGTATTCTGGACTGCACAGTTTCGGCAATGCGAGTTTAAATGCCGGTAATCCAAAACCAATCGATATGAGCCGTCCGGCTTGTTCACAGTAAAGAGGGGGTTATTCATCGGTGACACACATGTTTCAATTACTCCTTGATATTCCAATTGTTCAAGGATCGCTGCGACCAAAGCTTTGGCTTCACGTCGTATGGGATATTGAGGTTGAGGCTGCGGCTGAGACCATAAAGGAATCTTGTGGCTTGGGGCCAATTTATCCCAGCCACATTGATTGCGGTACACAGCCGGTGCAAGCGCCAGAGCCCACTCTTCTGCAAAGTGCAGGGCTTCCACCCTCGAAACAGTGTTCGCGAAACTGGGGAGGATTACCTCCTCCCCTCTCGGAGCTGCGAGAACAAAAGGTGGGGTCCAGTCAGCCTCCGAAAGCAAAATGTCATACGTAGATGAAAGATTTTCCCAAAATACCCCTTTTATGGTACGCTGTATGTCACCTTCTATCAACAGGACAATTTGAAAAAGTCTATCAGGGGGAGCAACTCGTGTATCAGCTGTTTCAATCACAACATAAGTATCAGTCGCTGTCACCTTCAGTAGTGGACGGAGGGCCTCTCTCACTATGGTAATCTCCGCCGCGCTGTCCAGCAAGGTCAGAGCCCACGTCAGATTCCGAAGCCGCGTTCTCACAATCTGGGGCATATCGATGCGCGGTTAAGGCAGCGACTTTCTTCTTGGCAAACTGCGGTCTCTCCTGCTTGTCTGCACCGTTGCACGGGCGGGGCTGGTCACGTCCTTGCTGGCCACCCCGGCCCCTGCCGCCTCCTCCACCACCGGTTGACGGAGCCGATGAAAGGAACAAGGAGAGCGTTGGTCAGAAGCCTGAAACCGATCAGGACATTTAATCATTGCGCGGTCGCGCAAATCATAAACACCTTCCGACTGCACAGGCAAGGGAGACGCAGGGCGAGATGTCTGAGCCTCTTGTTGCTATTGCTTACCCTGTTTCTGTTTTTTAGGCCAATTTTGTTTCTTATTGGAAATGGGCTGAACACTTGCTACCGAAGACTGTCCCTGGGGCTGCTTTTTCTCTTTATCAAAAAATGGCTTAAGACCCTTGGAATTGCGGCCAACTGTTTTATAAGCCGCCACAATTATCCTCGCTAACTGTCGGGGTTTCTCGGCCCCGAGTAGTACCGCCAAAGCGTTAGCCACCTGAAAGTTCACTGCATCCCCCTTGACATTCGCAAGGATCAGATCGCAAACTACATCAAAGGAGCCACACAGACGCATACCCAACTCAACCGCAGACTCCGGTCCGCGATCATCTTGAACACGTTTAAGGACCGTAGACAGATTGGACACAGACGGGGTGCCAAAGCACCTCGAATAGACCGCTGAAAAAGTCTTACCCCAGGTCTCACAGTCAACAAGCTCAGGGGCCAAATCTTTCGGCAAACTAAGCGTAAGAATCCAGTGTTTTTCACCAGGAGTCGTATTAGGAAACACTGCTTCCAGTTGGTCAAATTTCTCGGCAAGCCAGAAAGGAAAATCATCCTTATCCTGGGGCTTCTTGCCCATTACGGAATTTACCATGACAGGACTGATTTTCAGACCAGCCTGCCCTGCCGGAAGCACCGCACCTCCAGGGGCTGCACCCTGAACATTACGGCTCGTGTAATGTACTAATGCTCTAATCACGGCAATAGTGACAACATGAAGTCGCCTAATTTCAGCCAAAGTACAATTGCCGTGATTAGGGTGAGGTGTAAATTCAGCCAAAGCAGGCCAATTTGTGCCTGGAATGGACAAAGGACCTAATCTCGGAGCGGTCAAGGAATGGGGTAGGGCGCCACCAAACCAAATTCCATGCTGCCAAACATCAATAGGAACTTCTTGTGCCCTGTACGGAGCATACTCAGCAGGTACAGGAGTGGCAGTGTATGTGTGGAACACTCCAGAATTTGTGTCCACTGCCGGAAACGTCACCCACGAATAAAACAATTCGTATGGATAAGCGTGTTCCGCACTAACCACATTATCACAGCCAAGCCCTCCAAAGGAACATTATAAGCCCGCAAATGATCACGCACCGCAATGCGACTATGTAGCGGAATGTCCACGGCTTGAGCCATGACTGCACAGGAATGTGAAAAAACAAAGATCACTTTGTAGCACAACTGGGTAGTAATTCAAAGAAACCGTTTAAGAAAGATTCAAGCTTGAAAAGACCTATTTCAAAAATAGGTAGATTTTTCTGACACCACCGTTTTCCGGAAACGGGAATGAAGGGGTTAAGATTTGAATGATATACTACTCGAGTGTCATGATATAAGGCCAACAACGTATGGGCGCCATGTAGCAGG
This sequence comes from Lissotriton vulgaris, assembly GCF_964263255.1. NCBI lineage: Eukaryota > Metazoa > Chordata > Amphibia > Caudata > Salamandridae > Lissotriton > Lissotriton vulgaris. The sequence continues at coordinate 1,501,278,597 of NC_141691.1, forward strand.
GATTCCGTTCTCTTACAGAACTGTGCATAGAGATCAGGAACCTCAGTGAATTAGGGTGACCCAAAACTCACCTCAGTATCCAAAATCCCCTTACCGAGCTAGCTACAGTGTCTCATTGGTCATAACAAACTCCCAATGACTTAGACAAACCAGAACATGAACTTAGGTTACCTCAGGTATTATGGAACACATGAACACTCTTTCGCTCTATAATCATTTCAAACCAGAACGTGGAGTAAATGAGGACACGTGCAATTTTGAAATATTTATTATTCAATGCAAGGTTCTCAAACGCAGTATCTTATATAATACAAGAAGACATATTATAAAAATCAGAGTTATCAGCATAGTCACTAATCCATAATAAGCAAACGGTGATAACATATTATAATGCACAAATAAATAGAAATTTGTATCACCTATTTTTCGCGCTCCCTATTTAGCATACTATATTATATCTAAGAAGGTCTCATTTGGGTTTTAGCAGGGCGGGCCCATACCTCTAAATGTCAGGAGGAGAGGATCACATCATCAGCTACCAGCTCTCTGCATGCGAAGCACCATCAAGTGTGTCTTTGCATTCTCAGTAACTCTATCTTAAACCCGCTTAGAGCCCAATGATGGCAGCAACTGTATTTGTGTTATGTCTAGTGGTGCGAGGATCAGAGCTCCCAGCAACCTTGTGTTAGGTTATTCTTAGAGGGTTCAGCACTCACTGTTCAGACAGTGTACCAAGCACGACTGATATCAGAGCAATAACATATTATTCTCAAATAAATCACATCTTTCGTCTAGGTTGAAAGCTACAATAACAATTATGTGTCGTGTGCAAACTGAAGCCAAAGGAAAATATGTCGTTTAAACACTTAATAAACTCATGCTAACTTAACACAGTATATAGAAAAGCAGCATCTATATGACAATGCCCTTAACCTCCGCTCGAGAGACCTTTGATCTTCAAATCACAAGGACCTCAACTGAAATACAGGCACTTATACGTACAAACTACCCTTTTCATTTCACAGAAATGGTGGGTCATATCTTTAATTTGTCTGATACGAGTGGTATTGTACACCTATTTAAGACCATAGGGTCAGGATTTCTAAGCACCTTTCGGAGTTAATCCAACTTTTATACACTCCGTATTGGGAAGCATTTTTGGAGGTCTTCCGCTGATCCTGCTCTCCATAGCAGGAATCCTGATTGTAATTTTTCTGCTACACAATGGACGGCCAAATCACCAACTGGATGGCAAAAGAACTCCTGGAGCACAAATACCTTAAGCGCATGGTACAACATCTGGGCACACCTCGCCTACGTGAAGTGAGCACCTCTTGATTTCAATCCTTTAGACCAGTCTGGATTGACTGGATCTTACCTGTTCTTCTATGCCTGATTTGTGGAGAAGATTGTGTGTTGACCTCTCTCTGTCTGACACTTGCATCAGACACACCTACAGACTTGAATGCCAGGCTGGAACCCGTGAGGTCCCATGCTCTGTAATGTCCCCAGCGTATTCCTATATTGATGGCTGCATTCCTCAAGATTCCGTAGGTGCCTTTTACAACTGGGTTGAGCATCAGCTCTTCCACTAGCACTTTTGACTACAGCACCAGCTGCCTCTACGCCAGCTATTGCCAGCTCTGAATATCATCCGCACTCCATTGACTTACTCTGTGAGGTATTACAGGGAACGTCCTTTGCAGGTGCGGGTAACAACGATGCTAGGACACTTAATCCATAATTGGCTCATCATGTGCTAAGAAAGAATGCAGATGTTTCCTTTTGGTGTCAAAACTCAACTACATTTGGAAAATTATCCTAAAAGTGACACCTTTTTCTGAAAAAGCTTGACCTTCTCATGCTTGTGGTAGTTCAACTTATATAAACAAACTAAATTAGGACTTCGGGTTAAGTGACAATTCCAAAAACGGATTTTTGAAGTAAAAAAAAAGAATTCCCCTTCTTAGACCGTGTATTAAATGATTTTAAAGACAATGTTTTTACGAGGCTTCCTGATAATTCTATGCACTGCTGCCTAATAAATTGAGTACTTTGCTAGCATTTTATCATTGTTGACTATTCAGAAGAGGACTGGGTATTATGTTCCACATAGGTGCCCTAACATAGGCCCGGGCAATATCATACACCTTCACCTACATTACCTCACTTACACTACACAGTAACAAGCTTCTTAGGATCGAACCTTTACCTAGTTCTAGTCCTGGGAGCAGAAAGAGGGTTTCTTCCTGAACAATAGCATCCTATAACTTAATTAATAGACTCACACCGTATGAATGAAGATTCATAAGGGTTCTTAGAAACAAGGCTTGAGCTACACCACCTGCATAATATCTACGTAAAAGGTTCATCCCATACGTCACCCTCAAATTCAACAATGGCTAACACAAGAAACGAGGGACAAAGGAATCCTAGATACTTTCTGTATAAATACAGCACATCTTGCTAGTGTTAGCTAGAGGAGACTGAAACTTCCCAGCCATCACAATGACCAGAGACGCCGAGGCTCCTCCATGCAGACACTCCAGCTGACAGTGGTCTAACATATTCCTTGCGGGGTGTCCAACTTGAGACAGGACAGGGTCCCACACACTCTCACTTCAGGTAATGGATGTCGACTAAATCCTGGAGGGATTCTTTGCTTTACAACTAGTTACACACTAGGTACACTTAGGTACAGATAGGCACCATAGGAGTTCGCTGCTTATTTTATCATGCATTTTATATTCATGTATGTATTCATGATCATTGCAAGCTGGTAGAATTGTATTATCCTTTTATATTCCTGTACTGCTAATGATATATATCTGCTACTGTCTAATGGTTGTTGCAGCACTTCTATTTAACACTAGAAGAACAACTCCAATAAATTCTTACTGTAACATGCCCGACTGTTTCATCTGACCAAATAAGTGAGCACGACTGACTGAGCGAAATGTAGTACATTGTTTCCACAATCATGGGGATCTGGATTGTCATGTTCTAAGGTTGCCAGAAACTATTCCCTCCCCGATAAGAGGAGATTCTAGTGGCACTGTGAGCTAGCTAAAATAGAAAGGCTAACATTCTTGGTGGGGGTGCTCAGAGTCAGTCTGCCACGAAGCCCACAGTTTATGTTATCCAGAACCGGCAGATCTTGTATTGATAATATAGGAACTACATAACACACCCCTGTTGCCTCTTTTTGCACCTCTGTTGTGTTCTTTCTGCACTGCACTAGCTTCTTTCTGCACCTCACTTGACTCTTTCTCGCTCATCTCATAATTCTTTCTAAACCTCAGTGCTTCTTTCAGCAATTCTCTTGCCTCTTTCTGTACTTCTCTTGCTTGTTTTTGCACCTCTCTTGCGTCTTTCTGCACCTCTGTTGGCTCTTTCTGCACTTTACTTGCTTCTTTCGATATATATCTCTTGCTTCTTTCGGCACCTCTGTTGCTTCTTCCCTCACCCCCTCCTGCCTTTTTCTGCATCCCTCTTTTTACAACTCTGTTGCCTCTTTCTAACCTCTCTTACCTCTTTCTGCACCACTCTTGCCTCTTTCTGTACATCTGTGGCTTCTTGCTGCACTTCTGTTGCTTCTTTCTGCACTCTTAATGCCTCTTTCAGCACCTCTGTTGCTTCTTTCTTCACTTCTCTTCCTTCATTCTGCACTCCTCGCGCCTCCTTCTGCACCTCTGTTGCTTCTTTTTGCACTTCTCTTGGTTCTTTATGCACTGCTCTTGCCTCTGTCTGCATCCCTCTAGCCTATTTGAGCACCTCTTTTGCTTCTTTCTGCACTTCTCCTCTTTCTGCACCCCTCTTGCCACTTTCTGCACCTCTGTTGCTTTTTTTTGCACTTCTATTGCCTCATTCTGCACCTCTCTTGCCTCTTTCTGCACCTCACTTGCCTCTTTCAGCACCTCTGTTGCTTTTTGCTGCAGATGTCTTGCCTCTTTCTGCATCCACTTTTCTATTTCAATACCTCTTTTGACTCTTTTTGCACCTCTGCTCCCTGTTTCTGCCTCTTCCCTGATGGTTTATGCAACTCTCTTGCCTCTTTCTGTCCCTCTTTTGTCTCTTTCTGTACTTCTCTTGCTATTTCTGCATTCTTCATGCCTATTTCAGCACCTCTTTTGGATTATTCTGCATTGCTCTTGCTTCTTTCTGCACCTCACTTGCCTCTTTCTGTACTTCTCTTCCTTCTTTCTGCATCCCTCCTGCCTCTTTCTGTACCTCTCTTGCCTCTTGAAGCACCTCTCCAATCTCTTTCTGTACCCCTCTGCCTCTTTTTGCACCCCTGTTGGTACATTCTGCAGTTCTCTTGCCTATTTTTGAACCTCTATTGCTTCTTTCAGCACTGCTCTTGCTTCTTTCTGTCCCCCTCTTGCCTCTTTCTGCACCCCTCTTTAGTCTTTCTGCACCCCTCTTGCCTCTTTCTGCACCCCGGTTCCCTCTTTCTGCACCTTTCTTGCTAGTTTCTGCACCTCTCTTGTTTCTTTCAGCACATCAGTTGCTTCTTTCTGTTCTTCTCTTCTTTCTTTCTGCACTTTTTTCGGCATCTTTCTATACCTCTCTTGCCCCTTTGTGCACCTCTCCCACCTTTTTCTGCATCCCTCCTGCCTCTTTTTGCACCTCTGTTGGGTCTTTCTGCGCTGTTTTAGGTTATTACTGCACCTCACTTGCATCCTTATTCAATTCTCCTGCTTCTTTCTACAGCTCTGTTGCTTCTTTCAGAAATTCCCTTGCCTCTTTTTGCACTTTTCTTCCTTCTTTCAGCACCTCTCTTGCTTCTTTCCTCATCTCACTTGCCTCTTTCAGCACCCCTGTTGCTTTTTTCTGCAGATCTCTTGCCCCTTTCTGCACCTCACTTGCCTCGTTTAGCACCTCTGTTGCTTTTTTCTGCAGATCTCTTGCCTCTTTCTGTACCTCTGTTTTCTATTTCTGCACCTCAATTGCCTCTATCTGTACCACTATTCCCTCTTGCTGTAGCTTTCCTGTCTGGTTCTGCACCTTTCCTGACTCTTTCTGTACCTCTGTTGCTTCTTTCTGCACTTCTCTTGCTCTTTCTGCACTGCTCTTGCTTCTTTCTGCACCCCACTTGCCTCTTTCTGCACCCGCTTTACTCTTCCTGCACCCCTTGTGCCTCTTTCTGCACCCTGGTTCCCTCTTCCTGCACCTTTCATCCCTGTTTCTGTACCTCTTTTGATTATTTCAGCACCTCCGTTGCTTTTTTCTGTACTTCTCTTCCTTCTTTCTGTACCCATGCCGCCTCTTTCTATACCTCTCTTGCCCCTTTGTGCACCTCTCCCACCTTTTTCTGCACCTCTCTTTCCTCTTTTTGCACTTCTGTTGGTACTTTCTGCTCTGCTGTAGCTTCTTTCTGCACCTCACTTGCCTCCTTCTTCGCTTCTCTTGATTCTTTCTACAGCTCTGTTGCTTTTTTCAGCAATTCACTTGCCTCTTTTTGCACTTCACTTCTATCTTTCTGTACCTCTCTTGACTCCTTCAGCAACTCTGTTGCTTTTTTCTACAGATATCTTGCCTCTTTCTGTACCTCTGTTTTCTATTTATGCACCTCAATTGACTCTATCTGTACCACTATTCCCTCTTTCTGCACCTTTCCTGTCTGGTTCTGCACCCTTCTTGCTTCTTTCTGTACCTCTGTTGCTTCTTTCTCCACTTCTCTTGCTCTTTCTGCACCCTTTGTGCCGCTTTCAGCACCTCTGTTACTTCTTTCTGCACTTCTCTTCCTTCTTTCTGCACCCCTCCCGACTCTTTCTACACCTCTCTTGCCTCTTTGTGCAACCCTCCTACCTTTTTCTGCACCCTCTTGCCTCTTTTTGCACATCTGTTGGTTCTTGCTGCACTGCTTTTGCTTCTTTCTGTTCATTACTTGCCTATTTCTGCACTTATTTTGCTTCTTTCTACACCTCTATTGCTTCTTTCAGCAATTTTCCTGCCTCGTTCTGCAGTTCTCTTCCTTCTTTCTCCACCCCTCCTGCCACTTTCTGTACCTCTTCCACCTCTTTGTGCATCTCTCCTACATCTTTCTGCACCCCTCTTGCTTCTTTTTGCACCTCTGTTGGATCCTTCTGTACCTTTGTTCGATCTTTCTGCACTGCTCTTGCTTCTTTCTGCACCTCAGTTGCCTCCTTCTTCACTTCTCTTGTTTCTTTCTAAATCTCTTTTGCTTCTTTCAGTAATTCTCTTGCCTCCTTCCGTACTTCCCTTGATTGTTTCTACACCTCTCTAGCATCTTTCTGCACTTTACTTGTATCTTTCTGTACCTCTCTTGCATCTTTCAGCACCTCTGTTGCTTCTTTCTGCATTCCTTCTTCTTTGTCCTCACCCCTCTTCCCTCTTTGTGCAGCTCTCTTGCCCCTTTCTATACTCTCTTTCTTCTTTATGCACCACTCTTGCCTCTTTCTGTACCTCTGTTTCTTATTTCTGCACTTCTCTTGCCTCTTTCTGTTCCCAGCCTGACTCTTTCTTTGTCTTTCTTGCCTCTTTCTGCACCTCTCTTGCCACTTCCTGCAATTCACTTGCTTCTTTCGGCACTTCTCTGGCCTCTTTCGGCACCACTGAGTTAGAAGTAGTTTAAATCCCCCTGCCCTATGTACTAGGGACTTACAGGAGAGGTCATGCCAATCATAGGGGTACCCCATCCCATAGTCTACCCTAGTGTATGTAGGTGTTTTCACTGTATTCTAATTGTCCTTCTGCATAGCACTGGCTCTGGGCATGGTTAGTCAGAGTCAGTTACCACCAGTACCAGTCAGCCGAAATTTGGGGGCACGGGATGACTTTGTAACAAGGTTCTTTCTGCATATCTCTTGCTTCTTTCTGCACTTTTCTTCATCTTGCTGTACTTCTGTTACCTCTTTCTGCATTTCTCTTACTTCTTTCTACACCTTATTTCCTCTTTCTGCACATGTCCTACCTCTATAGGCATAGTTAGAAATTACCATTTTTAAAATTTTTGAAATTCACTGAAAAAAACATAGATTTCAGGGATGTTATAGTTAGAAATTAGCATTTAAAGAACCTTTGAAATTCACTGAAAAACCATAGGTTTCAGGGACGTTATAATTAGAAATTAACATTTAAAAAACCTTAGAAATTCACTGAAAAAATCATAGGTTTCAGGGACGTTATAGTTAGAAATTAGCATTCAAAATACCTTAGAAATTCACTGAAAAAGCCATAGATGTCAGAGAGGTTATAGTTAGTTGGACGTTTCACTTATACAAAACCAGACAAATGCGGCCATTATAGTTAGATGGGCTAAGTAAATCTCGCACTCCTGCAATGCACTGCTGATGACATCACAAATTACATCACTCATGAAATGTCAGTGACATCATTGATGACATCTCAAATGACATCACTGATGACATCATCCACGTGATCCTCTGATGCACCTCCTCACACCCTAATATACCCTTTGATACACCCACTCGAAAATACAGACTGCCAATCTCGAAACCATAGACACACCAATTCCAGTTACAAAAATACCCGCACACTGATTCCTAGGTCTACACACACATCCATTCACTCACCCATACAGTCACTCATACATGCAGTCGCTCATCAATACAGCCATTGTCATATGCGCTCATACATCGATGCCGACACTCACACACCGCCACTCAACCATAGAGTTACTTACATAGCTAGTTAGTCATGCAAAGAATGAATCACACTCTCATTTACTCACCTATACAGTTAAACACACACACCACCTCACTTGTTCACACAGATACTAACACATACTTACTCTCTTATATAATCACTGACACAAGCACATACTCCTCCACACAGCCACTCTCACAATCACTAACTCTCTGTCTCTGTAGCTGTACTTCTTTTTGTTCAATATTTAGTTGTTCTTTCAACTTTCTCAAATCAATAACATCCCGTTGTACTTGGTGCATTGTTGTTTCAACTTCATTCATGGCTATTTCTGCTTCATTTTCAATAATTGGTTGTCCTAGTAGATCTTGATTTAGTTCAGCAGAACTCTGACTATATTGAGAACTACCTCTAGCTATTTCAGCTGCAATTTTAGTTTCTTGTTCAATCGCTTCATTTAACATGTGTAGATAAGTAGGGAAAATTGTGCATTGTGCATTGAATGTTATTTTTACATGTGTTAAAAGAATCTTCATATCAGTTGAAATCTCCAAGTAATTCCATTTAACTATGCCAAGGCTTAAAGAGTTGCAGTAGTTCAAAACAGAAAAATTCCCTTTTTTCTGGAGTTTCACAACTGAGTTTTCTGTTGTTAATAAGATTCCTTTGGCATGCTTTACCAAACATCTATGCATCCAATTACGGTTTATTTTTCTTCATTTATATTTTCAGTAACATTTTTCTTGAAGCTGTAATGTAGTACTTCATAGAGACATAAGATTTGCAGATGTGGACTCATTTTGGGATGGTATGTATCCAACATATTAGCTTTAACAATATCTGTACTTTCTGGTTCGTTTAATGCTAAGTATTCAATTTCTTGTAGAGATTTCAAAACTCTACTTTGTGTAGCCGCAAGACCTATACTGATCCAAATGATTCATCTTGACTTTGAATATAAACTTGCAGAACTTACCCAATCCGAACATTCATAGGATCCAATATCTCGATGTGACAGCATTTTCAAACTAAAACTGTACAATTTGTTACTAAGACTCTTCTCCTGTGAAATTTCTTCCCACATTTCCTTTAACTCTGTCTTTTCAGATTTCGTTATATATGATGTAACTTAGCGAGCAACAGCAATTGAATTATCTGCAACATACTGGATATCCGTGTTTGCATTCCACATTGTCAAAAACACTGGATAGTTGTCATTAATATGCTTTGCATCTTCAGTTAATTTTATGTTGTATGTATTCTTTGGAGATTTTCGTGTTATAGTTTGTCTTACTGCTGACATAAACCTTTAGGCTTTTCCTTTTGAAACTACTGGAAGTGGGACTCCAAAACGACATTTTGTATAAAAGGTTCCCTTTGACTTGTATCTTGTACGACAATATTTTCCACATCAATGAATCTGAAAACTCAAAACGTATTCTCTTAAGCTCTCTTCTCCTCCTATTTTGGGAATAGCACAGGTATCATACTCTTGATCCATACTAACATGTGTATATGAGGAACACCTCTGGCTTGGTACTCCTTTCTCCAAAAGAAATCAGTAATTTCTCCAAGAGGTGGATTATTTGTATTGCAGATAAAATACATCATGGCTTGAAACCTATGATTAACATATCTGCACACATTCACAGGATCTAGATAACACAATTCTCCAGCTGTCATCATTTCAATATTCTTGACATTTCAATATGCTTGTGGAAGTGTTAGAAACCAGGTAGGAGTACCTATGTTTCTTAACATGCATTTAAGTGCGTTGTGATGACGATATCAATACTAATTAGTACCAGGTTGACATGCCATGAATTTAATTAATTAAGATTCCAAATGATCATCTCTTTGTTGAACATTTTCTTTGCAGAAACATGTGTAAGATGAACTTCTGTTTTTAATATGTGATTTACTGCATAATATTGTCCAGACAAGTCACTTTCAAATAGAAGAAGAAATACATATGGAATGCACTGTCAAAATCTTGGATTTTCTGAGTACAATCTTGTTGTCCGATATTCTGAGGCTGGAATCTGTACTGCTTGTTCATCATATCGTGCACCTTCTCCAGTGGGGAACAGCTGTGGAAAACAAAAAGCTTCTAAACTTTTTTCCCATACACTCATAGGAGCTCCCTTTGCTTCCTATATTTGAAATGATTCAATAGTGTTTCCAATCACTTCTTTTGAATGCAGAGGATGTATACTGTAATGTTCATAAATCTCTTCACTCTTGGAGTCGTCCACTTTTTCTATTTGTCCACTTGAAATTTCTGTTTGATCTTCTAAACATATTTCTTGTTTGCCCACATTTACATGTTTATAATAAATATTGTTTTGTACAAGATATAATGTAGCCTTTTGAAGTTTGGTGACATCTACTATTCTTGCTTTATTTTCTGACTCTTTGTTGGTACACCATTAAATAGAATAACTACAGGTTCACTTTCCGCTCTCTCCATACCAACAGTTTCTATATTTTTCTAAAAAAATAAAGGTAAATATACAACTCTTGCTTTTAGAGTTTTTTGTAAATCTGTTGGAGACAGCTGACCTGTTTTAGGCTCTATATGAACTATAGCCTGAAATGGGTGGACAGATTGAATAAGAATCGACTCATACGTATTTAAATCTACCAGTCCCAGAGGAATAGCTACCAACTCTAGGTTAATATGTACAGCTCTAGCTGGCATTTTGTTTTATTCTAATTTGTTGTAACAATATTTACAAATATGTTGATCACTACAAAACTCAAACGACCTTCCACCAACAAATAAGCACCAAATTGTTTCCACTTATCATTGTTTTCCTTTTCACTTTTTAAATATAGATCAACATTCCTAGTTTGACTTCTATAGTGAGTACGTGCACAACAACTACAAACATGAAAGTATCACGTTGTCCTTTCTTCTGCAACCTTCTCAGTACTAATATATTCCAGCAGTTCTTCAAACCCTACTCTTATCAAGCTCTCACTTTCTCTACTCTCCTCTTTTAACCTAAAGAAACAAAACTGTATAACATCACAATTTTTTTTTACATCCGAAACTGAACCATGCAAAAGATCTGTGTTCATTTCACTTAAAGATAATGCAGGACTTTTTACCTAGGACAATCTCCTTACTAACTTCTGCATTTCCGAGTGATGTACTGCTAACATTTTTAAATGCTAAAAAGAAGGGGTGGGCGGAATTTGCCGCAAAGCTCTGCGAAACGGTCCAAAATCTCAGCGAGCACGCAAAAGTTCCACGAACACGCAGAATTGCTTGTTCCGCCCATTCACAATGCTTTTTTCCTGTTCGCGACCGCTGTTTGCGTGCTTTGGGAAAAAAATCTCCCGAACACGCATTTTGAGAGAGCAAACAAGCAAAAAGTTCTGCAAAGCCGCAGATCACAGAATTTTGGGCAATTCCGCATTCTTTGCGGTACACGAAATTTTGCAATTGGAACGTAATTTACTGCTCAGGCCTAATGAAAAGTACTTTGACACACTTTTCTAGAAAGACAAGCTAGAGAATGACCCTGCAACTTACTATATTTTCTCACTTTTCAAAGATCTTGTCCTTGCAACATCTTAATCTTCTATTTAACACTTTTTTGGGCATATTCTCGTGAGAACATTTGTAATATATCAATGGATTTCTGTCCAATACTACAAATACCACTACAATCCCACTTATACACTGGAGCTTGTGTACGTCTCCCTTGAACTTCTGCAGCTATTAAATCTTGCACATTTCTAAGAACCATCTTTTCTTTTTCTAATGGACAACTGTTTTTAACCTCATAACAACGACCACTGGTATCAACTGCATGAACTAATGAAGTTTGTTGAGAATAGCTTTCTTCATAAAAGAAAGGCTCAGTACTAGAAGTGTGCTTCCATTCACCGGGAAAAGTTTTGCAAAAGTTACTTATATTAACCAGTCTTTTTTTTTTGATTTTCTCCTTCATAAAGCACCTTGTTTTATTCAATGTTTTCATTCTCTTCAATACAAGAGAAATACAGAAACACGGTAGAGGAGTGTAGAAAAAGCCAAGAGAATGCAGAAAGAAACCAATGAGGTATATAAACAGGCAACAAAGGTGCAGAAAGAGGAAACAGGGTTGCAGAAAGAAGCAAGAGAGGTACAGAATGAAGCACTTTTAGTCCTACCAAATACAAAGCTGCAAGTTATTCAACATGTCGGTTAACAGATTCACAATATTCCAGAAAGCATGCATACATGCATCTGTACCTTTTAAAAATGCCATCATATATCAAAGAAACATGCAAATAGATTGCTAGTGGGCAGTGCTTGTGAAAATAAATGACTAGATGAATAGTGCCTGAGGGAAAGGTTCACTTCAACACTACTGCCTGGGTGATTTCATGACAGCAGCAGTAGTAAATGAGTGATTAGATCAGTGCAGGAGAAATACATAAAACAAACCATGTGTGCAAGGCTAACACATGGTTAAAGACATGAGTGTATGAGGGTGCATAGACAAAATATCGACTCCAAAATATTGACTGGACATAATATCGAGTTTTAAATATAGACTGGACAAAATATCGACTGGACATAATATCGACTACAAAAATATCGTTTTTCAGGTAAGTGAAGTAATATCGACTGTATAAAATATAGATAGCAAAAATATCGAATTTTTAATAATATATAATATTTTATAGTGTATTTTTATGTAATAATATGTGTGAAAAGTGTGTATTAATGTTATAAAATATTTTATTAAATGAATTTTGTTTTTATAATAATTGCGTAATGTAATTCTGTAGCGGGTTGTGGGTTTATAGAGGAATAGGGTGGGAAGTAATTTAATAATAATTAATTAATTAATATATGTTTTTAAATATTTTTAATTAATAATTAATTGATAATTAATTAATATTAATTAGTGAATTAATTTATATAATTTTGTACATATTTTGTGTTAGTAATTAATTGGTAATTAATTAATTGTAATTAGTTAATTACATTAATTAGAGTACATTTTTAATATATATAATTTTGTGTTATTGTTCAGTAATTAATTGGGAAAAAATAATATTAATTATTAAAATAATTACAGCTAATGTGCTAATATATTTACTTTATTGTTATTGTTAATTAATAATTAATTGGTAATTAAATAATATTGATACATTTTGGGTAAAGGAGTATTTTTAGGGTTCAGGGTCAGTTTTCAGTTTTTGGGTAAAGGGGCATTTTTAGGGTTTTGGGTCAGTTTTCAGTTTTAGGGTAAAGGGGTATTTTTAGGGTTCAGGGTCAGTTTTCAGTTTTTGGGTAAAGGGGCATTTTTAGGGTTCAGGGTCAGTTTTCAGTTTTTGGGTAAAGGGGCATTTTTAGGGTTCAGGGTCAGTTTTCAGTTTTAGGGTAAAGGAGTATTTTTAGGGTTCAGGGTCAGTTTTGGGTTTTTGGGTAAAGGGGTATTTTTAGGGTTCAGGGTCAGTTTTCAGTTTTTGGGTAAAGGGGTATTTTTAGGGTTCAGGGTCAGTTTTGGGTTTTTGGGTAAAGGGGTATTTTTAGGGTTCAGGGTCAGTTTTCAGTTTTTGGGTAAAGGGGTATTTTTAGGGTTCAGGGTCAGTTTTGGGTTTTGGGGTAAAGGGGTATTTTTAGGGTTCAGGGTCAGTTTTCAGTTTTTAAACAATATTTGTGCAAGTCGATAATGTGACAGTCGATACTCTTTGGAGTGGGAATAGTATTTTTACACTTCTGGTATTGTACGGTAATATAATACTATCTTATTTAATTATAGTATGTTATTATATATATATGTTTTTACAAATATGATTGTAAAAAAATATTTTTATTAATTTCATTTATTATTTAATTATTATAATTTAATTTAAGTATTTTTAAGTATATTTTAGTAATTACATTTTAATATTAATTTAATTAAACACTGTTTTTAACAAAGTCGATATTTTTTATAACTATATTATTGTAAGCAATATTTTGTACTCGATATTTTTGTACTTACCTGTTTGTAGATACAAAGTCGATATTTTGACTGTCGATATTTTGTCCACGATATTTTTGCAAGTCGATATTTTGTCCCTCGATATTATTTCAGTGATCCGTGTATGAGTATTGGTTGAAAGAATAAAAAACTGCATGGGTACTGCTTGAGTGATTCTATGACAGCAGTGGTAGCAACTAGTGTTTGATTGTATAGGAAGCACCTGAGAGAAAATACAACATAACAGTAATGTTAGAGATATTGCTCGACTGAATCTTTGAGTGGGATAGTAGTCCCTGCTTGATTGCACAAATCTATGGTCAATATCTGAGGGATTACATGGTATGCATGTCTCTGTGCCTTTTCCTACTGCCATCATATGTAAAAAAAATACATATACATATGTACCAGAATGTTACACCTATACCATCTCTTCAACATAACACATGAGAGAATACATGAGCACGCAGACACAGACCTCAGTCATAAGACTAAAAAGTCCCTTAAACTTAACAGACTAACCTTCTCATTTTAAAGAGACACTTAAAATTCTGTAGCATACTTGGAATTATACATCTCAATACCCCAATACAAACAAACCTAATCACTAATTCCGTTACCAACATATTTTAAACCTCACTTTTTGGCTGAACCTTCACATTCACCAACTACTCAGAGTCTTGGGCCTAAGCAAATACATAGCAGCAACCTAATATATCTGTTAAAAGTCTCCCAATATTCCAAAAAGTATACATGCATGTGTCTGTACCTTTTAACAGTGACACCATTTATCAAAGTAACATACAAACAAATAGGTCGCACATGGGGCCTGAGAGAATGAATAACTAAATGGGTACCACCTGAATGAAAAGTTCAGAGCAAGAGTCCTGCTTGGGTGATTGCATGAGAGCAGCAGTACTGAATGAGTGATTAGATCAGTGCAGCAAAAAATCCTTAGACAAACAATGACTGCATGGCTAATACATACTTGAACACAAGAGTGTATGAGTAGTGCTTGAAAGAATAGAAAAGTGCATGGGTACTGCCTAAGTGATTCTATGACTGCAGTGGTAGTAACTGGATCGTTGTATTAGTGTATGGGAAGTACCTGAGAGAAAATATAAGTGTTTGAGTAATGCTTAAGCCATTCTATGAGTGCATCAGTAGTACTTGCCTGACTAGATGAGAGGGTGGGTAGTACCTTACCGAATATTCGAGTGGAATAGTAGTGCCTTGGTGTTTGCAGAAATCTATAGTTAATGTGTGAGGGATTACACGGCATGCAGTCAAAAGACTAAAAAGCCCCTTAAACTTGACAGAATGGACTTCCTGTTTTAAAGAGACACCTACAATTATTCAGCATACTTAAAGTGTGCATCTCCATAGACCAATACGAGATAACCAAATCAATAATCCCTCTGCCAACATGTTTTAAACCAAACGTTCGGACTGCAGCTCCACTATTCAGCAACTACTCAGAGTGTTAGGCCTATCCAGATACAAAGTAGAAAATTTTCATTTGGTCTGTTAAAAGTTTCACCATATTCCAGAGAACATGCATGCATGTGTCTGTTCCTTTTAAAAGTGGCATAATATATCAAAGAAACATACGAATAGATGTGTAGTGGATAGTGCCTGAGATAATGGATGACTCGATGGGTAGCATCTGAGTGAATAGCTCAGTGCGACAGTACTTCCTTGGTGATTGCATGGGAGCATCAGTACTGAATGGGTGATTAGATCAGTGCAGGGTAAATACCTTAGACAAACCATGAGTGCAAGTCTAACACATGCTTGAAGACAAGAATGTATGAGTAGTACTTGAAAGAATAAAACAGTGCATGGGTACTGCCTGAGTTATTCTATGACTGCAGTGGTAGTAACTGGATGATTGTATGAGTCTATGGGAAGCACCTAAGGGAAAATGTGAGTGTAATGGTAATGCTTGGGCCATTCTATGAGTGGCTCAGTAGTAGCTGAATGAGTAGAAGAGAGCATGGGTAGTGCCTGACTGAATGTTTTAGTGGGATAGTAGTGCCTGGGTGATTGCCCAAATCTATGGTTAATGTCTGAGGGATTACAACTGTAAATAGATAGTGCCTCCTAGATTGCATAACGAATTAGGAGCACACATCTCAATATATAACTCCAAGAGTGACTTGTGCATATTTACATTGCTGCATACCAAGTGCATGAGTGTAGATATATAATTCTCACCAAATTCCAGAAAGCAAACACTAATCCCTCTACCGTGTTGCTATCTAAAAACTATTTCAATAATCTTTTTATTACAAAGTACAATTGAGACCCGTACATTTCATAACATATTTCATGCATCACATTTATCTTACAATTTTGTATTTTTTAAATCTAAAAATATCATTAGAAACAATAAAGCAGTGCTGAATATTATATAATACCCCTTACAATTTAGTTACTCACGTTTGAGGTAGTGTTGTAGAATACCAAATATCAAGAATGTAATGCACCTCTCTCAGAAAGGTGAAACCAGAAATGGCAAATGTTCCCTCTCTTTTTGCACTCAAATAACTAAAAGTATCAAATCACATAACTTTCATCATTATTTCAAATTGTAAAACACATTTCTATTGGGTAGACATATTAACCCTTTCTGTATTCATAAGGTGCCCAAAATTTCCTGAACTCACGACTCCATTGCGGTGGAGCCGTGAATCCACACAAGAGTTCAAAAACCTATTTTTAATAATACTAGTATAGATTTTCAGAAACATACTACTCCGCATACTACTGTCTTAAAAAATCTTAATTTACTAAATCTTCCCTTATATTTAAGGATCCTTTTCACATTTTAAGTCCACAGTTAAGTATCAACCCTGCCCTCATTCTCCTTAATGCCAGTTTCAATGGTAACAGTTCATGGAACATTCAACTGTATTGGCAGGTCACAAGTTCACCGTACTTTCAAGTTCAGCACACAAGCTTACTAATGCAAACATCAGGTGTGCTTGACTTTTGCAAAATATTACCTTATGGTATCTATTGTTCCTTTCAAACATTTTCTAATAATGAATCACAAACATGATACCTCAGCAAAGTAACATGCATCCTATTTTTGAGTGCACAATCTTGATGAATAGTCAATCACTTATCAACTTTTTTAAAAACAACATGTTGTCCACCATTTAGATACCTCTCATTCTACCAACTTACTACCTCAGCTAGAGACATCTTTTCATTCCGTCTAGGCATCCCTTCAAGATACTCACAGTGTGTATTATAGGGCACTACTATGTTTTCTGGTGCAAAAGGTATGCTGAATGTAGAGTTATTGCCAAAGACCTAGGTTTGAAAAATGTGGACATTAAATGGATTGCAACTCCAACCCCTTGACCTCATGATTGTGCACTATGGTGGCAAAGACATAGGCAGATTGCCCGGGGTAGGTCTGGAAATGCTAATGAAGGATACCTCAAACTGTCTTTGTATAATTTAATATATGCCAAAGATAGAAATGGAACTGGTCAACTCAATTCTGTCCACAATTTGAAAAAGCTAAGAAGAATGTCAATAAAGCTGTTTCTACATACCTCAGAGATATTAGAATGGGGTCCATCAAGAACAACAATCTTTGATTCAATATGGGCCACATCTACAGAAGTGATGGGGCGCACTTCACATGTCTGAAGTACAGCTTATAGTTTATGCAGTGGGCAAGCAAGCGGTTTGTGAGACTCACCTGGGTGTGTGGGGGGACAGCACGTGATCTTCTTGTTTTCTTCTGTTGCAGTGATCAAGCATTAAGGGTCCCATCAACCGGGACAAGAGTATTAAGGCGTACGTTCCTTAACTTGAGCAACACAGGAGATACACAAGGGGGGCACGGACAGGCCTGCACTTCACCACTTCTGTGAGCCGCACGGGCTGAGATTACTCGCCTAACCCACAGGATTAGCTGGTGTGGCGCGGCCCTGGTTGCGTGGATGCTTACGGCCGGTTGTGTACCTCCAGCAGCATAAGGTAAGGGCCTGGACAACGGTACCAGGCCTGGAAGCATGGTGGGGGACTTTGTTACATTGTGTGCCATTGCCGGATTGAACGTGTAAGTGGGGCTAGCATTGTATACGTGGTGGTAGCCACATTTCTGTCAAAGTAATCTGCAATGGGTTACACAGCAATGGCCAGTAACATTAAACGGGGTGACAAGCGCTCTCGCATGGAATACTTGATGGAGACAATGATGCGCAAGATGGTTACCATGGATAGGAGATGGAAGAAAGTGGATAAACTGGGACAGAACCTTGCAGATCTTAGAGAGAGGGTGGAAGGTCAAGGGGGGTTTGGAGAGGCCTAGGCAAACCATAGTACCCCCCAAGTCCAGGGTAGAACTAGATCCCCTTCCTAAGCGTGTTAGGCCCAAGAAAGGGGGTACAAAGCCAAGAGCACCAGTGCCAATGTCTCAGCCCAGGGGGGAGGAGGAGGTGCCCTGTCATTCAGGTGTGGTGCCAATGGGAGGGGTTCCATTGGGTGCCCTGGTCCTGGCTGTTTCCGTGGGGGGATCCCTCTGGGGGGTCCATCGGGAGTGGTTCCTCTTGGAGGTATTCCTTTGGGTGCCCCGGTACTGATCATTCCCTCTCTGGGAGGTTTTCCTGCAGGGGCGGTTCCGGCACGCAGCAATGCACAGGTTCCAGTGGCTACTGGGTTGGGGATCCAAAGGAAACCCGGTCCCACCAGATTTAGTGACACATTTAGCTGCAGTTCTCCCTTGGTTCGGGAGAGCAGGAATGTTGGCAACAACAGTGGGGGCAAAAGAAATGGGGGAAGACCCAGTGACTGAAGCGAAGAGGATGGTAGTCCAGTTTGTTGCAACACCTGGGGGATTGCTAGGAGGGGGACAGGGTACTCCTTCTCTTCCCAACCCATCTTGTTGGGTTGCTCTGCCTGAAGTCAAGAAGGAAGTGCTGATGATTAGCCAGGCGAAAGAGAAATTGACGGAGCCTGCTGGAACGATTTCAGTAGGTAAGCAGGTGACATTGCCAATTCTGGGTGTGGGTGAATCACGTACCAGGAGGGAGAATGTGGCCAGACATGTGGCACGGGAGGTAAAAGAAATCATATGGTCTGCAGTTATGTTAGTATGTTCTCTTTGCTCCTGGATGAAAGAGAAATGGAGGAAGCTAAGAAACAGAATGACTGGATGCTCCCTAGGGAATGGGCAATTGAAATGTTAAAAATCAAGGTTGAAGAAAACTTGAATAACTGGATCAGGGGTTTCTCAGTATTCATGGCAGTGATGGCTGAACATTTTCCTAACATACAGGCAGAGATGGCATGTTACCAGAACAGCATTACTATGGCTCATGACACATATGGGGGCAGTGGTTAGAAGCAATATGACATAGACTTTAGGAGGGCTTAGGCAGCTGACCCATCCCTTTCATGGGACTGTGTTGACACAATTTCGTGGTTGGATCAGTATGGGGCAGCAAAATCCAACAATCCATTTGGTGCAGCACAATCAAATAACAGGGGACAGACAGTCCAACCTTTTCAACCCTTTGAACCCTTTCGGCCATCCCAAAACACAGGCCCTGCCAATAGCCCAGGTAGTAGGGGAGGACGGAGAGGGACATGTTGGGATTTTAATAGGTGGACATACACCAGGACACCAGGCACATGCAAGTTTAAACACGCCTGCTCTATCTGCGGCAACCCATCACACAGAGAGTCAAAATGTCTCAAAAATCAAGAGATAAGGGAAGAAAGAAACTGGAATGAGAGGAGGGTTCAACAGGTGGCACACTCACCCATTGACATAACGACTATGACCCCTTGGCTGAACAAGTACTCTTATCATTCCACCGCTAGGACTCTGCAAGAAGGTTTCACGTATGGGTTTAGGATCCCTACACCGGACTATGTGGGGGGCATGTGAGTGCAAAAGTCAACTTTTGGATAGGAACAATCCAGGCATGGCAGCAATAAAGATTAGTAGTGAACTACGCCTGGGCAAAATAATGGGGCCATTTGATTCCATCCCGGTACACAATTTTGTCTGTTCCCCTTTGGGGGTGGTTCCCAAAAAAGAGGGTGGGGAGTTCAGTTTGATTCACAATCTATCTGCATTTAAAGGCAACTCATTGGATGATGCTATCAGTGATGAGATTTGTAGTGTAAAGTATGTGTCATTTGACCAGGCGGTGAAAATGCTTAGGGGCTTGGGCCATGGTGCATTGCTGGCAAAATCTGATATTGAGTCTGCCTTTCGCTTGTTGCCAGTTCACCCAATGGACTTTCACCTGCTGGGATTTAAGTTCCAACAAAAATTCTACATGGATATGTGTATGCCCATGGGGTGCTCTGTTTCCTGCGCTTACTTTGAAAAATTAAGTTCATTTTTGGAATGGGTTTTCAGACAGGTGACCGGGCATCAGTCTGTCATGCAGTATCTGGACGACTTTCTTATCCTGGGGTCAGTGGTCTCCTGGAGGTGTGAGTGGGCACTGCAGGAATTCTGCACACTCATGCAGGCTTTTGGGGCCTGTCTGGCACCGGGAAAGACAGTAGGACCAACAAAAATGATAGAATTCTTAGCCATTAATTTAGATCCAGTCCAAGGGTGTTTTCGGTTACCAGCAGACAACATTAAAAAATTCAGGACAGCGTTGCAGCAGTTCCTCGCCAAGGAAAAGTGACCTTGCATCAGTTACAGCAGACACTAGGGCAGTTCAACTTTGCTCTCAGAGTCATACCGATAGCACAACCATTTTCCCGCTCCATATCCCAGGCCATGGCCAGTCTCAAAGAAAAACACCACCACACCAGGCTGTTGGCTGAGGTTAGTGATGTAAATGAGGATAAAAGGCTAATAATCAAATGTAAGGCATTTATTATGCACCACAGAGAATAACTGGTGATCCCATCAGAAAGCAGGGAGCTAACTGACAAGGCAGAACAGGATAGAGAATACAACAGTTAGGCAGGACATGCGGATTTGGATGGCATTCCTGTAGGACTTTAACGGCAGGGTAGTGTGGCCCGTCCACCTACAACCTCTGCAGAGTTAGGTTTATGGACTGACGCTGCGGGTTGTGTGGGATTTGGCACCATACTCGGTAATGACTGGGTGGCACAGCAGTGGCCAGCGTGGTGGGTACAGAATGGGTTAACAGGTAACATTGGTTTCTTGGAATTGTTTCCCATTTCGATGGTCTTAACAGTTTGGCCTGAAAGATTGCGTAATCAATCAGTGGTGTTCTAGTATGACAACATGACTGTAGGTGAATGCATCAACCAACAGGCTGCACAGTGTAAAATGATTCTCCGCCTGTTAAATAGTACTGTTATATATAAAAGGGAACATCCTGTTTAGAGATAAACATGTGCAGTGTGTGTTGAATTATGCTGCTGATGCACTCTCTTGCTTAAAGATGCAGGTTTTCAGAGCACTCTTCCCATCTGCAGAAGCGACTCCAACATCCTTCCTAGAAGTACTTTGGCAGATGAGTGCCCCCAACTACTGAACCTCATGGCAGCTAGTCTAGCTCCCAGGACCAGGAAAGCTTATGAAGTTGGGCATATTGTACATTTTTTGGGAAAGGATTGGGCAGAGGAGTGGCATGGCACAGGGGCACTCCTTTGTTACTTAGGTGCTTTAAACAGAGAGGGGTGCTCAGCAGCAGCAGCCAGGCGCCATGTGGCAGCAATCTCTTTCTTTGCGCAAACGAAAGGCAGGGGAGATCCCACCAATAGCTTCACAGTCAGGAAGGCTTTAAAAGGATGGCAGCGCATCCAAGGGTCAGCACCAGGTGTGAGACGTCCAATAGGTGTAGAGTTGCTAACATCCTGACTGGGGGTGCTTGACACTGTTTGCTGCACCATGGGGGAAGCTCAGCTGTTCAGGGCGGCCTTTTCCTTAGCCTTTTATGGTGCTTTTCTCATAGGTAAATTGGTGGCCCAGAATAAACAGGATGTACAGGGGGCCTACAGCTGGACCATGCATAATTACAAGGCGACGCCTTATTGATACCCATTAGGAAGTCCAAAACTGACCAAGAGGCCCGTGGTGTGGGGATAGTACTGCATCGTGCACACGGTAATCCTTGCTGCCCAGTAGAACAGTTTGGGGGCATTGTTAATCCATGCTGATGGTCCCCGCTCACCAGGTTTCAGTTTAAAAGGGTCATGGATATGGCGGTGCAGCAGGCAGGTTCGGATCCTAGTTGCTTTGGAACTCATACTTTCAGAATAGGGGCTGCCACTGAGGCGACGGTAAGAGGTTTTCACAGCAGCAATGACAAAAGGATTGGGAGGTGGTCCTCCAATTGTTATAAATGCTATGTGCGGCTGCACATGTTGAGAGTAGGTCATTTGCATGGTGCTGATGCATGTTCTTTCTCTGCTTCACTTTACAGTTTCTCAAACCTATCACACACAGGGGGGAAACTGGCGGCGGCCCATCAGCAGCTACCACCAACGTAAGGACATGCACATCCATCGGAATCAGGACCACATGTTGTTTGGATCATTGACCATTCATATGTGAGACGTTTGAAGGCATTTTTCTTTTCAGGAAATTACAAATCCAGAGCTGAGCAGGCTGGTTTTAGGGTCTCACTGTATGGCAAAGGGGGTCTTCGCTTGAGTCAGTTCAGGGGTTTTGTAAGGGACCTGCTGAGCAAGGGTGGGCCTCTCACTAGTATCATTATCTTACACCTTGGAGGGAATGATCTGGAGAATCTGGGTAAAAGGGGGCTAGTGGAATCCATAATCATGGAAGTGGGTTGGTTAGCTAAAACATGCCAAGGATGCACCATAGTATGGTCACAGATGGTACCCAGATGTCAATGGAGGTGGGGGGTATGTGAGGGCATTGAACGACTCAGTGAGAAGGATCAATAACAAGTTAGAGAGGTTGTATAGGTCTCCTCAGTTACAAATGATCGCCCACGGGTGTATCAGGGGGAGCCGTGCTCTTTAAAGACGGTGTCCATGTGTCAAAAGTAGGTAATGCAATCCTCTTAGAGAATCTACTGGTTGGCTGGATGGGTGCGGGGGAGTGGGGAGTTATGCTTTTCCTAGGCTGGTTGGCCACCCCGCATGTGCACAATGGCACCAGTAAAGAGTGCAGAACTGCAAGGGCCCCATATGGAGATAGTATACAGAGCGTACAGGGGTAACCGGGGAGGGGAATTACCCGCACGGTGAACGGGGAATCTGAGCATGCGCACTCCGGCTGGAGGGCTGGCTTAATTTGATAACGATCTGACACCAGTTATTGACCTTGCCGTAGGCTCAAATATGGATACGCAGAAAAGTAATTGCCATTATGATTATTGATGATGATATGTTTAGATTCGGTTAGGAATTACTTGTAATAGAGTTATGTTAAGGTTAGCCATCTTACATCTGTACCTATCAATGTAATCAATATCAATTTTTTGTGTTCTGTGTTATTTTGTAAATATTGTTAAATATAAATTGTTTTGTTTGTTAATAAATACGGCCAGGTGGTTATCTACGACCCCCTTTTCCAAAGAAACTCTTGTTCTTGATTTTATGTGGGTCTTGACAAGGGAGGTAGTACAAGGCCATAGGGTCTCAGGACTGGTGAGGAGAATGTATGCATCCTGTGTTCGAAGGCAATGAAGGGGCCGGTGGCTATCAGCACTTTCTGGGCCTCAACTTTATCTCATCTCTCATCTAGTACTCACTTCCCCTTTACAGGAGCTCTGCTAATTTCAGCGCTGCTGCAGACACTAAGGGGTGGGGGCGGAGAACACAAAACAAACCTGAATATTACTCCTATCCTATCATAGCACGCATATTATCTTTCTAAATCTGTTCTGAAAGGCGCACATCAATCCATATCAATGAAACGAAAGTGAACAGAAGAAGGTAACAGTGCCAGAAAGAAAATGTATGTGCTTACATTGGGGGCTTGCATTTCTATAAATCCCATTACAGCTCTGGAAAAATTGTGCCAGTGCCACAATGCAATCTGCACCTAGCTCCAGCTTTGTTGTGCTCTTAACTGCAAAGGAATACTTTTTACATCATCTTCAAATGCATTGAAAATGCACATGGGGATGTAGGTTGCGGTATAATCTCAGAAGGTCCCAGAAAGCAATCCTGGAATTAAATACAATGGAACAGCACGAATTACTGTTCAAGACAAACACGTTTTATTTCTAATAAGTAAAAATTTGCATCTGATGAAAACGAACTCCTTTATTTTACCCCACTGCTCCAGCAGAGACCAACAGAGAAATTGTCCTACGTACCTTAATTTACACACTGCAGCTGGGAATAAACAAAGTGTTGTAATTTATCTTCCAAGTGGTATGTCCCATCCACCCCTTCCCCTCTTTACCTTGTTGGTATGCCCCACCCTGAAGCTTGCCATGGAATGTTGGGACACTCTCCAGTGAAGAGAGTGTATGGTTAATAAACAGACCTGCTTCCATCTTATCTGGTCTCTGGAGATTTGTACTTTCTAACACAAAGCTAGCTGGAGGCGCTGGGATGGCAGCAGTCAGGTGTGTTAGGTACCTTGCCTAGTGTTGACGTCTTTCAAAGAGAAGTTTACTTGTTGTTTCAAGAGCCTGCAAATGCTTGGATGTGATACCAAATAGAACTCAAAATAAAATCGTATTTATTCTTTTGTAACTTGCCATTTCTGTACTTGTTTACTTTAAGTATTACTCATGGGTCAGAACTAGAATACATTTAAACGTGATTTTTCTTTTTATTTGTTCTTTGAAGTATATACAGACTAAAAAATATATTTACCAGCTTTAGGTGACCCGCTGGAACAACAAAATATGTACATGGGGGTGTGAGAAGCTTTATGATGATTAATTTACTTTTATATCTTCTGGGTAGATAATAGGTTTGTATCAGTATCTTAAACTTTCATTTTAACCTCTTCCCTGCAGGGGTAATTCCCCCACGGTGGGTGGGTGGGGGGTGGGGGGCTTGAGCGCAGCGTTGCGGTGCTCGTGACGAGACCAGCTCACCATGAGTCACAGTGGAACTATGCTCATGACGAGCTGGTCTCGTCATGGCGAGCTGGTCTCGTCATGGCCCCACCTACTGATTAATTCGCCCGCACAGGCGTAGAATCAATCGCTCATTGCCTACGCTGCATCACATTTGGCAATGCAGCGTGGGCAACGAAATTCGTTTCATTCATTTTTTTCGTTACTTACCTGTAATGGTCTATATCCCGCATTTTAAAAATCCCCACCCTGCCCCTCCCCCGC
This sequence comes from Lissotriton vulgaris, assembly GCF_964263255.1. Classification (NCBI taxonomy): domain Eukaryota; kingdom Metazoa; phylum Chordata; class Amphibia; order Caudata; family Salamandridae; genus Lissotriton; species Lissotriton vulgaris. The sequence goes on from NC_141691.1 coordinate 1,501,303,444, forward strand.
CTGACGTCACCGCCTCGCTATAACGCCCTGCACGGGACGGGCCTGAACAACAGACATTTTAAAACGTTAGTGAGGGGGTGGAGAGGTGTGGTCAGTAATGTGGAGGGGCAGAGGCTTGTGCAGCTTTGTGCGTGTCCAGGGAGAGCATTGTCTCCTCTCTCGTACACCTGCAAGGGCTGTAATAGAATCATGCACATGTAATTTTTGTGGTAAGGGATCATTCAGGATAGTGCGTATGTACAGTAATATTATACAGGCACTAAAATATATAATTGTATATGTATTAATTGGTCAACTGGGTACAGTGTTAATAGGCAGCTCTTGGAAGCTATGTGTATGAAGAGAATGAATTTCCGCTCTGTTTCACCTCAGTACTAATCGTTTAAAATATTCAGAAAGACAAAAATAAATAATATCGATGCACATGCGTCTAAAGCAAACTTGAACGTACAACATTTACGATTTTTGAGCCTTTTGGTGTTTTAGATTTTGTTGTAACCAATACGCTGAAAAAAGAATTATCATTTTTTTTGTTTAAGGGAACTGTCAAACAGTTTATCGTCTCTGGTCAACCAACCGTATATCAAATAAATGTATGCTTCTTGGCTAATTACCGTAAGTACAGTTCTTGGGTATGTGGCACCGTAATGTGATGCGAATTAACAAGTGCACAATGTACAGGTATAATTACAGGGCTCCAAAAGGTAGAGTGCCCTATGGGTCTGCCTATGTATAGCTGAAAATACATAATGCTTGAGGATCCATACAAGCACAGCTGTTTCATATTAGTGCTTCTCTGGAGCTGTTCAGTGAACTTGAGAGGTGCGTTTAAAGCCCAAGATAAGAAGCAGTTCTAGGTTCACAGAGTTATTGGGCAGAAGAAATGGCAAGTGACCATTGCATTGTTTTAAATACACAAAAACACCTTTTTCAGTTCATTATTTGCATAATTATTTTACTTTTTGAAAGTTAAAAAAAAATCTAATTTATAAAGTGCTTTTTTTAACGAAAAAAATATAATGCATCGAGCAGAAGAAGGGAAACTACTAACTCTGCAGGTGCTTAGGGGATTTACTGCAGCAGGATGCTCCGAGGAAGATTAAGTATATTCAGGGGCATGTGCAGTTCACCATATGAGTTTTAGCGAGGAGGCAGCTGATTGAAAGAGACATATTTTAGAATTTGGCATAATCCTCATGTGTGCTTCGTGAATTGTCAGTCACGAAAACGCAGATCATACGTCAGACTGTGTCTGCTCACTGTCAGCTGTTAATGCCTTCATTCAGCACGTGTAGGTATTGATTTATAACGGTGATGGATCAAGCCCTGATCTTTGGACTGGGTAAGAGTGGTCTGCTCAATTCAGACACTCTGTTCATCACCACCCCCTTTTGTAAATCGATTTTGGCCGCTATAGGTGTGGCAGGGTATACTCAGACATGAGTCCCTTTCTCACTGCTCCATCAGGATTCAAGCAAGCCGGGCCGAAGAGGCTGAAATGCCAGAAACCGGTCCCCGGTAGCTTGTCTCCTTTCTGGTAAAGAATTGGTTTGGTAGTTTAGTCTGCCCTGTTCCCATGATGCACTGGGCCAGGGACAGACTGATTTGCATATAGCCAGGTTCTGAGCTGGGATGGGGCAGTGAGATAAATAACGGTGATGGATCAAGCCCTGATCTTTGGACTGGGTAAGAGTGGTCTGCTCAATTCAGACACTCTGTTCATCACCACCCCCTTTTGTAAATCGATTTTGGCCGCTATAGGTGTGGCAGGGTATACTCAGACATGAGTCCCTTTCTCACTGCTCCATCAGGATTCAAGCAAGCCGGGCCGAAGAGGCTGAAATGCCAGAAACCGGTCCCCGGTAGCTTGTCTCCTTTCTGGTAAAGAATTGGCTTGGTAGTTTAGTCTGCCCTGTTCCCATGATGCACTGGGCCAGGGACAGACTGATTTGCATATAGCCAGGTTCTGAGCAGGGATGGGGCAGTGAGATAAATAACGGTGATGGATCAAGCCCTGATCTTTGGACTGGGTAAGAGTGGTCTGCTCAATTCAGACACTCTGTTCATCACCACCCCCTTTTGTAAATCGATTTTGGCCGCTATAGGTGTGGCAGGGTATACTCAGACATGAGTCCCTTTCTCACTGCTCCATCAGGATTCAAGCAAGCCGGGCCGAAGAGGCTGAAATGCCAGAAACCGGTCCCCGGTAGCTTGTCTCCTTTCTGGTAAAGAATTGGCTTGGTAGTTTAGTCTGCCCTGTTCCCATGATGCACTGGGCCAGGGACAGACTGATTTGCATATAGCCAGGTTCTGAGCTGGGATGGGGCAGTGAGATAAATAACGGTGATGGATCAAGCCCTGATCTTTGGACTGGGTAAGAGTGGTCTGCTCAATTCAGACACTCTGTTCATCACCACCCCCTTTTGTAAATCGATTTTGGCCGCTATAGGTGTGGCAGGGTATACTCAGACATGAGTCCCTTTCTCACTGCTCCATCAGGATTCAAGCAAGCCGGGCCGAAGAGGCTGAAATGCCAGAAACCGGTCCCCGGTAGCTTGTCTCCTTTCTGGTAAAGAATTGGCTTGGTAGTTTAGTCTGCCCTGTTCCCATGATGCACTGGGCCAGGGACAGACTGATTTGCATATAGCCAGGTTCTGAGCTGGGATGGGGCAGTGAGATAAATAACGGTGATGGATCAAGCCCTGATCTTTGGACTGGGTAAGAGTGGTCTGCTCAATTCAGACACTCTGTTCATCACCACCCCCTTTTGTAAATCGATTTTGGCCGCTATAGGTGTGGCAGGGTATACTCAGACATGAGTCCCTTTCTCACTGCTCCATCAGGATTCAAGCAAGCCGGGCCGAAGAGGCTGAAATGCCAGAAACCGGTCCCCGGTAGCTTGTCTCCTTTCTGGTAAAGAATTGGCTTGGTAGTTTAGTCTGCCCTGTTCCCATGATGCACTGGGCCAGGGACAGACTGATTTGCATATAGCCAGGTTCTGAGCTGGGATGGGGCAGTGAGATAAATAACGGTGATGGATCAAGCCCTGATCTTTGGACTGGGTAAGAGTGGTCTGCTCAATTCAGACACTCTGTTCATCACCACCCCCTTTTGTAAATCGATTTTGGCCGCTATAGGTGTGGCAGGGCATACTCAGACATGAGTCCCTTTCTCACTGCTCCATCAGGATTCAAGCAAGCCGGGCCGAAGAGGCTGAAATGCCAGAAACCGGTCCCCGGTAGCTTGTCTCCTTTCTGGTAAAGAATTGGCTTGGTAGTTTAGTCTGCCCTGTTCCCATGATGCACTGGGCCAGGGACAGACTGATTTGCATATAGCCAGGTTCTGAGCTGGGATGGGGCAGTGAGATAAATAACGGTGATGGATCAAGCCCTGATCTTTGGACTGGGTAAGAGTGGTCTGCTCAATTCAGACACTCTGTTCATCACCACCCCCTTTTGTAAATCGATTTTGGCCGCTATAGGTGTGGCAGGGCATACTCAGACATGAGTCCCTTTCTCACTGCTCCATCAGGATTCAAGCAAGCCGGGCCGAAGAGGCTGAAATGCCAGAAACCGGTCCCCGGTAGCTTGTCTCCTTTCTGGTAAAGAATTGGCTTGGTAGTTTAGTCTGCCCTGTTCCCATGATGCACTGGGCCAGGGACAGACTGATTTGCATATAGCCAGGTTCTGAGCTGGGATGGGGCAGTGAGATAAATAACGGTGATGGATCAAGCCCCGATCTTTGGACTGGGTAAGAGTGGTCTGCTCAATTCAGACACTCTGTTCATCACCACCCCCTTTTGTAAATCGATTTTGGCCACTATAGGTGTGGCAGGGTATACTCAGACATGAGTCCCTTTCTCACTGCTCCATCAGGATTCAAGCAAGCCGGGCCGAAGAGGCTGAAATGCCAGAAACCGGTCCCCGGTAGCTTGTCTCCTTTCTGGTAAAGAATTGGCTTGGTAGTTTAGTCTGCCCTGTTCCCATGATGCACTGGGCCAGGGACAGACTGATTTGCATATAGCCAGGTTCTGAGCTGGGATGGGGCAGTGAGATAAATAACGGTGATGGATCAAGCCCTGATCTTTGGACTGGGTAAGAGTGGTCTGCTCAATTCAGACACTCTGTTCATCACCACCCCCTTTTGTAAATCGATTTTGGCCGCTATAGGTGTGGCAGGGTATACTCAGACATGAGTCCCTTTCTCACTGCTCCATCAGGATTCAAGCAAGCCGGGCCGAAGAGGCTGAAATGCCAGAAACCGGTCCCCGGTAGCTTGTCTCCTTTCTGGTAAAGAATTGGCTTGGTAGTTTAGTCTGCCCTGTTCCCATGATGCACTGGGCCAGGGACAGACTGATTTGCATATAGCCAGGTTCTGAGCTGGGATGGGGCAGTGAGATAAATAACGGTGATGGATCAAGCCCTGATCTTTGGACTGGGTAAGAGTGGTCTGCTCAATTCAGACACTCTGTTCATCACCACCCCCTTTTGTAAATCGATTTTGGCCGCTATAGGTGTGGCAGGGTATACTCAGACATGAGTCCCTTTCTCACTGCTCCATCAGGATTCAAGCAAGCCGGGCCGAAGAGGCTGAAATGCCAGAAACCGGTCCCCGGTAGCTTGTCTCCTTTCTGGTAAAGAATTGGCTTGGTAGTTTAGTCTGCCCTGTTCCCATGATGCACTGGGCCAGGGACAGACTGATTTGCATATAGCCAGGTTCTGAGCTGGGATGGGGCAGTGAGATAAATAACGGTGATGGATCAAGCCCTGATCTTTGGACTGGGTAAGAGTGGTCTGCTCAATTCAGACACTCTGTTCATCACCACCCCCTTTTGTAAATCGATTTTGGCCGCTATAGGTGTGGCAGGGTATACTCAGACATGAGTCCCTTTCTCACTGCTCCATCAGGATTCAAGCAAGCCGGGCCGAAGAGGCTGAAATGCCAGAAACCGGTTCCCGGTAGCTTGTCTCCTTTCTGGTAAAGAATTGGCTTGGTAGTTTAGTCTGCCCTGTTCCCATGATGCACTGGGCCAGGGACAGACTGATTTGCATATAGCCAGGTTCTGAGCTGGGATGGGGCAGTGAGATAAATAACGGTGATGGATCAAGCCCTGATCTTTGGACTGGGTAAGAGTGGTCTGCTCAATTCAGACACTCTGTTCATCACCACCCCCTTTTGTAAATCGATTTTGGCCGCTATAGGTGTGGCAGGGTATACTCAGACATGAGTCCCTTTCTCACTGCTCCATCAGGATTCAAGCAAGCCGGGCCGAAGAGGCTGAAATGCCAGAAACCGGTCCCCGGTAGCTTGTCTCCTTTCTGGTAAAGACTTGGCTTGGTAGTTTAGTCTGCCCTGTTCCCATGATGCACTGGGCCAGGGACAGACTGATTTGCATATAGCCAGGTTCTGAGCTGGGATGGGGCAGTGAGATAAATAACGGTGATGGATCAAGCCCTGATCTTTGGACTGGGTAAGAGTGGTCTGCTCAATTCAGACACTCTGTTCATCACCACCCCCTTTTGTAAATCGATTTTGGCCGCTATAGGTGTGGCAGGGTATACTCAGACATGAGTCCCTTTCTCACTGCTCCATCAGGATTCAAGCAAGCCGGGCCGAAGAGGCTGAAATGCCAGAAACCGGTCCCCGGTAGCTTGTCTCCTTTCTGGTAAAGAATTGGCTTGGTAGTTTAGTCTGCCCTGTTCCCATGATGCACTGGGCCAGGGACAGACTGATTTGCATATAGCCAGGTTCTGAGCTGGGATGGGGCAGTGAGATAAATAACGGTGATGGATCAAGCCCTGATCTTTGGACTGGGTAAGAGTGGTCTGCTCAATTCAGACACTCTGTTCATCACCACCCCCTTTTGTAAATCGATTTTGGCCGCTATAGGTGTGGCAGGGTATACTCAGACATGAGTCCCTTTCTCACTGCTCCATCAGGATTCAAGCAAGCCGGGCCGAAGAGGCTGAAATGCCAGAAACCGGTCCCAGGTAGCTTGTCTCCTTTCTGGTAAAGAATTGGCTTGGTAGTTTAGTCTGCCCTGTTCCCATGATGCACTGGGCCAGGGACAGACTGATTTGCATATAGCCAGGTTCTGAGCTGGGATGGGGCAGTGAGATAAATAACGGTGATGGATCAAGCCCTGATCTTTGGACTGGGTAAGAGTGGTCTGCTCAATTCAGACACTCTGTTCATCACCACCCCCTTTTGTAAATCGATTTTGGCCGCTATAGGTGTGGCAGGGTATACTCAGACATGAGTCCCTTTCTCACTGCTCCATCAGGATTCAAGCAAGCCGGGCCGAAGAGGCTGAAATGCCAGAAACCGGTCCCCGGTAGCTTGTCTCCTTTCTGGTAAAGAATTGGCTTGGTAGTTTAGTCTGCCCTGTTCCCATGATGCACTGGGCCAGGGACAGACTGATTTGCATATAGCCAGGTTCTGAGCTGGGATGGGGCAGTGAGATAAATAACGGTGATGGATCAAGCCCTGATCTTTGGACTGGGTAAGAGTGGTCTGCTCAATTCAGACACTCTGTTCATCACCACCCCCTTTTGTAAATCGATTTTGGCCGCTATAGGTGTGGCAGGGTATACTCAGACATGAGTCCCTTTCTCACTGCTCCATCAGGATTCAAGCAAGCCGGGCCGAAGAGGCTGAAATGCCAGAAACCGGTCCCCGGTAGCTTGTCTCCTTTCTGGTAAAGAATTGGCTTGGTAGTTTAGTCTGCCCTGTTCCCATGATGCACTGGGCCAGGGACAGACTGATTTGCATATAGCCAGGTTCTGAGCTGGGATGGGGCAGTGAGATAAATAACGGTGATGGATCAAGCCCTGATCTTTGGACTGGGTAAGAGTGGTCTGCTCAATTCAGACACTCTGTTCATCACCACCCCCTTTTGTAAATCGATATTTTAGAATTTGGCATAATCCTCATGTGTGCTTCGTGAATTGTCAGTCACGAAAACGCAGATCATACGTCAGACTGTGTCTGCTCACTGTCAGCTGTTAATGCCTTCATTCAGCACGTGTAGGTATTGATTTATTGGTTGCTGCTGCAAGGGGTTCAACTGTAGATTTAAAAAATGTGTATTTAAAGACATGGTGATGGTTCCATCGATCATTAACAGTTTATGGAAGTATTCTGTATTCAAGGTGGCTGAATAAAATGATAAGGATGTACAAATGGTTGAATGTTGGGACAGTGTTGGTACTTGTCCTTGACAGGTGGGTACCCCTAACCCCCTAAATGTATGAGAGGTTTGAGAAGAGGTTAGGACAAGTTGAGATGATCGCTTTTTGCTGAAAATATTACAGAACACGAAATTCGCTTTGGTGATTTAATATGGAAATGATGTGACTTTTTTCAGGAAACCCGAGTCAATTTAGAAACAAGTGATAACAGCCAACACGTGTTTCGCCCCTTTTACATGGCCATCTGGCCTGGGACTTCCTCAGGGCTGTACATATGAACATACAACAAGTGGAATGCAAATAAGATCAAGAATAAAAAACAGCCACAAATACATACATACAATGAACCAGGGTCATGAAGATCAGTGCAACGTGTACCGTTATCGCCAGGTACAGGAAGGAGGACAATGTATGAAGTTGTCAAGAGAAACATACATTTAGCATAACCGGTAGAGTGGTTGTGAATGGGTAACAGTAATAGTATTGTGCAGTGAGGGATATTTTACAAGGTAGACATCGGGAAAGAAGTGTGAGGTTAAGATGCGAAGGAACAGGTAGTGAATAGGGAGGCAAGGTGTGATACGGGGGGCAACAGGTAAAGTGAAACAGAGTGACAGTGGGGTCATGAGAAGGGCAGAAAAGTCCACAAAGGAATCATAATACAGGAAAGGTTTTTATGACATTTCAGAGTGACGGACGATATCAAGGTTGTGAAGCACAACATATTATTGCAAATTGTAACCATTCGGATCCAAAATTTAAGGTTCTTCCACTTGATAATGTCCTCTTCAAATTTGTCTATGACCCGATTGAGAATTTTGTAATTCCTGTTTCTCAGTTCTCCCCAGTTAGAGTCCTCAATGTGTTTCGTTAAGTTATCTACTTCTGCTTTAGCTTTGTTATACTCTTCCTCCGCGTGGTCAATTAGTTGTCTGATCAAGAGCAATGGCAATTCCCACAAAAGGCAAGGAGCTGGCTGGGACCACGTGGGCCTTGAGGCTACCCCTGCATTTCCAAAGCACATTGGGTGCCCTGGATGGGACCAAGACACCCAGGGAGACATGGCCAGGCCCTGGAGAAGGGATCCCTGGAGCCAAAATCAGCCCTGGGAGGGAAGCTGCACAGCCCCCACCCCCCTGATTCATTTAAGGACTTGCCCCAAGGATTTGGGAGACCCAAAGACAAAATTGGCTCAGGGAGGGGGGCCGTGTGGCCCCCTTCTGACATTGATTTTTGGCTGGGCCAAGGCGGATGGGGTCCCAGGGGCCAAACTAGGCCCTGGGAGGGGGGACATGTGGCCCTGATTACATTTCAGCTGGGTCCCAGGGGATGGGGTCCCAGGTGGCAATGTCAGCCCAGGGATGTGGCTGCACAGCTCACCCCCAACCATTAAGTTGTGGCCGGATCCCAGGAGATAAGGCCCCTTGGGGCCGTTCTGGTCCTGATGCACATTGAACAAAAATGAAATTGCAACAGTAAGCACTTGCACAAATAAACATAGCAGGTACCCCCATTTAAGATCCACTTCTGTAAAGGATATATGATCCTAACTCCTGGGCTTGGCGAAGGCAAATCAAGTGTGTTTTATCAGCAATTTCATATTGAAAAATTATCTGAAATCCTTGGTTGAGGTAACTGTATTGTTGATCTATTCGATTGCAATCTGTATGTGACTGTGACAAGTGGGTTCTTTCTTGTCCTCTCATGCTGAGAGCAGAGTCCATGGTACTCCCTTTAAATTTCTAGGAGTATGCAAATGTGGAAATTTCTTGGATGTTTACCCGTTTAGCCCCGTCCACTTTAGTAAGGATCTTCTTGCCCTTTGCCAGGATGATGGACAGCTTAGCAAGCTGTCCCCCCATGAAAATGTGAATATCACTTGGATGCTTCTCCATCTGCCCCCATGCACCTTAGTAAAGATATTCCTGCCTTTTACCTTTGATGGCTATTTTTCTAAACTGGTGTGGTGTCCTTTTGTAGTGCATACATGATATTACTGTTGGTTATGTGCAAATGCTTTACACACTGCCTCTAGGATAAGCCTAGCTACCAAGGGGATGAGCAGGGGTTAATTTAGGAGTGTAACTCCCTTATTCTAACTAGAGTGGTGGTTTCTGCCTCGCTTTGGCACAAGTCTCAGCTAGCCAGGAATCCCATATCTAACATTGGTTGTCAGCGGTGAGGATAGGACTAGCATTTGCAAGTGACTTACAATGATTGGGGTTCACTACCAGCATATCGCAGACCATTATGCACCACATACTAGCCCGTTTTCTTGTTGGCTGATTTTTGTGATCTTGCCAGGTGAACTTTCTACTTCATCATGCCGGAATCAATAGCATCATCCGTTGCATCCATGGAAATTGTCTTTGAGGAGAATAGGTTGGAGCTCTACACTGTTAGAGAATTGAAATCTGTTTGCAAGAACCTAAAAATCCAAGTCAGAGGCTTCACTAGGAAGGACGAACTACAAAAGGTGCTGAGGGCCAGGGTAGCAGCCAGAATTGCCAGTGGGATATCTGGTGATTTTAGTGGAGAGGTGGAGGAGCCTAGTCCTAGGGTGGATGTGCTGTTGGGAGGGGGGAAACCTCCCGGCCAGGCAGCAGTGGCCTGTCCCCAGAAGAACTGGAGGACAGGCGGGGAGCAAGGAAGTTCGAGTTGGAAAAACTCAGGATGGAAAGTGAGAGGGAAAACAAAAGAATAACCATGGAAGAAAGGAATATGATGTTAGACCATGACCGAGGTCTTAAGGAGCTGGAGCTAAGGAGTAGGCCCGGCTCAGATGGTGGCAGCAACTCATCAAGACAGGCAGACAGAATCATGCACATCCCTAAGAATGTGGGCAAGGAATGCAAGAAGGGGGATGACATACAAAGGTGGTTTCAGGCGTACGAGGCAGCAGTCCACTTGAATGGGGTCCCTGAGGAGAATTGGGGAGCAGGATTGTGGCCTCTCTTCTCTGAAGAAGCGAGAGACACATTAATAGCTTTGCGTGAGGGGTATCACCTCTCCTATCCAGACATGAAGGACGCCCCCCTCACCAAGTATGGTCTTACTCCTGAAAAGTACAGGGACCAATTTAGGTCCAGTAAGAAGTCCGATGCCAACACATGGTTGGAATGTGTGAATGTGTTTTGCCAATCGTTGGATGGCTGGGTAAAAGGCAGTAATGTGACAGATTATCAGGGCTCTACAATTTGATTGCATGGGAGCAGCTGTCCAGTCTATGTTTTGCAGATCTGCGCTAGCACCTAGTTGATAGTAAGCTGACTGACCCCAGGAAGCTTGGTATGGAGGCGGATCGCTGGGTGAGTACCAGGGTCCACAAGAAAGCGTTTAGGGGAGATTCAGCCAAAGGTGGGCAGGGTCCCCAGCAGAAAGGTGGGGGGACAAGGGTAAAACATTGGAGTTCTCTAAAGCGCCCCAAAATAACACCCAGGGTAAAGGTTACCATCCCCCGTAGATAAGAAGCAAGTGGTCTCAACAGGAAAGCTGGCTGCGACCACCCCCTGCAGATGTTTTGCACGTAAGCAGGTGGGGCACATGAAGGAGGACCCCAGGTGCTCAAAGGGGGCGCAGCCACCCACTGGTGGGCAGCCCAAAGTGTTGGCTAGCGTAGCACTTGGGGAGGAGGAGGAGTACCCACAAGAAGATGGGGACCCCTTAGAAATGACCCTCGTCTCACTAGGGGACAGTGAGATGGTCCCAGGAAATCAGATGCCCCCTAACACAAAGGAATACAGCACCTGGGTGACCATTAATGGGCAAAGAGTAGAGGCTCTCAGTGATACTGGAGCCAGTTTGACCTCAGTTCTGTGTCACCTGGTCTCTGAGAAGCAGGTAGTCCCAGGGGCATTCCACCAAGTAATTGCAGTCATTGATTCAGAGCACCAGTGTCTGGTGGGGCAGATTCCCTTCAAGTGGGGGAGGTCACAGGTCCTTTGAGGGTAGTTGTGAGCCCTTCCATGCCTGTCGATTGTCTGCTCTCTAATGACCTGGAGCAGTCCTTGTAGAAGGATGTCGAGCTCAGGTCCCACCTGGAGATGCTTGGGTTGCCAGAGTGGGCAAACATGTCTACTCAGTCAATGGCGGCCAGAGAGGGTGATGATCGGAGGGACCCAGAGCCTGAAACTTTGGCCCAGGTCCCTGCCAAGAGAAAGGGCTGGGGGTGCAGGAAACTGGCCGCCAAAGTTCTCACAATATGTGAGGAGGCGGACCTTGAGGGGGACGCCCAATGCCTACAGGGGAACAAGGAGCCAAACTGGGGGACATCTCTGAGCAAACCCATTGGCAGCAAGAAAGGGGTCCCATCAGGGAGGAGTTCTGCCAGGGGCAGAAAGAATGCCCTCCTCTCGAGGGTATGCGGCGGCAGGCCACAGCCCAGGAGACTGGTGATCACTCCGGGTCACATTGGTTTTACTGAGAGAATGAGCTCATGCACAACGAGCCTAAGGTCGCGTAACCTGGGTCAGCCCTTGTGCTGGTGGTCCCCCAGCGCTTTTGGATTTTCCTACTGGGTCTGGCTCATGACATGCCTTTGGCAGGACATTTGGGGCAGGACAAGACCTTTGACAGGCTTGTCACCCACTTCTTCGGGCCCCAAATGAGAAGGCAGTCGGATGTGCATTGTCAGTCTTGCCAAACTTGCCATGCAAGTGGCAAGAGTGGGAGTAAGGTCAAAGCTCCTCTCCAACCATTCCCCGTAGTTGGGACACCTTTTGAGAGAGTAGGGAAGGACATTGTGGGTCCACTGGATCCCAAGACAGCCAAGGGCAACATAAACATCCTGGTCTTGGTGGACTATGCCACTCGGTACCCAGAGGCAATGCCTCTCAGGACGACAGCACCAGTGGTGGGCCGGGCCTTAATGGGGATCTTTTCCCACTTGGGATTCCCTAGAGAGGTGGTTTCTGATAGGGGGACCAATTTTATATCGAGCTATATAACATCCCTGTGGAAGGAGTGTGGTGTTCACCACCCCTTACCACCCCCAAGGTAACGGTCTGGTAGAAAGGTTCAACCAGACACTGAAGGGCATGATCAAGGGTCTCACTGAACCCATGAGGCATAAGTGGGACATCCCTTTACCGTGCCTTCTCTTTGCGTACAGGGATGTACCCAAGAAGTCTTCCAAGTTCAATCCCTTTGAGCTTCTGTACGGTCACCTGGTGCGAGGACCTCTAAGCTTGGTGAGGAAGGCTGGGAGGCCTCTCCCAGGAAGACACCCCAGGATGTGTTTAGCTACATGCTGGCCTTCTGAAACCAAACTGCCCGCTTCAGGAAACTCGCTCAGGCGAAACTCGAGGCACATTTGGAAGAAATTAAGAAGTGGAATGAACAGAATGCCACTCTGGTCGAGTTTCAACCTGGGCAAAAAGTGTAGATTATGGCTCCAGTGGAACATTGTGCCTTGCAGGACAAGTGGACTGGGCTCTTTGAGGCGGTGGAGCACAAAAGTGAAGTCACCTACCTGGTGGATTTGCAGGCTCCACGGAACCCTTTATGGGTCCACCATGTACACCACCTCAAGCCCCACTTTGAGAGGTCTGAAGTGAGCATGCTCTTGGTGGCGGATGAGGGGGAGGAAGCGGAAAGTGAGCCTCTCTCGGACCTTCTGTCTGCCCAAGAAGGGGATGGGTCGGTGGATGGTGTGATCCTCTGGTTGAGCTGTTCAGCAGTCCATGGGCCAGCCCCGTGGTCCTGGTCCCGAAGGCTACGGCAGCTGGATGCACCCCAGATTTTGGTTCTGTGTGGACTACTGGGGACTCAACGCAGTGACTGGGACTGACTCACACCCCATCTCCCGAGCTGATGAGGTCATCGATCGGTTGGGAGCTGCCAAATTCCTTAGTACATTTGATTTAATGTCTGGGTACTGTCAGATTGCTCTAACCGAGGGGGCCACGGAAAGATCTGCGGGTATATTAGCAAGAACCTTGTTAAAATTATCGCTGTTTAAGCTGCAGGAAACTGCCGCTAAAATGTCGATAATGGGCTTGCTAATATGCGTTATAGAGTTCCAATAGAAGCCCAGGTTAGATGTGCAGGACATCTAGCCTGGGCTTCTATTGGAATTCTATAACGCATATTAGTAAGCCCATTATCACCATTTGAGCTTCAGTTTCCTGCCGCTAAAATGGCGATACTTTTACGGAGGTTCTTTCTAAAATGCCCCTGCGTTCTCAGCCCCGGAAGGACATTACCAGTTCCGTGTGATGCCCTTCGGGTTGAAGAATACCCCTGCCACCTTTCAGAGGTTGGTCAACCTGGTGTTGGTCGGGCAGGAAGAATTCAGCGCCACATACCTGGACGACATCGCAGTGTTCAGTTCCAGTTGGGATGAACACCTGCAGCACCTCGAGGAAGTGTTGAAGGCGCTGCAGAAGGCAGGCTTTATGATTAAGGCCAGCAAGTGGCAGATCATGCAGGGGTCAGTGATGTACTTGTGACGCCAGGTAGGGAGTGCCCAAGTGTCACCCCTACAGCCCAAGATTGACACAATTCTGGCTTGGAAGACCCCCATGGCCCAGACAGAGGTGAGGGCCTTCTTGGGACTCACCTGGTACTACAGGAGGTTTGTTAAGGGATATGGCACCATTGTTGCCCCCTTAACTGTTCTGACTTTCATGAAGCAGCCAAAGAAGGTCACCAGGACTGAGTCCTGCCAGAAGGCTTTTGAGGCCGCCATGTGCACAGCACCCGTGCTCAAGGCAACCCACTTCGCCAAGGCATTTGTCATGCAGACTTAATCTTCGGAGCATGGTTTGGGAGCGTTGCTCTCACAACTAATCGAAGAGGGCCTAGACCAGCCTGTAGTCTTCCTCAGCTGGGAAATACTTCCCAGGGAACAGAGGTTGAGTGCCATAGAAAAGGAAGCTTTCGCTGTGGTCTGGGCGCTGAAGAAGCTGAGACCATACCTGTTTGGAGCTCACTTACGGGTTCAGACTGACCACAGGCCTCTCAGATGGAATATGCAAATAAGGGGGAGAATCCAAAACTGCTGAGGTGGTCTATCTCCCTACAGGGAATGGACTTTATGGTGCAACACCGCCCTGGCACAGACCACACCAATTCAGATAGTCTGTCCAGGTTCTTCCGCCTTAGTGAAGAGAACTCCCAGGAGAGTGGGTAGTTCTCCCTACTTTCAGTTGGAGGGGACAAGTGTTAGACTTGGCATCTTTTGGCTTGTTTCTCTTGAGTTTTTGCTTCCTGATGTCTCGGTTTTGACTGTTTTTGCTGGCATAACATTTCTTTGCACTTTTCGCACTGCTGATCAGTGGTAAAGTGCAGGTGCGCCTGTGGTAATGTATGTTATGGATTGATGTTTTCACAATTGGATATTTGATTTGCATGTCAGTCCCCAGTAAAGTGCACTACGGGTGCCGAGGCTTGTGAATCAAATGCTACTCATGGGCCTGCAGCACAGATTAGGCCACCCACTCACGTAGCACGGAAAAAGATATCTCAGACCTGCCATGTTGACGCGGCCCGTGCCCACACTGGCCCATCAAGGAACCTTCCCTTTTCTTACATGTCAGACACCCCTAAGGTAGGCCCAAGGTACCCCTATGGGCAGGGAGCAATGTATGTGAAAGGCAGGACATGCCAGAGTGTGTATGTGGTGTGTCCTGAAAGTGAATACAGCCAAATTCGCTCTTCACTATTGTAAGGTCACCCCTTCCCCATAGGTTGGATTGGGCCGTTCGTTTATAACATCTTATAAACCCAACGGGCTCGGGAAAGGAGGTAAGGAAATAGTAGTGTGCCTGAACTCTGAATCTAAAGACGAAGCTTTTGGCACGGATGCCCTTTTTTTCTGAGTTCCTAAAGTCAACTTTTAGAAAATGGGTATTATTTTGTTCGGCCGTCCTGTGTGCCTCTGCTGGAATGTGGATTGCCTGTCTGGGTTTTGGATGACAGAAGGCTGACGAGCGGGTGTGGCTCCAGATAGTCTAGGTAGGTCAGGAAGGGGCTGAATAGACCTGGGCTGCGATGGGCGAAGAGGGGGGATTTCCTTGCACCTCAAAGGGATTGTCTGACTCTGACAATGCCATATCCACCTCCTGCCAGGAAATCACACAAGAATAGGCCGGACTGGTTCTGGCCAGACACAGGCACCCTCTGCATGAAAGATCAAAGGATTTTTGTGTACAAATACTGGGGCCCAGACACCTGAACTTTAGAACTCATCTGGAACACGAAGACTGCCAAGAAGTAGAGCCGGAGAAGCTGCAAAAAGGGACGACTGCTATGCTGGGAGCTTTGCTGGGCTGCCCTGCAGTGGCTGCTTCTGTCTTGGGCAGTGAAAGGCCTGGACTGGACTTCCTGCAACCTAAGTTGTGAGACTCTCAAAGGGTTTGAGGTAGAGCTTGCCCCCTGTTCACGAAGTCTCAGGAACCACAAAGACTTCAAGCTCTTCTGCCCGTAGCACTGAGGACTGTGTGTTTTGTGCTGTAAACAGGGGAAAGTTTATGAGAAGAAAAGGAAACCCTATAGGTAACCAAGGACATAGTATTATATTGAACAGTGGTCCTTGTAAGAGAAAGGATTAATGCATATAGAACACAATGGAATCTATACAGGCTACCCAGCCGGGTAGGAAATTGTACTATAAATGATTATATTACCTGTCTACAGACAGTTGTAATATCCAGTACGATACAGTCCTGTATCCAAAACAATACATAGAAGGTGTGACAATGGTGAGAAGGTGACATTTTAAACACATAGGTCAAAACGAAAACAAATTACGAAACATTTAGGTGAAACGGAGAACGGAGCTTGCTCTGAATTATACGTAATGTGGCAGGCTAAATATGTAGAAACAAGCGTTACACCTAAATAAAATTATTTATTTGTACGCTGTTATGTTAAGTCGACGCATTTCGATCCCTTTCATGCAGTAACTGGTATCATCATCAGGACAAGAAATAACTGTAAGCCTTATACAACCCTAAAACATGACAGTAAAATTTATAGGAAATTTTGGGGGAAAATTTGGAGAAAAAGGTGCGGACATTCAAAATTTGGAAACTAGTAAATAACATATGCCAGTTAAAAATGCACTCAATAATAAAGAAGGCGCAAGATGTGGTTATGAAGCCATAGAAAGGTAACTGGAGAGTGCAAATAGTAGTCATGCATAGGAATAGGCTGTCCAGCCATTGAAGAATAAAAGGAATAAAACGAGAAAAGTGCTAGGATTTTGTGAACTGGAGAGCGACTGTGATTACAAGGCTGGTGATGAACAACCATGCTAGGCAATGACCAATGAGGATCGCTGGTGAGCGGGGATCCGCTGTGATTATGACCTCTAAACGGTAAGGCACACGTTAACCGGAGGTGCAAGTGCGGGGAGGAGAGAGGGCATTACCTAATGAGTTGTATGTGGTTGCTCGTTGTCCGAGGCACGGATAGAGAAGTAATTCCTGCAGGGTACTGAGGAAAAGGAAGGGGCGGGTTAGATTGCTATTCCGGAAAGGGAATTACCGGCGCCAGGAAGAGCCCATTGCATAATTACCTTGTAGGCGGAGATCTTCCGGATTCCTATCAGGAGAAGGGAAGGAGGGGATGGTTGAAGGGGAGAATTTTTGATAGGGAAGAGACTAATGTGGGGGCAGTGTGGCGCAACCTTACCTTATGTAAGCAGTTGCTTCGGGGCTCCTAGCTGGTGAGAATCCACGGCGCTTCGAATGAAGGTTCAATGTGCCAGAAAGATAAGAGTAGAGGCGCTGGGGAGCGGAAGGATGACCCTCCTCCAAGCCGTTTGGTACGAATGGGGATGCGAGCACGGTGGCTCGATACAACCTGGAGAGTCAGGGCCGTGCTGACGATATTATAGCCATGGGGAATAGAATGCTGATCATGGGGAATGGGCCTATTTGTGAGGAGAGTGAGTAAGGGGGAGAATTAGAGAGATATAACAGTGCAAACTACTAATTATGAAAAGGACATCAATTGAAAATTAAAAATATAAAGTGACTTGGATTTCAGTTCAACAACATTTACATATTTACAGAAGCCATTTATGTTGACGTGGTAAGGCAATAGACATGGTAAGGTAGCAGAAACACAGTAAAAGACCAGTTAGAACTTGAACAGTTTCAGAGTAGGTCGGTCCAATCCTCAGTTCTGTTAAGGCCATTTTTCATACTCTTGGTACGTAAAATCCATTTAAGCTCCTCTTTGTTATGAAGGCTAGTCATGTCTGCTCCCCTGGGGGGCTGTTTGAATGGGCTGATTATTGTCCATTTGTTGTCATTTTCATTGTGACCGTGACTTGAGAAGTGTTCAACCAAATTAGCTTTTGGCGTCTTACATCGGATTCGGCAGCGATGTTGGCATATTCTGATCCTTGCTTTCTGAGTCTTCTGACCTATGTAGATTAGTTTACATGGGCATTGTATCACATAAATTATATTGCTAGAATTACAATTGGTCAAACTATTCAGTTTGATATGAACATCATTGAAAGTGAACTCGTGGCCCTCAATAACATATTCACAAACGCTGCAGGTAACCCTTTTTTTATGTCCCAATAGTGGGGCGAAATCCCAGAGCTCAGTGAGAGTGGAAGCAGGTTTGGGCGTGAGAAGAGCTGCTCTAATCAAATAATCTTTTATGTTTCGACTCTTTCTGAAAGCAAAGAGCGGTTGATCAATGTTCAAAGTGCCTGCATTGAGGATGCTCCAGTGTTTCAAGATGGATTGATGTAAGCATTAGAAACTGGTGAAAAAGTTGTTACACATACCATACGTTTTTGCTCAGTCTTAGGTTTGGGGGTAAGTAGTACTTCACGTGGACAATACCAAGCTCTTTTGCTAGCATTACGTACTAGACATTTAGGGTAGCCACGAGCATGTAGTTAGATGACAATGTAGAGGCTTCCTGAAAGTAATCTTTTTTGTGATAACAATTTCTTCTGAGTCTTAAGAATTGCGAGTAAGGCAATGAATCTCGGAGAGCACGGGGGTGATTACTGTCGTATTTAGGCAAAGTATTCCTTTTCGTAGGTTTTCGGCATACCTTTGTCAAAAGTTTGTTGTTGTCATGGTAGATTGTAATATCAAAAAAGCTATGGATGATTTATTAAATGTGAGTGGAAAGCTAAGGCCTTGACAATTGTTCTTTTTTTTTTGGTTTGTTTGTCCTCATTTGCCTTTTCTTCAATAAGGGCCATACCAACCACCTTGCACGATTTATAGACGTGATTTGACAGATTGGTAGTAGAGATGTCCCATGAGAAGAGGTATAATTGCTTTCAACTCCATCAAGGTATTTTTCAACCTGTTGGACCTTTATCGAAACTTGACTGGCCCTGGTCCAGGAGTAATTAAGGCATAATCATAGGACCCGGGGAAAAAAAAAAACCCCCGGGTTCATCTCCAATTAATTAGAAGGTCCCAGAAGGCCAAGTTCCGCTTACTCGCTGTTCTTTTAAGGTCCATTTTAGACGTTTCATATAAGGAGGAAAGCCACCGAGAATGTAATGGGGGTGTTTTCTCTACCCAATGTATGCAAATTTGTCTTCTCGCTAATAGAATTGCGTAGAAGATAAAAGATTTCGCCTTACCTTTGATATTATCTTCCAACCCAAGATGACTAATGAGAGAGTAATTTCTAAGGATGTGTTTAGGATAGAGTTTAGAGTTTCTTTCACATCTACCCAAAATTTTTGGATGTTAGGACATTCAAAAAACATATGTTTGTCGCAAGCATCTACCAAGTTGCATTTGTTAAATTTTTTATTTGGTAGAAATGTAGATAATTTCAAAGGGGTTATATACGCACGATGTGCAGAGAAGAGGTGGTTTCGTCTTAGCCATGAAGGCTTTACGATTTTATATAATAGACCGAAAGATTTTTGCCATCTCTCCTCACATGGGGTGCCAATCTCCGTTCCCCATAATTCGTCTGGGAGTTTGAATTCTTCGTCAATTTCTTCCAACAGCTGCCAGTACCAAGTTGCTACCTCCTTCCCTCCCATAGCTCTTTCCACCAAATTTTGTTCCGTTATGCTTGTTTTCCCTAAGTTGGTGTTAGTGAGGGTCTGAGAGCTCACCCAGCTGTTTAGTTGAATATATTTAAATCTTGACAGCCCTACGCCAACTAATTCCTGTAACTCATCCCATGTTATAAGGTTACCATCTTTGAATAGTTGACCCCATCTTGTAATACCCGCTTGTTCTATTATCGTGGAGAGACTGTCACGCAGACACGGTGGTAACCCGGGTGAGTCCCAGATTGGAGGTAGTTGGAATAATATGACAGACCCAGTTTTTTTTTTGATGTTGTACCAATTTCTGACATCCAAATTTAAACATAAAACCATCCAATGCTAGATTAGCCCCCATTAACATAGCCTTGTACATAGAGTCAGTTGCGAGATTAGATGGCATCTTTAGGAGCATTCTTGAATGTGACAGTTGGAAGGCCCATGAGTATTACAGTAAATCCGGCAATGCAAGGCCCCCTTTCTCTCTTCTTCTTCTTAACTTTTTCCACGCGATTCTTGTGGTTTTATAGTTCCATATGAAAGAATTAATTTCTCTTTGGGATTTTTCAATCATTTTCGGGTCAAAGGCGGTAGGAATAGTGTTGAAAGCAAAGGTGAATTTTGGAAGGATACACATTTTAACTAAATTCACTCTGCCTATAATTGAGAGTGGTAGATGTGACCAAGATTTTAGGAGCCTTTCTCTCTCAGTGTGTACCCTATCCAAGTTAATTTGCCCAATGCTGGCCACATCTTGGTTTATTCTTATTCCTAAGTAGCGCATCGATGAGGATATTTTTGCCCCCAGCTGAATGTTCGGTATATTCCAAGCCATTATCTCACTTTTACTGGAATTGATATCGTACCCCGATATTCGACCAAATTCCTCCGCCCGTTGGATGATTACTGGGTATGCTCTGGCTGGGTCAGATGTAAAAATCAGAATGTCATCTGCATACATTGCTACCCGTCTTTCCCACTCTCCAAAGCTAAAAGATGGAATATTAGCCCCGTCCCTTAAAAGCTGAGTGAACGGTTCTATTTATAGGTTAAATAGGAGAGCGAAAGCGGGCAGCCCTGTCTTGTACCTCTGGTTATATTAAGTGCTTCTGTAAGAGACCCGTTAACCAGTAACCTAGCTGAGGGAGCACTATATAGCTGTTTGATGGTCCTGCAGAAATTCTCCCCACAATTGAATTTTCTCAGAACATCTTTAAGGTATAACCAGTTAACTCTGTCAAACGCTTTGGTTGAGTCCAGAGTTAAAGTGGCCAGAGGTAATGAAAAGGCAGTAGCGATGTCTATTGCGCCTACAGCTTCATATGTTAGCTCAGCTAGTTGTCTGCCCTTAATGAAGCCTTTTTGGTAGGGGTGAACGATTTTTCCGATGACACTGGCCAGTCTTGTAGAGATAATTGTTGTGAAAAGTTTATAGTCGTTGTTGAGTAGTGATATTGGTCTGTATGACCCACACTCTAATGGTGTTTCCCCCGGTTTCGGGATAAGTACAATTATAGCTTCTCCCCACGTTTTTGGGGGCTGACTCCCATGTATTAGAATGCCATTGAAGAGTATCGTAAGCACGGGGGCAATAATCCCCTCAAGAGATCAGTAGATTTCCCCAGGCAGGCCGTCCGGTCCAGCCGCCTTTTCTTTTTTTGATTGGCGGATTGCTTTCTTGACCTCGTCTTCAGTAATCTCGGCCTCCAAGAGATTGCTCTGACTTGTTGATAAAGTTGGAAGGGTTATGTTATCCAGCCAACTATCCCTTGCTTTCTGGTCATTGGGGAGGTCTTCTTTGTAAATCTCCTCAAAGAAGTCAAAGAAAGCTCTCCCTATCTCTGAATTAGTAGATCTTGCTTCTAACTCTCCAGGTATCTTAATTTCCCTGATATAGTTGAGGGTTTTTTCTGCTCTTATTTTCCACCAAGAACCTTCCCTGCAGCTTCTCCAAATTCAAATTGAGAGGATTTACTCACTTCCCATCTTTTGTTTATTCTCTCTTGTAAGGTGTTTTCCAATTGGGATTTTAATTCGGCCAATTTCTCATGATCACTAGATGTTACTAAAGAGGGGTCAATATTATATTCCAGAAGTTTCATATGTTGTTCTAGAATTTTTATATTTTGAGTATATATTTTCTGCCTATAAGAGGCTCTGCTAGTAATCTGCCCCATTAGAAAGGCTTTGAAGGTTTCCCAGACGACTGTTGGGCTTGCAGACTCTCTATTTATATTTAAAAAAACTAGATATTCAGTTGACAGAAAGTTGACCTCTTCCTCCTCAAGCAGTAATGTCCGATCGAAAGACCAGGACGGGTGGTTGACCAGATTATTAGATTCTAAAGTGAATTTTATTGCAGAGTGATCTGAGAGATGTGATGGTATATAATCGATTGACACCAATGTGTCCTTTAGACAGTAGCTAAAGAAGACATAATCAATTCTAGATTTATGTTTGAATCGACTATTTCTAAAGGAGACGCCTGGTTTATTGCTGACTCGTTCTCTCCATAAGTCTGCCAGGCCCAAATGTGTCATGATGTTTTTAAGGGTATCTCTGGATTTAACAGAACTGCAAATTCTAGATTTGGTTGACTTATCTAATTTAGGATCTAGAACAATATTAAAGTCTCCCATCCAAATTATTGGATCCTGGACTGAAACTAGTTGATCTCTTACAGTGTCCAAATGTGATGGATCATCTGAGTTGGGGCCATAGTATCCTATCAATGTCCTCATTTGACCATCAAGAGAGACTCTAACTATTAACCACCTCCCTGTGTTGTATTCCTTACATTCCTGTATTTGTGCTCTTGCAGATTTTTTAAAAATGAATATTACCCCTCTAATATTCGCATTATGATCTGTGGAACAGAATTTGTCTATCCACCTTTGTTTCTTCAATATATTAGTTGCCTCTGTCTTAAGAAGATGTGTTTCCTGCAATGCAATGATCTGCGCCTGTGAGTCTTTCAAATATTGTAAAATACGCTCTCTTCTCCCTCTCACGCGCAGACCATTTACATTCCAGGACATGTAGTTAACTATTGTCATGTTTTAAACTCATCCCCTTGTAACTTCATTCTTTCAGTAATTTCTTTAACATTCTTGACTTTATTATTGTTTTCTGATTTTAAACTGTCAAATGTTTGATTGTACATACAGATGAAGGCTAGAACACCAAAGTGAACTTCCAAATGAGGATTTTTCATAATTTTTCCACCCAACCCTCCCACCCACCCCCTTGGAAACCCTCCCTTATTTATTCTGGCTTGGTGTTAAACCAGATGTTTGCCGTTCCGCAGCCTTCTTTACCCCTCCATCGCTACTTTCCTTTCTTTAGAGTAATGCGAGGAAATAAATAGCTACAATTCTAGCATTGAAGGTAAAGTTAGGTATGACAAAGTTTAGTTTAGAGTTACTCCGATACCCCTCATTACCTGTTTTCCTTTTTCTTATTTTATAGATTTTATAGATTTTTATAATTTTCCTCGTTTTTTTTTAAATCTATATGTAGATCACCCTATTAATAACCCTTTAAAAAAAACATTTTGCAATTGGATAATATACATCCATTTTTTTGTTCATTTGATGCTTTTCTCAAGTTCATTTCATTTTTATCTTCTATTTCCTCCTTTCCCCTTTCTTTTTTTGATAAGGTCGTTCGCTTTTGACAGTGCTTATATTAGTTTATTTGTGAGTCTCTGCCTGAGCTTGTGCATGGTCTCTAGTGGAGTTTAATAGATCATCAGCATCATGTATAGACCGAACATTGTGCATCTTGTTATTATACATGACTCTGAGAAAGGCAGGAAATCTCATCTGTACTGTTGCTCCAACTGATCTGAATGAGTTCATACGCTGCCCAAGCTCCCACTGCCAATCCAGCGTGGTTTTTGATAAGTCTGAACGTATTTCAAAATTAAAATCAGGGCTCTTCAATGTGCCTGCTTTCAAAGCGAGATTGAACATTTTTTCCTTGAGTGTATAGGTCAAAAAGTTAATTAGGACTTTCCTTGATTTGGTCCTTGCTGGATTCAGACGAAATGGATCTCTATGTATTCGCTGAATGTCTTTGTCGAGTTCTTCAACAGACTCTTCCAAGGTGAGAGAATTTTTTAGTAGTTGTATTATAAAGCTCTTAAGATCTCCTCTTTCTTTCCCTTCTGGGATTTTAAGGAGTCGGATGTTATTACCTCTCGAGTGATTTTCCAAGATTTCAATCCTTTCTTTCATATTTTCAACCTCACTTTGGAGAGTGCGTACTTTAGAAGTAACTGACTCCAAATTTGCGGTCAAGACGCTTACTGAACTTTCCAGTGCTTCCGTTCTTCCGCCAAGACTATCGACTTTTTGCCCCAGCTCCTCACAGGTTACCCTTATCTCAGCCTGGTTAGTTTTGGAAACCACAAAATCCTGTCTTATTTCTTCCCTCATTGCTGCAATAGAGGAGACTATTGCCTCAAGAGCGTTGCCGAAAGCTAAGCCTGAGCTTTGAACATACACATCTTTCTCCTTCCCCACTTCAGCTCTCAAAACCTCATCTGCTAAGGTCTCCTTTAATTGGATAAGGGATGATTTTTTGTTGGGACTTGCTGTGTGTGTTCCTGTGAGAGGCAAATCGGCCATAGTAGATATTTCGACATCTCCCAGTGATACCTCTTCTAGTGAAGTAACTAAAGGTGAGCTTGAACCGGGGACAGATAAAGCTACTTGGTCATTTGAATACTCCTGCACACACTGCATTTGTTTAGTGTTTTCCAGAGCAGCAGCCATGTCCTGCGTGATCTGTAATACTTGTGGCAAAGCTTTAAAGTATGTTCGCAGAGACGGAGTTATATCCCCTGGAGCTTTTACTTTTTTACTCCAATTCCTATTTTTACTTTGGGGCTGTTTTTGGGTAGTATGTTTTTCTTTTACTGTATCTAGCTTCTTTTTTCCCCGGGCCTACTTTTGAATCTCCCCCCAAGTGCCTTCTGGGACTGGTAGTTTGTCCTCCTCCAACCTTAGTTGTTTCCCCTTAATTTTGGTCTTACTCCTGGTTGTTCTTGTTTGCAGTGTTTTACTCAACTCGCTGTCCACCTCCGCCTCTCCCCCCTTCTTGAAAAAGTTAAAGACCTTACTTGATTCGTGACAGAAATTTCGGTCACTCGGCTCGTCACCCCCCCCTTCTCTGCTGGAGTTGCTGTTGTTGTTTCGTTCTTCTCCTTGATGATGATGAGGCCGGTCAATAGTGCTGGTTTCGAAGATTCCTCTCCTTTCCTCCCACCAAGTACTGCTGTTGCTGTATGCGTGTATCGCGCAGCGGCCACACGGCCGCGCCTGATCTCTACGGCTGCCCTCCCCCAGAGCGGGAGAGAGGCGGAGAGTGGTTCCGTATGCGGCGGGCACATTCACAGGAGCTTCACCGTTCTTTGGCGTTTCCTTAACGAAAACTACAAAAAAAAATAAACGACCTCCAAGCCCCGATCAGGCACCCTTCATTGTAAGTAGAGACTGCATTCGACAACAGCTGTCTTCCGCAAGGTAGCGATGAAGGTCTCAGGAGACTGCTTCTCGGCGTACAGACCGCATTAGCCTACGGCCGTCATGTTTTGTGAGTGTAAAGCTAAGGCCTTGACAATTGTTTTTCAACCAATGGAGGAACTGGGCAAGAGTCTCTTCCTTGGAATGGCAAATAAAAAAAATATTGTCGATGTAACGCTTCCACAAAGAGATGCCTTCAGAGAAGGGGTTAAACTGAGTCTGAATTCTTGATGTTTCTAAATGGTACAAATAAAGAATAGCTATATTTGGGGTAAACATTGCACCCATGGACATACCCTTAACTTGTTGGTAATAGTCTGTCTGGAACCTAAAAAAGTTTCTGGCAAGGCATACTTCCAATAGTTGAAGTATGAACAGAGTAGGGGCATTATGTGGACGCGGTCTACTGTCCAGAATCTTTTCAATAACTTGCATGGCCTCTTCCTGCGGTATATTTGTGTAGTGATTCTACGTCAAGTGTACACAGAACGTCAGAGTCAATGTCAAAGGGATAGTGTTCAACCAGATTAATCATGGACATGCCGTCTTTTATGTAGCACTCAATAAGGGGAACAAAATCTTTTATGAAATAGGTAAACAAATTGGCCAAGGGGCTCAAAAATAGAGCCGCAACCGGAGATTATTGGGCACGGTAACACGGCAGCAGAAGGGTAAAATAGAATAGTCTGCGAAAGATCATAAAGAAGGGAACATCATAATTAAAGCTGGTTGTATGGCGGCTCTGTTTGTAAGGGTGACAGTGATCCGTCCTAAATTGAAGATAGCAGCGTCCTCCAATGGGGGGTCTGGTTACGAGCTTTCAGGCGTCTCGACAGGATGTCGGAAATTGTCCCCAGAGTTCCCTTCCACATATTGCAGCAGCAATACATGATTGGTACATTCAGAACATACATCATGGCTTCCTGATGAAGGCTAATAGCCGAAACGCGCGTAGCAATAATAATCTACTTTCTAGCCATATGTTTTGATTAATATTTACTTTTTTGTACTTATGTATTTTTTCTGAATTGTTGATGAATTTTATATTTAAATTGTAATGCATTGTAACACATAAAAATATTTTTAAAGTGCACAATATGAGTACAACTGTTGGATCTAAACCAATGAATGTTAGAAGGTTAGATCTATAACAATACAATAAAATAAAGTACCTTTTATCCATAAGCTTTAGTATGTGCCATACATATTTCAACTATTGGAAGTATGCCTTACCAGAAACTTTTTTAGCTTCCACACAGACTATTACCAAAAAGTTAAAGGTACGTCCATGGGCGCAATCTTTGCCCCAAATCTAGCTATTCTTTATATGGACCATTTACAAACATCAAGAATTCTGACTCAGTTTAACCCCTTCTCTGAAGGCATCTCTTTGTGGAAGCATTACATCAATGATATTTTTTTAATTTGGCATTCCACAGAAGAGACTCGAGCCTAGTTCCTCCATTGGTTGAATACCAATTTTTAAGGCCTTAGCTTTACACTTAATAAATCATCCATAGCTTTTTTGGATCTTACAATCTACCATGACAACAACGAACTTTTGACGAAGTTATATTGAAAACCTACCGAAAGGAATACTGTGCTTAAATATGACAGTAATCACCCCCATGCTCTCCGAGATTAATTGCCTTAAACGCAATTCTTAAGACTCAGGAGAAGTACTACTTACCCCCAAACCTAAGACTGAGCAAAAACGTATGGAATGTGTAACAACTTTGTCACCAGTTTCTAATGCCATACGTAAATCCATCTTGAAACACTGCAGCATCCTCAATGCAGGCACTTTGAACATTGATCTACCACTCTTTGCTTTCAAAAAGAGTCGAAACATAAAAGATCATTTGATTAGAGCAGCTCTTCCCACGCCCAAACCTGCTTCCACACTCACTGAGCTCTGGGGTTTTGCCCCACTATTGGGACATAAAAAATGTGGTAACTGCAGCATTTGTGAATATGTTATTGAGGGCCACAAGTTCACTTTCAGTGATGTTCATATCAAACTGAATAGTTTGACCAATTGTAACTCTTGCAATATAATTTAAATGATTTAATGCCCATGTAAACTAATCTACATAGGTCCGACGACTCAGAAAGCAAGGATCAGAATATGCCAACATCGCAGCCGAATCCGATATAAGACGCCAAATGCTCCTTTGGTTGAACACTTCTCAAGTCACGGTCATGAAGAAAATGACATCAAATGGACAATCATCAGCCTAAACAAACAGCTCCCAGAACAGCAGACATGACTAGCCTTCTTAACAAAGAGGAGCTTAAATGGATTTTACATACCAAGAGTATGAAAAATGGCCTTAACAGAACTGAGGATTGAGCCTAACCTACTCTGAAACTGTTCAGGTTCTAACTGGTCTTTTACTGTGTTTCTGCTACCTTACCATGTGTATTGCCTTACCACGTCAACATAAATGGCTTCTGTAAATATGTAAATTTTGTTGAACTGAAATCCAAGTCACTTTATATTTTTAATTTTCAATTGCTGTCCTTTTCATAATTGGTAATTCACAATGTTATCTCTCTCAAATTCTCCTCCTTACTCACTCTCCTCACAAATAGGCCCCTCCTGAAATCGCATTCCTTCAGTTTTCCTCACCTAAGATGGCCGCCGCCTTTACTAAGTCCATTCCCCGTGATCAGCATTCTATTCCCCATGGCTATAATAGCGTCAGCACTGCCCTGACTCTCCAGGTTGTATCGAGCCACCGTGCTCGCTTCCCCATTCGTACCAAAAGGTTTGGAGGAGGGTCATCCTTCTGTTCCCCAACGCCTCTACTCTTATCTTTCCGGCACCCTGAACCTACATTCGAAGTGCAGTGTATTCCGACCAGCTTGGCGCCCGAAGCAACTGCTTACATAAGGTAAGGTTGCGCCACAATGCCCCCACATTACCCTCGTCCCTATCAAAAATTCTCCCCTTCAACCATCCCCTCCTTCCCTTCTCCCGATAGGAATCCCGAAGATCTCCGCCTACAAGGTAATTATACAATGGGCTCTACCTGGCGTCGGTAATTCCCGTTCCGGCATAGCAATCTAACCCGCCACTTCCTTTTCCTCAGTACCCTGCAGGAATTACTTTTCTATCTGTGCCTCGGACAATGAGCAACCACATACAACACATTAGGTAATGCCCTCTCTCCTCCCCCCACTTGCACCTCGGGTTAACACGTGTCTTACCGATTAGAGGTCATAATTACATCGGATCCCCGTTCACCCGCGATCCTCACTGGTTATTGCCTAGCATGGTTGCTCATCACCAGCCTTCTAATCACAGTTGCTCTCCGGTTCACAAAAATCTAGCACTTTTCTCGTTTTATTACTTTTATTCTTCAATGGCTGGACAGCCTATTCCTATGCATGACTACTATTTGCACTCTCCAGTTACCTACTATGGCTTGAGAACCACATCTTTCGCTTTCTTTATTATTGAGTGCATTTTTAACTGTCTGGCATATGTAATTTACTATTTTCCTAATTTTGAATGTCCACACATTTTTCTCCAAATTTTTCCCCAAAATGTCCTTTTAATTTTACTGTCATGTTTTAGTGTTGTAAAAGGCTTACAGTTATTTCTTGTCCTGATGATGATCCCAGTTACTGCATGAAAGGGATCGAAACACCATCGACTTAACATAAGAGCATACACACAAATAATTTCATTTTAGGTGTAACGCTTGTTTCTACATATTTAGCTTGCCACATTACATATAATTCAGAGCAAGCTCCTTTCTCTGTTTCGCCTAAATGTTTAGTAATTTGTTTTCGTTTTGACCTATGTCTTTAAATTGTCACCTTCTCACCATTGTCTTTTTTTATTTTTTTTTATTTTTATTTATCATTGCAGGAGAAACACAAAAAAGAAAAAAAAGACCATGCGAAGTTCATACAGCAATAACGTCATACACAATAATTCATAATAATTAGTAATACAGAGGGATACATCAAAACAGCTCATTTCTTCATGATTTAAAAGATAATAGTTATAGCCAGCTTGATCCAAGCAATTTTATCACATAAAAGCTCTCCAAATGTTCTCCCTTTTCCTTAAAGACTGTGGCCCCCTTAAGTTTGCTAACGATAGTTCCATCGTCTGTATCTCGTTAATTAAAGCCCACCCTTCCATGATATGCGGGGGGTTCGAAGAGATCCATGCCCTGGCTATAACCAGTCGCGCACAAGCGATTCGAATAGTAATCAAATCTTTAAATGGATTACTTATATCCTGCAAGTCGACTAAAATCAACTGTGCAGTACATTTCGGGCAAGTTATTTGTTTATTAGAAAGTGCGTCTTCTATTCTTTTCCAAAACTCATCGAAAGAGGGGCATGAGTAGAACATGTGCACCAAATCAGCGGCATGTAAATCACATTTAGGACACTTCGTACGGCCGCTAACTTTGTTGTTACTTGACCAGCTAGATATTCTTTGAGGGGTATAATACAGTTGGCATATCATTCTGAAGTGTTGTAATCTTAGGTTAGAAGACTGAACCACCTGATTAATTTGATGTAAAGATGCAGAGATTTGGTTTGGTGTTATATTTATACCCACTCCATTGGTCCATTTGATGGCAAGTTTGCCACAGTCGTCCATTTTTAAACTATTTAAACATATATACCCCTCATTAATAACTGATTTAGTTTTGTCAGAGTATAAACAATTTAAAATCTCTGATTGGACAACTTCTTTAATTTTCATTTTCCACACAAAAAAATCCCTCATTTGTATATATTTGAAATACATACCGTCATCCAATTTATATAAAGTTTTTAATGAAGTAAAATCTAAAAGGCCCTCGTGCCCAAAAAGGTCTCCCAGTTTACACAGCCCACATCTTTATTATTGAGTGCATTTTTAACTGGCATATGTAATTTACTATTTTCCAAATTTTGAATGTCCACACCTTTTTCTCCAAATTTTTCCCCAAAATTTCCTTTTAATTTTACTGTCATGTTTTAGTGTTGTATAAGGCTTACAGTTATTTCTTGTCCTGATGATCCCAGTTACTGCATGAAAGGGATTGAAATGCCGTCGACTTAACATAACAGCGTACACACAAATAATTTCATTTTAGGTGTAACGCTTGTTTCTACATATTTAGCTTGCCACATTACGTATAATTCAGAGCAAGCTCCATTCTCCGTTTCACCTAAATGTTTCATAATTTGTTTTCGTTTTGACCTATGTGTTTAAAATGTCACCTTCTCACCATTGTCACACCTTCTATGTATTCTTTTGGATACAGGACTGTATCCTACTGGATATTACAACTGTCTCTAGACAGGAAATATAATCATTTATAATAAAATTTCCAACCCAGTTGGGTAGCCTATATAGATTCCATTGTGTTCTATATGAATTACTTAGATTTAATCCTTTCTCTTACAAGGACCATTGGTCAATTAAATAGTAAACAGAGGAAAAGCAACTCAATGACGTGTATGACGCCGCTGCCGACTCCGTGTCCTGAGGCACCGCAGAGAGCACCGCCGCCAACCAGCAACCCTGGTCTCACCGGCGATGCCTGTTGGCACCACCACGAGCCACTGCTCACACTGTGACCTGTGGGCACCCAACTCTGCACCACCTGGCTTCACGAGTATGCCTTGGTCTCCCTCACACCGCCGCACCATGCCGAAGTCTACGCCCCTGTTTGCACCGAGGTTTGAGGGCATGACTCTTAATTCACACAATGCATCCCCCTCATCCCGCACCACAGCCTTGGCCTACCGACGCCGGTGCCATTCACTCCCGTTCGTCAGCCGACGACGGCGCTTGAGCAACGATGACGCCATTGCTTGCACCGTGACCTGCTAGCTACGTGACGAGCACCACCTTTATCTCACACTGCAACCCTGGTGTCACTGACAATGCCTTCTGACGCTGCCACCGAGCCACTGCTTGCACCGCGACCAGAGGGCACTGCATTCCACACCGCTGCATTTTGCACTAGAGCACCCGACACCTGTCAGTGTCAGCGCTCCTGATTCCCTCAGAGAGGAGCTCGACCTGCAAGGTGAGTAACTTCAAGGGCCCCATCTCCCTGCATTTTTCACAGATACTGCTGGCGTGTTTCCCGACACCGTAGCTGTTCCGTGACCAGCCAGAACTGTTGGATTTGTTGTTCACGACGCCGTGATAGCCCAGGATGGAGCTATTGACATCAAATACTTGTGTTTGAAGCTTATTTTGATAACGGCAGATTTTTAAGTGTAGTATTGTGGATATTTATCTTATTTGAACTTGTCTTAAAGTGTATAAAAATATTGGCTATTCTTTCTAAACTGGTGTGGTGTCCTTTTGTAGTTCATATACAATTTTACTGTTAGTTATGTTCAAACGCTTTACACACTGCCTCTACGATAAGCCTAGCTGCTTGTGCCAAGCTACCAAAGGGGTGTGCAGGGTTTTTTTTAGGAGTGTAACTCCCTTATCCTGACTAGAGTGGTGGTTTCTGCCCCAATTTGGCACAAATCTTAGCTAGCCAGAAATCCCATTTCTAACATACCCCCAACAGACCCACTCAGACATACACGCCGACTCACAGACCCACTCAGATACTCATATACCCACTCATTGACCCATACAGCCATTCAATGACCCACTCAGATACTCACATGCAAACTCACAGACCCACTCAGAAACTAACACACCCACTCACGGCCCACTCAGACATTCATGCACTCACAGACTGACTCACACACTCATAGAGGCAGTCACAAACCTGCTCACTGTGAGTGGTTATGTGGGTGAATGAGAGGTGGTATAGGGGTGTCAGTGGGTGTGTGAGTGTTTCTGTGGATGATATTATCATTGATGTCATTTGAGATATCATGAGTGAAGCCTTCAGTGATGTTACTGACCATGTAATGGGTGATGTAATATATGAGCTTATAAGCAGTGTATTGGGGGGCGTAAGTTATAGTTAGCTCAATTAACTATTACTTCTGAATTTCACAGGTTTTGCACAATTGAAATCTGAGCCTAACTATAACGTATCTGTAACCTTTGTTTTTTTCAGTGAATTTCTATGGGTTTTTTTCTATTTACTAACTATAATGTTCCTGTAACCTTAGTTTTTTTTGTGAATTTCTATGTTTTAAAAAAATTGTATTTACTAACTATAACGTCCCTGTAACATTTGGGGTTTTAAGTTATTATATCTATCACCTACTAGTGGTCACCGGTAGGTAGTTATTGCTAGGCCCCAATTTCCATAAGATAAGTGTTTTTTGTTTGGCCAATAACTTTGGCAACAATCAGTCTGGCTACAAGACACTATTTAATGGGTATTTGCACGCGATCACTCAGCGGACATGCACAGCTGGCATGCCGATGGCGTGACTAAGGCAAGCCCATCTATGCCCGGAACCCTGGTTTGACCCCCCTGGAACCATGTCCAGTCATCAGATCTCCTAGAAATTCTCTACAGAGTCTATGAGGTATGTGTGTATCCCCTTTCTGTAGGGTATTTCCCCCTCACCAACATGTATAATATTTTACAGTCATTGTGTAGCATGCAGATTTTCGGCTTGTTCTCTGACTGCTTTAATAAGCCAAAGGGAGACTCAAAAGCTCTGGATCCTATCCTGAATTTGATTGGGGCCATGACAGCTGAATTAGCGCCCAAGCTCAAATGATTTCTCATCAATGCCAGATCATTGGTTAAACACAAACTGGAATTTGCTGACTTCCTTGTATCATATAACCCAGACAGGGTCTTTATCACTGTGTTTTTTGCCTCAGGCCCAGCCCTTATTGACGTAATTCTTCCAAGCTATGCCATTTCAAGAGTGGACAAAAAAAGCAGGCCAGGAGGGGGTTGGCAGTGGTGTTTAAGCCCCACTATCAGTGCCTTGTGGAAGTTGAGTTTGGCACTAGGACAAGCGAAACTCTACACTTTAAACTTTGGTTAACAGCCATCAGCCCCTTTGCTGGTCTTTTGATTTATAGACCCCCGGACCATGATCTTTCTTCCCAATTGAAATAAATAATCTAATTGAAGCATTGATGCGAAAAAAGGGTTGACGATTCTGGGTTATATCACCTTTCATCTCAAAGAGATTACCAATAAAGACTCTTATGCGCTCTCTGAGTCTTTATTTGACATGGGACTGTCCCAGCTAATCTCCGCTTTCACACATGCTGCAGGTCACACCCTGGATGGAATCTTTACTAACAACT
Organism: Lissotriton vulgaris; assembly: GCF_964263255.1. NCBI lineage: Eukaryota > Metazoa > Chordata > Amphibia > Caudata > Salamandridae > Lissotriton > Lissotriton vulgaris. Next base: position 1,501,336,378 of record NC_141691.1, read on the forward strand.
CTAGGGTGTCTTTCAGGCTGTCCTTCCTCGCAGCTGGCCAGACCATAGCGCAGTTGCTTTCACATTCATCTCCTCCCTATCACACAGGAGCAGGCATCCACCTAGTAATAAGGTATGCATGACCAACTGGAAGGGGGTATCCACTGAAGCTTTCTCAAACACACTAGATAGTTTGCCCATTGAGTTTCAGTATGATGTGGATATGGGCTCAGAAGATTTTGCAGCATTGTTGGATTTGGTTTCTAATAGGTTGGCCCCTTTTCAAAATGTTAAGCAGAAAAGTTTCCCCCCTTCAGCCCTCTGAATTAATGACAAGCTGAAAACTCTAGGGAAGGCTTATAGCCATTAAGAGCCAATTTGGAGATAAAACTTTGAGGAGCAAGAAAAATCTATCTATAGAAGGAGAATAAGGGAATATATAATAGCCCTTATTGAGTAGAAGACCTCCTACTGCTCCCATAAAATTGAGTACTTCACATCCAATAAAGACCTTTTCAAGGGGGTGCAATGGCTCCCCACCCCAACGTCAGCTGGAGAATCAGATGGCTCACACATTTTGTGACACCAGCTAGCCAAATTCTTCCAACATAAAATCACTGAAATTAACGACAAACTTGAAGTAGCAAAACTTAAGAAGAATTACAGGCCACAATCTCCAAGCAGAGAGGTACAGTTGAAATCGGTGGAGTCTCTATGACTCAAACCTCAACACCAATTCAGTACTACCCCTGGATTCATGCAGACCAGTATCTCTGTATATAGCAACAGGTTATGTTGCACGGCCTCTCATGGCCCTGAGGAACAAAGCCATTTTCTTGGGCTGCTATCCGCGTCAAAGGAAGGAGGCAGTAATCGGGGCTCTCCTAAAAAACTAATCTTGATAGAAAGAACCTTAAAAACTACCGTCTGATCTCACTACTTCTGGTACCAGCCAAGATTCTTGAGAAACATCTGAATAGCCACTTGATGGAGTTCATGGAAGAACAGGCATGGCTGGATAAATCTCAGTTTGGGCTCAGAAAACATCTTGGAACCTAAACTGTTTTCGTCCCAGCCAAAAACAGGATTAGGAGACTAGTAGATGAGGGCCAAGACGTGGCTTTGGTCATTTTGTACCTGTTTGAAACCTTTGATACTATCTCCCCTCGCTGCTGATTGAGGGCCTCCAAGATCTGGATGCTAAAGAGCAGGCACTGGCCTTATTGTCTTCCTTCCTTAACTATCGCTCTCAGAGAGTACTGCTCAATCAATTTCTTTCAGATATTTTTTTCATGGCTTGTGGGGTGCTACAGGGCTCCTCTCTGAGCCCTACACTCTTTAACTTGTACGTGTCCTCACTTGCTGTCATCATTCGTGCCTATTGGATGTAAGCAATATCATATGCTGATGACATCCAGATTACATTTTCTTGTTACTATTCACTGTGTCTGTGGCAGCAGGGTGCTGGAATTCCCTGTGTCTAGTGAATGTCCTGGTGGTACTCACTAAGTCTACAGAGTATCCTGCAGGTGGTCAGTGTGGCTGGACTATTGGGATAGCTCCCTCCTGTTGACAACCATCTGCTGGCACTCACTTTGTCTGAGGGAAGGTGAGCAGGTGCTTCATGCTGTAGGTGGTCACTGTGAATGTGCTGCTGCTCACCTGGTCCTCACTAGGGAGCAGAAAGGAGCCACATCCCACTCCTCGGCCTGTGCCTTGTGTTGCAGGTTCAGACTTTGAGCCCACAATCCGCGCCACAGTTTTATCCCCCGCCTCAGGGATGACGCACGTCAATTCCACAGCAAAAAGACTGATGTTAAAACAATATCTCACCCCACCCAGCTTCTGGCACTCAACCCCCAAACACATTCATCTGATTTTTACCGCTTTTAGGAGCCAAATGTATCAGTTCATAAAGACGTGTGTCTCCTCACATGCAGCACTTTCATCCATTTGTTGAAGGTATCCTTTTAAGCTGGTTTGTGCTGTAGGGTATTTGAAACGATGTAAAGGTGGCAATAGCAATACTTTCATTTTTTATGTAGTGCTTCTGCTTTTCCATAGTCAAAAAACACTCCATCTGCAGACCACACTTCCCGGGGGTCCAAGCACGCTGATGCCGTACGACGTATGATGTCAAGTGCCGTGGGAATCTTCTCCTCAGAGGAAGCAGCCAATTCCCAGGATCCCACCAGGCAGAGCAGGGGACAGAGGGAGGCTGCTATAAACTCGGGGACAAGTTAAAGTTTCTTTACAGGGGAAACTTTCATATATTAAGGACCCCCCCCCCCTCTGTCACACACACCCCAGTGATGGGTAAAAGAAAAAATTGTAAATTGATACTTGTATAGCGCACTACTCACCTGCAAGGGCCTCAAGGCGCTTGTACGAATACCGCTGTGGAACCCATCCTGGCTTTCCCTGTGAGAAGTCCACTCCTGGGCACCCCCAAGGTGGAGGCCAGGCATCCTTAGCGTTGTGGGGGCCGTTGTGGAGATTAAGCAAGCTATTGCCCAGAATTGCAGAGTGGGACTCCATGATTGGAATAGGGACCGAGGCGAGAATTATCAGGCCCGTGGAATTTGGAGCCCAAGACCCGCCGAGGCGGGGAATTGAACCCTGGTCCCAGGCTAGACCTCTCCATCAAGGTCTGCCTCTCTAATCATTGAAACATGAAAATGTGGCTGGTCAACAAACTGTTAACACAGGCTCAGCTGCGCACAACACTAGTAAATTCTATTGATCAAACTTTGTTTTTAACGTTAAACACATATTTTTATTCAAATGTATTTTGACAATCAGTCAAACTTTTTCAACACAACATTCTGTACTTATACATTTACACATAATTTTCCATTTGCAAAACAATATCAAACGTTTATATACATTGAAAAAACATTACATTTTCTTGTGTGCATCGTAGTTCGCCCAATGCATTTCGGGACAAAAGTAGGGTCCCTTCGTCAGGGGCAATGCTGCAAAATAACATGTACAGGCACATCAGTCTACTTGTATATATATCACATGGTTCATTGCATTTCTTTGAATTTCCTCCACCAAAAGAAAACACACCCATAGTGCATAAACAAAAAATGCACCTTAACCCATCAAAAGAGCGTATGAAAACTACTCACATTTACACACCAGTAAATGTATTCTTATGAGCTTCGCTTCATCTAGGTCCAAAACAACTACAAAAAGCAATATATAAACAAATCAGGCTGTCGCCTAAAACAATGTGAAAAAAGACTCTGACCACAATAGACTCTGACGTTATTTCAATGCATACCTGCATTTACCTCAGGTACATACGTTCCGTAGACCCTCTTACGCTCAAATGCGTGATCGTTTTTCGATACCTGTCCGTAACAAAGGATAAACCACTTAATCAGCCGTTCGTTTCCGCAATCACCCTTAAACAGAACGAAATGCGTCTCACTCCAAAGGTTCTTACCGTTTTTTTCAAAGAGCGCGGCTCAACCAACATTCCACAAGGTAATCTTCCGACATTCGGAGTCTCCCGCGTTTGTGTAACCGGCACCATTGAGACTCTTTCTGCCTTAATAACTTATCTCTGTTCCCACCCCGACCAGGCTGTGGGACAGAGCAGAGGACTGTATATTCCAAATCCTCAAGTTGATTATTAAGAACCGCCTTAAAATGTCTTGCCACTGGATAATTGGCATCGGAGTTCACAATAGCTCTTATGTGCTTTAGAATGCGTTTATGTACAGGGAGTTTTGTGCTCCCTATATATTCAAGATTACAGGTGCATTTTAGTTTATAAACAACATATTCAGATCTACATGTTAGATGCTCCTGAATCTGTACTTTTACCTCACTAAAAGCTGTTAAATAGTGGGTACTGTTCTTCGCAAAACTACAGGCACGGCAGGAAGTGCATTTAAAGAATCCCATTTTCGTGAGCCAAGATTTTTTAGGTGGCACTTCAGGCATAGGTTTATCTAAGGCATCCCGCATGGAGGGAGCCTTCCTGAATGTAATTGCTGGTGATTTTGGCATAATAGGTTCCAGGATGTTATCTGTTAGGATAATAGGCCATTCTGCACAGATTATACGACGAATCGTCCTTTCTTGGGCACAAAAGGTGGTAACTAGCCTTACTGAGCACTCAGTGGTGTTTTGAGTGGAAATTTTAGGAGCCAATAAAATACCACGTTGAAATGATTTGGCCTTGGTAAGTGCCTGATCAAGAATTCTCTTAGTATAACCTATGGTGAGGAAGCGCTGAACTGATTCAGCCAGACAGGTATCAGCCGATGCCCTTTCACTGCAAATGCGACAAATTCGGATAAATTCCCAATAGGGTATACTGTTGATTGTGTGGTTAGGGTGGGCACTCCGGGCATGTAAAATTGAGTTGCCCGCTGTTGACTTACGATGTAGTTTAGTTTTAAGTTCATTTTCTTCTACATAAAGTTCCACATCTGTTATTAATGGTGGCAGTGAATTTAAGGTTGAGTTCATTAGTGTTGATGTTGTTTACAAATGCCCGGGCTTCATCAGCAGACCCTTCCAAATTATACAGACATCGTCAATATATCGCCAATAATGTGTGTGTATATATGTATGTGTGTGTGTGTATATATGCAACACCAAATGTCGTTGAGAGTCCAAGCCTCTTAATTGTGGCAAGCTCATAGCGGGGTATTAACCATCTTCTAGATGCCCACACACCAATTCATCCTCTTACTATCCCCATACGATGAAAATCGCAATTACAGCTTGCTTATTCTTTACGAAATGCTGCAAAAACAGCCGGGTGCATTTCGGAGCAATCTGCTCCTTGATCACGAGACAGGCTGTTTTCGCTCTCTTTTCTGTTTAATACAACATGCAATATATTCTCTATTTAACATCAATGATAGACTATCCTTGAACGCCTGGTTATAGTCAACCATTTTGGGCATTTTAACACATACTTATATCCCATTTAGTACAGCACACAAATATATAAATGTAGCCTTTTAAGCTACTGACACAGATCCATGTCATTACAAAGTTTTAAAGTGATGTCAGCTAATACATGTGGGCAACTACATTGTCTTTAATATGTCATGAGTGGTGTAATATGTGCGGCCATAAGCAGTGCACTGTGGGGGAACGAGTTATACTTAGCTCACTTAACTACAACTGCTGAATTTCTGTATGAGTGAAATGTCAGTCTAACAATAAAGTCCCTGTAACCTTTGTTTTTTTCAGTGAATTTCTAAGGTTTTTAAAATGCTAATTTCTAACTATAACGTCCCTGCAACCTTTGGTTTCTTCAGTAAATTTCTAAGGGTTTTTAACATTTATTTCTTAATTGTAACATCCTTTTTAAGTGAGCCTCTAAGATTTTCAGATTCTCTTTCTATAATTGTATATTATATTTATATTATAAACCACTATTTTTTTGATTTGGTGTGTGTTTATCAGAATGGTCATTAATAACTGGTTTTATTTTTGACAATTTTTTGTGTCGGCACAACATTGTCGCATTTACTGTGGAGAATCTGTGATCAGCAAATATATTTCACATACTGAAAAATACACTTAAAACATTTTTAAATAAAGTTTGTGTCTAAATATTTAGTAAAATATTGTTTTCACATTTCTTTCTATTGTCAATTTAGGAGAAAAGCACCTTTACAAAAATGTTGTATATTTGCGAGTACTGACGCCATCGCTGTGATGTCGGGAGTCACGAAGAGTGCTGTTTTGTTCAAAGTGTAAAACATATATATAGACACATTCTATAATATATTTAACAGTAGAGCTTTATTAGTGTACTTTTCAAACCTAAGTTTTTGTAGTGAAATTCCAGAAAACTTGCCTAAAAGCCTATTTTCTGTTTTTGCTGTGACGCCGGACATCGCGACGACGTTGGTACTCGTGGATAACATGTGTTTTTCAGAAACTCTAAATATATATATATACAGAAATCGTTATTATGTTTGACACTACTTTTTTACAGTTGGGTCTATAATCATTTTTTTAACAGAATGACTTTTACTTTGCGTTTCACGTATTCGCATCGACAGTGGAAGTCACAATAATGTCATTCATTGCAGATACAACGTGTCTTACAGAAACTCTAAACACATATATACACCTTTTATAATTGATATTTGTTGTTTACTGCTCTCTTGTTTAAAAGTGTCTGCCTATAGTACCTTTTTAACAAAAACATTTTTATTTAGTTCCTGTTTTTGCAAAGACAGCGGAAGTCGCGATGACATTGGTAATCACGAATACCATGTGTTTTTTAACAAGAGATATATTGTGAACATGTTTCAGTACAGTTGTTCTCTATTATAGTATCAAAAGTTCTGCTTTTGTTTTCATTTTTAAAGAAAATTACTTTAAACTTGTAGTTTGAATTTCCGCTTTTGTGCAGTAACCGCAAATATGTTGTTAACCGTGATTATGTCGGCCCGGCCATCATTGTATGATTGGGAAATCAAGGAATATCTTTTGATAATATACTTTTCAGCAAAAAGAATAGGAAGTACACACCCACTCTTCCTTCTTGAATATTCTTTTCCAGAACTGTATTGTGAGCAGCTGGTTGATTTTGCCTGGAGACATTTTGGGGGCTATATGGGTAATTTAAGTGTGTAAGTAACTGCCTCCATTACTACAAACTACACATCAGTTGTGCCTGTCTGTATGAGTGAATCTGTGCATGCTTCTCTAACTACCTCACTAGGTGTTTTAGTGTCTGTCTGCTTTTCTACTTAGCTTTCTTGATTTTAAGTCTGGGTGTACGCTGGATGCATTATTGGACTCTTAGGTTTCAATGAGTGCATATAGCTCACTAAAACATCAAAGTGCATCTTTTACTTTTTAAGCAAATAGTTTCCTGCACTATGGCCTAGCTACAGCCTACCTCACTATTCAGTTATATATGGTTTAAGAAAAATGTATCCCTTGTGTAGCAGTTTTAAGTGATAAGACAGCCCTAACAATAAACCTCCATGCACAGATCAATTCAGACTCCAATTCATATACAGATGGAGTGCATGCGCTCCACTTTCAAAACTGAGTGTTGTAATCATCTTTGAAAATGGAACAATAAGAGTACAACTCCCAGAATTCAAATAAAAACATTAGTCCTAAGCAGCTCACAATACATACACATATAAAACTTTGAAATAACATGCTACACGATAACATACATGTTTAACCATTAGTGTGAAGTTTTTTTCTTACCACTTACAGAATGCAGTAAAGCAATACAAGTGCAAGATGGCCTCAATGGAAACATAGTCTAAACTAATTTGACACACACTTAATCGGCACCTGAGACAAACTATGTCTTACTTACCTATTAATAGATACATAAAAAAACGTACACCTTTATTTATACATCATCCATTCTCTTTTAAAATAATTATATATATATTTCAAAATCTTTTTATTACAATATGACATAAATATATACATTATCAATCATTATTTATCTTACATAAAAATGTAATTAAAATACCAGAAGATTGTGTTCATTTTTTTTCTCTTATTAGGTATAGGCAGTTTTCTCAGGGTTTGTAAAAACGTAGCACAATGATGGCACACCTTCTAAACTTTGCATTGCCTGATACTGCAAAGTCAATAAAAACCTTCCTTTCATATTTCAGTCTCGTAAGTGGATCTCTGAGTGGTTGCTGTTTATGTACCCTTTCACTCCTGTTTGGAGGCAGCCGAAAATGCATGCCTTACTGTCAATAATTGCGATGTAATCTCAATGATTGTGATGAATTTGCGAAAACAAATGGAAAATCTACTTCCCTTAATACGTTTATATTTCTATCACTATACTACACGTTCTTAGAAGATCCTTACTAGGGAATCTTACCTACCTTATAAAACAATGAAACTGAGCCTCTCCAATTTATAAAAATGAATATCCGTTCCTTTAACACCCTTCCCCTGAATACATCTTCTGCAGATTCTCCAATGAAACATACTAGAACCAGGAGGTCACAAGTTCACAACATATTCCAGAAGGGTCACAATGAACTACAACAGGTGTAGTTTACTGCACATACTGTAAAGCATATCCAGCTTTTTAATTTTTTTATTTACCTGAGCTAATGAAACATCTATTTCTGAAGAGTTTCCAATTGCAACCTACTTTTATTCACCTGCATATTCCCTTCATTCAATCAAAATTAGATTTTTTTCCAATCTACTAGCACACATGCATTTTCACTGTCTTTCATAGTACCAACTGTGATATTCAGCTGCAGCTCCATCCTGAGTGCTACTCATTCTTCCTACAAAATGTGTGTGGATTGTGGGCCACAGCTATGTCTATTGGGTTAAAGAGTGTGCAAAAAAGGTATTGACAGAGACTTGGGTTTGTACAGTGTGGAGATTAGTTTGTTTGCAAGAGAGGGTTACAGTTTCATCAGCTGCTGGCTTTGCCCTGGCCTAGGTACATTGACTGGGGGAGAGCTGGAAATCCTAATGAAGGATACCTTTGCAGAACTGATCCTGCTTTTCCCTCACGCTCTTAGTGTACTTTAATAAATGACATAGAAAGAAATAGAAGTGTTCAAATCAATCTGTCCAAAGATTGACAAAGCCAGGAAACATGTTAATAGAACAGTTTCTGCTTTCCTCAGAGACCATAATATGGGTTTTATGTACAACAACAATCTGACATGCATGGAATATATAGAGGTGGTGGATTTGACTTTACAGATGAAGAGAACAGGGTGTCTCTGGGCAACTTGAAACTATGCATACAGTCTTATATGTAGCTGTCTCACATAAACTCTCAACACAAAGGCTTTTGTCAGAACCACCCAAGAGCCCAAAATATTGTCCATTTTATTGTTAAATGATTTTTGGGGGAAATTTTTGAACTTCGCAACAATGTTGCGATGATCACGCTCACGTCCCCAAATTGCAAAACAAATGCAGACATTCAACCACCACCTCCACCACATTCAAAAATAATAACATAAAACATTCACTCTATTACAATAATCCCTAATCACATCACTGTTTTAAAAACATATTTATATACATATTTTTCTAGTAAATTTTTAAAGAAACTGTTTAAACTCTACTACCCATTTTAACAATTACACAAGAGTTGAAATGACTCTGATAACTCCGACGATTGCGCCTTTTTTCAGGGGTGCAAAACACATATCTGTTCACATTTTAAAATATTTTAGACAGTAGGGTTTTAGTACTGCACTGTTTAAAGTCATATTTTGTATCCATTTACACACTTATTTAACCATGTATTCTTCCATCGTCCTTTACAAATACATATATAAAACATATATGTTTTTCAGAAAGACACACATTCACTGGATGGTGTCATCAGTGATGTCATGAGTGATGTCACTGACCATGTCATGAGTGATGTAATATGTGACGTCATCAGCAGTGCATTGCAGGCGCGCAAGTTATAGTGAGTCCAACTAACTATAACGTGGGAATTTCAATGGTTTTATGTCAGTAAAATTTCCAGCTAACTATAACTGGTGTGAAACCTATGGTTTTTTCAGTGAATTTAATAGGTTTTTTAAATGCTAATTCCTAACTATAACTGGTGTGAAACCTATGGTTTTTTCAGTGAATTTCATAGGTTTTTTAAATGCTAATTCCTAACTATATATAAGGCCTCAAACATATGAAATGTATAAATTTGCTGTTTTGAGTAAGTATTAATTATTATTTTATTTTTGTATTTTTTTTTATAATTTTTTCCTGGGGCGCTCTCGGTGCGCGCTCCGGTAAGCTCCCCGGAAAGCGAACCCAGAGCGCTATTTTCGTTTGTGAAAAAAATATGAATGAAAAGTTAATAATAACGCAAAACATTTTGTACCATACAAATAAAAGCAGTAAATGATTTTGCATTTCCGTGAAACTATAAAGACATCACTTCGGCACGCCGCGTAAGCGTCCCCGAAAGCGCCTACGTTCGCGCCATGTAAGCGCCCCGGAAGCGCCTACGTTCGCGCTGCGTATGCGCCCCGGAAGCGCCTACGTTCGTGCCGCGTATGCGCCCCGGAAGCGCTCCGGTGCGCGCGTCAGCGCGTCATGTCATGTGACCTTAAAATAACACTTTTCATTGGTTGCTAACAGTTTTTTTTACAAAGAATGAAATCCCCACCCATTTCCTTCACTTCTTCTTTCACTTTTGTGACTGAAAGACCTGTTTTTTGCTCCTGGATCTTTCTTGGTTTACCATGGCTGCCAGAGAATCCAGCAGTGATGAAGAGCCTGAATTCATCAATGAAGAGCCTCCTCAGCCAAAGGTGAAGGAGCATTTTATTTGGAAATGTTATAAAATACCACCTAACTAGAAAAAGGTGAATGCTCCAAAAGTGGAGTGCAGGATCTGCAAACAAGTCCTGTCACTGGGTGACCCCAAAAAATTAATCTTTTGGGAACTTTACAATGATCCTGCATGTGGAGAGGAAGCACCCCCAGAATTTTGCCCGGGAAAGTGTCAGGGCTCTGGCACAAGAGGTTCCCGGTGATGGGGCCTCTACATCCACCGGAGGAGCAACTACTTCTGGGAGGGGGCAATCGCAGGAGCTTGTGCCAAATATTCAACCTGCTTTTAACAATGCTGTCCTGAGATGCAGATACTGCAATCAACTCCTTACCTATGGGGAGCAAAGTGTCCTGCTCATGGTTCGAGCATTGGAGAACCATCACTGCCGTTCCCACCCCTAATTTGTTTTGTTTTTTTTGCTCCTGTTGAGCAGTTTCCATTCCCTGTTTTTGTTTCTGTTCAGAAAAAAGAAAAAAGAAGAAAAAAAAAGTTCTTTTCAGAACTACCTCCAATTCTCATCAAAGAGCTATATTCTTAAAAAAAGAAAAACAGTAAGTGAAGTGGAGTGCATTGATAATGGAAAGGAAAATGAGTACGAAAGAACAGAAAAGTATGAGAGGAGAAAGGAAGTGAAGTAGGGGGACTGAAAGAAGGTGAGTGCTGGGAAGGAAAGAAAGGAGAAGGAGAGTGAATATGGGTAATGTGGATATTCAAAGAAAATGTTGAAAAGGAACAGAGGTGTAGAAGGGTAAGAAAAGATGCATTGCTGGAGTTGCATCATTTTTGAGACACACTCCAGCAATGCATCACTTTTGCGCTTACAGATACGTCTGAAATACTGACGTAGCTGTAAGTACTTGCAACATAATGCGTCATATATTTAATATGACACGTGAGAAGAAGACTGAAGGCCTCATTCATGAGACCATCCGTCACTTTTACGCCACAGGTGCAACACTTTTTTTGACGCACCAGTGCTGTAAAAAATGCACCTTATTCAGTCATATTTACAAAGTGACGCATCTAGGTAGATGCGTCACTTTGTAAGCCCCTGCACCACATTATTCCTACGTCAGGTGTAATGTATGCAAAAGGGACGTATTGACGCAAGAAAGGGTCATAGAGGTGATGCAGTGAATAAACTGGGTTTTCCCCATGCTACGCTCCCCGGTACGCTCCCCGGTGCGCGTACCGAGCGCTCCCCCCGCAAAATTTTTTTTTTTTTTTAGTTTTTTGCCCCGTGGGGCCCTTTTATAGCCCCCACATCAATCCTAAGGGGGTCAGGGAGGGTCTACTCTGCCCCCTTATAGTTATTTCCCCCTTTGTTTTTGCCACCTCTTCTGTCTCGATCCTACTGAGACAAAAGATGGCGGCAGCTCCGAACTGTTTCAAATGTTTACAGACACCCGTGAGCCAATGAGCTTTCCACGCGCTCCCCGGTGTGCGCCATGTTTTTCGTAAAATCTTCAATCACCTCCATAGTCGCCAGCTTTTCCACTTCCATCATTAACTCATCGATTGCCAACAAAAGTTTCTTTCTGTCCTTTAGGGCATATTTTACCAATATATGCAACATGGTTATCGAGCATGCATTCGAATTTTGAGACCAGTCCTCCAACATTTCGGGGTCTGGATCCTCGTAAATATCGATCGTAAAAATCCTAAGCCCACGTGGTACTCGTGATACTTCGATGTATCGCTGAATAGATTCTGCCTCCCACCATTTTGAGAGTTCCTTCCGGTGGAGTTTTTCCAATTGAGTGAAGAGTTCTTGCACTTTAATCTCTTCTGAGATATTCTTATCAGTACAAGGAGCCGTAATGTTCTCCGTATTCTCACCTCCATGTGCAAAAAATAATTTATCCGCTGACGTTTTTCTTTTTGCTTACGGAGCAGCAGCCATAGTTGTGTTTAATCCCTGCAACCACCATACAATGCCAATTACAAGACTTTGTTATCCAGAATGCACCGGTGGCTCCCTTCGCGTAATGCCAAACCGACACTCACAGCCGATGTTCGAAGACCCAAGACAAACGGGAATGATCTCTACTATTAGAAATGAGGCATTATTTGCAATTTGCCCACTTGGGCATAATTGTGTGATTCCATGTTATAGCAGGTGTTCTCAGCCCACTGGGGCGTTATTGTGGGGTGTTGTTTTTTCAACCAATGAGGCAGACGGAATTAGTTACTCCAGTACTGGTGATCAGGGGTGATTGACTACCATGTACGTCCCACTCAATAAAGTTTGGGGCCTTTTGAATGGAACGGGCATTCAACCCGAATTTCGAGCAACTTAGCCTTTAATATGGCATTCTACATAAAATCAGTCTAGTATGGTATGAAACATTCTGTGATATAACCTATTAAGACGATATTATGTTTATTAAACTGCCATAACGTTTTGGAGTTGCATATTAGGCTTTGGTTGTTTTACACCAGCTGTATTTATTGAACACCTCATGACAGTTTATTAGGCTTTGGCTGTTTTACACCAACTGTATTTATTGAACACCTCATGACAGTTTTGACCATGACAAAATGGCGGCGCCGTTCCTCACCTTTAATTCAATGTATGTTTTACTTTACTTTACTTTATCATCTTTATTTCGACAACATTGTCATAAAAGAGGTCACATTACATGCACACAATATAAAATAGCACAATTCAATTCAGTACATCGGATTAAAAACATCAATCAGGGGATATCCATTGAGCTAAATCATCACTGTGAAATACAAAATCCATAAAAGAAACATTTAAAAAAATGATGGTCACTTCGCCCCGCCATTGCTTTGGGAATTCATTAAACTCTCAGAGGCTATGTGCTTGTATCTACCTTCTCCCACTGGACTAAACCTTCAGATAGTTCCGTCTTGTATTCCACATTGCTGCTAAAAATTTTGTTACAGCGAAAACGATTAATGGAGAGAGATCAGTTTTTAGTATCCGGAATGATTCAGAGCACTGTCTGATCCCCAAATTTTTATAAATTGGAACTATCCACTTTTTCCTTGGGATCTGGTATCCGGGGAAGAAAAAGACTACATGCAATTCATTTTCTGCATCCACAGAACAGCCTGGACAATTCTTTGGGGTAGGTGGGCACCATTTACTTGTAAGGGATCTGATTGGCAGAGAGCCGTATCTCCACTGGAGATAGAGCTTCCTATAGCCTGGGGGGCTGATATCATTCAGAACAGTCTCCAATTTATAGTAGTCTTTCGTAATTAGGAATGTGTTAGTTAAGGTTCCTGTTTGGGCACTCGCTAATTGGGCAGTTAAATTATATTCAAAATACAGATTAGCCAACTGCTTGCGTGATATACTTGGGCATGCTTGCTCCGGGTTACTCCACATAAGAGGGAGGCTCAGCCTCTCAAATTCCTGTCTTATGTATTTTAACCAGGAGAGCTTCCACGCATTAGACAATTTTAAAACCTCCATTAGCTCTTGCCTATAATTATTGAGTTCTGGAGTGACCCAGAGTCGCCTCCAAAAGGTTAGGGGTTTAAGACCCAATTCCTCATTTAGAGGTCTGAGTCCAAATCAAGCCTTAGGGGCAGCAGTGGCGTACTTGCTGGCAGTGATACCAACAGCCTAAGGAACTTAGGGGCATATTACCAAGCAATAGCGATAATTATCGCTATTGCTTGGTTAGCAGGAAAAAAATATCGCCGAGCACCGAGGATTTTTACCGCTGAGATACCTTGATATTATCAAGGTTTATCTCAAAAGCGGTAAAAATCCTGCGAAATGCATGAATATCGCTGAAAAATCAGCGATATTCATGCATTATCGTGACAATGCTCTTAGCCATCTTATCCACCTTCCATTGGATAACATGGCTAAGAACTGCTTTTAGCAGGCGTTAGCTTTTGGAGGTATTCGCGCTTAGCGCGAATATTTCCAAAAGTTGTTAATAGGAGTTAGAGATGTTAGCAACTGTTTTCAGTCGCTAACATCTTGGCACGCCCACTTTGCATGTCATTAGCGATAATTATCGCTGACATGCAAAGTGGGCCCCTAAATGCCCGCTATCGCCTACCAGCTGTCGCTAACTGGTGTTAGCGACAGCTTGGTAATAGGGCGATAAAATGATTGCCGCATTAGTGGGAAAAAGTCCCGCTAATGTGGCGATAATGCCCTTGGTAATATGCCCCTGATTTTCCACGATAACCATCGCAGGTGCACAATTGTGGCCCCACAATTCTCCGCCGTAGATTACCGCCCCTCGTGCCTGCAGTTTATAGATCTCTAGTGGTGGTCCAATTGGCTTAACTGTAGCTTTACTCAAAAGTTTGAGGATACCCCCTGCCTTTTGAGTGAGCTTTAACTGAGATTTTATTTGATGTTGAGCCCAGGTCATGCTTTCATTGAGAGTAAACCCAAGTACTCAAACGTCTGCACCCTTTCGAGCCTAACACCTCCAATCACAGGACTTGGGCGCGTTGTTTTCGGGGGATTACAAATCATGAATTTCGTTTTGGAAGTGTTTTTTTCCAGCCCCCGATCGTAGCAGAACCATCCAGGACTCGCTGGATACCCATAGGAGTCTTCGAGAGGAGTAGGGTATCATCCCCGAACATGATCGCAGAGACCCCAACCCCTACAAGCTCTGGAGCGTCTCTGTTGGGGACCGCATTCACGTGGGCAATTACCCCGTTGACGTAGAGGCAAAACAGGGTGGGCGCCAAGATGCACCCCTGCCTCACCCCTCTGCCAACGGAGAAGCTAGATGACAAATTACCGTCTCTCCCACACCTGACCTGCACGAAATTGTCCGTGTAGAGTCAGAATATGTTGTGCAAAAGAGCTGCAGGAATGCCCATATCTGAAAGCACACTCGACAGTTTCCTGAGTGGGACCAAATCGAAGGCCGCACAAAGGTCCATGAAAACAGTGTATAGTGATCCACCATTAATTTTAACAGTTTTCCAAAAAAACATGGTTAGTCGGAAAATCTGGTCCGTGGTTAAAACATTCTTTCTAAAACCAGCCTGGTATGGGCTTAGAATTTTAAACTCCTCGATCCAGCCCTCTAGGCGGTCTAAGATCAGCCTCGCAAAAAGTTTCTGTGAGACATCTATTAGGCTGATCTGCCTGAAGTTGACTGGGAGCAGAGGTGATCCCTTCTTTTCGATAGGGACTATCTCTGCTCCCAGCCAAGTACTTGGGACCGCCATACCACCTAAAATAACATTAAAAACCAGCATCAGATAAGGTGCCCATATCCCAGGTTCATGTTTAAAAAGATCCCCAGGGACCTTATCCAACCCAGGAGCTTTACCAGCAGAGAGTCTAGCGATAGCATTCATGACCTCCCCCTCAGTGAACTCATGACCTCTCCTCACCTTTAATTTAATGTATGTTTTGTTTTTCACTGTGTTTTACTAGTCCTTCATTTATATTTAGTAAGGATGTGTATAAGGATGCGTAAACTGTTCTGCTTCTCAGCGTGACCAAGATGAAAGTCGAAACGCGTTGCTGTGCAGTCTTTGTATGAATAAATTACCTGCAAGCCCATTCAAGGCGTCCGTGAGATCTTTCCAGATTGGAAATTGCTGTTTGTAAAAAAAAAAAATATATATATATATATATATATATATATATATATATATATATATATATATATATATATATATATATATATATATATATATATATATATATATATATATATATATATATATATATATATTACCTACTGGCGGTCGCCAGTAGGTAGTTATAGTTAGGATTGTTTTCCATAGGAAATCCTCAACATTCTATTTGGAATAACTTTGGCCCTGGTTGAAGAATCTTAGCGAATTTCTCAAAGAAGATGGCTCGGTCCGCTGTGCTCCTTCCCTGAATGTGTGGGGGGGATTGGTCAAGTGGGGGCTGAGATATAAGGGGGGTCCCAAAACGTGTTTTCTCCATGTTATTTTCCATAGGACCTTTAGGCTCGGCTACAGGTCGAACGGCTGAATGGATTTATATGAAATTTGGCAAAACTGTAGAGGACGGTTCGCAGATTACGCTTTTTTTGGAATGGTGTAAATCTGTTCAGTAGTTGTTGAGAAAATTAAAGTTAAAGTCAATTATATATCTATAGGCGCGCACGCGTGCGCGCACCCTAGCGGCTGCGCGTGAGCGGAATTTTTTTTTGCTGCGTGACGTCTGTTAACGTTCGATTCGAAGGAAATCAGGAAGTTTTGTCCGCCATTGTGTCACTGCGAGTAAATATATTGTTCATTTCAAAGTGTTGAAACATGGAAAGGGGAGAAGGTAGAGATTGTCTTGCTGCGTAGGTTTTCTCGGGGTGTGCAGTAAGGCCCTTAAACGCGAAAAGATATAATTTTTTTCTGAAAAAAAAATGACGGGGTGCGCGCACCCGGTCGCGCACACCTATTTAC
This sequence comes from Lissotriton vulgaris, assembly GCF_964263255.1. Taxonomy (NCBI): domain Eukaryota; kingdom Metazoa; phylum Chordata; class Amphibia; order Caudata; family Salamandridae; genus Lissotriton; species Lissotriton vulgaris. Next base: position 1,501,353,062 of record NC_141691.1, read on the forward strand.
AAGAGTGTGAAAATGGAGATAAATCAGAAGTTTGAGTGCTTAGATATAAGGTGGCTCTGAAAAGAGCCCTTGTGTTAATTGAGTGTTTTCTGCATTTATAAGTAAGTACCGATGCAGAGCCTGATGTTGCAGAGGAAGATTCTGTTTCCCTCATTCGTGAAATGAACACCGTCTCTCCTATAGACGTCTTGCATGTGGTATCGCAAGTTGTTGTGGTAAATAGAACCCATGCTATAATCTCTGAGGAAAGCAGAAACAGATTTATTTACATGTCTCCTTGCTTTCTCAAATTGTGCACAATGTTGATTGGACCAATTCCATTTCTGTCTTTGACATATATTGGAATATACCAAGGCAGATCGAGGAAAAAGTGTCATCAATTGTCGAAAGGTGTCTTTTAGAAGCATTTCCAGACCTACCCCAGTGATTGTGCCTAGATCGTTCCCACCACAGTGCACAATTATAAGGTCTGGTTCTGGGAGATGCATAAAAGTTTTCACCAATGGAATCAATTGGTGACATTTCAATCCTCTTTTGGCAATCCATGTTATGTGTACATTTGGTAAGCCGAGGTTGCAAATTCGTCTGCTTACTGCATATTTTTCACTCCAGTGAATATAACTGTGTCCTATTAGCCAGACCTTCATTTTCAAGGGATTTGTAGTCGTCCTCCGATCGGTTCTGGAAGTGGAATGGTAGTTAGAAGTTGAAATTCTAAATAAAAAAAAGGAAGAGGCTGGGTGTGGTTAAAAAAATAAAAATGATTGGTTGATTATAATAAGTGGAGATTGAAGAGTACGTTGCATGTTAATGTTTATGTTAAACGAAAAGTACTATCGGGTGTGAAAAAAATGACATGTAACAGAGTTGTGGATTGGCAGGTGTTTCTGGTGGGAAAACAGTCTTCTTAGTTTGCTGTAGAACGTTGAGACATGAACTTTTGACCTGTGCCTTCAGCAAGGTGCAGAGTGAGGTGTTACCATGGAAACAGCCGGAGATGGCAGTTGGTGATGGGTGTCTCTCACGTGAGTCTGAAAATATTGTGAAGGACAACCAATTGAAATGTAAATTTGTTTTTATAATTTTGCGTGAGGAAATGTGATTGGCTGAAGAGAGTTATATGAGTGTGTATTGACTGGATATCTGTGCCATTGAATTTTGGTTGCAGTGATAGAAGCAATATTCAGAGTTCTGCTAACGAATATCTGTTTTGTGACTTTCACTGTTCTACATCGTTCAAAGCATTGGTAAAGGTAAGTGTGTAACTGTTTGTTTTGTCATGTACCGTATAATATAGTTTAATCAGAAACAATGATTAATTTTCCATGTAAAAACTAATTTATGGCTGTCATAATGTGTTGTATTTCTAAAAGTAATTTCTTCCATTTAAATGTTGAATACGCAGTAAAAAATATTTTTAATATAGAGTAATTATTTTTGAAATTTTGAAGCGTTTATATATAATGAGAGAAGTTGTTGAGGAAATGAAGAAATGATATTAGCAGAGACACAGATAATGCAGAAAGAGAGAGAAATGGTAAATTACTAGTGATACCGTTGTGAAAAAATGGTAATGGTTAATGAATTCGTAAACTTTTTGTCAGTCGACAAAATTTCAGGCTGGTTGGTGGCCGTGGCCTGCACTGGTGGGGGTGGGGCGAGAGGGACGGGGAAGGGGGCTAAAGTGGTAATGATTAAGGTATTCACAAAGTTTCTGTTAGACGTCAAAATTATAGTGCGGTTTCTGGTCGTCGTTTGCACTGGTGGGGTGAGGGAGGTGGTCGAGTGAAATAAAATGAAAAGTTTTGACAATGAGGTTGTATAGAGATTTGTGTAGTAAATGTGTTCGTACATTGAGGTTGGAAACGGAGTATTTAAATACCTCTCTCAGTTCTGCTGTTTGACTGCATCTTCATGTCCCTTCTGTTTTCCATCTCCATTGCCCTGTGTTATCTTATTGTCTGTGTGTGTTTGCCTTCAATCCGGGCTGAGGAAGTTTGCTGTGGAGGCACACACAGATAGTCCTATCAAAGTGATTGGAAGTTTTCAAAAAAATAATTATATAATTGCATTGGTATTTTTAAAGCGCTACTGAATGTTTTCGTTCTCAATTACCGCTTGGTTGCTTTCTCAGAGCAGAGGGTATGTCGTATTTCACTCTTTGGTGCCTCTGTATCTGAGTCTGTTCTCTGGTGGTTGGTGGAGAACTGTTTGTTATTGTGGAGATGAAAGGGTGATAAGGAGAGAAATACGACATAGCGTCTGGCCTGTAGAAGCGTGGGAGCAGTGATTAAGTCTGAGTGAAGCGGAACTGTGGTGGTGCTTGGTAACAGTAAAAAAATGTTTTTAACAGTGGTATAACTGTATGTACGGTGTGCGACCTACTAAGAAAGAGTTCACGGGCCGTAATTGGCTTGCAGGTTCTAGTATCAGTAAGTGAGGTCGAGAAAAGAAAACATTCAGTACTTTATTTATGAAGACCTTGCGCCACTGGTGCGTCACTTTTTCTCATTTTAAAAAATGAGGCACCGGCGGCGGAAGGTCTTCATAAATATGGTCCTCAGTTACTACAGTTAAGGTTATGTGGAACCCATGAACAGTTTTTCAATATGAAATCATTTCAGTTGAGATTATGGATTAAAAGAGAAACCATGAATATTTTAAATGTTTATTTAGAAATGTACTGTTTTAAAGGCCAATCATTATGTAATATGAGTACAGAAATTGCAAAAAACACAGTAATTGGTATTGTCAGTAGTACATGGAATACAAATGCTATAGTTGAAGAAAAAAGAATATAGTTGGAAAAAAACATTGTACACTCTTATAAGGAAGTATATTATATTTTAATAAATAGAAGAAGGTCTCTGGTCTTTTAGTTTAGGAACGATATATGAAAATGCAAGTGGTTATACATCATTACTTTATCAATCAGCTGTCTACATGCAAAGCACTATCAAGCTTGTGTTATGTTACTGTGTGAGGGAAAAAAAAGGCGCCAAAAGCGACAAAATGGCGAGAGGTGCATGTATGTAATCTGTTGGATGCTGCGCAAATCACTATTGAGGAGAACTACTGTATTGAGATATCTTTTGAAGGTTGCAGTATTGCATTTGAAATACAGCACTAGTAATAATGGAAATATTGTTGAAAGAACATATTTTTCTGTAAAGTTTTTTAAAAACATAATTTTATAGGAAATTAAAGGAGTAGAGGCGTGTGAGGCGGAAATAAGCAGTTGGGATGCGAAATGGCGTTTACAGTTATAAAAAACTCGTTTAAAATGTACACATTAATTAGGGCACATGTAGCATATATTAGCGAATTTTGCATCGAGTATGTTTGAAATAACCTTAGATAAGATAGGCAATAGAATTGTTGAGGGAAAAAAAAGGCGCCAAAAGCGACAAAATGGCGAGAGGTGCATGTATGTAATCTGTTGGATGCTGCGCAAATCACTATTGAGGAGAACTACTGTATTGAGATATCTTTTGAAGGTTGCAGAATTGCATTTGAAATACCGCACTAGTAATAATGGAAATATTGTTGAAAGAACATATTTTTCTGTAAAGTTTTTTAAAAACATAATTTTATAGGAAATTAAAGGAGTAGAGGCGTGTGAGGCGGAAATAAGCAGTTGAGATGCGAAATGGCGTTTACAGTTATAAAAAACTTGTTTAAAATGTACACATTAATTAGGGCACATGTAGCATATATTAGTGAGTTTTGCATCGAGTATGTTTGAAATAACCTTAGATAAGATATGCAATAGAATTGTTGAGATTACACTGTAAAAAAATAAAGTTGAAAATTGAGTAGCTGAAGAAACAAATGTAGTTCATATAAAAGACCAAAATTTAACCAGCACGAAATCATAATGTCCACTGTTAGTAAACCCAATAGGTCTGATCTTCAAAAGAAAATATGGAAAAGAACGTGAAGAATATAGGGAAGCAAAAGGAAATGAGTACGTCAATGGCTTATATAAGAGTTATTGAAGCATTGTTTAGGCAAAATAGGTAGCTTCTGCTTCTAACAGGAAATCACTTTTATCATTTGAAAGTATGTCAGCTATCCAATGGAAAAGAGTAAAGCAGTACTCATGATCTGTTAAAATCGGAGCCTCTTTTATTATCAGAGGGCAGCTCGGTGGGTTTTCGATGTAGTTCTCTGTTAGGAAAGAGTTAACCGTCCATTGTGTAGGCAAAATAGGCAGCAAGTGCTTGTAACAAGAAATCACTGTTATTATCTGAAAACATGTCAGCCATACAATTGAGAAGATGAAAGGAGCATTCATGATCTGTCATTATTGGAGCGTCTTTTGCCATCATAGAGCAGCTCGGTGGGTTTTCGATGTAGCTCTCTGTTAGGAAATCTTGCCCCGCTGCGAATATATTCCAATGACCCAGAACTCCTTTATGGCTGAGATACCCGCCACCCCCTCTCAACACAATCCCCAAGGATGGGAAACCGGAAACAGTTCTGAAGTTTTTGGAGACGGGAGGGAGTGACCCTCCCGGGCCGTATTTATTAAAATATGAAACAAAATTAAAACATTAAAATAAACAGTTTCATATTATGTACAATTTCATTACCACATTGCGATGTTTGGCTAACCTTAACATATCCTCTAGTACAAAGGTTCTCCTAGCCGAACTAACATCCTACCAAACATTTACTTAACTTTTGAAATTGTACATCCTAACGTTTAAGGGCCAACGGCAAGGTCGTAACCGGTGTCAAGATCCCTAACCCAAACATATCCCCCTCACTTGAGAGGGGCGGCACGGAGGCTTACCTCAAGTGCAACTACCAATTTCCCTTGACTTGACGGGGGCCCCAATAAAACTCGACGCCACTTAAAGGTCGTACGAGGACTCGTGTGAGGTATCTAGAAGGCGTAGACCCCCCCCCAAACCCCACACAACTTACCACATCTGCCGTTGCAGACGTACTGGCCCCGGGAAATTCCCCAGGAGGGGGCTGTAACCCCTCCTACCCATGAAGGGGCCTTGACCGCCTTCCCTTTCCTTTCGGCGACCCATCCTTAGAAGGGACCGCCTCCCCGTTGAGGGGCCAATGGCCACCTCCCCCGAGCGCCCCCATCCGTAATGGGTGACGCCCACTCATAGGGATCTTCCAATTAGTGCTCACCGATCATGACCTTACCGCCCGACCAAAATAAATACGACAATGATAACTAAATAACTAAAGACTAAATATAACAGACAGTAGCAACAACAACTTTATTCAAAGCATGCCTACTGATGAACACTAACGCAGAATTACTTTATTTGCAAAACATAACACAAAACGATCACTCTTTATTGCATACTCAAAATCTTCACACTAATACCGCAACCTGTAAACGAAAATCAGAATTATCAATCAAACTTTATTTAAAACCATTCGCTGTCTTCAGGGGCTGGTGGGTGGGTCAAAAATGGCTCTTCGTTCCGTCTCGAGCTCACGTGCAGCGAGGTGGTGCAGCTTCAGAGCACAGGAACAAGAGGATGCTTTCTGGTCTTGTTCCTCCTTTTATCCGTCTTCAGGGCGGGCGTAAACCCGCCCCTGCCTGCCCCAAGGGCGTGGCCAGCCGCGTCAGTGTCTAGGCCAACCCACTCTAGGGCGGGAAAAGGCGCGCCCCGGCTACGCCGCTTCGGGCATACCAGCCGAGACTCGCCTCCCGCCCAAGATGGCTTCCCGGGGGGATCGTGGTACTCTGCCATACGTTCGGGGGGACCGATTGGTCGCCCCTTGCCATATGGCTGAGATACCCGCCACCCCCTCTCAACACAATCCCCAAGGATGGGAAACCGGAAACAGTTCTGAAGTTTTTGGAGACGGGAGGGAGTGACCCTCCCGGGCCGTATTTATTAAAATATGAAACAAAATTAAAACATTAAAATAAACAGTTTCATATTATGTACAATTTCATTACCACATTGCGATGTTTGGCTAACCTTAACATATCCTCTAGTACAAAGGTTCTCCTAGCCGAACTAACATCCTACCAAACATTTACTTAACTTTTGAAATTGTACATCCTAACGTTTAAGGGCCAACGGCAAGGTCGTAACCGGTGTCAAGATCCCTAACCCAAACATATCCCCCTCACTTGAGAGGGGCGGCACGGAGGCTTACCTCAAGTGCAACTACCAATTTCCCTTGACTTGACGGGGGCCCCAATAAAACTCGACGCCACTTAAAGGTCGTACGAGGACTCGTGTGAGGTATCTAGAAGGCGTAGACCCCCCCCAAACCCCACACAACTTACCACATCTGCCGTCGCAGACGTACTGGCCCCGGGAAATTCCCCAGGAGGGGGCTGTAACCCCTCCTACCCATGAAGGGGCCTTGACCGCCTTCCCTTTCCTTTCGGCGACCCATCCTTAGAAGGGACCGCCTCCCCGTTGAGGGGCCAATGGCCACCTCCCCCGAGCGCCCCCATCCGTAATGGGTGACGCCCACTCATAGGGATCTTCCAATTAGTGCTCACCGATCATGACCTTACCGCCACAGGTCCGGATAGTTGACCGGCTATCCGGGCCCCCCACCACACTCCTACCTAAAGGTCATGTTTAACGTCTTCAGCCAAGCTATGAAGTCTCCTATGAGTAACTCATTCCCCATCCGAGACAAATGAACACCATCCCCCAAGTACATACTGTCATCATTAATACATCCATGCGCGATAGAATGCAGTGCATTGGAACGGAACAACCTACTTACTTTGTTATTAATTTTTCTCACAGAGTGATTTAAAGCAGAAACCGAAAAAGCCCCCCGCCACACTTTTCGTGGGATCATATGGGACCACGCAATCGTGCACCCTGGAACTCTCCTCGCTAACCAACTTACAGTGGAAAGCATCGCTTCCAGGAGAAGTCGTCTACCAGTGGTGACCAAATCATTGCCCCCAAGATGTACTATGACTACAGACGGCGGTGACCTCGTCCGCCCTAGCAAACCCTCGAAAAATGATTGGAACTGGTCAATACAGAGACCGCCCTTTCCGTAGAAGGACACACTGTACCCGTATTCCCCAGCCACGTGCACCATGTCACCTGCCTTGAATACGTCCGCGGCACGCCTCACGTATGAGTGGCCCACGACCCACACCTCCTTTTTAACAGCCGGTGATGTCTGACCGCTGGCCCGTTGTTGGGTCGACTGCATAGTCCGCCCCGCCTCGTAGGCTTGCGTAACTGAAAACCAAACAAAAACAAGAAGCGTGAGTACATCATTACGGCTTCACAACATGTGCAAACGCACATACCTTTTATAACAATTGGAGGACCAACGCCCCACACGTTTAACTTGTTCCACATTCAGACCCCTGGCTGTAGCCTCTGTAGCAGCCCCTATCCGAAAGGAATGGGTCCCAAATTCGCCCGGGTTCAAGCCCGCAGCTGTAATCGACATCGCAAGCACCCGCTGAAACTGAAACCTTGTCAGTGGGGTGGCGTCCGCGTGTCTCAACAAGGTCCCCCCCCATGATGCCACCCTTTATGTTAAATAATCCTCTAAACACTTCACTGGGCACATGGACGACCCGGGAATCCTGCGTATAATTATGCATTCACCCATCCCACTCTGGTCGGTTTTGGACCTCACAAACGAGACAGTCATCGTCTCCCCTCTGATCTGAACGTGCTCTGCGCACAGTCCTCCCGTCACATCCTGCTTGTTCCTTGCCACTAATTCGCTTACCCGCATAGCCCCATGAAATGCCAGCGTAAAAGCGGCTCGGAATAACACTGTCTCAAACTGAGACGAACATGTTGTAGGGAGTCTGGATAATAACTGGGCCAACCTATCCAAACCTATCGGGCGCCTCTCATCTACTCTGCGACCCTCAAGGCGTTGCCACCCACGTAGCGCTTTTTGCACAGCGAAAGACGCTGTCGGGTCCTGGATCCCATGAGCCCTAGCAACAAAGGAAATGGCAGCCCGATGCCTCTGGGCCGTGGCCACCGTTTTTCCTGCCATATGTAATGACATCAGAAAGTTCACAACCCCTTCCTCCTGGCCCCAAAGCTCCTCTCTAGCAGTCCCCAAAAAGGCTAAATAGGACCGGAACGCCCCTTCATATGCCTTCCTCGTCCTGGGTGCTAAACTCTCTCCCACGAGGTTACGAAGTTCGGGGCACCGAGAGACCAAAGAGCTTCGGGAAAGGGTGCCGGCTCCGGGTCCGCTGTGGGCAGAAAACCCCAGAAGGCCTGCATACGAAAACGAGAAAGGGCATCAGCCGCCTGGTTCATTACCCCAGGGACATGTCTTGCTTTGAATAACACATTCAGTTGCATACACAGTAATACGATCTCCTTGAGCAGCCTCAAAACCCATTTGCATCGTGCTGCCTGACTATTGATACACTCAACCACGGTCATATTGTCAGACCAAAATACCACAGAGTGATCTCTGAACCCTTCGGGCCACGTTCTCAGGGCCACGAAAATGGGGAAAAGTTCCAGGAAAGCAATGTTACTTGTCAGTCCACTGTTATGCCACCATGCCGGCCATTTTTGTGCAGACCATCGAGCACCGAAAATGGCACCAAAACCTACACTCCCTGCCGAATCTGTCCACAGCCCCAACTCCTCAGAGGACACGGCTGGTTTATTCCAGACGACTCGACCATTGAAATCTGCCAGAAATGCCAACCAAATGCGCATGTCCTGGCGGACCTCGGCCGAGAGCCTCGTGCGATGATGGCCCTCCTTCAATCCGACCATGGCTTGAGCGATCGAACGGGAAAAGGGGCGGGCCATAGGTATAACTCTCAGGGCAAAATTCAACTGGCCCACTAACTGCTGTAACTGATGCAGCTTAACCTTAGCTTCACTCAAACACATTTGCAGGGATGCCCTGAACTTTAACACTTTATCACTTGGTAAACGGAAACAACCTTCTCCGGAGTCTAACTCGATCCCCAGAAACTCGAGGCAAGTCGAAGGACCCACCGTCTTACCTGGTGCCAATGGCACGCCAAACTGGTTCATTAAAACACAAAATGCAGCCAAAGCTTGCCCACATTCCGGATCCCCGGCTGCCCCCAGGAACAAAAAATCATCGAGATAATGCATCACCTGTTGAAAACCCGTCTTCTTTGTGAAGACCCATTGTAGAAAACTACTGAATTTCTCGAAATAGGCACAAGAAATTGAGCATCCCATCGGCATACATCTATCCATATAATACTGACCCTGAAACATGAAACCCAGTAGACACTGATCGTCTGGATGTACCGGGAGCAACCGGAACGCTGACTCGATATCAGATTTTGCCATCAGCGCCCCGGGCCCCAGGCGATTCAAAATGGCCACGGCCTCATCGAAAGATGCGTACCGTACCGAACACATTTCCGGGTCTATCGCTTCGTTTACGGAAAGACCACGTGGGGCTGACAAATTATGTATCAGCCGAAACTCACCAGGGTCCTTCTTGGGGACCACTCCTAACGGCGAACAGACAAAGTTAGCCACCGGGGGTACACTAAACGGACCGGCGACTCGACCTCGAGTAACCTCCTTCCGGATCTTTTCCTGTACCACGGTTGTATGCTGCCAGACCGATATCTGATTTTTGCATTTTTCCACACCCTGAAAGTCCCCCACTGGGATGCGGAAACCATATGAAAACCCGTTCCGCAACACCCCAGCGGAAGCACGATCCGGGTATTCACTGAGCCAGGGAATCATTGCCAGGGTATCAATCGGGGTAGGTAAAGGCGCCCCTCGGACTATGTTAGACCTGTTTGGCACCTCCTCTACCCCCGTTATCACCCGTTTTGGCTCTGCACGTGGACTCAGGATGGGATGATTGCCCACACCCACTACATTCGTGTTTAAATTTGCACGATCCCTGGGGCCTAGTACATTTACTCCTGTTAAAATTCCAACACACCCCCTTTTTACCTGTATTACCGGTAGGCCTCGAGTGATTGTCGGTACCCGTACCTGATCGAAAAAGCGTCCCCGCATATTGACGGGAGGATTCGCCCACATTACTCCCTACTAATGGCACTTTCAACATACCAGTCTCCTTCATTTTGGACCAGGACACAGAATCATAACAATCCCAAGTTAAGTTTTTATCATGCTCTTTTGCTTTTCTGAAAAGATTATCATAGCAAAACCAATGATTACCCTCGTGTGATACCGAGTACCCCATGATCCGTGACTGATAACTCGGCAACTCGGGTAGCAATTCGGGCCTCCGTTCTCCCAAGATCGATGTGAAAATTCCCCATGCCTTGCCCCAATTGCCAACGTTTTCATTAACCTTAAAGGCGGCCATCTTTGCGCGCCAAACACTCGGATGCATGAGATCCTTCTGACCTTTAACATGCTCCATCTCATAATGATCAGTAAGCAACGAGAAGATGTTTACATATTCCCCTGCCCATATCTTTTCTTTAATAGCTAAAGGAACATGCTGACCCAACCTCTCCCTTCGAGAGGGTGCCGACTCTTCCCTCGCAATCGGCAATGGCCGCTTACCTGAACTGGACGCTGTCTCTGCGACTAAAACCGTCCCCTGTGGCTTCTCTACGGCCGCAGCCGGCGTGGATACTTTCGCTGCTTCACGAGTTTCCCGCAGTTGCTTCATTAACACCTGCGCGTCGACAGCCGTGGCGCCCTTGCTACTTTTACCCAACCACGCTGCTACTTGTGCTGCCAGCTCGGGCGGCATGTCTTCCCCGGACACGGGGGTGACCACTACGGGAATCGGATTCCCTTCCTCCGGCACCGGAGTGGGTGCTTCGAGCGGGGCATTGGGACCCGGGGTATCTCCCCCAGCTGCTCCTCTCCTGGGCCTCTTGCCTTTTCCTCCCGGGGCCGCTTCCTCCAAAGGACGTTTCGGGCCCCCTTCTTCATTTTTATCCATCCGCCTCTTTAGGTCGGTCATCTCCTTCATGAGAACACACAGCATCTGTTCGGTAGTCATTCGCTTTCCCGCCTTCTTCGGCATTCTCGGACAGAGTATCTGTAAAACAAACGAGAAAGATTACAACGCTCAAAAATGGCTCTTCGTTCCGTCTCGAGCTCACGTGCAGCGAGGTGGTGCAGCTTCAGAGCACAGGAACAAGAGGATGCTTTCTGGTCTTGTTCCTCCTTTTATCCGTCTTCAGGGCGGGCGTAAACCCGCCCCTGCCTGCCCCAAGGGCGTGGCCAGCCGCGTCAGTGTCTAGGCCTACCCACTCTAGGGCGGGAAAAGGCGCGCCCCGGCTACGCCGCTTCGGGCATACCAGCCGAGACTCGCCTCCCGCCCAAGATGGCTTCCCGGGGGGATCGTGGTACTCTGCCATACGTTCGGGGGGACCGATTGGTCGCCCCTTGCCAGTATCGCTGCAAAGGCCATAATCCCTCCGTCGGAACAAAGCTGTTCATGATCAATTAATGGATTCATGAGGTGATTGTAATTCGCTTCAGGAGGAACCAAATTGCAGAGACATAAATCCAGGGCCCACGTGAAATCACAGCTCAAGCAATGAAATACAGGCTGCACACAGGTGAAATACGAATATCGAAATGATAATCGATATGAAGTATTCAAAGTTGAGAGTGTTAAGGTGCCGTAGTACAGAAGCATTCCCTGTCGAAATAGTTGTATGTGGTCCGGCTCATTTGCGAAGGCAGGAGGGACATCCATTTTGAATTTACCAAGGTGGTAAAGGAAACGGCGCAGCACTGCCGGTCGTATAGGAACTCCACAGAATTAGGTCGTCGGCTATGCAGTGGAGAGGAGCATAATGACTTGATAAATTTTCTAGGAGTCTAGTCACTTAAATATTGCTTAGGAGTTTGCCACGGAAATATGTATCCATTTTCAGAAGTTTATTATATTAAGGATATATATTAACATGGTGGCTCTTGGTGTTTTGTGGTTCTGTGCAAGTGTACTGCTTGCATGTGTATAATGCTGGCCCTGTAGTTTTTCTCTATGGACATGGGGCCTTATTTATGACGGCTTTGCGTCACCCGTGCGCAACTTTTCCCATGGTAAAAGTGACGCAGTGGCGGCGCAATGTTTCATTAATAAGGCTTTTTTTGTTTTGTGACTTGGCCTTTTACTTTTGAAAGCCTACTGTTGTAGGTGCATGAATTTTAACATGGGGAAAAGTGACATATCTGTGGCACAATGCTTTTATAAATGAGAAATTTTATTTTTAATGGAGAGTATTTTGGGAATCTTATTACTTATGCTTGTTCAATGCTATAATGATTGTATATTGTGTAGGAAATAAGTTTGTAATAAGTTAATAACATTTTATTTTTTCCATTTTTAGAGTGTTTGGTGCCTGTAAGGATCAACCTGTTGAAGTTATATATTGAGAGTATATATTCTTTTTTTCAGGTGAGTTCCTTTTTATGCTTTGGCAATTTCTGTGGGTGGTGATGAAAATAATAAAGAATAATTTGTAAATGTTTTGAACATGATTTTATCTTACATTTTTCACATGTGGTTCTATCTGCTTATAGTACACATGTTTTTTGAGATGTTCTCCATTGACAGTTCAAATTATGTTTTAATGAGCTTGGGATATGTGATCTTTTGCAAGGAGTTGAGATTTAGAAATCATTGGAGTATAATTCTTTCAGGTTTGTTTTAATAATACTTGTGAAGTGCTCATTATTTTTAAAATCTTGTTGTATTATGTTTGGCAGTGTTCCATTTTTAATTACAGAGAGGTATTATGATATGGATCTAAATTTAATGCTCATTTTCCTGCATATCTGTGAATATACTATGTATAGGCACTTTTTTAAATATTAATGTAGAGTTTTATTATGAGGTGGTTGTTTAATGTAAGTATGACATTTTGCATATGCTAAGACATTGACATGGTGAGTATACTGTTGTAATATAAGTGGAACTGTCTCTGTGGGAAGTAGTAATCTGTAAAGTGAATTAAATGGTTTGTATAGTGTGATCCTTTTCTTTAGAGTGCATATATTTATATTGCACTTTGTAGTGATGAAATAAAAGAAATGGGTCTCTAAAAATTATTATACAGGTAATAAATATGTCAAATATTTAGAAAATCTAAAAATACATTTTACAGTGAAATGTCTTTTATCAGCAGTAATTATTTAATTTTAAAAAAAGCACAGTGTCAATGTTTAGAGTTATATTGCCAATTTCTTTTTCAAAACAAGAGGAATGTGGTATCTTACAAATTATAGAGTTAATAACTTAGAGATTATAAAATTATCTGTAGTTTAAAAATTAGTGAAGGTAGTTTTCAATTATACACTTATGGACAAAGATATAATTTAGTCTTTATATTTTTTTAAAAGGAAAAAGAAGAATTTATTGAAAAAAATACAATGGAATTTTTTTTTGAAGAAAATGAAGTGCATTTTGAAATTATAAATGAACTGATGGAGGAAATATTAGACGCGGTTGTTGGAGAGGAAGAAGATGAAAATGACTATTTTATGGACATTTCATTAGATTCAGCATATTTAGAGCTGATAGAAGAGGAGGACAATGGACTTGAAGAAGTCCCTGATGAACTGATGTTAGAAGTTCTTTTAAATTATGAACTTTTAAATAGATAAACAAAAGTGATAGCAAACCATTCGTGATGATAGTTTTCTTAATATATTCGTCGATGAAGTGCTTCATGAGAGTGACAAGATATGTTCTCATGAAGTGTAAAAGAGATTGTAGAAAAAAAGATTAAAACACTTATGATGACCGATAGTTTTTGAAAAAAGTGTACTGTTTGTATGCTTTAAAAAATTTTTTAAACATTGTCTATGAAGTTTAAAGAAATATACAGTGTGATAAATTTACAAGGAAAATTCACTACAGGATTTACTACTTTGTTCAGAGATTTTCTGTTATTATGTGTATTTTATTAAAAAATGAATGTGTGGTTTTAATTTGTACGGTATATGCTAGTACTGAACTATAATATTTGTTATTTTTGTGTCTTACAGGTTCACAATCTCATCAAAATTTTAAATTAAGATGCCGACCAGAATTGAAAAAAAGAAACTCTACAAACGGACGTACAGTTTAAAGAAGAAAAGTACAGAATTATTTTCAAAGACTGAGAGGACGGATACAAAGAAGAGTACTCCTGGTAAGCAAACTAAAAAGTTTTTCAAAAGCATTTTGGGAAGGAAAAATGTAAATATTGAAGTTCAGAAGGAGAAAACGATTTCATCATCTAAAAGGAGATCTGGAGTTAAACAAACTACTATTACTGGAATTAGGAAAGATGAAAGTCAGTACAGTAAAACCCGGACCAATCAATTTAGCCAAATCAGGAAGCGTATGTTTTACAACAGAGTCGTTGCGAATTTATTACAAAAGGAAAAAGTTTCTAAAAAAAGATCTGTTTTTCTTAAAAAAAAAACTATATATAGAGGCTTTTGTTGAGCGCGCATTTGAGACAAAACGAAAGTTATTTATTTTAATACTTAATAGAATAAATATTTTAAATAAGGCGATTCGAGTTTTCAAAAGTAAAAGTAAATGGAAGAGACATATAAATAGGAGTAATTTTTGTAAAGTGTTTTCTGGGAAGTAGATGCATACTTCAACTTCTGAGCCATTTTTTAATGAAGAGAGTTACTTTCAAAGTAACGATCTGTTGCATGCAGTTGACACCACTGGTCGAGCGTATGAGGTGAAGGATGGTTGTGTTATTGAGAAAGAGAAAATTGTGGTTAGAAATGCAGAAGATGTTATGGCTAGAGAAGCTTTAGAGGGACGTCCTAATGCTCCTGTTTACAGTTGGAATTGTAGTAGTATTTGTTGTGTACGACAGGATTCAATTGATTTCTTTCGCAATTTCTTACGTAAGTACACTAAAGAAAGTCTAAAGAAAAAAATTAAAATGTTGCAAGAATTAGATGAATGCAGAGTGCGCGAGAAAATAGGTCTGCAAGGCCATTCTCTGGCTTGTCTCTCTAAAAAAATATGCCAGAGTGTGTTTCATCACTTCCGGATGTTAGCAGTGCATCACACTAAAATGAGAAAATTAGTGAGAAAGTTGTACTATGCAAAAAGTCCAGCGCTTAAACTTAAACAGTTAAATAGTGCTCTTTTGTATAGATGTGAATTAGATGTTAAGAAGATTTGTGCAGAAATTGAGGTAAGTTATTTTGGTCCCGAGGAAGATAATGCAGAAGGTGATATAATTATAGAAGGAAATGTGTTTGAAAATGTTGGGAATGTAAATATTGAAAATTTTGAACAAGAAATAATAAAGTTTAAGGTAATTGCAGGTGAGAAACCAAATTTTTCTTGTGTCTGTTGCCGACGCATTCGTTACAATAGTCAAACGAGGTTAGTTGATTTATATTTAAAAAGTGAAGATGAAAGTAATGGTCAATGGAAAGATTGTGCAACTTATTTGTTGGTGGAAAACTATTTTGATTTGGGTTTTGAGCAACGTGTTTGTAAATATTGTTATAATAAATTAGATGAAAATAAAATGCCTGCTAGAGCTGTTCACAATAATCTAGAGTTGGTAAATATTCCATCTGAATTGATGAATTTAAATACTTATGAGACGATTCTGATTCAATGTGTACATCCTTTTCAGGCGATTGTTCGAATGGAGCCTAAGACTGGTAAATTAAATCCTTCAGACTTACTAAGAGGATTAAAGGGTAGAGTTGTATATTTGCCTCTTGATCTTAAAAAAAATATGGAAACAATTGGTGTTGAAAATGTAGAAGAGGAACCTCTAGTTATTCTAGTGAA
Source organism: Lissotriton vulgaris (assembly GCF_964263255.1). Taxonomy (NCBI): domain Eukaryota; kingdom Metazoa; phylum Chordata; class Amphibia; order Caudata; family Salamandridae; genus Lissotriton; species Lissotriton vulgaris. Next base: position 1,501,368,794 of record NC_141691.1, read on the forward strand.
TGGTGTACCTACAAAGAGTAAGAAAATCTGGCAAGATTTAGTGGATGTTAGGAAAGTGAAAAAGGCAACGTTGTATTTAGTGCAAAATAATAAGTATTACAAAGATGTATACGTAGAACAAGAAGATGTAAGTGAAGAAGAGGATAGTGATTTGTGTAGTGGACAAATTGAAAAAGTTGATGTATCTAGATCTGAAGAAATTTATGAACTTTACAGTGTTCATCCACTGCATTCCAAAGAAGCAATAGGGAATGCTATTGAATTATTTCAGATGAAAAAGGCGAAAGGAAATCCTATTAGTGTCTGGGAAGAAAGTTTGGAAGGTCGTTGTTTTCCACAGTTATTTCCTACAGGTGAAGGTACACAATATGATGATCGACCTATGCAGATTCCTGCATCTGAGTACCGGACAACAAGATTATATGCAGAAGATCCAATGTTTCGCCAATGCATTCCATATCTGTTTCATCTTCTGTTTGAGAGTGACTTATCTGGTCTGTCTTATGCAGTAAATCATATCTTAAAAAGTGGTGTACATCTGCAAAATATTTCAGCAAAGGAATTTATGGATAGAGTGCATCAGAAAGATAGTGTTTTGGATTCTCATTTAATTCATTTAATGGCTTGTCAGCGGGGTACTAATGAGTATTGGTACCGTCGTCATGGAGATTTGAAGTGCATGCTTAGAAACTTAGGAGCACCAACATGGTTTTTAACTCTAAGCTGTGCAGAGTATGCTTGGGAAGATTTAATTGAATTTCTTCGGGAGGCGAATGCAAACATAGAAAATATAAACTACAAGACACCTGGAGAACTGTGTTCATTAGATCCAGTTAATGTTTGCAGGTATTTTAATCATAGATTTGAAGCTATGATGTCTTTCATTACTAACAAGAAAAATCCGCCTCTTGGTGAAGTACTGGATTTCTTTTGGAGAAAAGAATATCAAGCAAGAGGTGCTCCTCATATTCATATGCTGCTATGGATCAAGGATGCTCCTAAATTTGGAATAGACTCGGATGAGACTGTACTGTCTTTTATTGAACAGTATGCCACTTGTGACATACCTAAAAGTACCACTGATAAGGACTTAAGAGGAAAAGTGTTACGTTTTCAAAGTCATCGCTGTGGAAAATATTGTTGGCGAAAATTCAAATCAAAGAGCAAATTTTACACCAAATGTCGCTTTGGATTTGCACGACCGGTACTTTCAAAAGGAAGAGTGAACAATTTGATGTCATGTTTGCGACATAATATCAGAAGGAGGTCACCTAAAAATACGTACAATTTAAGAAGAGGTGAAGAATCGAAATATATTAATGACTATAACCCAGTCATTTTGTCCATGTGGAATGCTAACATGGACGTCCAATATGTTGCAGACAACACTATTGCTGTGGCTCGATATGTAACTTCTCACATCACGAAATCTGAAAAGACGGAACTGAAGGAGATGTGGGAAGACATTTCTCATGAAAAGAGCCTGAGCAAGAAATTATATACGTACAGTTTGAAGATGCTGTCTCATCGAGAAATTGGAGCATATGAATGTTGTGACAGATTATCATCAGCAAGTCTTTATGCGAAATCAAGGACTATTCTCTGGGTGAGTTTGGGCCTAGCAGAAACACGAAACCTGTGCAAGAAATTGAGTACTTAGCCCAGAAAGAACCAAACTGTACAGATATTTTGAAAACAAATATGTTGGATACATACTATCCAAATAGAAGTACTGTGCTTGAAAACATTTGTCTGTATGAAATACTTCAAAATTATACTTTTAAGAGAAATGTTACCGAGAATATTGATAAAGGTGTACATGCTGTAATTGGACATGAAGGATGTCTGGTAAAACAAAGAAAAGGACACTTGATAAATCATCGGAAACTGAGTTGCGAAAGACCTGATAAAAGAGAATTTTACTATTTTGCTCTTTTGCAACTCTTTAAACCATGGCGTAGAGAAGAGGAACTACTTGGAGACTTTGATAGTTATGAAGATTCATTCAACGCATCTAAAAGTAGTATTGAATGTCCTGTTTTCAGCAATTATCTCCAAATGTTGAATGACGAAATAGAGCAAGAAGCGACAATTGCAGCAGAGATTGCTAGAGATAGTTCACAAGGTAGTCAAAGTTCGGCATCATTAACTCAAGATCCACTGGGACAACCAATTATTCAAAATGAAGCAGCCACCGCCATGGATGAGGTGGAAAGCGCAATGCAGCAAGGTCAAGAGGAAGTAATCGACTTAGAAGAATTAAAGAAGCAGTTTAATGTTGAGCAAAGACAGATATATGATGAAGTGACAGAGCACATTGAGCATGGCTTTCGTCATGAGAGAAAAGATTGCTCATGTATGTCATTTGAGCCTATTCGATTATATGTAAGTGGAGAAGCTGGGACTGGTAAAAGTTTCCTAATTAAAGGAATTACTACATATTTACAGCAAACAACTCAGTCAACACTGTCGTGTGTTGTTACTGCTCCAACTGGATTGGCAGCACATAATATAAAAGGTGTTACTTTACATCGTTTGCTGATGCTGCCAGTTGAACATGAAAATAAATTACAATATCAGAAGCTATCTGGAGAAGCTTGTTTTGAAGTTTCTAGAGTCCTTAAAAAAATGAAACTTCTTATTATTGATGAAGTAAGCATGGTCTCCAATTTAATGCTTGCTTTTGTGCATTTAAGAATGCAACAGACACTTAAGACAGAGTATGATGTGTTATTTGGAGGTAAACATGTCATAGTTTTTGGAGATCTACTGCAGCTGACTCCTGTGAAAGGAAAACCTGTATTTGAAACTGTTACACATGAGGAGACCAGAAAGTGCCTGGGCAGTATTGGAAATGTAAATATTGGAAAGGGGCGACCACTCGGTCCCCCCGAACGTATGGTAGGGGGCCCGGATCCCCCCGGGAAACCATTTTGGGTGGGGGGCGTGTCTCGGCTGGTATGCCCGAAGCGGCGTAGCCGGGGCGCGCCTTTTCCCGCCCAAGAAGGGTTGTCCTAGACACCTACACCGTGGCCACGCCCCGTAGGCGTACCGGAGGAGGGTACACTCCCTCCCGATGAGGAATAAAAGGAGCAGCAATCCGGAGAAGCATCCTCTTGTTCCTGTGCTTGGAAGCTGCACCCTCTCGTTGCACGTGAGCCCTCGACGGAACAAGGAGCAATTTTGAGAACTTGTAATTTTTGTTCTTCTTTTTCAGCGTCTCCCACCTTTGGATCCAGGACCTCGTTGCGCAGCTAGGACCGAATATCCCACAACGATGCCTGGCAAGAGGCCCAGAAAAAAGGCAGGGACTGAACAGATGCTTCGCATGTTGATGAAGGATATGGCGAGCATGAAGAAACAGATGGCGGCAATGAATAATACGGGCAGACCGAAGAAGGTCATCGGGCCAGCATTGACGGGAGTAGTCCCCGCGGGGAGAGGTAAAAGGGCTAGGAATAGGGCGGCAGGGGGGGAGGCCCCGGTTCCCGAGTCACCCCCGACGAGCCCGGTTAGTCCAATGGAGGCCCCGGTCCCGATGCCGGACGCGGGCCAACCGATCCCTGTTGTAGTTACGCCCACTAATGTGGAGGACATGCCTCCAGAATTGGCCGCCCAGTTAGCCGCATGGCTCGGCAAAAGTACCGAGGGTACGGCGGCACCAGGAGACACGGCCGAGGAGGCCAGGCTACTAATGAAGCAGTTGCGGCAATCGCGAGATGCCGCAAAGGCGAATCTCCCTCTTGTCCCCTCACAGGTTCCTCCAGAACGATCGGCGTCTGGCGTTGGAAAAACAGCGGGACCAGCGGTGGATTCGGGTAAGCAGCCATTGCCAATGGCAGGGGAAGGGGTGTTGCCTTCAAGAAGGGAAAAAGTGGTCCAACATATTCCGCTGGCCACGAAGGAATTGATTTGGGCTGATAAATATGTGAATATGTTTTCTCTCCTGACTGATCACCACGAGGTGGAGTATGTTAAATCTCAGAAGGATTTATGGCACCCGAGTGTGTGGCGTGCGAAAATGGCGGGTTTCAGGGTTGATGAGACAATCTCAAATTGGGCCAGGGCATTTGCAATGTTTACTGCAGTCATGGGGGAACGTAGGCCTGAGGTTTTGTCGGAATTAGCCTGTTATCAGACACGTATAATGGAGTTCTATGACACGTATGAGGGTGATGTATGGATGGGTTATGATAGTAAGTTCCGTAAGGCCAAGGAGCACGATTCATCTCTGACGTGGGATTATCTCGACTCCATATCTTCGCAGAAGCAGCTCATGCCGGGCGCGACGAAGTCGTCTTCGCTTGGCGGGAATGGGTCGGCGCCCTCCCGCCATCAATCGGCGGCGCCCTTTCGGACAGGCCCCGCAGTTGATCACCAACCGAGGAACGGTGGGAATGGGGTCAGAAAAGGGGTTTGTTGGAACTTTAATAGAGGCAAGTGCACGAGGCCACAAGGGACATGTAAGTTCAGGCATGAGTGTGCGGGGTGCGGACACTCTTCACACCCCGAGACTTCGTGTAGAGCTAAAAATGGTGACACAGGGGGTAAGGGAGGGGCCAAACAGGTCTAATATCGACCACGGGGCTTCGCTACCTACCCCCGTATATATCATGGCAATGATCCCCTGGCTAAATGAATACCCTGATCATGTCTCCGCCGGGGTGTTGCGGGACGGTTTCTCGTATGGTTTCCACATCCCGGTGGGGGATTTTCGGGGGGAAGCACTGTGTAAAAACCAACTGTCGGTCCTGCAGAATACGACCGTGGTGGAAGCTAAGATTGCAAAGGAGGTTGCCCGTGGCTGGGTGGCCGGCCCATATAGGCAACCGCCAGTTGCTAATTTTGTATGTTCACCGCTGGGAGTAGTCCCCAAGAAGGACTCGGGTGAGTTTAGGTTAATTCACAACTTGTTGGCTCCTAGGGGTCTATCGGTGAACGATGCGATTGACCGAGGAGTTTGTTCGGTGCGGTACGCATCCTTTGATGAGGCCATCGCCATGTTGAATCGCCTGGGGCCCGGAGCGCTGATGGCTAAATCAGATATTGAACCAGCGTTCCGGTTGCTCCCGGTACCCTCAGGATCAGCGTCTGTTAGGTTTTTTGTTCCAAGGACGCTACTATATGGATAGATGTATGCCAATGGGTTGCTCCATCTCTTGTGCGTATTTTGAGAAATTCAGTTGTTTTCTGCAATGGGCGTTTACCAGAGTTACGGGCTATACACAGGTTATGCATTACCTTGATGATTTTTTGTTCTTGGGGCCAGCCGGTGACACGGAATGTGCACAGGCTTTGTTGGAATTTTGCAATCTCATGAAACGGTTCGGCGTGCCATTGGCACCAGGGAAAACGGTGGGACCATCTACCTCACTCGAGTTTCTTGGAATTGAGCTCGATTCAGTGGAGGGATGCTTCCGTTTGCCCAGGGACAAAGTAATGAAATTCAGGGCTTCCCTGGAATTGTGCATTAACAAAGAAAAAGTAACTCTCCATCAGTTGCAACAAGCAGTGGGCCAGCTTAACTTTGCCCTTAGAGTAATACCAATGGCCCACCCTTTTTCCCGCTCTATTGCCCAAGCCATGGTCGGTCTCAAAGAAGGACACCATCGCACGAGACTGTCTGCAGAGGTTCGCCAGGATATGCGCATATGGTTGGCATTTCTGGCGGATTTCAACGGTCGAGTGGTGTGGAGCAAGCCACCAGCATCCTCGGACGAGCTGGGTTTGTGGATCGATTCGGCGGGGAGCGTTGGATTTGGCGCCATTTTTGGTAATCGATGGTCGGCGCAAACATGGCCGGCGTGGTGGCACACCAGTGGGCTCACAGGTAACATTGGGTTTCTTGAGTTGTTCCCCATTTTTGTGGCTTTGAAGGCATGGCCAGATGAGTTTCGTGATCGCTCGGTGGTGTTTTGGTCCGACAACATGACCGTAGTTGAATGCATAAATAACCAGGCAGCACGCTGCAAGTGGATATTGAGATTATTGAAGGAAATTGTACTACTTTGCATGAGAACGAACGTGCAGTTTAGGGCGAGGCACGTGCCGGGTGTGCTGAATCATGCGGCTGATGCGCTCTCTCGTTCCCACATGCAGGCCTTCAGGGGTTATCTACCCTCCGCGGACCTAGTGGTGGGGCACCATTACCCGAAGCTCTCTGGTTGCTCGGTGCCCCGGATTACAGGACCTCGTGGGAGCAAGCCTAGCCCCCAGGACAAGGAAAGCGTACGAAGGAGCGTTTCGTTCCTATTGTGCATTTTTGGGTCCGGCAGGAGGGGATAACTGGGGCCAGGAGGAGTATGTCCTGAAGTTTTTAGTAGCACTCCATAAGGCGGGCCGATCAGCAGCGACGGCTAATACGCACCGGGCCGCCATTGCATTCATGGCGCAGGCGCATGGCATCAAGGACCCCACATCGTCCTTTTTAGTAAAAAAGGCACTGCGTGGGTGGCAACGCCTCGAGGGTCATAGAGTAGACGAAAGGCGCCCTATTGGGTTAAAAGTGTTGTCCCTGTTGATGTCGGTACTCCCCGCGATATGTTCCTCCCAGTCCGAGGCAGTGCTATTTCGGGCCGCTTTTGCATTAGCATTCCATGGGGCTTTGCGGGTGAGCGAGCTGGTAGCAAAAAATAAGAAGGATATGGGGGAGGTCTGTGTCGAGAACACATCCTGATCAAGGGTGATTCAATGGTGATCACGATAGCCAGGTCTAAAACCGATCAGGGTGCGATGGGGGACAGTATTGTTGTTCAGCGCATGCGAGGGTCCCCCATGTGCCCAGTACAATGCGTTGAGGAATATTTAGCGCAAAGGGCGGTAGCATGGGGGGGAAGCTTGCTGAGACACACTGACGCCACCCCACTGACAAGGTTTCAGTTTCAGCGGGTGTTCACTATGGCAATCGCTGCAGCAGGTTTGGACCCGGGCGATTTTGGGACCCATTCCTTTAGGATAGTGGCTGCTACAGAAGCTACAGCCGGGGGTCAGAGTGTGGAAATGGTGAAACAATTGGGACGATGGTCCTCGAACTGTTATAAAAGGTATGTGCGGTTGCACATGTTGTGAAGCCAATGTCATGCACTCACGCTTCTTGTTTTTGTTTGGTTTACAGTTTCGGGAGCATGCGATGCGGGGCGGACTGTGCAGTCGACCCGACACCTGGGGATCAGCGGTCAAAGACCAACGGCTGAGGAGAGAGTGGTGTGGGTCGTGGGCCACTCATACGTGAGGCGTGCCGGGGACGTATTCAAAGCAGGTGACATGATTCACGCAGCTGGGGAATACGGGTACAGGGTGACCTTCCATGGAAGGGGCGGGCTCTGTATTGACCAGTTTCAATGTTTTGTGGAGGGACTGTTAGGGCGGACAAGGTCACCGCCGTCTATAATCATAGTACACCTGGGAGGCAATGATTTGGTGACGCTCGGTCGGCGGGTACTCCTCAAACAGGTTCTATACACTGTTAGCTGGTTGGCGAGAAGGATCCCGGGGTGCACGATAGCATGGTCGCACATTATTCCCAGAAAGGTATGGCGGGGGGCCCTCTCTGTGTCAGCTTTGAATCATTCAGTAAATAAAGTCAATAACAAGCTTGGTAGGTTGTTTCGTTCGGAACAGTTGCACAGTATTCCGCATGGATGTATTCGGGGGGATCACATGTATCTCGAAGATGGGGTCCATTTGTCCCGGGAGGGGAATGTCTTACTCATAGGAGACTTCATAGCATGGTTAAAGGGTTTGTAAAAGCATGACCTTTAGTAGGAGTTGTGGGGGGTCCGGATAGCCGGTCAACTATCCGGCCTGTGGCGGTAAGGTCATGATCGGTGAGCAGTAATTTCAAGGTCCCTAGAGGAGGGGCGCCACCCATTATGGATGGGAGCGCCCGGGGGGAGGCGGCCATTGGCCCCTCACACGGGGCGGCGGCACCCACTAAGTATGGGGTCCCCGAAGGGAAGGCGGTCATAGGCCCCTCCCAGGGGAGGAGGCGGCTCGATGCCCCTCCTAGGAATTTCCTGGGCCAGGATATCCGCGACGGCAGATGTGATGAACAGTGTGGGGTGGGAGGGGGGTCCACGCTACCTTTTAGACACCTCTCACGAGTCCTCGGATGACCACTAGGATGGCGTCGAGTTAAATAAAGGGCCCCCGCTAAGACAAGGGAAATTGGAAGTTGGCACAGAGGTACAGTCCTCTGTGCGCCCGCCCCTCACACCGTGAGGGGGGAGTTCTGGTAGTAGGGATCTGACACCGGTTAAGACCTTGCCGTTGGCCCGTAATGTTAGGATGTACAATTTTTTAGAAAGTATGCATTTGCAGGATGTTTAGACTCGGCTAGGAGAACCTCTGTATTAGAGATTTGTTAAGGTTAGCCAATAAACGTGTCTGCATCGGAATGTTATAAATGAAAAATTGTACATGATATGAAACGTTTATTTTAATGTTTTAATTTTGTTTCATATTTTAATAAATACGGCCGGGAGGGTAACTCCCTCCCGCCTTCCAAAAGTTCAGAACTGTGTCCGTCTTCCCATCCTTGGGGATTGTGTTGGGAGGGGGTGACAGGCATCCCGGCCATAATGGTCACATTTCAAATATACTGAACTGATTCAAAATATGCGACTGGCAAAGGATACTAAATATGGAAGTATTCTTCAAGATATTAGGATTGGAAAATTAACTGAAGATGCGAAACACACTCTACGAACTCGATTACTTTCCAAGCTGTTTCCTAATGAAGATAATGTTCCTGAGAGAATATATAGTAAAGAGGTAGTAGATAAGTCAGTGATATGCTTGATGCCAACTCTGAAAGAATGTTCAGTTTTTAATGAGAAAATGTTGAATTTAGAAAATCAAGAAATTAAGAAACTGGAAGCTAAAGATAGAATAGAGCATGAAGGTAGTACTATTGTTTTGTCTGAAAAGTTGAAATTAAAATTGGATTCTCTTCAAAAAACTATATCTAAAACTGCTGGTTTAGAGAAAAATCTGTATGTATGTTTTAATTGTCGGATAATTTTAAGAAGAAATTTACATGTAGAAAGAGGATTGGTAAATGGAGCAATGGGTAATGTTGTTGTTTTTGTCAATTATACCAATAGAGATGAGATTGAATTTTTGAGGATAAAATTTGATGGAATTGAGGAAGTTCAACAAATTAGTCGATGTTCAACTCGTTTTTTGCTTGTGAAAGACTTATATGTCCGTCGTAAGCAATTTCCAATTTGTTTGGCATATGCAGTGACTATACATAAATCTCAAGGTTTAAGTGTAGATTGTGCTTTGGTAAATATTGGAAGCACTGTATTCAAAGAGGGCATGGCGTATGTTGCTCTATCGCGTGTTAGAACTTTATGTGGACTTTATCTAATTGATTATGATGAGACAAAGATTAGTGCAGATTTAAATTGTGTGAAGGAGTATAATAGGTTAAGAAGAGAATATGCTCCAAGTTTACCTCAATATCCTTTAATTGAAAGGCGTATAGTTGGTCAGAAAAGGAAAAATGAGGACAAATGTGCTGAAGTAGTCCAGAAACGACGAAAAAAAGATGTAGCTGTTGTTGGTAGCTCTAGCAAAACTGTTAGTATTGAAGAGATTGTTGGATTTAAGTTGGAAAATAGGTCTGTGTCAACTGCTATGCAAATGTAGTAGTTAATGTTGTTTTCTTTCTGAAAAATGTTAAGGAACAGATTATAGAAAATCAGGAACATACCTTTTGTCATTCTTTAAATTCTATATTTGAAACGTGTAGTAGTGGTGATAGTGAAGTAGCAAGTGTTTCGGAATTAAGGAATGTTTTAGACATATGTGCAGGAGTAAATCAGTTTTCTCAGAATATTCAGCAAGATTGTCAGGAATTTATTATGTATATGTTTACAGCTTTGAAAGATGAAGGTGTAGATATTGATAGTCTTTTTGGGCTTTCTTATAAATGGGAACATAAGTGTGATAATTGCTCATTTTTAAGTAGTACTGAGATACCCAGTGAAAGATTTTTGTATTTGACATTACCAGACTGCAAAGAAGTGCCTTTTCATAAACTAGTTAAAGATGCGCATCAAAACATGGTCTGTTCTCAATGCAAGTCTGAAATGTTATCAACTTTATTTATCCATAGATACGGACAATATGTAATTTTAATGTTTCAACGATGTAGAGCTGATGGCAGTAAATTATCCACTTTAATTAAAAATGTTGTGGCTTCTCAAGTTTCTATTTCTAGAAGAACATTTGTAACTGTAGCCATTATTTATCATGAAGGACATTCTACATCATCAGGACATTATACAGCTTATTTGAAGTGTGCTAGTGGCTGGACACTTTGCAATGATAGCCAATTGACTTTTAAAAAACGTTTGCCTTTTGCCTTAAGTAACTTTGTTATTTTTGGAACCCAAATTTCAGTAGAATGATTTGCTGTAGGAATATGTATACTATAAAGATCTGAAACTTACTAGTTTATAAATATTATGTAAATGAGGGTGTACAAATCTATAAATGAAATTTGTGTTTTGCATAGTGATAACATCAGGTACAAATTTACTTAATGTTTGATGGTATAAAATATGGTACAAATTTTGATTGTGAAAGTACAGAAAACAATAGATAAGACTAAGATTAAATAATTTCAGAAAAAAACTACTTAACTCATAGTATTTGGCCACGTGGAAAAATATGAGAGAAGAAAATGAGTACTTTTGAGAATTATTTAGAAACTTATATGGACGCAAGTGTTTGGGAGAGGTATTTAAAAGATAATGAGTTACCTTATACAATTTGGCCACGCGGAAAGGTATGAGAGATGAAACTGTGTCTTTCAAATACATATTTTTAAAGGAGATTGCTGCACGGGGCTTTGCTGAGATATCTTGAAAAATAAGTGGTATACTTTAATTAGGTTGTAACTGAGGAAGATGTAGTGTGCTTAACTCAAGAAATTGCGAATTTGAGGAAAACATTTAAGACATGTTTTTTTCAAGTATTTATAATATGTATGCAGATTTTGTATGGGTTTTTTAAACACAATCATTTTGATTGTGTTTTTTTTCCCCGCTGTTATATGATGATTAATATTGAAATCACTCTTGATAGTGAAAATCAATGTATTCTGAGAACAGCAAAAATAAATCATTTAATATGTTGTTTACTTATTTTGTGACATTGCATTTAGAAATATGTATTATAATAGATTTTTTTTTTACTCTCCTCCACAGATATTATATTTATAAGGTAAGTTTAATTAATAATATCTGACAGTTTTCTTTGCATCTCTCTTATTGTTTCCTATTGTTTTTTCTTTAAATAATATACTTTATAATCTTATTTTTAATTTTTTTCCACAGGTGCTACGTTTTAATAAGAAATTTACTTTTTTTTTTCTTTTTATTTTTTCCTAATAAAAAGAAAAAAATAAAATTTTTATAACATTGTGTTATTTATTTCTCTATCCTTCTTAAAGCAATGTCATCTTTTATATTGAACACTTCCACATAGGATTGGGTGCATTGTTAGAAGGTATGCTTTAAAAGTGATTTAATAAAATGAGCGACATTTCACTGAGTGAGTTTAGCAAAAGTGATATATGAAAACAATGGTGCATATGATATTAAATGTTACATGGTGTTCTTTGCAGGACTTTAAATCCTGTGTTGCAGTTCCAACTCTGCCTCAAGATTAGGGGGCTCGGGGGCTTACTGGTACTTGTATGGTCATGATTGAGCTACTCCTTTTATGAGCCATGGTTCAGGTGTGTTTATGATAGAGTGGTTCCATCATGGTTCTGCTTAGTGAATAGAACGTGTTAAGGAAGCACAATGTTAGTGTTGTGCATGCACAGCGGCAAGTTCATCACAAATGTTGTCCGTCCTGAGGACAGATGAGGCAATGCTCATGATGGAGCAGCTTTGTGATGAGTATGGAAGCATTTAACAGCTGTTAAAAAAACCTGAAGGGTTTCTATAAAGACGAGATATGTGTGTCATTCTAGAGCCCTGTATCATAAAGAAGTGTTCTTCTGAAGTAATACGTATTGAAAGTGGCTGACTGTAATTTATGAGATTTTACTCAGTGACTTTCTGGGCCATGTTGTTTCAAAACTGTGCATGTGATTGCTGCGTCAAGACCTACGCCTACTTCAATTTGAATATAGAGGTATATTATGAAGGGTGTTTATCTGTGTTTTTTTGCTTTAAACGTCACGAAAGCAGAGATAAAATTATGTCTCTATTACCTAGCTGCTGCTAACACCAGTTAGCAACACTTAGTAGAAGATAGTGAACATTTTGGGCCGCACTTTGCATGTTAGTTGCATTTATATCTAATGAGATGCAAAGTGGGCGTGCCAAGATGTTAGCGACTGAAAATAGTCTTTAACATCGCTATCTCTTATTAATAGCTTTTAGAGATATTTGCGCTAAGCGGGAATATTTCTAAAAGCTAACACCTGCCCTGAGCAGTTCTTAGCCATGTTATCCAATGGGAGGTGGATAACATGGCTAATAGCATTAGGTCGATATGCATGAATAATGCTGACTTTTCTGTGATACTTATGCTTTGCAACGATTTTTACCGCATTTGCGTTAAACCTCATTAATACCAAGGTTTATTTGCGGTAGAAATCGCTGCAGCGCTGCGGTAAATGTTTAGTCTCTAACCAAGTAGAAGGACTGCTACATACTTGAATATTGTTTAGTGCTTATTTTCATTGAGACCGTCACTGAAGTTCAATGGATCCGAGACGCTGTTCTTGTGCATCTTGGCGACTGCCAAGCCTTTGTAGCAGTGGGAGTGAGGCCTCTCCAAGGGGCGCAGCGTAGCTCCTTTTGATGCTTATAATTGCAGATAGCAGGGTAGACATGTCCGCGGAATATATGGATGCTTAATCACAGTAGAGTGTACGTGCTGCTCTTAGCACCTCATTACGACACACAGGGGAGCCACGTTGCACAGTTGGAGATCAGAGACTTAGGAAATAAAACTTTATAATAGCAAGGGCTCTAAGCGATACAAATCGCCCGTTCTCGGTGTAAAAAATATCACCGCTATTGGTGGTATTTTCTACGGTGTTAGTGCTCGAAGGAGAACAGTAACATATATGTGAAAGAACATTTTGTAACAGGCTCAGCATTTCACATTATCGCGTGAAAACAAAAGTTTTTCTCACATAGCAATAAGTCTCTTATAATTAAGGGACGGAGTGTATCTAGTGCTATTTACTACACTGCTATGTGAACGATGTCGAATGTTTCATAAGGGGAGGCTTTAAAAGTTTTTCGATAAATGGTTTTCCAGGGAAGTGGGTGGAGTGTTTCGTGTAAATTGCAGAATAGAAACTAGTAAGAACCAATTGGAAGTGTTGTTTTAAAGTCATATGACTGCACATGCGTGTCTTGCTGCTTCTACGCGATAGGTGGGTGCGCGCACCCGGTCGCGCACTAAAAGAAATCGGCGAGAAAATATCAGCTAATATGCTCTTGGAGCTCGTTTTGGTACAAAGAGTTAGTTCTGAAAAGAACTTTTTTTTTTTTTTTTTTTTTGGAAACAAGTGTTATGATGCTTTTGATTTCTTAAAGTTGCTACGACATTTTTCAGTATATCATACTATCCAAATAAAGTGAAGAAATTTAACTTTTCTTGGAGCATTTATGACTCTCAATTTTGTGTTTAATTAGAATAAAGCTTTGCTCTCCGTATACAAGAAGTTTTCCACAGTTCTTGCATTTCATGTGCACGTTCGCCGGATATGGTTTCAAGTCCATTTCAGCACTCGATGGAGATACAGGTCGTCCACCGGAAGATGTGCTGGTTACTTCTGATGGTAATAGCGTGGCCTCCGTTTTTCTTGTCAAAGGTGGTCGCTCATTTCCTTCAGATTCGGAAGATGAATGCGGAACGGTAGCCATTGCAGCGAAGTGTTCGGGAAAATGTTCGACGTTGTTCTCTCTTGAGAGTAGAAAAGAAAGTGATGGAAGTGGGTGGAGTGCTGCGTGTAAATTCCAGAATAGAAACTACCAAGAACCAACTAGAAGTGTTGTTTTGAAGTCACATGACTTCACATGCAAGTCTCAGGTCCTGTACGCGATAGGTGGGTGCGCGCACCCGGTCGCGCACTAAAATAAAGCGGCGAAAAAACATCTCATAATATGCTCTTGGAGCACGTTTTGGTAGAAAGAGTTAGTTCTGAAAAGAACTTTTTTTTTTTTTTTTGGAAACAAGTTTTATGATGCATTCGATTTCTTAAAGTTGCTACCACATTTTTCAGTATGTAATACTATGAAAATGAAGTGAAGAAATGTATCTTTTCTTGGGGCATTTATGACTTTCAATTTTGAGTTTAATAAGAACGAGGCTCTGCTCTCCATACAAAAGAATTTCTCCACACTCGTTGCATTTCATGTGCACCTTCGTAAGATATGGTCTCAAGTCCATCTCAGCACTCGATTGAGATACAGGTCGTCCACCAGAAGATGTGCTGGCCACCTCTGTTGGTAATAGCATGGCCAGGGCTCTTGTCGATGCTTTTGCATAATGCTCAGGGTGCCTTTGTTTAACATGCCGCAGCATGGTGTGTATAGAAAAGGAATATTTTCTATTTGGATTTCCCCTTGAGAGCTCCGAATTGCATATCGTGCAGGTTACTTTTGGCGCATTCACTTTCTTTTGATCTTCAGGATAAGTAAAAAATTGCCAAATGAAAGATTCCTTTTTTCTTCTTAACGGTGGTCGCTCATTTCCTTCAGATTCGAAAGATGAATGCGTAAGGGCAGCCATTTCAGCAAAGTTTTCCGGAAGATGCTCGACGTTGTTGTCTCTTGAGAGTAGAAAAGATTGTGAGGAAAGTGGGTGGAGTGCTTCGTGTAAATTCCAGAACAGAAACTACTAAGAACCAATTGCAAGTGTTGTTTTCAAGTCACATGACTTTACATGCGCTTCTTAGGACGTGTAGGCGGTGACACTATCTAGTTACGAACGTGATTTGGAAGTAGCGATGTTCTTTACTGAAGTTTAAAAACGTGAAAAGAAGTGAAATGAAACACATAGGGATTTCACATATTTTTAGAGCTCGATTTAAGTATACAATAAATAAATTATAAAACCTTTTATATTTTTTTTAAAAAATATTAAGGTGTGTACAACCAGTCACGCCCGAACGATTAAAAAAAATTTGGCTCCAGTTAATTAAAAGGTTTATATGACAAAAAAAAGCCTAGGTTCAGTGTCTTAACATTCTATAAGTTCTTTCATTGGTCTATGAAGAAATTCATTAGGTTTAAATTGGAAACCTTTCATGAAATAAATAGGTGGGTGGGTGCACTTGCTTGTGCATGTAAGATTGGTATGTCGATATTTATTTCAGGTATATCTTTCATACTTAGGAACTAACATGCAAAAAACCTATGAAATTCACTGAAAAAACCCTAGGTTTTACACACGTTATAGTTAGGAAACAGCATTTGAAAAACCTATGAAATTCACTGAAAAAACCCTAGGTTTTACACACGTTATAGTTAGGAAGTAGCATTTAAAAAACCTATGAAATTCACTGAAAAAACCATAGGTTTGACACCAGTTATAGTTAGCTGGAAATTTTACTGACATAAAACCAATGAAATTCCACGTTATAGTTAGTTGGACTCACTATAACTTGCGCGTGTAATGCACTGCTGATGACATCACATTTACATCACTCATGAATATATATATATATATATTTATATGTGACCAAGGCCTCTGTGCAGGCCGAAACGTTATGCTGGCGTGGTGGGCTGTGGAATAAAGAAACTCACCTGCACTCTGGGTCTTCCGTGTTTTTCCTGTTTGATGGTCAAGAATTCAAGTCTGTCGCAGTAAAGGTGCAAGTGCGGAAATATATATATATATATATATATATATATATATATACATATATACTCAGTGCTCAATAATCCAACATAATGCATTGTGGACCAGGTAGTCCCAGGAAGTGGGTAAGAACATGATTAGTAACCAACTCGAATACTTTACTATATATTGGATATAGTTGGGATTGATTTAATAATAGTATGGGATATATAACACAACTGATCACCCATGTTTTTGAACATTTATTCACCAAGCATTTTTATGAGTAAGGCATCTACTTGAGTGAGCACGTTAGTTTTATCTCAGTGTTTTGGATATTCGAGTATTTAAACAAATGCACAACAACTCCCCATTTTGGCATATGATTAAGACCTTACTGTGGAAACACGTAATGCTCTAACAGGTACCTGCTGGAATAAAGAACTGCGATTTACTTTACTCCTGACTGGAGGGCTTGCTTTCTCGCGCTGTGAAGGCAGTGTGAGGTTTCATTTGGAATATATATGTATAGGGATTAATAGGGGGAGTAGTAACCCCTCTCAGTTTATGGATCCAGTAAGACTAATAACAATGTATAGCTACAAAGAGAAGAAATTCAGAGGTATTATCAACAAACACTGGCCCATAGTCAAAACTAAGCATGGGCGAATTTTGCGGATCTCGCGTTCGCGAATTTTGCGGATTTGCGAACTCGCAATCCGCAAAATCCGCGAATTCCCGCGAATTTGCGGATTTTTTTTTTTTGTGTGTTCGCAATTGTTTCTGCCAGTTCGCGAGGATTTGGTACTAGTTCGCAATTGCGAACTTACTTGTCGGCTCGCAACGGTCGCGACTATGTTGTTTCTACGTCTGGTTCATCATCACAGCCTCCCAGCACCCTCTGTTTCACCACTGGCACCCTCTCTTTGACCCATGCCACCCTCTGTTACATCAATGCCACCCTCTGGTTCATCATCACTGTAGAAGATGGGGGGGAAAAGCAAGCCCACCTGCCCTGCTTGAACTGACATGAATTAATTTGGGGTTAGTTTATTAACAACACCTGCCCTGCCCCAACTGACAATAATGAATTAGGGGCTAATTAATGTGTCACTTAAAGAATTTCAAGTTCCAGCCTGGCACCTGCTTGTCTGCTCCTTTAGCTGTAAATCAGGACCTTTGTGGCATACAATTAAGGTCAGAGCAGGGTCACACAATAGTTGCAAGCAGGCAACCGAATTCTGGAGGGCCCCCTCAGGAAGCACTACAAAGAATCGTTACAAATCATGAGGTTGACCTTTTGCACCTGCTCATTGCTTTTGCTTTTGCTGAAATCGTTTTTCGGTTTTTTTCGCGCTATTCGCGGGGCGCGGCGTCGTGCGAAACCGACCGCGGAAGCCGCCAATTCGTGCGAATGAGCATTTTATTTTTTTGCGGCTTGTTGTTTCGCGAGTTTTTTTGCAGTATTCGCGAGCCGCTTGCAGCGCAACACGCGAATTTACCCCAAGGTCGAGTACGGGCGCGGCCATTTTGTTTGCGTGACGTATTTCCGTTTCCGCCCGCTATGTATAATCTCGCGCAGTAAGCGCATTGCGAGTAGAGGTTCGCACGAGATCGTGCGGGAAATCTAGAGGTTCGCACGAGATCGCGAGGAAAATCTCACGCGAACTTACTTTCGCGCTCGTGAACGGGCGCCGGCCATCTTGTTTTTCATTCATTTCCTGTGTCTGGGCATGGTGTTTAATCCTCTTGGTATCTTTGCCATCCTTTGCTTGTTTTCAGTTGTTTTTTTTACGATTTTGCTTCTTATCTATCCCTCTCTTTTCCTAGCTGTATATTTTTGTCTTTTCTGCTATTTTTCTTTACTTTTAAACTACTTTTGTAAACTCTTTTCTTTTCTTCTTCCCTATCCTATTCTTTCTTAATTTTCTACTTCTTCCTACCTTACCTGCCCAGACCATGGTCAAGCCAGGCGCCGTGAAGCTGCCCAGGCACTTGAGGGCCGCAGCGGCGGCGGGGAGTAGTGCTGGACCCAGTGCCAGGACAGCATGCGGGAGATTGAGGGGGGAGCAGGTGACGCGACGGGAGATATTCAGCCCGGAGGAAGTGGGCACGCTGGTCTACTTCGTCCAGCGCCGCCTGCCCAGGACCATCGCGGGAGGCGGCAGGATCGCGGCCGGCGGCTACAACATGCGGGAGCGCCGGAAGCGGTGGGAGAAGGTGTGCTGGGCCATATCCCACCTCTACGGGGTCCAGCGCACCTACAGCCAGGTCACCCATCGCTGGACGGACCTCCTGGACCGTGAGCGCGACCTGCTGGACCAGCTCGGCTTGGAGATCCCCGGGCTTGGTGAGTAGTAGTAGCCATTTAATCACTCACTACTATGATGTTTTCTCCTGCTCTGTGTTGTTGTATTGCAAATATTTGTTTTTTACATGGAGCAAGCCAATAATGCCGCTGATGACGATTACATTGTAGTTAAATTATATTTCAAAATCTTCTGTGCATTTCAGGTGCACTGCTCTCCTTCTCAGTGGCGTTGCTACTATGCTTATTTGTTTTCTATTTCGTGGTCTCATTGGCCTGAGTAACTATTATGTATGAGTGTACTTTACAGAACTGCGTAATGCTAGACACTAGGGGGCAGATTACATTTACAAGCCCCTTGCGCCACGTTTACGTTGCCTTGCGTGACGCAACAGCGGCGTAAACGTGCCGCATCCCTGCGAGTCATTTACAGCATGACGCATCTAGGGAGATGCGTCACGTTATAAAGCCATGGGCCTGCACCACAATGGGTGCGTTCCTAGTACGCAGGGTGGGCGGTCCGGCGGCTGTGCGCCTCGCAAAATTGCCTGCGTGAAATCTACAAGATTTAACGCAGGCACTTCTGCGACGCTGCTACGTCAATTCAATTCCTTATGTCTGCTCGAAGCAGGCTAAAGGACTGACACAGCATGTTAAGTATTGGGTGGCCCTGAGCATTACTGGAGTTGCATTGCGTTGGCGACGTGACTCCAGCGATGCGCCGCTCTTACGTGACGAGATGCGTCACGCAAGTGCCTACCCTTGCGCCAGGGCGCGCCGCATTGTAAATGAGGCGCATCTGCCGTGTCGCAAGGGTAGTTTTGCGTGACGCATTTGATCTGGCGCATCTCTGGAGATGCGCCAGAACGCGTAAGTAAGTATGCCCCTAAGGGGCAGAATTGCAATTACCGTCGCATCCCTGCAAAGTAGCAGGGATGCGCCATTAATTGTGCGGCCCGCTACCACCACCAAACATGGTGCGCCGTATTCGCAATGCGGCGCACCATGGGCCCAAAACGTCACCGAAGCTTTACTGCTGGAGTTGCGTCACAACGATGGCGCAGCTCCAGCAATGCTCTGGGGTACCCTATCTCCCCAATGCTGGGTCAAGTCGTACGTCTGCTTCAAGCAGGTGCAGGGTTTGTGTGACGCATCATTGTCCTAAAGGTGACTGATTGAAATTTTGTAGATTTCTCTCAGCCACTATTAGGATGTGTTCCAGCGCAGGAATGCCCTCCCTTGCGCCGGAACGCCCCCTGATGGCGCAGGGCTTTATAACGGGATGCATCTCCCAAATGCGTCACGTTGTTATAATATTATACGCCGCACCATGGCGCCCTTTTTTGTTTAGCTGCTGCGTCACAAAAGTCACGCAAGAACGGCGCAAAAGAGCCGCAAGGGGCTTAAATCTGCCCCTTCCTTTGTACCCCTGACAATAAGAAAAATAGTGGCGGTGGATTGATAGTTTGACTATTTAAATGACTGGTAATGTAGCAGGCAACTGTTAGTGTTGTCACTGATCTGACTGAAATCACAATGGAGTTTGTCTGTCACTTTGCGTCTTGCCTGCGGACTGCTGCCTGCCAGTCCTAGGTGAACGTTTCAGTACTTTGTTTAGTGAGTTACGTGACTTTCGAAGTCACAGGTCCGCAAATAAATGAAAACTAACCCTAATCAATATAATTTCGCGGAAATATTTTGTTATTGTTCTTTTGAAATGTTTGATTTGGTTGACATTGACAAGCAACAATCATCCATGTTTTCTGTTCTTTCTTTCATGTTGTACGTCAGCTCCCCCCAGGGGCGAGAGGAGGACACAGGAGCAGCAGGCGGCGGATGCTGTTCAACAGGGCCAGGATCGGGCAGGCGAGGGCTCCTCTGCTGGCCCCAGTAAGTTTTCATTTTAGACTAGTACCTATTTTTCCTAGCGTTCCTCATTTGACTTTTTTCAAAATTGTCTTTGCTCTTCTTGTAGACTGTATCTAAATTCTTATCCTGCCTCTACTATGACTCCCTGTGGTATTACTAGATTATTCTTATTAGTCTGTCTGTGTAGCTAACTAAGATTGCACGGTTGGCGAAACTCCCATGATTCTAGTCAGCAATAGCTCTATCAACTTAGTGCAGTCCTCTGGGATTGTCCATAATGTCTTTTGAAGTGTTCTATCTGGACTCATGCTTGCAAAAATTGCAAAACCTTTCGCTCAGTCACTCTAGTCTGGACCAAAAAACACAGATTGTATTTAAGTTTAAAAGCTTTATTAAAAGTAAACACATTTATTAAAATGAAGTCATAATAAAACTAAACGTTTAACTGATAATGGAAAAGTGGTTAGTGCTGACGATTAATTGAAGACATTTCTTGTGGTCGAGCCGAGCTCTCACCTCGTTTCAACTTGCTCTTGTTGTTAGAAGTCCATCTTCTGTCTGTGTGGAGAAAAATGGTGCGTGTTAAAAAAACAGCCTTCATCAGTTGTGCCAAAAAGTGCAGCAAGACAACCTTCCCTGGAAAAAGGGACATTTTTTTTAACTTTAACGTAGACAGTCACAAATTACATTGTTTTCACATGTCTTCATTCCCAGACCAAAGACTAGTGAGTGCTTTATTCTAACATTCTTAAATGTACTTTGTAGGTGGAACATCTGGTGGCGGGGCCAGTGTGGAGGTGGTGGTGCTCGACACGGAGGCGGAGGGCGATTCTTCAGGGGAGGAGGCGGCGGCTGTGAGAGTTGAGACGGTGGTGGTGGCGGCCAGAGGTAAGCTCTTATATATTCCTTACTTATTGAGATTGAAGACTAGCTGGGAAGGCAAGAATATGAGATGCATGGCTGGGTGAATGATGAAGCAATGATGGGTGGAAGGACAACAGCCTGGGTGGGTGACACAGAAACTGTATGTGTCCATATACCTGGATCATGCTACTATCTGACTCTTAGATAGCATATGTGTATCTAGAGCAGGGGTACTCATAGTACGGCCCGCGGGCCGGTGGTGGCCCGGCAAGCCTTCCTTGGCGGTGCGCAGACCTTGCAGACAATCACTGCTCCCCCGGCCCCCACAGAGCAGAGGCTTTTTTGTATTTCACCTGTTAGCGCCCCTGCATCTCCACTCTGACAATCACTGCTCCCCCGGCCCCCACAGAGCAGAGTGGAGATGCAAGGCCACAAAGAGGTGAAATAGAACAAAGCCTCTGCTCTGTGGGGCCGGGCAAGCAGTGATTGTCAGGGTGGAGAAGCAGGGGCGCTACAACAAACAAAGCCTCAATAATATGTTAATGGTCTTTTAAAGACCTGTTAAGTACTTTGGTGTTGTTGTCTGTGTGTGCGCGTTGAGGAAGCGGTCTCAACCCGGGCTGAAGGCTGACACAGATAGACACACACACAGTGACATGACAGAGGGGGAGGGAAAGGGAGGGCAGGAGGGAGAGAGAGATGGAGAGGGAGGGCAGGAGGGAGAGCAGGAGGGAGAGAGATGTATGTAAATGCTGGGTCTGGTGGCTCAGTGGATGAGGGCATCTGCTGCAGGGACCTGTGTGCAACCTCATGGTCACAAGTTATCGTTTTGCTTTAGCCCCGCCCCCTCTGACTCCGCCCCCACCAGTGCGGCCCTCGGCCCCAAACTACACTGTAAATGTAGCCCCTGAGAGAAAGTTTGTGAGTACCCATGATCTAGAGAGAGTAGACGGTCAGTGGATGAACTAAGTGTAACTTTGAAGAGCATGTAACACTGCACCCGCACGTCCGTTCCAGTGTAGGAAAGGCAAGGAAAAGAACTTTTAATTTTGTCCAAATACTACCATCAATAGTAGCAGTAGTTTGTATTGCAAGCACTGCATAGATCCGGTTATTACGGTGGCCACTCCCTACCTCTCTTAATAAGTTTAGTAGTACTCAGTCATTCATGTGTGGATGTATCACTGGTCACTCAATAAAAAGCAAAGCACCTAAATTCATCCCATATATAAGCAAAAACATCCCATGTGAAGTGATAGATAATCAGATTATTTATCTTCTTCAATTTTCCATTTCTAGTACTCATTTCCACTGTAGGGTGAAAGTTAAATTAATTAAGCAGTAGCCCTTGAGTTGTAACAGAGTATTCTCAGTGCCACCCGTAATAGAAAAGTAAGAGCTTCACCACCTGCATGTACTGGACGGGTACAGTAACGCAACGCAAGTCTAGGTCACTCCTCATGGCGTGCGTCTCTTTTTCTCGGGTGCAAGTTTACTGCGCTGCCATTATGCCGGCTTGCAGAAGATAACGTACCAATTTTCCAAAACAAGAGACAAGAAGAAGAATAAGACTGGTGTACTTTCATAGTCGACTCCAATGGAAGTCCATAGTGCTCGTAGAATTTGTTCCTTAAACTCCCACTAATGTTAGAGCAAGGATGAAGAAGTGTGAGGTTAGATAGATACTGGCCTCAATAGTTATGTAATGCGTTTGCAAGTTGCTAGTTGTAGTGCAACACAAATTTCTGCTGAATGATTGAGTTAATCTTAAAGAGCATTGGTTACAGACTATGTCTTTCTTTCTTCATATAGGTTCTCCTTCCAAACGAACAAGGAGGAAGGAGCTGGCTAGAGCGGCCCGGCAACGGCGGATCGATGCCACTGTGGCCGAATATCGGCGGCTGGTGGCCCTGGAGGACGAAGAAAGTGTGCAGTCGACCACAACAACTACGTCGTCTGCATCGGCCTCCGTTCCCCCACGGGCTGCCAGTGCCACCCAGCACAGTGGTCCACCCAGACTGAGCCGGGCTGCCAAAGCCAAACGCCACCGCCGAGTAGCAAGGACAACAGCTACAGCTTCCTCTCACAGCCGTTGCACCTACAAGGCATTGAAGGCACGCCTGCGCCGCAGTACCCTGATGGTGTCCCGCCTCCAGCAGGAGCTCCACCACTTTTCCAACCAGTTGGAGGGGCTCCGCGTAGAGCACGCCTTGCTCCGCCAGGAGCATGATGCCCTGGCCCAAAAAGTTGCCAGCATCCACCCATAGTGTCCCTTGCCCCTTTTTTAGAGACTTTTGGGGGGTGGGAATTGGGAGTTGGGTTTTTGGGGACTTTTGAAGGACAATCGTTGGGGTTAGGGAGGGTCTTGCGGGAGATTATTTTGTTAGGGATATAAATATACTTTTTCAAACTTTATCTGAGCATACCCGTTTCTTACTGCTTGCCTGGCGGGTGGGGGTTTAACAGTGACTTTGTTTTCCTGAAAGTTTAGTTCCATTTTCTTCCTTTAAGTGTAAATGCCCAAATGTTTTCAACACTAAGTGCCTCTCACAGACTAAGTGAAGTGAATCCAAGAGTCCTAGGACTTTAGTAGTACTACCTTCAGTCTCTCGTCTCTCGTACTAATACTCCATTATACCCCCAAACCACCAAACGCTTATCTTACCTGTAATTTGTGTTTGAAAGTAGGGCTAGACCCAGGGCTGGCTCCACGGGAAACAGCGAATAAGGTTGGCAATCTTGGTCGGATAACATTTCCTCATAGCGGTGGTACTAGTGGTGTGACACAGTGGCAGTTGCATGCCTATGAAAAAAAAGAAAATGAAATCTGGTTTGTCCTCCTGAGCAATTCAACGGTACAACTGAGAATATAGCAGGTGACAGAAGTACAGTAGAACAGTGCCACATTGTAGCCTAACAAATGGTAATGTATAACTACTAATTCGGTTGAAGTTCTTTCACATTAGCAATGGTTCTTTGTCAAGCAGAGTAAGAATATATCCTCGGATTTCTTCACCAGCCTGTTGCTATCACCTTATCCTCCCCAGCAAGTGTGTGGATTTATTGCTGTAATTTAGTCACACATCAATCAAAACCACACAGCCCGGGGGAAGAGGGTTAGGGTTTGAAAAATGGATGGGTACGGGGGTTTTTGGGAAAGGTTTTGGGAGACAAGAAAAAGTAGCACAGCATGGACGAACAATTGTGAACATAAACAAATCTTTGGGTACAAACCTATCCATCAATCTTTGAAAGTGCATACACTACTGCATGCATGTCAGTTAAAAGTAAGTAGTACTTTCGACAACTGTGGAAGAAAGAATGCGACAGTACAGGGCGTGGGTGGAAATATTGATAACTATATTCAACATAAGGTCTCTGTAGCCAGATACCTGAGAGCCTTGCTGGTCACTATAAATCCATTCACAACAACACTCAATGGGGTTGGTCTGGAAGGTATAGTAGATAGAAAAGGAGAAATTGCTTTTTTTCTAGGTGTCCCCTCACTCACCAGGGTTGCCCCTTGGTGACATGCTTCATCATTGGGGCCATCCCAGTCCTCTATGGGCTGGGGCGTGCTGCGACTTGCGAATTACGTAGGAGCACTTACAAATGACTATGTGTGGTGCAGATGTGATAGTGGAGTGGACTAAGTGATGTGTTAAGGGATCAATTTAGAAGCAGAGAGAGATCCAAGAAATGCAGTCACAGTCAGAGAAAAAGGCAAGGGATACTGTATCTATGTGGTTGTAGTGGTCCTGTTGGAAGTGGTAAGTAAGTTGCCTGCAGAAAAAAAATCCTCCTTTTAGCGGCACTCCTCCATTGCAGCCGACGCTTCGTCCATCGATGTTGGTCACCAGAAGACACCCTGTAAAAAAAAGCACAGCATAGACAAACAATGGAACATAAACAATTCTTTGGGTACAAACCTATCCATCAATCTTTGAAAGTGCATGCACTACTGCATGCATGTCAGTGAAAAGTAAGTAGTACATTCGACAACTGTGGAAGAAAGAATGCGACAGTACAGGGCCTGTGTGGAATTATTGATAACGATATTCAACATAAGGTCTCTGTACTTAGCCAGATACCCGAGAGCCTTGCTGGTCACTATAAATCCATTCACAACAACACTCAGTGGGGTTGGTCTGGAAGGTATAGTAGATAGAAAAGGAGAAATTGCTTGTTTTCTAGGTGTCCCCTCACTCATCAGGGTTGCCCCTTGGTGACATGCTTCATCATTGGGGCCATCCCAGTCATCTATGGCCTGGGGCGTGCTGCGACTTGCGAATTACGTAGGAGCACTTACAAATGACTATGTGTGGTGCAGATGTGATAGTGGAGTGGACTAAGTGATGTGTTAAGGGATCAATTTAGAAGCAGAGAGAGATCCAAGAAATGCAGTCACAGTCAGAGAAAAAGGCAAGGGATACTGTATCTATGTGGTTGTAGTGGTCCTGTTGGAAGTGGTAAGTAAGTTGCCTGCAGAAAAAAAATCCTCCTTTTAGCGGCACTCCTCCATTGCAGCCGACGCTTCGTCCATCGATGTTGGTCACCAGAAGACACCCTGTAAAAAAAAGCACAGCATAGACAAACAATGGAACATAAACAATTCTTTGGGTACAAACCTATCCATCAATCTTTGAAAGTGCATGCACTACTGCATGCATGTCAGTGAAAAGTAAGTAGTACATTCGACAACTGTGGAAGAAAGAATGCGACAGTACAGGGCCTGTGTGGAATTATTGATAACGATATTCAACATAAGGTCTCTGTACTTAGCCAGATACCCGAGAGCCTTGTTGGTCACTATAAATCCATTCACAACAACACTCAGTGGGGTTGGTCTGGAAGGTATAGTAGATAGAAAAGGAGAAATTGCTTGTTTTCTAGGTGTCCCCTCACTCACCAGGGTTGCCCCTTGGTGACATGCTTCATCATTGGGGCCATCCCAGTCCTCTAAGGCCTGGGGCGTGCTGCGACTTGCGAATTACGTAGGAGCACTTACAAATGACTATGTGTGGTGCAGATGTGATAGTGGAGTGGACTAAGTGATGTGTTAAGGGATCAATTTAGAAGCAGAGAGAGATCCAAGAAATGCAATCACAGTCAGAGAAAAAGGCAAGGGATACTGTATCTATGTGGTTGTAGTTGTCCTGTTGGAAGTGGTAAGTAAGTTGCCTGCAGAAAAAAAATCCTCTTATTAGCGGCACTCCTCCATTGCAGCCGACGCTTCGTCCATCGATGTTGGTCACCAGAAGACACCCTGTCCACTGCCTGCCTGATGCTGAATTGTGGCTCGCTACTGTGAAGCCTGACTCCATCCTTTTTTCCCCATTACAGAGACTGAAACCCGGCCTGTAATTATTCAAAGAAAAACAGGAAGTGATATAATATTACAACACCACTGATAAATAAATATAAGGTATGTAGGCTGTGGAGTGCAAAAAGTCACAATTTGATTTTCCTAGTAGACAGTACAATATTTTTGAAAGTGCGTACTCTGAGTCACCTTTTGAAGGATAAATAAGTATGGGCAAATTAATGTAGCGGATCTTGCCCCTCAAGCTAGGTGTACTGTAAACTGTGTTTTAGAACAAAATTAGATCTTCCTAGCAGTGCTCCCACCCAGACCCTTACTAAAGCCAGTCGCAAAAATGTAGAAGACCCCCAATCAAATCTCAAAAAACGAGGCCTAGCAGAAAACTGGTGACAAAACTTACTTTGAAAGTAAAAATAGGCCGAAGTACCCCCTTCCTAATTACCCATTACCCACCGTGGATTGCATTGAAACCACTTGCAAGCAACCAAGCAAAAGTAGCCATAGCCAGCATCGCTCCAAGACTCGAAATCCCCCCCACTCAAACACATGCAATAGAAATACTGCTAACCCTAACGAACCCTAAGTTAAGAATAGTGGCAAAGGCTTTCTTTAACTATGCCAAATCCCCCCTTTCCCACCTTGGATTTTCTTCAAATGACTTGCAACCAAAATCACACATTCTCACGAGTGCTCTAAGACCCCAGAACTCAGTTGGAATAATCTAGAACACCCCGAAACACATGCAATCCTGCTGCTAGGGCTAACCCTAACGAACCCTAAGTTACAAAAAGTGCCAAAAGGCTTTTCCGTGAGGATTTTGTCCCAACCACTTCTACCCGGTATTAGACCTTCCCAGGAATGCCCCAAGACCCGCCAACCCACCCGCCAAGAAGCATAACACCCCCAAACAGGCCAAAAGCAAAATCTCATACTTGCAATATTTCTGGGCCTTCGGTCCAAACGCGCTGCGTAGCTAGGCCATAAGTCGGGGTTGGCACAACGGATTTCCTGAAAAGCAAATGCAATCAAGATTAGAGTGTCCCAGCAATGCTCCCAGACCACGAAACTCACCCACAAACAGACGTAACCCCCCCTAAGAGCACCTCAAAGGCAAGCAAGTCATCAAAAACACAAAAAAAATTCCGCCTGGGATTTGGTCCAAAACACTTTTATCCGGTATTAGAGCTTCCCAGCAATGGCCCCAGAGCCGTCAACCCAGGAGAAAACGAGTAGAAGACCCCCAAACAGCCAAAGAGCAAAAGTACAAAAATGGGGACTTAGTCAATTTTTCACAAATTTCCCAAATCACTCCGCGCGCGCTCTGCAGCTAGGCCCTAACTCCCCTCTGCCACCATGGATTTGCTTCAAACCTCTTGCAAAGTAAAGTATATATAGCCAGCAGTGCTCCCAGACCACGAAACACACCCACAAACACCAGGAAGCCCCCCAAACAGGCCCCGAAAACGCTACATAGAGCAAAATGTCAGAAATAGCTAAAAAGAATCGGCCTGGATTTTGTCCCAACCACTTCTACCCGGTATTAGACCTTCCCAGGAATGCCCCAAGACCCGCCAACCCACCCGCCAAGAAGCATAACACCCCCAAACAGGCCAAAAGCAAAATCTCATACTTGCAATATTTCTGGGCCTTCGGTCCAAACGCACTGCGTAGCTAGGCCATAAGTCGGGGTTGCCACGACGGATTTCCTGAAAAGCAAATGCAATCAAGATTAGAGTGTCCCAGCAGTGCTCCCAGACCACGAAACTCACCCACAAACACCAGGAAGCCCCCCAAACAGGCCCCCGAAAACGCTACATAGAGCAAAATGTCAGAAATAGCCAAAAAAAAATCGGCCTGGATTTTGTCCCAACCACTTCTACCCGGTATTAGACCTTCCCAGGAATGCCCCAAGACCCGCCAACCCACCCGCCAGGAAGCATAACACCCCCAAACAGGCCAAAAGCAAAATCTCATACTTGCAATATTTCTGGGCCTTCGGTCCAAACGCACTGCGTAGCTAGGCCATAAGTCGGGGTTGCCACGACGGATTTCCTGAAAAGCAAATGCAATCAAGATTAGAGTGTCCCAGCAGTGCTCCCAGACCACGAAACTCACCCACAAACACCAGGAAGCCCCCCAAACAGGCCCCCGAAAACGCTACATAGAGCAAAATGTCAGAAATAGCCAAAAAAAAATCGGCCTGGATTTTGTCCCAACCACTTCTACCCGGTATTAGACCTTCCCAGGAATGCCCCAAGACCCGCCAACCCACCCGCCAGGAAGCATAACACCCCCAAACAGGCCAAAAGCAAAATCTCATACTTGCAATATTTCTGGGCCTTCGGTCCAAACGCACTGCGTAGCTAGGCCATAAGTCGGGGTTGCCACGACGGATTTCCTGAAAAGCAAATGCAATCAATATTAGAGTGTCCCAGCAGTGCTCCCAGACCACGAAACTCACCCACAAACACCAGGAAGCCCCCCAAACAGGCCCCCGAAAACGCTACATAGAGCAAAATGTCAGAAATAGCCAAAAAAAAATCAGCCTGGATTTTGTCCCAACCACTTCTACCCGGTATTAGACCTTCCCAGGAATGCCCCAAGACCCGCCAACCCACCCGCCAGGAAGCATAACACCCCCAAACAGGCCAAAAGCAAAATCTCATACTTGCAATATTTCTGGGCCTTCGGTCCAAACGCGCTGCGTAGCTAGGCCATAAGTCGGGGTTGGCACAACGGATTTCCTGAAAAGCAAATGCAATCAAGATTAGAGTGTCCCAGCAATGCTCCCAGACCACGAAACGTACCCACAAACAGACGGAACCCCCCCTAAGAGCACCTCAAAGGCAAGCAAGTCATCAAAAACACAAAAAATGTTCCGCCTCGGATTTGGTCCAAACCACTTTTAGTGCTTCCCAGAAATGGCCCCAGAGACCCGTCAACTCACCTGCAAAGAGGTAGAACAACACCCCCACAAGTGCTGAGTCTTTCTTAATTGGGCGTTAACCAGCCCTCTGCTTTGATGGAAATAGGAGTCTGGAGGAGGAGGATAGAGGAGCATGTTCTTCGGAACTTCTGAACCTGAGGAATGCAGACTGCGGCACCTTCAAATCAATTCGCAAACAAGTGAAGACAGTTCTGCTGATGGGCTTGTTTTTGTGATTATCTGATTAAAGTTTGAATTATATTAACTGTGCACAACAAAGAAAGACAGACACACAGGAATTAAAGTGAATAAGGATGAAAAAGAAAGTTATTGATTCGTTGTCTCATTTTCAGGGCTCGGTATCACGGTCCAGGAATAAGAATAAGGCTTCGTCATCATACTCTGCGAATTCAGGCAGGGTGAGCTCAGTGTCACCTGACAGAGTAGAAATTCCCTCATCTATGTTGCTGGCCACCTCCTCTTCATCCGGCACGCTCTCTCGTACTCTGAAATCTGGTGGTATGAGGTGCTGATTCATCTTGATCATTGTTAACCTCTCCACATTTTTGGGCGAGAGGCGGCTCCGTTTGGGAGTTACAATCCCACCAGCCGCACTGAAAACCCGTTCAGAAGACACGCTTGCGAGTGGGCAAGACAAGTAGTTTAAAGCCAGGTTGGTGAGCTGTGGCCACAATTCTTTTTTCCCATGCCAATACGCCAATGGGTCAGAATTAACATAGACCTCTGTTGAGTCATTCAGATAGTCCTTCACCATCGACTCAAGGTCCTCATCCAAGGTTCCTCCACTTTGCTTAGCTCTTGCTGTGCCTCTGACCTTTTGAGAACCAAACCCACGCAGAGCTAGCCAATCCTCTTCAGCCTCCAATGTTTCTGTTGTCTTTCGTGCAGATGATCCGGTTGCCGGTGTCTTTAACGGCTGAGAGGTCACTTGTGCCACAGCCACAGGTGCAGAAGTGGATTGTTTTGACTGGGGATGGCCTGCTGATGTACTGCCATTTCCTTCAATTTCCAGCCGTTCTGTTTCAAACTTCTTGGCTGACAAGGCTAGCCAACGTTTGTACTTTGGAACATGTTCATCATCAAAAGGAAAGAATGCTTGGCCTGCCAGCGCCTTTTTGTAGCGTGGATCCAGAATAGTAGCACAAATGTAATGCTGTTCTGAGTGGATCTTTTTAAGACGTTCATCACCTTGTAGGAGCTCTAATAATTGCTCAGCCAGAAGCAAAGAGTCTTGGTTTTTATCTTTTCCAAACACAGAACACACCTCCTTCAGTTGGTCCTCCAGCATGTACAACAATGGGATAGCTTTTCCCAAATTAGAGTCCTCCTTGCTGACTGCACGCGTGAAGAACTCAAAAGGACGAAGCATGCGTGTCAGGCTTTCAACTATGTTCCATTGCGGCCCACCCATCCTCAGCTCCTCTGTACCCTCTTTAAGGAAATATTGATCGAGTTCCGTATACTGCTCATACAGACGCTCAAGCATGTAGAAGGTTGAGTTCCAACGTGTTACCACCTCCTGGATGAGTGCTTTCACTGGCATTTGATGTTGATATAGCAGGCTCCTCAGCTGCTTCCGGGCCTTAAAAGAATGGCTGAAATGCTTGCACATTTTTCGGCAGGTGTCCAATACACTGTACGCTGCACTGCCTTTATTACCCAAGAATTTTTGGACAACCAGGTTTATACAGTGCGCCAAACACGGCACTCTGAAATAGTAACCGTCCCTCATGGCCTTAACTATATTGGCGCCATTGTCCGTGGAAACATAACCAACCTTGCGTTTTAGTGGGGACAGCCAGTTAAGGACCTTTGTGTTAAAGACATCCAAAATGTTTTCTGCTGTGTGACATTTCTCCAAACCAAACATGGCTAGTGTTGCATGTTTCCGAGCACCTTTAAAAACAATGTTCGTGTCAACACCTGCGTTTAGCTTTGATTTAGCCCCTGAAAAAGAGACCCAGTGTGCAGTGATGCACATGTAATCAGCGCCTGCGCCACTGGTCCACATGTCTGTTGTCAGATGTATAGTGTGAACAGCACTCTTCTGCAAAGCTGCCCCAATCACCTTCAGAACATCTTCATGTAGTGCTGGAACTGCAACTCGGGCAAAATAGAACCGACTAGGAACCTTCCATTTAGGGCAGAGCGCTGTCACTAATTCTAGAAAACCAACCCCTTCTACAAAAGAAAAAGGGAGAAGGTCCAGAGCTAGCATTTTAGCCAGCTTAGTGTTATACAGACGGGTCATTGGGTGGTTGCGTTCATATTGCGCTTCTGTAAACAACATCTTTTTAATGTTGCCCTGGACCAAGGATTTACGGGATGATGATGATCTCTTCGACCCAGTTACGCTCGCTGATGAACTTTTCCGCATTGATGTCTCACTCTCTCCCACACTCTTAGTGTGGCTCCCATGGGGTGTGCTGCTGACAGGGGAACTGGGTGTAAGTGAAGTGTTTGAATCGTCTTCTACCTCCTCGTCATCACCAGATGAAAAATCAACGTTTTCATTACGTGCAATTGCGGCTTTCTTGACCGCCTCTAGGTGCGGAAACCATTGGACAGGGTGCGCTCTCTCAAGATGACCTCTCTGGCCTCCGGTACCATAGTTAGAACCAAGCTTACCACGACTAAATCGAAGCTTACAAAGGCTACAAATGGCTACGTTTTCCTTTTTTGGGCAAACACTAAAGAAGTCCCAAACTGGAGACTTGAAATGTCTTCGGGGGCCGGAGGAGGCGGCGATACTGGTGGTGGTGGTCCTGCTGCTAATGCCAGATGAAGTGGAGGATGTGGATTGCCGAACTTCAGTACGTTTTGCACTTTCACCACCATGAATTGAGGTCGAGGACGAGGTGGGTACCTTCTTGCGAGGAAGCAATATGGAAGCGGTAGGTTTTGGTGTACTACTTAACTCCAAATCTAATGATTCCATTTCCATTGCCTCCTCGCCGACATCATCATCACGCTCAGCAGCTTCTCGGGATAGGGTCAAAATGTCTCTTTGCTGCATGCCCGGTGGGGCTGCAGTGACCTTTGTGATGACTGGCTCGTTGTCATCGTGAGAGGCTTCATCACCAGCAGTATCTGTCACTTCTTGTTGAGCCTCATCACACTCCATAGGTTTGAGTTTTTGGACGACCTTCCTTTTACGCTTAGGTACCGGTGTCAGATCATGGTGTGCCTCACTGTCAGACCGCAGTTGTGGTTCCCAAGACAGATCACTTGCATCAGAACGAGGTGGGCTTGAAGAAGATGTAGACACCCCCCTTGATCTTTTCCTTGCTAGGGATGTGGAAGACAATGAATGATCATCAGGAGGAGTGGCTTCCAATGATACCTCGGCTTCATTGTCGATTTCCTGATGTGCCCCTACTTCGGGAGGAACAACTATTGTGGGCACTTGTGAACCTCCATGCACCTTTGCTTGCGCATCTCCTTTTGCTGCCTCTCCTTCCACATGTACTTGGGCGTGTACTTGCACATGGTGTTGTTGTTGCGGCTGTGGTTGTTCAACACTTGTCAGATGAGTTACAACAACCTGTGTTGATTCAGGGACATTGCTGCTACTTTCTTGCGATGAGCCAACATCACTGGTCGATGGTGATTGGAGAAGTACACTGACTGCCTCTGAAGCACTCAAGGGCTTTGACTTAAGTTGGCGTGGTGGTGGAGGCACTGAACCCAATGGAGCAGGGGTGCTGCTCCCAGCTTGGTCCCCAGCAGATCCTGCTGCTGCAGGCGTACTTTTTTTTTTGCTCCCAAAAAACGTGGCGGGTGGCACACCAGCCTCCTTGGTAACTTGCTTCTTCTGCTCCTTACTAGCAACTTTCTTGCTAGAGGAGCTACGGAGAACTTTCTTTGGGGGCGGGGCCATCTTCTTCAGAGCAGGTCAGACAGCAGGCCGCAGTTGCACGAATTGTAGAGTTGTCTGAGGCCAGACGTGACGTCGCGTGACGTTATGCTGCACACACACACCGCTGCAGGACTTCTTCCTGGCACTGGTGGTTCTCTTGAGTCTTGTGCACCTAAAAAAAATGGAAGACAGAGGAACATCAGTTCAGTTACAGAGCACAAAAAAAATCGAAAAACACTGCAAAATCAGCACAATCCCAATCCATCCATGCCCTCCATAATATTTAAATTCAAGACAACCCACAGAAAGACTAAGTAAGTAAGTAATGTTTATTGATTGATTATTTAAAATCTTTACCAAAAGAGAATGCACAATATAACATTTCATTTATAGAATACAGTAAAAGGGCGATAATTTTAAAAATAAGCGATAATTTCATAATGTTAAAAATTCAGAAATATAAACAGTATAATAATTAATATTTTAAACATTCCAGTTTTCTCCATGCACTTGTTAGGAATTTTGAGAGAGCAGAGTTAATATGTATATCTTCCAAGCAAAGACACTGGATTAGTGCTTGTCTACATGTCCTTATTGATCTTTTGTTAAAGTGCCTTTTTAATAGTGTTAATCTTTCATTTTTTTGTTCTGGGCAGAGGCATAATAGATGTATGATATTTTCTTCTCCTGTATTACACAGCCGACATGATATATTGTTTTCAAGCTTTTTCCATGGCAGTGCATGAGATTCTCCAGGCAGGATTCCGAACCGGGCTTTCATGAATATATTTTTATATTTCCAGGTCCAAGCTGTATTCAAATATTGTTGCGGAATCTTTTTTTTATAGCTATTTATTATAGACCAAGCATGTTTCCTTTTGACCAGGGAC
The DNA here is from genome assembly GCF_964263255.1 of Lissotriton vulgaris. Lineage (NCBI taxonomy): Eukaryota > Metazoa > Chordata > Amphibia > Caudata > Salamandridae > Lissotriton > Lissotriton vulgaris. Next base: position 1,501,402,679 of record NC_141691.1, read on the forward strand.
TCTTTGTCACTTATTATAGATAGAATATCAATTGTCTTATTTACAATTTTTTTAAAAGATTCCTGAGGAATAGTGGTCATCCAAATTTCCTTCAGCCCAAATTCATCCAAAGCCTTCTCAAGATACTTCCAAACAGATAGTTTATTATTGCCCTCTACTTCTTTCCATAAAAGCTCTGAGATTAAATTGTCCTTGTCATTTTTTACCCTATACCATACTTTAATTGAATTACCCATCCGAGCATGTAGTTGGTTATTCAAGCCAAATTCTAGTCTAATTTGGGACTGTGAGGCATTTTTTGGTAAACAGAAAAGAGATCGAAATGTTTTCGAGATTTCTTTGTTTAATGTTATTGCGTCCTTTCCGTTCAATGCTTCACTGCCGTAGGTTAGGGAAGGTAACAATTTTGCAGATATGACCTTGAGTAGCGGCTGGTAGGTTAAGTTACTGGTGGATTTTTTTATCATACCAAATGCACCTGTTAGGGAGTTCGCCTTCCGGGTAATGTCCACAGAAAGACTAGGCCCATGCAAGACTCACTACCCCTGGGCATAAATAAAGGTTGAAAAGTAGGCAAAATGGTTGGAGGCCTAACAACAAAGCCTGCATTCAAAATGGCCACTTGCCTCCTAGCACATGGCCAGGGCTAGCCTGTACCAGCACTCAAAATGGCCCCCACCCACATGGCCTGTCCCCATGAACACCCCCAAAAATCGAAAAACACTGCAAAATCAGCACAATCCCATTCCATCCATGCCCTCCATGATGTTTAAATTCAAGACACCCCACAGAAAGACTAGGCCCATGCACCACTCACTACCCCTGGTCAAGGCCCCAACAACAGGTCAAAAATCGAAAAACACAGAAAAATCAGCACAATCCCATTCAATCCATGCCCTCCATGATGTTTAAGTTCAAGACAGCCCACAGAAAGACTAGGCCCATGCTAGACTCAAATACCCCTGGTGAAAAGGCCACAAGTACAGGCCCAAAAAACGAAAATCACTGAAAAATCTGCACAATCCCATTCCATCCATGGCCTCCATGATGTTTAAATTCAAGACAACCCACAGAAAGACTAGGCCCATGCAAGACTCACTACCCCTGGGCATAAATAAAGGTTGAAAAGTAGGCAAAATGGTTGGAGGCCTAACAACAAAGCCTGCATTCAAAATGGCCACTTGCCTGCCAGTGCCAGCACATGGCCAGTGCCTGTAGCTGCACTCAAAATGGCCACCAGCCACATGGCATGTCCCTCCCCATGAACACCCCCAAAAATCGAAAAACACTGAAAAATCTGCACAATCCCATTCCATCCATGCCCTCCATGATGTTTAAATTCAAGACAACCCACAGAAAGACTAGGCCCATGCAAGACTCACTACCCCTGGGCATAAATAAAGGTTGAAAAGTAGGCAAAATGGTTGGAGGCCTAACAACAAAGCCTGCATTAAAAATGGCCACTTGCCTCCTAGCACATGGCCAGGGCCTGCCTGTACCAGCACTCAAAATGGCCCCCACCCACATGGCCTGTCCCCATGAACACCCCCAAAAATCGAAAAACACTGCAAAATCAGCACAATCCCATTCCATCCATGGCCTCCATGATGTTTGAATTCAAGACAACCCACAGAAAGACTAGGCCCATGCAAGACTCACTACCCCTGGGCATAAATAAAGGTTGAAAAGTAGGCAAAATGGTTCGAGGCCTAACAACAAAGCCTGCATTCAAAATGGCCACTTGCCTGCCAGTGCCAGCACATGGCCAGTGCCTGTAGCTGCACTCAAAATGGCCACCAGCCACATGGCATGTCCCTCCCCATGAACACCCCCAAAAATCGAAAAACACTGAAAAATCTGCACAATCCCATTCCATCCATGCCCTCCATGATGTTTAAATTCAAGACAACCCACAGAAAGACTAGGCCCATGCAAGACTCACTACCCCTGGGCATAAATAAAGGTTGAAAAGTAGGCAAAATGGTTGGAGGCCTAACAACAAAGCCTGCATTCAAAATGGCCACTTGCCTCCTAGCACATGGCCAGGGCCTGCCTGTACCAGCACTCAAAATGGCCCCCACCCACATGGCCTGTCCCCATGAACACCCCCAAAAATCGAAAAACACTGCAAAATCAGCACAATCCCATTCCATCCATGCCCTCCATGATGTTTAAATTCAAGACACCCCACAGAAAGACTAGGCCCATGCACCACTCACTACCCCTGGTCAAGGCCCCAACAACAGGTCAAATATCGAAAAACACAGAAAAATCAGCACAATCCCATTCCATCCATGCCCTCCATGATGTTTAAGTTCAAGACAGCCCACAGAAAGACTAGGCCCATGCTAGACTCAAATCCCCCTGGTGAAAAGGCCACAAGTACAGGCCCAAAAAACGAAAATCACTGAAAAATCTGCACAATCCCATTCCATCCATGGCCTCCATGATGTTTAAATTCAAGACAACCCACAGAAAGACTAGGCCCATGCAAGACTCACTACCCCTGGGCATAAATAAAGGTTGAAAAGTAGGCAAAATGGTTGGAGGCCTAACAACAAAGCCTGCATTCAAAATGGCCACTTGCCTGCCAGCACATGGCCAGTGCCTGTAGCTGCACTCAAAATGGCCACCAGCCACATGGCATGTCCCTCCCCATGAACACCCCCAAAAATCGAAAAACACTGCAAAATCAGCACAATCCCATTCCATCCATGGCCTCCATGATGTTTAAATTCAAGACAACCCACAGAAAGACTAGGCCCATACAAGACTCACTACCCCTGGGCATAAATAAAGGTTGAAAAGTAGGCAAAATGGTTGGAGGCCTAACAACAAAGCCTGCATTCAAAATGGCCACTTGCCTGCCAGCACATGGCCAGTGCCTGTAGCTGCACTCAAAATGGCCACCAGCCACATGGCATGTCCCTCCCCATGAACACCCCCAAAAATCGAAAAACACTGCAAAATCAGCACAATCCCATTCCATCCATGCCCTCCATGATGTTAAAGTTCAACACAGCCCACAGAAAGACTAGGCCCATGCACCACTCACTACCCCTGGTCAAGGCCCCAACAACAGGTCAAAAATCGAAAAACACAGAAAAATCAGCACAATCCCATTCCATCCATGCCCTCCATGATGTTTAAATTCAAGACACCCCACAGAAAGACTAGGCCCATGCAACACTCACTACCCCTGGTGAAAAGGCCACAAGTACAGCCCAAAAAAACGAAAATCACTGAAAAATAAGCACAATCCCAAGCCATCCAGCCCCTCCATGATGTTTAAATTCAAGACACCCGACAGAAAGACTCAGTCCACCCTCCACTGAGTACGCCTGGGCAAAAGGCCCCAAAACAGCCCAAAAATCGAAAATTCCAAAATTTTCATTGCAGCAACTGTAATGCCCCAAACAAACTTACTTGTAAAATTTCTAATCCAACAGTGATCCAAAGAAAGTCAAAAAGGCCTCAAATCCAAATATCCAGCAGCATCCACAAAAAGTAATCCTTCCAGCTCCAGACCCAAATGAAAAGTGACCAGGAGATGGACAAAGCACTGGGAGGAGCCTGCTGAACAGGAACAGGAAGTTGAAGACTGTGGGGCACTTCCTTCCTCCCACCCCCCTGCCCCCCTCCCCAAAATGGACTCCTCGCTAAAAAAGTGCAGGCAAATGTCAAACTAAGGAGTTATTCAGATAAAAATCATCATTTCTAGAAGGTTTATGCTGCTTGCTGGTGGATTTCTTGTGCAGAATTGCAAATTTATATTTTCGCTCGCCGCATCTCAAATCTCGCAATTGCGAAGTACCGCGAGACGTGATCTCGCCGTACTCGCGTTGACAAACTATCACTGGCAAGCCGCGATGACGTAATCGCGCTCGCCAATTCCCGCGGGATCACACAGCAAGATCCAAAATGGCGCAGCACTCGCAAACTATCGAAAAAAAACTTCTCGGCAAACGATGATAAACGCCGCGCGCCGCAAAAATTGTATCACCAACGCCGCGCGCCGCAAAAAAAATCCGCTGCGTGCGAATTTGCGGATTTTGCGGGAAATTCGCAAATCTCGCGGATTGCGAATTTCCCAAAAATCCGCAAAATCCGCGAGCGGAGCGGATTTTATGCCCATACTTAGTCAAAACAGACATAACATTGTCTCAGCTATTACCTGATCACCCTCTCATCACTTTTAGATGGGCTCCTTCTATGAGGGATGTCCCGGTCAAATCTAGTCCAAAGGTAGGTGTCTCTAGTAACTGGCTTTCAAAAAGATCAGGGCTCCACACGTGCAGTTCTTGTCGGGCATGCAAATTTGGCATCAACAAAACTAAATATCAGAATGCTTTTGACCCAACTCCAATTAAAGTCAGGTGGTTGTTCACCTGTCGTACGGATTTTGCAGTATATGTACTTGAATGCACTTGCAATTTAAAATATATTGGCAATACCAAGCTGCAGGTATTCAACCATATACTGCAGCATTTACGTGCTATTGTGAACTCCGATCAAAGCTATCCTGTAGCTCGTCATTTTAAACTAGTACATAAAAATTACTTAAATTATTAGAGCTATTTTGTCATTGATTCAGTGCCCAAAGATCCAAGAGGTGGAAACAGGGAGGGGAAACTAAGACAATTAGAGTCTCAATACATTGTATTACTTGATACTATGATTCCGAAGGGTCTAAAGACAGGGAAAGACCTCCACAATTTTTTGTGAACAAACTAGAGTATCACTAATAGTGTTTTTTCTGCCTGTAACGTGATTTGAGCATGGTTTTTAGAGAGACTGATTTAGCCTGGTTTTGGTCAAGTTTTTACCTGGATTTTAACCATTGGCTTGGTCTTGGTGATGGCGGGGTACTTTTTACTAGCTTTTATGGTGGCTATTAAGCTCTTTTTTACTAACCAAATTCATTTTAAGTTTTGTATTTGATACTCCATTATGGACTTGTGCAATATCTCTGCTTTTATGTACCGTATTGATGATTTGTGGAAGATCATTTGGGAAAAGTTGTGACCGGTATGTGGGACTGGCTTTTAACTTTGTTCTTACCTAGTTATACTTTGTTTTAGCTGGGTGAGGCCGGGGTTTTTGGCCAGTTTGGTGGCTGGCCTCGAGCTGTTTCCAATTTTCCATTGTCATCATAATTGTGTTAGACTTTTTCAATTGATGAACTATTATGTATTCTCCTGTATAACCATTCAGTCTTTTTAGATATGTTCTTAAGATGAGTTATATTTGTATGGGTATTTATGAATTTAGGATTTGTTCGGTCACTAGAAAACTGTGAATCAGATGGATCCTTATTATGAATTTGTTGTCCTTCGAGCAAATAGCTAGATGGATTTATCCAATATCCTAGCAAAGCTAACCACTATGTGGACTTTATTTTATTTTTTGAACTTGCACTTTATTATGAAATAATTTAATGGCATCAGCCATATGCCTCCCTTTTTTTAGTTATTCATCTGGTGACTGATACACTGTATGTATATATATATGCACTGAAAAAACCATAGGTTTCATGAGTGTTATAGTTTCCTGGACATTTCACTCGTAGAAAACCATAGAAATTCCTGTGTTATAGTTATTTGTCCTAACTGCTGATGATATCACCTATTACAATGATTCATGACATGGTCAGTGACATCACTGATAACATCACTGATGATATAAATCCTTGATATTGGAAAAGAAATGGAAAAAGAAAAGCGTAACATTAAAGTCGAATGCTACCGAAACGTATCGGAAATCCTACCGGAAAAAAATGATGACCAAAGAAAATGGGGGAGACTAGTAGAACCATAAAAATATTATGTTGGAATGTTAATGGTATGAGAACAAAAAGTAGAAGAAATAAAATTTTGGAATATCTCAAAATATCTGAATGTGAAATTATCATACTTCAAGAAACACATTTACTGAAAGAAGAATGGGACCAGGAAATGAAAAACAGAGGATGGGTAGACGCATATATATGTACAAATCAAAGTTGCAATATTAAAGGGGTAATTATCATTCTAAAAAAATCCCTAAAGGCAAATATTGAATCGTCACAAGTTGATAAGAAAGGAAGATGGGTAGTAGCAAAAATAAAACTAGGAAATACTGCATATACAATAGCAGGATATTATGGCCCCAATCTTGATGATCCAGAACCCTTACAGAATTTGTATACACAACTTCTAACAGCCGATACCCCGGTAATTCTAGGAGGAGACTTTAATCTTATTCCAGACCTTAAAAACGATAGGTCTCCCCCAGGGAAGAATGTTAACTCATCTAATTTACCGAAAATGAGGGAGTGGTTAAGCATATATAAGAGGGATCTAGACCTAATTGATGTATGGAAAGAAAAAGGAGACAAAAGCCAACCGTTTACATTTTATAATAAAAGGCTAGGACACAGGTCTAGAATAGACTTTTTTCTAGTAGACAGGAATCTACTAACAAACACATCAAATCTTATACACATTCCAGCTCATTTATCAGATCACTCAGCCATACAATTAACACTAAAAATTAAAACAATATATACACAGAAAAGATTTACAGTGGAAAGAGCTATGTTCTCCGAACAAGAAATAGTACAAGCCCTTAAAGAAGAAACTGAAATCTTTTTTGAGAATAATAAAACAGGAACTTCCAAACAAATAGCCTGGGACACGTATAAGGCAGTAATTAGGGGTAAACTACTTAGTTTGGGAGCGTACAGAAATAAGAAATTCAAACAAGAATTACTGGATATTGAGAGAGGTATTAACATCTTAGACACACAAATACACACAGAAATGGATTCGACAAGGAAGGAGAATCTGCAGAAAGAGAGACAAAAACAAAAAGAATGTTTAAATGATATTCTTGAGGACAGAATGAAAGCTAAATGGGAAGCAAGCAAGCTGGCTAAGCATGAATTCGGAGAAGGATGCGGGAAATGGCTTGCATGGAAATTAAAGACAGACTGTATAAGAAACAAAATAAACATCATAAGTAAACAGGATCAATCAGGACAAACTACGAAGGAGGATGAAATTAGAAAAGAGTTTGAGACTTTCTTCTCAGAGTTATACACGGAAGATATAAATCCATCTAAAGATCAAATAGAAAAATACCTACAAGACTTGCCCACATTGAAATTATCAGAGGAGGAGAAAAGGGAACTGAATAAGGAAATTACACCTAATGAGGTTAAAGATATAATAAAATCACTGAAAAAAGGGAAAGCAGCGGGACCTGATGCACTGCCAAATGAATTATATCAGATGCTAACAGACACACTAGCTCCACAATTAACAGAATTAACAAATGTAATACTAACACAGAAGGAAACATTGCCAGATACATGGAATGATGCAATAATAACAATACTACTAAAGCCAGGAAAAGACCCTAAAAAATGCGAATCATATCGACCGATATCTCTGCTTAATGCAGATTATAAAATTTTCACTAAAATCATGTCAACAAGATTAGGAAAGATCATACCTCAACTCATACATACAGATCAGAAAGGGTTTACAAAGGGAAGACAACTACATGAATTGTCACATGAACTCATAAGCACCATAGATCTAGCTGTATCCAAAAACACTCCTCTAACAATACTAACGGTCGATGCTGCTAAAGCATTCGATAGAGTGAACTGGGCTTTCCTAAATAGTATAATGGTTAAAAACAATCTAGGGGAACCCTTTCTTCATGTGATAGGTGAAATATATAAAAACCCTAGATCCAGAATTTTAGTAAATGGAAATCTCACAAATAACATAAAAATTGCTAGAGGTACGAGACAGGGGTGTCCCCTTTCCCCTTTACTTTTTAACCTGTATATAGAACCCCTAGCTAATAAAATTAGAAACTGTAATGATATAATCCCCTTTAAATATCAGGGTTGGGAGAAAAAACTAGCATTATACGCAGACGATCTCATGCTATTTACAGAGGAATACGAGAAATGTAAATGTAAATGTGTAAATGTAAATGTAGATATACTTATATAGCGCAACCTGTCACCACAAAGGGCATCCTGGCGCTTGCCTAGGGAACCCGTCCTGATATTCCCCTGTGAGAAGTCCCGACAGGGTGTCCACAGGGTGAAAGTCAGGCATCCCGCCGCGAGGGGCCGTTGTGGAGATTAAGCAAGCTATTGCCCAGAGTCGCAGAGTGTGAACCCATGAGTCGAGGAGGCACCGGGACGAGAATTATCGAGTCCGTGGAATTTTTAGCCCAAGACCCGCTGGGGCGGGGAAATGAACCCTGGTCCAGGACCGATCTCAGATTCCGGGTCTGCCGCCTCTAACCCCTGAGCCACACTTCTCCACGAAATCCAAACCAGCTATAGAAAAAATCATGTCTGATTTTGGTCAAGTTTCTGGTTATTTGGTAAACCATACTAAAACAGAAATAATGACATGGAATACCAATTTTCATAGCTCCAACATAAAAAAAGAGATAAGATACTTGGGCATTTTGATAAATCAAAACATAGACAAAATAGCACAAAACAATCTAAACAGAGTAGCCCGAGACGTAAGGAAACTACTTAAAGTATGGTCTAGTCTGCCCTTAAGTTTCATAGGGAAGTCAAACATTATAAAAATGAACATCCTCCCAAAATTTACCTTTTTGTTTAATAACATTCCACTGCAATTCAAAAAAACTGAACTCAGAAAATTACAGGGAGAACTATCAAGTTTCATATGGGCATCTAAGGGAACCAGAATATCATGGAGGAAGCTAAGGAGAAAAAAAGAGAAAGGAGGTATTGCAAGTCCGGACCTAATGGAATATTGTAAAGCATTCCAATTTAAAAACATAAGGAATCTTCTGGGGATACACCAATATTATCCAGAATATTTGCAAATAATTACAGAAGCAGAGGATCATTATTTGTTCAAATTCGGACACCAAAAATACTTTAAAAAAGTTAAATTAAAGGTCCTTAAAGAAGCACTAAAACTCTGGTCACAAATTAGACTGACTTTAAAAATTCCCTACTACAGTGCACTGGCACCAATATGGAATTCTCCAGGAACCCCGATCTGTCTGAAAGACGTAATGGCAAATCCACTAAGACAAAACAACATCAACTATTGGGGTCAACTACTAAATGGCTCAACATTGATCTCCTGGGAAGAAATAAATAAAATTACTAATGGGACAATATCCAAATTTAAATATTATCAGTTAAACAGTTGGGCAAGAACAATACCATCACAGGATAAAGACAGCAAAAATCTGGAAAAAGAAATGACAAAAACCTTACCCATAAAAAAGGAGGTAGCAAAATGGTACTGGACATTTTTAACAGAAGAAGAAGAAAGCTACCAAATAGCAGAACAAACGTGGGGAAAAGATTTGGAAACGGACGATTTAGAGAACCTATGGGAAGAGTCAGTAGAGAAATGCTAGTCAACACTAAAATCTGTAAGACTGAAAAGAAATCACTTGTACACCCTGCATAGAGCTTATTGGACCCCGAAAAGACTCTCAAAAGTTAAGAATGCAGGAATTAAGAAATGCCCGAAGTGCGGGGAGGAAAGGGCAGATGACATCCACATGTTCTGGAGATGCCCAACAATAAGAACATTCTGGGAAGCAGTTGGTAAGACGCTAAATCTGATATTCAGAAAACATCTAAAAGTAAGTGAATTTCTTATTCTTTTTGGGATTGGTAACACAACAGATCAAATAGGGCTGACAGTAATGGAAACAAAGCTACTTTTTGTCTTAATGGTAATAGCAAGAAGAGAAATATGCATTAAGTGGATTGTTCCAACAGCCCCCTCACATGGGGAATGGATGAATTCTGTTATCAAAACAAACAAACTGGATAGAAGGGGTCATAGGAGTAAAAGGTTTAATTATTGGGAAATTATGGAAAAATACGTAAATCCATAAAAAGGATATAACATTCTGTCCTATGATTAAGCGAATACACAGTCTGGATTAGGAGTATGATACTCATAAGAGTAGCCAAGGTGGCTAGCTCCCTCTTCCCTCGCCTACAGACTTGTGGATATGTAATGGCAAAGGGGTCTCCTCTGAGAAAACAAGGAGAAGGAACATCATATGGCAAGTGAGAAACGGGCGGTGACGGTACGGAAAATATTTCCAGAGGTAGAAACCAAATTTTCCATATACATAGAATTTTCGCAATATGAGGATTTAAAAGAAAAAAAAAAAAAAAAAAAAAAAACATCACTGATGACATCTCAAATGACATCACTGATGACATCACTGATGACATCATCCAGTGAATGTGGTTTTGTTTGAAATGTAAATATCTATTATCTGTGGAGAAGTGTGGTTCAGTGGTTAGAGGCGGCAGACCCGGATGCTTGGATCGACCGTGGACCAGGGTTCGATTCCCCGCCTCAGCGGGTCTCGGGCTCAAAAATTCCACGGCCTCGACAATTCTCGCTCCGGTGCCTACTCGACTCACGGGGTCTCACTCTGCAACTCTGGGCAATAGCTTGCTTAATCTCCACAACGGCCCCTCGCGGCGGGATGCCTGGCTTTCACCTTGTGGACCCTGCCGGGACCTCTCACAGGGGAATACCAGGATGGGTTCCCTAAGCAAGCGCCAGGATGCCCTTTGGGTGACAGGTTGCGCTATATAAGTACACCTACATTTACATTTACATTTACATATATATATATACATATTCCGTAACTTGCTCCGAAAAGAGAAAGCAGAGGCCTGAGGGGGAATCCTTTGGAAATGTTTTAATTACTCGGATGCACCAATTCACAGTGGCGGCAAATGCATTTCGGCGATCTTCGTGCCTTCATCAGCGCCCATCACCGTTTGGAGCCAGACGATTTTGTCCAATAGTCCTGCCTCTCTGTTTGTAGTGTTGCTGAGGCCAATACACTCCTCCCACTGTTCAATGCAGCTCACCTGTCCGCAGTTTCGGATGAATGCCGAACTAAAGTACCCAGCATGCGACATGGCAATGCATCTGGGTCGGTGCACAGGAGGATGATTTTACAATGCTGCCCGTTGTATTGGCAAGATGCAGGTATGGTGAAAGGATCCACAAGTTGGCACCAGAGTAACAAAACATCCCCTTGGGTCCCCTCGTTCCGTCGCAGCCATCAGACAGAGTAAGTAAGTCCACGGGGGCAGCTGAGTAGCCACAAAACGCCCTGTTTGAGGCAAATGCCCCATCCGTTTAATACAGTTCCTCTTGTGATGGCGGACACCGGACCATTCGATACCTCGACCAAAGAAAGCACTGCGAAGCAGTGCAGATGCCAGAGTAGTCCGGGTCACTTGGTGCGGCGGGGCCATCTGTACAGCGCTCCGGCTGACGCTGGAAATACATTCTGTAACTTGCTCCGAAAAGAGAAAGCAGAGGCCTGAGGTGGAATATACATATATATATATACATACCAATCTCTATTGAAGATTGAGTGGATATATAACTGCCTGGATGGAGGATTTAGTAACTGTCTATTTAAGTGAGTAATTAGGAGTGTCTCACTTATCATATGGGTTAGTAACCAAACAATGTGAATGTATGTATAACTGTCTCTGTTGTTGTATAACCTCCTGCATCAATTGGTCACTAACTACATGAGTGTCTATATTAGTGTTGATTAGTTACAAATGGGGGTGGGGTCGCACACTACTCACACACCAGCGGGATCGCCCCTAAGGGCTGTCATCAGTGTAGTTCGTGTTCCGCAATGCATCTTCTTTCGATTATCTGCTATCTTCGCTTTCTTCGCCATCCCTGGACATGTGTTTTGGGGTATTTACCCCTCATCAGCAGGGATTAGGCCATGTTCTGGGGTTGCCGGTGGCTGCCAAATATTGCCAGGTTTAGTACCACTCAGGCGAGCAGGTGCGGGGTCCCAGGCTCGTCAGCCAACTGTTTGAGGGAGCTTTAAACATTGCAAATGGGGGTGGGGTTGCACACCCTTCACACACCAGCGGGATCGCCCCTAAGGACTGTGGTCAGGTTAGTTCGTGTTCCGAGATGCATCTTCTTTCGATTATCTGCTATCTTTGCTTTCTTCACCATCCCTGGGCACGTGTTTCGGGGTATTTACCCCTCATCAGCAGGGATTAGGCCATGTTCTGGGGTTGCCGGTGGCTGCCAAATATTGCCAGGTTTAGTACCACTCAGGTGAGCAGGTGCGGGGTCCCAGGCTCGTCAGCCAACTGCTCGAGGGAGCTTTAAACATTACAAATGGGGGTGGGGTCGCACACTACTCACACACCAGCGGGATCGCCCCTAAGGACTGTGGTCAGTGTAGTTCGTGTTCCGCAATGCATCTTCTTTCGATTATCTGCTATCTTCGCTTTCTTCGCCATCCCTGGACACGTGTTTCGGGGTATTTACCCCTCATCAGCAGGGATTAGGCCATGTTATGGGGTTGCCGGTGGCTGCCAAATATTGCCAGGTTTAGTACCACTCAGGTGCGCAGGTGCGGGGTCCCAAGCTCGTCAGCCAACTGCTCGAGGGAGGTTTAAACATTACAAATGGGGGTGGGGTCGCACACTACTCACACACCAGTGGGATCGCCCCTAAGGACTGTGGTCAGTGTAGTTCGTGTTCCGCGATGCATCTTCTTTCAATTATCTGCTATCTTTGCTTTCTTCGCCATCCCTGGACATGTGTTTCGGGGTATTTACCCCTCATCAGCAGGGATTAGGCCATGTTCTGGAGTTGCCGGTGGCTGCCGAATATTGCTAGGTTTAGTACCACTCAGGCGCGCAGGTGTGGGGTCCCAGGCTCCTCAGCCAACTGCTCGAGGGAGCTTTAAACATTACAAATGGGGGTGGGGTCGCACACTACTCACACACCAGCGGGATCGCCCCTAAGGACTGTGGTCAGTGTAGTTGTGTTCCACGATGCATCTTCTTTCGATTATCTGCTATCTTCGCTTTCTTCGCCATCCCTGGACACGTGTTTTGGGGTATTTACCCCTCATCAACAGGGATTAGGGGCGATCTGAGTGGTACTAAACCTGGCAATATGTGGCAGCCAACGACATGTTTTAAAATGATATGTACATGTCTTTAATGTACATATTAGAGAAAAAGATTATCTAAGGTATTCATGAAAATAATATATTTCTACTCGTAATAAACTTATATTAACGTTAAATATATTTTCGCGAAGTCGCGTTGGGTGCTCGCTTTATGAGCGCACGGTGTTCGAATCCTATATGACCTCAAAAAATAAAGATTTGATTGGTTCATAACATTTACCACTGTAACTATTGAAGGACCCCACCCATTTTAATTATTCTGTTTGGAGCAGTTGACGAGCGACATTTCTTCTACTTCCAGAGCTGGTTTTGGAATTTTTTAGGTGTTTTAAAAAAATTTGCAGTGGAGAAATGGCATCTGGTTCACAAGCTCCTCATCATTCTTCAGATGAAGATATTTTGGAGGAAGATCCCCCCCAAGCAGAGGCCTAAATCAGTGGTATGGAAATTTTTTCACCTTTCCTGCCGGAGAAAAAAGGTCAATGCACGAAAAGTGACATTATTGCTGTGTGACAGGGTCCTATCACGAGGCAGTGACAAGAGATACTCCTCTAGAACAGCAAGTATGTATAAATATCTGCGGACCATTCACCCGAAGAATCTGGCATGAGAAGAAATGAGGCATGCAGCAAATACTCCACCACCAGGCATTCCGGAGAGTCCATTTCAGCACCACCAGTAGACATTCACCCAGAATTTGCTTTTCTGAAGCAGCACTGCACTAAGTGCAAAACTATCATCTGTTATGTTGAACAGTCAGTGGACGCTATTTGTGTAGCTCAACAGAACCACAAATGCAAACTATTTTGTTTTTTGTTTGTTTTTGGAATGATGTTGAATTCCTAAACCTAACTGTTCACTTAGTTCCTTTTTTGTTAAATTTTTTAAAAACACCAAAAAAGTACAACATTGTAAAAAAACGACAAGAAAATAGAAAACAAAAAACAGAAGAAAAAACAAAGTTCAGAACTACCTTATCTGGTTTAAAAAAAGAACTATAATTGCATGGTAATATCTGAAAGACTGGTTTAATGTATGATTGACTGAGCATGATTGACTCAAAGAATGCATTACTACTGTTGGTGAATTTATTGGGGCAGATCTATGAGGAAGTGATGCAGCGTGACAATGAAAACCCTTTAGCTGCATAGTGCTGAGGCACTTCTAATCCAGACTCGAACACAGCCGGTTGCAGTCATCCCTCGCCTGACTTAGCGTGCGATTCGTTCCCTCAATACCGATCCCTGAACGGACCCGGAAATCCTCTGGTTTACTTCGATTACCGAGCGAACCATTCATCTAATTACAGTGCATACTCACGCATGCACCACCGATCCGTGTTAATTGGATTACCAGCCAGCCCCTAGGTGATCCTTCCTCTCGGCCAGGAACGTACTGCTCGCTTCCCCAGCAATCCTGATCAACACAGTATGCCGGACTGCCTTCTCGGATTCCTCCAGCACTTTTGACCAATTACAACCCAGTCCTGAAGATGATCCTAATTCAAGAGGATCAAAACGTCGTCGACCGTTCAGCGCAATAAAAGGCCCAGCCCCCAATGGGGTTCATCCTAATTAAACCAACACAACTGAGAAATTCATGCTTAGTTATTCATTTGAAGCCACATTATTTTCCTTAATTCACTGTATAAATTCAAGCGCCATTCACTAGGCGACACTTATGCTGACCACTTATGCTGACCACAACTGTCACCTTTTGTGTCCCTTGCAGATGTTGAGCACCAAGTCCAATTTGGGTTGCTCTGTTATCCATTCACTTACAGTGCTGATATAACTGTAAACCGCCTAACAATTCTTTTAATTATATGATGCCGTTAGCACTTTTGAAAAAACTTACTGAGTCTCCCTGTTTCTGGGCTCGTAATACGCCATGCATACTTGTTTAATTGTCTTTCTAATAATACCAGCTGGGATATTGTTTGTTTAATTTGATTACCTACCCCAATCCCAACGTGGTTGACGGGTCATACTCCTGTAGCACTATACACAAGGCACTTCTGAAGCACAGGGATGTGACATATTTACATGAATATGTCGCAATTCTGTGCTCTCTCTGCACTAGCACACAAACTGCAGCCATGCAGTGACGCAGGCACCCTTGCACCATGGCGCAAGGATATCTGTGTTGTTGGGAGATTGTTTTTTGTGCAGGAAGGGACTACTTCCTGCACAAAAACAATCACTAAAGGCATTTTCCTCCTTCAATGTGTGCTGTGGAATGCAGGATATATTGCATTGAAAGAGGAAAAAACAAGGAGAAATGAAAACATTTCTCCTTGTTGTGCCTCGCTACACCACCTCTTGGGTAGCGCACCATTCACACGTATTTACAGATTTACACTTTCTCGTAAGTCTTGAGATGTGTTATTCTATGGGTGTTGTGTGGGAACAGGCACAGCAACACCCATGGAACACCCCTTCAACGCAAAGTGCTGCGTTTGAATGGGTCGTATTTTCAAGGAGAGGAAGAGCGACGTAGGGTGGCTTTTCTTCTCCTTGTAAATATGGAGGAGTCCCCAGCACCATCCCTACATTACAAAAAGTGACGTACTGGTGGTGCAGGGGGCTTGTAAATCTGCCCCATAGGTGCTTAGGTATTGGCAGAGTGATACAATAAGATCATAGAGCTGGATGGCTGATTTACGAACTGCATGAGACTGACAGGAGGTATCCTAGGCTGCATGAGTACTACTTCAGTATTTAGTGGAGTGTACCAATAGTATGTATCTGCTTGGAGGTTTGTAGGGATTGTGCACAGAATATTGTACGTGTACTTGTGTTGGTGCCTAGGTTTCCAAATCCGGTTACAGCACTTTTGGTTACTCGCTACTTTTTTGGCCTTGGGTGGCCTTTCGCTACTCAAAACCCTGACCTGGACCGGGATGGAAATATCACTGGTTCCCCGACACTGCCCATTTGAGATTTGTTCAGCCTGAAGAGTCACGGCTGTCTACCCGGTTGACAAAACACGTGTTGGCTGGTTCTTTCTCTTTGGATCTCCTCTTGAAGGAGGACAACATTTACTTATAAAAAAAAAACATTAACTATTGATGGTCGATCTTGTTTCTCTTACTTGTGTGATTACATTTCAAAAGACTCTTCACGTGTGCTCTGGACCTTGTGTTTATAAGTAACTAGAATGATGACAGTGCTGCAAATAGAGTGCTCAGTTAATTTATAAGTGCTTAGGTATTGTCTCAATGCCTGAGTCATTCTGCAAGTGCATAGACAGTGACTGGGTTCCTGGAGTGCTAGTAGTTGACAGCAGGATAAATTTATAAGCATGTTTCAGCAGAGTGATTAGATAAGGACATGCTTCTGTCAGGATGATTGTAGGAGTGGATACAGACTCACAGTGTGATCCAGACAAGCATGACCATTACCTGGACTTTTGCAGGACTGACTCAGTATTCTGCAAGGATTTTAGAGACCGCATACATTGTGCACATTTGACTGTAACACTGCTTGTCTCAATGCCTGATTCATTCTGCAAGTGCATGGACAGTGAATAGGTTCCTGGAGTGCTAGTAGTTGACAGCAGGATAAGTTTATAAGGACTTATGTTTCAGCAGAGTGATTAGATAAGGACATGCTTCTATCAGGATGATTGGAGGAGTGGACACAGACTCACAGTGTGATCCAGACAAGCATGACTATTACCTGGTCTTTTGCAGGACTGACTCAGTAGTCTGCAAGGGGTTAAGGGACTGCATACATTGTGCACATTCAACTGTACCACTGCAGGTATCAATGCTTGAGTTATTCTGCAACTGCATAGACAGTGACTGACTTCCTAGAGTGCTAGTAGTTGACAGGAAGATAAGTTTATAAGCACTTATGTTTCAGCTGAGAGATTAGATAAGGACGTGCTTCTGTCAGGATGATTGTAGGAGTGGACACAGACTTACAGTGTGGTTCCAGACAAGCATGACCATTACCTGGACTTTTGCAGGACTGACTCAGTAGTCTGCAAGGGTTTAAGGGACCGCATACATTGTGAACATTTGACTGTACAGCTGCTTGTCTCAATGCCTGAGTCATTCTGCAAGTGCATAGACAGTGACTGGGTTCCTAGAGTGCTAGTAGTTGATAGCAGGATAAGTTTATAAGTGCTTATGTTTCAGCAGAGTGATTAGATAAGGACATGCTTCTGTCAGATTGATTGTAGGAGTGGACACAGAAACACAGTGTGATTCCAGACAAGCATGACTATTACTTGGACTTTTGCAGGATTAACTCAGTAGTCTGCAAGGGGTTAGGGGACTGCATGCATTGTGCACATTTGACTTTACCACTGCTTGTCTCAATGCTTGAGTCATTCTGCAAGTTCATAGACAGTGACTGGGTACCTAGAGCGCTAGTAGTTGACAGCAGTATACGTTTATAAGCACTTATTTTTCAGCAGAGTGATTAGATAAGGGCATGCTTCTGTCAGGATGATTGTAGGAGTGGACAGAGCTGCTTTAGAGCCATAGAACAGGTCAGCAGAGCTGCTTTAGAGCCAGAGAATCAGGTCAGGAGGGCTGTTGTAGAGCCAGAGACCCAGGTCAGAAGAGCTGCTGTAGAGCCAGAGAACCAGGTCAGCAGAGCTGCTTTAGAGCCATAGAACCAGGTCAGCAGAGCCACTGTAGAGCCAGAGAACCAGGTCATTAGAGCTGCTCTAGAGCCTAAAAAGCAGGTCAGCAGGGCTGCTCTAGAACCAGGGACCCAGGTCAGCAGAGCTGCTCTAGAGCCATAGACCCAGGTCAGCAGATCTGCTCTAGAAGCCAAGAGAGAACCAGGTCAGCAGAGCTGCTGTAGAGCCAGAGAAACCAGGTCAGCAGAGCTGCTGCTTTAGAGGGAGAGAACCAGGTCAGCAGAACTGCTTTAGAGCCAGAGAACTAGGTCAGCAGAGCTCCTGTAGAGCCAGAGACACCAGGTCAGCAGAGCTCCTTTAGAGGGAGAGAACCAGGTCAATAGAGCTAATTTAGAGCCAGAGAACCAGGACAGCAGAGCTGCTTTAGAGCCAGAGAACCAGGCCAGCAGAGCTGCTTTAGAGCGAGAGAACCAGGTCAGCAGAGCTGCTCTAGAGCCTAATAACCAGGTCAGCAGAGATGCTCTAGAGCCAGAGAACCGGGTCAGCAGAGCTGCTTTAGAGCCAGAGAAACCAGGTCAGTAGAAGTGCTTTAGGGGGAGAGAACCAGGTCAGCAGAAGTGCTCTAGAGGGAGAGAACCTGGTCAGCAGAGCTGCTCTAGAGCCAGAGAACCAGATCAGCAGAGCTGCTCGATAGCCTACGAACTAGGTGAGCAAAGCCGCTCTAGAGCCAGAGCACCAGGCCAGCAGAACTGCTGTAGAAGCAGAGAAACCTGGTCAGTAGAGCTGCTTCAGAGGGGTAGAAAAACCTTGGCAGCAGAGCTGTTCAGAGACAGCGAGCCAGGTCAGCAGAGTTGCTTTAGAGCCAGAGAACCAGCTGAGCAGAGCTGCTCTAGCTGACACTAACTGACTGACACTGACTGACTGACACTGACTGATTGACACTGACTGACACGGATTGACTGATACTGACTGACACTGATTGACTGACACTGACTAACTGACACTGACTGACACTGCTTGACTGACACTGACTGACTGACTGACACTGACTGACACTGACTGACACTGACTGACTGACACTGACACTGACTGACACTGACTGACTACTCTCTACTACTCTACTACTCACTCTCTACCACTCTCTACTACTCTCTCTCTACTACTCACTCCCTACTTCTCACTTTCTACTACTCTCTACTCGGCACTATCTACTATTCTACCACTGTCTACTACTCACTCTCTGCTACTCACTTTCTACTACTCTCTACTACTCACTCTCTAATTCTCTACTACTCTCTACTACTCACTTTCTTCTACTCCCTACTACTATCTACTACTCACTCTCTACTACTCTCTACTATTCACTCTCTACTACTCACTCTCTACTACTCTCTCTCTACTACTTACTCTCTACTACTCACTCGCCACTACTCTTTATTACTCACTCTCAACTACTCACTCTCTACTACTCACTCTCGACAACTCTCTACTACTCACTCTACCACTCACTCTCTACTACTCTACTACTCACTCTACTACTCTCTATAACTCTCTCTCTTCTACTCACTCTCTACTACTCTTTCTACTACTCTCTACTACTCACTCTCTACTGCTCTCTCTCTACTATTCACTCTCTACTACTCTCTACTACTCACTCTCTACTACTCGCTCTCTACTACTCACTCTCCACTACTCTCTACTATTCATTCTCTACTACTCACTCTCTACTGCTCACTTTCTACTACTCTATAACTCTCTACTACTCTCTACTACTCATTCTACTACTCACTCTCTACTTCTCTCTACTACTCTATCTCTGCTACTCACTCTCTACTCCTCATTCTCTACTACTCACTATCTAATACTTACACTCTACTACTCTCTACTGCTCACTCTACTACTCACTCTCTACTACTCACTCTCTACTACTCGCCACTACTCACTCCCTACTACTCTCTACTACTCTCTCTACTACTCACCCTCTACTACTCTCTCCTACTCACTCTCTACTGCACACTCTCTACTACTTTCTCCCTACTACCCTATCTCTACTACTCTCTACTATTCACTCAATACTCACTCTCCAGTAGGTAATTAATATATATATATATATATATATATATATATATATATATATATAAATATATATGTTCAACAGAAAAACTCCTTCTGGACCCCAGGTGACCCGTGGAAGGTGGCGTACGTGTCGGCGGAGTGAAGCCGACTCGAATCAATTCCAAAAGGCACAAAGTCAATGAAGTACGCTCTCAGGGCAAAAACAGGCAAACACCGAAGATTTCTTTAGTGCTGTTTATTCCACAACGCGTTTCGCCGTGAAGACGGCTTGATCACGTGGAATACAAATTGCAAAGCCATTGGTTATATCTATTAGTGTCATAGACATAGAAATGAGACTGAACATAATTACGTTTTTAAATAGACTCTAAGTGCATTTCATGTACTGAATACAACACGTATGTCCTCAAAACGATATTTGTCACATAATATGGAACATCCCCAAAATTGTAGGAAACAAATGTACCAACAAAAAATTAATTAATTATATGCTGCATCAACACAAAAGTAAACAGAATAGTAAAAAGTTATTACATGGATTAACTTGTGGAGCGTACCACAAAATCCTAATGTGCTTGTAACACAGCATTTCTGTAAAGGGGGGGAGCGTACCATCATTACTAAGTGATGTGTCACCAGAGAAAGGGCCACGAAGTCATACAGTGGTAGTGACATCGGGATTGACTCTTGAGGACAGGGAGTAAAGGGTTGAACCTAGATCGCCCGTATCGCGTCATCAAAGTACATTTGGTATTCGCAAGTGCTCAAATAAAGTGTAAATTTTCTACCATACAGTCTTTGCAAAACCATGCAGTGCCCTTGTGCTCAAAAGAAGTGGAGAAGGGGAGTGGTCCCGTGAGGTGCAGTGCCCGTGGAGTGGGCCCCTTCTCGCGTGTTCCTAAAAGAACAAACAAATATATAAATTAATACAAGTTTAAAATCAGATGAAATACATTTCCTATACCTATGTAGTTATACATAGAACTGAACACAAGCATAAGGTATGGAGGAAAGCTCAGTTAATTATCAGCATGAAAGACAAACATGAACCGACTTCAGCTATGGTAGATTACGAATCTTTAAGGTGTACTGCCAATTCCTCATCCTGGTTGAGGCCTCCCGGATCCTTGCACTGGAAGTCTATGATTAATCTCGACTCCCTCTGTCGCAGTTTGAGAATCCTGTTACCCCCTCTAGGATTTTTGGGTACCTGTTCCAAAATTGTGTAGCTAAGGTACTTGGTATTGGAAAAGTGTTGTTCCTTAAAGTGCCTTGCCACAGGGTATTTGGGATCAAAATTTGTGATTGCTCTGGTATGTTCCAGGATCCGCTTTTTTGCCATGCAAGTGGTGCTGCCTATGTACCATTTTTCACACGGGCACACTATTGCATAAACGACAAAGGTAGAGCTACATGTGAGGAAGGACTTGATTTTCTTATTTATGCCATTGTAGGTGACTTCCTTGCATGATTTACTGTTAGCACAGGCCTTACAGTGGCCACATGGAAAAAAGCCATCTAGACCTTGTACATTGGCAGGGGGGTATGTGGTGATATCACTGTGAACTAGCAAGTCCCTGATGCTTTTCCCCCGTCTGTATGTTATGCTGGGTCTTTTGGGTACCTCTTTGCCAATGACATTATCTGCTTTGAGTATATCCCAATTTTTCGTTATAACCTTTTTGATTGCTTGGGAGTCACTGCTATACGTGAGGATGAGTCTCGGGCCACCTCCATCTTCCATATTGGTATTGGGTTTGTCACAGATGGTATCAGATCTTTTTATGGCATTTGCTCTTTCCCTCGCTCTTTTGACCACCCAATTGGGATAGCCTCTGGCTTTGAACCTGTCACATATGATCTCACTCTCTGCTTTGTAGGCTTGGTCATTGTTCCAGTTGCACTTGGCCCGCAGTAGCTCACCAAAAGGAATACTCCATTTTAAGCTCTCGGGGTGACTGCTAAGAGCATGCAAGATGCTGTTGCCAGCAGTGGCCTTGCGAAAAAGTTTGGTCTGTACGGACTCATTGACAATCTCAATTCTGACATCGAGGTACTCAATGTCAGTTTTGCTCTTGGTGCCGCTGAGAACTATGCCACGCATGTTGCAATTGAGTTTATCAATAAAGTCATCTGCTTCCTTCATTGTCCCCTTCCAGACAATGAAGAGATCGTCTATGTACCTCAACCACATAGATACCTTTGTAAAATCCTGTTGGAAGATGGGATCAGAGCGTATGTCTTTTTCCCACTTTCCAAGGAACAGATTGGCAAAGCTCGGTGAAAAACATGAGCCCATAGCTGAGCCACTGACCTGTTTAAATAGTTCTCCATTGAACAAAAAGATGTTGTTTTTAAGGCAATACTTAATCATTTCTATAAGCATGGTGGTGTGTTCCCTGTATTTCATGGATCTTCCCCTGAGGAAAAACTCACATGCTTCCACTCCCTGGTCATGATCAATTATGGTGTACACCATAAGCTTGTACACCATAATTGATCATGACCAGGGAGTGGAAGCATGTGAGTTTTTCCTCAGGGGAAGATCCATGAAATACAGGGAACACACCACCATGCTTATAGAAATGATTAAGTATTGCCTTAAAAACAACATCTTTTTGTTCAATGGAGAACTATTTAAACAGGTCAGTGGCTCAGCTATGGGCTCATGTTTTTCACCGAGCTTTGCCAATCTGTTCCTTGGAAAGTGGGAAAAAGACATACGCTCTGATCCCATCTTCCAACAGGATTTTACAAAGGTATCTATGTGGTTGAGGTACATAGACGATCTCTTCATTGTCTGGAAGGGGACAATGAAGGAAGCAGATGACTTTATTGATAAACTCAATTGCAACATGCGTGGCATAGTTCTCAGCGGCACCAAGAGCAAAACTGACATTGAGTACCTCGATGTCAGAATTGAGATTGTCAATGAGTCCGTACAGACCAAACTTTTTCGCAAGGCCACTGCTGGCAACAGCATCTTGCATGCTCTTAGCAGTCACCCCGAGAGCTTAAAATGGAGTATTCCTTTTGGTGAGCTACTGCGGGCCAAGCGCAACTGTAACAATGACCAAGCCTACAAAGCAGAGAGTGAGATCATATGTGACAGGTTCAAAGCCAGAGGGTATCCCAATTGGGTGGTCAAAAGAGCGAGGGAAAGAGCAAATGCCATAAAAAGATCTGATACCATCTGTGACAAACCCAATACCAATATGGAAGATGGAGGTGGCCCGAGACTCATCCTCACGTATAGCAGTGACTCCCAAGCAATCAAAAAGGTTATAACGAAAAATTGGGATATACTCAAAGCAGATAATGTCATTGGCAAAGAGGTACCCAAAAGACCCAGCATAACATACAGACGGGGGAAAAGCATCAGGGACTTGCTAGTTCACAGTGATATCACCACATACCCCCCTGCCAATGTACAAGGTCTAGATGGCTTTTTTCCATGTGGCCACTGTAAGGCCTGTGCTAACAGTAAATCATGCAAGGAAGTCACCTACAATGGCATAAATAAGAAAATCAAGTCCTTCCTCACATGTAGCTCTACCTTTGTCGTTTATGCAATAGTGTGCCCGTGTGAAAAATGGTACATAGGCAGCACCACTTGCATGGCAAAAAAGCGGATCCTGGAACATACCAGAGCAATCACAAATTTTGATCCCAAATACCCTGTGGCAAGGCACTTTAAGGAACAACACTTTTCCAATACCAAGTACCTTAGCTACACAATTTTGGAACAGGTACCCAAAAATCCTAGAGGGGGTAACAGGATTCTCAAACTGCGACAGAGGGAGTCGAGATTAATCATAGACTTCCAGTGCAAGGATCCGGGAGGCCTCAACCAGGATGAGGAATTGGCAGTACACCTTAAAGATTCGTAATCTACCATAGCTGAAGTCGGTTCATGTTTGTCTTTCATGCTGATAATTAACTGAGCTTTCCTCCATACCTTATGCTTGTGTTCAGTTCTATGTATAACTACATAGGTATAGGAAATGTATTTCATCTGATTTTAAACTTGTATTAATTTATATATTTGTTTGTTCTTTTAGGAACACGCGAGAAGGGGCCCACTCCACGGGCACTGCACCTCACGGGACCACTCCCCTTCTCCACTTCTTTTGAGCACAAGGGCACTGCATGGTTTTGCAAAGACTGTATGGTAGAAAATTTACACTTTATTTGAGCACTTGCGAATACCAAATGTACTTTGATGACGCGATACGGGCGATCTAGGTTCAACCCTTTACTCCCTGTCCTCAAGAGTCAATCCCGATGTCACTACCACTGTATGACTTCGTGGCCCTTTCTCTGGTGACACATCACTTAGTAATGATGGTACGCTCCCCCCCTTTACAGAAATGCTGTGTTACAAGCACATTAGGATTTTGTGGTACGCTCCACAAGTTAATCCATGTAATAACTTTTTACTATTCTGTTTACTTTTGTGTTGATGCAGCATATAATTAATTAATTTTTTGTTGGTACATTTGTTTCCTACAATTTTGGGGATGTTCCATATTATGTGACAAATATCGTTTTGAGGACATACGTGTTGTATTCAGTACATGAAATGCACTTAGAGTCTATTTAAAAACGTAATTATGTTCAGTCTCATTTCTATGTCTATGACACTAATAGATATAACCAATGGCTTTGCAATTTGTATTCCACGTGATCAAGCCGTCTTCACGGCGAAACGCGTTGTGGAATAAACAGCACTAAAGAAATCTTCGGTGTTTGCCTGTTTTTGCCCTGAGAGCGTACTTCATTGACTTTGTGCCTTTTGGAATATATATATATATATATATATATATATATATATATATATATATATAAACTGAAAAAACCATAGGTTTCACACCAGTTATAGTTAGGGATTAGCATTTAAAAAACCTAAGAAATTCACTGAAAAAAACATAGGTTTCACACCAGTTATAGTAAGTAATTAGCATTTAAAAAACCTAGTAAATTCACTGAAAAAACCATAGGTTTCACACCAGTTATAGTTAGCTGGAAATTTTACTGACATAAAACCATTCAAATTCCACGTTATAGTTAGTTGGACTCACTATAACTTGCGCGCCTGCAATGCACTGCTGATGACGTCACATATTACATCACTCATGACATGGTCAGTGACATCACTCATGACATCACTGATGACACCATCCAGTGAATGTGTGTCTTTCTGAAAAATGAATATGTTTTATATATGTATTTGTAAAGGTAGATGGACAGATAAATGTTTTAAAAAGTGTGTATATGGATGTTTATTTTTTATAAAATATTCATTGGTTAACTGGCTTATAAAGTGTATCATAGTGAATGCATATATTAGCGAGTAATTTTTAAATATTTTAATATATGTATCAGTGTTTCACTTTGTGTATAAGTGGCTGCATGGGTTGGTGACTGACTCACTGTTTGTATGTGTTTTTAAGACAGCGTATGTGCAGGACTGTATGGGGAGATGAGTGTGTATATGTGTGTGTTAGTGAGTGAATGCCTGCCTCACTAGTATCTTTATGAGTAACTACATCTGTTTTAATCTAGTATATGTGAGTATTGATGTATATAAGTGAGTATATGTGAGAGATTGAAAGAGTTCCTGTTTAAATAAGTATGTGTTTCTATAAATGATTGTTTAAGAGAGTAAGTATGTGTAAGCTCCTTTAGAAGTAAGGTGGTAGTGTGTGTATAGTTCTATATGCAAATAAATTGATGTTCAATAGTTTTTTTGCATGTCTGAGTATGTGTGTGAGTAACTTTTGGATGACTGTCGGTGTGTAACAGGATGTATAGGTGTATCACTACATATGATGAGTGAGTATATGTATGAGTAACTATGTAGAACTGTTGCTGAATGAGAGGATGTTTATATAGAAGGTGGAATTACTGAATTGGTTGTTGTAACTTGTATGGGTATCTCTATTTTTTTTGAAAATGTTAGTTTTTTTTTAATATGTGTTTCAAGGGTTACATTACACTGAAAGGAGGTCTGTCAGTCTGTCACAAGGATGGTGTCATCAATGATGTCACTGACCATGTCATGAGTGATGTAATATGTGACGTCATCAGCAGTGCATTGCAGGCGTGCAAGGGTAATGTGACCTAAAAATAACACTTTTTATTGGTGCAGAACAGTTTTGGTTTCCAAATGATGACAGCCCAGGTCATGTGACCTGAAAATAACACTTTTCATTGGTCCAGGACAGTTTTTTTTCCAAATGATGAAAGCCCCCACCTTTTTTCCTTATTCTGATTTTGTCCTTTGACTGAGGAAGACCTGTTTGGAGATCTGTCACTAATATTTTCTACTTTAAAATGGCTACAGTAGCAGCAGCAGCTGGAGCATCTACACCACCACCACCACCACCAGCACCAAGAGGACCACCACAACATCACATTGGTGGTCAAGAAGAAGAGGAGGAGGAGGACGGGAGGAGGTGGCTGCCAGAAGACAATACCCCATATAGGCCAAAGCAGCACATTGCATGGGAGTTTTTTTCCATCCCAGAGGGCAAGAAGAAAGGGAATGCGCCAAAGGTGACTTGCCTAATCTGTGGCATTGAACTTTCGAGGGGGAACCCTAATCGGAAATATTCATTTGGTAATACCACCATGATTAGGCACATGCAGCGCAAGCATCCCAACAACTATGCTAGGGCAGAGGTGAGAGAACTTGCCTGTAACCCTCCCCAATCTTTATCCAGCACCTCCAAAAGAAAGCAACCCACTCTATCGGGACCAGAGACAAGCGAGATGATCCCTTGCATACAACCACGGTTTGGGGAATTCAGGATCACATGTATTTTTTGTGGTAAGACCATCACCTATGGTGAGCAGAGCATAAAGCTCATCCTCCTTGCTGGTGACAACCACAATTGCCCCAAAAAAGCATAATTTTTCTTGATTTTTTTCTGCTCCAGTTGAGCCGTTTACAATTCCCTGTTTTTTGTTTCTCCCCATAAAAATATCAAAAAATATATAAAATAGTTCATAAAAGCCAAAAAAAGTACAAAATATTCAATAAAACATTAAAAAAATATAAAACAACAAAAAGAAGAAAAAAAGAGTTCTTTTTAGAACTACCTCCAAGTTATAAAAAAAAAGGCTTCATTTTTAAAAAACTCTGTCATTCTTTTTTTCCCATGGTACACTCCCCGGTCCGCTCCCCGGTGCGCATACCGGGCGCTCCCCCGCGCAAATCGAAAAAAAAATGAGGTTTTTTTTGCTCCGCGGGGCCCTTTTATGGCTCCCACATCAAACCTAGGGGGTCAGGGGGGGTCTACCCTGCCCCCTTTTGCTCATTTCCTCCTTTGTTTTTGCCACCTCTTGTGTCTCGATCCTACCGAGACACAAGATGGTGGCCGCTCCGGACTGTTTGGAATGTTTACAGACACCTGAGAGCCAATCAGCTTTCCGCGCGCGAACTCGCGTATCGCCCTGGTTAGCGCCCCGGTGCGCGTACCGGGGTGCGCTTATAGATATATATTTTCTTTAACCTAAATTACTCAAAATCCACTGGAGCACATATCTTGAGACATAGCAAAGGCACATCGGGCTACCAGTCCCTACAATTTTGCAAAGTTTGGTGGAAATCCATTCAGCCATTCGGGCTAAAAGTGAGGTTGACCGCCCTATGGAAATTAACATGGGGAAAACACGTTTTGGGACCCCCCTTTTATCTCGGCCCCCGCTTGACGAATCCCCCCCAATCTTTCAGGGAAGGACTGGAGCGCCGCGAGGCAGATTTGAGGAAATTGTCAGGCAGATTCCTCAACCAGCGCCAAAGTTATTCCCAATAGAATGTTGCGATTTCCCTATTGAAAATAATCCTAACTATAACTACCTACTGGCGACCGCCAGTAGGTAATATATATATATATCAAAAATATTGGCCCTGCACCTACAGCTCTAGCGAACAGAAACCAATGCGAGTCCCAAAATTTCAGGCAAAGATGTTTTATTATCACCACAGCACAACGTTCTATATATTACCTACTGGCGATCGCCAGTAGGTGGTTATAGTTAGGACCTAGTTTCCATAGGAAACCCGCAACATTCTATTGGGAATAACTTTGGCGCCAGTGGATGAATCTTAGCGAATTTCTCAAAGAAGATGGCCCGTTCGGCTCCGCTTCTTCCCTGAAAGTCTTGGGTAAATTCGTGAAGCGGGGGCCGAGAAAAATGGGGGGTCCCAAAACGTGTTTTCCCCTTGTTAATTTCCATAGGACCTTTAGACACAACTACAGCACGAACCGCTGAACGGAATTGCACCAAATTTGGCAAAATGGTAGAGTCTGATTCACAGATCTCCCTTTTGCTTAAATGGTGTAAATCCTTCCAGTAGTTTCTGAGAAAATTAGAAGAAAAAAAAATATATAACTATAAGCGCACACAGTGCGCGCATCCGTGCATGCACTGTGCGCGATTTGGGTGTGCGCAAGCTGAATTCTGATTTGTTGTTTGACGTCTGTCAACATTTTAATCAGAGGAAACCAGAAAATGTTGACCGCCATTTTGTGTCGAAGGCAGAAGAGAGCCCAAAAAATAAGTGGAAAACGTGAAAAGGGGGCAGGGTAGAGACTTCCTAACCCCCTAGGCCTTCTCAGGGGGTCCCTGAAGGACCCCGAAGGCCAAAACATTTTTTTTTTAATTCCGAGGTGCGTGCACGGTGCTTGCACCTTTTGGCAGCCATTTTGTCAATCCGAGGAAGAAGAGAGCCAAAAACAAAAGTGGAGAACGTGAAAAGGGGGCAGGGTAGAGACTCCCTGACACCCTAGGCCTTCTCAGGGGGTCCCTGAAGTACCCCAAAGGGCCAAAAAAAACAACAACAAAAATCGCAAGGTGCGCGTACGTTGCGCGCACGCCGGAAAAAAAAGACCAAAAAAAATACAGTTAAATAACAAGTTTGAGAGTTTAAATGTTGGTTGTCTCTAAAAAGAGCCGTCGTGTTCATTTGCCCAAAGGTGTCATTTAAAAGCATTTCCAGACCTACCCCAGTCAAAGTGCCTAGGTCATTGCCACCACAGTGCACAATTATGAGGTCAGGGTATAGGAGATGCAAAAAGGATTTTACCAATGTCATCAATTGGTGACATCTCAATCCTCTCTGGCCAATCCACATAATATCTACATTTGTTAAATCAAGGTTGAGAAAGCATCTATTTGCTGCATACCTTTCACTCCAGAAAATATAACTGTGTCCTATAATCCACACTCTAAGCATCTTGAAGGGAGATCTGGTTGCACTCAGATGGGTTCAGGAAAAGAAATGGCAGTTTGAAAAGTAGGAGTTAAGAAAAAAATGTGGATGAGATTCAGTGCAAATGAAAAAAAAGAAGTGATTGGTGGTTTCTTAAAATTCAACATTGAAAACTAGGGTACATGCAACTATTTTTTAAAAAGAGAAATGCGACTGGTTGAGAAAAAGGCATTGAAAGGTACTTTGCAAAGGATAAGCTGGTTTATATAGAGGTCATACACTCTTGCAGGTTTGGTTTGCAACATTTGGTGATGAATTGTTCACCTGTGTGTTCAGTTAGGTGTTCTATAGAGTGTTACCTTAGAAACAGGCAGAGAGAGCTGTGGGGGATGGTTGTAGATTATGTGAGTTTGAAAGTGTAGAAATTTAGAACCAATTAAAATGTTAGTTTGGTTTTGAATTTGTGTGGGAAGAAATTGTATTGGTTATCTTCAAGAATATGAGTGGAAAATGAGAGGGAAGCTTCGTCATTCTATGACTCCAGTGACGGGTGCACAATTCAGAGATTCTGCTTAAGAAAATCTGGTGTGTGTTTGACACTGTTTTAAAACTACAAAAGAATTTTTAAAGGTGAGTTGTTAATTTGTAAGGGGATCTATGTTGTGCAGTTTAAGTTAATAAGAACAATGTGTTCTAATGTGGAAGCAGGAGTTTATTTGCATTGAGTGTAATTCTGAATTTGTCTGCTTTGGGAAAAACATTCTGATAGTGGTGAAAAATGTGGCAGAATTGTCCAAAGCAGCTTGTGTGTTAGGCCTCTGGATTCCCAAATAGTCTCCGTGCTGTGTAATGAAGATCCTGGGTGTGCTGTAGAAATTGCATAACAACTTTTTCAGTAGCATGTAGAAATTATTTCAGTGAATTTTCATTTCTACATTCTCAGTCCCACCTTGAGCTCCAGCATTGCTTGTATACCACTGCACTGTCCTAAAATGTGAAACAGGATTCCTAGCTAGACTTTTTTTCGCTGTAGTAA
Source organism: Lissotriton vulgaris (assembly GCF_964263255.1). Classification (NCBI taxonomy): domain Eukaryota; kingdom Metazoa; phylum Chordata; class Amphibia; order Caudata; family Salamandridae; genus Lissotriton; species Lissotriton vulgaris. Next base: position 1,501,432,621 of record NC_141691.1, read on the forward strand.
TCATTTTGGTGAATTGCAAGGCATACTGTCATGTGTCTAAGATCACAGTGTGAGTCAGGATTCATTTCAGAAAAATGTGGCAGAATATTTTGCTTAGTTGATGTGTTTTAAAATATGACAATAGATGTAGTCTTGGAGTGAGTTGTTTCTCAGGTTGTATGACGATCCATCGCCGACAATTATTTCGCAGGCGTTTACATTGCAGCACTTACATCGCATCGGCGATCACAGCGGCATTTTTTTCATCGAACGTTGTTGCAACGCAAATGCGGCCATGTAATTGGCCAGCGTTTCACATCGCCGACTTTACATCGCGCGACATTTACATCTATGTAATGGGTGTTTCTCGGCGGCAACAGCTTGACCCTTCTCCCTTCTCCGAGTTAGACCGTAGTGGAAAGCCACTATTCTGTGGCATGAATTCACAGCAGCGAACAAAAGTCCAGTTTCCAATGCTGCCTCCTTTAACAATAAAGACTGATATAGTGCCTTGAGCATCTTGTGTATTCTTAATCTGCTCACTCCTGCTCAAGTTAGTCTGCTTTAAAGCTACTCTTCTGAAAAAGCAGATCACCTGTCAGGGTAATGGAGTAACTTTAAGCACAGCGTGCAATGAAGGATTTACCTTGCTTGCATTGGGTCTGAGCTCGCTAATGATTAAAGCACTCTGAGAGGCAGTCCAGCTATTTCTGTGTTATGCGATGGGTGTTTCCCGTACTTGACAGAGAAATTTTGAAAAACATTTTTTTTTCAAATGTAAAGAGTCTATCATATGTTTCATGACATGTGTTGCCTGATTTACATCTTTTGATGTCTCGGCTCGAGGTTTGGCTCTTGGAGCCAAGTTCGGCCCTGGCTCGGCTCTCCACAAGGCCTTCTGTCCGCGCCAGAAATGTAGTAAATGACATGGGAGAGAGAGGACGGGTAGAGGTGATCCTACAGGGCAGCAGTGTGAGGTGGTGCACAGGGGCAGAGGTGTGACAGACAGTGAAAGGTGGGTTCAGATGTAAGAGGGGTCTACAGGTGGATTAACAGAAGAGACACAGGTTTATGAGGGAAGAGGAAACAAGAGGTGGGACAAGAAGATGTTTGTGGGGTCAGAAGTGAGAGGAGACAGCCGAGGAGGGTCAGAGGTGAGATGGGACGGTGGGAAGAGAGGGGCAAGAGGGCAGACAGGGCTGGGGGCAGGACAGGACAGGAGAGGGAGATGAGTGCCAGAGGAGACCGGGAACAACAATGGGCAGACAGACAGAGACGTGGGTGGGGTCAGAAGTGAGAGGAGACATCCGAGGAGGGGTGATCAGAAGGCTATAGGTGAGATGGGACAGCGGGTGGAGGTGGACTACAGGAGGCTGTGAGGGCGAGAGGTGAGACAGACCAATGAGGAGGGACGAAGGATAACCTGGACTGAAGGGAAGGCGGCCAGATCACAAGGTGAGATGGGGCTGTGGGAATAGTGGGCGGGAGGTGAGGTGAACTACTGTGTAAGAGGAGTCCGAGGAGACACACTCTGTGAGGAAGGGGTCAGAGGTGCCACTAACCTTCAGGAGGGCAGTGCCAGGAGGTGGGATAGGATTGGGGTGAGGTGGGTCACAGGAGCAAGAGAGTGGGGGAGTGGGACTAGAGGTGAGGGGATAGTGGTGGAAGGCAGCTGTAGGAGAATCAGGGAAAGTGGGCAGCTTGCAATGCACACCTCTAAGGGAGAGGGTGTCTCTCTGTGACATGTGGTAACTGGGGAGGGGGACGGGGGGGGGGAGAGAAAATGCTGAGGGGAGGAGTGGATTTGGAGATAGGGCAGTTGGGATGGTGGTGCAAAGCAGCTACAGAGGAAAGATGGCCAGACGTGAGGTAGGACAGCAGGAGGCAGGGGACAGATGACAAGTGACATAGTGGGGATGGGGGCCAGAGTTGAGATGAGACAGTGAGGTAAGAGGGGCAGAGGTGTGTTGGGACCGTCGGGATAGAGGTGAGCTGGGGATGCAGGTGGAGAGAGGCCCATAGGTGGGACATGACATTGGCTAAGTGGGATCAAAAGTGACACTAGATAGTAGAAACATTTGAAGAACACCCATACACCCATCCATCTTTTGTATGTCCACCCATACACCCATCCATCCATCCATCCATCCATACCCCAGCACCCATCCATGCATCCATCTGCCCATACACCCATCCATCCATCTATCCGCCAGCACCCATCCATCCATCTGCCAGCACCTATCCATGCATCCATCCACCCATACACCCATCCATCCATCCATCCCCCAGCACCCATCCATGCATCCATCCACCCATACATCCATCCATCCCCCAGCACCCATCCATGCATCCATCCATCCATACACCAAGCCATCCATCCCCCAGCACCCATCCATGCATCCAACCACCCATACACCCATCCATCCATCCATCCATACCCCAGCACCCATCCATGCATCCATCCACACACCCATCCATCCATCCGCCAGCACCCATCCATGCATCCATCCACCCATACACCCATCCATCAACCAGCACCCCTCCATGCATCCATCTACCCATCCACCCATCCATCCCCCAGCACCCGCCCATGCATCCATACACCCATACACCCATCCATCCCATCCATCCATCCATCCATCCCCCAGCACCGGCCCATGCATCCATACACCCATACACCCTTCCATCCATCCGCCAGCACCCATCCATGCATCCATCCATCATTAATAGTGCCATTTTAGCCTAGCATTTTAATGTAATCCGTGAAATTTCTGTTGCAAATTTATAGTAGCAGTGCTAAGAAGTGCTGGTATTCTCCTGTTAAAGCCGAAAGCCAGTACTTTCCGTTTCATATTAAAGAAGTGCAGGTTCTCTGTACCGAGGTCCAGTTTTGCTTCCTTGCACCACAGGGCTCGTGGCATCCTTCGTAGGTCAGTGCAGCAGTTACCCTTTCTATTCTATGATTACTGTTTCACGTGGGGCTGGGCCTCGGCTGTCGCTGCTGTGCACAGCCCCACAAGAGGACATTTCACAAGAGGACATTTAGAGCAAGAGCAGGAAATGCTAACTCTACCCTTGTCCAGCGCGAGCAGAGGCAGTTCAGAATGGCAGCTGTGTAAGCCTGACACCATGTGGTGATATTAGTTTATGATGTGTTCATTGAGATTTGCATGATTCATATACCCCGTATTCAGCTGTTTGCTTTTGTTTTTCTGTATTCTCGTGCCATTGAATTTACTGTTAGAAAAGCCCGTTTCTGTAGCGTTCTAATGCCACCTTAACATCGCATGCGTTGTAATTGCATGCGATGTTAATGGCCTTGCGCCCTCGTAGCATGCATGGTAATAGCATGCGATGTGAACGACCATACGATGTCAAAGTGGCGGTGCGATAGCACCGCAATGTTTTGACTCCGATGTGTTGGGTGTTTCCCGTTTCTCATGACAGTTGGTGCTATAAAGTCCAAAGCAGCATGTGTGCTAGACCTCTGGATTCCCAAATTGTCTCCATGCTGTGTAATGAAGATCCTGTGTGTGCTGTAGAAATTGCATACCAACTTTTTCAGTCGCATGTAGAAATTATTTCACTGAATTTTCATTTCAACATTCTCAGTCCCACCTTGAGCTCCTACATTGCTTGTACAGTACTGCACGGGAAACAACCTTTACAACACAACTTTTACAACGCACCACCATTACAACGATTCTTTTAAAAAGCAATATCTATTACATAGCATGCCATTACAATGGAACCATCACAACGCATGACACTACAACGCATACCCTTACAATGCATGTCATTACAACGCAGTAATTACAACGCATGCCATTATAACGCATACCGTTATCATCCAACACTTACCCTACTGTTGCAGCCCCTGGAGTTAGAATAGTAATTTTTACTCCTACACTATCCAATACTTACTATACATGTAATGGAATGTTATGCATTGTAATGGTATGCGTTGTAAAGGTAGTATGTGTTGTAATGGAATGTGTTGTATATGTATTTAAAAAAAATGTTCTAATGATATGTGTTGTAATGAAATGAGTTGTAATGGATGTTGCGTTGTAAAAAATGCGTTGTAAAGGTGTGCGTTGTGAAAGTATTTGTTGAAACGTAATACAACCCCACTGCACAGTCCTAAAATCTGAAACAGCACTCCCAGTAAGACTCTATTTCACTGTTGTAATCATTTTACAGAATTGCAAGGCATACTGTCATGTGTCTAAGATCACAGTGTGAGTCAGAATTCATTTCAGAAAAATGTGGCAGAATAATCTGCTTAGTTGATTTGTTTTAAAATATGGCTAAAGATGTTGTCATGGAGTGAGTTGTTCCTTATGACAGTTAGTGCTATAAAGTAAAAAGCAGCATGTGTGCTAGGCCTCTGAATTCCCAAATAGTATCCTTATTGTATAATAAAGATCCTGGGGGTTGTATGACGTTACAACGTATACTATTACAACGGAGACCTTAAAAACGCATTTTTTACAACGCAACATCCATTACAACTCATTTCATTACAATGCATATCATTACAATAAATTATTCCATTACAACGCATACTACCTTTACAACGCATACCATTACAACGCATAACATTAGATTGCATGTATGGTAAGTATTGAATAGCCTTTACAATGCAACTTTTACAAGGCACTTTCATTACAACAAAACTTTTACAATGCAACAATGCAACATCTATTACATAGTATGCTATTACAACAGAACCATTACAACGCATGACACTACAATGCATACCATTATAATGCATGTCATTACCACTCAGTCATTACAACGCATACCATTATAACGCATACCATTACCATCCAACACTTACCCTACTGTTGCACCTACTGGGGTTAGATTAGTAATTTTTACTCCTACACTATCCAATACTTACCATACATGCAATCTAATGTTATGCGTTGTAATGATATGCATTGTAAACGTAGTATGCGTTGTAATGGAATGCATTGTAATGGTATGCGTTGTAGAAATGCCATTGTAATTCTCTCTGTAGCATGCAGAAATCAATTCAGTGAATTGCAAGGGATATTTTGATTTCTCTATAAAAAAATGTGAGTCAGTGTGTTTTTAGGAATATTGCGATAGAATTACTTGCTTGATGCATGTATTAACAGATATGAGAATACATGTCCTTATGGAGTGAGTCAGGCTTTAGGATATACAATGCTTTATACTCCTAGCCCTTACATGATACCATAAACTGCCCAAACACAACTGCATTGTTCTTAACTTTGAATTATCAGTCCCACATTGAACCTCTACAGTGCTTGAACATCACTACACTGTCCTAAACCCTGAAATACTATCCATAGCAAAATCTGCTGGACTCTTTCAACACTACTGCACTGCTATAAACCCCAAAACATACTTTTCAGAAAATGTCCCTATAATGTTCAAACACCACTGCACTGTCCTAAACCCAGAAACAGCACTCCCTACTTGATCTCCTACAGTGCCCAAACTCTGTTGCTGTGCCTTATAATTACTTATGGAGTGAACAAGACTTAACAACATATAGCGTCTCTAACTACTATGTAGTATGCTAGTACTAGTCTATAATTGTTAAAAAATGAAGTACATTTTTTTTCTTCACAACAGATTTCAATTATCTGCAGAAAGAAAAAACAATATGCCGACTAAGACAGAGAGAGAAAAAGATATAAACAGGCTTTCATTTCCAAGAAAAAAGATGTACAAGATTTATCTAAAGAGCCATGTCTGGTAAAAGCAAAGAAAGCTTCTAGTAAGTCAACAAATGATTTTATTAGGAAAATAACACAATTTAAAAAAACTGTGGACAACCAGGAAAAAAAAAATCTGTAACTACAAAGAAAAATAAGAAAAAATTTAAAAATAATGGAACAATATGTGAGAAACATAGGCCCACATGCATCATCCCGGGATTTTGCGAGTTCTAAAGTGCGAAAAATAGCGATTTGCATTTTAGAATTCGCAAAACGGGATGCATGATTATTTTCGGTAAATTTATGCGATTGGGTAAAAATCGCAATTTTTACCGAATCGCATAAATTACCGAAATACAATTTGCAAATTCGCTATTCCCATTGGTTCCTATGGGCCAAAAGGCCCATAGGAAGCAATGGGAAGGAATTAGCAAATTGCGATTTTCACTCTGAAAATCGCAATTTGTTAATGCATTTCATGGGTGCAGGGGCGGTCCAGAGGACCCCCCATGCACCCCTGAAATGTATTTTTCGCTTCATGTTTCACACACACATGTCCTAAGGACATGTGTGTCCGTAACATGAATGTGGAAAGGGGCGACCACTCGGTCCCCCCGAACGTATGGTGGAGTACCCCGATCTCCCCGGGAAACCATTTTGGGTGGGAGGCGTGTCCCGGCTGGTATGCCCGAAGCGGCGTAGCTGGGGCGCGCCTTTTCCCGCCCAAGAAGGGGTTGTCCTAGACACCAACACCGCCAGCCACGCCCGGGGGGCGGATTGGAGGAGGGTCTACGCCCGCCTGACGAAGGATAAAAGGAGCGACAAGCCAAGGAAGCATCCTCTTGTTCCTGTGCTCTGAATCTGCACCCCCGCGTTGCACGTGAGCTCGAGAAGGAACGAAGAGCCAATTTTGAAATTTGTAATTTCTCTTTTTTCTCTTCTAGCGCTGCAAGTCTTGTCCAGGACCTTCCTTATACGTGAGGAGAATGCCGGGCAAAAGGGTCGCAAAGAAAGTTAGCACCGACCAAATGCTCCGTATGCTGATGAAAGACATGGCGGAGATGAAGAGGAAAATGGCGGCCAGGGATGGTACAGGACGACCAAAAAGAACCATCCCAGGGGCGGTCCCTGCCGGGAGAAGAAAGAGGGCCAGGAACGGGGCAAATGAAGACGAGGTCCCAGTTCCGGAGGCTCCCCCGGCGAGCCCTCCCAGACCGGTGGAGGCTCCCGTGCCGGTTCCCGTCGAGGGGCAGCCGATCCCTGTGGTGGTTACCCCGGTGAACGAGGGGGACATGCCCCCGGAGTTGGCCGCCCAGCTGGCAGCATGGTTGGGTAGTAACAGCGTGGGTTCCGTTGCTCCAGGAGACACGGCCGAGGAGGCCAAGCAATTAATGAGGCAGTTGCGGCAATCATGGGAGGCCGCAAAACCACCTTGTCCTTTTGTTTCCCCGCAGGCGCCCGTGGGTCAACCAGGATCAGGCGTTGGTACGGCGGGGTCGACAGTTACAGCGGCAGCTTCAGGTAAGCCATTGCCGATGGTTGGGGACGGATCGGTACCTTCGAGGAGGGAAAAAATTGTGCAGCATATCCCGAAGGAGGTAAAGGAGAGGATATGGGCAGATAAATATGTAAACATATTTTCCTTGTTGACCGATCACTACGAAATCGAGCATGTAAAAACCCAGAAAGAGTTTCTGCATCCAAGTGTGTGGCGAGCCAGGATGGCCGGTTTTAGAGTCGATGAATCGATAGGCAATTGGGGCAGAGCGTTCGGAATGTTCACTGCAATTATGGGGGAACGTAGGCCCGATTTGTTGAGGGAATTGGCTGTGTATCAGACACGTATCATGGGTTTTTATGAAACGTATGGAGGAAATCAATGGTTTGCCTATGATAATATATTTCGTAAATCCAAGGAACATGATTCATCCCTGACATGGGATTGTTTTGACTCCATTTCATGGCAAAATATGGAAATGGGGAAGTCACCAGCATTGGGGGGTGAGATGGCCGGGTATTCCCGCCATTCGTCAGGGACGCCCTTTAGAGCAAGTTCCAGCAATGACCGGAACTCAAGGACTAGCGGCAGCACAGGGAAAAAAGGGGTCTGCTGGAGCTTTAACAGGGGCAAATGTACTAGGCCTCAGGGTTCTTGTAAATTCAGGCACGAATGTTCGGGGTGTGGCCAGTCCTCCCATCCGGAGAATACGTGCAGAGCCAAGACTAGTGATACGGGGAGTAGGGGTAGCGCCAAACAGGTCTGAAATGGTCCAGGGGGCGCCGCTACCGACCCCGGTTGATATCCCTTGTCCCGGTGGAACTCCCTTCCTCTTTCTATGCGTTCGATCCCTATTTTTTCTCATTTCCGTAAAGCGCTGAAAACTTTTCTGTTTGCCCTGGCCTACCCCTGCTAAACCTCCTGGCCCTGTCTGTTCGGTTCTTCAGAGCTCCCAGCGCCAGGAAGCCGTTTGGCCATCGTGCGCTCTACAAATATTTTTCATTCATTCATTCATCATGGCAATGATCCCTTGGCTAAACGAATACCCAGATCATATCTCCGCTGGGGTGTTGCGAGATGGTTTCTCATATGGTTTCCGCATCCCGGCGGGGGATTTTCAGGGTGAAGCACAATGTAAGAATCAACTATCGGTGCAGCAGAATGCGGCGGTGGTGCAAGCAAAGATTGGTAAAGAGGTGGCCCGAGGTCGGGTTGCTGGACCATATGATAACCCGCCAGTTGCTAATTTTGTTTGTTCACCCCTCGGTGTAGTCCCCAAAAAAGATCCGGGGGAATTCAGGTTGATACATAATTTGTCAGCTCCAAGGGGTCTTTCGGTGAACGATGCGATTGACCCGGGAGTTTGTTCGGTGCGGTACGCATCTTTCGATGAGGCCATCGCCATTTTGAATCGCCTAGGGCCCGGAGCGCTGATGGCTAAATCAGATATCGAGTCAGCGTTCCGGTTGCTCCCGGTACACCCAGACGATCAGCGTCTCCTTGGTTTCATGTTTCAGGGTCGCTATTACATGGATAAATGTATGCCAATGGGTTGCTCCATCTCTTGTGTCTAAGGACATGTGTGTCCGTAACATGAATGTTGAAAAAATGCATTTTCAGCGTTTTAAACACTTTTTGCAAATTTACCGAGTGGTTCAACCACTCTGTAAATTTGACCCCCTAATTGCGATTTCGCAATTTTAAAAGTAATCATGCATTGCTTTTAAGAAATCGCAAATTTGCGATTTCTTAAAAGCAATCGCAATTTCTAAAATTGCTTGATGCATCCAAAAAAGCATTTTTGGAATCGCAAACGGCCGATTTTAAGGAATCGCACCGTTTGCAACTCCAAAAATGCTTGATGCATGTGGGCCATAGTCTTTATAGTAATAGACGAAAAAATCTGGGATTCGTAAGTGAATGTTTCATAACAGAGTTGTTGTACATTTATTAAAAATATTAAAGAATTGTAAAAGAAAAACAGCTTTTTATGAGAAAAAAACCAAATAGAGACAATTGTTGACAAAGTTTTGAATTGAAAAAAGATTGTTTGTTTTAGTAATCAATAGGATTCGAACACTAAATAAGCTAATTAATGTTGTGAAGGTCAAAAGTAAGTGGAAAAGACTAATTAATAGAACTAATTTTTGTAATGTTCTTTCTGGAGAATGGAAACATAGTTCAAGTGGTGAGTCATTTTTAAATGAAGAGAGATACTTTCAGAGTAACGAATTGTTGCATGCAGTTGACACCAGTGGTCGAGCTTATGAGGTTAAGAATGGTAGTCCGATTGAAAAACAGAAAATTGTCCCTAGGAATGCATAAGAGGTGTTAGCTGATGAAGTTTTAGGGAGATGTCCTAAGGCTCCAGTGTACACTTGTAGTTGTAGTAGCATTTGTAGTGTACGACAGATTCAATTGATTTTTTTCGCAATTGTTTACGTAAGTATACTTAGAAAAGTGTTAAACAGAAAATTAAGATATTGCAAGAATTAGACCCCTACAGCGTAAGAGAAAAAAAGGGTTTGCAAGGTCATTCTTTGGCTTGTCTTTCTAAAAAAGTATGTCAGAGTGTTTTTCACCATTTTAGGATGTTAGCAGTGCATCATACTGTAATGAGGAAATTAGTGAGAAGGTTGTATTACGCGAAAAGTCCAGCACTAATGTTAAACAAGTTGAACAGTGCTCTTTTGCATGGATCTGTGTTAGATGTGATAAACATTTGTGAAGAAATTGAAGTTAGTTACTTTGGTCCAGAAGAAGAAAGTGCAGAAACAGATATTTTAATGGAGGGCAATGTGGAAGAAAATTACAGAATTTTAGAACAGAAAACTTTGAGCAAGAAATTCAAGGTTTAAGGTCATTTCTGGTGAAAGGTCAAACTTTTCTTGCATTTTTTGTAGACAAATTCATTATAAAAATCAGACCAGGTTAGTTCATCTATATTTAAAAAGTGAAAAGGAGAATAATAATGAGTGGAAGGAATTTGCAACTTATTTGTTGGTAGAGAATTGTTTTGATTTTGGTACTGATCAACGTATTTGTAAATATTGTTATAATAAATTAGATGAAAATAGGATGCCTGCTAGAGCTGTTCATAATAATCTTGAGTTGGTTAATATTCCTTCTGAACTGATACATTTAAATACTTATGAGTCTATTCTCATTCAATGTGTTCATCCCTTTCAGGCTATTGTTCGCATGGAGCCTAAGACAGGGAAATTGCATTCTTCAGATTTACAGAGAGGATTAAAGGGAAGAGTTGTATATTTGCCACTAAATTTAAAGAAAAATATTGAAATAATTAGTGTAGAAAAAGTGGAAGAGGAAACTCTAGTTATTCTAGTTAATGGCGTTCCCACGAAGAGTAAGAAAATTTGGCAAGAATTAGTAGATGTTAGGAAAGTGAAAAAGGCACGTTGTATTTGGTAAAAAATAATCAATACTATAAAAAGTATATGTAGATGAAGAGGAAACAACTGTAGAAGAGGAACGTGATTTGCCAACTGCACAAATTGAAAAAGTAGTGTCCAGAACTGAAGAAATTTATGAACATTATAGTGAGCATCCACTTCACTCTAAAGAAGTGATGGGGAATACTATTGAGTTATTTCAAATGAAGGAAGCGAAAGGAAGTCCCATTAGTGTATGGGAAGAAAGCTTAGAAGCTAGTTTCTTCCCTCAATTATTTCCAACAGGCAAAGGTGGACGATATGATGAACGACCTGTGCAGATTACTGCATCTGAATACCGGACTTCAAGAATATATGCAGAAGATCCAAGGTTTCGGCAATGTATTCCATATTTGTTTTATCTTCTGTTTGAGAGTGACTTGTCTGGACTTTCTGATGCAGATAACCTTATACTGAAAAGTGGAGTACATTTGCAAAATGTTTCGACAAAGGACTTTATGGATAAAGTCCAACAGAAAGATACTGTTTTGGAATCTCAGCTAATTAATCTCATGGCATGTCAGCATGGTACTAATGAGTATTGGTAGCGTCGTCGTGGGGAATTGAAATGTATGCTTAGAAATTTAGGAACTCCTACATGGTTCCTTACTCTAAGCTGTGTAGAGTATGCTTGGGAAGATTTACTTCAATTTCTTCGAGAGGCAAATGCTAACATAGAAAATATAGAATACAAGACACCTGGAGAACTGTGCTCTTTGGATCCAGTAAATGTATGCAGGTATTTCAATCAAAGATTTGAAGCTATGATGTCTTTTATCTCACATACAAAAAAAATCCTCCTCTTGGAGAGGGTCTGGATTTCTTTTGGAGAAAGGAGTATCAAGCAAGAGGTGCTCCTCACATACATATGCTGCTATGGATCAAAGATGCCCCTAAATTTGGAACAAATTCAGATGACACAGTGATGAGTTTTATTGAACAATATTCTACATGTGCTGCACCCAAAAGTACAGTAGAAAAGAATTTAAGAAATCAAGTCTTACGTTTTCAAACCCATCGTTGTGGAAAATACTGTAGTCGAAGCACAAATCTAAGGATAAGTTCTACACAAAATGTCGATTTGCATTTCCACGTCCAGTATTATCAAAAGGAAGAGTGAGCAATTTTATGTCATCTTTGCGACATACTCTCACAAGAAAATCACCGAAAAATACCTACAACTTAAAAAGAAATGAAGAGTCAAAATACATAAATGACTATAACCCAGTCATTTTGTCTATGTGTAATGCTAACATGGATATTCAATATGTTGCAGACAACTCCATTGCAGTGGCTCGATATGTAACATCTTATATTACTAAATCTGAAAAGATGGAACTAAAGGAAATATAGGAAGAAATTTCTCATGAAAAGAGCCTAAGTAAGAAATTGTACAGCTACAGTTTGAAGATGTTGTCTCATCTAGAAATCGGAGCATATGAATGTTCAGATCGTTTATCATCTGCAAATCTATTCTCCAAATCTAGAACAATCATTTGGATGAGTTTAGGTCTTACAAGAACACGGAACCGAGTTTTGAAATCTGTACAAGAAATTGAGTATTTAGCAGAGAAAGAACCAAACAGTACAGATATTTTGAAGACAAATATGTTGGATACATACTATCCAAATAGAAGTAATCATCTTGAGAACATTTGTCTTTATGAAGTACTGCAAACTTATACTTTTAAGAGAAATATTACAGAAGATATCAATAAAGGAGTATATGCTGTGATTGGATCTGAAGGATGTTTAGTGAAACAAAGAAAAGGACATTTGATAAATCACCAAAAACTGAGTTGCGAAACACCTGACAAAAGGGAATTTTACTATTTAGCTCTTTTGCAACTCTTTAAGCCATGATGAACAGAATTAGAACTACTTGGAGATTTCGACAGTTATGAAGAATCATTCAACGCAACAAAAAATACTATAGAATGTTCTGCATTTCAAAATTATCTGAAAATGTTGAATGACGAAATACAGCAAGAAGTTACAATTGCAGCAAAGATTTCCAGAGACAGTTCTCCAGACAGTCAAAGTTCTCCGTGATTGAGTCAAGATCCACTAGGAGAACCAATTATCCAAAATGAAGCAGCAACTGCCATGGATGAGGTGGAAAGAGCAATGCAACAAGTTCAAGAGGATGTAATAAACTTAGAAGAATTGGAGAAACAACTAAATGTTGAACAAAAACAAATATACGATCAAGTGACAGAACAGATTGAACATGGTTATATCATGGGAAACAAGCGTGCTCAGGTACGTCATTCAAACCTGTCCGACTGTACGTGAGTGGAGAAGCAGGAACTGGAAAAAGTTTTCTAATTAAAGCAATTGCATCTTATCTACAGAAAAAAACTGAGTCGCCACTGTCTTGTGTTGTGACTGCTCCAACTGGATTGGCAGCACATAACATTAGAGGGATTACTTTACATCGTTTATTGATGCTGCCAGTAGAACATGAAAATGAATTGGAATACCACAAGCTATCCGGAGAAGCTTGTTGTGAAGTTTCTAGAGTCTTGAAAAAAATGAAACTTCTCATTATTGATGAGGTAAGCATGGTATCAAATGTAAGGCTTGCCTTTGTGCATTTAAGAATGCAACAAATCCTTAAAACAGAGTATGATGTGTTATTTGGAGGGAAACATGTCATAGTTTTTGGAGATCTACTACAACTAACTCCTGTGAAAGGACAGCCAGTATTTAACCCCTTCCATGCTCATGAAGGAATGGTTCCGTCATGAGCGTCGGTTGGCCTGTGCTCATGACGGAACTGTTCCGTCATGGTTCCATAGGCCCAATGGAACATTCAGCACAGCGCAGGAATTTGCGCCGCGCTGAACGGGTTAAAACAGTTATACATGACGACACCAGAAAGTGCCTGGGAAGCAATGTAAATGTAAATATTTGGTCATATTTCAAATATTCAGAACTCATTACAAATATGCGACAGGCAAAGGACACTGATTTTAAAAGTATTCTTGAAGATAAAAGAATTGGAAAAGTGAGTGAACATGGCAAAGAAGCTTTACAGGCATGATTACTTACACATTTGTTTCCAAACAAAAATATTCTCCCAGAGAATATATATAGAGAAATTGCTGAAAAGAAATAAATGATATGTTTGATGCCAACTCTGAAAGAATGTACAATATTCAATAAAAAAATGCGAAAGTTAGAAAATAAAAAAATTATAAAACTAGAAGCTATTGATAGAATAGAGCATGAAGGAGCTACTATTATTTTGTCAGAAAAGTTGAAGTCAAAATTGGATTCCTTATAGAAATCAATATCTAAAACTGCTGGTTTAGAAAAGAATCTATATGCAAGAATAAATTGTCGGATAATTTTACAACGTAATTTACATGTGGAAAGAGGTTTAGTAAATGGAGCAAAGGGTAATGTTGTTGATTTTGTGAATTACCCAAATAGAGAAGACATTGAATTTTTGAAAATCAAATTTGATGAAATTGAAGCAGTACAACAATTGAGTCGTTGTTCAGCTCGATTTTTGCTTGTAAAAGATTTGTATGTCCGCCGAAAACAGTTTCCTGTTTGTTTGGCATATGCAGTGACTATTCATAAATCTCAAGGTTTAAGTGTAGATAGTGCTTTGGTGAATATTGGAAGTACTGTATTTAAAGAGGGAATGGCATATGTTGCTTTATCTCGAATCAGAATTTTATCGTGATTATATCTGATTGATTTCGATGACACAAAGATTAGTGCAGATGTAAATTGTGTGAGAGAGTATAATAGGTTAAGAAGAGAACATGCTCCCAATTTAACTCAATATCCAGTATTTGAAAAGCATATGGTAAAGCGAAAAATTGTAGCGATGTTGCCGAGAAAAGAAAAAAATTAGATGAACCAGTAATAGTAAGCAAAAAGAAAAAAGATTCTATTGAAGAGGTTGTTGGTTTTCAGTTTGAGAACAGTTCTGGTATCAACTGCTATGCTAATGTAGTGGTTAATGTTGTTTTTTTTCTCGAAACTTTACTACAGCAAATTGTTGAAAATCGGGACAAAAGATTTTGTTCATTGTTGAATTCTGTGTTTGAGAAATGTAGTAGGGATAAAACTAAAATAGAAAGTGTTTCTGAGATTCGAAATGTTTTAGACATATGCTCTGGTTTAAATCAATTTTCACAGAATATTCAGCAAGATTGTCAGGAATTTCTAATGTATATGCTTGTTGTATTGCAAGATGAAGGTATAGAAATTGATAATCTTTTTGGCCTTTCTTATAAATGGCAACATGATTGTGACAATTGTTCGTTTTCAAGTAGTACTAAAATAGACACTGAAAGATTTATATATTTGACTTTACCAGACTGCGAGTCAGTGTCTTTTA
Source organism: Lissotriton vulgaris (assembly GCF_964263255.1). NCBI lineage: Eukaryota > Metazoa > Chordata > Amphibia > Caudata > Salamandridae > Lissotriton > Lissotriton vulgaris. Next base: position 1,501,447,627 of record NC_141691.1, read on the forward strand.
ATAATCTAGTTTGAGGAGGAAATCAAAACATGGGGGCCGATTATGATGGCGGACGGACCTAAGTCTGTTCGCCACCATAGAGTAGGAGGGAACCTCCGCATGGCCTGCGGAGTTCCCTCCTGTGCAATTAGGATGTGACCGCCACCCTGGCGGTCACATCCTCTATTTTTACCATTGCGGTGGGTGCGGCTTCAAGCTGCATCCGCCGCAATGGTAAAAATGCATACATTGCATTTGAATGCAGAAAGCGGCAGGCACCATGGGGTGCCTGCCGATTTCTGCATACAAATGCAGGGGGGTACCATAGGTACCCCCCCATGTGCACCCCCCATCCCCCTTCACCCGGGGGCCCGCAAATGGCCCCTGCAGTGAAGTTACACATGCTTTTCCACGGCCGAAAACCCGCTGCGGAAAAGCATTTGAAACAGCCCATCCTAATATGGCTGACGGTGTCTGAGAGACACAATCACCATATTAGAGCTTTTCCACCGCGGTTGTAAGCCAACCGTGGTGGAAAAGCTGCGGATGGAAACCAGGACCCACCAGCCATCCTAATGTGGTGGTGGGTCTTTGGTGGGTCCGCTGTGGTTTTTCCGCATCCTCCGGGCCGGCGGTGACTTCCGCCGGCCCGGAGGATGCGGAAAAACCGCAATCGTAATAGGCCCCAGGGTCTGTCCCCAATGTAACTCTCAAATGGTATCAACATTATTTATACAAAGATATTGACAGTATGTAATTTTAATGCTGCAATGATGCAGACCTGATGGAAAAAAACTGACAACTTTAATAACAAAATTTGTGGCTTCTCAACTATCAATATCAGGAAGAACATTTGTAACTGTAGCGATTATTTTCCATGATGGTCCTTCTACAACATCCGGACATTACACTGCTTATTTAAAATGTACGAAAGGCTGGACTCATTGTAATGATACTCAATTGATTTTTAAACAACGTTTGCCTTATGACTTACCAAATTCTTATCTAGTGTTTTTATAACCCAAGTTTTAGGGAAAATAATTTGCCTGGGAAAATTACTGCTGTTAAGAAAGGGTAGTCTGGTGTTGAAAAGTGCTCTCACAGTGAGGATGATGTGGTTCAAAAAATTCTTAAAGTTGACGTACAGGTAGTGTAAGTGTATCAGATAATGAGGTATTTGGCTATCAAATGAGATGTGGATCATCAGTGAGGCAGAGGCGTTTTAGATTTGTTGTAGTTGTAGGAGATGGTACAAATATTTTTAATTCCTTTGTAGAGGTTTTTTTAATGGTATACAGCTCCTTGCTAAGATAAAGGATGAGCAGAGTGTGATCAACATACCAGAAGACGTTGAGGTTCTCATAGCATGCTAGTTGTTTAAGGTTCTATGTACATGATAAATAGCATCAGGTGGAGTTTTAACCTTTGTTAGATGCTACAAAAGATGTTGGTGCTTTTGATTCAGAAGGTTGGGAAAAGGATGCTTAAGAGTTCTACTAAGTAACTTCCAAATTAAGGATTTCACACATACTATTTGGCCATGAGGAATGATATGTGAAACAAAAAAATGACTATTTTGGGTAAATGTTGTTGGCATATGTTTCTACATTAGTTTATTTAGAGTGTATATCAAAGAAGTAAAAATATTTTGTTACTTTGGGATTATTGAGAATATTTCTTACTTACGTAAAAAATTGTTGTTCGAAAAGGACATTCAAGATATGTTTTTTTCTAATTGTTATATTTGTAATGAAAATGTTGAATGGGTTTTTTAAAGGCAATCTTATTGATTGTCTTTTTTGGGACCGCTGTTATATGATGAGTACTATTGAATTCACTGTTTTCAGTGAAATTCAATTTATTCTGAGAACAGCAAAATAAAATATATAACATATTGCACATATTATTTTGTGTTCTGAAATATATATTATAACTCAATTTTTTTCCTTCTCTTCCACAGATACTATATGTATTTAAAATAAATTATTAACTTTTCATTACTTATAAGGTAAACATGTCAAACAAAAAAAACGTTTCAACAGTCTCTTACTTCTGTTTCCCTCTTTCCCTTTCTTTTCGCTCACTCCCTTACTCCCCTTCCTTTACTCATCTAACTCCCCTTCTCTCACTCTCCTTACTCCCCTTCATTCACCATTACACTCCTTCTCTCACCATTAGTACCCTTCCCTCACCCTCACTCACCTTCTCCTTTTCCCTCTTTCCCTCTGTGTGCATCACTTCTCTTTCCTTTCTTCCTTCATCACTACTCTTTCTTGTTCTATCCCTCACTCTCTTCTCCCTCCCTCCTCACTCTCTTTCCTTCTCACCATCCCTTACTTGGTCATACCCCTTCCCTCACCCTTATATCCTTCCCTCACTGTCACTGCCTCTCACTAAATCTCAATACTTTTTCCCCCACTTCATGTTCTCCTTTCTGTGCATCACTCCCATTCCTTTTTTCCTACTCACATTCCCTCACTCCCACTCACTCTCTTTCACGTACTCCATCCACTCACTCTCTTTCACTTACTCCATCCAACAATACCTTTCTCTTATTTCCCTTTCCTCATTCCCGTTTAGTAACTCTCATTCCTTTAGTCTCTCACTCCCCTTCACTCCATTTCTCTCTCCCTTTGGCTCACTCAATCTAACCTCTTCACTCCCTGTCACTCACTTGCTCTCCCTCTCTTTCTCTCTCACTCTCTCCCTCTCTCTCTCTCCCTCACCATTCCTTTCTTTCCCTTTCTGTTTCCTTCACTCCTACTTTCTTTTGTATTGTGAAATATATATTATAACTACATTTTTTCTTGTCTTCCACAGATACTATATTTATAAAAAAATGTATTGATAACTTGTCATTATTTATAAGGTAAGTATGACAAACAAAAAATACCTTTTAATCACTCTCTTACTTCTCTTTCTTTTTTTCCTTTCTTCAAACTCTCTATTACTCACCTTCCTTTTCTTCATCTTACTCCTCTTTCCTCATTCTCCCTACTCCCCTTCATTCACCTTTACACTCCTTCTCTCACCATCAGTACTCTTCCTTCAACCTCACTCACCTTGACCAACCCCCTCTTTCCCCTCTCTGTTTCTCACTTCTCTTTCCTATCTTCCTCCATCACTACCCTTGTCTTGCTGTATCGCTCAGTGTCTTCTCACTCTCCCATTACTCTCTTTCCTTCACATCATCTCTCACTCTCTAACATTCATTCACTCCTCTTTCCTCACTCCCTCACTCCATCTCACTTACTCCCCTTCGTGTATTACTTCCCTCACTTTTTTTTCATCCATTTTTCTCTCCCTGTCTCCCTCTGTGTCACTCACTCTAACTGCCTCACTCCTTATCAGTTCTTTGCTCTCCCTCTCTCTCATTCTGTCCCTCTGTCTCCCTTACCCTTAAACTCATTTCTTCCCTCTTTATATCACTGCCTCTCTCTTCCTCATTCATTTTTCATCTCTCTTAATTTTCTTCCTTTCCCCTCATTCCCCTTCCCTCACCCTCATACCCCTTCCCTAATTGTCACTGCCCTTCACTCACCGTCACTCCCTTTCCCCCTTTGCACTTCATCCTATCTGCATTTCTCACCCCTTCACTTTTCCACTCCCTTTTCCTCGCTCCCCCTCACTCTGCTTGTCTCACTCCCTTTCCCTCACTCTCCTTACTTTACTCCTCTTTACTCACTCCCTCAATCCATCTCACTTACTCCCCTTCGTTCATTCCCTCACTCTCTTTTTTTCATACATGTTTTTCTCCCTGTCTCCCTCTGTCTCACTCACTCTAACTACCTAATTCCCTCTCAGATCCCTGGCTCTCCCTCTCTGCCACTCTTTCACTCTCTCTCCCTTACCCTTAATCTTCTTTCCGCTGTCTTTCTACCATTCCTCCACTCTCCCTCACTCACTTTCCTTCTCTCTTAATGTTATTTCTTCTCCTTCATTCTCCTTCCCTCACCCTCCTACCCCTTTCCTAACTGTCACTGCTCTTAATGCACTGTCACTCCCCTTCCCCTACTACACTTCCTCCTGTCTGTATCTCACACCCCTTCTCTTTTCTGCTATCGTTTCCTCACTCTCCTTCCCTGATTGAAATCCTGACTCCCCTTCTCTCACGCTTTCCTAACTCCCTCCATCCCCTCACTCCACTTCTCTCTCCCTCATTCCCCATCTCTCACTTTCCCTTACCTCCCTTTTCTCATCCTTATAACCCTTCTCTCACCATCACTCCAGTTCTATTACTTACACTCCCTTTAACCTGCTTTACTTTTCCCTCTCTGTCTCTAACTCCTCTTCCCTGTGTCTGTGCCCTGCTCCCCTTTTCTCACTCCCCTCCTTCACTCTCCTTTCCTTTCTGCCATTTCCTTACTCTTTCACTCCCCTTACCTATATCCCCTACCCTTAGTCCTCTTGTTTCAGTCACTCTTTGACTCCCCTTTCCTCACTCATCATACTCCCCTTTCCTCACTCATTCCCTCAGTCTCTTCCTCTCCTTCAGTCAGTCATTTCAGTCATTCCATTATACACTACACATTCATTCAAAAAAGTATGACAAAAATATAAAAAATACAGCTCTTCTTGGAGAAGTGAAGTTAGTTCTGAAAATAACTGTGTTTTTGTCTTACACTTTTTTTCTTTTTTGAACAGTTTTATATTTTCTTTGTTTTTTTTAACAAAAATAAAAAACAGGTAATGAAAAAGTGCTCAACAGGAACAAACCAAATTATGAAGAAAAAAAAATTCGCTGCAGGAGCAGGTATGCTGCCTACCATAACATAATATTTCATTGCAAAAGTTGCAACGAATATGTACATTTGTAAAAAGTGTCCGGATATCCAAATTGGAAGATGAAGGAGAAAGTCCAGCAGAAGTGGAGGTGTTGGGGACAGCAGCTGGAGCATTCACTGCAAGGGCTCTAGTTGAAGCCCTAGCAAAGTTGTTCGGGTGGACTGTCTTCACGTGGCTTATCATTGTGTGTATGCTGAAAGAGTAGTGTTTGGGAGGATTCCCTCTCGACAACACACTCCCACAGATTTTACATGTGACCTGCGGGGCATTTACTTTTTTCTGCCCCTCAGGATAGATGAAGAATTGGCAAATAAAGGACTCCTTTATCTTCTTTGCACGTGGTTCTTCTTGAAGAAACTGCACATCTGAATCAGATGAAGAATCTTCTGCCTGGTGTTGCTCTGCCATTTTCTCAGATTCAAAAAAGAAGGAAAAAGGCTCCAAAGGTCCTTCTCCCAGCAAAGTGAAAGAGATAGTGATGGAAGTGGGTGGGGTTTTTGAAGATTCTGGAAAAGAATCTACTATGAACCAATCAAAAGTGTTGTTTTCAAGTCACATGACCTTACGTGGGTGCAACTTGCACGCACGTTGCGCGACCGTCGCATATAAATGACGTTTTATCCAATTTTCGTACAAGCTTTTAACAACGTGAAAAGGAGGCAGGGAAGAGACTCCCTGACCCCCTAGGCCTTCCCAGGGGGTGCCTGAAGGACCCCGAAGGGCAAAAAAACTTTTTTTTTTAGAAAAAAAATCACGGGTTGCGCGCACGGTGCATGCTCCCTTAGGCCGCCATTTTGTCACTCCGAGGTAGAAGAGAGCTAGAAACAAAAGTGGAGAACGTGAAAAGGGGGCAGGGTTGAGACTCCCTAACTCTCTAAGCCTTCTCAGAGGGTCCCCGAAGGACCCAAAAAAACACACGAGGTGCGTGCACGTTGCGCACACGGTAAAAAAAAAATATATATATATATATAACAAATTTCACTGTTTATATGTTGATTGAAGATGTTGACTATACTGTTCAACTTTATGCAAATCAAAAAAAATAGCTGAGCCATTGCATATTACAGGATACAGTCAATCTATTACAATATACATAGGCAGTTTGTTGAAAAATAATTATATAAAAAATATAATAATTGATACAGAAATTAGCATTTTAAAAACCTTTGAAATTCATTAAAAAATCCATAGGTTTCACACATGTCATAGTTTGGAATTATCATTTAATAAACCTTGCAAATTCACTGAAAAAACCCTAGGTTTCACATATGTTATAGTTGGGAATTAGCATTTAAAAAACCTTAGAAATTCACTGAAAAACCATAGGTTATCAGGGATGTCATTTGAGATGTCATCATTGATGTCATGAGTGATGTCACTGACCATGTCATGAGTGATGTAATGTGTGATGTCATCAGCAGTGCATTGCGGGCGCGTGAGTTATAGTTAGCTGAACTAACTATAACGGGGGAATTTGAATGGTTTTGTATGAGAGAAAATGTCTAGCTAACTCTAATGTATGTGTAAACTATGGTTTTTTGGGTGAATATATATATGCATATATATATGCATTCATATATATGTAGGTGTATATATATATATATATATATAAACATATAAATAATCTCAATATCTATATAGATACAAAAATAAATGCATGCATACATATACATATACTTATATGCATACATATGCATGCTATGTACTGAAAGTTTGAAAAACACTAATAAGATCAAAGCTAAAAAGCCACAAACAAAATTGCTTTAACTTAAACGAGGGTGAGACCTATTGCATTTTAACTGCTTCTTTACTTTGGTTCCATCAAGAGGGCATTCAGATATGTCACATATTTGCCTAGAATTCTGAATGTTTGCACTCTAGTTGCTCATTAGATCACTGTAGTAAAGCTACTGCTCACCAGGGAAGTCTGCTGCTGGTATTCAAAGTGCATGTTTCAGTCTGCATGTTAGAATTTTTTTATGAAATGGAAGAGGATTTGAGAAGTCACTCAAAATGTGCCCACATTTTTCTTTCTGCACCACTAATCATACTTTCTATAGCAAAATGAACTGTTTTAAGAGTTACCGCTTTATTCCAATCAAGATGGCTTCAGGTGTGCTATAATGTTGTCAAAAGTAAGGCTTTTAGCACTCTAGTTGTTCTTTAGAACACTCTGGGAAGCTGCAGTCGAACACAAAGGAATCAACTGACAGTCTCTGCCCTTGCTGGATGTACATATTTTACTGAGAATGTCAGACTTCATTCTCACATGACTGAGAAAGATAATGTGAATTTACAGAAAATATGCTCTCAGTTTATAGATCACCTTCCAAACCTCTGTGGGAAAAGCATGAGAAAATAGTTTTCTCTCAAACATAATTCATGATATCCCAGCAGAAGGCTTTTTCACATGGTAAAATCACCACAATTCCTAAAAGTATGGTACCATCAACACATGATTTATAATGTAACTAAAGTCTTAAAGCCTTCTATTAAATGCAATGCTTTTTAATGAGGTGCTATCATGTATATTGGTCCCAAGATGGCTGCCAACACTTCTTGGATGAAGTGCTGATATCCAATCAGATCTCACGATGAGATGTGCTGTTAGGCTCCGCCCAGATATATAAGTATTTTTTCTTTTAATATCTAAACAACTACTGAGCAGATTTACACCATTTAACCAAAAGGCATGAGTGTGAACCAATGACTATCTCTTTGCCAAATTTGGTGTAATTCCGTTTAGCAATTCAGGCTGAAGCTTTGATTAAAGGTTCCTATGGAAAATTGCATGGGGAAACATGTTTTGGGACCACCCTTTTTTCTAGGGCCCCCGCTTGACGAATCACCCGCAAACTTTCAGGATAGGAGCGGACCGGAGCGCCCTACGATTTTTAAAAATTTCGCGAAGATTCCTCAACCGGCCCCAAAGTTATTGCAAATAGAATGTAGCGGATTTCCTATGGAAAATAGGTCCTGACTATAACTATCTACTGGCGACCGCCAGTAGGTAATATATATATAAAAAACAAATTGCAGTTGCACTTTATAAATTTGTTACAGATTACACCTAGAAATGGGCAGATTTGATGGTCTGTATTGGTCTCCGTGTTGGTAGGTCCAGAGATAGGTTTATAAACCACTTGGTTTTAACGTCAACATATGTGCTTTGATTATATTATAAATCTATGTGACCATGTCACTGTTAATGATTTGTATATATTTTTTGTTTTGCACAAATTTTTTAAGGAAGTATGCTAGAGGGAGTCCAATGTGCTGGTTATGACATTGTAGTATGTTTACTAGCTCTATCAAAAGCCCATGGGGGTGTAACTGGAACAATCTATGTAACACAATAAAATGTCAGTTCTAGTTCCGGTGCATCATGTGATTAAGGCTGTGACAACACGGCCGAAACGCATCATGCTGAAACTGCAATAAAGCACTAAATTTGAATCTTCACGATGTGGTCCGTACCTGTCTTTCGTTACCAGAAGTGGTGATCCAGGACTTTGTGTCTTCATATATATATATATATATATATATATATATATATATATATATATATATATATATATATATATATATATATATATATATATATATATATATATATATATATATATATATATATATATATATATATATTACCTACTGACGGTCGCCAGTAGGTAGTTATAGTTAGGATTTTTTTCAATGTTAAATCTAAAAATTCTATTTGAAATAACTTTGGCGCCGGTTGACGAATCTGCCTGAAAATTTCCTCAAAAGGGTCTTGCGGCGCTCCGGTCCTTCCCTGGAAGTTTGGGGGGGATTCGTCAAGCGGGGGCCGAGAAAAAAGAGGGGTCCCAAAACATGTTTTCCCCATGTTAATTTCCATAGGGCGGTCGACCTCACTGTTAGCCCGAACGGCTGAATGGATTTCCACCAAACTTGGCAAAATTGTAGGGACTGGTAGCTCGATGTGCCTTTGCTATGTCTCAAGATATGTGCTTCAGTTAATGTTGAGTAATTTAGGTTAAAAAAAATATATATATCTATGGCAGCGCCCCGGTATGCGCAACGGGGAGCGCGCCGGGCGCGCTACGCGACTTGCGCACGGAAAGCTGATTGGCTCTCGGGTGTCTGTAAACATTCGAAACAGTCCGGAGCGGCCGCCATCTTGTGTCTCGATAGGATCGAGACACAAGAGGTGGCCAAAACAAAGGGGGAAAAGACCATAAGGGGGCAGGGTACACCTCCCCTGACCCCCTAGGTTTGATGTGGGGCCATAAAAGGGTCCTGCGGGACAAAAGAAAACATTTTTTATTTTTTGATTTGCGCGGGGAGAGCGCCAGGTATGCGCACCGGGGAGCGGCCTGGGGAGCGTACCATGGGGAAAAAAAGAATGACAGAGTTTTAAAAAAATGAAGCCGTTTTTTATAAATTGGAGGTAGTTCTAAAAAGAATTGTTTTTTTCTTCTTTTTGTTGTTTTATATTTTTTTATTGTTTTTTGAACATTTTGTACTTTTTTTGGCTTTTCAAAACAGTTTTATATTTCTTTTGTATTTTTTTAGGGGGAGAAACAAAAAAAAGGGAATTGAAACTGGCTCAACTGGAGCAAAAAACAAAAAAAATTACTTCTTTTTGGGGCACTTGTGATTGTCACCTGCAAGGACGATGAGCTTTACACTCTTTTCACCATAGGCGATAAGCTTGCCACATTCTGTACAAGTGATTTTAAAATCAGCAAATCGTTGCTGAATACAAGGCATCATCTCTGATGTTTCTGGTCCAGATGAAGTTGGTTCGTTTCTTTGGGAGGCGGTCCTTGAAGACTGGGGGAGGTTACTGACCAGTTCCCTGAGCTCTGCACGAGAATAGTTGTTAGGGTGCTTATGGATCATATGTCGAATCATGGTATTGTTACCAAAGGAATACTTTTTGTTTGGGTTGCCCCTTGAGAGTTGTTCTTTACAGATTAGACAAGTTACCTTGGCCGCATTCACCTTTTTCTTCCCCTCTGGGAGTGAAAAAAACTCCCAAACAATGTGTGACTTGGGCCTGTATGGGGTATTTTGTTCAGGCAGCCATCTTCCCCCATCCTCCTCTTCCTGTTCCTCCTCCTCCTCTTCTTGACCACCAAGGTACTGTTGTGGTGGTCCTCTTGGTGGTTGTGGTGGTGGTGCAGATGCACCAGCTGCTGCTGCTACTGAAGGCATTATAAAGATCAAAAAGGTACAGAGAGGTACAAACAGGTCTTCCTCAGTCAAAGGACAAAGTCAGAATAAGGAAAAAAGGTGGTGTCTTTCATCATTTGGAGAAAAAAAGGCCTGAACCAATGAGAAGTGTTATTTTCAGGTCACAAGACCAGGGATGTCTTCATTATGAAACCAAAACTGTTTTGCACCAATAAAAAGTGTTATTTTCAGGTCACATGACCTGACGCGCTTAAGCTACGCGCCCCGGGCTGCGTAGCGTAAGCGCGTCGGATGTTTACGTTGCGCGATCGTATTCGCTTGAGTGCTTCCGGGTGCGCTTACGCCGTGCGTATGACGCAGACGCGGCTACGCGATACGTCACAATGATGTTTTCGTTCACGGCAATAGCGCTAATGGGACGCTCCCCGGTACGCGCCCCGGGGCGCGCGACAAAAATTGCGCTGACCGGGGCACTGACCGGGGCGCTCCCGGGTACGCGCCCCGGGAGCGCTCCAGGGCAAAAACAAAAAAATATATATATAAATATAAAATATAGGATTCAATATAAAAAATATTAATTTCAGAGGTTTGAGGCCCTATATATGGTTAGGAATTAGCATTTAAAAAACCTATGAAATTCACTGAAAAAACCATAGGTTTCACACCAGTTATAGTTAGGAATTAGCATTTAAAAAACCTAGTAAATTCACTGAAAAAACCATAGGTTTCATACCAGTTATAGTTATCTGGAAATTTTACCCGCATAAAACCATTGAAAATCCCACATTATAGTTAGTTGGACTCACTATAACTTGCGCGTGCAATGCACTGCTGATGACGTCACATATTACATAACTCATGACATGGTCAGTGACATCACTCATGACATCACTGATGACACCATCCTTGTGGCAGAGTGACAGACCTCCTTTCACTGTAAAGTAACTCTTGAAACACATATTCAAAAATAGAAACTTAAATTTTCAAAAAAATGGACATACCCATATCAGTTACAACAACCAATTCAGTAATTCCACCATCTATATACACATCCACTCATTCACCAACAGTTCTATATAATCACTCATACGTATACTCACTCATCATATGTAGTGATACACCTATACATCCTGTTACACACCGACAGTCATCCAAAAGTAACTCAAACACATACTCACACATGCAAAAAAAACAATTGAACATCCATTTATTTGCATATACAACTATACACACACTACCACCTTACTTCTACGGAAACTTACACATACTTACTCTCTTAAACAATCACTTATGGAAACGTATACTTATTTAAACAGGATATCTTACAATCTCTTACTCTCACATATACTCACTTATATGGATCAATATTCACATATTCTAGATTAAAACATATGTAGTTACTGATAAGGACACTAGTAAGACAGTCATTCACTCACTAACATACACATATACACACTATTCCACCATACAGTCCTGCACATATGCTGTCTTCAAAATACATACAAACAGAGAGTCAGTCACTCATGCATCAATGTTGTAAGTAATACCCACACTAAACAATACAGACACTCATACTGATACTAAAAAAAATCTAATAACTCATATACATACACATGTACTTACTCACCAACCCATGCAGCCACTTATACACAAAGTGAAACACTAATACATATATTTAAATATTTAAACATTACTCACTAATATTTATTTTTCAGAAAGACACACATTCACTGGATGGTGTCATCAGTGATGTCATGAGTGATGTCACTGACTATGTTATGAGTGATTTAATATGTGACGTCATCAGCAGTGCATTGCACGCGCAAGTTATAGTGAGTCCAACTAACTATAACGTGGGAATTTCAATGGTTTTATGCAAGTAAAATTTCCTGATAACTATAACTGGTGTGAAACCTATGGTTTTTTCAGTGAATTTACTGTTTTTTTTAAATGCTAATTCCTAACTATAACTGGTGTGAAACCTATGGTTTTTTCAGTCAATATATATATATATATATATATATATATATATATATATATATATATATATATATATATATATATATATATATATATATATATATATATATATATATATATATATATGCAGGACAACTCCGAGGCTACTTCCAATCGCGCAGGCCGGCGAAGCAGGAGACGGACCACAGGATCAGGTAAAGTGGAATTTTTATTTTGCAAAATGGGCAGCAATGAAGCGCTTTGGGCTCGGAGTCGGAAGCCCTTGTTCACACGCGGAGAACAACAAACACTAGCCATCTTGGAGTATTTACAGAGAACCTGCCTCCACATCTCAACATTGCCAATCACTTGATCCATGGACACTGAAAACATACTATCTTGTGAATGTTTGGTATAACATCATTCTATAAATACATATACACACTTAAGTGGCATTTCAAAATTGGATAATAGCATAAATGCATGATAATACCACATATATCTGTATAAATACATATATAATTGATTATATATGTATATATATATATATATATATATATATATATATATATATATATATATATATATATATATTCACTGAAAAAAACATAGGTTATAGGCCATATATAGTTAGGAATTTGCATTTACAAAACCTTGAAAATTCAATGAAAAAACCATTGGTTATAGAACATATATAGTTAGGAATTTGCATTTACAAAACCTTATTTTACTCGCATAAAACCATTGAAATTCCATATATAGTTAGATGCGCTAACTATATATCGCGCACCCGCAATCCACTGCTGATGATGTCAAATATTACATCATTCATGACATGGTCAGTGACATCACTGATGACATCACTGATGACATCTCAAATGACATCACTGATGACATATCAAATGACATCACTGATGATATCATTCATGTGATAATACGATGAACCTCTTCAGACTCTAATATAACCTTAGATACAATCAGTGTAAACAGACACTCACAGACTGTCACTCATTCATGGAGTTACTCACACAACTAGTCAGTCATGCAAACAATCAATCACACCTCCATTTCCTCAACTATACAGTTATACAAACTTTACTTATTCAAACATATACTAACACATATTTTCTCTCTTATACAATCACTGATACAAGTTGTCAATGATCCATGCAACCACTGACACATTCACTAGCTCTTATACAGTTATTTATATATGTCAACTCTCACATGTACTGTGTTTTACATATGTACTTACTTTGACATGTAGCACTGAGATATCCATTCACTCACCAATACACTCATGCACACAGTCAACCACCCATACAGCTGTTTCCACATGCAATTTTGAACCCATACATCTAGTGAATCAGCTGTTCACACATCTATGCACAGAGTCACACACCTCCCAGCCACTCACACACATACTCAGTCTCCCATACAAATACTTGGGCAACCAATCAATAACCCATATAGTTACTCATATAGCTACTGATCAACACATGCAGCAGTTTACAGAACAACAGATATAATGATGCACAAATTAATACAGTTTAATCACTAACCCATGCACTCAGTGAGACACATTTAATCACTCCCTCATACAATCAGTCATGCACCTACTAAATCCTTCATTCAGACATTTATACATCCACTCATTCTTCAATATGTAAGACATATTTTAACTTTACAGAAACATACAGTCACTGGATGTTGTCATCAGTGATGTCATTTGAGATGTCATCAGTGATGTCATCAGTGATGTCACTGACCATGTCATGAATGATGTAATATGTGACATCATCAGCAGTGGATTGCGGGTGCGCGATATATAGTTAGCGCATCTAACTATATATGGAATTTCAATGGTTTTATGCGAGTAAAATAAGGTTTTGTAAATGCAAATTCCTAACTATATATGTTCTATAACCAATGGTTTTTTCATTGAATTTTCAAGGTTTTGTAAATGCAAATTCCTAACTATATATGGCCTATAACCTATGTTTTTTTCAGTGAATTTCATTGGTTTTTTAATAGCAAATATCAAAAGCTGTAAAATGTCAAGTACGTGATAGGTAAAAACGTTTTCGTGTTTATGCACGCTGATGTGCTTTGAACGCTGCCCCCCCCTCTTTTCTCTTAGTAGTACTCTCTCTTTGCAGATAGTGAAGAGTAGTTAATGCCGGCCTTTACCCCCGTTGTAATCCGTCATGCCTGCTTGTCTCTCCATTTGATTGATTGTTATCCAAGCATTTACTGTTTTACAATTGATTCTCTTTGGTTCATTCTCTATTTACAAACAAGCACAAAGTCGCAATACTCTGTTTAGTCTTTGCAGATAGTGAAAAATCGTGAAAAATCGTGTTAAAAAATAAAAGTAATCGAGCAAAATCAGTAGGCCACTAATTGGATCTCTTTTTGACCTCGCTAAAATAGAAATATTAGGAACAACCCTTCATGAGAAATACGAAAATAGTGAGATGAACTGAGCTCCACACCATGAGGGCTGCAAGACAGCTCGGCTCCGTCACCCACCCCGCCCAAAATAACGACAAACCCTATGCAAATATTAAAAATATAGACAACACACCAGCAAAGAAACAGGGTAAAACATTTTATTAAATAACTATTTACATTACGTTGGTTTATGAGATGATGTCAGTAGTGGACCGATGTGTGAATAGGTCGGAAGCAGCACAAGGCGCCAAGATCCGGATGGCAAGTCCTGGATGTTGGGTGCCATAGTTCAGAGTTCTGAGTTTGAGCCTTTTTCAATGCCTGTGCTTTGTTGTTTCCCCTCCATCAAAAACAAAAAAAAAATATAAAACTGTGCAAAAATACAAAAAAATCAAAAAATGTTTAGAAAAGCAGTGCTTGTAAGACTGTCTGAAGCTTATTTCCACCTACTGCAGCTTCACTATTCTCAAAGTAAGTGAGGGTCGTTTGTGGACCTGACTGCATTTGAAAACAATGTTATATGGTACCTCCCTAAACAGCTTGACGGAGGCCCCCGAGGGGCGGTGTGATGGCACGGACTCAGAGAAGACGCTTGGCTCCGACCCCCTCCCCAAGTCTTATAGCACTGGTGTAGCCTGAGATCGCCCCCGACATAGGCGGGCGGCTCCCGGGGTCCGGCGGAACTTTTTGCCTTTTGATGACTCTTCTATTCTGGACTTTGTCCCACAATCCGTTTGACCTGAAGACACGCTGTAGTGGGGCGCCCCTTTACCGTTTTAGTTGCCATTCCGCCCGCTTTTGCTACACTGTGCCTCTTCCGCCATTCAGCTGTTTCCCGCCCGCTCTTGCGACTACAGCGTCTCGCTCACCATGTAGTTGAGTTGCTCCCGCTCTTGCGGTGCAGCGATAGGCGGGTGCCACAGGACTCTCAAAATGGCGGCCGGCTCTTCGGTTTTGGCCCTGGTCCACTAAAATGGCCCTGGGACACCTTGGAACTCGGACGCTTCCCTGATAGGGCTTGGGTCCCATTCTCGAAAGCGTCCCCTCAGCCGTGAAGATTCTACAAAAGTCTTGGGGGCCCCCCGACTCCCGCAGTCTTCTGGTGGGGAGCGGCTGCCATGTCTGCTCGTGGAATGGCCACGACGGAGCTACGAGATGGTAGTGCTCTCATGCTGACGCCAGCTTTAGTCTGAAACATCCAGAAACACTGTAGACTACCAATTCGATCAGTTCCGGTAGCGCCCCAACATGACCCGGTAGAGAAGAACTTGCCCTCCCCTCTTTGACTGATGGTTCTTGTTGCCTGTCCCCTCTGTTGTCATTTAACAGAACTTTTTGGACTGCTGAAAGGGGTTGTGTTCCGAACGCTGGTTGGTGGAGACATTTTGACTATATTCTTGACCTACGTTGTCGCGTAATGCGTTATATGACACGCCGCGTTAGCGCACCCGGAAGTGATCCGGGGCGCGGCGCGCAGCGCGTAACGTAAGCATAACAGGTCATGTGACTTGTTAATAAAACTTTTCATTGGTTCATTTTACTTTTGTTATTTTAATGATGAAAAGCTTGGTCATATGACCTAAAAATTACGCTTTTATTGGTTTCGAACTTTTTTTTTGTTATAACATATATGTTATAATATTCCAGGCTAATGTACTTTCCCGGAAAATTTACAACTGTCCTGCAAGTAAAATATATTCCTTTTTCGAGAAAAAGGGCGTTTCTTCGTTCCATGATGGAGCCGTTGAGTAAAAGAGACTCGGCCTGCTGTCTTAGTCGCCGATACGCCTGATTATCAGATTCTTATCGATCACTTTATGTTGCAGGAGAGGAAAACACAACTGCCCTTGACCATTTATCTTTACAGCGTTCCTACATATTATACCTTTTATCCGTCATGTAATTGGACTGCTTTATTTCACTTGCCTTTTACTGATTCGAAAACAGTGACTAAAAGTAAAAACTTTACCAATGTAAATACTACTACCATGTTTTGTTTTAAAAACCTTTATTGTGAAAATGTCAGCATACAAATACGGGCCTATAACCACGTGGGCCGGCCACGGAGCAAACTGAAATTCGAACTTTCAATAGTACAGTAATCAATAACACATCAGAACTTAATATCAATAGGGATGTCGAAATATTCAATCAATTCTCGTCCCCGCCCGCCATGAGCATCAAAACTGCATTCATATCTCGTGATATCAAGGTTGTTCAACCAGTACACAACAAGGAGTTACGAGTCCCATTTATACCGGCGCCATTTTGGGCGAGGCCGGGCAGGTCCAAGATATAGTCAAAATGTCTCCACCAACAATCGGCCAGACCAGAACCCCTTTCGGCCCTTTATGCTACAAGATGGTGTCTTCCATTCAGAAAATATTGTTGGCAGCATTTTGAAAGGAAACATAAACAGCCGTTCTCCTAGTGAGTCTCACATTGTTACATTTAGGAAGAATGTTGAAGAGTAGTATGTGGAAAATCTGAAGCCATTTTTCTACAAACTCTCAATCAGCCTTGGATGGAAAAAAAAATCCTGAAGAATGTACAAACTGAAAACCAATTTTTGTCTGTATAGCATCAACAGCAACGCTTGAGTCAGCTTTGTGTCAAGCCGCCATTTTGATTCAATCAATAACGTCCCCCTGCACACATTCAGGGACCTGGTCATGTCTTCAGATGAAACGGATTGTGGGACAAGAAGCAAAAAGGAAAAGGAAAAAAGTTCCGTCGGACCTCGGCAGCCGGCCGCCTATGTCATGTGCGACCTTTGGCCACACCAGGGCAATAGTGAAGCTGCAGCAGGTGCAAATAAGCTTCAGACAGTCTTACAAGCACTGCTCAGAACTCTCAACTATGGCACTGAACATCCAGGACTTGCCATTCGGATCTTGGCGCCTTGTGCTGGTTCCGACCTATTCACACATCGGTCCACTATTGACATCACCTCATAAGCCAACGGCGCACCCCACGCCGACTTTCGGCGCAGCATTGTAGGATGGCCACACCAGTGCGGCAACTTGCTGGACACCACCTCGGTGCCATCCGGATCTCGGCGCGTTCGAGTCACTGTACCGCAAGAGTGACCGGAACTCAGCTGGACACGCCGTCTTTCGGCGCAGCATTGTAGGATGGCCACACCAGTGCGGCAACTTGCTGGACACCACCTCGGTGCCATCCGGATCTCGGCGCGTTCGAGTCACTGTACCGCAAGAGTGACCGCAACTCAGCTGGACACGCCGTCTTTCGGCGCAGCATTGTAGGATGGCCACACCAGTGCGGCAATTTGCTGGACACCACCTCGGTGCCATCCGGATCTCTGCGCGTTCGAGTCACTGTACCGCAAGAGTGACCGCAACTCAGCTGGACACGCCGTCTTTCGGCGCAGCATTGTAGGATGGCCACACCAGTGCGGCAATTTGCTGGACACCACCTCGGTGCCATCCGGATCTCGGCGCGTTGTGCTGCCTTTGGCCTACTGTAGCCGCAAGTGCGGACGCAACTCAGTTGGACGGCGAGTGAAACGCTAAGGGGCGCCGCACTGCAGCCGAGGAGCCTCCATCTTGGGGGAGACGCACAGCCCCCACTGACTGACGCGACCTCACAGGCCAACGGGGCGCCCCACGCCGACTTTCGGCGCAGCATTGTAGGATAGCCACACCAGTGCAGCAACTTGCTGGACACTAACTCGGTGCCATCCGGATCTCGGCGCGTTGTGCTGCCTTCGGCCTATTCGCACATCGGTCCGCTACTGACGCCGCCTCACGTGCCAACGGATTTTCTACGCTTTTTGTAGCCCTATGCCGCATAACAGGTCATGTGACTTGTTTATAAAACTTTTCATTGGTTCATTTTACTTTTGGTTTCCTAAAGATGGAAGGCTTGGTCATATGACCTAAAAATAACACTTTTCATTGGTTTAGAACATTTTTTTTTCCCAAACGATGAAAGCCCCACCTTGTTTCTGGATGATTCAGACTGAAGCTGGCGTCAGCATGAGAGCACCACCATCTCGTGGCTCCGTCGTGGTCATTCCGCGAGCAATCATGGCAGCCGCTCCCCACCGGAAGCCTGCAGGAGTCGAGGGCCCCCAAGACTTTTGTAGAATCTTCACGGCTGAGGGGACGCTTTCGAGAATGGAGCCCAAGCCCTAGCAGGCAAGCGTCCGAGTTCCAAGGTGTCCCAGGGCCATTTTAGTGGACCAGGCCCAAAACCGAAGAGCCGTCCGCCATTTTAAGAGTCATGTGGCAGCCGCCTATCGCTGCACTGCAAGAGTGGGAGCAACTCAACAACATGGTGAGCGAGACGCTGTAGCCGCAAGAGCGGGCGCAACTCAGCTGGATGGCCGCCACCTGGGGAGGCCCGTTCACGCCGCCTCCCCCACGCCCCCCCCCGGGCCGCCCCACGCCAATTTTCGGAGCAGCATTGTAGGATACCAAAACCAGTGCAGCAGTTTACTGGACATCACCTGGGTGCCATCAACATCTCAGCGCGTTCTGCTGCCTTGGAACTATTCGCACAACAGACCGCTACCGACGAGGCCTCCTCCGCACCACCCGGGACGCCCCACGCTGTTTTTCTTTGCTGCATTGTAGGATCCCAAAAACCAGTGCGGCACCCAGGTGACATCACCTGGGTGCCGTCCAGAACTCAGCACGTTGTGCTGCCTTGGGACTATTCGCACAAAAGACAGCTTCTGACCATTGTTGCTTTTTTTGTCAAAAATGTTTAAATGTTTGTTACAGTTTTTGTTCCGTTCGTTATATTTAAAAGTTAATAAAGTTTTATAATCCCACTTTATTGGAGTGCTATATATTTTTAAAAAATCGGGTGAATGGGGCCTTGAATCGGGTTATTGTCATGTGTGGGCTTTGCAAGTGTACTGCTACAGGATCGGACATTTCAAACTCAAATGCACGTTCTTTTTCTTACCTTTCCGAAGCATGGAGCGCAATAGCAGGCAGAGAAAGGGTGATGCAAGTGTTGAACACTGCCTGGCCTGGCAAGTTGCTGGCAGTGCCCCCCCCCCCGCCCGCTCCTGAAAGAGGACACACACACCCCGAGTACTTCACAGATCATTAAAAGACATTGCGCTTGTTCATGAGGCTTAAATGGTTTATCACCCCTTCTAGAACCCCTGCATCGACCCTCTGACGTTTCCTGGAAAAATTACCACGTAACACAATACCAAGCCCTGTCAGATGAAACCCCCGAGGAATCGTGGGGCATATTATCAAGGGGGTTTATCTCCGCTTTTTTGGCTTTAAAAGCCAAGAAAGCGGAGATAAAATTATCTCCCTATTACCAAGCTGTCGCTAACACCAGTTAGTGACAGCTAAAAGGAGATAGCGACCATCTTGGGCCCCGCTTTGCATGTCAGTGATATTTATCACTAATGACATGCAAAGTGGGCGTGCCAAGATGTTACCGACTGGAAACAGTCCCTAACATCGCTATCTCCTATTACCAACTTTTGGAGATATTCGCGCTAAGCGCGAATATCTCCAAAAGCTAACACCTGACCTGAGCAGTTCTTAGCCATGTTATCCAATGGGAGGTGGATAACATTGCTAAGAGCATTTGCTCGATAATGCATGAATATCGCTGACTTTTCAGCGATATTCATGCATTGCGGCCGTTTTTTATCGCATTTGCGATAAACCTTGCTAATAGCAAGGTTTATCTGCGATAAAAATCGCCGATGTGCGGCGATAATTTTTGTCTCTAAACAAGTTAGAGACAAAAATTATCGCTAGTTGTTGGTAATATGCCCCCGGGTTTTTGCTTGCAGAAATCGGGAGGCGGGAGACTAGCACTGAAATCAGTAGTCTCACGCCTGAATCGGGAGGGTTGTTATGTCTGGATTCTCTACAGCTGGGGCCATAAACTACATCCGCAGGGCTAGGTGATAGCCTGGGTCCGGCCTGGACAATCGGACACAGAGGAAGAGGAGTGTCAGAGGGTGCGGTAGTGAATAGGGTGAAAGGAGATAGCGACCATCTTGGGCCCCGCTTTGCATGTCAGTGATATTTATCACTAATGACATGCAAAGTGGGCGTGCCAAGATGTTACCGACTGGAAACAGTCCCTAACATCGCTATCTCCTATTACCAACTTTTGGAGATATTCGCGCTAAGCGCGAATATCTCCAAAAGCTAACACCTGACCTGAGCAGTTCTTAGCCATGTTATCCAATGGGAGGTGGATAACATTGCTAAGAGCATTTGCTCGATAATGCATGAATATCGCTGACTTTTCAGCGATATTCATGCATTGCGGCCGTTTTTTATCGCATTTGCGATAAACCTTGCTAATAGCAAGGTTTATCTGCGATAAAAATCGCCGATGTGCGGCGATAATTTTTGTCTCTAAACAAGTTAGAGACAAAAATTATCGCTAGTTGTTGGTAATATGCCCCCGGGTTTTTGCTTGCAGAAATCGGGAGGCGGGAGACTAGCACTGAAATCAGTAGTCTCACGCCTGAATCGGGAGGGTTGTTATGTCTGGATTCTCTACAGCTGGGGCCATAAACTACATCCGCAGGGCTAGGTGATAGCCTGGGACCCGGCCTGGACAATCGGACACAGAGGAAGAGGAGTGTCAGAGGGTGCGGTAGTGAATAGGGTGAAAGGGAGGTGTCGGGCGGGCACAGGGTGTGATTCTCAGGGAAGAGCAGCGCAGATGGGGAGAAGTATATGGCCCATGCATGAGAGAGAGAGCGGGGGTGACCAGTGCGTGGGGGAGATGCTTGCGAGGGTGGGGAGCCGTGCTGAGAATCGACAGCGTGCAGAGAGTGGGTCTGGTCAAGGCATCTAAAATGGCTGCCGTGCACGACAAAATTGTGGCATTGGACAAAAAGGCAAGATGGCGCAGACAATGTTTATCAATAAGGATTCATTTATAACAAAATATTTACTCGCAGTGACAAAATGGTGGTCAACACTTCCTGATTTCCATCGAATCGAACGTTAACAGACGTCACGCAGCAAAAAAAAAAAAAAAGATCACGCACAGCCGCTGGAAGACATGTATCAACATATATGAGCCTCCTCAGCCACCCTCAGAAAACATAAGGGGTCAGGATACGTCTCCCGCACCCCCTTATACCTAGTAATTTAATTAAAACGAAACACAAAATGGCGAATTCCCGTTTCGCTACCAGTTTGCGGCCCAGTTCGCGGCCCGGGAAGCGCTTCTACCGTGAAAAATATATATTTTTTTATTTTCCCCACGGGACCCTTTAATAACCCCAACATCATTCCTAGGGGGTCAAGAGAGGTATACCTTGCCCCCTTTCATTAAATTCCCCCTTCGTTTTTCACCTCTTCTTCTCTCTCGATCCTACCGAGAGATAAGATGGCGGCCGCTCCGGACTGTTTAGAATGTTGACAGACACCGGAGAGCCAATCAGCTTTCTGCACGCAAAGTTCCGTTTCGCGAAAAGTAAGCGGACCGGAGCGCAGCCCGGAGCGCTGTTACAGATATATATCTTGTTTTGAACGTTAATTTCTCAAAATCCACTGGAGCACATATATTGAGACCTAGCAAAGGCACATCGGGCTAACAGTCCCTACAATTTTGCCAAGTTTCGTGCAAATCCATTCAGCCGTTCGAGCTAAAAGTGAGGCCAAAGGCCCTATGGAAATTAACATGGGAAAAACGCGTTTTGGGACCCCCTTTTTTCTCGTCCCCCCCTTGACGAAACCCCCCCAAATTTTCGGGGGCTGCTCAGAAACAAAATGTGCCATTTTCCTGAAAATTTCAGCCGATTCCGTCCACAAACGCCAAAGTTATTAGACATAGAATTTTCAAAAGTTCCATAGACAAATAATCCTAACTATATATACCATATATATATATATGGTGAAACTTGTCACTCGGAACACAGGATGCCCGGATATTCAGTAAGAAAGAGCCGACCCAAAAGTGCTGGTGAACGGTGATTTATTTCGTAAAAGCCAGCGCTGCCGCCATGACGCGTTTCGCCTCCGGGGAGGCTTGATCACATGACAAACAGAGAGAATCAAGCAGGACTTTTAAAGTGACAGTGCATTGGATCGTGCCATAGAAATGAAAAAAATACTACATATCGTATTTGCTGCATATATACAAATATATATATACATTCACTGAAAAAACCATAGGTTTCAGCCACGTTATAGTTAGGAATTAGCATTTAAAAAACATTGCAAATTCACTGAAAAAAACATAGGTTTCACACATGTTATAGTTAGCTGAAGCTTTCACTCATACAAAACCATTGAAATTCCCCGTTATAGTTAGTTCAGCTAACTATAACTCTCGTGCCCGCAATGCACTGCTGATGACATCACGTACTACATCACTCATGACATGTTCAGTGACATCACTCATGACATCACTGATGACATCTCAAATGTCACCCTTTTCAGAACTACCTCCACTGGCATAAAAAATAACTATATTTCTATATTAGTGTATACAACTTTGTCAGAATGAATGTGTAGTGCATAAATGAATGAATGAATTAGTAGTGTATGGTGAATGTGAAAGTGAAAAACTATAAGAGAGTGCTACAGCATAAATGTATAAGGTTTTTACCTATACTATACTGTAGTACCTCCAAAGAACTTCAATGTAACACATCCATATAAATATGTTAGAAGTCTATACTTCAATTTGCACTGCTAGTGAAACTGCCTGGGTGAATTTGTATGTGTTAGGAGCGAATTTACAACGCCCTAGTACCTCTTTTGCACATCCGTCACTTTTGTGATGCAGTGGTGTAGCACAAGATGTTCCATAGTACCTGATATTTACAATGTAATGCATATGGAAGGTGCATCACATTCTGAAGCCCTGCGCCAGAAAGAGACTTCCCTGCACAGAGAGGGGGGGGGAGAGTGGAGGTGTCTAGCATAGGAACACCTCCTACAAGTGACTGAGTGAAATCTGTAATATTTAATTCAGTACTTTTAGGCCTATTCTACATCAAAACCCTGCACCTGCTTGAAACAGGTGTAAGGATTGACACAGGTTTGTGAGCATAGAACCCCAAGAGCATTGCTGGAGCTGAGTTGCACTTGGAACGCAAGTCAAGCAATGCACCACCTTCACAACACAAATACATCAGATATCTGTGCTGTTTTTGCTCCCTACTACACTACATTGTACATATGGTGCACCCATTGTGTTGATATCACAGTGCACAATAACTGCCATATCTCTGGGAATGTACCACTTATTGTACATCTGCTGATTACTGTTTGAATAAAGTGAGTGAATTACTACACAATAATTAATGAGTCACTACCAAACTATAACACGAACGACAGAGTGCTTGGTGGAAGTGTAAGGATAGAGATTGGGGAATTCAAAATAAAAAAGGTAAATTTGCAGGTGCATAAAACAGTACATCCATAGTAAATAGGAGTTTGAAGCAGTCCATATACTAAGGCCTACTTTGCTCCATAATTACTTGGGTACTGACTGCATGATTACAGTTCTGCAAAGAGAGTGCATGACTGAATTTATAAAAGCTTCAGTTTTACCACAGTACATATATAAGGAAAAACTGCTGAATGGCTCACTACAATATTGAAACAGTAGAGTGAGAGGGATTGTGAAAGTCTAACGATACAGACTGGACAATTGAATGTATAAAAAACAAATGTGCAGCTACATAGAAGAGTGCATGCATAAAGCAGTACATGGCCTAAGGCCTACTTTGCACCATCAATACTTGAGTACTGACTGGATAATTACAGTTCGGCAAGGAGAGTATCTGTCTGAATTTAGAAGCGCTTCATTTTTAGCACAGTGCATACATAAGGACATTCTGCTGAATACTTCACTACAATACTGAATCAGCAATCACAAAGAGTTTGCTGGAAGTGTAAGAATATAGACTAGATAATAAAAGCTATAAAAGACAAGTTTCCCATGCCTAGAAGACTGCATGCATAGTGTATAGTAGTTTGAAGTAGTCCATGCCCTAAGGCCTACTTTGCACCCTGACTACTTGGGTACTGGCTGAATTATTACAATTCTGCAAGAAAAGTGTCTGGCAAAATGTACAGCAGCTTCACAGTGTATACATAAACACATACTACTGAATAGCTCGCTACAATACTAAAATAGCAGTAGCAAAATGTTTGGAGGAAGTGTAAATATACAGACTAGGCAATTGAAAGTTTAAAAGCCAAGTCTACAGGTGCATAAAAAAGGGTATTTATTATTTAATAACCTTCCTAAAGCCCCAAGCGCCAGCACACCTTTCCGAGATAGGATTACGATTTACAAATGCTAGCATTTTTTAAATTAAGAACCATAAAAATAACAAATATTAAACCTTTTTTTTCTTCTTCTAATGATAACGATATTTTTTTATACGTCTTCTCTTGAGATGCTTTTAATCATGAAAATGCAAAGAACACATGTTACCGGGTAACACTTTTTAAACTCTCCAACATGTGTAGATAATAATACGAAACCTTTACAGCTTCACAGTTTGAAACTTTTCCGAACACGTGCAGACAAAAAGCAGTTAAAACGTTAGCACGTGTAAACTGCATAATGTGCCATCTACATAGGTGGAGCCACATTTTCCTTCCATAGACTACTAAAAAACAAAAAACTATGTAAACCACACCTACTGTGCAATTAGTTTTGTTTTTCTGAGTTATTTCTGAATCGCCAATCTCTGTTGTAGGTTCCGTTCTCTAGCATTGTATTCTCTTTTTGCGTCAACAAACATATTCCGTAGTTGTAAGTTATTTCAAGATGGCATAGGCATAGTACTTAGTTATAAATTGTGACTATTTGTCAATATTTAAACATTTATATGTAGAAAAAAATGTTATTGCATGTTTTTCGCTTTTTCTCTGTTACGTCAGCAGCTTGTTCTTAGAAACAGATATATTATAACAAATATTACTCCTTTTCTGGCTCATTTTACCAAATATAATGACTTTTTATATTATAATATTTATGCTGTACTTCGCCCGAGAGGTGTTGCTAACCAGTCGACGCAAACCCTAAACATTTACAATCAACGTGACAATGATACACTTGTGATTATGTTTTCCCCTAGAGATCACATACTGTTAATATGTATATTATAACCTTAACAGTCTTAGTGATCCTAGCGGAATTCACAATCCATCGTCACAAACAGTAACGATAAGTAAGCAACGTTACCGGCTTGCGGCTTTCGGTCTATTTTCCCCTTTTGATCATATGCTGTGAGAATATATACATATTATTATTCTCACCATCATGATCTCAGAGGAGTTTTTGAACCGTCGCCACGAAGATCTAATTTTTTCAACTCCCGGAGAATAGAAGTTCAGTAAATAATTACCGCTCGAAATTATTTCATTATGGATGTTCTGTTAAATACATAACTTTATTTTCCTTTTCTTTTTTCTGTAACAATGGTATCAATCGTTATATTATAATAGATTGTACTATTGCTACAGAAGAGGAATTAGAGATTTTTCAGCGCCATCTGTAATATAATTATCAAATATTTATAAAAACTTGATCAGATATTTTTATATATATTAAAATATAGCTATCATGCATACTTTGTTACTTTAAATTTTTAATAAAGCCTACATTTCTGAATGTTATTTTCTAATTTCTATTCTTATTTGTGATTCCTATTCACCTTCTCCCTAAAGAATATATATAGGACCTGTACTTCATATTATAAGAGTAACATTATATATATTCTTTGCTGAGTATGTGATTTATTAGCCGAACAGTCTGCAACTTGTAAACACTACGACAGCACGTTTCTGAATTGTACAGAATACACATTTTTAAAATAATAATGCATGCATTTCTATATAATATGAAACAATTTAGAGTTTACTGTTTTACTTGTTCTCTTGATCTGATATAATGTAGTGCGGGAGTGTTTGTTGTAGCACTTCTATTCTACTTTGTCTAAAAGTAACTGATGCCCTCTTACATCAAAAAGAATGTGGGGCAACACTTTTACAAACTGTAGCACAAAAATGAACTATATAGCCACGCTTAACTGATATTTTATGAAATTCCATTTTTAATTGTCATCCCTTTCATATATACTGCGACAATTTCTGAAGACAGTTTATTTGTATTTGCTTAAAAAAAACTGTTTCAAACCTAGACTGATTTTTTTGCTGTGCGACCACACCTCCCCATCATAAAAGAAAACACCACATTATAAGTAAATAGTACTACTAAGAAGTATGTCACCTACAAACTTGATAAAAGAAAACAGCGCAAGACACTGTTATTTTTCCGCCGTAATTTATACTCCACACGGCAATTATATGAATGGCCCTTGAAACATATATAAAAAATTGTTTACCTCATAATTCCTCTCCACCACCTTATGGGCATTGTACACAGTTATTAGTTTTCCTAAAGTGCCCTCTACTACTTTCTTTCCCCATACTCCTTTGGAAAATGCATCACAATTTCACTGACAACAGTGAACCGTTCCCACCCAATAAGTAGCAAACTTGTGTATGGGCCGGGATGCCCGCCACCCCTCTCAACACCAATTCCCCATGGGAGGAGACAGACACAGATTTGCACTTTTGGAAGGCGGGGGGGCCTCACGACCCCCCCGGCCGTATTTAATAAAATATGAAACAAAATTTAAAACTTTAAATTAAAAACGTTTCATGAATCATGTACAAATTCAACTTTAATTACATCTTGATGAAGACAGGTTTTCCAGGCTAACCTTAACAAATCTCTAATACAAAGATTTCCTAGCCGAGTCTAGCATCCTGATAAATACATTACATTTTTGAATTTGTACAACCTAACATTAAGGGCCAACGGCAAGGTCTTAACCGGTGTCAGATCCCTATCACCAACTACCCGCCCTCACGGTGTGAGTGGCGCCTGCGCAGAGGACTTTACCCTCGCAGCCAACTGTAACTTCCCTTGTCGTGGGGGCCCCCTTTCACTTGACGCCATCTTAAGGTCGTCTGAGTTTGTGTGCGAGGTATCCGTAAAAAGGACAGCGTGGACTCCCCCCTTCCCCACACTCTCTTCCGCCGGAGCGGATATCCGGCCCCCGGGAAATTTGTGGGAGGGACATATAGCCGACTCCCCCTGGGAGTGGCCTTTGGCCGTCTTCCCCTGGGCGACCCATCCGTAGTGGGTGCCGCACCCCCGTGGGAGGGGCCAATGGCCGCCTCCCCCGGTCACTCCCATCCATAATGGGTGGCGTCCCCCTAGGGACCTTGAAATCACTGCTCACCGATCATGACCTTACCGCCCGACCAAAGTATAAATACGACAATCGTTTTACCTACTAAGGAAAGAAAACTATGCCTAAATGTGCAACAGTTTAATAATTCACCGACTTCACATTGCTACAAAGGGAAAAAGGTCCTAAAGCAAAACACAAACTATATTGAATCCATTCCTTTACATCTCTACAAAGGAAAAATTGGCCTATAAGCAAGTATTCAATTGCATGCATA
This sequence comes from Lissotriton vulgaris, assembly GCF_964263255.1. Lineage (NCBI taxonomy): Eukaryota > Metazoa > Chordata > Amphibia > Caudata > Salamandridae > Lissotriton > Lissotriton vulgaris. The sequence goes on from NC_141691.1 coordinate 1,501,475,460, forward strand.
CCTAGTCATACGATCACGATGCAAGAAATGACTGTCATACATTTTTATTACATCAAATAACACCAACGATATTTCTTTATTTCACAACTCTGCAACAAGGGGCTGGTGGGTGGGTCAAAAAGTGCAGCTTGTTCCCTTGAGGGCTCAGGAGCGACGAGTGGTGCAGCCTTCAGAGCACAGGAACAAGAGGAAGCTTTGTTTCATTCCCGCACTATTTATCCAGCTGTGGGAGGGTGGGGCCCCGCCTCAAGCACGCCCATCAGTGCACGGACTTCCGGGCGGGTGTTTAGGACAACCCCTTTTGAGCGGGAGGAGCGTGTTCCGGCCACGCCGCTTCGGGCATACCAGCCGGGACACGCCCCCGCCCACAATGGTTTCCCGGGGGATCGGTGCACCCATCCATACGTTCGGGGGGACCGAGTGGTCTCCCCTTTCCATATGGGCCGGGATGCCCTCCACCCCTCTCAACACCAATTCCCCATGGGAGGAGACAGACACAGATTTTAACTTTTGGAAGGCGGGGGGGCCTCACGACCCCCCCGGCCGTATTTATTAAAATATGAAACAAAATTTAAAACTTTAAATTAAAAACATTTCATGAATCATGTACAAATTCAACTTTAATTACATCTTGATGAAGACAGGTTTTCCAGGCTAACCTTAACAAACCTCTAATACAAAGATTTCCTAGCCGAGTCTAGCATCCTGATAAATACATGACATTTTTGAATTTGTACAACCTAACATTAAGGGCCAACGGCAAGGTCTTAACCGGTGTCAGATCCCTATCACCAACTTCCCGCCCTCACGGTGTGAGTGGCGCATGCGCAGAGGACTTTACCCTCGCAGCCAACTGTAACTTCCCTTGTCGTGGGGGCCCCCTTTCACTCGACGCCATCTTAAGGTCGTCTGAGTTCGTGTGCGAGGTATCTGTAAGAAGGCCAGCGTGGACTCCCCCCTTCCCCACACTCTCTTCCGCCGGAGCGGATATCCCCCCCCGGGAAATTTGTGGGAGGGGCATATAGCCGACACCCCCTGGGAGGGGCCTATGGCCGCCTCCCCCCGGGCGACCCATCCGTAGTGGGTGCCGCCCCCCATGGGAGGGGCCAATGGCCACCTCCCCCCGGGCACTCCCATCCATAATGGGTGGCGCCCCCCTAGGGACCTTAAAATCACTGCTCACCGATCATGACCTTACCGCCACAGGCCAGATAGTTGACTGACTATCTGGCCCCCCCCACACCTCCTACAGGTCATGTCTCCTCAAACCCACTAGCCAAGCTACGACGTCTCCTATCAGTAAGTCATTCCCAGCCCTGGACAGATGCACCCCATCATTCAAATAACAGTGATCGCACCTGATACACCCATGCGAAATGCTTTGGAGATGAGCTGAGCGAAACAGTTTCTCTATTTTGTTGTTGACCCTCTTTGCCGAGTGGTTCAATGCTGTCATAGACAAACCCCCCCGCCATATCCTCATGGGAATCATGTGGGACCAGGCTATCGTACACCCCGGGAGCCTTTTGGCTAACCATCTAACTACAGACAGTATGTTCTCAACTAACACCCGTCTTCCCAGTCTCACCAAATCATTGCCCCTCACGTGCACTATGACTACAGATGGCAGTGACCTGTGCCGCCCTAAGAGTTCCTTCACAAAATTTTGCAATCGGTCAATACAGAGGCCGTCTTTCCCATGGAAGGTCACTCTGAACCCATATTCCTCAGATGTGTGGATCGCATCACCTGCTTTGAATATGTCCCCGACACTCCTCACGTATGAGTGGCCCACAACCCAGACCACTTGATGTCCAGTCGATGATCCCTTCCCGCCGGTCAGCTGATGCTGGGCCGGTCCCAATTTCCGCCCCGCGTCACAGGCTCGCGAAACTGTAATCCAAACAAAAGACAACAAGCGTGAGTGCATTTCTTCATCAGTCTTTTACAACATGTGCAGTCGCACATATCTCTTGAAACAATTCGACGTCCAACGGCCTAATTGTTTCACCTCGTCTGCCTGCAGACCCCGAGCCGTAGCTTCCGTAGCGGCCCCTATTCTAAATGAATGGGTCCCAAAATCACACGGGTTCAAGCCCGCTGCGGCAATCGTACTTGCCAGCACCCTCTGAAATTGAAATCTAGTCATAGGGGTGCCGTCCATATGTCAAAGCAGGGCCCCCCCCCATGTTGTCAACCTCTGCTTCAGGTAGGCCTCCACATGCCTCACTGGACAACCGGGATTCCCCAGAGCGCGCTGCAACACTACACTATTCCCCATGGCCTCCTGGTCCGTCTTTGACCTGGCTATCGAGATCAGCAGAGAATTCCCCCCTTACTTGGATGTGATCCCTGCGTAGACCTCCTTCCACATCTTTCCTATTTCTTGCCACAAGTTCACTCACCCGCAGGGCCCCATAGAATGCCAATGCGAAAGCTGCTCGGAATAGTATTACCTCGCTGGGCGACGAGCATGTCTCGTCCAGTTTCGCCAGTAAGGTGGTCAATCTATCAAACCCAATTGGGTGCCTGTTATCCTGTTTGCGACCCTCCAGGCGCCGCCAGCCGCGGAGGGCTTTCATGACTAAGAAGGAGTCCGTCGGGTCCCTTAACCCGTGGAGCTGTGCCATGAATGATATGGCTGCCTTGACCTATTGGCGGTTGCCGCCAACCGGCCTTCCTTCTGAAGTGCCACCAAAAAGTGGAGCAAGGACTCCTCCCGCCCCCATCTATGCTCCCCTACCGGCCCCAGAAAGGCGCAGTACGAACGGAACGCCCCTTCATAAGCTTTCCTCGTCCTGGGCGCTAAACTGGCTGCCACGAGGTTTTTTAGTCCGGGGCACCGATCTGCCATAGTGCTTCGGGGAAAGGTGCCACCACTAGCTCTGCTGTAGGTAGATAATACCTGAAAGCCTGCATTTTTGAACGAGAGAGTGCATCAGCTGCATTATTCAGTACACCCGGCACATGTTTTGCCCTGAACTGTACGTTCAATCTCATGCATCGCAATACAATCTCTTTCAACAGTCGTAAGATCCATTTGCAGCGTGATGCCTGCTGATTAATGCATTCGACCACTGTCATGTTATCTGACCAAAACACCACTGAGCAGTCCCTACAGTCTTCTGGCCATGCCACCAAAGCCACCCAGATGGGGAACAATTCCAAGAAACCAATGTTACCTGTTAGGCCGCTTGTTTGACCACCACGCCGGCCATGTTTGTGCCGACCACCAGTTTCCGAAGATCGCGCCAAACCCAAGCTCCCTGCCGAGTCGGTCCATAAGCCGAGTTCCACCGACGAGGCTGGGGTTTTGCTCCATACCACTCGACCGTTGAAGTCCGCCAGAAATGCCAGCCAAATGAGCATATCCTGGCGAACCTCTGCCGACAGTCTTGTGCGGTGGTGCCCTTCCCTAAGGCCCACAATGGATTGCGCTATGGATCGAGAGAAAGGGCGAGCCATCGGTATCACTCTCAATGCAAAGTTCAGCTGACCCACTGTCTGTTGCAACTGGTGCAGGGTCACTTTCTCCGTTCGGAGACACAGTAACAGGGAAGCCCTAAACTTGGCAACTTTTTCCAACGGTAAACGGAAACACCCCTCTTCCGAGTCTAGTTCTATACCCAGAAGCTCGATTGTGGTAGCCGGCCCTACCGTCTTACCCGGTGCCAACGGGACCCCGAAACCCCGCATGAGCACGCAGAAGTCCTGCAATGCCCGCGCGCAGTCCCGAGTGCCCGGTGGGTCAAGAAAGAGGAAATCATCCAGATAATGCATCACGTGCTTGTGCCCTGTGGCCTTCATGAACACCCACTCCAAAAATGAGCTAAACATTTCAAAATAAGCACATGAAATCGAACACCCCATAGGCATGCACATATCCATGTAATATTTCCCCTGAAACGTGAAACCCAGCAGGCGCTGGTCTTGAGGATGTACTGGGAGCAATCTGAATGCAGATTCAATGTCTGACTTAGCAAACAGTGCCCCGGGGCCCAGGCGATTCAACATTACCACAGCGTCATCGAACGATGCATACTTCACTGAGCATATTTCGGGGTCAATCGCCTCGTTCACCGAAGCCCCCCTCGGGGCCGACAGATTGTGAATGAGCCTATACTCCCCCGGGTACTTCTTCGGGACCACTCCCAATGGGGAACACACAAAATCAGCCACTGGTGGGTCGCTAAATGGTCCTGCCACCCGCCCCAGGCTAACCTCTTTTTCGATCTTTTTGGCGGCAACTGTTGTGTTGTGTTGAATCGACAACTGATTTCTACAGGAAGAGCTCCCCCGAAAATTGCCCGCCGGGATCCTGAAGCCTTATGAGAAGCCATTCCTCAGAGTCCTGGCGGACGCATGATCAGGGTATTCGTTTAGCCAGGGGGTCAAAGCCAAGATATCTATGGGCGAAGATGTTTGCTTCCGAGGCACCACATCAATCCTGCTTGGGACCCCCTTTTCCTCCTGCGCCATTGGCCTTTGATCAGCAACTGGTTTCCGGGAGTGAGGAATTCCCACAGCCCGCGCACGCATGCCGGAACCTACACGTTCCATGGGGCCTGCTACAAGTTCCTTTGTTAAAGCCCCAACACACCCCTCGCTTGCTTCCGTTCCCACCCAACTTAGGTTGGGCCTCCCCCCAGAGCTCGCCCGAAAGGGCTGTGACTGCCTCTGAGGGAATACCCCTGAGCCGCTCGTGCTGGCCCCTGTAGCACTCGCCGGTCCAGGCAAGAGCTGCGCATGCCAGGACACTGTATCTAAACAATCCCATGTCAAGGCTGCATTAAATTCCTTCGCCTTTCTAAAGGCAATATCATAGCCTTTCCATTCATCACCCCCATACTTTGCATGGAAACTCGTTATTCTACTCTGATAACATGCCAAATCAGTCAACACCTCTGGTGTTCGCTCTCCTATAATCGATACAAAGATGGAGAAGGCCCTGATCCAGTTCATCATCGTCTCATCGACCCTGAATTCCGCCATCTTGGCCCGCCATACACTGGGGTGCCACAAATCTTTCTGGGTCTTTGCATACTCTAATTCACGATGATCAGTCAACAGTGAAAACATGTTAACATACTTATTTGCCCACACCATCTCTTTCGTAGCCATGGGAACATGTTGGGCTAAACTTTCCCGCCTTGAGGGTACTGCACCCTCCCCCACCATCGGTAACGATCCCTTACCGGCTGGTTGTCCGCCGCCACCACCTTCGCAACCTGCGGGGAAATAGAAGGTACATTCGCCGTCCCGGCATCCCTTGCCTGCCGCAACTGCTCGATAATTATTCTGGCTTCTTCGGCCGGGTCTCCCGCAGCCGCTGATCCCCCTGCTCCCTTCTTTAGCCATGGTAAAACCGCTGCTAACTGAAGCGCTAATTCCGGTGGCATCTGGTCATCCCCCAGTGGCGTGATAACCACGGGAATAGGCAACCCCCCATCCGGTCCCGGTACCGGGCTGGCCGCTGGCACGACTGGAATCGGTGGAGTTACTACTGGAGCTGGGGCCTCACTAGGACCCGCCTTCCCCTTCCTCTTCTTACCCTTATCCCCTGGGGTGACGTTCAGCAAGGCCGGTCCTATGACCCTCTTCGGCCGCCCCGAGGGGGGATTCTAGGCCTCCACCTGTTTCCTGATGGCCGCTAAGCCAACTTTACCCAATTTTCTGTCCATCACTGCCACTTGGTTCACCAACGTGCGCAGCATCCTTACCTCGGAGCTCCTTCCAGGTTTCTTGCCAGGCATGTCCTTGATCGATCCGTCCGACCCGATTTAAAAAGGTGACTCGATTTCCAACCACGCCTTGATAACTGAAAGAGAAAGACAAAGATTACCAGTTCTCAAAAAGTGCAGCTTGTTCCCTTGAGGGCTCAGGAGCGACGAGTGGGGCAGCCTTCAGAGCACAGGAACAAGAGGAAGCTTCGTTGGATTCCCGCACTATTTATCCAGCTGCGGGAGGGCGGGGCCCCGCCTCAAGCATGCCCATCAGTGCACGGACTTCCGGGCGAGTGTTTAGGACAACTTCTTTTGAGCGGGAGGAGCGTGTTCCGGCCACGCCGCTTCGGGCATACCAGCCGGGACACGCCCCCCGCCCACAATGGTTTCCCGATGGATCGGGGCATCCATCCATACGTTCAGGGGGACCGAGTGGTCTCCCCTTTCCAGTCGGAACACTTTAGCCAATAAAATGTCCATCTTGTTCCAAAGACGAGCTAAGCTTTCTACTTTTAATACTTTATAGCCAATGAACATTAAACTTTGTAAAGTCCCGCTTGGAGCACGTTACCCTAATACTCCCCGAACAGGAAGGAATCCTTAATAAAACTTTTCCACAAACTACTTCTACAATTAATGGTTCCTATGAAAAAAAATATTTAAATTTCCAGCACAGTAAGTATTTCAATTAGCAACATATTGTGATGAACTTCTAACCTCTGTACTCACGCAACTGATCCATGAACGGTTACTATGGTAACAGGCAGAAAAGTAGTGGCTGTATAAAAAAACGTTATATTTACCTTGGATCCTCTACAAGCCAGAAACAAATCCAAAATACCACATTTGCAACCTCTTTGCACAGTTTTTTTTAATAAAGAGAGGCCCCGGGGATGGGGCGGGATCGAGTGGAGGAGAAAGCGGTCCCTGGAACTCCAGGGGGCCATGAGCCCCACCGCATACATATAGTTAAAGATCTGGGGGCTAGCGATACCCATGCAGGGGAGACTCTCTAGGCCCCCCATTATGAAAAACAAATTGCCCCAGAGATTTGACCCCCCGAGGCTAATTAACAATAAAGCGGGCTTCGCGTTTTTTTTCTTTTTCGCCAAAAACGCGTACCCTGCGTTTAAAAAAAAAAAATATATATATATATATATATATATCCCACGTGACGTCACATTCGGCGCCCTGTACACGTACTCTACATAAGATTCTAATTGTTCAAAAACATATATTTATGTATTTAATGTCCTTATATAATTGTTTTATGCAATGCAATAGCGAATTTCGACCCGATACCGAATACATAGAGGGGGACTGAAATTATCACGATTTTTAAAAAGGGGAATAGACTTGATCCGGCAAATTATCGCCCAATCAGTCTGATAGATATTCCACAGAAAATATTTGCTAGACATATATTGTTGCGTCTTTCATCCTGGATGGAAGAAGTTGATTTGTTAACAAAATTCCAAGCAGGGTTTAGAAAAAAGATCAGCACCATTGATCAAGTCTTAAGATTTCAATGCTTATGTTGGAAGTATGTTATGATTAGACAGGGATCATTGCATGTAGCATTCGTGGACCACAGAGCTGCTTTCGATTTGGTCCCCAGAACTAGTCTTTGTATCCATTTGAAAAACCTTGGAGTACCTATTGAATTACTAGTTCAAATTATCAGGATGCACAAAAGTCATTTTGCAAAAGTAAGGTGGGGACCACGAGGAGAACTTAGAAGAGAAATTCCAGTGAAGCGTGGAGTATGAAAAGGTTGTGTGCTGGCACCAACCTTGTTTTCTTTATGCGTAAATGACATCCCCTCCTTCCTTGAAGGAAGCAAGAGTGATTCACCAAAGTTAGGAGGGGAGGTGATTCCCACACTACTCTTCGCAGATGACACCATTCTAATTTCTCAGACTCCCGGTGGCCTCCACAAGCTGATAAACACCTTTCATTCATACAGTAACAAAAAAGGACTTGAAATTAACCCTAGCAAAACAAAATATATGTCTATTAACCCAAGTAAAACGTTTAGAAAAAAGTTGGAATTGCAAGGCGAAAAATTAGAGTATGTGAATAATTTTAACTATTTAGGTATCAGGCTGGATTCCAAAATGTCATGGAAACCGCAATAGGAAAAAAAATAGTTTTGCTCCAAAATTCTATGCCTATTATAAAGAAACACAGAGAGAGTACTTCTAAGGCCGCATATCCTGCTATAGAGATCTTTAAATTTAAGGCCCAGTCAGCAGCCCTCTATGGGGCAGAACTTTGGGGTCCATATTGCAAGCGTAATTTTGAAGTGGATGAAAACAATTTTGTACGAAGGTTACTATCTTTACCTAATAGAACTCCGAAGGTACCATTTTATTTAGATATTAATCTACAGCGTACCGACAGTCTTGCTGCGTTACGTCCCCTTATGTATTGGATAAGAATTTGGACAACAGACGAACTTGTCCATTACAGATCAGGGCTACAAGAGATAATGCCCCTTGGTATTCTAAAAGATATCTTATGGTTTAAACATATTGCCACTTGGTTTAAAAGAATAGGATTTTTAAACTATTGGGAAAACCCTCAAAAGTTAACGAAATCCTGTAGCAAAATAGTAAAACGTTCATTTTGGAACTATTTAAGTAACAGACTGCTACAGGATACCAGTTTAGGATCGCTGACTATAAGATTTAAATATATTCCTAAATTTGAAATTCTCTTGGATGAGGTTAACCCCTCGGTGGCAAAATCATTATATCTTAAATTTAGATATGGGGTCTTGCAGACCAACGATAAGAAATCCAAATGGGGCAGTAATGCACAAGATATAGATTCTGACAAATGTGTTTTTTGTAAAAATGTTACATCTGTCAAAGAAAATGATATGCATATTTTATTTTTCTGCCCGGCTTATCAATATTCAAGAGAAAGATGGATTAAACCTTTATGCAACATCCTCAATTTAAGACACTGTAGACAGGCAGAACGGATTTTACGATCAGATACTACTCGACTGGTAGTATTTTGTGTGTCCAGGTTCCTTATGAACGTAATGTTCCTTAGAATCAAAAATGGTCTAAAAATGTAATTGCAGTAGTGCTTTATCTAAACTGTTACAAGGAGGTAATAAGTCCACTTAATTTTCATCTCAAAATGCTGCTTGTCTATTTTTATAACATTATATTGGAGTATTTCTGTAGTGATTGATCGACCGTATACTAACATTTAAATTTTTAATGGAATGTAAGTTTTTAACTTTAATACCCCTGTTTATTTTTATACTTACATAAATATTTATTGTATTTTTTAAACATAAATGATTTTATCTGTAAATTATTGATGAAATGTGGAAACAATTCCCCCATCCCTGTCATTTGGTATAATTGTCAAGATTGTTTAATTGCTGTAACTGCTGTGATGATAATGTTTAAATTCAGCGTGTTGTATTTTTATCTTATGCACTTTTATGGTCCAAAGAGACCGGAATAAAGTATTGAATTGAATTGAATTGTATTTAATCTACATATTAAGAGACAACATTATCTGGGATAATCATAAAAATAGTTTTTTTAAACTTTAAAAAAGCGGATATTACTTTTAAAATCAATTACGGAAATATTTCACGTATGTCGTAAGAGTAAAGATAGTTTGAAGACTTATACATTTTATAAAACAATATAGCACTGCACACTAAAGAAGGAAAGTCGACACAATTATTGACCCCTCTCCCAACATTTAAAAGCCCCTGGGGGAGGTGGTAAATTAATCGACACTGAATACTTTAGTACAGCCTACTGTGCTTACGCTACCAGGAAAACACAACAACAGTACAAAGCCCAGATTTCCATTGTAGTGATTTCTCAGTTGCAGGTCTAGTTGTCAGAGCGACACACACTCTCTCAAGGCTGGTATACACCCACACCATACCTATCCAGCACATCCGTCACTACACATGTGACCCTATGTATAAAAAAGATGGGGCGCACGTGTTCTACGCCATTTTAGAGTAGTTACCAAAGTACCGAACAAGGGGCCCACTACTACATGCGTGGCCTCTTTGGTCACTGAGTTAGTGGTGCCCAAAGCACTGAGCGGGTGAACAACCTGCAACGATAATGATGGGAGCACAAGTATGTCTTTAGCCATATACATTTACCACCCATGATAAAAGCATAACCATAATAATGGCTTTCTGGTGACGGACACGCGTTGTAATGGCTGTGGCTTATGTGCTTCAAATGACTTTTTACGTATACGTGTGACCAAGTCTGATAACATCGGAGGCCAAAGACAAACACAGGACATCTCATCAATCACAGACAAGATAGGCGGAGGGCAAAATGAAAGTAACAGGTATAAAAAAATGCAGGAAAACTACTAAAATAGCGGAGGACCGAGTATGTAATCAACGTTGAATGCCTCCGCAATATGATTATTAATATATTACAAAAGTATTGCAGCGATTGACACACACACAGCCCGGTAAAAGAAAGTGGCAAATTTAACACCTCAAATGAGGACAGCTTTGCTTGGCAAACTTAAAGAAAAAGAAAGAAACATGGTCTTGGAAACAAGGCTGCTCATGCATAGAGAGTACAACTGGTGCACAAAAAAAACGGAAAGTTTCACATACTATCATAGAAATGTAGCTCTTTTTTTCACCAGTAAAGTTAGTTCTCAAAAAGACTATCCAATCGAAGCTCATGTTAGATGTCCTTCACATCTAACATGAGCTTCGATTGGAATTCCATAGAGCATATTATCAAGCCCATTATCGCCGCTTTATCAGCAGTTTCCTGCCGATAAAGCAGCGATAATTTTATCGCCCAGGCTTGATAATATGGCCCTGTTTTTTTAGCCCCAATGCCCCCACGATCCTCCCCGCGTCGTTCGAGAGCCGGCATTGCTTTGTCAGAGAGAGCAGCTTACATGCTGCTCTCTTTATCGAAAACCAATCTGCTTCCCTACTTGAAAGAGAGACCAGATTAACTTGCTCTCTCTTTCAAATAGGAAAGTGGTTTGCTGTGGTAAAGTGGGAACAGCGACGCTCCCACCCTACCACAGCAAACAGCAGTGTCCTTGGGGTAGGCACCCCGAGACACTGCAGGAGCCGGCCCTGGGAAGTGGTGGTCCCCATGGCCATCAAGGGCTCGAGGAGGGGGGCCGCGTGACCCCCTCCAAACATTAAAAACCCCCGGGGGTGCAGGTCTCCGGCACTGAAAGGTCATTTTACATATTACTGTCCCAGGAAGGTAGTAGTCCCCGGGGCGTCTACAGGGGGAGGAGAGCTGAAAACATACTTTTTTTTTTAACCCTGAGGGGGTGGCAGTCCCCGGGGCTGCAGGGGGCCTTGCAAGCCCCCCTTTATGGATAATAATTGCCCCCAAGATTTGGCCCCCGGGAGCCTAATTAAGAATAAAACGTATTTCAATTTTGTTTTACCTATACGCGTACCCCGTGATTTCTTATTTTATTTTCTTTTTTTTAATTGGGAGCCTAAAGATCCATGTGGGACCCCCTGAGCAGGCCTAGAAGGTCAGGATCTTTCTACACTGCCCCCTTTCCTTTTTTTTTCAACTTGTACTGTTTTCTTGTGACTCGGTTCTACCGAGGCACAAGATTGCTGCCAACACTTCCTAGTTGGAGCTTTGACAGACAGGTGACATCCAATCAGCAAGCAGCTCGTGCTCGTAATTGTACGGATTTTGGTACGCATGCTGTACTTCATCTCTAGATATCGCTATGATTTTACTTTTGATTTTCTCAGGAACTACTGAATGGATTTACACCATTCTCTGCCAAATTTGGTGTAATTCCGGTCAGCTTTTCGGGCTGTAGCCTTGGCTAAAGGTCCCTATAGAAAATTGCATGGGGAAAATATGTTTTGGGACCCCCCTTTTTGCTCAGCCCCCACTTCACAAATCAACCCCAAACTTTCAGGGATGGAGCGGAGCGAAGCAGGACATCTTCTTGGAGAAATTTGCGAAGATTCGTCCACCGGCGCCAAAGTTATTCCAAATAGAATGTTGTGGATTTCCTACGAAAAGTAGGTCCTAACTATAAGTACCTACTGGCAACCGCCAGTAGGTAATATATATATATTGCTGTAGCAAAAGTTTCTTCACTCAAGAAGACGCCGCACACCACTTCAAATTGCGATTAATTTCTTTATTCTTCTGTAGGTTTTCCCCTCCTACGCGTTTCGGACTCTACCAGTCCCTGGTTATGGTTTACAAACGTTAGTCCTTTCTTTATGTTGCATAAAGTTATCCAACAGGTTGTGTGTGGCGTCTTCTTGAGTGAAGAAACTTTTGCTACAGCAATTACCAGCGAGGCTGTCCCGATCCTCGCCGCCAGCACCGGCCAAAAGCCGCTCCCCCCGCTTGGGACATTTGCTCGTATATATATATATATATATATATATATATATATATATATATATATATATATATATATATATATATATATATATATATATATATATATATATATTAATATATATATATATATATATATATATATATATATATATATATATATATATATATATATATATATATATATATATATATATATATATATATATATGCATATATTATCGACTGGCGGTCACCTGTAAGTAGTTATAGGTAGGATCTAGTTGCTGTACAGTTTACTTGAAAATACTTCTGTGTATGTTGACTATTTTTTACAGGCATTTGTAAAAGCCTTACCCTCATATGTGCGGGACACAAGCGATTTTATTAACAAAGTCAAAGATGTTGTATGGAACCCTGATCTGTTACTCATTGCACTTGACGTATCATCATTGTATATGAGTATTTTACATGATGATGGTATTAAAGCTATAGAGTTTTACCTGGCTCAACGACCAATAATATACCAATCACACAGTAAAATGTTTATAGACATCATCAAATATTGCTTACATATGCATAAGATGTTTATGTTTAACAATGTACTATATCAACAGATCCAGGGAGTTGCAATGGGGGACAGCTTCTCCCCCAGTTATGCCTGCCTAGACATGGGCAGGTGGTAGGAGCTGGTCCTCAGAGCACAATATTCTGAAACCATGACAAGCAATTTCAAAGTCTGGCTCCGCTTTATAGATGATCTGTTTATTGTGTGGCAGGGAACCAAATATGATGGGGAAAAGTTAATCATTCAAATTAATCAAAATTCCCTGAACCTCAAATTTACAGCCACTATTAGTGAGACACTTGTCAATTTCTTGGATACTCAGGTCTACAAAGAGAACAACAAACTGGAAACTAGGCTTTATCGCAAAAAAACTGCGGGTAACTCTACATTACACGCCACAAGTGCCCATCCACGCTCTTGTAAACAGTATCCCATATGGTGAAATGCTTAGGCTTAAGCGCATATGTAGCACCAACAGTGAATTAGCAGTGGCTCAGGAACAGAGCAAGCAGCGCTTCTTGGATAGAGGTAACTCATCCAAAATTGTTGATCATGCCATACTTAAAACACAAACTCTAGATCGTACCCAGTAACTTGCTGGTAACAAATTATCAGAGTCCATGTCCTGCACCAACCACAAGGGTACAACACCAAATACACCTGTGTCCGCCTGGTATTGGGCTACAGCAGTCAGCACAAGGAAATCATAACATTGTGCAAACTAGTTGGCCATTAGTCTTAAATGATCGGGTAATAGGACCCCTGCTCCTGCAGAGGGTGTCCATTACCCACAGTAGGGCCCCCTCTATGAGGGAATGCTTGGTCATCCCAAACCCAGAAATCATTGCCAGTACCTCGTGGTTGCAAAACCAAAAGGGTTTTTTTCACTGTAAAACATGCAAGGCATGTACCCATGGTGTTAACACCCCCACATACTTAACCCAGTTCAGTCAGAGGCCCCAAGAAATTTCAAAATTGCTGACGTGTAAGACAGAATTTACTGTCAATGTGGCCTACGCTACGTTGGTAGCACCAAACTCCAGGCCCATATCAGAATCCTCCAACACCTTCGAGCCATTAGCAACATTGACAACACTTACCCAGTAGCGAGACATTTTAAAGAATACCATAAAACCAACAACAATTGTCTCAGCTACTTCCTGATTGATGCTGTCCCACCAAATAGAAGAGGAGGTGACCGGGAGGGTAAGCTAACAAAATTGGAGATGAGATATATCCTGCAATTAGATACAAAACATCCCAATGGCCTCAACATAACGGAGGATTTATGTACATGTCTGTAAACCTTAAAACTCAGTTACTTATACATCAATTTGACCCTCTGAATTCTTTTTAACAAGCTAGATTTATTGTACTTTATTTATTTATTTATTTATGGATCTTATAGAGCGCACAGCTACCTCCGTCGGAGGTGTCCCGGCGCTAGCCGTGGTAAGATTTAGGCACTAAGAGTATAAAGGTGGGATCAAAACCACAACCCCCCTCTCCCTTCTTTTATTAGAAATGTATAAAGTGTATTTATTACGGATGGTACATGTATATTCATATATATTTATTTATGTATTATTTAATATTTAAGCTTTAACATTTAGGGCCAGATACAGGTCGGCAAATACCGGTCGGTAACGGCCGATTTCGGACGTTACCGACTGGTATTTGCTAATGGAGATGTAGGGGCCTTAAAACATACAGAATCAGTATATTTACCGATTTAGTAAATTTACTGATTCTGTAAAATACAGAATCGGTAAATTTACTGAATCGGTAAATACAGATGTAGGTGGCACAGAAAACAGTGCCACAGGCCATTTCCAATTTGTTATTTACCATGTAATACTATTACATGGTAAATAACAAATTCCAGTGTACATGCACATCTGTGCATGTACACCTGTGCCATGTGGCACACAGAAATTCCCTAAGGGCATGTATGTGTGCCAAATGGCACACAAGCCAGTAACAGGGGGGCAACAGGGTGTCAAAGTGACACCAAGTCCCCCTTGCAAATTCGGTATTTTTACCGATTCTGTAAATACAGAATCGGTATTTGCCATTGATTCCTATGGGCCTTGAAGCCCATAGGAATCAATGGCAAATACCGATTCTGTAATTATAGAATCGGTAATTACCGAATCTTACCGATTCGGTATTTTTACCAAATTTTTTACCTACATAGCAATTACCGAATAGTGAATCGGTAAAATTCGGTATTTACCATTCGGTAATTTGCTATTACCTACATTCAGGCCTTAATATTCAATATTTAAGATGTATTAGTTTAGGTATTAATGTCACAACTGAGTTTTACCTATTAGGGGGGTGCCACATTCAAAACACACTCTTTACCATAGCACCTTTGTACATACCTAGGATAAAAAAGAATTTCTGAGAACTATTTCAGAAAATGTTTAAAATGTATATCGCTTTTTGAACACTGGGGTCAGCTACTAATGTGAACTTGGATGAATTACGTTATATTCTGCTGGTTTCATCATCGATTTCTGATGTAGGATATAATGTTCATAGATCTCCTCAAGATGTACCTTTTGGAAGCGGGGATCCGCCGTTAGTTACTAGTATTAGTGTACGAATCGAGCAGTTCATGCACAAGGATTTGTAATGAACTTCTTGCTTACACATACTTTTTTACACTTTTTTACACTTTTTTATCTGTCCTTCTCATTTTATTGATAAATTGTCAACAGTGTATTTTACATTTGACATTTTGAGATTAACATGTAGTTAGCAGTAGCTGAGAAATCAGCTTCCAAAAAAATGTTCTATATTCATTTTGCACATGCACAATTTTGCACAACGGATTATTTAGTTCACCTGAGTCATACTGGAGCATTTACTCTATTTTGAGGCACTTTACGAGGGACTATATTTATACAACACGATGACAATTCTAAATTTGATTATTTTACTATTTTAATATGATTAGTAATCACTTTTGTACAGGATGTCTTAAACTGTGGTAATGTATTTTACAGCTATTTGTCTTTAGTCCCAACCACTTCTCGGAAAGTATTTCTTTTTGCTCCATTAATGAGATGAACACGTGGTAACTTGATTTCTGTATGAACTGTAACTTTAAAAAGCACTCTTTGAGCATCACAAAGTTGGCGAGTGAGCAAGCGGCTGTGGATTGTGGAACGCGTCTTGGCATATAAAATAAATAAAAAACTCTGAAGCACTAACTTGGGTCTGTATCCAGTTTGCAGCGAGGGGTCTCAGCACCTAGCAGCACGAGTCGTACTTTTGGATATACATTCACTGAAAAAACCATAGGTTTTACACACGTTATAGTTAGGAATTAGCATTTAAAATACCTTGCAAATTTACTGAAAAAACCATAGGTTTCACACATGTTATAGTTAGCTCGACATTTCACTCATACAAAACCTTTGAAATTCCCCTGTTATAGTTAGTTCAGCTAACTATAACTCGCGCACCCACAATGCACTGCTGATGACGTCACATATTACATCACTCATGACATGGTCAGTGGCATCACTGATGAAATCACTGATGACATCCCAAATGACATCACTGATGACATCACTGATGACATCATCAAGTGAATGTGTGTCTTCTGAAAAAAAATATTTTTTATATATGTATATCTAAAGGTCGATGGAAGAATAAATGGTTAAATAAGTGTCTAAATGGATTTTTTTGTTACATCGATTGTATAACTGACTTATTAAGTGTATGTTAGTGAATACATGTATTAGCGAGTAATGTTTGAATATGTAAATATCGGTATCAGTGTCTAACTTTGTGTATAAGTGGCTGCAAGGTTTGGTGAGTAGCTACATGAGTGTCTATATGGGTTATTAGTTGGTTTTTTGAGTATCAGAATGAGTGTCTGTATGGTTTGTTTGGGGGTATTGCTTAGGGCACAGATGCTTGAATGACTGACTCACTGTTTCTATGTTTTCAAGACAGCATGTGTGCAGGACTGTATGGGTGGATGAGTGTGTGTATGGGTGTGTTAGTGAGTGAATGACTGTCTCAACAGTATCTTTATGAGTAACTACATATGTTTTAAACTAGTATATGTGAGTATTGATGTATATAAGTGAGTATATATAAGAGTAAAAGATTGTAAGAGTTCCTGTATAAATAAGTATTTGTTTCTATAAGGGATTGTTTAAGAGAGTAAGTATGTGTACGTTTCTGTAGAAGTAAGTGTAGTGGTGTGTGTATAGCTGTATATGCAAGTAAATGGATGTTTTTTTTCATGTGTGAGTATGTGTGTGAGTAACTCTATGTATGTGTGTAGGTGTGTAACAGGATGTATAGGTGTATGAGTACATATGAGTGAGAACATGTATGAGTGACTGTATAGAACTGTTGGTGAATGATTCGATGTGTATGTAGATGTTGGAATTACTGAATAGGTTGTTGTAACTGGTATTGGTATCTCCATTTTTTTTTTAAATGTTGTTTCTATTTTTGAATGTGTGTATCAAAAGTTATATTAGGGTGAGAGGAGGTCTGCCACTCTTTCACAAGGATGATGTCATCAGTGATGTATCAGTGATGTCATCAGTGATGTCACTGACCATGTCATGAGTGATGTAATATGTGACGTCATCAGCAGTGCATTGCGGGCGCGCAAGTTATCGTTAGCTGAACTAACTATAACGGGGGAATTTCAAAGGTTTTGTATGAATGAAATGTCCAGCCAACTATAACATGTGTGAAACCTATGGTTTTTTCAGTGAATTTGCAAGGTTTTTTAAATGCTAATTCTTAACTATAACGTGTCTAAAACTTATGGTTCTTCAAGTGAATTTGCAAGGTTTTTTAAATGCAAATTCCTAACTATAACGTGTGTGAAACCTATGGTTTTTTTCAGTGAACTTCAAAGGTTTTGTAAATGATAATTTTTAAATGTATTAATTATTATATTTCTTTCTTATTATACAAATTCCTTACATTTTTAATATAAATATTTATATTTATTTTATTTTTTACACTATATTTAATATTCTTAATGTAAAATAATAACAAAACTAAATTGAAAAATATTTTTTTTAATTATTTTTTTCCAAAATAATAAAATTGAATTCTATATAATTCCTTTACGTTGTTTTTTTTTTTTATAATCGTACCGTACACATACGTTAATGTAATTACACCAAATTTGGCCGAGAGGTAGAGTTTGGTTCGCAGATTGTGCTTTTTGTTAAATGGAGTAAATCTGTTTAGTAGTTCATGAGAAAACCCCAATAGACTATGCATGTAGTCTTCTATGCACCAGCAAACTTGTATTTTATACCTTCAATTCCCCAATCTGTATCCTCACACTTCCAGTAAACACTATCACACTTCTGTTTCAGTATTGTAGTAACCATAGAGAACTATGTGCTTATCTGTACACTATTCTAAAAGAATCCATTCATTACATTAAAACACTAATCAGCAGATGTACAATAAGTGGAACATTCCCAGAGATATGACAGTTATTGTGTACTGTGATATCACCTCCTTCTGGCGCAGGGCTTTATAATATGATGCACCTTCCACACACCATGGCACATGTTTTGCACTACCAGTGCATCACAAAAGTGATGTAACAGCTGTGTTAAAAGAGACAGAAGGGGGTTGTAAATCCACCCCTAACACATACAAATTCACCGAGGTAGTTTCACCAGCAGTGCAAATTGAAGCATAGACTTGTAACATATTTACATGGATATGTTACATTCAAGTGCTACGGAGGTACTACAGTATACTACAGGTAAACACGTTATAGATTTATGCTGTAGCACTTCATTATAGTTCTGCACTTTCACATTCACCATACACTAGTAATGTATTCATTCATTCATTCATTTATGACCTACACATTTATTCTGAGAAAATTTTATACACTAACATAGAAATATAGTTCTTTCTTTCACCAGTGAAGGTAGTTCTAAAAAGAACTGTTTTTTTTGTGTTTTTAGTTTCCTATTTTGTTGTGTTTTTTTTAAAACCAAAAAACTGAAATTATCCAACAGGAAGAATAGAATGGACAAAAAAAACTAATGTTGAGGACAGCGATGCTCCAGCATCCTGCATTTTATGCATACAATTTTAACGTCAGCAAAATCAGGATCAATTTTTGGGTGTGGACTGCTTGCTGAAAATTAGTTAATGTGCTTGGTGCAGTAGCAGGTGGGTTGTCCTGCAACCTCCGGGTTGCAGCTCGAGCAAAGTTGTTGGGGTGCAAGTTCTTCACGTGTCGCACCATATTTGCTGTGCCAAATGAGTATTTTTTAGATGGATCACCCCTTGAAAGAGTTGCTTGATAATTTTTTACATGTTATTTTTGGAGCAATAACCTTTTTTTGCCCTTCTGGAAAAGTAAAGTCCAATGCTGTTAATATGGTAATCTTCCTTCTATTTAACAGGATTCTCAGAAGAGATGCTTCTTCTTAGAAAGTCAAAGTAGAATGATTAAAATGGGATGGAATTTTCAACAGTTCGAATAGGAACTATTATGAACCAATCAAATCCCTTCTTTTAAAGTCACATGGCTTTGCGTACGCTTACGCTGATCTTATGGTGCTCTTACGATGCGAGTACACATAACGTTCCCCCGCGATTTGTGTAATTGCTTTTAAAAAGTGATATACGATTGTTCAAAGTTTAAAAAACCTATTTTCATAACTACTCTAGATAACGTATTCTGTTATGTTTATTAAATAAATAAATATATGTTTTTAAACAATTAAAAACATTCGCACCTTTCGCATACGGGGCGCCGTACATGACGTCACACAGAAGCTTTGATGTGACGCGTAACATCGAAGCGTATTCGTAGCGTATGCGCGGGTATGGGCTGAGAATGATTAGCAGTACAAACTATGGTGTGATCACTCTCACTGTCAAATCAGAGCACAGGGCACGCTATGAGAATGGTTACAAGTGTCACTCATTGGAGATCTTATTCTGGGTCTGCCTCTGCACACATGAAAACCCCGCCCCATCTCTCTTTGTTGTTGTTGTTGTTAATTGTTGGTGCACACACTCACACTTGCACATGTGCAGTGTATGCCCGCCCACACTTCCCAGATGTCACCATGTAGCTTTCTTGCTATTACTAAGCCTGGAAGCCAATACATTAGCCAATGGGAGGTCCCCCAGGGCCGTCATTCTTCTAGACCTCAAAAACGCTACCAATGACGGCCCTGGACTTAGTTTGGTCAGCCCCCGCGGTTCCCATATAATATGGATACTGACGTAAGCACGCTCTCTTTTGCCTGCCTGTGCTGTGGTGACAAACAGACTCTCGTCGTCGTTATTGTACTACAAACTGTTTGCTCGAGCAGAGGAGGACTCGTGACACTCGACGTGGTGTCACTGATGCTGCCGTCCAGCTAGGCCACCATAGGCACAGTGCTGGTGTCGCCCACGCCCAGCCCACCCCAGGCTCAGGCAAAGCCCCAGCCTTTGAAGACAAGAGACGACAGAAGAAAAGGTAGGAGAAGCTGTCACATCATCAGCCTCCACTCCAGGCCCAGTCCACGCCAGACCCAGCGGCCCAGCCCCTACCCTCAGGCAGTCCCATCCTCAACCCAGGCCCTGCAGCCACGCATCTTTTGTGTGTGCATGAATTTCTGTGTCGTATTTCTATGGTACGCCACATGGTTTGGCCTGTATTATTAATTGTGCGTGCATGGGAGTATTCCTTTTTTACTGCGTCACGGGGCTCTCCTAGGCCTCTTTTTAATAAATGGGGAATGCATGAATTTCTGTGTCGTATTTTTGAAGTGTCACGTGCTTTAGACTGTATTGTTATTAATTATGCATTCATAACAGTATTATTTTTTTACTGTGTCACGTGTCCCTCCCAGCTCTGTTTTACTTTATTTTTGTCGGGTACATTCTTTGTGCTTCATCGTATTTGCTCCCTTTCAAATCCTCCAGTGAATTTTAATATTTATTGCTACCTCACGTGGCCTTCCCAGGCCTCCATTCCTATTGATCATTTATGGTTGATCATAATATTTCCTTCTGCTTCACGGAGCACTCCTAGGCCTTTTTTAAATAAATTGTGCATGCATGAATTTCTGTGTCGTATTTTTTTAAGTGTCACGT
Organism: Lissotriton vulgaris; assembly: GCF_964263255.1. Classification (NCBI taxonomy): domain Eukaryota; kingdom Metazoa; phylum Chordata; class Amphibia; order Caudata; family Salamandridae; genus Lissotriton; species Lissotriton vulgaris. The sequence goes on from NC_141691.1 coordinate 1,501,496,225, forward strand.
GCTTTAGACTGTATTGTTATAAATTGTGCGTTCATAATAATATTATTTTTTGACTGCGTCATGTGCCCCTCCCAGCTCTGTTTTGCTTTATTTTTGTGCTCCACGTGCTTTGTACTTCATCGAATTTGCTCCCTCCTAATCCTCCAGTGACTTTTAATGTTTATTGCTACCGCACTTGGCCTTCCCAGGCCTCTATTCTTATTGATCATATATGGTTGATCATAATATTTCCTTCTGCGTCACGGAGCACTCCTAGGCCTTTTTTAAATAAATTGTGTGTGCATGAATTTCTGTATCATATTTATGTTACTCTTGATAGTAAAGCACACTATATATATCAGTGTTGCTCATGTAAATGCTACTAGTGGGCCTGCAACAGTAATTGTGCCACACACACACAACTAACCTTAAATAAAAAAAAGTGAGGCTTGGCACTACAGTGCCTGAGCACCCTTTCTAACACTGCCATGTTTTCAAACTGCATCCATTTGGCAGGCCTTATCCGTCCCTTTGTATGGACTGTACTCTGTATCCCTCACTTAAACTTTGTGGGCGTATTGAGCTGTGAAGAAGCAGTGACAGTTGTTTTACTAATTATATATTTACACATCGTTATAGTCATTTATTTCTTTATACTTGAATGTGAGCATATACAATTTGTTCTTTACATCTATAATCTTTTTCTTCTAACATATTTTTCCATTTATCTTCATTTTCCTTAGAAATTAATGCCACTAAGTACCTGCATTATATAAGCCATAATGTGTATCCAGATGGTTTCAATAAATTCCACAAGCATGGATTGCGTAGACTATCTAAAAAATTCTCTGTTGACTGTAGTATAGTTTTTTTCAGTATTGGTACATAATTTGAATGTCTACATTAATGATGTTCTATTGACTGGTGTAATTCTCTCCTATATAGGTGAAAAGTTAATACATTGAAGAACAGTACGTAATTATATCTTTCTGCGCACAACATATTTTAAAAACTACATTAATGTAAGAAAGGTATTTCTGATTAACTTTTTGTGCTTGAGAAAGGTTTGTGGTAGGTTGTTAAACTAATTTCTTCTTTAAGAAATATTACTTTTTTTATGATACCTGTTCAGGTTAGTTTCTGCTACATGTAAATTGTGTGTATTATGGCTAATACATATGATGTACATATTCGTTCTCCTTTACAAGCTCATGTGCTTTCATATATTATTACAGGTACTCCATATCTTCCTCTCAAATATGTTTCACCAAATGTATGTATATTTCCATTCCTAATACAGTTACCTATCTTTAAGTAATAATTTCAAATCAATCTGTGTACTGAAATCCTTTGATTTTAACCTTACTGTTTAGTAATATCAACAACAGTGTCTTCTTGTATCTTCCTCGACAAATATCGCTTTTCTACTTTTCAGGTAAATATTCATATCTGTCATATGACTTTTCAGTGTTACTGGTGCAAATATTGATTATCATTGGATACTTTTGGTAAGTGGATTTATCAATCTATTTTGAAAGTTCTTGTTCGAAAATGACTGGTTTAATATTTTACAGGCTAATTTTTCTAAATGATTTTGTAATGTATCTTGGGAACTGAAAACTATGATTGCTTTTCAACCTCAAACTTTTCTGATTAATTGTTTTTATGTACATTAACATTCAGGCTGGACTTTTGCTCAACATTTACATTGCTTACCATGTTTTCAGTTTGAAGAATGCTACCTAACTCAGCAGCAAGTTGCCAAGATTTTTACTAATGTAATATTTCTACGGAATTATTTCCTGAACATTGCAATAGACCTAATGAAGTCATCAGGTTTGACTTTAACATTTCAATGAAAAATAAGTTGTCACACTGTAGTGTTGTCCTGAACATTGCATTATTCTGTATTTAAGTTTTTTCATAGAAGGTATTTTATAGATAACAGCATATCATTAATTTTTAACATACTACAGTAAGATATTGTCATTTTAGTTGTGAATTTTCAATAATATTCGTAGTCAACCCATTTGAATATGTTTGCAACAGTTGTGACTATCTCTATTCCTGAATCTTAAAACACCTAGGGGCAGATTTATGTTAACTGGTGCATCCCCAGGGATGCGCCAGTTAATGTGCGCCACAGTGCGCCACAGCTCCGCCACCCATGGTGCGCCGCATTTACAATGCGGTGCACCATGGGGCAAAAACGGCACAGATGCGTGACAGGGGTTATGAACTATTGTTCACTTTCATATTCCTATTCAAAGTGCAGGCCCTTTATCGAGCCTTTTTGTTGTATCAACTACCCCAGCCGAAAGAAATTTCCACTCTTGCTGCCTTTCTTGGCTGGGGTTGTCAATTATTCTTCTTGTAATACAAATTCAAAGTGAAGGCCCTTTTCTCAGCCTTCTTGGTAACTACTTCCTGTAAATAGCAGTGGGTAATTTCCACACTTGCATCCTTTCTTGCGACGCACAGTCCGTGTAATGAGCTCGGTATCCAAAGACCTACTTCCCTGAAAAGGCAGTGGTTACTTTGCGCGTCTGCAGCCTTTCAAACTTTTTACCTTATTCATCTTCCATTCATTGAACACATTATCCACACATGCACACACTTACTTGCTGCCTTTCTTGGCTGGGGTTATCAATTATTGTTAAATTTCATTTTCTAATTCAACGTCATGGCCCTTTATTGAGCCTTTTTGTTGTAACTACATCCCCGGCTAAAGGCACTGGGTAATTTGTACACTTGCAGCCTTTCTTATTTTTTACATTATTCATCTTCCACTCAATCAACACATCATCCACACATACACACATCTACTTGCTGCCTTTCTTGGCTATGGTTATCAAGAATTCTTCAATTTCATATTCGTATTCAAAGTGCACGCCCTTTATCGAGCCTTTTTGTTGTAACAACTACCCCGGCCGAAGGCAGTAAGACATTTTCACACTTGCTGCCTTTCTAGAAGTGTGATAGTGTTTCCTGGAAGTGTAAGGAAACAGACTGGGCAATTGAAGGTATAAAAGACAAATTTGCCGGTGCATGGAAGAGTGCATACATAGGGCCTCATTTATGAGGACTTGCGTCAGTTTTGCGCTTCCGATGCGTCACTTTTTGTGACGCATCGGCAGCGTAAAACATGCCTCCTATTGCGCACTATTTACAAAGTGACGCATCTAAGTATATGCGTCACTTTGTAAACCCCTGCGCTACATTATACCTGCGTCAGGTATAATGTATGCAGGGGGGGCGTTCCCCCGCAAAAAGCCTCGTTGAAGTGACGCAGTGAAATCTATGAGATTTCACTGCGTCACTTATAGGACGCCGTTGTGTCAAAATCTTGCGCCTGCCTCACAGCAGGCATAAGACTGACGCAGGCCCTTTCACATGAAACTTGCATCATGTGAAAGGACGCATTGCTGGAGTTGCGTCACATTTGTGACACACTCCAGCAATGTGTCACTTTTGCGCCTACAGATACGTCAGAAATACTGACGTATCTGTAACTCCTTGCGACATGATGCGTCATAATATAAATATGATGCATCAATCATGTCGCAAGGAGTCCGCACTGAGAAGTGACGCATCGTTGCTTTCACGCAGCCATGCGTCATTTCTCATAAATGAGGCCCATAGTCTATAGGGGTGTCAAGCAGTCCATGCCCTAAGGCCCACTTTGCAACATGAGTACTTCAGTGCTAGCTGAATGATTACAATTCTGCAAGAAGAGTGTCTCAAACCATTTTTATTATAGAATAATAAATGTATTCTTGTAACATCTCATAACTTAATAGAGCTTCTAAAATATTTTCATCATGTATTTTATATTCCTGATTATCAATTTCAAAAGTCATATGATCATACTCGATGTCATCTAATGCTTTCACAAAATCAGCATTTAAGGTTTAGTCTAGGAAATCATAGCTGATATCTGCAGCATTTATATCTTCCTCTTCATTCTCGCTACTTGTAAAAAGTATGTTCAGCTCTTTTATGACACTTACTAATTTCGAAACCGTCTTCCAAATTATTTTGTTGATTTTCCATAGTGAATTTCTTATGTTGTAGCTCCTTGTACAAAAACATAAACACTTCATTTTATTGTTACTGTAATATCAGCATATGTGGTGATTCATATGAAATATATAAAATATTTATCTTGGGAATAAAGCTACAATATTTTGTACATGAGTGTATATTATTTTGAAAACATTCGAAAAATAAATACAATAAATACAGCCTCACTCTGCATTGTGTCAAGTGTTTTATTTACAATAAACAGGAATATGTTACCTTTGATTGTAAGGACATACAAACCAAAACAACATAGAACACTGCAACTAAAGCACATTACATAATAGTACAAAGCATGTCATTGGAATGTTGGGTATTAGGATAACATACACAACTCGCATATAAAATGATTTCAGAAACCTACTACTTTTTCGATGATAAGGATTAGTAATGTCTTTACAAGAAGATTTGAATATTTAAAACGGTACAGTAGGAGATGAAGAGCACAGGTAAGAGGTTACATCTCAGGATGCAAGAATGGATGAAAAGGGTGGTCCAAGGACCCCATGTAAAATGGCCAGTGGAGAGATGTTTTGAGGGCGGGTACACTCAAGGTATTCTATAATGTGCAATAAGTGCTGACGATACCACCACACAGAATGAGCAAGAACAGATAAAATGATGGATTGTATGTGCTTGAACTATGATGATACTTCACTGTAGGAGGACCACAGTCAAGTGCAGAGATGAAACACTTAGGGCCTTATTTATGAAGGACTTGCGCAGCTGGTGCGTCACTTTTAACATGGGAAAAAGTGACGCATCGGCGGCGCAAGTCCTTCATAAATAAGGCCCTTAAGACCTAGCAACCGAGGTGACAACAAGGGCCAGAAGAGTCCAACAGTGGTGGAGACTGGGTTTATCAACCTGTATCCTACCTACTGTGTTGCAAACTTAAAACAGTGATGACAGCAGTGCCTTAGTTTGACTCACCCCATTACGTTGTCAATTAGGGTTGAGGGAGGCAAAGGAAAGGAGTAAACTACATGTCTAGAGATGTACTGCTATATTCAGAACACTGGATGAAGCACTGAATAAACAAAGTCAGATACAAAAGAAGTTACACAAAAGAAAGCTGCACAAAAGATACACAAAGGAAAGCTGCACAAATAGGACACCGAATCTTGAACACAAACTGGTAAGTCAGCAAAAGAACAAAAAGGCTAAGAACACTGCAACAGACGCTATGCTGTGGAACTCATTGTGAAGAGAGGTAGAAACATACTGTAAATAAAGCGGAATTCAAATAAAGAAAAAGTAGAAAAGATACATGGATGACAAAGTCACTAGGGTAATACTCTATTCCCCAACACAAAAAAAGATTTTTCAGAAATTATATGTATGAATGTTTTAGGACCTGCAAAGAGACCCTATCCCCGGGACTAAAAAAATTACATTGGGGACCATGTGGGGAACACCAATACCCCCACGGTCCCAGCCGGCTCCCCCTGTTGTTCAAGAGCCGCCATTGCTTTGTCAAAGAGAGCAGTTTATATGCTGTTTTCTCTAACGAAAAGCAATCTGCTTTCCTACTTGAAAGAGACAGCAGAATAACTTGCTCTCTCTTTCAAATAGGAAACTGGTTTGCTGTGCTAAAGTTGGAGAACCGACGCTCCCGCCCTAACATAGCAAACAGCAGTGTCCCGGGGGGTAGGCACCCCGGGACACTGCAGGATCCAGCCCTGAGAGATGGTGGTCCCTAGAGCAATCAACAGCTCCAGGACGGAGGCTGTGCGACCCCCTCCGAACATTAAAAAGCCCCGAGAAGTGGGGGTCCCCGGGACTGGGAGGTCCGTGCCGTCACGGACCCTCCTATTTTAAATATTACTGCCCCAGGAAGGTGGCGGTCCCCGGGGCATGTAGGAGGGCCGTTAGCCCCCCGTATACTTCAAAAAAAAGATGGCTGCAGACACTTCCTGGTTTAGAGTGTTGACAGACAGTTGACATCCAATCAACATGCAGCTCGTGTGGGGAGGGGGACTGTAACCCCCCCAGGGGCTTTGTACTTTCACATGAGATGTCATGAGTGATGTCATGAGTGATGTCACTGACCATGTCATGAGTGATGTTATGTGTGACGTCATCAGCAGTGCATTGTGGGCACGTGAGTTATAGTTAGCTGAACTAACTATAACGGGGGAATGTCAAGGGTTTTGTATGAGTGAAATGTCCAGCTAACTATAACATATATGAAACCTATGGTTTTTTCAGTGAATTTCCAAGGTTTTTTAAATGCTAATTCCTAACTATAACGTGTGTGAAACCTATGGTTTTTTCAGTGGATATCTATATATGTATAGAGAACACCACGCATGTATTAGATAAGTCCCTCACTTGGATAGAACACCTTTCCAATATGGTGCCCACAGCGGCCACAATGAGGTGTAGTCCTATGCTTATGTCACTGTCAGTACTCAAGACTTTGTTTATTTCAATGGGATGCATGATACTGACTAGTGACACACTGACGAAGGCTCACGCCGAAACGCGTCTGTGCTTACCCGTTCCCCTTGATTAAAGACTTTTGCTTGACTCTTGGTCTGCGAGTGCTGCATTCTTCCTGTGTAACTAGGGGAAGTTCTGAGCGTCAATGTTATGCGGTTTTCCTGCGAACCGCTAGCAGCACCCATTCGTGAGTGCACGGCTTCACGTGGGAAGTGAGCGTTTTCCGAGGAGGAGTCATGCCGTGCACCGTTGCAGCTGCTGGAGAACAACGGAAGGATTACAACCAGACCGGCAGGGGCGCCGCGGAAGGGCAGCGCTGGATTGGCTCCGGGGCTCCTGACGACGGACCAACTTGCCGGTGAGCAGATTCCCTGCATTTTTTCCCTTTCACGCATGAATGCTAAGCGTGTAGCAGCATTTGTCTAACAGAACGTCAGCAGTACCGAGAGCGGCCAAACGGGGGGGAACGAGCACGGAGGTTGCTGAACAAACACAATTACACAAGCAACCATTCCTGTCACTAAGACCCATTAACAGTGGCGAAAATGGCAATATGTTTTCCGACACAGAACGAATGAACGCGGCAAAGGATACGTTTAAACGCAAAGGAGCGCCAACACAAGCGGTGAGTAAAACGACCACGCCTGCAGAAACAACACAGGATCGTAAATTAAAAGACACATTCATTAAGCTGGAAAAACTGCACGAGCGCGAGGTGCGCAAGTGGTGGGAGGCCACAAGCCTAACAAATTACATTGAGGAAAAGAGAGTACCGAGGGGGCTGAGAGTGCACACGGTACCCTCATACGAACACCCGGACCCCCAACTGCTCACAGACTGGTTCGACCACACAGCATCCTACTGCGAAGGTACATTGAAAATCCTAGTAAAATATGCCTGGAGCGATAGGGGGAAAGTGCTGGAAGAAATTGATACCATCAATGAGGAGCTAGAAAAAGAAACGGATACGGGGAGAAAAACAACTATATCTCAAATGAGAGATCAGATGAAAGCGAGAGTGGCGAAATATGAGCAAAAGATCAGAATGCGCAAACAAGAGAAATATGAGCGCGACGCCAATGATTACGCTACTGGACGCGTCTTAACATACGCAAAAAGGTTTGATGCACCCCGTAAAGCTCTTCAGAAGAGAACCATGACAGCAACAACGAGCAGTATGCCGGAAACTGAACCTGCCACGTCAGAATCAGACCTGACTGAGAACGAGTCAGGAGATGAACAACGGGGGCAGAACGACTTGGATTCATAGGATGCGGTGCATAATGTACAAGGAGCCCTACCAAAGAAGACCCCTTTTTTAGGAGGAATACGAGATAATCAAGAGTACTTGGCTAAGGGGCGGAAAAAACAAACCACCAGATGTGGATGCAAATACAGATGCAGATGCAGATGTATTTGCAACAGCAACATCAACAAGAGGAGGAGGACGAGGAGGGCAGGCGGCGGGAAAAGGAGGCAGAGGAAGCACAAGAACCTCCCGATGGACGAGCCGTCAGACAAACAAAAAACAATAACTGTGAATCCTGAGGATAACATCGACCAAGCCAGCTTAACTGTAGTGAACTTAACATCCAAACAATTGATGGAAGCAGAATTAGAAGTTTTAAGTCTGGGTCTCACTTTCTGTCCCACAAATGACCTCGAGTATACCCAAACAAGGATCGACTTGTTTTGATTCACTAGAAAGCTGAAGCTTCATAAACATTTTAAGCTGCGCCCACATCTGAAAAACACCAAGAAGGGCTCTAAAATAAATGAGATGGATATACTCAGCGCTAGAGACTTGTCAGCGATCCAGGCATTGGAGGATTTACGATTGGATCAGGATTCCGACCAACAACAGGAACACCTAACTATCGCACAGCGGGCTGTCCTCCAAGGGGTCGAACAAGAAAGAGAGGAAAGCTCTTTCAAACCTGCATCGACTTTTGTACCCCAAACATCCTGGGACGCGATAGATGTCTTCACAGAGGCAATGAAAAGAGACCTGACTACTTACAGAAAATCGCAACCGTCAATTTCAACTAATAATATCACTGAATGTCAACGACAAGCATTGAAGTGCCTGATCAGTGATGAAACCATAGTGATCAAGCCCTCGGACAAGGGGGGTAACGTGGTTCTTATGAGTAGAGACCTGTACAGAACTGAAGCTTTGAGGCAACTTGCGGATACAAATTTCTACAAGAAGTGCACGAATGCTGTGTATCAAACGAGTATTACTAGATATGATGCTCTAGTACAAAAATGGTAAGACCACAACATGCTCGGGAAGGATGAAAATCTCTTTCTCAGGAACCACACCCCCATGTTACCAACTTTTTACCATCTCCCCTAACTTCATAAAGATATGGAAAACCCCCAAGGCCGCCCAATAATTTCATCTATTGGCAGCCTGACCGAGAACATGTCACGTTTCGTGGATAATATTCTGTTTCCCTTAGTAATTAAGTTGAAATCCTATATAAGGGACACGAAAGACTTCTTGACTAAGATCCAGCAACTAACATGGAACTCTGGATACCTGCTAATGGTCTTAGACATTACTAGTCTTTATACACGAATAGACCATAGGCAGGGTCTCGAAGCAATTAAGCATGCTCTGGGCCAACGTCAAATGAAATACGCATGCCACAATGAAATGATCCTGGAGTTCATAGAGTTCTGCTTAACCAACAACATATTCCTCTTTGAGGACCAGCTGTATATACAAACATCAGGGACGGCGATGGGTACCTGCTTCGCTCCCAGCTATGCGAACCTCTTCGTTGGCTGGTGGGAGGAGAGGGTACCCAGGAGTTGCACAGCAGGCACAGATACAGGGCATGTAAAATGTTGGTATCGTTACATTGACGATTTGTTTATTGTTTGGGATGGAGGTATGGACTCAGCAGAAGAATTCATTAAAATTCTTAACAACAATGATCTCAGTCTGCACTTCTCAGGCTCAGTTAGTCCGGTGAGAGCGGAGTACCTAGACCTGGAGGTGTACATTGAGAATAACTTGGTGCATACAACACTGCATAGAAAGGACACTGCTGGCAATTCAACCCTTTTTGCCAGCAGTAGCCATCCCACCCAACTCAAGAACAGCATTCCCTACGGAGAGCTACTAAGAATCCGCAGGAACTGCTCCAAGGATTCAGATTTTGAGGCGGCCGCATCAGAATGTGTTAGTAGATTTTCCATGAGGGCGTATGGTAACACCTTACTCAAAAATACCTTTAAAAAAGTGAGGAAGATGAAAAGATCTGAACTCTTGGCAACTGACGATCCTGTAAGGGGGAGGAACAGAAAATCGAACAAGAAAAATTGTAAATTCAGACTCATTACTCCATACTCTTGGGGAGCTATGGATCTGAAAGCCATGTTGAACAAGAATTGGCACATCTTGAAAACAGACAATATACTTGCAGATGACTTACCCGCTCATCCTTTAATTACCTTCAGCAGGGCTAGGTCACTTAGTGACATGCTTGTCTCCAGTCATCTAGAGAAACAGACACCCAAAACTAATTCCCTGAAGCGGATGGTGGGCTTCTTTCCGTGCGGCCACTGCAAGGCGTGTAGTGGCAGCAAACGGGTACTATCTTTTGATATACCTGACACCGGTAAGAAAGTGCCGATCAAGCACTTTATTACATATAGCTCCCAGTTTGTGGTTTACTGTCTAGTCTGCCCTTGTGGCTTACGCTACATAGGCAGTACTATCAAGGAACTCAAACTGAGGATCCTGGAGCACCAACGGGCAATCGAGAAAGTAGACACCACATATCCGGTTGCCCGGCATTTCGTGGAAGAACACAGCAAAGACCGCAAACTACTCTGATTCTTTGGATTGGACATTGTTCCACCCAATGCAAGAGGAGGAGACAGGCTAAGGAGACTCCGTAGACTTGAGTCCAGATATATTATAGATCTTGCCACGAAACACCCAGGGGGACTCAATAGCGGGGAGGAATTAGCATACCATCTGGGGAAGTGAGACTGTAGGAGGAGGAGTTACTCTCCCTCCTCTTGGGAAGTCCGGCACATTAACTGTCCGTCCAACAACAATGAGTACTTTTCTCTGACAGCACTTCAATCACACTACTGTAATGAACGTAGTTTGTATATGCTTTCTTGATATGTTTTCTATGATGTTTTACCATATTACTCTAATCCTGGTTCTGTTCCCGACCGAGTTTATTGAATCTTTGAAAACCTGAAACTTTGAATTCTGATTTCGAATTTCCTTTTAAGCAAAATACCAATTGTGACACTCATCTGTAGATGATGCTAGGTTACCATAGGTGTGGAAATATGTAAATATGTAGATATGTAGATAGCAATTCATGCTAATATATGTACAGTAATAGCCAATGCAAACCATGACCTATTGGTTGAGGTTCATTTTGATCAGTACCACTACCCACTTACATACCCACCGGATGGTGCCTCTTTTTCGCTTTTTTGCTTTTCTGATTTTTTGCTTCCTTTGTGTGTATATATATATATACTTTGTAAAGATTTCTCCTTTGCAGACTCACTAACCTGTAAGAGCACCCTTCTGTCTAGCATTCTATGGAACAATAGCTCTCACTGTTCATGCTGAATTCGAATAGTGAATTGTGAATGATTTTTACATGAAGGGTAACAACACTCTTTCAACGTGTCTAATGACTTTTGCTGAGACTTGCACTGTTTGTTTGTAAATTTACTTGTGAATATGACATTGTACATAATACCATAGGACACTAGCCGATCCACAGCTTTATTTTCAAACGTGAGAACACCACGCATGTATTAGATAAGTACCTCACTTGGATAGAACACCTTTCCAATATGGTGCGCACAGCGGCCACAATGAGGTGCAGTCCTATGCTTATGTCAATGTCAGTACTCAAGACTTTGTTTATTTCAATGGGATGCATGATACTGACTAGTGACACACTGACGAAGGCTCACGCCGAAACGCGTCTGTGCTTACCCGTTCTCCTTGATTAAAGACTTTTGCTTGACTCTTGGTCTGCGAGTTCTGCATTCTTCCTGTGTAACTAGGGGAAGTTCTGAGCGTCAATGTATATTTATATATATCTGTATATATCTACATATGTTATTACCTATTGGCGGTCGCCAGTAGGTAGTTATAATTAGGACCAAGTTTCCATTTTTGTTTTGCTTATAACTTTGGCGTCATTTGATGAATCTTCATGACATTTTTAAAACTGATTCTTTGTTCATATCTGCTCCAATCCTGAAAGTTTGGGGGTGATTTGTCAAGGGTGGGCCGAGATAAAAGGGGGGTCCCAAAATGTGTTTTCACCATGTTAATTTCTATAGGAAACTTTAGACAAAACTACAGGTCAAACGGGTGAATGGAATTACCTCAAATTTGGCAGGGAGAAGGGTCTTGGTCTAGAAAGCACGTTTTTGTTTATTTGGTGTAAATCCGTTCAGTAGTTTTTGAGAAATATCGACATTTACAGATATTGATATTTGGGAATTCTGTCATCTGATGCTGAGGCGTTACGAGCACGAACTTGCTGCTGATTGGCTGCGAGCGGTTGCAACTAGGAAGTTATGGCCACCATTTTGTGATTCAGTTAAAGCAAGTAAGAGGGAAAAAGGGCAAAGAAAGTGATAAAGAAGAGGGTAGGAGCACTGTCACCTCTGTAGGGTGTTAAGGGTGAGCTATATAGGGGCGCAAAGCGAAGTATTCACCCCTACCGGTATGAAAGGGGTGGGCTACGGAAATTAAGTGAGGTATTGCCTAGTGTGTGATGCTGCTAAAGTGAGCTGGTTCGGGACTCGGGGATTAAAGCGTGAGCCCAAACCGTGTGTATTATACTGTGAAGTCATGTACCCTGGCCCCTGTACTACAGCTGTGGAAGTAGTGTCAGCATGTGTTTACACCTACTGGGATGGACTACTGACCCATACTGGTCTGAAAGTCCTGGGGTACGGAAAATATGTGAGGTATTGTCTAGAGTCTCATGCAACTAGGAAGTGTTGGCTGCCATTTTGTCATTCCGTTGAAGCGAATAAGGGGAAAAAAGGGCGAAAAACGTAGGAAAGAGGAGGGTAGGAGCACTGTAGCGTCTAAGGGTTGTTTAGGGTGTGCTATACAGGGGGTGCAAAGCAAACTACTCATACATACCGGTCTGAAAAGTGCTAGGCCACGGAAATTAAGTCAGGTATTGCCTAGAGTCTGATGCTGCTAAGGTGAGCGGGTGTGGGACTCGGGATTAAAGCGTGAGCCCAAATTGTGTGTCTTTTGCTGTGAAGTCATGTGCCGTGGCCGCTGCACTACACCTGTGGAAGTAGTGTCAGCATGTGTTTATACCTACTAGAATGAACTACTGACCCAAACTGGTCTGAAATTCCTGGGGTATGGAAAATATGTGAGGTACTGTCTAGAGTCTCATGGTGCTAAGCTAAGCTGCAGGCGGACTCAGGGATGAAAGCGTGAGCCTAAACTTGTGTTATATGCTGTGAAGTTATGTGCTCTGGCCGCTGTGCCACATCTGTCAAAGTAGTGTGAGCATGTAGTTACACCTACTCGGATGAACTTTTTTTTGAACATTGTAACTTGTGTATGGTGCTTAGGGGGTGTTATACAGGGAGTGTGAAGGTCAATTTGCGTGTATCAAATCAAATCGGTATTTGTGAAGTGAAAACTACTCGCTCCTACGGTTCTGATGGTGCTGGCGGCATAAGCTGAGCTGCTGATGGAGTCGGTCTAAAGTCGCTGAATTACTGACCCCTACCAGTCTGAAAGTGCGGGGTACGGAAATTAAGTGAGGTATTGCCTTGAGTGTCATGCTGTTAAATTGAGCTGCTGCTCGACTCGGGGATGAAACCGTGAACCTAAACTGTGTGGGCTTTGCTGTGAAGTCATGTGCTCTTGGCGCTGTGCCACACCTGTCCAACTTGTATATGGTGCTTTAGTGGTGTTGTATAGGGAGTGCGAAGGTACATCAATATGGTATTTGTGAAGCGCAAACTACTCACCCCTATGAGCGAGTAGAGCCGGTGATCAAAGCGAGAGCTCTGTGCTGCAAAGTGAGATGGTGTGGCTGCTGCACTACAGCTGTGTGGAGAATACATTTTGGCGAGGGTCTGGGAGTTGCCGTTACCTGGCCCTAAAATAGCGGGCCTAAGTTGTAAGTTATAGGGTGGCTCTAAAAAGAGCCCTTGTGTTTATTAGTTGGTGCTATGTATAAGTGCGGATGCACAGCTTCAAGTTATTCAGGAAAACTCGATTTCCCTGATCTGTGAAGTGTACTCCATCACTTCTGTAGATATTAGCCATATCAAAATTAACCCTGGGCGAAGCACTATGCTACGCTCGCGGAGTTTGCGAACTTTGCGCAACTTCGCACTGCGTGAGCTGCACGTAGCACAGTGCGAACACGCATAGTGCAGCGCTCATTTTTTGCTTGTTCGCGGTCCTGAACGTCATGTTCGCGACCGCGAGCAAGCAAAATGAGAAATTACCAGTTCGCGTTGAGAAAGCTGCAGCTCGAGTAATAATCTACTCGAGCAGCAGAAAACTACAGCTCGCACTGTGCAAGATATCGTTTTCAATGATTGCACAGTGCCGGATGTTTGTCCGCACTGTGCAATCATTGAAAACACATCTTGCACAGTGCGAACATGCTACTACGCAGCTCGCGAAGTGCAGTTCGCGTAGCTTCGCGTAGCGCTACTTCGTGAACTACGCCCACCCTTAATCAAAATGTATGTTGTTGTTGTAGATGGGGCACATTTTGTGGTCTCTGAGGTATGCGATTTTTCAATCTGAGGACAAAATTGTTTTGATCATTTCCATTTCTGTCTTTGGCATATATTGGAATATACAAAGACAGTTTGAGGTAAAAGTAACATCAATTGTCCAAAGGTGTCCTTCATAAGCATTTCCAGACCTACCCCAGTAAATGTGCCTAGGTCGTTTCTACCACAGTGCACAATCATGAGGTCAGGAGATGCAAACAGGTTTTAACCAAAGGCAACAAACGGTGCCACTTCAATCCTCTCTGTGGAAACCATTTAATGTCCACATTTTGTAAACCTAGGTCTAAGTCAATATGTCTCTATTCTGCTATACCTCTTGCACCAGAAAATATAGCTATGTCCTACGATCAACATTCGCATTTTGAAGTTATGGCTGGAAGGTATGGAAAGATGTCTGTAGCTCATGCAGTTCCGTCGTAGAAAAAGAGACATGTTTAAAGATGGGGGAACTAGTTTCTTCCATACAAAAAAATACCTGATTGGGAGATGAAAAGCATTGTTTTTTAAAAGTAGGGTGCACATCATCATCGGATAGTGACACATCCAATCGTTATAAAAGACCAGGAGTACCACCCAAACAAACAACCACAAGTGAACAGACACCAAGTACATCAAACTCTTCACTCACCACCGATTTTTTAGAACAGGTCGTAGAATCAGACGATCCAGGAGGAGCAAAACCAAAATCAGGACCACCCCAAACAAGAAGCACAACTCAACCGAAGAAGGACCTCAAAAAGAGAACGAACCTCAACTAGTTATCAACATATCTAACTATACCTTTTCCTCACGTGAGATTAAACTACTTCAAAAGGGAACTTCCTTCGTACCAACGACTAGAACTGATCTCTTAGAATTAGAAATCAGCACATTTAAATTGATTAGAAAGCTAAAACTACGACACTTCTTTACCAACATAGTACCATCATTGGGAGACAATGAACCTGACCCACTCATGGGTTTAAGAACCACCAGCTCGTTCCAAGCTCCCCAAAGTCACAAAACCATCGACCTATTTGAACAAATGGTGAAAAAAGACCTGCAAACCATCAATTTCAAGAAAAGCCCTTTCAAAAACATCACACAAAAGGATCGTGATATGCTCAAAAAAATCGCAAGCAACGATGACATAATATGTATCAAAGCCGATAAGGGCGGCGCACTAGTCGTAATGAATTCAGCAATGTATCATCAAAAAATCAATGATCACTTATCTGATGAGACCACGTATTCACAACTGGCTGGAAATCCAACCACACAATTCATGAGGATACTACAAGAAATTGTCAACAAAGCACAAACAGCGGGTGTTATCAACCAAAAAACTAAGAACTTCTTATTGAAATCACACCCCAAAAGCCCCCGAATATACGCTGTACCTAAAATTCATAAAGACTTGATGAACCCTCCTATCAGACCCATTGTGTCAACGTGCGGTAGCATACACCAACCAGTAGGTCAATACTTGGATCGACATCTCCAACCGACTGTTCAGTCAATGGCTAGTTACATTCGCGACACTACTGACTTTTTGAGAAGACTACAAGACATTCAAATAGACCCCAACGAGCAATTATGGCTGTGCACAGCCGATGTCAGCTCACTATACACTTCTATCCCACATCAAGAAGGTATAGAAGCCATGGAACAAGCCATCATGAAACTGGAGATAGATGAATCCCTGAAATTATTCTTGATGGAATTAACCCTATTCACGCTCTACCATAGCTACTTCACCTACAAAGACAATTGGTTCTTGCAACTAGTGGGCACCAGCATGGGCAATTCAGCTGCTCCAGTATACGCGAATATTTTTATGGGAGAGTTTGAGGACAACAACATTTGGCAGAATCAGTTGTGGAAAAACCACTTAAAGATGTATGTACGCTATATAGACGATTTGTTTATCCTATGGAAAGGGTCACGCGCTAACTTGGAATTAGCATTAACTACTTTAAACTCAGTTAATCAACGCATCCAACTTACTTGGACCATTGACTTAAACACTATAACCTTTTTGGATGTTCGCATCACCATAAAAGACCACCAAATCACGACAGATATTTTCAGAAAATCTACTGACCGCAACAATATGTTGCATTATTCGAGTTTTCATCAGCCATCTCTAAAAAATCACCTACCCAAATCTCAACTGTTGAGAGTTAAAAGAATCACCTCGGACCCAACTGTCTTGGAAAACAGAATGGATGAAATGATCAACCGCTTCAAAGCGAGAGAATACCCAGATGATCTCTTAGAAAAAACTAAAAATGAGGTCAATAAAATGCCCAGACAGGAACTTCTACTACCTTCAAAAAAGAAAAAAGATGAGGACCGGATGGTCGTTGTCTCTAAATATTCTAATGTCAGCTCCAAGTACAAAAAGATCATCCTAAGACATTGGCCAATGCTACAGTTAGAGACAGACTTCAACAACATGTTTGAAGCCAAACCCATATTCGCTCACACAAGGGGCAAAAACCTGGGTGAAATTCTTAAACAACCCACAGAACAAATTGTGATCCATAAAGGCACCAGACCATGCAATAATTGCAATAATTGCCATAATGTAATTACAGGCAACAAACTATCACATCCTATGAAAGGTTACAACATTAACTTGAAAGTCACGGCTACATGTGATTCTACTAATTTAATTTACCTCCTCAAATGCCCGTGTGGGAAGGTGTACGTGGGCAAGACGGAGCACAAGTTAAAAACCCGTGTCAACTAACACAAATCGAACATTCGAACTAAAAATCTTAAATCATCCATAGCGTCACATTTTTTGGACTCTAACCACACTATAGCCCAACTGAAATTCATGGCACTGGAAATTGTCCACAAATCGGAAGGAAGAGACAACAATAGGGCACTGCTACAGAGAGAAAACTTTTGGATTTATAAATTAAATTCGATCAAGCCTTTCGGTTTAAATGAACGGATCGAATTTTCGTGTTATTTGTAACAACATTGACTGTATAAAATGCACCATGAGGGTGCATCTGTTCTGATCCCAAATCCACAGTGTGGTTTCATCATAGACGTTTGCCAATTTACCCATTTCACTAATTTAGTTTTGTCATATATTTTCATTTATAACATTGTTTAGGCTCATCTCACTGTGTACTTTATTGTTCCACATCAACACGTTGATCATTTAGTCCACTTTCTTTTTCCATTAGTCGCGATCACGTGCCCTAGCACTAACCACTCACGATCATTTATTTACCTTCACCGCATTTCCGGACTAACACGCCGATCTGCGGTCAGCGTTTCCAGAAACGCTGTGAACCTTGCCAGAAAAGTAAGTTTTGCACGCCGCTTTAGAACTCATTGCATTGCTAGTATAGCACGCTTTTTATCTTTGGGGTTTCACTTTCTCCGCATTTAGTTGTATTTCAAGTCAGTTCCATCACAAGTCACCGGTGAACCACGTTATTTTAACGCTCTGCCAAACCCACCCATTGGTTACTTTTAGATTAAGCATTGTGTAGCTGACACAGTTTACACGGAATCGTTGTTTCTTTCACGTCACTTGGTGAATATCTGGAATTAAGGTTCTATCTTCATTATTATCATTATCATTTTTAATCACAATTGACAAACAATTACCACCACGTGACAGATATGTTCGTCTTTTGTTTGTATAGGCTCCCCGATGAAGGGCTGCTAGCCCGAAATGCATTGGAGCAGCAACATTAATATGGAATGTGAATATTAATATGCATTTGGCAGTGGATATATTCTTTGAAATGAAAATCATCTTTTGAAATGAAAAAACTGAAAAATGAAAAATGAAAATTAAACTCAGTTGAAAGAACTTATTTTCCATTGAATCTGTTGGAGGATTTCACCTGTTTTGAGTGCCTAAGGGATGTCATCAAAGTCCTTTTGATTACACATTCTTCACTACGATCAACATTCGCATTTTGAAGTTATGGCTGGAAGGTATGGAAAGATGTCTGTAGCTCATGCAGTTCCGTCGTAGAAAAAGAGACATGTTTAAAGATGGGGGAACTAGTTTTTTCCATACAAAAAAATACCTGATTGGGAGATGAAAAGCATTGTTTTTTAAAAGTAGGGTGCACATTCGTTTTGTGGAAAAGCATCTGTGTGATTGGTTAAGAAAAAGAAGTTTGAATGTGGAGTACATATTATAGGATAATATTTGCTCAATTCAACCACACCTGCTACTTGCATTTGGAAGGCACTGTTCGAACTTAAAACAATTGTGAACTTTTAACCTGCACGTGCTGTTAAATGTTTGAGAAAATGTTGCAAAAAATATTGTTAGGTTTAAAAAAATTGATGAACTTTTAACCTGCACGTGATGTAGAATTTTCCTAGAAAGTGTGTTGATAGAATATGTTGCACCGCTGACTTCTATGTGTCGTTGAATATGAAAAAAAACTGTATATATGGAAAATTAAAAAGAAACTAATAGAGAGAAGTTTTAAAATGTAAAAAAAATCAAGAAAGTATTCTAATTTGTTCTTTACATGTATTTATGTGTGGAGGAGCAACATTATAGAAACAACAGCAGCAGGAAGAGGAAGAAGCAGGGATTGGGAGAAATTGGGAGATGGGCACAATGCCACACATGTACAATCAAGTACAGCACAAGTATAGACAAACTATTGCCAAAATGAAACACACCAACAAGGAGCATAAGTCACACAACCCGGCAACATCACACCTCTGAACGAGCATAGAAGTGAAAACCACGCTGTATTCATACAGGATGTGTTCAAAGGTCGGTTGTGGGTGTTGTGGGATGTCTGCGACCGTGGTCATCATGGATGAGATGCCCAGCACGTGGCACATTGGCGGGTTCACTGTGTGTTACATTGCCAAACAGCTGCTCCTCCCTCCCACATGCCCCCACACTTTTGTACAGTGCGCTGTTGTATCCTGTGTAGTCGTACGGTGTTGTGGAACATTTTAGGACCCTAGTGTAATTTTCCCGATTCATGCCCTTATGCATGTAAAAATCACCTTGTCCATATATAGGCATAGAAATCATAACCATATTTAGACATAGCCCAGGCAGTCCAAATACGGCATGGATTGTTCCACTAGTTCCGAAAATCCACAACGATTTCTTGGAAAACTCGGCTTCAGCACTGAGGGACTTCCCCTTGCTGGAATATTGATTTGTCCAAGAACTCATGGAGTTTTCAAAGAACTGAAACTCTTTGATGATGTTATTATGTCCACCTTTACGTCAAACTCGGCACCTTCAAGGTATAAATATGCCCACACTTGCCCAAGCAAACACACAGTGGTTTGGAGCAGTTCGACTATCTACTTGCCCGATGCATCTCGCTACAGCAAGTGCCGAAGGAAGCCGACTCTCCAGCAGACGCTCTGAGAGAGACACTGTCTTTTCTCTTGCCAAGAAATCCAGCTCCAGTGTTTCCAAGCTCCCCTTGCGGGGTGTTGGAAAATCGAGTCCTGAGACAGACAAATACCAGATCTCCTTCATTCTAAACCAAGGTATGTAGCTGATTAGACCCTAAGAGAAATCTTGGATAAATTTTAGGCAAAAGAATACTAAACTTATGCTACACCACACTTACTTCTCCCCTCCTACTAGACTTAGGTTAGGTACATCGGGGTAGGCGTATTTTAGAAACACCAGTTGAATACTTTTAGTCTTTATTTATTTATGTAGGTATTTTATGGCTTAGAAACCCTTCCATGCTTTTACAGTATTATTTTATAATACTCTTCTTGCTGTACGCATTATACTTTACAGCCAGTCTTACGATTGTAGCAGTTCATTTCTTCTGCATGAGAAAGAAGACTGTTCAATAAATACTTTTATTGAAAACGCCTGTCTCTCTATTTCTCTGCACCTCTGGTGAAACGAAGCATGCACGAATGACTGAGTGAAATATCTATCTATTGTTTCCACGACTCTGAAGATCAGTTTTATTTTGAGGAAACAAAGTTGTCATGTTTATGCGGTTGTCAGAAGTGAGTCCCTTCTTGTTTATTCGAAAAAGTTTCTAGTGACATCTGAGCTAGCTGGCACTCACAATTAAGTTTAATATATTCAATAGAGACCTAGTAGATATAAGTCCTACGTCACATCTATAGGATATATTATTCCAATGTGCAGAGCCTATTGGGAATATAGGAACTACACTACAACGGCACAGTTTGTAATGCCTATTCGGGCATGTCCTGCAGCATTCCAACTAGACCATGAGAGTGCCTTTTGGTGGTGGTGCATACCACTTAACCACATCATCTGCTGCGGCCCTTGTCGCATGCCACACCAGAACACAGAGACTCACTTACCGCACTTCCTGCACACGGAAATGCCCGAGACACCCCGTTTCACTTGCCGGACAGGCACACCCCTGCGCTAACCTGTGTACGCCGGACAAGCATTCCAGTTATGAAAGTTGTGATGTCATTTCTTTGTGTGCAGATCAATATATGGACTGGGCAGTGTATCCCGTCAAGATCCAGCACCTGACGTAGTATTCCTATTCAATATAAATTCAATTAGATTTCTTCATTGATTTTGTGTGTACACTGAAAGTGCAGGCACTACCTCAGTGCAATTCAATACAGGATTTTAGTATTTAGAATAAATCGCAAAGGTACAACTCATGTCTTTTTGCTCGGGAACGGCTACTCTGCATTTTATCATTAGCACTTTAATGCACCTAAAGTTGAAAAAAAGTAGGAGAATAGGGACAGCAAGCTAACCACAGAGGCTAAGCAGGATGTCAATGATGGGGGCATAGAAATGGGCAATGGAGGGCAGAAGGAATAGACTGGTACATCATGCTAAATAGACGGCAGGGGCAGCACATCAGACAATGCATGGCAGGAGGGAAGAGGCTAGTCCATGGATTCAGACAACAGAGGATAGGGAGGAGGTGGATGGGGCAGCAAGCTAACGGTTCAGAGAAGGCAGGAAGGCCAGTGGCAGAACAACAACCACACATGGCTGTAATAAGGGAGCAGGGACATGGACTTGACATCGGATGGCTAGGAGGAGGAAAGGCAGGAGTAGCAAGTTTGGGTGGCGAAAGCACAATCGCAGGCCCTCTTCCAACCCCCCACCATCCATTGTGATATGCAGCTTACTTAACGTTTAAAAAAACTTAGACATTTTCTGAAAAAAACTAAGATTACAGGGACGGTATAGTTAGACTCAGATTTCACTCATACACAAACAGTGAAATTCAGCAGTTAGAGTTACCTGAGCTAACTATAACTTACGCCCCCACAATGTACTGCTAATGACCTCAGACATTACATCATTCATGACATGGTCAGTTAGATCACTCATGACATCGCTCATGACATCACTCATGACATCTAAAATGAACTGTGAATGGAATGGAACTATAATCGCTAGAACTTTATTTAGGGACAGTGTGTGTAGACTTTTTCACTTATTTTTGCTGCCAGTCTGTTTATCTGCTCACCGGGATGCCTCACAAACCTGGGAGGAACCCTTGGAGGGGCGAGGGTCCAAGGGGCATGCCGCATAGTCAGCACCATCAGCCACACTCTGGGGAGGACTGCAACCCCCAGAGTGCATCACCTGCCCTCACAGCTGCCGTGAGTGCCGGGAGCGAGGGGGAGGCGAGGTCATCGCGCTTATAGTGCTGCCTATACCAGCGCAACATGGGACACGTGTGGGACAGAGCAATGACGAAGCCTGGACCAAGGGCGGGCCCGACTGAGCCCATACGAGACCTGGTGTCTTTCAAGTTGTTGTCTGATTCAAACCTGATATCCAGACAGTTAGCTATCAAGTCCCTGTACCTGCGAAAGGAGGTAGGCTTACACCAACCCCTACCATATAGACACTGCTCGGACGTTTAAATACATGCTCTGGTATTAACCGCATCGCTGCTGCGGCTTTTCCTGCTGTGTGCGGCAATTTTTAAAAAGCTCGTCATCCGCACACGACCACCGTGGCTGATGACGAGCTGAGCTCGTCATCAGCAGCGAAGGGTTTAAAATCCCTTGATAGGGAGGAAATTTCCCTGGACTAAGCGCTGGACTTATACCACAAAATAATACGAGAAAGAGGCATATGTCTGTTTTTATTCCACTTGTATACACGCCATTTAATTTTATTTTATCCATTCATTTATGCTTGTATTTGTTTTAATTTAGTTGCGGTATCATCAAAGCCACTTAAAGATATGGGGAGGCGAAAGGCTCATACGGGGACTGCTGGGGTTAAATCAGCGGTTAGTTCATCTTCCACTGTTACCACGATGGACTCCTTCATACAGAGAGCAGCCGCTGTTATTGATAAAGAGATTGAACGTGTCAATAGGCATCTTTCCAGGTCACCCTCTAATTGTCTGCCCCCACCTACACTTAGATCCCGTGTGCCCCTGGTTGAATTTCCATCCGCCTGTTCTGACAGCTGCCAGGGGTCGCCTGCAGTCTCTTTTATCATTGAAGGGTTACCACCCGTAAATGAAGCTTCCTCTCCAGCACCTTAGATGTCTCTCACCAGTTGTCATAATTGAAAGAAGTGGAAGTATTGTTCCACCTCAAGGGAAGGACTGTACTAACACATTGAATCCTATGTCCACCCATTCGCTATTCCAGCCTAGTCAACCTACTGCCCAGAGGGGGTTTAATATCCAGGGGAGCACAAAACGGAAACTTCAAATCACTGGGGGTAAAGCAAAAAGATCTAAACTGAGCCCGGCCACTAAGCCTTCCAATTAACCTCTGGTGCCCAAAACGGTAGCCACATACTTAGACATGATGGCTACCAAGACCTTTCAAGACATAATGATTACCTTGCTGGATACCAAACTGAGTCCTATTTTTGAGAGGCTGACAGCAATTGAGAAAAGTCTTGCGGGGGAGCCTAACTGATATTTGTACAAATTGCGGGGTTATAAGTGAGATCCTCGAACCAAAATCATAAGTCAAACTTGGCCCAGGTATACCTAAAAACACTACCAAATCACATGAAGACCAGCAGCAAGCTCAGCGACATGCGGCGCAGTCAGTTCAAGGGGAGATGAACAGCTAAAGGGGTGTTCAGACTCTTAGCAAACCACTGGTAGTTCCTCCGTACAGGTGGGACCCTCAAACTATCGTAGGCCAGCCGGACGGCCCTATGGCACTGACGGGGAGGTTCACCACTGCCCTATTACTATTCATCTTCCCCCAGAATCTACACCTTATGTTGTAGTCTATGGGAACGTCAGGCCTCTTCGCCCAGGTACAAATGAGTACTATAATAATTTAAAGAACAAGGTACTCCAGTGGTTAACAACTAATACCCCCATGGGTCCTGGCGTGAAAAAGCAGTATCATCATGGTACATCGAGTGGAATGGATAGACAGCTCTATAAAGTTGGGAGTGGGTGACTGTGTTATAGTTAACTTCAACAGGGCCTCTGTAGCCGAAAGAATCCTATCAGGTGATATACGTGCTGGTCAGTCATTTCATGGGTCCATAATACAGGCACTTCCACTGGGCTTCTTTTATAGAGCTGAATCTCATGGGTATATAACGGGTAATAAGGACTGGGAACTCTCACAAGCCATACGGCCTTATAAAATCTCTGTAGGCAATGACCATGGCATCCCAAAACCATCGTACCGCACAAGTTATCCATGGGGGCCTTGCTTTGCTCCTGTCACACCTCCTACTCTAGCATTAGCAAACAGATTTTCTACGCTTCCGGGGTTGGAGGAATACGATTGACTGGATACTTCTGATGAGACTGTAGTAGAGCCATTGCACAAACAGAGGGCCCACCTAACCCTGGCAACCAAGACAGAGACTTTCATCACCACAAACAGAGGTGACATCCCTCGATGTGGTCAGTAATGTTCTATCCTGGAATATAGTAGGCCTGGCAGATAAGTTCCGGCATCTCTTATGACAACAGTTTGTCAGTCAATTGCTAGTAATTTTCCTTCAAGAGACCTGGCTAGTGGATTGCAACTTGTTCCTGGAGGGTTTCAAAGCTTATTTTGTTCCTGACTCCCTGTCAACTAGAGGTAGAGACAAAGGAGGTTTGGTTATTTATATCGCTCTGGCTGTTGACTGACAGGTAAAAACCGGCACCTTATTTTGGCCAGGGCCTACAGGCCATCAAACTTAAGAAGGGGAATAACACAATAACCCTGATCAATTTTTATAACCCACCAAATAGAAGAAAGGGGGAAGGTAACATCATACTGCTGAGCCACCATCTAAGGAAATCATGTGATCTCAGCTCACAGCCTCTGATGATGCTGGGAGATTTCAATACTCACTCCTGTGGTGACCCAAAGATCACGAATATGTCTGACATGGGATGCCACAGAATGAGGGCGTTTCACTTTGAGCACTCAACACAGGGCCATGAATTAAACAATCTAGTCAATGAATTTGACCTACTGACACTAATGTCCCTCTCTGTCCCAAACTGTATAACCCTGACTCCCACCTTCGAAGGAAGAGGTACCGGGTCTTTTATAGACCATATTTTAATTTCTTCCTCCTCTCAGTTCCTTTTTCAGAGGTTTACTATCAAGGACAGCGGTTATAGTGATCATAAACACATTTGTGTATACCTTTCTGGTGTATTTCTATCCAGCAAATCTAGGAGAAGGGTATTGGGAATCACAAGACCTATAGATGGCGGTTGCCGCTTTAAATGGTCCCAGATTGACCCAGATGCTTTGTACAGGGAGGTGAAAGACTCATGTGTGGCTGAACTTGCCCTATGTGTCCAACCGGAGAGTCTACCAAGGGATGTTCTTAGTGCTTTTAACTCCATCTCACGCAAAGCAGGGGTACTTTTGGGGGCTCCAGCCTGTAAGGTATTTAACTCAAACTCAAGATGGTTTGATTCCAGGCAGCACATGAGTTAAAGGAGGCCCTGAAAGATGTTCTGAGAAACCCCATACATACATGCTTGTTCCGCGAAAATCCCATACATACAAGCTTGTCGTACAGGATAACGCAGGTCCTAGCCACCTGAAAGAGAGCTCTGAAGGAGGAGGCATGGAGAGACCTGCTAGAGTCCAGCACATTAAGGAATGGCACATTGTTTTGGGGCATTATTAACAGACCCCTATTCTGCAAGGATACAGGTAACATCCTAGGCTTCCACATCACGGAAGAGGAATGGGTGGCCCACTTTCCAAGTTCAAGGGCTCCACTGGTCACCACGACCAGTTACCCCAGGTAACAAACTCTGACTATCTGGTCTTTGAGCTAACTGAGGTAGAGGCGGGCATTGCAGGCCTAACCAATAACAAGGCTCCCGGACTGGACGGAATTGTACTGGACGTTTATAAATTGGATTCATCCTTTTGGGCCCCGATCCTGGTGGCTGTATTGAATGCAACGGCCAGGGATTGTGCCAGCTTTCAAAAAGGGGGACCGAAACAGTACGCACTGCTACCAACCTATTTGTCTCATTGACTCTGTGGCTAAGGTGGTGGGAGGTGTACAGCTGCAAAGATTATCATCATGAGCAGAGGAGCATAATATTATTGCTGACACTCAATATGGGTTTCGTGCGGGGAGGTCTATGGTGGCCCAATGTTTAAACCTTTTCCTGATCCTTGGCAAGTACACAATGGCCCGCCCTGGTATGATCTACATGGCCTTCATGGACCTATTTTCTGCGTTTGACTGTGTAAACCGGGTCAAATTGTGGCAGTCCATGAGGGCCATGGGGATGGAGGCCCCTATTGTGGAGTTCCTAATAGATCTGCATAGGGATACTAAGGCAAAAAGTTAGATATGCACAGGACCTTCGGGTTTCCAGGGAAGTCAACATTGAGAGAGGGTTGAGGCAAGGCTGTATTTTGGCCCCCTTCCTGTTTAAACTATACATCAATGATCTTGAAGATGCCCTGGTAGCTACGGGGGATGATTTACTGTATGTGGGTTGCTGGGGTCTCACCGTCCTCCTATATGCAGATGACACCGTCCTGATAGAGAGAACAGCCAGAGGACTCCAATCTCTACTAGATGCTTTCTTGAACTTTATGGGGTCCCGTGATTTAGTGATCAATAATGCAAAATCCTATGTCTTGCAGGTAGGGGCACGTCCCACGAAAAATTATTCCTTTTCTTTGGGTTCAGCGAGGGTCCCCACAATGTCAGTTTTTTCATACCTGGGGGTCCTGCTGGATGATCGCCGGCAGTGCGGGCCCCTCATTCTAAAGAAAAAGGGGAAGCTCATTCGAATAACTGCCACTTTTTTTCGGCTTTGCTGCCAAGATGGGCAAGCGCCCAATTACAGCCATGCTGAAAATTAATCAGGCTAAGGGTGTGTCAACTGCATGTTATGGTAGTGAAGTCTGGGGTTATACCACAGCAGACATGCTGCAGGTGGCAGAGAACAACTTTTTAAAGCACCTGCTAGGAATGCCTAATGGTCTATTGAACCTGATAGCTCATGAAGAACTGGGGGCCCCTTTTTATGTGATACACTTGCCTTGCATCCCCTAGTGTTTTGGCTTAAGTGCTGGCCAAACAAGGAGCTAAAGCCTACCTAGCAGATTCTAACGGACTGTGTGACCCTGGAACATATGTCCAGAATTCCTTGGTTGAAGTATGTTAGAGGTTGCTTTACAGAGCTGGGTC
Source organism: Lissotriton vulgaris (assembly GCF_964263255.1). NCBI lineage: Eukaryota > Metazoa > Chordata > Amphibia > Caudata > Salamandridae > Lissotriton > Lissotriton vulgaris. Next base: position 1,501,523,130 of record NC_141691.1, read on the forward strand.
TCCCGGAACTCTTTTTAAACCCTCAGCCATGATAAAAAGGATGTGGAACTGGTTAAAAAAGCATTTATTTGCTCCAGGAAGTTAGAAAGAGATGATCAGCCAAGCGCCCATAAATTCCTGACCCTAAAAACTCATCCACTGACTGAGCCATACCTTCTGGGAACACTGACCACCTTTGAGTGTTTTTTACTGTTCAGGTTTCGCCTAGATTTTTTCCACCTTTTAATTGCCGTTCCAAAAGGGTGTAGCAGAGGACAGGTGTTAGCACCTTGTGGCTGCAATAACCTCTCTCCACAGGACCTGTTACATTTCATGTTCCTCTGCAAATTCTATGAAGTACCTCAGAGACATTTTCCACTCCCCCTTTTAAAGAGGCTTAATTTTACCCAGGTTCGCCCAGCACTTTTGTATCTGCAGCTGTTGAAACCAGACTGTATAATCTTTATTGTAGGCTATCTGAAATAGTTGGTGAGAACCAGGGTCTGCCTGAAATCGTAGTTGTTTTAAGGGGAGGAGGTACTCATAGTCTCAAGATATGTCTCTTGTGTGTTCTCTATTTTAAGCACAGAAATATATTTATTGTATCTACATATTTCTTTGTAATTTTTCTTGTTTTATGGATATGAATTGAAAACTTTTTTAATGTACTTTTTTTATGAGATGTGTAAATTTACAGTGACTTTTATAGTTTTGACACGGTAAAACCTAATAAAGTTTAATGATGATGAGGATGATAGTGTGTATTTATTAACACTGCTTTTTTTCTTTTCTTTCTTGTAAGAACAATTATGAAACGCATTGTGCCCAGATTAATATGGCCGATAGCCTTTCACTTTAAAGTATTTTGTAATCCATTCTCTATGTTGATGTTTGCAACCCTAAGTATGTTTATTATGAATAATTCACGTTGACGAACATACTGATATGGCGGTCACGGGGCGAGATATCCTGAAATGCGATTGTGTGCATATTAAAACTTGTTTTGTTTTCTTTTTTGCATCAATTCCTGGATTTTCATATTGTGACTAGGACAATATGCCAGCCAGATTTTTGGATTAAAGTAAAATGTAGTCCTTTGTTAATGTTGGCAACTTTAGGGATTGGTACATTTAAATAAGGACGTCTTGTATTATTATAAAGATTTGGATGAGCCGAAACGTTATTTGCAGATTAAATACTTCCAAACTACAACCTGAGTGCTGATTCCCTCCTTGCAGGAGTTTGAGGAGATTATTAAATACATATATATATATATATAAAAAAAAATTCACTGAAAAATCCACAAGTTTCAGGGACATTATAGTTAGAAATTAGCATTTAAAAAACCTTGGAAATTCACTGAAAAATCACAGTTTTCATGGACGTCATAGTTAGTTGGACATTTCACTCATGCAAAACAAGAGAAATTCTGCCATTATAGTTAGTTATGCTAACTATAACTCGCGCCCCCGCAATACAGTGCTGATGACATCAGATATTACATCACTCATGACATGGTCAGTGACATCACCTGTGACATCAATGATGACATCTTAAATGACATCACTGATGACATCATCCATGCGATCATTTGATGCACATCCTCACACCCTAAAATACAGACTACCATTCTTGAAACCATAAACACATCAATACCTCGAACTACAAACTCAAGACCGTGACCGAAGGAGAATGAACACGCCGTGAATATTGAAGTAAGTAAGGACTGGGGGGTGCTTTAATCTTCCATTAGCCTTGTTGCCATCTCCACTTTTTTGGGGGGAAACGCTTTGTTCCTTTATTTCACTATGTGTCAGGGACCCCTCATTCCTTAAATGATGTGCTGGAGGGTTGTTTAGATACCAACCTAAAAAAAAGGGCAAGTTTAAGTATATCCAGCCCATGCACATATTATTCTGGGGTCTTTGGGAAAAATATAAGTAACCTTGGCTGCTGAACTTGTTTATTTGCGTGATAACATGGACCCTTAATAGAACACCATTAATAGAAATTATGGAGGTTCTGTTGTTCTACTTTTGCTGTACTGTTTTCTCTTTTGCAGACGTAGCACTGTATATTTAAATATCATTATGTGTAATATGACTCTAGGTTTTGGATTTACTTCTCATTAACGGTCAATGGGAAGTGGGTTGCTTTACTTAGATGAGACATAGATATTCTTTGATGCGGGTTTTTAAACGATCATTATTTTTGACTCTAGACCAAGTTAATTACGGACACCATATGAATTGGTTGTGAATAATGGCACCCTTCTAATGGCCTATCTACCATGATGTACACCCAATAGGAGGAATTGACTAGTTTCTTTTAGAACAAGGTATGTTGCATACGTGTACATTTGTTTATAACTGAATAGCAATACACCGATAATTGTGTGGATTATAATTATACAAACATTGTACTTCTTCTAAAATAGGCTATAAATGCCACGCATACTTGAAGCTCTGAACAAAAAAGTCTCGAGAGAAAAAACTACTGACAAACGTCCTCAATATCTTTCGGTAAGATAAGGTCCTGGACTTATTATTCTGAATCATGACTGAAGCTTAGACTTAATACAGACTCCCCCTTTCTTTATCGTTATTTAAAATCTCCCTTCAAATCCAAAAGATATCATATGTCTTATATATTGTGGGATCATATCATTCCTTTGCGTGTTTTAGAATCCCTTCCTCACTTTTTCTCTGTGATCTATAGAGGCTCAATTGCAAATCCTTTCAGTAGGCTAATCAAGTTTAAGGACCAAGTGGTGTGCACACCATGTTGTTGTAATTATGATGTATCACAAACCTGTGTTTTAATTGTAAATAGTTTTGTATAATATGTGTATTTTTGTATATTTGTTTGTTGTAGCCCTGAAGAAGTCCTTCGGACGAAACGTGTTGGCTACAATTTGCATGAAGATTTTCAATAAAAGCAAGAAAGAAAACTTTAAGTCCTTCTGAATTGATTCTTTGATTATTGTTCTGACTACTATTGTCACTGTGTATTGTGTGGGGTGCTGAACCATTGTGTTTTATATATATATATATATATATATATATATATATATATATATATATATATATATATATATTCACTGAAAAAACCATAGGTTTGACACATGTTATAGTTAGCTGGAAATTTTACAGACATAAAACCAATGAAATTCCATGTTATAGTTAGTTGGACTCACTATAACTTGCGCGTGCAATGCACTGCTGATGACGTCACATATTACATCACTCATGACATGGTCAGTGACATCACTGATGACACCATCCTTGTGACATAGTGACAGACCTCCTTTCACTGTAATGTAACCCTTGAAACACATATTCAAAAATAGAAACTGAAATTTAAAAAAAAATGCAGATACCCATATCAGTTACAAGTAATTCAGTAATTCCACCATCTATATACACATCCACTCATACATATACTCACTCATCATATGAAATGATACACCTATACATCCTGTTACACACCGACAATCATCGAAAAGTTACTCACAGACATACTCACACGTGCAAATAAACTATTGAACATCCATTTATTTGAATATAGAGTTATACACACACTTCCACCTTACTTCTATTGGAAATTACACATATTTATTCTCTTAAACAATCACTTATAGAAACACATACTTATTTAAACAGGAACTCTTTCAATCTCTTACTCTCACATATACTCACTTATATACATCAATATTCACATATACTAGATTAAAACATATGTCGTTACTGATAAAGACACTAGTGAGACAGTCATTCACTCACTAACAAACACATATACACACTCATCCACCCATACAGTCCTGCACATATGCTGTCTTCAAAACACATACAAACAGAGAGTCAGTCACTCATGCATCTATGTGCTAAGTAATACCCCCACCAAACCATATAGACACTCATACTGATACTAAGAGAAACATCTAATAATCCATATACATATGCATGTAGCTACTTACCAACACATGTAGCCACTTATACACAAAGTGAAACACTAATATATATATTTAAATATTTAAACATTACTCACTAATATTTATTTTTCAGAAAGACACATATTCACTGGATGGTGTCATCAGTGATGTCATGAGTGATGTCACTGACCATGTCATGAGTGATGTAATATGTGACGTCATCAGCAGTGCATTGCACGCGCAAGTTATAGTGAGTCCAACTAATTATAACGTGGAATTTCATTGGTTTTATGTCAGTAAAATATCCAGCTAACTATAACATGTGTCAAACCTATGGTTTTTTCAGTGAATTTCATAGGTTTTTTAAATGCTACTTCCTAACTATAACGTGTGTAAAACCTATGGTTTTTTCTGTGAATTTCATTGGTTTTTAAAATGCTAATTCAGAAAAATGTCGTGTATGCAACCTATACTTTTGGCAATAAAGTTCTGGCAATATTTTTTTCGAAAACAAGCCGTTTTCTTCACTGTTGAAGTTGCATAGAGACTCCTTGTAAAGCAATACAGAATTCGAAAGTCTGTACCTTGCCTTTTTTTAGAAAACATTAAAATTTGTCTGTAAATAAAAATAGCCTTACTAAACTTTCGTGCGCGACCCGGTGTGCGCACTCTCGGCAACAGTTGTCAATAAAATGGATATCGCATTTCCAGGCTTTCGTGCGCGACCGAGTGCGCGCACAGGCCTATATATTTCGTAAAAACCTTGCAATTTGAACTTATTGAATTTCTTCATACACCCCTCAAAGAACTTATAGTACGTCAAAGAGACTGTACCTAGACTTCTTTTTTATTCTTATGAAACTTTTCAGTAAATGGAGCCGAATGTCTTTTTAAACTTTCGTGCGTTACCGGATGTACACACCTTGGTATTTTTTTTAGAAATATAAAACGTTTCATACTTTAACAATTGTGTGCTTAAATCCAGCTCAGAAGATATACAAAATCATGATGGTAGTTGGTTCAACCCGGACCGTTTATTAGAGATAGATCGTCCAACTCCACCGGAAGACACCCCTAATAAAAAGGACATATATATAAAATGCGGACTAGCCGCTGTATCGTGCTAGCAAACTATAACATATAAATCGTTAGAAAAAACAAAAGGAATCGAGCAAAATCAGTAGGCCACTGATGAGATCTTTTTTTGACCTCGCTAAAATAGAAAAATTAGGAACAACCCCTCATGAGAAATATGAAACTAGTGAGAGAAACCGAGCTCGACGCCATGATGGCTGCAAGACAGCTTGGCTCCGCCGCCCACCCCACCCAAAATAACGACAAATATTATAAAGATACACAACACACCAGCAAAGTAACAGGGTAAAACGTTTTATTAAATAACTATTTACATGGCAGCCTACTGCAACATGAAAACAACACTTTCAATTGGTTCTTAATAGTTTCAATTCTGGAATTTACACGCAGCACTCCACCCACTTCCCTCACTATCTTTTCTACTCTCAAGAGACAACAACGTCCTACATCTTTCGGAAGACTTTGGTGAAATGGCTACCGTATCTCATTCATCTTCCGAATCTGACCAAAATGATCGACTACCTTTAATAAGAAAAAATAAATCTTTCATCTGGCAATTTTTCACTTATCCTGAAGATCAAAAGAAAGTGAATGCACCAAAAGTAACCTGCACGATATGTGACTTGGTTCTCTCAAGAAGAAATCCAGCAAAAAAATATTCCTTTTCCATACATACCATGGTGCGGCATGTCAAACAAGTGCACCCTCTGCAATTTGCAGAGGCAACGACAAGAGGCCTGGCCACGCTATTACCATTAGAGGTGGCCAGCACATCTTCTGATCGACGACCTGTATCTCCATGGAGTGCAGAGATGGACTTCAAATATTTAACTATATATGGTCTATAACCTATGGTTTTTTCAGTGATTTTCTTTGGTTTTTTAATAGCAAATATCAAAAGCTTTTGTGTGGAAAATGACTAAAATTAGGTATACATAAGCGGCGTTCATTTATGTTCACCACAGCCATTTTTAAAAGTAAAGTGAAAGTCGCGAAACAGTGGCCACGCCATCTAGTCCCTTTTAGGCCCCATCATGCACGTAAGTAACAGCCATTTTCTGTGTCATGGCCTCTCTGCCCACTGCCAATAGCCTATGATTGTTCGAAATTGGTTCTCTTTGGGTCATTCTCTGTTCACAAATAAGCATAAAGTCGCAATACTCTATTTAGTTTTTGCAGATAGTGAAGGATAGGTAGTGCACACTTTTGTCCCCTTTGTAACCCGTCATGCCTATCTCTGCCCCGTTTGTTGGTAGTTGGTTCAACCCGGACCGTTTATTAGAGGTAGATCGTCCGACTCCACCGGAGGACCCCCCTAATAAAAAGGACATATATATAAAATGCGGACTATCCGCTGTATCGTGCTAGCAAACTATAACATATAAATCGTTAGAAAAAACATGAAACTAGAGAGACGAACCGAGCTCGACGCCATGATGGCTGCAAGACAGCTCGGCTCCGCCACCCACCCCGCCCAAAATAACGACACACACTATGCAAATATTATAAATATATACAACACACCAGCAAAGTAACAGGATAAAACGTTTTATTAAATAACTATTTACATGGCAGCCTACTGCAACATCAAAAAACAACACTTCTAATTGCTTCTTAGTAGTTTCAATTCTGAAATTGAACACCCAGTACATCCAGAGGTCATGTCCGACAAGTTGTGTGGGGGGATGCCTTGCTAATGCCGCCACCCCCACCACCTTCTGTAGGAAGGACTCTGGATATCCTTGGTCCCTGAGAAGCTTTGATGTCCCTGCCTTGCACAAATGTCATAAGTTCTGGATGTTGAGAGCCATACTTCAGGGTCCGACAAGTTGTGTGGGGGGATGCCTTGCTAATGCCGCCACCCCCACCACCTTCTGTAGGAAGGACTCTGGATATACTTGGTCCCTGAGAGGCTTCGATGTCCCTGCCTTGCACAAATGTCATAAGTTCTGAATGTTGAGTGCCATACTTCAGGGTCCAAGAAACGCGGACTCGGAGGGGGCGCTTGGCTCCTGCCCCCTCCCCAAGTCTTGTTCCCCTGGTATGGCCTGAGATCGCCCCCGACATAGGCGGCCGGCTCCCGGGGTCAGGCGGAACTTCTTGCCTTTTGATGCCTCTTCCATTCTGGACGTTGTCCCACAATCCGTTTGACCTGAAGACACGTCCAGCGGTGCCCTGGTCCGACCATCACATTTACACCGTCTCACCCGCCATCCGGCTTAATTGCACCCACTCTTCCGATACAGCGACAGGCGGCTGCCACGGAGCTCAGGAAATGGCCGTCGGCTCCACAGACTTGGGCCTGGCCTGCAAGGATGGCTCTGGGCAACCCTGGAACTCGGACGCTTGACTGCTAGGGCATGAGCCCCATTCCCAAAAGCGTCCCCTCAGCCTTGAAGATTCTACAAGAGTCACCGAGGCCCCCGACTCCTGCAGACTTCCGGTGGGGAGCGACTGCCATGATTGCTCGCGGAATGGCCACGACGTAGCCACGGGGTGCTCTCATGCTGACGCCAGCTTCAGTCTGAAACATCCAGAAACACTGTAGACTACCAATTCGATCAGTTCCGGTGGAGCCCCAACGACGTATCGCGTTCTTGCGTAATCCGTCATATGACGCGCCGCGTTAGCGCACCCGGAAGTGCTCCGGTGCGCGAGGCGCGAAGCGCAGCTTCCCAGAAGCAATGCGGAGCGCGTAACGTAAGCATTTACATTTCAGTTGGTTCTCCCTCACAATATTTTCAATGTCACATAAAAGTCACCCATCACCCACTGCCATCTCTGGCTGTTTCCATGGTAACACCTCATTATGCACCTTGCTGAAGGCACAGGTCAAAAGTTCATGTCTCAACGTTCTACAGCAAACTAAGAAGACTGTTTTCCCTCCAGAAACACCTGCCAATCCACAACTCTGTTACATGTCTTTTTTTTCACACCCGATAGTACTTTTCGTTTACCATAAACATTAACATGCAACGTACTCTTCAATCTCCACTTATTATAATCAACCAATCATTTTTATTTTTTTAACCACACCCAGCCTCTTCCTTTTTCTTTATTTAGAATTTCAACTTCTAACTACCATTCCACTTCCAGATCCGATCGGAGGACGACTACAAATCCCTTGAAAATGAAGGTCTGGTTAATAGGACACAGTTATATTCACTGGAGTGAAAAATATGCAGTAAGCAGACGAATTTGCAACCTCAGCTTACCAAATGTACACATAACATGGATTTCCAAAAGAGGATTGAAATGTCACCAATTGATTCCATTGGTGAAAACTTTTATGCATCTCCCAGAACCAGACCTTATAATTGTGCACTGTGGTGGAAACGATCTAGGCACAATCACTGGGGTAGGTCTGGAAATGCTTCTAAAAGACACCTTTCGACAATTGATGACACTTTTTCCTCGATCTGCCTTGGTATATTCCAATATATGCCAAAGACAGAAATGGAATTGGTCCAATCACCATTGTGCACAATTTGAGAAAGCAAGGAGACATGTAAATAAATCTGTTTCTGCGTCCCTCAGAGATTATAGCATGGGTTCTATTTACCACGACAACTTGCGATACCACATGCAAGACGTCTATAGGAGAGACGGTGTTAATTTCAGGAATGAGGGAAACAGAATCTTCCTCTGCAACATCAGGCTCTGCATCGGTACTTACTTATAAATGCAGAAAACACTCAATTAACACAATGGCTCTTTTCAGAGCCACCTTATATCTAAGCACTCAAACTTCTGATTTATCTCCATTTTCACACTCTTGTAAAAAGGTGTGCGCGACCGAGTGCGCGCACCACGCAACTTTAAAAAAAAATATATATATATATTTTCGCCTTTAAGGGCCTTACTGCACACCCTGAGAAAACCTACGCAGCAAAACAATCTCTACCTTCTCCCCTTTCCATGTTCCAACGCTTTGAAATCAACAATATATTTACTCGCAATGACAAAATGGCGGTCAACACTTCCTGATTTCCTTCGAATCGAACGAACGTTAACAGACGTCACGCAGCAAAATTCCGCTCGCGCGCGCAGCCGTTTGGGTATAATTGACTTTAACTTTAACTTCCTCAGCAACTACTGAACGGATTTACACCATTCCAAAAAAAGCGTAATCTGCGAGCCGGACTGTACAGTTTTGCCAAATTTCTTATAAATCCATTCACCTGTTCGACCTGTAGCCGAGTCTAAAGGTCCTATGGAAAATAACATGAAGAAAACACGTTTTGGGACCCCCCTTTTATCTCAGCCCCCACTTGACTAATCCCCCCCAAACTTTTAGGGAAGGAGCGCAGCGGACCGAGCCATCTTCTTTGAGAAATTCGCTAAGATTCTTCAACCAGGGCCAAAGTTATTCCAAATAGAATGTTGAGGATTTCGTATGGAAACTAGGTCCTAACTATAACTACCTACTGGCGACCGCCAGTAGGTAATATATATATATATATATATATATATATATATATATATATATATATATTCACTGTGAAAAACATCAATTTGTTTTAAAAAAACATCCATTAAAATACTTATTTAAACATATTTTCTTCCATCGTCCTTTTTCATATACATATATAAAACATATTTATTTTTCAGAAAGACACACATTCACTGGATGGTGTCATCAGTGATGTCATATGTGATGTCATCAGCAGTGCATTGCAGACGCGCAAGTTATAGTGAGTCCAACTAACTATAACGTGGAATTTCAATGGTTTTATGTCAGTAAAATTTACAGCTAACTATAACTGGTGTGAAACCTATGGTTTTTTCAGTGAATTTAATAGGTTTTTTAAATGCTAATTCCTAACTATAACTGGTGTGAAACCTATGTTTTTTTCAGTGAATTTCATAGGTTTTTTAAATGCTAATTCCTAACACTCTGGGACATTCTGTCATTGGGCTATAGTTGGGCTACATCTGGCTGATATTTGGGCTACATTTGTTTTTTTTTGTCTCTGGTGGCCATCTTTGGGCTACATTGGGCTACATTGGGCTACATTTGGGCTCTAACATATATATAGCCCAATGTAGCCCAATATATATTTTTTCAAAGTAAATTTTCGTAAAAACCACTGGAGCATATATCTTGAGACATAGCAAAGGCACATCGGGCTACCAGTCCCTACAATTTTGCCAAGTTTGGTGGAAATCCATTCAGCCGTTCTGGCTAAAAGTGAGTTTGACCGCCCTATGGAAATTAACATGGAGAAAACACGTTTTGGGACCCCCCTTTTATCTCGGCCCCAGCTTGATGAATCCCCCCACATTTTCAGGGAAGGAGCGGAGCGGAGCGGGCCACCTAATTTGAGAAATTCGCGAAGATTCGCCCACCGGCGCCAACGTTATTCCCAATAGAATGTTGCAGATTTCCTATGGAAAGTAGATCCTAACTATAACTACCTACTGGCGACCGCCAGTAGGTAATATATATATATATATATATATATATACATGCTCCAAGAGCTCGTCTCGGCTGCAACTTCACACAGGACAAAAAAGACGAGGTAGACCCAGTAGTTTTTCGTGCTATTTTAGTTTATTTTGCGAGTGCCACCAGCCATCACAAACATATATATATATATATATATATATATTTATATATATATATATATATATATATATATATATATATATATATATATATATATATATATATATATATATATATATCACAAGGTTGAGCCCTCTGTGGGAAACAGCAACACAGTCGGAAATTTGAATCCATTTCATTCAGGATCAGATGCAGCATGAGACGCACTCCGGCACAGGCATCTCTCATGTTCCTTGCCAAACCGGTTTCGGGATCATCCTCCCTTTATCAATGGCAGCTGTTCACTTGGAGAACCTGACGTGCACTTTCATACAAGAGCCTGCCCATGTGGGCGTGTCCAAACGGAATTGTGGTTCTCGTAGTGCTGTATGATAATACCTCAAGTGAGTTGGTTCTGCGTGGCAGCGAAGTTAATATTAAAAGTTTTAAGCTGCATCTGATCCTGAATGAAATGGATTTAAATTTCCAACTGTGTTGCTGTTTCCCACAGAGGGCTCAACCTTGTGTTGTGATGTTTTGCGGCCGGAGTCCAGCCGCAGGAATAAAGTATGCCGCTCCAGGGCGGACCCGTGATGGCACAAACCTGTGTCATCTCTACGGGAGGTCGGAGTCCTGTGACCAGATGACAATACACAGCAGGATGCGCAACGCCACAACGCATCAGCCCACATGGGTTTTAAAACTTTTAATATATGCACCCGCCTGAGAAGAGTGAACGGCGCCTTGATGGGAAATGAGCATCGCAGTTGTACTGCATTTCGCCGAGCACCGCCACGCAACGAGATGTAACGAGCCCGAGACGGCGAGCATCCAGCTTGTGGAGAGATGATCATATACTTCTCCCTTGCTCCAATATCACCACGTTGCCTGGCTGGCGAGGGGTCTCCAGGACAGGGCCGTTGCACGACAAATGAAAACCCCGAACTTGCACGCAATATGCGAGTAGGCATCACTGGCAGGTCTACAAATACCACAAGGCACTGCGCCCATCCAGGGACATGCCCTGAACATAAAAGAAGGTGTTTCCTGCTACTACCCTGCAAATTAATTCGTCGTCCTCTGAAGAAGAAGGCAGCCGCCTTCGAAACGTGTCAGGACACAAGACGAAGCAGGACAATTACTATGAACTTTGTTCCCGGTTTCAGAGGTAGTGAGGTAGTGTGGCTCACTGGTTAGAGGCGGCAGACCCGAGAGCAGGGGACGGCCCGGGACCAGGGTTCGATTCCCGGCGCGGCAGGTTTCTGGACCAGGGTCAGCGGACTCGATAATTCTCTCGCCTCGGTGCCCACTCTGATCAGCGATCACACTCGGCAACTCTGGGCATTAGCTGCCTCATCCTCACTAACAGCCCCACCAGACCGCCGGGGATGCCTGGTCTCACCCTGGAGATACCCATTAAGGGACCATCTCTCAGGGAAGCCAGGAAGGGTTTCGCAGCGGTCGAAGCGCCTTGGGACCCTCCGGGTAAGTAGTGCGTTATATAAATGCCTATACATTTACTATACATACATTTCTAGCTACTGAGCGACCTGTCTTGAATAAAGCCTTGCCTGGAAGCCCCGTGAGTGTGGTTGGTGTTTTACACTCGAGCTCTCTCACACATATATATATATATATATATATATTGTCAGAGCAAATGTCCCTTTCTGAAGGAGGAGCGACCATTCAGCTGGTGCCGGTGCCGAGTCAAGGACAAGACTCGTAGTAACTTTTTCAAAGCAATTGAAATAAACACCGCACTCTTCTCGGATTTGGTTAAGCTTATTTATTCCATCTCAGAAAAAACTTCCTCACCTACGCGTTTCAAACAGATTACTGTTCTTGCTCACGGTAGTCACAAGTCCGTTTTTGCTTTTTAATATATATACCCTCCTACCCATTTGGCAGTTAGGATGCATTCCTTTTCCCAGTTACCAAACCATTTTAAGATGACGTTATTATGGTGTTGCTGTTGTCGGCTAAGTGCCTGGTGGCTTGGAGGAATGAATCACTCCAAGGCAAGCAGAGTAACTAACTCGCTTGCAGCAATATGTACAATTATTGTGTGAACATATTATATATATATATATATGTATAGTCATAAAATACCCACTTGGGAACTACCATCATGTTTTTTTTAAAAGAACAGCCTTCCGTAAAAGAACAACATTATTATCTGATGAATTGTCATCTTTACTTTCAAGAATAAAGCAGGTTTGCGCAATTCAGCAAATATTCTAAGAGGGTACAGTAATTTATTTATTTTTAAATGAAAACAGCATTGTATTCTTATGCATTTTTCTTTTTCAAGTCTTAGGTAGATTTGCTCAATTTAGGAATGCATTTTAAGATGGCACCCATAGATGTGTTCATTTTTGAATGTGGTCTTTTTTCACTGTCTTTCATGTAAAATGGATTGGTTGATTGTTTTCCCTCCTGACCAGTGAACAAGGTGTCATTGCCTAAATGTGCAGCCTTTGTGCTGCTGCTGATAATAATAAAAAGCTATTTTCTCTAAAGTGTGCAGGCTGCTGCTTTCTTACATTAGGAAGCTTTGAAGGGATTTGGTCATATCCAGCATATCACACCGGAGTGGGTACTGCCACACCAAGAGACTGAATGGCAGGGTGAAAACTATCGAGCTAACTGAATTGTGAAAGTTCTCTTGGCCCACCCAATCATGCTGCTTAAATACAAATCCTGCCAACCTCGAGGAAAAACATATGCCCACTCACTGTATATATGATGGGAGCAAACACACAAGTCTACTACAGCAAAATAATGTGGCAGAACAGAAAGATTGTAGACAGTGTATTGAAGCTGGTGAAGTGCAGGTCATATTCCAGTATTCTGTCATTCTTTTATAGAGAAGAACTCAGCTAAGGTTGATCAAAACAAGAACTATTGGATCTTTGCCGTAGTGCTGTCTCAGCAAAATCAATGGATTCAAGTTAACTTTGCTTTCATCAGATTGTCTCTTTTGTACCGTGAAATGCCATTTCCTATTAATAATGGAAGTGGAAGTTGTCTCAGAAGGAATTCTATAAGGGCAGAAGAATCCTACATGTAAGCTAGAAAGAGCAAGGATCTTTGGGATCTAAGGAAAATAATTGCATTTGCATGGTGGGGTGAGAACAGAAGAGTAACCTAGGGGCAAGCCTTTTGTTTGTGTGCTAACAGGCAGCAACCCAATGAAGTATGATCATTACCTGCAACATCGTTTTTGACTATTTCAAATAGTGTGTGTTTCTAGAGTAGGCTACTACTTCCTTTTACCCCATTGCCATTTGTGGTGGCTACTGCTGCTGATGATCATAGCCATATGTTTTTATTCTTGTTTCACAGTGCATTGAGACTCTACTGAGTTTCTTTTTAAGTTCAGAAAGAAGTTTATTGAGAATTAAATGAGGCATCAATAAACAGTACATGAATAATGCATGGGGAAGTAAAGGAAGGGGAAAAAGAAAGCAAAAGCAATCAAGGAAAACAATGCAAGCAATTCAAAAACACAGAAGAAAAAATAAATTAATCATGGGCAGTACAGTTAAATATAGGGGATACAGTAATTGCACAGCATAATCAGGTAAGAATGTGTACATAACATTTTATAACACAGAAAGATAGGAAGTGCAAAGGGTATTCATGGGGGTTTGGAGACCTCCTGTGGGGCAGGTCGGAAGGAAAACGAACGAGTAGCACAGTTATCCAGATACAATGTGATGGGAAGCCATAAGTCTGCACGTTTCGTTGCCATTTGAATAGGAAAAACAAAAGCAGTGTCCAGTCTATGATTATGACAAACATTGTACCACCATGCTTTAAGGGAGACATTAGAAGAAGCTTTCCAATTGATAGTAATCTGTTGGAACGCAACAGCCAACAACAGGTCAACAATGCGAACATTAAGGTCAACTCCCTCCGAACAAGGCGATAGGCTCCCCAAAAAGAGATGGACATGAGAAAAGGGAATACAAGTGTGGAAAATTACATTAATTTGAGCCCAGACCTGCATCCAAAAATCATGCACAGGTTCGCAGAGGAACAACATATGGAACAAGGTAGCGTTGGAAGATGAGCAGGACCAGCAAGCATCCGGAGTAGTGGGGAAACATTTGTTTAGGGTAAAAGGTGTATGTAGCAACCTATTATAAATGAAAAACATGGATTGCGTCAAGGTCGCCGCTCTAGACGTTTTACGAAACTTAGTCCATACCTTGTCCAAAAGGGATATTGGCCACTGAACCTCCGCCTTAGATTTAGGTCTAATAGTGTCCGTGGCATTAAGGTACTTGTAAATGATAGAGGCTTTGGGAGAAGTATATAGGAGGGATCGGAGTCGCGAGGCAGGGGTAGGTGAGGAGGGGAGGGCTTGTGCTCGTGAAAGGCGCGTATAGGCCTCCATCACCGCTGCCTTGAGTAGGAAGTATTTGGGAGCAAAGGAGGTGGGTAAATCAAAGGAAGAACAAAGAGTTGAAAAGGGGAGAAAATAGACTGCGAAAATAACTGTGAGAGCCACACTAATCCTTTGTGTCTCCAGTATTTCCAGTAGAAGGGTTTATCATGAATTAAGAGATATATGTTATGCCAGATGGTAGAAGAGAGAAGGTCAGCAACGGTTACAGGAGGGAGAGGACTGGAAGATAAGAGGAGTTTGGTAGTGAATTTATGAATGGGAGTAGGAATCGAAGAGGGCTTACGTGAAAAAGAAATATATTCAGCAAAGGAGAAGGGGGAGAGGAAAAGGCGCTCAACCTTAGCCGAAAGGGGACAGGGGGAAATGTGGGTCCTGCAACCAAAAATAGGCTTGGCGCAATAAGAAGGCTTTTTGATAGGCTGGAAAGTCCGGAAAGTTGACTCCACATTCTGAGGTGGGGCGAATTAACCTGGCAAGGGACATTATGGGTTTTTTGTTGTACCACAGAAAGGAGGACAGGACCAAATTGATTTTCTTGAAAAATTTAGAAGGGATGGTTACAGGATTGGAAATCGTGTAAAGAATTATGGGAGATAACATCATCTTAATCGTATCGAGACGACCCCACCAGGATAGGTAAAGAGAATAGTTTTTGAATGCACTTAGTTAAACAGGGAGAAACAGTGTCTGAGATAGAGGGAGTGATATACAAGCCCAAGTACTTTATGTGTGAGGGACTCCAAGTGAAATTGGAGGCATTGAAATCAGGTTTAAAAGTGAACTTAGTGAGGGGCAGAATCTCACATTTATCGTTGTTGAGTTTGTAACCAGATATCGAGGAATAGTTCCGCACCTCCTCCAGTAAAGCGGGAATTGAATCTGTGGGATTGGAAATGAAGAGTAAGATGTCATCTGCATAGGCGGCAAGTTGAATATGGGAATCTGCAGTCGGAAAACCTTGAATGTTAGGGTTCTGACGAAGTTTGGACAAAAAAGGCTCTAAAGCCAAGTTAAAAAGAAATGGGGAGAGTGGGCAGCCATGGCGGACACCTCTGCCAAGATCAAAAAAAGAAGAAATCTGACCATTCACACAAACCGCCGCGCGTGGGTGAGAGTATAGCAGGGAAACTAAGGAGATAAATTTGGGACGGAAACCAAACCACTCGAGAGTGTGGAAGAGGTAGGACCATTCGACCCTATCAAACGCCTTTTCGGCATCTAAGGCGATAACCGCAAGGGGATGCTGTAGACATGTGGATTTCGATAGAATGTTAAACAAAAGTCTAGTGTTGTCAGTGATGAATCGCCCTTTGACGAAACCAGACTGTTCTTCGCCTAGGAGGTCAGGGAGCAGATGGTCCAATCGTGCCGCCAATGACTTAGCACAGATTTTGTAGTCAATATTCACAAGGGAAATAGGCCTGTAATTTTTACAGTGCTTGGCGTCCTTCCCCTCTTTAGGTATCAAGCAAATATGCGCATCAGAGAAGGACCCCAAGGAACTGCCTAAATTAGCAAATGTGTCTATGAGAGAGTGGAGTTTTGGGACAAGTAGTTTTGAAAAGTGAAGGTAGAATTCAACGGTAAAACAGTCCGGTCCGGGAGCCTTGTTAAGTTTGAGGTTTTGAAGCGCAGTAAGCAATGCCTTCTGAGAAATGCCAGACTCCAAGTGGGAAAGGTCAAGAGGAAAGTGTTCAGGTTTTTGGATGGTAGAAAAGAAGTGTGTGAGGGATTGAGAGGAGGGCTGGGTTTCAGAGGAGTAGAGAGTTTTGTAGAAAAGGGAAACCTCAGTGAGGATGTCGGCGACTTTGTGCTTGAGGTTAGAGTTGGTGTCGTAAATGGATTCAATATTTAACTTATTGTGCTTGACCTTCAGATAGTTTGCAAGAATTTTCCCAGCCTTGTTTCTACCTCCATAAAACTTAGCACTGTATGTATGTATGTATGTTCTTATATAGCGCTCGACTTACCCTTGGGCATCTCGGCGCTTGCATTGGGAACCCGTCCTGGCTTTTCCCTGTGAGATCACCCGTACCGGGCATCCCCAAGGTGAAAGCCAGGCATCCCGCCGCGGGGGGGGCCGCAGTGGAGATTAAGCAAGC
The DNA here is from genome assembly GCF_964263255.1 of Lissotriton vulgaris. Taxonomy (NCBI): domain Eukaryota; kingdom Metazoa; phylum Chordata; class Amphibia; order Caudata; family Salamandridae; genus Lissotriton; species Lissotriton vulgaris. The sequence goes on from NC_141691.1 coordinate 1,501,540,199, forward strand.
TATTGCCCAGAGTTGCAGAGTGTGAGCCTGTGATTCGAGTAGGCACCGAAGTGAGAATTATCGAGTCCGTGGACACTTGGGCTCAGACCCTGCCACGTCGGGAATTGAACCCTGGTCCCGGGTCTGACCTCTGCTTCAGGGTATGCCTCCTCTAACCACTGAGCCACACTTCTCCACTGGACTTCAATAAATACAATGAGGCATCTTCTGTAGATTTCTCGTTAAATTTAATCTTGGCACCAACAAGAGCAGTCAGACTATCTTGCGAGTGTAAGGTAAAATAGGCGTGTTCCAATCTCTTAATGTCACATAGAAGATCTTTAGTGGATTTACGGGCAGCCCTGCGTTTTTTGCCATGAAGCCGATAATAAAATTGCGTGCTGCAGCCTTAAAGGCATCCCAAATAGTGGGCCTCATTTATGAGGCATTGCGTCAGTTTTGCGCTGCGGATGCGTCACTTTTTGTGACGCATCGGCGGCGTAAAACATGCGCCTTGTTGCGCCATATTTAAAAAGTGACGCATCTAGGTAGATGCGTCACTTTTTAACCCCCTGCGCCACATTATGCCTGCGTCAGGTATAATGTATGCAAAGGGGGCGTTCCCCCTCAAAAAGCCTCGTAATAGTGACGCAGTGAAATCTATGAGATTTCACTGCGTCACTTTTAGGATGCGGTTGCGTCAAAATCTTGCGCCTGCCTCACAGCAGGCGTAAGACTGACGCAAGCCCTTTCACATGGGGCTTTCCCCATGTGAAAGGACGCATTGCTGGAGTTGCGTCACTTTTGTGACACACTCCAGCAATGCGTCACTTTTGCGCTTACAGATGCGTCAGAAATACTGACGTATCTGTAAGTCCTTGCGACATGATGCGTCATACATTAAATATGACGCATCATTGGTGTCGCAAGGAGTGCGCAGTGAAAAGTGACGCATCGCTGTTTTCACGCAGCGATGCGTCACTTTTCATAAATGAGGCCCAGTATGTTTTGGAATAGAAGGGGTGTCATTAAACAAGAAAAATTCATCAAAAAAAGCGACGAAGGAAGTGGTGAATTTGGGATCCAAGAGGAGAGTGTTATTGTAGCTCCATCTTTTGGGTCCAATAACTTTAGGGAGTACGTCAACATTGATTAAGACAGGGGAATGATCTGATAATAAAATCGGGCCAATTTCAGCAGCAGTGAGGGTCTGAGCAATATTATGAGAAACAAAAATATAGTCAATCCGTGATTGTGAACGATGGGAAGGAGAGTAAAAAGTAAAGTCCCGCAAAGCCGGATTGCATAGTCGCCAGGTATCAATGAGCTTATGTTGGGAAATGGCTTGAGAAAACAGCCGGTGTGATTTGTTGGGAATATAGTGGGCATCATATTTCCTGTCAACAAAAGGATCCAGGGCTGATTACAGTCACCTGCAAGAATAGAATTATCATCCATAAATCGGGTAATATGTTGGGAGAGCTCAGCCCAAAAAAGAGGTTCACCACTGATGGGAGCGTAGACATTAAGGAGAGAGATTGGAACACCTCTAAGAGATAGTCTGACATGCGTCCACCTGCCATTAGTATCGGACTCTTGAGAAATGAGAGCAAAGGGGAGAGATCGACGGCATAAGATTGCTACACCGTAGCATTTACCATCCCCTGTGCATAAAAAGCCTCACCCATCCAGCCTCTCTTAAGCTTTGCATACTCCGTGTCAGAAAGGCGAGTTTCCTGGAGAAATGCCACGTCAACATTTAATTTAGCCAGGTGGGACAAAATCCGCTGACATTTGATTGGAGAATTAATACCCTTAACATTCCATGAAACTATGTTCAATTACATACTGTACAAAGTAAGCTATGATAAACACAGTACGTAAAATTAGAGAGAAAAAGACCCATGAGAAAGAATACAAGAAGAGGAGAGAAGTGCATAACAAAAGTTAAGAATGGGGGAGGGAAAGGAAGGTGGTGAAAATACAGTGAGAAAAAGGAAGAGGAGGTGAAGGAAGAGTAGGAAAAGGGAGAAGAGGGATCAGATTGGAAGGAATAAAGACATAGAAGAAAACATGACCTGAATAAAGTAAATCATCGCCTATGCACAAACAGGGAAAAAAAAGCATATGGGGGAGGATACAAAACAGAAAAAGGGACAAGAGGAAAAAGAGGAAAAAACTAAAAGAGAACAACATACCTACACAAGGAGAGAGCGAGAAGGAGCCGAGGGGGGATGGGGCCACATGGGTAAGGTGACACATCCAAGGTCAGCTGGGCAAGGAACCAGGGAGACATCATCAAACAGGGAAAGGTCCTGTGGAGGTGGAGAAGGAGAACATGAGATTACACTACAAATGAAATTCGAATCAAGAATAAGAACAACAACACACACCAAAGCGATCTAAAGAAAGTAACAATCAAGAAAATGAGACTCCTTATCGAGGGAAAAGGAGCCAAATGCAGGAACATTATAAGAGCAGGCAGGACTGCAACTCAGCCAGGAGCTGAAGACGAAGGCCTTGAGGTATCCATGGCCGAAGTCTTATGCGCATTGATAAAGCTCTGCAGGCGTACTGGATCTTCATAGGTAGTAGTTTTGTTATTAAAAGTGACTTTGAACAAACATGGATGATAAAGGCTGTATCTTGCACCCATTGAACGAAGATCCTCTTTCATGTTTAGGAAGGCCTTTCGACGATTAGCAGTTGCCCTTGCATAGTCCTGAGCGAAGAACAAAGAGGAGCCAGACCATGTTAATGTTGGAGAAGACTTGGCAGCCGACAGGACCATCAGAAGATCAGTGCATTCCAAAAAATAGAGAATGACCCCCCTTGGGCGCTGTGAAGAGGAAGCAGAAGTGGATGGGCGACCCAATCGATTTGCACGCTGAATGTTCAGGTTAGTGCCATCTGGTAGACAAAGTAATTTAGGAAGAAAGGATTTGAAAAATGCGATCGAATCCGAAACCTCAAGCCATAAATGCGAAGGTTTTTCCGCCTGTTCCTGTTTTCCAACTCCTCCACTTGTCTCTGGAGTGTGGACACTTGCGAGGTCAAATTAGAGATCGTGGAGCAGGTTTCCTGAAGGGACGAGACAGAGTGTTCAACTGAAGAGACCCTTGTTTCCATTTGTGACCAGTTGTCAGTAAGAGCCTGAAGCTTAATGTTGATTTCCTCCATAAAGGGGCGCAGGGACCTAATTTCCTCCAGAAAAGGGCGGAAAGATCGTATTTCTTCCAACAAGAGCTCCATTAAGACAGGAGAGGATGGTTTGTGTGGCGAAGGAGGATCTTTTTTCTGTCTTTTGACGTTGGTTTTCCCCAGTGCTCCATAATTGTGTCTGACCCAGACGAGGTGAGGGGATCCTCTCATTTAGAAAAAGCAGAGAAGACTTTGGAGTTTTTCACAAAAGCAGTCTTTGTTGTAGTGTGAGGCAAGTGCGACATCGACTTGAGCCGGCCCATACAGCGCAAGCTAGAATACAACAGTCACGAAGTAAGCGCTATATATGCAGAGGAGAAAGTGATGGCACAGAGAGGGCAATGATCAATGCCAAGAGAGTTCCCTGAGTGAAGAAGAGACCACAAGTGTCACTAAATAAGGCCACTTGTTAGCGTTGTTGAGCAGGAAACGTAGGCAAGGCGTCTTGCAGTATGCAGATTAAATATAAAAAAGTGAAAAACATAGCACAGCCTTAAGCAAGCAGAGCCATTAATGAGCGTGAAGCACGGAGTGAGCGTATCAAAGCAAGCATAGGGAGCCCCAAAACGGAAAAGCTGTGGCACCCTCAGGCTAGGACATGCGCAGCTCACTTAATAATATGAAAAGATACACAGACCAAAGGGCGTCTCCAACAATGAAGAATAGGGCATCCAGCTGCATCCAAGAGGCACGAAAAGGTGTATTGGCAGCCACCAGTCCTCCAAAAGTTACCAAAGATTCAACTGATGGTGCGAGGCAAAAGCGCACTGTAATGCCAGAGGACGAAGTAGTTATTCACCCAAACCTCAGAAAGGTCGTATCCAGGGCTAGGCACTGGTAGATGAGGAAAAAACACCTTCGATTAGCAAAAAAACTCATATGCCATAATACAGAGTAAATGGGAAGAGCACTTGAAGTGCCACAAAATGGTGGTCAAGAATGTTGAGGAGGCGGCAACAGATCATAACGGTCCTGAGGCGGGAGAAGAGTGTGGAAGCTGCATGAAGCGGTAAAGGGGGAGAGTCTCAGAAAACGAAATTAGGTCTGGGCGGCAAAGAGACTTCGTCATAGGTGGAGCTCCGTATGCCAGTTGAGAGGGTTAACTGCGCCCAACATCTTAAAATGGCGGCCGCGGCCGTAACTAAGGCGGAACAACTTACTGCGGCAAAGTTCTTTCTCCCAGAGCTGTGAAACTCAGTTTAGATGTCGCAAAAGCATCCCGGAATACTCCGACGTGGAAATATATCCTCCAAGCAGGAAAAGACGTTCTGTAAGCGGCACGTCTCCCGGAACCACAGCGGAGCCTCACTCGGGCGCCGCCATTACTGTCGGGCGCCAAGCCACGCCCCCTCCTCTACTGAGTTTCTTGAACCTCTCTTTACAGGAAGTTCTACTTTGTTGATTATTTGAACTGCTCTACATACAAAAGCTGTAGGCTTTCACTCACTCGCTCATATTAGAACACTTCATGGGTACTTACTGATACCTATATTTCACCCAATTCTTAGAATAGGGACTCTTTCCTTAAATGGAACGTGCGTAATGCATTTTTATTATTGATTTTTTATTTGATTTAATATTGAGTTCTAATACGATTCTAATGAGTAAAATTGATAAATTTACTTGCGATCGAATAAAAATGACTTACTAAGATATTTATAAGAAAACACTTTAACTCATACCACATTTTCATTATTGACAGAACTAGAAATAGAAATTGTGATATTAATTCTTGTGATGTGCAACTCCAAATCTTCTCTAAAATAACAGCAAAGGTTGATCAACCAGGGAGAGAGAATCCAGGAGGCATCAGCCGGTGTGATGGTAAACTGAGTTTTATTTAAACTCATTCCCGCTCCAGCACTATCAACCCTGCATGTGGAGAGTGAAAGTCTTACTAAGACTTTCTACTGATGCCCATGATCTTTTTTAAGCCTTTGAGAGCATGTGTGGGGCTTTGTGAGTGAATGTCCTACTGAATTTGTGGCCTCTATCAGTTAGGAGCAGTTGATAAAATCTGGGCCTTTTTGCATAGACTCTGCTTTTCTCTCTGACTGCTCTTCCACTTCTTTCCTCAGTATTTAGGTCTATTTGTACAGCAGTACTCGGCATCCACTTTCAAAAAGATGTATGGCAAATTGCTCATGTCATCCACTTTTATTCATTCCAATTTAGCATTATTCAACAGCATCTCTGAATTACGCATATTGCCATGAGGATTAGTGGACTATCTCTGATTGACTCCCTTTTATTAGTGTGCACAAATTTAGCACCCTGCTGCCCCACTAGTCAGGTTGGTGTTTCATATATTTTAGTTGTTACGTAGGTGATAGTATGCTTTAGTTGCAAATACCTCTGACAGGAGTACTTGTAATGCAGACAATCCCATGACTCTTTCATGCTTTCCTCCCCCTCTAGCTTCTCTTCTCCAAGACTCAATAACCTTTACAGGGTGGTTGAACAAACAACCGCAGTCACCATGGGATATAAATGGAACACATAATAGAGAGCATAAAAAAGTGCAGAGTAAAATGTAACTGCAAGCAAATTTCCATTATAATTTGTAGGCATTCCCTTCATACCTTCTTCTCCATCGCACAGTTAGATGGTGCTCCCCAGTACAGGAGACAAACACCTCTATGGTCGCTCATGCACAACACCAATAATTCCCCAAATAGAATCACAACAAATATAACACTCTGCCAACCATGCATTCTCACACTGTGTAACATGCTACCTCTTCGATAATGCTCTGCGGTGCCCTACAACAGGGTAGGAGGCGCCATATAAATGCTACAGTACAATAAACTACATAGACTTTTCCCCAGTCATACTACAGCAAGCTTTTCAGTTTGTCTCAAGGAACTACTACAACTTGCTTCAGCAAAGTGTCAATGGTGGCTTTCAAGAGCAAATATGAATGGCTGTAAATAAAGCAAGACTGATTGCATTTGCAACCTGCTTGTTTAACCAGGCGAAAGCAATAAGAGTTCTGCTCATACCATTCAGCAACATAAGATTCAAATGAAATTCATTTTAGGGTCACACTATTATCGATTTTTCAAGTAATGATCATGAACACTAGTGTTCTAGTGGGATCCTCTGAACGATGGATGTAGTCTATTGGTTTTAAATGGACAGGCCAGTAAGATCATGATTTTCATGCAACTGAATCAGCGGTACAAATTTGATTGGGTGTGAGATGCTCATAATTGGCACCACTGTGTGATTATAGGAAAGTAGTATGTGATCTAAAAATAGCACTGTTTGTCAGAGTTTGACATGTGCCACAGTGATTCATTCCAGGAATGCCTGCACTACTGTTAAAAACAATTTTCACCCCATGTGTGGTCGTTAGCATGAAACTAAGCAGATTACTAGTTATTTTCTGACCTATTGTCCAGCAACTCATTTACCATTCTGATATTCTGGTTGTTTGTACTCCTTTACAGTGGACATATTTCATATCCCTCGATGAGAGACCGGTATATCTATGGCTAAAAGGTGGCGTCCTTTACTAAAAGCCAGTGTTATTCCTGCTGTGAGTTCACAGACTCATACACCAGGCTACACTAACGCCCATTGACTGTTCACAACTAAACCCCTGAGGATTAGATTCATCAAAGAATTGCATTGCCCCTGCATCACGCAGGGTGACATAAGGACAACACAATCCTTAAGTCAGATTTACCAAGCCGTGTCAGTGTAAGTTGCTGCCTTGTGTTACTGTGCACTGGAAAGGCATTACATGGGTGGATCACGGATGTGTTCATGCAGTAAAACTGGGAATGCATTAAAATTGCATGCCTTCTTAATAGAGGCACAAGGAGAAATATCTTTATTTCTCTTCGTTGTTTCCTCTTTCTAAGTGTGCTACATTCTGCAGAACATATAGATAGAGTAAAACACCTCCATAGGTTGTTTTCGCACACAAAGGTGTCCTTTTCTGCACAAAAACAATCCTGCCTGCAAAGCAGGCCCCTTGCACCGTGCTGCAAGTGCGCCTGAGTTGGTTCTAAGAAGCACGCAGTGTGCTAGCGCAGGGAGAGAGTGAATGTGGCATGTCTTGGTAGATATGGCGCACTCCTGCCCTCTCCAATTGACACAGTGCAGCGCAAGAAAGTTGTCTTGCTGCATTGCGCTGCACCAAATATTGATGAATCTGCCCCTGTTTTCTTTTTTTTTTTTGCTGCTTCTGTTCTGATTTCAGTTTTCTCAACCATGCGCACTTGTTAAGTTCCCAACTGTGAACATGTTTCCGGGCGACAAATACAGGACGGATATTAGAGACGAGGAGTTTCTAGCACTAACACCCAACAGCAGTCAGATTATATATGAGAATAGTGAGGTTCCAGAATTCGGCGCCCAGTTAGGTTTGCACAGACTCAGTAAAGCAGACATCACTAATCAATCAGGGCTATAACATGAGTGGGAGACAAACAGCAAAGGATCAATAGCAAGTTCTAATTAGGAGGTTCATCGATACATATTAATAGAACATGCTCGTACCAATTTATCAGACTGTAGCACCCTCTTGACCTGCTGCTTTTTCAATTATCTGGTTGTTTCAACAGAAACTCGTATCAAGGAGACAAGTCATATGACAAAGGGCTTCAGTGCCCTCTCTAGCGTACACTGGAGAATTCATTGTAGCAATATCCCAGGCATTTAGCTGCGGCTCTCCATCATATTTACTTGCATCTGCATTGTAGAAGGTTTCACTTTTTGTTATAGATATACACTAATAAAGACACATGGGTAAAGGTGCAGGTACAACCCAGTGTGCTATATTGTCATTAATAGGAGGCATAGCTGCAAAGCTTTCAGAATGCGTCTGAGTGACATTTCGGTGTGTTTATTGTGCTTATGAGTGACATTTCAGTCTATCGTGTGTGACACTTTGAGTGACCCTTTACCAAGTTCAGTTAGCACGAAAACGTGTATGGAAAAAAACAGCACATCTTTCAAATGTTGCGGCGCCTGGATTAGATTGCCAAAGACTCCTACTTGGCATACTACAGTGTTTTTAAATTGTGCAATTGTCATTCTTCAAAAGGCAGACTGGATCACGTGAACTCAGATTCACTAATATTTTGATCTGCTTATTTCTGCATTCTCCGTAAACCACGGTCTTTTTGATTAACATCACACAGACAGGTAATGCGCTGCTGGCTTTATATAATTCTGTAAAAACCATATACCTTTGTTCTATAAAGAAAACGTCTTTAGACGAGTACTGACGTCTGCAGAGAGAACAAACAAATGGATTTATATGTAAATGTGTATTGCGTAAAGGGGATGTATGTCGCTACAACGCATACTTTTACAACGCATACCTTTACAACACATTTTTTACACCGCAACATCCATTACAATGCATTCCATTACAACGCTTGCCATTACAACGAATTCTTTAGAACTACCTTTACAACGCATTCCACTACAACGCATACTACATTTACAATGCATACCGTTACAACGCATACCATTACATTGCATGTATGGTAAATATTGGATAGCGTTGGGGTAAAAATTACTATTCTAACTCCAGGAGGTGCAGCAGTAGGGTACGTGTTGGATAGTGTAGGGGTAAAAATTACTATTCTAACTCCAGGGGGTGCAACAGTAGGGTAAGTATTGGATAGTGTAGGGGTAAAAATTACTATTCTAACTCCAGGGGGTGCAACAGTAGGGTAAGTGTTGGATAGTGTAGGTATGCGTTGTAATGGTATGCGTTGTAATGACTGCATTGTATTGACATGTGTTGTAGTGGTATGCGTTGTAGTGACATGCGTTGTAATGGTTGCGTTGTAATGGTATGCATTGAAATGGATGTTGCGTTGTAAAAGTTTTGTTGTAAAGGTAGTGCGTTGTAAAAGTTGCGTTGTAAGTGTTGTTTCCCGTGTAAAGGGTATGCGGAATTTGAAGAACGCGCTCAGAATTGTACCCGTTTGTTAAAGGCACTTGAAATAGTGAAAATCAACATGTAAGGCAGCAGCCCAGACATTTGAAATTACCACTGCCCAAGTTACTTCGACGTCAGAGTTATATTAAAAGGTGTTGTATGCAGGTAAATAAGCACGTACCTGCTTTTAGTGTGACCGAACAGCGGATTGTCCGTACTGCATTCCCTCTTCTGTTCCAAGAGGGTCAGTTCGCCCTCCTGCAAAGGACTGGCCACCCCGCCAACAGAACTACTCCAGACTAGTGGTTGTTTTAAGGCATGTATTTTGTTTTACTGTGTGACAGTATACCTGTATCTTTTTTCGGCGCTTTTGCATCCGAATAAAGAAAGAATTATTAAAAAGTTATTATTACTCCGACCAGAATTGTGATAGTGCAGTCTGCGCGGAGGTCGTGTGGAATGGAGACAGAATGTGTCCGGTGGAGCTGACCTGCTAAGGGGTTGGGGATTGGTGAATGGCTGGAGGCGAATGGGGCAAGGAAAAAAGACAAAGTTGCTGCCTGCCAACTCTGGGCCACGTTTATCAAGATTTTACCTGGCCCTTGTGCCACCAAAGGGCGACGCAAAACCTAAGTGAGAATTATCAAGCCACTCAAGGTCACCTTGCATGTCTTGAAAAATTTATAGTAACGCAAGGTACCACAAATCACTGACGTGTGTTACTTTGCCACAGGGAGTTGTTCCATGGGTGGAGTGTGGATGTTCCCATGCATCCCCTCACGGATCTTGGCATATTCCCAGATTTACCATTAGTGGTAGACCAGGGAATGCATCAAAATGCTATGGCTCCCCAGGTGAAGCGTGACTTAGTGAAATATCTTCATTTCGCCTTGTTTTAACTCTTTCTACTTGTCTGGCATTCTGCAGCATAAAAAAGAGTGAAATGCCTCTGAGGACCTGTTTTTGTGCAGGAAGGTTTCCCCTCCATCACAAAAACAATCCTGCCTACAACACAGGAACCCTTGCATCATGGCACAAGGTGCCAGCATTGGCACTAGGCAGCCAAAAGTGTGCCAGCACAAGGAAATGACAGAAATGTGCTATGGAGTGTTAAATATAGAGCTTTCCTGTCCTTTCCCTTTAATGCAACGCAGTGCAGCAAGGTGGCTTGCTGCGTTGTGCTGCATGAAAAAAACGAGACATACGGGCCTTTATATATCGCACCTCTGCTAGGATCATCATCTCCCGAATGTGTTTACAGGGTGGTGCCCACCACTGGAAACAGCAAGGCAAAGTGCTGCCCATATCCACCACGTTCCACTGCTGGCTGTTAAAGTTATAGGTGCAGATTTATGTTAACTGGTGCATCCCGAGGGATGCACCAGTTAACGTGCGCCACAGTGCGCCACAGCTACGCCACCCATGGTGCGCCGCATTTATAATGCGGCGCACCATGGTGCAAAAACGGCACAGATGCGTGACGCATCTGTGCCAGAAATGTGGCGCATTGCTGGAGTTGCGTCGCAAGCGCGACGCAGCTCCAGCAAGGCTCGGGTGTGCCCCATCTACACAATGCTGCATCAAGACCTACGCCTGCTTCAAGCAGGCGCAGGGTTTTGACGCAGCATTGGCATGAAAGTGACTGAGTGAAATCTCATAGATTTCACTCAGCCACTTTCAGGATGCGTTCCTGCACAGGAATGCCCCCCCTGCGCAGGAACGCCTCCTTACGGCGCAGGGCTTTACAACGTGACGCATCTCCTAGATGCGTCACGTTGTAAATAGGGCGCCGCAGTTGCGTCAAATAAAGTGGCGCAATTGCGGCGCAAGGCCATCATAAATCTGCCCCATAATGTTTCACATTCATGTTGCTCACAGTCAGACCATGTGGTCAAGCTACAGAATCTGCCCTCTGGCCCACAAAGGCAAAGTGCCATAAGTAAAACCACAGAGACAGTAGCACTAAATTTAAGAAAGAATATGATGAATTGCATCATTTGTTGATTAAGCAAGACAGATTACATGCTGTCTGGAAAGCCACTTAGTTAAATATGCCTTTCACCCTGACAGCATTAGCACACCTCAACTCGAGTGGTGATCAGGGGCAGTATAAATGTGTGACTAATGCATTTTAGTGGGGTGATGCAGACATCAACACTAAAATGCATCAGTTTAAACGGTGATGCGTGGTACTTGACAGGGATGCTTAGGTTTAGAGGAATAAGGCAGACCCATTCAGCCTCTCCAGTGGCAATTTGCATTCTGCCACTTTGTGGGCTCAATTACATCAGTGCTCTGCTCTAATACATCTGAGCTACCATGTGGTTTGTCCACGATAAGTCGTTCATCTAACTTACTTCAGTTGCAATTTGGAAGCATCAGTTACATTGGCAGACCTGTATCCGGGTCACATAGATTATCTCATGGCTTTAAATATCATCAAACATGGGTACATGTAAAGGTACAGACGTTTTAGGTAATTGTGTTAAAGTGACAGCTGCGACACTTAGGTGTGATGTTGCGCATGCAATTACAAACTCCATAACATCTTCTTCGGTCACCCGAATTGTTGCTTCCTGGCTATCTGCAGGAGGAGGCTACAAATTGCACATAGCGGGCAGAAGAAGAGATAAACTATAGCAGTCTTTAATTTATAACGAGAACTTTATCTAGAGAATTTATATAGAGAACTATAGCTATATATACTCATACTATATCCATTTGCTTATTATAGATATATATATATTTATATATGGTATGATATGATATGATATGATGAGAGGTATCTATAAAGTACACTACCACTCAAAATTGAGCATTTTGGCACACGTTCAGAAACAAACATGGGAAACCAGCACCCATCACAGAAGAATTTAACATTAAGTACCAAGAGAAGTAAAGTGAACCTTGAATTCAGTCGGTCGGACGTCTCCAGTGATCAATTGGAAAACGAGAGAAAAGCCAAGTTTTGAGATGTTTCCTGTATTCCGTTTCACTGTTAATAAATCTGAGTGGGACAGGAAGCTGATTACGGATTTTGGAGCCCAGTACAGAGAGCGCTTTACCACTCTTTGTTTTGCGTCTGAAAAAGGGATGTCTAGCAAATTGAGGCGTGAAGATTTAAAAGTTCTTGACGGCTTGTAGTGTTTAAAACCATCGGAATGATATAAAGGGACAAAACAGCGAAAGGCTCTGAAAACGAAAGTCAGAGTCGTAAAAATAATCTGTTTATGGACTGGAAGCCTAAATCCCTGAGAAACTGAACTTTTACTTGGGAGTTTCAGAACTAATCTGACTGCAGCATTTTGAAGTGTATATAATAAATGTTTAGCAATCACTAGATACAAGCTTTTACAGTAGTCTAACTGTGAAGCAACAAGTGCTAGGACTACTGTTTTCCTCGCTGTCCGGGGAAGTTATTCAGAGAACGTTTTTAATAATGTGATCAGGGACAAACAAGTACTGGATACAGACAGTACTTGAGAATGAAAATAGACTGAGCAATCACATTTGTTGCATAGATAGTGAGCCACTTTTACTGGAGAAGGATGGGTCGGGAGAATGTCAGGCCTCTCCAACTGAGGAGAAAATAAATGATTCTGATCAAGAAACAGTATCTAACTCCATCCTCTCAGTATTACATTTCAGGTCATTAATTTCCATCCAGTGAATGATAGTTAAAAATCAGTTTTTAAAATTGCGCTTAGAACTAAAAGAATTCTGGTCTAAAGACAAAACCAATTGGGCATCTTCAGCATATGATGTAGACGCCATACCAAAAGAATCAATGAGAGTCATTTGAGAAGATAAGTAAACATTGAAAAGGGTCAAACGCAATGCTGAACCCTGTGAAACCCCATAAGTCAGAGTTTTTTCTCTTGAGGAAAACTGACCAATAGATATATCCTGCCTCCTGTTCTCAAGAAACGATTGTAGCCAAACCAGGGCCTGTCTACAGATGCTAGCCTCTCTGAGTGGTTGGAGAAGAAGTGAGTGAGATAGGGTGTGGAACGCTGTGGACAAATCTAAAAGAAACAAAACTGACATTTATCAAATGTAAATTTGATTGTTTCATATACTTCTAGCAGTGCTTTCCTTGTGAAGTGCAGAGGCCTAAACTCTGATTGAAAAAGGTGAAAACTGGCAGAATTTTCAAAGAAGTCCATTCACCAAATATTCCAGCATTTTGGCCGCTGCAGGATGAAGAGATATGGGCCTAAAATTGGATAGGATTTTTGGGTCAGCAGTAGGTTTGTTTGGTAGTGTTTTGACCTCAGCCAGCTTCCAAGACTCTGGTACCAGACCAAAAGAGAGGTTAATATTTATAATGTTATATTTAACAGGATGAATAACTTCAGTAACTTTCTAAAGGACGATTAGAGGACAGGGGATTCAAAGAGGAGCCTAATTTGTAATGCAGAAGAGCTTGCTCTGACTGCTGGAGACAGATGTGTTGAAAGATGACCAGAACAGACTTAGATGGCATAAAGCCCTGTCCTGGACTTGGAAGGATAGAAACCTTGTTAGGACTATTATTACAATTTGCCTGGATGCTGAGAATCTATCTTTTCTTCAAAGTCATTAGAAAGATTATCACATAGAGTTTGAGTAGGAAGGAGATTGTATTGAGACCTCCATTTCTTTCAAACTGTCTACAGTTCAACTTGTCTTTGGCCATGGATGCTGTAACCCAAGGCAGTGAATCACCTAAGCAGGTCTGGCGAGGCTTAGGTAGGGGGCACGTTTGTCTATGGCATCCAGGATGCAAAAACTATGTAACTCAAGGTCCTTAGACAACTCTCCCCATATATATTTTCACTGAAAAAAAAAGTTAAAGGCACATTATTGTTGGGCTCAGATTTCCCTTTTACAAAACCAGTCAAATTCAGCAGTTATAGTTACCTGAGCTAACTATAACTTATGCCCCTGAAAAATACTGCTTGTGACCTCACATATTACGTCACTCATTACGGTGGGCCTGATTCACAGTACTAACTTAAGACAAAATCCTAAACTTACTACCATTTTGGTATTTACAGAAGGCACTTACTCATTTTGGTATTCACAGAAGGCACTTACTATATTTCGGTATTCACAGAAGTTAGGAGTCCTAACATTAGGACTCCTAAAGGCCTTCTGTGAATACCAAAAGTCTTAAAGTTAGGATTTTTCTCAGTTTAGGAGTAGTAAAGTTAGGACTCCTACCTTTAGGACTCCTAAAGGCCTTCTGTGAATACCAAAAGTCTTAAAGTTAGGATTTTTCTCAGTTTAGGAGTAGTAAAGTTAGGACACCTAAATTTAGGACTCCTAAACTGAGAAAAATCCTAACTTTAATACTTTCGGTATACACAGAAAGCATTTAGGAGTCTCAAAGTTATGACTCCTAACTTCTGTGAATACTGAAATTATTAAGTGCCTTCTGTGAATACCAAAATGAGTAAGTGCCTTCTGTGAATACCAAAGTGGTAGTAATTTTAGGATTTTGTCTTAAGTTAGTTCTGTGAATCGGGCCCATAGTCAATGACATCACTGATGGCATCTCAAATTACATCAGTGATGGCATCAGCCACAGAACCACTCACATCCCCATACAACCTTTTGTATGCCCACTCACAGGCCCATAAAACCAATCACATACCCATTCACAGACCCTTAGCAGTTCTCTCCTACCCACTCACTCCTCCACAGAGGTACTCACATACTTGTACAGCCACTCACACAACCATTCACTCACCCATACAGCCACTCATAGATGCAGTCACTCACCCGTAGACACTCATGTAGCCACACGCTCACCCATACAGCTACTCACACACCCACCAATTTACCTACACAGTCACTCACATACCCATGCATTTACCTATATAGCCTTTCAACACAGCCACTCACTCACCCATACAAGCACTCACTTACACACCTCCACAGTCTCTTACATACCCAGTCTCACATCCATACAAGCACTCACGCATCCACTCACTCACCCATACAGCAATTCACATATACACTTCCTCTCCAATACAGCCACTCACATACCAACTCACTTAACCAAACACCCACTCAAATAACCACTTACTCAACCATAGAGCCATTTACAGACTGGGTCACTCACTCATACAACCATTCAGACACCCACTCACTCACCCATACAGCCACGGACACACCCACTAACTCAGTAATACAGTCAGTCACACAGCATCCGACTAACCCACACAGCTATTCACATTGTTGCAGGGATTCTGCACATACACAGAACTATTTGCAGGATTATGGGACTTCGGTTTATAGGGGCTAAGATTTCCTAGCACCTATGGTCCCATGAGCCCAGGACTGACTAGCTATAGTTTCTCACTTGCTTCCCGTCTCACAAATGGAGAAATCAATGATTAGAAACCCCAGAACACAACACTTTCGGATCTTTCAGGAATCGGGGTAACAAGGCACACTTTTTCGCTCACACTCTCGTACTTATCCACAAGAAGATCTAACAGAGACACAAAGATAGTTTAAAATATTTATTTGAACAAACGTGCTCTAAAATGCAGTATGCATGCCACAACAAGCATAAAGATGCAGAACACAAATATCGTTAGCATTGCAGTTAGGCCATATGTCATGAAGGGAGACGTAATTATACAAAGACTATGGAGTAAGGACTGCAGTGCCTATGCTCCCTCCCCTTGGTAACAAGAAGTATTATTATATAATAGAAGATCTCTGGTCTTTGTCAGCAGACCAAATACCCCCAGCCATAGGTTGTTTTTCTACATCACAGGTGCGCGTTGCTCTTCTCCCTGGAAAGGTCCCTCTCCAAGTGTGTGTTTCCTATGCATGCATCCCCATAATACCAAAGTACAAGTCTCCAGCAAAAACAGCTGCATTTGTATATTTTGTCTAGGTGCTAGAGTCTGACAAGAACAGAATAACAAGGGGCAGTGTTGATCGACCTTGCTCACATTGTTCAGACTAACCTCCAGGAATGGGCAGAGAATGAGCCCAGCAGAGAGTTCTTATGTGAAAAGCATAAACAGAGTCTTCCAAAAATAAAGACATGTAGTAACTTGCGCAAAAGCTGCATCATGGCTAACGGGATCATGATAACTTAAAGATGTCAACAATGCCCCTAGCAACCACGTGACAACACATCCAATTATACACCCATACAGCCACTTACACACTCATACACATAAGAATATAGTCACATAGCCACTCACAAAACACATGTTGCAAATAGTATCACTCAGTAGTGGTGCACCTCGTATATTAATTTAACTTTTGTAGTAGGTTACTATATATGTTTAATACTCATAAAATCTTAAAAACACTTGCACTCACCTGATGTCATCAGTGATATTATTTGAGATGTCATCAGTGATGTAATCAGTGATATTACTGACTATGTCATGATTGAGGTAAAATGTGAGGTCATAAGCAGTGCATTGCGGGAGCGTAAGTTATAGTTAGCTCAGGTAACGATAACTGCAAAATGTCACTGTTTTTTTTCAGTGAATATATATATAGTAGGTAGTTATAGTTAGGATTATTTTCAATGCAAATTCTCAATATTCTCAACATTCTATTGTGAATAACTTTGGCGCCGGTTGAGGAATCTGCCTTAAAATGTCCTCAAATTGCCTCGTGGCGCCCCGGTCCTTCCCTGAAAGTTTGGGGAGGATTTGTCAAGCGGGGGCCGAGATAAAAGGGGGTCCCAAAACGTGTTTTCCACATGTTAATTTCCATAGGGCGGCCAACCTCACTTTTAGCTCAAACGGCTGAATGCATTTACACAAAACTTATCAAAATTGTAGGGACTGGTAGCCCGATGTGCCTTTGCTATGTCTGAAGATATGTGCTCCAGTGGATTTTGAGTAATTTAGGTTCAAAAAAATATATATATTTATGGCCGCGCTCCAGTGTGCGCACCGGGGAGCGCTCCGGGCGCGCTACGCGACTTGCGCTCGGAAAGCTGATTGGCTCTCGGGTGTCTGTAAACATTCCAAACAGTCCAGAGCGGCCGCCATCTTGTGTCTCGCTAGGATCGAGAGACACAAGAGGTGGCAAAAACAAAGGAGAAAATGAGCAAAAGGGGGCAGGGTAGACCCCCCTGACCCCCTAGGTTTGATGTGGGGGCTATAAAAGGGCCCGCGGGACCAAAAAAAAAAATTCGATTTGCGCGGGGGAGCGCCCGGTACGCGCACCGGGTAGCGGACCGGGGAGCGTACCATGGAGAGAAAAAAATGACATTTTTTTTAAAAAATTTTGTTTTTTTAAAAATTAGAGGTAGTTCTAAAAAGAACTGTTTTTTTATTCTTTTTGTTGTTTTATTTTTTTATTGTTTTTTTGAAAAATTTTTACTTTTTTTGGCTTTTCTGAACAGTTTTATATTTTTTTGTATTTTTTATATGGAGAAACAAAAAACAGGGATTTGTAAACGGCCCAACTGGAGCAAAAAAAAACAGGAAAAAATTAAGGCTTCTTTGTGCATTTGTGGTTATCACCAGCAAGCATGATGAGTATAATGCTCTGCTCACCATAAGTAATTAATTTCCCAAAATGTACACAAACAATTTTGTATCCCCCAAACTTTGGTTGTATACTTGAAATCAACTGACTTGCTTCTGGACCCAATGGAGTGGGTTCTTTGGTTGTTGAGGTTGTGCCAGATGATTGGGGTAGGTTTTTGCAGAGTTCTCTCACCTCTGCTGCAGAATAGTTAATAGGGTGCAAACGCTGCATGTGCCGAATCATTGTATGATTCCCAAAGGAATATTTTTTTGCAGGGTTACCCCTGGATAGCACAGCACCACAGATGAGACAGGTCACCTTTGCAGCGTTTACTTTTTTGAAACCAGTTGGGATTTTATAAAACTCCCACTTGAAGTGCTCCCTAGGTTTGTATGGTGGAGTGTCTTCAGGCAGGAACTGCCTTGTCCCTTCCTCCTCTTCCTCCTCCTCTTCTTCTTGACCACCAATGTGATGTTCTGGTGGTCCTTGTGGTGGTGGTGGTGGTGGTGGGACAGATGCTCCAGCTGCTGATATTACTGTAGCCATATCTGTAAGAAAAAAGCAGGTCTTCCTCAGTCAAAGAAAAAAGTGATAATGTGGAAAAGAGGTAGGGGCCTTCATCATTTGGAAATCAAAACTGATCTGAAGCAATGAAAAGTGTTATTTTCAGGTCGCATGACCCGACGCGCTTACGCTACATGCCCCGGTGCGTGCCCCGCGGGGCTTACGTAGCGCATTCGTATGCGCGTGGGTGCTTCCGGGCGCGCTTACGCCGTGCGTATCACGCAGACGTGGCTACGCGATACGTCATGATGATGTTTTCGTTCGCGGCAATAGCGCAAACGGGACGCACCCCGGTACGCGCCCCGGGGCGCGTGGCAAAATTGCGCTGACCGGGGCGCTCCCTGGTAGGCGCCCCGGGAGTGCACCAGGGAAAAAAACTAAAAAAAAAAAAAAAAAAAAAATAGTATTATATAAATATACAATATAGGATTCATTATAAAACATATTACATTTCATAGGTTTGAGGCCCTATATATAGTTAGGAATTCACATTTAAATAACCTATGAAATTCACTGAAAAAACCATAGGTTCCACACCAGATATAGATAGGAATTAACATTTAAAAAACCTATGAAATTCACTGAAAAAAACATAGGTTTCACACCAGTTATAGTTAGGAATTAGCATTTAAAAACCTATGAAATTCACTGAAAAAACCATAGGTTTGACACCAGTTATAGTTAGCTGGAAATTTTACTGACATAAAACCATTGAAATTTTCACATTATAGTTAGTTGGACTCACTATAACTTGCGCGCCTGCAATGCACTGCTGATGACGTCACATATTACATCACTCATGACATGGTCAGTGACATCACTCATGACATCACTGATGACACCATCCTTGTGACAGAGTGACAGACCTCCTTTCAGTATAATGTAACCCTTGAAACACATATTCAAAAATAGAAACTAACATTTTCAAAAAAATGGATATACCCATACCAGTTACAACAACCAATTCAGTAATACCATCATCTATATACACATCCACTCATTCACCAACAGTTCTATATAGTCACTCATACATATGTAGTGAAACACCTATACATCCTGTTACACACTGACAGTCATACAAAAGTTACTCACACACATAATCACACATGCAAATAAACTATTGAACATCCATTTATTTGCATATACAGCTATACACACACTACCACCTTACTTCTAAGGAAACTTACACATACTTACTCTCTTAAACAATAACTTATAGAAACACATACATATTTAAACAAGAACTCTTTCAATCTCTCACTCTCACATATACTCACTTATATACATCAACACTCACATATACTAGATTAAAACATATGTAGTTACTGATAAAGACACTAGTCATTCACAAACTAACACACACATTTACACACTCATTCACCCATACAGTCCTGCACATATGCTGTTTTTAAAACACATACAAACAGTGAGTCAGTCATTAATGCATCAATGTGCTGAGTAATACTCCCACCAAACCATACAGACACTTATACTGATACTAAAAAAACATCTAATAACTCATATACACACACATGTAGCTACTCACCAACCCATGCAGCCACTTATACACAAAGTGAAACACTGATACATATACACATTTACACATATTTAAATATTTAAAAATTACTCGCTAATATATGTATTCACTAAGATACACTTCATAAGCCAGTTAACCAATCAATTTTTTTTAAAAAAACATCCATTTAGACACTTATTTAAAAATGTATTCTTCCATCGACTTTTCCAAATACATTTGAAAAACATATTTATTTTACAGAAAGACACACATTCACTGTATGGTGTCATCAGTGATGTCATGAGTGATGTCACTGACCATGTCATGAGTGATGTAATATGTGACGTCATCAGTAGTGCATTGCAGGCGCGCAAGTTATAGTGAGTCCAACTGACTATAACGTGGAAATTTCAATGGTTTTATATCAGTAAAATTTCCAGCTAACTACAACTGGTGTCAAACCTATGGTTTTTTCAGTGAATATATATATATATATATATACACATATATACGAACCTGTCCCACTTCACAAAGAAACGGGTCCGACACATGCTCAGTGGCTCGAAAGAGATTTATTGAAGGTTTCCCAGTAAAAAGTCCTGTGGTGGTGAAATGAGGGCAGACGCGTTTCAGTCTTTCGACTTTCCTCAGTGCCCGCTTCACCTGGAATACAGTTCTGCCTGAGGGGCTGGTTTAGAAAGGGTGATGGAGCTTCCCTTATTGGTGCAGGAAACTCTGAGCCCCGCCTCCCACAGCTTGCCACTCCACCTCTCCTGCTGAATCCATTTCGGGTTTTGTTGTCCCACGCTGTGCACGCGGATACGGTGATCCGCTCTCGCAAACACACAGTGGTGTCCCATTCCTGGTTGCGTGTTTCACTCGCCGCCGTCGATAGTCTCAGCAGGGCTCAATGTTGTTCTGTCTCATTTGTGCCACCTTAAGCAGCATGCAGCTGCTTCTTCACTCCCCAATTGGCTCCAACTCAGGTGAGTGTTTCCGACCTTTTGGGGGGGTCCCGCGCTATGTCTTCCAAACATGACACCACCAAGCTGCAAGTTATGCACGGAGCTCCTAACCGTGAAGGCGTGCCGGTAAGTTGGTACTTGCTCCCGACAAATATACGAACCAGACCCACTTCACGAAGAAACGGGTCTGACACATGCTCAGTGGCTCGAAAGAGATTTATTGAAGGTTTCCCAGTAAAAAGTCTTGTGGTGGTGAAATGAGGGCAGACGCGTTTCAGTGTTTCGACTTTCCTCAGTGCCCGCTTCACCTGGAATACAGTTCTGCCTGAGAGGCTGGTTTAGAAAGGGTGATGGAGCTTTCCTTATTGGTGCAGGAAACTCTGAGCCCTGCCTCCCACAGCTTGCCACTCCACCTCTCCTGCTGAATCCATTTCGGGTTTTGTTGTCCCACGCTGTGCACGCGGATACGGTGATCCGCTCTCGCAAACACACAGTGGTGTCCCATTCCTGGCTGCGCGTTTCACTCGCCGCGTCGATAGTCTCAGCAGGGCTCAATGTTGTTCTGTCTCATTCGTGTCACCTTAAGCAGCATGCTGCTGCTTCTTCACTCCCCAATTGGGCTCCAACTCAGGTGAGTGTTTCCGACCTTTTGGGGGGGCGCCGCGCTATGTCTTCCAAACATAACACCACCAAGCTGCAAGTTATGCGTGGAGCTCCTAACAGTGAAGGCGTGCCGGTAAGTCGGTACTTGCTCCCGACAAATATACGAACGAGTCCTACTTCACGAAGAAACGGGTCCGACACATGCTCAGCGGCTCGAAAGAGATTTATTGAAGGTTTCCCAGTAAAAAGTCTTGTGGTGGTGAAATGAGGGCAGACATGTTTCAGTCTTTCGACTTTCCTCAGTGCCCGCTTCACCTGGAATACAGTTCTGCCTGAGGGGCTGGTTTAGAAAGGGTTATGGAGCTTCCCTTATTGGTGCAGGAAATAATAATAAGCCAGTTAACCAATCAATTTTTTTTTTTAAAACATCCATTTAGACACTTATTTAAAAATGTATTCTTCCATCGACTTTTCCAAATACATTTGAAAAACATATTTATTTTACAGAAAGACATGCATTCACTGTATGGTGTCATCAGTGATGTCATGAGTGATGTCACTGACCATGTCATGAGTGATGTAATATGTGACGTCATAAGTAGTGCATTGCAGGCGCGCAAGTTATAGTGAGTCCAACTAACTATAACGTGGAAATTTCAATGGTTTTATATCAGTAAAATTTCCAGCTAACTAAAACTGGTGTCAAACCTATGGTTTTTTCAGTGAATATATATATATATATATATATATATATATATATATATATATATATATATACACATATATACACATATATATATATATATATATATATATATATATATATATATATACACATATATACACACACATATATATATATACTCTTTTATAAGGATTTTTACTTACAATTGGAGTCACACCTGTTATTAAATCTGCAAGAAACAGTGTAAAAACGATCTGGTTACAAATGTATTTTACATCTATTTAGAAACTTAAAATGTAAAACGGAGTTGAGTGCATTACACAGTATTTTTTCTATGTTTACTAGTGAGTTTGCACAGGTGAGTTTGCACAGGTGATTTAAGTTAACCACTCGCTTTCACTTTAAAAGGTGTACCTTACACAGAAAACGCTGTCATGTGATCAAGGCTCTGTTGAACCGAAACGTCGGTGACTCTTTCTGCGAAATAAAGATCTTTCATATACAGTGATTGTTGCAAAGTCATCCTTGTGCCCTGGGCATCCCCATTTTTTTACTGACTAGTGCTGGTGGTATCTGACTGTGATTAACCCTGGGATCTGCCTAGCCAGGTCCAGGTCCAGTGCTATTGCTGAAAACACACTGGAAATACAGTGACCCCCCCACATACAATACCCCTATGATTGGCATGACATCCTCTATAAAGCTCTAGTACATAATAAGGCAGGAGGATCAAAACTACCATTACATCCCAAGTATATATAAGAGGCATGGCAGTTTAGAGCCCAGCAGCCCTTTCTACACTCGTATGTGCGCACTGCTGAGGCCCAAGATCAGTTTAAAAGCAGCCCTGTGTTGCAGGACTACTTTTAAAATGTAAACTGTGCCCAAACTGAACTTTGGTGATTGGGGCACTTAAAAAGTAATTAAACTGGTGTCCCAAGGGTGAGGGGTCAGGTACTTATGGGGAAGACCTTGAGGAAACAGAAATTTTACGTGGTCAGTGTGTCCCCCCACTCGCACCCTATCCACGTACCTATGCCCCATGTATGTCCATGTTATCATGTAATTCCCTTCCCGTGCCTGTCATAATAATGCCCCTGCATTTCCGTCTAATGTTAGCATGTCAGTTATTAGGCCTTCCATGAATGAAACGTTAATTCTGCACTGAGGCCTACGTTGCCAATGCATTTACATGGTACACGTTTAAATATCGAGAAGCACACGTTTTTGTGGCCCAGCCGAGCCAGGCCCTGAATTTAGGCTCCGAGCCTCTTCTGTCTCTGAAAGCTGCAGTTTAGGTATGCATCCCTGACCTCTCCCTCACTCCACTCCCTGCTCAGTCGAGAGGTGCCCGGCCTGGCCTGCCTGCCAAGACTGTATTTTGCCTCCAGTTATCTGCTCAGCCTCCGCAAAAACACATTCCAGTCTAGTGAAAGAGGTAAACATTTTCCGCCTGCAGAGCATAGGGCCTAGCCTTCCTGTCTCCATGCAAGTGATTTACTGAACCCGTTGCCATAGTGGGCCCATGGCCCCCACGCAATGCACGAAGAAATATATGCACACACTAGCATTTAGTGATGAACGGCTTCTGCTCGAGAGACCTTTACTTCAGACAATACATCCTCCAAACACAAGATATCAGATATGCCAAAGGTGCAGGTCGTTCTGACATCCCAGACTCCAGACTCCTCTACTAGTGCTAAGGTCAGCCCCCCAGCTCTCCCCGGTTACACGTCAATTTCACGTCATGACCAGTTGCGCGCACATGTAGGGTAAAAGTTTCTGCTGACCCTGCAGACCTCCTCTATGCATTCACCCACCTATGACACACCTATGACTCATTAAGTGAACACCCACATGTACGCCTCCTTACACGCCTTCTTTTACGCCCATGTGTTCTTATCTCTCTCTTTTCACTTGCTCCGCCTGGAGTGTTCCGCCTACTGTATTCATTACAATTGTATGGTTTTACTATATATAATGTGTGATGTTAATAAAACGTTAGATATCCCTTCCTGAACCTTAGTGGTGATGGAACCCGATTCTCATTGACTCGAGTCATTTGAATTAAAGCCCTTTTGCCTCAGATACCACTGACTCTGCCTCTCATTTTACGAGCTATCCTTATTGTTATTAATGTATAGAAAATAAGTCCGGGTAATTTTATTTACCACATAATTCTGGCGCCCGAATAGGGACGAGTCCCCTTCCCCACGCGCCGGCGATGTAAGCGCAGCCCCCTGACCCCTTCTACAGCCGTGACGGACCCATTCTGTGCACATCCGCGGGTTTTCCTGCCAACTCCCTCAGGCCCACGGAGGAGACGGAGTCTGCGACCAGGCATCCACACGAGGCGGTGAGGATTGCGGACTGTCCCGACCAGAGCCCAAGCCGAGAGAGCAAGGTCCGAGGTATCCCGAGGCCCACCTGTTCCGAGGCGCATGCGCAGCAGCAGTAGTACCAGAAGCCGTAGCAGTCCAGTCCGGTATCGAGTTTCCGAGGCCTTCAGTTTTGCTTCCCGGTGAGTACCGTTGTTGGGAACGCATATAGACGGGTTCATTTGTTTGAGCCCGGTCAAGACGGGTCTGGGTACACAGATCCGGTAAAGACGTGTCCATTTAGGTGGATGCGGTAATGACGTGTCTCTCTATGAGACCGGTATGACTGTACTGTTCTAGCAGTGCATCCAATATAGTATTGTATTTTAGGATTTTTAAATTTGTGTTATTCTATGTACTAGTTAGTGTCTGTTTCTAATGTTTTAATGTCGTGGTATGAATGATTGTTTACAGTCTATTATTGTGCTTATTGTGTTTCTGTTCAAGATAGTTCAAACATGCCGCTGTTTTCGAAATTACGTCAGATAGGAACCAGGAAAGGGATACTCGAAGAGGCAGTTCCCGTCCCGCCTAGGGACACTCCTGGACATTTTATGTATCACAAGCATGGCCTAGATGCCATACTGTACTTAGATCTATGGGTAGATTACACGAAGGATCTGGAAGAGAAATATAGATGGCCTGTCTCAGGGACATGGGATGCTGATTGCATCATGAGAGTAGAGGAAGCACTGTGGAAAAAGAAAGCTAGACAATCCCAGTAAGATGCCATAGAGTTGTGGCGTAAAGAAGCGCATAGAAGAACAGAGAAAGAAATTCGGAAAGCGGAGAGAAGTAGAGAAACATCAGAAAAAGCCAAGGAAAGAGAGCTACAAAAAGAAGGTGAACGGGTTAAAGCAGAACAATTAGATAGACAAAGAAATGCCCTTATTAAAGGCATGTATCCCCTCCTCGCCGAGGGCCTACCTAAAGTGACCCCGGAAGTACCTAGTAACTTGGCGCCACCACTGATCCCGACTAAACTCCGTAGTCATAAACAGACCGCAGCGGACATTTTTCTTTCCTCCTATTTAGATGACGCTGCTCCAGAGTATGTAAATTTAAATGTACCTCCTCCCAACCCTATCGATCCTCCCAACTCTACTAATCCTCCTCCTAATCCTCCTGCCACCATCCCTACCAATCCTTTTCGCACAGCACCCGTAGTACAAGATCAACCCGCATTACCAGCGACAGCGCTGGCAGTAAAAGCCGATTCAAGCCAAGGTGACTCAAGTCTAAGAGCATCGGGAGGGGGGCCCTCTCGAGATATGCCGCACACCCCACCACCAATAAAACGGACACTACGAGATTTAGCACTACAACACACACCAAAACCAATGACATACGCAACCCTTAGACAGTCCCTCACCGATTGTATATATGATCCAGTACCGGGTGAGGGCCCAATGCTCATATACTCAATACGATTAAGACGCGTTGCAGACTATTTGATTACTCTACCAGGCATGAGGGACCATTTAGACAGAATATACCACTTCATTAGAACGGGGGAGGGACCTGAAAGTATACACGAGGCCATGGCAAATAGAAAAGTGGAGCTTCAACGTATGCCCTTACAGTTTTTGGTTAATTGTTTGATCAGGGAACAAGACCAGCCAAATAAAGAAGTAACTAAAGGTATGATGAACTGGAGTGACAATATAGCTATTGGTAGACATGATACACAGAATAGAGTAGAATGCATGTACAGGAAAGTTCGTAAGGAAATACTTGAGATACACAAGAAAGAGCAGGCCGAGAAAGAAGCTGAGAAAGAAGACGACGAAGTCTCAGAGGACGATGATGCAGTAACAGAGGAAGTGAATAAAATACATTACGTAGGTAGGGCAAGACCGTTTGATAGACCCATACGCCTAGAATACAATAAACGTTCACTCTCTCCCATACCAGAACGATATTCCCTTGAACACATATTCCAAGCCACTGAACATGCACTGAAAAAACAAGTAGGGAGTAGCGAACTTAGTACTATGCATGAACAGGAACTAGCCCGGTCAGCAGTTCAATGGGCTGGCAATTCTAACATATAAAAGGATGACATAGTAGCGCAAACATTTTTGAGTCTTCCTCCGGAAGAACAGCATTTAGCTGGTATTTACATGATTCAACATCTCATCACACTGTACGAGAGTCAGCATTCCGATCCAGGTCCCCTGTATAAATTATTGGACGATTTACTCCTAGCAAGATGGAGAGGCCTAGGCACCGAATTAATTAATGTAATTCTAGATCAACGACATAAGTACATGACTTTCCTGACCCCACACTTGATTCCTGTTCCACACCGAGAAAGAAAGACCTTTTACATAGACAGACAGAATCCCTTACGAGAGGTTCATCCCGTTAGAACTACAGGGGGTGAGCTTCAACGAGTATACGTTTACACACCCTTGACGAAAATGGAATTATTGGAAATGAAAAAATGACTGCCCTGTCATGATAAAGACCCAGCAGGGTTCCACCGTGAATTAAAAGACATGCTCCGCATGGGGGAGTATACATACGCTGATACGGTAAAAATGTTGAAAGTCCTGTTACCAGCAGGCATTTACGAAAAACTTAAAGATTAGCTGGACAGAATTAGAAGACGAAGATAATACACGAACCCCTGGTACTGGTCTCGGGGACAAAGCTAAAGAATTACCCGAGCTATTGATACAGGTTTTGCCAAAATTATTGACTACCAAAAAGGAAGATTGGGATGCTATTTCAGCCTGCAAACAGAAACAAGATGAAGACACTAGTGATTTTTATTCTAGATTTGAAAAATGTTTTCTTATTAATAGTGGCCTGAAGACAAGAAGTGAATCGTACCCACATCTTTTTGTGACCAAATTAGTAGAGAATTCCTTACCCCAGATCAAAAATAGAGTACTGAAGGTTGAGAGCACCTGGCAAGCAAATAGCCCTTCCCAAATGTTACAAATGTTACAGTACCACCAGAACCGAATTAGAGAAGAAAAGGAACACGAAAAGAGACGCATGAAAGACACGAAAATGAAAGTACTAGTTGCTCAATCAGTTCCAGCCGCCGATGGCCAGAGAAAGGGCGCGGCACCTGTCAAAGGGAACTGTAACTACTGTAAACAGCCAGGTCACTATATAAATGAATGTGCTGTCCTGAAACACAATATAGCTACAGGCAAGACGAAAGAAAGACCGCGTCCTCCTAGACAGGATCACATCCCGCAGAACACGCAAACTCCACAGAACGCGCAACAGACAGTAGCTGTACCCCAACCCATTGCTGCCACACAACATGTCACGCAACAAATGTACCAGTATGCACAGTCAGACTACCCAGATTATCAACAGTACTCATGAAACAGCCTAGAGAGGGAGGTTGGCTTGCCCCTTATCGAGGTTCCTGTAGATCAAGAGGGTCCCTATGTGCATAGTCATGTATTGGGGAAAGACAGAAAATTTCTGATTGACACAGGGGCGAGCAGAACTACCATCAGTCATGACGAGGTCCCAGGGGCACCCCTCTCAGGCTCACAGAATATTTCCCTGGGATTTTCAGGAAAGCCTATTGTTAACGAAGTGTCAAAGCCAGTTTCCCTAGAAGTTGGTCCATTGTCCCGTACTACAGACTTGTTGCTTACGAAATCATGTCCAGAAAACTTGCTTGGTATAAAAACGTTGAAAGAACTAGGAGCAGTGATTTGTTGTTCTCCGGAAGGAGTGAGATTGTTTTTACGTGATTTTAAAGGACATTATGTGTTGAGAGATTTTGACCCCAGACTTCAGAATGTACCACAGCATTTAAGGGCACAAGGTCCGACTGATGTAGGTTATATGCACATTACACCATACCGTGTCACACTCAAGCAAGGAGTTGTACTGCCACGAATCCGACAATACAAGTTACCACCTGAGGCTGTAGTAGCCTTACTGAACATTGTTGACGAACTCATTGCACAAGGAGTGGTTGTAGAAACTGACTCCAATGTATGTAATTCTCCTATCATTCCGATTCTTAAACGAACTGACCCGAATGCACCACCGGTTTACAGACTAGTGATTGACCTCCGAGAATTGAACAAATGCATAATACCCCAGTACCCAGTGGTCCCAGACATTTCTTCACTATTGACTGCAATTGATTCCGAAGCAGCGTTCTTTACTGTAATTGATCTCAAGAACGCCTTCTTTAGTGTCCCAATCCATCCGGAGAGCCAATACCTCTTCGGATTCTGTTTAAATGGCCGAAGCTTCAAATTTGCAAGGGCTCCTCAAGGATTCACAGAAAGCCCTAGTATTTACAGTCAAGCATTGAAATGATTCCATAGTGTTAGGACACCCCCTGACAGTACAGGTTCCGCACTCAGTGGAAGTTCTCTTGAACAGGACACAGACACAACACTTGACCATAGCAAGACTGACAGGATATGAATTAACATTGTTCCAGCCACACATAGAGATCAGACGTTGCAACACTCTAAACCCTGCTACACTTTTACCCTCGAGCACAGCAGACCCTACACCACATGACTGTGTGGAAGTCATTAACACAGTGACGAAACCAAGACAAGACTTGACAGACATTGCATTACCCGATCCAGACCTGACACTTTATGTGGATGGTTCATGTATGAGAACAAGCACCGGAGAGTTAGTGGCCGCATATGCAGTGACCACCGATACTGAAGTCATAGAAACACAACGAATTGACACCTTGTCTGCCCAAGCAGCAGAGCTCATCGCTCTGACCCAAGCCTGTATACGAGCCAAGAACCTGAAAGTAAACATATACACAGATTCACAGTACGCATTCGGAGTCGTTCACGACTTTGGTATCCTCTGGCAAGAGAGAGGTTTTCTGACCTCCCATGGGGCCAAAATACAGTATGGTCCCCTCATTCAAGCTCTGTTAGATGCAATACACTTGCCTACAGCCATAGCCATCATGAAGTGCAAAGCACATACTAAAGTCACTGACACTATTTCCCAGGGTAACGACCTGGCAGATCGAACAGCTAAACTTACAGCTCAGACTCAAACAGACATTCCAGCTGACACGACAAAGACTGAAGTACCATCACTGACAAATTGCATGACAGTCAGGGATCCCTCACAAGATGTACTCGACATACAGACGCATGCCACTCCAGACGAAATCAAGAAATGGACTGAACAAGGAGGGGTCCAGACAGATCGGGGATGGATGACAAAAGGCAAAGCCACATGGTTCCTCCCCGACTCCATGGTTCAAGTTATCATAAATACAGCACATAGTCCAGCACACTTAGGAGAAAAAGCCATGTTAGACAGTATACAGAACATCTGGTTCAACAAGCATTTACGTGCAGCAGCGAAACAGAAAGTGCGTACCTTCATGATCTGTTGTCAGTTCAATCCAGGCAAAGGCATTCCCGTGGAACAAGGTGGATTTCATCCTCCTGACCACCCTTTTGAAGTCCTCCAGATGGATTATATACAGATGGGCAGATGTCGAGGATTCAAGTTTGTCCTCGTAGTTGTATGTGCCCTATCTAGATGGACAGAAGCGTACCCAGTCCCAGATTACACTGCTGTGATCACTGCCAAGCAGTTGGTCCGTGAATTCTTCCCGCGATACGGCTTGCCCCGTGTCGTGTACTCAGATAATGGACAGCCATTCTCTTCTGAACTAATGAAACAAGTATCTCTCCTGTTAGGGTACCAGTGGAAATTCCATTGCCTACGACACCCAGAGGCAGCTGGTCTCGTAGAGAGACACAATCAGACTCTAAAAACACGGTTAGCGAAGGTCTGTGCAGAAAAAGGCGTGGATTGGATGGTAGCCTTGCCGGTTGCCCTCTTTTACATGCGTATGGTAGCTCATTCCAGAACCGGACTATCCCCGTACGAGGTGGTTTTTGGTAGACCGCCGAATATGTGGGGTACGCCTATGCCACGCAAAATTACCGATGTTGACAGTAATATGCTGACAGATTACCTGGCTTCCTTGATGTCTGCACTACTTTCTTGTCGTTCACAGGTTGCAGCTGCCTTCCTGGACAACACCCAGGTGAAGAGCCACGCAATCGTTCCGGGAGACCTGGTGTGTGTCCATAATTTTGACCGTTCAAGCCCTCTGGAGCCCCGCTGGCGTGAGCCTAAATTGGTCTTGTTGACGACGAGGACCGCCGTCAAGGTCGAGGGACTCAATGGATGGCTCTACGCCCATCATGTGAAGCGTTTCCATGGACTTGGTTCAGTAAAGGATTCTGAGAACTGTTCAGTAAAGGATTCTGAGAACTGTTCCGACATTGACACTAAACTTCCTTTGCTAGAAAAGACTCCGCAACAGGAATATAGACAGAAGTTACGGTCTAGTAAGTCAGACAGCGTTTAATTGTTTAAGTCCCCCTCGGGTGAAGCGGTTAGACAGGTTTCTGACATGTATAAGATAGTAGACCCAAATAGTCAGAGAGATAGGCGTAACAAAATGAAAGAAAAATACTGCAAAAGCTTACGCAGTAGATGCATAGTAACTCTGACCATTATGTTTTTTCTGAGTATATCGATTATATGTATAAGCTTGACGCTACATGTTTTCTTTCCTCCTCTTGGTTCACATATACATTCCTCCTTCAATGACACTGTAGAGCACACATTCAGTGACCTGCCACGTCACGAACTATCCTATCGACTAGCACTGCGCAACAATACTTTTATTCGTATGTTACACCATTCTCACCAGACCAGCAATGTAACAGATTGCTGGGTATGCGGCCGACTCCCACCTTACCAGAAAATGAAGGGAGCTCTGCCCCTCTTTCCTTATCCGTTTTCGCACAATGGTTCGTGCGGAGCATGGTTTGCTTTAATGTCATCACTAGACAGTAAGTCCACAGTTTCCCAGGGTGATTGGATATGGGGAGACCTGAATACAGTTATGAATAAGGCATGTTTTCCAGACGAGGACGGTCTTCCCCAAAGGAAAGGGACCGATCTAGAAAATGAAGTGTACGAATTAGGGAATGTTTCCCTTAACCTCATGATTCTGAACGTCCAGTCCGAGACCAATACAGGTTCACCGTTGATAACAGTCTTACCAGTGAAAGGTGAATTATGCGTTAGGAAAAATGGTTCAGTGCACTTAGGACACAGTGATTGTAATACTGTGGTTGAATTCAGTGATAAAGGAAAGTCTACTTTCAAAGCTTCCCGCCATTCCTATTTTATTTGCAGTCAGACAGCTTATGTGCGTCTACCCTTAGACTGGGGTGCAACATGTTATATTGTGTTCCTACTGCCACCAGTTTTTCTAGCCCCATCCAATTATCATCGAGACTCCCGACTTGTGCATGTTAGACATAAGAGGGACCTTCCTCCAGTTATCGATTACACTGAGTCAGCGTGGGACCAGTACAAGGATTACATTAAAGGATACTTCTGGTTCATAGGTCCCGTCCAAAATAGTAAAATAATACGCAGGTTAACAAGAACTCTTGAAGCAGTAGTGAACGAGACTACTTTTGCCTTAGGAAACTTGACCGAGGAGCAGTCTGCTATGAGACTTGTTGTTCTTCAGAACCGCCTTGTTCTTGACGTCATCCTGGCCGATAGGGGCAGAGCTTGTAGAGTGATCGGCTCCAGTTGTTGTGTTTTTATTCCTAATAACGCACCATCAGTGTATGCAGCAATAACAAGACTCCATAAGATAGCCCGTGAATTGCATCAGGACCCATGGTCTTGGTCCGGCTGGCTCTGGAGTGTAATAGCAGGATGGGGCTGGACCGTACTGTCATTTCTAGGGATAGTACTGCTCACAGTATTCAGTTGCTGTCTCTGTCTGCAATGTGGCCCAGCGATTTGCGGCTTGTGTGCCACTGCTTGTATTCCCCGTCCACGTTCACGTTCCCGTGCTCGAATGAAAAAAGACGAGCAAATGATGCTATATGAACAAATAGATGGTCTCATGAAAATAGATATATCCTAAAGGGCGCAGTAGGGAACAAGGAGGGAATGAGGAAACAGAAATTTTACGTGGTCAGTGTCCCCCCCCACTCGCACCCTATCCACGTACCTATGCCCCATGTATGTCCATGTTATCATGTAATTCCCTTCCCGTGCCTGTCATAATAATGCCCCTGCATTTCCGTCTAATATTCGAGAGGTGCCCGGCCTGGCCTGCCTGCCAAGACGGTATTTTGCCTCCAGTTATCTGCTCAGCCTCCGCAAAAACACATTCCAGTCTAGTGAAAGAGGTAAACATTTTCCGCCTGCAGAGCATAGGGCCTAGCCTTCCTGTCTCCATGCAAGTGATTTACTGAACCCGTTGCCATAGTAGGCCCATGGCCCCCACGCAATGCACGAAGAAATATATGCACACACTAGCATTTAGTGATGAACGGCTTCTGCTCGAGAGACCTTTACTTCAGACAATACATCCTCCAAACACAAGATATCAGATATGCCAAAGGTGCAGGTCGTTCTGACATCCCAGACTCCAGACTCCTCTACTAGTGCTAAGGTCAGCCCCCCAGCTCTCCCCGGTTACACGTCAATTTCACGTCATGACCAGTTGCGCGCACATGTAGGGTAAAAGTTTCTGCTGACCCTGCAGACCTCCTCTATGCATCCACCCACCTATGACACACCTATGACTCATTAAGTGAACACCCACGTGTACGCCTCCTTACACGCCTTCTTTTACGCCCATGTGTTCTTATCTCTCTCTTTTCACTTGCTCCGCCTGGAGTGTTCCGCCTACTGTATTCATTACAATTGTATGGTTTTACTATATATAATGTGTGATGTTAATAAAACGTTAGATATCCCTTCCTGAACCTTAGTGGTGATGGAACCCGATTCTCATTGACTCGAGTCATTTGAATTAAAGCCCTTTTGACTCAGATACCACGGACTCTGCCTCTCATTTTACGAGCTATCCTTATTGTTATTAATGTATAGAAAATAAGTCTGGGTAATTTTATTTACCACAACCTTTATAAAATAGGTTTAATATGCCCTGGGGCTAATGAAATTGCACATTTTACTCCCCCCATAGTAGTAAAGTGCTTCCCAAAATCGGATTATGTGATAGGAGCACTGTGGAGTGAGGATAGGCAATATTTTTACATACTCAGAACCCCAAAAGTCTCCCTAGATTTTCCAGCAGTGGGGAGTCCTGTAGAGAAAGGCATGGTCCTTATAAAAAATGTTTTATAAGCCCTGGTGTTGGAGAAATTGCCCAGTTCAATTTCACCATTGCAGATACCCAGCCACATAGTTTAACATGGCAATCAGTTAATAATTAATAACTAATGTTAGGCTTTGCAGAAAAATATATTTCAAAGACTCAGGATTCGGTACTGATAAATCCAACAATATGCTGTTGTTGAATTCATCTTAAAATGTACAGAAAATAAGTTATACAACTTTCTTGTCTGTGAACCAGATGCCAGGCTTAAGGAAGGAATGTGTAGATGCTAGATGGGAGGAGACTATGGAGATGAGCCATCCTGGAAGTTGGTTTAGCCTGCTCTTGCCTCTCTGCTGAGACTTCAGCCATATTGAATTTTGAAGAAATTGTGCTTTCTGAGTGACCTGTGTGCCGCCCCTTGTTGGAAATGGTCATTCTTTAGAGTGTTGCCCTGCACCTCATTGGACAGAAGTGCCCTCCTGTATGACCCCAGAGAACACTGAATAAGTATTTGAGAGGGGCAGTGACTCTCAGGTCTGCTGCTTGAAACTACAGCAGAAGAAGGGTCCATGCTGGAAGTTTGATTTGCCCCAACCAGGTCCTGCACTCTGACTGACTGTGCCTGCTGCATAATCTGAAACTACAGCCCTGTGGACCAAACCAGCTTCAAAAAGACTAAAGAGTGGATTCCCTGCAAGCTAGAGGTTGACAGCCTCTTTTGGACCTACACCATCCAGCATCCCCAGCCTTGAGTGACTCCAGTGAATGTGTAAGGATTTTCTACAAGTGGATTGTGGGAATTAAAGTCCCAAACTTTTAAGGACCATCCTGAGTCGGTTTTGGACACTTTAGAACCCTCAAAGTAGCTATGGGAAGAAGTTCCACAAGTTTGAAAAACTTTGGAGCAACTTTGAAAAGAAGCTCAATAAGTGGACCGACTTGACCTGGCCAGACAAGCCGGCAACCCTTAACCAAGAGCTGGCCTGCCCTCTAGGTTCGTCCCACTGAAAAGCTCCAGAGGTCTGGTATCCATAGTTTGACTGGGAGATGGGTAGCATTATTGGATGTTTTATTGGACTAGATATACAAGGTAATGAAGAGATGAAGTTAAAGATAATAGTTAGTGACATTTAAGGTTTAACTATTTGTATCAATATAAAAAAATAATGGACTTGTGGCAGACTACGGAAGAGTTTGTTTCCTTTGTGTCTCCTGTTATGGTCCGTTGTTGTCTTTAATGGAAGTAAACGGGTCCATCGATGACCTAATATCCCGGGATAAAGCATAAGGGTGTTCTTAGTATGGCATGCACTGAGCGTGTTTTGTCTGCTGTGGAAGTAAGTACTGTGCAAAAGACCTTGCCAGTTCTAAAATAGGAAAACTTGAAGCGTGACAAGTGAAAATAAACTCTTGGAGTGTATGGTTCTATTGCTTCTTTTAGTGGAGCAGGCAAAGTTGTTTAAATTGTTTGTTTTATCTTGTTAAAAGACTTTATAAAAAACAATGAATAACATTGTAAAGGGTGGGTCAGTCACTGTGAGGAGTTAGACTGATGTCATCAGGTGCCATGCTGGTATTGGTCGGTTGGTGAGAAGCCACGTTGGCATTGGTGGACGTGGATTACTTTTGATTGGTGGTAGAGAATTATAACACAAAAGAGAAATTGTTGACGATTTTTTCACAAAGGTTTGAGAATTAGAGTTGAAGATTAATGAAGTTTTTTTAAACTGTTGAAAACTTTGTTTCATAAAGATGAACAATATCAATTAAGGAAGGAATTCCTGTGGCTCTGGAAGGTCCCCCTGCTTTGTTTATGTAATTAGAAAAGGGATATCAAATGTGTACTTGGTTGGTGACTAGGTGAAATGTTCTGAGAGAGATGGTGACTTAGCATTTCCAGAATTTGTAACCTTTAATACCTGAGTTTTGGAAAATTCAAGGAATCAAATGAATAATTTGAGACCAAATCCTAGACCTATGCAATATGAAGCTGTTGCGAATGGGGCCATGAAGCTTATAAGAAAGAAAGGAGAAAAATCAGAGTAGGTATATTAATACTGTAAGTTGGTATGCTGAAGTGAAATGTGATGCCATAGCGGAGATGGAGAAAGGGTTTAGCTGAGGGGGAACAAATGTATCATGTAATGGTTAGCCGAGACCAAAGTAGTAGAGAAATGCCAGGAACAGAAGAAAAATGTTGTGGAGTTGAAGTCTAGAGATTCTGATTTAACTGATGAAGGCGTTGACAATGTGGATGATGAATTATTGAATGAATTAATCCTGAACAGACCTTCCCCTTATCACAAAGAACAGAATAATGTAGAGACAAGTCCCTTTGTAGGATTACGTCCAAATGCCCCACTAGTAAATTTAGATACAGCTTAAAAGAAGACATCTTGGAATCAGAATCAGACCCCAGATGGAGAAGGATTACTGGGAATAATAATGCCAAATCATCCAGATGGCTTACCTGTCCCAGTTACTATAGGACCAATTGTTCTCTTGTATAATGATGGACAAGGAGTTTCACAAGTTCATACTATAAAAGTCCCCAATAGAAATATGGGTGAAACTCTTACTGTATCGGAGAGAAATGTGGGTGTGGAAGACCAGGGTATGGCAGAAAGAAATGGAAATAATAAGACTGGAAAGGAAGGGAATAGGAGCAGACATGTAAATAAGGGAGGAGAGGTTGAGCGATTATTCAAATTTCAGACAGGGTGATTGAAACACCAAAAAGAGGTTCACAACTGGGTTCTAGAAGGATTTTACAGATGGAAAGACTGTTGTAACCATCATTGGGAGGGTCAAAGACGGGTGGAACTGTTGAGGTATTACAGAGACCAGGGGAGGATACAACCTTAGGACCCTACCCAGAACTTGATGAATACTCCAAGAAGACCTGCTGCACCCTTGAGAAAGCCTGGCTCCTCGACCAGACCACTGACAACATGACCGCCCTTAAACACGCCACCCGCAAGCACCCCCAGCACTAGAAATTACTGAAGGAACGACTGGACAACAACGCCCACGATAGCAAGGAACTCTTCACCATCGTCAAGGAGTTCTCCAACCCCAGCACCGGCAACAACGACATCACTCCCTCACAAGATCTCTGCGACTCTCTCGCCTCGTTCTTCCACCACAAGATTGCTGACATCCACAACAGTTTCGGCGCACCACCCACGCACCCAACCGGCGAACCAACGCCCCCACCGCCACCCTCCACACCTGGACCACGGTGACCACCGAAGACACAGCCCGCACGATGAACACCATCCACTCCGGATCTCCGACTGACCCCTGCCCCCACCACGTCTTCAACAAGGCCAACTCCACCATCGCACCCCAACTCCCAACACCTCCTTCGACACCGCCACCTTCCCGGAGAGCTGGAAGCATGCCGAGCTCAGCACCCTACTGAAGAAACCAACAGCGGACCCCACCGACCTCAAAAACTTCCGCCCCATCTCGCTCCTTACTTTTCCTGCCAAAGTCATCGAGAAGATCATCAACAGACAGCTTGCCGCCTTCCTCAAGACGAACGGATCCGTCGACTCCTCGCAGTCCGGTTTCAGAGCCAACCACAGCACCGAGACCGCCCTCATCGCAGCAACCGACGACATCCGAGCCCTGCTCGACAACGGGGAAACAGCGGCACTCATCCTCCTGGACCTCTCCGCAGCGTTCGACACTGTCTGCCACCGCACCCTAATATAGCGCCTCAGCAACAGTGGCATCCAAGAGAAGGCACTGGAGTGAATCTTCTTGTTTCCCGCCGGAAGAACACAGAGAGTCCGCCTCCCCCCGTTTCGATCCAAGGCCACCGAAGTCATCTGCGGCGTTCCGCAAGGATCATCACTCAGCCCCACCCTCTTCAACGTCTACATGAGACCTCTTGCCGCCATCGCACGCCAACGCATCCTCAACATCATCTCCTACGCCGACGATACCCAGCTGATCCTCTCCCTCACCAGAGACCCCGACACCGCCAGAACCAGCCTACACGAAGGGATGAAAGACGTCGCCAAGTGGATGAAGAACAGCCGCCTGAAACTGAACTCAGACAAGACGGAAGTCCTCATCCTGGGACCATCGCCCTCCGCCTAGGACGACTCCTGGTGGCCCCCAGCCCTGGGCACCGCTCCCAAGCCAACAGACTACGCACGCAACCTGGGATTCATCCTGGACTCCTCCCTTTCAATGACCAGACAAGTCAACGCCGTCTCCTCATCATGCTTTCACACCCTACGCATGCTTCGCAAGATCTTCCGATGGATCCCAACCGAAACCAGGAAGACGGTCACCCAGGCCCTCGGCACCAGCCGATTGGACTACGGAAACACCCTTTACGCCGGAACCACAGCCAAGCTACAGAAAAGACTCCAACGCATCCAGAACGCCTCCGCCCGACTCATCCTGGACATCCCCCTACGCAGCCACATCTCCGCCCACCTGAGGGACCTGCACTGGCTCCCCGTCAACAAGAGGATCACGTTCAGGCTCCTCACCCACGCACACAAGTCTCTCCATGACCTGGGCCCCAAGTACCTCAATGACCGCCTGACCTTCTACATGCCCACCCGCCAGCTACGATCTACTAGCCTCGCCCCTGCCGCCGTACTACGCATTCGAAGAGCAACCGCCGGAGGAAGATCCTTCTCCTACCTGGCGGCCAAGACATGAAACTCCCTCCCCATCCACCTTCGGCTGACCCAGGACCACCTCGCCTTCAGGAGACAACTCAAGACCTGGCTGTTCGAGCAGTAGCTGACCCCCTCCCCCAAGCGCCTTGAGACCCTTCCGGGTGAGTAGCGCGTGGTAAAAATGCTATGATTGATTGATTGATTGATTAATGAATGATTAAGGGAAATGGCACCTCGTTATAGCATACAGAGTAATTCTTCTCGAGATTTGGGCACAGATGTGAGCAAATTAAATGTGAAAATAGAAGATATTAGGAACCATAAGTCCTGAAAGATTAGCAAAATATCGGGATGAAGAATGACCTTTTATGTGTAAGGATATTACCTGGAAAGCAAAAAACACGCACAAGAGATTTGCAGAGATTGCACAAAGATATGGAGTTGACATAGAAAAGTCCAAAGCCTTATAAATTACATATATAAAGAATTGATAAACACCCTGAGGCATTGGGGAGCAGTGGATAGATGGGAAGGTAGATGGGCTAAAAAGAAGGATGCAGCAGTACCTTTACCTCGATATCCCATGAGGAAGGTGGAAAAGAAAGAAACAAATGCAACAGCATATCCTATGAGAGAAGTACCAGGAAGAGGGTTTTTTCATGTCCCATGGTCAAGACAGGATATATTGTCCTTTACAAATGATTTTCCTAGGTGGAGAGAAAAACTTGTTGAGTGGTACAAGCAAGTGGAAAGATTTGTTAAGGTTTTGTGGAAAGATTTGGAAGCTTTGCTTGAGATTGTGCTTCCAACTGACTTGTGGGTCGAATGCAAGATTGCAGTAGACTTGCTGAAAGAAGATCCGAAAACAGGAACACCTTGGATGAAGTCATGAAAAAATATAATCAAGTTATTACTTATTATAAAGGAACAATTTTGCTGCAAGAGAATGATTGGGTAAAGATAGATAGAACTACTCAGGAATTGAAGGAGTCAGTTCATGCATATTATGAGATGTGCTTACAAGCATTTAAACAGTATAGTGGGATTGAGAATGTCTCTGACAAAGATATGGGACATTTTGTATATCGATTCCTGTACGCTTTGAGACCAGAAATAAGTGCTATTATTCAGCAGCATTTGATGTGTTACCAGAGTAAGCCAATAGATGTATTACTGCGTTATGCAAAATCCTGTAGAGATGACATTGACTCGCGTCACAAAAAGTTGAAGGAGAAACTGATGTTAGCCCAGATGAAAGTAGCAAAGGAAGGAGGTTATATGAATATGAATACAGACTTTTCAGGGGCATTTCAAGGAAATGGTCCGACTACGACTGGAATGAGAGGTGTGGTGGTGATGCCTGTGACAAATTTAATGCCACAAGGGAGAGAAAAAGGAAGTAATCTAGAGGAAATGCAGAAGAAGTTTTCGTGACATGGTTGTGGCAAGCTTTAGCATTGGAGGTGCAAGTGTAGAAATATTTTGACAAATATAGGAAGTGTACAGATGATAGATCCAGGAGTAGAGTGAATGAGAGTGTTGCAAATGGGTAATGAAATAATGAATTAACAGAATCAGAATCAACAGATGTCCGTAGGAAGAGGACAAGGTTAGCGAATGCCTCAAGCTCCTGGGCAAAATTTGAATGGCCAAGTGCAAAGGTAAAATTGGAATGTGGGTTTCCATACAAATGATCAAATGAATTCAAATGTGCAGGTGGCTTCACTATATTTGTTACAGATGGATGAGGGTGATTCAGATGCATCTCAATGACGGTGCCTGCAGGTGCAGGATGAATGCGTACTTGGCGCATCCTTAGAGGTAGACCAGAACTGTCCCTATGTGGATGGCAAGGTAGACAGAAAGCCTAATTTGTTTTTTATAGACTGGTGCTACCTGTTCCACTGTGGAAATTCCCAACCTACCCTCTTAGGAGAAAGCATCCAAGTCGTAGGAGCATCAAATGAATTGATCTCAACCACAGTGACCAAATCTGTGAAAGAACAAATTTGAAGTTTTAAAGATCTACACAAATTTGTGGTGTGTGATATCAGTCCAGTCAATCTTTTGGGAAGACATTTGCTGTGTAACATGAATTGTTCCATATATTGTACACCGAATGGGATAGAATACCATACAAAAGATAACCATATGGTGTTTAAAATGGCCCCACAGCAGTTGGAAATAAATAGTTTATATCCTTTACTTACGGCAAATGATTTGCCAGCTGAGTTGAAAGATGCAGTTTTGCCTGAAGTGTGGGATTCTTCAGATAAAGACATTGATGGCTCCTATTCGAATTACTGTAAAACTAGATGCAGAATTCCAGAGAACCTCAGCATATAATTTTTGTCTCAAGACAGTTGCTGGAATAACAACATTGATTGAACAAGGCATCTTGAAAGAAATATTAGGAAGTCCATGTAATTCGCCTAT
The DNA here is from genome assembly GCF_964263255.1 of Lissotriton vulgaris. Lineage (NCBI taxonomy): Eukaryota > Metazoa > Chordata > Amphibia > Caudata > Salamandridae > Lissotriton > Lissotriton vulgaris. Next base: position 1,501,580,739 of record NC_141691.1, read on the forward strand.
CATGGGTATACGAAAACCAAATGGGAAACATAAAATAGTAAAGGACCTTCAAAGAATTATTCAGATTGTGATACCCTGTTGTCCAATAGTGCCAAACCCAGCTGTGATTTTATATCTGATTCCATGTGAGGCAGAATAGTTCTCGTGATTGATTTGTGTCATCATTCCTTTGTATCTGGACAATAGGCCATGTTAAACCGCATGCGTTTAGAACTCATGCCATTACAACAAGGTCATTACAGGGACCGCTTTGTTACATCGCAGACCAATACAATGCAAGTCATTACAACAAACTGGGGGTGCTGGATGTTAGAATAGTATAATTTACTATTCCATCTCCAGTCTGTGCAACAGTCAGTTGTTGTAATGGCTTGCGTTTTAATGGCATGAGATGAAGCAACGCAGTTGTTGTAATGACCGTGCTGTAATGGCATGAGCTGTGTAAACATTGTTATAAACCATGTTTACTGCATCTGGATAGTCAACATTTGTTTGCATCCCAGTTCGGAAACCGTGCCTTGGCATGGTGCAGAGTTCCACAAGGGTATACTGAAAGTCCCTAAATCTTCAATCAGATTTTGAAAAGAAATTTGGAAACATTGGAAATGCCTAATCAATCTGTGTTGGTGCAGTACATTGATGATTTGCTGGTTGCATCAAGAACAAAAGAGGCTTATGTTACTGATACATTGCTTAACTGAACCATTTGGCAGTAACTGGGCATAAACAGACGTGGTTGGTAGTGGGTTTTCCTGCAGGGCGGTGATGTGGGGAGGGGGAGGCGCAGGGTGGGGTGTTGTAGTCTATGGATTACGGAGTTTACAGGTAAGTAAACATATAAATAAATAAAACTAATATCATTGTGTGCACTGCATCCCCAAATGCGATGCAGTGCATGCAACGAAATTCGTTTTATTTATATATATGTTTACTTACCTGAAAAGCTCCGTAATCCATAGATTACAAACCCCCACCATGCCCCTCCCCCGCCCCACATTACCGCCCGGCAGGTACACCCACTACCGACCGTGGCTGGGCATAAAGTGTCACCAGCAAAATAAAAATGTTGTCTAAGTCAAGTTCTTTATTTGGGACATCACATTGAAAAAGGAGTCAGAAAAGTGTCTCAAGATCGGAGCAATTGCAGATGAACCTGCTGAGTACACAAAAGGAAGTTTGAATGTTTTTAGGAATGATTGGATATTACAGGCAGAGGATACCACATTTGTCACTGGTAGCCAAGCATTTGCAGAGGCTGACACACAAAGACATGTCACATCCTGTACATATGGAAGAATAAGGCAGGTGTTCATTTCTTGAACTGCGAGGCAATTTGCAGGGGGCGAGATGGTTGTGCACTTTGAGTTCTGACGCAAATGCACGGAACAGCAGGCTATCCTATGGCATATTTTTCAGCCACATTGTATCCCGTGTATGCTGCCTTACCTGGATGCTTAAAAGCTGTTCTTGAAACTTGTGTGAGTTTGGAGCAGTGTGAGACAATTGTAATGGATCATCCATTGAAAGTGTATGTGCCCCATTCAGTTGAGATTTTGTTAACGCCTACACAGCATCTTACAAGAAGTCATGTAACAAAATATGAGGAGGTGAAATTGGGTGCAGAAAATGTGACAGTAACAAGGTGTACCAGTCTGTATCCAGGTATTTTGATGCTGCTCCTGAGTTGTAAAGTAGTTGTGAAAGAAGTTGATCACGATTGCCTTGATGTGACTGATTTGTGTACAAAGCAGAGACCTGACATACAGGACACTCCATTGCCAGAATCTGACTTTATTTTGTTTGTGGATGGATCACGTTTCAGAGACTCTGGAGGTACCTTGCGAGCAGCATATGCAATCTGTATGGTGGTGGGTGTTGTTGAAGCATCAAGGTTCAAAGAAGTAAATTCAACACAAGTGGCAACATTGATTCTATTCAATAGGGCATGTTGCATTATGGAGCAGATGCAAGTAACCATATTAATGGACATTCCATATGTTTTGGGGTGGTCCATGATTTTGGGCAGTTGTGGTCTCAACATGAGTTTATGACCTCTTCGGGTTCACTTATACGAATGGAGAGTGTGTAAAGAACCTACTGATGGCATTACAACTGCCAGCCCAAATTGCTGTGGTAAAATGTTCAACTCATTGATCTGGACACGATTATGTGACTGTGGGCAATAGATATGTTGAAGAAACTGCACTTTATGGAGAATTCTTAAAAGAACAATCTGATAAAACTGAATGCAGACTAATGTTTTCAATTATTGAGACATGGGAAGAGATTCGAGAATTGCAGGATTCAGTTAAGGCAGAAAGGGAAGGGTGGATCAAAGCGGGATGTAAATGAAGACCAGAAGATGAAGTGTGAGTTTATACAGATGGAAGACCAGTGTTGCCAGATATCTGTTGTCACCAATGGCAAGAGTCTGCCATGGACCAACACATGCAGGCAGGGATGCAATGATGCAACTTCTTAGAAAGTCATGGTACAACCAAAAATTCAAAGCATTGCAGAGATTCTGTGCCAGAGATGTATACCATGTCCGCAGCAGAAAACAGGAAGCAAAACAGTGGTTAGCATGGGTCAAATTGGAAGGTCGGGAGGACCTTTTACCCGCATGCATTGTGATTGTACGTCTATTTTCACGTTTGGTTGAGGCATACCCTAAGCAACAAAATGACAGCCTAACCTTTGCTAAACTGCTGCTTAGAGTGCTCATCCCAAGGTTCAGATTTCCATTCTCGTTGGAATCAGATAGAGGAACACCCTTCAATAATGAAGTGGAGTAAGTACTTTGTGCTGCTTTACAGATTGAGCAAAAACTGTATTTTGCTTATTGACCTGAGGAGTCAGGCATAGTTGTGCAAATGAACGTTACAATAAAATCACGATTAGCAAAGGTGTCTACATCACTAAAATGGCCTGATGCATTGTCTTTCGTGTTACGGGTTTGTAAAGTATTCCAGATAAAAGAACTGGACTTTCCCCTCAGGAAATATTTATGGGGAGGGCTATGAGACAGCCTACAGTCCCAGCAAATCAACTTGTGAACATATCTGATAATTCCGTGCTCGATTATTTTAAAGGATTGGCCGATGTAGTGCATTCTGTGTCTCAGCAGATGGGAGAAGTCACCACTACTGTCCAACAGGAGCAAACACACAACATGTGCCCAGGTGATTGGGTGCTTGTCAAGAAACATGTGATAAAGAGCTGTTTGGAAACACGTTGGCATGGGCCTCACCAAGTGAGACTTGTTACAACAACTGGGGTTAAATGTGGTGGTCTACCTAAGTGGGCTCTTGCAGCCCACACTCGGAGAGGTACATAGTCAGTTCCATGTGAACCGGTGGTAGCAGTGAGATGGCCTGAACAGACTGAGCACAAAGTAGAGTAGGGGCCAGCTACTGGGTTGCAGAACACTGTAGAAAGCGAACAAGAGTTGATTCCTGCAGTTAACGAGGAACAGAAAGAAAGGGATTCAGCTAATGGAAGTATTTACACAAGTGAAATAAACTGTGTACCAGAAAAACAAGTGCAAAAAGGTGACCGACGCCCCAGAAGAACTGAACGATTGAAAAACACTTTGACTGTGGGCAGAATACCATCCACTGTAATCAAAGTCTCCAGTTAGTCAGAACAAAGTGATACAGACAGAGAAGAAAATACAGTGCGCAGAACAAAAAGAGCAAGAGTCCCAAATCAAAAATATGCAGCACCTGAATGGACATTTCTAGCAGCAGCAAACGATTGGGAGAAACACTTCATCACATTTTGTTTTAAAGTCAACACTCTGTATAAACCTCCCTAAACGAACCGTGTGGGAAAAGAAGGGTGCTAAAAAGAGAAGGCGGAAGAAAATAAAGATGTGACCAGTCGCAGGTATAAGTGTTTGATTTAAGATGCAAAACCTGTTGCTAATCATAATTTTAATATAGAAAGTACCAATTAAAATGGATGCCTCTGTTTCTGACATTGAAAATCCCAAAAAGATTGCTTTGCCTAGGTGAAAGTGTACAGGTGCTTGCTTTGTGTGTATTCTTGTCTTAATACTTGTTTGGTTGTTGATCGTCCTAAATGTACCTCATTATGTTTATTCCATTAAACCTACTAATATGTACGTGAGTGCGAGATATAGACATTAAAGAGCAAACAAGTAATGACTTACACCGATATAATTCAAGTAATGACTTTTCGTTAAATATATTTACCAAACTATTGTATGAATATGTTGACACAATGGATGCAAGAGATTGTTATGTGTGGATGCAATTACCTATCTCTGTGTTTAAAGGGGTGACTTACCATCACCTTCTTTTAACAAATGGTGTGGTGTGGCTCATTGGTTAGATGCGGCAGGCCCGGGAGCAGAGGACGGCCCGGGACCAGGGTTCATTTCCCGACGCGGCAGGGTCGTGGACCAGGGTCAGCGGACTTGATAATTCTCACCACGGTGCCTACTCTAACCAGGGATCACACTCGGCAACTCTGGGCATTAGCTTGTCTCATCTCCACAACGGCCCCCCACATACGCCGGGGATGCCTGGTTTCACCTTGGATATACCCAGTAGGGACCATCTCACAGGGAAAGCCAGGACGGGTTCCCCAGCGGTCTATTGCGCAGAGATACTCCTTCGGGAGTCGATTATAGCGCGTTAGAAACCCATAATTAATTAATTAATTAATTCATTCATTCATTCATTCATTCATTCATTAATGGTATTTCTTGTAGTGTACTAACAAGTTTCTTCTATGGCAAGGATTAGTTTCAGTGAACAGCAAAGGTAACTTAATACAATTGTGCTTAACCCTCTGGTATCTTGGTGCAAAGCAGTCAGGACTAATTTAGAGTTGGCACACAATCTCTAAGACCCAGGTTTCAGGAAACCTCAGCAGCAGTACACTGTCACCAGCCAAGGGTCCAGGACCTTTGGGGACAGAACGTTGTGGTCAAGACTCACTTCATCAGGGTACAGCAGCAGGGTCCTAGGCCTATCCACTTGGAACTGTTCAGCTGGTATGGCATGGAAAAAGGCTTCTTGAAGCTTGTTGGGTCCAGGTAGCCCAAACAAGAGGTCAGCCTTATGACCCTTGGAGTCCACTTCTTTGTACTGGGTACAAGAGGGAGAGCAAGTCTATTTTTCAAGACTCCTCTCAAGTCATAAACACACACCCTGGGTGTAGTGGGTGTAGCGGGCTACACTGAGGTCCACAGAGTCTCAAACAAACTCTGTGGAACTCCGTGGAGCTCTGCAACACCACCTGCCTCCACCCCACACCATTACAAGTAGGTAAACATTAAGTAAAAATAAATGTAAAACCACTTACCTATGTACAGTGGCCACTCTGGGCTGCAGTACTTATCTTCCTGACCGTATGGGTAATCCTGGTGAAAACCGTGCATGTGCGCATGCCTGCGCATGTGCATTTCTTGTGAGAAAAACACATGCGCCGGAGGAAGTCCATGCGCAGTTTTCACGAGAATTGCCCATACAGTGAGGATGAGAAGGACTGCAGCCCGGGGATGCCGCAGTACGATGGTAAGTGGTTTTAAATATATTTTTACTTAATGTTTACTTACTTGTAATAGTGGGGGTGGAGGCGGGGGCTGGGGCTGGCCAACTCCACTCCGCCTGCAGAGTGTGCAGAAATTAGCCTTCTCAGCATTCTCCGCGGAACGTGGAAAAGGCAAATCTCTGCACACTCCGCAGGCATAGCCGAGGTCTCAGCCCGGAGTTGATATACACCAGAAGCAGTTTGCTCTTCCACAGGTCCGGAAGTGATCTGAGGAGTGTAGTGGGAATGCCACATTTATGACCCAGCACCATCCTGTGTGTGAAAGTAGCTCCAACCAATGGGGTAAAGGTTCCCAGGGGTGACCCTAACCATTTTACAGCACTTCGTGTGTGTTTTACCTAAATCCAATGTGACAGAACCTTTCTTCCCCTGTTCAGAGCTATCTGCGCCCACCCAGAGGTGTTACTATGATAATGGGCAACCCCTCCCATATGGCCCCTACAAACCAGTTCTGGACTACCTCCCCCTCCACCTTTTAATATTAAGGAGGACCCTTCTCTCTAAACCCGTAACCTCGGGAAGTGAACGACTAGAAAGGTAACCCTCTAGCAAACAACGAGGACCTTTTCTCTAATTTTGTGGTCTCTGGAAGCAAACGAATAGACAGGCTTCCTCACGACAACTTCGAGTCACTGCGGTGCAAATCACTCTACCTACCCGGGACACCTGCTGGCTCCCATAAGAGTACTTTATTGAAAAACGTGAATCACTCGACCGGTAGCAGCGCTAGGCAATCGAGTCGTTGATCCGGGCACTTAGATGAATGAGGGTACTCAAGATATGAAATCCATGTCCTGAGGATGGTCTCTCTACACGAAAGAATAGAGACCGAAACGTTGACTGTGGCTTTATCTACCATTGAATGCTCAATTAATTTTGTGATAGGTAGAAAAGCTTTAGCAATTGATGTAGTAAGGGCTGTGTAAATTAATGTATTTACCCTTCTGCGTTATTGCTGCTCATCTTGTACCCAACATTTTAACTTGATTCAAAAAAAGATTAAATACTTTTTGTCTATATACACCCGTTCTTTGCTCTCTCCTTCCACTGATTACTAACAAGTGACAGTTTTTGAATACATGGAATTTTTGTTGTTGCATAACCAGCACTAGTGGGTTCAAATTACTAAGCCCACATGATTTCATTCTCTAAGTTATTTTTAAATTCTTGTGTTTACTAAAATCCCTTGAAGGTACCTTCACCCTATCATACCTTTTGCCCAAACCTTCAAGGGTATACTGGGTCGCCCACTATCAATTCTGATTTTGTTGCAGGGACGATTTTGCAGCTATGCTGCAAAAACGTCCCTGTAACAAAATCGGCCCCCAGGAGCCCAAAACTGGCCCCCACCCGTGCGGCACACCGGAGGATTGCCCGGTACCCGTTATGGCCCATCCGGGCCTGGTTTTTGGGATGTTGGATATCTTTCTAAAAGCAGCTTTGTGATGATGCTCCAGAGTTTCAGGGAAAGCAAGATGTCTGTAACTTATTGTTGTTATTAGTTTTGCCTTCAGAACCCATAGAATTCCCTCTGTGGAGTGACTTTGAAGCTTTTAGTTTAGTTTACGTATTCATATGTAATCTTAGCTGCCTTGGCTGGCAATGCCTTAGCCGGCAGGGTTTGTTTGCCTGTTTCTGAGAAGTGTGTGTCCTGGTATTATATTTATTGGCAGTACTTATCCTTAGAGGGCCAAGATGCCATTTCAGCTGATGTTTCTTAGGTTTATGTCAAATACCAGGACCATCGTTTTTGCGGCGTTTGCCTGCAGGAAATTCTTTGAATTGTATAGATGTAATGTATCCAGAGTTCTCTTCATGCAATTTCTGGTTTGCTTCAGTAGCACCAAATTGTCTGCATACTGCATAATGGGGAGTCCAAGGAGGCCCAGTTTAAGTTGGAAGATTTTTACTTTCAATAATGCCTCAAGTAGATCCACAGTGTATAAGTGAAACAGATTGGGGTCAATCATGAATCCCTGTTTTAGCCATGTGTTTGTGTAGATTTTTGCAGTTGCATGAGTCTGCTTAAGCTTGGTTCGAACCCATGTACCAGTATACAGTGCTGTGATAGCCACGAGGAGATTCCTCAGAACTCCCCACTTTGCAAGTTTTAACCAGAGATTGTTACGGTCAAAGCCACCAAAAGCAGTGCTGTAGTGGACAAAAGCAAAAGGAACAATTGATGGGCAAAATGCTGAAAAATGCAAACATTCACCCTAAGTCACAAGGATCTGGGTTTCATCCATTGTTCCTTTGCTCACCACGCCACCCCAGATTGGACCCAGCCATATGCATGGAACAGTCCAGCTCGAACTGCCAAGCCAGTTCCTCCCTGGACCAGAAACAATCACCCCGGGACAGGTTTCAGAGAATCCCCTCTCATCAGCCAGGCTGGCCTGAATCCAGTGGCGCAGTGAGCACGGGACCCACGTCTGAGCATACCCTTCTCACTTTGGGCGACAAAAGCAAAAGTAATAATTGATGGGCGGCAAACATTCACCCCTAGTCACAAGGTACTGGGCTAAATCCATTGTTCTTTTGCTCAACACGCTACCCCAGTTTGGACCCAGCCATATGCCAATCAGTCTTGACCCTGTGCCTCATGGGAACACTTCAGTCTGAGCTGCCAAGCCAGGTCCTCCCTGGACCAGAAACAAACATTCCTTTTATTGTAGTCGACAAAGCAAGCATAAAGTGGGAGTGATGTAGCCTTCATGGCCTTGGTTGCCATCAAGGAAAGAGCAATAGCATTGTCCCTGGTGGATGAATTAGGCCTGAACCCCATCGGATTTTGGGGTATGACATGATTTTCATTTATTCTACATCTAGCTCATTCAGGAGCACTTTTGCAAATGCCTTGTTGTCAACATTCAGTAGGACAATCAGCCTATAATTTTCGGTCTGGAGACGTCTCCTTTTTATGCATGGGTTGCAAGATAGAACCATTCCATGAATCCGGTAGGGCTGATATATTGAAGCATGAGTTGAACATGCTGTGCATATGAGGGGCCCAAAATTCTTGATCTTCATTGAAGATACTGCCTGGTGGGCCATTTGGTCCAGGGGCTCCCTCTTTCCGAATACCCTGGAGAATGATTAGGTTTCTCCTTTTGGTTATGGTTGTTTGTGGCTCCTCCAGTTCTCCAGGATAATAGAACACTGCCCCCATGTTGGAACCCAAGATTGTATCTGAGTTGACGTAAAGCCTTGTTGTGTGAGCCATCCAATCATTAGCAGGTACAACATTCTTTCTATGGGTTCTGGCCTTGAGGCTATTGACATAGTCTGAAAAGGTCCTTGACTAGCTGGGCGCTAGTAGGGAATATATGTGTTTCCATTCTTCCTCTATATGTTTTTGTTTCAGCAGCCAAGTAATTTCTTTGGTGTGACTTTCTGGTCTCTTTCAAGATGCTTTCTGTCCGTGCGCTCCTCTCTCTTCTGTTTAGTAGTTCTGCCTGACTCCACCTCATTTTGCTCTTTGAATTCTTTATTGTCAAAATGTAGGGTGGGCCTTTTTTTTAGGAGCATACTTTTGCGATTACCTTGCTTACATGCGGACAAGGCTTCAAGTAGCTGTTCTATTTTTACAGTCTGCAGAAAATTGCTGCAATGCTCCTGTGACCCCATGAAGTCCCCTAGTAGTTTTGCCATCCCCTCATTCAGTCCAAGGAAGTACTTGTGTAAGGGGTTGTTTGTTGTGGCCGGGCTGCGGGCCAGGCTGCAGGCCTGGGATGTTGAGCTCTTGGAGAGGTCCTGGTTTACTCCTCCATCTGCAACTGGCGTTGGACTCCTCCGAGCAATATTTTGGTGACAGAGGCCTTGTCTTTCATTGCCCGGGCATATCTCTTTTTGACCAAGGGCACCAGGTTCATCAACAAGCATGTAACCTTTTGAGCTGGTTTGGCTGGTAGAGGCACCTTATGTTGCCCTTGTTCTTACTTAGGCAGGCTTGGCTGTGCTTACTTCTCTGTGCAATGTGCCTGGTGTGCCTTGTAATTATACTTGAGCTTTTAAGGTTTTTTTTCCTGCCAATCCTTGTTCTACGAAGCTGGGCGTAGTAATCAATGTGCTCTTGATTTCCGTGCTCTGGGCGCTTGGATGTGGTTATAGTTGTGGTTAATGCCCGTGGGCTCAAAAACGGCACACTGACAAAATATCAACACCCAAAATATTCCCATACAAAAATATGGTGACCAAAATATCAATGTCAAAAATATCTACATCCTATACTTATAATGGTAAGTACAAAAATATTGAGTGAAAAAAATCAATGTCATATATATATATATATATATATTACCTACTGGCGATAGCCAGTAGGTATATATAGTTAGGATTTTTTTCCTATGGGATTTTTGAAAATTCTATGTCGAATAACTTTGGCGTTTGAGGACAGAATTGGCTGAAATTTTCAGGAAAATGGAACATTTTGTTTCTAAGCAGCCCCTGAAAATTTGGGGGGGTTTCGTCAAGGGGGGGCCGAGAAAAAAGGGGGGTCCCAAAACGTGTTTTTCCCATGCAATTTTCCATAGGGCGGTTGGCCTCACTTTTAGCCTGAACGGCTGAATGGATTTACACCAAACTTGGCAAAATTGTAGGGACTGGTAGCCCGATGTGCCTTTGCTATGTCTCAAGATATAGGCTCCAGTGGTTTTTACAAAAATTAACTTTGAAAAATATATATTGGGCTACATTGGGCTATATATATGTTGGAGCCCAAATGTAGCCCAATGTAGCCCAATGTAGCCCAATGTAGCCCAAAGATGGCCACCAGAGACAAAAAAAACAAATGTAGCCCAAATATCAGCCAGATGTAGCCCAACTATAGCCCAATGACAGAATGTCCCAGAGTGTTCTAAAGAACAACTAGAGTGCTAACAGTCCTACTTATTACAAAGGTATGGCACACCAGAAGCCATCTTGATTGGAATAAAGTGGTAACTCTTAAAACATTTAATTTAAAAAGGAACAAAATGAGGGGGTTCATTTTGCCATAGAAAGTATGATTAGCGAATATATGACGAAATCCTGCATGTACTATTAGGCCGCAAATTAAAATAACGAAAACTTTTAGAACGAATATGCCTTTAGCATACACTAAACAACTAAACTACCCTAAACCCTAAAACACTACCCCCAGCATGACCCTACACTACACAAACAGTACAACACTACCCTAAACCCTAAAACACTACCCCCAGCATGACCCTACACTACACAAACACTACAACACTACCCTAAACCCTAAAACACTACCCCCAGCATGACCCTACACTACGCAAACACTACAACACTACCCAAAACCCTAAAACACTACACCCCAGCATGACCCTACACTACGCAAACACTACAACACTACCCTAAACCCTAAAACCCTACCCCCAGCATGACCCTACACTACACAAACACTACAACACAACCCTAAACCCTAAAACACTACCCCCAGCATGACCCTACACTACGCAAACACTACAACACAACCCTAAACCCTAAAACACTACCCCCAGCATGACCCTACACTACGCAAACACTACAACACTACCGTAAACCCTAAAACACTACCCCCAGCATGACCCTACGCTACGCAAACACTACAACACTACCCAAAACCCTAAAACACTACACCCCAGCATGACCCTACACTACGCAAACACTACAACACTACCCTAAACCCTAAAACACTACCCCCAGCATGACCCTACGCTACGCAAACACTACAACACTACCCTAAACCCTAAAACACTACCCCCAGCATGACCCTACACTACGCAAACACTACAACACTACCCTAAACCCTAAAACACTACCCCCAGCATGACCCTACACTACGCAAACACTACAACACTACCCAAAACCCTAGAACACTACCCCTAGCATGACCCTACACTACGCAAACACTACAACACTACCCAAAACCCTAAAACACTACCCCCAGCATGACCCTACACTACGCAAACACTACAACACTACCCAAAACCCTAAAACACTACACCCTGGCATGACCCTACACTACGCAAACACTACAACACTACCCAAAACCCTAAAACACTACCCCCAGCATGACCCTACACTACGCAAACAGTACAACACTACCCAAAACCCTAAAACACTACCCCCAGCATGACCCCCCTACACTACGCAAACAGTACAACACTACCCAAAACCCTAAAACACTACCCCCAGCATGACCCTACACTACGCAAACACTACAACACTACCCTAAACCCTAAAATACTACACCCCAGCATGACCCTACACTACGCAAACACTACAACACTACCCAAAACCCTAAAACACTACCCCCAGCATATCCCTACACTACGCAAACACTACAACACTATCCTAAACCCTAAAACACTACGCCCAGCATGACCCTACACTACGCAAACACTACAACACTACCCTAAACCCTAAAACACTAGCCCCAGCATGACCCTACACTACGCAAACACTACAACACAACCCTAAACCCTAAAACACTACCCCCAGCATGACCCTACACTACGCAAACACTACAACACTACCCTAAACCCTAAAACACTACCCCCAGCATGACCCTACACTACGCAAACACTACAACACAACCCTAAACCCTAAAACACTACCCCCAGCATGACCCTACACTAAACAACCACCACAACTCTACACTACACTAACACAACACTACACTACACAACACTACACTACACTACACAATCACTAACCCACGAAAAAATTAACACAAACCCACTTACCTCTCTCGTCATCGTGGTTTTCACAACGCAAATGAATTTACCATACATGCCTTTAAAACGTTATTCTTTGTAAAGGCATGCGCGATAAATGCACATGCGTTTTGAAACAATGCGGGATAATGGTATGCGAGGTCAATGACCTTGCGGGATAATGGTATGCGGACTGAAAGTCTGCGGGATAAAAAATGCGGGAAAATGGCTGCAAACCATGATTAGCAGCAGACTTCCCTGGTGAGCACTAGCTTTACTACAGTGATCTAATGAGCAACTAGAGTGCTAACATTCAGAATTTATGGCAAATGTGTGACACATCTGAATGCCTTCTTGGTAGAACCAAAGTAAACAAGCATTGAAAATGCAATAGATCTCGCCCTCGTTTAAGTTAAAGCCATTCTGTTTGTAATGAGGTGGCTTTTTAGCTTTGCTTTTATTAGTGTTTTTAAAACTTTCATGTAAATAACATGCATATGTATGCATATATGTATATGTATGCATGCATTTATATTTATATAGATATGCAGATTATATATGTTTATATATGTATATTACCTACTGGCGATAGCCAGTGGGTATATATAGTTAGGATTTTTTCTCTATGGGATTTCTGAAAATTCTATGTGTAATAACTTTGGCGTTTGTGGACGGAATTGGCTGAAATTTTCAGAAAAATGGCACATTTTGTTTCTGAGCAGCCCCTGAAAATTTGGGGGGGGGTTCGTCAAGGGGGTCGAGAAAAAAGGGGGGTCCCAAAACGCGTTTTTCCCATTCATTTTTCCATAGGGCGGTTGGACTCACTTTTAGCTCGAACGGCTGAATAGATTTACATGAAACTTGGCAAAATTGTAGATATGGTTTGCCCGACGTGCCTTTGCTATGTCTCAATATATGTGCTCCAGTGGATTTTGAGAAATGAACGTTTAAAAAAATATATATATCTGTGACAGCGGTCCGGTTAGCGCCCCGGTTCGCGTACCTGACGCGTAACGGAACTTCGCGAAGCGAAGCTGATTGGCTCTCCGGTGTCTGTCAACATTCTAAACAGTCCGGAGCGGCCGCCATCTTGTCTCTCGGTACGATCGAGAGACAAGATGTGGTGAAAAACGAAGGGGGAAATGAAGGAAAGGGGGCAAGGTAGACCACTCCTGACCCCCTAGGATTGATGAGGGGGATATTAAAGTGCCCCGCGGGGCAAAAAATATATTTTTTTTTTTTTTTGCGATTTTACGCCGTAGAGGTGCGTCCCGGTACGCGAACCGGGCAGCTCACTGGGCAGCTCAGCGGGCAGCTAACCGGGCAGCTAACCGGCAGCGTAGCTGTCAACATTGTAAACAGTCCGGAGCGGCCGCCATCTTGTCTCTCGGTAGGTTCGAGAGACAAGATGTGGTGAAAAAAGAAGGGGGAGATGAAGGAAAGGGGGCAAGGTAAACCCCTCCTGACCCCCTAGGATTGATGAGGGGGATATTAAAGTCCCCCGCGATTTTTCGCGGTAGAGGCGCTTCCCGGTACGCGAACCGGGCAGCTAACCGGCAGCGTAACGGGAGTCCGCCATCTTGTGTTTTTGGAGCGTCCGGTTCGCGTACCGGGTAGCGTCCCGGTAAGCGTAACAAGGGGAAAACCAAGAGAAACAGTAAAAAAAAAATTAAGGGAATAGATTTCCAGCAAACTTGGCAAAATTGTAGGGACTGTTTGTTTGATGTGCTTTTGCAAGGCCTCAAGATATGTGCACGTGTGGATTTTGTCTAATTAAGGTTAAAAAATATATATATATCTGTAAGCGTGCTCCGGCACGCTTACGTTACGGGTTTTGTTTGCGCTGCAGAGCCGATACGTCACGGTTATGCGACGCGCCATGAGGCGTCTCACGTGGCTACGTGATACGTCACGTAATAAAGAATATATTTTACAGCTATAGATATTAGCTTTTAAAAAACCAATGAAATTCACTGAAAAAACCATAGGTTATAGACCATATATAGTTAGGAATTTGCATTTACAAAACCTTGAAAATTCACTGAAAAAACCATAGGTTAGAGACCATATATAGTTAGCTGGACATTTTATTGACATAAAACCAATGAAATTCCATATATAGTTAGTTGCACTAACTATATATCGCGCACCCGCAATCCACTGCTGATGATGTCACATATTACATCATTCATGACATGGTCAGTGACATCACTGATGACATCTCAAATGACATCACTGATGACATCACTGATGACATCTCAAATGACATCACTGATGACATCATGACACACCAATACCAGTTACTACATACGCACTCACTGATTCCTACGTCTACACACACATTCACTCATTCACCCATACAATCACTCATACATACAGTCACTCATTATTACAACACTATCATATGCACTCATACACCTATGCAGACACTCACACACTGCCACTCATCCATGGAGTTACTCACACACCTAGTCAGTCCTGTAAAGAATCAATCACACTTCCATTTCCTCATCTATACAGTTAAACACAGAACACCATACTTCAGTGACATCACTGATGACATCACTGATGACATCACTGATGACATCTCAAATGACATCACTGATGACATCTCAAATGACATCACTGATGACATCATGACACACAAATACCAGTTACTACATACGCACTCACTGATTCCTACGTCTACACACACATTCACTCATTCACCCATACAATCACTCATACATACAGTCACTCATTATTACAACACTATCATATGCACTCATACACCTAGTCAGTCCTGTGAAGAATCAATCACACTTCGATTTCCTCATCTATACAGTTAAACACAGAACACCATACTTTTCACACATATACTAACACATACTTACTCTCTTATACAATCACTGATACAAGTACACATTGATATGCACAGAGTCACACACCTCCCAGCCAGCCACACACACACTCAGTCTTCCATACATCCACTCATTCTTCAATATGTAAAACATATTTACACTTTACAAAAACACACAGACACTAGATGATGTCATTTGAGATGTCATCAGTGATGTCATCAGTGATGTCATCAGTGATGTCATTTGAGATGTCATCAGTGATGTCATCAGTGATGTCACTGACCATGTCATGAATGATGTAATATGTGACATCATCAGCAGTGGATTGCGGGTGCGCGATATATAGTTAGTGCAACTAACTATATATGGAATTTCATTGGTTTTATGTCAATAAAATGTCCAGCTAACTATATATGGTCTCTAACCTATGGTTTTTTCAGTGAATTTTCAAGGTTTTGTAAATGCAAATTCCTAACTATATATGGTCTATAACCTATGGTTTTTTCAGTGAATATATATATATATATATATATATATATATATATATTTATATATATATATATATATATATATATATATACATATATATCTATATATATAAAAACGAAAGTATGTCTGTCTGTCTGTTTGTCCTTTAGGCATTACTACACCATTCATCCTATTGCCATGAAACTTTGGGAAGTTGTTGAGTACACTCCCGCGAATGTTTCTGTCAACAAAAAAAATTCAAGAATTGGCCCCCCAGGTTCCTCATATTCTTCCGAATACTGAAATAGACAGTGAATTTGCGAGCATCATCGACAGTTATGACCCCCAAACGGAAATTAATTGGTCAATCTACATCAGAAGCACAAAAGAAAAAGGCATTACGAGCTTCAGAAACAGACGAGCGATGGGAAGCAAGATTAGAAGCTGTTTTAATACAAACTGCTCAAGCCCATAATGCTGTTCGAATACAAACTGTACAAGCCCGTAATTCTCAAACAAACAAGCAAAGCGAATCAAGATTGGAAGCCGATCGAGTACGCACTGCTCAAGCCCGTTCTTCTCAAACGAACAAGCAACGAGAATCAACATTGGAAACAGATCGATTACGCACTGCTCAAGCCCGCTCGAATGAAACAGGAGAGCAACCAGAATCAAGATTGGAAAACGATCAATTGTGCACTGCTCAAGCCCGCTCGACTGAAACAGGAGAGCAACCAGAATCAAGATTGGAAGCCAATCGAGGACGCACTGCTCAAGCCACACTTAGAAATGTTTTACAAAATAAAATGAATAAGTGTCAATAACAATGAAACAATGTAAATTTAATGTGATCATAACGAGTTTCCTTGAATTTCCTTTCTTATGAGATCGTAGCAACGTGTGACGTGTAAGCTAGTATATAATAAATTAACTAATATTAAAAATGATTAAAGACTAAAGTTAATTAAACAAAATAAATTAGATTTTATATACATTTTAACAATTACCTAATTTAAAAAAGTTAAAAACACTTGTATAATAATTAATATATTTATATTATTTAGGTTAAACCAAGTATTAAAATAATAATTTTAATGCATTTTACAATGTTTTAAATTATATAAAAATTTAACATATATATATCTATATACATCTGTGAAAACATTCTATTATAAATTAAAACATTAAACTATTTAAAAATCTTTCAACCTACATTCCCCACTCCACTGAGTGCAACAGTGGGGAAACTGTTGGATAACAGAGAGATTAAATTTAACTTCCCATTCCAGTGAGTGCAAAAGTAGGGAAAGTGTTGGATAGTGGATGGATAAAATTTACTATTCCCACTTCAGTGAGTGCAACAGTAGGGAAAATGTTGAATAGCGGAGGAATTATTTAAAAAAATCCCCACACCAGAAAGTGCAACAGTAGGGAAAGTGTTAGATGCCGGAGGGGTAAAAATTACTATTGCCTCTCCAGTGAGTGCAACAATAGGGAAAGTGTTGGATAACAGAGAGATCAAATTTACCTTCCCACTCCAGTGAGTGCAAAGTAGGGAAGTGTTGCATAGCGAATGGCTAAGATTTACTTTTCCTATTTCAGTGAGTGCAACAGTAGGGAAAATGTTGGATAGCGGAGGGATTATAAAAAAAAATCCCCACATCAGAAAGTGCAACAGTATGGAAAGAGTTGTATAGCCATGGGATAAAATTTACTATTCCCATTCCAGTCATTCAAAAATTAAAAACAAACAAAATATCATCAACAAAATATTTAAAAAAAAAATTAAATACAAAATGTACATTTTAAAAACTGAAAATTATAATATATTTAATACTAAAAAACTAAAATAATTACGGTGTTAAATACATATCAAAAATACCTACAAATATTATAGTAAATAAAATAAAAAATACATTTTCAAACAAATAAATATTTTTATCAACTTACACTAACATCAAGTTTTAAATATCGTGACACAGAAATATAGACAGCAAGAATATCATGGTCAAGAATATTGAATTTAAGGTAAGAAATATTGATTTAAAAAATATAGAAGTCATTAATATCATTTGTTAAAAATATAAACTTTTAGGTCTCTCCTACGCAGCGTGCATGCGCTGCAAGGAGAAACCTTTAGTAATCGGTTCCCTTTTTCGCCCCAAAACGTGCACGCATCGCATTGCTTTCAATGGCAATGCGTGCACATTTGGTGATTCCACTGCAACATTCCAAACCATCTGTTTGTAATTAACAGAAGGTTCCTGCTCGCTCCCGCAAGGAAAACCGGTGCAGGCCCCCACCTCTCTCCCCTCCCCCTGCTGATTCCTTTCAGCGTGCAAAAGTTCTCCGCAAAAGAAAATCTGCTTTCTCTGTGGACAACCCTTAGCTACAGAAACTCTGCCTGTGTCGATATGGCAATGTGGGTTACACTTGTCTGGCTTGATTAAATGGAATATCACTTCGGCAGGCAAGCTGCCAAAGAATTTCCCTCCTTCCGTTTTTCTTTAAAGATTACTAACAGGCTCTCCTACCAGTGCTTGCGCGCTGCGTAGGAGAGACCTAAAATAGATATTTTAAACAAATGATAGTAATGACTTCTATATTTTTAAAAATCAATATTTCTTGCCTTAAAATCGATATTCTTGACCACGATATTCTTGCTGTCGATATTTCTGTGTCACAATATTTAAACTCAATATTAGTGTGAGATGACTTTTCAAACTCAATATTTTGACTGAATACCCTCAGAAAACTACAAGATGCCAGTTCCAAGGCCCCTCAAGACTCCTAATAAAAACGTGTCAGGTGACTGGCTGTTGGGTTGTATTAACTGAAGTAGTTTTTTTGTAAGACCACGTTCCATGCCTTGTCTATGTTATGTCTGGTGCTGTGCATCTCTCCGTGGTCGCTTGCGTAATGCTTACATGTCACAATGCAGCTTATGTTGTTTATTGTTGTTCATGTTGCTATGTTCTTTACATGCGGTGAGCACGCACCACCCTCGTGCTATTGCACAAGCCACACCGACCTCTCACCAGTCACCTCTGCACCACAGTGGGGGACCTCGCCGCCTAATGCCAATCACTCATCATTTATTCTTTGCTATTGCTGTGAGCTGCTACCTCTTTCTTTTGGTTTGCTCCTCACCTCTGCCTTGCTCGGCTGAGCCTCCTGGCCGCCCCCTCATGGCACCCTGGCTCTTGCTTGTGAAATTTGCAGTATTTATGGGCTGCTCAGGCTCACTGCTGTGTGCATGCTGTGTTTATTCCTGACCACAGGGTTAGACTGGGTCTAAAGCCGAGGCTAGGGTGGGGTTGGGACCGGGTATAAGGCCCCCTCCTATACGGTCCAGGACGTGACTATTGGGAGAGTTCACTCGGTCAGTATTTTGCACTAACCACCGGGACGTCAGCAAGCCTCAGCCCTGTCGCTATCAAATCATAGCCCCTGTAACTGCCAAAGCAGAGGCTGAGACAGAGGAGCAGTGCTGGAGCGGTGTGCAGCTATCAGCGGCCCGGTCTGGCCTCAGCGCTCTCTCTCACCCCTCTTTCTGTAGCAGCTCTCATCAGCATGCCGAGACTCCGCTCCATTCGAGCTCATGTGGCCACATTCACTGGCTTCTGTTTCCGAGTCCACATATGTATTGAGCAGAGAAATTACAACATTCTAAAAGTGTAATTTCTAAAACAGTAATGTCCATTAAGTTGGATTTTAAATAATATTGAAATGACTCCTTGATTCATGCTTCTACCTACTCACAAACTGAATTCAAGTATTATAAATTAGTTTAATGTGACTCAGTATTTCCTCTGAGACGGCCAGTCTTGCCAAAGTAAAAAAGATCTTTTGAGGTCTTTCACCACCAAAGGTGGAACATTGGGCATATGGGCATGGAGGGTTTACTTTTGGATGACTAACAGGTTTTAAAAAGGAATATTTAGGCTCAGCAAAAGTTTATTTTGCCAGGTCTAAATCTGCACACACCAGCTGCAGGGGCAGCCCTGGACTCATGCTTTACAGTGCTACTATAGTGTGTGGCACAATGAGTGCTGCAGCCTACTTGTAGCATTTAATTTATCAACCCAGGGTACATGTAGAACATATGGAGCCCGACTCCGATACGGTTAGGAAATCTTCCAGAACAAATCGGTTTGGAAATGGTTTCCTGCCGACTCAGATCGGGAGAGTCTGACCGACCGAGTATGAAGCATCTGGGGGCTTCCAGATACGATTTGGTTAGACTCCCATTGACTTATGTGGAAGCATATGTCCCTGATTGCATCGTAATCTGGCCCTCGGTTGGGAAGACATATTCCCAATCTGATTAGAAAGGAGCAAATGCCATTAGGAGGCTTTCCTAACCGCATCATAATCGGGCCCTAGGTGAGAATGCTTTCCTAATCGCATCGGAATCTGGCCCCTTGTACAGACTTATAAGTAAATTAAATGTTACAATTAGATGTATACCATTGCACCTTTGTTTAGAAGGGAGAGGACAAGCACTTTACCTCCGGTTGGCAGGGCTTGAGTGCACAGCCATATGAGGCCAGGAAAAACGGGTTCAGCAAAAGGAGGCAAATATCTCGGGGACCACCACGCAAAGATGGTCATCTCCAACAAAGAGTAATAAGGTTGGGGAATGCCTCTCCTAAATCAAGATCAAGCATTTCCGTGGGGGATGTTGTTGAAAAAGGGAAATTCCACAGCTGTCAGAAGATATCTGAAAGTTAGGCTGTCTTATAAACCTCAAACAATATATTGTTTTCTTTGCAGGTGCCTATTCCTTTATATCAAGGTTTTGTCACATGAACCCAGAAAAAACCTTACCGAGAGTTAGGAGAAAATGGACTATTTTTCAGCCACAGACCTTCAGTGTAGAATGTTTTCACAGATTATATGAGTGTAAATACACCCAAAATTAAAACATCACCCAGACAAAATGCTGAAGACTTTATCAATCGTGAAAAAGAAGCGTTGGAAGAACTGGAGACATTCTTCTTTAGCCCAGGTCAAGTTAAATTCCTAAAGAATACGGAGCAGCCACGGTCTATCCCTATGATCAAGTCTGTCCATGAGAGAAGATGCAGATAGAGAAGAAGACAGATATGGGAAAAAAGGAAGAAAAAATATAGATATATGGGTAAATCCCCACAGATTCAAGCTAGCAATGATCAGCCATCAGTATTATCATCAATTTTGGCATCAATTTTGGCATCACATTTTGATGAATGCACAAAGCAAGGATCCAGGCAGAGGTGAAGCAGGTAAGGCAGAAGGCAACTTAATGCTAAAACCAACTGCTTGGTAACAGGCTGACAGTGAGATGCAAGACTCAGAGACATTTGACCCAGATGGTGAAAGAAACAAAAGGGAAACAAATACAGTCAAATTGCCTGTACAGCCTTATGGTCCACACAGCAAATAGATGCCCACAAGAAAAAACCTAAGATTCTGCTTTTTAATGTCATCCTTTAACCAAGCCTTAACTTGGATCCTACTTCACCTGCTTGTAAAATGGCCCTGGCAAAAAAAAAGATTCTAAAAGGAAAAATAAAAATTTTCATTCCTCAGGCTTATGTGGGCTAATAAAATATCTAGAAATTGAAGTGATACGTGCCAGTTATAGACATGGAAAGGTAAGTGCAATAGTGAGAGAAAAAAGAAACATTGGGAATGTGCCTGAAGCCATCAGCAAGGCAACTTGGAAAGCCATTTGGAATGAATTGTCACTACGATTTAAGAGAAGAGTGCCTAGGAATGGTGTGTGCCATTACTAATTTTTTTTTAAAGAATCAACTTATCTGAAATTTTAGAGAACTATTGCATTATATGCTATCTAGCTGGCAATCTACCTGAAATTGTCTACTATATAGTGAACTCAGGTGGGCGATGTCAGAGCCAAGTTCGTAGTGATTTTCCACCATCTTTCATATTGTCATGAATGTAGATCCCAAGTTAAGACACTCTAAACCATATCCATTTGTATTAGGACTGAGCAAAAATGTTAATTCCCTTGCTAAAGTTACAAAATCCAAAAGCTTTCCATTACAAAAAATTAGGAAAAATCCATGAATTGAGCAACTAAGAACATTCACAATGTTTTGCTCCATTGAAGATTGGTCTAAGGAGAAGTTGTTTTGCTGGAGCAGAAAATGTATCACAGGAAGCATTTTGTCTAGGAATTAGTCACCTTGCCTGCTTCTGGTAGGAATTTTGAATGCAAGGCTTGACAGTTTCAAATTTAACTGAAGACTTTGTTAAATTATTGTTACACAATGTTGCCTATTTTCACAAAATTTTTTATGCAATTCAGTGGTTTTGCAAACTCCTAATTTTTTTTTCTTCCTTTTCAATATTGTTCCAGCCTATCCCTTATTTTTTGTATGCTCCTTTTTAGGTAGCAGCAGTCTGCTAAAGGCATCTTAGGGACATTAAGAAAGTTGACCTAGGAATGCATTCTGCTGGTTGCTTATTGTAGGAGGCTGGCTCATTATATAGTGTCCACCTATGATGAGGCACTGTGCACAGAGTCCAGGCTACCTTTACTGATAGTGTTTAGGTCTCCGAAAACAAGAGCTCTTAAGGCATAGCTGTGGAGAGTCAGGAGGTGTGTAAACCAAGTGCATTCACCACTATAGTCAGTCAATAAGATTTTCACACAAGAAAGAACCACAACAGGTGATTATAAAAATAAAGTGTATATTAATTGTATTTTTTACTACACACTAGACACTAACTTGGTATATCGCCTACCCAAAGATATCAATTACATACAAGAAACACTTGAAAAAGAGTTAAGTTACATAGGAAAACACATAGGGCCCAACCGGGGGGGCCAAACCATAAACCAAAGGTGAGGTAAGTACCAAAACAGGACGAGTACCCAAGGATGAAGGTCCCTAGGGGAAACACAGAACCACCCAAGGTGAGTAGCCAGGGGCCCCAAGGCGCTCAGGTGCAGAGTGGTACATTGGATAGCAAGTGGTAAGTCGAGGTTGGAATTATACAGTTCTAGGACCCTTCCCAAAGGCCCGTAGACACCAATGAAGGTTCGTGGAAGAACCAAGGTTACAGCTTCTGAAGGACCAGGCCAGTGGAATCAAGATGATGAATTCAGACTAGAAGAACCTGAAAGCAGAGGGCACAGAATCGAATCACCCTGAGCGAACCAGGAGGCACAGGAGCACAATACCGGCCCTGGTTGGGGGTCTTGCTGAAGCATGGTAAGGATGAAGCAGCAGCTGTGGAGCCCAAGCGATGATGCAGGTGCACAGGAGCCGCCCATGATCTGACCTACATGGTCGATGAGTGTAGGAAGGTCAGTGGCTCGCAGGGCCACCAACAAGCCCTTGCAAACACAAACAATGGTTTGCAGGAGAAGCTGCTGTGTTGCACCCCAGCACGGTCTGTGGCACTGACCCAGCAAGGGTAAGTCAGGGCTTGCTCTCAGCACGCAGGAGAGCCAGCAGAAATCAATGGAGCCTCCTCAAGGACCCTCTGGCAGCAGGCACAGGGAGTCAGGAGGAAGCCTCAAAAGCACACAAGATATGAAGGCTCACAATGCAGATTATGCATGCAGGACATCGTTCTTGCAACGGTGGAGACTGGGGGTTCTTGGAACTTGAAGACTTTTCTTGAAGAGAGCCAACAGGCCTTCGTAACGGCAAACAGATGTATTGTACATAAAAGTAATTCATGGCAGCTGGAGAGGAACTACAGTTGTCCACATGCAGGGAAGCCTGTTCAGGCCTCCTGAGAACCAACAAACCACCACTATGTTGCAGAGCTGGGCGATATCTGTGGGACAACAGCATCAGCAAACCAGTCATCAATGTAGAGGTGCCTGCAATTGCAGGGAAGTGAGTTGCAGAACTTGGAAAAACATAGGGACAAAGATGCAGCAGGAATCCTCCCATTGAAGCAGTTTTGTCGTTGGTCCGGGCTTGAAGAACAGCAGAATTCCAGTGACCAGCAAAATAAGATTGTACAAAGTACTTACCAGAGAATTTAGAGGAGAGAACAATGCCACTGGGGTCCTGAATTATCAACTCAATCCAACCTATTCCATTCCAATCTATCCAAATGCATTCACATCTAACCCTCTCCATTCCAATTTACCCCACTCTATTCTAATTTACCCCACTCTACTTCAAATTCCACTGCAATCTATCCAGCTCCTCTCTACTATTTTCTACCACACTCTCCCACTATCTACCCCACTCCAATCTACCACACTACCACAATCCACCCAACTCCACTTCATTCTATCATGCCCCACTCCACTCTAATCTAACCCACTCCGCCGCAATCCATCCACTCCAAGCTACCCCACCTGACTCTATCCAAATCTACCCCTTACCAATGTACCTCTATCTAATAAACTATCTCACTCAATCATTCCTCTTCAATCTACCCGCTCCAACATACCCCAATCCATTCAAATGTGCTCTTCTCTAATTGAACCAATTTACCCCACTGTACCCCACCATAATCTCCCCCACTACACTACACTTGAGTCGACCACATTGCATTGTACCTCAATCGATCTCCCTTCACTCCACTTCAATCTCTGCAGCTCCACTGCAATTATCTCCAAACTACCCTACTCCAATCCACCCAGTCTACCCCAATCCACTCCACCCCAATCAACCACACCCATTCAACTCTATCTAATCTACCCCACTCCACTGCACACTAATCTAACACATGCCACTCAAATCTACCCAACTCTAGTCCAATCTAACCCACTCTACCCTACTCCAATCTATCCTACCCCGCTCCCCCCCAAGCTTTCCAACTCCAATCCACCCACTCCATTCGATGTAAATCTACACCACTCCAATCTACCTCACTCCATACTATCCTGCTACTATATATCTCACATCAATTACCCCACTCCACTCCACTCCAGTCTACCCTACTTCACTCCAATCTACCCCATCTAAATCTACCCAATCTATTCCACTCAAATCTTCCCCACTTCACCATAATCTACCCCACTCCCCCAGTCTACCCCTCTTCACCCTGTTCTACCACATGCCACTCCAACCCACCTCACTCCACTCCAGTGTACCCCACTCCACACCACACCAATCTACTCCTCCCAACTCCAATCTACCCCACTCCACTCTACCCAATCCACTGCACTCCACTCTTTCCTAATCTACCCCACTCCTCTGCAATCTATCCCGATATATCTTGCTCCATTCTAACCCGACCTACCCCTCTCCAATCTACCCCACTCCAATAAAATTTACCTCACTCCATCACACTCCAATTTACTCCACTCTACTCAAGTTCACCCCACTCTATCCCACTCTACCCCACTAAAATCTATCCCACTCAATTCCAATATAACCCACTCTACCCCACTTACCCCACTCCACCCCACTCCATTTTCCCCCACCGCAATCTACCATTCCCCAACCTCTCTCCAATCTATTCCATTACAATCTACTCCACTCTAATCTACTTAACCCCAATCTACCCCATCTCACCCCCTTTTCACCACCTGCTGCAATCCACCCCACTCTACCCACTCTACCCCACCCCACCCCACTCTACCCCACAGATATCAACCCCACTCCAATCATCCCTCTTCAATCTAACTCACTCCAATCTACCCCACTCCATTCCAATCTACTGTACTTTAATCCACCAAATCTACCTTACTGTACCCTAATCTACCACCACTCCACTACACTCTTCCTCAATCCAACTCACTCCAGTCCGATGTATCCAACTAAAATCCAATCTACCCCACTCCACTCTATCCCAATCTACCCACTCCAATCCACTGAGATCCACTCTTCCCCAACCTACCCAATTTCACTCCTAATTACCCCATTCAATTCCAATCTACAACACTCCACAACTCCACCGAAATCTTCCCCACTGCTCCCAGATCTACCCCAATTCAAGCTGCACTACTCCAATCTACTGCACTAATCTACCCAACTCCTGCACTCTAATGTACCCCAATATACCCCAATCCATTCCACCCCACTCTACGCCAATGTAGCCCACTCAACTCGACTCCCAATCTTTTCTATTCCACTCTACCCCATTCTACTCCACTCCTATCTACCCCATGTCAATAATTTTTAACCATGCTGAACAGCAGCCACACAATTGCATAGGCGAAGACCTATTGACATTGCCAATGCTTATTATGGACTGGCTTGACATGCAGCTGTCACCTGACAATTGTGTGAGAACCAACAGAAAAGGGTTTTTGGCTCCTTCCATATGTTGTGAGCCAGGAGTACATGTTTGATTAGGCCGAGGTTGTGTGCTTAAGTGCTCAAGTGCTTAAACTAAAAATATCAATTATAGGCCTTCTACTTTGCTGACTGAAGGATTTTATGTGACAAGGGAAATGATTGGTTAAGAATAGCCACCAAGAGGGTTGCTCAGAACTTAAGCTGTGTCAAGAACAAAGTGAATACTATTAATAAATTGGGCTGCTAGAATGTGGACCACTTTGAAAGCAGCTACAGAAGAATAATACATCCACTGTTGGTTAGATGGTTGGATGTGAGAGTTCCAATTGGTTATTAGGAGGTATCTAATTGGAATGCATAATGGCATCCTTACATTCTGGTTGTGAATGAAGCAGTGGATGTGCCAGGAAGTAGATATGGATCCAGTAGGGGAAAAGTCAATTTTATTAGGCGATTTTGTTGGTCTCTTGAATTAAGATAACCTATCTTTGGAGGACAACAGATAAATATGGAAAAGTATGTGGTGGTGTTGAATAATCACTCAAATAAAGTAAAAAATTAGGCTTCTTTATTAGCAGCACGGCAAACATCCTGTAACATCAGAGTCCAGAGTCCACTGTCCTCCAAATGTAAAACCTAACAATTCCCCCAGCATGTGGAATGTAGAACTCAATCAAAAAATAACATGTTGCATGCAATGGCATGCGACCATTACCTATGTTTCTTAAAGGGATAAAACTGTACATAAGAATGTAACACATCTCCCTCTTTACAAAATAAAACTAAACAAGACACAATAAGAAACAAACATGTGTAAAAATTCATTGTAAAACTTTGTACAACCTTAAACATAATCAGCATATTTTTTAGGTAAACTAATGACCCGTTTTGCATCCTTGACTCTGTAAGCAACAGAATCATTTTTGTCTACATGTCTCTTCCTGTCATTATGAAACCTGGAACATTTGGCCAATCTTCTAACATTCCAAATTCTACCATCTTGACTCATGACACTGTTTGTAAACACTTTTTTAATCTCAATGGGATCGCTGAATTTGTCAGAACCTTTGGCCAACTAACCCGCTTTCAGAATTCAAACCCATTCTCCCACCTGAAAATATTGTGTTCTTGCATTCCACTTTTTATCATACCATTTTTTTGTTTTCAATTGCTTGTTTTCCTCACGTTTAGCAATGTCAGCAACCTTCTCATTATCATCCAGAAATGCATTGTTATATTTTTCCTTTAACCACCATGGTAAAACATTGGATGCCGGGTTGCGACCTTTGAAAAGTTTAAAAGGACTCTCCTCTTAGTGGAATGAGGCGTAATACGATAAATCCACAACCTTTCTCTTAATGCACTTACTCAATTTTTCCCACTTCTGATAGATTCTACAACAAAATTCTTCAGCACACGATTGAATCTCTCCACCTGACCATTCTCATGTGGTTCATATAAAGAAGTTAACCTGTGGACAATATTACACTCTTTAAGAAAAACAGCCATTTCTACAGATGTTAATTGCTTTCCGTTATCAGTGACCATTATCGAAGGACAAGCTTCTCTTGTGAAAATTTCTTTGAAAAACCCAATAACTGCTTCAGTCGTAGCTTTGGGAACAAACTTAACTTCCGGCTACTTGGAATGATAATCTACAATAACCAATGCATAACGTGAAGACTCTGGTAACATGTGGAAAGGTCCAGAAATATCAAATGCGATTTTCTCCCAAGGTGTAGATGGCCACTTCACAACTTTTAGAGGTGGTGTAAATACCGTCAACATTCTCTTACATGATACACACTCCTGACACTCTCTGACTGTTTTATCAATAAATCTATCAATTCCAGGCCACCAAAAGTACGACCTAACCAAACGTTTCATGGAAGATATGCCAGGATGAGTTTTATGTGCAATTTGAAGTATAACCTCTTGCATGCCCTCCGGAGGAATACACTTCCCTGATTTAAAGATAAAACCAGATTCTAACTCCAATTCCTCTACTACATTATAAAATGGTAACAATTCTGACCTAATCTTATCTTTGCTTGGCCATCCATTTTTAACATACCTCACAAGTTCTTCCGATTAAGCATCTTTCTGTACACATTCCATCCACAGTGATTCAGAAATACCCTGAAATTTCCCTTGTAAAACATCCTGAACAGTTAGCAGAAATTCACCCTCATTTAACACACTAACTTCATTTTGACTACAAAGAAGACGTGACAAACAATCAGTGGTAACATTATTTTTACCAGGAACATAAACAGTGACAAAATTATATTCCTGTAATCTTGAAGAAAATCTAGCAATCCTATCTGTAGAATTCCATCCACCATCCACGGACAAGATATTGACTAAGGGGCACATGCATCAATATTGCTTTTTCCGATTCCTTAATTGCGAAAAATAAGGAATCGCAATTAAGGAATTGCAAACTGCAATGCATCAAGAAATTGCAAAAAAAATAGTGATTTCTTAAAATTCCTTAATTGCGATTCTCTAATTGAGAATCGCAATTAAGGAATACCTGCCCATCCATTCCTATGGGCCTAGAGGCCCATAGGAATGAATGTGAAGACATTCTTAATTTGTGATTCTCTATTAGAGAATTGCAAATTGAAAATGAAATTTCAAGGGTGCAGGGGTGTCCAAAGGACACCCTGTTGCACCCCTGAAATCTGCCTATAAGTACATCTTGCACACACACATGCCCCAAAGGCATGTGTGTGTGTAAAATGGAACTTTGAAAAATGCACTTTAGTGCATTTTTCAAAGTTTTCGCAAATTTCCATGAAGGTCAACTTTATGGTAATTTGCTCCCCTTATTTGCAAATTCGCAATTTTTTTAAGTTTGATGCATTGCAATTAAGTAATCTCAATTTGAGATTCCTTAAATGCAATTTCAATTTAAGAAATGGCAATTTTGCGATTTCTTAAATTGCGAAAAAGGACAAAAATGGTGATGCATCCTAAAAATTGAAATTGCATTCGCAAACGGCCAAATTTTGCGATTCGCACCATTTGCGAATGCTATTTACAATGATGCATGTGCCCATAAGGGTTTGTGATCCGTTCTAAGTGTACATTTTGAACCCCACACGTATAATCTAAAATGTTCAATTGCCCAAACACAGGCAAGCAGTTCTCTTTCTATCACTGCATACTTCCTTTCACACTCATTGAGTGTCCTAGATGCAAATGCTACATTCCATTCGTCACTCCCTTCTTTCTGTGACAGTACATTGCCTAGACCATATAAACTTGCATCCACTGTAATTATGCATTCCTTGTTGATGTGAAAAAGTTTAAGAGTAGGTGAGTGTATGATATCATCTTTAAATACCTCAAAAGCCTGTAAATCAGTCAAAATATACTCTTCCCTTTGCCTTAATAATTTCTTTAAAGGTTCCATTTTGGTGGAAAATGTATCACAAACTTGCTGTAATACTCGCACATCACAGCAAAGGAAAGGAGCTGATCTTTATTTGTCGGAGTGGGTGCTTTAATAATAGCTTCTACGTTCGATTTCTTGGGAATCACCCGATAGTGTGTGACCCAAATATTCTACTGATTCTTGGAAAAGTTTGCATTTCTGTGCCTTTAATGTTAAACCATTACCCTCTAATCTTTTGCACACTTCCTGTAAATGTGTCCCATGTTCAACAGAATCCTTTCAAAATATTAAAATATCGTCCAGGAAACATTTAACTAACATGTCCAGATCTCTGAAAATATGAAACATTGTTCTTTGAAACACCGACACCGCTGACGCCAAGCCAAAGGGCATACGTATGTACTGAAATAAACCCTAAGGTGTTATAAATGCTGTGAGTCTCCTAGATGCTTCTGTCAATTCAATTTGATGGTATGCTTATCTGAGATCTAATGTTGAAAAGACACCGCTGACGCCAAGCCAAAGGGCATACGAATGTACTGAAATAAACCCTAAGGTGTTATAAATGCTGTGAGTCTCCTAGATGCTTCTGTCAATTCAATTTGATGGTATGCTTATCTGAGATCTAATGTTGAAAAGATCTTTGCCCCATCTAACAGTGAAACCATCTCATTAATGTTTGATAATGGGTGACAATTGATGACCATATTGACATTTAAAGCTCCTAGATCTACACATAACCTCAATTTTTGGTCCGGTTTTCTTACCAAAACTATGGGAGACACCCATTCCGATGATTGTATCGGCTCAATGATGCCCTCATCCAGTAACTCTTTCAACATACCCTTAAGT
This sequence comes from Lissotriton vulgaris, assembly GCF_964263255.1. Lineage (NCBI taxonomy): Eukaryota > Metazoa > Chordata > Amphibia > Caudata > Salamandridae > Lissotriton > Lissotriton vulgaris. The sequence continues at coordinate 1,501,610,815 of NC_141691.1, forward strand.
TCCTCTCTAATGTTGATTGGAACTCCTCTAAGTTTGTGTACTTCTGGTGTGTGATTCCTTTTAAGTACTATGTTATGTGAGAAATGTTTAAGTTTACCTAACTTCTCACTGAACACAGAACTAAAACATTTGACCAGATTACGTCCTTTCTTAAAATCCGTGAGGTTTTTGTACATAAGTGAATCAATTACTGAAACTGTAACCATTAAACTTTCACCACAAAGAGATACAGGATTTTTAGCACGAGGATTCAACTGGATCCCTAATTTCCATTGATCAAACCATCCTAACACAATAACTCCTTTGAGAGATATGTACAGTTTGATATCAGCCTTTCTGTTTTTATTCACATCCATGCTAGAGATTTTCCCCTGCTGTACTGGACAGCAATAAAAACGGGTGTGGTCATGACGAGCTGAGCTCGTCATGAGCACAGGAGCACTGTGCTGCATGATGAGCTGAGCTCGTCATGAGCATGGAAGGGGTTAAAGTAAATTACCACCTGAAAAAAAACAATGATGTCAATTTTCGTACCACAAAAACTTTTAGCAACAATGTCAGACTCCCTCATTTTATCTAACATACTAGACTTAGCTAAGGTATTACTGAAATATTCTTGCGATATGATGGTCAATGGCGAACCGGAATCCACATAAGGGACAACTCACATTCACACACTCTGAAAATACAAGTTGGTGACTTAAAATTCAACATTGTTTGATCGTCTACAATTGACACCACAAAACCCTTATTAGTTTTACATTTAATATCATTAATAACATTTACATTTACTCCTGATAGTAAGGAAACAGAACCCTTATTGCGAAATTGAGGGTGTCTGTCTCTACACATGTGGCTAAAATGACCAACCCTTTTGGAAAAATTACATTCTTTATTCAATGCTGGGCAACCTGGAAACGTAGCATAATGAGACCTATTCCCTCATCTGAAACACATCCCCTGTACATTACCAAAATCATTAGTTTTCTGTGTACTGAATTGCTTAGGCCCAAAGGAATTGTATTTCGCTGTAGATTGAATAGATTCATGTTTAGTATCCTGTTTACTTTTGACAACAAAAATTTCTTCTTCAGAAATGTTCTTTTCCATGTTGCTTCTAATAGCGTTCATCCATAAATCAGACTGTTCCTAAGCTTTGGCAATGGCAATAGTCTATTATTAAATTTGGATCACCCATAACCCAAAGCTTGGCCTGTATTTTTTTACATTTGACGTGCACAATGATCTAATCTCGTATCATCTCATCCCTCATCATGCCAAAGTTGCAATGTAAACCTAATCATCTTAATGATGTTAGAAAGTCATCAAATGATTCATCCTCCTTTTATTTCCTAGTATAAAATTTGAAACGGTTAAGGGCAATACTAACATTTGGCTTAAATCTCTTTTCAAGTCTCGCTAATGCCTCTGTGTACACATTCATGGAATCTCCTCCTCCTTGACTCTGGGAAATTATTTGAGGTAAAGATCTAAAAATGACCTGGCCTTCAGAACCAAGGCAGTGTAAAAGAATACTTTTTTTCCTTACAGAGCCCATCCTTTCACCATCGATGGCCTTCATATAAGTCATAAATTCCTCCTTTCACCTTGTCCAAGGCATAGGTGGATCACCTTTGACTTGCAGAAATTTAGCAGGAAGATCGAATTGCATTTTTTGTAATTTTGTTTTATTACACTATAACACTAAAATACAGAGAAAGTAGTTGAGTTTTGTTGGCTAATAAAATGTAATGTAAATGTAATGTACGTTGGTATTTTATAAATAGTAAAATAAACTGGAACCACCAAGTATTTTGGAAAAAGTAATTTGCAGCACATAGTACCTTAATATTTGGTATAGTCCTCTAATTCCATTGTGAGTTAAAAATTTCTAGAATTGGCAAAAACTGTAAAAATAAGTAGAACTTACTTCTTGCATCTTGTCTGTACAAAATAGTGGAAAACTGAAAAGCGTAGCTCTTCTAAATCTCCGAAACTGTTTCATTCCTTTACTATGGCAACCAAAGTATTTACAAATGCAAAATGGCTGCCATATGTGTGACATAGATAACGTGGTGACACAACTAACGCCTATGTGTCCCTGCGCCGACAAAGCTCAGAGAAGAATGCTGATTTGTGAAGCTCCGAATCGAACTTCGTTCACGAGACAGCAGGTATTTATTTTTAAATGTTGCGCAAATCTCTTAACATAAATACTTTCAACTTTAACCCAAAACATCTGCCTCAGTAGAAAACAATCCAAAAATATCGCTTAATACAAACACCTTCAATTTTTGCCCAGAAAAATGTGCTTCAGTAGAAAAACAATCTAACAAAGTATCCAAGTCAGATACAGGTATTCCAGTTGACAATTTTTTAAAGACAAATCCTCTTTAAATAAAAACACAGCTGCAGGTGCAATCAGAGCACTACTCAATTCTCTCTATGCCGCAGGTACAATCAGAGTACATTTGCAAAAAAAAATTACATACCAGTGAAAATTACGAGAAATGAAGTCAAAGTGAGTCCAACACCACTAAATCTCGTGCTGCATAGTGGTGATTTCCCTCGTCGCCAAATAATGTTGAATAATCACTCAAATAAAGTAAAAAATTAGGCTTCTTTATTAGCAGCATGGCAAACGTCCTGTTACATCAGAGTCCAGAGTCCACTGTCCTCCAAGTGCAAAACCTAACAATTCCACCAGCATGTGGAATGCAGAACTCAATCAAAGAATAACATGTTGCATGCAATGGCATGCAACCATTAGAACTAAAGCTGTAAATAAGAATGTAACAGGTGGGTCATAGAATTAGAAATTGAAGCTTATAGCTTCCTATTTTCTCCTTCAATTTACACAGGAGTTCTCAGGGTCAACAATCATCACTGATCTGCAATATTGTAACCGCCTTAATATCTTACATGCAGAAAACTGTACATGGTGACACTAATGTTCAAGATACATGTGTTGTAAATACTATGTTTAGTCGTCTTGACAAATAAAATGTTGATGTGAAAAAATAAATTGAGCAATAAGAAAATGAATTTTGTAACACTTTCGATTTTGTTAAAATGTTTATTGAAAATGGGTGAGTTTTTTCCTAGATGGACTCAGAATACTAAAATGATTGTAACATTATATGTATAGATAATAATACTGAGAGTTCTTATTGTGAATGTTGATTTTTAAGTATTTAATGTGTTTTTAAATATAGTTTTTGTATATATTTGGTTCACTGCCCTGATGAAGTCCTTGTTCACAGGCGAAACACGTTGGCTGGGCTGGGTGTTTCTGTTTTGTGAAGAATACATTTTTTGAAGACTCACCTCTGTATCTTTGTGTGTGCTTTTCTGGACTAATGGAGGAATTTATTGAACAATCTGGATGGACTTTGTTATAATTTAACTGTCTTCTTGTTCTTAACATGAATAGTATCACAATGCCCCAGTGATTATTTTGGTAGTTTCCCTATTGCATGTTTGCTTAAGTGCTTGCCCTGCACACAGCTCTGATCATTTTGTCTGTTTATCCAGCTGCCTGTGGTCGGACTTTCAGGGCACACATATTACATTGCAATGCTACTAAAGTGTCTTAGATAAGTAGATAATTTATGGTGGTGTGTCTGTTAGCAGCAAAGGCGAGAGGAGAGCAGTCATTTACCTACATGGGTTTTTGGTCTTGCTTGACAATACATTCATAAGCTGGAGCCACAAACATTGCCAATGCTTGCTTTCCACGTTACCTTAATGATCTTAACTACCCATGATAGTGTTTTCATTATTTTAATGCTAACAGTTGATTAATTGTGTTATCTCGGCCCTAACCTGTTCAGAACTATAAATGATTAATTGAATTGCATTCCTTATATTCCATGCATGAAAGGCTCACGAAACCAAAAATGCATAACAAAAGCTTAAAACATGGCATGTGGGACCATCTAGACCTGCTTGGATCAGGCTAGTGTGTCTTTTCATTTTAGTTGAGTACCTCTGGCAGGTTAAGAATATTACAACAATAACAAGCATATTGGCAGGGAAAATGTTCTAATTATTCTTTCTACCACCAATACAGTTAAGACATAAGAAACTAAAAAGTCCAACTCCAGCTTAGCTAAAACAACAAGTATTGACAAGGCAAACTGTTTAAAATAGAGTATAAGAGGATTAAGACCAAAACATTAGGTACAAGTAAAAGTCACAAAATGTCACAAATGTTGTAAATGTGAAATTTTGCAGAACTTGATTCTGTGATTATACTTTGAGGCGAAAATGCCTTGTAGAAGTAGAACATGTGTACAGTTCCTTTACTGGTATAGTGCATGAATTTTTACTGCAAAGTATGTTCCCACATTTACATTTCGCATGAGATACCAGAAAGTAAATTTGTGTTAAGCAGGCCAGACCCTGGGCCCAGAGTGTGCTGTACGCTGCCAAAGGTTGTATTCAGTTCGGTGTCACTGGTGCTGGTGCAGGGCCTGTAGTTAGTTTGTTATGAATGACTGACCCAGATATCTGTAACACTGCTCACAGGGTTTGAGTACATGGGAGGCTGTGTGCAATCAGAGTTAGGAGCACAGGAGTATGGGCAGAGAGTCTGACTGCATATGGGCTTGGATATGTGCAAGTGCCTGGTGTTATGCCATGCCCTGCAGCCAAACGCCGCTCAATATCGCCAAAGGCATGTATGTGCCCTGAGATTGGGAGTGTGGAAGGTAGGGATGAAAGGCCATTCGCAGAGGGGGTTGAAAGCCACACAAGTGTACAAAGTATAGCATCAAAAATCCTAAAATTCACTGGAAAAATCGTTGATGGAATTTGTTATTTTTGCTCATAAAATATTAACACAAAAACAACAGTTCTTTGACAGAATGCAGAACAATGTCATAGATTCACCCCAGTAGAGAGATCAAGGCCTAAATCCATCGTTTTTTTGCTCAGCATGCCATTCCAGTTTGAACCAAGCCATGTGCAAATCAGTCCTGACCCTGTGCCCCATGGGAACAGTCCAGCCCCATCTGCAAAGCCAGGTCCTCCCTGGACTGGAAACAAGCATCCTTGCATCGGTTTCAGGCTTTCAAACCTCATCAGCCAGGATAGCTTAATTCCAGTGGCATGGAAGGCACGGGACTCACTTCTGAGCATACCTGTCCCACTCAGGTTGACAAATGCAAAAACAATAGTTGATGGACAGAATGCAGAACAATGTCATACATTCACCCCAGTACAGAGATCTGGGCCTAAATCCATCGTTTCTTTGCTCACCATGGCATTCCAGTTTGAACCTAGCCATATGCAAATCAGTCCTGACCCTGTGCCCCATGGGAAAAGTTCAGCCTGAACTAACAAGCCAGGTACACCCTGGACTGGAAACACGCATCCTAGGACGGGTTTCGGGCTTTCAGCCCTCATCAGCCAGGATAGCTTGATTCCAGTGGCATGGAGAGCACAGGACTCACGTCTGAGCATACCCGTCCCACTCAGGGTGACAAATGCAAAAACAGCAGTTGATGCACAGAATGCAGAACATTGTCATACATTCGCCCCAGTACAGAGATCTGGGCCTACATCCATTTTTTTTGCTCACCATGCCATTCCAGTTTGAACCAAGCCATATGCAAATCAGTCCTAACCCTGTGCCCCATGAAAACAGTCCAGTCTGAACTGCAAAGCCAGGTCCCCCTTGAACTGGAAACAAGCATCCTAGGACCAGTTTCGGGCTTTCGGCCCTCATCAGCCAGGATAGCTTGATTCCAGTGGCATGGAGAGCACAGGACTCACATCTGAGCAGACTGGTTCCACTCGGGGTGACAAATGCAAAAACAATAGTTGTTGAACAGAATGCAGAACAATGTCATACATTCACCCCAGTACAGAGATCTGGGCCTAAATCCATCGCTTTTTTGCTCACTATGACATTCCAGTTTGAACCGAGCCATATGCAAATCAGTCCTGACCCGGTGGCATACAGGAACAGTCCAGCCCGAACTGCCAAGCCAGGTCCTCCCTGGACTGGAAAAAAGCACCCTAGGACCGTTTTCGGGTTTTCAGCCCTCATCAGCCAGGATAGCTTGATTCCAGGGGCCAGGATAGCTTGATTCCAGTGGCACGAAGAGCACAGGTCTAACGTCTGAGCATACCCTGGACTCACGTCGGAGCATACCCGTCCAAATCGGGGTGACAAATGCAAAACCAACAGTTGATGGACAGAATGCAGAACAATGTCATACATTCTCCCCAATACAGAGATCCCGGCCTAAATCCATTGTTTTTTTGCTCACCATGCCATTCCAGTTTGAACCCAGCCATAGGCAAATCAGTCCTGACCCTGTGCCCCATGGGAACAGTCCAGCCCGAACTGCCAAGCCAGGTCCTCCCTGGACTGGAAAGAAGCATCCTAGGATCAGTTTCGGTCTTTCTGCCCTCATCAGCCAGGATAGCTTGATTCCAGTGGCATGGAGATCACGGAACTCACGTCTGAGCATACTCGTCCCACTCGGGGTGACAAATGCAAAAACAACAGTTGATGGACATAATACAGAACAATGTCATACATTCACCCCAGTAGAGAGATCTGGGCCTAAATCCATAGTTTTTTTTGCTCACCATGCCATTCCAGTTCGAACCTAGAAATATACAAATCAGTCCTGAACCTGTGTCATATGGATACTTCATTACATATATTGCGTTAAGTTAGCATGAGTGTATTACATGTTTAAACAGCCGGTTTGCCTTCGGCTTCAGTTTTGCACACGACACATACTTGTTGTTGTAGCTTTCACCCTAGAAGCGGTGAGGTGGTTTATTTGAGAATAATATGTTATTTCTATGCTATCAGCTTTGCCTGGTACACTTGGTACAACTGTCTGCACACTGAGAGCTGCACACTCTAAGATTAACCTAACACAAGGTTGCTGAGAGGCCTGATCCTCGCACCACATGAGACATAACACAAATAATGTTGATGCCAACATTTTGGGCTCTACGCGGGTTTAAGATAGAGTTACACGGAATGAACGAAGACACTTGGTGCTGCGCATGGAGAGAGCTGGTAGCTGTTGATGTGAACTGCTCCTACTGACATTGAGAGGTATGGGGCCGCCCTGCTAAAGCCCGAATGAGACCTTCTTAGATATAAAATAATATACTAGATAGGGTGAGCGAAATATAGGTGATATCGATTACTATAGGTTTTGCATTATAACATGCTAGCACCTTTTGCTTACTATGGATTAGTGACTATGCTGCTGACTCTGATTTTTATAATCTGCATTTTGGTATTATACAAGATACTGCGTTTGAGAACTTTGCATTGAATAATAAATATTTCAAACTTGCACTTGTGTTCTTTGACTCCCAGTTTTGGTTTGAAATGATTATATAACGAAAGAGTGTTCATGTGTTCCACGATTCCTGAGGTATTCTAAAGATCATGTTCTGGTTTGTCTAAGACATGGATCATTCCATAATGATCCATGAGACACTGTAGCTAGCTAGGTAAGGGGATTTCTGACACTGAGATGAGTTTTGGATCATCCTAACTCACTGAGGTTCTAGATCTCTATGCACAGTTCTGTGGGAGAACGGAAACCCTGCTACATGGCGCCCAACGGATTGGTTGGCCGTATTTCATGACACTCGAGTAGTATATCATTCAAACCTTAACACCTTCATTCCCGTTTCCGGTAAACGGTGGTGTCGGAAAAACCTACCTATTTTTGAAATAGGTCTTTTCAAGCTTGAATTCTACTTTAAACGGTTTCTTTGAATTACTACCCAGTTGTGCTACAAAGTGTTCTTTGTCTTTTTTTCTCACTTCCGGTGCTACCATGGCCGTGGACATAGCGCAGCATAGCCGCGTCGCGGTTCGCGACCACTTGCGGGCATATAATGTCCCGGCGGAAGGTTTGGCTGTGGTTCTAGTGGTGAGTGCGGAACACGCGTACCCGTACGAATTGTTTTATTCCTGGGTGACGTTTCCGGAAGTAAACGCTAATTCGGGCGTCTACCATTCATACACTGCCTCGGCTGTACCGGCGGCTTATGCTCCGTACAGGGCACTGGAAGTACCTATCGATGCTTGGCAGCACGGAGTTTGGTTTGGTGGCGTCCTACCCCACTCTTTAACGGCTCCGAGGTTGGGTCCGTTGTCCATTCCGGGCACAGCCTGGCCCGCCTTGGGCGGATTTACTCCTCATCCTAATCGCGCCACTTGTAATGTGGGTGATTTGCGGCGTCTGCATGATGTCGCGGTTGACGTGATTAGAGCGCTTGTTCATTACATTGGTCGTAATATACATGGCGCAGCCCCCGCAGGTGCGCAGCTTCGAGCGGAACAGGCTGGTTTGAAAATCAGTCCTGTCTTGGTGAATTCCGTAATGGGCAGAAAGCCAGACAATAAGGATGATTTTCCTTACTGGCTTGCCGAGAAATTCGACCAGCTGGAGGCTGTGTTTCCTAATACGACTCCGGGTGAAAAACACCGGATTCTTACGCTTAGTTTACCGAAGGATTTAGCCCCTGAACTGGCTGACTGTGAAACATGGGGTAAGACTTTTGCAGCGGTTTACTCGAGGTGCTTTGGCACACCGACAGTGTCGAACCTGTCTGCGATCCTCAAACGTGTTCAGGATGATCACGGACCTGAGTCGGCGGTTGAGTTGGGTATGCGCCTGAACGGTTCATTTGAGACAGTTTGCGGTATTATCCTTGCCAATGTAAAAGGGGATGCTGTGAACTTTCAAGTGGCCAATGGTCTGGCGTTAATTCCCGATGCCGAGAAACCTCGTCAGCTGGCAAGAATTATTGTGGCGGCTTATAAAACGGTTGGCCGCAATTCTAAGGGTGCAAAGGTTTTTCTTGAAAAAGAAAAGAAGCAGCCCCAGGGACAGTCTTCGGAAACAAGTGGACAGCCCAAGTCCAAAAAAAAAAAAGGCCTAAAAAGCAGAATCAGGGTAAGCAACAACAACAACAGACACAGGTTTCGAGTCCGGCGCCTTCACAACCTGCGCAGTCAGAGCGAGTTTATGAATTGCGCGATCGCGCTACGATTAAATCGCCTGAGAGATATCAGGCATCTGACCAACGCTCTCCTCGTTCCTTTCAGGACTCATCGGCTCCGTCAACCGGTGGTGGAGGGGGCGGCAGGGGCAGGGGTGGCCAGCAAGGGCGTGGCCAGCCCCGCACACGAAGTGAAGGGGATCAGCGGGACGACTCTACGCCAAAGAGACCGCAGTTTGCCAAGAAGAAAGTCGCTGCCTTAACGGCGCATCGATATGCCCCAGATAGTGAGAACGCGGCTTCGGAATCTGACGTGGGCTCTGACCTTGCTGGACAGCGCGGCGGAGATTACCATAGTGAGAGAGGCCCTCCGTCCACTGTTGAAGGTGACAGCGACTGAGACTTTTATTGTGATTGAAACAGCTGATACACATGTTGCTCCCCCTGAAAGACTTTTTGAAATTGTCCTGTTAATTGAAGGTGACATGCAGCGAACTGTAAAAGGGGTATTTTGGGAGAATCTTTCGGATACGTATGACATTTTGCTTTCGGAGGCTGACTGGCCCCCACCTTTTGTTCTCGCAGCTCCGCGAGGGGAGGAGGTAATCCTCCCCAGTTTCGCGCACACTGTGCCGAGAGTGGAAGCGCTGCATTTTGCAGAAGAGTGGGCTCTGGCGCTTGCGCCGGCTGTGTACCGGAATCAGTGTGGCTGGGATAAATTGTCCCCTAGCCATGAGATTCCGTTACGGTCACAGCCGCAGCCACAACCCCAATATCCCATACGGCGTGAAGCTAAAGCTTCGGTCGCGGCTATCCTTGAACAATTGGAATATCAAGGTGTAATTGAAACGTGTGTGTCACCGATGAATAATCCCCTTTTTACTGTCAACAAGCCGGACGGATCGTATCGTCTGGTTTTGGATTACCGGCATTTGAACTCGCATTGCCGTAACTGTGCAGTACAGAATACTCACGGCTCTGCCCTAGTGAATAGTCTTGAGCGTAAGCGGTTCAAAACCACGCTTGACATTTCCAATGGTTTTTATGCACATAGATTAGATGGTCTAAGTTCCCAATGGACCAGTTTTACGTGCGGCGGCGTACAAAAAAAGTTTAATCGACTCCCAATGGGATATAAAAATAGTCCTGGAGTGTTTTCCGCCCGCATAGTCTCTCTTTTAGAGAGTTTCGATCCAGTTGCATGTTCATATGTGGATGATATTTATCTCACAGACGACGAGCTTTGGGTGCATCTGTGTCGAGTAAACAGCATAATTTGTAACTTTGCAGACATGGGTTACAAGTTTAACTTTGCAAAATCGCACATTGCGGAGTACACAGTGTTGTTTCTGGGTTATGAACTTAACCATGAAGGAAAGGGATTGGCTCCTCAGTTCCTGGAGAAGTGCGCGCAGTTGCGCTCTCCGACAACGCTGAAAAAATTACAGTCTTTGCTGGGTTTTTTAAATTTCGGGAGGACATACATTCCGGAATATGCCCAGCGTATCAAGCCTTTATATGCCTTGGTACAACCATCTTTTTCCAAATCATGCTGGCTGCCTGAGCATTCAGCCATTCTGCAGTCCTTGCAGGCTGATATGCTAGCTTCTGACTACTTACAGACTCGTGATAACCAGACCAACCTGGTGATAAGAATTATCCCTGGGACGGTGGGTTTCACGTACCTGACTTTTAATGAAGGGGATACTGTACCTATTGCTTACAAGTCACACTTGTACACTTCGGCTGAACTGCGTTTTTCCACTGTGGAGAAAGTTTTAACGGCTGTGCAGATGGCAATTCTTAAGGAACGTGCCCTGTCGCAGGGAAAGCGCATGTTGGTTGTCACCCCGTGTCCAGCCTTGGAGGCGGTCACGAAAGCCAGTGTGCCTAATTCTAAAGCTTTGCACCCTCGGTGGATTCAGTGGGCTACATCCTTGACATCTCAGGATGTCACGTTTATTTTTGACGCCGCTTTACGGTCGCAGGAGTATTTACAGTATGAATTTGTTCATCCTGCTCCTTTAGCAATGCGGCCGTTGGAGGATTTCCATTGTATCATTTACACGGATGGTTCGGCGCAGGTTGCGCATGGCTCTAAACACGCCTACGTTTCCGCTTGCGCCATTGTGGTCGGTGCCATGGTGAACGATGAGTTCAAGTCCAGTGTTGTGCACACGCAAACGCTAGGGGACTGCACCGCACAGTTGGCAGAGCTTCGTGCTCTTATGCTTGCATTGGAGTACGCTGATCCTTGTGTGACGACTTTAATCGTAAGTGATTCTTACTACTGTGTCCAGTCTTACAATGAGAACTTGTTCTTTTGGATTCAGAATGATTTTCGTGATTCCAAGGGTAGCACAATAAAACATAAAATGATCTGGGTCAGAGTGGCGGAACTTAAAGAGAAACTGCCGCTCGTGTTTGTGATTCATACTCTCGGTCACCAGCGCGTGGGGGTCCACGCTGTTGGCAACTCGCTTGCTGATGAAGCAGCGAAGTCAGCGGTATCAAAATACTTAGTTGCAGCAGTCACGAGGTCCAAAAGCAAAATAGATGATGACATCTTGGCGGCTGTTGCTGCCACGGCGAAGGGAGGTAAATATCCTGCGGGGTTCCCTTCGAAATACACATACCACTTAAGTCCCGATAAGGTTCCTTATGTGAAAATTCCTGAAGTTGGAGAGCGTTTAGTTCCCAACTCGGATCGCAGAGCTTCTCTGATTACAGCGGCTCATGAAGGTGTAGCGTCTGCGCATGCGGGCGTCTCAGCCACTGTATCTCAGCTACAACAGAGGTTCTGGTGGCGGGGACTGTACAAACAGACGCGCGATTATGTCCTTATGTGTGACATTTGTCAGCAGATCAAGCCTTCTACTGCTGCGCGTCCGCCTCAGACACAGTTGTACATCTCTAATAAACCACTTGGATGTGTTTATTTGGATCACTGCGGTCCTTTTTCTTCTGATACTGCGTATAAATACATCTTAGTAGCAGTTGACTCATGCACACGCTTTGTATGGGTATGGCCGCATCGAAGCGCTGATTCGCGAACTGTCATTAAGGATTTGCGTGTCTTTGTGGGAATCTTTGCTTGTGGTACTTTCCATTCGGACCAGGGTCCGGCTTTCGCCTCTAAGGCGTATAAGGATGCTATGGTTTCGTTGGGAGTACAGGTGAAGTTTTCAAGCCCCTACAGGCCTGAGGGCAATTCTGTAGTAGAAAGAATGAACCGCGACTTAAAGCAATCTTTGACAGCCCGTGTTATAGGCACTGGTAGAAACTGGCTGACCCACCTCTATGGCGTGCAGCGTGCGCTTAATAATCTCCCTAGAAGGTCTCTGGGTGGGCGGACCCCATACGAAATGCTCTTTGGTATCAAGATGTACGTCCCTGACCTTGATGGTGCAGACTGCCAGGCCCAGGCCGCGGCCTTTGACGTAGATGAACATTGCAATGTTTTACAGGATCTACAAAAGACCAGAGACAGTCTTGCAAAGGAACACTTGCCCTCCACATCGGATGATGCGTTGCAGATCCCGGTAGTTGGCTGGCTGCCCCAAGTTGGAGAACTGGTTCGAGAGAAGATCGATAACAAGAAAGAGTTTGGTCCCTCATATCGACCGCCGGTTCGAGTCCTTGGAGTGAAGGGCACAAGAACAGTCATTTTACCACCACTTCCAGGTCGTAAAGAAAACAGATTTATTTCTATTGACAATGTCAAGACACACAGGGTGGCCGATTCTTCATAGCATGACACCGGCTGCATCCTGTCCTTCCATGGTGAGGAACTCTGTGCTGGCTATTACATCTGGTACAGATCAGGAGGTGTCCCTCGAGATGCCTGCTTTATCCAGTCCTTTATTAAATACTATTCCTCTTGCTAACATTGATGAGCTGACCTATGCAGATCCTGCTGATTTATCTATGTCCGACCTACATGCCCGTTTGGCTAACCAGTCCAGATTCTCTTTTGACTCTGATTCGGAACTTTCAAAGAAACCATCGACTATTGCAAAATATGCCACGTTGTTTAAAAAACATTTTCTAATTCCACCTTGGACATACGTTTGGCTGATACTATTTTCATTTTATCTTTTTATGTCAATTGGTTTTGTGTTTTATTTTTTCCGCTTGATCGATGGCCATTATGTGATAGAAAGAACAGGAATTCGGTACCTTAATGGAACATTGGCCCCTCTGTCCTCCTCACATTCAGTACACAGACTAAAGAGAGACTTACATTCAGTACAGATTACTGCTTGGCCAGTCCTTGATGGGATTGTGTGGGATGCGGTTAGGTTTCAGATACATGGCCCCACAGAAGTTATTAATGTTCCTAATGTGCTTAGAGTAAACATGGGAGATGTGATTAAGCAAAATGTTCGTTCTGATGACTGGGATCTTCAGGCTGTAGAAGCATTGTTCTCTGATTTGAAATATTATGCGGCCTTTGATGCTGAGGATTTGTACTTAGATTCTGTCAATTATGGTGATTTGTTTTGTTATCAACATTATGGGAATCATTTCTTACACAAGACAAGTTCCAGGAGGGTTCCTGTGAATTACACTCAGTGGGAACATTGCCCTACTCCCTTACAGGGGAGCTCAAGTACATTTCTGGGAAAATACTCTTATTTTACAGATTTTAATCAATCAAATCCTGAATCGTTTTATTTTAAAGTGAACCAGAAATTCATACCCAAAGTTAGACTTACAGATACAAAATTGCTGTATTCAAAGTCCTTTTTAGATAGGTTATCTATGGATGGCTATGAGTTATGGAAGGATGCTATTGACCTTAAATCGGTTTGGGGTACCAAAGATTGGCAGGTACAAGGCACTGAGGCTTTGCATCGTGCATGTCTCATCCCGAATCACATGTTGTTTTTAAATTCTACTGTTTCTCAAACAACGTGTTTTGGATTGGCTACATCTAAAAAATTAAATACCCCTACTATCCCTGACTTAGAAGAATATTCAGGTTGGAGTAATTTCACTACAATATCCATCAATGGGATACAAGCACTTTTGCAGAATTCCTCCTTTAATATTTCCCATTTTGATCCGGAGGGGTGGCTTTTGTGGCAAAGAAGCACTGATGCTTGCCAACGTAGGTTTTTGGGTTTGTCTGAAGGTTTTACACACATCAGGCCGGATCCCAGGTTTGAAGCGGATCACACTGTTACTACTTATTCAGTAGGCAAATTGTGTCAGAACTGGTTACAACATTCCACTTTGGCTGCAGTTAAGCTGCATCTGTCCCAGTTGAATGAAAATATTGACCTAAATGATTTCATAAAAGGCCCAGCTAGGGGTAGATCTAAACGCTTTCTTTATGCTATATACAATGAGATTTGGAAATTTTCACAAGTTGAGGCAGCTAAACGCCTGAGAGCTATTGATCAAGCAAATTTGGAAAAGGTGCTTGCAGTGGTCGATAACAGTATTAACATGCTTTCTTCCAGAATTTACACATTGGATAATATTGTTTCTTCTGTTGTTGATATTGTACATGATGAAGTGTCCACGTTATACCATGGTCAAAATCAATTGCGTTCTGTAATGCAGTTTGCCTGGACTCTACAGACGATTAAGGCTGGTCGAGTTCCCTGGACCTCATTGAACGTTTCATCCCTTTTCGCCCCTTTTAATCTTACTGAAAAACAACGCATGCTTTCAATGCGTGATGCATCATTTTCTATGTTACATATTGAGAAGCTAGAATCCTTGCCTTTTTCTGTTGCTGAAACCACTACTGCCACGTGGCTTATTCATGGTTTAATTACATTACCATTTCCTTTGTATAAATTTACTAACTGTATGCGGTATATTGCTATAGGACGATATGAACCACTAGGCAATGCATTCCTACATGAGGCATGGTCATTACCATACACATACAGATGTCTGAAGGATGGGAAAGAAGTGAGTCTTAATGGTGAGGAATGCACACAGTCACCTGACCATTCATTAATATGCAGACACATTCAGTTACACGGTTCTTGTAATCAGGACCGTCCAAATTTAGCATGTGTTTTAAAAGGCACGCCAGTTCCAGCAGTGGTTCCCACATTTACATTATTAGCTAATGGTAGTTATTTGCTTTTAAACAACGAATTATGTTGTGGTTTATTAATTGGTGTGGCATATGTGGTAACTGTATCAGAGCGTGTAGTGTGCTGCAAGAATGTTCTATACCCACCCACGCATGGTTCTTCAGATGTCTCCATCTGGCCACGGATTCCAACCTTGGAAGCAAAATTCAATGGTTTAAGCAGAATAAGGGCCCTTTTGTCTCAAAAACAAGTGACCCTGAGTTCGGCCCGGGAAACTTATGTCCTTCACATAGCCAACACCCGCACAGAGGTGCAGGCGCTTTTAAATACTGATTTGCCGTTTCATTTCTGCGAGCTGGTACACCAGATATTTAATGCTTCTTCAACGACTGGGCTGGCACATTTTTTCAAGTTAGTCAGCAGTGGCCTCGTGACTACGTTTGAAAAGGTTTTTGGTATCATTCCCACGTTTTTCCACACTATTTTTTCGAGTTTGTTTGGTGGATTACCTGTGTTACTGGCTGTAGCCGCAGGCATTCTGTTGGTGTTTTTCTTCATAAAACATGGATGCCCATCCTGCGCAAGACGCCGTTCAACGCCTCCTGACACTGTGCCGTAATCGGATGCTCAATTACTATGGAACATTGCCGCTTGCAGCATTAAGCACGGCCTATAGATTGTCATTTCGGTTCACCGACTTCACGTGTGTCCAACCTGTGTTTCACTGCCTGAGCTGCGAGTTCGATTGGGCCATTGATTTGTGCCTATGCTTGAGTACTGCTCCTGACGTCGATTTTGATCAGCTAATGCGTCCCGTGGTGGCTCACGAGTTGATCTGTTCTGGCGAGAGAGTTATGGCCTTGGCAGCGATAAATGGAGTTCTGGGCCAATGGGAGATTTCTGCAGCGGCGGATGCCTTTCTGACACACAGCGATCTGGTGAACCCACCGAGTTGTCCTCTGACGTTACAAGAGGATCCGATGCTGGAGGAGCACGTATGTTCTTTCCCATTGCTAAATTGGATTGCTGAACTATTTTCGGATGATGGCGGTGATTTCATGCTGGAGGCTGTGGCAACTTTCTTTGCATATACTTTCCAATCGTGAGATGCCTGGGAGGAATGCTTTGTTGTGAAATATGAGTTTCCCCTCGCTGGATTGGAGGGATGGACTATGTTCAGCTGATGGAGAGTACAATCATGTGATGTCGCTGGGGATAACGTCAATGTGGCACATGACTTTGGAAATCGGATACGTGCCTTGTTTTTTCTCTTCCAAACATTTGAATTGATGAAACCTGGTCCTACGTTTCATATTTTTGAGACCTGGTGGATGACTTTTGGTTCAAAAGTTTTGTTTTTATTTTTAGATTTGAGGCCACTGTAGGCATTCATACATATTCATTCATACATATTTTAGCTCAAGATTATTGAACTTTGCTTTCAATTGTTGTGTCTGATTTAGTATTGCCTTTTCCCTTATGTTTGACGGTGCTCGGACCAATGGGGGGGTGTCATATGGATACTTCATTACATATATTGCGTTAAGTTAGCATGAGTGTATTACATGTTTAAACAGCCGGTTTGCCTTCGGCTTCAGTTTTGCACACGACACATACTTGTTGTTGTAGCTTTCACCCTAGAAGCGGTGAGGTGGTTTATTTGAGAATAATATGTTATTTCTATGCTATCAGCTTTGCCTGGTACACTTGGTACAACTGTCTGCACACTGAGAGCTGCACACTCTAAGATTAACCTAACACAAGGTTGCTGAGAGGCCTGATCCTCGCACCACATGAGACATAACACAAATAATGTTGATGCCAACATTTTGGGCTCTACGCGGGTTTAAGATAGAGTTACACGGAATGAACGAAGACACTTGGTGCTGCGCATGGAGAGAGCTGGTAGCTGTTGATGTGAACTGCTCCTACTGACATTGAGAGGTATGGGGCCGCCCTGCTAAAGCCCGAATGAGACCTTCTTAGATATAAAATAATATACTAGATAGGGTGAGCGAAATATAGGTGATATCGATTACTATAGGTTTTGCATTATAACATGCTAGCACCTTTTGCTTACTATGGATTAGTGACTATGCTGCTGACTCTGATTTTTATAATCTGCATTTTGGTATTATACAAGATACTGCGTTTGAGAACTTTGCATTGAATAATAAATATTTCAAACTTGCACTTGTGTTCTTTGACTCCCAGTTTTGGTTTGAAATGGTTATATAACGAAAGAGTGTTCATGTGTTCCACGATTCCTGAGGTATTCTAAAGATCATGTTCTGGTTTGTCTAAGACATGGATCATTCCATAATGATCCATGAGACACTGTAGCTAGCTAGGTAAGGGGATTTCTGACACTGAGATGAGTTTTGGATCATCCTAACTCACTGAGGTTCTAGATCTCTATGCACAGTTCTGTGGGAGAACGGAAACCCTGCTACACCTGTGCCCCATGGGAAAAATCCAGCACAAACTGCCAAGCCATGTCCTCCCTGGACTGGAAACAAGCATTCTAGGCCCGGTTTGGGGTTTTCAGCCCTCATCAGCCAGGATGGCTTGATTCCAGTGGCATGGAGAGCACGGGACTCACGTCTGAATATACCGGTCCCACTCGGGTGACAAAGAATGATGATAGATTAAACCCAGCTCAGTTGCTTGCAATGTTCAACACTCTGTTCATTATCCCCTTTGGTTTTGCTTCATAAAATATTAACATCTTACCCAGAAATGTAATGAAAAAAAACAGTTAAAGTGAATCTATGTTTATTAAGGAAAACACACTGGAATTGGCCTGTAATGGTTAACTGATCAAACCATAACTTGCATCACAAATGCAGTGATCATAAACTTTTAATATTTCCACCCAATAAAAAAACAGGGCTTACCAACAAAAAACCATAACTATCAAATCATATCCACAAAATGAAATAATACTTTGTCTATAGTCATGTCCTTGTAAGCATTAAGTTGATAAGTAAGGTGACCAGTGATGTCAAATGTGAAGTAACATATCAGACCATGACTGACCACATGAGAACTGCACGGACCTGATTTATGAAGCCCAAGCACTATTACACCACCTGAACGTCACTTTTTTATGTTGAGTGGCACAATGTGACACTGGCATATTTGTAAGGCCACGTAAAGCCACCTTATGTGTCTTTTCATGGATATATATTTATATATATATATATATATATATATATATATATATATATATATATATATATATATATATATATATATATATATATATATATATATATGTGTGTGTGTGCCCCTTTCACGTAAAACTGTGTGAAAGGGGCATTCCATTAGTGTTGCTTGGGGTGTTCCCAGCAACATCCAGGGCTTTTGACACTGCTCCAGAAGTTGTAAGTCTGAGGCAATGCCAAAAAACGTACGGCGTAAGGGAGGCACCAAGAGGAGAAATATCTTTATTTCTCCTAGTTTTTTCTTGTTTTATGTCTGTTGTATTCTGCAGCATACATAGAAAGAGGAAAAAACCTACTGTGATTGTTTTAGTGAAAGAAGGCTTCCCTTCCTGCACAAAAATAATCATCCTCGCAACGCAGACTCCATTGCACCATGGTGCAAAGGTGCCTGTCTTGGCGCACAGCAGCCAATGGCTGCCGGCGCAGGGGAAAAGGACAGGAATGTGCCGTATCTGATAGATGCGCTGCATTAATGCCCTTTTCTTATATATAAGGGCACAGCAGCAGCAAGACCTGCTGTGCTGCTGCCCTACAGCAAAAAATAAATAAATGAGGCCCTGCATATTTATATTAAAATATTCTAGCAGTTTTTAAGTAAAGTCGAATAACAATATTTGGGGAAGTATAGTTTTTGTTACATTTGTATATTTGTTGATTACTATTCAGGTGTGTCTGGATGATGTTGCTGCGCACGGAGCGCTTGCCATCATGCTCATTGTAGAAGCAGCTAGACAAGCTTGTGCCCTCTCCCTGTGTGCGGCGAGCTCATTTCATGCTCTCACCCTGGAGTGTCTGAGCTGTGGGATTCCTTGCAGCACCTAGGTGGATGCCTAGTATCTTATTCCAACCTGTAGCCCTCGTCCTCATGGGAAACTGGCACCTGTGGTGAGGTGATCTTGTAAGTGGTGAGCTTTGGTTCCCCCTTTTGGTGGTGCATGTGGGTGTGCTGGCACATTGGTATGGGGGAGATGACGGAAGGCATCCCACCATAAGGTTATGGTGCAATTTAGTTGAATAAAAACAATTTGATGAAAATTGTGACCAGAATTCTAATGGGCAGACAGAGCCCTTGAGCTATAACCAAGCAAGATGTTAGTAAAATAATGCAGTACTTATGATAGTACTGTATAAATAAAGAACTAAAAACCGCCTTTAAAAAAAATATTTGCTTTATGATATATGGGGGTTAGGTGGCTTTACTTATCACCCAGTGAAGTTAGGTAGCTCAAACAGTCCCTGGATACCGTTAAGAGACCATAACGAACTGTAGTGTGAAGACTTCTGATTATCTTACCATGCACCAGCCTGATTCACCTCATCACCAAGCAAATGTTGTCCATGTATTCACGGTCTGGGAGATCAATACGACAGATGCCTTGGCAGAAACAAAAGCTCCTCTCGAAAGATTCAAGAAAGATTCATGGATTAAAAGGAGGTAGCTGCTAAATTTCCACCCAAGGAACAAGTCACTTGCCAATAGAAACCTATGTAAAGAAAATGATGTCTAAACATTTAATATCCCTGCACCTACTTTGGATCAGAAAAAACCCTCTTCCACCTTAGAAGAAAATACTATTGAACATTTATTTGACTGAGATCAACTAGTGTTGCATGGATTCTGCTCCTATTTATTTATTTATTTGTTTGCAGGTTTTTATAGCGCTATGAATAAACTCCCGGAGGAGTATCTCCGCGCTTATGACAGCCGGCCTATAAAAGCTATAGAGTAGCAGAAATATCTAAAATATGTATTTTGGCTAGATCAGAAGAGGAGGAGGTTCACTAAAATGAGCCAAACAGAAATGTTTTCAGATTCTTTCTGAAACAAAGATGATCGGAACATTGTCTCAATGGTAATGGAAGCATATTCCAACAATTGGGGCCCACCACGGACAAGGCCCTGCCACCTAGCCTGGTTTGACTGATTTTAGGTACATTTAATAGTAGCTGTTCACTGGACCTGAGAGTACGGGCAGGAACATATGGGACACATTTTTTTGTCAAATATGCAGGTCCTAATTCATGAAAGCTTTTATGAATAGTACAGCAGGTCTTGAACTTTACTCGTAAGCGTATGGGCAGCCAATGAAGTTTACGCAGTAAAGGTTTGGAAGGGGATCTGAGGGGAGCATTGAGCACCAACCTGGCTGCGGTGTTCTGCACTACCTGCAGACGATCTAAAACCTCTTCATTTGCTCCTGCTAACAAACCATTGCAGTAATCTAGTCGGCTGATCACTAGAGCCTGCACTAGAGTTCTTCTATGTGAGTCAGGGAGAAATGGGAAAATCCTGCGGAGGAGACCTATCACGTGGAAACATGATCCTACAGTGACATTAACATGCTGTTTCATGGTCAGCTCCGGTTCCAGACGTACCCCCAAACTCTTAATTATTGATTTGGGCTCAGGAACTGGACCCTAATCTGGAGGCCACCAATCAGGGGACCATTGGATCTTAGCTTTACCGAAGAGCATCACTTCAGTCTTCCCAACAATACATTGGAGAAAGTTGGAAGACATCCAACGCGCTACTGCCTTCATCCCATCAGTGAAAGATTGTATGATCTCAGGGGTCAGATGTTTGAAGGGGAAGAGTAGCTGCATATCGTCCGCATAGGACACTGGACAGAAGCCAAAGGATCTAGTTATTTCTGCCAAGGGGGCCACATATGTGTTAAAAAGAGTTGGACTTAAACACGATCCTTGCGGGACCCCCTTGGTGATCTTGACCTCTTCAGATCTGAAATCACCCATGGTGACACATTGGGTGCGGTTGGAGAGGAAGCTTTTAATCCAGTCCAGTGCCCTCCCGCCGATTCCACTCACAGTCAGTCGTTCGATCAGGATGTTGTGGGAAATGGTATCGAACGCTGCCGATAAATCAAGTAGTACCAGGACAACTGAATAACCATTGTCCTGGTACATACGAAGATCGTCCGTTATCGACAGCAAGGCCGTTTTGGTACTGTATTTTGGCCTAAAACCTGACTGTGAGGGATCAAGGCTGTCTGATTGCTCCAGGTAGTTGGAAAGGTGTCTATTGGTGTGCTTCTCAATAATTTTCCCTAAGAAAGGTAAAAGGGAAATCGGCCTAAGGTTGGACATATTAGTCCAAGGAAGGGATGTATTTTTCCTAATTGGCCTAACTAAGGCTTTTTTCCACTGCAGAGGGACATTAGCTGTATTGAGTGAGAGATTCACCAGTCTCTGAATATCAGGACCAAGTGTAGTCTCTAAAGGACCCATGAGCCTGGCAGGAAGTAAATCATCCGGGCTCCCACTTTTGATGTTCGTAAGCAGCTTTTGAACCTCTTGTAAGGTGATTTCAGGGAAATCATTGAATGTATAAGAATTGGTAGGCGCGGTTGGTATTGCAGTTAGATTATCCAGGCCAGTCGTAATAGGGGTAAGTGCCTCTATTTTGTCATAAATGGCATACATTTTTTCAGTGAAAAAGTGTGAGATATTATCACAAAGATGTTGTGATGCCATGTCTGCGCTTTCACAAGCTACCGGTTTTAAAAAAGTGTTAACAATCTGGTAAAGAACTTTGGAATCGTTACCAGCTGCTTCCAACTGAGTGGTCACATGGTTCTTGCGTGCGGATCATATAGATTTATGATATACACTTAAGGCCTTATGATAATTTATTTTATCTTCGTCTAAATGGGATTTCCTCCATGTTTTTTCAGTTTTCCGAGCCCTACGTTTGAGGCTACGTAATTCTTCCGAGAACCAAACCTCTTGTTTCTTTGCTAGTCGTTTTTTAAAAGTTTTTATCGGGGCAATTCGTTGTACCGCATTGTTAATGGCTAAATACCATTTAGAGAGTGCGGAGTTTATATCATCTGTGGGATGGATTGAAGGGGAAATGTATTTTTGTTCCAAATTGGCATTGGTGATTTTGTGCCATTGTCCACGTTTAGATGGGATTTGAACCGGGGGAATAGAACAAACGCCATTCACAGGCATAGAGAATTCAAGCACAAAATGATCTGTCCAGTGATACTGCTTAGGGGCAAAACATTTAATATCACAAAAATTCGATATTATCATATCTAAAGTATGTCCTGCTTGATGAGTAGGTCCAGAGTTACATTGTTTTAGTCCCATTAGGGATAGGTCGGTCAAGAAGGATTGTACCTCATTATTATTTGTTTCCTCACTATGGATGTTAAAATCCCCGAGCAGCAGAAAGTCTTTGTCTGGGCACACGTGAGGGGCTAGTGCTTCCAGTAGCTGTTTAGATATGTTTTTTATGGGGCCTGGGGGGCGATAGACCAAAGCGCCTTTCCTACAGTATTTGGCTGATGAGCCAATTCTGAAAATCATCATTTCCAAAATCGTATTACACCATTGGTCAAGAACCGCAACAAAAATATTATCCTTAAAAACAATAGCTATTCCTCCACCTACTTTTAAAGGTCTATCCATTCTGAGCATCTTATAGCCCACAGGTATACCGAGGGTAATGGCTGGGGTAGAGTGGGGTTTAAGCCATGTCTCTGTTAAAAAACATATGTCAGGTTTATGGGTGGTAATAAGATCCCATACTTCAATATAGTGCTTAGCTAAGGATCTTATATTGCATAATAGGTTCTTTCCTCCCTGAACTTTAACAGTAGAAATATTAGTGATGTGTTGTTGGAGGGATGTATCTTTTTCTATATTAAATTGACAATGGCAGTATCTACATGAAAATGGTCCCTCAGGACTACAATGGTACATTTGCTGGCAGTGAATCGTAAACGAGTCATCACGCAAACCCAACAAGGCCCGCGAAGTGTAAGTTAATCTAGATACCTTATGAGCGTGAGCGGGTTCCGCCATGGCCCCTGGTCCCGTCCAGTCGCGGACAGGCGCAGACGGGCTTCTCTCTGGCACGTCTCAGGCGCTCCGCTGCGCGCGACCGCTGCGCGCTTTCTGTGACGAGAGGGCTAAATACCCTCAGCATGAATCAGCTAGAGCGCTGACCGCTCAATATGGGCGGAAGTGACCTGGCTCTGCCTGACCTGCCCTCCGCTCAACGGCACTGGTTGCCGAGTCGGACCGGGGCGGGCAGGACGGGAGATTGAGCCCAGGCTGTGTTGACAGTGAGATTTTTGCCTTAACACGCGTTTCCACTGTTTAAAGCGCAATACACACAGCAGGTAGTAGCAAGCGTCGTTAAAATCTGGCGCGTTTAAAATTCTATAAAGAAATGCAGTTTTTAAAAATTACATGCTACATAAATCACTTTTACAGTTTGGGGCGTCAGCGGGTCGGGAAGACACTGCCACCGTCCTCCTTACCGCGTTCGCCGACTGTTCCTCGCTGCCTAAATACCCTCAGCGTGCATCAGCTAGAGTGCTGACCGCTCGATATGGGCGGAAGTGACCTGGCTCTGCCTGACCCGCCCTTCGCTCAACGGCACTGGTTGCCGAGTCGGACCGGGGCGGGCAGGACGGGAGATCGAGCCCAGGCTGTGTTGACAGTGAGATTTTTGCCTTAACACGCGTTTCCATTGATTAAAGCGCAATACACACAGCAGGTAGTAGCAAGCGTCGTTAAAATCCGGCACGTTTAAAATTCTATAAAGAAATGCAGTTTTTAAAAATTACATGCTACATAAATCACTTTTACAGTTTGGGGCGTCAGCGGGTCGGGAAGACACTGCCACCGTCCTCCTTACCCAGAAATGTGCATAGAGACTTGGAACGTCAGTGAATTAGGGTGTGCCAAAACTCACCTTAGTTTCCAAAATCCCCTACCAGACTAGCAATTAGTGTCTCATTGGTTCTTACACACCCCAAATGATTAGACAACCCAGAACATGAACTTAGAATACCTCAGGTCACGTGGAACACATGAACACTCTTTTGTCATACTAAAATACCAGTCCAGAACGAGGAGTAAATAAGGACACGAGCAAGTTTGAAATATTTATTTCTAATGCCGTGTTCTCAGGCGCAGTATCTTACCTAATACAAGCAAACATATTATAAGCAACAAGGCTATCAGCATAGTTACTATTCCATAAAATACAAAGGGAGAAAGCATGTTAAAATGCTAAAGGGAAGAAGGCTAAATTACACCTAAGTCTTACCCTCCCTTGCTAATATATTATATTATACCTAAAGAAGGTCTCTTTTGGTTTTAGCAGGGCAGCCCCATGCCTCTGGTCTTAGTAGAAAGAGATCACATCATCTTCTACACCAACTCTCTGCATGTTAATATCCATCAAGTGGGTGTGCATGGCCACAGCTGCATATGTGTTATGTCTAGGACGTGCGCTGATCAGACCGAACAACAACCCATGTGTTGAAATAACCTTGAAGGCCTCGGCACTCACTGTTCAGACATAGCTTACCAAGCAAAGCTGATACTACAGGAAAACATATTATTCTCGTGTGAAGCAAAATATTCTACTAGGCTCAAAGCATTAATAACAATATGTGCCGTGTGCAGAAGCAGCAGAAAGGTAAAATGGCGTAATAAGCTCATGCTAACTTAACACAGTGTGAAGGCAAAGCCTATCTCCATGACACTAGTTATTTTATTGGATTAGGAAGGATACCAATTCTTTTTAACATCTGGCAAAGGCTCATGCTAACTTAACACAGTGTGAAGGCAAAGCCTATCTCCATGACACTAGTTATTTTATTGGATTAGGAAGGATACCAATTCTTTTTAACATCTGGCAAAGGGCCTTTGTTTCTTCCTATCCCCGCGTTGGCACCATTATATGTGTGAATGATTGATAGCTGCTTGAAGAGCTCATAGTCCGCAAATTATTGATAACCATAAGCATTAGTGATTGTAAACAAAAAAAACAAAAAATTCTGATTTATTGAAAGTCATTACCTCCGAGTTGCCTCTGAGTTACCTCAGAGTTACAGCTGGTCAAGTCCTGTATGCCGAAGCGGTAAAAACGTTTCCGACTTCCATTCTGAGAGGCACGTGCTGGATAAACGACAGTGCAGAGCGAGTACAATTACTTCTGATGGTCCAGTTTTTCTGTACATTTCCTGTTGGCCAGCTAGAGTTAAAAAGAAAGGGTAGGCTGGGTCATACTTTCTCTTAACATCATTGGCGGATTTATGCCGCAGTATTCGGAATAATTTCAATGCTGCTCTTCCCTGCAGCATAAAGCGATTACGCCTGCTCATGTAGTTAAGAGTAATTTTGGGGAAACAATCCTACCGCAAGACCATTAAGCGAGAACGAGCTCATGCTGCTGCTTATGTTTTGCCGCAAAATTCATCTTCACGTCTATTTTGTAGGTGAAAGGGCAATTTTGAGCTAAGAAAATAGATGCAAAATGCAAAAGTACACTTCTAGTGTAGTTCCGTGTAACTGTGCAGAATTCTTAGGTAATTCATCATAATTGTGCTACACATAATTACGTGAACTACACACACCCTTACTTAGAATTCACATTTCATTTTTTTAAAAAGGCACTTAGAAAGGCTTGTGGAAATAACAGCAAATGTAAAACCAAGCAGGGTAAAATAGATTCATCTGCCTTTGTTAAACCTTTTACTTCTTGTGTAGTTATGGCCTGGGGCCCAAGGTAACCAGGACTCTAGTGCGCACTACAACAAATTCAAATTCTCCAATAATACTTTTAGATCAATTTTTATCAAATTATTCATGCAAAAGCATCATATGTTCACATAATTTTCAGACATGATTTAGTCCATAAGCAACAATTTACATCTCCTGTTGTGGTTAATCACACTAAAATGATGTGCACGATAAAAAACAATTACAAGGATCAACAAAAAACCCAATGCATTTCGGGGCTTGAGCCCCTTCGTCAGGGGTCTGTTAAAGAGAAAAAGAAAAGAAAAAAGAAGAAAGAAAGGAAACTCCGTTACTCTTAATGCCTGGAAGGACACTGCATTTTTTCATGTTTACACACCTAAACATTTCTTACCACTGGATGTGGGGTTACACGACTCCTTGTTTATGCAGAAATGCGTGTGCATCAATGTGACATCTACAAAGAAAGTATCGCTTTAATGCCTATTTAGTAGGAAGAAGCATAGGTCTATATTTAGTTATCTAACCTAAAGATTCATATACCTGTATAGTCTTTGCCGACCGGGTAACTGTAAAAAATATATATTGATGTACTCGTTACAAGCTGAATTGATTGTGGAGAATATACAACCAGCAAGAAAGCGGGTAACATTGCTCACCTGTATCGAGTATTACCGGTATTTGTTGTGGGAAACCTGCGTGAAATAAAGGAATTCCAGTGCTGAATAAGCTTGACTCGATTTTTTACATGTTTAAATTAACATGATTCTAAGTTGAGGTGAATGAAGAGTACCTGTACGGTTCTTCAGCGGGTTATCAAGATTTCCGATGTTCGCGTTCCACTGTGGGTACAAGGAACGCATTTAGAAAAGGATATTCACGAATCTGTTACTACGGGAGCTGAAATTTGCTAAAAAAAATAGAGCTTATCGCTTTAGAGACTGCGTCTCGTTGTGTATGAGGTCCCGGTTTGAATACGCGGATCACCGCGAACCTAGTTTATAAGTCCTTCATTAGTTACTAGTATGTTAGACAACGGACTAATCCCAGTGGGAGTTTACACGGGCGCCATTATTGAAAGGTAAACTTCGACTTCTGAGCCCCTGAAGTGGCTTCTTGCTCCGTGAATATATTTTAAAAATGGCGCTACTAGGTTTATAAATGGGCTTTTAAAGAATGAAAATAAAGATGAAAATAGAAAGGAACAAAAGACAAGTGAGTTTGATGAATTATAAATCAAACCTAATTTCAACATTGATTCATATAAATTATCCTGCCTATTTACAATCTTGTGTAAGGAAATTTCAATGTCACATTAATGAAACCTTTCTAAACTATATGTGTTTGTGTGATCTAATGGTATGTAGGGTGTGTTGTTTAAATTGAGTTTACATATGTATCACGCTGGGTTAGAGTCCTTCGAGGGTTCTATTTCGAAACTATTTACAAAAAGCAAATCATGTCCATTTTATCATTGAGCCCATATAGGGTCAAGGTTTGTAATTTCTGTATCCAGAAGGCTTCTCTTTGGGAAGGATCTTTGCATTGTCCTGTCCTAATCGTTGGGGTACTAGCTCGATAATTTGGAATCTCAACTGGGCCATGGTGTGTCCTGCGTCCATCCAATACTTTGCCAAAGGTGACGTGCTGCTTTTATTACGAATCCGGCTTTTGTGTTCCGACAATCGTAATTTAAGTTTCCTCTCCGTTTTCCCAACGTACAATAGCCCACATGGACATTTGATTGAATAAACCACATGTTCAGAATTGCAGCTGGTTGTATGTCTCAGTGGGATTTTCTCACCTGTCCGTGGGTGCGATAATGTGCTTCCAAGTATAACATTATTACAGTTTTTGCAATTAAAGCACCGAACCGTGCCTTTATGAGTTTCTTGTTTTTGAATATTTATCTCCTCCCTTTGTGGTTTACTGATCATTTCTTTCAAATTCTGAGCTCGTTTATAAGCAAATAATGGCTTATCTCTGAACAACGATCCAAAATCTTTTTCCACTTGAAGGATCTCCCATCTTTTTTGAATTATTCTCTTAATATCTCTGGAAGCTGTTGAATACTTTGATACAAAAACCATCCTTTTATTATCAATTTTAGTTTTTTTCTGCAGAAGTTCCATCCTTGGGATTGTTTTGATTTTTTCAATCTGTGCCTCTAACAATTTTCTGGGGTATCCCCTGTCCAAGTATTTTTGCTTTTGTTCATCTAAACCTTTTTCGCATTTTGTGTTGTCTGATGATATTCGCTTTATTCTCATAAATTGCGATACTGGTAGATTATTGATTAAACTTGCTGGATGAAAACTGCCATATAGTAAAGCTGTATTCTTGTCAGTGGATTTTTTGTAGAGTCTCATTTGTATTGTGTTATCCACTAACTCTACCATGACATCCAGAAATGGTATTGATGTTGTACTGATGTTATGAGTAAATTGGATTCTTGGATTGGCTAAGTTCAAACTCTTGATGTTTTGCAATAATTCAGAAGAAGACCGTTTCCAAATAATGAAGACATCGTCAATGTACCGTTTGTAGTACACAATTCCTTCTTGCCAAGTACAATCGTTGAGAATGTAATCCAGTTCGAAATTTGCCATGAAGATGTTAGCATAGATACATGCACCTGGAAATCCCATTGCTGTTCCAGTTCAGCAATGGGATTTCCAGGTGCATGTATCTATGCTAACATTTCTGGATGTCATGGTAGAGTTAGTGGATAACACAATACAAACAAGACTCTACAAAAAATCCACTGACAAGAATACAGCTTTACTATATGGCAGTTTTCATCCAGCAAGTTTAATCAATAATCTACCAGTATCGCAATTTAGGAGAATAAAGCGAATATCATCAGACAACACAAAATGCGAAAAAAGTTTAGATGAACAAAAGCAAAAATACTTGGACCGGGGATACCCCAGAAAAATGTTAGAGGCAAAGATTGAAAAAATCAAAACAATCCCAAGGATGGAACTTCCGCAGAAAAAAACAAAAATTGATAATAAAAGGATGGTTTTTGTATCAAAGTATTCAACAGCTTCCAGAGATATTAAGAGAATAATTCAAAAAAGATGGGAGATCCTTCAAGTGGAAAAAGATTTTGGATCGTTGTTCAGAGATAAGCCATTATTTGCTTATAAACAAGCTCAGAATTTGAAAGAAATGATCAGTAAACCACAAAGGGAGGAGATAAATATTCAACAACAGGAAACTCATAAAGGCATGGTTCGGTGCTTTAATTGCAAAAACTGTAATAATGTTATACTTGGAAGCACATTATTTCACCCACGGACAGGTGAGAAAATCCCACTGAGACATACAACCAGCTGCAATTCTGAACATGTGGTTTACTCAATCAAATGCCCATGTGGGCTATTGTACTTTGGGAAAACGGACAGGAAACTTAAATTACGATTGTCGGAACACAAAAGCCGGATTCGTAATAAAAGCAGCACGTCACCTTTGGCAAAGCATTGGATGGATGCAGGACACACCATAGCCCAGTTGAGTTTCCAAATTATCGAGCTAGTACCCCATCGATTAGGACAGGACAATGCAAAGATCCTTCCCCAAAGAGAAGCCTTCTGGATACGGAAATTACAAACCTTGACCCTATATGGGCTCAATGATAAAATGGACATGATTTGCTTTTTGTAAATAGTTTCGAAATAGGAGCCTCGAAGGACTCTAACCCAGCGTGATACATATGTACACTCAATTTAAACAACACACCCTACATACCATCAGATCACACAAACACGTATAGTTTAGAAAGGTTTCATTAATGTGACATTGAAATTTCCTTACACAAGATTGTAAATAGGCAGGATAATTTATATAAATCTATGTTGAAATTAGGTTTGATTTATAATTCATCAAACTCACTTGTCTTTTGTTCCTTTCTATTTTCATCTTTATTTTCATTCTTTAAGAGCCCATTTATAAACCTAGTAGCGTGATTTTTAAAATATATTCATCGAGTAAGAAGCCACTTCAGGGGCTCAGAAGTCGAAGTTTACCTTTCAATAATGGCGCCCGTGTAAACTCCCACTGGGATTAGTCCGTTGTCTAACATACTAGTAACTAATGAAGGACTTATAAACTAGGTTCGCGGTGACCCGCGTATTCAAACCGGGACCTCGTACACAACGAGACGCAGTCTCTAAAGCGGTAATCTCTGTTTTTTTAGCAAATTTCAGCTCGAGTAGTAACAGATTCGTTTGTATCCTTTTCTAAATGCGTTCCTTGTACCCACAGTGGAAGGCAAACATCAGAAATCTTGATAACCCGCTGAAGAACCGTACAGGTACTCTTCATTCACCTCAACTTAGTATCATGTTAATTTAAACTCGTAAAAAATCAAGTCAAGCTTATTCAGCACTCGAATTCCTTTATTTCACGCAGGTTTCCCACAACAAATACCGGTGATACTCGATACAGGTGAGCAATGTAACCCGCTTTCGTGCTGGTTGTATATTCTCCACAATCAATTCAGCTTGTAACGAGTACATCAATATATATTTTTTACAGTTACCCGGTCGGCAAAGACTATACAGGTAAATGAATCTTTAGGTTAGATAACTAAATAGAGACCTATGCTTCTTCCTACTAAATAGGCATTAAAGCGATACTTTCTTTGTAGATGTCACATTGATGCACATGCATTTCTGCATAAACAAGGGGTTGTGTAACCCTACATCCAGTGGTAAGAAATGTTTAGGTGTGTAAACATGAAAAAATACAGTGTCCTTCCAGGCATTAAGAGTAACTGAGTTTCCTTTCTTTCTTCTTTTTTCTTTTCTTTTTCTCTTTAACAGACCCCTGACAAAGGGGCTTAAGCCCCGAAATGCATTGGGTGTTTTGTAGATCCTTGTAATTGTTTTTTATCGTGCACATCATTTTAGTGTGAATAACAACAACAGGAAATGTAAATTGTTGCTTATGGACTAAATCATGTCTGAAAATTATGTGAACATAGGATGCTTTTGCATGAATAATTTGATAAAAATTGATCTAAAAGTGTTATTGGAGAATTTGAATTTGTTGTAGTGCGCACTAGAGTCCTGGTTACCTTGGGTCTCAGGCCATAATTACATTAGATAACTAGTGAGCAGGCACTAATCTAGCGCAGCACACTTACCGTACAAACATATAAAATAAGAGTGATCTCGAGTGCAATACCCGTACTCATTCATTGTTAAACCTTTTACTTCCCCATATCCATGGTGCCTATGGTAAGCAGAGCTGCAGTTATCAAAATAGCAACTCTTCCTAGAATGTTATATGTTCCACGGGCTGACATGTCTCCTTCTAAAAAACATTTCGGTAATTGGACAGTGTCTTGACAACAGGTATTTGGGTTTACTCCCTCCCAAGAGTCAAACTAATCACTATGAAATTCCCATACTAATCTGGTGGCTTGAGAGTCCGCGTTACGGCATTTTATTATCTGACTTTGTAGCTACTGGAGCAGATTTACAAGCCCCTTGCGCCTCTTTTGCGCCGCTGTTGCGTCACTTTTGTGACGCAGCGGCCGCGCAAAAGATGCGCCATGGTGTGGGGTATTTACAACGTGATGCATCTGGGAGATGCATCACGTTGTAAAGCCCTGCGCCATAGGAGGCGTTCCGGTGCAGGGGTGGGGGGTGGGGGGGGGGGCGTTCCTGAGCAGGAACGCCTCCTAAAAGTGGCTGAGTGAAATCTACAAGATTTCACTCAGTCACTTTTAGGCCAATGCTGCATCAAAACCCTGCGCCTGCTTGAAGCAGGCGTAAGGCTTGACGCAGCATTGGACAGATGGGGCACCCCCGAGCCTTGCTGGAGCTGCGTCGGGCTTGCGATGCAACTCCAGCAATGCGCCGCCTTTACGGCACAGATGCGTCATGCATCTGTGCCGTTTTTGCCCCATGGTGCGCCGCATTGTAAATGCGGCGGACCATGGGTGGCGGAGCTGCGGCGCACAATAACTGGTGCATTCCTAGGGATGAGCCAGTTATTGTAAATCTGCTCCACTGTTTCTACCGGAATGGCTTTCTAGAGTTCCCCAGAAGGGAGTAAATAGTGATGGATGCCTGCTACAGCAGGACTGACCTCAAATGTATTTTAAAGGACCCGGCCAGCAGCAGTATGGCGTGACAAACCCGTTCTCCCTAATGTCACAGGTATTTGATTGGACTACACAAACTGCCGTAAAAGACACACCTTCCAGGTCAAGCTCCCATCCCATGGGGATGATGCGAAACTCGCCAGCTCTGTAGTGGAGCCTAAACAGTAGATGACAGGCTAATGGCTACCAAGCAATGGATGACATACAAGAAGAAGCCTACAACATATACAACTGATGAAGCTAAGAGGCGGAGAAAGCAGTGTATTTGATCGATAGTGATAATACAAAAATAATAGAATGTATATTGTATGCTAGGCTGTCTGGAGCAACAAACATCATTTGGGAAGGATTTCCAGGGATATTGGATATTGCCCAAATCAAATACATTAAAGCCACTGCTCACATTTTATAGTGATGTTTATAATGAGCACCCAAATGAAGAACTGACTGTTACATTTAAGTTGGCTAGATCCTCTGAAACATAAGGATAGTGAGTGGATTAGAAAAGAGTATGTATAAGTCATCAAAGCAACTCTATGATAATATCCAGCAGTAAGGGGCACATGCATCAACCTATTTAGGAAGTGCAAACAGTGCGAATCGGTGAATTCGGCCGTTTGCACTTCCTAAATACGTTTTTGGGATGCATCAAACTAT
Organism: Lissotriton vulgaris; assembly: GCF_964263255.1. NCBI lineage: Eukaryota > Metazoa > Chordata > Amphibia > Caudata > Salamandridae > Lissotriton > Lissotriton vulgaris. The sequence goes on from NC_141691.1 coordinate 1,501,643,397, forward strand.
TTTTCAGAACTCACATTTTTTTGCATTTCTAAAAAATGCGAATGCATTTAAGGAATCGCATTTGTGCGATTCCTTAAATGCAATGCATCAATTTTTTAGAAAATGCGAATTCTGAAATTGGAAGTGCAAATTAACACGAGGTTGACCCTCGTGGTAATTTGCGAAAATGTTTAAAAATGCAAAAAAATTCATTTTTTACACTGTCATGTTACAGACACACATGTCCTTAGGACATGTGTGTGTGAAACATGCACTTTCAAATGCATTTCAGGGGTGCAGGGGGGGTCCTTTGGACCCCCCCCTGCACTCTTGGAATGCATCAACAAATTGCGAATTTGGAAATGCCTTCCCATTGACTCCTATGGGCCTTTTGGCCCATAGGAATCAATGGGAATTGCGAAAATGCACTCAGGAATTCGCTACTTATTTGGAATTCGGTAAAAATTGCGATTTTTACAGACTCCCAAATGAAAGGCCAAAAAAATGATGCATACCATTTTGCAATTCCTAATTTGCGATTCGGTATTTTTCGCAAATTAGGAAATGCAAAATGTATGAATGATGCATGTGCCCAATAGTCCCTGGATTTTTGCTTCTATAGTTCTTTTCAAACATCTGCTGTGAATATGATTTTGATAAAGGTATATATCATTATTATTATTATTATTGTGGTTTATATTTCTGCAGTTTAATGTTTTAAAAAGATGGAAAGGGATATTAACTTTCAGGCATAGAGCCCAGTAAAGTGTGTGTAAGTGTACATGTGGTGGAGAAGGTGGGTGTTTTTTGCCTATATTCCACAAGTCTGCCTCACTGAGAATCCAAACGGAGTAGTAGCGATTTTAGCAGAGAAATCCAGATAGATAATGGCGGCAACAGAGAATTGCTTCTCCTATAATGGTTACTGAAAGATATTTTAGTCAAGACAAGTCAAGTCAAGAGATTTATATAGCGCGCTACATACCCAGAGGGTCTCAAGGCGCTTGAAGAAGGGTGGGGAATTACTTCTCGAATATCCACGTTTTAAGTTGCTTTCTGAATGCTAGGTGGTTCTGAGTAAGGCGAAGGTGAGTGGGAAGTGAGTTCCAGGTTTTAGCTGCCAGGTAGGAGAAGGATCTCCCTCCCATGGTGGTTTTGTTGATGCGAGGTACAGTGGCAAGGGCTTGGTTGGAGGATCGTAGCTGGCGGGAGGGGGTGTAGAAGGACAGTCGTGTGTTGAGGCATTCGGGTCCAATTTCGTAAAGTGCTTTGTGTGCGTGGGTTAGGAGACGGAAAGTAATCCTCTTATTGATGGGGAGCCAGTGGAGGTTTTTCAGGTGCCCAGAGATGTGTTCTTTACGCGGGATGTCTAATATGAGCCTAGCTGAAGTGTTCTGGATGCGTTGGAGTTTTTTCTGGAGTTTTGCGGTGGTACCGGCGTATAGGGTGTTTCCGTAGTCCAGGCAGCTCGTGACCAGTGCGTGGGTGACTGTTTTTCTAGTTTCGGTGGGGATCCAACGAAATGTTTTTTTGAGCATGCGAAGAATGTTGAAGCAAGATGAAGAAACGGCGTTGACTTGTCTGTTCATCGAGAGTGAGGAATCTAGGATGACTCCCAGGTTCCGTGCGTGGTCAGTCGGGATGGGTGCTTTTCCAAGGGCCTCCGGCCACCAAGAGTCATCCCAGGCGGAGGGGGAGGTGCCTAGGATGAGGACTTCTGTTTTGTCTGAGTTCAGTTTCAGACGGCTGTGCTTCATCCATTCGGCTACTTCTTTCATTCCTTCCTGCAGGTTGGTTTTGGCAGTGTTAGGGTCTCTGGTGAGAGATAGGATCAGTTGAGTGTCATCGGCGTAGGAGATGATGTTGAGGTTGTGTTGGCGTGCGATGGTCGCGAGGGGGCTCATGTATACGTTGAAGAGGGTGGGGCTGAGTGAAGATCCTTGTGGTACGCCGCAGATGACTTCAGAGGGTCACTTGAACTGTCAAGTGGACAGCCTACGCCGTAAACTTCCTTCCTCGGTTTTGTACCATCTGGCTGTCCTCCTGGTCCAGGTCCTTTGTCTTCAGTTCAGGAAGACGTGAGTTTACCATTTTGCTTCTAATCACAAGGTCCTTCTCCCTCAGTTCTGTTCCAAGGTGGATTGATCTCAAGGCCGGGCGGTAGATGCTCTCTCAATTCCTTGGCCCTTGTTGAAGAGGATGTCTGTTGTCCATATTGCTCCTTCTGTCATTGCCTCATTTCTGTGAATTAAATCTGACGACCTGACTCTTGAACTTTTGATGTTGGAGTCTTTAGGTTTTTCTTCATTGGTGTCTGTGGATATTCAGAGTTCCCATAGTCGTCCTTAAATGTTACAGTAAGCATTGGAGTTCTTTTGTTACTTGGAGTGCCTCTCATGGAGTGGATCCTGTGGTTTGTAATTTAACAACTATTCTTGAATTTCTCAGGGTTGTTTTTTTTAAGAATATTTCCCCTTCTGCTTTGGCTAATCAATCGGCTGCTTTGGTGGGTCAGTTCCTGTGGAGTTTTATGCTTCGTCGTCAAGTCACTTCGGTGAATGTGCCCTCTTAGGATTTGCTGACTGATCTGCAGGGTCTCCAATTATCCTCTTTTGAGCCTTTGTTGGAGGCCGATTTACTGTGGTTGTCTGCTAAGTTGGCCTTCCTGTTGGCCATCATCTCTGTTAGGAGATTGGGTGAGTTGGGGGCCTTGCTTATTTTTTTCCCTATTTGCAGTTCTTGCCTGACAGGGTGGTGTTGAAGCTTGACCCTTTCTACCTAAAGAATCCTCTAAATTTTATTTGCAGCATGAGGTGGTTATTCCTGATATTCCAGTGGAGGAGGGGGCTCTACTTCCTTCTAGTTCGTCAGCAGCCCCTTCAGATTTACCTCCAGTGTACTCAGGGTTTTCTTCTTTCCCCTGCACTGTCTGGGTCCTGTGGTGGTGTGGCTAAGGGTAAGAAGGTGTCTACATTCACCATCAGTCGGTGGGTGTTCTTTGGCACATTGCCAGTTATATAAATCAGAGGGTCTGGCCCCTCCAGCTCAGGTCCAGGGGCGTTCGAATAAGTCAGTATCTGCTTCCTGGGCTGAGGCAGATAGTATTTCTATCCTGGAGATTTGTAGGGGGGCTAGTTGACAGCCCCATCTTACTTTTATCCAGCATTATCGTCTTGATGTCTTACATGCCTCTGTGGACAATGTTGCTGTTGGCGTTATGAACGCAGTTTTGCCTCAATCTGGTTTTTGATTCAACTTTATATACTGCATACATCCTTAGTGGCCTGCTTTTTCATGGTGTTTTAGGTTGTGAGGTCCTCACTTATGTAAGGACTTGGACGAGGAGGACATATGAGGGGTAATGTGTTGTTACTTACTGGTAATCTTCATTACCCCAACTAAGGTCCTCCCCAGCCCATTCCTGTTCCCTGCCTCCCGATATAGTTGTGTCTGGTCTTGGAATTAACAGATATGGCTCTGGGTCAGTAGCGGCTCCTGGAGGGAGTGCTGTGGGGCAGTGCGGGGAGGGGCGGGGGGATAGTAAACTCCGGCATAAGGACAATCGGAGTTACGTAAATAAATAAATAAGTAAAACAAATTAAATTGTGCGCGCTTTAACGCCAAATGTTTTGCAGCGAGTGCAATGTAATTATCAGTCCCATGGGCATAGATATCTTTTTAAAAATGGAAGAAGTATTATTTTATGTATTACTGTTTTGTTATATGAGTTTCATTTTATGGTGTGGTTCTACTTAAGTTTTGGAACTTCACAGAAGCCTTTAGTGAATGAACTACATCTCAAATTATGCACTGTTCATGTACAAGGATATTTCCTCACATTGGCATTTATGTGTGGGTCACAAGTATGAATATGGCGTTTGATATACACATGCTTTCACTATCATGTGCTAAAGGTCAGTGCTTAATATATATTTGGTGTGATGATAAGCATCCTGTAGTATGCTTACTGTGAGAGGTACCTGGCATCTCAGAAGCATCAAAAGTTCTGAAGCTTTCCACTTTCCAACAAGTGCCACAAAGGCATTAGGAGTGTGCAGTGGGGGGCCTCCGCCAGATCCTATGTCCTCAATTTGCCGGGATGCAGCCTTCTCCTTTGTCCTGTATCGTAGGTCATACCATCTTTTTCTAATCTCTTCAGTGGACCTCTGTGTGACTCCCACTGCATTTATCTTTGCCTGGTTTGCCTTCCATATTCTTAATTTTTTGGTAATCAGGGGCAGCAACAGAGGTTTTTCTAAACAGTTCATCATGGAGGGCAACACACTCCTTAGAGCGGAATTGCCCACCCATGTACAGATCTCCCCAAGTGAAATTTTTAAGGCCTGTAAGCATCCTTCGGCAAATTGCTATGCACGTAACTTTCAGTAACAGATTATTCATCAAAGTCATGTTATGGGAGTATAACATCGGGAACTCCAACTTGTGGGCTATTCGCTGCCACGCCACAATGGTGCAGTCCACAGTAGTTGGATCCCGCCCGTGCTCCTTCACCGACGTGAAGAGTTAGGCAGTGGAGGCGTCGGGCCATGTAGCCATCCTCAACTGCCAAGTGAGGCATAAAGGGCAGCGGGTGGAACCAATAGAGCGCGAAGTGCGCCTGTGCACAGTAGTTGTAGAATTCAAAGTTAGCCACATCGTATCCCCCTTGATGATAGGGCAGCATCATTGTGCGCAAGTTGAGGTGTGCCCCCTTCCTGCCCCATATAAGCCTTATGAGTTGTGTCCTACATGTACGGAAGAAAAAACTACCTGGGTGATATGGTGTATTAATAAAGAGGTACAACAGCTTAGGCAATAGCACCATCTTGATCAGTAAGATCCTATCCGCCATAGACAGGGGCAGTCGCAGCCATTTAGTGATGGTGTCAGTAATTTTGTCTATGGCAGTGCAATAGTTCGCTCTCATAAGAGCATCCCTAACCCTGGTGATGTATATGCCCAGGTGCATGAGTTCCTCTGTCTCCCAGACCAGTGGGTAGTCAAGTTGGTGCGGTTTGGTATTGTCAGTATGCGGTAAAACTGCGGAATTGGACCAATTTATTTATAATCCCGATATAGCACCGAATTTGGTGATCTTCCTCAGTATGGGGTTCAAATTATCCTGTGGTCTGTGAATGTATAATATCATATCATCTACATATAGCGAAATGAGCAGTTGCCGGGCCGGATATATCAGTGCCTTGTCATTGTGGTGTTGGCACAGTTTAGCAGCTAGAGGTTCAATTGCTATGGCAAATAAGCCGGGAGACAGGGGGCATCCCTGACGTGTCCCTCTGGAAATGGGAAAGGAGGAGGATCTAGCTCCATTCAGGAGTACCGATGCATCGGGCCGGCAGTACAGGAATTGTATCCATTGGAGGAAGGAAATGGGCATTCCTATACGGCCCAGGACACCCAGCAGGTAGTCCCATTCCAGGGAATCAAACGCTTTGGTAGCGTCGAGAAAGACCGCCACTGCAGTACAGTTGGGGGTCTATATCTTGCAGGACAGCAGCCAGGGTTCTGAGATTGTGCGCCATGGCGCGGCTCGGGATAAATCCCGCCTGGTCAAGTAGTACAAGGCACTGCATTAGCAGATTAAGTCTGGTCGCCAGGACTTTAGCAAGTATTTTCATGTCACAGTTCAATAACGATAAGGGTAGATACGATTCGCAGCATAGCGGGGATTTCCCTGGTTTAAGTAAGGATGTGAGCAGGGCCTCGTGCATGGTTTCTGGCAAACATCCCTCTTCGCGGGCCCTATAGAAGACTTCCCTGAGAATGGGGGCTATTATAGAGGAATATACTTTATAAAATTCTATTGGCAGCCCATCAGACCCAGGGGCGTGACCTAATCTCATTTGCTTGATAGCATCTGTAATTTCATCCAATTCCAGGTCTAGGCTCAGGAATTTCCCCTGTGTGTCTCCTAACCATGCCAATGCAGGATCCTCTAGGTATCCTGTCATGTCAAGGGGGATCCTCTCTGGGAAGAGTATAGGTCGCTATAGAAGTCTCTGAATGTAGTGAGTTGATCAGGGAGGTTCCTGCGTGTGTTGCCCTGCCCATCCTGTATCCCCGTTATGTAGTTGGAGAACTTAGGCGGTTTAATCACGGTTTCCAGAGCCTTCCATGATTGATCTGACAAGGTAGCTGCGTGAGCGCTCTGCGCGCATTTGCTTTAACTTCGTGATTTTTAAACAACTTTGTGTGTAATTTGTCTGTGTACCTGTTTTTAGACAGCGCCCCTCACTTGCACCATAATTGGCCCCCGCACTGCCGTTTTGGCGGATTTGGCTCTGGGGTGGGTGACCTGTCCGTTTTGGCCGCCATTTTGGAGTGGGGTGTGTGGATAGAGGTGTCTCTACCCTCCAGCGCTTCAGTGCGCAGGAGCAGCCTGGGAACACCTACTTAATGCTCCTCCCCTAGCGCAGCGGGATCGCGCAGCGGGCGTGTCCTCGCGTGGCCGGAGTCGTGCCAGAGTCCTGCCCGTCCGCGCTAAGGACGCGCTGGACGTCGCAGAACTCTGGTTAAGGACTATCATTCCATCCTGGTTCCACCATGCTGACCTACTCGCGGGAGTGCCTGTTTGCCATCGGTCAGGTAAGCCGCTGTTGTACCATTCCACCGGTACACCCATTGCGTGGCCCATATCATTGCCCTTGTAATGGGTGGGCTCTTGACTCTCCGCATCCTCTCCCAAGGATTATTTCCTCGGAGTCCCGCCGTATTACAGACACTCCTACTACCCTGAGGATCCTGAATTTAAATGTTAGGTCTGCGCTGAAACACTATCAGAACATCTATGATCTCATTGAGGAGGAAGCTCCAGACGTATTTGCCATGACGGAAACATGGTTACAGGACGCTGATACCGCTATTACCAATCTAGCCTGCCCACCCGGCTATTCTATGTACACCTTGAATAGGCTGTCGAGGGGTGGGGGTATCGCGTTAGTGGTAAAATCTATCTACTCTTGCGTCTGGAGTGCCCTAAACATCTCCGAGTGTGAAAGTGCCATGTTCAAGGTCTCTGTCAGCCCTGAGTTTACCCTGTCCGGGATGGTCGTCTATCGCCCACCCGGCAGCGATGTGGCGTTCAGAAATGCTTTCCCTGATATTGTTGGCCCTTTGGTTGCCGACTGTGCCAACTTCTCTATCATGGGTGACTTAAACCTACATTTCAACACCCTCTCTGGCCTGACAGTGCGCTCCATCTCTTCTGACCTAGAGGCCTTTCAACTTCCCCAGATGGTTTCCCAGCCTACCCATCTGGGGGGGCATATCTTGGATCCCCTGTTTACCAATCTGTTGGGGATGCAAATTACCTCTGTTTCTCCGGTGGAATGGACAGACCACTTCTTAGTGTCCATCCTCTGCCCTGTTTCGGCCACTCCTTCCATCTCTACGGCTAGACGGGTTCAGAAGAGGGCTTGGAAGAAGCTTAGGTTAGAGGACTTTCATCGTCTTCTATTAGAGGAGCCGCTGGGCCCTTTGACGGATGTGGAAAGGGGGTATGACCTCTTCTGTTCATGGATAACTAGGGCCTTGGACTCTCTGATACCTATGGTTTCAACTAAAATCAATCCCAGAGAGTCGAGTCCCTGGTACGATGGCACTCTTCGGGCCCTAAAGGGTGCCTGTAGACGAGCTGAGAGGGCTTGGAGGAAAACCTATGGGGCTGATCTAAAAGCCGCATATGCCAAGTCCGTTAAGCTCTACCATCGAGCCATCTGCCGAGCTCGTGCGGCTTTTTATGCCACCGAATTCCGGAACAGTCCGAATCCGTCAAAAGCTATCTTTAAGGCCGTAAAAGTTCTCACGGTGAAGCGGACTACCTCTACGACCGTCAGCTCCCTTTCCCATTGTGAATCCCTTGCATCTTACTTTTTGGGGAAGGTCCAAGCTATATATAGGACATTCCCTAGCATAGGGTTCACAGAGGAAAGTACTAATGGGGTCCATCATCAGACTACACTGCTTGTTTTCCCCCCCCTCACCTTGGATGGTTTTGACAAACTTGCGCTGCAAGTCAAATCTGGATCTCCATCCGATCCAGTAAGGCCTGCTCTCTACCGAGATCAAGCTTTTATTGGGCGTACAGCCGTATGCTCCCTCGTCAACCTCTCCTTGGAAACGGGAGTTGTTCCATCTAAGTGGAAACAAGCCGTGGTGTCCCCGATTATTAAAAAGCCCACCCTGGACCCATCCAAGCCTGAAAGCTATCGCCCCATCTCGTTGTTACCCTGGCCAGCCAAGATTACTGAGGCCCACGTCAACCTGGCCCTGTCTGAACATCTGACACGGACCAATGCCCTCGATCCCACACAAAACGGATTCCGTGCTGGTCACAGTACGGAAACTGCGTTACTTGTGATGGTGGAACATCTCCGGGCAAGGTTGGATGCTGGTCAAACGGCGGCGCTTATTTTGTTAGATCTTAGCGCCGCCTTTGATACGGTAGACCACAGCATCCTCCTGCGTCGGCTCGAGGAGACTGGCATTGGCGGTCAGGTGCTGCAATGGTTCCGCTCCTTTTTAGATGACCGCTCCTTCTGTGTCGCCATCCCTCCCTTCAAGTCCAATTACCAACCGCTGGCCATGGGGGTTCCGCAAGGGTCCTCGCTGAGTCCCACGTTGTTCAATCTTTACGTGAGACCGCTGGCTGATGTCGCTAGGCAATGGGGCCTTACTTTGGTCTCATATGCCGACGACACTCAGCTGGCGGTTACTCTCAGTGGGGATGCAGAGATTGAGGCCCCCAGGTTTCAGTCCGGACTGAAGGCGGTGGCTAGCTGGCTGACAGGCAACTGCCTTCAGCTAAACGCCACTAAAACAGAGGTGTTGGTCGTCGGGAAGGGAGTGGAGCTGTGGGGTGACCACTGGTGGCCCTCAGAGTTGGGACCTACTCCGATCCCGGTATCGGAGGTGAAAAATCTGGGGGTATGGCTGGATGCGGGCCTCTCCTTTGTTGGCCATACTAAAAGAACCGCGGCCTGTTGTTTTGGTCTCCTGAGGGGCTTGAGACCTGTTCTCAAGTTCTTTGATGCCCCGACCAGGCAGCTGGTGATCCAGGCTACCATCATCTCCCGCCTGGATTACGCCAGCTCTCTCCTGGCTGGGGCTAACCAGGCTGAACTAACCCGCTTACAACGGGTTCAGAATGCTGCGGCAAGGGCGATTGTTGGCCTGCCCAGATTCTGCTCAGTGACAGGTGTCCTTCGCTCCCTACACTGGCTCCCGGTTAGGAAGCGCATCCTCTTCAAGGTTTTGTGCCTTGCTTTTAAAATCTTGAGAGGTACTGGCCCGGAAATCCTGTCGAGTTGTTTGTCTTTTTATGTTCCTGCCCGTAGCCTCCGCTCTCAGGGTCCGGCCCTTGCGGTGGTTCCCAGATTCAGGCTTAGCCGCATGGGAGGCCGCTCGTTTAGGGTAATGGCTGCGACCTTCTGACCTTTCGGAGGGCTATAAAAACCTTCTTGTTTTAGCTGTTTCCTAGTCTCTGTTTTTAGTCTCCCGTTGTGTTACGTGCTACCTTGTCTCTGCGCCAGGACGCTCCTTGGCTGGAGTATCTGTGCGCACAATAAATAGTCGTAACATAACATAACATAACATCTCCCTCACCATACACCCTAGCCATATGTGGTTTACCCTGAAACCGACTCTCTCTGTCAGCCAGGTCTTAATATTCTGTCAGCATGTCACGCATAGTGGCTCTAAGTGCATGTTCATCTGGGTTTGTATTAATGTCAGTTTCCAGCAGTTTGAGTTTCTTTTCAAAATTGTCAATATCAGTACGCAGCGTTTTGAGGATACCACCCCTCTTTGGAAATGCACCTTAAAAGCTCCCCATACTGTGGTAATGCTAGAGACTGATTCCATATTTCGCCCGAAGAATTTGTGTATGTCTTGCTCTATTTCCGCCTTAAATGCGTTGTCCTGTAGATACAAAGGATTGAGGCACCTGGCTCTATATGAAGAGTGTTGTAGTGGGGCCTGCAATTCCACCACGACACGTGAGTGGCCAGAGAACGTGCAAGCTAAATGTACTGCCTGCCGCAGCCAGTGCGCCTTTCCAGCAGATAAGAATACACAATCTAGCCTGGCCCATGAGGTATGGACCGCCGAGTAGTGTGTGCCCTCTTGCCCAGTGGGGTGCATATGCCTCCAAGAATCTAACAAGCAATTGTCTGTTATGAGTTCTTGCAATGTCCTGCATGTGTTAGTCTAGTGTGCGGGGGAAGCATTGGACCTGTCCAGTCGAGGCTGTATTGTCATATTAAAATCTCCCCCCAGATCACATAGGTAGTATGTATTTCCTGAATTTTATTCCATAGCTTCAGGAGAGTGCGGGGTTCATCAGTGTTAGGGCAGTTGTAGTTGGCAAAGGTTACATCATGGGAGTTCAGTCTCCCCCAGAGGAAACAATACCGCCCATCTACATCCGCCTCTGACCCTCCTGGCACAAAGGCCACCCTATGCTTAACCAAAATCGTGACCCCTCAGGTATAGGTATAATAAGATGCAAAGCATCGATGTGAAGCCCAACTCGAGGCAAACAAGGGTGGAGTCGTTGGACATAAGTGTGTCTCCTGCAGCATTGCAACCGCAATTTGGTGCAGATCTAAGTATCCTAACACTTGTCTTTTCTTTCTTGGGTTGTTGAGCCCCCACGGGAGGCGGAGCTTGCGGCTTGGAGGCGGAGCTTTCGGCTCGGAGGTGGGTATTTAGCCATGGCTGAAATCTCCACCTCTGGGTTGGAAGCTCCGCCTCCAAGTCACAAGCTTCGCCTCTGGCCCGGAAGCTCCGCCTCCAGGCCGTAAGCTCCGCCCCAAGCCAGAAACTTCGCCTCCGGGCCGGAATTTACGGCCCGAGTGCGGACGTAAAGTTAGTAGTCTTAAATCTATTCTGTGAATACCGAAAGTAGTAAGTTCATTCTGTGAATCCCGAAAGTAGTAAGTTTAATCTGTGAATCCCAAAAGTAGTAAGTGCATTCTGTGAATACCAAATAGTAGTAAGTTTAGGATTTAGTCTTAAGTTCATTCTGTGAATCGGGCCCATTATTCCCTCCCACCCAGAAAACCTGCATAATGCATCTTTTACTGTACCTTCTAAACGAGTCTGTGGGGGGCACGCCCTCATGGGGAATAAACCAGGGGTACACGACCGCCCACTGCCCTTCATACTTTCACCCACACTTTGTGCCATCTTGCAGCAGACAGTTATGGTGGGACAGGGGCAGATTGCCAAGCAGATTACAGAAATAAAGTCTAATGAACAGTTAAATACATCACCCTCGTGGGCTAATCTTCCAACAGCAAAGCGTCCGGGATAACCCCAGGGAGTTCGGAATGAGCAGGGACATCAGCCAGGGTCTGATATAGTTGAATGAGATCTGGAGCGGTTGTTTAAGATAATCCTCGACCTGCTGCAGGTTCTGTAAAAAATGTTGTTTCCCTTGCTGGGTACAGCATGGCGTAGGGAATTTCCTGAAGCTTTTTCTTGCGTCTGGCGTCCTGTACTGACTGTGTGAAATCCGGGAAGAAGGCTAATGTTGTGTTCTCGTACTGTACTTCGTTCCTTTCGCAGGTCATGCGTAAAACCGCATCTCTGTCCCGATAGTTTAAAAAATCGGGCTATGACCGGTCGCTGTGCTGCTCCCGGAGGGGGGCGAACTGCCAAAGATCTGTGTGCTCGCTCCACAGTGAGATGTGCTGAGAAGGGTTCCCTGCCGAATAAGTCCACCACCAGTTTTTCAATGAAGTCCTCCATGTGGCCTACATTGGTGGATTCCGCAAGGCCCAGGATGCGCACGTTGTTCCTCCGAGAACGCGCTTCCAAATCCTCATTTTTGTCAACTATGACTTGGAGCAGCTTATCCATCTGCGTGAGTTGCCCTTTACTGGTGCTGGCACTGTCTTCAAGGTCAGACACCCTGGTTTCGACTTCCTTAATACGCTGCTCGTGCTGATCTAGTTTATTCACCACAGCTTCCATGCGCAGCTTCATTGTGTCCATTTTGGCGTCTATAGACGTGAGACTGCGCTGCACCCCGATTAGGAGCCCCTTCCAAACTTCTTCCGGTTCTTCCACGGTCTCCGAGTTTGCATGCTCCATTGATTGTGATTTGGGCACTTTGCTTTTTTTGAATGGGATCTTGGATTGCATGGTCTCTGTGCATCCCATTTTGCAAGATTGCAAGCCCAACGGGAAAGAGAGGCTGTAGTTCAATAGTAGTCAATTGACTCCCAGTTGCGAGATAATCAATGCAGTATGTCCATAAATATTGCAAGGCAGATGTCTCTTTCAAGAGAAGTCCCCCCGCTGCAGCTGGGGCATACTCTGAGGCACCCCCACGTTGATCAGAGGCGATCACTGTCTAGAAATGCCGTGTCGCCGCATCCAGGCGGGAGTTACTATCTTGGGCTAACCTGAGCAGTCTTAAGGTTTATTTGCAAAGTCTATAGGCACCCCAGGGAGCATTAGGGTTCGGGACCCCAAGCAATATGGGCAAAGGTCCTTTGGAGCTTGGGCGTGGGTGGGGCTCTTATGGTATGCACATATGTATGGTACCTCGTCTTGCTCTATGCTTCGCACCTCCAATCACAAACTGCGTCTGCCTGCTTCAAAATGGCTGCTGGATCTCAAGATAGCAGCCAATAGGTCTGGATATAACGGCCTGGGGGCCCTGCGTGCGGCATTGCCCACAGTCAATACGGGTGCCAAAGATGCAGGGCAGTGCGTGATCGGAGGTTGCTGCCGAGATGGCGGTTTCCCGCTTAAGTGGTGAGCGCTTTGGCAAGGTGAGATGGCGGTCGGTCTCTTCCGTAACTGCCGCTGGGTCTACCAAGGAGATCCGGGCTCAGGTGATTACCGTGTGTGGACCATGAGGGCAAGGCACCTTACTTAAATGCGGGTCCGGTTCGGGGCAACATCACACAACGGGCCCATCCCCGCCTCTCTCAGCCATGATTTCCTCCGTTGGCGGCCCGAGATCCCCGTAATGTTACAATTTGCTGCCAGTGAATGGTCCCGATGCCGAGGGGTAGGGGGCCTGCCTCCAACTCCGGCTCTCCGTCTCACGTCCCCTGATCCAAGTTCGTGGGGGGCGGCGGAGTGCTCCCGCGGCCGGCAACCACACGAAAACCTGCTTCCCGCCTGCCGCTGAGGCTTCGGTCTTGCCTAGTCGTCACAGCCGCATCTGTGCCTCCTCACCAGGTCTCCACTGCCACTCGAAATGACGGTGGCCCATTCAACTGTAGTCCAGCAGGCTAGGCAGGCATATAAGGTATCCCTGGAATCAGTAGAATCTCAGGCATCTTCCAGTGTGGTCTGTTCTGCTCGAACACAAATAAGGATGGGATTTAAGGATGTTGTTCTGCTCGGCTGGAGCCTCACTTGTGCGCGGCCATCTTGGTTATGCGCCACCTAGCGCCCCCTCCTTGTTGGTGTCTTTACATTACATATACAGCTTCTTTAGGCGTGGATGGCAAGCCTTCAGGGAGATTAAGAGCTGATTTTCAGCAGAACTTCCAATAGCAATCCTTTCCAATGTTCCCTGGTGAACAGCTTCCTGAATGTGATATCATCTAAGTGGGGCATGTTTAGCATTTGCAAGCTGATTCTCTATTTGGGTATCACCATTTGTGATTCCCTGAATAGCAATCATAATAAATAAAAAATTGCTAATGCACCCTTCAAATTTCTTACAGTAAAAATTGTGAATAGCTCACAAATAGATCATCCCTATTCTACTAGTTCATACATATGCCACTTTTTCCTATGTGTTGTCCAAGTACGCATGACATAGTGTGGTGTGTTCTAGTCTTTTACTGGTTATCCCCGATAAGATTGTTGGCCTGGGTTTTAACCCATCTAAGATACTTCTAAGAAACTGAAGAGAGCTACCAAAGCAAAAAACAAAGGATACACATGCTACTATCTTAATATAATAAGTAATGCAATTTTATTTTAAGTTGAGGAGTTTAGCAAAGTTTTTTTGCTGTTTCAAACTGATGAATTCGCCAAATGCTATCAGAAGTGAGAGTAGTGCTGGCCCACAAAGGATTTCAAGTGTGATTTTTTCCAAACATGTGTTGAATTATATAAAAAAAGCAAGGTAATTGGGCAGGTCAAAAGTATTCAATGGATGACAACAAATATCTCATGGAATATGGAGCCCATTTTGGTGTGCAGTTCTGAATACAACAAGTACCACTCTCACACATACAGCACGTACGCTGGTATTACCAGGGGCATAGCTTCAGGGATGTGTGTTTTTGGGTTGTTGCACCACCCTAAAAAATGTATTCTCTGGTACATAGTTTGGTACATGGGATTTCAGCCAGGTATGGTGAAGTGTTTGTCGGATTTCACCAGGGACTCTTGGCATACACACACACAAATATGCACACTCCTTCTCTGTTTTGAATGTCTTCAAAAATGTTGGTTATTTTGCAAAATAGACCCTATCATGTGCCCTACTTGTCACTTAAAGCATTTTACGATTATATGCCAGCGTTCTTGTTGAAGAACCTAAAGCTTCCCTCCTGCCATCTTACTGACCATGCTACCCTGCTGGATATTACAGCTATAGGAACTGTAACTGTGCTCTCATTGCCTTGAGACATAGCTATTGCTTTACATTAGAAAATATTTATCATACAGCACTTAAGCAACATTAGAACATTGGAAACAATGGAGTGCTCCGGGCTGCTAATGGCCAGTAGAAACCTGGAGTTTCAACATTCCAAAATTTGTTCACAGCTATTGCTGTGAATAAAAGGATTTGCAGAGCCCAAGGGGTTTACAGTTCCCTCGGGCTCCATGAGGCTGTTGTTTTACAAATTAGAACATTCTGTCCAATAGCACAAGCAGTCATCTCACTCTTCAACACAATAAGAAAATTGAGCTGGGAAACCCAAGGCTAAAGTGTCAAATGTGGCTTCTACTTGTGGAGAAGTGTGGCTCAATGGTTAGAGTGGCAGATCCTGATGCAGAGGTCTTTCCCAGGATCAGGGTTCAATTTCCGCCTCGGCAGGTCTTGGGCTCAATTTACGGACCTGATAATTCTCGCCTCGGTGCCTATTCTAATCATGGGTCCCACTCTGCAACTCAGAGCAATAGCTTGCTTAATCTCCATAACGGCCCCAGCAGCGCTGGGATGCCTGGCTTCACCTTGGGGGTGCCCAGGAGTGGACATTTCACAGAGAAAAGCCAGGAAGGGTTCAACAGCGGTATGCGTACAGCGCCAGGAAACCTCGGTTGGGGTATAAGTGCGCTTTACAAGTACAAATTCATTTCCTTTCATTACTTCATCATTTGACCTGCCTGTGACGGTCCTTGATAACATCAACAGAATTAAAGAACAGTAATGAGCAGACATAATTAGTTAAGGAGGTGGTAGTGCTAACTGCGGAGGCCAATGCTTATGAAATACTGTGCTTGACATAATCGTTACATTTGATTAAGTCTTTGCCCTGAGGCTAAAGCAACCTGCATCCTTAATGTTGGCAAGGAAGATGCATCCTGAGGTAGTGCATGCAGTGAGAAAACTGATCCTCTGGATCATTTTAAAGGGGAAAGTAATTGCATCCCATAGAAAGTGTTAGTTGAAGTGGTCTGTATTAAATGTGGAATTTCAAACTGAAATTAGATTTTTTTCATTTTTTATATTTTATTTTTTAACATGAGCATTGCAGTAAATACAAACTAGTGAACAATTTCAGGCTTGTGATCATCAGAGATTTCATCTGGGATTTAATTTATAATGTATGAAAACCTCTCCGTGTTTCTGGTGCTTCTGCGGTAGCCACATAATCACGGAGGAGGATACAGCTATTAAGTGCAATCATGTTTGACATTAAATTGGCTGTACGTGGCAGTTTGTTATATATTTTAGCAATGTTTTGTCAATAATCCCAGAAATTCAAATGGCCACAAAGATGATATGTAGGTTGTCAGAGTGAGGTTTTTTGAGTAATCCATAATTTCACAGTGCAGTACAAGTATTTATTCAATAAACCTATCTTTCAGTGGTCACATAAGGCTGCTCTAGGCTATTTACAATACAGATTTTGTGATAGTCTTATGCAAGTAGTTTGCGGTTTTTCATGTTACTGTTTTATAATCTTGAAACATGAACTAATGAGGCTGCATGTGTTACTCATTATAAAAAAAACTCTCACTATTAATTTTGACAGGCAGCTGGCAAGCTGTAACTAGGGAGTATTGTGGGTGTAGGCTTTATTTGAAGCAAGCGGAGTTCACTGAGCATATGATTCTTGAATATACAGAGCTAGTTGAGGAAAGAAGGCCATTTTTCACCACGAGCTATCTATCAGTCTGCTGGCTAATAGCAAGCCCCCTACTTACACACCCCTGGAAACAAAACTAGCACATGCACCAGAGTAAGATGTTTATCTACTGTATTGAGTAAAGTGAATGCATTCATCTAGTGTTTTCACTTTACAATGTATTGTTATGTATTTATAATGTGAGTCTATGTTTCAACTTTTTAAATGTTTTTGAAACTGAGGAACTTGAGAATTTTACAATAAATGTACCATCTATTTATATAGAAATGTGCCTTAACCGCGGCGTTTATTTCGCAGCAGTGCGGGGGTTCCGCAGAGTGAGCGGGTCCGCGTCGGCGGTCGGACGTTCGCAGCACCAGCGAGGTAGTGCTTGCGACGGCCAACGGCCGACGGCAGCAGGGAAGGGGTTAATGTTAACCTGAAAAATGTGTAATAAATTATGTTTTGGGAAATGTGCTTTTATTAAACATGCAAATGTGAAAATGCTGCTTATTTCTGCAGAAAGCTCTCATTTCTATTGTGCTTGCACTGCTAGGCCTCACTATTCTTTTATTCCTTTCTATCCTTTTAAGAATATGAATGCCTTTTGCAAAAGATGATTTAATGTTATAAATGAACTGTAGAACCTGACCTCTTTGTGAAATGTGCTGTTTCCTTAAATTTGTATTTCTCTTTTCTTCATACTATATGATTTCACTGTATTTCATATTGTTTCCTGTGCCATATATTATTAACGAGCAAGCGTATTAATTAAAGAAAATGCTTCCTGTAGCTTAAATTTCTTGATGGAACAGACCAGATTTAAATGTTTCATTTCATAGAGCAGCTAATTTTTACTCAATAGGACACTAAGCAGCTAATAGAGTAGGCTCGAAAAAAAAGGTTCTCATGAGATCCTTTGTAGATGTTTCTTTTTGTAATAGGCTGTAGCCACAGTTCAGTGACTTCATAATAACATGGATGTTTACCGTGGGAATCGAGGATGAAGATGACGGACAGTCGGAGGACCTTCCTCCATTGGACTTTGATGCTATATTCACCTGTTTTTGCAACATGTTCTGTATTCCTAGCTAGAGAGTCAAGACATTCTATGCACTCCTACCCTGCCATGGCCCTTACCACTTTATGGTGCTAGCTCGAATTACCATAAGCTATTGCTAACTGTGATATTCTTTGCTCATTCCTGATTTACGTGAGAATACTTTCTATCCCTGTGACAATCATAGCTATTATTGTGGTTCTTCCCCTCTACCTGTCTTAACAGTTGCTACTGGTGAACTTAGTTGAGACTCCAGAACTTTCCTTTATGGAAAGTTCTACCGTTCTTCCTTATATGACTTTGCTCCAGAATTTATTTGCTCTTTTCCAAAATGAACTGTTTGCAGCTTCTTGTTAGAATAGGCTATGTTCTTTAGTTTAGAATAGGGACTAAATTCTGAATGGAACATGCTGTTTTTTTCTATGTGTGTTCAAACAAATTTTTTTTCTTGATATTTTCTGTTATTTTGATCTATTTGAATATTCTGAATAAAGGGAATAGAAATACCCACTAATCCATTAAAGAGAAAAAAACTTTTAAAACTTCACCAAACCTCTCATTATTTGCTGAACATCAAATGCAAATAATGATGTCTATGTTGTGTGATGCTCCATTCTGATATGGTGGCAAAGGTTCATTGACTTAGCAAGGTGTGGAAATTCCAGGTTCTCTAACTAAGTTTTAAGGTGACGTTACTTGTGGGAATTTTTATACAATTTCCACGTTTGCAGATACTAGATACAAGTTTTCACCCATGTACTCCTGTATCATTTTTTTGATTATCAATTTTGACCAAGGATTTCATTAAGTCTCTTTCACATCAATAATTGCTGATTTTCCTAGATGTTTTGTTAGCTTAACGAAAGGAAGGAAATACTACTACTGGTTTTAATGCTGGTGGGCTTTGTAAACTTTGGGTTGTAACAGAGAGAGTGAGCTGCTGATATTGGTGGTAGTAGCTGCTGTAGCGTCAGTGTAATGCTGCTGGTACCACTATTCAGAAAAGGGGGTGGTGATGGACAGAGTATCTGAATTAAGCAGAACACTCCTACCCAGTCCAAAGATCAGGGCTTGATCCATCACTGTTTTTTAGCTCACTGCACCATCCCAGCTCAGAACCTGGCTACATACAAATTAGTCTGTCCCTGGCCCAGTGCATCATGGGAACAGGGCAGACCAAACTACCAAGCCAATTCTTTTACTGGAAAGGAAACAAGCTTCCGGGGACCGGTTTCTGGCATTTCAGCCGTCTTCGGCCTGGCTTGCTTGAATCCTGATGGTGCAGTGAGCAAGGGACTCACATCTGAGTATACCCTTCCACGCTTATGGTGGACAAAACGATTCAGAGAAGGGGGTGGTGATGGACAGAGTATCTGAATTAAGCAGAACACTCCTACCCAGTCCAAAGATCAGGGCTTGATCCATCACTGTTTTTAAGCTCACTGCACCACCCCAGCTCCGAACCTGGCTACATACAAATGAGTCTGTCCCTGGCCCAGTGCATCATGGGAACAGGGCAGACCAAACTACCAAGCCAATTCTTTTACTGGAAAGGAAACAAGCTTCCGGGGACCGGTTTCTGGCATTTTAGCCGTCTTCGGCCCGGCTTGCTTGAATCCTGATGGTGCAGTGAGCAAGGGACTCACATCTGAGTATACCCTTCCACGCTTATGGTGGACAAAACGATTCAGAAAAGGGGGTGGTGATGGACAGAGTATCTGAATTAAGCAGAACACTCCTACCCAGTCCAAAGATCAGGGCTTGATCCATCACTGTTTTTTTAGCTCACTGCACCATCCCAGCTCAGAACCTGGCTACATGCAAATTAGTCTGTCCCTGGCCCAGTGCAACATGGGAACAGGGCAGACCAAACTACCAAGCCAATTCTTTTACTGGAAAGGAAACAAGCTTCCGGGGACCGGTTTCAGGCAAATTAATAACTGCAGTTACACTTATTGGATTTGTGTCATTTTGGTGTCAAACAATTTATTAAAATTAACTCTATTTGTCTAAATTGGTGTAGGATTGTTCTTGTGTAGTGTTTTAATGTATCACTGTTTGTGTACTGCAGAAATACTTAACACATTGCCTCTAACTTAGGCCTGAGTGTTTTGTGCCAATCAATCAGAGGATTAAGCAAAGGTTAATTTAGTGACTTTTTTGGTTCACCTTGACAAGGACTGTGGGTGTTGCTTGAGCAGAGTTAGCACCCCACTCAACCACTAACCCAGTTTCTCACATCTCCCTTCTAGCAAGGCACAGATAATGTTTCTGTCATTGTCAGTGGCAATGTATACCACCCAGAGAAACCTATGTTGGAGCCATTCATTCTTCCAGGATGTTGGCAGCTTTGTAAGCATTCCACAAGCAAAACACTGCACTTGTTGCATGGTAAAGAAAGACTTCCATGGAAGAACTGGGAATGTTTGGCCATCAGTCAAGCTTTCTAAAATGACCCAGTGAACACCAACACACGAGTAATTTGTAACCTGACCACTGTTCCACATTTCTGTTATCAGGTGGATGGTGTGTATGACTCTCTCATTCAGTGCACTCTTAACAAAATTTACAGGCATGTGGGACAGTGACCATGGAGATTTAGTAACAGCGTCAAACTTGTATTTCATAAAAAATGTAGGAACCTCTCATTCCACCAAAGAAAACAGTAGAATGTCATGCTCTAGTATTTCAGCAAGCCTCCCATTGCAAAAAACAGACATCTGGATCATTTCAGTCATACATTTTTCCTGGTTGAAAAGAGCCTTGTTAGTGACTTGTTTTTTGCTGGTAACCCAAGGAACTTGAACTGAAGGTGCAGTGCCTGAAAATGAAACAACAGATGTGACATCCTTGTTCCATGTAGAGGTTGTTGGTGAATACAAACTGGGCCTGATTATCAATGGCAAGTTATGTTTTTGAGTATGTTTGCACTCCGTAGTATGTTTACTACGTTCCATATTCACAAACACTGAGTGTAAACTTAGTACAAAAGTGTAACCAGAAGGTGCTTACATTATATAGTAAAAATTGTAGGGGACATAGATCTCCAATTAAAAACAAAATTTGATGGTTGATGAAAAAACAAAACTCCTACATTTCACTAAATAAGATACGCTAGACCTGGGCTCGACTTGACTATGAAAATGAGCTCATAAGTAGCTTTTGCTAAGTCCTAATGGGGGCTTTTTGCTCACACACCCCCTAACATTAGGAGATGCAGTTGATTTGACTCCAAAATCAGACCCTTGCACCAGTATCCATGAATTTTGTCAGCAATCAGTTCTGCTTACTATGCCAGCCTACATATCAGATATAAGACCCAGACGGAAAACGTTCTGTTGTAGCTTGGGATATTACGGATTTAGGGTAAGAGGTCTGGTGACCGTCCTTGCGGCGTAGATGTAGGAGGCCACCTGAATAAAAAAGGATTTTGGAGACAGTGTGAAGGCATGGAATAGTAGCAGCCTTGAAGCGCTTGGTATTATGAGTCATAAAGAAGGTACGCAGATACATCTTTCTTGCCTGCAATGAGGGGGTGCATGGTAACATGAAGAGTGCAGTGGTTTCTTCGCCTCCTTGCTTGCGGTTGCAAACAACTAAACCCCTTGTTCTGTCTAGCCAATTATTGGAATAGGACATTACAGGTAATGTACCTAATCTAAACATTATGAAAAATATGTTTTTTATTCTGGAAATCTTTGGTCATATAACATTCCTAAGAAGGGAAAGATTTAGAATCCTGAAGACAGTTGCCCCTCACCGATGCACTATTACATGCCCAGAATTTCTCTTTAACTGTGCACAATCAAGGGGCATCGACTCAGGAGTGGTCCAAAATTCAAGGCAATCAAAGGCCACATGCAGTATTGTTGTACCAGGGTTTAGATTATTTGTTGCTTATCCAGAGCTTGGGCAGGATTTGTAAGTAGCTCATCAATTTAGGTGTAATCTTTATTAGATCATTGGAAAGTTTGAGTGCTCCATTGAAGACAGAAATGTTCCAGGCTTCTAATGGCTGGAAGAAGCTCAGAACATCAACATTTCAATGTTTGTTCACAGCTGTTTCTGTGAAAAAAGGCCTCACGAAGCGCGAGGGAATTTCCACCCTCCTCGAGCTCCGTGAAGCCTTTGTTTTACAAACTACAACATTCTGCTCTCTAAGGGAGGAATGTACTAATAGTCTTAGTTCTCTCCATAGCGGGCTCTGTCGGCCATTAAAGGCCCGCTCCCTTGTCAAAGGCCTTCGCCTTCGTCTCCGGACATTAATGCTAGAGCGGGCCTGTATGTCTGGCTTTAAGGCTATATTTGGGTTCAATTCAAAATTTGTTTGAGTACTAAATGCAGGTCTACAGATGCCATGCCCAGCTCCAACCTGAGCAAGTAATGTGTATCTGTTATACCTGTTTCTCAGCCAGTGTGAATATGCTGTGGAATGTTGGTGTGCATGGTGATGTAATGGAATGTTAGGATGCCTGGATGGGGCGTGTCAGTTGGAATAAGGGGGGATGCTCCTTGTGTGGCTTTCTTCTTACCATCTTACTTAATAAATCTACTTACCAAACAACATGGAACTGGACCTGCTTCTTTCTACCACATATTTTGGTGACAATTTATAAAAGAACCTGCATGAGAGAACTATTTGGAACTTGAGTCTCACTGAAACTAGATTTTCTCGTAGCCAGAATGAATAACTCCAGTCATAAACTAAACACATCTTGTGTTACAGCTTTCTGGCAGCCCTGAGCCCCACCAGTGACGTAAAGACTGGTTGGCCCCAACCTGGGCGTGCCTGTCTCTGCTGTGTCTTTCTCCTCTTTGTGGAACCGAGCTGTTGTCTGAAGCTTTTGTAATTCAAGCTGTCCCTCTTCTGGCTTTTTACCGGTTTGTTCCAACCACATTTTGAGATATCTTGCTCCACCTTTGTGTATGGTTTTAGGTCACAGGTTTGTGATCAGCGTGCAGCCTGTGTTTGCGGCACTGGTTAGTCTCATTTTCTTCCCTAGAGAGTTTTGCCAGTGTCCCCCCAGTCTTTGAAATAAAGAGCTACTAGTAAGAGAAGTCCTCAGTGTCTGTGTCAGGAACTTCAACAGTAAGAGCTGTTCCCAGAGCCTTTCTCGCATGTGTAACTAGGAAAGGGAGCCTGTTCCCTGAGTCTGTGTCAAGGAGAGTAATGAGTGAAAGGGGTCCTTGGAGTCTATGTCTTAATGTACGTCTTGGAAGAGGAGCCCCAGAGGTGCCTGTCAAGACATGTGGTTAGGATGAGGAGTTTCCTCAGTTTCTGTGGGGTAGAGAGACTTGAAAGGTGCAACCAGGAGGACGAGTTTCTTCACCCGCCTACGTGTTTCTCTGAACCGGCAGGGTGACGTAAAGTGCTGTGTTTGGTGCTACTAAGGTAATCCCTTCTCCTGACTAGACTTTCTACTGTTGCCATGTTTTCCTTAAAAAATGTACATTTGAAAGCTCACCAGTCTTCAACTGCCTTTTGTGTGGGTGAGCCCTGTCTCCGGCAGCTCGTGGTGCATTGAGGAGCTTTTACATTGTACAGCTCAGGCTCGACTGGAGCCACCCGGCACTCCACATGTGTACATGCCGCCAATATGACTCCTTCACTGTGCGGGTCCCATGGAAAAAGGCTGTTTGGTGGAGCTGAGTTCTCACGTTCACGAGCACATGAGTGTTTTTACCGCGTATGAGCAACTCCTCATCTTCCCACCTGGAAGTCACCAGTACTCGATTCACGTTGCTGTTCTGCTCTTGGTGTGGTGAGCCTTTGATCCAACCCAGTGAGTACTGAGCATTTTTATTGGGGAGTTGCTTTGATGTTTCCTCCTCCTTCTTCAGCTTAGCTCCTGGGACATTTCTGCAGTCGAACTTACATTTTGCCTTGGGACAATTGCTAGCACCTGTTACTGTGGAACATTTTGTGGAACATACTTTTAGTCCAGAATTCCAACACACTCGGGGTGAGAGGTTACTCACCGGAGGTTGCCACTTGCCCTTGGTCAGTGTTATATGTTCTTAAGTACTTTGCCTTGCTTTGCCGTACAGTGGTTGTGTCTATTTTTGTTGATGTCGGATTGTCTAAGGTTCAATGCTTTTCTGTTGGCTTTCTCCTAAGATTCACAGAGGTCTTGAGAGTGCTCTGTGTGTGCAGATTGAGTTGTGTTCTCGTAATACGCAGCCATGGTTTTGAAGTGTCTTTCTTCATGGGTATATGTAACATCTTTTTCTTTTGATGGTGTGCAGTGAGATGATCGTTGGGGAGTATGTCTCCTGGCGTGTTGGGTAGTGCAGTAATACCACCCACTTTTCTGATTGTTTTGTTGTCTCCCACTCATTTGTGGTTATGGAATGATGCAGAAATAGCCTTCTACTTAGATTATGTTTCCACCCTTACTAGGGAGATAGGAAGTTGGAAGCCAAATGTAGTACTGGGATTGAATTTGATTTTTTCGTGTTTGGTGTGGTGTTTTGTTCCACACTTACTGCCCTTACTTCGGGTTTGGGTGAAGGGCTGAGTTGAAGCCAGATTGTTGAAGAGTGTTTTTCCTAGTGATTGCTGTTTTCCCTTACTAATTTATTGGGTGTAGAGTTGTGCACTTTTACATGTTCCGCGTGGAGCGTCTTTCCACACTTACCACCCTAAAATTGGGTTTGAGTCTAGGGCAATTTTCATGTCATATGTTTCGTGCGGAGTCGTGTTCCACATGTACCATCCTTTCTACAGGTAGGGATGGAGGGCAGCGTTTATGCCGTTTATTTGGTGCAAAATGATTTTCCACAAATTTCTATCTTTTTTTTTTCAATTACTCTTGTTTGCATGGTTCCCAACCGCGCCTCATAGTTAGTATCCTCCGTACCACTATCTTGTTGGCCTGTTCAGCCTGCGTGTTTTTGGTATCTAGGTTTGGTTGGTGTTTTGCGGTGTGGTAGTGTGCGCGTTTTCTTGGTTTGGTAAAAAGGGAGATGATGTGTGTATATCCCTTTTATTTTCCTTATTTTATCATTTGTTGTACACATGCATGAAATGTTACCATCTTTTATCTGCATGCTTTCACATTAGCACTGTGCTACAATGATTATTTTCTTGCATTTGTTCTGATGTCTTTGTGTTGCATGTAATAGTTTGATTGTCATCCTTTGCATGCACTATATTAATGTTATTCTTTCTAGGGCTTCTTTGTCATTTGTATAAAGAGAAGGAGATGTGTTATACCTGCTGTTCAGCCAGTGTGAATGTGCTTGTGGAATGTTGGTGTGCATGGTGATGTAATGGCATGTTAGGATGCCTGAATGTGGAGTGTCTATTGGAGTATGGGCTGAGCAGCAGGAACGCTGCTCCTGGTGGGGCTCTCTTCTTACCATTGATGGAGCAAGTTTTCCTCGTAAAGAAACTTGCTTGGATTCAACCCTCTCAAAACGGATGTTGCTGGAGTCCGGGCGGGAGGCGGGGCGGGCCGGGGGGGGACGTCAGGGAGTCGGCGGGTGCACCGCTCAACAACATGCTGCCCCAGCCACCTTCTGCCCCGGGGTAAAATTGCAGCCCCCAGCCCCCTTCTACCCCAGGCAATGCTGGGGCGGGCTGCTAGTACACTAATAAACATGTTTTGTATTACTAATAATGCACCACACGACCTTTCTAGTATCCAGGGGAAACAAAAAATACAAAAAAGAAACAAACTCAAAATACACATCACAGGATTGTCTATGCTGTTTAGCTTTATATTATTTTGTTTCAGCTACTCATCATTTTTCGAGTAAGCGCACCCCATTTCTTTCCCGGGATCAAGTAACAAGTTGGTGCCTGTCTGCGAGAGCAGGGGGAGTACATAGCCATCCTCGTGAATCATTCCATTTACCCCAGACCCTGACCCATTTCCTAGGACACTCTCTATTAATATGTACTGATTTTTCTGTTACCATGTTTTTGTCCATATATTTTTCCCATTCAGTGAGGCTCGGCGAAAAAAGTTAAGATTTTTAGCGCAAATATTAAAAAGACAACCTCATGGGTGGAGTAAAGAGCTAATAGGGGGAGCAGCTAGGGTCGAAGAATAGAAGGGCATTGCATGAGCTAGAGAGCAACATGGTGGTGGACAGAAGAGCTTACAGAAAGAGAAGAACTTGTAGCTTGGGGTGGGGAGCATAGAAGAGAGCAAGAACTTAAAAGTAACAGCAACACAGAGAGCCAGAGAGAAGCACGTGGAGCTGAGAACATGTTATGTTGTTATGTTAATATTTTATTAAGCGCAAACAGCTGCCCCAGCAACGAGGCGTCCCGGCGCTGGACCATAACAGAAACATGGAGCAGGGAGTGTCAAGTGGAGAAGTACACAAGAAAGAAGCAAGTAGTGTGAGGGGTGGGCATTTTTGGGGGTAGCGCACGGGGAAAGATGGAGAGACCTGGAGGACACATACATTCTAATGGAGAGCTTAAGTGAAAAGAAAAAGTAATTCCCTAGAAGTAAGCAGTGGATGGATAGAAACAAGCCAATCAGAGAGATGGTAAAGAGGCCATGCTCCAGGAGAGGGACAGACACCAGACAGACATGCTGGGGCAAGGTAAGTCATCATGTAAGAGTGATGCAAATGAGAGTGACAATAAAGCTAACAAATGGCAAGCAATGCCTGGACTGTAAAGCCATGTAAGAAGCATCCCACATAATGCATGTGTGGTGTGTACTGCCGCATACATGTAATGAGTGGATTGTTAAAAAAAATCATTATCCCTTTTTATTGCCTACTTCAAGGAGGCAGTATTTTTTTGATTCCATGTCTGGTCTGCCTATCTTTGTAGAGCTGGTTTTTGTGTCCAAAACTGAAGGGTACATACAGAGAATTTAGAGTCTGATGTTGGCAAGCTTCAAACTCAGTCAAAGGAACAAGATGGCATTATTAAAGACTTAATGTCTAAAATTGAAGACCAGGAAAACCGAGCCAGAAGAAATAATTTGCGCTTTCTCAGGATTCCTTAAGGAACAGAAGGAAGAGATCCAAGGGGCTTTATGTCCGACCTTTTAATATCCTCATTCCAGGAACTCAAATCTTGGGAAATTGACAGTGAAATTCATCGGGCCCATCGTTTATGTTTGACTTTACCGAAACGCTCTGACAAACCATCCCAATATCCTAGGGCTATGCTGGTCCACTTCGGAAACTTCTTACTTCGTGAAGCTATCTATGACCTGGCTAGGCCTACGACAAAAAGAGAACACAAGGGATTTATGTTCTTTGCCAGGCCGAACGCAGATGGCGTATGCGACAACTTTTCAATCCCTTCGAAAAACTTGGAGCAACAGTGTTCTTATAAAACCCAGCGCATATAAAAATTAGCTTCAGAGGAACAACGAGAAGTTTCACAAGTGAAATCCAGGCAGAGAGTTACCTAAAGGAAATCTCTGTGTCCGTGAAACAAAATAATGGCAAATAGAAAATAATGGAAAAATAAAAGAGAAAGGGAAAAAAGAAACCCATGTAAATCAAAATTGGGAAGGAAAGACCTAAAGACTTTGACACTGCGGCACATATAAGTGAACTGTCCAGTACCAAGAAACTTGCTAAATAGTATGGGTCACAGCCTGTTGAAGAGGATGGGGGGAATTGGATTCTGTTTGTTAATCAATTATGATTTGAATTTTTTTAGACGTGTCAAAAGAATGTCTAGCAAAATGGCTGAGTAGGAACAAACGAGTATCCATCGCCCTCCAGTCGATATGTTTATATGACCAGCACACGGGGCTAGCCGAAGCGTACTGACTATACGGACGCCCATACCTGGGTACCCAGGGACCCAGGATGCCTCATAGGGTGGTAAGAGGAGGGTGGGGGGTTAAGGGGGAGGAAGAGAGGGAAGGGAGAGAAAGGGGGGGAGACCAAGGGAGTACACTCACTAAAGAGATTAGCTGTAGGGTCCTGGAAAGAGCAAATTCACAAAAAGGATTTAAAAAGCAGATACACACTCAAGAAAACAGATGTAGGATCTGGAAGAAGTCTAATATATTATTTAGATTCAATTTTCAAGGGCCAAAAGAGGTACATAAAATAATAATAGAAATACAATAATGTTGTGGAGTATAATTCAAAGAAAGACTTATAAGAGGGATGGCTAGATTAAGAATTGTATCACTAAACATTTGTGGACTTAATGATTTAAAAAAGAGGCAAACTGTAGCTGAAGGATTACTCGCTATGGAGGCTAATATAATCTGCTTACAGGAGACACATATAGAGGGGGGACAACAACATTTGTTAAAATCCTTAGGGTTCCAACTGGTAACCACTTCCACTCAGGGAACGCGCACAAAGGGAGTAGCCATTCTTGCAAAGGGAGGCGGGTTACAATTCAACCGATCGCTGGCAGACAAATTTGGGAGATGGGCTATGACAGAGTGCAGCTACAATAATGGGAAAAACACGGTGACCTTATGTACAGTTTATGGGAATGTTGGGGATGAGAATAGAACTAAGAATTTTTTACCTGCGCACACCCTTCTGTATACTGAACTACTCTTTTGATGAACAAAGTTTAAACTGTGTGTGTGTGCTGTTTGGTTGGAAGGCAGCCAGCCCTAATCAATGATCAACATCTGGTGAAAACTCCACTAGTATGCCAAACGCACTACATGGAATAAAGTATAACAATGATAAAAAATTGCTTAATCCATTGACGGTAAACCAAGTATTTACTCAGAGAATCTTTTTGCGAAAGATGATCTTGTATTATTTCAGTCTATGCATTTTCATTACAAATTCAAAAAAACGCAAATTTATACATGATAATAGGTAAATCAAGTACAAAAACAGTGTTGTTTAACGATTATAAAAACGTTATCACACAATTGTTGTGTTGGATTGATCATGGATAGATAATGAACAAACTTGTAGTTAAGGAACGCAACTTAAAGAAAAAGGCCCAATGCATTTCGGGAGGATCCCTTCTTCAGGGGCACTGAAAAAAATGAAACATTGTATCAACATTCTATATTTTCATCATATACTATTCATAGCTCAAAAGAACTCACTTATGAACACTTTGTAAACAGGCAGTTCAAGATTCGAAAATTGATGGGAAGAAACAACTGGACAAGCTTATGATTTATGAGCTTATAATTGAGGTCAAAAGTGCAATGGGAATATGAGACAAAAGGACATAGGAAGTAGGACTACCACCTGATAAAATACCATGAAAATTGGAAGATTGGAGGACACTTCCACCACCTTGAATGTGAAATCTACCCTAAGAAATGAGCAATCAAGTGCTTTTTTACCAAGACTGATAGACACCACTGTGTAGTTAAAAGGAAGACAACAATCCCTGTCTACAATTGTACTCACTTATAATTCACAAATGTACAAAAACCTTGTAAAGTGTGATATGGACAGGAGGCCGCTGGGCGTAGCAGCTCTGCTAATACAAACAAACAAAGAGACCGAGTCGCTAATTAGAAATCATAGTAACTGACCCCAAGGAAGGGCTTGTATCATTGAACTAATGAATATGCCAGTGCACTTACTGTGATAAACAGATCAAGATTACAAATGTGCGATAAATCCGTATTCTCAATATCAAGTTTTGTCAACTCTGTGGCCGAGACGAGAGGACTTGACTTTCTGATTCTTCTAAAATAAGCTGCGCTCAAAAATAATGTAAGAATTCTTTAGTAAGCGCAATCTGCTAAGAAGTAAACGGTTGCACTATTGAAATATATCTTAGAAACATGTTCTAGATCTTAAGCATCAAAACA
Source organism: Lissotriton vulgaris (assembly GCF_964263255.1). NCBI lineage: Eukaryota > Metazoa > Chordata > Amphibia > Caudata > Salamandridae > Lissotriton > Lissotriton vulgaris. The sequence goes on from NC_141691.1 coordinate 1,501,672,472, forward strand.
TGCGTTGCTTGGACCCAAGCTTCACATTCACATAGCACTCAGAGATTTTCTTCATTCAATGTAAAATAATTTTCTTCACATATTATTCATGTTGTTGTCTTCTTTATTATTTTTCTTTAGTTGTCATTTTTTGGGTAATTATTTCATCATTAACCTCTTTTTTTCACTCGTATGTTGGTATCATATTTTTACATTACATATGCCCAATGCATTTCAAGCAAAAATGCCCTTCCTCAGGGGACTTTGTTCTGAAAGAATATAACAATATGTTGGTACATTATCAGGTTCATTTTGCCAACCGTTAAAAAATTGAAAACACAATAATCTCTGACTTTTCTTGCCTTTAACACCTTATAACCCTGTGGTGAAATAATAATAGCATAGTGACACGTATTTTCAATTCTTGTTAACAGGGTGCATGCATTTTAAACCTATGCGCACTCCCTTTAACTAGTGCTATCACTGACCTTCTCTTTAAGTTTCTCGTGCCGTACGCATCTGTAAGTAAACAACCGAGTGTTCGCATTACTCAAACTATCCGATTTATGTAGTTGCGAATTTAAATCTTATTTTCGCCTCTTTAAAATCTTACCGGGTAGCTTGTATACAGGCGCTTATCGCGGTTCCTTCTCCCTTCCGGGTTTGTGTGCGCTCGGCGTGCGTCGCTCTATCTCATTCATACTCTATGGTTCAACCGCGTAATCACGTGGTGTATGAGTGGGTGGGTAAGCGAGCTCGAAAACGGACAGTGTTTGTTTACCTTTTCACGATCTCTCGTATTTCTTGTGTGAACCACCTCCTTGACTAATGACAATTGTGCAATACGCGATACCACTATTAAGGCAACATAAGTAAGTTTCATAAACATAAATAGAATTCAAACGGTAAAGTAACAATTAATGTCAAACATTACGTGGGTGCATGGGTGTCTTCTACATGTCATCCAGTCACATCAACCTCATATATAGTCTGTATTTATATAAAGCAACTCAGTTCCATCCGTTCATTTAATCCTTTCGGATGTAAGGTGCATAAGAAGTTCATCCAAAATGTCTCTCTCCTTAACAATGAGTTATTAATGTCTATACCTGCTTGGGGTGTTATCATTTCCAGTATGCAAAATTTCAGTTGTGAAGGATTGTGCTTTGCTTCATTAAAATGGACTGCCACTGTGGATTTAAGGTTCTTAAGTCTGATATTGCTTTTATGCTCTGTCAGCCTGATTTTTATCTTTCTCTGAGTTTTGCCCACATAGGACAATCCACATGGACATCTTAACATGTATATTAAGTTGCTGCTGTCACATGTTCCTGATACTTTCAACTTGACTGGTGTTCCTTTCGTGGGGTGATTGATTACATTCCCTTTGATTATAGCTGAGCAGTTCCCACAGTTATGGCATGGCACTGTTCCTTTGTAATTGTCTGTTTCTGTCTTTTTTGGGTTTTTAATTAGTTCTTTTATGTTTCTGGTTCTTTCATATGCAAATATTGGAGAGTTTGAGAAGATGCCTTTAAAATCTTCCTCCAGCGCAAGTAGTGGTCAATGTCTGATGATGGTTTTTTTGATGTTGTAACTGCGTGTGGAAAATTTTGACACAAATACAGATCTTTGTTCTTCTTTTTTTGTTTTTGCTGATAACATATGTTGTCTTTGTAGTTTATCTGCTCTTTCTGCAGCGGCCTTCAGAATGGGTTCCGGATATCCTCTGTTTTTGAATTTGGTTAAGGTTTCTAGCTTATGTTTCTTGTATGATTCTTCAGTTGAGGCTATCCTTTTTATTCTGACCAGTTGTGAGAATGGCAGGTGTTTTTTCAGTGGTGGTTGGTGGAAGCTTTTGTAATGTAAAAGGTTGTTTCTGTCTGTACTTTTTGTAAATACACTTGTGGTTATTTGACCTTCCACATTTGATATAGCCACATCCAAGAATGTGATTGTGTTTTTGTTGATGGTATATGTAAATTGAATTCGCTCGTTGATCTCATTCAACTGTTGTAACGCTTCCTTTAAGCTCTCCATGCTCCCTTTCCATAAGACAAAGATGTCGTCGATAAAGCGTTTATACAGAATTACATTGTTCTGCCATGTCTGTTGACTCAGTATGTTGTCCAATTCAAATCTATACATAAATGTATTTGCGTACGTAGGTGCAGCACAATTTCCCATTGATGTTCCAGAGCATTGTACATAGTACTTGTTTTTCCATGTGAAGTAACTATGAAACAGAGTGAAATGAATCAGTTCCATGATGAATATTTTTAGATGTTCGCTCTTTTCTTCATTCACCAGAAAACTTTCCACGGCTGTCATCCCCAAATCATGTGGAATGGATGTATATAGGGATTTTACGTCCACTGTTGCCATGATCATATCCCTTGTAAAGTTGCTCTTCTCCTCCTCCAAAATCGTTAAGAAATGGGTGGTATCTTTTATGTAGGTTGAGGATTTTTGAACAATGTTTTGTAGATGTTTATCTATGAACTTTCCTATGGGTTCATGTATAGACCCTATAGTAGATACTATTGGACGTAGTGGTGGTTTCGTGGCATGTTTGTGAATCTTGGGTGTCATATAGATGTATGGTATTGAGGGATTGATGTTTATCAGGTATTCTATGTCTTTTTGATTGATGATTCCTTGTTCTAAAGCTTTGTCAATGATATTCGTCAATGTTTTCATAAATTCTTTTGTGGGGTCAATTTCCATTTCCATGTATGTATCCTGGTCATTTACATGAATTTCCACTTGGTTCTCGTAGTATTCCGTATCCATGATAATGAGGGCGCCCCCTTTATCAGCTTGTCTTATTGTTATTTCCTGATTGTTTGCTAGTTTTTGTAGGGTTTGTCTCTCTTTTTCAGTAAGATTTGTTTGCTTGGATTTTGGTTTCTTGAAAATTTCTTCTATCTCTTTCATTACTACCTTTTCAAAGGCATCCAATACCTTGTGGCTCACTGGGGCAATAAATTTGCTTTTTGTTTTTAATCCCATCATTATGTCTTCTTTTGGTTCTGTTGTTGTTGATTTTTCAATGATATTAGTAAAAAAATGTCGCAGTCTTAGTGATCTCAAAAATTTGTACATGCATACTTTTGTTTCCAGTAGATTGGAATGGTATGTGGGTACATATGATGACCCCTTTTGTAACACGTGCATTTCGTTTGAAGTCATGGTGTATTTAGATATGTTGATTTTTAAGGTTTCTGACTCCTTGTGTTTTTGGCTATAGTTTCTGCTGGTGTTTGCCTTTTTGCCCCTCCTGGTTCTGTTTGAGGTCCTGTGGCCTTCTCTAAAAAAGGAGCCGGTGTTGTTGTGGTTGTCCCAGTTTCTATGTTTGATGTTGAGGGTATTGATTTATCTGAAATGTTTGTTTGTTGATTCTGTGGAGTTGTTCGTTGTCTCCTATTCTCAAATGGTGCCCTTCTTTGTTGTGCATCATCTGATGATGTTTCATCCGAAGATCTATCATAGTTTGGTTTCTGTTGTCTCCTTTTAGCATAAATATCAGCCCATGTGTACACTTCTCCCAAACGGTAATCTGTAGTATCTCTTTTGAATTTCCTTAATTTGCGATCCTTAATTTCTCTCGTGTACTCTTCCACTTTTTTGTTTGTGTCTGTGAGAATTTGATCCCACTCTTCTTTGGTTGTCATTTTATTGAGATCATCTTTCAACAAATTTATTTCTTTTGTTAAATCCTCCAATAGTTTAGCCAGTTCTTCCACTATTAACAAGATTAAGTCTAGCGAACATTTGTTTAGGATTGCAAACCATCTTTCAGTAAACCTGGCATTGTTTTTACATAATGTCGATTTTAGTGATATCCTTAGACCACGCGGAATCCGTTGCGTTTTGTGATATTTTATCAGCGTACTCGCGTGCAATTTTTGGTTGACGATCTTTTTTGACATGTAGAGTAATTGTTTGATATTTGCCTCTTTTGATACTGTACCTTGACATATTTCTTCAGCGTCCTCTATCAGTGCATATATTCTATCTGTGTCATCTTTGCTAAAAGCCAATGTTTCAGCTCGTTGTTCTGTGGTGTGAGCGATATCTTCAAATAGCATGTTTATGGTGCTGAGAGACCACTTGCTCAGTTAAGATAAATGAAAATACCACTACGGGTGTGGCTCTGCACTCCTTAGTTCGTTCTGATTTTTCTTTAGTTCATTAAGTTTCAACAGTGTGGTTGGTGCTAAATGCGATGCTCCCTCGGAGCGTGGGAGGTATTATGAATCAAAACACGCGTTGCTTGGACCCAAGCTTCACATTCACATAGCACTCAGAGATTTTCTTCATTCAATGTAAAATAATTTTCTTCACATATTATTCATGTTGTTGACTTCTTTATTATTTTTCTTTAGTTGTCATTTTTTGGGTAATTATTTCATCATTAACCTCTTTTTTTCACTCGTATGTTGGTATCATATTTTTACATTACATATGCCCAATGCATTTCAAGCAAAAATGCCCTTCCTCAGGGGACTTTGTTCTGAAAGAATATAACAATATGTCGGTACATTATCAGGTTCATTTTGCCAACCGTTATAAAATTGAAAACATAATAATCTCTGACATAAAAGAACTAATTAAAAACCCAAAAAAGACAGAAACAGACAATTACAAAGGAACAGTGCCATGCCATAACTGTGGGAACTGCTCAGCTATAATCAAAGGGAATGTAATCAATCACCCCACGAAAGGAACACCAGTCAAGTTGAAAGTATCAGGAACATGTGACAGCAGCAACTTAATATACATGTTAAGATGTCCATGTGGATTGTCCTATGTGGGCAAAACTCAGAGAAAGATAAAAATCAGGCTGACAGAGCATAAAAGCAATATCAGACTTAAGAACCTTAAATCCACAGTGGCAGTCCATTTTAATGAAGCAAAGCACAATCCTTCGCAACTGAAATTTTGCATACTGGAAATGATAACACCCCAAGCAGGTATAGACATTAATAACTCATTGTTAAGGAGAGAGACATTTTGGATGAACTTCTTATGCACCTTACATCCGAAAGGATTAAATGAACGGATGGAACTGAGTTGCTTTATATAAATACAGACTATATATGAGGTTGATGTGACTGGATGACATGTAGAAGACACCCATGCACCCACGTAATGTTTGACATTAATTGTTACTTTACCGTTTGAATTCTATTTATGTTTATGAAACTTATTTATGTTGCCTTAATAGTGGTATCGCGTATTGCACAATTGTCATTAGTCAAGGAGGTGGTTCACACAAGAAATACGAGAGATCGTAAAAAGGTAAACAAACACTGTCCGTTTTCGAGCTCGCTTACCCACCCACTCATACACCACGTGATTACGCGGTTGAACCATAGAGTATGAATGAGATAGAGCGACGCACGCCGAGCGCACACAAACCCGGAAGGGAGAAGGAACCGCGATAAGCGCCTTTATACAAGCTACCCGGTAAGATTTAAAAGAGGCGAAAATAAGATTTAAATTCGCAACTACATAAATCGGATAGTTTGAGTAATACGAACACTCGGTTATTTACTTACAGATGCGTACGGCACGAGAAACTTAAAGAGAAGGTCAGTGATAGCACTAGTTAAAGGGAGTGCACATAGGTTTAAAATGCATGCACCCTGTTAACGAGAATTGAAAATACGTGTCACTATGCTAATATTATTTCACCACAGGGTTATAAGGTGTTAAAGGCAAGAAAAGTCAGAGATTATTATGTTTTCAATTTTATAACGGTTGGCAAAATGAACCTGATAATGTACCGACATATTGTTATATTCTTTCAGAACAAAGTCCCCTGAGGAAGGGCATTTTTGCTTGAAATGCATTGGGCATATGTAATGTAAAAATATGATACCAACATACAAGTGAAAAAAAGAGGTTAATGATGAAATAATTACCCAAAAAATGACAACTAAAGAAAAATAATAAAGAAGACAACAACATGAATAATATGTGAAGAAAATTATTTTACATTGAATGAAGAAAATCTCTGAGTGCTATGTGAATGTGAAGCTTGGGTCCAAGCAACGCGTGTTTTGATTCATAATACCTCCCACACTCAGAGGGAGCATCGCATTTAGCACCAACCACATTGTTGAAACTTAATGAACTAAAGAAAAATCAGAACGAACTAAGGAGTGCAGAGCCACACCCGTAGTGGTATTTTCTAGATCTTAAGCAAACACGTGCTGGAAACAAACTGTGAGCACCTCTGAGACACGCTGCCAAGAAATAGCAGAAAGCATATTCTAACTCAGAGTTCTAGTAGTTACCCGTAGTTGTAAGTGAGTACAGTTGTAGACAGGGATTGTTGTCTTCCTTTTAACTACACAGTGGTGTCTATCAGTCTTGGAAAAAAAGCACTTGATTGCTCATTTCTTAGGGTAGATTTCACATTCAAGGTGGTGGAAGTTTCCTCCAATCTTCTAATTTTCATGGTATTTTATCAGGTGGTAGTCCTACTTCCTAAGTCCTTTTGTCTCATATTTCGATTGCACTTTTGACCTCAATAATAAGCTCATAAATCATAAGCTTGTCCAGTTGTTTCTTCCCATCAATTTTCGAATCTTGAACTGCCTGTTTACAAAGTGTTCATAAGTGAGTTCTTTTGAGCTATGAATAGTATATTATGAAAATATAGAATGTTGATAAAATGTTTCATTTTTTTCAGTGCCCCTGAAGAAGGGATCCTCCCGAAATGCATTGGGCCTTTTTCTTTAAGTTGCGTTCCTTAACTACAAGTTTGTTCATTATCTATCCATGATCAATCCAAAACAACAATTGTGTGATAACGTTTTTATAATCATTAAACAACACTGTTTTTGTACTTGATTTACCTATTATCATGTGTAAATTTGCGTTTTAATTTGGAATGAAAATGCATAGACTGAAATAATACAAGATCATCTTTCGCAAAAAGATTCTCTGAGTGAATACTTGGTTGACCGTCAATGGATTAAGCAATTTTTTATCATTGTTATACTTTATTCCATGTAGTGCGTTTGGCATACTAGTGGAGTTTCCACCAGATGTTGATCATTGATTAGGGCTGGCTGCCTTCCAACCAAACAGCACACACACACAGTTTAAACTTTGTTCATCAAAAGAGTAGTTCAGTATGGTGCACAGACATAATATCGAGTCCAAAATATCGTTTGGACATAATATCGAGTAAATAATATAGACTGGACAAAATATCGACTGGACAGAATATCGACTACAAAAATATCGTTTTTAAGGTAAGTGAAGTAATATCGACTGTATAAAATATAGATAGCAAAAATATCGAATTTTTAATAATATATAATATTTTATAGTGTATTTATATGTAATAATATGTGTGAAAAGTATGTATTTATGTTAAAAATAATTTTATTAAATGAATTTTGGTTTTATAATTATTGCGTAATGTAATTCTGTAGCGGGTTGTGAGTTTATAGGGGAATAGGGTGGGAAGTAATTTAATTACAATTAATTAAATATGTAAATTTATTAATTGATATTAATTTAAAAATAATTGTTAATTAATTTATATGTGTTAATTATTTAATAGTAATTGCAACATAATTAATAATAATTGATTAATTGGTAAATATGTAAATTTTACTAATTTAATGCAGTAGCGGGTTGTGGGATTATAGGGGAATAGGGTGGGAAGTAATTTATTTAATAATAATTAAATATGTAAATATATTTATTGATAGTAATTAATAAATAATTGATAATTATTTTATATGTGTTAATTAATTTAATAATAATTGTTAATTATTTTATATTAATTGATTAATTGGTTAATATGTGATTTTTACTAATTTAATTTTTACAACTACGCTTTCCAACGCTTTCCTTACTGTTGCATCCAATCGAGTTGGAATAGTAATTTTAACCCCTACGCTATCCAACGCTTTTCCTACTGTTGCACCCACTGGAGTGGGAATAGTAATTTTAACCCCTACGCTATCCAACGCTTTCCCTACTGTTGCACCCACTGGAGTGGGAATAGTAATTTTAACCCCTACGCTATCCAATGCTTTCCCTACTGTTGCACTCTTTGGAGTGGGAATAGTAATTTTAACCCCTACGCTATCCAACGCTTTCTCTACTGTTGCACCCACTGGAGTGGGAATAGTAATTTTAACCCCTACGCTATCCAATGCTTTCCCTACTGTTGCACCCACTGGAGTGGGAATAGTAATTTTAACCCCTACACTATCCAACGCTTTCCCTACTGTTGCACCCACTGGAGTGGGAATAGTAATTTTAACCCCTACGCTATCCAACACTTTCCCTACTGTTGCACTCTTTGGAGTGGGAATAGTAATTTTAACCCCTACGCTATCCAATGCTTTCCCTACTGTTGCACCCACTGGAGTGGGAATAGTAATTTTAACCCCTACGCTATCCAATGCTTTCCCTACTTTTGCACCCACTGGAGTGGGAATAGTAATTTTAACCCCTACGCTATTCAATGCATTCCCTACTGTTGCACCCACTGGAGTGGGAATAGTAATTGTAACCCCTACGCTATCCAACGCTTTCCCTACTGTTGCACTCTTTGGAGTGGGAATACTAATTTTAACCCCTACGCTATCCAATGCTTTCCCTACTGTTGCACCCACTGGAGTGGGAATAGTAATTTTAACCCCTACGCTATCCAACGCTTTCCCTACTTTTGCACCCACTGGAGTTGGGATAGTAATTTTAACCCCTACGCTATCCAACGCTTTCCCTACTGTTGCACCCACTGGAGTGGGAATAGTAAATTTTACCCCTACGCTATTCAATGCTTTAGCTACTGTAGAATTCACTACAGTTGTTATAATAATTGTTAACTATTTTGTTATGCTACGGTAAAATTATTATATATGTTTATTTAATATAAAAAAATTATATAAATATATATGTATTATTTTTTTAGATTTATTTTTATTTTAAAATAAATAATTATTAATATGACATTATTTTAATAATTTAAAGTAAGTTTAGACTAAACATATTTATTATTACATTAGTATTAACTTAATTTAAAGACATTTAAAAAAAAGATATTTTTTACAGTCTATATTTTAGTAACTCGATATTTTGGAGTCGATATTTTTGTACTTACCTGTTTAAAGATAGCCAGTCGATATTTTGTCCATCGATATTTTGTCAACGATATTTTGTCACCTCGATATTTGTGAGGTCGATATTATTTCAGTGATCCGTTCAGTATACAGAAGGGTGTGCGCAGGTAAACAATTCTTAGTTGTATTCTCATTGCCACTTTCTTTTACCCGCAGCACCCCACCGTAATCTTCTTTGATATAAATATGTCTTTTGACAGTATTTCTAACTTAACTGAAAATCGAGCAGACACAAGAACTTATACAGACACACAATTTCAAAGCATCTACTCGCTTATTGAAGAATCTCCTTCGTTTAATGCACAAGGCAGTTCTATTCCACAACAACTAAAACAATTGGAGTTCATAGCTAAAAGAGCATTGAGCCAACGTTTACATGTTTCGAAGCTGATCCAGTTTCACAAGGTGCAAAGAATCCCTCGTGGATTACGCTTACCTATCAAGCCTCTTTTGTACAAATTTCAATACAACAAAAGATTTATGGAAAAGTGCAAGCAGTATTAAACAAATGCTCATTAGATTTAATTGTACTTCTCATTGAAGAACTAGCAAAAACCATGAAAGAGCTTGAAGAACAAATCAATATCATCAAATCTGATTTGGCGTCCCGCTGTGAGGCAGAATTTTGGAAGCTAACTTTGGAAGATCTCAATAGTAAATTAGATTCCTACGGTAAAGACATACAAGAAAGAAAACTACGGAAATTCGCAGCGATACTATTGATTATAAATTGAATGAGGTTTACACCTGGGCAGAGGTGTATGCCAAACGACGTCCTTATCAAAAACCTGCGACCTCGTCTCAAGAATCAATAGTTTCTGATACTGATCTGGACCCATCTAGACAACCATTGAAGACGGGACAAGATTTATCAACATCTGGAACAAAAAATGGAGCTAGTACATCTACAGCACCGCTTTTTTAGACAAGGTTCAAGGGGAGGGAGACCTCCAGACGTTACAAAAAAACAAGGAGGAGCCAAAGACAAAGAAATAAAGGAAAGAGAAGCCAAGGAAAGAGAAGCACAAGCCCGAAGTCTGAGGAGCAAAGGCAAACCGTCGTAATTAACATCTCTTCCAAGCAATTGACTAGCACTCAAGAAACTGTACTCAACAAAGGGACTTCTTTTGTACCAGTTTATCACACCAATAAACTAGAATTGGAAGTGTCGTTTTCCGGTTTCTAAGAAACTTAAGATTAAAACATTTCTTTACAAATGTTGTCCCAACTTTAGACACACCAACAATGGATCAGGATGAAGATGATTCAGAGTTAAGGTCATTTAGACCCAAAAGCACTTTCATGTCACCAGTGTCACACAAGATTCTAGACACCTTCGAATCATTGGTACGTCACGACTTAACTAAATTGAATTTGCATCCGCGCATGCGGTCAAATTTAAGAAAAGATGAGATGGACATCCTACGCAGATTAAGCACAGATGAACAAATAACTTTCCAAATGGCGGATAAAGGTGGGGCTTTAGTCGTAATGGACACTAGCTTTCATCTGCAGAAGGTCAAAGAACATCTTGACGATGTAACAACATACATTCCTTTGGATGAAGATCCAACTTCTAGTTTCATGGAAACCTTCAGTGAAATTCTAGATAAGGCAGAAGACATGACCTGGATCACATCAACTTTACGTAACTTTCTTACAGTACAATATCCAAGGAGACCGAGGTTGTACAGGCTTCCAAAAGTGCACAAAAATTTAAACAATCCACCTTTCCGACCAATCGTGTCAGGTTGTGACTCCATTTTTTCACCAGCGGGACAATTGATTGATCACTTCTTACAAAAGTTTGTACAATCTTGGCGCAGTTACGTTAAAGACACAACTCATTTTCTGAATTTGTTACAGCAAGTGCAAAATGAATACAGATCCAATTGGTTGATGTGTACTATTGACGTGACTTCACTGTATACTTCTATCCCCTTAAAAAGAAGGTGTTGAAGCCTGTGTGTGGGTCCTTCTACAACTACCTGATCTACCTGTCAACAAAATTTTCATTCTTGAACTATTGATATTCTGTCTTCAGCACAGTTACCTGGAATGGCAAGACAAGTTTTTTATCCAAGTGAGTGGTACCTCTATGTGATTTTCTGGCGCGCCGGCGTACACCAATACATTCATGGCGCAATTTGAGGATACACATATCTTCAGTCAAGAAAATTGGTCTACCAATCTAGTGTTTTACGTTAGATTCATCGATGATATCTTCTTGGTGTGGAAAAGTTCTCAAAAACTACTGGAACAACGGATTAGTGAACTTAATAACAAACACGAGAGAATCAAATTCACCCATGAGATCAACCAACATACCATTCATTATCTTGACGTACTGATCACTCAAAAGGAAAACAAACTTGAAACACAAGTATACACAAAACCAACAGACAGAAACAATCTGTTACTGTATACAAGTTTCCACCCACGTTCTCAGATCAATAATCTACCATATTCACAATTGTTGAGGGTGAAACGTATCACATCTAACAAATCAAAATGCTTTACAACAACAGCAAGTCAAATTCAATGAAAGAGGCTACCCTGCAGAAATTTTATCAACAGCTCTCACTAAGACTGAATCTAAACAACGTGAAACATTGTTGGCTACTAAACCAAGAGAGAAGAAAAGCAGACACGTTTTCGTGTCTAAATACTCAACGAGATCTCAAGCCATCAAACATATCATCAAATCCAGATGGGAATTATTGAAGCAAGAGCCTGATTTTAAGGGTTTATATGATGAGGAACCCTTGTTCGCATACACACGAAGCAAGAATATTAAGGAGATCATAACCTCTCAAGTAACTGAAATTCAACAACAATACCATGGAATGCGCAAATGTCACAATTGTGTACATTGTAATAATGTAATGACAGGAAACATCATTCACCATCCACATTCGGGGAAAGCTATTTCACTAAAATACAATGGCGACTGTAATAGCTCCAATGTAATTTATACCATCAAATGTCCATTTGGAGCATTATACGTAGGTAAAACTTCCAGATAGATTAAAGTTCGAATAACAGAACACAAAAGTACGTTTCGGACAAAGTCCACTAAGTCTTATTTTGCAACACACTGGTCAGAACATCAACACACCAATGCCCAGCTTAGGTTTACCATCTTGGAAATAATTGCTGTTAAACCTGATTAAAATCACGCAATTTTACTAGCACAGAGAGAAGCTTGGTGGATAAAATATCTGCAGACATTGGTACCCAGTGGTCTTAACGACAGGATCGAACTACAATGTTTTCTATGAATGGTCTCTAGCAACAACAATTTCATAGTATCAATATAATGATGTGCGGTGTTCTTTTTCTTCTTCTCTTCAAAGAAATTTGCGTAAATTTCTCGCTTCTTTTGTGGTTCCTGGTGTTTTATTGTAAATGGGTTTATATTAAGGTCAAATAACGTGAGCGAGTTTTATATGTTGTTTACGTCCCTGTTTTCACTTTTCTTCTTGTCTTATGGTTGTTCACAAAATCTACTTGTAAACTATCCTACATTATCTATAACTGGTCACCAGTTTCATCACTGTTCCATTAAGCACCTTCTGGCTTTTTGTATCGTTTTGAGCTCTTCATTTTCTGCTTTAGTGTATTGTAGCATGCGGTAAACACAGAGTACATAACGGCTGGTTTGAGATTCTGATTTGGAGCTTAATCCAATAGTACTGAGAGATTTTCATAGTGTAGAGGTGGGAACTTATAGCATGGTTCTCACATATTTTCAACTCCTTGATCTATTCGAGATGGGGTAATAAATTATTTATTGTTTAGAAGCATTATTTTGAGCGATGCACCCTCTGCTTCATCATACTGTAGTACGCGGCAAACTTCAAATACATAACCAGAGATTAAGCTTAAAATTTCAGTACTCAGAGACTTTCAGATAGTAGAAGCGAGAACCTGTAGCAGAGTTTTTACATAATCTCAGCTCATTTATCTATTTGAGTAAGCATTAGCGCGCTTATTTCATTGTTAAGAACTTGGATGCGTTTCTTAACATGCAGTTGTTGATTTAGCATAACGTTTCAGTATAGGGGCATCTAAGCAGTTCCTTTCCTTAAGTAAGCCAGTTAAGCTACTTCCATTGCCTCTGTCGTAGGTTCTCGGGCATAGGATACAGTTATACCCACAATCTGTTTCCAGTACTCAATTAGCATATTAATAGTGCCTATAGTTCAGGTTGTCTAACTAACATGACAATTATTACGCTTTTTAAATTATATTTGTGGGTATTTAACGCGAGCATTTGTGAAACACCATTCCAACATGGCGGCCTGTTTCAGTCCTCTTTCTGTGTGAGTTGAGCACCAGCCAGTTTATAGAGCTTGGTAATTGAGAGAATCTCGCGTTCGCGTCTACAGCTTCAGCATACGAGGTTACGCGTGTCTGACGACTTGTGGTGAGTAAGAGACACTGTTTAGGCAGCATTTTACTGAGCATTGAATGTAGACCTCGTTGCTGATTTAAGTTTATTTTGTTCCTAGGCTAAGTGCGTGCACAGCGCTTACGTGTAAATGGGATAACGGTCAGTGACTGACAGGCTGATACGGCGTGCACAGTAGTTATGCGTATGTGGGACAGCATCAACAGCTTCAGCATACGTGGTTACGCGAGTCTGCAGACTGTGGTGAGTAAGAGACACCGTTTAGGCAGCACTTTATTGTGCATTGAATGCAGACCTCGTCGCTGAGTAAAGTTTACTTTGTTCCCAGGCTTAGTGCGTGTATAGCGCTTACGTGTAGCTGGGATAACGGTCAGTGACCGACAGCCTGATACGGCGTGCACAGCATTCATGCGTATGTGGGACAGCGTGTCACCGAAAGGTGAGTTGTTGGTCCAGTTAGCAACCTATTGTTTTAAACACTGAGCGCATGTTTAATACAAAGAATGTGCTTGACTATCGTAACTTCTTAACACCTTAGTATATTAGTAGAGGTCTCAAGGTTTTTTTCGGGTAACTACTAGAACTCTGAGTTAGAATATGCTTTCTGCTGTTTCTTGGCAGCGTGTCTCAGAGGTGCTCACAGTTCGTTTCCAGCACGTGTTTGCTTAAGATCTAGAACATGTCTCTAAGATATATTTCAATAGTGCAACCATTTACTTCTTAGCAGATTGCGCTTACTAAAGAATTCTTACATTATTTTTGAGCGCAGCTCATTTTAGAAGAATCAGAAAGTCTAGTCCTCTCATCTCGGCCACAGAGTTGACAACGCTTGATATTGAGAATACGGATTTATCGCACATTTGTCATCTTGATCTGTTTATCACAGTAAGTGCACTGGCATGTTCATTAGTTCAATGATACAAGCCCTTCCTTGGGGTCAGTTACTATGATTTCTAATTAGCGGCTCAGTCTCTTTGTTTGTTTGTATTAGCAGAGCTGCTACGCCCAGCGGCCTCCTGTCCATATCACACTTTACAAGGTTTTTGTACATTTGTGAACTGTAAGTGAGTACAGTTGTAGACAGGGATTGTTGTCTTCCTTTTAACTACACAGTGGTGTCTATCAGTCTTGGTAAAAAAGCACTTGATTGCTCATTTCTTAGGGTAGATTTCACATTCAAGGTGGTGGAAGTTTCCTCCAATCTTCTAATTTTCATGGTAATTTATCAGGTGGTAGTCCTACTTCCTATGTCCTTTTGTCTTATATTCCCATTGCACTTTTGACCTCAATAATAAGCTCATAAATCATAAGCTTGTCCAGTTGTTTCTTCCCATCAATTTTCGAATCTTGAACTGCCTGTTTACAAAATGTTCATAAGTGAGTTCTTTTGAGCTATGAATAGTATATTATGAAAATATAGAATGTTGATACAATGTTTCATTTTTTTCAGTGCCCCTGAAGAAGGGATCCTCCCGAAATGCATTGGGCCTTTTTCTTTAAGTTGCGTTCCTTAACTACAAGTTTGTTCATTATCTATCCATGATCAATCCAAAACAACAATTGTGTGATAACGTTTTTATAATCGTTAAACAACACTGTTTTTGTACTTGATTTACCTATTATCATGTATAAATTTGCGTTTTTTTGAATTTGTAATGAAAATGCATAGACTGAAATAATACAAGATCATCTTTCGCAAAAAGATTCTCTGCGTGAATACTTGGTTGACCATCAATGGATTAAGCAATTTTTTATCATTGTTATACTTTATTCCATGTAGTGCGTTTGGCATACTAGTGGAGTTTCCACCAGATGTTGATCAATGTTGGGGATGACCCAGATACTTTACTGAGCATTTCTAATGAACTGGTACATTGGCCCTTACCTCTCATTGTTTGTGGTGACCTCAACATCCACCTACCTTGGGATTGGACTTTGGGCCCTGAATACCAATATCAAGGGAGGAAACATAAAGTTTTTAGAGCATTCAAAGATCTGTGCAAACGGCATGGCCTGACAGATGGATGGCGATTGGGACACACCGGGGGCCATGGATAAATTTTTTTCTCCCACCCTTACTCACGTCCTGCCCGGTTGGATTATATACTCTTATGAAATTCAATCGGGGACACTTGCACTATAAAGAAGCTCCCTAGGGTACTATCAGACCACAACCCATTAGAACTTAATATAGCATGTAGTAGGGTCACTCGCACTAGATGCTCTTGGACCTTTGAAAGAGCATTTTTAAGAAATGAGGAATACTGCAGGCATATGAGAGAGTGGCTACCGTCCTTTTTAGAAATAAATTTGGGTAGCGCTCCGATTGAGATAGTATGGGATACTATGAAGGCTGGTATTAGAGGGGAAACACTGCAATTTTCGGTCCGTACAAACAGAAAAGGTAAACTAGAACTAGGCTCTCTACAACAGAACTTGAATAAAGCAGAGGCAGACTTGATCATAGCTGTACAAACTGGTCAGGGTACGGAGGGATTAGCGCAAGTTGCCATAGCTAGGAACAGGATATCTGAGATCTTTATGGAAAAAGCCATCACTAAAGCTACGATCTACAAGGAAAAAACTTACGAACTTAGTGAACAAGTGGGACACCAGTTAGCAGTACGTACAAGGGAGGAGATGACTGGTAATATGATTAAATCTATTATTGATAGCGATGGCGTGTTGAGATCTGAAGAGCCCGAAATAAGAGCTGCCTTAGATCTGTATAAAGAACCGCTAAGAGATCAAGAGGACCTGGGGGATTATTTTACGCAAATCTTGAGCGGGTGCTTGGAACAAGAGGATCGGGATGGATTGAATTCTCACCTTAACTGGGAAGACATATTAGTATCCATGAAATCACTGGCTGTTGGTAAAGCGGCAGGTGTAGATGGAATCCCTACAGAGTTTTTTGTTGAATTCGCAGAACAACTGAAAACAATCATGCTACAGCGTTTTACTTCCATACTCCAGGGGGGGGGGAACCCTCCTCCGTCCTGGTCCTTGGCAAAAATTATGATCTTCCTGAAGAAAAAGAAAAATCCGTTGGAGATGGGCTCGTACCAACCTATAATTTTGATTAATGGCGATTCAAAGATTTTCTCCAAACTCCTAGCCAGGCGTCTGGCACCGATAATTCATAAGAGGGTGTCACCTCGACAACATGGGTTTATACCCAGTAGATCAATGACTGATGATATACAGAGAATGATAACCCTATTTAACTATGTAGAGACTACAGGAGACCCTATGGCCCTCGTCTTACTGGAGAGTTCTTAGGGTTTACCCCGTTATAACTCACTACTCATCTTACTGGAGGCAGAAAAGGCGTTCAATAGGGTCTCCTGGAAGTTTTTATGGGCAGCTATGTTAAACTGTGGAATAACGAATAGATTCGTTAAGGCCATACAAGGACTCTATGTCAACCCGAGCGCTAGCGCCATGATAAATGGGAGCATGTCGGAGAGTTTTAAGATCACAAGGGGAACTAGACAAGGATGCCCCTGTTCGCCTCTCTTATTTGCGGTATATATTGATCAATTTATCCGCAAACTGGAAAGCCATCCATGTGTGGCACCTTTTATGATTAATAATTATGATACAAAAGTTTTAGCGTACGTGGACGATATAGCTCTAGTTACCTCTAACCCGAACGAAGCTATTAAAATTGTCGAAGAAGAGGCACTATGATTCGGCAAAACGTCCGGATATAAATTGAATACACTCAGATTGTTATCAATGAAAAAGTAGAGAAGAGGGACATTAGAGTAGTGGAGCAAGCTGTTTATCTTGGCGTCAGTATAAGCGCCAAGGTAGACAAAATTGTACAGACAAATCTCAACCCATTATAGGGAGCACCAGAAAAGATCTGATCAGATTGGATAATCTACATCTCACTATTGGCGGTAGGTGCAATGTGATTAAAATGTTGGTATTACCCAGATTTTTATATTTCTTTAGAACAATTTGTCTTGAATTTCCTCCGCACTAATTTTAAAATATTGAATCCCTGTTATCCAGATTTATTTGGGGATTTAAGAAACCTCGAAGGGCACTTAAATGGATTATGCTACCGAAAGAAAGAGGGGGGTTAGCTATGCCTAACTCTAGCAACCTTCTAATCCCTACCCCACAGGAAATGGCTCTAGGGGATAGAAGTAAAGGGTGCTTATGGCGCCATGTCAATGACAATTTTTTTAAGAAAACTAGACTCAAGACTATCTCGAGCATCTGGAAAGTCTAGATTAATATCCGCAGACTGTTAGGGTTGGGACGCTTCTGTTGCTATACTCCAGTTAACGGTAACACCGACCTCCCAGAGATTTTTCAGGATAGATGTATGTCTAGATGGTTCAGGGCAGGGATTACCCAACTGGGCTGCTATTTTACCGCACATCGGGTGAAAAGTTTCTCAGAGCTTCGAAATGACTATAACATCAGCAATAGGGATTTTTTTAAATACCTGCAGATTAGGGATTTCTTGGCAAGAAAAACAGGGGGGAGGCGAGGCAAATTTCAAAATATTGTAGCCATAGATAATCTGTGCATGGAAACAACCCCTAAAATCGGGGGGATCTACAAGGAGTTTAATAGCCCTTTACCTGATGATTTCGATAAGCACTTTGCTAGGTGGCAGACCAATCTAGCGGTGCAGCTAACAACCACAGTTCATGCATTAGAGCTAGCTCAAACATGGGTAATGTCTATTAAACTGCAAGCACAATTTTATAAAACATTCTTCGCCCTTTACTACACCCCGTATAAAATGCCCAAATGTGCAAACGATCAGGGAAGTACTCGTCCTCGCTGCGCATTGATCGCAGCTGACGACATTCATATGTTCGCCTCGTGCCCGGCACTCACAAATCTTAGGATAGAGTTATCTAACTTCCTATCTGATAAATTTCATGTAAGAATTACCATCCTCAATGAGGAAATACTCCTAGGAGTGGCTGGAAATGAGCGGCTAACAAACCAACAGGGGCTGATCTTCATAGCTATGGCAGCCCTGAGACTGTGTATAGCCTCCTCATGGCTGGATCCTTAGCCACCCTCCTTCATGCAATGGAGGGCTAGATTACTTGCAATCTCCAGCGTGGAGGTGGTCATATATAAAAATGAAGGGATACAAGAAAACAAAGAGGTATACAAATCTGGGAACCGTTGTTACAGTGCATATCAGTTCACGCTTAAGGGCAATATGTCGAATGGGACACACCTAAGGGGATAGAAAAATTAGCCTAGCTATTAGTGCCTCCTACAGGATTAAGTTGGGGTATGCTCTTACAGACTTTTTTTTGTTTCGGGCTTCACACTTCGATGTTTTGTTATGATGTATTTTGCTCTGGAAACTATCTTTTTTTTTTCTTTTGTGTGTCTATTTTTTGTGATTTAAACAAATTTGCTTTATGAACTTGGTCTCGGGGAAGGAGGGGGATGATTTTTGTATTAATTGTCAAAATGCAAACAAAATCTTTAAAAAAAAAAAAAAAAACTGAAGGGTATAGTTTTAGCACCATGTTTGCATCACAAAAATGATGCAAATGAGTGTGAAATCTTTTTTTACTAATTTACTTTCCAGAGCTAAACTTGATTTGCGCTGGAAAATCACTTGAAAGTAGCACAAAGCAGCACTTAGTGCTGCCTTGCATTACTTAGCACCAATGGGATGTACCATGGGTCGTGCATGGCCATTCACATGCAACCAGTTAAGGTTCCTGGCGCTATGCCCGATTCACTTCAAAAAATTAGACAAGGTTTAGCGTCCGAACATGGGCCCTTATTTATAAAGCCTTGCGTCAGTTTTGCGCCGCCGGTGCGTCACTTTTTGTGATGCACCAGCGGCGTAAAATATGCGCCTTGTTGCGCCATATTTAAAAAGTGACGCATCTAGGTAGATTCAGAAAAGGGGGTGGTGATGAACAGAGTGTCTGAATTAAGCAGACCACTCTTACCCAGTCCAAAAATTAGGGCTTGATCCATCACCGTTATTTATCTCACTGCACCATCCCAGCTCAGAACCTGGCTATATGCAAATCAGTCTGTCCCTGGCCCAGTGCATCATGGGAACAGGGCAGACTAAACTACCAAGCCAATTCTTCACCAGAAAGGAGACAAGCTACCAGGGACCGGTTTCTGGCATTTCAGCCGTCTTCGGCCCGGCTTGCTTGAATCCTGATGGTTCAGTGAGAAAGGGACTCATGTCTGAGTATACCCTGCCACACCTATAGTGGCCAAAAACGATTCAGAAAAGGGGGGTGGTGATGAACAGAGTGTCTGAATTAAGCAGACCACTCTTACCCAGTCCAAAGATCAGGGCTTGATCCATCACCGTTATTTATCTCACTGCACCATCCCAGCTCAGAACCTGGCTATATGCAAATCAGTCTGTCCCTGGCCCAGTGCATCATGGGAACAGGGCAGACTAAACTACCAAGCCAATTCTTCACCAGAAAGGAGACAAGCTACCGGGGACTGGTTTCTGGCATTTCAGCCGTCTTCGGCCCGGCTTGCTTGAATCCTGATGGTGCAGTGAGAAAGGGACTCATGTCTGAGTATACCCTGCCACACCTATAGTGGCCAAAAACGATTCAGAAAAGGGGGTGGTGATGAACAGAGTGTCTGAATTAAGCAGACCACTCTTACCCAGTCCAAAGATCAGGGCTTGATCCATCACCGTTATTTATCTCACTGCACCATCCCAGCTCAGAACCTGGCTATATGCAAATCAGTCTGTCCCTGGCCCAGTGCATCATGGGAACAGGGCAGACTAAACTACCAAGCCAATTCTTCACCAGAAAGGAGACAAGCTACCAGGGACCGGTTTCTGGCATTTCAGCCGTCTTCGGCCCGGCTTGCTTGAATCCTGATGGTTCAGTGAGAAAGGGACTCATGTCTGAGTATACCCTGCCACACCTATAGTGGCCAAAAACGATTCAGAAAAGGGGGTGGTGATGAACAGAGTGTCTGAATTAAGCAGACCACTCTTACCCAGTCCAAAGATCAGGGCTTGATCCATCACCGTTATTTATCTCACTGCACCATCCCAGCTCAGAACCTGGCTATATGCAAATCAGTCTGTCCCTGGCCCAGTGCATCATGGGAACATGGCAGACTAAACTACCAAGCCAATTCTTCACCAGAAAGGAGACAAGCTACCGGGGACCGGTTTCTGGCATTTCAGCCGTCTTCGGCCCGGCTTGCTTGAATCCTGATGGTGCAGTGAGAAAGGGACTCATGTCTGAGTATACCCTGCCACATCTATAGTGGCCAAAAACGATTCAAAAAAGGGGGGTGGTGATGAACAGAGTGTCTGAATTAAGCAGACCACTCTTACCCAGTCCAAAGATCAGGGCTTGATCCATCACCGTTATTTATCTCACTGCACCATCCCAGCTCAAGCCCTGATCTTTGGACTGGGTAAGAGTGGTCTGCTTAATTCAGACACTCTGTTCATCACCACCCCCTTTTCTGAAGCATCTAGGTAGATGCGTCACTTTTTAAACCCTTGCGCCACATTATACCTGCATCAGGTATAATGTATGCAGAGGGGGCGTTCCCCCGCAAAAGCCTCATAATAGTGACGCAGTGAAATCTATGAGACTTCACTGCGTCACTTTTAGGATGCTGTTGCGTCAAAATCTTGCGCCTGCCTCACAGCAGGCGTAAGACTGACGCAAGCCATTTTACATGGGGCTTTCCCCATGTGAAAGGACTCATTGCTGGAGTTGCGTCACTTTTGTGACACACTCCAGCAATGCGTCACTTTTGCGCTTACAGATACGTCAGAAATACTGACGTATCTGTAAGTCCTTGCGACATAATGCGTCATACATTAAATATGACGCATCATTGGTGTCGCAAGGAGTGCGCAGTGAAAAGTGACACAACGCTGTTTTCACGCAGCGATGCATCACTTTTCATAAATGAGGCCCATAGAGCCCACTTCAAACAGGCGCTATCAGGAAGAAATGCTTTTATTTCGCTTTTCTTTTCCCCCTTTGCATGTGTGCTTCATTATACAGCACACATGCAAGGTAGGAAACGTATTAAGCTTAGTATAAGCATACTATTTTGAACTGGAAGTGTATCCTTCCAGTACAAAACCTATGCCAGTTTCACGTAGCCACCCTTGCACTACGGTGCAAAGGATTGTATGTGGCTCACAGCATTATATTTCTATTTCTGCGCAAGGGAGCGGGAAGGACAGTACCATATTTCCGTAAATATGGCACTCTCCTGCTCTCTCCTTCTCACGCAGTGCAGTGCAGCATTCGTCGCTACTGCGCTGTGTGATTTTCTAGTAAATGTTCGCCCGTGTTTGCTGTGGTATGATATCCAAGTTACACCCAAGTAAGTCCCCTTGACGCACAGCACTATGTGTGCTGAGAAAAGGCACTTTTTCGTGCAAAATACTTTATGTGTTAGGAAGTTAACGCCCTTGTAAGACTTTGTGTAGCTTTACAGCACTGCAAATCTTTAATACATCTGGGCCTAAATCAGTTGTAGTGTTATGCAAGAGCGGCTATTTCCATATGCATAGTTGAAGTCATCACTATCATGCAACACTTTCAAAAGATCCACACTGCCAATTTGTTCAGTTTGTGCAATGCAGCCGGTTTTCATGGACTATTGCATTTTAAGACTTGTAATAAATCTGCCCTGTTCAGAAGAAGCCATCTGGCAAGCCTAAATTGGTTGGGGTTTGGATCGTGAGTTTTCATCAATTCTGGTTTGAGAAAATTAGAGTCTTATTTGACCCATGTGTAGAGACAGAAAGTTAGTGCATTGGTGTCTGAGTTTGCGGCCAGGGAAATAGGCCTGGGAAATATTTAATATAGCGAGCTAATTTAGGGAAACTTGTGTAACATTGTTAAAGGAAATTATAGAAATTATCCCAATTCACCACTTTGCATAACTGCATGCTATTTGTGGTTAGAAACAACCACGAACATGCAATTTTCTGTACAAATTCACTGCAAACACAGAGGTAGAACAAAACGCTAGTAGCTATTGTTCCAAGTGCTTGTTTAAATGCATCCGTGCTCCAAAAACGTATGCAAAGACGCATTTCACCATCCAATATAGTGCAAAAAGACAGATTAGCATTGTGTGTAATTGCACATAATGCAGCATAATGTTGCTGTAATTTCACATAATTAAGCAAAACAAATTTGATACACTCCTAGAATGGGTGTTTTGTGGGTTGGGTCTGTGAGTTTTTTCCGCTGGTCGTGAGGTAATCTAAGTATTTCTTGAGGCTCCCCAGAATGCACAGATTGGGCATGTTGGTCCTAGACAAGAGACATGTACAGTGTTCTGGCGTTTCTTTCAGTAGCACATTGCATTCTAGGATGTGAGTAGAACTTACAGCATGAAAAGCTGTGAATACAAAGCTCCGACTCGCAGTGCTATTGGGTATTGATAGAGCACGGGTTCACCTGCTCGGGATTTTACCATACTCACCTGGGCCAATAAAAATAAAACATACACACTTTGAACAGGTAAACCTACGCTAAACCAGTAATTGAATTTAACCTTTTAGGACCTATACCTTGACTTACCAATCCTTGTCACCGGTACCTATAGTCCTAAGGGATCAAGGGAGTTAGCAAGAAAATAGGTAGTAAATATACATTTGCACTCATAAAATAACCACAGACTCAAGAAAGATTTAAATGCTTTATCAAAATAATATCTTTAAATGTCAGTGTCCATACTAAATTAATCAGAGCTTGATCAATTAGAAAGAATAAAATCAAAGCAAGATGATAATGAAATTACCATGAAACGTTCTTTAAGCATTGAATTACAGGAACGGTAAGAAGAGGGAAACAGCACAATGACATACCCATGCAGCTTTAAATTGACCTAGAATGGTGTGAAGACCAACTCTGGCTACGGGCTGGGATAAAGGACTGGACCCCCGATAGTGCAGGTGCCAACAGGATAGAACAGGTGCAGACCAGAATCAGGATAAGTACAGACCAAATTGGATCAGGACAGTACCACCGCAGGTCAGAACCGGCACACACACCTAAAGTGCAACGCCAGCGTCACACCCCTCTCTGCAGCTAACAGTTGGAACCCGATTGGGTTAGCAAATCTTCTACCTCAGGAACCCCGATTGGGTTATCAAACAATTTCCCAGAACCCTGATTGGGTTATCGAATCTTCTGACAGAGTGCTCCGCCAGCACCTCTGCTCCCGAATCTTCTGACAGAGTGCTCCGCCAGCACCTCTGCTCTCGATCGCCTATTGAGTGCGTTGGGTCAGTGACAGGTCAGCTATTCGGACAAGTCGGACAATCTAACTAGCTAAGCCTACCTTAGTTATACCATTTTACAGGGCAGTGTACCACCCCCAATGTTGCAAATGTATTTATTCCCTCAAATTGATTGGTCAAAAAATAAGGAGAGGTCATCACACCATACCAGTTATGAGGTCATGCTCTTCAATATTCAGATTAATGTTCCCTTCCAATATTTTATTTTCCCATGCACTTTTATTCCACCCGGCAGTGAATGTATCAATAAGAATTACAATGTAATATAATAATTTGTTCAGCTTCCTTCCAAAGGGTCAGAAGGTAAGATTCCCATGAGCATCTTCTAGCAAGTCAGGAGTTGGCAGGAATTCAATGAGATGGCTTGTAGACTCGGGTGAATTTGGCGCATGCTCAGTTTCAGGACCAAACGATGGAGCAACATTGTCCCAACACGAGCTAATAGCAAAGTCAAAGAAAAACAGTTTTAGAACAAAGAATAAATGAATGCACTGTATACCACTTATCTCTACTCTATTCCCATTACTTTATTTTAACTACTGCATTAGGGATTATGCAGAACGAACAACTTAGTAAAAGCAGCATTGCAAGCTTTAGCACGTTAAAACATAGAGCAGCCATCTTTAGTTCTAGTGCGCAGAAGCAAAGTTTTCCCACCAAAGCAGTAAGTACGTCATGTCACGTAAGTATGACAGACTCATGCGCAGAAAAATTCCAGCGTTGCGGTGGCCATTTTAATGCATTCGAGTTACTGTTAGTAAAAGCACATATGCAAGCTTCCCCAGCTTACTAGAAATGTCGTGTTTTGCATAGTTAATAAGACAAAACATGTTGATTAATACATTACTTATTATTTTGAGAGGGTTGAGTCCAAGCATGTCGCTTTACGTGCGAAACCTTGCTCCATCAATCCCCTCTTTGATGATATTTTATATCATCACAAATTATAGAAACAGATGCCAACTTCTCATCATTTACTCATTTCTATTTCTTCAAACACTCTTTTAGACTTTTCCACATTATTCATGTGGAAGTTTTTCATCTTCTTGCACAAATCTGCATTTAACTCTTCAAGCCCGATTTCACTAACATTTCTTTTCTTCACTTTCTTATTTACTTTATATGTCTTCTTACGTTTGCGACATTTGCAACAAATTATTATATCTAAAATCAGTAGTGCTACTCCCACCATTGGCATCAGTATTTTACCTACAAAACTCTTTCCTATGTTAGTGATCCAACTACCTATTGAGGAGAGACCACTAATTAGTTTCTTCCATGCACTGTCAACCTCCATGCGTTTCAATTCTTCTCTCAAATTTGTAATATTTCTCATGTACCTTTTAAATTCTACACTTTCATCTGGAATGTAAGTGCAACAATGTTGTGTCTTCAGCATTCCACAGACTCCGCCCTCTTTTGCCAATAATATGTCAAGAGCAAGTCGATTTTGTAAAACCATTGATCTTACCACAACTAATTCGGTATTCATCATCAAAAATCCACCAGCAGTGTCAGTCGATAAGCGATCCACCACTGTTGAAAATTTACAAATTCTTTGAGTGTTCAGAACCACTTCCAATGAAGGTATTATTGCACTAAATATGTCACCTACAATTTCAGCAAATGATGCTCTTTTACTACTAGTTAATCCATTAGTCTCTTCATTGCTTCCTGTGATTTTCTCCACATGGTACACCTTTGGGAATACTATTCCAAATTAGCATTGCCCGTACCAATGATCGGGCAATTTAAAATAGGCTTTGTTCCCACAAATGTAATAAATTCCAGGGAATACTGGTTTAGTTCCATCTTTGAAACCCAACCCCCAATAACTTTGAAATTATGTTAACGTTCACTGGAACCAATTAATATATTGTTATGATAATCTGTTTTCTCTCTAGAGAGACAGAGTTTCCCTTTGTTTTTGAAATCCAGTAACATAGCAGCTTGAGTCTTGCTATTAGAGGTCAAATCTTTATATGGCCTGGATACCCGTCACCCCCTCCCAACACAATCCCCAAGAATGGGAAGACAGATACAGTTCTTGAGCTTTTGGAAGGCGGGAGGGAGTTACCCTCCCGGCCGTATTTATTAAAATATGAAACAAAATTAAAACATTAAAATAACAGTTTCATATCATGTACAATTTCATTTATACATTACGATGTTTATTGGCTAACCTTAACATATCTCTAATACAAAGGTTCTCCTAGCCGATTCTAAAACATCCTGTAAATGCATTTCTCAAAATTCAAATTGTACATCCTAACATTACGGGCCAACGGCAAGGTCGTAACCGGTGTCAGATCCCTAATACCAGACTCCCCCCCTTACTTGTGAGGGGCGGGCGCACAGAGGACTGTACCTCTATGCCAACTTCCAATTTCCCTTGTCTTAATGGGGGCCCATACTTACTCGACGCCATCTTGGTGGTCGTCCGAGGACTCGTGTGAGGTGTCTAGAAGGTAGCGTAGACCCCCCTCCCACCCCACACTGCTTACCACATCCGCCGTCGCGGATGTCCTGGCCCCGGGAAATTCCAAGGAGGGGACCCGAACCCCCTCCTCCCCAGGGAGGGGTCTTGACCGCCTTCCCTTTCGGCGGTCCCATCCTTAGAAGGGTACCGCCTCCCCGTGTGAGGGGGCCAATGGCCGCCTCCCCCCGGGCGCTCCCATCCATAATGGGTGGCGCCCCACCTCTAGGGATCTTCCAATTACTGCTCACCGATCATGACCTTACCGCCCGACCAAAAAATAAATACGACATTGTTTAATCTACTGAGAATGACATATACAGTTATACCAGCATTTCAAGTATAAACTTTTATCTCTACAATACACTTCTTTCATCACAGCTGCGATACTCGCCTGAGTTCATGCTAAAAAGCAACCATTTATTGTATATCAAAACATCAACCTTTATGAGAAACAACCTGAAAAGAGATATCAAACTTTATTAGAAACAACCTGAAAAAGAGATAATATCATCATTACTCGACTTTATTGCAATACAAAACGCTGTCATCAGGGGCTGGTGGGTGGGTCAAAATTGGCTCTTGTTCCGTCAAGGGCTCACGTGCAACGAGGAGGTGCAGCTTCCAAGCACAGGAACAAGAGGATGCTTCCTTGGATTGCTGCTCCTTTATTCTTCTCGGGGAGGGCGTGGACCCTCCTCCGACCGCCTACAGGGCGTGGCCGATGGTGTAGGTGTCTAGGACAACCCCTCTTGGGTGGGAAAAGGCGCGCCCTGGCTACGCCGCTTCGGGCATACCAGCCGTGACACGCCTCCCGCCCAAAATGGCTTCCCGGGGGGATCGGGGCACCCGACCATACGTTCGGGGGGACCGAGTGGTCGCCCCTTTCCATTTTCAGCCCATTTAGGAATCTTTCGTTTATGATCAGTGGCTTTTCTATGGAAATTCTGTCTCCTTTTCTATACTAAATCTAAAAACATCTTTTCTTTTGTAATATGCAAGTAAGATTTTCCTTGTGAGCCTTAGCTACATCTATTTATCCCACTTTGGAAAATAATCACCCATGAAATGTGTGGAATCTCTAGTACTAGATATACGATTTAAATTTTGACGTAAAGGAACTTCAGAAAAGATTACATCAAAATTGGAAAAATAATATTGTGATTTTCCAGTTCTATAAAATAAACTAGCTAAAATACTACATGAAATACCATATGTCAGGGGTAAATGATTGTAAGTGACCCCTTCAGCTACTGATGTGGGCAACTGCATGCGCACGTAGCAGCCACTGATTTCCATAACTTCTACATAATTTCCTAACAAATGCATTTAAATGGGTTCTATTGCTAGCTCTTCTATAATGTAAGTCTCCCTCATCTGGTGTTTCTAAATCTACTCCAGGTTGCTTAAGACTAACTGCTTTCTCATGTGTATGTGTATCCATTGTCTTAGGTGAACCTACTTGCTCAGGTATACTAGTGTTATTCTACATTTCTTTGCTCAATAGGTATGGTATAGCTAATGTTAATCCAAACCATATTATAACTACTAATACTATACAACAAGTGCATATTCTACAACATGTCTTTCAACAATTTCTTTTCGGTCTTCCATTAACATTATAATCAGCCATTTCTGACTAAGGAGAATGTATCCCCTCTTTGTAACTCTTCCACAGATTTTAACCTGTGTTTCTCTTCTCAAGTGGGTCTCACTTCTTCGTCAGTCTGATCAACAATCAGTTCGTCATAACTTAATTCTAGATTTTTGAAATCTTCAAGTATGACGCAGGTCCACTCAGGTCCTTTTAACTTGTTATTGTCTTTTCAAACGTGGACTTCTCCTTCTGGGTTGCTCTGTGGAAGGTCCAGCTGGCTTGATATTTCGTTTACTTGCTCTGGTTCTTCATTTATTGTTTTAAGGTGACATTTCAGTCTTTTTTTACAAAACCAGGCCACTTATCTCCTTTTCTGAGTCTTTTAGCTGGCACTGTGCTTTGACTTTCTTCAGATGCTCTTTTATTTTCGTTCAGCTGTGGCACTGCTTGTTCTCTGTCAACTTCTGAATTCCTCTCTATCTGACTTGGTCCAGGGTTTGCTTTGGTTTCTTCTGCCTGGATACTAATCTGGCCTTGTTCAGGAGTTTGCTGTATTTGACTTTGACTTTGGCTTTGTTCGCCTTCTTCTTCCTGAACACGTTTTCTACCCCTATCTGGCCCTGCTCAGGTCTTTGGATTTCTTGATTGTCTTCTGCCTGAGCTTTCGCCCTAATACCTATCTTTCCCTCCTCAGACTATGGAGTACTGGCTCGAGTTTTAAATGTCTGAGTACACCAACCTTTCCTTATCTGGTCCTGCTCAGAATTACTTTTGACTTGGATTTCTGTAATCAGAGTACATTCTTCTATTCCTGACTCATCCTCACTATCACTCTTTCTATCTAGATAGGTTTGACTTCTGGTTCCCACAAAGTCTGCAGGTATGCCGACTACTGGATTCCATTCATCCTGACTGGTGCTCGGTTGTTCATCATCAACTACTTCAGGATCAATTTCCTGAGACCACTCAGCTGCACAACCTTCAGCTTCTACTTCATCAGGTTCAGTCACCCTCTTGGTGTGACTGGCATGGATCCAATTCGGAATTCCCCTGCACTTTGCAGCTGTGGTGGTGACCAATATCACTTGTTGTGGCTCTCCCCACCTTGGTGCTAGGCAAGATTTTCGAGTATATTCTTTTATCACTACCCAGTCCCCTGGATTCAGGTCATGTGCTGGAGTTGATTGTCTTGCGACAGCGTCTTCCCCAACCTGGTGAGAGATAGAACGCACTTGGTCAGCCAGTTCTTTGCAGTACTCAAGCCCTAAATCATCAGATATATTTATAAGCTTCTGTCCTGGTACCCATGCCTGCCTCATTGCTCTTCCCATGAGTATTTCATGGGGGCTCAAGCCTGTCTTTCTGTCTGGAATGTTCTGAGTCCCACCAGAACAAGAGGTAAAGCATCAGGCCACTCTAATCAGGTAGATTCATACATCTTTCCCAATCGTGACTTGATGTGCCATTCCAGCACATACAGAACGCTTCTGCATGACTCATCCTTGACATCCCTTGTCACAGCCACATCTCTGCCCATCTGAGAAACCTGCACTGGCTCCCCGTCAGCAAGAGGATCACGTTCAGACTCCTCACCCACGCACACAAGGCTCTCCATGACATGGGCCCCAAATACCTCAACAGCCGCCTCACATTCTACACACCCAACCGCCAGCTCCGATCCGCCGGCCTCGCCCTTGCCACCGTCCCACGAATTTGCAGGGCCACCACCGGAGGAAGATCCTTCTCCTACCTGGCGGCCAAGACATGGAACTCCCTCCCCACCCACCTATGGCTGACCCAGGACCATGTGTCCTTCAGGAAACAACTCAAGACCTGGCTGTTCGAGCAGTAGTGACCCCCCCCTCCCAGCGCCTTGAGACCCTAGCGGGTGAGTAGCGCGCTCTACAAATTTGTTTGATTTGATTTGATTTGTTCTACCACTCCAGAAGCCTCTGAGCGGTATGCACAGTGCAGCTTTTGCTCAATTTAGAATACTTCACAGATCAGGCGAATTTTTTCATTATTAAAATGAGACCCTCGGGTCTGATTCAATCATTACTGGAAAACCGAAACGTGATATGAGTTCGATTAGTAGAAACTTAGCTACAGTGATGCTATTATTTCTGCGGGTAGGGTAGGCATCCACCCATTTTGAAAACAGGCAGATGACTAGAACATACTTCAGTCCTCGACAAGGGGGTAATTGGATGAAATCAATCTGGAGTTGTATGAAGGGACCTTCTGCTTTTCCAAACTTTCCTGGCAAAACTACAGTCTCTTACTAGGGTTCACTCGTTGGCATGTTATACACCTCTGGCAAAGACTCTTTGCTACATTCCTGAATCTCGCATTGAACAAACTCTGTCTGAACTGTCTAATCATCGCGTCCCTACCTATATGTGAGATTTCATGATACATCCTAGCCATAGGAGCAAGCATACAACCTGGTAACACAGGTCTCCCATCGAGGTAAACAATAACACCATCTTTAGCCCTTCTCCGACATCCTATTTTCTCCGACTCTTCCTTTTCCTTCATTTCTGCCTCATTTTGCAAATCTCTCACTTCTTCCCATGTTTTCACTCTCTCAAGGAACATACGTTGTCAGCTGTTTCCATGTGCATCGATTTTCTTATTTATTGCCTTCTTATGTTTGGCACAATGCTGGGCTAGTTGGTCATCATATCGGTTACCTGTTGTCACTTTGTCATTTCCAGATTGGTGAGCAGCACACTTGACCACAGTCACTTCTTGTAATTGAATTGATTCCAGCAAGTCTTTTACATAATGTCGATTCTTAATAGGAGTACCTGAAGAAGTCAGAAACTCCCTTTGAATCCATAGTTGGCCAACATCATGCATAACCCCATACTGACTGACAGTGTATATGGTTACTTTCAAATTTTTCCCAAATTTGCAGGCTCTTGTCAATGCAACTAATGTGGCTACTTGTGCAGACTTGACTTCAGGTAAATAGGATGCTTCCACTTGACCCCATAAAATACACACTGCATAAGCAGCACTTAATCCTCCTTCCTCATGTCTCATGCATGAGCCATTCACAAACAGCTAATATTCAAACGTCAACAATGGCTCTTCTTTTATGTCTGGTCGGGGCTTTGTACTGTATTCTGTGAGGTCAATGCAATCATGCTCGACTTCCCCTTTCACTCCTGGGTAGTGTGAATCAGGTAACAGGGTAGCTGGATTTAAAACAGTGCATCTGTCAATGGTCACAATCCCTGCAACTAGAAGAATTTGCTCATACTTAGTCAGCCAACTAGGAGTCAAATACTGAGTACGTGTTCTGGTTAATAGAATCACCACTGAATTTGGGACATACACAGTTACAAGTTGTCCCATAATGAAGGATTCCCTTTGCTCAAGACTCATGCAGGTTGCAGCTACTGCTTTCAAACATCCTGGCAATGCAGATGCCCCTGGATCCAGCGTGGATGAAAAATATGCCACAGGACGTCTCATCAAACCATGAGTTTGGGTCAAAACAGACAATGCAAAAGTGTCACGTGCATCCCAGAACAATGCAAAATCTTTTGAATATTCAGGCATCCCTAAGGCTGGAGCTGAGCAGAGGCAGTCTCGCAGATTCAAGAAGGCAGTCCTGCTTTCATCATCCCACTCTACTCGATCTTTTGCTCTTTTCGTTGTCATCTGTATCAGAGGTTTAGCTAGGACTGCAAATCCCACAATCCACTGCCTGCAGTAACCTACTACTCCAAGAAACATTCTGATTTCTATCTGCGTCTGAGGTAGATTCATGTTTCTGATTATTTTGATTCTTTCAGAGGTAACTCTTCTGATACCTCTTTCTATCTGGTGCCCCAGATATTTTACCGATGTGGTGCAGAATTGCAACTTCTCAGGTGACACTTTATGCCCTCCTTCTGCCAAATTATTCAGCAATGCAATGGTATCAACAACACAGTCATTTTGAGTCGTAGACACCACCAACAGGTTGTCAATATATTGCACCAAGATGGACTGTTCGGGCAATACCAAAGATTCAAGGCATTGTTTCAAAATCTGATAAAAATCGATAGACTCTCTGTGTATCACTGAGGGACACGGTTCCAAACGTAGACATGGTCGCTGAATTCGAACGAGAAAAGATATTTGCTATCTGGATGTAATGGTGTGGAGAAAAATGCATGGCACAGATCTATTACCGTCAACCATCCGGCTCCCCACGGTATCTGATGCAGAATCACTACTGGATTTGGCACAACTGGACAACATGGGACAACAATTTTATTCATTTTGCAAAGGTCTTGTATGACCCTATATTTCCCGCTCGGTTTCTTTATGCCAATTATCGGTGAATTACATGGACTGCTCATTATTTCTTGTAAAATGCCTTGTTCAACCAAACGCTTTATTTCTGCTGCAACACCAGCTTTTATTTCTGGGCTCATTTTATATTGTCGAATGTTTGGGTAAACTGCACCTTCTTTCACTATCACTTTTGTTGGGTCAACATTTGCAATTAATCCTACATCTTTCCCAGTGAAATCCCATACGTCAGGATTCACTGTATGCTGTAATTCATTTGGGAGATCTTCCACTAGCATCTTTTTAATTTATGTTTCTTGTTTGGCCAACATTAATTTATAAACTCCATCTTCATCTGGGGTTTGAATTTCAACACCACTTGGGGTGCGAAAGATTGTGTAATTCATTTTGCACAGCAAGTCCCTATCTAATAAGTTCACTGGACTGGAATCGCACAGCGACAATTTGTGCATTTCTTTAAAATTCCCTATTCTGATCTCCATAGGTTCTATAGCAGGAGTACTCATTTGTTTTTTAGAAAAGCCCACTACTTGGATCGCTTTCCCAAGAGGGGTAGATTTGGAACGTCTGCTGTTCTCACAGTAGAATGGGTAGTGCCACTATCCAACAACATCATTTCCCTCAACTTTTCCGTCAATGTATGGACCTGACTGATGTACCGGCAAAGATGCACCAAGTACGCACACCTGGTCCTCCCCTCTCAGGCACTGTCAGTAACGATCTTCCTCGAAAAATGCGTCACTCAAAAGAAATTGTAATGTCACTGCGTCTCTCCTTCCACTTCCTTCCCAATTTGTGGTATCCACCTTGTAATTTGCTTGGCTCCCAGAATCTGGCATAGGTGCAAGTGGTAACTGGTTTTGTATTACCTATTGCTGTGGCTTCCTTGACACCCCATTCTGCATCTGTGGATTCAAATTATCGTTTTGCACATTGTTACTCAATTCAGCTTTACACTTGTTCCTCTAAAGCCCCATTTTTCCGTACCCATGACGAGGAAATTTCTTCTTGGCCTCCTCTCTGTTCATTCTACCTCTTGGTTTACCCCCATTTCCATCTCCTTGATTCTGATTATTTTTCAATTGATTTAACTGAAGTTCATGTTGCTCTGCTAATTTTACTTGTGCCCACTTACCTTTTCTTCTAAATTCTTTCATTTATTGTCAATTTCATCCCCACAATATGTTGCATACTTAAGTATTTCATCTACCGGCTTGCCCTGCCAGCAGATTTTATGATCTTTAAGCATTTGCGAAATTTCTGACTTTAATCCTGACACAAATCTATAAATAAAATGGGTTATGTCTTTTGTATCAATGTTTTCCAACCCACTTCACTGCTATAATACCTGTAAAAGGTGTTCATAATATTCATGTACTGATTCATCTTTATTTTGGGTAGTTCTGTCTATTCTTGTCCAGTCCTTTGGGGGTCCCTTTCCTTTCAAGTACAGTATTACTTGATTTTATTTTTTCATAACTTCGTCTGACGGTGCTCGTTTCTTCGTGTCTCTAGGGTACTCATCATTATGCCAATCAACCACTATCTTACATTCTGTCCACAGATCCACAGCAACCACAATGTCAAATAACCCATCTAAATCTTTTAGCAGCACTTTTGAAACTTTTACAAATCTCTCGCCTTGTCTGTACCACTCAACAGGTTTCTCTCTGAGTTTTGGGAATTCATTTGTAAATGATAAAATATCCTGCCGTGACCATGGGACATGCACATGACCTCCTCCTGGCACTTCTCTCATTGGGCACAACCTTTCCACTTTTTCTGGTTCTTTTAATAAATATTAATTTGCAGTATTTTTAGCTTGGGCGTCCTTCCTCTGTTTTCTTTGCCCATCTGGCGTTCCATTTGTCTGAATCACCCCACTTCTGCAGCAATGACTGTAACTCCTTGATCTTCACTTTACGTCCAGACACATTTATGTTTTCTAAATCTTTGTCAGAAAATTCAGCTCTGTAAGGTTTCTGTAAAACTTTAGATTTTCCAAAATCAATTCCCATTTCAGAAGCTAAACTCATTAGTTTTTCATGAAATGTTTTAGTATTGCGAGTGATACTTTGACATATAAACCACAATTTGTCCTCACTGAGAGTGTTTAACCTGTCTAATCCCACATTTGCAGCCATCATTTCTTCTAATTCAACTCTTAATTAAAAAATATCCAATACCTTCGGCTGAGATTTTGGCTTTTCTATTTCTCTGGACCATCTCTCTAGTTCTTCTAGGGATACTACAGTAGCACTTCTTGTACCTGAGAATGTTTCCATCCGTGCCTCTCTAGAACTTCCAGGAGTGTTTTTCCTGACTGAATCCTCCACCGGTTCCCTTACAGGGAAATCCAACAGGAAACCACTGACTCACATTCACTTGCTTGATCATCAACTATCAAATGTTCTTTTCTAGGTTGCACTACAGGGGTAGTCAAAACAGGAGGTTTAGGACAGGACTGTTTTTCTCAATATAATGGAAAAACGGGACCTATGGTTACCGAAATGGTCAAAGCTTCAGGACTCACATTAACTGTGAAATGTTCTGAATTAATTTACTTCTCTGTTTATTTAAGGCTTCTTGTTCACTCTCCTGTAGCACTTTTTCTAAAAAATGTTTCATGCACTACTTGCGGAACCAAAGGTGGTTGTATGAACGGGGCGCTAGGGTTAACTCTATTTGCTTCTTCATGGTAAGGTGTCAGACTTTTCATTAACAAATCCTCCAAATAGTCATCATCTAATTCACCACTAATCATGAAATTTCTCGTTTTCTCTGTGCAGTTCCTTCCTTACGCATCCTCTAAAGTCCGTAAAGGATATAATCCTTCTACTAACATAGACTCTCTCCCTTTCTTCATTTGTTTATCTCTTGTCGCTTTTGGAAATCTGGGATAAAATGTACTCCAATTTCTGTCACTTCTGGGTCTATCTCGCTCGCAAGCCTCAGTCTCCCATTCCTCTAATGCTTCATACTGAGTTAATCTAGGTCTGGGATATAATTCATTTATGCGTGTTCTCAAATTGTACAAAACTCTACCATTGAAGGTACCATGTTCTGGAAATGCCAAAACACCATAATCTTTTGTCTACTCTGTCCAATTCTCTAACCACACACATGCGTGGTAGCCCCTTTTTACCATCATGTATGATGCAGGCGTATTTGGTGAAGGAATAATAATCCCTTCTCTAGTTTTAATTGTTTTGTCCTTTTTAAAGAAATTCTTAATCTTTTAAAATAGCAACATTTTCCTCTCTCCACCATACATGATATGAGGTCTTCCCCTTATGTATTGCTAGTACGCAAAACCTAAGTACCTTCTATCGGGTCTATTTCCTATAACTGTTGGATCTAAATTCCACATATACTTTGCACCGATAAATTTAATATGCAGCTACACTCACTTGTTTACTAAATACATCACCAATACCAGTGCGTTTCTTATTTTCGAAAACAATGAATGATTTGAATTCAAACAACTTTCGACCAATGATTGCACTTCTTTTCTCGTGAGACAAGTTCTCACGCTCCTGCACTCACCCCTCCTTTACAATTACCTCAGCTACACACCCGCTGTCTGAACCAATAACAGCGTGGCTCTGAGTGACGTCAGCTGAGCTCCGTTGCAAGGTAATACGAGAACTTATTTCTTTTCACGTTTAAATGTAATATTCATTAATCAACAACGTAAAAACATTCGCCACTGTGCCTAAGTGACTAAATTCAAAGGAAAGAAACATTTCTCTCACTGCGAGTAAATCCCTTCTGCTTACTCTTCACACACTGTGAGTAGATCCCTTCTGCCTACCCTTCTACAAGCATTAGAGAACCTGTTACTCCCGCAGTCTTTCCCTTACTAGGTGATATAAGGCCAAAGTTTCACCAGCGAACTCCTTTGATATAATTTATTCACACATTTATACAGAAAATCCCTAATCAGTGCTTCCAGTTTTACCTACCCATGCACTTACTTCCTTAGACAAGTGACGTCATTACAAAGTGGCTTCCATTTACCACCCGCTATTCTGCCCCCGGGGATTCCAAACAAACAGAACAATACAAACGGGTTTTGGTTAATACATAAAATTATTGCAATTTCAAAAGTAATCAATACACAACTAACTACATACCTTAACTAAACCCTAACCAACTAACTGCTACCAGAAGAATACTGATAGAGCGCGGGTTCACCTGCTCATGATTTTACCATACTCACCTGGGCCCATAAAAACATACACACTTTGAACAGGTAAACCTATGCTAAAGCAGTGATTGAATTTAACCTTTTAGGACCTATACCATGACTTACGAATCCTTGTCACCTGTACCTAGAGTCCAAAGGGATCAAGGGAGTTAGCAAGAAAATAGGTAGTAAATATACATTTGCACTCATAAAATAACCACAGACTCGGGAAAGATTTAAACTCTTAATCTAAATAATTTCTTTAAATGTCAGTGTCCATACTAAATTAATCAGAGCTTGATCAATTATAAAGAATATAATCAAAGCAAGATACTGTAAAAGTATCATGAAACGTTCTTTAAGCATTGAATTATAGGAAGGGTAAGAAGAGGGAAACAGCACAATGACATACCCACGCAACTTTTATTTACCTAGAATGCTGTGAAGACCAATCCTGGCCACGGCCTGGGATAAAGGACAGAACCCTCGATAGTGCAGATGCCAACAGGATAGAACAGGTGTAGACCAGAATCAGGGTAAGTGCAGACCAAATTGGACCAGGAAAGGACCGCCGCAGGTCAGGACCGGCATCCACAGCTTAAGACCGGCGTCACACCCCTCTCTGCAGCTAACAGTCGGACCCCGATTGGGTTAGTGAATCTTCTCCCTCAGGAACCCCGATTGGGTTATCGAATCTTCTGACAGAGTGCTCCGCCAGCAGCTCTGCTCCTGAATCTTCTGACAGAGTGCTCCGCCAGCACCTCTGCTCTCGATCGCCTATTGAGTGCGTTGGGTCAGTGACAGGTCAGCTATTCGGACAAGTCGAACAATCTAACTAGCTAAGCCTACCTTAGTCATACCATTTTCCAGGGCAGTGTACCCTCCCCCCAATGTTGAAAATGTATGTATTCCCTGAATTTGATTGGTCAAAAGGCGAGGAGAGGTCATCACACCATACCAGTTATGAGGTCCTGCTCTTCAATATTCAGATTAATGTTCCCGCCCAATATTTTATTTTCCCATGCAATTTTATTCCACCATGCAGTGAATGTATCAACAAGAATTACAATGCAATATAACAATTTGTTCAGCTTCCTTCCAAAGGGACAGGAGGTAAGATTCCCATTAGCATCTTCTAGCAATTCAGGAGTTGGCAGGAATTCAATGCCATGGTTTGTAGACGCATGCTCAGTATCAGGACCCAAGATGGAGAAAAATTGTCCAAACATGAGCTAATAACAAAGTCAAACAAGAACAGTTTTAGAACAAAGAATAAATGAATGCACTGTATACCACTTATCTCTACTCTATTCCCCTTACGTTATTTTAACTACAGCATTAGGTATTATGCTGAACGAACAACTTAGTAAAAGCAGCATTGCAAGCTTTAGCACGTTAAAACATAGAGCAGCCATCTTTAGTTCTATTGCGCAGAAGCAAAGTTTTCCCACCAAAGCAGTAAGTACGTCATGTCACGTAAATATGACAGACGTATGCGCATAAAAATTCCCGCGTTGCGGTGGCCATTTTAATGCATTCAAGTTACTGTTAGTAAAAGCAGATATGCAAGCTTCCCCAGCTTACTAGAAATGTTGTGTTTTGCATTGTTAATAAGACAAAACATGTTGATTAATACATTACTTATTATTTTGAGAGGGTGAAGTCCTAGCAAGTCGCTTTACGTGCAAAACCTTGCTCCATCAGTATAAAGCATAGACTGACCAACGACCCCGCCTCCGCCAGAGCCAACCTGCATGAAGGGATGAAAGAGGTAGCCGAGTGGATGACGACCAGCCGCCTGAAACTGAACTCTGACAAGACGGAGGTCCTCATCCTGGGCTCTTCCCCCTCCGCCAGGGACGACTCCTGGTGGCCTCCCGCCCTGGGCACCGCACCCAAACCGACAGACCATGCACGCAACCTGGGCTTCATCCTGGACTCCTCCCTCTCCATGACCAGGCAAGTCAACAACATCTCCTCGGCGTGCTTCAACATCCTACGCATGCTACGGAAGATCTTCCGGTGGATCCCCACCGAGACCAGGAAGACCGTCACCCAGGCCCCCGTCACCAGCCGACTGGACTACGGCAACGCCCTCTACGCCGGTACCACCGCCAAGCTCCAGAAGAGACTCCAGCGGATCCAGAACGCCTCAGCCAGACTCATCCTCGACATCCCACGAACCAGCCACATCACCGGACATCTGAGAGACCTTCACTGGCTCCCCGTCAACAAAAGAATCACCTTCCGCCTCCTCACCCACGCACACAAAGCCCTACACGACCAAGGCCCGAGCTACTCAACAGCCGGATCAACTTCTACGCTCCCAAACGCCACCTCCGATCAGCCAACCACGCCCTCGCCACCGTCCCCCGCATCCGAAGAGCGACTACAGGAGGAAGGTCCTTCTCCTACCTGGCCGCCAAGACCAAGAACTCCCTCCCGACTGACCTGCGCCTGACCCAAGACCACCTCTCCTTCAGGAAGAAGCTGAAGACCTGGCTGTTCGCGCAGTAGCGGCATCCCCCCCCCCCCCAGCGCCTTGAGACCCTACGGGTATGTAGCGCGCTCTATAAGTGTCACTGATTGATTGATTGATTGACTGAAGACATCAGGATATAGGACGTTTCTCAAATAAGGATAGACAAAGGGTGCTGCTACTATTGGTGCAGCAGGTGCAGTGCACCATGGCCCAGAGCTGTGAGGGGCGAACTGAACCCTTATGATGCTGTATTTGTGCTTTGCAACAGCAGCCAAAGGGGGAATTTGTCTTGCTTGTGCCTGGGCCTGGATTAGGCAGGCCCTTCATGCTGGTCCCAAAAAACACCACCCTTTCTCCCCTCGCCTGCAGCCAGATACCCCTTTTACTCAAAGGTTTCAATCCGAGCACCTCCACTCAGCCTGTCCATTGCTGGTTTCATATGGATGTTGTCTGAGCCTCAATCTGTCCGTGCTTCTTCAAGGATGCTGCACACGGGTTCTCTGCACTGCACTGCCATGTTTGCAGCCCGGCCATCATTCTGAAGTTGACTAAAAACAATCCGTGAACTTTCCTATGTCTGGAAATATGTTGATTCATTGAAAGGAAGCTATAGGGTCAAACCAATGTCTTCCTGCTGGAGGGAGTGAGAAAGAAGGTATCACATCGTAACGGCGGACAGCCTAACACTTTACTGTGCCTACGATTATGTTAGCCTTGGCATGCTATATTGATGAAATAAGGTTAAATCGGGAGACATCTTACAAGAAGCAATTATATTTTTATCTGCTTTTAGTTTGACCCAAGGTAGCGTTAAATCTATTAGTGTTAAATAAAGGGTTTGATGTTATCGGAAGAGAGAGGGGAGTTTACAGTTGTCGACTGCACGCTGAGAATGTGTTCACACTTCTAACATATGTAAATGAAAGTTGGATGGGAACGCTACAGAAACAGTGTTTTGAGGCCATGGTTTCATTCTTGTGCTTGCTAGAGGAGAACATTTCGAAGTATCTTTGTAAAAGAAGGAACTGCTATACATATATACAACTGTTTAGAAGAACAAGCAGTAAAATAGTGCAAAGATCACTTTAATGATCAGTGAGTTCTCCTATTTCAAATGTTTGCCCATCAAATAACTTTTGACAGTAGCCAGTGTTTAATTTGAAAAATGAAGCGCCATGTCCCTTTGTTCAGAGGCTGAGGTGCCGAAAGCCAATGAGGCTATCGATTCCACCTAGTGCCTCTAGCCCACCCCAGACACTCCCTGTATCTCACACTTGCAGGCTCCTTTCGTTCCTGATTTCTCTCTTTGTCACTATTTTTCCATCTTTCTATGTTTCCTCCTTTCCTTCTTTTGTGTTTTTCTCTCTCTTGTTCTGGATCAAAGCCTGTTGAGAAAAAAATAAGTGTGGCCCCCAATGTGTGCTGCTGGGCCCCATCTGCAACCACTGGTTCAAATTAAACACTGACAGTAGCTGTTACCATTTATTATGCTTTCAAAACACAGGTCCTCCGTGTTATATCTGTGGGCTATAGGCCGACACGCCATTGAAGGAGACATAAACCGACACTGGGGACATAGTTGCTGGTAATAGCCACGAGTACGTGCACTTGGGCTCTTTTATTAGCAGGGCACCTAATTAGTAGCACCTGTATTGGATGGGTGTAGGTGAGTGTGTTGGCCAGCCGTCGAGGGAGTGGCTAGCAAAGCATTCAACTGTGTCCAACAGGACATAACAATCCTCCCAAATCATATGAAAAACAAAAACAATAAACAAAAGTCCAACCCATGGGAATGAATGGAAAAACAAGTAAAAACAAAAAACAAAGTCTCACAGGACAGCGGTGGCATAGGGCAGCTGGAAGCACCCGGGTATCTTGGCACTTTTCCATATTTTAACCAGGTACATCTGGACACGAACATGGTGCTGATGAAGTCCAGCCCTCCAGCTTTGCATCAGTTAACTGACAATTCCCCTATATGATGTTAGTCAGTCCAGTGTACGCTTGCTGTGAGGCAATTGATGTTGTCTAATTCATACATAGGGGCATCGGGAGCCTGAGGGAAACCCATTGTAAGTGCCTTAATCCATTGACTATAGCCTTGCAAATCCGTCAGTGGGGCAAAGTGAAATCCATCACTCACGCTCAGGGAGGCCCTTTAAATGAGTTTCAACGGGACCCCCTATGGGCTACACTGGGTCTGCACGTGACCACATCTAGACAGCTGCAAGACCACCTCAGAGCCTCCGCCTAGTCCCTTGCACAACTTTAAGGGTAGATATAACCTTGACAAACATGCACACACCACCAGGACAGACCACACGCCAGCTAGACAACTGGATCGGTACATGGTGCAGGACTCCATTCATGTCATTTAACACCCCCTAGATGGTATTGATGCACATGGCTAATGATCGGATGGCAGCCATGAAAAAACTCGTAAAAAGTGATGACAGGCCGCGCAATGCATGCCCTTTATATACATGCCCTAAAATGTGGCGACAGGCCACGGAAACTCACAGGGGACTCCTGCTCACTCCATCACATCCTTGGGACTCCACATCTTCTCCCATCACAGACCACTCCCCGGTTTGGTCCTTTCATTAGGACTGGGAGGCTTCCCAGATGCGCCAGCCAGATCAAGGAAGACAGTGAAAATAGGATCCGTTCTGTAGTGCCTTCCATACCCATCATCCCATCGATAAAGTATTCCGGCAACTCGGGAACAGAACTTCCTTCTCATTTTCAAGTGTGACAACCTGCCACTAAGATCATGGGAATCGCCATGGCTCTCTTTTAGTGGTGGCCACGTGCCACCAGAGGCATACAACCTGCCACTAAGATCATGGGAATCTCGACGTCTCTCTCTTTCAGCGGTGGCCACGAGCCACCAGAGGCATATGGCCTCATCATCAACAAAGTCAACAATGCAGCAATATAAGAAAGTAACTGAATTGATTCCACATGCACCAATCCAGGCCCTTGTGTAACTTACTATGTACTCATAATGTGAAAGCCCCATCAGAATTAATCCTTTCTTTTCTAGGCACGGGCTGATTGGTTGAATCACGTAATACAAGGAACTGGCATCCCTTCTAAACAGTCCTCAAACAAAGCATTCTTTTCCAGCCTTTCCCCTTCTGGAGTCACTCTGCCAATATAAAATCTCCACAATCCCCACCTACGTCTGAACCATATGCGAGGTGGACTTCATCTATACCAGCGAGCTGTGTATCTCCTTGAAACTGGAGTTTGTAACACGTGGTCTTTACCATTGTGCCTTTCTCAGCAACCTTTCACAACACCCTTCTCACAGTTCGTGGCTGTAGCAGTGTAGGACCTCTCAGTAGTAATACATCCAGATCACAGACGATGTGCAGAAACATGTGCCCTCACCACTAGGTGGTGCCACTTGTACCGCCATAGGCCACAACAGCATTCGGGAGGAGTAACCAACTACGGCAGTAAGAAAACAATTCCAACAGTCATGTAGCAGTGTACTGATAGGTACAGAGAGGGTGTGGCTCACACAAGATGTAGTAGGGGATTGTCTTCATCTGCAGGCAGCCAGCACGCCTTTCACTGCCACCATGGGAACATGTATGCAAAGCTTCCGGAATCCAGTGCAAGGTGGACACATGTAGGTACCTGGCTCATGCTAGAGAAGCCCTACCAGCGACAATCTTTGCCTTTTTGCTTTGTCTATTATCTAATTCTCCTTTGTATTTTGCTCTTTTCTGGCTACATTTTTGCTGTTTGGAAACCATCTTTTCTTCCTTTGCACCTTTAGAATGTCAAAGTGCATTTCATCCACTATCCTCTCCGTTATTGGTAGGCTGCATTCATCCCCTGTAGGTGAAGTATACTCAACCTCAACCTTTAATGCATTCCATTACACATTTCACTTCATATGGATTGGCGGAGCTCTTTCCTTAAAGTAGAGGACAAACAGTGAGACAGATCCTGGATTGCCTAATAAACACTATGTCCCCTTTCAGCTTCGGGTGGTTTACATTTGTGCTACCTCCTCTCTGGCTCTCTTAACACTCCTTCCATTCTGCCCTCTGGCCATGATAGGTTAACGCCAACAGCAGACACAGGTAACTGGCCAGGGAAGTCGATAAGGAAAACTGACTATCAGTATAGTTATAGACAAACTGCCACCAGTGGGCATACAATGCTATTCAAGCTATAT
Source organism: Lissotriton vulgaris (assembly GCF_964263255.1). Taxonomy (NCBI): domain Eukaryota; kingdom Metazoa; phylum Chordata; class Amphibia; order Caudata; family Salamandridae; genus Lissotriton; species Lissotriton vulgaris. The sequence goes on from NC_141691.1 coordinate 1,501,715,561, forward strand.
GCAGTGTTGGAGATACACAACACTCTTGACTGAAATTACCAGAGCTGGAGGAGGGAGCATATACCTAGGGCCGTAGGCATCAAGACGAGGTAACACACAATTTTGGGCACTACAGGCCATGAGGCGTGGACAATTGGTAGCTCATCAGTCGGGCCGCTTCAGTAACAAGTTACGTCCCTGAGGTTTCAATGCGGCCGCTAGGTGGTGCCTTAATCACCTCCCCATGCATCGGGCTACAGCAGCTCTCCTTTTGCTGGCCGCTGCCTCCTCTGGTGTGATTCAGAAAAGGGGGTGGTGATGGACAGAGTCTCTGAATTAAGCAGAACACTCCTACCCAGTCAACAGATCAGGGCTTGATCCATCACCGTTTTTTAGCTCACTGCACCATCCCAGCTCGGAACCTGGCTACATGCAAATTAGTCTGTCCCTGGCCCAGTGCATCAAGGGAACAGGGCAGACCAAACTACCAAGCCAATTCTTTTACTGGAAAGGAAACAAGCTTCCGGGGACCGGTTTCTGGCATTACAGCCGTCTTCGGCCCGGCTTGCTTGAATCCTGATGGTGCAGTGAGCAAAGGACTCACATCTGAGCATACCTTTCCACGCTTATGGCGGACAAAACGATTCAGAAAAGGGGGTGGTGATGGACAGAGTCTCTGAATTAAGCAGAACACTCCTACCCAGTCAACAGATCAGGGCTTGATCCATCACCGTTTTTTAGCTCACTGCACCATCCAAGCTCAGAACCTGGCTACATGCAAATTAGTCTGTCCCTGGCCCAGTGCATCATGGGAACAGGGCAGACCAAACTACCAAGCCAATTCTTTTACTGGAAAGGAAACAAGCTTCCGGGGACCGGTTTCTGGCATTACAGCTGTCTTCGGCCCGGCTTGCTTGAATCCTGATGGTGCAGTGAGCAAGGGACTCACATCTGAGCATACCCTTTCACGCTTATGGTGGACAAAACGATTCAGAAAAGGGGGTGGTGATGAACAGAGTGTCTGAATTAAGCAGACCACTCTTACCCAGTCCAAAGATCAGGGCTTGATCCATCACCGTTATTTATCTCACTGCACCATCCCAGCTCAGAACCTGGCTATATGCAAATCAGTCTGTCCCTGACCACCCCCTTTTCTGAATCCTCTGGTGTGAGGCTTTACAGATGGTCACTGGCATAAAAAACAGTACTGGGCCATATCTTCCACAGGCACCACGTGAAGCACAGCAGATAAGTGAGGGTGCATGAGTGGCGTAGTGGTCCCGGTGGCAGCAGACAGCAGCAAAGCTGTTAAACAGGCCACTTCAGGGCCTCACTACACCCCATAAGAGCACTACCACCCTCTCCTCTCCAGGACCAGTGTCGGCAGGCTCAATCAACTACTGGAATGGCTCTTCTCTCGGTCAGGGGCAAAGTAAGGCAGGGGCCTGCCACATTTCAACAAACACCAAAAGAGTTCTCCGCTGCAGTCAGCCTTTCAGCTCATACGCACAGAGCTTCTTCAGTTCATTGATATTCAAACCATAAACAGTTCAGGTGTATCTGATGCCCTTTTAGCAGGTTCGAAAAATAGCTTCTTTATTAAGCAGAGTATCTGTGTACGTAGACCAGGCTTAGTAACTGAGGGGGAGTCCCTTTCAGTTTGTAAAAACTATTAGTGCAAGCTCGTACTCCAACTCCTCTAACTGCTTCTGTCTAAAGCAAATAGTGGTGCCTCAACACCACAGCGCCGCTCGCCGAGGGAATTCACCAATTCGACTGCGGCCGGAAAACGTCCACCTTCATTGCACCCACGGCAGGCAGGTGTGGAGCAGTCAGTGCAAGGGCAGCCTCTAACATAGCCTCTCCACTCCTCTGGCCACAGTAGCCCTCATCTTGCCGCGGGCCGCTTCACTTTCACAGGCGCCGCTGAGCATGAACTGCAGAAACCTGCACAGGTGCAACTGCTGCCTCCGACACAGCGCCACTGATAGAGCGCGGGTTCACCTGCCCTAAATTTTACCATACTCACCTGGGCCCATAAAAACATACACACTTTGAAAAGGTAAACCTGCGCTTAAATCAGCAATTTTACTTTTAACCTTTTAGAACGTATACCTTGACTTACCAATCCTTATCACTGGTACCTAGAGTCCTAAGGGATCAAGGGAGTTAGCAAGAAAATAGGTAGTAAACAAACATTTGCACTCATAAAATAACCACAGACTTGGGAAAGATTTAAACACTTTATCTAAATGTCAAAGTCCATACTACATTAATGAGAGTTTGATCAATTAGAAAGAAAAAAATCAAAGCAAGATGATAATGAAATTACCATGAAACGTTCTTTAAGCATTGAATTATAGGAACGGTAAGAAGAGGGAAAAAGCACAATGAAATACCCATACAGCTTTATATTTACCTAGAATGGTGTGAAGACCAACTCTGGCCACGGGCTGGGATAAAGGAGAGGACCCCCGATACTGCAGGTGCAGACCAGAATCAGGATAAGTACAGACCAAATTGGATCAGGACAGGACCACCGCACTTAAGACTGGAACCCACAGCTAAAATGCAATGCCAGCTTCACACCGCTCTCTGCAGCTAAATGTCGGACCCCGATTGGGTTATCAAATCTTCTCCCTCAGGAACCCCGATTGGGTTAGTGATTCTCCTTCCCAGAACCCCAATTGGGTTATCGATTCCTCTGACAGAGTGCTCCGCCAGCACCTCTGCTCTCGATCGCCTATTGAGTGTGTTGGGTCAGTGACAGGTCAGCTATTTGGACAAGTCGGACAATCTAACTAGCTAAGCCTACCTTGATATGCCATTTTCCAGGGCAGTGTACCACCCCCCAATGTTGCAAATGTGTGAATTCCCTCAATTTGAATGCTCAAAAGATGAGGAAAGGTCATCACACCATACCAGTTATGAGGTCATGCTCTTCAATATTTAGATTAATGTTCCCGCCCAATATTTTATTTTTCCATGCACTTTTATTCCAACCGGCAGTGAATGTATCATTACGAATTACAATGTAATATAACAATTTGTTCAGCTTCCTTCCAAAGGGTCAGATGGTAAGATTCCCATGATCATCTTCTAGACAGTAAGGAGCTGGCAGGAATTCAATGCCATGGCTTGTGGACCCTTGAGGTCTTCTGCGCAGCGCCAGGATTGCAAGATGGATTGCAGCAAGATTGCATCAGGCCCAAATACGAGCTAATAGCAAAGTCAAAGAGAAACAGTTTTAGAACAAAGAATAAATGAATGCACTGTATACCACTTATCTCTACTCTTTGCCCATTACTTTATTTTTAACTACAGCATTAGGGATTATGCAGAACGAACAACTTAGAAAAAGCAGCAATGCAAGCATTAGCGCATGAGAACATAAAGCACCCATCTTTAGCTGTAGTGCGCAGAAGCAAAGATTTCCCACCAAGCAGTAAGTACGTCATGTCAAGTGAGTATGACAAACGCATGCGCAGAAAAGTTCCTGCCTTGCGGCGGCCATTTTAATGCATTAGAGTTATGGTTAGTAAAAGCACATATGCAAGCTTCCCCAGCTTAATAAAATGTGGTGTATTGCAATGTTTATTAGTTTATTACAGTTTATTTTGAGAGGGCTGAGTCCAAGCAAGTCGCTTTACGTGCAGAACCTTGCTCCGTCAATCCCCTCTTTGATGATATTTTATATCATATCATCACAAATTACAGAAATAGATGCAAACTTTCAACATGTACTCATTTCTATTTATTCAAACACTCTTTTAGGCTTTTCCCTATTATTCATGTGGAAATTTGTCATTCTTTTATACAAGTCCCCATTTAATTCTTCAAGTTCAGTTTCACTGAAGTTTCTTTTCTTTCCTTTCTGATTTACTTTATATGTCTTGTAATGTTTGCGATATTTGCATCAAATTATTATCCTTAAGATCAGTAGTGCTACTCCCACCATTGGCATCAGTATTTTACCTACAAAACTTTTTCCTACATTAGTGAACCAACTACCTATTGAGGAGAGACCAGTAATTAGTCTCTCCATGCGCTGTCAATCTCCAATGGTTTCAATTCTTCTATCAAATTCGTAATATTTCTTGCGTACCTTTCAGTTTCTACGCTTTCATCTGGAATGTAAGTGCAACAATGTTGCGTCTTCAGGATTCTACAGACTACGCCCTCTTTTGCCAACAATATGTCAAGAGCAAGTTGATTTTGTAAAACCATTGATCTTACCGCAACTAATTCGGTATTGACCATTAAAAATCCACTAGCAGTGTCAGTCGACAAGCGATCTACCACTGTTGACAAATTACAAATCATTTGAGTGTTCAGAACCACTCCCACTGAAGGTATTATTGCCCTAAAAATGTCACCTACAATTTCAGTAAATGCTGCTCTTTTACTACGGGTAAGTCCATTAGTCTCTTCATTGCTTCCATTGATTTTCTCCACATGGTACAGATTTGGGAATACTATTCCAAAATAGCAACTCACGTTCCAATGATCAGGCAATTTAAAAGAAGCTTTGTTCCCACAAATGTAATAAATTCCAGGGAATACTGGTTCAGTTCCATCTTTAAAACTCCAACCCCCAATAACTTTAAAATTATGTTCACATTCACTGGAACCAATGAATCGATTGTTATAATAATCTGTTTTCTCTTTATGGAGACAGAGTTTCCCTTTCTTTTCGAAATCCAGTAACATAGCAGCTTGATTCTTGCCATTAGAGGTAAACTCTTTATTTTCAGCCCATTTAGGAATCTTTCGTTTTCGATCAGTGACATTTCTATGGAAATCCTGTCTCCTTTTCTCGACTAAGTCTAAAAACATATTTTCTTTCTCTTGTAATATGCACGTTAGATCTTCCTTGTGAGGCTAAGCTACATCTATTGATCCTACTGTTAGAAAATAATCACCCATGAAGTGTGTGGAATCTCTAATACTAGAAATGCGATTAAAATTTCTACGTAAAGGAACTTCAGAAAAGATTACATCAAAATTGGAATAATAATACTGTAATTTTCTTGTTCTACAAAATAAACTAGCTTAAATGCTACATGAAATACCATAGGTCAGAGGTAAGTGATGGTAAGTGACCCCTTCAGCAACTGATGTGGGCAACTTCAAGCACACGTAGCAGTCACTGATTTCCATAGCTTCTACATATTGTACTAACAAATTAGCAAATACATGTAAATGAGTTCTATTTCTAGCTCTTCTGTAATGTGAATCTCCCTCTTCTGGTGCTACTAAATCTATTCCAGGGTGATTAAGACTAACTGCTTTCTCATGTGTATGTGTATCTATTGTCTTAGGTGAACCTATTTGCTCAGGTATACTAGTGTTATTCTGCATTTCTTTGCTCATTAGGTAAGGTATAGCTAATGTTAATCCAAATCATATTATAACTACTATTACTATACTACAAGTGCATATTCTACAACATGTCTTTAGACAACTTCTTTTCGGTCTTCCATTAACATTATAAACAGCAATTTCTGACAAGGATAATTTAGCCCCTCTTTTTAACTTTTCCACAGGTGTTTCTTTACTCAAGTTGGTCTCACTTCTTCATCAGTCTGATCAATCAGTTTCTCATCACTTAATTCTAGATTTTCGAAATCTTCAAGTATGACGTAGTTCCACTCAGGAACTTTAAACTTGTTATTCAGTCTTTTCAAACGTGGACTTCTCCTTCTGGGTTGCTCTGTGGATGGTCTAGCTTGGCTTGATATTTAATTTACTTGCTCTGGTTCTTCATTTATTGTTATAAGGCGAAATTTCAGTCTTTTGACAAAATAGGCCACTTATCTCCTTTTCTGAGTCTTTTAACTGGCACTATGCTTTGTCTTTCTTCAGATGCTCTTTTATTTACGTTCAGTTGTGGCACTACTTGTTCTCTGTCAGTTTCTAAATTCCTCTCTATCTGACTTGGTCCAGGGCTTGCTTTGGTTTCTTCTGCCTGGATACTAATCTGGCCTTGTTCAGGAATTTGCTGTATTTGCTTTGACTTAGACTTTGTTTGCCTTCTTCTTCCTGAACACGTTTTTCTACCCCTATCTGATCCTGCTCAGGTCTTTGGATTTCTTGATTGTCTTCTACCTGACCGTTTGCCCTAGTACCTATCTTTCCCTCCTCAGACTCTGGAGTACTGGCTGGAGTTTCAAATGTCTGAGTACACCAACCTTTCCTTCTCTGGTCCTCCTCAGAATTACTTTTGACTTGGATTTCTGTAATCTGAATACATTCTTCTATTCCTGACTCATCCTCACTGTCTATCTAGATAAGTTTAACTTCAGTATCTCATAAAGTCTGCAGTTATGTTGACTACTGGAATCCATTCATCCTGACTGGTGCTCGGTTGTTCATCATCAACTACTTCGGTATCAACTTCTTGAGACCTGTCAGCTGCACAGCCTTCAGCTTCTACTTCCTAAGGTTCGGTCACCCTCTTGGTGAGACTGGCATGGATCTAATTCAGAAATCCCCTGCACTTCACAGCTGTGATAGTAACCAATATCACTTGATGTGGCTCCCCCCACCTTGGTGTTAGGCAAGAGTATCAAGTATGTTCTTTTATTACTACCCAGTCCCCTGCATTCAGGTCATGTGCTTGAGTTGATTGTCCGGCGACAGCGTCTTTCCCAACCTGGCGAGAGATAGAACGCACTTGGTCAGCCAGTTCTTTGCAGTACTCGAGCCCTAAATCATCAGATATATTTATCAGCTTGTGTCCTGGTACCCATGCCTGCTACATTGCTCTTCCCATGAGTATTTCATGGGGGCTCCAGCCTGTGTTTCTGTCTGGAATGCTTCTGAGTTCCATCAGAACAAGAGGTAAAGCATCAGGCCATTCTAATCAGGTAGATTCACACATCTTTCCCAGTCGTGACTTGATTGTGCCATTCAGTTGTTCTACCACTCCAAAAGCCTCTGGGCGGTATGCACAGTGCAGCTTTTGCTCATTTTGAAATGCTTCACAGATCAGACAGATTATTTCATTATTAAAATGAGACCCTCGGTCTGATTCAATCATTACTGGAAAACCAAAATGTTGTATGAGTTCCCTCAGTAGTAGTTTAGCTACGGTGATGCTATCATTCCTGCGTGTAGGGTAGGCTTCCACCCATTTTGAAAAGAGACAGACAATGACTAGGACATACTTCAGCCCTCGGCAAGGGGGTAATTGGATAAAATCAATCTGGAGTCGTATGAAGGGACCTTTAGCCTTTCCAATCTTTCCTGGCAACACTACAGATCTCTTTCCAGGATTCATTTGTTGGCATGTTATACACCTCTGGCAAAGACTCTCTTCTACATTCCTGAATCTCGCATTGAACCAACTCTGTCTGAACTGTCTAATCATCGCGTCTCTACCTATATGTGAGCTTCCATGATACATCGTAGCCAAAGGAGCAAGCATACAATCTGGTAACACAGGTCTCCCACCAAGGTAAACATTAACACCATCCTCAGCCCTTCTCCGACATCCTATTTTCTCCCACTCTTCCTTTTCCTTCATTTCTGCATCATTTTGCAAATCTCTCACTTCTTCCAATGTGTTCACTCTTTCAAGCAACATAAGTTGGCAGCTGTTTCCACGTACTTCGATTTTCTTATTTATTGCCAGCTTATGTTTGGCACAATGCTGGGCTAGTTGGTCAGCATATCGGTTACCTGCTGTCACTTTCTCATTTACAGATTGGTGAGCAGCACACTTGACCACAGCCACTTCTTTTCGCAATTGAATTGCTTCTAGTAAGACTTTTACATAATGTCCATTCCTCATAGGAGTACCTGAAGAAGTCAGAAACTCCCTTTGCATCCAAAGTTGGCCAAAGTCATGCACAACCCCGTACCCATACTGACTATCAGTGTATATGGTTACTTTCAAATTTTTTCCCAAATTTGCAGGCTCTTGTCAATGCAACTAATTTGGCTTCCTGTTCAGACTTGACTTCAGGATTCTTCCACTGGACCCCACAAAGTACATACAGCATAAGCAGCACTTAATCCTCCTTCCTCATGTCTCATGCATGAGCCATCCACAAACAGCTCATATTCAAACATCAACAATGGCTCTTCTTTTATGTCTGGTCGGGGCTTTGTACTGTATTCTGTTACAGGGTGTCCCATAATGAGGGTTTCACTTTGTTCAAGACTCAAGTTGCAGCTACTGCTTTCAGATATCCTGGCAATGCAGATGTCACTGGATCTAGTGTGGATGAAAAATATGCCACAGGACGTCTCATTAAACAATGAGTTTGGGTCAGAACAGACAATGTACAATTGTCACGTGCATCACAGAATAATGTAAATTCTTTTGAATAATCAGGCATCTCTAAGGCTGGAGCTGAACAAAGACAGTCTTGCAGCTTCAAAAAGGCAGTCATGATTTTGTCATCCCCCTCTACTGGATCTTTTGCTCTTTTCGTTGTCATCTGTATCAGAGGTTTAGCTAGGACTGCAAATCCCACAATCCACTGCCTGCAGTAACCTACAACCCCAAGAAATATTCTTATTTCTTTCTGCGTCTGAGGTAGATTCATGTTTCTGATTATTTTGATTCTTTCAGAGGTAACTCTTCTGACACCTCTCTCTATCTGGTGCCCCAGATATTTTACCGATGTGGTGCAGAATTGCAACTTCTTAGGTGACACTTTATGCCCTCCTTATGCCAAATGATTCAGCAATGCAATGGTATCAACAACACAGTCATTTCGAGTCTTAGACACCACCAACAGGTCTTCTATATATTGCACCAGGACAGATTGTCCGGGCAAGACCAGAGATTCAAGACACTTTTTCAAAATCTGATTAAAAATCGATGGACTCTCTGTGTACCCCTGAGGGACACTGTTCCAAACATAGACATGGTTCTCAAATTTGAACAAGAAAATATATTTGCTATCTGGATGTAAAGGTATGGAGAAAAATGCATGGCACAAACCTATTACGGTGAACCATCTGGCTCCCCATGGTATCTGATACAGAATCACTGCAGGATTTTGCACAACTGGACAACATGGGACGACAATTTTATTAATTTTGCGAAGGTCTTGTACGACCCTATATTTCCCGCTCGGTTTCTTTATGCCAATTATCGGTGAATTACATTGACTGCTCATTATTTCTTGTAAAATGCCTTGTTCAACCAAACGCTATATTTCTGCTGCAAAACCTGCTTTTATTTCTTGGCTCAATTTGTATTGTCTAAACACTCAGTAAGTAGTGTAAAGAGAGAGGTATATATATATATGTGTATATGTGTTACAAGGAGAGAAAGTATATAAACCCATCAGCCCACCCATTGGCGGAGTCTCGTCATCTGGGTTGTTTTGTATAGATTGGTACCATCCAGATATCCCACTGCATGGTATTGTGGGTTACTGGTATGGAGTCAACCAGTGAGAGAAAAAGAAGTCACAGCTGAAGGGTCAAAAGTTGCAGTAATAACATAAAGAGCTGGGGGTCGCGCAACTAGTTAGCATGGAGGAGTCTTGTTCGTTATCGGATTTAACCAGAGAAATCGCTCCACCACCCGGCCCGGAAACGGAAAGTATTGACAGATTGATAGCTCTTTCTCAATTCTGTGGGTGGTGGTGCATGGCCGTTCTTAGTTGGTGGAACGGAAGTGCTCATCCTAGGATCATCCCCCTCTGCCTAGGACGACTCATGTTGGCCTTCGGATCTGGGCTCTGCACCCATACCCACAGACCATGCACGTAACCTAGGCTTTATCCTAGACTCCTCCCTCTCGATGACCAGACAAGTCAACTCCGTCTCATCCTCCTGCTTCAACGTACTTCGTATGCTCAAAAAAATCTTCCATTGGATCCCCACCGAGACAAGAAAGACTGTCACCCACGCACTGGTTACGAGTCGACTAGACTACGGAAACACCCTCTATGCCGGAATTACAGCCAAATTACAGAAAAACCTCCAACGCATCCAAAACGCATCGGCGAGACTCATTTTGGACATCCCTCGCCAAGATCACATTACTGGCCACCTGAAAGACCTTCACTGGCTTCCCGTCAACAAAAGAATAACATTCCGTCTCCCCACCAACGCACACAAGGCCCTCTACAAACTAGGACCCGAATGCCTCAACACTCGACTATCCTTCTACACACCCACCCGCCAACTAAGATCCTCCAATCAAGGCCTCGCCGCAGTTCCGCGTATCCAAAGATCCACCATGGGAGGTAGATCCTTCTCCTACTTGGCGGCCAAGACCTGGAACTCACTCCCCACTCACCTCCGCCTTACACAGAACCACATCTCCTTCAGAAAAGAACTTAAAACCTGGCTATTCGATAAATATTGAACCCCCTCCCCAAGCGCCTTGAGACCCTCTGGGTGAGCAGTGCGCTATACAAATTCTTGAACTTGAACTTGAACTAGATAACGAACGAGACTCCTCCATGCTAACTAGTTACGGATATCTGGATGGTACCAGTCTATACAAAACAACCCAGATGATGAGGCTCCGCCAATGGGTGGGCTGATGGGTTTATATACTTTCTCTCCTTGTAACACATATACACATATATATACCTCTCTCTTTACACTACTTACTGAGTGTTTAGATAGTTAGAGTTTTTCGAGACCCTTGGCATTCCTTGTGTTTTTTTGCTTAGATAATTGGGGGATAGGATGCAAGCAGGTCTTTAAAAAGGTTCCCCTTTGACCCTTTCTCACGGTTTGTGTTTTGTGTCAATTTGTATTGTTGCATATTTGGGTAAAATGTACCACACTTTTGGCGAACATTAATTTATAAACTGCACCTTCATCTGGAGTTTGAATTTCAACACCACTTGGGGCGCGAAAGATTGTGCAAATCATTATGCATAGTAAGTCCCTACCTAATAGGTTCACTGGACTGGAATTGCACTCTACAAACTTGTGCATTTGTTTGAAATTACCTATTTGGATCGTTTCTCCTGAGAGGGGTAGGTTTGGAACGTCTGCTGTTCTCACAATTTGCAGTATCCACCTTGTAATTTGCTTGGCTCCCAGAATCTGGCATAGGTGCAAATGGTAACTGGTTCTGTATTACCTGTTGCTGTGGCTTCCTTGACACTCCATTCTGCGTCTGTGAATTCAAATTATTGTTTTGTACATTGTTATTCCATACAGCTTTACACTCTTTCCTCCAATGCCCCATTTTTCTGCCCCCATGACAAGGAAATTCATTGGGCCTCCTCTCTGTTCATTCTACCTTTTGGTTTACCCCCATTTCCATCTCCTTGACTCTGATTAATTTTCAATTGGTTTAACTGGAGTTCCTGTTGCTCTGCCAATTTTACTTGTGCCCACATTACTTTTTCTTCTAAATTCTTTTATTTATTGTCAATTTCATCCCCACAATATTTTGCATACTTAAGTATTTCATCTACCGGCTTTGCCTGCCAGCAGATTTTATAATCTTTAATCATTTGTGAAATTTCTTGTTTTAATCCTGACACAGATCGATTAATAAAATGGGTCATGTCTTTTGTATCAATGCTTTCCAACCCACTGTACTGCTTGAATACCTGTAAAAGGCGTTCCTAATATGCATAGACTGATTCATCTTTATTTTGGGTAGGTCTGTCTATGCTTGTCCATTCAGTTTCCTTTGGGGGTACCTTTCTTTTCAAGTACAGTATTACTTGATTACATTTTTTCATAATTTGCTCTGACGGGGTTCCTGTTTTTGTGTCTCTAGGGTACTTCTCATTAGGCCAATCAACCTCTATCTTACATTCTGTCCATAGATCCACAGGAACCACAATGTCAAATAGCCCATCTAAATCTTTTAGCATTACTTTTGAAACTTTTACAAATCTCTCGACTTGTCTCTACCACTCCACAGGTTTCTCTCTGAGTTTCGGGAAATCATTTGTAAATGACAAAATATCCTGTCGCGACCATAGGACATGCACATGACCTCCTCCAGGCACTTCTCTCATCGGGCACAACTTTTCCACTTTTTCAGGTACTTTTAATAAACATTCACTTGCAGTATTTTTAGCTTGGGCCTCCTCCTTTTTCTTTGCCCATCTGGCTTTCCATTTGTCTAAATCACCCCACTTCTGCAATAAGGATAGTAACTCCTTGATCTGCACTTTAAGTCCTGAGACATTCATGTTTTCTAAATTTTTGTCAAAGAATTCAGCTCGGTAAGGTTTCTGTAAAACTTTAGATTTTTCAATATCTATTCCAATTTCAGAAGCCAAACTCATTAACTTTTCATGAAATGTTTTAGTATTTCGAGTGATACTTCGACATATAAACAACAATTCATCTTCACTCAGGATATTTAACCTTTCCAATCCCACATTTCCAGCCATCATTTCTTCTAAGTCACCTGGACTCTGTCTGCTGTGAGTTGTGCCCCCTCAAGTTGGCCCACCCCAGTCCTGAACCTTTGGAAGGGTGCACGAAGGTACTCTGCCAGCACAACTGTGGTCTATCAGAATCAATGCATTGCGATGCATCTCCTTGCAGCTCTGCACTGGAACTTTGCATCACAAGCCTTCATTGACGGCATCCTAGATGAAGATGCAGAACACTCAGGGACATCTTAAGAATTTGGGGGTCCCTGGGCCAAACGTATTTTTGGGCCCCCTGTTCAGAACAGTTTTGAATTTATGATCCAATTTCAGCTCTTTCTTTCCCTATGTGGCCAGATTACTGACAGTGCGCAGGCACATTCGTCCAAATTGTAATATTCAGGGTTAGCGATGTGTGTTTTCAATATTGTAATACAGCAGCAGCTCACTAATATTACTGCAAATAATCTCTGTGATACCTTCCCATTTCTCATATGTGAAGCTAGTTTTGATCTAAAAGAAACTTTTTTTAACGTTTTGTGCATGAAATATAAACACGTTTCTCTGCAACATGTCTGTATTAGACTTTCATACATCACCCACATTGAAATTAAAGGAAAACAGTATCTTAAACATCAATTGGTTTAAGAATTATTCAAACAGAGCTGGTTTTACCAGGGGGCACCCTGAAAGGCTGGGGCCCTGAACCAGAACCCACTTTGCCTATGCTTTAAAATGTCTCTGAGGACACTGCTTCTCATGCCCCATTGACTGCATCATTGGAACTGCCACAGCGCAACACATTTCTGATGCAGGACCTTGCATTGCAGCCCGCTGCTTCTTCAGCAGTGCCACTGCATGAAGCAACCTCGATGCGGGATCTCAAAAAAAAGCTCTGCAACCAGGTTTTAAGGTGCTTTGCTCAACGGGCCTAACTTAGGGCCCGATGTAGGTAATACGCATTTTCCGATTTTAAAATACCGAATCGCACTGAATCGGTATTTTGAAATCGGAAAATGAGATGTAGATAAAAAAAATCGGAAAAATACTGATTCGGTAGGAATCGGTATTCTGATTCGATACGTACCGAATCGGCATTCACCGAATCGGAATTTACTGAATCGGCTACAACCGATTCGGCAAATACCGAATCGGTAATCGCAATACACCCCCATGGCCACAAGGCCCATAGGAACGCATTGTAAATACCGAATCGGTATTTACCGAATCGGTAAGATCCGATTCGGGAAATACCGAATCGGTGAATGCCGATTCGGCAAGCAAGTCAAACTGAAACCAAAGGCAACAGCCAATGAGGTGGAACCACCCTCCCCCACCCTAGCAGGGAGTGGCTACCCAGGCAGGTGCAGCTCATTAAGAACTTTCTGGAGAGGCAGCCTGAGCTGAGCATTCACAGTGAGCAGCAGTGGAAGAAGGATCCAGAGCACTGTGAAACATGGCTAGCAGCACTGAGAGCCAGAAGGCTGGGCACAAGAGGAAATCAAAATTCAGCACCATGGAGCTGCAAGTGTTGGTGGAGGAGGTGGTGAGGGTACACAGGCAGCTGTTTGGGAGGCTGTCCCTCACTGTACCTGAGAGCACGAAGAGGAGGCTATGGAGGGAAATAGGGGAGAAAGTCAACGCTGTCGGTGTCACCCCCAGGAGCCTTGACGACCTCAAGAAGATATCCGCAGCCTCACAAAGCGGAAACTGGCAGAACTGTCGGTGTCACCCCCAGGAGCCTTGACGACCTCAAGAAGATATCCGCAGCCTCACAAAGCGGAAACTGGCAGAACTGCAGAGGCAAGCAGGACTTACTGGTGGAGGCAGGAACCCGCGCCACCCCTCACTGACCTGGAGGAACTAGTGGCGACTACCATCGAGAGGGAGAGTGTGGTTGGAGTTGGGGACCTGGATAGCTCAGCCAGAGCTACAGCTAAAGGTAAGAAGCATGCGCATCATGACACACCCTACCAGACACCTCCCCTTTAGACCCAATGCACAGCCAAACCCCAGCCCAGTACTGCTACCAACAGACATGAGAAATGCATCATGGTAAATGTAGTCAGCAGAACTAGGCACAAATGCCAGTGCAGAAGCATAATTAAAAGAACTGTGAAACTGAATCAAAGTATTTGAAATGATATGTGCAATGCTTTAATTGTAGTGACTGTAATACATCAGCACTCAATTCACAAATGCTTCTTTATACCTAGGGGCACCATCAGGCGGAGGAGCAGGAGATAGTCAAGCACCAGTACCAGCACCATCTGCCAGTGCGGTGGCAGGGCCAAGCACCAGTCAAGCAGCACAGGAGGAGGAGGCGGATGAGAACACCAGTGCCCTGGAAAATGAGGAGGACCTTGGACATTCCCTCACATTTCTACACTCCCCCCGACTATCTGGCACGCCCCATTGCAGTTCTCCCCAGATAACTCTCCACCACAGAGCCACCCTGCACCTGCCACATCTCCTGCCAGGAGTATTATTGTAGCTCCATTGAACCCCATTGAGGGAGCAGCGGGTCAGGCCCCAGCTAGCAACACAGTTACACCTGTGGCACCCCAGCCCACGCAGCAGGGCAGCAGCAATCCCCGGAGGCGAAGAACATCCAGCAGTGCTCTTCCAGCACGGGAGGGCAGCGTGTTTCAAGGGCTGGAGGGCAGTATGGTAAAGATCCAGCGGATGCAGGCTAAACCCATCTTGGCCAGCCAGCGCCAGTTCCGGGTGCATAACCTGCAGATGGGAGAGATGGCGCAGGGGTTTAAGACAATTGTAGAAAGCAATAAGGACATTGCTACAGGTCTTGGCCGAGTGACCACTTCCATCACGCAGCTCTGTACCAAACTGGATGACCACGAGCACTCTCGCCGCAGGGATGCACGGATGCATAATAGGGCAATCAACCGCCTTGCTGCTGCTACCGCCCAGTGATGCCAACGTGGGGCAAATATGGAGGCCAGCCTGACCCAGAACACGGCTGAAGTCACTAGGGGCATGGCCAGCATTATGACCGCCATGGAGGCACTTATAATTTCAAACACTGTTGGCAATCCAGCCCTGGACCTGGGCGAGGCTGGGGACAGCAGCAGCCGCAGCAGCCCGGCCAGCGCAGTGTCAGAGCTGCGCCGGAGCAGCAGGCGCTCTGCTGAGGCTGCTGGACATGCAGAAGGGGGAGAGGCACATCCCAGTGGGGCTGCTAAGCGCAGCAAAAAATAAGCTTGCCAGGGCGGGTGAGGCAACCCGGACAATTGACATTTAACAACTTTTTGTTTACATTTTCTTTTGTTGCACATCAGTGCAGTAACGGTGTTGCAACATTATTAAATATTTCATTTCCTAACATCCATTGATCTGTCTGTGCATCTGTACTCACTCAGAAATAGTTTTCTGTAATCTCCTCACGTCTGTATCTGCCATCACTTGGCGTAGACACCCCAGCAGGTTGTGTTTGTGGCACAGCAACGTTGTCGTCATGGTCCTCGTAGTCTGACAACTCCACCTCAGTGCCCTTCTTCACTGCAAGGTTGTGCAACATTGCACAGACAGCTATGATCTTGCAGCAGGTGATGGGGGTATACTGACTTGCACCTCCACTCTTGTGCAAGCATCTGAATCTGCTTTTCCAGATGCAAAAGGTCCGTTCAACTACATTCCTTGTGCTTTTGTGGGCCCGGTTATACCTCCTTTGGCTGGGTGTAGAGGGGTTGAGGTAGGGGGTGAGTATGAATGAGCGGAGGGCATATGCACTGTCGCCTAGAAGGAAAAGGGGTAACATTACTCACATGCATACATGTATTTCACTTAGCTACTTTGTGTTATGGGGGTCTGATGATGTGTCTCACCTAGGAGGTATCCTTCACCAAATTCGCCAGCCGTGCATAGATGCCGCTCTGTTGAAAAATGTAGGAGTCGTGGGTACTCCCTGGGAATTTTGCGACCAGGTCTGTGATGGTGCACTTTGCATTGCAGATCACCTGAACAATGATGGTGTGCGTAGACTTCCTATTGCGGTATATGTATTCTGTGTCAGCAGGGGGGCAAATCGGAATTTGCGTGCCATCTATACAGCCGATGATTTGGGGAAATTGTGCCATCTGGTAAAAGTCAGCTTTTGTTTGTACCAGTTCTGCGAGGGTTGCAGGGAAAGAGATGTATTGGTCCATCCTGTGTATCATGGCGTCAAGGAATTTGTGGAAAAACCTTGACAGGCTGCTCTGGGTCACCCCTCCTACCGCAGCTACTCTACTTTGATAGCTGCCAGATGCAAGCAGGTGTAGGCTGCATAGCACCTGCACGTGCGCTGGGATGGCGTGTGCCCTTGGGGTGGGGTGGTCCAACAGTGGTTTGAGGTCCCTGATGAGCTCCAGAATGGTGTCTGAGTCCAGCCTGTACCTCTGTAGGATCTCTGCCTCTGTGAGCATGAACAGGGTGATCCTCTGTCTGTAGACCTGTTCCTCTCTTTGCCATTCCCTCTCTTCTTCCTGCTGCAGCCGTAGCCGCCTTGCAATGACATAAAAAGCAGCCATCCTGCAAGTTGCAATGCATTTTGGGTCTATTTTTATAGGTTGAAGTTGGTTACCACCTAATTGTA
Organism: Lissotriton vulgaris; assembly: GCF_964263255.1. Classification (NCBI taxonomy): domain Eukaryota; kingdom Metazoa; phylum Chordata; class Amphibia; order Caudata; family Salamandridae; genus Lissotriton; species Lissotriton vulgaris. The sequence goes on from NC_141691.1 coordinate 1,501,732,460, forward strand.
ATCCATGGTAAATACCGATTTTGAAATACCGATTTTGAGCCAAAATCGGTATTTCTGTGCTTCCCTACATCTCTCTCTCTGTCCGATTCGGAGATTTACCGATTCGGTAACTCTACCGAATCGGTAGGTTATCCGAATCTGAATTTTTCCGATTCGCTGTCTCTACCGATTCGATACATGGACCGAATTGGTATTTTTTCCGATTCGGTGTCACTACCGAATCGGTACATGTACCGAATCGGTATTTTTATCGAATCGGTATGTTACCGATTCCTTCTGTTACCGATTCGGGGTATTTCCGAATCGGATTATGTCCGATTCGGTAGCCATTCCGAATCCGTATATTTACCAATTTGGACGATTTTCATTGCCCTACATCTCGATGGCTGGATACCGATCGGTAAGGGCCGAAAATCGGTATTTTCGGCCGTTACCGATCGGTAACGGCCTACCTACTCGGGCCCTTAGTCCTTGTATCCAGCCTGCACTCTCTCGTGGTTGGCCTTAACTTGTGACTTTGTCCTGGTCCTGCAAGACCAGATAAACGTGATCAGTGCTTTGTGCTTCTAAGCACAATTTGTAACAAAATAATGTAAGCTGCATATCTCCTGCTCTACTGACTTGATTTTTGTAATTTTGCTCTCAAATAATGTGTTACATTTTACTGAATTCTTCTAAATTGGTGTGGGATTTTTCTTTTGTGGTGTTTTCACTTAATAGGTGTGTAAAGTGTTCCATAAATATTTTACATTTTGCCTTTAAATTAGGCCTGACTGCTTTTTTGGCCAAGCTACCAGAGGGTTGTGTACAAGGTAATTTGGGGTGGATGTGACTTCACGCTGACAGGAATGTAGAATGTAGAAATGATCAGAGAATCTGGATTGCATTAAAGACAAGGAGGCTAGCATTTTGCATAACCTTTTGTTGCCACATGAAACTGCAGCACTTTGAAGCATATCTTAAGCACACCTACAATTCTAGAGTTAGAACTCCACTACAGTCCACGTAAATCAGAACACAGCAGTCATCTTCCTCTTTCAGCTGCTCCAAGGATCTTTCTGAACCTAAACCAAAGTAATACGGAAAAAAGTTTAGCTTTTCTTCCAGCCTCTTCTTGTCTGCTTCCATTTTCCATCTTCAAGGATTCTCTATGAATGAAACACAGCATAACAGAAAATGTATACTGCAATTAATGTACATTATAATTCCAAAGAAATATATCTCTTTTTCCTAAATAATGCAAAATCTTGAACACCAAGCCTTCACCCTCCTTTTTTAGGTTTCGCCTGGCGTAGCACTGCACAGCAGTGTTCGTGCAGGCGAAATCTTATGTTTTAGCAGTACGAGGCTTTGTCCCGCCTCTCTGTTCCATTGGCTAGCTCCATAAATGGAGGCTAGCCATTGGAAGAGAGATCTGTTTTTTTTTGTCTCGGCATATTTTGGCCATTTTGGACGTGTCTTTGGAAGGGGTGGGCTGCGCACTGAGGCTGCTGGCCGATGTCGGACGAGCTACAGACGGCAGGAGTCACCGCAGCAGTGTGGTGTCGGGTGCCAGCTACAGAGGGCAGGAGTCACAGCAGCGGGGGTGTACCTCTGTCCTTGCCTGGCTCTACTTCTGTGACTCTCCCTTGTTTTTAAAGATGTGCTCTCTGGAACTACAAACCATGCTGAGCAGATGGCTTCCTTTTCTGTCTTCAGCACGCTCACCTCAGAGTCGCAGATTCAAAGTCTGCCTCTTTCACGCTCTATTGCTTTCCCCCTCCGAGTTGACATTAGAAGCCTTAACCCCTCTGAGCCCAAACACAGTGTTTCCCTCCCCCAACCCTTTCTGTGTGCATCTTGTCCACGCGCTTGCTAAGCATAAGAGCTCAGCTGCTAATGCCTGCCTTTTGTTTTGTTAAGCACACGCAGCTTCAAAGCATTACACCCACCCTCCGAGCCCAAACACAGCGTTTGCCAATGTACCACCTTCCTGTCCATGACCCACAAACGGGATCTGACTCACAGCAAGCCACTTGCTATTTTCAAAAGATTCTTTGTTAAAGTTTCCCCCAATTTCATCCTGCAGGTGGGTTAGTCAGTCGCCTGTGAATGGAAACTTTCCCCTATAACCCACGCTGATGCTAGCCGACCCTGCACACATGTAAGTTTTCAAAATGTTTATGCTACATTACTGCATACATACACCACAGTTGTAGCTCGCGTGCAAAGTGTCATATAAAGGTAGAATCTGAGAGGCCGCTCACTGGGCATCTCCACATTGCTGTGAAGTAGGCTTGTGTAGTTAATGTTAATGTTAGTTGGGATTTGTTAAGCGCTCGTACGCCCGGAGGCTTCATGGCGCTGCAGGAGGAACCAGGCAAGGCAGTCAAAGAGTGAAGCTGTGCTATCAGTAATAAGCTTGAGAAAACAGCCAGGTTTTCAGGGATTGTCTGAAGCTGAGGATGTTATCATTCAGCTTTATATGGAGGGGAAGAGAATTCCAAAGAACAGCAGCATGGTGGTCGAAACAGCTACCTCCGAGGCGCTTCCTTTTGAATGGAGGTACAATCAGGAGTGATTTATAGGTGGATCGAAGGTGACGGGAGGGGCAGTATTTTTTAAATAAATCTCTGATAAATGAAGGGCCAGAATCATTCAGAGACCTGAACAGAATACACCCGGCCTTAAAGGCCACACGTTGCTCGACTGGCAACCAGTGTAGCTGCTTAAGGCCAGATCTGATGGATTGCCTCCTGGGTATATTCAGAAGGAGCCTGGCGGCTTGGTTCTGAACAAGCTGGAGACGTTTAAGCTCTCCAGTTTGGAGGCCAAGATAAAGGCTGTTAGAAAAGTCCAGCCTGGACAGAACCAAGGAGAGGACGATCTGTGTGAGGGCTGGTGAAGAAAAGAAGCGAGCAATTTTTTTTATTTTCTTCAATTGAAAGATACTGGAAGATACCACCGCTCCAACCTGTCTTTTTAGCGAGAGATCCTCGCTGATGAAGATACCTAGGCTTTTAACCACGGAAGACTTAGTAGGAGGCGCTCCCATGTTAGTAGGCCAAAAGTTGGAATTCCAACTAAGTGAGCTCTGTCCGGGCAGGACCAGCTCGGTCTTGCCCGGGTTGAGCTTCAGATGATTGCAGCTCATCCAACTCAATATGTGGGCCATAGTTCTTTGGAATTCGCCCACTGAGTCCATGGTGTTAAGAGGGAAGATGAGCTGCAAATCATCAGCATAGTTAAAGATAGTTACATTAGCATTCCGAAGGGAGTGCAAGAGAGGGCGTAGGTATACATTAAAAAGAAGGGGAGATAGCGAGGAACCTTGTGGTACCCCGCAGGTGGTTGGTATAGTGGGAGCAGAGAAGGAGCCCAATCTGACCGATTGTGTACGGCCCGTAATAAAAGAACGGATCCAGCTCAATGCGGGGCCCCTGAGACCTTCCTGCTCGACACGGTCGACCAAGATGGTGTGGTCGACCGTGTCGAACGCAGCAGAGAGGTCCAGTAGCACAAGCGCCTGATGGATTCCTGCATCTGCATTCCGCCTCAAAGTATTTAACACCGAGAGGATGACCGCCTCGGTGGAGTGGCAAGGACGGAACCCTGCTTGATTCGGTGCCAAATACTCAGATTTTTCCAAAAAGCTGGAGATAATTTCACAAACATGTGACTCCAGCAGTTTGGCACAGTATGGCAGCAACGATATGGGTCTATAATTGATGGGATCTAGCGGGTTAGCTCCTGCCTTTTTTATGAGGGGAACGAGGAGAGCTTTTTTCAGGTTGCATGGAACTTTGCCCTGTACGAGTGACCCATTCAATAAAGAAAGTAAGCACCCAGGAAGATTAGTGCCCACTTCTTTCAAGATGTGAGGGGGGCAAATGTCATCAGGGGAGCCAGTTTTAACTTTGGTTAATAGTTTGAGTAACTTGATATTGTCTATGAGGGGATAGGAATCTAAGGTGGCAGAGTTGTACAGAGTGTCAGCAAACAAAAGAGGGGGCTGAGTAATGGGAATACTTTGCTTAATAGTGCAAATTTTATCAAAGAAAAATGAGTTAAGAGTGTTACAAAGCTCTTGGGTAGGAACCATTGGAAGAGAAGTTCTGTCGCTAGAGCTGAGATTTTCCACAATATTGAACAGCTCTTTTGACTTATTTTGGGCCTTGAGAATTTTATCCGAAAAATAATTAGTTTTGCATTTTAGGATGAGATTTTGGTATTCCCTGCGGGCCTTACGAAAGTTGGCTCTGTCATGTTCTAAATAGGCTACGCGCCACTTGCGCTCCATTTGGCGAACCTTAAGTTTAAGGGTTTTCAGGTGAGGTGTAAACCACCTATGAGCATCATTGGGGCGAGAGCGGGAGAAGTTAACACAGGGAGCATGAACTTCAGCTGCCTGAAGTAGCCATTCGGAAAAGACCTCTTCTGATTTCTCTATGTCCAGATCAAATGAAGGACAGGTAGAGGTTAGCAATTGAAGAAAGGCCGGAATGTCAACATTCTTCCACATTCTTGCCTTCCCACCTTGTTGAGACAGAGGTTTGCTATTTTTTGCAATGGTCATGATGAAATTGATCAAAAAGTGGTCCGACCAAATGCAAGGCAGGATGGAGTTAACTGCCAAAGAGATGTTTTGAGACCAAATTTGGTCAAGGCTGTGCCCTTTCTCATGTGTAGGAAGGTGAATGTGTTGGGTGAGATTGAAATCAGAGAGGGTATCCTTCAGTGTGGCTGCCTGAGAGTCAGACTCCACCGAGTCCAGCCAGAGATTAAAATCACCCAGCAGTACAATTTTGTCATGGGAAACAATGAGGGGGGCAAGTTGTTCCGATAGGGATGCAGCAAAAGTAATGTAGTGTGGAGAGGAAAGTGTCATGTGAGGAGTGTTGTGAGCCAGTGAAGCTGGCTTGTCTGTAGTAACCCGCCTGGAATTTCTTTTTCCCATAAAGGGCAAAAGCGGAATCTGAAAGAGGGGGTGGAGGCTCTGTTCTGGGGGCTTGGCTGGGAGAGCGCGTGCAAGTGCCAAGCCTATTACATTTAACTATTTCTATAGTGTTGGACAGAATCACTTCTCTGCTGAGAGGATGAACATGATATATCTTGTAATGAGCTGCAGATCTGACTAGTTTCTAAGGGAATGTCTTAGTCACTGGATGTCGGTAAGCTGTGGCACTGTAATGTTTAGCTGTGTATTATTTACATAGGTATTTTGGACGCTGTCTTGTACAGACAGAGTTTGAGGGTGTATAATATTAAAAAAATGGATGAATCAAAGTATGAGGAAGAAGGAAAGAATTAATGGATGACTGCAAGGATCTGGAGTAATTGAAAGCGTAGAATAAAGCCATTACTGACCAGGGGATGGCGGATCTTTCCCTCCCCCAACCCTTTCTGTGTGCATTTTGTCCACGTGCATGCTAAGCTTTAGAGCTCATCTAATGCCTGCCTTTCAATTTGGCACATGCCGCTTCAAAGCATTACACCCACCCTTCAAGCCAAAACACAGCTTTTCCCTCACCCGACCCTTTTGGTGTGCATCTTGTCCACGCGCTTGCTATGCATCAGAGCTCAGCTAATGCCTCCCTGCCTTTCATTTTGCTAAGCACACGCCGCTTCATTTTTATTGTTACCACAGGAACTTACCTGGGAGCTTAAAGTTGGCTGCTGCAATTAAATATTTATTTTTGCCTCCTGATTCGCGTTGAGTCTCCCCCTACACACAGACCCAGAGTTTTCGTCCCCCAACGTTAAAGGTGCAGTGAGGCTGCAGGCTTAAATGCAGCGATTTATTGTGGCGGGCTCTGTGCTCATATCAGCAGTCAGTATCCACCCTGTGTGCTGCTTTTTTGTTGGCAATGCTTTTATGCACTGAAAGCTGTGAGCTTCATTTAGCCGAAGGTAATCTCTTTGTGCCCTTTCCCACTCCACCTCACCCCTCCCACAACAGTGCATGCCTGCCCACAACACCCTCCGAGGTCGCTGCTTCTTGTTTTGCATTTGTGCCAGAGCCACATTGCAATCTTTCACCCAGGTGCTTTCTGCAGGTTGTGAACTCTCTCCCAATATAAATTGTTTTTCCAAAGTTTCAGAATGTTTAAATATATGTTTGCTTCTATTTTACAAGGCTCCTTTTTACACATTTAATAACGGGTGTGAAATAGAATTTATGACTCACAAGGATTTTTAGCTTGGGCTGCCTTTTTAGTGTGATTTACTGCATTTTTAGCCTTGGTGCCTTGGTTTCTGGTGATGGGTAAAGACACTTATTGAGATAGTGCCACGATACCGTGTGTGCCCAAAAGTCGAGTCCAGGGACGCTCTGGGTAGTACATGCACGTGGTGTTTCTGAGTCATTTTAGGTAGCATCCCGTTATAGGGCAGAGAGATTTCTGAATAAGAATGGTTTTACTGAAGAATTTGGTCGGTGCTTGGAATGTATTTTTTTTCCTGTCTGGAGCATTAACAAGACAATGCAGCCTCAAGCACGAATAGGGGGGAAGGCCATATATTGTTTTGCCAATCTTATCAGGTACTTTCCTTGTAATGAAAATATACCATGTGGGAAATGAAGGAAACTGTTTTTCAATTTACCTCGTTCTGTTTTTTTGGGGGGCCAGGAATTATAATTATGATTATGTGCTTCTCCAGTGCAAAAACAAACATCCACAACTGGCTGAGGGGATGCTGCATGGCGCTCAGCCACTTGTCAGTTGTTAACTCTGTGTGCCAACGAGCTCAGTAAAACGCTGGTAAAATAACTTACAGCACTGGGTGTGTGTGAGTGGGTGTGGCTCTGGGTGTGTGTGTGTGTGGCTCTGGGTGTGTGTGTGTGTGTGTGGCTCTGGGTGTGTGTGTGTGTGGCTCTGGGTGTGTGTGTGTGGCTGGCTCTGGGTGTGTGTGGCTGGCTCTGGGTGTGTGTGTGTGGCTCTGGGTGTGTGTGTGTGGTAGTAATTGCTGTCTGCTGAGCTTGTCTGTAGGGTACAATAGGTCTCACATTTGCGAGAGACTAAGCTAATGGCAATGTAAATGACAATGCCATTTATTTATCTGTTTTCAAAATCAACACATAAATGCAAATTTTGTCATTTACAATGCCAATAACTCTAACTTTTCCAAAGGCGAAACCATTGCATTGTAAATGCTTGTTTATTTTAAACCTAGCTGCGAAGGGATGGTGGGATAATGTTAGCATGAGTGTCTTTTAACGAATTCCAGATTCTCTGATCATTTAAACTAGGAGAATCTATATTTCATGTCAAGACTGGAGGCTTGTCCACCATAAGCGTGAAAGGGTATACTCAGATGTGAGTCCCTTGCTCATTGCACCATCAGGATTCAAGCAAGCCGGGCCGAAGACGGCTGAAATGCCAGAAACCGGTCCCCGGAAGCTTGTTTCCTTCCCAGTATAAGAATTGGTTTGGTAGTCTGGTCTGCCCTGTTCCCATGATGCACTGGGCCAGGGACAGACTAATTTGCATGTAGCCAGGTTCTGAGCTGGGATGGTGCAGTGAGCTAAAAAACGGTGATGGATCAAGCCCTGATCTTTGGACTGGGTAAGAATGGTCTGCCTAATTCAGACACTCTGTTCATCACCACCCCATTTTCTGAATCATTTTGTCCACCATAAGCGTGGAAGGGTATACTCAGATGTGAGTCCCTTGCTCATTGCACCATCAGGATTCAAGCAAGCTGGGCCGAAGACGGCTGAAATGCCAGAAACCGGTCCCCAGAAGCTTGTTTCCTTCCCAGTATAAGAATTGGCTTGGTAGTCTGGTCTGCCCTGTTCCCATGATGCACTGGGCCAGGGACAGACTAATTTGCATGTAGCCAGGTTCTGAGCTGGGATAGTGCAGTGAGCTAAAAAACGGTGATGGATCAAGCCCTGATCTTTGGACTGGGTAAGAGTGGTCTGCTTAATCCACTGCCTCATCTGTGCTGTGAGCAGCCGCTCCCCTGGCTCCCTGCTCGAACTGCTTTGTGGTATCGTTATTCTGCGCTTGAAATTCCTGCTCACACATTCACAACGCGATTATTGCACAGAGCTGCGCTTGAGATCTGGCTCCTTACTTTTAGCGCGTTATTTTGCATTGTGACGAATTGCTTTAAATGTGCCTCATTTTGTCTCCAGAGATAAACTGAAATTGTTGCGCTTTTATTCTGAGTGTGCCTTCATTGCTCTCTTCTGTGGCGCTCTATTGGTAGTGCTTGGTGCTGTGCTGCTTGTGCTTTTCCACACGCCGCCATTTGGTTGTTGTTGTTTTTCCCTGCAAGGCCGTCCTCCAGAGCCCGCCCCGCCTCCCAGCTGAGCCCCCCTCGCCCCTCCCCCTCCACCCATTTATGCCAGATGCACCCACGCGCAGCGTCTACGCGCAGCGACCGCGCCCAATCAGCGCCGAAGGTGCGCCAAAGGTAAGCCCGTCTACGCCCATCCGCGCCTGGACCGCGCCCAGCGCCATACCCCCTGGCCCTTGTACCCCCCACCCCACCCGCATCACTTACGATGCCACCACCCTCCTATCCCTTAACCCCGGCCGTTCCCCCAACTGCGTCCAAGCCGCTGCTGGACACACCCATGGACCCTTCTCTTGCAACTCCTGCAAGTTCGACGGCACCAAGAACAACTCCTCATCTACGAACACACAACAGATATCCCACCCCAACCACCTACAATGCATCCTGCTCAACACCCGCTCGGTCCACAGGCACGCCATCGACCTCTGGAACCTACTAGACACCATCTCTCCGGACGTCGCCTTCCTAACAGAAACATGGATGAACACCACATCAGCCCCAGACATCACCATTGCCATCCCGGAAGGCTATAAGATCATTCGCAAGGACCGTACCGGCCATACAGGAGGAGGCATCGCTATCGTCCATAAGAAATCCATCCGCATCTCAACCAGCTGAGACGTCAATCTCGCCAACTCTGAACACCTTCACTTCCAGATCCACATCGACCCCAAGACCACACTCAGAAGCACCCTCCTCTACAGGCCACCAGGACCCCGCGCACAATTTAGTGAAGACATCACGGACTTCATCACTCCACACGCGCTCCCCTCCGAGGATTACATCCTCTTGGGAGACCTCAACTTTCACCTTGAAAAGAACAACGACCGCAACACCACCACCCTTTTGGACAACCTCGCCAACCTCGGACTCAAACAACTTGTCACTACCCCCACCCACATCGCAGGTCACACCCTCGACCCTATCTTCACCTCCAGCAAACATGTCTCCTTCAGCCACACCACAGCTCTCCTCTGGACTGCTCACAGCTGCGTTCACTTCACCTACAACAGGTCCACATCCAACAACCACCCCCAACCCACTCTGCGAAGAAACTGGAACAAAATCACCGTCGACCAGATCTCCTCATCGCTTCTTCAATACCCCCCCGCCCACTCCTCAAACCCCGACCAAGCAGCCACTAACCTCACCCAATGGCTATCCAACAGCGCCGACATCCTAGCACCACTGAAAAAATGACAAATCAAACCAGGCAGCAAGAAGGCGTCCTGGTTCAATGATGATCTTAAGAAATCCAAGAAACTCCGTCGCTCCCTTGAGAAGGCCTGGAAAAAAGACCCAAACACCAGCACCAAGGACGCCTTCAAAAACGCCACCCGCATACACCACCAACTGATCCGGAATGCCAAGAAAGCCGCTTTCAAGGACCGAACAGATAGCAACGCCCACAAGAGCAAGGAATTATTCAACATCGTCAAGGAATTTACCAACCCCTCTGCCAACTCCAACGACATCACCCCCTCTCAAGCCCTCTGAGACTCCCTAGCCTCATTCTTCCACAACAAAATTGCAGACATCCACAACAGCTTCGACAACCGACCCGAAGACCAACCCACCCATCCTTCTGCCACACCTTCACCCCCCCTGAACATCCTTAATGACTGGAACCCAATCTCCACTGAGGACACCATCCGTCTGATGAACTCTATCCATTCAGGATCTCCCACAGACCCCTGCCCTCACCACATCTTCAACAAAGCAGACTCCATCATAGCACCGCACCTCCGAGACATCATCAACTGCTCCCTCAACTCCGCAACCTTCCCGCAAAGTTGGAAACATGCCGAACTCAGCGCCCTCCTGAAGAAACCCACAGCTGACCCCACCGAACTCAAAAACTACCGCCCTATCTCACTCCTTCCATTCCCGGCCAAAGTCATCGAGAAAGCGGTCAACAACCAGCTCGCCGCCTTCCTCGAAACCAACAAATCCCTCGACTCCTCACAGTCCGGCTTCCGAGCCAAACACAGCACTGAAACCGCCCTCATCGCAGCAACAGACGATATTCGAACTCTACTGGACAATGGAGACACAGTCGCCCTCATCCTCCTCGACCTCTCCGCAGCCTTCGACACAGTCTGTCATAGCACCCTGTTACAACGCCTCAGAAACATTGGAATCCAAGGAAAAGCACTGGAATGGATCACCTCCTTCCTTGCCGGAAGAACCCAGAGAGTCCGCCTCCCACCATTCAAGTCAGAGCCCTCTGAAGTCATTTGCGGAGTGCCACAAGGATCTTCACTCAGCCCCACCCTCTTCAACGTATACATTAGCCCCCTCGCGGCCATCGCACGCCAACACAACCTCAACATCATCTCCTACGCTGATGACACTCAACTGATCCTCTCACTCACCAAAGACCCTAACACCGCCAAAACCAACCTACATGAAGGAATGAAAGAAGTAGCGGAATGGATGAAGCTCAGCCGTCTGAAACTGAACTCAGACAAAACAGAAGTCCTCATCCTAGGCACCTCCCCCTCCGCCTGGGATGACTCTTGGTGGCCAGAGGCCCTTGGAAAAGCACCCATCCCGACGGACCACGCACGGAACCTGGGCGTCATCCTGGATTCCTCACTCTCGATGAACAGACAAGTCAACGCCGTTTCTTCTTCTTGCTTCAACATTCTTCGCATGCTCAAAAAAACATTTCGCTGGATCCCCACCGAAACTAGAAAAACGGTCACCCACGCACTCGTCACGAGCCGCCTGGACTACGGAAACACCCTCTACGCCGGTACCACAGCAAAACTCCAGAAAAAACTCCAACGCATCCAGAACGCTTCAGCCAGGCTCATATTAGACATCCCGCGCAAAGAACACATCTCTGGTCACCTGAAAAACCTCCACTGGCTCCCCGTCAATAAGAGGATTACTTTCCGCCTCCTAACCCACGCACACAAAGCACTCTACGAAATCGGACCCGAATGCCTCAACACACGACTGTCCTTCTACACCCCCTCCCGCCAGCTACGATCCTCCAACAAAGCCCTTGCCACTGTACCCCGCATCAACAAAACCACCATGGGAGGTAGATACTTCTCCTACCTGGCAGCTAAAACCTGGAACTCACTTCCCACTCACCTCCACCTTACTCAGAACCACCTAGCATTCAGAAAGCAACTTAAAACGTGGTTATTCGACAAGTAATTCCCCACCCTTCTTCAAGCGCCTTGAGACCCTCTGGGTATGTAGCACGCTATATAAATTTATTGACTTGACTTGACTTGACTTAATTCAGACACTCTGTTCATCACCAACCCCTTTTCTGAATCATTTTGACCACCATAAGCGTGGAAGGGTATACTCAGATGTGAGTCCCTTGCTCATTGCAACACCAGGATTCAAGCAACCCGGGCCGAAGACGGCTGAAATGCCAGAAACTGGTCCCCGGAAGCTTGTTTCCTTCCCAGTATAAGAATTGGCTTGGTAGTCTGGTCTGCCCTGTTCCCATGATGCACTGGGCCAGGGACAGACTAATTTGCATGTAGCCAGGTTCTGAGCTGGGATGGTGCAGTGAGCTAAAAAACGGTGATGGATCAAGCCCTGATCTTTGGACTGGGTAAGAGTGGTCTGCTTAATTCAGACACTCTGTTCATCACCACCCCCTTTTCTGAATCATTTTGTCCACCATAAGCGTGGAGGGGTATACTCAGATGTGAGTCCCTTGCTCATTGCACCATCAGGATTCAAGCAAGCCGGGCGGAAGACGGCTGAAATGCCAGAAACCGGTCCCCGGAAGCTTGTTTCCTTCCCAGTATAAGAATTGGCTTGGTAGTCTGGTCTGCCCTGTTCCCATGATGCACTGGGCCAGGGACAGACTAATTTGCATGTAGCCAGGTTCTGAGCTGGGATGGTGCAGTGAGCTAAAAAACGGTGATGGATCAAGCCCTGATCTTTGGACTGGGTAAGAGTGGTCTGCTTAATTCAGACACTCTGTTCATCACCACCCCCTTTTCTGAATCATTTTGTCCACCATAAGCGTGGAAGGGTATACTCAGATGTGAGTCCCTTGCTCATTGCACCATCAGGATTCAAGCAAGCCGGGCCGAAGACGGCTGAAATGCCAGAAACCGGTCCCCGGAAGCTTGTTTCCTTCCCAGTATAAGAATTAGCTTGGTAGTCTGATCTGCCCTGTTCCCATGATGCACTGGGCCAGGGACAGACTAATTTGCATGTAGCCAGGTTCTGAGCTGGGATGGTGCAGTGAGTTAAAAAACGGTGATGGATCAAGCCCTGATCTTTGGACTGGGTAAGAGTGGTCTGCTTAATTCAGACATTCTGTTCATCACCACCCCCTTTTCTGAATCATTTTGTCCACCATAAGCATGGAAGGGTATACTCAGATGTGAGTCTCTTGCTCATTGCACCATCAGGATTCAAGCAAGCCGGGCTGAAGACGGCTGAAATGCCAGAAACCGGTCCCCGGAAGCTTGTTTCCTTCCCAGTATAAGAATTGGCTTGGTAGTCTGGTCTGCCCTGTTCCCATGATACACTGGGCCAGGGACAGACTAATTTGCATGTAGCCAGGTTCTGAGCTGGGATGGTGCAGTGAGCTAAAAAACGGTGATGGATCAAGCCCTGATCTTTGGACTGGGTAAGAGTGGTCTGCTTAATTCAGACACTCTGTTCATCACCACCCCCTTTTCTGAATCATTTTGTCCACCATAAGCGTGCAAGGGTATACTCAGATGTGAGTCCCTTGCTCATTGCACCATCAGGATTCAAGCAAGCCGGGCCGAAGACGGCTGAAATGCCAGAAACCGGTCCCCGGAAGCTTGTTTCCTTCCCAGTATAAGAATTGGCTTGGTAGTCTGGTCTGCCCTGTTCCCATGATGCACTGGGCCAGGGACAGACTAATTTGCATGTAGCCAGGTTCTGAGCTGGGATGGTGCAGTGAGCTAAAAAACGGTGATGGATCAAGCCCTGATCTTTGGACTGGGTAAGAGTGGTCTGCTTAATTCAGACACTCTGTTCATCACCACCCCCTTTTCTGAATCATTTTGTCCACCATAAGCGTGGAAGGGTATACTCAGATGTGAGTCCCTTGCTCATTGCACCATCAGGATTCAAGCAAGCCGGGCCGAAGATGGCTGAAATACCAGAAACCGGTCCCCGGAAGCTTGTTTCCTTCCCAGTATAAGAATTGGCTTGGTAGTCTGGTCTGCCCTGTTCCCATGATGCACTGGGCCAGGGACAGACTAATTTGCATGTAGCCAGGTTCTGAGCTGGGATGGTGCAGTGAGCTAAAAAACGGTGATGGATCAAGCCCTGATCTTTGGACTGGGTAAGAGTGGTCTGCTTAATTCAGACACTCTGTCCATCACCAGCCCCTTTTCTGAATCATTTTGTCCACCATAAGCGTGGAAGGGTATACTCAGATGTGAGTCCCTTGCTCATTGCACCATCAGGATTCAAGCAAGCCGGGCCAAAGACGGCCGAAATGCCAGAAACCGGTCCCCGGAAGCTTGTTTCCTTCCCAGTATAAGAATTGGCTTGGTAGTCTGGTCTGCCCTGTTCCCATGATGCACTGGGCCAGGGACAGACTAATTTGCATGTAGCCAGGTTCTGAGCTGGGATGGTGCAGTGAGCTAAAAAACGGTGATGGATCAAGCCCTGATCTTTGGACTGGGTAAGAGTGGTCTGCTTAATTCAGACACTCTGTTCATCACCACCCCCTTTTCTGAATCATTTTGTCCACCATAAGCGTGGAAGGGTATACTCAGATGTGAGTCCCTTGCTCATTGCACCATCAGGATTCAAGCAAGCCGGGCCGAAGATGGCTGAAATACCAGAAACCGGTCCCCGGAAGCTTGTTTCCTTCCCAGTATAAGAATTGGCTTGGTAGTCTGGTCTGCCCTGTTCCCATGATGCACTGGGCCAGGGACAGACTAATTTGCATGTAGCCAGGTTCTGAGCTGGGATGGTGCAGTGAGCTAAAAAACGGTGATGGATCAAGCCCTGATCTTTGGACTGGGTAAGAGTGGTCTGCTTAATTCAGACACTCTGTCCATCACCAGCCCCTTTTCTGAATCATTTTGTCCACCATAAGCGTGGAAGGGTATACTCAGATGTGAGTCCCTTGCTCATTGCACCATCAGGATTCAAGCAAGCCGGGCCAAAGACGGCCGAAATGCCAGAAACCGGTCCCCGGAAGCTTGTTTCCTTCCCAGTATAAGAATTGGCTTGGTAGTCTGGTCTGCCCTGTTCCTATGATGCACTGGGCCAGGGACAGACTAATTTGCATGTAGCCAGGTTCTGAGCTGGGATGGTGCAGTGAGCTAAAAAACGGTGATGGATCAAGCCCTGATTTTTGGGCTGGGTAAGAGTGGTCTGCTTAATTCAGACACTCTGTTCATCACCACCCCCTTTTCTGAATCAAGACTGGAGGCTAGCATTATGCATGTTCAAAGCTGTGATACTGTGATATTTACTCCATCCTTTCTGTTCTCAGCCATTTCACTCTCATACTCCTTTAAACATCATACATCACATAATTGTGTATGGACATCAAACCTAGGGTAAAGAATCAATGATGACATTGTCTTTGTTCTTTTTGAGATGTTATATATCACCACACCAGGGTTAAATAATCTATTTCTGACTTCAAAGCATGAACATCTGATACCTTTCTAAAAGAGATTAGACATAAAAGTGTTGCAACCTTGCTACTCAACTGCCGTAAGGACAAAAACGAAGTAGAAGGCCAACTTTCTATTGTGTTTAAAACCAAATTAACGTCCCATTAATAACTATATTTAGGCTAAGGTGATCTCCTTAACTTGATCCCCTTCATCACTCTACAAACCAAAACATGCCTTCCAATGGAAAAACCTATATCTGGGGCATGTCATGCTGCTACCGCTGACCTATAGCGATTAATAGTCCTAGGAGAAAGACAATTCTCAAAAAAACTTGATAAATAATTTGAAAAAACTACGGGAGATGCCTCCACATGATCCAAATCTTTCTCCAAGTACCAACCAACCCGTTTCCTCCTCACTTTAATGTGTCTCTTCCTTGTTCCTCTTCAAGATTCCTCGAGCAACCCCTGAGCCTGTTCCAAAAGACCTTCAAACTGCTTTCCTCCCTGAAATCTTCCAAACAAGATGTTCAAGGAACCCTCTACAACCAACGGATGAATCTCTCCACCTGGACCTATTCCCATCTGCTCTGACATAGGAATTAAATATGTTTTTCTACTACCAGATCCAGCAAACCTGGAAACTAAGGTTGTGCAGTACAAACTTAAGTTATCAGAACAATCTGGCATTTTTGCCTTGTCACTTTTAACAGCACCCTCTCTATCATAGAAAACTGAGAAAAGCATAACCATGAAGATTCATCCACACCTGCTAAAAAGCATCCACTGCCTCTGTTTGAGGATCCGCTCTCTAGCTGTAATACTGAGGCAACTGGAAAGTCAACCTCAAGGCAAACAGATTCAACTCCAAGGGACCCCACATTTTTTTAATTTGTTTGAAGAGATTCACATTTAACTTACAGTTGCTGTAATCTCGGCGATGCCTTGAATTCCAATCTTCTGCTAAATTGAAAAGATCTGGAAGATACTCCGCCTGCAAACTTATTTTCTGTTCCACAGAAGAATGATATATCTCTTTCGCTACCTGAGTCAAATTTTTCGATTTGCTTCCAGCCAAATGATTTATATAACGAACTGCTGATACATTGTCCATCGTCAATAGAACATTGCAAATCTTCAATGTTTTCTCAAAACTCTGCAAAGCAAAAAGACCTGCCTTCATATCTAATCCATTTTTATGGCCCTAACTTGCCTTTAATGACCATCTGCCACCTGTTTCTTCCTGTTCCAATCAACCCACCCCAACCAGAAACGCTTGCATTCGTCTCCAGAACAAAATCCGGACATATCCCAAAAATTGCTCTGCCATGCCAAGCTTCCAAATTCTCCAGCCCCCAAACTAACTCTTCCTGTTCTTCCACAGAAATCTGCACCTGATCTCCTTACCCCAATCCCTTCCTCAGACCTTCTGCCTTCAACCGCTGCAAACCTCTGTAATGAAGCGGTCCCGGAAAAACTGCCTGAATTGAAGACGAAAAAAACTTTTATCTTTGCTAAATCTCGCAAGGAAATAAATCCTTCAAAGTATTCACCTGGAAACCAAGAAACTGCAATTTTTGACATGGTTTCAGAATGGACTTTTCCAATTTGACTAAAAAAAACAGGGACTCCAGAAGCTGTTGAATTAAGTACAAATCATTCCTCAACTCATCCTGATTCTGTGACATCAATAAGAAATTGTCGAGGTACATAATCATACAAACTCCTCTCTCTTTGAGATACGAGGCCACCAGTCTTAAAACCTTTGTAAAATACCAAGGTGCCAATGCCTGGCCAAATTGAAGGCAAACAAACTCATAAAGAACTCTCTTCCATCTGAATTACAGAAACCTGTGACTCTGCTCTGTTATTGGTATGGTAAAATACACATTTGATAGATCCAACTTTACCAACCAATCATTTATCTCCAAGATATCTCTTACTAGATGGATCAATCCATCTTGAAATGCCTGTAAACTAAGTACCAATTTAAACTCCTCAAGTTTTATGACAGGACGCCATCCTTTGTCCTTTTTTTTTAACCAAAAATAACATATCCTACACACGCCAATACTACATCCTCTAATGCTCCTTTCTACAACATAGTTGAACCTCTGTGCTTACCAACTCCTGTTATTTCTTTCAAAAAATCAATTCTTTTGATCTAGCTCTTGAATAGGCAATTCCCTCAATTCTATAGAATACCCTGAACTGCCTGTAGAACACATTGTTCCTTTGTTATTCTTTTCCATTTTATTGAAATAATCTTATTCACCTCCCTCCCTTTCCTGGGGAAAAAACAGAAATTATCCTCATACCTACCTTAATATCCTTTTCCAAACTAGCCCTTCCTCTGGGTTGACATCTTCTGATGCCTCTTCCTTTTTGAGGATAAAACATGGTTGCTGACTGGAACCCTCTAAACGATGGCCTTCAAAAAGATTGACATTGGGACCTTGTATTAAATCAGCTGGAGAAACGTTCCCTTGCTCCAGCCCTGTAAAAACCACATCCCCAAAAAGCTTTCCAAAGGTGAACTCTGTGCCTTATCATGGCTAGTGAAGGTGGATACATATATTCCCACTCCTTTCACTAATCCTTCACCAAATAAACAATCCTGCGTATCGTCTCTAGGTTCCTTTCTAGCAAAATCCCCCAATTTAGGGGTGAATCGCATGAAGACTGCTTTCCGTCTCTCTGCCATAATAGATGCATTTGCATTCCCAAGGAAATACACCACTCTTTGAGACCAAGCTCTTAAGAGCGCGGTATCCACAGAGACTGAATTTGTTTGGCCTCTTCAGCTATATCCCAAATCCTTGCAAGTGGACCAATAAGGTCCAGCAAACTATCCTGGCACTGAAGTGTCCTTTTCAATCACTTCCTGGGATCACAATCAATCTTGAATAAAAAACTTATCAGATCCTTATCTACATCTGGGGTCGCACAAGCTTTATTATTTAATACTGGGCGAGATCACTCCACCCACATCACAGACATAGCTTCCTTTTCCAAAGGCTTTTTGAACCATATGGCCATAAATTCCTCAACATGCGCAAGTGATCACCAATCTGCACTTCTTGGGTGCCTTCTTAAATTTGGACTGGACATTTCAATGCCCTGAGGGTCTTTCACCAATCCGTTTTCTTTCCTGATCTTTTCTTCCTTCTCATAATCCAGATCACAAACGTCAGTATCCAAATTGTCAAAACAAATTCATCAAAATTCTCAACATCATGGCTGTATGAATTATCATCATCAGGTCCTTCCTGATTCTCATGTGTGCCACTAAGGACACCCTACTTTGTGCTGCACTAAGCACCTTCTCTTTGTGTGGTGCCAAGACCACCTTTATGACAGGCTGCAAAACTATCCTCTTCTCTCTCTACGTTCTTCCTCTTCATTTTCCTTTTCTCTGACATTTTATTTGCTTGTTCGTTCTCCTCCTCCTCCAATGACCAAAACTCCTCATGAGAAACAGTTGCTCCCTTTCTTTTTCTCTTAAAAATTGAACCCAAAATCTCCTTAACCAAAGTTCTTACCGCTTCTTATACCAATTTCTTAACAAAATCACTGAATAAGCACTCTGAAATGTCATCCTTGATACCAGATGACTAAAGAAGTCTGTGGGGGGTTCAGTTTATTTATTTATTTATTGAAGTTTTGTATAGCGCTAGCTGGACCCGAGGGTATCAGAGCGCTTCACAGCAAATACAAATAAGCACCAAAAAGACAGTGTGGATGGTAAAGAAGAACAAGGAGCACAGGCGGGAAGTAAAAGTCTGCACAGTAACAACATGAGCGCACTATAGGACGGAGATCGGGAGCGAATCAACCGGCTCTGGGATCATATAGATAGTGGTCTTTCACAGTCAGACGAAGAGTTCTCGTTACGATCCAGAGCGCTCAAGGAAGAGGGCTTTGAGTAGCATCTGGAATTTCGGGAAGGAGGCGGTCATTCTGATATGGGTGGGGGGGTGGAGTTCCAGATCCTGGGAGCACTACCCACAAAGGATTTATTTGAGGTTTTGTGTTTCTGTGATTAAAGAGGGATGAGTAGGAGCGTGTTGGAGCTTCTGAGGTTCCTAGACTGACCGGCCCTTTTGAGTTTGGTGGCCAGATATTCTGGTTTGCCTGTATGCAGGGCTTTGTGTGCGAGGCAAAGCTGTACGGAAGTTGGCTCGTTGGTCAACAGGGAGCCACTTCAGATCCTTGAGTGCTAGTGACATGTGCTCGTATTTCTTTGTTCCTGTGACCATTCTTGCTGCAGCGTTGAGGGTAGTGGTCAGATGTCCCAGGTGAGATTTGGCTGTTCCAGTCTGAGCTTCGATGGCATAGTCAATTCTGGAGAGCACCAGTGCCTGAGTGGCCTGTTTCAGATCTTTCGGGGGAGGAAGAATTTTAATTTTTAGAGAAGTTTCAGGTTAAGGAACGCACTTTTGGCCAGGGATGACTGTTGGGATGATAAATCCAGGCATCATCTCTTTCTGGAGGAGCAGCATGAATGCTGACCATGATAGAGAATGTTAAAATACTTAATAATATATTTAGCTGTAAGAATGACCAGTGGGGACACAACCTTAAATACTCATTGTCTCTATACTACTATAATTCGAATGGAAATATATTATTTAACATGGAATCGAACTGAGTTAGAGTTGATACAGAGGAAGAAAATATAGCCTAGAAAAAAAGTAGGCTAATAGAGAGGAAATAGAAAAATATAGATATTTCTATTTTGCCATGCAATAAGTACATTTTAATCATGTTCAATTATTTAACATCATTGTATGTAAAACATCAGTGCACAGCAATTTCCTATGTACCACTGACATAAAATTTAAATTTGCGTAAAATTGTACAATCTGTAAAATAGCAGCAGAAAAAAACAACATTAAAGGTTTCCTTTTTTTCCAGAATAAAAAACATTGCAAACTCTAACTCTACAGTTCATGTGCCCTAGGTACTCTAGGCAACCTTCAGGGAACTATTTGTGTGCAACAAGTGCAAAATGCTTGTGTTACAACATTTGAATGATTAATAACTAGGCAGTTGTCTGCTTGATGGTTAAAAAACCACTTTAGATCACTTGTGAAAGAGAGGACGGGGTATTATCTCATCACCTCATGCAACCTGCAGGCCACTTAACACCTCAACATTTCCCCAGCCTGACAAGTGTCTGAAGTCAGTGGAAAGGCACTGATCCAGGGCTTTTCTGCAGATTCTGACCAGTTCTCATCCTGTTGGTACATTTAGTGGGAAGTTCACATAGAACTAGTGAATCGAAATTTGCCTAGCATTGTAACGATAAGTTTCAATTCTGTTAAGGACACGGAGGCGAGGATTATGCTTTTTACCTTCTTTGCTGATTTATTCACAAACTCGATCAACGTCATCTATTGAATCCTTTAGTTAAGCCAGAGGCATTAGGCATTGCGCAGAAGCATCGGACATGTGTTTCTCCACCAACTCACTGCAAACACTTGCATGGTTGGGGAAATTCTATGTCAGGACCGGAGGCTTTAGATTATGCTTTTTACCTTCTTCTCTGATTTATTCACAAACTCAAATCAGCCAAAAAGCAATAACATCAGCCCTACACCTCAGAACAAAGGGTATAGGCGAAACAAAAATTATACATGTCCATCAACTACAACTCCCATGAGCAACATCAGGCAGTCCATAACGTAGTCCTTTCTTAGTGCCTACTGCAGCTAGGTAAGGCATCCCTCTCATGGCCACTCTCATGACCACTTCCTCTTTCTTCGCGCGAGGCACGCTATTCTGTTACTGGTCTTGCTTGACGCCATCATTTCCTATAAAAAAACACAGTGTCAGCAGTGAAAGGGAAAAACCTGCTAGTGCACAAAGATCGTACAATGCACAACGTTCAAGTCTCACAACCATAGGACTGGAAAAACTTACAGTAGTACGGGCGGGTCATCTCCGCAGGTAGCCAGGGAGGGATAATCCTCGCCTCCGTGTCCTTAATAGAATTGAAACTTACCATTACAATTCTAGGCAAATTTCAATTCTATGTCAGCACCGGAGGCATCAGATTATGCTAGTTTAAAGCTTACTCGCCACCAAATGTGCAATATCTACCACCGGTTTTAAGTAAAACCAC
This sequence comes from Lissotriton vulgaris, assembly GCF_964263255.1. NCBI lineage: Eukaryota > Metazoa > Chordata > Amphibia > Caudata > Salamandridae > Lissotriton > Lissotriton vulgaris. Next base: position 1,501,753,474 of record NC_141691.1, read on the forward strand.
TTAAAACCACAGCACGCATCAAATCCTCCAACCGGGTACCTAAAGAGAATGCTTTAGAGGCCATGGCCCCTCGGGCCGAATGAGCACCGAACTGCTTTGTGTCAATACCTGCTTCCTGCATGATCCACCGTACCCATCTGGCGATGGTGGGAGATGAGACAGCCTTGTGCGGCTTTCGCAGTGTGACTAGCAGCTGTTGTTCGCCCGGAGGGCGAAGTTCCAAGGTTAAGTCCTCATAAGCCTTCAAACACTAAACCACGCACAGCTTGGGGGCGTTGACGAAGTATGGATAAGAAATCATCCTTGAAGCACACTTCATGCGACGCCCCAACGTGAAGACCACCCCATCCGGGGAAAAAACCCTCGCCGAGACATCCAAGGCGCGTACATCCGACACTCGTCTGCATGAAACCAGACACAAAAGCATTGCCAACTTTGCCGAAAGTTCCTTCAAGGACAGATACTTGTTCGGCGACCACGACAAAAAGAAGTTAAGGACCAGGTTAACATCCCAATGAACCGAGTAACGCGGTTCCGGAGGCAAAGAGAGTCGAATTCCATGCAGAAGCTGACAAACAAAAGGATGTTCTCCTATTGGCACCCCTGCCACTGGCTGGTGGCCCGCCGAGATCGCTGATCGCTGATCGCTGATCGCCGAGATCGCTGATCGCATCGCGTTGATAGTACGATAGGCCAAGCCAGCCGAAGCTGATTCCGCCAAGTAATTCAACATCGGAACAACGCCTGCGACCAAGGGATCCAGGTCCTGTCGAAGACACCAACGGGACCACTTATTCGAGGCAGAGCAATAATGTTTTGTTGTGCTGCTAGCCCAGGCCTTTGAGAGGAAACTCTCAGCCGGTCTCAAAAGTCCCAGGAGCGACCAACGTCACCCGAAAGCCTCCATGCCATGAGGTGAAGAGAGCTCTGAGTGATCAGGTTATGTTATGTTAAGCATAGCACCATCGAAAACGGGGGGAAGGCTTAATACTTCTCCCGGCTCCAGTCCTGGAGGAATGAGTCCCTGGCCTCCGCAAGGGGGTCCGGCATCCAGCTGAAGAAACGTGGGAGCTGATAGTCCAGACGGGATGCAAAAAGGCCCACCGAGAACGGGCCCCAGAGGTCGTTCAGCCACCTGAAACCTTGCGGGTCCAGCTTCCACTGACTGGAGTCCCGCAGGTGTCGTGAATGCCAATCCGCTACTTGGTTGTCCTGACTCTGCAAGTATTCCGCCGTCACCGACACATGGTGCGCCAGGCAGTAGTTCCAAATATCCTTCACCAAGTCTGAAAGAGCCTTTGAACAAGGGCCACCCAAATGGTTTACGTAGTGCACAGCAGAGATATTGTCCATGCGAAGCAAGGCGCTAGAGCGAACTGTGTCCTTGGTCCAGCAGCGAACCGCGAAGGACCCGGCCAACAGTTCCAGACAATTGATGTGGAGCTCCTGCTCCCCGGACGACCAGGCGCCGCCTGTGGAAAACTCTCCACAGCAGGCGCCCCAGCCAGCGCGGCTGGCATCGGACTCTATCACCAAGTCTGGGACAGGACCGAAAATTGCTCGGCCATTCCAGGCCTCCAAATGTGCGAGCCACCAGGCCATTTCCTCCTTCACCTCGTCCGAGAGGGGAACCACCTGATCGTATGTCAGACCCCGACGGAGATGGTGCGCCTTGAGGCGCTGAAGGGCCCGGTAATGCAGGGGTCCCAGAAAGATCGCCTGGATGGAGGAAGACAGCAGACTTACCACCCAGGCAATCTGATGGAGAGAAGTGTGGGATCGTGAGATCGTCTGGCCGAGGGTGTGGTGGATCTCCCCTAGTTTCCTGGAGGGAAGGCTCAGGGTGCACTGCACCAAGTTCACGGTAAAACCCAGGAACACCACCGACTGAGACGGAACAAGAATTGACTTTTCGCTGTTGATTACAAACCCTAGCCCCTGGAGCAAGGATACCGTCTGCCGAAGCTGAAGGTCCAACTTCATGGGACACTGTGCCAGGAACAGGATATCGTCCAAATAGACTATCATCCGGATTCACTGGCTTCGCAAAAATTCCACCACTGGGCGGAGGAACTTGGTGAAACACCAAGGGGCTGAAGAAAGCCCGAATGGAAGGGCGGTAAACTCGAACACCTGACCTCCCCACCGGAACTGTAGAAAACGCTGGTGCGGAGGATGAATGAGAACCACCAAGTACCCATCCTTGAGGTCCATTGGACCATCCAATCACTGGGAAGCAACACATCTCTCAAAAGATGGATCCCCTCCATCTTGAAGTGCCGGTAAACCAACCAACTGTTGAACTCTTTGAGGTTGATTACTGGACGCTTCCCACCATCTGCTTTGTCCACCAGGAACAGATTGCTCAAAAACCCTGCCGGGTGTCGAGTCGAACGACAAATGGCGCCCTTGTGAAGCAAGTCTGAAACTTCTTAGTCGACCAGTCGCGCGTCCGAACAAGAGAAAACGATAGGAGGAGGAGGCCTGTCCTGGCGGGGCTGGTCGTAAAACTCCACGTGGAAACCACCTATAGTTTGCAAGACCCAGGCATCCGCCGTGATCGCGGCCCAGGCCTCTCGGAACAAGGCCAAGCACCCCCCCACACATGGACCTGGTCCGCCGAAATAACACTCACCGTTGGAGGCAGTCCCAGCAGCATTCTTGAATCCACCACGACCATGGAAGCGTTGTCCTTTGGCAGGATAGAAGGTGTTGTAATTCTGCGAGGAATTATACTGCCCTCATCCGGAGCCTTGATTTCTGTTGGTCGCTTGTTGACCACCACGGCCGGTCGCGCGGCCCCCTCCGCGACCGCCCCCCCGGAGAAGCGCTTCTGGGATACTTTCTTAATACTTGTCTGGGCCATATCTAAGGACGTGAAGGTATTGACAAATTTCCCAAGCTCCTTTATGAATGGATCTCCAAAGAAACCACCCTGGGCTACTGCCCCTGCTTCAGAAGAGGTCAGATCCCCCAGATTAGGGTCTAACTTGATTAAGAGGGACCGTCTGCGCTCTGTAGACAGAGCGCAGTTTGTGTTCCTCAGGAAAACCATTACTCTGTGCGCCCATTTAGAGAGGATCTCAGTGGAAATGGCTGCCCCGGACACTTTCGCTACTTCTGCCATGTCCAGGATTTTCGTTATTGGGCCTATGGCGTCCAAGAGCTTATCTTGGCAAGACCGCCAGGAGCAGTCAATGTCCTTGTGAGGACATTGACTGCTCTTGGGGTCCAATTCTGGGGTCAGGGCAACCTTCCCCTCTAATGTAGGCCTGGGGCACTCCCCGCACAAACAACTCCTCGCCTCCTTCTCCAAGGGCTTGCGGAGGCGGCTAGCGACAAACTTCACCACCTTCTCCCCAGGGGTCCAGGCCGCTGACCAAGGATGCATAATTTCATCCTGGTCGAGCATGCCCTAACTATCCTGTTGCAGTTTGGTGGCGGAGCCCGAAGGCCGCCAAGAACGCATCGACTCATCCTCATCATCAGTGTCCACTGGGGAGGCTGGACCAGAAGACAAAGGGGCTGTCCATGTGGACCCCGAGGGGCCCGGGGCCGGTGAGGGCACAGGGGCGGGGTCACTCGTCTTAGCCAGGAACGCGTCGCGTAACCTCTCAAAGGTTTCCTTTGTCCACACCCTGCGTTCCGCTCGACACCCCATCCTTACAAGGTCTCTTAGGAGCTGGGACCGTAGGTACATTAGAAGCCCCTAGATGGGCCTGAGTCACCCTCTTGCACTCCTGTATAATGCGTGCAGAGAGACATTCCTCCATAGGCCCCACAATCTATGTTACACACTGGTAAATAGAGCTATCTACAGCCTGGTAAAATTTGTCGTCATTCAGATAGCCTTGCGACTCTTCCTCTTCATAATAGTCATCCCCCATCGCTACAAGAGGTCTAGCACTAAGCACAGCACCACTAACTGGGGAAATAACCCGAGGGACAGCCTATGGAGCAGGGCAGCCTGTACAGAATTGAGGGAGCAGAGCGAGGCTGCCAACAAGTGATGCCCGGTAGCACCGGGTTAAGGGGGGGCACTCAACCCACTAGCGCGCAGGCCCTCTTAAACAGACCGGGCCTCTGTCACCTGCCTGCACGCCAGATACACATTTAAGCAGGAAGCAAAATACTGTAAAGTGCCCTTATTCGCCCGCAGGCGGCAACGCAGTCAAGCCGCAATACAGACCCCAGCCGGGGCGTTCGTTTGCTGACAAGTGGGGGCTGGTACAGACTCAAAGGCTGAGCGTCTCGGTGAGGTGACTGGGTAAGCACTGGCACAAACGTTCTCCTCAGCGCGGTATCCTGATGAAAAACCGCGCCGAGGAGAACGAGCCGCTCTGGCTCCCCCTAGTGGCCGGAGGCAGCCGACACACAGGGCAAAGTCGCGTAGGGGCAAAGAATGTCCCCGCGGCTGGTATGGGGCTCTGAAAGAGAAACGGAGCACCAAATAAACCCCCACATTTGAAACCATACGTCAAAATACCAAGAATTAACCCCAATAACTAACGAAATTGAGGAGAGAGGTAAAACCACTTAACTGGCTGCAAAGCAGCGAAGAAAGAGGAAGTGGTCATGAGAGGGAGGCCTTACCTAGCTGCAGTAGACACTAAGAAAGGACTATGTTATGGACTGCCTGATGTTGCTCATGGGAGATGTAGTTGATGGACATGTATAATTTTTGTTTCGCCCATACCCTTTGTTCTGAGGTGTAGGGCTGATGTTATTGCTTTTTGGCTGCTGTGAGTTTGTGAATAAATCAGTGAAGAAGAAAAGCATAATCTGAAGCCTCCGGTCCTGACATAGAATTTCCCCAACCATGCAAGTGTTTGCAGTGAGTTGGTGGAGAAACACAGGTCCGATGCTTCTGCGCAATGCCTAATGCCACTGGCTTAACTAAAGGATTCAATATATGATGTTGATCGTTGGCAAGTTCGGGACAGAAACACAGCAGGTGGAACCAAGATTCTCTGTGATAGATGCATAATCCAAAAGGTTTTGCATCACTCTCCCCACCTAGGCTGGGTTAAAGTCCGCAATTGGCAGGGCAAGAATCCTCATGTACATGATTTTTCTACGTGCTGGAGCTTAGAGAGCTTGATGAAGGTATGGCTAGGCCTTCGCCAGGATATAGGAGGCTTCCAATGATGTGAAGATGGTTCTGTTCCAGAGCCGTGCGAGTGAGGTTTTCATGACTTGTTGATTCACTGCTTTTTTTCCAGGCTGAAAACAGTGCAGCATGGCTGTCCAGAGTAGCGGTCACAATGTTCAGACAGCTAGTTGCCACTGCGAGCTGGGAGTGCCATAGGAAGCCCTCTTCTTCACAAACTGTTTTAAGTTATGCTTTGAGAATGGACTCCGGGGTCTGGAGGGTCTTAAGGTAACATTTTACTGGGTCCCTGAGGCACGTGAGATCCGGAATCCTAAGGCCCAGCTCCAGTCTCAGCCTTGCTCTTCTGGCCTGCTGAGGAGCATTAAAGAGTTTTTTGCATACTATGATTTGAGAGTTCATTAGATGCATGTCCAGTGCATGGGGAAGGCTAAAAAGCCGTAGTTTAGAGATGCAATCAACTTTGCTCAAAGGACTTTGTTTTAATATCTGTTCTGCCTTTGGGCTGTGAAGATGGACATTTAGACATATCAGGCTGTGGATGACCCCAGCTCTCTTGCTTCTTAGATGTTTTAAATGGTCCCCTGGTTTAGGTCCCTTATTGAGCCATACACTTAAATAATTTTAGTTGGAAGTTGTTGTTATTTGCAGGGCTCGTAGCTGCCATTGGGTGAATTTCTTGCATGCATATTTTCCAAAGATGACTATTTTAGTCTCTTGATTGTAACTATGGAAGGGACTGAGGGCTCTCTCTAGGCCTATTCTGGAGTGGTGCACGATTACATTATCATCTGCATACTGCAGGATTACCTAACCTTGGGGGTATCCAACTGGCACCTTCAAATGCTTTGCCCAAGTCGGCTGTGTACAGATTGAAAAGAAGAAGTGCCAACATACAGCCTTGCTTGAGACCGGTGTTAGTTGACACTTTAGCCGTTGCTGTGGTTGGACTTGTTTTTATCTGGACCCCAGTCCCCTGATAGAGAGATATTGTGGCATTGAGAAGCTGGGGGGAATCTCCAATGGGGTGAATTTCTGCATCAGCTTCCCCAGTCCACTCCATCAAATACTGCACTGAAGTAGACACAGTAGCAAAATAGTGGTGGTTGCTTGGCCTGGGTGGCTCAGCGAGTCAAGTGTGCCAGTGCTAAGATATTTTCCATCATGGAACTTGCAGGACTGAATCTGGATTGAAAGATGCTGTTCTCGGATACCGACCATCCAGTTCTGCTAATAAAATCCAGGCTTAGGCTTTTGTTTCCATGTCCAATAAAGCGAGGAGGCGGTAGTGTGAAAGGTTTGAGCGGTCTCCCCTTTTAAGGCTAGGGAAAAGATTTAATTCTCTCCATGAGGACGGTATCCTTGTATTGGCAGTAGTTAAACAACAGTGTGAAGACTCCAGCCTAGAAGACACGTGCAGATTTGAAGACAGCGTTGGTGATCACATTCGGGTCATGGTGTTTGTTTTAGAAGCCTCTGAACTGAAGGTGGCTTATTGGACTAGACAAAGTAGGGCTGGAGCCGATGAGACAACATGTTTGTTGTTTCCGAGTCATTGGTGTATAACTACTGAACATACGTGACCCACAGCATTCCACCACGCTATTCTCCTTAGTCTGGGCAGAATTACTAAGATTGTTGTTCAATATGCAAAGGTAAGAATGGCTCCTCTATTTCAGCTTAGGTTAATGGAGAGGAAATAGAAAACTGTGGATATTTATATTTTGCAATGCTTTATTCGTCGTCTTTCAGCACCTGCTCTTGTTCGGATTAGGTGTATCCTCACAACACTGAGCAAAGCATATTTCATACAGTCAGCCCCAACAGAGTATGCCCTACATCTAACGTGCTCTTAGTCTTGCCTTTAGTAGTATAATGTTCTCAGTCTCGCTTTTGGCAGTATCTGGACAGTACATTCGGAGGGTATTAGCAAAGCCACGTGAAAGACACCACTTCCCAGCGGCTGGTGAAATGACGTCAAGACATACTAATTAGCATGTCATCGTTATTTGCAAGGACAGGCTGCTGCTGACTCAAGAGGTGGAAAACAGCTTCTAGACTCAGAAAATTGCACAAAATGCTGAACGTTTTACTGTTTGGTAAGGCCTGCCGGGAAAATACGTATACACTTTAAATATGCAAATACTGCTCTACAGCTGCATGTCTTCTAAACGTTTATCAGGGCTATCATAGATAGGGTGCACTGCCTGGTTTCCGCCACAGCTTACATTTAAATGGGGGTGTCAGGCGCAGACAGGGGTCAGTATATCTTTTCGCAAGTAATGTGCTGTTCCCAGTGAAGGTGTGAACTTGCATTGCAGGCAGAGCATTAGTGAAAAATAGAATGCTGTTTGAAGCCATTCCAGTCTGCACTTTACTGTAGAGGCAGCATCCAGCCTGCATTTCAAAGGGAGGCAAAGACCCCCTTTCAGGCAGGTTTAAAGGGTGACAACAGCTCAACTGCAGGATGATATTTGGGTTGACCATAGGACTGTCTTTCTCTCCTTGGTCCCCCCTGGGGCACACTATTTGTGTGCCACTTCAATGTGCTTCTTTGTGAATTTTGGTCTGGCCAGGACCCACCACAGCCACTTTGACTCAGTGTCCATTCTCCTAATCTATTCAGTTGTTTCAGGGATAGTGCTCCTGGAGGCTGAGTGGCTTCCCTTTCAGAGATTTGCAGAATTGCTGCTTTTGCCTATCCTTCTACTATTGTGAATCATTATAGGCAAGGGCCACTGGAATTATGCAGCAGGAGAAGGCCATATTATGCAGCAGGGTTGAGTAAATTATACAACAAGGCAATTTATGCAAGACAGTTCGGCACATTTTGTGATAGTATTGCCTCATTATTTTGTCATTTTTACACGGAAACACTGCCTGGGTATAGGCTGCACACCCTTAGTACCGGTGTAATACCCAAGTATAGCAATAAGCAACAGAAAAGTGGCCAGTCAACCTTTGCAAAGGGCTTTCCACTGCACGGTTACACAGGTTGCTGCAATTTTAGTAACTTTTCAAACGTTCGAGCAAGAACCTATTTTTTTTTTTTGCTAAAATCTGCAGATTATGCATCAGACGATGAATTATGTGGCAGAAGCAGCAAATCTATAACTGTGCGATAATGTTGCGGTCGCACAAATGCATACTTCCAGTGTCTCTGATTATTGCCTGAACTTCTAGGTCAGCTGTTGTATATGTTAAGGTTTCTTTGTTGCACTGAACTTTACAAGTCTTCCTGCTTTCTGTGTTATGTACGTCGATGCTCATCATAGGTTGAAGCCTGGGTGCCTCGCAGAGTATGAACTAAAAAAAAAGGAGGGTTGTACACATGCTAATAGTTTAATAAATCAAATTCCTTATCCTTGCTCCATGGAGAGGATCTTTGCTGCTTCAGTGGAGTCCTGGGGAGAGACTGAACAGTTATGTAGAAAAGCTCTGTCTCGCCCACTCTTGGTATGGGTGTTGGGGGTCTCTTTCAACATCGTATATCCGCAATGGTGATGACGTCTCTGGAGAGATGTAATAAATGCAGCAGAATAAAGGGGTCATCAGTAGATAATTTGCACAATACATATAATCCGACGTACGTTGACATAACAAAATGTATTGCATTGCTAACAAAATAAATGTCTATCGAAGCGCTTCAGTGCAGTTATAAGTATTCAGGATCTGATTCACAGAGTTTTATGCACTTCTATGTGAAACATAATCCTTGTCACAAATAAAACTTTGTGGTTTAAAAATTATAAATGTAAGTTCCAGGGACATGTATGAATGAGAATGGAACTCAAAATTACCGAAATCGTTTTCAGTTTTGATTATGGAGTGTTGGTGAGTGTTAACCCCTTGCCCGCGGCCGGAATTCCGCTCCTGTGCGGCACATTCCGATCGCGGGTGTGGTCACGATGGCCGAGAGCCATCATCAGAACACGAGCACTGTGTGCCATGACGGCTCCCGGCCGTCATTAGCATGGAAGGGGTTAAAGGCGAGTCAGGGTTGGGGGTCAGCGGAAAGGTGGGAAACGTCGTTATTTGCAAACTTGCTTACTGGCATTTTCCAGTCCCAAATTCACCTAAAGGTACTCAATAAAGTCTAGAATTAGTACACATTCAAATAGAAAAGCTCCCCCAAACACTCCAGTTTTTTCAGGGTGTCTTTAGGCAGAAGGGATATATCAACATGTAAAGCTTTAATGTTTCAGTGTTAGAAATTGGATTTTTGGAAGGATAGGACAGTCAGGATAATGGAGTTACACTCCTAAAATAACCCCCTGCTCACCCCCTTGGTAGCTTGGCACGAGCAGTCAGGCTTATATTAGAGGCAGTGTGTAAAGCATTTGCACATAACCAACAGTAATATAGTGTAAGCACTACAAAAGGACACCGCACCAGTTTAGAAAAATATCAAATATTTTTATATACTTAAGACAAGACCAAAAATTATAAAAATTTCACAGTACATTACTTAAAAATCCACAGTTATGCAAATACACTTTAAAAACAGTTACTTGATGTCAATTGCTCCGTCCGGGGCTATCACAGCATCGTGAGTAAACAAATCCAAACAGTACTGGCTGACCGCAGCATCGCGGGCCATCTACGGTGTCGGGAAGACCCACAAACAGTACCTTTTGGCAATTCAGGGCATTGGCGACCTCTCGTTGAGCTGCCGAAAACACGGAGTCCGCAGGCGTCCGGTCTGGAAGTGGGTGCAGGAGTCTTCAGGGCCCTCGAAGGCACACGCATTGTAGGTCGATCTCATTTCTGTTGAGGTTAGGAGCACTGGTGTCGGCAGGCGTTGGTTGCTGCGGTGCGAAGTGCGGTGGTGCGGTGCCCTCAGGTTGCGGTGCGAGCATCGGCTCGGCGGCCACGTTAGATGGCATCATCAATGAGACCAGGGTCGCGGTGTGAGATGAAGGCGGTGCTCGTCACGGTGCTGGCAGGTCATGGTGAAAGCAGCGTTGTCGTCAATGCTGTTGTGCTGTCATCGGCTGACGAACCAGAGTCGATAGGGCCTGCGTCGGTAGGCCAATGTGCGGTGCGGGATGAGGGTGGTGCATCATGTAACTTTACGAGCGGAGCCATCGAACCACGGTGCAAGCAGCTGCGTTGATTTCAGCATGGAGCAGCATCATCGGGGAGGCCAAAGTGTTGTTGTGAAGCGAGGTGGTGCAGAGTGCGGTTCCCACAGGTTGCGGTGAGAGCAGCGTCTCGGTGGCGGCATCAGCAGGGGTTGTCGGGGAGACGAGGATCGCGGTGCGGCATTGTGGTGGTGCCCTCTGCAGTGCCAAGGTGTCGTCATGAGGCGAGGCGGTGCAGAGTGCGGTGCCCACAGATCGCTGTGCAAGCAGCGGCTCGGTGGCGCCGTCACAAGGCGTCATCGGTGAGACCAGAGTTGTGGTGAGGCGTTGTGGGGTGCCCTCTACGGTGCCTTCAGGACACAGAGTCATCAGCGGCATCGTAGATGTCGTCAAGTTGCTTTTCTTCTGTTGCAGCACAAAACACACAGTCCCCAGTGCCGAGGGCAGAAGAGTTTGAAGTCTATGCTGTTCCTGAGACTTCTTGAACAGGGGGCAAGCTCTACTTCAATCCCTTGGAGAAATTTACAAAAGTAGATTGCAGAAAGTTCAGTCCAGTCCTTTTACTGCCCAAGGCAGAAGCAGCCACTGCAGGCTAACCTAGCAAAGCACACAGCAAAGTGGTAGTCCCTCCTCACAGCTTCTCCAGCTCTTCTTCTTGGCAGGCTTCTTGATCGAAAGGAGTTCTAAAGTTCAGGAGTCTGGGCCCCAACATTTATATCCCAAAATCCTTTGATCTCTTAGCCAGAGAGTGTCTGTGTCCAGCCAGAACTAGCTCTGCCTGCTCTGGTGTGATTTCCTGGCAGGAGGTGGAGACAGCATTGTCAGAGGCAGACCAGGCCCTTAGAGGTGCAAGGAAATCTCCTCCCCTTCCCCCATCGCAGCCCAGGTCTATTCAGCCCTGCCCTGACCCACCTAGACTATCTGGAGCCACTCCTTCTCTCCAGTCTTCCGTCATCCAAAACCCAGACAGGCTATCCACATTCCAGCAGAGGCACACAGGATACCTGATCAAGAAAATACCCACTTTCTAAAAGTGGTATTTTCAACCACAGAATGTAAAAATCACCTTTACTAAAAGATACATCTTTAGATTCTGAGTTCAGGCATACTAAATTTTATTTTCCTACCTAGTTCCTAGGGCCAGTTATGTTTATAAGATGTTATAAACAAACTTCCAATTCTGTCCAATGGGGAACAGGTAGCCTTGCAATAGTGAAAAACGAATTAGGCTGTAATTCACAATCACGACATGACACACACACCAGGAAATGTCCTACCTTTCACATACGCTGCACCCTGCCCACAAGGGTACCTTGGGCCTACCTTAGGGGTGACTAACATGTAGAAAAGGGAAGGCTTAGGGACTGGCAAGTGTGTGCACTGTCCAATTCAACATGGCAGTTACAAACTGCGGTCAGACTCTACAATGGCAAGTCTGAGTTACCTTTTTTAGGGCTACTCACGTGGGTGGCACAATCAGTGCTGCAGGCTTACTAATAGCATTTAATTTACAGACTCTGGCACACTCAGTGCACTTTACTAGGGACTAACAAGTAAATCAAATACCCAATCATGGACACACCAATCCCTAACACAATTTACACATGCACTTTAGCACTGATTAGCAGTGGTAAAGTGCCCAGAGTCCTAAAACCAACACAAACAGGTCAGGTAAAAATCGGAGGAAGAAGCAACAAGTTAGGGGATCACCCTGCATTAAGGGCAATTTCCAACATTTAGTATGCTCGAAAAGTTACAATTTGCAATATTTCCAAATTAACTCCATAGGTTTTTGTGAATACCACGATATGCTCTCCAGAAGTAATACAATAATGAATTTAGATGTATCCATTCTCTTTTGAATTGGCACCGAATACACACATTATTAATTACTTTTTACGTGGTGCAATTAACCATTTGTGCGAAAAAGAGCTACTTTTTATGAAAAATGCTACATCAGCTGGCTCCGTCATTTAGAAGCATCGAACAGGTTAAAAGCCTGATTTACAAACTATTATACACATCTACATAAGTGAGCGAAAATATCACTGCAGCCAGCAAAGAATCTAATGTCCAGATTCAGAGAATCTGACTCTGCAGATATTTATGCCCGCAGATGGAAGATTTTACAGGTAAAAGGCATGGCAAGGCTATTAGGAAGGTTGTGAGCTTCCATCTTGTCATAAATTTGTGGTTGTTTCCAAAACTTTGAAATGGTTTCTCACACATGGTACACACTCAGAGGTAGTGCCAGTAAGTATGTCCGTTGAACGTGGAAGACTCACAGGTACTCCTATATTCATTTTGGGCGTAGCAGTAAGGCTTTCCCCAATGGAAAACTATTCTGCCTGAACCGAACAAGCATTGGTAGCTGCATTGGATTTTGCCTATGTGTTTATTAATGGGCTTTAAAAAAAAAGTTTTAGCTTGCTGAGCAGTTGATGAATATAAATTAAAGAAACCGTGAATGAGATGTGGGGGTGAGGAGGGTTGGAAACATCGGAAAGCATCGGTAAGCGCAAGCGCTGTGCAGGCAAAACCTAAAAAAGTGCATTTGTGCTGCGGTTAGTACCAATAACGCAATCGAGCGGGGCCAGTGTTCTCCTACCTAGCATAACCACATGGTGGCCATTCATTTCTCAATGCACCTCCTACATTCCAGGTAGTGATAGAGAAAAGTTGGAGGAGGCTGATTCAAACCATTTTACCAAGGTCAGTCATTTAGGTGAAATCAATGCACGGGTGTTCTACAAAGTTTTGTGTATTGATTAGTGGGCATCACATAATACGTGTATGCACCAATCTCATTATGAACACTGAATTTTGGCATGTGTGTGCGTGAGAGTTCTATGAACGTACATGGCTTTTATACAAATTTCTTCACAACCCAGTTTAATTCTTTTCAAACCAGACCTCAGAATTAACAATTTAACGGAGACGCGCGAGCGCGCGATTCAACATGGCCGTCCCCGTTTGAGCTCCGTCGCGTCAGAAGCTCGTTTTTACAATTACCGACGATTTTCCTGTCAGTTTTTGTGCGCAAATGAGGTCGCTTTAATCTTTAGAAGGTTCCCTACCTTTGGAGGAGTTTTCATGCCGTTTTGCTCGCCGGAAGTGCTGTTTTTGGCCCCTTGCCTCCTGCTCCCAGCCTCTTACTAAGGTACTGCCTGAATTGTGTGCCCAGGGGGAGGAGTATTCAGCAGGAAATGGCCTGGTTTGGGCCTAGCCACACCAACAGTGCTGTATAGCTGCTGCAACAGTACATTTGAAGATTTTCTTCATTTCTCTGCAGTTTTATTGCATATTTAACTTTCAATTTCATTTTTGGTGGTTTTTCTCCTCAAAATGGATAATAAAAATCCAGTCAATAATAAAAGGAGGCAGCAAGTTTCACTGCCTCCAGTTAAATCAAAGGTAGTGGAGTCCTCTGAACCTTCCATTTCATTAATTTTGGAAGAAATTCAAGCTCTTCCAGTTAACACTGAAAATATTGCGTCAGAAGTTAAAAGTGTGCATAAAGACATGGCTTGTTTGTCTATGAAAAGGTCTGATAATTCCATCGAAATTCAAGATAATAAAACCAAAGTGGATGCTTTTACACCTTTGGTGGCAAAAAAAACTTCCTAAGCATTCTCAGCAATTGGATATAGAAAATCGCAATAGGCAGTACAACCTTCGCATTTTTTATTTGCCTGAATAAGTTGAGGGTTCTAATTGTCGTTTATATTCGGAAGATTTGATTCCTGGTCTTTTAAATATCAAATACCCAGAAAAATTTGAAGTGGATAAACCCCTAGAATCCTTTCTCATCTCAACCCTCGTAATACTAAACCTAGGCAAATGATTTTCAAAGTCCTTCGTCATCATCATCTAGTATTGATAAGGAAAGCTGCCAGAGAAATTCCTGTGTTGATGGTGAATGACAATAAAAATTTTATTTACCAGAACTTTGCCAAAGAAACTGTTGCAATACGCAAGGATTTTGCTGCCCTTCATCCACAGTTAAGAAGCCTTGGATTCAAGTATGGACTTTTTGATCCGTCTACAATGCGCATATGGAAAGATAACTTTTCCAAATCCTTTCATCGACCGGAAGCATTACGACACTTTCCTGATCAACAAATTCAACATTCGATGAATACTCACGACCCTACTACTTGACTCTTTCATGTTTCATTTTTGCTGACAGTGGTATGAGTAATTTGTACATTTTTTGGCTCCAGCGGTTCTGGCCATGCTTGTAGTGTGTGTGTGCGTTTCACAGTTCTTATTTGTGTATTGTGTTTGTCTTTTTTCTATGTTTTTCTTTTTCTCTATCCCTTTTATACTTCTTGGAGCTACTTTTTTCTTCTTACTATCCCTGCTGTTTCTTCTTATCCTCTTCTTCTTTTTCTCTTTCTTCTTTTTCTATTATGGCTAATGTTAAAGTAATTTCGTTGAATGTTAAAGGTTTGTGCCATCCAGTTAAACGTACTAACATTTTAGATTATCTAGGTAGTTCTAAAGCCGATTTCTGCTTTATACAAGAAACTCATGTTGATGATACGTTTTTAAAATATATGAATAGAAAATGGGTTGACAAAATTGTTTCCTCTCCTGCTAAGGGCAAGAAGAATGGTGTAGCTATTTTATTTGCGAAGAAATCTCACTGCCAAATTTTGAGTAAATTTACTGATACAGATAGGAGATATTTACTTGTTAAGGTTAAAGTTTATGACTCTATTTTATTTTTATTAAATATTTATGCCCTACTTCAGATGATCCTATGTTCTGGAACAATCTTGCTACGGAAGTGTTAAAAATTGGAAATGTCCCTTTAATTGTTGCAGAAGAATTTAATGTTATCTCTGATCCCCTATTAGATAGGCTGTCTAGTTCAAATTTTCATCCCCCCAAGGTTTATTTAGATTTTAAATCATTTCTTTAAATTACTAAGTTAGTTGATATTTGGCGTCTCCATTTTCCTACGGACAAGCAGTTTACTTTCTTTTCAAATCCTCATAATTCCCACTCTAGAATTAATTATATATTAGTCACAAAGCAACTTATTAATTCTATAAAAACACCTATGATTGGAAATATTGATGTCTCTGATCATGCTATGATTTCCTGTATTTTAAATTTAAAGTCTTCTTTTACTAAGCAATCTAGGTGGAGAATGAATACCGGAATAGCTCTAAATGATCATAATAAACCTAAACTTTTATCTGCCATCCATGATTATTTTCAACTGAATCCTGAAGGGTCTACTTCTATGGTTAACAGATGGGACGCGTTTAAAGCATTTATTAGAGGAGCTACTATTTCTATTATGGCCCATGAGAATAAGACCTTTAAGGCGAATATTTAATATCTTGAAAATAAAATAGCGAAATATGAAAGACTCTTTATTACATCTAGTTACCCACAATACAGAGTTAAATTACAAAAACTCTGTTATGAATTCAATACGATTCTTAGTAAGAGGGCTGGCATTCAACTCTCTAAAGCTAAGGCAAAATTTAGTTTTAATGCAAACAGATCTGGGAGACTCTTGGCGAATTATCTCCATATTAAAAAAGACAAAACTCAAATTACTTCTATTCATAACCCCAATGGTAAAAAAATGTATCTCATAAGGATATAGTTACTGAATTTTTAAATTTTGACTCTAAATTGTATAGTAAACCTGACTTTAATGATGAGTTTTTGGTAGATTCCTTGTTATCTTCATGTAATCTGCCTAGGATTTCTCATTCTGACAAACTTAAGTTACAGTGACCTATTACACAAGATGAAATTTTGTCTGCTATAAAATCCCTCAAACTAAATAAGTCCCCGGGTCCTGATGAATTACCTGCAGAGTTTTATAAAGAATTTCAATCTCAACTTTCTCCTTTTTTACTTCAATTGTTTACATAATTTGGCTCTTTAGGTGTCACATCTGGTTCTTTTACTGAGGCTTTAATTATTGTTCTCCCTAAACCAGACAAAGATCCAACTATTGTTTCTAATTATCATCCTACTACTTTAATAAATCAAGATTGTAAGTTATATGCTAAAATATTGGCTACACGATTATCCCCTGTATTAGACTCTTTCATTCATCCAGATAAATCTGGGTTCATGAAAAATAGATATTCAGCTAATAACACTAGAACTTTGTTATACATCATTGAACAAGGACATATGTTAACTAACCCTTCAGGTGTCATGGCTTTGGATGCAGAAAAAGCCTTTGATAAAATTCATTGGCAATTTTTATTTCATACTTTATCATCTTTTCATTTTGGAGATGTTTTTATCCACATGATTTCAGCTTTATATTTTTCCCCTAATGCTCGTTTGTTCATTAATGGTCAGGTTTCTAATTAATTCTCCCTTTTTAGAGGTACTCATCAGGGATGTCCCTTGTCTCCACTATTATTTTTACTTGGTATTGAACCTTTTCTTACTTCTATAAGAAATTGTGAAGCTACTAAAGGAATTATTGTTAATGATGTTCTTGTTAAGACGTTAGAGTATGCTGATGATGTACTTTTATTTATCACTGATCCTTCATCTTCAATTCCGGCATTAGTAGAAATATTAAAACAATATTCTATGGTGTCTGGTTACACATTAAACACTAACAAAACTGAATGTTTCCCTTTACATGTCCATTGTACTCCCAATATGATTCCCATGACTGATATTATTTGGCAAAAGAATACATTGAAATATCTGGGTATTTTATTTTCTTCTTCTTTAAAATCAACACTAACTTTAAATAGTAATTTTGTTTTAAAAAATTATATTAAAGACAAAATATCTAAATGGTCTTCATTACATCTTTCCAGGGGGTAGAATGGAATCTATTACAATGAATATGGCTCCTAAGTTCTTTTACACCCTTTCCATGATTCCTATTCAATTTCCTTTAAAATGTTATAAAGATGTTGATAAACTTCTTTCCAAATTCCTTTGGAATAATAAAGCACGCCAAATTAGCTATCCTAAGTTGAAAATGTCTAAACGTAATGATGGTTTTGGTATTCCAGAGTGCTATATGGTTTAACCAATTATATTTTCATAGCCCATCTTCATGGTTCCTCATAGAAAAATCAATTGTAACACCTTTTCCTATGCCCACTCTGGTAACAATGTCTACTAAATCCACCTTTTTTCATAAATATGTTATCCTCTAATCTTCTAAAATGATCTTCAATGATTTAGATTCATTATTTCAATCCCCCATGGGTACAACTGATGAATTATCTTTATGGCAATGGTATTAAACTGAATAAAATGTTAATTTTGTTGCTTTCTTGGATAAATGCTGGTATTTTTTACCTTAGAGATGTTTATTCTAGCGATACTTTTGTACCGTTTGAGTCTTTACAAGCTAGGTTTGGTTTGACCAATTCTGAAATTATCAAATATGAATTTTTATGTAATTCAGCTTTGGACTCTTTCTTAACCCTGGGCGTAGTTCGCGGAGTCGGACTCCGCGGAGCTACGCGAAGACGTAGTTGCACTCCGCGAACTACGCGTAGCTCCGCAAGCATGCGGAGTTGCTTGCTGGGCCCGTTCGCGCGCCGTTTTTCGTCTTCGGGAGCGCGGTGCGCGTGTTCGGGGCGTTGCCTGCATGCTCGGGATGGCTAGCGCGCTAAATTACCACAGAGGTTTGTCCCGCCTGCTTGCGTTCCCTTATTTCCTGTTCCGGGTCACAATTAACGTGGTCGCGTTGTGCAAGACATGTTCGGGAACTCATCTTCTCGTTCGCACTACAAAAGTGCGTGATCGCGCTAAATATCGCGCGAACCTACCCATGCGGTCGCGATGGGCGCAGCCATCTTGTGGATCACACACTCTGGCTATGGTTTTGGGCCTACTTTTGCATCCTGTTAAAATCTCTTTAATCCTTGTCTTTTTACCCACTTTTTCTAACTTTCTTTAGTTATTACCTATTTCTCTCTGTGCCTAGGTTTATATTTTTCATTTTATTTCTACTTTTACAACTTTTCTATTGCTTTTTACTTCCTTCTTGTTCTTTTACCTTGCTTCTTCTTTCCCCTACCTTTTTGTCTTGAACTTTTAGTTTTCTTCTACCCTCCACCCAGAACCATGGTCAAGGGCGCCAGCAGCAGCGGCGGCTCAAAGGGCAAGGCGCCAGTGCCCCAAAAAACTAGGCTGCCTTGCGGCAGAATGCGCCCCCAAGGGGTGAGGCCCCGCCAACTTTTTGGGGAGGAGGAGGTGGCTGCCCTTGTTTTTTTTATCCAGCGCTACCTCCCCTTGATGTTGGCAGCAGGTGGCAGGCCCGGCTCCGGCTACCAGCATATTGAGGAGCGTCTCCGGCGGTGGGTGAAGGTGCGCCGGGCAGTCTTCCGCTGCTCCGGTATCCGGCGTACCCACCACCAGCTGACCCACCGTTGGGCAGACATTTTGGACCGGGAGCAGGACCTGTTGGACCTGCTTGGCGTCGAGGTCGTGGGTCTTGGTGAGTGGCTACCCAAAAAAAAAGTGTGTGTAATATATCTCTATAGTAGTATAAGTATTGTTGTTGTATCTTTGTAAATCTTGGCTGAATAAGTAACGCAATGACTGGTGCTCCTAGTTACATTTCCGATGTATTCCGTTATTATATCTACTGTAATTGTATGACACTGGTCTATGCTGCGCTTCTTCATCTTCACTGACTCTTGCGTGTTCAATTTGGCGCTAGCTTTTGCTGTTTATTGGTGTGAGATTTTCTTTATTGTAGAGAACTGAAGTTAGTTAATGCTATTAATAGAGTCTTGTCCTTCCTTTGTCCGTCAGTGAAATAGCCGTTGATGGATAATTGTACGTGTTTGCAATGCATATTGTATCTTTTTTTCACGGCCTTCTCTTCTGCATGAATAATACTCCTCTGGCAATGAATGCAAAAGTTACTTTGTTCTTCTTACCTCAGCCAGGGCCGGATTTAGGCATGTTCAAGCTGTGCAACTGCACAGGGCCACCAAACGCCAGGGGCCACCCCACCAATATATATCCTTAATTTAATAATCCTCAGAGGATGGATACATATTTGCGTGGCGGCCCCTGGCAGGGATTTGGTGCCTCCGGCTCTGTTCCACTTCCAAACACCCTGACTCCCCCCTCTTCACTGGCCTCCGTGCTCCGCCCCGACCTCCTCTTCCGGGCCCCCCACCTACGCTCCCTGGCCAGGAGTCCAGGACCACCATGAGCCTATAGCTGCCCCTGCCTCAGCCCTCCATAGAACTGATGTAGTTTGTTTATTGAGTGGGTAGGGCAGCAGTAGCATTCAGTCAGTAGCAAAACAAAATATGATGCCATGAACGTACAATTTCGTGTTAGTTAGTATGCACAAAGTTAAGCTTGTCTCCTCCTTGCGATCTATGTATTTTGCTGGCAAAAAATGAAAAAGAAATGGCTACTTACATTCTTGAATCTGTGGTGTTGTTCAGGTCTTACTGCCTCTGTGTTACTTAGTAATCTGCAATCAGAATGTTTATGGAACATTTGATTTGTTTTCACCAAGTACACTAGTCAGTGAATCATGCAAGGCAGTAGTCATTTGGTAGACCAATGTTTGTTTCTTTTAATGTTGTAGCAGTGGTTTTTGAAATGCTTGCTGTCTATGTTTCACAGCACTCAATGTTTTCTCTTTCTTTATTATTTCTTACATGAACCACAGAACCCAGGGGCAAGCAGAAGGCTGGGACCGAGTCGGCGGGTGAACGTGATTGTGAACCACAGGCACAGAGCTCCTCTACTGAGGATCCTGCTGCTGTCCCTAGTAAGTCCAACAGTGTTTTCTTTTGGAACAATGATATTTCCCTAACTTTCTAACGGAGCTTTTTTTCCAACCGATTAATGACATTTCACCTAACTGTTTAGTTAAGGTATCAATCTTTTCAAAAAATCTGTGATCGAATAGCGGAAGGCACAGGGTCCACTCCTGTCTTATGCTTTTTCCTCTATAATGTCTCTTCTTTGGCAATTGACACCAACCAAGTATGCATGCAGATAATGGTCTACTATTTTGTAAGCGTTAGTAAGAATACCACTACTACTCTTGCGGGTATTCTTCTATGCAGTGACATACATAACTATGTATGCACCCCAAAATTGGATGTTGTTGTTGATAGGCAGGTTGGACCTTACTTACTTACAGTCTTACACCTCAGTCACAGAACTCAGAGGAACCCACAATTCAATGAACGACAACCTATATGGGCTTAGTCATTGGTCAATTATTCAATTACCCCTTTCCTGAACCCCAATATGAAGATGCCAAATGCTTTTTTTATTACACAATCCATAACCTAAGTAACCCCCTTTTTCTCACTCTCTCGTGTAAGTCTACAAGACAACAGACACTGAAAATATACTCCCGAGTCAATGTGGTACTTCAAAACCTTTATTTTGTTAGAAGTAACTAAGTAAGTAACATCAATGTTTTTAAGTTGTTCTGTCAAATACGTCAAGGGCAGGGCCACCAGAAGAAATCCAGAGTTAAAAAAGGCTCAATAAAAAGTATCCTACATTTGTACAGCTACCAGTGCACGATAGGGAAATGTGGGAAATGTCCGAGACCCCTCACCATTGAACGTATACTGGTTGCATATGCCTCTTGTTGGTAAGCTCTGCAAATCTTTGCTTCGTAGAAGTAAATCTTCTCATCTGCCGAAAGATAATGACAAAAGTGGTGCACGTTAGACAGTATGAAAACATTACATACATTTATTCAACTTTTTAGCTGTCATGCAAAAAAGAAGGTGTAACCTGAGGCTGTAAGGAAACTGGACTCCACAATCCACATTCAAAAAGTAAATACGGGCCTCTATTTTCCAAACTCTTCAGGTGTATGCTTTGAACTATCATGTGGCCTCAAAGGCATCTCCTCGTACTGCGCAACAAGCTGTGAGGTAGCATGCGCAAAACTGTAGACATGTCATTGATGTACAAAGTAAACTGGTTAGGTTACATGGTTCAGTCTAACTTTCCAAGGACTAGAGTACCAGTATAGAATAGATGAGATGAGCTTGGGTACCATACCATACCAAATAAATGCTGATATGTGTAGTGTGTTACTTACTCTGCTGTACTAGGCAATGTGGACTACTAGTGATTACGTTGTACTTAACTGTTTTGCAGAACTCCGTTCTTGGTGAACAAGTACAATGGGGGCTGTGCATCCATCTAAAAAGGTGTACTTAATTACTTATTTTTATTTTTGCAGAACCGGTACCATCCACCAGTGCCGACGGGGGCAGCGGCGCTGCAACGCCGTCAGCAGAGGCGATCCCGGAGGGGAATGGAGGACCACCACAGGCACCTACAGCAGCACCGGCAGCAGCGGGGGAGGAGACAACAACGGTGGGCGATGGTAAGTTACATTCAATAGTGATCCGCATTACTTGGTGGGTGGGGAAAACTTCCTCACTGTACTCTGATATTTATAGTGAACTTGAAGTTCTACTGGACAATATATGACGCCACTGTTCTCATTACCAAGCTTAGCAAAAGCATTACCACCGGCCAGAATTGATAAAATTAGTTATACATGCCTCTTCTATGTGACTACAACTCAGCTGTGAAAGGTTGGTGGCAGACTAAAAAAGTCTTATCCACAACATTACATGACCGCGATGGATTAACATGAGATTGATTTTAACTAAAGTATGATGAAAGTTGCAAGGAAAAAGCTCTAATCATATAATATAGAAGGATACTTTGGAATCAGCAATGCAGGTGTTTGAGAGCAGTTGGATGCGTGGGTTGTTGTGGAAGCATAGAAAGTGGAAAACACAGCTGCCTGCGTGGGTGGGAGACACATCCAATATTGGTGGTTAGTGGATAGTGGATACTAGTGTTGGCAGCGGTGTTTTGGTTAAACACAAAGGCAAGGGAAGGAGGGGACCACTGGATGCATTCTGGGTCGTTGCTGGCGAAACACAAACCACCTAACGTTTGTTGGCGATATAAAGAATGATAGTCTCTAGAGTAGACATTTATTAGTACTAGCTGGCCACTGTTAATTTAATGTTAGTTTGAGACTGTCACTTTTCCCGGAAGCACAGAGTATATGATATAAAAGAACGAGATATGAAAAAGACAGGTGTTCGTATGTGACCGTTCAAGTACACCCATACTATGTTACTAGGGCAGGCATAATGCCGTGCCAAAAAGGCAGACAAATGAAGTATATAAGGCGTAGAATAGAATGTTCAAGATAGATAAAACAACATTTTAGGTACTCAACTTGCTTGCTATTGCTACTGTACTGTGCCGCCCACTATGTGTTGGATCCATTTTGCGTTCTTTATTTGCTGGGATTTTTGATTACAACAATTCTGTCTCTTTCTTTATAGTTACTCCTTCTAAACCAACCAGGAAGGAGCTGGCAGTCCGGGCCCGTCAGCGGAAACTGCAGGCCATCGTTGAGGCCTACCGCCGGCTGGTGGCTCAGGCCGAGGAGGAGGAGGAGGAGGCGGCGGCAGCAGCTGCTGCCTCTTCCAATGCCCCGGCCCCCAAGCCTGCAGGAGTACGTCGGCGTGCTCAGGCAGCCGCCCGCCGCCAGATTTTCCCTGCATCGTCCACCCCCCCACAACAACATGGCTGCCAATGTAGGTGCCGCCACTTCCAGCGAAAAATTCTCCTCCGGGTAGCCAGGCTGGAGGCTCAAAGCAGTCAGACTAAAAAACAGATAGAGGAGCGTGTCAAGATCCTGGTGGATCAACACTTAAAAGCCCGCCGGCTATGAGATGGACCCTGTTTGCCCCTTTTTCAATCCTTTTGTTGGTGGGTGGGAATTGGGTGTTGGGTTTTTACTTTTTTTTTACATGACATTGAGCGTGGGAATTTGGTTGGGGTTAGGGGAGGCGGGTAGGGGGACAGCTTGGTGTAGGATTTATATATATTTTATTTTTGTATCATCTTTAGTTATATATATATTACATTATGTTACAATAAACGAGACAAAGTTATTGTAAAAAGAAAACATTTGAAGTTCATTTGCGTTTCTTGTGGGGTTGGAGGGGGGAGTGTTTCACCAAATAATGTACGTTGTGCAACCTCGCAAGGTTTAATTTGGCCATGCAGGTCGGCGGACAGTGCTTTTTAATAATAAAATATATTGCCCACATCTTTAACATGCAAACAGATAGATGCAGTAAACCCTCACCGAGTTATATTGGTAGTATTAGAAGAACGACCAGTCTGTCTTGCGTTATACCTCACTGCAAACTTATCTTACCTGTGATTGCTGATGAGATGATGATGATTTATCATGAAGTGTGGCACTGCAAGGGCTGCATTTGATTTCCAAGACAATGGCGAAGAATCTGTGGTTCAGAATCAGAACTTCTGTGATAGTAGACAGACCCTGCCAGTAGCGACAAAAAGAAAGAGACAGTCATTCGCGTGACAGACAATGTGGGGGTAGTATAAGTAAGTACAGTACATTGCATGGGTGACCCAATATTGCAACTGCTAAACTGAAACAAAACAATGGTTTTGGGGACTGGAAACAAAGTGCAAGAGAAGATAAGAAGTTCAACGTTACTTGTAGTACTCACGGCAACGTCAAACTTTTCTAAATCATAAATGCTTTACACTTTAAACCCAAAAAATAAATTACGCCAATTCATTAGATGCATTCGTTGTTTGATGTTAAATGGTAAATTATTTGGCGTTATACACAGAGCTTGAGTTGGGAAGCCGCAGAAGATCCTGGCCATGCCTTGTTGACATTTCACTATTGTTGCTTTGACCACATCTGCCCCAGCAAGCGCGTGATCAAATTGTTGGTGTATATTTAATGTAAGAAACATCACACCTCAATGTAACCACGCAGCCCGGGGGAAGAGGGTTAGGGATTGTTTAATGGATGGGTACGGGGGTTTTGGGAAAGGTTTGAGAAAGAAAAACAGTACGCATGGAGATTGGAGACAACAAAAGCAAAACAATGAAGACGATGATTTATGATGTTGATCAGCTAGCTAATGATTGTAAGCAATGGACGTAAGAAAAGGACACGCTGAATATGATTCTTGGTTTCCCGCAATCCAATTGCTTGATGATGAGGATCTGTGGTAAGGATGAGAGTTGATGCTCATACTATAAAGCAGTGGGTGAACCGTGAAAGATGTCCAGCCTGAAAAAGAAAAGGCAAATACAAAAGAATGTGAATGACCTAAACAAATTGTAATACAGTGAAGATAAAAAAACAATACAAAACAAGAGGAGTAGTCGTATGAGAGGACTTTCAGACTGAGGCGGCTTGGATACAATTTGTATAAGTCTACTAGTTGCATATCATTTTTAATGTAGAAGTACAAAAAAAGACAGGAGCAAGCACACAACAACAGGCCCACGACGACACAGGTTTGGGCGTTATACAAACTGCATTTCCCTAAAAATTTCAGACCCACAGAAAGGTGAATGAAATTGAAAAAGCAACCTAGCATTTACAAAATTAATCAACAAAATCAATGCGTCATTCTCAGTCATCAATCATACCACTATTGTACTCTACCACAGCACTGTGCACAAACATGTAGTAGCCTGGGTCTACTGTGCTGTGACTCTTATTTGTATTTTATTTATTACCTTGTATTCCACTCCAAGAAACATCGTGCATCAATCAGCTCAGATCCAACCGCCGGACAGCAAAGATAAATTAAGTCCTGACTGCATCTGTAGTAGTAGGAACACAAGTGCGTAAATAATTTCTATTATTAGTAAATAACATGGAAGAATTGGCTATCACGTGAGTCTGAACTGAAGTTACTAATATACTTCAACTCCATGCACATTAGCTCAGAGTCAGCCAAAAAATACATCCCATGCAATGCATGGCATTCATTTTTATACCTGTTTTGCTCTTCTTCTCTTTCACTGTCAGAAGATTGATCACAGATGCTGCCGAGCCTTTGTAATGCGAGTCATCATCACAACAAGTTGACTTCAGTTGTGGATGCCTGCTCAAGTTTCTTTTGACACAGAAGAGTCGTCTCTGAATGCCTGCAGACAGAGGTGGTAGCCTTAACAGTAAGACTCAGCAAGGCAGTTATTATGAGTTGCAGATTTCAAATGAAATAGAGGATGGCTGTAGTCATGTACGGTTCACTTATTATGGAGGGACTGTTAGAGGCTACATTATTGTTATTGTACTATACTCCATCTACAACATCAAATGTATGGCTGCCAAGATGGAATTGTATTGACTTGAGTGGGAGTCAAGAAGATGCAGCAAGACTCTGAGGAGTGCAGTCAACATGGAACATAAATGCACAGGCGTGCAACTCCAGGAGGTAACTAAAAAAGATACAGCGAAAATAAAATGCACAGGTGTGCAACTCCAGTAGGTACATTAAAAGAATGAGTGGTGGGGATGGATTTGGTTGAGCTTTTTATTTTAAGATTAGCAGTTATGCACCAGAAAGTCATTTTTAATAAGAAAATAAATAACACAAATAAAAGAAGGGAAAAAGTCACAATTTAACAGCCTATTGGTCAGGGAAGAGGTGCTCGTCCTCAAACTCTGCGGGTCCGGACAGCAGTAGGTCATGTAACCCAGCAGTGATAAATTCTTCGGGCTCGCTTTCTTCATCCTGCTCTGATTCACGTACAGTATAGTCTGGTGGTATGAAGTGTTGATTCATTTTTATCATTGTCAGCCTCTCGACGCTTTTGGGGGAGAGACTGGTCCTTTTCGATGTCACAATGGCACCAGCAGCACTGAAAACCCGCTCAGAGGCGACACTGGCTACAGGACAAGCCAAATACTTTATCGCCAGCCTGCTCAGCACTGGCCACTGTCTCCTTCTTTCATACCAATAGACCAATGGGCTTTGCTCCATGAACACCTCTGTTGTGTCATCCAGATAGGCCTGAACCATCCGCTCAGTGTTCAATGGTGCTCGGCTTTGCTGCTCCTCTTTCCCCTTTGCAACAGCAACGGACTTACCCATTCCCTTCTGTAGAAAAAAAGCAGTTATGCTTTTGGTTGTGTCTGCTGAATCAGATCGTGCAGGTGCTGCTTTTGGTACTGTTGGTGCCTGCTGGGAAGCGGACGCACCGCTCTCATGCTGTGATGAACTTGCCAGAGTTGCCTCAGGAGGATGGCCTGGAGTACTTTGACTGTCCTGGGCTGGCACTGTCAGGCCTTTAAGTAACAGCCGTTCAGTTTCGAAATCATTAGCTTCCACAGCTATGGAACTTTTGTAATTGGCAACATCCCCATCTGAAAAAGGAATGACTGCGCTACTGCTGACAAACAATTTGTACCGTGGATCCAAGATTGTTGCAGTTATGTAATTTGGATCTGACACAATCATTTTAAGCCTTGCATTTACAGATAAGCGGTTGCGTAAGGCCTTGGCCAAGGTACATGCATCAACTTTTTCTTCGTCACCTTCGTATGCTTCACAGACCTCCTTCAGCTGTTGCTCGAGCATGTACAACAATGGGATGGCTTGGCCCATAGTACAGTCCTCCCTGCTAACTGCACGTGTGAACACCTCAAAAGGTTGTAGCATCTCTGTCAAGCATTTAATGATGTCCCACTGCCACATCTCAACGGTCAGGCTTTTAAGATTAACAGTAGGATCCACTAATCTTCTTGACATTACATAAGCATTCAGTGGTATGTACTGCTCAAAGAGACGCTCAAGCATGAAATAAGTCGAGTTCCAACGTGTTGGGACCTCCTGGATCAGTGCTTTGACTGGCAAATTATGCTCCCGCTGAATGACGCGTAGCAGCTTCCGCGCTTTGAAAGAATGGTTAAAATGCGTGCATATTCTTCTGCAGATGGTCAGTATGTTGCTGACTTGTTGTTCATGTTTCAGAAAGTCTTGCACGACTAAGTTAATGCAGTGTGCCAAACAGGGTACCCTGAAATACTGTCCATCTTTCATTGCCCTCACTACATTACTGCCATTGTCGGTGGCAACAAAACCAATCTTAAGGCCTCTTGGTTTCAGCCATTCAAAGACCTTGCTGTTAAAGTCAGACAAAATGTTGTCAGCAGTATGAGTTTTCTCCATACCAAACATGGCTACAGTTGCATGTTTGCGAGTGTCATTGAAAATCCCAGCAACATCAAGAAGGCCTGATGTTAACTTGTCTTTCACACCTGCAAAAGAGATCCAGTGTGCGGTGATGCACATGTAATCTGCTGTGGCTTCGCGACTGCTCCACATGTCGGTTGTCAGGTGGATACAATGGACAACACTCTGTTGTAAGGCTTTCCCAATCAATCCCAGCACGTCGTGGTGTAGTGCTGGAATAGCAACTCTTGCAAAATAGTAGCGACTGGGAACGTCCCATTTTGGGGCGAGTGTTGCCACTAATTGCCGAAATCCCACTGCCTCAACAAATGAAAATGGGAGAAGGTCCAGTGCCAACATTTTTGCAAGTTTCGCATTGTACAAACGTGCTGTTGGGTGGTTCCGCTCGTACTTTCCCTCCTGCCTAAACATGCCAGTAATGGTAAGCTGCTTGGTAATTCTGTCTGTTCTGCTAGACGGACCACCTTTCAACGCAGACTTTTCACTCCTTGCCCTTGGTGTCTCCGGCTGACTCTGGTGCCACTGAGAAGTTGCTGATGCTGAGGATTTGGACTGCACCACTCCAGTGCTGGCGACAGGGCTCATTGGTGTACCACTCCCAGATAGAAGGTCATCGTCTCCCTCTTCTTCCATGAGTGGACCTTGTAGTACTGTATCCTCCCCACCAACACCAGTGCTTACATCTTTTTGTAAGCTTGCAAGGTGGTTCTCCCATACAATTGTGTGTGTTTTTTTCATATGGGTCGTTGGGCCTCCAGTACCATAGTTTGTACCAATCTTACCACGACTAACGTGGGTGTGACAAATGGAGCATATAGCAATGTTCTCCTGATGTGGGTGAACCGTAAAAAAATCCCAGACTGGGGAGCTAAACTTTTGTCTCCTGCCATAGGAAGAGGAGGACCCACTTCCAATCCCGGATGAACTGGAGCCTTTTGGTTGCATTTCCCTATGTGACAGTTCAGTACTAGTACTGCCACTACCTCCTTCTGTTGAGGTGGCGCTTGCGCTGGATGTCGCACGCTGCCGGGCCTTCGCTGATGCAAAAATGGGAGCTGGTGTTACTTTGGGCGCTGAGTGTGTAGGAGTTACACGTGCTACCTGCTCATCACTAATCGCAGCCCTTCTAGATAGGGTGAAAATGCTGGTCTCTACATCCTCTGCACCAGGAATAACGCTTGTGATGATGACATTGTCAGTGTCAGACCCGTCTTTATCACCATCAGTATCCTGTTCACCTACATCGAACTCCGGAAGTTCAAGCCTTGACGGATCCTTCCTTTTTCCCAGCCTGGTCTTTTGATGCCTCTCCTTTGAATGCTCAGTTCTTCGTCGTGGATGATAATCCTTATCAAGGTCATCTGAAGGGATGCTATGCGAAGAACTCGATGCACTGCCACTAACCCTCCTTTCCTTTCGTAAATTTAAAGACAGTAGATCACCTCCAGAAGTGGCTTCCTCTTCTTCTTGCTCGGAATGAGGCTCTACTTCCTGAACTGCCCCGACATCGGGAGGAACAACTTCCACTATTGCGTGTGGAGACGGTGGTTGTTGTTCTTGAGGAAGTACTATAGCGTGCTGTGGTTCTTCAACAACTACTACTGTGGGATTTGGTTGTTGTTGTTGAACAACTATTGCGGGCGGTGGTTGTGGTTTTTCAACAACTATTGCGGGAAGTGGTTGTGGTTGTTGAACATCTACTGCTGGCGGCGGTTGGTCAGCACTTTCAGCTTGCATAGATTGTGTGCTACTTTGAGACAGCGATAAGTTAAGTTCAGGCTCAGTATCACTGCTTTGTAACACTAGGTCGGCTACCTCTTCGACCCTCATGTGCTTGGCCCTGGGTTGGTGGCTTGCCCCCGCTAATGCCGATGTGCTGGCTCCAGCTTGCACCATGGACACCACTGCTGCAGGCGTACGTTTTGGGGGCCCAAAAAAGGTTTGGGGGTCCATACCAGCCTTAAGTGACACTTCCTTTTTCTGTACCTTCTTCTCAGCAACTTTCTTGGTGGTGGAGGACCTGGTAACTGCTCTCTTAGGACCCATCTTCTTCTGATGTCAGCAGCACACAGCAGCACTCAGTAGCACAAATTGCAGAGATGTGTGGTCAGATGAGTCACACCCCACACGTGGCGTACAATTGAAGGACGTCCGTCTGGCAGTTGAACGGGCGATGGATGAAAACAGCCAGCACCTCCTCAGTCTTTTTCTGTGCACCTACAAGCAAAGAAGACAGAAAACGTCAGTCAAACAAGCAGTAAGCCAACAACACATGAACAATTGAAAGACACACAGGGCAATGTATAAAACACAAAAAAGAAGACTAATAGTACGAGCACCACAGCTCCCAGCTAGAAATAACCAATAATAAAGTCAAGCAGGCCTATCATATACCAACATGGACAGAAAAAGGAGGTTGCCTGCTACACATGAGTCATGACAGGTTAATGCAAGGAAAATCAAAATACACCATGGCTAAGAGTTTGTAAAACTTCACGGCAAAAACACATACAAGTCATAAAATTATTCCACACACAAAAAAGTTACCTACCCCCCTGCCCAGACAACCAACTTGGAAATGCAATGGCATACACACATGCCGTAATGATGGTAATTAAATAGACCAAATAGAAACAGCTACATAAAGCAGCCCCGCTCACTAGTAACTAACTACCACCTCTGGGAGTCTGTCCTACTATCAGATCAGACCAAAAGCAGGGAGGCCAATGATAAATGCACAAAGGAAGTACCTACAAAATGGCCGCCACCACATGGCCTGTCCAGGAAGACAAAACTACAACCAAAGAAGTAAATAACACAAAAAATGAGGACTTTTTGGTAGCACAGGGGACACATTAAACATTTTCGAGGAACTTTTATGCAACTCGGGACATATTGTTCGCGAGAATGCAAAATCGGCGTGTTCGGCAACGCGAATCGAGTAAAAAGTCGTTATCGCGTTCCCGAGCCAGTACATTGAGCGCGCGAAAAAGACAAAAAAGGTAAGGTCGCGTTCCCACACGGCGCGACGTTACCAAAACTACCCGAGCTGTATTCCTAGGGTTACCTAATGGCAGGGAGTGCCATAATAGCTACACACAAGCAACCAAAAAACTAAAAGTACCACCATTACAAAAAAATGTGAAGCAATCCAAAGCCATACACGGTGTAATTAAAGTTACACCACAAAAATAGTTGATTAACTTGAATGCACCTATGGCTTTGAGTGGTAGTACCTACAAAAGCCTTGGATGGCTATGGCAAAAGAAGAGGACCAGGGAAGGACACAGAAAATGGCCGCCTCCATAGGGCCAGGAGGACAGGGACACCCAAAGACAACATGGAAAGGGGATGCACCCAAAATGGCCTCCACCACATGGCAAAATCAGTCACAAAGGAAGCATACACAAAATGGCCGCCACCACATAGCCTGCCCACCAACAACAACATAGCAGAATCATCACAAAGGAAGTACACACAAAATGGCCCTCACCACTACATGAAAAGAAAGAGAGGACAGACAATAAATGCCTATGCCAAAGGGACAATGCTTTGCTTCACAAAATGAACACACCAGACACCACCCCCCAAATTGGTCACCCCAACCATAAACAAGAAATCATTACATAGAGGACAGAAAGGAACTGGGAGTGGCCCATGCTCCAGGAAGACAAAACTACAACCAAAGAAGTAAATAACACAAAAAATGAGGACTTTTTGGTAGCACAGGGGACACATTAAACATTTTCGAGGAACTTTTATGCAACTCGGGACATATTGTTCGCGAGAATGCAAAATCGGCGTGTTCGGCAACGCGAATCGAGTAAAAAGTCGTTATCGCGTTCCCGAGCCAGTACATTGAGAGCGCGAAAAAGACAAAAAAGGTAAGGTCGCGTTCCCACACGGCGCGACGTTACCAAAACTACCCGAGCTGTATTCCTAGGGTTACCTAATGGCAGGGAGTGCCATAATAGCTACACACAAGCAACCAAAAAACTAAAAGTACCACCATTACAAAAAAATGTGAAGCAATCCAAAGCCATACACGGTGTAATTAAAGTTACACCACAAAAATAGTTGATTAACTTGAATGCACCTATGGCTTTGAGTGGTAGTACCTACAAAAGCCTTGGATGGCTATGGCAAAAGAAGAGGACCAGGGAAGGACACAGAAAATGGCCGCCTCCATAGGGCCAGGAGGACAGGGACACCCAAAGACAACATGGAAAGGGGATGCACCCAAAATGGCCTCCACCACATGGCAAAATCAGTCACAAAGGAAGCATACACAAAATGGCCGCCACCACATAGCCTGCCCACCAACAACAACATAGCAGAATCATCACAAAGGAAGTACACACAAAATGGCCCTCACCACTACATGAAAAGAAAGAGAGGACAGACAATAAATGCCTATGCCAAAGGGACAATGCTTTGCTTCACAAAATGAACACACCAGACACCACCCCCCAAATTGGTCACCCCAACCATAAACAAGAAATCATTACATAGAGGACAGAAAGGAACTGGGAGTGGCCCATGCTCCAGGAAGACAAAACTACAACCAAAGAAGTAAATAACACAAAAAATGAGGACTTTTTGGTAGCACAGGGGACACATTAAACATTTTCGAGGAACTTTTATGCAACTCGGGACATATTGTTCGCGAGAATGCAAAATCGGCGTGTTCGGCAACGCGAATCGAGTAAAAAGTCGTTATCGCGTTCCCGAGCCAGTACATTGAGCGCGCGAAAAAGACAAAAAAGGTAAGGTCGCGTTCCCACACGGCGCGACGTTACCAAAACTACCCGAGCTGTATTCCTAGGGTTACCTAATGGCAGAAATTGACAGACACCCGAAACCTGACATACCCCACACATAAACATAAGATTTTCTAAATCAATCCAGTCCATCCATGATTTCCTAATTAGAGGTACACCAGAAAAACAGTTGATTACCTTTCATGACCCTATGACTAGTACCTCTGGCCTACTGGAAGAGTAGGCCACAAGTTTGGAGGCCTATGGCAAGACCAAAGTGGCTGGGAAACATAAAATGGCCGCCAACAACACATGGCCAGGCCAACCACAGAAAGTTATTACAATGAACTCAAACATGCCTACACACTAACTACATGGAGTACTAGGGTCAGCTATTGGCTTAAAAAAATAAAAAAACTTTTTCATTACACAAACAGAAATTCCACAGCAGACATTGCTATTGCATAATGATGACCATAATCCAATGCCAGCCATGATGTTTGTTTACAAACTTGAATAAAAATTTAAACACAGAATTATGATTTTACCCATGGGTACCTCTCTATGTAGCCTGGATGAAATTTAAAAAGAAATACAAGTTGGGACCTCATAAAAGTAGGCACCCATCAATAATTTAAATCAAGGAATGAATAATGTAGTTAAAACATTTTAAATCAAACAAACACAAGTCTACAACATCATACTCACTCATACATTACTGAACTTACTTGAAAAAGAGAATTCAAAATCCAAAAGTCCTCAGTAAGATTCAAAAAAAGCAGTAATGCAGCCAACACACACAGAAAGTGATCCTGCCAGCTCAAAATCCAAATGAAAGTGACCACCTCATGGACAAAGCACTGGGAGGAGCCTGGTGGACAGGAACAGGAAGTTGTAAACTCCAGAGCCCTTCCTCCTTAATATTCAAAAATACAGTAGAAACAGAAAGAGGACTCCTTCCCCCCAAAAAATACATCCAAAGGTACAACTTTGAGGGGTTTCTCACTTGTTTGCTAACCAAAATGGTAATTTATTATTATGGTTTAACTTTTAACATGCTCGCGAGTTATTCTGTGCAAGATTGCAGGTTCTGCGTGTTCGGCAACTCGATCTTACCAACAAACATACTCGCGCGTCCTTATGGCTTTATCGCGCTTCCAATGACGTTATCGCGTTCGCACAGCTGCACGGAAGGGTTTACAAACATGGTGGCCGACGCGACCGGGAAAAAGCGAACGCAGTACCAAGGTAAGCCATTGCCGCGCACGCGATAATGTTATTTAGCGCGCGACAATGTTATTTAGCGCGCGACAACTACGCTCCGCACCGGATAGCGGAGTTATCGGCAGCTACGCGAACTCCGCGGAACGCGGAGTTGCCAAAACTCCGCAAACTCCGCAAACGGAGCGTAGTTCTTCGCCCAGGGTTACTCTTTCTTAGAAGCTCTTCCAACTAATGTTCAAGCTGATTTGTCTATTTATATCCAAACTATATCAATGAATGCTCATGACGTTTCTCTTTTATATTAAAAATTGTCCAATACTTTAGGAAGTAACATTGCTAATGATTTCTACGTTTTGGAAAGGTAAATTGTTGCTTTCTTTATCTACTGATGTTTGGGAACAGATATGGCTTAGTAACATATCTGGATTGATGCCTGTTTCTTTATTTCAAACCAATTTGTATATTTTATTTAACTGCTTATGGACTCCACAACGTTTATTTAAAGCTAAACGTCTTCAATCTGATCTATGTTGGCACTGTAATTTGCATCCTGGTTCACTACAACATATGCTCTTTACTTGTCCTTTAATCTCTAAATTTTGGTCTGAAGTTTGGAGCATTATTAAGAAGATTTTGAATAATCAGGATGACTTATCATATCAAATGTTAATATGCAAATCTGTTGTGTTGTCAAAAGATTCATCTGATCTTGAATGGAAACTTTTAAATTTCTTGATTTCAGCTGCAATAAAATCCATTACTTTTTGTTGGAAAGATGTTTCAAAATGATCAGTTCATACTTGCTGGTCTTGGATGATTTTTAAACGAAGAGGTGCTCAATTATCTTTATCTGGGGTTTCTCATAATTCTGTTTCTTATCATTCATTCTGGATTCCTGTTGATATTTATTTATCTAATTCTTGATATATTTATTGCTTATTTCCCTTTTATTTTTTGCTTCTTGATTGTAAGAATTGTTAGTGCATAGTAGCTCTTTTTATTCGTTTGTATACTTAGATATTTCTTGTTTCCCTTCCCTCCCTCTTCCCTTTATTTATTTAATACATGCTTACTTCTAATTTACCTGTAATGAATTGAATTTAACTATGGGCTTCATTTATAGTGTATTCATATGAATATTCTTTTTTGTGTATTTCTTGATTATTGTTTGTTTTATTATAGTGATCTTCAATAAAATATTTTGAACTGTGAATTAACAATTTAACAGACTAGCAAATTGTTCTGCGATGCAAACAATATGAAAGATATTTTCTGACAGAGACAGCCCAGCCACAAACAACCGCCAGACCTGCTTAGGACATACGGCCACAGCGTATGATTTTCAGAGGTATACCCACAATAACACTCCTCCCTCACTTGACAAATTCCGTCCTCTCAAAGCCCTCATTAGAGGTCAGAGGTGACATGGGCTTGTCAGAGCAATGAGAGGAGAGGAGAAGTTAACCATCCATTCTCAGGCTCCATTGTGGAAGGTGGTGCATTGTCACAACTCTAATGACATGCAAATTGTGTGTGCGTGGGGTGCTGTGTGGTGATAACACAACACAGGTTTGTGTTTGTAGGCCAAGTGGGTCATCCAGCCCTCAGGGTTACTATGCATTCATAGTACAGGCTTTCATCACTGTACACCTCAGGGAGGTGGTGACGTAAATAATTAATTTACTCTCTTAATTTCTATGCAGGTAAGTACTTAATCAATAATAACTCAATCGGAAAGAAAGAAACAGAGTCCGTGGTGTTAGAGTTCTTAGGGGTTTTATTCCTCAAAAAGGAATG
Organism: Lissotriton vulgaris; assembly: GCF_964263255.1. Classification (NCBI taxonomy): domain Eukaryota; kingdom Metazoa; phylum Chordata; class Amphibia; order Caudata; family Salamandridae; genus Lissotriton; species Lissotriton vulgaris. The sequence goes on from NC_141691.1 coordinate 1,501,788,491, forward strand.
GTCTGGACCAAGATATCATGTTCTGACCACCACAGGGGTGTCAGAAGGGATAGAGCGCTACATTTTATTAACAGTACATAGCTTATATACTTAATTCATGTCATAGGAAACAGTTATAGTAGGCGTAACAACTGAGAGAAGACAAGATAACAGTATACACGTGTTACTAGTACGTAATCAGAAGGCGTGGACTAGGCGTGAACTGGAGGTGTGTGCTGGAAACGTCACAGGTAGGTGTCACAAAGGGGTGGCACTAACAGAAATGTTGCAATGTCAGCAGAAATTGGAAGCTTGGATGCGCGCGCAGCTGCATGACGTGTGATGGACGTAAAACCGGAGGGTGCAAGGGGCTTGACATTAAGCATGGGCGGAAAATCCGTTACGCTCGCGGATTTGCGGATTTTCGGGAAATCCGCAATCCGCGAGATTTGCGGATTTCCCGCAAAATCCGCAAATTCGCACGCAGCGGATTTTTTGGGCGGCGCGCGGCGTTGGTGATACAATTTTTGCGGCGCGCGGCGTTTATCATCGTTTGCCGAGTTGTTTTTTTCGATAGTTTGCGAGTGCTGAGCCATTTTGGATCTTGCTGTGTGATCCCGCGGGAATTGGCGAGCGCGATTACGTCATCGCGGCTTGCCAGCGATAGTTTGTCAACGCGAGTACGGCGAGATCTCGTCTCGCGGTACTTCGCAATTGCGAGATTTGAGATGCGGCGAGCGAAAATATAAATTTGCAATTCTGCACAAGAAATCCACCAGCAAGCAGCATAAACCTTCTAGAAATGATGATTTTTATGTGAATAACTCCTTAGTTTGACATTTGCCTGCACTTTTTTAGCGAGGAGTCCATTTTGGGGAGGGGGGCAGGGGGGTGGGAGGAAGGAAGTGCCCCATAGTCTTCAACTTCCTGTTCCTGTTCAGCAGGCTCCTCCCAGTGCTTTGTCCATCTCCTGGTCACTTTTCATTTGGATGTGCAGCTGGAAGGATTACTTTTTGTGGATGCTGCTGGATCTTTGGATTTGAGGCCTTTTTGACTTTCTTTGGATCACAGTTGGATTAGAAATTTTACAAGTAAGTTTGTTTGGGGCAATACAGTTGCTGCAATTAAAATTTTGGAATTTTCGATTTTTGGGCTGTTTTGGGGCCTGGTACTCAGTGGTGGGTGGACTGAGTCTTTCTGTGGGGTGTCTTGAATTTAAACATCATGGAGGGGCTGGATGGCTTGGGATTGTGCTTATTTTTCAGTGATTTTCGTTTTTTTGGGCTGTACTTGTGGCCTTTTCACCAGGGGTAGTGAGTGTTGCATGGGCCTAGTCTTTCTGTGGGGTGTCTTGAATTTAAACATCATGGAGGGCATGGATGGAATGGGATTGTGCTGATTTTTCTGTGTTTTTCGATTTTTGACCTGTTGTTGGGGCCTTGACCAGGGGTAGTGAGTGGTGCATGGGCCTAGTCTTTCTGTGGGCTGTCTTGAATTTAAACATCATGTAGGCCATGGATGGAATGGGATTGTGCTGATTTTGCAGTGTTTTTCGATTTTTGGGGGTGTTCATGGGGAGGGACATGCCATGTGGCTGGTGGCCATTTTGAGTGCAGCTACAGGCACTGGCCATGTGCTGGCAGGCAAGTGGCCATTTTGAATGCAGGCTTTGTTGTTAGGCCTCCAACCATTTTGCCTACTTTTCAACCTTTATTTATGCCCAGGGGTAGTGAGTCTTGCATGGGCCTAGTCTTTCTGTGGGTTGTCTTGAATTTAAACATCATGGAGGCCATGGATGGAATGGGATTGTGCAGATTTTTCAGTGATTTTCGTTTTTTGGGCCTGTACTTGTGGCCTTTTCACCAGGGGTATTTGAGTCTAGCATGGGCCTAGTCTTTCTGTGGGCTGTCTTCAACTTAAACATCATGGAGGGCATGGATTGAATGGGATTGTGCTGATTTTTCTGTGTTTTTCGATTTTTGACCTGTTGTTGGGGCCTTGACCAGGGGTAGTGAGTGGTGCATGGGCCTAGTCTTTCTGTGGGCTGTCTTGAATTTAAACATCATGTAGGCCATGGATGGAATGGGATTGTGCTGATTTTGCAGTGTTTTTCGATTTTTGGGGGTGTTCATGGGGAGGGACATGCCATGTGGCTGGTGGCCATTTTGAGTGCAGCTACAGGCACTGGCCATGTGCTGGCAGGCAAGTGGCCATTTTGAATGCAGGCTTTGTTGTTAGGCCTCCAACCATTTTGCCTACTTTTCAACCTTTATTTATGCCCAGGGGTAGTGAGTCTTGCATGGGCCTAGTCTTTCTGTGAATTGTCTTGAATTTAAACACCATGGAGGCCATGGATGGAATGGGATTGTGCTGATTTTGCAGTGTTTTTCGATTTTTGGGGGTGTTCATGGGGAGGGGCATGCCATGTGGCTGGTGGCCATTTTGAGTGCAGCTACAGGCACTGGCCATGTGCTGGCAGGCAAGTGGCCATTTTGAATGCAGGCTTTGTTGTTAGGCCTCCAACCATTTTGCCTACTTTTCAACCTTTATTTATGCCCAGGGGTAGTGAGTCTTGCATGGGCCTAGTCTTTCTGTGGGTTGTCTTGAATTTAAACATCATGGAGGCCATGGATGTAATGGGATTGTGCTGATTTTTCTGTGTTTTTCGATTTTTGACCTGTTGTTGGGGCCTTGACCAGGGGTAGTGAGTGGTGCATGGGCCTAGTCTTTCTGTGGGGTGTCTTGAATTAAAACATCATATAGGGCATGGATGGAATGGGATTGTGCTGATTTTGCAGTGTTTTTCGATTTTTGGGGGTGTTCATGGGGGCAGGCCATGTGGGTGGGGGCCATTTTGAGTGCTGGTACTGGCAGGCCCTGGCCATGTGCTAGGAGGCAAGTGGCCATTTTGAATGCAGGCTTTGTTGTTAGGCCTCCAACCATTTTGCCTACTTTTCAACCTTTATTTATGCCCAGGGGTAGTGAGTCTTGCATGGGCCTAGTCTTTCTGTGGGTTGTCTTGAATTTAAACATCATGGAGGCCATGGATGGAATGGGATTGTGCAAATTTTTCAGTGATTTTCGTTTTTTGGGCCTGTACTTGTGGCCTTTTCACCAGGGGTATTTGAGTCTAGCATGGGCCTAGTCTTTCTGTGGGCTGTCTTCAACTTAAACATCATGGATGGCATGGATTGAATGGGATTGTGCTGATTTTTCTGTGTTTTTCGATTTTTGACCTGTTGTTGGGGCCTTGACCAGGGGTAGTGAGTGGTGCATGGGCCTAGTCTTTCTGTGGGGTGTCTTGAATTTAAACATCATGGAGGGCATGGATGGAATGGGATTGTGCTGATTTTGCAGTGTTTTTCGATTTTTGGGGGTGTTCATGGGGACAGGCCATGTGGGTGGGGGCCATTTTGAGTGCTGGTACAGGCAGGCCCTGGCCATGTGCTAGGAGGCAAGTGGCCATTTTGAATGCAGGCTTTGTTGTTAGGCCTCCAACCATTTTGCCTACTTTTCAACCTTTATTTATGCCCAGGGGTACTAGTGAGTCTTGCATGGGCCTAGTCTTTCTGTGGGTTGTCTTGAATTTAAACATTATGGAGGGCATGGATGGATTGGGATTGTGCTGATTTTGCAGTGTTTTTCGATTTTTTTTGTGCTCTATAACTGAACTGATGTTCCTCTGTCTTCCATTTTTTTTAGGTGCACAAGACTCAAGAGAACCACCAGTGCCAGGAAGAAGTCCTGCAGCGGTGTGTGTGTGCAGCATAACGTCACGCGACGTCACGTCTGGCCTCAGACAACTCTACAATTCGTGCAACTGCGGCCTGCTGTCTGACCTGCTCTGAAGAAGATGGCCCCGCCCCCAAAGAAAGTTCTCCGTAGCTCCTCTAGCAAGAAAGTTGCTAGTAAGGAGCAGAAGAAGCAAGTTACCAAGGAGGCTGGTGTGCCACCCGCCATGTTTTTTGGGAGCAAAAAAAAAAGTACGCCTGCTGCAGCAGGTTCTGCTGGGGACCAAGCTGGGAGCAGCACCCCTGCTCCATTGGGTTCAGTGCCTCCACCACCACGCCAACTTAAGTCAAAGCCCTTGAGTGCTTCAGAGGCAGTCAGTGTACTTCTCCAATCACCATCGACCAGTGATGTTGGCTCATCGCAAGAAAGTAGCAGCAATGTCCCTGAATCAACACAGCCGCAACAACAACACCATGTGCAAGTACACGCCCAAGTACATGTGGAAGGAGAGGCAGCAAAAGGAGATGCGCAAGCAAAGGTGCATGGAGGTTCACAAGTGCCCACAATAGTTGTTCCTCCCGAAGTAGGGGCACATCAGGAAATCGACAATGAAGCCGAGGTATCATTGGAAGCCACTCCTCCTGATGATCATTCATTGTATTCCACATCCCTAGCAAGGAAAAGATCAAGGGGGGTGTCTACATCTTCTTCAATCCCACCTCCTTCTGATGCAAGTGATCTGTCTTGGGAACCACAACTGCGGTCTGACAGTGAGGCACACCATGATCTGACACCGGTACCTAAGCGTAAAAGGAAGGTCGTCCAAAAACTCAAACCTATGGAGTGTGATGAGGCTCAACAAGAAGTGACAGATACTGCTGGTGATGAAGCCTCTCACGATGACGACGAGCCAGTCATCACAAAGGTCACTGCAGCCCCACCGGGCATGCAGCAAAGAGACATTTTGACCCTATCCCGAGAAGCTGCTGAGCGTGATGATGATGTCGGCGAGGAGGCAATGGAAATGGAATCATTAGATTTGGAGTTAAGTAGTACACCAAAACCTACCGCTTCCATATTTCTTCCTCGCAAGAAGGTACCCACCTCGTCCTCGACCTCAATTCGTGGTGGTGAAAGTGCAAAACGTACTGAAGTTCGGCAATCCACATCCTCCACTTCATCTGGCATTATCAGCAGGACCACCACCACCAGTATCGCCGCCTCCTCCGCCCCCCGAAGACATTTCAAGTCTCCAGTTTGGGACTTCTTTAGTGTTTGCCCAAAAAATGAAAACGTAGCCATTTGTAGCATTTGTAAGCTTCGAGTTAGTCGTGGTAAGTTGGGTTCCAACTATGGTACCGGAGGCCAGAGAGGTCATCTTAGGAGAACGCACGATGTCCAATGGTTTGCGCACCTACACACGATCAAGGAAGCCGCAATTGCACGCAATGAAAACGTTGTTTTTTCATCTGGTGATGACGAGGAGGTAGAAGACGATTCAAACACTTCACTTACACCCAGTTCCCCTGTCAGCAGCACACCCCATGGGAGCCACACTAAGAGTGTGGGAGAGAGTGAGACATCAATGCGGAAATGTTCATCAGCGAGCGTAACTGGGTCGAAGAGATCATCATCATCCCGTAAATCCTTGGTCCAGGGCAACATTAAAAAGATGTTGTTTACAGAAGCGCAATATGAACGCAACCACCCAATGACCCGTCTGTATAACACTAAGCTGGCTAAAATGCTAGCTCTGGACCTTCTCCCTTTTTCTTTTGTAGAAGGGGTTGGTTTTCTAGAATTAGTGACAGCGCTCTGCCCTAAATGGAAGGTTCCTAGCCGGTTCTATTTTGCACGAGTTGCGGTTCCAGCACTACATGAAGATGTTCTGAAGGTGATTGGGGCAGCTTTGCAGAAGAGTGCTGTTCACACTATACATCTGACAACAGACATGTGGACCAGTGGCGCAGGCGCTGATTACATGTGCATCACTGCACACTGGGTCTCTTTTTCAGGGGCTAAAGCAAAGCTAAACTCAGGTGTTGACACTAACATTGTTTTTAAAGGTGCTCGGAAACATGCAACACTAGCCATGTTTGGTTTGGAGAAACGTCACACAGCAGAAAACATTTTGGATGTCTTTAACACAAAGGTCCTTAACTGTCTGTCCCCACTAAAACGCAAGGTTGGTTATGTTTCCACGGACAATGGCTCCAATATAGTTAAGGCCATGAGGGACGGTTACTATTTCAGAGTGCCGTGTTTGGCGCACTGTATAAACCTGGTTGTCCAAAAATTCTTGGGTAATAAAGGCAGTGCAGCGTACGGTGTATTGGACACCTGCCGAAAAATGTGCAAGCATTTCAGCCATTCTTTTAAGGCCCGGAAGCAGCTGAGGAGCCTGCTATATCAACATCAAATGCCAGTGAAAGCACTCATCCAGGAGGTGGTAACACGTTGGAACTCAACCTTCTACATGCTTGAGCGTCTGTATGAGCAGTATACGGAACTCGATCAATATTTCCTTAAAGAGGGTGCAGAGGAGCTGAGGATGGGTGGGCCGCAATGGAACATAGTTGAAAGCCTGACACGCATGCTTTGTCCTTTTGAGTTCTTCACGCGTGCAGTCAGCAAGGAGGACTCTAATTTGGGAAAAGCTATCCCATTGTTGTACATGCTGGAGGACCAACTGAAGGAGGTGTGTTCTGTGTTTAGAAAAGATAAAAACCAAGACTCTTTGCTTCTGGCCGAGCAATTATTAGAGCTCCTACAAGGGGATGAACGTCTTAAAAAGATCCACTCAGAACAGCATTACATTTGTGCTACTATTCTGGATCCACGCTACAAAAAGGCGCTGGCAGGCCAAGCATTCTTTCCTTTTGATGATGAACATGTTCTAAAGTACAAACGTTGGCTAGCCTTGTCAGCCAAGAAGTTTGAAACAGAACGGCTGGAAATTGAAGGAAATGGCAGTACATCAGCAGGCCATCCCCAGTCAAAACAATCCACTTCTGCACCTGTGGCTGTGGCACAAGTGACCTCTCAGCCGTTAAAGACACCGGCAACCGGATCATCTGCACGAAAGACAACAGAAACATTGGAGGCTGAAGAGGATTGGCTAGCTCTGCGTGGGTTTGGTTCTCAAAAGGTCAGAGGCACAGCAAGAGCTAAGCAAAGTGGAGGAACCTTGGATGAGGACCTTGAGTCGATGGTGAAGGACTATCTGAATGACTCAACAGAGGTCTATGTTAATTCTGACCCATTGGCGTATTGGCATGGGAAAAAAGAATTGTGGCCACAGCTCACCAACCTGGCTTTAAACTACTTGTCTTGCCCACTCGCAAGCGTGTCTTCTGAACGGGTTTTCAGTGCGGCTGGTGGGATTGTAACTCCCAAACGGAGCCGCCTCTCGCCCAAAAATGTGGAGAGGTTAACAATGATCAAGATGAATCAGCACCTCATACCACCAGATTTCAGAGTACGAGAGAGCGTGCCGAATGAAGAGGTGGCCAGCAACATAGATGAGGGAATTTCTACTCTGTCAGGTGGCACTGAGCTCTCCCTGTCTGAATTTGCAGAGTATGATGACGAAGCCTTATTCTTATTCCTGGACTGTGATACCGACTTCGAGCCCTGAAAATGAGACAACGAATCAATAACTTTCTTTTTCATCCTTATTCACTTTTATTCCTGTGTGTCTGTCTTTCTTTGTTGTGCACAGTTAATATAATTCAAACTTTAATCAGATAATCACAAAAACAAGCCCATCAGCAGAACTGTCTTCACTTGTTTGCTAATTTATTTGAAGGTGCCGCAGTCTGCATTCCTCAGGTTCACAAGTTCAGAAGAACATGCTCCTCTATCCTCCTCCTCCAGACTCCTATTTCCATCAAAGCAGAGGGCTGGTTTACGCCCAATGAAGAAAGACTCAGCACTTGTGGGGGTGTTGTTCTACCTCTTTGCAGGTGAGTTGACGGGTCTGGGGCCATTGCTGGGAAGCACTAAAAGTGGTTTGGACCAAATCCGAGGCGGAAATTTTTTTGTGTTTTTGATGACTTGCTTGCCTTTGAGGTGCTCTTAGGGGGGGTTCCGTCTGTTTGTGGGTGAGTTTCGTGGTCTGGGAGCATTGCTGGGACACTCTAATCTTGATTGCATTTGCTTTTCAGGAAATCCGTCGTGCCAACCCCGACTTATGGCCTAGCTACGCAGCGCGTTTGGACCGAAGGCCCAGAAATATTGCAAGTATGAGATTTTGCTTTTGGCCTGTTTGGGGGTGTTATGCTTCTTGGCGGGTGGGTTGCCGGGTCTTGGGGCATTCCTGGGAAGGTCTAATACCGGGTAGAAGTGGTTGGGACAAAATCCAGGCCGATTTTTTTTTTTGGCTATTTCTGACATTTTGCTCTATGTAGCGTTTTCGGGGGCCTGTTTGGGGGGCTTCCTGGTGTTTGTGGGTGAGTTTCGTGGTCTGGGAGCACTGCTGGGACACTCTAATCTTGATTGCATTTGCTTTTCAGGAAATCCGTCGTGCCAACCCCGACTTATGCCCTAGCTACGCAGCGCGTTTGGACCGAAGGCCCAGAAATATTGCAAGTATGAGATTTTGCTTTTGGCCTGTTTGGGGGTGTTATGCTTCTTGGCGGGTGGGTTGCCAGGTCTTGGGGCATTCCTGGGAAGGTCTAATACCGGGTAGAAGTGGTTGGGACAAAATCCAGGCCGATTTTTTTTTTGGGCTATTTCTGACATTTTGCTCTATGTAGCGTTTTCGGGGGCCTGTTTGGGGGGCTTCCTGGTGTTTGTGGGTGAGTTTCGTGGTCTGGGAGCACTGCTGGCTATATATACTTTACTTTGCAAGAGGTTTGAAGCAAATCCATGGTGGCAGAGGGGACTTAGGGCCTAGCTGCAGAGCGCGCGCTGAATGATTTGGGAAATTTGTGAAAAATTGACTAAGTCCCCATTTTTGTACTTTTGCTCTTTGGCTGTTTGGGGGTCTTCTACTCGTTTTCTCCTGGGTTGACGGCTCTGGGGCCATTGCTGGGAAGCTCTAATACCGGATAAAAGTGTTTTGGAACAAATCCCAGGCGGAATTTTTTTTGTGTTTTTGATGACTTGCTTGCCTTTGAGGTGCTCTTACGGGGGGTTCCGTCTGTTTGTGGGTGAGTTTCGTGGTCTGGGAGCATTGCTGGGACACTCTAATCTTGATTGCATTTGCTTTTCAGGAAATCCGTCGTGCCAACCCCGACTTATGGCCTAGCTACGCAGCGCGTTTGGACCGAAGGCCCAGAAATATTGCAAGTATGAGATTTTGCTTTTGGCCTGTTTGGGGGTGTTATGCTTCTTGGCGGGTGGGTTGCCGGGTCTTGGGGCATTCCTGGGAAGGTCTAATACCGGGTAGAAGTGGTTGGGACAAAATCCAGGCCGATTTTTTTTTGGCTATTTCTGACATTTTGCTCTATGTAGCGTTTTCGGGGGCCTGTTTGGGGGGCTTCCTGGTGTTTGTGGGTGAGTTTCGGGGTCTGGGAGCACTGCTGGGACACTCTAATCTTGATTGCATTTGCTTTTCAGGAAATCCGTCGTGCCAACCCCGACTTATGGCCTAGCTACGCAGCGCGTTTGGACCGAAGGCCCAGAAATATTGCAAGTATGAGATTTTGCTTTTGGCCTGTTTGGGGGTGTTATGCTTCTTGGCGGGTGGGAAAACAGCAGAAAACATTTTGGATGTCTTTAACACAAAGGTCCTTAACTGTCTGTCCCCACTAAAACGCAAGGTTGGTTATGTTTCCACGGACAATGGCTCCAATATAGTTAAGGCCACGAGGGACGGTTACTATTTCAGAGTGCCGTGTTTGGCGCACTGTATAAACCTGGTTGTCCAAAAATTCTTGGGTAATAAAGGCAGTGCAGCGTACGGTGTATTGGACACCTGCCGAAAAATGTGCAAGCATTTCAGCCATTCTTTTAAGGCCCGGAAGCAGCTGAGGAGCCTGCTATATCAACATCAAATGCCAGTGAAAGCACTCATCCAGGAGGTGGTAACACGTTGGAACTCAACCTTCTACATGCTTGAGCGTCTGTATGAGCAGTATACGGAACTCGATCAATATTTCCTTAAAGAGGGTGCAGAGGAGCTGAGGATGGGTGGGCCGCAATGGAACATAGTTGAAAGCCTGACACGCATGCTTCGTCCTTTTGAGTTCTTCACGCGTGCAGTCAGCAAGGAGGACTCTAATTTGGGAAAAGCTATCCCATTGTTGTACATGCTGGAGGACCAACTGAAGGAGGTGTGTTCTGTGTTTAGAAAAGATAAAAACCAAGACTCTTTGCTTCTGGCCGAGCAATTATTAGAGCTCCTACAAGGGGATGAACGTCTTAAAAAGATCCACTCAGAACAGCATTACATTTGTGCTACTATTCTGGATCCACGCTACAAAAAGGCGCTGGCAGGCCAAGCATTCTTTCCTTTTGATGATGAACATGTTCTAAAGTACAAACGTTGGCTAGCCTTGTCAGCCAAGAAGTTTGAAACAGAACGGCTGGAAATTGAAGGAAATGGCAGTACATCAGCAGGCCATCCCCAGTCAAAACAATCCACTTCTGCACCTGTGGCTGTGGCACAAGTGACCTCTCAGCCGTTAAAGACACCGGCAACCGGATCATCTGCACGAAAGACAACAGAAACATTGGAGGCTGAAGAGGATTGGCTAGCTCTGCGTGGGTTTGGTTCTCAAAAGGTCAGAGGCACAGCAAGAGCTAAGCAAAGTGGAGGAACCTTGGATGAGGACCTTGAGTCGATGGTGAAGGACTATCTGAATGACTCAACAGAGGTCTATGTTAATTCTGACCCATTGGCGTATTGGCATGGGAAAAAAGAATTGTGGCCACAGCTCACCAACCTGGCTTTAAACTACTTGTCTTGCCCACTCGCAAGCGTGTCTTCTGAACGGGTTTTCAGTGCGGCTGGTGGGATTGTAACTCCCAAACGGAGCCGCCTCTCGCCCAAAAATGTGGAGAGGTTAACAATGATCAAGATGAATCAGCACCTCATACCACCAGATTTCAGAGTACGAGAGAGCGTGCCGAATGAAGAGGTGGCCAGCAACATAGATGAGGGAATTTCTACTCTGTCAGGTGGCACTGAGCTCTCCCTGTCTGAATTTGCAGAGTATGATGACGAAGCCTTATTCTTATTCCTGGACTGTGATACCGACTTCGAGCCCTGAAAATGAGACAACGAATCAATAACTTTCTTTTTCATCCTTATTCACTTTTATTCCTGTGTGTCTGTCTTTCTTTGTTGTGCACAGTTAATATAATTCAAACTTTAATCAGATAATCACAAAAACAAGCCCATCAGCAGAACTGTCTTCACTTGTTTGCTAATTTATTTGAAGGTGCCGCAGTCTGCATTCCTCAGGTTCACAAGTTCAGAAGAACATGCTCCTCTATCCTCCTCCTCCAGACTCCTATTTCCATCAAAGCAGAGGGCTGGTTTACGCCCAATGAAGAAAGACTCAGCACTTGTGGGGGTGTTGTTCTACCTCTTTGCAGGTGAGTTGACGGGTCTGGGGCCATTGCTGGGAAGCACTAAAAGTGGTTTGGACCAAATCCGAGGCGGAAATTTTTTTGTGTTTTTGATGACTTGCTTGCCTTTGAGGTGCTCTTAGGGGGGGTTCCGTCTGTTTGTGGGTGAGTTTCGTGGTCTGGGAGCATTGCTGGGACACTCTAATCTTGATTGCATTTGCTTTTCAGGAAATCCGTCGTGCCAACCCCGACTTATGGCCTAGCTACGCAGCGCGTTTGGACCGAAGGCCCAGAAATATTGCAAGTATGAGATTTTGCTTTTGGCCTGTTTGGGGGTGTTATGCTTCTTGGCGGGTGGGTTGCCGGGTCTTGGGGCATTCCTGGGAAGGTCTAATACCGGGTAGAAGTGGTTGGGACAAAATCCAGGCCGATTTTTTTTTTGGCTATTTCTGACATTTTGCTCTATGTAGCGTTTTCGGGGGCCTGTTTGGGGGGCTTCCTGGTGTTTGTGAGTGAGTTTCGTGGTCTGGGAGCACTGCTGGGACACTCTAATCTTGATTGCATTTGCTTTTCAGGAAATCCGTCGTGCCAACCCCGACTTATGCCCTAGCTACGCAGCGCGTTTGGACCGAAGGCCCAGAAATATTGCAAGTATGAGATTTTGCTTTTGGCCTGTTTGGGGGTGTTATGCTTCTTGGCGGGTGGGTTGCCGGGTCTTGGGGCATTCCTGGGAAGGTCTAATACCGGGTAGAAGTGGTTGGGACAAAATCCAGGCCGATTTTTTTTGTTTGGCTATTTCTGACATTTTGCTCTATGTAGCGTTTTCGGGGGCCTGTTTGGGGGGCTTCCTGGTGTTTGTGGGTGAGTTTCGTGGTCTGGGAGCACTGCTGGCTATATATACTTTACTTTGCAAGAGGTTTGAAGCAAATCCATGGTGGCAGAGGGGACTTAGGGCCTAGCTGCAGAGCGCGCGCTGAATGATTTGGGAAATTTGTGAAAAATTGACTAAGTCCCCATTTTTGTACTTTTGCTCTTTGGCTGTTTGGGGGTCTTCTACTCGTTTTCTCCTGGGTTGACGGCTCTGGGGCCATTGCTGGGAAGCTCTAATACCGGATAAAAGTGTTTTGGAACAAATCCCAGGCGGAATTTTTTTTGTGTTTTTGATGACTTGCTTGCCTTTGAGGTGCTCTTACGGGGGGTTCCGTCTGTTTGTGGGTGAGTTTCGTGGTCTGGGAGCATTGCTGGGACACTCTAATCTTGATTGCATTTGCTTTTCAGGAAATCCGTCGTGCCAACCCCGACTTATGGCCTAGCTACGCAGCGCGTTTGGACCGAAGGCCCAGAAATATTGCAAGTATGAGATTTTGCTTTTGGCCTGTTTGGGGGTGTTATGCTTCTTGGCGGGTGGGTTGCCGGGTCTTGGGGCATTCCTGGGAAGGTCTAATACCGGGTAGAAGTGGTTGGGACAAAATCCAGGCCGATTTTTTTTGGGCTATTTCTGACATTTTGCTCTATGTAGCGTTTTCGGGGGCCTGTTTGGGGGGCTTCCTGGTGTTTGTGGGTGAGTTTCGGGGTCTGGGAGCACTGCTGGGACACTCTAATCTTGATTGCATTTGCTTTTCAGGAAATCCGTCGTGCCAACCCCGACTTATGGCCTAGCTACGCAGCGCGTTTGGACCGAAGGCCCAGAAATATTGCAAGTATGAGATTTTGCTTTTGGCCTGTTTGGGGGTGTTATGCTTCTTGGCGGGTGGGAAAACAGCAGAAAACATTTTGGATGTCTTTAACACAAAGGTCCTTAACTGTCTGTCCCCACTAAAACGCAAGGTTGGTTATGTTTCCACGGACAATGGCTCCAATATAGTTAAGGCCATGAGGGACGGTTACTATTTCAGAGTGCCGTGTTTGGCGCACTGTATAAACCTGGTTGTCCAAAAATTCTTGGGTAATAAAGGCAGTGCAGCGTACGGTGTATTGGACACCTGCCGAAAAATGTGCAAGCATTTCAGCCATTCTTTTAAGGCCCGGAAGCAGCTGAGGAGCCTGCTATATCAACATCAAATGCCAGTGAAAGCACTCATCCAGGAGGTGGTAACACGTTGGAACTCAACCTTCTACATGCTTGAGCGTCTGTATGAGCAGTATACGGAACTCGATCAATATTTCCTTAAAGAGGGTGCAGAGGAGCTGAGGATGGGTGGGCCGCAATGGAACATAGTTGAAAGCCTGACACGCATGCTTCGTCCTTTTGAGTTCTTCACGCGTGCAGTCAGCAAGGAGGACTCTAATTTGGGAAAAGCTATCCCATTGTTGTACATGCTGGAGGACCAACTGAAGGAGGTGTGTTCTGTGTTTAGAAAAGATAAAAACCAAGACTCTTTGCTTCTGGCCGAGCAATTATTAGAGCTCCTACAAGGGGATGAACGTCTTAAAAAGATCCACTCAGAACAGCATTACATTTGTGCTACTATTCTGGATCCACGCTACAAAAAGGCGCTGGCAGGCCAAGCATTCTTTCCTTTTGATGATGAACATGTTCTAAAGTACAAACGTTGGCTAGCCTTGTCAGCCAAGAAGTTTGAAACAGAACGGCTGGAAATTGAAGGAAATGGCAGTACATCAGCAGGCCATCCCCAGTCAAAACAATCCACTTCTGCACCTGTGGCTGTGGCACAAGTGACCTCTCAGCCGTTAAAGACACCGGCAACCGGATCATCTGCACGAAAGACAACAGAAACATTGGAGGCTGAAGAGGATTGGCTAGCTCTGCGTGGGTTTGGTTCTCAAAAGGTCAGAGGCACAGCAAGAGCTAAGCAAAGTGGAGGAACCTTGGATGAGGACCTTGAGTCGATGGTGAAGGACTATCTGAATGACTCAACAGAGGTCTATGTTAATTCTGACCCATTGGCGTATTGGCATGGGAAAAAAGAATTGTGGCCACAGCTCACCAACCTGGCTTTAAACTACTTGTCTTGCCCACTCGCAAGCGTGTCTTCTGAACGGGTTTTCAGTGCGGCTGGTGGGATTGTAACTCCCAAACGGAGCCGCCTCTCGCCCAAAAATGTGGAGAGGTTAACAATGATCAAGATGAATCAGCACCTCATACCACCAGATTTCAGAGTACGAGAGAGCGTGCCGAATGAAGAGGTGGCCAGCAACATAGATGAGGGAATTTCTACTCTGTCAGGTGGCACTGAGCTCTCCCTGTCTGAATTTGCAGAGTATGATGACGAAGCCTTATTCTTATTCCTGGACTGTGATACCGACTTCGAGCCCTGAAAATGAGACAACGAATCAATAACTTTCTTTTTCATCCTTATTCACTTTTATTCCTGTGTGTCTGTCTTTCTTTGTTGTGCACAGTTAATATAATTCAAACTTTAATCAGATAATCACAAAAACAAGCCCATCAGCAGAACTGTCTTCACTTGTTTGCTAATTTATTTGAAGGTGCCGCAGTCTGCATTCCTCAGGTTCACAAGTTCAGAAGAACATGCTCCTCTATCCTCCTCCTCCAGACTCCTATTTCCATCAAAGCAGAGGGCTGGTTTACGCCCAATGAAGAAAGACTCAGCACTTGTGGGGGTGTTGTTCTACCTCTTTGCAGGTGAGTTGACGGGTCTGGGGCCATTGCTGGGAAGCACTAAAAGTGGTTTGGACCAAATCCGAGGCGGAAATTTTTTTGTGTTTTTGATGACTTGCTTGCCTTTGAGGTGCTCTTAGGGGGGGTTCCGTCTGTTTGTGGGTGAGTTTCGTGGTCTGGGAGCATTGCTGGGACACTCTAATCTTGATTGCATTTGCTTTTCAGGAAATCCGTCGTGCCAACCCCGACTTATGGCCTAGCTACGCAGCGCGTTTGGACCGAAGGCCCAGAAATATTGCAAGTATGAGATTTTGCTTTTGGCCTGTTTGGGGGTGTTATGCTTCTTGGCGGGTGGGTTGCCGGGTCTTGGGGCATTCCTGGGAAGGTCTAATACCGGGTAGAAGTGGTTGGGACAAAATCCAGGCCGATTTTTTTTTTGGCTATTTCTGACATTTTGCTCTATGTAGCGTTTTCGGGGGCCTGTTTGGGGGGCTTCCTGGTGTTTGTGAGTGAGTTTCGTGGTCTGGGAGCACTGCTGGGACACTCTAATCTTGATTGCATTTGCTTTTCAGGAAATCCGTCGTGCCAACCCCGACTTATGCCCTAGCTACGCAGCGCGTTTGGACCGAAGGCCCAGAAATATTGCAAGTATGAGATTTTGCTTTTGGCCTGTTTGGGGGTGTTATGCTTCTTGGCGGGTGGGTTGCCGGGTCTTGGGGCATTCCTGGGAAGGTCTAATACCGGGTAGAAGTGGTTGGGACAAAATCCAGGCCGATTTTTTTTGTTTGGCTATTTCTGACATTTTGCTCTATGTAGCGTTTTCGGGGGCCTGTTTGGGGGGCTTCCTGGTGTTTGTGGGTGAGTTTCGTGGTCTGGGAGCACTGCTGGCTATATATACTTTACTTTGCAAGAGGTTTGAAGCAAATCCATGGTGGCAGAGGGGACTTAGGGCCTAGCTGCAGAGCGCGCGCTGAATGATTTGGGAAATTTGTGAAAAATTGACTAAGTCCCCATTTTTGTACTTTTGCTCTTTGGCTGTTTGGGGGTCTTCTACTCGTTTTCTCCTGGGTTGACGGCTCTGGGGCCATTGCTGGGAAGCTCTAATACCGGATAAAAGTGTTTTGGAACAAATCCCAGGCGGAATTTTTTTTGTGTTTTTGATGACTTGCTTGCCTTTGAGGTGCTCTTACGGGGGGTTCCGTCTGTTTGTGGGTGAGTTTCGTGGTCTGGGAGCATTGCTGGGACACTCTAATCTTGATTGCATTTGCTTTTCAGGAAATCCGTCGTGCCAACCCCGACTTATGGCCTAGCTACGCAGCGCGTTTGGACCGAAGGCCCAGAAATATTGCAAGTATGAGATTTTGCTTTTGGCCTGTTTGGGGGTGTTATGCTTCTTGGCGGGTGGGTTGCCGGGTCTTGGGGCATTCCTGGGAAGGTCTAATACCGGGTAGAAGTGGTTGGGACAAAATCCAGGCCGATTTTTTTTTGGCTATTTCTGACATTTTGCTCTATGTAGCGTTTTCGGGGGCCTGTTTGGGGGGCTTCCTGGTGTTTGTGGGTGAGTTTCGGGGTCTGGGAGCACTGCTGGGACACTCTAATCTTGATTGCATTTGCTTTTCAGGAAATCCGTCGTGCCAACCCCGACTTATGGCCTAGCTACGCAGCGCGTTTGGACCGAAGGCCCAGAAATATTGCAAGTATGAGATTTTGCTTTTGGCCTGTTTGGGGGTGTTATGCTTCTTGGCGGGTGGGAAAACAGCAGAAAACATTTTGGATGTCTTTAACACAAAGGTCCTTAACTGTCTGTCCCCACTAAAACGCAAGGTTGGTTATGTTTCCACGGACAATGGCTCCAATATAGTTAAGGCCATGAGGGACGGTTACTATTTCAGAGTGCCGTGTTTGGCGCACTGTATAAACCTGGTTGTCCAAAAATTCTTGGGTAATAAAGGCAGTGCAGCGTACGGTGTATTGGACACCTGCCGAAAAATGTGCAAGCATTTCAGCCATTCTTTTAAGGCCCGGAAGCAGCTGAGGAGCCTGCTATATCAACATCAAATGCCAGTGAAAGCACTCATCCAGGAGGTGGTAACACGTTGGAACTCAACCTTCTACATGCTTGAGCGTCTGTATGAGCAGTATACGGAACTCGATCAATATTTCCTTAAAGAGGGTGCAGAGGAGCTGAGGATGGGTGGGCCGCAATGGAACATAGTTGAAAGCCTGACACGCATGCTTCGTCCTTTTGAGTTCTTCACGCGTGCAGTCAGCAAGGAGGACTCTAATTTGGGAAAAGCTATCCCATTGTTGTACATGCTGGAGGACCAACTGAAGGAGGTGTGTTCTGTGTTTAGAAAAGATAAAAACCAAGACTCTTTGCTTCTGGCCGAGCAATTATTAGAGCTCCTACAAGGGGATGAACGTCTTAAAAAGATCCACTCAGAACAGCATTACATTTGTGCTACTATTCTGGATCCACGCTACAAAAAGGCGCTGGCAGGCCAAGCATTCTTTCCTTTTGATGATGAACATGTTCTAAAGTACAAACGTTGGCTAGCCTTGTCAGCCAAGAAGTTTGAAACAGAACGGCTGGAAATTGAAGGAAATGGCAGTACATCAGCAGGCCATCCCCAGTCAAAACAATCCACTTCTGCACCTGTGGCTGTGGCACAAGTGACCTCTCAGCCGTTAAAGACACCGGCAACCGGATCATCTGCACGAAAGACAACAGAAACATTGGAGGCTGAAGAGGATTGGCTAGCTCTGCGTGGGTTTGGTTCTCAAAAGGTCAGAGGCACAGCAAGAGCTAAGCAAAGTGGAGGAACCTTGGATGAGGACCTTGAGTCGATGGTGAAGGACTATCTGAATGACTCAACAGAGGTCTATGTTAATTCTGACCCATTGGCGTATTGGCATGGGAAAAAAGAATTGTGGCCACAGCTCACCAACCTGGCTTTAAACTACTTGTCTTGCCCACTCGCAAGCGTGTCTTCTGAACGGGTTTTCAGTGCGGCTGGTGGGATTGTAACTCCCAAACGGAGCCGCCTCTCGCCCAAAAATGTGGAGAGGTTAACAATGATCAAGATGAATCAGCACCTCATACCACCAGATTTCAGAGTACGAGAGAGCGTGCCGAATGAAGAGGTGGCCAGCAACATAGATGAGGGAATTTCTACTCTGTCAGGTGGCACTGAGCTCTCCCTGTCTGAATTTGCAGAGTATGATGACGAAGCCTTATTCTTATTCCTGGACTGTGATACCGACTTCGAGCCCTGAAAATGAGACAACGAATCAATAACTTTCTTTTTCATCCTTATTCACTTTTATTCCTGTGTGTCTGTCTTTCTTTGTTGTGCACAGTTAATATAATTCAAACTTTAATCAGATAATCACAAAAACAAGCCCATCAGCAGAACTGTCTTCACTTGTTTGCTAATTTATTTGAAGGTGCCGCAGTCTGCATTCCTCAGGTTCACAAGTTCAGAAGAACATGCTCCTCTATCCTCCTCCTCCAGACTCCTATTTCCATCAAAGCAGAGGGCTGGTTTACGCCCAATGAAGAAAGACTCAGCACTTGTGGGGGTGTTGTTCTACCTCTTTGCAGGTGAGTTGACGGGTCTGGGGCCATTGCTGGGAAGCACTAAAAGTGGTTTGGACCAAATCCGAGGCGGAAATTTTTTTGTGTTTTTGATGACTTGCTTGCCTTTGAGGTGCTCTTAGGGGGGGTTCCGTCTGTTTGTGGGTTAGTTTCGTGGTCTGGGAGCATTGCTGGGACACTCTAATCTTGATTGCATTTGCTTTTCAGGAAATCCGTCGTGCCAACCCCGACTTATGGCCTAGCTACGCAGCGCGTTTGGACCGAAGGCCCAGAAATATTGCAAGTATGAGATTTTGCTTTTGGCCTGTTTGGGGGTGTTATGCTTCTTGGCGGGTGGGTTGCCGGGTCTTGGGGCATTCCTGGGAAGGTCTAATACCGGGTAGAAGTGGTTGGGACAAAATCCAGGCCGATTTTTTTTTTTGGCTATTTCTGACATTTTGCTCTATGTAGCGTTTTCGGGGGCCTGTTTGGGGGGCTTCCTGGTGTTTGTGGGTGAGTTTCGTGGTCTGGGAGCACTGCTGGGACACTCTAATCTTGATTGCATTTGCTTTTCAGGAAATCCGTCGTGCCAACCCCGACTTATGCCCTAGCTACGCAGCGCGTTTGGACCGAAGGCCCAGAAATATTGCAAGTATGAGATTTTGCTTTTGGCCTGTTTGGGGGTGTTATGCTTCTTGGCGGGTGGGTTGCCGGGTCTTGGGGCATTCCTGGGAAGGTCTAATACCGGGTAGAAGTGGTTGGGACAAAATCCAGGCCGATTTTTTTTTTTGGCTATTTCTGACATTTTGCTCTATGTAGCGTTTTCGGGGGCCTGTTTGGGGGGCTTCCTGGTGTTTGTGGGTGAGTTTCGTGGTCTGGGAGCACTGCTGGCTATATATACTTTACTTTGCAAGAGGTTTGAAGCAAATCCATGGTGGCAGAGGGGACTTAGGGCCTAGCTGCAGAGCGCGCGCTGAATGATTTGGGAAATTTGTGAAAAATTGACTAAGTCCCCATTTTTGTACTTTTGCTCTTTGGCTGTTTGGGGGTCTTCTACTCGTTTTCTCCTGGGTTGACGGCTCTGGGGCCATTGCTGGGAAGCTCTAATACCGGATAAAAGTGTTTTGGAACAAATCCCAGGCGGAATTTTTTTGTGTTTTTGATGACTTGCTTGCCTTTGAGGTGCTCTTACGGGGGGTTCCGTCTGTTTGTGGGTGAGTTTCGTGGTCTGGGAGCATTGCTGGGACACTCTAATCTTGATTGCATTTGCTTTTCAGGAAATCCGTCGTGCCAACCCCGACTTATGGCCTAGCTACGCAGCGCGTTTGGACCGAAGGCCCAGAAATATTGCAAGTATGAGATTTTGCTTTTGGCCTGTTTGGGGGTGTTATGCTTCTTGGCGGGTGGGTTGCCGGGTCTTGGGGCATTCCTGGGAAGGTCTAATACCGGGTAGAAGTGGTTGGGACAAAATCCAGGCCGATTTTTTTTTGGCTATTTCTGACATTTTGCTCTATGTAGCGTTTTCGGGGGCCTGTTTGGGGGGCTTCCTGGTGTTTGTGGGTGAGTTTCGGGGTCTGGGAGCACTGCTGGGACACTCTAATCTTGATTGCATTTGCTTTTCAGGAAATCCGTCGTGCCAACCCCGACTTATGGCCTAGCTACGCAGCGCGTTTGGACCGAAGGCCCAGAAATATTGCAAGTATGAGATTTTGCTTTTGGCCTGTTTGGGGGTGTTATGCTTCTTGGCGGGTGGGAAAACAGCAGAAAACATTTTGGATGTCTTTAACACAAAGGTCCTTAACTGTCTGTCCCCACTAAAACGCAAGGTTGGTTATGTTTCCACGGACAATGGCTCCAATATAGTTAAGGCCATGAGGGACGGTTACTATTTCAGAGTGCCGTGTTTGGCGCACTGTATAAACCTGGTTGTCCAAAAATTCTTGGGTAATAAAGGCAGTGCAGCGTACGGTGTATTGGACACCTGCCGAAAAATGTGCAAGCATTTCAGCCATTCTTTTAAGGCCCGGAAGCAGCTGAGGAGCCTGCTATATCAACATCAAATGCCAGTGAAAGCACTCATCCAGGAGGTGGTAACACGTTGGAACTCAACCTTCTACATGCTTGAGCGTCTGTATGAGCAGTATACGGAACTCGATCAATATTTCCTTAAAGAGGGTGCAGAGGAGCTGAGGATGGGTGGGCCGCAATGGAACATAGTTGAAAGCCTGACACGCATGCTTCGTCCTTTTGAGTTCTTCACGCGTGCAGTCAGCAAGGAGGACTCTAATTTGGGAAAAGCTATCCCATTGTTGTACATGCTGGAGGACCAACTGAAGGAGGTGTGTTCTGTGTTTAGAAAAGATAAAAACCAAGACTCTTTGCTTCTGGCCGAGCAATTATTAGAGCTCCTACAAGGGGATGAACGTCTTAAAAAGATCCACTCAGAACAGCATTACATTTGTGCTACTATTCTGGATCCACGCTACAAAAAGGCGCTGGCAGGCCAAGCATTCTTTCCTTTTGATGATGAACATGTTCTAAAGTACAAACGTTGGCTAGCCTTGTCAGCCAAGAAGTTTGAAACAGAACGGCTGGAAATTGAAGGAAATGGCAGTACATCAGCAGGCCATCCCCAGTCAAAACAATCCACTTCTGCACCTGTGGCTGTGGCACAAGTGACCTCTCAGCCGTTAAAGACACCGGCAACCGGATCATCTGCACGAAAGACAACAGAAACATTGGAGGCTGAAGAGGATTGGCTAGCTCTGCGTGGGTTTGGTTCTCAAAAGGTCAGAGGCACAGCAAGAGCTAAGCAAAGTGGAGGAACCTTGGATGAGGACCTTGAGTCGATGGTGAAGGACTATCTGAATGACTCAACAGAGGTCTATGTTAATTCTGACCCATTGGCGTATTGGCATGGGAAAAAAGAATTGTGGCCACAGCTCACCAACCTGGCTTTAAACTACTTGTCTTGCCCACTCGCAAGCGTGTCTTCTGAACGGGTTTTCAGTGCGGCTGGTGGGATTGTAACTCCCAAACGGAGCCGCCTCTCGCCCAAAAATGTGGAGAGGTTAACAATGATCAAGATGAATCAGCACCTCATACCACCAGATTTCAGAGTACGAGAGAGCGTGCCGAATGAAGAGGTGGCCAGCAACATAGATGAGGGAATTTCTACTCTGTCAGGTGGCACTGAGCTCTCCCTGTCTGAATTTGCAGAGTATGATGACGAAGCCTTATTCTTATTCCTGGACTGTGATACCGACTTCGAGCCCTGAAAATGAGACAACGAATCAATAACTTTCTTTTTCATCCTTATTCACTTTTATTCCTGTGTGTCTGTCTTTCTTTGTTGTGCACAGTTAATATAATTCAAACTTTAATCAGATAATCACAAAAACAAGCCCATCAGCAGAACTGTCTTCACTTGTTTGCTAATTTATTTGAAGGTGCCGCAGTCTGCATTCCTCAGGTTCACAAGTTCAGAAGAACATGCTCCTCTATCCTCCTCCTCCAGACTCCTATTTCCATCAAAGCAGAGGGCTGGTTTACGCCCAATGAAGAAAGACTCAGCACTTGTGGGGGTGTTGTTCTACCTCTTTGCAGGTGAGTTGACGGGTCTGGGGCCATTGCTGGGAAGCACTAAAAGTGGTTTGGACCAAATCCGAGGCGGAAATTTTTTTGTGTTTTTGATGACTTGCTTGCCTTTGAGGTGCTCTTAGGGGGGGTTCCGTCTGTTTGTGGGTTAGTTTCGTGGTCTGGGAGCATTGCTGGGACACTCTAATCTTGATTGCATTTGCTTTTCAGGAAATCCGTCGTGCCAACCCCGACTTATGGCCTAGCTACGCAGCGCGTTTGGACCGAAGGCCCAGAAATATTGCAAGTATGAGATTTTGCTTTTGGCCTGTTTGGGGGTGTTATGCTTCTTGGCGGGTGGGTTGCCGGGTCTTGGGGCATTCCTGGGAAGGTCTAATACCGGGTAGAAGTGGTTGGGACAAAATCCAGGCCGATTTTTTTTTTTGGCTATTTCTGACATTTTGCTCTATGTAGCGTTTTCGGGGGCCTGTTTGGGGGGCTTCCTGGTGTTTGTGGGTGAGTTTCGTGGTCTGGGAGCACTGCTGGCTATATATACTTTACTTTGCAAGAGGTTTGAAGCAAATCCATGGTGGCAGAGGGGACTTAGGGCCTAGCTGCAGAGCGCGCGCTGAATGATTTGGGAAATTTGTGAAAAATTGACTAAGTCCCCATTTTTGTACTTTTGCTCTTTGGCTGTTTGGGGGTCTTCTACTCGTTTTCTCCTGGGTTGACGGCTCTGGGGCCATTGCTGGGAAGCTCTAATACCGGATAAAAGTGTTTTGGAACAAATCCCAGGCGGAATTTTTTTTGTGTTTTTGATGACTTGCTTGCCTTTGAGGTGCTCTTACGGGGGGTTCCGTCTGTTTGTGGGTGAGT
Organism: Lissotriton vulgaris; assembly: GCF_964263255.1. NCBI lineage: Eukaryota > Metazoa > Chordata > Amphibia > Caudata > Salamandridae > Lissotriton > Lissotriton vulgaris. Next base: position 1,501,811,332 of record NC_141691.1, read on the forward strand.
TTCGTGGTCTGGGAGCATTGCTGGGACACTCTAATCTTGATTGCATTTGCTTTTCAGGAAATCCGTCGTGCCAACCCCGACTTATGGCCTAGCTACGCAGCGCGTTTGGACCGAAGGCCCAGAAATATTGCAAGTATGAGATTTTGCTTTTGGCCTGTTTGGGGGTGTTATGCTTCTTGGCGGGTGGGTTGCCGGGTCTTGGGGCATTCCTGGGAAGGTCTAATACCGGGTAGAAGTGGTTGGGACAAAATCCAGGCCGATTTTTTTTTGGCTATTTCTGACATTTTGCTCTATGTAGCGTTTTCGGGGGCCTGTTTGGGGGGCTTCCTGGTGTTTGTGGGTGAGTTTCGGGGTCTGGGAGCACTGCTGGGACACTCTAATCTTGATTGCATTTGCTTTTCAGGAAATCCGTCGTGCCAACCCCGACTTATGGCCTAGCTACGCAGCGCGTTTGGACCGAAGGCCCAGAAATATTGCAAGTATGAGATTTTGCTTTTGGCCTGTTTGGGGGTGTTATGCTTCTTGGCGGGTGGGAAAACAGCAGAAAACATTTTGGATGTCTTTAACACAAAGGTCCTTAACTGTCTGTCCCCACTAAAACGCAAGGTTGGTTATGTTTCCACGGACAATGGCTCCAATATAGTTAAGGCCATGAGGGACGGTTACTATTTCAGAGTGCCGTGTTTGGCGCACTGTATAAACCTGGTTGTCCAAAAATTCTTGGGTAATAAAGGCAGTGCAGCGTACGGTGTATTGGACACCTGCCGAAAAATGTGCAAGCATTTCAGCCATTCTTTTAAGGCCCGGAAGCAGCTGAGGAGCCTGCTATATCAACATCAAATGCCAGTGAAAGCACTCATCCAGGAGGTGGTAACACGTTGGAACTCAACCTTCTACATGCTTGAGCGTCTGTATGAGCAGTATACGGAACTCGATCAATATTTCCTTAAAGAGGGTGCAGAGGAGCTGAGGATGGGTGGGCCGCAATGGAACATAGTTGAAAGCCTGACACGCATGCTTCGTCCTTTTGAGTTCTTCACGCGTGCAGTCAGCAAGGAGGACTCTAATTTGGGAAAAGCTATCCCATTGTTGTACATGCTGGAGGACCAACTGAAGGAGGTGTGTTCTGTGTTTAGAAAAGATAAAAACCAAGACTCTTTGCTTCTGGCCGAGCAATTATTAGAGCTCCTACAAGGGGATGAACGTCTTAAAAAGATCCACTCAGAACAGCATTACATTTGTGCTACTATTCTGGATCCACGCTACAAAAAGGCGCTGGCAGGCCAAGCATTCTTTCCTTTTGATGATGAACATGTTCTAAAGTACAAACGTTGGCTAGCCTTGTCAGCCAAGAAGTTTGAAACAGAACGGCTGGAAATTGAAGGAAATGGCAGTACATCAGCAGGCCATCCCCAGTCAAAACAATCCACTTCTGCACCTGTGGCTGTGGCACAAGTGACCTCTCAGCCGTTAAAGACACCGGCAACCGGATCATCTGCACGAAAGACAACAGAAACATTGGAGGCTGAAGAGGATTGGCTAGCTCTGCGTGGGTTTGGTTCTCAAAAGGTCAGAGGCACAGCAAGAGCTAAGCAAAGTGGAGGAACCTTGGATGAGGACCTTGAGTCGATGGTGAAGGACTATCTGAATGACTCAACAGAGGTCTATGTTAATTCTGACCCATTGGCGTATTGGCATGGGAAAAAAGAATTGTGGCCACAGCTCACCAACCTGGCTTTAAACTACTTGTCTTGCCCACTCGCAAGCGTGTCTTCTGAACGGGTTTTCAGTGCGGCTGGTGGGATTGTAACTCCCAAACGGAGCCGCCTCTCGCCCAAAAATGTGGAGAGGTTAACAATGATCAAGATGAATCAGCACCTCATACCACCAGATTTCAGAGTACGAGAGAGCGTGCCGAATGAAGAGGTGGCCAGCAACATAGATGAGGGAATTTCTACTCTGTCAGGTGGCACTGAGCTCTCCCTGTCTGAATTTGCAGAGTATGATGACGAAGCCTTATTCTTATTCCTGGACTGTGATACCGACTTCGAGCCCTGAAAATGAGACAACGAATCAATAACTTTCTTTTTCATCCTTATTCACTTTTATTCCTGTGTGTCTGTCTTTCTTTGTTGTGCACAGTTAATATAATTCAAACTTTAATCAGATAATCACAAAAACAAGCCCATCAGCAGAACTGTCTTCACTTGTTTGCTAATTTATTTGAAGGTGCCGCAGTCTGCATTCCTCAGGTTCACAAGTTCAGAAGAACATGCTCCTCTATCCTCCTCCTCCAGACTCCTATTTCCATCAAAGCAGAGGGCTGGTTTACGCCCAATGAAGAAAGACTCAGCACTTGTGGGGGTGTTGTTCTACCTCTTTGCAGGTGAGTTGACAGGTCTGGGGCCATTGCTGGGAAGCACTAAAAGTGGTTTGGACCAAATCAGAGGCGGAAATTTTTTTGTGTTTTTGATGACTTGCTTGCCTTTGAGGTGCTCTTAGGGGGGGTTCCGTCTGTTTGTGGGTGAGTTTCGTGGTCTGGGAGCATTGCTGGGACACTCTAATCTTGATTGCATTTGCTTTTCAGGAAATCCGTCGTGCCAACCCCGACTTATGGCCTAGCTACGCAGCGCGTTTGGACCGAAGGCCCAGAAATATTGCAAGTATGAGATTTTGCTTTTGGCCTGTTTGGGGGTGTTATGCTTCTTGGCGGGTGGGTTGCCGGGTCTTGGGGCATTCCTGGGAAGGTCTAATACCGGGTAGAAGTGGTTGGGACAAAATCCAGGCCGATTTGTTTTTTTGGCTATTTCTGACATTTTGCTCTATGTAGCGTTTTCGGGGGCCTGTTTGGGGGGCTTCCTGGTGTTTGTGGGTGAGTTTCGTGGTCTGGGAGCACTGCTGGGACACTCTAATCTTGATTGCATTTGCTTTTCAGGAAATCCGTCGTGCCAACCCCGACTTATGCCCTAGCTACGCAGCGCGTTTGGACCGAAGGCCCAGAAATATTGCAAGTATGAGATTTTGCTTTTGGCCTGTTTGGGGGTGTTATGCTTCTTGGCGGGTGGGTTGCCGGGTCTTGGGGCATTCCTGGGAAGGTCTAATACCGGGTAGAAGTGGTTGGGACAAAATCCAGGCCGATTTTTTTTTTTGGCTATTTCTGACATTTTGCTCTATGTAGCGTTTTCGGGGGCCTGTTTGGGGGGCTTCCTGGTGTTTGTGGGTGAGTTTCGTGGTCTGGGAGCACTGCTGGCTATATATACTTTACTTTGCAAGAGGTTTGAAGCAAATCCATGGTGGCAGAGGGGACTTAGGGCCTAGCTGCAGAGCGCGCGCTGAATGATTTGGGAAATTTGTGAAAAATTGACTAAGTCCCCATTTTTGTACTTTTGCTCTTTGGCTGTTTGGGGGTCTTCTACTCGTTTTCTCCTGGGTTGACGGCTCTGGGGCCATTGCTGGGAAGCTCTAATACCGGATAAAAGTGTTTTGGAACAAATCCCAGGCGGAATTTTTTTGTGTTTTTGATGACTTGCTTGCCTTTGAGGTGCTCTTACGGGGGGTTCCGTCTGTTTGTGGGTGAGTTTCGTGGTCTGGGAGCATTGCTGGGACACTCTAATCTTGATTGCATTTGCTTTTCAGGAAATCCGTCGTGCCAACCCCGACTTATGGCCTAGCTACGCAGCGCGTTTGGACCGAAGGCCCAGAAATATTGCAAGTATGAGATTTTGCTTTTGGCCTGTTTGGGGGTGTTATGCTTCTTGGCGGGTGGGTTGCCGGGTCTTGGGGCATTCCTGGGAAGGTCTAATACCGGGTAGAAGTGGTTGGGACAAAATCCAGGCCGATTTTTTTTTGGCTATTTCTGACATTTTGCTCTATGTAGCGTTTTCGGGGGCCTGTTTGGGGGGCTTCCTGGTGTTTGTGGGTGAGTTTCGGGGTCTGGGAGCACTGCTGGGACACTCTAATCTTGATTGCATTTGCTTTTCAGGAAATCCGTCGTGCCAACCCCGACTTATGGCCTAGCTACGCAGCGCGTTTGGACCGAAGGCCCAGAAATATTGCAAGTATGAGATTTTGCTTTTGGCCTGTTTGGGGGTGTTATGCTTCTTGGCGGGTGGGAAAACAGCAGAAAACATTTTGGATGTCTTTAACACAAAGGTCCTTAACTGTCTGTCCCCACTAAAACGCAAGGTTGGTTATGTTTCCACGGACAATGGCTCCAATATAGTTAAGGCCATGAGGGACGGTTACTATTTCAGAGTGCCGTGTTTGGCGCACTGTATAAACCTGGTTGTCCAAAAATTCTTGGGTAATAAAGGCAGTGCAGCGTACGGTGTATTGGACACCTGCCGAAAAATGTGCAAGCATTTCAGCCATTCTTTTAAGGCCCGGAAGCAGCTGAGGAGCCTGCTATATCAACATCAAATGCCAGTGAAAGCACTCATCCAGGAGGTGGTAACACGTTGGAACTCAACCTTCTACATGCTTGAGCGTCTGTATGAGCAGTATACGGAACTCGATCAATATTTCCTTAAAGAGGGTGCAGAGGAGCTGAGGATGGGTGGGCCGCAATGGAACATAGTTGAAAGCCTGACACGCATGCTTCGTCCTTTTGAGTTCTTCACGCGTGCAGTCAGCAAGGAGGACTCTAATTTGGGAAAAGCTATCCCATTGTTGTACATGCTGGAGGACCAACTGAAGGAGGTGTGTTCTGTGTTTAGAAAAGATAAAAACCAAGACTCTTTGCTTCTGGCCGAGCAATTATTAGAGCTCCTACAAGGGGATGAACGTCTTAAAAAGATCCACTCAGAACAGCATTACATTTGTGCTACTATTCTGGATCCACGCTACAAAAAGGCGCTGGCAGGCCAAGCATTCTTTCCTTTTGATGATGAACATGTTCTAAAGTACAAACGTTGGCTAGCCTTGTCAGCCAAGAAGTTTGAAACAGAACGGCTGGAAATTGAAGGAAATGGCAGTACATCAGCAGGCCATCCCCAGTCAAAACAATCCACTTCTGCACCTGTGGCTGTGGCACAAGTGACCTCTCAGCCGTTAAAGACACCGGCAACCGGATCATCTGCACGAAAGACAACAGAAACATTGGAGGCTGAAGAGGATTGGCTAGCTCTGCGTGGGTTTGGTTCTCAAAAGGTCAGAGGCACAGCAAGAGCTAAGCAAAGTGGAGGAACCTTGGATGAGGACCTTGAGTCGATGGTGAAGGACTATCTGAATGACTCAACAGAGGTCTATGTTAATTCTGACCCATTGGCGTATTGGCATGGGAAAAAAGAATTGTGGCCACAGCTCACCAACCTGGCTTTAAACTACTTGTCTTGCCCACTCGCAAGCGTGTCTTCTGAACGGGTTTTCAGTGCGGCTGGTGGGATTGTAACTCCCAAACGGAGCCGCCTCTCGCCTAAAAATGTGGAGAGGTTAACAATGATCAAGATGAATCAGCACCTCATACCACCAGATTTCAGAGTACGAGAGAGCGTGCCGAATGAAGAGGTGGCCAGCAACATAGATGAGGGAATTTCTACTCTGTCAGGTGGCACTGAGCTCTCCCTGTCTGAATTTGCAGAGTATGATGACGAAGCCTTATTCTTATTCCTGGACTGTGATACCGACTTCGAGCCCTGAAAATGAGACAACGAATCAATAACTTTCTTTTTCATCCTTATTCACTTTTATTCCTGTGTGTCTGTCTTTCTTTGTTGTGCACAGTTAATATAATTCAAACTTTAATCAGATAATCACAAAAACAAGCCCATCAGCAGAACTGTCTTCACTTGTTTGCTAATTTATTTGAAGGTGCCGCAGTCTGCATTCCTCAGGTTCACAAGTTCAGAAGAACATGCTCCTCTATCCTCCTCCTCCAGACTCCTATTTCCATCAAAGCAGAGGGCTGGTTTACGCCCAATGAAGAAAGACTCAGCACTTGTGGGGGTGTTGTTCTACCTCTTTGCAGGTGAGTTGACGGGTCTGGGGCCATTGCTGGGAAGCACTAAAAGTGGTTTGGACCAAATCCGAGGCGGAAATTTTTTTGTGTTTTTGATGACTTGCTTGCCTTTGAGGTGCTCTTAGGGGGGGTTCCGTCTGTTTGTGGGTGAGTTTCGTGGTCTGGGAGCATTGCTGGGACACTCTAATCTTGATTGCATTTGCTTTTCAGGAAATCCGTCGTGCCAACCCCGACTTATGGCCTAGCTACGCAGCGCGTTTGGACCGAAGGCCCAGAAATATTGCAAGTATGAGATTTTGCTTTTGGCCTGTTTGGGGGTGTTATGCTTCTTGGCGGGTGGGTTGCCGGGTCTTGGGGCATTCCTGGGAAGGTCTAATACCGGGTAGAAGTGGTTGGGACAAAATCCAGGCCGATTTTTTTTTTTGGCTATTTCTGACATTTTGCTCTATGTAGCGTTTTCGGGGGCCTGTTTGGGGGGCTTCCTGGTGTTTGTGGGTGAGTTTCGTGGTCTGGGAGCACTGCTGGGACACTCTAATCTTGATTGCATTTGCTTTTCAGGAAATCCGTCGTGCCAACCCCGACTTATGCCCTAGCTACGCAGCGCGTTTGGACCGAAGGCCCAGAAATATTGCAAGTATGAGATTTTGCTTTTGGCCTGTTTGGGGGTGTTATGCTTCTTGGCGGGTGGGTTGCCGGGTCTTGGGGCATTCCTGGGAAGGTCTAATACCGGGTAGAAGTGGTTGGGACAAAATCCAGGCCGATTTTTTTTTGTGGCTATTTCTGACATTTTGCTCTATGTAGCGTTTTCGGGGGCCTGTTTGGGGGGCTTCCTGGTGTTTGTGGGTGAGTTTCGTGGTCTGGGAGCACTGCTGGCTATATATACTTTACTTTGCAAGAGGTTTGAAGCAAATCCATGGTGGCAGAGGGGACTTAGGGCCTAGCTGCAGAGCGCGCGCTGAATGATTTGGGAAATTTGTGAAAAATTGACTAAGTCCCCATTTTTGTACTTTTGCTCTTTGGCTGTTTGGGGGTCTTCTACTCGTTTTCTCCTGGGTTGACGGCTCTGGGGCCATTGCTGGGAAGCTCTAATACCGGATAAAAGTGTTTTGGAACAAATCCCAGGCGGAATTTTTTTGTGTTTTTGATGACTTGCTTGCCTTTGAGGTGCTCTTACGGGGGGTTCCGTCTGTTTGTGGGTGAGTTTCGTGGTCTGGGAGCATTGCTGGGACACTCTAATCTTGATTGCATTTGCTTTTCAGGAAATCCGTCGTGCCAACCCCGACTTATGGCCTAGCTACGCAGCGCGTTTGGACCGAAGGCCCAGAAATATTGCAAGTATGAGATTTTGCTTTTGGCCTGTTTGGGGGTGTTATGCTTCTTGGCGGGTGGGTTGCCGGGTCTTGGGGCATTCCTGGGAAGGTCTAATACCGGGTAGAAGTGGTTGGGACAAAATCCAGGCCGATTTTTTTTTGGCTATTTCTGACATTTTGCTCTATGTAGCGTTTTCGGGGGCCTGTTTGGGGGGCTTCCTGGTGTTTGTGGGTGAGTTTCGGGGTCTGGGAGCACTGCTGGGACACTCTAATCTTGATTGCATTTGCTTTTCAGGAAATCCGTCGTGCCAACCCCGACTTATGGCCTAGCTACGCAGCGCGTTTGGACCGAAGGCCCAGAAATATTGCAAGTATGAGATTTTGCTTTTGGCCTGTTTGGGGGTGTTATGCTTCTTGGCGGGTGGGAAAACAGCAGAAAACATTTTGGATGTCTTTAACACAAAGGTCCTTAACTGTCTGTCCCCACTAAAACGCAAGGTTGGTTATGTTTCCACGGACAATGGCTCCAATATAGTTAAGGCCATGAGGGACGGTTACTATTTCAGAGTGCCGTGTTTGGCGCACTGTATAAACCTGGTTGTCCAAAAATTCTTGGGTAATAAAGGCAGTGCAGCGTACGGTGTATTGGACACCTGCCGAAAAATGTGCAAGCATTTCAGCCATTCTTTTAAGGCCCGGAAGCAGCTGAGGAGCCTGCTATATCAACATCAAATGCCAGTGAAAGCACTCATCCAGGAGGTGGTAACACGTTGGAACTCAACCTTCTACATGCTTGAGCGTCTGTATGAGCAGTATACGGAACTCGATCAATATTTCCTTAAAGAGGGTGCAGAGGAGCTGAGGATGGGTGGGCCGCAATGGAACATAGTTGAAAGCCTGACACGCATGCTTCGTCCTTTTGAGTTCTTCACGCGTGCAGTCAGCAAGGAGGACTCTAATTTGGGAAAAGCTATCCCATTGTTGTACATGCTGGAGGACCAACTGAAGGAGGTGTGTTCTGTGTTTAGAAAAGATAAAAACCAAGACTCTTTGCTTCTGGCCGAGCAATTATTAGAGCTCCTACAAGGGGATGAACGTCTTAAAAAGATCCACTCAGAACAGCATTACATTTGTGCTACTATTCTGGATCCACGCTACAAAAAGGCGCTGGCAGGCCAAGCATTCTTTCCTTTTGATGATGAACATGTTCTAAAGTACAAACGTTGGCTAGCCTTGTCAGCCAAGAAGTTTGAAACAGAACGGCTGGAAATTGAAGGAAATGGCAGTACATCAGCAGGCCATCCCCAGTCAAAACAATCCACTTCTGCACCTGTGGCTGTGGCACAAGTGACCTCTCAGCCGTTAAAGACACCGGCAACCGGATCATCTGCACGAAAGACAACAGAAACATTGGAGGCTGAAGAGGATTGGCTAGCTCTGCGTGGGTTTGGTTCTCAAAAGGTCAGAGGCACAGCAAGAGCTAAGCAAAGTGGAGGAACCTTGGATGAGGACCTTGAGTCGATGGTGAAGGACTATCTGAATGACTCAACAGAGGTCTATGTTAATTCTGACCCATTGGCGTATTGGCATGGGAAAAAAGAATTGTGGCCACAGCTCACCAACCTGGCTTTAAACTACTTGTCTTGCCCACTCGCAAGCGTGTCTTCTGAACGGGTTTTCAGTGCGGCTGGTGGGATTGTAACTCCCAAACGGAGCCGCCTCTCGCCCAAAAATGTGGAGAGGTTAACAATGATCAAGATGAATCAGCACCTCATACCACCAGATTTCAGAGTACGAGAGAGCGTGCCGAATGAAGAGGTGGCCAGCAACATAGATGAGGGAATTTCTACTCTGTCAGGTGGCACTGAGCTCTCCCTGTCTGAATTTGCAGAGTATGATGACGAAGCCTTATTCTTATTCCTGGACTGTGATACCGACTTCGAGCCCTGAAAATGAGACAACGAATCAATAACTTTCTTTTTCATCCTTATTCACTTTTATTCCTGTGTGTCTGTCTTTCTTTGTTGTGCACAGTTAATATAATTCAAACTTTAATCAGATAATCACAAAAACAAGCCCATCAGCAGAACTGTCTTCACTTGTTTGCTAATTTATTTGAAGGTGCCGCAGTCTGCATTCCTCAGGTTCACAAGTTCAGAAGAACATGCTCCTCTATCCTCCTCCTCCAGACTCCTATTTCCATCAAAGCAGAGGGCTGGTTTACGCCCAATGAAGAAAGACTCAGCACTTGTGGGGGTGTTGTTCTACCTCTTTGCAGGTGAGTTGACGGGTCTGGGGCCATTGCTGGGAAGCACTAAAAGTGGTTTGGACCAAATCCGAGGCGGAAATTTTTTTGTGTTTTTGATGACTTGCTTGCCTTTGAGGTGCTCTTAGGGGGGGTTCCGTCTGTTTGTGGGTGAGTTTCGTGGTCTGGGAGCATTGCTGGGACACTCTAATCTTGATTGCATTTGCTTTTCAGGAAATCCGTCGTGCCAACCCCGACTTATGGCCTAGCTACGCAGCGCGTTTGGACCGAAGGCCCAGAAATATTGCAAGTATGAGATTTTGCTTTTGGCCTGTTTGGGGGTGTTATGCTTCTTGGCGGGTGGGTTGCCGGGTCTTGGGGCATTCCTGGGAAGGTCTAATACCGGGTAGAAGTGGTTGGGACAAAATCCAGGCCGATTTTTTTTTTTGGCTATTTCTGACATTTTGCTCTATGTAGCGTTTTCGGGGGCCTGTTTGGGGGGCTTCCTGGTGTTTGTGGGTGAGTTTCGTGGTCTGGGAGCACTGCTGGGACACTCTAATCTTGATTGCATTTGCTTTTCAGGAAATCCGTCGTGCCAACCCCGACTTATGCCCTAGCTACGCAGCGCGTTTGGACCGAAGGCCCAGAAATATTGCAAGTATGAGATTTTGCTTTTGGCCTGTTTGGGGGTGTTATGCTTCTTGGCGGGTGGGTTGCCGGGTCTTGGGGCATTCCTGGGAAGGTCTAATACCGGGTAGAAGTGGTTGGGACAAAATCCAGGCCGATTTTTTTTTTTGGCTATTTCTGACATTTTGCTCTATGTAGCGTTTTCGGGGGCCTGTTTGGGGGGCTTCCTGGTGTTTGTGGGTGAGTTTCGTGGTCTGGGAGCACTGCTGGCTATATATACTTTACTTTGCAAGAGGTTTGAAGCAAATCCATGGTGCTAGAGGGGACTTAGGGCCTAGCTGCAGAGCGCGCGCTGAATGATTTGGGAAATTTGTGAAAAATTGACTAAGTCCCCATTTTTGTACTTTTGCTCTTTGGCTGTTTGGGGGTCTTCTACTCGTTTTCTCCTGGGTTGACGGCTCTGGGGCCATTGCTGGGAAGCTCTAATACCGGATAAAAGTGTTTTGGAACAAATCCCAGGCGGAATTTTTTTGTGTTTTTGATGACTTGCTTGCCTTTGAGGTGCTCTTACGGGGGGTTCCGTCTGTTTGTGGGTGAGTTTCGTGGTCTGGGAGCATTGCTGGGACACTCTAATCTTGATTGCATTTGCTTTTCAGGAAATCCGTCGTGCCAACCCCGACTTATGGCCTAGCTACGCAGCGCGTTTGGACCGAAGGCCCAGAAATATTGCAAGTATGAGATTTTGCTTTTGGCCTGTTTGGGGGTGTTATGCTTCTTGGCGGGTGGGTTGCCGGGTCTTGGGGCATTCCTGGGAAGGTCTAATACCGGGTAGAAGTGGTTGGGACAAAATCCAGGCCGATTTTTTTTTGGCTATTTCTGACATTTTGCTCTATGTAGCGTTTTCGGGGGCCTGTTTGGGGGGCTTCCTGGTGTTTGTGGGTGAGTTTCGGGGTCTGGGAGCACTGCTGGGACACTCTAATCTTGATTGCATTTGCTTTTCAGGAAATCCGTCGTGCCAACCCCGACTTATGGCCTAGCTACGCAGCGCGTTTGGACCGAAGGCCCAGAAATATTGCAAGTATGAGATTTTGCTTTTGGCCTGTTTGGGGGTGTTATGCTTCTTGGCGGGTGGGAAAACAGCAGAAAACATTTTGGATGTCTTTAACACAAAGGTCCTTAACTGTCTGTCCCCACTAAAACGCAAGGTTGGTTATGTTTCCACGGACAATGGCTCCAATATAGTTAAGGCCATGAGGGACGGTTACTATTTCAGAGTGCCGTGTTTGGCGCACTGTATAAACCTGGTTGTCCAAAAATTCTTGGGTAATAAAGGCAGTGCAGCGTACGGTGTATTGGACACCTGCCGAAAAATGTGCAAGCATTTCAGCCATTCTTTTAAGGCCCGGAAGCAGCTGAGGAGCCTGCTATATCAACATCAAATGCCAGTGAAAGCACTCATCCAGGAGGTGGTAACACGTTGGAACTCAACCTTCTACATGCTTGAGCGTCTGTATGAGCAGTATACGGAACTCGATCAATATTTCCTTAAAGAGGGTGCAGAGGAGCTGAGGATGGGTGGGCCGCAATGGAACATAGTTGAAAGCCTGACACGCATGCTTCGTCCTTTTGAGTTCTTCACGCGTGCAGTCAGCAAGGAGGACTCTAATTTGGGAAAAGCTATCCCATTGTTGTACATGCTGGAGGACCAACTGAAGGAGGTGTGTTCTGTGTTTAGAAAAGATAAAAACCAAGACTCTTTGCTTCTGGCCGAGCAATTATTAGAGCTCCTACAAGGGGATGAACGTCTTAAAAAGATCCACTCAGAACAGCATTACATTTGTGCTACTATTCTGGATCCACGCTACAAAAAGGCGCTGGCAGGCCAAGCATTCTTTCCTTTTGATGATGAACATGTTCTAAAGTACAAACGTTGGCTAGCCTTGTCAGCCAAGAAGTTTGAAACAGAACGGCTGGAAATTGAAGGAAATGGCAGTACATCAGCAGGCCATCCCCAGTCAAAACAATCCACTTCTGCACCTGTGGCTGTGGCACAAGTGACCTCTCAGCCGTTAAAGACACCGGCAACCGGATCATCTGCACGAAAGACAACAGAAACATTGGAGGCTGAAGAGGATTGGCTAGCTCTGCGTGGGTTTGGTTCTCAAAAGGTCAGAGGCACAGCAAGAGCTAAGCAAAGTGGAGGAACCTTGGATGAGGACCTTGAGTCGATGGTGAAGGACTATCTGAATGACTCAACAGAGGTCTATGTTAATTCTGACCCATTGGCGTATTGGCATGGGAAAAAAGAATTGTGGCCACAGCTCACCAACCTGGCTTTAAACTACTTGTCTTGCCCACTCGCAAGCGTGTCTTCTGAACGGGTTTTCAGTGCGGCTGGTGGGATTGTAACTCCCAAACGGAGCCGCCTCTCGCCCAAAAATGTGGAGAGGTTAACAATGATCAAGATGAATCAGCACCTCATACCACCAGATTTCAGAGTACGAGAGAGCGTGCCGAATGAAGAGGTGGCCAGCAACATAGATGAGGGAATTTCTACTCTGTCAGGTGGCACTGAGCTCTCCCTGTCTGAATTTGCAGAGTATGATGACGAAGCCTTATTCTTATTCCTGGACTGTGATACCGACTTCGAGCCCTGAAAATGAGACAACGAATCAATAACTTTCTTTTTCATCCTTATTCACTTTTATTCCTGTGTGTCTGTCTTTCTTTGTTGTGCACAGTTAATATAATTCAAACTTTAATCAGATAATCACAAAAACAAGCCCATCAGCAGAACTGTCTTCACTTGTTTGCTAATTTATTTGAAGGTGCCGCAGTCTGCATTCCTCAGGTTCACAAGTTCAGAAGAACATGCTCCTCTATCCTCCTCCTCCAGACTCCTATTTCCATCAAAGCAGAGGGCTGGTTTACGCCCAATGAAGAAAGACTCAGCACTTGTGGGGGTGTTGTTCTACCTCTTTGCAGGTGAGTTGACGGGTCTGGGGCCATTGCTGGGAAGCACTAAAAGTGGTTTGGACCAAATCCGAGGCGGACATTTTTTTGTGTTTTTGATGACTTGCTTGCCTTTGAGGTGCTCTTAGGGGGGGTTCCGTCTGTTTGTGGGTGAGTTTCGTGGTCTGGGAGCATTGCTGGGACACTCTAATCTTGATTGCATTTGCTTTTCAGGAAATCCGTCGTGCCAACCCCGACTTATGGCCTAGCTACGCAGCGCGTTTGGACCGAAGGCCCAGAAATATTGCAAGTATGAGATTTTGCTTTTGGCCTGTTTGGGGGTGTTATGCTTCTTGGCGGGTGGGTTGCCGGGTCTTGGGGCATTCCTGGGAAGGTCTAATACCGGGTAGAAGTGGTTGGGACAAAATCCAGGCCGATTTTTTTTTTTGGCTATTTCTGACATTTTGCTCTATGTAGCGTTTTCGGGGGCCTGTTTGGGGGGCTTCCTGGTGTTTGTGGGTGAGTTTCGTGGTCTGGGAGCACTGCTGGGACACTCTAATCTTGATTGCATTTGCTTTTCAGGAAATCCGTCGTGCCAACCCCGACTTATGCCCTAGCTACGCAGCGCGTTTGGACCGAAGGCCCAGAAATATTGCAAGTATGAGATTTTGCTTTTGGCCTGTTTGGGGGTGTTATGCTTCTTGGCGGGTGGGTTGCCGGGTCTTGGGGCATTCCTGGGAAGGTCTAATACCGGGTAGAAGTGGTTGGGACAAAATCCAGGCCGATTTTTTTTTTTGGCTATTTCTGACATTTTGCTCTATGTAGCGTTTTCGGGGGCCTGTTTGGGGGGCTTCCTGGTGTTTGTGGGTGAGTTTCGTGGTCTGGGAGCACTGCTGGCTATATATACTTTACTTTGCAAGAGGTTTGAAGCAAATCCATGGTGGCAGAGGGGACTTAGGGCCTAGCTGCAGAGCGCGCGCTGAATGATTTGGGAAATTTGTGAAAAATTGACTAAGTCCCCATTTTTGTACTTTTGCTCTTTGGCTGTTTGGGGGTCTTCTACTCGTTTTCTCCTGGGTTGACGGCTCTGGGGCCATTGCTGGGAAGCTCTAATACCGGATAAAAGTGTTTTGGAACAAATCCCAGGCGGAATTTTTTTTGTGTTTTTGATGACTTGCTTGCCTTTGAGGTGCTCTTACGGGGGGTTCCGTCTGTTTGTGGGTGAGTTTCGTGGTCTGGGAGCATTGCTGGGACACTCTAATCTTGATTGCATTTGCTTTTCAGGAAATCCGTCGTGCCAACCCCGACTTATGGCCTAGCTACGCAGCGCGTTTGGACCGAAGGCCCAGAAATATTGCAAGTATGAGATTTTGCTTTTGGCCTGTTTGGGGGTGTTATGCTTCTTGGCGGGTGGGTTGCCGGGTCTTGGGGCATTCCTGGGAAGGTCTAATACCGGGTAGAAGTGGTTGGGACAAAATCCAGGCCGATTTTTTTTTGGCTATTTCTGACATTTTGCTCTATGTAGCGTTTTCGGGGGCCTGTTTGGGGGGCTTCCTGGTGTTTGTGGGTGAGTTTCGGGGTCTGGGAGCACTGCTGGGACACTCTAATCTTGATTGCATTTGCTTTTCAGGAAATCCGTCGTGCCAACCCCGACTTATGGCCTAGCTACGCAGCGCGTTTGGACCGAAGGCCCAGAAATATTGCAAGTATGAGATTTTGCTTTTGGCCTGTTTGGGGGTGTTATGCTTCTTGGCGGGTGGGAAAACAGCAGAAAACATTTTGGATGTCTTTAACACAAAGGTCCTTAACTGTCTGTCCCCACTAAAACGCAAGGTTGGTTATGTTTCCACGGACAATGGCTCCAATATAGTTAAGGCCATGAGGGACGGTTACTATTTCAGAGTGCCGTGTTTGGCGCACTGTATAAACCTGGTTGTCCAAAAATTCTTGGGTAATAAAGGCAGTGCAGCGTACGGTGTATTGGACACCTGCCGAAAAATGTGCAAGCATTTCAGCCATTCTTTTAAGGCCCGGAAGCAGCTGAGGAGCCTGCTATATCAACATCAAATGCCAGTGAAAGCACTCATCCAGGAGGTGGTAACACGTTGGAACTCAACCTTCTACATGCTTGAGCGTCTGTATGAGCAGTATACGGAACTCGATCAATATTTCCTTAAAGAGGGTGCAGAGGAGCTGAGGATGGGTGGGCCGCAATGGAACATAGTTGAAAGCCTGACACGCATGCTTCGTCCTTTGAGTTCTTCACGCGTGCAGTCAGCAAGGAGGACTCTAATTTGGGAAAAGCTATCCCATTGTTGTACATGCTGGAGGACCAACTGAAGGAGGTGTGTTCTGTGTTTAGAAAAGATAAAAACCAAGACTCTTTGCTTCTGGCCGAGCAATTATTAGAGCTCCTACAAGGGGATGAACGTCTTAAAAAGATCCACTCAGAACAGCATTACATTTGTGCTACTATTCTGGATCCACGCTACAAAAAGGCGCTGGCAGGCCAAGCATTCTTTCCTTTTGATGATGAACATGTTCTAAAGTACAAACGTTGGCTAGCCTTGTCAGCCAAGAAGTTTGAAACAGAACGGCTGGAAATTGAAGGAAATGGCAGTACATCAGCAGGCCATCCCCAGTCAAAACAATCCACTTCTGCACCTGTGGCTGTGGCACAAGTGACCTCTCAGCCGTTAAAGACACCGGCAACCGGATCATCTGCACGAAAGACAACAGAAACATTGGAGGCTGAAGAGGATTGGCTAGCTCTGCGTGGGTTTGGTTCTCAAAAGGTCAGAGGCACAGCAAGAGCTAAGCAAAGTGGAGGAACCTTGGATGAGGACCTTGAGTCGATGGTGAAGGACTATCTGAATGACTCAACAGAGGTCTATGTTAATTCTGACCCATTGGCGTATTGGCATGGGAAAAAAGAATTGTGGCCACAGCTCACCAACCTGGCTTTAAACTACTTGTCTTGCCCACTCGCAAGCGTGTCTTCTGAACGGGTTTTCAGTGCGGCTGGTGGGATTGTAACTCCCAAACGGAGCCGCCTCTCGCCCAAAAATGTGGAGAGGTTAACAATGATCAAGATGAATCAGCACCTCATACCACCAGATTTCAGAGTACGAGAGAGCGTGCCGAATGAAGAGGTGGCCAGCAACATAGATGAGGGAATTTCTACTCTGTCAGGTGGCACTGAGCTCTCCCTGTCTGAATTTGCAGAGTATGATGACGAAGCCTTATTCTTATTCCTGGACTGTGATACCGACTTCGAGCCCTGAAAATGAGACAACGAATCAATAACTTTCTTTTTCATCCTTATTCACTTTTATTCCTGTGTGTCTGTCTTTCTTTGTTGTGCACAGTTAATATAATTCAAACTTTAATCAGATAATCACAAAAACAAGCCCATCAGCAGAACTGTCTTCACTTGTTTGCTAATTTATTTGAAGGTGCCGCAGTCTGCATTCCTCAGGTTCACAAGTTCAGAAGAACATGCTCCTCTATCCTCCTCCTCCAGACTCCTATTTCCATCAAAGCAGAGGGCTGGTTTACGCCCAATGAAGAAAGACTCAGCACTTGTGGGGGTGTTGTTCTACCTCTTTGCAGGTGAGTTGACGGGTCTGGGGCCATTGCTGGGAAGCACTAAAAGTGGTTTGGACCAAATCCGAGGCGGAATTTTTTTTGTGTTTTTGATGACTTGCTTGCCTTTGAGGTGCTCTTAGGGGGGGTTCCGTCTGTTTGTGGGTGAGTTTCGTGGTCTGGGAGCATTGCTGGGACACTCTAATCTTGATTGCATTTGCTTTTCAGGAAATCCGTCGTGCCAACCCCGACTTATGGCCTAGCTACGCAGCGCGTTTGGACCGAAGGCCCAGAAATATTGCAAGTATGAGATTTTGCTTTTGGCCTGTTTGGGGGTGTTATGCTTCTTGGCGGGTGGGTTGCCGGGTCTTGGGGCATTCCTGGGAAGGTCTAATACCGGGTAGAAGTGGTTGGGACAAAATCCAGGCCGATTTTTTTTTTGGGCTATTTCTGACATTTTGCTCTATGTAGCGTTTTCGGGGGCCTGTTTGGGGGGCTTCCTGGTGTTTGTGGGTGAGTTTCGTGGTCTGGGAGCACTGCTGGGACACTCTAATCTTGATTGCATTTGCTTTTCAGGAAATCCGTCGTGCCAACCCCGACTTATGCCCTAGCTACGCAGCGCGTTTGGACCGAAGGCCCAGAAATATTGCAAGTATGAGATTTTGCTTTTGGCCTGTTTGGGGGTGTTATGCTTCTTGGCGGGTGGGTTGCCGGGTCTTGGGGCATTCCTGGGAAGGTCTAATACCGGGTAGAAGTGGTTGGGACAATATCCAGGCCGATTTTTTTTTTTGGCTATTTCTGACATTTTGCTCTATGTAGCGTTTTCGGGGGCCTGTTTGGGGGGCTTCCTGGTGTTTGTGGGTGAGTTTCGTGGTCTGGGAGCACTGCTGGCTATATATACTTTACTTTGCAAGAGGTTTGAAGCAAATCCATGGTGGCAGAGGGGACTTAGGGCCTAGCTGCCGAGCGCGCGCTGAATGATTTGGGAAATTTGTGAAAAATTGACTAAGTCCCCATTTTTGTACTTTTGCTCTTTGGCTGTTTGGGGGTCTTCTACTCGTTTTCTCCTGGGTTGACGGCTCTGGGGCCATTGCTGGGAAGCTCTAATACCGGATAAAAGTGTTTTGGAACAAATCCCAGGCGGAATTTTTTTTGTGTTTTTGATGACTTGCTTGCCTTTGAGGTGCTCTTACGGGGGGTTCCGTCTGTTTGTGGGTGAGTTTCGTGGTCTGGGAGCATTGCTGGGACACTCTAATCTTGATTGCATTTGCTTTTCAGGAAATCCGTCGTGCCAACCCCGACTTATGGCCTAGCTACGCAGCGCGTTTGGACCGAAGGCCCAGAAATATTGCAAGTATGAGATTTTGCTTTTGGCCTGTTTGGGGGTGTTATGCTTCTTGGCGGGTGGGTTGCCGGGTCTTGGGGCATTCCTGGGAAGGTCTAATACCGGGTAGAAGTGGTTGGGACAAAATCCAGGCCGATTTTTTTTTGGCTATTTCTGACATTTTGCTCTATGTAGCGTTTTCGGGGGCCTGTTTGGGGGGCTTCCTGGTGTTTGTGGGTGAGTTTCGGGGTCTGGGAGCACTGCTGGGACACTCTAATCTTGATTGCATTTGCTTTTCAGGAAATCCGTCGTGCCAACCCCGACTTATGGCCTAGCTACGCAGCGCGTTTGGACCGAAGGCCCAGAAATATTGCAAGTATGAGATTTTGCTTTTGGCCTGTTTGGGGGTGTTATGCTTCTTGGCGGGTGGGAAAACAGCAGAAAACATTTTGGATGTCTTTAACACAAAGGTCCTTAACTGTCTGTCCCCACTAAAACGCAAGGTTGGTTATGTTTCCACGGACAATGGCTCCAATATAGTTAAGGCCATGAGGGACGGTTACTATTTCAGAGTGCCGTGTTTGGCGCACTGTATAAACCTGGTTGTCCAAAAATTCTTGGGTAATAAAGGCAGTGCAGCGTACGGTGTATTGGACACCTGCCGAAAAATGTGCAAGCATTTCAGCCATTCTTTTAAGGCCCGGAAGCAGCTGAGGAGCCTGCTATATCAACATCAAATGCCAGTGAAAGCACTCATCCAGGAGGTGGTAACACGTTGGAACTCAACCTTCTACATGCTTGAGCGTCTGTATGAGCAGTATACGGAACTCGATCAATATTTCCTTAAAGAGGGTGCAGAGGAGCTGAGGATGGGTGGGCCGCAATGGAACATAGTTGAAAGCCTGACACGCATGCTTCGTCCTTTGAGTTCTTCACGCGTGCAGTCAGCAAGGAGGACTCTAATTTGGGAAAAGCTATCCCATTGTTGTACATGCTGGAGGACCAACTGAAGGAGGTGTGTTCTGTGTTTAGAAAAGATAAAAACCAAGACTCTTTGCTTCTGGCCGAGCAATTATTAGAGCTCCTACAAGGGGATGAACGTCTTAAAAAGATCCACTCAGAACAGCATTACATTTGTGCTACTATTCTGGATCCACGCTACAAAAAGGCGCTGGCAGGCCAAGCATTCTTTCCTTTTGATGATGAACATGTTCTAAAGTACAAACGTTGGCTAGCCTTGTCAGCCAAGAAGTTTGAAACAGAACGGCTGGAAATTGAAGGAAATGGCAGTACATCAGCAGGCCATCCCCAGTCAAAACAATCCACTTCTGCACCTGTGGCTGTGGCACAAGTGACCTCTCAGCCGTTAAAGACACCGGCAACCGGATCATCTGCACGAAAGACAACAGAAACATTGGAGGCTGAAGAGGATTGGCTAGCTCTGCGTGGGTTTGGTTCTCAAAAGGTCAGAGGCACAGCAAGAGCTAAGCAAAGTGGAGGAACCTTGGATGAGGACCTTGAGTCGATGGTGAAGGACTATCTGAATGACTCAACAGAGGTCTATGTTAATTCTGACCCATTGGCGTATTGGCATGGGAAAAAAGAATTGTGGCCACAGCTCACCAACCTGGCTTTAAACTACTTGTCTTGCCCACTCGCAAGCGTGTCTTCTGAACGGGTTTTCAGTGCGGCTGGTGGGATTGTAACTCCCAAACGGAGCCGCCTCTCGCCCAAAAATGTGGAGAGGTTAACAATGATCAAGATGAATCAGTACCTCATACCACCAGATTTCAGAGTACGAGAGAGCGTGCCGAATGAAGAGGTGGCCAGCAACATAGATGAGGGAATTTCTACTCTGTCAGGTGGCACTGAGCTCTCCCTGTCTGAATTTGCAGAGTATGATGACGAAGCCTTATTCTTATTCCTGGACTGTGATACCGACTTCGAGCCCTGAAAATGAGACAACGAATCAATAACTTTCTTTTTCATCCTTATTCACTTTTATTCCTGTGTGTCTGTCTTTCTTTGTTGTGCACAGTTAATATAATTCAAACTTTAATCAGATAATCACAAAAACAAGCCCATCAGCAGAACTGTCTTCACTTGTTTGCTAATTTATTTGAAGGTGCCGCAGTCTGCATTCCTCAGGTTCACAAGTTCAGAAGAACATGCTCCTCTATCCTCCTCCTCCAGACTCCTATTTCCATCAAAGCAGAGGGCTGGTTTACGCCCAATGAAGAAAGACTCAGCACTTGTGGGGGTGTTGTTCTACCTCTTTGCAGGTGAGTTGACGGGTCTGGGGCCATTGCTGGGAAGCACTAAAAGTGGTTTGGACCAAATCCGAGGCGGAATTTTTTTTGTGTTTTTGATGACTTGCTTGCCTTTGAGGTGCTCTTAGGGGGGGTTCCGTCTGTTTGTGGGTGAGTTTCGTGGTCTGGGAGCATTGCTGGGACACTCTAATCTTGATTGCATTTGCTTTTCAGGAAATCCGTCGTGCCAACCCCGACTTATGGCCTAGCTACGCAGCGCGTTTGGACCGAAGGCCCAGAAATATTGCAAGTATGAGATTTTGCTTTTGGCCTGTTTGGGGGTGTTATGCTTCTTGGCGGGTGGGTTGCCGGGTCTTGGGGCATTCCTGGGAAGGTCTAATACCGGGTAGAAGTGGTTGGGACAAAATCCAGGCCGATTTTTTTTTTGGGCTATTTCTGACATTTTGCTCTATGTAGCGTTTTCGGGGGCCTGTTTGGGGGGCTTCCTGGTGTTTGTGGGTGAGTTTCGTGGTCTGGGAGCACTGCTGGGACACTCTAATCTTGATTGCATTTGCTTTTCAGGAAATCCGTCGTGCCAACCCCGACGTATGCCCTAGCTACGCAGCGCGTTTGGACCGAAGGCCCAGAAATATTGCAAGTATGAGATTTTGCTTTTGGCCTGTTTGGGGGTGTTATGCTTCTTGGCGGGTGGGTTGCCGGGTCTTGGGGCATTCCTGGGAAGGTCTAATACCGGGTAGAAGTGGTTGGGACAATATCCAGGCCGATTTTTTTTTTTGGCTATTTCTGACATTTTGCTCTATGTAGCGTTTTCGGGGGCCTGTTTGGGGGGCTTCCTGGTGTTTGTGGGTGAGTTTCGTGGTCTGGGAGCACTGCTGGCTATATATACTTTACTTTGCAAGAGGTTTGAAGCAAATCCATGGTGGCAGAGGGGACTTAGGGCCTAGCTGCAGAGCGCGCGCTGAATGATTTGGGAAATTTGTGAAAAATTGACTAAGTCCCCATTTTTGTACTTTTGCTCTTTGGCTGTTTGGGGGTCTTCTACTCGTTTTCTCCTGGGTTGACGGCTCTGGGGCCATTGCTGGGAAGCTCTAATACCGGATAAAAGTGTTTTGGAACAAATCCCAGGCGGAATTTTTTTTGTGTTTTTGATGACTTGCTTGCCTTTGAGGTGCTCTTACGGGGGGTTCCGTCTGTTTGTGGGTGAGTTTCGTGGTCTGGGAGCATTGCTGGGACACTCTAATCTTGATTGCATTTGCTTTTCAGGAAATCCGTCGTGCCAACCCCGACTTATGGCCTAGCTACGCAGCGCGTTTGGACCGAAGGCCCAGAAATATTGCAAGTATGAGATTTTGCTTTTGGCCTGTTTGGGGGTGTTATGCTTCTTGGCGGGTGGGTTGCCGGGTCTTGGGGCATTCCTGGGAAGGTCTAATACCGGGTAGAAGTGGTTGGGACAAAATCCAGGCCGATTTTTTTTTGGCTATTTCTGACATTTTGCTCTATGTAGCGTTTTCGGGGGCCTGTTTGGGGGGCTTCCTGGTGTTTGTGGGTGAGTTTCGGGGTCTGGGAGCACTGCTGGGACACTCTAATCTTGATTGCATTTGCTTTTCAGGAAATCCGTCGTGCCAACCCCGACTTATGGCCTAGCTACGCAGCGCGTTTGGACCGAAGGCCCAGAAATATTGCAAGTATGAGATTTTGCTTTTGGCCTGTTTGGGGGTGTTATGCTTCTTGGCGGGTGGGAAAACAGCAGAAAACATTTTGGATGTCTTTAACACAAAGGTCCTTAACTGTCTGTCCCCACTAAAACGCAAGGTTGGTTATGTTTCCACGGACAATGGCTCCAATATAGTTAAGGCCATGAGGGACGGTTACTATTTCAGAGTGCCGTGTTTGGCGCACTGTATAAACCTGGTTGTCCAAAAATTCTTGGGTAATAAAGGCAGTGCAGCGTACGGTGTATTGGACACCTGCCGAAAAATGTGCAAGCATTTCAGCCATTCTTTTAAGGCCCGGAAGCAGCTGAGGAGCCTGCTATATCAACATCAAATGCCAGTGAAAGCACTCATCCAGGAGGTGGTAACACGTTGGAACTCAACCTTCTACATGCTTGAGCGTCTGTATGAGCAGTATACGGAACTCGATCAATATTTCCTTAAAGAGGGTGCAGAGGAGCTGAGGATGGGTGGGCCGCAATGGAACATAGTTGAAAGCCTGACACGCATGCTTCGTCCTTTGAGTTCTTCACGCGTGCAGTCAGCAAGGAGGACTCTAATTTGGGAAAAGCTATCCCATTGTTGTACATGCTGGAGGACCAACTGAAGGAGGTGTGTTCTGTGTTTAGAAAAGATAAAAACCAAGACTCTTTGCTTCTGGCCGAGCAATTATTAGAGCTCCTACAAGGGGATGAACGTCTTAAAAAGATCCACTCAGAACAGCATTACATTTGTGCTACTATTCTGGATCCACGCTACAAAAAGGCGCTGGCAGGCCAAGCATTCTTTCCTTTTGATGATGAACATGTTCTAAAGTACAAACGTTGGCTAGCCTTGTCAGCCAAGAAGTTTGAAACAGAACGGCTGGAAATTGAAGGAAATGGCAGTACATCAGCAGGCCATCCCCAGTCAAAACAATCCACTTCTGCACCTGTGGCTGTGGCACAAGTGACCTCTCAGCCGTTAAAGACACCGGCAACCGGATCATCTGCACGAAAGACAACAGAAACATTGGAGGCTGAAGAGGATTGGCTAGCTCTGCGTGGGTTTGGTTCTCAAAAGGTCAGAGGCACAGCAAGAGCTAAGCAAAGTGGAGGAACCTTGGATGAGGACCTTGAGTCGATGGTGAAGGACTATCTGAATGACTCAACAGAGGTCTATGTTAATTCTGACCCATTGGCGTATTGGCATGGGAAAAAAGAATTGTGGCCACAGCTCACCAACCTGGCTTTAAACTACTTGTCTTGCCCACTCGCAAGCGTGTCTTCTGAACGGGTTTTCAGTGCGGCTGGTGGGATTGTAACTCCCAAACGGAGCCGCCTCTCGCCCAAAAATGTGGAGAGGTTAACAATGATCAAGATGAATCAGCACCTCATACCACCAGATTTCAGAGTACGAGAGAGCGTGCCGAATGAAGAGGTGGCCAGCAACATAGATGAGGGAATTTCTACTCTGTCAGGTGGCACTGAGCTCTCCCTGTCTGAATTTGCAGAGTATGATGACGAAGCCTTATTCTTATTCCTGGACTGTGATACCGACTTCGAGCCCTGAAAATGAGACAACGAATCAATAACTTTCTTTTTCATCCTTATTCACTTTTATTCCTGTGTGTCTGTCTTTCTTTGTTGTGCACAGTTAATATAATTCAAACTTTAATCAGATAATCACAAAAACAAGCCCATCAGCAGAACTGTCTTCACTTGTTTGCTAATTTATTTGAAGGTGCCGCAGTCTGCATTCCTCAGGTTCACAAGTTCAGAAGAACATGCTCCTCTATCCTCCTCCTCCAGACTCCTATTTCCATCAAAGCAGAGGGCTGGTTTACGCCCAATGAAGAAAGACTCAGCACTTGTGGGGGTGTTGTTCTACCTCTTTGCAGGTGAGTTGACGGGTCTGGGGCCATTGCTGGGAAGCACTAAAAGTGGTTTGGACCAAATCCGAGGCGGAATTTTTTTTGTGTTTTTGATGACTTGCTTGCCTTTGAGGTGCTCTTAGGGGGGGTTCCGTCTGTTTGTGGGTGAGTTTCGTGGTCTGGGAGCATTGCTGGGACACTCTAATCTTGATTGCATTTGCTTTTCAGGAAATCCGTCGTGCCAACCCCGACTTATGGCCTAGCTACGCAGCGCGTTTGGACCGAAGGCCCAGAAATATTGCAAGTATGAGATTTTGCTTTTGGCCTGTTTGGGGGTGTTATGCTTCTTGGCGGGTGGGTTGCCGGGTCTTGGGGCATTCCTGGGAAGGTCTAATACCGGGTAGAAGTGGTTGGGACAAAATCCAGGCCGATTTTTTTTTTGGGCTATTTCTGACATTTTGCTCTATGTAGCGTTTTTGGGGGCCTGTTTGGGGGGCTTCCTGGTGTTTGTGGGTGAGTTTCGTGGTCTGGGAGCACTGCTGGGACACTCTAATCTTGATTGCATTTGCTTTTCAGGAAATCCGTCGTGCCAACCCCGACGTATGCCCTAGCTACGCAGCGCGTTTGGACCGAAGGCCCAGAAATATTGCAAGTATGAGATTTTGCTTTTGGCCTGTTTGGGGGTGTTATGCTTCTTGGCGGGTGGGTTGCCGGGTCTTGGGGCATTCCTGGGAAGGTCTAATACCGGGTAGAAGTGGTTGGGACAATATCCAGGCCGATTTTTTTTTTTGGCTATTTCTGACATTTTGCTCTATGTAGCGTTTTCGGGGGCCTGTTTGGGGGGCTTCCTGGTGTTTGTGGGTGAGTTTCGTGGTCTGGGAGCACTGCTGGCTATATATACTTTACTTTGCAAGAGGTTTGAAGCAAATCCATGGTGGCAGAGGGGACTTAGGGCCTAGCTGCCGAGCGCGCGCTGAATGATTTGGGAAATTTGTGAAAAATTGACTAAGTCCCCATTTTTGTACTTTTGCTCTTTGGCTGTTTGGGGGTCTTCTACTCGTTTTCTCCTGGGTTGACGGCTCTGGGGCCATTGCTGGGAAGCTCTAATACCGGATAAAAGTGTTTTGGAACAAATCCCAGGCGGAATTTTTTTTGTGTTTTTGATGACTTGCTTGCCTTTGAGGTGCTCTTACGGGGGGTTCCGTCTGTTTGTGGGTGAGTTTCGTGGTCTGGGAGCATTGCTGGGACACTCTAATCTTGATTGCATTTGCTTTTCAGGAAATCCGTCGTGCCAACCCCGACTTATGGCCTAGCTACGCAGCGCGTTTGGACCGAAGGCCCAGAAATATTGCAAGTATGAGATTTTGCTTTTGGCCTGTTTGGGGGTGTTATGCTTCTTGGCGGGTGGGTTGCCGGGTCTTGGGGCATTCCTGGGAAGGTCTAATACCGGGTAGAAGTGGTTGGGACAAAATTCAGGCCGATTTTTTTTTGGCTATTTCTGACATTTTGCTCTATGTAGCGTTTTCGGGGGCCTGTTTGGGGGGCTTCCTGGTGTTTGTGGGTGAGTTTCGGGGTCTGGGAGCACTGCTGGGACACTCTAATCTTGATTGCATTTGCTTTTCAGGAAATCCGTCGTGCCAACCCCGACTTATGGCCTAGCTACGCAGCGCGTTTGGACCGAAGGCCCAGAAATATTGCAAGTATGAGATTTTGCTTTTGGCCTGTTTGGGGGTGTTATGCTTCTTGGCGGGTGGGAAAACAGCAGAAAACATTTTGGATGTCTTTAACACAAAGGTCCTTAACTGTCTGTCCCCACTAAAACGCAAGGTTGGTTATGTTTCCACGGACAATGGCTCCAATATAGTTAAGGCCATGAGGGACGGTTACTATTTCAGAGTGCCGTGTTTGGCGCACTGTATAAACCTGGTTGTCCAAAAATTCTTGGGTAATAAAGGCAGTGCAGCGTACGGTGTATTGGACACCTGCCGAAAAATGTGCAAGCATTTCAGCCATTCTTTTAAGGCCCGGAAGCAGCTGAGGAGCCTGCTATATCAACATCAAATGCCAGTGAAAGCACTCATGCAGGAGGTGGTAACACGTTGGAACTCAACCTTCTACATGCTTGAGCGTCTGTATGAGCAGTATACGGAACTCGATCAATATTTCCTTAAAGAGGGTGCAGAGGAGCTGAGGATGGGTGGGCCGCAATGGAACATAGTTGAAAGCCTGACACGCATGCTTCGTCCTTTTGAGTTCTTCACGCGTGCAGTCAGCAAGGAGGACTCTAATTTGGGAAAAGCTATCCCATTGTTGTACATGCTGGAGGACCAACTGAAGGAGGTGTGTTCTGTGTTTAGAAAAGATAAAAACCAAGACTCTTTGCTTCTGGCCGAGCAATTATTAGAGCTCCTACAAGGGGATGAACGTCTTAAAAAGATCCACTCAGAACAGCATTACATTTGTGCTACTATTCTGGATCCACGCTACAAAAAGGCGCTGGCAGGCCAAGCATTCTTTCCTTTTGATGATGAACATGTTCTAAAGTACAAACGTTGGCTAGCCTTGTCAGCCAAGAAGTTTGAAACAGAACGGCTGGAAATTGAAGGAAATGGCAGTACATCAGCAGGCCATCCCCAGTCAAAACAATCCACTTCTGCACCTGTGGCTGTGGCACAAGTGACCTCTCAGCCGTTAAAGACACCGGCAACCGGATCATCTGCACGAAAGACAACAGAAACATTGGAGGCTGAAGAGGATTGGCTAGCTCTGCGTGGGTTTGGTTCTCAAAAGGTCAGAGGCACAGCAAGAGCTAAGCAAAGTGGAGGAACCTTGGATGAGGACCTTGAGTCGATGGTGAAGGACTATCTGAATGACTCAACAGAGGTCTATGTTAATTCTGACCCATTGGCGTATTGGCATGGGAAAAAAGAATTGTGGCCACAGCTCACCAACCTGGCTTTAAACTACTTGTCTTGCCCACTCGCAAGCGTGTCTTCTGAACGGGTTTTCAGTGCGGCTGGTGGGATTGTAACTCCCAAATGGAGCCGCCTCTCGCCCAAAAATGTGGAGAGGTTAACAATGATCAAGATGAATCAGCACCTCATACCACCAGATTTCAGAGTACGAGAGAGCGTGCCGAATGAAGAGGTGGCCAGCAACATAGATGAGGGAATTTCTACTCTGTCAGGTGGCACTGAGCTCTCCCTGTCTGAATTTGCAGAGTATGATGACGAAGCCTTATTCTTATTCCTGGACTGTGATACCGACTTCGAGCCCTGAAAATGAGACAACGAATCAATAACTTTCTTTTTCATCCTTATTCACTTTTATTCCTGTGTGTCTGTCTTTCTTTGTTGTGCACAGTTAATATAATTCAAACTTTAATCAGATAATCACAAAAACAAGCCCATCAGCAGAACTGTCTTCACTTGTTTGCTAATTTATTTGAAGGTGCCGCAGTCTGCATTCCTCAGGTTCACAAGTTCAGAAGAACATGCTCCTCTATCCTCCTCCTCCAGACTCCTATTTCCATCAAAGCAGAGGGCTGGTTTACGCCCAATGAAGAAAGACTCAGCACTTGTGGGGGTGTTGTTCTACCTCTTTGCAGGTGAGTTGACGGGTCTGGGGCCATTGCTGGGAAGCACTAAAAGTGGTTTGGACCAAATCCGAGGCGGAATTTTTTTTGTGTTTTTGATGACTTGCTTGCCTTTGAGGTGCTCTTAGGGGGGGTTCCGTCTGTTTGTGGGTGAGTTTCGTGGTCTGGGAGCATTGCTGGGACACTCTAATCTTGATTGCATTTGCTTTTCAGGAAATCCGTCGTGCCAACCCCGACTTATGGCCTAGCTACGCAGCGCGTTTGGACCGAAGGCCCAGAAATATTGCAAGTATGAGATTTTGCTTTTGGCCTGTTTGGGGGTGTTATGCTTCTTGGCGGGTGGGTTGCCGGGTCTTGGTGCATTCCTGGGAAGGTCTAATACCGGGTAGAAGTGGTTGGGACAAAATCCAGGCCGATTTTTTTTTTTGGCTATTTCTGACATTTTGCTCTATGTAGCGTTTTCGGGGGCCTGTTTGGGGGGCTTCCTGGTGTTTGTGGGTGAGTTTCGTGGTCTGGGAGCACTGCTGGGACACTCTAATCTTGATTGCATTTGCTTTTCAGGAAATCCGTCGTGCCAACCCCGACTTATGCCCTAGCTACGCAGCGCGTTTGGACCGAAGGCCCAGAAATATTGCAAGTATGAGATTTTGCTTTTGGCCTGTTTGGGGGTGTTATGCTTCTTGGCGGGTGGGTTGCCGGGTCTTGGGGCATTCCTGGGAAGGTCTAATACCGGGTAGAAGTGGTTGGGACAAAATCCAGGCCGATTTTTTTTTTTGGCTATTTCTGACATTTTGCTCTATGTAGCGTTTTCGGGGGCCTGTTTGGGGGGCTTCCTGGTGTTTGTGGGTGAGTTTCGTGGTCTGGGAGCACTGCTGGCTATATATACTTTACTTTGCAAGAGGTTTGAAGCAAATCCATGGTGGCAGAGGGGACTTAGGGCCTAGCTGCAGAGCGCGCGCTGAATGATTTGGGAAATTTGTGAAAAATTGACTAAGTCCCCATTTTTGTACTTTTGCTCTTTGGCTGTTTGGGGGTCTTCTACTCGTTTTCTCCTGGGTTGACGGCTCTGGGACCATTGCTGGGAAGCTCTAATACCGGATAAAAGTGTTTTGGAACAAATCCCAGGCGGAATTTTTTTTGTGTTTTTGATGACTTGCTTGCCTTTGAGGTGCTCTTACGGGGGGTTCCGTCTGTTTGTGGGTGAGTTTCGTGGTCTGGGAGCATTGCTGGGACACTCTAATCTTGATTGCATTTGCTTTTCAGGAAATCCGTCGTGCCAACCCCGACTTATGGCCTAGCTACGCAGCGCGTTTAGACCGAAGGCCCAGAAATATTGCAAGTATGAGATTTTGCTTTTGGCCTGTTTGGGGGTGTTATGCTTCTTGGCGGGTGGGTTGCCGGGTCTTGGGGCATTCCTGGGAAGGTCTAATACCGGGTAGAAGTGGTTGGGACAAAATCCAGGCCGATTTTTTTTTGGCTATTTCTGACATTTTGCTCTATGTAGCGTTTTCGGGGGCCTGTTTGGGGGGCTTCCTGGTGTTTGTGGGTGAGTTTCGGGGTCTGGGAGCACTGCTGGGACACTCTAATCTTGATTGCATTTGCTTTTCAGGAAATCCGTCGTGCCAACCCCGACTTATGGCCTAGCTACGCAGCGCGTTTGGACCGAAGGCCCAGAAATATTGCAAGTATGAGATTTTGCTTTTGGCCTGTTTGGGGGTGTTATGCTTCTTGGCGGGTGGGTTGCCGGGTCTTGGGGCATTCCTGGGAAGGTCTAATACCGGGTAGAAGTGGTTGGGACAAAATCCAGGCCGATTTTTTTTTTTGGCTATTTCTGACATTTTGCTCTATGTAGCGTTTTCGGGGGCCTGTTTGGGGGGCTTCCTGGTGTTTGTGGGTGAGTTTCGTGGTCTGGGAGCACTGCTGGCTATACATACTTTACTTTGCAAGAGGTTTGAAGCAAATCCATGGTGGCAGAGGGGACTTAGGGCCTAGCTGAAGAGCGCGCGCTGAATGATTTGGGAAATTTGTGAAAAATTGACTAAGTCCCCATTTTTGTACTTTTGCTCTTTGGCTGTTTGGGGGTCTTCTACTCGTTTTCTCCTGGGTTGACGGCTCTGGGGCCATTGCTGGGAAGCTCTAATACCGGATAAAAGTGTTTTGGAACAAATCCCAGGCGGAATTTTTTTTGTGTTTTTGATGACTTGCTTGCCTTTGAGGTGCTCTTACGGGGGTTCCGTCTGTTTGTGGGTGAGTTTCGTGGTCTGGGAGCATTGCTGGGACACTCTAATCTTGATTGCATTTGCTTTTCAGGAAATCCGTCGTGCCAACCCCGACTTATGGCCTAGCTACGCAGCGCGTTTGGACCGAAGGCCCAGAAATATTGCAAGTATGAGATTTTGCTTTTGGCCTGTTTGGGGGTGTTATGCTTCTTGGCGGGTGGGTTGCCGGGTCTTGGGGCATTCCTGGGAAGGTCTAATACCGGGTAGAAGTGGTTGGGACAAAATCCAGGCCGATTTTTTTTTGGCTATTTCTGACATTTTGCTCTATGTAGCGTTTTCGGGGGCCTGTTTGGGGGGCTTCCTGGTGTTTGTGGGTGAGTTTCGTGGTCTGGGAGCACTGCTGGGACACTCTAATCTTGATTGCATTTGCTTTTCAGGAAATCCGTCGTGCCAACCCCGACTTATGGCCTAGCTACGCAGCGCGTTTGGACCGAAGGCCCAGAAATATTGCAAGTATGAGATTTTGCTTTTGGCCTGTTTGGGGGTGTTATGCTTCTTGGCGGGTGGGTTGCCGGGTCTTGGGGCATTCCTGGGAAGGTCTAATACCGGGTAGAAGTGGTTGGGACAAAATCCAGGCCGATTTTTTTTTGGCTATTTCTGACATTTTGCTCTATGTAGCGTTTTCGGGGGCCTGTTTGGGGGGCTTCCTGGTGTTTGTGGGTGAGTTTCGTGGTCTGGGAGCACTGCTGGCTATACATACTTTACTTTGCAAGAGGTTTGAAGCAAATCCATGGTGGCAGAGGGGACTTAGGGCCTAGCTGAAGAGCGCGCGCTGAATGATTTGGGAAATTTGTGAAAAATTGACTAAGTCCCCATTTTTGTACTTTTGCTCTTTGGCTGTTTGGGGGTCTTCTACTCGTTTTCTCCTGGGTTGACGGCTCTGGGGCCATTGCTGGGAAGCTCTAATACCGGATAAAAGTGTTTTGGAACAAATCCCAGGCGGAATTTTTTTTGTGTTTTTGATGACTTGCTTGCCTTTGAGGTGCTCTTACGGGGGTTCCGTCTGTTTGTGGGTGAGTTTCGTGGTCTGGGAGCATTGCTGGGACACTCTAATCTTGATTGCATTTGCTTTTCAGGAAATCCGTCGTGCCAACCCCGACTTATGGCCTAGCTACGCAGCGCGTTTGGACCGAAGGCCCAGAAATATTGCAAGTATGAGATTTTGCTTTTGGCCTGTTTGGGGGTGTTATGCTTCTTGGCGGGTGGGTTGCCGGGTCTTGGGGCATTCCTGGGAAGGTCTAATACCGGGTAGAAGTGGTTGGGACAAAATCCAGGCCGATTTTTTTTTGGCTATTTCTGACATTTTGCTCTATGTAGCGTTTTCGGGGGCCTGTTTGGGGGGCTTCCTGGTGTTTGTGGGTGAGTTTCGTGGTCTGGGAGCACTGCTGGGACACTCTAATCTTGATTGCATTTGCTTTTCAGGAAATCCGTCGTGCCAACCCCGACTTATGGCCTAGCTACGCAGCGCGTTTGGACCGAAGGCCCAGAAATATTGCAAGTATGAGATTTTGCTTTTGGCCTGTTTGGGGGTGTTATGCTTCTTGGCGGGTGGGTTGCCGGGTCTTGGGGCATTCCTGGGAAGGTCTAATACCGGGTAGAAGTGGTTGGGACAAAATCCAGGCCGATTTTTTTTTTTGGCTATTTCTGACATTTTGCTCTATGTAGCGTTTTCGGGGGCCTGTTTGGGGGGCTTCCTGGTGTTTGTGGGTGAGTTTCGTGGTCTGGGAGCACTGCTGGCTATATATACTTTACTTTGCAAGAGGTTTGAAGCAAATCCATGGTGGCAGAGGGGACTTAGGGCCTAGCTGCAGAGCGCGCGCTGAATGATTTGGGAAATTTGTGAAAAATTGACTAAGTCCCCATTTTTGTACTTTTGCTCTTTGGCTGTTTGGGGGTCTTCTACTCGTTTTCTCCTGGGTTGACGGCTCTGGGGCCATTGCTGGGAAGCTCTAATACCGGATAAAAGTGTTTTGGACCAAATCCCAGGCGGAATTTTTTTTGTGTTTTTGATGACTTGCTTGCCTTTGAGGTGCTCTTACGGGGGGTTCCGTCTGTTTGTGGGTGAGTTTCGTGGTCTGGGAGCATTGCTGGGACACTCTAATCTTGATTGCATTTGCTTTTCAGGAAATCCGTCGTGCCAACCCCGACTTATGGCCTAGCTACGCAGCGCGTTTGGACCGAAGGCCCAGAAATATTGCAAGTATGAGATTTTGCTTTTGGCCTGTTTGGGGGTGTTATGCTTCTTGGCGGGTGGGTTGCCGGGTCTTGGGGCATTCCTGGGAAGGTCTAATACCGGGTAGAAGTGGTTGGGACAAAATCCAGGCCGATTTTTTTTTGGCTATTTCTGAAATTTTGCTCTATGTAGCGTTTTCGGGGGCCTGTTTGGGGGGCTTCCTGGTGTTTGTGGGTGAGTTTCGTGGTCTGGGAGCACTGCTGGGACACTCTAATCTTGATTGCATTTGCTTTTCAGGAAATCCGTCGTGCCAACCCCGACTTATGGCCTAGCTACGCAGCGCGTTTGGACCGAAGGCCCAGAAATATTGCAAGTATGAGATTTTGCTTTTGGCCTGTTTGGGGGTGTTATGCTTCTTGGCGGGTGGGTTGCCGGGTCTTGGGGCATTCCTGGGAAGGTCTAATACCGGGTAGAAGTGGTTGGGACAAAATCCAGGCCGATTGTTTTTTTTGGCTATTTCTGACATTTTGCTCTATGTAGCGTTTTCGGGGGCCTGTTTGGGGGGCTTCCTGGTGTTTGTGGGTGAGTTTCGTGGTCTGGGAGCACTGCTGGGACACTCTAATCTTGATTGCATTTGCTTTTCAGGAAATCCGTCGTGCCAACCCCGACTTATGGCCTAGCTACGCAGCGCGTTTGGACCGAAGGCCCAGAAATATTGCAAGTATGAGATTTTGCTTTTGGCCTGTTTGGGGGTGTTATGCTTCTTGGCGGGTGGGTTGTGCCGGGTCTTGGGGCATTCCTGGGAAGGTCTAATACCGGGTAGAAGTGGTTGGGACAAAATCCGCGCGGAAAAGCCTTTAGTTTTGGCACTTTTTGTAACTTAGGGTTCGTTAGGGTTAGCCCTAGCAGCAGGATTGCATGTGTTTCGGGGTGTTCTAGATTTTTCCAACTGAGTTCTGGGGTCTTAGAGCACTCGTGAGAATGTGTAATTTTGGTTGCAAGTCATTTGAAGAAAATCCATGGTGGGAAAGGGGGGATTTGGCATAGTTAAAGAAAGCCTTTGCCACTATTCTTAACTTAGGGTTCGTTAGGGTTAGCAGTATTTCTATTTCATGTGTTTGAGTGGGGGGGATTTCGAGTCTTGGAGCGATGCTGGCTATGGCTACTTTTGCTTGGTTGCTTGCAAGTGGTTTGACTGCAATCCACGGTGGGTAATGGGTAATTAGGAAGGGGGTACTTCGGCCTACTTTTACTTTCAAAGTAAGTTTTGTCACCAGTTTTCTGCTAGGCCTCGTTTTTTGAGATTTGATTGGGGGTCTTCTACATTTTTGCGACTGGCTTTAGTAAGGGTCTGGGTGGGAGCACTGCTAGGAAGATCTAATTTTGTTCTAAAACACAGTTTACAGTACACCTAGCTTGAGGGGCAAGATCCGCTACATTAATTTGCCCATACTTATTTATCCTTCAAAAGGTGACTCAGAGTACGCACTTTCAAAAATATTGTACTGTCTACTAGGAAAATCAAATTGTGACTTTTTGCACTCCACAGCCTACATACCTTATATTTATTTATCAGTGGTGTTGTAATATTATATCACTTCCTGTTTTTCGTTGAATAATTACAGGCCGGGTTTCAGTCTCTGCAATGGGGAAAAAAGGATGGAGTCAGGCTTCACAGTAGCGAGCCACAATTCAGCATCAGGCAGGCAGTGGACAGGGTGTCTTCTGGTGACCAACATCGATGGACGAGGCGTCGGCTGCAATGGAGGAGTGCCGCTAATAGGAGGATTTTTTTTCTGCAGGCAACTTACTTACCACTTCCAACAGGACCACTACAACCACATAGATACAGTATCCCTTGCCTTTTTCTCTGACTGTGACTGCATTTCTTGGCTCTCTCTCGGCTTCTACATTGATCCCTTAACACATCACTTAGTCCACTCCACTATCACATCTGCACCACACATAGTCATTTGTAAGTGCTCCTACGTAATTCGCAAGTCGCAGCACGCCCCAGGCCGTAGAGGACTGGGATGGCCCCAATGATGAAGCATGTCACCAAGGGGCAACCCTGGTGAGTGAGGGGACACCTAGAAAAAAAGCAATTTCTCCTTTTCTATCTACTATACCTTCCAGACCAACCCCACTGAGTGTTGTTGTGAATGGATTTATAGTGACCAGCAAGGCTCTCGGGTATCTGGCTACAGAGACCTTATGTTGAATATCGTTATCAATAATTTACACATAGGCCCTTTACTGTTCCATTCTTTCTTCCACAGTTGTCGAATGTACTACTTACTTTTCACTGACATGCATGCAGTAGTGCATGCACTTTCAAAGATTGATGGATAGGTTTGTACCCAAAGAATTGTTTATGTTCAATTGTTTGTCTATGCTGTGCTTTTTTTTACAGGGTGTCTTCTGGTGACCAACATCGATGGACGAAGCGTCGGCTGCAATGGAGGAGTGCCGCTAATAGGAGGATTTTTTTTCTGCAGGCAACTTACTTACCACTTCCAACAGGACCACTACAACCACATAGATACAGTATCCCTTGCCTTTTTCTCTGACTGTGACTGCATTTCTTGGCTCTCTCTAGGCTTCTAAATTGATCCCTTAACACATCACTTAGTCCACTCCACTATCACATCTGCACCACACATAGTCATTTGTAAGTGCTCCTACGTAATTCGCAAGTCGCAGCACGCCCCAGGCCGTAGAGGACTGGGATGGCCCCAATGATGAAGCATGTCACCAAGGGGCAACCCTGGTGAGTGAGGGGACACCTAGAAAAAAAGCAATTTCTCCTTTTCTATCTACTATACCTTCTGTCAGGTTACGCAGCCCCTAAGCGCCTACCGTACTATGAAACTACATTTCCCATGAGTAGGCGGGAGACTTGCAGGAAGTTTATCTGGGGAACAGACGCGCTTCCTGTTGCGCGTTATTCTGGTTTCTGTTCTGCACCGGCATGAGAGCGGACGCTCTGCATGCTTTTCTATCGTGTCTCCTGTGGACTATCACCTTCCCCGGTTCCCCCCCCCCCTGAGGCTCAGTGGGGAGCGCTTCCGTGTTCTGTCCTTGGCGGTAGACGGACTTCACGCGTCTTCAGGTAAAGCCGCTCTAAACTCTTCGGCCGCCGGTGCGGTCAGCTGATTACTGCCTGAACGGATTGTTAAGGGAGGTTCTGTGACTGTTTTCTAACAGAATTCTACCTTTGATGAATTCCTGTTTGGTTGAATTGTGTGTGGCGGAGCACAGTGGCGGTCTATACCACGTGTTAGCGTTCACATCGGGGATCGTTTTTGTACTATTAAAACGGAGCGCGGTAGTAAGGACAACTACGCGTCTCCGTTGTATAACTGTGTATTTCAAAGGACCTCCATAACTGGGCATGTAGTGAGGTAACTACAGGCTACCCCAGTTCTCTTTGTGTAGTGCACCGTGGGGTGTGTTGTTGGCAGAATTCAGTGGTGGTCGCAACTACGTTTTTCTGTTTGACCTTCACCAAAGATTCTCTACTGGGTCATTACTTAGAGAGCGCAGTGTTGTAGTTCTTGCTTCCTACACACTACCGTTTCCCTCTTCCTTTTTGTTGGACCATACATCTTTGCTTTGACTATTTGGAACCCCCTTTGTACATTGAGTCCTCTACCAAGTTTGTGGTATGTTGTGAGTAGTGGGTTTGATGTCTTAGTATAACGCGAGTGTGTTTGGTGCGACAGGAGTGTGTTCGTTAACTATATGTTTATGTGTTTCTTAGGCCTTCCTCACAGATTGTGGCAGAAGGGCTATAGTATTTCCTATCCAAGGTCATGTTTTCTTGGTGCTCAGGTACTTGTCTACTTCCTTGGTTATTTAGTGAGACTATATGAGAGTACCCTTGTATGTTAGGACAGCACTTCACTGATGCCTGTCTTGTCTTCTGTTACAGGTATCCTTTCCCTGCTGACCCTACCTTTACCCATCCCACATTTTTTATTTTAGTTTGTTATTTTTCTCCCCCGCCTAATGGCTCGAACACCCTGTGTTTACACTTCTGGGTGTTGGTGACATTTGGAGGTGGAACCATATTTGCATCGACTGGATCACGGGGAGTAAACCTGACACCTTCCAGACCAACCCCATTGAGTGTTGTTGTGAATGGATTTATAGTGACCAGCAAGGCTCTCGGGTATCTGGCTACAGAGACCTTATGTTGAATATCGTTATCAATAATTCCACACAGGCCCTGTACTGTCGCATTCTTTCTTTCCACAGTTGTCGAATGTACTACTTACTTTTCACTGACATGCATGCAGTAGTGCATGCACTTTCAAAGATTGATGGATAGGTTTGTACCCAAAGATTTGTTTATGTTCACAATAGTTTGTCTATGCTGTGCTATTTTTTCTTGTCTCCCAAAACCTTTCCCAAAAACCCCCGTACCCATCCATTTTTCAAACCCTAACCCTCTTCCCCCGGGCTGTGTGGTTTTGATTGATGTGTGACTAAATTATTATTACAGCAATAAATCCACACACTTGCTGGGTGGGGAGGATAAGGTGATAGCAACAGGCTGGTGAAGAAATCCGAGGATATATTCTTACTCTGCTTGACAAAGAACCATTGCTAATGTGAAAGAACTTCAACCGAATTAGTAGTTATACTTTACCATTTGTTAGGCTACAATGTGGCACTGCTCTACTGTACTTCTGTCACCTGCTATATTGTCAGTTGTACCGTTGAATTGCTCAGGAGGACAAACCAGATTTCATTTTCTTTTTTTTCATAGGCATGCAACTGCCACTGTGTCACACCACTAGTACCACCGCTATGAGGAAATTTTATCCGACCAAGATTGCCAACGTTATTCGGTGTTTCCCGTGGAGCCAGCCCTGGGTCTAGCCCTACTTTCAAACACAAATTACAGGTAAGATAAGCGTTTGGTGGTTTGGGGGTATAATGGAGTATTAGTACGAGAGACGAGAGACTGAAGGTAGTACTACTAAAGCCCTAGGACTCTTGGATTCACTTCACTTAGTCTGTGAGAGGCACTTAGTGTTGAAAACATTTGGGCATTTACACTTAAAGGAAGAAAATGGAACTAAACTTTCAGGAAAACAGTCAACGTTAAACCCCCACCCACCAGGCAAGCAGTAAAAAACAGGTATGCTCAGATAAAGTTTGAAAAAGTATATTTATATCCCTAACAAAATAATCTCCCGCAAGACCCTCCCTAACCCCAACGATTGTCCTTCAAAAGTCCCCAAAAACCCAACTCCCAATTCCCACCCCCCAAAAGTCTCTAAAAAAGGGGCAAGGGACACTAGGGGTGGATGCTGTTAACTTTTTGGGCCAGGGCATCATGCTCCTCGCGGAGCAAGGCGAGCTCCTGCTGAAGGCGGGACACCATCAGGGTGGTGCGGCGCAGGCGTGCCTTCACTGCCTTGCAGGTGCAATGCCTGTGAGAGGCAGCTGTTGGCCTTGCTGCTCGGTGGTGGCGTTTGCCTTTGGCAGCCCGGCTCAGTCTGGGTGGACCACTGTGCTGGGTGGCAGCCCGTGGGGCCACGGAGGCCGATGCAGACGACGTTGTTGTAGTTGTCGACTGCACACTTTCCACGTCCTCCAGGGCCACCAGCCGCCGATATTCCGCAACAGTGGCCTCGATCCTCCGTTGACGGGCCGCTCTAGCCAGCTCCTTCCTCCTTGTCCGTTTGGAAGGAGAACCTATATGAAGAAAGAAAGACATAGTCTGTAACCAATGCTCTTTTAGATTAACTCAATCATTCAGCAGAAATTTGTGTTGCAGTACAACTAGCAACTTGCAAGCGCATTACATAACTATTGAGGCCAGTATCTATCTAACCTCACACTTCTTCATCCTTGCTCTAACATTAGTGGGAGTTTAAGGAACAAATTCTATGAGCACTGTGGACTTCCATTGGAGTCGACTATGAAAGTACACCAGTCTTATTCTTCTTCTTATCTCTTGTTTTGGAAAATTGGTACGTTATTTTCTGCAAGCCGGCATAATGCCAGCGCAG
Source organism: Lissotriton vulgaris (assembly GCF_964263255.1). NCBI lineage: Eukaryota > Metazoa > Chordata > Amphibia > Caudata > Salamandridae > Lissotriton > Lissotriton vulgaris. Next base: position 1,501,849,238 of record NC_141691.1, read on the forward strand.
TAAACTTGCACCCGAGAAAAAGAGACGCACGCCATGAGGAGTGACCTAGACTTGCGTTGCCGTTGCGTTACTGTACCCGTCCAGTACATGCAGGTGGTGAAGCTCTTACTTTTCTATTACGGGTGGCACTGAGAATACTCTGTTACAACTCAAGGGCTACTGCTTAATTAATTTAACTTTCACCCTACAGTGGAAATGAGTACTAGAAATGGAAAATTGAAGAAGATAAATAATCTGATTATCTATCACTTCACATGGGATGTTTTTGCTTATATATGGGATGACTTTAGGTGCTTTGCTTTTTATTGAGTGACCAGTGATACATCCACACATGAATGACTGAGTACTACTAAACTTATTAAGAGAGGTAGGGAGTGGCCACCATAATAACCGGATCTATGCAGTGCTTGCAATACAAACTACTGCTACTATTTATGGTAGTATTTGGACAAAATTAAAAGTTCTTTTCCTTGCCTTTCCTACACTGGAACGGACGTGCGGGTGCAGTGTTACATGCTCTTCAAAGTTACACTTAGTTCATCCACTGACCGTCTACTCTCTCTAGATCATGGGTACTCACAAACTTTCTCTCAGGGGCTACATTTACAGTGTAGTTTGGGGCCGAGGGCCGCAGTGGTGGGGGCGGAGTCAGAGGGGGCGGGGCTAAAGCAAAACGATAACTTGTGACCATGAGGTTGCACACAGGTCCCTGCAGCAGATGCCCTCATCCACTGAGCCACCAGACCCAGCATTTACATACATCTCTCTCCCTCCTGCTCTCCCTCCTGCCCTCCCTCCATCTCTCTCTCCCTCCTGCCCTCCCTCTCCCTCCCCCTCTGTCATCTCACTGTGTGTGTGTCTATCTGTGTCAGCCTTCAGCCCGGGTTGAGACCGCTTCCACAACGCGCACACACAGACAACAACACCAAAGTACTTAACAGGTCTTTAAAAGACCATTAACATATTATTGAGGCTTTGTTTGTTTTAGCGCCCCTGCTTCTCCACCCTGACAATCACTGCTTGCCCGGCCCCACAGAGCAGAGGCTTTGTTCTATTTCACCTCTTTGTGGCCTTGCATCTCCACTCTGCTCTGTGGGGGCCGGGGGAGCAGTGATTGTCAGAGTGGAGATGCAGGGGCGCTAACAGGTGAAATACAAAAAAGCCTCTGCTCTGTGGGGGCCGGGGGAGCAGTGATTGTCTGCAAGGTCTGCGCACCGCCAAGGAAGGCTTGCCGGGCCACCACCGGCCCGCGGGCCGTACTAGGAGTAGCCCTGCTCTAGATACACATATGCTATCTAAGAGTCAGATAGTAGCATGATCCAGGTATATGGACACATACAGTTTCTGTGTCACCCACCCAGGCTGTTGTCCTTCCACCCATCATTGCTTCATCATTCACCCAGCCATGCATCTCATATTCTTGCCTTCCCAGCTAGTCTTCAATCTCAATAAGTAAGGAATATATAAGAGCTTACCTCTGGCCGCCACCACCACCGTCTCAACTCTCACAGCCGCCGCCTCCTCCCCTGAAGAATCGCCCTCCGCCTCCGTGTCGAGCACCACCACCTCCACACTGGCCCCGCCACCAGATGTTCCACCTACAAAGTACATTTAAGAATGTTAGAATAAAGCACTCACTAGTCACTAGTATTTGGTCTAGGAATGAAGACATGTGAAAACAATGTAATTTGTGACTGTCTACGTTAAAGTTAAAAAAAATGTCCCTTTTTCCAGGGAAGGTTGTCTTGCTGCACTTTTTGGCACAACTGATGAAGGCTGTTTTTTTAACACGCACCATTTTTCTCCACACAGACAGAAGATGGACTTCTAACAACAAGATCAAGTTGAAACCAGGTGAGAGCTCGGCTCGACCACAAGAAATGTCTTCAATTAATCGTCAGCACTAACCACTTTTCCATTATCAGTTAAACGTTTAGTTTTATTATGACTTCATTTTAATAAATGTGTTTACTTTTAATAAAGCTTTTAAACTTAAATACAATCTGTGTTTTTTGGTCCAGACTAGAGTGACTGAGCGAAAGGTTTTGCAATTTTTGCAAGCATGAGTCCAGATAGAACACTTCAAAAGACATTATGGACAATCCCAGAGGACTGCACTAAGTTGATAGAGCTATTGCTGACTAGAATCATGGGAGTTTCGCCAACCGTGCAATCTTAGTTAGCTACACAGACAGACTAATAAGAATAATCTAGTAATACCACAGGGAGTCATAGTAGAGGCAGGATAAGAATTTAGATACAGTCTACAAGAAGAGCAAAGACAATTTTGAAAAAAGTCAAATGAGGAACGCTAGGAAAAATAGGTACTAGTCTAAAATGAAAACTTACTGGGGCCAGCAGAGGAGCCCTCGCCTGCCCGATCCTGGCCCTGTTGATGAACAGCATCCGCCGCCTGCTGCTCCTGTGTCCTCCTCTCGCCCCTGGGGGGAGCTGACGTACAACATGAAAGAAAGAACAGAAAACATGGATGATTGTTGCTTGTCAATGTCAACCAAATCAAACATTTCAAAAGAACAATAACAAAATATTTCCGCGAAATTATATTGATTATGGTTACTTTTCATTTATTTGCGGACCTGTGACTTCGAAAGTCACGTAACTCACTAAACAAAGTACTGAAACGTTCACCTAGGACTGGCAGGCAGCAGTCCGCAGGCAAGACGCAAAGTGACAGACAAACTCCATTGTGATTTCAGTCAGATCAGTGACAACACTAACAGTTGCCTGCTACATTACCAGTCATTTAAATAGTCAAACTATCAATCCACCGCCACTATTTTTCTTATTGTCAGGGGTACAAAGGAAGGGGCAGATTTAAGCCCTTGCGGCTCTTTTGCGCCGTTCTTGCGTGACTTTTGTGACGCAGCAGCTAAACAAAAAAGGGCGCCATGGTGCGGCGTATAATATTATAACAACGTGACGCATTTGGGAGATGCATCCCGTTATAAAGCCCTGCACCATCAGGGGGCGTTCCGGCGCAAGGGAGGGCATTCCTGTGCTGGAACACATCCTAATAGTGGCTGAGGGAAATCTACAAAATATCAATCAGTCACCTTTAGGACAATGATGCGTCACACAAACCCTGCACCTGCTTGAAGCAGACGTACGGCTTGACCCAGCATTGGGGAGATAGGGTACCCCAGAGCATTGATGGAGCTGCGCCATCGTTGCGACGCAACTCCAGCAGTAAAGCTTCGGTGACGTTTTGGGCCCATAGTGCGCCGCATTGCAAATACGGCGCACCATGTTTGGTGGTGGTAGCGGGCCGCACAATTACTGGCGCATCCCTGCTACTTTGCAGGGATGCGACGGTAATTGCAATTCTGCCCCTTAGGGGCATACTTACTTACGTGTTCTGGCGCATCTCCAGAGATGCGCCAGATCAAATGCGTCACGCAAAACTACCCTTGCGACACGGCAGATGCGCCTCATTTACAATGCGGCGCGCCCTGGCGCAAGGGTAGGCACTTGCGTTACGCATCTCGTCACGTAAGAGCGGCGCATCGCTGGAGTCACGTCGCCAACGCAATGCAACTCCAGTAATGCTCAGGGCCACCCAATACTTAACATGCTGTGTCCGTCCTTACGCCTGCTTCAAGCAGGCATAAGGAATTGAATTGACGTAGCAGCGTCGCAGAAGTGCCTGCGTTAAATCTTGTAGATTTCACGCAGGCACTTTTGCGAGGCGCACAGCTGCAGGACCGCCCACCCTGTATACTAGGAACGCACCCATTGTGGCGCAGGCCCATGGCTTTAAAACGTGACGCATCTCCCTAGATGCGTCACGCTGTAAATGACTCTCAGGGATGCGCCACGTTTACGCCGCTGTTGCGTCACGCAAGGCAACGTAAACGTGGCGCAAGGGGCTTGTAAATGTAATCTGCCCCCTAGTGTCTAGCATTACGCAGTTCTGTAAAGTACACTCATACATAATTGTTACTCAGGCCAATAAGACCACAAAATAGAAAACAAATAAGCATAGTAGCAACGCCACTGAGAAGGAGAGCAGTGCACCTGAAATGCACAGAAGATTTTGAAATATAATTTAACTACAATGTAATCGTCATCAGCGGCATTATTGGCTTGCTCCATGTAAAAAACAAATATTTGCAATACAACAACACAGAGCAGGAGAAAACATCATAGTAGTGAGTGATTAAATGGCTACTACTACTCACCAAGCCCGGGGATCTCCAAGCCGAGCTGGTCCAGCAGGTCGTGCTCGCGGTCCAGGAGGTCCGTCCAGCGATGGGTGACCTGGCTGTAGGTGCGCTGGACCCCGTAGAGGTGGGATATGGCCCAGCACACCTTCTCCCACCGCTTCCGGCGCTCCCTCATGTTGTAGCCGCCGGCCGCGATCCTGCCGCCTCCCGCGATGGTCCTGGGCAGGCGGCGCTGGACGAAGTAGACCAGCGCGCCCACTTCCTCCGGGCTGGAGATCTCCCGTCGCGTCACCTGCTCCCCCCTCAATCTCCCGCATGCTGTCCTGCCACTGGGTCCAGCACTACTCCCCGCCGCCGCTGCGGCCCTCAAGTGCCTGGGCAGCTTCACGGCGCCTGGCTTGACCATGGTCTGGGCAGGTAAGGTAGGAAGAAGTAGAAAATTAAGAAAGAATAGGATAGGGAAGAAGAAAAGAAAAGAGTTTAAAAAAGTAGTTTAAAAGTAAAGAAAAATAGCAGAAAAGACAAAAATATACAGCTAGGAAAAGAGAGGGATAGATAAGAAGCAAAATCGTAAAAAAAAAACTGAAAACAAGCAAAGGATGGCAAAGATACCAAGAGGATTAAACACCATGCCCAGACACAGGAAATGAATGAAAAACAAGATGGCCGGCGCCCGTTCACGAGCGCAAAAGTAAGTTCGCGCGAGATTTTCCTCGCGATCTCGTGCGAACCTCTAGATTTCCCGCGCGATCTCGTGCGAACCTCTACTCGCAATGCGCTTACTGCGCGAGATTATACACAGCGGGCGGAAACGGAAATACGTCACGCAAACAAAATGGCCGCGCCCGTACTCGACCTTGGGGTAAATTCGCGTGTTGCGCTGCAAGCGGCTCGCGAATACTGCAAAAAAACTCGCGAAACAACAAGCCGCAAAAAAATAAAATGCTCATTCGCACGAATTGGCGGCTTCCGCGGTCGGTTTCGCACGACGCCGCGCCCCGCGAATAGCGCGAAAAAAACCGAAAAACGATTTCAGCAAAAGCAAAAGCAATGAGCAGGTGCAAAAGGTCAACCTCATGATTTGTAACGATTCTTTGTAGTGCTTCCTGAGGGGGCCCTCCAGAATTCGGTTGCCTGCTTGCAACTATTGTGTGACCCTGCTCTGACCTTAACTGTATGCCACAAAGGTCCTGATTTACAGCTAAAGGAGCAGACAAGCAGGTGCCAGGCTGGAACTTTAAATTCTTTCAGTGACACATTAATTAGCCCCTAATTCATTATTGTCAGTTGGGGCAGGGCAGGTGTTGTTAATAAAGTAACCCCAAATTAATTCATGTCAGTTCAAGCAGGGCAGGTGGGCTTGCTTTTCCCCCCCATCTTCTACAGTGATGATGAACCAGAGGGTGGCATTGATGTAACAGAGGGTGGCATGGGTCAAAGAGAGGGTGCCAGTGGTAAAACAGGGTGCTGGGAGGCTGTGATGATGAACCAGACGTAGAAACAACATAGTTGCGACCGTTGCGAGCCGACAAGTAAGTTCGCAATTGCGAACTAGTACCAAATCCTCGCGAACTGGCAGAAACAATTGCGAACACAAAAAAAAAAAAATCCGCAAATTCGCGGGAATTCGCGGATTTTGCGGATTGCGAATCCGCAAATCCGCAAAATTCGCGAACGCGAGATCCGCAAAATTCGCCCATGCTTACTTGACATTTGCACTGACGGAAAGAGACAGAAGTCTGGCATGTCAGATCAACTTGTGCTTCTATCATATCTGATATCTGGTGTTTAGGAACTGAGCTATCTGGGCGGAAAGGTCTCTAGGGCAGAAGCTATTCTATACTGACTGTGAGTGCGTGTATAAGCGCCTAAGTGTCTGCATGAGAAACGTGGGGGCATGGGCCTTCCATGGGAGCATGGTAACAGAGGCTATGAATTACTTGAATTACTTGCACAGAGACAGGCCGGCCCTTTGGCTCTGCAGCGGAGGGGGATGTTTACTGAAGCTAGCAGGCAGGAATGTATTTTCGGGGAGCGGAACAGATAACTCGAAGGTTATAGTCAATCTTGGCAGGCAGCAGGCTGAGCTGAGCGCGAGGGGCCGCGCTGGAAGTAAGTCAGAGTTCACAGGTACAGAGGCAGCCTGGGCAGAGGCCCTTGGAGTCAGAAGCCAGAAAAGAGGCTCGGTGGCAGAAATTCAGGGCCTACTCAGCTAGAGCTGAAAAACGGAGAAGTATACCACAAAAAGACGTTGGCATGGCATACTTAGGAACGGACCATTCAACCCATTCAGGGTGGGTCTGAAAGAGGACATGTTAACGTTGGACGCAAATGTATTTGCGTCTTCATAGCTGGTACAGGAGGGAAGTTACATGCACTTTAACTCGTACATGGAGTCGGTGGGGTACGCGCTAGGGAACACAACTGGACCATAAAATTCATATTTCCTCATTCCCTCCTTGTTCCCTACGGACCCTTCATGAAATCTCGATCCTCATGAATTGATCAGTTTGTTCTTGCAGCATCATTTGCTCATCTTTCTTTCTTTGTCTATTTGAGAGAAAACTGGAATGTTCAATGCAGGATGTGGCACACAGTCCACAAATCGCTGGCCCGCACTGCAGGCACAGGCAGCAACTGAATACTATGACAAGGCCAAAGCCTAGGAAGGATAGGATCTTCCATCCCCAAGCAGTTAACGTTGTCCAGAACCAACCGGACCAAGTCCAGGTGCCTGGATTCTGATGTATCTGATTTGCAATTTTATGCAGACGGGTAATAGCTTGATAAACAGATGGCGCGTTTTGTGGGATGAACACGCAGCAACTTGACCCGATGACCTTACAGGCTCCACCTCTATCTGCCAAGATGACGTCAATAACAAGACGATTTTGAAGGACAACAACCCGCATAGCAGATTGCTCCTCTGTTAGGTTACCTAAGGCGGAGGCAGTTTCATGTACTACAGCTTCAAGTGTTCTAGTTAATCTACGTATTAATTTACTGTTTTGGACAGGTCCTAAAAAGAAAAAGAATCCTTTATTAAAATCAGTGTACTGTTCCCATGCCGTTTCTGTATAGTCGACAAGTGGGATATCTCTTCTGGGTCTATTCTTTACTAGATTTGTATTTCTATGGTAATCAGGGGGAGCTAGGAAAACAGGTGGCAGAAGGAATGCAATGTAACAGGTACCATCCCAATCTGGAGGTAGGCGTATGTATGCGGTATGACCACAAACAAAATAAGAGTGACTGATAGCTTTGAAGGACGATTTACCATGATCACTGAATTCGACCACAGTAGTGCATTTACTATGACCTAAATGTACTGAACCTTTCTTTCGGACACATAATTCACCAGTGACTGGTAATACTAGCATATGGGGCAGGACTGGTGCAGCCTCGGATTCAACAGTAAGGATCATAAGGCTAATTGTGTAGTTACCTAATCCATACACTTCATTTTCTAGATCAGTTCCTATTCGAGTGGGGAGTCCCTTCTTATCAGGGTAACAGACGTCGAGCAGGACTAAGTTCAAGTTTCCCCAAACCCAGCCCCCATCGAAAACAGCAATATCAGGATCTAAGGAATTAATTATTTTAAACCATGCCCCACAGGAGCCATTGTGAGTGAACGGGTACGGAAAGAGGGGCAGAGCTCCCTTGTAATTCTGGTAGGGAGGAGTCGGCCACATATCCAGCAGTCTGTAGCATTGTTAGTCTGATGAGAGTGGTGTAACATACTAATGAATGTGTTGTTGCGCAGCGCAAGTCTGTAAGAGAGTTCGTGTGGAGGTAACTCACTAAAAGTGTGTTCAGCAGATACATTGTAAACAGATTGTTCACGCCTGAAAATAGGCCAGTAGATAGGTAGCAGAATGCTAGCAACAATAACTAAGATACTCAGAATAAACATGATTAATAGTGTCACTATACAGTGACTACGAAGTGATTTACAATATGCACTTTTCTTAATTTGTCTCTCTCTCTCTCTATCTCGATCTAGGGGATACATGTCAGAAACTATTTAACCGATTCACCTAGGGGAGGACTTAAACAATTAAACTGTCTGACTTGCTAGATCGGAGTTTCGACCGGTACTCCTCTTGGGGAGTTTTTTCTCGTTCGGTAACTGTAAAGTCTTTTGGCTCAACACAGTCTTTGGTGGGGGTGGACGAGTCTCGGTCTGGTTTCAGTTCATGGAATTTTTTCACATGACTCGTATGGACCCACCCCTTTCTCCCTTCGATCTTCACGGCGGTCCTCGTGGTGAGAAGGACGGTCTTTGGTGATTTCCAGCGGGGCTCCAGCGGACTCTTCCTGTCGAAATTTCGCACCAATACTAGATCCCCAGGACGGACATCGTGTGGCTTTACATCAGTGTTGTCAGGGAAGGCTGCGGCAACCTGTGAACGACATGATTGGAGTGCAGACATCAAGGAGGCAAGGTAATCTGTCAACATATTACAATCAACATCAGTGATCTTTTTAGGAATGGGCGTCCCCCACATATTCGGTGGTCTGCCAAAAACCACTTCGTACGGGGATAGCCCTGATCTCGAGTGGGCGACCATTCTCATGTAGAATAGTGCCACGGGCAGGGCGACTATCCAGTCGACCCCTTTCTTCTGACATATCTTTGCAAGGCGGATCTTTAGTGTCTGGTTATGCCTTTCTACAAGGCCTGCGGCTTCAGGATGTCGGACACAATGAAATTTCCACTGGTATCCTAACAGTAAAGAAACTTGTTTCATTAGCTCGGACGAGAAGGGTTGTCCGTTATCTGAGTACACGACACGAGGCAAACCGTATCGTGGGAAGAATTCACGAACCAGCTGCTTGGCAGTGGTCGGAGCAGTATAGTCTGAGACTGGGTATGCTTCGGTCCAGCGGGACAGAGCACAAACAACTACAAGGACATACTTGAATCCTCGACAACGGTTCATCTGGATATAATCCATTTGGAGGACTTCAAAAGGGTGATCGGGAGGATGAAATCCACCTTGCTCTACAGGGACGCTTTTACCTGGGTTGAACTGACAACAGATCATGCAAGTACGCACTTTCTGTTTTGCGGCTGCTCGTAAGTGTTTATTGTTCCAAAGATTTTGTAAACTGTCTAACATCGCTTTCTCTCCTAGATGTGCTGGGCTATGTGCTGTATTAATCATGACTTGAACCATAGAGTCAGGGAGAAACCATGTAGATTTTCCCTTCGTCATCCAACCTCGATCTGTCTGGATCCCTCCTAGTTCAATCCATTTCTTTATTTCTTCTGGGGTAGCATGTGCCTGAATATCAATTACATCTAGAGCGGGATCCTTGACTGCCATACACTTTGTCGGTACTATTGTCTTTGTCACATCAGTAGTCTGGGTGTGAGTCAGTGCTGTATGTTTCGCTGTCTGATCTGCCAGGTCGTTACCCTGGGAAACAGAATCTGTGGCTTTAGTATGTGCTTTACACTTCATGACTGATATGCCTGAAGGCAGATGTATTGCTTCTAACAGTGCTTGAATGAGGGGACCGTGTTGTATCTTGGCACCATGAGAGGTCAGGAAACCTCGTTCTCGCCATAACATGCCGAAGTCGTGTACGACTCCAAACGCGTAACGGGAATCAGTGTATATGTTAACATTTCTGTTCTTGGCTAGTATACAAGCTCGGGTCAGAGCGATGAGCTCTGCTGCTTGAGCAGACAGTGTGTCAATACGATGTGTTTCTTTAACTTCAGTTTCAGTGGTCACTGCATATGCGGCCACTAATTCTCCTGAACTTGTTCTCATGCATGAACCGTCCACATAAAGTGTCAGGTCTGGATTTGTCAGTGGGACATCTGTTAAGTCTCGTCGTGGCTTTGTTACTGCATTAATGATTTCTATACAATCATGCGGGGCTGGATCTGTCATAATTGTAGGTAACAGTGTTGCGGGGTTCAGAATACTGCAGCGCCTGATTTCTATGTGTGGCTGGAATAGCGTTAATTCATAACCTGTCAGTCGTGCTATAGTCAAGTGCTGAGTCTGGGTTCTGTTTAACAGAACCTCTACAGAGTGTGGAACTTGTACTGTTAATTGATGGCCTAAAACAATTGAGTCGCTCTGTCTGATGGCTAATGCTGTTGCTGCTACTGACTTCAAGCACGCAGGGAGTGCCTGGGCTACTGAATCCAATGTACTTGAGAAATAAGCGCAAGGCTTATGTGAACCTGCTTGATCTTGAGTGAGGACAGACAATGCTGTACCATCACGTTCTGTAACAAAAAGTGTAAACGGTTTGCTGTAACATGGTGTCGCTAAAACTGGTGCTTGGCATAAGGCTTTCTTTAATTCTTCAAAAGCTTGTGTGTGTTCCTGAGTCCAAGGGAGGACAGTCGAGGTTGCTGCCTCCTGCGTTGTTAACTGAATGAGTGGTTTGGCCAGAAATGCATATTGAGGAATCCATTGTCTGCAGTACGAGGTGAGGCCTATGAAGGCCCGCACTTCCTTTTGTGTCTGGGGTTGTGGCATATTTACAATTAACTGAATGCGATCGGGAGTGAGCTGTCTCCCCACTTTGGACAGCAAGTGACCCAAGTACACAACTTGCTGAACACAGAATTGTAGCTTCGAAGGAGACACCTTGTGTCCCTTGTCGGCCAGAAAGTGTAAAACTGTCAGTGATGCTTGTTCACATTCGGGCTCACTTCGTGCGGTGATCAGTAGATCATCGACGTATTGCAGTAAAGCGGTGTTAACTGGCATTTGAATACAATCTAGTTGTCTTTTCAATGCTTGACTGTAGATGCTGGGGCTTTCTGTGAATCCTTGAGGTGCGCGTGAAAATTTGAAACTTCGTCCATTTAAACTGAATCCGAAGAGATATTGGCTCTCTGGATCAATAGGCACGCTGAAGAAGGCGTTCTTGAGGTCAATTACAGTAAAGAACGTTGCTTCTGAATCAATAGCAGTCAATAAGGATGAGATGTCGGGAACCACAGGGTACTGTGGAATAATGCATTTATTCAGTTCTCGAAGATCAATCACCAGCCGATATACTGGCGGTGCATTGGGATCAGTACGTTTAAGAATCGGAATAATGGGTGAATTACAGATATTGGAGTCGGTTTCTACGACCACTCCTTGTGCTATAAGCTCTTCAATGATTTCCAGTAAAGCCACTACAGCATCGGGTGGTAACTTGTATTGTCTGATTCGGGGTAGTACAACTCCTGTTTTGAGTGTAACACGGTATGGTGTGATATGCATACAACCTACATCAGTTGGGCCTTTTGCCCACAAATGATCTGGTACATTTTTCAATCTGACATCGAATTCTCGCAAAACATAATGACCCTTGAAATCCCGTAGAAAGAGTCTAACTCCCTCCGGGGAACAGCAGATTATAGCTCCTAGAGCCTTCAATGTTTTAATTCCTAGCAGATTTTCTGGACATGATTTTGTAAGTAACAAGTCTGTAATACGTGATAATGGACCCACAGCCAGGGGAACGGGTTGCGATACCTTATTTACAATAGGCTGTCCTGAAAAACCAAGGGAAACATTCTGTGAGCCTGAGAGGGGTGCCCCTGGGACTTCATCATGGCTGATCGTGGTGCGACTTGCCCCTGTGTCAATTAAAAACTTTCTGTCTTTTCCCAATACTTGACTGTGTACATAAGGACCTTCTTGATCCACAGGAATTTCAATAAGAGGCAAGCCACCTTCCCTCTCTAGGCTGTTTCATGTATATCGGGGGTAATCTGGGTATGCGGACTGGGCATATTGGTACATCTGTTGCGAAACTTGCTGAGACGCGGCAATGGGCTGTGGCTGTGATACCGCTACTGTCTGTGCTGGGGGTGAAGAAGCATACATAGGCTGTGTATTCTGTGTATTCTGTGAAGACTGATGCTGGTTATGATCTTGTCTAGGCGGATGCGGTCTTTCTTTAGTTTTACCTGTTGCTATGTTATGTTTCAAAACTGGGCATTCATGTACGTAGTGACCTGGCTGCTTACAGTAATTGCATGTCCCCTTAACGGGAGCTGTAGTGTGACTTGTCTGGGTCCCACCCTTTCTCTGACCGTCGGCTGGGACCGTCTGAGCTACTAACATTTTCATCTTCGTGTCTTTCATGCGTTTTTGTTCCTGATCTTGTTCTTCTCTAATTCTGTTCTGATGATATTGGAGCATCTGTAACATCTGGGATGGCGTATTTGCCTGCCAAGTACTTTCAACTTTGTACACTCGATTTTTAACTAATGGTAGGGAATTCTCGACTAGTTTTGATACAAAAAGATGCGGATATGACTCGCTACTTGGTTTGAGGCCACTATTAATAATGAAACATTTCTCGAATCTTGAATAGAAGTCACTAGTATCTTCATCATGTTTCTGTTTACAGGACGAGATCGCGTCCCAATCTTCCTTTCTAGTTGTCAATAATCTTGGCAGAACCTGTACTATTAGACCTGGTAATGCTTTAGTTTTGTCCCCAAGGCCTACCCCTGGGACACGTTTGCTTTCTTCGTCTTCTATCTCTGCCCATGCAATCTTTGTGTCTCCCACCTCCCAGTCTTTTTCTTTTAATTTCTCGTAGATGCCCGTGGGCAACAGTACCTTCAACATTTTCATGATATCCTCATACGTGTAATCCCCCATTAGTAACATGTCTTTAAGCTCTCTGTGAAAACCTGCAGGGTCTTTATCATGACACGGGACTAGTTTCTTCATTTCTAACAGCTCTAATTTAGTCAGAGGAGTGTGAACATACACGCGTTTCAGACGGTGATCCTCACCCATAACTGGGTGCACTTCTCGTAAAGGGTTCTGGCTTTCAATGCCACTCCCGCATTGCATGTGGTACATTTTCCTTTCTGGAGGCGGGGCGGGAACATATTCAGAGCTTACGAAAGTGTTATATTTATGTCGTTGTTCTAGAATTATTTGTATTAACTTGGTACTGAAACCTCTCCATCTATCCATAAGTAGTGCTTCCAATGTTTCGGGTAAGGGACCTGGATCAGAATGTTGGTTTCTGTATTTCGTGAGGAGGTGCTGAATCATGTATACACCTGCTAATTTCTGCTCGTCTGGGGAAAGGTTTAGAAACGTCTGTGCTAAGGTATCATCATTATATATGTCTGCACTTTCGGCCCATAATACGGCTGACCGGGCTAGTTCTTGTTCATCCATAGAATTGAGTACATGGTACCCCATTCTTTCTCGTAGTCTTTTATCAGTCTCCTGGAACTGATGTTCAGAAGAATTCGGATTTGTTAAGGCAGAGAGAAAAACTCTCTTGTTTTCCAGACGGATACCCTTCCTAAGGTAAGTTCCCTTACCTACATACGCTATAATATCTGTAGTCTTTACTGGTTCTTCCTGTTCTTCTTCCTCCTCGGAGGAAGCTTTTTCTTTCTCTTTTTGGTGTACTGCTATCACTGCTTTTCTTATTTTTCTACACATACTGGCTATGCAAGTCCCCTTGTCATGTTTTCCTTCAGCTATATTTTGACCCCACTTGTTCAGTGCATCTAATTCACTCTGATCTGTTCCAGGCCTGTCTCGTTCTCTTATTAGGCAATTTATAAAAAAACGTAGTAGCTGTGCTTGAACGTCAACTTTCTGTTTCTCCAGGGCCTCCTTAATACTGTCAGGGTCTTTCCCTGTCTGAACAAACTCATATATTCTATCTAGACGGTCCTTCATTCCTACATAGCACAGCAGGAAATCAGTAGCAGATCTTAACCGTAGTGATGCCAATATCATTAGATCGTCTTTTCCGGGTACTGGATCGTATCTGCAAACTGAAATGTTTTCTTTTAATGCGTCAAGGCGGGGTGACCTGAACGTGAGAGGACTCTGCATATCCCTGAGATTGAATCTGTGTGTTAATGGCGGGGTCTGAGGATCCGCGGTCGCACCTCCTGAAGCGGAGGCTTGTGCATTATCTCCCTGTGGAGTCTGTATCTGAACTTGAATTTGTCGTTTAGTTGGATCAGGTAAACGTTGTTTCGGTAGGTCAATTTTGGGTGCGGGAAGTGGCGGGGCTGGCGGAACGGGGGAGGTCTGTCGCGGTACCGGCGGAACATGATCTGGGGGCGGGGTGCCATCCCCGTCCCTATCAGTAGGCAAGGCACGAACAGGCAGATTGGTGTAAGCCGGTGCTACATCCTCTAGATAAGAATTCAGGAATATATCTTTAGTAGTCTTATGCATTATTTTAGTTGGAACTAATGGTGGCGGTAAGTTTTTCGGTATTTCTGATAGGGCCTCAGGTGTACCCTCGGCCGCGAGATACATACCGTTTACGAGATTGTTTCGTGCACGGTCTATTTGTTCTGTTTTTACTCGGATCCCCTCGGTAACTAGTTCATTTTCTTGGGCTTTCTCTGATTCTTTAAGTCTATCTTCTCTACGTAATGCTCTTTCAGCACGTTTATGTGATTCCTTACGCCAAAATTCTATGGCGTCTTTCTGAGATTGTCTAGCTTTCTTTTTCCATAATGCTTCCTCTACCTTCATGATGCACTCGGCATCCCATGTTCCGTTAACGGGCCATCTGTGTCTTTCGTCTAGATGTTTGGTATAATCAGCCCATAAATCGAGATATAATATGGCGTCTATGCCATGCTTGTGGTACATAAAGTTACCTGGAGTGTCCCTAGGGGGGATAGGAATTTCTTCCTCTAGTATCCCTTTCCTAGTTCCTATCTGCTTTAACTTGTTGAAAAACGGCATTTTGCTTACTTAGTACTGAATGCTCAATCCTTGGTTTACTTAATACTGGATATAGCTAATTATACAAGAAACACAATAATGCACATTAAAACGGTCACATTCATACCACGACATTAATCACATGAAAAGACATTTGAGACATAGATGACTACCCCCTATACTGGATGTACTGCTAAACAGCACAGATACACTGGTGTAACAGTGCAGAAATTCAGAAATTTAGAATACTAGATATACTGCTAAACAGTACAGATACACTGCCTAAAAACAGTGCAGACCGGACTTGTGTACCCAAACCCGTCTAGATACGTCCCAGCAATGGTACTCACCGGGAAGCACGGAAACAGAAGGCCTCGGAAAACTCGACTGGACTCGACTCGACACTTCGGAAAACTTCGGAAAACTTCGGAAAAACTTCGGAAACCTGGTGGGCCTCTTGACACCTCGGACCTTGCTTCTTTCGGCTAGGCTCTGGTCGGGATCCTCCGCACTCCTCACCGCCTCGTCTGGGTACTGATCGCAGTCTTCGTCACCTCCGTGGGTCAGAGGGAGATGCAGGAAATCCTGCCGGTACGCGTAGGTTCCATCTAACGGATGGCAGGGGACATAGCTTGCAACGCACCAACCGGCGCGTGAGGTGGGGGAGGGGTCCCTGTTCGGGCGCCAAAATGACATAAATAATTAATTTACTCTCTTAATTTCTATGCAGGTAAGTACTTAATCAATAATAACTCAATCGGAAAGAAAGAAACAGAGTCCGTGGTGTTAGAGTTCTTAGGGGTTTTATTCCTCAAAAAGGAATGGTCTGGACCAAGATATCATGTTCTGACCACCACAGGGGTGTCAGAAGGGATAGAGCGCTACATTTTATTAACAGTACATAGCTTATATACTTAATTCATGTCATAGGAAACAGTTATAGTAGGCGTAACAACTGAGAGAAGACAAGATAACAGTATACACGTGTTACTAGTACGTAATCAGAAGGCGTGGACTAGGCGTGAACTGGAGGTGTGTGCTGGAAACGTCACAGGTAGGTGTCACAAAGGGGTGGCACTAACAGAAATGTTGCAATGTCAGCAGAAATTGGAAGCTTGGATGCGCGCGCAGCTGCATGACGTGTGATGGACGTAAAACCGGAGGGTGCAAGGGGCTTGACATTTGCACTGACGGAAAGAGACAGAAGTCTGGCATGTCAGATCAACTTGTGCTTCTATCATATCTGATATCTGGTGTTTAGGAACTGAGCTATCTGGGCGGAAAGGTCTCTAGGGCAGAAGCTATTCTATACTGACTGTGAGTGCGTGTATAAGCGCCTAAGTGTCTGCATGAGAAACGTGGGGGCATGGGCCTTCCATGGGAGCATGGTAACAGAGGCTATGAATTACTTGAATTACTTGCACAGAGACAGGCCGGCCCTTTGGCTCTGCAGCGGAGGGGGATGTTTACTGAAGCTAGCAGGCAGGAATGTATTTTCGGGGAGCGGAACAGATAGCTCGAAGGTTATAGTCAATCTTGGCAGGCAGCAGGCTGAGCTGAGCGCGAGGGGCTGCGCTGGAAGTAAGTCAGAGTTCACAGGTACAGAGGCAGCCTGGGCAGAGGCCCTTGGAGTAAGAAGCCAGAAAAGAGGCTCGGTGGCAGAAATTCAGGGCCTACTCAGCTAGAGCTGAAAAACGGAGAAGTATACCACAAAAAGACGTTGGCATGGCATACTTAGGAACGGACCATTCAACCCATTCAGGGTGGGTCTGAAAGAGGACATGTTAACGTTGGACGCAAATGTATTTGCGTCTTCATAGCTGGTACAGGAGGGAAGTTACATGCACTTTAACTCGTACATGGAGTCGGTGGGGTACGCGCTAGGGAACACAACTGGACCATAAAATTTATATTTCCTCAGTGGAGGGGAGCTAAAAAGGAGGAAAGACAGCAACGTCGACTTAAAGCACCACAGCCAGGGAAGAGTAGAGGGAGCGGGTGAGCAGCTAGTAACTGCGATGCATCATTATACCCTCTCCTCCTGCAGAAGGACTGGGAAGATCCAGCTCTTTGCCTGATTGTACCCTTCCCAGCTAGCCTCCTTACAACTCGTTCCCTAAAGGGGCTTCCCGTAGTACGACTTATTGCAATACACCCATTTGAGCCAAAGGGACCTTTGGTGCATGCCATTTGTGGTATCCTTCCTGCTCTCGCCAGTGTAGGGAATTCTCACTGGCACCTTAGTGTTTTACACTGATGGAGCACTGCCGGTGAAGGGTTTCAGGGAGAATGTTATGTTTGAATAGTGAGGGTTTGTAGAGCTGGAAGCTGTAGGAAGGAAGCTGAGGTGAGGTCAATAATAATAAAGAAGCATTTATTTTTATCATTCAACTGCATGCTGGCCATCTTTACAATGGCAATGAATTGAAACTAGCCTGGATGGTACAAACCATGAACACCTCAACTCCACCAGCTCCAATGGAGTCTACAAACGCATAAGAGTGGCTTCCTCGGACTATCTAATGATTCAAGTAAGAGTATTCTCCTCTGTGAGTGTCCTGTGCATGTTCTTGCTGCAGTCGCTAAACTCAATTAAGCTACATATAGCTATATTTTGGCCCGGATAATTTTCAGACTAAACTTTACCACTACAATGTAGGGACAAACACGGTAAGAGGTGTGCGCTGCTAAATCTGGCAAGGAAGGAGTTGTGTAACCGAATTTGCTTAGTATTGGGTCAATGACGGAAAGGATTTATGCTAGACATTGAGAGAACAAACGGGCACTTACTTATCGAGCTTCTTTTGTCTCACTCTTGATATTGGTCAGCAGCCTGTATTCGATCAATCCTTTAGTCCTTTTGTTGCACTCATTTCACCGTGTTTGAAGCATGCGATCAGCAGCCTGACTCTACAAGGTTGTTTTCCATGCACGGTCTCTTTTCAGCGTGTTTACTTTGGAGCACCACCTGAACACTGCATAGACACATTGAGAAGCAGATTATGCTCATCTACGCACAGGGAAAACTCCCTGTTATCTTGGGAGACATTCTCGCAGCCTTATTGTGAAGGAAATCTGTTGGATATAAAGCACTCCTCACAACGCAATGTCTCTTGGAGGATATCTGGTTGTGAGCTGAACACTGCGATTGGCTCACACTGCCTCAAGGTTCCTGCCTGCGATTGGCTCATTTTTTAGCTAGAGTTTAAAGCCGATCTCTGTGATTGGCCCACATTTTCATCAGTCTAATGCTGTGATTGACTCACTTAACAAGTCTAGTGAAGCCATCCCCAGATCAATACTCTTTGCAACACTAGCCTGCAGACCACCTGGCCAGCACCTCATTTGTGAAAGTCATCGCCGATCTCATCTCACCCCACGCCCTCTCCTCAAAACACTGCATACTATTCGGAGACCTGAACTTCCATCTGGACAACCACAATGACTCCAAAACCACCGCCCTCCTAGAGAACCTCACCAACATAGGGCTGAAGCAACTTGTCTCCGACCCCACTCAGACAGTGGGAAACACACTTGACCCCATCTTCACAGGAGAAAACAACATCTTCTTCAGACACACCACAGATTTGCTCAGGATTGACCACCACTGCATCCATTTCTCCTTTACTAAACCTACCGCACACAAGCACACGCACCGCCTCTCATGCAGAATCTGGAACAAATTCTCAGAAGAACACCGCCCCTCTGCCCTAAACTGCGCTCCACCCCCAACTATGACAGACACCAACACTGCGGTAAGCTATATTCATCAATGGATCGCAAACTGAGCCAACAAACTAGTCACCCACTAGAACACCGTGAGAACGGCACAGCAAGAAAGCTAACTGATTCACAAAAACTCCACGAATCCAAGCGTTCCTGCCGATGACTGGAAAAGACATGGAGAAATAGCAAAACACTGGAAGCACGTTCCACCTACAAAATAGCTACCACAGCACACCACCAACTCATCAAATCCACAAAGAAGAACTTCCTCCAAAACAGAATCCACTCCAAAGCCAATAACTCCAAGGACCTCTTCATCATCATACAGGAATTTGCCAAACCCAACATCAAAACACCTGACGTTTCTCCCTCCAACAACCTCTGGAACAGGCTCAGCTCCTTCTTTCACCACAAGATCAAGATGCTCTACAACAACTTTGAGGACCAAGACCTCTGCACAGGCCCAACCCCAAGCTCCAGCCACATATCATCGACAGGGCCACCACAGCCATCACACCCGAGCTAAGTCAAAACATCAACTGATCCCTCAAGACCGCCATATTCCAGAACACTGAAAGCGCGCTGAAGTCAACCCCGTCATAAAGAAGACCTCCGCAGTTCTGGCGGACTTCAAGAATTTCAGGCCCATCTCACTGCTCCCTTTCGCAAACAAGGTCATCGAAAAGGGCATCAGCACCCAGCTAGTGCACTTCATCTAAACCAACAACATCCTAGACACCTCTCAATCTGGATTCCGCAACAACCACAGCACCAAGACAACCCTCTTTGCTGCCACAGACATCATCTGCGCCCTCCTCGACCAAGGCCAAACAGCAGCCCTCATCCTCCTGGACCTATCAGCTGCCTTCAAAACTGTCTCCAACTGCACACTAGCCACCAGCCTCCGCGATGCCAGCATCCAAGGAAAGGCCCTAGACTTGTAACGATCATTCAACACAGGCAGAACACAGAAAATAAGACTCTTGCCCTTCCTCTCAGAACCGACAGAGATCAGATGCGGAGTACCGCAAGGATCCTACCTCAGCCTCACCCTCGTCAATATGTACATGGCCCCCCTCACAACCATCATCACAAATGACAGGCTCAACATCGTCTCCTATGCCAAAGACACCCAGCTCATCCTCTCCCTCACCAAGGAATCCAACATCACCAGGCATGACTTCCAAGAAGGGTTGAAAGTAATCGCAACCTGGATGAGGAACAGCTGCCTGAAACTCAACTCGGAGAAAACAAAAGCCCTCATCGGCTCCACCCTATACACAAGGAACAAAACTTGTTGCCCACCTGCCCTCAGAAACCCACCCACCCTAACAGACCATGCACATAGCCTTGGCATTATGCTAGACTGACACTCACCATGAATCGCCACATCAATGCTGTCTCCTCGCATGCTTTAACACCCTCCACATACTATGCAAGACATTCAAATGCATCCCCCTGACTCCAGAAAAACAGTCACTCACGCAATTGTAAAAAGCATTCTGGACTACGTCAACGCCCTCTATGCCGGAATAAAAAAAAAACTCCTCCACAAACTCCAGACCGTCCAGAACGCTGAAGCCAGACTAATCCTCAATATCCCACGACACAATGACATCACCCAACACCACCACGACCTCCACTAGCTCCCAATTGAAAGATCAATAACTTTCACGATGCTCATGCATGCCTACAAGGCCCTTCACAACACCCGACCCCAATACCTCAAAGACCGCATCTCCTTCCATGCACCCAAGAGAAACCACCACTCAGCCGACCTCTCTATCTCCTACCTCGCATTCAAGACGTGGAATGATCTACCTCTTCATCACCGGTGAAGCCTGACACTGCACCAATTCAGGAAGGACCTCAAGACCTGCCTCTTCGAATGACCACAACAGAGCTGCTCACACCCACCCCTCAGTGCCTTGAGACCCTAACGGATGAGTAGTGCACTCTACAAAACCCTGATTGATTGACTGATTGATTGGTTGAGTTATTTTGATTGGCCCACATGTCAGATCTTGCCAAGCCTGACCTATTTTTCTTCGTTGCCTTTAGTCAGGTTGTGGGTAACTCTCTTTTGCGTTATGGCAGCCATATTGTAATTAGCAATCTATATTTATTGCAGGTGCAGTCAGATACCGGTGAAGTAGCATGGCTTTCTGTTAATTTTAATTATATTTTGCTGTTCCTTTCCTTGGTAAGTGATTTTATTTTAAAAGAAAAAGAGTGACAATTCAAAACATCTTTCCGCCTCCATTTACCCTTAAGAGTCTAGGTGATCCACTTATACCATGGAAAAAATGTATTTGCACATTATGCTTGTGTTTATGGGACCTCTCCTAGTATAGAACAGAAAGCATTTCTCTTATTAAACTGTTTGGGTCCAGAGGGTCAAGACATTTTTGAACATTTGCCTCACTTATCTGCTGAGGAAACAGATGATATGCATGATTATGCCTTTTGTCTTTAGAAACTGGATATGCATTTCTTTCGAAAAGTTTCAATGGTAATAAAAAGACACCACTTTGGCAGGCATATGCAAAGAGCAAGGGAAAGTGTGGAAGAAAGTTAGCATCTACATGTAAATTTGGGTTGAATTGTGAAGAAATACTAAGGGATCAATTTATGTTGGGCTGCAACATTGACAAAGCTAAGGAGTCATGCTGGCAAAAGGATAACCCTACTCTTTCTGAAGTTCCCACAATTGCAAAAACTTGTAGACACTGTAAAGCGCGTGTTGAAGAGTTCAAGAAAGGGGAGGTGGATAATGGAAAAGAAGGGTAAGTAGAGGGTGTTCAAACCTTTAAGTCTCAGAAGGGTAAGGAGACGCAGGCACAACAGTGCAAAAGCAAGAGTGATGAAAGCGACAGGAGGGATTACATATCAAAGAAATTTCAAGGGGCAAGTTACAGGTGTGGTGAATATGAACATGTGGCAAGCCGTAGATAATTTATTGGGTGGAAAGCCACGTACAAAAAGTGCAAGAAGGAAGCCCATGTGTCAAAGTGCTGTAGGAGTGTAAGTATGAAGAAGAAGGCTCAGGAAGTTAAATACAGGGAGGAAAGTGACGATTAAGAAATTGTCTTGCAGATTTTGGAAAGGGGTGAAAGTGGACCGTTTGAAACTGTTCTGCTAGGGAATGCTCCGGTATGCATGTTGTTTGATGCTGGAGCAGACATTAACCTTGTTGCACGTGAGTTGTATGCAGAACAGTGAAAACCAGAGTTATACTGCATAAACCTGATATCAGAGCCAAAGGTTATGGTGGAGAACCAATTAAATGCTCATGGTACGTTGTAGGGAACTTCAGTTTTGAACATAGGGTTACGACTGGAAAGATCTATGTCTCTGGAAGGGTTGGTTCATTAATAAGCTGAATGCATCAAAGGCATCTCAAGGTATGGTTAAACCCCAATGAGGTTCCAGCTGTTATACTTAACCAGATCAAAGATGAGCGGTCCATTCAGGTCCATGATGGAAAGAGCATTTAATTGCTTAGTCAGGTGCAGATGGAGAGACCTGGTTTCGTAAATAAATTCCCGGGGATGTTAAAGAGCAATTAGGTTGTTTAAAGGGGTATGTCCTCAGGATAAAGATAAAAAAATCCTGTGATTCCAGTGGTCGGCAAAGTCAGGGTAGTTCCCATTAAAGAGAAAGAGAAGATTTAACTAGAAAAGCTAAAAATAAGTGGGATTCTAGGCTATGCATTGAGTTGAGAGAGCTGAACAGGTGTGTCATAGATGATCTTTTCCCATTACCAAATATTTCAGTGATGCTATAGTTGCTGGAGGGGGCACAATATTTCTCTTCTGTATACCTTGCCTCCACTCACAGGACCTAACAGTGTTTTTACGCTGTTCAGGACATTTAGATTTCTGAGGATGCCATTCAGATTGATTTCCTTTGCGGCAGTTTTTAAAAGGGGGTGAAAGTTTTTTTTAAACCTGATGGGGTAAAAACGAACTACCAAGACAACATTTAATGACAATTAAAGCAAAAAAAAGCAAATTCAATCTCACTGAGATTGATTACTTAGGCTTACACCTGCAGGTATTGAACCTAAAATAGAGTTGCTGGACATGATAAGTAACATGCCTACTCATGTGAGCAAGGAATAGGTGATCTGGGGGCATATTAGCAAGAACCTTGTTAAAATTATTCCCGAATTAGCGGCAGGAAACTGCTGCTAAAACTGCAATGATGGGATTGCTAATATGCGTTATAGAATTTCAATAGAAGCCAAGGTTAGATGTGCAGGCCAGCTAACCTGGGCTTCTATTGGAATTCTATAACGCATATTAGCAAGCCCATTATCGCTGTTTTAGCATCAGTTTCCTGCTGCTAAAACTGCGATAATTTTAATGAGGTTATTGCTAATATGCCCCAAGTTTTTGTGAATGGCCAAATATAATGGCAAATGTTTACCCAATTTTGTGGAAAGGACACAACATTTGAGACTATTACTAAAAAGAGGTGTTGAGTTTTTGTGGAATGTGGAGGGTGAAAAAGAATTTGTGATGTTGAATGCTTATTTATCTAAAACAGGTTCTTTAAGAAGTTATCAGCCAGGCTAGGAGACCATTATTATGACAGATGCAAGATCTTCTGGCTTAGGGACTGTGTTAATGCAGAGATTCAAGGGTGTAGAAAGAATAATTGTGTTTATATCTCATAGTTTAAGAGATGCAGAAATCTCTTACTCCATGCTAGAGAAAGGTTTCTTAACCTTGTTCTGGGGTATACGGAAACTGCAGAGGTTTGGTTGAGGTTGTGAGGTTCTAGTTGACCCTGATCGCAAGCATCTGAAGTAACTTTTTGGTAAAAAGGGTTTGGACAACATAGCTTCCAGAATACAGAAGTGGGTTGTTGCCCTACAGGAGTTCAGTTTTCAGATGGATAATATGTCAGTGACAAGGAGTAATCTAGCAGATTGCTGTTCACGCTTGGTCAACAAAGACATCACAGGACAGTGTAAGGATGAAGAGGAGTCTAGTTATTTGGACAATTATGTGTTGTGCCTCATCAGAGACAGTGTTATCAAAGAGGATGAGTGGTTCAAAGATCTGGAATTAGATGAAATCCTATCTGGGACTCAGAGGAGCTTGGAGAGATAATTCAAAAGTGGAGGAACCTTTTAAGGGTTTTTTTTAGATTAGAAAGTGAATTTGCATGTCACAATGGTGGTTGATGCAAGTGACCAGACTGATTCCTCCAGCCAGCCTAAGAGAGCAGTTTATAATGTATTGGTGGCTGGCATGGACATTTTAGTTTAGAGAACATTGTGTGGAATGTGGGAAAAGTGACAAAGTGTTAAAGCTCAGGGTGCAAACTACACCTATAGGGCAGCTTCCCAAGGAGGATGTATTATAGACATTCTGGGTTTCTATCATACATTAAAGTGTTGACAAATATGTTATTGTTTTGGTGGATGCATTTCTATATGGCCTGAAATTGAAATGACTACTTCTATTGAAACAAGATATAGAACAACATTTCTGGATCACATCTTTGAAAAGGAGGGTTCCCATGCACACTCTAGTCTGACAATTGGGTTCAGTTAACTCTAGACAGATGGGGAGGTTTTTGGGTGATATGGGTATTAGGCGAAGGAGAACTGCTCTTTATCACCAGAAACCAGCGGTATGATTGAAAGGATCAATTTTTTTCTGAAGGAGACCATAGAGCATTAGCAAACCAAAAGTGTTGGAGAACTGAGGTTTAGAACAAAGTCCAGAACTATAGGTTCACTCCCCAATATAATGACTGGTAAAACTCTGTTTAAACTTTGCGCAAAAGGAAGGCTTGCACCATGGTATGTCCCTTCAGGATTCTAAACAAATCACAAGGTTTGATGTGTGAGAGAGATGATAAGAATAAGAATTAAAAAGAACTGAAAAAATGGGTGAGATTAAGAGGAGATTTGATGTGCTGAAAGCAACTAAGGGGACTTTGGTGGAAGTGGGGATCTGGTGAAGATAAGTAATCTCCGTAAAGGCCTCCCTTCATAAGGTTCCACATTTCTATCCCCTATGAGAGTGATCAAGGTTTTTAAGAATGCCGTAAGAACACAAGAACCAAGGGTATGGAATCATCGCAGAGTTGCCAAACTAACTGAAGGTTTGAGACATGATGATGAGGGTGACTACAACAAAGATGATTGTGGCCATGGCAATACAAAATTAGGGTTACAATAGAGATCACATTAAAGAGTATGGGAGGAGAAGCACCCCACAACAGAGCAAGCCAAAATATTTATGTTATTATATTTGATGTGATTACCAATAACCTGAGAAGAATATTTATGCTAGTATTCTTTATCTGCAAGTGATAATGTGACTATCAATTACCTATTGAGGAGTGCATTTTATTTAGCCTAATATTTAGGTCAACCTTAGGTCCTTTGTTTGCTGTTGCAGTAATAGTCTTAGTTACAGTTTGTAATTGCATAGGTTTTACTGTGTTACCTTTTTGTATTACCCCGAAGGGGATATGTGGTATCGATCTTGCTCATGCCATTGTAAGGCATCCTCAATGGCAGTTCAGTGTTCCGGACCGGGGGAATGCTGCTGGTTAAGTATTCCAGAAGGAATCCTATGTTTTGAATAGTGAAGAGTTGGAGAGCTGGAAGCTGTAGAAAGAAGGCTGAGGTGTACCATCAATCTCAATAAGAAAGTATTTATTTTTATCATTTAACTGCATGCTGCCCATCTTTACACCATTATTTGGGGAGCGGTGATAATGGAAGGAGGGAAATGGAATGTCTGACAGAATATCGACAGACAGAAAATCACCCTACAAAAATATCGACACAAACACATCAAAGTCAAAAATATCAAACTCCAATCTACATAAAGGTGAGTACAAAAATATCGGAAAAAAAAACATTTTTGCCAAAAATAATCGATGTTAAAAATAATGTAAAATTAGGTAAATAATACATATTATAAAAGAAATATAGTTAAAAATATTAAAACATATTTAAAAATAATAACTAATACATATAATGTTAAAATAAATTAAACATAATCATATACATTAATATATATACTTATCCACATAGTGCAACAGAAGGGAAACTGCCTAGCCAGGTCCTCCCTGGATCCGAAATAAGTATCCTAGGACCGGTTTCGGGGTTACACCCCTCTTCCGCCAGGATAGCTTGATTACAGTGGCATTGTGAGCCCAGGACCAACGTCTGGGCATACCTGGCGCACTTAGGGCGAGAAAGCAAAAGACACATAATTGATGGACAAAATGCAGAACGAATCCAAAAATACATTTTTTACTACTGCAAGGTCTATCGCTATATAGGATAAGATTGGGATTGCCTTATTACATTTGTTAAGTGTAATTTGCAAATGAGAAGACATAACCAATTCATGTTTGGTGTCTCTGGAATCAAAATTTAAAGTCCAGAGTAATGGTGAAGTCAGAATGTTTGGGAATTTAAATAGCAATTCTGAAAATCACACTTTAGAAAGTTGGCATCTTCTTGTCTTTCTTGACGATAAAATAAGCATGAAGCTTTATTTTTTCCAGTCTTACTCATGGGAATCTTCACATCTTATTGAGCCCATTTGATTGTTCATGGCAAACAAACATGTGCAAGAAACAACATTGTTCCAGGGTAGCAGATCTTTCTTCTATGTCTATTCACGTTTGAACACATTGGGCACATATTAATCTGTTGGCATTGGATGTTGTAGTCCCACTACTTCAGCTTCTCTTTTTGAATTGATACGCTGTAAGTCTGGGCAGATTTTTCTCAATTTCTTATAAGTATGAATACGCATTTGATAACTTACCTTAAACGTGCATTAACATCTTTTTCAGCACACCACTTTATGATACAAGCGTATTGGCTGGACTTGAACTCTTCATTTTTCCATTGCATTATTGCATCTCTTACAGCACCATTGAGGAGATTGCAAGTAACATTTTTACGAGTTATTGGAGCATGGATTAATTACTGATGTATCGTAAACATGTTTTTTCAGTGAATCAATGTATTTTTGAACACTTCGTTTCTCTGAGTGGTGAGTCCTTTTCTTGTGCAGAGTTGTCACTCAGCAGCAATATTGTGTAAGCTCTCTCATTCATTTCGTTTCACTTGGTTGGGAGTTTAGCATGTTCTGTAATTGCAAACTATTTAACATGTTGGCTCATGAGCACTGTTACATCTATCACACAGAACTTTCTGTTTACTTGGGAGTCCATTGATTCGGCATTGTTGGTTTCTCAAGGTGTACTATAAATACATGACATCCTTTTTGGACTAACGTTCACACTATTTTTATATGTATCATATACGTGAAGCCACTTTTTTGGCTAGATCACAGCATTAAAGCTGAGGTCGATGATGATTTTTTTCAATCATCCAAATGTCCTGTAAATGTGAGAGTTGGTGCTTCTTATAATGTTACAGATGCTTTTAGAGTGTAGTAATGGTTTAATTTGATAGTTTCTTTCAATATGTTTAGAGGTACATAGAAACCTATACTAATATTCTTTTTTGCAGTTTTCCCAGATAAAGGGCACCAGACACACGAAATCCATTGGGATAGACCGGGATTGATTCAATACACAGCTGCCTGCTTTAGTGTTTTAATTATTTTGTGCAGAAATTTATTGAAACATAAATGATTTGTTTGTTTGAATCTATATCATTCTTATGTATGTAATTGGTTCACTTGAATGTACCATTTTATTACATTTTGGTCCATGGGCCTGATGGTTTACGCACTCTGTGTCCAGGTAACCGCAGTTCCCTGATTTCTTGACAGTTCATTCACAGAGGTAGGCGGGCTTCATCACAAAGTAGTACACCAAACTTGAAACTTGTTGAACTCTATTTTTCTTGAGGGTTCTGTTTCACTTCTTGTTTAGCCATCTTCTTCCCTTAGCCATTTGGTGCCGGCAGCCTATCTCTTATCACCTGACTGGGTGTAGTTCGGAGCTGGGCTTTTCTATATTCCTCCTAGACAGCCACACACACTTGGAGCGGAGGTCTAACTGGATGGGCTATCACTGGCAGAATGGGACAGAGGAGCTGGGCCAAGCCTCACTTACACCTGAATAGGCTGTGTCCGGTCCCCACACCTAGGGCTGCATGCCCCCTATAGTTATTCTGGAGCCAGGGCCATGAATGCATCAGTGCACTTCAAAGGCTTGCCTTAGAAGCTTCTTCCCCACTTCAAAGGCACAACTGAGTATAAATATTGGACCTCAGACACCATCCCTTCAGTAAATTTCTGGACCCGTGGAAACTCTCCCAGGAAGAAGGACTGCTGTGCTGTTGAAGGGCTGCCCCTCCGCTGGGCTGCACTTTGCTGGACTCCTACTGTGCTATGTTTTTACTTGCTGCCTGCTGTCCTTTTGCCTGGGTGAGAGACCTATATTCTGGAAACCAGATCCCAGAATAACTCCAAATGTTAGTTGTCTAGCCTCCTAATCTGAATCCTCAGGGACATAACAGACATCCAACAGCCTTGCATTCTCACCTGAACTCTGCTATCTGTGAATCTACCCTGCCAAGTAGTGTCACTTCAGTCCTGTACCCTATGAAGTGGGCTTAAGGTGCTTTGCCAGTCTCTGTGGCTTCAGCAGAAAATGACACATCTCCTCTTCTGTATGGCGCAGCCTTAAGCAGAGCTGACGTATCGCTGCTGCTGCATGGAATTGAACTGTCACAAAGATTTACATTACCACCGCAGCCCACATCATGTTCGGAGCAGGCCCATGCATTCCTAATTCACAGCAACCTTGGTGATAACTAACCCTGGGCGGAGTTGGCGGAGTGGTGCTTCGCGGAGCTACGCGAAGTGGGCGAGAAACTACGCCCACCTCGGCACTCCGCGTAGCCCCACTCCGCAAACACCACTGGCCGCCAGCCCCGCCACCCGCCTCCCGCCTCCCTCCCGCCCTTCCTAAATACTTTAAATTAAAGGAATAAATTAATTTAAAACGCACTTACCTTGCCCGCCGCTGCCCGCCGCGTCCCCGGGGCTCGCTATCTTCCGTCTTCTTTACTAATGCGCATGCGCGGGCGGCCGCGCATGCGCATTTCTCACGAGAAAATGCGCATGCGCGGCCGCCCGCGCATGCGCATTAGTAAAGAAGACGGAAGACGGAAGATAGCGAGCCCCGGGGACGCGGCGGGCAGCGGCGGGCAAGGTAAGTGCGTTTTAAATTAATTTATTCCTTTAATTTAAAGTATTTAGGGAGGGCGGGTGGGAGGCGGGTGGCGGCCAGCTACGCTCCGTCTGCGGAGCGTGCGTAGTGCCGCCTGGCTACGCCCGCTCCGCAAAATGCAAAGTAGGCGGCACTACGCACACTCAGTGCACGGAGCGTAGCTGGCCGCCCACCCCTAGTGATAACAACAAACTCCTCATTGCAGCCTTGCCGCTCCTCACAAACTGTGCATCTCCCCACGTGTACGATGCATCCCCAACTTCAGACTTCATATTGCAAACCCTCATCATTGAAATCTTCGAACTTGAAGCAACAGGACCACTCATCCCAGCCTCACTGCATCTCAGAACCTACACATCGCTTTGGCTATGCAACACATCATCAATGCGGATCCACGCAATGCTCCGCAAACCAGGACTTAAGGTACTCTGTTCAGTGGGTGAAACTGGGCCCCTGTAGTTGCTCATGGTCCATCATGGTCAACCTGTACTTGTGACTTTGTCCTGGTCCAGTGCGACCAGATATCCCCAGTTGGAGCTTTACTCCTTTTAGTCCTATTTTCTCTAAGCAAGTTTAAAATCAATATCCCCAGTTCTACCAATTGATTTTTTGTCCTTTTGGTCTTGTTCTATTAAATAGATTTTGATCTATTTTTTTCAAATCTGTTGTGGGATAATTTTTGTGTGGTGTTTCACTGTTTTAGTGTTTTAAGCTTGGCACAAATACTTTACAAATGTCCTCTATGTTAAGCCTGACTGTTCAGTACCAAGCTACCATGGGGGTTGAGCACAGGTTAGTTTATGGTTGGCTTGTGTCACACCCTGACAAGGATTTTGAATTCTGCTTGACCAGGGCTCACACCCCAGGCAACCAACAATCAAATTTCTTACAAATTGCATTTACCATTTCATAGCAACCAATTTATAGAATGTCTCTCCCCACCCCCCATAGAATTGGCTTCTGCATACTTAGGGCCTCATTTATGAAAAGTGACGCATCGCTGCGTGAACGTGAAAACAGCGATGCGTCACTTTTCACTGCGCCCTCCTTGCAACACGAATGATGCATCATATTTACAGAATGACGCATCATGGAGCAAGGAGTTACAGATAGGTCAGTTTTTTTGACGAATCTGTATAGGGCAAAAGTGACGCATTGCTGGAGTTTGTCACAAAAGTGAAGCAACTCCAGCACTGTGTCCTTTCACATGGGGCAAGCCCCATGTGAAAGGGCCTGCGTCAGTCTTACGCCTGCTGTGAGGCAGGCGTAGGAAATTTACGCATTTGTGTCCTAGAAGTGGCGCAGTGAAATCTCATAGATTTCACTGAGTCACTTCTATGACCCTGTCTTGCGTCAGAACGCCCCCCCCCCCTGCATACATTATACCTGGCGTAGGTATAATGTAGCGCAGGGGTTTACAAAGTGACGCATCTACCGAGATGCGTCACTTTGTAAATATGGTGCAACAAGGCACATTTGTTACGCTGCTGGTGCGTCACAAAAAGTGATGCACTGGCGGCGTAAAAGTAACGCGCGGCCTCATAAATGAGGCCCTTAATATTTAAGATGCAAATGAAACGCTTGCAGGTCTTACTTTGAGAATAATTTCTGTTAAAGTTGTTTATTGCAAATCTCTAGGTCTGGGGGCATTATTTTGGAGTTATATATTGTATATTGTGAAACACTTATTTTGGATGCTTTTAATTTGCTAAATGCTCACCAACCCTAAGTATCAACCATCCCTAAAAGGCCTCCACACACATTATCTACACTAATCCCTGACCCCAAAACCCCACCGATCCCTAAGCTCTAAAAAAGTCTCACCATACCTAAACTCCATCAATCTCTGATCCCTAAACCCCACCCATCCCTGATCCCTGAAATCTCATTCTACTCCTTTATTCTGTCCATCTCTTAACCACAAACTCCCTCACTACCCCTAAACTCAACCCATTCTTCAATCCTAAAAATACATCAGCACACCTAAACTCCACCCATCTCAGACCCCTAAACTGCACCCATCCTCAAATCCTTAAAGCCCTTCTACTCCTAAAGTCTACCTATCTATTAACCTAAAACCCCCTCACTACACCGAAACTCCACCTGTTACTGAACCTTAAAACCCCTTATTAATGCTATTGTTCCTACCCATACCAGATCCCTTAAAATAATTCACCATCCCTAAACTCCACTCATCCCTCAACCCTAAACAACCCGAGCTACTGTTGAAAATGACCCATCATGACCCTTAAAACCCCTAACCAATCCTGAACTTCCCCATCCCTGAACCCTAAAAACCCTTTCCACACATAACCTCCATATATAACTGTAACCTTAAAACCCCACATCACCGTAAACTTCACCTATTGCAGAATGCTAAAAATGATTTGCCACTCTAAAATTCTACTCATCACTGAACCTTAAAAACACTCACCAGCCCTAAACTCCTACCATCCATAAAAACAAAAAAATGTCAACACACCTACACACACCCATCCCTGAACCCCAAAAACCCCTCACCACCCCTATACTCTTCCCATCCCTGAACCTTAAAACCACTCATTACCCCTAAATATTACCTGCACCTGCACTCAAAACTCTCACTACACCTAATGTTTACCTAAGTGTGTGATTTTGGATGTTTCCTACAATTGTCTGTCCTTTAAAATGTTCCCTTTAATTAATGTGTATTTACTCAAATTGTCTTTCCTTAAAATTGGTTCTCAAAGATGTGCTCAGGGCCGGACTGACTACCGGGCAGTTTGGAATGCTGCCGTGCTGGGCGCTGATTTCACTGCGGTGGGGGCTGATTACGTTCATGGAGACCTGCGTGTGCTTCGAAATAATTAAACGAAAACGAATTTCGTTTAGCCTACGCATGTCTCAATGAACGAAATCAGCTCCCAGCTCAGTAGCATTCCAAACTGCCCGGTAGCCAGTCCGGCCCTGGATGTGCTTTCCTCCGATGTGGTTTCTCAGCTTTTGTTTTTCCAATAATTCACCTACATAAATTTCACCTACATGGGGTATGCAGAGGTATGTAGAAAATATCACCTTAATGTCATTTGTAGCAATGCTACAGCCATATTTCCAAGCATTCCTCTATCAAGGCTATACTGGCCATGCCAGGCCTCAGGCATTTCCCCAGGAGGCTGGAATGATGGGGGCCAGTTTTGTTAGTGGGGGCCGTTTTTAGGTCTCGCACCTAGCATTTCAGTGCGCAGCAAGTGAGATATTTAGTAAGTGAAAAATGGGGTTTCAGCACTGACATAGTAATTGCACACGCTTGTGCGTGTGCTTTTTCTTTTGTGGCACACTATTGGGCTTTGCGTGTGTGTTTTTGAAGAAGAGAGCACGCAATAGGCCAAAGGCAGGCTCATTGCTCCGCCAATGGCCTATTGGTGTGTATTACTTGCACCAGGATGTTGTGTGGTTTAAAATATTGTGCCCAGACACTGCCGCGATAATTGACACCACATGTCTCGCTGTGGCACGCGCATCACTCGCAGGCTTCTTTGCTTGCGATCACTTTCACTTTCACTTTAGCGATCTGTTTCAATGCCGTTTTTTTCATTTGATGTTTCCCGCACTAGCACGCTGAGGTCATAGGTGTCGATGATAACGAAACTTAGGGAAAGGACTGAAGTGGTAAGCATAAAAATCTTCACTATCATGGCACAAACTAGGAACTGTTTCGTCTTCTAGTTGTTTAGAACTGAGCTTCGAGGTTTTTATATATTCTCGGTTAAAGTTGTAAAAGTCATGGTTCCCCCAACATGGTGGAAGGGGGCTTTGCCATAGTCAATTTCTCCTAAAACAGTCTGAAGGGACAGGTGTGAGGTTATGTACCGTGCATTAAAGAGTCTATGACGTCACCGAGCTGCAGGATGAAGCTTGGGGGATAGGCTGCTTATTCCAGGCGTCAATCGCCCTTCTGAGCAGACCCAGGATGTGTCTGTAGTACTGCGTCCTCGTCTGCTGGATGTTGCTGCCATCGTCTTTGTCCTTATATTGAACATCTGCTATGATTCCAAAAGTGAAGCACGGCCAGGGGGATCCTGCGTGATCACTCACTCGGTTCGGGATCCATAGCCCTGCCAGCAGCATTCCGGGACACCTAGACAAAGTGGTATAGAGGCTAAATAAAACAGTAACCTCCGAAAAATGGAGCCCGAAATGCCTAGTTCATGGATCCGTTATCTTAATATTCTATTCAACTGATATGTAGAGTCGCACTCGTACTTACAGGTGGGGAAGCAAATGAAGGCTCTAGCCAGAGAGCTGGTTACAGGCTCTGCTGCGTAGCTCTGTGACTCGCTAGCCAGTGGCGTAGCAAGGGAGGCGCAAGCCCGAAATACAAACAGGAAAATAACCCCATCTGCTAGTTTGGTAGTAAAAAACAGCAATGATTAGGGTAAAATGAGGCTCCTCAGCCCGTTCGGCTCCGGTGCCAGTGCAACTGTTGCAATATTGGCAGCTAGGCCCCTATGTAAATGTATTTGAGCTTATATAGCGCACAGCTACCCGCAGTGGGTGTCCCGGCGCTTGCTTAGGGAACCCGTCCTGGTATTCCCCTGTGAGATAACCCCGGCAGGGTATCCACAAGGTGAAAGCCAGTCATCCCGCCGCGAGGGGCCGTTGTGGAGATTAAGCAAGCTATTGCCCAGAGTCGCAGAGTGTGAACCCGTGAGTCGAGAAGGCACCGGAGCGAGAATTATCGGGTCCGTGGAATTTTTAGCCCAAGACCCGCCGAGGCGGGGAATTGAACCCTGGTCCAGGGCCGATCTCAGCTTCCGGGTCTGCCGCCTCTAACCCCTTAGCCACACCTATCTAAGCGAGCCGTTAATCTTTAGCTTCCTCGCCCCCTGCAACTCTCTCTTACACTATCCCATCATACTTCAAGACCCTCTGGACAATGAACAGCGCTGCAAGTTATTATTTACTACAATCAACTCCTCCTTGCTTTCCTTTCTTTCTTTGCGTATCCATCCTTCTCATTCTTCCTTACATTATCGCTCTTCGTTTCCCTTTCTCTTTCCAGATTCCACACCTCCCCCTCCTGTGTTTTTCCGTTCTCTCTTTCCTCAGTGCCATCTTTTTGCCCACTATTCTCCTCCGTCGTCTTCTGCTACTCGTTCGTCCTCTCTTTCTCCATATCTTTGTCCAAACTCCTTCCTGAGTTCTGTGTCCCAATCCATCTCTCCGCCACATCCCTTCTTTCTCCCGTCCATCCGCAACCAAACACACTTTTGATTTACACTCTCTCGCTTTCTTAGTGTCTTTATCATCCACTTTTTCTCCTTTTGCTGACCTCCTCGGTCTTCCTCACATTTACCCTTTACTCTATCATCTCTCTATTTCTGTTCCTCTTCCTTTCCATTTTCATTGATGTGCTCCACTTAGCTTATTCTTCACAACTCCCTCTTCTGGCCACTTTCTTCTATCTCACAAACACACCCCTTCCCTCTGGCACCCCTCAACTTCTACCCTACGTCATTCTTTAATGCTCGTACATCTCTTTAAACACCCACCTATCAGAGCTACACCAACACGCTTCCTAAACCACACTCACTC
This sequence comes from Lissotriton vulgaris, assembly GCF_964263255.1. NCBI lineage: Eukaryota > Metazoa > Chordata > Amphibia > Caudata > Salamandridae > Lissotriton > Lissotriton vulgaris. The sequence continues at coordinate 1,501,883,622 of NC_141691.1, forward strand.
TCGCTCTCTCTGAAAACACACGTACAGATCTCCCTTACAAGTGCATGTCAAGTCTTGCCCTAAGAAACACATCCCTTAAAATGGGTATACACCTGTTACAACGCATTTGTTACAACGCAATGCTGTTACAACGCGACTGTTACAACGCATACCATTACAACGCATTGCGCAGGGGGGCGCTCTAGGATAGGGAATAAGTATAATTTACTATCCAACACCTTCCCTAGAGTCCACGGGGACTGGAGTTAGAATAGTAAATTATACCTACCACTATCCAGCACCTCAAAGCGCTATGCGTTGTAATGGTATGCGTTGTAATGGTTGCGTTGTAACAGTAGGTAGTTGTAATGGTATGCGTTGTAACATGGTACATCCCTTAAAATGCATTTATGGGTCACTCCGCCGTAGGTACCTCTCCCCCACTCGTTTACAAACAGCTTCCCTGGCCACATATCTTCTTTACACATTTCTACCATACATTGTATATCCACAAAACATACATACATACATCTATTTTCCACACAACATTCTCTAACATAGTCTCCATGAAGACGTGTAGCCCTTAGAGGCTAACAATACACGTAAACATAGTCCCCTCAGGACAACAGCACCCCCTGCCCCAACATACCCAACATCTCGCAAATAACACACAGACACCAGTGTTAGATTGGGAAAAGTTGCTGCAGGTTTATTTTATTACATACAACATTATGTAATCCCGGTGGGTTATCTTACGGGCGATCCAAGGGCAGGCCGCATTCCCGCCTGATGAGCCAAGCAGCACAGTGGCGAACCACCCTTCTGCTGCGTCATTATGGAATAACTCTACTCACGCCCCTTGCGGGGCGTATCTAGGCAAACCCCCAGTTGCACAGGCACACAACAGCCCGAAGGACTACTGGGGCACCGACACGGGTTCCCGGCCTCCCATGAGGTTCCAGGTTAGGCTCTGGCACCCCTATGTGCCCGCTGAAGTACAGTGCTGCACCTCTCTGCTTCTGGATCGCCCCGAAACTCCGCCACAGCCCGGCTGGCGGCCACCGTCGCCGTACGGGCCCCCCACCACTTCGCTACTTAGGCAACCTGCAACCTTTGCTCTGCAGAGCTTCTCTTAACAAGAGGAACAAGTCCAAACCGACAGGTGAGAGTGGACCCCTTCCATCTCAATGAGACCTTAGAACCTGTCCTAAGTGATAAAAGGCCCCTCTGACACTAATCTGCAGATTACCTCCGGGTCCATATCCCTCTACAGCAATAGGGTAGGCCGACCAGGTTCGAGGGGACATACCCCTAGGTGAATGATACAGTGTAGAATAGGGGGGCCCCCAAGCTGCTAGCGCTCTTAAGTTCTACAACATGTACCAGCGCAAGTCACTGAGACCCAACCACACCCCTCACATGAAGAGTCAGAAGACTACACCCAGGATAAGTTTCAACTTCTGCCGTAGCGTGGTGCCCAGAAAATCAATGTTTAATATATAACTTGTGTGGTATCATTAGACACACAGGAATGCACCGATTGGAACAACTGGCTTCACCTGCCCTCGTGAGATTAGCCTGGAGGCTGCCTAGTCCATGCTCCCTCTTGGATAGCTCGTCTATAAGGTTGACATACAACCACCCCCTAAAGGATTGTTTTGACAGATACAGGTGCCCTCAGAAATGGAGACATCATGATCAGGCAACTTCTCACAATGGGAGGGGATTCCCAGAAAACTTATTGGTTACTCAAGTGTATTCACGAGGCTATTCCGGCCAAGCCAGGGGAGCCCAACCATACGTGATCGTGTTCGAGAAGCCGTGAGTCCCAATTTTCCGCAAGGAGCCCACAGTGCCAAAGCCACTCCCCCTGGGTGACGAGCTAAAAAGGAGAGGTTGGGTTACCAGATGGATCTGTGTGATCCCCTGCAAACTAAAAAGGAAAAAATGGTCCCTCCCCAAGAATGCCGCCAGGGTAGGCCCTGACAGCAAAACTGTAAATGGCATAATTAAAGGAGCCCAGGTGGATTGTCGCACAGCAATCAAAGAGGTTTGCAATAGCTGAGAAGGCAATTCCAATGGCTTAAATACACCCACTATTCACTGCACGTGAAGCTGAACTGCCTCCTATCAGCCCAAAACAGGAGGGTGACAAGCATCGCCTGCAAAACCACGTGCTTGTGGTAATTAGCCGCTTGAGTACATCGCTACCCAAGGTGTATGTCAGAAGGCGGATGCCCCAATACTGTAGCGCGAACAGCTCTACTCCTGCCGCTGCAGAGCGGCTCCCTGGCACATCCGGCCCAAAGCAATGGAGCACACTGCAAGTGTGTGCCCTTTTCCAGGGTAAAGAAAGAGGGAGAGCCCAGGTGAACGGACCCTGTCGACACTGGCTCGACCCTGTGTAACCCACTTTCTGTGCCAAAACACTTGATAGCTGCGCCTACCTCCCCCCGCCAGCTGCCCTGGCTAAAGCGGGGGTGGATATGTCTTAGTGAAGCGAACAGGTAAAATGTCACATCGCTACCTCGGTTTACCCCATGTGACTGACACCGCACTACTTCTTTGCCTTGTGTGAACATGGCCACCAAAGTATGAGCAGTGCCCCGTGACGTATACTTGGCTTTGAGGCCGCTGACGCACCAGGACGGTGAAGAAGTAGAAATAATACTGCAGCGTCCTGGTCAAGACCGGCAACAAATTCTGATTGCCACCAAGGCACCTGCATCAATCGGACATGCCGGAGGGCCAAATGCATAACTTCTGGTGGCACGAGGACCATGACAGTCAAGCAGCGAGACTTCGCTCAAGCCATAATCCGAAACCAACTTCTCACAATGCACGCTACCCGGCGCCAAAATTGGACCCAAATTTTTCCCGAAGGACCAACCACCAAAATAATGGCACCACGAAACAGGCTTCTCACAGTGTGCGCCACCCCCGCGCCAAAACAGGACACCCCGGTTACTCTGAACTGCCCAACACCAAGGAGGGGCCCCCAGGACGGGCGCGATGCCTGGTGTGGGGGGGGGGTGCTCTAATGCTGTGAATGGGGTGTGAGTGGAATTCTCACTACCGGGGCAAGCTATGTAAAAGTAACTGAAAACCACAGAGCGAGTCGCCGCATCTGTTTGCGCTGTTATGCTGTGGGAGGCTGGCACAAAACCGGGTCCTAGATGCCCATGTCCTGAGTGACCACCCAAGGTACCAAGGCTAAACGCACCCCTTGACCCAGGATAGTACATTCAAAATTGGAGCTTCCGTACCACACGTACGCAGTCGCAAAACAAACCGCCTCGCACCCACACTTCCAGATAAAAGGAAGATACCCAACCTGACATGCACATGAAAGAAGCAGGAGGGAGGATTAAAACAAGCACCTACTAGACCTCGACATAATACCATGTAGTGGCTTGAACCTACTGTGGCATAAATTGACCGCCCCGCGCAATTTTTTATGATCCAAAACATGTACACGACAACGCTGGCTGCAACATCAAATAATCCGAATACCTTCATGACTATCTACGATTATTAGGCTTCCGTTTGCGCCGCTACATGCAAGTGGTAGTGCACTCAGCCCCTGCTGGCCTGTATGTTTATTCCAAACAAAACATCGGGTTTGAGAAAAACAGACTTGATACAAACATATACTTCAACTTCCGTTATTCTCAGGCTCAGCCACTGCTGCTCAACTAATCCCCGAAGTCCAACTTGAAAACAGTTAGGGAACAATCTGGCATGCCCACTTAAACCCATCACCGCTGGGACACCCTTTGTCTAAGACACATCTTTTAACTCCTCCTGACATGAAGTTCCAGCCAGAGGCAGGTGGAAAAGCAATGAAATACTGCGGCCCACCGTATAGGTAATTAGCCCAGCCCAATAGGCCAATAAGGCAGGCGACAAAGTACATAGGTCTGTGTCATGGTACAGCGTTCAAACTAGCGATTAATATCCCTGCTTATGATAGCCAAAACATTAGCGCGACCGCAAAAACATCTCTAACGTGTGCGCCGACATAAGGGATCCGAAATGGCAAGGCATGACTAGTGTTGTCGGAACACGGATATCCTGGCAAAATAGTATTATGCCCACGATAATACATGTAAATTGCCAGATATAATATCCCAGCCCTCACCAGTCCAGCAAACACCACAACGTAAGTACCACCCATGAACCGACCTCACGTTCATAGAATGGCACATCAACGCCTCTACACACAATGTGTGTTACACCCACACTCAGAAACATCATGCCCTTATGCACCACGTACAAGTCTTCAAATGTAAAGTATGCTCGGCCAAACTTGGGTTTATGCGGGGGAAGCAAGGGAGTGAAGAACACAGTGAAGAGGAGAAGGCATAACGGACAATCATAAATGAATAACTTTCACGACCAGGTGTCTGGTTGTTACATTCTATCGTATATACTGGGTGTGCTTAAAGTTCCCAACAATGCTTGCCGGCAGCTACCAATTCATAATGCCGCATGGGAAAAAGGTGCTGGATCCCCCCAGGACATGAGATGCGGAGACCCAGATGGCACATCTAGCCTACTCAAAAACGCCCCGCTATTTAAATTAATAGCAACGAGGGACAACCACGTGTGGCAGTTGGAAACACCATCTACACCAAGAAATCACACCTGAGTTGCCCATCTGCCACACCGAGATGTAACCACTCTGTGTGCTAGAATAACTCAGAATTCACGCCCATATCCAATTTTGCGGGATGTACATCAGGTGATGTTGCAGATAACACCCAGACCGAGGCCTGCCGTTGGCCTTCCAGAGGCTAACCAAAGGCGTCTACCGGCACTTCTAACTGCAGGCTATGACAACTCCTCTGAGTGCCCATATGCAGTGTTACGATGCATGAACACTATCAGAGAGAACATAAAAGTGCTGTCCACCTTGGATATAATTCCAAATGAATGAAAAAGTGGTGAAAAGTGTATTATTGATTTCTAGACACCATACTAATCATTACACTATTGGTTTTGACGCACAAATTTACTTATTCTGTAGCTTAGCTGTACAAAGGAACGTTGCCTCGTTAGGTTAATACAAGTGAACTTCGTCCCCATTCAACAGCAAATATTTACCAACCTAGCAAAACATTGCATTGCGTTCTGTTACAAAGTCAATCATAGTCCTAAAACCGAGGATTTACCTGCAATATATCGTATATGAAACAATTCACATAATGAGAAGATGAATATTAAATCGCATGCAAAAGGACCATAACACCAGTCCATTGGAGTGCCGATAATCTCCCGCAAAATTCTACATTCTTAAGTAATAGGTCTTACTGCAACTAATTTATATATTGGGCACCCCCTTTCTATCAGACTATTGATGAAAATAACAATTTTTAAAAATCAAAGCAGCCTCTGAGCAACCCGGGCGACTGAACCAACAAAATTACATTCCCTTCTGTTTTAATTACATGGCGGTGCCGGGGGAGAGCCCATCGGGGGCACAGCGGTTTACGTCACTCTGACGCGCAGGAACACACATAGCCCAGGGTGACGAAGCCGGCAATCCCTTCTTTACAGCTTTCCTACCTCGTGTTCAGATCAGCAGGCTGAGCCGTTTCGGGAAATCTCCATGACTGCATCAATAGGAGAGGATCATATATTCTGATAGGGCAGAAACCTAATCTAAATAATACATGGAAGTCTAAATCAGTGTGCAAACAGGAGTAGCGCAGCGCTATTTGCATTATTCTGTGAGGCTGCTAAATTATTATTTTTTTAAGTTTGATTTATTGAGGAAAAGGATAAAATATGGGAAGGGGGAGGGGGGGAGAAGAGTTACAATGAATGGATGAAATAAACAATATAATGAAAAATAGACATTGGATAAAAAGTAAGCATTACAAGCATGAAGAAATATGAATACATCATAAGAGTACTAATTGCAGTAGGTAATACACAGGATAATGAGATATAATAATCATAATAAGTCAAGAAAAAGGTAAAAACAAGAATAAGAAAATCACGGAGGTTTGCGAACTTCAACTGTTCAGGGTCAGGAGAGGAATGGACTGGAGCAGAAGAAGAGAGGTATGTTGTTATAGGGAGCCAAATCAGATCATGTTTGATAGCTAGGGAGATGGGGGATACATAATTGGTGTCTAAACGATGATTAAAACAGATTGCATTCCACCAAGACTGATATGAAATATTAGTAGCCTGTTTCCAGTTTGAGGTAATAATATGAAAGGCAACAGCAATGAAAAGGTCTAGTAAAGGATAATGTTTGGGAGAAAGAGGAAGATCTGATGAGAGGGAACCAAGAAATACTAGAGATGGTGAAAAAGGGACCTGAAAATGGAAAATCTTTTGTATTTGCCACCAAACCAACTGCCAAAACTGAGAAGTAGGGGGGCATTCAAACAACATATGTTTAAGATCGGCAGAAAGGCAGGGACAGGACCAACATGTAGAGGGAGTGTTTGGTGAAAAGCGGGACATGGCAAGTGGTGTAAATAAAGTTCTGTGATAAATGAAAAACAAAGTTTGGGTGGTGTTTGCAGCTCTAGAGGTCTTATGAAGATTAGTCCAAAGTTTATCCCAAAGAAGTACAGGTCAATCCTGAGAAAAATCCAACTCCCACGCAAGTTCAACACGAGACTTCAATCTATTAGTGATGAGACGGAAAGAATTATATAGAGCGGATGCAGAAGGAGAAGATTCCAACAAAAAGGATGTGGATCTGCGGTCTATGGGAATCTCATTGGTGGGTAGAAGAGAGTGAAGATAGGAAATCAAGACTGGAGAAAGGGAATTGTATTGCGAACGGGCAGAAGCAGGTAGAGAGAAAGGAGATTGAAGATCCTTGAAAGGGAGAGGTGTACCCTGAGAAATAAGTTGCGAAATCCAACAAATTCTTTGAGAATGCCAAGTTTTCCAAAAAATGGTACGGTTACGGATTTTTAGAAGGTTGTTATTCCAAAGTGGCTGCTCGTGTATGGAGATGAGTGACGGATAAGATGAAGTTAAGTAAGGAGAGAGAAGGGTACGAGAATGTGAAAGAATAGGTGAACAAAAACGGGTTAGAGAAGAAGTAAAGGATAAGAATTCGCGGAAAGTGAAGGGAGAGATGAAAAAAGATTCCATGCTTAGCCATACAGGAGGATAATGAGGTTGAATAGATGAAAACCAACGAATCGATTGCTTAAAGGAAAAAGCACGATGATACTGTTTGAAATCTGGAAAACGTACTCCAGAGTGATTTTTGTCTTTACGTAAAGAAGCAAGAGCTATTCGAGGGCGCTTACCGTTCCAGAGGAATTTGAGTAATAAAGAGTAAATCTTTAGGCATACTCAGGCTTCCAAAGATGCTGTGTATTACTAAGCCAATAACCGGAAAGTTCTTTCCAAGGATATTACCAGGTGATATTACACTAAGCAAATGATTCCCTGGCGTCCCTTCGCAGGCCCCGTATTAAAATGTTGAACATGCTGGATGTCAGCAGGGCATTGATATAACGTTGAATTGTTTGTGAGCGGTAGCCTACATGATGCAAAGAAAGATTCCCAGCCTGCAAGCCTACAGCACCTTTGCATTATAAGTGATGCTATATATCCACGCGCGACTCACATTTCCTCTTGTGGGAAACGTTAAAATGAAGCTCTTCCCACACCTTCTCGGCACTCACCGGATGTCCGAGACCTCGAAGGGGTAGCCAACGGTACACAAACCAACCCTTCCCGCCTTGCCCCCAGTCCCAATGCAAGCCTCCAGCCACACATGGCAGTCTGGCGCGGGCCTAGGGGGGGCTGGGCCGGCACCAGTAATTGGCAAGGGATCCCTCCCGGGCATGGCCCATGTGGGAGGGCGAAGTATTTGATTACCCAATTCGCGGGCCCATAGGGCCCGCACGCATCCCGCCTGCCTGCCCCAGCGACCCGCAGCTAAACAATACCACCTGGCCCAGCTACAACCCCAGGAAGGGGGGGAAGCGAGCAGTAAAAACTCACCGCAATCGCGCAGCACTTCAGGGCCCTCCAGCTGGGCAGGCAGGCACCGGACGATCGGTACAGGGAACGACCGGACAAGAACAACCGGGAGGGCAGAAAAAAGAGTGTCCCGTGACCCGACGCGCGACGTCCGGAGCGGCAAAGAGGCTGATAAAACGGCGAGGGGAAAATATAAACCCCTCGCCTGCCTGCCGCCCCGGACGTGCATGACTGGCCCGCCCACGCTCCAACCGGGCACCACCTGCCCGGGGAGGAGTGGCTGACCCAGGTATGGGGGGGCGGGGAAGTCCTCCGGGCTGAACGGCCCGCCCTCCTGATGGCCACAGGGTGGCCTCGGGCAGACACACATAACTCACTTGCACGGATCCCCGTTGCACTCGGATCTCATTGCTGGTAAACACGCATCTCCTTACCACATTGCAACCTTACACAACAGACACACACAAACAGACACATGCACACACATCTCCCTTTCACATAATCCGTTTGCCTTTTGGAAACGGTGGGCCTCATTTATGAGAAATGCGCATCGCTGCGTGAAAGCAGCAATGCGTCACTTCTCCATGCGCACTCCTTGCGACATTCCAGTTGCTTCATATTTAATGTATCATGCATCACGCATCATGTCGCAAGGAGTTACAGATACGTCAGTATTTCTGACGTATCTGTAAGCGCAAAAGTGACGCATTGCTGGAGTGTGTCACAAAAGTGACGCAACTCCAGCAATGTGTCCTTTCACATGGGGCAAGCCCCATGTGAAAGGGCCTGCATCAGTCTTACGCCTGCTGTGAGGCAGGCGCAAGATTTTGACGCAACGACGTCCTAAAAGTGACGCAGTGAAATCTCATAGATTTCACTGGGTCACTTCTACGACCCTTCCTTGCGTCAATACGCCCCCCTTGCATACATTATACCTGGCGCAGGTATAATGTGGCGCAGGGGTTTACAAAGTGACGCATCTACCTAGATGCGTCACTTTGTAAATATGGCGCAACAAGGCGCATTTTTTACGCCACTGGCGCTTCACAAAAAGGGACGCACCGGCGGTGCAAAAGTGACGCACAGCCTCATAAATGAGCCCCGTGTTTTTCTCCGTCTGACTTATTTTCATCGGACCTCTCACACTCTAACTAACATCCCTCTTCTTCTACTACACGGTGGAATTTCTCAACACTTTTCTCTTTCTCGCCTCAGCTGTGTGTTCTCTTGCTCACTCACAGCCTTTTCTCATTTTGTCGTCCCCTGTTACCTCGATGTTCTTTCTCGAGCATATGTAGAATCAGAATCTCTGCATTTTACAGCTTCCATCCCCTTATCACCCATGTCTCTGTTTCCTTATCCATAAAATATGTACAATTAGGAACAAGTTATCTACAAAACTGCTCGTTAACACCTAAATGCATGACTCCCTCCTTTAGGTGCAATAAAATATTATCCTTTATACAAGAAAGAAGTCACATTTCTGAAAAGAGAAAATACATTACATAAGCAGACTATTATGTTTTCAAACAAATAGCACCAGCTGCAACCCACATACCTACGGAAATAATCATTCTGACCACGTTTTCGAGTGGAAATTACACTTAATAAAAAATGTTGGGGCAAATTATCAAGCCTGTGCGCTAAAATTATCGCCGCTTTCTCGGCCGAAAACGGCCGATAAAGCGGCGATAATGGGCTTGATAATATGCTCTATGGAATTCCAATCGAAGCACATGTTAGATGTGAAGACATCTAACATGGGCTTCGATTGGAATTCCACAGAGCATATTATCAAGCCCATAATCGCCGCTTTGTCGGCCGTTTTCGGCCGAGTAAGCGGCGATAATTTTAGCGCACAGGCTTGATAATATGCCCCGTTGTTTTAAACCCAAAGCATTTTGATGGTGTTTGTAAAGTATGCATTTTTTGTTGTTGTTTGCAAGTGCCCCATGCCACGCTTTCACATTAATAGGGACTGCTTTCCTTTCTTTAGACAAGCTGCATCTGAAGAAAGGAGTGCGCCGCCATTAAAGTGAAACTGCTGCATCGGGTGCTTCAAAAAAAAAAAAGAATTTGTTTGTCAAGTTGACAAACGCTTTTTTTTTGTAAAAGCCCCCCATACCTTGCTTTCACTTCCATGGTGGGCATGCACATTTCTTTAGACGCAGTTCGTGTAAAGAAGAGGGCATGGCCTCTATTAAAACGAAAGATTGGCATGGGGCACTTGTAAACAACAAAAAAGATTTGCTATGCAATTGGTCTCGCATTTGCGAGCATTTAAGCTATTGTCATTAACAAGGCCAATAGTTCAAACTCTAGTAAATGTGAGACTTACTGCATTGCTGCTGAGTTCCTTGTAAAGCAAGTACAGCTCAGGTAGCAATAAAACAGTCAAGATAACTCTGGTGAATAATGTACCAGCTGGAGAGAGATGGGAATTTTGTCTAGTGGCAGGTTCCACTCATCTAAGTTAGCTTAGAGGGTTAATATGACTGCAGCAAAGGTTGTGCACTGTGCAGGTCACAGCATAGTATTTTATGTCCGTAGCTTAGTGGGTTACTGCTTTTTTCACGGAAACCCTTTTATTACTGTGCAGTTCATTAGTTACAATCATACTCTAACACAGTGAGCTATGAAGTCTTATCAAAAATCTGCATGCAAGTGGCATGGTACAGGTTAGAAAGTTAAGGCAACCCTAGCCTCTGTGTTATGTTCTGAATCCTGAGTTTGTGTTTCTCCAAACCAAGCACTCTTACAAAATGCCTACCAGTATGGATGGCATAAATTCTACACCTGGTAGTCCCCTTTGTCTTAGTAAAATGTTCCATACACCTATTTACACACGTATGATTCATTGTCTTTGTACTTGTGTGTGAAGTAAAATGCTCCAACAGCCTACAATGGTATGAGAGGCGCTATAAAGCACATTAAAGCCAGAGGCTATGGAGAAATGTGAGGCCCTGTTGGAAGATGATAGTGAGGGAATCATTGAAGGGCCTTAACAAGGATTTCCCTGTCCTGGCGCACTGTCAGGCCATCATTTACTATGCTTTAAAAGCTAATACAATGGAATATTTAATTAAGCATTTGTTGTGAAATGTGCCATTTTTGCCGATTTTTTTTTATAGGGGGAAGTACCCATAAACCCTATTGGTCAAGCTCTCTCAACTCACTCACACTATCCACCAAAAGACTCTGGTCTGAAAAAAATCACCAGATCTGCTTTGTGTTCCTAGTCCAGCCCAGACCTCTATCCACCCCTGCATACTACATCATTGAAAGACAGACATGTGACTAGTGTGGCAATATCAGCCTTTTTCTTTGTGAAATGCCATGATTTAGAAGTGTACAATGTAAGCGCATTAGAAAATGTACTATGTGGGCATAGGTTCCCACTTGCAATTCTGCCTTTGTGAATAAAATTCTAGTAATATAGCTTGCTCTGTAGAAGGAGAGATAGCAAAATACCTGTAATGTTTAAGACTGCCTAGCACAGTCTAGTGTTCACGCACGCAGTCGTGCGCCAGCGCGGACGTTGTACGTGGCGTCCGCGCGTACTATAAATAAAAGGAGGCGTGGTCACGGAACTAGTCCGGACCACGCGGAGAAGCAGCAAGGTTTCCGGAGTCCCTCTGTTCAGCGCAGCGTCACCGCGCTGTGCCACCACACACAGGGGGGCCCCACAATACCAACAGGGTAGCAGTCTAACAATACAACGCAGGGAGTCGGCAGGAAGAAAGCATGGCATATTTGAAGATTAGAATTCAAAGCCGCCTCGGCTGCGTTTTAGTTTTCTTTGACTACATGACATAGGTTACAAATCAAACCAAAAATGTATATTCAACAAATTGACTCTTAATTCAGTCAGTATAAAATGCATCAAACGTTGTTTAATTGCACAAAACCATACAGAAAGCTTTCAGATAGACACGCATAGGGCAATCCTTGCACACTGAAGCAGAGATATGTTGACCCGTATTTTCGTTATACAACTGCCTTCCAAAGCAGCTCTTGCTATGTTTCTTGATCAAGATATGAACATCAGTAGGACACCCCACTTTAAGTGCAGGCCAGATACTGATTCATGGAGTCACTGTAAAGTAATGCCTGGTATGTTGAGTTTCATTGAACTCCTACGTGCCTTAAAGCCAAACCAATCACTTGGTTCGGAGAGGTGGATTGAAAAGAACGAGTAATTGTGTTTTTCATTAAGCAGCACTTATTGGATTGTGTTCGTTGTGGCAGGTCCGTTTCAATGTTTTACGAACCTGTGGAAGATTGTCTGCTGAGAAGAAAATAATAGCAACAAGAGTGTATTTAGAGTACACTAAGAAAAACAACAAAGCAATCCCCCGGTGTGCTTTCTTTTATTCAAACATAGCTGCGGTTATCGTCTCTCGGTCTTACACAACAGTTAAAGAAGTAAGGGCAGCAAGAAAGCAATGAGAGACTCTTTGAAGCGAGAGGCAAGATGGCCGCGGACGGGTTGTGCTGAAAGGTCGCACCAAGACCTCTCTCCCATCATCTCCGATGTTAACCGCTTTAAGAGCTGATTAATGACCCCCGATGGCCCCTGAATGGTGGTGGCAAGCACGAGTCACATCTTTCTTTGGCGTGGCATTAAAATTCCGATTCTTAGCGGAGTATTTCTGGCTGAAGGGAAAACTTAGTGATCTGATGAGCTCCCTCGGCTCTAAAAGAACTTTGCACCAGCAGCCGACTAAAATGCCCCTACGCCCTGCTAAATTAGACAAAGGGAAGGATAAGGCAAAAGAACAACCTGACACAGGGAAGAATGTCCCGGCTGAAGAGGCCACCCTTCCTGCCAAGAACCCAGGGGCAATTAGTAAAACAGTGGCCCCACAACAGAAGAAGAAGACTGAGCAGCGGGGGAAACCCAGCGCGTTCTCCGGCGCTGATTTGAATAGCCCTGCCGAGACGAACTCCGTGATGCCAGAAAAATCTGCCGATAAGACGGAAAGAAGGAAATCTAAGGAAACACCACTCAGACAGCCTACCTTGTCGGATGTTTTTTCCGCTCGCTCAGCTGGGCAAAGTGATGGTATCCCAAGAAAGCTCGGCGGCAGCATTCCTGGAGGTCCAGTTGATGGAGGAGGCTTCCTCGTGGACGCTGCAGACGCAATGAACGCTTCCCCGGTTGTTGCTAAGCAACAGCCCAGTCAGAGCGCTGTGAGCAGAGAAATCGTCGATTCTGTCTCCCAAGATGCAGAACGGACTCAGAAACAGAAAGAGTTAGCTTCTGATGCGGTTTCGGGGGACGTAATGCCAGCGTTGGAGGGGAGTGTATTCAGAGGTGAGACTGGGAGCACGGACATGATGAGTGCTATTATGTCGCTCGAGGAGGAGTTGCGTGCCTCAAAAAACACCAAGGCTACATGGGGGAGTTCTGTTAGTCTTGCAAATAGAGATTTGTGTACTGTTGAGAGCTCAGGAATGCAGAAAAAGGTGAGAAAAAGTGATGTTGGCTCAGTGGAAGGGGAGCACTTTTACTCATTAAATGAAGATTCTGACTCAGTGCAGCCTAGTGAAGAGACCTCTGAGGAAGAGGATGACGCTGATGAGGATCTATTATCGGGTTCTAGCTCTTCAGGCACTGATATGGGTGAGGATACTACCCAAAAGAAAAGACAGGCAAAACCAAGTAGAAGGTTGGCAGGCTCCCTTGGGGGCACAGAGAAGCGGCTCCTTTGGGATTATTCAGCAACCTCCCAGACATACCAGGAAGAGGACTCAGCTGGTTCTTCAAAGCACAGCGCCCCATTTGATCTTTTGTTCAACATGCTGAAGCAAATGCAGGCTGAGGCCAGATCAGTGAGCCGGAAAGCAAGACAGGACTCTAAAAAAATTCAATTGACTCTGAGGAAAACGAATAAGCTTTATCATGACCTTGTAGGGAGAGTCACAGAGGTGGAAGAGAGACCGGGCAGGCTTGAAGACGATCTTGGGAACTGGCAATCCTTTAAAACGACGCAGGAAAAGACGTCGGCAGATCTCCTGTGGAAGATGGAGGATTTTGAAAATCGTCAAAGACGTAACAATGTCAGACTTTTGGGTGTGGCTGAGGGGCTGGAAGGGCAAGACATCAGGCGTTTTGTGATAAACCTACTTGAGGGTGCGTTCCCGGAGTCCCAGTGGCAATGGGACAGGGAGATTCAGAGGGCACATAGGTTCCCTTTCATGCAGAAGAAGGTGCACGGCGCAGAAGGAGGAGGCCAGACATCCTTTCCTAGAGCTATTCTAGTATACGTAGGGAACTTTTTGTTACGACAAGAAATTATCGACAAGGCAAGACCTGATAGGAAGAGATCTTTTGAGGGTACCACATTCTTTGCCAGGCCAGATTTTTGTCATGTGACAGTTGAGAGAAGGTGGAGGTTGAGGCAGATGATTTCGCAATTTCAGGCTCTGGGATCAGAGACCTATCTACTGTTTCCTGCCAAACTCAAAGTAGGTACGAAAGGGAGAGTCAGAATGTTCTTATCAGAGGTTATAGCACAGCAATATATGGAAGAATTAAAAAAATAGGAGGTATAAGGAACAGTTTGAATTGAATTGCTGGTTGGGTAGTGAAGTAGCAGCATCAAGACGCATGTGGGTCCTAGTAGGGTCATCGGTTGAGGAGGGGGATTTTCCCCTTTATTTTTTTTATTTTTTCTCTTTTTTGTCCTTCTTGAGAGGAGCTACTAGCTGGCGAGTGATGATGGGGGAGGGGGGGCGACTGACACAACCCAGAAACAGTCACATATAGGTCATTTCTGACCTATTTGCCTTAGCGGGGGCAGAAGGGGAGGGCAAGGCAAGGGAGGGGGGTAGGGGTTTTAAACACAGTTAAAATTGTTGGGTTTTCTGGTGTAATAACACACATTTTCACTGATTTTCTGCTACACTATATGCAGCACAGGCAACGCATAAAGAATGCAGAATGTTGTTTTCATATGTTTTATACTTTTTCTGTTGTAGGATGGTTTATGAGCAGAGACATGTTTGACACTTCTTAATGTCTTGTAAGATTGCTTCAATTAATGTACGTGGGCTTAAAGATTCTAATAAGAGATTGAAAGTTGCGGGATTGCTGAGAGCTCTCCATCTAGATCTGGCATGTCTCCTGGAGATTTTGGTATCAAAGGGAAGGAGTAGCGGGCTATTGCTGCTTTAGAAGAGCAGGAGGTCCAAACACGACATGCCCAAATATATGTCTAAACAAAAGTGGTCATGTAGTTCCTAATGAACAGAGGAGAGTAACAGTCAGTGATGCAGATGAATTATGGCAGGGTAACCAGACGGTAGCCCTGGGAATCCATTTTGTTGGATTTAGTGCCCTCACACACCCTTTCAGGTGTCATGCTTCATCATTTGGGCCTGCTCCTCGGGTCAGCGGTGCAATACCCAACGGGCGACACCTCAAAGAGGGGCTCTTTGGCGGAGATCTTTTTCCAACAGCCGTATTGATGAAGTGCGGGTATGGGGCCAGAACAGTGCGGTAGACGTGATTTGTGTGTTAAAATAAAGCTAGTGGTACCGAGAACACTTTATTCAGTAGGGCCACTGCTCTAGTTAAACGAGATTATTCTAGAGGAGAGTGATGGAAAATGATGTTTCCAACTATCATCTAGATTTGGTGTAGTCCGGTCAACATGTTTCTCGCTAATCTGCAATAAGTCTAGCGATTCTTCAGGACCCGGTTGACTATTAGCAGATATCTAATGTTTGTAAAACTGTCTACGCTAGAACCCTAGAGTGCGGTGCTTCTATTTTCTAGTGGGCTACCACATTAGTGGGTACGGGAAAACTTAATATGATATTACCCTTCTTCTAGTTGTGATTGTCAGTACCTAAAGTTAAAGACAATCAGACAATGACAGTGTCCAGCGGGTAAAGCTCGAGGGAGTTCTTCCACCATATGGTTGGTAATGCCTGGGCTACGCTGAATGCACCTACCCTTCACCACTAAACCGGGTGGAGCTGACTGTTACTGTCCTCTGTTCATTAGGAACTACATGACAACTTTTGTTTAGACATGTCTCCAGGAGACTCATATTGAGGCACCACAGGTATATCTTTTGGATCAGTTGGGGTTTGCAGTATTAGCAGCCAGCAAACAAGGAACTAGGACTAGAGGGGTGGCAATTTTGGGGAGGTATAGAGATGTCGTGGTCCATAGGAAGAAGGAGGATCAATGGGGTAGGTGGGTTATAGTGGAAATATGCTTTAAGGGGGTGAGGTTTACTTTAGTTACAATATATGGTTCCACCGATGACGATCCTGATGTTTGGCAGTTTATGGATAAGGAACTTGCCCAGTGGCCAGAACCCATCGTATGCTGTGGGGACTTCAACATTCATGATCCAGAAAGCTCTTTTACACAACCGGGGGGGAGATATGTAGGGAGAAAGAAAAAGACATACAGTAAATTAGCCAATATGGTTCAGCACAATTCTTTAGCTGACCCTTGGGTGAAGCAACATCCTTTTTTGGATCAGAAGCATATGGAAGCTTGGATAACGTTTCACTGGGGCATAAATAGAGGCTCGGCATCTCCAGGGGCGGGTTGGGACTGCTTCAAAGCTGGCATAAGAGGGGAGACGATGAGGTATGTGTTGGCAAGTCGAAAAAGGGAAAGAAATAAAGTTGAAGAAATTCGACGAAGGCTAACTGTAGAGGAAGAAAAATTAGCCAAAGCTATAAGACAGAATATCTCATTGGAGCCCTTCTTGTTTAAAATTATAGCCCTCAAAGGGGATGCTATAGAAGGTTTCAGTAAGAAAGCAGCTGAGAATCATTTGGTTAAAAAGCAGGATGCGTACGAACTGAGTGAGAGTGTTGGTCACATTCTGGCAGTGCGAACCAGGCAGCGTACAGCTGCAATCGATATAAAGGAGATGCTAGATTCACAGGGGGCTTCTGTTACAGATCCGGACTTGATAAGGGAAGTTTTTAGGAAATTTTATGATGATTTATACTCTCTGGGTGATGCAACGAGTCAGAACGAGATAGATAGATATCTTAGCGATATTCCTTCCCCTTCTTTGTCTCCTGAGGAGAAGGAGATATTAGATGCCCCACTGTGTTTGGAGGAGCTTACTGAGGCTCTGGGTAGCCTCCCCTCAGGGAAAGCAGCTGGGCCAGACCAAATCCCGGTTGAATTTTATAAAGTGTTTCAAAATGTTTTATTGGTCGATTGTTTGATATTATGTTACATACACAACGGGGTGGGTTACCTCCAGAGTCCTGGGGCGGTGCGGATATTATTGTCATCGCAAAAAAAGGGAAACCTGCAACACTTCCTGGTTCATACAGACCTATTACTCTGATAAACTCAGACGTCAAAATATATTCAAAAATGTTGGCAAAAAGGCTTGCAGGGAGTATTGAACAGCTGGTAAGCTCATTACAACATGGCTTCATACCTGGGAAGGGCACAACCCAGCATGTTAGAATGGTTGTCACTATGTTCGATGCTGCAAGGGGCTTGGGCGACCCTTTAGACGCCGAAAAGGCTGTTGATAGGATCGCCTGGGAATTACTATGGCCAGTTCTGAAGTGGAGTGGTATTGGTGAAGGTTTTATAACAGCTATTCAAGCCCTGTATAATGATCCCACCGCAAAGATCAGAGTGAACCGGGGGCACTCAGAGGCAGTTAAAATTTTAAGGGGGACTAGGCAAGGGTGCCCGTCATCCCCACTGCTCTTTGCACTATATCTGGAGCCATTACTACGAAGACTAGAAATAAATGAAGGGATTCCACCAATCAAACTGAATGGCTACACAGTCAAATCTTTAGCTTATGCTGACGATGTGGCTATACTAACTCCGGACCCAGACACAGCTATCAGGGGGGTGGAAATAGAAGCTCATCTGTTTGGCCAAGTCTCGGGTTATAGCTTAAATTAATCCAAGACACAAATTGTTAGGAACCATTTCACTAGGAGTTTTGACAACAGGGTGGTTAGTTCAGCAACATACCTGGGGATTTTAATTTCCGCGAACTTGGATACTGTGGTTGAGATCAATATGGCTCCGTTACTGGGTAAAGTTAAAAAAGATTTAGAAAGGATGAATAATTTGCATCTGTCTTTGGTGGGGTGTACTAATGTTTTGAAAATGATGATTTTACCTAGGTTTCTTTATTTATTTAGATCGATTCCCCTTTTTTTTGAGGCCAAATGGTTTAATAACCTGGAAGGCACCTTAAATAGGTTTATATGGGCTCATGGAAAAACTCGGAGGGCGTATTGATATATGTCTCTACCAAGAGAAAGAGGGGGTTGGGGCGCGCCAGATTTTAGGCTGTTATATCTGGCGGCTGCACTGCAATATATGCAGGGATTGATTGGAGGGGGTGGTCAGCTACAGAAAATTACAACTATGTCTGCAGAAATATATGCAGTAGTGTTAGGGCCAGAGGTAGAAAATTGTTTCTTATATTATACTGAGTTAGGTTATTTTAGAAGGAATCAATGTAAGACTATTAGTGCTGCCCTTAAAATATGGAATGCCTTTTTGAAAAAGTCGGGACTGGGTAGACACAACAGGTATATTAAATTATATGATAATAAATCCTTTCCTCCAGAAATCTTCTCTGATTCAGTAATGGCTGCTTGGGAGGTTAAAGGAATTAGACAGATTGGCGACTTATAGTGTAGACAGAAGAGATTTTTTTAAGTATCTACAGGTCAGGAGTTTTTTGAGCAACAAACAGGGGGGCCCAGCAGGGTATAATTGCAATGATTTTATGGATAATATAATTTGCGGTGGTGAGTCCACGATCAGGTCAGCATATGCATTTTTAGCAAGTGGCAAGCCGGATGACATGGTTAAATATAGCAGTAACGGGATAGAGAAAATAGGGGCTGAACCTGAAGCCTTTAAGGAGTCATTGGATCTGGGCCGCACTATCCTGTGTTCAGCTCCCCATGCAATCTCAGCATTATAAACCTTATATTCACTTTACTACACGCCAGCTAGGATTGCTAAATGGGGGGGGCTCTGAGGGGACAACTTGCCCCAGGTGTAATTCCTCTGATGCAGATATTGTTCACAAGTTCGCTACCTGTCCACAACTCCACACTTTAATGAAAGACATAGAGGGTTTCCTGGATAGGTCATTAGGGATACAGATAAATTTAACCCCCATTTGGATCCTGTTGGGAATTGGATCAGAAGGAAGTAATTCTGCACAGGCTGACTTTTTGTTCTTAGTTATGGCAGTCTACAGATTAACGCTAGCAAGGGTTTGGCTTGACAGGACCCCCCCCGATGATGCAAATTTGGTTGGCGAATTTAATAGCTGCATACAATTTGGAGAAACCTATATATGCTAGGAACGGTAGGGTAGGGTAGGGAGAGCCTGAGGATTAAGAATTTGGGAGGCTTTAGCTCGCTGGAGGGAAGGGATAGGGTAATATGACTATGATTAGGATTCTGTTTAAATTCTGATTTTAGTTTAAAAAAAAAATTGGTGATTTATGAATAATAAAAGTATAACGGTGTGGTTATAATTTTCTGTTTCTTTTCATTTCATTTTTATTTCTGTAAACTGCGTGTGCTGTATTACTATAATGAATTTCTGTTTGTGGAGTAAACAAACTGCGGAATGTATAATGTGTGTGAACAGAAGTATAATAAAAAATAATTATCAAAAAAAGAGACTCTTTGAAGCATATATTTCACTCCCCTCCCCTGGTTGGACGCTGTAGGCCGCAAACAGGACTCTACTTTGCATGTTAGTAGTGTTATACCCGGCACCTGGTGGACTTTAATCATTGGTATAGCCCAAAGTATTAGAACATTTGACTGACCATGTTAAATGAGAATGTTTATATTAGGCATTAATGGCCCTCTGCTACTTCATTGTCTTCACTACACCTCCCACTCTATAGTGAGCAAACGTCCCACTACCAAACATTGTAGCAGCAATCATCCGAGGGGCGGGCACAACTCCTCAGCTATAAACAAAGGGTGCAGGGTCGCTCGGGATGCCAGCCCAGACTAGCACTGAGACTTGTGTGGTTCATTGTCCAAAGTCCTTCCAGATACTAGGCCCTGTCACATAAAGGTCACCCCACGCCACCCCGTTACATTGGCGACTGTAGTAAGGATCCCACAAAGAAGTAATCCAAAAGAGACTTTAATGTTCAAATAAAGATGTATTTATCTTAGGACCCACGACCAGTACTTCCTACATGAAGTCTTCTTCTTTGAATAATCACACAACTATCCCTAAAAGAATATTCTAACTCTAGAACAAGCATCATGGACATTCTTAACATCAGCATATACAACATTCCTTAACGTGCAATAACATCTTACCTTCATACATGTTACACACCTGCCTTCTTTTTCTTTTTTTTTTAAAGAGAATTTGATATGAAAAAATAAATAAATAAAAAAATAAGTACACAGAATAAAATGAAAGAAGATAAAAATTTTAAAAAAAACTATTAATAATATACATACTCTCTAGAATGAACAGGAGCAGTGTACTACATCTTGTTACTTTATCACCATTTCCAGCAACAGTTTTACTTGAACAGGCAGGAACAGCTCTGGAAACGTCTGACTCATTTCTACTAGATGAATCACCTCTTTGAAAGACTTGTTCAACATTTCTCAGAGTCTGATGTTCTTGAGACTCTGTATGACTTGATTCTGTTAATTTGTCAAGATCAAACCAATCCTGTCTTTGACAATGTGTACTTGTGTTAACTTTCTGTAGTATAATGTTGGCTTGTTCAGAAGAGACCTTGACCAATGCACTACTGTTCCACCACCCTTTATTATGTAACCAAGAATGTGCGCCAAGAAACCGTCTAGGTGTATGTTGCGCTTAATAAATATTTTAAACTTAAACTTAAACTTAAACAAAACAGATGTTTTGTTAATTTTCAAAACTTTTACTGGTTCAGAGAATTCAGACTGTCCTTTGCTCACTTTATTGGGTTTTTAACCAACACCCAATCACTAATTCTAAGAAAGCCCTCTTTCACATGCATTTTCTTGTCATAATTCATTTTATGTCTCCTTTGCTTTTCTTCAATATGTTCCCTCACTTTCTGCAAATCAATATTATGACATTGTCCGACTTTTCCTAATAACCAAGATGGAGTGATAGAAGAAACCGGTCTCCTACCTCTCAATAAAATAAAAGGAGCAACATCAGTTGTACTCTGGGGAGTGATATTATAATTCCAAATCTTAAACTGCAAAAATTCTAAAATATTCAAATTATTTGCCACTGCTGTCTGAATACCTTCTTTTATCAACCTATTGGCTCTCTCCACCAGGCCATTAGACGCTGGAATATACAAAGGTACTCTTATATGCCTAACATCATGTTTAAGAAGAAAATCCTCAAATACTCCAGAAACAAAATGAGAACCGTTATCCGTGACAATTTCCTTCACCCTTCCTTCAATCTGAAACAGAAACTTCAAGAAAGAAATAGCCGAGGCTGAATCTGCATTGTCAACAAATGAAAAATAAAGCCATTTAGAATAGTAATCAATGGTCACAATTAAAACTCTCTTATCACACCCAACTACATTTAAAGGACCAGTGAAGTCTAAACCTATATTTTTCCAAGCATTACTTGGCCAATTCACAGGTATAAGAGGACTATTCGAGATTTTCCAATGCTTGTCAGAGCATAAACATTCTGAACAAGTGTCCACATGTCTCTTTACCTGACCATCAATACCTGGCCACCAGTATGTTTGTTTTATCTTCTTAACCGTGGCAGAAATTCCCAAATGGCCTTCATGGGCTAAGGCAATAATACTGGATCTTAAACTAACTGGCGGAACAAACAAATCTTGTCTCATCACAATATCATCCACAACAGATAACTCAGATGAAACTTGAGCAAAGCTTCTCAGTTCCATAGACAAATTCCTATCCTGTAGCTAACCCTTCACCAGGAACTTATTCACCTGAGTCAGACAATCATCAATTTCACAACAATTCAACCAGTCTGACTCAGAAATTTTAAACTGTTCATTAATATCTTGAACCGTGAAAACATACTCCACATCATCAACATTTTTACCAGAACACTCTCTCCAATCATCAGAATCAGATGGTAACCAGGACAAACAATCAGCTCTAACATTTCTTCCTCCGGGAATATACTTGATCTCAAAATTAAATTCCTCTAGTTTTGACAGAATGCGAATCAATCTACATGTAGCCTTATTTGAACAACTGTCCCCTAACTTGAATATCAAGGGTTTATGGTCTGTATGCAAATCAGATCTAGTGCTCCATATATACATTCTAAATTTCTCAGAAGCCCAAGCACATGCCAACGCTTTTCGTTCTGTTGTGCTATAATTCTTCTCACTTGAATTCAACGTACGAAAGGCAAAAGCAATTGTAGATTCCTTGCCATTAATAAACTGACTAAGCACAGCCCCTAGCCCTCTAGCACTAGCATTGACTGTAATGATACATTTTACTCCATGTGTAAATGGCTTAATAGCTGGAGCAGTGACAATAAGTTTCTTTACAGATTCAAACACTCTTTGACATTCCTCAGTCCACACATATTTCACATTTTTTTAAAAAGATTCCTCAGTGGTTGTACAATGACTGCATAGCCCTGAACAAAGCGAGCATAGTATTCGCTTAAGCCTAAAAAGGCACGCAAAGAGTCTTTGTCAATGGGAACACTTGCATCATTAATACCTTTAAGCAATGAGACCTTAGGCTTTATTCCCTCTGAATAAATTTTATGCCCTTAACAGTTAACCTCTTGCGTCAAGAATTTGTATTTATTAATATTAACCGTCATGCCATTAGACCCTAGCTTCTCTAAAACTTCATCCAACAAAACAATGTGTTGATCCAAGCTCTCGGTATGAAGCAAGATATCATCCTAAAATGCTTGTATACCAACACGATCACCAAAAGTTTTGTCTATAAGACGTTGAAAAACACTGGCGGCTGACGCCAGCCCAAATGGCATGCGTTTATACAAGTACACACCAAATAGTGTGACAAACGTGGTCAAATGTTGAGAGTCCTTATGAAGAGGAATTTGGTGCTATGCAGAGCGTAGGTCAATAGTGGAAAAAATATTTACTACCCCCACTCTAGCTAACATCTCATATATCCTAGGAAGGGGATGGCAATAAACTAGGATATTTCTATTCAGGACCCTCAAATCCACACATAAGCGTATATCGCCAGAACTTTTCCGTGCGACAACCACTGCAGAAACCCACTCGGACGATTCCGCCTGTTCAATAATACCTTGTGAACACATATTCATGAGCAAATATTTTAGATCTTCCTGTGCAGACAGGGGTACAGGTCTTACTTTGTGTTTCAAAGGGATAGCATTATTCTTAAGTTTGATGGTGTGCTCAAAATCCTTAATCACACCAATTTTATCAGAAAAGACAGTGAGAGATGTATTATGCAATTTCTTAGAAAACTCATCCAACTCAGGAATCTCTTGAATAGAGAAAATTGGCATGTCACCAAGTACCACAGGTTCATCATGCCCAGGTTTTAAGATGATCCCCAATTTAGCTTGGTCCTGCCAACCTAATATATCCGCTGACTGCAACATACATTTTGGTGTAAATGTTCCTACCTTTGAATATTTGAATAAGATACTATCATCAAAGTACCCTTTCATGATAATATTGTATTCCCCAAAGGCTTTAGGGTTGGTACTGGTAGGTTTCAACAGCATTTGTGACCAAAACTTATTAACATTTTTCTCAGCTAAAAAAGTGATCGGTGACCCAGAGTCTGCAGTGACATTCAGATCTATAGTGCCAATTTTCGGATCACAAATAGGACCTTTACAGCGTTTCACAGAGTCACCTATTGCATTAATTTCCAGAGACGAAATAGAAATATTGTTAACGGCTTCAGATAAGATATCATTCTCTACATCCAGTTGACTGACTCTAACTTTAGGCTCAGGTGCATGGCAAACATTAAAAAAGTGTCCAATTTTCTTACAATTAATTCATCGTTTACCCTGGGCAGAACGATTAGGCTTGTTACCCAGGTGAAACTTAGAACCACATCTGTAGCAACTACCACTACCTTTACGTTCATTGTTCTTTTTATACACATTTTTATGAGATACCATGCACACACTAGTTTCACTACTAGGTGAATTAATATCAACTGTAGCAACTCTAGAAATATCTGAAGAAACATTATTGGTACTTCCTGACAAAATCTAAGACGATACCAGCAATTTCCATAACCTCATCAAGAGAGGGATTTTTGCATGTAAGAATTCGTTCCTGTATTTTTTTATTAAAACAACTAAAAACTAATTGATCCCTCAAGGCTGTGTCTAAATAATCTCCAAAAACACATTTAGATTTTAAAACCCGTAAAATAGCCAAATAATCCTCAATGGATTCATCAGATGACTGCTTCCGTTTAAAAAATTCATGCCGTTCAACCATTACCGAAGGCTCATCCACATATTGTCTACCTATCCTTGTAATAGCCTCTTTAAAAACATCCCATGTATCATCTCCCCTAGGAGCTGGAACAATGGGAAGATTGTCAAAAATGTCTTGCCCTGCATTCCCCAGATGATTAAACAGTAGGGCCTTTTTCCTAGAAGCCGAATATTTACTTGCATCGATAGCTTCCAAATAATTTTCAAAAATCCTAAACCATTTGTGCCAGGACTTGACAGGCTTTCCAGGCAACTCAAGAAATGGAGGAGGTTGCATTATGTTATTACTATTACTAGAAGCCATACTGATACACAAAATTAATATTCTAACACAGTATTTACAATAAGACCACATTAGTATGATAGTAAAGTAAAATATACCCAAAAAATAGATCAAAATTACAGTTGTTCAATAAAAGCAAACAAATAAATCAAAATACATGTAAAACTCGATAAATCTTCATTAAACTGCAATTCGCTATTCAATAATCCATAGCGCAATCGATGCTGGCCCTCTGTTTCACACTGCGCTGCTTCAAATTAATCGCGTTGCATCGCGTTGAGTGTTGCTAGGAGACAAAGACTGGAAGCACAACAACCTCAAGATGGCGGCCGTAATGTTGCGGCGTGAAACATGATGACGTAATGAAGCATGAAACCTTCGCTTCATACGCAATCAGAAGCAGCAACGACAATGTCCATAAGATGAAGATTCCGTGCTGTTCAGCAACACGTGACACGCCAGGTATGTGGTAGTTGAAGTTTTGAAAGATGCAGGTGTCGCACTTCTTTCAAAGAAAGCCAGTCAATGATACAAGATCCTTCACCGCTGCCCGAATTTGACAGCCGATACAAATACTCTGCTGCCCGAGACCAACAGCCGAACTCAGTCAGGCAAAGTATACAAAACGATAAGGGAACAAATTAAATCTAACACTTCTCAGCACAAAATACACACTGGACAAATCACCGTCAGCTAGAAAAACGCTAGACGAATGTCAAGTAATTTAATTATGGCTGACCTGAAGTGCGATCAAATATTTTAAAATAAAGTTGTAACTCCTTCAGAATTATAACGAAAAGCAATGACTCACGTCCTCTTAATTGTTGTTGGTGGGTCCAAATCTCGTTGCCAATATGTGTAGTAAGGATCCCACAAAGAAGTAATCCAAAAGAGACTTTAATATTCAGTTAAAGATTTATTTATCTCAGGACCCACGACCAGTACTTCCTACATGAAGTCTTCTTCTTTGAATAATCACACAGCTATCCCTAACAGAATATTCTAACTCTAGAACAAGCATCATGGATTTTCTTAACATCAGCATATACAACATTCCTTAAAGTGCAATAACATCTTACCTTCATACATATTACAGCGACGAGGGGGTACTTATACCCTGTAGCCTTAAGAACAGGCTGGGGACATGCAGCAGTGGAGGTGCTGTGTTTGTCTGCCAGCGCGAGTGTTCACGCTGCTTCACCTCAAGACAGCAGAGGAGAGAGACCCCGGAGGTGTGCTGTAGATTGGAAGCAGACTGTAAGGCTGTGTGTGGAGCCCAGTGGTGCTGAGGGCAATCATCTTCAGTAAGCGGAGCAGCAGCGGAGCAGCAGCGGAGCGAAGGATCTCTCCTGGTGCTGGTGGGAGGTGTGCAGCAGTGACTGGGTGACAGGAGACGTCAGAAGGTGAAGGGGCCTTGGTGAAGGGCCCGGAAGGAGCGGGGTAGCCGCAGAACACATCCAGGCCCTAGTGCGTGCTGAGAGGAGGGGGCGTGGCCTCATACACAGAGACATGTCCTTTCAGGTACTAGGCAATGTCCCATAAAAGTCACACCACGCCACCACGTTACACACTCCAATGTTCTTATATCAATTAAAACGCCATAATAGATGTGAGGCGGAAGCGGCGCCATGGACTGGATGGGACTTCATGCTGAGAAATGCTTGAGAGATACTTCCGGCCCTTCAATCACTGGCCTCTTCAAAAAAAAAAAAGCTTGTTGAGGCTGACCTCAATGTCGTTGGGTGTTTTCACATTCCTTAAAGGACAAATGCTTCTTAGAGCCACCAAAGATGAGCTGGAAGACTTTGTGATATCGGCTCTTCACCTGATGACCGTGTGACAGGAGCTCATACCATGTTACATATGGTGGCACTGTGTGAGCCTAGAGGTCTGTGGTTGTGACCAAAGCAAATCTGTTTTGCAGTTCAATATTTTTGCAAAGAAACATTAAAGTTCAAAATATTTTAACATTGGAACAGTATAATTCATCTTTCGTAACCATAAATGACTGGTAATGACCTCTGTTTTATGCTTCAGTCTGCTAAAATGAAAACTCACTCACTGTAAATAATACAATTGCTTGCATGAGAAAAAATACTTGAATAAATACACCATTAAATTGCATTTTCAATTATCTATGAAACATGAATTCTTCTTTCCGATCTAAGCTGCTTTCATCTTTGTAATTTATCTCAGTGTCAAAAGATGTTTCTTAAGGAGAAAAAGTATTAACCATCTGTGTGATATTTCTCATGCTACCAGCATATTAATGGCCACAGCACTGCACTTGTAATTCAGACAGAGAGGCATTCTTGACCAAATAAAGATTCACACCACAAATAACACTTTCATAATTCTGAAATGCCCGAATAAAAAAAATATATATTGTTTCTAAACATCATTGCCTATGCACATCTGGAGATGGCTAAATGAAAATCTATAAATTTACAAGTAAATAGACATAGCTTATTCCCAAAATAATTCACAAAATTGACTTTGGATGCTTATTATTTAAGATGTAAATGAAAGGGTTGCTGGTCTTCCTTTCAAAAACATTTTTGTCGGAGTTATTTATTTCAATCCTTTAAGTCAGGGGCATTATTTTGGAGTTATATATTTAACTTTGTCCAACAATTACTCAGTATGCTTTTAATTCACTGAATGCTCACCAACCCTAAATATGATCCATCCCTGCTCCCTAAAAATGTCTCCCCACGCATAAACTCCAACTATCCCTGACCCCTAAACTCCACAAATTCCTTACCCCTAAACTCCACCAATCCCTTAACCTTAAAAACTGCTCACCACATCTAAACTCCACCAATATCTGACCCCCTAACTCCACCTATCCCTGAACCCTTAAAGCCAATTCTACTCATAAACTCTGCTCATCTCTTAACCAAAATCCCCCTCACTACCTCTGAACTGTACACGTTCCTCAATCCTAACAACACCTTATTACATCTAACCCCCCAGCCATCAATCAATCAATCAAGACATTTATAAAGTGCACTACATACCAGTGAGGGTCTCTAGGCGCTGGTGGGGGGGTGTGGTTGGGGGTGGGGGAGGGGGGTGCTGCTACTGATCGAAGAGCCAGGACTTGAGGAGTCTTCTGAGGGCCAATAGGTCTTGGGTCTGCAGCAGGTTGGTGAGGAGGGTGTTCCAGGTCTTGGCGGCGAGGTGGGAGAAGGATCTGCCACCGGTGGCCGTTCTTCGGATGTGAGGGACTGTGGCGAGGGCGAGGCTGGCGGAGCGGAGCTGGTGGGTGGGGGTGTAGAAGCTGAGTCGTTCATTGAGGTATGCTGGACGGTGTTGTGTAGAGCCTTGTGCCATCCCTGATCTCTTAAAATCCTGCACCACCCCTAAACTCCACTCATCACTGAACCCTAAAAAACTCCACCAACCCTCAAAACACCCTTTCATTACCCCTACAATTCCTCACCACCCCAAAACTCTCACATCTCTGAACCCTAAAAACCCTTTCTACATATAAACTCCATCTATAGCTGAACCCTTAAAACGCCTACCACCCTAAACTCACCTTTATTGTACACAACCTACAATTACTAGAGTGAACTCCAGAACTGAGTAGATGAATTGCAGCACCTTCAGATGTAAATACTAACCCTTGACTGAACTGACCTCTGCTAAGGGAGGATTTGTGTTCATAATCCCAGTAAATCCCAGATCTTTGGGTATGGCCATAGCAGGGTTTCCGTAGAATCTCTGGTGATTTGGTGTGAGTGATGTTATAGATGATGTCAGTTGTGATATTGTGTGTGATGTCACAGTTGATGTAATTAGTGTTATTTGTTATTTGTGACATTGCGGAAAGTTGCATGCCCTAATATGCACATGGCAGTTTTGTATTGTAACCATAACAACTTTTACATTTCTTTTCAGTTTTGTATACAATGAACTCAACCCAAAGGTATTTGAAGACTTTACACGAGAACCACTTATGTTAAAGGACTCATTAATTTTTGGTAGGCAAGGTGAGATTAAGGGCCTGTTCATGTGTTCGGCGTTGTCAAGCTGGGCAGCACATCACTGCCCCACTCCCAAACCACCCCACTCCTCCGCGACTGACTGCTGGATTACAAGTTTTCATCCGGGTGTGGGCGGTACTGTGGGAGCTTGCCAACAGTGCTGCCTTTTAAAAGCGCATAGGGGAGCCTTAGAAAGGCAGCGCTGTGGGACAGCCACAGCGCGTTTCAGCATGGGGCGGACTGTAAAGTCTAGGCCATGCTGGAACAGGGGGTGCATGCAGACAGGGGGCACATGCACTCCTGCATGCATCCAAAGGCATTGAGGCAACAGGGGGCCCTGTGGGCCTCACTTGATCACTTTCCACCTCCTTTTTCAAGGCAGTCTCACCGTCATGAAATGTGTCAATGACAGCCAGCTTGTAAATATGCTTGGCAGTGCAGCAGAGGCCGCACCAAGCATTGTGGCCTCAGACAGCTGCACTAGCGATCGTGGATGCCTGACGGTTCCAGCTGTCCTAATGGAGTCCAACCACTATAGTTGTAATACAGCAGTCGAACCACTGGTGCGCCAGTCCCCTACCACCATTGCACTTCCACCTCATGTTTGGTGGTCCTTTGAGCCACCAAAGTCATAATTAGGCCCATAGGGCTTTGCCCAGAATCACAAGATGTTGAGCCGACACTGACACTCGAGCCTTGTTCCCCAGCACCAATGTTGCCAGCTCTGGTGATTATGGCACATCCTTGGGAATTGCTACGTTTTGAAGGCAAATGCTGTTTTCATTCAAAGTAATGAATCACAACTCTCTGTTCATATTTTTGTGTGTGTTCTTTGTAGCATAATATAATGTGTTCACTTTCCAAAGGAGCAAGAACCAACTGTGCGTGACCTTCAGCTGTGTGTAGTCAGCTATAGATGAAGGGCATTCATCTGAGTCCTCTGCCCAGCCTTTGGTCACATGTAGAAGGATCTGTTAATAAGGAGTGGTATTTGGATATATCAACCATCTAGCCCTATACCCACTGTGTTATACGTTATTATTTGTAATTGATGCGCATGCTAGGCACGCGCATCAACAATGAACAATATTCACGAGATGTGTTTTTCTTTTAGGCGCTTCCATGGGTATGTAGGATGTATGGGTCGCGTGGTGATGTGATGTTTTGAAAGGGAGCGAATGGTGGTTGGCCGCGGAGCGGGGGTTGATCGGCCTTCACAGCTGGGAGACGTTGCTGTTTGGATGTCATATTAAAGACCTCGTTACCTTGAAATCTTGGATTGTGTATTTCTTCTTTCTTGGAAAGGAATCCTTCTTCTTCCACATTGGCGACAATCGGGAACGCACTTCAGCGTTGGTTGTGAGATTTTTGAACAATTTCTTGAGGATTTACATACAATGATGTTTTCATTGGTTGCCTTCTGAAGCAGCTGTCTTGCTAATTACTAGTGGATATTGTGCACGAACACCATTGGACAAATATACAGCGTTTTTTTCACTGCTTTTCATTGGCTGATGTATGAACAGTGGTTGGCCACATCAAGAGCAACTTGGCATTAAACTAGATCCTAATGCTGATCCACCTGTGTATTCAATTGATGATTCTATTATGTCAATAAGTAGTGGAGATGTATTAATTTTAGAGATCAAAAAGAAATTTCCTACATTATTTTGTAATAATCTAGGCAAGTACAAAGGATTTGAACATCGCATAAAGGTACATCCCAATGCTTTACCTATTCGGCATAGAGTCACGAATGTCCCTTTGTCATATAGAATTAAATTGAAGGAAATGCTAAATGAGATGTGTGAAAAGAAGATAATTGAACCTATTGCGTCATCTCCTTGGGTTTCTCCTGTAGTGATTTCAATTAAATCTGGAGGGGATCTTCTTCTGTGCATAGATTTACGCAGTTTAATCAATGCTATTTGCGTAGATTCACATCCTCTGCCAAATTTACACGAGATGGTATCAACATTGGATAATGCACAAGTGTTTTCTTGTCTGGATCTTGCAAGTGCATATCACCAAGTAGTCCTTCATGAAGATTCAAGGGATTCAACTGTGTTTATAACGCCTGAGGGTTTATACAGATTTTGTAGAATGCCTTTTGGTTTAGCTAGTGCTGCTGCGGTCTTCCAAAGGTTGATGAAGGAAACTTTAAATGGTCTAACAGAAGCTGTAGCCTTCCAGGATGATATTTTGGTTTTTGGGAAAGATGATAATGAACATGATAAAAATGTAATGGAAGTACTAAATGCTCTTTCCAACAAAGGTTTGACACTCCGTGCTAACAAATGTAGATTCAGAAAGAAGGAAGTGGAATATTTGGGACATTGCATAAGTGGAGATGGAGTCAAGCCTAAAGCGTCACATTTGGAAAATATCAGCAAAGCACCTATTCCTCAAAACAAGGTCCAATTAGTAGCCTTTTTAGGATTAGTGGGGTTTTATGCTAAGTTCATTCCCAACTATGGTAGTGTAATTGAACCTTTTAGGTCTCTTTTAAAGAAAAATGCAAAATATGAATGGACAGACGCTATGACAAAGACACTTAATACTGTAAAGTATATGATTGTCAAGGCTCCTTGTCTCAAACCATTTGTCATTGGAAAAAAAATATATTGTGATGGTTGATGCAAGTGATTGTGGTTTAGGGGCTGTTTTGATCCAAGAGGAATGGGGTAAGGAATGGTTAGTAGCATATGCGTCTAGAACATTAAGAGAGTCTGAACATCATTATTCTGTGATTGAGAGGGAGTTTTAGCGTGTGTTTGGGGGGCTGAACATTTTAAACCATTCTTGTGGGGAACTAAATTTGTTATTAATTCAAACCATAAACCTTTAGTGCACATATTATCACCTGGTGGGGGACGTACACTTTCATCAAGATTAGCCAGGCTTTCTTCCAGGTTGCAAAACTTTTGTTACTCTTTAGAATAT
This sequence comes from Lissotriton vulgaris, assembly GCF_964263255.1. Classification (NCBI taxonomy): domain Eukaryota; kingdom Metazoa; phylum Chordata; class Amphibia; order Caudata; family Salamandridae; genus Lissotriton; species Lissotriton vulgaris. The sequence goes on from NC_141691.1 coordinate 1,501,915,244, forward strand.
GTTCCTGGGAAATCTAATATTCATGCTGATTGCATGTCAAGACTTCCCTTAGCATGTAAGGATTCAGACAACGTTGATAAGGATGAATGTGAAGTAGCTTATGTTGTAGGTGATGTGAATTTAGTATTTGGTGAGGACTCAGTAGTACAAGAACAAATGTGGAATGAGGAAATGGATAAAGATTCAGAACTTAAGGAAGTAAAGAAATTCATATTAAGTAGTTGGCCACAAGGGAAAAGATTTGATGGAGGTTTGATGAGTTTTCATAAAATTAAAGATGAACTAGCTGTGGAGAATGGTAGTGTGTTAAGAGGGGATAAAAGTATCCCACCTTTTGGACTTAGGAAGACATTTCTTGATCTGGCTCATGAGGGGCATTTTGGAATTTTGCTTACTAGGAGACGGTTGAAAGACAATTTTTGGTGGCCAGGGATTGATTCATATGTTGAACATCAAGTGAGGTTATGTGAATTGTGCATGAATAGTGATAAATCAGCCAAAGCTTTGTCCACTATTCCACAACCTGTAGAATTACAGGTTTCGCCTTGGAATAAACTTGGTACTGACATTATTGGGCCTTTTAGCATTTTACCACAACAATACTCATTTGGAATAGTACTTATGGACTATTTTTCCAAATGGCTATAAATTAAAATGGTTAAAGAAGTTACTGCTGATGCTATTATACAATTTATGAATGACATTTTTTGTAGAGAAGGTATTCCCCATGAAGTTGTAACGGATAATGGGCCTCAATTTGCTAGCAAGCAGATGGAGAACTATTTTTCAAGATGTTGTATTTCTCATGAAAGGTTTGCTGTGTTCCATCCGGAAGCCAATGGTCAGATAGAGAGATTTAACAGAGTGGTCAAAGAGGCAATTCAATTGGCTGTTAAAGGAGGATTATGTTGGAACAAAGCTATTCAATACATGCTGTTGTCATATAGAACAACTCCAAATGCTGTTACTCTTTTATCTCCTTTTGAACTATTAAGAGGGCATAAACCTAGTACACAGTTAGTACCATGGTGGCTGAAAAACAAGGATAAAGGTCGTATTGATTTTGCTGAGGTTGATTTTAAGGAGATTCGTAGGAAAGTTGATGCATATAAAATGAAAATGAAAAATGATTTGTTTAAAAGGAAGACATGTAGGGAGGTTTCTGTTAAAGTGGGAGATTTTGTGCGATTAAAAAAAGGTAATTTTGTACACAAGGGGTTAGCAAAATGGTCTGATCCTATAGAAGTAATCAAAGTATTCAGGAATGCACTAAGGGTAATGGATGGAAGTGTTTGGAACTTCAGCAGAGTGTCTAAGTTTAGTAATGGGAAAACATTTCTATTGATGATTCTTCTAATATATTCTTGGATGTTACAATTGATAATACAGAGAAATCTGAGCCTATTACCTCTTTGAATGAATCCTCTGATTCTACTTCTTTTGATTCATTGAGAAGTTAAAGAATCCGCAGACCACCAATTAAATTCAAGGATTTTGTACTCACTTAAAAAAATAAAAGGAGGGAGGTGTTTTGTATGTTATTATTCATAATTGACGCGCACGCTAGGCACGCGCGTCAACAACGAATAATATTCACGAGATGTGTTTTTCTTTGAGGTGCTTCCATGGGTATGTAGGATGTATGGGTTGCGTGTTGATTGATCGGCATTCAGAGCTGGGAGACGTTGCTGTTTGATGTCATATTAAAGACCTCGTTACCTTGAAATCTTGGATTGTGTATTTCTTCTTTCTTGAAAAGGAATCCTTCTTCTTCCACACACTGAACCCTCTGATCTCAGCCTTAAGCTGAGATCAGGGGTTCCAGACACAGGATATGTCCTCCAGCTTCATCATTTGATCTGTAATCACAGTCCAAGAACTTCCCTGTTTATGACATGTGACAAAGCAAAAAAGGATGTGGGTGTAGGGTATGGATTCTGTCCATGTCCTATGACAGACAGACATTCCATCTAACATTTCAGTACACTGTCAATGGAGTTTTGAAATGGGAAGGTCTTAGATGAATTCTGAAAATCCATGATACTACCTGCCATGACTTTTAGGATCAGCAGGCATGGTTGCTAGGATGGATCTCTGGTTTCTTTTTTTTTTAAATCTTTTTATTATCATTTTTACATTTATTTTTTGCAAGCAATACAGGATTAGTTCAATAATAATAACCAATCTAATCAAAAATTTTTACAGCCAAAATAATTCCCAGGCTACAATCAATAAGCATAGAATCAATCCCCGTCACATTTATCAGGAACTAAATGCAGTAACAGATTATAATTATCAAATCAGCTCCCCCTGAATCCATTGCCGAATTGGGTCCCAGATCTTCATTCCCAGCATTCTTTTCTTTTTACCTTTTGTACTATATATAGCTGTCTCTATATTATAGGCAGCTAATAGACGTGCTCTCCATGCTTCGAATGGAGGGGGGGAAGAGCTAATCCATTCTTGAGTAATACATGCTCTCATTATAGCCATAGATATGAATATGAGCCCTTTATGCCCCTCGAGTAGGACTTCAGAGGTTACTCCAATTAAGACATGTTCCCCCGTTAACTTAAAGGAGTACCCTAGCACTTTAGTCAAAAAGGTCTGAATTGCCTCTATAAAGGGGACTAACAACGGACATACAAAAAACATATGCAGCGTGAGACCCACACCTATTACATGTTATTCCCACCGTCGCACCCCATTTTGAAATTTTTAGCGGTGTATAATATAGGTCATAAAGAGCCATGTACTGCTGTGTGCGGGCTCTGCCAGTGACCAACACAGTGTTAGCAAGTGTGATTGATTCTTCTAGACAAATAGTTGCCAACCCTAACTTCTCTGCCCATCCTGAGGCGTGGATTTCAAAATCATCAGGGCATAATGTCAGAAGAGCTCTATAATAATATCCAATCCTTTTTTTGGTAAACAGGTCATCAATCAATGAAATCCTGGTAATACCTGAGACTTCCACAGGTGACAGGGAGTTAAAAAAAGCTATGTATTTGTAGATATTTAAAATAGTCCTGATTTGAGAGATTATATCTAGTTGTAAGCTCCAGGAAAGTAAGAAGCCGATTATTCTGCCATAGATCATTCACCCCTTGTATTCCTTTATTTCACCATCGAACCATTGCCAGATCTTGAAACACAGATGGAAATAGTTTACGGGCAGTAAAAGGTGTATATATCGAGAGTTTCCGGATCTCTGGTTTCTTGTTTGAGTCCGTGAATCACATGACACAACATAGTAACATTTTGGAATGAAGATTTTACATTTCAGTGATAGTGCAAACTTTCTCTAATGAAGCTGTTTGATGCTTCCCGCATCTTATATCCTGAATTGTTTTTTCTGAAATGAAATGTTTTGAAATAGCTGTAGATCTGTCATATCAATTAATTGTTGCCACAACCATGTTTTCTACTCACCACAAGCTAATATGTTGACTCAGATCATTGGTTCCATGCCAGGTACATAAATACTGCAATAGTTGATGTGAAAAAAGCGTACTAGTCCAATTGGATATAAATAAATACATATTTTAATTTATTTTTTATTACTGTAATAATAATATTTCAAAGGGCACCGAACAGAGTTACATCAAACCACAGAAGGGTCTATTCTATAAAACAAAAATCTTCTTGCAAACTTTGGTGCAATTCAGTTTAGCAGTCTCTGACACAGCAGACACCAAACATTTGCCTTGGACTTAAATTGTAAAATGCTACTTTCACATCACCACACATGGCTTTGTTGACCCTTGATCAGTCTGCATAAAATTTGAAATTAGAAACCTCAAGAACCTCATCTGGCCACACTAACAACATGAAGATTTAGATGTACCCTACGCCGTCGGGTGCTTCGGCCCCTGGCGCCATCGTCGACTCCAGTCTCGCTCCGCAGGGCCCCGCAGGATCCAGGCCTGGATCCGGGTCATCGCAAGTCAACCTCACGACTCCTCCGCTGGCGCCGACCCCGAGGGTGTCGCTCCTGGCCCGTCTTCGGACGATGCTGTCCCCGGTTTCAGCCCCGGTCCAGGCTCGATGCTGGAGCGGCGCTGGTTGGCACCGTCTCCGACGCCGATGGGTGAGCACTTCATCTACACTTACACCAAATGTACACCACGCACAACACTATGCACAGATTAATGTACTAGCATGCACTACACACCAAACCAAACCACATCTACACACCCTACTATCCCAACTACCACACATATCCACCATCACCTTCAAACAGTACACAACTCTATCCTATACCACTAACCAATACACTCATCAGTAACACTGCGCCATTCTAAACCATACATAACTACATCCCATTCAGACACACTCTCCCTGCTGTAATTACACCTAATAGACCACCTTTTATCACTAACAAACATATAATCATCCTTCCATCAGTTGTCCAACAAACATCCTCCTCTCCCTACTACCATAATAACACTAACGCACAACACACACACTGCACACACCACACTTTGTAACTGTTGCTACAAACCAGTCTAGGACAAACACTCTCACCTTTACTTCATTCCCTCTTACACACAACATACACTCTACTCATAAACACATCACCACCCCCTCTAAGTCACAACCTCCGCTCACAAACAATATTACACAACCAAATTCATTGCATGAAACATATACATCAGCACCCTTTTTCACTACTCCTCAATAGCAAAACATATCACACACACCAGCAAAACAAGATCTTCAAAGCGCAACACCTCATAATACTTACCATCACAAGATACAAACATATACCCAACTTTCAAACCACACAAAGGAACAAACTCCAATGCCAAGCTTTCACTCTTCCACCATACCTAACACAGATACAGCAATACAGCACCTCTCTTCTAACCGCCTCTCATCCATTGGACAATTTAGAACATTACTACATGACCCATATGCTGCACCACCTCCCTTGACTCATACACCTTCCGCCTTGAACACACGCAAAAAAAAATAAGCAACATGCCACACCGAACAACTTTGCTTCTCCATGTCTACTTCACAACATTGTTACACCACAAAAGCAACACAGCACTCCAACTCACTCTCATACACCATGTCCAACACATATACACACAGACCCATCAAAATGCTTTCTTAGCATGCTGGATGAGGAACACGATACAGAACAGCTACACGATTGCTATCCGAATACAGCTACTACCAGCACTAAAAATACACCTGCTACAAACCCACACAATACTGATCTCTCTTCTACCAAACAAAGTCTTACTATCACCAAAGGCCACTCACTAAAATGTCTACTAATAAATGCTTGATCCCTCTCTAAAAACAAGCATTGCATCTACAACCTTCTCACCGGTGCAAAACCAGACATGCTATTCATAACCGAATAATGGTTGGGAGAAGATATGGCTCCAGTCCTGCATGAAGCAATTCCTCTAGGCTATCAAATATTCACCCACAATCGTATAGCCAAAAAAGGAGGTGGTCTAGCTGTTGTATTCAGACAAACAATACATATCACTAAAATTGACAACATCTCCATAAAGAAATGTGAGTCTCTTCTAACAAGATGCAATCCTGCACCATATTCGCCATATTGTGTCCGGAAAAGAGCTTTTAAGAAGTAATAGGATTTTCCTTACCTGGGGCTGGTTTTTTCAGACTCAGGATCCTGGCAGCCCCATGTGGCACATGGGAAAAATAAATTGGGTAGGGCTATAAATTCAATTATCAGCCTCCGACAGCCCAAGCAGGCGGAGGTGGTAATACCCTTACTACAGATCTATAGAGCCAAATGCATCCCGACTGCGACCTATGGTCTGCAGTAGCATCCAAATTGAGGAAAATAAATTCTGTTGAAAGTTGTTAGGGGCAATAATTTCAGCACCTACCTTTATTTGCCATAAGGACTTAAATCTTCACTATGTGGAGGATTTCATCAAGTCGCGGCCAGCATTATTTTGGCTAAAGATATGGCGAAATCCTGCCGCATTCTTAACACAAGAAATAATCACAGATTGTCTCAAATGTGACGTGGGTAGTCACATACCGTGGTTATGTGCAGTGAAGAAAAGCCTAGCCAGTGTAAGATTGGAGCACATTTTCTCAACCCCTCCAGCTATAGACGGTATAAGTTTGCAATCTGTAAGAGGGGCATTGTATAACTTATACAGAGAGGAAAGAGAAAATAAGGAGCTCCATAAACCATCAATTATCAGATATATTCCTCTTTCGGTGTTATCTGGCATAAATATTAACATGCCACAGGTATATCTCAGAAAAAATCTTGGCAGATGGAATAGGAGCTTGCTATTTTGCCTTAGGGACGGAAGTATAAAATATTCACTCTGTTTCCTGTTAGGTTTTAACAAAAATCTGGAGAACCTGCCTTGCCCGTGTGGCAGCGGTTGCAAACAAACTTTGTTACACTTTCTGATTTTCTGTGGATCTTATGCTAGATACACTAAATAATATCTGATTCCTTATTTTAAAGTACATGCTATTATAGATTTCAATTTGGCTTTTTATGAAATACAGCAGTTAGGTAGTGATGACGTGATTTTTATAGTAAGCTCCTCTTTGTTATCAGCAATACGCTCGTGAGTTTCCATGAATACGATACAAATACAGGGAACAATTTTTGCACTAATATTCGCTGCTTTGCACATAGTTTAATGTTTACACTGTCATTGCTAGATTTGTTGTTTACAGAACGCATATTGCACTTTATTGCTATCCTTGCACATTGGTCCTATGTCGATGCTTAAGTCTTTATCGCTACCCCGATTTTACTACAAATGTATTTTATGTGATTATATATTTATATGCTATTGGTTGTGATGATGATTTGCACTTTTTGGATATTTTAACATCCGAATAAAGACCATTTGACTTTGACTTGGCTACACCCTGTACATAATTTCCAGACAGCTACAACGCAATGAGGGCTGGAAGTGACAAGGGAGGCCTCTGCATCCATCTGTATACTGATAGTCTTCCTGGGCTGGGAGAGAGGAAGGCGGGGCACACTTACATTTGTATAGGCTGTCTCCTACCCTCACACAAAGGATTAATTTACTCTGTACTGTATGCCAGGGCTGGGATTGAAAGGGAGTGTTTTATAATTGAAAGGTAGGTTTCTTTTGAAGTGCCCCCCTTGATCAAAAACATTTTGAGTACAAGTACAGGTGCTCTGACCCCATGATTTTCAAGCACTTTTGTAACTGGGACTGAACCTTTGGTAGAGGGAATTGCTGCGCTGCTCAAAGGACTCCTCTTGACTGCTCTTCTGCTGTTGCCCTGCTGCCTGCTAATAGCTGTGTGGCAAAAATAACTTACAGGATGTATTTTCTGCTTGTTACCCAGCTGACAGACATTCCCTGACTTTGTTGTGCCAAGGCGCTGTGGTTCTGCCAGGAGGAGGAACTCTTTATCTGGTGTGTGATGACCTGCCTGCCTGTTAGGTTGCTGGAGAGACTGCCACCTTGCAAGAAGGGCTCTTATGCCTGCCCTGCTTTGTGCCCAAGTATTTCCATAAGAGTGCAGCTTGCTGAGAACACTGTGCACCACTTGTGGCTTCTCCTTATAACTAGCACATTGTGAACACTAGTTTATTGGCACCCTTTTAAACCTGACAATGAAGGTGCAGGCCTTGTTGGAGGAAGTTTTTAATGAATGCTATGATTGGCACCCCTTTTTTCTGCCCTAACACTTGTTATGTAAGAAAGGCATGTGCAGACTTCTTGATACCACTCCCCGTGCTAGGGCGAGCGCTGTTTTCAGCGTGTAGTTGCTGGAATCTGGTGGTCCCCAAGCAACATATGGAAAGCGCTGTACCTGCCTTGTTGTCAACCAGGGGAGAACAGGTGCAGCCATAAAAGAGGTCGCCCCTTGTTATCTCTGGAGGGAACCAGACTACTGTGTGTCCTGATCAGTGGGAAGGCCCCCGCTGCATCACCAGGTTCTGGATCATAAACCCACCAGCACAGCCAGGCGCTGGGTGGAGTGGAGTCATGGCTCAGACCCCAGCAGTGGTGTGAGGCTGACAGTATCAAGCAAAGGAAGGCACCTTTCTTGAGCTGCTGACTTTGAGCTGAGTGGGCCACTGAAATCTCAGGGGACAGATTAGTTTGCATACTGCAAGTATCCATGCCCCCCTCATTGCTGAGTGGAGCGGCAGGGTGATGGCAACCCTCTAATTCCCCATAGGAGTCTGGGTGTTAATCCCGAGGGGGATTTTTGTGGTTGGATAGAAATCCCAGGGAATTTCCACAAAGTACCTAAAAGCTTGCCGGTGCTATATCATTTTTGTGTCCCCACCGAAGGAGGGTCCCTCTGCCTGTTCTGGACTACTGTGTGCATCCTTGAGGGAGCGAGGATGCTCTTGGCCCTAGCTCCACTAAGCGCACTAAAGGTTGTTATGTAGCCGCGGCCGCTGCAGGTAAGAGTGGTGGGACTGTAGGTCTACTGGGGGGATTTCGAGAGACGACCACAAGGAAAAATTAAATAAATATTTTTTTTCCCCTTGTGGTCGTCCATCAAAATCCCCCCCAGCCAGCCCCACCACTCTTGCAGCCTGCAGTGCACTTCAAACTGCCATTTCGACCTGGCAAAATAAAACATTTGCTGCACTAAAGCTTTCTTTTTTAATACATATGGCACCTCTAAGCTTGGCCCTAAAGGCTCAAGGGCAGTGTGCATTGAAATTAAAATATAGGACAGGAGGGTTTAAGTTTTACATGCCCTGGTGGTGAAAAACCTCTACATTTTTTTCACCACTGTAAGGCCTATTACTCCCATTGAATTGCACTGGGTTACATTATTACAGTAAATACATGCTAACATTGGATTGGGACCAGATAATAATATGCTTGGACTCAAGAACATTTTAATAAAACATCTTTCATGATGGCTGCGGGCAGAGCTGTTCCCTGCCCCTTCTACACTTCAAGGGGCTTGTCTCTAGCACACATAAAGGAACCTGACACTAGCCGTTTGTCATCCCAGACTTCTTGGAGCCTTTGCAGGGTGAGGGAAAAACCTTCCAGAACCAGATGTGGGGGGTCAGACATGATGACTCCCACACTTCAAAGGCTGGCACCAAGTATAAATACTGGACCCTCAGAACTCCTACCCAGTACACTCCTCCTTAACCTGTGCATATTACAGAAGAAAGACAGCCTTGAACCCCAGAGGACAGTCCAGCTACTTAAAGCCTACCTTGCTCCTCAAAGTCCTGCCCTGCTGCAAACAAAAGATGGCCCTCCTGCTTTAGAACTGCATTGACCCCAGAGGGCTGCCCTACTGCATGAAGACTGTTTTCATCTGTGAGAAGCAAGAATGGACCTGCTCCCTTTATTCCATGCTACCTGAGTGACTTCAAGGGCCAGTTGGCTAACCTTCTGTCTGAACTACCGGGGCTCAATAGGCTTCAGAGGCCTCCCTGCACCTGCCCAACTGACCTGCAGCACTTGACCTAAGACTTGACCTGCATGAGCCCTACTGGCCTCTGCTGGACTCCCCAGGTCCTGGACCCTTGATTCCCATCAGTTGAGAACAAAGAGAATTCCTAAGGTCTTGGGCTCTTCGTGCCCATAAAATGCCCCAATACAATGATACTCTGACTACGGTGATGACTGCCAACATGATTCTTCAGTGAATCTCATACTACAGCAGCAATGTGAGATCTGCCCTTTGCACTACAGCAGTAATAGCCCACGGTGACACCAATGTGAAGCTCAAGCAACGACTGTCTGTGATGCCTGTTCTGATCTCCGCACTACAGCAACAGCCATCTGTGCTACTAGACTTGTTCTTGCCCTTACAGGAAGGACCATTTGTTATGTTCTCCCTCCTCTTCGTGGCCTCCTCTACAGTGAACAGAATTGTGATTGGCCTAAACTTGTGACCTGGTTGGACTAAACTTGTAACCCGGTCTAGCACAACCAGAGGGATGTGAGAGGTGCTTTGTACTTTTAGGAGCTATACCTACTGACAACGTTTAAATGAGATGTTTACGGTTCTAATGATCTGATCTTTGCCATTCCGGTCTCATTTTGATTACTAACATTTACTCTATTTGTATAAATTGGTTTGGGATATTTCCTCTGTTGAGTTTTTACTTTAATACTGTTTTTGTGCTGCATGAATACATCGCACCTTGACTCTCAGTTAAGCCAGACTGCTTTTGTGCCAAGCTACTACAAGGTTAAGCACATGTTAATTTAGCGTATTTTGTAGTTTGCCCTGACAAGGATTGTTGTTGCTTAAGTAAGATTTCCACCCCTCCCGAAAACCAATAACTCAATTTCATATAATTAATTTAAGTTTATTAATTATCCTTAGCCTACTGTAATTCTAAATATATTTTAAATTAATTTAGCACAAATTAAATATTTGTTCCAGTTGTATTTAATTAACCTTTATTGTTAATTTAGCTATATTAATTATCTCAATCATTGTACTGGCTGTCTCTGTATTAGTATTGTATGCAGTAGCTACATTGATTTAGTGGCATTGTTAAGTCACAACCCGTGAAGGCAAGGGTGATGAGGCCGGGTTTGGGGGAGGGGGATTTCAACAGACGAGAGAAAATGTATTATTTTTTAATTTTTCCCTTGCAGGTCTGTCAAATCATGACCCCCCACCCCCTTGCCCGAACACAGCCGCATTTACCTGCACGGGCCTCGTCTCGCATTGATGTTGTGTTCCAACTATATGTTGTGATCAAAGTAGGGCAGGTATTTAGCAGATTCATCAAACATCATCAAACCTATAAGCCTATTAAGTTCTCCATTTTCCCTGAAAGCTTCAACTCAATCATAACTACATGGTTGCTGTGGGAAGACTGTTGTAGTTATAAAGTTCCCTAGAATGATCAGCTCCCAACATTCCAATGTTCTAATAGAAAAGGAAGCCTTTCTTCAGTTCAGGGCTGTACTGACCTTACAAGGTACTGACTTAACTGGAGATTGTACTTTTTCAATGGTAAAAGTTACAGCAGCCTTAATACAGTCCTGAATAAAAACTTGGACTTCAGACCAACAGGAAGCTGTGCATCTGCCAAGATGGGGTCTTCCAGAAGGACCTGTCAAACCCATGTCCTTAAAAAATATAGTGAATGCATTATCCTTATCTAGAAGAGGTAGCCTCACATCATAATAAGAAAGACCCACAGTATCTGAGGGGCATGAACTTGGGCACAGTCATATCCTTGCCTGCAGTTCAAATAAGAAACAGTGACACTCTGAACCTACTGTTACCCATTAAAGGTTCTGTGCTAGTGATGTGTAGTTAGATCAGAATGAAATGTAGTTATATAAATGAGGCTAAGGAATACCCAGGGTCACTTTTTGTGCCAATGAGCACCTTTAATGAGGTGTACCAGGTGCAAACCGGGACAGCATACCCTATAACAGATATCGCACTGCCCCCCAGAGCAGACTCTAACTTGAGGCTGATCTGAGGGCAGCACATTAGTGAATGGCAGAGCGCCTGTTTGACACAAATGCTCTGTCTTTCACAGTGCAAGAGGCACTCGACCTGCACTTCAAAGGGGGGAACAAATACAGGCAGGCAAGTGAAGTGACTGACTGGACCTGTGAGCAGGAAACTATCTGGTAGGAACTTGGTACCCCCTCTTGCCCCTTTCAGAGGGCACCTGTGAGGGGGGTGTGCAATAACTGTGCAGTACCACTTTGTGACACTTAGCCTCTGCACTCAAATCCATATTACGGCAGAGGCAAAAAGGCAAAGTGTTCCATTCATTAGCACGTGACAAACCCTCATAATAATGAAGGAATGACCTCTTAAAATAATATATACAAGGAGTAATATTTAGAGAAGTCGTTAACGGACACTCAGTTAATAACATCCGGCTATATTGTAACATTGAAGCCCAATAATATAACTTGAGATTGGGAAGAGCCCACCCTCCTTCCTCTTTAAAGAGCGAGAGATACCTCAGCGCTCTTCTTGGCTTAGCATAGGCCTATTAAAATGTATATGCCATCACATATTTTAAAACATTTGATAGGAAACTCTAAAGGAATTGCTCTAAAAAAATAAAAGGTTTTGGAAAGTAGATCATTTTTAGAAGATTGCATCAGCCTATCATCGTGAGATTATCAAATCTTGCCAGCACTTTCTTTGTTTTCTCACCCAAGGGTTCTAGAATTTGATTGACTGTAGTCTCCACCCTTGATGAGGCAAGAACACCTAGGTATAATTCTTTTTTAGTCACCCTCTTATCGACTGGAGCGATGTTTTCGGTAATGATAATTTGTGTATTTTCTTTATTTAGATAAAAGCCTGAGATATCCCCGAATGCAGATGCTTTCGATCTCACCGGCGTTGATAGCAGTTTCTGGGTTGGACACCAACACGGCGATGCCATATGCATGTGCCACAATTTTGGTTTCATACCAGTGCATAATTATTGGAGGGATAGTAATGTTTTGCCCGAGTTTCCTTAGCAGTGGGTAAATATAAAGCGCATGGAGAGCAGGGGCACCCCTCCCGAGTTCCTTGCGTGATATTCACAGTTCCTGCCTGCTACCTGTAATGCAGACTTTGACAATAGAGTTATTATATAAGGCCTTAATTCCTTGAACAAATCTTAGGCCAAAGCCTTTTGAGTACATTACATGCCATAAAAACTGCCAGGAGACCCTATTGAACGCTTTTTCTGCATATAACAAAATCAAAGCCATAGGGTCTCCGGACACTTCCGCAGCATCAAAGAGGGAAATCACATGCCAAATGTGATCAGTGGTGTCCCTTCCTGCTATAAAACCATACTGTTGATGTATAACGAGGTTTTTAATAACCTGGGCTAGACATCCCTCTAGTACCTTGGAGTATATTTTGGAGTCTTCATTTATCAATGTTATTGATCAATATGAGCGAAGTTCATCAGGCGGCTTATCCTTCTTAAAGAATATATCTATTTTGGCCATTAAAAATATGGTTAAAAATTGCAAGCATCTGAACTTTCAGCTGAGGAGCAAAGGTTTTATAAAATTCTGATGGGACTACATCAACACCAGTGTCTTTATCTAGAGGGAGGCTAGTGATAGCGAGTAAGATTTCTTCCCATGATAGGTCTTCCTCCAAGGTATCTTGTTTGTCTATGGCTATTCTACTAACTGGAAATACATCGAGGAATTCTTTAAGTAGCCCATGACGATCATGGTTGGTTTCCATATACAAGGTTTGATAAAATGTTTGGAACGCCTCTCTAATTTCCCTGGCGTCTGTGACATTCCGAAGAACAGGATCCCAAATTTCTTTGATCTCGCTGTTTGTACATCTATGCCTTGCCTTTACTGCCAACTGTTGTCTGACCTGCTCACTGCACTCATAGGTTCTCTCTTTCCAGGTCACCTATTTTTCAGCTGCTCTCTCCACAAATATCCCTTCTAACTCTGCCCTTGCAAATGTTACCTTTGTTTGTGCTTCACTATATTCCCTGCTCGTTGTATTATTTTTACTAAATTTTCCTCTGCATTTGCGAGAATATCTTGTTTATCTTTGATCAGCTGTCTCTCCTGTTTCCCTTTGTTCTGTGAAAAAGGTAGAGTCTCCCCCTTAATTGTGTCCCACACAGTGCAAAGGGAGGTACTGGAGCTGTCTCTTTGAAAAAAAATTGGGATCCACCTGCTGATGTGTTTGCAGTAATCCTCATTAATTAGGAATGCACATTCATTGTTCCACGCACTTAATGGCTTTTCCCTATTCCTTGCCATTCTAAAACAAGAGGATTATGGTCTGACAGGAACCGTGGTAATCGTACTATTTGGCAGGACATAGCAAACTTATGGGCCACAAAAAATATACAAGGCAAACATGCGTGCAATGTGGAGCCGAAAAATAAGTGTACCCATCCCCAGTTAAGTTCATTTTTATGCCATACATCTACCAAACCATTGTCTTTACACACTTCTTAAAGACTTTGAAACACCTTTCTGCTCCTCCCGGTATATGATGTTTACCCTCCTATATCAAACCTTCCTGGAAGGTTGATATTAAAATCCCTACATAAAACAATGGGTAAAGGGTGGTGAATTAACTCTGCTGATAACTGATTAATGCTAGAGGGATCATCTAATATGCTGCCATAAATTGAACACATTGTGAATATATCACCACACGGGGCACGACAGACTGCTGCTACCCATCTCCCTTTAGAATCAGACCTTATTTGAGAAAACTTTAGCAGGTTGCCTCGGGCCAATACTGCCACCCCTCCAGTGTGACCACCTTGTGAGGTGCCAGCTACCAATCTATATCCCAAAGAATTCAGGAAGCCTCTCTGTGAAGCTTCAATGTGTCTTTCCTGGAAGCAGACAATGTCTGCACTAAGGGGTTTCCACCCCAGGGAGGTTCTGGCTCTTTTTTAGGATCGTTTAGGCCATATATATTAATGGTCTAATCTTCTGATTGTCAATCATTACCTCGTTTTACCCAATACTACCCTGCATCCTTGACACTCCACCTTCAGTATTGTGATAACAATATGACACCCACCTGCCCATCGTCCGAGCTTTCAAGATCTTTCCCTTTTCACCCAGGTCAAGTACAATTCTGTCACCCTTTCCTGATCTTCCATTTTTCCCCCGATGACCCCACCACACCACACCACTCCACTGAGCAACCAGGCCTAGCCTGAATGATGTCGTCTGTCAGGACAAATCCAGCTTCCACGGATCCCACCACTCCTCACTCGTCAAATACCCTAGTCTAACAAATCAGTAACAAAATATTGAATACCACAATATCGAGGTAAAAAAACATCGTGACATAAATATGTAAGTCAGGAATTTCGACATCCTCTCTACATCATGGTAATTAAAAATTTTTTTTAAAACATAATGTAAAATAAAGTAAATATTACATATAATTAAAAGAAACATAGTTACAATTACTATTCCCAATCAAGTGAGTGCAACAGTAGGGAAAGTGTTGGATAGCGAAGAGGTTAAAATTACTATTCCCACTCCAATCATTGCAACAGTAGGGAAAGAGTTGGATAGCGTAGGGGTTAAAATTACTATTCACAATCCAAAGAGTGCAACAGTTGGGAAAGTGTTGGATAGCGTAGGGGTAAAAATTACTATTCCCACTCCAGTGAGTGCAACAGTAGGGAAAGTGTTGGATAGCGTAGGGGTAACAATTACTATTCCCACTCCGGTGAGTGCAACAGTAGGGAAAGTGTTGGATAGCTTAGGGGTAAAAATTACTTTTACCACTCCAGTGAGTTCAATAGTAGGGTAAATATTGGATAGGATAGGGGTTATAATTGCTATTCCAACTCCAGAGAGTGAAACAGTAGGGAAAGTGTTGGATAGCGTACCTGTAAAAATTACTATTCCCACTCCAGTGCATACAACAGTAGGGAAAGTGTTGGATAGGGTAGGGTTAAAAGTTACTATTCCCACTCCAGTGAGTGCAACAGTAGGGAAAGTGTTGGATAGCGTAGGGGTTATAAATAACATACTTATCAATTAATTATTTGTTATAATTAAATAATAAATTAACAATAAAGTATTTATAAATAGCAATAAAATAAAATTAATAATTACATTAATAACATAAAATTACTTCCCACCCTATTCCCCAATAAACCCCCAACCTGTTCTGCATAAAATTTAACACAATTAATTTAATTATAAATAAATCCATTACAAAAATGAATTACCAATTAATATTTAATTAACAATAAATTAATTATCAATACCAGTAAATAATACTTAATATTTACTTTATTATAATATATTACACCCCGCCCTATTCCCCTATGACAACACAAGCCGCTCCTGAACTAAATTAACACAATTAATACATGTATCAATCAATCAACTAATAAAAATTAATTACCAATTATCAATTAATAAACAATAAACTATTTATCAATACCAAATAATAAAAATTAGTAATGAATTTATTGTAATTATTTTACTTCGCATCCTATTCCCCATACACCCACAACCCACTCCAATAAAAAAACACAATTAATATAATTATCAATTAATTGATTAATAAAAATGTATTTCCTATTTATAATTAATTAACAATAAATTAGTTATCAATCCGATTAAATAAAAATGAATCATTACTTAACTACAATTAAATTACTTCCCACCCGATTCCCCTATAAACCGACAACCCGCTACAGAACTAAAATATATTTAATTAGAAATAATTAATAATGTCTAAAAATTATGATTTCATTTACTATAATTAAATTGCTTCCCACCCTATTCCCCTATAAACCCACAACTGGCTACGGTACGAAAACACAAAATTTACTTTAAAAACAAAATTAATAATGTCTAAACATTTAATACATATATTTTAAAAAAATACAAAACATGTGAAACACATACATATAAAATCCATACTAAAATACATAACACTAACATAAACATCGATATTATTAACATCAATGTTTTTGCTATCGATATTACTAACTTCGATATTAATAAAACCTTTCATGTCAATATTCTGGTCACCAATATTCTTGATATCGATATTCTGTCCCAACTATATTTAAAACTCGATATTTATGTAGGTCAAAATATGATATTATGTCTATGCACCATTCTAACAGTTTCTTTTTTCTTCTTTTTTTGTCCATCTCCTTTTTTGTGTTTCCCGCTTTTTCCCCATTTTTGTTTTACCCCTCACACCCTTTCTTCTCCAACCCTCTCCTTCTTTTCTCTTTTTTTCCCCTCCCCTTTTTTCTCCCTCAATCACCCTCGTCTATGTGACCCCATATAGCTCTTCCCCAGTGTCCTTGAGGGGGAACATTTCCATCAGATTTACCTTAGTAATCTGGTGCTTTAGGATTACTTCTCTTAAAAAAAATCACTTTTAACTTTGCTAGATTTTGCAGATACACTTCTGCATCCAGCTTCTGAAAGGGAACAAACAACTGCCTTAACCGCAATATTCGCTCTGCGGTAGCATGAGCGAAATCTGGCTGAGTGAAGAAAGAAATTCCATCAAATTCCCTTTTAGAGTTAGGGCGTGCTAGGTCAAAAATGATTCGTTTTAGGAGGACGTTTCTGAAAAAAACCAGTACAGCCCTCGGGTATGCATTGCTGTCTTCCTGTTGCTTCCTAAGGGTTAGGGGAAATTGATGCACCCTCTGTACTTCCTTATCCCATTCCCAGCTCGAAGGTTTGGGGAATGCTCCTTTTAGGGGTTTGATCATATACTCTCTGGGGTTTCCTCCCTCTGCCTGTTCTCATGCTCCTCCAGCATCCACATCATGTCAGTGAGTCTAGGGTTGTGCGTACCCCTTGAGGTTTTCAGTTCTGCTACCTCTAGTTCTAGGGTATCAGTCCACACCTCCAGGTTGGTCATCCTCTCCTAGATCTCGTTGCAGGTCTTGCTTATTTTCCTAGCTGCCCCCTGTATTTTCCTAGAGGCTTGCCGTACCCATCGGCTATCCGTTCTGATCTCTGCCTGCATCTGCTTGATCATTAACAGAATCAAGGAGGCTGGAGGCTCTGATGCTGTTGAAAGGGCTTCCACCATATTGTGTTCTTGATTATCTAGGAGCTGAATAGCGGAATAATCCCATCTAAGCTTAGAGGTTTTATTGTAAATAAGAAGTCATCTGTAGCCAAGTGTAGTGTAGATAAATGTAGTAGATTTATTGATAAGATAATAACATCAGTAAGTCACTGGAAGATGATAAGTCCATGTGATGCCCCACCAGGAGCAGCCTCTGTCCTGCTCAGCCTGCACACTCCAACTGACACTCCAACCTCACCAGGAACCCATCATTCCATGACATCATCACCCATCCAACATTCCAGACATCTCCAGGCACACCAACACTAATTCTGGCTGAGCAGTAAGGAAGAGATACATAGGCAAGGGGAAATGCAACAGTAGATTATAAAACATCCCCCTCCCTAAGGAAACCAAACAAAATGAAAGAATCGAAAATACATAGGTCAAACAAAATAGTAAATCCATCAGATTATAGAAGATGCATGAAAATACATTGAGCAGTTGAATCAAGAACATATATCACAAAAGAAATGCATGGCAATTCATAATGCCAATGAAATCACACACCAAGAATCACAATAAAAGAGTTCCCAGGAAAGCATTAAACTTAGACAGTATTAGAATAATCAATCCGACATTAAATAAGTAAAACCAGTAAAACCTTAAAAAGACACATAACCAGGTAAAACCCATAGTAACTTCAAGTCGAACATATCATAAGTAAGAAGCAGAGAAATCTTGCAAGAAAGTGTCTTCTCCAAAACAGTCTTAACTGGGATAACACTAAAAAGAAAGTTACAGGAAAAATCATTCACCCACAAACCAAACAGTGGGTGTGCACGCAGAGAAACTTTATGTGAAGGTGTTTTCTCCTACGCAGTCCAAACCACACTAACCAATCAGGAAAAAACATTCACCCACAAACCAAACAGTGAGTGTGCACACAGAGAAACTTCATGTGAAGGTGTTTTCTCATACGCAGTCCAAACCGCAATAACCAATCACTCATACAATCCAAACAGTGAGTGTGCACACAGAGAAACTTCAATAGAAGGTGTTTTCTCTTACTAGTGCCACACAATAACCATAGCAGTGTGACATAAGACAAACCACAAGTAAGGAACAAGTCAACCAATAAACAATGAGATAAAACCTCTAAATGACATACTAATGCCAACCAGAGAAGCTTCCTTAGAAGATGTCTTCTCTTCTCAAACACCAAACCAATGAGTAACAACCAATAAACAGTGAGATAAAACCTCTACTCTCACACACTTAGGTGACATACTAATGCCAACCATGAACCACAATAATGTGATTATAAAACCAAGGAAACTACAAACAAACTACAAACAACCCACACTCACCTCCTCACATTCATGTGGAAACAATAAAATGACAAATGAAATGAAAGAAACCAACTTCTCCTAACTGCAACATCCTACCAGACACAGAGCGTATCAACACATTTTGTGGACAACCTCACACAAAAAAACTTAGATAGACCCCAGTACACAAAAACTAGACCAAAAATAAAGCAAAAGTCATCTTCCCTACACAAGGGTAGAAAGTAATAAGCCAAAACAAAAGGGTAGACTCTTTGTCGTGTGTAATGTCCCCCCTTACATACAACTAGTGAGGTGAAAATACAAGAAAATCAAAAAGTCCACAAGAAAATAAAAAGTTAAAACAAAAAACGTAGTCACGCCGACCAATGTTGGGGTGACATCTGATTACCTTCTTTTAAACGAGTCTGACCTTCCTTTAAGCGAGTATGTCCTCACCCGAAATCTCCCAGCATAAAGTCCACAATACATCCCCTTCGATTAATAAAGTCAGCTCCGGTGAGCGATCTCTCACCCGGATTCCCATCGACATCTCCACTTGAAAGTGACAAACAGCAAAAGTACAGTGTAGATCGAAGGCTCGAAACTGTGAAGAGGACAAACGAGTTCCATTTCTCACCAGGCGCTTATCGCTGACCAACTAACCATCCTCCGTTGTGACAAAATCCTCCCAATCGGCATGCCATTGAAACAGACAAGAGACAGGCACATAAAGTGTTGTTCTGGTAACTGAGCCGAAAACAACATGGCCGCCACGTCAAGCGTAGCAGCGTAAACAGTGTGAGAGTCAAGCTCTGCATGTCCTCAGACGTCACAAGGGTCAGGAGCGAAGACCTTCACTAACACGCCAATGAATTCCAGCAACGTCATCAATTGGACGCTAGCAGGGGAACTGGGAAGAGCTCTGCTGACCAACCGTCACAAGCGCAGCATACAGTGAGTTGACGAACAATGCAAGAGACATTGGCTCGCTTAAAAATTTAGAGATTAACTGTTACTGCCAAAACACACTGTAAATGCACAGAATATGCTGAAATGTCCTTCACTCACCGGGAAAATACAGTTAAACTTCCACCAAAACGCTAGACATTTCAGATACAGAGCGAAATACCAAAGTTCATCTCTCACAAACAGCACTGGTTTTCCAAATTTCAGCAAGTTGCGCACGGGCAGATTCTTAGTTCTCAGGTCACAGGAAAGTCAACAAATATCAAACGCTCTGGTCTGCAGGCTGTCCTGTTGACAAAGGACACTGGTGGGGCTTACCAGAGCGTAGCTTTTTCTAATCTTCTTTCTTGAAAGTATTGTTCATCAGTTCCTGTAGTTAATCAAATCCTTAGTTCCAGGGTAATCCAGGGTAATCCTTCACCAACACGCAGTTTCTTTTACCTCGTCGCCAGTATTGTAAATAAGAAGTCCTCTGTAGCCAAGTGTAGTGTAGATAAATGTAGTAGATTTATTGATAAGATAATAACATCAGTAAGTCACTGGAAGATGATAAGTCCATGTGATGCCCCACCAGGAGCAGCCTGTGTCCTGCTCAGCCTGCACACTCCAACTGACACTCCAACCTCACCAGGCACCCATCATTCTATGACATCATCACCCATCCAACATTCCAGACATCTCCAGGCACACCAACACTCATTCTGGCTGAGCAGTAAGGAAGAGATACATAGGCAAGGTGAAATGCAACAGTAGATTATAACAGGTTTCTTTCATTGGGTTGTCTTCCCGGCTTTCGCTCGCTTTCTTGTCATCCAGCTGTTTCTTTTTCGGGCTTGCAGACTTTTTCTTTTTTTTTTGCCTCCTGACCTCTTCTTCCGATTTGCCAAGACCATAGATTCATCCAGTGAACTACTGCATGATGAAGAAGACAACGTGGAGTTTGAAATAGAGAAACAGAGGGGCCAATTAGGTTGCGGTGATTCCGCATCCTCTGGGCCGGTGGAAGCCACCGCCGGCCCGGAGGATGCGGAATCACCTCAGCAGTGCCTCCAAAGACAGAATTAGGATGGCTGGGGGGTCAGAGAAAAAAAATATTCTCACAGCCCCCAGTATGGTCAAGTGAGACCAGCAGTCTAACATCCCCCAAAGGGCCACAACCTGCAGATTTAGCATCCAATTGTTCTCTTTGGAGGGAAGGGGAGGTTACAGTACGCCCCTAGATTGACAGTCTCAATGCCTCCAAATCTGGACAGATTCTGCTTGGGTGGAAGTTGTTCCCCTATATCCGATTTGTTGGTGATCACCACATTCACATTCACCTCCTCACCTACGCCGGACTGGTCTAACACATTCTCTACCCTACTATCTGGTGCCATCTCTGGTGCCACCTCAAATTGATAGTTAGATGTAGATATTTCAGCTGGCCAGGTGGCACCGGCCAGCTTTTTGGTGTTTTAAAAGTTTTAGGGTAAAAAGGTTGGATATTGCCAGTTGACCCTCCATTCCTGCTGTTAAATTATTCTCTCTGGTGTTTGCTTACAAATTGCACTGGTAGACTCTTTCCCTCTCTTTTTGTTCTTTGGCTCCATTCCGGCCTCTTTGGAGCACTCCTGGGCTTTGTAGTCCCAGCCGGCGGTTGTCCAGTCACAGTGGAGACCTTACTCAGAGGTCTCGTCTTGGACGCTTTGGAGTCTCTTCCAGCCATCACTAAATCCAAATCAGCAGCAGTCTGGAAGGCCTGCCCCAGTCTCTCCTCGAGGATCGCTCGGAGCACTGCAGCCGGCACTGTGCAGCACCTCCCACCAGAGCTCCGCCTCAAGGGCACGCAGCAGCAGAAACGGGCCGCAGGACCTCGCAGCAACGCCAGGAGCCACAGACCCTTCAGTATCACTCGCTTGCCTTTCCGTGCTGAATCTCTCTGCAGAAAAACGTTTTTCAACCTCAGACGACAATAGCCAGACGCCATTCATGATCTCTAACAATTTTAAATACCTAAATCAAGAGTAATAAAGTAACAGGTCTGCGACTGACTGGTTCAGAAGAGTCAGTCCCTCATATTAAGCCAACATTTTTTATTTTTTTATTTCAGCATTAGTTCGTTGTTCTTTTTTGACAAAGCAGATAATCAACATTTCTTCCTTTTCTATTTAGTATAAATTATCCTTTCAGTGTTGAAAACATATGCCATCAACCTAGCTCTGCTTTCTTTTTAATCATGTTTACAAGATACGATTGATCTTATCACTTAATCATTTTATGTTCCTACTCCAAGATGTATTTCTTATCAAAGCCTGAGTTCCTGAAGGGATTGTTTGAAAGTGCTGAAGTGGTAGTTTTTTGTGACTTATCTGTGAGGGTCATGATGGCATCATCTGGCTTCTAAACCAATCACCTTTATCAGCATCCTCTTCCACTCTGAACCGAGGACGCAGAAAGATTTGTCATGACTTCATTTGCCTTAAAGACCAATTTTGCTCTGCTCCTTCTTTGACCCAGCCAAACAACTGTACATGGTATGCCACAGGTGCCCATTAGGAGCGGCCTAGTAATTGGTGTCTTATTTATTGCGCCCGATAATATCAGACTCTGCTGAGTCCAAGTTTGCCAGGTGCAAAAAATGTCACCTAATTATGAGTTTTTTGGGTCATAACATATAGATTTTGGAGATTACCACACCAAAATCCACATGTTCCAGTGAACACCAGGCATTTCCCCCCAAAAGACACTGCTGATATTTATCACATAACTCATAATTACAATGTGTGCGCTAACTACACTAATCCACATTCTGCAATTTACTGGGTCTCTCCTCATGAGGGCAATGGAGTCAGACTATCAGCACGCTCCTTCAGAGGCAGTCTTCTCTCAGTTTGAATGCATCATCCACTACTTCCCATATGCATAAGCTAACTGCCTCTGGAGTGAGGTACACTATAAATGACAGGGAAGGCCTCTAACAGTGGTGTATTTTTTTCAGTGGTACATTATCACCAGTGGAGATAATCACCAGCCATAAAAACATCTTCAATGCAGATACATTTTTTTTTAAATTTCAGGCTAATTGTATTGAGCAACTTTTTCATAAACAAATGAACAAAAAAAAAAAACAATCAGAGAATGCAAGAGTCCAATTTAAGATATACACTTCAGGTGCGTAGAGTCCTGGAGAGTTGATTGTGATATGAGGGCCTGGAATACAGAGCGAATTCCAGGCAGCAGATGGTAAGTGAGAGCAAAACCACATATGGGGCCTCATTTATGAAAAGTGACGCATCGCTGCGTGAAAACAGCGATGCGTCACTTTTCACTGCGCACTCCTTACGACATTCCTGATGCGTCATATTTAATGTATGACGCATCATGTCGCAAGGAGTTACAGATACGTCAGTATTTCTGACGTATCTGTAAGCGCAAAAGTGACGCATTGCTGGAGTGTGTCACAAAAGTGACGCAACTCCAGCAATGCGTCCTTTCACATGGGGAATGCCCCATGTGAAATGGCTTGCGTCAGTCTTACGCCTGCTGTGAGGCAGACGCAAGATTTTGACGCAACAGCGTCCTAAAAGTGACGCAGTGAAATCTCATAGATTTCACTGCGTCACTATTACGAGGCTTTTTGCGGGGGAACGCCCCCTCTGCATACATTATACCTGACGCAGGTATAATGTGGCGCAGGGGTTTAAAAAGTGACGCATCTACCTAGATGCGTCACTTTTTAAATATGGCGCAACGAGGTGCATTTTTTACACCGCTGGTGCGTCACAAAAAGTGATGCACCGGCGGCGCAAAACTGACGCAAGGCCTTCATAAATAAGGCCCATGGAGATTAGAAAAACCCATGGGAAGTGTGATTTAGTGTAAAAATAAGCAATAGAAAAAAAGTCAAAGAAGCAAAATTAAAGGGGAAAGAAGGGGCACTAGTAGGTATAGAGACAAAACACATGTCTCAACGTGTAAAATCCAAGGAGGCTTATTTTTTAAACCTTAGAAAGATTCAATGATTTTACTCATTGTGTTCTTCTTTCTCATCACCTTAGTTCTCAGCATGGAAGACAGACACTTTGGGGTCTATTACGATGGCGGACGGACAAAGTCAGCCCACCACCGTAATGGAATGCGGGACCGCCTGCAAGGGTTGCGGTGGTCCAGCACCTGTAAAATCGGATGCCACCGCCACTGTGGTGGTGGCATCGCCTATTCCCAGCATTGTGGCAGGCGGTGCTCACAGCACCGCCCGCCACAATGCTGAAAATGCATGTAGAGCATTGGCATGCACAAGGTGACAGCCACCGCGCGGTGCCTGCCACATTGTCCATGCCAATGCAAGGGGGTACGTACACCCCATGTGCACAACCCACACCCCCAACTTCCTGGGGGGCCGCTATGGGCCCCCAAAGGCAAAAACCGCTGCCACTCTGCCGCCATGGAAAGGCACATCTCCGCCTGCTTTCTAATATGGATAGCAGTGTCTTATAGACACCACCACCAAGTTAGAACACTTTTTCTCCAGGTCGACTCGTCGACGGGCGGAAAAGCGGCGGGCTGTCTTCCCGTCCGCCGTGGACCTCCCAGCCATCATAATATGGCGGGGGTCATTCATGCGTGGATGGCAGGCGGATCACCCCCACCAGGCCGGCAGTGGCTACTGCCGGCCCAGTGGAGGTGATCTGCCCGCCATCCTAATAGGCCTAATTGTCTCAATTACATTTAGCCATATCAAGAAAATGTGTTCCACCCGATGTGTATTCATGTAACTTTAATATGCAAACAAGCTGGGAATCGAGGAATATGGAAGACCTTGTTGGTTCTAATGTCAAATCCCGAAAAAACTTTCTGGACAAATAAATGGCAAATAACATATAACTGGCTGAATTATCATCTAAGGCCACTACTATTGGCCAGCCAGTCTTGGTACTTGTGAGCAATAACAAGATTTATGAAACATTATAACCAAAGCTCATGGGCCGCAATTCACATAGTATACACCGTCTGCATAAGATTAATTGTAACTGACAAGTTTGTGGGAATTTATGCTTAGTATGATGGAGAAAATACTGCCGGTGGATTCACCTCCGGGTTTGCCACTTAAGCCACATATAGGAGGACATAACAGCACAATGCTAAGGAAGACTTTTAGTCAGTGGTTGTATTGTGATACATGGTAGGGATTTTGTTCACAATTTTATTTAAGAAACTAACAGAAATAAAGCGTGAGCATACTTTTTATGCTCTTTAGGAGGGTCCTATGACTTTAAGAGCCATCTAAATCTTCTCTCACTTGTGTCTAGTAATCTATGTCTTAACCATTCTCTTTCTTTAATATTTACGTCTTCTCTTCCCTAAAAAAGGAGAATGAGTAAATAGACTATGTTGCAAATACAATTTGCAACTAGATATTATCGACAACATCTAAACTGTTGTGTAGGCCTGTAACCCTGCATACCATTTCATATTTTGAAGAAGCTACTTTGAAGTTTTCAAGTTCTAAAATTCAAAGCTGGTTGAGATGAAAGTGGAGTTAATCACTTGATTCAGGATGACTGGAGATATCCCTACTATTATGTTTGCCTTTTTTACTTTTGTTAAAAATGAACTTCTGTTTAAATGAAAAGCAGCTTAGAGTAAATGATATAATTGCGTGAAAAAAACAGCAGATCACTGTAGATTAGATGTACCTCAGCGTTTTCGTTCGTTTGTATCATGTGTTCAAAAATTTGAAATAACTGTAGAGGGATTGTTCCCCTTATAAATGTATTATTTTTTTGAGAGTTTTCTTGCTTTTGAAAATGCATTCTTTACTTTTAGTTTCTCAAAGAGAGGTGGGTATCTGAGTGCTTGACAGAAATAGAGAACCTGACATATTTCTGAAGTGACGTAATGTAGGGTATGCCCGATGTAGCTGCTTCTTCCCTTGTTTTGTCCTGTGGCACCACGGGCACTGTTCTGGTGACACTTGGTCTCTGGTCTTGATGGCAACAGCAGCAAGAAACCGAATTTAAGCTGGATGAGAGAATATTGAAGGGAGCTTCTCCACGGGGAAAAGTATTTATCTTCTGAGAAAGCAAACACAAATAGTTCAACATGCAAACACATTTTGCCATTCACTATATGCATTCCAAATTGGTGTAGCCATCTCCCCTACCTCTGCTCCTAGGAAAATTGTTGTCAATATATTTTTTGACCATTGTAAACTAATGGGGTAACCCAAAAAACCTTAAAACCTGGGTAGCATATGCTACATGTAACAATGTGGCCCTACAAGCATTGATTTAGACAAGAAATATAATATCAATTTGCAATGTCGATGTGCGAGAAACACATTTAACAGAACACAATTAGAACTGTTTGAAATAATAAAACAAGTTTATATATTTTCCAGATCATTCATGACATATACATTTTAATATGGAGGTTCCCTAATCACGGTTGCTCTAAAAAGAGTGCAAGAAGAGGTCCATATAGAAGTGCTTGTGTACACAGCAATCAGAAAGAAGAGAGAAATAAAAAATTAATAGTAACTCACACAAAATGTCCTAGTTTTCAGAAATGACTACGGAATACTCATGTTAGCCAAAGTCAGTGACCACTCTGAAAGAAATCAAATGTCCGTAATCCTTATTTCAAGAGGGTGGTAGCTGAATATTAGCACACTCCTCATGATGATTGATATATTCAGTCCAGGCTTAATAAATCATTGTCAACGTTTCTACCTGACTGCTGCATGATGTGAATTAAGCCCTTGCATGCGGGTCTTCATCAGGATAGTATAGAGAGGTAGGGCAGCCTAGGTCGGTGCAGCTGCACCGTAGGTGGGTCTGCTTGTTCAACCCAGATACACCGCCTTTCCAGCTGAAGGCTTAGAGTCCCAAAAAAACAGCAATATATTTTCCTCATGGGCAATTCATTGGAGAGATTCAGCTTAGTCAGTGTCTGAATGCAACATATCCATGATTGAATGATTGCACTCTTTTTAGCTCAAACGTGATTAGAGAATCTCCATAATAAAATGTATATGTCATAAATGATTATACAAAATACATACATTTGTTGAATGTTTTCAAAAAGTTCTAAGTGTGTTCTGTTCAATGTGTTTCCAGCACACTGACATTGCAAATAAATATTCTATTTCTTGCCTAAATCAATGCTAGTAAGGCCACATTGTTACATCGAACATATATTTTGTGAAAGCCTTGATCCATCATGAGCAAATTATGTATAAGTGTAGTAACACAAATTGATGAAGGCAGAAAACAACGTTTGTAGATGTGGGAGCAGATTTACAAACTATTTGCACCAGGTTTACATCACTTAAGTGAAACAAACCAGACTGTGCTGATGATTTGGGATTTACTTTCAATACAAAGTGTTATTTGAGCTGAAAGTAGTGAGAAAGTAACACAAAGCAGAATTAGGGCTGCTTTGGTTCAACGTGGTGTACCATAAGTGATACACAGGCGATCACATGCAACCATGGAGGGTTTCTGACACAAAGCTCTATCTACCAATTTTGGGCCTCATTTACTTTATTTTGACGCACAGTAGTGCAGCAAGCCTTCCTGCTGTCGCTGTCATGCATAAAAAAAAAAGACAGCATATTCCTGTCCTTCTCCCCATGGCCGACATATAGACATATAAACAGTAGCCGTACCCCAAAGCTAACATGCTTGCACCATGGTGCACGGATACCTGTGTTGCAGGGATGATTGTTGTTGTGAAGGAAGGGACAGTACTGAATGGCATTTTGTTCCTTTTATGTGTGCTGTAGAATGCAAAAAAACGAGGAGAAATACTTTGATTTGTGGTTTTACTTTTAGTTGTGGCACTCCTACACCTCCCTTGAGGAGGCATAGGATTCTGACGCATTCCCAGGTTTACGACACTGAGAAACACATTGAACAGAACACAATTAGAACTGTTTGAAATCATAAAGCAAATTTATATATTTTCCAGAACCATTTATAACATATATATTTTATTATGGAGATTCTCTAATCACATTGCTCCAAAAAGACCGCAAGAAGATGTGTATTTAGAAGAGCTTGTGTATACAGTAATCAGAAAAGAGAGAGAAATAACGAAATAATAGTTACTCACACAAAATGTCCTAGTTTTCACAAATGACTGTGGAAAACTCAGATTAGCCAAAGTCTGTAGCCTGTCTGAAAGAAATCAAATATCCGTAATCCTTATTTTGAGAGGGTGGTAGCTGAATCTTAGCACACTCCTCATGGAGATGGATATATTCAGTCCAGGCTTAGTAAATCATTGTTGACGTTTCTACCCAACTGCTGTATGAGGTGAATTAAGCCCTTGCACGCTTACACTGAGTCAGGTTTAATGGATGTTGCATGGGAACACCCACTGCAACCCCTATGGAACTTCCCTTTCACACTAGAAATGTGTGAAAGGAGTCGATATTTACAGGGCCATGAAAAGTCTTGCAGGATGTATGACATCACAATGCATCCTTTTACATCGCAACTTTTACAACGCATGCCTTTACAACGCATAGTGTTGAGGGGTGCTGGATAGTGAATAGTATAATTTACTATTCCAACTCCAGTCCCCGTGGATAGTAGGGAAGGTGTTGGATAGTAAATTAAATCTATTCCCTATCCTAGAGCGCCCCCCAGCGCAATGCGTTGTAATGGTTTGCATTGCAAAAGTTGCGATGTAAAAGCACTGCGTGGTAAAAGTTGCGTTGTAAAGGATGTTTCCCGACTTGCAGGGTGGCTTTTCATGGTCTTGGAAATATGGGCAGGCACACTGCGCAGCTGGTGCATCTAAAAAAAGTGACGCACCAGCAGCACAATGGGCTTGTAAATGAGGCCCTTTGTGTATGTGCTGCACTGCCCGGACCACATAAAAAGCGGGAAAAGTGTTAAACTATGTGTAAGCATTGCATTTTTGTACTGAAATTGAACCTTTCCAGCACAAAATCTGTGTTTTACATAACAAAAAAACAAACACACTTACATAATGGTACAAGTTGTGCATGGCAGCCAATAGTGTAACAGTACAGGGAGAAAGTAAAACAGTGCAATATCTTAGTAGATCTAGCGCTGCTTTTCTCTCTCTTTTTCACAGGGTGCAGTGCAGCAACGGAAGACGTTGTGCAATTCTGAATGAAAAGTTAGTAGATCTGGGGATGCTGTAGTTCCTGGACCTAAGATGGTCACACCTGGGTGAGGCTGCTTCAGACAGGGATAAAATCCAGCATCAACTGCGCAAGACACACCCACCAGGGAATGACAATGGCGGGCAGCCTTGTTGGAGTGATGTTGTGTGCTGCTTGATGCACTGCGGAGAACAAGGTGTGGCTGATCGGCCTGATATTTGCCCCTCGGTTACTGCTGGAGACCAGACAAGATGGTAGCCCCCATGGCTTGAACATGCTGTGGGGGCTGCAAGACAACATTGCTAGAGCTGCTACTCAGACTGGTCAGTCCCCGAGGATGACACACTGAGCAGGACCGACCAAGGGGTGATAGGGCGACAGCACCATTGCAACAATTCTGTTGCATCGTGCCATTACTAGGTGCCTGGGTACAAAGGTCTGGAACTGTCAGTCTGCGAGTCTACCCTCCGAGTTGGTCCCACACAGCACTTTTGAGTGACGGAAAACCAGCCGGTGCCCGTAGACCCATGGTGAGTATATCACCTCGTTCATTCTGCTTCTTGTGTTTCCCATGGTGATCTGGCATTTGGGACAGGATGTCCTGATTGATACACTGTAATGTTACCCCATAAGCCCTAACCACCACATCTATATGACATTGATATCATTACACCATAATTTAACACACATAATGACCCCATAGGCCTTTACCCT
Organism: Lissotriton vulgaris; assembly: GCF_964263255.1. Classification (NCBI taxonomy): domain Eukaryota; kingdom Metazoa; phylum Chordata; class Amphibia; order Caudata; family Salamandridae; genus Lissotriton; species Lissotriton vulgaris. The sequence goes on from NC_141691.1 coordinate 1,501,944,881, forward strand.
CCATATTCATTTGGGTTCCAGAAGTCATGGTCACACGATGGGCACAGTCATTTTCATGCTCTTTATTTAGTTAATCGACGGTAAATTAGAGACCCTTCCCCCTTCTCCCCCATGCCCTTGTGTGTATGGCTTTCCCTCTGTGGTTTTACGTGCTTCTGCCAAACTCCTGCATCATTTGGCAATCCTGCAACACTTGGTGGACATCCTGGGTGCAGCTTTGTATAAAAGCTGTCTGCATGTTCTCAGACAAGCTAGGCTTAGAGTCTTCCTTCCGGAGATGTCCTGTTTCAGCTCATGCTTCACTTGCCTCCTTTCCCAGAGCCATGGCTCCTCATAGGTGCTTTCTCACCATCTCAAACAATACCTCGACCTCAAGCTCTTCACCCTCCTGTTTGCAATCCCAGCAGAACAAAAATAAAAAGATAAAAATGTCAGTACAGTGAGCCTTCAGAATGACAGCTTGAAGTTCAGAAGACAATTGTGGAAAAGACTCAAGACTACTTAATTTTTTTTTGCCAGTAAGCTCGAGTAGAGCCTTGACTTTGTTTTTAAAGAATTGAATTGAATTTGAATTTTAAAATATTTATAGAGCGCACTTATACCAGAATCGGTTTCATGGCGCTAGATAGCAGAAGACCAGTGGATGCGGGGAAGAGGGCTAAACAGCTGCAGATCTGGAGAACAAAAAGGTCTTAAGATGCTTACGGAATTCCAGGTAGGAAGATGACGTCCTAAGAGTAAGTGGAAGTGAGTTCCAGAAGGAAGGAGCCAGCACTGCAAATCTGGCCCCACCGGACTTCTGTTTTCTGAAAAGAGGGACTGACAAAAGGGCCAAATGAGTGGAACGGAGTTCTCTGGAAGGTAGATAAGGGGAAATGGCTTCGCACAAGAAAACGGGGGCGGTCCCTGATCTGGCCTGGTAGGTGATGCATCCAAGCTTGAAAAGGGCCCCCTCCCTCACTGGGAGCCAATGGAGGGACTGCAGCAGGGGGGTCGTGTGATTGAACCTGGGGAGTCCGTAAATCAGGCGAGCCGCCTGATTTTGAATCTGTTGGAGCCGACGGAGCAAGTAGGCCGGCGCACCGTTGTAAATAACGTTCCCGTAGTCGAGGCGCAAAAGCACCATGGCCATGAGGATGAGCTTGAGTGCAGCAGTTGAGAAGAAGCGGGCGACCCTTCGGATGATCCGAAGGGAGAAAAAACAGGCAGACACAACTGCATTGGTCTGCGTATGAAGGGTAAGCATGGGATTGATGAAAATACCCAAGGTTTTACCCTTGGAAACAGGAAGAGGGGGAGGGCCAAGGGCAGAGGGCCAGAAGGAAGGGGACCAGGGACTGCAACCACCCCCCGTCAGGACCAATTCGGTCTTGTCCGGGTTTAATTTGAGGTGGTTGCAGTTCATCCACCCTTGGATAAAAAGCATAACCTTCTGGAAGTTAGAAGCCGAGGAAGGGGAAGAGGAAAGGTTGAAAATAAGTTGGAGGTCGTCGGCGTAATTGAACACCGAGACCTCCATCTGCTGTAAAGAAAAAATGAGGGGTGAAATGTATAAATTAAAAAGCAAAGGGGACAGGGAAGAGCCTTGGGGGACTCCGCATGTCACCCTCCTAAGAGGAGCAGTGAAGTGGGCAAGATGGACAGCCTGTTCCCTGTCCGTCAAGAAAGAACGGAGCCAGGCATAGGCCGTGCCCCCAATGCCCGCCGCTTCGACACGGGTCAACAAGATGTCGTGGTCCACTGTGTCGAACGCGGCGGACAGATCTAACAGGACCAGAGCCTGTGGCCGGCCAATATCAATACCCTCTCTTAGTTGATCCATCACCGACACGACTACCTTCTCGGTAGAGTGCAGCGGGCGGAAGCCCGCCTGGCGGGCGGCAAGGCAGCCTGTGGATTCCACAAAGGAGCTCAGGGACCTGGTGATATGAGCCTCTGAGACCTTTGCGAGGTATGGAAGGAGGGAGATAGGGCGGTAAAAAGACTTACTTGTATTTCTCTGCCCACAAGCCCGAGTTGAACCTAGACTTTGGTTCCAAACCTCTTTACAAACAACAAACAGAGCACAAACTTAAAATGGGAAATGGGCAAATGAAATCAACTTGTCCAGCATTAGCAAATAGCAGCATTTTTGTCTAAAGGGTGAGTGCTCTTCTGGATGATGGAAACATATGTGTGCTTGTATGTAACTAAATGTGTTATTTGGTGATGTTCTGCAATTTGTGCCTCCACATTTCTTTAGAGAGTCTCTAGAAAGAGACTGGGATATCAGAATAAGAATAACGTTGCCCAGCTGTGAAAAGAGGGTGAAGGTTCTGTCGTCCCTTCTCTTGTACTTCTTCCTTCCTTCCGCCTTTCCCCCGGGAACGGTCACCCGCTTTCGTATTACATGTATGCTGAGGTCTGTTCTTGGAGGGATTCATCAGTTTGTCTTCTCTCCTGCAGATCCTGCATCTCAGGTTAGTGATACCTTGACAGGAAGTCAAGCCCATGAATTAATATCTACCTGAGCAAAGATGGAGCAGAAAGATTCTTTTTCCTCTGCGGATCCTTCTCTACCAAGTCCCTTGTTATGGTCTACCTCGATTGTAGAGGAGTTAGCCAGGGTTCTGACTAACTTGCAATCTGAAGTACAAGCACTAAAAACAGAAAACCAACAGTTGAAGTCTGAATTAGCAGGATATAACCTCTAGAGTGAACAGTTACTCTCTTTCTTCTCCAGTTTTATCCTCATTTTCTCACCTTGTACCTTCGGAGCCCTGCTTGTAATACAGCCCCAGGTCTGTAAGAGAACACTAGTTTTCTTGTCATTAGTAGCTAACATATTCTTAATTCAACCTTCCCACTTTAATAGAAGCATTCTGACATTCACGATCTCTCACAGTTTTTAAATACCTAAATCAAGGGTAATACATTAATAGGACTGTGTCTGACTGGTGTAGAAGAGGCAACCCCTCATATTAGGCCACAATTTTAAAAATATGAATGTCAGTATTTGTTGTTGTATTTGACAAAACAGATAATCAACATTTCTTCCATTTCTATTTTGTTTAAGTTATCCTTTCAGTGTTAGAAACATATGCCATCAACCTAGCTCTGCTCTCTTTTAATCATATTTAGAGGATACAATTGATCTGATCATTTAATCATTTTATGTTCCTACTCCAAGATGTATTTCCTATCAAAGACTGAGTTCCTGAAGGAATTGTTTGAAACTGTTGTAGTGGTAATTTTCTCTATCTTATCCGTCAGGGTCATGTTCGCATCCTCTGGCTTCTAGACCCAACACCTTTATCAGCATCTTCTTCCACTCAGCTCTGGACCGAGGACACAGAAAGATTTTTTATGTCTTCAGTTGCCTTAAGACACATTTTGCTCTGCTCCTTCTTTGACCCAGACAAACAACTGCACATGGAATGCCACAGGTGGCCATTAGGAGTGGCCTAATAATTGGTGTCTTTTTTATCGCGACTGATGATATCAGACTCTGCTGAGTCCTAGTTTGCCAGGTTCGAAAAATTACACCTAATTACGAGTTTTTTGGACCATAACATTTGGAATTTGGAGAATGCCACACCAAAATCCACATGTTCCAGTGAACACCAGGCATTTTCCCCCAAAAGATGCTGCTCATTTATAACACAAAACTCATAATTACAATTTGTGGGTAACTACACCTATCCACATTTTGCAACTTATTAGGTCTCTCCTACTGAGGGCCATGGAGTCAGACCCTCAGCACGCTCTTTCAGAGGCAGTCTTCTCGCAATTTGAGTCTATCATCCACTACCTCCCATATGCATAAGCTAAATGACTCTGGGGTGAGGAAGAATATAAATGCCAAGGAAGGCCTCCAACAATGGTGTATTTTTTTCAGTCCTACATTATCACCAGTGGAGATAATCACCAGCCATAAAAACGTGTTCAATGTAGATATCTATTTTTAAGCATAGAAAGATTCATGAATTTTACTAATTGTTTCCTCCTCTCTCATCAACCTAGTTCTCAGCATGGGAAGACAGACACTTTGTCCCAATTATACTTACCCATATCGAGAAAATCTGTTCCACCCAATGAGTATTCATGTAAACTTTAATATGCAGACTAGCTGCAAATTGAGAAATACATAAGACATTGGTGGTTCCGATGTCCACTTCCGAAAAAAATATCTGGACTAATAAATGGCAAATGACAAACAAATGCCTGAATTATCATCTAAGGCCACTACTACTGGCCATCCAGTCTTGGTACTTGTGATCAATAACAAGATGTATGAAACATTTTAACCACAGCTCATGGGCCACGATTCACATAGTATGCACAGTCTACATAAGGTTACTTGTAACCGACAAGTTTGTGGGAAATTATGGTTAGTATGATGGAGGAAATACCGCCAGTGATTCCCCTCTGGATTTGCCATTAAGACACATGTAGGAGGATTTTACATTACAGCACAATATTAAGGAAGACTTTTTGTCAGTGGTTGTATTTTGATACTGGCAGGTATTTTGTTCACAAACTTATTTTAAGAAACTCTAACGGGAAAAAAGCCTGTGCATAGTTTTCATGCTCTCTAGGAGGGTCCTATGAAAGAGCCATCTAAATATTCTCTGACGTGTGTCAAGTAATCAATGTCTTAACCATTCTCATTGTTTAATATTAAGGTGTGGTCTACCAGAAAATAAGAGAATGAACAAATAGACTATGTTGCCAACACAATTTGCAACTAGATATTATCTGCACCATCTAAATTGTTGTTTAGGCCTGAAGAGAAATTCTGAAAACCTGCATACTTTTTCATATTTTGAAGAAACAGCTTGGAAGTTTTCAAGTTCTAAAATTGAAAGCTTTTTGAGATGAAAGAGGAGTTAATCACTTGATTCAGGATGACTGGAGATATCCCTAATATTATATTTGCCTTTTTTACTTTTGTTAAAAATGAACTTCTGTTTAAAAGAAAAGCAGCTTAAAGTAAATGATATAATTATGTGCAAAAAACCATCAGATCACATTAGATTAGATAAACTGCAGCTTTTTCGTTAGTTTGTATCATGTATGCCAAAATTTGAAATATTTGTAGAGGGATTGTTGCTCTTATAAATGTAATACTTTAATTAGAGTGTTCTTCCTTATGAAAATATGTTCTTTACTTTTAGTTTCTCAGTGAGAGGTGGGTATCTGAGCGCTTGACGGAAATGGTCAACCTGACATATTTCTAAAGTGACTTCATTTAGGGTTTGCCAGATGTAGCTGCTTCTCCCCTTGGTTTGTCCTATGCCACAACAGGCACTGTCCTGGTGACTCCTGGTCTCTGGTCTTGAAGGCAACAGCAGCAAAAGAAACTACTTATAGCTAGATGAGAGAATAGTGAAGGGAGCTTCTCCACGAAGAAAAATATTTATCTTCTGCGAAAGCAAACACAATTAGTTCAACATGCAAACACATTTTGCCATTCACTATACGCATGCAGAATTGGTGTAGCCATCTCCCCTACCACTGGCTCTTAGATAAATCAATGTACATATATTTTGTGACCATTATCAACTAATGGGGTAACCCAAAAAGTCTAAGGACATGGATAGCATATGTTGCATGTAACACTGTGGCCCTACTAGCATTGATTTAGAAAAGAAATGTGATATTAATCTGCAATGTCGGTGTGCAAAAAAGACATTGAGCAGAACACAATTAGAACCGTTTGAAATCATATTTTTTTTTTATATGTTTTCTAAAATCTATACTTCTATTATAAAGGAAGAACTTTGAGGCTTTGAGGCGGGTAAACTCGGGAACCACAGCGCCAATCCACACACCTGATACATCGTTGTAATCCTCAGGGTGTGCAGATGGACATAGGCTATATAAATTAAAAATAAATACTTTATTAAAAATGTAAGTTAAAAAAAAGTAGTCCCTTCAAAGTAGCGCCGGCTGCGACGTGCGTGCTGACATCAGAAGCGGCGTACATGTGAGGAGCGGCGTACAGGAGCGGTGGAGAACAGCGTGGGGAGTAGCGGTGGAGATCAGCGCGGGGAGGAGCAGTGACAAGGAGCGGCGGAGATCACGGGAGCAGCGGACATGACCGGCGGACAGGTGGTGAGGATCGGCGGGCAGACAGTGAGGAGCGGCGGCGGGGAGGAGCAGTCAGCGGCGGATGAGGTAGGGTGCCAAGTTACCAGTCAGCAAAGCAAACGTGAGGGAGGAGCAGCAGCGGGGAGGAGCGGTGAGCGAGCCACAGGTACCGGAGGAAAAACAAACGTGTGCAGGAAAAAGTAACGTGGGCAGGTTAACAGGTGGAAAAAGAAACATGTGTAGGTGACAAAAGAGTACAAAGTGGAGCGGGGAGCAAACGGGCCATTACAGGATGAAAAAGTGAAATGGGGCATTACATGGAGGAAAAAGTGACGTGGGCAGTGATGTGGGCATGTTAACAGGAGGAAAAAGAAACGTGTGCAGGTGAAAAAAGCATACAAAGTGGAGCGGGGAGCAAACGGGGCATTACAGGACGAAAAAGTGACATGGCCAGTGACGTGGGCAGGTACCAAACGGGGCATTACAGCAGGAAAAAGTGACGTGAGCAGTGACGTGGGCAGGTTACACAACATCAGGGCGGGCGGGGGCCCTGAGCCATGAATGCTCCCGGTCAACGTCGGGAAGGGCTTCTAGTCATTTATAATATATACATTTTTATATGGAGATCATGGTTGCTCCAAAAAGAGTGCAAGAAGAGGTCTATATAGAAGTGCTCATTTATATAGTAAACAGAAAGGAAAGAGAAATAAAGAAATAATAGTTATTCAGACAAATTTCTAGTCGGTAGCCTGTCTGAAATAAATCACATGTCCATAGACCTTATTTTGAGAGGGTGGTAGCTGAGTCTTAGCACACCCCTCATTAGGGTTGGATATATTCAATTCAGGCTTAGTAAATCATTGTCAACATTTTGACCCGACTGCTGCATGAGGTGAATTAAGCCGTGGCATGCGGTTCTTCATTATGATCGATCACTGTTTAAATGTCAATAACAGAAACAAAGAGCAACAAAAACATCATTGTAAAAATATTGTACACACAAATATCGACATCCTATACTTAAATAAGAATTACACAAATATCAAATTTTAAATATCTCCTTAATAAATATAGTTTACAAAAAAATCGACTACAAACCTATCGATAACAAAAATATTGAGATATTTAAATTATAAAGCAACACAACACAAATATCAAAAACACTAAAATCGACTTACAAATATAATTAAAAATATTGATAATACTATTCAACTTTTAAAAAAACACTATTTACAATGATTTAATTATTTAACATATTTTATATAATTATAATAAATAAGACCAACATATATAAATATATGAAATAATTAAAACAATTATCAAATAATTGTAGTAACCCAAATAAGTATATCAATTCACTAAATACAATAAATTTACTCACCAACAAAAATAAATTTACATATATATAATATACAACAATTATTAATGGCATAAATTTAAACTATTAAAGCATATATTTAAAAAACTACAACAAGTAATATATTATAAACATCACAAAAAAACAACACACATATTAGCCTAATTAAAAAGTAACTGCTATAAATTTGAAAAAATGTATCCCAACCAATGAATTTAAACTAAAAGAGCACAAACCAATACAATTTGGGAACTAATTACCTAAACACTATAAAAACTATCAATTAATAACACAAATGTATCAGTTGCTGGCCTACCACAGAGAAAGAACGTTCCTTTGCCAGAAAGAAAGAAAGAAAATCTACAAAAACTACTATATCAGATTATACTATAACACAGGTAAGAAAAATACGTTTTTGACTAAATATAAATGCCTCTACCTCCTTAACTTAAACACCTAAAAAAATAAAACGTTCTCCTCTTTTTAAATGAGAACTAAACTTGCAAACTACTACATGTAAAAAATAAAATACAAATGTAATTAAGTACCTTATTTCTTCTACATAATGAAAAACATGATCTATTAAAAATGCAACTTTAACTATAAAGAAAAATAGTCTAATTGTGTTACATGTTTAAAATGAGGGAACAAAACTAATAAATACATTTTTCTTCACAGCTTTAACAAACTGCATTTTTGAGAAACATCCACCAAATTACATTACTCTGCTACAAAAAGTAAGTATAGTTTAATTGCAAAAAAAGATAAATACAAACAAATTTGAACATATCACTAAAATAATTAACATAATGTTTTTCTTCCACATCTACAAAAAAAACAACTGTGAAATAAAACAACCAGCCAATAAAGCCATCAAGAAAACACAAAGAACACTAATGAAAGTATTATTTATAATTTGTTAATAAAACTAGCATGTTTATAATTCACAAAAGCATTTTTACTAAACACATATGCATATATCTTCACAGATATACCCTAGAAATGGCAAAAGGAGCAACCTTCATAACATCTGAAAAGGGCAAACTAATGCTTTGCTACATGTGTTACACTTACACCCAATAAAAGGTGATAGAAAATAAAACGCATTGGAAATGTAGCAAATATTATTCCACTGCCTGTTATGGTCGAGTAACGACAATAGATAGCAAGGTTGTGAATGTTAGAGAGCACAAACATCCACCCAATGTAGCTGAATTCGAAGTAAGGGAAGCCTTAGAAACAATAAGAGAAGCAAGAGAACAAAGTTACCAAGAACTCAGAATAGAACAATCTACAAGCACAATTTGACCGAAACTTAGCCAACAAACAAAAAGTATGTATGAATACCTCCAACAAAAAACAAAAATGTATCAATACATCCAAGGCCTAGAATACATAGATAAGGTAGAAAAATCAATTCTTTAAAGTAAAGCAAATACAAAACATAAATATATAAAACATACAAACAAAGGGGCTCATTAGTATGGCGGGCGGACAAAATCTGCCTGCCATACACCCAGGAAATTAGACCACCCGCAAAGGGTGCGGCGGTCCCGCGCATTCCATTAGGATGCGCTCACAACAGGGGCCTGCACATCCCGCATTCCTGACATTGTGGTGGGCGGTGTTCAAAGCACCGCCCGCGGAAATCCCAGAAATGCAAGTTGTGCATTTGCCAGCACAACGTGACAGGCACAGCGCGGTTGTACTGGCAAATGTAGGAGGGTACCAAAGGTACCCACCATGCGCACCCCCCAGAATCCATGGGGGCCCGCTAAGGGCCCCCAATGGCGAGGTCCACCTGCCTTTCCGTGGAGGCAACACATGCATCATAATACGGATGGCGGTATCTGTCAGACACCACCACCATATTAATTGCTTTTCTGCCTGGTAGGCAATTTAGGAGGATTGCCTACCGGCGGAAAACCGGCGGACGGTCTCTCCGTCCGCCGGGGTCCCGCCCGTCATAGTAATATGGATATGGCTGGGGGAATAGGCATGCAGGCGGACACAAATTTTAGGCGGATCACCACCGCCCGACATGCTAATGGGCCCCAAAGTATTTTTCTTTTTATGTTACTTAAATTATGTCATTAAATTCTATATATAACTCATTAATATATAACGTAATATAAATGAGAAAAAAAGAAAAAAATAGACATTTCCCACCCTCAATAATATAAAAAAAGACTTACAGTTGTGTAGCTGTCGAATATCCCCAAAATCGATACAATCACCAACAATCCAAGCCCAAAAAATTCCATGTAATACGTGGAAAAATATAACTGTACATACAAAAATACAACGCCGTAATCCTCTCGATAAAATAAACCTCAAAAACCCGAAAATAATTTTGTATAAAAAACGCTCCAACAACCCAAAAAAAAGGAAATGTATAGCAACTTCTTAATCAAAAACATTCTTTATTAAAAAAAATGAGTGAACAACTCCATCCATTCACCAAAGCAAGAACCTGTAAACAAAATCAAACATCACCTACCCACAACAATTATATAAACCCACAAACACAAATATCGACATATAATAAATATTAACACATATCATACACATATAAGTTAAATTACATACCTTTCTAATTACATCAGACAGTAAATAAAACACATAAAACATTAAACTACAGAAACAACATGTAACTTTTCTAGAAATGATAAAATAACACTCTTACAAATACATATACACTACCCCTAACTTAACTCTACCTTAAAACTAACTTAAAAGTAAATAAAACTAAACTTACAGGAACATAGACATTACCCAAAAACGAAGTAGATTAGTCTAAAAGTGACAAAAAAATAAATAGATGGTGGCATAATTAAAACAAAAATAGGACTGAAATAGAAATGAATACTGTATATTATTTTTAATTTGCACTATTTTACATTACCATTCCATATGTTGACTTAAAAAATATATATCCTTTGAAAAATTATCATTAATAAATATATATATTTTTCAAAATATAGAATTGAATTATTTAAATTATGACCTAGTTTCTATTTTTTTATTATTATTTAAACTTAAACACATTTCAATTATTTATTGAAATATTCAAAAAATACGAAACAATTTCATAATTAATTAGCAAATAAATTAAAAAATCGTATAACCATAAAACATTTTAAAAAATGATTACTTTAATATTTAAATACATATTTTCGCATCAATTTTAATTTTGAAAATGTGTAAAATTTTACATTTTTTATGAAAATAAAAATTTCTCATTTAAAACTAAATTTGTTCAAAATTTTAAATATTACTAATTAAAATGTAATACACACATTTTTAAATAACTACCCACCCTTATACCCTATAAACCCAACATCCCGCTCTAAAATATATAAAATTTGAACAAATAATTAAAAAATGTGACAACATTTTTAAATTACTACCCACTCTTATCCCCCATAAAACAAACATCCCGCTCCTAAAATTATTAAGAAAATTTAAAAAAACACAAATTTTCTAAATAATTTTTTCATATTAACATTAGAATTATTTTTTTAAATGCATAAAATAACTTTTAAAACACTAAAAATAATAACATCATAAACATAACATCGATATTACTTACATCGATGTTTATTACATCTATATTTTCAACATCGATATTTACATTTTCGATATTACTGCACACAAAAAAAACTATACTTTTTCACACAGATATTACTGACATCGATATTTTAAACCAACGATATTCTTACCTCAATATTTATGTATGTCGATATTTTCACGTTGATATTCTAGCTAGGCACGATCAGGACAGTAAAGAGGGAAAGGGCAACCTAAATTGGTGCAGCATACCATAGGTGGGTCAGGGTGTTCAAACGAGATACACTCCCTTTCCAGCTGAAGGCTTAGAATCCAAAAAGTACAGCAATATAATCTCCTCGTGGGCAGCTGATTGGAGAGATTTAGCTTAGTCAATGTCACAGAGCAATGTATCCATGATTGGAAAAACTGGTTCATGCAGTTCTTTGTATCCTTCTATGCTTATTCTCAAGTGGAAATCATTTGCAGCATACCGGCATAATGGCAATCTAATATTTTCTCTCATTTATCCAGCTCTGAGAGTCTGTTCGGATCTCTGAGAGCCGGATGAACAATAGAAACAACACTAACTAAGCTGAGTCTCTCAGATGAGCTGCCCATGAGAAGATTATATCATTGTACATTATGCATTCTAAGGCTTCGGCTGGAAAGGGGGTGTATCTAGGTTGAACTCCTAGGGGAACATTAGGATGGCAGGCAGACAAAATCCCGTCCGCCATCCCGTCGTTAAAAGGGAACCCCCGCCATAAGGGTGGGGGTCCTGTGGATGCCATTAGGATGCCCCCGCCACAGTGGCGGGCGCATCCTGCATTCCTAACATTGTGGTGGGTGGTGCACTCAGCACCACCCGCCACAATGCCAGGAAGGCATGTTGTGCACTTCCATGCACAACATGGCAGGCACCGCAGGGGGGGTACCATAGGTGCCCCCATGTGCACCCCACACCCCACCAGAGTCCCTGGGGGTCCACAATGGGTCCCCCAAGCAGACTCTGCATGCCTTTCCATGGCGGCAATGTTGCCACGGAAAGCCATTTCAACACTCACATTCTAATATGGCTGGCGGTATTGAACACTTTTCCCCTGGTTGACATGTCGACCAGGCAGAAAAGCAGCCGAAGGTCTTTGCGTCCGCCGCAGACCCCCCAGCCATTGTAATATGGCGGGGGTCATTTCTGCACGGATCGCTGGCGGATCGCCCCCACCTGGCCTGCAGTGACTAACGCCGCCCCGGGGGGGGGGGGCGATCCGCCCTCCATCCTAATTGGGCCCCTAGAATCACCTACGGTGCGGCTACACCTCTTTTCAAACAATACACAGAGCACTAAATTAAAATGGGAAATGGACAAGTGCAATCAACTTGTCCAGCATTAGCTAATAGCAGCATTTTTGTTGAAAGGGTACTTGCTTTTCTGGATTAGAAAAAAATATGTGTGATTGTATTTAAGTTAATGTGTTGCTGGGTGATGTTCTGCAAATTGTGCATCTATGTTTCTTTAGAGAATATCCAGAAAGAGACTGGAATGTCGGAATAATAATATTATTGCCCAGCTGTGAAAAGAGGGTGAAGGTTCTGTCTTCCCTTCTCTTGTCCTTCTTCCTTCCTCCCCCCTTCCCCCGAGGAACAGTCACCAGCATTCAATTCATGTACATTGAGGTTTTTTCTTGGAGGAATTCATCAGGTTGCCTTCTCTCCTGCCGATCTTGCATCTCAGGCTAGTGATATCTTGACCGGAAGCCATGCCCATGAACTAATATCTACCTGAGCAAAGATTGAGCAGAGACATTCTTTTTACCCCGCAGATCCTTCTCTTTCCAGTCTTTTGTTAGGGTCCACCTCGATCTTGGAGGAGTTAGCCAGGGCTCTGACTAACTTGCAATCCGATATGCAAGTTATAAAAAGAATCCACAGTTGAAGTCTGAATTAGTACGATATAAACCTTGAGAGTGAACAGTTGCTCTCATTCTTCTCCAGTTTTATCTTCATTTTCTCATCTTACAGTAGAACAAACTGCTTCTCTTTCAAAGAACGATTAAGCCGGGATCTGTGACCGATCCATGTCCTCCGTAAGTATTCTATTCTGTCTCAGATACAATCGCTGTCAACCTCACCTTTATCATAAATAAGATAATGCATTTGGGTTATTTCCAGACAGCATGGAAAAAAGATCCATCCTACCACTGATTAAAAAATTCTTCTCTTCCCAGACTTGGAAACCTATAGGCCCTTTTCTCGCCTACCATTACCGGCAAAAATATTGGTGAAAGTGATGAATAAAGGAGTTATTTCTTTTCTGGACATTAATAATCTTTTGATTCCACACAACACGGTTTTAGGCTAAGACATAGCACAGATTTGGCTCTTCTGACAGCTACAAAAAAATAATATCTATACTTGATATGTATAGTCTCATTAGACTGGCCACCTGGCCGCGGCCCGTGCAGGTAAGAGAGGTGGGTTGGTGGGACAGGTGGGGAAGATTTCGAGAGAGATGACTAGGGAAAAATAATTATTTATAAAAATGTTCCCTTGTTAACGTTAGTAAAAATTCCCTCCCACATGGCCCCACCACCCCACTGCTCTTACCTGCACAGGCCGTGGCTGGGACCACCTCACACTAAGAAAATAGGCATGAAAGGAGCAGCTCTTAAATTGATGTCATCTTGTCCTACCAATAGAGAGTAAGCCGTGATGCTAGAAGGGTAAACCTCCACTCCTTTTAAACATCCCTTTGGGGTCCCGCAAGTGTCCTCTTTTAGTCCAACTCATTCTAATGCGTACTCTTATTCAGTTGATCAGAGCATATAGTTTTTTCATTTGTTTATTTGCCAATGATACACAGTCAGTGGTAGCCGGTTCATCTAATCCAGAAAGAGTAGCCTTGCAGTTAAGCACATGCAAGAACAGTATTGTGCCATGGATGCAAGTGAACTCTCATAAGTGTAACTCCAATAGAACAGAGGTGCTAATGTTTGGAGATAACAATACTTTCTTGAACTCCACCTGGCGGCCATCTAATCTTAATTTGCTGCCAATTCCAGTACAGAAGGCAAGAAATCTGGATGTCATTTTTGACAACGTATTAACCTTCATAGAACTTTCAAATTATATGACCTCCTCCTGCTTCTTCATGTTGAAAAACATTAAAAAATATTTTACCATTTTTACCATTAGATCATAGCAAAACAGTAATCATTGCCTTGGTTATATCAAAAATGGATTACACCAACACATTATTTGTAGGCTGTCAAGTACATCCTCTCAATAAACTTCGTACTATGCAAAACGCAGCAGCGAAAATTCTGCTGAATATGCCAAACATTCTGCTCAGTTTCCTATTCCACTAGGGAACTTCACTGGCCTCCATTAGGGAGCGTATTCAATTCAAAGCACTCTGTTGGGTTTCCAAGGGATTACATCAACATGGTCCATTTTTCTTTCAGGGCATTTTTAACAAGTATACAAAAAGCCTACTAGGGTGGAACATGCTTTACTTACACGGCAGCAAAATGAATGAATGAATGAATTTGGGATTTGTATAGCGCATGGCTGCCCGGAAGCGTCCCAGCGCTGTGATTGCAGACAAACAACTGAGGATAGAGGTTGCGGGGGAAGGGAAAAAGGTTATTGTGGAAAGAGGTGAGTTTTGAGAAGCTTTCGGAATTTCATGTGATTAGGTTCAAAATGGTGGCATTGCTGCCCAAACATCTAAGAGCACAATCTAACCTTTTGAAATTTGGGAAGGATTTAAAAATCTGACTTTTTCTTTAGACCAATGGGTCTGTATCCTTAAAAGTCTGGATTGCCTTTGCATTTGATTATTGGCATTGCTTAGGGTTTTTGCCACCAGCGCCAAGATGCCTATTTAGTTTAAGCGTGCTTCACAAATTCTGTAACATTAACATATAGCATGGGGGAGGTTTCCTGTACAGTCCTACATGCTCCCACTCCATATATACAAATATGTCATTTTTCAGTCCCCACACTTGATACTTCCCCTTCTAGGTCCATTGAAAATCAGTCTGTATATCTGACTGTAAGGACCTCAAGTCCTGTTATGTTAGTGGTGCAGAATGTGTTATTGGAGATATAACTAAATAAAGCATTTGTATGAATCAGTGTCACCTTCAGTTTCTTTGACATCCTGCTTTCCTTTCAGATGATGCCACCAAGCTAGCCTTTGTAATATCATACTTAGTGGGTAATGCTGACACTTGGCCAGTTCCTTTGGATGAGGATGACAACCCAATTTTGTACAACTTTTCAATGTTTAAAGAGAAAATGCAGAGTTTATTTCCAAAAAAATGCTTTCATGCAAGCAGGTGACAACACATTTCTTAATTTAATACAAGGTTCGAAAGATCTTTTGAATTATGTAGAGCTCGTGAAGTTCAGAAGTTTTTTACCCCGCTCGCATTCGTCAATGTTAAGTTGGTAACCGCAGGCAAGGAAAATCAACCTACTGGCGAGATTTTTCCTCTTTTGCGATTGCCAACTACAAGTTGGCGAGCGTGAGCGTGGAAAATCAACCTCACGGTGAGATTTTTGGAAGTTGGGGGGGGGTCAGGTTTCTCATTGTGAGTGGTCACGTATGCTTGCTACCGCTCACGTTCAGAAACAGCCCTTTCACGTTGAGAAAGCTGCCACTTGAGTAAAACTCTACTTGAGCAGCAGAAAAGGAAAGCAGGGACTGCGTGCACTGTGCATGGTGCCATTCGCGATGATTGCACAGTGTGGACAAGCATCCGGCACTGTGCAATCACTGTGAACGGCATTTTTTTGTCGTACTCCGCCTCTTGCAGAGCTCCGCGTAGTGTGGCGGAGTTATTTTTTCACTTCACGGAGTTCCGTATAGTGCAACTCCATGAATTCTGCCCAGGGTAACTCATCACTTATCGCTTTAATGATAGTCTTGGTATGTGACAATGAATATTCTGAAACTGTTCAATTTATATCGATTGACATCCCCATTTTTTGGAGCGATCTTTGGAGTCCCTTGGCCTCAACTGCATAATCCTCTTATTAATTTTTCTCTGGCACTGTGACCATGAGTTCATGATTCTGTTTATAACATTTTTATCGGGCAGCAAATGAATGGAAAATCCTGGTTATTTGTGCAGCGTCTATGATGGTGGATTCTGCAAATTCGCCCTTACAGTTTCCGAATTCCACAATGTCTTTGATCAAACTAAAGCCATTTCCCTTCCCCCTCATAGCAGTTTTGATTGTAGTATTGATTTTCTCCATGGGGCTGATTTTTCCAGTCAGTCACATTTATGCCTTAACTGAACTTGAGACAAACATTTAAAGGATTATATAGATGAATTCTCTACCTGTGGATTTATTCCTCGCTCTTCATCTTCCATTTCATCACGCCAAAGGCAAGCCCATCTGTGCCCATCTGCGTCTGACCGGGTCCAGGGGCCAGAACCCCATGTCAAATCCAGTCTTACTCAGCGGAGGAATTATGGGCACTTGAGTAAAGGGACTACCCTCTGAATAAGCTGGGGAAAAAAAAGTTGGGGTCAGAGAAGCAGTTATTTAAACATGGGATGGGCGAGTTAAGAACCAAGCAGTCCCAAATTCCAAGGGGTAAGGTGAGAGGAGACCCCCTGGGTTTAAGGACCTTAGTATTAAATACCAGGTCCCTTCAGAAGCATAAGCTAAATGTCTTCTTGCCCCTGCATTATGAAGCCCCAGACATCCTAGCAGTAACAGAAACTAGGCTAGAAGAAGGTACAGGAGCTGACATTGTAGCAGCCCTACCCACGGACTATGATGTCTTAATTATTGTATAATAGGCAGGATTGGAAAAGAGTGGGGGTGGCACTGTTCTGCAATAGGCAGCTAGTAGTAGAAAGGCTAGTAGCAGAGAGCCTAGATGGCACAGAACTTCTAAGGGCAAAAATAAGCTCCAAATCTTCCTGCCTGGCAATAGTGGTGGTATACCACCCCCAACCCCCAGGTTGACCCCTCTGTTCAACGAGCTACTCAATGAAGTGGTCAGTCACCTATGCTCAGGGTATCAATAGCTCCTAGTGGTGGAGGATTTCAACTACCATTGTGAACAGGTGCCTAGATTGTCATAGGCCTTTCAGCTGGAGGAGGCCATGACCCCATTGGGTCTACAATAGCTCGTGGAGTCCCCCATACACACCCTAGACCTTGTCTGGAGCACTCAGCCACTGGCTAATCTGACAGATATTATACTGTGCAGCTGGTCAGACGACTACCTGATCAGCCTCCTGGTCGCATTGGCTATTCAGCCCACACAACTACCCCCAGAATAGGGCAGGCAGCCTGGGAGAAGCTCTGAAAGAAAACCCACCTTGGAGGATACAGCTTGAGAACCTCAATCAGGAAAGTGAGAAGCTTACTAACAGGCTGAAAGAAGCCATCAACAAGGTAGCACCTGCCTGGAAGGAAAGGGTAAGGAACAAAGGAAAGGGTGCCCCCTGGTTTACAGAGGAACTAAGAGGGAAGAAACATACCCTACGCCAGTATGAAAGACAATGGCGTAAATTGTATGATCCAGACGCACTCAAGTACTTTAAAGCCATGTTAACAAAATACAAGAAACTCTCAACCTTTCCGATGCTAGGCCTAGATTTTATGTCCCACAATATGTCCAGAGTTAAGTCAGGGTCGCCAGCGGATCCCTGCCCACCAATGGTGTTCAAAATGGCTCTCCCAGTAATGTGGACGGATTATCTCTCCCTGATTATTCCATCTTTGACAACTGGGTGGGTCCAACTTAACTTTAATGAAGCTAGGGTAACCCCACTGCCGAAAGAAGCGGGGGTAGATGTTGCCAACCTAAATAACTATCAGCCTATATCTCAACTCCCCTTCCTGGCCAAAGTCACAGAACAACATGCACTTAAAACCCTCTCACTATTCAGTGAGAAACATCAGCTACTCCAGGTACGGCAGGCAGGCTTTAGGGCCCACCATAGCACCGAGTTGGTGATACTATCGGTGTTGGAAGAGCTCAGGCTTATAGCCGATAGGAAGAAGCCGTGTGCCTTAATTCTGCTAGAACTTACTGCCGCCTTTGACAAGGTGAATCTTGACCAACTACTGGCCTGTATTCAGGAGATGGGAATTTGTGGGCTGGTGCATCAATGGATCTCTTCCTTTCTGACAGACCAGACACAAAGGATCCAACTAGCAGACCGAGTGTCCAGTAAAGGTGCACTGGCCTGCGGAGTTCCGCAAGGCTCTGGACTATCCCGATTGCTTTTTAACATTTATCTGTAACCATTGGTGGAAGCTCTCAATCAATCAATCAGTCATTTGTTAAGTGCACTACATACCCGAGAGGGTCTCAAGGCGCTGTGGGGGTGGTGGGGGCCACTAATGTTCAAACAGCCAGGTCTTTAGTGTCCTCTTGAAGGTCAGCAGGTCTTGGGTCTGTCGTAGGCTCAGTAGAGGGGTGTTCCATGTCTTGGTGGCGAGGTGGAAGAACGCTCTCCCTCCGGTGATTGTTCTTCGGATGCGTGGGATGGTGGTGAGTGAGAGGTCGACGGAGCTTAGCTGGCGGTTGGTAGTGTAGAAGGAGAGCCGTCTGTTTAGGTAGGCTGGGCCGGTGTTGTGGAGTGCCTTGTGTGCGTGGATGAGGAGCTTGAAGGATATCCTCTTGTTGACGGGGAGCCAGTGCAGGTTTCTCAGGTGGGGAGGTGATGTGGCCGTGTTGTGGTACATCAAGGATCAGTCGTGCCGAGGCGTTTTGGATGCGTAGTAGTCGATTGATGAGCTTAATCATGGCTCCCGCGTGGAGGGCGTTTACGTAGTCAAGTCTGCTGCTGACGAGGGCCTGGGTGACTGTCTTTCTTGTATCTGTCGGGATCCATCTGTAGATCTTGCTGAGCATGTGGAGGGTGTTGAAGCAGGAGGAAGAGACGGCGTTGACTTGCTTGGTCATTGAGAGAGTTGAGTCGAGGATGATTCCCAGGTTGCGTGCGTGGTCGGTGAGGGTCGGGACTGCCCCCAGGGCCGTTGACCACCAGGAGTCGTCCCAGGCTGGCGGGCTGGGGCCGAGGATGAGGACCGTTGATCTTCATCCAGTCGGCGACGGCCTTCATTACTTCATGGAGGTTGGCTTTGCCGGTGATGGGCTCCTTTGTGAGCGAGAGGATCAGTTGAGTGTCATCGGTGTAGGAGATTATGTTGAGGTTGTGCTGTCGGGCGACGTGTGCGAGCGGGGCCATGTAAATGTTGAACAGTGTCGGGCTGAGGGAGGATCCTTGGGGTACGCCCCAGATGTTCTGACCCAAGAACTGCCAGGTGTTCAATTACGTGGATGACAAACAACTGATCCTTAGAATTGACAGATCCCCTCAAGCCCAATCATGTGTACAAGGTATTCTCAGATATACAGTCAACTGGATTAACTCTCAAAGTTAACTCTGACAAACTAGAGGTACTAGTCAACACCACGGGAAGTAAGCCCTGGTCTGACTTCTTTTGACCACAAGTTAGGTGCCACACCCATACCAGTTCCAGTTGTAAAGAGCTTAGGCATAAAAATAGACTCCGAGCTTACACTGGTAAATCAAGTGTCCACTGTGTTTGGGACCTGTGTGGGCCTGTTAAGACAACTGAGGAAACTGGCTCCTCTCCTTTCATTCTTAACCTTATGCACGGTGGTGGCAGCACTGATTGTGTCTCGATTGAGTTACGGTATACACTGTACATCGGGCTACCTGGGAAGCTGTTGGGTAAGCTGCAAGTGATAATGAACGATGCCGCAAGATGGATTTTCAAACTTCCAAGATGCTCACATGCAGCACCTTTGATGCAGCAACTGCACTGGCTCCCCATCAAGCAGCGAGCCAAGTTTAAGGGCCTCTGCATTGCTCATAAGGCTCTCCATGGGCAGGCTCCAGAAAACATCAAGGACAGCCTCAGGAGCTATGTGCCAGGACGTACCCTACGCTCATTTGAGGCAGGCCTGCTGAGCTGTCCCCATTTAAATAAAACTACCATTGGCTGATGGGCTTTTTCACTTCTGATCCCCCACCTATGGAACAAGCTGCCAGAAAGCCTACGAAGGGAAACCGCTTTACTTCTATTCAGGAAGCTTAAGACCCTATTATTCACTGAGGCTTGGGAATAACACATGCTATGACCAAGTGTATGGACAGATAGTGTGGTGTGGTTCAGCCACTCTCTCCTAAGCGCTAAGAGACCTGTTGATGATTACACACTATATAAATACCAATTAAAATAACATAACATCGCCACTGTTCTTCATTAATAAAAAGAATGAAAAGCTATAGGTCTGCATCGATTATAAAGTATTGAACAAGGCGACTGTCAAAAACAAATATCCGTTACCACTCAGCCCTGTATTTCTGGATCAGGTTAAGAACTCTACCACATGCACCAAACCTGATTTCAGGGAAGCCTACCACTTAATCCGAGTTTGTGAAGGGGCTGAGTGGAAAACAGTCTTCTGCACCAAGTTGGGCATGTTTGAATATTGTGTCATGACATTCAGTTTCTGCAATGCCCTTGTGGCCTTTCAATTTTTTATTAACAAAGTCCTGCATGATTTTTGGATCCATTTGTCATCGTTTTTATCAATTACATTTTAATCTATTCTCAAACAGAAGAAGAACATGTTCCGAATGTCAAAAAGGTCCTACAATGTCTACAAAAGCCATCTTCCGTATCCCAAATTTGACAAGTATGTCTGCCATACAATTTGAGTTGCGTTTCTAGGATTCATTCTCTCCCCATCTGATATTCACATGGACCACCAGAAATTGTAGGCAACCCTACACTGGACAAGCCCAAGTTCAGTATGAGAAGTTCAATCATTCCTTGGATTTCCAAGTTTTTACAGACCGTTCATCACCCATTTCTTATAAATGAACCTTTAATTGGTCGGAACATGCAGAGCATGTCTTTGCCTTATTAAAAGAGAAGTTTACTCGAGCACCAATCCTGAAGCACGGAGAACCCTTTTAACCCTATTTCATTGAGGCATCCCAATTTGTTGTAGGTAGAGTATTATCTCAGCAAGATGTGTAATCGGATAGAATGCACCTGATAGCCTTTTTGTAAAAAAACTGCTACTGGCTGACCAAAACTATGCTATTTTTGAGCATGAATTGTTAGCCATCAGGTTAGCCTTTTTAGAATATAGCTATTAACTCTTAAGTTCACGTGACAACATCATGATTTATTCTGACCATAAGAATTTACAGGTTTTTAGGTCAGCCATGGCGGTTACACCTCATCAGATGAGATGAGTTCTTTTTTTTACGGAATATGACTTTAGTAGACATATCACCCAGATGAAAGACAAGCTAAGGCAGATGCACTTTCACATCTCGATAAAGAAACAGTAAGACAACCTGACGGACAGTCTCCCATTATTCCACTACGGAAAATCATAGGTTCATGTGAGACCTATCTTTAACCCTTCGTCCCTTTAAACCTCATGAGTGGTTGACCAATCCTGCCCATAGTACTAAAGATTGTGGTTTCTACCATGCAAATAAGCCATTTGTTCCTGATCCCGAATTGCAGCAGAGAGTATTCCACTGGTGTCACTTTACTCTGTTAGCTTGTCCGCCAGGAAAGGAGAAGACAAAAAAGAATATCAGCAATGGTTTTGGTGTGATAGTATGATGAGAGTTGTGCAGTCTTTTGTCCAGTCGAGCCCCACCTGTGCCCGCTAAACACCTTCCATTCTTCTACTGCAGGACTATTACAAACCTTGCCCATTCTTCCCACTCCATTCCATCAGTATGGATTTTATCATAGACCTACCCCCTATCAATGGATTTACCACTATTCCAGTAGTATTGGACCTTTTGAACAAGATGGCCCACTTTATTTGCCTAAAGATACTACCCACTTCTGAACATATGGCAGAAGAGTGATTTAACCAAGTGATTCATTTATCGGATCGTCCCACCACCATCATTTCTGACTATGGAACACAATTTGTCTCCTCCAAGTTCTGGCAGGAAGTCTGAACATCTCATCATATTGATCATAGTTTTTCCTCTAGTTACCAGGAACTTTCAGCTATCCCAACTGTAAAGACTCATCATGAAAATCTCATACAAATTTGGAGTAAATCTAACATGGAAATACAACATTTCAAGAAAGTGATGAAAACCCAAATATATCGACACCGTCGTCTGGCTCCGCCCTAATTGGTTGGTGATCAAGTATGGATAGCAACCAAGAATTTACAATTAGCCAGGACCCATGAACTTAAACCCCATTCTAATGACCTCTACAATATTTACTAGGTCTTCATTCCAGTGGCCTTGAAATTGGACTTGCCACAAGAACTTCAAGTGCACCTGATATTCCATACCTCCCTCCTGAAACCCAATAATCCTTCCTTATATGCAGAGCCACCTCCACTGCTTATTGCCAAAGAGGGACATGTCGAGTTTAAGATTTGTCAAATCTTGGATTCAAAAAGATAAATTGACGTGCTTTACTATTTAGTTGACAGGGTTGGTTATTCCCCTGGGGACAGATCGTGGGAACACACAGAACATGTTTACCACCCTTCTCTGGTGCACCAGTTCCATGCACTTCATCCTGACAAACCTCACCCATTGGGTTGGCCTTTGGAGGGAAGGTAAATGTCCACCTAGTTCATCCTGTGCCTTTTATTGCCCAAAGTCAGCTGGTGTTGGGGCCTAATGCCTTGATGGATATGCTCTAATGTAACCCCCTAGACCCTACCCTCCACTTCCACACAACATTGATAACATTTGCCAAAATGTGGCTCACATAATGACCCCCTAGGCTTCCACCCTCCACACCCATTTGGGTTCCAGAAGTAATAGCCTTAAGGATTCTTTATTTTAGGCACTGTCCCAACACCTTCCCTACAGTCCTCACAGACTGGTTTTGGAATAATACATTTTACTACTCCAACATCCAGCACACCACCTCTGCAAGTCGTTGTAACAAATTATGGTTGTTGTAACGAATTATGGGGTAATAGTTTGCGTTATCACAACGCGGTCGTTGTTACCACCACATTGGGGTAATAGTATGTTGGTAAAAGAGCCATATTCCTGTCGGTATCATACTCAGTATTTAGTTAGATATGAGTAAATTAGTGGTCTCTCCCGCTTCTACTGAACTCCTTCGCTATTTGGCAATCGGGCAAGTCCTGGCAGCCATCTTGGACATGGCTTTGTATAAAAGCCAAACCCATGCTCTCAGCCTTGTTTGACATTGAGTTTTTCTTCTGGTTAAGTCATGTTGAAGTCCTTTTTCTAGTTACTTCTTCACTTACCTGCATTCCCGGAGCTGCGGTCCTTTATAGGCACCTTTTCACCATCTCAAACATCAGCTCTTCAAGTTCCTGCAGAACAAAGACAAAATTATAAAAAGGTCAGTGTAGTAAACTTCCAGTACAACAGCTTCAAGTTAAACAAAAAATCAAGGAAAAGACATAAGACTGCGTGCATGTCTTTTTCCTGCAAGCTCGAGTAGAGTCTTGACTTTGTTTTTAACACCTTGGCTGCTAGGCGTTTTCCCCCTCCTGTGCTGGAAATTGCCATTTTAGTGGCACCATGACGAGCTCAGCTCGTCATCAGCACACGACACCTGTGGGTGATGACGAGCTGAGCTCGTCATCAGCATCGAAGGGGTTAAAGACTTAGGGGACTAATACGATGACGGGTGTACAAAGTCGCCCGCCACCGTAACGGCAAAAGGGACTGCCCACCATATGTGTGGTGGTCCCGTGGGGAAGATTAGGATGCGCCCGCCACACTGGCAGGCGCATCCCACATTTTTTACATTGCGATGGCGGTGCTTTCAGCAGCACCTGCCGCAATGTAAAAAAGCATGTTGTGCACTGCATGGTGCCTGCCACGTTGTGCATGCAAATGCAGGGTGGGACCATAGGTACTGCCCATGTGCACTACCACCCCCAACAACCTGGGGACCCAGAACAGGCCCCCACATGCAAACTCTTCATGCCTTTCCATGGCAGCAACGCCGCTATGGAAAGGCACATTACCGCCTGCAGCTTGATATGGATGGCGGTGTCTTACAAACACCACCACCATAGCAAGCCCCTTTTCCGCCCGGTCTCCTGTTTCACTGGCGGAAAACCAGCGGACGATCTTTCCGTCCACTGGGTTCCCCCGCCATCCTAATATAGTGGGGAGGAATGGGATGCGGCGGTGGAAAATGTCCGGCAGGTTGCCACCACCATGAGGGTGGTGGTGATCCGCATGATATACTAATAGACCCCTTAGGGGTAATTCTTCACCTGCAAGATAGAGTTGAGCCTAGACTTTGGTTCTAAACCTCTTTACACACAGCACGCAGAACACAAACTTAAAATGGGAAAGGGGCAAGTGCAGAGTAAGGAAACAGAAGTATTTTGTCTTAAGTGTGAGTGATTGTATAAAAGTAAATGTGCTAATGTGTGAACTCATTCTAATTGTGGCTCTAAGTTTCTTTAAAGGATCTCCAGAAAGAGACTGGAATTTCAGAATAAATAAACATTGCCCATCAGTGAAAAGAGGCTAAAGGTTATTTCTTCCCTTATCTCATGCTTTCCCCTTCCCTAACCCCTTTCCTCTTTACAATAATCGCAAATATTTGTGCTATTGGTATGTTGAGGCTTGTTTTTGGAGGGATTGGTCTGGTCATATTTGTTCCTGTAGATCCTGCATCACAGGTTAGTAAAATCTTGACAGTGAGAGTGCAATGTAAATTAGTTACTGTAGCTGTCCTGGCCTATAGTGCCACACCAGCCTGGGGACCACTAGGGCCTTTAGCTGTCCCCTAATCCTGTCTTATTGAGTTGTGCTTGCCCTCCCTCCTCTCTGTCTGGATAGTGTCACTGGTGTGGCGGCTGCTGGAAGGGGGGGGGGGGGGTTAGTCCTGAATAGGTGCCTGAAGACTGACCCCCCGAATTGGACAAAAGCTACATCATCCGAAAGGCAAGGAGATCTGCCGGGGGACCTGGATGCCTCACAGGTAAGCATGGGCGAATTTTGCGAATCTCGCGTTCGCGAATTTTGCGGATTTGCGAACTCGCAATCCGCAAAATCCGCGAATTCTCGCGAATTTGCGGATTTTTTTTGTGTGTTTGCGCAGGTTTCTGCCAGTTCGCGAGGGTTTTGTACAATGTCGCAAATTGCGAACTTACATGTCGGGTCGCAAGTTTCGCGAACTTGTTGTTTCTACGTGTCCAGCCTGTTTGGGACACTCTTCTTCATCACTGCCACTCTCTGTCACCACTGCCACTCTCTGACTACTCATGCCACCCTCTGGCCCACCCATGCCACCCTCTGTTTCATCACAGCACCCTCTGGTTGTCCAGTCAGTGTACATTATTGTGGCAACGCAAGCACACCTTCCCTGCCTCAAGTGACCTGAATTAATTTGGGGCTGATTAATGTGTCACAGAATATTTTTTTAGCTGGCACCTGCTTCCTTAGTGCTTCCTGATTAGTGATCTTTTGCACTTGCTAAGTGCTTTCATTGTTGCAAAATTAGTTACAACACCTGCCCTGCCCCAACTGACAATAATGAATTAGGGGCTGATTAATGGATTTGAACTTCCAGCCTGGCTCCTGCTTGTCTCCCTTAGCTGTAATTCAGGACCTTTGTGGCATATGTGTAACTATTCTGAGGTTCAGAGCAGGGTCACATAATAGTTGCAACTGGCAACTGAACTCTGGAGGGGCCCCTCAGGAAGCACTACAGGAAATGGCTACTAATGATGAGCCTGAACTTTTGAACCTGGTAAGTAGTTTCAGTTTTGCTAAGATCGTATTTCTGCAATTTTGCACTTATTCGCGGGGCGCGAAGTTGTACTGGGAAGCCGCGAACTCACGCAAACAGTGCGAACAGTGCGAGCAAAATCCGCTGCTCGCGGATTTGCGGATTTTGCGGGAGATTCGCGAATCTCGCGGATTGCGAATTTACCGAAAATCCGCAAAATCCACGAGCGAAACGGATTTTCCGCCCATGCTTACTCACAGGTGGCTGGGTGAAACGGGGAGGACCCAGATATCAAATCGTTACTGTTGCATATGCAAAAGAGTCTCTCCTTCACAGAGAGTAAAGTAGATATTCTCACGATAATGATGAACAGGATTATTGCCAAGCTGTAAAAGCAGGAAAATCTATATCAGATGCAGGAGCCAGAATTTTAACAGTAGAGGACGCCACGACTGGTCATAACAGAAAACAGGTCAAAATGGCAAAAGTCCTGGAGGTAATCCAGACCAAGATCAAAGACCTTGGAGTAAGTCTAACTGTAACAATCTCGGACTAATAAGCCTCCCAGAATCCACCAACACTGGTATACTTCATAAATACTCTTTCTCTGTTTGCTGTTTGTTCCTCATCTACGCAGTGGAGTCGACATATTGCTCCCATAAAAGCAAGACTCCTCAATTTCAAGGACACCATACTGCAGCTTGCAAGGGAGAAGCGTGACTTCCCCCAAGAGGGTGTCACCCTCTTCATATTTTCACAGTTCATGCTGGCCATCCAGGCAGCTCGATGAGAGTACCATCCATTGAAATGCATAATTGCACAAGCAGGCATCACCAATACCATGCTGTATTCTGCACGTTTGAAGATAATGCACCACAACAAGTTGCACATCTTCAAGATCCATTTGTAAAATGACTCATCTATGAAACTAGCACAACATTTAGTGGGCAAACTGCTGGACCGAACGATAACCTGAGTGATGTGGAGTGGAACTCTGGGAGGATGCAGGAGATGCTCCCTGTGGACCACTAAAACAGTTTGAGCTGGTTAGCCATGTGACCTGTCATAGTTGGGCTCTAGTGCGACTGCTCTGCTGAACTTATAAAATGCTTGTGCTGTACTATACAGAGCATATACAATGATGGAAGAGTTTTAAAGTATGTCAGCATAATATTTTGCTAAACAGCATGCACACATCTTTGAACTAATGTACAAACGTGTGTGCTTGGCTCTAGGCAGCCAATTTGTGCACTTGTGCTTCATAAGAGAGCAGAGGCCATATGTCAATGAGCAGAGTATATTTTTTTATGTGCGAAGAGTGTACAGTTCAAACATATAACTTGGAATCCCTCTGAGTTAATGCTTCAACTTCAAACAGAATGAATCAGAAACAGTGAGAAGGGATTGTCTTTCTCTGTTTCCAACTTGTTCTGTCTAAAGTTCTTTCTCAAGTTTAATGCAGCACTGCAACTTTGCTTCTTGCTTTGTGTTGAGTGAACATACTGTACATTTTCACTGTAGTAACTTAAATATTCTGGATATCACTACTGAAATATTATGGCCTTTGGTAACTAACACATTTTCCACCTTGCAGTGCCACGCCGATTCCTAAAATGCTTGTCTTGTTTTTTGTAAGTGATCAGGGTCTGATACTCATACACTTTTTTTGCATGTAAGTAGAACTCAGTCATGCACAAAAATCTTTAACAGATTTAGGTGAATGTCCAACCCTGATATAGATTGTCAGAAATGTTTGAATTTTACATTTGTCAATTAAGAGTTTCACAATTTAGAGAGTATGACAGCATTTTTGTAAATTCTCTTTCAGGGTTTGGGCAGCAATTAATGTGTTTGATTTTTAGTGGAGTCATATCTCCCAGGTTGTTTTCTCAGTTTCTGGTTATGTGGATGCACTTATAACAACACAAAAGATTATGCACATTCCAGAGCAGAAATTGAGGGACACACAGCCCTGGTGAATGTTTGAAAAGTGGTGGGGGCATCTCCATGGGGGTGTGTTGCTCTCTGTAGAGCAAAACACACACAATATATATGTACATATTCACATTTGCTTTCTATCTAAGCATTCTGATTTTGGCTAGTATTTTCATGTGGAAACTTTGTACGTGTGAGTGCTTGTGTATATTTCTAGGAATACTTCTGTAATTCCCCAAAGGTTAGACATCTACTCCAAATGAAGGACTTACTCTGTAGGAGCACATTTCCAATGCTTTCTCTTCGGAAGTGACATCTTCAGAGATGATGAGGCTCAGATCCAGTAGTATAGTTATGAATGACACCTGAAATGGACCATGGCACGATCTTGGTCACCAAAAATAATGGAGCTCAATACAATGCCATGAAATCATGTTACAAGTTCTTCCCTCTGCATACATTGCTATGTTACTGGGATGTCTGCATTACTTCATCCAACTAATGGGCTGATTACGATGTCATTCGGAAAGGCACTGAATGGGATTTGGTATCTCAGAATCCGATTCAAAACCCTTGTTTCTGACTGAATCGACACATTTCCCAATGACCCATTATGATGCCCAGAAACTGTTTGGACTGTCAGATTCAGTTCGAAAAGGTATTCGGACAGGCCAAATCTTTCACACCCAAATCATACTGCTTTATGGACACAGTTTCCAAGCGAGCGATTACTATGACCAATTCAGACAGCCATTCTGATTCAGTCTGCCTGACACAAAAAGGCTGTTGGAATATGTCTTTGGGGGCCTGTTGGAGGCCCCCCTTTAAAAAAGGTGTCCGTTGGGGTATCTGGGGGTACCCAACGGACCTCTCTTTCCAACCATGCACAATGTCGCAGGCACCATGGGGTGCCCGCCACAGGGTGCAAGGTTTTTCCTGATCACCCCTTGTTTTAATGGGACCCTGTCTTCTCGTTCGGAACACAGGCTCCCATTGAAGTGAATGCGTGTCCGACTGAAGAATGTTGGGAACAATCTTAATCAGTGGGTTGGACTTGCACAACCCGATTCGGTTGAAAAAGATTCCAGAACCGATTTGGTTGGAACAGTTTCCGAATGACATCGCAATATGTAATGTCTTCTGGACACTCAGGGCCCGATGTAGGTAGGGCGTTACCGATCGGTAACGGCCGAAAATACCGATTTTTGGCCCTTACCGATCGGTAAACAGCCATCGAGATGTAGGGAACAAAACACATAAAGAATCGGAGTGAAAACCGAATCGGAATGAGTACCGAATGGGAAAGAATCCGATACGTACATACCAAAAATCGGACATGTAACGAATCGGAAAAACACCGAATCGGATGCAAACACCGAATCGGTCCATGTACCGAATCGGTAGTGACACCGATTCGGAAATTCACCGATTCGGTCCATGTACCGAATCGGTAGTGACACCGAATCTGAAATTCACCGATTCGGTCCATGTACCGATTCGGTAGTGACACCGAATCGGAAATTCACCGATTCGGTCCATGTACCGAATCGGTAGGTAGACCGAATCGGACATGAGCCGATTCAGAAAACATGCCGATTCGTATGAATCGCCGATCGGGAAATTCCCCGATTCCGACAGATGGGGAGATGTAGGGAGGCACAGAAACACCGAAATCGGCTCAAAATCGGTAGAATTCACTCGGTATTTACCATGGATTGCAATCAGGTGGTAACCAACTCCAACCCATATAAACAGGCCCAAAATGCATTGCAACTTGCAGGATGGCAGCTTTTTATGTCATTGCGAGGCGGCTACGGCTACAGCAGGAAGGACAGAGGGAATGGCTCAGAAATGAACAGGTCTACAGACAGAGGATAACCCTGTTCATGCTGACAGAGGCAGAGATACTACAGAGATACAGGCTGGACTCTGACACCATACTTGAGCTCATCAGGGATCTCAAGCCATTCTTGGACCACCACACCCCAAGGGCACACGCCATCCCTGCGCACATCCAGGTGCTATGCAGCCTACACCTGCTAGCGTCTGGCAGCTATCAAAGTGGAGTAGCAGCAGCAGGAGGGGTGAGCCAGAGCAGCCTGTCAAAGTTCTTCCACACATTCCTTGACGCCATGATACACAGGATGAACCAATACATCTCTTTCCCTGCAACCCACGCAGAACTGCTACAAACCAAAGCTGACTTCTACCAGATGGCACAATTTCCACAAATCATCGGTTGCATAGATGGCACGCACATTCCGATTTGCCCACCAGCGGACACCGAATACATATACCGCAATCGCAAGTCTACACACACCATCAACGTGCAGGTGATCTGCAATGCAAAGTGCACCATCACAGACCTGGTAGCAAAATTTCCAGGGAGTACCCATGACTCCTATATTTTCCAACAGAGCGGCATCTATGCACGGCTGATGGCTGGCGAATTTGGTGAAGGATACCTCCTAGGTGAGACACATCATCAGACCCCCATAACACATAGTAGCTAGGTGGAATACATGTATGCATGTGTGTAATGTAACCCCTTTCTCTTCCAGGCGACAGTGCATATGCCCTCCGCTCATTCATACTCACCCCCTACCTCAACCCCTCCACACCCAGCCAAAGGAGGTATAACCGGGCCCACATACGCACAAGGAATGTTGTCGAACGGACCTTTGGCATCTGGAAAAGTAGATTCAGATGCCTGCACAAGAGTGGAGGTGCAAAGCAGTATACCCCCATCACCTGCTGCAAGATCATAGCTGTATGTGCAATGTTACACAACCTTGCGGTGAAGAAGGGCACTGAGGTGGAGTTGTCTGACTACGAGGACCATGACGACGACGAAGCTGTGCCACTGACACAGCCAGCTGGGGTGTGTACGCCAAGTGATGGCAGATACAGACGTGAGGAGATTACTGAGAACTATTTCTGAGTGAGTACAGAAGCAAAGACAGCTAAATGTTGGTTGGGAAAAAACAAATTTTAATACTGTTGCAACACAGTTACAGCACTGATGTGCAACAAAAAATGGTGTATAGGAAAAAACACAAAAGTCCAAGGTTCAGGTTGCCTCACCCGCCCTTGCAAGGCTATTTCTTTGCCCGCTTGCCAGACCCACTGGGGTGTCCCTCAGCCCCCTCTGAATGCCCAGCAGCATCTGCGGAGCGCCTGGTGCTCCTACGTGGCTCAGACGCAGCGCTGGCCGGGCTGCTGTGGCTGCTGCTGTCCCCAGCATCACCCAGGTCCAGGGCAGGATTGGAGGCCGTGTTCGAAATAATCATGGCCTCCATAGCAGTGGTGATCCGGGCCATCCCCCTTGTGAGCTCTGCCGTATTCTGACTCAGGCTAGATTCCATGTTCGCGCTGCGCTGGCACAGTTGTGCCGTCGCCGCAGCAAGGCGGCTCATGGCGCGGTTCAGCACCCGGGCATCCCGCCTGCGCACCAGCTCATGCTCCTCCTGTCTGCTAGATGATTGGGTTATGGCAGTGGTTAGCCTGCCTAACCCTGCTGCCACCTCCTTGTTGTTCGATTCCACGAAGGCCTGAAATCCCTTTACCATTTCTCCCATCTGCAGGTTGTGCTGCAGGAGCTGGCGTTGGCAGGCCATCGTGGATTTTGCCTGTTGCCTCTGAATCTTCACCATCTGTCCCTCGAGGCCCAGGAAGACACTGCCCTCCCGTGCTGGTGCAGCAGTGGTGGTGATGGTACGGCGCCGGGCACTGCTGCTGCCGGCCTGCTGAGTGGGCTGGGGTGCCACTGGTGGGGGTGTGGTGCTGGCCGGTCCCTGAGCCCCTGCTCCCAGGACAGGTTGTACAGGTGGCAAAGCCATGGTTGTGGCAGGAGCTGGTGTAGATGGAATGGTGTCCCTTGTAGGGGAGTTCTCTGGGGAGAACTGCAAGGGGGGTGTGCTGGCCATTTGTGGGGAGTGTAGTGCATCGAAGTCTATCACCAGGTCTCCCTCCATACCTAGCCCTAGGGTGTTTCCGTCCTCCTCCTCCTCCTGGGCAGCCTGGCTGGTGCTCGGCCCTGCGAGTGCAGTGTCAGACGGTGCTGCTCCCTCTGATGACAATGTTGTTCCGCCTGATGGGGCCCCTAGGTACAAAGAAGCATTTGTAAACTGAGTGCCGATGTATTACAGTCAGTACAATTAAAGCATTCCACATGTCCTTGCATCTCCTTACACTGTGTCACACTGTTTCCTGTCTTGTGATTCTGCACTGCCATATTTTGCTAACTTCTGCTGACTACATGTACCATGATGCTTGTCTCTTGTATGTTGGTGACAGTACTGTGCTGGGGTTTGCCTTTGCATTGTGTCTAATGGGGAGGTGTCTGGTAGGGTGTGTCATGATGCGCATGCTTCTTACCTGTAGCTGTAGCTCTCGCAGAGCTGTCCAGGGTCCCAATTCCACTGACACTCTCCCTCTCAATGGTGCTGGAGACCAGTTCCTCCAGCTCGGTGAGGGGTGGCGCCGGGTTCCTGCCTCCTCCAGTGCCTCCAGCCTGCCTCTGGATCTCTGCCATCTTCCTTTTTGTGAGGCTGCAGATGTCGTAGAATCTCTTCTTGAGTTCTTCTACGGACCTGGGGGTGACACCCGCAGCATTCACCTTTTGGGCGATTTCTGCCCAGATCCTCCTCTTGGTGCTGTCTGGCACATTGAGGGACAGCTTTCCAAACAGCTGGCGGTGCACCCTCACCACCTCCTCGACCAGCACCTGAAGCTCGGTGGTGGTGAACTTCGGCTTCCTCTTCTGGGAGGACTTCTGGCTCTCGCTCTGGTCTGCCATGTTCTTCACTACAGTTGACAACCTCCTACTCCCACTGCTGCTAACTGTGAGTGTTGAGCTCAGGCTGGCTCTCCAGAAACTTCTTAATTAGCTGCACCTGCCAGGGTTGCCACTCCCTGTTTGGGTGGGGGAGGGGGAGCCACCTCATTGGCTGAATCGGCTTTTGCCGAATCGGCTTTTAACGAATCGGATATTACCGAATCGGTAAAATCCGATTCGGTATTATCCGATTCGTATTTTACAGATTCGGTTTCTTCAATGCATTCCTATGGGCTTTTTTGCCATGGGTGTGTTTTCATGGCTACGAATCTATGATTGCCGAATCGGATTTTACCGATTCGGCTTTTACCGATTCGGTGTTAGCCGATTCAGGACTATCCGAATCGGTGTTAGCCGATTCGGTAATTTCCGATTCGTTGTTAGCCGATTCGGTACTTCCCGATTCGGTCCGTGCCGATTCGGAACGTACCGATTCTCATTACCGATGCCGACCGAATCGGTATTCAATCGCTTTTTTTTCCCTACATCTCGTTTTCCGATTTCAGAATACCGATTCGGACCGCCTCGGTATTTTGAAATCGGAAAATCGCTTTTACCTACATCGGGCCCTCAGTTCCTTCAGCTAAGGCCCTCATTTAAAGTAGCCCAGAGAATGGTATGATAAACAGGACCTATTATGACATTTTCCGCGATAATGGAGAATGACCATGAGATTTTGGTACTTACATCTCCAAAATACACATGTCCTAGAAATTATCTGGCTTTTTTCCCCTGTTTACTTCCAGTAGGTTTGACCCCACAAAAGGTAACCTTTATTACTAGTAATGATAGGAATTGTCTCTGTGTAAACAGGGATGTGCTCGAAAGTTGAAATTATCCTGGCCCCTCATGACCATGGCCTAAGATTCCTGCTCAGCAGACGTGTATTCATGCGGCAAAACTTTGCTATCAAGTAGCCCAGAGGCTCATGAAACCCTGTTGTGTAAAAAGTAGTAGCTTAGGATATTTGTTAAAACAGTTGATTTATGAAGAACTTGCCCCATGACTTGTATTAAAAATATAATTGACATTGGGAAAACTGTCTGCTCTCTTCACGGTGTCTGCAACCTCAAGACCTTTGACTTGTATGAACGTTTTCCCAGAAAATGCGTAGAGTAAATTGTTCAGTAGTGCTGCCATTGAGCTGGTCAAGGTTGCAAGCCAAAGTCATAACAACCCATGTATAATCTGATTTAGCCACATAAAAGCCAGATATCTAGATTAGTAAATTGAGTAATTAAGTGTCTAAAGAGAGAGATCTGCAGATCACTAGCCCGAACAATCAGGGCATGTGTCATGACAAAGTTGGTAAAATAGATGTGATAAACCGGAATAGTAATAACATAACATTGTAAATACCTTGAGACAAGTTAAAATTATGATGTGAGTGACATAAATAGAGATTATTTCAAGAAAGCTATTTTTCCGATACTCAAAGACTTGCGCAAGAAGGTCAATTAAAAGGCTATACATAGCTCCTTAAATGAACAAACCCCAATAGACGTTAGGAGCACTGGGAGCACCAGGCTTACTCTTAAGATTAAAATGGGGTGTCAGTTGTAAAGCAATTCAGTTTTAAACAGATGGCAATAAAAAGATCTAAAACCCAACACACATTTTAATTATGCTCCTTAAAACAAAGTACAAATAACTGGAAATATTAAAGACACAACCCTTTCAAAGAATGGAATGGAAAGCACTATGGTGAAATTCAGCATAGTCAACAGAATTTTGAGAGGAATATTTTCAGCGACACCTGCTGTCCCCCAATAATATTTTTAATTATCGAAATATTTGGAGAGCCTGATTTGTTGCTGGAAGTTTCACCACAATTCAGGGGCAAAGGAAGGAATTTCCACTGGAGGTTTTTTTCTGACAGAAGTTACACATCTGATAAAGGATTCAGATATTTGGTAAAGAAGATTCAACATAATGGCAGAGGAAAATCCACCATTAAGTTGTTCAGATTTAGTAGAGGAGACAAAAAGCAACACCAGCAAAAAACACTTGTCTTATGTCTCATTCAATCAGACTTGAATCACCGTGCCTGGTTTAGGGAATTGGATTGTGAGTGTTCTCAATGTTAGAGTTTACATTGTCTTTGACTTGGAAAAGCCTTTTCTGCAGCACATAATAGCACTGGTAATAGTGTTTTTATAGTGATTTTGCGCAAAAACATAAAAATATTACTGACAAATAGGAGAACTACAAGAAAGGCAAGCATATTTTGATTGTGGGACATGAAAATATGCCACCATCGAAACACAGGTAATGCCTTTGCAATTGCAGCCTGTAGTGCACTTTAAGCTGCCATTTTGACCTGGCAAAATAAACCTTTTGCCAGACCTAAACATTCCTTTTTAATATATATGTCACTCCTAAGCAAGGCCCTAAAGGTACACAAGGCTTGGGACGTTGTGTTTAAAAAGTGGGGCAGGTGGGTTTAAATTTTACATGCTTTGGTAGTGAACAACTTCTCAATTTGTTTTTCACCACTGCATGAGGTAGAGATAACTTTGGGTTACCTTATTACATTTATTAAATGCTAACTTTGGATTAGTAGCAGATAGTGATATCATGTGTGAACTCAAATTAATTGAAATTTAAAATTCTCTTTTATTATAAAGTCCGGTTTTAAGGCACCATTTACTATCTGCTGCCAGTTTCCTGGGTCAAAAAAATGTGAATGACTCTGATGCTGGGTTTTGTGTATTCCTCCCAGGCAGTAACAACAAAAGGGGGTAGGTGCAGGCAGGATGGGCTTTCCTCTCAGGATAACTTTGGGCAGAGCTGTTCCGTGCCCTACTTACACTTTAAAAGGCTTGCCTCAAGCACCCACAAACGAATCTGACACTAGCATTTTGTCATACCAGACTTCTTGGAGCCTTGGCAGGGTGAGGAAAGAATTTTCCAGAATCAGATGAGAGGCTTGGCCAAGTTGCCAACAATCTTTCAGAGGCTAGCAAAAGGTATTAAAACCGGACCCTCGGAAAACCTCCCCAGTACACTCCTGGGCCTCTACATATTACAGAAGAAGGACTGACTGGAGCCCCGTAGGACTGCCCTGCTGCTTGAGGCCTGTCATGCTCCCCAGAGGCCTGCCCTGCTTTTACCAGAGGACTGCCCTCCTTCTTAAGAACTGCCTTAACCCCCAGAGTGATGCCCTGCTGCTTGAGGACTGCCTTGCTCTGTAAGAAGCAGTAATGGTCCTGCTCCCTTCATACCCTGATACCTGAGTGACTCCAATGGTCTGTTGCCTGACCTCCTGTCTAAGCCACCGCTGCACCACAAGCTTCATGGGTCTCCTTGCAAATTCCCAGATGACATGTAGCACTGGACCTGCCTGAGCCCTTATGGTCGCTGCTGGGGTGATTTTCTGATCCCTTAGAGGAGCCTCCCCAGGTCCTTGGCTCTTGGCTGGCATCCATTGAGTTTTTCCTGTGCAGAAAAAATAAATCCTAACGTTTTGGGCTCTTGGAGCCCTTGAACGGTGCTGTTTGCACCGAGACTCTGCCGCATGTGATAGTCATCAACACAAAGTTCCACTGAACCTGACTCTTCCCACTACATCGACCACCAGCAATAAAAAGCCATGCAAGATCTGCACTTCGCACTACAGCAACAACAGCCCAAAGTGACACCAAATGGACGCTCCTGCAATGACTGCCAGCGATGCCCAAGCAGATCTTCACACTACAATGGCAACCATCTGTGCCACCACGCATGTTCTTCATATGTCAGAGATGCCTATCCATGATGCTCTTCCTGGTCTCCCCTACAGCAAGCAGAACTCTTTGTGCCGGACTTTGAGAATATGACTTTTTTAGTGGGACTAAGCTGGCCCATGTATCCAGCCCATGCTCCATCGCAGTTGGCTTAAACTTGTAATCCGGTCTAGCACGACCAGAGGACTGCGAATGATGCTTTGTGCTTGCGGACACTATATGTACCGAAACCTTTAAAATGTTATATTTCGTGTACTACTGATTAGAGTTTTTATCATTCTGGTCACCTTTTACTCATGTAAATTTACTAAATTTTTGAAAATTGGTTTAGGATTTGGGGATTTTTATTGTGTTGTCCTTTCACTGTATAACTATTTTTGTGCTGCATGAATACTTCACACATTGCCTCTCAGTTAAGCTTGATTGCTTGTGTGTCAAGATACCAAAGGGATAAGCACATGTTAATTCAGTATATTTTGGATTGCTCTGACAAGGATTGTGGTTGTTGCTTAAGTAGGGGTCCCACCTCCCCAAAACCAATACCAACATCTCTTGCATAATTGATTTAAGTTTGTTGATTATCCTTAAACTAACTGCAATACTAAATCATATGTTTAATTAATCTACTTGAAATTAATTAAAATATTCAGTCCAGTTTTACATAATTAACCTTTAGTTAAATCAATGATCTTAATCAGTGTACTGACTGTCTCTCTGCATTAGTAATCTATGCAATAGCTACATCTGTTTAGTGGCATTAATGTTGTGTCACAAATATATATTGCCATTAATGTAGTGGAGAATTTGAGCAGATTCATCAAACATTATCAAAGTTATAAGTAATTCAAATTCTTAATTTTCTCTGGAAGATTCAACTCAATCATAACTACATTGTTGCTGTGGGCAGACTGTGGCCGAGACACAATTATAAAGCTGCTTCAGATCATCAGCCTCTTGCAAGTCAGAATCCATCAACATGTTTCCTATTCCTTTATAGAAGAGGAAGCCTTGAATTCACTCTTTCTTCTGTTGGGGGCCTCACTGACCTTATTGTTTATTGACTTCATTGAAGCTTACACCTCAGTGGTAAAGTAACAAAAGCCTTAATAATATTCTGGATAAAGAATTAGAGTTCAGTGCAACAGGAAGCTGCATATTTGCCCGGTTGGGGCCTTTTAAAAGGACCTGTCAAACACATGTCCTTAGACAATATGGTGAATGCCTCATCCTATGTAGAAGGGGTAGCCGCCTAAAATAGTAATGAGGCAGACCCACAGTATCTGAGGGGCATAAGCCTGGGCACAGTCCTTACCTTGCTTGCAGTTAAGAAAGAATGGTGACACACTGTACCTGTTGTTACCCATTAAATGTCCAATGCTATTAATCTGTAGTCAGATTAGAATGAAATGGAAGTTGTATAAAATTAGGCTAAGGTTTACTTAGGGTCCAGGTTTTTGTCAGTGACCACCTTTAATGAGGTGTGCCAGGTGCAAACAGGGACAACATACCCTATAACAGATAACGCACTGCCCTCAGAGTAGACATAAACTTGCAACTGATCTCAGGGCTGAACATTAGTGAAAGGCAGAGCGTCTGTTTAAAACAGATTCTCTGTCTTTCACAGTGCAGTAGGCACCTAATCAGCACTTCAAAGAAGGACAAAGACATCCCTCTACAGGCTGGTGCAGTGACTGAATGCACCTGCCAGCTGGGAAATGTCTGGTGGTTCAATGCCCCCTCTTGCCTCTTTAAGAGAGTGCCCCAGAGGGGAGTGTGCACCAACTAACCTCTACCTCTATGTGGCTCACAGGCAGTGAGCCTCCTGATGGTCTCTTTGCCTCTGCGCTATAATCCATAAAATAGCACAGGCACAGAGGCAAATGTTCTGTTCATTTGCATGTGGCCACCACCAAACTATTGAGTGAATGACCCCTTAAGATAGCTACAGCGCTATGTGAATTCTGGCGCTTTCTATATTACCATAGCGGCTGTACAAGCATCTGCACCCCTTTATGTAAAACTACAGCTTCCCAGGGGTGCAGCAAACAAGGGCATACCCCTGCCGGATTTAAGGTGCACTGCATATAATACAGCCCCAGGTCTGTATGAGAATACTGGTTTTCTTGTCATTAATAGTTATAACATTCTTTATCGAACCATCCCACTTTAATAGACTAATTCTAACATTTGCTATCTCTGACAATCCCAGTACTTGAATCAAGAGTCAGAAAGTAACAGGATTACGACTGACTGGTGTAGAAGAGGCAATCCCTCATACTAAACTACAGTTTTCAAAATGTGCATGGAAGCATTTGTTGTATTTGACGAAGCAGATTACTAACATACCTTCCATTTTTATTTAGTTTAGGTTCTCGTTTCACTGTTGGTGACATATGCCATCAACTTAGCTCTGCTTTCTTTTAGGAATCAGGTTGCAGGGGCCTCAGAACTACGGGAGCACTGCTGGTTTGCTGGTAACCCAGGTTGGGCATGCTAGATGCAGAGCAGGTAGGTCATCAAGGCTCTGTGCATCAAGATGGTATTCACAGTCAGGAGCAGACAGGTTGCAGGGATGATTCCAGGACAGCTGGGCCAATCACCAAGCAGGTCTCAGGGGTCCCTAAATCCCTTGACAGGTGCTTGCTTTCTGAGCAGTAGAAGTCTGGATTGGACTCTTTGTTTCAGTGTCACATGCAGGGGGTCCGGTTCCTCGGATATTGCTAAGGCACAGCTCCAGTAGATCCTGGTGCCCTCTCACTTGGTGGGGGGAAAGATCCAGTTCTCCAGAGCTGGTGTACTGCTTTTGGTTTGGTTGCTGCATTGGCGTCGCCGGGCAGTGGTACTTTGTTAAGCTGGACTCTGCGGGTTTGGTGCCTGTGGGCTGTAAAGTAATAGTTCCTCTACTCCAAGGGGATTCTCTGGTGATTGTCAAAGGGCTAGAGGTGCTACTGAGTTCTTGGAGGTCGCACAGCAGCAGGATGAGAAAGTGCATCATGACGGTCGTGTCCTTGAGGAAGCAGGCAGGGTTTCACACCATAATTCTGCAGCAGGATCTCTGTTCCTGGCTCAACACCTCTTCTTTGTCCGTGTCTTCTCTAGGTCTGTTGAATCTGAATTTTAGGGTTGAGGGGTGCCAGCTAAATATGAAATTTAGGTGTGTTACAAGACTGACAGGTAGTAGCCAATTGGCTACCCTTCTTTAGAGTGTCTATACACTTTATGTGACCACTTCCTTAGGGGAATGGGCACCACCCCGACCCTAATTGGCTAATTACATCCAACACAAGATGGAGAAATTGGAAATGTAGGGTCCACATTGGCTGCCCCAACTTAGGGACGGTACTGGCTGAACGTGAGCCCACCTCCGAATCTAACTAATTTTTCCCTCTGTCCTCCTGCTAAAAGTGTGGTCTGGATGAGGGGGTTGGCATCCTCCCCTCACTGGATAAGCCTCGGTGCATTTCAAAGGTAAATTTATGAAGAATAATTTGCGCACTACCTTTTTTAAGGATAAGTTTAAACAGTTCGATGTGCTCTTTGGGTGTGTACTCTGGTCTTGTACACTTAGATATCTACGAACTGTATACCCTACAATAGGGGACGTCCCCTCAGGTACAACTGGGCCCGTGAGGGGTGTAAAAGCTGTATTCTTGGTATAAACAACAATTCTCCGGTAAATGTTTATTTATTCATATTTATTTTTCTTCATATGAATTCATTCCATTAATGGTTTTATACAAGATATTCCTTTCAAGTTCTTAGTTCATACTCCTCATTCTCCAATGCATTTCGGGTAAAACACCCTTTTGTCAGGGAACAAAAAGCTGTAAAATAATGTAAGTAATTCTTAATACATGAGGGGACTTTGTCTGTGACTCAATAATATGGTTAGTGGTGAGAGTGAACATGGTTTAAATTGTGTCATAAATTGAGTCATAGTAAAATGAATCATGGTAAATGACTAAACGAAAACGTGCACAACTTATGGGAGTGGAGTTAGTTTACGGCTACCTGCTGTTTCAGATTTAGCTCAAATTCGCATGGTTGATGGTGTTTCCTGTTATGCGATAATAATGTAAGGTGACCCCGGTTTAATCTCAATGGGAGCATTTCCGGTACTATTTTATGAGTGCTCCTTGATACGAGGGTACTTAAATTAAATTAAACAAACAACGTTGCGGTGAAGTTAGTTCGCAGCTTCCTGCTATTTCAGATTTAGCTCAAATTCACATGTTAGACAGTGATTCGCATGGTACGTTAATATTATAAGGTAACCCTGGTTTTCCCTCACAGTGAGGGTATACGGTACTATCTTATCTGTTCTCCTCGATACGCGGGTGCTCAAATTAGACAAACAATGTTGCGGTGTCTCCTAACAACTAATGAAAGCGAGTAATTAAAAGACTATAAATGCAGTACATCAATCCTGTTAAAAATAACTACTTACGGGAGTATTCGCGCTTGGCGTGCTCCGTCGGTTTGTGGGTGATATGTTTCCTGTGTTTGTTAGTGAATTGCTAAATAGTGTGCAGGGTATAGGCATCGATGACAGACAGAGTTACTTTCTATATGGCCGCGGTTGCCATCTTGGAATGGGGTATCTTAATGAGTTTCAAATGCTAACTCCGTGGTGTGCTCTAAGTAACAACCAACTGTCTTAAGGTGAATAAGTGTGCCATAGTGTATTCAGTCATGAATCGACTGTGGGTGCATAAAAACTATATAGCAGTGGTGGGATTCATATACAGTGAGAGTTCCGTAAAGTCAAATCAAAACAGAGATGTAGGGTAAACACAAGAAAACACCTGAAAAATGGGTGAAGAATTATAAAAACTCAAATACTGAATCTGCTCTACAATACACTCATAAGTCTCTATAAGTTTTAAGAGTCAGAATTCTGTATGTGGTGCACCTGTAGCGCTAACCACAAATAAAAAGTAGTGTTATCATCAAGGTGAACAAAATAGTCGTCAATACAAACAACAAAGTCTATACAATCTGTTCACGTAGATTCGCCAGAGACTTCTATAGGTAACTATCACAATTCGCTCCACATGCTCTCGTACCCACCACCAGGGGGCCATAGAGTAGGACTTTCCAGTCTTCTAATAAGCTTCCAGACCCTACCCTGCATGCATATCCTGACTTCCAGACATTTGGACACTTATTGGGAACTGACATCCATTCCAAATCCGTGCCGGGTTTTGTGAAAGCCAGCCTGCTTATCCTTAAAGCCAGCCTACTCATGCCTGAAACTCCATTGCCCAGAATTCCCTGCTCACTGCTTTGTCTCCACCCCTGCAGGCCGAGGATGGGTGGAGGAATTCAGCTCACCTGTGGCTGGCCGCTGCTAGCCTGCTCACACCTGCTGCATGTGATTACTGTGAGCTCTTATAAGCCTCAGCTCCCTTCAGGCCAAGGTTGGTCATTGTAGCTGTTTACCGGTGAGACCGATCCTTGTTTCCAGTGCTCCCTGAGGTTTTGCTATTCTTGTTTCCAGTGTTTCCTGAGCTTTAGTTATGCCCTGCTCCTGACCTGCTGCTGTTTTCCTTGTTCCTGAATTAGCACTGCCTGCAGTGCTACCTTGACCCATGAGCCTTAGTATTCCTTGTTCCTGAACCACAGCAGTTTTCCATCTCCTGAATTAGCACTGCTTGCAGTGCTACCTTGTTTCCTGAGTTCCTGAGCTATAGCTATTCCTTGTACCTTAATTAGCACTGCCTGCAGTGCTCTTGTTTCCTGAGTTCCTGAGCTATAGTTATTCTTTTTTCCTGTTCCTGGGCTTCAGTTATTTTCTTGTTCCTGATTTGCACTGCTTGCAGTACTCTCTTGACTCCTAGTTTCCTGAGCTGTAGCTAATTCCCTGTTTCTGAACTAGCACTGCCTGCAGTGCTGCGTTGACGCCTAAAGCTTTAGTAATTTCCTGTTCCTGAACCAGCACTGCCTGGAGTGCTACCTAGACTCCTGAGCTTCAGCTCAATTCTTGTTCGTGCCTCAGCACTGCCTTCCATGCTTCTCTGTTTTCTTGATTCCTTAACCTGCACTGTTATAGTGTACTCTTGTAGCCTTCCCTTCTGTTAATCCCTTTCCAGTCCCTGCCTTTCTTCCCAATTCCTTGGTTCCAGTTCCTAGTTTGCTGTCTTTCTCTTCTGCTCTCTTGCTTCTGTTGCCTTGTATGTTTGTTACCTGCTTTCTGCCTAGTGTGCCCCGTGATTTCTTTCCTTTCCTGTTAAGCACTCCTCCTTGCTAGCTCCTTGTCTATTGTGCTTGTGTTTAGTTCTACCCCCTTGCTGGTTCTGCCTTACGTGTTCCTGTTTGAACGACAGGATCTGTGGGCACAGCTGACTACCTAGGTGGTGTTTCTTGTTCACTCTGAGTATTGTCTCTGAGTTGCATTCATAACATCACAATAGGTATAAGCTCCATAGACCCTGCCTTTGCATGCATATCCTATATGTGGGTATTTGCAGTCAGTATCTGTAACAGCAATTGTGGGTGAGAAAATTACTGAGCATCAGTCTCACCATGTGGATCTCCTGAGTGCCTTACCCCACACTCCCCTTTATAGTTAATGTTGTATAATATATATGTATTGCACTTTTGTCCTGGGTGTAGTTAGTCTGAATGCTAAATTGCCTTGTGAGTGCCCTTCCTTTCTGAGTCTTACCCATACTGTTCCCTTGTACAGGCATTACCTTTGGATCCCTTTTTTCCTATAACTCCCTGTATGATCCTGGGCAGTGCTGTACTCTTCTTCCTGTGTACGTTTTCTACCCAGTTCACAGCCCTTGCCCAAGTCCCTGACTGTGTTCCCCACATAGCCCCGGACAGTCCCTGACAGTAACAAATATATTCAATTCTGTCATTCATTCCAAATGGTTTCATAGTTTCAAGTCGTTTTATCCAATAGTTTTCTCTTTGTAAGAGATATTTGTTGTTGTCTCGCCCCTCCTCTTTGGTAATGACTTCCAAAATTAGAAATTTAAGTTGAATGACACTATGCTTATTTTCTACAAAATGACTGGCTACTTTGGATTTCAGGTTTTTGTTTCGTATGATAGATTTGTGTTCAATGAGTCTTACCAACATGTGCTTGGCCACTTGGGCATTTTAGTAAGTAGACAACATTTGTGGTGTTGCATGTCGCTGTCACTCTTCCGTTTCCTTTCCGCGGGTGTGTTATGGTGTGCCCTTTGATGGCATTATTACAATTGTGATATGGTACCGTGCCCTTCTGTGTGTTTCTCTCCTCTTTTGTAGGATTTTTCAGTATTTCTCCAATATTGCTACTTTTTTGACACCTGATGAAGGGTGTTCTACCTGAAATGCATTGGAGCATAAGGAGTATGTACTAAGAACTTGAAAGGAATATCTTGTATAAAACCATTAATGGAATGAATTCACATGAAGAAAAATAAATATGAATAAATAAACATTTACCAGAGAATTGAGGTTTATACCAAGAATACAGCTTCTACAACCCCTCACGGGGCCCTGTTGTGCCTGAGGGAACGTCCCCTATTGCAGGGTACGCAGATGAGTATTCCCAATGCTTGTACCAATCTAGTCTTGGCTAATAACAAAAGAAGGATAAGGTGGGAATCGGTCAGGTTAGACTCGGAAAAAATGGCAGCTATATACATTTTTACTTATCCCTTTTCTTGAGAAGG
Source organism: Lissotriton vulgaris (assembly GCF_964263255.1). Taxonomy (NCBI): domain Eukaryota; kingdom Metazoa; phylum Chordata; class Amphibia; order Caudata; family Salamandridae; genus Lissotriton; species Lissotriton vulgaris. The sequence continues at coordinate 1,501,988,783 of NC_141691.1, forward strand.
TCATGGAAGAGGTAAACAGACTTGCTACCACCTGGGATATTAACATGGTTGAAATAACCCACGGCGAACTAATGGTGGACCTTAACAAATTTTTCAACCCCCTCTCTAAACCCCCTGTGAATAGCACCCATAAACTTTCTTGGTTTGACAAATCCTGTTGGACCCAAGGCTGCTCTTATTGAGGCAATACGGAGTGAGAATAGACTACAAATGAAAATAAAAAGGCATCTGTATAATGTAACTATTATTCAAGCCAAACAACTCTGGGAGCGTGCTAGATGGGAAGACATTAGAGTAGCTCTACACAACAAGGATATGAAGGGCTTCAGGTACTTAGGGCCAGATGTAGGTAATTTTTATTTTCCGACCTCTTAAATACCGAGTCATACCGACTCGGTATTTCAGAGGTCGGAAAATAAAAATACCGAGATGTAGGTAATTGCAGATGTGCAATTACCGAATCGGAAACAGTCGGTAATTTCCGATGCGGTAAATACCGACCAGTTGATGCCCATGCATTCCTATGGGCTTTGAAGCCCATAGGAATGAACGGGCATTTACCGGTCGGTATTTACCACATCGGTAAATACCGATAGCCACAAGGGTGCAGGGGGTGTCACTTTGACACCCTCTGGCACCCCCAAAAGAGGCTCGGGTGCCATGTGGCAGGCATACCTGCCCTAAGGGCAGGTCTGCCTGTCATATGGCATAGGTGTGCATGCACACATGTGCATGCACACCTGAAACGGTATTTTACCATCAAGTATTATTTGATGGTAAAATACCGATTTTGTACTGCTTGTGGGACTCAGAAGAGTCCCACCTACATACCAATTTACCGGTAGACATAATGTTACCGACTCGGTATTTTACATACTCGGTAAATTTACCTATCGGTAAATTTACCGAGTCTGTAAATTACAGGGACCTACATGTCAAATTGCTTTTACCGGGTGGTAACGGCCGAATTCGGCCGTTACCACCCGGTAAAAGCCTACCTACATCTGGCCCTGTGTCTCTAACCTCCATAATTCTGCCGAGCGGTCTCAGGTAAAACCGAACATTTCTGCTTCAGCCTGGGAAATGCATTTTAAACCTCTTTATGCTAGCGACCTGGCATTAGTACCCGTGGAAACCAATCAATCTTCTGCTTCTTTGCCTCTTTTAGAGGCAATCACTTTAGCAGAGGTTCAAGGTGTAATTAAGTTACTCCCCCTTGGTAAAGCCCCAGGACTGGGTAAGATCCCTGGGGATCTGTTCAGGGAGGAACCAATGATCTGGGGTCCTTACCTCTAGATAGTATTTAATGCTATAGTGCGGGATGAAAATTCCAGATACATGGCTCGGAGCGGAAATATTTCCGATATATAAAAAGGGCTCACCCTTACTGCCCATAAACTATAGGCCAATCAGCCTGATTGATGTCACTTAGCAGTTGTTCTTGAGAATTTTACTCGAGATCATGACATACTGAGTGACTACTAAGCATGGGCGGAAAATCCGTTTCGCTCGCGGATTTTGCGGATTTTCGGTAAATTCGCAATCCGCGAGATTCGCGAATCTCCCGCAAAATCCGCAAATCCGCGAGCAGCGGATTTTATGGCTTGCTCGCACTGTTCGTGTGAGTTCACGGCTTCCCAGTACAACTTTGCGCCCCGCGAATAAGCGCTAAATTGCAGAAATACGATCTTAGCAAAACTGAAACTACTTACCAGGTTCAAAAGTTCAGGCTCATCATTAGTAGCCATTTCCTGTAGTGCTTCCTGAGGGGCCCCTCCAGAGTTCAGTTGCCTACTTGCAACTATTATGTGACCCTGCTCTGAACCTCAGAATAGTTACACATATGCCACAAAGGTCCTGAATTACAGCTAAGGGAGACAAGCAGGAGCCAGGCTGGAAGTTCAAATCCATTAATCAGCCCCTAATTCATTATTGTCAGTTGGGGCAGGGCAGGTGTTGTAACTAATTTTGCAACAATGAAAGCACTTAGCAAGTGCAAACGATCACTAATCAGGAAGCACTAAGGAAGCAGGTGCCAGCTAAAAAAATATTCTGTGACACATTAATCAGCCCCAAATTAATACAGGTCACTTGAGGCAGGGAAGGTGTGCTTTGCTTTGCCACAATAATGTACACTGACTGGACAACCAGAGGGTGCTGTGATGAAACAGAGGGTGGCATGGGTGGGCCAGAGGGTGGCATGAGTAGTCAGAGAGTGGCAGTGGTGACAGAGAGTGGCAGTGATGAAGAAGAGTGTCCCAAACAGGCTGGACACGTAGAAACAACAAGTTCGCAAAACTTGCGACCCGACAGGTAAGTTCGCGTTTGCGAAATTGTACAAAACCCTCGCGAACCGGCACAAACCCGCGCGAACACAAAAAAAAATTAATCCGCAAATTCGCGAGAATTCGCGGATTTTGCGAATTGCGAGTTCGCAAATCCGCAAAATTCGCGAACGCGAGATTCGCAAAATTCGCCCATGCTTAGTGACTACCAGGCTGGTTTCAGGAAAAAACTATCGACCATTGACCAACTTCTTAGGCTCCAACTCCTTTATTGGAAGACAGTATCAATAGAGGGTGGTAGCCTCTATTTGATATTTGTCGATTTAAAATCAGCCTTTGATATGGTACCTAGCGCCAACTTGTGGGCAGTTCTTGGTGAACTGGGAGTACCCCCAGAACTATTAGCTATGATTATTTGGCTACATTCTGGGAATTTAGCCCAGGTTAGATTTGGGAAATCAGGGGAATTGACATCACATTTCCCGGTTGACAGGGGGATAAGTCAGGGCTGCGTACTTGCTCCCACCCTGTTCTGCCTTTATGTAATGCCCTGGTCTCCCAACTAAGGCAGGTCGAGTATAGTGATGCCCCGAAATTAGATCAAAGGAAGGTGCCCGCATTGTTGTTTGCGGACAATACCTTGCTGCTATGTAAGTCCCCAATGGGGATACAGTTAATTCTAGATGGTTTTGCCCTATTCTCCGTAAACAGGGCCTTGGAAATAAACGCAACCAAGACAAAGTTTATGGTGTTTAATACGGTAAAATCATCCTGCCCGAATCCTACAATTAACGGCATACCGCTAGAAAAGGTGTCACTCTTTGACTATCTTGGGGTTACTCTCTCTGAGTCTTTTTCCTGAGGACCCCGAATAGAAAAAGCGGTTTTAAGGCTGGTGTAGTTGTCTGGTGGTATTATGAAAATTGCCAGGTCCTTAAGTTCTATGGTCCCTGGCCCTGCCACAGAGATATATAAAGTGCAGGTAAGAAACGCTGCACTATATGGGGCAAAGCTTTGGGGTCATTGTCCTATGAAGGGCCTGACTCTAACTGAGAATAAGTTTATGAGACATCTTCTGAATCTTCCGACAAGCACTCCCCTTGTTCCTCTCCGTCTTGACCTGGGCATTAGACCCATTTCTGAAGAAGCGGAACTGCGCCCATTGACTTTTTGGCGTAGAATTTGGCTGACCCCTGAGTTAGCTTCATTCAGGTCTGAGCTTTGCTCGACGCTCTGGCTAACTGGGGTAATGAAATTTTCTTGGCTTGCCTATATTAAAGATCTTTGCTAAAATTGGCCATTCTGACCTCTGGTTTAGTCCAGAGGTCTATTGTATGCAGATCTCCCGTCTTGAGCTGGTGAAATCCTATAGACAGTACAGGCTCAGGGTCATGCAAGAAAACAGCACTCTTGGTCAACTTACAATAGACTTTTTAAATCTTAAAGACCAATGCATGTTTGAACCTTTTATGGATGAAATCCAACCCGCACTGGCGAGGAAGCTATTTATACAATTAGGCTGGGCACCCTTCCTCTATTTGATTTTACAAAGAACTGGGCAAACCCGTCTGTAAATATATGCCCAGCATGTAATGGCCCCCCTGTGACAGTGATACATGTACTATTGTTTGCCCTGGGTACAGATCATTAAGAAAATATTGGCTCATCCCACTCTGTAAAAATATGGGGTTCACTCAATGTATTGCTTCTTATCGAATTTTAAAAACTGAAACAAAATATATTGTGGTTTTTGCCGTCTCTAGCTTTCTTCTCTCAATGTGGAAAAGACGCCAAAAGTTGCTGAAGAAACAATTGTAATTGTGCAATCAATCTTTTCATACCCCTTTTTTTAATGTAATGAGCCTGTGTTAGTCGATGCAATTAGTAAATAATTCCTTTTTTAATTTTTATTGAGAGCTATTGTAATGCATTTGTATCTTTCTTTTTAAAAATTTTTTTTTATTGGGTTCAGTTCAAAGCCACATACAAAAAAGATACAAAGCAATCATAACTTAGCCAGAAATCGTATATACAGACACGCTTATGGTGCAAATACATAGTCAATGACATCTAAAAAAACATAAGTGAAGTAGAAAAAAAGAAAATGAAGGCAATACCAAAAATAAAAAGCCATAACAAAGCAGTACCATCATATATAACTTAGAAAAAAGTCATTCTTGTGGGTCTAAGTGGTCTATCATTGCCTGCCAAATTTTGCACCCCTTTTGCATTTTCCTAAGTGATTCAATCCAATAAAGATTAAATTCTAAATGAAAAACATTATAAAACTTTGCCCGCCACATTTCATATACAGGTGTTTCTGGTTTCAGCCACACTGAGGAAATACATAAGCGAGCTACCGCCATAGCCATAAATATAACATATCTGTTTTCATGATAGCCCGGAAACGGATCGGTGTCATTAGATAGACCAAAAATAATCATCTCTCTTGAAATAGCCACGTCACATTTTGTAATATGAGCTAGAAATTTTTCTATAGATATAAAAAAAGGTTTTAACACTGAGCAATCTGAAAATATATGCACGATATCTGCCTGATCAGATTGACACGTAAAACATTTCCCATTATAGGCATTACCCCAAATCAACATTTTAAATGGTGTATGATAGAGATTAAATAACGTTTTATAATGCTGTGAGTATAAATTGGCAGACAATATAATTTTAGCAGCTGTATTAATTGACTCTTGAAGGGGTACTACAGATGTACCCAGTCTAATACACCATTTAGACTCCTGTAACCCCATGTCGTCCTGTTGTAGATTCAACAAATGATTATATAAAGTCCCTATACGCGATGGTTTTTTAAGTATTTCAATAAAATCATTTGGACATAACGGTAGGACATTTGGATGTTTAAGGATATAGTCACGTATTTGTAAATACTTAAAGAAATCGTGTTGGGAGAGAGTGTATATATCTTTTAACTCCTGAAATGAACCAATTGTACCATCCTTGACCATAGTACCTAGAGATATCATGCCTTTTTCCCCCCATGTTCACATAGTGCGATCCCAAAATATTGAAGGGAGCAATTCTGTAGAATTATATGGAGTATAAAAATTAATGCGTCCTAAAGAAATAAGCTTCCGAATTGATCGCCATCCTTTAAAGGCAGACAATACTAATTTGTATCTTTCTGATGTGTTATTATTTGACTTTTATGGTCTTTTATGGCCAAAATAAAGTTTATAAATGGAAATGGCATTTCAAAGGTGGCATCACTTTTGATTCTTCCTGTCCTGGAATTCTATTCCTGCCTCAATGAGGTTTGAAGCACATCCACCTAGGGTAGGCATTGTTCCTGGCCTCTGGGAGCATAGGCTTTCACTCTCACTAGGTCAGAAACATGTCTAGTGGGGGCAGGCTGGCAGAGTCCATTTAGAATCCACACTAGTAGCTGGTAGATTTTCAGGGGATCCTCTAAGGTGTTCTGTGTGCATTTGTTAATAAATCCAACACTGGTGTCAGTGAGGATTAATTAAGAAGAGATGTTTGGTATCAAACATCTTAGGGTACACTGAAGTCCTCATGAAGCTGGGGAACTCGTAATGATGAGTGTTCAGCCCATGTATTCTCTATGGCTTCCGTATGCAGTTACAATATCCATGAATGGGTTAAGATATTGTAGGGTCGTATCTGCTCAGGCAGATATGACCACACATGTGATATAGTGCACCCTGTCTTAGGGCAGCAAGGCCTGCAGTAGGGGTGACTTACCTATACCTCATGCAGTGTCTGTGGGCATGACACACAGGGATGTGTGCGATGTCAACTCTTCAGTTTTCTCTGTATCAAGACATGCGGCCTGCAATGGCAGTTTGCATGGTGTGGGTGATAAAGGTCCCTAGGATGGCACAATGTGTACTGCTGCCCTAGAGGTCCTCTTCAGTACCAATGTCCTTGGTACCAGGGGTACAAATTACTAGGGACTTATATGATGGCTGAAGTCGTGCCAGTTGTGTTACCGTTTTAGGAAAGAGCTCCTGCACTGGGAACCTGGCTAGCAGAGACCCAGTGCACTTTCAGTCAAAATCATATCATGTTCCAGGTAAAAGGTTGGGGCCTAACCATGTCTCAAGAGGCACTTTCCTACAATTGTGTTTAGACAATATGATTGGTCTTTTCACGTAATCATTTTTTGTGCCTCCACAAAGACGGAGTTCCTGATGGAATTGTTAGAAAGTGTTGGAGGGGTAGATTCTTCTGTCTTATCTGTCAGGATTATGATGGCATCCTCTGTCTTCTAGATCAATCACCTTTATCAGAATCATCTCCCACTTAGCTCAGGGCCAAGGACACAGAAAGATTTTTCATGCCTTCAGTTGCCTTAAAGAAAACTGTTGCTCTGCTCCTTCTTTGACCCAATGAAACAACAGAACATGGTATGCCACAGGCCCTCATTACGAGTGGCCTAGTAAGTTGTGTAATATTTATTGCACCTGAAAAAAATCCGACTCTGCAGAGTCAGAATTTACCAGGTGCGTAAAATGGCACTCAATTACGAGTTTTCCGGCAATCACATATGGATTTAGGACATTGCCAAACCAAATCTGCATGTTCCATTGAACACCTGACACTTTCCCCCAAGAAACACTGCTGATGTTTATCACAAAACTCATAATTGTGATATGTGTGGTAACTACAGTTATTGTGTTGTTTCCAAGTAAAGGGACGGGGGCTAGTTTAAAGAGGTCCAGCATACAAACCCAAAGTGTACAGCATGAAACCTAGGTATGATGTTCCTCTAAGTCAAAGTGAACAGAAAATGCAAGATATAATTGGTAGGATAAAATGGGCAACATTGTCCAAACGATGTTAAAGATAAGGGGGTAATTCCTTCCTTCGGAACTAGGGCTCTCCACACCTAGCGAGCTAGATGTAATGCTTCATCATATGAGCCTGCCCCTCATTTAACCTGAAGCTTCACTTAGAGCATGGTGCGGAGCATGGTTTCATGACCTGGTCTTATATGGAATGCACATACATAGGTAATCATGGTGTTGTATGAACAGACTTATGAGATACATGTAGTGTTTTTAATGTTTGTAATCTTTTTCTCACCTTACGTCTAGGTTAATACTTGAACATGTGGTAGATAGTGTTCCCCTCACCACGCTGTATATATAGCATTTTTTCTGGTCCTGAAGAAGTGCCTTGATCCTCCTGACACCCATGGCACAAAACATGTTGACCGATTGAGAGCAGGGCATACTTAGCTAGATACATAGCCTTTGGTTCTTTGCCACTCTCCATTTTTAACCCCTTCGATGCTGATGACGGAGCGGTTCCGTCATCAGCATCGTTTGGGCTGTGCTGATGACGGAACTGCTCCGTCATCAGTACAGCCCTGGGGGGGAGCGCTGGCACTCCCCCCCTGGGGCATCGATCTTGGTCTCTTTAGCAGGGGTGGCAGCGGAAGACTTTCTGCTGCCACCCCCTGGCCCCCCGACGCTTCCTGGTGATGTCAGCACGCACAGCGCGCGCCGACGTCATCAGGAAGCGCTGGACGCGCTGGAATCCATTTCATTCCAGCGCATCCAGGAGACAATCAATCAATCAATCAATCATGGCATTTATATCGCGCACTACTCACCCGGAAGGGTCTCAAGGCGCATGGGGAGGGGGGTCTGCTACTGCTCGAACAGCCAGGTCTTGAGCTGTTTCCTGAAGGCGAGGTGGTCCTGGGTCAGCCGCAGGTGGACGGGCAGGGAGTTCCATGTCTTAGCCGCTAGGTAGGAGAAGGATCTCCCTCCGGCGGTGGCTCTCTGGATACGAGGCATGACGGCGAGGGCGAGGTTCGCCGATCGCAGCTGGCGGGTGGGCGTGTAAAAGGTCAGGCGGTCGTTGAGGTACCTAGGGCCCAGGTCGTGGAGGGATTTGTGTGCGTGGGTGAGGAGTCTGAATGTGATCCTCTTGTTGACAGGGAGCCAGTGTAGGTCTCTCAGGTGGCTCGAGATGTGGCTGCGTCGGGGGATGTCCAGGATGAGTCGGGCGGAGGCGTTCTGGATGCGCTGGAGTCTCTTCTGAAGCTTGGCTGTTGTTCCGGCGTAGAGGGTGTTTCCATAGTCCAGTTTGCTGGTGATGAGGGCCTGGGTGACCGTCTTCCTTGTCTCGGTCGGAATCCATTGGAAGATCTTGTGGAGCATGTGGAGTGTGTGGAAGCAAGATGAGGAGACGGCATTGACTTGTCTTGTTATCGATAGGGAGGAGTCCAGGATGATGCCCAAGTTGCGTGCGTGGTCTGTTGGCTTGGGTGTGGCGCCTAGGGCTGGGGGCCACCAGGAGTCGTCCCATGCGGAGGGCGATGGTCCCAGGGTGAGGACTTCTGTCTTGTCCGTGTTCAACTTTAGGCAGCTGTTGTTCATCCATTCGGCGATGTCTTTCATCCCTTCGTGGAGGCTTGCTTTGGCGGTGTCGGGGTCTTTGGTGAGGGAGAGGATCAGCTGGGTGTCATCGGCGTTGGAAATGATGTTCAGGTTTGTGTTTGCTGCTCCACTGGGGCGGGGGGCCTTTTTTCTGTGCCTTGAGGCATCGGGGGAGAGGAAACTTTGTTTCCTCTCCCCTGATGTCCCAATACAGGGCATTCCTGGTGCACGATCGCACACAGCGCCGCGATCGTGCACCAGGAATGCCCCACTAGACACCAGGGATTGCGTATGTGTGTTTGTTTATGTGCAGGAAGTGACCCCTTGGGCAAGGGTCGCTTCCATTTTGGGGCCAAATAATTTTTCAGACTTTTCTGCCCCCCCTGGGGCAGAATGGCCATTTTTTTGGCCGATCTGCACCCGGGGGGGGGGCAAAAAAGCCCACTAGACACCAGGGATTTGTTTATAATTGTGAAGGAATCGACCCCTTGGGGAAGGGTCACTTCCTAGTGGCCCATATTCTTTTTTTAGACTTTTCTGCCCCCCCTGGGGGCAGGCGGCCATTTTTTGGGCCGCATCTGGACCCAGGGGGGGCAGAAAAGCCCACTAGACACCAGGTTTTTAATTATATTTATGAAGGAAGCGACCCCTTGGGCAAGGGTCGCTTCCTTAGGGGGATACATTATTTTTCAGACTTTTCTGCCCCCCCTCGGGCAGATCGGCCGTTTTTTTGGCCGATCTGCACCCAGGGGGGGGGGGCAGAAAAGCCCACTAGACACCAGGGATTTGTTTATAATTATAAAGGAAGCAACCCCTTAAGGAAGGGTCGCTTCCTAGTGGCCCATCATTTTTTTTAGACTTGTCTGCCCCCCCTGGGGGCAGATCAGCCATTTTTTGGTTCGCATCTGGACCCAGGGGGGGGGGCAGAAAAGCCCACTAGACACCAGGGATTTGTTTATAATTATAAAGGGAGTGACCCTTGGGGAAGGGTCGCTTCCTAGTGGCCCATAATTTTTTTTATCCTGGGAAAGAAATTGCAGTGGATGAGTCTTTGCTTTTGTTCAAGGGCCGCTTTGTTTTTCGGCAATACATTCCTAGTAAGAGGGCACGCTATGGAATTAAGCTTTATATGCTGTGTGACAGTGAGACTGGATATGTCTATAATTTTAGGGTGTACACTGGTAAGGAATCCAGGATTAACCCCCCTGGTTGTCCATTGACTTTTGGAGTGACTGAGAAGACTGTGTGGGAACTTGGTCGTGGATTTTTTAACCAAGGCCATCGATTGTATGTCGATAACTTCCACACTGGTGTGCGGTTGCTCATGGAATTGGCCAAAGTGGACACTGTTGCTTGTGGCACAAACCGCTCAAACTGTAAAGGTTTCCCAAATTAACTTGTTTGTCGAAAGCTTGCTCGGGGACAGTACAGTGCATTGCGTTGTGAGGAGCTTCTAGCTGTGAAGTTTTCAGACAGGAGAGATGTCTACATGTTGACTACAATACATGATGAAAGCACTGAAGCGGTGACTGTTTGGGGTCAGGTTGCAGAAGTGCACAAACCTGTGTGGAAATTGCACTATAATGAGTACATGGGTGGTGTTGACAGAGTAGATCAGAGGGTGGAACCGTATGCTGCTCTTCGTAAGGCTTACATTTGGTACAAGAAGTTGGCTATACATCTTTTCCACTTGGCAACCTTTAATGCTTTTGCTGTGTTCCAGAAATCTTGTCCCCAGTCAAAGATGACTTTTGTAAAGATTCAGGAGTCTGTAATAGGGAGCCTTGTTTTAGTGGAACAGGCAAGTGTTCCTAGAGTTGGAGTGGTGGAGGATGTTGCCAGATTGAAAGATCGCCACTTTCCTGATCAAATTCCTCCTACAACTTCAAAAGACTTTCCCAGTGGGAGATGTAGAGTCTGTTGGCGAAGAGGTTTACGGAAGGAGGTTCGTATGTACTGCCCCAACTGCCCTTCAACCCTGGGCTGTGTGTTCCTGCTTGTTTTAGATTGTACCACACGCAAAAGAATTTTTGGGAGCATCCATGAGTGGTAAAGTGAACTGGTTGGTCTTTATTCTTTAAAACTTACTGTTCAGTTTCTAAGTTGGAATTTGTGTAGTCTTTTTAGATTTAGTTGTTGAGTTAGTAGATTTGTATCAATTTGCAATTTGTTTTTGTTTCTCTTTTATTTAAAAAAAAAACTAAAGTATGATGTTGGTTTGCGTGTAGTGTCCATTGTCTGACGGTGTGCATGGTTTGGCGCTTGGCTGCCGGTGTCTGTGAACTGGTGCTTGTCTGGCGGTGTCTGTGGACTGGTGCTTGGCTGGCAGTGTGCGTGGTCTGGTCTTTGGTTGGCGGTGTGCGTGCTCTTGCTCTTTCCTGGTGTTGTGTTTGGATTTGTCCTTGGCTGATGTTGTGCGTGGAGTGGCGCTTGGCTGGTGGTGTGTGCGAAGTGGCACTTGGCTGGTGGTGTGCGTGGAGTGATACTTGGCTGTCTGTGCATGGAGTGGTGCTTGGCTGGCGGTGTGTGTGGAGTGGTGCTTGGCTGGATGTTGTGCGTGGAGTGGTACTTGGCTGTCTGTGCGCTGAGTGGTGCTTGACTGGTGGTGTGTGTGGAGTGGCGCTTGGCTGGATGGTGTGCGTGGAGTGGTACGTGGCTGTCTGTGCACAGAGTGGTGCTTGGCTGGTGTTGTGTTTGTGGAGTGGCGCTTGGCTGGTGGTGTGTGTGGAGTGGCGCTTGGCTGGTGGTGTGCGTGGAGTGGTACTTGGCTGTCTGTGCACGGAGTGGTGTTTGGCTGGTGGTGTGTTTAGAGTGGCGCTTGGCTTCCGGTGTGCGTGGAGTGAAGCTTGGCTGTTGGTGTTCACTGAGTGGTGTTTGGCTGGCGGTGTGCATGGTCTGGTGCTTGGATGGTGGTGTGCGTGGAGTGGCACTTGGCTGGCGGTGTGTGTGGAGTTTCGCTTGGCTGGATGGTGTGCGTGGAGTGGTACTTGGCTGTCTGTGCACGGAGTGGAGCTTGGCTGGCGGTGTGTGTGGAGTGGCGCTTGGCTTGTGGTGTGCGTGGAGTGGTGCTTGGCTGGTGGTGTGTGTGGAGTGGTACTTGGCTGTCGGTGCGCGCTTAGTGGTGTTTGGCTGGTGGTGTGCCTGGTCTGGTGCTTGGATGGTGGTGTAGGTGGACTGGCGCTCGGCTGGTGGTGTGTGAGTAGTTACTTTCTGTTGGTCACTACACACACTGCTAGTTGAGTAACACTCCATGCAGTCCATCATTTTGTGTAGTTGCAGTGTCAGAAATGTGGGCGTGTGAAAGTGATGGGCCCTTGAATAGCGCTGTCTGCTTGTGTGAGTGTTGAAATGTGATGGGTCTGCGGCTGGCGGTGTGAATGTATTGTATGTGCCTGATCAAAGAAGAGAGTGAGGACTGGATAAGCTAGTCCGGATCCCCGATTTATATATGATATATCAATAAGAACTAGCTAGAGATGCGAGACTCCTAAATGATGCACGCAACTACAAACGTTTAAGATCAGACCCCACAGACGAGTTGAGAAATACCATCAATGATCTCTTAAAAAATGCCTGTGATATGGAACAAATCTCGAAACAAGAGGCAGACTACTTACGTACAAAAAATGCCAAAACCCCCTTTTTCTACATAGTGCCAAAAGTGCACAAAGGGGTCATACCACCACCCGGCAGACCCATCGTATCTGGCATACAATCCCTACTGGAACCACTTTCATGATTCTGTGATTTCTTCCTTAACCCGTTGGTGCAAAAGACACTGTCATACATTAAGGATACGAAACACTTGCTCAATATCATAAAGGACATCAACTTTGATCCTACAACGCAAATTCTGGTTGGACTTGAAATCGAAAGTTTATATACTAGTCTCCCCCAAGATGCCACTTTACAGGTTCTACACGACGTTCTATTGGAAACTCAATGGGAACACCAAACCCCAATAAGCTTCATTATGGACTGCGCCACTCTAGCACTGAAAAGGAACTTTTTTGAATATGAAGGCACATTCTACCTACAGACAAACGGTACTTCCATGGGGAGTGTTTTTGCCCCCAGCGTGGCTGGACTAAATGTCCACCACTTTGAACGGACCCATATCCATGGACCTACCAACCAGTACATCACCAACATCAAAATATGGCACTGTTATATTGATGACATCCTCATCATCTGGGAAGGCGACCAAACATCACTCGACAACTTCCTCCTATGGATCAATAACCCTGACGCCTACCTACGCTTCACATGTTCCAGCAGCCATGACGAACTGCCTTTTCTGGACCTCAACATCAAGGCTGAGGGCGGTGGCCTCACCACAAAAACCTTCTACAAACCGACAGCCAGGAACTCCCTCCTCAGGTTCGACAGTTTCCATCCGAGACCCCTGAGGGAGAACCTGCCCTACGGGCAATTTTTGCGCATCAGACGCAACTGCAGCAATACCCAGGACTATAAATCACAATCAACAGCCTTAGTCCACAAACTAAAGGACAGAGGATACCCCACCAGAATCATACAAAAAACCTGCAAACGGGCACGCAACTAGAACCGAGAAGCCCTCCTTGAGACCAACATAAAACCCCAGAGGAACCACAACTAACATGTGTCACCACATACAATACTGTGTCAAACCAGGTGTCCAGCATCATCAATAAAAATTGGAGAATCATCAATTCAGGCTCCAGGAAATGGAAAAAACCACGATTCGCATACAAGAGAGCAAAAAACCTAAAAGACCAACTTGTATCAACCAGACCAAAGCCAGAGAATCACACAGCACAGAACACCATTGTCAATGCCTGGGGCCTCCCAAAACTAACTGGCCACCAACCATGCAATAACTGCAGTGTCTGTCACCTTACTTCCCCCTCAAAATCCCTCTCATTGGAACCCGGGAAAATCTGGATACAACGGCAGTTCACTAGATGCGATCTCCGATATGTTGGGATGACCACACGGAAAGTTAGAACCAGGATGACAGAACACAGGAGTACCATCAGATGTGGAAAAAACATTAGCAGATTAACACACCATTTTCTGACTCACAACCACACCCCGAATGACTTCACATGGACTGTGATTGAACAGTTCGAAACAAGGGAAATGAATGACAAATTTCTCCTTTCCAAAGAACAACGCTGGATATACCGCCTTTCCACCCACTTTGAGGGCCTGAACGACTCAATACCATGGGATTCCCTCACTCCATGAGTAACCTGCCCTACCAGCTACACACTGGCTCAATGCCAGGCTCACCCTTCTGTGCAGGGTGTCCCTACCTCTACCCCATTTCTTCGCAGAACAGTGCTCCCAGCACACCAAATTAATAAAGGAGTTATGTAAACCTAACATACTCCCTCGACACACCACACATGTAGTTGTTAACAATAATGTGGCTACTCTCCCTTCACCATGAGTGCAAAATCGGCATCTCAACTTCGTGCGCACGTGCAGCAATAAAAGGACATGCGACATGCCCCTTTGTCATAACGCACATGCGCTATATCCGCTGCCCCCCGCACACATGCGCATAGTGGCTCGAATGGCTAGGCACTTAGGGTGAGGCACTTTCTTCTATTTCCATCACCACACAGGTGCAGCCAATAATCCGGACTAGTTAAAAACCAAGCGATGGCCCTCACAATTCGAATCCGGGCACCGCAGAAGGACGACAGGTCCAAGGAGGAACCAGACCGGTACTTCCGTGAGTAAAACACAGTCGATCACCACTATTGGGGTAAGCAACTTTCTCTCCTTACAGGTTGTTCGTTAACCGCGCTTTTTTAAAAACTTATTGTAGGGACCTTTTCTCTGCCGAGTGACCCAAGGAGGCTTTGACACATACTAGCCTGTGTGAGGATACAATATATTCACTTACCTGTTCCTCACCATGTCTAAAATTACGCTGTCTTACCTCACCACCACCAACTCGGTCTTATGATAAAATCACTAGTCATGTCACGAACATGACCACACCCTAGTCTGACATAGGACTAGCACACACCTTACTAGTCGGCAATGTTTTGAGTTACCAGCTCACCATGCTAATTGACTCTACCTGTACGTCTGTCTTTGTCCTTTATGTTATATGTAGTAAAAGCAAGAGGGGATCCCCCTCTACATATAGACGCACTTTTGGGAGTGCGACACATTCTAAACAACGAACACTATAATTTAGTATCATTTAATTGCACGTTTTCACTTATTGGTCCTGAGGAAAGCCAGTTTTTAAGGCCTGGCTGAAACATGTAGACCGCATTGGACGTAGGTAATCATAACTTCACCAACACGTCCAACAGACTTTTTATCCGCTAACAGGGGCCCAGTTAATAAAATGTATCTATCTTACCCTCGGGTACGGGGACCCACTGTATAGCTTTTAAATCTCACTTTCTCACTCACTACACATCACACTCAGCAAGTATACCAGCTCCGCAGTAACACTGGCGTTGAAGCACACCCGGGGCACAATAGGTGTCACTGTGGTGGGCCCGATGATGAAGCATGCCACCAACTAGGTTGGTGGGTGAGGGCTTTTTAAACAAAACCAATGGTTTCCCGATAAAGCGTACATAACGGAGTCTCGAACCTCTAGCTAGTTCTTATTGATATATCAATGTTTTGTATGTGTCACACGTACGAAAGGTGTATGAATGGCCTGTAAAGAGGTTGGTGCCTTGTCATGGCTTTACAGCTCACGAGCTGTGAGTCAGTCGTTCAGTTTATCATACTTTCAATTATACGCAGTGTTTTTCATTTTTGTGAAATTACTTGCAAATACAATTGTATGTACTGAATCATCACTCACCCTCGTGGCAAATCCAACCAGTATGTGTGTGTGCTTGCGGATTAGATGGCTGTGCAGTAATATTTGTCTTTTTTCTCTTTCTGAAGTAGGGTGTACCTTGTCCCTTATTGTGATTGTTGTAATGTGTTGCTTTTCCTTCCGGATGGTGTCAATGGTCTGGTTTGTATCAGGTATGAAAGGTGCGTGAATGGCCTGTAAAACGGTTGGTGCCTTGTCGTGGCTTTACAGCTCACGAGTTGCGAGTCACTGGTTCAGTTTTATGCATTTATTTATTGACAAAGCATTTCATTTTTTTGAAATATCTTGTTAATAAAATTTTATGTACTGAGCCATCACTCGCCCTCGTGCCAAATCCAACCTGTATGTGTGTGTCTTTGAGGAATAGATAGCCGTGCTTGAATGTTTGACTTTTGAGTAACTCTGTTAAGGTGTATATTATAGCTATAAATAACTTACTAAATTTAGATATTATTGTTAAACCATGGGAGTATATGGTCATGTCTTTCTGGTGAATTCTATTGTTGTTTTTTATCTTCAATCTCCTACAAACTTGAAATTGTCTGTCACAATTTCCATGCAATATTGTCCCAAGAATCGCACGCTCTCAAATTGAAAACTTAATTCATTCAAAACAATTTGGTTTTGCAAGGGGGTTCCAATGAGTTTTTGGCCCGGGGCTTGGCGGGCATCTTTGGAAACTACCAAACCCAAACAGTTGTGAAAACTAGACACCCGGGGGGGTCCAGGGAGGTATGGCATGCGTGGGTCCCCCAATGTTTTCCTACCCAGAAATCCCTGCAAACCTTAAATTTAGGTTAAAAAAACACGTTTCCATAAATTTTTGCGTGGGATCTCCGTGCCGGCACAAATGTCCTACCACCCAGCGTTCCCTCTTGCAAAAGCTGGTGGTTTTGACATTGTCACCATTGTCAAAACCACCAGCTTTTGCAAGAGGGGTTACCAGGGTTTTTGGCCCCGTGCTAGACAGCCATCTAGGGAAACCTACCAAACCCACACATTTCTGAAAAGTAGACACGCGGGGGCTTCCAAGGAGGTATGGCTTGCGTGGATCCTCCAACGTTCCTTTACCCAGAACCCCTTGCAAACCTCAATTTTTGCTTAAAAAATCAGTGTTTTCACACTTTTTTGTGTGGTAAAGCGTGGCATCACTGGGCTCACACAAATTACCTCCCACCCAGTGTTTCCCCAGGTCTCCCGATAAAAATGGTACCTCACTTGCGTGGGTAGGCATAGTGGCTGCAACAGGAAAAGGCCCAATTCGTACAGTGGAGACTTCAAAATTACCTTTAGCAAAACTATCTTATTTTTTGAGGGGATCACCTGAGCTTTTTGCCCAGGGCTTGGTGGGCATCTTTGGAAACTACCAAACCCAAACAGTTCTGAAAACTAGACACCCAGTGGAGTCCAGGGAGGTATGGCATGCTTGGGTCCCCCAATGTTTTCCTACCCAGAAATCCCTGCAAACCTTAAATTTAGGTTAAAAAAAACACTTTTCCATACATTTTTGGGTGGGATCTCCCTGCCGGCACAAATGTCCTACATCCAGCGTTCCCCATGATCTCCCGAGTAAAATGATACCTCACTTGTGTGGGTGGGCCAAAGGCCTGTGACTAAGGTGGGGTTCTTAATTTGTCAAACCTAAATACTACATTTTTTAAAAATTCATTTTTTGCCTGTTCTGCTTTGGGGCACCCACACAAGTGAGGTATCATTTTACTCGGGAGAACAAGGGGAACGCTGGGTGGTAGGACATTTTTGCCGGCACGGAGATCCCTCGCAAAAAAGTTTGGAAAAGTGATTTTTTTATCAAATTTTAAGGTTTGCAAGGAATTCTGGGTAGGAAAACATTGGGGGTCCCACGCATGTCATACCTCTCTGGACTTCCCCGGGTGTCTAGTTTTCAGAACTGTTTGGGTTTTGGTAGTTTCCAAAGATGGCCGCCGAGCCCCAGGCCAAAAACTCAGGTGCCCCCCCCGAAAATCAAAGTAGTTTTGCAAAAGGGTTTTTTAAATTCACCACCGTACGATTTGGACCTTTTCCTGTTGCAGCCACTATGCCTACCCATCCAAGTGAGGTACCATTTTTATCCGGAGACCTTGGGGAACGCTGGGTGGGAGGAAATGTGTGTGAGCCCAGTGATGCCACGCTTTCCCACACAAAAATGTGTGAGAAATCTGATTTTTTCCAGCTATAATCGAGATTTGCAAGGGATTCTGGGTAAAGGAACATTGGAGGATCGATGCAAGCCATACCTCCTTGGAAGCCCCGGGTGTCTACTTTTCAGAAATGTGTGGGTTCTGTAGGTTTCCCAGATGGCCGTCTAGCACGGGGCCAAAAACCCAGGTAACCCCTCTTGCAAAAGCTGCTGGTTTTGACCTTGTCACCATTGTCAAAACCACCAGCTTTTGCAAGAGGGGTTACCTGGGTTTTTGGCCCCGTGCTAGACGGCCATCTAGGGAAACCTACCAAACCCACACATTTCTGAAAAGTAGACACCCAGGGGCTTCCAAGGAGGTATGGCTTGTGTGGATCCTCCAAAATTCCTTTACCCAGAATCCCATGCAAACCTCAATTTTAGCTTAAAAAATCAGTTTTTCACACTTTTTTTGTGTGGGAAAGTGTGGCATCACTAGGCTCACACAAATTACCTCCCACCCAGAATTCCCCCAGGTCTCCCAATAAAAATGGTACCTCACTTGCGTGGGTAGGCATAGTGGCTGCAACAGGAAAAGGCCCATTTCGTACGGTGGAGACTTAAAAATTACCTTTAGCAAAACTATCTTATTTTTTGAGGGGGTCACCTGTGCTTTTGGCCCAGGGCTTGGTGGGCATATTTGGAAACTACCAAACCCAAACAGTTCTGAAAACTAGACACCCGGGGGAGTCCAGGGAGGTATGGCATGCGTGGGTCCTCCAATGTTTTCCTACCCAGAAATCCCTGCAAACCTTAAATTTAGGTTAAAAAAACTACTTTTCCATACATTTTTGGGTGGGATCTCCCTGCCAGCAAAAATGTCCTACTACCAAGCGTTCCCCTTGATCTCCCGAGTAAAATGATACCTCACTTGTGTGGGTGGGCCAAAGGCCTGTGACTATGGTGGGGTGCCTAATTTGTCAAACCTAAATACTAAATTTTTAAAAAATTCATTTTTAGCCTGTTCTGCTTTGGGGCACCCACACAAGTGAGGTATCATTTTACTTGGGAGAACAATGGGAACACTGGGTGGTAGTACATTTTTGCCGGCACGGAGATCCCACGCAAAAAACTTTGGAAAAGTGTTTTTTTAACTACATTTTAAGGTTTGCAAGGAATTCTGGGTAGGAAAACATTGGGGGACCCACGCATGCCATACCTCCCTGGACTCCTCCCGGTGTCTAGTTTTCAGAACTGTTTGGGTTTGTTAGTTTCCAAAGATGGCCGCTGAGCCCCGGGCCAAAAACTCAGGTGCCCCCCCCAAAATATCAAGGTAGTTTTGCTATAGGTTATTTTAAATTCTCCACTGTACGATTTGGGCCTTTTCCTGTTGCAGCCACTATGCCTACCCATGCAAGTGAGGTACCATTTTTTTTGAGAGACCTGGGGGAACGCTGGGTGGGTGGAAATTTGTTGATCCACGCAGATTCCGGAACTTTCCACCACAGAAATGTGAGGAAAATGCATTTTTTTCACAATTGTTTAGATTTGCAAGGGATTCAGGGTAACAGAACCTGGTGGTAGGCAGTCGAGTCACCCCATCCTGAATTCCCCTGGGTGTCTAGTTTTTAAAAATGTATAGGTTTGCTAGGTTTCCCTAGGTGCCGGCAGAGCTAGGGTTCAAAAACAAGAGGTAGTCTTTTTGTCCAAAAAGGGCACGATTTCACTGCGAAATTGAGGTGCGACCATGTTGCGTTTTGCGCTGTTGCCTGTCGCAGCCACTAGGCAGACCCAGGCAAATGAGGTACCATTTTTTTGGGGAGACCCGGGGGAACGCTGGGTGGTTGGAAATTTGTTGCTCCGCGAAGATTCCAGAACTTTCCACCACAGAATTGTGAGGAAAATGTGTTTTTTTTCAATTTCTTGGCTTTGCACAGGATTCTGGGTAACAGAACCTGGCGGTAGGCAGTCGAGTCACCACATCCTGAATTCCCCTGGGTGTCTAGTTTCAAAAAATGTATAGGTTTGCTAGGTTTCCCTAGGTGCCGGCAGAGCTAGGGTCAAAAGCAAAAGGTAGTCTCTTTGCCCAAAAAGGGCACAATTTTGCAGCGAAATTGAGGTGCGACCACGTTGCGTTTTGCGCTGTTTCCTGTCGCAGGCACTAGGCAGACCCAGGCAAGTGAGGCACCATTTTTTTTGGGAGACCCAGGGCAACGCTGGGTGGGTGGAAATTTGTTGATCCACGCAGATTCCAGAACTTTCCACCACAGAAATGTGAGGAAAATGCTTTTTTTGTCAATTTCTTAGCTTTGCAAGGGATTCTGGGTAACAGAACCTGGTGGTAGGCAGTCAAGTCACCGCATCCTGAATTCCCTGTGTGTCTAGTTTTCAGAAATGTATAGGTTTTCTAGGTTTCCCTAGGTGCCGGCAGAGCTAGGGTTCAAAAACAAAAGGTAGTCTTTTTGTCCAAAAAGGGCACGATTTCACTGCGAAATTGAGGTGCGACCATGTTGCGTTTTGCGCTGTTTCCTGTCGCAGGCACTAGGCAGACCCAGGCAAGTGAGGTACTATTGTTTTAGGGAGACCCGGGGAAACGCTGGCTGGGTGGAAATTTGTTGATCCACGCAGATTCCAGAACTTTCCACCACAGAAATGTGAGGAAATGCGTTTTTTTGTCAATTTCTTAGTTGTGCAAGGGATTCTGGGTAACAGAACCAGATGGTAGGCAGTCGAGTCACCCCTTCCTAAATTTCCCTGGGTGTCTAGTTTTCAAACATGTATAGGTTTGCTAGGTTTCCCTAGGTGCCGGCAGAGCTAGGGTTCAAAAACTAAAGGTAGTCTCTTTGCCCCAAAAGGGTAATTTTTTAACTGCAAAATTGAGGTGTGACCACGTTGCAATTTGTGCCATTTCCTGTCGCAGGCACAAGGCCGACCCGCACAAGTGAGATACCGTTTTTATCGGGAGACTTAGGGTAATTCAGATCTGTAAATTAACTGTTATTACCAATTGATTTTTCATGCATTTCTCCCTTCCCAATGAAAGACATTGAGTAAAAAAAAATCTTTTTAAAAAATAACCAATAATTCTCATGCTACTATGAGTATTCCCAATTTTGAAAATGTGCAATTATATACTTTCTAAACTCTATAATTTGTTCCCAATTCAGAAATACATAGGTGTCTTTCATACAGATTTTTCCATGTATACATTTTCCAAGAAAAAGTGCTCTATATCCAGTAAATAAAAAAATACCATTGCAAGTTTCTGCTCAGTTTTTGGATCTGGGTTCGTTGGGTTCTTGGTGAAACTACAAGTCCTATATACCCCCACAACCAGGAAGATCTAACAGATGTAACGGTATATTGCTATCATCAGCTGTCAAAATTACAAGAAGTTATAGGTCAAAACGTTGAGACAAAAGGCTGTTTTTTTCAACAAATTTTCAATTATTCCAATATTTAACTGTTGGGTTCTATAAAGAAACCTTCATGGATTAGACAAATGACCCGTTTCTGAATTCAGAATGTTGTCTACTTTTCGAAAATATATAGCTTTCCAAGATCCATTATTTCTTTCAAACTCATTTCTACCATTAACTGGAAGGAGGTGGAAAGCTCTAAAAATAGCAAAAATAGGCTATGTCCCAAAAAATGCCAAAACTGTGTGAAAAATATTGGTTCTCTGACAAAAGACAGTCATTCCCTAAAATCTGAGAAAATGAAGATTTCAGCTCCACAAATCCTTTTTTGATAACATTTGCAGGTAAAAACCCAGGGGCTTTCATTTGCAGACCGTCTTTCCCATTTTTCTGAAAAAAACAAAAATTTCACTATATTTTGGTTAATTTATGGGACTCTTTCAAGGGAATCCACAATCCCTTGGCACCTTTAGAATCCACATGATGTTGGAAGAAAAGGACGCAAATTTGGCATAGATACCTTATGTGGTCAAAAAGTTACAGGGGCCTAAGCGCGCACTACCTCAAATCGCCAAATAAAGGCTTAGCACAGGAGGGGAAAAGGCCTAGCAGCGAAGGGGTTAATCAGGCAGTTTACCTTCTAGAATAACATTAATTCTTGGACTAACTGACCTGTTTTAATTCACTTTTTCTCATATCTACACACACTAGGCCCCTTACCCCCACTGCACCTAACAGCAGGAACAAATGTTCCCCACTAAAGAGCCCCATTCTAGGTGCACCTCGCCTTTTTGTTCACTTTAACTACAGTTATCGCACATTTTGCTCTTTACAGGGCCACTCGTAATGAGGGTCATGGAGTCAACACCTAAGCATTCTGCTTCATAGCCAGTCTTCTCACAGGTTGACTCCATCCTCCACCACTTTCCATATAGATAAGGTAACTGCCTCTGATGTGAGTTACCCTATAAATGACAAGGAAGACCTACAACACTTGTGTATGTGGGTCAGTGCTACATTACTACTACTGGAGATAATCACCAGCCATAAAAACATGTCCAGTGCCGATATCCATTTTTAAGCTCAAAAAAAAGATTCCTGGATTTTAGTCTTTGGGCATAATTGAGATCTTAGAGGAGGGGAATATTATATTACAAACGTAATGGAGATCCCTCCTCCGCATTAGGATCCCATTGTATCCTATGGAGATTGTATGGAGATTGTAAAACAGCAGATGTGATGTCAGTCACTTTAGTGATGGAGTATTCCTTATGCAGAGATCTAAATAAGCCCTTTGTTATATCCACGCACTTCAGCCTAGTTCTCAGCATGGGACTACAGACACTTTGTCTCATTTACACTTAGCCATATCAGAAAAAACATGTGTTCCATCTGTTGAGCATTTATTTATACAAATTTTATCATGGAGGATACTTGGTATTCAAGCAATACGGAAGATCTTGTTGGTTCTGATGCTCATTTCCGAAAAACGTTGTGGACAAATAAATGGCTAAATTATCATCTTAGGCAGTGTAAAACTTCCTCTGTGCCTGCTACTGTTGCATTGGCCATCCAATATTGGTTCTTGTGATCAATAACAAGATGTCTGAAACATCATAACCAAAGTTCATGGGCCACATTTCATGTTACGCACAGTCTGCACAGGATTCATTGTAAGGGACAAGATTGTTGGAATTTATGGTTAGTATGATGGTGGAAATTCCGCTGATAGATTCACCTCTGGGTTTGGCACTTCATCCACATATAAGAGGATTTTATGTTACTGTGGAATGCTGAATAAGACCTTTAGTCAGTGGTAGTATTTTGATGCTTGTAGTGATTTTGTTCACATGCTTTGCAAGCTTATTTTTGAGAAACTGTAGCAGGAAGGCACTCTTTATGCATACATTTCATGCTCTCTAGGAAAGTCCTATGATATTGAGATCCATCTAAATCTTCGCTAACGTGTCAAGTAATCTAAGCTAAAGTAAGACAAAGAACAATTAGACTATGTTGCTAATACAAATTGCAACTAGATGTTGTCTACAACATCTACATTGTTGTGTAGGCCTGAAGAGAATTTCTCAAAACCCGCAATCCCTTTCACATTTTGAAGAAGCTGCTTTGAAGATTTCAAGTACTAAAATTGAAAAATGTGAAACCAGCTGGTTGAGATGAAAGAGAATTTAATCAGTTGATTCTGGCTGACTGGAGATAACCCTAGTATTATGTTTGCCTGTTTCATTATTGTTAAAAATGAACTTCTGTTCAAATGAAAAGCAGCTTATAGTAAATGTTATAATTACTTGCAAAAATACAGCAGATCACTGTAGATTAGATTCACTTCAGCTTTCTCATCTGTTTGTATCAGGTGTTCAGAAATTAGAAATATTTGTAGAGGGATTGTTGCTCTTAAAAATGTATTCATTTTATTAGAGCGTTCTGGTTTATTAAAATATGGTCGTTACTTTAAGTTTCTCAGACAGAGGTGGGTATCTAGGAACTTGACGGAAAAAGTGAGCCCAAGATATATTTCTGCAGTGAACTCAATCAGGGGTTGTCTGAGGTAGCCGCTCCTCCCCTCGTTTTGTCCAATGGCACCTAAAGCATTGACCGTGTGACTCCTGGTCACTGGTCTTGAAAGTAAAAGCAACAAAAGCTAGTAAGTGTTAGTGGAGGAGGGAACAGCTAGGGTAGTTTTTACCTTGTGGAGAAGAAAACAAAATTAGCTCAAAATGTAAATGCATTTTGCCATTCACTATAAAAATGCAGAATTGGTGTGGTCATCTGCACTATCCCTGGCTCTTAGATAAACGCTGTCCATATATTTTATGAAACACTTGATACACCATACACATATATAAGAAGTATAGAAAACATATTGATGTGGATGTAGAGGAAGATTTGCAAACTATTTCTGCCAGGCTTGCGTCACAAGAGTGAAGCAAACCAGAGCGTACTATAGGTTTGGAATTCACTTTCAATGCAAAGCATTATATGAGCTTGAAAGTAACGGTAAAGTAGCACCAAGCAGCATTAGGGCTGCTTTGCATCATGGGGGTGTACCATAAGTGGTACACATGTATTCACAAGCAACCATGAATGGTTTCTGACACAAAGAGCCCTGTCTAAAGCATTTTTAGAGAGAGCTTTGCTCCAAAAAAACACTGCTTAAAGGCTGCTGTCAACGTTAAGAATTTTCTTTTATTTCTCAAAACATTTCCAACTTTGTGTTTGTGCTGCACTGCACAGAACACATACAAAGTAGGAAAAGTCTTAGACTAGGTCTAAGCATAGTATTTAGTGTACTGTAATGGGCAACTTTCTAAAAAAAACTATGCTTGATAACAAGCACACACACCCTTACATTATTGTGCAAATGTGTGTGCATTGCCGCATGGTTGCCTAACGTACGAGAGCACTGGGAGAAAGAAAAACAATGCCATATTTTATTATATCTGGTGTCTCTCTTTTTCACAGGATGCTGTGCAGTAACTGTGGTTGCTGTGCAGTGGTATATGAAAAAATAATGAATCTAGGGGTGCTATGTTGCCTGGCCTAAAATGGCAACACCCGAGTGAGGCACCTAGTGCCAGGGACAAACCCAGTGCTTTAAATGGAAAAACATAAGTGCAGGTACTCATCAAATTGAGTTGGAGGTGTGGCTAGTGGGCGGGTCTAGGGGCGGGGCTGAAGTGCAACCTATGCCCAGACAGTGTTAACGAGTATACAAATTACAAAATAATGATGTAATATAATCAGGAACTATTCTGAATTACGCAGCATAAGCTGCTTTTTCTTGCTGCATAAATGAATCAAACCTGATGCAAAATTACAGTGGCTCTGGTTATTATTTATTTGCGTTGTGCTTAGTACTCACATTCTCGTGTGCAGACACACTCACACAGACCCGAGCACACACCCACAAAGGCCTGAGCACACATGCATGTACAAAGCAGGCTACACACATTCTTTAAAACACCTTGGACTACCCAGATTCTATATCTCAGTCTTTCCCTTACACCTGAAGGCACACACACGCCATTAAACACTAACAATCCGTCACACACTCACACAAAAGGCTCACAGGATAAAGGACCCTTTTACCTCCTCACCTCCCGTGGCTTCCTTAATTGCCGCTCTCAGTGGGTTACCTGGATTCCATGGTGTGCACAATGCACATCAAAGTGTAAATGTAATTGACAGAGCAGTGTCTGAATGGTATGGACACTGCTCTGTCAAGCTCAGCGTGAAGGGGAAATTTTCGACACCTACAAGTCAAAGATGCAACTGAGCTGCTGTTTCGATTCCGCAGCGGCTCAGCACAGGGCTACAGGGGCACTTTGGCTGTCAGAATATCAGAGGCCGGCGCCACCCTGCCTCCGCAGAATTAGCAATGAGAGGCATCAGACTATAGTACCGGTACTCTCCTTGGCGGGAGGAGAAGTGCCGGTACCTGAAGGGATTAAAATTAGAAGTGTCGGTACTCAGTACTGGTGAGTACCGGACCATTTAAAGCACTGGACAAACCCAACACCACCCGCTGAAGAAACAGCCACCAGAGAGCACTGATGGTCCGTGGCCACGTCAGTGTGATGTTGTGTGCTGCCTGAGCCATTGCAGAGGGTGTGGCTACTTGGAAAATCATTTGCAGACCAGGTTGCTGTCCGAAACTAGATAAGATGGCGGCCCCACGGCCTAACTGCACTGCAGGAATGGCAAGACAAGACTGCCCAAACAACTGCTCAGCCTCATCAGTATCTGAGATGACACAGTGAGAGGGCCAACCGAGGGGGGATAGGGCGAAAGCACCACT
Organism: Lissotriton vulgaris; assembly: GCF_964263255.1. Lineage (NCBI taxonomy): Eukaryota > Metazoa > Chordata > Amphibia > Caudata > Salamandridae > Lissotriton > Lissotriton vulgaris. The sequence continues at coordinate 1,502,014,676 of NC_141691.1, forward strand.
GCAGTGGCTTCTATTTTATTGCACCACCACTTGAAGCCTGTGCGAGTGCCGCTCCTGTGTGCAGAGGCCTGGAAATGTTGGTGTGCCACTACCCTACGAGGTGGACCCAAATGGCATTGTGCACAACCGGAAGGAATCCCACTGGTGCGCAGAGACGCATGGTGATAGTGCAATGTAAATGGGTCTCTGGCGGAGCCCCTGCAGCTGCCTTGTCCATTAGCACCACACCAGTCTGGGGACAATCGGGGCCTTCAGTTTTCCCCGAATCCTGCTTTTTTGGTTTGTGCTTGCTCTTCCCCTCTCCGCCTTGATGGCAGACTCAGTACACTGGTATGTTGGCTGCTGGGGTGGGGGGGGGGGGTGTATTAGTCCTGAAGAGGTGCCTGAAGACTGAAACAAAGCTACAACCCTGAGAAGACTATTTGTGAACCTAGCGGTAGTGTGGGACCTGGACCCTGGAAAGAAAATGGGCAAAGGAGATAATAGGTAATCAAAATTACAATGACAATGAAGCGCAGCAAGGAGCTCTGCCAGCGGATCTGAATGCCTGACAGGAGGCTGGACGGGACCGAGAGATCCCAGATATCAAATTCCTACTGCTGCATATGCAAAAGAGTCTCTTCTTCATAGATGGTAAACTAGTTATGCTTACGACCAGGGTGGACAGAATCATAGCCAAGCTGGACAAGCAGGAAAAACATATATCAGATGCTGTATCCAGGATTCTGACACAAGAGGATGACACCGATGGCCATAACAGAAAACTGGTTGACATGGCTATAGTACTGGAGGTAATCCTGGCCAAGAGCGAAGATCTTGAAGCGAGGTCTCACCAAAATAATCTCTGACTAATAATCCTGCCAAATCCACCAACACTAGCAAATGGTAGACCACATAAAGTCTCTTTTCTGGTCAATGCTTGGTATGGACCTTTTCTCCCCCTCTTTGAAGTGGACCAGGCACACTGTTCCATGGGACCATGCCCCCTTCCAGGTGCTCCACCCCAACCCATAAAAGTAAGACTCCTGAAGTGCAAGGGAGAACTGGAACTTCGACCATGAGGGTATCACCCTCTTCATAATCTAGGACTTCACCCAGTCATTCAGGCAGCTCGACCAGAGTACCTGCCATTGAAATGAAAAACTGCTTGAGCTGGCATCAGCTATGCCATGCTGTACACTGTGCATTTGAAGATAAAACATCTCAACAAGTTCACATCTTCCAAGACCCATTTGTAAAATGACTCATCTCTGAAACTAGCACAACTTTCAGTGCACAAGCTCCTGCACCAAACGATAATCTGAATGGTGAAAAGTGAGACTCCAGGCAGATGTGGGTGATGCTCCCCTGTGGACTACGAAAGTAGTTTGCACTGGTTAGCCATGTGACCTGTCATAGTACGGGCTGTAGCGCCACTGCTGTAATGAACTTATAAAATGATGGACCAAAATGCACCGCATGTCACTGATGGGCTGCAATGTTGTGTCCTATTAGACATTGTTCAGCTGCTGGATTCCAAATGGCATTTTGTGGCCCCGGAAAATGCCCCATGAACAATGCATTGGATTGGATAACTTGCACTCTGGTTTCCCCCAGGGTTAAGCTCCCATTTTATTAGGATAATTGTTACCAATGTATTTGATTGAGGTTGCAACACATTGGCATGGGTTAGGTGGGAGGGGTTCACTGACTGGCATGGCTATTATGGAAAGGTAATGGAGGATCATTAGAACATGCAAAATCTATATGCAGGAAACACCACATTTCAGACAGCACAAACAACACGGTCATATGGACTCGAGGAAGGGTCAGCACCAGGTTGTACACCTGCATGCAATTACACGGCTTGCTCCGCTTGCTAACAGAATGTACGTCTTAACATCCCCTGGAAGATCCGACAGGTACTCTCATACATACACAGACACCACATAAACATTGGTCTCCTTTAACCTCTTAAGTGCTGGGCGGGGGCACTAGTTCCAATGGACAGCGCAGCACTGGGGAGGGATATTTGTGCCGCATCTAAGGTGCTAAGAAACACCCCTAGAGGACATGAGCAGTTTCTCCTTTGCTGCTAATTGGCGTGGCAACAAAGCACTCACAACCTCCTGCTCCTACACTGGAGGAGCTCTCCTTCAAGAGACACAGATAGTGGATGTGAGCAGCTCCCTCTTTGCTGCTAACTGTTGTGGCATCAAAGCGCTCGCGACCTACTTTTCATGTGCTTGGGGAACAGCACTCCTAGTAAGATGGAGCATCTCCTTTCAGCTACTCTGTGAAAAAAATGACCTGCAGGGAGGATACAATTCGCTTCAAGCCATAATAAGTGGAAGACACATAATGCCCCTCAACACAAATGGCTGCCAACACTTACTCCACTGAAAAGGTCTGGCTAAAGTGCACATTGCTATCCCCCCCAAACTATACTATGTGATGGAGTCTTTAACCTGAATCTAGACAAACAAACTGGCTGCTAAAACCCCAACACAGTTTAAACCATAAGACAGTGACTATACTGGTCACTATCATAAATGCTGGGGACCTAACTGATATATGGCTCCTGAGACATGCCGACGCTAGGGAGGGAACGTATGTGGAGTGGTGTGGCTCACTGGTTAGAGGCGGCAGACCCGGAAGCAGAGAACGGCCTGGGACCAGTGTTCAATTCCCGATGTGGCAGGGTCGTGGACCAGGGTCAACGGACTCGATAATTCTTGCCTCGGTGCCTACTCTAACCAGAGATCACACTCGGCAGCTCTGGGCATTAAGCTTGCCTAATCTCTATAACGGCCCCCCCACAGACACTGGGGATGCCTGGTTTCACCTTGGAGATACCCAGAAGGGACCATCTCACAGGGATAGCCAGGACGGGTTCCCCAGCGGTCTTCAGCGCCAGGACGCTCACGGGCAACAGTGTGCTTTACAAGTCCCACACATTTACCCTCCCTAGATCCCACAGCCGTCGCCAGCTATAGACCCATTGCGTGTCTGCCCTTTCCCGCCAAAGTATGCGAATCCATGATGAATAGACAGCTTTCACAGTTCGTCGAGACCCACCAACTTCTCGACGAAACGCAGTTTGGTTTTAGGAAAGGGCATGGGACAGAGACCGCCCTGATAAAGGCCTCTGACGAGATCAGGGCGATTATGGATCAGGGAGGGGCGGCTGTCCTCATCCTTTTGGATTTGTCAGCGGCCTTTGACACGGTCGACCATGCCACTCTTGTCGACCGTGTCACAGCTCTGGGCATAAGCAGTCTGGTCAAGGATCTTATTTCATCCTTCCTGGCAGACCGTACCCAGACAGTAAGAATGGGAGATTTCTACTCCCCCATTTCTGCACTCCCCTGTGGAGTTCCACAAGGTTCCTCGCTAAGTCCCATGCTATTTAATATCTATGTAGCGGACTTAGCGAGGGTAATAAAGGCACATGGAGTACTGCTTACATCTTATGCAGATGATACCCAGCTGGTTCTGGGTATCCACAAGGACAGCTGCACTGTGGCAGCTAATTTCCAGAGAGCTATGCTGGAGGTCAGTATCTGGATGGCCTCGAATTGTCTCAGGCTTAACTCGGACAAGACCGAGGTTATGACCTTTGGAAAACTCTCTCCAGAATGGTCTTCCAGTTGGTGGCCGGAAAAGCTCGGCCATCCACCGGTTCCAGTGGAAAAAGCCAGAAACCTGGGAGTCATTTTTGACAGCAAGTTGGTTTTTGACCTCCATACAAACAAGGTTGTCTCCTCTTCATTCTTTATTCTGAAAAAGATAAAGAAGTTGCTGCCTTATCTCCCTCCCTCAGCTGGGAAGACTTTGGTCTCTACCTTAGTCTTCTCCAAAATGGACTACGGAAACGCTCTCTTCCTTCAGACCCAGAAGCGTGTCATAACAAAGCTGCAATCCATCCAGAATGCAGCCGCCAGGATTCTCCTGAGCATCCCTCGCCGTAATTCCACCACTCTTGCCATTCGTCAACTCCACTGGCTGAGAGTTGAGAGCCGCATTAAATTCAAGGCCCTCTGTATTGCATATAAGGCAGTACACGGCATAGGACCCAGGTTCCTGACCGAATCTTTTCAGCCGTATACTCCTAGACGGCAATTAAGATCGGCCAATACCAGCCTCCTCACTGTGCCACGTACAAGAACGGCAACCTGGGGAGATAGACATTTCCTGGTGGCTGCCCCAAAACTTTGGAATCTTTTCCCACATTCCATCAAAACTGCCCCGAATCTGATGAGCTTCCGCAGGCTCTTAAAAACGTGGTTATTTAACCAGTAAGAGGATGACTGACCCTAGTAGCTCCAGAGCGCCGAGACACCCTAGGGTATTTGTTGCGCTATGAAAATCACGTAAATAAAATAAATAAATACATTTACATTTACGTTTACATTTACATTTCGACAGCACATGCAACATGGGCAAAGCTCAATTACTGGCTGTGAAAAGCAAGGCATACACATGGGTGAAAATAGTGGAACATGTACCTCACACTATATTGGACAACACCTGAGTCAGACTAGTTTGGGTTTACCAAAAACACATCTGGCATTCTCCCTGTCCCGGATGTTTCTCCTAGACAATAAGGTTAAAGAGGAAGTTTTGACCAAAATTCAGAACTTCTTCGAAGCAAATGAGGATTCAGTGGACTCCGTGGCACTACTTGGGAGGCCTTTATGGGCGACATGCATGATGTATGTATACCCAAGAAATGCAGGGTTTGTGAAGCCCTGGCAACTAATTTGACAAACTAGCTAAGGAGCTAAAGTCTCTACATAACCATCTTATACATAACCCTGATGCACAAAGACTGACAAGACTATTCACTAAACTAGATGAATTCCAAATACTAGCCAATCAAGAGGAGAAACACATTTACAAACACTCCTGAGCCAGAGCATATGGCGAAATGGAGCGCTAGGGCCAAACACTGATGGTGCTGACACACAGCAATGTATATCCCCAGCAGCCACGAAAATACAAAGCGATAGAGGACAGACCCTATATGAGGTGGAGGCAATACTTTATAATCCATTAGGTACTTTTCCATATTATATGTCTCATACACACATACCACTCCCACCCATGACACCTCATTCCACAATCATGTTACTCTAGCATGGCTCAAAGTCCCAAGAAGTCAAATCTAGGATGAACCCCTCTCCTTGGAAAATATCACCACTACAATCTTGGGCCACCTAACTTGCAAGGCTACTGGCAGTGATTGATTCCCAGTGGAATTATATGAAGCCTACTCATACCTCATTGCTCCCCAATGTCTGAGGGTATACAATGAGGCACACAAGAAGGACCTACTTCCACCCTCCTTCAGGGAAGTCAATGTTATCATTTTATTAAACCTGGGGAAATCTGATAAATATTGTGATTTTTACCATCCCCTCTTCTCAGTTAATGTTGATGTTAATATTTTCCTAAGGTCTATGCAAATAGAATGATGTTCCAGGTTACCAGACCTCATTCTCCTGGCCAAGTTGGATGATCTGCCATTCAGAAGTCTATACTTTATTTACCCTCATGCATCAGTTAAACCCACCCTTAAATGATATGGCTGTTGTTCTTGATGTAATGGAGGCATTTGACCCCTTGGAAGGGCCATTCCATTTTACTATCCATAATAGAATGTGGTTTCCTGATAGATACGTCTATTAGCTAAAGATCTTATATGCAGATATGACATGACCTACATTTTACTCATCTTAACCTTCTCATATCTATGTATGAGGATGATATCACTTTATGTCTGTGTTACCTGGCTCACAATATAAGCCCAGTTATCAGAAAGTTTGCACTGTTTAATATACTCTCAGGCATCGACATACATTGGAACAAATCGATGATCTTCCTATGACCCACACGCACATTTGTGGGGGTGCTGGAATTTGAACTCCCTAGTGCACTTTGTCCATGAAATACTTGGGCATCTGGGTCAGTCTAGACAAACATACCTTACTAGTTGAAATCTATGGGATGGCCATGCTCAAAATAGAAGACCAAGTTGACAGATGGCAGCGTTTACTTCTCTCTTTAATGTGGCAACTAGTACTGAAAACGGTTATAATGACTAGGCTACTGTACCATTTCTTTAATTTTCCATTCGTCTGAACAAGCACTTCTTGAAAAGGTTACGGTCACATATGACATCATTGGCATGGGCGAGTAAGCAACCTTAATTGGGAAATACTTAAAAGAACAGGGTGGCCTAGAGGTGCCAGATTTTCAACTGTACTACACTTCTGCCAAGTCCCACTGTGCCCGGTACTGGATGCACCCCCTACCTCATATGGCACACCAACGATTTAGGACCACCCTCTGGAGGCATGTTTGTCCATTGTGTGGAAGCACTGAGATTTGGCACGGTTTTTTCACCCAAACAGCCTGGGTCACTATTAGAAGAAGACTGCACACTGCTGACGCTATTTACCACAGCACAACAGCTGAGCATTTATCCACTGATCCAAGTCACCCAGAAACCGCAGACCCTTCGCAAGCTCAGAAAATGGGCACTGTGTACGATGGAAATGTCTATCCTGACACTTTAGTGACTATCAACTGGAGAACCCGATAACACCTTCAGTCATAACAGTTACCGACCCACCACATGTAGCTTTAGAAGAGAACCTGAGGGCCATTACGTGGAATATAGCTGGGATAGCCTCTAAGGTAAACACCCCCATTTGGGCTGACTTTATTAAACAGGGTTACGACATAATCTGCCTGCAAGAAACCTGGGACAGGGAAGATGCACACGTCGAGGGATACACTTCCTTTAGTGTGCAGGCTGTGGCATCCCAGGCTGGTAGAGCCAAGGGTGGACTAGTGACCCTGATATCCACCGCACTGACTGAGTTTAGTGTTAGCGATCATGTTGTACTAGGAGAGCACGCTTCCGTTCTGCGCATGGTCCATAGCAGATGTAGAGATCTAATAGTAGTGAATTTCTACAATAATATTGCGGGGCACAAACGGGGAACATTCATTTCTGACATAGAGCGGGCCATTGATGCGACCTTATCAAGTACATCCAAACCAGCTGCAATCCTATGGGTAGGAGATTTCAACATCAAAACATGTAACTACGCACTCAAGGGGGCATGTGGCCACAGGGAGGAGTACTCGGGAAGGGAAACAAGTGTATATAATCATTTCCCGCACAATAATTATGGCGGTGCTTTAAATAACCTACTTGCCAAATATGACCTGGACCTCCTAGAATGTAACAAGAACATAAACAATGTCAGGTGTCCGACATTTCATGGGAGAAACAGCCAATCATTCATTGATCACATTATGATATTTTGCTCCGTAGTTTACATCAATGTCTGGGTGATTGAACAAACTGTCAGTGACCATAATAGTGTAACCGTTGAACTATTGGGCTGGGGAACCAAAAGGAACACCTATGGTCAACCAATCCAGGACATTGCGGCAGAAAGACCAAATGGGATGAGGGTGAAATGGATAAAAGTTGACCCCACTCAATTTGTAGCCAACGTGATCACAAATTGTTGCAGAGAGGTTGAGTACTGCTTGTCCTCTAATCCATGCCTACGAACCTTGTTATCCAACTTCCTAAACATAACAAAAATGATTGAGAAATCCTTGACACACAAAGCTCGGAAATTAAGGAAGGTCAAGGCGGTGTGGTTTGATGACCATTGTGCTCAGTCACTAAAAAGGCTGAAAACTTCACTTGATGCTATACCAAGAGACGCTAGCAAGATCAGGGAAGAGCGTCATAACTACAAAACTGCACTCTCCACCAGGAAGAAGGAATTGCAGGACGAGGCATGGGCGAAATTAGATTTGGCGGCAGATACCAAAGATCATAAACTTTTTTGGGACACTGTAAATAGTCCGTTCTTGAAGAACGACAACATTCCTGAACTAACTTCGCATGTCAGTTGTCGGGCTTGGATAGCACACTTCACTGGGATTTTTAACTCTGATTTCACTTCTGGTTTTACTTCTGATCCTAATTCCAATGTTTTAACTGACACATCAACCTGTTTTAAATGGGAGAAAATATTGTTTTCTGTGACATTAAGCGAGGTGATTTAAGCAATCGAGAAGAGTAAGGGGGGGAAAGCCCCGGGACCGGATGGGGTCCCTGTGGACTTTTACAAATTTGAGATTACCCTATGGGCCCCCATTTTGACCCGTTACTTTAATGCTGCAATTGAAGATAAGTTACCAACTTCATGGGGACAATCAATTATAGTGCCACTTTTTAAAAAGAGCTCTAGGGCAGAAGCACGAAATTACCGCCCAATTTCACTTTTGGACTTGTTGTTAAAGATTCTGAGTCGTGTACTCTTGGTGAGACTTGAGTCCTGGGTAGAAGACAATAACATTCTTTCACCTATCCAGTACGGGTTCTGAAGGGGTCGAGGAACTATGGAGCAGTGCGTGAACCTGGAACTTATTATCGGCAAGTACATTAAAGCCAAGGAAGGGAATTTGTTTATGTGCTTTGCCGATCTAAGTTCCGCATTTGACTTGGTGGAACACGCACTGCTCTGGCCAACACTACTTGCCATGGGCGCACCGCCCGAAATCATCCACCTCCTGGCTAGAATGTGCAGTAGTCTCTCAAGCAAGGTTAGATTCGGAACAGACGGTGAATGTACCCCCTTTTTTAAAATTGGCAGAGGGATCCGACAAGGGTGCGTGCTAGCCCCTCTTTTATTCTCCCTTTTTATCAATCAGGTTGACCAATTTTTACAAGAATCTTATGCTAATGCCCCTATCATTAATGGAAAGCAAATACCCGTCCTTTTATACGCGGACGACGCGGTCCTGATTTCCAGGACCGCGAACGGGCTGCAAAAGTTAATCAAGAAGTTCCATATTTTTATTCAGGGCAGAAAGCTCAAAATCAACAAGGGCAAGACAATGACTATGACCTGTGGAAAGAAAATGAAGAAAAACAAGACATTCTTTTTAGATGGGGATAAACTCGAGGCTGTCCAATATTTCTGTTATTTAGGTATTACCTTTTCAGGAGATGGGAGATGGGTAAACAAACAATCCTGTGTTGACCTGAAAATGACCAGAAATGTAAATTGCATCTTCAGATTTGCCTCAAAACTGGGGGGCCGTAGAATCTGAGAGATGATCTCCATCTATAATTCAAGGTGTATGTCCTCTGCCCTGTATGGAGCAGGGATATGGGGATATAATCCTCAGATTGCCCTGTCCATCCAGCAGGAGGAAAACAAGTACCTAAAACGACTATTATGCCTCCCCGTTTCTGCTTCAAACGAGATTACTCACAGAGAGTTAGGCATAAATTATGTTACAGAATTGATTGCATTGCGTCCCCTGTCCCTATGGCGGTCCATATGGGCTAAAGAAGAAACCAGGTTTACCCAGGAAGTAATTATGGATTGTATTAAACTTGACCGTCACTCGAAAATCCTCTGGCTAAAACACATTCAATTTTGGTATAAGACCCTTTTTGGTCAGGACATTTTTAAAGATATATTAACAGAATCAGTTTTAACAAAGCGTGACCTCAAATCCACTTACCTGGACCATGTAAAAGGGACCAGAATGAAGGAGTATGCAATGCAAAGTACGTTCAAATTATACATGGAATACAACCTTAGCACAGGTCTCTCCTCCTATCTTACATTTGTCAGTATTAATTCCCATCGCTTTGTTCTAGCTCGCCTGAGGCTGGGAATAGTTCACCATTTAGTGGCTTTCCCTACAGTAAAAAAACCTGGGATATGTCTGTGTCCATGCGATGGGAAATCTAAACAGAGCATCTGCCACTTTTTACTTTTTTGTAATTTTTATACTGGTTTTAGAAAGTTTTATCTGAAGCAATTATTTTTAGATCATAACATGTGCAATACAAGAGCCGCAATGCAATTGATGTTTGACTTGGCTTCCCCCGATGTGTGTTATCGTGTGGCCACTTATATCCTAAAATGTATGTGGCAAAGGAAATCAATTATAATATGACTTCTTTCCCCCCCCGAATATCCCCCTGGCTGTTACATTTTATGTCACGAATGTGTCCTATCCTGTCTATGATTTATTGTTCGAGTTACATTGTTTGCACGTGTATCTATTTGCAATGCACTTTATACTTTATACTGCATATTTGCACCTGCCGAAAGTACCTTATGGTAATGATTGTCTCCCGGTTTTTGCATTTTTGCATTTTTGCACTGGCGTTTTGCACAAACCTTTATCGTAAACAAATTGCTGCTAAAATGTTTAAAGTGATCAAACAGACTTTGCACTTTATTCTTAATTCTGCATATTTGCACATGTCAATAGCACTTTATGCATATAATAGGTCTTTTGATTTTGCACTTTACATTTGCGTCTTTTGCACTAACTCTTTCTATAATAACTGCTGCTAAAACGTATATAGTGACCAAATTTAACTTTGTGCTCAAATGAGACACACCTTGTATTACAATTGAACTAAAACAAGACTGGTATGGATATTGATGTAATTTTAACTGTTTCATTATCTAACTCACATAAATATGAATTTGAAACTGTATTTATGTATGTTGCTACATGGTTGTACTTGTACAAACCGAATAAAGCATTTTGAAACTGAAACTGACTATGACACCATCATGACCACAGGAGAGTGCACCTCACTGGACTTTTTACCTACCTCTGGCTGAGAGCACTCTGCAAAACACACAACCTTGCATTTCCTCAGGCACCCCTGAAATGTGGGGCATTGAACACACCTATCACGACCCATCCATCAAGGTTCTAGTTACTCTCCTATCTGCCATTGTGCAGGCTGAAATCTCTGACATGGCTCACTGAGCCACACTCATTCGGGAGGCAGATATTGCAGGGAGTTTTACTGATAAGGAGTGGAGATATTGCTGTTAGCAAACTGGAATACTACCTCACAAAAGTAGATTACAATTAATGCATACTAAATTCTTGCATCATCTCTACCGCTCAACCTCCGGCCTCGCAAAACTTCGACTGAACCCGGAATCCCACTGCCTGAGGTGGGGGCTCTGGATGCATATTTTATGAATTTAGCCCTGGGTTGCCCATCCATAAATACCTACTTTGCCAGCATTTGGGACACTCTTTTTAGAATGGTCGAACACCCCGTCGGTACCCTCTTGGTATGGACATCCCAGGCAATACACAACACTTTGTTACTATAAACTGCTACTAGCTAACACAAGGTTGGCATGTTCTTGGGCAGGAAGAAACCCCCACCATCAGACAATGACTTCTAGATATAGGTCACTGTCAAGAACAACTGGATTTATACTATTCAGATCCAGCAACAGAATCAAATACAGTCAACTTTGGAAGTCACCTGGTTGGATCTCCCCATTGTACACTTCACTATCACTGGACTCACCCACACCCTCCTTAAAAGGCACAGCACTCCCTACTGCAGCTGGTCCATATGGTAAAGCAGCAACAATGGGCTCGACACCCTCACCAACACACCGCCCAGACACACCACCAACTTGGACCAGTCAGTAAAGAACCTCCACGATTGCATCACCAATGCCGCCAACTGAGTCACCCCTATCAAACCTGCCAAAAAGCAGAGACACTCCAAACAGGCCAGCTGGTACACCCCGGAAAGCAGGACCTCCACATGCGGATGCATACAAACAGAAAGAAGATGGTATACTAGCAGGAACCACACTGACAGACCCACCTTCAAATCAGCTCTCAGCAACTACCACTGTCAGATCAAAGCCGCAAAAAAAGAATCCTTGACCAACCGGATCAACACTAATGCAAACAAAGCTAAGGGACTCTTCACCATCCTCAGAGAGTACACATACCCATCAGCCACCAAAAACCCCATCTTCACAGAAACTCTGCAATGCCCTCACCGACCACTTCTACAACCTGATAGCGACCAGCTATAAAAACTTTGATCCCCAACCCTCTGACCCCTTCAGCCTCCAATCAACCACCACTACCAGCCACCTGCTCCCCTCTGCCCCCCGCCCCCACTGAATCTTCAACCTTGTAAGAGACAAGATCTGCTGCCACCATCCTCAATGCCTCATTAACTAATACCACCTTTCCTGATGCCTGGAAAATTTCCGAGGTCAGACTACTCCTCAAGGAAACCTCACAGACCACAACGAACTCCAGAACTACCTTCTCATCTCACTTCTCCCATTACCCACCAAAGTCTTGGAAAAGGCCATCAATCTCCAACTCACCAAAAACCTGGAAATTAATAACCTGCTGGACCCCTCCCTCTCAGGCTTACAAACCAACCACAGCACCGAAACAGCCTTCATCGCTGCAACTGATGACATCGGCAACCTACTCAACAGAAGAGAATAAGCCACCCTGATTCTGCTTGACCTCTCCACAGCCTTTCACAAGGTCTCCCACCAGACACTCATCAACAGCCTACAACAGACAGATATAACAGATGACACATTCGGATGGTTGGCGTCCTTTCTCACGGGATGCACCCGGAGAGTCAGAGTGCCTCCTTTCATGTCACAAGCCAAGGAAAACTTCTGCGGCATTCCCCAAGGCTCATCCCACAGTCCAACTCTCTTTAAAATCTACAAGACACCACTCGCAGACATCAATAGATCACACAACATCAACATCATCTCCTATGCCAAAAACACCCAGCACAGCCTATCGCTCTTAGCGGACACCATTTTCACAAAGACGAACTCCCACATCTGTATGAAAAACATCTCAGCCTGGACGAAGGACAACTGTTCAACACAGAAAAGAAGGAAGTCCTCATCTTCTGCAAACACACAGCCCTCTAGAATGACTCCTGGTAGCTGCAGGAACTCAGACCCCCCCCCCCCCATGTCAAAAGACCACACCTACAACCTTGGCATCATCTTTGAAAGTGAACTCTCTATGAAATGTCAAATCAATGCAATCTCCTCAGCCTTTTCTCACACACTTCGCATGCTCTACAAAATCTTCAAATGGCTCACATCAATACCCGGGAGATGTTATTGCAGGCCCTCATCACCAACAGACTGGACTACAGAAACACACTCAATACAGAGACCACAATCAAAATTATACAAAGAAAGAGATGATTCAGAACGCAGACACCAGACTTATCCTGAACTTGCCCAAGAGAACCCACATCACCATGTATGTACCTGAAAGACCTCCACTGGCTCTAGATCCAGAAGAGATGCCCTGACACATACCTACAAAGCACTCCATGACCAAAGACTCACGTGCATAATCCACTGTCTGCACTTAAACCGACCCCCCAGAAACCTCAGTCTGCACACCTCACACTCGCACAGGCCTACCATATTCTCTGCTTCTGTGCTAAAAGACGCTTCATCTCCCATGTCGCCACCAAAGCCTAGAACACCATACCCCTCCACCTCCGCACCTCGTCCTCGCTGACCAACTTCAGCAAGGAGTTCAAGACCTGGCAATCAGCCAGCAACTGGATACCCTCTTGGTTGCCAAGAGGCACTTTACAAATATGACATGATTGATTGATTCTATACTACCCCACACTAGCAGACTGAAAGACATCTGGGGTCCTCTACAAACATGCTTGCTAAATACTCATTCACTGATGGATACAAATGATTGGAGAACAGGGGTAGATAGGGGAGATGGCCTCAAAAATCTCTATCTTCAGCTGGGCCGAAACTGCTTACATGAATAGGTGCAGTGTGGAGGAAGATGGCCGGGAATGGCAGAGCAGTGTAAATGTACTACAAGAATGAAGCTGTAAAAAATGAGAGAGACCCCCTGAGGAACCAAGGGAATAGAGGTACTGTTACCCAATAAAGAGAAGATTTCCCTTGATTGTAATCAACCTAGATCCGTTATCATATCATATGCCATATAATAAGTGCAAATATTAGTATCACCATATATAGAATTCTAAAATCAAACAAATTATAGGTTATAACGAGTTTATATCTTTATTGTAAAGCCTTGAGCTTTTTCATGATTAAAAAGATTATACATATTTTGTTAAAAACAGAAATAATAAAATACATGCATAAAATGCTGAAAATTCTGAACCACACTATTGCATATTACAATTACAAAGACATATTACCAATTCAAATGTTCAATATAAAAACCTCCACAATAATTCATAATTCCACATTCATTACAAACCAACTGTGACCTGCACAATCTGGACAACAACATATGAGAGACTTAAAAACGTGTCTGGTTCAATTGCACATTGATATTGAGAGCCTTGGGACAATATATTCTACTTTATATTTGCACCCTTTCCTTGGCCTTTGTATTCAATTGTGCCACGCTTTAGCGTTGACGCATTTCGGCAGTTAATATTAATTTGATACCGCCTTTTTCAAGATAATAAGATAATTAGGTTGTCCACAGTTTCGTTCCGTACTTTTGCTACATAAAAATAAGTGCAAAGCGTCAAAAAGACATCTTCTTGCAAAGTGAAGCATGCAGCCAGTTCTCATTTCCTATGCGTGAATAACCGACTGTTTATCCTTGGCCTGTTGGAGCAAAATCCCTTGGCTCTTTTATATCTCCAAGTTTTTAAAGGATTTGAACTGCACATCTTACTTCTCTGAGCCCACCTCAACATCAGACATTTCCAGGAGTGCCCTGAAAAATCTCTGTTTAAACCACCTCAGAGATTTGCGTCTTTCTCAAGAAGTAATTAAGCCAACTAATGTGCAGATCTTAATGGTCCAGACCTCCCCTGGCATCCAGCCATATTTAACTTTTTTCTTATCTAATTATGAAAAATTTGTTTTAACTAGGTTTCGTTTTAATTCTTTTGTCTCGTTACTTTCCCCACTGAGCAAAACTGGTCTCATGATTTGATTAAATGTCCATGTGATTGAATTTCACCTCAGTCCACATTACATGTAACTTTGTTCTGCCGATACTATGAGCAACCCCGCAAGCGCTGGATTATCCCCCTTGAAATTGAAATAACTCAGTAAATTATACTAAGGATGTCATCCTTATACTAGCAGGGGCCCAGAACAAAAAAGGATTTTAACTGGAAGGGCACCTCAAGATATATCCATCACGATAAACACCAGTACATCCCCTTTCAAGTTGGGAGGTGAGCAGACTCTTGCTTTAACACTGATACATTTGAGTAAAAAAGAGATGTCTTTATATACAATAAAACATCAAGAGGCAGCACTAAGTAAGGCCTATAAACACTAGGGGGTCATATGTGCTGACAACAGATTTAAGTGGTACGAGACTAATGAGGATAAAATGAACCCAACTAATAAATTGAAGGGAAAATAATGTCTTAACAATACGTGAGTCACTAAGGGAATTAACCAATAGTATAATATCTGAATACAACCCAAAGTCTCCAGTAATAGACCCTTAGAGATCTAGGACGAATGAGGCTATGACTCATAGTATCCTTTGGAAAACTACAACCCATCAATAAGGAAAAGAGAGTCCTGTTAAAACAAAATTAATGTACCCTACAATTCGGGGTGTGAGCTGGAGAATTAATGTCATATATGTGATATATAGAAAAATTGTAACAATAAGAACATATACGATGATTTTTGATAAAATGTATTTGCACTTGTTTTTAGGTAGCAAAAGTACGGAACAAAACTGTGGACAACCTAATTATCTTATTGTATTGAAAAAGGCGGTATCAAATTAATAATAACTGCCAAAACGCGTCGACGCTAAAGGGTGGCACAATTGAATACAAAGGCCAAGGAAAGGGTGCAAATATAAAGTAGAATATATTGTCCCAAGGCTCTCACCCCCACATGCATCAATCTAGGATTTTGCATTTCTTAAATAGCGAAAATTAAGGAATCGCTATTTAGGAAATGCAAAATGCTATGCATCAAGAAATCCTAAAAGTTTTTAGGATTTCTTAATTTTCGGAAATTGCGATTCCTTAATTGCGAAGTGCAATTAAGGAATGGCATTACATTGATTCCTATGGGCCTAGAGGCCCATAGGAATCAATGTAGTCAATTGGAAGGCAGTAGCAAATTGCGAGTGGCACTTAGAAAATTTCATGGGTGCAGGGGGGGGTCCAAAGGACCCCCCCTGCACCCCTGAAATGCAATTGAAAGTGCATGTTTCACACACACATGTCCTAAGGACATGTGTTTCTGTAACTGGACAGTTTAAAAAATGCATTTTCAAGCATTTTTAAACAATTTCGCAAATTACCACGAGGTTGAACCTCGTGGTAATTTGCACTTCCAATTTGAATAATCGCAATTTTTTTTTTAATGATGCATTGCTTTTAAGGAATTGCAAATTTGCAATTCCTTAAAAGCAATCGCATTTTTGGAATTCGGTAAAAATACCGAAATACTCAAAAATGCTTGATGCATCCCAAACACATATTTAGGAAGTGCAAACGGCCGAATTTACGGATTCGCACCGTTTGCACTTCCTAAATAGGTTGATGCATGTGCCCCAGAATATCAATGTGCAATTGAACCAGACAAGTTTTTAAGTCTCTCATATGTTGTTGTTGTCCAGATTGTGCAGGTCACAGTTGGTTTATAATGAATGTGGAATTATGAATTATTGTGGAGGTTTTTATATTGAACATTTGAGTTGTTAATATGTCTTTGTAATTGTAATATGCAATAGTGTGGTTCAGAATTTTCAGCATTTTATGTATGTATTTTATTAATTCTGTTTTTAACAAAATATGTATAATCTTTTTGATCATAAAAAAGCTCAAGGCTTTACAATAAATATATAAACTCGTTATAACCTATAATTTTTTTGATTTTAGAATTCTATATATGGTGATACTAATGTTTGCACTTATTGTATGGCATATGATATGATAACGGATCTAGGTTGATTACATTCAAGGGAAATCTTCTCTTTATTGGGCTACAAGAATGAAGAACTGTCTCTTGGCTGTTTCTTCCCCCTCCAGGATGCAGATCCATATTTTAGAAATAATATCACTTATTAGTAATACAGAAAGTATACTAATTTAATTTATGTATTAGCATAGTAGATATCTTTAATTTGAACAAACTTTCAGGAAACACTCAACACTTACTGAATCATTTCATCAGTGATCTCATTTGAGATGTCATCAGTGATATAATCAGTGATGTCACTGACCATGTCATGATTGATGTAATATGTGAGGTCACAAGCAGTGCATTGCGGGGGATACAAGGTATACTTTTCTCAGGTAACTATAACTGCTGAATTTCTATGGTTTTGTATGTGTGGAATCTGGGCCTAACTATAACATCCCTGTAACCTTTGTTTTTTCAGTGAATTTCTCAGGTTTTTAAATTCTATTTCCTAACTATAGCATCCTTGTAACTTTTGTTTTTTTAATTGACTTTCTAATTTTTATGGTATTTTCTACCTGTAATGTCCCTTAAACCTTTGGTTTTTAAAAGGGATTTTCTAAGTTTTTTTAAATTTCATTCCCTAATTTTAACATGCCTGTAACCTTTGTTTTTTCTTGTAATGTTCAAAGGTTCAAATTGAATAGGCAGTGGTATGCTAATAGGTTATATGGCGCCTTGGGAACAATTGCACATATATCAGTACAGGATAGTATTGAGTTACAGTGCTTTAAGATGAGGAGAATCACCAACCTCCCCCAAAGTTGTAGCCAAAGCAACATAAATATTCACAAAAATCCTCAGCACACGTCTGCAGAGTAATATTTATTTATTTGTTTATTTATTTATTTGAATTTTATATAGCGCATAGCTACCCTTGGGCATCCCAGCGCTTGTCCAGAATGGAAGCAAATGGCAGATAGGCAGATACAGCGGCATCAGATAGGGAAGAGATGGGTTTTCAAAAGTTTACGAAACCTAACAATACACGGCTCTGAACGCAAATTCAGAGGAAGCGCATTCCAGAGAGTGGCAGTATTAACAGAGAACCTTCTCCCACCCGTGCTTGCCCTTCTGACTCTTGGAATTTGCAACAAATACTGTTGATCAGAGTGCAAAGCTCTGTTAGACTTATAGGGCACAACTAAATTCCTCAGAATGGGAGGCCACTTATCCTGACGCGTTTTGTGCGCTATACAAAGTGACTTAAATGTAATCCTTTCCCGCACCGGGAGCCAATGCAGCGCCTTCAATGCGGGTTTGGCTGACTGCATCCTAGGCGAGCTCGTAAGAAGCCTTGCAGCCGAATTTTGAATTTGCTGAAGTTTATTTAGCGTTGCTTCAGGGGAGCCCAGGAAGATAGTGTTACAGTAATCTAACCTAGATACAATAAGCCCCTGAATAAGCAGCTTATTCGATGTCAACGGAATAAGGGGCAAAACTTTCCGAGCTGCACGGAGGAGCCCAAAGCAGACTCCTGCCGTTCGTTTTGCCTGGGTCCTTAAGGAGAGGTCCTGCTCTAACCAAACCCCAAGACTCTTAATCTCCTCTTTAGGACTGGGGAGGTCGCCTAGACAACTGGGCAAAACAGTCGCAGGGAGTGAGGGTCCTTTATGCCCTTGCAGCATTAGTTTGGTCTTTGGCCCGTTCAGTTTTAGAGCTGATTCACACATCCAGGTGTAGACTTTGGACATGCAAGAATGCAGCGCATCTGGATTTTCCGTCAGCTGGGATAGGGCCACCACCAGCTGAGTATCGTCAGCTATGCAAAAGGGGCCACCACATCCTCCAGGGGGTCCATATACACATTGAATAATGTGGCGCTTAGGGATGAGTCCTGTGGCACACCACACTGGAGGGGGATGGATGTCGACCGTTCACTGCCTTCCCAGACCTAGTACGACCGGTCGCTAAGAAATGACGTAAGCCATTTCAAAGCCGCACCTGTAACCCCCAACTCTGACAGCCGATGGATCAACACTTGATGGTTAACAGTGTCGAAAGCCGCACTGAGGTCCAGGAGGATCACTGTCACTGACCCTCCTGAATCCAAAATGCTCCTAGCTTCTTCCACGACTGCCAGCAGGGCGGTGTCAGTGTATTAAATACCAATGCAAGTATACATGTATTTCGTCGCACAAAGTGGGACATCGTCAGTGATGTCATCAGTAATATCACTGACCATGTCATGAGTGATTTAATATGTGGGGTAATCAGTAGTGAATTGCGGGGGCATGAGTTATAGTTAGCTCAATTAACTATAATAGCTGAATTTCTCTGGTTTTGTATGAGTGAAATGACCAAGTAACTATAATGTCCCTGAAACCTGTGGTGTTTACAGTGAATTTCTAAGGTTTTTTAAATGCTGATTTCTAACTATAACGTCCCTGAAACCGATGGTTTTTTCAGTGAATTTTAAAGTTTTTTTTAATGAATTTTTTTACCTATGCTTACATAGGTAGGACATGTGGAGAAAGAGGGAGAAATGTGCAGAAAGTAGCAAGAGAAATGCAGAAAGTGGCAACAGAGCCCAGAAAGATGAAGAAAGGTGCATAAAGTAGCAAGAGATGTGCAGAAAGAACCTACAGAGGGGCTGCAAGAGGCCTTTTTGCAAAGTCATCCTGTGCCTTGGGCACCCAGAAATTATTTGCTGTCAGGTACTGGTGGAATCTGACTCTGACTAACCCTGGGCTCTGCCTAACCAGAGCCAGTGAGACACTTAAAATATAGTAAAAACACCTACATACACTAGGGTACACTATAGATTGGAGTACCCCTGTGAATTGGCATGACCTCCCCTGTAAGGCGCTAGTACATAATAGGGCAGGGGGATTAAAACTACCTCTAAGTCTCTAGCATACAATAGGGCATGGCAGTTTAGAGGCCAGCAGCCCTTTTCTGCAGTTGCATTTGTGCACTGCTGAGTCTGAGGTCAGTTTAAAAATACCCTGTGTGTGCAGAAAGAGGCAAGAGAGTTGCAGAAAGAAGCAAGAGAGGAGTTGAAAGAAGCAATAGAAGTGCATAGAGAAGCAATAGAGGTGCAGAAAGATGCAAGAATGGTGCATAATGAGGCAAGAGATGCACAGAAAGAAGCAAAAGAGGCACAGAAAGAGGCAAGAGGGGTGCAGAAAGAGGCAAGAGAGATGCAGACAGAGACAACAGAGATGCACAAAGAGGGAAGAAGGGTGCAGAAAGAGGCAAGAGGGGTGCAGAAAGAATCAAGAGAGGTGCAGAAAGAAGCAAGAGAAGTGTAAATAAAGCAACAGGAGTACAGAAAGAGGCAAGAGAAGTACATAAAGAAGTAAGAGGGGTGAAGTAAGAGGCAACAGAGGAGAAGAAGGAGGCAAGAAAACTGCAGAAAGAGGAAATAGTATTGCAAAAATGGGCAAAAGAGGTGAAGAACGAGGGATCAGGGGTGGAAACAGATGCAAGAGAAGCGCAGAAAGAGGGCAGAGGGGTGCAGAAATGTGCAAGAGAGGTGCAGAAAGAAGCAATAGCAGGGCAGAAAGAACCAACAGAGGTGCAGGAAGAGCCAAGAGGGGTGCAGAAATAGGAGAGAGAATTGCAGAAAGAAGAAAAAGAGGTGCAGAAAGAGGCAAGAGAGGTACAGAAAGAGCCAAGACACGTGCAGGAAAAGGGAAGAAGGGTATAGAAAGAAGCAAGGGAAGTGTAGAAAGAGGCAAGTGGGGTGCAGAAGGAACAATATAACTGTAGAAAGAATCAGGAGAGTTCTAGAAACAGGCAAAAGGGTGTAAAAAGAGGGAACAGGTGTGCAGACAGAGGGAAGAGATGTACAGAAAGGAAGAAGAGAGGTAAGGAAAGAGGCAAGAGGCATGCAGAAATTTGCAACAGAGCAGCAGAAACAAGCAAGAGCTGTAACAGGGATTCTGCTCATACACAGAACTGTGCATAGAGACTTGGAACCTCAGTGAATTAGGGTGTACCAAAACTCACCTTAGTAGCCAAAATCCCCTACCAGACTAGCAATCAGTGTCTCATTGGCTCTTCCATAACCCCAATGATTAGACAACCCAGAACATGGAACTTAGAATACCTCAGGCAATGTGGAACACGTGAACACTTTCATTATACTCTCATACCAGTCCATAACAGGGAGTAAAAAAAGACACAAGCAAGTTTGAAATATTTATTTCTAATGCTGTGTTCTCATGCACAGTATCTTACCTAATACAAGCAAACATATTATAAGCAACAAGATTATCAGCATAGTTTCTATTACATAAAATACAAATGGAGAAAGCATGTTACAATGCTAAATGGAAACAGGTTAGAATACACCTAAATCTCACCCTCCCTTGCTAGTATGTTATTTTATATTTACAGAAGGTCTCCTGGGATTACAAGGGCGTCCCCATACCTCTGGTCCTAGCAGAAATGAATCACATCAGTTTCTGCACCAGCTCTCTGCATGCAAATGTTCTCCAAGTGTGTGTGATCATGCCTACGCAGTGCATTATGAAATGCGCCAAAATCAGAGGTGACCACAGCTGCATATATGGTATGTCTAGAACTTGCTCTGATCAGTCCGACCAACAACCACTGCGTGGAAATAACCTTAAAGGACTCAGCACTCACTGTTAAGACAAAGCTTACTAAGCAAGGCTGCTAATATAGAAAAACATATTATTCTTGTGTGAAGCAAACACTCTGCTAAACTATAAACATTTATTATAATGTTTGCTGTGTGCAAAGGCAGCAGAAAGGAAAAATGGCGTTTAAACTTTTAATAAGCTTCCCCATGACAGAGCAGCAGAGAAAGAATAAACAGAGGCGCAGACAGAGGCAAGAGGGGTAAATTAAGAGGCAAGAGCAGTGCAGAAAGAACCAAATGATGTGTAGAAAGAGGCAAAATAGGTGCAGAAAGAGGCAAGAGATGTGCAGAAAGAGGCAAAAGGGGTACAGAAAGAGGGAACAAGTGTGCCGACAGAGGCTTGACAGGTGCAGAAAGAGGGAAGAGGGGTAGAGAAAGAGGCAAGAGGGTTGCAGAAATTTGCATCAGAGATACAGAAAGAAGCAAGAATAGTGCAGAATGAACCAACAGAGGTGCAGAAAGAGTAAAGAGGGGTACAGAAAGAGGCAACAAGAGTGCAGAAAAAAGCAAAAGAAGTGCAGAAAGAGGCAGGAAAGGTGCAGAAAGAGACAAGAGGGGTGCATAAAGAGGCAAGAGGGATACAGAAAGAGGCAAGAGAGGTGCTGAAAGAGGCAATAGAGGTGCAGAAACAGGCTCGGAAGGTACAGAAACAGGTACGGGGTGCAGAAAGAGGTTAGAAATATATAGAACTATGTGAGAGGTGCAGAAAGAAGCAAGAACAGGGCGTAAAGAAGCAATAGAGGTACAAAAAGAAGCAAGAGAGGTGAAAAATAGGGAAGAGGGGTGCAGAAAGAGGCAAGAGCAGTGCAGAAAAAAACAAAAGAGGTGCAAAAAGAGGCAAGAGGTAGGAGAAGTGCACAAAGAGGCAGGAGAGGTACACAAAGAGGCAAGAGAGGTGCAGAAAGAAACCTTAGAAGTGCAGAAATAAGCTTCAGAGGTGCTAAAAGAGGTGCGAAGGGTGCCGAAAGAGGCAAGAGAAGTACAGAAAGAAGCCACAGAGGTACAGAAAGAGGGAAGAGAGGTACAGAAACGGGCAAAAAAGATGCTGGAAGAGGGGTGCAGAAAGAGGCAAGAGGGGAGCAGAAAGAAGCAAGTGAGGTACGGAAATAGGCAACAGAGGTGCAGATAGACACAAGATAGGTGCAGAAACAAGCAAGAAAAATACAGAAAGAAGCAACAGACGTGTAAAAGAGGCAAGTGAGGTGCAGAAAGAGGCAAGAGCAGTGCAGAAAAGCTCAAGAGAACTGCAGAAAGTGATCAGAAGGATGCAAAAAAGGGAAGAAGGGTGCAGAAAGAAGCAAGAGAAGTGCAGAAAGAAGCAAGAGAGGTGTAGAAAGAGGGAAGACGAGTGCAGAAAGAGACAACAGTGGTACAGAAAGAAACAAGAGAGGTGCAAACAGAGGCAAAAGAAATGCAGAAAAAAGCAACAGAGGTGCAGAAGGAGGTAAGAGAACTGCAGAAAGAGGTAAGAAAGTAGCAGAAACAGGCAAAAGAGGTGCAGAAAAAGGGAAAGGGAACAAGGGTACAGACAGAGGCAAGAGACTTGCTGAAGGTAGTAAGAGGGGTTCCGAAAGAGGTAAGAGGGGTACAGAAATTAAAAGAGAGGTGCAGAAAGAAGCAAGAGCAGTGAAAGAAAACCAACAGAAGTGTACGAAGAAGTAAGAGGGGTACAGAAAGAGGCAAGAAAAGTACAGAAAGAAGGACCCATAGGTGCACAAAGAGGCAAGAGGTGTCCAAAAAGAGGGAAAGATGTGTAGAAAGAGGCAAGAGAGTTACATAAAGAGGGAAGAAGGGTACAGAAAGAGGCAAGAGGGGTGCCGAAAAAAGCAACAGAGGTGCATAAAGAAGCAAGATAAATACAGAAAGCAGCAACAGAGCTCCAGAAAGAGGCAAGAGGGTTACAGAAAAAGGCAACAGAAGTGCTGAAAGAAGCAACAGGGGTGCATAAAGAGGTAAGCGAGGTGTAGAAACATGCAGGAGAGGTGCAGAAAGAGGGAACAGGGGTACAGAAAGATGCAAAAGAGGTGCCGATAAAGGGAAGTAGGGTGCAGAAAGAGGCAAGAGGGGTATAGAAAGAAGCAAGTGAGGTGCAGAAAGAGGCAAGAGAGGTACAAAAAGAGGCAATACAGGTGCAGGAAGTGGAAGAGATGAGCAGAAAGAGACACAAGAAGTACAGAAAATAAGGAAAGGTACAAAAGAAGCAACAGAAATACTGAAAGAGGCAAGAGAGGCACAGAATGAAGCAAGAGTGCTTTGCACTAGGCCTGGACAGTGAACTTTGCTCCGTTCGCAGAGTTTGCTGAGTTTTCTGCACTCCGCACTCCACAGAGTTTGCGGAGTGCAGAAAACTCCACTTCGCGATGTGCAGCAGAGTTTTTTCCTTAAGTTTACGATCATGAACAGTAAGTTCGCGAGCACGAGCTGCTACTCTGGGAGAATTTCTACCCGAGCAGCAGAAATACCAGCACAAACTGCAGTGAGCATTGCACCCCGCCACTCACCGAACTAGTTTGCATTAGTAACAATTTAATAACCTCATTTAGCAATAAGTAACAGGTGACCATTCTTGGTTTGCAAAGAGCCTTCCACCACACTGTAACACTTGTTACTGCATTTCTGGTAACATTTTAGCCTTTTCAGCTAAAAACAAGTTTTTTTTCCTTTAAATCTGAAGATCATGCAGTAGATGATGGATTATGTGGCAAATGCGTAAAATTTATATTTGTGCAAAAGACGTGGCAGCCAAGCAGTCGCATAATTACAGTGGCTCTGCTCATACCTCTGACTAGTTCCAGAAGTGCTCCTCTGTGGTTCCTTCTTTTTTTTGTCTCATTGACTTTATAGTTTAGATTCTATGGAAATGAGGAAGACTAAATCTGAGGTTACTACTCTACAACTATTTTAAAATAACCCACACAACTCCATTTTGTGTTGCCATGCTCTCGGTAACTTGGTGAAGAACTGTTTTCCACGTCCCCGTTGAAACTTGCACAACCCTCCTCGCTCCTTGTGGTTGAGCCAATTCCAAGAAGCTGCCTGTGTGCCTCACCCCCCCAGTTGTGTCAAAGACTCATCTACATCCTGTCCATCATTGGTAACTCAGCCTGTCACAACTCCTGTGCCCCGTGATCATGCCATCTGGCCAAGGAAGCACGAGGCTGTGCCCCGTGACCACATCATCCGATCAAGGAAGCACGAGGCTACACCCTGTGACCACACCATTGAGCAAGGGAGCACGAGGCTGTGGACATTGTGCAATAAGAGACAGATGTCCGCTGGCCACGATTGCACCACAAGACTGACGAAGAACTTGTCAAATGAGGAACTAATAAAAATGTTGAACTGTGTATTGTGTAAATGGGCGTGGCTAGCGGTATAAGTATGTGTGTGCTGCAGATTGAAGCAGCAGTTTCAGTAGAATTGTCTTTGTACCATTCTGGGACCCTGTCCTTAGCTCGAGCTAATAAATAACTTGCTTCGCTCAACGGCTGGTTGTCTTGGTCTCTTTGGTAATGTATGACTTGAACAAGGAGAACCCGTAGATTCTAAGGTGTCCCCTGCACTACTGGCTTTGACTCTCCTAGTGGGGGAGAGGTCTCCAAAAAGCCGGTTCTACAATTTGGCGCCCAACATGGGGCGTCTTCGGTGGTGGGGCGTCTTCGGTGGTCGTCATCAAGCCTGGTGGTCGTGAGGGGTCCGTGATCAAATTCTAAGGGAGGCGCTCCACTACATTGGCTAAAATGATCTGTCTTTGTGGGCCCGAGGTCTCCGATTGCATGATTCATCCTTCCATCCTTCCAGTGGGCTACCCAACTGAGGCCCCGACTGATGCCCCAGTTCTGGTTCCTAATCTTTGGAGATCGAGACCTTTGTGACAGTCGCCATGTGACGGAAGATTAACGGTCAGGTAAGAGTGGGAGTGGCCCACTTCTTTGGTGAATTGTATTTTGGCATTGGTATTTGATTCGACTTTTGCAAAAGCCGAAGCCAAGGGGTAAGTACAGTTGTATACTGTAAATATTAGATTTTGCCCTTTGTTGTTTGGAACCAGGATACACATCTAGAGATGCCTGGATTTAGAAAATTCCAGAAATGGTGTTGTTGTTATTGTACACAGGACTCCGCATTGGAGGAATCTTGTCCTATTCATCCTTTAGGGACCCCTAATCATGAAGTGTTGGCCCGATTATGTTTTCTTCACTTTGGCACAGGTATACGAAAGGTAGTGCTAAATTACAATGGCCAATGTACGGTAGTTTTGAACCTACTGTATTAGATAATTTAGAGGAAAAGTTTTTCAAAGAAAAGCTAAACCTGCGATGTTTGATTCCTTTCGGGTTTGGAGGAGTCCAAACAGAAAGAAATCAAACTCAGAAAGAACGAAGCTAAAGTAATGCATATGAGTGTGATTCAGAAAGCCCAGAGTCATGATAATCAGAGAATTGAAGAGGGTATAGTAATACATGATAGATTAAATAGAATGCAGATAGATGGATGTTACTTTACAAAGAAGGTCCCCGAAAAAGCCCGGGACAAGGAGGATGACCCTCACATGTCCTCCATGCTGAACACCCCTCAACCCTATACTCCTGCCATGTACCCAACCCTTTATCCCGCCCAATTGACCCCCGCTACTGCTCCAGTTGCTGCCCCTGCCCATGCCCTGATTTGTCCAATTCCTCAGCCATTTGTTCACAAAACCCGACTGTTCAGGCCACTGTACCAATGCAATTCCACCCTTCTTTTCCTCTTGTTGCACCTTCCACTGGTTCCGTACCTGTCCAACCTAATATGCCTTTAACTCCCATTGCAACCAACCCATTTCTTGTTGACAGTCATCCAACACCTTCCCCCAGTGCAGGATTATTAGCGAATGCATTGTCAGTGGTCCGTGATTATATCCCTTATGCAACTCCACATAGACCACCCACTCCCAGACGACACACCTTGTGCAGACTGATAGGTAGTACACAGGAACAACTCGCTATGAGTCAACAAGCTCTTGTGTGGATGGAAAATAACACTATGTACACCGCTCAGGATATATGGATGACAATGGATCAGTGGACACGCATTCAACATATTGACATTTTTTGTGAAATGTGTGCCATACTGATCCAAATGTGGGAGGATTTTGTAGAATCAGGTCCACCCCCAGGTCTGTCTGACCTTCGCCATAAGGTTGAAAAAGGGGACATTCAAGGGCCCAGCACTATTATGCGATCTAATCACGTTAGTAGCATACAGAGACTCCTTATCTGGTGTTTCGTTAAATAAGGGTTTCCCAATGAGGGAGGTACAGCCTGTTTGGAGAGACCGCATTGCTGGAGCAGATGGCAACCCTGAAATACCGACAGGTTTTAGGCAGATGTGGGTCCATGTCCCTTGGAAAAAGTCTGACGTCCTCCAACTTGAAAACCAATTACCTGACCCACGTAAAAATCCAGCAGGTTATTATAAGGAATTGACTCAGACACTTCAATCTTGCATAATGACTTTAGCAGATATAGACATGTTAATGGGACAAGTTGTACTGACTGAAGTATGGTCCAAAATATGCCATAATGATCAGACAGAATTTGGACATACATGGAAGGAATTTGAGGAAGCTGACAGAGCTCGAACTGGTGATGAGAAACCCGATCCCATGATCTTAGCCCTTCCAGGCCCAGATACTAACTGCCATCAAAAAGATGTTGACACCTCACCGTATCAATTGGGACAGATTAGCTGCTTGCAAACAGAAGAAAGATGAATGTGTCTCTGACTTTTTCACACGATTCGAAAGCACATTCACCAACTATAGTGGACAGGACATGACCTTAGAAGGGGGACAGCGACTGTTTGTGGATAAATTTGTGTCCAATCTGTTACCAGAGCTTTGAACTAAACTAAAAATGTCAGAAAGTGCATGGCCCATCTCCACCCCATCTGGTATTTTGACAATGACCCAGTACTATGAGAATAGAGAGAATGAAGAGCGAGATAGAACGGATAAAAAGACTAAAGACTTAAAGACAAAGGTGTTACTCCAACAAGCAAACCCGACCCAGACCCAAAATAGAGGTGCGCTTAAGTTTCAACAAATAGCTCAGAGACCTGCCCCTGTGACTCCTCGCCCACCGCTGGGAACCAACCAGTGCGCTTATTGTCGCCAGGAGGGTCATTGGCGCGATGAGTGTCCATTGTTGGCCCAGAACAACTCTGCCCCCACTGATCGCTTCACAGGACAACATCCCCAGAGAGGATGAGGGCGAGGCGGTCCTAGAACACAGTTACAAGACAGGCGCCCCCTTATGCAAAAGAATAGATTTGACACCGCTAATTATGAGGACCGCAATTATTTTACTGAGGATTATGAGTCGGAAGAAGGGACGGGGTTCATGTCCCACTAGGATTGCCATGGTAAAGAGAAGGGACCCGTGCCTATTCCTGTTGACCAAAAGGGACCGTATGTTCATGTTACAACACTGGGCTCCATGGAAAAATTCTTAGTCGACACTGGTGCAACAAAAAGTTTTATTGCTAGGTCCAAAGTCCCTGGGGCCCCCTTGTCCAGCGCGAATAACATTTCTGTAGGGTTTTCTGGCACCCCAGTATCTAGCCCCATTTCACAACCACTGGAACTAACAATAGGACCCTACACGATTGATTCCCCTTTGGATTTGACTTCCACATGTGGCGAAAATGTGTTGGGTTTAGATCTACTGAAAAGATGACATGCACCACTATACTGTTCTCCTGATGGGGTTTACATCACCATGGGTCCCCCTACCACACACCCAGTATATTTGGACTCCCCAGATCCCATTCCCCAGGAACTTCAGACTGTCCCTCCTGCTCTTTGGGCCCAAGGTGATACTGATGTCGGCCTTTTGTCCATACCCCCTTTTTCTGTTACCCTGAAGGAAAATGCTCGCCCTCCCCGACTTCCCCAATACAAAATACCCAAAGAAGGGGAAAGGGCATTAATCCAAATAATTTCTGAACTTGTTGACAAGGGTGTGGTTGAAGAGATGAGAGGAAATGTGTGCAATAGCCCATTTTTGCTTTTCCGAAAACGCACCGATCCTTCTAAGCCCCCTGTTTATCATTTTGTCATTGATTTACGCGAGATAAACAAAATAATAGTACCCCAGTTTCCTGTGGTCACAGATATCACCACCCTACTTACTATGGTTCACCCGAATGCATGCTTTATCTCTGTCATTGACTTAAAAAATGCCTTCTTTAGTATACCCGTTGAAGAACAGAGTAGGGATCTTTTTGGATTCTCATTGGCAGGACGGAGTTTCCGATTCTGCTGAGCTCCACAAGGATATACAGAGAGCCCCTCAATTTACAGTCAGGCCCTCAAGGGCCAACTTGATTCCCTAACTCTACTCCAAGGTACCGCACCACTCCAGTTCGTAGATGATTTGGTTATAGCGGCAGATACCGAGGCGTTATGTAAAGAAGAAACAATGAAAATGCTTCTGCATCTGGCACAGTTCAATCAAAAAGTTTCCCCCTCCAAACTCCAATATTGTCAACATGAGGTGACCTACTTAGTAAGTATGGGTGTAAAATCCGTTCCGCTCGTGGAATTTGCGGATTTTCGGTAAATTCGCGATCCGCGAATTCTCGCGAATTTGCCGAAAATTCGCAAATTCACATGCAACAGATTTTTTTGCCTGGTCGCACTTGACAAATACAATATTGCGGCGCGCGGCGTTCACTTACTGTCATTCAGCGTTTGAAGAGTTGTTTTTCTCCATGTTTGTGTGTGCTGCGCCATTTTGGATCGTGCTGCGGGATCCCGCGGGAGTTTGTCGATCGCGATTACATCATCGCGGCTTGCCACCTTGCACAGCGAGAGTTTGTCAACGCGAGTACGTATTAAAGGCCCGTGATCACGCATCGCGGGGGTAAACAATTGCAAACACGTAGATGCGGCTGGCAGCAACAATCTTGCGTTTGCGAAATTGCTAAATTTGCAATTCTGCACAAGAAATTCACCAGCAGGCAGCATAAACCTTCTGAAAATGATTATTTTTATCAGAATAACTTCTCAGGTTGACATTTACCTGCACTTTTTTTTGCAAGGAGTCCATTTTGGGGGGTGGGAGGAAGGAAGTGCCCCACAGTCTCCAACTTCCTGTTCCTGTCCAGCTGGCTCCTCCCAGTGCTTTGTTCATGTCCTGATTCAGAAAAGGGGGTGGTGATGAACAGAGTGTCTGAATTAAGCAGACCACTCTTACCCAGTCCAAAGATCAGGGCTTGATCCATCACTGTTTTTTAGCTCACTGCACCATCCCAGCTCAGAACCTGGCTACATGCAAATTAGTCTGTCCCTGGCCCAGTGCATCATGGGAACAGGGCAGACCAAACTACCAAGCCAATTCTTCACTGGAAAGGAGACAAGCTTCCGGGGACCGGTTTCTGGCATTTCAGCCGTCGTCGGCCCGGCTTGCTTGAATCCTGATGGTGCAGTGAGCAAGGGACTCGTGTCTGAGTATACCCTGCTACACCTATAGTGGCCAAAAACGATTCAGAAAAGGGGGTGGTGATGATTAGAGTGTCTGAATTAAGCAGACCACTCTTACCCAGTCTAAAGATCAGGGCTTGATCCATCACCGTTTTTTAGCTCACTGCACCATCCCAGCTCAGAACCTGGCTACATGCAAATTAGTCTGTCCCTGGCCCAGTGCATCATGGGAACAGGGCAGACCAAACTACCAAGCCAATTCTTCACTGGAAAGGAGACAAGCTTCTGGGACCGGTTTCTGGCATTTCAGCCGTCGTCGGCCCGGCTTGCTTGAATCCTGATGGTGCAGTGAGCAAGGGACTCATGTCTGAGTATACCCTGCCAGACCTATAGTGGCCAAAAACGATTCAGAAAAGGGGGTGGTGATTAACAGAGTGTCTGAATTAAGCAGACCACTCTTACCCAGTCCAAAGATCAGGGCTTGATCCATCACCGTTTTTTAGCTCACTGCACCATCCCAGCTCGGAACCTGGCTACATGCAAATTAGTCTGTCCCTGGCCCAGTGCATCATGGGAACAGGGCAGACCAAACTACCAAGCCAATTCTTCACTGGAAAGGAGACAAGCTTCCGGGGACCGGTTTCTGGCATTTCAGCCGTCGTCGGCCCGGCTTGCTTGAATCCTGATGGTGCAGTGAGCAAGGGACTCATGTCTGAGTATACCCTGCCATACCTATAGTGGCCAAAAACGATTCAGAAAAGGGGGTGGTGATGAACAGAGTGTCTGAATTAGGCAGACCACCCTTACCCAGTCCAAAGATCAGGGCTTGATCCATCACCGTTTTTTAGCTCACTGCACCATCCCAGCTCAGAACCTGGCTACATGCAAATTAGTCTGTCCCTGGCCCAGTGCATCATGGGAACAGGGCAGACCAAACTACCAAGCCAATTCTTCACTGGAAAGGAGACAAACTTCCGGGGACCGGTTTCTGGCATTTCAGCCGTCGTCTGCCCGGCTTGCTTGAATCCTGATGGTGCAGTGAGCAAGGGACTCATGTCTGAGTATACCCTGCCACACCTATAGTGGCAAAAAACGATTCAGAAAAGGGGGTGGTGATGAACAGAGTGTCTGAATTAAGCAGACCACTTTTACCCAGTCCAAAGATCAGGGCTTGATCCATCACCGTTTTTTAGCTCACTGCACCATCCCAGCTCAGAACCTGGCTGCAAACAAATTAGTATGTCCCTGGCCCAGTGCATCATGGGAACAGGGCAGACCAAACTACCAAGCCAATTCTTCACTGGAAAGGAGACAAGCTTCCGGGGACCGGTTTCTGGCATTTCAGCCATCGTCGGCCCGGCTTGCTTGAATCCTGATGGTGCAGTGAGCAAGGGACTCATTTCTGAGTATACCCTGCCACACCTATAGTGGCCAAAAACGATTCAGAAAAGGGGGTGGTGATGAACCCTGGTCACTTTGATTTAAATCTTGACCTGGAAGGATTACTTTTTGTGGATGCTGCTGGATATTTGGATTTGAGGCCTTTTTGACTTTCTGTGGATCACTTTTGGAAAAGAAATTTCACAAGTAAGTTTGTTTGGGGCATTACAGTTACTGCAACTACAATTTTGGAACTTTTTCAGAACATTAAATAAAATATACTGTGTGTATCCACAGTATCCAGTAGGAACAGGGTTAGTTATGGGTGCATGATGCAACTGTTTTGTTGAATTTCAACATGATTTAGGGCATGGATGGTATTGGATTGTGGTGATTTTTGTGTGGTTTTCGATTTTTTGGCTGTTGTTGGGGCCTTTTGCCCAGGGTACTCAGTGGTGCATGGACTGAGTCTTTCTGTGGGGTCTCTTTAATGTAAACATCATGGAGGGCATGGATGGCAATGGATTGTGGTGATTTTTGTTTGTTTTTTGATTTTTTTGGCTGTTGTTGGGGCCTTTTGCCCAGGGGTACTCTGTGGTGCATGGACTGAGCCTTTCTGTGGGGTCTCTTTAATGTAAACATCATGGAGGGCATGGATGGCATTGGATTGTGGTGATTTTTGTATGTTTTTCGTTTTTATTGGGTGTTGATGGGGCATGGCCATGTGGGTGGGGGCCATTTTGAGGACTGGTATAGGCAGGGCCTGGCCATGTGGTGGGGGTCCGGGGGCCATTTTGAAGCCAGGCAGTGTGCTTTGTTGTGCCATAGGCCTGCACCCAGTCTGCCATGCTTTCATCCATTATGCCCAGGGGTACTCAGTGGTGCATGGGCCGAGTCTTTCTGTGGGGTGTCTTGAATTTCAACATGATTGAGGGCATGGATGGCATTGGATTGTTGTGTTTTTGTGTGTGTTTTTCAATTTTTTGGGGTGGTGTTGGGGCCTGTCCATGTGGGTGGGGGCCATTTGGAGGCCTGGTCCTGGCAGGGCCTGGGCATGTGGGTGGGGGTCTAGGGGCCATTTTGAAGCCATTGTGAAGCTTTGTTGTGCCATAGGCCTGCACCCAGTCTGCCATGCTTTCATCCATTATGCCCAGGGGTACTCTGTCAGTGGTGCATTGTATTGGACTTTTCATTTTGGGGGTGGGTATAATAAAAATGCTTACTTGCAAATTATTAATTGAAGCGCTACATATGCACTATTTATTTAACTGATGTTCCTCTGGCTTCGTTTGCTTTTAGGTGCAGAAAGACGAATCATCAGCCTCATCGTTCCTCATCAGTGCCAGAAACATGTCCTACTGCGGTGTGTGCAGCACAACGTCACGTGTGGCCACAGACAACTCTGCAACTTGTTCAACTGCGGCCTGCTGTTCTGACATCTGAAGAAGATGGCCCCAAAAAAAGTTGCCCGTAGCTCCTCTAGCAAGAAAGTTGCCAGTAATGAGCAGAAGAAGCAAGTAGCGCCACTTACCAAGGAGACTGGTGTGCCGATTGCCGAATTTTTTTGGGAAAAAAAAGTACGCCTGTAGCAGCAGCGGGGTCTGCTGGGGACCAAGCTGGGAGCAGCACCTCTGCTCCATTGGGCTCCGTGCCACCACCACCACGCCAACTTAGGTCCAAGCCCTTGAGTGCTGCAGAGGCAGCCAGTATAGTTGTTCAATCACCATCGACCAGTGATGTTGGCTCATCGCAAGGAAGTAGCAGCATCCCTCAATCAACACAGGTTGTTGTAACTCATCTGACGAGTGTTCAACAACCACAGCTGCAACAACAACCACATGTGCAAGTACAAGCCCAAGGACATGTGGAAGGAGAGGCGTCGCAAGGAGAGGCGCAAGCAGAGGTGCATGGAGCGGCACAAGTGCCCACAATAGTTGTTCCTCCCGAAGTAGGGCACATCAGGAAATCGACATTCAAGCCGAGGTATCATTTGAGGAAGCCACTCCTCCTGATGATTCCTTGTCTTCCAGATCCCCAGCAAGGAAAAGATCAAGGATGGTGTCTACATCTTCTTCAAGCCGCCTTCCTTCTGATGATATGGATGAAAATTGGGAACCACCAGTGCCGTCTGAGAGTGAAGCACACCATGATCTGACAAAGGTAGCTAAGCGTAAAAGGAAGGTCCCCGAAAGTCTCATAGTTATGGAGTGTGATGATGATGCTGAACAAGAAGTGGCGTATACTCCTGCTGATGAAGACTCTCACAACGACGACGCAGTCATCATAGACGTTACTCCAGCCTCAGAGGGCATGCAGCAAACAGACATTTTTACCCTATCCCGAAATGCTGCTGAGCATGATGTTGGCGACGTGTAAATGGGACCACCACCAATGCAGTTAACTAGTACACCACCACCTACAGCTTCCATATTTTCTCGCCAGAAGGGACCTCCATCCACCCCGACCTCCATTTCCTCAATTAGTGGTGCTGTAAGTGCACAATGTAGTAAATTTCGGCAAGACACATCCTCCACTTCTTCTGGCATTAGCATTCCCAGTATCGCCTCCTCCGCCCCCCACAGACATTTGAAGTCCGCAATTTGGGACTTCTTTAGTGTTAGCCCAACAAGGGAAAACATAGCCATTTGTACCATTTGTAAGGTTCGAGTTAGTCGTGGTAAGCTTGGTACCAACTATGGTACCGGAGCCCAGAGAGGTCATCTCTGGGCACACTGTCAAATGGCATGCACACCTAAGGGAGATCAAGGCAGCCCGAATTGCAAGTGAACAAATTGTATCCGTTGATGTTTCATCTGGTGATGATGAGGAGGAAGAAGCGTCAAACATTTCTTCAGTTACACCCAGTACCCCTGTCAGCAGCACACCCCCTGCAAGATATATGAGCCACACTAAGAGTGTGGGAGAGAGTGAGACACCAATGCGAAAAAGTTCATCATCACCAAGCGGAACTGGGTCGAAGAAGTCATCATCATCCCGTAAAATGGTCCAGCCCACCATTAGAAGCATGTTGTTTTCAGATGCGCCATTTGAACGCAACTACCCAATGGCGCGTCTGTATAACACTAAGCTGGCTAAAATGCAATCGCTGGACCTTCTCCCTTTTTCTTTTGTGGAAGGGGTGGGTTTTCTTGAAATGGTGGAAACGCTCTGCCCTAAATGGAAGATTTCTAATAAGTTCTATTTTGCCAGAGTTGCGGTTTCAGCACTACATGAAGATGTGCTGGAGGTGATTGGGGCAGCTTTGCAGAAGAGTGCTGTTCATACTATATATCTGACAACAGACATGTGGACCAGTTGCCAAGCCCATGATTACATGTGCATCACTGCACACTGGGTCTCTTTTTCAGGGGTTAAAGCAAAGCTAAACGCAGGTGTTGACACGGACAAAGTTTATAAAGCTGCTCGGAAACATGCAACACTAGCCATGTTTGCCATGGAGAAAAATCATACAGGAGAAAACATGTTGCATGAGTTTAACACAAAGGTCTTTCAATGGCTGTCCCCTAGAAAACGCAAGATTGGTTATGTTTCCACGGATAATAGTGCCAATGTATTTAAGGCTATGGATAAGGGTAACTATTTCAGAGTGCCTTGTTTGGCGCACTGTATAAACCTGGTTGTTAAAAAATTCTTGAGTGAAGAAAGTCCAGTCTACGAGTTACTGACCACCTGCCGAAGAATGTGCACACATTTCAACCATTCTTTTAAGGACCGGAAGCAGCTGAGGTGCCTGCAACATGAACGTAAATTGCCAGTGAAAGCACTCATCCAGTAGGTGGTAACATGTTGGAACTCAACCTTCTACGTGCTTGAGCGTCTGTATGAGCAGTATGCGGTAGTCGATCAGTATTTCTTTAAACTGGGTACACCTATGATAGACCTGAGGATACAGGTGGAGCAATGGGAGCTAGTTAAAAGCCTGACAGACATGCTTCATCCTTTTGAGGTCTTCACGCGTGCAGTCAGCAGGGAGGACTGTAATTTGGGAAAAGCTATCCCATTGTTGCGCATGCGAGAGCACCAACTGAGGGCGGTGTCTTCTACGTTTCAAAAAGATGGAAAGCAAGAAGCATTTGAGTTGGCGGAGAAGTTATTACAGCGCCTACTTCGCGATGAACGTCTTGAAAAGATCCACACAGAACAGCATTACATTTCTGCTACTATTCTGGATCCACGGTACAAAAAGGCAGTGGCAGGCAAAGTATTCTTTCCTTTTGATGACGCAGATGTTACAAAGTACAAACATTGGCTAGCTGTGTCAGCCACTCGGTTTGAAAGAGAACGGCAGGAAATTGAAGGAAAAGGCAGTACATCAGCATCAGCAGGCCATCCGGAGTAAAAAAAATCCACTTCTGCATCTGTGGCTGTGGCAGAAGTGAGTGATTTTCCCTCTCAGCCGTTAACGACACCAGCAACCGTACCATCTGCACCAGACACAACAGTAATATTGTGTGAAGAAGAGGATTGGCTAACTCAGCTTGGGTTTGCTTCTCAAAAGGTCCCAGAAAAAAGTGAGCAAAGTGGAGGAACCCTGGAGAACCTTGAGTCGATGCTGCAGGCCTATCTGAATGACTCAACAGAGGTCTATGTTCATCATGACCCATTGGCATATTGGCATGGGAAAAGAGATGTGTGGCCAGAGATCACCAACCTGGCTATAAATTACTTGTCTTGCCAACTCGCAAGCGTGTCTTCTGAACGTGTTTTCGGTGCTGCTGGTGGCATTGTAATTTCCAAAAGGACCCGCCTCTCGCCCAAAAATGTGGAGAGGTTAACAATGATCAAGATGAATCAGCACTTCATACCATCAGATTACAAAATACGAGAATGCACGCAGGAAGAAGGCAAGGAGGACAGCAACTTAGATGAGGGAAGTTCTTCTCTGTTAACTGACCTACTCCCGTCTGAATTCGCAGAGTTTGAGGACAATCTCTACTTCCCTGACACCGAGCCCTGAAAATTAGTCAATAAATCACTAACTCTCTTTTTCGTGCTTATTCACTTTTATTCCTGTGTGTCTGTCTTTCTTTGTTTTGCAAAATCTATATAAAAAAACTTTAATCACCTAATCACAAAAACAAGCCCATCAGCAGAACTGTCTTATTGATTTGAAGGTACCGCAGTCTGCATTCCTCAGGTTCACAAGTTCACAAGAACATGCTCCTCTATCCTCCTCCTCCAGACTCCTATTTCCCTCAAAGCAGATGGCTGGATTACCCCCAATGAAGAAAGACTCTGCACTTGTGGGGGTGTTCTACTTCTTTGCGGGTGAGTTGACGGGTCTAGGCCATTACTGTGAAGGTCTAATACCGGAAAAAAGTGTTTGGAGAAAATCGGAGCAGAAAAAGTTTTTGCGCTTTTGATCACTTGCCTGTCTTTGGGGTGCTGTTTGGGGGCTTTTACGTTGTTGGGGTGGGTTTTGGGGTCTGGGAGCACTACTGCCACAGTCTAATGTTGATTGCGTTTGTTTTTCAGGAAATCCATGGTGGAAAAGGGGAGTTAGGGCCTAGCTGCACAGCGCATTTGGACAGAATTTAAGGTAGGCCCATTTTTGCTTTTTGCCTGTTTGGGGGTGTTCTGCTTTTTTGAGGGTGGCTGCAGGGGTCTTGGGGCATAGCTCGGAAGGTCTAATATCGGAATCAAGTGTTTTGGACCAAATCCATGGTGAAAATGTTTTTGCGTTTTTGCTCACTTTCCTGTCTTTGGGGTGCTGTTTGGGGGGCTTCCAGGTTTTTGTGGGTGGGTTTTGGGGTCTGGGAGCACTGCTGGCACAGTCTAATGTTGGTTATATTTGTTTTTCAGGAAATCCATGGTGTAAAAGGGGAGTTAGGGCTTAGCTGCACAGCACATTTGGACAGAATCGAAGGTAGGCCCATTTTTGCTTTTTGCCTGTTTGGGGGTGTTCTGTTTTTTTGCGGGTGGCTGCAGGGGTCTGGGGGCATAGCTCGGAAGGTCTAATATCGGAATAAAGTGTTTTGGACTAAATCCATGGTGAAAAAGGTTTTGCGTTTTGCTCACTTGCCTGTCTTTGGGGTGCTGTTTGGGGGGCTTCCAGGTTTTTGTGGGTAGGTTTTGGGGTCTGTGAGCACTGCTGGCACAGTCTATTGTTGATTGCATTTGTTTTTCAGAAAATCCGTGGTGGAAAAGGGGAGATAGGGCCTAGCTGCAGAATTCATTTGGACTGCATTCCAGGTAGGGCCAAAGTTTCCTAAGTGTGGCTTTTCCAGGTTTTGCTTTTCGGCTTTTTGGCGGGGTGAAACTTGTTTTTGCCTGGGTTCACGGGTCTGGGGGCCTTGCTTGGAAGGTGCAATACTGGCTAAAAGTGGTTTGGAGAAAATCGGAGCAGAAAAAGTTTTTGCGCTTTTGATCACTTGCCTGTCTTTGGGGTGCTGTTTGGGGGGCTTCCAGGTTTTTGTGGGTGGGTTTTGGGGTCTGCGAGCACTGCTGGCACAGTCTAATGTTGATTGCATTTGTTTTTCAGAAAATCTGTGGTGGAAAAGGGGAGTTAGGGACTAGCTCCACAACTCATTTGGACTGCATTCCAGTTAGGCCCAAAGTTTCATAAGTGTGGCTTTTCCCGGCTTTGCTGTTCGGCTTTTGAGGGGGTTAAACTTGTTTTCGCCTGGGTTGACAGTTCTGGAGCCATTGCTGGGAAGGTCTAATACCTTTGTGGGGGTTCCTGGTGTTTGTGGGGGGGTTTGCGAGTCTTGGAGCAATACTGGGTATGGATACTTTTGCTTGCTTACAAGTGGTTTGAATACAATCCATGGTGGGTAAGGGGGGATTTGGGCCTACTTTACTTTTAAAGTACGTTTAGTCACCATTTTCTACTAGGCCTTGTTTTTTGAGATCTGATTGGGGGTCTTCTACATTTTTGCGACTGGGTTTAGGAAGGGTCTGGGAGCACTGCTGGGAAGGTCTAATTTTGTTCTAAAACACAGTTTACAGTACACCTAGCTTGAGGGGAAAGATCTGCTAAATTAATTCTCCCATACCTATTCATCCTTCAAAAGGAGACTCAGACAGAGTACGCACTTTCAAAAATATTGTACTGTCTATTAGGAAACTCAAAGTGTGACTTTTGCACTACACAGCGTACATACCTTATATTTATTTGTCAATGGTGTTCTAATATCACTTCCTGTTTTTCCATCAATAATTACAGGTCTGGTTTCAGCCTGTGCAATGGGAAAAAAAGGATGAAGTCAGGCTTCACATAAGCGAGCCGAAATTCAGCATCTGCCAGGCAGGCAGTGGACAGGGTGTCTTCTGGTCACCAACATTGATGGACGGAGCGTCAGATGGAATGGAGGAGTCCCACTAATAAGAGGAATGGTTGGATGCATGCAACTTCCCAAATTCAACAGGACAACTACAACAACATACAGATACAGTATCCGTTCTTTTCTAATTATCTTTTAAGTAATGTTATTGCTGTGAACTTCTATGAGTGTGACTCTGCATTTCTTTGATCTCTGCTTCTAAATTCATCCCTACAGCCATTGTATAGGTTTTACTTCTGCTATTTTTCAAACCTAATTTAATGTACAAAGTATTTCTCTGAATGCACAGATAGGCAAGTGAAAACACATAATTATTACTGCAGCCCTGTACTGTCGCATTCTTTCATTCACGGTTGTCGAAAGTACTACTTACTTTTCAGTAACCATGCATGCAGTAGTGCATGCACTTCCTTTATGTCACTTAAAAGATTTATGGATAGCTTTGTACCCAAAGATTTGTTTATCTTCAATTATTGTTTGTCCATGCTGAGCTTTTTTTTTCTTCTCTCAACAAAACTTTACCAAAAACCCCCATTTCCATCCATTTTCCAAACCCTAACCCTCTTCCCCCGGGCTGTGTGGTTTTGATTGATGTGTGACTAAATGACAGAAATAATTCCACACACTTGCTGGGGAGGATAAGGTCATAGCAACAGGCTGGTGAAGGAATCCGAGGATATATTCTTACTCAGCTTGACACAGACCCATGACTATTGGCAAAGGAAAGCAGATTTTCATGTGCGCCATCAACTTGATTGATCATCAAGAACCTCCTCCTCCTAGACGTGGCAAATGATTACGCTGCTGTGTCCTTCACCTTCAGTACTATTTCTTGTAGTAGTAGCCAATGTCAAAGAAATTCAACGCAAGTAGTAGTTATACTTTCAATACTTTACTATTTGTTAGGCTACATTGTGGCACTGTTCTAGTGTACTGTCACCTGCTATATTCTCTATCGTAGCGTTCTAATGCTACGGTAAGGACAAACAAGGTTTAATTTTCTTTTTTTTCATGTGCTGCAACTGCCACTGTGTAACACCACTAGTACCACCGCAATGATGACATTTCATCCGCTCAGGATTGCCAACCTTAATCGCCATTTCCCGTGCAGCCAGCCCTGTGCCTAGCCCTATTTCCAAACACAAATTACAGGTAAGATAAGCATTTGGGGGGAGGTAGTATAATGGAGTATTAGGAGAGACGAGAAACTGACGGTAGTACTAGTAAAGTCCTAGGACTATTGAATTCACTTACTCTGTGAGAGGCACTTAGTTTTGAAAACATTTGGGCAATTACTTACACAACTTGAATCAAGATGCCACTTAAGTTTCAGGAAAACAAACTTACTGTTAAACCCCCACCCACCAGCCTCAAAAGCAGTAAAAAACACGTATGGTAAGATAAAGTTTAAAGTATATTTATATCCATAACATAAATATTCTCCCGGAAGACCCAACCCACCCCCCCTCCCTAACCCCAACGAATGTCCGTGAAAAGTCCAAAAAACCCAACTCCCAATTGCCACCCCCAGAAGTCTTTAAAAAAGGGGCAAAGGACAGTCTCCTCCTACTGCTGACTGCTGTTCACTTTTCGGGCCAGGTCAGCATGCTCCTTGCGGAGGGTCTCGAGCAGGGTTTTGGTGTTCAACAGCTCCTGCTCGTGGTAGGACACCCTGAGTGAAAGGCGGTGCAACCTTTTTTTGGTACTGCTGTGGGGGGCAGCTGATTTTTTTGCTGCTCGGCAGTGGCGGGTGGCTGCGGTACCCCGGCTCCAGACTGTTGGAGACCTGCTGCACTGATGGGCTGACCCAGGGAGCGCGGAGGAGGATGCAGATGTCCCGGTCCATGTTGTGGTCGACTGCGTGTCCCCCTCCTCCTGGGCCACCAGCCGCCGATATTCGGTGACAGTCGCCTCCAGCCTCCGTTGCCGGGCCCTTTTAGCCAGCTCCTTCCGTGTTGGTTTGGAAGGAGCATCTATATGAAGAAAGAAAGACATAGTCTGTAACCAAT
This sequence comes from Lissotriton vulgaris, assembly GCF_964263255.1. Taxonomy (NCBI): domain Eukaryota; kingdom Metazoa; phylum Chordata; class Amphibia; order Caudata; family Salamandridae; genus Lissotriton; species Lissotriton vulgaris. Next base: position 1,502,055,286 of record NC_141691.1, read on the forward strand.
GCTCTTTAAGATTAACACAAAATGATTCAGCAGAAAGTTGTGTCACAGTAGAACTAGCAACCTTCAAGCGCAGTACATATCTATTGTGGCCAGTATCTGTCTAACCTCCAACTTCTTCATCCTTGCTCTAACATTAGTGGGAGTTTAAGGAATCAATTCTACGAGCACTATGGACTCACTCCATTAGAGTTGACTATGACAGTACACCAGTCTTATTCTTCTTCTTCTCTCTTGTTTAGCAAAATTGGTACGTTAACTTCTGCAAGCCGGCATAATGCCTGCACAGTCAACTTGCACCGAGAAAAACAAATGTCCGCCATGATGAGTAAGACAGACTTGCGTTACTGTACCAGTCCAGTACATGCAGGTGGTGATGCTCTTACTTTTCTATTACGGGTGGCACTGAGAATACTCTGTTACAAGGGCTACTGCTTAATTAATTTAACTTTCACCCTACAGTGCCAATGAATACTAGAAAAGGAAAATGAAGAAGATAAATAATTTGATTATCTATCACTGCACATGGTATGTATTTGCTTACATATGAGATGACTTTAGGTGCTTTGCTTTTTATTGAGTGAACAGTGTTACATCCACACATGAATGACCGAGTTCTACTAAACTTATTAACAGAGGTAGTGAGTGGCCATCGTACTCGCCGGATATATGCTGTGCTTGCAATACAAACTACTGCTATTATTCATGGTAGTATTCGGACAAAATTAAAACTTCTTTTCCTTGCCTTTCCTACACTGGGGCGGATGTGCGGGTGCGGTGGTACATGCTCTTCAAAGTAACACTTAGTTCATCCAGTGACCGTCTACTCTCTCTAGATACACATATGCTATCTAAGAGTCAGATAGTACCATGATCCAGGCATCCATCCATTCAAACTATATGTCAATCATTCTTCTTCATGTCTCTCATCTGGACAAACCTTACATTTTCTCACGGGAAAACAACCTTTTCATTTTATTTGGGAAACGGCAAGCCATACATCCGTGCTTGACTTGCATTTGAATTTCAACCAAAGGATATATTGCGCACACATACAGTTTCCTTTTCACCCACCCAGGGTGTTCTCCTTCCACCCATCCTTGCTTCATCCTTCACCCAGCCATGCACCATTCTTCTTTGTCAGTCATCATTACTTTTAACTTGCTCGTCCTTCCACACTTACTTACACCCTTCTTTCGCTTTTCATTCATCCCATCCATCAAGTTCATCTCAGATCTGATTTGGATTCTCGAAAAAATATTCGCCGCTGAGTTGAAGTAAATTTAGAGGAGGCTACTACCTGGTTGATAAAAACTTTGTTATAAATTTGAAAGTCTTCTTTACTGTATAGTAACTTAACTGTACAACATATATACTACACCCGTGCAGAGAGCACACTCTGCAGGCTGCAATCTCAAAAAGTAAGGAATAAAAGAGCTTACCACTGCCCGCCACTACCGTGGCAACCCTCACAGCAGTTTCCTCCGGCACTTGCACAGCCTCCTCCCCAGAAGTGTCCTCCTCCACCTCCGCGCTGGCCCCGGCACCAGATGTTCCACCTACAAAGTACATTTAAGAATGTTAGATGTCGTAGACATACACCAATCACTAGTATTTTGTCTAGGAATGAAGAAATGTGAATACAGAAACCAATCTAATAATTTGTGACTGTCTACTCTAAAGTAAAAATGTCCCTTTTTCCAGGGAAGGGTGTTGTCTTGCTGCACTTTTTGGCACAACTGATGAATGCTTGCTTTTTAACACGCACCATTTTTCTCATAACAGACAGAAGCTTCCCTTCTAAGAACAAGAGCAAGATCAGATCATCATCACTAGGATGGAGTGACCAACGATTCAGCACCAAAAAGAAAAATTAAAGTTCAAACCAGGTGAGGGCTCAGCTCGCCCACAATAAATGTGTGAAATAAATCACTAAGCACTTTTCCATTTTTAATCAACCGTTTATGTTTTATGACAAGCTTGATTTTAATACATGTTTTTACTTTTATTAAAGCTTTAAAACTCAAATAGACTCTGTGGTTTTTGGTCAAGAGTGACTGAGCAAAAGGTTTTGCAATTTGCAAGCATGAGTCCATGCCTCTGACACTTCTGGACTCTGACTCCGTACTCTTGTCCTGCGTTGGATAATAATCATCATTGGGGATCAATCATCGATGAATTCGGTAGCTAAATGATACCTTAATTGAACCTCACACTTAAAGATGTTCCCCACCCACTCCTTTGGACAAATGAGTGCCAGCATGCATTGGAAGAACTGAAAACAACCTTGTGTTCGGCCCCGGTGCTAGACACCCCTAATTATCAGAAACCCTTCACCCTTTTTGTACACAAGCATAATGGTTGCGCATTGTCAGTGCTAACACAGTGTTTTGGTGAAAGACAACGCACCTGTGCATATTTTTCTGCAGTTCTAAATCCCGTAGTCCGGGCACTACCCAGTTGCTTTAGAGCAGCAGCTGCAGCTGCCATATCCATTCACCGATCTGCTGGCCTGGTCCTTGACACTGCACTTACAGTTATGGTTCCTCACGCAGTTGACACTTTATTAAATAGGACAAAAACCCAACACCTTACTAGTACACGTTTGTCTGGATATGAATTGCTTCTCTTAGCCAGTCATATCACCATCCGCCGCTGCACTATGCTCAATCCAGCCACATTGCTACCCTTTGTTAATGATGACACTAGTTCTGATCCACATGATTGTGTCCTCCGTACGGATGAAGAAACTGAAGGCCTGGTGGATTTGACTGACACACCCCTAACTGACCCTGATGGTACCCTGTACATGGATGGTTCTTGCTTTAAACTTCCTGATGGCAGCACAACTGCTGCCTACGCCATCACCACGTTACATACAGTAGTAGAGAGTGAGAGAATACCTTACCAATGAGCCCAGGCTGCTGATTTAGTGGCACTAATCAGAGCTTGTGAACTAAGTACAGGGTTGGCCGTCAACATCTACACTGACAGCCTGTACGCCTTTGGCGTGGCCCATAATTTTGGGCGACTATGGGCTGAGAGGGGATACTTTACTTCTCACGGTACTAAGATACAGCATGGTCATCTGGTCAGCAGGCTGCTAGAAGCATTTACTCTTCCTTCAAAGATAGCTGTGATCAAATATAGCGCCCACAAGAAAACAACCGATGACATAGGAAGGGGTAATGCATTTGCTAACCAGACGGTAAAGGCAACAGCTAACGATGTCTATGCCCGTATGTATGTAGCTGGCCTCTTGAACTGGGTACCAGAGAATGGGATGCACAAGGACACTATTGAGAATGAAGGAAATACAGGCAGAAGCAACTAGAGAGGGAAAGGTTCCCTGGGAAGAGCAAACAGGCCTATCAAATGAGAATGGCTGTTGGACGGATCTGTCTGAACAACAGCGATGGTTGTTACCAGATGCCTATGTTTTGCCAGTGGTCACTATGGCTCATGGCGCAGCTCACATTAGTGCAAAAGGCATTTGCAAATTGCTAGCTCCGGTATGGCAAAACAAACACATTCCAAAATATGCTGAGAGGTTAGTCAGGCATTGAATGATTTGTTTGATGCATAACCCCAGAAAAGGCACACCGACACCTGCTGGAAATTTCGCACTCACATCTTACCCCTTCGTAGTGCTCCAAATAGATTACATACAGATGGAAAGATGCAATAATCTCCGATATGTCCTGGTAGTTGTGTGTGCCTTTAGAAAATGGATCGAAGCCTACCCCCTTAAGGACAACACTGCTATAAGCACTGCCAAAATATTGTTAAAGGAATTTTTTCCCAGGTTTGGGATGCCCAGAATTATCTGGAGTGACAACGGAAGCCACTTTACAGGAGAAATAATGAAGAAAGTGTGTATAGGGATGGGAATCAAAAAGAAATTCCATGCTGCCAATCACCCCCAGTCAGCAGTTTGGTTGAGCACCACAATGGAACACTGAAATTAAAAATGGCAAAGATCTAGGCTGACACAGGACTGTCTTGGCCGGATGCGCTGCCCCTTGCCCTCCTATCAACTAGAGCCAAGGCACATTCCCGTACCGGACTGTCTTAGTACGAAATAGTGTTTGGTCGGCCGGCAAATATTTGGGGAGTAATCCGCCCCAAGAGAGTACTCTGACATTGAATACCCGTTGTTGATTGAATATTTACATGAATTGACCACTAACTTACGTCTCATTCATCGTCAGGTACAAGATATCCTGCCACCCAAACCAGAGGGCCCTGGTCACACCATCCAACCCAGGGACTGGGTTTGCATCCGAAACTTCCAGAGAACAAAGAACTTGGAGCCGAGGTGGAAGCCACCCCAGCAAGTGTTGCTGGCTGCCAGATCTGCAGTGAAGGTGGCAGGAAGAAAAAACTGGGTCCACGGAGTACATTGCACGAAGGTGCCTCTACCTCTACCATATGACCGGTGGGTCAAGGAAGGCCTGGGAGACGACAAACGCAAAAAGATTCCGCATTTTATACCCTTCAGTGATGCCAACATTGCCTGGGCTTCATCTGAACGAGAGGACGATTACATTCTGCAATCTGCCGTTTCTCCGCATCTGAGATTGCGGGACACTCAACAGCCAGAGCCTTTGTTTTCTGACCAAACAACGCCCAGGTCCACCCGGTACAACCTCCGACCCAGAAAAAAGGACTGAAGAGACAAAGGTCTCTGCCCTCTGCTTGACATGGTCTGACCAATCGCTGCAGGGCTGTGATACACTGGTACATTTTTGACCGGAGCCGGTACAGTGGACTGAAACGTGCCAATAGGTCCGCCGGAATCACTGACCGGTGAAGCAACCACCAATCACAGGCAGCAACTAGGGGAGGACCAAGTGAAGCAGACGGTGACAAAGAAAATGAATGCTGAAATCTTGAAGAGCAAAGAGATAATGAAACAAGAGTACATAAAGACAAAATGTGGCCCATACTCAATCTGTCTAATAGAACTAATGACTATTTCACTGGGACTGGCCTTCCTCGGATGGGTAATACACGCTGTCCTGGCAGCACCTGAGCCTCCTACCTCTACAGAATCACCTCATCAACATGTGTCATTACCCACCCATGAGAGAAACAGAAGGACAGGTTTCTTTAACAACACTTTCATTCAAATGCTACACCAGCATTCAGCTTGTGGTGAACACAACAAACTGTTGGGTATGTGGGTTGCTGCCCTATACTGCAAGCACTGGGATGTCCCTGATTCCTGCTCCCTTTTCTCCAGCTGGCTCTGCCTACGGCTGGTACACTGTGTTTTTTGATGCATTCTATTCAGGTGACACATCCACACGATCCCTGGGGAAGATCAGTAGCAGGCAAGCCTTCAGCCACATCATGGCTACGGAGTGGCCAAGCATGGATAAAGATTCAGCAGAAAAGAACGAATATGCGAACAATCATGTGTCATTCTATCCATCGAACATTTGCAATGGTGGGGGAAAGAAAAGACTGCCACCTATCAGAGATACCTGTCTCCCCACATCCCAGAAACTACCGCATGAAGACCAGTGGAACAGTATGGGTGGGATAAAGTGACTGTGCCTACACTCTCCAGCTCAATGGTTCAACTCTCCAAGCTCTGGTGTCCTCACTGAATATGTACTTTGTGTGTGGGAACAATGCCTACACCTGGCTGCCCAAGTCCTGGGCAGGCACCTGTTACATTGCTTGGTTGCTCCCCCCCACCTACACAGCCGATGCAAAACACCACATCCAGAAGAGAGGTGTGGTTGATACTGAAGACACAACTGGCCAAGTGATTTTGCTAAAGGGTTCCTCTCGTTTTGGGGCCCTATGGTCAATAGTCGCAATCTCCGACATCTCACCAGGGTGGTAGAGGCCACCATCAACGCAACTGCTGGTGCTCTCAGTAACATCGCAGCTGAACTTCAAGCAGACTGCTTCATGACTTTGCAGAACAGAATGGCTCTTGACATAGTGCTGGCTGATCGTGGAGGGGTCTGCACATTGATCAAAACAAGTTGCTACATCTACATCCCTGATAATGCACCGACGGTCTATCAAGCAATCCAGAAGCTCCACAAGATTGCATCCGACATCCATCAGGATGAGGGTTCATGGTCCCTGACAGGCCGGTTTTGGAGCATGGTATTTCTGTCAGGGATGGAAGATAATGATTTTCATTGCAATCCTTGCTGCCGCATTGTTCTCTTGCTGCCTCTGTGTTCAATGCATGACCGCGCTGTGCGGGCTCTGTGCCACCTCTTTGGCACACAAACAAGTAAATCCACACCATCACAATGCCATGATGATGATCGAGAAGGTGGTCCAGGAAATGATGGACATTGACCTGGATGACGAGTGATTGTTGCCTCTGCATGGCAAAAGGAGGGACTGTTGAACTGTATTTTAAAATAACCCACACAACTCCATTTTGTGTTGCGATGCTCTCAGCAACTTGGTGAAGAACTGTTTTCCACGTCCCCGTTGAAACTTGCACAACCCTCCTCGCTCCTTGTGGTTAAGTCGATTCTGAGAAGCTGCCTGTGTGCCTCACCCCCCCAGTCGTGTCAAAGACTCAGCTATATCCTGTCCACCGTTGGTAACTCAGCCTATCACAACTCCTGTGCCCCGTGACCATGCCATCTGGTCAAGGAAGCACAAGGCTGTGCCCCGTGACCACACCATCCGATCAAAGAAGCACGAGGCTGCACCCTGTGCCCACACCATTGAGCAAGGGAGCACAAGGCTGTGGACATTGTGCAATAAGATACAGATGTCCCCTGGCCACGATTGCACCACAAGACTGACGAAGAACTTGTCAAATGAGGAACTAATCAAAATGTGGAACTGTGTATTGTGTAAATGGGCGTGGCTAGCGCTATAAGTATGTGTGTGCTTCGGTTTGAAGCAGCAGTCTCTGTAGAATTGTCTTTGTACCATTCTGGGACCCTGTCCCTGTCCTTAGCTCGAGGTAATAAATAACTTACTTCCCTCCACGGCTGGTTGTCCTGGTCTCTTTGGTAATGTATGACTTGAACAAGGAGAGCCCGTAGATTCTAAGGTGTCCCCTGCACCACTGGCTTTGACTCTCCTAGAGGGGGAGAGGTCTCCAAAAAGCCGGTTCTACACAACACAGACTATCATACCACACAATTACTGTCCATAACACATAATTCCACTCTATATAATTCCTATAACACTAAATACCACACACTTTCTATCCACATAATTTCACTGCCCAACATACCACATAATTCCACTACACACAACCTACATTCACTCCACTCTAAAGACTCTAAATCTCGCAATTGTTGAACCTATTACATTGTAAATGCTTCTTTAACTATTAATCGCGTTTGCAGAGAGGTGAAGAAAGGGGGATGGGCCTCAGACCACCTCTCAGCAATGTTATTGTGTAGGACTTACAGGAGGTACCACAAGGGCTTCTTGGCCTCCAAAGTCCCTCAGGAGAAAAGTTGACTAAATCCCCTAAACTGTAGTGTACCTGGTGGCACGTTGGCAGAGTGGTGGATGAAGGGGTGCATGGCCTTCGAAGACCTCTTAGCAAACACACTGTGTGGGACTTATGGGAGGTAACAGGAGGGGTAGTTGGCCCCCAAGAACAACCTTGGTGTCCAACTACCCCTCCTATTACCTCCAGTAAGTCCCACAGAGCAGCATTAGTAAATTCTCATAGCAGGCCACACCCCCTTTGCCCTCCAGTCTGCAAACGCTCCTCCTTGGCGCACTCTTCAATGGGGATTAAAGTGCTGCTGGGGATGGTTAGGGACAAACTAGCCAACCTGTTCCCTCCAGTAAGCCCCACACAGTGGGATTGCTGAGAGGGGGACAGAGGCAACACCCCATTTGTCCACCATTCTGCAAATGTACCTCCTGGTGCGCTCTTGGCTCGGTGATGAAGTCCCCTTGCCTCCGGAGGGTCCCTGGGGGCCAACTAGCCCTCCTGTTACCTCCAGTAAGCCCCACACAGCTGAATTGCTGAGAGTGGTCCGAGGTCATGCCCCTTTTTTGCACCACTCTCCAAACGGGCCGCCTGGTGCACTGCAGATTGAGGGATGAAGTCCACTTCAGTTCTGAGGTCCTCAGGACACAAGAGGACCTCATCACCTCACCAGCATTGCGCCAACATGCGTGTTTTCAGAGTAGTGTGAAAAAGCGTGTGGTCTCAGACCACCTCTCAGCAATTTTAGTATTTTTGTGGGCCCTGGAGACCCCATCCCCAGGGCCTGACCCATTATTTTACTTAAAAAATCAACCGGAAGAGGGCTGCACGGCACCCCTCCCAAGGCAGATTTTGGCCGCAGGGACCCCATACCCCAGGGCCTGTATATGGGAGGGGGGCAACGAGGTCTTTCTTACCTGGGCTACGTTTGGCCCCGGAGACCCCATCCCCGAAACATGGCCTCATTAAACCAAAATATATATATATATATATATATATTTTCATTCAGTCATTCATTTCCTTTATTTCGGTCGCTAGGACCATAAAAGTATACATAAAACATCAATACATTAAAATTGAGCAGAACATACAGTACGGGAGATCACAATATCTAAATGTTTGGGTTCAAGTTAGGCACAAAAAGGTGGGCAAAAGTGCAAAGGCAAACAATTCATTTGGTATCAGACTAGTCAGAGGAAAATACATTTAAAAAAAAAACAATATTTCAATAAATAGTTAAAACTCCAGATTGTATTAAAACACAATGGTATATACACTATTATGCAAAGAGGATTAAAAACAGAAATAAATTAAAAACTGTTAGCCTGTATCGTTACCCACTGCAATGCACTAGTGTCAATAGACCATGCTCTTTAACAATTTTTGGTTGCTGTTTTTTTTCCTCTTCTCTTTCGCCACATTATATTTAAGAACCGGGAGACAGCAAAGACAATGGGTTTAGAAGTATCATATTTAAGGACTCGGAAAGCCTCCCTGCAATGCTCAAACCCCAGATTCCGGCAGAGTTGTATAAGCCAGGAGCGCCGTGCACCCTGATATCCCGGGCAGAAAAAAAGAACATGCAATTCAGTTTCCTCTTGGCTATCACATGCAGGGCAACCATGTTCGTGCTGACCGGCCCATTTTGCAGTACAGGCACGTAGGGCAAAGTACTGTGTCTAAACAGCACATAAAGTTTCCCAGCTACTTGAGGAATAATGTCGTCCAGGAAGGATTCAAGTTTATAATTATCCTTCACAGTGAGTAACTGGGACGTGAGGATACCTATATTTGGGTTCGTGCAAATAATCTCTAGCTTTTGTGCATAATAATTTCTCAGTATTGTAGCTCGGGGAACCAGAGGGCAGGTCTCTCCTGGGCTGCTCCACAGGGATGGCATGCCTAGTTTGATACATTCATGATTTACATGTGCAAACCAGGTAATCTTTTTCACTAGACCAGGGTAAGATAGTAATTCAGCTGTTTCTGCCTGGAATGTTACTAGTTGTGGGGTCGCCCACAACCTCCTTCAAAATATTAAAGGTCTTAGGGCAATCTCATCTTCAATCAGGGAGATGCCATGGTCAAGCCGCAGGGGCATTAGCGGGGTACCAACTGGGAGGCCCCCAATTTGCCTAAGGAAACTGTTCTCTGCCGATGTAAAAATAGTAGTAGAGCAGTGTTCCAGAGTTCCACCCCGTACAGCGTTGCTCACCTCGCTTGCACCCTGTACATCTCGATTGCTGGACCAATGGGTTTAGTTGTGGATTCCCTCACCATTTTGGCTATACATCCAGCAATCTGGGCTAGCTTGAGCTTGGCTTTAACTATCTGGGCCACCCACTCCATATCTTCATTGAGGGTAACACCCAGATACTCAGGGACCCTTTCTAATACTATTCCGTTTAGATGTGGGTTGGGCTGCATTTTCTTGGGCGGGTTAACAATCATGCATTTAGTTTTGGCGGTATTTATCTCTAACCCCCTGTTGTTACAGAATACCACAAACTTGTACAAGAGCCTCTGTATACCCATTGGCGTTTTGAACAGAAGGAGGGTATCGTCAGCAAACATCAGTGCTGGCACCTTGATGTTTGCTAGCTTAGGGGCATCGTTATCTTCGACCTCTACAAGTAGGGGGATGAGTGCGTTGACAAAGAGGCAGAATAGGGTTGGTTCAAAAACACAGCCCTGCCTCACACCTCTGTCAACTCGGAGCCTGTTGGTTAATTCTCCCCCCCTACCACATCAAACTTGGGCATAAATGGCCCCATGAAGCTTGATGAGCAGGTCAAGTAGCTAGGATGGGGTCCCCAGGTCCCTGAGGACCCCCCAGAGTTTGGCTCTGGGCACCAAATCAAAGGCTTTTTTCAGGTCCACGAATATCAAGTAGAAGGCTCTAACCCTCTATTGATTCAGTCTTCCAAGCAATCAGTTGGAATCTGAATACTTGGTCCACGGTGGAGGTGTTTTTCCTGAATACGGCTTGATAAGTGCTAATGATATCATTCTCCTCTAGCCAGCCATGGATCCGATCTAATATTACCCGTGCAAACAGTTTTTGCGTGACATCGATCAGACTGATAGGTCTGTAGTTTGCAGGGAGTAATGGAGAGCCCTTTTAAAAGATTGGCACTATTTAAGCCCCCGCCCACGTATCGGGGATAGGCATACCATTCAAGATGGCATTGAATGAAACCCACAAGTAAGGGCCCCTGATACATGGTTCCTCACGAAACAGGTCCCCGGGCAATTTGTCTAGGCCGGGTGCTTTTCCAGCTGGTAACTTCTCTATCGCTAGAGTGACCTCACATAGTGATATCCCAACAGGCTCCTCAGTTTTTCATTTCTGGGAGCTAAAACTGGTGGTTCCTCCATAGAACTAGCCACAGGACATAGTGCGGCCCCTGGTTCTCTAATTGCATCCTGTAGCGGGTCAACTGCATACAGGCCCTGGAAATGGTCTACCCACATTTCTGCCGATATGTTGGGTTCCCCTGCGGGGTTACCTTCCTTACTGTCCGTTCTAACTATGGCCCAGAAGGTTTTCATGTCCAGGGCCAAAAGAGCAGATTTAATATCCATCCATTTATCTTCTTCCCAGGACAATTTAGCAGTGGAAACAACTTCTTTGTACTGGGCCCTCATAGTTTTGGTCAGAGAATTATCTTTCCCCTTGATAGCCGCAAGTAGTGCTCGTTTGGCCTTACGGCAGCTATTGTTGAACCACATATGGGTTGGCTTTTGTTGTGTTTTATTTGGGCGGACAGTCGGATTTAGGATGGCTGCTAAGTTGTTAATCAGGTTCTTATGGAGTGTTGCAACTCGGATGGTATAGGTTAGGCTATCCCTGTTAAGTTGGACACTACCAAGTTCCTGCAGGGTTGGGATAACCATTTCACATAATGCATACAACTTCTTTGGTTATTTTTTTTATTTTTGCCCAATTCATTCTTCTCCTGTTGTTAGTCAGAGTTAGCCCATCATCCAATGGGGCCTCAATAGCAGGGATTAAGCCTGAGTCTGCAACCTTCAAGGATAAGATCAAGGCATTGTGGTCGCTATCAACCCGTGAGATGACTTCAAAGTCCATAACCCTATGCCAAGACATACACTCTACCAAGATGTAATCTATGTGGGAGGCCTGACCAGTTCTATTGAATGTGGGCTTGCTCAGCCTATCCGAAGGAGTGTGCCCATTACAAGCCCTCAGGGAGTGAGTTAGAAAAATAGCATTAGTTTGGACTGCTAGGAGAGACCATGATTTAACTAGTTTTCCTTGGTGATTTGATATGGCCCACTGCAGACCCTCCTCATTGGAGATATGCTTGTTGGGGCCTAGAAGGGGTTCGTAATGGCAATTACGGTCTCGCCCCACTATTAATCGCGAGTCAGGTGGCACAATCGGAATATAAAGATTAAGCACCTCCAGGGTTTTCGATTCCTGTGCCAAGCCCACAGGCCGAGAGTAGATGTTAATAATGGCAAAGCTTAACTTAGAGGGAAAAGTAAGTAGTACCGCTTGGATGTCAAGGGACGAGGTATTTAGTGTGGTAACAATGCACCCCACATCTTCTAGTTGGCCAAATCGATTCTTCACCGGCAGAACAAAAAAACAGCGGCCTCCCAGTGCGGTGTCTGCGAGGCCAGGGCTGACCCTCATCCCTCTGTTTGGTATACTCTAGGGAGGGTCCTGTCCTATCAGGGTTAGGGCAAGTGGTATAGGAGTAATCCAAGGGCAAAGCTCTCACTCCTGTATGGGTCTCAGCGTGGGTGGATTCAATATTAAGTACAGAGCGTACCACCTGGTTTTTTTTTAAATTAACAACCACACAGTCCCCTGAGGAAGTTTTTTTTAATGGTCCCAGCCAATACACTCTCCGTACCATTAAGATTTCTCCTGCTCTGTCATAGGGAAAGCACCTGTGGGAAGCCAGTCAATGTAAAATCTTATTCCTAAATTCCAAATGTGACTCCCTCTGAGAACCATTTAAGGGAGGGACCCCAGGTAGGACTAATACATAGGGTAGTGATTCTGGTGGGAGATTAATCATTTGCAGAACAACATCCCCCTGATCCCCCAACTCATTGCCCGCTTTGGAAAACCAGGGGAAGCAGGCTAGCACTGGGCCCTTGGGTGTTAGAATGTATTATGGCAGCATTATCAGTGCTTCTAATCGCCTGGCCGTCTTGCGCCCCGTGCGCGGGTCCAGATATATATTTTATTTGTGGATGGGAGGCTGTGTGGCCCCCATACCCTGGGAAACATCTGGCCCCAGGGCCCCCTCCTGAGGCCAAATATGTCCCAGAAGACCCCATCCCCATGCCAGCCTCCCAGGACACTTCTGACCCTAGGTACCCCATCTCCCGGGGCCTGGCCTCAGGTTTGGGGACCATGGGGGGAGCCTGAATGCCTGCACTGCCCATGCCGGCTCCCCGCCTACTGCCGGAGCTGGCATTGCTAGTGGACGAGGGGAGCTGCTGACATGCAGGATAATGCTTTTTTGGACCCCCATTTTCCCCAGCCCTCGTTTGACAAATCACCCAAAAACTTTCAAAACAGGAGCTGACCTGATTGAACCATTAGTTTTGAAAAGTTTGCGAAGATTCATCAAACAGCGCCAAAGATATTGGCAAAAGAAAAAAGGTTTTTGAATAGAAACAAGGTCCTAACTAAAACTACCTACTGGCAAAGAGTTCCCTCTAATGTTATTAGGTAAGGGCGCTTTTAAGGTATATATTTATGTATGTGTATATATATATATATATATATATATATATATATATATATATATATATATATTTATACATATACATATATATATATATATATATATATATATATATATATATATATATATATATTTTTTTTTTTTATAAGTGACAACAATACGTTTGTATATATGTAATATACTAGAGTAGGTGTGGGCGGAAAATCCGTTCCGCTCGCGGATTTTGCGGATTTTCGGGAAATTCGCAATCCGCGAGATTCGCGAATCTCCCGCAAAATCCGCAAATCCGCGAGCAGCGGATTTTGCTCGCACTGCTCGCACTGTTCGCGTGAGTTCGCGCCCCGCGAATAAGTGCAAAATTGCAGAAATACGCTCTTAGCAAAACTGAAAGTAACTACTTACCAGGTTCAAAAGTTCAGGCTCATCATTAGTAGCCATTTCCTGTAGTGCTTCCTGAGGGGCCCCTCCAGAGTTCAGTTGCCAGTTGAAACTATTATGTGACCCTGCTCTGAACCTCAGAATAGTTACACATATGCCACAAAGGTCCTGAATTACAGCTAAGGGAGACAAGCAGGAGCCAGGCTGGAAGTTAAAATCCATTAATCAGCCCCTAATTCATTATTGTCAGTTGGGGCAGGGCAGGTGTTGTAACTAATTTTGCAACAATGAAAGCACTTAGCAAGTGCAAAAGATCACTAATCAGGGCGCACTAAGGAAGCAGGTGCCAGCTAAAAAAATATTCTGTGACACATTAATCAGCCCCAAATTAATTCAGGTCACTTGAGGCAGGGAAGGAAGGCTTTGCTTTGCCAAAAATAATGTACACTGGACAACCAGAGGGTGTGGTGATGAAACAGAGGGTGGCATGGGTGGGCCAGAGGGTGGCATGAGTAGTCAGAGAGTGGCAGTGGTGACAGAGAGTGGCAGTGATGAAGAAGAGTGTCCCAAACAGGCTGGACACGTAGAAACAACAAGTTCGCAAAACTTGCGACCCGACAGGTAAGTTCGCAAATTGCGAAATTGTAAAAACCCTCGCGAACTGGCAGAAACACGGGCGAACACAAAAAAAAAAAAATCCGCAAATTTGCGGGAATTCGCGGATTTTGCGGATTGCGAATCCGCAAATCCGCAAAATTCGCGAACGCGAGATCCGCAAAATTCGCCCATGCTTATACTAGAGTTTTGTAAATAGTAGGCATTGGACTAAGAAAAAATGTTATCTGTATATATTGGATTTGCACACCTTTCTGACGCAAATGAAATTGGGGATACACCCCCACATAACGTTTGTAAATAGCCTGTAAGAAATGTAAATAAGATGGTTTTTGGTATCAACAAATGTAAATAATTGTTAATATGTGATAGTCAGAATTTTCATTCAGTCAAATGTCGAACTTTTTTTATATTTGCACTGGGCACTTTATCTGTCGCCATTTTTGAACAGTAACAGAGAATCTGTATTTGCACACTTAGAAATGGCCGCCACAAAATAGAATCATGTACCATCTTCTATGTTTACCAACTGGAAAGGGCGGACTGTTTAAAATGGCGAAAATGTTTGTTCACGAACGACACTGACGAAGCCTTGAGCGAAACGCGTCTGTCGGGGGTGTACGGGGGTTCGGAAACAAAATAAAGGAACAGATCACATCATCTGTGTGCTGGCCGTTCTTTCTGGTAACTATCACTGGAATCGTGTGATGATATATATATATATATATATATATATATATATATATATATATATATATATATATATATATATATATATATATATATATATATATAAGTCCAATGCCTGTTCCCAGATAGGAAAAAGCGCGACACAACTCCGAGGGTGAAGACAAGCTACTTTATTGATTTTCGTTTTGCGCGTGGTGCTAAGTAGTTCCTGAAACGCTCAGGCATACGCGTTTCAAGCCTCCAATGGCTCTCATCAGTGCCGGTTCCACGAACTCCACGCTCGCTCTGGGGGTCAGATGGCTTTCAGGTGGTGGATAGACCGCACCCAGGATGGCGTCATCGAGCTCCTCCTCCAATATGGGATGTACTCGCCCCTCACACTCCTCCTGTTGAGCAGATGCATGCTGGAAGGCGTAGTCCTCAAGTGTGCCTGTACAGTGACAGCTACACAACTAACATCAAGTGATGTCCCAATTGTCTGGTTAAGGGCCACACTCCAGCTCAGGTGCCCCGCAGGATGAAACAAAGCCTCTTTTCAACCTCTTGATCAGGCGATCGTTATCGCCTCCTCTCTCCCCTTGCCGCTCCTCAAACCATGGCGGAAATCCAACAGCTGTGGGGGCACTGTGTATTGCAGTTTCGCTACTACTGTCCACAAGGTTGCTGGTCACTACACGGTGCACCTGAACGAGAGGGTGTGCCACAGAGTCAGCGACCTGATATATATATATGAGACAATCTCAGCTTTCTCTCGCCTGGAGCCCAATCCTGGATACCGTCGGCGCAGAAGAAGAGAGGAGACCCAAAGTGCAGGTGAGCAGTGTTTTATTCAATCGTGGAAAAGGCGCACCTCAGCATAACGTTTCGGCCTTCATAGAGGCCTTGGTCACATGACGCATGCAAGGGAGGAGGCAAAATTTAAAGTGCTAATGCCATTCAGAATATAACGCCATTGGTTGAATATGGTCAGATTTAAAATGCCATCAACAATAGACATAGACAACAGATTTGAAAGTTAAAAACTCACATCCCGGGATAATCCCTCATGGAGTTTGTAATGTGCAAAAGAGCAATGTGCAAAATACATATAAAGTGCAAATAGTGTCATCCAAACAATTGAAGTATCCAATAAATAACAATCATTGTTTCATATAAAACACGATGTTAAAATCAAAGTGTAAAATATATATATATTAATAGTTGATATATGTACAATGACCTAGAATCACACTATATACACAGGATGAGATTTTGGGTAATTTTCACACTTGGATGCATAAATGCATTTACCAATCCCTGAAATCGCAGCATCCTTACTTGAATAATTATATTGCACAAGCCAACAGTCTGTCTAAGTCATAAAGTGAAAACGGGGAGAGGAGATAACGCTTTCTGAAATACAAAACAATATTGCAGCCTCGCCTCATATACACCTATATTAGGATATGCATTTATCATCGGATTCCGAAATGGCATTCCGTGATAGTGAATAGAGATATACAAATCAGCTTGTTTTTTTCTTTTTTGTTACCAATTCTCTCATTTTAAATACTGTCTAACATTCGCGTTCATTGCACAACCACGTTGCCTAAACCTAAGCTACGTTGCACAACTTAGTCAATTGCAGTACTAGACATATACGGGACATGGGATATTTTGAAAGTGCCATCTTAACCAGCCCGAATGAACAACAGGACAACCAAGCTAACTAAATAGATAGACCAGGCCTAGATGGAAAGTGCTGACGAATTGCCACTAGTGGCTATCTGGAATGGTTAGTGACCCAGAAAAGTAGAATGACTCAGAGACAGGTGTAAAAGTCTTCCGTTGAGGTCAACCCTCCCGGGGCTCTGCTATCCATTTCCAATATATATCTTGTCTCCAACCTTCTCAGAGCACACTCCCTATCTCCTCCTCTTCTCAGTGGGCCCACACTATCTATAGCATAATATTTCAAAAGGGTGCTGTCGTTGTTGTGGCACTCTTTGAAATGGCGGGCCACTGGATATGCCGGGTCACTGGTATTGATGGGCCTTATGTTATGTTATGTTATGTTATGTTACGTGAATTTGTACTGCGCACAGCTGCCCCAGCTAAGGGGCGTCCCGGCGCATGGCAAGGTAACACGCAACAGCCACAGGGAACACAACAGCTAAAGAGAAGGAACCAGGTTAAAATAAGAAAGTTTTAATAGCCTTACGAAAGGAGAAAAGATCCTCCAGCAGCCGAATCTCCACCGGGAGGGAGTTCCACAGTTCGGCTGCTTTAACCCGGAAGAAACGACCACCAACACGGCACAACTTATACCGAGGGGTGATAGTGAGGGCTTGGCCCAAAGATCTCAGAGGCCGAGTGGGGACGTACCAGGACAGGAGGTCCATAAGAATTTGAGGAGCCGTACCCTTTAGGATCTTAAAGGCCAGGCACAGTACCTTGAATTGGATTCTGGCCCTGACTGGCAGCCAGTGCAATGCTTTCAAAGTACTGGAAACGGGGCAGTCTCTAGGAAGACCAACAATTGCTCTAGCGGCAGCGTTCTGCACGCGTTGGAGGCGGGTGACTTCAGCCAGGTTAGCTCCCACCAGAAGAGAGCTGGCATAATCCAGGCGCGATATAACAGTCGCCTGTATTACCAACTGCCGAGTGCGGGGGTCGAAGAACTTCAGGACTGGTCGCAGAGCCCGGAGGATTCCAAAACAGCAGGCAGCCGTTTTCTTCATGTGCCCCACAAAACTGAGGGTAGGATCCATCCACACTCCCAGGTTTTTTAATTCCGTCACCGGAAGAGGGGCCGACCAAGCTCCGAAGGCCACCACCTGTCCCCCCAGAGGTCCGCCCTTCTACCGACGATCATGATCTCGGTCTTCTTCGCGTTGAGCTGGAGACAGTTGGCCTTCAACCAGCTTGCCACCGCCCTAAGTCCGCTCTGAAACCTGGGGGCATCCTGGTCCGCATCCCCGCTGATCGTAACCGCTAGCTGGGTGTCATCGGCATATGACACCATGGTCATGCCCCACTGCCTGACAACCTCAGCCAGCGGTCTCACGTATAGATTGAACAACGTGGGACTCAGCGAGGATCCCTGCGGCACTCCCTGTTTCAGAGGATGGAACTTGGACTGGAATGGTGGCACCGCAACGCTAAAGAAGCGACCATCGAGGAAGGACCGAAACCACTGGAGGGCAGACCCCCCCACTCCAATCTCCTCCAGGCGGTGCAACAGGATGGAATGAGAGACAGTATCAAAGGCGGCGCTTAGATCTAATAATACAAGCGCCGCCGTCTGCCCTGCATCCATCACTGTGCGAAGATGTTCAGCTATGGTGAGAAGGGAGGTCTCCGTGCTGTGACCAGCACGAAACCCGTTCTGGGTGGGGTCTAAGATGTTGGCTCGAGTAAGGTGGTCAGAAAGAACCTTGTTAAATGGGCCTCCACGACTTTGGTCGGCCAAGGGAGCAGGGAAATAGGCCCGTAATTTTCCGGCTTTTCCGGGTCCATAGAGGGTTTCTTTAAAATAGGAGAAACCACAGCCCGCTTCCAACTTGCTGTAACCGTACCCGAGGCCAGCGAGATGTTAATCAGGGAAAGTACCGAGGTACGACCCACAAACAGCTGGTCTCTGAAAAGGGCTGGTTTAGGCGGATCAGCGGGCGACCCCGATTTCACCTGCTGAGCCAGGGTGTCAAATCCCTCAGATGTCAACGGGGGCAACACACGAAGCAGAAAATCTCCATAGATGTTACATAGAGTACCTGCCGGTGGCCTAGTATCAGGGAATGTTAAGTAGATGTTCTGAACTTTTTCTAAAAAGAACGAGGCAAGAGCCTCACAATGCGCCGTGAAGCTCGTTGTTATAGCCGAGGCCCGCTTTGCCACAAGGTCCTTTACCACTTTGAAGATGGTTTTAGATGGATTAGGGCTATTGCCGAACTCCGCAGCGTAGAAGGCTGCCTGGGCCCGGCATATAGCGCAATGGTATGTTTTAACGGCAGCGAGATAGACAACCTTCTTCCTGCTGTCGTACACCTTCCGCCATTCCCTCTCTGCTCGCCTACAACTGCCCTTGAGTGCGCGTAAGGCCCTGTCATACCAAGGGCTTGACTCCCTGGAGCTAATTTTCCTAGCCGAGATGGGAATCAGGGAATCAAGTGCCTTAGTAACCCACGAGCAGAACCGGTCGTAACCTACATCCACGTCCTCCAGAGGTCCCAACGGCTCTGCTGCGAGGACTCCTTGAAGGTCCTCAAGTCTCAGTTTACTCCAGTGCCGTGTGGAGATCATCCTTACGGGAGCAGAAGAAGAGATTCCCGGCAGGGAGACATAGATGGCCACTAAAGAATGTCCGACCAGCCGAGCGGTGTAACGGCCGTAACTGTGGCCTCTGTCAAGTTCGTAAAAAACGGATCTAACGTATGGCCGCCTACATGTGTAGGATGCCGCACTATTTGTTGGAGTTGAAGAGCCTCCAAATCGGCTAGAATACAGCACACCGTAGGGATATTCTGATTCTCAAAGTGCAAATTGATGTCCCACAAGATAGAAAAGTTAGCACACCCCATCGCCAGAGAACTTATAGCATCAGGAAAGGCCGCCCTGAATGCCACATCACTTCCCGGAGGGCGATACACTACCATCCCTGAAAGGGAAAACTGAGGGTTAACCAAAATTTTAAAGACAGCACTCTCGCAGCCTGCGATGTTAAGGGCTGTGCTGGAGTATCCTCTTGTGCACCTGCAGCTTGGTACTACCCACATACCGCAGGGCACACGGACACTCCAGCACATAAACCACAAACTCACTTTTGCAAGTCAACTGTTTCTTGATCTTGCGCGCATTGGGGGTAAACGGGACTGCATATTCTGTTTTGTTGAGCCCATGTTGACATGCTTTGCAGGAAGAGCATTTCCTGAAGCCCTTGCTCTTGTCTAACCAGTTTTTGTTGATTATAATCTCCGGGCTAGATTTAACAAGGGCATCCTGCATCGAATATGCCTTTCTATAGGTGATGGATGGTGTAGCTGGGATTTTATCACCTATGATAGGGTCACATTTAATTAAACCCAAGTGCCTAGTGATGATTTTTCTGAGCGCCCCATGTTGCCTGTTGTAGGCCCAAATCAGTCTGACAGACTGATCTTGGGAGATAGCAGACCCTGTAGTGGCTTTGCGTTGAAGGGTTTGGCTGCGTGATAGAGCATTAGCTTTAGCAATGGCCTTGTCAATTTGCCCAAGATTGTACCCCCTCGCCAAGAATCTAGCTTTACTAGCCTCTTGTGCTAGATGACATTGAGCATCAGTGCTGCTCAGCCGTCTGATACGCAACATCTCCCCATAGGGGATGCTGCGTATGAGATGGGAAGGGTGGTGGCTGCTGGCATGGAGTACTGTATTCCCCGCCGTGGGCTTCCTGTATAGCCTGGTTTCAAGTTTGTCCTGTCCATTTAACACCGTCATGTCTAGAAAGTGCACCTGTTCCTTACTTATATCATGTATATATATATCGCCAGTAGGTAGTTATAGTTAAGACCAAGTTTCCATAGGAAGAGCATTTTTTGTATTGCTTATAACTTTGGCGTTGTTTGATGAATCTTCATGACATTTTCCAAACAGATTCTTTGTTCATATCAGCTCCTATGTTGAAAGTTTAGGGGCGATTTGTCAAGGGTGGGCCGAGAAAAAAGGGGGGTCCCAAAACATGTTTTCTCCATGCAATTTCCATAGGAAACTTTGGACAAGGCTACTGGTTGAACGGGTGAACGGAATTACCCCAAATTTGGCAGGGAGATGGGTCTTGGTCTAGAAAGCACACTTTTGTTTATTTGGTTTAAATCCATTCAGTAGTTTTTGAGAAATATCTAAATTTACAGATATCGATATTTTGCCATCTGATTGGCTGCGGCGTTAGGAGCACGAGCTTGCTGTTTAATGGTTACGAGCGCTGCGAGTGGTGGCAACTAGGAAGTGTTGGTTGCCATTTTGTGATTCATTGAAGCGAATAAGGGGAAAAAAAGGGTGAAAAAAGTAGGAAAGAGGAGGATAGGAGTACCTGTGGGTTGTTTGGGGTGTGCTATACAGGGGGTGTGAAGTGAACTACTCATACCTACTGGTCTTAAAGTGCTGGGGTACGGAAATTAAGTGAGGTATTGCCTAGAGTCTGATGCTGCTAAGGTGAGCTGCTGTGGTACTCTGGTATTAAAGAGTGAGCCCAAACTGTGTGTCTTATGGTGTGAAGTCATGTGCCCTGGCCGCTGCTGTACACCTGTAGAAGCAGTGTCAGCATGTGTTTATACCTACTAGGACAAACTACTGACCCCTACTGGTCTGAAAGTCCTGGGGTATGGAAAATATGTGAGGTATTGTCTAGAATCTCATTGTGCTAAGCTGAGCTGCTGCCGGACTCGGGGATGAAAGCGTGAGTCCAAACTGAGTGTCATATGCTGTGAAGTCATGTGCTCTGGCCGCTGTGCCACATCTGGCCAAGTAGTGTCAGCATGTAGTTATACCTACTCGGAGGAACTTTTTTTTCTATCATTGTTACTTGTGTATGGTGCTTAGGGGTTGTTATACAGGGAGTACGAAGGTAAATTTGCACGTATCAAATCAATTCCGTATTTGTAAAGTTCAAACTACTCACTCCTACGGGTCTGATGTCACTGCGGGCGTAAGCTGAGCTGCTGTCGGACTCGGGGATAAAGCCGCTAAACTACTGACCCCTACTGGGGTGAAATTGCCTAGAGTCTGATGCTGCTAAATTGAGCTGCTGCTGGGCTCAGGAAGGAAACCGTGAGCCCAAACTGTGTGTGCTATGGTGGGAAGTCATGTGCTCTGGGCGCTGTCCCACACCTGTCCAAGTAGTGTCAGCAATATTTTATACATAGTAGGAGGAAGTTTTGTTTGGAACACGGCAAATTGTATATGTGCTTAGGTGGTGTTATACAGGGAGTGCGAAGGTAAATCAATACAGTATTTGTAAAGCGCATATTACTCACCCCTATGGGTCTGAAGGCCCTGGAGGCCTGCATGAAAATTATGTGAGCTATTAAGTGAGCTATTGCCCTGGGTCACATGGTGCTGAGCTGAGCTGCTGCCGGAGCAGGGGATTAAACCATGAGCACTGTGCTCTGAAGTCATGTTTTCTGGCAGCTGCGGCCCACCTGTCCATGTCTGCATATGTACTAGGAGGAAATTTTGTTTTAAACAGTGTGACGTCTGTAGGGTGATTGGAGGGTGTTACAGAGGGAGTGTGAAGTTCAATTCTGCCATTTCGACTCAATCCGGTATTTGTAAAGTGCAAACTACTCACTCATACGGGTCTGCAGATGCTGGGGGCCGGTGTGGAAAGTGAGCTATTGCCCAGAGTCACATGGTACTATCCTGAGCTGTTGCTAGAGCCGGTGATCAAAGCAAGAGCTCTCTGCTGCAAAGTCAGATGGTCTGGCGACTGAACCACAGCTGTGTGGAGAATACATTTTGACGAGGGTCCGGGAGTTGCTGTTACCTGGCCCTAAAATAGCAGGCCTAAGTTGTCAGTTAAACGGTGGCTCTAAAAAGAGCTCTTGTGTTTATTAGTTGGAGCTACATATAAGTGCAGATGCACAGCTTCAATTTATTGAGAAAAACTCGATTTCCCTGATCTGTGAAGAGTACTCCATCACTTCTGTAGATTTCAGCTGTATCAAAACGTATGTTGTATTTGTAGATCAACCCCATTCTATGGTCTCTGAGGTATGCAGACATAGCTTTGTTGACATTTTTCCTAGATTTTTCAACCTGAGGATAAAATTGTTTTGACCATTTCCACTTCTGTCTTTGGCATATATTGGAGTATACAAAGACAGTTTGAGGCAACATTAACATCAATTGTCCAAAGGTGCCCTTCATAAGCATTTCCAAACCTACCCCAGTCAGTGTGCCTAGTTCATTTCCACCACAATGCACTATCATGAGGTCAGGGTGTGGAAGATGCAAATTGGTTTTAGCCAAAGGTAGCAATTGATGCCACTTCAATCCTCTCTGTGCAAACTATTTAATGACCACATTTTGTAAACCTAGGTCTAAGTCAATACGTCTTTGTTCTGCATACTTCTTGCACCAGAAAACATGGCTATGTCCTATGATCCACACTAGCATTTTGAAGATATGGCTGGAAGGTATGGAAAGATGTCTGTAGCTCATGCAATTCCTTCGTAGAAAAAGAGATGTGTTTAAAGACGGGGAACTACTTTTTTTGCCATACAAAATGATTCTCATTGGGAGCTGAAAAGCATTGTTTTTTAAAAGTAGGGGGCACATTTGTTTTTTGGAAAAGCATCTTTGTGATTGGTTAAGAAAAAGCAGTTTCAACGTGGAGTACATATCATAGGATAAAATTTGCTCAACTCAACTACACCTGCTACTTGCATTTGGAAGGCACTGTTCGAACTTAAAACAATCGTGAACTTTTAACCTGCCTGTGCCGTTAAGTGTTCAAAAAAAGTTGCAAAAAAATCTTGAGGTTTAAAAAAATTGATGAACTTTTAACATGCATTTGTTGTAGAATGTTCTTGAAAGTGTATTGATAGAAAACATTGCACTGCTGACTTCTATGTGTCATTGAATATGAAAAATACTGTTTATATGGAAAATTAAAAAGAAACTAATAGAGAGAAGTTTTGAAACCTGAAAGAATCAAGGAACTATTCTAATTTGTTCTTTACATGTATTTATGTGTGTAAGAACAACATTATACACACAACAGCACCAGGAAGGGAAGGAAGCGGGGAGTGGGGGGCCGGGGGAGATGGGCTCAATGGCACAAATGCACAATTAAGTACAGCACAACTATAGACAAACAATGACCAAAATGAAACACACCAAGAAGGAGCACAAGTCACACAACCCTCCAACATCACACCACTGAATGAGCATAGAAGTGAAAACCATGCTGCATTCATACAGGTTGTGTACAAAGGCCGATTGTGGGTGTTGTGGGATGTGTGCGACTGTGGTCATCATGGTTGAGATGCCCAGCACGTAGCACATGGGTGGGTTCACTATGTGTTATGTTGCCAAACAACTGCTCCTCCCTCCCACGAGCCCCCACACTTTTGTACAGTGCACTGTTGTATCCCGTGCACTCGTACGGCACACCAATGTAAAGCCTATTTGGGCATGTCCTGTTGCATTCCAACTACACCATGACAGTGCCGTTTGGTAGTAGTGCATGCCACTTTACAACATCGACTGATGTGGCCGTTGTGGCAGGCCACACCAGAACACAGAAACATACTTACCGCACTCCCTGTACACGGACATGTCCGAGACACCCCGTTCCCCTTGCTGGATAGGCACACCCCTGAGCTGACCTGTGTACGCCGGACCAGCACACGCCGGCTGTGCATGCTGGAGGATGCGTGCGTAGCTACATGTCCAGAGTCACTGACAATACTGAGGTGATAGAACACTGTGATGTTGCAGGGGCCGTGCCTATCATGCTAACACAATGACCACAGGGGCCCAGTTGCTCAGATGCGGGTTTGGGGACCGTTGGGGGTCCTGGGGTTGTTGCGATGAATCTTGTGGCCCTCATGAGTATCCCTGTTTTATGCTCATTGACTCTATGGCACCTGTGGGTGTTCTGGTGTGGCTCTTGGCTGCGTTCCCTTTCATGCTGCAGGTAGTCGCCCTGCTAAACACCAGCAGAAAGCAGATGTAAAATCCCTAGTGCTAATATGACTTATCGCTGGAAGTTGTTTTGCATTGCAGTTGTTCTGAAAGTTGTGATGGGATTTTTTCGTGTGCAGAACAATATACAAACTGGGCAGTGTATCCCGTCAAGATCCAGCCCCTGACACACTATTCCCAATAAATATAAACACAATGAGATTTCGTCATTGATTTTGTGTGTACACTGTAAGTGCAGCCGCTACCTCAGTGCATTTCAATGCAGGATTTCAGTATTCAAAATAAATTGCAAAGGTGCACCTCGTGTCTTTTTGCAAGGGAACGGTTACTCTGCATTTCATTATCAGCACTTTAATGCAAGTACAGTTGAGATAAATCTAACACACTATTCAGAAGTTGGTGCAAAACTGCAGACATCACCACTATTCCCGCGATAAGTGCCCCAAAATTTAACACCATGGCGGACACCATCAAATAACAGTAATAAGGTATTCACCTGTTACAATGCAATTTTTACAACGCACTACCACTACAACGCAGGCATTACAACGCATACCATTACAACGCATTGCGCTGGGGGGCGCTCTAGGATAAGAGGTAAGTTTAATTTACTATCCAACACCTTCCCTAGGGTCCACGGGGACTGGAGTTAGAATAGTAAATTATACTTACCACTATCCAGCACCCCAAAGCGCTATGCGTTGTAACGGTATGCGTTGTGAATACCGCGTTGTAATGGTATGCGGAGTAAAAGTATGCGTTGTAACGTCATACATCCCAGTAATAAGAACAAGAAAGAGTCACACAGCAGTTAAGAAAAAAACAAAAACTTAATCAATTTTTTTTCCAAACTTTCTTTTTATAAACATAAACATGTAAACGACAAATTGTTTCGAAACGTTATTTTTTTATTAACATATATATATATATATATATATATATATATGAACGGTAAACTAATAAACAAAAATTCAACAAAAATAATACAAACAACAAGGCAGAACACTCCGGTGGGGACCATGGATGTAGACGACAGAGCCTGGAAAATAAAGCACAAAATAAGGACTGTGTAATGCGCATATCAAAGGAGTGAGACACAGAGAAACAGAGCAGGAAAATAAAACCGGAGAGAAAAAGAGAGGGAAGGAAAGAAAGAAAGAGAGTGAGAAAGGGAGAAGGAAGAGAGAGATAGAAGGAAAGGAAGGAAGAGAGTGAGAGAGAGTGAAGAGAGGGAAGAGAGAGACAGAGAGAGAGTGAGAGAGAGATAGAGAGAGACACTGCCGCCCGGCACATCCATGAGCAAATAATTACCTGGTGCCACCGAAGTATGCAGCAGTGGGCACTCCACACCACATCATCTTCTCCACAGCCCAGCAGATCACATACATGTCCCTGAGTCATCAATGGCAGAGACCACATCAGCTTCTCTGCGGGGCGACCGATCTCACACATGTCGCTGAGTCCTGAGTCATCAAGGGTGACCACATCAGCTTTTGGTGCCGTTAAACCTGTGGAACTCAAGTCCGTGCCACGTGGTGGTAGGCACCTGATGGCCACATGAGCTTCGGGTGGCACTAACCCTGTGCATCTAAAGTCCGCGCCAAGGGGATGGTAGGCCCCTGACGGCCATACAGATCAGGGTGTGACGAACCGCCTGCGCAACTTTTCATGGTGTCTTTATGATTGAGACTCATGGAGCATCCGCCATCCAGTCAGCACCGGCAATAAAGGATGTGACGTTGTCGATCTATTATATTTGCATGGACACATGGTCTATAATGCCTGTGTCGGATAGGTGTGGTGTGTGTGCAAACCTGCCCTCAGGGAATGGCCGTAAGATGTTGAGACCTAGACCACTGACCTGCGCACGAACAGCAAGTACTCCTGCGACAGTTAGCTATGTGGGGCCAACATCGGAACGTAATCGGATTGGCGTGGCGTGGCATGGCGTGGAGTATGATGGAACAGGGCAGGGATAGCTATAATGATGTGTACGGCTCATAGTACTGCGTCTGTGAGTCGAGTGGAAGGGCCGCACCTGTCCCACTGCGAGGCTGGGTGCGACCTGTTCATAATTCACACTACATAAGTATTGACGAATCATTTTGTGATACAGTCCATTAGCTGGCATCTGCCTGAGGCATTTGTTGAGAACATATTGGAGTTCTTTCTGTGATAGATACCCCTTTGACGCTGCCTCTCCCCACATCAGCAGGTAACCACCCTCTTCCCATATTACCAACACATCCCTAACAACCTTCTTGGGCCTGAAGTGTCCCTGTGCGGTTGGACAAAGAAGAATCTTAGTCATGTATATGTTTACATATAAAAAAAATTATTTAAAGAAAAGAACAACAAAAACAGGGAGTCTGATGCTGTGGTCTCTGCCACAAAGGTGGGTCACTGCCATTCAGGACTCAGGACACAGTTACACGTGTGGGATTGGCTTGTGTTAAATAGGGTTAGTGGCACCAGAAGCATTGACACTGTATGAGCCTGTGATGGTGCTTGGTGTGGACGGCTTAACTGGGAGCAATGTGTGTTGCCTACTGGACTGCGTCATGTGGAATCAGGACTCTATCGGAATTGTGAGGCCTGCTGACCATAGTGTAAACTAGAAGTAGTGGTGAGGAAGGGCCCACAGGCCACAGCCACGTGCATGCATTGGTGGCTCCACCGCCCTGCGAAGTGCAGGTTCAGTGGCACCACTTGACGCCGGCCTTCCATATGCAAATACCCCAAACTGATCAAAGGGAGTGTGGTGCTGTGGTCACTGCCACGGACTTGGAGTCACTGCCATTCAGGACTCAGGACACAGTTACAGATGTGGGATCGGCTTGAGTTAAAGCGGGTTAGTGGGACTACGTGCTGCCGGCCTTGCATTTGGAAATATGCCTCACAAATCGGAAGGAGTCAGGTGCTGTGGTCGCTGCCATGGACTTGAGGTTACTGCCATTTAGGACTCAGGACACAGTTACAATTGTTGGATTAGCTTGTCTTAAATAGGGTTGGTGGCAACAGACGCATTGAGACTGTATGAGCCTGTGATGATGCTTGGTGTGGACGGGCTGCATTTGGAACAATGAGTCTTGCCTACAGGACTGCGTCATGTGGAATCAGGACTCTATCTGAATTGTGAGGCATGCTGACCATAGTGTAGGCCAGAGGTAGCATTGAGCAAGGGCCCACAGCCACATGCATACTTTGGTGGCGCCACCAGCTTGCGTAGTGCAGGTTCAGTGGAACCACATGTTGCCGGCCTTCCATATGAAAATACTCCTCACAAATTGAAGGGAGTGTGGTGCTGTGGCCGCTGTCATGAAGTTCTGGTCACTGCCATTCAGGACTCAGGACACAGTTACACATGTGTGATCAGCTTGTGTAAAAGAGGGTTAGTGGGACTAAGTGTCGCCAGCCTTGGATATCGAAATATGCCTCACTGATCGAAGGGAGTGTGGTGCTGTGGTCATGCCACAGACTTGGTGTCACTGTCATTCAGGATTCAGGATACAGTTACACATGTAGGATCAGCTTGTGTTGAAGAGGGTTAGTGGGACTACATGTTGCTGACCTTCCATATGGAAATACCCCTCACTAATTGAAGGGAGTGTGGTGCTGTGGTCGCTGTCATGATGTTTGAGTCACTGCCCTTCAGGACTCAGTACATAGTTATAGATGTGGGATCAGTTTGTATTAAAGCGGGTTAGTGGGAATATGTGTTGCCAGCCTTGCATATGGAAATATGCCGCACAAATTGAAGGGAGTCAGGTGCTTTGCTAGCTGCCACAGACTTTGGGTCACTGCCATTCAGAACTCAGTTCACAGTTACAGTTGTGGGATTGACTTGTCCTAAATAGGGTTGTTGGCACCAGAAGCATTGAGACTGTATGAGCCTGTGATGATGCTTGGTGTGGACGGGCCGCACTGGGATCAATGTGTCTTGCCTACTGGACTGCGCCATGTGGAATCAGGACTCTATCTGAATTGTGAGGCGTGCTGACCATAGTGTAGGCCAGAGGTAGCGGTGAGCAAGGGCCCACAGCCACGTGCATACGTTGGTGGCGCCGACGGCCTGCATAGTGCAGATTCAGTGAAACCACGTGTTGCCGGCCTTCCATATGCAAATATTCCTCACTAATCGAAAGGAGTGTGGTGCTGTGGTCGCTGTCACGAAGTTCGGGTCACTGCTATTCAGGATTCAGGACACAGTTACACATGTGTGATCGGCTTGTGTTAAAGAGGTTTAGTGGGACTACGTGTCGCCGGCCATGCATATCAAAATATGCCTCATCGAAGGGAGTGTGGGGCTGTGGTTGTGCCACGGACTTGGGGTCACTGCCATACAGGACACAGTTACACATGTGGGATCGGCTTGTGTTAAAGAGGGTTAGTGGGAGTACGTATCACCGGCCATGCGTATGGAAATATACCCTACTGATCAGAGTGAGTGTGGTGCTGACCACACACAACAGGACCCCACTTTCAACAGTGGGTACCAGAATACGACGGGAGCTTCTATGGTCAACTGGATTTTTTAGGGTCACGCCCTGGACCCCGATGGGGAATGAACAGGAGGGGCAACAACATGAACTGGCAAACAGGGGACCAAGAGGACCCCCGAGTGGCGACAAGGAGCATGACAGGTGCCTTTCAAAACCAAGCATCAACCAGCAAGAGGGGGACCTAGTGGTTAATATAACCCCTTTCACACTGTCCAACATGCAGAAAACAGTCCTCAACCATGGTCTAGGTTTTGTACCAACAAACAGGTTGGACACGTTTAAAATCCATGCCGAGAATGAGGATTTTGTTTGTAAACTGAAACTGCAAGCCTTTTTTCAGGACAAAGAGGATACCTCCACTCCCACCGACACAGGATTGAAACTTAAGTCAACCTTCACCCAACTAGATGCCGTTTTGCCTGTCGAGTTACTGGCTTTTGAAAAAGCAATAATGATGGACTTAAACAAACTGACCATGACAAATAAAAACGTATTCCATAATATCATCAAATTGGAATAAGAAGCAATCAAACAACTCGCAGGCAACAAAGATATCATTATAAAACCTGCAGATAAGTGGGGTGCTATCGTTGTCCAAACAGCAACAGCATATGATCAAGAATGTCTGAGACTCCTAGCAGACAGGAGGAATTACACGGTTCTGCAGCAGGACTCTACAGAAACATTAAGCATCAAGATCCTGGGAATGGTGGAGGAGGTCGTAGCACACGATTCATAATCCAAAAAAGAGGCAGATTTTCTGGTCCAGAAATCACCTAGGACTCTGTACTTCTACACCATTCCCAAAATACACAACGATCTAAACAAACCCCCAGGATGACCGATTGTCATCGGTTCCATCTTGGAACCCCTGTCCAGATTTGCGGACACTTTCTTGCGTCCCCTGGTACAGGCTACAAACACATACCTGAGGGATACCAAAGCTGTACTCTGGTTTTTGCATAATTTACCTTTTGACCCAACCACCCAACTACTAATAAGCCTGAATGTAGAAAGCCTATCCACCAGCTTACCCCATGACAAAACACTCAACATCATAGAGGAGGTCCTTTTCTCCACACCATGGAAATATCAAACACCTAGGAGTGTAGTGATGGAGTGCATCACCCTGGCACTAACGAAGAACTTATTCGAGTATGAGAAAACACTCTATCTGCAGAGTCACAGTACCAGAATGGGGCGCACCTTTGCTCCCAGTCTGGCCGGCCTCTACTTCCACCACCTGGAGACACAGAAAATTCTCCATTAAAGCAACCCCTTCAGAAATAATATAATAACATGGAGACGTTACATAGATGATGGCTTGGTCATCTGGGAAGGTGACCCACATTCAGTTGAACAGTTTATGGAATGGCTCAACACACAGAATGCATTTCTGAAATTCACAAGCTCTGTATCATGTGACATGATGGTGTTTTTGGATCTGAACATCTACCCTGAGGGAGGCTCTTTAAAGACAACCACACACTTTAAGCCTACCTCTAGAAACTGTCTACTAAGGTACAACATTTTTCATCCTCGACACCTACATGATAATCTTCCGTATAGCCAGTTCCTCTCTCTGAGACTGAACTGTTCCAATGTGAATGATTACAAAACACAAGCTTTGGAACTCAAAAGTAAGCTTCAGAAATGGCAATATCCCACACCTGTTATAGATAGGGCCATGAAAATGGCTCGCAACAACAATAGAGAAGCTCTCCTGGAAGAGAAGGTACAAAAAGAACCAAACTAAAGGCCCATCTGTGTGACCACTTTTAATACACACTCTAATGAAATCTCCAAGATTGTAAATAAACACTGGCGGACCCTTGTATGTGGCCAATTGGACTTTGAAAATCTCCATTTTGATAGGGGTGGGCGGAATTTGCGAAATTCACTTTTGCAAACTATTGCGAAAATGTCAACATTTTCGCAAACACGCCGAAATTTTGCGAAGACGCAGAAGTTTTTTCTATCCCGTTCATGGTATTTTCTGCGTGATTGCGGCTCGCCAACTTACCCATGCGGGTGCTCATGGGTGCGGTCTTGTTTTCACCCCCCCGCCACCCGCCCGCGTTGCTTACTTCCTGTTCCAGGTCGCGCAATGAATGCTTGAGTCCATTCATGGTACGTATTTCCTGTTCGGGAACGCTTTTACTTGTTCGCTGCGCTTTTTGCGTGCTCTGGGAGAAAATATCACTCAAACTTGTGCACATGGTCGCAATGGTTGAGGCAGTAGCGGTTCTTCCATGGGGGCGTTTGGGCGCCGCCCCCCTGCTTTCTCGCCGTGCGAGAAGGCAGAAACAAATGGTAGTTATTTATAACTACCGGTCCATTTGTTTCTGCCTTCTCGCATGGCGAGAAAGCAGAACTAACTTCCTGGTTTAGAGTGGGTGGTGTTCGAAGGCAGGGGGAGTGACTTGGGGGAGTGGCTTGCCCACTGTTGTTAATACTGACTGTTTGGGCAGCCTGAGGCCGCCCAAACAGACAGTATTAACAATAGTGGGAAAGCCACTCCCCCAAGCCACTCCCACTGCCCTCGAGTAACACCACCCACTCACTCTCCCTGTTCTCTCTGTATGCTGCAGCAGCAGCATACAGAGAGAAAATTACGTAGCCTGGGGCAGCCGGCCGCACCAATCAAAAACGCGGCGGTGGAGAGGGAGGCTGCCTGCCGCGCTGCCTTCCTGATGACGTGCTGCAGGACTTGAAATCGAGGACGGCGGGATTCGGGACGGAGTCTCCGGATGGTAAGTTTACACTTTATTTTATTTTATATATTTGTTTTCGTTTCCAACCCCCTCCCGCCTCCCCCCTCATCCCCGCAGGTCATCGCAAGTGGGACCCCATTTCCAAACCCGCCCGTCATGCTGGTCGACATTTATTTAAGCATAAAATATTTAAAGTGAACCCTTTGCTTCCCCTCACAAAGACTTTTCATAGGATCACACATGAAACAGCAGCTAATAAGATGCTTACACTTACAAAATGCCGTGGGAATGGCGAACATCATGAATTGCTAGTTAGTGGAAACTTCAGTCTCTATTTTAAAAAGTGGAAAAATAGCTCAGTGACATACTGGAATATCGTAATACGTATTTCATAAAATGTTCACATAATATTTCCAGATACCAGCTGGCGTTCAGCACTTGCTGTAGGTTTTGGGTAGTGTAGCCATCAGTATGCAACACGCGCCGGACCCCCACCCTCGCGCAGCTCCAGCGGCCTTGACGTTCTGACCACCGCCTTATGTAATTCGGTTTTTCGAGGAAAGGAGACATAACAGCATCTTTCCTTGATGTCAGAGCAGCGTGGAAAAAAAAAAAAAAGTTGAAATGGTGCTGAAGGCGTGATCAAATATCAGAGTCTGGTCAAGCGTTACCCAGAATTTTTATCTCAACTGTTTTCATAAACTCAGCTTGCTAGATCAGCGGCTGATGATTTTGCTCGGTTTGGTAATGCTATTGGAGATAATTTTGGGATCAGTAAAATGCCTGCACGGTACAAGCTACAATCGAGCTGGACTGGAAAAGAACATCCTGGGCCGCTCTCCCAGCATTGCCTAACTGTAACTACAATTTACAAAACTAATAAGCAAGTATCATAAACCTCCACAGGAGTAACCTGCCAAGAAAACTTGGTACCAGTGAGATATTTTCATAAAAGAGATCACTGCTCTGCATTATGTGTTTCTTTCAAATATAAATGTTTTTTGAAACCTTGCTTCATTATTCTACTGATCCCGCTCTCCAGTTCTTAGTATGTCGTTCCTGAGTGGCAATGACTGCAAATGCATAGTTCTGAAAAAAGCCCGCCAAAAAGCAAGTTATGTCTGAATTTTCCTGCTGCACCTACCAAAAATGCATGTTTTTTCTGATTATTACGGGGAAACACATAATTGCCATTATGTAGTGCACTAAAAAAAATAACAGTACCTATTCCCAGGGTACCATTAGTGATAGGGGCATATGTAATCGGGACTATGTAGCTAGCTTGCCTTGATCAGATTGATTTTCGAATGAAGGATGTGTACCTAATGGTATCAAAACCTGAAGTTTTAATTGTAGGAAGAGTTGGTCCTTGTTACTGGGTCAGTGTTTGTGAGATGTGGGTCCCGTGTTTCTGCAGTGCCTGCTCCATAATTATTTTTGGGACAGGGGGTGTGAGGTGCGATGTACAAGTCATTCTTTTTCGTGTGCCCGCTCTATCCTTAATACAGTCACCGCTTCTTTAAGGTTGTAATGCCAGGGGCAGTATATATTCAGTACCTATTCTTCCCTTGTTAATGGATGGAGCGGTATTTGTGGGGTTGTGATGTCCTGGGTTTTTGTTTCTTCAGTGCCTTCTCTGCCCTTGTTATTGGTGCAGTGTGCAGTTGTGAAACTGCAATGCCCAGGCCCTTGTTCCTCAAGTGCCTGCTGTGCCCTTATTATTGGTGCAGTGTTTGTAAGGTTGTGATGCCCAGAGCTTGCCTTCCTCCAGTGCCTGCTGTGCCTTTGTTATTTGGACAGTGTTTGTGAGGTTGTGTTGCCCAGACTTCATGGTACTTTAATACCCTTGTTATTTGACAGTATATAGGAGGGTGTGATTCTCAGGGACGATGTTGCACCAGCGGTGCCCTTGGTATTGGGGAGTGTTTGCAAAGTTGTGATGCCCAGAGTTCGTGATCCTTTAGTGCTCGGTGTACTCCTGTTACAAGGGCAGGGCTTATGATTTCCAGATCTTGTGGACCTTACTTGTATTGTCATCGCCATTACATGTTCTTTATTTGGACACTCTGGAACCTTCATGTCATCTTCATCCTGTTTGTCCTGACCCCCTCCGCCCATCACCAACATCCCCTGTATAAAGCATCTGATACGCGTTCTGTCCATCACTTACCCCATGACTGTTCAGTCAGTCCCTCTATCTACAACCCAAAGTCTACGTGCCTGATACACTGTCCGACAAACACTGTACCTCCATCACCCACCTGTCTCTTCCTGTTCTAATGAATGCCACGAGATCTGTACATCGCTTACCTACCTGCCTGGTCACACTGTCGGTACATCACCCCAGCGCCTGCCTGTGTCTCTCACACTGTTTCTTCAGTCCCTATGTGTAGATCTCTGACCTGACACATTATCTGTCCACCACTTGCTGATCTCTTCTCTTTATCTTATTTTTAGTTTCTGTTATTTTCATCACCAATTTTGTCTGTTCTCATTATTGCGTGAAAATGCACCATTTGCCCACTCTTTGCCCACTCTTTGTAAAAAAAATAATTCTCGAGGGAGAACACCCCGAACCTCCCACAATCAACTACGACAATTGTTTTACGCTCTACCACTTTCAAATGTCACCAGCCGCCACTGGGTTGCGGCCATCTTGTTTTTCACTCTATTGCATGGTTCTGGGGCCTGATTTTCAATCTTCCCTGTATCTTTACAATCCTTTGCTTCAAAGCCACTTTTTTAAAATCTTTTTTATTTATTATCTCTCTAACTATTTTCCTGCTTCTATATTTTTGGTTTTTGTCTACTTTTTTGTGTTTTTTAGCTACTTTTTCACTCTTTTTCTATTGCCTGCTATTTCCTTTACTTACTTTTTAAATGTTATTACCTTTTCTATCCCTCCCCGTCTCTCTCTCCCCAAAACCATGTCGAAGGGTAAGGCTCGCCGCAGCAAGAGCCGCGACTGCCTTCCTTGCGGAAGGCGGCACCCACAAGGGGTGCAGGCACGGGCCTTATTTGGGGAGGTGGAGTTGGCTGCACTCATCTTATTTATGCAGCACCATCTCCATTCAACCCTGGCAGCAGGTGGCAGTCCTGGGTCCGGGTAAGGGCTCCGGGAGATTTAACTGCACTGGGGGAAGGTGCGCCAGGCAGTGTTCCGCCTCTCTGGGGTCCGGCGCACCCAGGCACAGTTGACGCACCGGTGGTCCGACATCCTTGACCGTGAGCAGGACCTGCTGGACCTGCTAGGAGTGGAGGTCCCGGTTCTTGGTGGATAACTATTTAATTATTACTACTTTGTGTCTGTTCTTCTGCTCTGTGTTATATATTGTGAATATATTTTTTTATTCCAACTAGCTAAAATGTTGCTGCTTACATTCAGGCTTATTACGTTTAAAAGTCTTCTGTGATTGTTATGACACAGGTGCTCTTCTGCGCTACTACTAATCTCACTTGTTTGCAACTTTGCATTTGCGTTCGCTTAGCGAGATTATGTAAGAGTTTATTTTAGAGAAATTAAGTTACGTAATGCTAAAGTGACTCTAGTTCTTACTTTGTCCTGTCACTAAGAGATAGGGGCGGATTGATACTTAGGTTTAGTCACTTTATATGAGTTTGTAATTGTTTTTGTGGTAAGCGTGATGCCCCCTCAGTTATGTCATGTGCTGCTAGTACCTCAGTCTTTATTAGAACCTTTTCTACTTTGTTCAAAGAGTGGTGGTAATAGGCTTAGCAAAGTTAGCACTAGCAGAACATCAGCATCAATCAATCAACCCAAAATTTGGTGTATACAAAAAATTTAGTCATGTGTCCTCAATTTGACCATATGCATTGGAGAGGACTAAAAGAAGCGGAAATGCATACTTAATGTACAATTGGCACGCCTGGAATAGGTGGGCTAGGTCGGGTGGTACGTCATACTTATGCTTAGTTAGTATTCTGGAATCAGAATGGAAGACTGAATTAGTATTGATAAATAGTAAGTAGTCGATCTGTGAATCCCCTGATACTACTTGTTGACCAGATGAGATTGGTCAATTTAGTTATTGCAATGGTTGTTTACATAAGTGTTTTTGACCGTTCTTTAAAAAATATTTTATTTGTTTGACACCATCCATCAATGTTTGTCTCTTTCTTATATCTTTCCTGTTCAGCAGCCAGGGGCAGGCAGACAGGGAGTGGGACACAGTCGGCGGGAGAACAACACCAGGAGGACACCAACGAGGGCTCCTGTGCTGACCCTAGTAGGTTTTCTTGTTTTTAATAATAATCCTCATTCCAGAACTTTTACTGCACCATATTTTCCCCGAACTATTGTTTCAGTTTCCAAATGCTATTTTTTACCAACAACTATCCTTCGATCTGTACTGTTTTGAAAATCTTGTTATCACTGCCTCTGCTCTGATGACTCTCTGTACTATTACTACTAATAGTCTGTCTGTACTGTAGTAGCTAAGCTTGCCCAGTTGGCCACTCTTTATTTAAAAAGTTGTAAATAAAACTCAGATTCCCCAGTAGCTCTAGCCATTGAGTCCAGTCCTTTGGGTCGTCCTCATGTACTTCTTCTAGTCTTATTGATCTTGAGTCTTTGTTAATCTTGAGGCTTTGACAATTCACACCAACAAATGCCCAACCAGATGTATTAGTATTTTGATGTGATAGGACATACTACTACTGTTGTAGGGATTTTGCACATACAGACCCTTGCACAAGAAAATAGGATGTTGGTGATGGTAGGTTGGACCTTCCACACACATCAATGAGAAGATCAGAACCCAGCACAATCCCCTGCCCAACTAGTCATAGTAGTGTCTTGTCATAACTATTAGCTCTCTGAACCCTTCCCCAGAGATACCCAACAAGTAGACAACCTAGAACATAACATAACACACCCAGCCTCTCAGTCGTGGAAGCAATGCACATGCATTGCACACCCTTCCTTTAATTTGCTTACTCATGTAAGTCCACACCCAAATACCACGAAGTCTATGTAAGTTCAAAATGTTTATTGACGAGCTTTGTACGTGTTCTATTATAATGCAGCACCAACAGGTTAATCAATAACATTAAAACAATAAACATTGTTACACTTACTTACAGTTGAGAATTAAATCATGATAACTGAACAGTGGTGGAAGCTTCACCATCCCCTAGGTAGGAATTTAATTTATATAAATTTATAAATGAAGATCTCTGAATGAAGGGACCCCTCACTTTAGAAGAACCTAGTACTGGTAGTTGTTGCATCATAAGCTCTGCAAAGCTCTGGTTCGTAGAAGGGAATCTTCCGTCTGTAGTGCGAAAAATGAAAAGGTGCATGTTAGTATATTGCAAGCATTTCTCAGCCGTGCCAAAAAGTGTAGCATTTTTTGGATAAGCAATATGGACTAACAGTACACCAGAACTTCATAAAAAAGTGGCTTGTTAATGTTTTGGTTGACCGCTTGTACACAGCGCTTAGACAGTAGCGGTGTGAGGTTATGTGGGCTCAAATGTGTCTTATATAACAAGCTGCTAGGTAATGTCACATGTGCAAAAATAAAAAAAACAAAGGTAAAATGGTTGCATGGCTCGTGCTAACTAAGCAAAGGCTAGAATGACCCAAGGGACCATATATAACTACTAGTGTTTACTCTAATACTGCCTGATTTGTACTAGTGATGTATGTTATATACTATTAACTCATTTTTCAATCTTGCTACTGATCAATAGGGGGAGGTGTATATGACGCCTAAAAAATGTGTAATGTTTTTTAGGCGCACTACCGACCACCATTGCCGGGGCCATCCAGGGCGACATGGAGGGAGAGGATGCGGCAGTTGCTGACGATACCGATGGAGTGGTAGGGGGAGTGCCAGAACCAGTGGCGGGCGGTGGTAAGTTAGATTCATAATCCTTAGCTATTGTTGACATTACACTCACTGCAAGGGTGTACTGTATGTATACTGTACTGTTGAGACTTAGGGCCCCATTAGGATGGCGGGCGGATTGCCCCCGCTGGGCCAGCGGTAGTCACCGCCGACCCCGCAGGGGCAAACCTCCCACCATCCCTGTAGAAAAGACCCCTGCCATATTACAATGGCTGGGGGTCTGTGGCGGATAGAAACCGCCCGCCGATTTTCCGCACAGTCAACATGTCGACCGGGCGGAAAAGGTTTCAATATGATGTCTGAACACACTGCTCCGCGTGGGGCCTGTCACGTTGTGCTTGGAAAAGCACAACATGTGTTTTTAGCATTGCGGCGGGTGGTGCTTTTGGCACCGCCCACCACAATGTTAAAAATACGGGAAGAAGCCCGCCACTGTGGCAGGCACATCCTAATTGTCGACAGGACCCCCGCCCTTATGGCGGGCGGTCCCTTTTTAGGGTGAGGATGGCGGGTGGACTTCGTCCGCCCGCCATCCGATGTCCTAAGTAAGAGTTGTTGTGAACGTTTGAAGAGTGAAGACACCATTTAATTGGCATAGGGGCGGGAGTATTAAGTGACCTATGGACTCATCTATCTGTGATTTCAACTCTGCTATGAGAATTTTATGGAGAAGACTAAAAGTCAGATCAGATCACCTGGTGTTCAACTAAAAAGTGAAAGACGAGTGGAAGGAAGAAGGACAAGCAAGATTTACTAAATGTTATGTACTGTGCTTTATAGTGCTACCATGCCACTATGTGTACAATTAACTTGTCTTACTATTTTTCTAAGAGTATATTTTACAATTGTCTTGTTTTTTCTTTTTGATATACAGCTACTCCTTCCAAAGTTGATAGGAAGGAGTTGGCCGTCAAGGCACGACGCCGGAAGCTGGAGGGAATGCAGCGCGAATATCGGTGGCTGGAGGTCTTTGGCAGAGGAGGAGAAGGAGACTGCTGCAGCACTTGGAGCCTCCTTCAGTGCCCCGGGCCCCAGCCACCGCCCTCCAGCAGTACGGCACAACCGTCTGGCTGCCGTCCGCCGCCGCAATACCATCTCTGGTGCCCCCCCCCCCACTGTTGCTCCAGCTGCCGCACTCTCAAGCGCTGTGTCGCCCGTTTAGAGGAGCAAATGCTTGTCGTCCTCCAATGCCGCCACTCATCTTAGATCCCTGTCTTCTGCCCCTATTTAATTCTTGTTTGGGTGGGTGGGAATTGGACATTGGGGATTTGGACATTTGGACTTAAGTTTCTTACGGACATTGGTTGGGGTTAGGGAGGGGGGTGGGTCAGCTTTTGTGGATGCAACATAGTTTATTTTTTTTAGGGTACATTAAATCTATATTTATACTAAACATGCAATGTTGTTAATGTTTTGTAGGTGGGGTTACTGTTTTAAATCACACTGCTTCCTTGCTGGTGCAGGTCCGCCCATAGCCAGTGTTTGGTTAAAATCATTGGCTGACTGTGTAAGACATAAACAGATAGATGCGACACACCTCACTGATTGAGTTGTCCTACCAGTACTTTCAGTCTCTCTCTTCTAGTCTATGCATTCTTTATCTGGACTCAAAGGGGTGTGTGAATTCATTGAAAACATGTCCATTATTAAATATGCCTCCCCCAAACTTCTCTTACCTTTGCTGATTTTTAACTTAGGCACAGCGATGGCTGCATGGTGAAGATGGTTTCCTTTTTATAACATGCCATGATTGGGGTGGTGGTGGTAGTATCATAGTAGTAGTGGACACTGGTCGGGCAGCAGCATTTGCAAAAAAAGTAAATGAGACAGCCAATGCCTTTGAGAGACTGTTTGAGGAGTAGTAGAATGAAGCACAGTACAGAACTTACAGAGCAACAATAATATGCTAAAATAGCCTACTAGACAGAGTTACAAACTATAGTTGGGTCGAGTCACTTGACTAGGCCTACAGCGTAACAGTTAGTGCTGTGTATGAGGATGATCATGACAACAAATCCAATCAATGCCGGCAATTTTTGCTGAGGTATATGTTCCTCCCTTTGTTAAAAATCACCTCTAAAATATACTGCTCATGGGTGGGCAAGCAGAAGAAGATCATCGCTCTGCCTTGAAATTGAAGTACTGTTGCTTTCGCCACATCCGCCCCAGCAAGCGAGTGATTAATTATTGGTGTACATTTAATTTAGTCACACCTCAATAAGTCACACAGCCCGGGGGAAGAGTGTTAGGGTTTGTTGAATGGATGGGAAGGGGGTTTGGGGAAAGGTTTGACAGTGAAAAACAGTATGCATGGAGAAATAAACAATAATCTTTGAAGCCTACCATATCCATATCAATATGTTAAGGGAGAAAAAGGAAATGCATGCATGATGATGATTGATAAGGAGACCCGGATTACATACACTTCTTGTTCTGTTGTTCCGGGCTTAATACTTTTACAAATAGCAAATAGAATTTTTAACACCTTCAGCGCGGCGCAAATTTTTGCGCTGTGCTGAAGGTTCTAATGAGCCAACGGGCTCATGACGGAACGGTTCCGTCATGAGCACAGGCCAACCGATGATCCTGACGGAACCGTTCTGTCATGAGCATCGAAGGGGTCAAATATTCGTAGGGATGAACGATAAACAGAGAGCAAACCTAATGATAATAACAACAAGAACACACTGTTGTAAAGATTGTAGACAAAAAAATGAATCAAATTATTTAAAAGAAGACGAAAGTTGATACTGTTACTGTGTTATCCTGGTCAAAAATGTGGACTGGATTTGCATTTCGGAATTCCTCTTGGTCCTCTAGTCCATCAATCTTGGGTGTCGCCACTCGCCAGTAGCCACTGCCCGCCTGGAAAAAAATGTAGATTTATTGGTAAGGTAAGTGTGCATTGTAATGTTTTCCCAAGTATAGGGCAAGGCCCGGCCTGTAATTGTAGATGGAAACACAAAGGGGATATTGAGAAACAAAGTTAAAATAAATTCACAAGTTGTGGTGTAGTACAATAAGAACACCTTCCGAGGCGGCATGTATGCATCATCTCTACTCTAGTCTGTTTCCAGCATTGACCTTCAACAATAACAGGACAGATCAGGCCCACTGTGACAGGCCTGATGGCACGTTGCTTAGCACATCCTCCGTTCAGAGTACTTTTTTTAAAGAGTTGGACAAAGGCAAAGCACATATCCATTCCAAACATAGCATTTTACAATTTAAGTTAGTTAATTAAATGCACCGCAGTCATCCCACTGCTACACTCAACTCCACTTCTACACAGACATTTGGGTCTGCTGTGGTTGTTGTTGACGTGTTTAGCTTTAGCCTTATATGCCACTCATGAAACGTCCTCCTGACTTGTTATTATTACATCAATCATCTCCGATATTTGTACTGACTGACTGTGAAGGTCGGCCTGAAGTAGAAGTAAAGTGTTGTTATTACACAACAAGTGTAGAACTATTATTGACTTGAGTCACTCTTTAGTGTGTACAGTCAGCCTACTAGTATACTTTGACTTCACTTTGTGCACAACAAACAAACAACAAAAACACAAATACCAATCGCTCAGAGTTAGGTGTCCAATGCATGCCATTCATTTTCATTACCTGTTCCTTCTCATTGTAAGTTAACGGGCCGTCTTTTTCACCATCATCATCATGGACTGTGCTGTTGTCATACTAAGTGAGCAGATTGAGTCCCTTTGCTGTATTCAATCAAAAGCAATGTATCAAGCTGCAGTAGAAGTACAAATTTCTTATTTGCAAGGGAAAAATTCACCTTGAGTTACGTTTAGTGTGTACTATAGAAAAATGATTAGTGCACAATGACATAACTTCATGCAAAACAAACAACAACAAAATCACTCAGTCTGCGACTCTGCATCCAATGCATGGCATCAATCATTACCTGTTCCATCTCATTTTCAGTTCATAGGCAGTCTCTCTTGGCTCTGAAAGGAGGATAACTATAGTAGTCATCATGTTCCACTTCTTTTGGCGAGACTAGGAAAGTTTTGATTTTTTGTTCTATTTTCCATCATGCAATCCTCATGAGGGCAATGGATTTAGGCGGGAGATTCAGTATGATGGAGA
Organism: Lissotriton vulgaris; assembly: GCF_964263255.1. NCBI lineage: Eukaryota > Metazoa > Chordata > Amphibia > Caudata > Salamandridae > Lissotriton > Lissotriton vulgaris. The sequence goes on from NC_141691.1 coordinate 1,502,097,003, forward strand.
GGAGGAGCTGGATTCGGAGGACTGTACTGTCAAATGCAGAAGACACCTGAAACTTGTACATTGAAATAAGAAGAGTAGAAGACGGTGGTAATGGATTTGTTGTGATTCAAAGTTAGTAACTGGAATGACAGACACATAAATAAAGGAAAAAAGGGAGGAAGACAGTAAGTGCAAGCCTAATTGTCAGGAAGTATAGCTCATCCTCAAACTCTGGGGGTTCAGCCAGTAGTAGGTAAACATGATGCGACACACTACTTCCGTCACCTGAGCCGCTGTCCTCATCTTCCTCTCTTGCTTCATGTATTGTGTAATTCGGTGGTATGAAGTGCTGATTCATTTTGATCATTGTTAACCTTTCCACATTTTTGGGCGAGAGACTGGTCCTTCTCAATGTTACAATGGAACCAGCAGCACTGAAAATACGTTCGCAAGAGACACTTGCGACAGGGCAAGCCAGATAGCTTATCGCCAGCCTGCTGAGCAGTGTCCATTCAGTCCTTTTCCTATACCAATACTGCAATGGGTTTTGATCAATGTACACCTCTGTTGGGTCATCCAGATAGGCCTGGACCATCCGCTCAATGATCAGGAGTGCTGCTGCTAACCTTTCGGGCTCTTTTCTCTGTGCATCAGCACTGCGCTTATTAATGCCTAACTGTAAATACCAATCGTCTAACGATTCTACTGGACCTAATGATCCAGTTATTGTTGCTGTTGTCGATAGTGATAGTAAGTGTTGTGATCCAAACGCACTGCCCTCAGCCTCCGACGTCGCACTTGATGCTGCATACCCTTCTGCAGTACTTCTTGTGGGTTGATCTTGCGGGCTTTTAATTAACAGCCGTTCATTTTCCAACTTACTCGCTGCCTCAACTATCCAACTTTTGTAGCGGGCAACATCAATCTCTAAAAAAGGAAGGAATGTCTTCAGTTCCTTGTATTTTCAGCTAAGCGATGGGCTAAGCTCTCCACTAAGTCATAGGCTTCCTTTTTGTCTTCTACACCTTTGTATGATTCGGACACCTTCTTCAGCTGATGCTCTAGCATTTACAATAATGGGATAGCTTGGCCCATTGTACAGTCCTCCTTGCTGACTTCACGTGTGAAGACCTCAAAAGGACGAAGCATCTCAGTCAGGCATTTAACTAGGCTCCATTTCTCCATCTGAAGGGTCATGTCTTTCACAGTAGCATCCCCTCTTTGCATGACATATCATTGAGTGGCCTGTACTGCTCAAGCAGATGATCAAGCTTGTAATACGTTGAGTTCCAACGTGTTGCCACCTCCTGGATGAGTGCTTTGACTGGGATCCTATATTCACGTTGAATGATCCTCAGCTGCTTCCGAGCTTTAAAAGAATGGCTGAAATGAGTGCATATTCTTTGGCAGATGGTCAGTAAGTTGCTGAGTATGGGTTCTTTTTTCAGAAAGTCTTGAACTATAATGTTTATGCAGTGCACCAAACACGGATCCCTGAAATAGGAAGCAAGATCCATGGCCTTAAGTACATTGTTGCCATTATCTGTGGCAACAAAACCAATACTAAGCCCTCTTGGGTGCAGCCATTCAAAAACCTTGCTGCGAAACTCTTGCAAAAGGTTTACAGCAGTATGAGATTTCTCCATGGTGAACATGAGTACCGTTGCATGTTTCAGAGTAGCTTTAAAAATCTCAGCTGTGTCAACAGCACCTCGTTCAGATAGCTTATCTCTAACCCCCACAAAAGAGACCCAGTGTGCAGTGATGCACATGTAATATGTGGCTTGGCAACTGGTCCACATGTCTGTTGTCAGGTGGATATTGTGAACAGCACTCTGCTGCAAAGCTTGTCCAACCAATTCCAGCATATCATGATGTAGTGCCGGAACAGCAATTCTTGCAAAATAGGAATGGCTGGAAAACTTCCATTTAGGGCAGATGACTGACACAAATTCAAGGAAACGTACCCATTCCACAAATGAAAAAGGGAGAAGGTCCAGTGATAACATTTCAGCAAGCTTTGCATTGTACAACTGTGCCATTGGGTGGTTGCGTTGGAACTGCCCCTCCAACCTAAGCATGCTCTCAATGGTAGGCTGGATTACTTTCCTTTGTGGTTCTGTTGTTTTCATTATCCCACTTAGGGTCACCGACACAGTTTGTCTCATTGCACTACTCGGATGCATTGATGTCTCAGCCTGACTCTGAGGATGGCTCTTACTGCGGTACCACTCAGATGTTACTGAGGAGGATGTCGGCGGTACTACTACACTACTGGGGACAGGGCTAGAAATGCCTCCCTCTCCACCTTCCACCGCAATAATATCGTCACCTGAATCTTTCTGACCAACTTCAATAGGTTGAGTTTTTCTACTTTGTTTTAACTGAAGTATGTGATTCGCCCACACAATAGTGTGGGGTATTCTGAGATTACTTGCTTGGCCTCCGGTACCATAGTTTGTACCAAGCTTACCGCACCGAAAACCTGTGCGACAAATTGAGCATATTGCAACGTTCTCCTCTTTGGTGCTAACAGAAAATAAGTCCCAAACTGGAAAGGAGAATTTTCTGGCACTGCTGGATGTGTCACTTTCAATAACAGTTGAACTGGAGGGTGTGCTTGGAATGTGACTCTGTGCAGCTACACTGTGACTTTTACTACTACTACTTACTGAGATGGTTGCTCTGGATGTAGGCCCCTGCCGGGCCTTGGAAAATGAGGCAGCTGGAGGTCATGGTGGTGTAACCTGCGTTAGTGGTATCCGTGCTACATCCCAATCAGTAACAACCTTTCTGGATAGGGTGAGAAAGTTGGTCTCCATCCCCTTTGGGGCGGGAGTGATGTGCGTGATGACTGGCTCGTCCTCTTCATCAACATCATCCTCCTCTTCTACATCTACCTCCATAACTGTAAGTTTTTCAGGAACCTTCCTTTTCAGAAGCATTGTCTTGTGGCGTGCATCACTCTCAGACTGAGCTGGTGGCTGCCAAATGGCATCATGGTCATCAGAAGCGGGGCTTGAAGAAGAAGATGATGGACTAAGCCTCCTTTTCCTTGCTGGTGGTCCGGAAGACAATAGGTCTTCCAAAATAATGGTTTGCTCCACTTTGTCTGCAGTAAGCTTGATTTCCTGAAATGCCCTTACGTCAGGAGCAACAACTACTATTGTGGACTGTTCTTGCGGCTGCTGCTGTTGTTCCTGCGGCTGCAGCTGTTGTTCTTGCGGCTGCTGCTGTTGTTGCGGCTGCTGATGTTGTTGTTGTGGCTGCTGCTGTAGTTGTTGTGGCTGCTGCTGTTGTTGTTGTTGCTGCTGCACACTTATCTGCTGAGTTGCCTGCGTTGATTGTGTACTACTTTCCGATGATGACCTTTCAACATCGCTGCTCGTTAGTAGACTGGGTACCTCTGCGACACTCAAGGGCTTGGGCCTTGGTTGATGGGGTTGGACCGCTGGTGCGGAGGCGCTGCTCCCAGCTTGGTTCCTGGACAAAGCTGCTGCAGGTGTAACTTTTTCACTCCCAAAAAAAAACATTGGCCGGCACACCAGTCATGGTTAATGGCACTTCCATTTTCTGTTCCTTCTTCTTACCAGCAACTTTCTTGGTACTGGACCTGGTACCTTTCTTTGGGGCCATCTTCTTCAGAAGTCAGGCAGGATGCAAATGCATAACAAGTTGTGTTCATACGTGGATGTGATGCGGAGCAGGACTTATATCTGGCTGGTAGTACAACGGGTGATGATGATGACACATCTTCTTCTGGCTTTTTGTGCACCTAACAGCAAATAAGCCAGGAGACGAACATCAGTGAAATGTTGCATTTTTTGTTGTGGTTCAGTTACTTTCTACTGTACAAAATATATAGTTTAGCCATTTCTGAGACTTTGTCAACAAGGGCTATGTTATACTACTGTGTATACACACTCTACACTCTCAGGAAGAATAGGAAAGAGAATAAGAACCACCAAATAAAAAATGTAATGGAAGTGGGTTGGACCCTATTTGCCCTTAAATTATTAGAGCATCACATCATTCATGGAGCTGCTGCTGGCAAAGGGGGTGGATGGATGGAAGCAGTAAGCCAATAGGAAAACCATGCAGGCCTATATGGCAAAAACAGGACACTAATAACTCCCAACACAAAGAAAGGCCACCAGCCACGTGGACACTCAAAAAATCACAAGGAACAAGCAGGGGCCCTGGGAAACATCAAGAGCTGACAAAAGGCCTATAAAAGCCAGGCAAAGGATGCATGCTAAAGTACACTGCTCTGCCTTTTTAATGCAACAAAAATGCAAATACGAAAATTCACAGGCCCCAAAAAGGTCTGCAGGGTGCATTGCATACCAACACACACCAGACACACACAACAAAGGCATGTCTTTAAGACGCCCAACATCAGAAAGCCCACCCCAAAAAAACACACTTGCCAACCTAATCCAAGGCCATCCATGCCCTAAATGATGTCTAAATTTAACAGACCACACAGAAACACTTGATTAATAAAGCTGTGGCTACCTGCTCTGAGCCTACTGGATGAAAGCAGGCCTGTTGGCAGACAAGGCCAGACAAGCTTGCAGGCCTAGGCTTCAAAATGGACACCAGCCACATGCCCAGGCCAAACAACATCAGAAAGCCCTTCCAAAAAAAACACACTCCCCAGCTCAATCCAATGCCATCCATGCCCTAAATGATGTCTAAATTCAACAGACCACACAGAAAAACTTGATTAATACAGCTGTGTCTTCCTGCTCTGAGCCTACTAAATGAAAGTAGGCCAGTTGGCAGACAAGGCCAGACAAGCTTGCAGGCCTAGGCTTCAAAATGGCCACCAGCCACATGGCCAGGCCCAACAACATCAGAAAGCCCACCCCAAAAAAACACACTTCCCAACTCAATCCAATGCCATCCATGCCCTAAATGATGTCTAAATTCAACAGACCACCCATAAAAACGTGATTAATAAAGCTGTGGCTACCTGTTCTGAGCCTACTGGATAAAAGCAGGCCTTTTGGCAGAGAAAGTCAGACAAGCTTGCAGGCCTAGGCTTCAAAATCGCTACCAGCCACATGGCCAGGCCCAACAACATCAGAAAGCCCACCACCAAAATACACACTTGCCAACTCAATCCAATGCCATCCATGCCCTAAATGAATGTCTAAATTCAACAGACCACACAGAAACACTTGATTAATAAAGCTGTGGCTATCTGCTCTGAACCTACTGGATGAAAGCAGGCCTGTTGGCAGACAAGGCCAGACAAGCTTGCAGGCCTGGTCTTCTAAATGGCCACCAGCCACAAGGCCAGGCCCATCAACAGAAAGCCCACCGAAAAAAAACACATTCTCCATCTCAATCCAATGCCAACCAGGCCCTAAATGATGCTTGAAAATGAAATACATTAAAAAAACACCAAAGGAAAATATGCAGGGCAAGATGGCGGCTGCTTCCGTGGCTGTGTGAGTGGCTGGAAAACTGCTCCTCGCGGTTCCTCACCTGGCGGAACCTACCGATCGATGGAGCATGCAGACAGGTTCTCAAAGTGGCTTTAGATCTCCCCTTAACGTCTGGAAGGGCACCTTTGTCTTACCGACCGAGAAAAATCAGCAGAAGCAGCGAACAAAGCTCCAGAATTGTGTTGTAGGGAGCTGAAGCACCTGCGGCACCTAAGGCAGAGGTGTAGGCGGCGGTGGGCTGAAGGTGGAGCACGCTGCTGGGAGTGCTGCAAAGCAGATTAACCCGGCTTGGCTTGGTCAGAGTATAGCAGCTGAGCGGTGAGCGGAGAGCGAGGACGGCAGGTGCATCAAGTGTCGGACCAAGTTCGCCTGCAGTATTTGCGGTAAGGGACTCTCTGCATTATGGAACTCTCCTTGGTGGGATGGCAAGAGGCAGAGGTGCAAAAACCCAGGGGGGCCGCAGTGGCAGACCCCGCGGGCTCTGCCGATGCGTCGGGTTCGAAGGCTGTTACCGAAGGAGGGGCGGCAACTTTGGGAGGTGATGACGGCATAAAGCGCAATGATAAACCAACAGGTTCTGAACCCCCCTCCCAGAACCCTAATTTCCGACGACAGAGGGAGAATATCTCAGCGGTACAGCACGAAGCAAGCGATAAAGCCCGTACAGTTCTGGCAATTTTCAATAAACGCCCAGTTGCTAAAGCAAATGCAAATGCTGCTAAAGGAATGGTATCTCGAGGCCAGATTTGGGGGCTGTCACTCAAAGTCCTTGGCAAACAACAGTACTCACAATAGCTAACGACAATGCACTTCCTACTCAACTGGCTGAATGTCAAATTGGGCTTGCTGGTGTAGATATAATGTAGATGTAGATGTAAATGTGATTGTAAATGTAGATGTAATAATAGCGGATAATCTCAATGTGGATAATCTAACGGACAAAGTCACTGATGTCGAGTATGCAGGCTCAGAAGACAAATTTTACTCAATGTCCGACCTTTGAGGAGTCTCGGAGCAGGAAAATGAAGATGATATAGATAGGTCAAGTTTAACAGGCGACTGGGCGAGATCCAATAGTTGTTAACAAGAGGGAGGATGGCGAATCCTTCCTTTCAGAATGAGGGCCCTCACATACCCAGCCACCTGAGTGTCATGCTTCATTATTGGGCATGCTTCTCATTGGGTGGGCACTGCAATACACAACGGGCACCCTCAGTGGGGGCTCCTTGGGGGAGATCTTTTATTCCTTGCCATTTGATTTGGTGTGTGTAAGTGGCCCTAAAGTGTAGAAGAGCAGTTATGTGGGTTCTAGTAGACCATGTGAATTAAAACAGGGAAATGGGAGGATCAGGGAAACTAACTTTAATGATCCTGCTTCCCACCCTAATTAAAATCAGTGTGGTGACTTTCTAAGGCAGCGGTCTTCATACTGTGGGGTGTGCCACCCTGGGGGGCCGAGGATGTGTTCCCAGGGGGGAGCTCATGGGGCTGCAATTAGATGTTAATGAAGACAGCCTGCAAGCAAGAAAGGCTTGTTTCTAGGCTGTCTCTATTTACATGCAGCATTTAAAGTCCATAAGAAAGTGTGAGGACCGTAGTATAGAGCCGCATGGGGCAGGTTCAGGAAGTGTGGAGACTGGGTTAGACATAGCAAAAAAAGAAAAAATGAAAATCTGCATTTTTTCCACCTTCAGGTAACTGCATATTAAAACACGGACACACCGCAAAACAAAAATGAATGCAAGTTAAACTAATCAAAGGGAAATAGACTCTTACCTTTTGAAATCTTGATTAGTCAATGTGATCACTGCTAATTTCTTTGCGTGTGACCAGAAAGTCACAGAATGAAATCCTTAATGGTGCAGTGAGGAATAGTGGCTTGTTTATTAACAGTGGTACAGGGACCACATGTGTGATGGAAAACACTGTGAATGTAATTATTTTAAAATAGAATGTTTAAGATAAAACAAGTGCTTTAAACATGTAAAGTTTAGTGAGAAGCATTCAGATTATATGTAGTATAAATATTTGATATGTGTCCATTAAAAGGGTGCACTCTTTTTAATGGACACATATTAGCTCCCAAAATAAATTTGGCACCATGAAGCTCCAAGTGACTATTAACTAAAACCGATACTGGCTCCAAAGCAGCCTTTATATTTGGGGATTAAGTTGCACACATTTAGAATTTCTTCAGAAAGGGGTCAACCTGGTGGTAAGGCATATTTTTTCTTTAACGGATCTCTATTCCTCTTTCTGCTTCACAGGAGTACCCCTCCCCTGCCTGCATGTTCTTTGAGTGGTCACTTGACCCCAGTTATGTCAGTCTTACAATGAAAAAGAACGTAAGGAGTTTGCATTTGGGCAAACATCACCATTTCTGAGCATGGAACAGGGCCCAAAGAACGGGGTGGGGGGGGTCTAAATGTACTTTTTTTGTTGCAGAAAGCATGATTTGGGCATTTGGCCTATAAGTGATGGCCCTGTTCAGTTGGCAAAGTAGACAGTTGGCTTTGTAGGGCTGTATGTATCATTGGTGCTACAGCTCCTTTAGAGACTCAGGGCCTACTTGCTGTGCCAGTGTTGCCTTGGTCCTCAGAGCAATGGACAAAGGGAAGGGAAAATTGAAGCATAGGGGACAACATGATTTGGGCATCAGAGAGATGGGGGTGAATGATGAGATCAGAGGGAGAAGGATGCGGTGAGATGGGAGCCCATGTTGTTAACAAAGGTGAGAGGCGACAACACGTTAGTATCTATCATTAGTGAAGTAGGATTTAGCAATGCTTTTGCTCATGGGCCCATTGCATCTCAATTATGATTGTTTTACTATATAAAGTGGGCATGAGGACTCATTTTTCTTGCTAGCATTAGGGCAGATGGCACCCTTGGGGCAAAAAGGGGGGCAGCATAGAGTAACTCATTCTATTCAGAAAAGAGACTGAGCTTGTTTTGAGATTGACATGGTGGGGAATGAGTGAATGAAGGCGATAACCAGCTTGTTCGGGCTACAGCCATCATTAGTGCAGCAGGAGGAGTTGCATTGGGGCCCACAGCACCCCTATTATAGGGAGTAGTGTGTTGGTCAATTCTGTTCTTGCATGTGTGCTGTTCCTTTTTTTGTAAGCCCCACATTTAGTCCGGAGTGCAAGCTACAGAAGAGTACATCTGAAATGATTGCATGATCCCCCTCTCTTCCTCTCCCCCTCCCCCACCCCCTCCTGTCATCTCTACTCCTTTCCAAATCCTTGCCATATAGTTTAGGAGGGGGTCCCAACTTCAAATCATTTTGCTTTCTAGGGCTCAGAGCGAAAACATTTGAAGACCTCTGGTCTAAGGTAATGTTGCAGGCAGTTGCATTTAGATTAACTTAGTCAACATGTTTCTTGCCTATATAGTTTGAAGGATCTGGTGGCAATTCTTTAGGACACAACAAAAAGACTGTCACTGGTCTGATTAAATAATATGGGCGAAGAAGGGGGGCATGACCTCCGAAGACCTCTTGTCAATCCCACAGTGTGGGACTTACTGGAGGTAACAGGAGGGGTAGTCGGCCCCTAAGGACATCTCTGGGGGCCAACTACCCCTCCTTTTACCTCCAGTAAGTCCCACACAGCAGGATTGCTAAGTTCTCATAGCAGGCCATGCCCCCTTTGGCTACCACTCTGGAAACGCGCCTCGGGCACGCTCTTGGATGTGGATTGGAGTCCCCATCCAAGATTGCTGAGAGGTCTTCAGAGGTCATGCCCCCCTTTCTCAACCACTCTGCAAACGCACCTCCTGGCACACTACAGGTTTGGGCATGGAGTCCACTTTACTCCTGATGGACGTTGGGGGCCAAGAAGCCCTCCTGGTACTGCCTGTAACTCCTAAGCAACAGAATTCCTGAGCGCTGGTCGGAGGCCCAGCACCCTTTCTACACCACTCTACAAACGTGACTAAAGGTTAAAGAAGCATTTGCAATGTAATAGGTTTCTCAATTGTGAGAGTTTGAGCTATTGGCATTGTAAATATAAAAGTTTTTTACTAATATTGTTTGCAGTGGAGTGGATGTACATTGTGTGTAGTGGATTTATGTGGTATGTTGTGCAGTGAAATTATGTGGATAGAATGTATGTGGTATTTAGTATATAGGAGTTATGTAGAGTGGGATTATGTGTTATGGAGAGTAAGTATGTGGTATGGTAGTCTGTGTTGTGGAGTGGTAACCTCAGGTTTAGTCTTCATCGTTTCCATAGAATCTAAACTATGAACTCAATGAAAAAAAAAAGGAGCCACTGAGGAGCGCTTCTGGACCGACTCAAAGGTATGAGCAGGGTCACTGGAATTATGTGGAATTATGTGATTGTTCGGCTGCACAGAATGTTGCATAATTATACATTTCCCTCATTTCTCACATAATCCATCATCTGATGACTAATCTGCAGATTTGAAAAAAAAGCCTTGTTTCTAGTTCAAACATCTCAAACGTTTACAAAAATGCAGCAACAAGTGTTACAGTGTGGTGAAAGATCCTTTGCAAACCTAGAATGCTCACCTGTTACTTATTGGTAAATGTGGCTTTTAAATGTGTACTAATGGTGTGCAAGCCACTCTTGCTTCTTTGTGTGCCTCTCTTACATCTTTCTGCATTTCTGTTGCTCCTTTCTACACGTTTCTGCACTTCTTTTGCCTTTTTCTGCACATCTCTTCTACTTTCTGCACCTCTTTTACCTCTTTCTGCACCTCTGATGCCTCTTTCTGCATCTCACTTGCTTCTCTGTGCACCCCTCCTGCCTCTTTCTGCACATCTCTCTCCTCTTTCAGCACCCTTCTTCCATTTTTCTGCACCCCTCCTGCCTCTTTCTCCACACCTCTTCCCTCTTTCTGCACCTCTGTTGCTTCTTTCTGCACTTATCTTGTATCTTTCTACACCTCTCTTGCTTCTTACTGCACCCCTTGTGCCCCTTTCTGCACCCCTCTTGCCTCTTTCTGCACCCATGCTCCTTCTTTCTGCACGTCATTTTTTCTTTCTGCATCTCTCCTGCTTCTTACTGCACCCTCTTCCCTCTTTCACCACCCCTCTTGCCGTTTTTGCACCTCTCTTGCCTCTTTCTGCACCACTGTTGCTTCTTTCTGCACTCCTCTTGCTTCTTTCCTCACCTCTCTTGCTTCTTTCTGTACCACTTTCATGCTAGAGCAACAGCTGAAGGAAGTGTCTGAAGCGTACAAAGGTTTAGAGGTAAAAAAAGAAGCATATGAGTTGGTGGAGAGCTTATCCCATCGCTTAGCTGACAATACAAGGGCACAAAATTGGATTTTGTCATAAGAACATTATATTTTTGCCACAGTTCTGGATTCACAGTCCAAATCGGCACAGAAAATTAAGACATTCATTCCTGTTTTAGAAGTGGATTTTGCCGGTACAAAACTATCTTTAAAAGTAAGCCCGGTACAACAGAACACAAACTGTATGTAATCCGGGTCTCTCTGAAGGCAGACAGGCAAGGCACATTGTATATTAATATACTGCTGCCCTGTACTGTCTAGTTGTATAGTAGTAGTTAGTAAGTACTACGTAGCACTTATCATTAACCATCAAGTTATCATCATCATTCATGCATTTCTTTTTTCTCCCTCAACAAATTTATGGATATGGTAGTCTACAAAGACTGTGTTTTGTTGTTTGTCCATGCGTCCTATTTTTCTTTGTCAAACCTTTCCCCAAACCTCCCTTCCCAACCATTCATCAAAACCTAACCCTCTTCCCCCGGGCTGTGTGAATTATTGAGGTGTGACTAAATTAAATGTACACCAATAATTTATCATACGCTTGCTGGGGCGGATGCGGCAAAAGCAACAGTAATTCAACTTCAAGGCAGGGTGAGGATCTTCTCCTGCTTGTCACCCATGAGCAGTAGTATATTTGCGAGGTAATTATTTTACCAAAGGAACCTAATCCATCAGCATTATTTGCCGGCATCAATTGGATTTTTTGTCATCCTCCTACACAGCACTAAAGGTTACGCTTGTGTTGAGTTTACTGTAGGCCTAGTCGAGTGACTTGTGACACAAGTTTAGAGTTTGTTGTAACTCTATGTACTAGGCTATCCCTGCCACCATTAAGTTTTATTATATTTTGGCATATTATTGTTTGACAGTAAGTTCTGTTCCGTACTTTGCTCTACTACTCCTCCCACAGTCTCTCTCAGGTGACTGACTGTCTCATTTTCTTTTTTTGCAAATGCTACTGCCAGTGTCTTCTTCTACTACCACCACAACCATGGCATGTTGGGAAAGAAAACCATCATCACCATGCAGTTAGGTTAAACATCAAACACAGGTAAAAGAAGAAGTTTGGGGGAGGAATAATTAATAATTTTTTTTTATTAATTCAATTTCACACACCCCTTTGAGTCCAGTAGCAGAATGCATAGACTAGGAGGAGAGACTGACAGTACTAGTAGGGCAAGTCACTCAGTGAGGGGTAACGCATCTATCTGTGTGTTACAAAATCCAGCAGATTATTAAATCCAGCACTGGGTGCGGCCCTGCCTGCAGCAGCAAGGAAACCATGTTTGTGACGTAAAACAGTACCCCCACAAAACATTAACAACAAATTGCTATGCTTAAGTAGAAATATAACTTAATAGCCTAACAAAAATAAACTATGTAAAAAAAATCCTACAACACCCGACCCACCCCTCTCCCTAACTCCAACCAATGTCCAAAACGTCTATAAACCCCAAAGCAACACTCAATTCCCACCCACCCACCCAAAAAAAAAGGATTAAAAAAGGGGCAATGCAACGAGGTCAAGTTATTGGCGGCTCCGAGTCTTTGGATTTCCCTCTCCAGGACCTTGAAGTTCTTCTTAAGCTCCTCTACCTGCTCCTCCATGTGTGCATTCCGGAGGAGCATGCGGCGTGCATATGTCTTGTAGTTACATCAACGGGGGGGCAGCTGTGCTGGATATTGAACTACGGCAGAGGGCGGCTGCCTGACCATGGCACTATACAACTGGAGGGGCCTGGCTGGGGCCTGGGGAATTGGAGGAGGCTGCAGCTGCCGCCCCCTCCTCCTCCGCCAGAACCACCAGCCGCCAGTATTCTTGGCAGATGGCCTCCATCTTCGAGCACCGGGCTTTGACTGCCAACTCATTCCTGGATGGTTTTGCTTGGGAAGGAGTAGATATATCAAGAAAGAAAAAATAACTATTAACCAATACTCTTAGCAAAACAGTAACACAAATTAATTCAACACATAGTGGCACAGTAGCTCTAGCAAGCACAGTACAAAACATTTGTGCTATGTATCTATCCTCCCACTTCCTTGGCCTTTAACATTTGTGGGAGTTTCTGTCATTATACTAGTACTGTGTATGAACTCGAGTACACAGTACACCAGTCTTCTTCTTCTCTCTTGTTTTGCCAAAATAATGTAACTTTGTTGTAGCTGGCATGCCAGCTCAGTCAGCCTGTGCCCAAGACAAACATACTAGAGTCATGACACAGACAGCAGGTGGGGAAGCTTGTATTTTTCTATTACAGGTGGCACTGGCCATACTCTGTTACATCAAGGGCAACTGCTTAATGTCACTTTCACCCTGCCCTTACTACTTGAATTAGGCAGATGATATCTGATCCAATGATCATTGCTTATATATGGGATGACATGAGGTACTTTGTTTTGATTAATTATGTAAACAGTCGATAGGCCACCCATGGCAGGCTGGCTAACAGTCGAAAGAAAATTAACATAGGTATGAGTTGTCCTCCGAGTCGGAGGAAGGCGATTGATGATAACTACTACATACATACACAATATATATGCTGTGCTTGCAAACTACTGTGGGTCAAGAGAGTAATCTGAAAAAACAACTTAGATTGTCCTCGACTTTGCTACTCTGGCGCGGTTTCTTTTACAGTCTCTTCAAACTAAGACTCTTCATCCAGTGACAGTTTCCGCCTATGCTCTCTATGATGATACCATCCATTCAAAGTATACGTCTATCATTGTTCTTAATCTCTCAACATACCTTAGTTTGTTTCACCAACAAACATTTATTCTTTTTTTGTTTTTTTAAACCACCACCCATGCATCCTTTCCTTCCTTGCTCGCCTTGGCTTAGAGTTTGACCCAAACACCACTGAGGATTCTTGCTATCCACCACCCATACAGTTTCACCCACCCAGGCAGGCATCTTTTCTTTCACCTTCCACCCATCCTTCAACCACCCATGCATCTGATTCCTATCAGCCACCTATGCATGCATCCCATGTATCCTTGTCTACCAGTCATAAATATTACATCTTGCCCATCCTTCCTCCTTTCACTCTTCTTTCCATTTTCGTTCAACACACCCATCAAGGTCATCTAATCTGACTTTTAGTCTTCTCCATAAAACGTTCATAGCTGAGATGAAGTCAGAAGAGGCCATTGGTTACTCAACTCCCGCTGCTATTGCTAATGCTAAGTGTAAAGGGTGTCTTCTTCAACTGTTGTTCACAACAACATCTTAGTTACTAAATCTCAACAGTACAGTTGACTGTACACCCTTGCCCGCCGCTGCTGCTGTCTCACCCCCTGCAGGTATCGCATCTCCTGCCCCCTCTGGAATGGCCACGTCACCATCGCCACTGGCCCCGACACTGGTGGATGGTAGTACGCCTAGAAAAAACATTACACATTTTTTAGATGCCATATACACCTCCCCCTATTTATTCTTTTTCACTAGCAAGATTCAAACAAAAGTTAAAAACACACATATACAACATACATCACTAGTACATATCTGGTACTACTAGAGTAGAGTAGATACTAGTAGTGTTATGGTCTCTAGTCTCTTTGCTAAGTTAGCCTGAGCCGCGCAAGCATTTTAGCTTTGTGTCTTTAATTTTTGCGCATGTTACATTTCAGCTTGTTGTTTAAGAACTAAGAAGCCTTTGAGCCCACATGAGCTCATACTGCTACTGTCTGAGTGCTGCGTACAAGTTTGAAAAATAAGCAACCTTGTTATTGAGTTCTTTTTTTTTTTATATATTTTAAATTTTTTATTTTTCTTCATTACAACATAGCATTATGAGCTTTACATATATCACAATTTTATCCATTACAATATTTTTTGCATTATTTAAACTCCAACCTTAAGTACTAACATACAGATTATACAATACAGCTACACAGAGAAAGCATACACATTATGCAATTCAGCTATAATAAGAAAGCAAAATCCGAAATCTACAAAAAACCGAAATCAGTAGAGACAACATCTTCCCACCCCCTCCCCTAGTTATTCCTTCTTTGCCTCTCTTTCCATTTACATAGTGGCTCCCAAATTCTTCTCCCCAATCGTCTTCCACTCCTCCCCTTTCAAGCATAAATTTTTTCCTCTATATTATATGCATATAGGGTATTTGCCAGCCAGCATTGCAATTTCGGAGGGCTTTTATCTAGCCAAGCCCTAGCTATTGTTAGTCTATAGACAGCCATTATTACAAACAGAAATTCAGCATATTGAACCTGCTCTTCATCATTCACACCTAGCATAATCCAAGCTGGTGTAAGGGATATCTCAATACCCAGTGATCTTGCCAAGAACCCCTCAATCTCACTAATCAATGTTCGTAATTGGGGGCATGTTGCGAAAATATGTACGCTATCTGCTTCCAGCTCATTACATCTGGGACAATTGATTCCTTGATTCCCCCCCCATTTTGCAATCTTTGCAGGTGTAAAGTACAAAAAGTAAAGTGTTTTATAATGCTGAGATTGCAGCGGGGCAGCACATAGTATCGTACATCCTAAATTCAAAGAATCATAAAACAAGCTACTATCAACTCCCAATTTATCCTCCCATTTCTTACTAAATTTACCTAAATCATCCTGCTTATCTTTCACCAATGCTGCATAAAAGGATTTGATAGAACAATCCCCCATCAGTTTTATTTTCTCCATTATTTCTATTTTATTAAAACCTGCTGGACCTCCGACTTTGTTATTAAGGAAACTTCTAACCTGTAGATATTTGAAAAATCCCCTATTATCTAAGCCATATGTGTCTCTTAGCTCTGAAAATTGCTTAAAACCATCCTGTGAGAATAAATCTCCAATTTGCGTAACCCCCCTTAGAGCCCACTCTGCCATAGTGTGATCTGCAAAAATTTCCTTAGGGAGTGACCTGTTGTTAATTAATGAGACATACCTATTATACCTCCCAATCTTTACTTTCTTTAAAAATGCATTCCAGATCGTAACTGCCGCTTTGACAGTTTTAAACTTAGTCCTCTTAAAATAACTATAGTCAATACATTTTAGAAAACAGTTCTCAGCATTTACCCCAAGTGCGGCAGCATAAACCTCTGTAGACATCTTCTGCAGCCTTACATCATCAGAGTTTCCACCAATGAGACCTTGAATGTATTGCAGCACAGTAGCCATGTAATATAAGCGAAAGTCTGGTGCCCCCCATCCCCCTTTTTCTCTGGGGAGTGTCATATACCTATAAGCTCTCCGGGTTTTACCTTGGGCCCATATAAACCTGTTACATATAGCCTCTATACCGTTAAACCAGCTGGCTTCAATCAACAAAGGTACAGCCCTGAACACATACAAAAATTTGGGTAAAATCATCATTTTGATGATGTTTGTACATCCAACTAGCGACAGGTGTAAATTGTTCATTCTTTCCAGATCTTTTTTCATTTGAGCTATCAAGGGATCCATATTCTTTTCCACAATTTTACTTACTTCTGCTGTCATTTGTACCCCTAGATAGGTTGCCATATTCGTCACTCTATCATCATTACAAATTACCCATTGATTTTTAACTATCTGTGTTTTAGTGGTGTTCAAACTATATCCAGAAAACTGACCAAACCTCTCAGCTTCTGCTTCAATTGCCCTGATGGCAACTGAGGGTTCTGGAGTCAAGATAGCGACGTCATCCGCATAGGCTAATGATTTAAGTCTACAACCATTTAGCACTAACGGTGATATCTGTTGATTATTTTCCAATTTTCGTATATAGGGGTCGAGGTATAGAGCAAAAAGCAGGGGAGCAGAGGGGCAACCCTGCCTTGTGCCTCTCTGGATATTAACTGCGGCCGAATAACCTCTATTGATTCTTATCTTGGCCGTCGGATTTATGTATAGTGTCTGCAGAGCCTTTATAAATCCTGGTCCTATACCGTGCCACCTCAAAACATCCCATAAATATCTCCATGAGACCCTATTGAATGCTTTTTCAGCGTCGAGAAACACCGCTGCCATTGGGTCTTCCAGGGTGTCTGCTACATCAAATGCCGTAATTACTTGCCTAGTATGCTGGGTTGTTCCCTTACCTGGAATAAATCCATGCTGAGAGGGAATAACCAAAGATTCAATTATCCTGGATAATCTTTTTGCCAACATTTTGGAGAACACCTTGACATCGGCGTTCATTAAAGTAATTGGTCGGTAGGAGCCCGGGACATCTACCGGTTTGCCTTTTTTTGGAATAACAATGATGTCTGCGCCTCCCCAGGAGTGTGGAGCAGACTCACCCAATTGTGCTAACAACATCAGATTAAACATATCTGCTAACAAAGAGGATTGGAAGATTTTATAAAATTCTACTGGGATCTGGTCCGGGCCAGCAGCCTTCCCAGATGGGAGCTCCCTCAAAGCCTCAGTCAGTTAATCCACCTTGAATTTCTCTTCCAGCTCTTTTCTGTCTGCCTCCTCCAACATCGAGGGCTCTATCTCCCTCAGATAAGCCCTTTTGTCCTCCTCTCTTCCATACCCATCTGATTGATACAGCTCCATATAAAACTGCCTAAAATGCTCTCTGATCTGTGCAGCACCCTTAACTTTGGCTCCTTGACCATCTTTGATCTCCTTAATGTCAGCCATCCCATCTCTTTGTCTAGCTCGTACCGCTAATATATGACCAACTCTCTCGCTGAGTTCATACGCCTTTTCTTTATTGGCTACATACTTCTCCACTGTCTTTTTTGCCATCCCATCCATAACCTCTGCTTTAAGAGCGACTAACTTCAACAATATCTGCTCAATTGGTGAATGGGCATGTATAGCCAACATAAGTTCCTCCTCTGCCTCTCTAATTAATTCGTTATCTCTCTCTGCTTTTTCCCTCTCCCTTCTTTGTGCACTAATAACATAGCTCAGGGTCTCTCCTCTTATTCCGGCTTTAAAAGCATCCCACACAATCCCTGGTGTTGAAGTACCTCTATTGATTTCCCAAAATTCCTTAATCCATTCAGACATTCTCTCCCTATAGGTTTGATCCTGGAGAAGCATTCTGTCAAACGTCCATTGCGTCGGCTCCTTGTTTCTCCTTTGCCCAAGATTTACAGTTAACACTAACGGGCTATGATCTGATATGATCCTTGGTTCTCTTACTATCCTTGCACCATCTATCAAACCTCTTGTGATTAAAAAATAATCCAGCCTGACTAAAATCTGATGGGGAGCTGAAAAGAAGGTACTCCCGTCAAGATTCGGATGGCAATTTAACCATGGATCCTCTAGAGAGTTATTCCTTGCCATATCCGCTAAGGCCCTGTAAGTTCTCTTTTTTCTCCCCGCATACTTCCTATTAAAATCTAAAAAGCTACTATCGGCATCATGAATATTCAGGTCGCCACATAAGATAATAGGCTCCGGCCACTGTGCAAGTTCCGCATCTAGAAATTGGAAAATGTCTGGATCATCTCCAGTAGACCCATAAACTGAAACAAGCGTAAAGGTTTCTCCCCTAAACGTTAGTTCTGCTATAACCCATCTTCCCCATTGATCCTCCAACTTCCTCTTAACAAGTGAGTCCTGTCTCTTGCCCAGAATCACCACCCCTCTTGTCTTGGTATTCTGATTGGTTTTTGCTAAAACATTGAAGCCAAGTTGATCAAGTAAGTAAGCCTTAGTACCCTCAATGTGTGTTTCCTGAAGGCACACTAGATCAGGTTTTAGCGATTTTAACAAAGAAGCAGATTTTAACCTCTTATTTAACTCATTGAGTCCACAAATGTTTATTGAGACTATTCTACAGGTCATTATATTTCATAGTTTTTCCTATTTCGTCTTTCCATCTAGACCAGCAGGATTTAGTAATTATCTTTGAATTTTCCCCCACATTTTTTCCTTGAATTCGTTTGTGTATCTTACCCCATGCAGCTTTTTTTGTATCTTTTTTACCTCTTTCTCCTACACCATGTTTGTGCCCAAGACCAACGTCTTTGTCTCCCCCCCCCGCCGCCCTCCCCCCTCCCCCCCTTACCCCCCACCCCTTGGGAGCCCCCCCCCTTGCTACAGGCAAATAGGCCAATCCTGGCCTATGTGTAGCCCCCTGTAGTCTGCAGAATCGCTACTCTCTCCTATCCTGTTTTCCTCTCTGTCCAGCATTGCTAAATACCTTTATTTGGGATTACCATCTTACCATCTTACGGGGTCTTTGGCGGAGTTCTCATAGGAGACCTTGGTGGGGTTCTGGTTCTAGTTCTACTCTCCTTACCTTTACCAACTTCCGAAATTTCTGCTAAGTATTCTGCTGCTTTTATCTCAGATGTAAACATTCTGGTATAACCTTTCCTGATTACTTTCAACCTTGACGGGAACAACAGATACGCTTCTGCCCCTTGCTTTTGGAAAGGCCCTATCATCTGTCTTAGTTTCCACCTTCTTTCCACAGTAACGTGGCAAAAGTCTGGCCTAGAGAAAAAAGTGTTTCCATCAGCTGTCTTTCTTGAGTCAGGCCTAGCTTTATCAATTATTTCCTGTCTTGCTAAGAAATTACCTAGAAAAACCAGCATTGCTCTTGGGAGCTCCTTCTCTTGCCCTCCCCGATTTTTCTTTTTGAACAATGGGTACCTATGCGCTCTCTGCACTTCAACATCCCAGTGCCATTTTGACTCAGGAAAGGCCTCTTCCAAAATCTTAACCACATAACCTCTGGGATCCTGCCCCTCCTTTCCTTCCTCCAGTCCCAAAAGTCTCACATTGTTTCTCCTTTTCAAAGCTTTCTAGCTTCCATTGGAGATCTTCAACCACCTTCTCTTGATCCACTTTAAAAATCTGCCATTCTGTCACTTCGTCTTCCACCCTGCTTGTCCTTTCCTCAACTTGCGAGACTCTCCCCTCAACCTCTTCCTGTTTTCTACTTACTTTTCTTAACGATGCTTGAAGTTTTTTTGTGTCTCTTTTTGCCCTTCTACTCTCCATTCTAGCCTCCTTCGGCATCTGTTTCAAAGTCCCAAACAACATTTCGAGGGTTACATTTTGGGTATTCTGCCTCCCCTCCTTTTCCGCTCCTTCCTGCTCGCTTTCCTTGTAGGTCTCTGAAGTAGCGGAGTAGTCCCACGATAATTTCTTAGTCATGCTACTCCTTGATCCTCTTCCATTTCTTTTTTTTACCACCGCCAGCTCCTTTTTTCTTTTTCGTCACAAATTCACTAGAGCCCTTACTAGTATCTGAATCAGAGGTGCGTTCAGTACAGCTCTCTTCTTCCTCTGACTCCTGCTCACTAGCATTTGATGAGTCCGAACCCTCATAGACCGAAAAGAACTCAGGAGAGTCTCCCCTCATGCTTCTATCTGTGCTTTTATTATTTCTGCCAATGTCTTGATCCAAATGCAGCCCTTGCTGCTCCGTTAAACTCTGGGTACTGCCCCAACTTGACTCAGCGCCCTGCATAGGTTTGCTATGTGGCCCTACCTCCACAGACAAAAGAGCGTCCAGCATCTGCATGTTCTTGTGCTTTCCATCAAGGTCATCTAATCTGACTTTTAGTCTTCTCCATAAAACGTTCATAGCTGAGATGAAGTCAGAAGAGGCCATTGGTTACTCAACTCCCGCTGCTATTGCTAATGCTAAGTGTAAGGGGTGTCTTCTTCAACTGTTGTTCACAACAACATCTTAGTTACTAAATCTCAACAGTACAGTTGACTGTACACCCTTGCCCGCCGCTGCTGCTGTCTCACCCCCTGCAGGTATCGCATCTCCTGCCCCCTCTGGAATGGCCACGTCACCATCGCCACTGGCCCCGACACTGGTGGATGGTAGTACGCCTAGAAAAAACATTACACATTTTCTAGATGCCATATATACCTCCCCCTATTTATTCTTTTTCACTAGCAAGATTCAAACAAAAGTTAAAAACATACATATACAACATACATCACTAGTACATATCTGGTACTACTAGAGTAGAGTAGATACTAGTAGTGTTATGGTCTCTAGGGTCATGCTAGCCTCTTTGCTAAGTTAGCCTGAGCCGCGCAAGCATTTTAGCTTTGTGTCTTTAATTTTTGCGCATGTTACATTTCAGCTTGTTGTTTAAGAACTAAGAAGCCTTTGAGCCCACATGAGCTCATACTGCTACTGTCTGAGTGCTGCGTACAAGTTTGAAAAATAAGCAACCTTGTTATTGAGTTCTGGTGGTCAGTCCATATTGCTTAGCCATGACATGCTACACTTTTGGCACGACTGAGAAATGCTTGCAATATTCTAACGAGCACCATTTTTCTGATTACAGATGGAAGATTCTCTTCTACGAACCAGAGCTTTGCAGAGCTTATCATGTAACCAATACCTCTAGGTTCTTCTAAGGTGAGGGGTCCCCCAGAATTTGGCCATAGATCTTCATTTATAATTTTATATAAACGATTTTCCTGCCAAGGGGAGGGTGGTTCTTCAAACACTGATCAGTTATCATGATTTCCCCTTTTGTCTTCTCTGGACTTGTAGTTTTAACAATGTTTATTGTTTTAATCTTATGCATTTTGCTGTTGGTGCTGGCACTTATAGTTAGTATACTGCATTATAGAACCACGTACAGAGCTTGTTATTTAGAAATACACCTTTTGAACTTACATAGACTCTGTGGTATTTGGTGTGGATTGTGGACTTAAACGAGTGAGAGAACGAAAGGGTGTGCATTGCTTCCACAACTCTGAGATGTCGGGAGTGTAGTGTTATGTTCAGGGTTGTCTAATCATTGTGAATCTTTGGGGGGTTTGGGGAGCCTCAGCTAATGAGACACTATAGTTAGTTGGTCAGGGGATTTTGGATGAGGTATGAGGAAGGTCCAACCTCCTATCAACAACATCTTGTGCATAGTTCTGTATGTGCAGTACCCCTACAACAGTAGAAGTACGTACTAGTATCCTATAAAAAATAGTTAAATATCTGGTTGGGAATATTGTTGATGGGAATTTTCTAAAAGCCTCAAGATTAGGAAGACTAGAAGAGGACAACTAAAAGGACTGGATTCAGTGGCTAGAGTGATTGGTGAATCAAAGTTTTATTTAAAATCTTTAAAATAAAGACTGGCCACCTGGGCAAGCTTATCTACATACAGACTAATAGTAGTAGTAGTAGAGTCATAGCAGAGGCAGTTACAGGCATGGATAACAAGAATTTAGAAACTGATTGTCTAGATTGGACATTGGAGGACTTACTGGGGGCAGCAGCAGAGCCCTCGGTAGAGGAGCGTTCCTGGCCCTGGGAGGCATCTTCCCCAGGTCCCGCCGACTCCAACCCGTCTTCCTGCCCCTGGGTGCTGATCATGAAAGATGTAGGAAAGAAAGAGACAAACATGGATGATTGGTGTGAAACAAATAAAATATTTTTTAAAACGCTCAAAAAACATTTATGGAAACAACCATTGCAATAAAATTGACCAATCTAAATCTGGTTGCCTAGTAGTATTGCCGAATTCGTCCGTCTTGTTTTTATTTAATATATTGAACACTATTCCAGTATTCCATTCTGATTCCTATATCTGCACCCCTTTTGCCTCTTTCTGCACCCTTGTCCCTTCTTTCTGTACTTCTTTTGTTTCTTTCTGGAACTCTCTTGTTTTTTTCTGTATCCCTCTTGCCTCTTTCTTTCCCCACTTCCCCTTTTCTTCATCTCTGTTGCTTCTTTATGCACTGCTCTTGCTTTTTTCTGTACCTCTCTTGCTTCTTTCTGCACAGCCCATGTCTCTTTCTGCACCCCTCTTGTTGATTTCTATACTCCGCTTGCTGCTTGCTGCAACTCTGCTGCTTTTTTCTGCAGTTCTTTTGTTTCTTTCTGCACTCCTCTTGCCTCTTTCTGCACCTCTGTTATTTCTTTCTGCGCTCCTCTTGCTTCTTTCTACACCGTTCTTGCTTTTTTCTGCACCACTTGTGCTTTTTTCTGTACCCTTCTTACCTCTTTCTGCACTCCTCTTGCCTCTTTCTGCACCTCTCTTGCTTCTTTCTGCACCACTCATGCGTCTTTCGGCACCCCTCTTCTTTCTTTCTTCACCCTGTTTGCCTCTTTCTGCAACTCTGTTTCTTCTTTCTGCGCTACTTTTATTTCTTGTTGCACATCTCTTGCTTTTTCTGCACCAGTGTGCCTCTTTCTGCACCCTCTTCGATCTTTTTGTACCCCTCTTGCCCCTTTCTGCACCTCTGTTGCTTCTTTCTGTACCTCTTTGCTTCTTTTTGCACCACTGGTGCTTCTTTCTGCATCCCTCTTCCCTCTTTCTGCACCCCTCTTGCCTATTTCTCTACATCTGTTCCTTCTGTCTGCTCTTCTTTTGTTTCTTGCTGTTCCTCTGTTGCTTCTTTATGCACCTCTCTTGCCACTTTCTCAGCCCGTTCCCCTTTTTGCATCTCTGTTGCTTCTTTCTGTACTTCTTTTGTTTCTTTCTGCACCTCACTTATATATTTCTGTATACATCTTTCTTCTTTCTCTATCCCCTTCCCCCTTTCTGCACCTCTGTTGCTTCTTTATGCACTTCTCTTGCTTCTTTATGCACCCCTCATCTCTTTCTGTACTCTTCTTTTTTTTCTTCTGCACTTTTTTTGTTTATTTCTGTACCCCTTAACTCTTTCTGCACCTCTGTTCCTTGTTTCTGCACTTCTTTTGTTTCTTTCTGCACCTTTCGCTCCTTTCTGCACCCCTGTTGCTTCTTAGTGCACCACTCTTGCCTCTTTCTGCACCTCTATTCCTTCTTTCTGCACTTTTTTTGTTTCTTTCTGCAGCTCTCTTGCTTTATTTTGCACCCCCTTCCCTCTTTCTCTCACCACCCCTCTTTCCTCTTTCCTCACCCCTGTTGTCTCTATCTGCACCTCTGTTTCTTCTTTCTGCAACTCGTTTATTTCTTGCTGCACATCTCTTGCTTTATGTGCATTCATCATACCTTTCTGTACTGTACCCTCTTCCCTATTTTTGTAACCCTCTTGCCTCTTTTAACACCTTTGTTGCTAGTTTCAGCACCACTCTTGCTTTTTCTGCACCTCTCTTGCTTCTTTCCGCACCACTTGTGCTTCTTTCTACACCCCTCTTCCCTCTTTCTACGCCCCCATTGCCTCTTTCTGCACCTCTTTTCCTTCTTTCTGCTCTTCTTTTGTTTCTTTCTATACCACTCTTGTTTCTTTCTTCTCTTCTCTTGCCTCTCTCCCTACCACTCATCCCTCTTTCTGCACCTCTGTTGCTTCTTTCTATACTTCTCTTATTTCTTTCTCTACCTCTGTCCCTTCATTCTGCAACCCTTGTGACTGTTTCTGCACCTCCATTATATCTTTCTGCTCATCTTTTGCCTCTTTTTCACCACTGTTCCTTCTTTGAGCACTTCTTTTGTTTATTTTTGCAACTATCTTGCCTCATTCTGTATCCCTCTTGCCTCATTCTCCACCCCACTTCCCCCTTTCTGCATCCCTGTTGCTTCCTTATGCACTTCTCTTGCTTCTTTCTGTACCTCTCGTGTTTCTTTCTACACCCATCATGTCTCTAAACCCCTCTCTTTCTGCACTCCTTTTGTCTCTTTCTGCACCTCTGTTGCTTTTTTCTATACTTCTTTGTTTCTTTCTGTACCTCTCTTGCCTCTTTATGTACCTCTGTTCCTTCTTTCTGCACACCTCTTGCTTCTTTCTACACCTCTCTTGCTTCTTTCTGCACCACTTGCGCTTCTTTCTGCATCTCTCTTCCCTCTTTCGGCACTTCTCTTGTCTCTTTCTGCACCTCTCCTGTTTCTTTCTTAACCACTCATGCTTCTTTCTGCACCCCTTTTACCTCTTTCTTTACCCGTTTGCCTCTTCTGTACCTCTGTTTCTACTTTCTGCACTTCTTTTGTTTCTTGCTGCACATCTCTTGCTTCTTTCTGCATACCTCATCCCTCTTTCTGCACCCCTCTTGCCTATTTCTTCAAATCTGTTCCTTCTTTCTGCTCTTCTTTTGTTTCTTTCTGTATCTCTCTTGCTTCTTTCTGCACCCCTCTTGCCACTTTCTCCACCCTGTTCCCCCTTTTTTGATCTCTGTTGCTTCTTTCTGTACTTCTCTTGCCTCTTTCTCCACCCCTCATCCCTCTTCCTGCATGCCTCTTCCCTATTTCTGCACCCCTCTTGTCTCTTTATGCACCACTGTTCCATCTTTCTGCACTTCTTTTGCTTCTTTCTGACACTCTTGTGCTTCATTTTGCATGCCTTGTGCTTTTTTCTGCACCCCAGGTGCCTCTTCTTTGCCCCTCTTCCCTCTTTCTGCACCCCTCTTGACTCTTTCTGCAACTCTGTTCCTTCTTTCTGTGCAAGTCTGAACTGGTTTGGCAGAGTGAGGTAAACAATGATGATGGATTAAACCCAGATCAGTTGACTGGGGATAAGTGCTTGCAATGTTCAACACTCCTTCCATCATTCCCTTTGGTTATGCTTTGTTCGCCCTAAGCTGGCAGGGTATGCCCAGACGTGGGTCCCTTGCTCACTTTGCCACTGGATTCAAGGTAGCCTGGCTGATGATGGCTGATTAGCCAAAAACCGGTCCCAGGATGCTTGTTTCCGAGCCAGAGAAGACATGGCTTGCAGTTCAGGCTGGACTGTTCCTATGAGGCACATGGTCAGACTGATTTGCATATGGCAATGTCTGAACTGGGGTGGCAGAGTGAGCTAAAGAATGATGATGTATTAAATCCAGATCGGTTGACTGGGGGTGAGTGCTTGCAATGTTCAACACTCCATCCATCATCCCTTTTGTTTTTTCTCTTGTTTTTATCTGCACCTCTCTTGTTTCTTTCTGTATCCCTCTTGCCTCTTTCTCTACCCAACTTCCCCCTTTCTGCATTGCTGTTGCTTTTTATGCATTTCTCTTGCTTCTTCCAGCATCTCTGTTGCTTCTTTCTACACCCCTTGTGCCTCTTTCTGCACTCCTCATCCTTATTTCTGTACTCCTCTTGCCTCTTTCTGCACTTCAGTGGCTTATTTCTGTAGTTCTTTTATTTCTTTCTGCACCCCTCTTGCCTCTTTCTGCACCTATGTTCCTTCTTTCAATTCAATTCAATTCAATTCAAAAAGCTTTATTCGAGTATTAGACTCATAAAAGCACAAACATACATTTAAAATACGTCGTTAAAAATTGTTTCCTCATTAAAACAGTAATTTTAAGAAAAATTGTGCAGACATAGACAATTAATCAGAGCAAAAAAACAATATAAAACTTTGGTACATGATTTCACAGAAGCCAGAAAGGATACCCCAATCGATGTACTCTAGAGAAGAGCCCTCCGTCTGATAGACCATGCCCACCCCAGGTACTTGGCTGTTGCTAGGACTACAGGCATATGGGTGGAAGTGCAAATGATTCGTAAGGCCTCGACACCCCTGGATGTCTCTAAATTTTTACAAACAGGGACTAGCCAGACTTTTCTCGGGGTGGCATAAGCTTTGCAAGAGAATAAGAAGTGGCCTATACTTTCATTTGATGCACCACAAGCTGGACAACATGAGGTGGAGGAACTCCTCCACCTACCTGTCAGTGATCTCAATGGAAGAGCACCTGATCTTAACTGGAAAAAAAGCTTCCTGTCCCCAGGGTTGGTTATGCTGTCCCAATAAGGTTCCAAAACTGGATACAGTTTGACTACCACAAAGCGCCCCGTCATGGAGTCGGATTTAATTTTGTTCCAGACTCTTTCAGCTACCCGATCCCAATATAGACCTTTAATCGCATTTTTGCTTGGAAAGGGTTCCCTGGTTGGATTGTCCCATAAATTTGAGAGACCAAGATCGCCTAGAGCAGACCTGAGATTTTTTAGCCATACTATCTTATGAAAGGTATCAGCATTTATTATGGCTAAAAACCCCTCTGCATAGTGCCGGATCTCCGGGGTAGTCCAGAGGCGTCTCCAATAGAGAATCGGACACAACCTCGCTAGGTCACTAACTGCTCTTCTCCCTAGGTCAAGACCAAGGGGAATCAGTGGGGTACTCTGCGGGAGTCCTGTGATTCCCCTAAAAAACCTGTTCTCAGAGGTCTGCAAGGGGAGGAGCTTCCCAAAACCCCACAGCTCTGCCCCATAGATAGCAGACCCAAGAGCCTTGGCGTCATATACTGCCAAAACGGGTTTTATTGGTTTGGACTTAGATTTTTTGTGTTCCACCCGAAGTGCCCCGAGATCTGTTGGTGCCTCAAGACCGTCATTTCTATGTGCTGGGACCATCTCGAATCGTTTGTTATCTGTATCCCAAGATAGGTAAATACAGTAACCACCTCTAGCTGACAGTTGTTCAAGAATATTTTTGGCCTGGGTCTACGTTTTGATGCAAAGGCCATCAGCTTGGTCTTACCCACATTGACTTCCAGGCCGTGCTCCCCGCAAAAAGAGTCGAAAATATTCAAAGCTCGCTGCAGACCGCCTGGAGTTTTGGATAGAATTAGCGTATCATCGGCGAACATCAGGATCGGAACCCTGAGGCCCGCCAACGTCGGCGCATCTACACTGGCGTCCAGCATTAGAGCCACTATCCCATTGATGAATAAAGAGAAAAGCAGGGGAGCCATTGCGCACCCCTGGCGCACTCCACGTTCAACCGGGAAGTCAACAGAGGATTCACCATGCATGCCCCATTGGATTTTGGCGAAGTTGCACTCATGCAACCTCATTAACAGGGTAAGTAGCTCTGCCGGAAGACCCATTTTGCTCAGAACTGCCCAGAGCCTTCTCCTTGGGACCAGGTCGAAGGCAGCCCGCAGGTCAACAAAAGCAACATACAGGCTGCCTTCGCCAAGCACCGCCGTCCCCCACTGTAGCAGAGCAAAACGAAACACCTGGTCAACTGTACTGGTGGCCCGCCGAAAACCAGCCTGGTAAGGGGACAGGGCATTGTTCTCGTCAACCCAATCCATCAATTTGTTGACCACCATACTACCTACCACTTTTTGTACGGTGGCGATCAAGCTTATCGGCCTGTAGTTAACCGGAAGAGACCGGTCCCCTTTTTTGTATATGGGTATGATGATCGCTCCCCTCCATAATTCCGGGACAGCCGATCCCTTTGCAATGGCATTTCCCAAAAGGAATATATATCTGGCCCACCTCACCTTATCATTAATGAAAACATCAGCTGTTACACCATCTAGACCCGGGCCCCTTCCCGCGGGGACAGTGTATAGAGCGTCTTCAGTTTCTTTAAGGGTGAATAAATTCCCAGTGGAATATACAGCTAAGATTGCTTCCACATCCTTATACTGTGCAGTCTCAGCATATTGGGGTTTGAAGTGATCTACCCTCTGGAACGTTGTTACCGGGTTTGTCTGGAATTCCACCTCTACCCCACTTAACATTATTCCAGAATAACCTAGAGTCCTTAGCCCCCGAGGCCTCCTTTAATTCGGCCCAATGCTGTTCGTCCCATAATTTTTTAGCTAGGGATAGGCTGGCCTTATAATGCTTTCTGGCGCCACTAATCGCTACCCTGTCCCTATTCCGAATTGCTCTACCCAAACTTAGCCTAGCTTCCCTACACTGGTGATTATACCACTTGGCTAGTTTAGGTGGTTGTTTGCTATTTGTCTTATGGGGCTTCAGGAAGTGCGGTTTTCGAAGGGAAAAGAGTTTCTCATGAATATCAGTTATTTCCCGAGACCCTGGGATTACTGGGGTTGCATCCTCCATAGCGGTGATTGCAATATCCACCTCAGAGATTATAAATGCCATGGATTCCACATTAGCCAATACACTCGGCCAGTTCAATCTACGCATGTCGTTAGTCATATCAGGCAGCGGACCATCGGTCGATTGAAGATTCCCTATTGTGACCGACCACCAGTTATGGGCCACGCAGAGAGGATTGTGATCACTCTCCAATCTGCCCTTTATTTCCATGTCGCATACTAACTGCCACAGGTTCAGGCTACAAAGGACATAGTCTATCCGGCTTTGGCTACGACCATTGTCGAATGTGCAGACACCTCCCCTGTCACTCTTCATTCTCCCATTTAGGGCTCTCAGTCCCTGTTCCAGGCAGATGGCATTCAATCGTATTATGTCGTTTGTCTACCGCCTAACCGGGGCCAGATCTAGAGTTGGGACGCCCCATTGCGTATCTTCCTCTCGCCCCAAAGGATCGTCAAAGATATCTAAGGGTACAAAAGTCGTGTTTGGATCGCCAGCAACTATAACTTTGTTGCCCAAGGACTGCTTTTCCAAAAGAGAGGACAAGGCCTCTAGGATGGGAAACATCGGTTACAACGCGGATGTTTCAACGCGGTGCTGTTACGACGCGTCCGTAACAACGCAAGTCGTTACCACGACTTGCGCTGGAGGGCGCTAGAAGATTAAAAATAGTAAATTTACTATTCCAACACCTTCCCTAGTGTCCACGGGGACTGGTGTTAGAATAGTAAATTATACTATTTGATATCCGCGCCCCCAACGCAAGTCGTGGTAACGACTTGTGTTGTAAGGGACGCGTTGTAACAGCACGCGTTGTGACGGTACGCGTTGTACCGTCACCAATCCCTCTAGGATAGGTGACTTCCCTCTAGTACTGCCCCTGACATAGACATTATAAATGTCTAGTCCTCCCCAATGGTCTGATACCATTCTTATCATTTGGATATCATTGCAACCCGATTCCACCATTTTGATTGTTACGGGTAGGCCTTGACGTATCAAATTGTTAGGCCCCCACATAGGTCGACCCTTGTCACCTTTACTAGCCAGAATTGAGAAGTTTAAATAGCCAGGACGGAATATAGGATCGCAAGCCCATGTCTCTTGGAATGGACATACATCAAAACCGTTGATGAATTCTATCCAATTTTGGGATGCCAGCTTGCTACTCAGTCCCGCAATGTTCCATGAGACCATCTTACCTGAACTGGAACCATCTATAGGAGCTAATCCTACAGGGGGCGCCCCAGAATGACTAGTTAGGATTCCTACGTACCCCTCCTCATCTAGGTTTTTGTCCTCGTTATTATACACAACCTCATGGATAACAACATTGCTAGTTTCATTTAGATCCTCATTTTCTAATACCCCAGGAATTAATGCAAACTCCCCACACATTGCCTCTAAATTCATGCTTTCCCGATTAGTACTAGTTTCAATTTGATCCTCATTTTCTAATACCCCAGGAGTTGATACAGACTCCCCACACATTGCCTCAAAATTCATACTTTCCCAGTTAATCATGGTATAATCTGAGTTAAATTCTTCATATCCCGATCCCTGGAGATTATTACCATTTGGTCAATCAACCCACCCCGGATCTGCCATCACTTCAAAACGGTTAAAGGTTGGTACATTATAATGTTTTCCCTGCTGGTAAGGTACAGTGAAAGGGTCAAATCCTGGAGAGGGGAAGTTATGATAACAACCTGCTTCTGGGATTATGCCAAAATGAATACCTGGTGGTCTCGGGTAAAAGAAGGTTAGGTCGACTACACCAATTCCAGCACTGCTTGTGTCCAAGTTCTGCCTCGTAATTAGACGTGCTACCCTGGGATCTTTAAAGTTAACAACTATACAATCCCCCTCCAAGTGCTTAGGAGTACAACCTACCCAACCTGTCCTTCTTACACCAATAATCAGCCCATCCACTTCCCTGGGCAGTGGTCTATTGGTCCTCAACCAGTGCATTGCCTTGTTTTTCAGCATCTGGAAGGATTCTCTCTGCCCAACCAACAATGGTGGTATGTTGGTGAGGATAGCGACAAAGGAATAGGAGTCTGGAGGCAGATTCATGGGTGGTATCCTACGGGGCGCTCTAGTAGGGATTGTGTCGGGCAGACTAGGGGAGGGAGCAGCAGGGCGGGTTGTTGGGTTATGAAGTGAGGCGTGGGGATTTTTGGGTCCAGGATTTCCAGTTTTAGATCTATCATTGGTACCCGTGACTATAGTATCTAAGCGCTTTTTAGTTTGGGAAGTATTGTCCCGTGAGTGATCTGGTGGGTGGGAATTAATCTTAGGGATTTGCCCTGAAAGCCGGGGCCTCGTTGTAGTAATAACAACAGGGGGAAGAGGCCCTGTAGCAGGTACACTACTTGCCAGCCCACTTATTTTAGTAGGATTATTACAGTCCCCCATCCTAAGGTGGGTTTTGATTAGGGATTTAGTTGAGAAGAAGTTGTCTAGGGTAGCCTGCTCAAAGCAATCTAATCGATCAGCTAACCTTTTGACTCATTCTTTGATGGGGGTCAGTAAAGACTTCATCAACTTCTCCAGCTGCAGAAGCAAAGGTATATCTAGGGATGAAATCTCAGCCGACCCTGTCACCGGAGGATCACTAGGGTTAGATGCAGAGTTAACCGGGGTGACTCCATCCTTAACAACCTGAACCCCACCAGAGCTAACCCCATTAGGCTTACAAGGAGTTCACAAGCCTATTCCAAGTTTCTTAATTTTCTTAGGATGTTTAGGAAGACAACTCTTCCTCAGGGTAATGTGTCTTTTTCTTTTAATGCGAAGTTTATTAAAAACCGCATGGGGTGGCACACTCGATTGGGCAGTATTTTCCTCACCAATAGGAGAATCAATTAAAATAGTAGACGAAGTGGGAGGCAGGATGGTAAAGACAACGACCGAGGGGATGTTAGTGGTCTGGGGGTCTGATCCTAACTTGCCTTCCACCCTAGTCAAACTAGGTGACTGGGAAGAAGCATGGGGCTTTTCTACTACCACTGGCAGGGTTAAAGGTGGTGAAGATGGAACCGATGCCAGAAAACCCAAAGGTGGCCGTTTCTCCAAAGGAAGTTTGAGGAGTTCAATAGATTGCCTACGCTCGGCGCGACTCTCAGCTAGAGCAATCTTTTGTCAATATCTCGAGTTGTCCGGCTAAAGTACTTGTCTAGGGGACCCAAGATTGTTGACCCTAACTTGGGCTGGAGGGGACTCTGTACAGGGGTAGTAGGGGGGAAGACATACTTAGCAGTCAGTGACGCTTAAAAGGGGAAAGAAAACAATGTAAACCAGAGCAGGACCTCTCGAGGCACAGGGGCAGACTATAACAATGGTCCGTAGATTAAACAAAACAAGAAGACAAAATGGCTTGCTAGTTAAAATGGTGTCCATGTGGCAATAAACGATGACAGAGATTGGGCCCAGCCCAGCCTCCTGCAGCCCCTGACGGCCACAGACGGCCCTCCCTTGTCCCGGGCGTTGCGGGTAGTAGTCTGGTTCTTATAGGGTGGGGACCATGCAGGGGGGCGGGGCTAGCAGGGAGAGCGGGCCCGGTGGTTCCAATCGGCCAAGCAGGGACTCCTGGGAGATGGAGTCCCCGCACACACGCTCGCAGCCCTGCCCCTGAGCTCCCCTGTGACAGCAGTTGTTTCCTTCTCTACGAAGCGGGACCCGCGAAGCGGGTTCCATGAGCAGTTCCCTGAGAACACAGCAACCAGCCCAGCAGGATAGTCCAGATAAGCAGCAAGCTTCCAAGGGCACTAACGCGGTAAGAGTCCTGCCGGTCAGCAGCCAAAGAGGGTTTCTTTGAAGACCTGTGTGCAGGGGGCGGGGCTAGCAGGGAGAGCGGGCCAGGTGGTTCCAATTGGGCAAGCAGGGACTCCTGGGAGATGGAGCCCCTGCACACACGCTCGCAGCCCTGCCCTGCCCCTGAGCTCCCCTGTGACAGCAGTTGTTTCCTCCTCTATGAAGCGGGACCCGCGAAGAACACAGCAACCAGCCCAGCAGGATTGTCCAGATAGGCAGCAAGCTTCCAAGGGCACTAACGTGGTAAGAGTTCCTTCTTTCTGCACTTCCTTTGTTTCTTTCTGCACCTTCTTCTTCTTCTTTCTGCACCCCTTTTGTCTTTTTCTGTACCCCTCTTGCCTCTTTCTGCACCTCTGCTGCTTCTTTCTGTACTTCATTTGTTTCTTTTTGCAGCTCTCTTGCTTCATAATGTACCACTGTTGCTTCTTTCTGCACTCTTCTTGCTTATTTCTACATCTCTCTTGCTTCATTCTGTACCACTCATGCTTCTTTCTGCACCCCTCTTTGATCTTTCTGTACTCCACTTGCCTAATTCTGCACCTCTCTTGCTTCTTTCTGTACCACTCATACTTATTTTTGTATCCATCTTTCTTTACCCTGTGTGCCTCTTTCTGCATCTCTGTTTCTTCTTTCTGCACTTCTTTTGTTTTTGCTTCACATCTCTTGCTTCTTTCTGCATCTCTAGTGCCTCTTTCTGCACCCCTCTTGCCTCTTTCTGCAACTCTGTTGCTTCTTTCTGTACTACTCTTACTTCTTTCTGTACCTCATTGTTTCTTTCTGCACCACTCGTGCTACTTTCTGTACCCCTCTTCCCTCTTTCTGCACCCCTCTTGCCTATTTCTCCAACTCTGTTTCTTCTTTCTGCTCTTCTTTTGTTTCTTTCTGTAGCTCTCTTGCTTCTTTCTGTACCACTCTTGTTATTTTCTCCACCCCTGCTCTCACTTTTCTGCATCTCTGTTGCTTTTTTCTGCACTTCTTTTGCTTCTTTCTCTATCCCTTCTTCCCTCTTTCTGCACCTCTGTAGCTTTTTTTCTGCACCTCTCTTGCTTCTTTCTGCAATGCCTTGTGCTTCATTCACACCCTTCTTCCCTATTCCTACACCCTCTTGCCTCTTTCTGCACCTCTGTTCCTTCTTTCTGTACTTCTTTTGTTTCTTTCTGCACCTCTCTTGTCTCTTTCTGTATCCCTCTTGCCTCTCTTTCTATCCCAATTACCCCTTTCTGTAAACCTGTAAACCTATAGACTTGTAGAGCGCGATTGCTGCCCGGAGGCGTCCAAGCGCTAGGGTATCCAGAACCTACCGAAGAGCAGATGAGGAGGAAGCTAGGGATTAGTGGTGGGAATTAAACAGGAAAGTCTTTAATTGTTTATGAAACACAGTGAGGTTGGGATTAGCTCTGAGATGTAGTGGCAGAGTGTTCCAGGTTCTGGACGCATTGTAGGCGAACGTCCTTCCGCCTGACCTGGATCTTTTTATTCTTGGCGCCACTGCTAAAAAGGTCTGGCTGGAGCGAAGGCTTCGGTTGGGAATGTAGTGAGTAACTAGGTCACGTGAAATGCTGGGGCCTGTGTCCCAGAATGCTTGGTGGGCTATGCACATAGCTTTAAAAAGGACTCTATGTCGAATCGGTAGCCAGTGAAGGCTGACCAGACCGGCCCTCACTGATTGTCTCCGAAGGATCTTGAGCAGTAAGCGCGCTGCGCAGTTCTGCACTATCTGCAGTCTGCGCAGAGTGTAATCTGAGGCGCCTAGATAGAGCACATTGTTGAAATCCTGGCGTGAGTGTATGAGGCCTTGTATGGCCACGTGTTTGGCTTCCAGGGGGAGGAGGGGGAAGATTTTATTTAGCATCCTCATGATGCCAAAACAGGTGGCTGATAGTTTTGTGGCTTGAGCGTTGAAGGACAGAGATCTGTCTAGCCACACTCCGAGGCTCTTAATATTGTTCTTGCGGGCTGGGGGGGCCCAGACAAGGAGGCCACAAGGAGGGGGAGGCCAAGATCGGGGGGCCTAAGAGCATCAGCTCTGTTTTATCCCCATTCAACTTGAGGGATGATGAAGACATCCAGGTGTTCACCTCCTCTAGGCATTCTCTAAGCCCACCTGACGCAGGCCGGGTAGTCTCCTGTGCCAGTGAGACCACCAGCTGCGTGTTGTCCGCATAGGAGATGATCTTAACTCCGAATGGGCGGACGGCATCAGCCAGTAGCCTCATATACAGGTTGAAGAGTGCGGGGCTCAGAGAGGAGCCCTGAGGAACTCCGCACTTTAGAGGTCTGCTAGAGGAGACGGACTCACCCTCAAAGACCCTGAAGGATCTGTTCTCCAGAAAGGATTTAAACCATGTCCAGGCTTTGTCCTTGATCCCGGCACAGGACAAAGGGTCCAGTAGGGTGTCATGACTGACCGTGTCAAATGCCGTGCTTAGATCAAGGAGGATCACTGCCACTGATCCTCCTTGATCCAGGATTTTTCTAGCTTCCTCGGTGACCATGAGGAGAGCGGTCTCGGTCCCGTGTTTCGGTCTGAAGCCCGTCTGGGTGGGTTCTAGTACGTGATGATTTTCCAGGAAGTATACTAGCTGTTGCATTTCTGTTGCTTCTTTGTGCACTTCTGTTGCTTCTTTCTGTACCTCTCTTGCTTCTTTCTGCACCCCTCATGTCTCTTTCTGCACCCCTCTTTTCTCTATCTGCACTCCTCTTCCCTCCTTCTGCACCTCTGTTACTTTTGTCTGCACTTCTTTTGTTTCTTTCTGCACTCCATTTGTCTCTTTTTGCACCTCTGTTCCTTCTTTCTGCACTCCTCTTGTGTCTTTCTACACCTATCTTGCTTCTTTCGGCACCACAATTGGTTCTTTCTGTATCCCTCTTTCCGTCCTCCTCTTGCCTCTTTCGGTACCTCTCTTGTTTCTTTCTGCACCACTCATGCTTCGTTCTTCACCCATTTTCCTTCTTTCTTTGCCCTATTTGCCTTTTTCTGCACCTCTGTTGCTTTTTTCTATACTTCTTTGTTTCTTTCTGTACCTCTCTTGCCTCTTTCTGTACCTATGTTGCTTCGTTTTGTACTACTCTTCCCTCTTTCTGTACCTCTTTGCTTATTTTGGCACCATTCGTGCTTCTTTCCGTACCCCTCTTCCCTCTTTCTGTACACCTTGTTCCAATTTCACCACATCTGTTCCTTTTTTCTGCTCTTCTTTTGTTTCTTTCTGTACCTCTCTTGCTTCTTTCGCACCCTTCTTACTTCCCCGCCACCAAGATTCAAACTTGCACGACAACAAACCCTCAGAGGGGAAAGGGGTTTGGATCAGAGAGGAGACTGCCTAGTCTTCACCAGGTTTTCTCCTTCTTTGGACTCTCGTCCTGCTCTCTAAATCTTCTGTTTGACTAATTTTGTGAATCTGTATCACATAAGTTAAATATACATTACTCTTACTATTTCTATTCAAGTCAAGTCAGGTCAAAGTTAACTTTATTTGGCAAATTAAAGCCATAAAAGTACAACAAGAAAATAGAACAAACAAGAGCGGGACATTCTGCAAAACATTATAATGCATAGATATACAATCCATAAACAGTTAACGTCCCAACTGTTTTAACAACATGGAACAAACATATAAAATAAATAAATAAACAATAAAACCATAAGACAGTTAATAGTTGACGTAAAATCTTGCTCAACACAAAATTCATAATCTGTGTCCCCCTTACGGAAGGCAACAATATACAATACACACCATTGTATAATGTGGCAGATCATACACAATTAGAACGCGCATCATGAAAACCATGACAGGGAAAGGGTATACGAAAATAAGAGTTCAGCCCACCATAACATGATTTAAACTGTTAGAACAAGATAAAAATTGCCCTACATACACTTGTTCCTATTT
The DNA here is from genome assembly GCF_964263255.1 of Lissotriton vulgaris. NCBI lineage: Eukaryota > Metazoa > Chordata > Amphibia > Caudata > Salamandridae > Lissotriton > Lissotriton vulgaris. The sequence continues at coordinate 1,502,133,033 of NC_141691.1, forward strand.
ACAGATGAAAAAATAAAGAACATTCATATTAAACAAGACTGCAACATACAGGGAATAAGGATATGATCTTTTAAAAATCACATACCCTGATGATTAGAAGCAGTATCTGCAGGCTGACTCATGGGCAGTCTATTCCTATGTCTAATAGCCCCTATTAGGAAACTGGCTACTCCAAAGCAGCCCGTAGGTGACACTAGCATTTGTAAATAAACCAACAACGGCCAAACCTGTACAAAGTGTCATCCTCTAAGCTAAGGGAGGATACACTTTCTGCAGATTAGATTGTAAGAAGCACAGAAAAACATTATGGAAAGGTTATCTTGATCCGAGAAGTTGTCACAGGGGCAGGGATTTAATGTGCCCTCTTTAAAATACCGTTTGGGGAAGGCAAGTAGCCAGGGAACCATATTTAATCTAAATCTTGTCAAAACAAAAAGATGATAAGGTTTGTGTAAATAAGATTGCGTCTGTTGGCCCAAACTCAATGTGACAAATCTTCTCACCGTGGGTTTTTTCTGTTCGTTCTCCTCCCTTAAACCTTTTCTTCTGCCCAGGAACTGCTGCTTAACAGCCTTAATAGACAATTTACCAAGAGCTGTAGGGCTCAAAAAAAAGCCGGGAGCCAAGAATGTCCATCTGATCCCTAATATATTTCACCCAGGGAATCTTTAAAAGGTAAGACATTCTTGGATGATCAGTTGGTTTAGATTTGGGGGTGGTTGGGCCCAATTCTCAGCCAACGTAGGAGAGGCGCAACAACAATCTGATCAGAAAAGAAAACCCGCTCCCAATTCCTCATGTATATTAAAAATTGGGGTGGATGCGGGGACTGAGAGCAGTGTGCGCATAAAATTATTCTCGCCCCCTTGAAATTTTTTAACATCTGTGTAACCCCAAATGTTACTGCCATAGGTCACCATAGGGACACACTTGGCATTATACATTTTCATAAGTGCAGGGAGCAGTTTTGATCCTATTCTTTTTGCAAAGTCTAGAGTAGCCCCGATGCTCTAACTAACACATTCTTTTTATGTGCACACTGCGTGCACCATGAGAATTGATCATCAAAAAGAACCCCTAAATAGGGAAATGCGGGGACTTTTACTGTAGTGTAGCTCTGCGCATTGGAATAACATAAACGATAGTTTAGACGTAGGACTTAGGTCGACTAGGTCTCTATTGAATATGTTAGACTTAATTGTGTGTGCCAGCTAGCTCAGAGCTCACTAGAAACTTTCTCGAGTAAACAAGAAGGTGTTAACTTTTCCTGAATAGACAAGAAGGGATTAGCTTCTGACAACCATATAACATGACAACTTTGTTCCCCCTGAAATAAGGAATATCTCCAGAGTCGCAGAAACAATGGATAGCTATTTCACTCAGTCAATCGTGCATGCTTCGTTTCACCAGAAGTGCAGAGAAATAGAGAGACGGGCGTTTTCAATAAAAGGGTTATTTATTGAGCAGTCTTCTTTCTCATGCAAAGAAATGAATTGCCACAATTGCAATACTTGTCATAAAGTAAAGTGCGTACAGTATAATGAGTATTATGAAATAATACTGTAAAAACATTCATATGGTTTCTAAGCCATAAGATACTTAAAATGGATAAAATACATACAATGATAAAATAATGACTAAACCTACTCAACTGGTGTTTCTAAGATACGCCTACGGTGTACCTAACCTAAGCCTAGTACGTTGATTAAAATTATTACAAAATTGACATGATAAAATTACAATACAAAGTTTAAAAACTGCAGTTATGTCTCTTAGTCTCTGTTTTGTTAGGGCCGGTGCATATCAGGTCTTTGGATTAAAAGGGTCCCTGATGGCCGGCCAATTGGCTGATCCTCCTGTTCAATCGATTCTAAGGCTTTTTTTTGCTTTAGCCAAAAATGTGACCCCCCCGCAAGCCAGGATTTCAGAGGATCCTCCATGCCAGCTTGTAACTGCGTGTCTGCAGGAACGAATTTTTAACTTGTTGAAGATAGGTTTCAATAAAAGTCATCTCTGACTTATCAGGGCCGGACATGTGAAAAAAAGGTGCACAAGTGATTCCGTTTTATACCCACAGAGGCGACATTTTTCCGTCTGGTCAGACTGTTTCCAGGACGGTAGCAGGTCCTTTGCCACGTGCATCCCCATCCGATAGGCTAGAATTTTTTTTTTAGGTGGCCGCTGAAGTGTGTTACTAAATACGCTAGTGGTTTCAAGGTTTTAAAAGAGTTCATGATGGTCCAGCTATGCCGACGTTTTGCCAATAGATCTTTATCCTCTAAAAAGGATTTCCTTTTTGCTGCCGCATTAGCTTGTTTGCTTAGGCTAGCTTTGTCTGTCCCAGATTTCCAGGCTGATTCCAGCTTCAACTTTTCCACACAGAGTTTCAGGTACTTTCCCCAGGTGTTCGGTGTATTGGTTTCCCCCTGTTTTTTTATTTCCTCCCAAATCAGCCAGTCAAGTGAATCGGGGTTTGCTGCTTGAAGTTTGAAAAAGAGTTTCACGAAGCCACTAATGCTTCGGAACTTCTGGTTTAGCAGGCCAAATTCAAGCCTAACTTGAGAGGCTGAGGAGGATTTAGGCAGATTGAAAACCGCTTTGTAGATTTTTATCTGTAGAGCATTTAAAAGATCAACCTCCTTGCCACACCACGCAACTAGGCTGTAAGTTAGGGTGGGCATAATTTGTGCTGCCATTACTTTTAATAGGTGGTTATAGTTTGGACAATCCATTTTGTTTTTTAAAGAACGGTGAGCGAAGATTAAGGATTCTGCTTTTGCTGTTAGTGCGGTTCTGTGATCCTTTTGGCTTTCACCTTTTGTTAAAGTTATTCCCAAGTACTTGTAATACTCTTGTTCTTTCACTATTACCTCCTTGGGCCGTCCATTTGTACTTTAGTTTTTTCGGATCCACAAGCCAAACCACTTTGGTTTTTTCTTTATTTAGTTTGAGGCTTTCTCGTTCTAAATACGATGTTAGTTTGTTGATGGCTCCGTACCTTGGGTATAGAATGAAGGAGGTCTTGTATCTCTCTCTCAGGACTCGATCTCCCAGCAACCCGCGAGGGTGTCACGGAAACACTGGAGCTGGATATCTCGGCAGGAGAAAAGACAGCATCTCTCTCAGTGCGTCAACAGGGAGGGTCGGCTTCCTTCGGCACTCGCATCAGTAGGGCGTCGGGCAAGTAGATAGCTGATCTGCTCCAAACCACTGTGTGTTGCTTAAGGCAGATGTTGGTATATTTATACCTGAAAGGTGCCGAGATTGACGTAAGGTTAGACATAAGACGTCACTAAGAACTCGCAGTTCTTTCAGGACTCCAGGAGTTCTAGGACAAAGCAATACTGAAGCGGTGGAATTCCCAGTCTGCTGGAGGCTTGGTTTGTTTAAGAACGCATTGTGCTTCCTAGGAGTCTATGGTAGTAGCCTTGCCGTATTTGGACTGCATTGGCTATGACTTAATATGGATATGATTTGATATAACCACATAAGGGCATAAATCGGGAATGTTTTAATTAGGGTCCTAAATACATTCACAACACCCACTCCACGTATAATGTCCATCATTACTAAATACTAAGCAATACTAAACATATAACGATGCATGTGTTTTCCAGCCCACCCCAAAATATATAGTAAGCATTTGAAATGGTATATACACGAAAAAATGAGTATAATACTGTACGTTTTTAGTAAGCAGTGGTGTCATTCAGATAATGCATATTTTGTACATTTGGAATGTTGACTGAATGAATCACAAAATGTACATTCATGAAATGGCTCTTAATGCAGAAGAGAAGGTTGAGACTATTTCATCACATATTTATACAAGACTGTACATGTGCTAGAGGCTAAGTCAAAATATTGTCTCTAGAGGTTTAAAAAATAGAAATCTTGTTCTCTAAGAATAGTTCTACTTTAAGCAGAGTATCATGTGCCAAAAAAAGGTAAATATTTTGGGAACTGGAGTAAATCATTTCGTTTTTGGGAAGAAAAATAGTTCCAATGTTTTTTAGCAGTTCTGTTTATCAAAACTGAAGGCCGAATTCAGAGTTCAGGGAACGCTGTGCGCTCGCTTTTTCAAAAGTTATTCTCGTTGTTAGGAGAGAATAATAACTCAGATAAGCTGGTAAAAAATGTGTCTACAACAGTAGGTGAAAGTTGGACCAGGTCCGAAAAAGTAGAAATAGTGCATATGTGCGAAGCATTGCCATCATCGGTGTTCAGATCAGCAATGGTCACGGAAGGTTGTACCTGTGTTCCGCTTTCATCTCGTACCTCACCGACACCTAATCGTAATGGTGAGATCTCAATGAATGCCGTCATCAGAATGGGTAGCCGCTGGGGACAACACGTTGCATGAGCTGTTACTGAACCAAGCAAAGTATCGACATCCATAGGTACTGCTGATGGAAGTGTGAGACAGACGTCTAACAGGCATTCTTCTCCATAAAGCAGGCATCGTAGAACAGGTAAGATGCAATCTTGCCAGATTGGTCTGAATGAAAGAAACCTGGTAGTATTCAGATCTTCTAGCCGAGCCAACCCAAGGACTTTAGTAATCCGCTCTCAGTATTGCATTGCTAGGATTGTGTCTTCCATTGTAGCCTGAGTTTTGTCTGTGACTTGACTTGCCATATCGGAGCAGAAAGAACAAAAATATAATTCCTGCTACGAGTCCCAAGATGAGAGGCAGGCCGCCAAACACAGAGTGTACGAAATTCGGTAAGATGCCCAGGACTGCTTCAAAGGGTGCTAACAGTCCTAAATAAATGTCTTAAATACATGTGCGATGCCACTGGTATCTGATATGTTTAAGATTTGACTTAACATTTCTACGAAATGCACGGGGCAATTTGTTGATAATAATGCATGTATCTCTGCTGCTGTCCTTGCAACGTGCAGATCATACGTTTCTCTAGACGAGGTTAAAGGCACAGTTGTTTGTAAAATAATAGACTTCATTCTGCTTAAAGTATCAATTCGAATAGAAGAGATATTCAAAGAAGGCCATATTGCCGCCTCCATGTCTGGTTTGCTGTTTGGATACAATACTTGCATACAGCAAGTGACCCTAGTAGTAACTCTCACTAGATAGGCCGTTCCTGGCACCATGCCACAACAGCTGTGGTCACTTATTATAACATAGCTACTGTTGGTAAGCTGCCTGAAAAAAGGCTCTACCTGTGTAGCAGGGGTGCCGTGCAGGTGACATGAAAGGTTATTTGATGAACCTTCGCAGGCTCCATGCAAGTTAATTCCTTAACACAGAAGAGTACCTCTTAGTGAATTTTTACAGTTATTACCACTAAGAAATACCTCTTTCTTGCCCTCACTCCAACTTCTATGTGTATAAGGCAAATTCCAGGTTGACTTGATGTACCCTTTACCCAACCTTTCATACAGGCCTGCTGCTATATACTTTTGGCAGTATTGAAACTGAAAAGTCGTTATTGGAATTGTGATGGTGCCATGTATTATCTATTCAATGACAGGTTTTTCGGAGTATGTCAATGGCAATCTTTCTAGTTTTTCAATGCTCAGCACCATATAGTCTGCCCCTCTTTGTTCCAAAGAGATTTTTTATCAGTAAGGTTAAAGAAAGAAAATAATGACGCTGTGTTGATTAGACGCCATGGCACGTAGCCTGAACACAGATTTTATAACGTCCAGCCTAACTGTACAAAAGAACGTAATTGGGACTGGCCATGTTGTAACATTAGTATATCCTGTTCTATTATATCAATAGCAGATGATACAATGCTGTCCAATGAATAAATTCTGGAGGACAGAGTCGTTAACCCATTGTCCACAACAGACAGTGATTTTTCCAAATTAATACGATCAATTTGTCGTATTTTTTCAGCAGTTTCAATTTGTGTTACTTTCCAATCTTCGTTGTAAGCTGCGTATATACCGGCGTATATGAAACATTTTTGACGCTGTTTGCGATGTCCCAGTAAGAAATCTCGCAAGTCAGCACCTTCTTTAAGTAAAGTCAAGTGTTGCTGAATTTCGGGTAGTGTGGATTTCTGTAGCCATTCGAGGCATAGTTTTCCTACACTGTATATTGTTATTATTCCTGGATGTTGTCTCTGGGAATATCTTGGATCTGGCCTGTTCTGTTTGAACCCCTGTATTTTGTTCTGGAATCTATCTTGACAGTTATTAGTGTCTGTGGGCCAGATCAACCATTTTCTCCAATCAGGAATAGTTCTGATTTGTTTGAAAATATAGGACACGTCTAACCCCTCATCTGTAGTGTTATTTCTATCAGGCATAGGCTTTGGTATAGATGGGTTGTTTAAATCTTTTATCTTGGCTAGTCCAAGACAGGTTGTTTGTTGAATGGTGTCAATCAGGAACATTATTTGTTCTGGGATCATGCAGGCTCTGAATAATGATTCTAGACCTTATACCTGCCATTCTGTGGTACCCCAGACAGTTTTTGTCTCAATGTTGTTTTTCCAAAATTCAAAACCAAATGTAGATATTTTTTCATAACATTTTTCAGAATATACCAGTTTAGTGTTTGTCAACATGTTTTTCATTCCCATCTTATTCTTAACTTTAAAATAAAATGTCTCTGGATCAGTGATATTAAACCCTGAGAAGTATGTGAAATTCTTATAAAATGTTTTCGAACTGCCTTTTGGCGGAGTTGGACAATGTCCCCTTTGATTATAACTGAAAACATTACTAGGTTTAGCCGATTTATGCAAATAATGATGCCCAAAGTGATTAAAGCAATACTCTTCTTCATAATTCGATGAACCTTGTAAATAATCATGTTCTGTAAATTTTGCTGACATTTCTAAATCTGACATCATATTATTAATATTTTCAAAGTCCCAATCATCAGAGAAAGTACTAGATGATACAAAGTCACTTAAAGAAATCTTGAACTGATGTGGATATTTCAAGAGTTCAACCAGGCCATAGATTTCGTAATCAGTATTGTCCCATGGTACACCACCAGGTATAGGAATGGCTGTGATTATCACTGATGACAGTTCTCTTTTTTCAATGTGAGAGGATCTGTGAGGTTTTAGAACCAAGTTGATGTTCTGACTTGCTGTGTCCATTGTACTGTCAATCATCCTTCCCAAGCTTAAAACTAAGATGAGCTAGAGCAGGAGGAAAAGTACACCAAACACAATTCACAGTTCAATCAAGGGTGAAATCAGATATGTTTCTCCAAGTTGATGAAAGAGTTCTGTAATTTTGTCTTTGAACGTTTTGTTTGCTGGCTTGTCTCCAAGTTCACATGGATCATCAGAAAAGTCATTGAAGTTGATAAAGTAGCCAGATGCAGTTCTGTCAATTGTTGGAATTGCTTCCGGATTTTCATTAATCTTTTGATTTACTTCTTCCTTTGTCTTATTAGAATAGTCTGAGGCTACATCATGGTAGACAGTTGTTTCTTGACGGACTGTTGCTATTTGGGTTTCAAGAGGCACAAGTTCCATGGCTTTGTTGCATAGTCCTTTTTTATTCCCTTCAGGTTTATGAAATGTGATTAGTCTTTCAGCTTGAACCTCTTGTATTGTAGCAAGGTTTGGTCTTCTGCTACATCTTGGGAGTGGATGTATGTCATTACAATGCATGCTTTTACGATGCATGCCATTACGATGCAACTTTTACAACGCAAGTCGTTACAGCGACTTGCGTTGGGGGGCGCTGGATAGTGAATAGTTTAATTTACTATTCCAACTCCAGTCCCCGTGGATAGTAGGGAAGGTGTTGGATAATAATTAAACTATTCAGTATCCTAGAACGCCCTCCAGTGCAATTCGTTGTAATGACTTGCTTTGTAAAAGTTGCGTCGTAATGGTAGTGCGTTTTAAAAGTTGCGTTGCAAAGGATGTTTCCCCATGGAAGTCCACTGGGCCTACTACTTATTATTGGCCACATGGTTGTGGTTTTACCAGGTCGATTGATACAACTCAGTTCTCCTTTTTACCAGCAAGGGGCGGTAGTACTTCTGATCTTGTTCCGCTGATAGCTAAGACAGGTACTGCTTTTCTGTAAGAAGGCCCAAATTCCTTCTTCACCGCAATCTTTTCTCTGACCAGATCCCCAATCATTGGAATCCAGACAGGTCTTGCTGGGACAGGTGGTTTTTCTTCAGTGGCCATTGGCTTTTTCTTAGTGTTACTTAGACTTCTTCTTGTTTCATTCAAGTCCTGTAAAACAGCCAATCGACCTTTCATATCAAAAGCTTTTTGTTCCACCACTGAAGTCTGACAATCAAGGTCTTCGATTATTATTCTTGTACCAAACAAAAGTTCATACGGAGTGATTCCCCCCAGAGAATTTCTTGGCAAAATGTTAAGACTACGTTGGACACTTATTAGATGTTTGACCCACCCGTCACCCGAACCTAATACCCTCGCTGTTATAGATTGCTTTATGTCACGTTTTTTTCTCTCCAATACCGCATTTCCCTCAGGATGGAATGGACTAGAGTACCGCAATGCAATGCCCAAGCTGGTCATGCTCCTTGTAAGCTCGAGAGCTAAACGCAGGACCCTGGTCAGAATGTAACATGCCAATTGCATATGTGCCGATAAAGACTCGCAAATCCTTTATAACAGTTCTGGCATCGGCCGAGCACTGGGGCCACATCCAAATGAATCTCGTGCAGTAATCCACTGCGACCATGATATATTTATAGTTGCCATCCCTTTGTAAGGGACCACAGTGGTCCAGGTAAACACATGCTAATGGTTTATCTGAGATTAGAAGGGGTGTCTGCGCAGGTCGTTTCACTGTTGATACCTTAATTTTTTGGCATATTTCACATTCTAAACATAGTTTCTAGTCTGATTTCTCATACATGGCCACCAATATCTCTGTTTTAATAATGATATAGTGGCGGAAATACCAGCATGTGCAGAAGCGAGCCCTTCGTGTGCCGCTAAAATTAGTCCTAATCTGTGTTCCATGTTTGGAATTGCCTTATCCCCCACTCCAGGGATTAAGGTAAAAGGAACATTCTTCGCATCAGTTTTGTATGAGTACTTTACTGGAAAGCCTTTCTGGAGTGTTTTATGACTGTTTTTTACTGAGGCACTGACAGCTTGTATTATATCGCTGTCTATTTTAGTTTTTGACCGGGTGATTGCAGCTACAGAAGCCGTTTGCACAGCTGCCATCGCTGCCTCATCAGCCAATGAATTCCCTGCAACGTGAACGCCATCACGCTGATGACTCAGTGTATGTATCACGTGAGTCTTTTGTAGTTCTTTCTGCAAAACAACTACTTGTTCCCAAAGCATTTTATGTTTGATTGTACCACCTGTCTCATCTTTGTAACCTTTTTAAATCCAGGTCTGCATGGAATTATTGTAAGATTCGACGCAGTAATGCGAATCGCACACTATTAGTGTGGAGAATTTGCAATCTGCCTTTTCATGCGCCATCTTCAAAGTTCGTAGTTCAGCTCGCTGAGCTGTACAATTTCTGATTGATTAACTTTTAGTGACCAATGATCTGAATTTACCAAAGCGCCAGCGACCTTTAACAATCGTGCACGTTGCATCGTAAACTTTTTTATCCACAACGTAGTGTTGTGCAAATCTATCTGTGTAGATTACACAGGTGTACTGTTCCAGAGGTAGAATTTCGATCGACAGAGAACATTCTTGTTCGTATTCCAGATGTTCTAGCTTTTTCATGTTGGGATCAAATGCGTGTATCACGTCAGTTGCAGCAAGAGAATGAACCCATTGTATTCATTTTTGATCTAATGCCATAGCATTTGGAATGCTCGGTCTTGTTACTGCCTCCAGGGCTGATACTGCTGTTAAAACAGATGTCCTCTTCCCATGAGCTAGGGCTTTTTCTGTTGCTACAGCCGTTTAAACCACAGTTAGAATTTTTTCAGTAGAACTAAATTTCATTTCAGCTTGTGTGTACAAGTGTGATTTATAAGCTATTGGTACCGTTTCTCCCTTATTAGAGGTCAGGTATGTAAATCCACATCTTCCTGGGATCACTCGGATTACAAGGCGCGTTCGTTTGTGGGTGTTTGCAGTTTTGTTTTAGTTAACATGTCTGTTTGTAGTGATCTTAAAATTTCTGTGTGTGTTTTTGAGTCCAATTAATTCGTTTGATATCAGGTTTTATTAATTCGTAGAGCGGTTTAACCCTCTCTGCATAATTTAGAATGTAAGTTCTTCCGAAGTTCAGGAAACCTAGAATTGATTGCAAGTTTTTCAGTGTTTTTGGAGCTTGAAGTACTGCACACTTCTCTAAGAAGTTGTCTGCTAGGCTTTTGCCTTCACTTGATAATTCATATCCTAAAAATAGGACAGTCTGGTGGGCAATTCGTGACTTTTTAAAGTTCAATTTGTACGCTTCAGATGCGAACAATAGTATGATGGTGTTCAACCTTTCAAGTGTGTCTCCAGGTTATTGTCTGTAAGATAAATGTCATCGACATAAGGTAATGCCTCATCATCATATATTTGTAGTAACTCTGTTACCCTGGCTGAATATAATCCTGGGCTATTCTTGAATCCCTGTGGGAGACGACAAAATTGCTTTTGAGCTCCCATGCTGGAGAAAGTGGTTAAATACCTGCTTTCTGGTGCAATGTTTTGACAGAAGAAACCATTTGAAATATCTAATGTCGTTTTATATTTTTTGCGCACAATATTATTCATTAGCGCTGCACTGTGTGAATTTTGTACTGCAAATGTTTTGCAACAGGAGTTTAAGTGTCTGTAATCCAATACTAGGCGATATGAATTGTCTGGTTTGGAGACAGGAAACAAAGGATTGTTCATTTGTGAGGTGCATGTTTCAATCGCCTCCTGGTACTCAGGTTGATCTAAGATCTCCCTGACTTGTTTTTTAGCTTCTTGCTTAGCAGGATACTACTTTTGTGCAGTAGGTTGATTTTGTAACTGGATTTTATGGTGAGGAGACTCCTCATCCCATCCTACATGATTTTTATATAATGCAGGGCCTTGGGCCACTGCCCATTTTCTTGCATATGTCTATTCTTTATGAATTAGAATGTGGTTTGAGAAGGCAGGCATAATCATTTCTTCGCCATGTGGGCACTCCCTAACAAACTCTGGTGGCCAGTCTTCCTCTGCTAGAATGATATCATAGCCTTTAGATAGATTCTCCCAAAAGAGACCTTTTCCTAGTTTTGTCCCCCTCTATACGTAATGTTATTTCGTATAATTTATGGGGCACTCTGGTGTCTGCAGTTTCCACCTGAATGTATTCATTCGTGTCCACTGTCTCCATAAGATTCATCAGGATCTTCCGAGCTATGGTCACTTCTGCTGCGCTGTCTAGCATTGTTTGGGCCCACTCTCCGTTCTTGAGTTGTGTTCTCAGGATTCTCTGCATGTTTTACTTTAATACTGGCTACCTTCTTTTCGGGAAACTGTAATTTTTTACTTTGATGAGCAGGTTCTTTGTCTTTGGACTTGACGTGCTCTTCTTTTTGTTCTGACCGTCCTCTTCTTTCCGATTTCTGTGAGGAAGTCGGAAAAGATCGAGAGGGACGTGTATCAATATCTTCATATCTGACAGGTTTTCTCAAATTTTCCCTATTTCTAAGGTTATATCTTTTTTCAGAGGGATCCCGTTGTGGAGACTTGCCCCCCCTTTCTGGAGATCTACCTCTTCCTTGGGGAGACCTTCCTCCGGTCTGAAACTGTTTTTCTCTGGGAGTGGTTTGCTTATTACCCTCCCACTTCTTTTTTGGAGTAATTCAATTATTATTAATGAAAGTCTTTTCAGGATTTTCAGTTAGTTGTGGTTTTAGTGGTTTCCCACCCAAACTATCTCTACCTAATTCTTCATAGGATTTTTCAATTATTCTGGCAAGTTCAAAATGTCTGTTTCTTTAAAAAAAAAATGTAGGTTGTACCGTCAATTGTCAATTGAACTAATTGTCTATATGCATTTGTTATTTTTTTTAGCTGAACTCAAAGTTCTCCGCTTGACATTTTTTCAATGTCAGGATGTGGTATATGGCTGGCTAGAACCGGCCATGTGGCTCCTGGTCTACCTAGTGGACCGAGCCTGGTAATGTGATTTTGATGTTTTAGGGCGCCATTACATCAGAGCTCATGCTCTTGGTAAGTTAGTGGAATTTCAACTTCCTTGAAAGGAGAGTATTCCTCTGGAGATTCCTCTATATTTTAGTAGTGGAACTCGCTTGTCACATCATTTGCTGCTGGAAATGTTATCCATGAATAGAATACCTCTGTCTGCCGATATTCATGTGCCTCGACAACAAATATGACTGTACCACCTCTTGATGATACACCATTTTCTTTAAGTTTTATAGTTAAGGTTTTCCTTACATTTACCGGGATGATTATTGCATCTGGTTGATTTTCGTGGAGACTTGTGTCTTCCGCCAAAAGTTGAGTTGCTAATCTAGCTCTCTCCCTTTCGTTGTCACTTTCCGTCATTTTACTGACTGAAAGTTTGCAGATCAAGTTTCAAGGAAACAAAGATTAGGTGCACAATATTTTGGAGCACTGTATCCTTCAACGTTGACTAAACAAAAAATTATTACATAGGAATCTCTTCCTACTAAGTTTTGGCAGATATTAACCTTTTATCCTCTCCAGACGTCTATATTGGAGTTTTTACGGGAAAAGGGGTCTGTGTGAAAAAGCACGACTGAGTTACTCTAGTATCTAGCATTAAATTATCGCCTTACCAAACGCTGGGCGCCATGTAGTGTAGTTCCTATATTCCCAATAGGCTTTGCGCATTGGAATAACATAAACGATAGTTTAGACGTAGGACTTAGGACTTAGGTCGACTAGGTCTCTATTGAATATGTTAGACTTAATTGTGTGTGCCAGCTAGCTCAGAGGTCACTAGAAACGTTCTCGAGTAAACAAGAAGGTGTTAACTTTTCCTGAATAGACAAGAAGGGATTAGCTTCTGACAACCATATAACATGACAACTTTGTTCCCCCTGAAATAAGGAATATCTCCAGAGTCGCGGAAACAATAGATAGCTATTTCACTAAGTCAATCGTGCATGCTTCGTTTCACCAGAAGTGCAGAGAAATAGAGAGACGGGCGTTTTCAATAAAAGGGGTATTTATTGAGCAGTCTTCTTTCTCATGCAAGAGAAATGAATTGCCACAATTGCAATACTTGTCATAAAGTAAAGTGCGTACAGTAAAATGAGTATTATGAAATTATACTGTAAAAGCATTCATATGGTTTCTAAGCCATAAGATACTTAAAATGGATAAAATACATACAATGATAAAATAATAAATAAAGGTACTTAACTGGTGCTTCTAAGATACGCCTACCCCGGTGTACCTAACCTAAGCCTAGTACGTGGGAAGGAGTAGATGAGTTTACAGTTTTTGCCAAGAATCTGAATCAAGAATTCTCTAAAGGTCTAATCAGCTCCGTACCTTGGGTATAGAATGAAGGAGGTCTTGTATCTCTCTCTCAGGACTCGATCTCCCAGCAACCCGCGAGGGTGTCAGGGAAACACTGGAGCTGGATTTCTCGGTAGGAGAAGAGACAGCGTCTCTCTCAGTGCGTCAACAGGGAGGGTAGGCTTCCTTTGGCACTCGCATCAGCAGGGCGTCGGGCAAGTAGATAGCTGATCTGCTCTAAACCACCGTGTGTTGCTTAAGGCAGATGTTGGTATATTTATACCTGGAAGGTGCCGAGTTTGACGTAAGGTTGGACATAAGATGTCACTAAGAACTCGCAGTTTTTTCAGGACTCCAGGAGTTCTAGGACAAAGCAATACTGAATCAGGGGGAATTCCCGGGCTGCTGGAGGCTTGGTTTGTTTAAGAACGCGTTGTGCTTTCTAGGAGTCTATGGGAGTAGCCTTGCCGTATTTGAACTGCATTGGATATGACTTAATATGGATATTATTCTTATGCCTTTATAAGGATATGATTTCATATAACCACATAAGGGCATACATCGGGAATGTTTTAATTAGGGTCCTAGATACATTCACAACATTACTAGCTCAACTCCCTTGCAAGAGAATTTAGCCTTCCCTGCCCTCCAAGAGCCTATGGTCTTGGCATGTGATTTTTTAATGTTAGTAACAAGGTCCAGCGACTCCATAAAATCTATAAAACAATTTAAAAGCAGTTGCAGCTCCCTTGCAGTTCTGGCCACCAATACTGGTCATCGACATGGAGAAGCGTGGGAATCATTTTGGTGCCGGCTCTATATCTTTACTACAGGAAACCAAAGAATCCTCTAGTTTATTAATATAAAGGGTGAAGAGCAAAGGGGCCAGTATACACCCCTGACGAACCCCTCTTTATACTGCCCAAGAATCAGTCAGGCTTCCATCTTTGTTAAATTGTACCGCTGCTATCGTGTTTCCGTGGATGGCAGCCAGAAAGGAAATCAGGTCAGCATCTAACCCTATATCTCGAAGGACCAACCACAGCTTTGACCTATTAACAAGGTCAAAAGCAGACGTTAGATCCATAAAGGCCAGCTGGAGATCCCCGCTCTTAGCAACTGTATACTTTCCTATCACCAGATGGTGATTCAGGCCTTGATCCAGAGCGCCCTTCTCCTGCCTAAAACCGAATTGAAGATCAGAGACTATGCTTTCTTGATCTAGCCACTCTGTTCGGTGCTCCAAAACAACTTTCCCCATTCTCTTGGCCGCGGAGTCAAGAAGCGAAATGGGCCTATAACAAGCTGGATCATCCCTTGCCCCCTTTTTGAAGATTGGAATAATAACTGCCTTTGCCCATGACGGGGGAAAACTAGACACACAAGCTGCATTAAAAACATGATATAAATCTTAGCCCAAACCTTAGGATCTGCCTTGTAAAGGTCAGCCAGTACTCCATTGGGACCTGGTGCTTTCCCCCTGGAAGTTGAAATAATTGCTTTATGAACATTGTCCGTTGTAAAAGCAAGAGGGGAGCCTACTAGACCAAGAGCGGATTGCTCTATGACAACCCCTGGGTTCATATCACAGTACATATTTCCAAAGTGTTGCACCCACGTCTCAGCGGGAACTAGCGAGTCTTTACTAGAATTTGATGTATCATCAAACAAAGGGCTGTTTACAACAGACCAGAATCTAGAACTATTGGCCAGCACACTGGCTTTGCTAAGCTCCTCCTAAGCCATCTCTCTTAATTGCCTTTTCCTACTATCTACTGCAAGTTTGCATGCCTTCCTTACAACTTTTACCCATGATGCCTCCCTAGATTTTTTGATTAAGCTCCTGCATGAGTTCAGTGTGAGTACTCATACATGATGCGTCAAACCATTTCTTAAATGTTGGGCACCTTGGTCTACTGTCTATGGTTAGATTAGAGACAACTTGCTTTACAATTATTCGTTAATCTCTTACTTTTCTATATTATTACTACATACTTAGCTTTCACTTGGCTTCTGCTTCTCTTTCTAAGGAGTTTGCATTGTTTCAACCTAAAACTTCTATGTGTTTTTATTTTTTCTCTGCAAATAAAAAAGGGACCGTAATTATATCTCTGTTAATCTTTTTAGGTCTCTCCTAGTGAACGCAGCGCAGCTGCTATGCCTTGGCGAGCCTCTATTGTTGTCAGTTTGGTGCACCAAGGGAGGCAAACCATGTGCCTGCCCGGACAGGTGATGTGCACGTGTACAGCTCTGTCGGTTGCAGATCATCTCGGACAGGAGAGGTGCACGCGCCTAGATGGGAAACAGCTTTCTCGTAGCGTGCTGTAAAATCTCATGCCGCGTTTCAGCAGAGCTTTTCCTTCTGGACTTTGGTTAAAACTTTAGAAGTCCTTAACCTGCAGGTTAAATTAGATAACCACACACAAACGTATGTTACAGAGCTTTATCCAGGAGAGGCCTGCACGAACAGGCAATGAACTCATGGAAACAGGTGCCTAGAAGGCACACTTACCAGTGACACAAAAGGCAGCTGCCAAAAACATCGCCTTTCGACATCAGCTGTGTTCCTTATTAAAATTACATTCATACAGAGCGTACTAGCATTCACCACTGGGGCCTACAACCGTCAGCTAAGTCTGTAAACATGAGCATCTTTCATGGGTGTTTACACAGAGCAGCAAGGTTGGGATGTGACCAGAATCAGATGCAGGGAACTTTTCTACAACAATCTGCAGCTACTAGTGCCCCCCAAACACCTGCTAACACACAAGTGCGTGGAGCATGTGCAGACACCAGCTTCGAGGACAGGACTGCACTAAGCACTGGCATTTGCCGCTGCTGCTCTTAGGGATAACTGTTCACACCCCCACAGGTGCCTATGACTGTGTGCAGATATCTACAAACAAAATCGCCCCCACCCCTTGGGCCACAACAAAACCAGCAACTGTCCACGGAAGGCCTCTGTTTGACAACTGTTCACTGTCTTTCGTATGACATACGTGACACCTGTCTGTCCAAGCAGCACCCGCGATGTCCACAGGCAGCGGGTGCCTTTACATCACCCACAGCCACCAGGGTTATGTCCAAACAACAGGGCTACCTGGCATTGTTGGCTGATGCAAGGGGTGTACAGAATCATGTGCATGTGCAGGGTTGTGCAGAAGGTGTCACAGTACAAGATGTGCGAAGAGAATGTGTGCAGCCGACCCTACAAAGTATTGGGGGGCGCCCCTAGGGGTGTCAGAAGGATGTGCAGATGTTACACTTCTGTAAATACCAGGGATGAGCCGAGCACAATCATGCCACGGCATAGGGTGCCCAGGATCACTTTCAAATGCAAGAGGTGTGTTCAGAGGTATGCAGGTGTCAGGGGTGCAAGGAAGAATGCAGGATACTAGGGGTGCATACAATCACGCACAGCTACCAAGGACTTATGGAGGAGTTATCTACCAAAATTACAGGCATGCCCGTACGCAAGTGTGCAGAATCAGGTGCATTCGCTGGGGTGCACAGAATCAAGTGTAGGATTCAGGGGGTTAAAGGGTCATGTGCAGGGCCTGAGGGGTATAGGATCAAATGTAGGTTCAAGGGGTGTCCAGAATCATGCCCAGGCTTTAGTGGACTACATCATCATGTGCTGGTCCTAGGCATGTGTAGAACATGTGCAGGTTCCAGTGATGCACAGAATCATGTGCGAGTTCCAGAAGTGCACAGAATCATGTCAGATTCCAGGGGTTACCAGATTGTGTGAGTGTTCCAGGCCTCTGCGGAATCATGTGTGGGTTCCGAGGGTGTACAGAATCATGTGCAGGTCCCAGGGGTGGACAGAATCGCGTGCAGATTAGAGGCGTGAACTGAAACATGTGTGGCTCCATGATGTACAGAATCATGTGAATATCCCAGGGATGTACAAAATCATGTGCAGGTTCCGTGAGTGTACAGATTCATGCAACGGTCCCAGGCATGAACAAATATATGTGCAGGTCCCAGGGCTGAACAGAATCATGTGTGGCTCTAGGGTGTAAAGAATCATGTGCTTTTTGCCTGGAGTGTAAAGAATCGTGGGCAGGTTCCAGAGGTGTACAAGTCATGCCCAGACACAAGAGAGCCCTGGAATTTTCTATAGATAAAAGTGAACAGAGACAGTTTCAGATGCTGGATATATCCCGGTTATTGTTCATGCCGATAGTGTTTCGTGACACCCCCTGCAGTCCCCGAGGCAGTCGGATGCTACCTCACCACCAGGACATGACCCTGCCACAGCCCTGACATAGTCCACATGTACCGAAATATGCATCTTCTAATCTGTAAATCATGGTAAAAAATGTTGACCAATTATTTCCAATTCCTATGGTGAGCTTGTATTTAGTTGGATTAAAAGCAAAGAACGAAAATCGTCACTCATGTAAAAAACACATTCTGAGTATCGCAAGGGCAGTTTGTAAGCAACACGATAATTCCTGAAATAATGTATTTTTTCTCCTGGCCTTGGTTTCCTTTCTTTAATCAGAAGGATGTTTCTTATCCTTGAAAGTTGTTGTATATGCATGTTTTACTTTTCTACATTAGAAAACGTTGTAAATGTATATCATTTTATAATAAAAAAACTTTTTGGTTTCATTTTCATAAAGTAAAGTCATTGCACTTCTTATTAGTGAATTCCACAGGGCTATTGCCGAAAGCGGTCTGCAAGATACTGAGACATCCAGGGGGTGGACGGGGGGATATGGGTTGATCCAAAAGCTGTAAAGTGCGGGCAGAGGCGTGCTCAAGGTGACACCAGAGTGCTTGTGCCCGATGAATGCAGGTATGTCAGAAATGTGAAAAAAAAATATTAAAAATAAGCCTTTTAGGTCGAGCCTGGGCAGTGCATGCGCTGCTTTGCAAGGCATGTTGTGTTCAGGTATGGACTTGAAGCTCCCCCCATCATTTTAATTGGCTCCTGTCACTGTCCTTTGTAAACTATGGCTTTTCATTGGTCAATAGGCTTAGCAGTCCCTCCTTAATGCTGCCTTGTCTCATCTAGTAACCTCCCATAAGGACTGGCCCTCTTGCTTGTGTTATTACTCAGTATTACTCAGTAGGCTTTAATTACAGCCTTCAAGCACAATATTCTTATACTGCCTTGTCCTGCCTGCTGTTGCAGGCAGGACACACTCTCCTGCAAAACTGTTAACTAACTTGGAGCGGCGGCCGCTTTGTAGACGTCACACTATTACTTTTAAATATGCTCCGTCCCGGTCCCCTCTCCCATCTGCATGGAAACAGCGCTTCATTGCAGATGCTCCCTTCATGTGCCATTGTTTTTGTCTGTCTTGAATTGCTCCACATGCTAACTATTTTTGCAAATAGCTGAGGGTTGCAAATCGGTTTCTCATCCTCAAAGAATTCGAACATGGATTAGCATATAATTGAAATGCAAAGCTCCTCTGGGAAAAATTACAGGAATGATTACTCTTGCCCTCTGTCATATATCCTGCAGTGCACCTGTTGTCCACCCTGCTCAAAGGGTGTAGAGCTTCTGATGGATGCATTTATACTAAAGAGAAAGTGGGTTTCTATGTAAACTGATTACCTTTCATCACCTCTACTGTCAGTACAACAACCTGCATGCGCATTACCATCATCCCTTGCACTTGGCCCAGCACACCACGCAAATTATCCCCAGCCCTTGACCCAGCACACCACGAGACCTCATCCCCAGCCCTTGGCCAGCACACCACGTGACCTCCAGGGCCAGACTGGGAACCGACCCCGCCCCTGGCAAACTGCTCAACCAGGTAGGGGGGAAGGGGTGCGGCCAAGCTGTTTGCAAGGGTCAGTTTTGGCCGATTTTGTTACCGGGCCGATATTGCAGGCCCACAGTAACAAAAAAAAGCCCCCCAGGGGCCTAAAACCGGCCTCCACTCTGGTGGACCACTGGGAAGCGCATGGTGCCCACTACGGCCAGTCCGGACCTAGTGACCTTGTTCCCAGCCCTCTGCTCTGCTTACACTCCAGTTTCAGAGCACTGATTTTGGCAACTGTCTAAATCCTGCTGCTGTTATTTGTAGTTATTTGAGCCATTACTTCAAACGCCAGTTATGCAAAACTGTGTTACTTTGGCACTTTACAAAAAGCATAAAAACATGATTGTTATAAAATGCTCATTATTGTTCTTCGGGGACCATGGATGCGTTGTACCTATAACAGAGAAGGAAGAGAGAAAATTAGAACTGAAGCACAGAGCACAGCTGAAAACCTGATTATATGTAAAATGCTAACGTTAATCCAAACTAGATTTTAAAAACAAGGGTGACCCCTACAGTTAAGAATGCACAAATGATCATAACTCATTAAAAAAAAGTGGATGTTTGTTAACTCAGATGCTGTGCTCAAAGCAATAGGTCTCACATTATCTAAACATTGAACAATAGGCTTTGTAAATGACAAATCCTTTTATTTATATGCACTTTGTACTTATAGTCCTTATTTGCAGGTTTTCAAAACAAATAAATAAAAGGCATTGTTATTTACAATGCCAATAGTTCAAAATCTTGCAAATGCAAGACCTATTGCATAACAAATGCTAGTTGGGTTTTGATTCTATTTGACTTTCAGTCTCTTTTTCTTACCTCTAGTAACTCTCTAAGAGGCATATTATCAAGATGTGCATTAAAAAACGCAAATCTCACATTTCCCTATCGCCGGCTATCGCTGGATTTTATCGCCGTGATAATGCGTAATTATCAACACGTAGGCGATATGAAATCCGGCGATAGTCGGCAATAGTGTACATTAGCGCGTGAAAACAAGCGTTGTTGTCACGCGCTAATGTGTGCCTTGATAATATGTGGGGGTGGATTCAGCTTTAGGATCCACACCCCCATGCAATCTATGCCTAACACCTGATCAATACGAAACAGAACAAACTAGCCAGTCAGGTTTACCTTTCTAGTGATTTAGGAGGCACCCAGCCTATCTGTACTGAGTGATCCACAGAGATGTTTAGAAAAGATTTTTATTTTATTTTGTTCAAATTTGATTAACTTGTCAGTATGTTTTCAAAGGCACATTTATCAAAACAATCAAGTAAACATTCAGACAATATTGTGCGCAATATATACAAGTGTTGGAACTGTACACAATAAATACTCAAAATTCAGGAACACCAAAAACAAAACTATATACAAATCAATTGAGACATGAGAAACATTTAACATGAAGAACAAGTCCTTCAAATTATAAACCAAAAGACAGGCGGACACAGGATTCAATGATACTGATTGCCTGTCTCAATAGGCCTGTGATTAGGTGTTTTTAGGATTAGACAACTAGGGAGAGAGAGAGTGGTATTATTTGTTCCCTAGCTGCACCCTTCTTCTTTGTCACAGGTTAGGGGTCAACGCGTTTCGAACCACCAATGAATTATGGGTTCTCCTCAGGACGTGGACTGGGTGAATCCATTTCTGCAGGACCCACGCAGGGGCTGCAAGGTTGTGAAGCAGCTTCACGCGGTGTGGAGTTTCTGAACTTGTGAACGAGTGAGAGACGTGTTGTGGATTTAGAACGCCCGGTAATTAATCCGGAGGTCAGAGAGGGGCACTGCTTGCCTTCAATTGGAAACCTAACGGGAACTGGACCGAATCCGTTCCGCGGCCTCCGGCGAGTGGCCTGATCAAAGCAGGCATTGGGAGATCTGCGATAAACAAATTTATCGCAGGTCTCCTTCTCCCAATGCCTGCCTTGATAATAGGGTGTTACCACCTCCAACCACATTTTACATGTGGTTGGACGTGGAAACGCCCACTTTGCATGTCATTAGCGATGTTTCTCGCTGACATGCAAAGTGGGGCAGTATGAGGCTGAGGCAGGCGTTAGCATGCCCTTGTTGCTAGGGCGCTAGAAGTATCGCCGCTTTCTCTGCACAATTCGCCGAAAAAGCGGCGATACTTCACCTTGATAATATGGCCCATAATACTTTGTATAAATAACCTCTTAATTGGTAAATTCTTTACTACTAAGGTTTTGTATGTTTTTTCTTTCAGGACTACTGACACTCATGCTGCTCCGCAACTTCTGGATTCAACTAAGCTGCTGGTAAGTTTTCTTGTAATAACTATAATGTGAACTAATAATTCTGTCAATTAACCCTTAACCTCTTTGTCTGTTAAACTCGCTAATAACAGCAATGTGTAACTACACAACTTGTTTTGTCAAGGAAGATCAAAATAATAACCACTGATAACTCAATACTAACTCTCTAGTAAAATCACTGTTTATTCATAATGTGTCACTTGTAATTATTCCTGTTCAAATTAACTTCACACAAAGGCTTGGTAAAAACCAAGCTCATCAAAACAAGATGTGCTAATTCACACGCTTACGCGATACAATGTAGCCTCACAAATTTTCTCTTTAGAATAATTCTTTTTCTCCCTCATGTGCTCACTCAAAACTCGCAAGCGCAACACAGTAAAAAAAAAAAAGGAACAGTCTTACATTAGTCAGAAGGCGTCTCAAGAACTTGTAGTTCAGGAATTCACTGGACGCAACAATTTTGAAACTACAAAGCTGCGACGCCTCTACCCTAGCTGACTTTCGCGCTGCTTCAAGATATTCTGCCTAATTCTCTGGAATGTCAGGTGAAGTGCGAGATTCCAGAGGCAACGTTCTGGGACATTCCGATGGGTGCACCTGAGGACAGGGAGATATACTAGACTGCTGACCTTTCCTGGAATGCAGCCATCCTGGAATTTCTCTTAGCACTACTTCGCCCCATTCATCCTACATTGTGAGTTTTGTTTTTGAGAAATACATTCATTGACTTTTTGTTCAACACAATATGACAGCCGGTTCTGACAGAACCCCCTCGCAAAGCATATTCCCCGGGACGGGGTTTGCAAGGATACTTTTTATGAAATGCTCTGACCAACCGAGGAGCATGCACTTCAGAAGACAATTCCCACGATCTTTCTTCAGGACCAAAACTCAACCAATCTATTAAGTCGTAGACCTGCCTTTTCTTTTCTTTTGAATCTAAGACCTGTTTTACTTCAAACTCAGTTCCTTGTTCAGTTTGTACAGGGGAGGGAGGTGTATGCTTCCTGAGACCTTTGACTGCCTTTTTTAGCAAAGAGACATGGAAAACTGGATGTATCTGCAAACCATCTGGTGGCTTCAGTTTGTAAGATACTGCATTTATTCTTCTCTCCATTTCATATGGGCCTACACATCTTGGTTGAAACTTCCTGTTGCCCTTCAGTCTTAGGTTTTTGGTACTTAGTCAAACCTTGTTTCCACTACTAAATTCTAATCCCTGCCTCCTCTTTTCATCAGCATAGTACTTATAACTTTCCTTTGCCTTAGTTAAGGTAGTCATTGCAGAATTATGAATTCAAGTCATATGCAGTATTAAGTCTTTCCCTGCAGGGACATTTGCTTCATGGAAACTTACAGATAGGTTAGGATGTTTACCATTGTTCAAGAAGGAAGGAGAAAAACCTGTGGAAGTGGTCTTTGTATTATTAAATACGAATTCTGCAGTCCAAAATCCTCTGGCAATCTCCCTTCTGATCTAGCAAATATAATCTCAGGTACTGTTCTAACTCTTGATTGACCCTCTATGTTTGCTGGTCTGTCTCAGGGAGAAAACTGGTAGAGTATCTAGTTTCAATTCCCAACGTCTTGGGAAAGGCCCTACGGAAATGAGAAAGAAATTGTGACCCATGTTCGTAAATCAGTAGCTTGGGAATGCATGTGCTCTCACTATGTGTTGGCTAAAAACCTGTGCTAGTCTTTTTTTTGCCGTTGGAACCCCTTTTAAAGGAATAAATCCAGCCATCTTACTGTAAGCATCCACACAATCTAAAATGGTATCAAAACCCTGACTGGATGGCAAATCTACAATCAAATATAGTTTCACTGTGTGCCTATAGTGTAGGGGATTGGGTAAGGGCTGTAAGAGACCCTCTGTTAAATGCCTCCTCGCTTTTGCTTGAGCAATCCTCAGAGGGGAAGTGGGAGGTACAATGCTTTGTACCTCCCACTTCTTTTGGCCAGTGGGGCAAAAAGGCGCTCCTCCTCATCTAGGTCATCCACCATGACAAGCACCAGCTCATCTTCTTCCTTCTCATCCTCCTCTTCTCGGACAGTGATGGCTGCTGACTTTGCTGTTTGGAGGAGGATTGCTTTCTTTCCTCAGATTGCCTGCCACTGGTAGATGGTTCATCTTCATCAAGCAACTCATTGTCCTGAAAGAAAGAGGTTGTAACATGATAAGTATTTGCCATAGTATATTGTGCTACTACACAAGGGTTAGAATGTTTTTTCTTTGTATCTCTCTGAAGTTATGCGTGGGATCTAATTTGTGTATAGCTACACGTTACTGCTCACACTGTAGCATTGAAATGTTCAAGGAAGATGTGCAATGCAAAATCAGACTCACCAGCTCCAACCAGAGCTCTGTGTGGTGTTCAGATACCCAGCTGCTGAACTTGGCCCCTTGTTTGTACGGCAGAAGACATGGTCCTCAAGCCAGTAGCTTCAGAAGAAAGTTACAGCTTAATTCATGTCTATCATGAATTATAAGTGAATTGGAAAAATGAACACAAAGATTGCTTATTATGTTGGGAACACATTACACAGCAACATTAGATGTTTAGAAAAAGGGGCAATATCTATTTTCAAAATGATTTGATTATCATGAACTATTTGGAAAATAAAGGTTTACACCACCTGACGGACAGTTGCTAGTGGGTCTGACTGCTGCAGCCAGAATGTCCTCCTTGTCCCTGGATGAGGTATGTTGGATGACTGGGGTACTCTTGTCAGAAGCTGTAATGACAGAAACATATCCATAATTCTAAACTGAGCATGATGTGTATGTTTTTACATGTATGTTCCATTTGGATTGCACTTTCAACACAATTAGTGCTACTCCTATTTAGATATATCAATACGAGTGTCATGGGGATGAGCCTTGCTTTTACACTGTGTTAAGTTGGCATGAGCTTATTAGATGTTTAAACGCAATTTTTCCTTTCTGCTGCCTTTGCACACAGCACACATTATTATAAATGTTTAGAGTTTAGCAGAGTGTTTTGCTTCACATGAGAATATTCTGTTTTTCTATATTAGCAGCCTTGCTTGGTAAGCTTTGTCTGAACAGTGAGTGCTGTGGCCTTCAAGGTTATTTCAACACAGTGGTTGTTGTTCGGACTGATCAGCGCACATTCTTTACATAACATATATGCAGCTGTGGCCACCTCTGTATATGGCACATTTAATAATGCACTGCGTAGGCACGAGCACACACTTGGAAGAACATTTGCATGCAGAGAACAGTTGCACAAACTGAAGTGATAGATTTCTGCTAGGACCAGAGGTATGGGGCCGCCCTTGTAATCCCAAGAGACCTTCTGTAGATATTAAATAACCTACTAGCAAGGGAGGGTGAGATATAGGTGTATTCTAACCCGTTTCCATTCATAACTTTCCTTTGCCTTAGTTAAGGTAGTCATTGCAGAATTATGAATTCAAGTCATATGCAGTACTAAGTCTTTCCCTGCAGGGACATTTGCTTCATGGAAACTTACAGATAGGTTAGGATGTTTACCATTGTTCAAGAAGGAAGGAGAAAAACCTGTGGAAGTGGTCTTTGTATTATTAAATACGAATTCTGCAGTCCAAAATCCTCTGGCAATCTCCCTCCTGATCTAGCAAATATAATCTCAGGTACTGTTCTAACTCTTGATTGACCCTCTATGTTTGCTGGTCTGTCTCAGGGAGAAAACTGGTAGAGTATCTAGTTTCAATTCCCAACTTCTTGGGAATGGCCCTACGGAAATGAGAAAGAAATTGTGACCCATGTTCGTAAATCAGTAGCTTGGGAATGC
Source organism: Lissotriton vulgaris (assembly GCF_964263255.1). Taxonomy (NCBI): domain Eukaryota; kingdom Metazoa; phylum Chordata; class Amphibia; order Caudata; family Salamandridae; genus Lissotriton; species Lissotriton vulgaris. The sequence continues at coordinate 1,502,158,297 of NC_141691.1, forward strand.
ATGTGCTCTCACTATGTGTTGGCTAAAAACCTGTGCTAGTCTTTTTGCCGTTGGAACCCCTTTTAAAGGAATAAATCCAGCCATCTTACTGTAAGCATCCACAAAATCTAAAATGGTATCAAAACCCTGACTGGATGGCAAATCTACAATCAAATATACTTTCTCCCTTTGTTTTTTATGGAATAGTAACTATGCTGATAATCTTGTTGCTTATAATGTTTGCTTGTGTTGGCTTAGATACTGCGCATGAGAACATGGCATTAGAAATACATATTTCAAACTTGCTTGTGTCTCCTTTTACTCCCTGTTTTGGACTGGTATGAGTATAACGAAAGAGTGGTCATGTGTCCACATTGCCTGAGGCATTCTAAGTTCCATGTTCTGTGTTGTCCAATCATTGGGGTTATGGAAGAACCAATGAGACACTGATTGCTATTTTGGCTACTGAGGTGAGTTTTGGTACGCCCTAATTTACTGAGGTTTCAAGTCTCTATGCACAGTTCTGTGTATGAGCAGAATCCCTGCTTCATGGCGCCCAACGCTGGAGGTCTATTACATGACGCTTGAGTAGTGCTTCATTCAGTTCTGAGCCCCTTCACTATTGTTTCCGGATAACAGTGGTGTTGGACAAACCTACCTATAGTTACATAGGTCTTTTCAAGCTTGAATCTTTCAAAACGATTTCCTTTTGAATTACTACCCAGTTGTGCACTTTGTTTTACATTGTATCTTTTCTTCTCTGTTTCACTATGGCTAACATTGTTATACTGCAACATAGTCGCATTGAGGTTTGCAATCATTTGCAAGCTTATAATTTGGTTTGGTGGGCATGGCAGTGATTTTGGTAGTGAGTGTTGAGATTGCTTACCTGTTTGAGATTTTCTACTCTTGGGTGACGTTTGCTGCAGTGCATGCGGCTATGCAGGTTTTTCACACTTACACTCACACAGCCGTGCCCGGGGAATATGTCCCTTATAGGACACAGGAGATTCTGATTTCTGCTTCCAGGCGCTTCTTGGCCAGTTTTGGCTGGATTCACCCCGCATCCAAACAAACTCAGGTTGCGGAGTCTGAAACAGACGTTCAAACCACAGCTTCAAAGAAAAATTGGAACAGAAATAAAAAACAGGGGAAACAGCAACAGAAACAGGAGTCCCATCCCCCATCAACAGTGCCTGCGTCTTCTGAGCCCATATATGAGTTGCGCGACCGCACTACGATTAAGTTGCTGATCGATTTCAGGTTCCTGATCAACGCTCTCCTCGTTCTTTACAGGACAATTCGGCCTCATCGTCTGGTGGTGGAGGCGGCGGCAGAGGTCAGGGTGGCCAGCAGAGTCGTGACCAGACCTGCCCGAAAGACGGCAATGACAAGCAGGACGCTTCTTCACAGAAAAGACCCCAGTTTCAGAAAAAGAAAGTTTTCACTTTAACAGCGAGATATGCCACAGATAGTGAGAATGCAGCTTCGGAATTAGACATGGGCGCTGACGTTGTTGGACAGTGCGGCGGAGATTACCATAGTTCGAGAGGCCCTGCGTCCACTACTGAAGGTGACAGCGACTGACCAATATGTTGTTGTAGAGACAGCTGATACTAGAGTAGCTCCCCCTGATAGGCTTTTTGAAATTGTCCTTTTAATTGAAGGTGACATACGACGTACCATAAAAGGGGTATTTTGGGAAAATCTTACAACTACCTATGACATTTTGTTAGCGGAGGCTGACTGGCCCCCACCTTTTGTTCTTGCGGCTCCGAGAGGGAAGGAGATAATCCTCCCTAGTTTCATGCACACAATGTCTAAGGAGCATGCACTGAATTTTGCAGAAGAGAGGGCTAAGGCCCTTGTGCCGGCTCTGTACCGTACGCACTGTGGTTGTGATAAATTTTTCCCACACCACGAGATTCCCTTACCGTCTATGCCACAGCCTCAACCTCAATATCTCATCCGGCATGAAGCTAAGGCTTCGGTTGCGGAAGTCCTTGAACAATTGGAATATCAAGGAGTGAATGAAACTTGTGTGTCACCGATGAATAACCCACTTTTTACTGTGAACAAGCCAGACGGTTCATACTGTTTGGTATTGGATTATCGGCATTTAAACTTGCATTGTCGTACTTGTGCAGTACAAAATATCCACGGCTCTGCTTTAGTGGATGGTCTTGTGTGAAAAAGGTTTAAAACCACAATTGACATATCCAACGTTTTTTTTGCCCACAATCTGTCTGGTCTAAGTTCCCAATGTACCAGTTTTACCAGTGACGGCAAACATCACCAATTTAAACGACTGTCCATGGGCTATAAGAATAGTACAGGTGTGTTTGCTGACCGAATTGTCTCTCTCTTGGACAGAGTAGACCCAGATGCTTGTTCGTATGTGGATGACATTTATCTCACAGAGGACAAAATTTGGGTGCATCTGTGTCGTGTTGACCGCATAATTTGTAACTTTGCAGACTTCGGTTACAAATTCAACTTTACAGAATTAAATGCTCCTTCTTTTCCTGAATTAGAAGAATATTCCGGTTGGAAAAATAATACCAATTTTTCGATCAGACATTTGCAGACTTCTGTTGTTTTGTTTATTTCAAAATGGATGCACGTCCTGTGTTGCGCGAAGATCTGTCAGATTGCTGCTCCGCAAATTAACTATATTGAATATTATGAGGCGCTGCCTCTTGCTACCTTGAGTGCGGCTTATGGATTATTGTTTCGATTTTCCTTTTTCACATGCATCCAGCCTGTCTTTCATTGCCTGAGTTGCGATTTCGACTGGGCCCTGGATTTGTGTCTCTGCAATACGGTGTCTCCCAATGCAGAATGATCAGCTTATGAGACCCTTAGTTGCTCATGAATTGCTTTGTTCTGGCGGAGGGATTATGGCCTTTGCAGCAATGCATGGAGTCCTGGGACGTTGGAATGTTTTCGCAGCGGCACAAGATTTCTTGGCACGCAGCTTCATTGAAGAAACACCGAGTTGTCCTCCGGTAATTGAGGAACATTTATGTTCTTTCCCTTTGCTGAATTGGATGGCTGATCTGTTTTCAGATGAGGACAGTGACTTCCTATTAGAGGCTGTTGCTTCATATTTTGCATATACATTGTTGGAGTGAGATGTGTTATTGCTTCTGTCTCTCTCACATGACCGATGTCACATGTTCGGTTACAAATTCAACTTTACAAAGTCTCACATTGCGGAGTACACACTGTTGTTCCTGAGCTATGAGCTCAACAATGGAGGTCGAGGGTTGGCTCCTCACTTCTTGGAGAAATGCGCACCGCTGCGCGCTCCTACAACACTGAAAAAATTACAGTCCTTGCTGGGATTTTTTAATTTCGGGCATACCTATATTTCAGAATATGCCCTACTTTTACCAAATCATGCCTGCTGCCTGAACATTCAGCCACTTTGCAATCTTTGCAGGCTGATCTTCTAGAATCTAAGGGCCAGATGTAGGTAAATCCCATTTACCGATTTTAAAATACCGAATTTTACCGATTCGGTATTTCAAAATCGGTAAATGGGATGTAGGTCCCAACATCTGGAATCGTTACCGATTCCTTAATAATTCGGTATTTACCGATTCGGTAAATACCGAATCAGTATTTGCTATTGAATCCTATGGGCCTTGAAGCCCATAGGATTCAATTTGAATACCGAATCGGTATTTACCGATTCGGTAAATACCGAATCGGTATTTACCGATTCGGTAAATACCGAATTTGTCAAGGGTGCAGGGGGTGTCACTTTGACACCCTCTAGCACCCCCAAAACGGTCATGTGTGCAATGTGGCACACAGACATGCCCTAAGGGCACGTCTGTCTGTCACATGGCACATGTGTACATGCACAGATGTGCATGTACACAGGAATCGGTATTTTACCATGGATTTGTATTCCATGGTAAAATACCGATTCTGTAAGCCATGTGCCATTGGAAAATTGGCTACCCACATTGCATTTTCGGTAATTTTACCGAATCGGTAAATATTACCGATTCAGTAATATTAACGATTCGGTAAAATTACCGAATATGTGCCCCTTCATCTCCATAGCCCTTTACCGATCGGAAACGGCCGAAAATCTGTATTTTCGGCCGATTCCGATCGGTAAAGGGCTACCTACATCTGGCCCAAAATTCTTACTGACTCGTGATAACCGCACCAACCTGGTGATAAGAATCATCCCTGGGGCGGTGGGTATCATTTACCTTACTTTTAACGAAGGTGACCTATTGCTGACAAGTCACACTTGTACACTTCGGCTGAAATTCGGTTTTCCACTGTGGAGAAAGTTTTGACAGCAGTGCAAATGGTGATTCTTAAGGAGAGTGCGCTGTCGCAGGGAAAACGCATGTGGGTTATTACCCTGTATCCTGCCCTAGAGGCAGTGACGAAAGCCAGTGTACCAAATTCTAAATCTTTGCACCCACGGTGGATACAATGGGCAGCATCATTGACGTCTACGGATGTCACTTTTGTTTTTGATGCCTCCTTACAGTCACAAGAGATTTTGCAGTATGATTTTGTTCATCCTGTGCCATTGACTATATGGCCTTTGGAGGATTTCCATTGTATAATTTACACTGATGGTTCAGTGCAAGTTGCGCATGGATCTAAACACGCATACGTCTCAGCTTTTGCCATTGTGGTAGGTACCATGGTGAAGAACGAATTCAAGTCCGATGTCTTGCATACACAGACATTAGGGGACTGTACCACCGAATTGGCAGAGCTCCATGCTCTGATGCTTGCATTGGAGTACGCTGATCCTAGTTTGACAACTCTTATTGTTAGTGGTTCTTACTACTGTGTCCAGTCTTACAATTAAAACCTGTTCTTTTGGGTTCAGAATGATTTTCGTGATTCAAAGGGTAGCACGATAAAACATAAAATGATCTGGGTTCGAGTGACTGACCTTAAAGAGCAGTTTCCACTCGTGTATGTAATTCACACTCTTGGTCATCAGCGCGTGGGAGTTTGCACTGTTGGCAATAGTTTGGCCGATGAGGCCGCAAAAACAGCAGTATCTACATATTTGGTTGCAGCATTTACACGTTCCAAAAGTACGATTGATGATGAGATCTTGGCGGCTGTAGCTGCTACTGAGAAGGGAAGTAAATATCCTAAGGGTTTCCCTTCAAAGTATTCATATCACTTAAGTCCTGATAAAGTTCCATATGTGAACATACCAGACGTTGGTGAAAGACTAATTCCCAACGCGGACCGCAGGTCCAAACGGATTACAGCTGCTCATGAGGGTGTTGCGTCTGCACATTCAAGCATTTCAGCTAATGTAACTCAGTTATAACAATGTTTGATGAGTGATTATGTCCTTCAATCTGACATTTGCCAGCAGATTAAGCCTTCAACTGCTACGCGTCCGCCCTAAACACAGTTGTACATTTCTAATAGACCACTTGGTTGTGTTTATTTAAATCACTGCGGTCCTTTTTTCCCTGATACTGCGTATAAGTACATCTTAGTTGCCGTTGATTCTTGCACACGCTTTGTGTGGGTGTGGCCAAACCTCAGCGCTGATTCACGAACTGTCATAAGAGACTTGCGTGTCATTGTAGGGATTTTTTCCTGTGGCGCCTTCCATTCAGATCAGGGTCCTGCTTTTGCCTCTAAGGCGTATAAGGATGCCATGACTTCGTTGGGGGTCCAAGTCAAGTTTTCGGCTCCATACAGACCTGAGGGTAATAGTGTTGTGGAATGAATGAACCGAGATTTAAAGCAGTCTTTGACAGCTAGAGATATAGGCACTGGCAGGAACTGGCTGGCTCACCTCAATTGTGTGCAACGTGCACTTAATAATCTCCCTAGAAGGTCTCTGGGTGGGCGGACCCTATGCGAAATGCTCTTTGGTATCAAAATGTTCGTCCCGGACCTTGACAGTCTCGACCAGGCGGCGGTTGTTGCCCCCTTTGACGTAGATGAACATTGTCATGTTTTACAGAATCTACAAGGGACGAGAGACAGTCTTACAAAGGAACACTTGTCCCCCACATTTTATGCTGTGTTGCAGATTCCAGTAGTTGTGTGGCTACCCCAAGTTGGAGTACTGGTTCGAGAGAAGTTCGAAAACAAGAAAGAATGTGGTCCCTCATATCGAGCTCCAGTTCCAGTGCTTGGAGTGAAGGGCACAAGAACAGTCATTTTACCACCTCTTCCAGGTCGTAAAGAACAAAGGTATATCTTCATTGACAAAGTTAAACTACACAAAGTGGCCGATTCTTCTTAGTATGACTCCTACGGTCTCATGTCCATCGATTTTGAGAAATTCTGTTTTGGCCCCGGCTCCTAACCCTAGCCCTGACGTTGCCTTCGAGATGCCTGCAGTTTTAAGTCCTTTGTTAAGTTCTCCATCTGATGCTCACCTTGATGAGACTGAATATACTTACCCCACTGACTTATTGATGCATGATTTGCAAACCTGTTTCACTACAGAGTCCAGTTTTCATTTGACACTGACTCTCACACATCGAAAACCCCTTCATAAATCTCAATTTTTGCATCATGGTTTAAAAAACATTTTTTGATTCCTCCTTGGACCTACATTTGGTTGGTGCTTTTTTCGATTTACCTGTTCATGTCTATTGGATTTGTGGTGTATTTTTTCCGCCTTGTCAACGGACACAATGTTGAAGAGCGAACATGCATTTGACATATTAATGGAACATTGGCTCCCCATGCCTCATCTCACAGATTGAAGAGGGACCTGGCTTTTGTTAACATAACTGCTTGGCCTGTCTTAGATGGGATTGTGTGGATGCTATTATATTTCAAATTCATGGACCCACAGAGGTTATTAATGTCCCAAATGCCCTTAGGGTTTCTACGGGGGATGTGAATAAACAAAATATGCGTTCTAATGATTGGGATGTTCAGGCCGTAGAAGCTTTGTTTTCTGATTTGAAATATTATGCTGCCTTTGATGCTGAGGATTTGTATCTGGATTCCGCAAATTATGGTGATTTGTTTTGTTATCAACACTTTGGCAGTCACTACTTGCATAAGGCTAACACCAGGAGGAATATGGTTAATTATACACAATGGGAACATTGTCCCGCTCCTGTACAAGGCAGTTCCACATCACTTTTAAAGAGGTTCACTTATTTTACTGATTTTAATCAGTCAAACCCAATGCATTTTATTATAAAATGACCGAAAAATCCACTTCCAAAGTTAGACATGCCCACACAAAATGATTGTATTCAAAGTCCTTTTTAGACCAATTGGCTGTTGGGGTCTACGAGCTGTGGAAAGATACTATTGATCTTAAATCTGTTTTGGGTTCTAAAGATTGGCAAGTGCAAGGCACAGAGGCTTTACATTGTGCATGCCTTATCCCGAACCATATGTTGTTTTTGAACTCTACGATTTCACAAACGACTTGCTTTGGATTGGCTACTACTAAAAAATTAAATGCTCCTTCTTTTCCTGAATTAGAAGAATATTCCGGTTGGAAAAATAATACCAATTTTTCGATCAGACATTTGCAGACTTCTGTTGTTTTGTTTATTTCAAAATGGATGCACGTCCTGTGTTGCGTGAAGATCTGTCAGATTGCTGCTCCGCAAATTAACTATATTGAATATTATGAGGCGCTACCTCTTGCTACCTTGAGTGCGGCTTATGGATTATCGTTTCGATTTTCCTTTTTCACATGCATCCAGCCTGTCTTTCATTGCCTGAGTTGCGATTTCGACTGGGCCCTGGATTTGTGTCTCTGCAATACGGTGTCTCCCAATGCAGAATGATCAGCTTATGAGACCCTTAGTTGCTCATGAATTGCTTTGTTCTGGCAGAGGGATTATGGCCTTTGCAGCAATGCATGGAGTCCTGGGACGTTGGAATGTTTTCGCAGCGGCACAAGATTTCTTGGCACGCAGCTTCATTGAAGAAACACCGAGTTGTCCTCCGGTAATTTGAGGAACATTTATGTTTATGTTTATGTTTGGGGGGATTTTATATAGCGCTCTATCGCTCCGAGGAGCATCTTGGCGCTAGGTTCAATTTGTGTGGTTCATAGGCGGAAGGGAGATGTAATAGCCCCTAAAGTAGATATTAGACCAGGGTTTTGCAGGTGGAGGCAGTTTGGTTATAAATCCAGGTTTTAATGGCTTTCCTGAATTTGCTCTCACAGGAGATTTCACGAATTTGAGGTGGGAGTGTGTTCCACGCTCTAGAGCCTTTGACCGCCAGGGACTTTCCCCCTCTAGTGGCCAATCGAAACTTTGGGATAGTCATTAGGTTGGCAGTAGCAGATCTTAGATGACGTCCGGGGTGGTAGCGATTGAATTTGTTAATCAGGTAGGTAGGGCCTCTTTTATGGAATGCTCTGAAAGAGATGATCAGTAGTTTGAATAGAATTCTCTTTTGGATAGGGAGCCAGTGGAGGGTGTCAAGTGCTGCGGATGCTGAGGATTTTCTTGGCATTTTTAGCACCAGCCTTGCTGCAGTATTTTGCACCATCTGCAGCTTATGTAGGAGGGCCTTGTTGGCACCCACATACAGTCCGTTACAATAGTCCAACCTAGATGTAATCAATGCCACCGCTACTGTTTTCCTTGCTGGTAGGGGGAGGAAGTCGAAGAATTTCCGAAGACTTTTGATGATATTGAAACAGGAGCCAGCCACTTCACTGGTCTGTTGCTTGAAGGATAGTGCCTCGTCAATTTTAATTCCTAAATTTCGGGCACTCTTTATGGTGCTCGGCGGGGCTTCAGCATTAGGTGGCCAGCAGGTTTGAGGAGAAAACAGATTATTTTTCCCAAAGGGTAAAATTTCCGTCTTTGCAGTGTTGCATCTCAGGTGGTTTATGTTCATCCACTCAAAAGTGGCCTTCAGACAATCTCTGAGGGAACGTTCAGCAATTGCCGCGTCCTCATCTAGGATTACAACTAGTTGAGTGTCATCGGCGTAAGCTATTGAGCTGATAGCAAAAGAGGAGATAAGTTTCATTAGGGGGACCATATATAGGTTAAACAATATGGGGCTTAGGCTAGAGCCCTGAGGTACCCCAGATTGAACTTCACTTGCCTCAGAGTGATATGGACCTAGGAGAATAGTCTGTTTTCTTTGTCTGAGGAAGTTGGTAAACCATTTCAACACGGTGCCCCCTATGCCTGCACTACTCAGGCGATGAAGTAGAATATCATGGGACACCGTGTCGAACGCCGCAGATAGATCCAGTAGGATCAGGACGGCTCTTTTGCCCTGATCCAGAGCGGCCCTGATGGTTTCCGTTGAGAAAATAAGGGCAGATTCAGTTGAGTGGTGAGAGCGAAAACCTGCTTGATTGGGATGTAACAGATTATTGTTCTCTAAATATGCAGTAAGTTGTTTGTTTACACATGTCTCTGTGAGTTTGCATAGTGCTGGAAGAAGTGATATGGGTCGGAGATTTGACAGTGTCGTAGGGTCCTGAATAGTTTTTTTCTGAAGGGGTTTGACTACCGCGACCTTCCAGCATGCGGGGATATCTCCTGTTTGTAGGGAGGAGTTCAGGATTGAGTTTATGATTGGGTTGACCTCATCTTTTATAGCCTTGAGTAGTAGGGGTGGGCAGGGATCAAGAGGGGAGCCTGAGTTCAATTTTGAGATAGCTTGAGCGGACTCGGTTAAGTTAATCAAAGTAAAACTATCCCATGTAGTAGTACAAGGTGAGTCTTTTTGGATGGTAGGGTCAGCTGTGTTTAATGCTAGTTGACTGGTCTGTGGAAACTCTTTTGTAAAGTTTATAATTTTCTGTTCGAAATATTCCGCTATTTTGTCGCAGAGGGCTTGGGACGGTGGAATTTCCTGTGATAGTATTTTGGGTTTTCTGAAGCCATTGACTATTTGGAATATTTCTTTTTGGTTGTTGTTGGTCGATTCTATCAAGTTGGTGTAATAGTTTGTTTTCGCCAACTTGATGGAGGTATGGTAATTCCTCCTAACATTCTTATAGTTTTCCCTATCTTCCTTTTTGTAGTGGCGTCGCCATTTTCTTTCCAGGAGTTTCACTTCTCTTAACGTGGCTTTTAGGGATTTAGTGTACCAGGGAGCGGACTTTTTCCTTTGTATTTTGTTTGATTTGGCTCCTCCTGTTGTCAGTTTTTCCCCAATGGATTTCACCCAGTTGGTATAGTTTGCGTAATCAGTGCACACATTTCCCACTGGTGTTGGTTTTGCTGTCTGTACCCAGTTCATTAGTTCCGGGTGCTCGATGATTTTTTTCCAGCAGGGGGTGGGATTTGTGGTGATGGGAATTGACTTAGTTTCTTTATTGTTGTCTATTTTTAGATTGAAACTCATAAGTTTATGGTCTGACCATGTTTGGGTCAGAGGAAGATCAACAGTTAATGTATTGATATTCGAGCATATGCAATCTAATATATGCCCAGCATTATGAGTAGGCTCCTGAGTTAGAATCGTCAAGCCTAGTATGGTCAATATGTCTTTAAAGCAAACAGTGTTGGGGTCGTTGGGGTTGTCCAAATGTATATTTATATCTCCTAGTAGAGTGAAATTGGCCGAGCGTAGAATTAGGTTGGCGAGAGCTTCCCCAAAGCTGTCCAAGAAACGGGTAGCTTGTCCGGGGGGTCGATATACTAATAGACCGGAAAAAGTGAAAGAGTCATGGGCTTGCAGACTGAAACTGAGGCATTCTGCTTCCTTTATCTCAGATATTTCCGCAGTGGTGCATTTAAAGGAGTCACGATAAATTATGGCTAATCCTCCTCCACGTTGATGAGGTCGGTCCAGTCTCTGAATTAGAAAGCCCGGGGGGAGGGCATTAACTATATCGGGATTAGTCCAGTCTTTGAGCCACGTCTCAGTTACCATTAGGCAGTCGAGATCCATTTCAGTAATGAGGTCATATATATGTTGCGCGTTCTTGCACATAGAGCGTGCATTTATAAGTGCTCCCTTAAGGGTCCTCCCAGTGTTTTTGAGGCGTTGTGCCGTGGAGGGTATTATGTGTTGCTTGCATTGTGGGCAAAAAAAGGGTTCAGTCCATTTTTCTACCACGATGGTTTGGGGACAGTTCAAAGAATGGGTGTTCAATGATAAAAGATAATCTTTAGTGGGTGACATATAGGGGGTAAATGGAACATAATTTATGGCCCTAGGCCCGGATTTAGCGCGGACGGGCGCAGACGGGCAGGACTTTGGCTTGACTTCGGCGCCACTCCGGCGCCGCTGTTCGCGTCCGCTGCGCGGAGGTGTGCCCATCTCCTTTTGGTGTCTCGGCGCTAGAGCGCTGGGACTGGCTACTTACTCCAATATGGCCGCCACTGATCTAGTATAGCGTCAGGGTCTATGGCAATGTATCCGAGGGTCAGGGGAATGCAGAGATGCTAGGTTCGCTATTAAAATACGGCGCTAAACAAAATATAAGGGAACTTTCAGAATTGTATTAAAATGAGAATGCTGCGAGTGGCCTAACACCCGGCTTTCCGCCTCAGGTGTAAACACAAAGAACACAGGTCTCGCGAGTGCTCGCGATGCCTCCTTTTGTAGTCTCGGCGCTAGAGCGCTGGGACTGGCTACTTACTCCAATATGGCCGCCACTGATCTAGTATAGCGTCAGGGTCTATGGCAATGTATCCGAGGGTCAGGGGAATGCAGAGATGCTAGGTTCGCTATTAAAATACGGCGCTAAACAAAATATAAGGGAACTTTCAGAATTGTATTAAAATGAGAATGCTGCGAGTGGCCTAACACCCGGCTTTCCGCCTCAGGTGTAAACACAAAGAACACAGGACAAAGAACACATTTATGTTCTTTCCCTTTGCTGAATTGGATGGCTGATCTGTTTTCAGATGAGGACAGTGACTTCCTATTAGAGGCTGTTGCTTCATATTTTGCATATACATTGTTGGAGTGAGATGTGTTATTGCTTCTGTCTCTCTCACATGACCGATGTCACATGTTGGACATCGGATATTTTTTTGAAAATTGTTTTTTTCGATTTCACTTTTTTCCACCCAGCCCTATTGGCTTCCGTATTTCAGTTGCTAAAATTGACAATTTATGGAATTTCGGATCAAGGGAGGGTGTCATGGGGATGAGCCTTGCTTTTACACTGTGCTAAGTTGGCATGAGCTTATTAGAAGTTTAATCACCATTTTTCCTTTCTCCTGCCTTTGCACACGGAACACATTATTATAAATGTTTAGAGTTTAGCAGAGTGTTTTTCTTCATACGAGAATAATATGTTTTTCTATATTAGCAGCCTTGCTTGGTAAGCTTTGTCTGAACAGTGAGTGCAGAGGCCTTCAAGGTTATTTCAACACAGTGGTTGTTGTTCGGACTGATCAGCACACGTTCTAAACATTACATATATGCAGCTGTGGCCACCTCTGAAGTTGGCGTGTTTAAAAATGCATTGCGTAGGCATGATCACACTCTTGGAAGAACATTTGCATGCAGAGAGCAGTTGCAGAAACTGATGTGATCCATTTCTGCTAGGACTAGAGGTATGGGGCCACACTTGTAATCCCAAGAGACCTTCTGTAGACATAAAATAACCTACTAGCAAGGGAGGGTGAGATATAGGTGTATTCTAACCCATTTCCATTTAGCATTGTAATATGCTGTCTCCCTTTGTATTTTATGGAATAATAACTCTGCTGATAATCTTGTTGCTTATAATATGTTTGATTGTATTAGCCAAGATACTGCCCATGAGAACACGGCATTAGAAATAAATATTTCAAACTTGCTCGTGTCTCCTTTTACTCCCTGTTTTGGATTGGTATGAGAGTATAACGAAAGAGTGGTCATGTGTACCATATTGCCTGAGGCATTCTAAGTTCCATGTTCTGGGTTGTCTAATCATTGGGGGAAGAACCAATGAGACACTGATTGCTAGTCTGGTAGGGGATTTTTGCTACTGAGGTGAGTTTTGGTACACCCTCATTCACTGAGGTTCCAAGTCTCTATGCAAAGTTCTGTGTATGAGCAGAATCCCTGCTACACAAGCAATTCTGTACATACTATATTGTTTCAATTGAAATGTTGAGTCATCCTTTATTATCTAAGATGGTATGTCACAGTATACTCTTGTGAAACCATATCTGAGAATTTGGAGATGGGTGACAACAGGGATATTTGACACACACCACTTACTGCTAACATGTCATCCAAAATATTGGACTATGAGCTGTCTATAAAGTGTATTCTCAGCGACCTTACCAGGTTCTACCATCCACCCAGTTAGTGATACCTGACCATATGTCACAACTGTACGTGGTGCAGAGGTCACTGTAGTTAGTGATTTCCTGGGCAATGTCACAGGGCCTAAAAGGATGTGAGTGTACATTATTGTTTGTTTTAGTCGATACAATGTTAAAACCAACATATACTAATTTTGATCACATGTGGGAGACTAATGATGGAGTGTATGTAAAATATTTATAGGTTGTCTGATAATAATGTGGTACATGAAGCCACTTCTGGTCATACATAATGTTCTAGGTTGTGCAGGTGGGGATGGTTGATCTGCCCCATAATGTTGTCTTCCTGTAAATGCAGGAACCTCTGCTTCAGTGGGTGGGTCTACTCTGGCTATATTTCAACATTAAATGAAGAAGTCAACAGAGAAATACAGCAAATGAGGATTATGTGCAACCTTTTACATTCTTACTTAATTGCACTCACAATACAACTACAATGGTTACAGATTCATAAACAATTTTGTATGCCAGTTTCAAATCTACATTGAAATCATAGGAAGAGATGGGCCACTGTTTGTGAAGTAGAAATTGGAAAGTAACATTTGTAGTACTTTGCATTCTGAGACTTATAGTGTGATAGACAAAAATTAAATACATGAGAGTCCAATTCTCAATGTAGATTTGCACGACCTTGAAAGGACTTCCATAGTTAAATTTGCTGTTTATGTTAAACATTTATCAAATAAAGTCATTGCTTAATCATCACATATTACCTGGTGCCACATTATGGTCATCATTCACAGGCAGCCCATGCAGCAGGTGGGGGTGCATGGTGAAGAGGAAGTCCATCTCAAGTGCTGTGAAATGGAGGTGGGGTCCAGTTTGCTCACCAGGGAGAGCTCTGGCCACCACTATCCTGGTGAATGTTTCCTTCACTTGCCTCCTCTCATGCTGCCACTTCTGTTTGATGTCTGTGGTATTCCATACATCCCTCCTCTAATGCACTGCCTGCATTAGCCAACTGCTGCCTTAGGGCTGTCACTGTGTTGCACTGCTGAGGAATGGAATGAAACTGTGTCATTTTTTAGATAGCAACAACAAATCTGACAATCATCTCAATCTACTCCTTGGTAAAGTTCTTCTTCCTTCTGACATTTAGCATGCTGACGCTCAGCCAATGGTAAGGCAAGGCACAGAGCAGGCAGGTGAAGTTTTTTTTTTTTTTTATTGTTCTTGGCACAGCAAAACTGAAAGCAATATCTCAAATTAATATACAACAAACTCATCATCAAGTAACAGTGTCCCAATTGTAATGGCTTTCAGGAGAAATAAGCTCATGATTCATAATAGTCTCGGAAGGCACTCCAAATTTTTTTTATTCCCAGTCTCTTTTTCCTTGCTCCTTTGATTGAAAACAAACTCCACTCCAAATTATATAGACTTAGCATTTTTGTACGCCATTGATGAAAATCCGGTGGCTTTTCCTGTAGCCATTCCCTGGCGATACATAAGCGTGCTACTGTCATTGCAAAAAAAAAAAAATGCCGGTGTTGAAAAAGTGAATCTGCGATGTTATCTTTTGGGATTTTTCCTAGCAGCATCATTGCTGGAGAGATAGCGACCGATGTTTTAATCACTGAAGAAAAAAATCTTTCCAAATGATCAATAAATCCCTTCAACTTAGCACAACTGTAAAAAATGTGTATCGCCCCAGCATCCTCCTCACCACAACGAAAGCATTTACCCTGATTTCCCGTTGCCCATTTTGCCATTCGTCTGGGCGTGTAATATAGATCACATAATGACTTAAAAAACTGAGCTTTCAGGTTTGCCGACATGAGCCCTTCCTTTGACAAAATTAAGAGATCCGCTACTTTAATCTCTGGGTCTCCTAGAGATTCTCTCCATTTCAGCTGCATGTTTTCCAAATCATCTTTCTTGACTGAGATCAAGGATTGATAAATCACTCCAATTTTAACTGATCTACTAATTTCTTCAATAACTTGATATCGGTTAAAATTCCCACCCCTTCGATTTAGGTAATCCCGTATTTGTAGATATTTAAAAAAGTACCATCTGGGCAGTGAATATTCATCCTTGATCACTTCAAAAGATTTACATATGCCATACTTATTAACAATCTGTCCTAATGTCTTGATACCTTTCTGCTGCCACTTATTAGACATAACATCAGAGAAAATGCCTGGTAAAATCCTATATGCATTAAGCGGAGTATAGTATGACACTCTTGGTAAATCCATATTTTTCATAAACCTTTTCCAAACCTTGAAAGCCCCCATGGTTACCTTGAATCTTGTTCGCTTAAAATAACTCCCATCAATTTCCTTGACCAATATATGCTTTGCATTTGTCTCTAACTGTATATCGAATATATTTGAAATGGTTGGATCATCGGCCTTGTTTACTCCTGTTATCATAACTTTCATTTTCAACAAAAAGCAAGTAATATAATAGAGAAAAAAATCAGGTACCCCCATTCCTCACCTTAGAATTGGCATCGTCATGTATTTCATTGCCCTTCTAGGTCTCCCAGGGCTCCATATAAATTTCCCGCATTTCGATTGCAAGTCCTGTATTTTTTTTTTTGTTATTTCTAAAGGTATCGATCTAAACAAGTACAAAACCTTCGGCAATATGTTCATTTTTATCACATTTGATCTTCCAATGATGGTTAAGTACAGCCTTTCCCATCTATCCAAAGATGCCGTTATTTTGGCCATTAATGTATTCCAATTGACTTGCACTAACTCCGTCATATTTGCACTGATTAGAATTCCCAGATACGTCACTTCTTTAACTACCCTACTATCTTGCCATACAATCGTTTCTGAGCAAAGAATTTGAGTTTTAGCCTCATTCAATTTATAACCTGTTATACAACCAAATACCTGTGCTAATCGTTCGATTTCTTTGATTGCTGTTACAGGGTTGATTGTTGTCACTGCAATGTCGTCAGCGTAAGCAAAGACTGAAAAATTAAAATGTTGAGCTTTATAGGGAGGTATCGAAATGTTCTGACTCAGTAGCTCAACAAAAGGGTTTATATAAAGAGCAAACAAAAGGGGGGAACAGGGGCATCCTTGTCGCGTACCACGTGATATGATTACATTATCAGAAAGTTGACCCATAACTGATATCTTTGCTACAGGTTTAAAATACAAAGATTGTATTGCTCTAATAAATTTCACCCCAAATCCCATTTTCCTCATTAATTCCCAGAGATATTCCCAATGAACGCGATCAAACGCTTTTTCCGCGTCCAATAAAATCAGCGCTAGATCATGCTTATGAACTGAAGCAATGTCAAATAAAGAAATAACATTATTGACATGTTCTACAGTCCCTCTTCTGGGAATAAAGCCATGTTGGTGCTGTGACACTAAAGGGGTGATGCAATCAGACAGCCGATTCGCTAAAATTTTAGAATAGATTTTATTATCCGAGTTTAACAGCAAAATCGGTCTGTATGACCTAACGCAGTCTGGTGATTTGCCTTTTTTACAGAAGACTGCAATAGTAGCTTCTGCCCATGTACTTGGGGGATTTCCCGCCTGAGCTTCTCTCACTATCTTTAAAAGTTCTTTTTTAATGTCCTGATAGAACTGTATGTATATTTCGCTGGGTAATCGATCGGGGCCAGCCGCCTTACCCCTGGCTAAACTTTTAACAGCCCTATCCAGCTCCTCCTCTGTGATTATATCCTCTAGTCCCAAGGAATCAGTTGGGTCCACCATTTTTAATCCTTCTGCTAATATTGTATTCCAGTTTGGTCCTGCAACAGATGGTCCTTCATATAGCTCAGAATAAAATTGTTGGAATATCTTAAGTATCTCCTGTGGTGTCGATTGCATCACCCCTGTCGAGTCTCTCATTTGAGCAATATTACTGGCCGACTCTTTAATGCGCAATTGAATTGCTAATCTTCTCCCAATTGCTTCTCCATATTCATGTCTATCCATTTTTGAAGACAGATATTTCCTAGCATTTTCCTCTGACCAAATACCTGATATCTTCGCCTTATCCCTAGCAACTATATCCTCCAATGTAGTTATATCTGTCCCCTTATTAATTATCCCCTGCATTAACTGTGTTTCAGAATGAATCAGTTGCTCATATAATCTGTCTATCTCTTGTTTAGCTTTTTTTTTGCCTCCTACACGAAAAGCTTATACATTCTCCCCTGAATCCAGCTTTAAAAGTATCCCAAATTATACCAAGTGAGCTAGATCCCTCGTTCTCTTCAAAGTATAGTTTCATCCATTTCCTTATATGTTCTCTAAACTCCTCGTTAAAAATTAATTTCCTATCAAATGTGAAACTAGTTTGTCCTGGTTTATTTAGTGCCATATCAATCTCTAATAATAGCAGAGAATGATCAGATGATATCCTAGGATATACAGATATAGTTGCACCTGACGTAATTGAAACAGGAGAAAAAAAATAGTCGAGTCTAACTAGCTTTTTGTGAGGGTAAGAATAGAACGTATACCCATTTTCTTGTGGTCTTAATTGCCCCCACACATCAACCAACCCGTGGTCCTGCAGTAAGTTTGCTAACGCCTTGTATACTTTTGGTTAGCGGCCTTTATACGTAGCCTGCCCCCCCTTTAGAGCAGTATTAGTCAAATTTATATTCATGTCTCCACACATAATTATAGGTTGGGCCCAAGAAGTTAATTCAATATTCATTTCCACCAAAACCTCTGGGTCATCTAAATTTGAGCCATAAATATTACAAAGCGTTAGTTTCTTACCTTCTACACTTATTTCCACAATTGCCCATCTTCCCTTTTTGTCAGCTAAAGTTTTACCTACTACAATCATGTTGCCTTTATACATAATAGCTACCCCTCTAATCAAACTAGTTTGACCTGTGGCAACTGCAAGTGTATATCCCAATTCTCTTAAAAGCATTATTTTAGACCAAGATAAGTGAGTCTCCTGTATACATACAATATGTGGTCCAATATACCTCAACTCCGCAGCAACTTTCTGTCTTTTATTCACATTATTAAGTCCTGATACATTTAGAGAACAAATTTTTAAACATTTAGTTGCCGTTGCATAAATCTAAATAGATAACTTTCCAGTCTATCTTTCCCAAATCCTTTCAAGATCCAAGTCATTTCTAAGCAGTCGCATAGAACAAAAAGCATAATACTCCATACCAGGACTAAATCACAATTAGATTTCTCATTTTGCAGTTGACTGTCGCCAAGAACAATTTTTCCCACTTATCCTCCCTACACCTCCCCACTGTGCCACCCATAAGCCCCCCCCCAACCCTGTGTGCCCTCCCCCCTCCCCAACCCTTTATTGAGGCTTTAGGACTTATGGTCCTCTTGATGCGAGCTTACCCCCTTCCCTCTGCCTTCGCCCGTGAACTTAGTGCTAATTTTAAAAAAAAGAAAACAGCATGTTATACTCATATGCGTCCTCATATTGAGCCGAGGTCTAGGCCAAAAAAAAAAAAGAAAAGGAATATGATTAACCATCTCCTAGATAGACCTCTAAAAGAAGTAATATTATATATTCATTTCACTGCATGAGCATACATGAACTAACACTTTAGCTCGATCTAGTTACATTGAGTCCAGGTAAGTCTTAGCTGCCAGTGATGTTGTGAAGTAGTGAGTGCGCTCTTTATAAATAATTTTCATTTTTGCAGGAAACATAAGGTAGACCTGAGCTCCTTTGGATTGAAAAAGAGGAATAAGCTGTCGCAGTTGCCATCTCAGGTCCACTGTTTGTTTACACAAATCCGGACGAACAAAATATTCACAACCAAGTGCGCTAATTTTCTTATCTGGCCTTGCCTTCTTATATACTTCTTCTCGTGCTAAGAAGCTATTAAATGCAACTAGTAAAGCTCTTGGTCTCTGATCAGAGTGTTCCGAATAGTTTGACCTTTTTTTGAAAGGAAAGCAATGCGCTCTTTCAACTTCCCGGTCCCAATCCCATCTGGTTGAATCTGGAAATGATTTTTTGAGAAGCTCAATTATAAATCCACGAGGATCTGTGCCCTCTTTTCCTTCCATAATTTGTAAAAATCGCAGATTATTTCTCCGCGCACGATTTTCTAAGTCAATGACTTTCCAGTTAATCTCCTCTTTATAGGTCAGTTGTTCAGTTATGATCTTCTTCTGATGTGTTACCTCATCCTCTAAGGTCAAGATGCGGGTCTCGGTCTCAGTAACTCTGCCCAAGAACTCTGCATGAGATTTAGCCAAACGCCTGACAGAATTTTGTAATTTTTTACATGAGTTCTGAACTCTTAGACTATCTTGTCTATGCTCCTCTCTATGTGACATCATGGTTTTATAGATTAGCTCAAGTGATATCTCTTCATCTCGCTCCTCTCCAGATTGTGAGGCAACTCCTGTTTGGTCATAATGTCCGTTCTGTGATAGCCGCAGTCGTCGTACAGTCTGTCCAGAATGACCATTCATTTGCTCAGAACCCCCATCTTCTACCTCAAAACTGCTATTAAGGCTTCCTTCAGCCATGCTCATCTGTACTGCATACTGTTGAGCAAGATCCTCCGTGGATGATATGGAGTGCTCTGAGAGAGAGTAAAAATCTGCTGGATCTGTACTCTCAACGTGCTTGGTGGTGATATTATCAATAGGGAGACCTTCATTATCCGCTGACTCTATAGCCTCTTGAACCGTAACATTCTCTTCGATTAAACCATCACCCTCTCCATCATCATCATTTAACTGCGCCTCTTAAGTCAGCAAATTATCAGAGCCTCCTTGTGGCCCCTGCTCAGTCTCAATACGCTCTATCAAAGCCTTCACCGATTCTATAGAAGCAGTATCTTCTTCAGGGTTCTGACATGGTATATGCTTAGCCCCTTTCAAAAGCTCCTTATTTTTTATAGAATAAAAAAGTTCAGGAATACCTTTAATCGCTTTCCCAGTCTTTGATGGCTCATGCAATGTGCTCTCCAGCTCCTTCTCTCGCTGCCGTGCATTACCCTTTCCAGCCCTTTCGAATTCCTTGGCAGGTACCTCCACTCGATTATTGCCTTTGCTCGGGGTATTCCTCCTGGGGTTAAAGCAGCATTCTCTGCTCCCGAGTTCAGGCACTCTCCCTGTATCTCCGCTCCAGGAGCAGCCTGCCCCCAGGTCCCATCGCCCTTTAGGAGGCATCTCTTTAGTTTTACAGCTGCCAAATATCCGTCAATTTCAAAGCAGCAACCTCCAACTCGTACTCGGTTCTGCTTTCCAAGCGGGTCTCTCCAAACGCCGAGCCCCGCGCTACACCAACCACAGGTGTGTCGTCTTGCTGGGCGCCACCTCCTGTCAAGCCGCGCATCACAGCCGCTGCAGCCGCTGCCGTCTCGTCAGTATCGCTCAGATCTTACTCCGAGCTCAGAGCGGAGAGCGAGGCCGGCGCCAACGCCAAATACAAAATAAAAAGAAGTGTCCGCTTGTCTTTTTGCCGCTCCGTTCTCTCAAACAGCCTCCAGGTATAACCCCCGTTCAGCGGAGATAGCGAGTTCTTTTCCTTAAACCTCCATCAGCCTACTCGAACCTCAGCTACCGGCTGAGGACGCCAAAGTCCACGAGGTCCGGCAGAGCAGCTAGCTCACGTGACCAATGCGGTCGCCATCTTGCCTAGGCAGGTGAAGTTTGAGTGTGGAAAAAAAAACTTCTATTTGGTTTGTAGGTGGCATAAATCATCTGCAGGTGTGTGCAATTATACTTTCTTTGGCCTGAGTGTAGAGATTCTGTCCTGAGCACAGAGATTCCTCACTCGGGCGTTGATTCCACCCTGAGTGAGGAACCTCTGCAGTAGCAAAGATACTACTCATAAGTCCCTTTGTGAATACCGAAAATAAATAAAGTTAAATTTGTGGTCTAAAATGATACTTTTGGTCTAACTTTTCCCTTGTAAATCAGGCCCTCAATGTAAAGGTGTTTTCCATAGTTATAGGGTACTATGGATTATATATGAGGAGGGTGGCTTACTGGAATTTCTCTGTTAAGCTATCTGCAATAGTATGTATTTTTTAAGGTTCACATTAGCTACCAAATGCGAAGGCTTAAAATGAGGGGTTAGGTTTTCCTGGGTTTATTTGTTCAGGACCCCCAAAAAACTAGAAGGTAATATGGTGTACACAGTACCACAGCACAATAGTGGGATAGTGTGCATGAATAGGACAACACATATGCACTGCCATTGCAAAATGCACTAACGTTTTACAAATAAGTGAGGAATATTGTGTTCCATGCTTATTGCCTTACCCATGTAAATGAGGTTCAACCATCTAGGATGATGTACTCTTTAAGTTCCCTAGATAAGATGTGTGTGGGCAATGGGAAGTTTCTTACACCTCACTGTTGTTAACTGTTGAGAGACTATGCTCGGAAGAACATTGCACTCAGCCTTCCAAAAAATGCTGTGAACGCTGAACTGTATGGTTTGGCAATCATTTTGTGGTGCCCCACATTCAAAACTAATTATGAGTTGACAAGAATAAAGGGTGCTTTGGTTGAGTGCAATTGTTGCCCAAAAAGTAATAATTCATTTTAAAAGATGTATGAGGGGAGGTTACCACTACTAACGGTAGCTTTGGGGGTCAAAGATGGCATGAATTGTCACCGGAGGTTAATAGTCCATCGTTACTGTAAATTGTTTGGATCCTACTTAAAGGATATCCAAGATGGGACACATAGTGAACACCAGCAACCTGATATACATTGACTGTACTCCATATCATAGGTAGATCTTAACATTGCAAGGCTATAATGTTGCTTAGTGTTAATTTACCGTGCTTCACATAGTCAGTATACAGTTTATTGAAGACAGTTGGAAATATATTATCTGCTTGATCTCTTTTGACTTACCGTGCCTTTAACGTGCAGCACTGTGTTACTTAGTGTTGGTTTACCATTTTACACATAGTTGGTATATGTAGTCTTGAAGACATTTGGAAGTTCATTAGCTGTTTCTTTGATGTTGTTTTTCCGTGCAGTTTAGAGTCAATGCATGGCTCTGCAAAAACGTTTGGAAACATATGACCTGATTTACCTGGTTGCGGTTATTTGAAGACCATTGTTCGATCATTCTTAATGTGACTTAAAGATTAAGAGTTGGAGTGCATCAGTGTTATGAGCTGAAGTACTAATGCAATTAATGGTCATTCATGGAACATGAGTACATCAGTGCCATATCAATTAAGATGCAGCTCCATTATTGTACACCGTTTTCTAGGGTCATTTGCAAATGGTATATTTGGCTGGCATGGGTTAATTATTTGAAGAGGTTTACATGTGATGTTTGCTGGGACTGACAGAAGCATGAATTAATTTTATGGGGTGAGGACCTCAGTTTACTGTGCTAGGCTTGGATGAAGTTGTATTACTCTCCCATGTACTCATTGTGGCTTAAAAGTATACATATATGGATATTTTGTTTGTGCACCTTTCTTAGTTGTTGTACTACATATATTTGTATTTTTCTTTAGGAGTACAGTTGACTGTCAGACTAGAAATGGACAATTGGCGATGATACATGTTTCTGACCAAGTCAGAATTACACTGAATACATAAGGTGCCATCTAGTTTATGCAAAACTAATATAATAGCCTTCCAACTTGAAATGTAAATGGCAGTTGATTTGTGATAACATAAAAGCTTATAAACATCCTTAGGTAGAGGATATCTGTGCACTATTTGGACTATTACTTGCAGTCCGTATACACCAGGAGTCATTGTTGCTTTTGGCCTGTAATTTTGACTTTTTAAAAGTTTTGTATGTATTTATGTCATGTGTTTCTTATGTTTATTTTTGTAGCCCTGAAGAAGTTCTTATGAACGAAGTGCATTAGCTACTGCAAACCATCTATATCATGTTTTACTAAATGTGCAGAAGCTCATGGAATAAACACTACCTTTATACTCTACATTGGATCATTGTGTAATTATAAGAGGCCTCTAATGTTTACTTATATGGTCTTTTTCCTAACTGTATTCTTGATAGTTTTGAAATAGGCAAAAACAACTTTGTTGCCTCATGTATGGGAACAGTGGTGGTAGGTCCCTGGTTTCATGCACTCTTAAATGAGCTAGTATAATCCTCTTGTTACCTGTGACTACTAATATAATCTGCAGCTGTTTGCTAGTGCCTCTGCCACCAGACTGTGAGTTGTGTTTGTTGTGTCACCAACATATTGTGTTCGTGTTTGGATAGTAACTGTGTAGCCTGGAAGGGTAGACATACCAATTATAAACAGTTGTGAAAAAGGATTCCTTGCCATATCTACTGATCATGCCTTTTGTGATAAATAGCCAGAAGCATATCCATTGGCCCTTGTAAGAAAATGTCACTTTTTGGATGATCACCTCCATCTTTTTTCTAATTTCTTTGCTAGTTTCTAGGCTTTGCATACTGGGGTGGTGTATTGCAGCACCCAGTGCATGTGCTGTGACCTCTAAAACCTTTAAGTTGACTAATCCCTCATTGGCATATTTAGCTGTCCTCTAAGGCAATAGTATGTGCTGTAGATACTACACCCATGGCATAGAGAGTGAAATGCCCCCTTTAGACAGCAGCACCTATTGTGTCATCCACTGGTGTGCTGAGGAAAATATGGCTACAGGCCTATCAATGTAGCCTGACTGCTACAGATTAAACCTGCAATCCAACCTTCGAAATAGCCCTTTTTCACAAGGACAACACGTCCTTTTAAATATTAAGAAGTTATCCCTTTATAGGTCTTATAGCCCACAAGACAGAATGCATGGTATTTCAAAGTGGGAGATGCACAAATGTAATGCGATAGTGTCTCAAACAATGACAAGCCCCCAAAAACTATCTGCACTGTGGATGGTTCTGGCTGTCCTATGAGAAAGCTAAAGTGCTGATTAAAATGTAACTTCTGATATTTTGAGTTTGCAAAAAGCTAGAGAAATAGTTCAACCACTATTTTTAATATTAACAAAAAAATCAATTTAATGGTGAAATGACATTTAATAAACATTTTGGAAAGGTAACTTTAAAAAGGTTACCTTTACCCTCCATGACGTTTCTTGGGGCAGAATTACATTAGCCTAACAGCAGCTTCCCTGCCAATGCTTGACCTTATTGAGTTGTAAAAACTGCTCCCAGCGCAATGTCAATGGCTTTGGCTTGGTGACAGAATGGGCTGGATGAGGAGAGCGTAATGCATATCAGCTCAGGAAGAGAAGCTGAAGATGTTCCAGGATCATAATTGCCATGCAAGGAACAGAGGTGAAGCCTGCCCATTCATAGTTTAGTATAAGGAAACACTTCAGAGAGTGGAAGCCTTTTTCTTTAGGCCCAATGTAGCCAGTTGGCCACTATTCCAGTGTGAGGTGGTACTGGTCCCTGAACCACTGTGGTGTAGATTAATAGGTAGGAGCTACTCATTGCCCTAAACACATTCCTGCCTCGCACACACACTCCCTGCAAAGGCAGAAAGCCTGTGTCATCTGGGATTCCCTCTATAATAGTGAATTATGGGCCAATTTGCTGTAAATCAGGATGTGCTGCAAAAATGGCCAGGGTTGGCCTTGGTACAATTTTTCCCATTTGTTAGAGTGTTTCCAAGAGAACACTTTTCTGGAACTGTGGAAGAACAGAAGAAAAACTGCAACTGCTGCTTGGGTACTGTGAGGAGACCTAAAGCTCATGACCTGCTCACAAGCATGCCAATGCTAAAGAAGAAGTGGTCTCAAATGCGCGATGCCTGCCACCTTGTGTATGCCAATGTAGGGGGGTATCATAGGTATCCTTCAAGTGCATCCCCCACCCCACCCCAACAACTCGGGGGCCCGCAACGGGCTAACACAGTCAAAGATCGCATGCCTTTTCATGGCGGCATCTCTGCCATGGAAAAGGCCAGACATCGCACACATCATAATATGGTGGGCGGTGCCTGCTAGGCACCAGTACCATATTATGGCCCAGGACCACACAGCAGGCTATCGTAACAATTGCCTGCCTGCGGTAAAGAAGCGGATGGTCTTTCTGTCTGCCTCTGTACCCACCGCAATTGTAATATGGCAGAGTAAATGAGGGCCGGCGGAGTAAGGTGTCCGGTGGCGATCCGCCCGACATCATAATGGCCCCCTAAGTTTTTACTTGTATTTGAATGTAGTTAGGTGGTAGGTTGTATGTGTTGTGTTTTTGGTGTGTTTTAGTTGTTAGTTATGTTTTAGCGAGAACTCTAGAGTTTGTGTTTTTAGGCCTTGTGCAGAGAGGGTCTAATATATATAGAAATGTGTGTATATGGTAGCTAAAGTGTTTTTACATGTGATTTATTACAGTGCCTGTGTATGTTTGTATGGGTGGGTATTTTTATTTCTATTTTTACAGGTTTTGTTATCGGAATCGCGTTTTGGAAAGGATAGCGTTTTTTTTTAATTAAGAAGTACATTTTCTTCAGCTACAGAAACCATAAGTAATTTCTTTAATAATTGTGGGTAGGCAGTGTTGAGTACAATATTTTATATATGTGTTTTTTTTTGTAAAATGTAATTAAGATGTCAATATATATTTATATTATTAATTAAATATATATGACAAATTACTTATATTTTACAAAGTTAAGAAAATTTGTATGTACTGTTACAGTTTGGTATTTGTAAGAAAGCTATTTTATATTATTTTAGATTAATAATTTAAAGTATTGCTTTTGCTATTAGTGATACATATTCTAGGCCTCTTGTGCTTGGGTATAGTGTTACCTGACTTGTAGTAATTCGTAAA
The DNA here is from genome assembly GCF_964263255.1 of Lissotriton vulgaris. Taxonomy (NCBI): domain Eukaryota; kingdom Metazoa; phylum Chordata; class Amphibia; order Caudata; family Salamandridae; genus Lissotriton; species Lissotriton vulgaris. The sequence goes on from NC_141691.1 coordinate 1,502,184,231, forward strand.
AAATGTTGGTTTGCTTGGTGAGTTTAGGGCCTATTTGTTCACAGATTGTTCTGTTCTAAGTTCCCGATAACTTTTTTCTTTTTCAAAGGCTTGAAGTAGTTTATGTAGGGTAGGTATCCCTCTTCCTGTTGTTGATTGGAAGGCATTATGCCATCCTTCAACACCATTGTTGGTTTTGGCGTGTTTGTTTAGTGTGCTTAAGTACACATTTCACCAAGGAATGTGGAATTTGGGTAGTCTTCTGTGGCCTGATCTGTGGAGTCTTCCCACCCAGGTATCTTCGAAGTAATCTAAAAGTGGGCTTAGTTTATAGTAGGGGCTTTCTATTAGGAATTTATAGTGTTCTGCTACCTCTGTTACATGGACATAGACCAGTTCAATTCATTTTTTTCCTTGGTATGCAAAACTACTGTTAGTTGCATATTCCACACTGAGGAGCCAATTCCGATCTCGCTGGGAGAAGGCTCCATCCGACTCGAATCCGGAGGGCTTTCCAACCGACTCATGCTCTGGGTCTCCGAGCACCTGAGTACGATGCGAACAAGCACTGACGGACATAGGTCGCTCAGAGCCCGATTGAAGTCAATGGGAGCCTGTTGTAGGACACATAAATAGGCTCCCATTGACAAAAAAGGTAAGTTGCGCACAAGGGCACCCCCTGTAATGGTGAGGCATTTGTGCCACCCGCACCGTACATGCTTGCCCTGTGATCGACTCATACGACTATGGGTGAAGAGGGTCAGGCGCAGACCCCTGAAGTCCGCTTCCATGAGCCTTTACGCGTCGGTTGCTCTGACTCGATCTGGCTGTCCGAATCATGCATAGTACTGGTTCAGTCAGAAATCGCCTCCATTGCACAGCACGGTTTGCTTATAGACAAGACGTACAGAGCGGTATAGACCCAGAAATAATTTGGTAGGCGATTTTGCGTTATTCGTATCATACTTGCTCGCTCATACTGGAAAACACGCGTACGGCTCATACTTTTTCAGGCCGGATCGCATTCAGAGCCCTTCCGAGCAAGATCAGAATCGGCCCTTAGGGGTGAATTTTGCAGGTGTTTCCATAGTCATTGATTAAAATGGTAATAGCATCCCTGGATTGCTGTATGTGGGTAGCATGTTAGTATAGTATTTATTTGGCTCAAAATCAATAATTATTTTCTGGGGAAAATAAATATTGGTATTATCTTTTATTTGATTTAGAATTTCAAGGCAGGTAGCGTGTTGTTTATTGGGGAGTAGGTTATAGATAAATGGAATATTAGTATTTTAAAAAAACTGCTTGTGTACAGCTGAGGGGTGGGACAAATTTTGGAGGTCCCATACATTTCCAGGGGTTACATTGTTGAAATTTGGCTACATTGTTTGCAGTAGCAAGCATAATAATTCTTTTATATTTGCATTTATTGTCAAATAGTATACATGGTTCAATACTGTGTGTTATACTCAGTTCAGGGGGAATCTCTGCCTCATGAAAGCTTTTAGGAGCAGTTGTAGTAATTGCAGTGACTTTCTTTTGTCTAGCTATTGTCCTTTTTAAAGAATCAATAGAGGGTAATTGGCTAGATGCATGTTGGGGTACTTTTAGTAACTGCTCTTTTAGTATTTCTGTGGTAGGCCTATACTAGTGCTTGCTCCTTTTGTTGCTTCAAGTGCATCTCTTACTTCAATCTCAGTTACATTTGGGTGGTGGTTATGTTCTTTTACAGATACTACTGTAATTTCTTGTGTAATAGTGCTTCCATAGCATTTATTCAAATAATATTTGCAACATTTCTAAAATACTTTTAAACCGGTTAGTTTTTCTTGTGTATACACATAACCCATATAACACAATGACATTTTCCCTTTTTGCAATATATTAAATTGTGCGCCTTCAGTCATGGTGGTATTTTTAGTTCTAAGGAAAATATTTATAAAAATTAATTGAATTAAACAATATCGTTTTTAAGTAAATGCATAAACATTTCTTTGCATATACATACAATGTTGCTGTTGATATCAGTAAAGATGGTGTTGAATATTTTTCAAAGTTCTATTTTCGTTTTCTTGAATATGTTTCTGTTGGAAAGAAGAAATATAATTTCAATATTTTTGTTCTATTGGGTTGTAGGTGATGGGGACATTGTGGATAAGTGGGTTTTTGGGTCGGGATTTTAGGGATTTGCTCAATATAAAAATGTAATATACTTACTTTTTTAGTAACTTTTATGGTTTTTCAAACAGATGAAAGCCGAATAAAGGACTATTTGATTTGATTTGATTTAGTAACTTTATTGTGGATAGAGCAGAAGTAGCTTTTGGTCCTTTTTAGAAGGTATCTGTAGAGGAGACATACATTTAAGACAGGCATATTAGTGAAATATATTTTTATATATTTTTGGATGCAGACTATTAGTAGTATTTAATTCTAACTGCTGTTTTACTTACTTAGTGCAGTTGCAAAGCTTCTTTCTGTAATGTAAATCTGTGTTCTGGAAGTAATCCGGCAGAGCTTCCTCTTCTTTTTTTCTGTAGAGTTGTAGTGTATATTAAATGTAACTTTTGTTGTTTATATATTGTTTGTTTAATTGATAGGTTTATTTGATTGGTGTATTTTATAAGTATTGAAGAATTTTGCGGATCTGCGGTCGCGAAAATATCTGCGAACCTGCGGATTTGCAGAAATATATTCTGGAGTACTTTCTACTGGCTAATCAGTAAGTGCTAGCTCGTTGGGTAAATGTATAGTGCTTTTCCTACACTGCAGCTGCGTAAGGGGCCAGAAGAGTTGTCTCCAGTGACCATGTGTGTGTTACTATGCCATCGCGCCGAAGGCATCAGGGGTCCCTATAGTGAGCTGTCCATCATAGAGGGTATATGGCGGGAAGAGAAGACGGTGCACACCGCTAGTGTGTAGGCGGGGCCAAACGGGTGGGGCTTCTATGCGAGTTCACATGCCTCTTGTGTGTATAAAAGGTCAGAGACCGATCAGAGCAGCTGATGAGGAGAAAGAAGCCCCTGGTCACAGGAACAGCACGGGGATTGTGCTCGTGAAAGCGAAGGATGCAAAGGCATCCATCCAGCATCACAGCTAATTTTCGACGGTAGATATGGGGAGAAAGCACACCTGCCCAGCCTAGACAAAGCTTAAGATTGTTTTTGGGGTGATGAATGCGTTACTGAATTTGAGCTTCAACTCGGGCACCTGCTTTATTTATATCTGTAAGTGCTTCCTGTTGAGGTTTAATTTTTGTGACAGGAGCTTCATGCCAGAATGAACCCTTCCCTACATATTTATCCAAGAAGACAGGGCTTCTAAAAAAATCCACCTGCAAGTGGATTTGCAGATTTTTTGGCAATTTCTCGAGATTCGCGGATCGCGAAATCGCCGAAAATTTACAAATTCCAACAGATTTTTCGTTAATACTTGATATTTTATTAGTATGAGTTTTTCATTTGTTGTTGTTATTTTTGTTTTTGGAAGTTGTTTTCCATATATGGGAAACGCTAATTAAGAATTTGTTAGTGATAATTATTTTTTTTCCAGATTTCTTTGCTTATGTATGTTTTACATTTGTTATAATGTTAAATGTGTATGTGTTATGTTTCCTAATATTTTATTTAATATATATTAGTGTGTTTTGCTATTATTTTATGCTTTTATATATTATGAAAATATATTTTGGGGTCAAGATGTCTTGTTTTTAGTTATTTTTTTAAAGTTGATATTTGTATAAATTCGTATAAATTTTCTATCTATATTTTAGTGTTTGATATTTAAGACATATTGTATGTTAAAGAAATGTTGATATTTTATTTAACGATATTTGTGTGTTTGATAATGTTGTTTACGATCTTTGTTGTTGACGATAATATGGATTCGATATTTGTGTTATTTCTTAAATAAGTATTGTTTGTCGATAACAGGGTTATCGATGATTTTGTGCCAATATTTTTGCATGTCGATAATGTGGTTTTCAACAATATGTCAGTGATTCGAACCATGCACAGGATACCTTCATCCTGTAACATCTTACTCACAGAAACTAACACCGGCTGAGTTGAAGTATGCTATAGGAGACAAGGAAATGTTAGCTATAAAAAGAGGTTTTGAGGAGTGGGGACAGTATCTTTTCGGAGCTAACCATAGAATAACAGTTTTTACAGATCACCGTAATTTGCAGTTTCTCGAATCCGCAAAGGCCTTATCCATGCGACAATTGCATTGGACACAATTCTTTAGTGATTATGATTTCATCATACAATTCCAGGCAGGAAAAAAAAAACAGGAAAGCAGACGCCCTGTCTCGATTTGGCTATGAGCTTGAAGAACCCCAAACTGAGCCCCCTTCTATATTAGCTAGGGTGCGTATAATAGGTGTTCTTTGTTCTGAGGACAAATTCATGAAAATAGGTAAAGAGGCACAAGAATCTGTAGAAATGGAAGAGATAGTTGGAACTAATGATGTCACTAAAGAACAGGACTTTTTTTATGTCCAAAAGTTATTGGTGCTTCATTCCTATAATCTACAGTAGCAAGCACTAGAGTGGGGTCACACTCACCTTCTTTCTGGGCACCCAGGGTACAAGAAAACTATGGAAATCCTGAGAAGACACTTTTGGTGGCCCGGCATGGCAAGGAACACTAACCAATGCATTCAAACATGCCATGTGTGTACACAAGGGAAAGTTTCCCATCAGGCCCCTGCGGGTTTATTAGTGTTGTTGCCCACTCCACCTAGCCCCTGGCATACAGTGTCTTTAGATTTTATGGTGGACCTACCTAAGACTTCTCAGGTAAACACTACTCTCCTTGTTATGGTCGATTTATTGCCCAAGATGGCCCACTTTATTCCGTTGAAGGCACTCCCCACGTCTAAGATATTATCATCTCAGTTCATTCAGCACATTGTTAGCTTGCATGGCCTTCCCTCTGTTCTTGTGTCTGATAGAGAAGCTCAATTTATTTCCAAGTTCTGGAGAGGGATAGGTGCCTTATTACAGTTAGATGTAAGATTGTACTCCAACCATCACCCACAGACAGACAGCCAAATCGAGAGAGTAAATCAATGTTTTGAACACTATATACAATGTCAGTTTTTACACTCCTCCTCAGACTAGGACAAAATGGTATGGGTTGCTGAATTTTCTTATACCAACAGTTGCCACTCTTCTGCTACTAACTCTCCTTTCTACTATACTTACAGTTTTCACCCACAAACCATGCTGTACCCTCTTTTTTCTTCCTGTTCTGCTCCTGCAGCATTAGACTTTGTGAAATACATACAAGATATACATAAGACAGCAGAAGTTAATGATGAAAAAGCTACGGCAAGTTATAAAGAAAGGGCGGATCACCATACACGCAAAGAGCCTAAGTATACTCATGGGGATGAAGTGTGGCTATCCACAAAGAACCTTGCCCTGAAAGGATTTTGTAAATTTAAACCTCAGTATATAAGCCCTTTCAAAATATGTAATGTTGTAAACCCTGTTGCTATGAAGTTAGAACTCCCGGTTGCATTAAAAATACATCCATTATTTCAAGTCTCTCTTTTGAAACCTGTTGAACCAGGCATGCAAATCCTTGACACTCCGGCCCCCATGATAGTAGACAAAGAACTTGAATACGATGTTGAGGCCAGTATCGATTCACGAAAAGAGAGACGCAATCTCCAGTACTTAATATATTGGTAGGGTTATGGTATTGTGGAATGTACATGGAAACCAGCTAGTCATGTGCCTGTCCTTTGTCTAGTACGTTTATTTCACCAATGACATCCTGAATAACCCAAACCGGTAGGCGGGTTTTTAGCGGGGGTGTGCTGTCGGGTTTGCCAGTTACGCAAACTACAAATATGGCTGACTCACGCTTTTGGGCATGCGCGGGAGCCGGCCGGGAAGTACAAAAGCTTGCTGATCCCGAGCAGAGATGCTTTGTGTTCCTCTTTCGGGAGAGAATAGTCTGTTTCCGGGGCACTCAGCTTCACTTCCAGGTCATTGCTCTCCTCGTCAGCGTCCTTCATCGTGGCGTTGTCTTCTTCTTCGGTAATCCTATTCCTGGCGTCCTGTTCCCACTTTAGGTTACCAGTGACAACTTCTATAGGGTCCTGCTTCCTAAGGTTTACTTCCTGTACATGAGAAAAAAGAAAAAAGAAAGCTGCATAAAGGCTATCTCGGTAACAGCGCTTTTGCACTGGATCCATTAAGTATTGTTAATATATAATTATATACTTATCCGATTTGAGCTCCGAGTCATGGATATCTGCTCTTTCTGATTATTGTTTAATCTCCTGTTAATTCCTGAAACACAAGGAGTAAGGTTATTCTGCTTGAAGAGAAGGTGGATAACTTTCAGTACTTTAAAGAGCATCAGAAGGGGGCGTAGTCTGGCCACCTAGGAACATGGCCACCTAGAAGAGGAGCTGCGCTTCTGGTGGAACATCCGATAGAGGCCTCACTCTTCTCAGCGCGAATAGGACTGCTGCAACATGAAATTTGAAGAGCCCAGTGTGGGAGAAGTGATTGCAGCGGCCTTCGAGACAATGTGAGATCTCTCCGAGTCCATTTTTGTCAATGAGGTAATTGCCTGTCAGACGCGTGTTGGGCCCTGTTGCGCAATTGGAATCCCCGGCCCTCGAGTGACTGGTGTGCGCCATCTGCCACTTCACAGCAAGGCTTTTGTTGCCGTGAGCACCGGAGATGTGGAGGTGGCGCTCTTTTGCCTCCGGTCATTTATAAATGGTGAGAAACTCAGGCATTTTTCTAACTTTGACACAATAGACTCTGCTTTTGATGTGGCAGCTTCTATATGTGGCTATTAATGGATAATGTTCTTCAAAAGGAAAATTACTCTCTGAATAACGGTGAGATGTTTATTCTTAGATGGATATAAAGCACTCAATGCTCCACAAATTATTGTTGCTCTTTGGTGATGTATTCTTCAGGTTGCTCTAATGCTCGCTTCCTGTAGTCTGAACTCTTTTGTGCTCAGGGTTTACGACATCATACATGTTTCCTCATGAGGTTGTCCTTCTTGATGTTAATTTTGCCTCATGACTGGAGGTGAATTTATTTTTGTAATGGGTGCAGCGCAAGGTATGGAGAGCTTTATGTGGAAAAATTTCAGCCCTAGGTTTTTGACCGTGCTGTCAGCAAGATATTGTTTCTTTGTGTGAGGAAATCTCAATACTGCTTTCTTGCTAAACCTATCTCTGAGCACTCTGGACAGTATTTTCCGAAGAGTAAGTGGCTTTATGAGTGCATCACTCTGCACTAAGGGCATATCTTTCCTGATATAGCTCAAATTACATGTATTTTATTTGTCAGGTTCAGCCACTGTCTTGTGACACTACTGTTAATATTTAATTTATATACTACGGAAATTCTCTGGATGCCTGATAATAGGAGCGAGAAAAAAGCTCCCAAGCAACTTCTCTTTGCAGACGTTCTTAAAAAACCACAAAGTGTTACAGCGAAAGGCTCAACCTCACCAATGTCTAAGCCATCATTGGCCATCCCCTCTGCAATGCCAGTAACCACTATGAAACATATTTTACAGGAAGGATCAACTATCAGTTGTCGTTTAACAGATATGGATATTAATATCTCTTCTCTCGCCACAGAGACCAAATCCATACAAGCAGAGATTATACACTTTAATGCTAAAATGGATAAAATAGATCAACGCCTATTAGTGGTGGAATCCAAACTTATCTACACACAAAATAAAGATCAGGATCTCTTGCTTCTTTGCAGCAAGCTAATTGACCTAGAAGACCATAGCCCACGAGACAATATTCATTTTTTGGGTTTGCTGAAAAGATTGTGGACCCGAATGCCAGACTTTTCCTATGTAATGTCCTTCCTAAGCTTCTGGGCATTTCCTTCCGTCCAGCGCTGGAAATCTGACGTGCTCATCGATTAGGCAATCCACTTAGTGCCTCAGATCCTTGAACCCTCATTGCTTGCTTCTTGAGGCATGAGCAAGTGCGACAAATATTAATAGCAGCACGCATACAAGGTTCATACATCTACGACGGTCATAAAATCCGCATTGCAGCTGACTTCTCATGAGAAACTAATGAAAGGAGAAAAGCTTTCCTCTCTATGAGACCACAACTGTGGAAAATGGATATCAAATATGATTTGTTTGATCCTGCCCGGTTTCGCATCACTAAAAATGGCGAATCCAAAAACTTTTACAATCCTGATGACCTAAAACCCTTTATAGATGCACAACACATTCAAGACATGGAAGTTCAATATACCTCGACTGAACAGACTTCTCACAGCTCTCAACATCCTCCACAGCTCTCAGACACTTAGCAACTAAATCCTAGTGAAGTTCATCATAGAGGCAGAGACATTTAACGATCAATTCATAGTCATGAGAACAACATCTCTGCCCTTCAGTCAGTGTCTGCCTTTACACAAAATGTGCATAGAGACAAATCCCGATCTTCCTTAAAATCTGCTTTGGATGAAGAGTGACTTTCATAATGTTTGTATTCCACTGCTGACATACTTGATAATTCACATCCCCTTAATAGCTCTCTTCTAGCTCTTCACGTCTGGGATCATGGAGTTTTCACGCCTGCCTGGCTGTTGACTACAATTCCCAGAGGCAGTAGGGGTGGAGCCATCGCCTACAAGTAAGACGCGATGCACGTTGGCAAACGTGCGCAAAATTGTTTTGCGTTTTGTCTTGTAAGACTCGACCGCACGTCAGAGCCTCTCTTTGGGAATCTAAGAAGCATTTCTAGAGGTAGGAGATGTTGTTTGCTGTGTAAGAACCCTGAAGCGGGATCAAACTTGGCAGCGATCGACAGTGAGCGCATTTGAAGACGCTTGCGGTAAAGGAACCGCAAAGCGGGATCGAACTTGACCGTGCTCGGCAGTGAGCGCATTTGAAGGTACATTGCAGTGAGATTTGCTTCACTTAGACACTGTTGTGCGGGTTTCAGCATGCGGGGAAGTAACCGCTGAGTGTGGGATGTGCTGGATAGATACCCAGTGAGGAAACCGGAGTTCTTGTTATCATTTGTGAAATGCTGGACTGTTAGTTCTATTCATGAAAGCATAATTCTCTCTGGATAAGAACATTAGATTAAATAAGTTGGGAACAGTTTTTTTGGGCTTGGACATTAATTATGGTTGATCCTTGTATGTGGGAAATGTGAGCACAGGTTAGGAAATTCTGGCATTAGGCTTGAAAATAGAACATGAGGATTACTGATACGAGACTATGTACCTTGGTGTATTGAGCTGGAGTTATTCCTTCCTGTTCTGGTGAGCATCTGAGAGCTGGGTATTAGAGGTGTGGGGCACAGGGTTCCTGATCTAGCATGAGTATGTATGGTGATGGTGTATGGCATGTGTTTGTTTTCTGTTTTATAGACCAATCCACCCCTGGAGACTGGTTGTTCTCATTGGCTAAGCCGGCTGGCTGTAGTACTATGGTGGACAAGGTATTCAGGTTTTTAAATACTTTTAGAGAGTAGGATTGTGGAAGCGTACTTATTCTGTGTATCTTTGTATTACAGGTTCTCCTCCCTCCTGTTCCCATCCTTTGCCTTCCCTGTCTTGATTGCCCTTCAACTTGGAGTTTAGGGACGTCAAGGGGTGGACCCCTTATTGCGTCAACTGGACCCCAAGGGGTACACGGTCCTTGACACTTCACATCAGAGATTGCCTCCTGATTGGTTATAGGAGTTCTCACTATCTGTTATTTATTGCAATGTGCTATCAATTTTTGGTTCTACATAATTTCCTTGAAGTCTGCTTTGGATGAAAAAATAACTTTCACAACATTTATATTTCAATACAGACATTTTTGATGGTTCATATCCTCTAGATATTTATTTTCTAGTTCTTCATATTAGAGTTTACCTCCTACAGTGGTGACCCTCTGTTTTATCTACGTAATTATTTCTCAACTTAGAAAGGTTATAGGATTATTTATAATTCCATTTCATAATAGCTACCCTAATGTATTGTTTAATTTCAACATGCAATGTACTTACCACCATTTACGTTTTTGGAGTTAAGGTGATTTTATTGCAGCCTCTCAAGTTTTATTAGCCTTGCTCTCCTCCTTTTAATAAGTTTATATTGAATATGTTATTATTTTATATTAGATGATATCTCTATTTATTAGCAATTTTTTTCCTTTTCATCATCTATATAATAATATTTACATTTCTACTTGTAATTTAGTTTATACCTTCTAATTTTAATATATTATATATTTAGTGTCTACTATATCCTATCCATAGTTATACAGAGATTTTACTGTACCCCCTTTAAGTTTTCAATTTTACCCTTACATCAGTCATTGTTGAATATGTCATTATTATGTATTAGATATTATCTCTATTTATTAAAGTATTTATATTCCTCTCAATATGTATTTATTAATATTTTTATCTATCGTTATACCTTAGTTTATTTCTGTATCTCACTTATGCTTGTACTTTTCTAATCACCTTTCTCTACTCTATTTCTATATCAATTTGTTATTGAATTTATACATATCTGATATCTCACTATTTACTCTATTAACTTTCTCTTCTTATTTTTGTCATCCATTTCTCTATTTCTATTTATTTCTAAGTTTATATTATTATGTTTAATCCACGTGTATTTATTGCTAAGTATGTCTTTTTTATATTTATAGTTGTAAGTTATCAGCTAAATGTTATGCATTTTATGTCTATAATTATATATTACTTGTTTTTATGCATCATTTTACATATATACTTATCTATTCATTTAAAACTAGTTCCCTTCTTTTTTAACCGATTTCTCCCTTCACTCTATTTGATTTTATTCATAACCATATTTATTGCTAAATGTATCTCATTCACAGTTGCAATATGTAGTATTTTGTTCTATATTTTTAGTCGTATCTAGGCAATAATGAACTCATGTTTCGTTATGCTTATGAATTTTGCTAACGTTTGTTTCTCTCTTTCAAAAATCCTTTCATATCTGTTTGTTCTTTATATTCTCCTCACGCACAATTCGCTCTTCAGTTCTTCCTATATTTTCTTCCATTGTCCTCATTTAGTCTCAACCCTCTTGACAGGGTTACTACCAGTTGTGCTGCCCTACTGAGCTCACGTGGCTAAAGTATTAAAAATGTATATCTCTCTTTTGCATTTTTCTATCCTTTGGTAATTCTTTTCCATTAAACTTTCTTACTCAACAATTACCTTACTAGTATTCCCTTATTTTTCCTTTCCTCCCCATTCTTTCTACTGATTTTCTCTACTCTTTCTTTTATTTTAGCCTTATTATTTTCCCCTTCTTTTCTCCTGTTGTCTTTTTGGTAGGCCAGAGTACTCTTTTGCTTTACACCTTCTTTCTTTTTATTGTATTCTCTCTAATCTATAATGTTCTTTATCCTCACAAATATATTCACTCTTGAAATATTAACTCATTATGACAATGTCCCAGTATGACGAGTACTCGCCCCCTATGTACCATTACCTGGAATGTTCATGGACTCACCCACTACATTAAAAGGAAAAAAGTACTTTCTTATCTACAATCCAAACACGTTGATGTGGCTTTATTGCAAGAAACCCATCTAGATGCTCTAAAATCTGATAAACTTTGCAGGTATTGGGTGGGGAAGGTTATCCTCAGCAGCGTTCGAAAAGGCGAACCTACAGGTACTACTCCTATTCGTAAATGTGTTGTGGCGATCCTCATTTGCAAACCACTCCCTGTCACAGTCTCCAAAACTTGGTCAGACCCTGATGGCCACTATGTGTTTGCTAAGCTACGCATTGGAATTTCATCCAATTGAACCATCTACTAAGAGTGAATGATGCCTCACAATATCTTATTGGTGGAGATTGGAACCTGGTAGACCCAATTCTAGACAAAACGTGTCTGTTAGATAAAGGTAAAGTATCAGATAAAGCTATTTTAGATGATATAATTTCAGACAATGGATTGGTTGATCACTGGCGTCTCAGTCATCCAACAGAAACAGAATACACTTTCTTTTCTCCCACTCACGGCACAGTATCTTGTTTAGATTTTTTTGGACATCGCATAGAGTGGTCCAATTGGTAAAGGAGTCTCGCTTTTAGAAGCAGCTTTATCCGATCATTTCCCTCGCCTTCTGTCCCTTGATCTTGAACTCTCTCGGCCGGAATGCAAACCATGGCGCATGAGCATTCAACGGCATAGGACTCCCAAGGGTAAACTTCAACTGCAATCCCATCTCCAAATTTATCTTTCCATTAACAAGGATTCTGTAACTTCCAGTAGGACTATCTGAGCTGCAGCTAAGGCCACTCTTAGGGGTCAGTAAATGCGTGATGCAGCGCTCGCTAATTAAGAGAATGCTACATGTCAAATAGAGCTGGAACGTGACATTCAATCTTTCACTTGTCTATACACCCCAATTTTAGAGAACCGTAAATTTATTTATTTATTTATTGCATTTGTAATGCGTGCAGCTACCCACAAAGGGTTTCCCGGCGCCTGAGACATTGTAGTTGAGCAAAAAGGTACGGAAAGTACAAAGTGGACAAATCATTTCTCAAAAAGCCAGGTCTTGATGTTTCTCCTGAATCTAGCATAATTATCCTCTTTCCGGATGTGAGAAGGGAGTGAGTTCCATAGGATAGGGCCAAGATGGGAAAAGGATCTCCCTCCCATTCTTGCGAGTTTAACTCTAGGCACCCTGAAATTGGCTGCTGATAGAGAGCGCAGATTACGTGTGGGAAGATAGGGACTGGCTAGCTCTTGCACGTATTTAGGTGCTGTGCCGGCTTTGATCCTGAACATATAGCTCAGGGCTTTGAACCTATCCCGGTTCTCGACTCTGAGCCAGTGAAGTTCCCTAAGATGTTTGGACACCCTGGCGGTTTTTGGGATTTTACACAGTAATCTTGCGGCGCAATTTTGGACAAGTTGTAGGTTTTTTTGAAACCGCCTGATTTGAGCCAAGATAGAGGATGTTACCGTAGTCAAGCCGAGATGTAATGAGTGCATTGACTACGGTCTTCTGGATAGCAGGGGGCAGCATCCACAAGATTTTGCGCAACCATTTCATGATGGTAAAGCATATACCAACAACTTTATTTGCTTGCTGTTTCATAGAAAGTGCATTGTCGATGGTAACCCCCAAATTCCTAACTTGAGTGGCTGGTGTAAGGAGATCACCTAAGATAGGCGGCCAGTGGGAAGAACTCCACAAATCTTTGTTTTCCCCAACAGGAGAATCTCGTTTTTTTCCCCATTTAGCTTCAGCTGGTTGTTAGACATCCAGCCGAAGATTTCATGGAGACCGAGTTTAAGGGGGAAGGGGCAAGGGGATCAGATTTCGATAATGAAAAAATGATTTGCAAGTCGTAAAATGGGAAGGGGGCAGGCAGACATTTGCTGCGTTCTCAAGCCACGTATGAGTTGCGTGGGCAATACCTTCCATGTCGAGATCATAGACAGGAGGATTTTTGGCCAGGGTAATATTTAATTCTTCAATGTTCAATTTTTTCCAGTTACGTATGAAGGTGACTGGACGGCCAGGGTGTGACTGGGAGAATGCTGCTAATGTGAGTTTGAAAAGAATTAAAAAGTGATCAGACCAACAGATAGGGGTCGAGCTAAGCCATTTTAGTTCATGAAGATTGGAAAAAATTGGGTCCAAGACAGCTTTGTTTACTTTTTTCTGAGATTTTTAAATCTGGGGACAAAATTGTTTGGACCATTTCCACTTCTGTCTTTGGCAAATTTTGGAATATACAAAGCCAGTAATATGAATTGTCCAAAGCTGTCCTCCATAAGCATTTCCAAACCTACCCCAGTCAATGTGCCTAGGTCGTTTCCACCACAGTGCACAATAAGGGTGATGGAGATGCAAACAGGTTTTAACCAACGGTAACAATTGGTGCCACTTCTAACCTCTCTGTGTAAAACCATTTAATGTACACATTTTGTAAACCTAGGTCTAAGTCAATACATCTCTGTTCTGCATACCCCTGGCACCATAGCTATGTCCTACGATCCACACTAGCATTTAGAAGGTATGGCTGGAAGGTATGGAAAGATATTTGCACCTCATGAAGTTCCTTCGTAGAATAAGAGATATGTTTAAAGATGGGGAACTCGTTTTTTTACGCATACAAAATGGTACCTGATTGGGAGATGTGTTTTTTAAGAGTAGTGTGCACATTCGTTTTGAGGAAAAGTATATCTTTGTGATTGGTTAAGAAAAAGCAGTTTGCACGTGTAGTACATATTATAGGATACAATTTGCTCAACTCAACCACATCTGCTACTTGCATTTGGAAGGCACTGTTTGAACTTCAAACAATCAAGAACTTTTAACCTGCAGGTGCCGTCAAATATTCGAGAAAATGTTGAAAAAAATTGTTAGGTTTTAAAAAGTTAATGAACTTTTAACCTCCACGGGTTGTAGAATATTCTAGAAAGTGTGTTGATAGAATACGTTGCATTTCTGACTTCGATGTGTACTTGAATTTAAAAAAACGATTAATATGAAAAAGTAGACAGTAATAGAGAGAATTTTTGAAAGCTAAAAGAATCAAGGAACTATTGTAATTTGGTCTTGGTTACCTACTGGCGGTCTCGGTCGCCAGTAGGTAGTTATCACTGTTACCAGTTTGAAAGTACGGTGTTGCTCTGAGTGACATGGTGGTGCTATGATATGGTGCTACACTCGGGTATGATACCGAGAGTCTAAACCGTGAGGTCATTGCTGTAAAGTGATGTGGTCTGGTGTTTGCAGCATACGTGTGCAAGTAGTTTTAGTAGGTGTCTATACCATACAGGGAGTGGGAAGGGAACTACTGATGATAGTATACCAGAAGTGGGAAGCAAAGTAGTTACGCCTACCGATGTGAAGACTGGGGATGAAACCAAGCTGATTGCTGTAAAGTGATGTCACTGACCATGTGATAAGTGATGTAATATGTGACGTCATCAGAAGTGCATTGCGGGCGCGCGAGTTATAGTTAGCTGAACTAAATATAATGGTGGAATTTCAATGGTTTTGTATGAGAGAAATGTCCAGCTAATTATAACATGGGTGAAACCTATGTTTTTTTCAGTGAATTTCTAAGGCTTTTTAAATGCTAATTCCTAACTATAACGTGTGTGAAACCTATGGTTTTTTCAGTGAATTTCAAGGGTTTTGTAAATGATAATTTTGAAATATACTAATTATTATATTTCTGTCTTTTTATAATAATTTCTGAAATTTTTATTATAAATACGTATATTTATTTTATTTTTAAAGTTACATTTCATATTTTTTATCTAAAATAATAATAAAAGTAAATTCAAAAAGAATGCAGTGCTAGTGAAACTGCCTCAGTGAATTTGTGTTTGTTAGAGGCAGATTTACAATACCCTTGTGCCTCTTTTACACCACCGTTGCATCACTTTGCTGATGAAGAAGTAGTGCACAAGATGCACCACGATATGTGCTATTTAGAATGTGACGTATCTGGGAGGTACGTCACATTGTAAATCCCTGTACCAGAAGGACACATTCCTACATGGTGGGGCGTTCCTGCGCAGAAACACCTCCTAAAAGTGGCTGACTACAATCTACAAGATTTCACTTTGTCACTTTTGGGCTCATGCTGTGTCAAAACCCTGCATTACCTTGAAGCAGGTGTAAGGATTGACACAGCAGTCTGAGTATGGAGCCACCAGACCATTGCTGGAGATACATTGCACTTCCAACATAACTCAAACAATGCACCACCTTTACAGCATAGATATATTACATATATGTGGCATTTTTATCCCATGGTACACTGCATTGTAAATACGGCGCTTCCATGGTGATGGTGTCACGGAGCACAATAACTGACATATTCCTAGGGATATGTCAGTTATTGTATATGTGCCCATTAGTGTTTTAATGTAGTGATAGGATTACTACATACCAATGAATGAGTCACTACAAAACTAAAACAACAGTGACAGAGTCTTTGCTGGAAGTGTAACGAAACAAACTAGTAAACTGAACGTATAAAACACAAATTTGCAAGGACATAGAAGACTGCATACATCGTCTATAAGGATTTTGAAACAGTCTATGCCCTTAGGCCTATTTTAATGCATGAGTACTTAGATAGTGAGTGGATGATTACAAGACTGCAAGGAAAGAACATGATTAAATTTATGACAGCCTCAGTTGTACCATAGCATACAGATAAACACATACTGCTGAATGACTCACTACAATATTGAAACAGTAGTGTGAGAATGTTTGCTGGAAATATTAGGATACACATTGAGGAATTAAACGTATAAAACATAAGTTTGCTGGTGCATAGAACAGTCCAATCCATTTAATGTCTACATTTGGTAAACCTAGGTCCTTGTGAATTCTTTTCTTTTGTGCGTACCTTTGACTCCAGAAAATATAGCTGTGTCACACAATCCACACTGTAAGCATTTTGAAGAGAGATCTGGATGCACTCTGAAGGTCTCTGTAAATGAAGTGGTAGTTTGAAAAGTAAGATTTTTATAAAATGGTGGACAACATGCAGTTTTCAAAAAAAAAAAAAAATGATTGGTTGTTTGACAACACTTTACAGAAAACTAGGTTCCATCTTTCTGTTTTTTAAAAGCCTTATTTTTATTGGTTAAGAAAAAGTGATAGAAAAGAACGTTACATAAGATAAGCTGGTATATTCTCTAGTCAAGCATACTTGCTGTTTCAATTTGCAACAATGTATGATGAACTTTTCACCTGTGTGCTGAATTAGGTGTTCCCTGGAGTGTTTCCATGGTAACAGGCAGATTGTGGAATGGGGGAAGGGTTGAAAGTTCTATTAGTTGGAAAGGTTTGGAATGTTAAACCAATAGAAATGTGTGTTTTCTTTAGAATTAATGTGTACAGGATTTTAATAGGTTATTTATATGTATGTATGTGTAAAATGAGAGGGAAAATGCTCAATTTGATGGTTGTGCTGCAAACACTGAACTCTAGAGATTTTGTAGAAGAATATCCACTGTGTGAGTGGTATTCCTGTTAATCTAGAATTCAATTTGAAAGGTGAGTTGAAAACTTGTATGGGAGTGCGTGTGTGCAGTGTATATTTGTACATTAACGATTATGGGGTATATTATAAAGACTCGGCGATACAATTATCTCCACTTTATCGGCAGCAAACTGAAGATAAAGTGTTGATAATGTTATCGCCTTTCTTGATAATATGCTCCTATATTCGTCCGTTGTTAAACGTTTTATAGTAGTAAATGTGTTTTGCTATAATGCATGCTGTTATGTTTTTTTCTTTAATATAATTTTGTGCCTCTCTGTACATTAGGGGATTATGGCCCATATTATCAATAAAGGACAATACATTATTGCCGCTTTTATCGACAGAAAACTGCCGGTAAAGCGGTCATAACTCATAATGCTCTCAATAATATATCCTTGTGAATTCCCATAGAAGCTCAGGTTATGGTGTTAACCTGGGCATCTATGGGAATTCACAAGGATAAATTATCGAGACCATTATCGCTGCTTTAGTGGCAGTTTCCTGCCGGTAAAAGCGGCGATAATGTATCGCCCTTTACTGATAATAGGGCACTGAAAGTCATATTATTAAGGACCAGTGTTAAAATTATCGACGTTTTATATGCAGGAAACTGCCGATAAAATGATGAAAATGGGCTTGATAATAGGTTCTTGTAAATTACTATAGAAGCCCAAGTTCCGGTGTTAACCTGGGCTGGTATGGGAATTCTCATAGGTATATTATCAAGCTCGGTATCGTCGCTTTATCGGCACTTTCACGCCAATAAAAACGACAATAATGTATTGCCTTTTGTTGATAATATGTCCCGAAATTTGTTGTATTAATTTAATTGTTTACTTACCTGCAATGATCCAGGGAGCATATTACCAACGGGGGCGATAGGCAATTATCGCCGATTTAGCATCCGTTTTCGGCCGCTAAGCGGCGATAATTCTATCGCCCTATTAGCAACCTGTCACTAACTAATGTTAGTGACAGCTTGTAGGCAATAGCGAGCAGTTTGGGGCCCGATTTGCATGTCAGTGATGTTTATCGCTAATAACATGCAAAGTGGGCGTACCCACCCAGTTACGGACTGAAAGCAGTCGCTAACATCGCTATCGCCTATTAGCAAGGCAGGCGTAGCGTTGGAAATATTTGCACTAAACGCGAATATCTCCAAATACTAACATCTGCCCAGACCAGTTCTTAGCCATGTTATCCAATGGGAGGTGGATAACATGGCTAAGACCATTTTGTCTCTAATGCATGAATATCGCTGTATTCTCAGCGATATTCATGCATTTCGCCGCTATCGCTGGATATTTTATCACAATGGAGAAAATTTTTGCTAATAGCATGTTTTCTCCTCTAACATATCCAGCGATAGGTAGCGATAAAAAAATTGTCGCTAACCCTATTTAGCGATAAATATCGCTACTTGTTGGTAATATGCCCCCAGATTCCGTTGTTTATCAATCCTCACCCTGCCCCTCCTCCGCCCCCCCTGCCTGCCCCATCGCAACTTCCTCCACGGACCGTGGCTGTTTCTTTATTCCGTTATATGGTACTATCTATTTATACTCTCATTTTTTATTAAATTTTCCTTGTTTTATACTCCTTGTTCTTTTGTTGTAACTCCTTTTATGTTTATAGTCCGAGGTTTGTCCTCATACTCCTCCCTCTGTTTTTGTAAGTAATATATTAGAATATATATTTTTTTTGTAATGTTATATATTTTTTTTATTATAGGTTCTGTTTATCGATACTAAAAATACTGCATCATGCCAACAAAGTACCAAAAGAGGAAGCAACAAAAGAAAAGTGTGTATTTGAAGAGAACTCACCAATAAGATTTACATGAAGAGAGATGTCTTAACAACCAGAAAGAAAGTCCTGGTAAGAGCAGGAGCACCATATTGAGAAAAATATTAAACACTAAGAGTAGTGTTCAGAAAAATAAAAATGTCTTTAGTGTATCAGCAACGAAAAAAAAATACTAGTAAAGAAAACAATAATGGAAAATCAAGTGCAGACAAAACTGTGTATAGTACAAGGAGGAAAAATCAATTCACAGAAATTAGGATTTTTTTATAATAGATTAGTATCAAATTTAATGAAAAAATGTATGGTATATAAGAAAAAAACTGTATTTTATAAGAAGAAGAAAGCTATGGAAAATGTTGTTGAGGAAGCTTTGGAATTGAAAAGAAAATTATTCATTTTAGTAATCAATAGAATTAGATCACTAGATCATATCCAATCCATTTAATGAAGGGAAAAAGTAGGTGGAGAAGACTAATTTACAGAAATATTTTTTGTAGTTTTTTTGGGTGAATGGAAACATACTTCAACTTCTGAGCCTTTTTTTAATGAAGAAAGTTATCTGCAGAGTAATGATTTGTTGCATGCAGTTGACACTACTGGTCGTGCTTATGAGGTTAGAAATGGTTGTCCTAACGAGAAAGAGAAAATTGTTCCTAGAAATGCAGAAGAGGTGTTAGCTGGTGAAGTTTTAGGGAGACGTCCTAAAGCTCCAGTGTACACTTGGAATTGTAGTAGTATTTGCAGTGTGCGACAAGAATCTATAGATTTTTGACGCAATTTCTTACGTAATTATACCAAGAAAAGTGTTAAACAAAAGATTCGGGGGCATATTTACAAGCCACTTGCGCCATTTTTCATCACTTTTCCCATGTTAAAAAGGACGCAAAAGTGGCGCAATGGCCTTGTAAATCTGCCCCTAAGATGTTACAAGGACTAGACCCTTGCAGAGTGAGGGAAAATACTGGTTTGCAAGGTCATTCTCTGCCTTGTCTTTCTAAAAAAGTATGTCGAAGGGTTTTCCACCATTTTAGGACGTTAGCAGTTCATCATACTCAGATGAGGAAATTAGTCAAAACATTGCATTACGCAAAAAGTCCAGCACTAATGTTGAAAAAGTTGAACAGTGCTCTTTTGTGTGGATCTGTATCAGATGTAACACATGTTTGTGATGAAATTGAGATTAGTTACTTTGGTCCTCAGGAAGACAGTGGCGAAAGTGAGAGATTAATAGAAGAAAATGTGGAAGAGAATGTAGGACAGTGCAGTGTTGAAAATTTTGAGCTAGAAAGTATACAGTTCAAGGTGATTTCAGGTGAAAGGCCAAATTATTCTTGTATCTATTGTCGACGAATTCATTATAAAAATCAGACCAGGACTGTTGATCTGTATTTTAAAAGTGAAAAGGTAAATAATAATGAGAGGAAGGATTTTGCAACTTATTTGTTGGTAGAGAATTGTTTTGATTTGGGTTCTGATCAGCGTATTTGTAAATATTGTTATAACAAATTAGATGAGATCAAAATGCCTGCTAGAGCTGTGCATAATAATCTTGAATTGGTAAATATTCCTTCAAAACTGATGGATTTAAATACCTATGAGTCTATTCTTATTCAATGTGTGCATCCATTTCAGGCTATTGTTCGTATGGAGCCTAAGACAGAAAAATTGCCTCCTTCTGATTTACAGAGAGGATTAAGGGGAAGAGTTGTATATTTGCCTCTGGATTTAAAGAAAAATATTGAAACTATTAGTGTAGAAAATGTAGAGGATGAACCTTTAGTTATTCTTGTTAATGGCGTTCCTACTAAGAGTAAGAAAATCTGGCAAGAATTAGTGAATGTTTTGAAAGTGAAAAAGGCAACGTTGTATCTGGTAAAAAATAATCAATATTACAAAAATGTGTATGTGGGTGAAGAAGAAATAACTGTACAAGAAAATAGTGACTTGCCATCTGGACAAATTGAAAAAGTGGATGTGTCCAGAACTGAGGAAATCTACGAACATTACAGTGTTCATCCATTGCATTCCAAAGAAATGATGGGGAATGCTATAGAGTTATTTCAAATGAAAGAAGCAAAAGGAAGTCCCATTAGTGTATGGGAAAAGAGCTTAGAAGCTAGTTGTTTCCCTCAGTTGTTTGCTACAGGAAAAGGAGAACGATATGATGAATGACCTGTGCAGATTACTGCATCTGAATACCGGACATCAAGATTATATGCAGAAGATGCAAGATTTCGACAAGCGTATTCCATATTTGTTTCATCTTTTATTTGAGGGTGATTTGTCTGGACTTTCTTATGCAGTAAACCATATATTGAAAAGAGGTGTACATCTGCAAAATGTTTTGGCAAAGAAATTTATGGATAAAGTACAACAGAAAGATAATGTTTTGGAAACTCAGCTGATTAATCTGATGTCATGTCAGCGTGGTACTAATGAGTACTGGTACCGTTGTCAAAGAGAACTTAAATGTATGCTAAGGAACTAAGGAACTCCTACATGGTTCCTTACTCTAAGCTGTGCTGAATATGCTTTGGATGATTTACTTCAATTTCTATGAGAGGCAAATCCAAATATACCAAAATATCGAATACAAGACATCTGGAGAATTGTGCTCTTTGGATCCTGTTAATGTATGCAGGTATTTCAATCATAGATTCCAAGCGATGATGTCTTTTATCACCAATAAAAAAAATCCTCCTCTTGTAGAGGTTCTGGATTTCTTTTGGAGAAAGGAGTATCAAGCAAGAGGTGCTCCTCACATACATATGCTATTATGGATCAAAGATGCTCCCAAATTTGGAACAGACTCAGATGATACTGTGTTGTCTTTTATTGAAGAATACGCTACATGTGATATACCCAAAAGTACACAAGATAACAACTTAAGACAACAAGTCTTACGATTCCAAAGCCATCATTGTGGGAAATACTGTTGTCGAAAGTACAAATCTAAGGACAAATTCTACAGCAAATGCCGTTTTGCATTTCCTCGACCTGTAATATCGAAAGGAAGAGTGAACAGTTTTATATCATCTTTGTGACATAATATCACAAGAAAGTCTCCAAAAAATACCTACAACTTAAGAAGAAATGAAGAGTCAAAATACATAAATGACTATAACTCAGTCATTTTGTCTATGTGGAATGCTAATTTAGTATGAGTGAATTTTGCGAATCAGCGGTCCGTGAAATCACGCGAAATCGCTGATTTTTTTGCGATTTGCACCATACTTAACTGGAGTATTTTCTACTGGCTAATCAGTAAGTGCTACCTCGTTGGGTAAATGTATAGTGCTTTTCCTACACTACAGCTGCGAAGAGTTGCCTCCAGTGACCATGTGTGTGTAACTTTGCCATCGCACCGAAGGGCGCCAGGGTCCCTCGAGTGAGATGTCCATCATAGTGTGTAAAGGGTGGGAAAACGGTGCACACTGTTAGTGTGCGGGGGTGCTTCCTTGCGAGTTCATATGCCTCTTATGTGTATAAAAAGTCAAGCACATCAGAGCCGCATATGAGGAGAAAGAAGCTACTGGTTACAGGAACTGCACTGAGATTGCACTCATGAAAGTCAAGGATGCAAAGGCCTCCATCAAGCATCATAGCTAATTTTTGACGGTAGATATGGGGAGAAAGCACACCTGCCCAGCCTCGACAAAATGCACATTTGTTTTGGGCTGATTACTTTGCCATCGCGCCAAAGGGCGCCGGGGTCCCTCGAGTGACCTGTCCATCATAGTGGGTAAAGGGCGGGAAAACGGTGCACACCGCTAGTGTGTGGGGGGTAAACAGGGGGGGCTTCTTTGCGAGTTCACATGCCTCTTGTGTGTATAAAAGATCAGGCACTGATCAGAGCAGCAGATGGGGAGAAAGAAGCTCCTGCTCACAGGAACTTCACGGGGATTGCACCCATGAAAGTCAAGGAAGCAAAGGCCTCCATCAATCATCCTAACTAAATTTTGACTGTAGATATGGGGAGAAAGCACACCTGCCCAGCCTTGACAAAGCACACTTTTTTTGGGGCTGATTAAGGAGTTACTGAATTTGACCTTCAACTCGGGCACCTACTTTATCTATATCTGTAAGTGCTTCCTGTTCAAGTTGAATTTTTGTGACAGGAGCCTCGTTGTCTACTTGTAACTATTCTCTGACCCTGCTTCGAGAGTCAGAGCAGGGTCCGAGAATAGTTGCAAGTAGGCAACGAGGCGCCGCTCAGGAAGCACTTACAGGAGTACAGCAGGTGCCCAAGTTGAAGTTAATTTCTTTGTAACTATTTTGTAAATGGGTACAAAGAAATTAGCTTCAACTTGGGCACCTGCTGTAACCCTGTAAGTGCTTCCTGAACAAAATTCATCCCGCTCGTGGATTCGCGGATTTTGCCGCGATTTGGCAAGATTTGCAGATCGCAAAACTGCAGAAAATCCGCAAATTCCGCGAGCGGAACAAATTTTTGGCCCATACTTAATGCTAATATGGATATTCAATATGTTGCAGACAATTCCATTGCTGTTGCTCGATATGTGACATTGTACATAACAAAGTCAGAAAAGACGGAATTGAAGGGAATGTGGGAAGAGATTTCCCATGAGAAGAGTCTAAGTAAGAAATTATACAGTTACAGTTTGAAGAAGTTATCTCATCGAGAAATTGGAGCGCATGAATGCTTGGATCGCTTATCATCTGCAAGTCTGTACTGTAAATCTAGAAGAATCATTTGGGTAAGTCTAGGTCTTGCTGCAACACGAAACCGAGTTTTTAAATCTGTACAAGAAATTGAATATTTAGCTGAAAAAGAGCCAGAAAGTACTGATATTGTGAAAACAAATATGTTGGATACATATTATCCAAATAGAAGTCATCATCTTGAGAACATTTGTCTCTATAAAGTGCGGCAAAACTATATTTTTAAACGGAATATTACGGAAAACATTCATAATGGTATATATGCCGTTATTGGTACTGAAGGATGTCTGGTGAAACAAACAAAAGGACATTTGATTATTTACTGTAAACTGAGTTGAGAAACACCTGACAAAAGTGAATTTTACTATTTAGCTCTTTTGCAACTTTTCAAACCATGGCGTTCAGAATTGCAATTACTTGGAGATTTTGAGAGCTATGAAGATTCCTTCCATGCAACTAAAGATACTATAGAATGTCCTGTTTTTGCTAATTATGTCAAAATGTTGAATGACGAAATTGAGCAAGAAGCTACAATGCAGCTGAGATTGCTAGAGACAGTTCTCAAGACAGTCAAACTTCTGCTCCATTGAGTCAGAACCCCTTAGGAGAACCAATTGTTCTAAATGAAGCAGCAACTGCTATAGAAGAGGTGGAAACAATAATGTATCAAGGTCAAGAAGATCTAACAAACTTAGGAAACTTGGAAGAACAACTAAATCTTGAGCAGAAAGAAATATATGAGCAAGTGAGAGAAACAGATTGACCATGGATTTCTTCATGAGAAGAAAGAGTGCTCTTACTCATCATTTGAACATATCCGTATGTATGTGAGTGGACAAGCTGTAACAGGAAAAAGTATTTTAATTAAAGTAATCAAGTTTTCTACATAAAAGAACTGAGTCGCATTTGCCTTGTATTGTCACTGCTCCAACTGGATTAGCAGCTCACAATATTAAAGGAATTACTTTACATCGTTTATTAATGCTACCAGTAGAGCATGACAACAAATTACAATACCACAAGCTATCTGGAGAAGCTTCTTGTGAAGTTTCAAGAGTGTTGAGGAAAATGAAGCTTCTCATTATTGATGAGGTAGGCATGGTCTCAAACTTAATACTTACCTTTGTGCATTTAAGAATGCAGCAAATTCTTAAAACAGAGTATGACGTATTATTCAGAGAAAAACACGTCATAGTTTTTGGAGATCTTCTACAACTTATTCCTGTAAAAGGACAGCCAGTGTTTAAAATACTGGTACATGAAGATACTAGAAAGTCTTTGGGGAGTAATGGCAATGTAAACATTTGGTCATATTTTCAGTATAAGGAACACACTGCAAATATGTGACAAGCAAATGATGTTGAATATGGAACAATTCTTCAAGATATAAGAATTGGAAAATTAACCGAACATGGCAAACAAGCTTTATAGACACAATTACTATCCAATTTGTTTCCAAATGCAAATATTGTCCTAAAGAAAATATACATGAGAATTGCAGAAAACAAATCTGTAATCTGCTTAATGCCAACACTGCGTGAATGTTCTATATTCAATGAATAAAGTTGGAAAATAAAGAAATTATAAAATTGGAAGCAATTGATAAAATAGAACACGAAGGAATCAGTATTTTTTTAAGTGAAAAATTTGATGAAATTGCTTAAGTACAACTAGTTAGTCATTGTGCAGCTCGTTTTCTGCTTGTAAAAGATTTGTATGTCTGCAGAAAACAGTTTCCTGTTTTTTTGGCATATGCGGTGACCATTCATAAATCTCAAGGTTTAGTAAATATTGGAAGTACCGTGTTTAAAGACAGTATGGCATATGTTGCTTTGTCTTGAGTCAGAACTTTATCTGGATTGTACTTGATTGATTTTGAAGAGACAAAGGTTTCTGCAGATGCAAACTGTGTGAAAGAGTATAATAGGTTAAGAAAAGAATATGCACCCATATTAGGTCAATATCCAGTCATTGAAAAGCGTGTGGTAGGTAGAAAAAGAAGATTTGAGAATATCTGTAGTGAAACTGTGCAGAAAGAAAAAAAACAAGATGAAGTTGCGCTTCCAAGCAAAAAGCAAAAGGACAGTGTTGAAGAGAATGTTGGTTATCGGTTTGAAAATAGTTCTGGTGTCAACTGCTATGCTAATGTAGTGGTTAAGGTTGTTTTTTTCTTGAAAGTTTCCAACAGCATATTGTAGAAAATCGGAACAAAAGATTCTGTTCATTGTTTATTTCTGTTTATGACAAATGTAGTAGTGATAAAAGTAAAATACAAAATGTTTCTGATATTCAAAACGTTTTGGACATATGTTCTGGTTCTAGTCAATTTACGCAGAATATTCAGCAAAATTGTCAGGAATCTTTAATGTTTATGCTTGGTGTACTGGAAGATGAAGGTATAGATATTGAAAACATTTTTGGCCGTTCTTATAAATGGCGACATGACTGTCAAAATTGTTTGTTTACATGTAGCACTGACATAGACACTGAGAGATTCATATATTTGACTTTACCTGACTGTCAATCAGTGTCTTTTAACAATCTAATTAGAGGAGCAAGTCAAAACATGCAGTGCAGCCAATGTAAATCAGAGAAGTCATCAACATTACTTATACAAAGATATGGACAGTATGTTATTTTAATGCTGCAACGTTGTAGAACTGATGGAACAAAATTGAAAACTTTAATTAAAAAGTTTATAGCTGGTCAATGTTCAATATCAGGAAGAACTTTTTTAGCTATTGCTATTATTTTTTATGATGGACCTTCTACCACATCTGGATATTACATTGTTTATTTAAAATGTCTGAAAGATTGGATACAGTGTAATGATACTCAATTAGTTTTTAAGCAACATTTGCCCAAAGAGTTACCAAATTCTTACCTAATATTTTTAAAGTCAAAATTTTAAGATCACAATTTGCCCTTTAGGAATAGTGCTGTTAAGGTAGATTAGTCTGGTGTTGTAGAGCATTTTGTAAGTGAGGCTGAGGAGCTTGAAGGTGATCCTTTTGTTGATATTGAGTCAGTGTAGGTGTATCAGGTGGTGGGTGATGTGGGTGCAGCCAGGGACATTGTTGATCACTCAGGTGGAGGTCTTTTGGATTTGTTGTAGTTGTTGTAGGTTTTTGGCTACAATTCATGTGTAGAGTGTTTTACCACAGTGTAGTCTCCTGCTGATGAGGGCCTGTGTCACTCTTCTTCTTCTTTTTGTTAGGATCCACTTGTAAATGTTGCAGAGCATGTGGACGGTGTTATAGCAGTTCGAGGAGACGGTGTAGACTTGGTTACACATGGAGAGGGAGGATTTGAGGTTGAATCTTATGTTGTGGACATGGTTGGTAGGTGTTGCTACTGTTCACAGTGTAGTCAGGTGCCAGGAGTTGTCTGAGGATGGTGGGGTGAGTCCGAGGATGAGTACCTTCATCTTGTGCCAGTTTGTGTTTACAGTGCTGTTCTTTATGTAGTTGGTGACGTCCTACATTCTGTCGCGGAGGTTGCTTTTGGTGGTATGTGGCTTCTTGCTGAGGAAGAGGATGAGCTAGGTGTTCGTTGTGTAGGAGATGTTGTTGAAGTTGTGATGGTGGGTTACTTGTGTTAGGGTGACCATGTAGATGTTGAACAGCGTTGGACTGATGGATGGGTCCCAGGGGACCCATAGATGATGGCGGTGGTTTTGGATCAGAAGGCTGGGAGGCGGACGTTCAGGATTACTATCGAACAACTTCCAAACAAAGCACTTGATGCATACTATTTGGCCATAAGGAAAAGTGTGTGAAACCATTAAGGACTTTTTGCTGTGTATTTTGTCACTATGTATTTGTAAGTAACATTATTTACAGTGTAAGAAAATTAATCATAATGTATTGTTATTTTATGATTGTTTGATATATGTTATATTTACGTAAGAAATTGCTCTTAGAAAAAAACATTTAAGATATGTTTTATTTCTATTTTGTATATAGTTATTGAGAATGTTGACCGGGTTTTTTAAGATAATCTTCTTGAGTGTCTTTTTTTTGCCCGCTGTTATATAATGAGTACTATTGAACCCACTGTTTGTAGTGAAATTCAATATATTCTGAGAACAGCAAAAAAGGCAAATGGAATGTTTTACAATTTTTTTGTGTTTTAAAATATATATTGTAACTGTGTTTTTTTGTATCTTCCACAGGTGATTATTTCATAATATAACATTGTTTTATTATTTATTATGCTTAAGGTAAGTACAAGTAACTGACTCAGCCGCAGCCCGTGGAGGGAGTTGTGGTGATGGAGGCAGGTGGGGCGGGGGAGGGGCAAGGTGAGGGATATAAACAGCAGAATCTCGATGATTGCAGGTAAGTAAACAATTAAATTAATAAAATGAATTTCATACCACACCCTGCATTGCAAAATGCGACGCAGGGCCTGGAACGAAGTGGCATATTATAAACAAAAGGCGATACATTATCGCCGCTTTTATAGGCAGGAAAAATTCAGATAAAGCGATGATAATGGGCTTGATAATAGGGCCTTGGTAATTCCCATAGCAGCCCAGGTTCTGGTGTTAACTTGGGCTGTTATGGAAATTCACAAGGGCCTATTATCAAGCCCTTTATTGCCGCTTTATCAGCAGTTTTCTTGCCGATAAAAGCGGCAATAATCTTAAAAATGTCTTTGTGTTGACGAACATGCGTTGTATTGTCTGAGACTTACGTCCTTCAAATTAGTTTTTAGGTATACGTGTGACCAAGTCTGATAACATCAGAGTTTAAGGACGAACACCGTGGTGTCTGTGCCTCGAAATCTCTTTGATCACAAAGAATATAGGAGGACGATAAAATGAAAGTAATAGATATAATAAAAACAACGGTGAGCAACTACTAAAATGGTGGTGGACGGAGTACCTCATCAACGTTTGGCGCCTCAACACTACGTTCCAAATAAATGTAGATAAAATACGATTATTAATATATTACAAAAGTACACCAGCGATGACACACACGACCCGGAAAAGAAAGCGGCACATTTATTACCTAAAATAAAGAAATGTTTGTTTCTTGAACTTGAAAAAAAAGAAAAAACTTTGGCTTTGAAACGAGGCTGCGCATGCATAGAGAGTACAACTGCTACACACAAAAAAGGAAAGTTTTACATACTATCATAAAAATGAAGGAGCATATTATCAACAAAAGGCAGTACATTATCGCCCGCTTTTATCGTCAGGAAACTGCCGGTAAAGCGGCGATAATAAGTTGATAATACAGCTTTGTTATTTCCCATAGAATCCCATGTTAACCCCAGAACATAGCCTTCTATGGGAATTTACAAGGAAGTATTATCAAGCCCACCCTCCCAACATTAATAAAAAACTCAAGACAATACAAGTACCCGGAGCTGGAAGGTCATTTTACATATTTCTGCCCCAGAAAGGTGGCATTCCCCGCGACGTGTACGGGGAAAGAGAGAGAGAGCATAAAACATTTTTTTTTTTTAAAAAGACCCGAGAGGTGCCACTCCCCGAGACTGCGGGGAGTAGGACCGTAACCCCCCTCGCATACTTCAAAATAAAACCACAGCAGTGCCGTTCCCCAGTGCTCGGGGCACCTTACAAGCCCCCATTATGCAAATAAATTGCCCCAGTAATTTGCCCCCTGGGACCTAATGAATAAAACAGGCTTGTAGTTTTTTTTCACCTTCTCCACCGCATACACGTACTGCACGACTACCCCGCCATTTTTTATTTAAAAAAAAATAAAAATTGAGCCAAAAGATCCATGTACCAACCCCTGACCAAGACTAAAGGGTCAAAATGTTTTTACCCTGCCCCCTTTCCTTATTTCTCAACTTTGTTTTACTATTTTCTTGTGACTCTCCTCTTCCTGACAAACAAGGTGGCTGCCAACACTTTCTGGTTTGGAGTATTGACAGCCAATCACCATACAGCTCCTGCTCGTAATTGTACGTATTTCCATACGAGTACGCCGCGATTTATCTTTTAAAAAAAAAAAAGAGCCTAAACATCCAGGTACGACCCCCTGAGCAAACCTAGAGGGTCAGAATGTTTCTAGCTTACCCCCTTCCCTTATTTCTCAAATTTGTTTTACTGTTTTCTTGTGACTCAGTTCTAGCGAGAAACAAGATGGCCGCCAACACTTCCTGGTTTCGATTGTTGACAGACAGTTCACAGCCAATCAGCATGCAGGTCGCACTCGTAATTGAACGGATTTCTGTACGTGTGCTGAACTCCGTCTCTAGATATCGCTATGATTTTACATGCAATTTTCTCAGAAACTACTGAACGGATTTTACACCATTTAACAAAAAGCACAATCTCCGCACCGAACTCTACCTCTCTGCCAAATTTCATTTAATTCCGTTCTGCCGTTCGGGCTGTAGCCCTGGCTAAAGGTCCCTATAGAAAATTGCATGGGGAAAACACATTTTGGGATCCCCTTTTTTCTCGCCCCCACTTGACGAATCACCCCTAAACTTTCAGGGAAGGAGCGGAACCGAGCAGGAGAAATTCACGAAGATTCGTCCACCAACGCCAAGGTTATTCTAAATAGAATGTTGTGGACTTCCTATGGAAACTAGGTCCTAACTATAACTACCTACTGGCGCCCGCCACTAGGTAATATATATATTCACTGAAAAAACCATAGGTTATAGGGGTGTTATAGTTAGCTGGACATTTCACTCATACAAAACCATTGAAAATCCTTTGTTATAGTTAGTCTTGCTAAATATAACTTGCGTGCCAGCAATCGACTGCTGATGATGTCACATATTATATCATTCATGACATACTGGAGATAGCTATTGGGCTATTTGGCCCTCAGGGACCCTCAGTATTAAAAGAGAATTAATTCCTCAACTTAAAACCCCCAATGGGGTACAGTGGTGAAAGAAGGGGACGTGGCCTGAGGTGACATGTCTGCAAACACGCCCTGTGGCGCGTTTTAAGTTAGAGAATTAATTCCTCCCTAATCCTGTAGGTCCCTGTGGGCCAACTAGCCCACAAGGTACCTCCAGCTGTTCAGAGATGTGGCAATCAACTATGTATGAGGTAAGGAACTCACACATCAACAATAATGTATTTATTTTAATACTCGAATAAATTTAAAAAACGAATAGCACCTTTTAAAAAAATAAGGGTAATAAGGTTTTGGATGGGCAAGTGTATTGAAATTGTGGACAGAAACTGTACACAGTAACCAATAAATATACTTGTTTTAAAAAATAAATACAAAGATATTTATTTTAATACTCATATAATAAAAGAGAGAAAGAAATAAAAGAAAGAGCGAATACGTATGAGGATATAAAACAAAACTAAAACTGTTTAACAAGATTAATTTTTACAAAAGCACGTGCGCAAGTTAAACAGTTGAAATGTGAGCACGTGTCAACTGAAAAACGTGTCAAAAAATGGGAGGAGCACTAAATTGGTTCCATAGTGACTTCAATAACCAAAACGTATATAAACCACACCGGTAGGATGATTACTTTTGTTTCTGTGATTTAATTAGGAGTGACCAAACTGCGAGCAAGATAAAGTTTACGATCGTCGGATTAATCTTCAGTTTATCGTCCATTTCCTCTGAGGGAACATAAAGTTAATGTATATATTGTAAACATTATGCTCCCTCCAGAGGAGTTGGATGTATGTCGACGGAAGGAGGAAATTTTTTTAAAGAGAGGGAAATTAATAGTATAAGTTTATGCTTTCAATATTTTTCTAATGCAAGTATAGTAATATAATTTCTAAACGTAGTGAGTAAAAGTAAAATTGTACTTTAGAAACAAGATGACATAAGAACTGTTCATGTATTATCGTCACCGAATTGAAAATACTACAAAGAATCAGAAAGAAGAAGGTTTAAAATATGTACAAATCAAAAAAGTGATCAAGTAATTCTCTTTTTCTTCTAGAGTGAAAATGGGTTCATCCGTATGTATATTGTGTAGTATTGTGAACTATTTTCACTCATGAAGAACTGGAGGTTTATCGTTGCAAGCAGTAAACATGTCAAACAATATTAATGTCAATGTTCTCATAAAGAGTAATTGAAAAGAAATGTACAAAAAACAAAGATGAATTAGTGAGGGAGTGTTTGGAAAGGGGCGACCACTTGGTCCCCCCGAACGTATGGCAGAGTGCCTCGATCCCCCCGGGAAGCCATTTTGGGCGGGAGGCGCGTCTCGGCTGGTATGCCCGAAGCGGCGTAGCCGGGGCGCGCTTGTTCCCGCCCTAGAGTGGGCTGGCCTAGACACTGACGCGGCTGGCCACGCCCTCGGGGCAGGCAGGGGCGGGTTTACGCCCGCTCTGAAGACGGATAAAAAGGGACGCAAGACCAGAAGACATCCTCTTGTTCCTGTGCTCTGAAGCTGCACCTCCTCGCTGCACGTGAGCTCGAGACGGAACGAAGAGCCAATTTTGAGCGTTATAATCTTTTCTTTTGTCTTACAGATACTCCGTCGGAGAAATGCCCAAGAAAGGCGGGAAGAGAATGACGACTGAACAGATGGTTCGGGTCCTCATGAAAGAGATGACTGAGCTGAAGAAGCGGGTGGCGGAGAGAGACGGGGAGGGGGGGCCGGAACGTCCGTCGGCTGGAGCAGCTCCAGGAGGAAGAGCCAAGAGGCCGAGGAGGGGACCAGCTGGGGGAGACGTCCCGGTTCCCTGTACCCCGCTCGAAGCGCCAACCCCAGTACCGGCGGAGGGGAATCCGATTCCTGTGGTGGTCACCCCGGTGTCCAATGAGGATATGCCGCCCGAGCTGGCGGCGCAACTTGCAGCGTGGTTGGGCGACAGTAGTGAGGGCGCCACGGCTGCCGAGGCCCAGGCGCTGATGAAGCAATTGCGCGAGAAACGGGATGCAGCCAAGGTGTCCGCGCCGGCTGCAGTAGTTGACAAGCCACGAGGGACGATTGCGACCGCGGATGCAGCATCCGGTGCAGGTAAGCGGCCATTGCCGATTGCGAGGGATGAGTCAGCACCCTCTCGTAGAGAACGGTTGGGTCAACATGTGCCTTTGGCAATTAAGGAGAAGATTTGGGCGGGGGAATATGTGAACATCTTCTCGTTGCTTGTTGATCATTATGAGGTGGAGCATGTTAAGGGTCAGAAAGATCTTATGCATCCGAGTGTTTGGCGCGCAAAAATGGCCGCCTTTAAAGTGAATGAGAATATTGGCAATTGGGGCAATGCATGGGGAATTTTTACGTCGATCTTGGGGGAACGTAGGCCCGAGTTGCTTTCCGAATTGCCGACATATCAGTCACGAATCATGGGGTACTCGACATCATACCAGGGTAACCATTGGTTCTGCTACGATAACCTTTTTAGAAAGGCTAAAGAGCATAATAAAAGCTTAACATGGGATTGTTATGATTCTTTCACATGGGACAAAATGAAGGAGACAGGTATGTTGAAAATGCCATTGGTCGGAAGTAATGTTGGCGAATCCTCCCGCCATTATGGGGGGACGCCCTTTCGTTCAGGTGCGAGTACCGACGATTACTCGAAATCTGCCGGCAATACAGGAAAAAGGGGGTTCTGCTTCAATTTCAACAGAGGTAAATGTACCAGGCCCCAGGGATCGTGTAAATTTAAACATGAATGTAGTGGGTGCGGGTCGTCCCATCCTGAGTCCACGTGCAGAGCCAAAACGGGTGATAATGGGGGGAGAGGAGGCGCCAAACAGGTCTAACGTAGTCCGAGGGGCGCCTTTACCTACCCCGATTGATACCTTGGCGATGATTCCCTGGCTCAGTGAATACCCGGATCGTACTTCTGCTGGGGTGCTGCGGAACGGATTTTCGTATGGTTTCCGCATCCCGGTAGGGGACTTTCAGGGTGTGGAGAAGTGTAAAAATCAACTTTCCGTCCTGCAGCATACGACCGTGGTTCATGATAAGATCCGGAAAGAGGTTACCCGAGGTCGGGTCGCCGGCCCGTTTAGTGTACCCCCGGTACAGAATTTTGTTTGTTCTCCTTTAGGGGTGGTCCCCAAGAAGGACCCGGGTGAGTTCCGACTGATTCATAATTTGTCAGCCCCACGTGGTCTTTCTGTAAACGATGCAATAGATCCTGAAGTGTGTTCGGTGCGGTACGCATCCTTCGATGAGGCCGTAGCCATTTTGAATCGCCTGGGGCCCGGGGCGCTGATGGCGAAGTCGGATATCGAGTCAGCGTTCCGGTTGCTCCCGGTACACCCAGACGACCAGCGTCTCCTGGGTTTCATGTTTCAGGGTTATTATTACATGGATAGGTGTATGCCGATGGGGTGCTCTATATCTTGTGCCTATTTCGAGAAATTCAGTAGTTTTCTACAATGGGTCTTCACAAAGGAGACGGGTTTCCGACATGTAATGCATTACCTGGATGATTTTCTGTTCCTTGGGGCAGCCGGGGATCCCGAATGTGGCCGGGCCTTGGCCGAGTTTTGTGTATTAATGAAGCAGTTTGGTGTGCCATTGGCACCAGGTAAGACGGTGGGTCCTGCGACTTGCCTCGAGTTCCTGGGGATCGAGCTAGACTCCAGAGAGGGTTGTTTTCGTTTGCCAACTGACAAAGTGTGGAAGTTCAGGGCAGCTCTGCAAGTGTGTCTAAATGGATCTAAAGTTACGCTGCATCAATTACAGCAGTTGGTGGGACAGTTGAATTTTGCCCTAAGAGTTATACCGATGGCCCGCCCCTTTTCCCGTTCAATTGCCCAAGCTATGGTCGGCCTAAAGGAGGGCCATCATCGCACGAGACTATCGGCTGAGGTCCGCCAGGACGTGCGTATTTGGTTAGCATTTCTGGCGGACTTTAATGGTCGGGTCATCTGGAACAAACCAGCCGTGTCCTCTGAAGAGCTGGGGCTCTGGACAGATTCAGCAGGTAGCATAGGTTTTGGTGCCATCTTCGGCACAAAATGGTCGGCACAAAGGTGGCCGACATGGTGGCATGACAATGGTCTGACAAGTAATATTGCTTTCCTGGAACTTTTCCCCATTTTTGTGGCCCTGAGAACCTGGCCAGAAGGGTTCAAAGATCACTCTGTGATATTTTGGTCTGACAATATGACCGTGGTCGAGTGCATCAATAGTCAGGCGGCACGATGTAAACTGATTTTAAGACTGCTTAAAGAAATTGTTTTACTGTGTATGCAACTGAATGTGCTATTCAGAGCAAAACATGTCCCAGGGGTAAGGAATCAGGCGGCTGATGCACTGTCTCGTTTTCATATGCAGGCTTTCTCGGGTTTCCTTCCCTCAGCGGACCCAGAGCCGGCACCCTTTCCCGAAGCTCTCTGGTCTCTCGGTGCCCCGAACTTCGTCACCTCGTGGGAGAGAGTCTAGCACCAAGGACGAGGAAGGCATATGAAGGGGCGTTTCGGTCCTATTTAGCCTTTTTGGGGACTGATAGAGAGAGGCTTTGGGGCCACGAGGAATGGGTAGTGAATTTTCTGATGTCCTTACGTAAGGCTGGGAAATCGGTGGCTTCGGCCCAGAGGCATCGTGCTGCTATTTCCTTTGTTGCCAGGGCTCATAGTATCCAGGACCCGACAGCGTCTTTCGTTGTCCAAAAAGCGCTGCGTGGGTGGCAACGCCTTGAGGGTCGCAGAGTAGATGAGAGGCGCCCGATAGGTTTGGATAGGTTGGCCCAGTTGTTGGCTACACTCCCTGCCACATGTTCATCTCAGTTTGAGGCGGTGTTGTTCCGAGCCGCTTTTACGCTAGCATTTCACGGGGCGATGCGGGTAAGCGAACTGGTGGCAAGGAACAAACAGGATGTGGCGGGGGGTTTGTGCCAGGAACACGTTCAGATCAGAGGAGAGGCAATGACTGTCTCCTTTGTCAGGTCCAAGACCGATCAAGACGGGATGGGTGACTGCATAATCATACGCAGGATTCCCGGGTCCTCCATGTGTCCGGTAAAGTGTTTAGAAGATTACCTAGCACGAAGGGTGGCATTATGGGGGGGGACCTTGTTGAGACACGCGGACGCCACCCCACTGACAAGATTTCAGTTTCAGCGGGTGCTTGCGATGTCAATTGCCGCTGCGGGCTTGAACCCGGGCGAGTTTGGGACCCATTCCTTTCGGATAGGGGCTGCTACGGAAGCTACAGCCAGGGGTCTTAATGTTGAACAAGTGAAACGAGTGGGGCGTTGGTCCTCCAATTGTTATAAGAGGTATGTACGGTTGCACATGTTGTGAAGCTGTAATGATGTACTCACGCCTCTTGTTTTTGTTTGGTTTTCAGTTGCGCAAGCCTACGAGGCGGGGTGGACTATGCAGTCGACCCAACACCGGGCCAGCGGTCAGACATCACCGGCTGTGAAAAAGGAGGTGTGGGTCGTGGGCCACTCATACGTGAGGCGTGCCGCGGACGTATTCAAAGCAGGTGACATGATTCACGTAGCTGGGGAATACGGGTACAGGGTGTCCTTCTACGGAAGAGGCGGTCTCTGTATTGACCAGTTTCAAGCATTTTTCGAGGGTATGTTAGGGCGGACGAGGTCACCGCCGTCTATAGTCATAGTACACTTGGGGGGCAATGATTTGGTCACCACCGGTAGACGACTTCTCCTGGAGGCAATGCTTTCCACTGTAAGTTGGTTGGCGAGGAGAGTTCCGGGGTGCACAATTGCGTGGTCCCATATGATCCCACGAAAGGCGTGGCGGGGGGCTATTTCTATTCCTGCTTTGAATCAGTCTGTTAGAAAGCTTAATAACAAAGTGAGTAGGTTGTTCCGTTCCAGGACATTGCATTCTATTCCGCATGGCTGTATTAATGATGACAGTATGTATTTGGGGGATGGTGTGCATTTGTCTCGGGTGGGGAATGAGTTACTCATAGGAGACTTCTTAGCATAGTTGAAAACGTTAAAACATGACCTTTAGGTAGGAGCTTTGTGGGGGGTCCGGATAGCCGGTCAACTATCCGGCCTGTGGCGGTAAGGTCATGATCGGTGAGCAGTAATTGGAAGATCCCTATGAGTGGGCGTCACCCAACACGGATGGGAGCGCTCGGGAGAGGTGGCCTTTGGCCCCTCAACGGGGAGGCGGTCCCTTCTAAGGATGGGTCGCCGAAAGAAAAGGAAAGGCGGTCAAGGCCCCTTCCTGTGTAGGAGGGGTTACAGCCCCCTCCTGGGGAATTTCCCGGGGCCAGTGACGTCTGCGACGGCAGATGTGGTAAGTTGTGTGGGTTTGGGGGGAGGTCTACGCTACCTTCTAGATAACTCACACGAGTCCTCGAACGACCTTTAAGTGGCGTCGAGTTTATTGGGGCCCCGTCAAGTCAAGGGAAATTGGTAGTTGCACTTGAGGTACGCCTCAGTGCTGTCGCCCCTCCCAGGTGGGGGGGGGTATTTCTGGTTAGGGATCTTGACACCGGTTACGACCTTGCCGTTGGCCCTTAAACGTTAGGATGTACAATTTCAAAATTTCAAGAAAATGTTTTGTAGGTTGTTAGTTCGGCTAGGAGAACCTCTGTATTAGAGAATCTGTTAAGGTTAGCCAAACATCGCAATGTGGTAATGAAATTGTACATTAATATGAAACTGTTTAATGTTTTAATTTTTGTCTTAATAAATACGGCCGGGGAGGGTCACTCCCTCCCTCTTCCAAAAACTTCAAGAACTGTTTCCGGTTTCCCTCCTTTGGGGATTGTGTTGAGAGGGGGTGGCGGGTATCTCAGCCATATGGAAAGGGGCGACCACTCGGTCCCCCCGAACGTATGGCAGAGTGCCTCGATCCCCCCGGGAAGCCATTTTGGGCGGGAGGCGCGTCTCGGCTGGTATGCCCGAAGCGGCGTAGCCGGGGCGCGCTTGTTCCCGCCCTAGAGTGGGCTGGCCTAGACACTGACGCGGCTGGCCACGCCCTCGGGGCAGGCAGGGGCGGGTTTACGCCCGCTCTGAAGACGGATAAAAAGGGACGCAAGACCAGAAGACATCCTCTTGTTCCTGTGCTCTGAAGCTGCACCTCCTCGCTGCACGTGAGCTCGAGACGGAACGAAGAGCCAATTTTGACCCACCCACCAGCCCCTGAAGACAGCGAGTGGTTTTAAATAAAGATTGATTGATAATGCTGATTTTCGTTTACAGGTTGCGGTATTATCGTGAAGATTTTGAGTATGCAATAAAGAATGATCGTTTTGTGTTATGTTTTGCAAATAAAGTAATTCTGCTTTAGTGTTCATCAGTAGGCATGCTTTGAATAAAGTTGTGGTTGCTACTGTCTGTTATATTTAGTCTTAGTTATTTAGTTATCATTGTCGTATTTATTTTGGTCGGGCGGTAAGGTCATGATCGGTGAGCAGTAATTGGAAGATCCCTATGAGTGGGCGTCACCCAACACGGATGGGAGCGCTCGGGAGAGGTGGCCTTTGGCCCCTCAACGGGGAGGCGGTCCCTTCTAAGGATGGGTCGCCGAAAGAAAAGGAAAGGCGGTCAAGGCCCCTTCCTGTGTAGGAGGGGTTACAGCCCCCTCCTGGGGAATTTCCCGGGGCCAGTGACGTCTGCGACGGCAGATGTGGTAAGTTGTGTGGGTTTGGGGGGAGGTCTACGCTACCTTCTAGATAACTCACACGAGTCCTCGAACGACCTTTAAGTGGCGTCGAGTTTATTGGGGCCCCCGTCAAGTGAAGGGAAATTGGTAGTTGCACTTGAGGTACGCCTCAGTGCTGTCGCCCCTCCCAGGTGGGGGGGGGTATTTCTGGTTAGGGATCTTGACACCGGTTACGACCTTGCCGTTGGCCCTTAAACGTTAGGATGTACAATTTCAAAATTTCAAGAAAATGTTTTGTAGGTTGTTAGTTCGGCTAGGAGAACCTCTGTATTAGAGAATCTGTTAAGGTTAGCCAAACATCGCAATGTGGTAATGAAATTGTACATTAATATGAAACTGTTTAATGTTTTAATTTTTGTCTTAATAAATACGGCCGGGGAGGGTCACTCCCTCCCTCTTCCAAAAACTTCAAGAACTGTTTCCGGTTTCCCTCCTTTGGGGATTGTGTTGAGAGGGGGTGGCGGGTATCTCAGCCATATGAAGTAGCACTTCTATTCTACTTTATCTGAAAGTAAATCATGCCCTCTTATATTAATAAGAATTTGGGGCAACACTTTAAAAAAGATTTGAATAGAAAATAGTGTTTGCGGAGAAAAAAGGGAGTGTGTGCATATTTATATAGTGCAAAGTCGACCTAAAACTATATCAGCAATTTACATGTGCACAGTATTTACAGTACATTTACAGGCAGGCATAGATTGTGGTATTTCTCTTCAATAACAGGATGCAGACTCGACTCAGAGGCTCAAACACTGATTTTCAGCACCAAGCTCAACAATGTACCTGAATGACCACATACTTATATATATTAGCTGCCCTTCATGTGCCAAAAACTACATCCTAAAGCTTACATAGCCCTGTATTACTACAGCTACAACACTCCACTGAATGTACAACATTCATATTCGCAGAAATAAGTCAGCTCCACCATCTTTTATGTGTGCAACTATGGATGAATATAGGGTCAGTGATACCCCGTACCTTCCATGTTGGCCATGCTGTGGTACTTTACAGATATAATGACACATTTACGTTTAAGACCCGGGTGACGTCAGCACTACAACACGGACACCCAAACCAGTTGATTTCTCATATAGCTCAAGACGGAAGCACACCCATAGCTTCGCAATCATGGTTTACAGCCTCGCGCAGCACTGGCATACATTAGTCCAGCCCACTCCACTTACGCTTCCAGGAAACCACAACAAATTTAATTACCCTTTTCCTAAGGCTAAAGCAGCGATAATGTTAACGCTGTCCTTGTAAATATGCCACCAATATTGCGAGAAATACAGTGAAAATTCTTGTTCGCAAGTGAAAACCTTGTTAATATAAGACTGTGCACTTAACATATCAATCCCCCTCACATATTAAACATGTCTAAGTCTACTTCAGAACACATGTTAGGATCCAACACAAACCACAATTAGCAAGAGTTTTCCTATTGATCCTCAAATCCAGGGCCGCCTTGTAAATACAACGCTGTTGTCATTCCTCCCTCTTTCTTTTTATATTCTCATAGAAACACCTACCTTCCCACTGAGAACACCTACATTGAAACTCATTGGAGATACGAGGCGACCCCCTAGCAAACCGGCTGCTAACATGCAATAATGCATCTTTGCGTCACCTCGTAAATAGGGCGATATAATTTTCACCAAATTTTTGGCTTTTTTAAATTGCAGCGAAATGCCACTTGTTATTATGCCCTCAAGTTTGCTATGACACAGCGAGAACCTCGACTCCCGCCCTGCCATAGCAAACAGCAGTGTCCCGCTCCTGTGGGGTGGTGCTCCCCAAGGCTTTCCTCTGCTCTAGAATGGAGACCACGAGGACCCCCTCCCAAAATATAAAAAGCCACGGAGGGTGGTATTCGCCGGGAGTTAGACGGAACTTTGAGCTCCCTCACCCAGTTATTTTGTAGCACCGAGGAATGGCGGTCCCCGGGCTACAGGGACCCTGTAGTATTCAACATTCTAAACTACACACATCCTGGCTGAGCAGCATACTACAGCCCCTCTGGACCACCACCAAATGTAATATTTTAGACCCAGAGATTTGACCATCCCAGGTAGCTAATTTTTAAACAAGCACAGGAGCCCACACTTCGTTGTTTTTTTTTTACAGCGGATCAGTGCACCCTGCGCACATTTCTCAGTTTTTTCAACAAAAAAATTTGGGGGCCTGGGGATCCCTGTGGGACTGAGCTGGACAAAATGGCTGCCAACACTTCCTGGTTTCAAATGTTGACAACCACTTGACAGCCAATTAGCATTCAGCACGTGATTGGGACGGTGCGCTTAGTCTGCGTGCAAGATACACGCATCCACCGAGGCCATAAATGTATATTTGTAATTTTCTCAGATACTACTGAATGTATTTACACCATTTAAGCAAAATGCATGAACCTAAACCAAGGACTACCTCTTTGCCAAATTTGGTATAATTCCGTTCAACCGTTCGGGCTGTAGCCGCAGTGAATGGTTCCTATGGAAAATTGCATGGGAAAAACATGTTTGGGACCCCCCTTTTTTCTCTTCCCCCGCTTCAAATGCAATATTTTAGACCACAGGATTGGTCCTTCCCAGGAAACTAACTTTTAAACAAGCACAGGAGCCCGCACTTCATTTTTTTTTTACTGAGGATCCATGCACCCAGTGCACATTTCTCAGTTATTTCACAAACAAAATGTCTATTTTGGGCCCTAGGGGCTCTTGTGGGACCCCCTAAACAGATCTAGAGAGTGAAAATATTTCTTACCTGCCCCTTTATACGTTTTAAAAACTTGTTTCACATATTTCTAGATCCTCGCTTCTACCGAGGCACAAAATGACTGCAACACTTCCTGGTTTCGGAAGTTGACAACCACTTGACAGCCAATCAGCATTCTGTGCGTGATCCGGACGGTGCGCTTATAATCCGCGTATCCACGGAGGCTACAGATATATATGTACTTTTTATTGTTTTTTTCTCAGGAACTACTGAACATATTTACACCATATAAGCAAAGGGCACAAGTCTGAACCAAGGACTACAACTTTGCCAAATTTGGTGTAATTCCGTTCAGCCGTTCAGGCTGTAGCCGCAATGAATTGTACCTATGGAAAATTGCATGGGGAAAACACGTTTAGGGACCCCCTTTTTTCTCAGCACCCGCTTCACGAATCACCCCAAAACTTTCAGGATAGGAGCAGACCGGAGCGCCCCACCTGTTTTGAAAATTTTGCAAAGATTCATCAACCGGCGCAAACTTTTTTCCAAATAGAATGTTGCAGTTTCTTATGGAAAATAGGCCCTAACTATAACTACCTACCTATATATATATATTTGTGTATATATGTGTATATATATATATGTATGTATGTATATATATGTATGTATATATATATATTCACTGAAAAAACCATAGGTTTCAGACACGTTATAGTTAGAAATTAGCATTTAACCTCTTAAGTGCTGCGTCGGGGCGTTGGCCGACGGCAGCACTACCTCCCCAGTGCTGCGCACGACCATTGGACGTCCATTCAGCACTAGTTCCAATGGACAGCGCAGCACTGGGGAGGGATATTTGCGCCGCATCTAAGGTGTTAAAAAACCTTAGAAATTCACAGAAAAAGCCATAGGTTTCACACACGTTATAGTTAGGAATTAGCATTTAGTTCCTGTATAAATAAGTATGTGTTTCTATAAGTGATTGTTTAAAAGAGTAAGTATGTGTACGATTCTGTAGAAGTGAGTGTAGTGGTGGGTGTATAGCTGTATATGCAAGTAAATGGATGTTTGAAAGTTTATTTGCATGTGTGAGTAGTTCTATGGATGAGTGTCGGTGTGTAACAGGATGTATAGGTGTATGAGTACATATGATGAGTGAGTACTTGTATGAGTGCCTATATAGAAATGTTAGTGAATGACTGGATGTGTATGTAGATTTTGGAATTACTGCATAGGTTGTTCTAACTGGAATTGGTATCTCCATTTTAAAAAAAATTTTAGTTTCTATTTTTGAATGTGTGTATCAAGGGTTATATTATTGTTAGAGGAGGTATGCCACGCTTTCACAAGGATGATGTCATCAGTGATGTCATTTGAGATGTCATCAGTGATGTCATGAGTGATGTCACTGACCATGTCATGAGTGAAGTAATATGTGACGTCATCAGCAGTGTATTGTGGGCACGCAAGTTATAGTTAGCTGAACTAACTATAACGGTGGAATTTCAATGGTTTTGTATAAGTGAAATATCCAGCTAACTATAACATGTGTGAAACCCATGGTTTTTTTAGTGAATTTCTAAGGTTTTTTTAAATGCTAATTCCTAACTATAACGTGTGTGAAACCTATGTTTTTTTCAGTGAATTTCTAAGGTTTTTTAAATGCTAATTCTTAACTATAACGTGTCTGAAACCTATGGTTTTTTTCAGTGAATTTCAAAGGTTTTGTAAATGATAATTTTTAAATGTATTAATTGTTATATTTTTTTAACAGATTTACTACACTTTTTAAATTATTTAATTTTAGATATTTTATTTTTTTAATTACATTACATATTTTTAATATAAATTGAAAAAAATGTTTTAAAAAATATTGAAATTGTAATGTTTTTTTATTTAATATTTTTTCTAATTATTGTGTCTTTTATATACCAGGCAATGATATCCCTTGGAAGGAAGTTCAAGTTACAGGTAAGTACAGTTAAATTTACTTTTCAGGAATAGTAGTGAGCTACATTGGGGAATTAATTCCTCTTCAATCCTGAGGTCCCCTGTGAGCCAACTAGCCCATCAGGTACCTCCAGTGTGCGCCAGGCAGCTGTGTTGGAGAGAGGTGTTAAAAGGGCATGCCCCCTTTTTACAACACTCTGCAATACAGCTCTGTGGAGCTTACTGGAGATACCTGTTTGACTAGTTGCCCCCTA
Source organism: Lissotriton vulgaris (assembly GCF_964263255.1). Taxonomy (NCBI): domain Eukaryota; kingdom Metazoa; phylum Chordata; class Amphibia; order Caudata; family Salamandridae; genus Lissotriton; species Lissotriton vulgaris. Next base: position 1,502,227,211 of record NC_141691.1, read on the forward strand.
GGGGACCTCTGGATTGAACAGGAATTAATTCCCCTATTTAAAACGCTCCTCAGGGCATGTTTGCACTCACATCACCTCAAGCCCCACCCCCTACCTTCACCACTGTGCAAACGCACCCTGTAGAGTGTTCAAAGTTGGGGGGTTAAGTCCCCTTCCATACTGGGGGTCCATGTGGGCCAACTAGCCCACCAGGAACCTCCAGTATGCGCCAGGAGGCAGCGTTGCAGAGAGGTGTAATGAGGCCACGCCTCTTTTTACACCTCTCTGCAATGCAGCCTCCGGGCGCGTTTGCAGAGGGTGAACTAATTCCCCTTGCATACTAGGGGACCTTTGGGGCCAACTAGCCCACCAGGAATCTCCAGTATGCGCCAGGGGGCTGCATTGCAGAGAGGTGTAATGAGGCCACGCCCCATTTTACACCTCTCTGCAACGCAGCCCCCGGGCACGTTTGCAGACGGGGAACTAATTCCCCTTCCAAACCTGGGGTCCATGGGGGCCAACTAGCCCACCAGGAACCTCCACTATGCGCCAGGGGGCTGCATTGCAGAGAGGTGTAATGAGGCAACGCCCCTTTTTACACTCTCTACAATGCAGCGCACGGGCACGTTTGAAAAGGGGTAACTAATTCCCCTTGCATACTGGGGGTCCCTGGGAGCCAATTAGCCCACCAGGAACCTCTATTATGCGCCAGGGGGCGGTGTTGCAGAGAGTTGTAATGAGGCCACACCCCTTTTTGCACCTCTCTGCAACGCAGCCCCCTGGCGCATTTGCAGAGGGGGAACCAATTACCCTTGCATACTGGGGGTCCATGGGGGCCAACTAACCTAACTGGAACCTCCAGTATGCGCCAGGGGGCTGCATTACAGTGAGGTGTACTGAGGCCACACCCCTTTTTACACCTCTCTGCAACGCAGCCCATGGGCACGTTTGCAGAGGGGGACAAATTCTCCTTGCATACTGGGGGTCCATGGGGGCCAACTAGCCCACCAGGAATCTCCAGTATGCGCCAGGGGGCTGCATTGCAGAGAGGTGTAATGAGGCCACGCCCCTTTTTACAGCTCTCTGCAACGCAGCCCCCGTGCACATTTGCAGAGGGGAAATTAATTCCCCTTGCATATTGGGGGTCCATGGGGGACAACTTTCCCACCAGGAAGCTCCAGTATGCGCCAGGGGGCTGCATTGCAGAGAGGTGTAATGAGGCCACGCCCCTTTTTACACCTCTCTGCAATGCAGTCCCCTGGTGCGTTTGCAGAGGGGGAACCAATAACGCTTGCATACTGGGGTCCATGGGGGCCAACTAGCCCACCTGGAACTTCCAGTATGCACCAGGGGGCTGCATTGCAGGGAGGTGTAATAAGGCCATGCCCTTTTTACACCTCTCTACAACGCAGCCCACGGGCACGTTTCCAGAGGGGTAACTAATTCCTCTTGCATACTGGGGATCCCTGGGGGCCAACTAGCCAACCAGGAACCTCTAGTATGCGCCAGGGAGCTGCGCTGCAGAGAGTTGTAATGAGGCCATGCCCCTTTTTACATTTCTCTGCATTGCAGCCCCCTTGCACTTTTTCAGAGGGGGAACTAATTCCCCTTACATACTGGGGGTTCCTGTGGGCCAGCTAGCCCACCAGGAGCCTCCAGTATGCACCAGGGGGCTGCGTTACTTTCCCCGGGGGTGGCGGTCCCCGGGGCAGTGTGGGGGGGATTGGGCCCGCCAAACTTCTTTTTCACTATTCCCCCGGGATTTGGTCCCCCCGGGGGGGTAATTTGAAAAAAAGCAGTCCAGGTTTTTTTGGTTTTTTTTTTGGGCCTTGGGGACCTTGTGGACCACCTGAGCAGGCCTAGGGGTTCAGTGTGTTTCTAGCCTGCCCCCTTTTTGCGTTCTATATGTTTGTTTTTCAGCTTTCTTGTGCCTCCGTCTACCAAGCACAAGATGGGTGCCAACACTTCCTGGTTTGGAGTGTTGACAGCCAATGAGCATGCAGCTTGTGCTCGGAAAGTTACGCGTACGTACTCATACGGTACGCATACCCCGCGATTTTTGTCCCAAAAAATAATTTGGGGGGCCTTGGGGACCTTGTGGGACCCCCTGAGCAGCCCTAGAGGGTCAGGGTGTTTCTACCCTGCCCTCTTTTTGCGTTCTACACGTTTGTTTTTCTGCTTTCTTGTGCCTCAGGCTACCGAGGCACAAGATGGCTGCCAACACTTTCTGGTTTGGAGTGTTGACAGACAGTTGACAGCCAATCAGCATGCAGCTCGTGCTCAGAAAGGTCCGCGTACGTTCGCGTACGGTACGCAGAGCTGTACAAGTACCGTACGCGTACCGCAAGCGCCTATAGATATACTTATGATTTTACTTTTGATTTTCTCAGGAACTACTGAACGGATTTACACCATTTAACAAAAAGCGTGATCTGCGAACTGAACTCTACCTTTTTGCCAAATTTGGTGTAATTCTGTTCAGCCGTTCGAGCTGTAGCCCTGGCTAAAGGTCTTATGGAAAATTGCATTGGGAAAACATGTTTTTGGACCCCCCCTTTTTCTCAGCCCCTGCTTCACGAATCACCCCCAAACTTTCAGGGAAGCAGCAGAGCGGAGCAGGCCATTTTCTTGGAAAAATCTGCGAAGATTCATCCACCAGCGCCAAAGTTATTCCAAATAGAATGTTGCGGATTTCCAATGGAAACAAGGTCCTAACTATAACTACCTACTGCCTGTAGGTAATATATATATATATATATATATATATATATATATATATATATATATATATATATATATATATATATATATATATATATATATATATATATATATCAAACAAATGCAATCTCCCGAGCTCCGACCACAGCGACCCAGGAAATCACGCGGATCCAATAATTATAAGCACAGTTTTTTATTCAAAAGCTGAACCAAGCAATCTGACGCGTTTCGGGCATCCGCCCTTGCTCACAGACAGTCAGAGTTGGTAATGCATGCGTTTTAAATAGTAATCACTGAGCAGTGAAAAAAAGTGCATTTTTTTCTCTTTTTTTCATAGTACACCACGTGATAATAAACAGCGAGGACAAACTACTAGTGAATGGTAGCCTAGTCTGTTTTCCAAACAGTATTGAAATAACAACAGTTCGAAAAATTCATTAACAGGTTAAAATCCATATGTTAAATTGACAGAAATGAAAACCCATGATACAAAAGTTAAAAAGATTTAGAAAACTTTTTTCTATACAAAGCGTAAAATGCAAATACCCAAAAAAAAAATTCTGTATATAACAAATATTTGTATATACAGATAGCCCTCGTCTATCTTTGATATTAATAGTGCAAAATAGCATATTAAAGTGCAAAGTGCATAGTTAAAAATGATAGTTGTAGTTATAACAGATGCAATTAAAAACCAGTAATAATACTATTGGTTATGTGCAAAATATGCTTGAATGTAAACAATATTGTATTACATCTGTAACTATCAAAGTGCAAAACAGCATAATATGTAAACATATAACTGTAGCAGCAAAATGGTAAGACATGGGCTATTTGGCATCTAATCATGGGAATATCATAGTCAAAGAACGAACTGTTGTAAGGACATATTTCTACATGGATCACAGAAAAAAACTTTTTTATGTCTATGTCCTCAAATAAGTGTGCCAGAAAAAATAAATGCAAAACACCTAAATGATCAATCACCGTGAAAAATGTATAAATAATACGTGCAACAACCCAACAAGGAGACAAATTGTGGGACACGTGGAGAGGGGGCGGGGGCATGAACCAACTGAACCCCACCACCCAAAGTAATACAAAGCGTAGTGGACAGAGCAGGGCTTAAGTTATAGAAACACATGTAAGTCTTCCGTGTTGTTAAGACCATTCGGGGATCTACTGTCTAATTCAAGAATGAAATGAGATTCCATTCTTCTCAGCATCTTTACCCTGTCCCCGCCTCTTCTGGGCTTATCTATTGCGGAGATGACAAAATATGACAGGCACTCCAGATTATTATTATGAATTGCCTTGAAGTGCCTGGCTACAGGGTAGGCTGGGTCGTTGTTGACAATGGCACGTAGATGCTGGAGGATCCTAACGTGTACTGGTTGTCGTGTACTGCCGACATACCTGAGTCCACATGTGCAGGTTAAAACATATATGGCAAATTCAGTCTTACAATTGTATTGGCCCCTGATTTGAATAGGGTCTGGACTGAATGGCGTGTTGTATTGCCGAGTACTTTTGCCAAATTTGCAAGCCCTGCAGGAGGTGCAGCGTATAAAGCCAGATCTAGTTTTCAACCATTCCTGCTTTTTTCTTAATTCAGGAAACTCATGGCAGACGTGGGATCTGAGAGAGGGACCCTTCCTAAAGGTGACAATGGGAACTTCTGCTAATTGGGGTTTGAGTACAGGATCTGTAGCAAGGACTGGCCATCTTTTAGATAGAATAGATTTTATTTGCCTTGCCTGTCTGCTGTATGGTGTAAGGAACCTAGGGTTCATGGTATCCTCATCAGAGGTGCAAGATGTGTTAGCACTGCTATTGGTTACAAGTAAGGAAGCACGGGATCTAGTCTTAGCTTTGGCCATGGCTGTTGTAAGGACTGATTCACGGTACCCCCTAGCACGAAACCTCGCCAAGGCTTCATTGGTGCAGGATACCAAATCAGAGTCTGTACTGCAGATTCTTTTAATTCTCAATAGTTCACCTAAGGGAATGTTATCTACCACATGGCGCGGATGTGCACTGCTGGCGTGCAAAATACTATTACCAGCAGTACTTTTACGATGTAGTTTGGTGGTAATCCGGCCATTGTGGATCTGGATTTTAACATCCAAGAATTCTGCCTCACATTCACTGATGGAGCTAGTGAATTTCAGATTTTCATTATTCACATTGATAGAATCAATGAACAGTTGTGCACTGTGTTTGTCACCCTGCCATAACAAAAAAACGTCGTCAATGTAACGGAGCCAAAGTAAAACATGATCAGAATAAATTTGGGCATGTTGTCGTCTGAGGACATGTTCCTCCCACCAGCCCACGTGTAAGCACGCGTAGCTGGGAGAGAAACATGCCCCCATTGCGACCCCACGTCTTTGCAGATATAGATCACTCCCAAAAAGAAAGAAATTATTGTGGAGACACCAGGATGTTAACTCGATCAATACTTTGTTGTGCTGGTAACAATTTATAGGTCTATTGCCAAGAAAAAACTCTAAAGCTTTGATACCACACACATATATATATATATACACAAACAGTTCCCCGTTCTGGAGCTTGACCCTACAGAGTGGCCTCACAAAATAGGCACGGAGCAGCCCATTATTTCACCACGAAAGCAACACAACGTGAGGCCCAATACTGCTGAGGTCTTTATTTCAGGTTTAAAAGCAGCACCGATTCCTTTCACCAACGTTTCGGCGCTCTGCCTTGATCACGGTAAGGAATCTATTGGAGGCAGGTGTGCCCTGGCTCGCTTTTTTAAAAAAATGAGTACATCACATGACTGTTGTTACATTCCTACAGGTCCCATAGTGCACTGTGAAAAGTGTTTGCCTTTCTGCTGGAATTCCTCCGATTTTCTTTCATCCAAGTGGAGTTAATTTTCAACATCACAGGCACAGTTCATTAGAGGGCATTCCTGGAAAAGTCAGATGTATTGGAAGCAAAGTGAAATACTTAGCATTTTTTCACCAACTTGAACAAAAGTCCGTTCAGCAGCACGATCATTGCAGGAAGTCCCCTGCATAGAATCTCTTCCTCGCGCTTGCTTTTTTCACTCAGTGGCATTTCCTCATTAGGTTTGCAGCGCGAGTGGATCTGGCTCCTCAATTTAAACACACAAACAGTTCCCCGTTCTGGAGCTTGACCCTACAGAGTGGCCTCACAAAATAGGCACGGAGCAGCCCATTATTTCACCACGAAAGCAACACAACGTGAGGCCCAATACTGCTGACAGGTCTTTATTTCAGGTTTAAAAGCAGCACCGATTCCTTTCACCAACGTTTCGGCGCTCTGCCTTGATCACGGTAAGGAATCTATTGGAAGCAGGTGTGCCCTGGCGCGCTTTTTAAAAAAAATTAGTACATCACATGACTGTTGTTACATTCCTACAGGTCCCATAGTGCACTGTGAAAAGTGTTTGCCTTTCTGCTGGAATTCCTCCGATTTTCTTTCATCCAAGTGGAATTAATTTTCAACATCACAGGCACAGTTCATTAGAGGGCATTCCTGGAAAAGTCAGATGTATTGGAAGCAAAGTGAAATACTTAGCATTTTTTCACCAACTTGAACAAAAGTCCGTTCAGCAGCACGATCATTGCAGGAGGTCCCCTGCATAGAATCTCTTCCTCGCGCTTGCTTTTTTCACTCAGTGGCATTTCCTCATTAGGTTTGCAGCGCGAGTGGATCTGGCTCCTCAATTTAAACACACAAACAGTTCCCCGTTCTGGAGCTTGACCCTACAGAGTGGCCTCACAAAATAGGCACGGAGCAGCCCATTATTTCACCACGAAAGCAACACATATATATATTCATTGAAAAAACCATAGGTTTCACACATGTTATAGTTAGCTGGACATTTCACTCTAAGAAAACCTTTGAAATTCCCCTGTTATAGTTAGTTCAGCTAACTATAACTCGTGCGCCTGCAATCCACTGCTGATGACGTTGCATATTACATCACTCTTGACATGGTCAGTGACATCCCTCATGAGATCACTGATGACATCTCAAATGACATCACTGATGACATCATCTAGTGAATGTTTGTCTTTCTGAAAAATAACTTTTTTAAATATATGTATAGCTAAAGGTCGATGGAAGAATAAATGGGTAAATTAGTGTCTAAATGGATTTTTTTTGTAAAAATGATTGCATAACTGACTTATTAAGTGTATCTTAGGGAGTACAGTATTAGAATACATGTATTAGGGGCGTGGCATCAACATTGTGAAAACGGGCCCAGGTGCACGCAATCAGCCAAGCGAGTGCCTCTGAAGAAGAAAGAAAACTTTTGAAACGCGTCAGGCTCACAGCGTAACTGACTGTCTGATTGAAACTGCTAGCAACTGACCAGTTGTACCCTACAATAAAGGCTTGCCACCTACCTTCAGTGTTCATGTGCTGTTCTAGCAAGGGCAAGTTGGAGCGTTGATATTTGGGAGGCGGTCCGGCCACCAAACTTGCACTACCCCATAATCGGGAGCGGCATGTCTGGATGATATCGAGCTGCAATGCGGAGCATTGAAGAAGGATCTAGACTGGTCACTGCTGGCGGTGGCCCATCCGAGGGCTTGAAAAAGTGACAGACATTAGTGCCACCATATAACAATAAATCAACCTGGACTGCGGTTCCCACAATGCCCCCTGTCATTCGACAGGCCCATCTAGGGGTGTGGCATCAACATTGTGAAAACAGGCCCAGGTGCATGCAATCAGCCAAGAGAGTGCCTCTGAAGAAGAAAGAAAACTTTTGAAACGCGTCAGGCTCATCGAGTAACTGTCTGATTGAAACTGCTAGCAACTGACCAGTTGTACCCTACAATAAAGGCTTGCCACCTACTTTCAGTGTTTGTGTGCTGTTCTAGAAAGGGCAAGTTGGAGCGTTGATATTTGGGCAGTGGTCCGGCCCCCGAACTTGCACTACCCCATAATCGGGGGCCGCGTGGCTGGATGATATCGAGCTGCAATGCGGAGGATTGAAGAGGGATCTAGACTGGTCACTGCTGGCGATGGCCCATCGAGGGCTTGAAAAAGTGACAGACATTAGTGCCACCATATGACATGAAATCAACCTGGACTGCGTTCCCACAATGCCCCCTGTCATTCGACAGGCCCATCTAGAGGTGTGGCATCAACATTGTAAATACGGGCCCAAGTGCACGCAATCGGCCAAGCGAGTGCCTCTGAAGAAGAAAGAAAACTTTTGAAACGTGTCAGGCTCACCGCATAAATGACTGTCTGATTGAAACTGATAGCAACTGACCAGTTGTACCCTATAATAAAGGCTTGCCACCTACCTTCAGTGTTCGTGTGCTGTTCTAGCAAGGACAAGTTGGAGCGTTGATATATAAATATCTGTATCAGTGTCTCACTTTGTGTATAAGTGGCTGCATGGGTTGGTGAGTAGCTACATGAGTGTCTATATGGGTTATTAGTTGGTTTTTTGAGTATCAGTATGAGTGTCTGTATGGTTCGGTGGGGGGTATTACTTAGAGCATAAATGCATGAATGAGTGACTCACTGTTTGTATGTGTTTTGAAGACAGCATGTGTGCAGGACTGTATGGGTGGATGTGTGTGTTTGAGTGTGTTAGTGAGCGAATGACTGTCTCAATAGTATCTTTATGAGTAACTACATATGTTTTATTCTAGTATATTGAGTATTGATGTATATAAGTGATTATATGTGAGAGTGCGAGATTGGAAGAGTTCCTGTATAAATAAGTATGTGTTTCTATAAGTGATTGTTTAAGAGAGTAAGTATGTGTACGTTTCTGTAAAAGTAAGTGTAGTGCTGTGTGTATAGCTGTATATGCAAACAAATGGATGTTTGATAGTTTATTTGCATGTGTGAGTTTGTGTGTGAGTAACTCTATGGAATAGTGTCAGTTTGTAACAGGATGTATAGGTGTATGAGTACATATGATGAGTGAGTATGTGTATGAGTGACTATATAGAACTGTTGGATGAATGAGTGGATGTGTATGTAGATGGTGGAATTAATGAATAGGTTGTTGTAACTGGTATTGGTATCTCCATTGTTTTGAAAATTTTAGTTTCTATTTTTGAATGTGTGTATCAAAGGTTATATTACGCTGAGAGGAGGTCTGCCACTCTTTCACAAGGATGATGTCATCAGTGATGTCATTTGCTCCAGTGTGTGTCACTCCATCGCAGATCTCTTCACGTTGTCACCCGGACAAGAGTGCACATCCACCTAAAGAATAGTGTGCTTCAGGGCCAGATGTAGCGGGCCCAATGCTGTGATTGTTATTTTCTCGCTTTTTTGTTTTGCAAACATGCACCTGCCATAGTTAGACAGTGGCATTTTTACTTTTTTTTAAACTTGTAATATTTTTATTTCTATTGCATATGATTGAAAAAAAATCAACACACATATCATGTGCTTGCTGCCCTAGACCAGACTTATTTCCTTTATCAAAGCTTATTTTGTAATATATTAGTCCTCATGCTTAAATACCTTAAATACCTGTAATCAATGTTCCCTATATTTTTTTTCCTCTGTGTGTGGTAGTGGAAGGTCTACGTTCGCAGCAACCAAGTACACATATACACATACCTACATGCTGCCTTTCTTGGCTGGGGTTATCAATTATTCTTCTTCAATTCAAATTCAAAGTGCAGGCCCTTTATTCAGCCTTCTTGGTAACTACTACCCGTGAATGGCAGTGGGTAATTTGCACACTTGCGTCCTTTCTTGCATCCTTTCTACCGCACACTGTGTGTATTTTGTGCACTACCTTGCTTCCTTAGATGTGGTATTTGTTTATCTTGATCCCACTGCGGAATCCAAAACCTTATTTGTGTAATGTGCTGGAAATCCAAAGATCGACTTCACTGTCAAGGCAGTGGGTTGTTTGCGTGTCTCCAGCCTTTCTTATTTTTCACCTTTTTCATCTTCCACTCAATCAACACATCATCCACACATACACACAACTACTTGCTGCATTCCTTAGCTGTGATTATCAACTATTCTTCTATTTCATATTCCTATTCAAAGTGCAGGCCTTTATTGAGCCTTTTTATTGTAACAACTACCCTGGCCGAAGGCACTGTGAAATTTGCACACTTGCTCCCTTTCTTGGCTGGAGTCATCAATTATTCTTCAATTTCATAGTCTGATTCAAACTCAAAGCCCTTAATCGAGCCTTTTTGTTGTAACTACTGTTGCAGGGATTCTGCTCCTACACAGAACTGTGCATAAAGACTTAGGACCTCAGTGAATTACGGTGTTACAAAACCCACCTTAGTACCCAAACCCCCTAACCGACTAGCAATCAATGACTCATTGGTTCTTCGTCCTATAGAAAAAACACAAATGACTAGTCAACCAAGAACATGCGACTTAGATTACCTCAAGTAAGGTGGATAACAAGAGCACCCTTTCGTTATAGTCTTACACCAGTCCAAAACAAGGAGCAAATAAAAACACGTGCAAGTTTGAAATGTTTATTTCTAACGCTGTGATCTCATGCGCAGTACCTTAGTTAATACAAGCAAACATATTATCAGAAACAAGGTTGTCACCATTGTTACTATTCCATAAAATACAAAGGGAGAAAGCATCTTATAATGCTAAAGGGAAACATATTTAAAATATACCTAGATTTCACCCGCCCTACCTAGCAGGTTAGTTTATAACTACAGAAGGTCTCATAGGATTACATGGGCAGACCCATACCTCTGGTACTCAGCAGTAGTGGATCACATTGAGTTCTGCACAAACTACCAGGATACGAATGTTCTCCAACTGTGTGTAATCATGCCTGCACGGTGCATTATTAAACGCGCCAGTATCAGAGGTGGCCACAGCTGCATATGTGTTATGGCTCGAACGTGCGAGGATCATTCCAAATAATAGACACAGTGTCCAAGATAAGATTGATGTTCCATGCTCTCACTATACACACTAAACTAGCGAGGCACTCTACAAATGAAGCATAACAAATTATTCTCATGTGAAGCAAAATACTCAGCCTTCTCTACACAATATCACAAGTGCGTGTTGTGTGCAAAGCAGAGCAGGAGAGCAAAAATGGCGTTTAAGCTTCTAATAAACCCATGCTAACTTAACACGGTGTGAGTGCAAGGCTCAGCCCCACGACACCATCCCTTGATCGAAGCACGTGATATAAACGTGGGGCGAATTACAAACACAAAGTCTAAGCCTGAAAAGCAGAGTCAAGTTCAAATTTGCAAAAAAAAATATTTGCTGTTTGATAGAAAGCAGTAACTAAATAATAAAGAATAGTTTAAAAAATCAGAGAGTCTTATTCCAACAGTGTACAAGCTCAGTATGTAGCAGCAGACTCCAAGAGGAAGTCATTGTTCTCATCTGATAACATTTCAGCCATCCAAATCAATAGTGGGAATGAACATACATGTTCCTTAACGACCGGAGCCTCTATCACCATAGGAGGAAAACTCGGGTCATCTTCAATGTAACTGCGTGCCAAGAAATCATGCGCCGCTGCAAAAACATTCCAACGTCCCATTATTCCATGTATCGCTGCTAAGTCCATAATCCCGCCACCAGAACAGAGTAAGTCATGCACCACTAAGGGGCTCATCAGCTGGTCATAATCCGCGTTGGGAGACACCGTATGGCAGAGACACAAATCCAGGGCCCAGTCGAAATCGCAGCTTAGGCAATGGAAGAGAGGTTAAACGCATGTGAAAAAGGAAAATCGAAACGATAATCCATAAACTGCACTCAATGTTGCCAGAGGCAGCACTCCGTAATAACTAAGCATTCGGTTGCGGAGCAGCAACAGCCGAGAAATATTGTTGTGTGTTGCAGGATGTGCATCCATATTTAAGTAAACAAATTAATAGAAGCACACCGGCAACTAATGTGAGTATTAAGGGGAATCCACCAAAGATGCTGGAAAAAATCGAATGAAAAAATGCGGAGAAGTCACAAGGCCACTGCTTATAACTTTAAGTAAGGTAACCCCGTAGTCGAGGACGCATTAAAGATAGTCTGAATTAACTCCCCAAAATGCAGTGGCACGTCTGTATTTAATAAAGTATGCACTTCTGTGCGGGTGTTTGCTACATGAAGGACAAATGTTTCTCTAGCAGATGTAAGAGAGAGGTTGGCCTAACGGCTAGGGCGCTCGACCTCAGACCTGGGGATCTGGGTGTGAGTCTCGGTAACGACGCCAAAACCTCCTGTGATTCTGGGCAAATCACTTAATCTCCCCGTGCCTAAAATGACAGTGTGTCCTCATGTAACATAACTGGAAAATATGTAAAGTGCTCTGATACCTGATTCGGTTCGGGTCTAGTTCGCGCTATATAAAACTGCAAAAAAAAAAAAGAGCAACCTCTTTTTGAGACAATAGCGCTCTTATACGGCTCATTTGGTTGACTCTGCTTCCAAGGTCGGAACGACGGCCAGATAGAAACATCCAGCTTCCCATGCAGAGGAGTAAACACAACTTTTTTATAGCAAACCACACGCTCAGTTACCGTAATCATGCAAGCGATGCCTGCTAACATCACACAACAATCTGCATTATTTCAAAGTAAATAACTCCCATTTGCCGTAAACTGACCGTTGGTATGATAGCAGGTGTCAGGTGTGCCTTTCAAAACTCAGGCCAAATTAGGCTCATCTTGAATACAAGAGCCATGCAATTGTATGTGTCTACAAATTAAGAAAGTGACCTGGTGCTATTGTGCAATCCTCGTCATTCAGATAAACTTATTTTCCCTCCCTCAGGCACCTATATGTAAATGGTAATACCCAAGCTTCATGGAGATAAGTGCTGCCTAAAGATCCATATCTGCCTATAGCATAGTTTTTCATGCAAACCTCAAACTTAAACAGGCTAAAAGGTAACGTTATGATACCATGGATAAGCCACGCAGCTAAATCGTATCTCCAATGAGTGACCACTTGCAACCATTCTCATAGCGCGCCCTGTGCTCTGATTTGACAGTGAGAGAGTGATCACACCATAGATTTTACTGCTAATCATTCTCAGCATACGCTATGAATACGCTTTCACGTTACGCGTTGCATCAAAGCTTCTATGTGACGTCATGTACGGCGCCCCATACGCAAAAGACGCAAATGTTTTTAATTGTTTAAAAACACATATTTATGTATTTTTTTGAACATACTAACAGAATACATTATGTAGTGGAGTTATGGAAATAGTTTTTCTAAACTTTGAACAATCGTATATTACTTTTAAAAGCAATTACACAAATCGCGGTGGAACTTCATGCATACTCGCATCGTAAGAGCACCGTAAGCACAGCGTAAGTGTACGCAAAGCAATGTGAGTTTAAAAAAAGAGATTTGATTGGTTCATAACACTTCCTATTCCACCTGTTGAAAGTTCTGTCCCATTTTAATCATTCTACTTTGACTTTCTAAGAAGAAGCATCTCTTCTGAGAATTTAGTCAAATAGAAGTAAGATTACCATAATAACAGCAATGGACTCATCTTCCAGCCATTCTTCAGAGGAATATTTCATTCCTGAAGAACCTTCAAAGAAGAGGAAAGAAGCTCTAATTTGGCAGTTTTTTACTTTTCCAGAAGGGCAAAAAAGGTTAATGCTCCAAAAGTAACTTGTAAAATTTGCCAAACAACTCTTTCAAGGGGTGATCCATCTAAAAAATACTCCTTTGGCACAGCAAATATGGAGCGACATGTGAAAAACTTGCACCCCAACAACTTTGATCGAGCTGCAACACGGAGGTTGCAGGACAACCCACCTGCTGCTGCACCAAGCACATCAACTGCCGCACCAGCATTTTAAGCAAGCAGCCCACACCCACAAATTGATGATCATTTTGCTAAAGTTAAAATTCCATGCATTTATTGCAATAAACTTTTGAGTCATGGGGAACAGTCTATTGACCTGATAAAATGCAGGAAGCAGGAGCATTGCGACCGCCAGTAGGTAATATATATATATATATATATATATATATATATATATATATATATATATATATATATATATATATATATATTTTTTTATCAGTTTATAATTAAAAAATGACTCCTGTGTCCTATATCCGTGAACTATTCGACACGGTTCCCAAAGGGATCGTGGGGAGCTGTGCGAATTAGCGGCACTAGTAGACAATGATAGGCGACCAGTAATATGTTTGATAATATTACATATGCATATCAAAGAAACCATATATAAATTGATCATTACATTTATCAAAATGGAGCATACAAATGTTCGATAATCATGGCTAAATGTTTGGAAGTTACATTCTGTGATTAATTGCTCACGTCATTTACCACTACAAGATGGCCACCATGATTAATGCTTGAATTACATGAATTGTGCCGTTTTTTATGTTTATTTTTAAAGCACGTGACAGGAAGTCACAATGGATTTTATTTAAATCACCTTAAAAAAATATGCTGGTTTACACTGACGAATTTTGAGGGACTTAGCGTTGGGAGAATATATATATATATATATATATATATATATATATATATATATATATATATATATATATATATATATATATATATATATATATATATATATATATATATATATATATATATATATATATATATATATATATATATATAGATAGATAGATATATAGATATATATATATAGATATAAATATGTATATATAAAGTGCTCAAAACCTCGAACAGCTTTTCGAAGAGAAGACGACACAACGTGATGGAAAAACCTTCTTTTTATTCCTTAGTCGCTGTCAACGCGTTTCGCCTGACCCAGCAGGCTTGGTCACGATAAGGTATAACATATACGTACAAACATTTAAAGTGCTATGGTATCACGTGACTTCAGAAACAATAGAACTGAAAGAAATATTTACATCGACTTCAAAAATACGTGTTTACGTGCATTCTGTTATAATTAATTTCATTTAGAGGTCCGTTGGCACAAAGACTTTTACCAAATATAAATAAAAACCTTTTAAACTTATTTAGTTATAGCGGTGTAAAATAAACAAATAAACGCTACAATTTCATGTTTTTTCGTTCAGATCCTCATCATAGATAAAGATGCTCTCACAGCTATTTTGCATAGATTCAGCCCAAGTGGGCAAATAAACTACAGGAACTACCTGAGACAGGTTATATTCAAAAATTTAATTCGTATCCAACAATTCTCAAGTATTACCCCGAATACACGCAAAAAAAAGACCCCAAACAAATATATATATATATATATATATATATATATATATATATATATATATATATATATATATATATATATATATATATATATATATATATATATATATATCTATATATTTGCCACAATGTGATCCCTTGCAGTCAGGTCAGAGTAGGTTACTTAATGGTATTTTATTTTACCACACACCAACTCAATATATATACCCTTTCATTTTACCACAGTTACCAGAACATACAGGAGAAGGGAATCACCCAGGTAGACATAAACACAAATAGAAAATATATTTTGTAGGATCAGAAAGACCATACATACTTACCTCTTCTTCTGTTCTTTCTCTTGACAGGCATTTCTTTTGTTTGACTAATCCTGTTTCAGACTGGGCTGCGACGTGAGACCTTTGTGTTTTTTCCTTGTTTCTTTTCCCTTCTTACCCAGGTTACTTTTGGCACTTTTACTCTATTGGGTACAATAGGTGACCAGGAGAGGTTGAGGATCTTTCTTCGTTACCTGGTGTTCCTGTGAAAATGTGAGTAGAATTGACATATTCTGACAAGGCACAGCTGCACCAATGGCAAAATGTGACATGAAACCAGCTTTTTGGTTGCTTCCAGTCCATCCAGATGATTGGTATCTTCTGCATATCGATTTTGAAGGGAAATGGTACGTGGACAAAACACTGCTAATGGGATGCTTTATTTCCTGTGTGTTGTTTGAATGCTTTAGCACATTTTTATAGTAGCTATTTTCACGTCACTCAGGGCACCAGTTGGTGAGGCATTATCTGGACAATTTTTTCTTTGTGGACTCCCAAGGCTATGCGGACTGCCAGAAGGCCCTGGAAAGTTTCCAAGATCTGATGAGGGAGCTCGGGGTGACGCCTGCACCCGAGAAGACAACGGGTCCCAGCATAGCACTCTCTTTTTTTAGAATGGAGATAGATTCTAGGGCAATGTGGGCGTGCTTGCCAGTGGATATGAAAGGGAAAATGCTGGAGTTGCTGTGGGACATGTTATCCTGGAGAAAAGTTAAAGTCAAAGAAATAGGGATCCTTTTAGGTCATCTCAGCTTTACCTGCAGAGTAGTGAGTGGATGGATGACATTCTGTAGGAGGTTGGGCGACCATTGTCAGGACGACATTTACCTCTCCATCACGTTCGGCTTTCGGCTGTAGTGAAGGAGGACTTGAGCATGTGGAACGTGTTTTTACTTTCCTTTAATGGGATTCAGCTGGTGATAAAGCTCCTCATAGTAGTCCCAAATAATAAAGAGGGGGGCCCTTATAACCCTCTAGAGCCTGGGCTACACCACAAAACATATAATAAAGGAGAACATCTCTAGCAGGACGGATGAAATATTTAAATAAGCAAACCACTTTTTATTTGTGGTCTTGGCAGAATAACTCACATGCTGTGAAGATTATATGCTCACAGACAGCGGCATATGCAATAAATCTACGGCAATTGTAAAGGTATTGCAGTGCTCAAACAACGGGAACGGTTGTGGATTGCAGACGAGACCCAACATAACCTCCAGGAAGTTTTTCAGCTCCAGCATGATTCACTACACAGAATGAGCGTCACCTTTATAGGCTGCATAACCCTCGTACCGCTTGGATGTATTTGCACAACCCCTGGAACACGTTTTTTCTGTATTCTGCACGGATATTAGGAGCTTCCATTTGGAACGATTCTTAGTGTATTTTTAAATATCAAAGCTTTGTTGAATTTCGGTCCCGCGTTGTCCCGAGGAAGCCAGATTGAGAGGCTGAAAAACTTCAACTTTCACTACCCAGGACCAACACTGTTCATCATAAAGAAACGGGAAAAATAATTCGTTGTAGACCATAGAACTACTATTGTATCCAATTAATTTGTGAAACACGCTAATTGGTGTACTGTGAATTGTTGGTTCCTTTTGACAGTTCATCAAGTTTTTAGCCCAAAAACGCGCTCATTAGCCGTCATTTCCTGGAACATATTTCACCTATTTTCTCTAGAGTTTTTTTTCTATATTTCTGTCTTTAATCTTTGTTACCAATGTTTGTTACTTTGAATTAATTTTGTAATATGAATGCAAACATTGTAACTCACTATTTGTCAATTAGAAATATGATTGTATCAAGTGAAACATTTTGAAGAATAATGCCTTCCAACCGTTTTCCTTCATTTTACACAGAAATACATTTACAATTGTCATTGATTTATTGCATATGTAACTGCCTGTGACATGAAATAACCACAGCAGCAGGCAAGTTATTCTGCCAGAGACCACAAATAAAAAGTGCGTTGCTTATTCAAATCAGTTCATCTGTCCTGCTAGAGCTTTTCTCGTAGTAGTCCCAAGATGCACCGTTAATGGCCCCTAGGAAAGTGTTTCGAACACCACCAGTAGCTTGGAGTTGGGTGATGGGCCCGCCTCGAGTCTCAGGTCTAATGAGCCAAGCCAGGAGCCTCCCCGATCTCCTCTCCTCCCCTCCCTATGAGCCCGGGCCACATCATTTCTATAGTCATGACAGCACAAAAGCTCTAGAGTAATGTTATTACTCCCCCTCACCTCAAAGAGTCTATGGATAGCCGCGGTTTCGGCCCCTAAGTCATTATCCAAGGTGTACAGCATGCCATCCTGTGCTTGCAGCGCCCTATTCAATACCCTCCGAACACACCATCTTCAGTTTCAGATGAAGTAAAAGCCTTTTTTCAAATTTTTGCTTACGGTTACATTTTTATTTTAAGGGTTTGATTCGGAGTGAGTTCAATCATGGCATTTATAGACAGAGAGTTACGTTTCAAAACAATTCTGTGCTGTGAGTATTTATCACTTCTCACCTGCTTGTGGTTATTGTGTGGCAGCGTGGATTAGCGGTGAAGGCCGACACCGCCAAGAGTCATCAATCTGCTGAACTACTCTTGCCGCCCACCCGGGACCACACTTCCTGGCGGGCTCATCGGCGGCGCGACCCGGTGACATCAGCAACAGCGCCAGGAAGCTCATTTGAACAGCGAGGCACCCGGCAGAGGCGGGGGGCTTCTCACCTGCTTGTGGTTATTGTGTGGCAGCGTGGATTAGCGGCAGCATCCCTGGGGCAGCGGAGGTGAAGGCCAACACCGCCAAGAGTCACCAATCTGCTGAACTACTCGTGACGCCGCCCCAGGACTACACTTCCCGGTGGGCTTAGCGGCGGCGCGACCCGGTGACATCAGCAACAGTGCCAGGAAGCGCATTTGAACAGGGCGGCACTCGCGTCGCGGGACGCCGGGCTAAGCCCGGGCAAAGGGCGGGCCCTTTGTGGCCCTCAGAGGCCAGAGGAGGCCGGGCTGGGCCACCCCCCTTGGCAGGCCATTTCCACCTGGATCATTTGCATTGTTATCAGGTCAGTAACAAGAGTACACTAAACTGCCCAAACAATTGTCCCACAGTAAATTTCGATTAAACGTATATTATGGGGAAAAGAACACCGGCAGTGCCTAGGCCAAAAGACGTGCATAAAATGGCAGTAACAATTTCCACCACCCCGCGGGCAAGTCTGACTGCCATTGATAAAATGCTCCAGAAGACCATTGACGTTGTCGCAACAGCCATCCAGAATACTGAAAGGTGCCTTTTGCTCCCACCAAGCTTGCCCCCTCTCTTGAATCAAGATAACTCAGTGGATTCTCTACGTGCCGCATCCTATGCAGGGCTTCCAGGCACAGACTCTAATGAGAACTGCATGATTGTGGACACGGCCCCCCTTGAACATTTCATCACAGGTAGCAGGCTATCATCAACCCCCACCATGCTCAGGTCTGATAAGAACATAAGTACCATTGGCTAATGACCTGGCACATCTAGATGGTACTGGTCCATGTCTGGACCTTGATATATCAAATACTGAGAGGGACAAAAGTGACAGTATTCCCGTGCAAACCAGGGGGCAAAAAGATAAGAGAAAATTGAAACACATAGACACTGAGCTATTGCCAAAAAAACAGAGAAACAAGGGTGGGTGCAAGCAACGTCGGAGGATTCCTGCGTCTGCAGAGCACAGAAGGGATAAGAGGGAAGATCAATTTAATGAGATAGATACCCACCCTACAGAAGCTAGTGTAGCGATGGGGAACGAAGGATTCTGGGCGAGGATGGAGACCTTACTGACTACCCTTTTAGGGCCAATCAACCAACAAATCCTAAATATGGATAAGAGGCTGAGAGTGTTAGATGATCATGTAACAAAACTAGGCATAGGGCAGACTGTAACAAATAAATCCAATGTGGGGATATTAAGTGGAACTAAGCCCAAAAATAATGGGGTTAATATGAACATAGATGCCCACAATAAACTCACTCCCCCGACGCCAATACCAAGCAAAAATCTACCTCCAGCCAAACATGCCCCAAATTCTAATATGACTAAGGTAGTTAGTTTGGAAGGAACGCAGCAAAATTTAATAAAAGCAAAAGGGTCTCAACCAGACAAACTAAGAATGACGCCCAAAATCGCCCAACAGTCCAACCTGAACAAAACATGGCAACCAACACGATGAAGATACCTACCCACATCAGCCTACCACCTGAATGCGGGGCGTATGTGTTGGTTCTAGTCAATGTGCCCAAACTAAGGAAGGACCAAGAGGAAAACCCCATTACCCTAAAAAATAGGACCCTCCATTGGTTATCCGTAAATTGCAATTTCCCAATGGAAGGAGCAAGGGAGATTATCCAGACACAAAGAGTGCAGTGTGTGGGCCCGTTGAGAAAAAAGTTTGAGGGGGATTGCATAATTATAAATTTCAGGTCCCCCCAATGGGCTCAAAAAACCCTTGCTAATGCCCCCTTGCCTTCACCTTGGGAATTTAACACGACTTTGCTCCCTCTGGGCTACTTTTATAGACACCTAATAGCGCAAAACTCCAACCCCGGAAATAACCCAGCTGTGTGCTATCAGGATCCAAATCTTGGTACCAGGAACAAACTCCCATTGTATTAACAGAATCAAGATTTTAGCTTTATGAACGGCCCCGCCTAGTGTCACCAGGCCATATTCCCAGCACACCAAATGCCAAACCCATACTTTCCCATTATGCCCCAGTATAACCCTAGTGAGAGGCCATATTTAAGGACCAATCTAAACCGGAACTTGCCTCAGAACTAGCTGAGGTCCATATATAACGTCCCAACCTATAACCGGTTTGAACATGCCTTCTCAAATCTAGAAGATCAGGATTGACTGGGCAACAGGGGAGGTAACATTGGATGCCAAGAAGCAAGTAATGACAATGAGGAATATTTATTACCAACACAAGCTAACACAACCCAGGGAATAGTAGCGCACCACCATACTGTCACACCTATAGCCATACAAGTTGATGTATCTCCTACACTAACTAACTCTAAGCGGAGCATAGTTATGAGTGCTAGGAGCAAGTCAGCTAGCCACCCCAACCACCGTGACTTGTCAATCCTTAGCTGGAACGTGGCGGGGTTAGAATCAAGACTGTCAGACCCACAATGGGTCCAGCTATTGGATGGAAAAGACATTATTATGTTTCAGGAGACATGGACTGTTGGGAATCTACATATAGAGGGCTACCATTGTTCTAGTGTGACAGCACCTAAGCCTGACTTTGGTCGCGCAGTGGGAGGCTTGTTTATTGGGATTAGGATATTGGCCGGTGGCACAATCAGAGACTTATCAAGAGGGAACCCGAACATACAGATCTTGGAATTCAAGCGAAAGACCCAGATTTATTTAATTAATTTTTACAATAACAATTTTTACTTTGTACCCAACAAAAATTTTGAAGCACTCTCTAAGACATTACGAAATCTTGAAACCAGTTTAGAAACAGAGGGGGAGATAGGGATTTGAATTGGGGGGGATTTTAATGCGAAAATCTCAAAGAATTGCTGGACTGAGGATAGAAATCACTTAGATCAAGCTGAACGAAGGGGTATTGAATTAGCCAACATATTAACTGAGCACACTCTCAGTAATGCTATGGATACAGGTTGCACTCCTAGCACATATCATGCTCCTACGTTCAGAGGCAGGGATTGCTTTTCCACTATTGACTTTATCTTTATGTCCCCCCCATTTAATACACCGCGTAACAAAATCCACAGTGACGGAAACATCGTTTGGCGATCATAACCCCCTCACAGTGACTCTGCACCTAGGCCCCAGCCAGGTATATGCTAATTTAAATGGCGCAAGAGACATTACACCCTCGGGTGATGGTCTGTGATTAAAATGGAGGGGAGTTGACAGTGGGGCAATATTGGCAAGTGTAAAAAGGGAATATCCCCAGTTAATCAACTCCTGTTTATACATGGATAGGAACTGTCACAGCATAATCGCTGACTTTGGTAAACTGTGTCTAGCCATAAAAACTTCTTTGTCAGTTCCACTGCCAAAGGAAGGGAAAGAGCCAAGGTGGTTTGATTCCGCCTGCTCATTAGCAAACAGGGAATTGCGCAGGGCATTAACCAACAAACCAAGGTGCATCACGGAGGTACAGGTAGCCAACAAATTCTATAAACTTAAAATAGCTGAAAGAAAGGCTGCATTACTGACAGAACAATGGGAGTCGCTGGTTGGAAGTGCAAACTTGAAAAGCAGTGGCCCCTTCTGGTCAGCTGTCAGAAAAATGCGAGAAATGGGCAAACAATTAACCCCAATCATTTGCAATATAACCTGCAGTTTCTGGGAGGCCCATTTTTCCAAAATCTATGCCGCACCACTCGAGGAATTAACTAGCTTTGACCCTGGACAGCTCCGCGGCTTAGAGATCGATCTCCATGAGGTGGAAATAGCTATCAACGAGAGCCTTGGGAACAAGGCCCCAAGTCCTGATGGACTGCCCATAGATGTTATCAAGCATAGTCCGGATCTATGGGCACCAATTCTCCTTAAAGTCTTCAATAGTCTGCCAACAGTGCCCATGCCCACCACCTGGGCAACTAGCACCATAGTCCCAATTTTTAAAAAGGGTGAGAGGTCGGACCCAGTGAATTATCGTCCAATCTCCCTTTTGGACAATACCTTAAAAATCTTGGGGCGAGTCATTTATAATAGGGTGGTAGAGTGGACTGAAGATACAGGTCTATTGGACCCGTGTCAGATGGGATTCAGGAGCAGGGTGGGGACGGTGGAGCAATGCATGAATCTTAAACTGATAATTGATAAGTATAGCGTTGCCTAATCGTCTCCTATTTACCTTGCGTTCATGGATCTTTCATCCGCCTTTTCTCTGACCCAAGCAGGATTGAGCCCAAAGACAAAATTGAGGTCAAACAAGCACTGTATGCAATTTATAATTCTGAACGAATGGAAAGGGAAATACTCAAATCAACTGTTGTGAGTTACATGGGGAATGAATTATGTAGGAGACCACTTCCACCCAACCTCACTTTACCCATGACCAATTGGGAGAGATCACTGTTGTTTCGCCTGGGGGCGGGCTCAGTGAAATCCCTACAGGGCTTTCCTTTGGGTTATCAACACACAACACAATACAATCTTTGTCAGTGTGATGGTATTAGTAAACAGAATGATTTGCACTTTCTATTCTTCTGTAAATTCTATTTAAAATATATCAATTGGTTTTTAATTCCTTATTTTAGAAAACAAAGACCCCTTTCGTTGGGGGAGTCTTATACAATGTTGCTCTCCCTGGACACAGATGAACTAATTTTTCGCACTAGCACTTTTCTGAGACTTATAACATGTGTACGAAAAATGATGGAAAACCCCTGAAAATAGTCTTATGAGAGTTGTATTAGATTTTTTCATAATTATGAATTTTGTAATTTTGATCTGTCATGTAATTGAATTGTTTTAATGTGGTGCTTTTATGAATTTTATGAAATTCGAATAAAGGTCTTTTGAACTTGAACTTGAACACTAGAGTTGGTCACTTATTTACTTATTTGATTATGGTAGTCATTCGGGCAGTTACAGACACTTATCGGTTGAACACTGTCTGTGTTCGAGATGTAGGTTGTGCAGCACGGTAACCGGCTGTTTGTGGATTGTTTCTAAACAAAAGGCATTGTGTCCTTCCACGCTATCTTTATTCTTTTGGTCACTTAATTACACCTTTATATTTCTGAGCACGTGTTTCTATTGACTATCAGAATCACAATGATCTTCCATAGTCCCGTATTCACCCAGTCAACAATTAAGAAGATATGAACAGTGTAACATAATGGTTTTGTGACATTTCTCCCCCTTTGTTGTTGTTTATGTTTTTTACATTGGCCCCAGAAGAACGGAATGTGATCCCAAAATGCATTGGGCAACAGAGACGTGAGAGGACATGAAACGTTCATTTGTCAAATAGGCTACTTTTTGAGTTTTTCGCAAATGTACTAGAAACACGTAAATGTTGATATGTAATCTAAAATTAGTAGTGAACAAAAGTCAGTAGCTTGATAAATGTTTCTAAAACAAAGATTGTAATGAAGAGTAAAATTGGTCCTGATATTATTGTTTACATTTGTGAGGAAGAATTGTTGATAAATTCATTAGCTGTGAGGTCAGGTTACAAGTGATCAGTGACACTTGATGCATAGTTACAGAGACTCAGATTATGGGTCGAGGCAAGATGGCGGTTTGACAGTGACCGCAGTGCACAAAGGTTCAGTGCTCCTGATGGCTTATGGCTGAGAATTCCGGATCAACCCCCAATGACATGACATGGTGGCTATGACTTAAGCAATCAGAGTGGAAATAGAGTGCAAAACGCAATGTTGGAGGGGGATTGTCAGAACCTGCTGAAACAGGGTCTTAATCAAATCACTACCCAGTACACAGTGATCGGTTGGGCCGTTCTTAAGTATTTGCTGAGGACGCTTCCAAGTGCACAAATCAAAGCGGATCCCTGTGCCTACCTTAAAAACTCAATTGTAAATCATACCAAGACCGGCTGTAGCACAGATATGGCCCGAAGGTTGCCGCAGCTTCAGCATCCGCTGCGGCGCGAGCAAGGGCTGCCAGATTAGCTCAGCACGAGATCGCTGAATGGTCTGGCCAGAGCGGCGGCGGCAATCCAGAGAAGACTGCGGAGAAGGCTGCCTCAGATACTACAGGTGCTGGGTCACCGAGTCAGGGACCTGCGGCCCGGAAAAGAAATGTGACCGGCCCTTCGGTAGTAGACCTGCTGCGCAGGGCCCCGGGATCGCTTCCGGAGCGCTCGAAGAAGCATCAGGTTACAACCACAACCACCAGCGAACAGAGGGCCGTGGAGATGATCGTCGCCCTAGATGGATTAGCACTGAACGATGGTCCTGGGCAGGGGAAGACAAAGTTGGGCGAAAACAACTCTGCGGAGGCCCACAGAAGCCATGATGAAGCACCGGCAACTCCCCATGAAGTAAGCATTGGGGCACACACTGGTAAGCGTCCCCCCTCTCCCTCTCCCTCTTTAACGGTAGCTGAAACTGACAATGACAATGGTTCAGGCATAATTGATGAGGGGAATATAACTAGCCTAACGTGTAACATAATCTTGGAGCAGACTTTGCAAAAATCGGCCCCCGATTTTCAAACACCTCAGTCTGTGGCGTTAAACCTCAATTCAGAACTAAGCACTATCAGCTCTACTAACACCAAAATGACTGATTTAAACGCATTTGATATTGATAACTCTGAGGTGAATACAGATGTTGAAAAAGACCCTAGCAATTTATTTTCTTTTTCTGATGAAGCAGAGGTAGAGGCCGAATGGTCGGACGATTCTACGTCATTTCTGACAGATGAAAGCGGTAGCATTAGTGAGACAAAGCTGAAGCCTCCACGGTTAAACCTAAAACATCTTTGAAACGCAAAAAGAAACACTACGGGAGGAGGGACCTAGCCTGGGACTATACCCCGACCGATCAATTTACTCGCCCCTCTTGTTTTACAAACCTGACTCAGCAATCAGATCACCCACCACCCGTAGGCCCACCTGCCATAACTCTTGACACAGTGCTCCAAGCTATTGCATCCCACTGGGAGGAAACATCACAGGATGGGCGTAAAGCACAGGTAGCCCTATGTAAAGTACAAGGGATGGTGCGAAAGCTAACACAAACTTGCAGTACTTTTGGGTATCGACTGACTGAGTTGGAGTCTAGGATGCTCTCCAATGAATCAGAGCTCGCTAAGAGCCAAGAACGGGTTGAATCCCAAGAATCTGTGCTGGCGGAGGTTAGATGGAAACTCAAGGAGTTTGAAAACCACCAGCGCAGAAATAACCTGCGCATTTTGGGGGTTCCCGAGGCAGCATAGGGGGAAGATACCCTCTCATTTGTGATCAACCTCCTTCGTGACTCTTTGTCAGAACTATCGAGCTGGGACTGGGATGCAGAGGTTCAGCGCGCCCATCATATGCCATTCACTCTGAAATTACCGACGAAACCCAGGGTCTACCCTGTGCTATCTTGTTTTTTTTTGGTAATTTCCAGCTTCAGCAGGCAATCTTTGAGAAGGGCAGGCCTGAGGCCAAGCGCACTAGTAAAGGGGTCTCTTATTTTGTTCGTCACGATTTTTGCCACTCTACCGTTGAAAGAAGGTGGAGGATGCGCCAGCTAATTAAGCCGTTTCAAGAAAAAAAAAGCAGGCTTATCTAAACAATCCTACACGGCTTAAGGTGATCTGCAGGAGCCAAAGGAGATTTTTTCTCTCCGAAATCAAAGCTAAAGAATACCTTGATGCGATAAAATAAGCTAGCCTCGATGGGTTTTAGAATATTTGACTGAATTGAAATGAATAGCACTTAATTCTATGGTTTATTTTGTTTGCGCTTTTGTGTTTTCACATGGGATTAGACTTTATTCATGTATTAATATATATGATTTGATATGTATAGATCGGTATCTCTATATCTATAAGTGAATATTGTTAAGATCGGGCACTGATAATGTGTTGCATGCTCATCACAACCAGACTCTCACGGAGTCTGTTTTCCTTGCTCTGGGTATGAAGTGGGAGGGGGGAGGGGTGGTGGAGGGGGGGCAGGGGTAAAAGCAGTTAAAAACAAAAAAAACTTCAGTTTGAAAACGGAAATAACTTGTGATATAATTAATTTTACATTTTCATTAAAAAATACATCAAAGGAACATGTAACATGCAAAAAAACTAAAGTAGCTAGAATGCTAGGAACACAAGAGTCCAAGGAATTAATCAACAAACTATTATGGGGAGACTAACGATTTGCACATGGAATGTGTCTGGGCCTCATGATAGGAATAAACGCGTCCGTCTGAGTAAAATAATCAATTATAACTCCGCTGATATAATATGTCTTCAAGAGACTCACTTGCCCTGGGATAAGAAGGATTTATTGAAAATTAGGGGTTATAACCTGCTGGCGTGTACTACTCAAACGACAAATATCCGGAGCGTAGCTATTTTAGCTAAAAAGATTATAGATCAAGCAACACGTAAGGCAGCAAATACTCAAGGCAGGTAGGTTAATATCGAATTGGCTCTGGGCATAACTATTTGCTCAGTTTGCAAATCAAATCATGATGACCCCTCTATTTTTGAAAGTTTGGAATTCGAACTTGCTTTCTGGTCAGGATCTTTTGTATTCTGTGGCGTTTTTAATATCTCACTTGGGTCTGCATTTAGCAAACAGAGGCAACAAAGATACTTAGGTTGCAAACTGAGAGTATTTAATGCTATCAGTCCGCTTAGGGATAGTTATGACCTTGTGGACCTTTCTGATGTTAAAAATCAGTCCGATCCAGGATACACATACTTTTCACATGCCTATAATAAATATGTCAGAATTGACTAAATATTTTTAACAAGGGACTTGTCTAATCACGCTAAAGTTCTGAAATATCCCAAAGTAATCTCTGACCACAATGCACTAATTCTGACAATCGACCTAGCTAAATTCAGCAGACAACATTCGAATTGGACATTTGATAGGAAACTTCTGGCCAATAGTGATTATAATAAATACATAAATACCTGGGCTCAAGGATTCTTTGACACAAATGGATTCAGTGCCTCTAGGGGTGTGGTATTAGACTGTTTTAAAGCTGCCCTTAGGGGGGAGACAATTAGCTATGTAGCTAGAATCAAAAAACAACATGATAGCGAGAATAATCGAAGGATGCTTGAATTAGCCAGAGCAGAAGAAGAACATATTGCAATAATAGCTCGAGGGGAGGATGGGAAACATATATTGTGTCAAATGCTAATATTAAAAACTGATTTAAAAAGCGTGTTGACCCAGAAAGCCAAAGAAACCTATATAGTACATCAAAGAGATGTTTATGAGAATGGGGAGAGGGTTGGTAAACAACTTGCCTTGTGTACTCGCCAGAAAATTTCCTACAACGCGATTACATCTATTAAATCTGGAAGTCACGTATATAAACAAGCATATAGTTGAAGTGTTTCAACATTTTTACCAAAAGCTCTACCAAAATGATAGCCTAGCCGATATGGATGAAACCAGAAATTTTCTAAGGGAATTTACAACTGATATAGGAGGGAACAAGGCTATAGACGCTGTAACGAGCTTGAGAAAGAAATCACTATTTTAGAACTACAAATCACTCTCTCCAGTCTAGCCTCAGGGAAAGCAGCAGGCCCTGATAAAATTCCTCTAGAGCTATATAAAATTTTGGGGAAGGTTATAGCCCCTCTTCTGCTTGATCTATTTCTGGGTATACAATGGAGTGGCACTCCACCTGAATCATCGAAAGAAACAAATATAATTATCTTTCCCAAAAAGGGCACACCCACTGATCTCCCATCATCATACCGCCCAATTTCACTAAATAATTTGGATTCCAAGCTATATGCTAAAATTATGGCCAATCGGCTCGGGAGGGTTGTTGAACATCTGGTCTCCGAATGGCAGCACTGCTTCATCCCCGGAAAGGGTACCACGGACAACACTATTAGAGCTATTTCACTATTTGACATCATGTCCGGGACGGGGGGTCAGATGTCGATGATCCTCTTAGACGTCGAGAAGGCCTTTGACCATGTGTCATGAGAGTTCTTGTGGGCAGTCTTGGTGTATAACAACTTTGGGCCTAAATTTGTAAAGTCAATAAAACCAATGTACCAAGATCCGAAAGCCAAGCTCCAAGTAATGGGTCTCGAATCCGGCATAATTAAAATCTCAATAGGAACAAGACAAGGGTGCCCTTGCTCCCCGATTGTATTTGCTTTATATATTAACCCCCTTATTCTGAAACTACTAGAAAACCAAGCAATTATACCTGTGGTGGTTGGCCTATACGAAACAAACATAGTAGCGTATGCTGACGTTGTTGCAGTACTAACACCCAACCCACACTGATTTTATCGACTCTAGAAAAAAAAAAAAAGCTGTATACCTAGGAGTATGTATAAGTCCAGATAGCCAAACTATCTCTAAAATTAACTACGAACCACTGATGAACACAATAAGAAAAGATCTAGCACGAGTCAATAGCCTATATCTATCAATTATCGGTAGGGGGAATTTCTTAAAAATGAACATACTTCCCAGGGTATTATATCTATTTCACGCTATCCCCTTGATTATTGAAGATAATATTATCAAGTCCCTTGAATCTCAGATGTCCAAGTTTGTTTGGCAATATGGCAAAATTATGAGATCCCTAAAATACCTATCAATCCCACAACACAGAGGGGGCAAAGCAATTCCCAACATGCTGCTTTACTTCTGGGCTGCCTTTCTTCAACAGATGGCACCACTTTTTAACATCACTCCCTCCATAGAGAGTACAATGTTAAAATCATCTAGCATTAAATTGGAAAAGGTCCCACTTTTAGAGATTATTGGAAGAAGCACTACCAGAATTGGTACAATATGCGGGATGCTTCTGGAAAAATTACAAGATGACCTTGATGGCACTGAAGTATTGTGGGTTGGTAAGCTGGACAACCCAAATGTCGATATCGACATGAGTTTATTATTAACATCACGCCTGCTTCTGTCATCTAGCCATAAAGCCCAGCTACATAAAACTATCTATTATTCGTACTACACTCCTGCCAAACTACACGCATGGGGTAAAAGGACAGATGAGTGTCCAAGATGTGGTATAGATCCAGCCACCCTCATACACATATTTTATGAATGTAATGAATTAAGCTATTTAAGACAATGATATCAGATTTCTGGGAGGAGATGATGTTTGGGCATAAAGTGGCGGAATCTCACACCCTCTATATGCTAGGTTATGATAGTACTCTAGAACTAAATTTGGAGGAGGAATCATCTCTTTTTATTGGTACAGCAGTCTACAGAATAATACTCGCGGCTCACTGGAAGGACTCAGATCCACCTAGATTTCAAATGTGGCTAACTCGTTTCCTGGGTGTGTATAATCAGGAAAAAGCCATCTACGCAACCAGGGGAAGGCAATCTAGAATGCGGGGTAGTAAGATCTGGTCCCCCATAACAGCATGGAGCACGGCTTTAAGAATTATATAAGACTTTTTTTAATACATAATATTACTAAGCATTTGTCATTTTTTTACTGCTGGAAAATATTTTAAAACTAAGTGTGATGCATAGCATATTCTAGTTATTTTGTATAAATCATGAAATCTTCCTTGTCTTTTAAAATATCGACTTTTGATGTAACATTTCCTTATTTTCTTGTATCTTTTTTCTTATGAAATGTTGTTTTAACTGAAGTTGCTTAATAAAAAAATAAAAAAAATAAAATGATGCATAGTTACTTTATTTTACGTGTGCAATGCAGTAACACATTCCTGACAAGCACGCGAAACATTATAAATATAGTGTAATATTTGGGAAGTTTTCCACAGTGAACATATAAGAGGTGTGAGCAATACACATATATTCATATAATTGGTCGCACCACCTCTGCCACAGGCGCTCCTCCTCACACCTGGGTCTCATGCAGTATAGTTATGTGGACCCCCTGCATCTAAGATACCTGTGGATTTTGTGGGCCTTATTTATGAGGCCATGCATCACTTTTACGCTGCTGGTGTGCCATTTTTGTGACGCACCAGCGGTGTAAAAAATGCGCCATGTTGCGTCATATTTACAAAGTGACACATCTAGGTAGATGCGTCACTTTGTAAACCCCTGCGCTACACTATGCCTGCGTCAGGTATAATGTATGCAGGGGGGGCGCTCCAATGCAAGAAAGGATAGTAGAAGTGACCCAGTGAAATCTATGAGATTACACAGTGCCACTTCTAGGACGCAGATGTGTCAATATCTTATGCGTGCCTCATGGCAGGCGTAAGACTGATGCAGGCACATTTAACATGGGACTTGCCCATGTGTAAATGACCCATTGCTGGAGTTGCGTCATGTTTGTGACACACTCCAGCAATGCGTTATTTTTACGCCTACAGATACATCAGAAATACTGACATACATATACATCAGAAATACTGACGTATCTGTAACTCCTTGTGTCATGATGCGTAATACTGTAAACAAGACGCATTATTGGTGTCGCAAGGAGGGTGCAATGAAAAGTGACGCATTGCTGTTTTCTCGCAGCGATGCGTCACTTTTCATAAATACGGCCCTGTGTATTTTGAATGCTGCCCCATCTCCTGAATGTTCCATGTCATAAATGTGATACCTCGATGTTGAGTAGCCATTAACCAAACAGAATTTGAGTCCCTTACATTTGACTCCAAACCAACCCTGAACCCACACCTGACACTGCAACATGCTTTGCACTCACCAAGACAGACAACAAATACCCCAACTTCAAACTCCCTAAAAACAAAAGCAACACAGCAATGGCTAGCCAGCCAAAGACAAGATAGAAAAACATTGTCATAAGCATGACTCCTCCAGTGTGCTGGTAAGGGCGTGGTGTTGAGAGGCAGACACAAGTAGTCTGGCTCCACCATTACTGCTACAGCCCTAGCAAAGCATGCTATCCTGGGAAGAAAATTGCAGCACCAGTAGGCCACTCGGGCACCCTTCACCCAGGGGTCCCAGGACTATTAACATAGGCATTTACTGTGGACCCCATAGTCAATACTGAGGTGGGTAAACCATTCTTCCACCAAGAGGAAGGCAACAAAGGCAAGGGCCCCCATCAACCCACCATTTGCATGGGGAAGTTCAGGAGAAATCCCAGCAAACAAACACCACTGAGCTGCATCAGTTCACATCAGATTCTCTGAAGACTGTGGAGTCACTTCTGGAGATTCCCGCTGTCCACTGTCAAACCCTAAGATTTTGACTGTGCAGACTTGACCTACGAAGGAGATCCAGCCACAGAGTCTGTCATTTGTGTCAATGTGATCTCTGCCATTGGATAAAGTGCAGCACCTGGGCTCTCTGCGTCTGGGATCTGGACAGTTTCCTTAGAGTTACCCTGTGACTGGTTCACCAAGAGCGTTTCCGGGGCCTTCGCATGGCTTCACCTCCTGCAGCCTGAGGAATCGGTGGGGCTGAACCCAATCTGTAAGCGTCCAGTCATTCACATGCCATTGTGGGATCTTCACAGAAGTGTGTTGCACCATCCAGAATTATTTTCAGTTTGGCCTACAACATTATTGGAGTCCCTCTTCCCGGAGTGCTCTCGTCACCTCTAAGAAGGAAGCGCTCTTGGCTTGCACAGCAGTGGTGAAGTCTGGGAACAGCAATACTTTCACATTTCCAATGGTGTATGGGTCACCTGCCAGTGCCCTCTGCAATATCACATCTCTGTCTTGGGCATAAAGTAACCTGGACATCACTGGCTGGGGTTGGAACCAGGTGTCAGTGACCAAGCCAGCACCCTGTTTGTGCTCGCTCCAGGGCAAAGATGGATGACAGATGATTCAGAGCAAACTCTATTCTCAAACTTTGCTCAAGGTAAGACACCATGTCTACGCTCAGCGTACCATCAGGTAGGCCCACAGTGCAGACATCTTTGTCATGGTTGCAGCCTTCGGCATCCTCAGCACAATATTCTAGGGTGCACACCCTGTCGCTCAGGTTTGTTACTTGTCTGGTCAGTGCCAGATGGTCTGGGCACTACTTGCCCACAACCATCTCTACATCTTTCCCTCTATCTGCCAATTAGTGGTGGTCAGCCCTCAGTAGTCCCAGGCCAACCGAGACAACACTATTATCTTGCTGAAGGGTAGATTTATTTTTGGCAATGACAGCAACCCATCAAGTCTGTAGGCCAGGCAGCTGTTGTTCAGAGTAAATGGGGACCCTGCCGGCCGGCCCTGACAAATTTCAATTGTCATGGGGGGCTCAAAGGAAATGCCCCAACCCATGCAACGGCACCTCTTCCCTGGGGCCTGCAGTCACCCTCCATCAGCGGTACCGGTGTCGGCCTGCTCCTGCCATCTTTGCGTGCCAGGCAGCTGCATTTTAGCATTTTCAGGGGTCCCAGGTGCCACGGAAACACCCCTTGACACAGAGAAATATTATCTGGGGGTCGAGCAGTCAGCACCTACATGTTCTGGGGCTACTCGGAATACTGAAGGACGAGGATAAAAAGTGGGCCTGACGGAGGCAAAGGGATTAAGTGTCTGCAATCTTCGACTGACAAGCCACATCCCTGAATTTCTGCTTGCTGAAGCTAATATTTGTGGGAATATTGCATTAAAAAATGAAAACAAATAATATAAAATATATAAAATTAAACAATGACTGCTGTAAATCCTATTTAACCAACTTTATTAAAACTATTGGAGTCTAGAAATATTATATATACTATTCCCACACACATTTATGCAATGGTAGGGAAGGAAAGTACTTCGGAAGGATAAAAGTTACTATTCCGACAACAGTCTGTGCTACAGTAGGGTAAGCCACATCCCCACATTCGTGCTTGCTGAAGGTAATATTTGTGAGAATAATAAATTAAAAAATAAAAACAAATAATATACAATATAAAAAACTGAAACAATGAATGCTGTTTATCCTATTTAACCAACTCTATTAAAACTATTGGAGTCTAGGAATATTAAATATTGTTAGGAGTTAGACACCTTGACATGTGAGATTGCAGGCAATGTGATCTTTTAGCCCATATCCCTAAACTAACTAATCACTAAAACCTTTGTGGACGCTCCCTAAACTGAGTAAAGAGGCGCGGCAGAACGTAGCCGTTGCTTGGCTTACTGTTCCGGTACCACGCCCCCTCTTCACTTCCTGGTTGTTTGCTCGCGTCCTCCGTGGGGTCCTACAGATCCCTCCGTGTGTTACTGGATATTTCTCTGCCTGCATTCAGCTGTCCCCTTGTCCTGCAGCATCCCGCAAGCCTGGTACACTGTGAGAATGTTTCTGCCGGTCTTCGGCATTTCTCTGTTTTTGCGCGAGTAATCTCTCGCGACTACCCTGCCTTTTCTCCTGCATTTTGCGGGCGTTTTCTGCTCGATTCATTTTCATTGCTCCTTCTGTGTGGCTTGTACTTACCCTTTATTTTTCTTTGTTGTTTGGAGACTCCTTTGAGAGTAAGCGCTCCGCCCTTGCCTTCTTTTAGGGCCGGGTGTCTCTCCTCGTGTGTGTGTGCTGCTCCGCTGTTTCAGCCCTAGACAGCCGTTCGGTGCTCCTCACTCCCATTATTGTTTTGGTTGTGTCTGGTGTGTATGTCCTTCGAGAGTTCTACCCCTCCTGCCCCATTACTGAGTATGCTGCTTCCCTTTACTTGAACTCTTCGATAAAGTCCGCCCGACCTGCAGTTGGGGTAAGCATACCTGGAATATCACGCATGTCAATGTACCCTGTATTGAGGTCAGTGTAACAAGGGGATGATTATGTGTATAACTTATTTTGTTTCCTAGCCTGGACATCCACCTGAGATTCCTGCTGTACCCTGCCGACCCCCTCGTATGAGAAGAGTGGTGGACACTCCTTGGGTAATTCCCTCATACTTTTAGGGGACAGTAGACAGGAGTGTGTACATTTCACATTCTTGCTTCTGTGTCCTGGAGGTGTGGGGATTCTTCTTCGCTCCCGTGGAAATTGGTTATTCGACTAACAGAAAGCCAAGCCCACGAATTACACTTCCCCCGAGCGAAGATGGATCCTGACCCTTCGTTGGGCGTTCTTGACCTCCCAGCTCATACCATGGAAGACCTCACTGCGGCATTAGTGGCTCTTCAGTCAGAAGTAGGTAGATTGGGGGTAGAAAATCAAAGACTATTAGCAGAGGTACACCATTTAAGAACAGGAGAGAGAGAAACAGGTACCATACCTAAATCCCGCAAAAACTATATGCAACCCGCTAGATTTACTTTAGCTCCTCCAGAAACAGACAAAGGGGCTAGCGGCAATGCTACCATTTCCCCTCTTCAAGACACTGTGAATACCCCTAGCCCTGTTCCACTAGCAATTCCTGAACGATTCACAGGGGATAGCACCAACTATAATGTGTTTATGAACCAATGCCAACTCCAGTTTTTATGTAAAGCTGCCTCTTTTCCCGATGACTCTGCCAAAGTGGCCTTCATAATTTCCTATCTTGCAGGGAATGAAGCGGAATGGGCTGTTCCCTTGGTCCAGAATAATGATCCATTGTTATATGATCTTGATCTCTTTAAGGAAAAGATGAGAAGCCTCTTTGCCAAACATTCATATATGCAAGCAAGTGATACAGAGTTACTCAATCTCAAACAAGGCTCCAAAGATCTCCTGTCTTACATTACTAATTTCAACAGTTTAGTGGCGGAAACTCATTGGCCAGAAGATAAGCGAACTTCCTTGTTTTATTGTGGGTTAGGTGATGAGTTAAAAGACTTACTCTCCCAAATAGTGAACCCCCCTGAAGATTGTGCCTCCTTTATTGATCTTGTAGTTAAATTGGATCATCGACTGCATGAGAGAAAAGGGGAAAAGACTCGTAGCATTGTACCTACATTTGTTTTAACCAGAGCTGGGAAACCCCTACCGAAAGATGCCCCTGAACCCATGCAAATAGGGGGAATACGAGGACCTCTATCCACAGAAGAAAAAGACAAGAGAAGGAAACTGAACCTATGCTTGTACTGTGGTAAAGGGGGCCATTTTGCCAGAGACTGTCCAGTGCGTCCTAGGACACCAAGACAATCAACTAGCAGTCTTACTAGTTCGAAAAACTAGAAAGCTTGGGGAACAGAGAGGTCAATTCCTCAAGCTACACACCTCAGCAGATCTCTACCAACAAGATACATGTAGTAAAACATTTTATGTTACCCATCACACTCACTTACAGCTGCCAAAACAATACACCATGTCTGTCCTCCTAGATTCTGGAGCTACAGGGAACTTCTTTGATATCAAACTCGCTAAACAACTGGGCCTGTCTTTTGTTGCTAAACCCCAGCCTGAATCTATATGGGCAGTGGATGGGTCCGAATTATCTTCTGGGTTGATAAGCTATCAAACCCCGTCTGTGGTTATTGTTTTTAATAATGGGCATTCGGAGAGTCTTGTCTTTGATCTAATAGACGTACCTAATTTTGGTGTCATTTTGGGAGTACCATGGTTACAAGCACAACCCAGCGATAGACTGGGTCAAAAGAACTGTTACCTTGATATCTCCGTATTGTAAATCCCACTGCTACCTAGAAGCCAGAGAACCTGAACTTCCCTTATATTGTGCAGTCCAAACAGGGGCAGACCTGAGGTTACCTGAACAGTTTAAAGATGTATTTAGCGAACAAGAAGCAACTAAATTACCTCCGCACAGGAGTTATGATTGCAGAATTGACTTGATATTATTATTATTATTATTATTAATTAATTTTATAGAGCGCGTAGTCACCCGTGAGTATCCCAGTGCTAGATCGTAACAACTGCGGTTCAGCGGGGGCAGGGAGGGGGACAGGATTAAGGGAAGAGGTGGGTTTTTAATCGCTTTCTGATCCGTAGGTAGTTGGGTTCAGTTCTCAGGTCGCGAGGTAGGGCGTTCCACAGGCGTGGAGTGTGGACCGAGAAGCGCCTTCGACCTGTTCGGGCCTTCTTGACTCTGGGAATGACGAGGAGATGTTCCTGGTAGGATCGGAGGGACCTAGGGGCTTTGTATGGTTTGATACATTTTTTTAAGCTTGGGGGGCCTTTGTTTTGAAGCAGCCTGTGTGCCAGGCAGAGGGCCTTGAACTTCACACGTTCTCTTACCGGGAGCCAATGGAGATGTTTCAGTGCTGGTTTGGCCGAGGCTCTGGCAGGGGTGTTAGTGAGGATCCGGGCAGCTGCATTTTGGACCCTTTGTAATTTGTTCAAGGTTGCCTCAGGAGCGCCTAAGTAGATGGAATTACTGAAATCGAGCCTAGAGAGTATCAGGCCTTGGACCAACAGTTTTTGAGAGTTGAAGGGGAGTAGGGGCAGGATCTTTCGAATCGACTTGAGGAGCCCAAAGCACGTCCCGGCTACCTTTTTTGCTTGTGTTGCAAATGATAGATCCTTATCGAGCCAAACACCCAGGCTTTTTACCTCTGGTTTTGGGTCTGGGAGCGGGCCCAGACAAGGAGGCCAGATGTTCTGTGATAGAGAGGGCCCTTTCTGACCAAGGAGGAGAATGTCAGTCTTTGAACCATTGAGTTTCAAAGATGAACTGTTCATCCATCCTTGTATCTGCGTCAGATAGTTGTAAAGGTCCGCAGGTTGTTGGCTGGGGTGAGAAAGGGACACCACTAATTGGGTATCGTCAGCATAGCTGACAATACTCACTCCGAACGGAATAACAACCTCCTCCAATGTGGACATGTAGATATTAAATAATGTGGGGCTCAGGGAGGAGCCCTGAGGCACGCCACATTGGAGGGGAGTGTCGGAGGAACGGGTGTTATTCTCCCAGATTTGAAAGGAGCGTTGACTCAGAAAGGACGATAGCCAGGATAGAGCAGCCCCTTCAACACCGACACTCCTGAGTCGTTGGATAAGGAGCTGGTGGTTGACGGTGTCGAAGGCCGCACTGAGGTCGAGGAGGATCACTGCCACTGATCCTCCTTCGTCTAAGAGTGCTCTGGCCTCCTCCACCGCCATGAGGAAGGCGATGTCGGTGCCCTGCCCGGGGCGGAATCCTGTCTGTGAGCTTTTAAGCTGGTTATTGCTCTCCAGAAATTGTGAGAGTTTTCTGTTCACATGTTTTTCTGCGATCTTGCTAGTTCCCGGGAGGCGGGTTTTTTTAGTAGTGCCTTGACGACTGCCTCCTTCCAGCTCGGAGGGACGACTCCCTGTTGAAGAGAGGCATTGATAAGGTGGGTGAGGGGGGGAACGATCGTGGGTGCTACCATTTTGAGAATACGTAACGGGGCAGGGTCCCTGGGAGATCCGCTTTTGATGATATGCAGAGTATTTTCAACCTCTTCTGCAGTCACTTGTCCCCAGGAAGTGAGACATGGGGGGGTGGGAGAGTTGTTAGTTTCTATTTCCTCGCTCGGACTTGTGGATGGAATGGAGTCGAGGATTTTCTGGATTTTCTCCTTGAAGAAATTAGCTAACTTGTAGCATTTTTCCTCATCTGCCTTGGGGTCTGGAGGGTCTCTAGGTCCAGGGTCAGGGACTTTGAGGAGTTCTTTTAAAATAGTAAAAGATTCCTTACTGGAGCAAGCGGAATGTTCTATTCTTTCTTGGAAGAATAGACTTTTGGTGTTGCAAAGGGCGTTTTATAGTTTTGTAATGTGGTATGGAAAGCGTCCTTCTTTTCGTTGGATTTATCCTTCCTCCAGGAGCGTTCTGTTCTCTTGCAATCCTGTCGCAGAGATTTGAGTGCCGGAGTGTACCAGGGAGCGGGATTCACTCTTTTCGTTTGTTTGAGAGTGGTGTTAATGGGGAGGAGTTTATCCAGTGTGGAAATGAGCCAGGAATTGAGCTGTTCGTCGGCCGTAACCGGGTCTGAGGAGAGGACAGGTGTAGAATCAGAGAGCAAACTGGCCCATTCAGCCGGTACAAGCTTGTGCCAACGACGGTCTGTCACTCGAATTTTAGAGGGTTGGGGGGGTGCTATGGCTAGGTTCCAGGAAAAGGGGATTAGGAAGTGATCTGTCCAGGGGAGAGGGATGGGGGGGCCCGAAGTGATATCCATGATGTTGGTCAGGACGGGATCCAGAAGGTGACCCTTGTTATGGGTGGGTTATTGACCAGTCGGATGTTGAGTGACCTAAGGTCCTGAAGGAGATCCGAGGCTGAGGAATCTGTGGGGTCATTAAGGTGAAGGTTGAGGTCGCCCATGAGGAGAAAGTTCGGGGCGGAGGAGGCTGATTGTGAGACCGTATCAGTGAGGGCGTTGAGGAAATTCCCTGGTGTCCCCGGAGGGCGGTAAATCAACAATCCTGAGAGGGAGTGTGCCGGGGAAATTTGAAGGGCAGGTGGCAGCTTTCGCAATCTTCAACGTTGGCATTGCTAGTCCTACAGGCAAGGTGTTCTCTATGGATGATTGCCAGCCCCTCTCCTCTCCCTTTAGGTCTATGTAAGGTTTGAATAAGATAGCCTGGGGGTAG
Organism: Lissotriton vulgaris; assembly: GCF_964263255.1. Taxonomy (NCBI): domain Eukaryota; kingdom Metazoa; phylum Chordata; class Amphibia; order Caudata; family Salamandridae; genus Lissotriton; species Lissotriton vulgaris. Next base: position 1,502,265,485 of record NC_141691.1, read on the forward strand.
GGCATTGACAATATCCGAGTCCATGCTAGCAGAGAGCCAGGTTTCTGTGAGGAACAGGGCGTCCAGGCCATGATCCTGTATCAGCAAATTGATTTCATGCACATGCTTAGAGAGGGAACGGCAGTTAAGGAGGCCAATCTGTAGTCCCGGCTTTCTCGAGCACTGTTCGGCTGGGTTACATCGTGCAAAGTTGACAAAGGGTTTACCTTCAGCGTGGATGTAGTGGCACTACTGATTCTTTTCCTGGTGAAGGGCCCGAAGCATGTCGCTTGTGTACACCAAACGATCATGCAGCAAAACCTGCAGAGTTCCTAGGCCTGGGTCCGGCTGGGCCCGGACGGGCCCAGACGGGCTTGCCTTAGGCGCGCCCGCTGCGCCCGTCCGCTGCACGTACGTGAGGTGCACATGTTTTTATAGGCGGAGGGGGAGTGGCCTAGAGCGAGTGGGCGTGGCCACAGGACCGGCTCACTCGCTAATGGCAGCGCTAGTTTGGGCGTTTCCCGCTGCAGCGATTAGCTCCGCTGCTAGGCGGTGACAGTGGGAGATTAAAATGCAAAGCAGTGTTGTTAAAACAAAGCTCCCGGCTGTGCCTCAGGAGTACAATCTGACCAGAGCTTTCAATCAGCTTGGTATTTATAGGCGGAGTGGGCGTGGCCTCGAGCAAGTGGGCGTGGCCACAGGACCGGCTCACTCGCTGATGGCAGCGCTAGTTTGGGCGTTTCCCGCTGCAGCGATTAGCTCTGCTGCTAGGCGGTGACAGTGGGAGATTAAAATGCAACGCAGTGTTGTTAAAACAAAGCTCCCGGCTGTGCCTCAGGAGTACAATCTGACCAGAGCTTTCAATCAGCTTGGTATTTATAGGCAGAGTGGGCGTGGCCTCGAGCGAGTGGGCGTGGCCACAGGACCGGCTCACTCGCTGATGGCAGCGCTAGTTTGGGCATTTCCCGCTGCAGCGATTAGCTCTGCTGCTAGGCAGTGACAGTGGGAGATTAAGCCCCTTGTCTGAAGCAGTTGGGGTGAGAAAAGATGATTTTCAGTGGCAGAGTATCACACACAAAAGATTAAAATGCAACGCAGTGTTGTTAAAACAAAGCTCCCGGCTGTGCCACATGAGTACAATCTGACCAGAGCTTTCAATCAGCTTGGTATTTATAGGCGGAGTGGGCGTGGCCTCGAGCGAGTGGGCGTGGCCACAGGACCGGCTCACTCGCTGATGGCAGCGCTAGTTTGGGCGTTTCCCGCTGCAGCGATTAGCTCTGCTGCTAGGCGGTGACAGTGGGAGATTAAGCCCCTTGTCTGAAGCAGTTGGGGTGAGAAAAGATGATTTTCAGTGGCAGAGTATCACACACAAAAGATTAAAATGCAACGCAGTGTTTTTAAAACAAAGCTCCCGGCTGTGCCTCAGGAGTACAATCGCAGATCTGCCCTGCAGTCGAATTTATGCTTTAACTCCAGCAGAAAATGATTATCTAAAAAACTATTTGGATGATATGCTTGCGAAAGGATTTATCAGACATTCTACTTCCCCTGTGTCTTCTCCTTTTTTTTTTATTGATAAGAAGGAAGGTGTGCTCAGGGCGTGTCTAGACTATAGAGCCTTGAATAAAATCACAATAAAAAACAAATACCCTCTTCCCCTTATTCCGGTCCTTCTTGACCAGATCAAAGGAGCAAAAATCTTCACAAAAATAGATCTCAGAGGTGCTTACCATTTGATACGCGTTAAACAGGGCGATGAATGGAAAACCGCATTTCGCACCAAATTTGGGCTATATGAGTATTGCGTTATGCCGTTCGGTCTGTGTAACGCACCGGCGGCGTTCCAATATTTTATCAATGACATACTAGGGGAATATATCGTCATTTTTGTCATCGTCTATATTGACGACATCCTTATATTCTCTCAGAATGAGACGGACCATGTGGAACACGTCCGATAGATCCTTAATAAACTACAGGAAAACCAGTTGTTCGCTAAATTGAACAAAAGTGTGTTTCACACTTCTGAAGTGGACTTCTTGGGCTTCACCATCAAACCTAACGGCCTGCAGATGGATCCCAAGAAAGTTGAGGCCTTGGTTAAATGGAAAAGTCCTACCTCTGTTAAGGAAATACAACCTTTCCTAGGGTTCGCCAATTTTTATCGGCGGTTCATTGATCACTTTTCCGAGACGATTTCCCCGATAACTCAACTCCTGAAAAAAGGGGTACCTTTTATATGGTCGGCCGAAGCTGAAAGAGCCTTTTGTGACTTAAAAGCCCAGTTCACTTCTGCTCCAATACTTCATCACGCAGACGACACACAACCATTCTTTGTAGAGGCGGATGCATCTCAATACGCTGATGGAGGTATCCTTCCTCAAAGAGACACTGAGACAGGACAAATGCATCCTATAGCGTATTTTTCTAAAACCTTATTACCTGCGGAGAGAAACTCCACTATAGGTGAAAGAGAATTGTTGGCCATCAAGCTGTCCTTTCAAGAGTGGAGACATCATTTATTAGGATCCCCACATGTGGTTACCATTTAATCGGACCACAAGAACCTTCAGTTCTTTAAATCAGCAAGAGCCCTCACACCAAGGCAAATGAGGTGGCTGTTATTCTTTAGTGAATATGAATTTTTAATCACCTATCGTCCAGGGCTACAGCAAGGAAAGGCTGATGCCTTGTCACGTCTTGGTCATGAAAAATGTTTGGACAAGGAACAACCACTTCCTATAATTCCTGAAAACAAGATACTCGGAGTGGGGGAAAAAAACTACAACCTCCTTGAGGATATCAAACTTCTTCTCCTAGACTTGTCACCTGAAGACTGGTTGAAGGATCCTCTACACACCATCAGAGAAGGGTTGTTTTATCATGAAAACAAACTGTTTGCTCCTGTTTCCAAGTTGAGACAGAAGATCATAGAATGGTGTCATAATAGCTCCTTGACTGGTCATCCCGGCATTCGGAAAACTAATGAACTATGTCACAGGTGGTTTTGGTGGGACTCTATGCCCAAAGATGTGTTAGCCTATGAACAAGCTTGCGCAACTTGTGCTCGTCAAAAGGCCTCGCATTGTGCTCCTACAGGACTCTTAAAAAACATAGCCATTCCTCCGAATCCCTGGCACACGATCAGTATGGATTTTATGACTGATTTACCCCCTTGTCAAGGTTTTACCACAGTCTATGTGGTCGTTGATTTACTGTCCAAAATGGGACACTTCATTCCTCTGAAGAAAGTATCTTCCTCTAAAGACTTAGCATCTGTCTTTTTGAACAACATTGTAAAGTTACATGGTTTACCCACTGTCATAATCTCAGACAGAGGTCCCCAGTTTGTCTCAAAGTTCTGGAGGGGGTTGTGTTCTATTCTGGGTATAGATCACAGACTTTCCACTGCTTATCACCCCCAAACTGATGGGCAAACAGAAAGGACCAATCAAACTTTAGAACAGTTTTTGCGTTGTTTATTGACTTCCCTTCCATCCACCTGGGTTCAAGCCCTACCGTTGGCAGAATTCGCCTACAATAATTCTAGTCATTCTGCTACACATATCTCTCCTTTTTTCTTTTCGCATTCACAACACCCTATAATGATCCCTATTACATTACATCACAAGGATTCCTCTGTGCCTTCCCTAGATGAACACCATGCCCAAATCAAGCAAGTATGGGAATCAGCAAAGTGAAGGACTGGGTTTTTCTAAGACCCAGCGGTGCCAGGGGACAACACCTGAAACCTTCGTGGGTTACCTGTTCCGGCGTGCAAATGACAGAGACACAGGCCACTTCCTTCGGCGTCAAAGATCGAGGTTTATTTACTGCAGGGAACACAGAAGTCACAAGAAGTACAACGTGTGTAGGTTCTAGGAGACTGCTTCAAATTGCATCTGTGGATCGCTCCTTTCATACAGTTTTTCGTCATAGAACAACATGGCGAACAAAAGGTTACAACCCAGTTCCCACAGTAAAGTTCATAGGGGTCGCTTTCATGTATTCAGGGTCCCGGAACATAATTACAGTAGCATCGCCGGTTCCCAACTGTAAAAGTACGTCTTCCCACCATTAGTGCATTCCATTCCAGCTGTAAACGAGTTAAGAAAGAGTCAGAAACAGGTGCAAGGGAAGACAAAGATAGTCAACAGATTGAAAAGAGTGTAAGGGGGTGATATCGGAAACACGATTGCAGGATCAAAGGAGACATGTCTAATGAATGCACGGCTGAAACAATAGACCGGCACGGCAAGATGAGCCTCGAGCGGGGCCATCTGCCTCTGCAGTGTCATCCCCCTCGTCATAAAGACACCCTCAAAGGAACACGTGTCTTCCGCAAGAGTTGGGAATCCCAGGGTCACGAAGCGGACAGCGTCCGTTCGCTGGCTACTTGAGGGCAAGAAACAAAATGAATGCCGTATCTAAAATGGAACCCGTGGGTTCAGATGAAGAAACCCACAAATAAGACGAACGGTTTAAGTCAGCATAGCGAAAACGCGTACACCCACTAAACTCGTCATTTGCGGTTCATAGATACCAAACTCGTCCATATTCGAACGAGTCGAAAACACCACTTACAATTGTCACAGAACCTCAGACGCTCCTTTTGCCCTCATGTAGGCAAGCACTAGTCGATATCAGAATCGATCTCGATATTCATCAGACCATCCAGATGTTGCTGCAACATCATTCTGTCCATCAATGCCTCCTTGGTAACAGGTGGCCGTCTTATACACGTCGTAGCACAGAGGCCACATAAGGCAGGACCACACTGTACACAAAGACAACACGTAAACAGAAATGCTACAACAACCCCAATGATCATCAGAATCTTCCAACCCCACGTCGACATCAGGCCCCGAAACCATCCTAGTAGCGTCCAATCACCTACGTCCACGTGTATGGACTCGGAGATCTTATGCAACTTCGAGATGGCTTAATAGACAATTGGAGCGTTGTCAGGAATGAAAATGCAGCAACTCGAATGGATCACCTTACATACACCACCTCTATCTGCAAGAACAACGTCTAAAACCATACGGTTTTGTAACGTCATAAGCCTATCCGCCTGAAGCTCTGCTGTCAGATTACCAAGGGCACTTGCAGTGATATTAGCAGTCGATTCCACCACTCGAGTCAACTGTCTCAGGTTCCTACTATTGATCATAGGTCCCCAAAACGGCAAGAAACCCTTAAAGAAGTCTCCTGCTTCTTGACCGGCAGTGTCTTCTTCGCTAATCATGCCTCTCACAACTCTGGTCTTGTGATAATCCGACCCAACAGTAAAGGTCGGCGGCAACAGATTCGTAATATAACAGGTGCCTGAGAAGTCACGAGGCAACCATGTATATGCGCGGTCGTAACAGACAAAGTATGTACCCGTGGCAGTCAAAAGAACAGGGGAAGAGGCCGTCGGTAAAACATACGTTTCAGTACAGGCACTCCTCCCGAGCTGAGCTCGCGGGCTTCGGCCAAGACCTTTCAAACAGAAATTACCGAGATGGGGTACGATCCAGATCGGAGACGAGCTTTTAAGCTGCCGATCACCCACTGACATGCTATACTCAGCCTCACTCAGATCTCTGTATGCTCGCACCTCTTCCTCTGGGATAAGCGATGCGTCGAAGATATCTCTATCTAAATCGGCAATCGCTCTTGCCAAAGGCTTGTGGTATGGGCCAGGACCATGATCTACAGTGCGTGGCTCTCGATGGGGGTAGGAATCTAGTGCGCTACGAAACATAGTTTGGAATGCTCGAGCTGACCCCTGGGAACTGTAAGGAAGGACCAAGTACGGAATTCCCCTATCCATGGTATGTGGCATTAAACCACACACCCAACAATTGGTAGTGTTCATCACCAACTGATGTTGATGAAGAAGTTGGACGAAGGAGTTATTCATGAATTCCGCACGTCTAACCTGCTCGTGTTGAGGTAAAGGGTGAAAAGAATGAGGAGAAACAGTGGGAGTAGGTTTTGGTTCAGAGGAAGAAGTAGGTAAGGCAGAAGGCAATAACGATTGTATTCCATAATATACTCCACCCACCACTAACATAGAAACAGTCAAGAACAGCAGGAACACCTGAAACAGAAAGCATTTGGTTCGTACAACCCTGTGCAGTACAGATCTTTGTGCTAGAGTCTTCTCCACTTCCGACAACTTTGAGAATTCCATCCTCTAAAAACCGTCCGCAACGTTCTTGACGCACTTCGTTCTGAGTAGCGATTATCAATCCCCAGGAGTTCCTAGGAATCGACAAAAGTACCGACCTAGTGTCAGGAACCTGCTGAACAGAAGGAAGTACCCGCACGGCCCTACGGTCAACCCGGATGTAAGGTTCTTTAATCAAACAATATAATTGTAATACAAAATCTCCCAGCTGTGGAAAAACACACATGTGGAAAAGAACTCAAAATTAATGAATGTTGCAATTGTTCATATTATCCAAGATGACAATGAGGGGGGTAACGTGAAATTTCAACAAAAAGGGGAAAAAAAGCAAAAAGATATTTATTAGTCTTTGGTATGGGAACGAAGAAAATATCTGCTTCTTCCAGGACGAGTCTGTTCTTCAAATAATTGTTCAGGTTGCGGAACAGAGTCCTGCCGGTCAGATAATAGTTCAGGTCTTGAGTTTTCCAACGACAAAGGTTCAACAAAGTTATCTGATTGCACTGAAGTGTCTCCTACAGGCTGAGCGTCATTGAACGGCACAAATTTCACCGGAGTTTCTGTTTCCGATGCGGCGATACCGGCCCTCACCCACGAGTCTGCTGGTAAAGGTATTGGCACCTTCTTTGTGTGGGTGGCGTGCACCCAATGTTTGCGGCCTTCCAAACGAACTGCAGTTCTCGTGGCAAGTAGAACCTGGTAAGGTCCCACAAATCTCGGCTCCAGTCCTCGCTTCCGGCCAAAATTTCTGGTAACCACCCAGTCACCTGGTTGGAGCCGATGTCCAGGACCCTCTGTCTGTGCCGGCGGTGCTTCAAAGACCTGTTGATGAATTAACCTCAGTTTAGCAGTCAGATCATAAAGATAATCAATTAACATTGGGTACTCAAGACTATCAAAGGACCTGGGTCTAGGGACCCCCCAAATGTTTGCAGGGCGGCCGAACACAATCTCATACGGGCTGAGCCCTACTCGAGAGTGTACAGTCACCCTGGTCGACAAAAGAGCCAGAGGCAAGGCATCAGGCCATGACAGACCAGTCGTAGCCTGAATCTTTGCAAGTTTCAATTTTAGAGTACCATTGTACCCTTCAACCAAACCTGCTGACTGGGGATGATTGGCGCTGTGGAATTTTTGTGTAATTCCAAGGCCCTTACACACACTCTTCATCACACTTCCCACAAACTCACTTCCGTTATCAGACCATACAATCCGTGGCATTCCATACCGAGGAAAGTATTCCTTCAGTAGGACTTTCGCTGTGGACAGGGAAGTATTGTCTTTGAGAGGATAGGCTTCGATCCATCGGGAGAATGCGCAAACCACAACTAAAACGTACTTCAGGTTATTACATCTCTCCATATGGATGAAGTCTAGTTGGATAACCTCAAAGGGACATGTAGGAGGAGCGAAATGCCCAGGTGGGGTAGGAGTGCCTTTACCGGGATTGTACATCAGACATACAATACAATTCTTAACCACTCTCTCAGCACACTTAGCAATACCATCATTCTTCCATACTGGGGACAGCAACTTGCAGATACCTTTCACGCTAATATGTGACAAGCCATGCACCATAGTCACAACAGCTAGCACATATGCATCCGGCAACATCCATCTCTGATTTTCTGACAAATCAATCCAACATCCATGCGCATCCAACTTTCCTGTGCTTTCCTTCCACTTAGTCTTTTCAGTTTTGGTGGCCTCATTCTGAATCGCTTTCACACTCTCAACAGTGTCCTCACACATACCAGTTTCTGCAGGCCACCTTACCGAACTTGTCACGTACATTCTAGTTGCAAGGTTTCTAGCTGTCTCTTTAGCAATCTCATCTCCAAACGCATTACCACGACCAACATCATTCGTCACCTTACGGTGCGCACTGCATTTAATAATTGCCACCTGCTTGGGTAATGTAAGTGCGTCCAAAAGATCGTTCACGAGCTGTCCGTGTTGGATCTTTGTGCCATGCGATGTCATAAAGCCTCTCTCTCGCCACAATCGACCAAAGCTATGTGCAACGCCAAAAGCATATTGGCTATCAGTAAACACATTCACCCGCTTTCCCTTCGACAAAACACACGCTCTCGTCAACGCAATCAACTCTGCCGCCTGCGCAGAATTCTGATTCAATCTCGCAGTTTCCACAACCGTACTCAACGTTACCACAGCATATGCAGTCGTCACATCACCATTCGGCAACTTAAAACACGAACCATCCACATACAAAGTACCATCGGGGTCTGCCAATGGAGTGTTTTTTAGGTCAACACGACCCTTCGTTTCTTCCTCAGTTCGCAAATAACAATCATGTGGTGGTACGTCGTCTGATTCCATATTGGTTGGCAACAATGTCGCCTGGTTTAGGACATTACAGCGCTTTATTTGAATATGACTTGCCAAAAGCGTCAACTCATAACCGGACAACCTTGCGCTCGTCAAGTGTTGGGTTTTTGTACGATTTAAGAGAGTGTCAACTGCATGTGGAACCATCACCGTAAGCATATTATCCATGACCAATCCTGCAGATTGTCGGATGGACACCGCAGCTGCCGCAGTCGCTCTTAGACAACTCGGCAAAGCTCTAGCTACTGGGTCCAAAGTCGAGGAAAAATATGCACATGGACGCTGCTTACCGCCAAATTGCTGCGTTAAAACACTTAACGCACAACCTTCTCTCTCGTGAAAGTGTAGTGTAAACGGCTTACTGTAGTCAGGAGTACCTAGCACAGGAGCCGAACACAACACATCACGTAATTCAGAAAAACTTTTCTGACACTCTTCCGTCCATGGCAAAGGAGTTGGAACATCCTTGCATGTAAGGGCTACCAATGGTTTCGGTAGCAAGGAAAAATTTGGAATCCATTGCCTGCAGTATGACGTGATACCTAGAAAGGCACGCACATCTCTCTGAGTTGTTGGCACAGTCATTCAAGCGATTGCTGCAATTCTCTCTGGGGTCAACCTTCTTCCCTCCTTTGACAATAAGTGACCTAGATAGGTTACTTCTTGACAACAATATTGCAGTTTAGAAGGTGACACCTTGTGATGTAAGTCACAGATATGCTGTAACCGCGATACCGTAGCAGTTTTGCAGATATCTTTTGTGCCAGCAGCCACCAACAAGTCATCAACATATTGGATCAAGGCCGCACCAGCCGGTAACACAAATGCGTCAAGTTGACTCTTCAGGGCTTGGCTGTATATCGATGGACTCTCACAGTAGCCCTGAGGAGCGCGTTTAAACCTAAAGCTGCGACCACCTAATGAGAAACCGAATAGATCTCTGCTTTCCTCATCAATCGGAATGCTAAAGAAAGCATTCTTCAGATCGATCACTGAGAACCAAGAAGCAGAGGCTGGAATCAGAGTCAGTAAAGCCGTAATGTCAGGCACCACAGGAAATTGAGGAATCACAATTTTGTTCACCTCCCGTAAATCAATAACAAAACGGTAAACAGGAGGCTTGGATGGATCAGTGCGTTTCAAGATAGGTAACACAGGACTATTACACACGTTTTGCCGAGTCTCCTCAATCACATATTTCTCGATCAAGTCATAGATGATCGCTAACAACGCTCGGTCACCATCAAGGGAGATACGATACTGGGGAATACGTGGCAATCGCACTTTCGATTTCAGTTGAACAACATAAAGGGAGATGTCAAGCAGGCCCACGTCATTGGGACCTGTTGCCCACAAAGATGCAGGAAGAGAACTCAATTCTGGTGGGAGCTTATCAGATGACAAATACATGGGAGAGATCACTCTCTGACCCAAAGTAAGCTCCACTCCCGCAGGAGAACAATACAAAGTTGCATATAATCGTTTCAGCAAATCCAGGCCTAAAAGATTCTCACCACAACCAGTAGTCAAAATCAAAGGAGCTTTCAGCTCACAAGGCCCAATTGTAAGGGGCAAAGGGCTAGAAACCGGATTGCTAACAGGGGCGCCAGAGAATCCAACGGAAACATTCGTTAAGCCAGACAAAGGTGCGCCAGGGAGTTTTGAATGCATGATGGAACTTTTCGCTGCACCAGTGTCCAACAGAAAAGGCTCAACTACGCCCGATGTGGTAACTACGACGTAAGGCCCTCTCTGATCAACCGGAACTGATACTACTCCCTCTCTTTGTCTATGGCTGTCCTAGTAATTACCATCATCAATACCCTGCTCGATTTAAAAATCGTCCACATGGTACTGTGCAGATCTACCTGACGATGAACCACGCTGATGAAAGCAATTATTGGAATCAGATGAATTATCAGAACGTTCATTTTGATTCTGAGTAACACCACGACCTCTACCTCGCGAAGCCTGCTGAGGACCACTACGGCCTCCTCTAGATGAACCATCATTATTTCGGTCACGCAAAACCGGACAATCAAACTTCAAATGGCCCTCACCTCTACAGTATGCGCATTGATTATATCCAAGCATAGATCTCTGCGAAGAAGAGTCGTTCCACGACTGTGACCTAGCAGATTGTGATTGCGATCTATTCCGCTGTTGAGAATCATTCTGATTTGAGCACGGAGGATACGCTTGTTGTAACAGAACTTTTGTTTAGAGATCTTTCGTCTTTTTATCCGCACGATCATTTTCTTCCTTCTCCCTATTTTCATAATACTGAGCCGTGGCCAATATCTGAGCAGAGGTAGAAACAGCCCACGAACTCTCTGAATTTTTCAATTTGTTGCTAAGATCAGGCAACAAATTCGATACAAATTTATCTACGAACATCCTCTGACCTCCCTCGGTGCTCATATCTTGGCCACTGTGATCGATGAATGCCTCCTCAAATCTCGTAAAGAAATCGGAGACACTCTTGTCCTTCTTTTGCTTACAGGCAGACAGTTTATCCCAGTTAACTTTCATTGCTGGCATAAGTGTCTTCATTAGTGTGATAATTCTTTGAGGCAAAGCCGTAATTAACTGCTCAGGCTTAGCCCCACCAACCTGCAATCCGTCAGCCGCTGTAAGTGCCGCCCAATCACCGCCTAACTCAGCTGCATGATCTTCGTGGCGTATTTTCGCCCAAACCGGTTGAGGTACTACGTTGCCGAACAACATGTCGATGTCAGCAAGATTCATGATCGTAGCATCCACTAATTGGGACAACTCTTTATAGTACCCTGCAGGATTTTTGCGGGGGTCAGGCAAAGATTGCTTAACCTGCAAGACTTCTGATCGCTTCCATGGAAGGTGTATCCACACTCTCTGGAAGTGTGGCGGAATAATAGGATTAGCCTGCGCATCACCTGGCATCCACACTGGAGGAACTTCACGCATGGGATACTGACCAGGCGTTGCCATCCACTCCTCAGATTCATCTTTAAACAATGCTCGTGGTATCACAGTGGGGCGAAAAGATAGAAGATGTTCTATAGCACGTCGAACCTTGCTACCCACAATCATACCACTCGAAATCTGAAGCGGAAGTTCAGTTACGTCGATCGGTACTTCGTTTACCTCATCATTTGATATCGCTTCACGTAGAAATTTGCACATTTCATCAAACACAAATCTCTGTGTGGGCTCATTGAATTGAGAGAAAGTCTCAAAAATTATGCGCGGGGGTTTTTTAAGGGGATCCCTAATCCAATTACGCGCCATCCTAATTCACGTATCACGTTCCCTACCACCAGGAAGCTGACTTCGTCGCTGGGGAACATCAGAAACATCGGACCCAAGAAGCGGTCCAAAAGGAGAGTAAAGATTAGCAACAGCATTAGGAATGCGTCTGCGAACAGACGGGGAAGAGGAGAAAAGTACAGGAGCAACAGCATGAGGACTAAATACAGGAGCAGTAGGAGCAGTAGGAGTAGCCACAAGAGCAGAAGTAGCGGGAACGATAGACTGAGAAGGTATAGGCAGTGGAGCAGTAGGAACAGGAGCAGGTAGAGGAATAGGGACAGGAGGATTTGCAAGACCAGGACCAGCGACAGGCTGACCAGCAGCTGCCGGAGCAACAGGTTGAGGAACAGGGGGAACCACAGGGGCTGTGGTATCCTGCGCATACGGAGGTGGCGACTTCAGTAGGTAGGACAACAAAGGGTCCTCTACTGCTTCCTCTCCCTTCTTATCAGTACCCGTCGGTAAAGCGGGATAACACTTATCCACTGTCATACGTTGCAATCTATCAAAAACTTCCTTTTCCTTCTCGTCTTTGTCTCGCTGAAACTGCTCTGCATTTCTCATTGTCGTAACAATACCTTCTCTCTTATTACGTTTAAGCTGTTTGATTTCTTTCTGCTTGGCTTCTTTACGCCATAACCGAAAGGAATCGAACATGCTTTCTTTTGAAACAATTTAGCTTCGAGATTATCCAAAATTGCTGTTTCGAAACTACCATGGGGTGGCCAACTAAGGACACCGTCATCTTTTGTGTAGCGGACCCAGCAATCATTATACGTAATAGGACCTACACCATGGCGACTATATAACTCATAGACCGGAGTTCCAACTGGAGGTATTGGACATGAGTCCTCCAATCGGGAATCCGCACCACAACCTCTAAAACAGCTAAACAAAGTACTACGGCCAGGCATCGTGCACACTAACCGAGTTTCACAAACGTCAAGGGTTATTGGATTACGATGTCCTCGCAAAAATGCAAAACCCTCGGTTTTTGGCGACTGCAATCGTCAAATAGAACAACTAAGAACAAAAATGCTAAGACCCACGAATGCAATGGAACCATGCAACAACTAAGCACCAACAACAACCAAGGACTCTGGGAGCGACCCACAAATACTTAACTGAAAGAACAATGGCGTCACCAGGAAGGCCCGTCAATCGTCTCGCGGTACAAAGGTCTACGCCAGGCGCCAAAACAGGTCAACAGTCAGGGCATCAGTCCGTCGCAGCCGTCAGGAGGCGGGGATCTTTGCAGGAAAAGTCTTCGGGCCACTTGTTTCGACAACAGGATCGATGAAGCGGGGTGCACCTTCCCTCGGAGATTTCACACGAAGTTCCTCACGATCGTCGGGCTTTGGACCGGTACCGCTGATGTCGCCCTACATTGGGCGCCAACTGAAGGACTGGGTTTTTCTAAGACCCAGCGGTGCCAGGGGACAACACCTGAAACCTTCGTGGGTTACCTGTTCCGGCGTACAAATGACAGAGACACGGGACACTTCCTTCGGCGTCAAAGATCGAGGTTTATTTACTGCAGGGAACACAAAAGTCACAAGAAGTACAACGTGTGTAGGTTCTAGGAGACTGCTTCAAATTGCATCTGTGGATCGCTCCTTTTATACAGTTTTTCGTCATAGAACAACATGGCGAACAAAAGGTTACAACCCAGTTCCCACAGTAAAGTTCATAGGGGGTCGCTTTCATGTATTCAGGGTCCCGGAACATAATTACAGTAGCATCGCCGGTTCCCAACTGTAAAAGTACGTCTTCCCACCATTAGTGCATTCCATTCCGGCTGTAAACGAGTTAAGAAAGAGTCAGAAACAGGTGCAAGGGAAGACAAAGATAGTCAACAGATTGAAAAGAGTGTAAGGGGGTGATATCGGAAACACGATTGCAGGATCAAAGGAGACATGTCTAATGAATGCACGGCTGAAACAATAGACCGGCACGGCAAGATGAGCCTCGAGCGGGGCCATCTGCCTCTGCAGTGTCATCCCCCTCGTCATAAAGACACCCTCAAAGGAACACGTGTCTTCCGCTAAAGTTGGGAATCCCAGGGTCACGAAGCGGACAGCGTCCGTTCACTGGCTACTTGAGGGCAAGAAACAAAATGGATGCTGTATCTAAAATGGAACCCGTGGGTTCAGATGAAGAAACCCACAAATAAGACGAACGGTTTAAGTCAGCATAGCGAAAACGCGTACACCCACTAAACTCGTCATTTGCGGTTCATAGATACCAAACTCGTCCATATTCGAACGAGTCAAAAACACCACTTACAATTGTCACGGAACCTCAAAAGACAGAGCTAGGTAAAGCCAAAGAAGCCATGAAAAAACAAGCCGATAAAAACCGAAGACCAGAGCCTATGTATACAATAGGAGAGAAAGTGTGGTTGTCCACTAGAAATCTCAAGATGGAAGGGTCGAAAAAATTCCAACCCAGATTTGTAGGTCCTTTCCCCATAGAGAAAGTCATATCTCCTGTCACCCTGAAGTTGCAACTACCCCCATGCATGAAAATCCATCCTGTTTTCCACAGCTCCTTGATAAAAAAATGCATACCTTCCATTGTCCCTGAAATCCCTCCCCCACCTGTACAGATTGATGGAGAAGCTGAATACGAAGTGCGAAAAATTCTGGATTCCAGGAAATCTAGAGGCAAACTCCAGTACTTCATAGATTGGGTAGGATACCCCCAGAAGATAGATCCTGGGAACCTGCTGAAAACATTCATGCAGCCAGACTAAATAAACAATTCCACAGACTTCATCCCTCCAAGTCTGGTCCTGTGAATAGGCCTTTGAGGAGGGGTACTGTTAGGAGTTAGACACCTTGACATGCGAGATTGCAGGCAATGTGATCTTTTAGCCCATATCCCTAAACTAACTAATCACTAAAACCTTTGTGTGTTCCTGGATATTTCTCTGCCTGCATTCAGCTGTCCCCTTGTCCTGCAGCATCCCGCAAGCCTGGTACACTGTGAGAATGTTTCTGCCGGTCTTCGGCATTTCTCTGTTTTTGCGCAAGTAATCTCTCGCGACTACCCTGCCTTTTCTCACGCATTTTGCAGGCGTTTTCTGCTCGATTCATTTTCATTACTCCTTCTGTGTGGCTTGTACTTACCCTTCATTTTTCTTTGTTTTTTGGAGACTCCTTTGAGAGTAAGCGCTCTGCCCTTGCCTTCTTTTAGGGCCGGGTGTCTCTCCTCGTGTGTGTGTGCTGCTCCGCTGTTTCAGCCCTAGACAGCCGGTCGGTGCTCCTCACTCCCATCATTGTTTTGGTTGTGTCTGGTGTGTATGTCCTTTGAGAGTTCTACCCCTCCTGCCCCGTTACTGAGTATCCTGCCTCCCTTTACTTGAACTCTTCGATAAAGTCCGCCCGACCTGCAGTTGGGGTAAGCATACCTGGAATATCATGCATGTCAATATAACCTGTATTGAGGTCAGTGTAACAAGGGGATTATTACGTGTATAACTTATTTTGTTTCCTAGCCTAGACATCCACCTGAGATTCCTGCTGTACCCTGCCAACCCCCTCGTATGAGGAGAGTGGTGGACACTCCTTGGGTAATTCCCTCATACTTTTAGGGGACAGTAGACAGGAGTGTGTACATTTCACATTCTTGCTTCTGTGTCCTGGAGGTGTGGGGATTCTTCTTCGCTCCCGTGGAAATTGGTTATTCGACTAACAAATATACTATTCCCACACACGTTTATGCAATGGTAGGGAAGGAAAGTACTTTAGAGGGGTAAAAGTTACTATTCCCACAGCAGCCTGTGCTACCGTAGGGAAAGTATTGAACTTCAAAGGGGTAAATTTACTATTTGCAATCGAGTCTGCGCAACATTAGTGAAAGCATTGGACTTCGGCGGAGTAAGATTTATTATTCCCACCCCAGTTTGTGCAATAGTAGGGAAAGATTTGGCCTTCACACGGATTACATTTACTGTTCCTCCTGCACTCCAAGCAACAGTAGGTAAACTACTTTAGCTCATACATATTACATATCTGAATAACCCTAGTAATTAAACAAATGATTTAAATATCAATGTCTAACATAATATATATATATATATATATATATATATATATATATATATATATATATATATATATATATATATATATATATATATATATATATATATATATATATATATATATTCACTGAAAAAACCATAGGTTTCACACCAGTTATAGTTAGCTGGAAATTTTACTGACATAAAACCATAGAAATTCCAACGTTATAGTTAGTTGGACTCACTATAAAAAGCGCGCCTGCAATGCACTGTTGATGACGTCACATATTACATCACTCATGACATCGTCAGTGACATCACTCATGACATCACTGATAACACCATCCAGTGAATGTGTGTCTTTCTGAAAAATAAATATGTTTTATATATGTATTTGTAAAGGTCGATGGAAGAATAAATGTTTAAATAAGTGTGTAAATGGATGTTTTTTTAATAAAATATTGATTGGTTAACTGGCTTATTAAGTGTATCTTAGTGAATACATATATTAGAGAGTAATTTTTAAATATATGTATAAGTGTTTCACTTTGTGTATAAGTGGCTGCATGGGTTGGTGACTGACTCACTGTTTGTATGTGTTTTTAAGACAGCATATGTGAAGGACTGTATGGGTGGATGAGTGTGTATATATGTGTGTTAGTGAATGAATGCCTGCCTCACTAGTGTCTTTATGAGTAACTACATATGTTTCAATGCAGTATATGTGAGTATTGATGTATATAAATAAGTATATGTGAGAGTGAGAGATTGAAAGAGTTCCTGTTTAAATAAGTATGTGTTTCTATAAGTGATTGTTTAAGAGAGTAAGTATGTGTAAGTTTCCTTAGAAGTAATGTGCTAGTGTGTGCATAGCTAAATATGCAAATAAATGGATGTTCAATAGTTTAATTGCATGTGTGAGTATGTGTGTGAGTATCTTTTGGAAGACTGTCGGTGTATAACAGGATGTATATGTGTATCACTACATATGATGAGAGAGTATATGTATGAGTGACTATATAGAACTGTTGCTGAATGAGTGGATGTGTATATAGATGGTGGAATTACTGTATTGGTTGTTGTAACTGGTATGGGTATCTCCATTTTTTTGAAAATGTTAGTTTCTATTTTTGAATATGTGTTTCAAGGGTTACATTACACTGAAAGGAGGTCTGCCAGTCTGTCACAAGGATGGTGTCATAAGTGATGTCATGAGTGATGTCACTGACGATGTCATGAGTGATGTAATATGTGACATCATCAGCAGTGCATTGCAGGCGCGCTTGTTATAGTGAGTCCAACTAACTATAACATTGGAATTTCTATGGTTTTATGTCAGTAAAATTTCCAGCTAACTATAACTGGCGTGAAACCTATGGTTTTTTCAGTGAATTTAATAGGTTTTTTAAATGCTAATTCCTAACTATAACTGGTGTGAAACCTATGGTTTTTCCGGTGAATTTCATAGGTTTTTTAAATGCTAATTACTAACTATATATAGGGCCACAAACCTATGAAATGTAATATTTTTTATAAGGAATCCTATTTTGTATATTTATATAATACTATTTATTTATTTATTTGTTTGCCCTGGTGCGCTCCCGGTGCGCGCCCCGGTGTGCGCACCAGAAAGCGCAGTTTTCTGGCACGCCCCGGGGAGCGCACCGGTGAGCGTCCCGTTAGCGCGATTGCCGCGAAAAAAAACATCATCGTGACGTATCGTTAAGCCGCGTCCGCGTGATACGCACGGCGTAAGCGCACCCGGAAGCACTCGAGCGAATACGATCGCGCAACGTAAGCATCTGGCGCTCACGCGACGCGCCCCCGGGTGCGCGTCGCGTAAGCGCGCCGGGTCATGTGACCTGAAAATAACACTTTTTATTGGTGAAGAACAGTTTTGGTTTCCAAATGATGAAACCCCGGGTCATGTGACCTGAAAATAACACTTTTCATTGGTTCAGGACAGTTTTTTTTCCAAATGATGAAAGCCCCCACCTTTTTTCCTTATTCTGAGTTTGTCCTTTGACTGAGGAAGACCTGTTTGGAGATCTTTGAGTAATATTTTGTACTTTAAAATGGCAACAGTAGCAGCAGCAGCTGGAGCATCAGCACCACCACCACCACCACTACCACCACCACCACCAAGAGGACCACCACAACATCACATTGGTGGTCAAGAAGAAGAGGAGGAGGAGGAGGAGGAGGAGGTGGCTGCCAGAAGACAATTCCCCATGCAGGCCAAAGCAGCACATTGTATGGGAGTTTTTTTCCATCCCAGAGGGCAAGCAGAAAGTGAATGCGCCAAAGGTGACTTGCCAAATCTGTGGCATTCAACTTTCAAGGGGGAACCCTAATAAGAAATATTCATTTGGTAATAACACCATGATTCCGCACATGCAGCGCAAGCATCCCAACAACTATGCTGCGGCAGAGGTGAGAGAACTGGCCAGCAACCCTCCCCAATCTTCACCCAGCACCTCCAACGAAACCAACCCACTCCATTGGGACCAGAAACAAGGGAGATGGTCCCAAACATTCAACAAAAGTTTGGGCAGTACAAGATCTCTTGTATTTTTTGTGGTAAGACCATCACCTATGGTGAGCAAAGCATAACGCTCATCAACCGTGCTGGTGACAACCACAAATGCCCCAAAAATCCATAATTTTGTCATGATTTGTTTTTGCTCCAGTTGAGCCATTTTCAATTCCCTGTTTTTTGTTTCTCCCCATAAAAATAACAAAAAAAAATATAAAATAGTTCATTAAAGCCAAAAATAGTACAAAATGTTCCAAAAAAATATATATATAAAACAACAAAAAGAAGAAAAAAAACAGTTCTTTTTAGAACTACCTCCAATTTATAAAAAAGGCTAAATTTTTTAAAAACTCTATCATTCTTTTTTCCCCATGGTACGCTCCCCGGTACGCTCTGCGGTGCGCGTACCGGGCGCTCCCCCCACGCAAAACCAAAAAATTTTTTTTGGGTCCCGCGGGGCCCTTTATAGCCCCACATCAAACCTAGGGGATCAAGGGGGGTCTACTCTGCCCCCTTATGGTCATTTCCCCCTTTGTTTTTTCCACCTCTTGTTTCTCAATCCTACCGAGACACAAGATGACGGCCGCTCCGGACTGTTTGGAATGTTGACAGACACCCGAGAGCCAATCAGCTTTCCGCGCGTGAACTCGAGTAGCGCGCTGGTTAGCGCCCCGGTGCGCGTACCGGGGCGCGCTTATAGATATATATATTTTTTTTAACCTAAATTAGTCAAAATCCACTGCAGCACATATCTTGAGACATAGCAAAGGCACATTGGGCTACCAGTCCCTACAATTTTGCCAAGTTTGGTGGAAATCCATTCAGCCGTTCGGGCTAAAAGTGAGGTCGACCGCCCTTTGGAAATTAACATGGGGAAAACACGTTTTGGGACCCCCCTTTTTTCTCGGCCCCCGCTTAACAAATCCCCCCCAAACTTTCAGGGAAGGACCGGGGCGCCGCGAGGCAAATTTGAGGAAATTGTCAGGCAGATTCCTCAACCGGCGCCAAAGTTATTCACAATAGAATGTTGAGATTTTCTATTGAAAATAATCCTAACTATAACTATAACTACCTACTGGCGACCGATAGTAGGTAATATGTATTTATGTATATATATATTACTATTATAAAGAGAGAACACAAACCTTTGAGCCAGGTAAACTACAAAAGTAATGCACCAATCACTACACACAGTACACCATTTGAAAGGGGAGATGTAGCAGAAGGACATAGGCTATAGATGTAAAACAATATATATTTAAAAAAGCAAAAACACTAAAAGTGGAAAAGTAGTCCCTTGGGGGCGTGGTCGAGTGTAAGAATGTGGCCGTGGGCGTCTCAAAGAACAAATGTGGCCGTTTACAAAGCAATGCCAAATGCTAATAACAAACAGCGTCCAAGGTAAAGAAAAACACAGAAACATATGCCCAGATATAGCGGAAATGCGCTTAATATGCAAACATAGAGCGGAAACGTGATTTAGGACGCACATTTAAAAAAAATAAGTGGAAATAGAATTTAGGACGCACATTTCTAAACAAAAAGACATACAGCAGAAATGGCTTTAAAACTCACGAGGTGCGCGAAAACTCACGACGTGCGCGCTATAACAATAAGAAATATACACAAATTGCAAGGAGTTACCCAGACAACATTCAACAGCGGGCGTGACTTGCATCTGCCATGACTGTCTTCCATTGACAAGCAAAAGACGTCACACAGGGGGCAGGGTTAAACGGACAGAACACCAATGACAACGCTAATAAAGAAATAAACACACGACTTCTGCAAAAACACATAACAAGTCTTCAACCATTAGACAACGACGTCACAGGGGGGTAAACGGGAACAAACTAAGGCGCATTATATTCACGGACAAACGGGAACTGGGGCAAAATCTACAGACTATCCTCAACGAAGAAAATAAAACTTACGAAATAAATATAAACAAACAACTGGGAAAATTCACACGAGCAGGGCCAGGACTTGCACACAGAAGAGAGGAAACGATTCCGAAAGTGAAACGCGATCGGGTGAAAAATAACCTGACGAACCACCACGCTGAAAAGAATACTTAGCAATTAAAATAAAAACACAACTAGGCATATTCACACGAGCAGGGCCAAGACTTACATACAAAATTTAAAAAAAAGGATTAGGAAAGTTTAGACAACACAAAGGGCTTGCACACAATTCACAAAAAACACAGACAGTTTATTAAAACGAAGACCAAGGAAACAGCCTTAAAGAGCTAGAACAAAATCAATTCAACAGTGCAAGGGATTGCAAAGACAATTAACAAAACAAAACGGACAATTTCTTGAAGGCATATCAAACATACAACAAGGAAAAACCCTTCAAGAGCCTCAAAATAATCAATTTAACAGTGCAAGGGATTGGCCAGAAAATTGAAGAAAATAAACAGACACATTATTAAAACGAGGAAACACACTTCAAGAGCCTTCAAAAAATAAATAAATTTATTAAACAGGTCACATTTTTCTATTTGGAACCTCTGCCACTACCAGCCATCTATCTATATCTATATCTATATCTATACTACTATTATAAAGAGAGAACACAAACCTTTGAGCCAGGTAAACTCGGGAACCACAGCGCCAATCCACACACCCGATACATCGTTGAAAATGTCAGGGTGTGCAAATGGACATAGGCTATATAAAATAAAAATTAAATGTAAATTTAAAAATGTAACTTAAAAAAAAAAAGAAGTTCCCTGGAAGTAGCGCCGGCCGCGACGTAGCACTGGCTGCGTCATAGCGCTGGCCGCGACGTGCGTGATGACGAGGAGGAGTGGCGGACATGAGCGCGGGGAGGAGCATCGGACAGGCGGGGAGGAGCAGAGAGGAGCGGCGGACAGGCAGGGAGGAGCGGCGAGGAGCAGCGGTGAAGTCAGGAGCACGGGGAGGAGCGGCGGCTCAGGTAAGGCAAAGGGACACGTAAAATGTCGGATGGGAGGGGGCCGGGGCGGGAGGTGGCTCCGGAATACGGACGCGGTGGGCGGGGGCCTAGGCGGGCGGTTGGCCCTGAAGCCTCATTGCCTCCGGACATTGTCGGAGCGGGCTGCTAGTATATATATATATATATATATATATATATATATATATATATATATATATATATATATATATATATATATATATATATATATATATATATATATATATGTTGCAAGAGCTCGTCTTGGCCTCCACGAAACCAAACAGCCACACCAGCAAAAAGACGAGGTGCACCCGAATAAGTGCTTCTTTTTTATTCAGTTGTTAAAGTGCAACCACATCAGCCACGACGCGTTTCGGCAGATCCCTGCCTTGATCACATGACAACAGTGTCGTGGGATGCACCTCCTTTTAAAGTGCAAGTGCAAGAATGGACATAGAAAATATACTATTTACAAATTGCTTTCATCATTTTCATAGTGTGACTCGTAAAATACATGAAATAATTGTGAAATACATTTGCTAATGGCATGAAATTCAATCTTAAAAAGATATTTCAGTAAAATACACTAGGTTATTGATGCCATATTTTCTAAGTATCCATTCGCTAAACAAAATTGTGCATCACCGTGAATCTAAATAAAGAGAAATTAAAACTACACACATTTGTATAAACGTGATAGCAAAAAAACCTCTTTTTTCAATGGACAAAAGAACGATACCCTTATGTGAAAAAATGTATATTAAATGAACACAATATGTACCTTGCCAAAAAACAATTAGAGAAACGTTCCATGTTTTTCATAGGGATAAATACAGGGAAAAGATTATTCTAAAAGGAATTATATACATATCTTTGTTTTTCAAAGGGTCCCTCCGATTTGTATGCAACCAAATATGTCTATCAAACTGAGTGATTCCCACAATTGAGCAACCTCTACAAGAATTGATGAATTAATGCTGTTGTTCAATCCACTCACAATGTAATTAAAATTGCATAAATAGTTAAAAACCCCTCTAAAGTATCAAAAATATATCTATAAATAAATTGTTTATCTCTTTTACTGTATAAAATCCATATGTACAATACAAAAACAGGTTCGTCAAGTATATACATCTTGAAAGAAATGGAAAACATTGATTTTTCATTATGTTGTACTCAATTGATGAAAGCTATGTAGGCATCATGATATCAAGTGCAAGCAGTGAACAATAACTTCCTAAAGGGATAGAAGATTCATTCTAGGAATGTATATAAGTCTTCAGTCATGTTAAGACCTTTAGGCTGCTTGGTGTCTAAAGACAAGATGTAATGTGTCTCCAGCCTTCGCAGCATGCCCTCCCTGTCCCCTCCTCTTCTCTGCACGGGGACTGCGTCTATGATGTAGTATCTGAGATTTTTTAGATTTCCACCATGGACTTCATGGAAATGTCTCGCCACGGGATAATTAGGGTCGTTGTTGGTGATCGCCCTGATGTGTTGTAAGATCCTCTTGTGGCTGGGGAGCTTGGTGCTGCCTACATATTTTAAATTGCATGTGCACTCTAGTATATAAACCACAAACTCGCTTTTACAAGTTAGGTGAAACCTAATATTTTGTGGTTTAGGGCTAAAGGCTGTTAAGTAGGAAGTTTTGTTCACTCCAAATGAACAGGCTTTGCAGCTGGAGCACTTGTAAAAGCCTTTTCGTGCTAGAGACAGACCTGTGTTGTCCCTATATTCTGGGCTGCTTCTCACCAGCACATCCCCCATCGAAGTGGCTTTTCTATAGGTGATGGAGGGGTATTCAGGAAGGGAATCTCCTATTGCTGGATCCTCTTTTATAAGATGCCAGTTACGTTGGAAGATTTTACGTAGCTCCCTGTGCTGACGGTTGTAGCCAATAATTAATCTGGGTGCCTCTTCAGATATTGTGCTGCTACTTACGTTGTTTAATGTGGGGCTTTCAGCATTGTGTAGGAGTTCCTCTCTAGATTTTAATCTAGATTTGGCCATTGCCGCATCAATTGTTTTGGCACTGTACCCTCTGTCTAAAAACCTACACTTACTCTCCTGTTGGTGTCTCCTGAGTTCCCCCTCGTCACTGCAAATTCTACGTAACCGCAGCATCTCCCCATAGGGGATGCTGTGGATGAGATGGCTGGGATGTGCACTGCTGGCGTGCAGCAGGGTATTTCCTGCGGTTTGCTTTCTGTATAGAGTGGTCTTAATTTTGCCTTCATCAATTTTGACTAAAACATCAAGAAAGGAAACTTGACAGTCACTTATGTCAGACGTGAAGCATAAGTTGATATCATTGATATTGATGCTATCTACGAAATTCTGTGCCTCTTCTTTGCTGCCCTTC
The DNA here is from genome assembly GCF_964263255.1 of Lissotriton vulgaris. Lineage (NCBI taxonomy): Eukaryota > Metazoa > Chordata > Amphibia > Caudata > Salamandridae > Lissotriton > Lissotriton vulgaris. The sequence continues at coordinate 1,502,289,153 of NC_141691.1, forward strand.
CACACAATGATCAAGTCATCAATGTACCGTAGGTAGGATACCATATTGTTCTTACAGATATCCTGATATTGCTCCCTAAGGACCAGCTCCCCCCACCAGCCCATAAACAAACAGGCATAACTGGGGGAGAAGCTGGCCCCCATGGCCACACCCTGGACCTGACGGTACATTGATTTGTTGAAGAGAAAAAAGTTATGTTCTAAACAAAACAAGAGCATATCAATCAACATTTTGTTGTGCATCGTGAACTCAATAGACCTTTTAGACAGGAAATGTTGAACCGCCTTTATCCCGTCCCTGTTACGAATACACGTATACAATGAGGAAACATCCAGGGTTATTAACTGATAACCCATTTCCCATTTGACCTTGGCTATTTTGGATAGAAAATCCCCCGTGTCCTTCACATATGACTCCAATTTTAGGACATGTTCTTGTAAAAAGAAGTCTATGTAGTATGATAAATTTTCCAGGGGTCCGTCACAAGCCGCTATAATTGGTCTTCCTGGGGGAGTTTCCCTATTCTTGTGTATTTTGGCTATGAAGTAAATCACTGGCGTGCGGGGATGCTCTTTCTTTAGGAATTTAAACTCCTCCATGTTTAAAAGTCCTAAGCTTTTCCATGCCAGTAGTTTACTGCCCAGTTCATCTTGCATCTGTTTGTACTTGATTGGTGAGCTATGGTGGTAACATTGGACATCGCTGAGCTGTTTGTTTGCTTCAGTCAGATATTGTGAAAGGGGCCATAACACGATGTTTCCTCCCTTGTCCGAATTTCTTATTACCACTTCGTTCTCATTCTTTAGTTTCTCTATCAGATTGTCATATTGAATTTGTTGCTTTGTTCTTCTTCTCTTAGTCATTTGGATTTTAGTGTGTAATTTTTTAATTTGTGCAACCACAGTGTCGTTGAAAACATCAATGGAGTCTTTGGTTGTGATCGGTACAAACTTAGATTTCCTTTTGAACGGTGTTTCCGGTTTTTTGTTTGCCAGACTCCTTGTTTGTTGGGAACTGAGGACTGGAAAATCCTGTGAGCTTTCCACATTCTGTGACTCCATGTTGATTTGGGGACTATGTCTTGTGTTGATTATGTCTTGGACAGATGTTAACAGCTCATAATCTTGTGCCATCAGATTTATAGGGTCTGCCAATGAATCCTCTTGTGTGGGCTTATTTTTTGATTTATTTGTAGATTGAGTTTTATGGAATTTTCGGAGTTTTAGTTTTCGTATAAATAGGAACACATCAGCCCTGGTTTTGGTGTAATGAAAATTGCTTTCAGGGCAATACGATAGTCCTAGCGACAGCAACTGTTTCTCCGCCGTTGTCAAGTCGATGTTCGCCAGGTTTATTATCGTATTTGAATTTGTAGGTGATTCCTGTGTTGTTATGTTTTTGTCCCCTGTTTGTTGTTCCAGGCACCTCTGCCCCGTCCCCCTCGCTTTGTTGCGTTTCCTCTGGGCGGCCCTCCGCTCCCGCCTGTTCCTTGTCCGTTTTTTGCCGGTTGTTGTTTACCTGCTGAGCGAAGTGTGTCACGTCTTGTTTTGCTGATGTATTCTAACTCCTCACCCATAGTTAGTTTAGTGATGTCTTCCTCATCATATTCAGACCCACTTTCAGTGTACACACTGGAACCTGATGCCGAAGACCTCTCTGATTGGGGTTCTCTTTCAGTTTGTGCAGAACTGGAGGGCTGCGGGTTTTGCGGGTTTTGGCGCGTTTTTCCAGTGCTTGGTTTAACGGTTTTATTCTTCCTCATGGCGTCGTATTTCCTGGAGAATGTAAAAATCCTTCCGTTCTCATAGTCCTCTTTGTCCCTTCTGAACTTATATGACTTGCGGTTTTTTATTTTGTCTTCCTCCTTTTTCAGCTTATGTTCCATTTCTTCCTCAAATTTCACTTTGGAAGCTTGCGGGTCACTCATCGCTTGAATCTCGCTGCGCAGGGCATCTATTTTCGGAAGGATTTCCTCTCTATCCTTCTATGCATGCTTGACTAGTAACTCAACAAGTTTTCTCGAAGAGTCTAAATTGCATTGTGCCCATTCCGCCATTAGTACCGGATTTGGTGTGTCATACGTGGGCGCTATCATTATTCTTAGCCCTCTGGGAATTCGATTTACCTCTAGATAACGGCTGAGGGACTTCGCCTCCCACCATTTAACCATCTCAGTACGCATCAGCTTTTCGAGTGCCCTGTATTTATCTTTAAGATCAGTCCCCTCAGGCAAGTTTTGGTCTGTTGTGCCTGTATTCTTGTTTTTTGGTCTCGTCACTTCATTTGAGAACACCTCTTTCGCGGCGCTCTCCCGATCCTTCACTGTTGCCGCTGACATGGTTGCACTTAAGATATTTGCAATTGATTTTCACCCGCTGCGTTTAGAAAAGCGTCCAGAAAGGGTTCACAATTTGTCTGGTTCCCCTTCGCTTCTTACTGCTTACACGGGTTACTCGTTAGCACATACCTCCCACCTTCCGAACCATGTCGGGTTACCGGGTACCTGATGGAGTTCGTCGTCCGCCGCCAACCGTCCTACACTCGCTCCTCCGAGCTGCACCAGACCGCTTCTGGCAGACGCCTTCTCCTCCTCAGACCTCGGCAATGCTTCCACCGCGGAAGGGGGTTGGGCAGGTTTCCGTTTCCGGTACTTCTCGAATGGATGCCGTGCTCCGCAGAAATCTCACGGAGACTCGACTACCGCTGCCTTTCCTCTTTCTGCTCAACCACTTGCCGGGAGGGGGTCCACGTCGCTGGGAAAAGCAATCCAGCGAAATATGTTGCAAGAGCTCGTCTTGGCCTCCACGAAACCAAACAGCCACACCAGCAAAAAGACGAGGTAGACCCGAATAAGTGCTTCTTTTTTATTCAGTTGTTAAAGTGCAACCACATCAGCCACAACGCGTTTCGGCAGATCCCTGCCTTGATCACATGACAACAGTGTCGTGGGATGCACCTCCTTTTAAAGTGCAAGTGCAAGAATGGACATAGAAAATATACTATTTACAAATTGCTTTCATCATTTTCATAGTGTGACTCGTAAAATACATGAAATATATATATATATATATATTTGCATTATTCATATATATATATATATATATATATATATATATATATATATATATATATATATATATATATATATATATATATATATTTGCATTATTCCTCGCTGCTGTTTCAAATAAAGATCGAGGCTGAATTTTACCTGTTCTGTGGGCGTCTTCCATTACAGGCAACTGTGTGTGATATATATATATATATATATATATATATATATATATATATATATATATATATATATATATATATATATATATATATATATATATATATATATATATATATATATATATATATATATATATATATATATATATATATATATATATATATATATATATATATATATTCTTTTTTTCACTGAAAAAAACATAGGTTTCAGGCACGTTATAGTTAGTTGGACATTTCATTCTTACAAAACCATAGAAATTCTGGCGTTATAGTTAGTTCATCTAACTATAACTTTCGCTCTCGCAATGCACTGCTGATGACATCACATATTACATCATTGATGACATGGTCAGTGACATCTCTGATAACATCACTGATGACATCATCCAGTGACTTTGTGTTTCTGTAAAGTTTAAATATGCTTTATATATATAAATGCCAAGGTGTATTGAGAAATGAGTGGGTGTGTGAGTGTCTATACGGATGACTTTGTGGGTGTGTGACTGACTGTATGAGTGAGTGATTAAAAGAGTCTTACTGAATGCATTGGTTAGGGACTAAACTGTGTGAATCTCTGTATCAGTCTGTTACTTGGTATGTAAGTGTCTGCATGAGTTGGTGAGTGGCTACATGAATGTCTATATCGCTTATTGTTTGGTTACCTGAGTATTTGTATAGGTGCTGCAGTGTGTGTGTGTGTGGGTGAGAGGTAATTGACTCTCTGGAGAGATGTGCAAGTGGTTAATTCACTGGATGTATGGGTTCAAGACTGTATGAGGAAACAGCTGAATGGGTGGGTGAGTGAGTGTATGGGTGTGTTGGTGAGTGAATGGATGTCTAAGTGGTAAATGTGCGAGTAACTACATATGTAAAAGACAGTATATGACAGTGATGGTGTATTTAAATAACTATATGTGAGTGTAAGTAATTGTGAGAGTGGCTCTATGCATGAATGTGTACTTTTATGAGTGATTGTAAAAGAGAGTAAGTATGCATTATTTTCTGTATGAATAAGTAAGTTGGTATGTGTATAATTGTATAGGTGAGTAAATGGGAGTGTGATTGCTTCTTTGCATGACTGACTAGGTGTGTGAGTAATTCTGGATGAGTGGTGGTGTGTCAGTGTCTGTATAGCTGTATGAGTGCCTATCATAGTGTTATATTGATGAGTAAATGCATGTATGAGTTACTGTATGGGTGAATGAATGGATGTGTGTACACCTATAAATCAGTCAGTGTGTATGTAGTAACTGGTGTTGGTGAGTGTATGGTTTAGAAAATGGTACTCTATATTTTAGAGTGGGTGTATGAAAGGTCACATTAGGGTGAGAGGAGGTGCATCAGATTTTCATATGGATGATGTTATCAGTGATATCATTTGCAATGTCATTAGTGATGTCATCAGCGATTTCACTGACCATGTCATGAATGATGTAATATGTGATGTCATCAGCAGTGCATAGCAGGGGAGCAAGTTATAGTTAGCTGAACTAACTATAACTCTGGATCTTCTATGGTTTTGTACGAATGAAATGTCCAACTAACTATAACGTGCCTGAAACCTATGTTTTTTTCAGTGAATTTCTAAGGTTTTTTAAATGCTAACTTTTAAATATAACGTACCTGAAACCAATGGTTTTTTCAGTGAATTTCAAAGGTTTTTTAAATGCTAATTTCTAACTATAACGAGCCTGAAACCTATGGTTTTTTCAGTGAATTTTAATGTTTTTTAAATGAAAATATGTAAGTCTAATGTGCCTCAATTCTATGAATTTTTATATATACACATATTTATATATATTTTAAAAAAGTTGTGAATAACTTTTAATTAGGAAAACTATATATTTTTTTATATTATACAGAAGTCGTGCACCCTTTACGCACCCTACACGATGCCTGTACGCACTCCGGTAGCCATTTGGAAAAGTCACACGGGGTCGCAATTTTGGCGTAATTTGTAAAGTATGAAATATTTTTTTACGTTTCATATACATAAAGGTTTTTAAGTGTTTCTCTAAATTTATTTATAAACGTAGTTTTAAAATATTATTTTCAATATAATATTTACAAAAGTAAAGTTACGAAATGCGCAGTGTAGTCGCTTAGTTTGTGCGACGTCTCCCCACACGTATTTCCAGGGTCAGTCCGTAATCGCGCTGAAGTCGCGACTTCAGCATATTTTTTAAGTTGAAAAAATGACTATGGAAAGTTTGAATATTATAAAAGAACAGTTTTGTTAATATACTTATTAAAAGTTTATAGAAATTTCTCTTTATAGTGTATAATGATATATATAATTTTTGCGGGTGTGCAAAGGGTGCATGACGAGTGTGCGCACCCTCGAGACTTCCCATCTGCAAAAGAAAAAAGGAATCTGATTGGTTGATATCAATATCATTGTGAAAAAGATGAATCAATTCTTCTGATATTTCTCTCTCTTTTTGACCTTACCAGGGAGAAGACCTGTTTGTTCCTTCTCTTTACAAATCTATCTTTTTTTGTGTGTTTCTTTATTTTAAAACTTACAATGTCTTCTGGTTTTGCAGAAGTGGATCCTCTTGCTGTTGAAGAGTAACAACGGATGGGGCTGACGAAGAGGCAAAGAAGAGAAAGTATTTTTTTGGGCCTTTTTTATTTACTGTGCCGGAGGGGAGAAAAAGGTAAATGTGTGAAAGGTAACTTGCATCATCTGCAAAAAAGTACTCTCCAGAGGCTCAGACAAAAATATTCTTTTGGGACGAGTTCGATGAAGAACCACATGAAGACCATCCACCCTGTACACCTCACCAGAGAAGAAACGAAGAGGCAATCGATTGCTGCTGCTCTTCAAGACCCCAATACTCCATCTACCTCCGCATAAACTCTATCAACACCAAGGCCACATATCATGCCTGAGTTCCAAAATGCATCTATTATTTGCATTAAGTGCGCCACTGAACTTTGTTTTAGCGAGCAATATATAGATGTCATTTCAGCTACCCTTAAAGCACACAAATGTTAATTCTTTTTTTATAATGCGCTTTTGTTTTTATTCAACAGTTCATTTCCTGTTCTTCATTTTTTTCTGTTGTTTTTAAAATAAAAAACACACACAAAAAGTAAAAAAGGTTTAATTTTTTTTTTTTAATTGTCCCCCCCCCCCCAAAAAAAAAACACATCTACTGGAAAAAAAAAGAAAAATTACCTGAAGGATTGAATGAGAGTATAGACACTATGTTGGTGATTGGGGGAATGCAAGTTTAGTGCATGTTTTTTTATGAATGTTTAAGAAGTGGCAATGTAATTCAATGAGTTTGTGGATAATAGGAGGATAATTAGAGGAGTGCATGAGTAGTCTGTAAGGGATTGGATGAGTGCATGTGTAGTGCATAAGTGATTGTAGTAGTGGATGGTTACTGCCTGGGTCATTTTATGAGTACATGCCTACTGACTGTATGATTCGACTACTGAAATGAAAGTGCATGGTGAATTTATAATTGCTTGCGTATTGGCACAGTGATTGGTTAGTACATGGTGCAGGATGGTTGATTGGAGGAGTGCATGGGAAGTGACATGGGGATAGCTGGAGTGCATAAGTACTAGCTGAGTAATTGGAGGAGTGAATCAGTAGTGTGTAGGTCGTTAGAGGTCTGCATGAGTAGTGTATGGAGGATTGTAGTAGTGCATGATTTAGTTTCTTGGTCATTATATCAGTGCATGGGTAGTGACTGGATTATTAGAGTACTGCAAGGAGAATGCATGGTGAATTTGTAAGGGTTTGTGCATTGACAGAGTGATTGGAAAACTACATGGTGCTGGATGGGTGATTGGAGAAGTGTACGGGGAGTGACAGTGTGATTGCTGGACTGTATTGGTGCTACATGAAAAAATGAAAGTGTGAATGAGCAGTGTATAGATGATTACAGGACTGCATGTATAGAATATGGTACTGGCTGGGTGACTGGAGGTGTGCACAGTGAGTGGCAGTGTGATTGCTTGACTGTATGGGTAGTACCTGGGAAAATGAAGGTGTGATTGAGCAGCGTATAGGTGGTTAGAGGACTGCATGGATAGTGCACATGTGATTGTAGCACTGCATGTGTTAGTGTCTGGGTTATTGCATGAGTACATGGGTAGTGACTGGATGATTAGAGTACTGCAAGGAGAGTGTATGGTGAATTTATACATGCGTGGGTATTGGTGGAGTGAATGGATTAGTATATAGTACTGGCTGGGTGACTGTTTGAGTGCATAGGGAGTGACGGTGAGTTTGCTGGACTGCATGGGTAGTACATAGCCAAGTAATTGGAGTAAATAATCAGTTGTGTGTAGCTGGTTAGATGTCTGTATGGATAGTGCACACAGAATTGTAGCAGTGCTTGTTAGTGTCTGTACCATTGCATAAGTACGTGACTAGTAACTGGATGATTAGAATGCTGTAAAGGGAGTGCATGGTCTATTTATAAGTGCTTGAGAATTGGTGGTGTGATTGGATAAGTACATATTGCTAGATGGGTGATTGAAGAACTGCATGGGGACTGACAGGAGGATTGCTAGACTGCATGGGTACTACCAGGGTATTTAGAGGAGTTGCTCAGTAGTATGTAGCTGGTTAGAGGTCTGCATGGATAGTGCACAGAGGATTGTAGTAGTGCTTGTATTAGTGCCTGGGCCATTGTATGAGTAAGTGAGCAGTGACTGGATGACTACAGTGCTGTAAAGAGACTGCATGGTGTATTTATAAGTGATTGGGTATTGGCAAAGTGATTGGATAAGTACATTGTGCTAGATGGGTGATTGGAGAAGTGCATGGGGACTCACAGGGAGATTGCTAGGCTGCATGGGTACTACCAGGGTATTTAGAGGAGTTAATCAGTAGTCTGTAGCTGGTTAGAGGTCTGCATGGATAGTGTACAGAGGATTGTAGTAGTGCTTGTATTCGTGCCTGGGTCATTGTATGAGTACGTGAGCAGTGACTGGTTGACTACAGTGCTGTAAAGAGAGTGCATGGTGAATTTAAACGTGCTTGGGTATTGGCGAAGTGATTGGATAAGTAGATAGTGTGGATGGGTATTTGAAGAAGTTCATGGGACTGACAGAAGATTTCATAGACTGTGTGGGTACTACCTGGGTAATTAGAGGAGTGAATCAGTAGTGTGTAGCTGGTTAGAGGTATGTATGGCTAGTGCACAGAGAATTGTAGCTGTGCTTGTTATTGTCTGCACCATTGCATAAGTACGTGACTAGTATCTGGATGATTACAGTGCTCTAAAGAGAGTGCATGGTGAATTTATCTGTACTTGAGTATTGGCGGAGTAATTGGATAAGTAGCTAGTGCTAGATGGGTGATTTGAGAAGTGTATGGGGACTGACAGGGGGGTTGCTAGATTGCATGGGTTCTACCAGTGTATTTAGAGAAAAGAATCAGTAGTATGCAGCTGGTTAGAGGTGTGAATGGATAGTGGACAAATGATGGTAGCAGTGCGTGTGTTAGTGCCTGGGCCATTGTATGAGTACGTGAGCAATGTCTGGATGTTTAACGTGCTATAAAGAGAGTGCATGGCGAATTTATAAGTGCTTGTGTATTGGCAAAGTGATTGGATAAGTAGATAGTTTGGATGGGTAATTGGAGAAGTGCATGGGACTGACAGGAGGATTCCTAGACTACATGGGTACTACCTAGGCAATTATAGGAGTGAATCAGTAGTGTGTGGCTGGTTAGAGGTCCGTATGAATAGGGCACAGAGAATTGAAGCAGTACGTGTTAGTGTCTGCACCAGTGCATAAGTATGTGACTAGTAACTGGATGATTAGAATGCTGTAAAGAGAGTGCATGGTGTATTTATATGTGCTTGGGCATTGCCGGAGTGATTGGATAAGTACATACTGCTAGATGGGTGATTGGAGAAGTGCATGGGGACTGACAGGAGGATTGCTAGACTGCGTGAGTATTACCATGGTATTTAGAGGAGTTAATCAGTAGTATGTAGCTTGTTAGAGGTCTGCATGGACAGTGCACAGAGGATTGTAGCTGTACTTGTGTTAGTGCCTGGGCCATTGTATGAGTATGTGAGCAGTGCCTGGATGACTACATTGCTATAAAGGGAGTGCATGGTGTATTTATAAGTGCTTCGCTATTAGAGTGATTGGATAAGTAAATCGTGCTAGATGGGTAATTGGAGAAGTGCATGGAAACTGATAGGGGGTTTGCTAGACTGCATGGGTACTACCAGGGTATTTAGAGGAGTGAATCAGTAGTATGTACCGGTTAGAGGTCTGCATGGATAGTGCACAGCGGATTGTAGCAGTACTTGTGTCAGTGCGTGGGCCATTGTATGAGTATGTAAACAGTGACTGGATGCTTACAGTGCTGTAAAGAGAGTGCATGGTGAGTTTATAAGTGCTTGGGTATTGCTGAAGTGATTGGATAAGTACATTGTGCCTGATGAGTGATTGGAGAAGAGCATGGGGAGTGACAGAGTGTTTGATAGACTGCATAGTTAGTACATGGGCAATTAGGGGAGTGAATCAATAGTGTCTAGCTGGTTAGAGATCTTTATGGATAGTGCACAGAGAATTGTGGCATTGCGTGTTAGTGTCTGAACCATTGCATAAGTACGTGACTAGTATCTGGATGATTATAGTGCTGTAAAGAGAGTGCATGCTGAATTTATAAGTGTTTGGGTATTGGTGGACTGATTGGATAAGTAGATAGTGCTTAATGGGTGATTTGAGAAGTGCATGTGGACTGATGAGTACTACCAGATTATTTATAGGAGTGAATCAGTAGTAGGTAGCCGTTAGTTGTCTGCATGGATAGTTCACAGAGGATTGTAGCAGTGATTCTCTTAGTGCCTGGGCCATTGTATGAGTACATGAGCAGTGACTGGATGTTTACAGTGCTGTAAAGAGAGTGCATGGTGAATTTATAGGTGCTTGGGTACTGGTGGAGTGATTGGATAAGTACATCATGCTAGATGGGTGATTGGAGAAGTGCATGGAGAATGACATCGTGTTTGCTAGACTGCATAGGTAGCACATGGGTAATTAGAGGAGTGAATCAGTAGTATGTAACTGGTTAGAGATCTGCATGGTTAGGGCACAGAGTATTGTAGCTATGCTTGTGTTACTACCAAGGCCATTCCATAAGTACATGACTAGCAACTAGAATGAATGTAGTGCAGCAAAAAAAGAGTGCATGGTGAATTTATAAGTGCTTAGGTATTGGTAGAGTGATTCCATAAGTAGATAGTGCTGGGTGGGTGATTGGAGAAGTGCATGGGACTGACAGGAGGATTCCTAGACTGCATAGGTTGTACCTTGGGAAATAGAGAATTAAATCCGTAGTATGTAGCTAGTTAGAGGTCTGCATGGATAGTGCACAGAGTATTGTAGCTGTGCTTGTGTTAGTACCTAGGCCATTGCGTAAGTACGTGACAAGTAACTGGAATGATTACAGTCCTGCAAACAGAGTGCATGGTGAATTTATAAGCGCTTAGGTATTAGCGAAGTGATTGGATAAGTAGGTAGTGCTGGATGGGTGATTGGAGAAGTGCATGGAGACAGACAGGGCGATTCCTAGACTGCATAGGTAGTACCTAGGTAATTAGAGAAGTGAATCAGTAGTATGTAGCTGGTTAGAGATCAGCGTAGATCGTGCACAGAGTATTGTAGCTATATTTGTGTTAGTACCAAGGCCATGGTGAATTTCTAAGTGCTTAGATTTAGGCAGAGTGATTGGATAAGTAGGTAGTGCTGGATGGGTGATTGGAGAAGTGCATGGAGACTGACAGGGCGATTCTTAGACTGCATAGGTAGTACCTAGGTAATTAGAGAAGTGAATCAGTAGTATGCAGCTGGTTACAGATCAGCGTAGATAGTGCACAGAGCATTGTAGCTATGTTTGCGTTAGTACCAAGGCCATGGTGAATTTATAAGTGCTTAGGTTTAGGCAGAGTGATTGGATAAGTAGATAGTGGTGGATGGGAGAAATGTATGGGACTGACAGGGGATTCCTAGACTGCATGGGGACTACCTGGGATAATTTGAGGCATAAATCAGTAATATGTAGCTGGTTAGAGGTCTGCATGGTTAGTGCACAGAGTATTGTACCTGTGCTTGTGTTAGTACCAAGGCCATGATGAATTTATAGGTGCTTCTGATTTGGCAGACTAATTGGATGCGTACATAGTCCTGACTGGGTGATTGGAGAAGTGCTTGGGGACTGACAGGTGTATCAGTACTTTAAAGGTGATAGGGGACAGCAAAGTTAAAACAAACACCAAGAATTATGTGGCATATTTCAACTGTACCTCTTGAGTGACTTATAAAAACTAGTCTTATCAGAAATACCTTACCTCAACATATGCAAGAACAGACATACTTCACAAACATATCCATGCACATTTTAAAACTTGACAGATTGCACTTCTATTTTGAAATGCATGTTTACTGCCTGGGTCATTTTATGACTACCCACATACTACTGAAAAACATAAATGGATGTCTCTCTACCAAAATACTATCTACACCTCATAAATTCACAGAGCAAACTTCAATTTTAAACCAAACACCAACAATTATGAGCCATATTTCAACCGTATCTCTCTAGAGACTTATAAAAACTAACCTCATCACTAATACCTTAACTCAACATATGCATTTCCAATTTGAAATCAACACCTAAAATTATGCGGTATACTACTAATGTGTATATCCACACACTGAAACAAACTACCATAATTAGCAATCCCTATTCCAAAACACACGTAATACTATATAGAATGTATATTAAACAACATTTAAATACTTTAAAAAAAACTGCAATAATAATTTTTTATTTCAAAATATATCTCAAACTTCAAATTTCATGATTTATATTTTATCTTTAGAAACAAAGGCACCACAAAGGCACCACATAGTACACATCACAAATTGATGACTCACCTTTCAAATTGATTTGTAGATTATGAAGTATCAGAATCTCACCCCAGATTTTCTTATGCACTCAATCAATATAATGCACTTCTCTTAGCAAAACCAGTAATGGTGAACTTTCCCTCTCTTTCTCTACACATATAGATGTAAATAACAAATCACATTGCTTCCCAGATTATTTCAAATTCTAAAACACATTTCTATTGGTTGCACATATCAACCCTTGTCAACTGACTTCTAACTGAACCCAAAATGCTTCTGGAATTTTCTGGAGTTGTGCCTGCACCGCAAATTCATACGGAAGATCAAACATATATCACAAAAAATGTTAACGCCTTTTTTTTCAAATAATACACTACTTTTAAAGATAGCACGGACTTGGGAAATCTCACTGTAATAACATACTACTTTAATATTTATAACAACATTACATTTTAATGCCACAGTTAACTTTCTAACCTATCCCCATTCTCCGTAATGCCTGTTTCCATAACAACAGTTCATGGAACACTCAACTGAACTTAAAGGTCACAAGTTCAGCACGCAATGTTGCAAATACAAACGGCAAGTGTGCTTTTCAAAATATGAGCTTATCCTATCTAATGTACCTTTAAAACATTTTTTACTAACCAATAAGAAACATGCTTTTTAAACACAGACACATGCACCCTATTTTTCACTATAAAATTTTCTTAAACAGCCAATCATTTCTCTTCTTTTTTAAAACTGCATCTTGTCCACCTTTTCAGATACCTCTCATTCTACCAACTGTCTATTTCAACTACACACATATTTACAGTGCATCCAGACTTCCCTTCAAGATGCTTAGAGAGTGGATTGTGGGACACAGCTATGTTTTCTGGTGCAAAAGGTATGCTGAACACAGAGGTATTGACAAAGATATAGCTTTGCAAAATGTAGATGTTAAATGAATTGGACAAAGAGGATTAAAGTGGCACCAATTGACGCCTTTGGTTAAAGCCTTTTTGAATCTCCAAGCCCCCTGACCTCATGATTGTGCAATGTGGTGACAATGACCTAGGCACATTGACTGGGGTAGGTCTGGAAATGCTAATGAACTACACCTTTGCAGAATTTATGTTGCTATTCCCCCAAACTGCCTTTGTATACTCTAACATATGTCAAAGAAATAAATGGATGGAACTGGTCCAATCAATGTTGTCCTAAGATTGAGAAAGCTAGAAAAAATTTCAATAAAGCTGTTTCTGCTTACCTCAAAAACCATAGTATGGGCTCCATATACAACAACAATCCGCGTTTCAATATGGATGGTATCTACAGGAGTGATGGTGTACATTTCATAGATAAAGGAAAGTCCTTCTCAACAACCTAAGGCTCAGCATCTGCACTTACATATAGCTACAAAAATCTCCCAATAAACACAAGGGCTCTTTTTAGAGCCACCTAATAACTAGACCTGGGTGGGAAATTCTGTTCCGCTCTTGGAATTTGGGGAATTTTTCGGTCCATGGAAAACATGGAATTGCCAAAAATTCTGCGATCCACGGCTTCGCTATATTTTTTGCTTGTTCTCGCTTTCAAAATGCGCGTTTGTGAGATATTTCCCCCGAGCACGCAAACAGCATTCGTGAGCAGGAAAAAAGCACTGCGAACGGGCGAAACAAGCAATTCTGCGTGTTCGCGGAACTCTGCATGCTCGCAGAGATTTTTTACAGTTTCGTTGAGCTTTACGTAGCACGACTACGCGAATTCCACCCACCCCTACGTAACAACCCAACATATAATTTAGTTTTTGAAAAAAAAATCTTGCTTGGTCTCGCACACTCAGCGTGACTTAAAGCCATGCACCCATTGCGTTCACACGGGGGGCTGCGCTGAGAGCCACGCACCCATCGGGTTTACACGGGGGCTGCACTGGGAGCCGCACACCCATCGTGTTCACACAGGGGCCATGCTCAGAGCCGCGCTAGGGTTTTTTAAACCGTCAACTTTCACTAATTTACATCCGCCTTGGGGACCCCATCCCCCGAGACATGCCCACATGTTCATTATTATAAAGGAAATTTAAAAAAATTAGAGGAGGGCCCCCCTCCCAGGCCAAATCTGGCTCCGAGGACCCCATCCCGCAGGGCCTGGCCTCTTTATTGGGGATCATGAGGGAAGCCCCAATGCCCCCACGGTCCCTGCAGGCCCCCTGCCTCTTGCAGGAGCCGGCATAGCTTTTCCACATGGGGAGTTGCTGACATGCTGTCTCTATAGCATTTAAAAGGGCTGGTGGAATTGTCATTTTGTGTGCTGTTAATAGATAGTGCCTTTGTCCTCTGGCTTCAGGGAGTGCCTTTATGGCATTTTCATGGGCCTTATTTGATATTTGTGTAATATGTTCATTATCAGCCAGATTTGCCAACATAATTCCTCTTAGATAAGGGTACAACTTTCCTACTTCTATGGTTGATTTATTATAAAACCACTTATACTGTGTATTGTCGTACACCCCTTTGGTAAAACTTCATTGGCCTTGGTTTTATTTATATTAACTTTTAGGAACTGAGCGTCAGAGTAAGATTACAAAATATCAAGGCATTTCTGGAGGCCTTTGGAAGTCAGACCTAGCAAAACAATATTGTCTGCATGAAGAAGTGTCCCTAAAGGATCGGTGCCTACTTTTGGGGCATCACCAGCAACGTTACTTAACACATCAGGCAGATCCACCGTATACAGTGAAAAAATGAGGGACTCCAAAAGGAATCCATGTTTCAAGCTTTTTCTGATGGGCATTTTAGGAGCCATGCCGCCTACCTCTTAACATAACATGACACCCAGTAGATTGTGAAGAGCAATGATAAGTTTTAGGATACCCCCTGACATTCCCATGGCACTCAACTTTCTCCAAATGGTCTGCTTGTCTTTGTAATTAAAAGCTGTTGAAAAATCAATGGAGGCCGCATAAACAGGTATCCCTCTTTGTTTCACATATTTTTCCAAAATAAGATAAAGTAAAATATTATCCAAAGTTGTGTGGCCAGCTTTACACCCTGCCTGCTCCAATGGTATAATCTTGTTTCCTCCACCCATTCTAGTAAAATGATAAAACACATTTAAAAAAAAATCTTTCCTGTGGCTTACAACAGGGTCATCAGGCTATAGTTTTAAGTGGGATTTTTTAATAATCATGCCAAGATAAAACTACCCCTCCATGAACTAGGGACCACCCCAGTATAATAAAAGTAGCAGATAAGTGACACTAAAAAATGGACCATGGGTCCGGATCTAATTTTAAGACAGGGGTAAATAGCTGGTCTTGGCCTCTTTCCCCGGTATTCCTAGCAGCTTTAAGATAACGCAGCACCTCCTGTCTAGTAAGAGCGCAAAGGGGAGATCATCTCCCAGCTGATACCTCATCTAGGCAATCTATAACACTGTTCCTGGGTGTCAGTGTATTCAAAACAGAGAGAGAGGTTATGTATTCTTGCCATTCCGTGCTATTAATAATATTTACCTTAGGTTTGAAGAAGGTGCCATTATTTTCCCCTATAATTTTCCAAAAGGCTTTTAGATTTTTAGATTTTTCTGCTTCTGTTACTTTTACCCAGATGTTATCATACCTACATCTTTTTTGGATTCTTACGCAGTGAAACAAGTGTTGAGGTATCTTGTGAACTGAGGGCCTAATTCAATAAAGGTATACTTACACTTTTGTGTAGGTTTGCACTTGTTTGCTATTTACAATGGTATTTTACTAGTAGCACCTTTATGACTGTGGATTATCCACATATGAGAAGATAGGAATAGAAATAATTAGTATTGAGAGAATTTTGCTCCTGGATGATCTTAGTAAATATTGTGCTCTTGAGATTCTATCTACTGTCATAGCATCAGAAGCTACAGCATGTGCAAAGGCAATAGTTTGGCCAATACAACCTGCTATCCGATCCATTTTTTAGTTTACACTTCTTCATCACGCACTGACCAGAAAGTAAGAGGAGGTCAGGGAGGGAAGAGTGGACTTGAAACAGACTTAGAATATGGCTTAAAGTAAAATTCTAGGTTTACCAGATGTGGAGTCAAACTTTTAGTGCTAGCAGGGAAGCATTACAAATATGTGTCTTGAGGAAGAACCTGACTTACCAGCAAATCAGTGTCTTCATAGGTCTTTATTGCACAGCATTTGTAATACAAAGATACCCTGGATGGCTAGCCCAATCTTGCCACACATCCTACTGATTGTCCCTTGTCTGCAAATGATTTTAATATATTCATCATCATGACCGCAGTAACCCAGCATGCCAATCTGCCATGTTTTAAAGCCAGCTGAAGCACCGGCTGAGGAAATAACTGGAGGCGGATACGCTGCCAGTAAGTGCTGATGCACTGAACACTGGTTGCAAAATTCTGGTCACAATTTGTGACCAATATTTTTGGACCAGCATGGTATTTTGCGAACCGACCTATGTATTATTAGGTCGGTTTGTCAAAAAATGAATCACAGTCAGTCACAATTCAACCTACCTTATAAATATTAATAAGGCAAATCAAAAACTTTAACCCACAATAACTCACTGCAATCGCAAGGTTAGTGGGCTGCCAGGGTCAGCAGACCACAAAGTCTGTGACCGCTTTTTAATGAAGCACTCTTTTTTAAATGCAGCCCATTTTCCTTGAAAGAAATGGGATTGCATTTAAAAAGAAAAAGTTTGTATTTGTTGTTCGTTTTCAGAGGTGGCAATGTTTGGGTCTTGTTAAAATATCAATGTTTTGCACAAGGATTTCAGCCTCAAAATATTGGCACATAGCATACCGATTTGGTATTTGGAAGGAAACCTACAACATGCCCCTTCCAAATACCACACCAATATCTATTTCTAAACATTTAGGGGCAGATTTACAAGAAGTGATGCATTGCTGGGTTAAAGCAGCAACGCGTCAGTTTTTTTTGCGCCTGTGGGAGAAACTCTTGCGCCACCACGGATGCACCATAATTACATTACGGCCCACCTTGATGCACGGTTTTTTCGTGCATTGCTGGAGTTGGCATGAAAACCAATTAAAATCCAGCCATGCATCAAAATTAGAGGATATGTGTCAGTTTTAACTGACGTATCGACTACTGAATGAAGACCGATGTGTTGGAGCGTGAAAAGGTGATAAAGTCACTTTACACTCAAACATATTGCTCCTGGATGTGATGCGTACAAGTGGGCCTAGAGCCCACTTGTAGGTGTGACATCAGCACGTAATGACAGACATTGTGACATTACGTGCATATACTTACCTGCTGTGGCCCATTTACCTCGTGACTTGATTGCAGATTGCAATCAAGTACCTGCAGCTGGTGTGGACCGTTGGTTACAGCCAATGCGTAATCCCTACGCCTGGGTTTAGCAGGCGTAGGGATTGTGACGCATTGGCAGCGCAGTTTAAGGCTGAACCATAAAGAGAAAATGTATAAATACCATTGCAGCATTTTCAGGGTAGGCATTTCCGGCTGAACACTTACCTTGCATAAATTAAAATCTAAGGCTGCACAGGTGATTTTCACGCAAGTGAAAACCAACGCAACCTGCAGAAAAGTGACGCATCTTCATCCATGTAAATATGGAGCAGATGCAGCGCCTCCACTGTGTCCAAAAAAATGATGCAATGGCAGTGCAGGGTGGCGCAAGGGGCTTGAAAATCTGCCCCTTAGCATTTTGGAAACACTTTTCTGAATTACTAAATGCAAAAATACAAAGGAAAAGGTGTTTTAACATTCACAAAACCTCTTTTTTACTGATGTGGAGAGTTTGTAAATGAACCTTTTGTACATCTTGCTCCTGTCTTTTGAGGTGGTCTGGGACTCGACGTCACTGGGAATCCTCGGGCCTCCCTCTCCCGTGTCCCTCTATGAGTGTTCGTCTGTGTACCAAATCTCTAAGCCCCCGGGACAAAACACAAAGCAGCATCCTCTGCCATGCCACACCATATGCGTGCGAGACTTCAGCTACTTCTATCTGTGGCTCACTCAATAACTTCCATATCACAGCTAGTATCTATCGTTACATCTCAATATTCCATATTTATAAACCTTATAAAACTCGTGTGCACATAGTAATATTCTGATAAATATGCATGATATAGATTGTGCTAATACTGATATTTCCTTATTAAATTATATGTATCTATGTATGTATTGTATATGGTATATCTATAGTGCGACCCTAGACAAAAGGAACCAGAGCGCTGTAAATAGTCAAAGACAAGCAGAGAGTC
This sequence comes from Lissotriton vulgaris, assembly GCF_964263255.1. Lineage (NCBI taxonomy): Eukaryota > Metazoa > Chordata > Amphibia > Caudata > Salamandridae > Lissotriton > Lissotriton vulgaris. The sequence continues at coordinate 1,502,307,537 of NC_141691.1, forward strand.
AAGGAGAGGAGGGGAAGCTTGGATGTGGGTGGTCAGCGAAGGAACACGAGTTAATGATTATTTTTGAATATCCAGGACCTTGCCATTAGCAGGAATCAATTAGTCGCTAGGTAATTGAAGATGAAGTTGCTGGCAAGGCGTTAATGAGGGAGACAGACGTCTATTAGCACTTGAAGTAACAACACAATGGGGAACAACATGCCAATACAGCGGAGAGACTCAGTAATGAATGTAAAACAAGCACATCCTAATCCTAACTGCATTAAAAAGACTTTTGGCCCAGAGAGGTCAGTGCCAGTTTCATAAAAGTGTGCACGCTGGGATATGCCATGAGTATTTTGGCCTTCATGGGTGGGTGATGGTTATTTGATGTCGACAGGCTCACGTCATTGTGTGTTTGCATATCTTGTGTCTGGCCTAAGTTATACGCACGAGGAAGATCCTTTTGTAAACTGCTTAAGGCCAAATCAATGGCACGCAGGCGAATCTAAGCACATCGCATTGTGTGGCCTTGCACTCTTATGGAGAAGTGTGGTCTAACATGTGGCCATTGGCCCACAGTAGTGCAGTAATAAATGCACTATGAAAGCACACTTCACTTGCTGTGGACACTGGGCCCATCACAAAAGCAAGCATTTATTTTCGTTTCCCACTTCTTAACCCTTCCATGTTCCATCGGACCAGACCAGACCCCGTCATTTCTCAAACTAGCACCCATCTTTTTCTTTCCTCATTCATTCCACTCCCTGGTTTTGTTCTGTTTCTTGTTCCTTCTTCCAGGAGAGGTCACATAGGCTACAAAAGACATCTATCATGACATTTTAAATGTATCACAACCAGTGGCTGCTGATGAACATTTGCAGTGGTTGGGTAGAAAGAAGTATGTGCCTCGAATTGGAAGGAGAGGGTGAGAACGTGACTGAGCATAACTTCGGTTAGGGGCATTTACCCTGACAATGTTTTAAAAGAACAAGGCCCAATGATCCATTTAACTGAACATCTGTCATTTAAATTGTTTATAAACATAATTTCATTGTGGCATTTCGAGCAAGCATTTTCATTCTTGTGGATGGTGGGGCTCACCCTCTCCAAGAAAAGATTGAAATAAACATTAGCAAAACCGTGAACGTATTACCACAATGATCATAAAAGAATTGCTACAGAGACATCTATGATGCAAGCCATCAAAAGAAATCTCGAGATTTAGTGTCAAGTGGTATATTAGTTTTCAAACTGCATATGGAATCTTTCTTGGCCTCTCTTTTACACACTATCCCTTCTGAGGAGATTCTCAGTCCTATATTATGAGGAGGATCTACTTGGAAGAGACATGATGAAAAAACAAACATGTACATACTCAAATCGCAAGCTACAAACAGCAGAGCAAGACACATTGGGCCTCATTTATGAGAAATGACGCATCGCTGCGTGAAAGCAGCGATGCGTCCCTTCTCAGTGCGCACTCCTTGCGACATTCCTGATGCGTCATATTTAATGTATGACGCATCATGTCGCAAGGAGTTACAGATACGTCAGTATTTCTGACGTATCTGTAAGCACAAAAGTGATGCATTGCTGGAGTGTGTCACAAAAGTGACGCAACTCCAGCAATGCGTCCTTTCACATGGGGCAAGCCCCATGTGAAATGCCTGCGTCAGTCTTACGCCTGCTGTGAGGCAGGCGCAAGATTTTGACGCAACGGCGTCCTAAAAGTGACTCATTGAAATCTCATAGATTTCACTGCGTCACTTCTACAACCCTTTCTTGCGTCAATACGCCCCCCTTGCATATATTATACCTGGCGCAGGTATAATGTGCCGCAGGGGTTTACAAAGTGACACATCTACCTAGATGCGTCACTTTGTAAATATGGCGCAACAAGGCGCATTTTTTACACCACTGGTGCGTCACAAAAAGTGACGCACCGGCGGTGTAAAAGTGACGCACGGCCTCATAAATGAGGCCCATTGAATAAACGTACAGGATAAGATAGCAGGCAGGTTACACCAATCCAACCTGCTCAGGCCCCAGACACTAGTACAAATATTATCGTAAAGACATTCACACAAGTACCAAAATAACAACAGTTGCAAGTTGCATTAAGCCCCTTCTACCAACAAGGAGCCAAAATCAATATTATGCCTCCAGAATTATAAATTACCACACGGATATCAGATTTAAATACATTTCAGGAACGTTACATTTTACTCTTTTAACATTAGCTTGACAGTTTCTGGAAATGTACGCATTGTCTCAAGAATTATAGATTGTATTTACTATGAATAAATAAACCAAATCCCACCAAACAAAAGCTTGCCGTTTTTATGAAAAAGCAAAACAATAGTTTTCCAACATAACACGTTTTCACTTTTAGTAAAATGCCCCTTCGGTCCACACACATTGGCTTGCCATTTTCACAAGTATTTATGTATACTACTGCAAAAGAGTGATTCTGTCATTAATGCCATTGATCACATCCTATAGTTCAAGGGATGTCCTTCATATCACTGCTGTTATGCTAGGGATAGTCAGAGATAATGGCTGAATGTTTGCAATAGGTGAAGGATTGACCAAAATATACCAGGAGCAGCAAGCCCTTTGACCAAAATTAGAAATATATGTAAAACATAACCCATATCAATGCAAGGCATAACCCAAAATCTGTAAAAAAAAAAAAAAATCCCACAACAGGTTAAGAATGCGTGACAAATATGGCAGAGGTAGCCAGGCTGCTGTCAGGAGTAATTTGCGTGTTTTTGGTTTGCCGGAAGATGCGGAGAAGTCAGCGCCCTCTTTGATAGACTTTCTGTATCAATGGAACCCGTCTGTCCTACAGATTTACTTTCAGAAAGACTTTGAAATAGAACGTGCACATCGAGTTCCTACTTTCCGATCCAAGTCTTCTCCTCATCCTAGAGCGGTGATTTTTAAACCTCTGCGTCACCAGCACTCTGAACAAATTCTAGCCCAGATGAGGAAGATCAAGGCGATCACTTGGGAGGGTCACAGGATTGCTATATCGCAAGACTTTGCCAGAGACACTGTCATTAGAAGGAAAGGTTTTCTTAATTTGCAAAGACGACTTCTCGACATGAACATTCCATTTTCCTTTGCTGGTCCTTCAAGATTTCGCATTACTTTTAAAGGTCGCTCCCAGATATTCTACGAGCCCTCGGAACTTTCGACCTTTCTAGACAATCAGATGGAATCTTAGATGGATTCTTCTCCTTCTCCTGGTCCCTCTGGTTCTCGAGTTCTTTCTGTAATGCTGTTGTTTTTCTTGTAGTATCTTTTGGTGTGTAAGTCTTGCTGTTGGCTAATGCTATGATTATCAGACTTCTAGGTGTACTTACGTTTTATGTTAATTCAGTGGTTGACATGTTGTAACCTTTCTTTGAGGTGAAGACTTTGTATTATTTGTTTTTCTCTTTTCTCTTTTCTTTCGTCTCTATGCTTGATATCGCTTATTCCTAGTTTGATGTTTCTGTTTATTAGCTGCTTTCTGTTTTTTACTGTTGTTCTTATTTGTTACTACATTTATATGTTTGTAATTTGAGGGATTCTTGAAATGTTGTTGTTTTTCTCCTTACTTTTATTGTTGTGAAAATCTTGATATAGACTCCTGTTCTGATTAGTAATCTACTAGATATATATATCCTCTCTGTCTTCTTTGCAGCTGACATGTTGTGTTTTCTATTTGAAGTGATGGATATATATTATTTGTTTTTCTCTCTTTACTTTTGTCTCTATGCTTCGTACCGTTGATGGTTTGTGTTGTTTCGAATATTATGTCTTTAGTATGGTTCTGCTTTGTTGAGGTATTTATATGCTTATAATGTTTTGTGAAGTTATTGTTCTTGATATCTGCCTTTTCTTTTCTTTCTGTGTCTCTATCATATATTTATGTTTTTTTGTCTACCTCATTCTCTCTTGTTTTAGTTCCTTATTTATTGTGCTTTGTTGTTTGGCTGTTTTGGTTTGCTAGGTAGTTGTTTATGATGATCTGTATTTTCCATATCTGTTCTAGATTGGACATTATGTTTATATCTTTTGTATTATTGGATATTCCTTTTTCTCTGTATTTGTTGGCTTGATGTGACTATATCATTTGTCTCTGTTTTATGCCTTGTCTTATTTTCTTATTTTTCTGATCTTTTGTTTCCGAGATAGTAATTAACTATATTTTAATCTATATTTAAAGTTGTTGGGTTATGAATTAATAGCTCTGTGATTACTTTTCTCTTTCTAATTAAATATATCTATGTTATGTTAATTGTTTAAAGAGTTATGTACTATGCATTAATATCTATTTGATTTTTCTAATCTTCTTGATGTAATTATATTTATTGTTATTTATTGTTATAATTGAAATATGCTTCCACTATGCTGTTATTTATTGAAGCTTAGTCTTTCTCTCTTTTATGGCATTTAGTCTGTAGACTTTTCTATTTTGAGATGGTCCTTGATTTGTTAGCTCTAACTTGTTTCCCTCCTACTACCAGATATACTTCTGTAGAAACATATTGTATATTTGCGACTTTATTCTACCATTTTATATAATCTGTCCTATATGTTCCATTACAGTATGGGGTTATGGGTTGTCTTTTGTTTTCCTTTCTTCTTGATGGCCTTACTGCTTGCCTCTCCACGTTTCCCCCCTTGTATGAATTTGGTCTCTTCTAGACCTCCCCTGGTGGGTCTGTTTCTTCTTCTATCTCTGATCCCTTTGCTTGCCTTTCTTCTTTCTCTTTCTCCTTTCTAACTCTTTTCCTTTTCTCCCTTTTTCTGGATCTCCTGCTGGTGCTTCTTATTTGTGGTGTCTATTTTGTATATATGGTTGTGTTGCTTTGTTTTTGGAATATATATTTTTTATCATCTGTGTTTAGCGGATTCTCTTTTATTCTGTTTTCATGCCTGGTTTGAATGTATTGTCACCTAATGTACGGGGTTTGAATCATCCGGTGAAAAGGGCAAACATTTTGGATTATTGCAAGCATCTCTCTTCAGATTTAGTGTTATTACAAGAAACAAATATTTCTTACAGAGAAACTATATTGTTGCCGAAAGAGTGGGTCCTAGATGTTGTGTGTTCTGATGCTCCTGGCAAAAAGAATGGAGTGGTAACATTACTCTCTAGAAATTCAGGGTTATCTGTGATTTCTGCAGGGCATGATTCTGAAGGACAATGGTTGTTGTTTAGACTTTCTAATGGTTCTCTTGATCTTTATGTTATGAATATCTATGCCCCAAATAATGATGATCCTTCATTCTGGCCTTCGATCACTAATAAATTGGCTGAGGTACCTCACAAGAGCAATCTGATAGTTGGCGGAGATTTTAATCTTTCAATGGACCCGATTCTTGATAGACAATCTTTTTTTAAATTCCGTCCTCCTAGAGCTCACAAACAGATGACAAATTTGTGTGCTTCTGCTAATCTTCAGGATCTGTGGCACCTTCATAACCCTACTGGTTGTGACTTCTCCTTTTTCCCCTCTCCTCATTCTAGCGTTTCTCGTATTGATTATCTTTTAGTTCATTCGACTCTTTTGCAATGTTCCTAATCCCCGTGTATCCATCCTATTCTCGTGTCTGATCATGCAGCTGTATCCTTTTCTCTCTTAAATCTTGCTGATAAGAAAGAACCTCGCACCTGGAGGCTAAACACCGAAATTTGGCATGATCAATCTCAGCTTACGACTTTGACTACAGAGATCGATAATTTTTTTTCTGAAAATGAAGGCTCAGTCAATTCTCCTATAGTTTTGTGGGATGCTTTTAAATGTACTCTTAGAGGTCAAATCATTAAACGTATGGCGAGAAGGAATGTTGATATTAAGAACTTTCAGATTTGACAGATGATTTTAAAAAACATGAGATTCTCTATCGTCAATCTAAAGACAAACAATTGTTACAAAACATTAAGAAATTAAAATATTCCTATAATACTATAGTCCCAAAAAGAGCTCACACTGGGGTTCAAGCTCAGAAATCCAAACGTTTACTATTGAAAAATCGTGCTGGTAAGATTTTGGCAGCGACTTTAAAATTTCAAGAATCTAATTTCAGATCTTCTCAGATATCTTCTATTAATGATAGTTCTGGTTCTAAAAAATTTAAAACTAAAAAGATTCTTGAGGTCTTTCGTGAATATTACAGTAAATTATATACTCCTCTTAATCAATCCTCTTTTTACCAGTGTCAACAATTTCTGAAGACGATTCCTATTCACACTGTGTCGGATGATGATGGTGTGAAACTAGGTGGTCTGATTACATCTGAAGAGATTATACATGCAATTAAGGACACACGTTCTGGGAAGGCTCCTGGACCAGATGGATTCCCTATTAGATTTTATAAAACTTTTCTCCCATCGGTTGTTCCTCATCTTAAATCTGTTTTTGATACTTTTATTTCATCAGGTTCGGTTTCGGGTTCTTCGGCTGATGTTACTATTGTAGTGATTCCAAAAGAAGGCAAGGATCATTCGGATCCTAAGAAGTTTTGCCCAACATCCCTTCTCAATATGGAATCAAAGATCTTCGCCAAAATCTTGGCTAAACGTTTGGAATCCTATATTTCACTACTTATTCACTCATCGCAGACAGGCTTTGTCAAAGGTAGGTTGGCTAGAGATAACATCTGTACCTTTTGCCATATCTTAGGTAAAGCAAAATTGTCTACCCTTCCAGCGGCTGCTCTTGCCCTTGATGCCAAGAAGGCTTTTGACAAGGTTTCCTGGCCTTTTTTACATGCAGTGCTATGTGCGCACAATCTTGGAGATTCTTTTGTTAATATGATTATGTCCTTATATGCTTATCCTAGGGCGAATATTAGAGTCAATGGTGCTACGTCCTCGTTTTTTAACCTTTTTCAGGGTACTAGGCAAGGATGTCCTTTGTCACCTCTTTTGTTTTTATTGTCTATTGACTCGCTTCTTCGATTAATTGATCTTCATCAGGATTTTAAAGGTTTTACTTTTGGTTCACATTGTATTAAAATGGCTGCGTATGCAGATGATGTCCTCATTTTTTCTGATTATATAGCGTCTGCCATTCCGGCTATTTCAGACACCATTAATCTCTTTTCTAGTGTCTCTGGATACTCTCTTAATAAAGAAAAAACTGAGATGTTTCCCCTCAATGCTTATTGTTTTCCAGCACATATGGGGAATTCTGGTTTTAAATGGCAATCTAAGCAGATTAAATATTTGGGGATTTGGTTTCGTAGTACCTTATATGACACAGTGGCCTTTAATGAAGCTCAGACTCTACGTAAGGTACGTCAATTGTTGGATACGTGGTCTCCTAAACACATTTTGTGGTGGGGACGTATTCAAACTTTGAAAATGATGATAATGTCCATCATTAATTTTGTGACCTCTATGCTTCCAGTTAGGCTATCTTCTTTTTTTTTTCAAGAAATTGATTCCCTTACCTCTAAATTCCTATGGAGTGATACAAGAGCTAGAATAGCTTATACATTTTTGAGAAAACCATATGATATGGGTGGTTGTAATTTTCCTGATTGGGAGAAATATCAAATCGCATTTTTAGCATCTCAGGGGGCTCTTTGGTTCTCCTCGGATCCTACCCATATACCTTCTCGGATATGGATTGAACAAGATCTCTCTTTTCCTTTACCTTCCTCCTCTTTTCTAACTACATCCACGTTATCTATTCAGTTTTCTCACGCAATCATCTTAGACACCATTAAAGCAGTTAAAACAATTGATAAGAAAGTTCTTATTCCAATTCATAAATCGAGCTGGTCTTCGTTATGGTGTAACTCTAAAATTAAAATTGTTATTGATACCAAATTGATCACTTATTGGGCTAATAAAGGAATAGCGCTGGCCCGTCATCTTTATGATTCTAATAATGAACCGTTACCTTTTTCTTCCTTGGCTCAACAATTCTCTCTTACTAATCTAGATTTCTATACTTTTTAAAAAATAAAGGTTGCTCTTGCTAAACTACATCTTGTTCCGGTTTCTCCTACTATTGCTTTATTACAGATGTGGCTTACATCTGGACATGTGGCCTTTAAGATCTATACATTTCTGTCTTCCACTTCACCTGCCATATCTACTGTTACACAACAGAAATGGTTATGTGATTTTGGTGATGACTTTATTGCACATATCTCCTTAGAATCTTGGCAATTGATTGGGAAGCTTTCTCTTTGAAATAAAATTGCCTCTTCTCTAATTCAGTCTAAAATGTTCTTACATTGGACACCAGTACGTTTACGCTCTCTCTCTCAATCTTAAAGATGATGACCTTTGTTGGAACTGTGGCCTGGTTGCAGGTGATTACCCACATATGTTTTATGAGTGTTCCCTTCTTCAACCCTTTTGGGATTTGATACTTAAACATATTATGTTAATATTTAAGATTCAATTTCAGCTCTCCTTTTCCATGATTGTGTTGGGCCCTTTGGCGTCCCCTATACCATCGCCATTGGATTCTTTAGAGTTGCAATTACTAGATCTACTATTGACAATTGCGGTGAAAGTGTCCTTATGGAGTGGAAGTCATTTAGTTCCATTTCTTATCATACTTGGTGGGCTTGGGTATCTTTCTTACGAAGTGTACATACTTCAGTAGATGAGGCCCACCTCTCCCCTTCTATCTCTAGTGGAGTTTCGAGAGCTTTGGAAAATTATACGGATTTGGCGTCAAAAGGGTTGGTTGAACAATTTCCTTTTGTGACGTCTATTTGAACACTACTTTTCTTTCTTTTGTGTAGTGCTGCAGGAGATCCTTCTTTCCCTCTTTCCTCCTCTTCTCCCTTCCTTCCTTTCCTCCCGTCTTCCCCTTCCCCTCTTCTCCCCTGTGTTTCTTGTCTTCTCTCTGTCTCGATCTTCCTCTCTGTTTCGTCTGTTTTTCCCCTGCTCCCTTTTCTTTTCCTTTTCTCTCTTTAACTAATTATTCTTTTATCAAGGTGATACTTTTGATCTTCATTAAAGTTCCTTAGTTCCATTCCTTCCTTTATATAATGCAATGTATGAATTGGTTCTGGTGGAACTATTTGGGATACTGCCACAACTAGTATATTTTCTTTCATTGATTCTTCATCACATGTATCACTTTTTACTGTATTTAATTAATTATCTGCCTTTTTGGAAACTAATAAAATAATTGAACAAAAAAAAAGATTTAAACAAAAACAAAGAATGTCAGCAAAAAGAATAGCCACAAAAATGATGAATATGGACAGCTAATATTATATGAATAACCATAATCGTTAAATTGATACCAACACGTGTCAAGAATGATGTAGTTTGGGGAGTGGCCAGGGCACGCACGGAGTTGCGGCTACCTAGCACGGCTCTACTACCCGTGACCTCTGACTTCATTATCTCGAGACCCCCTCAACCCTGACTGGGCCAGGACTGGGTCAGTGAAGCAGGGGGCTATTCCCGGAGAGTGTGGATGGGACAGCAGCCCCGAAAAGCTCGGAGCAGCAGCTGTGAGACAGGCCGGCACTGGGGAATCAGACGAATGAAACTGGGGGTGAACCTTGGGCCAGCACCCAGTCACACTAGGGGCCGACCCGAGCAAGGAAGGCCCCAGGCAAGCTTCAGCACTTGCAACCGAGTCTAAAGAAATGGCGCAGTCACACTACAATACTAGCTGACAGGAGTGCCTGTCCCTGGGGGAAAACAATGCTCAGACAGCAGGACCAGCGGTCGGGTGCAGGCGTGCCCCTATACAACAATCAATGTGGTTCAGAAGAAACCCCTAAGTGGAGGCTCTGAATAAGAATATGCGCCAGAGGGCAGCCCAGAATTAGCAGATACCAGAGGCAATGTTGATAACAGGCTGGCCTGGGAGATTCATGAAACTATAATACTACATGCAGTAAGCCTGGGGGAACCACTTCATAAGGTGTGCTTGAGGCAGCACATAGGGTGCATTGGTAGATATGCACCCCCTTTGGGTCGATCATGCCAAAATGTTAGATCCAATGTGGAGGTGGGGAGCAGTCAGATTATCTTTTGAGGGCAAAGGCTGTAACTGGGACTCTGAAGAATCCACAAAGAAAGGACGGAAGCCGACACACGTCAATTTGAGGCCCAAGGGGTGGCAGTGAACAGAATGGTGTGCCTGCTCTTGCAAATATGGAGACATACAGCTGGGACGACAGTGGTGGGGAGAACAGTAAGTTGCAGTGATGCGCCCAGCGAACTTGCTGGGCCCAGAAGAACTCCAGGTAATGGAGGCCGAGAACGTGGACAGAGGAGGTAGGGAGAGGAGTGGTGGGGTGCTCGTGTCTGTGGAGCCATAGCATAGGTGACAGTAAACGTGGGGGGCACCAGTGTAGTGACTATTTTCCCGTTATGGGAAAATATCATTATGGGTCCCTCCCTCACTACTGGCTGAGGGCTATGCATTTTACCATGAACTGACTGATGGCTCTTGGTGGAGGCAGCCACCTCCTTCCTCCCTTTCCTGGAATGTGTTCGTGATGCATGACACTCACAGGGTGCTTTTAAACAGGGTCCAATCCTCCTGATCATGTAACCCAATGATATATGTCTTAAAGATGTTGATGGTGCCTGGATTCCTGAGTGACTCAGTAGTATTTGAACTTAAGGTACACTGTAGAGGGTAGATCGGTGTATAACAGTGACTACCCCTACATCTGGCCAAGAGTTGACTGAGGCAAGGAACTAGCAGGGGGTGCTTGTGATGGGGTCCTGCCTGAGAGAGCTCTACTGCTGCTGCAACTGGGGAAAAACTATTAGACCAGTCTTGCATGATACTGTGCCCAAGTGTGGCAGGGCCTGTCAGTGTTCGCCCCAACTACAGGTTCTGGGTGTCGTATCGAGAAGACAACGGCACACGCTGTGTGCCATTGCCCGAGGAAGCAATCATGGTACGACCAAGGGAGCTCATGATTCCACATGAAGATCCACCACACGGGTCTGGTGCTAACTGAGACCCAATGACGAATACAACAGACCGAGATCTGGAATCCCACACAGCTACTCTTCTAGCAATTATAAAACATACAAAGACCACCCCGTAATTCAAAATAGATGCAGTCACTCAAGAGGTCAAGCTAATCCAGACTGAACATAGGAAATTGGTGCACCCAGTGGCAGAGATAGAATCTACATTCGCGCTCACCCACCCAACAGTGTTGCAACATACCACCCAACTACAAATGCTGGAGTGCAAAGTGGCTCACTTACAGAAGTGGGTGGAGGACGCTGAGAGTTGCTCCAGTGGCAACAATATTTGTCTAATGGGAGTTCTGGAATGGTCAGAGGGCGTGACAATGGACCTCTTACTGGAGGAGTGGCTGGCATCAGTGGTATTGAAGCGGAAAAATCCAAATGGTTTAGCATGGAAGGTGCTCATTGGATGCCAAGCTGACCACCACCTCCAGTGGGGACTCCAAGAGTGATCATGGCCAGATTGGTTAACTTCTGGGATAGAGATGCCTTCCTCTAGAGGGCAGGCACACATGGCCCCTGGATGATAGAGAGACAACCAGTTAGCACCTATCAAGATTATACAGTACTGACTCAAAGACAGACAGAATCCTACTTGCTAGTAAAACAACACCTCAGAAGCCTATGTATCCTTTATGCCTACTGCTCCCTTTGAAATTGAGGATCATCTGCAAAGATTGCTTGTGTTTTTTTTTGCCTTTGTAGCGGAGGACTGGGCCGGACTCAATCAGAAGGGGTGATACTGAACAGCCCAAACCTTGGCAGGCACTCCAGAGAAGGAGGAACACATCACAGGCTACACCCACTAAAATGCAGTCTGAGCCTGAGAGAAAGAAAGTGGAGCTGGACCTCCAGTGGGCACCATGGCCAGATTCTGAGAACAGATGGGTGGCACTGACCAGGGAGGACCGACTCCATAGATTAAAGGGGTCATGGGAGGGTGACCTGGGAGATAGGACACTGCCGCAAGTTACACCAATGACCTCTGAAGAGATTGTCTGAAATGTGCAATCAAAAATGTGGACGGGACATGCCGCGGTCTACAATGGCCTCCCTTGAGACTGCCTGTGGACCAAGAGTGCTGCTTCAGTCCAAACTCTTCTTTATCTAGGGAATGTCTATTTAAAGGCTCCTTATGTTTGTGTTTTATTAAGATAAGTTATATGGGTGACAGACTTATCATGAATTGGCGTGGCGGCCGGTTCAGCGACCGCAAAACAGTAAAGTAGGGAAGGGGTGGGATATTATTAATAGTTTAAAGGTTATAGTGATGTGGACACCTCACCCTCTTGGGAGGGTTATTTAAACAATGACAGATCATTGGCACAGTGAGAGGACACAAGTACATTTAGGATAACTCATCATATGCCTAAATTGTTACATGGAATGTGAATGGACTGCGAAAAGAAATAAAAAGAGGACTGGTGGTAAAAGGCTTCCTGGATTCCCTCAAGACAGTCACTGATAAAGGTGTGCCTGAGCAGGCATCCTGAGCAGGATGGAAAGGAGGAGCTGATGCTTACACCTGAAAGGGCAGTGTCATGTCCCCACACATAGGATTTATTACCCCCCTGTAGTGTGCCTGGAGGGATGGTTGGAAGGGAGAACCTCTGTGAACTTCAAAGCTTTCTTTGATGCCCCCACACTGCTTAAAAGGCCCCACTAAGTATAAGTACCGGACTTCTGGCACTATCAAAGCAGTACACTTTTGGACTTCTGACTACTCTGCTAGGAAGAAGAGATCGTGTTTTGCTAAAACGACTGCTACTGTGCTGGACTTCTGCTTTACTCCACTCTGCCATTCTGTGCTCTTGCCTTGCTGAGCTAACCTGCTCCCTGCTCCCTGCTTTTTTCCTGGCTGGGGGAGAAGGATTGGACCTGCATCACAGGGACTCCATGGGCTTGCTTAATTGACTCGTTTTCCCAAGTCTCAGGGATACCAAAGACTTGAACCACCTGCATCTGCACGTGGTCTCTAAAAAGCTGTGAGTCTGCCGTGCCAAGTGGTGCCGGTGTCGGCTTTGACTTATGTTTCAGTGCCAAAGGTGTTGTTTTGCCTCCAGAATGGGGCTGGCTCGATACCGAGCCGGAAGGCTTCTCTTTATGTTTCTAAGCTGGGCTGGAGAGCTGTGCATCGGAAATTTTCTGCCGGTGCCGACCTGAGCCTGAAGGAGGTACCGGACCCTTTCTTTTAAATATATATATTTTTTATTAAGTTTTGATTTGTACTGGAGCCTATGTCTTATGTTCAGTGGGCATGGGGGAGTTAGTGCTCACGGTACACTGGCCCAAAGCGACGTGTTGCTCCTCTTCCATGTCTGAGTCTGCTTCTGACACGAAGACCTGTTTTCCTTCCTTGGCTGCATCAGCTGGGTGTTGAATATCAGAATCTTCGCCGAAGATGTCTGGGATGGAGCTGCTGTAGGTGTTGCATCTCATGGCGTCAAGCCCGACAATCACAAACTGTCTTTTTCGGTCGAAACAATTGACACGCTTCACAGTCCTTTTCGATTTACTCGGCGATAAGCAGAGTTTAGAGACCACATGTAAATCGGTGTGTAGAAACTAAGCACGACACCCGGGACATAGTTTAATTGCAGTCCGTTCCATCGACTGCTAGCGCAGTTGGCACTGGTAGGTCCAACGGCCCACCTCGAGTTTACCGATCAAAGGTTTTCTCAGTCGAAACGATACGCGTCGAATGGGGAACCGCAATCGATGACAATACCATTGAGGGTGGAGTATTGCATGTCAAAAGAGTTCGAAAACGATACCGGAGCAGAGCAATACACATCCGAACCCGATGGCGGGAAGAAACAATCTGGGGATGGAGTTGATGCCCATGCGTACTATCACCGAAAGGAGGCGTCACCTACCTTGTGACTGGAAAGACTTCTTCGAAGAAAAACAAAGTGCAAACATCTGGACCCAACACTAGATGGTGATCAATGCTAAAGCATATGATCTACAGCTCATATGCCTCGAACACAAGGCTTTCTTTTGTTGAAATCTGCAGATTAAGCAGCATATGATGGAATATTTGGCAAATGCGGAAAATGTTCCAGAAGTGCTCCTCAGTGGTTCCTTCTTTTTTGTGTCTCATTGAGTTTATAGTTTAGCTTCTATGGAAACGAGCAAGACTAAACCTGAGGTTACAACTCCACAACATGGACTAAAATACCACATAATTACTCTCCACAACACATATTATTCCCACTCCACATAAATCCTATACACTAAATACCACATACTTTCTATTCACACAAATTCACTGCACAACACACCACATAATTCAACTACACACAATGTACATCCATTCTGCCCGAAAAAACATTCCTAAAAAACTTTTAAATTTACAGCCCGAAAAGCTCTAACTCTTGCAAATGCTTAACTTATTATATTGCAAATGCTTCTTTAACTATTAGTTGGGTTTGCAGAGTGGTGGAGAAAGGATGCTGGGCCTCCGACCAGTGCTCAGGAATTCTGTTGCATAGGACTTACAAGAGGTACCAGGAGGGCTTCTTGGCCCCCAAAGTCCCTCAGGAGTAAAGTAGACTTCACCCCCCATCCTGTAGTTTGCCAGGAGGCGCGTTTAAAGAGTGCGGGAAATAGGGGCCGTGCCTCCGAAGGCTTCTTCGCAACCCCACTGTGTGGGACTTACTGGCTGTAACAAGAGCGGAGTTGGCCCCCAAAGACATCCTTGGGGGCCAACTACCCCTCCTATTACCTCCAGTAAGTCTCACACAGCAGGATTGCTAAATTCTTATTGCAGGCCATTCCCTCTTTGCCCACCACTCTGCAAATGCACTCCCTGTCATGTTCTTGGATGGAAATTGAAGTCACCTTCGCTGCTAGGGGTCCTTTGGCACCAACTAGTCTACCTCTTAGCTCCAGTAAGCCCCACACAGTGTGATTGCAGAGAGGTGGACACAGACCACACCCCCTTTCTCCACCACTCTGCAAACGCACCTCCTGGCATGCTCTTAGTTGGGGAATGATGCCCCCTTGTCTCCTAAGGGTCCCTAGGGGCACACTAGCCCACCGGGAACCTCCAGTAAGCCCCACACACCTGGATTGCTGAGAGTGGTCTGAGGCCCCACACCCTTTTTACACCACTCTGTAAATTGCAGCTCAGGGATGAAGTTCACTTGGGTCCTGAGGGCCTCAGGACACATGAGGACCTCATCGCCCCACCAGCAGTGTGCCAAGAAGCGAGTTTGCAGAGTGGTGTAAAAAGGGGCATGTCCTCAGACCGCCTCTCACCAATCCCACTCTGTGGGGCTTACTGGAGGTACCTGGTGGGCTAGTTTGCCCCTAAGGACCCTCAGGAACAAAGGGGACTTAATCCCCCAACATAAAACATGCCGGGGTGTGTTTGCCGAGTGGTGCAGGGAGGGGGCGGTTCCTCCAGCGATATGCCTGCTTTTTCTAAATGTCATTTTTGCAAGGGGGGCTGTGTGCCTCCCCTCCCTTTATTATTGTTGGGCCCTGGGGACCCCATCCCTCAGAGCCTGAGCATTGTTGGATTTTAAAAAAATGGGAGGGGGGCTAAGGGGCCGCCTCCCATGCCCGATTTCTGCCCCAGGGACCATACCCTGGAGAATGGCCACATATTTTTTAAAAAGTCAATATTCTTTTTAGGGAAGAAGTCTGTGCAGCCCCCCTCCTGAGGCCATTATTGGACCCAGGTGACCCCATCCCCCAGGGCTTTGCCTCGATCTTTTTTTAAAAAAAAGTATTTATTTTTATTTTTTGTAATTAGGGAGGGGGTTTGCGTGGCCCCCCTTCCCTTGGCCACTTCTGGCCCCGGGGACCTCATTCCACTGGGCCTGGCCTCATGTTGGGTACCGTGGGGTGAACCCCAATGCCCCCATGGTCCCTGCCGACTCCCCTCCTCCTGCGGGAGCAAGCATTGCTTTTGGGCAAGAGGAGCTGCTGACATGCACCTCCCCATGTCCAAAAACAATTCTGCTTTGCTTCGTTGAAGCGAGAGCAGATTTACTGCTCTCGCTTCAATGAAGCAAAGCAATGTTTGCTATGGCAGGGTGTGCTCTTGCCCTGCCATAGCAAACAGCAATGTTCCGGCAGCGGGCACCCCGGGACATTGCAGGAGCCCGCCCTGGTGGGTGGCGGTCCCCAGGGCCAAGAAGTGTTCCAGGATGGGGGTTGCGCATTCCCCTTCCCAACACTGGCAACGCCCTGGGTAGGTGGTGGTCTCCGGGGGTCCGCAACGGACTCCCACAGTTAAATAATGAGTGCCCCGGGGAGGTGGGGCCCCCGCATATAAATAACTGAGCCCCAGGGAGGTGGCTGTCCCTGGTTCTGCGGGTGCCCCAATGGGTCCCCGCTATATTTAATTATATATTGCCCAAGGGACCTGGCCCACCTGGGGGGGCTTATGGAAAATGAAGCGTGGGAGCCGGCGCGTCGTTTTTAAAATTTTCATGGCCGAATTCACACACCAAGCGTGAATTTGGCCGATTTTCTAAAAAACAAATGCTTTTTTGAGCCCTGCGGGTCCTTGTGAGCAGGCCTAGGGGGTCAGGATGTTTCTAATACTTTTGTATTCCTTTTTCTTGTGACTCAGTTACCAGGTCACAAGATGGCTGCCAACACATTCCGCTTTGGAGTGTTGCAAGCCAATCAGAAGTCAGCTCATGCTTGGGAGGAGTCGCAGCTCTTCCTCAGTGCTCAGATATATACATTTTTATTTTTTGAATTTATCAGCAACTACAGAACGGATTTACACCAATGGAAAAAAGGTTATTTTTTAGACACAGACACATAGGTGCTCCCTGATAAATATCAGGGGCCTTATTTATGAAGGACTTGCGCCGCCGGTGCGTCACTTTTAACATGGGAAAAAGTGACGCATCGGCGGCGCAAGTCCTTCATAAATAAGGGCCCATGTAACATGCAAGAGGGTAAACTCTATGGCAAATCACCTATGTGAAATGTGTGATGTGTACCAAGTACATGTATGTTACCTCACCAGCGCTACACTGTTATGGCATGTACAGAAGGCCACACACATAGCAGCATAGATTGACTTGGTGCCAGGTATTTAAAACATTGGCAGAGCCACAGATTTGCGTAGGTGTCAGGCAATGAAGCACAGCACATAAAGATGCTGCACTGCGTAACAGCGAGTGAACAGGACAGCATCATGTTTACATAAAAATGGCTCTCTCCTCCTGTCTCCCTTGTGTTGGTGCTGAATTCAGCTGCAGAGAGCCATGCGCACACCATAATGCCATAAAGCTAGGGTGTGTGTTTAAGTGGAGCATAGGTTTTGTACAGGAATGATATCCTTCCTGTACAAATTAATATGCTTAGAAAAGTGAAAAAGCATTTCCTACTTTGTATGTGTGCTAAACAGTGCAGAACACATGCAAACTCGGAAAAGCATGTACAAAGGAAAACAATTCTCTGTTTAATGCCTGCTTTTCAGTGGAGTCCATTTTTGGTGCTAACCCCTTTCTACTGATATTTAAGAATAGGGTTTAGCATCAAAAAGCATGAATGGTGGCAAGGGTACGCCCATGTACCACCCATGTAATGCCCCCCCTGATGCAAAGTTTTCCACGCGTTTCTTTTGGGTTACTTTTCTATGCAAATCAACACAAATATGAATTTGCATTGGTTTATAAATCCTAAAAAAGCTTTACCGTCAGTTGCAAAAGTGACGTTAACCTGACGCTAAACCATTGAGAATCTGGGCTAGCTACCTCTGATTCAACAGAACTGTTGGATATGTCTCCAATATTGACACATGGACATACCTGGGACACTATAACGAAGAGCACCTAATGAAAATCAGACAGGAGCATGTGCTCCTTGAGATAGCCGATAGTCTGTCCCAACCTTTCAGTACCTAGAAGATATCAACTCATATTTACCCCATAAGATGACTGTGTACATGCATGGTGTAGAGCACAGATATTTGAGTGTATTGAGCTGTATATCTCAGGTAATTGGACAGCAATTATTCAAGGAAGGGAAATCCTGGGGCTTCAGTATAGGTAAGAAAATCATTTGGTGGAATGTGGAATGGCCTGTATGCTGTCAACACAATGCATACATGCCTGTGGTACTTAACACATTGGACTTATGTAGAACAAAACAGTACAAAGGTAAAGAAATGTGTCTGTTACAGGCCAATAGATGCATGGGGCAGGAGTCGAGCATGTAACAGCACTGCAATGTGTGTACTGGTGACATGTCCCACATTCACTCATACCTATTATTCTACACCGGTGTAGAATGTATCACAGCCTGTGTGGACCTGTCACACAACAAGTTCCATACATTTGCATGTGTATGTCTGCAGTAGCAAAGTGCAGCAGGCAGGCAGCGAGATAGAAATATTCAATTCCTTGTTCACTTTGAGTTTACTTCCTTTGTATCACTATGCCGTTTTGCCAATCTCTCCTCTGGCACCGCATTTCACATGTCTCTGATTTGTAGTACTCTGAGGGATATACTGGTACCAGTGATGCTGGATGAGAGTTGCCACATATGATGATCAATGTGAGCTAAGGGTTGAACCCAAGAAAGCCATTGGCATGGACAATGGACTTATGCACTCACTGCAACAAATGTAGATGTGTGATTTCCCTACTAGTTATGCTGTCATGAATAATACATGTTAAGAATGCTGCCTCACAAATTCATATGCAACATCTATACTAGGATGGAATCATGTTTTGGTTAAGCCTGGGCGTAGTTCGCGTAGCAGCGTTACGCCGAACTCTGCTAATCGGTAAAAGAATTTTGGAGCACTACACAATGTCCCGCAAGCAAGCGGAAATGCTTGTTCCACCCATTTGCGTGACGTTTCTGCCATTTGGACATGCGGATTGCATGTTTGGGTGAAAATATTGCAAAAACTGCACCACGCGATCTTGCATGGGCACAGGCATCTTGTTTCTTTCTCTTTTATGATGCTAGGTCCTTCTTTCTTGATCCTTCCTAATGCTTTCAATCCTTGTTATCTCCCCAAAAAATCTGATATTTTTATTTAGAATCTTTAATATGCTTTCTGTGTGTATCTTATGTTTATTCTACTTTTTGTGTGTTTTAGTGAGTATTTGTACAGTTTTTCTCTCTGCTTCCTTACTATTTTTATTTACACCTTTAGCTCTTCTTCCTTTTATTTTCCTATACTTTTTACATTTTATTTTCTGCCCTCCTCAGCATCATGGCTGAGAAGTGTGCCTCGAAAAAAGGCAGCAACCAAGAGCCACCTTCCTTGTGGAAGGCAGCGCCTGGAAGGGGTGCAGCCCCAGGCTTTGTTTTCAGAGCTAGAGGTGGCAGTGCTTGTTGTTTTGTGCAATGCCACCTCCTCTCCACTCTGGCAGTATGTGGCAGTCCTTAGTCCGGGTATGGGCTCCACGAGCACCAGCAGCGATGGGCAAGGGTGGCCGGTCGGTGTATCTACCGGGCTGAAGACGGGAAACCGGTCCTCGGAAGCTTGTTTCCGGTCCAGGGAAGACATAGCTTGGCAGTTCGGGCTGGACTGTTCCCATGAGGCACAGGGTCAGACTGATTTGCATATAGCCACGTCTGACCTGGGGTGGCAGAGTGGGCTAAAGAACAGTGATGGATTAAACCCAGATCTTTTGACTGGGTGTGAGTGTTTGATTGATTCAGATGCTCTGTCCATCACCACCCCCTTTTGTACCGCTTGGGGTCCAGCTGATGCACTGCTGATTCGACATCGTGGACCAAGTACAGGAGATGCTGTACTTGCTAGGGGTTGAGGTCACGGGGCTTGGTGAGTTGCTAATAAATAATATTATTATTACTTGCGTGTTCTATGCTGTTACATTTACAAATCTTATATTATGTGAGCGCTACTCTAGACAGGTGCTTGGCGCTACCTAATCGTACTTGTTTGTGACTGTGTGCTAGCCTGGTCTGATTATGTAAGAACTGTATTGCAGACTAGGGAGAGACTCCTTTCCTTTGTCCTGTCACTAAGATAGTGGTAGTTAGGATTCGTAATTTAGCGGTACACATCCTCTCACTTCAGATCTTAGAACCTCTTTTGTAGTTGGCACAGTGACAAGCAAACAACCAAGTTGGTGTATGCATGCGTCCATCTATTCATTTAAAGAAAAAAAGAAGACTTAGTGAATTGGCCCGTTGAAGGGGGTTTAGAATGATTGTGAATGAGATTGGTCCTTATAAGCAAATATCATTAATTGCAATTTATTAGTAATTCCAAAGTCTTTGTAATAGGTGGGCTAGGTAGGTTTAGAAAAGGTGAAATAAATAGATTGGATGATCATTGACTGCGATACTAGTCTACTACTAGTTGATCTGATTTAACAAATTTCAATGTTATTGCTATTTCCATTTCCTGTCAGAAAATCTTTTTGTAAAGATTGTATTATTGATCACCAATTATTTTTCGCCTCTTTAATCATGCTTTACATCAGCATCCAGGGGCATGTGGTCCTCCGAGATGGGTGCAGGAGCTGGAGGTGCCTCTCGGCTGATGGCTCTGCTGGCCCAAGTTGGCCCTCCTTTTGGTATTATTAATATTTCCCTAACTTTCACTGCTCCTTATTTTGAACTATTTATTTCTACCCGTTTCCTCATATTTTGTTTCCTCAATTCCTCTTTGATCTATTTGTTTCTAAATTCTTGTTATCCCTGCATTATCCTATTTACTAACTTATTTTATAATTCTAGTGTCTTTATTTTACCTCAAACTGTCTCTGTCTGTACTAGTCTGTCTGTACCTTCTTTACTTCTGTTTTTTCAGTCAGCTTTCCCTCTCCCCTTATATATTTTGTTGTTGCCTAGAGGTGGTACTGTAAGACTCAAAGTACCCATTGGTCATGGTCACTTACTACTAGTAGTACTATTACTCCCACTCTGCTGTGCAGATTGCATGCCCAAGTGAGGTATTCTATGCATGTTTGTTGAGAAGCCTTTCTTTTACTATCTCATATCATCCTTATTCAATCAGTAAAACAAGAGAGTGGTTATGGTCACTTTGGACACCCCAAAGTGTCTTCTTCTTATCAGGCTCTAGTATTACTAGCAACAGTTGTTGGTGAACTGATTACTCTGCACCATGGCTGGAAGGAAGTATGAGGACAATGGCCTCATTGCATTTTCCAACCAAGAAGACCTTAATACTAAAAATAATCAAGAAAACAGGCAAGATTGTGCACCAGAACCAAACGGCATCCCGCAGGCAATTTACAAAGAGGACCCCCAGTTCTGGGCCTGTAAATTCAATCTCCTGTTTTGATCAATGAGCAACACAGGTCGAATCCCGTAAAGCTGGAGGGGTGCTATCATTAATACGATCTTTAAAGGGGAGATCGTAAAAATCCAATTAATTACCGCCTGATAGCCCTCATTGATGCGGAAGCAAAATACTATGCATCCCTGGTGCTAGCAGATCTAGCACAATGGTCGGATTCGAACAACAAAATCCCGTTAAATGAGACAGGATTCCGTCGCGGAACTGGCACTATGGCAAACGCAATGGCACTGTGCCTGATAGCCGAAAAAAGTCTACAAAACCATCAGAAACTTTACACCTGTTTTGTGGACTTTAAGACGGCCTTTGACCGCGTCAGCAGGAAACTATTATGGGCCAAATTGAAGCAGCAGGGCCTGCCAGACTCAATCCTAACGCCAATCATCGACCTGTACACTAACACCTGGATGCAGGTAAAGATTGACAATGGACAGAGGGTAACCCGAAAGATTGGTACCTTTGATGAATTTAAGCAAGGCTGTGTGTTGGCCCCCCATCTCTTTAATTTATTCATGGCCGATCTAACAGTAAGCCTGGACCAGACCAATGCTCATCCACCGCGGCTAGGAAACCTCCGTGTAACACATCAATCCTATGCCGACGATGTTGTGCTGCTAAGCCAGACAAGAATAGGCTTGCAACGTCTACTGCAAGAACTGTCCTGATACACAAAACAGAATCTACTAGAAATAAACAGCACAAAAACAAAAACCATGGTTATAACTCAACGCCACAAAGCACCACCAACCTTCATGATAGATAACGTCAAACTAGAAGTGGTGGAAAGTTATAAGTATCTTCGGATACAACTGGACAAGCGCCTCAATTTCTCTACGCACCTCAACAGCATTGAAAAAAAGGGCATGGCACTATTGCATGCTTTTAGCACCTTAGCGACCAAACTTAAAGGACCTCTGGTTTCCCCCCTGCTAACAGTAATGAAAGCTAAGCTACTCCCAACAATAGCCTACGGGAGTGTATTACATCATGGTAATAGCGCGCAACTCTTAGACAAAGTACAAATGAAAATCTACAAGCGTGTATTTGCGTTACCAAGCAATGCATCAGCCGCACAAGTAAGACTTGAATTTGGCTTACAATCACAAGTGTTACTGAAAAAGTACGAGAGTGTCAAATTTTGGTACGATGTCTGGATGAACCAGGAAATTGCGGTCTACCGTGTCATGTGGGAAACAATCCACAGGCGTCCCAACTCCAACTATGCCAAATACGTCAAACTGTCATTAGAATCGACTGAGTTGGTCGCACTTTGGGAAACCAAGCTTCCAGTACAGGCATTTAAACAGGTGGTAAAGAAGGTGGCCAGCAGGCATTTGTTGCTTAACGATAAGCTAAGCTTCAGTCATCGAACCCACGCTTGGATGACAATCCAATCTTATAAAAAACCTGTACCGGCAGCCTACCTAGACCTTGCTTTCTCACCATTCATCAAACGCAAACACCTCAACTTAAGGTTGGGTAGCTTCCCAACGAATGCTGACCAACCGAAATGGAAACCCCAAGAAAGTGAGGAATGCGATCTATGTGGCACAGGAAGACAGGATTTCACCCATTTGATTTGTATTTGCCCGACTCAGATTCAGGAACGTCGGAGTTGGTTAAAAGCCAAGTTTAAGGAACTTGGAATTCGCACTTGCCGGTCTGCGATTGTACAAATCCTATGCTTAGTAGACCCACAACTTATTTGCAGAGCAGGCAAACTTATTACCAACTTTGAGAAAAAGCGAATATCATTGGCAAAGACTTGAACCAGCAACATGTTCATATTTAAAAATTTGAATGACTGTTCTATTTTACAATATTTTAACTTTTATATAGCGGTTTTAACTTTCTGCTTTTTAAACATTGTGATATCCAATATTTTGTAATGGTTTTTATTAACTATACAATAAAGTTATTCAGTCAGTTATGTCCGTCTAATTGGCCACTCTTATTTCTTTTTAAATTCTCAGATTCATCTGTAGCTCTAGCCACTCAGTCCAGTCTTTTACATTTTGTATTCTTAAGAGGCTTTTCAAAAATTGCCACCAACAAAGTGCCCTATTTAATATTTTGATAGAACATGCTGTCTGTATTGTATTGATGTGTGTGGTGTATGCATTTTCACGTTTACAAAAAAAATATATAAATACAGGGGAGGCAGGTGATATGGCATCTAAAAAATGTGTCATGTTTTTTCTAACCGCATGGACCACCACTGCCAGGGCCAGCAGTGACGGCAGTGCCATCCAGTAAGCAGATGCGGCAGCTTTAGGCAGTGAGCCAGTGGGTAGTGGTAAGTCATATTGTTTGCTTATTGACAAATTATATACTTGTTGCAAGGAAATACACTGTACTGATGAGATTTGTGACCAGTTGAATACACCCCACTTTACTTAGCATATACTGCTAGACTTGAGTAACTAACAGCCTCCTCTATCTTCAACTCACCATGGAAAGTTTAATGAAGAGTCAGCCTTTGATGGGTTGATGGAAAAGGGAAAGAAGGATGGAAGGAGGAAGGAAAAATTAAATGTAATATGACTGGTAGAGAAGGATGCGTGGGTCAAAGGATGCATATACTATGGGTGGATGAAAGAAGGATGCATGGGCGGGTGAAGGATCATTGAAAAGAGAAAGGATGCCTGCCTGGGTGGGTGAAAGTGTATGGGTGAACCTCCAGGGTTTGAGGGTCAAAGCACCGATGCATGGGTGGTCAAATAACAACTGTATGTTGGTAAAAGGGGTGTTGAGAATGGGAGCCATGTTTGGATGGATGGATGGTATTCATAGGTGAAGACTGGATGAAGTGAATGTAAAACTTAAATGGTGACTGAGAAGCAAAGACAAGGGCGAAGAATACAAATACTAGAAGAACAATGTAATGATGAATTGAAAAATCCCTGGAAATAAGAATGTTTTTTTAATCAAGGTTTTTGATTCAAAGGCTTGAAGTAGTATTTAAGACTACTCCCTTGACTCAAAGTAGTTCAGAGCTAGCATGTCAACATTAATTTTAATAAACAAGAGAGGAAAGAAGAATACTGGTATACTCCATAGTGCTTAATGCCTGGAACTCTAATCACACCATTGAGCCAAGAAATCGAGGATACCAAAAAATGTTATGCACTGCTAGTGCTACAGTGCCACTATATAATTTTATGTGTTATTCTCTTGCTTAGAGTATTGACTACAATTTGTTTTATTATTTCTTGATACACTACTCCTGTCAATCCATCATCATCATCTTCTTCACAACAACCCAACAGGCAGGAGATAACAGCCAGGACCCGGCAAAGGAAGCTGGAGGCCACCAGGGCAGAATATCTGCAGCTGGTGGTCCAGGAGGAGGAGGAATAGGAGGGGGCAGCAGCTGCAGCCTCCAATGCCCCAGGTCACAGCCAGGGCCCAGTGCCTCCAGTAGTCTGGCACTGTGGTCAGACGGCCACCCACCACCATTCAACCACTGCCGCTCACCACTATAAATTCTATAGAGCCTTTCAGCGCCATATGCTCCAGAGAATGGCACGTCTGGAAGCTAAGATAGAGGACCGTTTCCACTTATTGGTGAGGAAGCTCCTAGCCTACTGGTAGCCCTCTTTTGCTCCTTTTTTATTCTTTTGTTTGGTGGTAGGACTTGTTGGGGAGAGGGTGGATTATGTGAGAATTGGGGCATTATTTGTGTTTTTTTGTTTATTTGTGTATAGACATTTATGGACATTTACATTTAGATACTTTCTTTCAAAGTAAAAGCTTACTTTGGCCAGTGGTTGGGTTCAGGGAGAAGGATGGACCAGGTGTTATTGTTTTTTAAGTTTATATCTGCTAGGGAAATACATTTTATATAGTTGTACATATGATTTTAATCTTTTTAGGGGTAATTCCATTACTTCACACTGCTTATGCAGCCATTATTTAAAATCTGTTGATAGTGGAAGACCAAAAAATAGTGCTGTAGTACCCCCACTTGTCCTACTACTCTCTCCTAGTCTCTGCAGTCTGCAACAATATTAACCCCTAAGGACTCTGAGGTACTTCGTCCCGTATTAAGCTGCCATTTTGTGTCCTGTCGCCATTTTGTGTTGCCCTCACTCAGGCGGCACGGCGAACGCGACGCTTTTGCCTTTCCAGCTGCTACGTGTCTTTTCAGTTAAAAAGTAACTCCATTGTCCTTGTTCATGAAACCCGATGTCAGGGTCTGATCGAGTTCGTTAATCCATGTCTGGCTCGATTGATCCCTGTCTCAGCTGACTATTTACCCTCTCCTATTCTTCCCTTATACTATCTTATCCCACTGGCCTTCGCTATTCTCTCCTTATATGCTCCTATTACACAACTATTCATTGAGACACACTAGCATGTCCTGTCACCTGCGAGAGGGGATTGTGAACACCATCACTGATTAATTTGTTGGGAGGGGTGACACACGGGGTCCGAGAAAGAGGCGTATACTAGGATACCTGATAACTTGTTTTCCAACTTTTCCTATTGGTTCGTTTTATGTGTACGGGGAGTGGGATATCATAAATGTGTTTAGTATAAGAGATTGTACGCCACTGATTGAAGTGGCAGTCTCCTTAGAATATACACTTTTTTTTTTTTTTTTCTTTGCATATACTTCTAGGGTAACTGTGCTTAGCTGCAGCTAATAAACCTGGTGTGGCGTCCAAGCTCAACGGAGTGTCTCGTGTCTCTGTTAGTAACAAGGCAGGTGAGCCTGGGGATTAAGGCGTGCCCTGCGCTGCCCGGCCCATAAGGCCTGGTTCCCCAACTCAGAGGGGGTGTGGGGGTGGGAATTTCCATTGTATATAGATTATTGTGGCTTAACAATGAATACCCCACAGTTCTTCTCCTTCCTCGGATTAGACTAAGTGATGGCTGGTTTTCCAAGTTGCCATGGCAGTGATAGTAGACTGTAACAGCATGCTAACACACTAGTTAAATAATGAAAGCACCAGATCCAGAAGCGAGGTCCCACTCCCTCCTAGCCAAACTCAAACTGTAGGATGAGGAATATTCATTGTAGGGAACTAAATAAATTGAAATAAAAGCCAAGTTAAAGCTGTTTTATATGCAAGCTTTACAAAAAAATGAGACAGTCACAAGAGGGAGACTAGAGTACTACTAGTACACAATAAGAAGAGACCCAAATGAGGTAATATTAAAAGTGATGCAAAATTAATATAATCAGAATAGTGAACTAGTAAAAGTTACAAAATGGAGTTGACTTGAGCTTTGAAGTGGACAAGAGTAACCTTTGACACATGCAATACAGTACCAGAAGGATGATGATGCTGGCAATTATAAATTATGAAAATAATATGAATATCAAATACTGTGCATGGGTGGGTAATCTAAATATATGTAAAATAGCCAGTGTGAATAATAGTTTGAGCTGAAGAAGATCCTCGCCCTGCCTTGAGATGCTTCCATCACATCCGCCCCACCAATTAATTTAGTCACACCACATTAAATCACACAGTAGAGGGGAAGATGGTTAGGGGTCGAGGAATTGAGGGGAAGGGGGATAAGAGGGAAAGGTTTGACAAAGAAAAACACTACACAAGGACAACATTCATCTTGGCATCCGAACATCATAAATGTGTTATCAGAGGAAAGGAAATAGAAGCATGATGATGAGTTCTAGCACAGGAAACTAAATCAAATTGTCCATCTGACCCCAGAAATACCAAAAATAAAATAGATGTAGGAGTCAAGTAAACAAACATAAACAACACACACAGTTCTAATGATTAAAGAGAAAAAATTATACTGTATTGCCAAATTGAGAGTCGCATCTGCATTCCTCGTGGACTGTCAGTCAATCTTGGATGCTTGGCAGATGCAGTTCAGTAAGGTAAGTGTGGGTATGTTATATTGTATTTCCAGCATGGTGCAGGGTAAAGGGCCTGTTGATTGAAAAACAAACATTATATTAAAGAGTCAAGGAGAAAAGTTAAACTGCGTAAGGAGTACAACAAGAAGACTCAGAGGCAGCTTGACTAAATGTATGTTTCCAGTTTCCTTCAACAACAGGCCCCCAACCCAACCACCACTTATCTTTGAATTTGATCCAGACAGCAATGAGCACACAAATACACCCAGTAACATAGCATTTTGCCAACCAAGTAAAAAAAGAATGCACAGCAGTCAGTCACTACTTACTTCCACTACATAGAGTTGTGTATGTTTGTTGTTTACCTTTAGGCCACTTGAAAGTCATCATCCAAATCGGTTGGTTTCAGTGAATTTGAAAACTCCCATCTTCTTCTGGTGGCAGTTCTTGAAGTAGTAACACCCACGCCCATTCCATCATCTCTGATCCCCTTGAGTCTGACTCCGTACCTACTGTGTTCCGAGTCCTGACTAAAATGCAGTAGATCGACCTGTAGTACAATTTTGAACAACAAGAAGGGAAAGATTGAGTCAGTTTTTGTGTAGGCTAGATTTGTGTTTGCATTATCTAGGAGACGGGTTGAGTGAGACTCTTTGAGGAGTATGAAGCAGAAAACAATAAAGCAAAGCATTGTGAAGGAATCTTGCTAGCTCTTAAAGCGGAGTAAAAAAAATAACCTTCAGCGAAAAATTATTGAACAGCTGTCGGTAGACCATCAACATTGTGAACCATCACTAACACATTAAGCGTAATAATTATTGATAAAGAAACACCCAGTGTCACACTGACTGTCACCACATGAGTCATCTCTTCTCAACACACATGCTGACACATCACAACAAGTTAATATCACAGCAAGCAACAATCACTCAGCTTGCAATGCATGCCACCATTTCGCTGTTCTTCTGGTGTGCTCACTGTGATCGATTTGTGGTACGCTGCAGAATGCAGATCCATTTGTTCACGAAGCAGAGAATTGGCACTGTAAATTGAATTACATTGTCACATGTAAGACAGTCCCTTTAGGGTAGGAAAGGATAGAAAGCCAGTCATTGCCCAGGGTTGGCAGCAAACACACATTTGTATTCTCTGTTCAATGCCTACCTTGAGGGAAATGGGTTTGGGGATGAGTCAGGACTTCTTTACTGCACACAATTGCAACTCCAAACCGGCAATAAAATGTGTCTAAGAGTAAGACAGTGGGGATGAATTGGCCAACCAGACACACACAAATAATAACTAAATAATGTTCCCTAATAGCAATGTAGCTTCAAAAAAAGAAAGAAGATTGTTTGGCCACCGATACCACAGTTTATTGCAAGCTTACCCTGACTGACTCTTACTCCACAAAGGGAGCAACAGCAATGCTCGCCTCCTTCTGGCTAAATGAAAAGAAGTCCGAAATTGGGGGGTTTAACTTTCTGACGCTGGTGTCGAATGAACTGGCGGTAGGTGGCATCTTGATATTTGACTTTCTGCAGTACTTAGTTCTACTAAAGTGGTTGTGGATGTAGGTCGCTGCTGGGATTTTGCAAATGTGGCAGCTGGTGGTGGTTGGATCTGTGGTGCCACTGCCACCCCCCCCCCCCCATAGGGAAGTTGGGATGTGGTAATGTTGGTCTCCACTGGAGCTGGGCTAGCATCCATGATGACTGGCACAGCGCCATACTCCTCTTCTACATCTGACTTCATAATTCTAAGGCTTTCTGGAACCTTTCTTTTCCCTAGCCTCGTATTATGGCCTTTCTCACTCCCAGACTGAGGCAACACCCAGGTGGTGTCTAGATCATCAGAAGGGGGCTTAAAGAAGTAGATAATGCACCACTAACCCTCCTTTTTAGGTCTTGCGCCTAGCATTGCAGTGCGCAGCAGTGCTGGCGCAGCGTGAGACCTCTTGTAATGGGATCAAAAGCTAACTACACGCTTGTGCGTGTGGTTTTGCTCTCGCTGGCTGCCATTGGGCTTTGCATGTATAAAAAACAAAATGCCACGCGATTGGGCAAAGGTGGGCGCTTGTCCCGCCTTTGCTCCGCCCATTTCCACTGGTGGCCAGCACGCGCAGCAGCGCGCGTTCGCATCGCTGCCACGCTACCTCCCCCAGTTCCTCTGTGGTGCACCACTGGTTTACAATAGTGATCACTTTTGAGTTTGCTTTCAGTGCCGTTTGTTAAAACCTGTACTTGGCTTGAGTGTTCGTGGTTGAGAACTACAGCGATGATTGGTCCGGCCAATCCCAGTTACATTAAAGAAAAAATTGGCTGCTACTGCTTGTCATACGTTTTCTACATAGTGCGTCGAACCCTTATTTGGTATTATTTTTCTTTACCGAAATGCACTCAAGCGAGTAGTGATTGGAAGACAAATTTGATCCAACTACCCACTTTCATCGTGTCATCGGACAGCATGCATGGTCTCCTGCTGACGTCTGACGTGTTTGTTAAGTTGATTGGGTAGCAGGGTTTGTTTCCTACTGACAGGGGTGGTTACTGTTCATTGGACAGACCCCACTCCCACCTGTTTGTAGGCAATGATTGGTCCTCGCTTTTTCTGATCCTTCTTCCTGTTCCTGGAGCAGTGACAAGCCCCTGTCCTGCTGGAAATGGAGCTGCTTGGCCGGTTGTGGGTGCTGCTGCTATGCTCGCTCGGCTGAGCATTGGCTGGAGGCAGGACCCTGGTGCTGCTGGAGAGCGGTAGTCTGCAAGACTCACACTCATCCTTCTTCAGGAGCCTGCAGGGTGAGGGGAGTGGAGCTGCAGAGTTGGGTAGGGTTATCGGAGCACTAATAGTAAGTATTGGCGAATTTTGGGAATCAGCGGTTCGCAAATTTGCGAATTTCCCTGCGAAATCGTGGATTTTTTTTGAGATTTTGCACCATACTTAACTGGAGTTCTTTCTACTGGCTAATCAGTAAGTGCCATCTTGTTGGGTAAATGAATAGTGCTTTTCCTGCACTACAGCTTCGTAGGGCCAGAAGAGTAGGCTCCAGTGACCATGTGTGTATACCTTTGCCATCGCACCGAAGGGCGCTGGGGTCCCTCGAGTGAGCTGTCCATCATACTGTGTAAAGGGCGGGAAGACGGTGTACACCGCTAGTGTGTGTGGGGGGGGCAAACAGGGGGGGGCTTCTTTGCGAGTTCACGTGCCTCTTGTGTGTATAAAAGGTCAAGCACAGATCAGAGCAGCAGATGAGGAGAAAGAAGCCACTGGTTACAGGAACTGCACGTGACTGCACTTGTGAAAGTCAAGGATGCAAAGGCCTCCATCAAGCATCATAGCTAATTTTCGACTGTAGATATGGGGAGAAAGCACACCTGCCCAGTCTCGACAAAGCGCACAATTTTTTGTGGCTGAGTAACTTTGCCATCGTGGCGAAGGGCGCCGGGGTCCCTCGAGTGAGCTGTCCATCATAGTGTGTGAAGGGCCGGAAGACGGTGCACAACTCTAGTGTGTGCGGGAGGGCAAATGGGGAGGGCTTCTTTGCGAATTCACAGGCCTCTTCTTGTGTGTATAAAAGGTCAGGCACAGATCAGAGCAGCAGATGAGGAGAAAGAAGCTACTGGTTACAGGAACTGCACGGGGATTGCACTCGTGAAAGTCAAGGATGCAAAGGCCTCCATCAAGCATCATAACTAATTTTCGACTGTAGATATGGGGAGAAAGCACACCTGCCCAGCCTCGACAAAGCAAACGATATTTTGGGGCTGATTAAGGAGTTACTGAATTTGACCTTCAACTCTGGCACCTGCTTTATCTATTTTGGTAAGTGCTTCCTGTTCATGGAGCCTCGTTGTTTACTTGTAACTATTCTCTGACCCTGCTTCGAGGGTCAGAGCAGGGTCAGAGAAAAGGTACAAGTAGGCAACGAGGCGCCGCTCAGAAAGCACTTAAAGGGTTACAGCAGGTGCCCAAGTTGAAGTTAATTTCTTTGTAACCATTTTGTACATGGTTACAAAGAAATTAGCTTCAACTTGGGCACCTGCTGTAACACTGTAACTGCTTCCTGAGCAAAATTCGTCCTGCTTGCGAATTCGCTGAATCTGCAGCGATTTCGCGCGGGTCGCGAAATTGCGGAAAATCCGCAAATTCCGCGAGCGGAACAAATTTTCCACCCATACTTAATTAATAGCACAGGTTCGAGTTTAAAGTGGGCCCTTGAACATGGTAGCAGAAGCCTATTTTTAAACCTACGTTTATTTCATGGTTGGTTACAATAACATAGCCTGTGTGTGTGTCTGTCTTGGCCTCACGTGCTAGCAAGGAAATGTGCTTCTGGAACGCTGTTTGAACCATGAAATACAGCAATAATGGAGGTTCAATAGTCCCGGGTACTTCTGCACCTGTTGCACAAATGAAAGCTACGCCTTGCAATATTGGTCAATTGCTTTACTAGAAAGTAAGCGTTGATTGGATAGTCTTGTCTCAAACTTGCCACAGTGCTGTGGGTTTACCTCAAAAATGTAGTCTGTTTGCTAACAAATCTCAAGGAAAGTCTGCAGTAAGGAGTCTCTTGGTGCATTGAATAAGACAGGGCTGTGCCTGCACCAAACAGAACTCTTGATCCATCTCTTATAGCTTACTGAACATGCATCTCAATTGATTGCGTTTAATAAATGTAATCCTTTAAGGAAGGGTCGGCTAATTCTATGAAGCCTGTTACTTAGGTATTTTTTTCCCTAGTAGAATCGGGATTTGACACCGGCGCCATGTATTATTGCATTTAATTGCCATAGTAAAGTGTAGAAACAAATTCTTACTACTGATGGTGCTTGTGTGTCTGACAGTGATACTTGATTTTGCTGAACTCAGGTTCTAGAGATTGTGGCCCTGAAGTTGTAGAGGTGACTCGAAATCTCACCTAAAGAGGTTAGCCTAGAGACCTTTTTTGAAAGAGTGCAAGTGGATAGATCAGTCGGAAGATAATTAAAAGTAGAGGTGCCAGCACTTTGAATATCTCGCCACTATTGTTTGCAATTGATTTGGGTTGAAGTGCTTGCATAAAGTATGCAGGTATGGCTGGGGGTACAATAGAGAAGGAAATGTCTCCAAGATGCACCATGTTGCAGTGCCTGGTAATGTTTTTGGCAACCAAGTGTTGTAGTGAACCAGAAAAACTAGTACCCCGACACTGGCAGGAGTTCAACTTTTAGGCTGTATAAGCTTGAAAGGTGGGTGAGGCACAGTATCAAGAATTGGGGATAGAGCTACCGATGATGCCTGATCCGGAACCAACCACCTCAGCCCAACACCCAATCTTGATTTCCACTTTATGGTAAGAATCGTGGACTTAGCCTGCTTCATAAGTTGTGGAAAGAGGATAGTATCCAGGGGAGGGACTAGTAATTATGCACACAAATTGATTGTGGACTGGCCTACACTGATAAAAGTATTACTTAAACAATTCTTCGTGCAGTGAGTAAGTTGTATCACTCACTTGACAACTGGCCATGGGACATTAGGCGTGCTTGGATTCTTAGTTGACCATTCTCTTGTACGTAGATGGTGAGTTTCAGCGAGTCTGTTTTTAAATTCCTTTGGCTTCTGAGAGTGGAGGCACAGAACGTCTTCTGTGAAAGGGTCTTCTAAGTCAAAGCTGAATCTGGCTTGGCATTTCTTCCACAGGAATAAGTCTCCTCTGTGGTAAGCGTGCACCACTGGATTGTTTTGCTTCTTTTTACTGTACCGCCTAATTTCCCTCTGCTGTGGCGCGCGCGTGCATTCAAGCTAAGTAGTCTGGGCTGCCGCGGTCTTGATTTGGGGGCTTAAGCTAACTGCTAGAACGGCAGTGCGGACGGCACAATGCTCTTTTTTTCTGCTTAGGTCCAATAACAGAGCAACCCCCATCCCCCTCCAAAACACACACCTGACGTCTTGGCCACGCTTGAATGTTGTCTCGCGGCTGATTCAGCATACACAAACAAATCCACCGATTTGTGTTTTAACCAATTGTAGGGAAGGGGTATCGAACAGTCACCACAGTCTTAACCCTTTGTGCACCTAATAAAGATGCGCCCATACCTTGACAACTTCCAAACTCTTTAAACACGTTTTTTAGCTTTCTTTTTTAGACACCCTCTCTGCCGCCAGGAGGGTTAAACGTGACAGGCAACAACCGTGTCCGTCCGCCTCAGCCGCAGTCAGGTTACAGACGGAGAATGGAGGGGCTGGGCGGAGGAGGTTTAATTTAATCTTCGATGGCAATAGTAACAAACAACGTCCCTCCTTCATGTCTACCTTCTACACGTTTACCTCGCTTTACGCACTATTTGTTACGCCCTTCTCACTGCAGCAGAGTGAAACACGCATTTGCAATGCAATAGGTCTCGCATTATTAAAGTTTGAGCTATTGGTGTTGCATTATTATTAGCAAAGCCAATAGCTCAAACTTTAATAATGCGAGACCTATTGCATTTCAAATGCTTGTTTATGTATAGTAGTACTGTCTGAATTATGTTGTACCCTATTGTAAATCTCTCTGTCATTCAGAATGTGTTGTTTGCTATAGGAAATCATTCAGAGTTCCATATGAAATCACCACTTGTTAGTATATTGTGAAATTCTTCTGGAAAGTATATTATTCTGCATCCTTTAGCTGTCAAATGCATACCTAGGGGCCCATTAGGATGTAGGGTGGCCCGCATGGCAGTGGTGATCCACTATACTTTCTTCCCCACCCGCCACCCATTTTACCGCTGCCATATTAGAATGGCGGGGGGTACCGCGGCGGAGTGAAGACCATCCGCTGTTTTTCCGCCCGGTCAGCAAGTCGACCAGGCGGAAAAGGGTTTAGTACCCCCCTGCATTTGCATGCACAACATGGCAGGCACAACATTCATTTTTGCAATGTTAAAAATGCGGGATGTGCCCGCCAGTGTGGCGGACGTATCCAAATTGCACATGCGGGACTGCCGTATGCATTGCGGGTGGTCCCATTTCTCTGGGCTATGACAGGCGGACAAAGTCCGCCCGCCATGCTAATCAGCCCCTTAGAGTAAGACTCCAGCATTTTATGGGGATGGTTTTAATTGAATGATGTGAGGACTTTTTGTTGCATAAACCTTCAAGTATTTCTGTAGATGCATTTTGCAGGTGAGGCAAATTGTTTGCACTGACTTGAAGTGTCTTTACCATTACACAGTAGCAGTAATATAGTTAATTTTGGTCAGTAATTTTAACCTACTAGAAGATAGGCGCTTCAATAAATTGACATTCCAAGACAGTCGGAGGTAGCATTATGTATTAGGGATATGATTTTAGTCCCTGCTCCAACAAAATGTGTTCTGAACAGATATTTTGAGGGCGTTTTATTGGAGAAATCAGACATTGCATTGGTTTGTAATAATTGCCGAACCAATTTGTACATCTAGAATAACTTTATGGTCCTCTGTTTTTAACTTTGATGCTGAAATGGTTTCCTTTCCAAAGATTGATGGAATTAATATGTGCCAAAGTGATTTATTTTCTTTTTTTTTCTTAAATATTTATTATTGTCAACAAGTGAGGCACAAACTTTACACAATTTTACATAAACAAATTATAACAGCAGGAGAGCATAATTGGATAACTTAAAGCAAACAAAACAAGCATTGGCATAGCCAATAGGGCCCGCCTTTGAGGCCTTATAAGTATTTAGTTATGCAGCATAATATCCTTGGTGCAACAACATCAACTGTTGCATTGCTAAACACTTATAAGGTCCCAAAGGCGAGACCTATTGGCTATGCCAATGCTTGTTTGAGCTAGAGATCAGGAAGACAATGGACCTTCTGGAGCACATTGCTCTACTTCCTCAGCATGAAGCTCAATCTCTTGAAATGCTCCTACTGCTGGAACATTACTATTGGCGGTTGTTGCTGTTGTTGTTATTGTTGTCCACTTCTCTGACCACCTGAAGTGCATCCTGCTCAACACCCGCTCCGTCCACAGACACGCCGTGGAGCTCTGGAACCTGCTCGACACAACACCACCAGACGTCGCCTTCCTCGCGGAAACCTGGATGAACGCCGCCTCAGCGCCCGACATCGCCATCGCCATACCGGACGGATACAAGATCACCTTGAGGGACCGTGTCAATCAGACCGGAGGAGGCATCGCCATTATCCACAGGAACACCATCCGCATCACGACCAGCTCCGACAACACCCTCACAGCCGCCAAACACCTGCAATTCCAGATCCACACCGACCCCAAGACCACCCTCAGAGGCACCCTCATCTACAGACCCCCGGGACCATGCACACAATTCAGCGAGGACATCGCCGACTTCATCAGCCCGCACGCCCTCCCCTCCGCTGACTACATCCTCCTCGGGGACCTCAACTTCCACCTGGAGAACAACAACGACCACAACACCACCACCCTGCTAGACAACCTCGCCAACCTCGGACTCAAGCAGCTGGTGACCACCCCCACCCACTACGCCGGCCACACGCTTGACCCCGTCTTCACCTCCAGCAAGGACATCTCCTTCAGCCACGCCACCGGCCTGCACTGGACGGACCACAGCTGCGTCCACTTCAGCCTCAGAAAGAACACGATCCACCACCACCAGCAACAGGTTGCATGCAGATGCTGGAACAAGATCACCGCCGACCAGCTTTGCCGCATCCCTGAGCCAGGACCCTCCCGCCAGCTCAGCGAACCCCAGTCATGCCGCCAACAACCTCACGATGTAGATCAGCAACTGCGCAGACGACCTCGCCCCACTGAGGACCCCGCCCAACAGACCCGGCAGTAAGAAAGCACCATGGTTCACCGACAAAATCAAGAGGTCCAAGAAGAACTGCTGAGCCCTCGAGAGAGCCTGGCGCAGAGACCCGACACCAGACAACATGACCACCCTCAAGCCCGCCACTCAAAAACACCACCAACTGATCCACACCACCAAGAAAACAGCATTCAAGGAATGACTAGTCAACAACGCCCACAACAGCAAGGAACTCTTCAACATCGTCAAAGAGCTCTCCAACCCCAGCGCCGGAAACAACGACATCACTCCATCGCAAGACCTCTGCAACTCCCTCGCCTCGTACTTCCACAACAAGATCGCAGATATACACAACAGCTTCAGCACACAGCCAACGCACCCCACGATCACACCAGCGACCCCCACCACCACCCTCCGCACCTGGACCCCGATCAACACCGAAGAAACCATAGGCACGATGAACTCCATCCACTCCGGATCTCCATCCGACCCCTGCCCCCACCACGTCTTCAACAAGGCTGACTCCATCATCGCTCCCCATGTACGGGACATCATCAATGCCTCCTTCAGCACTGCAACCTTCCGGGAGAGCTGGAAGCATGCCAAACTCAGCGCCCTCCTGAAGAAACCTTCAGCGGACCCCACCGACCTCAAAAACTACTGCCCCATCTCGCTCCCCCTGTTTCCTGCCAAAGTCATCGAGAAGACCGTCAACAAGCAGCTGGCCGCCTTCCTCGAGACGAATGGATCCCTCGACCCCTCGCAGTCTCGCTTCCGGGCCAACCACAGTACTGAGACCGCACTCATCGCAGCCACTGACGACATCCAAGCCCTGCTCGACAATGGAGAAACAGCGGCCCTCATCCTCCTGGACCTCTCCGCGGCATTCGACACTGTCTGCCACCGCACCCTAGTGCAGCGCCTCAGCAACGTCGGAATCCAAGGGAAGGCACTGGAGTGGATCATCTCCTTCCTCGCCGGAAGGACACAGAGAGTCCGCCTCCCACCGTTCAGATCAGAGGCCACCTAAGTCATCTGAATCGTTCCTCAAGGTTCCTCGCTCAGCCCCACCCTCTTCAACGTCTACATGAGCCCCCTTGCGGCCGTCGCACGCCAACACAACCTCAACATCATCTCCTACGCCGGCGACACCCAGCTGATCCTCTCCCTCACAAACGACCCCGCCACCGCCAGAGCCAACCTACACGAAGGGATGAAAGACGTAGCCGAGTGGATGAAGAACAACCACCTGAAACTGAACTCAGACAAGACAGAAGTCCTCATCCTGGGATCATCGCCTTTCGCCTGGGACGACTCCTGGTGGCCCCCTGCCCTGGGCACCGCTCCCAAACCAACGGACCACGCACGCAACCTGGGCTTCATCCTGGACTCCTCCCTCTCGATGACCCGACAAGTCAACGCCGTCTTGTCCTTGTGCTTCAACATCCTACGCATGCTCCGGAAGATCTTCCGGTGGATCCCCACTGAAACCAGGAAGACGGTCACCCAGGCCCTCGTCACCAGCCGACTGGACTACCGCAACTCCCTCTACGCCGGAACCACCGCAAAACTCCAGAAAAGACTCCAGCGGATCCAGAACGCCTCAGCACGACTCATCCTGGACATCCCCAGACAGAGCCACATCTCCAGACACCTGAGAGACCTGCACTGGCTCCCCGTCAACAAGAGAATCACGTTCCGACCCCTCACCCACGCACACAAAGCTCTACACAACCAAGGCCCAAGATACCTCAACGACCGCCTCAACTTCTACGCTCCCACCCGCCAGCTTCGATCGACCAGCCACGCCCTCGCCGCCATCCCCCGCATCCGAAGAGCCACTACGGGAGGAAGATCCTTCTCCTACCGGGCCGCCAAGTCGTGGAACTCCCTCCCCACCCACCTCCGCCTGACCCAAGATCACCTCGCCTTCAGGAAGCAACCCAAGCGCCTTGAGACCCTCCGGGTGAGTAGCGCGCTATACAAATGCATTGATTGATTGATTGATTGATTGATTGATTGATTGATTGAGGGCTACTTCTAGTAGATGATTTGTGTGTAAGTTGATATTTCCTGGGGTTGTGAGATAAACAAAAATACAACTAATGTTTTCAAACATTTGTCATGTTGAACTTTTATGGCATTTTGGTTAATGGTCCATTTCCAAACATTTGGATCAAGTGAAGAAATGTTGCACGATATGTGTGTGCCAGCGTTTGCCAGTGGCATCTCCTCCTCCATTGGGTCCTGCTTTTGTTGGGCCCCATCCCATGGGACATTAGTCTGCACGCATATATTGTGCAGTACCTTTGTTTTGTCTCCAGCTGCAGTTCGTTGGTGTTGGGAAAGAGGATGTAATGAGGTGTCAGACTGATGATGGCAGCCAGGACGGAGAGAAGGAATAAGGAGAAAGATACCTGGGAGAGTCTAGTCACTCTAGGGGCTGTTATCTGGAAGGACCCTGATGCCAGCATGTGTAGTATAGCTATGATCTTCACCTGTGGAGGGATGTTGATAGAGCTGGCAGCTGTTACCTAGAGCTTTGGTGCAATCTGGTGTAGCAGCTCTATAATTTACTCCCTCCTCAGCCAGTAATTACCTCATCCTCCCGGAGTCTGATTAGTGCAGTCCTCTGGCAATAAATGTGCTCCTTCTTCTGTGTTGCCTTTGTGGTGTTGAGGGAGGGTGGGGTGGTGTTAATGTCCTTGCAACTGCAAAAGGAGCATCTCCATCGTGTAGCCATGGTTGCCACACTGTTTTGTGTGGCATCTCGTTATGTACCAATGTCAATGCATCAATTCCTATGTGTGGGTTTCACAGGTGCAGAATTTTTGATGCTATTGAACTGCTGCATGACACAAGCTGACGATGAGTCACTTTAGGAAAATTACGTAAATATCCACGCATCTTTTTTACGGTGGAATTTATAAGGAAATGCCCACCGTGTATATTTTAATACTTACATGAAGCAGACAATTCCAGCACAGGTTCCTCTTGACTCAGGGCTCCAAAAAGTGACACTTCTTCCAAGATACGTCACCTTCCTAATATGGAGTACTGATAGCGCTGCCAATGCATGAAATATGTTGACACATTGGTGGCACAAGCACCTTGCAAATAAGCCTCTTACTGAGAATGTATTATACCTGTAAAATTGTATTTTTTTACTTAAGGGCTGGTTGCAATGCAGTCGTAAAAGGCTCCAACACTTGGTCAGAGAATTTATTACTGAATCGTAATATGCTGGTCGTATTCTTGTCCAACCGTCTCATTACAATGAAGGTGGTCAGAAAAGAATACGACCGGTCATTCGGGCTGGCTTCCAACGGGCTCGGAGAGTATGTCAACCAGTCAGAATGAGGCCTGTAATTCCAAGGGTTGCTCTTTCTGCCCATGGGATTACGATTTAGAGTTTCGGCAGCCTTTCCATGCCTGCCTTTCCCACACAGAAAGACTACCAGAACTCACATTTGGGGGCCCCAAGGAGGGCCTCCCCTGAGTGCATGGCCTCTGGTTGGAGTCCGAAGGGGCACCTATGGTGCCCCCTGTTGATCCCTGCACCCCATGGCATGCACCTAGAGGTGCCTGCCACGGGGTGCAGGGATGATCTGCACCTCCCATTTTACAATGGGAGCATGCATTCTGGATGGTTTATGGCCAGAATGCATGCTCCAATTGTAAAATGTAGGAATGCGGCCGAACAGCATTTAGTTGCATCTTTAGGGGCCGTCGGGACCATCGAACAAGTATCAGTCGGTCCCAAGACTGAGACGATGTTGGGAGGAGTCAACTCCTCCCGACATTGTAATCAGCCCTTAGTTATTTATTTTCTTTATGCAACTGTCCACAATAAGGCCACTGAATTACAGCATGGAGGAAGCTGTAAATCTTTCAACTTTAGATAATAGTGCTATGAATTAAATAACAGGCTAAAAGAATACATATGAACGGGGCTGATTCACAAAGGAAAGTTACATGTGTAACTTTGCTCTTACACTTGTGAGTGATTTTACGAAACAACTTCACTAGTTTTGACTATTCACAAAATTCGAGAGTTAAGTTACTCATAAGTGTAGGATCACTTACCTCCACCTCCTGTTAAAATGGGGTGAAGCTTAACTTGTGAAAACAAGTTACTAACAAAATTAAGTTGTAAATCTAGTACCACACATGGTAAACTAATGGTACTGCAACACTCTCCGATAGAAAATAATAGCGAAAGGGACTTACATTTAAAGCAGTAGGAAATAATATTAATTGTATTTAAATTATTCAAAAAAGGTGAACTTATAAATAGTTAAAGTTTAATGTATGAAAATAGAACATATTTTTATATAATTATATAACATTTTAATAGCCTTTCGCATTTGAAAATTTCTGTTATAAATAGTATTAAAATATAATTATATTACTTTTTACCAATTCTGTACACCACTTTTAATAATTATTAATGCACACTAAAAATATTTTTTGTGCCCTTTAACTGGAAATGTATTTTGTATTTTAAATTTCAAACAAATTATTTAAATTAAATGTAACATATTGTATTACATTGTATTTTATTAATACATTTTCAATAATGCAATTTGTAATCAAATATGTGTATTAATATTGTAGGATAAAGTAAAAAAAGCTCATTAAACTTGAAAAAAAATTGTAAAATATTTATTGGTAAATTAATACAAAATAAGTGTTATATAATTTTTAACTGTAGATTTTAACAGCAAAATGCTAAAGCACCAATAATGAAATGTTTACATAAATATTTAATTAATGTTCATATAGTAAATTAAATAACAAATATTTTTTCTGAAGTGTAAAGAAAAAATATATTCCCCCTAAAGTACAAAAAATGATTTACCATGGATTAATTTTTATTAAAAGTGATGTATACAATCAATTAAAAGTAACTTAATTTTACTATAATAAAAAAAATTACATTAATTTATAATGCACAAAAGCTTGTTAAAATATCATATATTTAAATTCATGTATATTTCTAACTATTTTAAATAATTTAATTTACCATTATTTCCTAAAGAGTGTTATTTTATTTTAATTCCCTACCCTCATTATTTTTCTAATGGCGGTACCAGTGGTTAGCCATGTATGGTGCTAGACTTACTCTATCAATGAGATGGAATAACTTAATAAGCTCAGCTCGTCATAAGCGCAGCAACACTGTGCCTCATGACAAGCTGAGCTCGTCATAAGCATGGAAGGGGCTAATCCTTCCTAAACCCTTCCCATATATGAGTAAGTATTCCCCTTTTCACTTCTACTGCCCCATTCCTTCTCACATTTGCTACAAAGTTGTAAACTTACATGTGTGAGGATCTTCCAATTCAATAGATAGTAGAGGTGGATGCAGAGACTTACACTCATAGCTTTGTGAATAGCATTTTGTAGTACTTTAATAGTACTATTGCAGTACTACTAAAGTATGCAGTTTCTAAAGAGGGCCCAAAGTCCATGCATGTACACAGAAATCATTTATTCACCTCTTTTTGCTTTACCACAGTGTAGTCAGTGGCAGGATAAATCACTCAAATGTGGTTTGTACTATAATGTTTTTGTTATCTATTGGTTTACTAGGGTGGCAGGGGTGCTCCATTAATGTTTAATGTGAAGACACATGGCGCTACATGAATAACTGCACAAGCCAATATAAAGTGGGGCATGCTCATTATGGATTTCTATGAGCTGATGGCGAAATGTTCACCTGCAGTGCACCTCATTACTCATCAGACATTGAAGCATTATGCAATGTATAAATGTAATTGCTTGCAAACCTACAATGCTGCACTCCCCTTATCAAACATTCAACAGAGTTAAATACATATGAAGAGTTCCACTAAAACAAAATGCAAGAAACTATCATCCCATGAGACACAGCAGTGACTATTGTTTATCACAAGATGAAGACTTTAGTTTTTGTAGCCTGCCATTGGAATATGACATACTATGCTATGCCATGGTATGTTATGTTAGTTATACTACTATATTATTACAGATTTAAATAGCACTATCTTGACTTCAGTGTAGTCTTGCAGTGTCTTTTGGGTTTAGGAGTCTATGTCCTGTTTGTGTAGCTTCTTGTGTATTTGGGTGCAGTTAATATTTGGTTCACATGCTTGGTTGTATTTTGATTTGCTGTGTGCAGCTGTAAAGTATTACCAATTCATGTTGTGCCATTACAGATATGTGCTATCTTTGTAAAGGAATATTTTCTAGCCTAATGGTTTTATAAAACGCAAGGCTACTTGGAGGCCTCCCAGTGCTGGAACAGACATTGCATGCCGTCAGATGGACGCAGAAGGAAGAATTAGTACCTGAACAGCCAGGATTTTAGGGCTTATGCAAGGGGAGCTAGTACTCCAATTGGCATAGTTCTGAGAGTAGGGTATTCCAGAGTTTAGGAGACAGATATGCCATTGAACAGCCTCCTCATCGAGATCTGAAGATCCTAG
Source organism: Lissotriton vulgaris (assembly GCF_964263255.1). Classification (NCBI taxonomy): domain Eukaryota; kingdom Metazoa; phylum Chordata; class Amphibia; order Caudata; family Salamandridae; genus Lissotriton; species Lissotriton vulgaris. Next base: position 1,502,349,855 of record NC_141691.1, read on the forward strand.
ATACGTTCAGCAAATGCATAGTTGAGAGTCCAAGGAGCCTCCATTCCCTGCAAGGGGTGACAAAAGGTCTTGACAGTATGGGACCTTTTTGTTGAGTGCCCTATGCATGATGTATAAGGTCTTAAATTGTACTTGAATTGCCAGTGAAGTTGTGCCAGGGCTTATTGTGGCAAACTTGTGCCTCAGGATGTTCACAAGAAGCCTAGCAGCAGTGTTCTGGACAACTTGGAAGGTTTTAACATGATACTGGGGTGTGCCTAGATAGAGGGCTTTCCTTGTAATCTAACAGCAATAACATGAGGACCTGAATGATAAGTCTTCTGGCTGTGAAAGGAAGAAGAGGGAGGACATTTTGCAGCAATCTCAGGACACCAAAACCGCTGGCAGCTAGCTAATTTGCTTGGTCGTCCATCATGAGGATGGAATACAGCTACTTTCCGATGCTCTTCATCAAGCTTTTTGGTCTTGGGAGCCTACTTAGGCAGCCGAGCATAGGAATAGGAGCATTGTTACAGTGGGGCTACGGACTTACCAGGTGGCAGAGTCAGAGACCTGGCACCAGCCGACCCCTTCCACTTGGGTCGGGATACTAAGGGGGGTGCAAGCTGGCAAGCATGCTCGTCCTTCGCTCTGCTGAGTAGGGTGAAGAGCCTCCGCCAAGCTGCAGGTCCTCGAGTAGGACGGTCCATGCAGGGTGGAAGAACTTTCCTTGAAACAGCAGCTGTGGCTGGCCAAACAATCCATCCCTACAACCGGGCATGCCCAATTGATTGGAGTACGCAGTGACAGCCAGGGCCTCCTCTGGCAGGGCGCCCTGTCTGGGGATGCCGGCTTTGCGGCCCTGTCAATTCCTGGGGCAGGCAGGCCTGAAGGAAAGGCACATCAGGAAGAGCTGGGAGGCAGGCACAGACCTGGGGATCTGGGTGCCCCGGTGGTTGGGTCCGGGCCCTGCCTTCCCCTGGCTCGGAATCACCAGACCTCATGGAGGTCCGATGTAACCTCTCCCTAGTAATCCAGAGGAAAAATACCCTCCTTTCTTGTAATCTGTGCACACCGGGTGACAGAGGGGACCCAAGGCACGAATGTGAACCAGCTTCCTGGAGCACTGGCTGGGATCAGGAAGGCAAATGAGCCCTCATCAGGACCTACAAAAATACCTATCATAAAACTACCTGGTTTTGCAGGGGGGTCACCTGGGTATTTGGCCCCAGGCTCGGCTGTCATCTAGGGAAAGCTACCAAACCCACATGCTTCTGAAAACTAGACACCCAGTGGAGTCCAAAAAGGTCTGGCTAACATGGATCCCCCTACGTTTTCCTACCCAGAATCCTCTGCAAACCTCAAATTTAACTTAAAAAAATCACATTTTCTCACATTTCTGTGTGGGAAAGTTGTGGGATCACAAGGCTGACATAAATTTCCTACCACCCTGTGTTCCCCCTGCTCTCCTGATAAAAATGGGTGGGTCAAGTGCAAGCGACAAGCAAGGGCCCAAAATATATTGCTGAGACATCAAAATTACCTATCACAAAACAACCTGGTTTTGCAAGGGGGGTGTCACCTGAGTTTTTGGCCCCGTGTTCGGCGGCCATCTAGGGAAACCTACCAAACCCACACATTTCTAAAAACTGGACACCCAGGGGAGTCCAGAGAGGTATGGCTTGCATGGATCCTCAACGTTCTCCTACCCAGAATCCCCTGGGGGCCCCAGAAGTTTCTTTTACGCGGTTTACAAGGGATTCTGGGTAACAGAACCTGGTGAGAGCAAGACCAGTCACCCCATCCTGGATTACCCTGTGTGTCTAGTTTGCAAAAAGTATAGGTTTTCCAGGTTTTCCTAGGAGCCAGTAGAGATAGGGCTCAAAATTTACAGCTAGGCACTTTGCAAAAAAAGGGTCAGTTTTCATTGTAAAAATGTGTTGTGTCCACATTGCGTTTTGGGACGTTTCCTGTCACGGGCACTAGGCCTACCCACACAAGTGTGGTACCATTTTTTTTGTAACCCTTTGAAGAATGTGGGTTGGGTTTTTGACAAATATTTGATGTTTGCAAGGGATTCTGGGTAACAGAACCTGGTGAGATCCAGACAAATCACCACATCCTGGATTCCCCTGCTTATCTAGTTTTAAAATATGTATAGGTTTGCTAGTTTTACCTAGGTGCCGGCAGAGCTAAGGTTCAAAATCCACAGGTAGACACTTTGAAAAAAAGGGTCAGGTTTCACTGTAAAAATGTGTTGTGTCTAGATTGTGTTTTGGGCCGTTTCCTGCCACGGACATTAGGCCTACCCACACCAGTGAGGTACCTTTTTTCTCAGAAGGCTTTGGGGAATGTCATGTGGGAGGAATTTTGTGGATCCAAGCAGATTCCAGAACTTTCCATCACAGAAATATGAGGAAACAAAGTTTGAGGTTTGCAAGGAATTCTGGGTAACAGAGCCTGGTGAGAGCCAGAAAAGTCTCCCTATTCTGGATTCCCCTGGGTATCTAGTTTTAAACAATGCATAGGTTTGCTAGGTTTCCCTAGGTGCAGGCAGAGCTACGGTTCAAAATCCTGTTGTGGACACTAGGCCTACCCACACAAGTGTGTTGCCATTTTTCTCAGAAGACTTTGAGGAATTCAGGGTGGGAGGAATTTGTGGATCCATGTAGATTCCAGAACTTTCCATCACAGAAATGTGAGAAAATGTGTTTTTTTTACAAAGTTTGAGGTTTGCAAGGGATTCTGGGTAACAGAACCTGGTGAGAGCCAGACAAGCCACCCCATCTTAGATTCCTCAGGGAGTCTAGTTTCTAAAAATGGATAGGTTTTCTAAGTTTAATTAGGTGCTAGCAGAGCTAGGGTTCAAAATCTACAGCTATTCACTTTGCAAAAAAACGGTCAATTTTCACTATAAAAATGTGGAGTGTCCATGTTGCGTCTTGGGCGTTTCCTCTCGCAGGCACTAGGCCTACCCACCACAAATTTTTATTGGGAGACCTAGGGGAACACAGAATTGTAGAGCAAATGTTATTTTGCTCTACAATTGACTTTCAATGAATTTCTGCCTTCCAAATGTCAGAAAATGTGTAAAAAAGAAATCACTTTAAAACATTTCCTAGAATCCACATGGTAGTATGGGTACCCACAATTTCAGGGATGTGCAAATAGCTACTGTTTCTAAACTCTATATTTTGTTCTGAATTCAGAAATACATAGGTGTCTTTCATTACGATTTTTCACTGTTTATATTTTTCCAAATGAATTGCTATATACCCGGTACACAATAAAAAACCATTGCAAGACGCTGCTCAGTTATTGTCTCTGGATTTGTCGGGTTCTTGGTCAACCTACAAGTCCTATATCCTCACACCCAGAAGGGTATAGCGGATGTAACAGTATATTGCTTTAAAAAAATCTGTCATACTTAGAAGAAGTTACAGGTGAAAAAGTTGGCACAAATGGCTGTTTTATTCAACTCGCTTTCAATTTTTCCTATTTTCAACTGTTAGTTTCTATGAAAAAACATTGACGGAGCTACACACAAGACCCCTTGCTGAGTTGTGAATTTTGTCTACTTGTTTGAAATGTATAGCTTTCCAGGATCCATTATTGCTTTCATACCCATTTCTACCATTTAACTGGAAGGAGGTTGATAGCATAAAATTAGGCTATGTCCCAGTAAAATGCCAAAACTGACAAAAGTCTGCCAGCCCCTGAAAGCTGGGAAGATGGTGATTTCCGCACCACAACCCCATCGTTGATACAATTTGCAGGGAAAAAAACAGACACTATCATCTGCAGCACTTTCTTTCCATTAAAAAAAAAGAAAATGTAGCTGTATTTTGGCTAATTTCTGGGTCCCCTCCAGGAGAATCAACAAACGCTGTGTACCTTTAAAATCTCCATGATGTTTAAAGAAAAGGAAGTCAATTTGGTGTGGATACTTTACGTGGTCAAAATGTTATAGGGGCCTAAGCGTAAACTACCCCAAATAGCCCAAAAAACGTTTAGAACAGTGGGGAGAAGCGTAGCAGCAAAGGGGTTATTCAACAAACCTTCAAGGCACACCCATTTTAGACATTGGAAATTATATTTGCACATTAATGCACCATATTCACCATCCACATTCAACCAATTGCTTACTCAACACCAACAGTCACTGTCTACAACACCAAACAAATACACACTTACATTTCCCATCAGTTATAAAGCTCTTTTGGCTCATTAAAAGCCAGGCCTATTGGTGTTGCCATTGCGCATTTAGATTTGATCTAGAAGCCCTTGATGGTAGTTATTAGAGAACTTCAGCCAGTCACGAGGCTTGAGTATCGAAGGGATGCAAGGGGTTACTTGATGAAAATTATTTGATTATCTTGGTAACGGATTCTGAGAAAAAATGTGACCAGTTGTTTAATTTAATTGTTGCAATAGGGTTCTGCACCTTCGGTACATCACGTTTTTTTTATTTTAAGATCACCCGCTTTTGGACTTTTACTGGGGTGAGTCTCACTACATGTGTTTCACCCATTGTAATCTCTGCCAAATGGACATCTCGCATTTACTGCTAGTACCTGCCTTTTAAGATAAGGCTGTTGCGATGCAGCAAGAGTAGGGGGCATTTGGCTGGTTACACATGGACACACCTGTGAACGCTACATGTTTGAGACAACTATTGTGTAACTGCATACAGGTGGCCTGGCACAGAGGGGACTCTGCAAGTTTAGGTCTTGACCTGGAGTAGGTCTTTTAATGTTAGTGTACACTCCTAGCGAAAGTCAGTGTGGTTTACTATCTTGTCTGCAGTGACACGTTATTAAACATAGGGTGGCAACTGCCTTAGAGTGCTACCCTTTGGCCTACAAAGTCTAGTGACATATCATCATGTGGTGGGTTATGAGTGAGGAAACCAAACCTGAGATTTACAAGAGGATATCTGTACAAATAATGGGTCATCCTGGATTGTCACATTTCTCTGGCTCAGGTCAGGATCAGAGCCAAGCCTTTTGTCACCTTGCTGTACCAAGTGAATTACACTCTTTAGCAGCAGGAACGAATGCAGCTCCACACAAAGGGAGTAATTAACAGTCTTCCCTCAGCTCCTGACCAGGAAAGGGTGGGGATAAATCTCTGCATTTGCAATTACTTGCCACAGTGCACCAGAGCTGGGGACAGCCTAGGCCCACTGAACAAAGGCAATGATGTCAGCAAGGGGTTAACTGAGCTAAGACTACTGGAGCACATGTGATCAGTGACAACTAGATGATGTCATCTTGAATTGTTGGAATAGGGGTGGAGAGATAATAAGGCATCCTAGGATTGGCCATGGATGCATGGCTTCTAGAGCTTTCTGCTCCCCTTAAAAAGTCTTTCAAAAGGGTGAGACTCTCTCTTGCTTGGTGATGTTTGTGCTTTTCACTGCTGGACCCTGGGACTACAACAGCCATGAATAATTAGAAGGAGAAATCCCTGACTCCTGAAAGGACTGAGGTATCTGCTCCCAGTTGATACCAGGATCAGTGGGTCTCTCTGAGAGCCAATTAAATGGGCCCCCTTAGGCTTCCTGAGGACGGTGGAGGTAAAGATCTACACTTCTGTACCCAAACACAAAGAACAGGAGAAGAGTTGGTGCAGGCGGCCAGTGAAATTAGCTCACTGCAAGGTACATTACTTTGTAGACCAGGAGGCACGCTGGAACTGCTCTAGGGGGCTAGAGCTCAGCACCAGGATTAAAACAAGTCCAGGATTGTCCCGATGGGTGAGAGTTATGCCTATTTTAAGGTTGGCGACCTTTGACCTTTCCTATGCAACGTCACACGTGGGACTCTGCCTCCTGCCTGGATTCTACCCCTGGGATGGGCCAGGGCCTGAGAATGAGCTGGAGGAGTCGGGCATGGGGTCCTTTTGCTCTTTTACCTCCGCCTCCAGGGATTGAAGCAACACTGTTCCGAGGGCCATTAACCCCAACCCTGGAAGCCCACGAGAGGCCCAAAAGCACTCCTCTGCCCTGTGCCCTTGTCTGGGAGTCAGAGGGCTCCTGGCAACACACATAGCTTTGGGCAGGAGAAGAAGAACAGGCTGGCTCCAGCCACAGGTTCACAAAATAGGGTTTGTACATGCTACAAGCCTTTTTAGCGGTCACAAACAGCCCAGTTTTCCATTTGTGACCGCTAAAAACAGTTGTCCATGTGGCCCTTAATGTTTAAAGCACTCCCAAGGCTGGGGGTTCTTCTCTACAGCTGGGCGTGCACCTCCCTCAAGGGACTTGTTCTATGGACACATGTCATGTGGTCTGGAGGTGTAAGGAAAATATATGGGATGAAGTGCTCTTTAGGGGCAAAGTTTATGGTTGCACTTTATTTGACCAGAAAGTGGCACCCTCTAGCGGCTGTATAGATGGTTGAATTCTATGTAAAATGAAAGAATGAAAAAAAGCACAATGGCAAGTGTTAAGTTCATTTTAAAATGCTTTATTGACATAATAATGTTGACAGTGATTACTGTTCATGGTTGATATGATGTATTAATATTTATAATTCCATTTACACATGACTATTATAGATGATTGCATTTACATATAAAATAATGGTATTTTTAATATGTGGTTTGTTGATCTTGAACCCTTAGTAAAGCCAATAGGCCTGTTTTAGCTAAAGTGATACCCCCGATATTGTTATATGTTATCTGGTATAGGTAGGGAGGTACTGTGATTTTGGAGGTCAGACATGTTAGGGGTCAAATGTGATTATGCAATGCCATATATTGTATGTTCAATCTGCCTAATATACACATTTGTAAATTAATGCATTATATTTAAAAGTGTGTGTGTGTGCAATAAATGTATGTTTTCCTTTTTGAAAGAAAACGCACTAACTGGACAATCATTTATTGAGTGTTATTATTGCGCGCCAGCGAATGGTGATTACTATCCCACAACGCCTCCCCTTTGAATGCTCTGTTCTTTGAGAGACTCAGGCACTACAACAGATGCTTAGTTCCCAGTAAGGGAACATTGTGGACGTATTGCTTGCACAGGCTTAACATCCCGCACAACTAATAACTGGGGGGCATATTACCAAGCAATAGCGATAAGTATCGCTATTGCTTGGTTAGCGTGAAAAAATTAACGCCGAGCTGCGGCGATTTTTATCGCAGATAAACCTTGGTATTAGGTAGAGGGCCTTGGTAGAGGGCCTTGTGTGCGTGGGTGAGAAGGCGGAAAGTGATTCTTTTGTTGACGGGAAGCCAGTGGAGGTCTTTTAGATGTCCGGTGATGTGATCTTGGCGGGGGATGTCTAATATGAGTCTCGCTGACGCGTTTTGGAAGCGCTGGAGTTTTTTCTGTAATTTTGTTGTGAATCTGGCGTAAAGTGTGTTACCATAATCCAGTCGACTAGTGACCAGTGCATGGGTGACAGTCTTTCTTGTCTCGAGGGGGATCCAGCGGAAGATCTTTTTGAGAATGCGAAGGACGTTGAAGCAGGAGGATGAGACTGCGTTGACTTGTCTGGACATCGAGATAGAGGAGTCTAGAATGAAGCCAAGGTTACGTGCATGGTCAGTGGGTGTGGGTGCTGTGCCCAGAGCGGAAGGCCACCAAGAGTCGTCCCAAGCTGAGGGGGAAGATCCTAGGATGAGCACCTCCGTTTCGTCTGAGTTGAGTTTTAGGCGGCTTTGTTTCATCCATTCGTCTACTTTTTTCATGCCTTCGTGAAGATTGGTTTTGGCGGTGTTGGGGTCTTTGGTGAGGGAGAGGATTAGCTGGGTGTCATCGGCGTAAGAGATGATATTGAGGTTGTGTTGACGCGCGATGGAGGTGAGAGGACTCATGTAGACGTTGAAGAGGGTGGGACTAAGTGATGATCCTTGTGGTACGCCGCAGATGACTTCAGTGGCCTCTGAGTTGAATGGGGGAAGTCGGACTCTTTGAGTTCTCCCAGCGAGGAATGAGATGATCCAGTCCAAGGCTTTTCCTTGTATGCCGATGTTGCTGAGGCGATGTATAAGGGTGCTGTGGCAGACTGTGTCGAAGGCGGCGGAAAGGTCGAGTAGGATGAAATCAAGGGGATTCTCTTATTTTCCCATTTTTAACCTGCCCTCAAAATCTAAAACGAAAATTACCGAGACAAGAATGACTCCAGTGGGCATTAAGGATATCAGTGAAAAACCGGGGCTACTGACACAGGGAGCGCCCCAGGCTTCCAGAGTCATTGAATTATATTCCACAATGGCAACGTATGGATCTCTGCCAAATAAAATCAAAGGAATAGTCACACATGACCAAAGCCTCGGCAGCCAGAACAACACTGCACAGCCCTCAGCAGCAATGCCAGACGCACGGAATAGCCCACTCAAAGGCCAGGGAATGGTAAAAATATCAAACGCAGATCTCCAAATCGCAACAGAGGGTGAAGAGACGGGCCATTATGCGAGCTACTTGCCAGAGGATTGAATCAAAGCCGGTTGGGACTCTTCTACACACATGCAGATGCCTTTTCTGCCCCAATTTACACAAGTCCCGGGAGTGAAAAGCCAATTGGGTGGGAATAATCACCCTGCTGAAGCACGTACCCAACATCCGAAGGCGCCTGCATCTTTAATCGAAACAGCTAGGAGTCAGAATTATCAGTCTGGAAAATGAGGCAGAACTTGTTTTTTTCTCTCATTATGTTCATCAGGGCCCACATGACACCCTTAACAGAAACAACCTTATCCGCCTATTCATCTACATTCCAGCGTTGTCCAGGGTCACTTCATCAGACCTCACATCGGTCAAGCTCTCCTCAATACCAGGCAAAGGGGGCTCAGAGGCCACCTTTACAACGTGGTCCCGGGAATCCATTAGGGGCGCAATCTTCAGGGAAGCCACCCTATTTGAAAACTGGGGCATCGAAATGTGGGTTCCAACACAACAAAAATATCCCCATGTTCTTCTTCCGGCAGCCCCAGTGAGGCAACTTATTACCATTCTGAAGGGGTCCCGGGGTGCTACCCATGCCTGGCTTCCAGAAACGTTGAAAGTGGATAATCTCATAAACATCTCATGCAACAATAACCAACACCTGATAAGCTGCAAATCCAGCCGCCCTGTCTCCCATGCTACTGACAGCCGCCATGGGTATCCTGAACCAGGGCCTGCAACCGCATGTGCCCAGCAGCGCTCCTCCTAACGGGGAAGCCAACTGATCTGACTCTAAACTGACATCTCGTCCTGGAATGTGGCCGGGCTAAAGTCAACTTTTGCCTCTAAATCAGCCATGGAATTTCTGAACAAAAGTGACATCATTTGTTTTCAGGAGACCTGGTCTCTATCTCCATCGCCTCTGCTCGGCTATTACGAACTCTTTCAATCAGCCACCCAGGCCAACTCCCATGGAAGACCCTCTAGGGGCCTCTCTATTTTCATCAAGCACAGGTGTAAGATACCGGCCACCCCTATTCTTCAGAACTTGAAGACAGGGCAGACTGTACTAATTACCGGCCTTTCATCTTCAGGCAGGGCCTTCTCCATGCTCCTAATTAACTGCTACCATAATACAGCGAAAGTTACACAATCAACTGCAACAGATCTATTGATAAAACATCTGGAAGATCTTCTATTGGAATTTGCATCCGCGGAGGTAGTGTTACTAGGGGACTGTAACATCAAAGACCTGGCAACCAATGCCCTCCCAGTCACTAAAACCAAAGAGCAAGAAGCTATGACCACCTTTTTAATTAATCACAACCTTCGCTCTGCTCAGCAAATTACACTGGAACAGAACCCGGGTGGGCAATTTATACCAACATTTAAGAACATCTCGACTATTGACTATATCTTCCTATCACTACTTCTGGGAAATAAACTATTCAGGATGGAAATCTCCTATCGTTCGGAGAGCGACCATAATCCCTTAACAGTAACAATGCACCTGCAAACGCCAGTCGCTGCCGAAACAACTGAAGTGGGGCATTCAATGCAGGTCGAACTCCACACCTTAGTCAGAAGAATCAAATGGGACTCATCGGGTTCTGCCAAGGTGGGCACTTGCTTATGGGAGAAACGCCAATTCTCAGGCACAATGCTCCCACAGACTCACATCACCGATGGGATAACGCTATCGTCAAATTACAAGACCTCCTAACAGGTCCCGTGGCTCAACACAGATCCCACGGGCCTCGTCTGGAGCGGACATTTGATCCAGTGTTAGTCACCCAAAGAATAGCCCTAAGGAGGGCCGTGCGTCTACACAAATTGGTTGGCACTGCGCACTCTGCCAATAACATGGCCTTATTGCGCAAGGCCTTCAAAAAATCGTCATGAGAGGCCAAGATACTAAAAGAACAGACTGAGTGGCTAAAAATATTCTCATTGCTAAGGGGCAATAATCAGTCCCAGTTCTGGACTCACATGAATAAGCTCAGTTCCTCGAACAACAACAGAGGAAACGCGGTTTGTGAAGAAAAATGGGCCCTGCATGTGACTCAACTATACCGTTGTGATGCCCCAGACCCTGTGGTGATTGAACTAAGAGACCGTGTTGATTCCACCCAGACAGAAATCCATGAGCTGACCACTGCAGCCGAGGTCTCCAAGTATCTGAGATCCATAAAAACAACGGTGCTCCCGGGCCCAATGGCCTTCCAGCCGGGGTATTCAAATGTGCTCTGGAAGAGTGGGCGGAACTTTTGGCCCCCTTATATAACAACGTGTTTACGACCTGTCAGCTACCAGAATGATGGTTAGGCTCAATTTTATGCCCCATATTTAAGAAAGGAGACGCCACGCTCCCTGCTAACTACCGACTCATTGCCCTATTAGATCTTGAGGCCAAAGCATATGCCCGGTGTCTTCTTAGGTTACTAGAAAAATGGGTAGCAGAAAACAACATCCTACCATACTTCCAAACAGGGTTTCGAGCCTCAGCCTCCACAATAGACAATATCACAACCTTAGCCATTCTGAGTCAACAAACAGCACAAAAAAATCATCTTCCCCTTTACTGCTGCTTTATAGACTACAGTGCGGCCTTTGATAAAGTGTCTCGTAACATCCTACGGAGGAATTTGGATAAGTGGGGGATTCCACAGAGCCTACTAGGAGCACTTATCTCCTTGCACAAGAACACCTGGGTGCGAATTAAAACTGGCACAAAGACAGTCTCTACTAAAATCGCTATCGAAGACGGCTTAAAGCAAGGCTGTGTTCTTGCCCTCTCTTGTTCAATCTTTACACTGCCGACCTTGGAACAATCCTGGAGAACAGTAATCTTCTCCCGCCAAAATTGGGCCCTGCTAAAAGGATTCTGTACATACTACAATATGCCGACGACATCGTCATAATGGTCCGGGCAAAATCGTGTCTTCAACAAGCGCTAAGTATGCTTCATACATATAACACCGCCAACGCCTTAAAAATGAACCAGGAAAAGACCAAGGTTCTGGTATTTGGCGGACGTAAGAAATGGAAAAGTTTAAAGTGGCATTTTGGGCCTGCAAAAATCAATACAACTTCAAAATATAATTATTTGGGAGTCTGGTTTAGCGAGTCCTCTAGACCATCTGCTCATTTAGCCGCCTTGAAAAAAGAGCAGGAGCAATAACATACTCCCTGACCCGACTGAACCAGTCCCTGAGCAGCCCTTCCGCAGAACCCATTTTGAAGGTGATTAAAGCTACTCTTCTCCCTGCCTTAAACTATGGGCATCAGGCATTCCCTGGCGCATGCTTCGTTAGTCTTGACCTCGCCCAAGTTTCCACCTATTAAAAAATTCTTCACCTTTTGAATTTCCTTCAGCGGGCACGACTACGTCTGGAGCTGGGCCTACAAAGACAATCAATCTATTGCGAGACAGACACTCTGAAATACTTTATAAGGATACTAAAATCTGCAGATAATACCTTAAAACCCCGGCTAAAAGAAACTTTTGCCAGTCCTGGAAACCCATGGAATCGTCAGATTATAAAGGCCATAAAAACGCTAGAGATTAATAACTCATTACTACTTTCAGACACTATCCCATACCCAGTCTGGAAAAAGGTTATTAATAATCAGGTCAAACTAATCTCCCACCGGATGGACCTTCAGGCTTTAAAAACATTTACCGTTTTGCTCCCTCTGAATAACTCATACCTTCCGGGGAAACCACAATCTTATCTCCTGGAAAATCTAAATGCAGCGGCTCGGAAGAACATAATGTTTATGCGCCTTCTAGGTCTGCGTTCTACGGCCTTCAACCAATGGGCTCCAACAAGCAAGGGGGGCCTGCAGACTGTGCAACTACCATACCGAATCATGGCTGCATCTTATGTGCTGTTGCCCTGCCCTGGATGCCCCTAGAATATTTCTCTTAAAACCTTTATATTTAAAATGGGGCATTAGGTCATGCTGGGGGGCATCGGCCCTGTGTTTCATGTCCACAGATACTCAAGTGCTCGCAAGGACTGGAAAATTTGTGAGACTCTTGGACAATCTTTTTTTACCCTCTTTGGTCCCCTTTTCTCCCAGCTCCTCCCCCCCAAAAACTCATCATAGACTTTATTTGTCCCTTGGTTTAGTACCTTCTGTCTTAATACATTTTATTTCAGGCCTAGCACAGCAATGTGATCACACTGGTAACTACAAGACCTTTTTTGTATGTATAGGATCTTAAATCTGGATAGTTTGTTTTTCGAGTTTCGCTTCCTAATACGATAATTGTGCTAATGCTGATATTTTATAGCAATGGTTTTAAGTAACTGCGCTAATTTAATAAAAACTAAACTAAAACAATAAACCTCCTTCAGAAGAATCTGCAAGAAATGATGGCTGGCTTTGTGACATGAAAGATTTTTCTAGAACATCAGTGAGGAGAAGACACAGTAGTATTTGGTTGGTTTTCACTGATTCATAGTTTTAATGTGGGATCTTGATATCATCTCTATATTAATCTTCATGTGTTGATTGTATTGCAGTTCCCTGGTCACTTGTTTTTCAGTCCCTCTTTAGGAAGTTATTTATTCCAAGCAATGTGTCCCACTTGATTGTTTATTATTTCCATGAGTATACTGTTTAGTAGCATTTGCAGACATTTTAGGTGTCAGGGACTGTCTAGGACTATGTGGGGAACACAGTCAGGCGCTTGGGCAAGGATTAGGAACTGGGTAGAAAATGTGCACAGAAAGAGGAGTACAGCGCTACCCAGGATCATACAAGGAGTCAAAAGAGAAAATGGGATCCAAAGGGAAAGCCTGTAGAAGTGAGCAAGATGGGTTAGACTCAGAAAGGAAGGGCACTCAGGAGGCAATTAGAATTCAGACTAACTACACCCAGGACAGACGTGAAAGACATATATATAATACAAAATTAACAATAAAGGGGAGTGTGAGGTAAAGCACTCAGGAGCGCCAAATGGTAAGACTGAAGCTCAGTAAGTTTCACACCCAAAATTGCTGTTGCAGATACTGACTACACATACCCACCTATAGGATATGCATGCAAAGGCAGGGACCGTGGAGCTTATACCTCTGGTGATGTTATAAATGCAACTCAAAGACAATACTCACAGTGAACAAGAAAGACCACCTAGGTAGTCAGCTGTGCCCACGGATCCTGGCGATCAAACAAAACAAGCAAGGCAGTAACAGCAAGGGGGTAGAACTAAACACAAGCACAATAGACAAGGAGCTAGCAAGGAGGAGTGCTTAACAGGAAAGGAAGGTAATCACAGGGCACACTTGGCAGAAAGCAAGTACCAAACATACAAAGTAACAGAAGCAGGACAGCATAAGAGAAAGACAGCAAACTAGGAACTGGAACCAAGGAATTGGGAAGAAAGGCAGGGACTGGAAAGGGATATTCAGAAGCGGAGACTACACGGGTATACTAGAATAGTGCAGGTTAAGGAATCAAGAAAACAAAATATCATAGAAGGCAATGCTGGGGCAGGAACAAGAATTGAGCAAAGGCTCAGGAGTCAAGGTAGCACTTCAGAAAGTGCTAGTTCAGGAAACAGGGAATTACTAAAGCTTTAAGGAGTCAAGGTAGATCTGCAGGCAGTGCTAGTTCAGGAACATGGAAATTACTAGAACTTTGGAGTCAAGGTAGCACTGCAGGTAGTACTGGTTCAAGGAAACAGGAAATAGCTACAGATCAGGAAACAAGGAGTCAAGAGAGCACTACCATCAGTGCAAATCAGGAACAAGAAATAGCTGAAGCCCAGGAACAAGAACAAAGAATAACTATGGCTCAGGAGTCAGGAAACAAGGTAGCACTGCAAGCAGTGCTAATTCAGGAGAAGGGAAACTGCTGCAGTTCAGGAACAAGGAATACTAAGGCTCAGGGTAGCACTACAGGCAGTGATAATTCATGAACAAGGAACAGGAAACAGCAGTAGGTCAGGAACAAGGCATAACTAAAGTTCAGGAAACAAGATTATCAAAAGCTCCGGGGCACTGGAAACACGGATCGGTCTCACCAGTAAACAGCTGCAATGACCAACCTTGGCCTGAAGGGAGCTGGGGCTTATAAGAGCTCACATTAATCACATGCAGCAGGTGGGATCAGGCTAGCAGCAGCCAGCCACAGGTGAGCTGAATTCCTCCACCCATCCTTGGCCTGCAGGGGTGGAGACAAAGCAGTGAGCAGGGAACTCTAGGTAGTGGAGTTCCTAACATGAGTAGACAGGCTTCAAGTATAAGCAGGCTGGTTTCCGCAAAGCTCGGCATGGATTGTGAATGGATTTCAATTCCCAACAAGTGCCCAAATGGCTGGAAGGCAGGACATGCATGCAGGGGAGGCTCTGGAAGCTTATTAGAAGACTGGAAAGTCTCACTATGCGGCCCCCTGGAGGTGAGTATGAGAGCACAGGGAGCGAATTGTGACACTACTCCCCCTCCAAAGACCGTCTCCAGAAGTCTGGAACGAGATTCAAAGCCTTTGCTCCTACGAAATAAGTCCATTTCCATTGTAGATGCAGTGCAAGCTATCAGAGGACTGCAGACAAATTGTGATGTTCTGGAGGGTTGGACAATAGTCTGTAAATTAACAGCAGTTTTGAAGGTAGAACATGAAGAGTCCAAATCCAGTGACAGGGGCCTAGAAGCCTGCATTAAACGTGTTTGAAATCCTGATGATGGCAGGCTGGAGTAGCCTTCTGAAAACAAAGGCAGATTGGCTGTAGGGTCAAAAGCAGATAGCGGATTGGCAGGGGGCACAGAGGTCAAAGGCAAGCTGGCTGAAGACAAAGAAGGTGACCGGAAGCAGACCTGAAGTTCTGGCCCTAGAGGAAAAGATACCGAAGGCTCACATGCAGGAGACTTTGGAAGCCGGTATGCAGGAGACCGAGGCATTGGAGTTCTACATGTTGAGGGTTTTGTCTCTGATGCTGTAAGTTAATTCTCTGAAAGTATATGTGTAGAGACCTATGAAGGCTGGCTAGCTGGAAGCACAGGGTCAAAAGGTAGGCAAGTTAGAGGCTCTAGGCCTGAAGGCAGGCAGCCGGGAAGCTCTGGTGCCAAAGGCCGACAGCCTGGAAGCTCTGGTGCCGAAGGCAGGCAGCCTGGAAGCTCTGGTGCTGAAGGCAGGCAGCCTGGACGCTCTGGTGCTGAAGGCAGGCAGCCTGGACGCTCTGGTGCTGAAGGCAGGCAGCCTGGACGCTCTGGTGCGGAAGGCAGGCAGCCTGGAAGCTCTGGTGCTGAAGGCAGGCAGCCTGGACGCTCTGGTGCTGAAGGCAGGCAGCCTGGAAGCTCTGATGCTGAAGGCAGGCAGCCTGGAAGCTCTGGTGCTGAAGCCAGGCAGCCTGGACGCTCTGGTGCTGAAGGCAGGCAGCCTGGAAGCTCTGATGCTGAAGGCAGGCAGCCTGGAAGCTCTGGTGCTGAAGTCAGACAGGCTGGAGACTCTAACTTACTAGCCAGGTGAGCGTAGGGCTTGGGCTATGAATGCAGGCAGGCTGGAGGCTCCAGTACTACTGGCAGGCAGGCTGCAGGCTAAGGCTCAGATGACAGGAAGGCTGCAGGCTCGGGCTCAGTTGGCAGGAAGGCTGCAAGCTCGGGCTCAGATGGCAGGAAGGCTGCGAGCTCAGGCTCTGGAGGCAGCAGGCCAGATGAGGACTCGGCGACTCTGAAAGCAGCAGGCCGGCTGAGGACTCTGAAAGCAGCATGCCTGCTGAGGATTCTGGAGACTCTGCAAGACAAGCTGATGGCAGAGAGGCACATGGATGACACACTTTAAATTCTGCAAAC
The DNA here is from genome assembly GCF_964263255.1 of Lissotriton vulgaris. NCBI lineage: Eukaryota > Metazoa > Chordata > Amphibia > Caudata > Salamandridae > Lissotriton > Lissotriton vulgaris. The sequence goes on from NC_141691.1 coordinate 1,502,366,034, forward strand.
AGAGATATCCCATGAACAGTAGATTCTGTGTTATCAATATCGAAATCTTCACAGTTCCTTGGAACTGTTCAGTATTTCAGTATTTACACACTGAAATACTTTCTTTGGGATGGCTAGGAATACTGCTTATCTTAGAGTCTCTAATGACCAGACTAGACTCCCTTTACAATTTGGCAGTTCACATGTCTTAGTCCAAGGAAACAGGTCAGACATTACTTGGTCTTTGGAAATGTTTCCAATTTCCTCTAGGTTACAGATCTATCAGAACACAGAGTAATATTTCCTGACTTCTCAATATGTGGTGTACTTGAAGGCAAGAGAGCAAACAAGAGGTCAGGGTTTTGTTCCTTCTCAGTGAGGAGGTTAGCTTCAGTCACAGAAGTTATTCACACAATTGCTGGACCAGCTCTGAGGGAAATGCAAAAGAGAGCGCAAGGCTTTATTCTCCATTTCTAAGAAGGCTAACATAGAGGTGGAAAAGTTGTTTTCTACAGGGGTTTTACATTCCCACTTGAACTCTTGGCTATAATGTTTTTAACAGAGTCTGAAACATGTTATTCTCTTGCTGTAATTCAAGAATCATAGAAATACTTATATCCTGTGAAGACTGCAGATCTTTTTCTAAAAGGACAATGGTAGGCATGGCAACTTCACAACAAGCAACAGAGCTATACCTTGGATTTTGTTCAAAGTGGCTATTAGCCCCCTGTGTTCTAGTAGGTCTTTCCTCTCTTTAGTCAAACTGATTATTTTCTACTTTGTATGCAGTGTCTAACAAGGTCCCTTCAGTATCCAGGACTGTTATCTTTACTGGACTTCAAGACTGGGTAACATTATTTAAATGGAAAACAGAGGTTATGAAATGCATCTGCTCTTTCTTTGATTGTGTTGTTGAACATTGTATTTTACAACCACTTACAGCAGAAATGGGAGAATCACAATTCTTGTTCAGCAAACTGAGTATGGTATCATTTTCCATTCACAATGCTGACACAGACACTGAATCTGGATCAGAACAGAAGATTAAGTCAGGATCTGGCAAAGAAGTGTTTGAGAGCCAATGAGTAAAATATTCAGAACGTAAATGTCCATTTCTCATAAGAGGATTCTTAGTTTCAGGATTAGGGTTAACATCAGCAAAACGTAAAGGGGACACTAAATACCTCTCATTGTTGGGCACTGGTGAACTGCCCATATCAACTTGAATGATGCACTGGTGCGTTTCTTTCTTAAACCTCTCATTACGACACCTTCAATATTTTCACACACAACTGTAACAGACAAATGGTAGCTAACTGAACACCAAGAAACCTCACAAATGACGCTGGAAATGTGGGTTGGTCATTCTGTCAGGGACTGTCCAGGACTATGTGGGGAACACAGTCAGGGACAAGGGAAAGGACTGGGAACTGGGTAGAAAATGTTATTATTATTATTATTATTAAGGATTTGTAGAGCGCCTGGTGACCCGAAGGCATCCCCGCGCTGTGAACTGTAGGATGGCTCAGAAGGGGGAGGGTGGAGTTGGACTCACTAATTGGGGAATAGGAGCGTTTTAAGTTGTTTGCGGAAGGCCAAATAGGAGGGTTCCATTCGCAATCTGCGGGGGAGCTGGTTCCACCGAGTGGCAGCTTTAACAGAGAAGCGACGGCCTCCGGTACGTGATCTCCTAAACTTAGGGACGTTCGCCAGATGTTCGTTGTCCGACCTTAGGGATCTCAAAGCTTTATACGGGGTGACCATTTCTTTAAGAATGGCTGGGCCTTGTCCGTTCATGAGCTTATGGGCGATACACATAGCCTTGAACTCTATTCTCTCCCGCACTGGTAGCCAGTGGAGTGTTTTAAGGGCAGGTTTTGCAGAAGACCTAGAGGGGAGACCAAGCAGCAGTCGAGCGGCCGCGTTTTGAGTTCGTTGCAACTTTCCCAGGGTAGATTCCGGGGCTCCCAGGTAGAGAGCGTTACTATAGTCCAGGCGGGCCAAAACCAGTCCCTGGATCAGTAGCTTCCTGGAAAGGGGGGGAAGGAGGGGGAGAATCTTGCGGACCGACCGCATAAGTCCAAAACAGGTGGCGGCGGTTTTAGTGGCCTGTGTTTTCAAGGTGAGGTCTGGTTCAAGCCAGACCCCTAGGCTCTTGAGTTCCTTCTTTGGGGTGGGAACCTCGCCCAGGGAGTCGGGCCAGACAGATGGTGGAATGGATGTCCATTTTTTTCCCATCAGCATGACCTCTGTCTTGGACCCATTTAGCTTGAGCGAGGATTCGCACATCCAGTGATGGATCTTCTGGAGGCAGTGCAGAAGGCTGTCTGGATGTTGGTCTAGGTGAGATAAAGAGACGACCAGTTGCGTGTCGTCCGCGTAGCTAACGATCTTAAAATCAAAAGGGGCAACTACCTCTTCCAATGGAGCCATATAGGCATTAAAAAGGGTAGGGCTCAAGGAGGAGCCCTGAGGAACCCCGTTTACCAGAGGAAGAGGGTCAGATCGTGAACAGCCATCCCAGACCTGAAAGGAGCGGCCCGAAAGAAAAGACTCCAGCCAGGCCAGCGCTGTGCCCCCGAGTCCCGCCTCAGCCAGCCGATGGAGCAAGACACGGTGATCCACCGTGTCAAAGGCAGCACTGAGGTCCAGGAGGATCACTGCCACTGATCCTCCCGAATCCAAAATGCACCTTGCTTCCTCTATGACAGCGAGGAGGGCGGTGTCCGTGCCCTGGCCTGGGCGGAACCCTGTTTGGGACTGGCGGAGCAGATGGTTAGATTCTAGGAACTGGGATAGCTGCGCATTGACCAGTTTCTCTGCAATTTTGCTAATGCCGGGAAGCAGCGAGATTGGTCTATAATTCGCTAGGTTTGAGGGATCTAGTTGGGGTTTCTTTAACAGGGCTTTAACTACCGCTCCCTTCCAGCTAGGGGGAACTGTACCTTGGGCCAGTGAGATATTGATCAGATCTGTGATAAGAGGAGCAATTACCGGGGCAACTTGTTTGAGGAATCTTATAGGAGCGGGATCGAGGGGGGAGCCACTTTTCATTTTGGCCAGAGTCGTTTCGACGTCATCCAGCGTGACTGCTCTAAAAGCCTTCAGAGACGGGCCAGGGGTATTTTCGGGGCCGATAGTGGACGGGACAGGGTCCCGACATGTTGGCTGACTCGACTGCGGAAGTGAGTCGAGGATAGTGGTAATTTTAGAGTCGAAGAATGTGGCGAGTTTTTTGCTCCTGTCCGGGGAGGTGTTGGACATTGAGGGGGGCTGAGGGATCTTAAGGAGTTCTTTGACTATGAGGTGGGATTCTCTGGCGGAATTGGAGGCATTCTTTATTCTTTCGTCAAAGTGTAAGGCTTTAGCAGTTTTCAAAGCTGCTTTGTAGGTTCTAACATTCTTCCGATAAGCCTCTTTATCGGAGTGACGCCAGTCCTTCCTCCATAGTCGCTCAGCTTTTTTGCAGGATTTGCGGAGAACTCTCAGTTCTGTATTGTACCAAGGGGCTGACCCTAACTTTCCGCTTTTGTCTTCCCGGTTTTTCATAGGAATGATGGAGTCAAGAGAGTCCAAGATCCATTTTCTGAAGTTAATATCGGCTATGATCGGGTTCCTGGAGGGGTAGGGGATTGATAATTCAAGAGCATTGGCCCAGTCCTTGATAGGGAGTCTGGACCAAGCCCTGTCTCGGGTGTAGGTGGTAGGTTTAAGAGGCTTCCTAAGTTCTCCTGATAAAACGAGCGGAACCAGGAAGTGGTCTGTCCAAGGAAGAGGGCATACACTTTTGGCCGAAAAGGGTCTGAATATTGGAGAAGACTGGATCTAGTAGGTGGCCCTTAATATGGGTGGCACCGGTGTTAGCTAGTTGGAGACCATAAGCTGCTAGATCTTGCATCAGGTCGGCAGCCCCTGTGTCTAGGGGGTCATCAAAATGTATATTGAGGTCCCCTAGCACAGTAAAGTTTGAGGCAGATGGGGCTAGGGCTGATATGGAGTCTAGGAGGGCACTAGCGAATGGGCCAAAATGGTCCGGGGGCGATAAACCAGGATGCCTGTTAGTGAGGTAACTGGGGAAACACAGATGTAAAAATGGCAGCTCTCTGAGTCCTTGATGTAGGCATCCCTGATTCTGCATGATAGATGTTCCCGGTGCAGAATAGCCAAGCCACCTCCTCTGCCACGGGGCCGAGGTTGGGATTGGATGAGGAATCCCGGGGGTAAGGCTATAACTACATCTGAGTCAGAGTGCGGTGTCAGCCAAGTTTCTGTTAAGAACAGAATGTCCAGTTCATGGTCCTCAAGAAGATGATTGATGAGCAGGGCATGCATGGGGAGCGACCTGCAGTTTAGTACTGCTAGCTTCAGGCCGGAGTGAGTCCGGGGCCCTTGCGCCAGGTGTAATTTGGCCGGGGAGCAGATGACACAGCTCGTGAAGCTTCCACCTGAGTCATGAAGGTAGTTACATTGGGGGCTTTTGGTGGGTCTAAGGGACAAAAGGTCTCGACCAGAGTAGCTCACCCTCTTGGTGGGTCCGTCAGAGGAGTATGTGTGCTCCGAAAGAGGAGTACAGCGCTGCCCAGGATCATACAGGAAGTCAGAAGACAAAAAGGGATCCAAAGGGAAAGCTGTAGAAGTGAACAAGATGGGTAAGACTCAGAAAGGAAGGGCACTCATGAGGCAATTAGCATTCAGACTAACTACACCCAGGACAGACGTGCAAGACATATATATAATACAACATTAACAATGAAGGGGAACGTGGGGTAAAGCACTCAGGAGATTCACCTGGTAAGACTGAATCTTTTTAAGTTTCTCACCCACAATTGCTGCTACAAATATTGACTACACAAACCCACATATGCAAAGGCAGGGTCAGTGGAACATTTACTTATGGGGATGTTATCAATGCAACTCAAAGACAAAACTCACAGTGAACAAGAAACACCACCTCGGTAGTAAGCTGTGCCCACGGATCCTGGCGATCAAACAAAACACGCAAGGCAGTAACAGCAAGAGGGTAGAACTAAACACAAGCACAATAGACAAGGAGCAAGCAAGGTGGAGTGCTTAACAGGAAAGGAAGGAAATCACAGGGCACACTTGGCAGAAAGCAGGTAACAAACATACAAGGTAACAGAAGCAAGACAGCTGAATAGAAAGACAGCAAACTAGGAACTGGAACCAAGGAATTGGGAAGAAGGGCAGGGACTGGAAAGGGATATACAGAACTGTGCAGGTTAAGGAATCAAGAAAACAAAATAGCATAGAAGGCAATGCTAGGGCAGGAACAATAATTGAGCAAAGGCTCAGGAGTCAAGGTAGCACTGCAGGCAGTGCGAGTTCAGGAAACAGGGAATTACTAAAGCTTCAAGGAGTCAAGGTAGCACTGCAGGCAGTGCTAGTTCAGGAACATGGAAATTACTAGAGCTTAGGAGTCAAGGTGGCATTGCAGGTAGTACTAGTTCAAGGAAACAGGAAATAGCTACATCTCAGGAAACAAGGAGTCAAGAGAGCACTTCATGCAGTGCAAATCAGGAACAAGAAGTAGACCAGGAACAAACAATAACTATAGCTCAGGAGTCAGGAAACAAGGTAGCACTGCAAACAGTGCTAATTCAGGAGAAGGGAAACTGCTGCAGTTCAGGAGCAACCAATACTAAGGCTCAGGGTAGCACTGCAGGCAGTGCTAATTCAGGAGAAGGGAAACTGCTGCAGTTCAGGAACAAGGAATACTAAGGCTCAGGGTAGCACTGCAGGCAGTGCTAATTCAGGAACAAGGAACAGGAAACAGCAGGAGGTCATAAACAAGGCATAACTAAAGCTCAGGAAAAAGGAATAGCAAAAGCCCAGGAGCACTGGAAACAAGGATCGGTCTCACCGGTAAACAGCTACAATGACTAACTCTGGCCTGAAGGGAGCTGGGGCTTAGAAGAGCTCACAGTAATCACATGCAGCAGGTGTGATCAGGCTAGCAGCAGCCAGCCACAGGTGAGCTGAATTCCTCTACCCATCCTTGGCCTGCAGGGGTGGAGACAAAGCAGTGAGCAGGGAACTCCAGGTAGTGGAGTTCCTAACATGAGCAGACTGGCTTCAAGTATAAGCAGGCTGGCTTTCACAAAACCCGGCATGGTTTGGGAATGGATTTTAATTCCCAATAAGTTTCCAAATGGCTGGAAGGCAGGAAATGCATGCAGGGGAGGGTCTGGAAGCTTATTAGAAGACTGGTAATTTGGTAATTTATTATTATTATGCATAGTTAATTAAAACAAGTGCAAACATTTTACAAAACAGATTAAATATCATAAAAGAAGTTGTATCTTTAAAACGTCATTAAAAGAGCATACAGTAAAAGCCCAATACAAAGTTCCAGATGCATTACTTTTGGGTAAGAGCAGGTGTCATTAAGTTCGAATTGGCGTCTATATGTTTACTGTGTAATGTTTTTTGGCAGTTTCTGCTCAATTAGCGCAAGAAACTTTACATACCTGCAGTTCAGTTTTGTGTTTGCAGGGTTAAGACAAGCCAGTACTTCTTGCCTTCTAGTGCGAGTTCCTATCTGTTTAAGCTGGTCCTTTAAGAACAGCTGGCGTGCTGGCCTGAACTCTTGGCAGAGGCAAGTCATATGAACTATGTCACCCTTCTCTGTATTGCAGAAGGTGCAGGCATTGTGGCCATTGCTCCTGAGCCATGGTGGAAAATGCTCTCCAGTAGGCAAGACCCCTATTCTGTATTTCAGAAACTTCAGTTTTATTGTCTTGGGATAACCCTGGCTGAAGTAAGGTTGAGGTGTCAGGGATTTATATGTGTTTTTGGTCATCCATGCATGGTTTCTTTTAGGAAATGACTCTTTATCCTCTAGTAGTGAAAGAGTTTTAACAGTTTTCCAAACCAGTTTTTTGAATGCTTTGTGGCCGAGTTGCATATCCCAGATCGCAGTTAGTTTGGTAGCCCCCAAGGCTGTCTTCAGGGAAGATCTTGCCTGAGATGCGTCCCTGCTTTGAATGTCTTGCCATAGCAGCTCATTTAAAGTGTTAGTAGTAGCAGAATGAAGTTTGTGGCAGCAAATGATGTAAGCTTCCTGTCTTGCAAGAGCTTGTTTTTGTAGTCCAAATTCCAGCCTGAGTTGGGCGGGCGATGTATAGGATGGGAGCGAAAACATTGTTCGGTAGGCTTCTATCTGGATTAAGTCCAGATTCTTGGCATCTCTCCCACGTAGAGCCTCACTGCCATAGCAGATGGATGGTAGTAGCTTAGCCTGGATGATTTTCAGGTAAGGAGTCAAAATTGGTCCTATTAGTTGGTTAGCTATGCTTTTTAACGTGGCGGCAATACAAGACGCTCTCCTTTTTGCTTCCAGCTTTTGCTGTGAGAATGAACCGTCTTGGTCGAAGATGACTCCCAAGTATTTATAGTCCGAAGCTGGCTCAATATTTTGGCCGCCCAGTGTCCATATCTTCTGCGGTTTTTTGTGTATGTTTATTGACATAGTGCGAGTTTTGCTCAAATTTATTTTTAGTTTGTTTTCCATGGCATAACTATGCATTTGAATTAATAGTTGCTTGAGGATGATGTAGGAATGGCTCAGTAGCACGACATTGTCTGCATACAGAAGGTTGCTCAGGGGTTTCCCTCCCAGCCTCGGGGAATGGGCATTGCAAGTGTTTAATATGCCTGGTAGATCTGCCATATACAAATTAAACAATATTGGGGCGAGCACACACCCTTGCTTAAGGCCTTTGGTGGTGCGGACTTTAGATGATAGATGTGTGCCGCCTCCTAGCTTCACCTGCACCCAGGTGTCAGAATGGAGAAGCTTCAGCATACTTAACGTGGAATGCAGTATTCCCCATTGTGCCAGTTTGCTCCAGAGTCTGTCTCTATCAATGTTATCGAATGCCGCACTGAAATCAATGTAGCACATGTGCAACGGCAATTTCCGTGTTTTTGCTGCGTCGGTCATTAGTGAGATGGACAGAATGTTTGTAGTTGTTCCAGTGTTTTTCCGGACGCCGGTCTGGTTCAAAGGTATAATCTGATTAGAATCCGCCCATGAGACAATCTCCTCCAGGATTGTACCCGCAAAGTGTTTTGCCTCATTGTCAAGAAGGGCTACTAGACGGTAGTTGTTTGGATCCGTTTTATCGCCTTTTTTATATATGGGGACGATTGTCGACCCTCTCCAGGATTCTGGGATTTTATTTAGAAGTCTAACTTCCCAGAATAGCGGTTGCATAATAGTGGCCCATTCTGTGCTCTTTTACTTGAATAAAACTGGCGGTATGCCATTGGGGCCTGGAGCGCCTTCTTTCCTGCCCTTGCAAATTTGTTTTGATATTAGTGATATTTGCTGAGAGGCTGATGCGACCATGATACTTTCCGGTAGGCCTTGCTCCTTCTTAATCTGAGACTCCGACGAGGGCGTTATGCGGTGGGGCTCTTTTTTGTTGGATTCTTGGGCTCCTGTCTGTTCTAGGTGATTGTTGAAATGGCTGGAAAGGTGGTTAGTCCATGTCTGTTCCATGATGTGCGAGCCTGGTTCTTTATATTCTGGACGCAGAATAGTCAAGTCAAGTCAAGTCAAATAATTTATATAGCGCACTACATACCCAGAAGGTCTCAAGGCGCTTGATGGGGTGGAGAATTACTTGTCGAATATCCAGGTTTTCAGTTGCTTTCTGAATGCTAGATGGTTCTGAGTGAGGCGATTGCCAAAAGCGTGCGCTATTACTGCTTTTGGTATCAAATAGCAGTTTTGCCCATGTTTCGTTTTCAGCCTCTTGTTTTATGTTCCATTTTGTGCGTTTGAGTTCTGCTCCTTGTTTTCTCAGCTCTATCCGAAGGTTTGAATTCTCTGCTTATGATCTTAGAGTCGAGTTAATTTGTTTTTGTGTGACCTTAGTTGTGCTCTCTGACCTCTTTTTAAATTGGAGATGGTGCCGTTATTAGGAAGATTGCTTTTTTGGATGGGCTTGGTTGCCAGATCTCGTAGCAGAGACTCAGTGTATAGCTCCCAGTATTGAATATGCCCAACAGCATTTGATTGTAGCGGGTTATATAATATAAGGGCAGTTTCTGCCAGAGATGTCAGATTGGTTGGCGTGCATTTAAGTCTTTTTTGATTGATGGAATGAATAGCCCCTATCATTTTGTCTGGCTTGAATGCAGTGGGCATTTTTGCAGTTAAATGGCATTCCTGGGGGCGGTGATCACTTTCGCCCTTGTCCCCCATTCTGAATCCCAGGATGTGGGGAAAAAAGCCAAACTGGCAAATGTATAATCCAGGATGGAGCTCGCTGTTTGTGAGTAGAATGTTTCTACAGGCGGAGAGTCGGTGGAGAATCTTACATTTAGTGCCCGAAGATTATGATGTTCTAGGTCTTTGAGTAGAGCATTGTTTAAATGCCTTTTCCTGCGTAGCAGAGAGCTTTGTGGAGGTATGGTGTAAACTTTGTTTAAAGCCAGAGCCTCTTCTTCTGTTGATGAACCAAGCATGTTTTGATTGAAATCCCCAGTCAAGAGGAGGAGTGGTGTTTCCATTTGAGAGACATACTCCGCTAGTTGGTTTGAAATTGAGTTAGAGTCATTGACTCTATGTTTGGGGTGAACATATGCATTAACCAGGCAGATCTCTTCTTCTTTGTTGCCGAGCTGTAATTTTATCTTTACTGATAAAGTTGTCGATGTGGAAGATTTCATAAGAACTGCCGATGAGATTGTTGTGTTAGATATGTATGTAGCCAAGCCTCCTGACTGGTGACCAAATCTGTTGACTCTAGTTGCTGCCAATGAAAAGCAAGTGAAGCCCATGTGTCGTGTAGATGTTAACCACGTTTCTTGCAACATAACTATGTCAAATCGAGAAATATACTTTTGAAAATCCATGTCATCCATTTTTGACGAGAGGCCATTTATGTTCCACGAGCAGATGCCTATAAGTGGCGCACTGCCCTTTGTACCGTCTGTTGTCTGTTGGTGGCATCAGACCTCCTCGGGCGTAAGAAGATTGTTCGAGACAGTATTTCTCTTGTAAATGCTTGGTTTTGATGAGGGGCTCTCCTCAGTGTAGCTTCTGTCCGTTCCCACGGTCTGCATGTATTGTTGTTTGGCAGGCTTCCTCTCAAAAGTTTAGTCATAGGAAGGGTGTGTGTCTGATTGTCTTTCGGCATTGGCCTTCGCCCTCTTGTTGGATGAACTTCTGATACCCTCGGTCTGTCTTCCGAGCATTGCCACGATATGTTCTTTCTTTTTATGGGCGAGCTACCCAAGGCACCTCTGAGGATGCTAAGAGTGTTTTCCTGTATTGCCGCTGGTTCTGGGCTTGTCCTCCTCTGTAGTGGTGCAGGATAAGCTGGTTTTGGTACGGGAACTAGCTTAATACCCCAGGACTTAAATTGCTCCGCTTCTGCTGCAATTAAGTCTGCAACGATGCTGGAGGACCAAGTGGTTTTGGTTGCTTCCGGACTATTTGGGTTTTTGGCAGACAGGAATTCAACAGAGATTAAGTTGTTCAAACGTATTCCCTCCAGACTGGGAATGTGTTCCATTAATTTGAGAATGTTGCCGCGATTTAGCGTATCGTGCTGCCCTTGCGACCTATACTCGGAAGGAAGACAAGCATCTCCGTTGCTTGGTTGATGCTTCTTTCCTCCTGATGTTCATTTGTTGTGTAAAGTGCTAGAGCTGATGAGCCCTGAGCTGAGGGAGCTTCAAAAGTTGCCGGGGTTGTGTCTTCGCCATGCCGGTTGGCTGTGTGTGTTGTTACTTTGAGAGGGAGCATTTGCTTTGGTGATCTGTATGTTTCAGAAGACCACTTTGTTTGTGGATGTTCCAGTTGGCTTGGATCCAGATAGATAGTCTTAACTAGTGTGTCTTTAAGGTGGTCTGCATGAGTTTGGCTTAACGTTTGGCCGGTCTCTCTATTCCTGTCCCCAACCTCAGAGTTTAACATGAGTGGGCAGTTAATTACTGATGTTAATGGCGTATCTTGAGTGGTAATTGCTTCAATTGGTTCCTTTTCCCTTTGAAGCGGAGGATCCATATTATGTGGTGTTGAAGCTCCCAAGTGGCCATCGAAGTCCCTCTTTGTCGTGTTCTTGTCACAGTTTGGCTGCATGAGTTGTTTGGTCTTTACTGCCATGTCTCTGTATGTGACTGTTTGTTCTGATTGGTCATTTGCTGGTAGTCCTTGGAGTCCTTGCTCTTCTTGATTCGGCAGGTTGCGAATTGTATTGTGCTAATGCTGAATTGAACTGGGGGATGAGTGATCTTCGCCCTCTGTGGAGTGGGCATTAATGATGTTAGGAGGATATTTATCCTTCGAACCAAAGAAAATTGGGAAGTATTTGGAAGTAGATGTTTCAGTGTCAATTTTTTGCTTCCGCCCTTTCCTTTTTTGTTGACGCCGTTGCTTGGCGTTGGGTTTCTTTGGAAGATCATGTCCCATCTGGCTTATTTCTTCGTGTACGGGAATGTGATCGGCAATTGGCTCTCCTTTGTTTCCAGGTAACTCCTCTTCCTTTGTGCTCCATCGTCATGTATAGTGAGGGCCTTTTCTGCAGTTGCGTTTCCTCTATGTAGGTTCCTTAGGTCTCCTATTAGGTCAGTTAATATAGTCAGCAGTGTGGCTACTTTGTCCAGTGCCTGACTGCAGTTGCAACTTGGGTAGATGTTTGTTTGCGCTCTCACTATTAAGTTGTTTAAGTTTCCTAGCTTGTCGTCGATGCCGGCTGTAAAAACAGCCAGTGTATTAAGAAGAGTGAGTTGGAGCTCCATTTTTTCAGATGGATACTGTAATGCATCTACTGCTAGCTGAATGGTATTTAGCAGTGAATTCCACGTTCCGGTGTTTTGTTCTTTCCCCGCCCGTTCTCCTTGGAGGTGTTGGAGTGTAAGTTTGTATTTTTGACTGCCAAAGATGGATCAATGATTTAGAAAAGGGGGTGGTGATGAACAGAGTGTCTGAATTAAGCAGACCACTCTTACCCAGTCCAAAGATCAGGGCTTGATCCATCACCGTTATTTATCTCACTGCCCCATCCCAGCTCAGAACCTGGCTATATGCAAATCAGTCTGTCCCTGGCCCAGTGCATCATGGGAACAGGGCAGACTAAACTACCAAGCCAATTCTTCACCAGAAAGGAGACAAGCTACCGGGGACCGGTTTCTGGCATTTCAGCCGTCTTCGGCCCGGCTTGCTTGAATCCTGATGGAGCAGTGAGAAAGGGACTCATGTCTGAGTATACCCTGCCACACCTATAGTGGCCAAAAACGATTTCGAAAAGGGGGTGGTGATGAACAGAGTGTCTGAATTAAGCAGACCACTCTTACCCAGTCCAAAGATCAGGGCTGGATCCATCACCGTTATTTATCTCACTGCCCCATCCCAGCTCAGAACCTGGCTATATGCAAATCAGTCTGTCCCTGGCCCAGTGCATCATGGGAACAGGGAAGACTAAACTACCAAGCCAATTCTTCACCAGAAAGGAGACAAGCTACCGGGGACCGGTTTCTGGCATTTCAGCCGTCTTCGGCCCGGCTTGCTTGAATCCTGATGGAGCAGTGAGAAAGGGACTCATGTCTGAGTATACCCTGCCACACCTATAGTGGCCAAAAACGATTTAGAAAAGGGGGTGGTGATGAACAGAGTGTCTGAATTAAGCAGACCACTCTTACCCAGTCCAAAGATCAGGGCTTGATCCATCACCGTTATTTATCTCACTGCCCCATCCCAGCTCAGAACCTGGCTATATGCAAATCAGTCTGTCCCTGGCCCAGTGCATCATGGGAACAGGGCAGACTAAACTACCAAGCCAATTCTTCACCAGAAAGGAGACAAGCTACCGGGGACCGGTTTCTGGCATTTCAGCCGTCTTCGGCCCGGCTTGCTTGAATCCTGATGGAGCAGTGAGAAAGGGACTCATGTCTGAGTATACCCTGCCACACCTATAGTGGCCAAAAACGATTTCGAAAAGGGGGTGGTGATGAACAGAGTGTCTGAATTAAGCAGACCACTCTTACCCAGTCCAAAGATCAGGGCTTGATCCATCACCGTTATTTATCTCACTGCCCCATCCCAGCTCAGAACCTGGCTATATGCAAATCAGTCTGTCCCTGGCCCAGTGCATCATGGGAACAGGGCAGATTAAACTACCAAGCCAATTCTTCACCAGAAAGGAGACAAGCTACCGGGGACCGGTTTCTGGCATTTCAACCGTCTTCGGCCCGGCTTGCTTGAATCCTGATGGAGCAGTGAGAAAGGGACTCATGTCTGAGTATACCCTGCCACACCTATAGTGGCCAAAAACGATTTAGAAAAGGGGGTGGTGATGAACGGAGTGTCTGAATTAAGCAGACCACTCTTACCCAGTCCAAAGATCAGGGCTTGATCCATCACCGTTATTTATCTCACTGCCCCATCCCAGCTCAGAACCTGGCTATATGCAAATCAGTCTGTCCCTGGCCCAGTGCATCATGGGAACAGGGCAGACTAAACTACCAAGCCAATTCTTCACCAGAAAGGAGACAAGCTACCGGGGACCGGTTTCTGGCATTTCAGCCGTCTTCGGCCCGGCTTGCTTGAATCCTGATGGAGCAGTGAGAAAGGGACTCATGTCTGAGTATACCCTGCCACACCTATAGTGGCCAAAAACGATTTAGAAAAGGGGGTGGTGATGAACAGAGTGTCTGAATTAAGCAGACTCTGTCCCTCACCACCCCTTGTTGTAAATATTTTTGTCCACCCTAAGCGTGGAAGGGTATTCTCAGATGTGAGACCCTTGCTCATTGCACCATCAGGATTCAAGCAAACCGGGCCGAAGACGGCTGTAATGCCAGAAACCGGTCCCCGGGAGCTTGTTTCCTTCCCAGTGTAAGAATTGGCTTTTGTAGTTTGGTTTGCCCTGTTCCCATCATGCACTGGGACAGGAACAGACTAATTTGCATACAGCCAGGTTCTGAAACTGGGATGGTGCAGTGAGCTAAAAAACGGTGTTGGATCTAGCCCTGATCTCTTGACTGGGTGAGAGCTTTCTGCTTAATTCAGAGACTCTGTCCCTCACCACCCCTTGTTGTAAATATTTTTGTCCACCCTAAGCGTGGAAGGGTATTCTCAGATGTGAGACCCTTGCTCATTGCACCATCAGGATTCAAGCAAGCTGGGCCGAAGACGGCTGTAATGCCAGAATCCGGTCCGCGGGAGCTTGTTTCCTTCCCAGTGTAAGAATTGGCTTTTGTAGTTTGGTTTGCCCTGTTCCCATCATGCACTGGGACAGGAACAGACTAATTTGCATACAGCCAGGTTCTGAAACTGGGATGGTGCAGTGAGCTAAAAAACGTTGTTGGATCTAGCCCGGATCTCTTGACTGGGTGAGAGCTTTCTGCTTAATTCAGAGACTCTGTCCCTCACCACCCCTTGTTGTAAATATTTTTGTCCACCCTAAGCGTGGAAGGGTATTCTCAGATGTGAGACCCTTGCTCATTGCACCATCAGGATTCAAGCAAACCGGGCCGAAGACGGCTGTAATGCCAGAAACCGGTCCCCGGGAGCTTGTTTCCTTCCCAGTGTAAGAATTGGCTTTTGTAGTTTGGTTTGCCCTGTTCCCATCATGCACTGGGACAGGAACAGACTAATTTGCATACAGCCAGGTTCTGAAACTGGGATGGTGCAGTGAGCTAAAAAACGGTGTTGGATCTAGCCCTGATCTCTTGACTGGGTGAGAGCTTTCTGCTTAATTCATAGACTCTGTCCCTCACCACCCCTTGTTGTAAATATTTTTGTCCACCCTAAGCGTGGAAGGGTATTCTCAGATGTGAGACCCTTGCTCATTGCACCATCAGGATTCAAGCAAACCGGGCCGAAGACAGCTGTAATGCCAGAAACCGGTCCCCGGGAGCTTGTTTCCTTCCTAGTGTAAGAATTGGCTTTTATAGTTTGGTTTGCCCTGTTCCCATCATGCACTGGGACAGGAACAGACTAATTTGCATACAGCCAGGTTCTGAAACTGGGATGGTGCAGTGAGCTAAAAAACGGTGTTGGATCTAGCCCTGATCTCTTGACTGGGTGAGAGCTTTCTGCTTAATTCAGAGACTCTGTCCCTCAACACCCCTTGTTGTAAATATTTTTGTCCACCCTAAGCGTGGAAGGGTATTCTCAGATGTGAGACCCTTGCTCATTGCACCATCAGGATTCAAGCAAACCGGGCCGAAGACGGCTGTAATGCCAGAAACCGGTCCCCGGGAGCTTGTTTCCTTCCCAGTGTAAGAATTGGCTTTTGTATTTTGGTTTGCCCTGTTCCCATCATGCACTGGGACAGGAACAGACTAATTTGCATACAGCCAGGTTCTGAAACTGGGATAGTGCAGTGAGCTAAAAAACGGTGTTGGATCTAGCCCTGATCTCTTGACTGGGTGAGAGCTTTCTGCTTAATTCATAGACTCTGTCCCTCACCACCCCTTGTTGTAAATATTTTTGTCCACCCTAAGCGTGGAAGGGTATTCTCAGATGTGAGACCCTTGCTCATTGCACCATCAGGATTCAAGCAAACCGGGCCGAAGACGGCTGTAATGCCAGAAACCGGTCCCCGGGAGCTTGTTTCCTTCCCAGTGTAAGAATTGGCTTTTGTATTTTGGTTTGCCCTGTTCCCATCATGCACTGGGACAGGAACAGACTAATTTGCATACAGCCAGGTTCTGAAACTGGGATGGTGCAGTGAGCTAAAAAACGGTGTTGGATCTAGCCCTGATCTCTTGACTGGGTGAGAGCTTTCTGCTTAATTCAGAGACTCTGTCCCTCACCACCCCTTGTTGTAAATATTTTTGTCCACCCTAAGCGTGGAAGGGTATTCTCAGATGTGAGACCCTTGCTCATTGCACCATCAGGATTCAAGCAAACCGGGCCGAAGACGGCTGTAATGCCAGAAACCGGTCCCCGGGAGCTTGTTTCCTTCCCAGTGTAAGAATTGGCTTTTGTATTTTGGTTTGCCCTGTTCCCATCATGCACTGGGACAGAAACAGACTAATTTGCATACAGCCAGGTTCTGACACTGGGATGGTGCAGTGAGCTAAAAAACGGTGTTGGATCTAGCCCTGATCTCTTGACTGGGTGAGAGCTTTCTGCTTAATTCAGAGACTCTGTCCCTCACCACCCCTTGTTGTAAATATTTTTGTCCACCCTAAGCGTGGAAGGGTATTCTCAGATGTGAGACCCTTGCTCATTGCACCATCAGGATTCAAGCAAACCGGGCCGAAGACGGCTGTAATGCCAGAAACCGGTCCCCGGGAGCTTGTTTCCTTCCCAGTGTAAGAATTGGCTTTTGTATTTTGGTTTGCCCTGTTCCCATCATGCACTGGGACAGGAACAGACTAATTTGCATACAGCCAGGTTCTGAAACTGGGATGGTGCAGTGAGCTAAAAAACGGTGTTGGATCTAGCCCTGATCTCTTGACTGGGTGAGAGCTTTCTGCTTAATACAGAGACTCTGTCCCTCACCACCCCTTGTTGTAAATATTTTTGTCCACCCTAAGCGTGGAAGGGTATTCTCAGATGTGGGACCCTTGCTCATTGCACCATCAGGATTCAAGCAAACCGGGCCGAAGACGGCTG
Source organism: Lissotriton vulgaris (assembly GCF_964263255.1). NCBI lineage: Eukaryota > Metazoa > Chordata > Amphibia > Caudata > Salamandridae > Lissotriton > Lissotriton vulgaris. The sequence goes on from NC_141691.1 coordinate 1,502,382,616, forward strand.
TTATGCCAGAAACCGGTCCCCGGGAGCTTGTTTCCTTCCCAGTGTAAGAATTGGCTTTTGTAGTTTGGTTTGCACTGTTCCCATCATGCACTGGGACAGGAACAGACTAATTTGCATACAGCCAGGTTCTGAAACTGGGATGGTGCAGTGAGCTAAAAAACGGTGTTGGATCTAGCCCTGATCTCTTGACTGGGTGAGAGCTTTCTGCTTAATTCAGAGACTCTGTCCCTCACCACCCCTTGTTGTAAATATTTTTGTCCACCCCAAGCGTGGAAGGGTATTCTCAGATGTGGGACCCTTGCTCATTGCACCATCAGGTTTCAAGCAAACCGGGCCGAAGACGGCTGTAATGCCAGAAACCGGTCCCCGGGAGCTTGTTTCCTTCCCAGTGTAAGAATTGGCTTTTGTAGTTTGGTTTGCCCTGTTCCCATCATGCACTGGGACAGGAACAGACTAATTTGCATACAGCCAGGTTCTGAAACTGGGATGGTGCAGTGAGCTAAAAAACGGTGTTGGATCTAGCCCTGATCTCTTGACTGGGTGAGAGCTTTCAGCTTAATTCAGAGACTCTGTCCCTCACCGCCCCTTGTTGTAAATATTTTTGTCCACCCTAAGCGTGGAAGGGTATTCTCAGATGTGAGACCCTTGCTCATTGCACCATCAGGATTCAAGCAAACCGGGCCGAAGACGGCTGTAATGCCAGAAACCGGTCCCCGGGAGCTTGTTTCCTTCCCAGTGTAAGAATTGCCTTTTGTAGTTTGGTTTGCCCTGTTCCCATCATGCAATGGGACAGGAACAGACTAATTTGCATACAGCCAGGTTCTGAAACTGGGATGGTGCAGTGAGCTAAAAAACGGTGTTGGATCTAGCCCTGATCTCTTGACTGGGTGAGCGCTTTCTGCTTAATTCAGAGACTCTGTCCCTCACCACCCCTTGTTGTAAATATTTTTGTCCACCCTAAGCGTGGAAGGGTATTCTCAGATGTGAGACCCTTGCTCATTGCACCATCAGGATTCAAGCAAACCGGGCCGAAGACGGCTGTAATGCCAGAAACCGGTCCCCGGGAGCTTGTTTCCTTCCCAGTGTAAGAATTGGCTTTTGTAGTTTGGTTTGCCCTGTTCCCATCATGCACTGGGACAGGAACAGACTAATTTGCATACAGCCAGGTTCTAAAACTGGGATGGTGCAGTGAGCTAAAAAACGGTGTTGGATCTAGCCCTGATCTCTTGACTGGGTGAGAGCTTTCTGCTTAATTCAGAGACTCTGTCCCTCACCACCCCTTGTTGTAAATATTTTTGTCCACCCTAAGTGTGGAAGGATATTCTCAGATGTGAGACCCTTGCTCATTGCACCATCAGGATTCAAGCAAACCGGGCCGAAGACGGCTGTAATGCCAGAAACCGGTCCCCGGGAGCTTGTTTCCTTCCCAGTGTAAGAATTGGCTTTTGTAGTTTGGTTTGCCCTGTTCCCATCATGCAATGGGACAGGAACAGACTAATTTGCATATAGCCAGGTTCTGAAACTGGGATGGTGCAGTGAGCTAAAAAACGGTGTTGGATCTAGCCCTGATCTCTTGACTGGGTGAGAGCTTTCTGCTTAATTCAGAGACTCTGTCCCTCACCACCCCTTGTTGTAAATATTTTTGTCCACCCTAAGCGTGGAAGGGTATTCTCAGATGTGAGACCCTTGCTCATTGCACCATCAGGATTCAAGCAAACCGGGCCGAAGACGGCTGTAATGCCAGAAACCGGTCCCCGGGAGCTTGTTTTCTTCCCAGTGTAAGAATTGGCTTTTGTAGTTTGGTTTGCCCTGTTCCCATCATGCACTGGGACAGGAACAGACTAATTTACATACAGCCAGGTTCTGAAACTGGGATGGTGCAGTGAGCTAAAAAACGGTGTTGGATCTAGCCCTGATCTCTTGACTGGGTGAGAGCTTTCTGCTTAATTCATAGACTCTGTCCCTCACCACCCCTTGTTGTAAATATTTTTGTCCACCCTAAGCGTGGAAGGGTATTCTCAGATGTGAGACCCTTGCTCATTGCACCATCAGGATTCAAGCAAACCGGGCCGAAGACGGCTGTAATGCCAGAAACCGGTCCCCGGGAGCTTGTTTCCTTCCCAGTGTAAGAATTGGCTTTTATAGTTTGGTTTGCCCTGTTCCCATCATGCACTGGGACAGGAACAGACTAATTTGCATACAGCCAGGTTCTGAAACTGGGATGGTGCAGTGAGCTAAAAAAACGGTGTTGGATCTAGCCCTGATCTCTTGACTGGGTGAGAGCTTTCTGCTTAATTCAGAGACTCTGTCCCTCACCACCCCTTGTTGTAAATATTTTTGTCCACCCTAAGCGTGGAAGGGTATTCTCAGATGTGAGACCCTTGCTCATTGCACCATCAGGATTCAAGCAAACCGGGCCGAAGACGGCTGTAATGCCAGAAACCGGTCCCCGGGAGCTTGTTTCCTTCCCAGTGTAAGAATTGGCTTTTGTAGTTTGGTTTGCCCTGTTCCCATCATGCACTGGGACAGGAACAGACTAATTTGCATACAGCCAGGTTCTGAAACCGGGATAGTGCAGTGAGCTAAAAAACGGTGTTGGATCTAGCCCTGATCTCTTGACTGGGTGAGAGCTTTCTGCTTAATTCATAGACTCTGTCCCTCACCACCCCTTGTTGTAAATATTTTTGTCCACCCTAAGCGTGGAAGGGTATTCTCAGATGTGAGACCCTTGCTCATTGCACCATCAGGATTCAAGCAAACCGGGCCGAAGACGGCTGTAATGCCAGAAACCGGTCCCCGGGAGCTTGTTTCCTTCCCAGTGTAAGAATTGGCTTTTGTATTTTGGTTTGCCCTGTTCCCATCATGCACTGGGACAGGAACAGACTAATTTGCATACAGCCAGGTTCTGAAACTGGGATGGTGCAGTGAGCTAAAAAACGGTGTTGGATCTAGCCCTGATCTCTTGACTGGGTGAGAGCTTTCTGCTTAATTCAGAGACTCTGTCCCTCACCACCCCTTGTTGTAAATATTTTTGTCCACCCTAAGCGTGGAAGGGTATTCTCAGATGTGAGACCCTTGCTCATTGCACCATCAGGATTCAAGCAAACCGGGCCGAAGACGGCTGTAATGCCAGAAACCGGTCCCCGGGAGCTTGTTTCCTTCCCAGTGTAAGAATTGGCTTTTGTAGTTTGGTTTGCCCTGTTCCCATTATGCACTGGGACAGGAACAGACTAATTTGCATACAGCCAGGTTCTGAAACTGGGATGGTGCAGTGAGCTAAAAAACGGTGTTGGATCTAGCCCTGATCTCTTGACTGGGTGAGCACTTTCTGCTTAATTCAGAGACTCTGTCCCTCACCACCCCTTGTTGTAAATATTTTTGACCACCCTAAGCGTGGAAGGGTATTCTCAGATGTGAGACCCTTGCTCATTGCACCATCAGGATTCAAGCAAACCGGGCCGAAGACGGCTGTAATGCCAGAAACCGGTCCCCGGGAGCTTGTTTCCTTCCCAGTGTAAGAATTGGCTTTTGTAGTTTGGTTTGCCCTGTTCCCATCATGCACTGGGACAGGAACAGACTAATTTGCATACAGCCAGGTTCTAAAACTGGGATGGTGCAGTGAGCTAAAAAACGGTGTTGGATCTAGCCCTGATCTCTTGACTGGGTGAGAGCTTTCTGCTTAATTCATAGACTCTGTCCCTCACCACCCCTTGTTGTAAATATTTTTGTCCACCCTAAGCGTGGAAGGGTATTCTCAGATGTGAGACCCTTGCTCATTGCACCATCAGGATTCAAGCAAACCGGGCCGAAGACGGCTGTAATGCCAGAAACCGGTCCCCGGGAGCTTGTTTCCTTCCCAGTGTAAGAATTGGCTTTTGTAGTTTGGTTTGCCCTGTTCCCATCATGCACTGGGACAGGAACAGACTAATTTGCATACAGCCAGGTTCTGAAACTGGGATGGTGCAGTGAGCTAAAAAACGGTGTTGGATCTAGCCCTGATCTCTTGACTGGGTGAGAGCTTTCTGCTTAATTCAGAGACTCTGTCCCTCACCACCCCTTGTTGTAAATATTTTTGTCCACCCTAAGCGTGGAAGGGTATTCTCAGATGTGAGACCCTTGCTCATTGCACCATCAGGATTCAAGCAAACCGGGCCGAAGACGGCTGTAATGCCAGAAACCGGTCCCCGGGAGCTTGTTTTCTTCCCAGTGTAAGAATTGGCTTTTGTAGTTTGGTTTGCCCTGTTCCCATCATGCACTGGGACAGGAACAGACTAATTTACATACAGCCAGGTTCTGAAACTGGGATGGTGCAGTGAGCTAAAAAACGGTGTTGGATCTAGCCCTGATCTCTTGACTGGGTGAGAGCTTTCTGCTTAATTCAGAGACTCTGTCCCTCACCACCCCTTGTTGTAAATATTTTTGTCCACCCTAAGCGTGGAAGGGTATTCTCAGATGTGAGACCCTTGCTCATTGCACCATCAGGATTCAAGCAAACCGGGCCGAAGACGGCTGTTATGCCAGAAACCGGTCCCCGGGAGCTTGTTTCCTTCCCAGTGTAAGAATTGGCTTTTGTAGTTTGGTTTGCCCTGTTCCCATCATGCACTGGGACAGGAACAGACTAATTTGCATACAGCCAGGTTCTGAAACTGGGATGGTGCAGTGAGCTAAAAAACGGTGTTGGATCTAGCCCTGATCTCTTGACTGGGTGAGAGCTTTCTGCTTAATTCAGAGACTCTGTCCCTCACCACCACTTGTTGTAAATATTTTTGTCCACCCCAAGCGTGGAAGGGTATTCTCAGATGTGGGACCCTTGCTCATTGCACCATCAGGTTTCAAGCAAACCGGGCCGAAGACGGCTGTAATGCCAGAAACCGGTCCCCGGGAGCTTGTTTCCTTCCCAGTGTAAGAATTGGCTTTTGTAGTTTGGTTTGCCCTGTTCCCATCATGCACTGGGACAGGAACAGACTAATTTGCATACAGCCAGGTTCTGAAACTGGGATGGTGCAGTGAGCTAAAAAACGGTGTTGGATCTAGCCCTGATCTCTTGACTGGGTGAGAGCTTTCAGCTTAATTCAGAGACTCTGTCCCTCACCGCCCCTTGTTGTAAATATTTTTGTCCACCCTAAGCATGGAAGGGTATTCTCAGATGTGAGACCCTTGCTCATTGCACCATCAGGATTCAAGCAAACCGGGCCGAAGACGGCTGTAATGCCAGAAACCGGTCCCCGGGAGCTTGTTTCCTTCCCAGTGTAAGAATTGGCTTTTGTAGTTTGGTTTGCCCTGTTCCCATCATGCACTGGGACAGGAACAGACTAATTTGCATACAGCCAGGTTCTGAAACTGGGATGGTGCAGTGAGCTAAAAAACGGTGTTGGATCTAGCCCTGATCTCTTGACTGGGTGAGCGCTTTCTGCTTAATTCAGAGACTCTGTCCCTCACCACCCCTTGTTGTAAATATTTTTGACCACCCTAAGCGTGGAAGGGTATTCTCAGATGTGAGACCCTTGCTCATTGCACCATCAGGATTCAAGCAAACCGGGCCGAAGACGGCTGTAATGCCAGAAACCGGTCCCCGGGAGCTTGTTTCCTTCCCAGTGTAAGAATTGGCTTTTGTAGTTTGGTTTGCCCTGTTCCCATCATGCACTGGGACAGGAACAGACTAATTTGCATACAGCCAGGTTCTGAAACTGGGATGGTGCAGTGAGCTAAAAAACGGTGTTGGATCTAGCCCTGATCTCTTGACTGGGTGAGAGCTTTCTGCTTAATTCATAGACTCTGTCCCTCACCACCCCTTGTTGTAAATATTTTTGTCCACCCTAAGCGTGGAAGGGTATTCTCAGATGTAAGACCCTTGCTCATTGCACCATCAGGATTCAAGCAAACCGGGCCGAAGACGGCTGTAATGCCAGAAACCGGTCCCCGGGAGCTTGTTTCCTTCCCAGTGTAAGAATTGGCTTTTGTAGTTTGGTTTGCCCTGTTCCCATCATGCACTGGGACAGGAACAGACTAATTTGCATACAGCCAGGTTCTGAAACTGGGATGGTGCAGTGAGCTAAAAAACGGTGTTGGATCTAGCCCTGATCTCTTGACTGGGTGAGAGCTTTCTGCTTAATTCAGAGACTCTGTCCCTCACCACCCCTTGTTGTAAATATTTTTGTCCACCCTAAGCGTGGAAGGGTATTCTCAGATGTGAGACCCTTGCTCATTGCACCATCAGGATTCAAGCAAACCGGGCCGAAGACGGCTGTAATGCCAGAAACCGGTCCCCGGGAGCTTGTTTTCTTCCCAGTGTAAGAATTGGCTTTTGTAGTTTGGTTTGCCCTGTTCCCATCATGCACTGGGACAGGAACAGACTAATTTGCATACAGCCAGGTTCTGAAACTGGGATGGTGCAGTGAGCTAAAAAACGGTGTTGAATCTAGCCCTGATCTCTTGACTGGGTGAGAGCTTTCTGCTTAATTCAGAGACTCTGTCCCTCACCACCCCTTGTTGTAAATAAAGATGGATCAAGGCACGGGGATCTTTGTGGTCTGGTGTGTAGGTTGCTAACATGTCTTCCCATTCTTGTGTGTTGAGATAGGACATTGTAGCCTTGCCTTCTGCTTTGCGGCAGAGGTCATGTGGACTTACTGCCTCGTGGATTCCCTGGTCTATGGGAGGTGTTGCACATTCAGTCGTTGAGCGAGACTTAATAGGGGTACTGTGGGTTTGGCCCAAGGATTGTAAAGCCAGGGCCGGGCTGAGTGGTGCTTCCTTTGTATAGAGCTGCTCTTGTGTCTGTAGGCCTATCTGTGGGCCTCTCCCAGAAGCCCTATCAGTTGGGCAGATGTCTGCTCTGTTCGCTGGTTTTTGTGCTGAGGTTGGTTTCTCATACGCATTCACATTGGCATTGAGGTCGTCCAATGGGGTTGGTAGCTCAATTTCCCTGTTGTATGGGGTCTTGCTGTCTGAATGAGAGGGTAAAGAATTCTGATTCCGGTTGAACTCATCAGCAAAATTAGGTGTCTCTTTGCTTATGCTTTCACTTGAGCTCTCCAGAGGAGTGTTTGCATTCATGTGCTTCGCAAAACTAGTTTGCGTAAGGTCTTGCGAATGATTTCCCAGGGCAGATGGACTTGTAGCTTCAGGCGCAGATGATAATGGGCGTGCTGGGCTCGCAGCAGATGGAAGTAATGGTGTTTGCAAGCCCTGCAAATGGCTGTTGCTCGAGAAGATGACTGAGCCTGCGTCCTTTAGAAATTCAAATTTTGTATATATTTTAGGCTGGTAGGACTTTTTAATAGATTGTAGCGCCTTTACTGCAGACTCTGATGATAAGACCGCTGACGAGCCCTGCTCTGTTGAGCTTTGATAAAGCCCTGATGCTTGCTCTGATGGCAAAACAAAAAGTTCCCCTCTGTATTAGTGGCAGGATTTGCATTTATTTTCGTTTTCTTGTGTCCTTTCCCATTTCCAGTTGTATCATTCATTTTTGCTGTGTGTTTTGGTTTTGGCTCCGGGGGCTCCCTGACTTTCCCTGACCTCATAATGGTGTTTGCGGGCTGTGAACCGCCCTTGACCGCCAAGGAGAGGTGGAGGGTATCTGCCCCCCTCCTTATTTGCCGCCCCTTGTTAATGCGTTTGCTCCTCTGCCGATGGTTGAAGACAGAAGAATGGGAAGGTTTCGGGGTACGGTTTTGATGAAGAGGGAAAGATGGGAGCGTTGGAGCAATCTGTAGCAATCTGTGAGAGGGCTGTGGGGAAACGTAGAAACAGGCTCAGAGTAGGACTGAGAATGAGGATGTGAGCGGAGCAGACTGTGAGCGGAGCACTCGGGGGAGACCTGCTGACAAAGTCGGACCTAGTCGGGCCTGCCTAGGTCAAACCCCCCGGTTCTTACTTGGCGGCCGCCTCTATCGGCAGCCGCGCTCACGTCATGTCTTTGCAGTCTCGCCTCACCTCCTTGGAGTGGCTGCTCCTGACGGAAGGAAAGAGCGGCGATGAGAAAAATGTATCGATGTATCCGTACTGAGATCTAGCCAATGCTGGTTGTCACCCTAAAGATCGCCGCCTGCATGCTCCTCTCACACGGCGTGGTCCATGGACTGTGCGGCTTCTGTCAGCGAGGTTGAGGCGCTGTGTTCTGAGCTCCGAACCGCTCACTGTAGTCCCAGGTCCACCTCCGGTTCTAGTGCTTCTATAGTCTTCCAGGACTCAATTCAATAAGTAAGTAAGGGCCTTGGTTTGCCTCGGGGCTGTGCCCTCTCCCCTGCACCCCTCACCGCAATAGAGACCGCAATGGGAACTTTAGCAGCCTCAGCCCCCCCTCATCCTGGCAGTCGGACTCAAACGGGCATGAGACAGGGGTGGGAGGTGAGGCTCCGGTGGTGTTAAAGTGAGTGACGCTGCTGAGGATCTGGCAGCATAGGATGTAGGAGCAGGAGCGGGGGCCGGGCGGGGGGAGACGCGGGTGAGGGGAACCGCAATTGGCAACCGGTCTTGAAAGCAACTCACCGGGACTACAGTACCGGGCTTTGTTCTGTCCCACAGCTCTGGTCCACTCTGTTCGCCGCTCGCCGTTCTCCGTGCTCCACTGCGGCTCGTTAGTTTTGCACGATGCCGACCACTAGTGACCTCTACTGAGGTCCGATTCAGCTCGCAGCGGCTCATGGGGGCCAGGAGCAAACAGCCGGGAGCCGGGAGAACTTTTGCCTTCCTGACGCGAGCCAGGCGGGAGGCAGGCAGGCAGGCAGGGAGGGAGGCAGGAATTCCGCTAGAACTCCCGAGGGACCCCCAAGGGACTCCAGGAGGCTTCAGTGGGGCTTAATGAGACTTGCCCCCGCTGCTCGCTGTCTCGCTATCTCGCTGTCTGCCGCGGACAGGAAAAAATTCCCACTATGCAGCTCCCTGGTGGTGGGTACGAGAGCACAGGGAGCGAATCGTGACATTAGGTATACATATTTCGTCCCTGTCCATAATGAGAAAAGTTTATGTACTCTATCTGTTAATTAGTTCCTTTTGTGTGCATTTTCTCTCATTTTGTTTTTATACTAATGCACAGGAAAACCCATACTGCAGACTGTCATGACCTGCCATGCTTCAATATCTGGATTCACTGGCTGTGATTTAGAGGACGCCTAAGGCGAACCAGGTTGGGTTGATAGAGGCTATCTATTGATCTCCAGTTACAGTACTGCTACCTGACACTTGTAGCACAATAAACAATTGGTCACTGTAGCAACATGAGTTCAAAACAAAAGAAATAGAGAACAGCATTCACAATACCAATGTATCATAGTCTACAGTGAATGCAATATATTTTCAAAGCAATTTTTACTTCAGTTGCGGCAGGGTGCATTGTAAGTATAAGGTGGGACAAGCCCTGCTGTGTGTGACATGTCCCGATAGTAAATTACAGCCATTTTCATTTTTCACTATTGCAAGGCTACCTATTCCCCATAGGCCAGAATGGGCAGGTAGATTATTACATCTTATAATCCTAACTGACTCAGGGAACATGGTAGAAATTCAAGTTTAGTATGCTGAACTCAGAATGATTAAATACATCTTTTAGTGAAGTTGATTTTAACATTCTGTGTTTGAAAATACCACTTTTAGAAAGTAGGCATTTCCTTGTCTAACTATTCAAGCCTGCCTCTGCTAGGTTGTGTGTTCCTTGTCTGGAGTTTGACTGACAGGGGCTGGGGGATTCCAGGAGACAGGGTGAGTCATCCCAGTGGTGAATAGAGAGATCTGCATCTAGATGAGAGGGAGGAGTTGCACCTGGACCTGAATAGGGATGTGCCTTCCCTCCACAATGCTGTCTCCACCTCCTGTGGTGCCTCTGATGTCTCTGCCCTGCACTGTGAAAGGAAAGAAGGATTCATGTCAACAAAGGGCTCCAGGACTGACCAGAACTGGTTTGGACTAGGCAAAGGCATCTCTGCCGTCAGAGAACAAATAGAAACTGGGTATATAAGAGGGGTCCCAAACCCCAGAGAATTAGATCACTTTTGGATAACATGAAGAAACCTTTGCTGAGGAGTAGAACCAGAAGAAACTGAGGAGAGACTATCCCTAAGCTGAAGTGCTGCTTGGGGGATTTGCCTGCAGTGGTTGCCTGACTGGCAAAGATAGGAGAAAGGAACTTTGTGTCCTTTATTTCAACTTGTAAAGGATCTCCAAGGGCTTGAGAGAAGAGTGTGCCTCCTGCTGAAGTCTCAGGGACAACAGACTTCAACCCCCATCTCCCCAAGAGTTCTTTGGAAGTGCCTGCTGCTGTTTTGGGCCTTCTGAGGGACTGCGTGTCACAAGGAGCTAGAAGCGTCTCGCAACATCGAAAAAGTGTGTCGCCATCGCAGCCGCTGCCGTTGCATCAAGAATGGCGCCGCTGTAGCTGTGCATTGCACCGCATCAAGAGAAGCGCCTCGCAACATCGAAGAAGCACGTCTCTTTTGCAGCCGTTGCGTCGCATCACGGAACAATGGGGTCGGCGCTGTAGCTGTCGGATTGCACCGCAGAAGCGCCTCGCATCCACGGAGAAGCGTCCTACAGTCGGAGCCACTGACGTTGCACCACTGAACAAGGGTGTCGGCGCTGCAGCTGTCACATAGAGCGGAAGCGTCTATCATCGAGGGAGAAGAGTGTTGCCGCCAAAGCCGCTGTCATCGCATCTCGGAACAAGAGTCTCGCCGCTGCAGCTGACGTATCAAGTCGAGACTTCTCACAACATCGGAGAAGCGTGCCGCATCAAGAAGAAGACAACATCTTTATTTCTTTGCACCAAAATTTCATAGCATCACGGCATTGCTCGTCTCATCACCCCGGAAGTGCAGTAAGGAATCAACGCAACACCATCTTTGCAACACTTTCGTTGCACTGCGTGTCGCATCTTAAGGTTTATTGACTCAAAGTGTCGCATTTTAAGATCTAAAGAGAACGAAGCAAATTCTACCATTTTAAGAACAGTATTGTGGATTTTTGTTGTTTGTGGTCTTGTGTTAAATCTATACAAAGAATAATTATTTTTAATATACAACTGTGTGTTGTCCATCTGTAGAGTTGTCACTGGGTTGCTGTATGTGTTCACAAATGCTTTACACACTGCCCCTTAGACAAGCCTTTCTACTAATGCCAAGCTACCAAGGGGGTGAGCAGGGGTTATTTTAAGAGTGTACCCCCTTACCCTGACTAGAGGCAAGGGTCCCTATTTGTCACAAGTACCTACCTATGCCAACGAGAGACCCCAAAATCTAACAAAATCCCACTCCAATTTATAAAAATAGAGCAACATTTAATGTACATATAGACACCAAAATGACAAACATCAGATGTCAGGAATCAGACATATGATTTCTCTGGATTGTTAAGTCAAATTAGTAGCTAAAAGCGCAAAGCGCCAATCATAGTTATGTGGTCACGCTCGACTGGGTCCACGTCAAAAGTTAAGGTTGACTGTAAGCATCTGCCGGTCAGATACAGAGATAAAGTTTGTCTTGCTAGAAAGTTTACTTTCTGACTTAGAAGATTTTGTGGAGAAAGGTACTAACTGATGAATTGTTGGTGGGTCAGACTGCAGGCTGGGTCCGAAAACAGGTTAGTTGAGGGCGGCCTGATAAAGTTCATGTCTTCGGTGCGATCTTTGACTCTAGTGGGAAATTTGCACAGTCTACATCGAGAGCAGGGAAGCTCCAAGTGGGTAAACCTAGAGTCTGCGTCCAGGAAGGTGTCCTAAGCGGTTCGGCCTCTGTTAAGTCCCTCTACATTCAGACTTAGAAACTTTTCTGAAAGTCGAAATTCTTTCAGTTTAGAAAACTGGTGAGTTGAATCTAACCGGCGATTTAACACCAATGTCTGCAGCTTATGTGTCGGACCTGGTCTTGCCTGATTCTTTCGATACAAAATCTGAATATGTTTCTAAGTGTCCAGTTTTGCAGTTTTCAGGGTCAAATGAGTACACTCCTACACCAGTCAAGTGTCCAGCACTTTCTGGGAACCACTTGGGGGATACTATGTGCCCTCCCATAAGCCACTAGAAGTGTCCATGGGAAATCCAGTTGGAACTAGTTAGCTGAGCTGTTGAAAAATAGGCTTCTTGAAGCTTTGTGGCCCTTTAGCTTAACAGGTGGTCAGCCAAGTGACCCTTGGAGTCCACTTCTAGGTTCAGGGTATAAGTGGAAATAGGTCCAACCTTTGTTGTTACTCCCCACAGCTTTAAGAGCAGGTGAACTTTGGTCTCTAACATGTCCAGAAGTGTTCTGAAGAAGGTGTCCAGGGAATCTACATTTATGCCCGACACCAGCATGTGGCTGGGGAATACTCCCTGATCAATAGGAAAAAAGGTCCAAAGGGCCACTCTACCCAATTTGACATCAGTTCCTAGGGTTTGGCCCTAAACAATGCCACACTGTGCTGCTCTGATAAAATCTAACATGGCAGAACCTTCCTTTGGTTGGACAGGTTTCTGGGCAGCCCCATGCATCTAGGGAAATGAGAAACGCCCCATACAAATCAGCTCTGAAACAGGTATGCCTAGTTGGATTGTTGCCATCCTGACTGGCTGGACAATGCAAAATGAAGGCCTATGTGTGAGTTGCATCTGCCTGTGACAGGGGATGGTTGGAATTTTTGCAGTTGGTAGGCACATCCCAGGCCATCCTACCTAGAGGAGGTCCCACCTCCTCCTACCTAAGTCGATTTTGGTCCCTTTCCTGGGAGCAGGGCCGGATGGGCCGTAGAGTGCACCGGCCATTTCCCTGTTGGGCTGCCATTGTGGGGGTTAGTTTTAGGCCTCCTGGGGGGTTGTTTTTGTTACCGGGAGGAGGCAATATCGACCCCCTGTAACCAGATCAGACAAAACCGACCCTAACAAACCACTCTGCTGCACTCCCCGCCCGCCCGGAGGACCGACCGAGCAGTTAGCCAGGGTCCTTTTCGGTTCCCAGTCCGGTCCTGCCTCGGAGCAATTCACACCTACTTTCCCAGGTCCAGCAGGTTGCCAGGTGACAGGTGGGGATTAACTCTGAAAAGACTACCAGAGGCTTTAGACTGGAAAATAGCAACTTTCTAACATAACTATTTCTGAAAGCGAAACACAATTTGAATTTACTACAAAAATAAGCATTATAAATATTTTTCTACCTACTGCCAATCTGAGGTTAGCTTTAATAAATGCAATAAAGTAACCTAGTATTTTATATGGCAGAGGTAGCATTGCTACAGTGAAAAGAGGGCTTTGGACTTTTTGTCACTGCAAGGACATTAAAAACATATGTCCTACATTTAAATACTACGCATCCTGCCTTAGGGCTACCAAAGCCTACTTACTACTAATTACAACTAAAAGGCCTAAGGAAAGCGGGATTTTGACAGGTTGCAATGGCAGTTTTAAAATGGCTCAGCTGCTGTGTCTGAACGAGAGTCAGGTTTTTCATGTCACTTTAGTGATGTCACAATAAGTGCTGCAGTCCTCTAGTTAAATTTAACTTACAGGTCCTGGGCACACGGAAGGTCCCAGTGTAAAGAGTCCAAAAACCAACAACATCAGTCCAAAGAAAATGGGGCCGGGGATCTTGCAAAAAGAGGCATTTTCTTACTTTGACAAACACCAGGTCCGCACCTCTTGACCCACAGTTACAAACGTTTCCTTCTGCCTCATTTGCATGGTGACATCTTTTCTTCCTTCTCAGGTTACCATAATATGGGAATGATTGTTGGTTGTTGTTGTTGGACTGTGCATCTTTGCTAATGCTGAGACTGGGGTTATGTGCATATAGATTTGGTTTAAGGAACCTGCCAAGTTAGGGCTGATGACATTTGTATTCTTCATCTCCTTAATACTTCTGTATGCAGTTTGTCTACTACCCATATTTAAGCACTGAGGATGGAGAAACAAAACCTCTTCATTTTCTGAATTGAGACTGAATTTTCCCTTGAACCTGATCAGGTTTGGATGGAATGTAGGGCAATCAGTCTTGTTAGGCTACAACCTCCAGAGGTCGAACCATTGGGTAGTTGGGCTCCAGAAGGGCATTCCTCCATCCCCATTTCCCTCCCGTATAATACATGTTTCTTTGCAAGCAGGTGAAGTGGTCAAGATTTTTCTTTTTTGCAGAGTTTTATATAGCGCGAACTTGACCCGAATCGGGTATCAAAGCACTTTACGGTTCCGGAGGACACACATTCATTTTTGTTAGGTACAGGGAGAGTAAGTGATTTGCCGAAAATCACAGGATGTGCAGAGTCATTGCCGAGACTCGAACCCAGTTCTCCAGATTGGAGGTCGACCGCCCTAGCCGTTAGGCCAACTCGTCTCTCCCCAAGATTTGGGTCGACATTGCTCTGCTGCATGGTCTGATATCCTTTTCCCAAAGCACTGCAGGCGTGGGGTGGTCTTGATGTAAGTCTATTTAATGTGGCTTCCTCTATTTTGATTTGTTGGCGGTGGTGGTTGATGGAACACTGGGATTTCAGTATTCTCTCATTCTACCCCAGTACTGTGACATTTCTTTTACCTTCAGAGCAAGGGGACTTTCTTTTCAAAGAATGGTTTTAATAATAGATAGCGGTCTCCGGGGTTGTGTTATCCTTGAGTGTTAACTACTTTGATGCTGATGACGGAACCGCTCCGTCATCAGCTGCGGTTGGGCTGTGCTGATGACGGAGCGGTTCCGTCATGGCCCGGCCGCCGCGCCTGCTCGGCGCTGATTTCGCGCCTGCGTGGCGCGTTCTATTAGGCGGGCGGGGCCATGACGGAACCGCTCCGTCACGAGCACAGCCCAACCGCGGCTGGTGACGGAGCGGTTCTGTCACCAGCATGCAGCTGCCGTGCGGCCGCTCCGCCCTTTTAGCGCTGCGGCGGAATAGCCGCCTCAGCGATGTGGCTAAGGACTGTGAGGAGGAAAGTAGAACTCATTGTAGTGAAGATCAGTAGTACCTAATACGGGCATTTTCAGCTTGAACCAATATTATCATATCAGCTGGCTTATTTTTGGTATTTTCTGATTGGGATTGTGTATCGTTTGATTCACATTGATAAATACATTTGGTGGCGGTTACTGCCGTGCAATGCAGAGTATTGTCGCTTCTTTCTTCAAGAACATCAATTTGCAAGTAAATGGTTAGGCAGAGTAATTATAGGATATTAGAGGTGCGAGTATTCAACTTTGCACTTGGAGGTGTTCATCACTTGATAACCAACAATGAATTTTATGAAAATATGTCGTATTCGTTTTGGCAAAATAAACGAAATACGTGTTAGCTAGAAAGTAAGAAGGTATCTGCTGCATGTTACTTTTGCATGCCATCTTCAGTCCACAAACCTCGCTTCACATGCCATCCGTTAAATTCCCAGAACGTAAGGCTCATAAATGAACTCACCTGCTAAGTTTAATGGCCCTTTGTTATACTCCAGGCCAAGGTCTTTACACCAGAGCAGTCGAAGGGGAATAAAATATAACCTCCTAAAAAACTTTCCATAGCACTGTAGTTAGGTCATTACAATGAACCAGCTTCACCTATTACAAATACTAATGCATTTTCATTATTAGCTTGTTTTGTGTTTAAACATCACCAACAATGTACCGAGAACTAAGACCTTTCAAGAACACTTAGCAGCATGCACATAGCTGCACTCTACACTTTCTTCAAAGGTTGGACACTTCAAGAGAACTTTGCTAGATACCGGTTAAAAGGCTCTTTCTGAGGAGTACAATTAATATACTAAGGGCCTCTGTCACAACCGTGACGGATATCATGTCAGCTGAAATATAAATCCCATAGGATATAATGGCATTTATATTTCAGTGGTTGGAATATCGGTCACATTGGGCCATATGTATGAAGCCAAAAATCAGTCGCAAACGCTGCAATTCGTAAAAAATAGCGTTTGCGACTAAAAAAATCGCTAATCGCAATGTATGAAGCAAAAAACGCATGCTAAATAAGGAATCGCAAATTAGCGATTCCCAAACGTTGCGAAAGTGGTAAATAGCGATTACAATAGCGATTTCCAAATTTGCGATGAAACCTGTTAGCGAAAATCGCAAAAGTGGAAATCGCTATATAGAAATGGCAATGGAATGTATCAACCAATCGCAAATAGCGAAATAAGCAAAATCGCAAAATAAGGAATCGCAATTACCATCAAGTGGGAGCAGGTGGTAACCAGGTGCAAAGTATAAATTGAAACCCAGAATGCAACACACTCCCTACCACAATGTCCGGGCTGTACATGATAGTGAGGAGGCGAAGAGTGAGAGCTCTGGCGCAGAGGAGGAGACGGCAGGAGAGGATATTCCGGTTGCGCACCACCATCTTCCAACGCACTGAGGAGGATATCTACACCCATTACAGACTGGAGGAAGAGAGCATACTTGATTTGATTGAGGAACTCAGGCCCCACCTAGAACACCCCACCCGCAGGACACAAGCCATACCCACACACATCCAGGTCCTCTGTTCACTACACCTGCTGGCCTCAGATAGTTTCCAGGGGGTCATAGCCTCTGCAGGAGGGGTGTCACAAAGTGCCCTGTCGCGCTTTTTCCATGCGTTCCTCGACGCCATGACACATAGGATGCAACATCACATACACTTCCCCAGCACCCCACAGGAACTAGCACAGACCAAGCAGGAATTTTACGACATAGCCCAATTCCCCCACGTCATAGGATGTATAGATGGAACACATGTTGCCATTTCACCCCCCTCAAACATGTATGTTTGTTTTCCGAAACAGGAAATGCTACCACTCACTGAACATACAGATGGTGTGTGATGCCAAAAACATAATCACCGATATAGTGGCAAAGTTCCCTGAAAGCACACATGACGCCTTCATATTCCGTCACAGTGGCCTATACCGTAGACTCTCAAGAGGGGAATTTGGAGAGGGATACCTACTAGGTAACAGCACACACTGTCAGCCCACAATTCTCATGGCCAGCATGTGCATCACAGTGACTGACCTTTAAACATTTCCACCCACAGGGGACAGTGCCTATGCAGTCCGGGATTTCATCCTGACACCCTACCTGAATCCTGCCACTGCTGGGGAGCGGCGCTACAACCGGGCACACATTTCAACAAGAGGCACCATCGAGAGAACATTTGGGATTTTGAAGAGCAGATTCAGATGCATACACAAAAGTGGCGGAGCCCTCCAATACAGCCCTGAGACGTGCTGCTAAATTGTTGTAGCTTGTGTCATGCTCCACAACATTGCAACCAGGAAAGGGACACCTATGGAGTTGAGTGACTCCGAATCCTCTGACGTGGAGGGACCTGGACCCATACACATGGATGCTGGTGTAGCTGCTTCTGCAGCTGGGCGACAGAGGCGTGATGAGATCATGCGGAACTACTTCTAGGTGAGTGAAAATGATACAATGACAACTTCTTGCTTTGCAAACGTGTTTAATTCCCAATTGCAACAATGTCACATATCCAAAAAAACATGGATGAACTCTCCTAAATCAAAGCACATGTTTCAATCACAGTGCTACAAAATCAGTCATTAGTACAGCAAGTGCTACACTGTTGCTGGCCCCATATCTCCCCTGTGCGGAATAGTCATTTTGCTGCAGTCCCTATTGTTGTGTGGCAGGCCTGGTGCTCCGGCCACTATGGCGCCTCTCAACAGTGGGTGGTGGTGTATTTGAGCTCCGCACCGACTGTGAGTCCTCCTCACTGGGGGTAAGCACCCCGGGTCCAGCAGTACGCAGCGCACGCAGCTCATCCAGGGTGGCAGTTGACTGCACTACCACAGTGGCTATGTCCTGGATACCATGCGAGAACTCACGCTGGGTCTCGATGGCACGCCTTGCCAGCATATTGGTGGAGGAGGCCAGGCGATTAATCGCACGCGTGTAGTGGTCCATGCGGGCCATTTCTTTGCCCCTGGCTGCGCGTTCAGCTCTCAACTCTGCAGTCAGTTCCTACACAGCCCCCCTGATTTCCTCACATATTCCTCTGTTCCCTGCCCTGATCTCTCTCTGAATGGCCTTCATGTGTTTCGCTTGTAGGCGGTGAACCTGAAGCATGTGCTTTTCTAGGCCGGCAAACACAGATTCATCTTGTTGCACATTGGAGCTGATGGCCGTGCGGGGTCTACGCCTACCTCTGGACTGTGGTCTGGACTCCTGCTGCTGGGGTACAGGTGCATCAGACTGCACATTTTCATTTTCCTCATCCTCATCATCCATAATTCTGAAGGGCCTCACGTTCCTCCTACTTTGTCCCTGTGGTCGGATGAAAGGACTGTCCTCCCCATCTGTTTCATGGCCATGGCTGCCTTCTCCTGAGGCTTTGGGTCCTGTCTCAGTTGCACTGGCTGTAGCCTTCCCACTTGCAGGTGCTGTGGATAGAACAGCACACATTAATTTTTTTTTCATTACATGTGATGTTCAAATACATTTTTTCACAGTGTTCCCTGACTTTACTTGTGTCATTCACCTTTCCTGACCTGCACATGTGTACAATGTGAAATTCTGATGCTACATTCTACATTACAGACTATTGTCACTACATATCCCATAATGCATTGCTGTGACTGCCTGTGTAATTGCTCTAGCCTGCCATGTGGTTCCCCTAATCCCTAGGTCGCTGCAGGGGGTTGCTGGAGGTGGTTTAGGGTGGGGAGGCATGCTTCTTACCTGGTCTTGCAGCTGGTTGTGCTGAGCTGTCGAGCACGGACACGCCCGCAACACTCTGTGGAGGCAGTGGGCCCTCTACCAGCTCCTCCAGTGGTGTAGAGTCAGGGACGTTGGAGCTTCCCCCACCGGTGAGCTGGGACTGCTTCAGCCTGGCAGCCAACTTCTCCTTGGAGCGCTGGCGCAGGTCATATCAGCGCTTCGGCAACACTTCGACTGTCCTGTGGGTCACTCCTAGGGCATTCACTTTGGCTTGGATGCCCTCCCAAATCCGTCTCTTGCTGGCTTCTGGCACCCTGTGGGAACTCCTCCCAAATAATGCCTCATGGTGTGGCACCATTTCGGTAATGAGGGTCTCTAGTTCAGCCTCAGAGAACTTGAGCTTCCTCTTCCTGCCTGCTTCCCCTTCTTGCTGCTCCTGCTGGCTTGCTGGGACATCCTGGTTTCCACCTTCTGCCATGGCTCCTCAGTACCAAACAACTCTCTCACACTCTCTGTCTCAATCCAGAAGCACCATGGGAAAACACTCACTTCCTGGATGGTGATGTCATCATAAAGCATCAGGATTGCAATTGGATGTTTCCAGAAAATCGCTAAATTGCGATTTTTCACGTGGGAAGATCGCAATTTAGCGATTTTCGGGGTGCGGTCGCGCTATTTAGCGATTTTCTGGGTGCGAACTCGCTATTTCGCGATTTCTGACGTTTAAGGAATAGCTAATACCCATTGCGCAAATATTTAGCGATTTTGGGCGAATCGCTAAATATTTGCGATTGCGTTGTTACATCCCGATTTGCGATTCTGATTTTGCGATTGGGTAATAATCGCTATTTCAGAATCGCAAATCGTTTTCTTCCTACATATGGCCCATTGTGACTGAGTAACCCGTCAGCCAAGATCTAAAGTAGGCTCTAAATTACAAAGAACAGTTAAAATATAGGGAGGGCAAGTAAATGTGATTAATGTTTTTACATCTATGCAAAACTAATCTACTTCACAAATCATTAAAGAGTACTCGCTGGTACGACGGAAGGCTGCACAAGCAAATACTCAGAATGACGTGAAAGGGATGACAACAAATAATAAGGGATAATACTGACAATATTGGGAGAGAAAAACTAACGAAGACGAGGAAATGTTTGGGGAAACCGGGACAGAATTACAACCGGTTAAAAGATAATACTAACTATACCTATGAAACAGCCCTGAGTAAGTCGCGGTCACCTGCCAAGGGCGACGAAACATGTGTTGGCTAAAAAGAGGTTAAAAAAAGAAATAAACAAGTACACATAAGAATAAACCTAGCAAATGCAAAGAAAGACAAGAATTGTTGATATCCGTTATTTATGTAATATATGTTGACATCAGCGTGTGCTGGGGAAACCGATTTTTTGTACAAATCACTAAAGAGGCTTATACATTTTCAAGTGGATAGCTGTGCAGCAAGTTGTTCATCAGTCAACTGCCTAATACATTTGTACAACCCCAGCATTCTCGCCGCGTCCTGCATATCAGCTAGCCTCACATGCACCCTGTAATGCAGCAGCAGCATGCAAGTGTTGACAGTAGGCCTCTGTCCCTAAGGGTAAAAATGTTAGAAATCCTGGGATGGATGTCGGAAGTAATTTTGCACAGTTCAAACGTATTTGCCTATTCAAACAGCAGGTGGAATCATTCAATGGATGTATACTCTTGTTTGGCATGCAGGCAGTGCCATCTTGCAACTGGTAGGCGGGATGTGGTTGGCACTAAACTCCTTAATAGCTATGCATTGTATCATAGAGGTGAATGGAGAAACATAAAGCCCTGTTCATCTTCAGGTAAGAGTTAGAGAACTGGAAATGTCGAATGATGGCCTATGTGACAGGATTTTAAGTCCTAGTGTATGCTTTCTTTACATTCCAATAGGTTGGTGGAAAATATCCCAGTGCTCTTTATAGCAAACCTTACCAAACACTAAAGGGCATATTTATGATGTTTTTGTTTCGCCCTAGCACCACACAACGGGGTGAAAGACTATGGCAGCTGACTATTATAGGAGGAAGGAAGACGAACTGGATACATATGCACACATGCACATTCACACATCCATGCATTCACACACACATGCACACACACAACCATCCACAGATTCATTTTAAAAAATCACACTTACCTGCAGCTCTGTCTCGGTGTTCCCAGGATGGGTCAACAAATAAGGGAAGACAGCATTCCCAAGCTCGTCACAGAGTGGGATGGGGGCAGTGAGACTGCTGACCCCAACCCACTCTGTGACGAGGTGTCACTGATTTACAATTGGCGCAAAAGGTGAGGGGCCATGGCTCCTCAGCCCACATGGACAGGCTGGTGCAAGGACGACACAAACCGTAAGTCGAATTTATCAAGCCATGCAAGGCCACCTTGCTTGGCCCTGTATAGCGTGATAAATCGAGGTCAACGCAATGCAGCGCAATTCACTGCATTGCGTTACTCTATCCAGAGAGCCAATCCATGGGTGGACTGTTGTTGCTCTCAGATATTCACTCATGGATTTTGGCGCATTCCCAGGTTTACCAGCACTGGTAAACATGGGAATGCATCAAAATGCTACGCAACAAGTAAAATATGTTTATTTCTCCATTTTTGCCTCATTCTATGAGTTCTGCATCGCCCATAGAAAGAGGAAAATAACTCAGGGGATTGTTTTAGTGCCAGAAGGTGTTCTTTCGTGCACAAAAACAACCCTACTTACTATGCAGAGCTCCTTGCACCATGGTTCAAGGGTGCGTCCATTGGTGCTAGGGATCACATTGTGCACCAGCGCTATAAAATTACAGGAACTCAACATATATTGTTAGGCACGGAGCATTTCTGCCCTTTTCTTATCATGCAGTGCAGTGTAGCAAGGTGACTTGCTGTGTGATTTCTTAGTAAATATGCCCCTAAATTTCAACCAGCTCTAGCGATCCAAAGAGCACATGAAGTCATGCCATACCATCCCACCCACAACATTGCATCCCATCAGTTCATCATATTCCTTTTGAGAGAGAAACACACTGAACACATTTGCTCATCAGTTAAAGAGCAGACAGGTCTATTTGTCTTATTAATATTGAAATGAACATTTAACAAAGACATTTAAAAAATCATAGAACTTTACCGAGGATTAATCAAGTGGGACCTGCAATTTAGACTGTTTGGATCGGCCTAAGTAGTTGCTATAAAAGATAATAAAATAATAGAATTTACAGAGGCAGGCAACACTGGGCCTTTTTTTAGCATTTGCCAGGTGTGGGACATCTAAATTAGAAGATAGGAAATGCACCACATTTACAGATGTTTGTCTGCACCAAATTATAAAAAAGTCCCTTACGCCCATATGTAGTAACCCATTTTCTCATAGACACAAAATGAAAAACTCCTTTAATACAACAGGCCCTTAACGCCTTATTTAGAATCTTAAACCTTACACAAAATTACACAAAGCTCACATGAGAAACAAGAGAGAGGAGATTTCAGGCCCAGATTTACTAGATGATCACGCAGGGCAGTGCATCAGCCTTAAATGCTGTGCTGCATTGGATGAGAAGGAGAAAGAAAGCACCGTATATATAGATATATGGCTCTCGCCTCCCCTCTCCCTAGCTCCAGCACAGAAATGTGCTGCCATGCGTCACGGACACACCTTTGCACCATTGTGCAAGCAATGGCAGCTCGCCGAGGGAATGCTGCTGCTGGTGAGGCGGGCGGGCAGGGGAGGGGCAGGATGGGATAGTAGTGGAGTCCGAGATACGACGGACAGGAGTAAGGTAAGTAAATAAATAAATTAAACAATTTACCTTGCGTGCGCTGCATCGCCAAGTTCGCAATGCAGCGAGCGCAAGGTGAAATGTTTTATTTATTTAATTACTTACCTTACTCCTGTTCATCGTATGTCAGACTCCACCACCCCCCACCCTGCCCCTCCCTCGCCCAGCCTGCCCTACCGCCCTGCAGCACTCCCTTGGCGAGCCACCACTGAGTGCAAGGGTGTCTCCGTGAGCCTAGCATAGGTTTTGTACTGCAAGGAGTATACCCTTCCAGTACAAAATAGTAAACTAACTTGAAACCTTTTCCCACTTTTTATATGTGCTGTACAGGCATTTCTCCTTTATAGCACCTATTTGGAATGGGCACAAATTTTGCCACAAAACCCTGTCTACTTTTTTACGTAAATAGGGTTTTAAATCAAAAACGTTGTGTCATTGCATGGGAACACCCATGCAATACCCATAGAATGCCCCCTTAGAACTAAGTAGATTAGTTGCTTTCAACTGATTTTCTAGCACTAAACAAGTTGAGCACTGGAAAGTCATTAGGTAAAAAGAGAGTTTGCGTCAATTTGTGTCATTTTTGTGATGCAAACACAGCGTAAAATCTTAGTAAATATACCCCTTAGTGCCCAAGACGGCTCTCAGTGATCAAATGTTAACGATGTAACACTTGAGAGGGGGGATAGGGAATACTTTAGAAAAAGCTAGGTCCAGTACCGTTACTCCCAAGAACTAATATCTAATCTGTGTGGTAACTGGTCCTAAAAGTTCAGATTCGCAACCTATTTAGTCACGTATGTAGAGGAAAGGGGAAAGTAGAAATAATTAGTTTCTATATACTGTGTCCCCAGCGCTTGAATGTGAGGGAATTTCTCCTTTGAATTTTAGTGCTCTCACACACCCTTGCGAGTGTCATGCTTCTCATGGGGGTGGCACTGTTGTCCCCCACGGGCCCCGTGAGAGGGCTCTTTGTCAGAGATCTTTTTAGGAGATGCCGCAGTTGTGTATGTGGGTGTGTGGGCCTAAAAGGGTGCGTGCTGGTGCTTTAAAATTTCCCCACCCATGTTTCACGTCGTCATTGGATCCCTAGTGGATCCCCATGCGCTTTGTCACGACCGTGTGAGTGATACACTGAGATGGGTAAATAGGAGTAGAGAAAAGACGCCGGAGTCCATCCAGCGGCAGGGCAGGTAGCAGGCCTTCACGAGGGGATCATAATTTACTCCCCCTCAAGACCATGGGGACAAACGAGGAGGCAATGACTTCTTCTTTTAAGAGATAATAGGCTGGGGCACGGAAGAGGTGTTCACCCAAATGCTAGTAGCGCATACAGACCTGAATAGGGGTATCGTAGGAAGATAGAGTGTCTTTTCTCTACTCCTATTTAATCATCTTAGTATATCACTCACACAGTCCTGACGAAGCGCATGGGGATCCACTAGTGACCCAATGACGGTGTGAAACATGTTGACCAGCATGCTCATTCACAGTCACACAAGGGCACTAGGAGCAGCGGAGTAATACCCCGACCTCTATGCTATTTATAAATAGAGATGTCCCAACGCCCCTGTATAATTCTTTTACCTTTATGTCCCGGACCAACAAATAAAATTATCCTCACGTCACCGGTGGCGTAATTTTAAAGCACCAGCATGCACCCTTTTAGGCCCATGTACCCACATGCACAACTGCGGCGTCTCCTATAAAGATCTCCGACAAAGAGCCCTCTCTTTTTTGCCACAAAACTCTGTCTACTTCTTAAGGTACGTCATAAACCTTAGGTCGTTGTATTGGAACGCCAATGCACCACCCATAGATCGCCCCCTTGGCTCTAAGTAATGCAAAGCAGCGCTATGCACTGCTTTGCATTACTTTCAAGTGATTTCCCAGCACAAAACAGGTTTAACACTGGAAGGAGACTAGGTAAAAAAAGATTTTGCGTCAATTTGCATCACTTTTGTGGTGCAAACCCAGCTTAAAATCTTAGTAAATATATGCCCCCAACTGTCTAATTGGAGCAGTTGCTGGACCAACTGCCCTTTCCACAAAGAAAGCTTTGACAAAGTCAACAGGTTTGACTTTTAATAATGTGATGTTTTAAAGTGGTGATTATGCATTCGGTTTGCTAATCTGGCAGCATATGAGAAATACTTCACATTTTTCATGTGGCCTGTGGCCTACACTCCATGCAGAAAGCACTTTACTCCTCTAAAAAAAAAACAGTTTCAAATAAATTGACCTTGGATCACATTACACAGCACGGGCCGAGAAAAGGTTAATTTGTCATTGAAAATGGGAGCATGTTAAGTATATCGCAACAACCAAGCAACAATACAGCGCAAAATAAAGGACGTAGAATGCCACTCAAGTTTTGAGTAAAAGCAGCGGTGGCTGGCTCATGTAAGCGTGGTGGGCCGGGCAGGGCACGGCACGGCAGGGATGAAGTTGACAGACGTTAGTATAGGTATTATTTATTTATTTAATTATACCTATTCCGTGGTCTGTCGACTTCCCCTTCCCACTCAGCGCCCCTCCCCACCACCTCACCTCATTAACCTGTGCCAGCCTCCACTTAGTAAAAGTTAAAAATTGTTATAAGAAAAAATTATATTGAGAAAAATACCAGCAAAGCTCTGATAGTAAGATTACAAATGTCATGTCTATAGGGCAGCAGTGCATCTACACTCGTCTTCTGGAAAGTTCTGCCCATGTATCACAGATGTCAGTGACTGGTCGAAGTCAGTTAGCTAAGTACAGTAGCTGTCTGGTTGCATGCCTTCAGTTCCTCCTGAAATGATGTGTTCTGGGCTCCCCGTAACTAATGTAAGGTTTTCCAAAGTTCTCCCAGCAGCACGATAGTGGACTGAAGTTGTGTCTGCCAGTGAATAGGATAGATGAGATCTCTTCTATGCACTAGCTATTTTTACTTCATTAACTGCCATGGTGGCCCAGAAGACACAAATCCCATGAAGTATAATCAAACAAAAACATTTGCCCAAATGCAAAACATGGTCAAATCCAATTTCACTTCTGTAGAGTTGAGCTAATTTTACAAACTTGCTATAATGAAAACAGACTGGAAAAATAGTGAGTGTCAAAACAAAAACACAGAAAACTATTTGTATTTGGGCTTCCCTCACATAAGTGGTGTGTGGTCTGGGAGCAGCAGGCTAACCACAGCAATTCAAATTCACTGCAAGCAGCCAATGAAATATTTCCAACAGAGTGTGGGTGTATTATTAAATAAAGAAGGCAGTCTGCTGTCTTTATTGTTTAACAATATAACAATATATGCCTTGGAATATGGATCTATAGTGGAACTAAACAATCACAGCACAGGTGTCCTTCTTTAATTCTTGTTCTTTTTCAGGCAAAGATCAATGTTTTCTCCATCTAGACATCGTCCCTTGGCACGGGAGACAGAGAGCAGCCATCAGCCCTGGCAGGTTGCTGCTCAAGTGGCCATGGGGTGTGAGGGAGGCTGGGCTTGTGAGAAGCACTGCTCCCGCTTTTGCGACAAGGGGCCAATTTTGCACCACTGCTGAAAAACCAGCCCACACGAGTACAAAACTGTCCTCACTCCTTCCACCCACTGGGGAAACACCACGTGCCTGCTATGGCCAGTCCGGCCCTGTCCCCTGGGAAGAACAAAAAGTATCAGAT
This sequence comes from Lissotriton vulgaris, assembly GCF_964263255.1. Taxonomy (NCBI): domain Eukaryota; kingdom Metazoa; phylum Chordata; class Amphibia; order Caudata; family Salamandridae; genus Lissotriton; species Lissotriton vulgaris. The sequence goes on from NC_141691.1 coordinate 1,502,408,699, forward strand.
GAGTAGAAGTATACCCCTAGCATCCAGGAGTAGTTAGCAACTAGTAAGTAACGTTTGCTCCCAAATTTAAGTGTAACTCGGGCTCCCTCCTTGCACAGACATTTCATCAATTATGTAATTTCATGTTGCAGTGATGTTATCAAGCATATCATAAGTGAAGCAATACTTGGGGTAAGTAGCTGTGCAGCCACACAGTTTTTTAATTTTTTATTATTATTTGGAGGTGGGCCGGTTGGCCCCCTCCACAGACTAATTATAGCCCCGGGGACCCCATCCCCCAGTGCCGGCCTTTCTGTTTTAAATTTAAAAAAAAATGAAATTAGAGGGGAGGGGGTCCCGGGCCCCCCTCCCGGGTAACTTCTGGCCCCGGGGACCCCATCGCCTGGGGACTGGCGTCACCATTGCTGACAGTTGGGGGAGCCGCAATGCCCCCACTGTCCTCCCGGCTCCCCGCCTCCTGCGGGAGCGGGTATTGCTTTTGCAGAAGGGGAGCTTCTAACGTGCAGCTTCCCTTGTGCAAAAGCAATTCTGCTTTGGTTTTTGGAAGTGAGAGCAGGTTACCTGCTCTCGCTTCCAAAAACCAAGGCAGAGTTTGCTATGGCAGGGTGGGAGGCATGCTACCTCCCTGCCATAGAAAACAGCAATGTCCTGGGGTAAGCACTCCGGGACGTTACAGGAGCCGGCCCTGGGGGGTGGTGGTCCCAGGGCCATCAATGGCTCTGGGAGGAGGCTGTGTGGCCCCCTGCCTTAATATACATAGCCCTGGGGTGGTGTTGGTCCCCGGGGCCCGGGGTCTGTAACTGACCCCATGTTAGCATAATCAATGCCCCGGGAGGTGGTCATCACCAGGGCAGTGTGGGGTGGCTTGAGCCCCCCACACTGATTATTTTCAAAGCTCTGAGGAGGTAGCGGGCGCCAGAGCTTCGGTGGACCTGCAAGGCCCCGCCACCCTAATTTTAAGAAAGCCCCAGGGAGGTGTTGGTTCCTAGGGCTGTGGGGGAGCCACGTGCCCCCCTGCACTTCATAAATGAAGCCCGGGGAGGGGGCAGTCCAGAGGGCTGTAGAGGCCCTGTGGGCCCATGCAACATAATTTAGCACGCCCTCGGGACCTGGCCTAGCTGGGGGCTTAAATACAACAAAGCGCAGGAGGCCGCACTTTTAATTTTTTATTTTGCCTGCCGGATTCCAGCACACGGTGCAAATTTGGCAGATTTTTTTTTATGCTTTCACTGGCGCTGGGAGTCCTTGTGGGACCCACTGAGCAGGCCTAGGGGGTCAGGGTGTTTATACCCTGCCCCCTTTTCTTGTTTTTCCTCTTTTTCTTCCTCTTTTCCTGTGACTCGGTTACCGAGTCACAAGATAGCTGACAACACTTCCTGGTTTAGAGTGTTGACAGCCAATCAGAGTGAAGCTCATGCCCGGGAGGGTTCGTGAACCCTCCTTTGTGCTTAGATATTGAAAGTTTTCTTTTTTTAATATCTCAGGAACTACTGAACCGATTTATACCATTTAAATGCAAGGTCGCTTTCTGGACCATGTTTGCCAAATTTGGTGTAATTCCGTTCAGCAGTTCAGGATGTAGCTTTCCTATGGAAATGAACATGGAGAAAACGCATGTTGGGACCCCCCTTTTATCTCAGCCCCAGCTTGAGGAAGCATCCTGAAATTTTTAAGACCGGAGCTGACCGGACCTCCCCATTAGTTTCTAAAATTTCGCCAAGGTTCGTCAAACGGCGCCAAATAAATTGGCAAATCAAAACACTCTTTTCGTATGAAAATTATGTCCTAACTATAACTACCTACTAGCGACCGCCAGTAGGTTATTACCTACTGGCGTTCGCCAGTAGGTAGTTATAGTTAGGACCTAGTTTCCATAGGTAATATGACACATTCTATTGGGAATAACTTTAACGCCGGTTGATGAATCTTCGCGAATTTCCCAAAGAAGATGGCCCGTTCCGCTCCGCTCCGCTCCTTCCCTGAAAGTTTTGGGGGGATTTGTCAAGTGGGGGCTGAGAAAAAAAGGGGTTCCCAAAACGTGTTTTCCCCATGTTATTGTCCATAGGACGATTTGACACGGCTACAGCCCGAACGGCTGAACGGAATTACAAGAAATTTGGCAAAATGGTAGAGTTTGATTCGCAGATCGCCCTTTTGTTTAAATGGTGTAAATTCCTCCAGCAGTTGTTGAGAAAATCAAATGTTAAACAATGTATATATCTGGGCGGAGCCTAATCACACATCTCATTGTGAGATCTGATTGGCTGTCAGCACTTCATCCAAGAAGTGTTGGCTGCCATCTTGGGACCAATATACATGATAGCACCTCATTAAAAAGCATTGCAGTTAATAGAAGGTTTTTAGGACTTTCGTTACATTATAAATCATTTGTTGATGGTACCATACTCATTTTAGGAATTATGGTGTGTTCTAAGGTGATTTTACCATGTAAAAAAGCTTTCTTGGCTTTTAAAGCCAAAAAAGCGGAGATAAACCCCCTTGATAATATACCCCTGTAGTCCTTCAGAAAGTGAGTTTTGACTTCAGACATTCGTGTAATAGTAGAATTAGCCCTGCTCGAGTTCTAGCTGCCTGTGCAGAGCATCCTCAGGACTTGCAGGTGCCTCTAAAATGAAGAAATGCAGCTTTGGAGTGATACATAGTTTGCAAGTGTTTTTAGGTAGAGATTTCAGTGTGCTAATGTATAACTATTTCGAAGCATATCATCAAGACAATTATCGCCGTTTTCGGCTGGAAAGCGGTGATAATTGTATCACCCTATTAGCAAGGTCACGCTATCGCATGAATCCTTGCCTCAGCGCCCTTTCCCTGAACGCCCAGCTTTGCATCTCTAATGAGATGCTAAGTGGGCGTTCCTCCCCAAAATAACAGGAGAAATGTCGCTAACAGACATTTCTCCTATTATCTACCCGCACCCTAACCTGCAGAGCGATAAGAAAAGTAGCGCTAACCAAGGTTATCGCTACTTTCCCTATGCCTGCTTTTCATCTGACTCAGCCATGATATCTTATGAAAGGTGGATATCATGGCTAAGTCTGCCCTGCCCTATCAGCAACCATTCGCCAAAGGTTGTGCAATTGTCGCTGGATTTCCAGTGATAATCGCACATTTAGCAGCTTGCGCCTTGATTTTTATCGCTGTTGAGATAAGCGTTGCTGATAGCACACTATCTCAGCGATAAAAATCAGCATTAGCCGGCGATAATTATCCTCGCGCTAAGCGCGATGAGCGATAATTATCACCAGTCCTTGCTGATATGCCCCTTCATGTTTGCAGTGTTCTTACGTGTGACATTGCAGCTTGAATCTTGGATGGACATCATTAATTATTGTACAAAAACCTTTCATTGTTCCGTATTTTGGACATTTGGTATTTTGTCAAAATTGTTTTTAAATAGTCCTTTTGTAGTGTATTTCTGCCAGTTGTGTGGGCTGGTAGACTTTTAAGAGCCTTATTTCCCTTCATACGGTTCAGGGGCAATCAAAGACTGGCGTTTAGGTGGTCTTATGTTAACTGTGTGGTGAGAAGATGTGAAGATAGGTCTTGCAGATATTTGTGGTAATACCTTGTTATTTTGTGGTTTTGGGAAAGCACAACATCAGACATTAAAATAGCCACTTCTCTGCTTTAGTGATGCCTTTCTTGGGATATACATTTACCGTTAACTAAGTAAAATAGTATATTCATTTATTCAATGGCAAGAATTACAGTCATGTTGGGCTGGCTTAAGCTTTCATCCTTCAGAGCAAATGCCTTCGCTAAACATTAGAAATTTCTATTTGTTATTCATAAAATACAGACGTTCTAATATGTAACTATGAAGACTCAATTTACCCATGTGTTATTACACAACCTAAGACTAGCCTCGGGCCCTTTTTTCAGTTTAGTGCAGTTGCAACTGTACTTGTAATGTAAACTTTTGCTTGCAGCCGCTCCCATCTTTTCAATTTGTTTGTGTTTTTGCCCTTCATGCATGCATGCTTTAGTTTGGTTAGCATGTTTAATTCGTTACACATTTTTGCATTTCAGACCCACCCAGCAGACTGCCCCTGCTACATATGGTTTTACACGTTTTCAGGTTTAGCCTAGGCAGCCCATATACTGCTCTGCGAGGCATGCTGTATTCAGGTATGGACATGAAGCTATGCCCATTTTCCGCCCATCTTTTCAATTGGCTCTCGTTACTGTAACTTCTAAATCATTGCTTTTGATTCATAAATACATATAGTAATCCCTCCTTAGTACCACATTGTCTGCATTTGTAACTTCCCTGAGGACTGACCTTTTTACTTGTGTTACTCTATAGGTTTTATTTAGTCTGGCAGCACTATTTTCTTGAATTATTTCTCTTATACCACCCACGACATGCTTTCCGGTAACCCAGCACTCCTTTCTTTTGTTTACTTTGCCAACACAATTTGCTTTCACTGTAGCGGCTGTGCTCCAATCTTTCTTTATTTTCCAAGCGCGGTCCTCTTTCAATATATATGTTTATTTTGACACGGCAGTCCGCTTTAACTAGGGCAGCCGCCATCTTTTTAATTTTTTTTTCTCAAGTACCAAATGCCATAGCCAGCACCATCTCACCCCTCCCACTTGCCTGCCCGCTACCTCTACGAAATTGAGAGTGGAAGCTATTGGCATTGTAAATAGCAATGCCTTTTACTTATGTAGTAATCTAATCAGAGGAATTCAAGGCATTGTCACTTATAATGCCAACAGCCTAAACTCTTAATAATGTGAGACCTATTGCAGTACAAATGCTTGTTACAAATGGGGTTCAAGATGGAGCCTTTCCATGAGTCTGGTACTGCCGATGTGTTAAAGCATTGATTGAACAGGCTGTGCATGTGGGGGTCCCAGAATTCTCGATCTTTATTGATGATGCTGCCCAGTAGGCCATTGTGTCCAAGAGCCCCATCCTTCCGAGTGCCCTTCAGAGTGATAAGGGTTTCTTTTTCAGTTAAGACAGTGTGAGCTACCTCATGTTCGCCAGGATGGTTGCACTCAACCGCCAGGATATTGTCAAATGGTTTATCTAAGTCAGTATAGAGCGTTGTTGCATAGGCTGCCCCTTCATTGGCAGGTATAGCTTTCTCTGTATGGATTCCACCATTCAGGACGTGCACGTAACTCCAAAATTCCCAGTTCTTGTTAGGCGCTAGTAGGGTGTACATATATTTCTATTTCTCCACTATGTAAGTTTGGTTCATCTACCAAGTGTTTTTTTGCACTTTTTTCTAGATGTTTGCAGATTTTTTTTGTCCGTGTGCACTTCCCTCTCCTATACTGTGACTGCCTGCCTCTTTTTCCTCTAGCTGAGTTCTTTGTTATGAAATTGAGGTAGCTTTCCTGCACTCAGAGCTTGGAATAGAGAATTAATTTTTTCTGTCCAACTTTTCTTAATGCCGGTTGTTGGTATGACCTGCTTGCACAGGTTATATCTGCCTGGCAAGAGAGCCCCCATTTGATTATTTTTAATAATGCAGGCTTGCTAGTTGAAGTGATCATTTGACCAGCTGGAAGATGTACATCATGCATTGCGGTGCTTGCGTTCTCGAGATTGGATAGTGGGTGATGGTCACATGCAGTAGTGTGTTGCACCCTATATTCGTCGCACCTCCTCAATAAATCTTTGCTCAGAAAAATGTAGTCTATCGTGGAGATGTTTTTGAAGGTGGATTGTGGTTTGCAATTCATCGGTGATAAACACAAAAGAGCCGCTCCCAGTTGGTTGTAGCTAGTGCTAGTACTACTTAATTAGGGATTGCTGGCATCTCACAAAAAGTGAAGGACTGGTCTCACACACCACCTGGTGTCATGCTTCATCATTGACCAGTCCTCGCCCTCTAAAAACTTGGTTTTTTTAGAGGGCGGGCATACACCTGACAACAGAGATGCACTTCTAAACTAAGTGGCGGCCCTGAGACAAAAAGTGTGGTTAAAAAGCCATTATAGATGTCAAATTCAATTTTGGTAGTGCTGGCATCTATATGGTGATTAAAATCAAGTGATCTGTGTAATGGGGATATTATTGTGCCCTTACCGATGTCAATGAGGTCGACATGTTTATGCCAGTAGCTCAGTAGGGTCCGTGGCATTTATCAGGACCTAAAGTGTGAAAGTCAGAATGCGGGCTACTGGATGGGGTGACAAGGGTCACTCTCCACCGCTATCTGGCCAGTATCTAAAGCCTGAAAGAGAGACAAACCCGTAAAAGAACCGGAGCAAAGCACTTGAATTATACAACATGAAGTGAAAATGAACAGCCACAAACACCAGAAAACTATAGTGAGTGGCTAAGGGTGCAACATTTGTGGGAATCATATGTGCACCAAAACCCAGACATTGTCTCACAAATGCTTACCCTATATGTGGGACAAACTCTGCCCCATGGGAGGGTGAGGGCAGGAGACCTGTTGGATCAATCTCTAAAGACATAAGGAGGAGAAACAAATACAAAAATACTATGTTATAGCAGAGGCAGATACTCAGAAAAAGGTTTCTGAAGTGTCTCAGGTTTACAAGATACCTGTAAAGGAAATAAAATCACTCTCCCACACATCCTCTTACTGTAACATAACATGGTCCCCGCCTCTGCACCTATGTCTGTGCTCCTCCTCTCCCTGATAGTAACTGAGTAGGTTGGGGAATGGGTATTAAAAGTCTATGCTCCCTGTGGTAAATTGCTCGTAAAATTGGATGGGCTACAGGTGTGTGGCATCCGGTGTCGAATCGCTGCGTTATGTGGGGCTCTGCCAGAATGCCTGACCACCCAAATATGGGCCCCGGAACGGGTTTCAGTTAGCCAGTGGTATGTCCAAGAAGGCTCGTGGCGGTCATAAGGGGGACGGTATCTCCTACAGCTGTAGATATACTACGCACGAAGGATCGGGAGGCTGAGCTCGGGCAGTGTGCACTGCAGAAGCCGCACCGTGCATGTCCTAATTTGGATGTAACCGCGCATGCGCAAGTGGAGAGAAAGGGCTAGTGCACTGACAGGAGAAAACGCGCATGTCCCAAGTTTGTTCATATACGCAGAAGCGCGAGTAAAGGCAAACAATACGATCTATATACCGAGGAGAATGCATGGTCATAACGACTAGAAAATAAAGTAAATAACAGACTAGAAATTAAAGACTTTATAAAACAGCCCATGCAAAATCATGAGCGAGGGTACTACTGTAGGTAACACATGCATTGGTGCTAGCATTGTGTGTACAAAAAGTGAGCTGATGGAATCACAGGCATGCCGGGATACACACGCTATAAACGGTCACAGGATATGTGTTTTATAAAACCAGATTCCAAGGAGGTCATTCCAGCGTCATTAAGGTAGAGTCTGTCCCTATGTGGGGTCAGTATTTTCTTAATCTAGTCTATCACAGATGGTGACGTTTTGGTGTTTGTAAAAGCATTGTGAAGAGTACATGGTGTGTTAGTGGAGGGTTGCTAAAGATTGAGTTTACATGTGTGTTACATAAGGGTATGTAATTGCTAAAGAGCTAGTGGTAGCCAAGGGATGTTGTCGTTGAGACCATCTTTCTATTTACGAAGCCGGTATACCCATCTTTGTTCCCTGATATGGAGTGGCCTGGTCAAGTTGGTTGTATGTTTCTTCATGACTTCCAGGACCACCCATTTAAGATCAGTGTCTTTATGGTTGTGTTCCAGGAAATGTCTGGTGAATTTTGTATTGGTTTTTTAACAACGTATAGTGCTGCGGTGTTCGTTGATATTGATCTTAACTTTTCTAGTTGTCATACCCACATATTTGAGGTTGCATGGTGCATGTTAGAAGATATATCATGTTTTCCGAGTTGCAATTGCTAAAGTTGTTAATATCCACAGGCGTGTGGTACCAATGTCAACTTCTTTTGTAGTTAGAGTCAGGGGACATACAACACAGCCACCACAGGCGTAATGTCCTGTTGGTCTTGGGAGTTCCAGATGGTTACTTGATTCTCCCCTCTAGCAGGAGGGTCTTTTGCACATACTAACTCATCCCACAGGTTCTTGCTTCTTTTGAAAGCGAACAATGGAGGTTCCCAATGTTTCTCCCCACCGTCAAGGATGTGCAAATTCTTTTTTATGATTTTCTGTACAGGATTGGTAACTAACGGGTGTATATGTTGTAACACATACAATGTGGTTGGGTTTCTCTTTATCGTTGTCCTCTAGTAGGGTGTGGCGATTATTATTTCCTGCTCTTTTCTTTGCTCTCCTGATAAGTTTCTTTGGGTAGTGTTGGTCCAAAAGATTTTTCTCGAGCTCATTTGCTTGTTCTAGAAAAATCTCAGTTTTTGCAGTTTCTTCTTACCCTGAGGAATTGGCCCACCGGTAAGTTGTTCCGTAGGGCTTTAGGATGATAGCTCTCATAAAGTAGTAAGCTATTTTTGTCTGTTGGTTTGTTGTGGACTTTAGTGCTGATGCCGTCTGCATTCATCGTGATTTCAAGGTCCAGAAAGACAGCATTGTCCTTACTGATAGAGTGGGTGTTGGACCTGCGATGGGCAAGCCCAGCACAAAGGGGGTAGCTTGACTCAAGTGTCAAGGCAAGTGAAGGCTGTCGTGTTAAGCCAGCTTTGACCCAATAATATCTCCTTGTACAACCACCAAAAAGAAGGACACCACACCACTGTTGTAGAAAAATACGATTCCTTTATGTAAAAATTCTCTGTTGTGAATGGGGATCAATTAGGAAAGCACATTTACATTTCTCTTGGTCACAATTTGCTGGGTTTCGACTTTGGAATAGATTCAATAAATAAGCTTAGGAGGACAGTTCATCAATAAATGGAATAAATATCAAGAATAAATATTGTCAATAAAATAGAATAAATATCGAGAATAAATATCTTCAATAAATAGCATAAATATCACTTTCGGTATAGCAGAATAAATACTGGTTCAGTTACAAGAACATCTACAGGTTCATTCTGGTATCGCTGCCACCAATTAAATACTTTAGGAACACTACATTTGCAAATACATTTCAGGTTGGAAAGATTACTCTTACAGTTTATGACGTTTTCACCATTAGTGTACACAGGCTTCTCTGGGCATAACAGGGAGTGCTGGGACTCTATAATAATCACACTGGGGTTATGCGCGTATATCTAAAAGGCAAGGAAAGACAGTGAACACTTCATTTACACTCGGCTGCCACCGGGTTGAGATCTCTGTTTGCCGGTGGGGGTCTAAGCGCGCCTAGGGGTTTCTGTCACCGCTAGCACTCAGGCGGCACCAGTTCCAAGTCTTTAGACTGCCGAACGGGGCTGCCGAAGAGGTCACACAATCTTCGCGCTCAGTCAAATAAATGCCGGTTCACAGTTCCTTTATAACAGCGCTTCCCACCTGAAGAAACGGGCCCACCTCACATCGGCTGCAATCGAAAAGCGATTCAGTCGGGTTCAGCACTTCTCTCGCCAGCGACGAGTTCTCAGGGGCTCCACGGACCTCCCTCCGACTTCCTCAAACAGGGATGGTTCCCTCCCACAGCTACAGCCGCCGATCAACTGGGGAGGGGCAGAGACAGTAGTCCCGCCCAATGAAGGCCGGCCTTTCCCCGCCCCGGCGCACCACCTCACCTCAGTCTGCGCAGGAAGCACTCTACGCCGGTGGAGCTCGGAGACGTCCGAGCTCCTCGCTGGAGGCGCCTGTCACACAAGGGGCACAGAAGACGCTCGCGGTCCCGGCGAACTTGCTCTCGCCTCGCAACCCGATTCAGTCGTAATTCACCACCGGGGGGGCGGGGAGGCACACGAAAATCGGTCACAGTCTCTTGGGGGTGACGAGGCACTCGCTTGGCAGGCGCTGTAGGCGCGAGGTCACCGCATACACAGCTGACTGGAACGCCAATCAGGATCCACGCCAGTGACTCTTGCTTGCTCTACTGCCCGCACTACCAGCTGCCTCAGGGGTCAACAGGGCAGGTGTCAATCTGGTGTCAATCTGGTGTCAAGTCTGGAATCTCCTTCTTCACCTAGATCCGGAACATCATTATCCTATCTAGTCTTTTGGTCATTCAAAATGGCCACCAGGGACTGGACCTTATATAGTCAGTGCCCTGAGGTGCTGGCTCGTGCCAGTAGGTTCTAGAACCTTCTTTGGGTTAAGCCAATGACATGGCACTTCTGGGGTATTTGGGTCTCTAACAGCCACCATACTGGGGTTCTAGAGCAGCCATTTTGTGTATCTGAGGGAAATAAGGTAATTCCTGTCAGGAATGTGCGCCAAATAAAAGGGCGCCAAAACCTTGAAAGGTCAAGGTTCATGGAGGCTCCAAGGGGAGTCACACACATTCGGGAAATGGATGGCCACCATTTTGAGGTCATACATTTAGGTTGCCAATCCCAGCCTATAATGTCACAGGGTTCACTAGGTGTCTTGTAAATAGGTGCCACAAACCTTGTGAACAACTGGGCGTCAAGGAACATCTAGCCCCATGAAACAGCACACAACAGGTCCTGGTAGACAAAGAAAAGCGACAAATTTTGGGAGGTACAGGGGAACAAAAGAAATCATAGTGGTGAGGGGACTCTTAGAAGCACACGGGTCTAACACGCGTCCCCCCAGCTGAAAGTGGGGAGAGCTACCCAACCCCTTGGGAGTTCTCAACACTAAGGCGGAAATACCTGGAGAGACCGTCTGCATTGGCGTGGTCAACTCCGGGCCGGTGTTCCACCCGAAAGTCCATTCCCTGTAGGGAGATAGACCACCTCAACAGTTTGGGGTTTTCCCCCTTCATCTGCATGAGCCAGCGAAGGGGTCGGTGGTCTGTCTGAACAAGGAAGTGTGAACCAAACAAGTATGGTTGCAGCTTCTTCAGTACCCAGACCACCGCAAAGGCTTCCCGCTCAATGGTACTCCACCTCTGTTCCCGGGGAAGCAGTCTCCGTGACAGAAAGACCACGGGTTGATCCAGACCCTCCTCATTGATTTGCGATAACACCGCCCCAATGTCGGATGCATCTGTCTGGACAATGAATTCCTTTGTGAAATCTGGAGCCTTCAAGATGGGAGCGTTACACAATGCTTGTTTCAGAGTATCAAAGGCTCGCTGACAAGCCTCCGTCAAGATGACTCTCCTGGGTTGCTTCTTGGCCGTGAGTTCAGTAAGGGGTGCCACGATAGTGCCATACCCCTTCACAAACCATCTGTAATAACCTGTGAGGCCCAGGAAGGCTTGGACCTCAGTCTGGGTCTTGGGGGGTTTCCAGGCCATGATTGCCTCAATCTTCGCCTGAAGGGGTAGCACCTTTCCCCTGCCCACCAAGTGACCTAAGTACACTACCGACCCCTGTCCAATCTGACATTTGCTGGCCTTGATCTTCAAGCCAGCCCTTTCCTGGGTCTGGAGAACAGCATGCAAGTGCTGCAAGTGATCCTCCCAACTGCTACTGAAGACAGCTATGTCATCTAAGTAGGCAGCAGAGAAGGACTCCATCCCGGTGAGGATCGTGTTCACCAACCGCTGAAAAGTGGCAGGAGCGTTCTTGAGCCCGAAGGGCATGACACAGAACTGGTAGTGTCCATCAGGTGTGGAGAAGGCTGACCTTTCCTTGGCTCCATCAGTCATGGGAATCTGCCAGTACCCCGCAGTGAGGTCAATGGTACTGAGATATTGGGCAGCTCCCAACCGGTCAATCAGTTCATCCACCCGTGGGATCGGATGAGCATCCGTTTTGGTTACCGAATTCAGTCCTTGGTAATCCACGCAGAATCGTAATTCTGGTGTGGTGCCAGGTGGAGCGGCTTTGGGCACCAAAACCACCGGGCTAGACCAAGGGCTGCTTGATGGTTCAATGACCCCTAGCTCCAGCATCTTAGCTACTTCACTTCGAATGCTGGCCTTCACCTTGTCAGACAGCCGGTAAGACTTGGACTTCACAGGTGGGCTGTCTCCTGTGTCCACATCATGGGTACACAGGTGGGTCTTACCCGGGACAAGGGAGAACAGAGGAGCGAATGACCCCAAGACCTGGCGACATTCCTCCTGCTGCTCAGGAGTCAGGGATGGCGAGAGTTTCACTCCCTCCACCGACCCATCCTTTTCTTGAGACGCAAAAAGGTCAGGGAGAGGCTCTGTGTCCTCTTCCTCTGATCCATCAGTCACCATAACCAACATGACTTCGGGCCTCTCGTAGTGGGGCTTGAGGCGGTTGGCATGTAACACCCGATGTGGGTGCTGTGGGGTCTTCACGTCCACCAAGTAGGTAGCCTTGCCCATCTTCTCCAACACCTCATAGGGGCCTGTCCAACGGTCCTGGAGGGCACTCAGCTCTCCAGGCTCCATCACCCACACCTTCTGACCAGGCTCCAGCTCCACTGGGTGAGCATTGTGGTCATACCACGCTTTCATCACAGACTGGCTGGCTTCCAAGTTGTCAGAAGCTTGCTTCCACAACTTAGCCATTTGGCTCCGGAAGGCCAGCATGTAGCTCACCACGTCCTGGGGAACTTTCCGAGGAGACCTTTCCCAGGAGTCCCTCACTAGGCTGAGAGGTCCACGTACAGGGTGCCCGTACAAAAGCTCAATGGGGCTGAAACCCACTCCCTTCTGCGGCACTTCCCTGTAAGAAAAGAGCAAACAGGGTAGGAGGACGTCCCATTTCCTCCGCAGGCTTTCGGGTAGACTTCTGATCATACCCTTTAAGGTTTTGTTGAACCTTTCCACAAGACCATTGGCCTGTGGGTGATAAGGAGTGGTAAACCTGTAGGTCACCCCACACTCTTTCCACATTGCCCCAGGGACTGGACCTTATATAGTCAGTGCCCTGAGGTGCTGGCTCGTGCCAGTAGGTTCTAGAACCTTCTTTGGGTTAAGCCAATGACATGGCACTTCTGGGGTATTTGGGTCTCTAACAGCCACCATACTGGGGTTCTAGAGCAGCCATTTTGTGTATCTGAGAGAAATAAGGTAATTCCTGTCAGGAATGTGCGCCAAATAAAAGGGCGCCAAAACCTTGAAAGGTCAAGGTTCATGGAGGCTCCAAGGGGAGTCACACACATTCGGGAAATGGATGGCCACCATTTTGAGGTCATACATTTAGGTTGCCAATCCCAGCCTATAATGTCACAGGGTTCACTAGGTGTCTTGTAAATAGGTGCCACAAACCTTGTGAACAACTGGGCGTCAAGGAACATCTAGCCCCATGAAACAGCACACAACAGGTCCTGGTAGACAAAGAAAAGCGACAAATTTTGGGAGGTACAGGGGAACAAAAGAAATCCTAGTGGTGAGGGGACTCTTAGAAGCACACGGGTCTAACACGCGTCCCCCCCAGCTGAAAGTGGGGAGAGCTACCCAACCCCTTGGGAGTTCTCAACACTAAGGCGGAAATACCTGGAGAGACCGTCTGCATTGGCGTGGTCAACTCCGGGCCGGTGTTCCACCCGAAAGTCCATTCCCTGTAGGGAGATAGACCACCTCAACAGTTTGGGGTTTTCCCCCTTCATCTGCATGAGCCAGCGAAGGGGTCGGTGGTCTGTCTGAACAAGGAAGTGTGAACCAAACAAGTATGGTTGCAGCTTCTTCAGTACCCAGACCACCGCAAAGGCTTCCCGCTCAATGGTACTCCACCTCTGTTCCCGGGGAAGCAGTCTCCGTGACAGAAAGACCACGGGTTGATCCAGACCCTCCTCATTGATTTGCGATAATACCGCCCCAATGCCAATGTCGGATGCATCTGTCTGGACAATGAATTCCTTTGTGAAATCTGGAGCCTTCAAGATGGGAGCGTTACACAATGCTTGTTTCAGAGTATCAAAGGCTCGCTGACAAGCCTCCGTCAAGATGACTCTCCTGGGTTGCTTCTTGGCCGTGAGTTCAGTAAGGGGTGCCACGATAGTGCCATACCCCTTCACAAACCGTCTGTAATAACCTGTGAGGCCCAGGAAGGCTTGGACCTCAGTCTGGGTCTTGGGGGGTTTCCAGGCCATGATTGCCTCAATCTTCACCTGAAGGGGCTGCACCTTTCCCCTGCCCACCAAGTGACCTAAGTACACTACCGACCCCTGTCCAATCTGACATTTGCTGGCCTTGATCTTCAAGCCAGCCCTTTCCTGGGTCTGGAGAACAGCATGCAAGTGCTGCAAGTGATCCTCCCAACTGCTACTGAAGACAGCTATGTCATCTAAGTAGGCAGCAGAGAAGGACTCCATCCCGGTGAGGATCGTGTTCACCAACCGCTGAAAAGTGGCAGGAGCGTTCTTGAGCCCGAAGGGCATGACACAGAACTGGTAGTGTCCATCAGGTGTGGAGAAGGCTGACCTTTCCTTGGCTCCATCAGTCATGGGAATCTGCCAGTACCCCGCAGTGAGGTCAATGGTACTGAGATATTGGGCAGCTCCCAACCGGTCAATCAGTTCATCCACCCGTGGGATCGGATGAGCATCCGTTTTGGTTACCGAATTCAGTCCTTGGTAATCCACGCAGAATCCTAATTCTGGTGTGGTGCCAGGTGGAGCGGCTTTGGGCACCAAAACCACCGGGCTAGACCAAGGGCTGCTTGATGGTTCAATGACCCCTAGCTCCAGCATCTTAGCTACTTCACTTCGAATGCTGGCCTTCACCTTGTCAGACAGCCGGTAAGACTTGGACTTCACAGGTGGGCTGTCTCCTGTGTCCACATCATGGGTACACAGGTGGGTCTTACCCGGGACAAGGGAGAACAGAGGAGCGAATGACCCCAAGATCTGGCGACATTCCTCCTGCTGCTCAGGAGTCAGGGATGGCGAGAGTTTCACTCCCTCCACCGACCCATCCTTTTCTTGAGACGCAAAAAGGTCAGGGAGAGGCTCTGTGTCCTCTTCCTCTGATCCATCAGTCACCATAACCAACATGACTTCGGGCCTCTCGTAGTGGGGCTTGAGGCGGTTGGCATGTAACACCCGATGTGGGTGCTGTGGGGTCTTCACGTCCACCAAGTAGGTAGCCTTGCCCATCTTCTCCAACACCTCATAGGGGCCTGTCCAACGGTCCTGGAGGGCACTCAGCTCTCCAGGCTCCATCACCCACACCTTCTGACCAGGCTCCAGCTCCACTGGGTGAGCATTGTGGTCATACCACGCTTTCATCACAGACTGGCTGGCTTCCAAGTTGTCAGAAGCTTGCTTCCACAACTTAGCCATTTGGCTCCGGAAGGCCAGCATGTAGCTCACCACGTCCTGGGGAACTTTCCGAGGAGACCTTTCCCAGGAGTCCCTCACTAGGCTGAGAGGTCCACGTACAGGGTGCCCGTACAAAAGCTCAATGGGGCTGAAACCCACTCCCTTCTGCGGCACTTCCCTGTAAGAAAAGAGCAAACAGGGTAGGAGGACGTCCCATTTCCTCCGCAGGCTTTCGGGTAGACTTCTGATCATACCCTTTAAGGTTTTGTTGAACCTTTCCACAAGGCCATTGGCCTGTGGGTGATAAGGAGTGGTAAACCTGTAGGTCACCCCACACTCTTTCCACATTGCCCGCATGTACGCTGACATGAAGTTGGTCCCCCTGTCAGACACAACTTCCTTGGGGAATCCCACTCGGGTAAAGATCCCCATCAGGGCCTTCGCCACTACCGGTGCAGTAATGGTTCTCAGAGGTATTGCCTCCAGATACCTTGTGGCATGATCCACCAGGATGAACCTGCGACCGGAGGTTGTCGGCGGATCTAAGGGCCCAGCAATGTCGATGCCCACCCTTTCAAAGGGGGTGCCAACAACGGGAAGTGGTTCCAGGGGAGCCTTCAGCTTCATCCCTGTTTTCCCACTGGCTTGGCATGACACACACGACCGACAGTATGTATCGGACGCCACCCTCATTCAAGGCCAATAAAAGTGGGGGACAAGCTGTGCAAAGGTCTTGTCCTGTCCTAGGTGTCCTGTCAAGGGAATCTCGTGAGCCAACTCTAAAAGGAAGGCTCGGTAACACTGTGGGACTACCAGGGCCCGTGACAGTCCGTGCACTGGCGCCCTGGGCTCACTGTAGAGGAGACCATCCTCCCAGTAAACACGATAGTTCCCAGACTCGTTACCTGCTGCCTGGGCTTCAGCCTGTTGCCTCAGACCCTCGAGGGTGGGACATTCCCTCTGTCCCTTGCTCAGTTCCTCCCTGGATGGTCCTCCCTCCACTCGCCACTCAGCGGGGATAGGCAGATCCTCCAACGGAACCATGTCCTCCTCCGCGGACTCCGGGTCCATCTCCTCCGATGGCCTATCCGTCTCACGGGGCACGGACATCGAGGCAGGCTCTTCCTGTCCTCGAGATGCTCCCTCATCGGCAGCTGGGTGGGCCATTGTTCCAGGTTCCAACCCATGCGACTTCTCCTCCCGAGCAGCCGCCGACCTGGTACTCACACAGGCCCAATCAGGTGTACCCAGCATCTCAGTATGAGTCCGGTATTCCACCTCCTTCCAAGCATTGTGCTCCATATCATTGCCCAGCAGACAATCGACTGGCACGGCGGGGCTTACGGCAACTCGAAGTGAACCTGCAACCCCTCCCCACTCAAAGGGAACCTCAGCCACGGGATAGTGGCTCATTCTGCCATCAGCATCGCAGCTGGATGAAGTACGCCTGGAATCACCTGCTCTGAGGACACCAGATGACTCCTGACTATAGTCATACTGGCTCCTGTATCTCTCAGAGCTTCCCCTCTATGGCCATTGATGGTGACCCATTGCCCATACTTGGTAGTATTTGGGGGCACCTGGATCTTTGGAACCATCTCCCGATCACCCAGGGACACTAAGGTGACACCCGCCCACTCTCTTCCCTTAACTAAGGGCATCTCCTCCCCGAGCGCTACACTAGCAACTCCCGGGGCCTTTTTCTTCAGTGGGAGGGGGTGGTCTCTTTGGGCATTTCGCGTATCCCTTATAATGTCCAACACCACCGCATTCAAAGCAATGGACAAACCTTGGCTGCTGACTCTGGCCAGGATTAGGGTTCTTTTGCGGGCTAGCCTTAGAGTTGGAGAAGAAACTTTTCCCCTTAAAGCTATTTTGGGGGCCTTTGGAGAACTCCTGTTTCTTATTATCTCCCCCCTCTTTCTTCTGGGGAGCGCCCTGTCCGGACTTCTGAGAATCTCCTCCCGTCCCCTTCGTGGACACTCCGGTACTTACCCAAATGTCTGCCTCCTCAGCAAACTTACGGGGGCAAGTACGTTTGCTGTCTACCAGGTGCTGCCTCAGCTCAGGAAGACATTTCTCGAGTAGATGTTCCTTGAGTATGAGATTGTACAACCCTCGATAGTCTTCCACCTCACTACCTTGGACCCACCCATCCAGGGCTTTCTTGGCGTAATCCAGGAAGTCAACCCAATTCTGTGAGCTCAGTTTATGGCTGCCCCTAAACCTCTGCCGGTACTTCTCGGGGGTCAACCCAAACTTTCTGATGAGTGCCACCTTCATGGCGAGGTAGTCTACCTGATCCTCCCGGTCTAGGGCCAATAGGGCATCCCTACCTGTTGGAGGCATGTAGCGATACAATCCACCACCCCAATACTTCTCGTGGATCCCATGGGCTCTTAAGGAGACCTCATAGGCTGCCAGCCACTTAGCTATGTCATCTCCAACAGTATAGCTAGCGACCACGTCCTTGGGTAAGTGAGGCCTGAGCTCCCTGGCAAATTCCTTAGACTCGACACCCTCCGGAGTGATGTTATTGGCTCTGAGGTCGAGTTCTCGTAGCTTGAACTCGTGTTCCATCCTCTTCCCTTCCATCTCCAGCTTAGCTAACTCCCACCTCAATTGTCTTTCCTCTCTTCTATCAGCTAACTCGGTCTCTGACAACCCTCCTGTTGATGCACTGCTGCCCTCCCGTGAGGCTACCTTGGGGCTGATTATCATCTCACCCACCCCCAGGGGACATTCCGCAGCTCTCTCAACGACAGTACCCCTGTCTGACTCCTCCTCCTCTACCATACCCTCCGGATGCGCTTCCACCCAGGCTCGCAGACTAATGCGGAGCTCCTCTCTTTTGGCCCCTCGCCTAACGAACACTCCCCTTTCCTGACAGAACTCTTTGAGCTGCGCCACGGTATAGGTCTCCAGCTCTGACATATCGAATTCCATCTTGTCAGTGAAAAGTGTGGACAACCACCTCGAAGTAGGTTACAAGGATAGGAACTCTGAGGATCACCTCCACCCACCTCCAGAAGAGAATTTGGAAAAAGCAAAATATTGAATTGGAGGGCCGCTGGGAGAAAACTCCGGATGTGTACCTGTGGCGCACACGGAATTATTATGGGGTCCAAAACAAGCACGGCTCGTGATCCCACCCGCTGAGCACCAATTTTATGTTGGACCTGCGATGGGCAAGCCCAGCACAAAGGGGGTAGCTTGGCTCAAGTGTCAAGGCAAGTGAAGGCTGTCGTGTTAAGCCGGCTTTGACCCAATAATATCTCCTTGTACAACCACCAAAAAGAAGGACACCACAACACTGTTGTAGAAATATGCGATTCCTTTATGTAAAAATTCTCTGTTGTGAATGGGGATCAATTAGGAAAGCACATTTACATTTCTCTTGGTCACAATTTGCTGGGTTTCGACTTTGGAATAGATTCAAAAAATAAGCTCAGGAGGACAGTTCATCAATAATTGGAATAAATATCAAGAATAAATATTGTCAATAAAATAGAATAAATATCGAGAATAAATATCTTGAATAAATAGCATAAAAATCACCTTCGGTATAGCAGAATAAATACTGTTTCAGTTACAAGAACATCTACAGATTCATTCTGGTATCGCTGCCACCAATTAAATACTTTAGGAACACTACATTTGCAAATACATTTCAGGTTGGAAAGATTACTCTTACAGTTTATGACGTTTTCACCATTAGTGTACACAGGCTTCTCTGGGCACAACAGGGAGTGCTGGGACTCTTTAATAATCACACGGGGGTTATGCGCGTATATCTAAAAGGCAAGGAAAGACAGTGAACACTTCATTTACACTCGGCTGCCACCGGGTTGAGATCTCTGTTTGCCGGTGGGGGTCTAAGCGCGCCTAGGGGTTTCTGTCACCGCTAGCACTCAGGCGGCACCAGTTCCAAGTCTTTAGACTGCCGAACGGGGCTGCCGAAGAGGTCACACAATCTTCGCGCTCAGTCAAATAAATGCCGGTTCACAGTTCCTTTATAACAGCGCTTCCCACCTGAAGAAACGGGCCCACCTCACATCGGCTGCAATCGAAAAGCGATTCAGTGGGGTTCAGCACTTCTCTCGCCAGCGACGGGATCTCTGGGGCTCCACGGACCTCCCTCCGACTTCCTCAAACAGGGATGGTTCCCGCCCACAGCTACAGCCGCCGATCCACTGGGGAGGGGCAGAGACAGTAGTCCCGCCCAATGAAGGCCGGCCTTTCCCCGCCCCGGTGAACCACCTCACCTCAGTCTGCGCAGGAAGCACTCTATGCCGGTGGAGCTCGGAGACGTCCGAGCTCCTCACTGGAGGCACCTGTCACACAAGGGGCACAGAAGACGCTCGCGGTCACGGCGAACTTGCTCTCGCCTCGCGACCCGAGTCAGTCGTAATTCACCACCGGGGGGGGTGGTGGGGAGGCACACGAAAATTGGCCACAGTCTCTTGGGGGGGACGAGGCGCTCGCTGGGCAGGCTCTGTAGGCGCGAGGTCACCGCATACACAGCTGACTGGAACGCCAATCAGGATCCACACCAGTGACTCTTGCTTGCTCTACTGCCCGCACTACCAGCTGCCTCAGGGGTCAACAGGGCAGGTGTCAATCTGGTGTCAAGTCTGGAATCTCCTTCTTCACCTAGATCCGGAACATCATTATCCTATCTAGTCTTTTGGTCATTCAAAATGGCCGTTAGGGACTGGACCTTATATAGTCAGTGCCCTGAGGTGCTGGCTCATGCCAGTAGGTTCTAGAACCTTCTTTGGGTTAAGCCAATGACATGGCACTTCTGGGGTATTTGGGTCTCTAACAGCCACTATACTGGGGTTCTAGAGCAGCCATTTTGTGTATCTGAGGGAAATAAGGTAATTCCTGTCAGGAATGTGCGCCAAATAAAAGGGCGCCAAAACCTTGAAAGGTCAAGGTTCATGGAGGCTCCAAGGGGAGTCACTCACATGAGGGAAATGGATGGCCACAATTTTGAGGTCATACATTCAGGTTGCCAATCCCAGCCTATAATGTCACAGGGTTCACTAGGTGTCTTGTAAATAGGTGCCACAAACCTTGTGAACAACTGGGCGTCAAGGAACATCTAGCCCCATGAAACAGCACACAACAGGTCCTGGTAGATAAAGAAAAGCAACACATTTTGGGAGGTACAGGGGAACAAAAGAAATCATAGTGGTGAGGGGACTCTCAGAAGCAGACGGGTCTAACAGTGGGTAAATCTCAGGTGTTGATCATTTACGTTGACCCATCCCACGAAGTTATTCACCGTTTCTTCATCCCCTCTCCAGACAATAAAAACATCATCAATATAATGTTTCCATGTCTTAAAGTTTTCAGAGAACGGGTTGCTGTCGTTAAAGATGTAGTCTTCCTCAAACTGGTGCACATATAGACAAGCTAGGCTTGGGGCGAACATGCTGCCCATCGATGTACCAGTGATTTGATGGTACAGCACTTCCTCAAATTCGAAGAAATTTTTGGTCAGAGCAATCTCCGCACATTCCATGATAAAATATTGTGGTGTGAGGAAGTCCCAATCTGTATTCAATAAAATCTGTTCCACAACCTCCAGGCTGCACATTTGAGGGATACTTGTGTAAAGTGCCTCAATGTCCATAGTTATGAACAGATCTTCAGTGTGATTAATTTCCAGATCCCTCAGGAGGCACAGTACATCTTTAGTATCTCCTAGGTACGATCATGATTTCTGGATGATCGGTTTGAGAAACCAATCACAAAATTGTGAGAGAAGCTCAAGAATGGATCCAATCCCGGACACAATAGGTCGGCCGGGAGGGGGCATCTTACCCTTGCGGATTTTAGGTAAAGCATAGAATCTCGGTGTTCTGGGGTCATCGTTAACTAAGAAGTCAATTCATTTGACGCACAGACCCCAGTTTCATTAACGCAGGCTTCCATGATGTTCCACCCAGTCTCCACTTTATTTTGCTCTGGGCAGCACATATCTGTCATGTTGAAGTCCCTGGTCAAAATGCACTCATGCCCCAGGTGTTCATAAAGGTATTCCATGTAACTTATGCATCTTCTATGCTGAGTGGCGCATCCCCAAACAGAACCAATGCATCTCCTCAGCTGAGTTGTTTATCCT
The DNA here is from genome assembly GCF_964263255.1 of Lissotriton vulgaris. Lineage (NCBI taxonomy): Eukaryota > Metazoa > Chordata > Amphibia > Caudata > Salamandridae > Lissotriton > Lissotriton vulgaris. The sequence goes on from NC_141691.1 coordinate 1,502,429,967, forward strand.
TGAGTAGAGCCGATGCATCTCTGCTTCTGCATGGATTTGACTGATTGCAAAGACCTGCGTCACCCCCGCAGTCCTCAGAACTGATGCATCACCAATGGCACATCTACAACCTAGGTCCTCACATCTCTCATCTACTGCAGCCTCAACAATGACACCAGACTCCGCATTGCAGCCTTGCAGCGCCTCAGAATCAATGCATCAGTAGCTGTGCACCACATCCTCAACACCTGACTTTGCATCGTAAGACTTGTCAGTGAGACAACGGCAATGTAACAGGATCTCACACTGCAGTCACGCCGCATCTCAGAACTGGCACATCACCACAACTGTGCGGCGCATCTTCAACGCGGATCAATGCAATGCTCAGCAACCGGGATTTAAAGTATTTTTTTCAGCCGATCTAACTGGGTGCCTGTAGCCAGCCCAAGCACCATCGCTGTTGGCCTAAACTTGTGTCTTTATATCTGTCTTTTGCACTAATTTTACCTAAAACCTTAAAATTGAATATCTCTGGTTTTACTGATTGGATTTTTGACATTTTATCATTTTGGTCTTGTTTGATTTATAAAAAAATTACTCAGTTATTCTAAACCTCATGTAGGATCATTTTTGTATGCGGGTTTTCATGTTTTACTGTTTGAAGTGTTGCTCAAACACTTTACGCATTTTCTCTAAATTAAGCCGGACTATTCTGTGCTAAGCTACCAGGGGTTTGAGCACAGGTTAATTTATGATCTTCTTGTGCCCTACCCTGAATAGGATTGTTGTTGTTGCTTGACTAAGGCTCACAACCCAGTCAACCAGCAGCCCAATTTATAACACATACTAGTTTAAGAATAGTGCTTATAATAATACATATACTATTTATCAATTATTTATGATTAAAGTTTAATTATCTCCTAATCCTAGATGGCCAAACCCTTTTTTAAATTCTGTTGGACATGTACCTTCTTAGTGGATTTCCCTAAAAAGTTCAGCTTTTTCTCCTCCTGGTTTTTGTTGAAGCTCTTTTCGCGGCATTAGGACTCTGGGCGCTTTCTCACTGAAATGCAATGTGAAAGCACGCATGCCTTTCCTACCCATGCTAGGAAGTGGTGTTTATTTGATTGGTTTACGTGTTGTACTTGTGAGTGCCCTGTATAAAGTAACACCGCTTACCCAGGGCCGGTACTGTACTGGCTAATGGTGGTATGCGCATTATGAAGACGTCACACGCTAGGCCAACTGAGACTGCGAGCAGTGCCACAAACGTTGGGAGACGAAGAGACAGGAGCGTTCCAGAAGCGGGGCCCCTTTGAGAAAGTAGAATCAGCCGCTTTAATCAGCTGCATGAACTTTTAAACACACGAGGATATACCAGAAAGAGAACAAAACAGACGATCCACAGCGAGATTCCACGATCTATACTGGCAGCAAATCTCCATCAAGAATATTCTGCCACAAAACTCGATTGAACAATGTCCTACCTCAAATCCACCACGCCCTGATGAAGACCTGTACCTAAAGTAACGGTCCAGAATTTGCAAGGTCGAAACTCGTTGGCATAATTCTTAGCGGATCAGAGTGAAAAAAACATCAAGGGATACTGTTTGAATCAGCAAGTAGAGGCAGACTGTCCGGGCTCACTCCAACAAGTCCTATAATAATCTCTGACCCCTAATAGGACCCCAAAATACAGAAAGTTCCCAGAAAGAAAAGTTTGGTTCAGGCAGAAACTAGTAGGACTAGGGGAACACATATAGACTTAGGTGACTCCCCAGAAATGAGCATAGTAATGCCAGAACATAATATGTGTACAAATTTGTAAACATTTAATTTATTTTTATTTTATTTTAAAAGTTTTGTATAGTGCTAGCTAGACCCGTAGGTATCAGAGCGCTTCACATACACATTGTAAAAAACAGAAGGGCCTTACATTACTCAGAAGGCTGACAGTAAGTAAGCAAATCACGGATAAAGAATACAGCATGAACAATAAATAATTGTGCAAAAAACAAGGTGATTAGCATAGTCTGTTCACCAACAATCCTTGAATGGGAGTTAACTCAGAAAATTGAGGTCTATGTTAGTTGACGTAGTTCAGGATAGTATTTGTTAAGGAGATGTAGTTTGAGGTCCCTTTAGAAACAGGAGGAGGAGGGGTTGCATCTGAGGACTCCACGGAGAGCGTTCCATATCCTAGGAGCATTGCCAGAAAACGATCGGAATTGGGTGGTTTTCTTTTTCATTTTAGGTGGAATGGGAAGGAGGGAGTTGGAGCTTCTCATGGTTCTGGTTTGACCTGCTCTTACCAGTTTGTTTTTCAGGTAGTTGGGGGCCGGAGAGTGGAGGTTTTTGTGTGTGATGCAGGCCAGCTTGTTACATCTCTCTTCCATGGGCAGCTATTTGAGGGAGTTGAGAGCCGGAGTGATGTGTTCAAATCTTTTTACTCCAGATACAAGACGAGCGGCCATGTTCAGCACTGCCCTAAGAGTGGCTAGGTGAGCTTTCGGAGTCCCTGTAAGGATGGCGTTCCCATAGTCGATTTTAGAGAGAAGCAGGGATTGAACTACTGTCTTGAAGTCCTCATGGGGCAGAAAAGGTATCAATTTCTTGAGGTGTTTTAGAGAAAAAAGAGTACTTTTTACAGAGTTTTGATGTGGGCCTCCATAGATAGGTTCTTGTCAAGGGTGATGCCTAGAGACTTGACTGAGTCGGATAGAACGAGGGGGCAGTTTAGGGCAACCAGATTCTTGAGCCACTCTTGGATAGGACGATGGTTGCTTTTTGGATAGAATAGGATCAGTTCTGTTTTTTCTGGGTTGAGCTTTAAGTGGTTGACGTTGAACCAGGTTTGGATCTCTGTTAGAGTGGTATTGAGGTGTTGGATGTCATCGGGGGACTTGATTTTAAAATAGATTTAGTTGTCATCCGCGTAAAGGTGGTAACTCACTACAGCTTTTTTCAAGATGATTGTGAGGAGCTCCATGAAGAGATTGAAGAGGGACAGGGAGAGGATCGAGCCTTGTGGTACCCCAAGTGTTACCTTTGTTGGCTTTGAGAGACAGGAGTTGATTTTAATTTGTTGCGAGTGATGCTGGAGGAAAAAGGTGAACCATTTTAGTACAGTGCCATTTATGCTGGAGCGCTGCGACAAGGTCTCCAGAAGAGCTGGATGATTAACTGTGTTGAATGCCGCAGATAGGTCAATAAGGATGAGTAGGCAGGCATCACCATCATTTAAAGGCTTTGCGAATGTTGTCTGAGACGTTGAATATGGCTGTTTCAGTGCTACAGCCTTTCCTAAAACCCGATTGAAAGGTGTCGAGGAGGTTGAACTCACCAATGTGTTTATTGAGTTGGTGGAGAACACATGACTTCAATGTTTTTGCCAGGAATGTGAGGTTTGAGATAGGTCCAAGGTTTTTAAGATCCTTAGGGTCGGTCCCTGGTTTCTTGAGAATGGGCGTGATTTGTCCTAGTTGCAGGGAGTCTGGGACACAGCCTGAGATGAGAGAGGCGTTGATGATTTTTGTCCATAAAGGGGAAATGGTGTGGTTGAGTTCTTTTATGATTGTGGAAGGGAGGGGTCCTATGGTGTGGGAGAAAGCTTTTAGATGAGAAATTATCTTAAAGATCTGTTTTTCCGCGATTAGCTCAAAGTCGGACCAGTGCGCATTGTTTTTTAGCTGGAGGCCGGTCTGAATGTCCTTATACAGAACTCTTTCTGCATGGTCAAGGGAAGTAGATGGGGGCAGGTTATGAGGGAAGGGCTGATTGTGGTTTGCATGAAGGATTGATCAATTTTAGAGACTTTATTAGTAAAGAAGGTGGCAATTTCTTCACATCGCTCAATTGTGGCTTTGATATCTTGAGAGGGGATGCCGTTAGTTTGGCTTTTGACAATGCTGAAGAGTTCTCTCAGTCTGTTTTTCGCCAGATCTAGTTGGCTGAGGAAAAAGAACGCCTTTTCACTGAAAATGTGTTTTTTGTATGCCTGCCAAGCAGATCTAAGTTGTGTTAGGTGTATGGTTGAGGGGTTAAGCCTCCAAGCCCTTTCCGTTTGTCTGAGTTGATGCCGTTCATCGTTTAGCTCCACGTTAAACCAGGTTTTTGATTTGTTTTGCCTCTGTTGTTTGAGTTTGAGTGGAGCTACTTGGTCTAATACCTCTTTCATTTTAGAGTTGAAGTGTGTAGTAAGGTCCATGATGAGGGATGGAGTTGAAGATAGGAATGAATCATGGAATCAAGTTGGGATAAAGGGACTTTTGTGATGTTTCTGGTCAAGAGTTTAGGTTTGACGTCAAAAATAGGTTGGTGGCTGACAGGTGTGTCAATCCTGAACAGAATTAGGTGGTGGTTGGACCAGTCAATGGGAGAAATCGCTCACAGAGAAACCAGTTTGTTGTTGGTAATGATCGCATCTAGTGTTGCACCTTTGATGTGAGTTGGCTTATTGCATAGTTGTTTGAGGTTATGTACTTCCAGAAGGTTGGATGGATTCAGGATAGTGGAGTCTTTTGGGTCGTTCCAGTGGATATTGAGGTCACCCAGGAACATGTCTTAGGTATCTGTCAAGGAGAACCGTGTTATTAGGTCTGTTAGTTCTTCGGGAAAAAGAGTACGTTCTCCAGGCGGATGGTAGATGGTGTGGAATTTGAAGGATGAGGTGCCCTTAGTGGTGAGTTCGACACCCAGGTATTCGAACAATAGGAATTCTGCAGGTTTGAGATTGGTAATCTGTATTCCAGCTTTGTGGATGATGGCTAGTCCCCCCCCCGCTTTGATCAGCCTGTCTTGTCTGATTCTGTTGTACCCTGGGGGGTGAGAATGTCAAGGATGGGGTAGAGTAGACATTGAGCCAGGATTCAGTGAGGAAAGCAAAGTCAATTTCTTCAGCGAGAAGAGCTTCAGCAATGTCAGAAGCATGTTGTACCCCTGATCTGCAGTTTAGGAGCATACAAGAGAGAGGGCGGGGAACCTCGATGATGGGAGAGTTAGGTGGATAGAGGTGGATAGAGGTGTATTGAGCAGGAGGTCTAGGCGAGTGGACAGTATTAGGGATTCTGCTTGTGCCAGTAATGACAGGAATGTGGAAAGGGGCAGACTTCTATTTGGAAGCGAGGTAAGAGTCATTAATCTAATCTGGTTTTGGTCCCGAAAAGGGCTGGCTATCCCTGTTGGGACTAAGTGTCTGACTCGCTGCTGGACTGGGAGGTCGAGGGGCGCTCTGGGGGGTCATGAGAGGTGTATTGAGTGGAGCCATGGGAGGTGTATTGAGTGCGGTAGGGGCAGAAGTATCCAGGGGGAGGGAGCACGGCGGATCGGCTCTGTTGAGGAGGTTTTGTTGTAAGTGAAGGAAATCAGTAGTAAGGGAGTTCATTTTCATCCCCATTCTGTTCAGTTGCTGTGTTATTGAGCTGAAAAAGTTTGAGGTTTTAGGCAGGGGTCGAGACTGACTTGGGTCTATGAAGGGAGATTTATCAGGGGTCAGAGATAGGATGGAGTCCCTGGGATTAGGAGAGGGGAGAGGTTGTACACAGGTAGCCTGTTAGACGGGGACCCGGAGGGTCGGCCGAGTGAGGGGGGAGAGGCCTCCTGGCGAGGGCCCTCTCCGGTAATCGTATGGACGAGTAACTTCCCCCCCACAGACAGACACCACACCAAGATAGGTTACGTATACTTTTATAGGTATTCTGAAGCAGGTTAACTTGACGATACAGTGGGGACTAGGATTCGAGGATCCCGTCAATTCTAGTCTCTTTGGGGAAAGGGGTAGCGGGACAGTCTGAGTACCGGTCCGGTACGGGGGTAGCAGAGGTGGAGCTCACAATCCTCGAGCTGGAGGGTCTGCACGGAGGGGCCGTGGCAGCGCCAGCAGGCCTTCAAGATGGTTCACAAAGAGGATGAGCCGCGGCAGCGCCAGCAGGCCTTCACGATGGTTCACGAAGAGGATGAGCCGCGGCAGCGCCAGCAGGCCTTCACGATGGTTCACGAAGAGGATGAGCCGCGGCAGCGCCAGCAGGCCTTCAAGATGGTTTATGACGAGGATGAGTTCCGGCAGCGCCAGCAGGCATTTAAAGATGGTTCACGAAGAGGAGCCGCGGCAGCGCCAGCAGGCCTCCAAGGATGAGTTTGTCTCGGTGTCTCTCGACTCCAGGATACAACTGCCTTCCTGCTCTGGAGCTGCCACAGTTATAGGGCTGGCGCCCTTTGATGTCCGGACCCTCGCACTTGGAGGTCGGGAGGTCCGGGATGAGGGAGTCCAAACACCCAGCAGGGGGGTGGAGCCAGCACCCAGGGAGGCCGAGGGTGATCGAAACCGGGCGGAGGGAAGCCATCGACACTCCTTCGCCCATTGTCTTGCCAAATGGACTCTCTACCCCCTGAGTGGATGGTGGTGCCTCGATGTCGGGGCCTGGCTGGGCCCGAGGCCGAGGTCGACCCGAGGCCACGGGGCCTGGTCGTGGAGTGTCCAAAATGGCGGCTTGGCCGGAGACAGGGGTTCTAGAAGGGACCCCGGCCAGCCGAGACTGTTGTGGTCAGGAGCCAAGGTTCCGCCGGGGAAGGGCCGTGGGTTGACCCGGCGGGTTGCAGGGTTGGTTCTTGTCCGTGGAACAGGGGTAGTAGGGGTCCGCGACCCGCCATGCGGGGAGGGGTCGGCCATGCCACGAGGCCTGTCCAACATAGCCTGATTAGTTGTGTTCCCATTTGAGGAGTTCAGAGGAGGAGAAGTGGGACTAGTGTCCAGGTGAGGAGGGAGAGAAATGTTAGGCAGGGTGTCTGAGTTCTGGTACATGTCAGAGAGATTAGCGGTGGAGGTAGATTGTGTATGTGGGAGTGCAGCAGCGGAAGGGGAGTGTGCAGAGGAGGTAGGGAGGAGAGAGACTATAGGGTTGGATATGAGTTAGTGTTAGACCCAGGGGGAGTCAGGGTCAGCAGAACAGGAACTGAGTAGGGGGTCTGGGAAGATTGCGAGGGAGGGTTCAGATTATCAGGGGTGGGGAGGGGAGTGTCTGAGGGGATTTCAGTCGCAGAGGGCTAAGGTTAGAGATCGAACTGTCAAGGTCGGCCTCGTGAGGATTGTTAGTTGTGAGTTTGTCGCTCCTGGTGTGCTCAGTTGATGTGATCGTGGTGGGTGTTAGGTGACGGAGAGTAATGATTGGGGTAGTGTGATTATAGTGTGTGATGGAGGATGTCCATGAGTTGAAGAGAGGGTCTTCAGGGCAGGGAGATTGGATCAGTTCCACGTTATTAGTGAGGGTGGTGGGGGAAGGGGGAGATAGGGTTTGATGGCTCAGTTGAGTTAACAAGGAGAGAAGTGTGGGGAAGTAACGGTCAAAAGTGGTGTGGTGTGAGTCGGTGGCTTGTATGAGAATGGTTCCGGTTCTGTAGATGGAAATGGTGAGTTCCCCTTTGAAGGTCGGGGATATGGTAGTGGAGATTTTTTTACCATAAGGAATGATTACTGACTTGGAGACTTGGAGGTGAAGAGAGAAGGTGTTTTTCCATTTATGAAGTCAGTACCGGTAATCATTCCCTATGGCGATTGGTGTAAAAAATTAAGTTAGTTTTCGTGCTGCCGTTGGACACTGAGTGGTAGCTATCTACAATGAGTGTTTCCGGGTGTTGTTTTAGCGTACTGTGTTGTTTTGTTGTTTAGTAATGTTCATGTTGTGTATATGTGCATAATTGTGACACAAAATTTTGCTGAGATTATTATGTATTAGATTTAGCGATACCTAATCAACAAGAACGTTTTGTTAAAGAAAAAGAAGCAAGAAGTACAATCGCAGAGTAAATAAAAGGGCCATCTGTGCTTGAAAAAAATTGTTTGATTTATGGTGTCAGAGGTAAAACTGTTGTTAAAGCCTTTTAATGGTGGTATGCAGCACTGATTGTGCTACCCACCAGAATAGGCTTTCAAACATGTGTCAAGCCTACCATTGCAGTCCTGTGGATCGCAGATGTGCCTATGCTCATGTTGGCATGTCCAACTCATTAGCCAATCCTGAGTGGGCCTTACATTACAACTAGAGCACCTCTACGGTAAGCCCTGAAGGGTGGAGTAAGTGGTAGCTGAAAGGTAGGGTAGGTTTACATGGATGTTCCCAGCCTAGGTAGTGAAGACCCCATGGGGGTTTTCTCTACCTAGGAGATTCACTCTTCTCATGGGACAACACAGTGTTTTGCTGATTCTCTTTTAAAGGTCTTAGGGCTCTGGGTATATTTCCCACTGCACATTCAGTGTGAAAGTGCACCCACCCTTCCTACACATGTTAGGAAGTGGTGATTACCTGCTATTTATAAACATGCCTCAATCCTGCCATTGGTGGCCTGTGAGTGCACACTTGCACCTATGAGGTTTTTTAACATGTCAAGACTGCCATTGCAGGCCTCTGTGTGCGCAATTGCACTGATGCTCAGGATGGCCTTTCTAAATCCCTGGCCAATCCTGAGGGGATATTTCACTACCACTAGGGAACCCTGAGGTAAGTCTTAAGGGGTGAAGGAAGTGGTAGGCGAAAAGAAGGGCAGGTACACCTGTGTCTTCCCCACCCACCCAGGTAGTAAAGAATACCCACTATCTGTGAGGTCTGCTCTTCCCATAGGGTAACATGGGCGAATGGTTTAAATTACTTAAAGCTGCAATAGTGATTTACAATGGAGTAGCCTCATAATGTTTCCTATCATTGGATTTGCAAAAACAAAGCCTCACCTGTGGTAAAGAGACATTTGCCTTTAAAGGGTTAGAAATGCAGCTTCTAGAAAGTGGGACTTTCTCTGCTCTAAATCTCTTTGTTTGCCAATTAGTTTGACTCTAGTCCACAATGGAGGCTGGGGGAAAACATCTGTGCTTTCCCCAGAGACAGCTATAAACATTGGGCATACATCTGGAACAGCAGACCTTTGTCGTTTGAGGACCTGGCTGGATAGATTGGAAGAAAATTTTTGAAAGTCAGATAATGGCTCTACTAAAGATTAAGATCTGCATTCCACTGCCCTATGACAGACAGGACTGAAATTTAAAGGAAGCATCTGTGGTTCAAAGGGAAACCCTCTGATCCAGCCCAACCTCAAAGGCACACTATAGTATAACTACTGGTGCCACACTACAGCAGGGTATACACTTGTGGGCATGTGGGACTGGAGATCCTGGAACTGCATGGTACACATTATAGAGTAATCTGTTGTGCACAAGGAGGATTACTGCCATTGGAAGGGACCGTGCACCCATCCTGAAAAGTGGTTAGCCTGGGTTGACTATCTGCTGCTGTGTGGCACCCTGAAGTGTGGTCTCCAAGGGCTTGTTGGCTTGCCCCTGTTCTCTTGTGGTGGTCACATCAAAGACCTTCTGCGAGGGGCCCACGCCATCTACTTGTGACACCTGGAGAGCTGTGCCCTCTTAAGTGTCCTCATCATCTACTGGATCCCAACTAGTAGCGCTGCATGAGCGCAGAACTAAGAATTGTGCCTGGAGACTGGATTGCCTTTTGTGGAGCCAAAAAAGTACTGCCCTCATCTAAGGAGTGTAGCACCTGCATTGTGGGGCCCCACGTTTCCCGTTTCGTCATTCAGGCGGCATCCCTCTCGTGCAACACGCTGATTGCATGCTCATTTGTGTGCGGTGTCCAATTTACAGGATGCGACCCTCAGAGGTGAGGGTGCGCTCATAGTATTGCCTCATTCTACCTCGTGTGGCACTACTGAACATGCGCCTGTGTGTGTGACCGAAATTGACTGATGCAACCTATATCAACATGCACAAGACGTGGTGCCTCATTTCCAGGGAGGTACTGTAGTTCATATATTTCCAATAGACTCTGCGCATTGGAATAATATATCCAATATATTTGACGTAGGACTGAGGTCTACTAGGTCTCTATCGAATATACTAAACTTAATTGTGTGTGTGCCAGATAACTCAGAGGTCTCTAGAAACTTTTTCAATTACACAAGAAGGGATTAGTTTCTGACAACCGGATAAACAAGACAACTTTGTTTCCCAAGAATAAGAAATATATCTCTCAGAGTCATGGAAACAATAGATAAGCATTTCACTCAGTCAATCGTGCATGCTTCGTTTCCACAGAGTTGAAGAGAAATAGAGAGACGGGCATTTTCAATAACAGGGTTTATTGAACAGTCTTCTTTCTCATGCAAGAGAAGTGAACTGCTACAATCATTATGCAAACTGCAAAGTATAATGCGTACAGCGATAATAGTTTTATTTAATAATATTGTAAGAAAGAGCATTGTATGGTTTTTAAGCCATATAAAAATACATACATAAATACATTGACAAAAATACTCAACTGGTGCTTCTAAAATACGCCTACCCCAATGTAACTAACCTACGTCTAGTACGAGGGAAGAAGTAAGTATTCTGTAGCATAGGTTTAGTTGTTTTGCCAAGAATCTACTGAAGGTTTCTTTAGGTTCTAATCAGCTCCCTACCTTAGGGAGAATGAAGGAGGTCTGGTATCTCTGTCTCGGGACTCGATTTCCCAACACCCTGCAAAGAGAGCTTGGAAACACTGGAGCTAAATTCTCGGCAGGAGAAGGGCAGCCTCTTGATCAGTGCGTCAGCTGGAGAGTCCGCTTCCTTCGGCACTTGTTATGTTATGTTATGTTATGTTACGGTGCATTTTTATAGCGCACGGCTACTCTAAAAGAGTGTCCCGGCGCTTTCCACAGGCAACTTACAGTGTCAAATCAACATAACAAGTAAGACAAAACCCCAAAAAAAGAGAAAGAAAGAAAACCCACCTAAACAGAATGATTAAAAAGCCAAGTCTTCAAATTCTTCCTGAATTGAAGCAAGTTGGGAGTGCTGCGGAGTGCCAATGGAAGCGCATTCCACAGCTGGGAAGCCTTGAGGCTAAAAGTACGCCCCCCAATACGGGCCTTCCTCACGCGTGGGACCACCGCAGTGAACAGGGATTCTGAACGCAATGAGCGAGCTGGGCGATAAAAAGCTAGTCTTTTCTTCAGGTATCCTGCGCCTGAGCCAAACAGAGCCTTGTGCACCAGCGTCAAGGATTTAAAGACAATCCGCTTCCGGATAGGAAGCCAGTGGAGCGTCTGCAGCAACACCGAAGCCCGTGCTCGTCTATGCAGACCAAAGATTGCCCGGGCTGCCGAGTTCTGTGCCACCTGCAGACGCTGAACCAAGTAATCCGGGAGGCCTAAGAAAAGGGCGTTAGCGTAATCTAGCCTGGATCCGATGAGCGCCTGCACCGTAATCCGTCTGTGCTCCGCAGACAAAAGGGGTAGAAACTTGCGGAGCATTCTGAGGATACCGAAACAGGTGCCGGACAGGCCAAGGATGTGCGTTTTCAGAGAGAGTTTATTGTCAAGCTTAACACCCAAGTTCTTGGCAACCAAGGATGATTGTGCCGGAGGACACATGGCGGCCGGCCACCACTGCCGCCACTCGGGATCGAAGGCACAGCCGAAGAAAAGAACCTCCGACTTGCTGGAGTTGGCCTTCAGACAGTTTTGCTGGAACCAGCTGAAGACCCTGTCCAGGCAGTCCCGGATTCTCTCCCCGTCAAATGTCTGATCTTTTTCACATGTGAAGAGGAGTTGTGTGTCATCGGCGTAGGACACGATCTGGGCTCCGTAAGCCTCAACCTCAGCCGCCAGAGGGGACATAAAGATGTTAAATAATGTCGGGCTCAAGACCAAGCCCTGTGGAACCCCAACACCCAATGGCGGCATCTCGGCGGAGCTCTGGGAAACCCAGACCGTCTGGCGGCGGCCCTCCAGGAAAGATGTAAACCATCTGAGCACCGTCCCCCTTAGGCCGATGTCATAGAGCCTGGCAAGCAACGCCTTATGGGGAACGGTGTCGAAGGCCGCCGACAGGTCCAACATGACTAGCATGGCCTTGCCACCCCCATCCAAGGTCTCCCTGATGATCTCAGAGACCTCCACCAACGCTGTTTCCGTGCTAAAGTTCAGACGGAAACCGGATTGGGATGGATGGAGCAGATTGTTAGCCTCCAGGAAGTTCGACAAGACGCCATGAACATGTTTTTCGTGATCTTGGCCAAAGCCGGGAGAAGAGAAATTGGCCTATAATTGGCCAGAGCCTCGGCATCAAGGCCAGGCTTTTTCAGGAGGGGGATCACCATCGCCCTTTTCCAGGCGCGTGGGACACTCCCCGCACTCAAGGAAGCATTGAGGATCGGGTTGACCAGGGGATTCACCACTGCCACCATCCCAGCCAAGAATTTGGCGGGGCAGGGGTCAAGTGGGGAGCCAGATTTAAGACTGGCCAACAAGGTCCGGGACATGTCACTGGAGACAGGTGGAAAGTCCTCCAGGATAGCCATAGACGTGGCCGATGTCCCAAGTCCTACCCCAAGATCACAACAACCCTCCTCCGTGCTTTCCGAGAAGGAGGCCTGAATAGCCTTAATCTTGTCGGTAAAGAAAGTGGCAAGATCACGCGCCCACACATCAGGTAATACAGGCGGAGGTGAATAGGACGTAGGAGACGTGAACTCCTTCACAATCGTGAAGATCTCCTTACAAGAGTTTGCCGATGCCTCGATCCTCCTGGCAAGGTATTCCCGCTTGGCACCAAGAACATCACGGTGATAGGCCTTCACCGCCGCCCTATAGACGAGTTTGGCCTCCCCATCATATTGATGGCGCCAGGCCCGCTCAGCGACCTTACATTGGCTACGAGCCACATGTAGCGCCTCTGTAAACCACGGCGCAGATTGCCGTTTCGCCGAGGACCGGGGGGTTACCTTAGGGGCAAGGTCATCTAACCTCTCAGTCAGCCATAGCTGCAGGGCCTCCGTGTCTCTTTCCGGATCCCCCGAGAGAGAGCAAGGATGTTCCGTGAGCGCCTGCTCAAGCATAGCAGGCGTCACACTATGTAACGCTCTCGAGGCCAATCTGGGTACCATGGGGGCGCAGGTGTCGAACCGCCCATTCTCTAACACATAGAACCCGATCAGCCTATGATCAGACCAGAGCACAGGCCACGTTTCAATGTCGACAATGGGGACAGAGGAAAACACTTGATCAAGGGTATGCCCTTTCTCATGTGTAGGCCCCGACACAAACGGTGTCAGGCCAAGCGGAGATGTAATATCCAGCAATCTTGCCCCATCCAGATCGTCCGTGACATCAAGATGAAAATTGAAGTTGCCTGCCAGCAGACAGTGCTGTGCAGACAACGCCAGCTCCGAGATGGCTGTCTGTAGGTCATCCCAAAAGGAGCCCACCGGGCCAGGAGGCCTGTAAACCAACAGACCCTTGAGCGCTTGGCCTGGAGACAGTCTTAGCGTGAAAGCAAGGGATTCGGAGCCCCCAATGATGTTCACGGGAAGAACTGAACAAGAAATGTCCTTCCTAACCACCACCGCGACACCGCCCCCCCTGCCCTTAGCTCTGTCTTGGCGAAAGATGTTATAAGTAGGTGGGATTGCAGAAAAGATATCCGGATTGGACGCCTCTCCTAGCCAAGTTTCGGTCAGGAGTAGACAAAGAGGATTATCCCTGGCCAATAGATCGTAGATGTGCAGCGCATGTCTTCCTACCGACCTTGTATTAAGCAGCAGACAGAGATGCTTCACAGGCACCTCGGTGGCCCTAGGGGCGCTACATAGCGACCACGTAGGCGACCAACCGCAGGCCGGACAGCGTCGTTTACCCTTGTATCGTCCAGGGAAAACTGAGCGGCACTGACAAGAGATAGTGCGCAAGGCGCGGAGCATCGCCGAAGTATAGTGGATCATCTTCGCCCATGCCTGGCCCAGAGTCCTACGCCGCCCTGCCGCCTCCGGGACGCTGACGGGCGCAGACGGGCAGGACTCCGGCACGACTCAGGCTAAGCGAAAGGCGTCCACCTGCGCGTCCCGCTGCGCGTGGGGAGCGTCTTTAAATAGGCTCTCCAATGAGCCCTTGGCGCGCGCGACTGGTCCAAAATGGCTGCCGTCGCCGAACAACAATCCCCAAGCCAAGATGGCGCCTGAAAAGGAACCCAGGAACCCGGACCCACCAAAGTGGTGGTGATTTGAGGCACCGAGGTGCACTTTTTAAATGCGGTGAGGGGAGCGGGGCGCTAGCTAGAAGCAGCGAAGTCTAAAACCAGGGGTCAATAAAGCAAACAGTAACAAAGATAAAAAACGAGGACAGCTTAAAATAACCCAGCGCTAATGCAGCGCAGTCGCAGCAGAGTGGTAGATGGTGAAGAATGCTACCTCACGAAGAACCGCCTTAAATAGGCTCTCCAATGAGCCCTTGGCGCGCGCGACCAGTCCAAAATGGCTGCTGTCGCCGAACAACAATCCCCAAGCCAAGATGGCGCCTGAAAAGGAACCCAGGAACCCGGACCCACCAAAGTGGTGGTGATTTGAGGCACCGAGGTGCACTTTTTAAATGCGGTGAGGGGAGCGGGGCGCTAGCTAGAAGCAGCGAAGTCTAAAACCAGGGGTCAATAAAGCAAACAGTAACAAAGATAAAAAACGAGGACAGCTTAAAATAACCCAGCGCTAATGCAGCGCAGTCGCAGCAGAGTGGTAGATGGTGAAGAATGCTACCTCACGAAGAACCGCCTTAAATAGGCTCTCCAATGAGCCCTTGGCGCGCGCGACCGGTCCAAAATGGCTGCCGTCGCCGAACAACAATCCCCAAGCCAAGATGGCGCCTGAAAAGGAACCCAGGAACCCGGACCCACCAAAGTGGTGGTGATTTGAGGCACCGAGGTGCACTTTTTAAATGCGGTGAGGGGAGCGGGGCGCTAGCTAGAAGCAGCGAAGTCTAAAACCAGGGGTCAATAAAGCAAACAGTAACAAAGATAAAAAACGAGGACAGCTTAAAATAACCCAGCGCTAATGCAGCGCAGTCGCAGCAGAGTGGTAGATGGTGAAGAATGCTACCTCACGAAGAACCGCCTTAAATAGGCTCTCCAATGAGCCCTTGGCGCGCGCGACCGGTCCAAAATGGCTGCCGTCGCCGAACAACAATCCCCAAGCCAAGATGGCGCCTGAAAAGGAACCCAGGAACCCGGACCCACCAAAGTGGTGGTGATTTGAGGCACCGAGGTGCACTTTTTAAATGCGGTGAGGGGAGCGGGGCGCTAGCTAGAAGCAGCGAAGTCTAAAACCAGGGGTCAATAAAGCAAACAGTAACAAAGATAAAAAACGAGGACAGCTTAAAATAACCCAGCGCTAATGCAGCGCAGTCGCAGCAGAGTGGTAGATGGTGAAGAATGCTACCTCACGAAGAACTGCCTTAAATAGGCTCTCCAATGAGCCCTTGGCGCGCGCGACCGGTCCAAAATGGCTGCCGTCGCCGAACAACAATCCCCAAGCCAAGATGGCGCCTGAAAAGGAACCCAGGAACCCGGACCCACCAAAGTGGTGGTGATTTGAGGCACCGAGGAGCACTTTTTAAATGCGGTGAGGGGAGCGGGGCGCTAGCTAGAAGCAGCGAAGTCTAAAACCAGGGGTCAATAAAGCAAACAGTAACAAAGATAAAAAACGAGGACAGCTTAAAATAACCCAGCGCTAATGCAGCGCAGTCGCAGCAGAGTGGTAGATGGTGAAGAATGCTACCTCACGAAGAACCGCCTTAAATAGGCTCTCCAATGAGCCCTTGGCGCGCGCGACCGGTCCAAAATGGCTGCCGTCGCCGAACAACAATCCCCAAGCCAAGATGGCGCCTGAAAAGGAACCCAGGAACCCGGACCCACCAAAGTGGTGGTGATTTGAGGCACCGAGGTGCACTTTTTAAATGCGGTGAGGGGAGCGGGGCGCTAGCTAGAAGCAGCGAAGTCTAAAACCAGGGGTCAATAAAGCAAACAGTAACAAAGATAAAAAACGAGGACAGCTTAAAATAACCCAGCGCTAATGCAGCGCAGTCGCAGCAGAGTGGTAGATGGTGAAGAATGCTACCTCACGAAGAACCGCCTTAAATAGGCTCTCCAATGAGCCCTTGGCGCGCGCGACCGGTCCAAAATGGCTGCCGTCGCCGAACAACAATCCCCAAGCCAAGATGGCGCCTGAAAAGGAACCCAGGAACCCGGACCCACCAAAGTGGTGGTGATTTGAGGCACCGAGGTGCACTTTTTAAATGCGGTGAGGGGAGCGGGGCGCTAGCTAGAAGCAGCGAAGTCTAAAACCAGGGGTCAATAAAGCAAACAGTAACAAAGATAAAAAACGAGGACAGCTTAAAATAACCCAGCGCTAATGCAGCGCAGTCGCAGCAGAGTGGTAGATGGTGAAGAATGCTACCTCACGAAGAACCGCCTTAAATAGGCTCTCCAATGAGCCCTTGGCGCGCGCGACCGGTCCAAAATGGCTGCCGTCGCCGAACAACAATCCCCAAGCCAAGATGGCGCCTGAAAAGGAACCCAGGAACCCGGACCCACCAAAGTGGTGGTGATTTGAGGCACCGAGGTGCACTTTTTAAATGCGGTGAGGGGAGCGGGGCGCTAGCTAGAAGCAGCGAAGTCTAAAACCAGGGGTCAATAAAGCAAACAGTAACAAAGATAAAAAACGAGGACAGCTTGCTGTAGCGAACTGTGTCGGGCAAGTAGGTCGTCGAACTGCTCTGAACCACCATAGTTTGCTATAGCAAGTGAAGGCATATTTATACCTTGAAGGTGTTTGGAAATGCCATAGTTTGATGTAAAGTTGGGCATATGAACGTCATGATGAACACCTTGGGAATAGTTGTTCATTGTACAACTAACTGAGTTCTAGGAGAAGTCCCTGACTGCTTAAGCAGATTTTCCAAGAAACCGTTGTGACGTTTGGTACAGGTGGAAGTAGCCATGCCTGTATTTGGGTAGCATGGGCAATGCCTAAATAAGGGCTTGATTTCTATGCCTATATTAGGGCAATGTGAATTGTACCTATATAAGGGCATGAATCTGGAAAATTCATTCGGAGCCTAAAACGCCACACACCACACACTCCACTTTCTTATGTATGACATTACTAAGTTCTAAACATATAAAAACATATCTAAACATGATGTGTTAAAACCCACCCAAAATACATAAAAATGCATTGATACTGGTTGTACACGAAAAGAACACTTGTGCTGTACGCATTTAAAGCAATGTTTCATTCAAAGCATAAAGCTGACTTTTGAAAATGCTATCCGCAGGAATCACAAAAATACATCTATGAAATGGCTCCTAAATACAGAAGAAAATGTTGAGATCATTTCATGGAAGATTTTATAAACTGTTTGAATGTGGACAAGGTAAAATACTGTCTCTTGGAAGTTTTTTCAAAGAATTCTAGTTCTCTATGAATAGTTCTACTTTAAGCAGATTACTTTGTGCCAAAAAATGAAAGAAATACAGATTTGGAAAAACAAAAGTTTGATCACAGAAAAAATAGAGTACCAAAGTTAGAAACTTTCTTTTGAAAAAATGAAGGTCGAATTCAGAGTCTCGCAGAACACTGCGTGCCCAATCAAAAGTCAGTCAGTCAGTGCTATTGTTTGGAGAAAACATCAAATCTTCTAAGTTTGAAAAGAATTTGTCTACCATTGTAGGTGAAATTTGGATTACCTCGTTAAGAATATCAATCGCACCTAGATGTGACGCATCGCCGTCAGCGTTGGTCGCATTAGCAATGTTTGAATTGGAAGGTACCTGTGTGCCGCTTATCTCTCGTACCTCACCGTCAGCATTTTGCGTCTGTGAGATCTCAATGAATGCCATCATCAGAATTGGTAGCCGCTGGGGACAACACAAGTGCATGAGCCGTTACTGGTCCAAGCAAAGTATCAATATCCATTGGCAGGACTGATGGGAGTATCAGACAGATGTCTAGCACGCTTTCTTCTCCACACAGCAAGCATCGTAGAACAGGTAAGATGCAATCTTGCCAGATTGGCCTGAATATTTACAACAAGGGGTGGTGAGGGACAGAGTCTCTGAATTAAGCAGAAAGCTCTCACCCAGTCAAGAGATCAGGGCTGGATCCAACACCGTTTTTTAGCTCAATGCACCATCCCAGTTTCAGAACCTGGCTGTATGCAAATTAGTCTGTTCCTGTCCCAGTGCATGATGGGAACAGGGCAAACCAAACTACAAGAGCCAATTCTTACACTGGGAAGGAAACACGCTCCCGGGGACCGGTTTCTGGCATTACAGCCGTCTTCGGCCCGGTTTGCTTGAATCCTGATGGTGCAATGAGCAAGGGTCTCACATCTGAGAATACCCTTCCACGCTTAGGGTGGACAAAAATATTTACAACAAGGGGTGGTGAGGGACAGAGTCTCTGAATTAAGCAGAAAGCTCTCACCCAGTCAAGAGATCAGGGCTGGATCCAACACCGTTTTTTAGCTCACTGCACCATCCCAGTTTCAGAACCTGGCTGTATGCAAATTAGTCTGTTCCTGTCCCAGTGCATGATGGGAACAGGGCAAACCAAACTACAAGAGCCAATTCTTACACTGGGAAGGAAACAAGCTCCCGGGGACCGGTTTCTGCCATTACAGCCGTCTTCGGCCCGGTTTGCTTGAATCCTGATGGTGCAATGAGCAAGGGTCTCACATCTGAGAATACCCTTCCACGCTTAGGGTGGACAAAAATATTTACAACAAGGGGTGGTGAGGGACAGAGTCTCTGAATTAAGCAGAAAGCTCTCACCCAGTCAAGAGATCAGGGCTGGATCCAACACCGTTTTATAGCTCACTGCACCATCCCAGTTTCAGAACCTGGCTGTATGCAAATTAGTCTGTTCCTGTCCCAGTGCATGATGGGAACAGGGCAAACCAAACTACAAGAGCCAATTCTTACACTGGGAAGGAAACAAGCTCCCGGGGACCGGTTTCTGGCATTACAGCCGTCTTCGGCCCGGTTTGCTTGAATCCTGATGGTGCAATGAGCAAGGGTCTCACATCTGAGAATACCCTTCCACGCTTAGGGTGGACAAAAATATTTACAACAAGGGGTGGTGAGGGACAGAGTCTCTGAATTAAGCAGAAAGCTCTCACCCAGTCAAGAGATCAGGGCTGGATCCAACACCGTTTTTTAGCTCACTGCACCATCCCAGTTTCAGAACCTGGCTGTATGCAAATTAGTCTGTTCCTGTCCCAGTGCATGATGGGAACAGGGCAAACCAAACTACAAGAGCCAATTCTTACACTGGGAAGGAAACAAGCTCCCGGGGACCGGTTTCTGGCATTACAGCCGTCTTCGGCCCGGTGTGCTTGAATCCTGATGGTGCAATGAGCAAGGGTCTCACATCTGAGAATACCCTTCCACGCTTAGGGTGGACAAAAATATTTACAACAAGGGGTGGTGAGGGACCTGATCAAGCCCTGATCTTTGGACTGGGTTAGAGTGGTCTGCTCAATTCAGACACTCTGTTCATCACCACCCCCTTTTGTAAATCGATTTTGGCCACTATAGGTGTGGCAGGGTATACTCAGACATGAGTCCCTTTCTCACTGCTCCATCAGGATTCAAGCAAGCCGGGCCGAAGACGGCTGAAATGCCAGAAACCGGTCCCCGGTAGCTTGTCTCCTTTCTGGTAAAGAATTGGCTTGGTAGTTTAGTCTGCCCTGTTCCCATGATGCACTGGGCCAGGGACAGACTGATTTGCATATAGCCAGGTTCTGAGCTGGGATGGGGCAGTGAGATAAATAACGGTGATGGATCAAGCCCTGATCTTTGGACTGGGTTAGAGTGGTCTGCTCAATTCAGACACTCTGTTCATCACCACCCCCTTTTGTAAATCGATTTTGGCCACTATAGGTGTGGCAGGGTATACTCAGACATGCGTCCCTTTCTCACTGCTCCATCAGGATTCAAGCAAGCCGGGCCGAAGACGGCTGAAATGCCAGAAACCGGTCCCCGGTAGCTTGTCTCCTTTCTGGTAAAGAATTGGCTTGGTAGTTTAGTCTGCCCTGTTCCCATGATGCACTGGGCCAGGGACAGACTGATTTGCATATAGCCAGGTTCTGAGCTGGGATGGGGCAGTGAGATAAATAACGGTGATGGATCAAGCCCTGATCTTTGGACTGGGTTAGAGTGGTCTGCTCAATTCAGACACTCTGTTCATCACCACCCCCTTTTGTAAATTGATTTTGGCCACTATAGGTGTGGCAGGGTATACTCAGACATGAGTCCCTTTCTCACTGCTCCATCAGGATTCAAGCAAGCCGGGCCGAAGACGGCTGAAATGCCAGAAACCGGTCCCCGGTAGCTTGTCTCCTTTCTGGTAAAGAATTGGCTTGGTAGTTTAGTCTGCCCTGTTTGGGCGACCAATTTCTCGTATTCGTTCTGCAGTCTCTGCTTGCGTAATCTTCCATGCTTCATTATACAATGCATAGATACCGGCATATATAAAACGTTTATGACCCGGTTTAGTAGGTCCTAGTAAGAAGTCCCTCAGGTCAGCGCCATCTTAAAGTTAAGATAAGTGTTGTTTTACTTCCTTTAGTGTAGACTTTTGTAGCCATTCAGGACATAGTTTCCCCACACTGTATGTTGTTACTATTCCTGGATGCTGTCTCTGAACATATCTAGGATCTGGCCTAGTAAATGTGAACCCTTGTGTCTTATTCAGGAATCTATCTTGACAGTTGTTGGTGTCTGTGGGCCTGATTAACCATTTTTCCAATCAGGATCTGTTCTGTTGTGAAGCAAAATAGTATGTACGTCGACCACCCCTTCTGAAGTGTTACTGCTATCAGATATAGGTGTAGGTATAGATGGATTTTTAACTCTTTGATCTTGGCTAACCCAAGACGAGATGTCTGTTGGACAGTGTCATTCAAAAACATTATTTGCTTTGGGATGATGCAGGCTCTAAATAAAGCTTCTATTCCCTGCACCTGCCAGTCTTTTGTGCCCCAGACAGTTTTTGTCTCAATGTTGTCTTTCCAAAAGTCAAAACCTTATGTAGACAGCTGAGCATAAAAGGCTGTAGAATACATTTGCTTTGTATTTGTCAACATACTTTTCATTCCTATCCTATTAACTTGTTTAAAGTAGAATTATTCTGGATTTGAAACATTAAAACCTTAAAAGTAAGGAACTTTGCCATAAAATGTTTTTGAGCTACCCTTTGGTGGGGTAAGACAATGTTCCCATTGATTATAAGGTAATACATTTCTAGGATTTGCAGATTTATGCAGAGAAATGATGACCATAATGATTAAAACAAAACATTTGCTCATAATCTGATGAACCTTCTAAGTATTCATGATTTGTAAGTTTTGCATTCATTTCTAAGTCTGACATCATATCTCGAAGTCCCAATCACCAGAAAAGGTACTAGAGGAAACAAAGTCATTCAAGGAAATCTTGAACTGGTGTGGAATCTTCAACAGCTCCGCAGGACCAAAGATGCCATAATGAGTTCTGTCCCAATCTATACCCCCTGGAATAGGAATGGCTGTGATGTTCATTGATGACAAGTCTCTTTGTTCATGATGGGATGATTTGTGTGGCTTGAGGAATAAGTTGATATTCTTACTTGCTGTGTCCTTTTTAACAAGAGTCAACCAAAGTAGAAGAAAAAGCAGACCCAACACAATCCAAAGTTCAATCTATGGTGAAACCAGAAAAGTATTTTCCAGTTGATGAAAAACTTCAATTGCTTGTTCTTTAAAAGTTATTTTTGCTGGCATCGTTTCAGGTTTGCTGGGATCCTCGGAAAACGCATCAAAGTTAATGAAATTGCCAGAGGTAGTTCTGTAAATTGTAGGGATTGCATCAGGATTCGTTAAAATCGCTGGAACCACTTGATCACTTGTTACATTTGTATAGTCAGATGCTATTTCATTGTGGACAGGCGTTTCTTGACAAACTGTTATTTGGGTTTTAAGAGGTACAAGTTCCATGGCTTTGTTGCATAGTCCTTCTTTTCACACTGCAGATTCTTGAAAGGTGATGAGTCTCTTAGTTTGAACCTCTTGGATAGTAGCCAGATTAGGGCGTCTGCTACAACTTTGGAGTCCACTTGGCCTACTGCTTATGATCGGCCACATGATGTGGTTTGACCAGGTCGATGGACACAAACCTGTTCTCCTTTTTACCAGCAAGGGGCGGCAGTATTACTGTTCTTGATCCGTGGATGGCTAAGACAGGTACTGGTTGTCTGTAAGAAGGCCCAAATTCCTTCTTGGCTGCGATCTTTTCTCTGACTAGATCCCCAATCTTTGGAATCCAGACAGGCCTTGCTGGGACGGATGATTTCTCTTTAGTGGTCGTTGGCTTCAGGAATATGTTACTTTGGCTTTTTCTTATTTCTTTTAAGTCCTGCAAAACAGCCAAATGGTCTTTAATATCAACGAGTTTTTGTTCTACTACTGAAGTGTGACAATAAAGGTCCGGCACAATCATTCTAGTTCCAAAAAGGATTTCATATGGAGTGATACCCCCTAGAGAACTTCTTGGCAGATTGTTACGACTCTGTTGGACACTTATTAGATGTTTGACCCATCGGTCACCCAAGCTTAATACCCTAGCAGTTATAGATTGCTTTATGTCCCAGTTTTCCTCTCTTCTATCGAATTTCCCTCAGGATGGAATGGACTAGAGTACTGCAATGCAACGCCCAAATTGGCCATGGATCCTTGTAAGCTCGAGAGCTCAACGCAGGACCCTTGTCAGAATGTAGCGTGCCGACTGCGTATGTGCTGATAAAGACTTGCAAATCTTTTATAACAGTTTGAGTGTCAGCCGAGCGCTGAGGCCACATTCAAACAAATCTTGAGCACAAATCCACTGTGACCATGATATATTTATAGATACCATCCCTCTGTAAGGGACCACAGTGATCCAGGTAAACGCAATCTAATGGTTTGTCTGAAATTAACAGGGGCGGCTGCGCAGGACGTTTCACAGTAGAGACTTTTGGCAGATTTCACATTCCAAAACATAGTTTCTGGTTTGTTTCCTCACGCGCGGCCACCAGTATCTCCATTTTAATAACCATACTGTAGCGGAAACACCTACTTGTGCAAAGGGGAGCCCTTCATGTGCTGCTTAGATTAGTCATAATCTATGTTCCATGTTTGGAATTACTCTATCCCCCCCTCCAGGGATTCAAGCAAACGGAACATTATTTCCATCAGTTATGTGTGAGTATTTGAGTGAAAAGCCTTTTGGTCATGTTTTACCACTGTTTTTGCTTGAAGCATTGACAGTTAGCATTATTTCGCCGTCTGTTTTTGTTTTTGAACGAGTGATTGCAGCTACGGAAACCGTTTGCACAGCTGTCTTCGCGGCTTCATCAGCCAATGAATTCCATGCAACGTGAACGCCATCACGTTGATGACTCAGTGTATGTATCACGAGAGCCTTTTGTAGTTCTTGTCGTAACTGAACTACTTGTTCCCAAAGCAATTTATGCTTGATTATCCCCCCCTTTGCATCTTTGTAACTGTTTTGAATCCAGTTTTGCAAGTATTCATTGTAAGATTGGACACAATAATATGAATCGCACACTATGAGTGTGGGGAATTTGCAATCAGTATTTTTAAGCGCCATCTTGAATGCTTGTAGCTCAGCTCGCTTAGCTGTACAATTCCTAGAGATTGTGTTTTAGTGACCATAGATCTAAATTTGCCATCTCACCAGCGACCTTTAATAATCGCGCACGCAGCACTATAAGCTTGTTTACCCCCTATAGCAGGTTGGGTTGATCTGTCAGTATTAATTATACATTCATTCTGCTCTAGAGACAGAATTTCAGTAGGCAGAGGACATTCTTGTTCATATTGTAAAAATGCTTGTGTTTTCAAATATGGGTCAAAAACATATTCAACGTCTGTTGCAGCAAGAGAATTAACCCATTGTATCCATCTCAGATGTAAAGCTTTACCACTCAAAATGCTCGATTTCGTCACTGCCTCTAAGGTAGGCACAGGAGTAACGACCATTATGCGCTTACCCTGCGCGAGGGCTCTCTCTTTTGCTACTGCAGTTTGAACCACTGTCAGAATTTTTTCTGTTGAAGTGAATTTCATTTCTGCTTGTGTGTTCAAGTGTGATTTGTAAGCTATTGGTACTTTTTCTCCTTCATTAAAGGTTAAGTATGTGAATCCCCATTGTCCAGGAATGATCTGTACCACTAAGTTGCGTACGTTTACGCTTGTTTGTAAATGAACGCAAAATTTCTATGTGTTTTTGTGTCCAATTAACTGTTTTGAAATCAGGTTTGATTAGTTCGTAGAAAGGTTTAACCCTTTCTGCGTAGTTTTGAATGTATGTTCTTCTGAAATTCAGGAAACCTAGAATCAACTGTAAGTTTTTCAGCGTTTTTGGAGGTTGGAGCAGCGCACACTTCTCTTCACTTGATAACTCATATCCCAGAAACAGGACGTTGAGGTGGGCAATTCTTGATTTCTTAAAATTGAATTTGAATCCTTCAGAGGCAAAGCCCAATATAATGGAATTCACTCTGTTCAATCGCCTATCCAAGTAATTGTCTGTTAGATAGATGTAATCGACATATGATAATGCCTCATCATCATAGGTTTGTAGTAACTCTGTTACTCTGGCTGAAAATAACCCTGGACTATTCTTGAATCCCAGGGGGAGACGACAGAATTGACTCTGTGTCCCCATAATTGAGAACTCTGTGAAATACCTACTTTCTGGTACAATGTTTTGACAGAAGAAACCACAAGAAATATCTAATGTGGTTTCATATCTTTTTTTGCACAATGTTATTCATTAGTGCTGCACTGGGTGCTTTCTGTACTGCAAAAGTTTTGCAGCAAGAGTTTAAATGTCTGTATTCCAAAACTAGACTATATGTACTGTCTGGTTAGGAGACAGAAAACAAAGGATTGTTCATTAACAAGGTGCATATTTCAATTACCCCTTGGTATTCAAGTTGATCTAATATCTCCCTGACCTGTTTTTTAGCTTCTTGCTTAACTGGATACTGCCTTTGTGCAGTTGGTTGATTTTTTAATTGGATCTTATGGTGAGGAGAATCTTCATCCCATCCTATAGGATTTTTATATAATGCAGGAGCCTGGGCTATTGCCCATTTCCTGGCATAAGTGTATTTTAAATGAATAGGAATATGATTGGAGAAGGCTGGCATAATGATGTTTTCGTCATGTGGGCACTCCCTGACAAATTCAGGTGACCAGTCTTGTTCAGCTAGAAGAATGTCATAACCCTGAGAGAGCTTCTCCTAAAAGAGTGCCCTTATTTTTCTTGCTATGTCCCCCTCCATCGGGAGTGTTACTTCATATAACCTACGTGGGACACTAACCCTGGTGTCTGCAGTTTCAACTTGCATGTATTCTTTCAAGTCCACTGTCTTCAGATGATCCTTCAAGTTCTTGCGAGCTATGGTGACTTCTGCTGCGCTGTCCAACATCGTTTGAGCCCATTCCCCGTTCTTGCGTTGTGTCCTCAAAATCCTCGGTATGTCTGATTTTCAGACCTGCTACTTTCTTTTTTGTGAACGGAGTTTTCTTATTTTTTGGAACGTGTTGGTCGTCTTTGGACTGCACGCGTTCTTCCTTGTGTTCTGATCATCCTCTTCTTTCGGATTTCTGTGAGGAAGTCTGAAAGGTACGAGAGGAACCTGTATCAGTGTCTTAATATCTATCAGGTTTTCTCAATTATCCCTATTCCTGAGGTTATACCTCCTTTCAGAGGGCTCCTTTTGAGGAGACCTACCTCTGGATTGAGAACGCTTCTCTTTAGAAGTTTGTTTTGTGTTCTCCCACTTCTTTTAGGAGGAGTAGGAGTGTTTTTAATAAAGACCTTTTCAGTACTTTCTGTCAGTTGGGGTTTCACAGGTTTAGCACCCAAACTGTCTCTACCTAGTTCTTCATAGTATTTTATAATTATTCTGGCTAGTTTTTGAGGTTGCTCTGTTACACAAAAGTCTCTTAACTTTTGGCAGATCACCACGCATACTGCTTCACCTTTAATATTAGCTAAATTTGTTGTTGAGAACAGTTTAAAATCCTTCAGTAGTTTTATACCAAGATTTAAAGCAGGCTCTGCCCCGTATTAATTTTGAATCTGTTTCAGGACGTCTGGTATTATGGCAATAGATGGAACACCATGTGTTTTAGTGTAGATTGCGGCAAAGACTGTACCCCAAGTATCGCAGTCCTCCAGGTGTGGTACGATCCCCATTGGTAAACAGAGTGTTAGAATTCTTTGTTTCTCATGAGGGGTAGTATCAGGAAATACTGCCTCGATTTGAGTAATTTTCTGAGCTATCGAGAATGGAATTTGTTCCCGCTTTGCGGGTAATTTACCGATGACTGATTGTATAGTCTATGGTGTAATTTTATTTGTGTTCCCCTGGTAAGGGGTGTGTTGCGGAATCCTAATCGTCGGTTGTGTTGTAAGAGTCTGCATGACAAATTGGACCTCATCTGACATTTCTTCAATGGCAGGATGTGCTGTATAGCTGTCTAATATCGGCCATGTTGCTCCTGGTCTACCTAGTTGACCAAGCCTGGTAATGCGATTTATCTGTTATAGAGCGCCTTTAAACCAGAGAGCATGCTCTTGGTATGTTAGTGGAATTTCAATATCCTCGAAAGGAATGTATTCCTCTGGTGGTTCCTCTTCTTCGTAGAAGTGAAACACTTTTGTTCATGGATCTGCTTCAGCGAAGATTATCCAAGAATAGAATACCTCTGTCTCATGATATTCATGTGCCTGTATCACAAAAACGACCCTACCACCTCTTGCTGACAGGCCATTTCGTATACGTTTTATTGTGATGGCTTTCCTTGAATTTTCTGGGATGATTATAGCATCCTCGTTGGTCTCTTGGAAACCTGTTATATTAAAAGCTGCTACGACAGGATCGGCTGCAGCTCCACCGGTTGCGGTGTTGTCGCCATTAATCGACATTGTTTAATGAAAGTTGCAGAGCAAGTTTCAAGGAAACAAAAATAGGGTGCACAATATTTTGGAACACTGTATCCTTCAACGTTGAACAAACCAAAAACTAATACATAGGATTTTCGGCCTACTTAGCTATGGCGGATATTTCATCCTTTTACCCACTCCAGACGTATATTGGAGTATTTTATGGGGAAAAGGGGTCTCTGAGAAAAGCACGACTGAGTTACTGTAGTAACTAGCGTTAAATTAGTGCCTTACCAAATGTTGGGCGCCATGTAGTGTAGTTCCTATATTCCCAATAGGCTCTGTGCATTGGAATAATATATCCTATAGATTTGACGTAGGACTGAGGTCTACTAGGTCTCTATCGAATATACTAAACTTAATTGTGTGTGTGCCAGCAAACTCAGAGGCCACTAGAAACGTTCTCAAATACACAAGAAGGGATTAGTTTCTGACAACCACATAAACATGACAACTTTCTTTCCTAAGAGTAAGAAATATATCTCTCAGAGTCGTGGAAACAATAGATCAGTATTTCACTCAGTCAATCGTGCATGCTTCGTTTCTACAGAGTTGCAGAGAAATTGAGAGACGGTCATTTTCAATAAAAGGGTTTATTGAACAGTCTTCTTTCTCATGCAAGAGAAGTGAACTGCTACAATTGTTATGCAGACTGCAAAGTATAATGCATACAGCGATAATAGTATTATAAAATAATACTGTAAGAGCATTGTATGGTTTCTAAGCAACATAAAAATACATACATAAATACATTGACTAAAATACACAATTGGTGCTTCTAAAATACGCCTTCCCCAATATACCTAACCTAAGTCTAGTACGAGGGAAGTAGTAAGTATTGTGTAGCATAGGTTTAGTTGTTTTGCCAAGAATCTACCGAAGGATTCTCTGGGTTCTAATCAGCTCCATACCTTTAGTAGAATGAAATAGGTCTGGTATCTCTGTCTCAGGACTTGATTTCCCAACACCCCGCAAGGGGAGCTTGGAAAAACTGGAGCTGGATTCTCGCCAAGAGAAGAGCAGCCTCTTGATCAGTGCGTCAGCTGGAGAGTCGGCTTCCTTCGGCACTTGCTGTAGCAAGCTGCATCGGGCAAGTAGGTCGTCGAACTGCTCCGAACCACCGTAGTTTGCTATAGCAAGTGAAGGCATATTTATACCTTGAAGGTGTTTAGGAATGCTATAGTTTGAGGTAAAGTCGGGCATATGAACGTAATAATGAACCCCTTGGGGATAGTTGTTCATTGTAAAACTGAGTTCTTGGAGAAATCAATATTCAAGCAAGGGGAAGTCCCTGACTGCTTAAGCCGATTTTCCAAGAAATCGTTTTGACGTTTGGTATGGGTGGAAGTAGCCATGCCTGTATTTGGGTAGCATGGGCTTTGCCTAAATAAGGGCTTGATTTCTATGCCTATATTAGGGCAATGTGAATTGTACCTATTTAAGGGCATGAATCATGAAAATTCACTCAGAGCTTAAAACGCCACACAACAGTACCGACTTTGCGACTCTTCATTGTGTGCGACCGGAATTGTCTGTTGCAACTCGTATCAATGCACACCAGATGTTGTACCTCTTTTCCAGGGAGGTGCTGAGGAGTAGATTTGGTTCCGTGTGCTACTTTGATTTGACATGCTTTTGACTGGGTGCCTTTTGCTTCCGAGATGATTTCCCTGCTTCATCCCCCATTCCATCCCCCATTCATCAATTGTTCCTTTTGTGCCCTCAATGTGGCCGACCATCTACCCTCTCCTCTCCCAGCCCCGACAACCTTCTGTTGCCAGGGAGCATTGCCTGGATCGGGCCTGGGTGGTGAGAGTAATTGATTGGGCTAAGGAACGTTTCCAAGAGGGATTGGAAGTGGGTCAAGAGACAGAGTGACCCCCCTGTTGTGCTTCGCAGAACTGGGCTGATACCTAATGTATCAGTCCAGCTCAGTGACTATCTCCCTCAGCCTTCTTCTGCTCCACATACCATGCGTTAACTTCCTGAGTGTTGGCCAAACCTCCATTTGTTGACTCCCAACTAATTAGCCCTGTCACCAACTCCCACGTTATTTCTTGGGACCATGACTTAGTGTGACTTGGGCCCGATTGGTCTAGAACCAGGAGGAAGGTTTTCTTTACCTCAAGCCCATGGATATAGGGTAGTTGGGATAGCTGTATGGTAGAGGAGGGCTTGACCCACGGGCTCTGCACGTGCATTATCAACTGACCTGGCAGATATCAGTTGCTCTGCATTGTGTGTGTGTGTATGTGTGTGTGGGAGTGTGTGTGTGTGGGTGTGTATGTGTGTGTGTGTGCGAGTGCGCTTCATACAGACTTGCTTGATATCAGTGGCAGCATATATCCTTGGTGAGTGAGTGTGTGGGATTGACTGCCTGTTATTAATTACACTGCAAAGCGATTTTGCTTTATATGTTGATTCCTTGCCAAAAGAATACTTCGCTTGACATTGTTTTTTACCCGTGCCGCCTTGTTTACATGTGTTGTAATTATATGCATTTAAATTTCTGAATCAGTGTGATATGGGGTAAACCCTTTAACTGTGTTATATTGAATTATAATAATTTCTCGGGGGGCCTTGTTCTGAAAACGTTTCTCACTGCATGAGGGTGCTGGGGGGTAAAATAGGATCTTTCCCAAGTGTGCATATTACTGGTATCATTAAACACGGTTGGGCCTAGTAATATTTCCAAATGTGATTCATGCCCCGAAACACATGATGTTCAAGATGTGTTTGTTAATGAGTGTTTTGAAAACAAACTTTATTTACATACAGCATGTGTGAAGTCTCTTTTATATTGGGGAGAGTAGTTGGCCTACCGACTAGGGCAGTCGACCTCAATCTGGGGAACTGGCATTGAGTATCGGCAATGACACTGAACATCCTGTGATTCTGGGCAAATCGCTTGATCTCCCCGTGCCTAACAGAAATGAATGTGTCCTCATGTAATGCAACTGGTGTCATGTAAAGCGCTCTGATACCTGATACCTTTGGGTCAAATTTGCTCTTTATAAAACTCTGTAAAAGAAAAAAGGCGAAAAAATAAAAGATGCTCAGTGGTTTTTTGTGTGTGAGTGCTGTGCCAATGTTTTGCAACTGTCTCTGTGATAATCCTGACTGTTCAGTGCCAAGCTACCCAAGGGTGAGCACAGGTTATACTGTGAGTGTAATCACCCACCACTGATGGGAGGGGTAGTTTCTGCCTGGCTAGGGTCCCGCCTCAGCCAACCAGAACATCCCAATTCCAACACATCCTGTTTGCGACTACCTAGGAGGAATTCTATTCTGTCCAATAGCGTCACAATTATGCATCCTTCATTGCCTGCTCACTTGATTTGTGGATTGTCTGCCCTTTTACAGTTCCTTTTCATTATTCCTTGCTCTGCGCCTTGCTCCTTGGCCTGACAGTTGGAAAGTTTTTCCATCTAAAATTTCTTCTGGAGCAACTCTAGATTTCTAGTCACATTCTGATGAAGTTTCTTTCTGGAGAGAGTAGGCCGTTCCTTTGAAGAACCAAGAAGACCCTACATCCGGTGCCAAGAAGACCTGCTCTTGACACCTATTCACAAAATTTAATTCAGTCAAAAACAAGTGCTATGACCAAATTTACTTTTTTCACACCTGCAAGGAATTTAGAAAAATATTGAGGAGAATTTTGTAGCTACAAATCCGACTAAAGGAATGGGAAGTGGGTGTTCCAAGGCATGGTTTGCCTTGGATATTTAGTATCACCCAGAAAGATGTACACTTATGGGCATTCCTAAACTTGTCGCCCTCACCTTTCCTCCCTGCAAAAGGTCACAAATATATTTATACATTTACTCCAGCCAATAGCGGCAGTACCTACCCTTCAATGGTGATAGATGGACAAATCACCCCCAGATTTGGTAAAGGGCTTTCTCCAAAGGGAAAAACATTTTCCACACAGAGAAAAATAAAGGTTTTCACAGGGGATGGTGTTCTCCCTGTGCAGACTTCTCTGTCTTCAGAAGTCACCTGACCTTCCGAGGAGTGTACCTGGAAACCTAAGCCTGATGCAGCTTTCGAGGCATATTCCTGGGAATGCTAGTGAATAGAAAAAGTATGTTTAGGCAGAGGCAAAGGTCTACACCTGTTCTTCTCCTACTTTATTTGTGAAGCAGGCCCTAGATATGGCCACTAACCTCATACTCATACATCTGATTTAGAGAACCTATAGATGAGCAAAAATGCAGAACCTAGATGCTAGGTCTGGTCTGCAGAAGAAAAAGTCCAGATCCAAAATGGCCATGAAATTTCTTGATTTACATGCAGAGATGTGGTCTCAGCATTTAAGGTTTGAAATCAATCTGATC
The DNA here is from genome assembly GCF_964263255.1 of Lissotriton vulgaris. NCBI lineage: Eukaryota > Metazoa > Chordata > Amphibia > Caudata > Salamandridae > Lissotriton > Lissotriton vulgaris. The sequence continues at coordinate 1,502,461,146 of NC_141691.1, forward strand.
ACTGCATTCTGAGCTACTTGAAGTCATGGAACACAGAGTTCAACTGGGCCAAGTAAAACAAATTGCAGGGATCAGATGGGATAAAATAGCGGCATTTGTAAGAACATTATGCGAATAAGTGTCAAAAAGAGGAAGATCTTCCTAAGGAGGCACAGAGCAAAAACTGTGTGATGCCACCATGAGATGCTTCTTGAGAGCCATAGCAAGTACATGATAACATTTTAAACCAAGACTGCAAGCTGAGGAATTCAGACAACATTGGAGCACAAGTACTTGCACCAATTTCTGCACTCCTGGAACACCTTAAGTATTATAGACCAGGCCACAGATTATCGTGATACCTCTTGATTAGAGCATATTGCCAGGGCAACATGCTAGTATCTACACAATACAAAGTGGATGACTCCACATTTGAATAACCATTAACAAAAATTGGGTGGCCCAAAGAGTCAAAGACCTGGGTATTGTACACTATTAAAAAACAGTGGTCTTCAACCATTACTTTCACTCAACTGAATTAATCAGTACATGATCAATATTACCACATAGTTACGGGGTATGTCTCTCAGATCAACCGTAAACATTCAATGTCCTAAGTCTTACAAAAAGGAACAAAATGCAACAGCAATAATTATAAAATCAGGGACAGTTTTAATTCGTTACGTTTTCAACTATCTCTATATAAGAAGCTTTTAGGTTGCCCAAAGAGAGCGTGCAAGAGATAAAGAAATGTCATGTGATTACAAAAGAAAGTACAGATAAGGGCATAGAAATATTCACAATTATTATTTACACAGAGGATCGGTTACACAGTTCACTGTCCTACAATAACCTGGCCTCCAATACAAATTTTATACACATTTTTCAATAGAAGGAAACATGACTTCCAAAGACTTTTTGCACCAGTAAATGTGTCTCAGAGTCCAGGTAAAAAAAGGGAAGGGAGCGTCGACGTTTCGACTCATCTTAGGGCCTAAGGTAAGTTGGACAGTGGCCATGCGAGTCTTTATCAGGACTAATACAATGGGCAACCCAAGGAGTAGTTTTGTTATTATGGGAAAACGCGGTACATTCCATTGTTAAGGGACATACCCGACATGTTCCACATTCTCTCCTTTAGATTTGGGAACTAGTAAATGCTTGCGGTGATTGTGCCATGCTCGTTTACGAGCTTTTTTCAAAAGCCTCAGTGGGTAACCTCGTTCATTGTGAAACAATGAAGACCGTTTGGTGTGTGTTACTACATTTAACACTAAAAGTAGTGCAATAAAGAAATCGATTAATCGTCACTGGCATTTAGTTAGTGAAGAATTGGGTGGCTTACCGCCTCCATTACACGCGCTCCAGAAAGGGATGAATGTCAGGGACCATTTGGTTCGATCTCTTCTGCCAGTAAATCAAATTGTAAATCAGACTACACTTTGGGGCGTTCCCCCTGTCACGGGACACACTAAATGTGGAACATGTCGGGCATGTCCCTTAACAATGGAATGTATCACATTTTCCCATAATAACAAAACTTACACCTTGACTCATCACAGCAACTGTAACACCACAGGGGTCATTTATGCCATCTTATGCCCCTGTGGTTTTATGTACATAGGCCAGACCACACAAAGAGTAAAATGCCGAATTCTGCAACATTGCAGTCGCATTCGATGTAAAAAACACTTGCCGCACCCTTAGTTGAACATTTTACGACCTTTGGACATGATTGTGACAGTCTTCGATGATGGGTCATAGAGAAGGTCGAAGCTAATCCACGGGGAGGTGACTTTGGTAATGTGTTAAATAGAAGAGAATGTAAATGGATATATTCCCTCAACACAGTGAACAAAGGACTAAATGAACAGGAGGAGATTAACAGACAGGTGGCACTCCTTAAGATATGAGATTATCCACATTGTCACTTAGATGAATTGCCCACTTCATGAATGTAAAATTTAATTGATTCTTAGATAAATTTCTAAATGTTATACAATCAACGGTATATGGTGATCACTAATGTATTTAATTCCTCGTCTGAAATATTATAGGTATGGATGGAATCAATTGCCATTATTGTGGGTCCCCCTGATGCCCCTTAGGTATAGTTCTAAATGGTTTACTCATGGATTATATAATCAATAATGTGTATAAGGTGATCACTCATTATTTCATCTCTCTTTTGCACTGTGAAATATTAGAGGTATAGATGTAATCACCCGCCACCATCGTCAGTCTTCTTTTGAATAAGCCAAAGATGAATTACTATGTACATTGATTGATAATATTTGTATTGCACTGTTGGTTGATTGAATTAATTTCTCATGTAACACATAGAAAATACTCACTGTCTATTATCTCCCGGTATTTTGATTGACTTGTACTATAATGTATTGAATGTATAGTAAAACCATCATATCAAACATGGCGTCTGAACACGAGTCGGCTCAATACGCCACTATCGGGTATATAGCAAAACCATCATGTAGCTCCTAAATAGTCCAGTAAAATCTATGAACATGTCGTTTTCCCAGCCAAAAACGGTGGAGGTGTAAGTCCGACCTGGCATCGGCTCAATACGCCAATATCGGGAATATAGCAAAACCATTATGTAGCTCCTAAACAATACAGTGAAATCTATGATTGAACACGTCGCTTTCCCAACCAAAAATAGCGGAGCTGTAAGTTCGACTTTTATTTCATGGAGCGACTTTATTGGCAATATATGTTTGTCAGTTTTCCGTTTCGAATAAAATCCTAAATATTTGATTATGAAGTTTTATCCCCATCCACTTTGTACGGGATGTGAACTTACTTCACGATCAGTGGTATGATTGGAACCAATTTTGGTTGGTGTAGACTTGAGTCCTCTTTCTATACTCACGGATGTAAGTTCAAACACGGCGCCTGAGCACGGGCTGGCTCACGGGCTGGCTCAGAACGCCAGTGTCAGGAATAAGGATTACTTTGATTCCGGTAAGCTTCCTCGACCGCGCATTTTCACAGGTATCTACAATATTTTTAAAAAAATACGATCGATCGAGTCAGTCAATTCAATCCACTTATTTATATCTTACAGCGGATTCTAGGACTGAGCGCCATGAATTCCAAATATACGCCTTCGAACCAACGGTCAGGGTGATACATGAATCTTCTGTGGATAAAAGAAATTGACACTGGGTAAGGTTGTTTGTTGTTTTTTGTAATTAGTTAATTTCTAAACTTACCACTGGGACTCCCCTACCCTAATGAAACCGCTGAGATTTGTCTTTCAGCCATGTGCAAATGCACTTTAATCAACAACATAATATCAAAAAATAATTGCCATGTTAATATCACGTCGGTAGAATAGTTTATAGATGTAGTAATGATACACTGATACACAACAATGTATACGTATAACGAATCCTGACTGGTTCCTTTATTTATTTATAGGACCATCTTTAAATATAATTCTTGAGACTTGAATATGCAGAGATTGAAGCCTGCTAAATTATGAGAAACAGTTATTCTATATACGCATCATGGATAAGGTAATGACGTGTGCAGACAGTTTTTGTCTGGAGGTTTCTTGGAATAGTAACAAGAGATAGAGTCAACTGACCACGTTCATTATGTTTTTAGGAGTTAAAATTAACCTTGGGACAACGAGTGAAGATATTCCACTTGGTCCATTCTCTCTTCCTTCCCCTACCGTAGGGTAAGCATCTTTTTACCCTTTTGCTTTGCGAGACTGATATTGGTCGCAATCTCAATGCAACAGCCTGATTTACATTCTTACTCCATTTCAGGGCCAACACTACTCCTTGGGTTGCCCATTGTATTAGTCCTGATGAAGACTCGCACGGCCACGGTCCAACTTACCTTTAGGCCCTAAGACGAGTCGAAACGTTGACGCTCCCTTCCCTTTTTTACCTGGACTCTGAGACACATTTTCTGGTGCAAAAAGTCTTTGGAAGTCATGTTTCCTGCTATTGAAAAATGTGTATAAAATTTACATTGGAGGCCAGGTTATTGTAGGATGGTGAACTGTGTAACCGCTCCTCTGTGTAAATAATAATTGTGAATATTTCTCCGCCCTTATCTGCACTTTCTTTTCTAATCACCTGACATTTCTTTATCTCTTGCACGCTCTCTTTGGGCAACCTAAAAGCTTCTTATATAGAGATAGTTGAAAACGTAACAAATTAAAACTCCCTGATTTTGCAATTATTGCTGTTGCATTTTGTTCCTTTTTGTAAGACTTAGGACATTGAATGTTTAGGGTTGATCTGAGAGACATACCCCGTAACTATGTGGTAACATTGTTCATGTACTGATTAATTCAGTTTAGTGAAAGTAATGGTTGAAGACCACTGTTCCACATTTGAATAGGCACTTGGATGTACCCAAATAACTGATCCACATTTGCCAATGTACCTGCACCACATGACAGACCCAGGGAGTGATGAACAGATAGTGCACCCTTCTAGAGTTCCAAACCTTCCCTCCCTCGGAATCTTCATAAATTCCACCCGGAACATAAACTCACAGTGCAGCAAGATTGGCACTCTAAATGTTTCTTTAATGCACCCCCTTCACCCTAGCATTTTAGGTGAGTAGAAGGCACTACTGAGGGTACCACCATTTCACATTAACTTGCTGCATAGTTTGCAATGCTGGGAAGGGTTTTTATGCCAACTAGCCAAAGTTTTAAAAAATGTGACACCTGGAGAGTTCCCATTTAAAAACATAACAGTGAAAGTCGCCATTGCTTAAGCCCAGATGAAGCATGCATGTTTTTGTATGGTGTTACACCAATGGACCAATTGGCTTACTATTTTATAAATACCTTGTATAGTAAGTGCAGGTTGCTATGTCGACCAGGAGCACAGTTAAGTTGCTATGGGCCCTAGTGCAAGCAATGTAACTGAGCCTCAACACTAAAGTGAAATCTCAGTCTGTCAGCTGCTTTTGGCACTCCTTAACATCCTTCGTCAAAATCTATATCAGCCATATGAAACCTTACTGCCATTCTCATGCACACACTATTGTATTTCCCCTCCCTGTACTGCATTTTTTCAAGTCAAAGCCATAACCCTAAAAAGGATGACCAAAGGCAATAGGTTTGGCCTTTGTAAAGTGCGCGCACACAAAGACATAACATGAAGGACCCCACACTTACAATGCTGCCTTCACAGAGGTTCATCCCTCACGCTGGCCTCAAGCAGACATATGCCTCACTCTGCACTCCCACGGGTGCAGCTTTCAACCTGTAGACCACCTACCCTACTCACACAAAACACAATGTTAATTCTGTATTCACACATGCAAACCCCTCCCAATGCACTCACAAAGACATAACATGAAGGACCTCACACTTATGTGGAGAAGTGTGGCTCACTGGTTAGAGGAGGCAGGCCTGGAAGCAGAGGTCAGCCCGGGACCAGGGTTCAATTACCGGCTCAGCGGGGTCTTGAGTCCTAAAATGTTCACAGACTCGACAATTCTTGCTCCGGTGCTTACTCGATTCATGGGTTCACACTCTGCGACTCTGGGCAATAGCTTGCTTAATCTCCACAACGGCCCCTCGCGGTGGGATGCCTGGCTTTCACCTTGTGGATACCCTGCCGGGGTTATCTCACAAGGGAATACCAGGACGGGTTCCCTAAGCAAGCGCTTAGATACCGGGTCGGTGATTTGCGCTATATAAATACATGTACATTTACATTTACTTACACTGCTGCCTTCACATAGGCTCATACCTCACCCTGGCTTCACACAGGCATATGCCTCACACAGATGCAGCTTTCAACCTTACTCACAAAAGACAATGTTAATCCTGTATTCACATATGCACACCCCTCCCAATGCACTCCCAAAACATGGTGGCTATCTTGCACTCACACAAGCACACCTCTCACACACAGGTACACTGCTTGCTAGGAAGGAGCATATTTAGACAGATGATGACAGAGGAGGCACAGATTGAGTATCTGCAATTCAGAGCTTTTGAAGTAGGATACACTGCAGCTTGAATGTACACTGAGGTTATCTAATCTCCCATCAGCCACACCTCGACCAGCACTGCAGACTATGTGAGTCTGATCTTTGTGGAATTTTGAAGGGAAGAGCCTTGGCATCAAAAAGCAATCCCATTTACCTTCTAAAAACAAGGTTTATTTGTAGTGCAAGCATATGCTAAAATAAATAAAGAAAAACAGAAGAATAAAATATGCCAACTGAATGCAGAGGGCATGTGCTTCAATGCAAAAATGTAATAGGTAAACTTTGCCCTGATCTGCCATTTTAGAACAGTAAAAATCAGAGTATAAAGAATGCCGTTTCAAGATGGTGGCCTGGTTTTGAAGCTTGCAGCAGTTAACCCTGATGATTACCATTAGAAAGTTGTGGTCCAGCAGCAACTTCAGCTGAGTTGCTGGGACTCTCATTACTCAATTAGCATTAGTCTACATTTGTAGGAGAGCTGCTGAGGAATAACTCTCCTGAGGTCGCACTCACCTGGACGCAGAGTAATAATAATGTGTATCTGTTACTCAGATTACCAAACATCCAAAATACTAGGCAGAGCCAAATACTGGGCCTGATTCACAGAACTAACTTAAGACAAAATCCTAAACTTACTACCGTTTTGGTATTCACAGAAGGCACTTACTCATTTTGGTATTCACAGAAGGCACTTAGGGCCAGATGTAGGTAATTTCCATTTACCGGATGGAAAATACCGACTCACACCGAATCGGTATTCCCCAGTCGGAAAACGGGATGTAGGTAATAAATCGTTAAAAGTTACCGACTCGGTATGACCCGGTAAGGCAAATCGTAATATACCGAATCGGAAAGGTCCGAATCGGTAAAATCCGATTCGGGGAAACACAAGCTAACCCATGGCCACATTGCCCATAGGAATCAATTGGAATCACCGAATCGGACAAATCCGACTCGGATTACACCGACTCGGATTTTACCGATTCGGTAAATACCGTTTTGGGAGTTTCAAACTGCCATGTGAGCCTGTCAACCAATCAGGGAGAGCCAACACCCACCCCAGCCAAGGCCCTGTGAAGCCAACCAATGAGAGAGAGGCACCACACCCCAGTACCTGGGATTGGCCACACCCATGCAGGTGGAAAGCAACTGTTCAAACAAATCTGCAGAGGAGAGAGGAGCACAGCATTCACAGCCCAGCAGAGAGAGAATGGAGGCACAGGAAGGTCAGAAGGATGCTGTGGAAAGGAAAAGGAAGCAGAAGTTCAGCCAAGAGGAACTGCAGGTGACTGTGGATGAGATTGTCACTCACTACAGCCAAATATTTGGGAGGCATTCTCTGCATGTTGCAGAGACTGTGAAGCGCAACATATGGCTAGCTATCCAGGGCAAAGTGAATGCCATAGGAGTCACCCACCGGGACATTGAGGACATCAAGAAACGGTGGTATGACCTGCGCATAGTCACCAAGAAAAAGATAGCAGGACAGAAGAAGGATGCCGGTCTGACAGGAGGTGGCAGGGCCAAAGCACCAAAACTCACACCAATAGAGGAGCAAGTGGCATCCACCATGGAGTCTGAATGCATCCACGGGATTGGAGACCTGGATAGCACTGCTAAATCAGCCAAAAAACAAGGTAAGAGGCATGTACCCACATGCATCCCCACCCATCCCAACCCTGCACAACACTGTGTACACACATCACACAGCAGGAGAGGCCAGAAATACTTGCAGCAATGCATCCTGGTAGACGTAGTCATGTACACACAGTAGCAAAGTACAGCACACATGACTCAGCAAGCCATGCCACACACACCCCCATACAAGCAATGTGGACTGTGCAAAGGTGTGCATGAAGTTTAATTAAGAAAAACACACAGACAAACTACAACATTGACACCATGTCAATTTCATTCCACAGGAGAGTCGTCACGCAGTTCTGCACCGCCGAGGGAGGAGAGGGCATCGCCATCTAAAAAAGGGGAAAAAGTAAAAAGTAAACAACGTCACAGCGCAGGAGAAGGTGGAGACGACACTACCCAGGACCCCTCAACACCAGACCCACCCACTACACCAATCCCAATGTCCCCTCTGTTGTTTGGGTCTCCAGACCTCACAAGTACGCCCATGCCGGTAGGGAAAAGTAGCCAGGAGGAGCCCCCGCACAGGATCCTGCAGACCTCTGAGTCAGAGGGTGAGGAAGATGTCCCCCAGAGGAGAGCACCAGTGCCTGACAGGCCAAGAACAACTATGTCTGCTGGCTCAGCGCGCACAACTGTCCTTGGCAGGAGGGCACGTGATAGTGGGGAGGGCCAGGATGGTGAGAGCGTGTTCTGTGGGCTGGAGGGCGCGATGGTGAAGGTCCAACGGCAGCATGCCAAATCGCTGCAAGCCATGCAGCGCCAGGTGCGCGGTCTGAGCGCAACAATGTCCAACATGGACAAGGGCATTACACAAGTGGCTAGTAGCATGGACCTAATTGCACAGGGGATCTCAGACATTTCAACCTACATGGGGGTCCTCTCGGACAAGCTGGATAGGGAACATCTTCAGCGTGCAAGGGAACGGCGGTACATGCGCGACCAGTCCACGGCCATGAACAGGTTTGCTGCCAACACAGCTCTCCTCTGCAGACGCTCTATTGCTATGCAGGAGGCTATAGAGCACTGCTGCACTAAGTTAACACGGGGCATGGGCAGAGTTACCTCTGCAATGGAGCAGATGTTGACCGCAAACGTGGGTCATGCTGGTGACACAGGTGTGGAGGAGACTGAGGGGTCAACCAGCAGGAGTGGCTCAAGTACACCTGTCCAGGAGGTGCGCAGGAGCGGCAGGCACAGCCATGGTGAGTCAGGCACCATCAGGGAACATGAAGGACAGGCACCTAAGTCCCGCAATGTGGTGCGAGGGCGCAAGAACTGAACAATGCAGGGAACTGACTCTGATGCACACAGTGAGAGCAACTGATTATGTGCATCCAGTGACATTCACGTACTGTCTTGTGACCATCAAGGAGTAGTGAGGAATAAACTACTCATGACTGCAAGTATACCTGTGTGTGTGTCATACTTTACCTAGAAATAGCGCTGTGTAATTTCACTCCGTCTCAATCTGCCATCTACTGCGGCTGGCCCTGTAGCCTGAGGATCAGCATGTTCTTGGTCCTCATCTATGTTCTCACGATGTGTCAACTCCACCTCTGTGCCTTTCTTGGTAGCAAGATTGTGCAATATTGCACAGGTCACTATTATTTTGCAACACAGGAGGGGGGTGTACTGTCGCGCACCTCCACTTTTGTGGAGGCAACGGAACCTGCTCTTCAGGAGTCCAAAGGTTCTCTCCACAACATTGCGGGTGGACCTGTGAGCAACATTGTATCGCCTTTCTGCTCTGTTGGTTGGGTTCAGGTACGGTGTCAGCACAAAGGAACGCAGTGCATATGCACTATCACCTGGGAGAGAACAAGAGGTACATGGGTTACATACACATTCCACATGGAGCAGAAATACTTTTCTGGGTTTGTGCTACATATTTACCTAGCAGATATCCATCTCCAAAATCACCATTCTGAAGCCGTCCATATATTCCACTGTTCTGAAATATGTAGGAGTCGTGCGTGCTGCCAGGAAATTTAGCTACTATGTCGGTGGTGATGTTCCCTGCATTGCATATCACCTGCACGTTGATGGAGTGCGTAGACTTACGGTTTCGGTATATGTGTTCCGTGGCTGCAGGTGGGCATAGGGGAATGTGGGTGCCATCAATGCAGCCTATCACATGTGGGAAGTGAGCCAGTCCATAGAAGTCTGTTTTAGTATTGGCAAGTTCCGCAGGTGTGTTAGGGAACTGTATGTAGTCTCCCATTCTCTGCGTCATGACATCCAGGAAGTTCCGGAAGAATCGGGACAGACAGCTCTGGGATACTCCTCCTACTGCAGCTATCACACTCTGGTAGCTCCCAGAGGCAAGCAGGTGTATGCTGCACAGCACCTGGACATGGGGAGGTATGGCGTGGGCCCTGGGTGTTGGATGATCCAGGTATGGGTGGAGGTCCCTTATTAAGTCCAGGATGGTATTGGGGTGCAGCCTGTACCTCTGGAGTATCTCAGGCTCAGTCAATTGGAACAGAGTGATCCTTTGCCTGTACACCTGCTCCTCCCTTTGCCATACCCTCAGTCCTGCAGCCTGTAGCCTCCGCCTCCTCGCTATCACATAGAGTGCAGCCATCTTGACAGGAGGGTTGCATTTTGGGAGCCTTTTTATAGCATCCACATGGTTACCACCACCTTTCAGTCCATGGTAAAATCCGACTCAGAAATACCGATTTTGGATGAATTTGGTGTTTTTTCCCTTTCCTACATCCCGATGGCCATGTTTTCCGATTCGTTAGTTTCCGATCCGGTGTATACCGAGTCGGTATTCATCCGATCGGTGAATTCCGACTCGTTAAATATCGAATCGTTTATTTCCGAGTCGGAATTTTACCGCTTGAAATTTACTGATTCGGTTATTATTGGGCACCTACATCTCATTCTCGCAATACCGCTCGGTAACGGCCGATTTTACCGATTTTGGCCCGTTACCGACCGGTATAGGCCGACCTACATCTGGCCCCCACTCATTTCAATATTCACAGAAGTTAGGAGTCCTAACTTTAGGGCTCCGAAATGCCATCTGTGAATACCGAAAGTCTTAAAGTTAGGATTTTTCTCAGTTTAGAAGTAGTAAAGTTAGGACTCATAACTTTAGGACTCCTAAATGCCTTCTATGAATACCAAATGTGTTTCAATTTAGGAGTAGTAAAGTTGGGACTACTAACTTTAGGACTCCTAAACTGAGAAAAATCCTAACTTTGAGACTTTCGGTATTCGCAGAAGGCATTTAGGAGTTCTAAAGTTAAGACTCCTAACTTCTGTGAATACCGAAATGAGTAAGTGCCTCCTGTGAATACCAAAATGGTAGTACGTTTAGGATTTTGTCTTAAATTAGTACTGTGAATCGGGCCCCCTGACAACAAAGCCAATGCCTGAAGAGGGCTGATTGACTTCCCAATTATATGTATTCTTTTCTGAAGGGCTGAATTAATATGTTAATGACAATCTGTATGATGAATAACTGAAGTGGGGTTATCTAAAGCCAATTTTCCGTAAGGAAGATTATGTGTTATTTTTTAGACGAGGATAGTGAGACAGCTAAAACAGTCTTTTGGTCAAACCTAAAATACAGAAATAGAGTGAGTACAGAGAGCAGGAGTGAAGGGGGTTCTTGGCTCACACGCATAAGACATTCAGCACTGGTCAAGTGTAACACAATCTAGCCTGAAAGAACTGGGGCAAGTGTGATACTGCAGGACCATTGCAAGTTTTCTTTAAAGACATATACAAACAAGTGTGGTAGTGCAGAGCCAGCCAGTGAAAGCTTTCCTCAAAGAAATGGAATGAATGTGGCACTGCAGGACCAGTGCAACTTTCCTTTAAAGACATGGAACAAGTTGGTACTGCTGGCCAGCCACTGCAACTTTCCTTCAGAGACGTAGAACAAGTATGGCACTGGGAAGCACCACTTAGCTTCTCCCTTTGATACAATGAACAAGCAGCATTTCAGATTTGGTACAAGTGTGAGGAAAATCACTGGTATGTATCGGTTTGAGCTTGACTCCGACTCACATGCATAGCAAGATTTTCACACCTAAAATAATTACTACTCTTGGCAGGAGTACACACTTCCCTCAAACCCATAGAACACATACCAGTCTAGTCAGAAACAATGGAAGCGGCTTTTGCATGAACAGAAGACAGACAGCATTTGCAGTAGTAATCCAGGCCTATGTTTAAAGACACACACACACACAATGTGCAGCTTTTGGCAGCTGTGTAGATGCCGAACACATGCAGCACAGGTTCAAGAGGGTCATTATATGTCCAAGCTAACAGATCCTCCCATAAAAAAACGGGTATGACACTGACATCACCATCTAAGCTTATTTCAGGCACAGGGTCACCAGAGAAAAGTATGGAGGTTGGTGAGCTACTGAAGAATGATGATGGATTCTAGGCTCTGGTTCAGCTCAAGGTGTATCTGATACCACAAGCCCAAAATGAGCTGTGCTTTCTTGTGGCTTCTTTCTGCTACTCACACTCTAACCTCAAGCACAAAGAATGAATACAAAGCATTAAACTTTGATGTCAAACAGGCACGAGAAAGAGCTACCAATATAGTGGCTGAATTATACAATGTCAAATCAGAAAACCAGCTTGGCCACTTGAACAAATGATGTGATCCTAGTCACTTATTTCATTTTATTGTGCTTCCTATTTTTTCATAATTGCATATGAGTACACTTGAAATACATGAGGATGTGTGCCGAATGAAAATCTGTCTTGTATGTGACTTAATGGACTAAAATGCTGCTTTGTGTAAAATAGGAATATGCCCCCATATAGGGTACACATGACAACTGACTTTCCTCTCAGTTCACTAATGGTATTGCAACAGAAAGAGGTGTGGGGGCATGAATGTTTTTAAGTTCATGTTTAAAAACTATCACTTTTGAAAAACACCTTTCAATGCAGTGAAATGATATGATGTAGTAAGCTGAAACACTTGCCCAAGAAAAATATATTTTTTTAACGTTGAAGACACTTTATCATATTTTTACATAGTGTTTGCTGCATGATTTCCGTGCCATTGTTTCCACGGTTCAGCTTCACCCTGGGGTCCAAGAATAAAGATCAGCTTTTAGAACCTAGGCAAACGCTTAACCCGGCTAACCCTGTTAATTTATGTCTCGTCCACCTTTACTACGGTACTGTGTATAACAGTTACTGCAGTTCTCCTTCTCTCAGTATCTCGCTCTAGAGAGCAACTTCTTGTTTTACGAGATTCTGGCCAGGATCCACTGGTCTCAGAAGGATAACCATTCCTATTTTTGTTTTTAATAAGGAAGAATTATGCATTTTATTTATATATCTATATTTGCATTTTTTTTTCACTTACACATATACAATTACCAGATCATTATAGTTCTCATTCATGGGATAACACATCACTTTCCATTATTTGCGCACTTATGACAACCTCAGGATTTACATATAGTTTTCCATACCCTAATTTTGTCGTCTGTAGTGTGTTACCTTCGCTATCCACTTTATCTCTTGTATTGTTTGATCACTCTTGTTTTATGTGCATTCCCGGCAGAGTCACCAGTATCCTCTAATAGTGTATGCTTATCGTTCATGTCATATAAGTGCTCCAAGTAGGGTGATAGAAAAAACAGAAACTGTCTGACCATGAGTCGTCTGTAGGGCCCAACTATCCTTCAGTATGTCGGGGTCGAGTTCCACTTATGGGAGGGGTCGGTCTAACACCAAGAGTAGGATTTCTGGATGCCACGGGTGGGGTAGGGGGCGCAACAGGAGCACGGGGCGAGCTTCGCCGCACAGCCATCCCTCTCATTGAACGCTGTTTGCCTAGAGCCGGAATTGCTCCCTCAGGTGCTTTCCATGCTCCCTGTTTCACCCACACTTTCACTTGACTGTGGTTCATTACGGGTATCCATGCTCTTGGAATCTCTGTCCATAACACCTCCAGCAGGCGATGACGCTTATTTCTGGCATCCTCCCGTTGTGGCGCCCTCTCCTCTGCCCTGGCCTGCATGTCCAAATTTTTTCCCATTCTGTTTCTGTAGGGCCTACTGTGAGTTCCATGCCATAGTTGTGTGCCTACGTGCTAAGACCAGGGGAGGGGCACAACAGGGGCGCAAACTTCACTGCATAGACATCTCTTTTTCATCACAGTCCATCTAGAGCCAGAATAGCTTCCTCAGGTGCTTTCCATGCTCCCTGTTTCATGCACACTCTTGCTCGACTGCGGTTCATTACGGGTATCCCATGCTCTTAGAATCTCTGTCCGTCACCCTGCCAGCATGCGATGATGCCCCCTTCTGGCATCCTCACGTTGTAGAGCCCTCTCCTCCGCCCTGGCCCACATGTCTACATTTTTTCCCATGCTGTCACTGTAGAGCCTACTGTGGACTTCCATGCCATGGTTGTCTGCCTGCATGCTGAGATCAGGGCCAGGTCTGCAAATCTGGAGCCCACCTTTTTAGTCTTGGGTCTGGGGAAGAGCCCCAATAGGCAATACTATGCCATGCAAGGGAATGTGTGGGCCAACACCCTGTTGATGGCATCCATCACTGATCCTCAGAATCCCTGTAACCCTGCACATACCCAGACCATATGGGCAACCCCCATATTTTGAGTTCTGCATCTGGGGCAGTAGTGAACTACCAATTAAACAAGGTGGCCGCTGAGCTAGGATAGAGGTGGAGACGCAGGGGAATAGGGTAATACAACGTGGTTGGAGGCAGTAGTGAACTACTCCTCTGTTCATTATGTGCAACCTGTGTGAGGGTCAGGTAGACCATGGGGATATAGTTAGATTGGATTTGCTTCGATTTGAAGTCTCTGGACACCAGTTCTGGACTCTGCAACACCTGTATCCATTCCCTGTCCTGTATCTCTCTCCCTAGTATTGCACCCCACGTTTCACGCGCTCATTCCAGAGGTTTCATAACCATCTCTATCTGGTCTCTATAGAGCCATTTCACAAGGTGCTGGCCGCTCCCAGAGTCACCAATGTCTCAAGGACAGCACGCGTCTTTGGTTCCTTTTGGTCTTTCCGCCATAGGTCCCTAAATGTGTGCACTATCTAGTGGTAGGTCAGGAACTGACAATGCAGTGGGTCACAGTGGGATAAGAAATCTTCCAGTGGGATGAAAACTCCCTGTAGAAAGCAGTCACTTACTGTAATGACCCATCCGCCTTCCATTCAGAGAACAGGGTTCCAGAGAATGGGACGAGTGGGACACCGTGCAGGAGCCCCACCAGTGACATATCGGGGGCATACATCGGAATTCCTGTCATTCGTCTGAGGCATCTCCTTAAGCACCCCACCCCCACCTGTAATAGCAGCACTGGTGCAAGGATGTCCAACTTTGAAACCAATGAGTTTGGCCACAAGCAAACCCTGGTACTCCACCCAACCTATTGGTCCCAACGTTTCCTGATTCCTTCCGTCTAGCCATTGTGCTAGCCACTGGAGTTGGGTGGTCAGGTAGTACAATTCAAAGTCTGGATCACTCCTCCACCCCCCATCCAAATACTACAATAAGTCATCAGGATAAAGGGATATAACATGTACATTCCCTCCAATCTGTGGGCCTCATTTATGAAAACTGACGCATCGCTGCGTGAAAACAGCGATGCGTCACTTTTCACTGCGCACTACTTGCGACATTCCTGATGCGTCATATTTAATGTATGATGCATCATGTCGAAGGAGTTACAGATACGTCAGTATTTCTGACGTATCTCTAAGCGCAGAAGTGACGCATTGCTGGAGTGTGTCACAAAAGTGACGCAACTCCAGCAATGCGTCCTTTCACATGGGGAAAGCCCCATGTGAAAGGGCTTGCGTCAGTCTTACGCCTGCTGTGAGGCAGGCGCAAGATTTTGACGCAACAACGTCCTAAAAGTGACGCAGTGAAATCTCATAGATTTCACTGCATCACTATTACGAGGCTTTTTGCGGGTGAACGCCCCCTCTGCATACATTATACCTGACGCAGGTATAATGTGGCGCAGGGGTTTAAAAAGTGACACATCTACCTAGATGCGTCACTTTTTAAATATGGCGCAACAAGGCGCATTTTTTACACCGCTGGTGCATCACAAAAAGTGACGCACCGGCGGCGCAAAACTGACGCAAGGCCTTCTAAAATAAGGCCCTGTATGCCTTGGCCATGACTTTGCTGTCTAAAGAGTTCTGCTAAGAGTTCAATTGCCAGTGCAACAATATAGGGGACAGCGTGCCTCCTTGTCCGGTCCCTCTGTGGTATATCATTGTGAAATCAACCCTCCTGTCCTGGCTCATACTGTGAAGCACAAGGACATCAGTTTCACCCATCTCTTCCATCCACCACCCAAGCCTATTCTCTCCATGGCTGCATATAAAAAGTCCCCCCTGATGGAGTCAATTGTCAAAGGACATATGGCATGTCTCAGGGTACCGTCCTCTATCTGGGTGGTGCATAGCATGAAAAAGCTGACTGAGGCTGCCAGATACAGACCTGGTTGGTATAAAACTATTCTGATCTTCATGTACCAGGTGTGGCATATATGGCAAAAGCCTCATGTCAGGACCATAAAGTCCATGTTTAACATTGAGAGAGGGGGTTTTATATCACTATGGGCCACATGTATCAAGGCCAAATGGGTTTGCAGACGCCGAAATTCGCAGAAAATGGTATGTATGAAAGAATTTGGGTGCAAAATAAGGAATCGCAAAATTTGCGATCCTTATTTTGCAATTGCATTGAAGGAATTGCAAATTTTGTGACTCCTTAAATGCAATGTATTAAGCAAAAAAAAATTCCAAAATGCCCTTAAGGAATCGCAAATTACCACCAACTTCTAGTTGGTGGTAAGTTGCGATTTCCTTGGAAAATGCACATTTCAGCATTTTTCAAAGTGCCATGTGACGCACATACATGCCCTTAGGGCATGTATGTGCACCACATGTGCACCCATACTTATTTCAGGGGTGCAACAGGGTGTCCTTTGGACACCCCTGCACCCTTGAAATTATTCTCAATTTGCGATTAGCCAGGAGGCCCATAGAATGAATGGGAAGTTTTCCTTAATTGCAAATTCGCAATTTGCAAATTCGCAATTAAGGAATATCAAGAAAACGCTAAAAAATTGCGATTTTCTTGATACATACCAATTAGCGATTCGGAAATAGCGATTTCTTAAAAATCGCTATTACAGAATCGCTAATTGGTATCTTGATACATATGGCCCTAAATGATTTCCGAGTGTTTTTTAGTTGCTTATGTGCCATTCTGTCTGAGGACAATATGGCTCCTAGCTCAAGTGAGTTGGCATCCAGTGCAGTTATTTCCCCAGCAGTTCTTTTTTCACTCCTACCATCTGCACCATAAAATGTCCCCTTATCATCAATTTAAATGCTTCCCATTCTATCATCGGGGATCCAGCCATGCGCTAATTGAACTGAAGTATTCATATGTAACCTTTTGCAGTGTATTCCTGAAGCACGCATCCTCAAGTAAGGCGGGAATAAGTCGCCATGGGAGGGTCACCATGGGTTCCTTCAGAGGTCAAAGCAAATTACAAGGGATTATGGTCCGATACAGTACGCCCTAGGTATTCAGTGTCCAATACATGAGAGCTCAAGTGTGAAAAGCAAACAAACATGTCTTGTCTAGTATGTAGACTGTAGAGGTGGGAGTAATAAGGGTAATCTCTCAGTGAGCCATGTTGAAGTCTCCAAACATCTATGAATTCCCATTGGCCTAGCCACTCTCTGAAACCCTTTGTCGTTTTGGATGCCTACGTGCCTTCAATCAGAGGTGTTGATCTGTCTAGTTAAATATCAGCTGCACAATTAAAGTCTCCTCCTAGAAGGTGGTCATCTGTGCCCAAAGTGGATAGGCACACAATAATACTCTGAGAACCATGAGTTGGTCTTGGTTCACGGCATATAAATTAACTAACATGATCTCCTTGCCCAATAATCTGCCTTTTCCCAACACATATTGCCCTTCTGGGTCTATAATTAAGTGCTCTACCTTGAAGAGTTTGCCTGCTCCAATCCATAATAATGCACCCCTCGGAAATGCGGAGTAAGATGTGGCATAGAGTTGACCCTGCCATCTTCTCCTCAGCCGGGCACCCTCTTCTGCTTTGAGGTGGGTCTCTTGTAGCATTACTATTTGTGCTCCTCTACGTGTGATGTAGCTATGTATTTTATACTCTCCAAACTATTAACTCCCCAGCCCCAGGGCTGCTTCGCAACACCGGGCTGCCCAAACTTATAAAAGAGAGACATGTAGAAAAGACAGTCAGGGTAAGCGATCGGACAGTGCCCCTGCTTTCCCCACTCCAGCCCAGATTTCAGCTGCCTCATCAGTTGGGTAGCAACACTGTACTCTGGATCAAACACCAAGTAGTAACCACCACTGTACAAGGAGTACAATGTCCATATCCAAGACCTGTGCCCCCCCAACCGGAGGTGCAGCACCACCCCCAGGGGAAGCCATTTTTATGTAGTTCTCATCTTACCTCTTGGCGGACCCCGGTCCCCAGCCCAGGAGCTATATGAGTTCATCTACTGATTTCGGGGTCACAACTAGCAGTGCTCCCTTGCTCAGTGTTGAGTCTTCAGAGTCTGTGTGCCACGTTTTCTGGGCTGAAGGCCAGTCTGTTCCCTCCTCTGCTGCCTGGCGTGATATGATCTCTGTCTCCGCCTGTAGCGCTGTCATCCTCTCCTGCTCTGTCTGCGCTTAACTGGGGCTAGCCAGACATCAACCCTTGGTTGGCCTCTGAGGAGCCACCAAGTAGCACTGTGAGGGGAGTAGCTAATGGTATGTCTCGTTTTCAGCATATTGGTGACACAAGGTCCCTACTCTAGGGGCAGTAGCCTTTGCATGATGACATACATTTAGGGGCCACCACTGTTGTGACTTAAACTGCTGGCCTGATAACTGCTCACAGGAAACTGTGCCTGTATGTCCATATTTTAACTCTCCAAAATTCTTCCATTCACCAGGACACTATACTTTTAGTGTCTACACCTGCCGGTACATGTTGCTGGCATTATTGACCCAAATAGGTTAAGTTCCACGGTTGTGCCGGGCGCACAATTTATTGTTAATACTGCTGCTTGTTTTAATGTATCTATGTGACATCTGACGCATGCCATCAGTCACTTGAGTGTGAAGCATGGTTGTGTTGCACCCTGGATATAAATGGTGCACAAACATCATTGTATGAATTACAGTTGCATTATGAAAAACTAACTTGTATGAGTCCTTCTTGTTGCAGGCTATGTTGTAGATCTACAGGTACCACTTTTTAGGGTGCTGTATGGGTGGTCATGACTTCTCTTCACGTAGTTTGGACCACCACCAGAAAGTGTAAGTAGATCTCACTTTCGTCCTGAGGAATTGCCGTCAAATTGATAAAAGTCAAGGAACATGTTGACCTAAATCACAAGCATATAATCCCACAACCTTAGAGCGGGCGTACGCGCCTTTTTATTTTTAACCAGGGTAGTGGCCATATTTCATTAAAATTGTCTTGAGTGGACCACTATCTCCTGTTTTAATCCCAAACCCCTTCACATCACCACACCTACACTAACGAAGGGCCCTCACATGCACTACACCCTACGGCAAAAAGGAATAAAGATCTCTGCCAAGGAGGCCCCATCGCGACTGCCGATCGGGAATTGCAGGGCCGACCCGATAAGGAGCAGACCGGATGATAAAGCAAGACACCTAGCTGGCTGGGTGTCTGATTGTCTTTTTCCGAAAGGAGGAAATCATTCTCCTGCCCTCTGAGTGTACACCATTGTGTGTACTCTCAAACATATACAATTACCTGCGACTCACAATAGGAACTGCATACCACCTTGGTTTATACTTAAGTCACGGGCCTGTATGCTGGACCTAGATAGAAAGGCCCTAGGTTCCCCCTCTTTGGAAATATGGTGTGGGCTTTCTCAGCACATTTTTCCTTGTGGATCTCCTAAACCTCTACTGGTATGGTCTGTTCGTTGACTCTGCACTACCCTGATGTCGGGGGTCTACCCACCTATATTCCTCCTGCCATGAACACGCATCTTACTGGGTGTCTCAAAAGTGTGTCTTACTCTCCAGAATTATTCAAAACCTGGCCAGCAACATTAGAGAATACTGGATGCCTTCACTACTCAGTGCTTTCTTCTCCTCCAATAATGAAGCACTCTGAGCCTGCACTTTTGCGGTAAAGTTCGGGAATATCGATCCTCTGTTGTTCTTGATCACATATGGGCCATTGGTCTGGGCATTTTGGAGTTTAATGTCCCTATTACTGTAGTGTAAGAGTTTCACCACAACAGGGCAAGGGGGTCGCCTGGTGCTTGGGGCCTCACCAGCACTTTGTGGGCTCTCTCCAAGGCAAAACAACTGTGTAAGTAGTGCTGGTGCTACTGATTGTCTGAACCAGTCTTCGAGGTAGAACACCATTTCCACACCATTTGTTCCTTCAGGGATCCACACCACTTGGATATTTTTGTGGCTGTGCTGGCCTTCCATGTCTTCAGCTCTCTGTTCTAGCATCAACACCCTGGCAGTCAATCCTTCAATTTCACAGTATGTGGTCGCTTGTTGTAGATACAGTTCTTCCACCGCAAGCTCAACTTCTTTCACCTTGTCCATCAATTTGTGGTGTGCTGCCTGAAGAAGATCCAGCCCAACAGACACTGCCCATATATCTTGTTGAAGGGTTGTTTTAGTATACGCTATTGACACAAGCATTTTGTCTAGATGGGTATGTATGGACAAGTCTGCATCATCCTGTTCTCCTGTCTCAGGTCCTGCAGCATTCAGAGAGTGTTCTCCCACCTATGTTTATATGTTCACCTTCCGTCACAGTTTGCCCATGTTTGCCAAGAATTATATATTTGTGACCCAGTGTAGTTGGTTTAAAGTTTTCTGTGAATTCTTTTAGCATAAAATAGAGAAAACAATGCACAACTCATTCATGTTCCCAGTTCCAGAAGTATGTCTAAATTAAGTCTATGGGCCCAATGTATTTCTTGGAAGCAAGGATACTCTGACTCAATAGTGATGGAGTGTACTTACTGCCAAGAATGCAATTCTCCTGCAGCCTTTACATACTGGCAGATCTTAGGGTTAATTACAGCGGCAACTACTCCTGTCTCTGCTGTGATTAATCTCCTAGACAGCCCTTGGGGGTCAGAGCATTGGAGAAATGGCTATATGCCTGCCAGCCCGGTTTAGATAGGCAGACGTAATCATATTTTACTTCTCCTTACCCCCATGTAAAACCTTGCAGTAAGGAACAGTAAAACAATTATAAAGTCCCCTCACCATGGTATGAGCCTCCAGTGGCAAGGGGAGCATTACGTTTTTCTTTTCAAAGAGAAAATCCAGTTTCAGGATTTTCTTTTTGTAAAGAACAAAAGAATACTTTTTGCTACAGGGCTGGGTCCTGATGCAACCCTGTAGCAAACAGTAAAATGCATTGACAGGAAGTGCTGTGATGGTGGTTCCTATCCATGCTTTTATAAATGATTACTAGCTAGTGTAGTGTCTTGGGCATTCCAGTGTCCGCATAGGATTTCATTTTGCTCTTGCCAGCTCGATCAGTCAACACTAGTTCTTGATGGACACGTGCCGGAGACACTGACCGCAAAGCTCCTTCCCATGTCAGAATCTGTGTTCTAATGGGTCGCCACAGCATGAGAGTGGCAGGGCACTTTCTAGTAGTAGCATGCGGTGTTGTTCTATACGCTCTCAGGACCTCATTGAGAGCCACTTGTAAGTCTCTTTTTTCCAAAGTAGCTTGTTGAAATGTCTTCTTTAAGGTTGACATGAACCGTTCAATGGTGCCATTAGCTTGTGGCCACAGAGGCTTGACCCTGCGATGTCGGAAATTGAGGTGTTTCGCAAATTCACTAAACTCATGTCCATTAAACGGGGGACCATTGTCTGTTTTGAGTTCCTTGGGGACACCCCAGGCGGCGAACACTTCATCTAGCAAAGCAATCGTGCTGAAGGTGTTGGTGGAAGACACAAACTGTGCTATTGGAAACCTCGAGTATTCGTCCATAATAGCTAACACATATTTGCCTGACTGGAGTGGTCCATAAAAGTCCATGGCAAGTTCTTGCCATACCCCACTGGGTAGCTTGGTCATTTGAAGAGGAGTCGGGGAATCCCCGTGCTTAACCAGTTGACACTGGGGACAGTCCTTTAGGGTGAGCTCCACCATTTGATCAAGTAGTGGGAACCATACTCACTCCCGGAGAGCTCTTTTTGTCGCAACAACTCCACGATGACCCTCGTGAGCTAGGTTAATCACACCTTGACATAACTGCCTTGGGATGACAATCCCATGATGGTGGCAGATAACTCTTCACTGACATGCCTGAAAGCTTGCATTTCCTGGCGGACTTGAGGATCATTCTTTTCTTCCTCACTGTCATGTCTCCAACGATGGGTGCGCAGTCGGCGCACCACTTTCTGAAGTATGCTCTCTTGCGCCGTGGCTTCCTGTATCGCTTCCAAAGGAACTGCCGGTGGCCAGGCTAAGCCCTCTACAAAATGTATGTATTCATTGGCATATTGAAGGAGGTGAGGCCTGGGATGCTTGAGGGTGTTGGGACATATAGTCCGCAGGATTCTCTGCCTTTCCCGGTTTGTGTATTATTGTGTAGGTGTATTCCTGCAGGTGCAAACCCCACAGACGAGCGCCTGGTGGTCCGTAACAATGGTGAAATGTTTGCCATAGATGAACACATGAAAATGCTCGCAGGCCCATACGACCGCGAGACTCTGTTTCTCTGGTTGGGAATAGGCCTTCTCTGTGTCTGATAGGCTGCGGCTGGCATAAGTCACAATGTGTTGTTGATCAGACCCACTGGGCTGGCATCCACCTTTATCTCCTTCTTCCTCTTGGGGTTAAAGTATGCTAGATTGTCAGCCGATTCCACCGCCTGTTTAATTTCTTGAAATGCCCACTCGCACTGGGAGCTCCAGACAAACGGTTGTCCTTGCTTGGTGAGGGCTCGTAGTGGGTGACTGATGGTGGCGTAGTCCTTTATGTATTTGGCGCAATAGCTCGCCATGCCCAAAAATGATCTGATGTCACTCACATCTTGGGGGCTCTTGGTGGCATTGAGCGCTGTCACTTTCTCAGGGTCAGGCTTCATCCCAGCGCCTGAGAACACATGTCCGAAGAACTTAAGAGTGGATTGATGGAACTCACACTTGTCCTTATTGAGAGTAAGATTAGCTTACAGGAGAGCATGGCATACTCGATCCAACGCTTTGTCATGTTCTTGTGTGTTCGAGCCATACACCAGAATATCATCAGTATAGTTCAGTGAATTTGGTATGTGTCTGATGGTCTGATGGATGACTTCCTGGAGGATTCCCGCCGCAGAGGAGATGACAAAACTCAGCCGTTTGTATCAAAACAAACCCAGATGAGTGGCAAATGTCGTTATGTACCTTGATTTCTCATGTAATTCCAGCTGATGGTATCCCTTGTTCAGATCGAGTTTGGAAAATACCCTTGCTCCATTCAATGCTGATATCATGTCACTCAGGTGAGGCACTGGGTGACGTTCCCTTTCTATGGCCGTATTGGGAAGCCTCATGTCCACACACAAATGCACCTTTTCGGGAGTGCCTTTCTTTGGGATGATGACAACTCGTGACACCCATGGTGTGGGACCGTCCGTTTTTTCAATAATGTCGGCTTGTAACAGTTCCTGGATTTCGTCTTCTACCGCTTGCTGAAGATGAAAAGGCACTCGCCTGGGGTGTTGGGCCACAGGGCGCACTTGATCATTGATGTGCAGGCGAATCAGACATTTGTTCATTTTTCCAAGCCCAGTGAATAATTTGGGGAACTTACTGACAATGTCCGGATCATTACTGACTCGGTATAGGCAGACTGAGGAGACAATCAGCCTCCGGGCCCTCAATGACATAAATATATGCCGACACAGAGGTAGATTCATGTTTGAGTGTAGTTGCAAATTTGCCCAGGCATGGAAGTGGTTTTCTCGCCATCCAGGTGAACACCCTGACATGTGCTGGACTCAGGGGGGGTGGTGGCTTCATCTTGTTGTATTCGGTCACGGGCATGTAATTTAGTGACGCTCCGCTGTCTAGGACAAACTTAGTCGCATGTGTACCCACTCTGATGTCTAATGGGGGATATTTCTTTAGCTGGTCCGGGTCTGATACCATGCAGATATATCCATCCGTGTATTCTGACTCCCGAGAAGTCGATCTCGATTCTCTTGACGAGGACCATCTCGGCGCCCTTCTTGTCCATTGGGATTTGCGAGACTCCCTGTTGGAATGTGAAGAACCAGAGGATGACATCGCTCTATCCTGTACGGCTTTTGCATGATGTCGCTTGGTATCTGGGCGAAACGACTTTGTTGTTTCACTCCTTCTTTCTTTGCTATATATTCCGCACATCACTCAAAGTGATTTTTCCGTCCACACTTTCGGCATTGTTGACCCATCGCTGGACACACATAGGTATGTGGGAAGTTATACCCACATCGATAGCATTTTCTTGAGCGCTCTGGTTTTCTTGCATGGTCTGATTTCTTGTCTCTCCGACCAGACTCATAGCGTTGGCGACCTTTGTATTGATGAGGGGACGCCGGTGGGGACCTTCTCTGTCGCTCGTTTGATCTTCTGCAAATGCTGTTGGTTTGCATCCAATATGCTTGCTCTCTTCTCTCACTACGCCCCGTCTCCATACTTTTGGCATGTTCCTCCGCTTGATCATGCACCCTGGTCATTACCTCTATCTCGTCGAGATTATGGCTTTTCCTTAGCAGCCGCCTTCGGAGTCGGATGGCATCCTCCATCAAGAACGCGTCAAAGTTGCATTACTGAGAGAGTCGGCGTAGCCTAGATATGAACGTGCTCATCATTTCTTCCTTGTCTTGACGAGCTTGATGGAACACATATCTCTCGTAATCCACATTTCTTTCGTGTACGAACTTTTTGTTTAACGCATCTCACACTTTGTCATATGTTCCTTTATCATCTGTCGGCAGCTCTTTGATCAATTTGCAGACTTCTTTGCCAACCAGATTGCGTTGTGCAATTAGCTTGTCTCTGTTTCCCGTGACTTTTGATCCTTCAAGATAGTCCTCAAAATCCTCTAGCCACTCCTGCCATCTGGGACCCATGCTTCTGCCAGCCACCAGGGTCAGTGATTCCGGGGGGCGCAGATGTGAAACTCCAGTTGCAACCGGGGCGGCCGCTGCTGCCCCACCACCATTTCGATGCGGCGAATTTGACTTTTTTGGACTGGTGTATCAATGTCACTTTTCACTTGCTAGTGCTTGTTGCTCTTTGCCAATGTTTGTTTATTACGTGCCAATGTTTGTTTGCTTGCTTCTTGCCTCTGCCAGTGCTTGATTGGCATTTACCAGTGCTTGTTTGCTTGTTGTTTGCTTTTGCCAGTGCTTGCATGTACCAGTGCATGTTTGCTTACTTGTTGCCTTTGCCAGTGCTTGCTTGCATTTACTAATGCTTGTTTGTTTATTTCCTGTTTTAACCAATGCTTGTTTTGCATTTAACAATGTTTATATTGCATTTGCTAGTGCTCATTTGCTTAGGCCTTGTACTGCCTGACCTCAAAATGGCCGCTTCCACAGTGCACAGAGGGATTGTCCTGTTGGCTGCCTGGTTCCAAAATGGCCGCCGCTAGGGAAATCTCGGCTTCCGCGAGATTTCAACTTCATTCATTCCCCTCACGCCGATTCAATCACTGGGACTCACCGGATCGCCGGCCTTGCAGGCAGCACCATGGTGACGGCGCTCCACACACCTTCACTTGCTGGACCCTCCAGATAGGTTCGGGGTGGGCTCCCATCTCTACCGCTTCACTCGCTGGCCACTTCCGACGCCGTGCCGAATTGCACGCATCTGGGATAAGCTCCAACTTTTGGCGTGAAGCAGCGCTCGGGTGCAATTCTTTCCAGCGCTCGATCGCGCTCGTCAGGCAGGGCTCCACGCGATCAGCGAATCGCAGAGCTGGCACAATTGTCGCTGGCCTGTGTCTTTAGGCCGCGATCTCGTTGGGGGCACATATGTTGCGACGGCGACCACGTTTTCGTGCTGCTCAGGGACAGGACGCTTTCCTTGTTCACGTAGGGATGGCAGGTCACTTCATCCCACCCTCGTCGCCAGCTGGGCATAAAGAATGACAGGCACTACTTTATATTTTAAGGAGCTTTATTGTTGCACTTCTGACTCGTCCCTGTCTCTACTCTAACTGCCCCTTTCCTGCTCGTGCTCCTCCTCTTCCTCCAACCCCGTAACTCCGCCCATCCCAACTACTAGACTGCTCACATTATCACAGCTAGGCAGTCATTTATAAATGTGGGAGGTGTAGTAGTCTCAGCCTGGTATAAGTAAAGCCCTCAGCCAATCTAAGAGAGAATATTCCATTGCCAGGAGATTGGTTGGGCCCTATGTTCTTTAATTAACAGCCATTTTCTGCCCTCTATTTGTCGGGCCAAATTCAGTAATTATTGGGACTGTCTTGTCTTTATAAGCCACCCAGTACCATTCCCTGACTTATTTGACCTCTGCTGGTATCAAGCATCCAGGGCCAAATTGCGCACTCTGCATTTACAAAGGTGAGCAGGTGCACTGCTCGACCATTCATTGAGCACGCAATGAGGCCTTCACAGTGCTCCTGCAGGTGCTTCAGTAGATTCTGCTGATCAAAGTTTTACTCATGCAGCTGAGGAAATCGGACAGAGCTAACAGCAAGCTCATAGTGCTGTAATAGCTCATGTGGGCCTAGTAGGCAGTAGTGCTGCAACAAAGTTCAGACTGGTGGTACTGCCTTCAATATTACATTACTGAACTCATGGAGATTTTGAAAAATCCAAGCATCATACACAGAACAAGTGTTGTAAACGAGAAACACCCATCCAGCAGGAGTGTGGTAAGGGTGTAGTTTGTAGGTGGTGTTGCATTATGGAGTGCACTGTAATAAAGATATTGCTAAGGCATGGTGTGGTAGCCACTGACATATACTGACAGCAAATTTCCCATTGATATGTCAACTTAATTTGTACAGACTTACAATTTTACTGATTAAATCACTCAAACGATAATGTATTACAATTGGATTTCAACAAATATTTGTGATTTGTGGATTACCAAGTAAAGTTTCTAGATTTGTTCTGATCTAATTAAAGTCTTTGTTTCCATCACACTTTACAATTAGAAAAAAACACTTACATTGTGCTTTGCTACCTATTTAATTATTTTGAAATATTTGTACAACAAGGTGATCATAGTTCACTTTTCATAGTCCTCACAGTTTGCAGCAAGTGAAAGAAAAGTGAACACGTGCCTCCATGTTAAAAGAATAAGTTTCAATTTGGTCGAGGAACTGGAAGAATGTCTTTGAATGCATGGAAAATGTGTCAAGATAAAACCAAAATTTGAAGTCATCCGTGGCCTCTAAGGGTTCAAGAGTTTGTTGTTGGCCCCTTCCCACCTCTCGACCGATGCATTGCACCAGTTTCACCATGGTAGCTACGCCCCAGACTTACCCCTGTGCCCAGTTTGAGGTGTCAAACACTGCCTCTACTGTACAGTCACATACAAAGTCCGACAAGCTATTGGGAGACAAAATAAACAATTATTTGGGTGCATTATCATCAAACACGCTGGACCTTAGAGGGTCATGTAATTGTAAGCCCTTCAAAATACATATAACTGGAGGTCACTTCAGTATCCCAATTCATATTTTAATTAATTCATACAAATCCGCATCGAACTTGTGTTATGTGACCTAAATTCACTTTAGCAGTCTTAAATCAGTGCTTACTCTCACTGTGTTATGATGTCAAATAGACATTCCTAATAAATATTTAGGTTCCAGATATAACTATGGAACGGACAAAACCTTTATCTCGCAAGGAAGTTTTTTCCGTTTGCATAACTTAATAGCGCCGTCGCCTGATTGGTCCATTGGTGTCGCGTGTTACAAAAATCTATACATGGTTAATTACATTGTTTGTTGCTGTTCAATGTAGCTAATTGCGACATGATGTTTAAGTTTAAGAACAGATATCTGAGAGATGTAGGTTTTCAGGACCTGCTGCCCATACGATCGAAGCACATCCCCCAAAATAATGACGAACAGGCTTTTTACCAGCAATCAGCTTCTAATCTAAAGTAAAAGCTTCTGAAAACAGACTCCAAAAATTAGCTAACACCTTCTTGCATTATCTAGTCGTGTGATGTCCTCTACAAATCACGTTAGGAGACGGGCCTTGCGTTACCTCAGAAGGATAGGGAAGTCCTGCGTGTTCGTAAACATTTCAGTTTACTGGATGTTACACGCAGAAAGAGCGCAGCCGTCTCGTGATTAATGCGTCTCTTTCCTCCTCTGAATTCCTACGTGATGCAGTAAGAGATTCTTTCCAGACCCTTTATGACCGCTCATATGTCTACCACCGAAGCAGCAGTGCTTAAAGACACCGACTCTATACATAGGGCTACTTAGGTTCAAGATTATTCTCAGGGGCGTGGCTTGGCCAGTAAAATTGGTAGGGTGGGGGGTTGATGGGGGAGGTGAGCTTCAGATTTTTCAATAATAACGCTGTCATGAAAAGTTTAAGGGGCAGATTTATGTTGGGAATGCGCCACGTTTGCGTCACGCAACTGCGGCGTAAACGTGGCGCATCCCTATGACCCATTTACAACGTGATGCATCTAGGCAGATGCGTCACGTTGTAAAGCCCTGTGCCACTTGTGGGCGTTCCGGGGCAGGGTGGGCGTTCCGAGGCAGTTGCGCCTCGCAAAAGTGGCTGAGTGAAATCTATAAGATTTCACTCAGTCACTTTCAGGCCAATGCTGCGTCAAAACCCTGCGCCTGCTTGAAGCAGGTGTAGGCCTTGACGCAGCATTGTAAAGATGGGGCACTTGTGACGCAACTCCAGCAATGCGCCACTTTTACGGCACAGATGCGTCACGCATCTGTGCCGTTTTTGCCCCATGGGTGGCGGAGCAGCGGCGCAAAATATCCCTGGGAATGCGCCAGTTATCATAAATCTGCCCCAAAATATTTACGGGCAGATTTATGAGTTCTGGCGCATCTCTGCAAATCAGCAGGGATGCGCCAGAACTGATGCGTCACGCAATTCCCTCCTTGCGGCACCATGGTGCAAGGAAGGGCAGATGCGTGACGCATCTTGTAGTGTACGGGCGGCGCATTGCTGGAGTAGCGTCGCAAGTGTGACGCAGCTCCTGCAATGTACAGAGGCCACCCATACCTAACGTGGTGCGTCACTCCTTACGCCTGCTTCAAGCAGGCGTAAGGATTTGACGCAGCAGCGTGTTAAAATTGACTCAGTGAAATCTTGTAGATTTCACTGCGTCAGTTTTACGGGGCTTTCCTACGAGGGAACGCCCACCCTGCGACAGAACGCCCACACGAAACCTGATGCAGGTTCCATGTGGCGCAGGGCTATACAACGTGACGCATCTGCCTAGATGCGTCACGTTGTAAATAGGTCGCAGAGATGCGCCACGTTTCCGCGCCGTTGCGTCACGCAACGGCGGCCCAAACGTGGCGCAAGTCCGACATAAATCTGGCCCATTATATATAAGCGGGCGCATGAGATGGGCTTAAGAGGCAGTGGGACGAGGTCAGAGAAAACACAATATTTTATTGAATAACCAATATTTTTGAATACCTTCAAAACAGTGCGAGGGAGAAAGTGTGTGTGTTTGGTGCACGTAAACATTCGTAGTGAAATTCGACAAACACCACATCATGCACGAGGGATAGCACCAGTACCCAACTATTTATGAGAAAATATATTTTGGGAGGGAGTTGTAACACCTCACACACACATACACTGAAGCTACGCACCTGAATATCCTACCCCGAGCCAGAACTAGGCCAAGAAATGTTTATTCACTTGGAGGCTACATCACTTGTGTCTGAGAGGAAGACATCAGGATCAGCTGCTGTCACTGTTCTTCACAGCACTAAGAGGTTTTGTGATTACATCGTGGTCCTGAAATTACCTTTCATGGGACGGATATTATTGACATTTGAGTAGGATGTGAACGATTTAATATTCGTCAGCTCTGCTTTCCTTTTATATCAGTGTTTTATATTTAAAAATTCTAACCAACAATAATTTAATGTGTACATGTAATTAAAAACAATATGTCCATTAAGTACCAGGACTTTTCCCTGATCCTCGCTGTTACAGGGATGTCCACGCACTATTACAGGTGAGAGTTATGCTGTTCACTACTACACAGACAGTGGGTACTCAGCTTTTCATGGATAGATGGCCTCCAATCTACCTTAATTATCCAAGTAGTTGTGGAAGAGCAGTCAAAGATTAGCTTAACCGATTAACTACTGGGCTTTCCCCCCGACCCCTGTGCACGGCCTTTTTTTTTTTAGCTATTTGGGGTAGTTTGTTCTCAGGGCTGCATACTTTTTGTCCACATGAGGTATCCAAGCTAAATTTGCAACCTTTTTTCTAGAATCCTGGAGATTCTAAAGGTATGCAGGGTTTGTGGATTTCCTAGAGGGGACTGAGAAAATACACAAAATACACAATATTCAGATTTAGTGTGAAAAGTAGCAAAAAAGTGTTCCAGATAAAAGTGCCTGTTTTTATTTTCAATAAATCATAAAACTTTATGTTGGTCATTATGACCATAAAAGTGTAAGTGCATAGGACGAAAGATAAAAGCATATCAAAATTCGTTAACTGTAAATCATCAAGTTCCAAATGGATTAATTTTCCTAGACATTGGTGTAACCAATTAAAATGACTTTCAAAGTAGTTAAAGCTGTGACAGCAAGAGCCTATGCCACAATGGAGCTGCGCAGCATGGCCCGTCATGCAGTCACAGTGAAAAAATGGCTCTATAGTCAATGCTAAAAGACATATAATTGGGAGCGCGGCCGAGCTGTGCAGCGGAATGGCCGCATTCTAAAGCGGCTTCGCCAGCCGAGACTCTATTATCCGGCAATTGTCCGTATTTAACTCAGCAGACATCTGTCCAACGAGACGCTACATCTGGCAAGAAAACCCGGTGAGCTCTGAAGCGGTCTGCGCTGCGGGACGGCACAGTACATTGACGGTGGTAGTGCCGTTTGCTGAATGCCTGCTTCTGGCTCTGCAAAGCTGAGCCGGGGTCTGGAGTGAGCGAGGTGCCCGACCAGCGGACCGCGGTTACAGCGACATCGTTCCCCACGCAAAATGGATGGTGACGGCCTGGACTTGACTTGCTGAAAATCGGCGGATTGGAGGAGGTGGGTGCCGACTCTGATTCGTGCTGTGGGCAGGGTGAGGAGGCTGTGCAGCGGTGGTGAAGGGACTCTGCCACGGCAGATACCAGACGCGACTGCCGCGCCTTGCGAGTGGGTGCTTGTGGAGCTGGCGGATCGGGAAAAGCTGTCCGGGACTGCGGCGGTGAGTGCTGTGCCCCGTGAGGTCTGCCGCGTGCTGTGAGTGGGGCACGGTGCTGCCACCCGGAGCCCGAGACTGTAAGAGGACAGCAGCTATAATCGGAGCCGTAACCATTTTGTGGATGCTGGTGAGGTGGCGGTCAAGGGGAAGTCTGCCTGTTAGCCTGGATATTAAAAGCAACCAACAGGCTGTAGGGTGAACGGTGCCATTGAATTACCACACTAGCTGGTCTATATTGACCCTGCAGTATGTTTGTGGTCTACCTCAGGCTGTCATAGTAACCACTGTATCAGAGAGGAGGAGTGATTCAGCCTCAGGGTGAGGAGGGGCACCACATACTTTCTAACTGTACAGACCTGAGGGAATTGCACTGCATGGAGGGGCCTATTAACATTATAAAAGTTGTCTGTGCAGCCCAGCTAATTGGCACTTTAATCTGAGTGCAGCATGCGTCCCTGTATCTCTCAGCGGGGAATTCATAGGGCTGTGCTCCCTGACAGATTGCTGGGACTCGTTGTTCTGCCCACCTATATAGCGGTCCCCATTGGAGCCAGGGAAATAAAATATTGTTTAGAACTGGGAAGGGGGACACGGAAACATCTGCGTCAGCTGCAGGCTCGGGTTCTAATAAACTGCTCTGGAAGTGCTGTGAGTGCGCAGTCTGTAAGCTGCAGGTTCCTAAGTTAATGGGCGGTGGACATTGGAGGCGCCGGTGAGGAGAAAGTACTTGATACCTACAGTAATATTGGCCGCATAGTGTGTTGGCTGGCGTTTACCTCCCTACTTGAGTAAAGGCAGTCAATAGAGATGGGAAACCTGAAACACGCCAACCCAAGATAAACTTTGATAAAAAGTCTAGTAAAAATGGAGATAGTGAAGCCAGCCAACAGGAGCAGCAAGGAGACAGAGCCATGGATCAACCTCGCGCCAATGAAATTGGGGCTATGTTTAAAGATCTAAAGTCTAGTGAGGTTCTGTAAATTACGAATTTGTTCGTGCTCTGCCTCCATTTTGAGATCGCCGCCATTTTGTGTTGCCCTCACTCAGGCAGCTCGGTGAACGCGATGTTTTTGTCATTTCTGCTTTGCGTGTCAGGTGGCTTCCTCGCCTATGTTTACTAACGAGTGTCAGGGTCTGGCTGAGTACACTAATTCCTGTCTGAGCTGATTAATCCCCGTCCGGACTACATGTCATTTCACACCATTGTTTCTTTTAAGTTATCTTATCTGCTGTCCTTCGCTACACGTCTCATGCATTCTCCTGTTTCTCGACTGTCCTTCTACAACACGCAGCTGTGTTTTCTCTGCTTGTAAATCGAATTGTGCGGATTCACTTGTGATTTACTTAAGGGGTCGAATGACAAACAGAACCGGGAACTTGAGTTGCTTTGGTCTTAAAACATTGTCTATAACATTTGCCTATGGCTCATGCTTGTGTATGATTCCATTTTTGCATTGTGTTGTATTGTATATAAACCTGTACACCACAGAGTTAAGTGGCAGTCTCTTTGAACCTCGTTGTACTGACGACTTCTAAGACCACTGTACTAGCTGCAGCTAATAAATATCATCTTCTACGCCAGACGAAGAGTCCGTGTCTCTGTTTTGACAAGGCAGGTGAATCCCGGGGATTTAGGCGTACCCTGCAGCACCGGGCCTTAAGGCTGCGGTTCTCCAACTGGCACCCAACGTGGGGCGACTTCAGCGGTAGCGGTTGAGCCCGAGGGTCGTGAGGAGCCCCGCAAGAAAACTCCGGAGGAAGCGCACCACGTGATCGACCCCTGTATGTCGGAAGTGGACCGAAGGTCTTTGACGGCGTGGCTACTCCTCTCCGACGGCTGCTGACGACTGCTGCCCTGACTGTCGCCCTGCCTTGGACCCTTCTGAAGTTTGGTAGAGCGAGGCGATAGATGGGCCTTCGCTGGCGCAGAACGATTCTTAGTTAAGTGTTTGGTGGGTCGCTCCCACAGACCTTTGTTTTGTTTTGTTTTTAGTCTCTGTTCAGATATTGCAATATCTGAAGCCAAGGGGTAAGTACGAGTGTACTGTCTCACTGATCTATACCCCTTGTTGTTT
This sequence comes from Lissotriton vulgaris, assembly GCF_964263255.1. Taxonomy (NCBI): domain Eukaryota; kingdom Metazoa; phylum Chordata; class Amphibia; order Caudata; family Salamandridae; genus Lissotriton; species Lissotriton vulgaris. Next base: position 1,502,494,293 of record NC_141691.1, read on the forward strand.
GTGATCAGTCTACAGAAGTGACAATGCCTCGGCTGAGTAAGTTCAAAAGATTTTGTTGTTTGGGTTGTACGAGGGATTCCCAGTTGGAGGAATCATGTCCGATCCCTCCGGTTGGAACTCCCACTTATGAGCTCTATTCGAAACATGGTATTGGTCCCATTACCTTTAACGAGACATGGGTCCGATATACGAAAAATAGTGGAGTTTTAAGATGGCCTCAGAATGGTAGCTTTGACCCAGCTATACTAGATAATTTGGAAACAATTCTGTTTAGAAGAAAAGCCCGGCCGGCTATGTTTGACTCCTTTTGCCTTTGGCATAAAGAAGCCAAACAAAAAGAAATGAAACATGCGAAAAAGGATAAGAAAGCACAAGATATGTCAGTCCTACAGGCTGCCCAGAAGTTTAAGGACAATGAAGCAGATGATGTGAAGGAGGTATCGGAGAGACAACATCGTATGGCGATAGATAGATGCTATTCGATGTTGCCTGCTTCCTCTTCCGATAAAAGTAAGGAATTAGAAGAAGATTCCCTAATGTCATGTTTATTGAATTCACCTCCGCCCTATGTTCAGAATGCGAATGCAGCTCCGTTACCCCCTCCTGTTCCTCAACAAGTGGTTGCTCAATTACGGATTGTCCAGCAACCGGCTCAGCCCCTTTATGCTCCCTTGCCTGCTTCTGCTCTGCCCTTGCAGCTCATACTTCAGCCCCCACCTTCTCCAGCTCCTGCTCTTCAGTCTGCTACGTTTCAGTCTCCGTTGCCTTCTTCATCTGTAATACCTCCTATCCTTTCTAGGGATTCTCCTATTTCACAGAGGAGGATAGCAGATGCTGTTTCAAGTTTCTTTTCTTCTTTTGTCAGGTCTTTAATAATGTCTCCAGCTTTCTCTAGATGACAATCTCGTGGTCAATTTCCTCTTGAAGATGAGAAAGTAGTTCTGGGTTCTCTTGCTCGTAAATGGATTGAGCATGGACCAGAATATAGTACTGATGATATTATGAGTTGTTTTCATCAATGGGGGAGCCCACGCAGAGATATGTTTTCAACATTATGTGTCAAACTCTTATTAGAGGTTGGGAAGATATGGAGTTAGATACAGTTCCCTCGGATCTCCTGAAATTACAAGCTGATTTTGATAAAGGTTTTATTGTAGGACACCGAGTTGAAGAGGCAGTGAATAAACTCATTGCGTTTCGAACAATGTTTTTGTCCCTTTCCTTTTCTAAGAATGATCCCGCCAATAGAAAAGGTAGCAAGAATTATCCGATGCATGAAGTTCCTCCCGTATGGAGAGAAGAGGTGATTGGTCCACCTCATGTCCCTGCTCATTTCCAGCGTATATGGGTTCACGAACCCTGGAAGAGGTCTGAAGTATTGGCGCTTAAGCAAACTCTTCCCGACCCCCGTAAAAATCCTGCTGGATATTACAAAGAATTGTCTCAAACAGTTGACGCCTGTGTTATGAATTTAGCCGACATCGATATGTTATTTGAAAATGTTGTTCCGCAAGGTATATGGGCACGGATTTGTAGGGAAAATCATTTGGCTGAATTGGGTGGTGATTGGCTGCTATTAGAGCTGCGGATGCGAATCAGGTGGGTGGTGCAAAACTCGAGTATTTGATTACGGCTCTTCAAGGTAGAATAATTGAATTAATGAAGACAATGATGCCTGCAGTGCGAGTAAATTGGGATAAGCTGGCCGCATGCAAGCAGAAGAAAGATGAAAGTGTTTCGGATTTCTTCACTCGCTTCGAAGAAACATTTATAGACCACAGTGGTCAGGATTGGAGTGTAGAGGGTGGTCAGCGGTTGTTTGTGGACAAGTTCGTATATAATTTACTTCCTGAATTATCAAATAAATTAAAGAGTTCTGAAAGTGCATGGGCTGTTTCTTCTCCTGCTAAAATATTGGCCACTGCCCAGTATTACGAGAATAGGGATAAGGAGGAGAAGGAGAAGCAAGAGAAGAAAAATAAAGACTTGAAAACTAAAGTTCTTTTACAGCAGGCGTATCCGCCTCGCTTGAATCAGCATCAGCAAAATTCTCAGTTTCAGCAGCCTCCGCAGTTCCAGAGATTGTTACAGAAGCCTGAATGTTTTACGCCGCGACCTTCATTAGGTCCTAATCAATGTGCATATTGTAGGGAAGAAGGACATTTCAAGAATAGTTGTCTGGTCTTATTACAGCGTAATAATGGGATGTCTGCTCCCCGAGGTCGTGGTAATTTTCAGACCGGATCTAGAGGTAGAGGACGAGGTACGTCCTCTCAGGAGCAGCGCTCTCTTGTCCCATCTACTTCGAATTACTTTGACCAGCAGACGGTCCCTTCTACGCAGTATTACAATGATGATTATTACGTTGAAGAGAGGGCTGACAATTTTCAGACTGAATAGGATAGCCATGGACAAAGTGAGGGAGTTGTGTCGATTCCAGTAGATCAAAATGGGCCGTATGTCACTGTCAACGCAATGGGTGTTTCAGAACCATTTCTTTTGGATACTGGTGCGATGAGAAGTTCTATCATTTATTCTAAACTCCCTGGGGCACCTTTGTCTGGCTTAATAAATACATCTGTGGGATTTTCTGGCGCTCCAGTCCGTAATCTGGTTTCTTGCCCCTTACCTGTTTCGATTGGTCCTTATGATCTGGAAGCTCCACTTATCTTGACGACTGGTTGTGGTGAGAATTTATTGGGTTGGGATTTGTTGAAAAGATTGCATGCAACATTATACTGTTCCCCTTCTGGTGTGCATCTTATGTTGGGAAAAAGATTTATGTCCCCCATGTATTTATCTCGGGACCAGTTTCCACCTGAGTTACTTTCTCTCCCAGAAAGTCTTTGTGCCACAGGCCCGAATGACGTGGGTCGTCTTGCGATTTCACCGTATGTTGTCACAATGAAAGATAATGTAAGAATGCCACGTATTCCCCAATATCGTATCTCTAGTGATGGGGAAAGAGCATTATTGGCTATTGTTGATGATTTAATTCAGAAAGGTGTGGTCGAAGAGACCAGAGGCAATGTTTGTAACAGTCCTGTTCTTCCGATCCTTAAGAGGACGGACCCTTCACAGCCTCCTGTCTATAGATTTGTTATTGACCTTAGGGAAGTCAATAAAATAGTGGTACCGCAGTTTCCTGTTGTTCCGGACATTACAGCATTACTGACCATGATTCCTGCTTCAGCGGCTTGGTTCTTGGTGATAGACCTTAAGAACGCTTTCTTTAGCATTCCCATTGCTGAAGAAAGTAGGGATATCTTTGGTTTCTCTTTGGGTGGCCGAAGTTTTCGATTTAAGAGAGCTCCTCAAGGCTATTGTGAAAGTCCCTCTATTTATAGCAAAGCTCTTAACCCCTTCCATGCTCATGACAAGGTCAGCTCGTCATGAGGCACAGTGGAGCTGTGCTTATGACGAGCTGACCTTGTCATCAAACTATAGTATTCAAGCAAGTTCAGCACAGGAGGGGAAAACCCCTAGCAGCCAAGGTGTTAAATGTCAACTAGATACTTTCATTTTGCCTCCAGGTGCTACGCTTGTTCAGTATGTGGATGATTTGCTGGTGGCTGCTGATACGGAAGATATGTGTAGGAATGTGACTGTTGCGTTGTTGCATCATCTGGCTGTATTGAATCATAAAGTATCGCCCTCCAAGTTGCTGTATGTCCGACAAGAAGTGACCTATTTAGGTCATCTCTTGTCGAAGGAGGGAAGGCGATTGACCCCAGAGCGTATGCATGCTATTTCACAGATGTCTGTACCCACCACACAGAGAGAAGTGCGTGCCTTTTTGGGTATTACTTCCTATTAAACAATAAATCCTGAGCTAAAAAGTTCATCAATATCAAAAGACAGATGTTGAGTCCAAGATTTCAAATTATCTGCATAATTCTTAATTTATTATCATTTCCAATAGAATCCAATCTTCACCAATAAAGAGGTAAACAACCGCTGCCAACACGTGTTTTGTCTGGGTCGTAAAGACCAAAGACTTCGTCAGGGCTGTAAATGTTACAATAAATTTAATCACAAATCCATTCCACTTAAATTGTATCACAAGAACATCATGTAAATCATAATCCTAAATGAAACAAAGTGGCGTCAAACTTGCAGTTAAAGCTAAGCTGGATATAAAGACTTAGAATAGGAAAAGAGTTGTCTTCGCAAGATTGACCCTCTAGTGTTCACACATGTATTATAACAAATTACACAGAAACTGCAACAGTATTTGCTGCTTTGTCATTATATACATTAGAAGTATTGACAACACTCCTAAAAGAAAGTTAAACCGAGTATCAGATGAAGTAAAGTAGAAAAAATGCCAGAAAACCGAAAAAGAGATAGTGCTGTAGTAAATAGACCATAGTGATATTAAGTGAAAGTGTGTTATTCCAAAGAGGACATGAGCCGAATGTTATAAGGTTGTGGAAATAGAAATGCAACAACCAGTCACCCAAACATAAGTGATACCACCGAACCGGAATAATGGTACGTCAATAGCAAAGCCGATACCGTTGTTACTAGTCAACTAGTGATGTGATGGTATATTAGCCAAGCGAGTATATAAAGTCAGAGTATATATAAAATCGCTCACCAAGTATGTCAAATGGGAAGAGTAATTTCCGAGTGGTGTTAAACTTAACAGGTTGGGTCATATATTTTTCCAGCCTCTGTCTATATAATCCGACATGAAAGAAGAACCAATTGTAGGTCGTAAATCCTATTAGCTCGCCATAAATATGATGAATACTCCAAAATTCAAGACAGTTATCTCGTCCACAAACCAAAAGCCATTAGCCCCCACTTGTACAAACATATGAGAACCTTTACTAATCACCAATAAAGAAAAGCGTCATACAAATTCTGTCAAATAATTCCTTGACCTACAATTGGTTCTTCTTTCATGTCGGATTATATAGACAGAGACTGGAAAAATATATGACCCAACCTGTCAAGTTTAACACCACTCGGAAATTACATTTTGCCTAGAGGATATTTATGAATAGTGATCTTGTGTTTATTTTGGTTTTCAGGACAAGAGTGTATTCGTTTTTTCACCTAAGTGACCTGTACACGGCTTATTCTATACTAAGGACTGGGCATTTGGATATGATATTTTTATGAGCTGGGATTACAACTGAAAGGACTTATAAGCTTGGAGATCTCTTGAAATGAGTGAGTGTGACATTCATTCGTTTTGACATTTGGATACTTTAATGAGAGACTTACTCTTTGTCTCTGAGGGTCTCATTCTTATGTTAAATAGTGACCTTCCTAAATTTATTATTTTCAGTATATGAGTTGTTGCTGATTATGGATTAAAGTACTCCCTTTATTACCTCGACGGAACTCTTCACATTTGACATACTTGGTGAGCGATTTTATATATACTCTGACTTTATATACTCGCTTGTCTAATATACCATCACATCACTAGTTGACTAGTAACAACGGTATCGGCTTTGCTATTGACGTACCATTATTCCGGTTCGGTGGTATCACTTATGTTTGGGTGACTGGTTGTTGCATTTCTATTTCCTCAACCTTATAACATTCGGCTCATGTCCTCTTTCGAATAACACACTTTCACTTAATATCACTATGGTCTATTTACTACAGCACTATCTCTTTTTCGGTTTTCTGGCATTTTTTCTACTTTACTTCATCTGATACTCGGTTTAACTTTCTTTTAGGAGTGTTGTCAATACTTCTAATGTATATAATGACAAAGCAGCAAATACTGTTGCAGTTTCTGTGTAATTTGTTATAATACATGTGTGAACACTAGAGGGTCAATCTTGCGAAGACACCTCTTTTCCTATTCTAAATCATTATATCCAGGTTAGCTTTAACTGCAAGTTTGACGCCACTTTGTTTAATTTAGGATTATGATTTACATGATGTTCTTGTGATACAATTTAAGTGGAATGGATTTGTGATTATATTTATTGTAACATTTACAGCCCTGACGAAGTCTTTGGTCTTTACGACCAAGACGAAACACGTGTTGGCAGCGGTTGTTTACCTCTTTATTGGTGAAGATTGGATTCTATTGGAAATGACAATAAATGAAGAAGGATGAAGATAATTTGAAATCTTGGACTCAACATCTGTCTTTTGATATTGATGAACTTTTTAGCTCAGGATTTATTGTTTATTGGATAACTTTACATTTGTGGCCTGTCTCAAGTCACATTGTTTGATTCTGGCATGGTGACCGGAATCTAATCCTTGGAGCTTACCAGATATTGTATTATACCACTATTATTTCCTCCCAGCACAAATTTCTCTCATTCACCTGTTCTCCTTGTTGTATTATTACTTCCTATTGTAGACAATGGATTCCTAATTTTTCACTTTTGGCGAAACCATTGGTGACATTAACGTTGAAAGATACGCCCCATCTACTCCCTTGGACGGATGAATGCCAGAAAAGTTTTGTTGATTTACGTTCTGCCCTGTTTTCTGCTCCAGTGTTGGGTACCCCAGATTATAGTAAGACCTTTACATTGTACGTTCACGAGAGAGAAGGTTGCGTGTTGTCAGTCTTGACACAGCAATTCGGAGATAAGCAAATGCCAGGTGCCTATTTCTCCGCCACATTAGACCCAGTAGCTAAAGCTTTGCCCAGTTGTCTAAGAGCTACAGCAGCTGCCTCAATTTCTATTAAACTAACTTCCGGATTAGTGTTGGATAACACACTCACTGTTATGTTTCCACATGCAGTGGATACTTTGTTAAATAGAACCAAGACGCAACATCTCACGAAAGCTCGTTTGTCTGGTTACGAGATGACGCTTTTAGCGAGTCATATACATATCAAAAGAAGTAACACGTTAAATCCAGCTACACTGTTGCTCCTCCCAGATGAGAAAGACGATCAGGAAAAGCATGATTGTTTTCTTCGAACAGAAGAAGAAACGAAGGTGAGGATTGATTTAAAGGACACTCCGATCAAGGACCCGGACTGGATCCTATGGGTGAACCGTTCTTGTTTTAAGCTTCCAAATGGAAAAACCACTTCTGCCTATGCTGTTACCACCTTATGCACAATTGTTGAGACGGCACGTATCGGACATAATTCGGCCCAAGCAGCTGAATTGATAGCTTTGACTAGAGCGTGTGTGCTTTCGAAGGGAAAGATAGTGAATGTGTATGCGGATAGTCAGTACGCCTTCGGTGTTGCGCATAGTTTCGGAAAGCTGTAGAAGGAGAGAGGATTCTTTACCTCCCACGGGACAAAGATTCAGCATGGTCAGTTAGTGACTGATCTTCTTGAGTCCCTTACTTTACCAGCACAGATAGCGATCATAAAGTGTAGCGCGCTCAAGAAAATTACAGATGATGGGGGTTGTGGAAATGCGTTTGCAGATGAGGTAGCGAAAACTACAGTTAGAAACACCACTAGTCAAATGTATGTGGAAGGTCCTGAAAATTGGGTGAGGGAAATTGGAATGTGTGAAGATACGATTGAGAGTGTGAAAACTATTCAGGGAGAAGCAACAGAAAAAGAATTGAGTACGTGGAAAGAAAGGACTGGAATGTTAGATTCAACGGGTTGTTGGACAGAGTTGTCGGAACATCAGCGATGGTTGTTACCGGACGCTTATGTATTGCCGGGCGTGACTATGGCTCATGGCCCAGCTCACATTAGTGCAAAAGGCATATGTAAGCTTTTGGCTCCGGTATGGCAAAATGAAGGAATTCCGAAATGTGCAGAAAATGTGGTTAAATATTGCATTGTTTGTTTAATGCATAACCCAGGAAAAAGCACTCCAACCCCAGCAGGTCATTTTGCTCCCCCTTCATATGCCTTTGAAGTGTTGCAGATCGATTACATTCACATGGATCGCTGCAACAACCTCAAGTATGTACTGGTGGTGGTATGTGCCTTTTCCCGTTGGATATAGGCCTACCCCTTGAAAGATAACACTGCTCTGTCAACTGCTAAAGTATCAATTAAGGAATTCTTCCCTAGATTTGGTTTGCCACGCATTGTCTGGAGTGACAATGGAAGTGAATTTGTGGGCCAGATTATGCAGAAAGTATGTTCTGGTCTGGGAATTAAAAAAAAATTCCATGCGGCAAACCATCCACAGTCAGCGGGTTTGGTTGAGTGTCACAATGGTACGCTCAAGCATAAGCTGGAAAAGATTCAAGCCAGTACGGGTCTTGCTTGGCCTGACGCCTTGCCCCTAGCTCTTTTGTCAACCAGAACTACTGTGCACTCTCGTATGGGACTTAGCCCATATGAAGTAGTATTTGGACGCCTAGCTAATGTTTGGGGCGTCCCCCATCCCAAAAGATACTCATACATACCATATCCTTTGTTGATTGACTATTTACTTGATTTGACTACTAAATTAAGTGTCATTCGTCAACAGGTACAGAGTGTTCTGCCGGAGGCCTCCACAGACCCAGGTCACACCATCTTGCCTGGTGACTGGGTCTGCATGAAAAACTTTCAACGGACTAAGAATTTGGAGCCTCGTTGGTCTACGCCTACGCAAGTTTGCTCGTTACTCGCACGGCTGTCAAGGTGGTGGGCAAACAAAATTGGGTACATGGAGTGCACTGTAAAAAGGTGCCACTTCCATTACCCTTTGATCAGTGGATTCGCAGTGGTGTAAGAGAGTCGGACACTGCAGCAGTTCCTTGTTTTGTTCCATTCAGTGATGCTCAGATTTATGGGACTCAGTCTGAAAAAGCAGATGACGACATTCTTCAAGCTGCTGTGCCTGTGAATCGCCGAATAGACACTACGAATTCAGAAGCATTGTTAAAAGATCAGACCGTGCCGAGCAAAACGCGCTACAACCTGAGACCAAGACCCAACGAACTGAACTGAATATTTTTCTTTAATTAAAAGACACTCATTTTGATCTTTTTTTACCTTTTTTGTGATATTAGTATTAACTTGTGCCATCTGTCTCCGTCGCAGGGTCACGGTAGGAGACTCAGACTGTAACCTGATTCTGTTCTTTTAGTAAGTCGCTAGTGCCTCAGGATATAGAAGTGATTAGCTGAGTGATTAAGGAAGAGTGCAGTGAGCGACACTTTTTTTAGATAAAGATGGATGGTACAATAATTGTAGGTAGGGAAAATAGGACCTAAAAAATGAGATTAAAAAAATTTAAATTATTGCGCAGTCGATTTGGAGTAACTTTGTTTATTCTTATGTTTTTGTGTATTTTATTAGCCTGCACAGGATGGATTGTATATACTTTGCAATCAAGAAATGTTGCTAATTCTACGACTTCTTTGCCATCTCATCTTTCTGTCTTTTCGCACAAAATGCATACTTTTCCCCCTCATGAACAGATAAGGAGAGCTGAGTATATGAATAATACATTTATTCAGTTGTTGCACCAACATCAGTTGGCCATTAATATGACTGATTGTTGGGTGTGCGGACTCATGCCACACAATACACAAAAGGGAATGCCATATTTGGTTCTTCCTTTCTCATACGAAGGTTCAGCTTGGGCCTATTTGACAATGTTTTCAGCCGCATACCACAACAGACTTAGAAGTCCTGTGAGAACTTCTGGGAATGGACTAGACTTTAGCCACAGCTCCTTGATCAAAAGTATAGTGGTAATGGCCAAGATTGTAGAGAAGAGTAAGATTCCAATGGATGAAAAGAAAGCTTATGATGGATGGAATATTACTCACTATGTCTCCATTCTCAGTGACAAAACTAGAAAAGGCGAGTCTTCCCCAGTGTGGACTGTGCCCCATAAAGGTAATCTTTGTCTCCAAATCAACAGCAAGAAAATTTATGACCACCAGAAATGCACATACACATATGTTTTCACATCTCTTGATCTCTCTCCGTTAGTTCCGTCTCAAGGAACGTATTTTGTTTGTAACGATCGAGCTTATACTTGGTTACCTTCCAACTTTTCTGGAACCTGTTACATAGCTTTCCTCCTTCCCCCTACATATACGGCTTCGCCAGACCATCATAGAGTTAGACATAGCAGAGGCGTATTCGATGCCAAAGACACAGCAGAACAAGAGGGAGGAGATTTCCTAAAAGGATTCCTTCCCTTTTGGGGTCCGATGGTCAACAGTAGACACATCAGGCAACTGGTTCGAGTGGTTGAGACCACTATTAATGTTACTGCAGGTGCGATAGGTAACATTACAGCAGAACTTCAAGCTGACCGTCTTATGACACTGCAAAATTGAATTGTGTTAGACGTGATCTTAGCAGACGAGGAGGTGTCTGTAAATTGATCGGATCTAGTTGCTGCATTTATATTCCAGATGACGCTCCAGCAGTATACCAAGCCATTTCCAAATTGCACACTGTCTCCAAGTCGATTCATCAGGACGAAGGAGATTGGTCTTTTATGGGATGGTTTTGGGGAATATTGTCAAATTGGGGATGGAATATCTTAACGTTCCTTGGAGCAATTTTAGCCGCCATATTCTCTTGTTGCTTATGTGTTCAGTGTGGTCCTGCAGTTTGTGGCCTGTTGGCTACTTTATGTGTTCCATTGAATAACATTGTTTGCCACCGTTATATAATTTTTCATGTATTTGTGATATAAGTATATGATTATTGTTCAATTGTGTTGCTTGTATAATTGTTTTTTTTATTATGCCTTTTTATCAAGTGTTTTTAATGTGAATAAGTATATACGTAATAAATGAAATCCAGTTTTTTAATTATTAGGTTGTGTGCCCTTCATACAATTTCTCCATCTTTTTGTGTTGATATTATGCCATTTCATTTACACTGTATATTTCCCTGTACCACAAATTGATTTTCCCAACAGGGGGTCCTTGTTAGTTACATTACATGTCATTTCACATCATTGTTTCCTTTAAGTTATCTTATCTGCTGTCCTTTGCTACACGTCTCATGCATTCTCCTGTTTCTCAACTGTCCTTCTACAACACGCAGCTGTGTTTTCTCTGCTTGTAAATCGAATAGTGTGGATTCACTTGTGATTTACTTAAGGTGTTGAATGACAAACAGAACCAGGAACTTGAGTTGCTTTGGTTTTAAAACATTGTCTATAACATTTGCCTATAGCTCATGCTCGTGTGTGATTGCATTTTTGCATTGTGTTGTATTGTATATAAACTTGTGCGCCACGGAGTTAAATGGCAGTCTCTTTTGAACCTCGTTGTACTGACGACTTCTAAGACCACTGTACTAGCTGCAGCTAATAAATATCATCTTCTACGCCAGACGAAGAGTCTGTGTCTCTGTTTTGACAAGGCAGGTGAATCCCGGGGATTTAGGCATACCCTGCGCCACCGGACCTTAAGGCTGTGGTTCTCCACTAGTCTACAAGGGATAGACTCCAAGATGGAGTCCTGCCGGTAAGGATGGACAGGATTACGTAATGTGTCGAAAAACAAGAAGATTGAATGAGTGTCCTGGATACAAGGGTCATGGAAACGGAAGAAGATCAAACTGAAATGGACAAGAAATTGAGATGGTGTACTGCAGTTGATCAGGCAGAAGAACGAGGACTTAGAAGCGAGATCGAGGAGGAACAACGTACGCATTACGGGGATTGCTGAATCAACGGACATTCAAAATACGGAAAAGTACATAGAGGAGATGATGAGGGAACTTTTTGGGACTGACCTTTCTGCTATGTTTCTGATTGAGCGGGCGCATCACTATCTGGGCCCAAGACCGAGGCCGGGTGCACCTGCGAGACCGATAATCACAAGAGACCTCAACTAAAGGGACAGAGACACAATCCTTAGACTCGCAAGGGAGAAAGGAGATATACAATACAAGGGAAATCATATAGCCTTGTACCCGGACTACACACTTCAAGTTCAAGCTGCCCAGCGGGAATTTATTCAGGCGAAAAAAATATTCCAACAGATCGGGACAAGGTACGCCTTGATTTATCCTGCCAAGCTGAGGATTCAGGGACACAGGGAACACAGGAAACCGACCTTTTTTACGGATGCTAAAGCAGCCCGCACGTATGCAAAACAAATGGCGAAAGATCACAAAAAGCTGGGGGTGGTAAATGACTCCCAGGAGGACAAGACTGTGAGCGACAATGACTGAAGTGCTGGGCCTGATGCAATGGACACACAGATATGTGCTTGAAAAATGTAAACTGTACAGTGAAATGGTGCTCTCTTCGCTGTCATAGTTGACTTGGGGGTGGCGGGTTGCAGATGCCTGTGCTATTGCAGTTGAATTGTTGACAAGCTCTGATGGGTCTTCACTGGGTAAAATAATTGACAGGTGTCCTGCACGGGGGTCATGAGTAATAGTCTCGGCCACCCTATAAAGAGTGTTGGGGTGGTTTGCCAGCGACCTCACGCTACCCCATGGGATGATTCCCTTTTGTTCGTCACTATGGACTGACTGTTACTGTTTCATGGGTGAGAGGGATTAAGATTCACAACCTGTTTGGGGGTTGGTGTTGGAGAGGGGTGTGGAGGGATTTCAATTGGTTTGTTGTACCTGCCATGTCACAATTTAGAACTGAAACGTTTATTGAATCGCGTGTACACCGACTTCTGTCTGTTGCCGGACCAGGAAGTAGACCTATTGCATTGCACACTACTGTCACTGTACACGTTGCACTCATTATGGGTAGGAGGAATAGATTGTAAGGCCCCAATTATAACCAGTCCCTATGGTAATCATGGCGACCATCACATGTCTTTCGTGGAATGTTAGCGGCTTAAATGATAGGAGAAAGGCCAGACTAGTCCACGCTTACTTGATTAGGCATAAGATGGATATATGTCTCCTGCAAGAAACACATTTAATGTCTGCAAACACGAACACACTCTGCCACAACAGATGGGGGGAGGTAGTGGAAGCCAGCCATTCTAATTACTCAAGGGGGGTGGCCATCTTAATACGTAGGGGATTGCATTGGAACACACACCGCTCCTTGATTGTCACCGAGGCCAGGTATGTACTGCTGCACTCCAGTAGTAATAGTAAACACCTACGGTCCTAATACGGATAGCCCAACATTTTCCCAACATGTCTGGCAGGGTATCAAGTCGATGGGGAATGCAGCAATCTTGTGGGGAGGTGATTCCAATGTCGTGATGTCCCTTTTAATAGACAGACAGGGGACTTCTCGGGAACACCATCCTAAAGCATCGGCCATGTTGTTGGATATTGTAGATGACTTGTAACTAGTAGACACTTGATGCTCACTGCACCCGGAGGCCAGGGAGGGCACTTGCGTGACACAACATTGTAATGCTTTGTTCAGATTAGACTACTGGCTGCTGTCTAGAGATCTTCATGCTTGGGTCAGGGAAGCCACATATCATCCATGCACACTCTCTGATCATGCACCCACTCAGATAATATTACTGAATCTACCGCAATACATACAACCATTTAGCTGGAGGTTTCCATCTGTGGCATTACGAGATCAGGTGTTTCGGGAGGAACTTCGGGAGAAACTAGTTGAATATTTTGAGATAAATGAGGGGTCGGTGGGATCCCTAGGGACCCTGTGGGAGGCCTTCAAGGTGGTTGCCAGAGGGCATTGCATGGCGTTGAGGTCGGGAGTTCTGCGGGCTATACGCAACACATTACAGAAATTAGAGTGAGAGATCCGGGACTTGGAAAGGGATAGCCGGGAGAATCCATCTCACGCTACTACGGCACAACTGAGGGCTATATTGACTGCATTTCAGGAAGAGGCAGAGAGAGAAATTACAAATCTATACAAACACGCTCAGGCCAGGAGTTATGGTGAATGGGACAGGGCTGGGAAGACGCTAGCCAATCTACTTTGTGCCCCGAGAGGTTCTGAGTACATTACCGAACTATACACAGAGGACGGGAAGATTGTTAGGACTCCACAAGATATACTACATACTATGGCCCAATTTTTTTTAACATTATACACTTCTCACACTGACCCAACTGAGGCGGATATTACTGATTATTTAGACACCATCGCCCTGGCATGGTTTAACAATGGTGCAAGAGAATACATGGAATTACCTATTACGGTACAGGATGTGAGGCAGGTGATCTCTGGTATGCGGATGAACAAATCCCCTGGGGCAGACGGGCTCACTGCTGCCTTCTACAAGGAATATGTGGATATAGTGGCACCCAAACACCTACAGGTTTATTTGGAAGCAATAGAAACAGGTATACTCCCCCTACCCTACCCTAAGAGAGGCCATTATCAATACAGTAATGAAGCCAGATAAGGATCCCACTAAGCCGGACTCTTATAGGCCATTATCGTTGATTATTCTTGATGCCAAAATGTATGCTAAACTTCTGGCTAACAGATTGCAGCCAATGCTTCTGCAGATAGCCCTCCTGGACCAATCTGGGTTAATACGAGGTAGATCGACATCACATAACTTAAGGGTATTGTTTGGATTGCTGCACTACTTAGCGCCACATGTACAAGCAGTTGCCACTCTGCTAGACACCACTAAAGCGTTCGATTCTTTAAAATGGAAATTCCTCTTTGCACTATTGACCAGGATGGGATCATGGCATAGATGCATCAAGCTAAACACCGCTCGCAAAGGGGCAGATTCTCAGAATCTGCCCCTTTGCGACTGGTATTTTTGCATTTAGGATGCATCATCCCAAATGCAAAAATCGCAATTAAAGAAATCGCAAAATTGTGATTACTTAAATTGCTATTGCATTTAAGAAATCTCAAATTGAGATTCCTTAAATGCAATGCATTAAAGTTAAAAAATTAGTGATTTTGCTACTAGGGGGAGCAAATTACCATGAATTTGAACTTCATGGTAATTTGAAAAAACTTTGAAAAATGCACTAAAGTGCATTTTTCAAAGTTCCATTTTACACACAAACATGCCCTTAGGGCATGTGTGTGTGCAAGATGTACCCATATGCAGATTTCCGGGGTGCAACAGGGTGTCCTTTTGACACCCTGGCACCCTTGAAATTGCAATCTCAATTTGCGATTCTCTAATTGTGAATCGCAAATTGAGATCGTCTTCCCATTCATTCCTATGGGCCTCTGGGCCCATAGGAATGAATGGGGAGGTATTCCTTAATTGCGACTCGCAATTTGCGAGTCGCAATTAAGGAATTTTAAGAATCTCTATTTTTTAAGCGGGTTCTTCATGCATAGCATTTTGCTATTCCTTATTAGCGAATCCTTATTTTTCGCTAATAAGGAATCGCAAAATGGATGCTTGATTAATCTGTGGGCATGTCCTATCTTTCTTAGGCAAATCCAAATAATCTATACTAAACCAATGGCGACGGTGAAGGTGAATGGTCAGATTACGGAACCGTTTAACATAACTAGAGGGACGAGATAGGGGTGCCCTTTATCGCCCTTACTTTTTGTGATTGCTACCGACCGCTGGCGGCAAGGCTTCGTCAACATCACACACAACAAAGCATTGGCTTCACTTCTAGAGGGCTACTAATTTCTATGTATGCGGATAATATGACGATATATTTAGTGAACCCTAAAGATATTTTAATGTAGTAATGAGAGAACTAATTAGATATGGGGGGTTGACAGGGATACAGATCAACTGGATGAAATCGGTGCTGCTTCCACTTACAGATAACACTATTCAATGTGACACTGAGTTCCCTATCCAGTGGGTGTCGGGCGCAACAAGATATCTTGGTATATGGGTAAGCGGGTCTATGCAGGAACTATGGCTAGCCAATTACTGTAAAGTGATGTACTGGTTAGAAACTAAGGTACAGAAGTGGAAGCGCTTACCACTTTCCTTAACCGGGCGAATTGCAATTACGAAAATGATCATACTTCCAAAGCTGTTATACCTGTTTGTTAATATACCAATGCCATTGAACACTAACTTTTTTAAACGGTTACGTATAGGGATACTTAACCTAATATGGGTGGGTAAACAACCTGGAGTGTCTTGGAAAGTTTTGGCACTCTAGCTGTCTCAGGGAGGCCTGGGAGCCCCCGACTTTGAGTTATATGCTTATAGTGCAAAGGCACAATTTTTGCATTTTTGGCACCATCCTACTCCGTACCAGCCTCATGTGGCGATTGAGATAGATATGGTCGCAACCACTCCTCTAAACAAAGCAGTGCATCATCCATATAGGCGTTCTCACTCAAACATAAACACTGTGGAAACTACGAGATGGGCGTGGAAAAACATAGTGAGAGGGCAGGACACAAAGAACTTTACGCTCCATCTATGCCACTGGGGGGCAATCCGCTGCTAGGCCCGTTAATGGACAAAGCAATTACTAAGCGTGCCAGCCGCCAAGGATTATGGGTGGGGCAGGATTTGTTCCCGGAGGATGTATTCTTATCCCAGCAGATGTGTGAACCAGATACACCCTTATCTTCTGATACGCTGTGATATAATCAGAACAAGGCGGCTTTCAGGGCAAGATACGTAGAGTTTCCAAAAGCTACGGCACCGCTAGCAGCTTTGGAAAATGTCCTAGCCAATCCTTCCCCGCTGAAGTTGAGCACGAGAATTTACAGCATAACTCAGGAGTCTTCCATTATTTTAATTACATCAAAAGCAGAATGGGAGATGGAAGCGGACATTGCCATTACAGACAAACAGTGGCAATTCTGCTGTTCTCAACTAGAACATCTCTCGCCAAACTATAGATTACACCTTATACATTTTATTATCTGCAGAGACTCTACCGTACACCACTCCAACTTCATTGGATGCGGTTACAACAAGATACAAGATGTTGGAGATGTGTGGCACAGGATGCAACGTTTCTCCATTTAGCATGGTTCTGCAACCCCATAGCGCAATTCTGGACGGATGTAATTAGACATGTTGGTAACATTGTGACTGTAACAATGCAGATCACGCCACTAGTGGCATTACTGGGCTTTGTATTGGAGGTTCCTAAGGGCCCCAGTAAACTGACATCTATGCTTCTCCTGCTCGTTAAGCGCCAGGTGGCAATACATTAGAAAAAATTGCATCCGCCTACAGTGGCGGAATGGATAAATGCGGTAGTCTACTGTGAAGATCAGTCGTCGACCTACTGGAAGTTGATGCCAAGCAGGTCTAGGCCCCTGGATATCTGGGAGCCAATCGTAATGTGCCTGGAGCAGGGAAGTTACGACCTCCGGACAACCCTATAGCTTGGGGGGTTGGGCACGATGTACTCACCTGGTGGTATTATTTTGGTTCAGTGAAGTCCCCCTGGCCTTTCTAAAGTTTGACCCCCCTGTGACGTGAGGTGGGAAAGTGTGTATAGTGGGTCTCTGGATAATTGAGTGTATATATTTGTTGACATGGTAGGGAGTTGGGGGGGGGTTCTTCGGTTACATTATTGTTTACATAATGCTCAACTATGTGCTTTTTGACTTCACTAGTTGTATATATTGATTCGAGCACCTGTAATAATTCCTGAACCGCTGCCGGTTCCTCAGGATGTCGGCATAAAGGCTGTGTTAAATGAGACCAAATTGTCTATAATGTGCTGCCGGCCTCAGAGTTGTGGACAAACAGCTGTGTAACTTGTGAAGATTGCAATAAAGGTTTTGTAAATAAAAAAAAAACATAGAATTAATTGAAACAAGAAAAAAAATAAGAAGCAATTACATTTTCAATATGGACCATCTAATGATCCACATTTTACGAGGGAAACTTTGCAACTGAACACGCAACTAGAGTCAGATTTTAAATTGTGCAAAGCTTGATGGCAACGAGTTCTAAGCCTCCTACAGATATGATATATCCATTTAATTCTCGGGGAATGGTACATGGGACACACAAAGAAAATGTGGCTAATTGACTCAACTGCGAGGGGATAACCTGGACAAAACCGCATTGTTGGGGAGGCTTGGCCCAAGGAGGCTGTGAAGGTATTCACTGGATGGTAGCCAAATCGGAATGGCATTTAATGCATCCTATCCTGCGGGATTGTAATGGCATCCAGATATTGTACATAGACACCTGACAGTTTGAATTCCATGAAATCTAATGTGAGGCGGTCCCAAGACGAGTAAGAAACAGAAGTCTGTACCACCCAATTCAAATATTGTTTATTAATCAGATTTTTACCAGGCAATAGTGCCAGATCTTTTGTGTCCCATGAACTCGCCAGACCTATCATAGAAAGCAGGGATTTCACATTAGAGAGCCAACCAATTTTCCTAAAACAGTCAAGAGCACTAACTTCAAAAAGAGCAACAGCATATGGGTGAAGATCAGTAGTGGATTTTAGACACAACCAAAAAAGTAGGGGGCGTAGCTTAGCTTAGTACATGATTAAAGATCTATCAGCATCCAGTCTTATTGGGAGAGAATTAGGCTCTCAAAAAAATGTTCTCAGTCGCAATAAGGCCGTTAAATTTTTCAAAGCCCCAACATTTGGCCCCATACAATGTTGAGACCACTACCTTGTGATCATAAATCTGGAGTGTGGTTGCTACTGGTTTGCCCTGGGAGGTCCTGTGCTCTTTAATCAAGAATCTAGTGGTCTGCCTATGATGTAGAGTCCGCTTCTTTACATGGTGCTTCCAGGCCAAATCCTCGGAGAGAGTGACACCCAAATAATCAAAGGTGGTCACTCTCTCCAGGGGAATAACACCCAGTGTCAACTTGCCTTTAAATGATTTGTGCGAATTCATCCTTAGGAGTTTGGTCTTCGAGGGATTAACCTCTAACCCTCTCATTGCACAAAAGGCCTAGAAGTGATCTAAAATTAGTTGCAGAGTCCTAGGGGTCTTGGAGACTATCAACGTATCATCAGCAAACAGTGAAGGTAACACCTTGATTTTCCCCAAAGTAGGTGCATCAGCAGGAATATCAGTACGATACTGAACAACTCCATTTATAAAAAGCAGAAAGAGAGTGGAAGACAACACACAACCCTGTCAGACCCCCTATCAACTCTAATCGGGTCTGTCAATTGTCCTTGGCTACCCTAACAAACCCTTGCTTAGTTGCCCTCATGAAGACAAACAGCCAACGCCAGGATCTCAGAGAGGAGGCCTATCTCCTTTAGGACGCACCAAAGCTTATATCTAGGGATGAGGTCAAATGCAGACTTTAGGTTAAGGAATTCTATGTACAGGCTTCCCTGATCAATTGTCAAAGTCTTCCAGGCCAAATGAAGGAAGCAAAAAACCTGGTAGATAATGCTAGTTTTCTGTCTAAAACCTGCTTGTTTTTTTTTTCTCTAAAATTGACATAAATGAACAGTTTGCTGTGTAAAAGTCACCATCTTACCATCTTTCAGGAGCATGCTCTTTTTGCGTTTGTCACCCAGAGAGGGATGGGTATGCCCAGACGTGGGTCCTGTGCTCTCTATGCCACTGGAGTCAATCTAACCTGGCTGATGAGGGGTGTTACCCCAAAGCCGGTCCTCGGAAGCTTGTTTCCGGTCCAAGGAGGACCTGGCCTGGCAGTTCGGGCTGGACTGTTCCCATGGGGAAAAGGGTGAAGACTGATTTGCTTATGACTGGGTTCAAACTGGAATGGCATGGGGAGAAAATAAAACAATGGATTTAGGCCCAGATTTCTGTACTGGGGTGAATGTATCATATTGTTCTGCATTTTGTCCATCAATTGTTCTTTTTGCACTGGAAGTGAGGGGCATGCAGTTTGGACATGACACACTTTGAAATGGGAGTCCCCTCACATGAAGTGTTATCTCAAGTAGTTAGGAAGCTTTCCCTTTCAAATGTTGTCCATTTAAAAGCATTAAGAGGAATTTTTTAAGGACACATTAAAATTTGACCTGGCAAGGATATATGTTTATGACAGATGTATTTCAGGCCTTCAGTTGTTTGTCCTTGTGACTCACCCCTGCCGGGCCCATCATTCTAACTGAGCACTTCTATTGTCAGGCGTTTTTATCTGCAGCCTGATGATCTGGATGTGACATCAACACGGGCATGCCTTAACTTTTCAATGCAAAAAGGACTTTGTCCTATCTAATAAATGGCCTCAAGGATGTGTGCTACTTTGAAGGGGTCTGGGAGCTACTAGTAGCTCCCAAACAACTGTTTGGAGAGGCCAGATGTAGGCTGAGTGAGTTGTTAGACGATACACATAGCTAACATAATTTCCACTTTGTTTGTACAGAAACATTTTCATGTACAGTTGTAAAGAGTCTATAATGTGTTTTCAAATTGCCATGATGTGAGTTTAGAATGTGGCACATGACAGTCAAGCATATACAGAGATATATTTTGGCCGCCATAAGTGTGGCAGGGTATGCTTAGACGTGAGTCCGTTTTTTTTTGCATATAGCCATGTCTGAACTCGGGTGGCAGAGTGGGCTAAAGAACGGTGATGGATTAAGCCCAGATCTTTGGACTGGGTGTGAGTGTTTGATTGGTTCAGATGCTCCATCCATTACCACCCCCTTTTGTACCGCTTTTGGCCGCCATAAGTGTGGCAGGGTATGCTCAGATGTGAGTCCCTTGCTCACTTTGCCACTGGATTCAAGCAAGCCGGGCTGAAGACGGCTGGAATACCAGAAACCGGTCCTCCGAAGCTTGTTTCCGGTTCAGGGAAGGCATGGCTTTGCCGTTTGGGCTGGACTGTTCCCATGAGGCACAGGGTCAGACTGATTTGCATATAGCCATGTCTGAACTGGGGTGGCAGAGTGGGCTAAAGAACGATGATGGATTCAACCCAGATCTTTTGACTGGGTGTGAGTGTTTGATTGGTTCAGATGCTCCGTCCTACCACTCCCTTTTGTACCTCTTTTGGCCGCCATAAGTGTGACAGGATATGCTCAGACGTGAGTCCCTTCCTCACTTTGCCACTGGATTCAAGCAAGCCGGGCTGAAGACGGATGTAATGCCAGAAACCGGTCCTCTGAAGCTTGTTTCCGGTCCAGGGAAGGCATGGCTTTGCAGTTCGGTCTGGACTGTTCCCATGAGGCACAGGGTCAGACTTATTTGCATATAGCCATGTCTGAACTGGGGTGGCAGAGTGGGCTAAAGAACGTTAATGGATTCAACCCAGATCTTTTGACTGGGTGTGAGTGTTTGATTGGTTCAGATGCTTCGTTCATTACCACCCCCTTTTGTACCACTTTTGGCCGCCATAAGTGTGGCAGGGTATGCTCAGACATGTGTCCCTTGCTCACTTTGCCACTGGATTCAAGCAAGCCGGGCTGAAGACGGCTGGAATGTCAGAAACCGGTCCTCTGAAGCTTGTTTCCGGTCCAGGGAAGGCACGGCTTTGCAGTTCGGGCTGGACTGTTCCCATGAGGCACAGGGTCAGACTGATTTGCATATAGCCATGTCTGAACTGGGGTGGCAGAGTGGGCTAAAGAACGGTGATGGATTCAACCCAGATCTTTTGACTGGGTGTGAGTGTTTGATTGGTTCAGATGCTCCGTCCATTACCACCCCCTTTTGTACCACTTTTGGCTGTCATAAGTGTGGCAGGGTATGCTCAGACGTGAGTCCCTTGCTCACTTTGCCACTGGATTCAAGCAAGCCGGGCTGAAGACGGCTGGAATGCCAGAAACCGGTCCTCGAAGCTTGTTTCCGGTCCAGGGAAGGCATGGCTTTGCAGTTCTGGCTGGACTGTTGCCATGAGGCACAGGGTCAGACTGATTTGCATATAGCCACGTCTGAACTGGGGTGGCAGAGTGGGCTATAGAACGGTGAGGGATTCAACCCAGATCTTTTGACTGGGTGTGAGTGTTTGATTGGTTCAGATGCTCCGTCCATTACCACCCCCTTTTGTACCGCTTTTGGCCGCCATAAGTGTGGCTGGGTATGCTCAGACGTGAGTCCCTTGCTCACTTTGCCACTGGATTCAAGCAAGCCGGGCTGAAGACGGCTGGAATGCCAGAAACCGGTCCTCGGAAGCTTGTTTCCGGTCCAGGTAAGGCATGGCTTTTCAGTTCGGGCTGGACTGTTCCCATGAGGCACAGGGTCAGACTGATTTGCATATAGCCATGTCTGAACTGGGGTGGCAGAGTGGGCTAAAGAACGGTGATGGACTCAACCCAGATCTTTTGACTGGGTGTGAGTGTTTGATTGGCTCGGATGCTCCGTCCATTACCACCCCCTTTTGTACCGCTTTTGGCCGCCATAAGTGTGGCAGGGTATGCTCAGACGTGAGTCCCTTGCTCACTTTGCCACTGGATTCAAGCAAGCCGGCTGAAGACGGCTGGAATGCCAGAAACGGGTCCTCGAAAGCTTGTTTCCGGTCCAGGGAAGACATGGCTTGGCAGTTCGGGCTGGACTGTTCCCATGAGGTACAGGGTCAGACTGATTTGCATATATCCATGTCTGAACTGGGGTGGCAGAGTGGGCTAAAGACCGGTGATGGATTCAACCCAGATCATTTGACTGGGTGTGAGTGTTTGATTGGTTCAGATGCTCCGTCCATTACCACCCCCTTTTGTACCCCTCTGACAAGAAGGCAGGCCCCCCCACTTGCTCTTTCTGGCATTGTTGCTCCCTAAGGTGAAAAAAAGCAGCAAAAGAGGAGGCCTTGATGGTGGCAGTGTCTGGTAGGCAAGTGAGCTTTTTATCCAACCGCCACATACATGTACGTGACTTCAGCATACTATACTTTCAACATCGTTAGCCAATGGCTGTGTCTGTCGTGAAGTTCACTGCCAACTATGCTGTCAAGAACTGCCATGCTCATCTGTTTCCAAATGTCCCATCTACTAGGTTAGGAAGCCGCCATTTCAAAAGTCCAAAATGGTGTATTTGTAGCTCTTAAGTGTGTCACCACCACTGAAAATGAGGGCTAATTTGTTTGCATATACAAACATTGATGGATGCTCATTCTGTTGAAAAAAAATAATATTATATGCAGTGGGTTAGTGTTCTAAAAAGCGATATTAGCGCAGTGCTTACGTCTCCATTGACAGTATTTTCTGCAATGTATTATTTAAATATCTTTTACATGTCTCGATTATTTTAGGCAATAAATGTAATTTGTGAAGAAAAAAGGACAAAAACCAAATGTTGGAATATACATATATATATATATATATATATATATATATATATATATATATATATATATATATACGGTTCACAATCCTGCTCCGCTGCATCAGCAAATGGACAGAAATCCAATCCGCATCAACGAAACCCACAGGTACAGACCACTCCACAGCGCAAAAAGTAAATTCAAAGTGGTTTATTCACACGCAATCGCCAGCATGACGCGTTTCGGTCACTGCACGGTGACCTTGATCACATATATATATATACAGAGCAAATCCTCAAACCTCCACACCGACAGCGTGGTGAAAGAAGGAAACGGACCCCACGACTTCAGGCAAGATGTTAAGTTTTATTTAGGACCTTTCAGACGACACGTTTCGAGTACCATGTACTCTTGTTCACACACCGGTTAATTAGTCAGCCTGTTATTTTTAAATGCTCAGTTTCCCTGACCCCTCCTATGGGCCACACCTCCTAACGTGCATCACATGACAGTGAACATAGGCATAGAAACAGGTGCTAACTTACAAATGGGAAAGACAGACGACTTTTCATATTATAATTACTGGTCAAAACTCAGCATGAAAAACAATACAATATATGAAACAGATCAATTTTGTTTTCATAATTTATACTTCGTCTAAAATTTGATAATGTATAAAATAACATTAACATTTTTTTTTCTTTTCTCCCATAAAACATTGCACGAATCTCAGACGTTCTCAACAAATATCATAACTGCTTAAATGCAGATACACAAAAAGGTTGAAAAAGTGACTAGTGCTATATCTTTACTGCGTGAATGCATATACCATGCGGTATATAAAGTGACTAGTGCTAGTTGATATGGACTAACCATCCGATTAAAAAATAGTTCTGGCCCTAATCCACTGAATCATGTGACTTAAACATTTATGTGATGACTCACCACCCTGATACCCACGAGCTAATTTCTAAAATATTTATTATTTAAAATTCAAATCTCATGACTTATATACATCATACATATTAAGACCTATTCACAATTTATGTTACAGAGAAACCAAAATATTTGTGCTCTTCTGTACATGTGCATACTAGTGAGTGAAAAAACAGAAAAATATTCTGTGAATTTTTTTTTAAAGCTGATAAAGAAATATGTAATGTTACGAACTATATACAATATTAAAAGAGAGATATAGATAATCCATGACACATATAGTATTGAAGGTGTATTCAGATGTATTCAATTGGATATACACCTGCCGTGTGTACTGAGGTTTTGCTCAATGGGTTACTGGTTTTAGAGACAGGTTACACCATGGCTCCAAAGTACAATTTTGGATGGGCCAAGACTTGTACATACTAATACACAACAGCCTCACACCAAAAAGATAATAAACGAAAGAGGCATTTATAAAAAGTTGTGAAGATCCTCAGTTGCGTTCAATCCATATGGCTGTTTCCTATCTTACGCAATAATGTACTGGGTCTCCAACTTTCTTAGCAGTTTGTCCCTGTCACCACCCCGTCTCAAAGGGGGCACTGCATCAATGACATAATAACTCAAATACGCCAGGTCCCTGGCGTGTGTTGAATCAAAATGCCGTGCCACGGGGTAGGCGGAGTCATGGTTTACAATAGCCCGGAGATGCTGCAATATCCTGATGTGCACCTGCGACCTTGTGCTGCTCACATAGCACAAACCGCAGGTGCACGTCAGGACATATACAGCAAACTCTGTGTGGCAGTTGAAGTTGCCCTTAATTGCAGTTTTTGTACTAGAAAATGTGTACGCACGGCATGAACTACATTTATAAAAGCCCTTCCTAGTGAGCCAGTCACTGCCACTGACCAGCTCTGGACTTGGCTTGACTAGTTTGCTGCGCATGCTATAGGCTTTTTTGAAGGGGACAATAGGTCTATCTGAAACTCTCGAACATAACACACCATCTGTTTTTAAAATGGGCCAGTGCCTATTAATGATGGATTTTATTTGCCGTTGTTGCCGACTATAGGTGATAATAAGCCTGGGAGATTGGTCATTGTTCCCTGCTTCTGGGGGTTTGGGTATAAGGAGAGATTTCCTGGAAATTTCCTTAGTTTTCGTTAATGCCTTGGAAAGGGTTGACTCGCTGTAGCCCCTAGCCCTCAGACGTTCCATCATTGCAGTAGCTCCCTCATCAAATTTCTCAGTAGTGCTGCAGATTCGTTTCAACCGCAGAAGTTCCCCCAAAGGTATGCTTTCAATCACGTGTCGGGGGTGTCCACTGCTGGCATGCAATATGCTATTGCCGGCAGTGGGTTTGCGGTATAATGATGTCGGAATATTAGCCCCTACGATGTCAATTTGAACATATAAAAATTGGGCTGATTGTCTGCTTACATTAGATGTAAAAAATAAATTACTGGCATTAGTGTTGAGAGTTTTGACAAACTGGTGTGCACTAGAGATGTCAGCCTCCCATATACAAAAAACGTCATTGATGAATCTCATCCAATATTTGACATTTCTGAAACCTGGTGCAGCGGCAAGATCCTGCTCCTCCCACCATCCTACGTGTCAACACCCATAGCTGGGGGAGAACCAGGATCCCATCGCAACACCGCTAATCTGTTTCCATATGTCTTTGCCGTACATAAAAAAGTTATTGTTAAGGCACCAATTTACTAGGTCGCACAACATTTGATTATGCCCACAGTATTCACAAGACTTCTGTCCCAAATAATGTCTGATGGCTTCAATACCATTATAATGTTCAATACAAGTATATAATGATTCAATATCTAGTGTAATCATACACCAGTTTGTTTGCCATTGTATTGTGCCAAGCTGGACAAAAAGTCCCCGGTGTCCTTGATATAACTGGCAAGACTTTGGACATGATTTCGCAAGAAGTAATCGATATAACGGGAAACATTCTCATCCTTACTTCTTATTGCAGAGATGATCGGTCTGCCCGGAGTCGGGTGTCCCATTTTATGCACCTTTGGAATTAAATATAGGTGAGGCATCACCGGATTTTCCCGTTTGTAGGACATTAACATTCGCTTCAAGGTGTCCCGGGCCCGTTTGTATTCCAAGCCACTGCTCATCACATAACAGTTGCTGTCGCCCAATTGTCTTAATGCTTCTGTCACATATACTTTCTTTTGCCAAAGGACGATATTTCCTCCTTTATCGGATGAGTTGATTACTATATCATGATTCTTGCTGAGTTTTTCCATCAGTTTGTTATATTGGACTGACTGAAAGTTTTTTTAGCTGCCATGTTTCTGTCTTTGTGTTCGTTTATTAAGTGTTTTTAAATCTTCCACCACGCACTCATGAAAAATGTCTACCGCGTCTTTTGGCATGACGGGGACAAACTTGCTCTTCACTTTAAAGGGACTTTCCCCTGCTCCCCTTTGTGTAACATCGATAGCGCGAAGCTGATTTGGGGTATTAGGTACATCATTGCCTTCATTGTTACTGGAGATAGAAGATCCAGTGCCCAGATCACATAGGGTTAATAGTATTCTAGCACCACCTGCTGCTGCCAAAGGAGAATCGCTGGCAGTAACATTTTGTTCCCTGCAATAAGTTTCTTTGGAATTTGACTTTATAGCGAAGAATTTTTTAAGTTTCAGTTTCCTGATAAAAAGAAACACATCCGCTCTTGTACCGGCATAGTTAAATGAGCGTTCCGGGCAAAAGTTTAAGCCCAAGGACAACAATTGTTGCTCAGCTGCTGTTAGGGTGAGGTTGGATATATATATATATATATATATATATATATATATATATATATATATATATATTATAGCAGCACGTCTTCACTGGTAATTATCAAATATGCTACTGTTGAAAATGTAACACAAGCCCAAATCTTTCTCCAATGCAGACATATGAATCCTGGGAGAGTGAGGAGACAACAGCATCAGGTGTACCCCCCATTTCAAGACATTGCCACCATGGAAGAAAGGACATCTAGTTCACCAATTGTCAAACTCATGGCAGTACTTCAATTTGTGGATACAGGATCTTTCCAATACACTGTGACAGTATCTGGTGGTATGTAAAAACCAACTTTCAGTGGTGTGCTACAAGAAGTTCTATCTTCAATGATTAGACATATCAACCACTTTTTCCAGTTTCCATGGTAACAGGTTTAGAGAATGTGAAGGGGTACTTTTATGGTTTGAGTCGCCTACCATATGTCGTTGAAGCAATTGATGGCACAAATATTGCCTTAGTGCCACCACAAATCTTTTGAGACACACAACGGAGATACGTAGAAGACAAAATAGGCATACATTATTGTGATGATAGCTTTCAGTGGTATTGCACATATGACCCTAACCTTTTGCAATTACAAACAGTATAACTTCAAAAAGGCATCCAAGAAGATGTACTGAAATGTTCATGAAGTAACTGAAGTATACCTAACATCTCCCAACAATTCAGACCAACACAGAGGAGAGGTGAAGGTGTAATTGCCAATCCCAAGCCCTAGATGAGTTCAAAACAGACAATTCCACAACTTCGATGGATGTTTGGCATTATTAATCAGAACAGTGCAGGACTATTTTTTGCAAGTACCATTTATATTCAGCATAGTAATTAACATGTGTCAACACAGTTTGATTTGTGAAACTCATGACATCAATAGTTTGAGAAGAACAGGACAACATTCAGAAAACAACACACATCATTTTCAGAAGAGAGCATTGAATAGGTATTGCTCACTACATGACACTTTCCCATATTTTGAAATATGAAGGAAAAGAGAGAATACACAACATGATATAACAATATTCCTTTGAGATACAGAAACCGGGCATCATAGTAGTTGTACTTATTTCAAAGACAACTTACTAACACTTGCAAAATGGTTGCGGGAACATACCTGTTGAAAATATACAGTGGAAAAGACAATCACAATTTGACACACATATGGGTAATGTTTTTTTTGTTGTGGTAACACTTACAGGCACCTTACCATCATTTGACATGAAATGGAGATTGACACATATAATCCTAGATGTAACACAATTTGTTCACACAAACAATCTACCTTATCTGTAAGTGATAGTGTGTGGTTTCTATGTTATGGATCAAAGTGCAGCACACATTAGCAACATTGAGGTTTAGTGAGAGCATGTAAAGTGTAACTTACCAGACTTCACTCCACCAGGTATCCCTGTCAAGGCTTCAGGATGTAGGATCTGCAAAACCTTCTCTTCCCTGGGCATGAATTGTAAGTGGGGCCTGGGTGTTACAAAAGTGTGCTCTCCCATGCCAGCCTTGACCAGCATTCCTCACATTAATATAGCATGGGATCTTTTTATATGCTTTCCTTCATGTACATGTTTTCACTGTAAGGACAATGGTTTATTGTAAATGGCTAAAAAACATGAAGCAGTGTGATAGGTATGCAGAATAATATGTTTAGGAAACCAATTGCCAAACGTGCAAAGCAATGTGTATTCAACTGTTGAGGCAGCCACGAACTCTTAAAATGCACGTGTTTCATAGATATGCAAGACGGCTGACACGCGCCAAATTACAAGCAGAAACTCTTGGAATATGCTAACGCTGTTCTCACACGTGCTGTCAAGCGGCACGCGTATGTAAATAATCTACAAAGTGAATGATAGGGTATTTAAACCGCTCTCATTCACACTTGCTGCTTGGCCTCATTGTACTGACACTTACCTGGCTCCAGCTCCTGTCTCCGGAGTGGCTTCGCTCCTATTCTGGCTTCAACTAGGAGATTCCTTGACTTTCTGATCTCGGCTGACATCTTCAGTCAGACGGCTCTCTTCCGCAGCTCCCGGACATGGTGCTACCCCAGTACCTGACAGAGACAAGCAGAAAGAACAGTTTTAAAAACCAAGGTATTTGGGCCAATAGAAGCTCGGCGAGTCTTTTTCAGCATTTAACTTCAGATTGTTTTATTAATTTCCTAAATAATGCGCAAAATCTTTAAAAGAACATAGTTCAAGACCTTGAGAGAAAATCAAGTTCTAAATATATCGGAGAGGATTACCGTATTTCCTGAAAGCAATTGGCACTGAGAAACAAAGATTTGATCATATTTAAAGTGTCTTTCGCAAAAGGTGCCTGACAATACAAATATCACGAAACAAACATTTAACTTCAAGGGCTCTAAGAGACTTGTGGTGCCATTGTTATACTGCCATTATTTGTTCTATTGTTATTTTAACGTTATCCTCATTGCTATCTAGTGAAAGTAAAGCTGTGGAAAAGACATCCGAGAAGAGTCACGGCATCTTATCTAGACAATTTACTTGAACAATTCAGGTATTACTAAGGAATGTCTCTTACGATTAATATCAATGGTTGTTGAGATTTAATAATGGAATATTGATGGCTATGTTGTTTGTTTCAGATTGCTCATCAGATATTTAGATTGTTTATCTGTCAGTAATTTCGTGCTCAACCTAAAATTAGGTAAGACTTTAAAGAGGAATGTTGTCAAGATTATTGATGACTCAATATTCATATAAGTAGATTTGCATATTGTTTAATCTCTATGCTCTGTACTCGAGGAATCTTGTGGAAGGTTCAAGATTTTTCAGGACACTCAGTCGCATACCTGTTCCCTGTATCCTGGCCATATCTAGTCCAGCTGAATTCATGCCCATAGTGAAGACAGCTAGAATCTTCGTTTCTCTCTTGTTTCTCTCCTCGTCCCAACCCCTTTCCCCTCGGAGACTTTCAGAGAGGCCATAAAGCTATCTATCCTTGTTGTTGCACTGCTAGTTTCTGGAGGGCCAGGGAAATTTTCATCATCAAGGTGAAACAACCTGGAGCACAGGTGAGTGACTTTAACAGAAGTGTGTGAATCTGGAGTAGGTGAAGATCTTCTTTCAATCACATTTTCTGGAGATCCATCTCTGGGTTTCTTGAGACCATATCATTCTTTATGAGAGACTGCTTTGAGCCTAGTCCCTATTTGATTGCATGTCAGCTGATGTATAGCTGAGAATACTCTCAAGCTTGACACGGTCTCTATTTTATGTGCTTATGCATGTATTCTCTCACCAGAACTCTTTATTGGGTTTTCTGAATGGATACCTCATTCTATTTTATTCTACTATATTTTAGATTAGGAAAATTCCTTTATGGAACATGCTTGCTGGATTATTTCAATTTTAACTCTCATACTTACCAAAATTGTATTTTTCCTTATATTGAAATATTGATTACTGAATTATATTTATTTCTAATAATGATGCTTTAAAGACTAATGCATATTGAATAAATGATGAATCTAAAGATATGAATAATAAAACTATTTTAACACACACAAATTCTCTTTACTGACTGTACTAAAGTCTTTAATGATGTTATTTTTTATATGGTTTGATGTAGATGATAGCTACTTTTAACTTCTCCTTGTCGAAAAACAAAGGTCCAAAAGAAAAATGGTGGGTTATTTAATAATTACACCAAAAGATTAAGATATAAATAACCCTGCTCCGTCACCAGAATAATTCTACGAGACCCTCGGGGTGGGGGGAGGGTTTTGCGTTCCGGTACCATATAAATAAAGCAATTAACTGCTTCCAGAGGCCTAGCATCAAGCTCTTGTCTGTGGTGCCTCCAGGTCGAAATAAACAATGTATCAAGTTCTGGGAGTGGCCTGGGTGTGATCTGTGTGGGGCCTGTGTGTGACCTGGTGTTAGCACATGGCGCGTGAGTGTGGCCTGAGCGTGGCCTGTGTAAACACATGACACCGCAGGCATCGTGTTCCCTTAGTCTATAAATAACATGCTCTGCACAAGTGCAGGCGCTTGGGTTTACAGTTCTTGCCTACAGGATGTGTTCTCCTTACCTTTTCCCGAGACTTCAGCTACAATTTGATTGGTTCCAAGCCAGGCTTCTGATTACAGTGATCAGACTCCTGTCCTGCTCTTCTGCTTATGTACTGTCTCTATTTGTGGGGCTTCTGTGGCAAATGCAGGCATGGAAAAAAAATCCAAAAAAAAGAAAAAACAAAGTAAGTGTCAGTCTGATTTCAGTTAAAAAACTCAGTGCTTTTTGCATAAGAGAAAGGAAGTAATCTTTTATTTCAGAAAAAAGCTAAAGGCAGTTTTCATTGTTTTAGGTTGTAAGGCTTCAACCTTGCTATCAAGAGATTATATTTATGGACAGAGTGTATTTTTGTAATGCGGAGAGGAAACATCCAAAGAATAAATTGGCGTTTGTGCACAGAATTGCTTAACAATGGAAACTCCATGACGAGTTACCCTTGTCATTAGCGGCGAAGAGGTTAAGACTTAAATGGTAAAGCAAGAGAGAATTTATTATGATAAAGTTTGTGTGTGTGTGTCTTGAGTCCGTATTCCATAAGGTATTATTAAAGCAAGACTCAACACAAACGTCAATTGTAAGTACACTAGTTCTTTGGTGCAGAGTAGTGAGAGAATTTGTGTTAGAGGGAAAAACATTCAGGTAACTGTGTTAATTATTGTATTTAATGTGTAGGTGACTGGCCAGTTCGAAGGAAAATACAAATGAGTGAGAGTAAACCTGTGGTACACAATTGACCTAACAATTCCTAGAAGACACAGAAGAGAAGCACAGTACAAGTCACAGGTGCCTTACCAACCCCTTTTCCCTCTGCTGATTCCTCTGGTTAACTGTCTCTTCAGTTTGCAGGTGTGTCAGGTATAGGGATGGCTCTGGTTCATGCCACTCCCGCAACTCCTCAGTTTGCAGGTGTGTCAGGTATAGGGAAGTGTTAGAAATTATATTTTTGGTCGGCTAGGGCATGTGCCAAAGTAGGGCAGAAACGAAAACTTAGTCAGGTAAGGGAGTCACACTCCTAAAATAACCCCTGCTCACCCCGCTGGTAGCTTGGCACGAGCAGTCAGGCTTTTCTTGGAGGCAGTGTGCAAAGTATTTGCACATAACCAACAGTAATACAGTGTAAGCACTACAAAAGGACACCACACCAGTTTAGAAAAATATCCAATATTTTGACATACTTAAGACACGACCAAAAACGATAAAAATCCACAATACTGTACTTAAAAATCTTCAGTTATTAAAACATGCTTGAAAAACAGTTCCTTGATGTCAATAGAACTGTCCGGGGATATTGCGGCGTTGTGAACAAACAAATCCAAACAGTTATGGCTGACCAAAGTGGCGTTGAGAGGCATCGGGTGCTGCGGTGCAAAGAGCAGTGCCTCTCGGGTTGCGGTGAGAGCAGCGGCTCCGTGGCAGAGTCAGATGGCTTCGGTGAGGCCAGGGTTGCGGTGCAAAGTGAATGCGGTGCTCCTCGTGGTGCTGGCAGGTTGTGGTGCAAGCAGCGTCGATGTCGTTGCTGATGCACTGTCATCGACTGACAAACTGGAGTTGATGGTGCCGGTGTCGGTAGGCCAAGGCTGCAGTGCAGGATGAGGGCAGTGCATTGTGTAACTTTACGAGCGTTGCCCTCAAACCACAGTGTAAGCTGGAGAAAGCAGGCAAGAGCTCTATAAGATTCTACAGTCCTTTATAATACCTGTGGCCTGCGAGAGCCCCGACGAGTTCTCTCAAATCCTGTGTGATGAAATATCATTATTCTTCAAGAATAAAATAGATCTTATATATGAGAAGATCAAGCAGACAGAGACTGTTGGGAGTAATATCATCAGCTCCTCCCTGACATCACCTATTCCTTCTATGTCTCCTGTGTGCGCCAGTATCTCACTTATCAGATTTCCGGAGATTACTCTTTCTGAAGTCACTTCTCTGGTTGGTCTAATTAAAACAGGGTCTCCCTCAGATCTCTTGCCAGCAAAGATGGTGGGCACCTTAGGGAACCTGCTCCTACCTGGAATTCAAACAGTGATCAATCTCTCCCTCAGAGACGGGCATGTGCCAGGTGAATGGAAGAGAGCGGTGGTGAACCCTATTCGAAAGAATGCAGCCTTGCCATGGTCGGACCTTTCCAATCTCCGTCCTATTTCCCTACATCCCCATATCAGTAAGATGACCGAGAAACATGTGAATACCTATCTATCTATCTAAGTTTATCGAGGCAGCGGGTGGTCTGGACCACTCTCAATCTGGGTTCGGCCCTCCTCTCGGTGACCAATACCATCAGGATGGCACAGGATAGAGGAGGTTCCATGATCTTGGTGCTGTTGTATTTATCCGCTGCCTTCGATACGGTTTCACATGACATTCTTCTCGGTCGTCTGCAGAAGGTGGGAATAGGCGGCTCGGCTCTGGCCTGGCTGAAAAGCTTTCTCTCCGGTCGATCACAAACCGTCAAGTTGGGCTCCCATTATTCGATCTTTAGGGAGCTCACTAAGGGGGTCCCTCAGGGCTCATGCCTAAGACCCACACTTTTTAATGTGTATGTGGCCCCCTTGGCGGATATTGTGAGAGAATATGGGTTCACCCCAGTATCGTATGCTGACGATACCCAGCTTCTGTTCCCCTTCCATACCATGACACCGGCAATTAAACATGCATTTGCCACTGGTATGAGAGCAGTATCTGACTAGATGAGCTCCAATTGCCTACAATGCAATGTGAGCAAGACGGAGGTCCTGCTTTTTGGAGAAGCCCCCCTCCTATGGTCGCCTGAGTGGTGGCCCACGGATTTAGGAGCTGCTCCTTGCCCTAAGCAGATAGTGAAAAATCTAGGAGTGCGGCTTGACCAGGCATTATTACTAAAGGAACATGTGAATCTGGTGGCGGGAACCTGCTTCAGGACCATTGGGCTCCTGAGGCGTGTGTTCCCATTCCTGGATGATTGCTATAGGAAAACACTGGTTCAGACATTGGTCGTCAGTAGATTGGACTACTGCAATGAACTGCTCCTCTCAGCCAACGAGGAGCAACTGAGCCGTTTGCAGGTGGTTCAGAATACTGCGGCCAGATTAGTCCTTGACGCTCCTACTGGGTCCCCGTCACGCCCTCTTCTGCATAAGCTCCACTGGCTGCCCATCCGCCAGAGAATTGAGTTTAAAGTCTGTTGTATAATTCACAGATGCCTTTATGGATCTGGCCCTAAATATCTGGCTGAATTATTTCAGCCTTATATTCCGACCCGCTCTTTGCGATCTAGCAACTTATTATTGCTGCAGATTCCACGGATTAAGAAGGCAAAACAAGGAGGTCGTGCATTGTCCTATAAGGGCCCCACTCTCTGGAACACTTTGCCCCTAACCTTAAGACAAATTACCAATCTACATGCCTTTAAGAAATCCTTGAATACTTATCTGTTCCCGGCTGTGTAAGATCTAGGGCTTTTTATGACTATGGTAGGGATCTGGCATCTTGGAATATCTTAAAAGCGCAGAGATACCTCTTGGGGTCGATTCCGGCACTATATAAGAAACAAAATAAAATAAATAAATAAGCAGCGGCGTAGATTTTGGCGTGGAGCATCGTTTGTCGGGGATACCAAGGCGTCGCCGTGAAGCGAGACGGTGCGGGTTGCGGTGCCCCCAGGTCGCCGTGCGAGCAGCGACTCGGTGGCGGCATCAGCAGGCATCGTCGGTGAGACCAGGGTCGCGGTGCAGCATTGCAGTGGTGCCCTCTGCCGTGCCTTCAGGACACGGAGTCAGCAGTGTCATCGTTGATGTCGTCGGGTTGCTTCTTCTGTTGCAAAACAAAACACACAGTGCCCAGTGCTGGTCTCTGAGAAGCAGGTAGTCCCAGGGGCATTCCACCAAGTATTTGATGCAGACAATTTAGAGTGCCAGTGGCTCGATTGTGGTGTCAGATTGCGTCGGTGAGATCAGGGTCGCGGTGCGAAGTGATAGCGGTGCTCATCGCCGTGCTGACAGGTTGCGGTGCAAGCAGTGTTGTCGTTGCTGAAACGCTGTTGTTGGCTGGCGAACTGGAGTCGATGGCGCAGGCGTCGGTAGGCCAAGGCTGCGGTGCAGGATGGGGTCGGTGCGTGGATGTACTTTACGAGGGGTGCCCTTGAACCACGGTGCAAGCAGAGGCATAGATTTCGGAGTGGAGCAGCGTTGTCGGGGATACCAAGGAGCCGTTGTGAAGCAAGGCAGTGCGGAATGCGGTGCCCATAGCTCAAGGTGCACCCAGCGGCTCGGTGGCGGCATCAGCAGGCTTCGTCGGTGAGACCAAGGTAGCGGTAAAGCGTTGCATCAGTGCCCTCTGCGGTGCCTTCTGGACACGTAGTAACCTCAAAGCCAGTACATTTGACGATTCCTGTGACCTTGATTTAATCCCAAAAGAGACAATAGGTTTTAAATGTAATGATCAATTCTGGGGCTACAGGAAACTTCCTAGATATTTCCATGACAAATACCCTGGGCCTTTCTGGTACGAGGAAGAAAGCTGCAGAACCTATTAGAACAGTCAATGATTGGGAACTGTCCTCCAAATTAATATTATTTCAGACAGAACCCATTCCCATGCTATTTGACAATGGGCATGCTATGCAAATGTATTTTGATTTAATAGACACCCCTCTCTTTGATGCTATTTTAGGAGTTCCCTTGCTCCAGCATGATAACCAAAGCATTGACTGTCTTAAAAGATTAGTTACTGTAAGATCTCCTTTCTGTGAATGAAGACCTGTTATCCTGAAGTCCCATAAATCATCCCCCCCTTAGCTGTGCTGTAGTTAATACCACTTTATGAGGTCTAATTACCTGAAGTATATGCTGACTACCATGATGTCTTTGACAAATAGAAGGTTGCTGTTCTTCACCCTCATCGCAGTTTTGATTGCCACATAGATCTATTGGGCCTTAAACAAAGTGATGCTTAAAAATTGTTACCCCATGCACCTAATTCCAGTACTTCTGGACCAAGTTAAAAAGACTACCATTGACACAAAATTGGATCTCAGAGGGCCATATCACCTTATCAGAGTTCGGAAGAGAGGGACGCCTCTTCTACTCACCGGATACCCTTGCTGGATGCTGATTGTTGCTGTGCCCCGGTGACCTTAGCTGAGCCCTGGTGACTGTTGCAGCGCCTCGCCGCACCCGCTCCACGGGCGCCGCTTTGGAGGATTGTGAAGGCGCTATTACTAACCAGGCGCTGGAGGGGAAGGCCAACGGCATCAGGAGCGGAGCGTCCCAGGGACTCAGAAGACCAAGAGTCCCTGCGTGACCGTACCAGCTGGTCAACACCCCCTGATAGCCCCGCCCCCCTGCCGGTTAGCGTGTCTTAAGCGCTCTCCCAATGGCCAACTGTTGGGCGCCTCTTCTACTCACCGGATACCCTTGCTGGATGCTGATTGTTGCTGTGCCCTGGTGACCTTAGATGAGCCCTGGTGACTGTCGCAGCACTTCGCCGCACCCGCTCCGCGGGCGCCGCTTCGGAGGATTGTGAAGGCGCTATTACTAACCAGGAGCTGGAGGGGAAGGCCAACGGCATCAGGAGCGGAGCATCCCAGGGACTCAGAAGACCAAGAGTCCCTGCGTGACCGTACCAGCTGGTCAACGCCCCCTGATAGCCCCGCCCCCCTGCCAGTAGGCGTGTCTTAAGCGCTCTCCCGACGGCAAACTGTGGGACGCCTCTTCTACTCACCGGATACCCTTGCTGGATGCTGATTGTTGCTGTGTCCTGGTGACCTTAGCTGAGCCCTGGTGACTGTCAGTGCCTCGCCGCACCCGCTCCGCGGGCGCCGCTTCGGAGGATTGTGAAGGCGATATTACTAACCAGGCGCTGGAGGGGAAGGCCAACGGCATCAGGAGCGGAGCGTCCCAGGGACTCAGAAGACCAAGAGTCCCTGCGTCACCGTACCAGCTGGTCAACGCCCCCTGATAGCCCCGTCCCCCCTGCCGTCACACGCCATATTTCATCAGCGTGCTACTCCGGGCAAAGGGCGGGCCGTCTGTGGCCGTCCGAGGCCGATTGAGGCCGGATCGGGCCCACTCTCTTCCTTCTTACCTCCAACCCCTCCATTGAAGAAATGTCAGCTACTGCCACAGGTATGAGCCCCGAAAAGATAATTATAGACAAGGCGGGGGGGCTGCCGTTAAAAGGTACTCTGGACAATTATTTTACTAAGGTCCTTAATGACCTAGAAAAGGAGACCACACTAGCAGAACGAAGGGCAGAGCGTTGTCTCTCGGTAGAAAATATGAAACATAAAACTGTCACAGCTTCTATGCGGAATGTTCCTCTTCCTAATGGAGGTAATCTCAGTGGAACTGAAGATCTCACCTTGCCAGAGAGCGTTCCGCTTTTGTTACGAGACTGTACCCCTACACCGCGTGCCTCTACGGGGCAGACCCGAGTCCTATTCTCCTTACCAGTCCTATTAGTCTAACAAAGGATTCGGTCATAACAAATCGTCCATCTGACAAAATTAAACGTAGCAAGAAATAAAGACCAATCATGCCTAAGATCCAAGGTCCTCCACCCAGCAAAAGAAGACGAAAAGAGGGCGCAATGCAAAAACCTAACATTAGCCACTCAGATTTTGACAAGTCTCACAAGCCTGGTATTACAGTTGAACAGGCCGCAGTAGTTGTAGAAGATAGATCGATAAATTTTACAACTCAACAAACACCTTCGCACACTGGAATGGACATTAGCATTAGTGTCCCCACTGACGCCCCCGCATAATCCATACTGAAACCAGCATATACTAGTGTTTCACTAGACAGCATGGAACATTTAATTAGATCTTTTATTTTACCCATTATAGAAAGGTTAAAAATAGTCGAGAAGCGTCTTGAGGAAATGGAGCTGGGTTTAAGGAGGAAGGACAGCTTATCTGAGGTTTCAGTGAGTGAGGCAGTGCCGCCTTTAATCCCGGTTACACTAGCTACGTCAAATGCCCCGAAAGTTTCATTCAAACCTATTAGTGTGAAACCCAAACCTCCCAAAATAGCAAGCTCCATCCAAAATAAGTCATCTCCCCCAAAACAGACAAAAACAACAGCCGCAATTCCTACGAGTAACATCACAAGAGATCAGGAAAAGGCACTTGTGGGGAAAATACATGAAGAAAGGAGAGGCATAAGACACACAGGAGTTCCAAAGAATAGGGGTCCATTAGCAGAGCTCCCACCAGAAGCTGTGCCATATGTGGGTGTTCTTACAGGGGTTCCTGTACTGGCAGACAATAAAAGGGAAGGATTTGCTCTGCTTAAGAATAAAATCATGCATTGGCTCAGATTATATAGACCAATCACAAGCAACATTAATGGTGAAATAGTCCATGTTCGCCGACTACCATGGCTGGGCAGCAGAAGCAAGGATACTGAGGGAGATGTAGTTGTAGTCAACTTTAGAGATTCACGTGTGGTCAACCACATACTAAATTGGCCTGTAGGGAATGGTAACAACAGCATTATCCCCCGCCCATTGACCTACTTCTATCCCAGATCCCTGGTGTTTGCCCCGAAACATACAAGTAGACAAACAAACATTAATACATTTTTTCCAACCCCATTTAATACCGGGCACTTGTCACACACACAATACCAAATGCCGGTACCAGATACCTATGGGTGGAATACTGTACCTTTCAGTGTCAATACAAATCTTAACAGAAGTATGGACCACCTGAGGCCCTTTACTCCCTTGGAGACATTCAACAGATTTGATGTTTTTAATGGAATGGATGACTGCGACTGAAGTTTACAGTCTAGGTGGGGCATGGGCGGCCAATTCCTTGCCACTAATTCAGAAGATGCAGCCTATGGGGTTTCAGAAGATATCACTTTGTATTTTACATCACACCAGTTTTTGGGACAGGAAAATACACTTAGTCACATTCACAAAGAATCAGTACATGCCAAATCCACCAGTGAGAACACTGTTCCAAAATTGACAGTATTGGGGGGAACTTCTGTGGAAACACAAGATAAGATTAGAACACACCCACCTATACGGTTAGCAGAAGTAGACACAGGATTAATAATTAGTTCACAGAGCAATATCCCCACCGAACCTAGCAATACTTTTCGGAATCCGGTTTCTCAATGGGATGTACAAGCAAAGACTGACCTGGCCCCTAGAGATTTGGGAAAAGACCAAGCTGGCCACTATCTAGTGTCCTGGAACATAGCTTGTCTTAGGAATAAGATAGCTTCCCATGATTGGTTAAACTTTATCGACAACTATAGTATAATCATTATGCAGGAAACTTGGGCAATGGAATTTTACCATCGCCTGGGCTACCTAAATTTTTCCATACCCGCAATCCAAACGCAGAGGGAAGGCCAATGGGGTCCTGACCACTTGGGTAAAACAGGATGCCAGGTACACTACGGCGCATTTAGATTCCAATTCTAAGGATATTCTAATTGTTAAGCTCCATTCGCCTGAGTTTGGGGACCTAATAGTATTCAATGTATATGCAAGGGGTAATCGGGGAGGTAAATCATCTGAGACAGTTAAACAATTGGGACAGTGTTTAAAATTATACAGGGGAAAAGCGAATATAATGATAGGAGAGACTTTAATTGCTCCTTCGAGCCGCTGGACCAATTTGATATTGACCTTACAGAGGCAAAGGATGATAGCTGGCAAATTCCTCCACTAAATATACCACCTATAAAGAAGTGGACCCAAGCAGCTATCCAGCTCAAGACTTTTAGTCTTGAGCACAGATTAAGAGCAGTGAATGTTCGAACTAAAGGGGACAAGGACGGAAGTCCAACTTTAACAATGGTATTCGCTCAAGTAGGATTGACTACATTCTCGTCAATCTGGAATTTTGGTCAGCCATCCGGGACATGAACATCATTAAAAGAATTGAGAGCGACCACAGCCCCCTTAGTTTAGAGTTTTAGCTTTTTTTTAAAATGGGAGTTTCTGATATAGATACATCCAATGATATAGTCCTTGCAAATGATACAAGAAGGTTAAAATGGGTGGAATGCATGGACAACTGCCAATGCATTCCAGAAATGGAAGAAATGGTGTCTAGTGCAACCAGTGAGTTACAGTGTTGCATGTCTAGCAATGACTTTATGACCAGGGTGGTCCCCATTCACAAAACGCACTTTTTAAATCTTAGCAAATTTTTTATAAAGGAAAAAATTGATTGTCCTCGTAAAAGTAGAAGGAAACAAGAATCATGGTATGGCAAAAGCTGCAGAACTGCATATAAATCTCTAGCATTGGCCGTGAGATCAAAGGATAGGCTCTCAATACGTGATGCGAGGCGTCACTATAAAGTGACCCAGCAGAAAGCAAAAAACTGCTGGATAATAAATATTGGGAAGAGCTATATGAGGCATGTAAGGCTAGAAATATGACAGGATTCTGGAACTTAGTGAAATGGGGTAAGGGATCCTATAGGTCACAACCAGAAAACTCCGTCCCACCCGAACGATGGGTATCATACTTTAAATCTCAGTTTGCAAACCCTGTTCGGGTGAGTGGGGAAAGTTTGGATCCTATCACAAATTATGTAGCCACCACTCCGTTAGTGTTCAGTCGGAGTGACATTGAACACGCCTTAAACACTATCACGAGAGGAAGAGCCCCGGGTCCGGATATGATTCCGGCAGATCTTTTTCTCCATTGTAGAGAGGTATGGGTGCCGTATATAGAGCTGTTGGCAAATGAAATTTCCAGGGGCTCCCCGGTATCAGACATCTGGAGGGGAGCCGAAATTATCCCAATTTTCAAAAAAGGGGATCGTGCAGACCCTGCAAATTACAGGCCAATCAGCCTAATTGCATGCATTCAGAAGGTGGTGGCAAGGCTTGTATTACACAGGATCCAGAATTGGGTTGACGGTTCCGGGGTCATGTCCGCACTACAGGCAGGCTTTCGCCCCTTTACCAGCACCGTGGATCAAGTTTTTAGATTTTCTAATATATATTGGAAGTGGGTTATCCTTGGGGGAGGCACCCTTTATGCAGCCTTTGTCGATTTGAAATCGGCATTTGATCTAGTTTCACGCTCAAGGCTGTGGCGAGTGCTTCACGATCAAGGTATGCCACAAGAACTCCTCACCTTCCGAATTAAATTCCACAAAAAGAACTATGCACAGGTTAGGTGGGGCAACCAGGGTCAGGTCTCTGATAAATTCAACACAGAAAGGGGAGTCAGACAAGGGTGCGTCTTAGCACCAACTCTGTTTACGCTATACATAAACAGGGTTATTGAATACTACAGGGAGGTTCATACAGATACAACCAAACAAAATGGCATCGCTATACCCCTGTTAATGTTTGCAGACGACACCCTTCTAATCTCCAAAACGCAAGAAGGGCTTCAAAAAGCAATTGGCTGTTTTGAGGCTTTTTGCAAAGACCATGGTTTAATTATAAATGTGGCTAAAACTAAATTCATGGTACTGCATAGACACAAGAAAGTGAGGGGCACAGTTTTTATGAATGGTGAGCTATTAGAACAGACAGATTGCTTTAGTTATTTGGGCATTACACTGGGATCTAGGATGGAATGGAAGCCACACATGACTTACCTAACTGCAAAACATGCACAGCTAGCAGGTGTCCTCCTGAGAGAATTAAGATCATCAGTTACTCAACCAATAGCCCCAGCTTTAAAGATATATGACACGAAAGTCAGGGCTTCGATGTTATATGGGGCTGAACTATGGGGGGTCACTGATGTTTCCGTTTTGACAAACGCACAAAATAAATTCTTGTGGTGCATAACTAAACTTCCCAAATCAACACCACTGACACCGCTATACATGGACTTGGGATGTCAGAAACTTCAGGACATAGCTAGCTTTCGACCAGTCGCATATTGGAGGAGGCTTTGGGTTACGCCTGAACTAACCCATTATGCTTCGGCGCTCCTAGAAACCAGAAATATGGACACAGGGGGTAAAATATCATGGTTTAAACAGGTCAAGTCGCAATATAAAGCCTTGGGAATGGAGCAACTATGGGAAAACCCATTACAAAACATCTTCCCATCACAGAAGGCCCTAAAAGAGATGTATTGGGCTAATATTACCCAACTGGAATTCCAAATACATACTGACGCATCACTAACCAGGGCTTTTTTGGAACTTAAACATATCCCTGTATATGAGCGATATTGGGACCTCATTACCATCTCCAATGATAGGAAACTTTTTCATCAATATAGGGTAGGAACGCTTCCTATCATCACATTCACAAGTAAGTGGTCAAGCAATAAAGATCACCATCAATGTCCTTTTTGTATAGACCAATCTGAAACTTTAGCCCATGTTCTGTTTATATGTCCAGTATATAAAGCTCCGAGCCACAAATGGATCAAACCAATTTGTATACAAAAAGGTATCCATAGTGGTACTGTGGCACTCAGGATCCTAAAAACAGACTGCTCTGACAGTATGGTTATTGCACTTGCAAAGTTTCTAAAATGGATGTGGACTATACGTCGAGACAAATTGAAGCTAACACAGACTGCAGTGTCCTAACCTGGCTTTTAGTAGAAAGAATCAGTTCTTAATCATGTAACACATTTTTAAATATTTAAAAAAAAATTTAAGATATAGTATATTTATTGTTTTAAACGATTGTGTTTGGATCACCCTGTACACAGCATTGATTGAATAGTTTAACCCATGAATTTTCCCTTGACTTTAAGGACATTTGGATGTAATAAGTATGAAATGTTGTATTATTTTTTTTAATTGTTTGTTGTTTTACTGTAATGTCTTTTATAACTTGTGTCAAAATAAAGACTTAATGACTTGACTTGAATAACAGACATTTCGTAAAAGATACAGGGCCTCATTTGCAATATTTTGACAAAAGAAAAGGGCAGGAATGCATCGTATTTACAAGATATGGCACACTCCTGTACTTTTCCCCTGCGCTGGCACACAATGGGCTGCCATAAGCCAACACAAGCACCCTTGAGCCATGGTGCAAGGGTGCCTGCGTTGTAGGGGTGATTGTTTCTGTGCAGGAAGGGAAACTGTCCTGCACAAAAGCAGTCGTAAAAGGGGTTTTCCTCTTTCGAAGTGTGCTGCAGAATGCAGCACAAAAAAAGGGAAAAACTAGGAGAAATAAAGGTATTTCTCCTCATTGCGCCTCCCATACACCTCCCCTAAGAAGGTGTAGGAATCTGACACATTCCCAGGTTTACAAAACCTTGTAAATCTGGGAATGCCTCAAGTTCCATTGATGTTGCTTGGCAACACCCACAGCAACACCCATGGACCGCCACTTTCACTCAGAGTAGTGCGTGAAAAGGGACCGTATTTACAAGGCCATGAAAAGCCATGCAGGGTGGCTTCATGTGACTTTGCAAATATTAGAAGTCACACTGCATCGCTTGTGCAACAAAAAAAGTGATGCACTGGTGGTGCAATGTGCTTGAATATAGCCCCATGGTCTTTATGAGTACAGTGTTATGCCTCTTGGACTCTGCGATGCCCCTGCTGTTTTTCAGGGTTGAGCCTGCAAGAGCACGTGCTCTTGCTTGCTAGACATTATTGTTTACAAAAAAGGTTTGGAGCCCACCCACGGCTTACCATTTGTTGGCTCAATGTTAATCCTCTTTGCAGCACCCTTGATTGGCCAGTGCAGGCCAAACAACACAATACTTTCTGTGGAGCACAGACCAAGCACAGATTGATTTAACCTAATCAGTGCCTGTGAATGAGGTACTATTTTGTCCCTCCTCTGACTCCCCATGCCATCTCTGCCCTCCATAGCATTTATTTTCTATGTGTCCTGTTCTACTTTGAAGGTTTCTCTGGCCATAAAATGGTACAATTTTCATAACATGTTTAATAGATTTTTCTAAATGTATGCACTGATGTGCTTAATGCCCACTGTATGCTTTTGCATGATTTGTAAACATTTGACATTAGAAAAATACCTAGGGACATTTTCAATTTTTGGCACACAGCAGAGGAGCAAACCTTCCTGCTGCACTGCTGTGCATCAAAAGACACGGGCAGGAATGCGCCATATCTACAAGATACGGAGCATTTCTGTCCTT
Source organism: Lissotriton vulgaris (assembly GCF_964263255.1). Taxonomy (NCBI): domain Eukaryota; kingdom Metazoa; phylum Chordata; class Amphibia; order Caudata; family Salamandridae; genus Lissotriton; species Lissotriton vulgaris. The sequence goes on from NC_141691.1 coordinate 1,502,538,045, forward strand.
TTCTACTGCGCTGACACACAATGGGGTGTCTTGTGCCAACGCAGGCACAATGGCACCATGGTGCAAGGGTGTCTGCATTTTAGGGGTGATTGTTTTTGTGCACCTTCCTGCACAAAAAACAATCACAAGCGGTGTTTTCCTATTTGTATGTATGCTACAGAATGCTATAGAATGCACCGCACATAGAAAAAGGAAAAACGAGGAGAAAGAAAGTTATTTCTTCTCGCTGCTCCTCCCTTACTCCTCCTCTGGGGAGGCATAGGAATCAGACACATTCCCACATTTACAAAACCTTGTATATCAGGGAATGTGTCAGGTTGCATGAATGTTGCAAGGGAACACCCATAGCAACACCCATGGAACGTCCTTTTCCCGCACAGCAAAACAAATGATGCACCAGTAGTGCGATGGGCTTGTAAATAAGCACCCAGTGTGCCTCCCTTGCTGCCTTTCACTTTGTCTTTTTCTCTCTATGCTGCTTGTTTCAGCGACCCACGATAATTGTTGCTGCGTCCTCGCTCACACCCCTTATCTTCCTGAACCCCTTGACCCACACCCCTGTCCAGTGACATTTTGTTTTTCACAAATTGCTTCCTGCTTTGGTTGCTGCACTTTTGCATTTCTCTTGGCACACTTTCCAATGTTATGTACTAAAACATTTGGCTCAAATGTTAACTGCACACATACAGGTCATCCCGATTTTTTATTATCTGAATAACTTTTTTATGCTTTTATTTCCTTCACTTGCAGGCTTCATAAAGGTATGGGATACTACTGACATCACCATTATTTTCTGTCATTCTGGCCGACATTCACTCTTTATCTTAACATTTTGCCGACTTATGATCAGCATTTGCATTTCTTACTATCAAGTCTTCTGTTTTCATCACCAATGTTAAATAGCCATTCTTCGACTTGCAGACTTCACCTTCCTGGCATAATTTTGGTCTTTTAAAACTGCTATTTTCTTCTACCTGTGGCCAGTTTAAATTTCTCTCCCGGTTTTCCCCTACACTGTACTAAGGCTACTAGAAGGCAAGCCTCCACACTGTTTTCAAGCTAAAAAGGAAAAAACACCCCTAAACCTAACCAGTTGTTAATAGACGGCTTAATCTGGTTGTGGTTTAAATTGCAAAAGTGCATTATTACTCGCTTTTGGCTAAAAAAAAAAGTGTAAGTGTAGGAAAAGCAGTATTTTAGTGGTTTAAGAATGATTTAGGTCCAAGGGTTAAACACAAACTACAAAATATATATTGATCCTGTCTGTATACAAGGAGATTCTGACTTCAGGAACACCTCCTTGCCCCCTGCAAACCAGTTGCACTCTAGTGATTGGCCTAGAGGCATCTGTTCAGGCCTGACCACTTTCTCACACACCTGCACAACCTCTTAAATCACGGTCACATACTCTTTAAATAGGTTTTCTATTGATTGTTGCATCAGTGTTCTGACTGATTCCTTAGGCAAGGGTTTCTATTGGACCTAGGGATTGAGTTCTGATTGACTCAGCAGACCACTAAATCAAGCTTTTGGGCTCCTCGCAACAGTGAACATGCCAGTTTGCACTGGAACTGCACTGCTTGCTCCTCATCTCTCCGCACAGTAGCATCGACGAGTTGAGGATGACCGTCACCCCAAAGCACCAGTCTGCCAATCTGCAATGGCTGGCCTGCTGTTCCCACCACACCAATTACTGCCCGCTATGCTCTCCTTGCTCCTCGTGATCCCCTCCAACATGAACGAGAGTCTTTGTCCAAAATTTGAAAAAGTAAACCCTCAGTGGAACTAATCTGGGACTGTGTCCCATTCGCACTCCATTGCAGTCATCCTGAGCTTTTGACTTTGACCCTGTCTAGCATGACCTGATAGCTGTGTTTGGCACTTTATGCTTTTTAGGCACAGTTGCAGTTTGTTTCTTATAAATTCCTAACTCCGTGTATACTGATTGGATTTTTGTTGTTTTGGTCTTGTTTTATTTATTAAAATAAGCGTTATTTGTCTAACCCGATGTTGGATCTTTTTGTGTTGTGTTTTCACAGTTTTACTGTAAAAGTATTGCACAAATACTTTTCAGATTGCCTCTAAGGTAAGCATGACTGCTCTGTGTCAAGGTACATGGGGTGCCACAGGTTAACTTGAGTTTTGCTGGTGCCTTACCCTGACTAGGATTGTAGTTGTTGCTTGACCAGGGCTCACATACCAGTCAACCAGTAACCCAATTTCTAGCAGTGTGTGTGTATGAGATTTTGATGTGATGGTGTGTGTGTTATATTTTTTTTTTGTGGAGTGGTGAGATGCAATATTGATTTAGTGAGTTTCAGTGAAGAATGTGGATGTAAAGTACTAATGGTGAGTGGAAGTTGAATGGTAAAGGGGTGGTGCTGTGCATTGGAGAGTATGGGATGTGTTAGATGAGATGGACAGTGGTTATAAATGTTTGCAATATATTTGATAGGAGAAAGAGGTAACGTGTTGTGGGGGGAGTGTAAGGATTGTTTGGTTGTGTGTTTATGCTAAAAGGGGAGATGGGTGTTGTTGGTGGACGATATGAGAGAAGCTTGAGTAAAGTGTTGGTGGCGATGGAATGGGGTCTGTTAAGAGTACGTAAAGGGTAGAGCAGGTGTTTTGTATGAACAGGAAGTGTGTGTTTGAAGTGATTATGATTATATATAATGCAGGTTTGTATTGTGTTGGTGATGTGTGAATTTGATAGTTGTATAGCACAGAGTGGTGCCTTGTGTGAGGGTTAAGCTGCAATTGTGTGGCAGTGAGGGTAGAAGGGTACATAGATGTAGTGTGTGGTGTTTAGTATTGGTTAATAAGGCATTGAATTGTGGCTAGGGTTGTTTGTTGTAAATGAGTAGTGTGGATTTGCTGAGATTGTTTTGTTTTATTTGATGATGAGGATGGCTTAGGCAGGCAGTGTGAATAGTTTTCTGTGTCTGATGCATGAAGGGCATGTGAATGGGCTGTAAAACAGTTTGTACCTTGATGTGGCTTTATAGCTCAAGAGCTGTAAGTCAGCAGTTCTTTGATCTAATGTTGAAATTAACAATGACTTTTGTAGAATTTATTTCATGAAGTCATTTTTTTATAGTTTTTTAATAAACCATTTACTTACCCTTATGCCAATTCCAGCCAGAATGCCTGTGACTGACTAGTGGGTGGGGATGCAGTCATGATTTTGGTTATTTTTATGCTTTTTGCATTTTACAGTCAGAGCATACTTCCTCTGTAAAGGACATATTTTGCCCTCACATCATTTTGGAAAATGGTCACCAAAGGAATAGTATGTGATATGTTTTGTGTGGATCCTAAAAGATTTACTTACCCAGAAGCCCTTGCAAATTTGATTAATTGACAAAAACATATTGTTTCCTCACATTTCTGTGTGGGAAAGTTGTGGGATCACTGGGCTGACACAAATTTCCTGCCACTCACCTTTCCCCCAGGTCTCCTGATAAAAATGCTACCTCACTTGTGTGGGTGGGTCAAGAGCCCATGAGAGGGAAGGGCCCAAAACATATTATGGAGGCATCAAAATTACTGATCCCAAAACAAGCTGGTTTTGCAAGAGGGTTACCTGTGTTTTTGGTCCTGGGCTTGTTGGCGTTTTAGGGAAACCTACCAAACTAAGACATTTCTGAAAACTAGACACCAGGGGAGTCCAGGGAGGTATGTGTTGCACAGATCAATTAATGTTTTATTACTGAGAATCCCATTCAAATAACCTTATATGGAGAAAAAATGACGGGGGCTAAGTGTGAACTACCCCGAATAGCCAATAAAAGGCTTAGCACAGGGGGAGGCCTGGCAGTGAAGGGGTTAAGTCACTCTGGGGTCCTGGGTTCAAGATGAGTTGCAGGTCCAGTTCCACCTCTCAGGAAAGAGGGCGGCAGGGAGCAGGTCAGCACAGCAAGGCAGCACCTCTTTCAGAGTAGCAGTCCAGGAGAGTGGCAGTCCTTGTAGCAGCACAGCAGTCCTTCCTCCTGGCAGAGTATCCACAGGCCCAGAAGTATATTGAAGTGGTGGTGTCTGGGGTCTTTCTGTTATACACAGTTGTGCCTTTGAAGTAGGGAGAAGCTTCTAGAGGCCTGCCATTGACGTGTAAAAATGCCCTGCCTTCATAGCCATGGCTCTAGATTAACTACCGAGGGTATGCAGCCCTGTTAGAAATGGGATGTATGGTTGGCTGAGGCTTGGTCCAAAGTCAGGCAGAAACCACCACTCTAGTCAGGGCAAGGAAGTTACACGCCAAGATAACCCTTGCTCACCCCCTTGGTAGCGTGACACGAGCAGTAAGGCTTACCACAGAGGCAATGTAAGTTAAGTATTTGCGCACGCACCCACCAGCAACAACATCCCAGTCCCCCCACAAAAGGAACTTTACACAAGGTATATGTAAAAATAGCCTTTGTATTACAAAACACATTAGATAGTAAACACACACTTTGCAATGTGCCAGAGGCACGGGCAGAATTTACAGGGGATTATATGCATGGGACAGGGCCACCTGGACCACTGTCAGGAATAAGCACTTTTAGAACAGGCTTTTGGTAGAATTAGCACTTTGTAGAAGTAACACTTTTAGAACAAAGAACATATAATAACTGGCGGCGTATACGGACTGTACCTTCCGTTCTGGTTGCGCGGGATAATGCAAGTGATCTCCTCAGTAGGCCTGAGCGGGCGGCCGGCGTGCTACAAGCATTTGACTGGGGCGACCTAGGTGTAGGGCTCACAGGAGGGCATGAGGCAGGTTGCGGGGCGGCCCGGCCGAGAGGGCACGGCTCTTGGAGGGAGCGGTGGGAGCTCAAGGCGGGAGTGGCCAGGCACAGGCTGCCGAGCCCAGGGCAGGGTGCAGGGCAATCCGGCCGAGCAGGCACGGCTCCTGGAGGGAGCGGTGGGGCTCAAGGCGGGAGCGGGCAGGCACATGCTGCCGAGCCCAGGGCAGGGTGCGGGGCGATCCGGCCGAGCAGGCACGGCTCCTGGAGGGAGCGGTGGGGGCTCAAGGCAAGAGCGGCCAGGCTAAGGCTGCCGAGGGGAGTGAGCGAGGCACACTTCAGGCGAGGCCCCAGTGGCCCAAGGAGATCAGACAAGTCCCAGCAATTTGTCAGGGAAGGTACAATAGAGTCCACTGGTCCTGGGACTCTGGTCAGGGGGCAAGCTCAGTATCAAGCCCTTGGAGATAGTTTTAAGCATCAAATAGCAAATCTAGCACTGAATCAGTAACCACTAGTAAAAGGAAAGTACCACCTACGCAACCCTAACCACCTGAGGAAAATATTACGCAGAGAACCATGAATTCACTAGAATAACTATACTAGGAAACACAACCACCTAAGCATAAAAATACATTTAGGGGTATAGGTCAGGAGCATTACACATGATGCATAGAAACACATTCAGAGGGGTCAGAACACAGGGTGCGCAAAGTTCACTACACACAGTACATTTCCTAACACCCTAAGCATTAGCGCATGAATCATAATATCATTAAATCACATTTAGCGCAGAAATCACATTTCGCACATAACTCACATCAAGGTCCAGGTGGCGCTACTGTGCCAAAACCTAAACGTAGCAGCTGCCCACTACTTGCTGGGCATCTGAGGACAGGGACATAACAGGGCCTAAACGCTGCAGCTGGCACTAGTGCTGCGCAGCTGGGGAAGGCCAAGGTAGGGATGAAGGAGTGCGACTCACTCCTAAGTCCAAGCAAGTCCCCTAGAAAGAAAAACCTAAATGGTGCAGCTGCCCACTACTTGCTTGGCAGCGGTAGCAAATCTGCGACAGGGGCCCTCACTGGGCATTAGAAACAGAACTGCGACTGGGGCTCTCACTAGCCCCTCAGGAACAAACACTGTGCCAACTTCTGGAGCCATCTGGCTCTGGAAATCATCATGTGCGCTTTGGAGCCCTCTAGGCTCTGAAAATCAACATGGGCCAAGTATTGGATCCATCTGGCTCCGTAAACAACTAATTATGCGCCCAAACAGAAGGGCTTGCCCCCAACACTAGCGCATCTCACAGGGGAGAGAACATGGGCCCCTCAGGCCCTTGGAACACGCAGGGCCACGGGGCAGCTGCCCCCTCAACGAAGGGCTCGACAACGCGGGGGGACCTAAAAGTACCCACGGGCCCCTTTTTAGCCCCGATAAATAACTGCTCGCGCTGGTGAGGCGGGCCGCTCCCCTGGTGGGTCCGCTGGATCTCAGACAGCCCCTACTCACCGGAGCGTTTCCTTCCGATGCGGGGCTCATCACAAGGAGGTGGAGGGGGCAGGCACCGACAATGTGCCTCGCGCCCCCCTCCTCAGGAATCACACTGCTGGGCTTGCGGCTGGGATCACGCAGAGAATCCACCACCTCTTTACGGGGCTCTCTTTCCTCCCACGGGGTCCCCGGGGCTCCCACCAACTCCTGGGAGCCCTGAGCAGCAGTTGGCCATTGTTCGGCAAACTTCTCTCGTGGCCGCATGGGCAGGCGTGGGGCTTCCTTCTGCAACCCGGAAGTCCCACCCGCAATCAGGCATCGCGCTGCCTGACTTCCGGGTTGTGTCTGGCAGCTGCTCGGAGGTCTTCTCCTGCACTCGGGCTGCGGCGGGGAACGCGCGGGGTGGGCAACCGCTTTAGTTTTAAATAAGAAATGAGGGGTAGACTCCCTCCAACTCCTGGGCTAACAAGCAGGGTGGGCTCCTGCTAAATAAAATATACAACTAGCGGCCATAATGCAGGGTGGCCACCTGCAAAGTCCCGCCATCTCTCCTTCGGCGGCGTGGCGTATTCAGCAGCTTGGTGCTGCGCTGGCCCCCCTGCTCCTTTTCAGCTGGGAAAATCACCAGCATCCATAACGTCTCCTCCTGGCAATAAAAGCGTTTTACTGCAGGGGAAATAAAGCCCCTCCAGGCACTTACAGCAAAAAGGTCCACTAAGATAAAGAAGAAATCCTGGGGCCCAGCAGAAGTGTCCACATAGACTAAAGTCTCCCAGGCATCCAGGGCAGGGGGGTCCCCAAGCAGAAGTCCTCCAGCAATCCAGGGGCTGGGCAGGGCACAGGGAGGCAAGCCTTCTCTGGGCCCCAGCAGCAGCACGCCCCTGGTAGATTCCAGTCAGAAACAAGAACCTTGAATATGAGGTCACAGCCTCATTTTATTCAGAAAATCCCTTTGTCTAATGGTGCAGGGTGGGGTCAAAACCAGACACAGCTGGTTTGGGAGCACTCTGATAGGCTCAGCCCCTCTTACTATTCACTGGCTATGCTAGGGTCATTAGACTCACCATAGGGGGCGGAGCCAACATTGTGTGGGGAAAGCCAAGCCCTATTCAGGTCTCAGGTGCAGCCCCTCCCTCACATCAGCATGCTAATCTCAACACTCACCACCGGGGCAGACCCATCCTGACTCCTGGAGCAAGGCTCACCAGCCAGCGCCAGTCAATCACACGCCAGACACAAATTACACAAACATGCCAACTTCTAGAAGTGGCACTTCCACACTAGACACATTCATGCCGCACACATCATTGCGCAGCATTTAATCACACGAGTCCGCACATACCAAACTCGTACCTGCACTCCCCACGCATCAGGAACTAACATGGAACCATACATTCCCCATGCATTCCTATGGGAGGGCAGGCCAATCTCACACACGCACTCAGAGAGCGCACGCACTTTACACTGCGCCACAGTGCTAAAGTGGGCAAAGACCAGAAATCTTTATAATTATTTCAGAGTTCAAATGCAAAAAGTTCAGGGGTGAAACTGCCAGAAGGGCCAAGTCCAACAAGCCCTTTGTGTGGCAGTAGGACACAGCCTATTCATGTGTTATGTTATGTTATTTTAACTGGGATTTGCAGAGCGCATAATCACCAGCAGGTTTCTTAGCACTTCGAGAGAGTGGCTAAAACCCACTAGCAGTCACAGATACAACACTCTGAGGGGCTTTATGCTGTGTCCAGAGCCTCCCTAAACAGAGGTTGTGCTGGTTCCTTGCTTAGGTTCTCAGGTAGCCAATTCCATAGTTGAGGAATTAACACAGAAAAGGCTCTGCCGCCTTTAGGTGTAATTTTGAACCGAGGATAGGCCAGAAGGCCTGCCTCGGATGACCGGAGTGTACGTAGTTCCCAATGCGCTCCTTGATATATATACTGAGGCCTGGCCAAGAATGGCTTTATGGGCGATGCAGAGACCTTTGAACCTTGCTCTCTGTTTAATGGGGAGCCAGTGCCACTGCTGAAGTAGGGGGTAGATGTGTGCCCGTCTTGTAAGCCTGAAAATCAACCTAGCTGCATCGTTCATGGCCACTTGTAGTTTACTGATGAGTTTCTCTTCGAGACCAATGTTTAAGGCATTGCCGTAATCCAGCCTTGACACAATCATTGCCGACACGACCATTTGTAGTGTGGCAAATCAGAGGAGAGGGGCTAGTTTCTGCAGTTATCTCAGTAAATCCACACAGGTTCTGATCACAGTGGAAACTTGGTTTGCCATGAAGAGATTGGCATCAATATTGATGACTAAGCTTTTTACAACCGGAACTGGTGTTGGGGTGGTTCCAAGCTCTTGTGGTCAGAAAAGGTCATTTCAGGGTTGTTTTTGTTGGAAATGACGAGGACCTTGTTATATCTGGCTTGACTTCCAGCGAATTAGCTGTCATCCAATTGACCATATATCTAAGTATGTTTTGCACACGGGGGTGGACCTAAGAGGAATTATTGATCTAAAGGATTAATTGTGTGTCCTCCGCATAGTTAAAAACTTGGCAGTCCATGCGGGCCAATGCCGCCACAAGTGGCTGGAGGTAGATGTTGAAAAGGAGATGGGACAGCACTGAGCCTTGGGGGACACAACAGGTAACTGCGCTGATGTTAGACACCTGCTCACCCAGTCGGACCTCTTGGGACTGACCCAAATTAGAGATCCGGTCCAAAAGTTGTGCGTGATTGACCGTATCGAACGCTGCTGACAGGTCTAATAGGGCCATGGCGCACAGCTTCCTTCTGTCGGCCATGGGAATGAGTTCATCCAGCACTGACATCATCACCAGTTCTATGCTATGGTGAGCACTAAAGCTGGCCTGTCGTACCTAGAGTAGCTGTTGTTCCTCAATGAACTGAGAAAATGTTGTTCCACTACTTTCGCCAGGAATGTGAGCTGGGAGATGGGCCTATAGTTTTTAAGATTGGCTGCATCTGCCCCCATTTTTTTCAATAGGGGTATGACCCTGGCTTCCTCCAGGCTAGCAGGCACACAACCTGTCTCCAGAGATCGATTAAGTAGGTGAAGGATCTCCCTCTCTAATCCAGGAAGGGCCATTCAAAATAGCCTTGGTGGACAGGGTTCCGCTGGTAAGCCTGACTTGACACTGTTCATCAGGAGGGACAGGAAAGCTTGGTCTAACCTTGGGAGGGAGATGAGTTGCTTACTGGGGATGCGGGGGCTAAATCCGGTTCCAGGTGGCACTGGTTAGTTGGTGTATTGTCAATGTTGGTTAAAATGTCCCTGACTTTGTGGAGGAAAAAGGCCTGAATCTTATTACAGTCTGCCGCACTGGGAGTGGGTTTCTGCTCTAGTTTGTGCCTTAATTCTTCAGGATTCTGACAGTTTCCTAGTGTTTATTTGCGGTGTCAGTAATTCTCGCCTCATACTATTCAGTCTTTTTTTGTATGTGGCCAGCATGGTTTGGTAGCTTGCGAGCGCAGTTGGATTGTATGATTTGGGCCATAGTCTCTCGTGTTGGCAAAGGGTTTGCTTCCTTCCTCTCCGGTCCTCAATGAACCAGGGGGCCCCTTTCCCCTCGTTCCTAACTCTTTCCCTTGGGGCAGGGGCCACCTCATCTATGGCCTCTCTCAAGATAACTGTGAGGGTCTCACACTCCTGGTCAAGATTACTTTTCATGTATCTTTTAGGTGGGATACTATGCAAAGTACCCACTAGTTTGCCTGCCTCGAGTTTTTTCCAGCCTTACACCACTCTCTACTCCGGGGGTGGTTGCACCAGTTGGCTGGCCAGCATGACCCACACCTGATTAGTGAATTGTCTGACCAGGCGCAAGGACTAATGTCTGTTAGGCTAGCCGGTGGCTGCGTGGTCCAAATGAGGTCAAGGATAAGTCCCTTGTCGTGGGTTGGGGAGTCAACCAGTTGTTGGAGCCCCATCGTGGTCATGGCTTCCTCCCATTGACTGGTTAGTAACTCTCTGGGTGCCTTGTCCCAGTAGTAATTAAAGTCCCCCACCACCAGGAGTTGCTGGTGCAGTTGGCGTAGATCACTGACAAGTTCTGTGAATAGCTCATTGAACCTGGGGTTCAATGGAGGACGGTGATACACCACCAGAAGGGTCAAGCAGGAGAATTTGGAGCAGATTTTTACCCCCCGAAAGTCCACAATTTCAAGGCTCTCTGCAGCTCTCTTATCTATAGCTAACCTTTTATTATAAAATATAGCTGCTCCCCCTCCTCTTGTCTTTTCCTGCCTGTTGTGCCATAGGACATTGAATTCCCCAGGAAGGGTTGCCACAATGTCTGGGATTGAGGCCTCCTCAAGCCAAGTTTCTGTAACCGCCAGGATGTTCACAATGCCATCCTGGAGGTGCGAGAAGATATTAAGGCTGTGTTTCTGCAGTGAGCACCTATTTAGGACCGCAACCTTTAGTCCTAGGGGATTGCCAGGCTCTCTTTTTTGTGGGGAGGTGGCCGTGGGACCGTGCACCAACCTCCCTTTTTTTCCCAGTATATTTTCTGACCTTAGTATGTCTTCTATCCATTTGTCCAGTAGGTAATCCCCAAAGTCTAATGCCCTTAGGTCTTCTGCTGAGTAGGTAAACAAATGACATGGGGTCCGGGCCCCTGGACCAGGTCTGGCAGACGGGTGCAGACGGGCTTGCCTTTGGCATGCCTTTGGGGCGCCGGCAGCGCGCCCGCTGCACTTGCCCCCTGCGCGTCTGCTCCAGCACGGCAATAATACCGTTCCCTTCCGCCCAACCCGCCAATCAGCCTGCTGTGCAGCAGCTGATATCCCCTTGAGCACTAGACCACATTGCAGAAGCGAAAGTGCAAGGTTTGGCGACCTGGGAGGGTGCTATCAGGCGAGGGTAAAGCAGCAATGTGATGTAGGCCAAGTGAGCAAAGCACTACGGATGAAAAAACAAACGACACAATTTAAAACAGTATATAAATGAGTTTAAAACCTCAGACTTTACCACGTGTTGACTAATCCGCCGAGTGAGGTTTAGCGGGTCTATCTCTTTGGTGAGGATGGATCCAGCTCCTCCCTTTCATCCTGCAAGTGATGGCCAGCCAGAGAAACCTAAGCTCCCATTGTGTGTGGCTGTCTTGGAGGAATACACAAAGCCCTACTGCTAACTACATCAAGTCACGTGACCAGAGAAAGGCTTCAGGCATCAAATGGCTATGGCAAAAAATACCAACTTTCTATAAATGATATTTTCAGAATTGTAATTTAAAATCAGACTTCATCATAAGTTAGAATCTTACATTAGGATTCCAGAAACACCAAACATGAACCACTTATCTCTTCCCACTGGAAAAATTCACTTACAAAATGTAATAAGTCAACGCAAATGTTATCCTACAGGAGGAGAGATAGGCCCTGCAGTAGCGAAAAACAAATGTGAAGGTTTTTCACTACCAGGACATGTAAAACCTATTCATGCATGTCCAACTGCACCCTGCCCTTGGGCTGTTTATGGGGTGACATAAACATTAAAAAGGAAGGATTGGGACTGGCAAAATATTTTTGCCAGGTGAACATGACAGGTTAAAACTGCACACGCAGGCTCTGCAATGACAGGCCTGAGACATGTTCAAAGGGCTACTTGAGTGAGTGGCACAACAAAACAAATTCAGCAAAAAATAGGAGGAGGAAAACAAAAATGTTTTGAATGGTTTTGCAGAAAGGGCCAGGTCCAACACACACAATTGCATACTAAATTCCATCACAAAACAAGCCCAACTCCTACCCTTATTACTACACCAATAATTCAGACCCAAACCAACTTTGCACACAATTGTCCTATATTCACCAACACTTACCATAAACACCCCAACACAACACTCATTCACCTGCCCCTCATCCTTTGCACTATTTAGATCCTCAAAACATGACCCATATGATTTACCACCTCCCCCAAACACCTACACCTTCTACCCTAAACATACGGAAACTGAATAAACAACATACCACTCTTCACAACTACATATCTCCTTGCCTATTAGACAACAAGACTACTCTACAAAATCAACACAGCCCATCAACTCACTGTCAACCACCATTTCCACCACCTGCATGCACGGACACAACAACATGCCTCCTAAGTTTGCTGGATGAGGATTACAATATAGACAAATAACACTATTACTATCCAGCTACCAAAACCAACACTAATAATAAACCTGCTTCAAGTTCAAAGAACACTACGCTCTCTTTTAGAAAACAAGGTCTCACCAGCACAACCTATAATTTCTACACTGCCTGCTAATAAATGCTCAATAGCTTTCTAAAAACAAGCACCACATCTATGACCTACCACTGAGATACAACCTGATATTTTGGATGACTGAATCATGGTTGGGAGATGACATGGCTCAAGTATTGTATGAAGCTTTACATCCAGGCTATTAAATTGTCAAGCAAAATCACAAAGGCAAAAGGGTAGATGGACTAGCTGTTATATTCAAGCAAACAATACATTTCACCAAAGCTCACAACAATTTTATACAAGGTTGTGAGGCCCAGGGGAGCTAGGTGGTGCACTAGCACGATGGCCGCACCACTGTGAGGCTCCTGCAGTCCGGAACATTAATCCTTTTAATTATCCTGCTTTAAATCCCGACAGACGTCTATAACTTAACTAGCAGGTGAAGGAACCCCCCCAGCAGCCTCTCTGAACCTTTGAAGTGGCTGGGACCTGCCTTGCCCTTGTGGTGGTGAGTGAAGGATCTGCTCGAGGCGCGGAGTGGCTGAGAGTGTAGTACAGCCGGGAGCCCAAGCACCACTAGAGGCCGAGGCTGTGCTGTGGCCGTGTAGGCCTGAGGACGACGTCAGCGCTGCAGGCGGAAACGGCCCTGTGAGTGCTTTGCTGCCCGGGATCGGAAGAGGCGTAGAGGAGCAAGGCACTTGGGGCACGCCAGTGGGGGACAACTGAGGCCGGTGTGATTTCACGGAGGCAAGTGGTAGAGGCGGGCGAACTGCGGCGGCGGTAGGAGCCGGGCCGCTCTGCATCTAATGAGAGGAGCTGGCACTGAAAGGCTCAAATGGAGGTACGCGCTGCCGGCGCTTTGACGGTAGGTGTGGGGGCTCTGTGAAACACTCCGCTTTGAGGCAGAATTGAAGCTCTGTAAGAGGACTCTGTAAGAGTCCTCTTACAATCCTTTCAATATTTGGGCATTCCTTCTCTTTTGATTTACTTGTGGACAATTTTGTGGCTTGGATGGCGAACCACAGGAAGTAGAGTGCCACGGCAGTTATACTTTGTGGATAATTTTTGAATATACCCTTGTGCATACCTGGTCTTGCCCTCACCGTCTTTGTTTGATAAACTCTGTAAGAGGATGCCTGCTGCGGCGCCCCCCACACCCTCCCACTGCAGAAGACCTGGACGAGTGCTGCTGGTGCCATTAAGCAGTTCAGCCTTCGTCTGTACACATGGGTGTGGGGAGAAAGTGATGCTACCATTGAGAGCTACAGCCCCCCACAGAAAAGGACATCTGAGGACTGTCTGATCATATCTGCTTGGCGCCCTTTCCATCCAGAAGTGATGCAACCACCACTTTGAGTTGCGACTTGCTGGGCATCATTACAGATGCGGCGCACTGCTGTGGAGGAACCCCGTGGCTGAAGTTCCACCCCCACTGAGGATATAAGGCACATGAGGCTGCGCACGAGACGGGAGCACTGTGGACTGCCCGCATTATCACTGCGCCATCTTGCCCTGCAGAATGTGACAGCTGGGAGAGACGCTAGACAAAGGACGGACCTACGACGCGGCTGTGTTGGAACAACCACATAAATTGGCCTGGGCAAGAGCAACAGCAGGGGCCACAGCACTATATTGGCTTGTGAGAGTCCCGCTAGGGTGGCACTATGGGGAAGCCGGACACATGGCAGCCAAAACTGAATTTTGAAGCAAAATGTACTGCACTAAATGATCAAGAGGATCGTGACATGGATGGAGGTGGAGGAGATCAGAGAGAGACAACCACACAAGCTAAGGACGTGCAGAGCATACTGCAGGAAGTACGAAAAGGATTCGCTACCATAGTGGACAAAGTTGATCTATGTCGTCACGTATGGATGCAATTGCGCATAAACTGGATGGTCACGAAAACAGAATGAAGGAAAACGAAAGGAGAATTTCTGACTCGTAAGACACGACTTCCAGACATACCACGCGAATAGCCCACATGGACAAATTACTCAGAATTATAGGCCCACATGCATCAATATGGGCTTTTGCGATTTCTAATTTGCGAAAAATAGCGAATCGCAAATTAGAAATCGCAAAATCCTATGCATGAATATTTTTGCATTTTTTATGCAATTCGGTATAAATCGCTATTTTTACCGAATTGCATAAAAAATGTGATTTTCAAATTGCGAATTCGCAATTCCCATTCATTCCTATGGGCTGAAATGCCCATAGGAATGAATGGGAATTGCGAATTCGCTATTTGAAATCGCAATTCAACAAAGCATTTCAAGGGTGGAGAGGGGGTCCAAATGACCCCCCCCCTGCACCCATGAAATGCACTTTTACCTATAAGTTACATGCACACATATCCCAAGGACATGTGTGTCTGTAATTTAACAGTTTAAAAAATGCATTTTTGTGCATTTTTAAACAATTTCGCAAATTACCACGAGGTTCAACTTCGTGGTAATTTGCACTTGAAATTTCAAATTTCGCAATTTGAAATCAAATGATGCATAGCATTTAAGAAATCGCAAAATTTAGATTTCTTAAATGCCATCACAATTTTAGAAATCGCAAAAAAAGTTGCAATTTCTAAAATTGCATGATGCATCCCAAAAAGCACTTTTGGAATCGCAAACGGCCAATTTTAAGGAATCGCACCGTTTGCGATTCCAAAAATGCTTGATGCATGCGGGCCATAGCGTCCAAGAATGAGGACTTGGAACCGTGCAGTTGGCTTAATAACATACACGCCATAGGCATTCCGGAATCCACAAATACAGGGAAAATGGAAGAGTAATTAGAGAAAATGCTAATGTCTGCAAAAGGGCTGAATCTTTCTCGAACCAATTCATTGTGGACTGGGCCCATAGATCCCTTGGACTGTGACCGCCCCCCAGTGCTCAACCACGACCCATCATTGCGAGATTTTTTTAACTATAGGGACCGCGATGTGGCCTTACGGGCGGCAAGAAGCAAACAAGCCCTGTCCGATGAGGGGAATTCTTTTTCCATCTACCCAGACTTCACACCCGTGGTTCAGGAGGAGAGGCGCAAGTTCCTGGATGTTAAAAACAAACTGAGAAAAGCGCAAATTGATTACGCATTACTATGCCCGGCGCGTTAAACCTGATGTAGCCACAGGATTACTTGGACATTAATCACCAATTTCAGGACTTATGTATGGGGCCGATCTTCACACTGGGTACTAATATCCAGAATAATCAGAAACAGTTGTGAAATTTAGCACGAACGGAAGGTCGGTCTGGGATCGTAGATCGCTTTCACAGGTTTTCCTCACAGTCTCCAGTCGTTTGTCAATTTTTCGACTGTTTCTGATTATTCTGGATATCAACTAACCTGCATCTTCATACAAAGCTCTTATTTTAAAGAAGAGCCAGAACAGATTCGTTTGGGGATCTATTATCCGGCTGGAATTAGTACCCAGTGTGAAGATCGGCCCCGTACATTGGGTATACCCAAGGGGTTTTATATGATGAAAAATTAAGTCCTGATGATGGTCTTATAGATGACAACTTACAAGACCCAAACGTCGACCAAAGACATCAACTCCTCAGCATTGCTTGCACTGAAGAATACCACGATACATTTATGATTTTGGTTCTCCTCGTTTATTTTTGGAGCTGATGTACTGTTATGAACTGACCAGTTGACATAGATATACTGCTTTTCATGACTTTTATTTGAAAGTTTTGTTCTATTTTCTGTCCCCATGATTTTTCTCAGTGATTAACTTCAATACAATCAATTTCAAATATAGCCTCGTTTTGCTGTGTGCTTCTTCTCTTCTCTTCATTGTATTTTTTACGTTTTTTTTTAAAATTGGTGATTAATGTCCAAGTTATCTGTGAATACATCAGGTTTAATTTAGCAAAGAACCTACAATTAATAATCATCATACTTAAGCAAATTTATTGAAGAAAAAAAATCCCTTGTAGCCACCCCTCACTCTAACTATGGCGGCTTCACAGCAGTCTGCATCAACGGGAGCCGAGGACGACTCACAGTGAAACATATCCCTCTCATACCTACTGGGAAGAATGGCTGGTATTGTACGGAGAATGGGGGGGATAGCGAAGTTGGACGCGCAAAACGCGACTGCATTACGTCATTTTGGGATCATAACGTCATTTTGGGATCATAAAGCTATATCTATCATATACCGGGCACCCCCGACCCACTTAGAGCCTGGTGGCACCATCTCAGGGGGGCTCAAGGGGTGAGGGGTTTCTGTGACGCCACCTAGGAATGACCCCCAATGGGTTTCCCCCCCGGACTGCACTCTACAGGAGGGTAACTGGTTTTGTAGTGCTGCATTGGTTAATGTGTTTCTTTCTGTTGATGTGGCTGGCAGGGGGGGGGGGAGGGAGTTTACTACTGGCAAGTTGGGGCTGCTTCAGTGGGAGGTGGGTGGCGGGGAAAAGTTCTGTCTGATTCATTGTACACGTGTTGTGCATCGGGACTGGGCGACAAATGTCAAGGTTAGGTTGACCCCAGTGGTTATGTTAGTGAATTGGGAGCAGATTCAGATCTTATCATGTGTTAGGGTGCATGGGAAACACAGCGCACAATGGGTTGCATGTGACAGGGTACTATACAGGAGAATGGAATGGCGATTGCAGAAGTAGAGACACTGAATGTTATCACTTGGAACGTCAGAGGACTGGGGGATCCCAGGAAGCGAAGACAGACCCTGGCATACCTGGTCAGACATAAAATACACATAGCAATGATACAGGAGACGCACTTCACTCCCCAGTCGACACACAACTTCACTAGTAGATGGGCAGATCATAGAATCTTTTCCTCATACTCGTCCTATGCGAGGGGAACGGTGATACTTATAAAAAAACGAGTGCCATTCCACCTAGCGGGCGAGATTGCGACCCACACGGACGATATTGTCTAGCTTGGGGGCGACTGGGGACAGTGTCTATAACCTTGTCCTGGTGTTATGGGCCGACCATTGATGATCCAG
This sequence comes from Lissotriton vulgaris, assembly GCF_964263255.1. NCBI lineage: Eukaryota > Metazoa > Chordata > Amphibia > Caudata > Salamandridae > Lissotriton > Lissotriton vulgaris. The sequence continues at coordinate 1,502,555,478 of NC_141691.1, forward strand.
ACTTTTACACTTCGTTGTGGGTCAGGATTTTTGAAGTGGGGTCTAGTCACATCATCTGGGGGGCGATTTTAATGTAACATACAATCCACGCCTAAACAGATCTGACCCAGCCCCGCACCACTACACTAGAGCATGCAAAATCCTGCAGGACACTATATCCACTTATCAACTGATAGATGCGTGGTGACACTTGCACCCATTGATGTGGGAGGGAACACACTATACGGCACAGGCAGCTTCATGTGCAAGGCTGGACTACTGGCTCCTATCCAGGGAACTGGGACCTGCGGTCATCCACGTTCAACACTTAGCTAGGACATATTCAGATCACGCTCCGGTAGCACTTGCCCTCTGTTGCACTGAATTTGAAGCGCCACGTAGAGTTGTATGCGCCTAGTTTAATGGACACGGTCTTTCAGGAAGAACTAAGGGAGGAGATACAAGATTTTTGTGTTCGTAACAAGGGATCAATGGACACGGTGGAAATTATATGGGAGGCATTTAAGCTCACATTACTCGGTTTCTGTATATCAAAGGGGGCAGGGGTGCTAAAGGATATCGTCAACATGCTACGCACACTAGAGACCAGGCTTAAAACACTAGAGACGGTAATGGCTGCAGACCCGAACAATTCGGTACTGACCAGGTTTCGGGAAACGCTCACTGAATATATGGACACAGCACAACGAGAGACTAGATTTAGAGGAAAGTACTGGATGGCCAGATGTTATGGAGTGGGGAAAAGGCCGGGTAGGGCCTTAGCACAGCTAGTCCGACGGCTTCGCCACTCGGGCCATGTCATAGAACTTGAAGATCTGCATGGGACAGTATGTCACGATACAGCAAATATATTGAATGCTTTCGCGCAACATTACTCACACCTTTACTGCTCACAGCGCACAGGTGTTCTAGATTTAGACGGCTACCTAGGGAACGTTTCACTGGCTTGGCTGAGTGATGTACAACGCACATTTTTGTGTGCTCCATTTGAGATAGACGAGATCCGCGAAGCCATCATGGGGATGCAGTCAGGGAAGGCCTCAGGGACAGATGGAATTCCGGTGAAATTCTACAAAACATAAATAGATCTGATGGCCCCTATTCTGCGCGAGGTATATGAGGAATCACTGGAGGTGGGAGTTCTTCTTCCATCCATGCCGGAGGCGCTACTAATTTTGTTACTTAAGCCAGTGAAGGTGCCTCAGCACTGTGATTCATATAGACCACTGTCTCTCCTCAAATGCAACACCAAAATTCTGGCTAAAGTGGTTGCAAACCGATTGAGCCGCCTGATGGAAAACTTGATCTTAGCAGACCAACCGGGTTTTGTCCCTGGGAGGGCCAGGTCCCACAACTTGAGAACCCTTTTTGTAATACTAAATAATGTCTCGTCTGACCTGCCCCTGGCCACGGTATTCTTGGATGCCACTAAAGCCTTTGATTCACTCGAAATGGACTACATCTTTGGGGTGATGACACGCTTGGGGTTTCCGCCCTTCTTTGTCATGGATCAGATTACTGTATCAGGCACCAGTCTCGAGAGTGCACAAAAATGGATGCACGTCTCCGACATTCTAAATTAGCAGAGGCACCCAGCAGGGGTGCCCGCTGTCTCCCTTATTGTTAACCCTAGCGGTAGAGCCCTTAGCGGCGAAATTGATACAGCATCACAAGGACAGGGCACTACGATGTAATTGTGACAAATACTTATATCATTATATATTGATGACATCACCCTGTACATACAGGACCACAGCAGAATCTAAATCCGATCCTTAGGGAGTTCATAGTGTTTGGCAGTTATCAGTAGTTCAAATCAACTGGGGCAAATCAAGCATATTCCCACTGACCGCTGCTACAGCTCCTTTCCCATTAGATTATCCACTGGAGTGGTGCACTGACAAACTGCTTTACTTGGGGATCCGCGTGACTAGGGATAGGGAGGAACTTATGAGGATGAACTATTGCACTGCCATAACCTGCATAAAGGAGAGTGTATCTCGATGGATTACATTGCCCCTCTCAATGGCGGGATGAGCATCTCTAATTAAAATGGTGGTGCTCCCCCAGCTGGTCTACCTTTTTTAAAATATTCCGTACTTCCCAGGAACCTTCTTTTTTAACACCCTAAGGTCGGAATGACGCCCCTGGTGTGGGGCGGCAAGCAGCCGAGATTGCAATGGGAGGTCCTTACGCGACCTTATTTACAGGGGGGATTTGGGATCCCCAATTTTGAACTTTATTATAATTGCGGGCAGGCTTACTATCCATGGTTCTGGATGGCACAGCCCAGATACATGACTTAGGTTGCGGCTGAGCACTGGCTGGCGCACTCCGTTCCCATCGATGGTGCCCTACACGAAGCGACTAACCCCAGGGAGCGCATGCCTACCACAGTCGCGTGCATGGTCACGGCATGGGGGCAGATAGGCCGTATGTTGAATACCACTTTACTGTACTCCCCGCTGTTGCCACTTACCTACCATCCAAATATCCCCCTACTTCAGGAAACAATATTCCATAAATTCAGAGAGCGCACTAATATTTGTACGTGGGGGGACCTGTACCAGGATGGACGTTTTCGCACAGCAGAACAAATGCTACCGGGCATACAGCACACCTCACTTGACTTGTTTCTCTATACTCATTTGCGGCAGGGATTAGATCTCTGCCCCCAGACTTCCCAGATGAACCGCAGACTTTGGCACAGCTGCAGGTAGTGCTGCAGAGTGTGGCAGCTAAGCGCCTAGTCTCGCTACTTTATAGGACGGTACCCTCACAGAGAAACCTGCCGGCCACGGCTTCCCGTGTCTGTTGGGGTACGGATCTGGGAATTGAAGTTTCGGATGACCACTGGGAATTTTGCTGGGTTTATGCACCTGACATGGGATTGCCCAGGAGTGAAGGAGTATTGGGTGAAAGTTTTTGATGCTTTGACATTATTTATCAACGAACCTCTAGCGCCCACCCCATTGATGTCTCTTTTGGGTTATGTTAAACCACTGAGATCGGTATACCACAAATATATGACTTTGGCGCTGCTGATGGTGAAGAGACGGGTGGCCTGCCGATGGGGGAGGGGCGGGCACCCAAATTTAAGTATTGGTTGACCGACTTGGTGACTTACCAGGAACCGCTAGCGACCTATGCTGAACTGCTGCCAAGTGCCTCTCGTCCCAGAGACATATGGGCCCCATTGACGTGCTACTTAATGAAACATCCAAAAAACCCAGAACAGTCCGACCCAACAACCCCTCGGTGCCAATATAGCATGAGTGTAGAGGACGCACACGCAACAAGGAAAGGGAGTGGCGTTGGGTATGGAATGCACAAAATACCTGGTCATACAATATATACATAAGATATAGGCGGGAGAGCATTGATCCTGATATACCGTTTATGTGCAATGACATGGGGGTACTGCTGATTGTACAGAGTGAGGACACCCTGTCTCTGAACTGGAGGGGGTCCAACTGTTACTTCTGACACAAGATACATGTACCTATAATGCCTACACGATTCGTAAGTGCGACCTTAACCACAATGTACCAGTGAACTGCAGTATTGATGCTGTTGATGCAATTTGTATGTACCCAAAACTCAATAAAAAGAATGTTAAAAAAAAGAAAAAAAAGTTGTGATGCCCTCTACACCAGATGCAACCGTTGTCCAACTTCCTCCTGTAGCTTCCTCCTCCTTAGAGACCACCAGCTAGCACTGCAACATTCCAAGACATGTTTCTAGACACAGTTTCAAATCTTATGGCACTACACTACACCCTGCACATTCTTGGTGACCTATAAATATGGTTTGAAAAACCCAAAATGCATCATCCAAGAACTATCATCTAGGACCTAGACACACTAAACCTATGTCAGATCAACCACACAATCACACACATCGCTGGACACATCCTGGATGTCATTTTTGCAAATCCAGAGCTAGTTACCTTGCGAAGGATTACACAACTCACCTGGTCAGACCACCATCTGGTAGCTTTTTTCACACGTAACTCACCAACTCATCACACCTAGGGCCACCTTACATGCAACCACATATCAACTGTGGAACAAATTACATTTTAAATACTTTAATCATAACATTGAACACAGATCTAAACAAAATAATTAAGTTCAAAACTCTATGAGTAGCTCCACAAAGGTTTTGATATCTTAATACAACTAAAACAACAGAACGGGTCAAACGAAATCAAGCACCTTCAAAACAGAATAAAACAACAGATGAAAGCAGATAAAACAATAAATTGCAAAGCTGTAACACGGCTGGCTCCAAACAAATAACACTCAAGACAAACTTCACCCACACAGACTTAACAGAATATACAAGTCATCAATCAGAAAAGCTAGAAAAAGGTAATATTCATACAGAATACAAAATGCTAAATGTACAAATAATATTTTAATAAAATTCTCACTGAATTTCGTAAACATAAATGTGCAGAAAAAACTCATCCCATTTCTCAAAATTTTAGTAACAAACAATAAATCATTACACAACCAAACCAGACATGTTGGGCTCCTATTTTAAACAAAGGAAAATCACCAGCACCAACCCCTTTATTTACACTTATTCCAACCTTCGCCTTCCTTTAAACAACTATCAGAAACTGAATTTATGGATCTTGTCAAAACAAGCAGGCCAGCTTATTGACCTTCAGATGCTTGTCCACCACAAATCTTTAAGAACATTCTTTTAACTACCTCTGCTACCACACCAGTCAGAACAATTGTTAGAAATGGGGGTCTCTCTAGTTGGCAAGGGCTCGCACCTTTGTCCAAGTAGGGACCCTTCTTCCTAGTCTGGATAAGGGAGTTACACTTCTAAAATAACCCCTGCTCACCCCCTTGGTAGCTTGGCATGAGCAGTCAGGCTTATCTTAGCGGCAGTGTGTAAAGCATTGGTACAAAACCAACAGTAGTACAATAAAAGCACTACAAAAGGACAACACACCAGTTTAGAAAAAAACCCAATATTTTTACATACTTAAAACAATACCAAATACGATAAAAGTCAACAATACAGTACTTTAAAAATAGTTAATACGCAAGATGTCTTCAAATTGCAAAAATATGTTAAAAATACAGTTCGTACAACTTGGTAGCACGGACCGAGCCTACGGCGATGCTGAAAACAACAGAGGCTTGTAGTTCCCGCTGACCGCGTCAGTACGGGCCAGCAACAGCATGAACAGACTTGTTAACAGTACCTTTCTTAGTGCGGTTCACACAGGGGTGAGAGCCGGTCTTGGCATCCATCGTGGTTGCGAAACATAGTGGAAGCTGTACAAGGTGCGATGTCCTCTCAATGCGGTGCGAGCAGCGGCTCGGTGAAGATCGTGCAGATGGCGTCCGTGATATCAAGGCGTGCGGTGCAGGGCGAGACAGGGCTTGATGCGGTGCTGGCAGGTTGCAATACAAGCAACAAAGCCGGTTGGTGGAAATTGACGCTGGCAGAACCGGACAGCTGTGCATGACGAGGCGGTCGCAGGTGTCGAGCCAACAGCGATCATGTCGGTGAGACCAGGCCAGCGAAGTGAACCGAGGCATGTTGGCTGTGGTTTACTCTCGATTCGGTGCAGACAGCGGCGCAGTGACGATCGTGCAGATGGTGTCGGTGAGACCAAGGCTTGTGGTGCAGGGTGAGACGGTGTGGCCTGTTGTGCCTTCAGGACACAAGGCCAGCGACGGAGTCGGTGACAGAGTCAGTTGCGGATCCCTCATCTCAGTGGCAACTAAAACAACGGTTTCAGGAGCGGTACCCAGAGGTTGGTGAAGTCTTTGCAGTCCCTGAGACTTCTTAACAGGAGGCCAGCTCGGTTTCAGGCCCTTGGAGATACCCAGCGCAAGTAGAGGAAGTTCAGACCAGTCCTTTCACTGACCAAGGCAAAAGCAGCAGCTGCAGGCCAACCTAACAAATTAACTACACAGCAAAGGGGCAGGACTCCTCCTGGCAGCTCTTCCAGCTCTTCTTCTTGGCAGGTTCCTTGATTCCAGCCAGTTCTAAAGTCTTGGCGTCTGGGCCCCAATGTTTATACCAGCAATTCCTTTGTCCTCTGAAGGCAGATTGGCCTGGACCTAGTTCGAACCAGTTTTGGGTGCATCCTGCCAATATGCACCTTCTTCCTTTGTCAGTGTGGGATAGGGTCCTCAGATGCACCACAGGAGGTGGAACCAGCTTTGTGGAAGGCGGGCACAGTCCCATTCAGAGCCAGGTTCTACTCCCCCCACCCATCTATGTGTATATAGGCTTATTCAGCCCTGTGCTGACTCACCCTGTCTCCTGGAGTCTTCCCAGCCCCTGTCACTCACAACCCAAACAGCTAATACACAAGCTAGCAGAGGCAGACTGGATGGTTAGTTCAGAAAATACCTACTATATAAAAGTGGTATTTTCAAAAACAGAATGTTAAAATCAACCTCACTAAAAGATGTATTTTATCATTCTGAGTTCAGGCATACAAAACGAATTTCTACCATGTTCCCTGAGTAAGTTACGACTATAGGATGTTATAATCAAACTACCCACTCTGGCCTATGGGGAACAGGTAGCCTTGTAATAGTGAAACATGAATTAGGCTGTAATTCGCTATCAGGACATGCAACACACATCAGGGCATGTCCTACCTTTCACATACAATGCACCCTGACCATGGGGGTACCTTGGGCCTAGCTTAGGGGTGATTCACATGTAGAAAAGGGAAGGTTCAGGGACGTGCAAGTGTGTGCACTTGCCAAGTTGACATGGCAGCCCCAGGCTGCGCACAGGCTCTGCAATGGCAGGCCAGAGTTACACTTTATGGACTGTTTTCGTGGGTGGCACAATCCAGTGCTGCAGCCCACCAATAGCATTTGATTTATAGGCCCTGGCACACACAGTGCCATTTACCAGGGACTAACATATAAATCAAATAGGCCAATCATGGAAACACCAATCCATAACACATTTTATAGAGGAGCTCTTGCACTTTACCACTGGACAGCAGTGAGGAAAGTGCGCAGATCATTACACCAGCAAAAACAGAGTCAAAACCGGGTGGTCAGAAAGCAAAAAGTCAGGGGAAAAACGCCAAAAGATGCCAAGTCTAACAACAATCATCAATAATTCTTCAACAATGTAAGTCTTTCAAGGACAAGCAAAACAGTCCTGGATCCACAAGACCCAAACAACTACAGACAGATTACAAATGCACCTTTACTGGGCAAACTGATAGACAGAGCAGTTTTCACTCACAAGTCACAATTCATTGAAGAATCATTGAAGAGAACTCCATACTTTCTAACTTTCAAACAAGGTTCTGTCCTGGAAGAAGCACAAAATCTGCCTTCATCGCCATCTGGGATGACCTTAAAAACACAGTAGACCAAAACAGGGTTCCGGCAGGGTCTGCTCTCGACTGGATCACATCCTACAGCCAAAAAAGAAACATGTCATCCATACTCCACCTTTCTCATGCAAACCCTATTTCACAAAATCCCCACAAGTCTCTATCATCTCACCCATGCTTTTCAACATCTACGTGATGTAATTACCAGCAATGATCAATGATTTCCAGTTCAAACTCTGATGATGTACAAATACTTATTAAACTGAAAATCCCCAAAGACATTAGAAAATCAAAAATCTTCAGTTGCCTCCAAGCTGTTGATCTATGGATGACATGGAGCCATCTCAAATTGAATGCTTACAAGTCAGAAATACTCACATGAGGTAATTGGAAAAATGATCACTTTCCACCTGGCCTGAGGATCTGGGACCACCTCATAAAGTATCCAAGGAAGATAGAAACCTTCATGGACTCCAAGCTATCAATGAATGACCAAGTGGATAAGTTAGCAAGATCAAGCTTCATTACTATGAAAGCTCTACAACACATCTTTCCCCCACCAAGAATTTCCACACAAGATCCACGCTACTAACTCTCTTGTACAGTGTAAACTTGATTACACCAATTGCCTCTACCACAGATCATCTTTATCAACTATGAAAAGGTTACCATGAATTCAGAACTCTACTGCCAGGCTACTCCTACATGTAAAGCTACCAGCCCAAATCTTCCCTTCCTTGAGGGCCTTACATTGGTTGCCAGTTGCTTGAAGATCCACCAACAAGGTGCTTTGTATCACCTGCAAAGCAATACATGGAACAGGACCACTTTTCATCAGCAGTAAAATCACCAAATACATGCAACAAATGATCCTTCACTCCTGTGTATATCCCAACACAGAAAGCTCCTTCCAAAACCAGCAGACCTGTTAGCCGGCAGACCACACAGACAGTCACAGTGTTCTTCTCCAAAGCCATAAAAACTTGCACTCTCAGAGCCAGGCATGGTAAATGCACAAATATTTATTTTTAAATAACTCATTCATCTATATATATATATATATAAAATTCTATGCGTAGCATGTATATAGGTCGATGCATAGATGTTGCAAGTTATTGGATCATATGCTTATGAGCCTCTGCTTTTATTTTACTTTATTAATCACAATGTGAAAATATGATGATAACAATTGTAACTCCGAAGGCTTCACTATTGAAATATTATTGAAAAATATAACATTAAAATAAATATAAATAAATAAAAACCATAAAATTGTCCAAAAAAATAAGAAAAATAAATCATTAAATGAGCTTTAGGTACACCAACACTTGAAAGTCTTAGTTTCAAAATATTTATATATACGTGTAGTTATGGGAGTTTATATAATACAACTTTATATCTCTTTATTGTTTTCTATATACATGTATGCCTTTTTATGTACATATTTAACTATATATTTATTACTTTACTTCCACTCTAGAAGAAAAAAAAACTCACCACTTTATATCTCATCCTATATCTCTTTCAATATACCCTCTACCTCCACTCTCTGACTCGGCCCAAACATCAATTTACTATAATGATCTTCCAAATAACCCTTTGTAAAGTCTTTCCCCCTTTATCCCTCCGTTATTCTATTCAATCCAACTAACAGACTCACATATCTGCTGCTCCGATTAAAAACTTATATTTCCATATACTAACCCACCACTAATCAACTATGGGTTCTGTAGTAGTGCGCTAACTGCCAAAAGCGCTTCAATGCTTCATCACGGATAGTAAGAGCTATATAAATAAAATTACAAATACAACTGGATGAAGTTGTGCTGGTGCTCACTGTGCTCCCGATGGGTCACTGCCCAATTGTACCTTCACATTTATGTTCTGTTGATTTGCTAAACAAAATGATATACGTTATTGCAAGTTTCACTTTGTCTCCAACACTGCAAGACAGCCTCAATACTCGTCCTTTCACTAAGGCATGACTTTTAATTCAATACACGAACATTTCTTTCAAACTCACTTTGCAGTTCTAACAAATTCAAATTTAGCTGCTGGAGGGACTGGGATGCCTGCTACGGAGCTCCACGCCTCAAAGTAGTCGGCCGTGACTCAAGGACCCCGCCCCCAGGAATGGCGGAATGGACGGTGTAAGGCGCTAGAGGGTTTTCAAGGTGGTGTCATCGTCAAGGACTGTGGCTGCCGAGAGACGGCGGCCGCTGCGCTGTGCTACGCGGATGAGATCGGGCGGACCCGGAGGGGATGCTTTGGGCCATTGGATTGAGGTCTGAGGGGGAGCATGGTGGCTGGAAGCTAACGGCCGCAGGCGGAGATCCTGAGATATGCGGCGTTCGTGTGCTACGCTGCTGAGAGTGTCAGCTGACTCCGTTGACTCAGCCCCTTGCTGCACTTGCCTCGCTTCTCCGCTAGTGTACAGCTGCTGCCGTTTTGCCCAAACCTCGGCCTCAACTTTACTAAGAAAGTCGGAACGGTGGTGTTGCAGAGCTGAGCACGGAGAGGAGGAAGCTTTTTAGAAACTTGTCCAGATGGAGGTTTGGAGAGGTTTGGTGCGGCTGTTCATTGACATTGACACTGAACACGCTAGTGGGGTGAGTGGAATCTGTCTCATTCCTCCTGGCTCTAGTTGACGATGTGTTGGACCCCTTGTGTAGAAGGCAGATTTATTAGCCAAATTAAGAGCTGCCGAACACCCTACTTACCCTATACCAGCTGCTAATGCTGTCCCCGGACCGTCGGATAAATTCTAGTTCTGCACAGGACTTAGGTGTGCAGTGAGTAGGACTTGATAAGTACTTGTGAAATGGATATTATTTCCAAGTGGCTTAATCTTCCTAAAGAAGGTGCAAAAGCACAGGGAAGGAGAGTTGTGGCTGCTGTTTAAGGGTTACAATGGGCAAACCGCAGAAGGAGGGGGAAGAGCCCTTAAAGTTGAATAAAACAGAATTGGCCACCCACCAGAAAACAAAGACTCGCCTCGCTCTAGCCAGAAAAGCTGCTCAAAAAGCAGCCAAAGACAGAGACAGAATTAAAAAGAAAAATAAAGAGGAGAATTCTGCGGAAGATACTCTTCCAGAATCCTCGGATGACGATGGTCAACTTTCGTCCTCTTCTTTGAATGTCCTAGAGTCAAAGAAAACAGCCGCAGACAAAGCAAACATTTTAAATGTATCTCTATCCCCTAAGCCAGAAACTCTGATAGCTATTTCCCCCTCCACAGATACAGAGACAGCAACTCCGGATCAAGAGGGGAAGAATAAGAATGGATCTGGCGGCATTGGAAGCAAGGAGAGGAAGGATTTTTCTCTTTTTGCTAAGAGACCCACCCCAAAATTGGTTCCCCATCAAGTCCCGCTGGTTCCTACTTCCTCGGAGGTGCCTGCTACTTCCCTATTGATTAAGGACATAGGTCAAACTGATTCATCCATGACGCAGTCCCAAGATCAGAGACCAGAGTCCCTACTCGTATCTCCAGTGCAATCCTTTCAAACTGTGTCAAGTGATCTGGCAGAGTGGGGGAACACCTGGTCAAATCTCCTTTCAAAAGCTGAATGTGCAAGAGGGTGCACTGGTGACAGCTGAAGAGGATGCCCAGCTGTGTATTAATAGGAGCCCAAGGGATATGAATGTTGACCCCGTAGTAGACGAAATGAATCTCTCAGGAACAGAAGTTAGATATCAATTGGATATCCGCGAGATGTTGAATCTAATTCTGGATGAAATCTGAGAGATAAAACATAACCAACAAGTAGAGATAGCCGCTCTTCACTCAAGAATGGATAAATTCGAGGAATTGATGCTGGCATTTCCCAGTAGATTGCAGGAGGCGAAGACTAGGATTTCCATCCTTTAAGACAAGGTAAACTTGGCTGTGGGTGAAGCTAGGGAGGCAGCTAAGAAGAAGGTCTCGCTTGAGCATAAACTTGAAGAGCTTGAAAATCACTCGAGAACATCGAATCTCAGAATAGTAGGGGTTCCGGAGGGAACAGAAGGCTCTGACACTATCCAATGGGTCACCTCTTTTATTCAACATGCAGTTCTACCCGAGTTTGAGGGTGATTTGACTATTACAAGGGCTCATCGGGTTCCAGCACAGAGTTTTGCAAATTCACCATGTCCTAGAATGATACTTTTGAACTTTGCTGATTTTAGGATCAAGGAGAAGATTTTGTCCAAAGCTTATCAACAACGACAATTCTCTGTATCAGAAACAACAAAATGTAGGATTTTCCCGGATATGACTGCGGCGGCCGCCAAAAGGCGCAAGGAGTTTGTTAAAATCTTGCATTTATTCAAAGCCAATGGCGCCCAAGCATCGATTGCACAGCAATAAAAGTTGAAGGTCCTGGTAAAAGGGAAGTTTTATATGTTCACTGATATCGAAGATGCTCATCCCTCCTTAATGAGATTTCTTTAGGGGCTAATGTTTGAGAATGTTAAAGGGAAACAATGTTTTCTCTTACACCTTTGTCTGATTGAGCAGAAATATTGGGTAAGAATGGGGCGGCCCAGGGTCAACGGGTTACAACAGGGTGTAGCAAGAGGACACCCAGAGTAGAAAGAAGAGGGAGGAATGTGGGTAGCGTTGATGGGGAGGAGGGTTCCACATTCCTGGGTTGGTTCAGGGTGGGGTGGTAAATGAAGTAAAAAGGAACATGTGCAGTAGGATTAGTAATTTGAAATCTGCTAATGGTTGGTACGGAATTTGGATGAGATTTTATATACTTCTAGATGAAATATAATTCATGTGACATCCTGTCCATTAATGCGAATGGACTGCTGAATAAGCAGAAGTATGGAGCTTTCTTGAAATGGGTAATAACTTTTAATCCTCAGGTGATCTTTTTCCAGGAGACGCATTTAAAGTCAAATGCCCCGAAGTTGTATTTGCCAAGATATTTCTCTCATGTGTTCTTCTCTTCATCAGGGATTTCCCAGAGGGGAGTAGTTATTTATTGTGCAAGGAATCTACCTTAGGAAATCCTACAGGTTCAAAGAGACTCTAGAGGAAGGTGGCTATGGGTTGCAGCGAAGCTGCTTGAGAAAATATTTAACTTTGTGAATTATTATGGCCCCATCCTCAATGATATCTCAGGCTTGATGGAGATTAGTGAGGTTTTAAGGGGCACTCCAGGGCAGATCATACTAGGAGGAGACTTTAATTATATTCAGGATCTGAAGAGGGATAATTCTAATAAGAACAAAAAGCAATTAAAACCTAAGACAAAACGTGTGTTCAAAGTACTTTTGACAGAATACCAATTACAGGATCCCTGGCGCTGTATGAATGTAGATAAGGAGGCCTTTACATGCTATTCTAATCGGTTTCAATCGGCATCCAGAATAGATTTTTTTTGTTATCTAGATTACTTCAGATCTCAAGAACTTTGAAAGGATGTAATCCGTTTTCTGATCATGGGAGGGTCGAAGTTGAGCTAGTACTAGGAGGAATGGAAGGGGAGCATCCCAGGTGGCAGCTGGATCGCACCCTTCTCCAAAACAAGGATTGGGTTTCTGGATTTAAAGAGTGGATGACAGAATTTTTCTCAGTGAATAAAGATACAGCTGACCCCTTTTCGGTATGGGATGCATTCAAAGCATCAGCCCGTGATCAGATCATTGCATTTTCCAGTGCTAAGGCAAATGATTGAAAGTTAAAAATATTTGATCTTCAGGCTGCTGCCGAGAAGGAATATGCCCTAAAGCTTCATCAGCAGCCTAATCAATGGGAGCAGGCTAAAGCACTGCTAAGGGATTTTGTCACTCTGGAGGAAATAAATAGTTCAAAAGCCTTTCAGCAAAGGGTCTACGAAGATAGTCAACTGGTGGGAATGCTTCTGGCTAATTCTACGAGAAAGAAGCAGGAGTCATCCTTCATTTTGAAAATTCAAGATCCTCAAGGTGGTGCTGAGGAAACACAGAGCGAAAAAATGTCAAAGATACTCCTGGATCATTATGAGAGAATCTACTCCACGGAATGTCAGGTTGAGGAAGCAATGATTCAGGAATATTTTGATAATATAGAAATTCCCAAAATCTCTGAAACTCGAAGTAATCAAATTGGATGTGAGATAAGTTCTATTGAAATCCATGATAGCATAAAGGCAACATCGGAAGCAAAGGCTTCTGGACAGGAGGGTTCCCTATCGAATTTTGTATGGTCTTCATTAAAGAACTCAAAGCACCTCTGAAAAAACTATTCAATTATATTAGATTGGGTGGAAAGGTTCCCGCTGAATTCAAAGAATCCACAATTATAAGTTTTGTCAAAAAGGATAAAAACCCTGAGGATGTGAATTCTTATAGGCCGATCAGCTTACTGAATTCGGATTATAAAATGCTTATGAAAATTTGGGCGCAAAGATTTGTATTTGCAGCTCAGGAGGTAATCCATCAAGATCAGATGGGGTTCATTGCGGGTCGGTGTATGGCAGCCAATACTGAATTTTTGATACAGGCACTAGACTATTTTAATATTAATTTGATTTCTGCATGTATATTATAATGATCTATGCAGAAAAGGCATTTGATTTGGTTAATTGGTCAGCGCTTTTTTTTCTCTGGGTCATTTTGGATTCCCTGCTCCAATTATTCTATTGCTACATAATATTTATGAGGGTGCTTCGGCCCAGGTAATTATTAATGCTAAGAAGGCTGGGAAGATTAAAATAAATCGTGGAACAAGGCTGGGTTGCCCATTGTCCCCCTTGCTTTTCACTTTTTTTATTGAACCCTTAGCAACAAGAATAAGGGACAACGTTGCTATTTTGCCCCCCATCATCGGTATGTCTAAGTTAAAGTTGTTTGCCGATGATATTATCCTATATTTGGCTCCTGAAAAAGAAAACATTCAGCGCCTCATGGGGGAGCTCAAGGACTATGAGAAGATAGGGGCGTATAAGATTAATGAAAAAAAAACGGATGTTCTTGTGTTAAACACCAGTCTAGATTTTCTTCCGATTTATCTACAGCCTCAAGCAGTAAAAAGGGATCCGATTAGGTACCTGGGTATCTTTGTGACCGGAGACTATGATAAACTCTATGCCTTGAATTATATTAAAATGAAGAATAAAATAAGGGATCTGTTAGATCAATGGTGTCTACTTCCTTTGTCATTGATTGGCAGGGTGTCACTGGTTAAGATGTCAGTATTGCCACTGCTTATATTTTTGTTCAGCAATATCCCAATCAAAGTTAATGTAGTTTTTTTTTTAAAGAACTTGAAACTATGTTGAGAGGATTCATTTGGAACAAGAAGGCCTCAAGAGTCAAGCTTCCGGTGGTTCAACTATCTGTTGATCAAGGTGATCTGGCTTACTAAGGACTAGACAGACAAGAGATAATTTCTTTTTTGAAATAATGGTACAGGAAGCAGGTTCTCAAATTCCTATCTTTCTAAAAACTGCAAAGCTCCCCAAGAAATCAAGATATAAGACACTGAAAGGGTATATATCAAGATTGCTGCTCCTTTTTAAAAAAACATGGCTCTGATGGTTCTAATTATTTGAGCTTGATGGAATGTGCCAAAATGGGTCTTAAGATAAGCTCGAATCACCTAAAGAACTGGGAACTTTCCGGGTTTTGTGAACTAAGACATTTGTCTGTACAAAATAGAGTAATCAGCTGGTATGAGGTCTTAGCCAGAACGAACAATCCCAGGCGGCCTAAGTTCTTTGAATATTTGCAGATGGCCTATTTTATTAGAAAGGAGATAGGTGGTTTGCTTAATTCTTCCACTGCCTTGATAACAGCCTTGTACGGAGATAAAAATAAAGGCATAGGATATTATTTAAAATGCTTTACTTTTCCAGATCATCCCCAGTAGTAGATAGACATTTAGAGAAAATATGCTTCTCGACACAGTGCATTCTTTCAGTTAAGGATTGGAAGGTATTGTGCCACTGGGAAATAAATCACTTCGGGAGGCTAACTGTAAGAGAATGTCCTTTCTATCCCGTTGGCTGGCTTACTATACACCGGAGGCCTTGGAGAGAATGTACCCTGAAGTTGAGAATAGGTGTTTTAGATGCAAAGCTATGAGCCAGGGAGAATGGTGTCATATCTTCTTTTCCTGCCCGAAGTTGGAATCTTTTTGGAAGGGGATATTTGTAGATATTGAGCTGGCAACTGGGAAAGCATTTTTGCCAGTAGCTGAGGTGGCCTTGTTTGGTATATGCAAAGAGAGGAGCAGGTTTAACAAAACTGAAGAAGTATTTATTTTTATATCTTGTGTAGTTGCTCGGTCTCTGATACTTCAAAATTGAAAATCCAGGGAGATTCCATCACAGCTAAAATGGTTTAACAAAATGAGGTGAACATGTCATTTTGAAAGAGCTTATGCAGGTAGGGTGGGAGCCATCGCAATATTTGAAAGAAATTGGTAACATTTTGAGAATCTGGATATATTGAAGGAAAGTTGATGGGGAAGGAGAAAATAAAGCGTGAGGTAGGGGGGGAGGGAAGGGGGGAGAGAAGGAAGACAAGGGGAGGATAGTAGTGATTGGCTAGGGAAAATCCCCCTTTTTTACAGCCGGCACATTTATGAAAGTATTAGGGTTTTTATTCAGAATATTTGCACTTTATTGTATTATTGCAGATTTGTACTAGCTGTTTTTGCACTATTTCGCACTAGCACTTTAAAATATGCACTTTATTGGATTATATTCCATTTTGCAGTTGCACTTTATTGCAGTTTTGCATTTTACAGTGGTATTGTTTACCTAAAATTGTGGTTTTTGTACAATGGCTGTCGAATGTTTTTATAATGGAACCAGCTGTGCTTCTTCCTCTTTTTTTTAATCTTCTCCAGCTACTCCTTTTTTGTCTCTTGTTAATTGTTAAAAATTTGATGGGAATGATGTTTTCTTTTCTTTTTTTCTGTACCAATTATTTCCTATTGCTATGTTCAATAAAAAAATGTATCAAAAAAAAAATCAAATTTAGCTACATTGTTCCCTATGTCTAATGGCACTTTCCAGTTATTTGGGACAGGCTATGCTATTTCCTTTCTATTTTTAGTTCCTTTAAAATATCAAATTGGCCTACTGTCTATGGGCCATGTTCACAAAGGTAAACTTAATTTTGGGTTAGTTTACTGTTTATGTGGGATTCACAAAACTGCATTTTAAACAAAATGATTTTGTGTGGAGACTCCGAAGTTGGAGCGGAGAACTCTGCACATGAAAAGATAGACCTGTTGCATCCTTTCATGTGCAGCTTTGTGAATTCCAAATAAACGTAAACTTACACAAAAGTGTATGTTTACCATTGTGAATCAGGCCCCTTGTGTCCTCCCTCCTGAGGGCACCTCCAGAACCTTTCAAATTGTACACACCCGTCATGCCATATATATGCTCTCTGTTTGCCTCTTCACTCATCTTAGATGCCACAGCATTAGTATGCGCAAAGTAGACACTCACTCAACCATATGGTCGCTGTGTGCTCCTGTTCTAATTTCACATCTCACATGACAATTGTTGGTGTGTGGTTAAATTATGCTTCTTAGCACCTAGAAATATTAACTTCTAAACTTTAAATCATATTTTAATTAAATTACAAATACACCAGTACATACAAACCAGTTATGCATCAATATTTAATATTTTAACAACACTGAGCCAGTTTTACTAAAACATTAGTTACTGGGTACATACATTGGCTTACACACTCTTTCATCATGCATTCTTTTCCATACAAATTAAAACAACACCTATAATTCATATTTGTAGCCTATAAAATTTACATAAAAACAGTCACTTATACAAATAACTAACAAATAGGTATAATTAAGGCACGACCTATTGGCTTTGTCAATGCTTGTTGTAAATGTGTTATGAGAGTATTTCTTGGCATATGTGTTGAAGTAACCATGCATAACATTGCGATATTCTCTCAGATGGAAGAGGAACACATTCAGCAGGTCCTTTTTCTATATGAACAGTGATAAGCACAACGGAAATATTTATGGCAACGGGTTTATTTTCCCAACATTTCAGGTAACAATATAATTCCTCTTCATGTTGCTAAACATTCTGTGCTACAGCGTTTTTATAATCTAACTTATATAACTGATACTAATATCTTATTGCCTCATATGTTTTGGTGTGTTTAATGTTGCACTGGGGATTCTAATCTTATTATTCATGTTTACAAACATACTATCGCAGTCGTATGAATTAGCACCACACTAAGGGTCTGTTTCACAACCTGCAGCCTTGGGGAGTCTCTGAAACTCGGAGCAAATCTCTGCAATAAGATTTCTCATTACGGAAATTCCGCCACGAGTGTGGAGAATCCCCCACATCTGTGAGGCCTCCGCTGTAAGTGAGGAGGCCCTTCTTGAATCAGGCCCTAAGACTTAAGAGGTTTGAGGGTCGGATTATGACCTGACCATGTATTATCTATACTACTATTATAAAGAGAGAACTGTGTCCTTTGAGCCAGGTAAACTCAAAAAGTACACCACCAATCAAAACACCCAAGACAACTTTGAAAACCTCAGGGCAAGCAGAAGGACATAGGCTATTAAAAATAAAAAATATACGTTGTTTAAAAAATTTAGAAATAAAAATAAACTAGTCCCTTGCAAGTAGCGCCGGCCGCGACGTCTGCGTGATGACACCATTTGCACTCCCAACACTTCTTGAACACTACCTGAAATGGCGGCGAAGATCGCGGCCTGCTGGGAGGACTGCCGCGGCACTTCTTGCTGCTGGGCGAAGTGGCGGCCTGTGCGGGCGGGGCGCCTGGATCGGGACCGGTGGCTGAGGTAAGGATCAGGCTCTCCGGGACACGAGCGGGAGGGTGCTGGGCCAGGGCGGGAGGGGGCCGGGCCGGGCCGGGGATGGAGGCTGAGGGGGGCGGGAGGTTGGCCCTGAACAACGGCGGCTGAGGTGCATTACCTCCGGGACACAGACAATGTTGTGGCGGGTGGGACCGGGGCGGGAGTGCACGCAAGCCTCAAATGCTGGCCCCGGGCAACGCTGGGGAGGGCTGCTAGTGTGGAATAAAGTGCTTCTGACCAAACATTATAAGGGTTTTTCCAGGCACCTCAGAGTTTCATGAGCTTGTAAAGGAACCCGGCCTACAGCCTCGTTCCTCTATATGGAAAGGGAACCCGTTGGTGACTTGCAATATCATTTGAACAAACTATAGGGGGTAATTTATCCCATATATAATACACGAGAGCCTGCAATTTGCAATCCCTTCATAAAATGAATTCACAATTGTTTATGTTATAGGCAACCGATGACATCTCTGGCCATCTTTAATATAGAAATGATGTAGCCGTATAATAAGGTTTTACAGTTGACTCTGATCTCACAACGCCTTCTGCCAGAGTCAGCAGCCAGGGTGAAAGGTGAGTTACAGAGCAAAATTACAGCTGCAGTTTAAACAAGGAACTGAATTTTACTTTTTAGGATATCTTTTTCTCCAATTCCCCCTGATCGGGAACAGTAGTTATCTTCTCGTGCCTTAGGATACAGAGTCTGACATCTCTAGGTCAGTCATCAGTCATCTAATCTCATGATTGGATAAGCTCCTAGACCATCCATCACGTCTTGTAACAGACTGGTTGTGCAGATAGCTTGATCATGAGCCAGCTGGCAGGAGAAATCTTGTCCCATATATTGGTTCAACAGCTTGTTATATTAGGGATTGTCTGCAAGATGTGAAACCTCAGATTTCTGTTGGTGACATCATCAACAATCTAAATAAGATAGGCAGCTTGTTCTGTGCCTATAAACTGAGCTGAGCACCAGTTGTTCAATGTCTTGAAATGCAAAAAATTATTTCAAGCCTCTCTAATATATCTATATCCAGAGAGAAGTAAACAGCACCATTACTCCTGAGAGGAGTCCTGATATATAACAAATATATATTTTCTAGACAAGACTTTGGTTGTACCTCTGGTATTTTGGCCCTCTCGAATTTTGATGTTTTTAGTGCTCTGAGGAAGGTGTAACCAGGACTGTGGGTAGTCACCAAAACATGCATCAGTGCTGAATCAGAAAAAAAAACGAAGACCAATCTATTCAGGCTATGTTGTTTTAATTGGAATATATTAAAACTATTGAATGGTCACATTAGGTTGTTCAAAGAAGAAAGGCAATCAATGTTCCTCCAACAAAAGAGCAAAGTCTTTCTGTCTTTCTGTCTTGGGGTCTTTGTATTATTAGGTGTGTCTTGTTGATTTGATGAGGTTATTTATTTATTTATTTTTCTAGTTGAGGAAGGAATGAGTTATGAAAGGTGGTGAGTAAGGATGGAGCCGTCAGGGACAGGACATATTTTCGTAGACCAGTGCTATATAATGTATTAACAAATGAGTATGTATTTTTGATATATATTGTAAAAAAAATATTTGAAACACTTGTTTTGTATTTGAAATACATTAATTCAATATTTCATGAGAAATATTAATACAGTAAAAAATATATGTTATGTTATATGTATACGTTTATACTGATTGCGTTTGATGTAATTTTTCTCTTTACTACCTTTTTTAATTTATTTATATATATTTTGGCCCCCTAATGACTTTGTAGCAAGCTTCAGGTATGGTGAAATAGTCGGGCCAGTAAATATATTTTTGCAGGGTTATTGTTCTGTTTATTACCCTTCTCAAGCAACAGCCACAATCCCTTCAGGGTGAACAATAAAAGTCACTATTTGCTTAAACGTCTGGTACCTTACCTTGGTTCAAAAGCATTCAGACTTAACTTAGAGGTAATGTGTAAAGTATTTATGAAGTACACAAAGAGTAATACGGTAAAAACACAACATAAGTAACATTTTACAACAATTTAGAAAAATGTAGTAATTTTAATAAATATAATAGGACCAAATTAACAAAAAGCCAATCTGTAAAATAGGATATATACAAATTAAAGAAATTAGGTAAGCACAGGGCCTAAATGCACAAAGCTCCACTTAAGGTAATCTGGTTGAGGCCGACCACGATGGAGCGCGACCCAGGTACGGGGAACAGGTTGGTCCTGCTGAAAAGGTTATCTTCTAAGAGTCTGGTGTGAAGAGGTCTGTTGGCAGATCATCTTTGCTGTAGCATGAAGAGCCGGTTGGGTGCTGAAGATAGCCTTTACTGGAGCTTCACCTTGTCGGTCACAGCGGACTGTTGTTACTTTAGCGCAAAGTGCAGACCTCAGATTGCCAGTTGTGCTGGTGCTCACTGTAGAGCAAAACGTTGGGTTCAGCGGAGCTTTGCATTGTCGGTTGTCGCTGGTGGCAGAATCTTGGCGCGAATTGGTCCGTTTGCAGTCGCTGAGAGCAATGTGTTTATTTTTCCAACCTTGCAACTTTCGTCGTAGAGGAATGCACTCTGATGCCAGCCAACGGTCTAGCACTTGGGGAATTCACCTTTTGGAGATCAGGGACTCACTCTAGCAGAGGCCAGCAGGGCTCAAGCAGGTTCACGTGCACGTCCAGGCCGATCCAGTTGCTGCAGGTTAGCTGGGCAGTTGCATGGAGGCCTCTGGAGCTTGTTGTGTCCTTGTCTCTCTTGGTGGGGGAGAGTGGTATTATGTTCCCTGCCAGAAACCGGGCACATTGGGTAACTGGTGCACTGGGAATAGCAGTAGTCCTGGAGAAGTAAATGATGCAGTCTATATGTGTCTCAACTGATGAAGCAGAATGAGTTGTATTTGCTAGGTTTGCATGAGCCCTGGTTTGGGAGCCTTGGATGTCCTGTGTGCTGGGCTGCTTAACTTGAAGAGCTATTTCTGGGTAAGCAGATATGGTGTCAGCTGGGGGTACAAAAGGGGGGGGTGATGGACGGAGCAGCTGAACCAATCAAAAACTCACACCCAGTCAACAGATCTGTGTTTAATCCATCAACGTTCTTTAGCCCACTCTGCCACTCCAGTTCAGACATGGCCTTATGCAAATCAGTCTGACCCTGTGCCTCATGGGAACAGTCCAGCCCGAACTGCCAAGCCATGCCTTCCCTGGAAGGGGAAACAAGCTTCCTAGGACCGATTTCTGGCTTTGGAGTGCAAAAAAACGATGGATTTAGGCCCAGATCTCTGTACCGTGGTGAATGTATGACATTTTTCTGCATTCTGTCCATCAATTGTTGTTTTTGCATTTGTCACCCCGAGTGGGACGGGTATGCTCAGACGTGATTCCCGTGCTCCACTGGAGTCAAGCTATCCTGGCTGAAGACGGCTGATAGCCAGAAACCGGTCCTAGGATGCTTGATTCCGATCCAGGAAAGACATGGCTTGGCAGTTCGGGCTGGACTGTTCCCATGAGGCACAGGGTCAAGGCTGATTTGCATATGGCCATGTCTGAACTGGGGTGGTGTGGAGTGCAAAAAACGATGGATTTAGGCCCAGATCTCTGTACTGGGGTGAATGTATGACAATGTTCTGCATTCTGTCCATCAACTGTTGTTTTGCATTTTGTCACCCCGAGTGGGATGGGTATGCTCAGACGTGAGTCCCTTGCTCTCCACACCACTGGAGTTAAGCTATCCTGGCTGAAGACGGCTGATAGCCAGAAACCGGTCCTAGGATGCTTGATTCCGGTCCAGGAAAGACATGGCTTGGCAGTTCGGGCTGGACTGTTCCCATGAGGCGCAAGGTCAAGGCTGATTTGCATATGGCCATGTCTGAACTGGGGTGGTGTGGAGTGCAAAAAAACGATGGATTTAGGCCCAGGTCTCTGTACTGGGGTGAATGTATGACAATGTTCTGCATTCTGTCCATCAATTGTTGTTTTTGCATTTGTCACCCCGAGTGGGACGCGTACCTTGTGACACTTGTGTCGCCTACCTGCAGGCACCCTGAGACCCTTTGGGGCACGGGTTACATTAAAGAAGGTACACCAGGCGTCTGATGCAGGAAGAACCAGAGGTGAATTGCTGTTGTCGTAGTTTTTATGCTGGGATGTAGCTGAAGATTGTGATGAGACCGGATATGTGGGTTTATGATTTGATAACTTGTAGGGTCACAAGGATGCAGACAGGGCACAAGTGGTGGTACACCGTCCACCCTGCCAAGAACTTGGGCCCCTCTGAATAATGTGATGAACTCGCCCCGGTGTAATTTTCAAACATGGGACACTTTCAGCAGCATGTGCACGTTGTCTGCTTTCCATCTTCAACAAGCAACATCGTGCAGGCGGGAATGGGCTTTCTTATTTAAGACTCCTGCTGGGCCCTTAACAAAAGCTGAATTTGAGGGATCATTAGGCCTCTTTTCGTTTGAGTCAATTGGGTGGGAGTAGTCAGGAGCCTTATTCCTGATGCAAATGAAGCGGAGAGGAAACAAAGGCTCACAACTTGTTAGCACTTTACACATACTTAAGAAAGGCAGCTTTCACTTTGTTCAGTTCCTTTTTAGGTGATATGCTTGCACTGTAAGAATGTCAGATGTGGTGGTGTTTCTCAGTATTTATACAAAGCAAATTGCATTTATATAGAGCTTACTACACCTGAGGAGGTGTTAAAAATAATTTAAGTACCATTGTTTTTTCTTGTACAGCCTTACTTATCCCAATGCGCAGTGTCAGAACACTTTGCATCAACACGTGCATATTACATGTACAATAAATGATACACGTTTGTAAATGAATGTACAAGATGTGATACATAAAACTATGGGACTGTAAGGTGTAGACGTTACATATCATCTTCCATAGCTCACAGTGCTATTATCCTCACAATGTGCTCAAAAGTACACATGATAGACCTGCTAAACACATTTGTGAGGGCTTTAGATATGATGTCATTTCTTGTGAAGACCCTTCGTGCAAAGTCATGGCTTGTGATTTCACTTTCTTAGATGTCAATTCCTGTGATGTTGCGGGTCGTGATGTAGCTCGTGTGATGTTGCGCACCATAATGTTACTTGCATACTGCCTAACTAGGTTAGTCCCCCAATTCTTTTTTTAGGACTTGTGCCCTGGATGTAGATGTTTGGGCACAAGCTAATCTGTCGGAGCGAGGGCCTTTGGATGTAGAGCAGGCTGCACCGGACTGGCACTGGTCGCCTCCACGCTGTTTCTGGGGAGACAGAGCACAGGCTACCTAGTGCCACACACTGTTGCCAGTTGAACCACCGACTGTACTGGTTGTGCTCAGCACCTCAAAGAAGCAAGCTTGGGTTCTGGGTGAAGGTGTGAGCTGCAAGCGACTGCGGCGAGACATTTGGCAGGTACACTGGTTTCGGGTAGCGGAAGTTCTGATTGTTATTGTTGTACTCCCCGGGGGTAGTATCAGCCAGACTGAGAATGGTAACCAGCAGAGGTGAGCAGGAAGCACAGGATACAGTCTCTCTGATGGGGAAACCCGCATTGACCTGATGCCAGCAGCTTCTGCCCCAAGTGGGGAAAACAGCGGCTCGTAACTTACCCACCTCCAATTCCGCTGTTGCTCACTCCGACTCAATTGCGGCTAAAAATCGGCAGTCTCTGTGGACTCAAGTCCAACTGGAACTGCATGGGGGAAGGGACCAGAGGCTGGTGGCAAAGGTGGCAGCAAAGGTGGCAGGGATGACAAAGCTGGCTGTTGCGTGTGCCCAAAGCCGAGGGCCTAATGTCCCTTGCTGGGGGCTGCTTGCCAGGGGCCGTTTCATGAGGCCTCTAGGAAAGTAAGCCTGTTTGCCCATTCCTGGTACTTGTCTCACTCACTGCAGCTTGAGTAAGTGGTGTCACCACTACCTCGAAAATCAAGGTAAAGGAGGAATCTGCTTTCAGTTTCATAGGTGCTTGTGGCACAGCTATGTCTTCCAAGTACTGATCTAAACTTCAGGTTTAAAGGGAAGATTACCCACATTTGCTGTGGTACCCTTTCATGTACATCCCTGCTCTGTAACTGCTGCAAGGGGACAGTCCCCGAGCAGGGATCCACACACTAGCTACAATCGTTAGCATTGAGGTGGGGAAGGGCCCCGAAGGCATGTTCAATTGCTCCTCCCTACAAAGGGTCTTTACATTCTTTCTGCTCCCTGGACATGATTTCCCCCTAAGTTGCCCAAACCAGGGGGCAGAAAGCCCACTAGGCAACAGGAATTGCCTATGTTTTATAAAGCAAGTAGGCCTGTAATGACATCAGGTAATCCCCTACCCCTAATAATGGAGAGCAGATTTGGGGGCATACTCAGTCTGTCTTCCACAGGGTTACAGAAAGCACACTAGATATAGGGTATTTGACTTCAAATAAATTAGAATGATGTGGAGGTTGCCAATCCTGGCCGCATTTCAGTCCTGCACGTTGAGAAGTCTCTCTGCCCCACTGGTCAGAGAGACGCCCCACACCAGGCACCAGATAGTATTTTGGCCATCAAGGTGAGGTAGAAAGTGGAATTGCCCCTCTCTTACGGCTCTTATGTTGAAACTACGTCCAAAGAAATCTAAATTTCCTCTCACTGGCAATAGTGAGCAGTATTTGACTCTGGATCAGCCGAAACCCAGGGATAATTCGAGACCCTATGGAATCCAGGGTGGTGTGCCTTCCACGGAGGCAAGCAGGTTTTCTGACTACGAATGTTGTGTGGAAGTCAAAACTAAGCACATTCCCAGTCCATTACATCTCTCTTTCCATGGGTGATATTTGTAGAATTCGGAACCTTGAGTCGACCGACACCCTGGGAATCCTACCAACTCTAGTAATTTTCGACAATTAGAGACCAGGGCAATCAATGGGTTTGCAGCTTTTATGAATCCAAACACATTTTCATGTCAACGTATAGGTCAAAAAACCCATTTCACCAATTATTTTGGCAGAAATCTCAGGCACTTCCAGCCAAACGCAAATGCCTTACCATCTTGCATTTCTTAATAGTGCCCAAGACAATCTCACCTCACATATGTTGTGGACCTCAAATATGATAGGAAAGCACAAAACTTATATTCGTGTGAAGACCACATTGACAATTCATTGATTTCACATGGCCAACATTTTGACCATTTCCTTTCCAGGAATTTCTAGGGCCACGGTACAAGTGGGTCCCATTTTTATCAGGAGTATTATTGGAATGGCAGGTGGTAGGACTTTGGTCAATTCCTGCAGATTCTGGACCTTTTTCTCCTAGAAATGTGAGGGAAATATGTTATTTTAGCCAAAGTTTCATGTTTTAAGGGCATTCTGAGTAGGGTGAATGGGTGGGATCCTCGTAACCTGCACCACTTTGGAGTCTCCCATGTGTTCAATTGTTAGAAATGTCTGGGATTGGTAGGATTTCCTGAACACTGGCTGATTCTTGACCAAATACCACAGCTACCCACATCACTAGAAAGATTGAAATTTGGACGGAAAATCTTGGTGTGGATTCTTTCCAGGGAGGACGGATAGATACCCGGGAGCCGTATATCATGGCAGAACACTTTACTAATTGGAGCTTCTTTTAACTACCAGGAGCACATCCTCAATTGATTTAAACCAAGACGGTTCAGTGCACACTCATGTTATCAGATGGGATGATTTGGATTACTGAAAATATCACTATATTTCTGAAGGATTATCAAAATTCCTCTATTGATTACGGGTACAAAGATATTCGTGCATTCTGCGCTTATTGCCCTGAAGAAGTTCTTTTTTTTTTTGTTCAATGAAATTTTTATTGGTTTTCTTTACAAGCAAAATACATAAATGACAGGGCAAAGTATTGTAGATACATCAAGTCAATCATGTTGCCACTACTAGAAGTCTACAAGAGGTGGAACAGACATTACATTACAATCGGATCAATGCAAAGGAGCACGTGCACATGAGTGTACGGCCTTGGACTGCAGAAGTTTTTAGAGACCAAGTCATCAATGCGACAGCATACACGCTAATTTTCTTAGGTAGATCAGTGTCAGGTTAATACGCTTGAGTTATTCTGACCTCCGTGAAGAGCCGTGATGAACAAACCGATTGAAGCTTGTAGTTATGAACAATATATAATATTCTAGCAGTTTTTGTTCATCTTAATTCAAACATGGGACGAAATATGAATAGTACAATGCCCATAAAAAAGTGATGAGGATAGGAAAGCAGAGACTGAAATAGGTATAGAAGAAGGAAGGAAAAGAAAAGAGACGCTAGTGCTTGGTGTGTCAAAGGGCTAAAATTAGAAGAGGTATACACTTAAATTCAAAAGGGAACCTTAATTTAATCCCAATGGAAGGTCTCCATCAATATTGGGGGCCGAGTGGTGATATGGTGTATGGACATCTAGGCGTAGAACTCAGGGGGGTTTAAAAACATTGGGACTAGCGTTGAGCGCCTTCCATAGCTTCCTGTGTTTGGGTTTCCAAGGTGAGGTGTTTCAGACAATATTGTCTGCCCCTCTTAAAAAAATTAACCATTCTGGCCATTTCTTGAATGTGATTTCCCCAAAGCTCTTCCAATTACACAGGATTATTTTACACGCTAGTGTTAACATTAAATCGAGCAGAAAGCGGTCAACCTCCTCTGTCAGATCAGGGTCCAAAAAGCCTTTCAATTTATAAGATAGTTCTTTAGCTGGGGAGACGCTGAGTGTCTGAGCAATGTGTTTGAAAATTTGATACCAAAAATTTGGTAGCATCGGGCATAGCAGGAGAATATGAGATAGATGCTTTGCAATTCTTGCATAGTGGGGTCTGGATTAGATTTAATTTAAATAATCTTTCTAGGGTCCAATATGACCTGTTTATGATCATACATTTTGTTTGTGATAGAGATGGGGAGATTTTGTGTTTGAAAGGCATTGCATGTATTTGCTTCCTGTCCAGTGTAATTGGCTTGCTGTTTGGTTCTGCCTCCCATTTAGCTACATTATTCAAATGTTGTTTGCACGGTACGGGGAGAAATAGTTTGTAAATCCTTGAGACTGTGTCCCCCTCGCTTATTAATTGGGTGAGTTTTGAGGGTAGTGAGGGGGGTTTAAAAATGGAGCTTAGTTTTGAGATCTGGACTTTTACTTTCAGAAAATCGTAAAAGTCTAATTCGGTTAAACCTTTTTCTTTTATAAGTGAGGAGAATGGGATCGGAGAACACTTATTATATAGATCTTCGAGGAAGTTGATTCCTTTGTGCGACCAGTCTTTCCAAAATATTGTTTCTTTATTTATTTTTATCGCGGGGTTGTTCCAGATTGCCTGTAGATTTATGGCACCCATTTTTGTTGTAGAGAGAGCATCCAGACGTTTTATGGATTCTTTTGTATTTATTATGATGCATTTAGAGTGTTCCAGTTTATTGGTCTGCATTGTCATAATTGCTTGGAGTGGAATTCCTTTTAAGAGGTGTAATTCCACATCCACCCATTGTGGTTTGTAATTAGGGTTATCAATGAACTAAGCAGCTCCTTGATTGCAAAGATAGGCTATTTGATTATTTCTGAAATTAGGAAGGCCTACTCCTCCCATGTTTTTCCCCAGCCTCGGTTTTCTTGAGGAGATCCTCGCTTTTTTCCTTGCCACAGAAAGTTACTAATAGCCTTATCTACCTTATTTATAAAGCTATTCAAGAGCAAAATGGGTAACATACTAATGAGATCGTTTATAAGAGGTGCGGTCTTCATTTAAATCGTTTCAACTCTCCCTCCCCACAATACAAATTTGGGGGACAACCCTTCTAGAAGGTCAGTGATTTTTTTTAAATGATGGGTTCATTCACCTCTAGAGTTGCAATGAGGTTGTTTGCGAAATATAGGCCTAGATATTTTATTGCACCGGGTTGCCACCACAGTCCGGACTCACCTAGAATCTCCCTGGAGTCACATAAATTGAGTAGTTTAACTTCGGTCTTGTCCCATATGATTGGATCGAGTTCATGAGGGCTGGTATGGCTTTGGTTGCATCCTTGGACATGACTAGTATGTCGTCCGCGTATGCTGCCACTTTGAATGTATGATTCCCAAAGTCTATGCCTTTTATTTCCTGGTTCGCTCGTAAATCTTGGAGGAGATGCTCAATGGCCAGTAAAAATAGTGAGGGGGATAATGGGCAGCCTTGCCTGGTGCCCTGTTTTAACTGAAAAATTCTGAGAGAGTTCCTCCTGCTCTCACCCTAGTCCTTGGTTTGTGATATAGTGCCATGATCATCCTGATCAAATTCTCTCCTAGATTATATTTCCTAAGTGACACCTCTAGGAAGGACCAGTCTACTTTATCAAACGCTTTTTCTGCATCAAGCGTTATTGCGACTGTTGGAGAGTTTATTAGTTTTGCTTTTTCTATTGCAAGACAAATTATATTCTGGTATTATCACTGGACAACCTGTTTTTTAAGAAACCTGTTTGAGATGAGTGGATGAGTTTATCTATATATTTTTGTATTCTGGTAGATAAAATCATAGCATATAACTTGCAGTCAAGGTTTATTAATGAAAGTGGTCTATAGTTTTTTGGTAGCGAATCGTCCTTTCACTCTTTTGATATAACTGTGATTATGGTATCCAATGGTGTGCCGGTTATTTGGCCCGTGCCTGCGAACTTGTGATATAGGAGTAATAAAGGTTCCTTTGAAGGATTTATAAAAGTATGCATTATACCCGTCAGGCCCGGGGCCTTACCTGTTTTAAATGTTTTAATGGCCATTTTCAGTTCCTCCATTGTGATTAATCCATTAATGGAGTCCCTCTCCTGGTCACTTAGCGAGTTCAGTGCTGCGTTATCTAGATATGTTTGTGTTTTAGTGGTTTCACCTCGGTATTGGGACTATATAACTTTTTATAAAATTCTTTAAATGTGTCTGAAATGTTTTTAGGGTTTGTGTGAACAGTTCCTTTGTCATCTCTGATTGCTCTGATCGCGTATCTCTGGGCTTTGAATTTTAGATAGGAAGCCAGCGATTTCCCAGCTTTGTTTACTTCACACAAGCAAAGACTTTTTTGTTTGTTTATCCAGATACCCGCACTCGTACTAATAATTTTATATTTTTTATTCTGAATTTCTGTTAGCGTCCCTGGATTGTTAGTAATGATGTGTGTTTTTTCCAGATCTGATATAATTTCCTCTAACTCTTGCAGTTCCGAGTTTGCCTCTTTATTCATTTTAGACTTAATTTTTTAATTACTCCTCTCACAGTCGATTTTGGGGCTTCCCACCTTGTAAGATGAGAGGTGTCATTCACTTTTTTGTTTACTAGGAAGTTTTTGATGACCTCTTCAATGTTTATTTGTGCTCAAGTGAGGCTAAGACTTCATCATTGAATCTCCAGAGAGATTCTTTGGTTTGAATAGATGTGTCTGTGAGTGTCAGTGTAATACAGGAATCATCGTAGACCACTCTTGGTTCAATGGTTGATTGATCAACCCTGCTTATATCATTCCCTGAAACCAGGAAGTAGTCTATACAAGAGTATGAATTATGTGGAAACAAATAAAATGTGTAGTCCCTCTCAGTGGGGTTTTGCAACCTCCATGCATCTAGCATATTGAATCGTTTGCATAAGTGTGTAAGTGCCTTGTGTGATTTGTTAATTTTGAATTTACATGATTGGTTCCTGTCAAGGCAAGGGTCTAACAGTAAGTTAAAATCTCCTGCGATTACGGAGGGTGCAGAGTCTGGGATCATGCTAATGTTCTGTTCTAGGTCCTCCCAGAACAAGCTCTCGTCGTTTGTCGGGGTGTAGATATTAGTTACAAAGAGGACGGAGTTTTCCCTCTGCATTTTGGCAGTAATCCATCTCCTTTGATTGTCTGTTGAATGTGAAATTAATTCTAGCCTAGATCGATTTGTTATCATAGTTATTACTCCATTTCGCTTCCGGACTGCTACGGAACAAAGAACTTCTGCATATTGGTTGCCCTTCAGAGAGTCCGCTAATTTATTGTCTAATTTTGTCTCTTGTAGGAGAATGATGTCAGCTCTCTGCTTGTCAATGTAGTGTATGATTTTTCTTCTTTTTACTAGATGAATCAGGCTCTTAACATTTAGAGAAGTGATTTTAATCTGCTTAAGTGGACTATTCATATTTGTGTCTGTTTTGCTTGTATAGAGGTTCATGAAGGCCTATCCCAGGGAACCATCTTTTGAGGTTGTGCCACATAATAGCCCTTTGACCACCTAGCAAAGAGAGGAAGGAGAAACAAAAAGGTGAAAAAAGAGGAAGAAGAGGATGAAGAAAGAGGGGAGAAACAGCGAAAGATAACATCATGAAAGATCCGTACTGTAGATGCACCTAGGTCCTTGAAAACATGTATGAACATCCTCAACAATCCAATCAACAGACCCATCAACATGAATCCCCCTCCCCACCTCTCCCACATCCCCACCCCAACCCCACCCTTCCATCCCAACCCCAAAACAAGATGCGTAAGACGTGACTATTGCAGGAAAATATCAGCCCATTCCCGGAAAAGATGCAACTATGCTTAAAAAAGTTGAAACCCTTTAAACATTTTGTGCTACATCTTGTAAATTCTCTTAAACAAACAATACCATGAGAGAAAACCTAAGAAAACAACTGTGCAAAAGAACCACGCAGTACATCATATTTTAGTTTAAGCATCAACTAATGCCTAAGGTAGCTCAGCAAACAGGATCACTGAAATAATATCGAGGGACAAAATATCGACTTGCCAAAATATCGTGGACAAAATATCGACAGTCAAAATATCGAGTTTGTATCTACAAACAGGTAAGTACAAAAATATCGAGTACAAAATATCGTTAACAATAATATAGATGTAAAAAATATCGACTTTATTAAAAACGGTGTTAAATTAAATTAATATTAAATTTTAATTACTAAAATATACTTAAAACTACTTAAATTAAATTATAATAATTAAATAATAAATGAAAATAAAAATAATTTTTTACAATCTTATTTGTTGACCCTGAACCCTAAAAATACCCCTTTACCCAAAAACCCAAAACTGACCCTGAACCCTAAAAATACCCCTTTACCCAAAAACCCAAAACTGACCCTGAACCCTAAAAATACCCCTTTACCCAAAAACTAAAAACTGACCCTGAACCCTAAAAATGCCCCTTTACCCAAAAACTGAAAACTGACCCTGAACCCTAAAAATACCCCTTTACCCAAGAACTGAAAACTGACCTTGAACCCTAAAAATAGCCCTTTACCCATGAACTGAAAACTGACCCTGAACCCTAAAAATACCCCTTTACCAATGAACTGAAAACTGACCCTGAACCCTAAAAATACCCCTTTACCCTAAAACTGAAAACTGACCCTGAACCCTAAAAATGCCCCTTTACCCAAAAACTGAAAACTGACCCTGAACCCCAAAAATACCCCTTTACCCTAAAACTGAAAACTGACCCTGAACCCTAAAAATGCTCCTTTACCCAAAAAATATCAATATTATTTCATTACCAATTAATTATTAATTAACAATAACAATAAAGTAAATATATTAGAACATTAGCTGTAATTATTTTAATAATTAATATTATTTTTTCCAAATTAATTACTTAAAAATAACACAAAATTATATATATTAAAACTTTACTCTAATTAATGTAATTAACTAATTACAATTAATTAATTAACAATTAATTACTAATACAAAATATGTTCAAAATTATATTAATTAATTAACTAATTAATATTAATTAATTATCAATTAATTATTAATTAAAAATATTAACAAACATATATTAATTAATTAATTATTATTAAATTACTTCCCACCCTATTCCCCTATAAACCCACAACCCGCTACAGAATTACATTACGCAATTATTATAAAAACAAAATTCATTTAATAAAATATTTTATAACATTAATACACACTATTCACACATATGATTACATAAAAATACACTATAAAATATTATATATTATTAAAAATTCGATATTTTTGCTATCTATATTTTATACAGTCGATATTACTTCACTTACCTGAAAAACGATATTTTTGTAGTCGATATTATGTCCAGTCGATATTTTGTCCAGTCTATATTTAAAACTCGATATTATGTCCAGTCGATATTTTGAAGTCGATATTTTGTCTGTACACCCAGCAAACAGTATGTAAAAAGTGTTGTAGTTAGTACGTGGCAGCTAGTGGTTGCTACCCGATGCGATAATCTTAATTGTGGCGGTAGGTTAACCTTGATTTAATTGGGATAGCATGGTAGGATGTTGTGTGAGATATAATAGGCTATTGCTAGACTGAGATATACTGAGATATACTAGTATCCTGTCAGAAGGTGTAGTTAGGATAACCATGGAGGAATTTCGTAAGAGTAAAATAGTCTTGTGTTAGTCTGAGATATATGTTTTATGTACATATCTTACCCGTAGCCTTGTAGTCCGTGTAAATCCTATAACAAGCAGTATTATAACTACAATATAATCATTTGGTGACCGAATATTTACAGTACAGCAATGCAACATCATAAACATGAAGATGTATAGATAACAGGGATATACAACTAATTTTTACAATTGAACCATGTAATATCCGAAACATGGAGAAATATAGAACCAGGGAATATACCAGGGAGCATGGGAATATACCAGGAAATTTGGAGATATATAGAATCAGGGAATATAACAGGGAACCTCATGCCAGCCTCAGGCCTCACTATCATACCTCTGAGCATGATCCAGTATGATCCTGAATTTTAGACAAAAACGTCAGAGGTCAAGCATCAGGACTAAGCTGTATGTTCGTCAAGGCAGATTCCTGAAACTTAGATGTGTCCATCAAAAGATCATCGAAACTGTCCAAAAACTTTTTTAGAGATGTACAGTCACTGAAAAGGTGGGCCATCCCATGAGCATTAAACAGTATCTCACAGGGCAGTGAAGGAGTATTGAATGCCCAAGCTTTTCATCCTTTGGCGGAGCGCTAAGAAGCTTTTCCTTGTTTCCATTGTTTCTTTTGAATAGTCTTGTGATATGAAGATTTTTTTGAGTTCCCAAGTAGCTGATTTTGTTTCCTCATAAAAGCTAGTATTAGCTCCACATGCTGGTACCGTAGTGGTCTACGTTTACCTTGAGTAGGGTTTCTTCTCGTCGGGACTTTGTGGGCCCTGTCAAATTCCAGTGGTTTGACAAATTTTATTTTCGTCATATGTGGCAGCCATTTTTCTAGAAACAAAATGCAGGAACCAGCCTCATCTTCACTTCCTTCAGGGATTCCAAAAATGCGGAGATTCCCCCTTCTATGTCTGTCCTCCAATTCTGCAATCTGCTTGTTAAAAGCTTGAGCTTTTAGATCTAGGTTCGTGACTGCTTTTTTCATTGTGACTGTTTCTTTTTTCATTGTCACCGTTTCATCTTCCATCTGACTGACTCTGTTCTCCACTTCAGCAATTTTGCTGTTTGCTTCCCTTATGTCTTTTTGTATGGCGGAAATCTCGGCTTGCATGGTGTCTGTGTTTCCTTTAGTGGATTTTGCTATCTCATGCACTTCAGCAAGTTTCATTAAGATGGTCTCCATGGTTGCGTTCATATCTTGCTTCCTCATATCTTGCTTGGGTTTGAATGGAGAGTCTGGTGATGTTGGGTCAACTTTCAATCTCTTTAGACTCCCTTTTGGATCTTTCTCTGCCATAATGGAATGCTACCCGTCCTTGTTTTTGATTTCTTATTTTGGTTCATATGTTGGTTGAGCTGTTACACTTATCTTGTACCCTTATGTTTTATTATTATATCTCTTTCACTGGAAAGCTTGCGGCGCACTGGACACTGGACCACTAGTTTGACAAATGTGCTCTATGAACCGCTAGCAGTAAAGATAGTGCTGATAGAACTGGTAATGATGAGGGTTAATAGAGGTCTACTGGTGGTGGATGTTGCTCTCAGTGAGTTAAGATGCGCTGCATCAGATTGCATTAGATTGTATTGGGATGTATTGCCCTGGAGAGGGCTACTGGTTGTGGACGTTGCTCTCAGTGAGTTAAGATACGCTGCATTAGATTGTATTAGATTAGATTAGATTGCATTAGATTGTATTGGGATATATTGCCCTGGAGTTAAGCGTTGCAGGTCGCCTCCATCTTAGGGTCAGGCAGTAGGATACATTTATTAAATGTGGATGCTGGAGGTGCTCTCTAGAAACTGTAGAGTCATACACACTGCGTAGATATCATCACATCACTTTCCAGAACATTACAGCACCTCTGTTCACTATTGGGATGCATTGCATTACAAAACAGCAGGTATTTTTAGGGTGCCTCCATCTTAGGGTCAGGCAAAAGAGAGCAAATAATATATTAATATCTGAATTAGCCAGTCAGCAAGAGCGACCAGAACTGATTTGTTAGTTGTTAAAAGATGGAAGGAACTTTTTAATATTGAGATCAGTCAGACATTCACTCAGGGGATTGCCCACCTGTATGAGATAATCCCTTCAACACTCGTCACAAACTGCTATCTGGCTGATCCTGAAATGGTCGCCGCTCCATTCCCTCTTATGAACAATTATTGCACCCAAGTGTTAAATCTAACTGTTCCTGGCTGCCAAAGTTTTCACTGTGTGTATTCCATAATGTACATCGTCCTGGAGCTCAACATGAATCAAACGTTTCAATAGTTTTTTGTCATTTTCGCCTCGGGGGCCTCACGTTCACCGTTCACAGGAGCTCGATAAGGTTCAAACAATCTTTAAACAATCTCGCCGCTCAGCCGGTCTCAAGTTTTGCCACTTTTGAAATCTGACGTATCGCGCAGCGACCTCATGCGCACCGGAGCTCAGGATCTTCAAATTATGCACAGTGTGAAATGCTTTATGCACTTTTGCCGCTACCGCAGTGGTAACCTTCTCGCACACCCCAGACCTCGGACCTCACACGCACCGGAGCTTAGATTCTTCAAATTATACACATGAATGTTTCCGCTCAGCCCTTGTGAAATGCTTAAGTCATTATGCCGCTATTGCAGTGGTAACCTTCAGTGTCATTCAGTGAGTTCTCGCACTTTCAGTGAGTTCTCGCACACCCGGGAGGTCCAGCCTCCGATCACAGACCCAGTTCTGGCAGGTGAGACCAGGTCAGAAAATGCTCAGGGTAGTGCGGCTCGGGATCGACTCGGGGTCACAGGGCCATGTGCTCAGGAGGCGCTCCGTGTGCTCCGTGTGTTTCACCTATATTAGCGCCAGCGCTAACATAAACAAGGATTTTCAGGCAATTCAGGAGCACAGTGTTATAATCTACTGCTGCATTTCCCTTCTCTATGGTTCTCTTCTCTACTGCTCAGCCAGTATGAATGTTGGTGTGCCTGAAGATGTCTAGAATGTTGGATGTATGATGATGTCGTGGAATGTTGGGTGCTTGGTGAGCTGTGGAGTGTCAGTTGGTTTGTGCAGGCTGAGCAGGGGAGAGGCTGCTCCTGGTGGGGCAATACTTGGACTTACCATCTTCCAAGGATATTGATATAATTTACTTATCAATAAATCTTATGAATATATCTACACATCATCTGGTCTCTAAGGACTATCTTATTTACAATACTGGCGACGAGGTAAAAAGAACTACGTGTTGGTGAAGGATTACCCTACATTACCCTGGATTACCCTGGATTACCTGGATTAACTATAGGAATATTCCACGACATCATCATACATCCATCATTTTGTTTGGCTGTGAAACACGACGTTGGGGATTGGTGTTCGATGGACTTTGAGTTATTTGACATTCAATTTTCATTCTTGATGTCCAGATTCCTGGTCATTCGCTCTTGTCAAGGGATGCAGCGTTTTACTTTTCTAATTCAGGGTGGGTTTGTCGTGTCCTTGTTGGTGCCGACCCTTTGCAAGAGGTTATTTGGAACTTGGTCGTCATCACTGCGACTGTGGTACTGGTGCTGCATTGTAAACACTGGATCTGGCCTATACTATCTGGACTTTGGGTGAGAAGCTACATGGATTTTCCGGTGAGAAATCGCTCATCTATCATAGACTACGGTGACCACGTTTTTTGTTTTAGTTTGTTATGTTACTGTTACTTTGTCCGATTTACAACTGGGTGTTTACAATATTGTATTGGGGGCATATTGCAGTTGTAGGAGGGTTCTTTCTGACTGTTTTCTTGTATTTATATAGGAAGAGAGGAGGAGAGTGTGGGTTATTTTTATGGTCTTTCCTTGCATACTTGGTTTGGTGTCTACTTGATTTGCTTTTTCCGTTTTGGGTTGTCCTGAGTTTGGGGTGCAGTGCTCACCACTGGTTTTTCCTGTGTTCTTTGGTTTGCCAGCCACTTGTTTGTGGTCATGGATTCACATTTTATGTGTTACTTTATGTGTTACGATCCACATTTAGCGTTTTACCTGGTTGACATTTGTTTGTCGATTTACTTCCCTTTTGGCTTGGGTGAGTGAATGTATTTATGTTGGTCTGCGCAGAGCTAACACCCTCACTAGAGGTTTCTTTGCATGTACATCCACTGTTTGGTTGTGGGTGAATGGTTTTTCCTGTACTTTCTTTAAGTGCTTATGGTTTTCCTGATTGGTATTGTGGTTTGGTCTGCGTAGAGTAAATGTCTTCACATTAAGTTTCTCTACGTGTACACTCACTGTTTGGTTGGTGGGTGAATGGTTTTTCCTGCACTTTCTTTAAGTGTTATCCTAGTTAGGATTGTGTTGTTTATGACACTTTCTTGTGAGTTTTCTCTGTTTCTTATTTATTATATGTTGGTGTTGAAGCAATTTTGGGCTTTACCTGGTTATAAGTTTTTTTTGAGGTTTTCTGGTTTTACTTACGTATGTTGGATTGATTATTTTAATACTGTCTAGTTTTATGCTTTCCGAGAGCTCTTTTATTGTGATGCAAAGTGTGTGATTACATTGGCATTTTGAATTGTCATGCATTTTCATTTATGTTATATGTACTATATTCATTTGCTCAGTGTATCTTCATGCATCTTTTATTTTCCTTCGTTGTGTTTGGTTTCCTTAGGGAGGGGGATGTGCTATAATCTACTGCTGCATTTCCCTTCTCTATGGTTCCCTTCTCTACTGCTCAGCCAGTGTGAATGTTGGTGTGCCTGAAGATGTCTAGAATGTTGGATGTATGATGATGTCGTGGAATGTTGGGTGCTTGGTGAGCTGTGGAGTGTCCGTTGGTGTGTGCAGGCTGAGCAGGGCAGAGGCTGCTCCTGGTGGGGCAATACTTGGACTTACCATCTTCCAAGGATATTGATGTCATTTACTTATCAATAAATCTTATGAATATATCTACACATCATCTGGTCTCTAAGGACTATCTTATTTACAATACACAGCCTTAGTGAATTGTAGATTTAGCACTTCTTCGGAAGAGGTTTATTGCTCTCAATTCTATTCTGTGAATACGGAGCTAATAGCTCACGCCACCAACTTGTCTGCTCTCCAAGCGATGCTTTAGAAGAGGTTTTAAAGGCTTGTAACATAAAGGAATGAAACGCGTTGGCTACTTTCAGGACCTTATGTGGATGTCAGAATAAAGGATGAAATTAAGGCAGATATAATGGACAAATATGTGCTTTTTTCGATTCTTGGTGAGGAATGCGCATGCTCAGGCTCCCGCGCATGCGCAGTTCCAAGAAGACGGCTAGCTGGACAAGGAAGATGACCCTGCGATAAGGTAAGTTCTTATTTAAATCTTATTTTAGGCTTAAAGTCATTTATTATTGTGGGTGGAAGGCCAACTTCCATTCCGCCTCCCAGTGTGCAGAGATTTGCCCCGTTTCTCCGCCTTCATTGCGAAAGGCGGAAAAGGCAAATCTCCGCACATTCCGTGCGCGAAACGGAGATGTTCTCCCACCCCTAGTTCTGATGAAAGTAGTGAAGAGCTATGCTGGGTTTGTGTCATGTTGTACCAGTTGTAGTAGAAACCACAGCTCGGCTGGCATAGCATGGGTAGCACCACTTTCGAGGGTCCAGGACTAACAAAGGTGGTTAGGACTCACAGCAGGCAGAGTCAAGGTGTAGGGGTCAAGATGGTTGGAGCGTTTTCTATGCCTAAGGTTCTGATCAGCAGGTAAGTAAACTAGCCCTTGGAGTCATTCTAGTTGTCCTGGGTTCAAGATGTAGATCCAGTCCTTCTCACTCAGTCAGCAGGACAACAGACCTTCTTCTGAGTCATCCCCAGGTCCGGAAGTGTACAGAAAAAATAGGTCTACGGGTTCACTATTCATACATGTTACCAACTTTGAAGTGGAAGATGCTTCTAGAACCCTACACCTAGAGAGGTGACTGGAGTTTTCTGCCTTCCTGCCCTGGTCCTACTTTGTGTGGTGCCACAAAAACTAGTGTGAAACCCTTTGCAAGTGTTCTGAGGCAGAGTCTTTGTGAAGTGCAAGTGTGGTAGGTTACAGCTCTGCCCAAGGCAGTGGCCAGGGCAGCTGAATCCAGAACACAGGGCTCAAGGTTCATTCCCCAGCCCCGGCAGCTGCTCAGCCCAGCACAATTTAACTATTGGCATTAGCTTGCGTAATCTTCCTGACTGCCCCCAGCGCCTTGAGACCCTTTGGGGTGATTAGTTCATACTTTACAGATACCAGGTTATGATTATCATTATTATTATTAAGTCAGATATAGTCCATCCTGCCACACCTATTCCCCCTTTGCCTCACTGTTTGGGAATAATACAAAATAACCAACTACCAGCTACACATTATGTGGCCCAGGATACAGGCTGCAGGCACCAAATGGTCAGGACAAGAAAATGGCAAGTTTCTAGAACTAGCATTTCCAGAATTGAGACTTAAAACCTGACTTTAATTTTGAAGAGCTTTTTGAATTACAATTCTGTAGACAACAGACTTGGCATGTCTACCTCCTCTCAATTGAAAGTGTGCACTTATTCAATGTTATATGGTAGCCCAGTGTTACACTCTTGCAGTAGTGAAAAAATTACGTTAACAGTTTTTTTCAGTGCCAGGACATGCAAAGTTTAAAGGTACATATCCAACAATTTAAATACACTGCATCCTACCCTCTGGCATGTGTTGGGCCTACTATAGTTTGACTTACATGCATTTAAAGGAAGGTGTAGGCCTGGTGAAATGTTTATTGTGCCTGGACAAAATGGCAGTTTAAAACTGCACACACAGACAGCAATGGCAGGTCTGAGACATGTTTAAAGGGCTACTTAAATGGGTGGAATAATCAGTGCTGCAGACCCCTTAGCAGAATTTAATTTACAGGAGCTAGATACAGGTAGTTCCACTTTAGTAGGGACTTACAGGTAAACTTAATGTGCCGATTGGATCTAAGCCAATTTCACCATGTTTACAGGAGAGAGCACAAGCACTTTAGCACTGGTTAGCAGTGGAAAACTTCACAGAATTCTAAAAGCCAACAAAAACATGTTCAGAACATAGGAGGGCAAGGTAACATTTGAGAATGACATTGCCCTGAAGGCGAAATCCAACACATGGCATTCTGGCGAGAAATGCAGAAATCCATGTAAATCTCATTACCCTATAATCAGGATGTCTACGCATGGATTGTAATGTTTCTCTGTTTGCCAGCCAATCCTGAGCTCAAATATCTCACCTAGCAACATACCCACAAAAACTGAAATTCTAAAGAAAAAAATGTATGTTTCCCTGTTGGATTTCGAGACTTTTCCTGTTGTTGATGATAGACCCTCCCAGAAAGGAGGATTGTTGTTTCTATCATTAATTGTGTGTGAATACAAAAGAGTAAAGGAATTATTTATTACATATTGCATTTTTCTCCATCTTTGGCTTCCAAACACAAGTCTGTTTGCCGGAAAGAACACATTTTGTAAGGTGCCTTGGGAATTGCATAATACTCAATAAACTGAGTTGTAAAATAACCACTATTCCCAAACTCAGATTCTTTTGTACAATTGAAGAATTCAGAGTTTTCAATCATAGCTATTTTTCACTCTTTTGATTTTATCTCATGAATTGATGCTTTCTACATACAAATAAAAAATAAGTAATCATTACAACCTACAACTGGGTTATGGATCTAGATATCACATGGTAAGGGTCAACCAACCAACTGAATGTCGTTAAAAAGCGTTAAAAAGCAGGGGCCTCATTTATGAGAAATGACGCATCGCTGCGTGAAAGCAGCGATGCGTCACTTCTCAGTGCACACTCCTTGCGACATTCCTGATGCGTCATATTTAATGAATGACGCATCATGTCGCAAGGAGTTACAGATACGTCAGTATTTCTGACGTATCTGTAAGCGCAAAAGTGACGCATTGCTGGAGTGTGTCACAAAAGTGACGCAACTCCAGCAATGCGTCCTTTCACATGGGGCAAGCCCCATGTGAAAGGGCCTGCATCAGTCTTCCACCTGCTGTGAGGCAGGCGCAAGATTTTGACGCAACAGTGTCCTAAAAGTGACATAGGGAAATCTCATAGATTTCACTGCGTCACTTCTACGACCCTTCCTTGCATCAATACACCCCCCTTGCATACATTATACCTGGCGCAGGTATCATGTGGCGCAGGGCTTTACAAAGTGACACATCTACCTAGATGCGTCACTTTGTAAATATGGTGCAACAAGGCGCATTTTTTACCCCACTGGTGCGTCACAAAAAGTGACGCACCGGCGGCGTAAAAGTGATGCACAGCCTCATAAATGAGGCCCCAGAGGTCTGTTGTTCATAAAACTCTTTTACTTTTGTTGATTGGCCAATAGGGCAATAAAATTACTTATGAAAGCAGTGTCCCTCATTTCTATTTTTTCCTACTTAATTTCATTATTTTTTTATTCAAATGTTTAGTTTCTTTGAGAAAACCATGAGCAACCTACACAAATGTCTCACTTACAATTCCCTGGATATGTCACATAAACACGTGGCTGTTTAAGCTTGGTCTGATGGAATATTGGATGAGTCCTTCACCATTCCTAAAAAGGCCTGGGAATCTGTTATGCCTAACAATTGGAACACTATCTTTTGCATCAGTTTCTGCTGTACCCTTTGGTACTTTGCCTGACTGTCTTTTTTCTATATGCTAAGTACGATTTTCACAGCCTGGAAGAATACATGGACTATGTGACTGCTCCATGGGTGAGATCCCTGTTGATCAAGTTCAGGCTGGGGATTCGGTTGCTGGCAGCCTTCACTAGCACATGGAACAAAAGCGATGACACGCCCAACAGACCATGCCCTGTGAACTGCCTGTG
Source organism: Lissotriton vulgaris (assembly GCF_964263255.1). Classification (NCBI taxonomy): domain Eukaryota; kingdom Metazoa; phylum Chordata; class Amphibia; order Caudata; family Salamandridae; genus Lissotriton; species Lissotriton vulgaris. The sequence continues at coordinate 1,502,596,848 of NC_141691.1, forward strand.
TGCCGAAAATGAAATAAACTTTTTGTTCTTCCCCCTGCCCACGCAAATCAGACCTCACGCTGGATCGTCCCTCTTTGACAACTCTTCCAGATTGAGAACCGCCACTTGACTTTGACAATCTGCAAGTCAGATACTAGGTCCAGTATTGTATATTCTGTTTTCAACTTCCTTCGCGCAATGTGGGACATTAGACAAAGGGTTGTTGGGCCAAGCACTGTTTAGGATAGTGCTCCACACACATTTATGCTGACTTGGAACACAATCTCTCCATGCTCTGTGCACCTTTCTACTTTAGTATTAGTTAGTGGTCTCACTTACTAGCTGCTTGTACGGTGTAGTGATCACGAGCAGAGCTTATGTTTTAGCCATCTGCGAGAGATGTCTTTCCATTACTGAATCAGTAGGGGGTATCCCGCCACGCCTTATGTCTCTTTGAGTTGATATAAAGTTGTTTGATGATGATTGATTGATGATTGCCAAAATCATTTTAGTTAATTAAGGCCAGAATATGATTTCTTGAATGTACAGTTGTACACATTTTTTTTATCTCCACTGTCTTGAATTAAACTATTATTTTCTTTTTCTTCCTCGGTGTTTTTAAAGTAGTATTGCATCACCTTAAACCATCTAATACAATGTTATATGTATGGTAGAAGGAGTTTTTACCTAAAGTGCACGGAGTAAAGCAAAGAAAAAAAATGAAGTCTATTTTGAGTGGGTGCTTGATTTTTATGCTCAAATCGACCCTAGTTTTCATGCCTTGTTCCAAGTTCGGATATATGTCAGAATGTTATCTAAAGAAACGAATCTGAGGGAGGGTTAGGAGGTCGGAGAATGTAAAATATGATGATTATTATACCACTCAGCAAAACTGAGAACAACAACAATTCTAGCGGCAAATAAAACCTTCAGTTCACAGACCGGGTCAAATGACATAAAAATTGACCACTTTGAAGAGTTCATAAGTACTTTGTAAGATAAACTGTAAAATCATAATGCGCAACTATCTTTGCTTGAGTCAAAAAAATTAAGAAGGAATTTGAAAGAATCTTGGAAAAATTTAACAATAGTCAATAGAAATTAAGCTTAATTTTGAAACATAATATTAAGGCCCAGGGGCCAGATACACGACCATAGCATTTAGCAAGTCTTAAATTGCATCAAAATGCGAGTCGCAATTTGCAAGTTGCAAAATGCTATGTACAACATTGTCTGAGACACTGATGGCGATTCCCAATGGGGTCGCAAATTGCATGCCTCATGAATATTAATGAGGCTGTCGCAATTTGCGACCCCATTGGGAATGGCTAGCACTACCAGAGATGGTACCCTGCTAGGGTCAGCAGACCACCAAGTCTGGGACTACTTTTCCAATAAAGCTGTTTTGAGGTCTCGCCTAAGCAGCGCGCATGTGCTACTTAGGAAAAAGACCTTTAGCCATCGAGTCGGTGTTGAGCCCAAAAATGTGCACGCGTTGCATTGCTTTCAATGGCAATACATGCACGTTTGGTGATTCCCTTGCGGGAGCGAGCAGCTGGTGCCATACGTTATCAATTTTCGTGCCTTGCTGCTTGTTGACGCAAGTGAGTTGTGCAGGCCCCCTCCCCTCCCGCCGCGGGAGGCGCACACGCTGGTGCTTGTTTGGTCATTTGTGGTCTCGGTCGGTCTGTCTGCCCTCAAATTATAATTATATATCAATGCCTGTTTGTAGCTGTGTCTCTACTTGTCCTTGTCTGTCTCCAGTCATCTTTCTGCTTCCGAGTGCTTCTCACCAGGTTCGATTAAATAGTTGCCCCTGCATCTGCGGGGATAAAAGCCTCCTCGGGTCAGTCTGACCCCTTGTGCCTGGAAAGCAGCATCACTAACTGTCACGCGTGTTTGTGTCATTAAGCTGTACACTAAATTGAGAGGATAAGCACAAGTCATTGATATTCAAAGAAAAAAAATTTGGAAGTTAAGTTGCCCAGTGCTGCTGTCCCCTTACACTCGGCTCTGTTGGCAAGCCCTTCTAGACACACTCGGAGCCTGCAGTGAGGACTCGTTAAAAATAAACCCTACGGAGGAGGAGCTACGTGGGCATTCAAGATGGTCGCGTAAGCAGAGGGCTCCCGGGACCCGCGCCGCCCTCCTGCAACTATCCTTGAAATATCCTGGTTTTTATTATGGGCTTATGAAGATCTACTCTTGCTGACTTCAATATTCTTTCAAGAATTGAAATCGGATGTCGGGAACCGATTTTGCATCAATTCCAACGATCGGGACCGGGGACTCTGCTGCTCTTGTGGGCCGAGGAGTAAGTCAACAACAACGGCCTTGGGGACATCCTCCCAGCCGGCGGCATTGTCGCTTTCAGTTTCGATTTCTCCTCGTCCCCTCGATTGACCGTTCTAAGTGCGATTCGGCTTTCAAGTTGGTGTGCTCTGACCCGCTGTGCTGTCCTGCCATATCTCTCGTCTCGCATTCTACAAATTCTGCTTTGGTATCTCAATAACATCTGTCCTTTTCATCAGGTCCAGAGGGCCCCTTCGGGGCGCGGCTCACAATATGGCCTCCAAACCTGAGTTCGAGAGGCACAAGACGAAGACGCCGACCCGTGGGGGACCTATCCAGACTAATGTTATGGATCATTACACTCAACTGAAGGGTTCCCCCGGCGGTTCCGGACGTACTCTTGCGGACCCCAGGACGGACGCTACAACACCATCGGAGGTTTCGCCTCAGGACCTAATGAGTGCCATCACTGGGATGAAGGCTGACATGGGGTTACAATATGAAGCTATTGTCTCCAAGATTGATACCGTGGCTGTTGATGTTACACTCATTAGAGCGGACCTGGCCAAGACTAACGAGAGGGTCAAGGCTCTGGAATTGAAAGCCTCCAGTCTCGTCACTGATATGGCGGACGCACAGTCGGAGATCGGTAACTTGCGATCAGCACATGACATGATGGCCAGACGAATATGAAAATAGAGCCCGGCGGAACAACATTCGCTTGGTGGGAGTTCCCGAAAACCAAGATGCCACCATTGTTGACCTTCTTGTGGAGGATCTGATCCTCAACCATCTTGCTCCCTCCGGACTCAGCAAATTCTTTGGGGTTGAGCGTGCGTATCGCTTCCCGGGTGGGCTGCCTAAACCGGGGGCCCCCCCGAGGCCTATTATTGCTAGGCTTTTCCATTTTCGGGATCGGGACGCTATCCTCCAGGCCTCTCGTGGTCATGGCCCATTGAAGTTCGAAAATAGTTCTGTTACCATCTTCCCGGATTTTACTCCTCAAGTCCAGCGACAAAGGATGGGGTTTCAAGGAGTGAAAAGGCGTTTGCAGGACTTGGGACTCAAGTATGCGATGTTGTTTTCAGCTAGACTGGCTTGATTCACTGTCGAAAAGAGACAATGTGAGCGGAAGCCCCGGTGGAGCGGAAGGGGGTGCATCGGCACAGGAGTGACATTGTGGTCCTCGACACCTGGTTTCTTGTTAATATTTGTCAGCTGAGTTATGCCACTTGCTTCCCTCTTGGGGGGTTGGGCCCGAGGGTGGTTCAGATGTGGGTTGACTCATTTCCTCCTCCGGGGTTCTTTGTGTAGTGTAGGTATGAGTGGGTGACAGGCACACTGCAGATTGGGATGGCTTTTTAGTCGTACGCAGGGGTGCAGGGTGGAGGGTGTTGTAACGGGATTTTGTTTGGGGGTGAGGGGAGGGTTTGTTTTTGTTATTGTATTTGTTTTTTTCACATGGCACTGTATGCTTTGCTTTTATCCTACTGTGGTTGAGCTCCAGGGTGGAAGGGTCGCGGTCCTTTACCGGGATGGGGGGTGGTGAGTTGAAATTGCTGTCCTGGAACGTTAATGGTCTGGGGGATAAAATGAAGCGTGACGTTGTTCTTCAGTTTCTCCGACGCCACTCCCCTGACATTGTTTTGTTACAAGAGACACATCTGATAGGGAATGCGTGCAGGGCCCTGGATAGACGTGGTTACAGACTAGTCACTCATGCTGGATTTACATCCGGTTCCAGAGGAGTGGGCATACTGATTAGATCCTCCCTGCCCCTTGAAATAGATGATGTCATCCTTGATGATAGGGGTCGATATGCTGTTATTTTCGGGGAGGTGGGAGGGAAAGGTGCTCTTAATCCTTAATTTGTATGTCCCTCCGGGTCTCCAGGCTACTACCTATGCCGACATTGGACGGATTTTGCTTGGGCTCCCCGATTGTCTCCTTATTCTTGGAGGGGATTTTAACTCTGGGGTCTCTGGTGACTTTTATCGATACCCCCCCAGAGTCTTACCGAATACCCACTTGTGGCTCTCTAAATTGCTAGAGGCCTTTGGTCTGGTGGATGTTTGGAGGCTGCTACAGCCCTCGCACTTACAATATACATTCCATTCTGGAGCCCATGGCAGCCTCTCTAGAATCGATTATTTCCAGATGCTGTCTGCCCATTCTCCTTCTGTGCGAGAGGTCCGTCACCTCCCTAGAGGTTATTTCGGATCACTTTCCCTTGTTGCTCAGGGTCACTGTGGGTTTGTGTCGTGATGGCAGAGTCGCCCCTATTAATCCTTGGCACTTGCGAAATCCCAAGACGCGTTCTGAGCTTATCAAGGCCATTGATTGCTATTTTGATGAAAATGTGGGGTCTGTTTCCTCTTCTGTTTCCTTGTGGGAGGCCTTTAAAACTGTTATACGTGGTTCTGCATTGTCATTGATTGCTGCTACTAAGAAGGCTAAGCAGGAGGAATTATTGCGCCTAGAGGATGAAATAACGGTCCTTGAAAGTGAATTGGGTGGTAATGATACTCCTGCCATTTTACATACCCTGACTTTGAAACAGGCAGACTATAGAGCCCTGGTGACTGACACGGCCAAAGTTATGAATCGAAACCAGCTGGGCAGTCTCTATGATGTGGGTGATAAGGCGAGCAAGCTCATTGGGTGGCTGGACAAGTCTGAGAGAACGAATCGAGTTGAACCGGTGATTGAAAAGTTGAATGGGGATTGTGTGTCTGACCTGATTGGGATCGTAGACTGCTTTGTGGATCATTTTCAGACGGTATATCGATCAGTGAGTGATAGGGATGAGTGCGATTCCCGTTTGCTCCTGCGTGATATTGCGCTACCCTGTCTCTCTGATGAGGATAGGACATTTATGGATGCCCCCATAACGGTGGACGAGGTCGCTGGTGCCATTCGTGCCCTCCGATCCAGTAAGGCTATGGGGCCCAACGGATTGCCCATCGAGCTTTACAAGTTGCGGCCTGACAAAATGGCGGCGTATTTGCATAATATGTTTACTGAGGCCTTCGAAACTGGCCTCCTTCCTCTTGATCAGCGCCTGGCTACTATAGTTGTCATCCACAAGGAAGGTAAACCTCGTGACTGATGTGCTTCCTATCGACCCATTTCCTTGCTTAATGCTGAACCCAAGATACTGGCCAAATTGCTTGCTACTCATCTGTTTTTGCTGTATAAAGTGTACATGTTGTTCTACTGTGTATAGTTGGTGTATATAGGTATGTACATAGGTAGTCTTATTTGTTGTGTATATATGAATACATTTTTTGCTTGTGTTTCGTGATATAGATAAAAGAAATGAAAAAAGTATAATTTGAACAGATTACAATATAATAAAATGTGTAATCTTATCCTCCTGTGGGTGTGATGATATTAGAAAACATTTGAATAATTTTGCAGTGGACGTTAGCCACAGGACCAATAGGAGAATTTACGGTCATCTATTGTGAAAATGTGTTTATATTTGTTCCTCCTTTTGCCATTTGTTCCTTTTCTATATACTCATCTGCTTACGGTCATCGGCGACCTGATCCATCCAGATCAATCCGGTTTTACTCCGCATCGGAACACCGCCCTTAACCTTCGGAGGCTTCATGGAGTTCTTGCGAGAGCTGGAGCTCTGACTGAACCTGCCATCTTGGCTTCTCTTCACGCCACTATGGCTTTTGATACCATCGAATGGCCTTATCTCTGGGCAGCTCTCTCGAAGTTCGGCTTCGGCTCTAATTTTATTGCCTGGGTCAAACTCCTTTACGAACAACCACTTGCCCAGGTGGTGGTGAATGGCAGGGTGTCTGGTTCGTTCGCACTTGGGCATGGCACCCGACAGGGTTGTCCGCTGTCTCCATTACTTTTTGCCCTAGCCCTGGAGCCTTTGGCCGAGTGGCTTCGTTGGGAGCCCTCGATCAGGGGCATCCAGTGGGCCCCGAATTTTGAAGATCGTGTCTCGCTGTATGCTGATGACATTCTTCTCTGTCTCACCTCACCCCGGAAGTCTCTTAATGTACTTTTTGATGTCCTCACCTCCTTCGGAAAGAACTCGGGTCTCGTTATTAACTGGACCAAATCCTGTGTTTATGTTCTGGCTGGAGATCTCCCTCCGTTGCCTCGGAGATTCCCGATTCAAGTGGTCGAGACTGGCTTTAAGTACCTGGGGGTTCATGTCTCCTTGGATTCCACCGTCCGTTATGATCGTAATCTGCATGCTCCTCTCCGGCGACTTAAGCTCGATGTCTTGCGATGGCGTTGCCTGCCCCTATCCCCATTGGGGCCCTCGACTCTTTTTAAGATGATGGCGCTCCCTAGGTTCTTGTATGCCCTTCAAAAAATTTTCTACCCCATACCCTCAGGGTATTTCCGTGAGGTCGAGAGCCTTCAGAGACAATTGATTTGGGACGGGGGGGCTCGTATCTCCTTATCCAAACTTACTTTGCCGTGGTACGACGGTGGCATTGCCCTCCCCATTATTAGGCGCTACTACTGGGCCTCGCAGTTGTGCGCGGTCAATCATGTAACCTACTCCCCTGGTCCTGCTCCCGCTTTTGCGATGGACAAACTTCTCCTGCTGGGTGGGAACTTTAACAGGGCACTGTATTCTAAGGAGCCATTTCGCGCCCTGACTGGTCCTACGAAAAGTGCTGTACGAGTGTGGCGGGATGCGAATGCTGCTATGGGATGGAGCGACATGTTGACACGAATGACACCGTTGTATGATTCTGATAGGTTGGGTAATTTGTGGAGAACGAAAGGATTTGATAAATGGGATACGATTGGTATTAGCAAGGTGGAGGATCTCTGGTCCAAAGATAATGTTAAGTCCTTTGAGGCGCTTAAAATAGAATATGAACTTGGTGACAGGGAGTACTTTAGGTACCTCCAGGTGCGGCATGCCTTGCCCTCCGTTTTCCCCCCGGGGACGGAGATTCCCCAGTCCTTGCCGCTAGAGGATTGTATCCTTGATGGTCACGTGCCGGACAGTACTATATCCCTGATCTATAAAAAACTCATTAATAACAGAGTTGATCTCCTTGTGCAACTCAGCGCTTCGTGGACCGCAGACGGTTTGCAACTTGATGACGAGGATTGGCAAATGGCCGTCTCCTCCCCTAAGGAGGTGGCCATACCAGCTCGCCTCTGTTTCGTACAGTTGAAGATCCTCCATCGAGTATATATGACTAGTACGCGTCTGGTGAGAATGGGTTACTCCCTTGACGGGTTGTGCAAGCGCGGTTGCGGCATGAGTGGTACCTTCATGCATATCATTTGGGAGTGCCCTGAGGTGTCTGCCTTCTGGTCTAGAGTGCATACGACAATGGAAAAAGTTACCGGGGTTTCTCTATTGCCTGAGGCCCGACGATGCCTTCTAAATGTCTGGGAACCAACGGATTATACCGCGGATCAGACTTTTTGGGCGACTCTTGGTAACATGGTCGCCAAGAGGGATATTGCTCAACTCTGGGGTTCCCACAGGCCATCCACTATAACTGCTTGGAAGGAGAACATGGACTGGTGTATGTTCAGGGAAAAGACGGTCTATGTGGCTCGGGCCGACCTAAGAAATGGGGCAGGATTTGGTCCCAATGGAATGCTTACTGTGGGAATATCTGTACCCCCCCACTGGCCTACACCATTGATGTTTCGCTGTCCCCTTAATTGACATTCCGGACGTTTGTTTGTCAAAATCTGAATATCTCGAGTTACTCGCCACCCTCCGGCCCTAGTCATTTGTCTCATTATCCTATGTAAATTGGTTTCCTTGCACTCTCCTCTGGAGTCGCTGCAATTGTCCTTTGCCATGTGTTTGTTGTGATGTGTTTTGTGGTATGTTCATTCATCAAAATTTTTAAATGAAACCTATTCCGTCCTTTTTCTGATACTGCGTTGCGCGTACTGATATACTGAGCCCTGGTTGACCTGCATACAATATGGAAACACCGATGTACACTGTTATATTACTGACTGTCATAGCGGCCGGCCCGATGGGTTGTAGGCAGACGCTGTGTATCACGCATACAGAAATAAAGGTTTATAAAAATAAATAAATAAATAAACCCTACATTGCAGGTGTTTTGCGCTACATTTGCTTTTGGTGTACTGGGGCATCGATTTGGCATACTTGTGGTTATAAAGAAGTGCCAATATTTCAAGTTTCAAAAATGAGATTTTGCATATTGATGGGTAATAACCTAACCTTTGACCCGTGAATGGCATAACTGGCATTGACAAGTCAGCCACAAACTCGCAACAAGTGGTGTTAATATATATTTTCTAAGTACCTCCAGAACACAAGAATGGGTATGTTACTGCCTCAAACATTTCTCACGGTCTCTCAGGAAAAATGTTGACCGAGATTCCAGCCTTCGCTGAAACGAGAGGGAATGCCCGCTACCCGAGGAGCTTGCCGTTACATCGTTCTGTACAACTCACTCAAACATCACTCCATGCTGCATTGTGGCTTGAGGTGATTTTCTTTGTACTTGTACTGAAGTACATTCATGGGAGACAGGCCCTCCTGGCCCATTCCCCGTCCTGTATTCAGTCCTTGTATGCAGCTTTTAAAACGATTCACGGTGCTTGGTAAAGTCAGCTTTATGGCTCACTGAAGAAGGAAGCAGAGGCACTAGGCCCCGCTCACATGGTTAAATGTAAACCTCATTCCTAACGTAAACTATTCTCCCTCTTTTCAGCTGTTGAGACTACTTAAAATGAAACCAGCTACAGCTGAAGTGCAATAAAACACATCATGCACGGCAGTGGAATCGAGACCGCGAAGTCTGTGTGCAGCAATGCTCTCTCCACAGTAATGACTTGAGGCAGACCGCTTACTTTACTGAGACTTGTCCTCCATTGGTCGGGTTTGATTGGGCCCTCCATCCTAATTCCCATAGTAATTCCAACTCCAGTGAGCCGCAGCAGAGCCTGCCACCCTGAGGCTCGCAGGCCCTGTCGAGCCTTAGGAGGGGCCTCTCCGAAGGTCCCCTTGTGAGTGCACTCCTGTAGCCTTCTACCCTTCACGGCAGAGTCCAACATAAGTTCATCCAGTTCCATTTCCATAGCGCATAATATCCTAATTTCAGTGTACTAGGGGGCATATTACCAAGCAATAGCGATAATTATCGCTATTGCTTGGTTAGAGACAAAAATTTACCGCAGCGCTGCGGCGATTTTTACAGCAAATAAACCTTGGTATTACCAAGGTTTAACGCAAATGCGGTAAAAATTGCCTCAAAGCATGAATATCGCTGAAAAGTCAGCGATATTCATGCATTAGCGAGCTAATGCTCTTAGCCATGCTATCCACCTCCCATTGGTTAACATGGCTAAGAACTGCTCAGGGCAGGTGTTAGCTTTTGGAGATATTCCCGCTTAGCGCGAATATCTCCAAAAGTTGGTAATAGGAGATAGCGATGTTAGCGACTGTTTTCAGTCTCTAACATCTTGCACGCCCACTTTGCATCTCATTAGTGATAAATATCACTGACATGCAAAGTGGGGCCCAAGATGGTCGCTATCTCCTACTAGCTGACGCTAACTGGTGTTAGCGGCAGCTAGGTAATAGGGAGATAATTTTATCTCCGCTTTCTAGGCTTTTAAAGCCAAAAAAGCAGAGATAAACCCCCTTGATAATATGCCCCTAGATTTTTTAACGAATCGTAGTTGCATTATGTGACTTGTGGGACTTTAATGCTCCAAGTATCAAAATGAACTAAAAAATAAACCTACAAAGTATAGTGGACTAATAGGCATTTGGCGCCATTCATTGACATCATGTAGGTGTCGCCGGGGGGAGGGGGGTTATTGGGGGGGGGGCAGTCATCTCTTGCGACCCTGGACCTCGGGTCACAAGAGCCAAGCCAAGAACACGGGCTATAAACCAGAGCTAATGAGGACCAACTGCCTATGGGAAACAGAACAATAGGCTTTCAGTTTGCTGAAATGCATTCAGTAGGGACTTTTAAATGTTTTTTTTTTTAAGGTGCAAGCGTGCAACCAGAAAAAATGTAACCAGTTCCTCTGCCTATTCTCGATAAAAAGCTGCAGTTTAGTTCAAACCACAAGTCATAAATGAAGTGTTTTCAGTATTCAATAGGAAGATAATACAATACACTGGATTTTAACATATACATAAAGTAATGATATTGTCTTTCTGTCTTTTTTAGAGCGAAATGTTTGCGCATTGCTTAACAACTTGGTTTTGGTATTGTGAATCCTGACATGTTTGAGCAAACTCATCCTTGTGCCTCAAACTATTGATTGACCTTCGGAAGTCATCCAACAATATTAACGATGACAAACGTTTGTAAGCCACTATCCTAGTTCGTTGCCAACGTGATCTATATAGATTGCAGGGAGGCATTACTACATTTTAGTTTTTCTGTGCATCTCCCTGTTTATCATTACAATTTCCATGAGGCCCATACAACTTCAATCATGGATATTTGTGATAAGAATATTTTCAGTCATTGTTCTTGTGTTAAAGTACATCCACGTCTGTGAACTCATTTTTTTAACAAAGCATAACACTTAATGGCCGCTGACATATGGTGGTAGCACCCGAGTTAAACTACAGATGGTATCTAAAAATAGACCTATTTTCTGTCATTAACTGATCTACGAATTCACTTTTTATGAGTTAATTGTCAATTTGTCATCAGGGTCAAAGATTATGTGACAATTTCCTGGAGAGATACAAAGTCCAAGTGCAAAATGTTTAATTTCATGTGATGAACTTGAGGTAAAGGCCATTCAGAGTCACGTCTGCTATCCCTGGTCTTGTGGTGAATCAACATTTATGCACCTATACTAATCTGCAGTTCAGCACTGTCCTTTTTAAGGAAAGCTTCAAATTGCTTTACCTCTGAACGTGACATCCCCAGGCCCCCTTGGTCCATCATGGGTTCTCTCTGCCTTTCCACTGCAGCTAGGTCTTTCTTCTTCTCCTTTCACCCAGATTATCTCCTCATTTGGTCTTTTGCTACCCAGCATCTTGTCTTTTGTCTAAACATTTCTTCGCTTGACTCCTTGTGGCCCTGAAGTAGTTTATCCAGAAGCCATATTCAGGTACTGGTGTGAAAGAAAGCAGGCCGCCTCAAACATTTATAAAGACTTCATTGCAGTGTGGACTCACACCAGGTGTCTGACTACTTGAGCAGCAGCCCTTCTAAGGCGCTGGTGGGGCTCATTAGCTGTGCTTTATTTTGGTGCCATATAGACCCAGTGACTGACGGTGCATGGCAAGCCTGCAAGATAGTTGCTTATTAAGTTAGGTGATTATTGCTTGAGAGCTCAGCAAGGCCCAAATACATAGCGTCCCTGCCCCAGAGAGTCCCATTTATGCCAGAGGTGGGCTCTCAAGCTGAATGAGTCCAATTTACTGGCCCAAAGTCTTCTGCCGCAATCAACTCAGCTGAGCTACGGTCTAGGCCATTCTCCAACAGCTGCAGATGAGCATAGGTTCGTGGAACACAATTTGTGATTGGATCTCAAAGGTGAGGCAGCAAATGCCTGAAAAGCCTTAGTCTTGGCTTGTAAAATCTGTTTGGTTTGCTAAAAAGTAGTAGCCTACTGTTTAAGGGTGGTTGCCTAGTCTTAGATCTGTGGTGTTGAAGTAGCAGTGACTGTTGAATACCGGCTAAGACTTTTTGTAGCGTAAACCTGCTGTCTATAGACCCGCCCCTCTTAGCCACAGAGGCAGTATTTGATGGAATGGTACATATGCAATGTTTATTATGGTCTACATGCTTACCTGAAATATTTAGGTCATCTTTGCTGTACTCTTACTGCTTGTCCAAGCTGCTGCTTCCTTGGAGACAGGCTGAGAAAGTCTGACACTGAAGAGAGGGACCATCGCAACTCATGCTTGTATATATTCTTGTGCGCATGCACCACTGCCCTCAAACTCTGGCTATGTCTATGCTGACATGAATGAGGTTTGGTTGAGCATAATCATTTGATTGCTTGTGTTGTGATATTTGCTTAAGAGGTCTCAAATGTGGTTACATGTGGTGCTTCTGTCGCGTTATTATCTGTACTACTGCGGAAGAGCTATTGGAGCCAGCACTATAAAAAAAAAGCATTCGCATAGCCAATAGGTCTCGCCTTTGGGACCTTATAAGTTTTTAGCCATGCAACAGTTGATGTTGTTTCACTAAGGATATTGTGCAGCATGACTAAATACTTGTAAGGTCCCAAAAGCGAGACCTATTGGCTATGCCAATGCTTATTTATTTATGCATTCGGTTTTTCTTAAAGGAAAACGGGATGCATTTTTTTTTTAAAATGAAACTTTTCAGTTTCATATTTTGAGGGCAGGCAGTGGTCTCTGAGAAGGGTGGTAAACTGCGAGTGTTTCGCAACCACAATTGTGGTCGCAAAACATTTACACATAGGTTTTGAAGTCGCTATTAGGAAGGGACGCCCTTGGAATGCCTCTTCCTAATAGCGAGCCGCTAACCCTATTTTGTGAGTCGCTAATTGATTTGTGACTCACAAAATAGGGTTGGTACATTGGCCACACGTTTTTTGCAGACGCAAACGGGCCTGTAACCCCTTTGCGACCCCAGAAAATGGTCGTACATCTGGCCCCAGATCTATTAAGGCCTTGCACCACCACAAAGTGATGTGAAACAATGCATTGGTGTTTACCTTTCAGTCCAAAAGGTATTTATCTATCTATGAACACATATACACTTTACAATATCCCCTTTGTAAGAGCCCCCACCAGTTTTAACAGTGGCCCAATGTTTGTCCCACCCCCCCTAAAATTAACTTTTAGACCCATCACTTTATTCATTCTCTTCATTACTAAAAAAACAACAGAAAAGCACCTGTTGGTGCACAGTTAGCCTTTCCGACGGTCCAAAACACCATTAGCTTTATGTACTTTTTGTTTTATGTATTCATGCGATCTAATTGTCGTTGCTTGAGATGCATGTGTGCCCCCAGTCTCCCGAGCAAGCGCTATGAACTTCATATGGTTTATGTTAGACAACTGCAATATGAATAAAAGAGGTCAATTTTGAATTCAATGAACGTGCGCGAAATAAACACCAAAACATAAGGAGAATAAAGAGTCCTCTATTTCCAAAGCTGAGAATCAGTAGCGTTTTCGCAGAAGCTACTAGAATTCAAGCCATAAAAGGGATGTTTGCGTTAATCGCTCGGAATGTTCAGGATGGCATTCACCGACGAGGAACCACGAAAGGCTCCCTAAAATCTCCAAAGAATGGAAAAATGTGTCGCCTGGACAAATAATACACGGATTGTGGGATTACGTCACGTTCGAACATTAAAACGCACGCAAAAGCCCATTTTAAATGTGTAATATGAATTTAAGGAACGTTTTCAATGTGTAAATATGCGTGTGTTTAGTGGGAAAGGCATCTGAACAGTTTTATAAAAATTGAGATCAGATGTGGCTTGAGAAGAATTCTGGCATCCTTGAAAATCTGGCAAGCAAGGCCGCCAGCATCGACGAGAGTTTTTCATGTCGATGTAGACCGAGCATGTCTTTGATATTTCAGTAGAGCATATAAATTGATCAAGAAGGCAATGAGATTGCCAGATCTAATAAATCCAACCATTTCTCTACATGCATTGTATTTGTAGCATTTATAGACCCTGCTACCGAAACTCATCTTCTCGTGCTCTTCCCTCGCAAACTTCTTCCTGCCCCTCCTTCTCCTTTATAGTAAGTAACTCGGCTGTTCGACCCTCAACGTCCCTCCCCCCCTCTCCATGTCCTCCTACCTCTTGCCTTCGTTCATCGACATCTTCCCGTAACTGCTGCCCTACTTAGATTCCCTCTTTTACCTTAGAAAAGGGTGACCAGATGTTGAGAAGCGAAAAATGGCACAGGCTGGGAAGGTAAAGCCTGAGCTCAAAGGGCCAGCGAGGAACGCCTCCCGAGGGTGGGAACTGATGACACGCGAGGCAATGACCACGAAAGGAGCCGGGAGCCCTGGAAAAAGCAGGCTGGCTATTGGTTGGCGAGGTTTGGACCCCCTAATTAGAGTGAAGCACCTGGGGTGAAGGGACACAACTATTGCAATGCAGTCATTACAACGCACTGCATTTACAACACAGTCATTACAGCGCAACTACCTTTACTTAGTATACCATTACAACGCATCCATTACAACGCATGTCACTACAAAGCATGCCATTAGAACGCATTATAAGGTAAGTAATAGGGAATAGTAATTTTTACCCCTGCACTATTCAACACATACCCTACTGTTACACTCACTGGAGTGGGAATAGTAATTTTTACCCCTACACTATCCAACACTTACCCTACCGTAGCCCTAAATGTATTATGGGTTGTAATGGTATGTGTTGTAAATGTAGTTTCTAAAAATGCATTGTGAAGGCATGTATTGTAAAATCATGACTTGTAATGTATGCTGCAATGTAAAAACTGTGTTGTAAAGGCATGCGTTGTAAATGTTTGTGTTGTAACGTGTCCTATTCGGGGTGAAGCCAGGATAAAGGAAGGGGGCAAGGGACAGGAAGGCCTTCCTTGACCTCTCATGGGTGGAACCTCGTCAACTGGACCCCTCATAGCTGGACACCAGAACCTCTTGGCTGTACTGCGGATTCGCTGGTAGGAACATCGTACTCAGCGGTTGCCGACTCCATCTTTGAACCAGGACCATTCTGAAGCAACCCATGTCCGGCAGGCTGTGGCCAGAGTGCGGAGAAGGGAAGTGAGGTGTCATGGGGGCAGCGAAGAGCGGAGGTTCTGGTTGCAGCAAACCGCAATGCTGTCATAGCCCTGCATACGCAGCATAGCACCCTACCCATCCAAACAAGGAAGGAGGGCGGCCTGAGAGGCGACTAGGCACCCGCAGAAGTCTGTGGTGCGCGTGCAATGGGCCCGTTCCGGATATGTTGGATACACCAAAAGAAACAGTGTGAGGGCAGCCAGCATCAGGGGGGACTGTCATCAGGGCCGCGGGAGGGGCGTCGCAGGGCACGTGACCACTTCGAAAAAGAGAAAAGAATGCCGGCAGGGAGATGGAGGAAAGAAAATGGCCTGTCCAATTCTCAGACCAAGAAGACAGTGCACAGGAAAGAGTCCCCACTCTGCATAAGAAAGCGCCCAGTCATGAAGGCAGTGGCATAGAAATGGATGACAATTTGGAGGTACTGCTAGAGAGAGCTCACCAGATGGTATTGAGCCGAGGGCGCGACTGGGTGAATCAGCTCATGTTGGGGAAGCTGGAACAATGGCCCGTGAAGAGGCCCAGGACAGTAGAACCCTCCTCACCTGCAGGAGCAGATAGGAGACAAGGGCCAAGGAAGGGGAAGCAGCCATTAGATATATTTGGTAACCCCCACCGAATGACACTGCACATTAGTATACTTTACATTGGCATATTTTTCATGGAGCTATCCATAGTATTGCCTACTATTTACTCAGAAGTCATTACTGACAAATATGTACAACAAGCTCTTAACTAGCTTCCTACTTGGGCAAATATAAGCATTTGGTGGAATAGCCCTGCCTATGACTGCAGGGGTCAAACATTTGCTGACTGCCTATAAGAAGACAGTAAAAGTAGGAAAAGGTGGATTGGCAGCTATATGCTTTGAGCGAAAAACAACAGGTATTGAACTGCCCCAAAGGCACGTACAACAGGCAACTCATAACATTTATATCTGCAAACAGTGCAGCAAAATGTTGGCTGCAGCCAATTATCGTCCCGGAAGAGCCTAATGGATGCTATTAACAAATAAAAACACCTATTTTGAAGCGAAAAGCAAAGATACAGGCACTCTTTGCGCTGGTCGGTATGCTGTACAATAACATTTTGGGATTCTACACAATCTCCGTAAAAACACAGCTCCCTCTGAAAGATATCTGTGCAATAACACAAGGACAACCCCAGCTGTGCCGGAAATGCAGCACAGTCTACCGGAATCAAGCTGTAGCTTGTCATGGAGCAATCGCACCGCCGCTTACCTCTCGGCTCTGCTACTGCTCTGCCTCCCGAGTTTCCGGATTACAGTCTCCTATCCAGTACAACTCATAGTACCCCTCAGCCAGCAACCAGCACCATGAAGGCGGGAGCGCTGCGAGAACCCGGGCTCAAGACAAGAAATTACCGACTGACCCCGGACCCGAACTACCGCAACCATTTACTTTCGGCAAATGTCTCCCACCCCGGAGGCGCTACCCAGGTCTGAAACCGCTGGGGGCATTTTGAGTCTAGCGAAGAATTTGCTTTATCATTTTTTGTTAAAGAATTTGTACTGTTCAGAACTTCTGAAGTAAATATAATTGATACCTTCAAATTCACTCTGTGAAAATGCATTTCCATCAATAGAGTGGATATGCGCACGGCCTTCTTGGACCTTGCCTAGACACCTCTTGTAAAGACCGTCTCAAGATGGTTTACAAATTCTCACTCCCCTGTTTGGAATCTCCCCCACAGACATTTTCGACACTTTTACTTCTCAGCACAAAACATGAATTCCGTTTCAGTGGAGTTCAGCGTGTTCACAGATGGAAAATCGCAGCAGACAAAGCCATTTGTGGACTTTAAACCCTGTCACATGCACAGTGGCGTACCAAAACTTGAGGGGGCCCCCCTGCAAAACACATGGAGGGGGCCCCCCGCGGCGCGGCCCACCATGCCTCCCCCCGGCGGCACGGCCCACCATGTACCACTTTGCCCCACCACGCAGAAATCTGGCATATTTTGCTTTGAAACCTCCAACATTTAAATGAAATGCCTCTATATTGTCTTTCTGTAAGTTCTAGTGAGAAAGTGGAAAACTCTCTCAACATACATGCTCTGCCATTTGGAACAATCCTGTCAAAAGCAGATAATTTAACTGAGGCAGCAATAAGAACAATCCCAAGGAGTGATACTATTGTCTCATGAACTGCCTATGGCTGAAGAACAAAGAACAACTATGAAGGGTCTGATATAGAATTGACAATACCTTGAAACTTTGAAAGAGAAACCCAAACCTGCAATTCCTTAAAAACTCGAATGACAATATACATGAGAAGTACAGCAGCTATAACTCAATATCCTGCGAAATTCAAGAGAAATAGACTGTTGAATTATGTGCATGCTACACACTAGCGACTGTCAAGGGTTGTGCATGATAATAACGTGAACTGAGGAAGGAATGTCAAAACTCGAATGACAATATACATGAGAAGTACAGCAGCTATAACTCAATATCCTGCGAAATTCAAGAGAAATAGACTGTTGAATTATGTGCATGCTACACACTAGCGACTGTCAAGGGTTGTGCATGATAATAACGTGAACTGAGGAAGGAATGTCAATGATAATGTCTTTATTAGTAAGCACGGCAAAACAGGCAGGCAAACAAGCCAGGCTGAGGAAGAAAACGGTTTGGATGCTTCAGAACACTGATGCTTATGTTTGTTTTAATTTATCATTTCTGTAGTGTAAACAATGACTAAATACAAGATGGAAAGTACACGTATTACAGACAAGTGCAAGCAACACAACACCATAAATAACATTGTATGTAGAATAAAAACAAACCATATTAGCAAGTACCTAATGACAATCTATACAAACTTTAGTTGGTAAAGGAAAAGAAAAAGTGCAAATACTTTCAAAGTGCAAAATTAAGCAATCACCAGTACAGCAATATAAATAAATCAAGCATGTTTTGCAAAACAATCCACTTTCTTCTTGCATCAAGGTGAAAATACTTCAAAGTCCATGATGAAAACAAGTCCAGCAGTATGCAAAAATGAAGCCAGGCTAGTCAAAGAATTCCCCGTTTGGTGTGTGCATAAAGGCACATATATTTCAAAGCAACTGATAAACAACAACTACAGCACATGCAATAATCAAACCAGTTTAAACTAACAATTTCCTTTTTGAAGGCTCAAATATTTTCAAAGTGACTTTCAAAACAGTAACAAGTACAGCAGACAGCAAAGCAGCATAAATAAATTAAACCTATTTAGTCAGAGTAACCCCCTTTGTTTGTGCATGAAGGCATAAATATTTCAAAGTGCCTGGTAAAGTAATAACAATTTAGCAGCATAAACCTCAAACCCAGGCACTCAAACAATGCCCCTTTTATTTTTGCATAAAGGTGCAAATAGTTAAACGTGAGTGATAAAAACAACAACAAGTTTAGCAGCATAAACATTAAACAAGTTATGACAAAGTATGCTCCTTTAGTTTGGGCATAAAGGCGCAAATATTTAAGGGACCGGCAAAGCAATAACAAGTTCCGCAGCAAAATAAGGAATGTCTGATAAAATATCGAAAACAAAAATATCGAAGTCAAAAATACAGGAATCCTATCCCTAACAAGGTAAGTACAAAAATATTGAAAATAAAATATAGAATGACAAAAATATCGTTTTTTGTAAAATATCGTTTTTTTTTATATAATAAAAATGTAATATTAACAAAATAATACTTATAAATGTAATAAACATATTTAAAAATGTACTATAATATTTAAAATTAGTACATAATGTAATACAAATTAATATTAATAAATATATAATACATAATATATTTTTCATTAATAATAACTCTAAATTAATTATTGTCATAACTTAAAAACAAATAAAAATGTAATAAATTACTAATACATTTATTTACATAAAAAAGTCACATAAATAACAATTAATAACAACATAATACTAATAAAAAAGCTAAATACATTTTAGATAGCGTATGAGTAAAAATTACTATTCCCACTCCAGAGAGTGCGACAGTAGGGAAAGTGTTGGATAGCGTAGCAGTAACAATTACTATTCCCTCTCCAGAGAGTGCAACAGTAGGGAAAGTGTTGGATAGCGTAGGGTTGAAAATTACTATTCCAACTCCAGAGAGTGACACAGTAGGGAAAGTGTTGGATAGCGTAGGGGTAACTATTACTATTCCTACTCCAGAGAGTGCAACAGTAGGGAAAGTTTTGGATAGCGTAGGGGTAAAAATTACTATTCCCACTCCAGAGAGTGCAACAGTAGGGAAAGTGTTGGATAGCGTAGGGGTAACAATTACTATTCCAACTCCAGAGAGTGCAACAGTAGGGAAAGTGTTGGATAGCGTAGGATTAGAAATTACTATTCTAACTCCAGAGAGTGCAACAGTAGGGAAAGTGTTGGATAGCGTAGGGGTAAGAATTACTATTCCAACTCCAGAGAGTGCAACAGTAGGGAAAGTGTTGGATAGCGTAGGGGTAACAAATACTATTCCCACTCCAGAGAGTGCAACAGTAGGGAAAGTGTTGGATAGCGTAGGGGTAACAATTACTATTCCAACTCCAGAGAGTGCAACAGTAGGGAAAGTGTTGGATAGCGTACGGGTAAAAATTACTATTCCCACTCCAGAGAGTGCAACAGTAGGGAAAGTGTTGGATAGCGTAGGGGTAACAATTACTATTCCAACTCCAGAGAGTGCAACAGTAGGGAAAGTGTTGGATAGCGTAGGGGTTTATATTACATACTTATAAATTACATCTATCAATTAATTAATTATTTAAAATCAATTACCAATTCATTAAATTTATTTAACAATTAATAAAAATAAATGTATGCTTCCTACTAATTAATAATTAATTCTACATAATGAAATTACTTCCCACCCTATTCCCCTATAAACCCATAACCCGCTGCAGAACATATTTATCAATTAATTAAAAATAATTACCAAAATAATTAAATATAATTACCAATTATTTTTAATTAATGTATGATTCCTACTAATTAATAATTATTTAACCTTTATTACATTACTTCCAACCCTATTCCCCTATAAACCCATAACCCGCTACAGAACATATTTATCAATTAATCAATTAATTAAAATTATTTACAAATAATTCTCAATTAATTAATTAATTAATAATTCCTACTAATTAATAATTAATTTAACATAATTAAATTACTTCCCACCATATTCCCCTATAAACCCATAACCCGCTACAGAACATATTTATCAATTAATCAATTAATTAAAATTAATTAAAAATTAATTCTCAATTCATTAATTAATAATTCCTACTAATTGATAATTAATTTAACATAATTAAATTACTTCCCACCCTATTCCCCTATAAACCCATAACCCGCTATAGTACTAAAAGACAATATTTAATTAAATTACATTAAAAATAAATAATAAAACATAATAAATACTATATAATATACACAAAATGTATTTAAAAATCGATATTAGTAACATCGAAATTATTTATTTCGATATTATTGACATCGATATTTAAAACTTCTATATTACTAATATCATACTAATATCGATATTAAGACTGTCGATATTACTTACCTTCTATATTATGTCCCATCGATATTTAAACTTTGATATAATTGTATATCGAAATTTAAAACTCGATATTTTGTCTGTGTACCAAAATAAACAAAGCTGTTTACTCAAATATTGGCCCTTTTGCCTGTGCAAAAGAAAAGTGTCAAGGGGGTGCATATATGTCAGGTTCATCTAGTTCGAGTTCAAGTTCAGGAATTTGTATAGCGCACTACTCACCCAGAGGGTCTCAAGGCGCTTGCGGGAGGGTGGGTGCTTTACTTATCGAATAGCCAGGTTTTTAGCTGCCTTCTGAAGGAGAGGTGGTTCTGTGTAAGGCGGAGGTGGGTGGGGAGAGAATTCCAGGTTTTGGCCGCTAAGTAGGAGAAGGATCTTCCCCCCATGGTGGATCTATGGATCTGCGGAATTGCGGCGAGGGCTTGATTGGACGATCGTAGTTGACGGGTGAGGGTGCAGAAGGACAGTCGTGTATTGAGGCATTCGGGTCCAAGGTCGTAGAGGGCCTTGTGTGCGTGGGTGAGGAGACAGAACGTTATTCTCTTGTTGACGGGAGCCAGTGGAGGTCTTTCAGGTGACCGGAAATGTGAGCTTGACGGGGGATGTCCAGTATGAGTCTGGCTGAGGCGTTTTGGATGCGTTGGAGTTTTTCCTGTAGTTTGGCTTGTTGTGTAGTTCCTATTTTCCCTATAGGCCCTGCGCATTGGAATAACATAAACAGCAGTTTAGACGTAGAAGTGCGGTCTTCCAGGTCTCTACTGACTATGCTAAACTTAATTGGGTTTGTTACCAACTAGCTCAGAGGTCACTGGAAACTTTCTTGACTGAATAGGAAGTGATCAGCTTCCCTGGCACAGACAAGAAGGGATTCAGTTTTCCAACAACTGCATAAACATGACAACTTTGCTCCTTAGAATAAGAGTCAATCTCTAGAGTCGTGTGAAACAATAGACAGTTATTTTACTCAGTCAGTTGTGCAGATTACTTACACCAAGATGCAGAGAATAGAGAGACGGGTGTTTTCAATAAAGGTATTATTTATTGAACAGTCTTTCTTCTCATGCAAGAGAAATGAATTGCCACAATTGCAAGACTTGTTATAAAAAGTGCGTACAGTAAAATGAGGATTGCCAAATAATACTGTAAAAGCATTGATATGGTTTCTTAGCCATACAATGGTTAAAATGAATAAAAGATATACATTCATATATACATTTAGCTAACGTACTCAACTGGTGCTTCTAACTACGCCTACCCCAGTGTACCTGACCTAAGCCTAATACTTGGGAGGGAGTAAGTAAGTAGCAGTTTAAGTTAAGTTGGTTTTGCCAAGGTTGGCTTCAAGAATTCTCTCTAAGGGTTTAGTCAACACCCTACCTCTGGAATAGAATGTTGGAGGTCTTGTATCTCTTCTCAGGACTCGATATCCCAGTCACTCGCAAGAGTAGGCTGGAAATGCCGGAGCTGGATTTTCTCCGCAAGAGAAAAGACAGCGTCTCTCTCAGCGTATCAAGGAGGAGGAGGGGCAGTGTCCGTGGGCTGCTTGCATCTGCTGGGCTCTGCAAGGGACAGCTGTTCTGCTCCTGTATTCACCACACCATCGTTATCATAGTCGCCTTTGCTTAAGGCAACGCTGGTAATATTTATACCTGAAAGGTGCCTTGTTTGACGTAAGTTTTTGGACATAAGACGTCAATAAAAATGTCACTAGGAAGTGATCGTCCTTTCAGTGCTCATTAGAGTTCTATTACTAATCAAAACATAGCAAGTGGGGCTTTCCCAGGTTGCTGAGTTTTATCTTGTTGAAGAACTCGGAGTGTCATCGAGGAATCTAAGATAGTGGCTTCTGCTGTGTCATCTACTGTAATGAGCTGCAGAGGCGAGTTTCAGAAATGTGGCTGAAATATGGCTCTGATCGTTTATGCCATTATAGGGGTATGAATGGATTGTAGCCGGATAGGGGCATAAGGTCACAGTATTGATCGGGGTCCTAGATTAGAACGCAGCACCCGCTCCAAGAATTTATGTCCATCAAATTACTAAAAACTAAAGCAATAAGATGCATGTGTAACATTACCCACCCCAAAATACATATTTGCATTTGAAATGGCGTATTTGATATACATGGAAATATAGGTCATGTACGTCTTAAAGCATAGAGATCATTCAAAATTATAGCATATGTAGTCAGTGAACGATTTTGCGAAACAATTACACATGAAATATCTCTTCATACCGAAAAGAAGGGCGAGATAATTTCATCACATATAAATGCATTTGCTGTAACATGTGCTAGAGGCTGATGTAAAGTTATTATGTCTCTAGATCTACCTAAAAATGGAAGTTCTGTTCTTTATGAATAGTTCTACTTTAAGCAAAGGTTTTCATGCTAGAAAAAAGGTAAATATTTTGAAAAATGTTCAAACCTAAAAAAAATGTTTCATGGTGAACGGGGGAATAGACTTCCAACGCTTTTCAGTCGTTTTTGTTGATCAAAACTGAAGGCCGAATTCAGAGTTCATGGGAACGCTGTGTGTCGGAATGCTTTTCAAAAATTATTGTTTCTGTTCAGGGGAGAACATCATATCAGACAAGCTCTCAAAGAATTGGTCTACAAAATCAGGTGACAGTTCGACCAAGTTCGATAATGCTGTATTTTGGCAGGTGTGAGAATGATTGCATTGCTATCATCGGTGTCTGGATCAGCAATGCTCACAGAAGGTCGTGCCTGGGTGATGTTGCTTTTATTTCTTGCTCCACTGTCACCACCTAGTCGTAGCACAGGAGTCTCAATGAATGCCGTCATCAGGATTGGTAGCCGCTGGGGACAACACAATGCGTGAGCCATTACAGGACTTAGCAAAGTATCGATATCCATTGGTACTGCTGATGGAAGTGCAAAACAGGTGTCCAACACGCATTCATCTCCGCATAGCATACATCGAAGCACAGGTAAGATGCAGGTCTGCCATTATAGGGGTATGAATGGATTGTAGCCGTATAGGGGCATAATGTCACAGTATTGATCGGGGTCCTAGATTAGAACACGACACCCACTCCACGAATTTATGTCCATCAAATTACTAAAAACTAAAGCAATAAGATGCATGTGTAACATTACCCACCCCAAAATACATATTTGCATTTGTAGTGAACTACACTACATGGCACGTTGGGCGCCATGTAGTGTAGTTCCTATTTTCCCTATAGGCCCTGCGCATTGGAATAACATAAACAGCAGTTTAGACGTAGAAGTGCGGTCTTCCAGGTCTCTACTGACTATGCTAAACTTAATTGGGTTTGTTACCAACTAGCTCAGCGGTCACTGGAAACTTTCTTGACTGAATAGGAAGTGATCAGCTTCCCAGGCACAGACAAGAAGGGATTCAGTTTTCCAACAACCGCATAAACATGACAACTTTGCTTCTTAGAATAAGAGTCAATCTCTAGAGTCGTGTGAAACAATAGACAGTTATTTTACTCAGTCAGTTGTGCAGATTACTTTCACCAAGATGCAGAGAATAGAGGGACGGGTGTTTTCAATAAAGGTATTATTTATTGAACAGTCTTTGTTCTCATGCAAGAGAAATGAATTGCCAAGATTGCAAGACTTGTTATTATAAAAAGTGCGTACAGTAAAAGGAGGATTGCGAAATAATACTGTAAAAGCATTGATATGGTTTCTTAGCCATGCAATGGCTAAAATGAATAAAATATATACATTCATATATACATTTAGCTAACGTACTCAACTGGTGCTTCTAACTATGCCTACCCCAGTGTACCTGACCTAAGCCTAATACTTGGGAGGGAGTAAGTAAGTAGCAGTTTAGGTTAAGTTGGTTTTGCCAAGGTTTGCTTCAAGAATTCTCTCTACGGGTTTAGTCAACACTATACCTCTGGAATAGAATGTTGGAAGTCTTGTATCTCCTCTCAGGACTCGATATCCCAGTCACTCGCAAGAGTAGGCTGGAAACGCCGGAGCTGGATTTTCTCGGCAAGAGAAAAGACAGCGTCTCTCTCAGCGCGTCAAGGAGGAGGAGGGGCAGCGTCTGTGGGCTGCTTGCATCTGCTGGGCTCTGCAAGGGACAGCTGTTCTGCTCCTGTATTCACCACACCATCGTTATCGTAGTCGCCTTTGCTTAAGTCAACGTTGGTAATATTTATACCTGAAAGGTGCCTTGTTTGACGTAAGTTTTTGGACATAAGACGTCAATAAAGATGTCACTAGGAAGTGATCGTGCTTTAAGTGCTCATTAGAGTTCTATTACTAATCAAAACATAGCAAGCGGGGCTTTCCCAGGTTGCTAAGTTTTATCTTGTTGAAGAACTCGGAGTGTCATCTAGGAATCTAAGATAGTGGCTTCTGCTGTGTCATCTACTGTAATGAGCTGCAGAGGCCAGTTTCAGAAATGTTGTTTCTCCATTGCCATTATAGGGGTATGAATGGATTGTAGCCGTATAGGGGCATAAGGTCACAGTATTGATCGGGGTCCTAGATTAGAACGCGACAGGCTGTGGTTCCGGCGTAAAGGGTATTTCCGTAATCCAGTCGGCTTGTGACCAATGTGAGGGTGACTGTCTTTCTTGTTTTGGTGGGGATCCAACAGAAGATTTTTTTGAGCATGCGTAGGATGTTGAAGCATGATGATGAGACGGCGTTGACTTGTCTGGTCATAGAGAGGGAGGAGTCTAGGATGAAACCAAGGTTACGTGCGTGATCTGTAGGTGATCTGTAGGTATGAGTGCTGTACCCAGGGCCGGTGGCCACCATGATTCGTCCCAGGCAGAGGGGGATGATCCTAAGATGAGGACTTCCGTTTTGTCCGAGTTTAGTTTTAAACGGCTGTTCTTCATCCATTCGGCTACTTCTTTCATTCCTTCGTGTAGATTGGTTTTGGCGGTGTTTGGGTCTTTGGTGAGGGAGAGGATCAGTTGGGTGTCGTCTGCTTAGGAGATGATGTTGAGGTTGTGTTGTCACGCGATGGAAGCGAGGGGACTCATGTAAACGTTGAAGAGGGTGGGACTGAGTGATGATCCTTGTGGTACGCCGCAGATGACTTCGGTGGCCTTTGATTTGAATGGGGGGGGGGCGGACTTTCTGGGTTCTTCCGGCAAGGAACGAGATGATCCAGTCCAAAGCTTTTCCTTGTTTTCCGACGTTTCTGAGGCGTTGTATGAGGGTGCTATGACAGACTGTGTCGAAGGCGGCGGAGAGGTCAAGTAGGATGAGGGCAGCTGTTTCACCGTTGTCCAGTAGCGTTCGGATGTCATCTGTAGCTGCGATGAGGGCGGTTTCAGTGCTGTGTTTGGCTCAGAAGCCGGACTGTGAGGGGTCGAGGGATTTGTTGGATTCAAGGAAGGCGGCGAGCTGATTGTTGACAGCTTTCTCAATGACTTTGGCAGGGAAAGGGAGGAGCGAGATGGGGCGGTAGTTCTTAAGTTCAGAGGGGTCTGCTGTAGGTTTCTTCAGAAGGGCGCTGAGTTCGGCATGTTTCCTGATTTCCGGGAAGGTAGCGGAGTTGAAGGAGCAGTTGATGACATCACGGAGATGGGGTGCGATGATGGAGTCTGCTTTGTTGAAAATGTGGTGGGGGCATGGGTCGGTTGGCGATCCTGAGTGGATGGCGTTCATCAGGCAGATGGTGTCTTCAGTAGTGATTGGGTTCCAGGCGCAAAGGCAGTTAGAGTTCTGTTTTGGTTCGGAGGTGGGTGGAGTGGGCTGGTCTTTGGACTGGTTTTCAAAGTTGTTATGTATGTCGGCAATTTTGTTGTGGAAGAATGAGGATAAAGAGTCGCAGAGGTCTTGATGTGGTTAGTGCCGGCGGTGTGGTTGGTAAATTCTTTGACGATGTTGAATAGTTCCTTGCTGTTTTGGGCGTTGTTGTCGAGTCGATCTTTGAGTGCTGATTTCTTGGTGGATCGGATCAGTTGGTGGTGTTTGCGGGTGGCGTTCTTGAAGGTCGCCAGGTTGTCAGTGGTTGGGTTTTTTCTCCAGGCTTTCTCGAGGGTACGGCAGAACTTCTTGGATTTCTTAAGGTCATCATTGAACCAGGGGGCTTTTTTGGTACCTTGCTTGGTTTGATGGGTTTTCAAGGGTGCTAGTTTGTCGGCGCTGAGGGTGATCCATTGTGTGAGGTTGGTGACTGCTTGGTTTGGGTCCGATGATTTGGCAGGGGGGTTTAGGTGAAGCGAAGAGGAGACCTGGGCGGTGGTGATTTTGTTCCAATTTCTTCGGGGAATAGGTTGTGGGGGGTTGTGGGTCGTGGTCTTTTTGTAGTTGAAGTGAACGCAGCTGTGGTCCGTCCAATGGAGAGCTGTGGTGTGATCGAAGGAGATGTGTTTGCTGGAGGTGAAGATTGGGTCGAGCGTGTGCCCAGCAAGGTGGGTGGGGGTGTCAACAAGTTGTTTGAGTCCGAGATTGGCCAGGTTGTCCAGAAGGGTGGTGGTGTTGTTGTCGTTATTCTTTTCCAGGTGGAAGTAGAGGTCTCCCAGTAGGATGTAGTTCTCGGAGGGGAGGGCATGTGGGCTGAAGAAGTCAGCGATGTTTTCGCTGAATTGTGTGCGGGGTCCTGGAGGTCTGTAGATGAGGGTGCCTCTGAGTGTGGTCTTGGGGTCGGTGTGGATCTGGAAGTGAAGGTGTTCGGCGGTAGTGAGGTTATCATCGGAACTGGTCGTGATGCGGATGGTGTTCTTGTGGACGATGGCTATGCCTCCTCCAGTTTGGTTGATGCGGTCCTTTGGAATGATCTTGTAGCCGTCTGGGATAGCTATGGCGATGTCGGGCGCTGATGAGGCGTTCATCCATGTTTCCGTAAGGAAGGCGATGTCCGGCGCTGTGGTGTCGAGTAGGTTCCAAAGTTCGATGGAGTGTCTGTGGACCGAGCGGGTGTTGAGCAGGATGCACTTTAGGTGGTTAGTGTTGGAGCTCTGTTTGGAGTTAGTGGATTTGGTGTGGGTCCTGATGCAGTCGGACTTGCAGGAGTGGCAGGTGAAGGGTCCATGGGTGTGTCCTGGGGCGGCTTGGTAGCAGTTTGGGAGTCGGCCGGGGTTAAGTGCTGAGAGGGATGCAGCGTCGTACGTTATGCGGGTGGAGTGGGTTTTCCGTGGGCCAGGGGGTCTGGCGCTGGGCGCGGTCCAGACGCGGACGGGCGCAGACAGGCTTACCTTTGGCGCACCTTCGGCGCGCATAGGGCGCGACCGCTGCGCGCGGAAGCATCTGTCATAAGTGGATAGTGGAGGGGGGTGAGGCGAGGGAGGAGCAGCTGGAAGGCGGGAGCGGGGTGGAGGGACGGACTGGGAGGCAAACAAACAACAACATGGCTAAAACAAAAGCGAAACCAGGCAAATCACTCAGGCAATGCGATGTAGCGCTACGATATAGCGCTACGATGTGGCACAGATTAAATGCAGCTAATGAAGCAGTCCAGCGCAGTGCTACGATATCAATTTGGCACAATATGTATGCAGGCAATGTAAACAGTTCTGCGCAGAACTACGATAATAATTCTGCACAATTTGAATGCAGTCAGTGTCCTTCGCAGCGCTGGGATACCAATCTGCCTTGGAATAGAGCACGCAATGTAGAAGACCAGCACTGCAATAGCGGGGAGCGTGGTGAGCGCCCTCCTCAACAGGAGTCAGGATGGTCACATCGCGAGGGCAGTCAGGGCGATTCCTATGCTATCTGTGGGAGGGAGGAGCAGCTGGGAGCGGGGTGGAGGGACGGGCTAGGAGGCAAACAAACAAAAAAATGGCTGAAACAAAAGCGAAACCAGGCAAATCACTCAGGCAATGCGATGTAGCGCTACGATATAGCGCTACAATGTGGCACAGATTAAATGCAGCTAATGAAGCAGTCCAGCGCAGTGCTACGATATCAATTTGGCACAATATGTATGCAGGCAATGTAAACAGTTCTGCGCAGTACTACGATATTATTTCGGCACAATTTGAATGCAATCAGTGTCCGGCGCAGCGCTACAATACCAATCTGCCTTGGAATAGAGCACGCAATGTAGAAGACCAGCACTGCAACAGCGGGAAGCGTGGGGAGCAACCTCCTCAACAGGAGTCAAGATGGTCACAGCGCGAGGGCAGTCAGGGCGATTCCTATGCTATCTGTGGGAGGGAGGAGCAGCTGGGAGGCGGGAGCGGGGTGGAGGGACGGGCTGGGAGGCAAACAAACAACAAAATGGGTGAAACAAAAGCGAAACCAGGCGAATCACTCAGACAATGCGATGTAGCACTACGATTTAGCGCTACGATGTGGCACAGATTAAATGCAGCTAATGAAGCAGTCCAGCGCAGTGCTACGATATCAATTTGGCACAATATGTATGCAGGCAATGTAAACAGTTCTGCGCAGTACTACGATATTAATTTGGCACAATTTGAATGCAGTCAGTGTCCGGCGCAGTGCTACGATACCAATCTGCCTTGGAATAGAGCATGCAATGTAGAAGACCAGCACTGCAATAGCAGGGAGCGTGGGGAGCGACCTCCTCAACAGGAGTCAGGATGGTCACAGTGCGAGGGCAGTCAGGGCGATTCCTATGCTATCTGTGGGAGGGAGGAGCAGCTGGGAGGCGGGAGCGGGGTGGAGGGACAGGCTGGGAGGCAAACAAACAACAAAATGGCTGAAACAAAAGCGAAACCAGGCGAATCACTCAGGCAATGCGATGTAGCGCTATGATATAGCGCTCGGTATCTCTTCTTGCCTCTATAAACGCATGCATGCTTTAGAATACTGAGGTAGGGTAGCCTATATATAAGTGAACAATATTTAAAGTCTGATATACTGGCAGAATACCATATTACTTACTGCTTACAGCTTCCTCATGGGACTCACAGGACATATACATGAAGTAGGAACAGTACTTGCAGGAGCCTGATGAAATGTGTTGCAGAGTTTTAAGGGTGATACAGCTAAAAACAATAGTTAGAGTGAACACAAGGCTGAAGACTGCTTACATCAGGAAGAGTGACTGGCAAATTAGACCGGTGGCTGAAGGCTACTACTGCTTGGTTCACTGAACTGGAGAGATGTACTTGACTGAAAGAATGTTTGCCTCTTGGCCTTTCTTCTTGCAAAGTCTTCTGTTAAAGCTTTCACATTTATTTTTCTGGCTCGATCGCTCCGATGCTTAAAGTTGCAAGCCCCGACAGCCTTTCCTGCGTCATTGTGCTTCAGAGGTAGTTTTTGATTAATTTTAACTTTGAAAATGACCTTTCTGCACTGGCTACAGTAACTGGAATTGTTAGAAAAAGTTTCAGTGATGTTGCAACATCCAAAACACTGGGCAGAATTGCATGGTTTCACAAAAATAAAAGGTCAGCCAGATCCTTTATTGTACCTGAGATAAGTTGTATTTGTTCTTTCAACACTGCCTTTGAAGCGATGAGTTGTTGTGGAAAGTCTGGGGACAAGTCTTTTTCGTAATGAGCTGCCAGGGTCATGGCTGCTTCAAACAACTCCTCCTCGCTAGCTCTGAGGATTTCTGAAGGCATCAGGAAATGGAAGCATTGGATTATGGTGTTCATACCAGCAAAACTATTTTTTATCTGATTTACAACAATATCTATGTTAGCATAAAACACAGACACCTTAAAATTGTCCTCAGGATTGCACAGCCTTTGGTCTTCACAGAGTTCATCGAAGTGCTTTTTTTTGCGTTGTGGTCGTTTTTGTGTGAAATGCAATTAAATTCCCCATGCAGCTGCAAGTAAAGATGCTGAGCTTTTAACATCGTCAAACTGTTCTCTGAGAGTGGCAAATGTATTCGCTGCAGTACTTAACATATTTGATGCTTGTAAAAGGTCCAGATCTTTAGACTGAAGCAGTTTCAACATAATATTTATTGTTCCAGAACTTTGGACTGGATTACAACCATTACCACAAACTCAAAAGTCTCCATGCACTTCCTAAGACCCTGAGCTTCTGTGCGCTCCTCAACCTTTTTCGACTGCAGTACAATTGTAGTGAGTGATTTCATGATGTCCATAAAACGATAGCGTACAGCATGGAGAGCATCATGTCTGGATGCCCAACGTGTTGGACAGAGTCTCTTCAGTGTTGGCTGTGAATGAGTTGTGGTCTTATTTGTAACCGTAAGAAGTTCCCACCGTTTGATGCTTTGACTGGAAAATAAATACACTTTCTGTATAATGTCATAAAATTCTGAAATTTCAGGAATGTGCATGCAGGCATCATTCAACACTAAATTTAGGTTATGAGCAGCACAGTGTACATAGACTGCATTGGGTTATTTCTGCCGTATTCTGGTTTGCATCCACTATATATACCACTCATTGTGCTGGCACCATCATATCCCTGACCTCTACATTTATTAAGCATTAGGCCTTTGTCCTCTACAAGCTTTACAAGTTCTGTTGCTATCCCCTCAGCACTTTGGTCTGTAATTTTATAGAAACCAACAAAGCTTTCATTAATTTGGATTTCAGTTGGAATGTCCTCAGTATTAAGGCACAGTGTCACATATCGGATGACCAGGCTTAATTGATCTTCTTTTTTAATGTCCTGCGTTGTGTCAATATAACGGAGTAAAATGGTGCATTTTTTATTTCACTTACTATCTCATTTTGCACTGTATTTGAAAGCATTTCAATCAGCTCATTTTTAATAGCAGGACTCAACTATTTAACTCTACTCTCTCTTGTGATCAGATGGTTTAGAACAGGATCATATTTGCTCAAAAGTTCAATGACTGCCAGAAAGTTCCCACCATGTTTTTCTTTCTGTTTTTCTCTATGTCCTCTAAAAGGTAAATTGCAAGTTGACAACAGAAGTTTTACATCGATGATCCTACTCAGAATTTGTGTCCAATAGTTGACCTGCTCTTTGTAGTCGGATTCCAGTTGTGTATTGATCGTCTCATCCTGCCTCCATCTTCTATGTACAGCACAAGCCGCTAAATGTGAGTGCGTCATTTCATGTTCTTTAATTTTTCGAGATATGCCTTGCCAATCTTTTATACCATCAGCCCATGCTTGCTGATAGGATGAAAGTTTTCTATCTCCAAAAAGCCAACAAGGTTCACAGTATGCACTGTCCATTTTTAAAGAGTAGCACAACCACAGTCTTGGAGTCTTATCTCCAGTCCTATTTTCCTTGTAGTAGTAGTTTGTGTAAAAGCACCTGTTTTTATTATCTCGTGGGAAGGGTCCTCTAGGCTTGCATGGGCCACTTGCAATGACAAACCTTCGTAACTCGGTATCATGCCAAGGTTTGTCTAAAAAGTTCCCTCTATCACTCGGGTACAAATCCTGGCAAAACTGGGTACTGCTTGGTTCTAGTTCTTCTAAGTCTAAATCTACATCCTTACTCATAAGGACTTCAGTTTCTTCTTCAATGTTTGGCAATACTTCAGAAACAAGTAGCACATTTGAAGGTTCTTCACGTTCTTTTGATACATCTGGTGCACTTACAATTTCAGCACTTCCTTCACTTGGTTGTAATATTCGACTCAGAGATTCGTCTGCTGATGGTATATCCTCAGTCTCTGAGCTTCCTTCAGTCACTCGAAGCAGTGTAGGCCTAGCTGGTGTACCTACAATTTCTCCGACTCCTTCTGGAATAGATTGAGGCACTGCTGACACAGCTTGTTTACTTTTGCTTTCTATGTTTCCTATGGTAGTTGTTGTTGCCTGCAGTGCTGCCACAATTGGTGCTTCAATGCTATAAGGTACATCTGTGGTTTGATCAGATCACTGTAATTTTTGGTCATGTGGAGGGACCAATTGGGATTTTTGCAATGCAGCTTTGTCTCCTGTTGATGAGGCAGCTGCATCGTCTTCCGGTAATGATGCATGAGATGATGATGCATCATGATCACCTGGAGACCTAAACATAGAGTCAATTTTCATGAATTTGGCTGTAAACTCCTCTTGTTTTGATTTAATTTGCCGCTTTTGAGCACCGCTTAAATACTTTCTTGGCTGTTTGCACATTTCTTTGATTAAAATGTAATTGTAGAAAGTCAATGTAGTAGTAGAGTCCACGAATATGAAGGTAGAAGTAAGAATATTTTGTGTACACCCAGATTGTAATTGTGGGTTTTGTTTCACCAATACTGCCTAAAAGGAAGGAAAATACAAAGCATTATAAGTAAACACTACGGTAGCTTAACCATACTATGTATTCATGTACAGAAAAGTAAGGGATACTTGAAGGCAGGCACTGGAGGGATGGATGCAAGAAGGGGAGAGATACAAGAGAGGAGAGGAGTTGGCCTAACGGCTGGGGTGGTCGACCTCAAATCTGGGGAACTGGGTCCGACTGACTCTAGGCAATGACGCTGAACATCCTGTGAAAATCGCTTAATCTCCGTGTGCCTAACAAAAATGAATGTGTCCTCATATAACGCGGACGCAAATGGTGCGATGTAAAGCGCTCTGATAGCAGATATCTTCGGGTCAAGTTTGTGCTAACTAAAACTCAGTAAAATAGCAGAAAAAAAACAAGAAGGAAATAGCGGAAGGGATGGGATTGAGGAGGTAATCACTCATCAGTTGGATGAGGATGGTGAGAGCGAAGAAATGCAGGACTGTCTTGGAGGCAGATGCCGGAAGGCATTAACTGAATGGACGGCTGCAAGGTTTGTGTGTCTTCTGATGGCATGTTTCTTTTTGAATTAAGCTTAGTATGGGCCTTCACGGTGTGTATTTCTTTACCCGTTGCAAACATCTAAATCCATTCTGAAGGATTCTATAAATCTGTGCGGTTTGACACAGCCTTTGATATTTAAGGCAATGATAAAACAAGCACTGCAAAGCCAATAGGTCTGGCCTTGGCAAGCTTGTGATGTTTTTTAAACTCATGCAAACGGCATTAAAAGATCGAAAGCAATAAAATGTAACAGTGCTAAGGTCTAAAAGTGGTGTGCATATGTCGGCAAAAAGTAAGTAAACAAGCATTGGCATAGCCAATAGTTCTAGCCTTTGGGCCCTTATAAGTATTTAGTTATGCAGCACAATATCCTTACTGCAACAACATTAACTGTTGCATGGCTAAACACTTATAAGGTCCCAAAGGCGAGACATATTAGCTATGCCAATGCTTGTTGTAGAGTGTTTTAGATTCTTAGTTGTAGACAGTCACTGCTTGGGAACATGCGAGGCACCCCTTAAGAGTGGTGATGGTGTTCAAAACACCCACGCACACAGCCCTCATGATCTCTTGCAGCCGCCTCTGTGGCTCATGGTATACTCCTGTGGTTGCAGTGCTCTGACAATCACATTTTGTGCTCTTTTGCACCTTCGTATATAGCTCTCACAGAGGGTACTCACTTACGATCCCTAAACACCCCGAACATATTAGGCAGTCTTCTCTCGGAGATCTACAGGCTTCGTCGTGACCCTTGGATACCTACAGACATCTTGAGCTACTGTGCTGCCTCTTCTATGAGGCTCATAGTGCACACCCTGATCTCCATGAAAGTGGACATTACGTGTGCTGTTTGCCTCTCTGAGACTCGCAGTCTAAACTTCGGAATCCTGAACACACACACACACACACAAACACACACACTCTATGTTCTCTAAGGCATCCTTCTGTATGGGACCCGCTGGGTGAAATTTAAATCCCATATTACCAAAACCCATTCTCTGTATCCTTTTAAAGACTTAACAAGTCAATTCACCTTTGAACCCTGAACTCCTACACATATACACTTTCCTTCTTTGTAAACACCCATTTAACGTTGACATCCAAATTACGCCTCTAAACAGCCACCGTCCTCCTCCCATAGACACATACTTTCCCCATGACATCTGTATCCCATTCCCTTCCACAGAGAGCCACTTTCTTTCCTTAGACACCCACTGTGTACCCTGCACATCCTCCTGAATGCAAGCGTTCAACCTCCCACCTTACCCGCACAGACATCCAACGCTGTGCCAGTGCCACTCCCTGACCATCTCCCCACAGAAAGAGCTAAAAAGATCTCGACAAGATTAGTGACACGCTGTATGTAAGGGTGCAGATGTGGCACTGTGTGAAAAGCCTGCGCCCAGCTGAATACACTGAATCCGCAGTAATAGGAAGCCCGTCAGGGTTCTACCTAATCCTCGCAGATAAGATGTTCCTTCCACAATTATCGGCCAGCAATCTTCAGGGTATCAGTCTGAAAATCAAGTTTACTTTCAGACTGGTTTGATTCTCCATCCATAAACGAGGAAATATCTGAAGAATCTTTACTCATTCCCACTCCCTTCAGAGCACGCTTCGGAAACTGACAATATTCTCCCCAGCCTATTACCAACCCCTGGTCCTTTCACCTTTGGAATGATGATACCTTCCAATTCACACACCCACCCACCCCCTGCCTTCCAACTGCTCCCCTCCTCCACAATTTACCTCACGAAGAAAAGTTCTAAGTTCTCCTCCTCTTATGCTCCGCTAGAGCTTAAGTCCCAAGGTGCGCTTTACAATATTTTTAATTAAAAAAACATGATATCCCAAAACACATAGCAGCTGTTTTCGTCCAAGTTGGACTGGCAGGGTGACAGCACTTTTGTCATTTATATATAGCGCCCTGCTGCAGATGCTACTAGAGCGGCGAGAGGCACCGAACTGCACATGTATCTGTGGAACTTAGCGAAGGGTGCTGGTTTGTGTGGCATACATGTGTAGGTGCTGCTGGTGCAGTTTGGGTGATCACTGGGTGGTGTGCCAGTTGTGTTGTGCCTTGTAGAGGGTTCATAGCAGCAAGGCACGCCAGAAAGAAAATGCAGAAATAACGTCGAAATTGCGGTTGAAATAATGCTGCTTGTGCTCTTAAATTAAAAGCTCAAGTTAATCCCCAGTCCGAAATGTGGATCTCGAAGTACCACGTGACGTCCAGTGAAACCCCACAGCGTCAATGGTTTACCACAGGAGTTAGGAAGAATTCTGCACTTTAGTTTAAAGAAGTGGGCGGGTCCTGTTTACTTCAGTCTTCGTCGTTACCAAATGCGTCTTTTTCGTCATGGAATTATTTTAAACCCCACCTCCCACCACCACCAACTCCCAGTCCCCCCTCATACACATTATGCAGCCTCTTCAGTCTGTAAACATTGCCACTTCACTTTTTGACATTTCTCGGGGGGGCACTGGTCGGCACCTGGCAGGATGCTACGGTTACCCCTACCACCTCACAGACGGCGACGCCCATATACCAGTTGTGCTACTGCTGCTCCACTGCTCCCACATTACCCCCTGGGCAGGGCCCTGCCCCTTTTTGTCTCAGATTAGTTCTGTGAATCTGGACCTGGGTTTGCTGAGTTTATTTGCCTGGTAGCTGCAGAATGAAATACTGGCTTTGAAGCACAGTTGCATCGAAGCTAACAAGGTTGCTGTGCTTTGGTTCGTTTTGAAAGGTGGCAGATGTTAAAGCTTTAGATGTCGACACTGAGGAGTTGTGCTTCAGATGGATAATTTTACATTAATTACTACGGGCCTGGTATACAACTGTTTTTTGTGATTACAAATATTAAATTTGCAATATACTAAATACTGAGATTTGGAAATTGCGTTGTGAATTGCAGTATCCACATTTTGTCTCCTTCTGATTTGTAAGGAAGAGAGGATGTAAAAGTGGTACACCTTTTTCTTTACACTTCACAAGGATCTATAACAATTTTCTGCAAACGATCGCTGAGGAAATCTAACAATGCTTTGAGACCGCAAATGTGATCACAAAACACTGACAGGATACCGACACAGAAAGGGGTATATGTTTGCAAATTGATAACTGTCAATGATGCAGCTTGGTCCACCTGACGTCAATTTGAATAATGCCATTTGAAAAAAAACATTGTCACACTTGCCACTTTAAGGGACAGAGACTTCGATGTTGGCATTCTGCAAATCTGCATGCAGTAGTGGAGGTCTGATGTCACTTGCAGTCCTCCACCCCTACATTTGCATACATTCGGAAGGATTCACAAACAGATTCTGTAATTTCTAATGAATTTCCTTTTGTACACTGTAATGGGATAGTAAATCTGTTGCAACTCAAAATTATTATTGGGATACATTGCAGATTATTCGAAAAAACATTGTGACTGATGAGACCCACGAATAGTCATGGGGCAGTAGTTGCACTAAAATGACAATCAGCTACAAATGCGTACCTATATTTTCAACATAATGATCAATGGTGTAGGGTGAATTGTTTGAAAACCAGAACTTCGATCATCAGAACTCCTACTAGCTCTCGATTATTCATATCTTTGAAAAATTGCCTGTTTTCCCTGCTTCTTCTGCAACTTTGGTTTTATAGATTAAAGTGTGGGGGGGGGGGGTATGGAAGACGAATGGCTTGACCCTGCCCCCGAGACATACGCGGCAGTCGGCAGAATTGAAAGTGAAAGTCGGGCCTTGAGTCTCTGGAGCCAGGGAGTAAACGACAAGTGTGACTGTGTGTGCGCGCCGCACCCGCGCGCACGCATCCACCCTCCCTGTCCTGCCGCCATTTCATCGATCATCGATTCAAGACTTTGGAGTGGACTGAAAAAAATTAATGCTCAGGTCAGGAGTCAGGCCTCAGGCTCAGGGGCGGCCCCGGGGCACCATTTATAATTGCACTATGCACTTTGCAGACCAGAGTGCCCGGGCCATCAGAGTCAGGCAGAGGATGCACCTGGCAGTACGACTGCACCATTCCCTTCCAATTCTGCCCCCATGACATCACATCATCATCTAGTACCGCCGGTTGAATCTCTGGTCCCACATGGCATGGACACTTACTGGCTGCACCCGAACTTACAAGTCTTCAGGGGTACACGTCACACTGGTCCTTCGACCTCAAATTGCAAGCGTTCCACCTCACACAACCTCCCTACCCGCACAGACATCCAACGCTGCGCCAGTGCAGCTCACCATCTCCCTCCCCCAGGCCCAGCCAATTACAATACCAACCCCTGCCCTGGTCCTTTGGAATGATAGTGAAGTGATACCTTCCAGAGAGTTCACACACCCACCACCCCCTGTCTTCCAATCCAACTACTGCTGCTCCCCTCCACATTTTACCTCACGAATCGAGTAACAAAACGTTCTCCTCTCCTATGGGCCGCGGCCCGCTACCACACCTCACAAACGCCCATATATATGCCCAGTTGTATATGCCCCGTTCGCCACCCTATGCCATTGAATTAATTGCCCATTCAAGTTCTTCTATCAGTCCGGAGTTCTACTACACACCATCCTGATGGCATGCGCCACACCCAGGCCAGAGCGCAAGGCTAGCCAGCTGCCAGGCTGGACACAGGACAGGGCAGGGGCCGGGGCCGGGCAATTTAAATCAGGATTATAGTTCAAGTTCAAGTTCGGGCATTTATATAGCGCACTACTCACCCAAAGGGTCTCAAGGCGCTAGAGAGAGGGGTTCATTATTTGTTGAATAGCCAGGTTTTCAGTTCTTTTCTGAAGGAGATGTGGTTCTGAGTAAGGCGGAGGTGGGTGGGGAGTGAGTTCCAGGTCTTGGCAGCCAGGAAGGAGAAGGATCTGCCACCCATGGTGGATTTTCGGATGCGCGGGACTGCGGCGAGGGCTTGACTGGATGATCTTAGTTGGCGGGTGGGTTTGTAGAAGGACAGTTGAGTGTTGAGGCATTCAAGTCCTAGATTATGAAGGGCCTTGTGTGCATGGGTGAGAAGGCGGAAAGTATTCTTTTGTTGACGGGAAGCCAGTGGAGGTCTTTTAGGTGTCCGGTGATGTGATCTTGGCGCGGGATGTCTAATATGAGTCTCGCTGACGCGTTTTAGATGCGCTGGAGTTTTTTCTGTAATTTTGTTGTAATTCCGGCATAAAGTGTGTTGCCATAATCTAGACGACTCGTGACCAGTGCATGGGTGACAGTCTTTCTTGTCTCGAGGGGGATCCAGCGGAAGATCTTTTTGAGAATGCGAAGGACGTTGAAGAAGGAGGACGAGACGGCGTTGACTTGTCTGGACATTGAGAGAGAGGATTCTAGAATGAAGCCAAGGTTACGTGCATGGTCTGTGGGTGTGGGTGCTGTGCCCAGAGCGGAAGGCCACCAAGAGTCGTCCCAAGCTGAGGGGGAGGATCCTAGGATGAGCACCTCCGTTTTTCTGAGTTGAGTTTTAGGCGGCTCTGTTTCATCCACTCGGCTACTTCTTTCATAAGGCCCCGCAGGTCAGTGTCACTGTCAGGACGGTGGCGGCAGGGACAAACTTACTTCGGACAGTCTGTCTGAGCGGTGGGCGGCGGGGCGGGCCTGGCTGGCTTTTGTCTTCCAATTCCAAGTTCTTCTAAATCGATCTCTTCTCTTCTAAGGTGTCTGACTATGGGCGGCTGCTTGGCCTGGCTCCTTGGGGTGGGCGGGCTATGCGCGCCCATGGCCCCTGATGCCACACCTTGTGTTTGCGCCGCCGGCGATTGCACATGTGCTGTGCCGAGTGAGTGCCGATAAATCCTGTAATGAGGGCATCATTGGTCACCTCACCAGCCAGCCAGTCCTGCCCGCCCCAAGCCCCCCCCGCACCCCACGCGCATACACGGCGGAGTTGAAAGTGCGAGAATTAAAGTCAGGAGTCAGGACTGGACAGGACCGACTGGGAGTAAACAAGTGTGTGCATCCACAGTCTGTCTGTCCGTCCCGCCGCCTGCCTGATTCATCGATCGATATTCGGCACCATTTATACATTTTATTTGCATCAGAGTTCAGAGAGTGCCCGGGGTGCCGACGTGCCGTGCCACACTGCCACCACCCTGGCCCTGCCTGCATCAGACAGACGGCCGGGCCCCCCAACTCCATTTCGGAAATTCGGACTTGACTTACTTGACTCTCGGCGGGGTCCCAGCCGGGGGCCCCCGGCCGGCCGGCCCGCCCCGCACCAACCATTTCGATTTTCAGACTAGTCTAGAAGTTACAGTAGACTCGGCCCGCCCGTGGCCCCGCGCATAATTCCACAAAACATTTAATTTGAAAATGCCTCACACAAGTCAAGTCACTCACTCACTACTGACTCCCAGGGCGGGCCCTGGCGGCCGGCCCGGGGCCCCCGGCCGTCCCGCGCCCGCACCATTTAAAAGATGAAAGACTGTAGTAGACAGACTAAGAGGGGCCCCAGCCGGGGCCCCCGCCGCCACGCGCCGCCACCATTTCAAACTCGCAACAGGGGCCCGGCCGGGGCCCATGCTGCACACAATTTTGTCACAGCTGCCCTACTGTGTGCGCAACTTGCATGTATACGACACGGGCCCCTGCGGGGCCCCCGGAGCCAGTGGCCCTCGCAGGGCCCCCTCACAATGCGGGGGCTGCGGGGCCTTGTGTTACGCCCCTGCACATGCAGTGCTTAACTCGTAACAAAACAAATAAATAGGTGTCAGAGCTCTCATCAGGAGATCACTGCAGCGCTCACCACGCATTGCCTCTGCTATGCTGCCAATGATTTTAACAATACAACTTCTAAATCTTCACACTCCTACAAGTAGTACAATTCAGACTATTTCGGGCCCTTAATGCTTTAAGAGTGGCGTGAGCAGCAGGTGATAGTCATTTTAATTTACATTGCATTAATAATTAACTGTTGTCGTGGTCCTCTCTAAATTAGAAAGACAGCGCCACTTTATGGCAGACTGTCACAAGCACATGTGTTGACATGTGAGTGCTGGTGCCGAGCATCAGAAACCATCGCTCAAATTAAGCACCAGTCATATGCAGCGCTGCTCAGCCGAAGAATCAAAACCAATGTTTCCCGCAGCATAGAATGTGTTACATTGCCACTTCTGTGCTTGCAGCACACGGTGGACACAACATCTCTCTCCCTGGTAGAGTCTGGTAGGAGCCAGCGTGGAAACAAGGAAGTCGGGCATATTCAATGCGTCAGTGCATTGGAAATCACCATAGGGCATAGCAAGTGACACTCTAGCATCACTACTGTTTGATTGTAATCACTCTAAACCCTGCTTTACAAAATTAGGGACAACAAACAGAACATATAAACCAATCAACACTCAACCATGCACGATAAGCATGTGAGAAATCTTCGACTGATTCTAGGACTTCTGTCGAGTGTTCCGAGGCAAATGACCGCTGAGCTGACCATATTCCTGCATTAGCATGGACACTCCAAGCCTCCTTAAGTCCAGTTTCACCTTAACTCCCGGGCAACTGCGGCATAGCTTCCACTGGACTTGTATTGAATTTCATTGCAGCAGTTCTATATTGCTTACTATCCCTACGTGGGGTGCAGAAGCGCTTGCCCACGAGTAGCATGCTTCTCCATCAATCAAATGGTATTTGCAGACATTGCTTATCACCTCACAATGCCTCCACATGTCCTAGCGACCCCGCTTTTGGGAGCCTGTGCTTAATCCCGCAAGTGTGCCACCCCCACGATGTGCCCGATGCTCATGGGCGTACTACAGCAAAACGGAACGATCAAGCAACTGCATGTTCAATGCTCAACGCACTGCAAAGCGCCCGACTCCTCAAACCACTCCCGCAGACCGGAACCACTGGTCCCCTGCTCTCCGTGCCTCTACAAGTCCTTGCCCAGAAGAGCGAATGCAGTGAAGATAGACCTCCGCTCGACCGACTCATGACGCTGGCAGCCGACCCGCTCCACTCCGCCGACACTCCAGACGTTTGCGACCCATCCGCGGCAAACTGCAGTGGGAACAAATACAGAAAATAATTACAGCCTCCTAGAGGCCTTTAACTGCTCATCAGCCAGGCCGGATCTAAACGGCCTGGCATTTGTTCCCTTCGTGACCCGGAAGTGACTCAATCACTTCCGGGTCACCAGGGGACCCGGGGCGTGTGGTGGCCGGTGCGCCCCACCATAACTGCGGCAGGGCCAATATCAGCCCTGCCTTTACTGAACAGCAGCCTCTCGTAACACAGCTAACAGGGCAAAGGAAAAGGAAAAGAAAAATGAAAAGGAAAAAGGGAGACCTATGACCACAGGACCAGGGAGCAGAGGTCGAAATGTGAAAAAGCAGCAACTCTCTTTTTAATACCGATGCTGCTCAGCGCAAGCCGCCTCTAATTCATGTAGTTGTTACCTATCAAATAAAGAGGCAGGCGCTGGCACTGGAAGGCAAGGAACAGGTTTATTGCTCCAGAGGTGAACCCGTCAATTCAGACACACAGAATGTCTTCAGGCGGTGCTCTCACTGCCTCTCTGTGGCACCGCTTCTTATACCTTTTTACTTTCGTTTATTGCATGGTCAAACATTCATGGCACCAGTTTATTGCATATTCAAACATCCTTGGAATCCCCGCCTTCAGCTAGTTCCCACACAATCCCAGCAGCAATCGTCCCCATCCCGATCTTAGCAGATGATCGCTATTGCGCAGCTGGACATTCCAGCAGGATCTAAAATACGTGGGATCGGTCAGATCTAAGGGGTCGCGTCACTGATTAATTCCGGCCCCTTTGTTGGTGAAGCAAGTTCTGCCGTATGTGGGTAATAAACTATGTCCGCAGGGGTCGGTTAGTGCCTGGGACCGGATCGAGTAGCCAGGTGCCGGGGAGGAGGTTATCAAAGGGGCCTGTCCATGCGCGGAGGATGAAAGGACAAGTGGGTTTGGCACGGAAAGTGACACCGGGGCATGGTCGCGCAGAGGAGGTTTTACGACCCTGGCATGTGTGCTCGGGTTTGGTCACCGCGCGGCGGATGATAGCGAGGTCAGGGTGACACACAGGTGACCAGCAGTGTACGAAATGGCCGCGGTATCTAAAATGGTTGTGGCTTACGCGCTCGCAGAGGCCTATGTTAAGCAAGATGGCGCCGGCAATGTTCATGTTATAGTTTTACATTTTAACAGTTGCCCCTTTGAACATTCCTAGCCAGCTTGTCAGTTCACAGTAATGTCCATAATGTCCTGTATTCCTCTGTCATACATTGCTTTCATATTTTCAAATCGGGTGTCCAAAGTCTTAGGGCATAAAGAGTTCAAACAAAGGGAACACAAGGGCAGTATGCATTGTATCCCCAGACAGCAGCCACATATTACAAAAACTGGCACCAAGATGATCATCAGTAGTTTCCAGCCCCAGTCTTTCAAAATGCCCCCAAACCAGCTTCCAAGTGTCCAAGTCTCTGTTTCCTGATGGATCTCTGATGCCAGTCGGTGAAGATGCTCGATTGCCTTGTAGACTGAGGGAGAGTTGTCAGGGATGAAGGTGCAGCAGCTGGCACCGATGATGCGGCATGCTCCTCCAACGTCAGCTAGTACCACATCTAGAACAATGCGATTCTGTAGAGCCATCAGGTGGACCGCCTGCAGCTCAGCAGTGTTGTTGGTGAGGATGCCAGCTGTGACGTTCAAGGCGGGGACCATTCTTTACAACGCAACTTTTACAACGCACTACCATTACAACGCAACTTTTACAATGCAAGTGCTTTTACAACGCATGTCTTTACAACACATGCCATTACAACGCAGATGTCATTCAACGCATGCCATTACAACATAAGTATGTTTTTAGGTACTTTTTTTAAATGAAATTTTATTATTATTATTAGGATGCATATGGACGAAAGAAACCTTTCATGATGGACTTGTGAAAAATATGGATTTTGTGGAGTTTGGATGGCTTTCACCATGTACATGGTTGTTGAAAATCTTATCAAATGGTCTTGGAAACAACATGGATTTCGTAGCATTTGGATTGTTATTAGGATGTATATGGACCTTAGAAACCTTTCAAGATGGACTTGGGGAAAAAAAGGATTTCGTGGAGTATGGATGATTTTCTGAATGAATATTGAATTTGGAAACCAGACCACATGGATTTCAATAGAACGTGGATTTCGTTGATTTTGGATTAGTTTCCGGAAGGAGTTATCAAAAATGTGTATTTCGTGCGCTTTGGATTTTAAAAATGATGAATCGTGATCTTTCACAATTTTCAAGATTGACTTAGTTCAATTATGGGTTTTTGGGATTTTGGATTTTTGCTTTATTGGTTTGGGTACTTGGCTTTTGCCTCCTAATGGATTACTATTGGAGAAACAAGAGGAAGAAAAAAAAAGAAGACAACTAAAGGTAAGCTGACCCGACTTTATTTAGGAAAAAATAATTAAAAAAATTATAAATGCCAATTGAATTGAATTTTTTATTTCATTTAGGTAAAGCAGTAAAGTAAGGTGTAGATTAAAGTTAGAAATGTAGTATGTTAGCAACATTATCAAGGTAGTCTAAAGCCACACACAACAAAATTGTTGTAGAATAGCCAATAGTCTCTCAGACATTTCCTTTGATTTTTTGGAAATGCGTGGGGTTAGACTACCAGTTAATGTCTGAGAGATTCTCATTTCTTGAAAACTTTGCTCCTTTCTCAAAGTTTCCAAAAATGAGTAGAAGTTAGAGTGTGGTTTGCCAATTGTATGGTTAAAGGAGTTATGCCATCCCTCTATGGCATTGTTTGTTTTGCCTTCTCCTTCTAAGCAGCTCGTGTAGCAGTTCCACCACTCCACATGGAAACGTGGCTTCCTCCTGCGACCCGATCTGCTTAGATGTCCAATCCATGTGTCTTCAAAATAATTTAGTAAGGGTGCCAATTTATCTTCATTTTCATTAAAATAATCTGATTCTGTAATAGTTGTGTAGTACACTTTCAGGAGGGACAAAACAAAGAGCGGTAAGTTTTTTTAATTCAAACTGTAGTTTGCTATCAGTTGAGTACTCTGCAACCAGGGATATTTTTTGTAGTTAAATGGAAAAAACATCCCTGAATTTGGGTATCCATGTACGTTTTAGTGATCACATTGATCATAGCCAATTCAAAATCAATAATTATCTTCCTAGGACTTTTATTGGATGTTTTGCTTTTCATCACTGATAAAAGCTATGTGTAGGTTGCAGATTGCTTATCAGGTAGCAAACTATATACTAATGGAAATTACATTATAGTTAATCTTTGCGTGAATAGTGTAAATTTGGATGAAAGGATGGGGTGTACTTTTAAATGTCCCATCCATCATCCAAATTTCACTATTTTCTAACTTAACAAGGTTGTGGGGTGTACTAAAGATAAGAATACGTTTATGAGGGTTTTGGTTG
Organism: Lissotriton vulgaris; assembly: GCF_964263255.1. Classification (NCBI taxonomy): domain Eukaryota; kingdom Metazoa; phylum Chordata; class Amphibia; order Caudata; family Salamandridae; genus Lissotriton; species Lissotriton vulgaris. Next base: position 1,502,641,480 of record NC_141691.1, read on the forward strand.
TCGTGCAGGAGGAAAGGTTCATTAGAAAAAGAAATAGTGAGTTCATTAGGAATTTGAATGTCTGAAAAAGTATGAGGAGTTGAAGTTTGAGTATTACTTGCCTGCTTTTGTCTGTGTATAATTTTTCTCAAATTGGGAATAATAGGCATACTACTAGCAACATGACTAGGAATATGCTGTGCAACCTCTCGTAATATAGATCCAGTAGTGTCATTGGAAGTGCATGCAATTTTTTTATTTCATTTAAGGTTTCCCTTACTTCAATCTCCATTGCAGAGGCAGAGTGGTTATGTTCTGTTGTTTTAATAATGATATCATCATGGGTAACCGCTCTGCCGCTGCAATGGGATGAGTAGTATTGCACACCTCCAATGTCTATGTGGTTCACTTATCCTTTCTTTACAATATATATATATCCTGAATGTTTTAATAAACGGTTTCCTTTTCTAGATTTAATGTATGTTGCTGTTTCCTGAGTTGACATTTTCTGTGAAAAAAAAGAGATTTCTTTAAGTATGTGAATTTAATAAAGTTAATAAGTCACTACACTATTCTACACTTTCCCTACTGCTGCACCTTCCTGGTGTTAGAATAGTAAATCCTGCCCCTACACTATCCCACACTTACCCTACTGCTGCACCTTCCTGGAGTTAGAATAGTAAATATTGCCTCTATAATATCTCACACTTACCCTACTGCTACACCTTCTTGGAGTTAGAATAGTCAATCCAGCCCCTACACTATCCCACACTTTCCCTACTGCTGCACCTTCCTGGAGTTAGAATAGTAAATACAGCCCCTATACTATCTCACACATACCCTATTGCTACACCTTCTTGGAGTTAGAATAGTTAATTCTGCCCCTGTTTTCTTTTTTCTTTCCGCGCCAGGATACTCTGGCAGTAATTGAGCGTGTAATAAAACAGCATAATAATAATAATAATAATAATACACTATCTCACATTTTCCCTATCACTGCACCTTCCTTGAGTTAGAATAGTACATCCAGCCTCTATATTATGCTACACTTTCCCTACTGCTACACCTTCCTGGAGTTAGAATAGTATATACTGCCCCTACACTATCCCACACTTTCCTTACTGCTGCACCTTCCTGGAGTTAGAATAGTAAATCCTGCCCCTACACGATCCCACACTTATCCTACTGCTGCACCTTCCTGGAGTTAGAATAGTAAATACAGCCCTTACACTATCCCACACTTTCCCTACTGCTGCACCTTCATTGAATTAGAATAGTAAATCCTGCCCCTACACTATCCCACACTTATCCTACTGCTGCACCTTCCTGGAGTTAGAATTGTAAATACCGCCTGTGAGAAGTTGGCCTGGTATATAATGCTCACTAGTTCTAGTGATCACTTTGTACCATGCCAAGCAACCCTTATGATGATGGTTGTAATTCAACCTTGTAGACCAGTTATCCTAGTGGTAACGTGGACAAAGCAGTCTTAGGCTAAACTCTGAAAGGCATGTGAAGCCAGCTGTTATACCATACACAACCCCCTTGAATACCAAATGAAAGGGACACCACACAGATATATATTGAAAATATATATTGATTTATTAACTATAAAATCCCCTGGACTCTTTATGAGCACAGAAGCACAAGCGTTAAATCACAAGACAGTTTAAAATACACAAAAGTTGCACAATATGGATGAGCCCTAGGGGCCACCTAAACCATATACTAAATAAGTGGTATAAGAGATACCAGGAGGAAAGTGAAGAGGCCTAGGGCCTTGGGAATCGCTGGAGCTATTCGAGACTGGAAATAACTAAGTCGGGAAAGGCCCACGGGACTCGGGTGCAGTGTTCAAAGTGCACGCACTTTACAATACAAAGTCTATGGTGCGTAAAAAGCACAAAGTTAGAAAGTTAGGAACCTTCCGAGTGACCTACGGAGCTGAAACTTAAAACACAGGCCCTTGGGATGTGTACCAGTGCAGGAGCACCGGCGGAGCTGAGTTACCTCACCCACAGGAAGCGGGTGCACAGGGTTGAAGATGTGTCGGGTTTCGTCACGCTGGTCGATGGTGCTTGGAGCTGAAGATGCTGCAGGCGGCTCGATGAGAAGAGTTCCGGTGGATCCAAGGGTGGATCTGAAGAGTTGAAGACCTGAAAGCAGAGGGGACAGTGTTCAAAGTCACTAGCCAGTGACTACCGTGGAACCAGATTGGAACCAGGCGATGTCGGGTGCAAACAGGCGTTGTCGGGTAGCTTCTTTCTGCAGCCACGTGGATACCCGGGGTCGAGGACGTCCAGGAGTCGGTCACGAGCTGTCCCACGTAGGCTTCTCGCTGTTGGCGGTGTCGGCGACCTGATCGGAGCAAACAGGCCTTGGCAAATGCAAGCCACGCAGAAGTCGAAAGATGCTGTTCACTCGGACCAGCAAGGTCAGAGCGGGTGCTCCTTTTCACAGGAGCTTGGGTAGGTCTGGAGCAACCAGACCTGCTGTTTAAATCTTCGGGTTCGTCGCCAAGATGGCCGCTGGCCGCGTGGCTAGTGGCCGGGATGGCGCGTCGAGTGGCACAGTGCAAAAGGGCCCCACGCAGATCGTGGAGATGCTGGGGGGCTGATCTTCGGTGCAAGGGCTGCTCGGTGGTGGGGGTTCTCAGTCCCCAAAGCACAACGTCGAGGATGCCTCAGAAGCTGCGCAGTCAGCTTTACGAGTGTCTTCCAAGAGGTCCGGTCCCACGTCACTCGGTGCCTCCACGGGTCCCTTCTTTGCAGGGACTGTGGATCGGGCTCTGAGAGGTCTGGGAATCTGGTTCTTGTCGGGCTCTGGGCTCGGGCTCCGGCGGGAGGCGGCGGCAAAGCAGACGTCGAGTTGCTGGTTGGTGCCTGTGTTCACAGGGTGGTCACTCCTTGGCCACAAGGGAGATTCTTCTTCAGTCTTCTGTGCAGCAGAATGTCGAAGTCCAGTCTTCTTCTTAGTTTTAAGTTGATTTCGGGATGATCTGCTGTGCAATGGCACTGCTCCCTCTCTTATTCCAATCTGAGGGGTGGATCTCCTGCTAGGTCCCTCCCCTATGGGTGGGACCAGGAAGGGGGGTGGTTACACCCCCTCTCCTTTGTCCAGCTCCTCGCCAGGACTGGGGCTGGAAAGCCCCAGAACCGGTTTGGGCTGGCTTATGCACAGGGACACCTTGTGTGCCCCAGGCATGTCTCAATCTATTCAGCCCTGTCCTACCCAATACACAAAACCCTGTCTGGGGTGGTGCTCGCACCTCCCCAGGCAGGAAACCCTTTGTCCAGGCCCTCCTCGCTGGAAGGACTCCCAGCAGCAGGAGGTCAGACATGTGTCTGTGGTGGCAGCATCCATTTTGTGATGCTGAGGCTCTGGTTAACTTTAACCGGGGTTAAGGCTACACACATGTCGTGTCCCTCTAGAAGGGTGGAATGCTATCCCCATCGCCAGGACTGGCGAGGGGATAGTATTCCAATTCGTATGACACCTTACTCGACATGTTTTGATAAAGCCAAACCAAAGATAGCATATAACCGCGAGGATTATAATGCACTTAAGAGTATATGGTATGGCAATATCCCGGAACAGCTTAGGGAGTGGTTCCCGACAGCTGCAGACAGGCTCAGCTCATGCTAGAGCACCATCTCACATATTTCCAAGCACTCTGCCTCTAGGATTGATGAGGCCTTCCATAGGAGTGGCTGATAGGAACATATGTGTCCAGTTTAGGGTTAGGCACAGACATACTGTACCTAAGTAAGAGGTGATTACACCAACTTACCCCAGCTGAGTGATCAGCCAGTTGTGTCAAATATGGAGGCCAGGCCAGGGGTGGCACAATACATGCTGCAGCCCCTGGCAGGCCTTGGCTACACCTATGCCCTGGGTACCTATGGTACACTGTTACAGGGGCCTATAAGGTGAACCAATTCCAATTGTGTTATGCACCTAAGGTACATGGAGTCCATTTTAAGGAGAGAGCAATCAGCCTGGGGCCCTGAATAGCAGGATCCCAGGCCAACTAAGTCAAAAACCAGCTAAACACCAGGCAAAAAGTTTGGGGGTAACCATAGTCAGATATCCACCTTCCTACATAACCCCCCCCCAAACGAAAGGAGATAAGGCTATCCTTGACCAGGTAAGCCTATATTGCCTAAGTGGCCATATAAGGAAGTACCAGCTCTGGCTTGGTAACCCCCTGTCTCATGGTCCACTAAGCAATCCCTCACCCTAAGGGTATCTGAGGGTCTCCACCATAGGGAATCTCTACCTGTGGTGTGTCTTTGCAAAGTCAAAGGCTGGTGTTGGGATGGAGTACTGAAGTGAGTCTCCTCTGTAGGGCTCAGCTTCCTCCAATCACTCTCCACCATGTGTGCCTTTCTTTCTTTGACTGAGTTGCACTGTGCTCTCAGGGTCAACCTCTGGCTACCTAAAGCTGGAGGCTGAGTCCCTCTGTTTGGCTTACTGGAGGGACAGTTCAGGTTTGGGCCCTTAGGGTCCCAGGTTTGGCTGTGCCCAACAATATCCATCTGGGGGAGGTCCCTAACTACTTTTAAGGGGGATCCCTCAGGAGTTTTTAAAGTTTGCACCTCACTAGGGCTACTAGTTTCGGTGCCCCTAATCTGTTGATGGGGGTGCTTTATTTGACAGGGGGCCCTTTGGGTCTCACTGTCCTTCTTGTCCTCTGCAGCCCTGGGCTGAGTAAGGCAAAGTAGAGAGGGGCAGGTTACCTGCTCCAGACTGGGTCCCACCTGAGAAGGGTCCACTGGCATCAGAGGCTCTGTTAGGCCAGGCCTAACAACCTCTGGGACAGTTCCTTCATCAGGGGTAAGATCAGTTCCCTGAGGAGGCTGATCCTTTCCTAAAGTCTGGTGGGAGGGAGATTTCTCTTCCTCCTCAATGCTCTCTGTTTGGGTGGAGTGATCCATCATTTCAGGCTTCACTACCCATGTATCAGTTTGAGTTTGGGCTGTGGCCATCACAGCCCCACCAACCTTTTCAGGAGGAGACTCAGTTTGGGTATGGGCTGTTACTAGTACAGCCCTGCTACTCTTTCCAGGAGGGAAGTTATCTAAAGATGGGGCTGAGGTTTGCTCAGCCCTCCCAACCTTTTCAGGAAGGACATCTTGAATTGGGGCTGTAGCCATCACAGCCCCACTAACCTTTCCATGGAGATTTACCATTCTAGAATGGGTTTGCTGTTCAACCTCAGCCCAGGCTGAGATTTCCAAATCATTTCCCAGTAGGCAATCTACAGGCAAGTTTGCTGACACTGCCACTCTCTTTGGGCCAGTGACACCTCCCCAGCTAAGATTGACTACTGCCATGGGATGATTGGATTCTATACCATCAATGTTTGTCACCTGATATTTGGCATCAGGTAAAAGTTGCCTTGAGGGGACTAGACATTCAGCCACCATGGTGACGCTAGCCCCTGTGTCTCTGAAGGCCTCAACTTTCAAGCCATTGATGAGGGGCTCCTGTCTATACTTGCTCAAAGTGTTTGGGCAAGCTGTGAAATTGGCAAACCCCATGCCAGTCTCATAGACAAGAGTATCTGAGTTAGGGGACCTGGATAGGCCAGAGTCCACCTGTCCTCCAAAAGTAAACCCACCCAAATTCTTGGGGGTGCTCCCACCACCTGGGGGACCACTGCTAACAGTGACAGGAGGTGTTGGAGCCTTACCTGGAGGTATATTCTCTGTATTGCCATTCTTGGGACAACAGCTATCTGTTTTGTAATGCCCCACCTGTTTACAGGTATGACAATAAGGCTTTTTCTGGGTTGTAGAAGTGTCTTGGGACCCACCCCCATTCTTGGAGTTTTGGGGCCCTGGGGAAGTCTTTTCCTTACTTTTATCCCCACCCTTCTCTTGAGGCTTGGTAGTCTCTTTCTTTTGGTCACCACCCTGGTTCTTAGGCCTGATCCTGGTTCTGACCCATTTGTCTGCCCTCCTACCCAATTCTTGTGGGGAGGTCAGATCAGAGTCAACCAGGTGCTGATGTAGAAGCTGATTTTGACAATTACTTAAGATTTGCTCTCTCATAATTAAATTATACAATCCTGTATAGTCAGTAACCTTACTTCCCAGCAACCAGCCCTCCAGAGCCTTAGTGGCACACTCAACAAATTCAGACCAGTCCTGAGTCTGTGTCTTCTGGGTATCTCTGAACATTAACCTGTACTGTTCAGTGGTTAAGCCTAACCCATCAATCAGAGCACTCTTCAGGACCAGGTAGTTTCTAGAATCCTCATCACTAACTGTGAGGAGTCTGTCTCTGCCTCTACCTTCAAAGGAGAGCCACAAGATTGCTGCCCACTGCTCCTGAGGGATCTGCTGTACCATGCAGGCTCTCTCAAGTGCAGTCATCCATTTGTGGATATCATCCCCAGCTTTGTAGGGGGGCACAATCTTACTCAGGTTTCTTGTATCAAAGGACCTGTCTTTATCCTTCTGGATATTGCTGCCACCAGTGGATCCTAATCCACTCTCTCTAGGCTGTCTTGCTCTAGCAAGTTTCTCTTGGGCCAGGGCAATTTCTAACTCTTGTCTCTGGACTCTCAATTCAGCCTCTCTAATTTGAGATTCTCTCAATTTGGTCTCATGTTCCCTTCTCTGAGGGCTAGTCATCCTCCTTCTGGAGTGACCATGAGAACCTCTAGAAGCATGGGAGTTGTCAGAGTCACCTGAGTGAGTCCTTCTCCTCCTAGGCTTCTGGTTAAGTCCACCTGGGGGTCTGAATGGGTTGTTACCTGATTCATTCCCAAGTAAGCTTAAGTTAGCCTGGTTCAGTCTGCTGACCAGCACCTGACTATTTCTGTCATTATCTGACTCACTGCTTTCCACCTCCTCCTCCTCTTCCTCTTCCTCTACATCTACCTGAGGAGCTCCAGTGGTGGAGGCTTCCTCATCTACCAGGATGATAGGGGCAGGGGTGTCTACAGTGTCATCCTCTGAAGGATGGCCTCCTTCAGCATTCCCTGTGGGGTTTGCCTTAGAGGGCTTTAGAGTCTCAGACTGGTCTAAGAGCTCTCTTAGGTGGTCTGTAGTAGGGGAAGGCCCTGTCTTCAGACCCCTTAAGACACAAAGCTGTCTCAATTCCTTAAAGGAAAAAATAGCAAATTTGGATGGTGCCCTTGGAGGGTCACTCTCAACAGAGACATTCCCAGTGGAACCCTCTGCTCCAGACATTGCTCTAGTGTGGGTGGATGTGTTGCAATCTACCTACACTGGTGTTTACCTACTAAACCTATCTAGTAGTTGTAGCTAGGGTGTGCTACTCCCTTTGCTCTACAACAACTAAGTTCAGTAGAACTTAAGTATACTAGTCTTGTTTTATATGTACCTAGCAGGTACCTGTGTGATCTTTCAGATGATAATCTCAAAGATTGTAATGGTAAAACAACAGCAAGCTCAGATCCCAATCCGCTGCTCACCAATGTGAGAAGTTGGCCTGGTATATAATGCTCACTAGTTCTAGTGATCACTTTGTACCATGCCAAGCAACCCTTATGATGATGGTTGTAATTCAACCTTGTAGACCAGTTATCCTAGTGGTAACGTGGACAAAGCAGTCTTAGGCTAAACTCTGAAAGGCATGTGAAGCCAGCTGTTATACCATACACAACCCCCTTGAATACCAAATGAAAGGGACACCACACAGATATATATTGAAAATATATATTGATTTATTAACTATAAAATCCCCTGGACTCTTTATGAGCACAGAAGCACAAGCGTTAAATCACAAGACAGTTTAAAATACACAAAAGTTGCACAATATGGATGAGCCCTAGGGGCCACCTAAACCATATACTAAATAAGTGGTATAAGAGATACCAGGAGGAAAGTGAAGAGGCCTAGGGCCTTGGGAATCGCTGGAGCTATTCGAGACTGGAAATAACTAAGTCGGGAAAGGCCCACGGGACTCGGGTGCAGTGTTCAAAGTGCACGCACTTTACAATACAAAGTCTATGGTGCGTAAAAAGCACAAAGTTAGAAAGTTAGGAACCTTCCGAGTGACCTACGGAGCTGAAACTTAAAACACAGGCCCTTGGGATGTGTACCAGTGCAGGAGCACCGGCGGAGCTGAGTTACCTCACCCACAGGAAGCGGGTGCACAGGGTTGAAGATGTGTCGGGTTTCGTCACGCTGGTCGATGGTGCTTGGAGCTGAAGATGCTGCAGGCGGCTCGATGAGAAGAGTTCCGGTGGATCCAAGGGTGGATCTGAAGAGTTGAAGACCTGAAAGCAGAGGGGACAGTGTTCAAAGTCACTAGCCAGTGACTACCGTGGAACCAGATTGGAACCAGGCGATGTCGGGTGCAAACAGGCGTTGTCGGGTAGCTTCTTTCTGCAGCCACGTGGATACCCGGGGTCGAGGACGTCCAGGAGTCGGTCACGAGCTGTCCCACGTAGGCTTCTCGCTGTTGGCGGTGTCGGCGACCTGATCGGAGCAAACAGGCCTTGGCAAATGCAAGCCACGCAGAAGTCGAAAGATGCTGTTCACTCGGACCAGCAAGGTCAGAGCGGGTGCTCCTTTTCACAGGAGCTTGGGTAGGTCTGGAGCAACCAGACCTGCTGTTTAAATCTTCGGGTTCGTCGCCAAGATGGCCGCTGGCCGCGTGGCTAGTGGCCGGGATGGCGCGTCGAGTGGCACAGTGCAAAAGGGCCCCACGCAGATCGTGGAGATGCTGGGGGGCTGATCTTCGGTGCAAGGGCTGCTCGGTGGTGGGGGTTCTCAGTCCCCAAAGCACAACGTCGAGGATGCCTCAGAAGCTGCGCAGTCAGCTTTACGAGTGTCTTCCAAGAGGTCCGGTCCCACGTCACTCGGTGCCTCCACGGGTCCCTTCTTTGCAGGGACTGTGGATCGGGCTCTGAGAGGTCTGGGAATCTGGTTCTTGTCGGGCTCTGGGCTCGGGCTCCGGCGGGAGGCGGCGGCAAAGCAGACGTCGAGTTGCTGGTTGGTGCCTGTGTTCACAGGGTGGTCACTCCTTGGCCACAAGGGAGATTCTTCTTCAGTCTTCTGTGCAGCAGAATGTCGAAGTCCAGTCTTCTTCTTAGTTTTAAGTTGATTTCGGGATGATCTGCTGTGCAATGGCACTGCTCCCTCTCTTATTCCAATCTGAGGGGTGGATCTCCTGCTAGGTCCCTCCCCTATGGGTGGGACCAGGAAGGGGGGTGGTTACACCCCCTCTCCTTTGTCCAGCTCCTCGCCAGGACTGGGGCTGGAAAGCCCCAGAACCGGTTTGGGCTGGCTTATGCACAGGGACACCTTGTGTGCCCCAGGCATGTCTCAATCTATTCAGCCCTGTCCTACCCAATACACAAAACCCTGTCTGGGGTGGTGCTCGCACCTCCCCAGGCAGGAAACCCTTTGTCCAGGCCCTCCTCGCTGGAAGGACTCCCAGCAGCAGGAGGTCAGACATGTGTCTGTGGTGGCAGCATCCATTTTGTGATGCTGAGGCTCTGGTTAACTTTAACCGGGGTTAAGGCTACACACATGTCGTGTCCCTCTAGAAGGGTGGAATGCTATCCCCATCGCCAGGACTGGCGAGGGGATAGTATTCCAATTCGTATGACACCTTACTCGACATGTTTTGATAAAGCCAAACCAAAGATAGCATATAACCGCGAGGATTATAATGCACTTAAGAGTATATGGTATGGCAATATCCCGGAACAGCTTAGGGAGTGGTTCCCGACAGCTGCAGACAGGCTCAGCTCATGCTAGAGCACCATCTCACATATTTCCAAGCACTCTGCCTCTAGGATTGATGAGGCCTTCCATAGGAGTGGCTGATAGGAACATATGTGTCCAGTTTAGGGTTAGGCACAGACATACTGTACCTAAGTAAGAGGTGATTACACCAACTTACCCCAGCTGAGTGATCAGCCAGTTGTGTCAAATATGGAGGCCAGGCCAGGGGTGGCACAATACATGCTGCAGCCCCTGGCAGGCCTTGGCTACACCTATGCCCTGGGTACCTATGGTACACTGTTACAGGGGCCTATAAGGTGAACCAATTCCAATTGTGTTATGCACCTAAGGTACATGGAGTCCATTTTAAGGAGAGAGCAATCAGCCTGGGGCCCTGAATAGCAGGATCCCAGGCCAACTAAGTCAAAAACCAGCTAAACACCAGGCAAAAAGTTTGGGGGTAACCATAGTCAGATATCCACCTTCCTACACCGCCCCTAAACTATCCCACACTTTCCCTACTGCTATACCTTTTTCGAGTTTGATTAGTAAATCCAGCCCCTACACTATCCCACTCTTTCCCTACTGCTGCACCTTCTTGGAGTTTTAATAGAAAATTCAGCCCTACACTATTCCACACTTTCCCTACTGCTGCACCTTCCTGGAGTTACAATAGTAATGTTAGCATCAACACTATCCCACACTTTCCCTACTGTTGCACCTTCCTAGAGTTACAATAGTAAATTATGCCCCTACACTATCCCACATTATCCCTACTGCTGCACCTTCCTGGAGTTACAATAGCAAATGTTGTACCTACACTATCCCACACTTTCCCTACTTCTGCTACTTTTTGTAGTTAGAATATTTAAATGTGCCACTATTCTTTCGGATTGTTTCTTTATTTTTCCTTATTTTTTAAAAAGCTTCATTTTCTGGCTCTCTATTTTTAAAGAATTACACTGCATTTTTGTTTAAATAATTTACCTCTTTTAAAAGTCGTCCTTTTTATCACAGAAGAAAGTCCTTGTTATGTTCTTACTTGATTTTTTTCAGTGAGAATGATAATAAATGTGTGTGTATTAGAAATAGTTCTCGTTGTTTTGGTAATTTGTGAATTGACCCAAAAAATATTTACAAACAGTACCTTTTAATTTTAGTTGAAAAGTGGTGTGGTTCCTTTCTCAAAATGCAGTTTCTAATTGTTATCCTCGCTAATCTTTCAGTTGTGCTGTCTTAAAAAATAATTTACATTTCTTTAATTTAAAAAAATATATTTCTATTGGTTTACATCACACTCTGTTCATTTATATTTCATAATCGTGAAAAAAAGAAGCACGGTAAAATATATTGTGGCTTTTAAAAGGTTTAATTTCTGTAACCATGATTTTACTAATAACGTTATGCTGTAAATTTAATAAATGTCGAAAAATATAGATTAATATGTGTTGGTTACTTACATATTTTATGTAAGTTGTTTAGCACGTAGAAAATCCTTTGTCTATTCTGGAAAGTTTGAAAATTCTGTAAATTAATTAAAAAAAAGTATTACTAATAATACGGATTTTTATTCCATTTAACTTAAAAATGTTGTTATTTGTTTCTACACTTACTTGAGTGTCGGAAAATATTGCTTTTTGAATCAATTCGGGTCGTAGCTCGGTGAATAGGTCAGAGGGTCAGGTTTTGGCGTCCGGTCACTCTGGGAGTTGATAATCAACTAGTTTCAAAATGGTGTATTGCTCGTATTTATAACTTTTAGTTAGTGTCATTTTAATTTTTGAGAAATACAGCGTTTTATGTGCTTTTTAAATCCTTTTATTTACTGTGGAAACTTATAATTTAAAATGTTGTTTAAAAAAAGTGTTGTTTTAACTTTCACGTCCCGTTTTGGCATCCATTTTGTAATTCGTGTTGTGGTGTTATTTTCATGAAAACAGTTGTAGGACAATTAATTCATGTTGACTTTTTAAAATGCCGACTTTTCGAATGAAAATTGTTTGGTATTACCAATAGTAATTTTATTATTCTGCTACTTGTTTTTGGTAAGTTATTTTTGAATCATTATTAATATGTTTAAAAATGTAATTTCTTGAAAAGCAGCGAGTACTTTTTTTAATACCCGAGTATTCATTTTAATACTCGAGTATTAATTTTAAAAACAGCTTTGCATTTCGTTATGTTTACGTTCAGTTTCTTCCCACATTTTAATATACTTCCCCACCCAAAACCCCTATTTTCCCTGCATTCCGTGCCAGGGTTTATTTTACAAAATTAAAAAAAAATATATATATCGTTTTTTTATGCGTTGTAAAGGTGTGCGTAATAAGTGATTTCATTGTAATGGTACTTTTATATTACTTTAACTATTTTGCGTTGTAAAAGAATGCGTTGTAAAGTCAGGCGTTGTAAAGGTACTTGCATTGTAAAAAATGCATTGTAAAAGCATGCGTTGTAATAGTATGCGTTGTAACGTCATACATCCGTTCAAGGCTGTTTCTACTGCTTGGGACAGGTGTCGAATAGCCCGGCTGTTTGCCATCGGACCCCATAGCGGGATGAGTCCTTTAGCTGCATCGAGGAACTGTGATGCAGCGGAGTCTGCTTGTTCTGTGATGGTCTGTAGGTGCTATGTAGGTTGCGATGTAGCACGTGCCCCCCCAGCCTTTTAGGAGCCAGGTGTAGGCTTTTGTACCGCAGACGAAGTACATATTTGGCGATGCGACAAATGAAGGGGGGTCAGTGGTGTTCAGAGTCCTTGTTATAGGGCAAGAGCTGTGGCCCACGATCTTTGTCCCATGGCTTTCAATGCAGACAAGGCCTGAGACGTTCCCTACAGATAGGGCCACTGTCAGAGTTGCAGCAGTTTTTTTCCTTAGATATGAAAAGGTAGGTCTGGCTGGGTTGTTGAACACTTGCATTTCAATTTGTTCTTTGTCGGGAATGTTCATTAGAAAGGTTGCATTTGAGGTCAGAGGGCAGAAGGGAGCAGATGTTCTTCCAGTTTTGTTCAGCCAGAACTCGTTGTAGAATTATTTGATGGTCCCGTCGGATGTGGCATTGTCTTTGTAGCTCTTTTGCAGGAGCATTAACCAAGCGAGGCAGGTCCCATGAACAGAGAAGGGTGAAGGGATGAAAGGAATGGAATGTTCAGTGGCATGTGGTAGAAGCCCACAGATCCAACAGTTTGAGGCATTTGCAGCAAGATTGTGTTGGTGCAACAGTTGGACGAACGAGTTGGTCAAGAATTCTTTTCGTCATTCTCGGAGGTGTAGTGACAGAGATACCAGGTAGTGTTCTTTCTTAGTGGTGGGTTGCACGGTAGGCGGCAGTGTTCTGTGTGCAGGAGCACTCTCCTCAATGATCCAGACTGTGACCATTAGCAAGAGGCAGGTGGGAGATGTAGCAAAAAGTATGATTGTCTTAGTGCTGTGCAGCTTGGCAGTTTTGGAGTCTTCGCGGCTGTTCTTCAGTCGTCCGGGATCTTCCATCACCTTCAAGAGGCTCGGTGACTGGCAGGACCACATACTTTTGTCAAGCATTTCTCCTGGTAGCATTTGTAGTGTTTGCTACCGCTCTGAGACTTTTGACTCAGTTAGTGGCCTGCTTCGTCGGAGCACTCTCTTTTCGTCGCAAGTTGTACCCTTTTTTGGTTGGTACCGTGGGGTCAGGAAACTCTGCCAGTTCAAGTGTCTCTGCTTCTGGGTAACAACTCTGGGCTGGTCGATCTTTGGTCAGAAACTCTGCTTGGGTGTCCACTTCTTCGTCTGTTGCCAGTGTCGGGGATATCCGTATACAGTGATGAGCATGCAGCCAATTTTTCCTCTTTCCTTCCACTCGAAGTGCAGTTTGGGTGGTGATCAAGACCTGCCAGGGGCCCATCCACCTGGGTTCCAGACTCTTCGACCTCAGGAAGTTTTGCGTCAATACAAAGTCCCCAGGTTTGATATTGCGTCCTGGGCCCCTGGGTAAGTCTGGTATGGCTGGCTGGATAAGAGTTAGTTCGCTCATCAATTTGTACAAATAGTCGGACATTAGTATGTCTGGGACATCATTAATGGTTGTCGGTTTTGGTGCCACCCAAATGTTTATTGGTCTGCCGAAGACCACCTCGTAAGGGGTCAATCGGTGTTTGGTTGGGGTGGAGTGCATTGATAGCAATGCCTGTGGCATCGGGCCATTTCAACCCAGTTGTGGCAACTATTTTTGCCAGTTTCAGCTATAGCGTGGCATTGTGTCTTTCTACTAGACCTGCTGACTGGGGGTAGAAAACGGCATGGAACTTTTGTTTTACCCCCGACCCCTTCAGTACATTTTGTATGACCTCGGCTATGAAGTGGGGGCCATTGTCGCTCCATAAAATTCTACAAAGGCCATATCGGGGGAAGTACTGCCTTTGCTAAAGTCGCACACAATCACAAGGACATATTTTAGACCATGGCACTTGTCTAGTTGGATGTAATCTATTTGGAGGATTTCGAAGAGATGGTTGGGGACCCCAAACCCTCCCCGTGGAACTATTGTCCCCTTCCCTGGCTTGTGTTGCAGGCAGAGTGTACATTGCTGTACCATACGTTTTGCTGATTCGACTATCCTGCTGTTATGCCATACTCTGGTTATTAGTTCGGTCACAGGGGCAGATCCTATGTGTGCGGATAAATGTGCCATGTTCAATATGGGGATCAGATAGGCATTAGGTAGTAGCCATTTGTCTCCGTCTTTTGTTAATGTTAATATAAATTTATTAAGCGCTCGCACGCCCGGAGGCTTCATGGCGCTATAGAGGAAACACAGCGCACCGGTTAGAGACCGAGATGGAGCAGCTCAGCAATACGCCTGGGAAAAGAGGCAGGTTTTAAGGGAGTGTCTGAAACTCAGGATGTTATCGCTCAGTTTTAATTGAGGAGGAAGGGAGTTCCAGAAGGTGGCTGCAAGGTGGTCAAAGCAGCAGCCTCCGAGACGTTTCCTCTTATAAGAGGGAATGATCAGAAGGGATTTGTGAGTGGACCGGAGATTACGGGAAGGGTTATATCTATTGAATAGATCTCTAATAAACTAAGGGCCAGAGTCATGTAGGGACTTAAATAGAATGCACCCGGTTTTGAAGGCTACTCGCTGCTCAACGGGCAGCCAGTGTAGCTGTTTCAGCCCTGATCTGACAGACTGCCTTTTAGATAGGTTCAGAATAAGTCTCGCTGCCTGGTTTTGGACCAACTGGAGGCGTTTTAACTCTCCAGCTGGGAGCCCAAGGTAGAGGCTATTGGAAAAGTCTAGTCTAGATAGGACCAGAGAAATGACAATCTGAGTAAGGGCAGCCGAGGAGAAAAAGCAGGCAATTTTCTTAATTTTCTTCAGTTGAAAGAAGCAGGATGACACAACTGCGCCTACCTGTCTTTTCAGGGAGAGATCCTCGCTGATAAAAATCCCCAAGCTCTTAACTGAAGATGACTTGGAAGGAGGGGCTCCCATGCTAGATGGCCAGAAGCTAGGGTTCCAACTAAGTGCACTCTGCCCAGGCAAGACCAGTTCAGTCTTGCCTGGGTTGAGTTTCAAATGATTGCAGCTCATCCAACTCAGGATGTGAGACATGGTGTTTTGAAAATCTTCCACTGAGTCCTTGGTGTTTAAAGGAAAGATGAGCTGCAAATCATCTGCATAGTTGAAGATGGTAACATTCGCTTCCCTGAGAGAATACAGAAGAGGGCGTAGGTATAAATTAAAAAGCAAAGGTGATAATGACGAGCCCTGAGGTACTCCACAGGTGGTAGGTATAGTGGGGGCTGTGAAAAAACCCAATCTTACAGATTGAGTGCAGCCAGTGATGAATGAGCGAATCCAGCTCAGTGCAGGGCCCCTAAAACCTGCTTGCTCGACAAGATTGACCAAGATGGCATAGTCAACCGTGTCGAACGCCTCCGAAAGGTCCAGTAGTACCAGAGCCTGGTGGATCCCCCCATCAGCATTCCGCCTCAGAGTATTCTGCACCGTGAGGATAACTGCCTCAGTTGAGTGACAAGGGCGGAAACCCGCCTGATTGGGTGCAAGATACTCTGATTCTTCAACAAATTTGGAGATACTATCGCAGACGTGAGCCTCCAGTAGTTTGGCACAGTAAGGTAGCAGTGATATGGGCCTATAGTTGAGAGGGTCCAACGGGTCAGCTCCGACTTTTTTTAACAGGGGAATGAGGAGAGCTTTTTTAAGGTTGTCAGGGACTTTACCCTGTGAGAGAGATCCATTCAGCATGGAAAGCATGCCCTCAGGAATGGTAGTTTCCACCTCTCTCAAAATGTGAGGGGGGCAGATATCATCAGGTGAGCCTGATTTGACCCTGGCAAAGAGTTTAAATAAGGTGGCACCGTCAATGAGGGGAAAAGATTCCAGGATAGAAGGGTTGTAATAGGTGTCAGCCCGAAGGGAGGGGGACGGAGTGATGAGGATACTTTGTTTTATAGTGCGAATTTTGTTAAAGAAAAAAGAATTCAAAGAATTGCAAAGGTCCTGGGTGGGGGCCACAGGTTGAGAAGTCCTGTCACTGCCACTGAGACTTTCCACGATGTTAAACAGTTCTTTTGATTTATTGCGGGAATTAAGGATTTTTGCCAAAAAATAATCCGTTTTGTGTTTTTGGATAAGTTTCTGATAATCCTTTCGGGCCCTACAGTAATTGGCTTTATCTAGTTCAGAGTATGCTGTTCGTCACTTCCGCTCCTTTTGACGAACTTCAAGTTTTAAGGCTTTCAGGTGGGGTGTAAACCACCTGTGAGCGTCATTGGGGCGGGAGCGGGGAAAATTAGAGCAAGGGGCATGCACATCGGCAGCCTGAAGTAGCCAGTTGGAGAAGGCTTTTCCAGTCCCATCAATATCCTGATCTAATGGGGGGAGGGATAAAGTTAGAGTGTCAATAAAGGCAGAAATGTAAACGTTCTTCCATATTCTGACTTTCCCTCCTTTCTGAAAAGGCTGTTTTCGATTTTTTGCAGTGGTGATAGTAAAATGAATCAGAAAGTGATCCGACCAGATGCAAGGAGTGATGGAATTAATAGCCAAGGGAATGTTCTGTGACCAAATTTGATCAAGGCTATGCCCTTTTTCATGGGTGGGTAGGTGTATTTGTTGGGTCAGATTCATATCTAATAGGGACTCTTTCAGCGCGGCTGCCTGAGTGTCCAACTCAGTAGATTTCAGCCAAAGATTAAAATCGCCCAGCAGCACGATTTTTTTGTGGTTAATTATTAAAGGAGCAAGATGTTCTGCTAAAGATGCCGCAAACGTGGGCATGTTTTGAGGGGGACGGTAAATGAGGATCATAAGTAGTGATCCGCTGTTGGTGTCCATTTTGAAAGTCATATTATCAGATCCTATGAGATCAAGAGACAGTAAAAGAGAGAATTTATGTGTATTGTGAATGATCGCTGCAACACCCCCACCCCTTTTGTCGGCAGGTCTGTTAACGTTAAGAATATAGTAGTCAGAAGGAACTGCTGCCAAAATATAGGGTAAGGAGTCTGCATTAAGCCAAGTCTCTGTGAGGAGTAAGAGGTTGGGTTGCTCGGCCTGATGCAGGAGAAATATGTCCATGTGGTGTTTGACCATGGATCTAGTGTTTAAATAGTAACATTTGAGAGTGGTCTCTGAGTCAGGTGAGGGATGAGGAGGAGATGAGGGATTGGGGTGCGTGGATTTATTAGCCGTGTATTTAGGGTTCAGAATGCCATATGTGGCAGCGCGCTTTAGTACGTACGCAGGTAGGGCTGGTCCCGGGCTATCAGGAGGTCTGAGTTGTAGCAGGTCTAGGGAGGAATAGGAGTAAATTTGACCAGGGGTTCTGGCCCCAGGCCCCGGTCTGCCGCGGACGGGCGCAGACGGGCTTGCCTTAGGCGCTCCCGCTGCGCT
The DNA here is from genome assembly GCF_964263255.1 of Lissotriton vulgaris. Classification (NCBI taxonomy): domain Eukaryota; kingdom Metazoa; phylum Chordata; class Amphibia; order Caudata; family Salamandridae; genus Lissotriton; species Lissotriton vulgaris. The sequence goes on from NC_141691.1 coordinate 1,502,659,065, forward strand.
CGTCCGCTGCGCTTCCATTTTCTGAATCGTTTTTGGCCACCATAGGTGTGGCAGGGTATACTCAGACATGAGTCCCTTTCTCACTGCTCCATCAGGATTCAAGCAAGCCGGGCCGAAGACGGCTGAAATGCCAGAAACCGGTCCCCGGTAGCTTGTCTCCTTTCTGGTGAAGAATTGGCTTGGTAGTTTAGTCTGCCCTGTTCCCATGATGCACTGGGCCAGGGACAGACTGATTTGCATATAGCCAGGTTCTGAGCTGGGATGGGGCAGTGAGATAAATAACGGTGATGGATCAAGCCCTGATCTTTGGACTGGGTAAGAGTGGTCTGCTCAATTCAGACACTCTGTTCATCACCACCCCCTTTTCTGAAGCGCTTCCGTTGGCAGCACATGATGTAGGGGGTAGGGGGGTGTGACCTACAGGGGGCGTGGCCTCAGTCCTCGCCGACTTTGGCGGTTTGAGAGGAAATAGGTGGTCTGGGAGCGAGCGATAGATCCGCTACTCGCTGTGCTCTAGGTGAGTGCCTTAGCACTTTGCTAGCGCGTGGTGAGTTATTAAAATCAGCAGTTTTAACAAAGACAAATTTCACGAAGTGAGCAGTTTAAAAAAACTCCCGGCTTCCGCCTCAGGAGTGCGCGTGTAACTGACCTAGGCGCTTGTAGTCAGTGCTTAAGTAATGCGACAGGGGGGCGTGGCCTACAGGGGGCGTGGCCTCAGTCCTCGCCGACTTTGGCGTTTTGAGAGGAAATAGATGGTCTGCGAGCGAGCAATAGATCCGCTACTCGCTGTGCTCTAGGTGAGTGCCCTGGCGCTTTGCTAGCGCGTGGTGAGTTATTAAAATCAGCAGTTTTAACAAAGACAAATTTCACGAAGTGAGCAGTTTAAAAAACTCCCGGCAGCCTCCTCCAGCAGCCTTCCTCATCTTTTAGTCCTACCTGAGCCCACTCAGTCAGTTCGTTTTGTGTGCCCATCGTTTGAATGTCCCTTATAGTGGTTCTAGCATCAGTCCATTGCTCAGCTTGTGACCTGGTCACGTACATTTGTGTCGTGGTTCTGTCTTTGGCTGTGGCTCTGGCAGTAAAGTCGGCTAGTGCATTTCCCTGTCCAATGAGATCTGTCACTTTCTTATGTGCTTTGCATTTAATCACTGCTAGCTGCCTGGGGAGGAGGACTGCTTCTGTCAGGGTGGAGACTAGATCTCTATGTAGGATGGCTGTGCCGTGCGAGGTCAGGAACCCTCATTCCCTCCATAGAAGCCCAAAATGGTGAACTACCCCGAAGGCGTACTGGCTGTCCGTGTATATGTTTACTGTCATCCCACCTGCTAAAATACATGCTCGTGTGAGGGCAATGAGCTCTGCTGCTTGTGAGGATCGTTGGGCAATGCGGGCTATTTCTAGGATGGTTCGGGCTGTGGTGACGGCATATGCGGCTGAGGTGATGCCATCGGAGATTTTGATGCACGAGCCATCTACCCATAACTCTCCATCTGGCTCTGGAAAGACAGTGTCTCGGAGATCTACTCTACTCTTTGTCTGTTCGTCAGTGAGGGTCACACAGTCGTGTAGGGGAGTCACGCCAGGGTCATTTTCAGGTAGAGGTAACAATGTGGCTGGATTGAGAGTGGTGCATAGCTTCAGAGTGATGTGTGGTGCTAGCAGGGTCAACTCGTACCCTGTCAGTCGTGCACTAGTCAGGTGTTAGGTTTTGGACTAGTTCAGGAGCGCTGTCAACTGCATGGGGTGCTAACACAGTAATGGGGTTGGAGGAGCACTATTCCCTCACTCTGGCGTATCGATACTGCTGCAGCTGCTACAGTGCGCAAGCATGCTGGCAGCGCTGAGAAATATGCACAGGGACGTTGCTTGGGACCAATCGACTGTGTCAAGACAGATAATGCACACCCCTCTCTTTCGTGTGTGTAGAGGGAGAATGGTTTGGAGTAATCTGGGGTTCCTAGAACGGGTGCCAAACAAAGGGCGTCTCGCAATTCTTTAAATGCTGACTGGCATTCGGGTGTCCAAGGGAGTGGTAATGGGATGTCTTTGGTTAGGAGGGAGAGAAGGGGTTTGACAAGGAGGCTAAAGTTCGGCAACCACTGTCGGCAGAACGAGGTGAGGCCTATCATAGAGCAGACTTGTTTCTGATTCTTGGGAACAGGGGTGTCTAGAATCGCCTGGATCCTGTTGGGTGTGAGTGTCCTTCCTTCCTTCGATAAAAGGTGGCCTAGGTACGTTACTTGTGGTTTGCAGAACTGTAACTTCTTTTGGGAAGCTTTGTGACCATTCTCGGCAGGAAAGTGTAGGAGTTGGATGGTGGCTGTGACGGCTAGCGGAGTGGTGTCTGCTGCTAAAAGGATATCATCTACATACTGTATTAACACCACCCCATCCGGCAACTGTACGGCATCTAACTGTCTTTTGAGCGCCTGGCTATAGATGCTCGGGCTCTCGGTGTACCCCATGGGGTGCTCAACAGAATCTATATGAGCGGAATCTTAGGGTAAATCTAAAAAGGTAGCAACTGTCTTGGTGAATGGGTATGGAGAAGAAGGCGTTTTTGAGGTCAATAACGGTGAAAGTGGTAGCAGTGGACGGAATTAGGGTCAGGATGGTGGTGATGTCAGAAACTACTGGGTACTGTGGTACTACTATCTTGTTGATCTCTCGCAGGTCGATGATGAAGCGGTAGGCTTTCCCATCTCCCTCTCCCTGTCTCTTTATGATCGGTAAAATCGAACTGTTACAGACATTGCTCACTACCTCTTCTACCACTCCTGCCTCTACCAGTGACTGTATGATTTCGGTCAATGCTTTCTCGCCCTCTGGCGATATCTTGTACTGGGGTACTTTCGGTAAGGTTGCGTCTTGTCGTATTGTCACATGCACTGGGTCAATCATCATTCGTCCTACGTCTGAATCAGCCCTAGCCCACAAGTGCGATGGTAGAGTGTCCAGTAGGGAAATGTCTGCTTCGGTAATGGGATACATGTGCTGGGAAGGGTGTTGTCTCAGATGGTGGTAATTGTGATATAAGATGACTCGGACTCCGTCTGGCGAACATCTGATGGTCGCACGAAAATGTTTCAGTACATCGAGACCCATAATGGCGTCTGGGGTATTGAGTAGAGGAGGAATGTCGTGTCGATAATATTATTTTCAAGATTGAAAGGGATCGGTTTGGACAAAGGGTTGGTGGAGGGCGTACCATCAAATCCTATTGAGGTTACATGTGAGCCAGACAAGGGTGCCCTTGGAATCAGTTGTTTGGATAGTGCACTACGTGTTTCTCCCGTGTCTACCAGAAATGGTAACTTTGTGCCCAGGACCTTTGCAGGACCTTTGCGGTAACATAAGGGACTTGCTGGTCAACATAGAGCTCGACTGGATCCCTCCCTTGCCCTTAGCTGTCCTATGTGAAGTCATAGGTGTTGTCGTAATCTCACTGTTGGTACTGATTCTGTCTGGGGTGATCGAATGCATTCGCTCTTCTTGGCCTTTCTTCACTAGCGTCATTCATGTGCCCTCTTCCGTGTCCCCTTCCTCTCTGTCCATTGACTATTTTCCTCGCACCTCTTCCCCTCCCCATTCCTAACAGAACCGGGCATTGGGACTTCCAATGTCCATACTCTTTACAAAACGCGCACTGGTCCTGCCCTAAGTCTTGGCGTCCTCGGTACGGCATTGACAAAGTACTTCTGGGTGGTTGTACTCTAGGGGCATTCTGCTAATACCCTCCCTTGTATTGCTCCCTCCCTGTATTTGCCCCTTGAAGCTGTGCGATCATAACTATTTCTTTTAGGTCTTTCTTTTTCTTCTCTGTAGCCCTATCGTTTTCGTTTTTCTGGTGTTCATAGTACTGGGCCATCAGTAGGATGGTCGCTGGCTTAGAAGCCGCCCAGCTGTTTTCGCAGGTTTGCAGTTTCTGCAATACCTCTGGTAACAGTCCTTTAACGTAATTCTGTACGAACAAGTGGTGTCCAGTTGCGGTGGACATGTCCTGTCTGCTGTAAACAGAGAACACTGTTTCAAATCGGGAGAAATACTCCGAGACATCCTCTTGTGGTTTCTGGCGGCACACGGTTACTATGGACCAGTCGATCTTTTTCTCCAGGATCATAGTCTTTACCTTTTCTACAATTTTGTCAAGGAAGTCTAATATGGCTTTTACTGGTTTATGGCCGGAGTTTCGTTGTTTGTCTAGCACACTGAGTTGTTCCCAGCTATGGCCGAGCAGTTCTGTTGGTCTATTTTCCTGATTGGTTTCCACACATCTGCTGGCAGACATAGCCCAAAGAATAAGTCGATGTCAGCAAGCGTCATGATGGTTGATCCCAGAGCAGTACCTAACTCTGTGTAAAATGCGGTGGGATTCTTTGGTAAATATGGCAAAGATTTACAGAACGTCAGAATGTCCTGTCTGTCCCAGGGTTGATTCACCCATTTGTAGACCACCCTCCCTTTAGCGTCCTGGTTGTTTATATCGTCATTGTTCCCGTGCCCTCTTTGGGGGACCCAATAAGGAGCAGCTTCCTTTATCGGCATCATGTTGTCGGCTTTTCTATCGGGGGCCCTGTCTTTATAGAGGCTGTGTCCTTCACTACCAGTCCTTGCTCGATGAGGTGGCGGAATACCTCTAGTGTATACGAGAAGAGTTCTGTCACATCACAGTCGTTCTCGCCCCCTGTATCTACTTTCCTATAAAGAGTCATGAGCCGGTCTGGCCTTACAACTCTGTACTTTTCTTCGTACGCAGTGAGAGTGTGGTAACAGAGGCGCACCACAAAGTGCCGCTTATGGTTCTCGACATAGGAGTTGCATATGTCGGTTATGTATTCTTCCGTGTCCTTTCTGTCTACGAGGGTTTTAACTATCTTTTCTATGCCTGCTTGTTCATTCTTACTCAGTCACGGGACCCTCGACAGTCCTTTCTCTTTGGCTTCGATTCCTGAAGGTGTTTCTTTTGGTGAGGTATTTGGCGCAAGAGGCTCGGTCGGTGCAGAGGCCGTGGAAACCGAGGCAATGGCGCTACCTTCGGCTATGCTTTGGGATTCTTGCCCTTGCACTCCTGGATGATTAGGGGCATAAGGAGGTGGCATGTAGATGATCGGTGGGCCTAATAACAGATCATCGTCTACTCTTTGTTTTGTTGGTAATTCGGGGTAAAGAGTCGAGGATGTTCTAACGGGATGTTGTCCCGAAAACTTTGACTCTTGTTCCTTCTTAGCGGTTTCTCTTTCTTTTATCTACTCTTCTAACTTTTTGCACGCTAGGTGAGCTGATTTTCGCAGTTCTTTATCTAATCTAGCTTCCTCTCTCTTTCTTCGTTGGGCTGCTTCTTTCTGCCACAAACCAAAGCTGTCAAGCGTAGTGTTGTAATTTTATGTTGTGAAGGGCTATTTCTAGCGCTTCCATTTCAGCGGGTTCGAAAGAACCCATCAGCGGCCACTGATGTTTTCGGTCCTTCTTAGTGCGTTTATGCCATAGTTCACTATAAGCTACAGCGGTCAATCCGTATTTCACATACATGTCCTTATTAGGGGTGCCCTCCGGTGGAGCCGGATGACTGACCTCCAATAAACGGTCTGGACCGATCCAATTACCAAACAATATAGAGAAGATAGGCATGACGTATCTAACGGTCAAAATGAATATCTCGAATTTAGTATAGACAAAAGTCTGCACTACCTATCCTTCGCTGTCTGCAAAGATAGAGAATATTCCTATTCTTCGTTGTTTGCAAGCAGGCAATGTCTCAAAGTAACCAAAAAGCGGAATACTAGAATTCAATTCAAACAATTCAAAGTCAATCAAACAATCAATCAATGACAGTCGTTTTACACGACCTTACCCGGACCATATGGACAGTTCTTCGTCTTTCCCTTCCAACGCCCGATCGTCCTCTTACTCTGACTTTTCCAGCACTCCTGTGGAGTCCCAGTCAGGACCGCAGGTCAATCGAGAGAGGTCCGTTCAGAACTGGTGAAGTTCAGTTTTGATCAGCAGCCAGACGAGGCCTCTCAAGGCAGGTATACTCCAACCGTTTAGATGTTCACTCCGTCGTTGTGACCTCTCTACCGAGCCCATGTGTCGCTGATGGGCCCGCGTTGGGAAGCCAATTGTAAAAAAGCAGCAACTCGCTTTTTAGTACCAAAGCTGCTCGGCGCAAGCCGCATCTAATTCACTTTATTGTTACCTATCAAATAAAGAGGCAGGCGCTGGACCTGGAAGGCAAGGAACAGGTTTATTGCTCCAGAGGAGAAGACGTAAATTCAGAAACACAGAATGTCTTCAGGCGGTGCTCTCACTGCCTCTCTGCGGCACCGCTTCTTATACCTTTTTACGTTCGTTTATTGCATGATCAAACATTCCTGGCACCAGTTTATTGCATATTCAAACATCCTTGGAATCCCCGCCTTCAGCTAGTTCCCACACAAACCCAGCAGCAATAGTTCCCCATCCCGAGCATCTTAGCAGATGATCGCTATCGCGCAGCTGGACATTCTGGCAGGATCTAAAATATGTGGGATCGGTCAGATCTAAGGGGTCGTGTCACTGATTAATTCCGGCCCCTTTGTTGGTGAAGCAAGTTCTGCCGTATGTGGGTAATAAACTTTGTCCACAGGGTCGGTTAGTGCCTGGGACCGGATCGAGTAGCCAGGTGCAGGGGAGGAGGTTATCAAAGGGGCCTGTCCAAGCGCGGAGGATGAAAGGACAAGTGGGTTTGGCACGGAGAGTGACTCCGGGGCATGGTCGCGCTGAGGAGGTTTTACGACCGCGGCATGTGTGCTCGGGTTTAGTAACCGCGCCGGGGATGATAGCGAGGTCAGGGTGGCACACAGGTGACCAGCAGTGTACGAAATGGCCGCAATATCTAAAATGGTTGCCGCTTATACGCTCGCAGAGGCCTATGTTAAGCAAGATAGCGCCAGCAATGTTCATGTTATCGTTTTACATTTTAACAGTAAGGCAAAAAAAGACTTGTCAAGGGTGATGTCAGGCAGCGGGGAGGACAGCATTGAGGAGAGCGACAAAGCAGTGGAAGCCCGCTCACTGGACAAGGAGGGAAAGCGTGGTCTGACAGAGAGAGTCGATGGTGAGAAAATGCGACAAAGGGGGCAGTAAGACAAGGTGAGGCAATGCCGTGGGCCAGAGGGGGGCGACTGGCATTGCAAACTATGGGACACAAGTAGGGTGTTCAATGCCACAGTGCAGGGTGCAGAAGGACAATTAGAAGGGCCAAGCACTGACAGTACCAATCCCACAGGGGCCCCAAACCTCAGAGGTGCAGGAGGGGCACAGGTGGGGATACGTATCTCCATCCATGAGATCTCACAAGGATACACACACTGCTGGCCATGGCCAGGGGCCATAGGCCTTTTCCCTCTGGGCTATCAACGCTTCAGCTGGCCTAGCGTGTTTCCATGGCAGAACCACAGCACGGGGAGGGACTTGGAAGTGACTGGGGAGGCGAAAAGTGGGATGGGAGCAGCACCTCAGCCCCAGGAGCTGCCTAAGGCTGGCAGCGGGGAAACAAGCATGGAGGGAGCAAGCTGAACGACGTGTCAGGGGGTGAGAACCAAAGAGAACCCCCCCCCCCAATAGCTGCAGCAGGGGAAACAGATCCTACAAAGGTGTGGTCGGGGCGACACCACAGGAAGCTAGGGAGTACATGAGGCCTTGCACTGGGGACCCGCCCATCTCAGCACGGGGTACCAGCTTAGCCTGCATCATCCCCCTTTTAGAGAGGATCTGGCAAAAAGAATATATAGATACCTTTTCACTGCTAGAAGTGCACCAGCTACGATAACAAAGAGGAAGACAGGAAGGAGAGGCAAAGGGTAGAACTGTCAATCGAAATTTTGTTAAGTGCCTTTTGAACTTTGGGGAGTGTATTTGTGGAACGATTCCTGCAGAGCACAGGCTCACTGTTCCTCCATGAACAAAGGGTGCATGGCCTGTAGATAAAGTATCAGGGGGACACCTAGCACTGATATGACGAAGGTTTCAGGAGAAAAATGCAAACCAGGATATAGAAGGATTCACCAATCACATGGTGGTGGCAAGAGAGAGAATAAACGGGCCCAATCATTCCTATCGCAACTCACAGGGAGAAGAGGGCGAAATGAGGTCCCCCTGCGTGGGAGCAAAAAAAGGGGGTGCAGGGGCTAAGTTTGGGAAAGGCAAGACTGCAGCAATTGTGGGGTGGCCCACCCAGCCAGAGAGTGAAGAAAAATCAAAGGGGCAGGGCAGCAAGGACGCCAAAAGGTAACTCAATGGTGAGGGGAAAGAAGATTAGCAACTACTGAAACCGCCGGCCTCCATACCCACCTCTATTAAGATACGGGCACTTTTCCGGTTGCTGAACCGGTATACCAATCAAAAAGGGGGACAGCTACTAGCAGAAGGATTAACTACAGGGTTCCAGATCCCATATATCAGTCCGCAGGTCAGCCGCATCAGTAGGAACTTGAAGTCAGTAATAGATAATCTAGAGATAGCGAGAAAAAAATAGCGAAGGAGCTCCTACTGGGTAGGATAGTGGGGCCATCGGCAGAGCCCCATTGGGGGTAGTGCCAAAGAAGGAGATAGGGAAATAATGGCTTATCCATCTCCTATCATACCCACTGGGCAAATCAGTCAACAATGGGCTGGACCCCGGGAGCTGTTCAGTCTCGTACACCATGTTGGATGAGCGTTGGACATTGACAGAGCATTGGGTAAAGAGTCATTACTAGCCAAGACAGACATTAAGGCAGCGTTGTGCCTACTACCAGTACACACTGACAGCTACCACTTGCAGGGGTTTCAACTAAATGAGGGATACTGCTTTGACAAACACCACTCCATGGGGTGCACCATCTCCTACTTTTACTTTTAAGCCTTCAGCAGTTACCTCGAGTGAGAGGTAGGGACACGTCATCCAAAGTGGTGCCAATACATTGTCTCGATGACTTCTTGTTCATCGGGAAACCAGGCACTGCGGAATGCGCAGGAATCCTGAGCAGCTTCATTGAGCAGGAAATAGGGTTGCCACTAATAGAAGAAAATACAGAGGGGCCAATAATGCAACTGGCCTTCCTGCGAATTGAGCTGGATACAGTGGATTGGGTATGTAGGCTACCCAAAGGGAAGGTAAAGGAACTGTGCAGGATAATACAGAAGCTCCAAAATAAAAAGAAGGTGATGCTGGGGGAGGGTCCAAAGCATCACTTGGGTAGGGCTCCCTCAGAGGGTAAAGGAGGGTCTCGGGCAACGGGACGTGTTCTTGGCGAACTTTAATAGGACCCTGATGAGGCGAGAACCATGGGGGATGGCTCAGCAGAAGGAGCTATTCACAGGCATTGCAGGAATCAAGTGTTTTGGGGCAATACTGGGCACTGTCTGGATGGTGGCACACTGGCCTGGGGCCTGGCATGAAGAAGTGGTCATAAAAATCTTCACATTGCTCGAATCATTTCCCATCATTGTAGAGTTCACAATTTGGCAGAAAAAACTCACAAACACACAAATTATTCTGTGGGTGGACAACCACACACATGTTCAGGCAGTGAACTTAGAGACTGTCAAATACCAAAAGGTGGTGCAGCTTTTAAGGCACCTGGTAGAATGCCAACTGAGAAATAGCATAGCAATTAAGTCTAGGTACGTACCAGGGTATGAGAATTCCATTGCTAATGCAGTGTCATGTTTTCAATGGCAGAGATTCTGAGTGCTGGTACCCCACACAGAACAGATTATAACGCCCATGCCCGATTGAATGTGGGGCATGGTGGGGCTGCCCTAAAGATGCTGGTGGAGAATGCACCAGTGCTTAGAACAGCACAAATATATCATAAGTGTTGAGAATTGTTCCAACGAATAGCAATAGAGGTGGGCAGAATTTGCGTAGTCGAGTTACGCGAAGTTACGCAAATTGATAAAAAATCTCTGCGAGCTATGCAGAGTTCAGCGAGCACACGGAATTGCCTAATGCGCCCATTTGTGATGCGTATTACCTGTTTGGGGACTCTATTTGCTCGTCCTGGGGGAAATATCTTGCGAACTTGCCCATGCGGTCGCCAATTGGCGCAGCCATCTTGTTTCACTTGACCTGCCACTTGACCTGCCCGCTAGCGATGCGTGTTTCCTGTTCATGACTGCGGATGTCCAATATAGCGTCCGAATGATGTGTTTGGGATTGCACACTCTCGTGGGATCGCGCAGCCAGCTAAATCCTGTGCTGCATGCGAACGGATAGGAAAACTCATTGGCGAATGCAGGGATTTCGGTAAGTCGCTACCACGCATGGGAACACGCATTTTGAAAGCGAGAACAAGGACATTTTGGCAATTCCACGTTCTCTGCAGAACACGGAATTGCCAAAATTCTGCAAACTAAGCAAGCGTAGCAGATTTTACCGCCCAGGCCTAATAACAAATGCAGCAGGACACAGTTCTTTTATAAGTGAGCATGTGAAAAGATTCATTCATTGGGCTTCCCTCAGTGCAGTGGCCCACTATGTATTGCTAGCCACGGAGATAGACCCAGCAAGTTCATTTTACTGCAGGACAGCAATAAAGTGATGGGGAATGTTGCAACCGAAACACAAGCACCGCAGATGGGCAATTGAGTTCCAAACAGGCCACCAGGGAATTAACAGAAGTGTCCAAACCCCTAGTGGGGGATTATATCATTATCCAGATGGCACCAAATATTGCTCATTATCTTTGAATGGGACAAATGTGTACAAGAGGACCTTATTAGAAAGATTTAGGCTAGTTCCATTTGCAGGCTTATATGTTTTCCGCTAGGTCAAAATTCCTCTTGTTGCATTAACAACTGCCCCTGTGACGAGCAATCCAGCCAAACCTTAATACATTTTGTATTTTTATGCAAATATTATGAGCCGTTTACTAGAAGGTTAGAAGGTCTAAAGCTGCTACCGGGAGACGCGGGTATCTTTTGCAAAACAATGTTCCCACCTTCATAATTGAGATTTGTGTACTAAGTTTTATGTTGTCCTTTTTTAATTCTTTGTATGTTACCAAAGGATTTTACTAAAGGGATTTGTAATTTTAACGTTTTTATTGTATGACATTTTTTGTGTATCTTTTATGAATCTACCTTTAGAAGATTGAATGCAATGGAATGGAGTTCCATATGTTGGTGCAACTGTTGGGAGTGCTCCTTGGTATCTGCGGGCAGGACCACGATGTGGCATTGTTCAGAGCGGCATTCCCCTTTTTTTGTGGCATTCGGTATAAGCAAGCTGGTAGCTCCGTCCAGAAGCAACCCAGGGACAGTCTGCATATGGGGAGGACGCATGCATGGGCAAGTGGTACATGACAGTGTATTTATGGCAATCAAAAATGGATCAGGAGGGGAGAGAGAGGAAATCAAGGTTGGACTGCCTAGAAAAGGAGGCATGCTGCCCAGTTTGCCTCATGAAGGGGTATGTAGGGCCGGATGCGCAAGATGAGCGGCCACTATTTAGGCATAAGCATGGGTCATATTTAAGCCGCTACCAGTTTACAGCAGTATTGAAAATGGCAATAAGCAAGGCTGGCCTGCCAGATATGGAGTTCGTATCACACTCATTTCGAATAGGGGCACCAGTGTGCCGAGCTCCAGGTTTCACAGGATTTACGGTGAAAAACATGTTAGGTTAAAGTACTATTTGTAGTAACTACATATTTGGTGCAGCAATTATGTTTTTCCTGACATGGGCAAGTTATAAGTATATGCCTTATTGCCCTAAATATTGTGTTATGATGATGGTCTAGTTGGTGAAGTGATCTATGGCCTGCAATATTATAACAAACGCCTAGTTGGCAAAGTGGTGTATGACCTATGTATTATTTTGACAATTGCCTAGTTGAAAAGTGATTCATGTGATTGTGGTCGAATGTGTTTTGTGTATTTTACAAAGGATATTTTTTTATATAACCTTGTGTGGAGTCTCTTTGTGGTGTGCCTAGTGTGTCACTGGTGTAAGACAAGCAAACATACTACACTATTATTACCCAAATATTGCACAAACACATTGCCTCTGGGATAAGCCTGACTGCTCTGCCAAGCTACCAATGGGGTGAGCAGGGGTTATCTTGTGTGTGTAACTCCCTTACCTCGACTAGAGTGGTTGGTTCTGCCTGGCGTACGTGCGTACCCTAACTAACCAGAAATACAATTGTTAACAACTGGCACCATGAAGAACAAGGAACATTCAGCTGAGACTCACACAAATGACCCCAAAGGTTCTCAACCCTTCCAGAAGAAGGGTGAGACCCAGAAAATCAGCTTGAATTATAGAAACCTTGTTCCTCAACACATGCAAAGATCCAAGGCACACGCACTTGTCAAAGGAATCTTTTTTTGTTGTAAACCAATTTTTTTGAGCCTCCAGGGGCAAAACAGGAATTACAACTACCACGCAGTGTGGTGCCAAGGGGCACCTTGTCCTTATCAACAATACAATATGTCATTGTTAAGCATAAAAGACGAAAATGACAATCAACCTATTCCCCCCTCCTTCCCTCCCAAAGGTCAATACTTCATATCTCTTTGTTGAATCCAGTGTTGCACATGAGAAAAAGGAATGATGATGAGCCACAGTAAGTCTTGGGTCAAGGGGACAACTCCCCCGTGGGCAACTGTGGTCTGCGTCATATGGTGGAAAGGTATTCGATAGAGAGCAGGCCCTCAGTTGTGATGTATATAGATCATCGCGGTGACTCCACTGGGAAGGCCACAGGTTAGACTGGGTCCACGTTTGTCAGGTCATCCAATGATGCACTTGAGGCTCGGGCTCCATCTATGGGCCCGATTCACAGAACTAATGCTAGAGCCCAAAAACTAAAATTCTTTATAAATGATGACACAATCCACTATCACACTTACCAATCAATACCAGGCCCATAAACATAGTGAGTGAGGTGAATGGATCATATGTTATTTAAGACTTTATGCAATAAACTATCTACACTAAACAAGACCAGCTTGTCATTTTGAAAAGTTTATTTTTAGAATTCATAATTGAAAATCTTTAATAACTCACTTTAATAAAATCAAGCATTTAGTTTTATTAATTCAAATCACATAATCATTGGCACAATGTAAGCTGTCAGAATTAATCAAAATGATGAATTAAGAAATCATTAGCTTTTTCTCTAAGTTAATTTTCAAACCTGAAAAGGGAAACAAATAATAAACAGTTGCATGCTTACACTCTCCCAAGGCAATCCGACAGCGCTTCGCCCCTCTGGAAAAGAACGTGCCAAACCCCACAAGAGAGCCAATTTTATATCATTTTTCGCTCTCAAAACTAACTAAATGTTATTATTTTGAAAAGTTCAGCACTGTGATTGGTTTATGGCCATCAGGCCACCTCAGCTACCAGTCCAGAGAATATGCGCGTCACCATGCCATTGTCCATCTAAAGTGACAACGACTTCCGAGGCATTTGCAACAAAAAGTTGCCAATCCACTTCCACCAGAGCTCGGCAGATTCACGCTTGTCACTTCCTCGGCCTTGAATAGGAACATCCAGAGCAGTCCATGAAATAAACTCCATTTAAAAGTCTTTCTTTAATAAAAAGTCTGAGCCACGAGAAGCAAGTTCAATAACCTCTTGCAAAGTTTTTTTTTTCTTTCAACGTGCAGCTTGGCTCAGCTTCTGCTGCTCAGTTCAGGCCAACCAACTTTACTCCAAAGCAAGAACTAGGCCTCAGCTCACTCTTGAGCTATTATTTAAACAAACACAAACAGAATGATTAATTCAAGTAAAGCAAACCCTTGTGTACCACCCAGTCCCTTATTAATTATTAATTAACCCACTAATACAAACATTTAGCAGAAGCAAACATTTAAAGCAGCATATAAAATAACTACCATTCTTCATGTAGTCCAGCTTTATGTTTCTGAAAGAACAAAAAGATAATTAAATGACACAGACAGACAATACACAACATAAAACTTACATATAAGCACATATGAAAGCACATGCCATGAATGATCAGCTGCATGTTAATGGTGACAAAGACAATAGGACAGACATAATAAACAGGACAATATTAATAATGTGTTACAAAAACAGACTTGCAAATGCACAAAAGCACATATAATTAGTTTCCTGCGTGTTCATGTGTGGTGCAAACTTAATCTAGGTTGGATTAATAAAATAAATCATGCAACAGTGCATTAATTAATCAGTTAATGTTATGGGGAATTGAATCCACAAGTCTGAATAAAATATTTTCTGCAGCCTGCTTTATCAACTCCCTCTTCTGGTGATATTAAAATCACCAAACAACACACCAAAAATTTTACAAAAATGTACCCATTTTAGAGACAACACACAGTGAATTCTCTCGATATTAGTTTCCCTAAACCCCTGTTTCAGCTGTCTGATTATCTTTATCAAACTGAACTCTTCGCATTTCTTCTAATTCATATTCCTTTTCCTGTTCCTTTCTGAGTTTATAAATTATTTTCTTTTCATTTTGACGCTTCCTCCTCTTGTGAATCAAACAACTAATTTTTAGCAGCATTATCATTATAATAATGACAATTACTGGATAGAGCACTTTGCCAATAACGGACCTACCAAGTTCTGAAAACCAATCTTTGATAGCCTCCATTCTTTTCCCAATCTTTTCAGTAAAGGTTTCTTCCTCCATGGGTTCAATTTCCTCATGGAAGTGAGTGATGTTTTTAACAAGTAACTCTATATCCCGACTCTTGTCAGGAATATAAGAACAACAATGTTGGACATGCAAAACCCCACAGACTCCACCCTCTTTTGCAAGCAGAATGTCTAACGCAAGACGATTCTGGATAACCATACTTCTAGTTGCAACAAGTTCTGTGCTAACCAATTGGAAACCACTCGCAGTATCAGTTGACAACCTATCCACAATTGTGGACACTTTTCTAATTTTGATAGAATTCATTGTAATCCCCACCATAGGAATAACAGCACCAAAAATGTCTCCCAGAATTTCTGAGAAGCTTTCTCTTTTGTATCTATTTTGATTCAAGTGTTCACCAAATTCAAAAGTACCTTTTTCATTTCTGTCAACATGAAATATTTTTGGAAAGACCAGGCCAATATAACATGTCCCATACCAGTGGTCTGGGAGACTAAAATAAGCCTTATTGCCACAAATAAAATAAATTCCAGGGAAAATTGGATCCTTTCCACCTTTGAATCCCCATCCCCCTTCAATACGATAAGTATCTTCACATTGACTAGCACCTACAAAAAAATTATCATATAAAGTATTATCTCTTCTAATACAAAATTTACCACTAACTGGTTCATCAATATGTATTGCTGCATTAGTATTAACACCATTTAATTTGGCATCTTCTAACTGCCAATATTTAGACTTAGCATGTTTTAGTTTTTCATTTCTTTTGTAAACAGCCCTTCTCTCCTCAACCATGTTAAGGAAAGTCTTTTCTTCAGCTCTCATTTTGCATGTTAAATTATTTCTATAGGCATATTCATAGTTTAATTCATTAGTAACTAAAAATAATTCCCTCATCTGCTTCGCAGATCTTACTTTGTTTAGGCTATTTACAATTTTGAGATTTGCAAAAACCTCATCAAAGTCTGAGTAATAATACTCTAGACGACCAGTTTGATAGAACAGACTAGCAATCACACTACAGGTAATGCCATAAGTGAGAGGTAACATATTATATGTCACTCCCTCAGAAACAGAAGGGGGTAATTTTACACACACGTAGCAATCTTTGACATTCATTACTTTGACATATTCAGATAAAAGCCTTGAAAATGAATTGGTTGAAAAATCACCATTTGATCTATCTTGATGAGACAGTGGATATGATTAATAACTCTACTGGACTTGCCAGCATGCTTCTCATGATTAGACTCTACTTTACTAGTAATATTAGTCTTAGATTTTTGCTTATTAACATCAAAAGGATAGACCACAGCTAAAATTAGCCAAAGTAAAATTAATAATATCACACAAAGTAAGGTCATTTTACAGCACCTTTTAAAAATTGAACACCTAGAAGTATCTGATCTAGGCATTTTCAAAAACAAAAATTTTAAATAAAAATGTAAGTATAACTAACAAAATTATATCCCCCCTTTTAAATTTTTTTTTTATTTTTTAGAAAGATATTAACCCTAAACAATTTTTCTTCGACCTTGTGTCACAAAATATGTCTTCTTTAGCTTAACAGAATTTCTTCGACCTTATGTCACCTAACAAATTTTCTTCAGCCTTATGCCAGGAAACAAAGTTACCTAATACATAATTTTTTCAGCCTTGTGCCAGGAAACAAAAAAGTTACCTAACACATATTTTCTTCAGCCTTGTGCTAGGAAATAGATCCTCAACTAATTTCTAACAATTTTAATCCCTGTCACTTTCTAAGAATTCTTGACCACTGCTTTCCACCTCAACAATAGGTGGGATTATTATGTATGACCATTCTGGAGATCTGTATTTTTGGTTTGGCCTAATTACTCTTTTTGTCTTACGAGTAATAACCTCTATTTTCTTGTTTTCACCTTCGTTACTTTTTTCAAGTTCATTTCCTTGACTAGTAACTTCGTTGACTTGTTCTTTTGATTTCTTCACCAATTTGAATTTCAAATTATTTTCAGGCCAAATGTCTCCTTTTCTCAAAACTTTTTTCTTTGGCACACTTTTGTTGCATTCAGTTTTCCAAGCTCTTTTTCTGTGTTTTCTTATTTCAGAATCTTCATCACTTTCAGTGTCTGTATCAGAGACATCAAATCTGTACCTAGGAATTTCTTTACTTGGCAACTTCACTCCATTTGAAACAATACCTTTACTGGTACTTGGCAATTCTTCTTCTTCAGAAATCACTTTCAGCTTCCCAGCTTCAGGCTTTTTGTTCACAGAGCTACTTCTTCCTTGCCTTTCAAGAGTATCGCTCAGATTTTCGTCTCGCTCAGAATCTTCTGCTTCTTCTGAATCTCTCTTTTCTCTCAGAGACTCTTCTTCAAGCAAATCATCATCATCAACACCTCGAATTCCAGTATTCAGATCTTCTTTATTCAAGTTCTGACTTCCATCTAGATTTTCTTGATGTTGATTTTCTTGCGGATCACCAAAATCAGAATCTGAATCTGAATCAGAATCAGGATCTTCTGGGTCTCTTTCTGAATCTGAATCAGCTGTTATATCACCTTCTTCACCATTTTCAGGAGGTGACACACGAATTGTATGGCTTGGATGAATCCACCTTTTTAGTCCTCTGCACTTGATTGCATTTGTTGTTATAAGGATAACCTGACGTGGCCTTTGCCACCTTGGTGACAAACAGTTCCTTCTTTGGTGAACCTTCGTCCTAACCCAATCACCGGGTTGCAAATCATGAGCTTGTACTTTTTCTTTTGTAATAATGTCAGTTCCCACCTGATGAAACACAGAATGCATCACATCAGATAGATTTCGGCAGTATTCAAAAATCGCACTATCATTAATGCTCATCAATTTGCCAACTGGTACAAATGCTTGTCTCATCACTCTGCCCATCACAATGTCGTGAGGACTAAGACCTGTCTTTCTATCTGGGATACTTCTCATTGACATTAGAACAAGTGGAAGTGCATCTGTCCACTTTACTCCTGTAGCATCACACATCTTTGCGATCCTATTTTTGATTGTACCATTTATTTGTTCAACGACACCTGATGCCTGTGGTCTGTAAGCACAATGCATCTTCTGTTCTATGTCTAAAGCATTACAGATCCTTTTCATCAAACTGTTCTCAAAATGCCTTCCACAATCATTTTCAATGGTGACCGGAAATCCATACCTAGGTATGATTTCTCTTAGAAGTAACTTTGCCACAGTAGCAGCATTGGCATGACGAGTTGGAAAAGCTTCCACCCATCTTGAAAACAAACAAACAAACACCAAAATATAATGTAGACCATTATGTCTTGGCATTTCAACAAAATCCATCTGCAATCTGGTAAAAGGACCACCCTCCCGTCCTATGGTTCCCATGCTTGTAACAATTATTTTGTGAATATTCATCTGTTGGCAGGTTAAACATCTTTGACAAAGTGACTCCGCAATTGATCTAAATTTTACATTGAACCATGTTTGTCTGAATAATCTAATCATGGACCCTTTCCCCATATGAGTTTGACCATGACACAATCGTGCCATGTCAGCATTCATGCTGTCTGGCATTACAACTCTTCCATCTTTGTGTACCCAGATCCCGTCTTCCTCTCTTGGTCTGCAATCACCTTTTAGCCATGTGTTTTTCTCTTCTTCACTTGCCTCATCCTGCAAATCTTTTATTTCCTGCCATGTCTCAACTACAGAAATTAGCATGAGAGAATTCATTGTGTGACTTCCGTCTTTTTCCCGATTGATTGTGTAATTGTTTCTGGCACAATATTTTGCCATCTCATCTGCGAAGGCATTTCCTTTGGTAATGTAATCATCACCCTTCTTATGTGCCGAACACTTCACAACTGCTATTTGTTCTGGTAACTGAATGCCATCAATTAATATTTTAATCAATTTAGCATTTCTTATTGGAGTTCCTGCAGAAGTTAAATAACCTCTATTGGACCAGAGTTGTCCATAATCATGAACAACACCATAACCATACTGACTATCAGTCACTATGGTTACTCTTTTTCCAGCTGCTCTTTCACAGGCTCGAATTAAACCAATTAATTCTGCAATTTGAGCGGAACGAATTCCATCCAAAGGTGAACCTTCAATAACATCTGAAACTGTACACACTGAGTATGCTGCTCTCAGAATCCATTCATCATTTCTCAAACAAGATCCGTCCACAAAGTATATCACATCTGATTCTTGTAATGGGACATCTTTTATGTCCTGTCTTGGTTTTGTGCAGTAATCTACAACATCCAGGCATTCATGATCAATGTCATCCTCATTACTTACCTCAGTAATAGCTCCATCAGGTAATAATGTGGAAGGGTTCAAGTTTACACATCTAACAACTGTTACATTGTCTGAACCCAAAATTGTTTTCTCATATTTTGTCAGTCTGCTGCTTGTTAAATGTTGAGTTCTACTTCTGGTAAGGAGAATTTCAACTGAATGAGGTACATATACCTTTACAGGAAAACCCATAATGATACCCTCACTTTGCTCAAGACTTACACTTGTTGCGGCCACTGCTTTTAAGCAACCTGGCAAAGCTTTTGCAACAGGATCCAAAACTGCTGAAAAATATGCAATTGGTTTTCCCAAGTTTCCATGCCTTTGTATAAGGACTGATAATGCACAACCTTCTCTTTCACTGCAGTAGAGTTCAAATTCTTTTTCATAATCTGGCATACCCAGAGCAGGAGCTTCACATAAGCTCTTTTTTAACTGCTCAAAAGCTTCCAGCTCAATTTCTGACAATCTAATGGGATCTTTTACATCTGCCTTTGTCAGTCTCTGAAGTGGTTTTGCAATGACTGAAAACCCACTAATCCATTGTCGACAGTAACCAACCATTCCTAGAAACATTCTCACCTGTCTCTGTGTTGTTGGTGGTTGTATTGCTCGAATCATTTTAATTCTTTTAACTGTCACTTTTCTGGTTCCCTTTGCAATTCTGTGACCAAGATATTTCACTTCTTGTTCACAAAACTGCAATTTTGCTGGTGAAACTTTATGTCCTTCATCTGCCAAACGGTTTAACAGGGTAATGGTATCAGTAAAACAATTTTCTCGTGTTTTGGCTGCCACAAGCAAATCGTCAATGTACTGTACCAATGTGGAATTACCAGGCAACACTAGATCTTCCAGAGATTTCTTTAATAACTGATTAAAGATAGATGGACTCTCAGTATACCCTTGAGGAATTCGACACCATGCCAGGATCCTATTTTGGAACCTGAAAGCAAACATTTTCTGGCTATCTGGATGCAATGGAACTGTAAAGAATGCATTGCACAGGTCAATGACTGTGTACCATTCTGCATCATGTGGAATCTGGCAAGAATTACTGCAGGATTTGGAACAATGGGACAGCAGGGAACAACTATCTGATTAATTTTTCTTAAATCTTGAACAATTCTGTAGGATCGGCCGCAGCTGGTCCTCTTCCCGCCCCCTCCTCCTCCTCTTTAAAATCTGTGTGGAGTGAGTGAGCCTTGGGACCCTTCCTGCAAAGAAGCGCTGTTCCTGTGTTGTTGCTGTCTGGCCACTTCGCCACGCCTCGCGGCCCCCGCTTCGCGGGAGCCGCTCGTAGGCTTAGACTCTCTCTGGGGAACATCCTTTCTGCCTCCCTTCACGTGCTTTGAGCACCAACGCGCCCCGTGCAAGCTGTCATCTGGTCAACAGGGGTAGAGGCGGGACTGCGAGGACCAGCATTCCTAGCGGCGTGGATCGGCCGCAGCTGGTCCTATTCCCGCCCCCTCCTCCTCCTCTTTAAAATCTGTGTGGAGTGAGTGAGCCTTGGGACCCTTCCTGCAAAGAAGCGCTGTTCCTGTGTTGTTGCTGTCTGGCCACTTCGCCACACCTCGCGGCCCCCGCTTCGCGGGAGCCGCTCGTAGGCTTAGACTCTCTCTGGGGAACATCCTTTCTGCCTCCCTTCACGTGCTTTGAGCACCAACGCGCCCCTTGCAAGCTGTCATCTGGTCAACAGGGGTAGAGGCGGGACTGCGAGGACCAGCATTCCTAGCGGCGTGGATCGGCCGCAGCTGGTCCTCTTCCCGCCCCCTCCTCCTCCTCTTTAAAATCTGTGTGGAGTGAGTGAGCCTTGGGACCCTTCCTGCAAAGAAGCGCTGTTCCTGTGTTGTTGCTGTCTGGCCACTTCGCCACGCCTCGCGGCCCCCGCTTCGCGGGGGCCGCTCGTAGGCTTAGACTCTCTCTGGGGAACATCCTTTCTGCCTCCCTTCACGTGCTTTGAGCACCAACGCGCCCCTTGCAAGCTGTCATCTGGTCAACAGGGGTAGAGGCGGGACTGCGAGGACCAGCATTCCTAGCGGCGTGGATCGGCCGCAGCTGGTCCTCTTCCCGCCCCTTCCTCTTGTTTTTCCTTCATAGCTTGTGTGGACAACGCGCACGCGGGACGCGCGCGGGGCAATGGCCGGGGCGAAGACCGGGCAAAGAGCGGACCGTTTGAGGCCGTTCGAGTACGGCAAAGTCCGGCCCAGGCCCACTCCCCCTGGACATTCTGAAGACCACCCAAAATGCCATTAAGATCAGGGAAGGAACGTACTGTACAAATCAACACATCTAATGGCGTCGTCTCTGGCCCCTTGGACGCTTTTATCACCCGGGCCACTGGCATCTTAGAAAAGGAAATTGCCATGGTTGAGAAAAGGCTCTCAATAGACCTGATTAGTGGAAAACGATCCTCGCTGGGGGCTTTAGCTACATCTGTCTCCCCTGCACCATCTGTACCCCATGCTGCCTTCAATTGTGTCCATACCACCTCTACGGACGCAATAGTCCATATAGAAAATATTGGGGGTAGCCTGTCCACAAGAGACAAAATAATGGAAAAAAGGCTTAGTATTAACGACTCTAAAGATACGCAGGAGATTGGGATGGAGGATAATGACTCTGTGATTAATGAGGAGCAGGATTTTAGCCAATTATCCGGAACTCCTCTTCTTAATCAATCCAATATCTCTAATCCTGTTGTAAAGGCTAATTCACCTATATCCAACTCTGCCCCCAATACCAAAAAGAGAAAACGGGATTCTAGAATGTCAGGGGAAAGAAATATGACACCCAATAAAGCAAATACAGTCCAAGGGGAATGGCGCCAGGGGCCCGAGCCCCAACTAAACTTGCTAAAACCCTCGGTGCCTAACAATAATAATATGCTATGCCCCTCACTTTTGGCTTTGGGTTCCTCCACTACATGTCCCATGTGCCTCAATAGTGATGAGGCTCTGCTGGCAAAAATGGAGGCCATGTTTAAAACACTACTTTTACCAGTCCTGGAGCGGACTAGGCTCATGACCTCAAAGATCGATAGTATGGAGGGTCTGATCCAATCAAACCACGCAATGTTGCAAGCATTGTGTGGCTTAAATAATAAGGGCACTGTTAATGCACCAGCACCAAGTAAGGCACCTAATAAGGTTACTAGTAAGAATATGGAAAACGGCAAAAATTCCCTCAATAAAACGACAGGAATAAATAACACCATAGCTAAAGGGGGTCAAAAAACCAATACCTCTTCTACCATCTCTTCTAAACCAGGTGTTAGTTCTCAGACTCAGACACTAAAGCCCCAAACGAAAACAGAGGCTAAACAAAATATGGTTGGGCGCCAACACATGGGTCCTCAAATACAATCTAATATAAATCGTCCTTCACCAATTTCTTCAAGAACTCAAAATACTGCTTCTACCAGTCGCAGGGAGGGGGGGCGTAAAAGGCCAAACATCCCCAGTGTTGATCTTCCACCCGAAGCGGCCTTACACACCATCGTTTTGACAGGCGTAGCACCATTAAAACCAGGATCTAGGGAATCATATGGTGACCTTCGTAATAAAGTCACCTTTTGGCTGAACAAAAATTGCCCGCTACCCCCCTCCACTCCTACGGAGATATTGTATGTGAGGAGAGTAGATTGGGTGGGGCCTGAGGCTAAAGATCTAGAAGGAGACTGTATCCTTATATCGTTCAAAGACTCATGGGTAGTAGATGCTATCAAACGAGTACCCAGATTTGCAAGGCAGGGGGATGTACAAACACTAGATTTATCCTACTTCTACCCGCGCAGGCATATACCCTTCCAATCCTATCCTCTGTTCCGTAAAGGTCCTGCTGCAAGACATCCCATGGTACTGACCCCGATTGACTGCCAGCGCCCCTTTCTCTTTAATCATTTTGGCCCCCTTTCTGGCTTGGAAGCTATAGATTGACTTAACAATCCCTTTAGCGAGTCTCCGACTGGTAGTGTGATAGCCCAAGTCCCCAGTGATTATAACGTGGTATGCCCAATTCAACTGACCAATCTAGTTGACGGGGAGGGAGGCCGAACATATCTGCCAAACAGCCCTAGACCACACGTAGGTACCCAGGGGTCCCAGATCGAGGAGAAAATCACTGCCCCGGTAGACTGTGTTAAGCATCTAGTGGATAATGATGATATAGGGGCTGCTCATGGATCTGTACAGCCCTTACACTCTTTGTTGCCAGGCAATTTGAATGACCATCTAAAAATTTTGTCCTGGAACATAGCGGGTATTAAGGCACGCCTTGTGTCTGCGGATTGGTCAAGTTTTATGGACAACTACGATATTATCCTGTTGCAGGAAACATGGGCAACGGAACCTGTCCATAAGCTGGGCTATACTAACTTTTTCAAACCCGCAACTAAAGGAGGTAAAGGGCGGGCCGCAGGTGGCTTGTTAATCTGGGTGAAACAATCCCTGGGCTTTTACCCAACAGAGTTCCCAGTGGAGAATCAGGATCTGTTATCCATTGTTTTAAACAAAGGGAACAAGCAAGCTATGAATATTATTAACATCTATGCTAGAGGCCTTCCTGGCGGTCGATGCCCACCCCTGTTGAACCTTGTTGATCACATGATAACGAAAATGGTCGGAGGTATCACTACCATCATTGCTGGGGACCTAAATTGTACTATAGAACCTGTGCTAGATATGGGAGACACATGGACTATGGCAGATGATTCTGCTTGGGGTATTCCAGACTTACAAGTGGAGAAGATGGCTAAAGCTACAGAGGCTGCAGTGTCCTGGACGGACTTTTGCTTACAAAATGGGTTCAGGGCATGTAATGGCCGCTCTGCCTCTGATGCGAAGGGAAAAAGCACTTTTGATAATGGCCATAGGCAAAGCCGCATTGATTATATTTTACTGGACATGGAGCATTGGGCTCTCTTAATTGATATGGTAGTTTTAGAGCGCCCGGAAAGCGATCATAACCCACTGTCCCTATCGATGAAGACACCGGATTTAAATAGAAGGGAGGAACCATCTGCAACCTATACAGGGGATGTCCTACTTACCAACGATAGGAGGAGATTGAAGTGGTCACAGGGTATAGAAGATGAATGCTTATTAAATAATATCAATGTTGTAGTAGGAAATGCACTTAATGAAATGTTGCAAATAGATATGTCGGGGGTGGAGATTGGAGCTGCAAATAGTGTGATGGGTGTTCATATTAAGTGCTTTGACAGCTTAAAATCAATGCTATCCAAACCATGTAGGAACGTTGTCACTAAAACTAATCCCTTGCCCCAAAAATGGTATAACAAGGACTGTAGAGAGGCACATACAGCTCTCATCTCTGCCATTAAATCTCGGGACATGGTTAAAGTGAGAGCTGCTAGACTCCATTACAAAAAAACCCTTAGCAAAGCCAAAAGGGAGTGGGAGGATGAGTTCTGGTCAGATCTTTTAGAGGCATCATCCTCTAATAACCAGAAAAGGTTTTGCGAGTTGGTTAAATGGGGCAAAAACATCGACTCTTCTACACCCGGAAATAATGTGCCACTCGAGGATTGGGTATCATTTTACTCGGCCCAATTTAGAGCTGGGGACGATGATACTTCAAATCCCTCAGGCAATCCACTCATGCAGACCCCAGAAAGCGGGAAACTCACCTTTACGGTTGCTGAGGTTGAGCTGGCATTGGCACTTACTCTCCGAGGCAAAGCCCCCGGTATGGACCTAATCCCGGCGGATCTTTTTAAATCTAATCCCACTTTGTGGCTCCCGTATATCACTAGAATAGCTAATACTTTGGCACTTGGAGCTACAGTCCCGAAATCCTGGAAAGGGGCAGAAATAGTTCCAGTCTATAAAAAGGGTGATAAATCTATTCCAGCAAACTACCGCCCTATCAGTTTAATCGACTCGATTCAAAAGATAGTGGCGCGTATGGTTTTGGGAAGGGTCCAGGGTTGGATAGAGATGGAGAACATCCTGTCCCCCATGCAGGTGGGCTTCAGATCGGGAATGAGCACCATAGATCAGGTTTTTAGATTCTGCCTGATCTATTGGAAGGTGGTTTGGTTAGGTGGTGGTAACATCTATGCTGCATTCATTGATCTGAAGTCCGCCTTCGATCTGGTGCCCAGGGACAGGTTGTGGGGTGTGCTGGTAACTTTGGGATGCCCACCCGAATTATTGGACCTTATTATAAGGCTCCACGAGGACAACTTTGCGAGGGTGAGGTGGGGGGGTCAGGGACAAGTCACAGAAACTTTCCCCGTAACCCGAGGCGTCCGCCAGGGGTGTGTCCTGGCCCCTACCCTGTTCCTCCTTTTTATCAACCAAGTTGTTAAATTTTTCTTGGATACTCCCACTGATGCCCCAATGTTGGCAGGGATGAGGTTCCCGCTACTCATCTTTGCAGATGACACTCTAATCCTCTCTAAAACACGCAGCGGACTACAGCGGGCTTTGGACCGCTTTGAGGAGTTTTGTGCCATCAACAACCTGGTAGTCAACGTGGGGAAAACAAAATTTATGGTCTTCACAAAAAACCACCCAGTCCGAAGTTCAGTGAAGATGAATGGAGTAAACCTTGAACAGGTTGATACCATGACCTATCTAGGGGTCACCCTTGATAGCCGTCTGAGATGGAAGGATCAGATCAATATGCAACAACTCAAACTTGCCAGACTTACTCGCTGTCTCGTTAAAGAGCAGAAGGAATCAATCACCAGACGGGTCCTGCCGGCCCTTAAGATCTATGATGTTAAAATCTCTACAGCCATCTTATATGGCGCAGATCTATGGGGTCATATGGACTTGTCTAATCTGTATAAAACTCAATGTAGATTCCTCCGAAACCTAGTGGGCCTTCCACAGTCTACACCCTCGCTCCCTCTCTGCCTAGATCTTGGCACCCCCCCATAAATGAAATGGCAAGATTTAGGTTAGTGGCATTGTGGAGACGAATATGGACATCCCCAGACTTATTCCTTTTTGCAAAGGAATTGTCAGAAGTTAGGTCCATCAGGGGATCAGGGAAAATACCATGGCTCATTGCTGTAAAAACAATTCTGACAGACATGGGCTTGGAACATCTTTGGTCATCCCCACAATCTAATCCCTTCCCACCTAAAGATGAATTTAAATCTCTATATTGGGCCACTACCCGCCTAAAAAGAGTGATGCTGTCCAATAAAAATGACCTCACAGGCAGGTTTCTAACATTCAAAATTGACCTATTGAGAGAGCCATACTGGGATGTTATTTCCCGACCGCTAGAAAAGAAATTGTACCATCAGTTTAGAGTGGGCGCTTTGCCATTAAACATCTTTCTGAACAAATGGTCCACAGGGATATCACCTTATTGTATGTGCTGCTTAGGTCATATTGAGTCAGAAGGTCACTTCCTTTTTGCCTGTCCTAGGTATGGAGCACCTCGGAAAAAATGGCTAAAACCTCTGTTCCAAAATTTACCATATAAAACAGCAATGGAAGCCATACAGGTGCTCAGGACTAACACCTCAGGGGTCTTTGTGGTAGCCTTGGCAAAGTACTTGGGCTGGGCTTGGCTCCTTAGGTTAAAAAAGCGCTCGTCTTAGCGCCAAGTGCAAAAGTCGTTCTGCTATTTGCCATAATCTGTTTAGTTTAAGTATACACCTGTTAAACCACCCTACGACTATGTCCTATTAACTGCATTCATTGTTCGCGATCTAGAACTGTAATCCTAACTTTTTAAATATTTTTTGTCTTTTCCTATTTTTTTTTTAAATTCTACATAAAATATTCAGGTTTTTTTTTTATTCACTAATTGAAATTTAATCCTGTTTTATTCACTTGTTAAGAAATGCTCTTTTGTTTGTGCACGTATGTATTTTTGTGAGTGTCTAAATAATAATTATGTTCATTGATTTCCATTGGATATTTTAAATGAACCAGTTATATTCTTTTGTATTTTAATATGTCTTTTATGATTGCTAATAATCGAAATAAAGACTTTAAAACCTGAAACCTGTATAGGCAATGTGGAGGCCTTGCTTACACCCAGCTCATCCCCGAATGGCATGGCACCTGCACCCTTGTGATCATGCACATCAAACCCTGGTTATCCCTGAAGAAGATCTCTCTGAGTTGTCTCAACATCCATTACAGAAAAAAACAACTGTGTTGCAACAAGCTTGAAGGAGAAGAACTTCTGAGTATTTTGGCTGGGCTTGGTACAAGGACATCCCAGAAGAATTGAGACTTTTCACAGAAGCTCAAGTAAACGCTGGCGGGAGAATTCCCTTTTTTTTTTTTTTTACAAAAAACCAGATGAGAGATGATGAAACTAATAAACAGTACTTAGCTCGGCCCAAACGCTATCCAATAAAGCAACATCGGAACGTGTTAGACTTGATGACCGCTATGGAGGGTGTGATGTGTGCCAAGACTGGTGTTTCCTGTTGTACTTTTATTCCTGGGAATGACCTGGGCAATGGGTCATTTGCCCATGCCATACAAGAACTGCATCATCTGCAAACCAACATGAAGAAGGAGAGAGGTGCCCTGCAGTAGAACTGGTTGCATAATATATTTTCATGGATTCCCTTATGGGTATCAAATGTATTTATATTATTTAGACAGATTCTCATTGCGTTACTTCTGTTCTGTGATTTCCTACAAGTGGGGTTTCTTGCTGTAAAAGGGTAGTCCTCAAATTAGGTAGTATGCACTTAGCTAGGATAAACATAACCAAGTCTACACACACGCTTTTAAATAACATAAAGCAATGGCAATGTTTACTGTTGGAAATGGCCCTTTTTGCAGGGTCATCCCTAAACTTTTTGCCTTCCTCTTGTATTTTTTCTGAGCTGTTGTTGTTGGTTTTATGGCCACTCGTAGAGACAGCCTAATCGCCACAGGACTCACTGTTTGCACCAGCTGCCGTTTTCCGCTACTGGAGTAGCATTTCTCATCACCTGAAGCCCCGCAGCGCGACTGGGAGAGGGAGGCCGCAGAGGAGGACGAGGCGCCGGCCCCAGGACTGCGAGGACCAGCATTCACCATCTCCAGCTGGTCCTCTTCCTGTGAGAGCAGCGCCCCCTTCCAGTGCCCCGCCCCCAGCGAAGCGCAATAACTTCTCGCGGCACCCGCTGCGCGGGTGCCACTCGTAGAGACAGCCTAATCGCCACAGGACTCACTGTTTGCACCAGCTGCCGTTTTCCGCTACTGGAGTAGCATTTCTCATCACCTGAAGCCCCGCAGCGCGACTGGGAGAGGGAGGCCGCAGAGGAGGACGAGGCGCCGGCCCCAGGACTGCGAGGACCAGCATTCACCATCTCCAGCTGGTCCTCTTCCTGTGAGAGCCGCGCCCCCTTCCAGTGCCCCGCCCCCAGCGAAGCGCAATAACTTCTCGCGGCACCCGCTGCGCGGGTGCCACTCGTAGAGACAGCCTAATCGCCACAGGACTCACTGTTTGCACCAGCTGCCGTTTTCCGCTACTGGAGTAGCATTTCTCATCACCTGAAGCCCCGCAGCGCGACTGGGAGAGGGAGGCCGCAGAGGAGGACGAGGCGCCGGCCCCAGGACTGCGAGGACCAGCATTCACCATCTCCAGCTGGTCCTCTTCCTGTGAGAGCCGCGCCCCCTTCCAGTGCCCCGCCCCCAGCGAAGCGCAATAACTTCTCGCGGCACCCGCTGCGCGGGTGCCACTCGTAGAGACAGCCTAATCGCCACAGGACTCACTGTTTGCACCAGCTGCCGTTTTCCGCTACTGGAGTAGCATTTCTCATCACCTGAAGCCCCGCAGCGCGACTGGGAGAGGGAGGCCGCAGAGGAGGACGAGGCGCCGGCCCCAGGACTGCGAGGACCAGCATTCACCATCTCCAGCTGGTCCTCTTCCTGTGAGAGCCGCGCCCCCTTCCAGTGCCCCGCCCCCAGCGAAGCGCAATAACTTCTCGCGGCACCCGCTGCGCGGGTGCCACTCGTAGAGACAGCCTAATCGCCACAGGACTCACTGTTTGCACCAGCTGCCGTTTTCCGCTACTGGAGTAGCATTTCTCATCACCTGAAGCCCCGCAGCGCGACTGGGAGAGGGAGGCCGCAGAGGAGGACGAGGCGCCGGCCCCAGGACTGCGAGGACCAGCATTCACCATCTCCAGCTGGTCCTCTTCCTGTGAGAGCCGCGCCCCCTTCCAGTGCCCCGCCCCCAGCGAAGCGCAATAACTTCTCGCGGCACCCGCTGCGCGGGTGCCACTCGTAGAGACAGCCTAATCGCCACAGGACTCACTGTTTGCACCAGCTGCCGTTTTCCGCTACTGGAGTAGCATTTCTCATCACCTGAAGCCCCGCAGCGCGACTGGGAGAGGGAGGCCGCAGAGGAGGACGAGGCGCCGGCCCCAGGACTGCGAGGACCAGCATTCACCATCTCCAGCTGGTCCTCTTCCTGTGAGAGCCGCGCCCCCTTCCAGTGCCCCGCCCCCAGCGAAGCGCAATAACTTCTCGCGGCACCCGCTGCGCGGGACGCGCGCGGGACGCAGCCCGGGGCGAAGCGCGGGCCAAGGGCGGGCCCGTTGTTGCCCGTTAGTGCCCGATAGAGACCGGACCGGGCCATCCCTCTTTCAACAACGACCTGGCAACAAACAACATGCCAGCAAAAACCAGAAGCACTTCTAAACCCAAACCTAAATCTAAACATGCGCAGGAGGTAGCACAGGTAACAGGCCCCATTGACCTGTTTATATCGCGGGTCAATGAAACAATAAACCAAAGCATAGCCCTAATGGAAAAGAGGGTCTCATTGGATCTCATGAGCGCAAATGCCAAGCGCTCATCACTCGGCGCTATAGCGAATGCTGCATCTCCAATCAATCTGACCTCCCAAAACAGCTCACTCCCAGTGCTCCTCCCAACCACAGAACTCAACACTGTTCCTTCAGTAGTTGATCTGTCAGTTACCCACTCCGAGTTGGATTCCTCATTATTATCATCAGAAGATTTGGAAGCAACTCCAGACCTAGCTGGCTGTCAAACGCAAGGAGACATCCAAACTTACGACAACCTACCCCAGCACGATGTGAGGGAAAGGGCAACATCAGAAACCCGACTACCACGCAGCGAAAAAACACAAAGTTCACCCGTGACCAACTCAAACTCCCCATGCTCTAACAGCATACTACACATTCCTGACTGTACCCTCCCACACAAGCCAATATCCAGCATCAATAACTCAACTGAGCAATGTAAGACCTGTAGAATTACAACTCAAGTGCTAACTACCACCAAAGACTTACTCTACCAATATCTAAAACCCATCCAGCTGAGCGTAAGAAATCTTGAGGCTCAATTAACAATAATATCAGCTACTCTTTTAGATACAAACACCAGGATAGACGTAAAGGGACAGCGAAATACCACACACCCATCAAAAAAGCAAAACCAGAAACAAAATCAGAAAGTAGCCAATCCTACAAATGCAACACACACAGTACAAATGAACCCCAATCCACCGACAACCATACCCAAACCAATAACAAATACACTCCACCCCCAGCAGGAGAAACCAACACAACAGAAGTCATCACAACAAAACAAAGTGCAACAGATAGACACCAAAGGAAAGGCTGTGACACGAACCCCATGTCCAGCACAAAATTTAGATTCCAGTAGAATTCCTCAGGAAAAACTTGACTCTCAGCCCACGAATTCCCTACCCCCCCAAAAAACACCTAAGACCACATCGGAAACCACCCCGAAAAAAAACCCTGCAGTCAGACGCCCTGCCCATTTGCCCCCTGAAGCTACTCCCTACACAATAGTTTTAACAGGAGTACCCGAGTTAGTAGATGACACCCCAGAAACTGCATGGTCACTTAAAAACAAGGCCATGCAGTGGCTTAGCATAAATAGACCTCTTGAATCCAACCTATCAGGAGGAATCACATCAGCACGCAGGGTAGCCTGGATAGGCAAAACCAAGAAATCAATACGCGGTGATTGTATTATTGTAACATGCAAAGATCCCGCAACGGTTGACTATATATGTGCCTGGCCACAACTCGAGAAAAAAGGGGGAATAGACGCCTGCCACCTTTCTCTGTTTTACCCCCCAATGAAACAACAACTCAACCCCCCTCCCTGGGAATGGCACCATCTTCCCAAAGCCCGACGAAATCAGGACCCATGGCGTCAAACACCATGGAATCGGCGGGACTTCCCATGCGAGTATCTAGATAGGGGAGGACCAAGAGAAAGGTACGTCGATATCCAAGTTCCATACTGGCAGGACAGACCTTACCCTGCATACGAAGGTTGGCAGGGCTTCCCGACCCATAACCGCTATGAGTGTCTCGATATGATCGATTGACCACCCACGGTCGATCCGACCCAACCTATAGCTGCCTTCCAATACTTAGCTGCTGCCCCACACTTCCCAGCCCCTGATAAGCACCAGATAATTTCATCCGAACAGCCTGAACTAGCAGAGTCCCCTATGACTCAACAAAACAATCTCTTGACCCTTTGTCCCTCAGACAACCCGGCCATGAGCGCAAGACCACTCACTGAGCAAATCGTAGCCACTGAAGTCACAACCAGTAGCAAAACCACTCTCGCCACCTCGACGATCAATGAGGCCACCGCCGTAGGCATAGCTTTCTGGAACGTTGCAGGCTTAGCCAGCAAAATAACATGCCCTCAATGGCTAGAAATAGCACGAAGTCATCAAATCTTGTGCTTACAAGAGACCTGGCGTTTATCCCCCCTCCACCTACCGGGATACAAGACATTTTTCACCAAAGCAACGCCAAGCACAATGGGAAGACCCAAAGGTGGTCTTACGATCTACTTCTCCAACACTCTAGCAACTACGGTAAAACTAACAAAAGAAACAAGTCATTCAAATTACACATCACACCACTGCATCGAGGAATATCTACATACTCATTAACTACTATAATAACACAGGCACCCAGGAATGCTGTACAAACCTGGATGAAATGGTGGCTCATATATCCACACTGCAAAACTCGAATCTAAGCGCAACAACAAAATACATTTGGGGAGGCGACTTCAACCACCCAATATGTCCAAACCATAAAACCGGGATCTGTGGCCTACAATCAGTATCCGGCAATCCGATCCCTCACTTTGCACACACTCAAAGTGGAAACAAGCTGAATGAAATCATATTTACCCTGGACCTAGACTTTGTAAATGAGCTAGTGGACCCGGCCCAGGAATTTCGACCCACCTTCCATGGGAGAGGTTGCACATCCACCATTGACTTCATCCTAGCTTCTAATACTTGTAAGAATATGTTAACTAACTACAAAGTAGGGTCCAGTCCGATCAGCGACCACTACCCTCTAAGTGTGGAGATCACAATGGAGAAAGCAGGTCCTTCCACAATGAGAACTAGCTCTCTCGATCAGCAAACAATAACATTAAAGAAGAGGAACGGGTTTGTAATTAAATGGGCCAAAGTCGACCCTGAGACGACTACGCAAAGGATACTCGAAAAAACGCACCCCTGGCTAAGGGACTGTCTGTCCGCAGAAGCTTCCCCTGAACTAATCATCGCCTCCTTTCACAACATACAAGGGGCTATAAGAGACGAGTTAGTCAAATACAGGACAAACAAACCAACACCTCAAACTAAAAGATGGTTTAACTCGGACTGTACAAAGGCCCTTTCGGCCTTAAAAGAAGCTCTTCGGCAGAAACCAAGAGACGCCCAACTAATTTCATCCCGGAGGAAAGTGTATAATGAAACAAGGAAAAATCGAAGGCGTCAGATTAAGAGAGACCTTTGGTGCCAATTACACGAGAGCGCACTAAAAAAGGACAGCACCACTTTTTGGCAGACCATTAGATCACCCTTCTTGGAAAATGATACTGACCCAAACCACCTTGATGTTGCAGTGACAGAGAACGAATGGGTCCTCCACTTCACAAAAATTTTCGGCTTGGCATCCGACACACCCCGAACAGAATGCGAGGCCGAAGCAGAAACCCATTTTCTTCCAATTAACTTACGCTTCACAGTTACCGAGGTCAGAAAAGCAATCCAAGCGTCAAAAACTGGCAAGGCTCCCGGCCCAGATGGGGTACCCATGGACTTGTTCTTGCACAACAGTGACTACTGGTCGTTAATAATAACCCGGGTAATGACCGCAGTCGCTCAAGTCGGTCTCCTTCCGTCATGGTCTTCATCCACGCTCTTGCCAATATTTAAGAAAGGGGACCGCAACGACCCTGCGTGCTACCGGCCGATCTCCCTTCTGGATTCTACGGGTAAAATTGCAGGTCGACTACTCCTGGACCGCTTACAAACCTGGGCCAAGGTAAATAACATCTTCACTGACCTGCAATACGGCTTCCAGAAGGGGCTCGGTACGGTGGAGCAAGCCCTAAACCTGACCCTTCTGGCTGGGAAATACGCCCAGGCTAAAGAAGGGAAGATCTATCTAGTCTACGTAGATCTGAGCGCGGCTTTTGACTGCGTTCAGCATTCAAAGCTGTGGGAAATCATGTCGAATCTCGGAGTAGATCCAGAGATACTGGCCTTTCTCAGGGGTCTATACACCAACGCAGAAGGCCGAGTGCGTTACGGCATCGGCGGCGACCTATCACGCCCTTTCAAAATCACACGAGGAGTAAGGCAGGGGTGTGTATTGGCTCCCTTCCTATTCAATCTTTACACCAACGGGATTGAAAAAGCAATGTTGGCAGGGAGCCAGGACCTCCCGCAAATAGCTCGCCGCCCTATACCCATCCTACTCTACGCCGACGACTCGGTCATCCTGGCCCGAACAGCCAACCAACTTCAACGACAGCTGGCCAAATACGTGACGTTTATGGACTCATTGGGACTAAAAGTAAATACAAAGAAAACATTTACAATGTCCATAGGATCCAAACCTGGGAACTCAAAATCCATATACATAAACAACACCAAACTGGAAAAAACGTCAGTATATCCATATTTGGGTATACTTGTAGACGACTCAATGACCTGGCGAAAAGCCATAGAAGCCAGAAACCTTAATTTTCGTCGAGCAACATCTGCACTCTGTGCCTTCTCCAGAAAACTAGGCAAACCTGCCCCGTCAGAACTCTTAACTCTATACTACGCCAAATGCCACAGTGTGGCGAGTTACGGAGCAGGCATCTGGGGTTATGGGTGCATTAAGCAACTACAGGCAACGGAGAACGCCTTTATTAAATATGTATTGGCCCTTCCCCAAAGCTCCCCGATTTTAGCATCTCATCGAGAGCTAGGGATGGAATTTGTGACAGACACCATACGCTGCCAGCCCCTCATCCTATGGCATCGCATATGGTGCAATCCAGAAAGCCATGTATCACGCGCCCTCATCACAGACTGTCTTAGCCTAGCTCACTGGAGAAAAATCCCCTGGCTCAACTACGTTTTTAAATTCTTCCAAGATCTCAACCGTGAGCAATACTTTCTTGATCCACCTTCAATCGAAGATATATCTAAGAAACAGCTGAAAGAACTGTGTATAGGCCACCTGAGAGAACTTCGGAATCAAGCGGAGATAGTGAAAACACAAAACGAAAAAATCTCCAAACTGCAAACAGAGAAACTGATACAGCCTTACCTCACGTTTTTTCTCTCGAATCATGAAAAGTTCCTATTGACTAGACTCCGGTTTGATCTCTTTTTTCGCCTGGTCTCATTTCCAGAACAGAACAATTGGTCACGGAACATGATTTGTTGTCCTTGTGATGGGGCCTCCAAGCAGTCAACGGTCCATGTCACACTGTTCTGCAAATACTACAGTGTGGCCAGGAAAAAATGGATCCTTCCCCTTCTACGCTTAAGTGGCCATAGAAGCACATATCCAGCGCTTGCTTATCTACAGTCACCGGCAAACCCGCATGAAGCCAAAATGACAGTGATCTTTTTAAAAACAGTAATAAGAATCCGACAGAACATTGTTTTATAAGTTATAAATTGTAATATGTAAACTTCAGTACAAAAATGATGGTTCTTTTTTTAAATTGTACTTTTTATGATTATGCAAATTTTTTATAATCGAATAAAAGTTTATAACAATAACAATAACAATAACATAAAGCAATGGCAATGTTTACTGTTGGAAATGGCCCTTTTTGCAGGGTCATCCCTAAACTTTTTGCCTTCCTCTTGTATTTTTTCTGAGCTGTTGTTGTTGGTTTTATGACTCTGGGCACTTTACCACTGCTGGCCAGTGCTAACATGCATATGCTCTCTCTGTGTAAATATGACTGTGAATTGGAATTTTCCTGATTGGCTTATTTGATTTACCTGTTAGTCCCTAGTAGTGTGTGTGCCCAGGGATGGTATCCCAAATGCTTCTGGTGGGCCTGCAGCGCTGGTTTGTTCCACCCACAGAAGCAGCTTGTAAAGTGTACCTCAGACCTGCCACTGCAGTGTCTGTATGCAGTCCAGAACTGCCATCTTGGCTGTGAAGTGCCCACACTTCCCAGCCCCTGAACCTTCCCATAGCATCATGTCAGTCACCCCAATTGTAGGTTCATTGTGTGTGTAAGGCAGGACATGGCTTGAGATGTGTAGCATGTCCTGGTAGTGAATTACACTCCATTTTGTTTTTCATTGCTGCAAGGCTACCTGTTCTCCATAGGCTAGAATGGGCAGACTGGCTATAACATCTTATAGTCCTATCTGTCCCAGGGAACATGGTAGAAATTCGAGTTTAGTATGCCTGGCCTCAGAATAATAAAATACATATTTTAGCAAAGTGGGTTTTAATATTCTGTGTTTGAAAATACCACTTTTATAAAGTAGGTATTTTCTTGCCTTAGCCTTCTAGTGTGCTCTGTTGGTATGTGTATTGACTGCCTGGGTTTAGAGAGGCAAGGCAGGCTGAACCAGACCTGGGTTGAATAGAGAGATCTGCATTGAGTACTGGGGAGGGGTAGCTCCTTGACCTGAATAGGGTTGTGCCTGGCAAGGTGAATGCTGGCACTACCTCCTGATGGCAGACCCCCTCTTTCTGAAAGGAAGGATGCATTCTGGTAAACAAAGTGTTCCAGGCCTGAGCAGAACTGGTCCTGGCTGGGTTCAGTAACAAGAGATTTTTGAGAACCACGGGCCCGATTCACAGAATGAACTTAAGACTAAATCCTAAACTTACTACTATTTGGCATTCACAGAATGCACTTACTACTTTCGGGATTCACAGAGTGAACTTACTACTTTCGGGATTCACAGAATGAACTTACTACTTTCGGTATTCACAGAATAGACTTAAGACTGCTAACTTTACGTCCGAACTCGGGCCGTAAATTACGGCCCGGGGGCGGAATTTCCGGCCAGGGGGCGGAGCTTGCGGCCCGGAGGCGGAGCTTCCGGGCTGGAGGCGGAGCTCATATGTAGAACTACAGATAACATTTTAAAAAGGCTTGACCAAAATTAATCTTGCCTACTAATCCTCCCGTACCCGTAACCAGTCTGGCAGCAGCGTTCAATGAAGCCCTTAGTGGGGCCAAGGTATATTTGGGGAGACCACAGAGCCTAGCACTGCCATAATCTAGTCTCAGCAAACAAGCGCTTGGACTACCTGCTTGAAATCAGCTTGAGGGAGGAAAGGTTTGATGTTCCCGAGTGTCCTCAACAGGTGATTAGCTCCCTTGCACACATTGCTGATATGATTCTTCATGTTCAGATGCTTGTCCAGGGTGATTCCGAGAAATTTGGCTGAGTAAATGACGAGGGGGGAGCAATTGAAGGCATGTATTTATTTATTTATTTTATCAAGTGAGGTAGTTTATACAAAGGACTAACTTGGGGATGTGATTCGGAGGTGAAATGAGAAGGAATTTATTTTGGAGGTGTTGAGCAGGAGGTGGTTCTCGGTTAACCAGTTTTGAGTAGATGTTAGAGTAGTGTTTAGTGATATAATGTTATCCGGGGAGGATATTTTCAAGTAGAGTTGCGTATCATCCACATACATGTGGAAAATAATATTCGTGGAATTTAGTGTATTGGCTAAAGGTTCTAAGAACAAGTTGAAGAGTATAGCAGATAGCGCAGACCCTTGGGAGACACCCATGGAAACTGGGGAGGGCTCGGAGAGAGAGTGGTTCACCTTGATTCTTTGTGATCTATGGTAGAGGAAGGATGAGAACCATTGCGACACCCAACCAGAGAAAGCCCATCCTGTTCTTCAAGATACATAGGAGGTTGTCATGTTTGGCAGTGTCAAACACAGAGGAAAGGTCAAGGAGGATTAGTAGGCAAGATTAATTTTGGTCAAGCCTTTTTAAAATGTTATCTGTAACATGAGTCAGAGCCGATTCAGTGCTGTGCAACTCCGAAAGCCAGATTGATGCTGGTCAAGGAGTTGGAAGTTCTCAATATGTGCACAAACTTGTGATTGGATGCATTTTTCTAGGAGTTTGGCTAAGGTGGGAATGTTAGAGATAGGGTGGAGGCTCATTCATCAGACAGTGGATGTGGATTTAATAAAAAAATATATATAGATAATTAAACTTACCTTTGCTCTCCAGGAACAGGAAGCAGAAGCAGGCAGCCAGGCTCCGTTCCTCCCCTATGCCAATCACAAGACTGCTCAAGGCAGCATTGTGATTGGCTGGAACGCCGACCAGCCAGGGGCTAATGGGGAGGCCATTGTCTCCATGTAGGCTGCATGCAGCCTACATGGAGACAAGGCAAAGTGCAGATGACTGGTTTGGGCGGCCCCAGGGGCCCAACCAAACAGTACTTGCGCACCCCAGATTGGGCAAGCATACCACTCCACCCCTCCCCTGCTCAAAGAGCAGCCCCGCCCTCCCGCCTGTTCGCAACCAAACATAAAATGGTAAGAACTAAAAGTTATTACCATTTTATGTTTCTGCGTCTCGCACTGCCATAAGCAGTGAGGTGATGCTCCCCCGCCCTAGTGGAGGAGCCGCCCCTGACCTCCTCTAGAAAAATAAGTAAGAGAATAGACCAGCATTGCTTACAGAAGTCTCTACAAATTATCAATACATTTTTTTACTAGTAAGGTCTCCACTTGATTGCCTGATGTTGCAAGCCATGTGTGCCTATCTGGCAGTGAGCCTGAGTGGCAACCAGAATCAGGCCTAAAGTTTGAGGGCAATTCCTTTGTGCCAACCCATTTCAGATATAGTGTTTATTGAATAAAGAGCTAGGAGCCTACTGTGATGGCTACTCCATGCTAGAGTCTTGAATCATCACCAGCTTTCCCATGCACTCTGCCGCCTGTAGATGCTGGCACATGATCCTCAACAGATAATTAGATGGTGCTCATTCCTCGTTGACATGTGAAGAACACCAATGTAGTCCCTCCTGAACCCTCCAAGATATGCTGATGGCCTGAAGCGAACCCCTCTCCTAAGTTGCAATCAAAGTGCAAGTTATCCCTACCTGATGAATGCTCTGAGAGTTGGCTCAGGCCGGGATGGAAGTTGCCTGCGTGGGTGAGTCCCAAAGGCATCAGCACTGAATATACCAACTCAGCGGGCTCTCTTGGGGTCTCTATGTAGTTTGGATTGGGGGTCTCCCAATGTATGCTGCATTACTGTGCCTCATCCACGGCCCAGGTTTGCACTTTTACACACTGCATATGCCTATGGACCAATAGGCTCTGAACAGTGATGGATCCCCTGTGTGACCACACGTGCCCGACAACAAGAGATTGTCGGTATTTACCCCATAGACTGCAACCATTAAGGCCTCTCTTATGCCTGCCCAGATGACTCTTTGAACTGCCCAGGTTAGGTTTATGAGGGCCCATGTGAGTTAGGCATTGGCAAAGGGAACTAGGCAGAGCATCCACCTGGGACACCCAAACAAACTAAACAAGGGATCTCTAACACCCATATAACTCCACCGGGCACCAGGACCACCTTGTTGGCAGCAACTCATCCTTTGAACACATGAAGGTGACCCATTCACAGAGTGGGATCAAAAAAACCTCAGAGCAGCACAGAGGTGAGCAGTAGTGGTCTGGGCTCTACTTGTGTAATGAGTCCCTCCATATTGTTAATATGTTTGTATACAAATACCAGGAGACCACATCGACATGACGGATTGCCGTCTACTCTACTGGACTTTTGTAAAGATCACACTATACCTTTGGTGGGACTCTAAGAGGAGGCAGGGCTCACTGACTCAGAAACTAGACGGATTTGCTGATCCTCTGCTCTCTCCTTGTGTTACCTGACTTGGTGCCCCTCTCATTGGCCCTACACTAATTGTGTAATGTGAGCCTTATATGCCACAAATGTTTCTTTGGGTTGCTCATAAATTAATTCTATGTGGCCTATTGGTGTCTTAATAAACTGGAAAGGTCCAAAAGCCGTCAACACCTCCTGGCATATTGGGAAAAAGCATTTCTTGCATTGTGGGGCATATGTATCAAAAAAGTATTTTGCAATTCTCAAATTGCGATGCTTTGTGAATCACAATTTGAGAATCGCAAACCGCAATGTAAATAAAAAATCACAATAATTTAGCGATTCTTTAAAATTGCAGAATATGTTTGAGAGCTCCCTATTAGCGTTTCCTTATTTGCGAAATCGCAAATAAGAAGTCACAAATTTAGTGAATCTGAAATTCCAGTGCAGCTTGATGACATCACACCCATGAAGTGTGACTGCCCATGCTGTTCCTGATTACCTGAAGCTGCGTGACCGGCTGGGAGGAGAAGCAAACCACTTTGGACTGCAATTCCACAAAAACCAAATGGATCCCCAGGAGAAGGGTAAGGAGGAGGCTGGGAGGAAAAGGAAGCACACTATCAGTGGGGGGAGCAGGAGGTTCTCATTGAAGAGATGGTCCATAGCCATGATTTGCCGTTTGGGAAAAAATCCCTTCATGTCCCAGAATCTCAGAAAAGAAACATATGGCTGGGCATACAGGCAAAGGAGAATGTCTTCTATGTATCCCAGCACTCCGTTGCTGACCTACACAAGCGCAGGTATGACATGCGCTCCAGGTCCAAGGACAAGGTAGCAACCAGGCTTGTTGAGGTGAAGAAGACTGGTGGGGGTACATCCACTGAGACTCAATCCATGCCCCTTGAGAAGTTGGTGGAGTCCGCCCTACAGCCTGAGAGTATCAGTGGTGTGGATGACATCGACAGCTCTGACACTCCCAACAACAGACAAGGTAAGATGCATGCCAAATCTGCCCTGACACATTACCAACTCATTTACACACTCAGGAATGCACTAACTACAAAGTAACAATGCAACTCCATTAAACATTTTCCAGCACACCCAGAAATGCATCATGGGAGATGTAGTCACACACATGGTACAGTGGAGCAATGAGATAAAGGTAGTAAAGAAAAAAAGCTAGACAGTACTTAGCTAACCTAAATTCAGAAAACTTTAT
Source organism: Lissotriton vulgaris (assembly GCF_964263255.1). NCBI lineage: Eukaryota > Metazoa > Chordata > Amphibia > Caudata > Salamandridae > Lissotriton > Lissotriton vulgaris. The sequence goes on from NC_141691.1 coordinate 1,502,699,348, forward strand.
TCAGTTAACAATGTGAAACAAAACACAAAATCAAAAGTGCCTTTTAATGTACAGTTGAACCTGAAACACAGGATAACAATACTGAAGTTGAAGAGGCAGCACACAAGGAGGACATGGCAGGGCAAGAGGACACAGAGCAGACGACACTGCCAACACCTGTCTCCAGGGCCGGACTGGGAACCAAAACCGGCCCTGGCAAAGTGCTCGGCCGGCCCCCCCTCCCTACCCCCTGGGGGTGGGGGGGGGGCGGCCGCGCTCTCTGCCAGGGCCGGTTTTCGGGCGATTTTGTTACAGGGCCGTTTTTGCAGCTATGCTGCAAAACGGCCCTGTAACAAAAACGGCCCCCAGGGGCCCCAAACCGGCCCGACCCGTGCGGCCCACCGGTGGATTGCCCGGTGTCCAAAACGGCCAGTCCGGGCCTGCCTGTCTCACGGAGACACTGCCAGATTATGCCTCCACTCCCACTGTTAGAGAGAGAACTAGTCTCAGGACACCTGCCGACTCTATAATGTCCGCGAGCCTTAAACACCCCTTCCTATATGTCTTAGAGGCCGGGAGTAACTCTGAGATCCGTAACGCTCCACAAAAGGCTAATACGTATGCCACTCTAAATAGTTGAGTCTCGTACGGGGAAAAACAAACTAGCGGTAACGTCTCTAAGATCTTTACCAACTTCCCTACATCTATGGGCCTCCTGGAGTCCTTTGCCCCTGGCGTTAAACGTTCCCACCCCTTAAGGGCTCTTCTCACCCTCTGGTCTTTCGTTGGGTCTATGACACCTTTTAACCCTGCATAAAATGCCAATGCTGATAGTTGTCTTTTCATAAAGGCCACTGATTTCCCTGACTGCTTCTGCTGTACTATAAATCCTTCTATGAATGGGGGGGGTTTTGTCCTACGGGTCCTGGCTGGACAATTACATTAGTAAAGAAAAAGAGGTGCCAGGGCTCGAGTTTGAAACACCAAAGCTTATTTATTCAGCTGGTGTAAGCCTTCCTTTCAATGATTCAAGAAGGTATGTATTTATCATATTTCAACATTTCAAAACATATTTACATTTTTGTACAATCTTCAGAGTGAGAAACATTCCTTAAGCTGTGGAAACAGTTTAAACACATTTTTTCATACATTACAATGCTTTCAATATATTCAAACACAAAACAAATAAGCAAAATTCATCAATAGTTACATTCAAACTTTTTCATATGTGAAAAAAAGAACTGTGAATCATGTACACCTAAACTCATTCGGGTACATTTGCTTATGAATACATTGCCCTATGCTATTATGCGTCTCTTTCGAACAGCCAGATAGCCGACGCATTTCCAAACCCTTCTCTTAATCAATGGGGTTCTTCATCAGGGCTGGGCTGTGTACCTATGGTGTAAAAATTAGGGGACATTTAGTATCTCCTTTTCCCTCAACTTTGTAATCTGATTAATGAACAGGCTAAGCCTTTGGATTATTTTTACCTGGTTTCACGTTATTGTTGAGCGCTGTTTTCTGGGCGGGGCATCAAGTAAAACTTATGTTTTCAACACTACCTGAATGGGGGTGAAGGTTAGCAAAGATTATAAGTATTTGAGCTTCTGTCACTACTTATTGTCTTTGGTTCTGTGTGTTTTTAGAGCACTGACACTTACTTGTATATCTGTTCGTCTAATTCTTCACTACATCAGAGTGACCATGTCTAGAAGTTTACTGCGCGTTCCGCGGTGATTGCTATTCTGTGTGATCAGAAATTGAATATCAGTTCATGTCCGAAACTCATACTCAAATTTTATAAGTATTTATTATCTGTCCTGCTTACTTGTACGGGATGCGGCGGGGGACCCAGGCGTTGCTATATTTGTATCTGGTTGCGCGAGCGGCGACTCAAAGGTGATTCAAGATTCTGTGGGGAAAAAGGCACAACGGTAGCTACCGTTACTACGCGGTCATATTTCTCTTTGCTTAACGCTTCGGTTCAGTAACCGGGGAGAATCTTACCCTGGTCCGTGTCTTCAGATGCCGCACTTGGGGGTCTGTGCGCCGCGTGACTCTCACTCCGTTTGGCAGTATTCAGGGCGGGTTTCAACAATCAGCGGAACGCGGTTTCCTATTTAAATATGCTGCTCAGCATTGTGGGATATGTAGTTTTGCGGGTTTTCCGCGCTTGTTTACCCCAAAAAAAATTTCTCAGGTTTGTGGTTCTCATGGCTACGGGTACAGCGCTGTGATTCACGTCTCCTCAAAGAGTGTGTTTTTTGGGACAGGTGGGGTTCACCGGGGGCTCAATAGTTGGATCTTTGTAGTTCGGACATTTTGTTCAGGCCATCCATCACACAATTAAATTTTAAAATTAAATATGCTTCTTTTTGGAGTAGCATGGCATCGATGTTTCCTCCTCTTAGGGGGACTTTCATGGCTTGTAGTATTGTCCACTTAAAATCTGTCTCATTATGATTGTGTTCCACAAAGTGCTGAACCATGATAGCGGACAGCACTTTGTTTTTGATTCTCGATCTGTGTTGAGCTATTCGTTGATTAGCTCTTTGTGTGGTTTTCCCAATGTACAACTTGGGACAAGGGCACATGACTGCATATATGACGTTAGTCGTTTTACAATTTGAGAACCCTTTATGTGTCCATTTTGTATTATTGAATAGGAATTCTTCACCCTCTATTGTGTTGGGGCAAGAGACACAAGAGCCACATTTATGGTGGCCTGTTACGGGAGGTAGTCTCCATAGTGTGCGTAGATCAGTTCTAGCTTGGCTGATGCCCAGATCGGCTCTGACTATGTGTTTAGGTGTACATGATTCACAGTTCTTTTTTTCACATATGAAAAAGTTTGAATGTAACTATTGATGAATTTTGCTTATTTGTTTTGTGTTTGAATATATTGAAAGCATTGTAATGTATGAAAAAATGTGTTTAAACTGTTTCCACAGCTTAAGGAATGTTTCTCACTCTGAAGATTGTACGAAAATGTAAATATGTTTTGAAATGTTGAAATATGATAAATACATACCTTCTTGAATCATTGAAAGGAAGGCTTACACCAGCTGAATAAATAAGCTTTGGTGTTTCAAACTCGAGCCCTGGTACTATAAATCCTAACACACTCTGAGGTATGAAAGCATCTACTAGGCCCGCACCCCTTAAGTATATCTTATAACATTCCCAAGACTTCTGATACATACACATAGTCTTGGGGGCCAAGGATGCCGCTATCAACTCGGAGGCTGTGGGGCACCAAACTTCCATAGCTCCGCTGGGAAAGTTGTCATTGTCTTCTCTGCTTGCGGCCAATGCGCACGGAACTCTGTCAACTTAAAACGAGATAACGCATCAGCCGCCTGATTCTCCACCCCAGGGACATGCCTCGCAGTGAAATGTACATTATAACGTAAACATTGCAATATTAGCTCCTTTAGCAGACGGAGCACCCATGTGCAGGTTGCTCTCTGGTTATTGATCACCATGACCACCGACATGCTGTCAGACCACAAAACAATGTGTCTGTTTGCAAGCATATCCCCCCATAAATTCAACGCCACTACTATAGGGAACAGTTCTAGGAAAGTGACGTCACGGGTCAAACCTTGTTGTACCCATTGTTCCGGCCAATGCTGCATGCACCACTTAGGCCCCAAAATTGCTCCAAAACCAATACTCCCTGCTGCATCAGTGAACAGCTCGAGATCGGTATTTGCGGTGCTTGCTGCCCGCCACAACACCGTGCCATTGAATTCCTGCAAGAAACACTTCCAAATCAACAAGTCCCTCCTCACGTCAGCTGAGAGCCTGACTCTGTGGTGCTTTGCCCGAAGCCCAGACATAGCCCTCTCTATACCCCTGGAGAAAGCCCTGCCCATCGGTATGACCCTCAAAGCGAAGTTCAGCTGACCCAACAGGACCTGCAACTGATGCAAAGTAACCTTCTTTGCTTCTAAGCAGCTATCGATTGCGGTCTTGAAGGCATCTACCTTTGTTCTTGGCAACCTACACATGCCTGCTCCGGTATCAATTTCAATGCCCAAAAATGTCAGACATGTAGTGGGACCTTCTGTTTTTTCCAGTGCCAAAGGCACCCCCAGCGCTGCAGCCAGATGCTGGAAGCCCAGCAGGGCCTTCCTGCATGACAGAGAACGCTTAGGGCCCATGAAGAGAAAGCCGTCTAAGTAATGCACCACAGCGTGTGACCTGTCTGTGGTCAGGAATTGATCTACCGCCCATTCAAGGAACCTGGCAAAAGTCTCGAAAACTGCGCAAGAAATAGAGCATCCCATGGGCATGCACAGATCTATGAAATAATTGTCATTAAAGGTGAAACCCAAGAGCCTGGTGTCTTCTGGGTGGACTGGGAGTAGCCTAAACGCTGATTCAATATCGGCCTTGGCCATCAAGGCTCCTTCGCCCATGGCCTGTAGTTTTTTCAATTGCTGAGTCGAAGGTTGTATAGCGCACCGTGCACAGTTCAGGATCCAGCTTATCATTGACCGATGACCCTGGGGGGCTTGATAGATTATGTATAAGCCGGAATTTACCCCCTTCTTTTTTAGGAACTAAACCCAGAGGTGAGCAGACCAGATCAGGATTAGGTGGATTTTTAAAAGGACCCGTGACTCGCCCCAAAGCAACTTCTTTCATGATCTTGTTTTGCGCTGCCTCCATATTCTGGAGCACTGAACTTTGATTGCGAGGCGGGACCTTAGTTGGGGAAGCTGTAGACGGGATGCGGTAACCAAGTGTAAAGCCATTGAGCAGGAACTGAGCCTCTTCTAGTTTATCATACTTACTAAGGAGGTGTGTCAATACATGACTTTTAATGGGAGTTGGGAGCCTTGTCCGCTGTTTTAGGTGGCTTCCCCTTTGTAGTGGTATGGACGGTCTGTTCATTAGTGTTTCCTGTCTTCTTGAAACATCTGACTTCTGGGTGAGACGTTCCCCCACAGTACGAACAGCAGTGCTTATACCTACACGACATCCCCCTGTTACACTCGTTTTTGTTAAACTGCCAGCAGGCCTGTTTCTTATCACCGACCCCTCTGTTGCTCCGAAAGGACTGACTCTGGGCAGGGGGACTAGTCTTAGACGTTGACGGGGAAGAATAAAAAACTGTGTGCCATAGATTGATTTCTCGTTGATCCCATGCTATCCCTGGGTGGACTGCCTTCATTTGCCTGAACTTATTATCGTATTTCAACCATCCCTGCCCTGGGAACTCACCTGCCGCCCCATGTATCAAGGATATATAACTCATCATTTGAGGGCCCAGTCCGGGGTATTTTTCCAGCATGACTGCAGCATAGATGGCAAATCCCGTGATCCAATTCTTCATGGACCAATCCACCCACGCCTTTTTCTGATTATATTCACCTTCTTTCCCACCCCTGGCTTTCCCCGAGGCCACCCCTGCATTGATGAGGTCAAACACATCCACGTATTCACCCCTCAGTATCTTCTCTTTTATATCCACGGGTACGTGCCAGGGGATCCCCGTAGACAACAACTGCGGTGTTAGCTATTGGGGCCTGTGGTGGACCCCCTAAACTCGGGTAGGCGCTCAACATTACAGGCCCCCCACTTGCCGGGATCATCGTATTCACCGGACCATTACCGATTGCCTGGCCATGAGAACCATATAACTGCATCCCCAGTAATTGCGCCACCCCTCCTGATTGTACCCAGACCCGCGATACTCCGTTACCTGGTTGCGCTATTACCGGCGGTAAAGTAATCTGTGAACAGGGCGACTCCGCATTAGCGATGAGGACCCCCCCCCTACTTGTGCTGTCTTAGCAGCAACATTCTGTCCCTCAAGGGCGACCTTGTCTTTATCTGTAACCGTGCTCAAGTCAATTGTCTCTAGCATCTCCTCCTCACCTGGTGATGCTTGTTGGGGCTCTGCCATCTTGGGCCGTTTGTCCTTCGCCGCCTCTTTAAGCTTTTCCGGCATACGCCGCGTTCTCTTGCCTCCCCCTCTTTCTTCTTGTGGGTTCGCATCGGCTCTAGCTCCTTCTCGCATAGTCTTTAGGGCCCATTCAACGCCTCTCTCTTTTGTGAACTCCAGAAGCTCCGTAAGAGCAAGATAATCATCTCTCTTGGCTGGGGGCTCCTTGCCCTTCTGTACCCTTTTCGACGGCATTCTGCACTTAAAGAAAAATAGGCATTAGTACCGCTTACCAGCTACATGCATTCGGAGTATCCTCCAATCCCTTATGCTAAAATTTAGCTTCGATGGCGAGAACTCTCTGCTCCTGCGCGCTCTGGTATTACCACTATGCCCTAGCGAAATTGATGCTCTATCGCAAAAATTCCTTGCACACGCTTGCACTACAAGCAAACCACTCGCACGCACTATCGCCTGCTTAATACTACTAGCAACACGCACACAATGCAAGGCCTGCCAACCATACCCCTGAGTCGGATTGACCTTCGCTAAACCACGATCCACGCGACGGTTCTATGGTGACTTCATCCAACTACGTCCGACTCCTGGGCGGTCAGCAGACAAAGAGGGGGTCTCTAAGATGGTCGCGGGCTTTTAAGCCTCGCGCCCTATGGCTGCTTCCGGGGCGTTACTATGACGCACTTCCTTTGGTCCCCCCTTTCTTTCGCTTCCGGGTCGGATGCCCCAGAAGCGACTCGTTGGTGGTCGGCCCTTTGGCTGCCTCTAACGGTGCCACGCCCTTAGGGGGGGTGGCTCCTCTCAGTGCCTGCACACAAGAGCAATGAAGTCAGTACACAGGCAGATGGTGTCTGTGAGCCATGACCTGGCTGACATGAAGGAGGGCATCAGGGAGCTGAATGTCAAAATAGATGATGGCTCGGATGCCGGTTTGAAGTACCGACGGAAAGAGCGGTGCTTCCCCTATACCCTGAGCCGTGGCCAGGTGGGGTGAGGTTTTTACATCTTCCAAATGGGCAATTCTCCATCTTGGAACGGTGAAAGTTCCGATACAGACATCTAGTGGACACAGGTGATCCCAGTATCGGTTTTTGATATTTATAATTTTGAACACTTTTTCTTTATTGCACATTGATTCGTAGTAGCAAGTAAGTGTATAGTGGTCCTGATGAAAGCAATGACAACATAAGTCATACATTGCAGAAACATGTTGACCCTAGTATACCTTAGATGATCCAAGTTGGATTGTCCATGTCTACTTTTTTAACATTGGAAAAGCGGGTAGCGACAGAATAAAGTCACGTTCAGCACCCTCCTATCCAATTTTACTTCACACACTTATTTCTTATTTTTTTCACAATTTTTTGCACTACGGCATCAGTCCCCCTTTCTTAACATCCTCTCAGTTGAGAAGTAAGACCACGTTAATCTCATTGTCCATGAGAGGGCGGTTACAATCATAGCTCTCCATGAGTAACATAGGAGATAACACCATCAGTGGTCTTAGAAGGAACCCAAATGATGAAGGGCGGTTCCGTGTGGTGACTGATGGGCATCCTCACATGATCATCTGTTGGGGTTAATGTAAGGGTGACCCTAGTTCCTCACTATTTGGTTATTAAATCTCCTGGAAACGCACAGTTAGCATTCTTATTCATGTCATCGCAGACCCTCTGACACTCTTTGTTTCATAAGTTCTGTTGGGGCCGTATCAGAGTGTGGTCTCTAAAAATCCCTTTTGACCCTCTTCCAATATATGTTGTTGTTGAAAATAGATGATGGACATAAGGCCTGTGTTGACTGCATCAGGAAAATGACGGGTGCAATAAAAGTACACTGTGCCACCATAAAAAGAGACCAGGCATCCAGACACAGGGGGAACAACATCTCTACACCTGTCTGGACACTTATAGCAAGGCGGTCAACCGCCTGTCTAATGCCACTTCTGTGCTATCACGCCTCACAGTGAGCATGCGATGGCACACTACAGCCAAGGATATGGCCGAAGGGTTGGTGCAAGTGACAAATGTAGTAGACCTGCTGCAGACAGCTACCATAGGTGGCACAGGTCCCCTGGGCTCAGGAGACAGTGAGGAGCTCTCAAGCCAAAGCAGCATCACCCCACCAATTGCCAAGCACAGAGGGCGTAGTGTGAGGCAGGGAACATCATCGAATGCCTCAAGGGAGAGCAGTCAGCTCCCCGAGCATGCCACAGCAGGATGTGCACGCAAAAATTAAACTGTCACCACTGCAGAATACCAACGGGTGAAGTAACCCATGGAAATGGACTTTCGTTTAGCCTTCATCCATGCACTGTGGACATGACATGTGCAATAGATTGTGCCACCATAAAGTGTGTTTGTAGGCTGTGTGCGACTTATTTTTGTTTACACTTAATAGATATTTTTGGTATGTGTTTGTTTAGTGTAACATTGTGAGCACACATTGCTTATGTACTGATTCTTGTATTGTATAGTTATTAAGTGAAATTTGTTTCCAAAAACAAAACTTTTTTGCTTTGAAAATTTTCATTGGTGGGTTCCTTCTTTTTCTTTTGCTTGATTGCATATGTTGTGTGTTAAATAATTGGTCCCGAAACCATTGTGGTTTTGATATACTTACATCATAAAAAGCATCACTCCAATATTCACGCTGGGTTGTCCTCATAAAATATGGTGTTGGTTGTAAATAACTAAATGACAAATCCCTCTGCTTTGCTTGCAAGTTGGAGAGACTGAGACCTCTTAAACATGTAATGCGCCTGGGTTTGGAACCTGCCACTTCCTCCTTAGCTGATTGATAAAACTCTTGAAGTGTCAGGTTTGTTACCTTGCCAATACATGACATTTCACTCAGCATTTAAAAACAAACAATATTTATTGTACCATTTATTATACCATTGTGTTTTAGTTAGCAAAACTGTGACCAAAGATTGTGTTCCATTAAATAATTTTGCTTAATCTTCAACTCCACGTAATTAACAAAACATGTTAATGCTCCTGAAATTAGAGACAACAGTGTGGCATTGGTGTTAGAGTTGTGGTGCAATGTTAATATTATAACCGCATTGACACAGTCAGTAGGTGTGTGTTTTTTTTGGCTTCGACAAAAAAACAGTAAAATAAATGTTAGGTTGCGACACGTGGATAAGCATTCACGTACACCATGACGCTGCTGCCAACCTCAATCAATCAGTAGGTACGCATGCAGCACCAGGCAAGTGCACATCTCCTAAATAGTGGGGGCCTCATTTTCTTTATTTTGGTATTTCCCGAGCCAGGATGGTGGATGTCACCTGGAACGGTAAATAAAAAATCAATATTTTTCATGCTAAAACGATTTTTTTAAAAGCAGAGTCAACTGTGAGAAAATGGCAGCTACTGCGCACTTCAAAAAAATGTTAAACACTTTTTCTCACCCTGCCTTTGTAATTGTGGTTTTGTTTCCATACATACTAATTCCCTAGAGGCCAACAGTTATCCACCGTAGTGGTGAGTGGCTGCTTATCTATGCTCTAGAGGCAAAGCTTCATGTCCCGTAACTGGTCTACATTGTGGCAAGGGCAGGCAGGATATCAGGAAAGAAGTCGCTACAAGAAGCATCTCCAAGACCAACAACGGTAATATTATATACAGCATGGGTGAAAGCAGAGTGGGAGTGACAGCAGAGTGACTGCAGAGTGAAAGTGACAGCAGAGTGAGAGTGACAGCATGAGAGTGAGAGTGACTGCAGAGTGAGAGTGACAGCATTAGTGACTGCAGAGTGAGAGTGACTGCAGAGTGAGAGAGACTCAACAGTGTGAGTGTTCCAGAGAGAGCAGGGTATACTTGTGCGCTTACACGGTGCACTGACACACAGGAGCTAAAACTAAGAACAGCTGAACACGTGTCTTGGGAGCTTCATGGAGGCAGCCGGCCCTCTGTGAGGGGAGTGTCAAGGAGGGGCTGCCCCAACCAATCAAGTGCAACTACTCACAACCTACTGTACGATTACAACACAGGCCAAAGGGCAGAGCTAGGTCTTTTCGCATTACGCAGGGTGAGCAGTGTGCTAGTGTGTAGGGTGAGCAGTGAGTGAGCATGCAGGGTGAGCACGGTGTGAGCATGCAGGGTGAGCAGTGTGTGATCATGCAGGGTGAGCAGTGTGTGAGTATGCAGGGTTAACAGTGTGTGAGTGTGCAGGGTGAACATTGTTCTAGTGTGTAGGGTGAGCAGTGAGTGAGCATGCAGGGTGAGCACTGTGTGAGCATGCAGGGTGAGCAGTGTGTGATCATGCAGGGTGAGCAGTGTGTGAGTATGCAGGGTTAACAGTGTGTGAGTGTGCAGGGTGAACATTGTGTGAGTGTGTAGGGTGAGCAGTGAGTGAGTGTGCAGGGTGAGCAATGTGAGATTGTGTAGGGTGAGCAGTGAGTGTGTAGGGTGAGCAGTGTGTGAGTGTGCAGGTTGAACAGTATGTGAGTGTGCAGAGTGAACAGTGTGGGAGTGTGCAGGGTGAACAGTGTGTGAGTGTGCAGGGTGAACAGTGTGTGCGTGTGCAGGGTGAGCAGTGTGCGAGTGTGCAGGGTGAGCAGTGTGTGAGTGTGTAGGGTGAGCAGTGTGTGAGTGCTTAGGGTACAAAAACCCAAACTAATTCCACCACACATATAAGACCACACACATAAGACCACACACACCACACACACACCACACACACACACACCACCACACACACTCTCACACCACACTCTCACCACCACACACTCACCACCACTCACCACCACACACTCACCACCACACTCTCACAACCACACACTCAACACCAAACACGCAACCACACACACAACCACACACACACCACCAGCCATCAGTGCACGCTTTCACCGGGCACAAACACCACCAGCCGTCAATGCACGCTTTCACCGGGCACAAACACCACCAGCCGTCAGTGCACGCTTTCACCGGGCACAAACACCACCAGCCGTCCGTACAGGCTTCCATCAGGCACACACCACCAGACGTCAGTGCACGCTTTCACCAAACACACACACACCACCAGCCATCAGTGCACACTTTCACCAGGCACACACAACACCAGCCGTCAGTGCACCCTTTCACCAGGCACACACCACCAGCCGTCAGTGCATGCTTTCACCAGGTACACACCACCAGCCATCAGTGCACGCTTCCATCAGGCACACACACCTCCAGCCGGCAGTGCACGCTTCCACCAGGCACACACACCACCAGCCATTAGTGCACAATTTCTACAGGCAGACACACCACCAGCCATCAGTGCACACATCAATTGTTAACGCATCCACAATTAACTATTGTAGCAATCGCAGTATGGTGCATTTTACTTTTAAACATATTCATCTAAAGCGCAGCATGCCACCATTGCTACAATTCCAATCCAACTCACATAATTCCACTTTACACCACATGCATACACTCCATAACAAATGGCTAAAAGACATTGCCATTTACAATGCCATTAGCTCTAACTCAAATAAATCCGAGACCAATTGCATTTCCAATGCTTGTTCAACTTGTCTCCCATCTTCTTCAATGCCCAGGGTCAGTGCTGGTTACTAGTTACACATTTTAGATGTTGTAACAAATCATAAGCCTCAGAAGTGTTGGACATAGTTCTGACCTCACAACATATTCCACAGTAAGTTAACGGACATGTAAACGCCCTTCCTCTGACTTAGTACCATGATTTACTCTTTTAGTGCAAAGTCCCTACATCCCCAGGGTGAGCAGTCAAGGGCAGCATCAACATAATGATTCATTGGGCATGTCACTGGAGACAAAGCAGCACCCATTATTCCACCACTAGAGTGACAGTGTAAAACCTGACTGTTTTAAAACTGCAAATTCAAGCTATCAAAAAAACCTGTTTGACATGCCTAAAACCCTACGTTAAATATCAATTGTTCACCCATAAGTATTCATTAATGCCCACAAAGTCATTAACGGTACAAAAGGGGGTGGTGATGGACGGAGCATCTGAATCAATCAAACACTCACACCCAGTCAAAAGATCTGAATTTAATCCATCACCGTTCTTTAGCCAACTCTGCCACCCCAGTTCAGACATGGCTATATGCAAATCAGTCTGACCCTGTGCCTCATGGGAACAGTCCAGCCCGAACTGCCAAGCCATGTCTTCCCTGGACCAGAAACCGGTCCTCGGAAGCTTGTTTCCGGTCCAGGGAAGACATGGCTTGGCAGTTCGGGCTGGACTGTTCCCATGAGGCACAGGGTCAGACTGATTTGCATATAGTCATGTCTGAACTGGAGTGGCAGAGTGGGCTAAAGAACGATGATGGATTAAACCCAGATCTTTTGACTGGGTGCGAGTGTTTGATTGATTCAGATGCTGTGTCCATCATCACCCCCTTTTGTACCGCTTTTGGCCGCCGTAAGTGTGGCAGGGTATGCTCAGTCGTGAGTCCCTTGCTCACTTTGCCACTGGATTCAAGCAAGCCGGGCTGAAGACGGCTGTAATGCCAGAAAACGGTCCTCGGAAGCTTGTTTCCGGTCCAGAGAAGACATGGCTTTGCAGTTCGGGCTGGACTGTTCCCATGAGGCACAGGGTCAGACTGATTTGCATATAGCCATGTCTGAACTGGGGTGGCAGAGAGGGCTAAAGAACGATGATGGATTAAACCCAGATCTTTTGACTGGGTGCGAGTGTTCGATTGATTTAGATGCTATGTCCATCATCACCCCCTTTTGTACTGCTTTTGGCAGCCATAAGTGTGGCAGGGTATGCTCAGTCGTGAGTCCCTTGCTCACTTTGCCACTGGATTCAAGCAAGCCGGGCTGAATACGGCTGGAATGCCAGAAACCGGTCCTCGGAAGCTTGTTTCCGGTCCAGGGAAGACATGGCTTGGCAGTTCGGGCTGGACTGTTCCCATGAGGCCACGGGTCAGACTGATTTGCATATAGCCATGTCTGAATTGGGGTGGCAGAGTGGGTTAAAGAACGAGGATGGATTAAACCCAGATCTTTTGACTGGGGGTGAGTGTTTGATTGATTCAGATGCTCCGTCCATCATCACCCCCTTTTGTACCGCTTTTGGCCGCCATAAGTGTGGCAGGGTATGCTCAGTCGTGAGTCTCTTGCTCATTTTGCCACTGGATTCAAGCAAGCCGGGCTGAAGACGGCTGGAATGCCAGAAACCGGTCCTCGGAAGCTTGTTTCCGGTCCAGGGAAGACATGGCTTGCAAGTTCGAGCTGGACTGTTCCCATGAGGCACAGGGTCAGACTGATTTGCATATAGCCATGTCTGAACTGGGGTGGCAGAGTGGGCTAAAGAACGATGATTGATTAAACCCAGATTTTTTTACTGGGTGTGAGTGTTTGATTGATTCAGATGCTATGTCCATCATCACCCCCTTTTGTACTGCTTTTGGCCGCCATAAGTGTGGCAGGGTATGCTCAGTCGTGAGTCCCTTGCTCACTTTGCCACTGGATTCAAGCAAGCCGGGCTGAAGACGGCTGGAATGCCAGAAACCGGTCCTCGGAAGCTTGTTTCCGGTCCAGGGAAGACATGGCTTGGCAGTTCGGGCTGGACTGTTCCCATGAGGCACAGGGTCAGACTGATTTGCATATAGCCATGTCTGAATTGGGGTGGCAGAGTGGGTTAAAGAACGATGATGGATTAAACCCAGATCTTTTGACTGGGTGTGAGTGTTTGATTGATTCATATGCTCCGTCCATCATCACCCCCTTTTGTACCACAAAGTCATTAAGGCAGAGTGCACAGTATTTAAAAGAAGGACATGGAAAAATGTAATGTACGACATGTCCATGCAATGACAAGGCCCCAAAAGCTATTTTTCAGTGCAGCAGGGGTAGCTGTGAAAAATACAAACAAAGGACAAGTGTAGCAAACGAGTCACACCCCACATTCTGCAGGAGAGTAGGAAGGGTGTGATAAGTAGCTGATGGTGAATTTTGGATTATACTGTCACAAATAGACTGTGTTATTGGACCATCATTTAGAGACAGCAAATTTTTCAAAGAAATGGCCATTAAATATACACAGACATACAGTATTACTGATAACACTATTTAGAGCAGACACAACAATTTGTGGAAATTGTGTTTCAGTGAATAGTTATAATCTGAATACTACTAAGGGGCCGATTCCGATCTCAGTCGGTCAGCTCTCCGAGACGTGTCAGTAGCCTTACCTTACGGTCGAATCGTACAAGGAGTGGGACCGTCTGGGCGATGATGTATGATGCGAAAAAGTGCCAAATTCCCGACCGACAAGTATGCTCTGACTCCATCCACATTTACCATTCGTGCCTGACCCGGAAACACCTAATTTGCTTTGCAGGGCACCATAAACACAGCTACTTCTGGCCGGTCAAGTATGATGCATACTTCCTCTGCTCCGGATGGGTCGCCACGTACAGCATGTCACAGCACCTGGAAGAGCTGCATATCAGCTACAGAACGCGCCAATAACACAATCCACGGATTCGAAACAGAGCACTTAGCAGCGGTTCGAGACAGAGCAACATGAATCCAATTGCGCAGGTCATGCCAGTCCTGTACATATATGACCGGATCAGGAACAGACGCGGACGGTGCAGAGGGTGATTCGGACACCCACCATACAAATAAACTACATGTACACGCCAAATGTCATACACACCCAGGGCCAAATGTCATACACATCCAGACCCTGTCCACCAGCAACAAGCCTCCTCAGTGAACCCATGGCCACCACCACTGCCACCCCACCCATAGGGGCATGTTGCCCACCCATACTGCCACTCCACCCTTAGGGGCATGTTGCCTATCACTGGTGCCACCCCACCCATGGGGTTATGTTGCCTATCACTAATGCCACCCCACCCATAGTGAGGTGCCGGGTTTTTAGGAATCCGGTGGTGCCAGGGGAAAACACCCGAAGACCTCTGAGTTCTCCCTGTTCCGGACCACAGAAACCAAGAGTCTTCTAGGTGAAGTCAGAGACCGAGTTTTATTGGTTGCAACCAAGTAACATGTGTCCTAGAATTACAACGGCACTGGCTGTAAGTTCTCAGGAAACTGTTCGTTTTTACAGAACTAGCCTTCTCCTTATATACATAAATAATAGCCGCGGGCAAGAATTCTTGGGTTTATGATATGGTTATACACATATTTCTACAACAATACAAAGAGCGAAGTCATGCTGGTCAGCACATATTTTGGATGTCCAGTCTGTGATGGATTACCCAGCCAGGCCCAGAATTCCCATCAGATATCGATGAAACATCAATAAGGTCGGGCACCCTCCCATCGTAAAACTGGTCATAAACAAGAATCATGGACAGGTGTATGTGTATGGAAAACATGGTCTGTATGTAGTGAATGGTTTATGGCATGTTGTGCCTTGATGATATCTTACTCGGCCACTGGGCGAGGAGCTGCCCGAACAGGCTTGGCTGGAGGCAGTGGAGTCAGCTCGGCCAGGTCATGGGGAAGCCAGCTACGGTGGACGTGTCCTTTCAGATCAAACTCGGTCTTAATCAATTGACTATATATGAGGGCAAGTCATAAGATGGATGTCGTTTACAAAATGGAGTCTGAGGGTTCGGGACGGAAACCATGATTTAAGGGTGTTAGCATCACTCAATTATGACGCAAATACATAGGGATAAGGTCCTAATCATTACCGGTCCATTGATACCGATATCGTCATGGTACGACGATATTTTGTGACATGAGTGTTGGACCCCGGAACCGGTGGAACAGCCGGGTCCGGAATTACAGTACCACAGACCCTCCTTTTGCCCTCATATTAGGCAATAACTCATGCTAATCTGAGTCCAAATCTGTGTTGACGAATTCATGGAGATGCTGCTGTAGCATCATTCTGTTGCTTAATTCGTCCCTTGATACAGGCTTCCTTACACATGAGGTAGCGCAGAGGCCACATATTGCAGGAGCGCACTGTACGAGCAGGCAGAACATAAACAGAATGGCTAACATCATCCCAATGAAGATCAGAGTTTTCCATCCCCAGGCAGAGATCAGTTCCCACAGCCACCCTAGCAAGGACCAATCCCCTTTCTCCACATGAAGGGAATCAGAGATTTTGTGTAATTTGGAGATGGCCTGGTACACTGTCGGAGCATTGTCAGGGATAAAAATGCAGCAACTAGCTTGGATCACTCTACATACACCACCATGGTCTGCAAGTATGACATCTAGGCCAACCCTGTTCTGAAGGGTCATAAGTCGATCCGACTGAAGCTCAGCTGTCAAGTTGCTAAGGGCACCGGCCGTTTCAGTCACGGCGGACTCAACTATCCTCGTCAATTGTCGAATGTTCCTGCTGTTCACCATAGGCCCCCAAAATGGCAGAAAACCCTTTGCGAAGTCTCCAAACTCTTGACCCGCAGTGTCGTCTTGACTCACGACACCCCTAACTGTCCTTGTCCGATGGTAATCTGCCCCGGCCGTGTAGGTGGGTGGCAGCAGAAACGCGATAAAGCATGTGCCCGAGAAGTCAGGGGGCAACCATGTATAGGCTTTGTCATGGCAGACGAAATAGGTGCCTTTAGCCGCCAAGAATGGAGGGGAAGTTCGGGAAGCAAACACATATGTTTCCGTGCATACGCTCTTCCCCAACTGTGCTTTGGGATCCCTGCCAATACCTTGCAGACACAAGTGACCTCGGTGGGGCACTATCCAGACTGGGGAGGATTTCTTTATTTTCTGGCCTTTATTCAAAGAGATCCCATATTTAGTTATATTCCAACGACTGTAGGGAGTGAGTTCATCTTTAGGAATCGTTTGATACGTGTCAACATCCCTACTCATATTTCTTATTCCTACCATTAGTGCCTTGTTGCTGGAATCGCTCTCCGTGGAACGGGGCGGGTATGGTTCTAGGGCGAACAGGAACATGGTCTGGAAAGCCCACAAAGAACCATAATAACTGAATGGCAGGATGAAGTATGGGATGCCCTTATCTGTAGTGTGTGGCATGAGTCCACAGATCCAACAATTCGATGTGTTCATTATGGACTGGTGCTGGTGTAGGAGCTGGATGAAGGAGTTATTTACAAACTCTAGTCTTCTGGCAGACTCGTGTTCAGGAAGAGGGTGAAAGGAGTGTGAAGAAATAGTTGGAGGAGGTGTGGGCTGAGTGTTGTTTACAAAGGTGATTTGAAACGTGGATAAGGTATAACCAATCAGGAACATCATTATGCTACATATCATCAAAATACATATTGTCAGGAATTTCTTCCTGGCCATCACAGCGCATATTTTCATTTTAAAGTTCATGTGTCTAGCAGGTCTCTCTACCCTCGGAAACTCCATCCTCTGGTTGCTGCCCGCGGTGGGAGGTTGCTTCTGCCAAGATGTGTGCTCTGTCCAGTCGGGGGTAATTCCCTCAGACTGACTAGAACCGTTGACCTAGGCGTCCCCGGCTGCACTCCTCAGACTTCAACCGCGGCCTTAGCAGCAGAACCGGATGGCGGTTCGAAAATCAAAAATGAGCTAGTTCCTTGGGCGAGAGAGCTGTGAAATCAAAAATGGTTCATGGGAAAAAGAGAAAACCGCACTAGTTCGATTATATCAGTTCCTTGGTCCTGACCTCAGATTATATCGTTCTTTCCCGGGTACGGTGTGATCTTCAAACAATGTTTCAGGTTCTGTAGTGTCCAACTGCATTACCGGTGGCACAGATCCTTGCAAAATGCAATCACTCTCTTTGTCGGTATCAGTTCCTTTTAATCGTGCATCGCTGAAGAGGACAAAACGAGGTATGAACTCTGTTCGGAGTCAGCGACTCCTTGCTGGACCCACCGGTCATATGGAAGGGGCAGCGGGACCCTTTTGCAATGGGCTCCGTGCACCCAGTGTTTCTTTCCGTGGACACGTACTGCAGAGCGGGTAGACAGTAAGACCTGGAAAGGTCCGGTCCAGCGAGGCTCCTCGTTCTTTGTTCGCCTGAAGTTCCGAACTAGGACCCAAGAGCCAGGTTCGACGGCGTGGCCTGGATCGTCAGACGCCGGTGGAGAGGAGCTGTGGACCTGTTGATGTAAAGCATGCAGTTTAGTTGTCAATTAGTGTAAATAGTCAAACAGTGCAGGGTACTCTATCTCGCTGAGCTTTCTAGGCCTCGGTACTCCCCATATGTTTGCTGGGCGCCCGAACACGATCTCGTGTGGGCTGAGTCCCAGTCTAGAATCGACAATCATCCTGGTAGACAGGAGTGCTAAAGGCAGGGCGTCTGGCAACTTGAGACCTGTGCTGGCTTGGATCTTGGCCAGTTTCAATTTTAACGTGCCATTATAGCACTCTACCAATCCTGCCGATTGGGGATGATTTGCAGCATGGAATTTCTGGTGGATGCCTAGACACTCACACACTCTCTTCATCACTCGTCCCACGAATTCACTTCCGTTATCACTCCAGACAACTCTAGGCATGCCAAATCGAGGGAAGAATTCTTTGACAAGGGCTTTGGCAGTTGACAATGCAGTGTTGTCCTTAAGGGGGTACGCTCCTACCCACCTGGAGAAAGCGCAAACGACGACAAGGAAATATTTCAGATTATTGCACCTCTCCATGTGAATGAAATCGAGCTGCAAGACCTCGAATGGGTGCGTTGGAGGCGCAAAATGACCAACTGGGGTTGGGGTACCCCTACCGGGATTGTGCTTCAAACACACCATACAATTTCTGACCAGATTCTCTGCACATTTTGGGATACCACTATTCTACCATACTGGGGCCAACAGCTTACATATTCCTTTCACACTGATGTCCGCCATTCCATGGGCCATTGTCACCACTGCGAGCACATAGGCGTTAGGTAACAACCATCGCTGATGTTCTGACAGTTCGACCCAACAACCATTCGCATCTAATCTACCCTTGCTTTCTCTCCATTCATTCACCTCTTTCTCGGTCGCATCAGCTTGTATAGATTTCACACTTTCGATGGTGTCCTCACACATACCCACATCAGGGGTCCATCTAGCAGGACCTACAACATACATCCGACTCATTGTGTTCCTTGCGGTCTCTTTCGCGACCTCATCGGCAAATGTATTCCCTCGACCAACATCATCCGTAATCTTCCTGTGTGCACTGCATTTCACAATCGCAACTTGTAGGGGCAAGGTCATTGACTCGAGGAGGTCGTGTACTAGCTGTCCGTGTTGAATTTTTGCACCATGTGACGTCAGGAACCCACGTTCACGCCATAATCTTCCAAAACTGTGGGCTACGCCAAAGGCGTACTGACTATCAGTATACACATTCACTCGTTTTCCTTTCGCCAACACACATGCTCTTGTGAGTGCGACTAACTCTGCTGCTTGTGCGGAATTGTGGGGGATGCGAGCTGTCTCTACAATCGTGTGTAGTGTTGTCACGGCATATGCTGCAGTCGTATCACCATTCGGCAACTTGAAATATGAACCATCAACCCATAGATTATCATTACATTCAGGGAGGGGAGTGTCCTGCAAGTCTACTCTCCCTTTTGTCTCTTCCTCTGTCCTAAAGCAGAAATCATGTCTTTCGACCTTATCTGTCTCTGCTGGAATGGGTAATAACGTAGCAGGGTTGAGTGTATCACACCTCTTTATGTGAATGTGACTTGCTAACAGTGTCAGTTCATAGCTGGACAGTCGAGCGCTAGTTAGATGTTGTGTTTTCGTCCTGTTTAGTAGGATATCTACTGCATGTGGGACCATAACAATCAGGGTATTATTCATGACTAACCCAGCAGACTGTCGAATACAGACAGCCGCTGCAGCAGTGGCCCTCAAGCAACTTGGTAATGCCTTAGCTACAGGATCTAGAGTCGCGGAGAAATACGCACATGGGCGTTGTTTGTCCCCAAAGTGTTGCGTCAAGACTGATAATGCGCAACCTTCTTTCTCATGGACATATAATGGAAAAGGCTTGCTGTAGTCGGGGTTGCCCAACACAGGAGCCGAACATAATGCCTCACGCAACTCATGGAAACTCGCCTGACAATCTTCAGACCAAGGCAAAGGATTGGGTGTGTCTTTACGCATTAATGCCAGCAAAGGTTTGGCCAACAGTGAGAAGTTCGGTATCCATTGTCTACAGTACAATGTAATGCCCAAGAAGGCACGCACTTCTCTTTGTGTCCTTGGGACACTCAGTTCTGCAATTGCCTGTATTCTTTCTGGGGTCAGTATCCTTCCCTCCTTCGATAAGATGTGACCTAAGTAGGTTACTTCTTGTCGGCAAAATTGCAGTTTTTAAAGAGAGACTTTGTGTTTCATGTCGCATAAATGACGCAACAATGACAATGTGGCTCGCTTGCAAATCTCTTCAGTATCTGCAGTGATCAGTAAATCGTCTACATACTGAATCAGAGTCGCACCACCAGGTAGAACAATCGTATCGAGTTGTGTTTTCAGAGCCTGACTGAATATTGAAGGACTCTCACAGTAGCCCTGAGGAGCGCGTTTAAAGCGGAAGCTTCGTCCTCCTAAATTGAAGCCAAAGATATCTCTGCTCTCCTCGGCAATCGGGATGCTGAAGAAGGCATTCTTCAGGTCAATCACTGAAAACCAATTTGCTGAGGCTGGAACCATTGTCAATAAGGCAGTAATGTCGGGGACGACTGGAAACTGTTGTACAACGATCTTATTCACTTCCCTTAGATCGATCACGAATCGGTACACAGGGGGCTGTGAAGGATCGGTACGCTTTAAAAAAGGGCAAAACAGGACAGTTACAAATGTTGCCTGTAGTCTCTTCGATGACATCTTTTTCAATCAGATCGTAGATGATCGCTAACAAAGCCTTTTCACATTCGTTTGATATTCTATATTGGGGAATACGTGGCAACCTAACATTAGCTTTCAATGTTATGACATATGGCGCTATTTCTAAGCAACCTACATCATTAGAACCATTCGCCCAAAGTACATCCAGAAGAGATGACAATTCGGTTGGAATATTCTCCTTTACCAAATACATTGGGGAAATAACTTTTCTTCCTACTGTAAGGTGTACTCCCGAAGGGGAGCAATACAAAGTTGCATATAATCTCTTTAACAAATCCAAGCCTAACAAGTTTTCGCCACAACCTGTTGTAAGAATGAGGGGTGCTTCTAAATCGTATGGGCCAACAGAAAGGGGCATAGGACTAGAGATCGGGTTTCTAACCAGGGCGCCAGAAAAACCTACTGAAACATTCATTTCGCCGGACAAAGGTGCGCCAGGAAGTTTTGAGTGCATAATAGAACTTTTTGTAGCACCAGTATCCAGCAGAAATGGTTCCGACACTCCGGATGTAATCACCTCGACATAAGGTCCATTCTGATCTACTGGAACTGAAACAACTCCCTCTCTTTGTCCATGGCTGTCCTAGCAATTATTACCCTCATTCTCGTTTTCTGTGTAATAGTCATCTGCATAGTACTGAGCCGTCCTGGAAGACGCATTGTTCTGTTGGTCAAAGCTATTCATGGAACTCTGAGGCGGAAAAGAAGTGGTATTCTGGGAGAAATTTCCACAGCCCCTACCTCTAGGAGCCTGTTGAACACCTCTACCTCTCGTACCGGAAACACCGTTTAAGCGTCGCGCAAGAGCTTGACAATTGCTTTTGAAATGACCCTCTTCTTTGCAATATGCACATTGATTCGGGCCATACGGAGAACGCTGATGGGAAAACTCGTTTCCTTGTGCGTTTCTCGAATACTGCTGTGGCTGCTGATAATTGGGCTGACTAGGAGTGCGAGGCGGATAGGCTTGCTGGAGAAGAACTTTAGTTTTTAACTCTTTAGTCTTTTTGTCTGCCTTATCTAGCTCGTCTTTGCGTCTATTTTCGTAGTATTGGGCTGTGGCTAAAATCTGAGCTGACGTGGAAACAGCCCAAGCACTCTCTGAATCTTTCAATTTATTGCACAATTCAGGAAGCAGATTATGTACAAAGTTGTCTACAAACAATCTTTGGCCACCCTCGGTAGCCATATCCTGACCACTATGGTCGACGAAGGTCTCTTCAAATCTCGTGAAAAAGTCAGACACATTCTCGTCTTGCATGCAGACAGCTTGTCCCAATTTACGCGCAATTCCGGCATTAACGTTTTCATGTACGTGATAATCCTACCGGGAAGTTCAGCTATGAAAGGCTCAGGTTTAGAACCACCAACTTGTCTAGCATCAGTAGCAGTAATATTAGCCCATGAGTCACCTAGTTCTTGATCATGATCTGGATGGCGAATTTTACTCCATAGAGGATGCGGAACAACATTCCCAAACAACATGTCTACATCTGCTAAATTCATTATACAGGAGCTGGCAGTCTGTGATAATTCCTTGTAATATCCAGCTGGGTTTTTATGGGGATCAGGTAGTGTCTGTTTGAGTGCTAAAACTTCAGATCTTTTCCAGGGGACATGAACCCAAACACGCTGAAAATGCGGTGGAACAGGCGGTTGTGCATTCGCATCACCTTCCCTCCAGACTGGAGGAACTTCTCTCATAGGGTATTGTCGCGCCTTTTTCCTATCTGACACATCATCTTCATACAATGATCTAGAGACATTTCCCTTACTCCTATAGGACAATAACAGGTCTATCGCTTTTTCAACATCGGCACCGACAATCATACCTTCATAGAACTTAAAGCGCATGCGGAATAATTCCTGCATTTTGCGTTTGGGATCATTTGTCTTCAAATCTTCGCACAGATATACACACATCTCTTCAAATATATATCTTTGAGTGGGTGCATCCCACTGACGGAAGACTTCCATAACGGACTGAACATCATATTTAGCAGTGTCAGTAACCCGTTTGCGTGCTAACTCATTTAGCACCTCTCTTTCCTCGTAGTCGGGTAGTTGACTACGCAACTGACTACGTCCCGTTTTAGGGGTCGTTTTAGGCGACCCAAAGAAGGGCGAGAATAGACCAGTGACAGTACTTGCCACTCTCTGTCTGACAGAAGGAGAAGCTTGCGGCGAGGCAGATGCGCCAGAAAAGACAGGCTGATGAAAGGAAGAAGTCGAGGCAACAGCAGAGGAAGTGGAAGCAGTGCCGGAAGTGGTATCATGATAAACAGGTGGAGCGGTAGGCAAAGTAGTAGAAGTAGATGGAGTATGTAGTAAAGGCGGCGGCCCTTGAGAAGGCTGCGCCGGAGAAGTAGGAACCAGCTGAAGAGGAGCTGGTGTTTGTGCAAGAGCTGCTTTTCGTGCACCGGGGCGCGGTATAACAATACGCCTTGGAGGTCCAACAATACTCGATGTATACGGGGGTGGTGAATTCAATAAATGGGACATTAATGGATCTTTCTCGGATGCTCCCTTTGAATCTTGTCCTTCATGGGGCAACATCGGGTAGCATTTATCTATTGCTAGTTTCTTGCTTCTGAGCATTTGTTCATTTTCCTGCTCTTCCTCATTATCCCTGTATGCAATGGCAGCCTGCACCATCGACATACCTCTTTTATTTTTCTTTGCTAATTTTATTTCTTTCTGTTTGGCTTCTTTGCGCCATAAGCGAAAAGAGTCAAACATCGCCGGCCGGGCTTTCTTCTTGAACAATTTGACCTCGAGGTTGTCTAATACTTCTGAGTCAAAACTACCATATTGGGGCCATTTTAAAACACCATCCTTGCGGGTGTATTTTATCCACACTTCATTATACGTGATAGGACCTACTCCATGTTTTATATATAACTCATATGTTGGAGTTCCAATCGGAGGAACCGGACACGAATCCTCTAATCGGGAGTCCTTACTACAACCAAGACAAAACAAGTTTCCAAGTCTGCTAAGACCAGGCATCTTCGCTCACTAGTCTAGATTCAAACTTCAAGGGATTATCTAATTATGATATTGTCGTGAATACACGAATCCCTCGGTTTTGGTGCTTGCAAGAACCAATACAAACCGTATCTCTGGGATACCAAAACTAAGAACCAAACTAAGGACTGGGAGACGCTCCACTTATACTTAACTGAATATTGAAGATCGGTGACGTCACTAGAAGACTCGTCTATCGTTTCGCTCTACCAAGGATCACTGGGTCCAAAACAGGGCGATAGTCAGGGCAGCAGTCCTTCGTAGCCGTCGGGACGCGGGGAACCTCGCAGCAAAGACCTTTGGAACCACGTCGACATGCAGGGGTCGCTGAAGTGGCTGGCCGTCCTCCGGAATTTTCACATGAAGCTCCTCACGAACATCTGGCTTGGACCGTCACCGCTTGATACCACCCCGAGTTGGGCGCCAACTGAGGTGCCGGGTTTTTAGGAACTCGGTGGTGCCAGGGGATAACACCCGAAGACCTCTGAGTTCTCCCTGTTCCGGACCACAGAAACCAAGAGTCTTCTAGGTGAAGTCAGAGACCGAGTTTTATTGGTTGCAACCAAGTAACATGTGTCCTAGAATTACAACGGCACGGGCTGTAAGTTCTCAGGAGACTGTTCGTTTTTACAGAACTAGCCTTCTCCTTATATACATAAATAATAGCCGCGGGCAAGAATTCTTGGGTTTATGATATGGTTATACACATATTTCTACAACAATACAAAGAGCAAAGTCATGCTGGTCAGCACATATTTTGGATGTCCAGTCTGTGATGGATTACCCAGCCAGGCCCAGAATTCCCATCAGATATCGATGAAACATCAATACGGTCGGGCACCCTCCCATTGTAAAACTGGTCATAAACAAGAATCATGGACAGGTGTATGTGTATGGAAAACATGGTCTGTATGTAGTGAATGGTTTATGGCATGTTGTGCCTTGATGATATCTTACTCGGCCACTGGGCGAGGAGCTGCCCGAACAGGCTTGGCTGGAGGCAGTGGAGTCAGCTCGGCCAGGTCATGGGGAAGCCAGCTACGGTGGACGTGTCCTTTCAGATCAAACTCAGTCTTAATCAATTGACTATATATGAGGGCAAGTCATAAGATGGATGCCGTTTACAAAATGGAGTCTGAGGGTTCGGGACGGAAACCATGATTTAAGGGTGTTAGCATCACTCAATTATGACGCAAATACATAGGGATAAGGTCCTAATCATTACCGGTCCATTGATACCAATATCGTCATGGTACGACGATATTTTGTGACATGAGTGTTGGACCCTGGAACCGGTGGAACAGCCGGGTCCGGAATTACAGTACCACAATAGGGTCATGTTGCCTATCACTAATGCCACCCTCTTACGCTTTCCCCTGACGAAGGGTTCCACGTAACCCGAAATGCATTGGGATGGATGAAATAAGAATGTTATGTATCTCTCAAGTGCTCAAACGCATTGTTGACCTGATATTATTTTGACAAGTGACACGAACAGTTTGTATACATATACATGCTAATAATGTTTTTGTGTTGTGATTTGAAAAATGCGATAACAGTAAAACATATGTGATGAAACATATAATGGTTGGCTTCAGAGCTTTTTATAAGAATTCTAAACTGCTATTGATAAATTTGATTTAGACATTATTGTCTTTGAGCTGTGCATTCCCCTAACTGTGGGTTCTCCCACAGCCTGCCTTGCTACCCCAGCCGTAGGGGCATTTTGCCTATCACTGATGCCACCCCACCTATATGTTTCATGTTGCCTATCACTGATGCCACCCCAAACATATGTGTCATATTGCCTATCACTGATGCCACCCCACCCATAGGGTCATGCCGCCTATCACTAATGCCACCCTAACCATAGGGTCATGTTGCCTATCACTAATGCCACCCCACCCATAGGGGCATGTTGCCTATCACTGATGCCACACTACCCATAGGGTCATGTTGCCTATCACTGATGCCACCCACCCATAGGGACATGTTGCCCACCCATACTGCCACCCCACCCATAGGGGCATGTTGCCTATCACTAATGCCACCCCACCCATAGGGTCATGCTGCCTATCACTGATGCCACCCCACCCATATTTGTCATGGTGCCTATCACTTATACCACCCCACCCATATTTGTCATGTTGCCTGTCATTGATGCCACCCCACCCATAGGGGCATGTTTCCTATCACTGATGCCACCCCACCCATAGGGTCATGTTGCCTATCACTGATGCTACCCCACCATTAGGGGCATGTTGCCCACCCATACTGCCCACCACCCATAGAGGCATGTTGCCCTTCACTGATGCCACCCCACCCATATGTGTAATGTTGCCTATCACTGAAACCACCCCACCCACATGTGTCATGTTGCCTATCACTGATGCCACCCCACCCACAAGGGAATGTTGCCTATCACTGATGTCACCCCACCCATAGGGTCATGTTGCCTATCACTGATGCAACCCCACCCATAGGGTCATGTTGCCTATCACTGATGCCATCCCACCCATAGGGTCATGTTGCATATCACTGATGCCACCCCACCCATAGGGGCATGTTGCCCACCCATTATGCCACCCCACCCATAGGGACATGTTGCCTATCACTACTGCCACCCCACCCATAGGGTCTTGTTGCCTATCACTAATGTCACCCCACCCATCTGAAGAACCGGGTTTTAGAACCCAGCGGTGCCAGAGGCATGCCCAAAGTCTTCGAGTTCACCTGTCTTAGAATACAGAGACACGGGATACTTCTCGGTGACTTCAAAGATCAAATTTATTGGCTGCAACCAGGAACAGAAGTCTACGAAGTACAACACGGGTAGGTTCGCTAGAGACTGCTCAATTTTCGTATTGCGAGACATCATCTTTTATGCTAAAAACCACATTCCGGACAAACACCCACTAGTTACAGATTGTCCAATCATAAGCATCATTACAAAAGGTATCACATGACGACAAACCCACTCTTCAGTTGTCCAGCCCACCATCAATTACACGGGAAAGCCCAACATTCTTTCTCGGACAGGCCCGACAAATCCATAATAAAAGACCACAACCCATACCATAAACAGGCCATAAAAGAAGGAACAGAAACAGATGAGAAACAGGATAAGGGGTGTGTATGTGCATACCAAACTCACCAATGTCCTGTTCTTTGATCCTAATCTCGATCAACTACCCGACAAGGAACTGGCTTAACAAGGTTGGCTTCAGGCAACGGGGTCAGTTCACTCAGGTCATTCAGAAGTCAGTTAACGTGTACGTGTCCAAAAGACTCGTTCGGCGGTAGTCATCGGCCTATGTGAGGGCAACCACAAAATGGCTGCCATACACAAAATGGAACCCGAGGGTTCAGAACGAGATCCCTAAATACATAGAGAATCCATCGGTCTAACATGACGAAAACACTCGTACTTGCCGTACTCACTAGTTATGGTTCGTTACTATCAAATTGGTAACGAAACCATAACCTTTTTTAAACGGATTCAGATTTCACGGAACCTCAGACCCTCCTTTTGCCCTTACATAGGCAATAACCTAAACTCACGTTAATCTGAATCCAGGTCTATACTCATCAGATCATCAAGATGTTGCTGGAGCATTATCCTATTACTTAGTAACTCTCTCTGGACAGGTCTCCTTGCACACGAAGTAGCACAAAGGCCACATATAGCAGGAGCACACTGTACACAAAGACAGAACAGGAAAAGAATAGCTAAATCCATCCCAATGATCATTAGAATCTTCCATCCCCAAGGGGATAACAATCCCCCAAACCATCCCATCAACAACCAATCTCCTTCATCCACATGTACAGACTCGGAGATCTTATGTAGCTTGGAAATGGCCTGGTACACTGTCGGAGAATTGTCTGGAATGAAAACGCAGCAGCCCGATTGAATCAATTTACATACCCCTCCTCTATCTGCAATTATGACATCTAACGCAACTCGATTCTGCAACGTCATAAGACGATCCGATTGGAGCTCAGCGGTCAGATTACTAAGGGCACCGGCAGTCTCAAATATGGTGGACTCAACCACTCTCGTCAATTGCCGTATGTTCCTACTGTTAATCATAGATCCCCAAAACGGCAGGAAACCCTTAAGAAAATCTCCCATTTCTTGTCCTGCAGTATCTTCCTTACTGAAGACACCTCTAACAACTCTCGTTCTGTGGTAATCTGCCGCTGCAGTATACGTAGGGGGCAAAAAAAACGAAACATAACATGTTCCAGAAAAATCAAGGGGCAACCATGTGTATGCCCTATCATAGCAGACATAATACGTACCCTTAGCTGCTAAAAACGGTAGGGAAGTCTGGGACGCAAAAACACACGTCCCAGTACAAACACTCTTTCCTAACTGAGCTCTCGGATTCTTGCCATTACCTTGCAGACAAAAATGACCATGATGGGGTACGATCCAAATCAGAGATGACCTTCTCCCTCGCTGCTTTTCACTCAGACTAACACCATATCCAATCACATTCCATCCAATATAAGCTAGTGTCTCATCTTTAGGAATAGTCTCATAGGAATTCATTCCTCTAATCATATCCACTATTCTCTTCACTAGAGCACTATTACTCAGATTATCTTTCATAGAACGCAGGGGGTAGACTTCATGGGCATAAATAAACATCGTCCTATATGCCCATACAGAACCATTATAGCTGAATGGCAGGTCGCGACTTCCCTGAGCAAGAACCCTCCAACCGGCGCAACGAACCCCAGCCAGGCGGCCACCAACCTCACAAAGTGGATCAGCAACTGCGCAGACAACCTCGCCCCTCTGAGGACCCCGCCTAGCAGACCCGGCAGCAAGAAAGCCCCATGGTTCACCGACGAACTCAAGAGCTCCAAGAGGAACTGCCGAGCCCTCGAGAAAGCCTGGCGCAGAGACCCAACACCAGACAACATGACTGCCCTCAAGCTCGCCACCCGAAAACACCACCAACTGATTCACGCCACCAAGAAAACTGCATTCAAGGAACGACTGGACAACAACGCACACAACAGCAAGGAACTCTTCAACATTGTTAAAGTGCTCTCCAACCCCAACGCCGGAAACAACGACATCACCCCTTCACAAGACCTCTGCAACTCCCTCGCCTCCTACTTCTACAACAAGATCGCGGACATACACAACAGCTTCAACACTCAACCGACGCACGCCACGACTGAACCACCGACCCCCACCACCACCCTCCGCGCCTGGACCCCGATCAGTACCGAAGACACCGTCCACACGATGAACTCCATCCACTCCGGATCTCCGACCGACCCCTGCCCTCACCACGTCTTCAACAAGGCCGACGCTGTCATCGCACCCCACCTGCGGGACATCATCAACACCTCCTTCGACACCGCTACCTTCCCGGAGAGCTGGAAGCCCGCCGAACTCAGCGCTCCACTAAAGAAGACATCAGCCGACCCCACCGACCTCAAGAACTACCGCCCCATCTCGCTGCTCCCGTTTCCTGCAAAAGTCATCGAGAAGACCGTCAACAAGCAGCTGGCCGCCTTCCTCAAGACAAACGGATCCCTCGACCTCTCGCAGTCTGGCTTCCGGGCCAACCACAGCACCGAGTCCGCCCTGATCGCAGCCACGGATGACATACGAGCCCTGCTCGAAAATGGAGAAACAGCGGCCCTCATCCTCCCAGACCTCTCCGCAGCTTTCGACACTGTCTGCCATCAGCAACGTCGGAATCCAGGAGAAGGCACTGGAGTGGATCATCTACTTCCTCCCCGGAAGGACACAGAGAGTCCGCCTCCCCCCTTTCAGATCAGAAGCCACCAAAGTCATCTGCGGTGTTCCTCAAGGCTCCTCGCTCAGCCCAACCCTCTTCAACGTCTACATGAGCCCCTCGCAGCCATCGCACGCCAACACAACCTCAACATCATCTCCTACGCCGACGACACCCAGCTGATCCTCTCCCTCACCAACGACCCCGCCACCGCCAGAGCCAACCTACACGAAGGGATGACAGATGTAGCCAAGTGGATGATGAACAGCCGCCTGAAACTGAACTCCGACAAGACGGAAGTCCTCATCCTGGGATCTTCACCCTCCGCCTGGGACGACTCCTGGTGGCCCCCCGCCCTGGGCAGCGCACCCAAACCAACAGACCACGCACGCAACCTGGGCTTCATCCTGCACTCCTCCCTCTCCATGACCAGACAAATCAACGCCGTCTCCTCGTCGTGCTTCAACATCCTGCGCATGTTACGCAAGATCTTCCCCACTGAGATCAGGAAGACGGTCACCCAGGCCCTCGTCACCAGCCGTCTGGACTACGGCAACTCCCTCTACGCCGGTACCACCGCCAAACTCCAGAAGAGACTCCAGCGGATCCAGAACGCCTCAGCACAACTCATCCTGGACATCCCCGTCGCACCCACCTCTCCGGACACCTGAGAGACCTGCACTGGCTCCCGGTCAACAAGAGAATCACCTTCCGTCTCCTCACCCACGCACACAAAGCCCTACACAACCAAGGCCCAGGATACCTCAACAGCCGCCTCAACTTCTACGCTCCCACATGCCAGCTTCGATCGACCGGCCACGCCCTCGCCGCCGTCCCCCGCTTCCGAAGAGCCACCAGAGGGGGAAGGTCCTTCTCCTACCTGGCCGCCAAGACTTGGAACTCCCTCCTGACCCACCTCCGCCTGACCCAGGACCACCTCGCCTTCAGGAAGCAGCTCAAGACCTGGCTGTTCGAGCAGTAGCGGACCCCCCCCCCCCCCCTAGCGCCTTGAGACCCTCCGGGTGAGTAGTGCGCTATATAAATGCTTTGATTGATTGATTGACAAGGTAAGGAATACCCTTATCCGTAGTATGAGGCATAAGACCACACACCCAACAATTAGTGGTGTTCACTACTGACTGATGCTGATGAAGAAGTTGTACAAAGGAGTTATTAGCGAATTCCAATCTTCTAATGGAGTCATGCTCAGGCAAAGGATGAAAAGAATGCGAAGAAATAGTAGGAAAAGACATAGGTTGTGTGGTGGGTGCAAACATCACTTGAAAAGAGAAAACAACATATACCACCAAAAACATCATCATGCTAAGTAGCATTAAAAGACACGTTATCAAAAAACATTTGCTACTCATTAATTTACACAGTCTCATCTTAAAGTTAATTTCTACAACAGCTCTCTCGATCTCAAAAAAACTCCATCCTCTAACCGTGCTGTTCGCGGCAGTTGGTTCTCTTCTGCTTAGATGTACGTCTAAATGTCCCAGGTAACGCCCTAGAACAAACCAGAACTGTCGACCTTGTGTCTACACAGTTGTATACTCCAAGGCTTTATACCGCGACCCTACAGCTGAACCCGGATGGCAGTTCGAAAAAGAAAAATGGGTCAAAACAGCTTTTTGGATGAGAGAGCGTAGTCTCAAAAATAGAAAGAAATCACTTTATTAGTCCATCGACTCTCGGTCGTAAATTATAGCGGCCTTTACCAGGCAATGTCTGATCACGAAACAACAACTTAGGCTCAGTAGTGTTCAATAGTGCAGATTGAGACACAGCTTCTTGAAAAATATCGTTGTCTTCACGCTCAGAGCTTGTCCCAACCAAACGTGCGTCACTGATTGGAACAAAACGTGGTACAGTCTCAGTCTCTGAATCACCAACACCCTCCTGGACCCACTGGCCGTAAGGCCGAGGCAAAGGAACCCTCTTACAATGTACGCCGTGGATCCAGTTCTTCTTGCCGTGAACTCTCACTGCGGTATGCGTCGACAAAAGGACCTGGAATGGTCCAGTCCAGCGGGGCTGCTCGTTCTTTGTCCGCTGAAAGTTTCGCACCAATATCCACGAACCAGGATCAATGGCGTGTCCTGGATCTTCAGATGCATGTGGAAGTGTGTCGTAAACCTGTTGGTGTAAGACACGCAATTTCGCCGTCAAATCATACAAATAGTCAATCAGCACAGGATGTTCAATCTCGCTAAACTTTGTCGACCTCGGCACTCCCCATATGTTAGCCGGGCGACCAAACACAATCTCGTAAGGACTAAGGCCCATACGAGAATGCACTGTAGTTCCAGTTGACAAAAGTGCCAATGGCAAAGCATCGGGCCATTGGAGACCAGAGTTCGCCTGAATCTTGGCTAACTTCAGCTTCAAGGTGCCATTGTAGCATTCGACTAAACCAGCTGATTGGGGGTGATTTGCAGGATGATATTTCTGCCTAATGCCCAAACCTTCACACACTCTTTTCATGACTTGACCCAAAAATTCACTTCCGTTATCACTCCACATCATCCTTGACAATCCAAACCTAGGGAAAAATTCCCTGAGTAGGGCTTTGGCTGTGGACAAGGCAGTATTATCTTTCAGGGGGTATGCTTCTACCCATCTCGAAAAGGCACAAACAACTACAAGGACGTATTTCAAGTTATTAAATCTCTCCATATGGATAAAATCCAATTGCAGCACCTCGAACGGATACGTCGGAGGCGCAAAGTGACCAGCTGGAGTTGGAGTTCCCTTGCCAGGATTATACATCAGACAAACCATACAATTCTTGACCAGATTCTCTGCACACTTAGGAATTCCAGCATTCTGCCATACTGGAGCCAACAACTTACAAATCCCTTTCGCACTAATGTGAGCCATTCCATGCGCCATTGTAACCACTGCAAGCACATACGCATCAGGTAACAACCATCGCTGATGCTCTGACAACTCAATCCAACAACCAGTCGAATCCAATTTTCCCATACTCTCTCTCCATACATTCAATTCTTTCTCCGTAGCTTCAGCCTGAATTGACTTCACACTCTCTATCGTATCTTCACACATTCCTCTATCCAGAACCCGTCTCGCTGGACCCGCAACATACATTCAACTCGTCACATCTTTCGCCGCTTCTTTCGCAACTTCATCCGCAAACGCATTACCACGACCAACGTAATCGGTAACTTTCTTATGTGCACTGCATTTCACGATCGCAACTTGCGTCGGCAACGTAAGTGACTCAAGAAGCTCATTCACCAACTGACCATGCTGAATCTTTGTACCATGAGACGTAAGGAACCCATGTTCCTTCCATAACCGCCCAAAACTATGGGCCACACCAAACGCATACTGGCTATCGGTATACACAGGCAATCTCTTTCCTTTCGACAATACACACGCTCTCGTCAGTGCAATCAATTCTGCTGCTTGAGCTGAACTTTGTGGGATACGTGCAGCTTCAACAATCGTATGCAAAGTCGTAACCGCATATGCTGCAGTCGTATCACCATTCGGAAGCTTAAAGCATGAACCATCTACCCATAAGGTACCATCACACTTCGCAAGAGGAGTGTCTTTCAAATCAGTTCTACCCTTTGTTTCTTCCTCTGTCCTAAGAAAACAATCATGCTGTTCTTGAACATCCGTCTCTACAGAAATCGTCAACAACGTAGCTGGATTCAACGTGTTGCATCGCTTTATATGCACATGACTCGCCAAAAGTGTCAACTCGTAACCTGACAATCGAGCACTAGTTAAGTGCAGAGTTTTAGTCCTGTTTAATAAGGTATCCACTGCATGTGGGACCATCAAAATCAACATATTATCCATCACCAAACCAGCAGACTGTCGAATAGAAACAGCCGCTGCCGCTGTAGCTCTCAAACAACTCGGCAACGCTCTAGCTACTGGATCCAAAGTTGACGAGATACGCACACGGACGCTGTTTATCGCCGAACTGCTGAGTCAGGACTGACAATGCACATCCCTCTCTCTCGTGAACATATAGTGTAAAAGGCTTACTGTAGTCGGGAGTACCCAACACCGGAGCCAAACACAACGCATTACGCAATTCAGAAAAACTCTTCTGGCATTCGTCAGTCCAAGGAAGAGGATTTGGAGTATCCTTAAGAGTAAGTGCTAACAAAGGTTTCGCAAGTAGCAAAAAAATTGGAATCCATTACCTACAGTACGAAGTAATACCCAAGAAAGCACGCACTTCTCTCTGTGTGGTTGGCACATTCATTTTCGCAATCGCTTGAATTCGTTCTGCGGTCAACCTTCTTCCCTCCTTCGATAAGAGATGACCTAAGTAGGTCACTTCTTGTCGACAATACTGCAACTTCGAAGGTGACACTTTATTATGAAGGTCAGACAAATGTCGCAACAAAGAAATAGTAGCTTCTTTACAAGTCTCCTCATCATCAGCAGCAACTAACAAATCGTCGACATACTGAATAAGAGCAGCACCATCAGGCAAGACAATCGCATCAAGCTGTGTTTTCAAAGCCTGACTATAGATGGATGGACTTTCACAATAGCCTTGAGGAGCGCGCTTAAACCGGAAGCTTTGTCCTCCTAAAGAGAAGCCAAAAATATCTCTACTCTCCTCGGCAATCGGGATGCTGAAGAAAGCATTCTTTCGATCAATCACCGAAAACCAAGCAGCTGAAGCAGGAATCATAGTCAGCAAAGCAGTAATATCCGGAACAACAGGAAACTGCGGTACAACAATCTTGTTCACTTCGCGAAGATCGATCACAAACCTATACACAGGTGGCTGAGAAGAATCAGTACGTTTCAGGACAGGCAAAACCGGACTATTGCACACATTACCTCTCGTTTCCTCTATCACACCTTTCTCAATCAGATCATAGATGATCGCTAAAAGCGCTCTTTCACCATCACTAGAAATCCTGTATTGTGGAATACGTGGCAATCTAGCATTTGCTTTCAGCGTCACAACATATGATGGAATCTCCAAAAGACCCACATCATTAGGACCAGTTGCCCAAAGAGTATCAGGGAGAGAACGCAATTCCAATGGAAGCCGATCTTTAGACAAATACATCGGAGAGATCACTCTCTTACCCAATGTAAGCTGTACTTGAAGGAGAACAATGTAATGTCGCATACATCTCTTCAACAAATCCAATCCCAACAAATTCTCACCACAACCTGTTGTTAAAATAAGGGGTGCTTCCAATTCACAAGGTCCAACAGAAAGAGACAAAGGACTAGAAACTGGACTATGAACTGAGGCGCCAGAAAAACCTACCAAAACATTCGTCAAGCCAGACAAAGGTGCTCCAGGGAGTTTAGAGTGCATGATAGAACTCGCTGCACCAGTATCCAACAGAAAAGGCTCTGACACACCTGATGTAATCACTTCAACATAAGGTCCACTCTGATCTACTGGAACTGACACTACTCCCTCTCTTTGTCTATGGCTGTCCTAGCAATCATTACCGTCAGCATTCTCACTCTCGACATAATAATCGTCAGCATAATACTGAGTCGACTTACCAGATGCAACATTCTGCTAATCAAAACAATTCATAGAATTCTGTGGAGAAAAGGATCGTGCATTCTGGAAGAACACACCACGTCCTCTACCTCTAGGAGCTTGCTGAACACCTCGACCTCTCACACCAGAAGCACCATTTGTACGCTGTAACAGAACTGGACAACTATTCTTGAATTGGCCTTCTTCTTTACAATATGCACACTGATTAGAGCCTACAGGAAAACGCTGTTGAGAAGACTCGGACCTTTGTGAACCTCTTTGAAACTGCTGAGGTTGCTGATTATAACGAGGCGGATACTCCTGTTGCAAAAGAACCTTCGTCTTTAAATCTCTGGTCTTTTTCTCTGCTCTCTCTTTCTCATCCTTATCTCTATTCTCGTAATATTGTGCAGTAGCCAATATCTGGGCCGACTAAGAAACAGCCCATGAACTCTCTGAGTCCTTCAACTTATTACACAACTCGGGAAGCAAGTTATGAACAAACTTATCTACGAACAACCTTTGGCCACCTTCCGTACTCATGTCTTGACAACTATGATCGATAAACGTCTCTTCAAACCTAGTGAAGAAATCAGACACACTTTCATCTTTCTTCTGCTTGCATGCAGACAACTTATCCCAATTCACTCGCATAGCAGGCATTAAAGTCTTCATATAATTGATAATCCTACCAGGAAGTTCCGCAACTAAAGCCTCAGGTGTAGCTCCTCCACCTTGAAGACCATCTGCAACTGTAGTGTTAGCCCATGTATCACCCAATTCTTGTGCATGATTCTCGTGACGAATCTTCGCCCATAAAGGTTGAGGAACCACATTACCAAACAACATGTCTATATCGGCCAAATTCATAATGTACGCGCCAGCTGTCTGTGACAACTCTTTATAATACCCTGCAGGATTCTTGCGGGGGCCAGGTAGAGTCTGCTTAAGGGCCAAAACTTCAGCTCTCTTCCATGGAACATGTATCCAAACATGCTGAAAATGAGCCGGTACACCAGCAATACCCTGATTAACATTAGCCTGAACTGCCTCTTTCCACACCGGAGGAACCTCTCTCATTGGATATTGTCTCGCTTTTCTCCTAACAGAAGGATCAGGCTCAAACAACGACTGAGAAGGAAACACACTCCTAAAGGCCAGCAGCGTCGCAACTGCTTTCTGAACATCGGAACCGACTATTGTTCCTTTCCAAACTCGGACTGTACATTAAATAACTCTAATGGGGTCTGACCCAACTCACCATCTTCCCATTCCTCACGGAGGAAAGTACACATGATATCGAAGACATATCTCTGCTTCGGTGCATCCCATTGACGGAAGACATGCATAACCGACCCTAGATTATATCTCAAGGAATTAGTAACCCATTTACGAGCCAAATGATCCAACACTGCCTGCTCTTCGGGACCAGGAAACTGGCTACGCAATTGTTTACGTGCAGAAACATGGGTCACATTCAATGACCCAAAGAAAGGAGACAAAAGACCAGTAACAGTATCTGTCATTCTCTGTCGAACAGAAGGAGGAGTTGTCAAAAGAACAGGAGACAAAGCAGACTGAGATGAAACAAGCGTAGGAGTAGTAACAGAAGAAGTAGCAAGTACAGGAGAAAAAGTCATAGGAGTCCCAGACGAAACTGATAGCAAAGCCGGCGGCCCTAGAGAAGGATGCGCCAAAGGAGGAGGAACCAGCTGAAGAAAAGCTGGCGGTTGAGCAACAACAGGAGGCACAACAACTGGAGGTTGTGCAACTAAAGGCTGTGGAGGTGCCGTAGCACTCTGCATATAAGGGGTGGAGAACTCAACAAATGTGACATCAAAGGATCCTTTTCAGGGTCCTTCGTTGCACCTTGTAGAAGAGGTGACAAAGCTGGATAACATTTATCGACGGCCATTTTATCTTGCCTATGCAACTCTTCACTCACTTGATCTTCTTCATTATCTTTAAACTGCCTAGCAGCTTGCATTATCAATATACCCTTCTCTCTTTCATCTCTTTTAGCCTGTTTAATTGCTTTCTGTTTGGCTTCCTTTCGCCAAACATCGCCGGCCGGGCTGTCTTCTTAAATAGTTTAACTTCCAAATTACCTAAAATCTCTGTTTCATAGCTACCATGTTGAGGCCATTTTAAAACACTGTCTTTCCTAGTGTATCGGACCCATACTTCATTAAACGTAATAGGGCCCACGCCGTGTTTAGAATAGAGCTCATAAGTCGGAGTTCCAACCGGAGGTATCGGACACGAGTCCTCTAATCGGGAATCCCTGTTACAACCACAACAAAATATCTTTCCAAGTTTGCTAAGACCAGGCATCTTCGCTCACTAATCTAGCATCAAACTTCAAGGGATTACCAAACACGATAGTCTCGCAAATATACGAGTCCCTCGGCTTTGGCACTTGCAAGTTCCAAATCAAAGATCCAGAAGGAAACCCAAAACTAAGGACTGGGAGCGACCCACTTATACTTAACTGAAGTATCCATCACGTCACCAGAAGACCCGTCTATCGTCTCGCTCTACAAATCATCTCGAAGGGTCCAAGACAGGGTGACAGTCAGGGCAGCAGTCCTTCGTAGCCGTCGGAAAGCGGGAAGCTTCGCAGCAAAAACCTTCAGTCCACGTTCGACATGCCGGGGTCGATGAAGTGGGGGCCGTCTTCCAGAATTTCCTCACGAAGCTCCTCACGATCTTCAGGCTTGGACAGGTACCACTGAAGTCGCCCCACGTTGGGCGCCAACTGAAGTACCGGGTTTTAGAACCCAGCGGCGCCAGGGGCACGCCCGAAGTCTTTGAGTTCACCTGTCTTCGAATACAGAGACACGGGATACTTCTCGGTGACGTCAAAGATCAAATTTATTGGCTGCAACCAGGAACAGAAGTCTACGAAGTACAACACGGGTAGGTTCGCTAGAGACTGCTCAATTTTCGTATTGCGAGACATCGTCTTTCATGCTAAAAATCACATTCCGGACAAACACCCACTAGTTACAGTTTGTCCAATCATAAGCATCATTACAAAAAGTATCACATGACGACAAACCCACTCTTCAGTTGTCCAGCCCACCATCAATTACACGGGAAAGCCCAAAATTCTTTCTCGGACAGGCCGGACAAACCCATAATAAAAGACCACAACCCATACCATAAACCAGCCATAAAAGAAGGAACAGAAACAGATGAGAAACAGGATATGGGGTGTGTATGTGCATACCAAACTCAACAATGTCCTGTTCTTTGATCCTAATCTCAATCAACTACCGGACAAGGAACTGGCTTAACAAGGTTAGCTTCAGGAAACGGGGTCAGTTCACTCAGGTCATTCAGAAGTCAGTTAACGTGTACATGTCCAAAAGACCCGTTTGGCCGTAGTCATCGGCCTATGTGAGGGCAACCACAAAATGGCTGCCATACACAAAATGGAACCCGAGGGTTCAGAACGAGATCCCTAAATACATAGTGAATCCATCGGTCTAACATGACGAAAACACTTGTACTTGCCGTACTCACTAGTTACGGTTCGTTACTATCAAATTCGTAACGAAACCATAACCTTTATGAAACAGGTTCAGAATTCACAGAACCTCGCATAGGGTCATGTTGCCTATCACTGATGCCACCACACCCATGGGGGCATGTTTCCCATCCATACTGCCACCCCACCCTTAGGGGCATGTTGGCTATCACTGATGCAACCCCACCCATAGGGGCAGGTTGCCTATCACTGATGCCACCCCACCCATATGTGCCATGTTGCCTATCACTGAAGCCACCCCACCCATATGTGTCATGTTGGCTATCACTGATGCCACTCCACCCATATGGTCATGTTGGCTATCACTACTGCCTCAACCAGCCATAGGGGTCAGTGTGTCTGACAACATTGACACCCCCACCCATAGGGTGGATGATGCGCCACACATCATCAAACATCAACCACAGGTATGTCAGCCAAATACATGTTCCCACAACATCCTGCCAACAGTGTGTAGTGCCTGACAAATACCCCCAACAGTGATATTTGACACACAATGTAACTACCATCACGTGTGTGACCAACACCAGAGTGTGAGCTCCACAAGTAAAGCTTTGCAATAGCACTGGGCTAATGTGTTAAAAACCCCCATCAGTGTGTACGTCCAATGTAAAATGTGTGGACACAAACTGCAGCTAAAGTTGAGCATTGTGGTGAAGGGACTAAATCCCCCATCATCACAGTGGCCTCAAGGTAAGTGTCATCATGGAAATGTATGACATTTTTCTGCATTCTGTCCATCAACTGTGGTTTTTGCATTTGTCACCCCAAGTGGGATGGGCATGCTCAGACGTGAGTCCCATGCTCTCCACACCACTGGATTCAAGCAAGCTGGGCTGAAGATGGCTGAAATGCCAGAAACCGGTCCTCGGAAGCTTGTTTCCGGTCCAGTGAAGGCATGGCTTGGCACTTCGGGCTGGACTGTTCCCATGAGGCACAGGGTCAGACTGATTTGCATATGGCCATGTCTGAACTGGGGTGGTGTGGAGTGCAAAAAAATGATGGATTTGGGCCCAGATCTCTGTACTGGGGTGAATGTATGACATTTTTCTGCATTCTGTCCATCAACTGTGGTTTTTGCAGTTGTCACCCCAAGTGGGATGGGTATGCTCAGACCTGAGTCCCATGCTCTCCACACCACTGGATTCAAGCAAGCTGGGCTGAAGACGGCTGGAATGCCAGAAACCGGTCCTCGGAAGCTTGTTTCCGGTCCAGGGAAGGGATGGCTTGGCAGTTCAGGCTGGACTGTTCCCATGAGGCACAGGGTCCGACTGATTTGCATATGGCCATGTCTGAACTGGGGTGGTGTGGAGTGCAAAAAACAATGGATTTGGGCCCAGATATCTGAACTGGGGGGAATGTATGACATTTATCTGCATTCTGTCCATCAACTGTGCTTTTTGCATTTGTCACCCCAAGTGGGATGGGTATGCTCAGACGTGAGTCCCATGCTCTCCACACCACTGGATTCAAGCAAGCTGGGCTGAAGATGGCTGGAATGCCAGAAACCGGTCCTCGGAAGCTTGTTTCCGGTCCATGGAAGGCATGGCTTGGCAGTTCGGGTTGGACTGCTCCCATGAGGCACAGGGTCAGACTGATTTGCATATGGCCATGTCTGAACTGGGGTGGTGTGGAGTGCAAAAAAACGATGGATTTGGGCCCAGACCTTTGTACTGGGGTGAATGTATGATATTGTTCTGCATTCTGTCCATCAACTGTGGTTTTTGCAATCATGGAAATGGCAGCACATGCCAAACAGTATGTATGATTCCTGGGCATGTCAGCACAACACTTGTTCAGTCAACCATCATTTACCACCCAATGTAGGCACTGGTGACATACGCCTGGGTACGGTAGTGCCCCTTAAGTCACCTGCACATCCACAATACATATCTCTGTACTCTCTTGGGAAAGCTGCCAGTTTACATCCAGGCCGGGGCACAGCATATTTGCTAACACGGTGACCCAATGGAACTACTACTACAGTACAGTGATGCTGGAAACCAAGATATTCCGCATTACGTGTGTTGCGGTTTTGAATGGAGGCAACACAATACATTATGACCAGGGTTGCACAGGACAAGTGATTTATTTTGGGAACAATGGTTCTTGAACATGACATTTGCAACAGGACGTCAGGATGCGTGCCTGTACACTGCATTGTCTCCAGTCATCACAGACAGAGAGTGATATTGTTGTTGCACATTGTCCAGCCATCATGATGCCTTTCAATGTGCATGTTAGAGTGTGTACATGGCCAGCTCATGTATGTATTTAGATGTACATGGTCATTGGTACTCAAGGGCCATCAGGTGGCTGACACAGGAGTGTCATTCCTGTTCACATTTGACTCTGCTTCCATGTGAGGGAGTGTGGCAGCAATAGCAAGATGGCTGACAGTGTCGGCCTGTTGTCTGTTGGTACACAGTTCCCAGCAGGGCCTTGTGCTCCCCACAACAGAGTCCAATCCCAGAGTTTTTGCCAATCTATTACTACTCCCTGTGAGGTGAGCGTCGTGCAGTGTGGGCTTGCTGGGCCATGTATGTGGCTGTGACTTCAACTCCCAGCATGCTCTGGGCTACACCCCCCTTTCCAGCATGCCCTCACTTCCTTCCTTTGGACTCTGCTTCCCTGTGAGAGTGTGTGCCTGTGCTGACAAGATAGCGGACAGTGGAGTTCTGGTGTTTGGTGCTGGTCAATTCCCAGCAGGGCATTGTGCTCCCCACAACAGAGCCCAATCCCGGAGTTCTTGCCAATCCATTACCACTTCCTGTGAGGTGAGCATCGTGCAGTGTAGGCTTCCTGGGCCATGTAGGTGGCTGAGGATTGTGAGTGACTGCAACTCCCAGCATGCCCTGGGCTACACCCCCTACCCAGCATACCCTCACTTCCTTCCTTTGGACTCTGCTTCCCTGTGAGGGGATTGGTGACGTTACAACGCAGGCTATTACAACGCCTGCTGTTACAACGCGGTTTTTACATCGCATACCACTACAACGCATAGTGCTTTTAAGCGCTGGATAGTGATTTATTTAATTTACTATTCCAACTCCAGTCCCCGTGGATAGTAGGGAAGGTGTTGGATAGTAAATTAAATATATTCCCTATCCTAGAGCGCCCCCCAGCGCAATGCGCTGTAATGGTTTGCGTTGTAATGGTTGTGTTGTAATGGTAGTGCGTTGTAATAAATGTGTTGTAAGTGATGTTTCCCCTGTGAGGGTGTGTGCCTGTGCTGACAAGGTGGCTGATAGTGGAGTTCTGGTGCTGGTCAATTCCCAGCAGGGTCTTGTGCTCCCCACAACAGAGCCCAGTCCCAGAGTTCTTGCCAATCCATTACTACTCCCTGTGAGGTGAGCATCATGCAGTGTGGGCTTGCTGGGCCATGTAGGTGGCTGAGGATTGTGAGTGACTGCAACTCCCAGCATGCTCTGAGCTACACCCCCTTCCCAGCATGCCCTCACTTCCTTCCTTTGGACTCTGCTTCCCTGTGAGGGTGTGTGCATGTGCTGACAAGATGGCTGACAGTGAAGTTCTGGTGTTTGGTGCTGGTCAATTCCCAGCAGGGCCTTGTGCTCCCCACAACAGAGCTCAGTCCCAGAGTTCTTGCCAATCCATTGCCGCTCCCTGTGAGGTGAGCATTGTGCAGTGTGGGCTTTCTGGACCATGTAGGTGGCTGAGGATTGTGAGTGATACAACTCCAAGCATGCTCTGGCCTACACCCCCCTTCCCAGCATGCCCTCACTTCCTTCCTTTGGACTCTGCTTCCCTGTGAGGGTGTGTGCTCTTGCTAACAAGATGGCTGACAGTGGAGTCCTGGTGTTTGGTGCTGGTCAATTCCCAGCAGGGCCTTGTGCGCCCCACAACAGAGCCCAGTCCCAGAGTTCTTGCCAATCCATTACCACTCTCTGTGAGGTGAACATCGTGCAGTGTCGGCTTGTTGGGCCATGGATGTGGCTGAGGATTGTGAGTGACTGTAACTCCCAGCATGCTCTGGGCTACACCCCCTTCCTAGCATGCCCTCACTTCCTTCCTTTGGACTCTGCTTCCCTGTGAGGGTGTGTGCCTGTGCTGACAAGATGGCTGACATTGGAGTTCTGGTGTTTGGTGCTGGTCAATTCCCAGCAGGGCCTTGTGCTCCCACAACAGAGCCCAGTCCTAGAGTTCTTGCCAATCAGTTACCACTCCCTGTGAGGTGAGCACCGTGCAGTGTGGGCTTGCTGGGCTGTGTAGGTGGCTGAGGATTGTGAGTGACTGCAACTCCCAGCATGCTTTGGGCTACACCCTCCTTCCCAGCATGCCCTTACTTCCTTCCTTTGGACTCTGTTTCCCTGTGAGGGAGTGTGGCAGCAATGGCAAGATGACTGACAGTGTTAGCCTGTTGTCTGCTGGTGCACAGTTCCCAGCAGGGCCTTGTGCTCCCCACAACAGAGCCCAGTCCCAGAGTTCTTGCCAATCCATTACCATGACCCACGACCTTTCATCGTACTGCGTGGGTCGTGCGGTACCTGTGGGTGTCGGTCTGACTCCGTTCCGGTTCTGAGTCAGTCGGTCCGATTTCCAACCGAAATCGGAATCGGACCCTCAGTGTCTTGATTTGTCTTGATGCTATTAAAATGTGTTCAAATCACACTTCACAACTACAAAAACGTGTTTCATTTGTGCTTACTTAACTGCTGATATATTTTGAAATATTTGTGCAGTACATTTAAAGGTACCAACTTACCACCTTTCCTTTCACTCTTCCAGTACTCCAGCAGAATTGCCACACAAATCTCTTTACACACTCCTCTCACTTTGTAGGCAGAGAGTGAAAACATAAACTTCAGTCTCCATTTTAAACTAGTTAGCAATTTGTTAGGAGACACAGCCTAACATAAGACATAGCCTGCCATTTGACCTCAGTCTGTGAATGCTCAGCAAATGTGACATAATAAAGGCAAAACGTAAAGGCATCTTTATTAAGCAATAACCTTCTGAATTCCAGCACGATTATTTCGGGTGGTGTGCTGTAGCCTCCCCCCCCCCCCAGCACCCCTACTTCCAGGGCCTATGCTGCCATGACAACATAGGCATTTTATTATATTACATTTGTGAGAAATCAGGATATTAGCTGTGCAGGGTGTGAGGACTGCACAAGTAATAGGTCAACAATTTTCCCTTACAGTGAACCAAGCACACCATTGCAGCATGAGATTCTCTCAGGGTGGCGAAACCGAGCAGCCTAAGGCCCAATCAGCGGAGGTGGCGTGGGCTAGTAATCATCATTTACTGGTATGCAATATTAACACTCAATAAATGGTTGTCTAGTCAGTGCTTTTTCTTTAAAATATGAAATGTGCATTTACTACACACACACTACTCAATACTATGCATTAATTTACTAATATATACATCAGGTAGATAGGAATACCTTGGTGACACTCTGCGCCCACATTTGATCCCCAATGGGCCAAGATCCCCAGAATCACAGTAGCACAACCTCCCCACCTCCATTAGATATAACATCATAATACAGGGGGTGTCACTTTAAAAAAAACAGGCCTATTCTCTTTGTCAAGGGGACACAATAACAACATATCTGGCAAAATAATTAGCTTCGTCAAAGGGTCACCATATTAATATGAGGCAAGCCTTTTGCATTTGTTAAAGGTTGACAATATCAAAAGACGAATAATCTACATTTCAAAAACTACCATATGTCCCAATAATCAATATCTATGTTAAATGAAATCATTAATACCAATAAATCATGTCAATGTTTATCAAAAACACTGTCAACCATGTATTGTAAATAAAGCATTTAAGATCAATATAACATCTGTCTATGTCTTTTATTAAATACATTCAGGCCACATAAAAAACAATAACTGGACCAACCACTAGCAGTCCTAGCACTCTCTTTTCAGCCTTGGGCGCGCTAACCTAAGGCTGAAATGCCAAGGATCTTATAGTTTCTAAACCTTGTAGACTTAGGGTCAGTACTTTAAATTCCTCGGGGGTGGCTGCTACACTCCTGCAGGCCCCCAAACTCTCTTATACACATTGGTGTTGTCCCTGCCATCTTGGAATAAGCACATATAGCAAACCTTGGAGCCAAAGAGCTGTGCAGGGCATTATGTGGAGCTCTTTCCTGGGAGCATGCTTTTTATATGAGCGGCTCCAGAAGTGGCTTTTCTTTTTGCTTGGCAGAGCTCCTGCTGTGTGACTTCTTTTCTTTTGGACTGTTTTTGTTGGGAGTGCCTGGTCTCAGCCAAGGACCATGACTTGCTGTTTTTTTTTACTTGAGGCAGCACGATGAGCCCACAACCCAGCTGTCTGCCTGCCCAGCCATTGTCCTTTTCTGCTGGCATGGAAACCAGTTTCTTGAATCGCACTTCCCACTCCTTGGTGGGGGCCCTATGGATG
This sequence comes from Lissotriton vulgaris, assembly GCF_964263255.1. Taxonomy (NCBI): domain Eukaryota; kingdom Metazoa; phylum Chordata; class Amphibia; order Caudata; family Salamandridae; genus Lissotriton; species Lissotriton vulgaris. The sequence continues at coordinate 1,502,744,279 of NC_141691.1, forward strand.
GGGTTCCAGGCCCCTTTTTTGTATAAACCATTACAGTGGATGGTGTCCCCGGGTCTTGTAGAGCTAAGTACACACTCTCCCGATCTCAATAATTTGCAATGAGCATTGCTTCAATCCAAGAGCATTGGCCTATCCCGGAGGTAAGTTGAAGAACTTGCTGTGGAGTCTCACGTGCTCTGTCACTCGAACTTGATATCAAAGTTAAAAGCCTTTCCCCTCTAATATCTCAGACAATGTTGGGCACATATGCACACTCCTGGTCTCATTCTGATCCTAGTGGCAAGCCCTAGCCACCTGGAGTCCTGTTAGCATGCCTCTAAGGTGACATACTTTGCAGGAGCTGGTTTCACTGGCTCCATCACCAGACTTTCTCTCTGTTTTGGTAACTGGAGCTCCTCTCCTCTTGATGTGCTGCATCAGTCCAGATCTTTCCCCAAGTGGTCCTTAGGGGATGTAATGGAACCATCCTCACTGGTCCTGAGGAGACCCATTGATGCTAGGGTCAACTGTGGACAGAGCCCCTACTCAAGAGTCCAACTCCAACAAGTCTTTCTCGGGTGTGGCTGAACCGCGGACCACGATTGCCGCGTAGTATTGGAGCTCCGCCAACCTCCCTGTAATAAACTGCCACTCCGGCAGCTACAGTCAATAAAGGAAATCCGGGTCAGCACGGAAAATCTCCCCATGTGCCTCTGAATCCAGCGACCCCTTTCTAGTTAATCCCCGTCACTGGGAGCTGAGCATCCCAGATGTGCGTAGAGGGCCAGTGAAGCGATACCAAGCCGTGGGCTCGAGTATCGCACGGACACCGTCGGGAGCAGGAACCGGGCCTCATCAGAATCGAGGTCTTCGCGGCCCGACTATGAAAAACAAGGTGCTGCAGCAGATGCCCGAGACACGACGAAGACCTAGTATGGGCGGGCAAGAGGGAGTGGACCAAAAACCTGCAGACAGCTTCACGGTTTGCAGATAGGCCTGCTCAGCGCCCCCGGAGACCCCGTGGAGTGGGGGTCCATGAGAGAGCCTGGGGACTGCTCACCTGACCAGACTCAAGAGGTGCCCATATCTGCTTGGTTCGGTGCTTTCACCCCCTGTCTTTGGGAGGGATGCGTCGTCCTTGCGGCCCCCACAATGACATCTGTGGCATAATGGCAGACACTAGCCGGGTGGTCATAGTTACGAAGTGACAGGAGAGGCACTTACCTTGCGCAGGATTGCTGCATTACGGGGAGTACACCACGGAGACATGCATGACAATTCTGCTGGCGGGCCCTATTAAGTTGCAGTGAACTTGGGGACCGTCTCTTTCGCTCACATCTGCCCCTTGAGGGACATAGTTGCTGGGTGACTGAGCACAACTGAGCTGGGGTGACCGCACCGACACGCAACAAGAGGCCCCTTCCTAACGGCCATGGGCAAAGGGGACCCAAAGCAGAGGAAGTTACCTTTCGAAAAGGCAGGTGGCGGGACAGACTCAGCGAGCAGCAATATGGCGGAGGGTGGTGATGCTGCTTCCGCCCCACCTCAGCTGACCACACAAGGCAACAAGGAACTCATGGCTGAACTCAGGGCGGACATCAAGGCCCTGGACACATGGATCAATGTGCTGGACAAAAGGCTGGACAGAATGGGGACCAGGTTAAACCACCATGACAAAAGGCTGGATACCGCCGATGGCAGAATCTCAGACTTAGAAGACAGCTCTGCACAAGGTACCAAACGACTGGAAAGAATGGAAGGTTTGCTCAAGACCATAACTATAAAGAACGAGGACTTGGAAGCCAGGGGAAGACGCAACAACATTCGCGTCATGGTTGTGCCTGAATCAACAAATACAGGGTGCCTAGATAGATTTGTAGAGGGCCTCTTAACTGATTTATTCAGATGGGAGTACTTCACTACCACCTTTGTTGTCGAAAAAGCACACCAGTCCCTTGGACCCCGGCCTAACCCTGGCTGTCCCCCCGCCCTCTCACGGCACAGCTTCTGAACTTTAAGGATAAGGACACAGCCTAGCGGATGACCTAGGAACGGGGTGCACTAAAGTGGGATGGCTCCTCCATCTCCTTGAACCCTGATTTCACCATTATGGTGCAGGAGGCCTGACGTAAGATCACAGCGATCAAAACCGCACTGCGTAAGGCTGGTCTGAAGCATGGGATGATATACCCAGCACGCCTGAAGGTGGATGTCGATGGCAGGTCTCGTATCTTTGACTCACCAGAGGATGTACAAGAATTCCTCAGAAATTGAGCAAACACCGGGCAGCCAAGAAAATCACCCACGCCAGATTGATCCCCTGAATGCGGGACTCCGGCACCATTGTGGAACTGTTCTCTGCCAGCTGTAGGACTCATTATATTGCAACATGTTGATAAGTATTGATTGCATACACTTCACTTCCTCATGGTTAATGTATTAGCCACAGGATAATGGCCGTGCCGATCTCTTTTTCCATTACATATTTTAAATAAATGGGGACAAGGCGAGGCCTTGGCTCCCCCCTGTGCTTTGGCACCTTTCTTTGGTTTAATCTTTTAGGATAACAGTAACATTTGTATAAGATTATCATTGGGAATTGGGATTTCCCCTATGTTAAGAATGAGGGGATGAGTGGGGGTGGGGCAGGGGATTTAGGCTTATATCACTGTTTTCCATTGACACTAGAGGTATACACGGATCAAGCGGGCAGATTCTTACTGGTTAAGGGCTGGCTTCTTGGGAAAACAATCCTTTTGGTCAATGTTTATGCACCGAACATGGACGACCCAGACTGCTTTGCGGAGCTTCACTCTCACATAGACAGAATGGAGGCTGACCATATTTGCATGGGGGGCGACTTCAATATATTATTGAACCCCATGTTACACAGCACAGCTACCACATCAGACACAAAACCCAAGGCCAGGCAAACACTCATTAACTTGCTTAATGCACACCAACTGATAAACGCCTGGCAACATGCAAATTTAGACAAACCTGCTTACACTAACTACTCAGCCCTACATCACACATGGACGTGCTTGGATTATTGGTTCCTCACCCCGAACGTCACGGCCTGGTCAAACACAATTACCCACCTTCCACACAACTTTTCAGATCATGCTCCAGTTCTGCTCTGGCTGCAGGTCCCAGGAGTGGGAAACAGGGTGGGGCAATGGAGATTCCCGGAGATGGCCCTCCGAGACCCTGTATTCAAGGCTGAATCACAGCTCGCAGTGGAATAATACTTTGAATTAAATGCAGACATAGTCAAGACCAAGGAGACACTATGGGAGGCATTCTAAGCTTATATAAGAGGGGCTTGCATCTCCAAGAGTGCTGGTTTATTGAGGGACCTACGGCATACCTTGACAGGAATTGAGGCCAAACTGGCAGCAATGGATGCGAACCAAGAGGCGTACCGACCACCTCTGGTCTAAGACAGAGGCTGTCAGAGTTCCAAGAGGAAGTGGAATGAGAGGAACACTTTTTATGGAAACATGCTACTGCCTGGCTATATGGGGAGGGCGAGTGCCCGCACACTAGCGAAGCTTATACACCCCAACTGAGGGCCAACATATATTACATGGTTACAGGGTGAGGATGGAGAATTGATAACAGATTGCAAGGGTATCAGTAACAAGGTATTATTATAAGGATTTATATGCGACCAAAATCACCCAGGGCTCCCTGACCAGCAATACTTATTGAGATGAGGGAGCTATTGTTTGGCTGGAGGACATGCACAGAGACTTTCTGGCTGAACCTGACATGGACGGCTCAAATGCACCTGGCCTTGACGGGTTCTCAGGTTGTTTTTACAAGATATTCAAGATAACGTTGGCCTCATATCTCAACGAGGTGTACCAGGAATCTATAGAGGTAGGCGAACTTCCGACGACAATGTGTGAGGCAGTCTTCACACTCCTCCCTAAACCAGGCAAGGACGCACAGCAGTGCGGTTCCTATAGACCTCTCTCCCTACTGAACTTCGACTATAAAATGTTAGCAAAAATGCTGGCCAACAGACTATCCTTGATAATTGACCAGAGGATATCGCCTGCCCAGTCGGGCTTTATATCACGCTCCCGATGGCGGCAGTCCTTTTGGATGCTGAAAAAGCCTTTGATTCGTTGTAATGGCCCTTACATACTGCCACATTGATACGATTGGGGCTACCACCCAGGTTCATTTCAGTGATATTGCCTGTGTACGATTGAATGGTTCCCTGACATCCCCTTCCACGCCATTGAGGGGGACCCGGCAAGGATGCCCCATTTCCCCGTTGCTGTTTATAATAGCGATGGACCTTCTTATATGCCACTTGCAAGATAATCAATCCCATAGGGCCATCCAGTTTAAAAAAGCCCCTTATTGCTGACACTAGACGCTGACGAAATCATTTTCTATGTGAGACACCAGACGAAAACCTAGGACCGATTCTCTGTGAGGTCACTCATTACAGTGCCCTATCGGGTCTGCACATAAATTGGAGTAAGTCTGAGATTTCGCCCCTGACCGAGGCCCACTGCACATGGAGTACGGAATACCAACTAAAATGGTGTGACAACTCAGTCAAATATTTAGGCATTTATATTTATAAAGACCCATCACAGATCCTTCAACTTAATTACAGCCCGACAATGGAGGGATAAACGATAAAATAGGGCGCTGGCTAAAACTACCCTTGTTGGTGGCCGGTAGAATTGCCCTGATTAAAATGATTTCTATATCTCTTCCAGAACATTCCAATAACGTTGTATAGGAGTTTCTTTGCCACCCCTCGCTCCCAGCTAATACAGCTAGTATGGGGGGCAGACAACTCAGAGTCAGCTGGGATGCCTTGACATTAACATATGAACGAGGGGAGTTTGGGATCCCTAATTTTCGACTCTAATATTTAATAGCACAATGTAGTTTTTAACAACATTGGTTTCTCTCCGACGCCCGTATCCCTTTATCTCCGTCCCGAGGCCGATCTTGTGCACCCCACCCCACTACCGGCTCTATTGTCGGTGAGCATGGCTCGAGACCCACAGGACCTGCAAATGCTTGACTAGTTGGGCCTGCAAGCAACTGACTCGGGCAACTAGGAGGCAACTACTATACTCATCGTCTCTTCCGTTACCAGGGAACCCATGGATCCCCATCACACAGGAGCTGACCGTAAAACACACCCTAAATAAATTTGAACTGAAATCACAGATTCCAGGTTACCCTATTGAACCATCAGAGTTCCCACCGCTGACAGCCTTTTCAAGGATAGCAGTGGAGAGCACCTAATGTCAAAAATGTATAGAGCCGCTATTGCTCAGCTTCCACCCTATGATGAGGGGTTACACCAGGCTTGGGAACAGGATTTGGGTCAGCCCCTCACAGACGCACAATGGCCCTTCTGTTGCGAAACAAACACGCAGAATCTCCTTTAACCACAAGCATAAGATATTACATTTTCCCGCCCAGGGTCCATGGTATGGATCAACCCTGACCAAACACATGCCCACAGTGCAGCATCCCGATGGCAGACTTCACACATATGACATGGACATGTGACAAGGTGGCCCAATTTCGGAAGCATGTATTTAATCAACTTTTGCAAATTCTTAACCAACCCATTCCTCCACACCCCTAATGGCGTTACTGGAATATGTTAAAGATCTCCCCAAATCCTCCAGGTGCTTTTGCGCATTAGCACTACTGCGCGCAAAGAGTGAAGTCGCAATACACTGGGGGATGTTTAGTTTGTCATATTGCAACACGAACAGCAAATTATATGCCCAACTCCAACCCCCAACATCTAGACCGCTTGACATATGGAAACCCTTTAAGTCCAACTAATCAGCACTCACTCAGTATGTATTGGACTCAGGGAAAGAGATGATATAATATATATTATTGTTCCTTTATTGGCTACTGTGTACAATGAGGACCAAAATTGTAATGTTTGTTATTAAGGAAAATGTACATAAAGCTTTAAAACAAAAAAAAAACTCTCTCTTCCTTGTGCTACAGTTTTTAAATGAAGGTGGAAAGTTCCAGAATCCAAGTATCCCTGGCCTATCCTAGGGTGTAACATTATTTCTCCACAACACTCCTGCCTAACTTGCTGGGACAATTCAAGATAGTGCACTCAAGTGGCCACTGTTGGCCGCATCTCCACCGAGGACTTCAACTCTGCCCCTTGTTGACATCACTGCCAGTCTTTCTCACCAAATGCGAAAGTGGAGCAGCCCCCTGTGTTGGCTCCAGAGGTGTGGGCTTCCTCCTTTTGACAGTGAGCCTGGGCTGTCCCAACCTTGGCACATTGTAACAAGCATGTGCATGCATGTTACCAGCAAAGTACCCCATACACTAAGTTCAATGCAGCAGCCTTATCTTATAAGGTAGACACTGGTGGTATACACACACATTCCATTTACCATTCATGTATTTTTACACATAATGTTATTAGATTTCTTTAAAGTCATAAAAGGGTGGAACGAACCAAGTTTGTACATGAAGCATCAACAATTTTTCTGGGTTAAAGATGGCCATAAACACATTTGTATAAGTGGCAAAATAGTGTTAGGACTATTTATGTGTAAAGTCTGGCCCGGTTAGGGAAGCAAACTTCTAAATAAGTTAATTAAAACTGTACACAAGCATACATATTTCTCCGGAGTATAATAAAGTGCTGAGGGGGTATGGACTGCAGAGTTTAAAATACATTAACAAGTCGATTCTGTATAGTCAAGTTCAGCTCATCTGTCGTTCTTGTCTAATTCTTTTGCTTCTAGGTTAAAAAATGTCATTGCCTTGCAAGACAATTGGACAGATGAGCCTCCAAGACATTTCATAACAGCGGCTCTGCAGCTCCTTATTTGTTCTTTCCTCAGTGTTTGGCTGTAATTGAGTTTTTAGTAGCACAGGACAGATGCATAATTGGTGGAGTAGTGACTCATCTCAGTGACCACAAAGGTAGCATTCTTTTGTTGACCAAGTCCGTTTCCATTTTGGGGTGAGAGCTTTCCAGGGGAAAGATCCCAGTCTCAATAGGGTCAGATTCCGCGTATATTGTTTTAAGAAGTGGCCTGAAAAATACGGTTGAATTTCAACAATTTGTAAGATGACATCACCGCCACACGTGTGTTTTGTGAGCCATGGAGGCTTTGTCTGTTACCAGCGATTGTTGTTTAATGCCTTTGTTAGCTATTTGTTTAAACTCAGAGTAGGCCGTTATTGTGAGACACTAGCTTTAGTGTTGAAAGGCATTGCTTTAAAACTGGGAATACTGACTTACTCAGCCTGGATTGTTTTTCAACCTCCTGCCAACAGTGGTGAGCTAAAGTGTTTTTCTCTGCTGCACTCATTCTCCAATCAATCCATCCATCCATCCATCCATCCATCCATCCATCCATCCATCCATCCATCCATCCATCCATCTTTAGCTATCTATCTATCTAGCTATCTATCCATCTTTCTATCTATTGGGCCATCTTTTACTTGTCTACCCACTTATCCATTCGCTCATTTTCTCACCCAATAATCCACTCACTCATTTATCCATTTACCTATCCTTCCCTCCTTCCATTCACCCTTCCTTCAATTCAATAGTGCTTCCTTCTTTTCCTTTCCTATTCACTCCTCTTTTGTTTTAGTGTTAATTGGGAGATTTTAGGTCCATGAGAGCCCCGCTGTAGCTGCCAAAGCAGGGGGATCACGACGCCCCTGCCACCGGTCATTAACGATGAAACTAAGCCTTTCCTCACTCCTGGGGCCTCATTTATGAAAAGTGACGCATCGCTGCGTGAAAACAGCGATGCGTCACTTTTCACTGCGCACTCCTTGCGACACCAATGATGCGTCATATTTAATTTATGACGCATCATGTCGCAAGGACTTACAGATACGTCAGTATTACTGACGCATCTGTAAGCGCAAAAGTGACGCATTGCTGGAGTGTGTCTGTCGTATCGCTATTGGTAATGATCACTCGGGACACAGGCCAGGTAGGTGCAAGTATCTTCCTTTATTATCATTGCCCATCAGTCAGTCATGGCACGTCTGTCCTCGTCCTCGTCCTGCAGCATACTGTCCTTTCCTGTCCTGGACAGGAAGTGGTGTCCGGTGACCTGGTCACCACCCTGTGACCCACAGGGTCCTAGTGTCCTGTCCCCTCATCTGTCCTGGTCATCACATCTCCCCCTTTGTTACAACAAATGCTTTCCCCATGCACAAATCCTTGCCCACCCTGTGGAACGCCTGTGAGACGGTGTGGGAGATAAAGAGAGACAGAAAGAGAAAGAGAGAGAGAGAGAGAGAGAGAGAGAGAGAGATAGTCTCTACATTTCTTCTAGCAGTCTCTTTGTCTTTTTGCATTCTCTTCTTGGTCTTTGTTCTCCGCTCTGCTCTGGTTCTCTATTTTCTTCTTTGTGTGTTGTCACTTCTCCGTTTGCTCCTTGTTCTCTTTCCTCCGCTTCCGCTGTTGTTATCGTTCTTTCTTCTTCTTCTCTTTTGAGCTCCTTGAAATGTGAACTGTTTCTTGTTATCTTCCGATGCTCTGAGACCGCGGTCACCATTGACCCTTTTACATCAGTTATTACCAGTGGCTCCTTTGAGAAAGGGCTGTCTGACTTTCTTTGCTGTGTTTGCTTCACTATTACTATGTCTCCTTCCTTTAGTTGGTGTTCAGCCGCATGTCTCTTTTTGTCAGCATATTCTTTCATTTTCTTTTTCTCTTTGGTGTCTCTTTCTGCGATCTCTTGTCTGTTTGGTTCTGCTGTGGCTTCTCTCTGTGGTAGCCTCGTCTTACTTGTTCTTCCTAACACCAGTTCTGCTGGGCATTTGCCCGTGGTGCTGTGAGGAGTGTTCCTGTAGTCTCGTAGTACTTGACACAGCGCTTGTCCAATGGAGATCTGTGTCAATTTTGCTCGCTGGATGGCCCTTTTGATGGTCCCCATAAACCTTTCTGCCATTCCGTTTGCTTGTGGCCATAGTGGCGTTATTTTTCTGTGTTTGATCCCCAGGTAGTCCATGAACCTGCGGAACTCTTCTCCTGAAAAGGGAGGGCCATTGTCCGTTTTCAGTGTCTGTGGTGAGCCCCAGGCAGCAAATATGTCGTCCAGCACCGGCAAGGTGGCGTTCGCCGATGTCGATGCCACTTCTCTCACTACTGGGAATCTTGAGAATTCATCAATTACTACCAGCAGGTATTTTCCAGTCTCCAGTGGTCCGTAGAAGTCCGCCGCTAGTTCAGTCCATACTGCCACTGGCAGTTCCGACATCCTCAGCGGTGCGGGCTTACTGGAGGATCCAGTTACTTGACAGGTGTGACATTGTGATACTTCTTCCTCTACCATGCTGTCTAGTCCTGGGAACCACACTCTTTCTCTCAGCATCTTTTTCGTTGCTACTATCCCTCTGTGCGACTCATGTGCTATCTTAACTGTTCTTTTCCGCAGTCGAAGTGGTATCACAATCCTTGACCCTCTCATCAGTACTCCGTGCTCTGTCTCCGACAATTCTTCGCCTATCTTTTTGAATGCCAGCAGTTCTTCTTTGTTAACTCCTTCTTCTGTGATAGTGTTGTTATTGATGTGTCTCCATCTCTGTAATCGCACTATCGTTCCTACTGCCTTCATTGTCGGATCACTTTTTGTCTCTTCCTCCAGTTCTTCATTCGTTATTGACGCTGGAGTGTTTTGTTTCACAATGAAATTGAGATATTCTTCTGCCATTGTGGTACTATTACTCCGATGCGGGAGCGGGTGTCGCGACATGTAGTCAGCTGGATTTTGATCTTTGCCTGGCTTGTGTATTATCTTGAAATTGTAGTCCATCAGCCTTATTCCCCACCTTTCTATCCTCGGTGGTATTTTTGCCTTTGGGTTGCCATAGATGGTCACTAGCGCTTGGTGGTCTGTCACTATTGTGAAAGGTTTTCCATAAATGAACATGTGGTAGTGCTCACATGCCCATACCACCGCCAGGCTCTCCTTTTCTGGTTGAGAGTAGGCTCTCTCAACGTCTGATAGGCTTTTGCTTCCGTAGGCTACTATTTGTCGAGGTGAGTCTTTCCCAGGTTTGTGCTGTGCTAGTATTGCGCCCAGGCCTACCGGGCTGGCGTCTACTGTTAGTTCTGTGCATAGGTTCGGGTCAAAATATGCTAGCTGGTCTACTGCGGTCACTGAGGTTCTTATTTCTTCAAATGCCTTTGTGCACTCTGTGGTCCATTCAAACGGTTGCCCTTGTTTTGTTAGTTCTCTCAAGGGTGTGCTCACTGTTGCGAAGTCTTTTATGTACCTTGCACAGTAGCTGGCGAGGCCGAGAAATGAGCGCACGCCAGCGACGTCTTTTGGTTCACTCGCTTTTTCGAGCGTGTCTATCTTACTCTTGTCAGGCCTCATTCCTTTTCGTGAGAATATGTGTCCAAAAAACACTAGTTCTTCTCTCCCCAGCTCGCATTTCTTTTCGTTTACTGTGAGGCCCACCTCTACTAGTCGTGAACATACTTCTCTCAGTGCCGTGTCATGCTCCCCGTCCGATTTCCCAAAAACCAGGATGTCATCGCTGTAGTTTAGGCTGTTTGTTATCGGCCTTATTATCTGCCTGATCGTTTCTTGGAATATTTCTGCTGCTGAGGATATTCCAAAACTCAGCCTTTTGTAACGAAACAGCCCAAGGTGCGTTGAGAAGGTCGTTATGTATCTCGATTGTTCATCTAGCTCCAGTTGATGATATCCCTTGCACAGGTCTAATTTGGAGAATTTTCTCATTCCTGTCAGGCAGCTTATCATGTCGTCCAGATGTGGCCCTGGGTGTCTTTCCCTCTCAATGGCTGTGTTCGGTACTCTCATGTCTACACAGATCCTTATCTGCGTAGTGTCTTTTTTTGGTACGGCCACTATTGGGGACACCCATGGTGTTGGTCCTTCTGCAGGCTCAATGATGTCCTGGGCCAGCAACGCCTTTATTTCTTCCTCTACTTGAGGTTGCAGATGTATTGGCACCCTTCGGTGATGCTGTGCAACTGGCCTGACAGCCTCGTTTATGTGTAGTGTTATTTGTCTTCCTTTAAGTTTTCCTAGTCCTTCTGTTAGCTTCGGGAATTCTTGTAGTATGCTTTCTTTTTCTGACATGTGATACATCATTTTCAGTAGTCCCATTACTTTTGCTGTCACGTTACTTATTAGACATGGTGCTGGAATGTCTCCTCGTAGCACATGTATTTCTTCTACGACAGTTTTGCCATTGTGCGTCATGGTGTCCGTAAATTTTCCCATGTTAGTTACCGGATTTTGTGCGCCCCATGTAAATACTCTTACACTGGATGGTTGTAACGGCGGCTTCTTTTTCATCTTGTCGTATTCACTGGCACACATGATGTTGCACGTCGCTCCGCTGTCCAGTACAAATTTTGTTTGGTGTGACCCTACTTCGATCGTCACCCAATCTGTCTTCTTTATTGACTTCCTGTCTATTAACCTGATGTGTTCTTCTTCCGGCCCTTCATCCGTGGTCATGAGATATAGGCGTTCTACTTTTCTTGTTGTATCTTCCTCTTCTTCTTCTGATTCCCCCGACGAGCTCCTCTCTGTCGCTTCCATGTGCCTTACATGTTTTGTTGTTGTTCTTCTTTTTGTTCCTGACCTGCCATATTCGCCTTTGAATTGTCCACCTTGACACATAGTGGCAAAATGGTTGCTTCTGTTGCATTTTCTGCATGTTTGGCCGAATGCTGGGCATGGTCCTCTGTGAGGGAAATCTAGGCCGCATCTGTAGCATTGTGTTTTTCCTTTTTTCGTCGCTTGTTCCTTGTGTCCTCCTTTCCAGTTTCCTTTCTTGCCGCTGTCTGTCATTCTATTTATTTGTTCTCCCTTTCGATCCATCTGTTTCGCTTGTACCGTCGCTCTTGCCTCTGCCCTCGCGAGGTCAAGAATTTTCTCCAAGGTGATCGGTTCTTTTAGTAGTCTTGTGCGAAATTCCGTCTCTCGACAGCCTTCTATTAGTTTGAGACGAAGGGCCTGTTCGTTGTCATACTTTTCAAATTCGCAATATGGTACTAGTTTCCTCAGCCTCGTTGCAAAGTCATCCATTGACTCTTCTGGCTGCTGATATGCCATGTGGAACGAATATCTCTCAAAGTCGACGTTTCTTTGCGGGTCAAACTTGGCTGTCAGACACTTTTTTAGTTTGTCGTATGTTTCTAATTCACTTTGTGGTAGTGTTATGAGGAGGTCCTCCACCTCATCCCCCACTAAGTTTAATAGTAGATCCAGTTTCTTCTCAGCTACCACGTCAGTTGCCTTCAGATAGCGTTCAAACTTTATGATCCACTTTTCCCACCGGATGCCCACTTGTGGCTCCGATACGACAAAAGGCACCGGTCTGCGGAACTGTGCACTCTGCGATTTTGTGTCTGCCATTTCTTTGGACCCTTTTATTTCCTTCTTTTGTTGTGACACTTTCTCCCCTTATTTTGCTTCTTTCAGCCTTTCTTTTGTATTTTCTCTTAATGTACGCTTCAGTTCTGTTATTTGCCTTTGCTTGTGCTTTTATTTCCTTTTTTTTTTTTTGAGATCGGCGCTTTTCTTCGTTTTTCGATCTCTTCCTGACTTCAAAATGGCCGCCCGACTTTCCTGCCTCCTTATTGGCCCTCGCGCCTGACTTTAAGATGGCCGCCGAGACTCTCGCGAGACTTCCTGGCCAATCCGGGCGCCGCCTGACTTCAAAATGGCCGCCGCGCTTATTCGTCTCCTGATTGGCTCTCCCGCCTGGTCCCAATAAGGCCGCCGAGATTCTCGCGAGATCTCGCGTTGGCCTCTAGTTCTTTAAACTTCGCGCTCTTCGTCGCGCTGGCGCTTACCGGCTCAGCTGTTCTTTTCTTTTGCGGCGGTTGGGGTGGGCTCCCACGTCGCCGATGATGTCTGGACGGCGCTTCACTCTTCCCTCTTCTTCTTGGCTGCAACGCGATCCAGGGTGGGCTCCTGGTTTAAATCGCTATTTCTCCTCTTCTCCTGCACGCAGGGACACGATCCTTCGTCTTCGTCTCCAGATGTCGTATCGCTATTGGTAATGATCACTCGGGACACAGGCCAGGTAGGTGCAAGTATCTTCCTTTATTATCATTGCCCATCAGTCAGTCATGGCACGTCTGTCCTCGTCCTCGTCCTGCAGCATACTGTCCTTTCCTGTCCTGGACAGGAAGTGGTGTCCAGTGACCTGGTCACCACCCTGTGACCCACAGGGTCCTAGTGTCCTGTCCCCTCATCTGTCCTGGTCATCACAGTGTCACAAAAGTGACGCAACTCCAGCAATGCGTCCTTTCACATGGGGAAAGCCCCATGTGAAAGGGCTTGCGTCAGTCTTACGCCTGCTGTGAGGCAGGCGCAAGATTTTGACGCAACAGCATCCTAAAAGTGACGCAGTGAAATCTCACAGATTTCACTGCGTCACTATTACGAGGCTTTTTGCGGGGGAACGCCCCCTCTGCATACTTTATACCTGATGCAGGTATAATGTGGCGCAGGGGTTTAAAAAGTGACGTATCTACCTAGATGCGTCACTTTTTTAATATGGCCCAACAAGGCGCATTTTGTACGCCGCTGGTGCGTCACAAAAGTGACGCACCGGCGGCGCAAAACTGACACAAGGCCGCATAAATAAGGGCCCTGGTATACAGGTAATTGCTTGGACGCGTTTCGTGCTGTTAGAGGAAGCATCAGTGATGCCAAGAAGTAGCCACGAAGTTAGAGAAAGGGGTTCCCACAAATTAACACTTCGGTTTTCTTGTAGAGTCTCAGGGATCGTGGAACATTTCTTTCCTGTTTCGTGGTTAGCTCGGTCTGAGACATCCAGCAAGTATGTAAACTACATTGTTCTTCAATGACCTTCAAGAGTTATTGCAGAACAGGTTCACGTTTTTGTTTGACAGAAGTCCCATTTTGAATATACATAAAGATTAGACCTAGAAGCCAGCGACATGGGTAGAGCTAAAACGAGAGACGTGCTGTGTTTACATTCACATTCTGGAAGGATGACCATGTTAACAATGATATGACACATCCTGTGGGCGGCTGCTGCGCAGGTACAAGCGAGGAATGCTTGAATGTGGATGGCTTTTGTGTTTACAGTGACGTTTCCCCCTAATGTTAAACTAAATCATTCTGGGAAGAAGATTGCTCGTTCGAGGACATTGGTTTCCAGTCTCGCGGGTGCACATGTGCCCACTGTGCCTCTCTCAGTTCCTATATTGTAAGCGTCCGACGCAAGATTTCAATGAAAGGCTGTTCATCTGTTGATTGGCGTTTGTGTGTCCATATGCGAGTAAAATAGTTCAGTTATTTTCAATTTCGGACGGTTAAACTATCAAACAAAGATAAGGAGACTCATTTTCCAGTGACTTAGTGAAATAGAGTAAAATACAACGCAGAATAGTTCGTGACGTGATGGCTGGTGAGGGGAAAACAAAAAGGTCATAATGCTCAAATTTGTGAACCACTTGAATTGTTTATGGCTCAATTTCCCAGCAGGACTATCAAAGGTATTTTCAATTTGACAGAGCGTTCATCTTATGCACGCTGATGTCACCAGATGCTCCTGCAATGCATTTCAGACAGTCTGCATACTGAAGGAAAGGTCGGCCATGTCTCACAATGATACTGTTTATTTTAATCACTTGTAGCAAGATATATCATTTGTACCAGGTCCCATGCTGTTGCCAGGAAGAGATGGTGCCATAATGAAAACATCACATAGTCCCTGCGATCGAAGTAGACAAGCAATTGATTTCCCATGTGACCAAGGGTGCTGCAGAACCTCTCTACGATAAACTATTAAACTCTACTTGTGGGAAAGAAGGGCTCTGGAAACAACTTATGGTTTGATTTAGAGTTTGGAGGACAGGGTACTCAGAGTTGTTGCTATTAGTAGTGCACCAGATGCAGTGACACCAGGGCCCAGGAGCTTGAGTGGCTCACTTCAATCCAGTTAATGGTAGGTGGTTTTTAGGTCTCGCCTGTCGATGCGCATGCGCATCGAGCAAGCGAGACTATGGGGGCTTATCCACTCTTTGTCCAACATGCAAGGAATCGTGGCGATTCCTTGCAGTGCCCGTGACTTTTAAGCTCAATGCGCATGCGCAATGAGCTTAAAAGCGCGTGCACATCAGTTCCCTCACCCCGCCGTGTCGCATTTCTCCTCCCCCCTCCCTTTATCTGCCGTCCCTTCGTCTGTTCCCTCTCCCCGCTCCGCCCCCTCCCCTGCCCGCCGTGTCGCATTTCTCCTCCCCCCTCCCCTTATCTGCCTTCTCTCCGTCTGTTCCCTCTCCCCGCTCTGCCCCCTCCCCTGCCCGCCGTGTCGCATTTCTCCTCCCCCCTCCCCTTCTCTCTCTTCCCTCTAGGAGACCCAGTGAGCACATGAGAGCCCTGACCTGCCTCGACCCACATGGGCCGCCTCCCACAGGCCAGCACGAAGATTCTTCTCGTGAAACGGTGAGCGACTTTCTCTTATGCCCCTATGTCACAATCCCCTGACCTTAAAATGGCCGTTTAACTAGGACCCCCACAGGCCAGCACGAAGATTCTTCTCGTGAAACGGTGAGCGAGTTTCTCTTATGCCCCTTTGTCACAATCCCCTGACCTTAAAATGGCCGTTTAACTAGGACAAGTCCAACAAAGGTCTAACTATAAATCCTTAAAACTCTCGCCTGTAGTCAAATTGTTGGCGCCGTGTAGCCGACTCACAAGACCCTCTTCTTTGACTTCTACGAACTGCCTCCCATGCCCGGTCACCACAGGGATTTCAACTCGGTGTCCCTCTGCTGCGGCCTGCTCCGGCCGAGACGCATTTCTCCTCCCTCCTCCCCCCTCCTGGGTCAGGTTACCCTGCTTTCTCTTTCGCTTTTTTTTCACGCTCATGCTTATGATTTCTTTATTGTATCTTGTGCTTCTCCGCCCATCTAATGGTTGTTAGTGCGCTTTACGTTTGAACAGCCATAGAAAATGAGATTTCTTATATAATAAATATTTAACTTGCATACAAATGGGAGTGCTTTAGTGGGAGAGCGTGACAATTGTTCGTAGGGATCATTTGAAGATAGGGAGGTGCGTCATTTCCTGTGGAAAACGCGGAAGAGACTTTTCACAGTTGAATGGAAGGGGTGATGGTAAAGTGTGTTATAAGAGGCATTATAGCATGTACACATTTTGTTTGGCCGTCTCATTGAAGTAACACGCATGCAATGCACTCCATACTATTTTAAGCTCATGCAATAAAATAAGCTCTTGAATTAGTACTTGGAAAATATTTCAGTACATAAACTTATGACACGTGCATTGCGACTAGGCTCATTTCAGTAATATACGTGTGTTCCAATTGTGAAATGACATCCAGAATTGATATTCTATTTATCACACCAAGCCACCCTGTGCTTAATCAAATCGCTCCCTGTATTATATCAGAACGCAATTGATAATGTGTTTTTAAATATAAGCCCCTTTTCCATCTTTGTTTTGTTTTTGTTTTGCCAAGTAAGCATAGGCATTCCAGCGCCTATCGAATAACGTTTCGAGGCACAAAGGGTCTCACAGTAATGCTTTTCACCACTTTTATTGTGACACTTTATTATCGCCAGGTCATTATTAATAATTAAAGGATAGGCGATTACACACGATCCTTACTTATCGTATGCATAAGCAAATGCATATTATTTTTGGTAAATGCGGGTTTCACCAAATTCAAATGCCTACGCAGCGCCAAATGAGTTTGAGCGATAAAGGCGACACTAGAAAGGGAGCCGGGAGCAGAGGAAACTGTCCTGTAGCATTTGTACTTGCATAATTTTACTCAAAAGACCATACCCTTTAATTATTTACATTTTTCTCCAGCCACATACAATAAAATATATATTTTGTGAAGAACTTCTTAATCCTCTAGTGTGGTTTCCTGATTTTTTTTACTTGTTTTTTTATCAAATCCGCCTCCACTGTATCAGGGGTTTCACGATTAGTGCTGGAAAATCAGATTTAATGGCGCTGAAAAAATGTAGATTAATCGTGCTGGAGCAGCGGTTTAATCGAACGCCCTCTTTGTTTATAGCATCCAGGGTAAGCTGGCAGCCTCATTGGGAAGCATGCCTGCCCCTCTCTTTGAAGTGTTTTTTGTACAGCAGCGCATTGAGGCGGCGCAGGCGCTCTACACGTGACCTATGACATAACACGCGGTAAAGCTTCTCAATAGCACATCAGGGGTTAAATGTTAAATTTAAAAGAGGACCCTAGACACATATTCTCTCTTCCATCCTACAGAGGAGCCAAAGCGCCTATCTTACAACTTTTCGAGGCTTCGAGGCACAAATGGGTCTCACACCAATGCTTTTCGACGCTTTTAGTGCAACATTTTAATATGGCCAGGTTGTTTTTTTTAATATTTTAAGAACAGAAACATACATGGGATCGTTACTTTGTTACTTTTTTTTTATTTAGCTGGGACTGAGGGGGGGGGGGGTGAGTGTGATTTCGGACAATATATGAAAACACTTCCCACTGCCCCCGCCATTAACTAAAATATGAAATGGTTATTCAGCAGTCTTTGGAAATTCCTGGAGGCAGAACAAGTGTTTGCACTTGAAGGGTGTGGTTGGCTTCTCGGATTGCAATAATGTCCAATTGTCTTGAAAGAGCTTGGCAATTCAAATCACACCTGTACTAAAATGCAAGGCACTTAGCTGCCCTCCTTCCAAAATATCAGATATACACATACATTGTATTTTTTTTCTGTTTGGTGCATTTCTTATCTGCAAAGGACACTCTGTAAACAGAAAGCATCTCCAAATGTGCCCTCCATAGCAATACATATTATTATTATTATTATTATTATTATTTCTCACACCCTCACTCACCCTCACACACACTCACGCAACGTCACACACCCGAAGCCTCACACCCCCTCACTCACACTCACCCTCACACCCCCTAACCCGCACACCGCCTAACGCTCACACCCCCTAACGCTCACACCCCCTAACGCTCACACCCCCTAACGCTCACACCCCCTAACGCTCACACCCCCTAACAATCACCCCCTAACCCTCACCCCCTAACCCTCACCCCCTCACCCCTCACCCCCTCACCCCTCACCCCCTCACCCCCTCACCCTCACCCCCTCACCCTCACCCTCACCCTCACCCCCTCACCCTCCACCCTCACTCACCCTCAACCCCTCACCCTCACACCCTCAACCCTTCGCCCTCAACCTCTCACTCACCCTCACTCACCCTCAACACCTCAGCCTCACCCTCACTCACCCTCACTCACCCTCAACCCCTCACACTCACGCACCCTCAACTCCTCACCCTCACTCACCCTCACTCACCCTCACCCACACTCACCCACACTCACCCTCCCTCAACCCCTCACCCTCACTCACCCTCAACCCCTCACCCTCACCCTCAAACCTTCACCCTCAACCCCTCACTCACCCTCACTCTCACTCACCCTCACTCAGCCTCAACTACTCTCACTCACCCTCAACCCCTCACCCTAACTCACCCTCACCCTCACTCACCCTCAACACCTCACTCACCCTCACTCACCCTCAACACCTCACCCTCAACCTCAACCCCTCACCCTCACTCACCCTCACCCTCACTCACCCTCACCCTCACTCACTCACCCTCAACCCCTCACTCACCCTCACTCACCCTCACTCACCCTCACTCTCACTCACCCTCACTCTCACTCACCCTCAACCCCTCACCCTCACTCACACTCACTCACCCTCACTCACCCTCAACCCCTCACCCTCACTCACCCTCACCCACCCCCACCCTCACCCTCACTCACCCTCAACACCTCACCCTCACACAGTGCAATAGGTCTCAGACCATTTCAGTTACAGCTTTAAGAAATGTTTATGGCTTTTTTTATTTGTAATTCTTTAGCATTGGCTACAGGAAACAAAAATGCTAAACATTTACAAAAAAAACCCATAAACAATTCTAAAAGCACTAACTCTAATGGTGCGAGACCTATTGCATTTCCAATGCTTGTTTATTTTTTATTTTTTACTACAAAACCAAGGGATACAGTCCAATCTCTTTGCTTTCATTACGACCCAGGGCATATGCTACACTACTGAGGGTACTCGGTCACAAATGTAGTGGAGTATCCTGTTTGCCAAACTGATGACCTGCCCACTATATGTTCAGAGTTGGGCAGACCATCATGTTTCCCATGGCAGTAACCCCACTGGGTCCGCTGGCGCAGCCCCTGCTGGGTCTGTCGCCGGAAACCCTACGTAGACATTTCAACGGAGTTGGGGCACTTTGTGTATGTACATCAGACTATCCGCCCTATTTAGAGTAGGCCATAGGCAGGGCCGGACTGGGAACAGAAACCGGCCCTGGCAAACTGCTCCGCTAGACCTCCCTCCCCCCGGGGTGAGGGGGAGTCCAGCCGAGCAGTTTGAGAGGGCCGGTTTCGGCTGATTTTGTTACAGGGGGCCGATATTGCCGACCCCAGTAACAAAAACGGCACCCCAGGGGCCCAAAACCGGCCCCCACACTAGCAGACTACCGGGGAAACGCTGTGTGCCCGCTATGGCCAGTCCAGTCCTGGTCATCAGATATATTTGTTCTGCTTGGGACCAGCAGTCCCCCAAAAAATAATATACATATATATATATTTATATCCCCACAACCTTGGGAGAAAAACTTCCAAGTTGTCGGGGTCATTAGTATTTTGTTTCTCGATACCAAACTGTGCTTGAGTACTTTGATTTTGAAAAACAAAAATTTGAGCAAGAAGCTGTATGAAACATGGCAGTGGTTCAGAAAACATTAAGGGGGATATGAACAACAGAAGTGGAGCAGTGAGGCGGAGTGATGGCTTAACGCCTCACTCCGCCACTTCAGAAATTCAAGGCTGCACATCATTTACAACAATGTGGTGCCTTGGCGCTACACTTAGCAGTGTAGCGCCAATGCAGGCACCCTTGCACCATAGTGCAAAGTCCTGCAAAGTCTAAAAGAAAGGCAACTTCAGATGTGCAACTAAAAACAATAAATGTTAAGTGCTGTGGAGCTGTTTGTCAGTACAAGCAGTCGGTTCATCAGGGTACAGATTGAAGAATGGCCAAGATGGATTGCCGGAGTCAACGTTTTGGTCCTCAAGCTGACTGAACCTTTTTGCTGAGCTCACAATAAACTTAGTAAACCAAATATTAAGCACCTTGGGCCTCATTTATGAGAAATGACGCATCGCTGCGTGAAAGCAGCGATGCGTCACTTCTCAGTGCGCACTCCTTGCGACATTTCTGATGCGTCATATTTAATGTATGACGCATCATGTCACAAGGAGTTACAGATACGTCAGTATTTCTGACGTATCTGTAAGCTCAAAAGTGACGCATTGATGGAGTGTTACACAAAAGTGACACAACTCCAGCAATGCGTCCTTTCACATGGGGCAAGCCCCATGTGAAAGGGCCTGCGTCAGTCTTACGCCTGCTGTGAGGCAGGCGCAAGATTTTGATGCAACGGCGTCCTAAAAGTGACACAGTGAAATCTCATAGATTTCACTGCTTCACTTCTACGACCCTTCCTTGCGTCAATACGCCCCCCTTGCATACATTATACCTGGCGCAGGTATAACGTGGCGCAGGGGTTTACAAAGTGACGCATCTACCTAGATGCGTCACTTTTTAAATATGGCGCAACAAGGCGCATTTTTTACGCCAGGGGTGCGTCACAATAAGTGACACACCGGCGGCGTAAAAGTGACGCACTGCCTCATAAATGAGGCCCCATGTTTTCTGGATTCAAGGATGCGATGATAGCCTGTCGACAGGTGTGAAAACTAAGTTTGTTCCTTTCTCCTTGTAGGTTAGTCCTGCCTTCTTTGAGCAGTGCTTGGCAGAGGCATACTGCGTGTTCAAGTAATTCCTTGCCAGTTCCACAGCCATGCTGGTTGTGCTGTCACTGGGGAGACATCAACTGGCTTGAAGGTTAAGGAAGGGCCACTCCCCCAACCTGATGGTCATAAATCTTTTTTTCCAGAAAACTGCATATGTGCAGGACAGGTAAGAGGCCATGATACCAGGCTTGAACCTGGCAATGATTGACCAAGTATGTTGTCACCTGTAACATCAGGGCTTTAGCTCCAACCTATTGCCATTGTTTTATGAAGGAACACCTCATATCGAAATGAACCCCTGAGTATTTGTAGGAGTGTTCCCTTTGAATGATTTTGGCATTGTAGAGCCAGCCTCCTTCTTGGTATTTTTTTCTCCCATAGGTTACAACCTAGGTTTTCGTCAGGTTCACCTCCAGATAGTTTGCGGCAGTGTAAATACAAAGTTGGCCAAGAAGCCTACCTTGGTGTGACTGTACAATGCTAAATCATCTGCATACAGCTGGTTACTGACCCGATTGCCACCAATTTTTGGGGAGACTAAATGATGTCATCGAGGGATTGTGATAAATCCAAAGTGAAGAGATTTTTGTATTTTCCCCGAATATGGGACGTGGTATCCTCCATTTCTGTAGCTTGGACCACAGCAGTCCCCTTGGAATATGATCAAATGCGCCTTAAAGTCGACAAAGCAGCAGTGTATTAGAGATTTTGATGCTGCTGCTTCGTGCATCAGGACTGATATTGCAAGTAGATTGGATAAGGTTCCTGGCTTTGCCACAAATCCTGATCCGATTAAAGGGAAGTAGATGTTTTTTTGTAGCCCACAGTGAGAGATCCTCCAACAACAGACTAGCGAAATATTTAACATTGTTGTCTAGGAGGGCTATCAGCCTATAGTTTTTTGGTTCTAATTTTTTGCCTCCTTTATAGATTGGATGTAATATAGCCCCACGCCAGGAGTGTGGTATCAATTATGTGGTCTGACAATAATCAAATAGGGTTACCAGCTGTTTTGCCCAAAACTCAGTGTCCTGTTTAATAAGCATTTACAATGCAAAGGGACTCGCCTTTGCAAAAGTTAGAGCTATTGGCATTGTAAATGACAACATTTTTATTTATGTGTTGGTTTTGAAAACAGATAAATAAATGGCATTGTCATTTACAATACCAATAGCTTAATCTCTCGCAAATGCTAGACCTATTGCATTTGCACCCACACACACACACACACATAGCCACACACACACACCTAGCCACACACACACTCACACAGAGCCACACACACACAAACAGCCACACATACACACACAGAGCCACACACACACACACAGAGCCACACACAGCACAAGAACAGAACCAACCAGCCCCAAAGGACTGTGGAGCACTCCAGGAACTGCCCAACAACGGTGGAGTGGCCCGCTGCCAGATGGGGCCGCTCTGACTCTTCCTCCCCAACACGGACTATGTTGAGCCCCACTCACCGGCTCTCCTCACGCTGCTCCTCCGGTGGGGGTTCAATCGCTGTCTGGGCTCTTGGGCGGTTGCACGCGGGGTTGACAAGCGGCGGGGGCAGGCACCGACAATGTGCCTCGTGCCCCCTCTGCGTTACCTTTCCACTGGCTGCTGCACTTGCGGGGCTCTCCCTACTCATGGGATCCCCACTTCGCCAGGGCCCCGTTTCTTCGGTCTATCTCAGGACCGGGACTTAGTGTGGAGCCAGCGAGGCTCCCAGCTGCCGTCTCCTGCACTTCCGGACAGATTTCAGGCCCGCCTACATCACAGGCTGGAGGTGCCTGACGTCCGGTTTGGACACACAGGCCGCGGCAGTGAGTCTCAAAGCAAACGAGGGGTAGGCTCTCTCTAATTCAAAATATAAAGCGGGTTGGGCACCCATAATTAAAATAACAAAAAATAGGCTGCCATAACTCAGGGTGGGCACCCACTAGGAAATCAAAATATAAATGCGAAAAGAAAAAAATAGGCGGCCATAACGCGGGGTGGGCACCCGCTAGGAATTAAAAATATAAATGTGGGCAAAGTCGCGGCGTGGGCACCCGCGCAATAAAAAACAATTAAACAGAGCGGTTTTTCAGCATTTTCAGTACATAAAAAATAGAGCGGCATTGTCAACACAAAGTTCGTGTCCTCGAGAGGCAGCAAGCCCGGTCCTTTTCAGACTGGGGGGCGTGTTTTTGACTGTTGTTTGTAAAGAATGTAAGAAAGAATGTCAAAAACACGCCCCCCAGTCTGAAAAGGACGGGGCTTAGATAGGAAGAAGAATGACATTAGGACCTCTTCTCCAATGGCGGGCCACCGTTTATGAGGCCAGCCAATGGAGAAGAGGGGCGGGGCTTAACCTCGCTAGTGATGTTCTCTCTACCTCATTAAGTCTTGCCAGCTCGACTACGCATGTGCGCAGTCTTTCGCAGGCGGAGATCTAAAAAGAGCCTGTGGTAGTCTGTTTGGCCCAGGAGACCCATCTGAACGACCTTTGGTTATGATGTGTGCTATTTGTGTTACCAATACTTCCAGGACTTTATTGTACAGATGCTGTACATCTCTTTATTGGGGGAGAGACTTTGTTGTCTGTTGTCAGAAGTGTCCAGATGGTGCCATCCAGGAGTTGGTCGCCTTTAAAGGTACTAAAAATCGATCGGTAAATACTTACTTAAGTCGAGCATCCCATTTCCATGTCAGTTTACTTAAACTAGCATGTTCTCTGTCACTCAATACTGCCCTGATATTAACATAGTGATGTTTTAATAGACATCAAAAGTGTTTTTTCATCTTCTGTTTAAATGTATCTGAAAGGATTTTAAGATGTGCAGCATGCTACTTACACACAGATGTCATATTTAGAATTAATGGATAGTGAGTGTTATGACTGCCAGGTTCAGGAGCACGTGTGCCCAGCTTACCCAAGCAATATAACTGTCTTGTCGTGAGACAGACATCCAAGAAAGTCCTACCTCCATGCAGACACTGAAGCGCTCACTTGTCCCACACAGTCAACCCCCATGCAGACGCCCAAACACTCTCAAAACCTCCAACACTCAAGCGCCCAGACAAATAACTCCCTGACTTCAATCAGTCATGTAGTCTTCAAACACACACAGACTCAGACCTCCAGACAAGCATCACACTCATCCAGCAATTTTCTCCTGCCCGTGCAGTTAGGCCCTGTAAGGTTCTAGTGATGCAAGTTCCAGTGAGAATTACATTAAACCTCAACTTTTACGCGAATACCCATCATGAAATCTCTGCAACTGTCCAGGGCGCACTGCTCTAGAAACCGCACCTAGGCTTCCAGAAGGTAGCTTGGCTTCAACCATTTGATGGCAGAAGAACCTCCACTACAAACCCTTACCTGAATCTGAAGTCAGCATCCTTATTAGATCCCGGGGATGCAGCACAGCAGTCCTTTCATCCTCTGGCCTAAAACACAGAAAAGCAAGCTTTTAAATCCTAAATGAAGAAAGGTGCACTGCCTTGGAAACTTTTTAAGGAGACGGCAAATTATGTTTTAGTGTTATAACCGTGGTACCTCCTGAAAACAAATACAATTAAAAGGCTTGCATGCGACAGACACGTTTTGTGACTCAAACAAGGCTAGGAACGCAATGTCAAAAGGAACAAGACTTTCCAATAAAGGAAGTTTACTTAGACTTCATTTGAGAGGGTATCTGAAAAACTCTGGAAAGCCATAGACTAAGAGACTTGAGAATTCAAATTCATGTTTCTATGTTCCTGGAAAATTATAAACAGGATCTTGCGGGGTACTAAGTTATAGTATAATACATGGGAATCTGAAATCCCTGTATAAACTCCAATGATTTCTTTATAATCGGCAACTTGAGATACACTCAGTTGCTGAGAGGTCAGAACTCGACTACAATAAGTTATTTCAGCGACATTTTGATGTCACAATGTCTGATGCCAGAGACAGCTGTTGAGGTGAAAGGCAGGTCAGGTTACGGGACATAATTAAAGCAGCTTCTTAGAAATTGGGTTTCTGGTTGGCAGAGATAAGAACTCTGTTCAAGCAGGAAACACAATCCTAGCCAGGATAAGTCAGACACCCACCATAAATTAATATGTGCTCACCCTTTGGTAGCTTGGCACAGAGCAGGCAGGCTTAACTTATTTGGCTCACATGAGTGGGGCGTGGTCAGGTCCCAAGCAAATGCACAGCATATTGTGCCATTTCGGTCTACATATATCTGAATCAAACTGTTTAGTATTTACTCCATATTATCATGCTTATCACAGTATTTTATCCCATTATTGAAAATTCTGAAACGAGTCCACACGTTGGGTATACATTGCTTATTTTCAAGTTTCTAGTGTCCAAATGTGTCAGAGACTTTTCATAAGAACACAACTGAGGCATAGGTTCCTTTCAGGCAGCATTTTATTCGAAAACAAATGACCCAATGCATTTCGGGCTGAACGCCCTTCTTCGGGGGTCGCTGTGAAAGATCATAAAAAACATAATTACCATCTTCAGATTACATGAACATTAACAATCGTCTTCGCCCTTTGTTGTCCGTTTGTATTCTCTTCTGTGCTCTCAACAGAAATTAACCTCATGTCTGCACGTATTAACATACACTAAATTACAAGGAAATGCTATTTACTGTGAACCATATTTCTGCTCTTTTCTTGTATACTCGTTCCTTACACATCTTTTCCCTTACTTATTTATCTCAAAACAGACTCCAAATTAAGCATCTAAAAATCATATGGATTTCCCCCTCCTCTTCATCCTAGCAGTGTACAAACAGTATTCTACCTTTCACTCTCATCTTGCCTCTCCCGTCCTCGTCCTCCCTTATCTTCCGACCTGCTTTCACCCTTTGACCCTAAACTCCCATGGTTTATCGCGTTTCATCTGCCCACTCACGGTGCTAATTCACTGCCTATCTCCATCCCATATAGATGTTTAGTTAACTGCTATTGCACCACTCCATACAACATTGCCATTACACTCTTGTACATACCTGCCAAATTGCTGTTAAAATCCCTCCACCCTCACTGTTTCTTCCACCAAAATCCAAATACACCCCACAATCCCTCTTGTTTTTAAACCAATCCCTTCAGTCACCCCTTAGGTTCACAGATTCAAAAACTCCCATTCTCCCGATTTTACAATACATTGCACCTGGTACTTTAGCTTGCAAAACTTAATTTCCCATAATGCCGTGTACCAGCACTACACTTGCAGGTGTCGTGCCGTAGCATACAATCAAAGTTAATCACGTCATTCAAAAGCAGGCTCAACGTAAATAATGGTAAACAATAGGTTTTCATGATCATTTCTTCACAGAAAATGTCTTTAACAAAATCGATTTCCACACCATCTGTCACGAACCACTTTGTTGTTCTAATGTGTGGGCTCTTGTTTTCTAATGTTCTCCTTCTTAGTTTAATCCGTGGGTGCTTCCTGGTTTAGGGCATCAGTTCTGAAGATATTTATGAAGAGTCAGGATGCACACCTCATGTTCCTATTTTTATCATCTTAATCTGTTTTTTCAGTATGTACAAGGATTGCGTGCAGATTGCTATAGCGCCATGCCCCATGGCACTCAGGTACTAGTATCACATGAGTGGGGCGTGGTCACTGGTTTAGGGTATCTTCATAACTGATACCCTAAACCAGGAAGCACCCACGGATTAAACTAAGAAGGAGAACATTAGAAAACAAGTCTCTGGCACATTTTGACACTAGAAACTTGAAAATAAGCAATGTATACCCAACGTGTGGACTTGTTTCAGAATTTTCAATAATGGGATAAAATACTGTGATAAGCATGATAATATGGAGTAAATACTAAACAGTTTGATTCAGATATATGTAGACCGAAATGGCACAATATGCTGTGCATTTGCTTGGGACGTGACCACGCCCCACTCATGTGATACTAGTACCTGAGTGCCTACTATTTCACCTGAGTGCCTACTATTTCACCCCCCTTGAGTTAGAATAGTAATTTTTACCCCTACACTATCCAGCACTTACCCTACTATTACACCCCCCTGGAGTTAGAATAGTAATTTTTACCCCTACACTATCCAGCACTTACCCTACTATTACACCCCCCTGGAGTTAGAATAGTAATTTTTACCCCTACACTATCCAGCACATACTCTACTATTACACCCCCCTGGAGTTAGAATAGTAATTTTAACCCCTTCATTATCCAGCACTTACCCTACTATTACACCCCCCTGGAGTTAGAATAGTAATTTTTACCCCTACACTATCCAGCACTTACCCTACTATTACACCCCCCTGGAGTTAGAATAGTAATTTTTACCCCTACACTATCCAGCACTTAACCTACTATTTAACCCCCCTCGAGTTAGAATAGTAATTTTTACCCCTACACTATCCAGCACTTACCCTACTATTACACCCCCCTGGAGTTAGAATAGTAATTTTTACCCCTACATTATCCAGCACTTACCCTACTATTACACCCCCTGGAGTTAGAATAATAATTTTTACCCCTACACTATCCAGCACTTACCCTACTATTACACCCCCCTGGAGTTAGAATAGTAATTTTTACCCCTACATTATCCAGCACTTACCCTACTATTACACCCCCCTGGAGTTAGAATAGTAATTTTTACCCCTTCACTATCCAGCACTTACCCTACTATTACACCCCCCTGGAGTTAGAATAGTAATTTTTACCCCTACACTATCCAGCATTTACCCTACTATTACACCCCCCTGGAGTTGGAATAGTAATTTTTACCCCTACATTATCCAGCACTTACCCTACTATTACTCCCCCCTGGAATTAGAATATTATTTTTAAACACCTCCACTATTTTAAAAATATATATATATATATTTACAAATACATTAAAAAAATTAACTTAAATAAATTAAATTAATTAAATATTTATTAATTACATTTTTTTAAAAATTATATACTTACCTATACTTACGTTGCGTTGTAATGGCATGCGTTGTAATAGCATCTGCGATGTAATGTCATGCGTTGTAAATGCATTCGTTGTAAAGGATCCTGCGTTGTAAAAATTGCGTTGTAATGGGATGCGTTGTTAAAGTATGCGTTGTAACGTCATACATCCCACTCTGGGATTCAAGCAGGAGTCCAGTTCTTCCACAGCAGGGCAGGGAGTCGCAGACAGCAGTGCTGCACGGCAGAAAAGCAGTTCTTCCAGAGCAGCAGTCCAGCAGAGTGGCAGTCCTTGTAGCAGAACAACAGTCCTTCCTCTTGGCAGACTACTTCATAGGTCCAGTAGTGTCTGATTTGGTGGGATCAGGATCAAGTATTTATAGCCAGTTGTTCTTTTGAACTGGAGGTGACTTCAAAGATGGGCTTTGAAGTGCAGAGATGTTTCCCCCTCCCACCTCTGGCTCCAGACTCACTATAGGGGGGCATGCTGCCCTTTGTGTGGGGACAGGACACAGCCTTTTAAGATGTATGTGTCAGCTCCTTCCTCTCATCCTGCCCGGGATGACCCTGTAGGATGTGGATGGCAACTCAGTCTCATGTAACCTTCCATCGTGTGTGACAGTCTAGAGGGAATAAACAAAGTCAAGCTGTCACCCACCCAGACATGTATTGGAGACAGGCACACAGAGCTAGGAGCAGATAAATGCCATCGTTCTAAAAGTGGCATTTCTAAAGTAGTAATAATAGATTTAACTTTGCCAGCAAACAGGATTTATCATTATCATTCCAATGATATGAAACATGACTTGCCTACTCCTTCTCAATCAGTAATTACAACTTGTAATAAGTGTAATAACAGGCAATGGTAGTCTCTATCTTGAACTGGGGTGGCTGCGCCTTACCCCTGCCCAATCAATCAATCAATCAATCAATCAATCAATAAATAAATAAATATCAATGAATCAATCAATATACTTGTAAAGCGCACTACATACCGTGAGGATCTCAAGGCGTTAGGGAGGTGCTGCTACTGATCGAAGAGCCAGGTCTTGAGGAGTCTTCGGAAGGCCAGTAGGTCTTGGGTCTGCCTTAGGTTTGTGAGGAGGGTGTTCCAGGTCTTGGCGGGGAGGTGGCAGAAGGATCTGCCGGCAGCGGTTGTTTTTCAGATGCGTGG
The DNA here is from genome assembly GCF_964263255.1 of Lissotriton vulgaris. NCBI lineage: Eukaryota > Metazoa > Chordata > Amphibia > Caudata > Salamandridae > Lissotriton > Lissotriton vulgaris. The sequence goes on from NC_141691.1 coordinate 1,502,773,261, forward strand.
GACTGTGGCGAGGGCCAGGCCGGGGGAGCAGAGCTGGCGGGTGGGGGTGTAGAAGCTGAGTTGTCTGTTGAGGTATTCTGGCCGGAGTTGTGGAGGGCTTTGTGTGTGTGGATGAGGAGCTTGAATGTTATCCTCTTGTTGACGGAGAGCCAGTGCAGGTCTCTTAGATGGGGTGTGATGTGGCTGCAGTGGGGATTGTCAAGGATCAGACTTGCTGAGGCGTTCTGGATGCGTTGAAGTCGTCTCAGGAGCTTGGCAGACGTTCCTGGATAGAGGGAGTTTCCGTAGTCCAGCCTGTTGCTGATGAGGGCCTGGGTAATCGTTCTTCTAGTTTCGGTGGGGATCCACTTGAGGATTCTGCAGAGCATTCGGAGGGTGTTGAAGCAGGATGAGGAGATGGCGTTGACCTGCTTAATCATGGAGAGGGTGGAGTCAAGGATGATCCATAGGTTGTGAGCGTGGTCGGTGGGTGTTGGAGCTGTTCCCAGTGTTGTGCCACCAGGAGTCGTCCCAAGCTGAAGGGGTAGAGCCTAGGAGGAGGACCTCCGTCTTGTCCGATTCAGCTTCAGCCGGCTGTTCCTCATCCATTCGGCAACGGCCTTCATTCCTTCGTGGAGGTTGGTTTTGGCGGTGTGAGGGTCTTTGGTGAGGGCCTACTCCTTCTCAATCAGTAATTACAACTTTTAATAAGTGTAATAAGGAATTTCCAGTCTTAACCCATGAGAGGTGTAGACATCAGAGTAGTGAAATATTTAAATTGGGAATTTTTCTCTGCCGGAACATGTAAAACATATGTGACTTATATGTGAAAAAAGGGGAGTTTACGGCTTGGCCAGGGGTTTTAAATGTCAAGTTCACATGGCAGTGCAAACTGCACACAGAGGCTCTGCAGTGGCAGGCCTGAGACATGTTTTAAAGTGCTACTTGTGTGGGTGGCACAATAAGTACTACAGGCCTACCAGTAGAATTTAGTTTTCAGGCCCGCGGCATAAATAGTGCACTCTACTAGGCACTTATAAGTAAATTAAATATACAAAATGTGGATACGCCAATCAAACCATGTTGTTAGGGGAGACGCACATGCACTTTAGCACTGGTTGTCACTGGGCAAGTGCTCAGAGTCATAAGGCTAACAAAAGAACTGAGCAAAAAAGTGAGTCTAACAGGGAAAATGTTTTGGGGAAGACAGCACTAAGGCTGTCAGGTCTAACACATGCCCCCTCCTCAGATGAAAGTGGGGAGAGCTACCCAACCTCTTGGGTGTTCTCATAACTAAGAAGGAAAACCTGGAAATGCAATCAGCATTGGCGTGGTCTACCCCAGGTCTGTGTTCCACCATAAAGTCGATTCTCTGTAGGGAGACGGATCATCTCTGTCACGATCTGCGGCTTCGGTACGTGGGGTCAGCGGCAGAAACGGGCTTTCAAAGGCAAAAAACGACATTTCCCGGCATGCCGTGCATACGTCACGTAACAACGTGGGATGCGCGCGCAGACCGGGAAATAAAGGGCTGCTGTAAACGGCGAGGAAACGCCGATAATTTGTTCCCGTGGAGGCGTTCTTGGTCCTGGTACACGCAGCGGTAGGACTCCGACTTGTTTTTCCCAAGTCCTACTTCACCGTGAGTAACCTGTTATAATCAGGGTGCGAGGCGTTGGTTCCACCGATCCCAACAGCGCACCCTTCCTGCTTTTGACATCTTGGAGGTTTCTCTTGGCTGAGAGGAACAGATCTCATTGAATTTAATAGAGGGTTTGTTTGGGCAAATTCCGGCCACAGGGATAGAGACTTCTGTGTTTGTGGCAAAAACCTGCATTACTACTTTTGCTCAAACTTGTAAATACCAGGTACATTATTTCACAAAGAGGAGGAGCACGGTGCGATAGGACTCTTATGTGTGAGAGTAACACAGAGCCTCGTATTCCAGCTAAACGGAACCTGAGCATACAGAACTATTGTGTGTTCAAGTTCACAGGGGGGAGTTAATCCTTTGTGTGCTGTATCATCATGGTGTTATCACGAAGGAACCTACACCCCGTATTCTCTTTGTGGATACTTACTACATGCAGGATTCTTTATTATTTACTTATCTCATTGATTCAGGAGACAAGAGGGGTATTGCAGTACTGGAACAGGAAGTGCCCATACTAAGAAATTGAAGCATAGTAAATGGTATGTGTAGTACAATCTCACACATGATAGTCTAGAATTGCTTCTGCCTATCAAAAGATCTTGAATGTGTATTGTTTTATCTTCACAGTTGGGTATAGTTCCTGATACCTCCTCAAGCTACTGGGTCCATTGGATTTGGTCCTTTGTATTTTCCTTTACAGGTATAGCCTACACTCATTTGGGGGTTTCTTGTAAGGAACAGAAAGAAGGTGACACTTATAGGTTAAGGGAGGTGGGGTGATCTAATTCCCTGTTATTTGTCATTTCAGATCTCCCTCCCCGCTGTCCCCTTCCTTTCCCGCGACATCTGACCTGCCTCGGTTGTCTGTTTCGTTTCATTCGGACTCTGAGGCAGTTCAGAGGGGGCGGGTATTGAACTCTCAGCACGGCCCCGAAGAAGACGGAAAGCAGAGCCTGATAATCTCAACAATTTTGGATTCTCACACCCGATTAGCATTAACTACCTGAGAGGCCTGTGGTCTTTATGAATCAGGAAGTGATTCCCAAACAGGTGTGGTCTCAATTTCTTCACTGCCCAGACCACAGCAAAGACTTCCGTTTCAATAGCACCCCACCTCTGTTCCCTGGGAAGTGTACTACTAGGGCTGAAATATGCAGGTTGGTCTAGGCCCCTATCATTTAATTGTGGTAAAACTGCCCTTATGCCATGTTCTGAGGCATATGTTTGAATAATGAATTCCCTGGAAAAGTCAGAGGCCTTGAGCAAATGAGCTGTCCACATAGCCTGAATAGGGAGTCAAAAGCTTTCTAGCATGCCCCTGTCCAAATCACGTTTCTGCCTGGTTCATTGAAGTCAGGTCTGTCAAGCAGGTATCCCTTGACAAAACAAACCTCCTGTAGTACCCTGGGAGGCCTAAGAAGACTCTCACCTCAGTTTGGGTTTTGGGGGCTCACATGCAATGATAGTCCCTATCTTGATCTGGAGGGGCTGCACCTTACCCCTGCCCAATTAATCAATCAATCAATCAATATAAATTAATTAATCAATATACTTGTAAAGCGCACTACATACCCGTGAGGATCTCAAGGCGTTAGGGGTTGCTGCTACTGATCGAAGAGCCAGGTCTTGAGGAGTCTTCGGAAGGCCAGTAGGTCTTGGGTCTGCCTTAGGTTGGTGAGGAGGGTGTTTCAGGTCTTAGCGGTGAGGTGGCAGAAGGATCTGCCACCGGCGGTTGTTCTTCAGATGCGGGGGACTGTGGCAAGGGCGAGTCTGGCGGAGACGAGCTGGCGGGTCGGGGTCTAGAAGCTGAGTTGTCTGTTGAGGTATGCTGGGCCGGAGTTGTGGAGGGCTTTGTGTGTGGATGAGGAGCTTGAATGTTATCCTCTTGTTGACGGGGAGCCAGTGCAGGTCTCTTAGGTGGGGTGTGATGTGGCTGCAGTGTGGATTGTCAAAGGATCAGACTTGCCGAGGCGTTCTGGATGCGTTGAAGTCGTCTCAGGAGGTTGGCCTACGTTCCTGCATAGAGGGAGCTTCCGTAGTCCAGCCTGCTGCTGATGAGGGCCTGGGTGACCGTTCTTTTAGTTTCAGTGGGGATCCACTTGAAGATTCTGCAGAGCATTCGGAGGGTGTTGAAGCAGGATGAGGAGACGGCGTTGACCTGCTTAGTCATGGAGAGGGTGGAGTCGAGGATGACCCATAGGTTGTGAGCGTGGTCGGTGGGTGTCGGGTCTGTTCCCAGTGTTGTGCCACCAGGAGTCGTCCCAAGCTGAAGGGGTAGAGCCTAGGAGGAGGACCTCCGTCTTGTCCGATTCAGCTTCAGCCGGCTGTTCCTCATCCATTCGGCAACGGCCTTCATTCCTTCGTGGAGGTTGGTTTTGGCGGTGTGAGGGTCTTTGGTGAGGGCCTACTCCTTCTCAATCAGTAATTACAACTTTTAATGAATGTGTAATAAGGAATTTCCAGTCTTAACCCATGAGAGGTGTAGACATCAGAGTAGTGAAATATTTAAATTGGGAATTTTTCTCTGCCGGAACATGTAAAACATATGTGACTTATATGTGAAAAAAGGGGAGTTTACGGCTTGGCCAGGAGTTTTAAATGTCAAGTTCACATGGCAGTGCAAACTGCACACAGAGGCTCTGCAGTGGCAGGCCTGAGACATGTTTTAACGTGCTACTTGTGTGGGTGGCACAATAAGTACTACAGGCCTACTAGTAGCTTTTAGTTTTCAGGCCTGCGGCATAAATAGTGCACTCTACTAGGCACTTATAAGTAAATTAAATATACCAAATGTTTGTTTCCAGACAAACCGCGGGTGGGGTCGGCCCCACTTGTGAAGGGGGATGTACTGTCACGATCTGCGGCTTCAGTACGTGGGGTCAGCGGCAGAAACGGGCTTTCAAAGGCAAAAAACTACATTTCCCGGCATGCCGTGCATATGTCACGTAACAACGTGGGATGCGCGCGCAGACCGGGAAATAAAGGGCTGCTGTAAACGGCGAGGAAACGCCGATAATTTGTTCCCGTGGAGGCGTTCTTGGTCCTGGTACACGCAGCGGTAGGACTCCGACTTGTTTTTCCCAAGTCCTACTTCACCGTGAGTAACCTGTTATAATCAGGGTGCGAGGCGTTGGTTCCACCGATCCCAACAGCGCACCCTTCCTGCTTTTGACATCTTGGAGGTTTCTCTCGGCTGAGAGGAACAGATCTCATTGAATTTAATAGAGGGTTTGTTTGGGCAAATTCCGGCCACAGGGATAGAGACTTCTGTGTTTGTGGCAAAAACCTGCATTACTACTTTTGCTCAAACTTGTAAATACCAGGTACATTATTTCACAAAGAGGAGGAGCACGGTGCGATAGGACTCTTATGTGTGAGAGTAACACAGAGCCTCGTATTCCAGCTAAACGGAACCTGAGCATACAGAACTATTGTGTGTTCAAGTTCACAGGGGGGAGTTAATCCTTTGTGTGCTGTATCATCATGGTGTTATCACGAAGGAACCTACACCCCGTATTCTCTTTGTGGATACTTACTACATGCAGGATTCTTTATTATTTACTTATCTCATTGATACAAGAGGGGTATTGCAGTACTGGAACAGGAAGTGCCCATACTAAGAAATTGAAGCATAGTAAATGGTATGTGTAGTACAATCTCACACATGATAGTCTAGAATTGCTTCTGCCTATCAAAAGATCTTGAATGTGTATTGTTTTATCTTCACAGTTGGGTATAGTTCCTGATACCTCCTCAAGCTACTGGGTCCATTGGATTTGGTCCTTTGTATTTTCCTTTACAGGTATAGCCTACACTCATTTGGGGGTTTCTTGTAAGGAACAGAAAGAAGGTGACACTTATAGGTTAAGGGAGGTGGGGTGATCTAATTCCCTGTTATTTGTCATTTCAGATCTCCCTCCCCGCTGTCCCCTTCCTTTCCCGCACATCTGACCTGCCTCGGTTGTCTGTTTCGTTTCATTCGGACTCTGAGGCAGTTCAGAGGGGGCGGGTATTGAACTCTCAGCACGGCCCCGAAGAAGACGGAAAGCAGAGCCTGATAATCTCAACAATTTTGGATTCTCACACCCGATTAGCATTAACTACCTGAGAGGCCTGTGGTCTTTATGAATCAGGAAGTGATTCCCAAACAGGTGTGGTCTCAATTTCTTCACTGCCCAGACCACAGCAAAGACTTCCGTTTCAATAGCACCCCACCTCTGTTCCCTGGGAAGTGTACTACTAGGGCTGAAATCTGCAGGTTGGTCTAGGCCCCTATCATTTAATTGTGGTAAAACTGCGCTTATGCCATGTTCTGAGGCATATGTTTGAATAATGAATTCCCTGGAAAAGTCAGAGGCCTTGAGCAAATGAGCTGTCCACATAGCCTGAATAGGGAGTCAAAAGCTTTCTAGCATGCCCCCGTCCAAATCACGTTTCTGGCTGGTTCATTGAAGTCAGGTCTGTCAAGCAGGTATCCCTTGACAAAACAAACCTCCTGTAGTACCCTGGGAGGCCTAAGAAGGCTCTCACCTCAGTTTGGTTTTTGGGGGCTCACATGCAATGATAGTCTCTATCTTGATCTGGAGGGGCTGCACCTTACCCCTGCCCAATTAATCAATCAATCAATCAATATAAATTAATTGATCAATATACTTGTAAAGCGCACTACATACCCGTGAGGATCTCAAGGCGTTAGGGGTTGCTGCTACTGATCGAAGAGCCAGGTCTTGAGGAGTCTTCGGAAGGCCAGTAGGTCTTGGGTCTGCCTTAGGTTGGTGAGGAGGGTGTTTCAGGTCTTAGCTGTGAGGTGGCAGAAGGATCTACCACCGGCGGTTGTTCTTCAGATGCGGGGGACTGTGACAAGGGCGAGTCTGGCGGAGACGAGCTGGCGGGTCGGGGTCTAGAAGCTGTGTTGTCTGTTGAGGTATGCTGGGCCGGAGTTGTGGAGGGCTTTGTGTGTGGATGAGGAGCTTGAATGTTATCCTCTTGTTGACGGGGAGCCAGGCAGGTCTCTTAGGTGGGGTGTGATGTGGCTGCAGTGTGGATTGTCAAAGGATCAGACTTGCCGAGGCGTTCTGGATGCGTTGAAGTCGTCTCAGGAGGTTGGCCTACGTTCCTGCATAGAGGGAGCTTCCGTAGTCCAGCCTGCTGCTGATGAGGGCCTGGGTGACCGTTCTTTTAGTTTCAGTGGGGATCCACTTGAAGATTCTGCAGAGCATTCGGAGGGTGTTGAAGCAGGATGAGGAGACGGCGTTGACCTGCTTAGTCATGGAGAGGGTGGAGTCGAGGATGACCCATAGGTTGTGAGCGTGGTCGGTGGGTGTCGGGTCTGTTCCCAGTGTTGTGCCACCAGGAGTCGTCCCAAGCTGAAGGGGTAGAGCCTAGGAGGAGGACCTCCGTCTTGTCCGATTCAGCTTCAGCCGGCTGTTCCTCATCCATTCGGCAACGGCCTTCATTCCTTCGTGGAGGTTGGTTTTGGCGGTGTGAGGATCTTTGGTGAGGGCCTACTCCTTCTCAATCAGTAATTACAACTTTTAATAAGTGTAATAAGGAATTTCCAGTCTAAACCCATGAGAGGTGTAGACATCAGAGTAGTGAAATATTTAAATTGGGAATTTTTCTCTGCCGGAACATGTAAAACATATGTGACTTATATGTGAAAAAAGGGGAGTTTAAGGCTTGGCCAGGGGTTTTAAATGTCAAGTTCACATGGCAGTGCAAACTGCACACAGAGGCTCTGCAGTGGCAGGCCTGAGACATGTTTTAAAGTGCTACTTGTGTGGGTGGCACAATAAGTACTACAGGCCTACTAGTAGCATTTAGTTTTCAGGCCCGCGGCATAAATAGTGCACTCTACTAGGCACTTATAAGTAAATTAAATATACCAAATGTTTGTTTCCGGACAAACCGCGGGTGGGGTCGGCCCCACTTGTGAAGGGGGATGTACTGTCACGATCTGCGGCTTCAGTACGTGGGGTCAGCGGCAGAAACGGGCTTTCAAAGGCAAAAAACTACATTTCCCGGCATGCCGTGCATACGTCACGTAACAACGTGGGATGCGCGCGCAGACCGGGAAATAAAGGGCTGCTGTAAACGGCGAGGAAACGCCGATAATTTGTTCCCGTGGAGGCGTTCTGGGTCCTGGTACACGCAGCGGTAGGACTCCGACTTGTTTTTCCCAAGTCCTACTTCACCGTGAGTAACCTGTTATAATCAGGGTGCGAGGCGTTGGTTCCACCGATCCCAACAGCGCACCCTTCCTGCTTTTGACATCTTGGAGGTTTCTCTCGGCTGAGAGGAACAGATCTCATTGAATTTAATAGAGGGTTTGTTTGGGCAAATTCCGGCCACAGGGATAGAGACTTCTGTGTTTGTGGCAAAAACCTGCATTACTACTTTTGCTCAAACTTGTAAATACCAGGTACATTATTTTACAAAGAGGAGGAGCACGGTGCGATAGGACTCTTATGTGTGAGAGTAACACAGAGCCTCGTATTCCAGCTAAACGGAACCTGAGCATACAGAACTATTGTGTGTTCAAGTTCACAGGGGGGAGTTAATCCTTTGTGTGCTGTATCATCATGGTGTTATCACGAAGGAACCTACACCCTGTATTCTCTTTGTGGATACTTACTACATGCAGGATTCATTATTATTTACTTATCTCATTGATTCAGGAGACAAGAGGGGTATTGCAGTACTGGAACAGGAAGTGCCCATACTAAGAAATTGAAGCATAGTAAATGGTATGTGTAGTACAATCTCACACATGATAGTCTAGAATTGCTTCTGCCTATCAAAAGATCTTGAATGTGTATTGTTTTATCTTCACAGTTGGGTATAGTTCCTGATACCTCCTCAAGCTACTGGGTCCATTGGATTTGGTCCTTTGTATTTTCCTTTACAGGTATAGCCTACACTCATTTGGGGGTTTCTTGTAAGGAACAGAAAGAAGGTGACACTTATAGGTTAAGGGAGGTGGGGTGATCTAATTCCCTGTTATTTGTCATTTCAGATCTCCCTCCCCGCTGTCCCCTTCCTTTCCCGCGACATCTGACCTGTCTCGGTTGTCTGTTTCGTTTATTTCGGACTCTGAGGCAGTTCAGAGGGGGCGGGTATTGGACTCTCAGCACGGCCCCGAAGAAGACGGAAAGCAGAGCCTGATAATCTCAACAATTTTGTATTCTCACCCCTGATTAGCATTAACTACCTGAGAGGCCTGTGGTCTTTATGAATCAGGAAGTGATTCCCAAACAGGTGTGGTCTCAATTTCTTCACTACCCAGACCACAGCAAAGACTTCCGTTTCAATAGCACCCCACCTCTGTTCCCTGGGAAGTGTACTACTAGGGCTGAAATATGCAGGTTGGTCTAGGCCCCTATCATTTAGCTGTGGTAAAACTGCCCTTATGCCATGTTCTGAGGCATATGTTTGAATAATGAATTCCCTGGAAAAGTCAGAGGCCTTGAGCAAATGAGCTGTCCACATAGCCTGAATAGGGAGTCAAAAGCTTTCTAGCATGCCCCCGTCCAAATCACGTTTCTGGATGGTTCATTGAAGTCAGGTCTGTCAAGCAGGTATCCCTTGACAAAACAAACCTCCTGTAGTACCCTGGGAGGCCTAAGAAGGCTCTCACCTCAGTTTGGGTTTTGGGGGCTCACATGCAATGATAGTCTCTATCTTGATCTGGAGGGGCTGTACCTTACCCCTGCCCAATTAATCAATCAATCAATCAATATAAATTAATTAATCAATATACTTGTAAAGCGCACTACATACCCGTGAGGATCTCAAGGCGTTAGGGGTTGCTGCTACTGATCGAAGAGCCAGGTCTTGAGGAGTCTTCGGAAGGCCAGTAGGCCTTGGGTCTGCCTTAGGTTGGTGAGGAGGGTGTTTCAGGTCTTAGCAGTGAGGTGGCAGAAGGATCTGCCACCGGCGGTTGTTCTTCAGATGTGGGGGACTGTGGCAAGGGCGAGTCTGGCGGAGACGAGCTGGCGGGTCGGGGTGTAGAAGCTGAGTTGTCTGTTGAGGTATGCTGGGCCGGAGTTGTGGAGGGCTTTGTGTGTGGATGAAGAGCTTGAATGTTATCCTCTTGTTGACGGGGAGCCAGTGCAGGTCTCTTAGGTGGGGTGTGATGTGGCTGCAGTGTGGATTGTCAAAGGATCAGACTTGCCGAGGCGTTCTGGATGCGTTGAAGTCGTCTCAGGAGCTTGGCCTACGTCCCTGCATAGAGGGAGCTTCCGTAGTCCAGCCTGCTGTTGATGAGGGCCTGGGTGACCGTTCTTCTAGTTTCAGTGGGGATCCACTTGAAGATTCTGCAGAGCATTCGGAGGGTGTTGAAGCAGGATGAGGAGACGGCGTTGACCTGCTTAGTCATGGAGAGGGTGGAGTCGAGGATGACCCATAGGTTGTTAGCGTGGTCGGTGGGTGTCGGGTCGGTTCCCAGTGTTGTGCCACCAGGAGTCGTCCCAAGCTGAAGGGGAAGAGCTTAGGATGAGGACCTCCGTCTTGTCCGATTCAGCTTCAGCCGGCTGTTCCTCATCCATTCGGCTACGGCCTTCATTCCTTCGTGGAGGTTGGGTTTGGCAGTGTCAGGGTCTTTGGTGAGGGAGGGGATAAGCTGTGTTTCGTCGGCATAGGAGATTCTGTTGAGGTCGTGCTGTCGGCCGACGTTGGCGAGGGGTGCCATGTAGATGTTGAATAGCATTGGACTGAGGGATGAGCCCTGGGGTACACCGAAGATGATCTCGGTGGCATCAGAGCAGAAGGGGGGAGGCAGACACTCTGTGTTCTGCCGGAGAGGAAGGAGGTGGTCCAGTCTAGAGCCTTCTCTTGGATCCCGGCGTCATGTTGGTCGAGACTCTGAGAGTGTTCCTGTGGACGATGGGGTTTCCTCCTCCTACTCCTAAGCCTGGTATGGAGCTATGCGCCTTTTGTATGTTTGGTGTAAATCCCTCCAGTAGTTTTTGAGAAAATTGAATGTGAAAATGAGTCCAATGCAATTTTGCATTGGAACTTTAGACACAGCTACAGCCCGAACGGCTGAATGGAATTACTGCAAACTTGGCAAAATTGTAAAGACTGATATGAAATAAATTTTTTTGTATGTTTGGTAAAAATCTCTCCAGTAATTGTTGAGAAAATCGACTTTTTTCAAATTATATATCTGTAGGCGGGACACGGTGCGCGCTCGGGCTTGCACCGTCCTTGCACTGTTCTTGCACGTGCGCGGACCTTAGCGTGCGCGCGCGGAATTCTGATTGGCTGCTGGATGTCTGTCAACATTCCAGTCAGTCGAAATGAGGAAGTGTTGTCCGCCATCTTGTTTTTGTGGCAGATGATATTGGTTATAAACAGAAGTGTAATAGTTGACAAGGAGGCAGGGTAGAGATTCCTGAGCCCCCTAGGTTTTGTCATGGTGTCTGTAAAGGACCCCAAAGGTTTAAAAAAAAATTTTTTTTAAATGTTTTAAATCGCGGGGTCCGCGCACCGTGCGTGGACCGCGGTTTGAAAAGACAAAAAAGAAATACAATAAAATAACAAGTTTCAGTGTTTAGATGTTGGTTGAGTGCAACATTGAGTGATGTCTCTTTCACCTTTCGGTTTAGGTAGGTGTTTTGTGGAGAGGTAGTATGGTAATTGGTAGAGAGTATTGGGGGTAGGTTGAAGATTATGTGAGTTTGAATGTGTTGATAACTTGAACCAATTAAAATGTTTCTATGGTTTTGATTTTGTGTGTGATGAAATGTGATTGGCTGGGTATTTGAATATGTATGAAAAATGAGAGGGAAACACAGCCATTTTGAGATTTTAGTGTTTGAGGTATACTTCTGAGGTGTGAGATTGAGACAGAATTTACTGTACAACAGTTTTCTAGAAGGTGAGTTGTTAATTTGTAAGGAGAACTCTGATGTTCACTTTACGTTAATAGGAAACATGTTTTCTGTTAGTTATTTAATGTTTTTCTGTTATAATTATGGATTGAGTAGGGCAACATCAGATGCAGTGCTTTATATTTATAATTCTTACTTGATAACATGGCCATTTTGTGACTATAGCGTCTGAGGTACTTTTGTGTGGAATTTTTGGTGTTCAATTTCTGGTGTGTGTTTTACACAGTAGTAACTCTTCTTATAGAATTTAATAGTTTTTCTCTGCCCTATGTCACTCTCACCCTGCAACATCTCACTGTCTTTCTCTTTCTTTTAATAGTACACTAACTTCAATAATGGCTGAAAATGAAGTGTCATTTGACATTGAAATCACAGCAACATTTATTGATTGTATAGATGAACCAAATCATGAAGAACATGAAGGAGATTTTTTGGATGAAACACTGGACATGGAATTAATGGAGTGTGTAGACATTGTTGATTTGGATGAATCATTTCAAGACACTTTGATGGATGAAATTTCTGATGAAGAAATGCTACAAGTTCTTTTAGATTTTGAGAATTCTGATCAATAAATTTTAATTTAGTAAAGAATTTTTTGGGAAAATTATACTTATTTAAATGTAATATATGAGGTAGTAGCAAAGTGATACAATGTTGTGTTCTTCATGTCCTGTATCCTTTCTGTCACTGACTGTCTCTGATGCACTAGTTTACAACATAAGTAAGTATATAGAACAGCAAGTGTGTTTCACCAGAGTAGGAACTCATGATCCCCTATGCCAATTCTGCCCACACATTGAGAAAGGAAGGAATCATGTGAACAAATCTGTTTCTGCTTTCCTGAAAGACTAAAGTATGGATTCAATACACCACAATAACTTGCATTACAACATACAAGGTATCTACAGAGGAGACGATGTCCATTTCCATTCATTTTTTTCATTTTTTTAATTGCAATAGGTCCGCGCACCGTGAGTGCTCGGTGAATGCACGGTGCGCGAACCCTATCGCCGCCATTTTGTGGTTTCATAAGAGAGTGAAAAATATAACTTAAAAACGTGGGAAGGGGGTAGGGTAGAGTGTCCCTGACCCCTTATGCCTTCTCAGGGGGTCGTTCAAGTACTCCTAAGGTTAAAAATAATGTTTTTTTTAAAAAAAATAACAGAAAACACGATAGGTCCGCGCACGGGGAGTGCTCGGGGAGTGCTCGGTGCGCAGACCTCGGTAAAAATGTATACAAAAAATAAAGTTAAAAATTATATTTGAGTGTTTACATGTTAGTTGGCTCTAAAAAGAGCTGTTGTGTTCATTGTGTTTTTTGGTACCTACAAGTAAGTACCAATGCAGAGTCTGATGTTACAGAGATAGACTCTGTTCCCTTCATCAGTGAAATGTACACTATCTGTCCTATAGATGCCTTGCATGTTGTAACACAAGTTGTTGTGGTATATACAACCCATTCCATAGTCTCTCATGTATGCAGAAACAGATTTATTTACATGTTTCCTTGCTTTCTCAATCTGTGGACAAAATTGATTGGACCAATTCCATTTTGTCTTTGGCATATATTGGAATAGACAAAGGCAGTTTGAGGAAAAAGTGACATCAATTGTCCAAAGATGTCCTTCAATAGCATTTCCAGACCAACCCCAGTCAAAGTGCATACGTCATTTCCACCACAGTGCACAAGTATGAGGTCAGGATGTGGGAGATGCATGAAGGATTTCACCAATGGTATCAATTGGTGACATCTCAATCCCCTCTGGCCAATCCATAAAATATCCACATTTGGTAAATCAAGGTTTAAAATTCCTCTGTTTGTTGCATACCTTTTAGACCAGAATACAAAACGATGTCCTACAAACCATACTGAAGGCATCTTCAAAGCAGGTCTGGTTGTACTCAGATGAGGGCTGTAAATGAAATGGCAGTTGGAAAGCTTGCATTGTAGAAAAAAAAGAAGAGGACATTCACTGCACTTGAAGCTTAAGAAATGGTTGGTGCTTTCTGAAAATGGAAAAGAGCATATTAGGGTGCATAGTTTTGTTTTTTAAAAGAAGCAATTGTATTGGTTCAGAAAAGGTCATTGGAAGGAACTTTGCAGATGATTAGCTGTTATTTTGAAAGCTCTAACAACCTTGGTGGATTCATTTACATCAAAGTATAATGAACTCTTAAACTCTGTTCTTCCTTAGGTGGGAGTTACCATGGTGACAGGTTGAATGAGCACTAGGGGGATGGGTGAATATTATGTGAGTTTGAAATTGTGGGAATGTAAAACCAATTGAAATGTTAGTTTAGTTTTGAAATAGTGTGGGAAGAGATTTCATTGGTTAAGACCTGAAATATGTGTGAAGAATGAGATGAGTGGGAAAGTGTGCCTTTTCTGGTTTCAGTGTCTGAGGTGCATTTCAGAGATTCTGGTTAAGAAAATCTACTGTGCGTTTGACACTGTTCTATATTTTCAAAAGCGATTTTAAAGGTGAGTAATATAGAGAGAGTGCCGTTTGCAGTATTGGGAAGCATAACAAGCATATTGGGCTTCATTCCTGTTGTATTTTGAAAATGAGTAAGGTTTCTGCATTGTAGTGTAGTGTTCATTTAAATGGGTTGTGCTCTGTGTGTAAATTGATTTACCATGCTAAATGTTTTTTGATAACATGAGTGGCTTAAAGATTTTTGACAAGGATCACAGTGAGTGTCTGTTTGAATTAAGGAATAATTTGTTTACCTTTTTCCATAATGTTAGCTGTGTGTGCTTACAGTTTGTATTTTTTACTTTATAAGGTAGACTTTTTTAAAATTATTTTTTATGCTTAGATTCAATGCTGGAATATAAGATAAAAAAGGCATATTTACAAGCCGCTTGCGCAATGTTTGACATTAATGCTAGTATAGAGATAGTCTAATGTTTTCATTGGCATATTTACAAGCCCCTTGCGCAATGTTTGACATTAATGCTCATATAGAGATAGTGTAATAGTTCTATTGGCATATTTACAAGCCGCTTGTGCAATGTTTGACATTAATGCTGGTATAGAGATAGTCTAATGTTTTCATTGGCATATTTACAAGCCCCTTGCGCAATGTTTGACATTAATGCTGGTATAGAGCTAGTCTAATGTTTTCATTGGCATATTTACAAGCCCCTTGCGCAATGTTTGACATTAATGCTGATATAGAGATAGTGTAATAGTTTTATTGGCATATTTAGAAGCCGCTTGCGCAATGTTTGACATTAATGCTGGTATAGAGATAGTGTAATGTTTTCATTGGCATACTTACAAGCCCCTTGCGCAATGTTTGACATTAATGCCCACACAGCTCTCACAGCCCATACAGCTTTCACAGCTCACAGAGACCTCACAGCCCACACAGCTCACAGCCCACACAGCTCTCACAGCCCACACAGCTCTCACAGCTCACACAGCCCACACAGCTCTCACAGCCCACACAGCTCTCACAGCCCACACAGCTTACACTCTCACAGCCGACACAGCTCTCACAGCCCACACAGCTCTCACAGCCCACACAGCTCTCACAGCCCACACAGCTCTCACAGCTCACACAGCCCTCACAACCCACACAGCTCACATCCCACACAGCTCTCACAGCCCACACAGCTCTCACAGCGCACACAGCCCTCACAGCCCACACAACACTCACAACCCACACAGTTCTCACAGCCCACACAGCTCTCACAGCCCACACAGCTCTCACAGCCCACACAGCTCTCAGAGCCCACACAGCTCTCACATGCCACACAGCTCTCACAGCCCACACAGCTCTCACAGCCCACACAGCCCACACAGCTCTCAGAGCCCACACAGTTCTCACAGCCCACAGAGCTCTCACAGCTCTCACAGCCCACATAGCTCACAGCCCACACAGCTCGCACAGACCACACAGTTCTCACAGCTCACACAGCTCACATCCCACACAGCTTTCACAGCTCTCATAGCCCATACAGCTCTCACACCCCACACAGCTCTCACAGCCTACACAGCTCTCACAGCCCACCCAGCTCTCACAGCCCACACAGCTCTCACAACCCACACAGCTCTCACAGCTCACACAGCCATCACAGCCCACACAGCTCACACCCCACACAGCTCTCACAGCCCACACAGCCCACACAGCTCTCACAGCTCTCACAGCCCACACAGCCCCCACTCTCACAGCCCACACAGCTCTCACAGCCCGCACAGCTCTCACAACCCACACAGCTCTCACAGCTCTTACAGCCCACAGAGCTCTCACAGCCCATACAGCTCTCACAGCCCACACAGCCCACACAGCTCTCATAATCCACACAGCTCTCACAGCTTACACAGCCCTCACAGCCCACACAGCTCACATCCCACACCGCTCTCACAGCTCTCACAGCACACACAGCTCTCACAGGCCTCACAGCCCTCACAGCCCACACAGCTCTCACAGCCCACAAAGCTCTCACAGCTCACACAGCCTTCACAACCCACACAGCTCACATCCCACACAGCTCTCACAGCCCACACAGCCCTCACAGCCCACACAACTCTCACAGCCCACACAGCTCTCACAGCCCACACAACCCACACAGCTCACACAGCTCTCACAGCTCACACAGCCCACACAGCTCTCACAGCCCACACAGCTCTCACAGCCCACACAGCTTACACAGCTCTCACAGCCCACACATAAGCATGGGCGGAAAATCCGTTCCGCTCGCGGATTTTGCGGATTTTCGGTAAATTCGCAATCCGCGAACGCTCGCGAATTTACCGAAAATCCACAAATTCGCACGCAGCGGATTTTTTTTTCTTGGTGATACAATTTTGCGGCGTGCGGCGTTCACTTACCGTCATTCAGCGTTTTCCGAGTTGTTTTTCTCGATATTTTGCGAGTGCTGCGCCATTTTGGATCTTGCTGCGGGATCCCGCGGGAGTTTGGCGACCGCGATTACGTAATCGTGGCTTGCCACCTTGCACAGCACGCATCGCGAGAGTTCGCAATTGGGAACACGTCACGTCGATGCGGCGAGCAGCAACAATCTCGCACGCGCAAAATTACAAAATTTGAAATTCTGCACAAGAAATCCACCAGCAAGCAGCATAAACCCTGATGAAGAAATGCTACAAGTTCTTTTAGATTTTGAGAATTCTGATCAATAAATTTTAATTTAGTAAAGAATTTTTTTTTGAAAATTATACTTATTTAAATGTAATTTATGAGGTAGTAGCAAAGTGATACAATGTTGTGTTCTTCATGTCCTGTATCCTTTCTGTCACTGACTGTCTCTGATGCACTAGTTTACAACATAAGTAAGTATATAGAACAGCAAGTGTGTTTCACCAGAGTAGGAACTCATGATCCCCTATGCCAATTCTGCCCACACATTGAGAAAGGAAGGAATCATGTGAACAAATCTGTTTCTGCTTTCCTGAAAGACTAAAGTATGGATTCAATACACCACAATAACTTGCATTACAACATACAAGGTATCTACAGAGGAGACGATGTCCATTTCCATTCATTTTTTTTTTTTTTTTTAATTGCAATAGGTCCGCGCACCGTGAGTGCTCGGTGAATGCACGGTGCGCGAACCCTATCGCCGCCATTTTGTGGTTTCAGAAGAGAGTGAAAAATATAACTTAAAAACGTGGGAAGGGGGTAGGGTAGAGTGTCCCTGACCCCTTATGCCTTCTCAGGGGGTCGTTCAAGTACTCCTAAGGTTAAAAATAATGTTTTTTTTTTTTTTAAATAACAGAAAACACGATAGGTCCGCGCACGGGGAGTGCTCGGGGAGTGCTCGGTGCGCAGACCTCGGTAAAAATGTATACAAAAAATAAAGTTAAAAATTATATTTGAGTGTTTACATGTTAGTTGGCTCTAAAAAGAGCTGTTGTGTTCATTGTGTTTTTTGGTACCTACAAGTAAGTACCAATGCAGAGTCTGATGTTACAGAGATAGACTCTGTTCCCTTCATCAGTGAAATGTACACTATCTGTCCTATAGATGCCTTGCATGTTGTAACACAAGTTGTTGTGGTATATACAACCCATTCCATAGTCTCTCATGTATGCAGAAACAGATTTATTTACATGTTTCCTTGCTTTCTCAATCTGTGGACAAAATTGATTGGACCAATTCCATTTTTGTCTTTGGCATATATTGGAATAGACAAAGGCAGTTTGAGGAAAAAGTGACATCAATTGTCCAAAGATGTCCTTCAATAGCATTTCCAGACCAACCCCAGTCAAAGTGCATACGTCATTTCCACCACAGTGCACAAGTATGAGGTCAGGATGTGGGAGATGCATGAAGGATTTCACCAATGGTATCAATTGGTGACATCTCAATCCCCTCTGGCCAATCCATAAAATATCCACATTTGGTAAATCAAGGTTTAAAATTCCTCTGTTTGTTGCATACCTTTTAGACCAGAATACAAAACGATGTCCTACAAACCATACTGAAGGCATCTTCAAAGCAGGTCTGGTTGTACTCAGATGAGGGCTGTAAATGAAATGGCAGTTGGAAAGCTTGCATTGTAGAAAAAAAAGAAGAGGACATTCACTGCACTTGAAGCTTAAGAAATGGTTGGTGCTTTCTGAAAATGGAAAAGAGCATATTAGGGTGCATAGTTTTGTTTTTTAAAAGAAGCAATTGTAATGGTTCAGAAAAGGTCATTGGAAGGAACATTGCAGATGATTAGCTGTTATTTTGAAAGCTCTAACAACCTTGGTGGATTCATTTACATCAAAGTATAATGAACTCTTAAACTCTGTTCTTCCTTAGGTGGGAGTTACCATGGTGACAGGTTGAATGAGCACTAGGGGGATGGGTGAATATTATGTGAGTTTGAAATTGTGGGAATGTAAAACCAATTGAAATGTTAGTTTAGTTTTGAAATAGTGTGGGAAGAGATTTCATTGGTTAAGACCTGAAATATGTGTGAAGAATGAGATGAGTGGGAAAGTGTGCCTTTTCTGGTTTCAGTGTCTGAGGTGCATTTCAGAGATTCTGGTTAAGAAAATCTGCTGTGCGTTTGACACTGTTCTATATTTTCAAAAGCGATTTTAAAGGTGAGTAATATAGAGAGAGTGCTGTTTGCAGTATTGGGAAGCATAACAAGCATATTGGGCTTCATTCCTGTTGTATTTTGAAAATGAGTAAGGTTTCTGCATTGCAGTGTAGTGTTCATTTAAATGGGTTGTGCTCTGTGTGTAAATTGATTTACCATGCTAAATGTTTTTTGATAACATGAGTGGCTTAAAGATTTTTGACAAGGATCACAGTGAGTGTCTGTTTGAATTAAGGAATAATTTGTTTACCTTTTTCCATAATGTTAGCTGTGTGTGCTTACAGTTTGTATTTTTTACTTTATAAGGTAGACTTTTTTTAAATTATTTTTTATGCTTAGATTCAATGCTGGAATATAAGATAAAAAAGGCATATTTACAAGCCGCTTGCGCAATGTTTGACATTAATGCTCATATAGAGATAGTGTAATAGTTCTATTGGCATATTTACAAGCCGCTTGTGCAATGTTTGACATTAATGCTGGTATAGAGATAGTCTAATGTTTTCATTGGCATATTTACAAGCCCCTTGCGCAATGTTTGACATTAATGCTGGTATAGAGCTAGTCTAATGTTTTCATTGGCATATTTACAAGCCCCTTACGCAATGTTTGACATTAATGCTGATATAGAGATAGTGTAATAGTTTTATTGGCATATTTAGAAGCCGCTTGCGCAATGTTTGACATTAATGCTGGTATAGAGATAGTGTAATGTTTTCATTGGCATACTTACAAGCCCCTTGCCCAATGTTTGACATTAATGCCCACACAGCTCTCACAGCCCATACAGCTTTCACAGCTCACAGAGACCTCACATCCCACACAGCTCACAGCCCACACAGCTCTCACAGCCCACACAGCTCTCACAGCTCACACAGCCCACACAGCTCTCACAGCCCACACAGCTCTCACAGCCCACACAGCTTACACTCTCACAGCCGACACAGCTCTCACAGCCCACACAGCTCTCACAGCCCGCACAGCTCTCACAGCCCACACAGCTCTCACAGCTCACACAGCCCTCACAACCCACACAGCTCACATCCCACACAGCTCTCACAGCCCACACAGCTCTCACAGCCCACACAGCCCTCACAGCCCACACAACTCTCACAACCCACACAGTTCTCACAGCCCACACAGCTCTCACAGCCCACACAGCTCTCACAGCCCACACAGCTCTCAGAGCCCACACAGCTCTCACATGCCACACAGCTCTCACAGCCCACACAGCTCTCACAGCCCACACAGCCCACACCGCTCTCACAGCCCACACAGTTCTCACAGCCCACAGAGCTCTCACAGCTCTCACAGCCCACATAGCTCACAGCCCACACAGCTCGCACAGACCACACAGTTCTCACAGCTCACACAGCTCACATCCCACACAGCTTTCACAGCTCTCATAGCCCATACAGCTCTCATAGCCCACACAGCTCTCACAGCCTACACAGCTCTCACAGCCCACCCAGCTCTCACAGCCCACATAGCTCTCACAACCCACACAGCTCTCACAGCTCACACAGCCATCACAGCCCACACAGCTCACACCCCACACAGCTCTCACAGCCCACACAGCCCACACAGCTCTCACAGCTCTCACAGCCCACACAGCCCCCACTCTCACAGCCCACACAGCTCTCACAGCCCGCACAGCTCTCACAACCCACACAGCTCTCACAGCTCTTACAGCCCACAGAGCTCTCACAGCCCACACAGCTCTCACAGCCCACACAGCCCACACAGCTCTCATAATCCACACAGCTCTCACAGCTTACACAGCCCTCACAGCCCACACAGCTCACATCCCACACCGCTCTCACAGCTCTCACAGCACACACAGCTCTCACAGGCCTCACAGCCCTCACAGCCCACACAGCTCTCACAGCCCACAAAGCTCTCACAGCTCACACAGCCTTCACAACCCACACAGCTCACATCCCACACAGCTCTCACAGCCCACACAGCTCTCACAGCCCACACAACTCTCACAGCCCACACAGCTCTCACAGCCCACACAACCCACACAGCTCACACAGCTCTCACAGCTCTCACAGCCCACACATAAGCATGGGCGGAAAATCGGTTCCGCTAGCGGATTTTGCGGATTTTCGGTAAATTCGCAATCCGCGAACGCTCGCGAATTTACCGAAAATCCACAAATTCGCACGCAGCGGATTTTTTTTTCTTGGTGATACAATTTTGCGGCGTGCGGCGTTCACTTACCGTCATTCAGCGTTTGCCGAGTTGTTTTTCTCGATATTTTGCGAGTGCTGCGCCATTTTGGATCTTGCTGCGGGATCCCGCGGGAGTTTGGCGACCGCGATTACGTAATCGTGGCTTGCCACCTTGCACAGCACGCATCGCGAGAGTTCGCAATTGGGAACACGTCACGTTGATGCGGCGAGCAGCAACAATCTCGCACGCGCAAAATTACAAAATTTGAAATTCTGCACAAGAAATCCACCAGCAAGCAGCATAAACCTTCTGAAAATGATGATTTTTATCAGAATAACTCCTCAGGTTGACATTTGCCTGCACTTTTTTTTGCAAGGAGTCCATTTTTTGGGGGGGGGTGGGAGGAAGGAAGTGCCCCACAGTCTCCAACTTCCTGTTCCTGTCCAGCAGGCTCCTCCCAGTGCTTTCTTCATGTGCTGGTCACTTTCATTCGGATTCTTGACCTGGAAGGATACTTTTTGTGGATGCTGCTGGATATTTGGATTTGAAGCCTTTTTGACTTTCTTTGGATCACTTTTGGATTAGAAATTTCACAAGTAAGTTTGTTTGGGGCATTACAGTTGCTGCAACTACAATTTTGGAATTTTCGATTTTTGGGCTGTTGTTGTGCCCTTTTGACCAAGGGTAGTGAGTGGTCCATGGGCCTAGTGTTTCTGTGGGGTGTCTTGAATTTAAACATCATGGATGGCTTGGGATTGTGCTAATTTTTCTGTGTTTTTCGTTTTTTTGGGCTGTTGTTGTGGCCTTTTCACCGGGGGTAGTGAGTGGTGCATGGGCCTAGTCTTTCTGTGGGGTGTCTTGAATTTAAACATCATGGAGGGCATGGATGGCATGGGATTGTGCTGATTTTTCTGTGTTTTTCAATTTTTTGGGGTGTTCATGGGGACAGGCCATGTGGGTGGGGGCCATTTTGAGTGCTGGCACAGGCAGGCCATGTGCTGGGAGGCAGGGGGCCATTTTGAATGCAGGTAGTGTTCTTAGGTCTGCAACCATTTTGCCTATGTTTCAACCATTATGGCCAGGGGTAGTGAGTGGTGCATGGCCCTAGTTTTTCTGTGGGGTGTCTTGAATCTAAACATCATGGATGGCATGGGATTGTGCTGATTTTTCTGTGTTTTTAGTTTTTTTGGGCTGTTGTTGTGGCCTTTTCACCAGGGGTAGTGAGTGGTGCATGGGCCTAGTCTTTCTGTGGGGTGACTTGAATTTAAACATCATGAAGGGCATGGATGGCATGGGATTGTGCTGATTTTTGTGTGTTTTTCAGTTTTGTTGGCTGCTGGTGGGGCCTTTTTCCCAGGGCTAGTGAGTGGTGCATGGACTGAGTCTTTCTGTGGGGTCTCTTTAATGTAATCATCATGGAAGGCATGGATGGCATGGGATTGTGCTGATTTTTGTGTGTTTTTCGATTTTTTGGGGTGTTGATGATGGGGACTGGCCATGTGGGTGGGGGCCATTTTGAGTGCGGGTACAGGCAGGCCATGTGCTGGGGAGCAAGGGGCCATTTTGAATGCAGGCAGTGTTCTCAGGCCTGCACCCATTTTGCCTAGCTTTCATCCATTATGCACAGGGGTAGTGAGTGGTGCATGGGCCTAGTCTTTCTGTGGGGTGTCTTGGATTTAAACATCATTGAGGGCATGGATGGCATGGGATTGTGCTGACTTTTGTGTGTTTTTCGATTTCTTTGGCTGCTGTTGGGGCCTTTTGCCCAGGGCTAGTGAGTGGTGCATGGGCCTAGTCTTTCTGTTTGGTGTATTGAATTTAAACATCATTGAGGGCATGGATGGCATGGGATTGTGCTGATTTGATTCAAGCGCCTTGAGACCCTCCGGGTAAGTAGTGTGCTCTATAAATGCCTTGATTGATTGATTGATTGATTTGTATGTGTTTTTCGACTTTTTGGGGTGTATAACTGATGTTCCTCTGTCTTCCTTTTTTTTTATTTTTTTTTTTATTTCATCATCAGAAAAACAAAGTGTAAACAATTGATTATTTTAACATATATAACAGTTATAACAGAAGTCATTCAATTAGTGCTGTGTCACTTAAAGAATCAAACGAATTGTACAACATATTCTTAAAAGGCAAAGTTTAAACGAAAGCGAAAACAAAAAAACAACAAAAAAAAGAGAAAAAAAATGAAAAATTACAAAGAGGGCTAAGCAGTTTTTGACCCCACCGACTATAATCTTGTAAGAATAAACATGAGCCTATCCCTCTTTTTAGTTAACCGTCTAATTTAATTTTCCATTTTTCAACTGGGGCCCATATCCGCTTCCCAAGCTGCTTTGCCTTCGCGCCTTTTTTTTCATATAAAGCTTTCTCTAGAGTGTAGATAGCTAATAATTTTGAAAGCCATTGTTGAAACGAAGGAGGATTAGAGTCTTTCCATACCGTTGCAATACAAAGCCGGATCAGCGTCATTGCAATAAATAAAAATTCTTGATGGGGTACCTCCTGCCCCTCCTTTGCCACCCCAAGAACCATAATCTCATTAGTTAATGTAATCGAGATTTTCAATTCCTCTTTAAAGAATTCCTCCATAGCTTCTTTAAGGGGATCTAGTTTAGGACAAGCTGCAAACATATGTATTGTATCAGCCTCCATACTCTGACATCTTGGGCAGAAGATCCCACTCGTGCCCCCCCAACTGGCTATTCTATGCGGTGTATAATATAATTCATATAGAGTCTTAAAATATTGTGCCTGCAGATTTGCAACCTTTAAAGTAGTGTTTCCTAACCTGAGCGATTTTTCAGCCTCATTTCCTGATAGATTTAATTTATTTCTCCATTTATCAAATACCGTTCCTCTGTCTTCCATTGCTTTTAGGTGCACAAGACTCAAGAGAACCACCAGTGCCAGGAAGAAGTCCTGCAGCGGTGTGTGTGTGCAGCATAACGTCACGCGACGTCACGTCTCGCCACAGACAAGACAACTCTGCAACTCGTGCAACTGCGGCCTGCTGTTCTGACCTCTGAAGAAGATGGCCCCAAAAAAAGTTCCTCGGATCTCCTCTAGCAAGAAAGTTGCCAGTAAGGAATAAAAGAGGCAAGTTACCAAGGAGACTGGTGTGCCGCCCGCCACATTTTTTGGGATTAAAAAAAAAAGTACGCCTGCAGCAGTAGCGGTATCTGCTGGGGACCAAGCTGGGAGCAGCACCCCCCTCCATTGGGCTCAGTGCCACCACCACCACGCCAACTTAAGTCCAAGCCCTTGAGCGCTGCCGAGGCAGCCAGTCTAGTTGTTCAATCACCATCGACCAGTGATGTTGGCTCATCGCAAGAAAGTAGCAGCAATGTCCCTCAATCAACACAGGTTGTTGTAACTCTTCTGACGAGTGTTCAACAACCACAGCTGCAACAACAACAACATGTGCAAGTACAAGCCCAAGTACATGAGGAAGGAGAGGCAGAGCAAGGAGATGCGCAAGCAGAGGTGCATGGAGGGGCACAGGTGCCCACAATAGTTGTTCCTCCCGAAGTAGGGGCACATCAGGAAATCGACATTCAAGCCAAGGTATCATTTGAGGAAGCCACTCCTCCTGATCATTCATTGTCTTCCACATCCCTAGCAAGGAAAAGATCAAGGATGGTGTCTACATCTTCTTCAAGCCCACCTCCTTCTGATGATATGGATCAAACTTGGGAACCACTACTGCCGTCTGAGAGTGAGGCACACCATGATCTGACAAAGGTAGCTGAGCGTATAAGGAAGGTCCCCGAAACTCTCGTACTTATGAAGTGTGGTGCTGAAGAAGAAGTGGCGTATACTACTCCTGCTGATGAAGACTCTCACCACGACGACGCAATCATCATACACGCCACTCCAGCCTCAGCGGGCATGCAGCAAACAGACATTTTGACCCTAGCCCGAAAAGCTGCTGAGCGTGACGTTGTCGACGAGGAGGCAATGGGAACACCATCATTGGATTTACCTAGTACACCACCACCTACCGCTTCCATATTTCTTTCTCGCCAGAAGGGACCTCCATCCACCTCGACCTCAATTAGTGGTGGTGCAAGAGCACAACGTAGTAAAGTTCGGCAACACACATCCTCCACTTCAAATGGTATTAGCAGCATGACCACCAGTATCGCCCCCTCCGCCCCCCACAGACATTTCAAGTCCGCAGTTTGGGACTTCTTTAGTGTTTGCCCAAAAAGGGAAAACATAGCCATTTGTAGCATTTGTAAGCTTGCAGTTAGTTGTGGTAAGTTTGGTACCAACTATGGTACCGGAAGTCAGAGAGGTCATCTTGAGAGACAGCACACTGTCCAATGGCATGCACACCTAAAGGAGATCAAGGAAGCCCGAATTGGAAGTCAACAAACTGTATACGTTGATGTTTCATCTGATGATGACGAGGAGGAAGAAGCGTCAAACACTTACACCCAGTACCCCTGTCAGCAGCACACCCCCCATGAGCCACACTAAGAGTGTGGGAGAGAGTGAGACACCAATGCGAAAATGTTCATCATCACCGAGCGTAACTGGGTCGAAGAAGTCATCATCATCATCCCGTAAAATCATGGTCCAGCCCACCATTATAAGTATGTTGTTTTCAGAAGCTCCATTTGACCGCAACCACCCACTGACGCGTCTGTAAAACACTAAGCTGGATTAAATGCTAGCTCTGGACCTTCTCCCTTTTTCTTTTGTGGAAGGGGTTGGTTTTCTAGAATTAGTGGCAACGCTCAGCCCTGAATGGAAGGTTCCTAGCCGGTTCTATTTTGCCAGAGTTGCAGTTCCAGCACTACATGAAGATGTGCTGGAGGTGATTGGAAAAAGCACAGTTGATGGACAGAATGTAGAACAATGTCATACATTCACCCCAGTACAAGGATCTGGGCCTGAATCCATTATTTCTTTGCACTCCACACCACCCTGGGTTAGACACTGGCTATATGCAAATCAGCTCTGACCCTGTGCCTCATGGGAACAGTCCAGTCCGAACTACCAAGCAAGGTCTTTCCCAGACCGGAATCAAGCATCCAAGGACCGGTTTCTGGCTATCAGCCTTCATTCAGCCTGGATAGCTTGACACCAGTGGTGTGGAGAGCCTGGGGCTCACGTCTGAGCATACCCAGCCCACTCGGGGTGAAAATTGCAAAAAACACAGTTGATGGGCAGAATGTAGAACAATGTCATACATTCACCCCAGTACAAGGATCTGAGCCTGAATCCATTATTTCCTTGCACTCCACACCACCCAGGGTTAGACACTGGCTATATGCAAATCAGCTCTGACCCTGTGCCTCATGGGAACAGTCCAGTCCGAACTACCAAGCAATGTCTTTCCCAGACCGGAATCAAGCATCCAAGGACCGGTTTCTGGCTACCAGCCTTCATTCAGCCTGGATAGCTTGACTCCAGTGGTGTGGAGAGCCTGGGGCTCACGTCTGAGCATACCCAGCCCACTCGGGGTGAAAATTGCAAAAAACACAGTTGATGGGCAGAATGTAGAACAATGTCATACATTCACCCCAGTACAAGGATCTGGGCCTGAATCCATTATGTTATGTTATGTTATGTTATGTTATTTATTCTTTTGTATAGCGCAACGGTTACTCAAAAAGAGTGTCCCGGCGCTTTAGGTAAGGAGAACTGATTTCAACATAACACAACACAGATAAAAAGGTTGAAAAGCAAACAGACAAAAAGAGAGGAACTGCTAGCAAACCTATTGGGAAAACAGCCAAGTTTTAAGACCTCTTCTAAAATCAAGGAGAGTAGTCGCCCCCCGCAGTGGGAGCGGTAGTGAATTCCACATCTGTGGAGCCAACAAACTGAAGGAGCGGCCGCCCAAGCGAGCCCTCTTAACACGCGGAACAGCGGCCAAAAGTAGAGATTCAGACCTCAACGAGCGGGCCGGGTGATAAAAAGCCAGTCTTTTTTGGAGATGTTTTGCTCCCACGGCATGGAGCGCCTTGTAGGCCAACGTCATAGCCTTAAAGGCGATCCGTTTGCGGATGGGTAGCCAGTGCAGCGTCACCAATAACCCGGAGACGCTGGTGCGTCTATTAACGCCAAAGATGGCCCTGGCCGCCGCGTTCTGCGCAACTTGAAGCCGCTGCAACAGGTACTCTGGCAGGCCCAGGTAAAGAATGTTGGCATAATCCAACTTGGAGCCTATCAGAACCTGCACAGTCAGCCTCCTGTGCTCCTCAGACAAGAGAGGCAGAAACCTCCGCAGCATTTTTAAAAGGCCGAAGCAGGTGCCGGTCACCCCCAGGATCTGGGCTTTCATCGTCAGCCCCTTGTCCATCTTGACCCCCAGGTTTTTAGCCATGGGGGAAGAACCGGACGGAGGGAACATGTCGATGGGCCACCAGGCCTGCCAGCTAGGCTCCGTATCGCACCCGAAGAAGAGTACCTCAGATTTGTCGGAATTGCACTTGAGGCTGTTCAGTTGGAACCATGTGAACACAGCCCCAAGGCAATTCCGGATACTCTCCCCGTCAAAGTCAACCCCTCTCTCGCAAGAGAAGAGGAGCTGGGTGTCGTCGGCATACGACACGATCCGGGCACCAAATGACTCCGCCACCGCCGCCAAAGGGGTCATGAAGATGTTAAAAAGGGTCGGGCTCAATATAGAGCCCTGAGGGACCCCAACTCCCAAAGGCGGCATCACAGCGGTGTCAGATGATGTCCAGACCGTTTGCCGGCGGCCGGCTAATAAGGACGAAAACCATCTGAGCACCGTCCCCCGAAGACCAATCTCAAAGAGTCTTGCGAGCAGGCCCTCATGGGGGACGGTGTCAAAAGCCGCCGACAAATCCAACAACACCAACATGACTTTGCCCCCGGTATCCAACACCCCCTTGATGGTTTCAGAAACCTCAAGGAGCACGGTCTCGGTGCTACGATTTGAACGGAAGCCCGACTGGGAGTCATGTAAGATCTCATGAGACTCCAGAAAATTGGAGAGCACCGACTGAACGTGCTTCTCCAAGATTTTTACAAGGGCCGGCAGCAGCGAAATTGGCCTGTAATTAGCTGGAGCTTTCGGGTCAAGTCCCGGCTTTTTCAGCATCGGGATGACCATTGCCTGCTTCCACACTGGCGGAACCACTCCCAGACTCAACGAAAGGTTGAGAAGAGGGTGCGCCAGTGGATTAACCACCTCCGCCAATTTACCCAAGAGCTTAGCAGGGCAGGGGTCAAGCGGGGACCCAGATTTTAAATTGCGCATAAGCGCTAAGGATGCGGAGGCTGGCAAGGGTGGAAACTCGGCCAATGTGGCGCCCTGCACAACTGAGGGAGACGTATCAACCTCGGACATCGGCGGTCTAACAGGTACACCAGATGGAAAAGAGTCCTGGATAAGTTTAATCTTGCTTGTAAAAAAACAAGCAAGATCCGCCGCCCAGGATTCTAAGGGCCCCTCTTCCGATGCAATAGTCCGAGGGGAAATGAATTCTCGTACAATGGTAAAAATCTCCTTACTAGAGTTCGAGGCTGCTTCGATTCTCCCCGCGAGATAGGCTTTTTTTTCGATGCGGATGTCCCGGTGGTAAGCTTTAACCACAGCCTTATAGGCAGACCTGTCCATGCTGTCATAGTGTGCCCGCCAGGCCCTTTCGGCTACCTTGCACTGCTGCCGCGTAGCCCTCAGTGCAGTAGTAAACCAAGGGGCCGAGACCCGCTTAGATGTCAGGCGGGGGGGCAACATCGGGGCCAGGTCATTAAGCCTCTCCGTCAGCCATTCTTGCAGGGACTCCAAATCTCTCTCCAGCTCACCTGACAGAGGACAGGGGTGAGTCAAAGCGGCCTGAGCCAACAACTCCGGGGTCACTCTGCTAAATGCTCTAAAGGCTCGTCCCCGTTGCTGTGGGACAGGGATAGACGCCCTGACGATGCCTCTGATTACAAATTTGGCAAGCCAGTGATCCGACCACAAGACCGGGAGAATCTCTTTCACCACCAAAGGGGAGGTCGAGAAGACCTGGTCAAGAGTATGCCCCTTAGCATGGGTCGGCCCCTGCAAATGCGGGGTAAGACCCAGCGGAGTCATGGCCTCCAAAAGCTTGATAGCGGCGGGGTCAGACGGATCATCCATCCGGATGTTAAAATCCTCCGCCACTAAGCAATGTTCTGCTCTCAGGGCTAAACCCAACAGCACCGAGTCCAGGTCTGCAAAGAACGTTCCAAGCGGGCCAGGATATTTCTTTGCACTCCACACCACCCTGGGTTAGACACTGGCTATATGCAAATCAGCTCTGACCCTGTGCCTCATGGGAACAGTCCAGTCCGAACTACCAAGCAATGTCTTTCCCAGACCGGAATCAAGCATCCAAGGACCGGTTTCTGGCTATCAGCCTTCATTCAGCCTGGATAGCTTGACTCCAGTGGTGTGGAGAGCCTGGGGCTCACGTCTGAGCATACCCAGCCCACTCGGGGTGAAAATTGCAAAAAACACAGTTGATGGACAGAATGTAGAACAATGCCATACATTCACCCCAGTACAAGGATCTGGGCCTGAATCCATTATTTCTTTGCACTCCACACCACCCTGGGTTAGACACTGGCTATATGCAAATCAGCTCTGACCCTGTGCCTCATGGGAACAGTCCAGTCCGAACTACCAAGCAATGTCTTTCCCAGACCGGAATCAAGCATCCAAGGACCGGTTTCTGGCTATCAGCCTTCATTCAGCCTGGATAGCTTGACTCCAGTGGTGTGGAGAGCCTGGGGCTCACGTCTGAGCATACCCAGCCCACTCGGGGTGAAAACTGCAAAAAACACAGTTGATGGACAGAATGTAGAACAATGTCATACATTCACCCCAGTACAAGGATCTGGGCCTGAATCCATTATTTCTTTGCACTCCACACCACCCTGGGTTAGACACTGGCTATATGCAAATCAGCTCTGACCCTGTGCCTCATGGGAACAGTCCAGTCCGAACTACCAAGCAATGTCTTTCCCAGACCGGAATCAAGCATCCAAGGACCGGTTTCTGGCTATCAGCCTTCATTCAGCCTGGATAGCTTGACTCCAGTGGTGTGGAGAGCCTGGGGCTCACGTCTGAGCATACCCAGCCCACTCGGGGTGAAAATTGCAAAAAACACAGTTGATGGGCAGAATGTAGAACAATGTCATACATTCACCCCAGTACAAGGATCTGGGCCTGAATCCATTATTTCCTTGCACTCCACACCACCCAGGGTTAGACACTGGCTATATGCAAATCAGCTCTGACCCTGTGCCTCATGGGAACAGTCCAGTCCGAACTACCAAGCAATGTCTTTCCCAGACCGGAATCAAGCATCCAAGGACCGGTTTCTGGCTACCAGCCTTCATTCAGCCTGGATAGCTTGACTCCAGTGGTGTGGAGAGCCTGGGGCTCACGTCTGAGCATACCCAGCCCACTCGGGGTGAAAATTGCAAAAAAACACAGTTGATGGGCAGAATGTAGAACAATGTCATACATTCACCCCAGTACAAGGATCTGGGCCTGAATCCATTATTTCTTTGCACTCCACACCACCCTGGGTTAGACACTGGCTATATGCAAATCAGCTCTGACCCTGTGCCTCATGGGAACAGTCCAGTCCGAACTACCAAGAAATGTCTTTCCCAGACCGGAATCAAGCATCCAAGGACCGGTTTCTGGCTATCAGCCTTCATTCAGCCTGGATAGCTTGACTCCAGTGGTGTGGAGAGCCTGGGGCTCACGTCTGAGCATACCCAGCCCACTCGGGGTGAAAATTGCAAAAAACACAGTTGATGGACAGAATGTAGAACAATGCCATACATTCACCCCAGTACAAGGATCTGGGCCTGAATCCATTATTTCTTTGCACTCCACACCACCCTGGGTTAGACACTGGCTATATGCAAATCAGCTCTGACCCTGTGCCTCATGGGAACAGTCCAGTCCGAACTACCAAGCAATGTCTTTCCCAGACCGGAATCAAGCATCCAAGGACCGGTTTCTGGCTATCAGCCTTCATTCAGCCTGAATAGCTTGACTCCAGTGGTGTGGAGAGCCTGGGGCTCACGTCTGAGCATACCCAGCCCACTCGGGGTGAAAATTGCAAAAAACACAGTTGATGGACAGAATGTAGAACAATGCCATACATTCACCCCAGTACAAGGATCTGGGCCTGAATCCATTATTTCTTTGCACTCCACACCACCCTGGGTTAGACACTGGCTATATGCAAATCAGCTCTGACCCTGTGCCTCATGGGAACAGTCCAGTCCGAACTACCAAGCAATGTCTTTCCCAGACCGGAATCAAGCATCCATGGACCGGTTTCTGGCTATCAGCCTTCATTCAGCCTGGATAGCTTGACTCCAGTGGTGTGGAGAGCCTGGGGCTCACGTCTGAGCATACCCAGCCCACTCGGGGTGAAAACTGCAAAAAACACAGTTGATGGACAGAATGTAGAACAATGTCATACATTCACCCCAGTACAAGGATCTGGGCCTGAATCCATTATTTCTTTGCACTCCACACCACCCTGGGTTAGACACTGGCCATATGAAAATCAGCTCTGACCCTGTGCCTCATGGGAACAGTCCAGTCCGAACTACCAAGCAATGTCTTTCCCAGACCGGAATCAAGCATCCAAGGACCGGTTTCTGGCTATCAGCCTTCATTCAGCCTGGATAGCTTGACTCCAGTGGTGTGGAGAGCCTGGGGCTCACGTCTGAGCATACCCAGCCCACTCGGGGTGAAAATTGCAAAAAACACAGTTGATGGACAGAATGTAGAACAATGTCATACATTCACCCCAGTACAAGGATCTGGGCCTGAATCCATTATTTCTTTGCACTCCACACCACCCTGGGTTAGACACTGCTATATGCAAATCAGCTTTGACCCTGTGCCTCATGGGAACAGTCCAGTCCGAACTACCAAGCAATGTCTTTCCCAGACCGGAATCAAGCATCCAAGGACCGGTTTCTGGCTATCAGCCTTCATTCAGCTTGGATAGCTTGACTCCAGTAGTGTGGAGAGCCTGGTGCTCACGTCTGAGCATACCCAGCCCACTCGGGGTGAAAATTGCAAAAAACACAGTTGATGAACAGAATGTAGAACAATGTCATACATTCACCCCAGTACAAGGATCTGGGCCTAATCCATTATTTCTTTGCACTCCACACCACCCTGGGTTAGACACTGGCTATATGCAAATCAGCTCTGACCCTGTGCCTCATGGGAACAGTCCAGTCCGAACTGCCAAGCCATGTCTTTCCTGGACCGGAATCAAGCATCCTAGGACCGATGGATTTAGGCCCAGATCGCTGAACATCATTGAGGGCATGGATGGCATGGGATTGTGCTGATTTGTGTGTGTTTTTCGATTTTTTTGGCTGCTGTTGGGGCCTTTTGTCCAGGGGTAGTGAGTGGTGCATGGGCCTAGTCTTTCTGTGGGGTGTCTTGAATTTAAACATCATTGAGGGGATGGATGGCATGGGATTGTGCTGATTTCTGTGTGTTTTATGATTTTTTTGGCTGCTGTTGGGGTCTTTTGTCCAGGGGTAGTGAGTGGTGCATGGGCCTAGTCTTTCTGTGGGGAGTCTTGAATTTAAACATCATTGAGGGCATGGATGGCATGGGATTGTGCTGAATTTTATGTGTTTTTTGACTTTTTGGGGGTGTTGTTGGGACTGGGCATGTGGGTGGGGGCCATTTTGAGTGCTGGTACAGGCAAGCCCTGGCCATGTGCTGGGGGGCAAGGGGCCATTTTGAAGGCAGGCAGTGTTCTCAGGCCTGCACCCATTTTGCCTAGCTTTCATCCATTATGCCCAGGGGTACTCAGTGGTGCATGGGCCTAGACTTTCTGTGGAGTGTCTTGAATTTAAACATCATTGAGGGCATGGATGGCATGGGATTGTTCTGATTTGTATGTGTTTTTCGACTTTTTGGGGTGTATAACTGATGTTCCTCTGTCTTCCATTGTTTCAGGTGCACAAGAGAACCACCAGTGCCAGGAAAAAGTCCTGCAGCGGTGTGTGTGCAGCATAACGTCACGCGACACCACGTGTGGCCACAGACAAGACAACTCTGCAACTCGTGCAACTGCGGCCTGCTGTTCTGACATCTGAAGAATATGGCCCCAAAAAAAGTTCCCCGTAGCTCCTCTAGCAAGAAAGTTGCCAGTAAGGAGCAGAAGAAGCAAGTTACCAAGGAGACTGGTGTGCCGCCGCCACATTTTTTGGGAATAAAAAAAAAGTACGCCTGCGGCAGCAGCGGGATCTGCTGGGGACCAAGCTGGGAGCAGCACCCCCGCTCCATTGGGCTCAGTGTCACCACCACCACGCCAACTTAAGTCCAAGCCCTTGAGTGCTGCAGAGGCACTTAGTCTAGTTGTTCAATCACCATCGACCAGTGATGTTGGCTCATCGCAAGAAAGTAGCAGCAATGTCCCTCAATCAACACAGGTTGTTGTAACTCATCTGACGAGTGTTCAACAACCACAGCCGCAACAACAACCATATGTGCAAGTACAAGCCCAAGTACATGTGGAAGGAGAGGCAGCGCAAGGAGATGCGCAAGGAGATGCGCAAGCAGAGGTGCATGGAGGGGCAAAGGTGCCCACAATAGTTGTTCTTCCCGAAGTAGGGGCACATCAGCAAATCAACATTCAAGCCAAGCTATCATTTGAGGAAGCCACTCCTCCTGATCATTCATTGTCTGCCACATCCCTAGCAAGGAAAAGATCATGGATGGTGTCTACATCTTCTTCAAGCCCCCTTCCTTCTGATGATATGGATCTAACTTGGGAACCACCACTGCCGTCTGAGAGTGAGGCACACCATGATCTGACAAAGGTAGCTAAGCGTAAAAGGAAGGTCCCCGAAAGACTCATAGTTATGGGGTATGATGATGATGCTGAAGAAGTGGCGTATACTACTCCTGCTGATAAAGACTCTCACGATGACGACGCAGTCATCATACACGCCACTCCAGCCTAAGCGGGCGTGCAGCAAACAGACATTTTGACCCTAGCCCGAAAAGCTGCTGAGCATGATGTTGTCAACAAGAAGGCAATAGGACCACCATCATTGGAGTTAACTAGTACACCACCACCTACCACTTCCATATTTTTTTCTCGCCAGAAGGGACCTGCATCCACCTCGACCTCAATTAGTGGTGGTGCAAGCGCACAATGTAGTAAAGTTCGGCAATACACATCCTCCACTTCATCTGGCATTAGCAGCATGACCACCAGTATCGCCTCCTCCGCCCCCCACAGACATTTGAAGTCTGCAGTTTGGGACTTCTATAGTGTTTGCACAACAAGGGAAAACATAGCAATATGTAGCATTTGTAAGCTTGCAGTTAGTCGTGGTAAGCTTGGCACCAACTATGATACCGGAGGCCAGAGAGGTAATCTTGTGCGACAGCACACTGTCCAATGGCATGCGCACCTAAAGGAGATCAAGGAAGCCCGAATTGGAAGTCAACAATCTGTATCCGTTGATGTTTCATCTGATGATGACGAGGAGGAAGAAGCGTCAAACATTTCTTCACTTACACCCAGTACCCCTGTCAGCAGCACACCCCCTGTGAACCACACTAAGAGTGTGGGAGAGAGTGAGACACCAATGCGAAAAAGTTCATCATCACAGAGCGTAACTGGGTCGAAGAAGTCATCATCATCATCCCATAAAATCATGGTCCAGCCCACCATTAGAAGCATGTTGTTTTCAGAAGCGCCATTTGAACGCAACCACCCACTGACGCGTCTGTATAACACTAAGCTGGCTAAAATGCTAGCTCTGGACCTTCTCCCTTTTTATTTTGTGGAAGGGGTTGGTTTTCTTGAATTAGTGGCAACGCTCAGCCCTAAATGGAAGGTTCCTAGCCGGTTATATTTTGCCAGAGTTGCGGTTCCAGCACTACATGCAGATGTGCTGGAGGTGATTGGGGCAGCTTTGCAGAAGAGTGCTGTTCACACTATACATCTGACAACAGACATGTGGACCAGTGGCGCAGGCACTGATTACATGTGCATCACTGCACACTGGGTCTCTTTTTCAGGAGTTACAGCAAAGCTAAGGGCAGGTGTTGACCCGGACAACGTTTTTAAGGCTGCTAGGAAACATGCAACACTAGCCATGTTTGGCATGGAGAAAAGTCATACAGGAGAAAACATTTTGAAGGAGTTTAACACAAAGGTCTTTCAATGGCTGTCCCCAAAAAAACGCAAGATTGGTTATGTTTCCACGGATAATGGCGCCAATGTAGTTAAGGCCATGGAGCTGGGTAAATATTTCAGAGTGCCATGTTTGGCGCACTGTATAAACCTGGTTGTTAAAAAATTCTTGAGTGAGGAAAGTCCAGTGTGCGAGTTAGTGACCACCTGCCGAAGAATGTGCACACATTTCAGCCATTCTTTTAAGGCCCGGAAGCATCTGAGGGGCCTGCTACATGAACGTCGAATGCCAGTCAAATCACTCATCCAGGAGGTGCCAACACGTTGGAACTCAACCTTCTACATGCTTGAGCGTCTGTATGAGCAGTTTACGGTACTCGATCAGTATTTCTTAACAGTGGGTGCAGCTATGAAGGACCTGAGGCTAGATGCGGAGCAATGGGAGTTAGTTAAAAGCCTGACAGACATGCTTCGTCCTTTTGAGGTATTCACGCGTGCAGTCAGCAGGGAGGTCTGTAATTTGGGAAAAGCTATCCCATTGTTGCGCACGCTAGAGCACCAACTGAAGGCGGTGTCTTCTATGTTTGAAAAAGATAAAGAAAAGCAAGAAGCTTTTGTTTTGGCGGAGAAATTATTACAGCGCCTACTTGGCGATGAACGTCTTCAAATGATCCACTCAGAACAGCATTACATTGGTGCTACTATTCTGGATCCACGCTACAAAAAGGCACTGGCAAGCAGAGCATTCTTTGCTTTTGGTGACGCACAAGTTTTAATGTACAAACATTGGCTAGCTGTGTCAGCCATGAGGTTTGAAAGAGAACGGCAGAAAATTGAAGGAAAAGGCAGTACATCAGCATCAGCAGGCCATCCCCAGTCAAAAGAATCCACTTCTGCACCTGTGCCTGTGGCAGAAGTGACCTCTCAGCCGTTAAAGACACCGGCAACCGGATCATCTGCACCAGACACAACAGTAACATTGGGTGTAGAAGAGGATTGGCTAACTCAGCTTGGGTTTGCTTCTCAAAAGGTCCCAGCAAAAAGTAAGCAAAGTGGAGGAACCGTGGAGAATCTTGAGTCGATGGTGCAGGACTATCTGAATGACTCAACAGAGGTCTATGTTCATGATGACCCATTGGCGTATTGGCATGGGAAAAAAGAATTGTGGCCAGAGATCTCCAACCTGTTTCTAAACTACTTGTCTTGCCCACTCGCAAGCGTGTCTTCTGAACGTGTTTTCAGTGCAGCTGGTGGCATTGTAACTTGCCCTGGGTGAAGAACTACGCTCCGTTCGCGGAGTTTGCGGAGTTTCGGCAACTCCGCGCTCCGCGGAGAACGCGAAGTTGTCAAATACTCCGCAAACTGCTGCGTAGCGTAGTTCTCGCGCTCTCAATAGCATTTTCGCGTGCGCGAGGATGCTTGTCGGTAAGATCGAGTTGCCGAACACGCAGAAACTGCAATCTGGCACAGAATAACTCGCAAACATGTTACTAGTGACCGGAAATAAGGGGACGCGAGCGGGCGGGACAAACCTCATGGGTAACTTCGCGCGCTACACATCCTGACCATGCAGGCAATCAATCAATCAATCAGGATATTTGTATAGCGCGCTACTCTCCCAGAGGGTCTCAAGGCGCTTGGGGGAGGGGGGTCCTCTACTGCTCGAACAGCCATGTCTTGAGTTGCTTCCTGAAGCAGAGGTGGTCTTGGGTCAGGCGGAGGTGGATGGGGAGGGAGTTCCAAGTCTTGGCTGCCAGGTAGGAGAAGGATCTTCTTCTCATGGTGGATCTTCGGATGCGTGGCACGGCGGCGAGGGAGTGGCTGGTCGATCGTAGCTGGCGGGTGGGAGTGTAGAAGATCAGGAGGTTGTTGAGGTACCTGGGGCCCAGGTCGTGGAGGGCCTTGTGTGCGTGGGTGAAGAGTTGGAACGTGATTCTCTTGCTGACGGGGAGCCAGTGAAGGTCTCTCAGGTGTCTGGAGATGTGGCTGTGTCGGGGGATGTCCAAGATGAGTCATGCGGAGGCATTCTGGATGTGTTAGAGTCTTTACTGGAGTTTGGCTGTGGTTCCGGTATAGAGGGTGTTTCCGTAGTCCAGTCGGCTGGTGACGAGTGCCTGTGTGACCGCCTTCCTGGTTTCGGTGGCGAGCCATCGGAAGATCTTTCGGAGCATGCGTAGGATGTTGAAGCATGATGATGAGACGGCGTTGACTTGTCTGGTCATCGAGAGGGAGGAGTCCAGGATGAAGCCCAGGTTGCGTGCGTGGTCCGTTGGTTTGGGTGCGCTGCACAGGGCAGGGGGCCACCAGGAGTCGTCCCAGGTGGAGGGTGATGATCCAAGGATGAGGACTTCCGTCTTGTCTGAGTTCAGTTTCAGGCGGCTGTTCCTCATCCACTCGACTACGTCTTTCATCCCTTCGTGTAGGTTGGTTCTGGCGGTTCCTAGGTCGTTGGTGAGGGAGAGGATCAGCTGGGTGTCATCTGCGTA
Source organism: Lissotriton vulgaris (assembly GCF_964263255.1). Lineage (NCBI taxonomy): Eukaryota > Metazoa > Chordata > Amphibia > Caudata > Salamandridae > Lissotriton > Lissotriton vulgaris. The sequence continues at coordinate 1,502,810,694 of NC_141691.1, forward strand.
GGAGATGATGTTGAGGTTGTGTTGGCGTACGATGGCAGTGAGGGGGCTCATGTAGACGTTGAAGAGGGTGGGGCTGAGTGATGATCCTTGTGGTATGCCGCATATGACTTCGGTGGCCTTTGATGTGTACGGGGGGAGGCGGACTCTCTGGGTTCTTCCGGTGAGGAACGAGATGATCCACTCCTTCTCTTGGATTCCGATGTTGCTGAGGCGCTGCACTAGGGTGCGGTGGCAGACCGTATCAAATGCTGCGGAGAGGTCCAGGAGGATGAGGGCCGCTGTTTCCCAGTTGTCGAGCAGGGCTCGGATGTCGTCAGTGGCTGCGATGAGGGCGGTCTCGGTGCTGTGGTTGGCGCGGAAGCCGGACTGCGAGTGGTCGAGGCTGGTTGGGCGAGCGCAATTGGTGATCCACTGTGTGAGGTTGTTGGCTGCTTGGTTGGGGTCCGTTGAGCTGGCGGGAGGGTTCTGGCTCAGTGAAGTGGTGAGCTGGTCGGTGGTGATCTTGTTCCAGTTCCTGCGTGGAACCTGTTGCGGGTGGTGGTGAGTCGTGGTCTTTCTGAAGCTGAAGTGGACGCAGCTGTGGTCTGTCCAGTGGAGTCCGGTGGAGTGGCTGAAGGAGATGTACTTGCTGGAGGAGAAGACTGGGTCAAGCGTGTGTCCGGCGTAGTGGGTGGGGGTGTTCACCAGTTGCATGAGTCCGAGGTTGGCGAGGTTGTCCAGCAGGGTGGTGGTGGTGTTGTCGTTGTTGTTCTCCAGGTGGAAGTTGAGGTCCTCTAGGAGGATGTAGTCAGCGGAGGCGAGAGCGTGCGGGCTGATGAAGTCTGCGATGTCTTCGCTGAATTGTGTGCGAGGTCCTGGGGGTCTGTAGATGAGGGTGCCTCTGAGTGTGGTCTTGGGGTCGGTGTGTATCTGGAAGTGAAGATGTTAAGCGGCTGTGAGGGTGTCGTCTGAGTTGGTCGTGATGCGGATGGTGTTCTTGTGGACGATGGCGATGCCTCCTCCTGTCTCGTTGACGCGGTCTCTCCGGGTGATCTTGTATCCGTCCGGGATGGCAACGGCGATGTCGGGCGCTGAGGAGGCGTTCATCCATGTTTCCGTGAGGAAGGCGACGTCTGGAGATGTGGTTGGTGTTGAGCAGGTTCCAGAGTTCCACGGCGCCCTCGAAGACGAAAAATGGATCGCGAACGGGTCAAGCAAGCTACTACGCATGCTCGCGGAGCTATGCGTAGTTCGCGGAGTGCAAGTGCATCTTCGCGTAGCTCGCGGAGTGCGGCTACGCGAACTACGCCCAGGCTTAATTGTAACTTGCAAAAGGACCCGCCTCTCGCCAAAAAATGTGGAGAGGTTAACAATGATTAAGATGAATCAGCACCTCATACCACCAGATTACAAAGTACGAGAATACACGCCGGAAGAAGACGAGGAGGACAACAACTTAGATGAGGGAATTTCTTCTCTGTTAGGTAACCTACTCCCGCCTGAATTCGCAGAGTATGAGGATGAACTCTTATTCCCTGACACCGAGCCCTGAAAATGAGCCAATGAATCAATAACTTTCTTTTTCGTCCTTATTCACTTTTATTCCTGTGTGTCTGTCTTTCTTTGTTTTGCACAGTCAATATAAATAAAAACTTTAATCACCTAATCACAAAACCAAGCCCATCAGCAGAACTGTCTTCACTTATTTGCTTATTGATTTGAAGGTGCCGCAGTCTGCATTCCTCAGGTTCACAAGTTCACAAGAACATGCTCCTCTATCCTCCTCCTCCAGACTCCTATTTCCCTCAAAGCAGAGGGCTGGATTACGCCCAATGAAGAAAGACTCTGCACTTGTGGGGGTGTTCTACTTCTTTGAGGGTGAGTTGGCGGGTCTTGGGGCATTGCTGGGAAGGTCTAATACCGGATAAAACTGGTTTGGGTAAAATCAGACTTGAAAACGTTTTTGCCTTTTTACTCACTATAATGTTTTCGGGGGCCTGTTTGGGGGGCTTCCTGGTGTTTGTGGGTGGGTTTCGGGGTCTGGGAGCACTGCTGGCACAGTCTAATGTTGATTGCATTTGTTTTCTAGGACATCCATGGTGGAAAAGTGGAGTCATGACCTAGCTGCACAGCGCGTTTGGACAGAAGGCTGAAAAATATTGTAAGTATGAGATTTTCCATTTTTGCTTTTTGCCTGTTTGGGGGTGTTTTGCTTTTTTGCGGGTGGGTTGGCGGGACTTAGGGCATTGCTGGGAAGGTCTAATACCGGATAAAACTGGTTTGGACAAAATCAGACTTGAAAAAGTTTTTTTGCCTTTTTGCTCACTATCATGTTTTTGGGAGCCTGTTTGGGAGGCTTCCTGGTGTTTGTGGGTGGGTTTCGGGGTCTGGGAGCACTGCTGGCACAGTCTAATGTTGATTGCATTTGTTTTCTAGGACATCCATGGAGGAAAAGTGGAGTCATGACCTAGCTGCACAGCGCGTTTGGACAGAAGGCCGAAAAATATTGTAAGTATGAGATTTTCCATTTTTGCTTTTTGCCTGTTTGAGGGTGTTGTGCTTTTTTGCGGGTGGGTTGGCGGGTCTTGGGGCATTGCTAGGAAGGTCTAATACCGGATTAAACTGGTTTGGACAAAATCAGACTTGAAAACGTTTTTGCCTTTTTGCTCACTATCATGTTTTCGGGGGCCTGTTTGCGGGGCTTCCTGGTGTTTGTGGGTGGGTGGGTTTCGGGGTCTGGGAGCACTGCTGGGTATGGATACTTTTGATTGCAAGAGGTTTGAAGGAAATCCATGGTGGCAGAGGGCAGTTAGGGCCTAGCTGCAGAGCGCGCGCGGAGTGATTTTGGAAATTGCCTTGAAAATGACAAAGTGCCCATTTTTGTACTTTTGCTTTTTGGCTGTTTGAGGGTCTTCTACATGTTTTTGCCTGGGTTGACGGCTCTGTGGCCATTGCTAGGAAGATCCAATACCGGATAAAACTGGTTTGGACCAAATCCATAAGGAAAAAGTGTTTGCCTTTTCTGACATTTCGCTCAATTTAGTGTTTTCGGGGGCCTGTTTGGGGGGCTTCCTGGTGTTTGTGGGTGGGTTTTGGGGTCTGGTAGCACTGCTGGGTATGGATACTTTTGATTGCAAGAGGTTTGAAGCAAATCCATGGTGGCAGAGGGGAGTTAAAACCTAGCTGCAGAGCGCGCGCAGAGTGATTTTGGAAATTGCCCTGAAAATGACAAAGTCCCGATTTTTGTACTTTTGCTTTTTGGCTGTTTGGGGGTCTTCTACTTGCTTTTGCCTGGGTTGACGGCTCTGTGGCCATTGCTGGGAAGGTCTAATACCGAATAAAACTGGTTTGGACCAAGTCCATGAGGAAAAAGTTTTTGCTTTTTCTGACATTTTGCTCAATTTAGCATTTTTGGAGGCCTGTTTGGGGGGCTTCCCGCTGTTTGTGGGTGGGTTTCGGGGTCTGGGAGCACTGCTGGGTATGGATACTTTTGATTGCAAGAGGTTTGAAGGAAATCCATGGTGGCAGAGGGCAGTTAGGGCCTAGCTGCAGAGCGCGCGCGGAGTGATTTTGGAAATTGCCTTGAAAATGACAAAGTGCCCATTTTTGTACTTTTGCTTTTTGGCTGTTTGAGGGTCTTCTACTTGTTTTTGCCTGGGTTGACGGCTCTGTGGCCATTGCTAGGAAGATCCAATACCGGATAAAACTGGTTTGGACAAAATCCATAAGGAAAAAGTTTTTGCCTTTTCTGACATTTCACTCAATTTAGTGTTTTCGGGGGCCTGTTTGGGGGGCTTCCTGGTGTTTGTGGGTGGGTTTTGGGGTCTGGTAGCACTGCTGGGTATGGATACTTTTGATTGCAAGAGGTTTGAAGCAAATCCATGGTGGCAGAGGGGAGTTAAAACCTAGCTGCAGAGCGCGCGCAGAGTGATTTTGGAAAATGCCCTGAAAATGACAAAGTCCCGATTTTTGTACTTTTGCTTTTTGGCTGTTTGGGGGTCTTCTACTTGCTTTTGCCTGGGTTGACGGCTCTGTGGCCATTGCTGGGAAGGTCTAATACCGAATAAAACTGGTTTGGACCAAGTCCATGAGGAAAAAGTTTTTGCTTTTTCTGACATTTTGCTCAATTTAGCGTTTTTGGAGGCCTGTTTGGGGGGCTTCCCTCTGTTTGTGGGTGGGTTTCGGGGTCTGGGAGCACTGCTGGGTATGGATACTTTTGATTGCAAGAGGTTTTAAGCAAATCCATGGTGGCAGAGGGGAGTTAGGGCCTAGCTGCAGAGCGCGCGCGGAGTGATTTTGGAAATTGCCCTGAAAATGACTCAGTCCCCATTTTTGTACTTTTGCTTTTTGGCTGTTTGTGGGTCTTCTACTTGTTTTCGCCTGGGTTGACGGCTCTGTGGCCATTGCTGGGAAGGTCTAATACCGGATAAAACTGGTTTGGACCAAATCCATGAGGAAAAAGCTTTTGCTTTTTCTGACATTTTGCTCAATTAAGCGTTTTTGGGGGCCTGTTTGGGGGGCTTATTGGTGTTTGTGGGTGAGTTTCGGGGTCTGGGAGCACTGCTGGGTATGGATACTTTTGATTGCAAGAGGTTTGAAGCAAATCCATGGTGGCAGAGGGGAGTTAAGGCCTATCTGCAGAGCGCACGCGGAGTGATTTTAGAAATTGCCTTGAAAATAACTAAGTTCCCATTTTTGTACTTTTGCTTTTTGGCTGTTTGGGGGTCTTCTACTTGTTTTCGCCTGGGTTGACAGCTCTGTGGCCATTGCTGGGAAGGTCTAATACCGGATAAAAGTGGTTTGGACTAAATCGGAGGCGATTTTTTTTGCGTTTTTGCTGTCTTGCTTGTCTTTGAGGTGCTCTTTGGGGGGGTTCCGGGTGTTTGTGGGTGGGTTTTCGGGTCTGGGAGCCCTGCTGGCACAGTCTAATTTTGATTGCATTTGTTTTTCAGGAAATCCATGGTGGAAAACTGGAGTTATGGCCTAACTGCGCAGCGCGTTTGGACAGAATTGAAAAAAGGCCGAAAAATATTGTAAGTATGAGATTTTCCATTTTTGCTTTTTGGCTGTTTGGGGGTGTTGTGCTTTTTTGCGGGTGGGTTGGTGGGTCTTGGAGCATTGTTGGGAAGGTCTAATACCGGATAAAAGTGGTTTGGACAAAATCCATGCTGAAAAGCCTTTTGGCATTTTTTGTAACTTAGGGTTTGTTAGGGTTAGCACTAGCAGCAGTATTCCATGTGTTTGGGGGTGTTCTAGATTTTTGCAACTAGGTTCTGGGGTCTTACAGCACTTGTGGGAATGTGTAATCTTGGTTGCAAGTGGTTTGAAGAAAATCCATGGTGGGAAAGGGTGGATTTGGCCTAGTTAAAGAAAGCGTTTGCCACTATTCTTAACTTAGTGCTCGTTAGGGTTCGCAGTATTGTATTGCATGTGTTTGGGCGGGGGTTATAGATTTTTACGACTGGGTGGGGTCTTGGAAAACTTGTTGTAATGTCTAATTTTGATTGCAAGTCATTTGAACATAATCCATGGTGGGAAAGGGGGGTTTTGGGCATACTTTCTGAGTGCGTTTTGACACGATTTGAAATTAGGCCTCTGTGAGGTAGCAGCAGTATTCTGCACCTTTTTGGGAGGGTGATGTGGGGTGTTCTAGATTTTGGGGATTGTCATCTCAGAAAGTGACAGTATAATTTTTGCACTACACAGCGTGCCTTACATATTTTTTTCTCTGAGATGTCTTTAACACACTGTTGTATTTTTCCATCATCAATTAAAGGCAGGCTTTTACCCTGTGCCATCGATGTACTACTCAGGCTTACAATTAGCGATCTGCAAATCCGCCTCAGGCAGGCAGTGGACAGTGTGTCTGGTCACCAAGATTGATCGACGGAGCATCCGATGGAATGAAGGAGTACCGCGAATAAGAGGAATGGCTGGATGAATCGACTTCACAAATTCAACGGGACAACTACAAAAAACAGTAACAGTATCCAAAATTCTCCTTATCTTTTAAATGATATTGTTATGAACTTGAACTTACTTCTACGAGTGTGACTCCGACTGTGCGTTTGTTTGATCTCTGCTTCAAATTCATCTCTCCCTCCAGCAATTAGATACATCTTTGCTATGTTTAACACAAATTTAATGTTCTAAGTGTTTATTCTCTCTGAGGGCAGAGAGGCAAGTGAAATTGCGTAATGACTGCATCCCTGTACTGTCAACTTGTTTCTTCGTAGTTACTAGTAAGTTGCAGTAAGTAGTAGTACTACCTTTCAGTAACCTAACCATCCATTTACTACTTCTGGCATGCAGTAGTACACTTCCTTTATGTCCCTTTCAAGATTTATCAATATCTTCTAATCCAAAGATTTGTTTCTCTTCATTTGTTGTTTGACTGTCCATGCTGTGTTTTTTTTTCCTCTCTACCAAACTTTCCCCAAAACCCCCATTCCCATCCAATTTTCAAACCCTAACCCTCTTCCCCCGGGCTGTGTGGTATTTCATTGAGGTGTGACTGACAACAACAGTAAATTCCACACACTTGCTGGGGAGGATAAGGTCAAAGCAACCAGAAGTTCATGTGCGCCATCGTGGATTGATAAGAACATCCTCCTCCTACACGACGTTAACAAGCAAAAATGAAATGATTAATGCTTACCTTACGTTGCCACTGCTTAGGCTAGGGCAATGTTCTGTACCGTACTATCTATTGTACTGTTTCTAATGCTACGCTCAGGCCACTCAATCTTTAATTTCCTCTTTTTTTCATATGGTGATACTGCCAGCGTATACCACTACTGCTACCAGCACAACAATGATATTGCATCCGTCGAGGATTCAAGTCAACAACCAACCTTATTCACCAACCGTGATTCGCAAATCACAGGTAAGATAAGCATATTGGGGAGGTAGTAGAATAATGGGCTAGGACTAAGTTTGGAGGAGAGCAGAGACTAACAGTACTACTAGTAAAGTACAGTAGTAAGGCTACTGAATTAACTAACTCGGTTACTTGCATTTTGGTACATTTCAAGACAAAATGTTTCATTCATGCTGGTAAGTTTGAAAAACCAAACGTCCAGTAACCACCGCCAACCCCCACACAAAATATTATGAGCGCATATACTGTGTTTTTGAATGAAAAATATCATTATTGAGAAATATAAATTATGGATGTTGTTGTCGTCACAAAAATAGAATTACCCCAACTCACCCCCCTCCCTAACCAAACCAATGTCCAAAAATCAAAAAGTACCCTTTCCCAAAAACCCAACAGTCTTTCAAAAAGAGACAAGGGACAGTCACTTCCTCCGGTGGCGTTTGGACAGCTGGTGCTGCACGTCCCGCAGCTCTTTGCGGAGGTCCCGGAGCTGGCGCTGATGTTTTTTGGCCAACCGCTCCAGGTAGTCCACTCACTTTCGGAGACAGCGCTGGCGTACCATCCAGGCTCTGGGGGGGGGGACAACTTTTGTTTTTGCTGCTGTGCGGTGGCGGCGGTAGGCTGTCGGGCCACGGCTCCGTTTGACTGGAGGCTTGTGGCTGGTGGACCCGGGGGCAGTGGAGGAGGATGTGGAGGTTGTTGTAGTTTCCTCCTCATGCTCCCCAGCCCTCAACCGTCGATACTCAACACAAATAGCCTCCAGCTTATGGGCCTGGCCCGGACAGCCATCTCCTTACAGGTGAGATTTTTGGGAGTAGCATCTATGAAAAAAGAAAGAAAAATACTGTAGCCAATAGTCTTTAACATAAAGTCAAAATAATTCAACAGAAAGTTGACACGCAGTAACACCAGCAAGTAGCAAACACAGTATAACATTTTTAAGATAACGGACCAGGTTTTCTTTGATTGTCGATCCACAACTGGCGCCTCCCGTATGTGACGTTATTTATAATTTCTAACCACTATTTTGAGGGTGCCCCAGATAGGAGGAAGAACCTAAACCTCCAATTAGGACCAAGATCCAAACATAATTGATACAGTAGGTATCTGTGCACACGTAGCCTGTCCTACCTGGCACTGTCGAGGTTCTAGCTGATTCGTCTCAGCCGTCCGTGTGATGGTTAATACCAAAGATGCGACACATCATAGGAGTATCCGTGTGAGCGGCAGGTTAAGACGTACTGCTTTCCCGCGTCTTCGGGTGTAAATGCGGAAGTCATTTACAGTTTACACGCGGAGACGCTGTAAAGCTGAGACGGCTGAGATGAATCAGCGAGAACCTCCACAGTACCCGGTAGCCGGGTCGGAATTGGAAGCGGCTGAGAGCACCTAGCCATTGTGGCAATAGCTTTGGAACCGCTGCCCGCGGGAGCCCTGATGAAGTCGCAGGCTACTAGCCCTGACGAAACATGTGTTGGCTGGGCGTGGTGGATAAAATCTGAATTGAAGAAAAACTTCTATCAAGACTACTTCCACATTGTTTGTCTATTGGTTGTGTTGTTTGATTACCTACAGCATTTACTCTGTAAAAGGCGACGTGTGCACAGATACCTGTTGTAACAGTATAACATTTTGGCATGTATCTTTCGGCCGTCTTTGTAAGCCTGGGACATTACTGGGAGTTTCAGGAATTCCACTAGCAGCACTATGGGTGGACTCATTACTACATACATAGTCAGAGAGTACTAAAAAAAGGCAGTTTTTTAACTTTTTTTCTCTTGGGTTGCAAAAGAAATCACTAATACGTGAACTTGTGCTCGCCGCCATAATGGCAGCTCATTCTGCTTTCACCCAAGAAATACAGACACAGGCCATGATGATGCAGACTCGCAGTACTTTAAGCAGTACATGCAAGTGGGGATCTGAATGTCTTACTTTTCTATAGGGGTGGCACTGCCACTGGCCATACTTCTTCCACTCAGCGTCTGCTCTACTACATCATTCACCTCTGCTATCCACGAGGAGGATAAAGAAGATAACATCCAGGCTTCGAAAATACGTCTATGATTCTTCTTGATGTCTCAAATGTACCAAAATTTATTTTTGTCAAAAAACAACAAACACCCTTTTCATTATATTTTGGAAAACGCTGTCTTCTTATGTTGAATTGCATTCAACAAAACCATTCTTTACAGTCATAAATATTAAGACTCGCTCGTCCTTCGTTTCACCCTTCTTTAATTTTTCGTTCTTCACATCCCTAAACTTCATCTGATATGACTTGGCTTCACAAATCACAATAAAAATTTGCCAGCTGAATTGAAGTGAAATAGAGGGGGCCATTGGTTACCAGAGAAGTACCGCAGCTAATGCTATTAAAAGTCAAGGTTGACTGTCTTCTACGTGATAGCCCAAAAAGTAGTTCTAAATTAGTAAATGTTCTTGACAGTACAGTGTACTTATACTAGTGTACTGTGTACTACTGTACAGTACATCATACACTCCTTTGCGAGGTTACTCCAAACAATTTCAATAGGTAAGGAGTATAATAACTTACCACCGTCCGCCGCCGCTGAGTCTTCCCCCCCAGCTCCTCCTATTGGCGCCGCCCCATCCTGAGTAGACCCCTCCGCACTGCTGGCCCCGGAACTGGTTGTCATCTGTGCCGCGTCAGATGTTGTGACGTCTAGGAAAAACATGTCATATTTTCAGATGCCATAAACAACCCCCTATTTTGTCTCGTAACGGAAGAAAATGTTACATAACACATTTTTTTTATTACTGGGATTGGAAAAAAGTAACGGTTTTGGGGAGGGTGTTAACCTTTTATATGCTTATTCCATTAAATGCTACAATTGTTCTTATGACAACTGATGAATACTTGCATAACGGGCACCATTTTTCTCATTACAGAAAGAGGATTCCATTGCCCTTCTGCCAGACAATTCTCCAACTACTAGTAAGTCATCACCAGCAGTACTGTGTTTTCATTTCTTAATTGAAAATAAAACTTTAAAACTAACAAACACTTTGTGTTTTTTGTTTACGAGTGAGTGAGCGGAAAGGTTTGAACTACTGCACTTGGCAGTCATGTTTCAGTGACTCAGATAGGCCGGGACTCGGAGGTAGTCTTCTTCTGTTCTTCTGGGTCGTAAAAATCATTGGTCAGACATTCTAGATAGTCGGTCAGGGGATTGGGAGTTCAACTTCTGTTCGGACTGAGGTATGTCGAAAGACGAACTGCACCTATCATCTTGTCCATACTTCTTTGTGTGCAGAATAGTCCCTGAAACACTAGCGGTATGGGATGTGCTCCTCTCAAATCAAAAAGGACACTGCTACCTTTTACTTGGTGTAAACAATTACATTTTGTTGTTGCAAATTGTCAAAGCACTTACATTAAGAAGACTGGAATAGACAGCAAGGGCAACCTAGAGGACTACACTCAGTGCCTAGAGCTATTGCTGTATCAGAGTTTTGTTTCACACCGTTTTCCGAATGGGCAAGCTACCTACACAGATCGGCTCATAATTGTAAATAGTAGTAGCACAGAGAGTGATGGTAGAGGCAGGATAAGAATGTAGAAAGTAGTCTACATTAGAAGAAGATCCAAGACTATTTTGTAAAACATACAATTATTAGGAACCAGTTTATAATAAATAGGAGCTGTAAAAGTTAGGGAAGTATAAGTATTAAGATAACAATAAGACAACTTACTGGGGCCAGCAGAAGAGCCTGGAAGGGACTGCTCCTGTCCAACTTCTGCCATCGGAGTCTCTGTCGCCGCCGTCGCCTTGCCCCTGGAGTGGAGAAGTGTGGCTCACTGGTTAGAGGAGGAATACCCTGAAGCAGAGGTCAGACCAGGGTTCAATTCCCGACGTGGCAGGGTCTGAGCCCAAGTGTCCACGGACTCGATAATTCTCACTTTGGTGCCTACTCGTTCACACTCTGCAACTCTGGGCAATAGCTTGCTTAATCTCCACTATGGCCCCCCCGCGAGGGGATGCCTGGCTTTCACCTTGGGGATGCCCAGTACAGGTTATCTCACAGGGAAAAAGCCAGGATGGGTTCCCAATGCAAGTGCTGAGATGCCCAAGGGTAAGTCGAGCGCTATATAAGAACACACATACATACATACATACATACATACAATTGCTGCTGGTGATCATGAAATAAAGAAACACAACATAGATGAATGTTTTTTGGGAAATATTTGATTTCTTTGTACTCAATCTAAAATTATGTTGGGGAAACAAATTAACATCAATTGCATCTGATCTGGTCAACTAAGAGGATAGTAGTACAGTATTGCAGGATTCGCACACCGTCTAATAGGAAAGTTATGTAATTCACTAACTACATCAACAACAAAAAGGTTCTACTACGACTGCCATCACTCAGCAGCACGAGACGTCGCGTGACAGACACAGTCCGTCATCATGATTGCAGAGTAGATAACTAACAAATGTCCTAGAACAAGTAATACATAGTATACTCAACATATCAATCCACCACTATCTCTTCAAAGTGGCAGCAGCAGGAGTACAAAGAAGGACTAGACTTGAGTCTACTGTCTCTAGCATTATGTAGTAATGCTCTCAAATGACTAAAAAGTTGCAAACAAGTAAGCATAGTAGCAACGCCAATAACCAGGCGAGCACCTGCAATGACAGAAGCTATTTAAACATTAATTTACCCGCAATGTAATCTAATCAGTAGCATTGGTACTCTTCAGGAAAAAAATAGATTAGCAATATAACAGAGCAGAAGGAAAAAAAGTAGTTATTCCATAGCTACTTACCAAGCCCAGGGATCGCCACACCAAGCAGGTTGAGCATGTCATGCTCCCAGTCCAAGATGTCAGTCCACCGGTGCGTCACTTGCTGGTAGGTGCGCCGGACCCCAGACTCCTTACACATGCGCCGGCACACCTTCTCCCACAGCTGGCGACGCTCCTGGAGGCCGTAACCGGAAGCAATCCGCCCACCTGCTGCCGCGGTCAAAGGGAGGTGGACCTGGATAAAAACCAGCAAGGCGGCCACCTCCACCGCAGAAAAGATCTCCCTGGGCTGCACTTCCTCCCCCCTCCAACGTCCGCAAGGGAGCCGGGTACGTGGGGCTGGGCCCTTCCCCTTGCCCATGTCGCCTCCCTTAGCCATGGTCCTGGGCACAAGAAGAAGGAAAGAAGAATAGGTGTGAAAAAAAATAAGAGAGAGAGCAAAAGAAATAAAGTAGGTAATAAAGTAACAAAAAGTTTAAAAAAACACAAAATATAGATGTAGGAAATTGAAGAGAGAGATAATAAGCAAAAAAAAACGAAAAAAAGTTCAGAAAAACATAGGATTGCAAAGATGTAAGGTGGATAGAAAGGTAGCATGCCCAAAACTATAGCAGTGAATGAAAAAAAAGACGGCCGCGCCCATAGAGGACCGCGTGGGTAAGTTTGCGTGATATTTCCCCCGCGAGCACGCAAAAACGCCCACGAATACGTAATCGCACGCCGCATACGACGCAAACTTGCAACAAGCGCCCAGAAACGGAAACACGTCACGCAAACAAGATGGCCGTGCCCGTACACGACCTCATAGGCAACCTCGAGGCCCGCGAATAAGCTAAAAACCGCCCAAACACGCAAAAAAAAAAGAAAAACCGCCCGAACATGCAAAAAAAAGAGAAATCCGCAAATTCGCACGAATTTGTGGATGGCAAGTTCGATTTCGCGTCCCGCAAATGTCGCGAAATGGAAGAAAAACACATTTTGGAAAACTGAAAGCACTTAGCAGGTGCAAAAGTTCAAACTAATTTGTAACCATTCCCTGTAGTGCTTCCTGAGGGGCCCCTCCAGAGTTCAGTTGCCTACTTTCAACTATTATCTGACCCTGCTCTGACCCTCCAAGCAGGGTCAGAGAATAGTTACAAGTATGGCACAATGCTCCTGTAAAAAAAATAACTGCAACAGGAAGGTCTTACAGCTAAGGAAGCACGTGCCAGACTTGAAGCACAAATTCAGTGACACATTAACTAGCCCCAAATTAATTCATCTCAGTTGATGCTGGGAAGGTGTGCTTTGCTTTCCCCCCATAATCTACAGTGGTGAACAAGAGGGTGGTAGTGGTGAACCAGAGGGTGCTGTGAAAAACCAGAGGGGGACAGTGAGGATCCAGAGGGTGGCAGTGGCAAACCAGAGGGTGGCAGGGATGAACCAGAGGGTGGCAATGATGATCCGGAGGGTGGCAGGGATGAACCAGAGGATGGCAGTGATGAACCAGAGGGTGGCAGCCTTGATCCAGAGGGGGACAGTGATGATCCAGAGGGTGGCAGTGACAAACCAGAGGGTGGCAGTGATGAACCAAAGGGTGGCAGGGAGGAACCAGAGGATGGCAGCGATCAACCAGAGGGTGGCATTGATGAACCAGAGGGTGGCAGTGATCAACCAGAGGGTGGCAGTGATGAACCAGAGGGTGCTGTGATAAACCAGAGGGGGACAGTGATGATCCAGAGGGTGGCAGTGGCAAATGAGAGGGTGGCAGTGAAGAACCAGAGAGTGGCAGTGATGAACCAGAGGGTGCTGTGATGAACCAGAGGGTGGCAGCCTTGAACCAGATGGTGGCAGGGATGAACCAGAGGATGGCAGTGGCAAATCAGAGGGTGGCAGTGATGAACCAGAGGGTGGCAGTGATAAACCAGAGGGTGGCAGTGATGAACGAGAGGGTGCTGTGATAAACCAGAGGGGGACAGTGATGATCCAGAGGGTGGCAGTGGCAAACCAGAGGGTGGCAGTGATGAACCAGAGGGTGGCAGGGATGAACCAGAGGGTGCTGTGATAAACCAGAGGGGGACAGTGATGATCCAGAGGGTGGCAGTGGCAAACGAACGAGAGGGTGGCAGTGATGAACCAGAGGGTGGCAGGGATGAACCAGAGGATGGCAGTGATGAACCAGAGGGTGGCAGCCTTGAACCAGAGGGGGACAGTGATGATCCAGAGGGTGGCAGTGGCAAACCAGAGGGTTGCAGTGATGAACCAGAGGGTGGCAGGGATGAACCAGAGGATGGCAGTGATCAACCAGAGGGTATCAATGATGAACCAGAGGGTGCTGTGATAAACCAGAGGGGGACAGCGATGATCTAGAGGGTGACTTTGGAGAACCAGAGGGTGGTAGTGATGAACCGGAGGGTGGCCGCGATGAACCACAGGGTCGCTAACAGGCTGGACACGTAGAAACAACATGGTTGCGACCGTTTTGACCACACAAGCAAGTTCACGTTCCCGAACTTGTACAAAACCCTCGCGAACTGGCAAAAACAGCAAAACCGCAAATTCGCACAAATTCACGAATTGCGAGTTCCTAAAACCGCAAATTTGCGTTTCGCGAATTCGCAAAATTCGCCGATGCTTAGTTTTGCCCTGATAGACATTTGGCACCCAGCCGTCTAGTAAATGTTTTTAGTGCCACTAAGCTCCTATTCATCATCGATACTCTACGTTCCACCTGCTGTGTCCAAGACTGATTCTTGTCGAAGAGGATTCCTAAATAGGAAAAGGAATTAACCACCTCAATTTTCTTAAAGTCCATATGAAACTGCAGTAGTTTATCTTTTTTCCCTGTCCCTGCAATTAAAATTAATGTATTTGATTCAATGAACTTAAGGTCCAGCGAGCTCATAAAAGCAGCATATGCTGCTATCAGCCGCTGGAGCCCCACCCCAGTACAGCATCATCGGCATATGCCAAGATAGGGAGCCGATTTGAGTCACATATGGGGACATCCAAAGACACACCCCCCAGCGCATCCTCCACACCATTCGTAGAGATAGAATATAAAAATGGTGCGAGGACGCAGCCTTGCCTGACCCGTCTTAAGATCTTAAAAGAGCGGGTCCTTTCCCTGTTATTCTTGTATCGAATGGAAGCAGAAGCATCTGAATAAAATCAATTAGAGGCTGATCAACTCCCATCTCTTACATGATTTCCCAGAGTTTCGAGTGGGCAACACAGTCGAACGCTGCCGTTAAATTCATAAAGGCTGAATATAGCTTCCCACCTTAACCTTCACATATTTGTCCATAATGAGAGCAAGGTTCAGACACTGATCCACAGTGCCCTTGCCCTGTTGAAAACCATACTAGTTAACATTAGGAAATTCCTATCATACGCCCAAGGTTTGAGCCTGGACAAAAGGAGACAACACATCAATTTAGCAGTAGTGTCAATAAGGGAGATGGGTCTATAATTTTTAAGATTTCCCTTATCTCCCTTTTTGAAATTGGAACTATGAGGCTTGTCGTCCGTGATGGCAGAGGACCCAGTGATGCTATCTTGTCAAAAACATTTGCCAGCAAAGGGACCCAGAGATCAGGGTCGGTTTGGAAGAAGCCTATTGGAACCCCATCTGGGCCTAGTATTTTCCCCTTGCTGCAGGCCTCTAATCCCAACTTAACCTCCACCATAGTGAATACTAAGCTTAGTTGGGGACTCATGGATCCTACATTGTGGGACGTGAGGTCAGAAGGATAAATTGAGAAAATACTTGAATAGTGAGCCACCCAGTCATCTTCAGGTATATATGAGTCTAAGGTGGGATAACATTTTGTTTTAAAATAGGGCGCATTAAGTATTGCCCAAAACTCTTTATTATTCACTGAGACTGATGCTGCCTCTAGACTGGCCCATATTTCTTCCCTCCTTACCCTCTCCCTATCTTTTCGTGCTAGCTTGTAATCCCTATGTAGTGAAGTAATTAATAATACATGCCTAGGTTATTTATTATTTTTTAGAAGTTTGTAAAGCGCGCAGCTACCCCCAACGGGGGTGTCCCGGCGCTGAAGACATACAACAGCCAGAGAGGTTCAGTGACGACCAGGGGGACTGACAATGGGCTAGATCAGAGAAAAGAGCCAGGTCTTAAGTTTCCTTCGAAACAGAGGCTCTGATGTCAAAAATCTAAGTTCCGATGGTAGTAGGTTCCAGAGTTTGGAAGTGGCCTCCCCTGCGTGCAAGACGAAATCGAGGGCAAAACATTAGTCGAAGGTGATTAGATCTAAGATTCAGCG
The DNA here is from genome assembly GCF_964263255.1 of Lissotriton vulgaris. Classification (NCBI taxonomy): domain Eukaryota; kingdom Metazoa; phylum Chordata; class Amphibia; order Caudata; family Salamandridae; genus Lissotriton; species Lissotriton vulgaris. The sequence continues at coordinate 1,502,826,604 of NC_141691.1, forward strand.
TAGCTTGTGTAAGCTTCAGTTTGTGCCTCAAGTAAGCAGGGCCTCGTCCATTGAGAGCCCTAAAGGCAAGGGTCAGGGCCTTGAACTGAATGCGGAATCTCACTGGAAGCCAGTGCAGTTTGGCCAAATAAGGTGAAATAGAGTGGCGGTATGGAATGTTGCAAATCAGCCTGGCCGCTGAGTTCTGCACTGTCTGCAAACAATTAATGAGGTACGCTGGGGCTCCAACATACAGACTATTTGCGTAGTCCAAATGGGATGTTATTAGGGCATGGACTACTGTCCTGCGGGAGTCAAGTGGTAGGAAAGGGATGATTTTTTTGATCATTCGAAGCTTGCCGAAACTTTATTAACACCTTCGCTGCTATTGATATTTTCCTCCTGTGCTGAAAATGATATTTTCCCATTGTTCATGACGAGCTCAGCTCGTCATCAGCACAGCTCCACTGTGCCTCATGACGAGCTGAGCTCGTCATGAGCATCGAAGGGGTTAATTTGAGTTTTGCAGGAGAGAGCTGTGTCAAATTGGAAGCCCAAATTACGGGCAGCTTGGACAGGTGCCGGGGGAGAATTGAGTTCAGCCGGCCACCAGAGGTTAGCAGAAATGGGAGATTTCTGATTAAAAAATAAGACTTCCGTCTTATCCGTGTTCAAATTTAAGTTGTTTGAGGACATCCAAGAGGTGATATTCATCAGGCATTGGCGAAAATTTGCCAGGGAGCTTTCAGAGTGGTCTTTAAAAGAAAACACAAGCTGAGTGTCATCAGCAAAAACGATTACTCTGACGCCCCATGATTCCACCACTTTCACCAAAGGCATCAAGTGCACATTGAACAAAAGGGGGCTAAGTGCAGATCCCTGCGGAACCGCCCATGTCAACGGTTTCTTGGTGGTAACTTTAGAGCTGTTACTAGGGCCTTTCTTGTTTTTGAGCAAGGGGAATCAAACCAGTCACTAGCCATTCTGGGTCTATCAGGCTTATACCAAGTTAACGAAAGTTTTATATTATCCAGTAGGTTAGCAAAGCCTGATAATATTGCACTAGGAGAACCATTCGGATCCAAACAAACTTCAATACTGAGTATGGCATTGCTAACCATTTCCTTAAGGATATTAGGCCTCTCAATTTGAGCCCACTTTAGTTGATAACCATTTCTTCTAGTGATTATAGGTGGAGCTATTTCCCGATGTCCGGGAGCTTCACTGTGGTCATAGAGGAATTCACAGGTTAAAATAGCGTGATCGGTAAATGATGTGAAAAGGGCATCCGCATTGATAGAACTATCGTTTAACTGGGTTGAACATAAAAAGAAGTATATGGTTAATTTATGATCTAGGCGCTGAAAGGTTTTAGGTAGGGTTTCAGTGGAAGAGGAGTAGTTACTTACAATCACCAAGTCCCTAGCCGAGAGTACACGGTTTAGGCTGTTACCATAAACACTGTGGGTGAAATGATGTAATGGATTTCCCCCAAGATCAGTCATACCACATACCCTTTCTAAGCTGTTTTACAGGGATGGTTATTAAAATCCCCCAGCCAGATGATGTTTATCGGAACCTTTAGTTTTTTGGGTTTTCATAATAACTTCCAGTTCCTTATCCACCTCTTCCACAGCTAAATGAATATTGTGCCCAAAATTATTATAATAAAAATTAATCAAAAGCCAGGACCCTTGAAGTGTCAAATTAATAACAAGAACATGGAAGAGAGGGTTATTTTTTATAAACTGTTTTACTTTCAGTTCCGATGTATTCTGGATCAAAGTTAACAAACCCCCCTTTGCCCTCCCTGCTTGGGTTTGGACTGCCTTCGATTTAAAGGAACAATGCCCGTTAACAAAAATGGGATCGGTAGCCCAGGTTTCCTGAAAAGAAATTAAATCCGATTACTGACAGATTTCTACCCATTGGTCATTACCCAATTTATTTCCTATACCCACCACGTTCCAGGTTGCCAGAAGGAATGAATTTAACTGCCCTGTCTCCCGTTTGGAAATCCTAGGTATTTTGCTAATTTTGGGTGATGTATTTACCAATGGGTGCTCTTGGGGTGGAGAAGAAGACCTGGAACACTCTCCCCATCCACCTACGACAGACCCAATACCTACTGACCTTCAGAAGACTCCTCAAGACCTGGCTTTTTTTCGAGCAGTAGCAGCATTCCCCACCCCAGCGCCTTGAGACCCTCGCGGGTAAGTAGTGTGCTTTATAAATGACCTGATTGATTGATTGATTGATTGAGTGATTGATTGATTGCAGAAGGCAGTCAATGACAGGAATCCATCCCAGAGAGGGGTGCAAATCGGTTTATAAGCAGTAGACAGGGATTTTTTGCTGTGGTTGGGTTTGCATTAACCCCCCCTAAACCACAACGGAGCATTCAGGACCTTCCTGGGCGAAGGGGGGTAGAATTAGCCTAGAAGGAGGGGACGAATCTGAGTACCCTTGGGAGGGACTCTATGGAGTTGGTAAAAAAGACTTCCCAGTATTGTTTAGTTGTTAAAATTAATCACCACACAATCCCTCTTTAATGATTTTGGGGCCATCCCCATCCACCTTACCCTCCTTGCCTGTTGATATGGTCAGCTAACTATAGCCCCTCACCCCTCACAGCAGAAGTATGAAAAAACATCCAGTGAAGGGATTTGTCAATTAGCTGAGTTGTGTTTTTACTTTGATTAGCCCTCAAAGGGGGGACATTCCCAAGAACCAGTACTAATGGAACCGCTGAGGATGGTAGGTGCAGGGTTTGAAGCCGGTCATGAATCTCCCCCGTGCTGTTGGCCCTCTTCTGTACAATACCAGCATTTCCCTCCTCTAAATTAGATACATGCAAATTACTAGGAGGCTTGCTCATGGTAACGTGTGATGGATTAGACCATGAGCATCTCTGTTCAGTCTGATTTGGGCAATTCACAATCCTTTGGAGAATGGGGAGTTGAGAGTGGTGGTGAGGAACAGGGGAAAGAGTGCCTATATCCTTAAGATATTCTGGTTCAGCTTGAAGTGGACAAGGGGGTTTGAAAAAGTGTCTCCACCAGCCAACGCTGAGGGGAGTGAGGCCCTCTCCACTGCCCTCTCATATGGTATATGTGTTATGTGGCCTGACCAGTTCACCCAAACCCTCTACCTTAGATAGCCTCACTTCAATTTCTGAAAGTTTAGGTTGGATAGTGGCTAGTAAAACTGTGATAATGCTCTCTATCTTATTCCAAAAGTCCTCCCCATCAGACAAAGATGGCAGTGTAGATTGCTACTGGCTGGTTATGGGGTGACTTATCCCTTGTTCTGAATCTCCAGTAGCTTTAGCCCTAAGAAGTTGCGGCCCTTTTCGCAGTTGTTTTTGCTGTTGTTTGAGTGTCAGTGTTCTCGCACCCCTTCTTCTCTTAACCAGTGATTCACTGGTAATGTTCTCAGTATGAGTTTTGGGAGTCTGAGATCTTGTAGCAGTACAGGGCCCGGTTTGTATATCCGTTATGGTTATATCCAGAGATTGTAGGGGGGGGCTGTGGCAGGACCAAGGCAGGGACAGATAAAGGTGGCTGCTAGGCACCCTTTGAAGTTAATAAGCCCAATGAAGAGCATCTCTGGGTAAGGACTGGGTCCAAAGAGAGTTGGCATTCTGTTAGCTGAATCTCATGGGTAAGCATTGATTCAGCTCTGGTGAGGAAGACGTCCAAAGTACCCACTACTCCCTTGCGCTTGTTCATTCCAGAATCAAATGACCGTTAAGTAAATGCCAAGGTAGGAACAGATTGAATATAAAAGCGGTAGGGCTTGTGCAATGGGATAACATAAAATGAGACTACAGTACCTGGAAAGCTAGAAGATGCCCCTTCCAATATGTAGAACCAGTGTCCGAGGGGTGGCCCAGCCCAGCCTACTCCAGGTTACGACGGACGAGGACGGGCCCGCCCTTGGCCAGGGCTTCACCCGAGTAAGCCTGCGCACGTCCCACGTAGGCGCCTCCTGGTGCAAAGCTCGCTGGTGACTGTGGTCCAGTTGAAGGACAAAGTGCTTAGTGCTCCGCTCCGCTCCGCTCCGCTCCACTACAAACAAGGGCTCCCACCCTGCGGGAGCTTGCAGCCGCTCTTAAGCGCCACATGGCACGGCAGATATGTGTAGGTGCCTCCTGGCGCAAAGATTGCTGGTGACTGTGGTCCCGTTGAAGGACAAAATTCTCAGTGCTCTGCTCCGCTCCACTACTAACAAGGGCTCCCACCCCGCTGGAGCTCGCAGCCGCTCTTAAGCGCCACCTGGCGCAGCCGATATGCGTAGGCGCCTCCTGGCACAAAGATTGCTGGTAACTGTGGTCCCGTTGAAGGACAAGGTGCTCAGTGCTCCGCTCCACTCCACTACTGACAAGGGCTCCAATTGGAGTTATAATTATTCTCAAAATTCGGATTGCTCCGTACTCTTCCTCTACAATTCAGGATGGCCCATTAAGTGCATTGTCGGGGGACAGTAGTATCCTTTAGTTACTCAAATGTACAAACCCATTGCATGAACAGATTATGCCTTAAGTGCCCAGGTACTGCCATTACATCTCAGTGATATCCAACACAATGACAAGGATGCTGAAAATATAGCACTGTGCAATAATGCAGTGGCTGGCCAAGAAGACACAAAATGTGTTGATTGTAGCCATTATGATGCCGGGGACAACCACAATGCCAGGGTTGGCCACCATTTGGGAGGCACCAACTGAATTCTGATTTCCATTTCAGATAATGTGAAGACCGCTTTGGACAGGACCAGAGTTGCTGAATTCTCACTGCTGGTTCTGACTGCTTCTTTTGACAGAGTTCCCCACCACTCCCTTATAGTAAGCCCAGATGAACTTAGCCTCTGACTGATTCTCATCCTACCTTTCCATTAAACCCAGCATAATCGTGCTGTTCAATTCACATCACCATATGTCAACATTAATGGTGCTGTTCCTTAAAACTCATTTATCACATTATTGCCTTTTAATGCCTACCTGAGACTACTACCTAAATTCCTCAATATTCTCAACCTAATGTGCTAAAAGTGCACTGACCCCAAGTAGGTCATCTTAAAGTTGAAACAGCAAGGGGACCCGGAAACCTCAGGACTAGACCACTGACTTAAGTCAATACGAATACGGAGTATTCACCTTAAACTAAACTGGTCCAAACCAGAGATTCTATCCTAACATGAAGCAATTGGTAGAACTACTGGTCTTCAAGCATTTGAAATCAGGAATTTAGTGCAGCACCACCATATTGACAAAAGTGAGAAACCTTGGAGTGACTATCAATTGCAGCCTTTCCCATGTTCCCTAAATGAACCAAGTCCCAATAAATGCTTTATACACCACGCATACTCTATTATGAAGTTTTCTGCATTCCACATTTACCTCACATGCACCTGGCTGCTATTTCACTCGCCCTTTCTCCTCTTGATGATGCAAAGACACTAGTCCAGGCCTTGTTCTGTCTGCTCTGAAGACTGTAACGAATCCATCTAAATGACCACATCTACCCTGTCCTCCAGGGCTCTGATGACTTCCAATTGCCAGACGCTCTTCCTTTAAGACTTAACTTTATTACCTACAGAGCCATCTATAGGAAAAGCCACTCAGAAATTAGAGCGAACAGGGGAATCAAAAACACATAATCCAATTGCTCGTAATGTCTCATGCCACAGAGTTTCAGGGGGGTCTACCCCTGCTTTCAGCAAGTAAAGTCGCTGGGGGGAAACCCAGGTCGTTGGAGGTATTGCAGAATCCATATGTCCGATGCTGAACGGTAACTTCAATTGTAGATCCCATCGGAATTAATGAGGCTACTCATAGTGAGCATTTCATTTTATTTCACTGTCCTTTCTCTCCTTTTGCTTCAGTGCATGCTAAGGCACAGCAACAATAAAAAGATAAAAACACAACTATGGTTCTCATGCATGACATTAAAACACTATTCAACTAAGCCACTTGACACCCACACTTCTATGAAGTAGCATGCTACTCCTCTTAAAATGCACCTTGGTGCCCCATAAGAGAATAAGTAATATATTATTGTACAAGTAATTGGTGCCTCATAAGTGGATTGAAACACTTTATAAATGCAACTGCAACACATTACCAAAAACAGCCAATACACACTCAGTAGCTAACAAAATTCTTATGCAACCCAAAAATACACCACATACTCAACTATCACAGTGCTTCTTTTAATAGCACTCTCCTTTTTCAAGTCCCTCAGCACTTCCTCTATTGATTCTGATGGCTTTCAACAAGGTGAGCATGGAGTGAGGATTGAAGTGAATGTCCTGAGTGTGGGTCTGCAAGTGTCAGGCACTGCCTCACTTGAATTTGATACGATTGTCAGAATGGTGTTGGATGGTAGAGGAGGGTGACTGTGGTGAACTGCCATTCATTGATGATTGACCCAAGAGCTGGAAATTCTGGGACAAAAAACCTTCAGGCCAGGCAGCTAATGACTGAGTAAAATAGCTACCAGCAATTGTGGGTCACCATTCACCTTTACTGAGGAGGAGCAGGGCCTCTGGCATGATTCCGGGACCTAACATAGCAGAACTCCTCTGGGTGTTTCCCACAGCCTGTGGGAGGAGGCAAAACTGAGGTCAAATGTAGGGAGACCCTTCTCCTTAATATGGTCGTAGTTCCTGGTGATAAGTGCTAATGGCCCTTGGTGGAAAAGGCAGAACTGAAGACTTAGAGGCAACTCATGTCGCATAAATGAGAACCTATGGATATCTATGGGTTACGGTTGCTCTCATCTTTGGAGTCTTTGCCATCCTGAGGGAGGAAGATTGGATGCCTGCAGGCAGACATAAGAAATCTGGGGCCTCATTTATGAAAAGTGATGCATCGCTGCGTGAAAACAGCGATGCGTAACTTTTCACTGCGCCCTCCTTGCACCACCAATGATGCGTCATATTTAAAGTATGACGCATCATTGCGCAAGGAGTTACAGATACGTCAGTATTTCTGACGTATCTGTACTGCGCAAAAGTGCCGCATTGCTGAAGTGTGTCACAAAAGAGACGCAACTCCAGCAATGTATCCTTTCACATGGGGTAAGCCCCATGTGAAAGGGCCTGCGTCAGTCTTACGCCTGCTGTGAGGCAGGCGTAAGAAATTGACGCATTTGTGTCCTAGAAGTGGCGCAGTGAAATCACATAGATTTCACTGCGTCACTTCTATGACCCTTTCTTGCGTTAATACGCCCCCCTTGCATACATTATACCTGGCGCAGGTAGAAAGTGGCGCAGGGGTTTACAAAGTGACGCATCTACCTAGATGCCTCACTTTGTAAATATGGCACAACAAGGCACATTTTTTACGCCACTGGTGCGTCACAAAAAGTGACTCACCAGCGGCGTAAAAGTGACGTTTAGCCTCATAAATGAGGCCCCTGCTGATTGGGACAGGCAGCCCTTAAACACTGACACATCATGGAAGATAGTGATGAGAAAGGAGACAGTCAAGTCTTGATTGGTGTCCATATACAGGTAGCATAAGACTGTCATGAAGCAAGCTATGACGAAGGTACATCCTCTCACAAGAAGATAAGACTGGACTTTCCTGTTGCTTATAGTGACAGAGAGTATAGGGCCCATGGCTGACCGGTCATCAACAACTGTGTTAGCCAAGGGTTGGCTGGGGAGAGTGAGGCAGGATGGTGGGTGCTTAAAAGGTCATGCAAGAGTCCTTTAAGGATTTGACTTGGGGTTGACATGTAAATCCTGGGTTTTGCCGAGTAGGACAAAGTTGGGAAAGTACGTTTGGTGCATGCTACAAAAGTTACATGGAGAGGTAAGCTTGCAACTAGGGAGGAGTTTGTGTTAGACATTCATGTGGCTAGAATCATTTCCACAAGTACACAATTTGAGATAGAAGAGAGAAGTACTGCAACTTAGATAGTAGAAAGAGCTCAAATCAGCACGGGACTGCTGGATTACGAAATTAGAGTAATCTCTTTTAATGTATGAGTGTTGTAATGCCCTCAGAGCCTAATGATACTTTAAATGTAGGAAAATATGTGGGAGCTATGAGTAAAACAGTAAAATATATATTTTTTGTAACTGATTTGTTTTGTTTCGTATCCCCAATGGCCTGCGAGTGAAAAACAATTGTCATAGATACTGGCTTTTGCCTCTAATGAACATTAGTTTCAGACATAGGAGACAGTGACCCCGGCCTACTCTTTCCTTGACTGGGATACTTTGAGAGTTTAATGTAACAAAAATATATTGGGGCAGATTTACAGGCCCCTTGCGACATTTTTGCGCTGGCGTAGCATCACTTTTGTGAAGCAGCGGCGGTGTAAAAAATGCGACCAATTCATAATGTGAAGCATCTAGGGAGATGTGTCATGTTGGAAAGCCCTGCATCACATTATACCTGCATCAGGTATAATGTATGCAGGGTGGGCGTTCCCACGCATGAAAGCCTTGTACAAGATTTCACAGCGTCACTTCTAGGACGCCACTGCATCAAAACCTTACACTTGCTAGTGGGAATAGGCCTCAAAATGCTTTGCTGGAGTTGCGTCATGCTTACGTCACAACTCCAGCATTGCGTGAATTTTGCCCCAACAGATGCGGCAGCATTTTTTACGTGTTTGTCAATCCTTGCGCCATGGTGTGCCGTATTGTAAATATGGCACATCCATGGTGGCGCAAGGGTTTCTCAGGGTGGCGCCGGGAAAGCAACGCATCTGTACAGATGTGTCACTTTCTTGTAAATCTGCCCCTGTATTTTTGGTGATTTTTTTGCTTTACGGATTTTTTTGTTAAATTTGACTAAGCATTTATTGAGTTTAATGGTGTGATCTGGCAATCCGTGCTCATTCCTAGCTACAATGTGTTAATTTAACCAAATATAGCATCTTTTTGGTATTCTAGAGTGAGAAGCATGTGGATTATGAGCGATCAAGTTATCCATTGGCAGGCTTTCCATGTGTTATATTTCATATTTTGCATTCTGAGGCTTGTAGTTCAAAATCTGAAAAGCTAAACTACAAGCTAGAAAATATAAAGAGTAAAACGAAAATGTTTGATATTCCAGCTTCTAAGGGTTAATCTTCCGAATCAAAAAGCAAAGACTTGCTATAAACCTACATCCAGAAACCAGTCCTACAGTGCGTAATGGAAAACGTTTATATCCAGACATTTTACAGATACAATTCAAATTATGGAAATATCACGACTAAAGCAAAAGCAGTACATATATTTCAGGAACATCATCTTTTTAATAAAGGAGTATAGATTGTATCATTGTAAAAAAATAGTTACAGATTTTAAATGCGTCAGTGTGCTTTTTCTAGGTTTAGATAGTGTTTATTTTCCTAAAAATGGCTTTCTTTCAATTTTTGCAATGGATTTTGAAGTTAGCTTGTTAGCGTGCTAAAATGCCACTTCTCCCAGTTCTGAAAACTAAAGCACCCTCTCGCCATCGGTCCCTGCAAAAGAATGAACTTCATCTGTGCCCCATCCTGTGCCGCACCCCTCCCCCTCCTGTAGATCTGCAGGTGAATGCGTATTTTGTCTGTCTGAGGCTGAGGAGCAGGTGTGAATGGGTCATTGCCGGGGGCGCTCTGCATGACAAAGTGCCTGGGTCTGGACAATCCCAGCTCCAGCCGAGCGCCTTCCTCCCACTTGCCCAAGTTAATGTTTGCAGCTTTATATAGCGTGACCCGAAGGTACACGGGCGCTTTACATTTTTTAGGCTGTAGGTGAATTGCAGACTTCTAAACAAAAGCACAGCACACCAGCATGACATCACGGATGCTTCTACAGTTATGTCACCTTATTTTTGACTTACATTAAAAAACACGAACTTGCTTCGGAAGCAGATGTCCTACAAAATTAATGTTTCTCATTTCAAAGAGGAGCCGGTTTTTCTAGCAGCAGTGACAATATCAGTAACTCTGGCTTAAATAAATGAGTGTTGTACAAGTTCATGCACAAATGATGACTGCATGCCAAATGTGTATTTTGGAGTGGGGCCTTTTCAGTAATTAAATGTTGCCATTTGTCCTAAACTAACCCTTTACTAGAGCACTCCACGAGCAGCATTTCTTTTAGTAAAACATATTTCCGTTTACTGGTCTTTCCACATCAAATATTATTCTGCCATAAGTACATCACCTATAATGCACTGAAAAGGGTCTGTGCACTGCCCACTAGGCAACTTAAAACATGGGCAACTGCATCTATGGGTGGCTATGGACCTAAACACATGCTGTACATGTAACTGGACACAGTTTTCAATAAGCTTTCAAATCAAGTTTTGGAATTCTAAAATGCATGAAAAAAAAAACAAATGAGATGTATCCAACAGAACAGTCACTTAATTGGTGCTGTTCTCAAACTTTTAAAGAATTCAGCACATTTACAAGTACGGTGTTTAAGATGGTCAACTTTAGATTTTATGTTGCAGGACATTTTGTATTTGTAGACACTGCGCTGATACATCAGAAAATGTTTACTGGGCAGCACGGATACTATGAGCCACATAGCTACTATGGTGCATTTTGAGGTTTTTATTCTAAACCCCACCCTCTAAATCAGGTCATGTTAAAAAATATAACGCAGTCTGAGACTGAGTTTGTGTGATTATAATTCATAGTGTTTTTGAGTTCTAATTTCTTTAAAATCTTCTGAAGTAAGCATTGACTACACCCTCCTGCAACCTTTTAGACAAGTTTAGAAAATGAACAACTAGTCTCCAAATTATTTAAAATAGTTGCAAGTTTTAAAAAAGTGGTGGTAAATTTCAGTATCTACCATGAATACTTCCCAGTAGTCACCTACTACCACGGGACCTGATCCATTTGGTACATTCTAATCATGGAACTAGGATTTTTGGCATCTATTTTCAGCTTTACTGTAAGAGGTCGCTGGTACCGAGTTTTTGAGATATTGCATAATATGGGTTCATGAGTTAAACGGAAACTAAGAATCGGGGGCTTATTTACAAACGATGTGGGACACTGGAGTGTCATTTTTTTTGATGCTCCAGTGGCGCAGAGTGCAAACCAATATCTACAAGGCTTTTAATGGACTCGTAGATATGGTGTAAGGCAGTGCAGGTTGTTGCGTTGCCTCAACCTATATCAGGGAGGGGTGCCTTGGGCGTTTTGGTGGCCGTTTTGACACATTCCAAAATTTACAACATAGCGCAAATCTGAGAATGCGTCAAACCATATGCCTTCCAAGGGGTGATATAAAGAACAGGCCACATAGAAAGAGAAAAACACTTCCTTTCATTGTTTTAGTGCAGGGAGGTATAACTTCTTGCACAAAAATATTAATTCTTACAACGCACAAACCCCTGCATCATGGTGTAAGGGTGCATGCATCAGCACAAGGCAGCCATTTGTGTGCCAGAGCCGGTAAAGAGTACAGGAATGCACTATATCTCCTACATAATGCACATTCATGCCCTTTTCTTTTGATGCTGGGCAGCCCAGCAACAAGCCTTGCAGGACTGCCTTGCACCAAAAAATTGTCAATGAGGCCCCTGGTATTTAATGTATGGCATAGAGATATGTGAAGCTGTTTATTTAGGATATTATCCCTGGTTACACCATACATTTTATGGTTTGTATGCATTATCTGAATTTTAATAGTTTGAGTTATTTTATTTAGTGTATCAGATTTATTATTTTCATAATGTTATATCCTCGTGTAATGCGTAAATATATATGAAAATAGATGTTTCTAATAACATAATATCCAGAAAATGCTTGTATCGTACACTTACCTGCATTGCTAGAGCAGGACAGGACGAGACAGCACTTTGCCGCCACCGCCAAGAGTCACCGGACGCATAGTCTTGCGCTGCCGCCCCGGGACTACAATTCCCAGGTAGGCTCAGCGGCGGCGCGCCCTGCAGACGTCCCAGCAGCGCCAGGAGGCGCATTTAAACAACGCGCAGCCCGGTAGGAGAGGGGGACCACTTACCTGCATTGCTAGAGCAGGACAGGACGAGACAGCACTTTGCCGCCACCACCAAGAGTCACCGGACGCATAGTCTTGCGACGCCGCCCGGGACTACAATTCCCGGTAGGCTCAGCGGTGGCGCGCCCTGCATACGTCCCAGCTGCGCCAGGAGGTGCATTTAAACAACGCGTAGCCCGGCAGGAGTGGGGAAAACTTACCTGCATTGCTAGAGCAGGGCAGGACAAGACAGCACTTTGCCGCCACCACCAAGAGTCACCGGACGCATAGTCTCGCGCCGCCGCCCCTGGACTACAATTCCCGGTAGGCTCAGCGGCGGCGTGCCCTGCAGATGTCCCAGCAGCGCCAGGAGGCGCATTTAAACAACGCGCAGCCCCGCGTCGTGGGCCGCGCGCGGGACGAGCCGGTCGGAGCCCGGGCCAAGGGCGGGCCCGTTTAAGCCCGTTCAAGAGCGGCCAAGGACGGGACGGGCCACCCCCTTAGCATCTACAATTCTAAAGGTCAGTGAGTCCCTTGTATGGTTGGCAACTAATATCTAAAGTGTGGTTAGGAATATCATCCACTGACTCAATAGGATCGTGTGAACCATGGCTGCATCCCCAGCTGAAGCGGGAAACTGTGGGAGAAACACTGGTGGGTCTCTCATGGGCACTCTAGACAATTTTTTGATAAGAGTTTCTACCGCCTTGGCTAAAGATATCGAACTCACTGAGAAGAGATTATCGTTAGACCCACTTTTGGATAAGCGGTCCTCATTGGACAGTCTGGCGAGAGCAAGATCACCCACTCCCCATGAGACTGATCTATATGATACGGGGTCTGCCACTGAGGGGAGGGATGGAAGTGTCATTATACAGCAGGAAGCAAGCCCCGAGCCTGGACTGAATTCATGTAATCTTGCCAAGAAGCGGCCTTCCCCCAATATGAAAACTAGATCATCCAGATGTGTAAAAGTTGGAGTGGTTCAACAGTCACAGGGCCCAAAACCCAAAAGGAAATGCATGGGGCTACAACTTCAAGTGGCAGATGAAAAAGGGAAAAAAACTAAGGAGATCGCGCCCAAAGAGAACTTGTTAATAAGTGCTTCACATATATCATCACCGGCAAAGGATGGGCCAACCGTATTGCGATCCAGGGAAGGAGATGCCCCACGTGTTTCGGATGTCGCCATTTGGAAAAAATTGGAAAATACTGTACATAAGTTTACCCTTCCCATACATGAAAGACTGGACCGAATTGAAAATAGACTGGTGTGTTTGGAACTGTTGCTGTCATCAGCACATGCCAGGGGGGTTCAGGGAAGGGACCCAATTGGCAGGCAGTCAAATATGGGTGGGCTAGGTACTCTAGGCACTATCTCTGATGCTCAGACCAATCCTAATGTGTCCACAAAAGGAGTTCAAAGACTTGCAGCAGAGAATATATAAGCTTCTAGTGCCATGATCCCACAGAGTATTTCAGAGGGGGCACCCCATATGGAACAGGCAAGTAAGGATAAAGCTGTGAAGGTCACTAGCCCCCCAAAAAATCCCAGACAACCCTCAAACCCCCTACAATTCATGATGTGCACAAGCAACAAACAATTGATCTTCCCCCGGATTCAGCCCCGTACGTGGTAGTTCTGACAGGGGTGCCACCATTAGAATATGGCAAGAGGGAGACCTACAGGGAATTGAAAAATAAGTGTATTTTTGGTCTAAATGTCAATCGGCCACTGCCTAGCTATATCTGCCCAGAAATATTATTTGCTAGGAGAGTAAATAGGGTGGGAAGAAGGGCAAAATCAACTGAAGGTGATTGTATCATCGTTAACTTCAGGGACACAAGATGTGCCGAATTTATTTGTAATGAGGGACAATTCCGCCCCAATACCCGAATCCAATCACTTCCCCTAAGGTTCTTTTACGCCCCTGAACAAAACACAGAATGAGGCACCCCTCTAGGAGGTGTGGCTCCAAATTATCACAAACCACAAAACATCAGATTACAAAATAGGTTTGGGGCTCTATCAGGACTAGAAGACTGTGACTGACAGTTAAGGGGAAACTAGAAGCAGTTCACCAAAAGGAATAACAACTGTGGGGAAATCTATTGAGGGATGCCCGCCTGTCAGAAGATCTGTAAAACTGAATGAGTGGAGCACTTTAGATCTGCTCTCTTTGAATGTGGCGGGACTTTCAACTAAATTTCATAATAAGGAATGGCTGGACTATGGGAAAATGTAATGTAATCTGCGTGCAGGAAACATGGGAAGTTGACCCAACAAACTTTAATCTTGAGGGATATAAGTTGTTCGGGATTCCGGCTGTAAGATCTAGGGCAGGTAGAGCGAAAGGAGGTCTCGCTCTGTGGGCGCATCTGACTCTAGATGGGACCTGGATAGATCTCAACTGGAAATCAGATTGTATGCTTGCAGTTCAGTCTAAAACCAGGGATCTCAATCTGATTATAGTTAATTTTTATAATATTGGAGGTTCTAGAGGGGAGGAGTTGAAGGCACAACTGGGAATCCAGTTAGAAAAGATGGAAAATGCCCTTGCTCCCTTACTTTTAATTGCAGGTGACTTTAACTGCCATTTATGTCCTCGGCTGATTCCCTTCCTGGAAAATTGGGCATTGTGTAATTTAGTGGAGGGTGCACATTTTGACCACACAATAGATGGAGGTAACCTCAACGGGATGATGAATAACTTTGATCTGTTCCATTCCATGGATCTTTTATCCTTTAACTCCAAAAGTGGGGTCAGCCCAACCTTCAAAGGTAGAGGATGTAGCTCATATATTGACTTTGTCATTGTCTCCCGCTTACTTAAAGAGAGAGTTTTATGATTTAACATCGATTGTAGTGGCTTTAGCGATCATAACCCTCTTACAGTGAGCATTGCAGTGTCAAAAGTGAATAGAGGTAAAAGGAAGAAACCCCAAGACGTCAGGGAGACGGTTACAGACCAAGGTAGAAGGCTAAAATGGGTCAAAATGGATAGTGTGTGTTTTTATAAATCCCTAGTCTGCAAAGGGAAACAGCAGTTAGAGGTATGCCTAAACCCAGAGTATAAAGGGCCTCAGGTGGTGGAGGCATTTGAGGAGATGGGTAGGCTTGTAGATTCCCTAATGCGTGTGACAGGGAAAGGGAAGGAAACGCATAACCAGAGATGGTTCGATAGGGGATGCTCTCTGGCACAGAGAAAGCTTAGAGCTGCCCTCAAACAGAAACCAAGAGATGGTGTAAGGGTTGTACTCTGTAAACACACTATAAGCAAGAAGTAAGGCGCCGTAAGTTAGCTCTTCAAACTGAAACGTGGGAAGATCTACGAGAGGCTGCGGAAAAAAGTGATCTCACCAGGTTTTGGCAAATAATTAATAAACATTGCTTTCAAGATGAGAATAGCCCTAGCATTGCAACAAATGTACTCCCAGCACAATGGGTGGAACATTTCAGTGCTCCATACAATAAAGGGACCATGCTGGAAAATGAACAAGATGAACAGAGGGATATCGTAGCTGAGAGGATCAAATTTACCCTAAAAGAGATCGAGGGGGGGCATAAAGGGCCTTACACGCAATAAAGCCCCTGGTCCTGATGGGATCCCACCAGACCTTTTCCTAAGTAACATAGAACTATGGGGCCCGGTAGTTACAAGAGTTATAAATGAGGCCATAGTATCGGGTTTACCCCGCTCATGGTCAACAGCGACCATAGTACCAATTTTTAAGAAGGGTAGCAGAGATAGCCCTCAATGCTATAGACCCATTTTTCTAATTGATGTAACAGCTAAAGTAATGGGTAGGGCTATCCTGAACCGTGTAATGAAATGGGAAGAAGAAAACAGTATCCTCACAGAAGTCCAGTATGGCTTCCGGGCCTGGAGGTCTACGACAGACCAGTGGCTAAACCTATATTTACTGGTCACGAAATATACAGTTGTCAGACAGGAGAAAGTTTACTTAGCCTTTATGGATCTGGCAGCAGCTTTCGATTGTGTAAATCGATCGAAGCTGTGGGGAATATTGTCAGATCTGGGGGTTGATGCTGGCCTCATTTCTATTCTGAGGAACCTTCACCAGAATACATCCGCAACAGTGAGGTATAATCTGGAGGGTGACCAGACAGACTCCTTTAAATGTACAAGCGGGGTGAGGCAAGGGTGCATACTTGCACCCTTCCTATTTTCCATTTATATTAATGGGCTAGAACGTTTTTGTACTAAATTTCAAAGCAGACACGCCCAGAATAGGAAGTAGATCTGTTCCAGTCCTGCTTTAAGCGGACGACGCAGTCCTGCTGGCCCGAACACCAGTAGGACTGCAACGTCTGATTGACGGATTTGTAAAGTTTATGTCTAGCCTTGACCTATATGCTAACCTGACAAAATCATATATAATGGAGCTGGGCCCAAAACAAAAAGGCAAATATTTTATTTATAGAATTGGCGCCACAAGTCTGGCAAAAGTGCAGACTTTTTTATACTTGGGCATTTTATTCGATAGAAATTTGAATTTTAAACCATTGATCGACGAACATGGCAGTAAGCTGACAGCAAGCTCAGGAGGGGTTATGAACTTTTGGCGCAGACTGGGCCGCTGGGCTCCTGAACAAATGCTGACCATGTACAATTCGATCACTGTTGCGAAGGTCGTGTATGGGGCAGAGTTATGGGGAATGGGTAATGCAACCAGCTTACAGACCAAGGAAAACAAATATTTAGGGAGGTTGCTTAAAGTACCCCAATCTGTACCATCATATATAGTACACGAGGAACTTGGCTGTAAGCACCTGGAGGACAGGGAGAGGAACAGACCCCTCATGGCCTGGCTAAAACTATGGGTCAATCAGGACGCCAATCTGTTGCGGTTGATTATTACAGATTGCGTGGGGAGTGAGAAAGTTATGCCTATCCCCTGGTTAAAATTTGTGAAAGGGGCTTTGGAAAGCATTGAATTTGGAAATTTGTTTTCAAACCCACAGAGTATTACAAAACAAGATCAAGCAAGAGTAATTGAGAAGCTCTCCAAACTTACCACCCGGTCATGAGAAATGAGGGAAAGTAGAAAGCACATTGTACAAGCCTATATGACAGTGAAACCCTTTAGGGGATGGAGCCCTATCTCTCCCTTGTATACAACCCCCACGACAGGTTTTTACTAACACGTTTTAGACTCAACTTGCTACATCATCTTTTATCTGAACCTGCGGGATTCACCAATGCAGTTGAGTCAAAGGGTCCCTGTGGCTGCGATAATCGATCTCCACAGGACACCCTTCTCTTTGTATTATTATGCCCATTTTATAAAGCACCCAGACGCTGTTTTTTAATACATCTTTTTAAAAAAGCTAATTTAAGATCAGCAAGAGATGCCCTTGTTTTTTTAAAGGAGTCAAGAGATCCCCTGAGATTATTTTGTGTGGTTAACTTCTTGAGGGTTGCAGAGAGATTAGGGTCCACTAAATGAAAATGTGGAGGTGGTCGAATATTGTATATTTGATTAATTTATTCCTGCTTCTTTTTTAATGAAATGTTTTTATTGTATAAACAATGTACTTTTATGGTGTTGTTGAAATACCGAATAAAGAATGTTTTTTTTTGTTTTGTATCGCACATAATATTTTTAACAACATAAGATCGAATTTTTCTTCTGAACTTTTGTGGAGTTTTCAAAGCCTGGCATGCATGTATTTGATTACCCTTTTCATTTGGGGAATGGGGGAATGTCCAACAGTAATGTAAAAGCTCCTTTTAGATATTCTGCTCTGACGTCTTATCATATTAGAGCAGCAGAATATGAAATCTCCTTTAATGCATATTTGCTCAGTTGGTCATTTCAAAGAGTTTGCAGGTGGCACAATAATTTTGGTTATGGGGCTAATGTGTACTTTTGTAATTTTCTGACAGCGGGCTACTGAGCCACCCTGCACATCAGGAAAGGCCTGCTGTTCCAGTGTACTGTGCTATTCTAGGTATGTCGGTGTGGGAGGAGGCTCGATGGGCTGTTAAACCATTAGTGTATAAAATAAATAATAACAGTGCCAGAATGCAGCCCTGTCTTACCCCGTTCCTCAACGGGAATTCGGAAGACAGTTCCCCGAGATAAAATCTGCAGTTATAATTACCTGAGCCAACTATAATTTATGCCCTCACAATGCACTGCTTATGACCTCACATATTGGATCACTTATGACATGGTCAGTGACATTACTGATGACCCACTGATGACATCACTGATGACATTATCCAGTGATAGTGTTTTCTGAAAGTGTATCATTATGAGTTTTAAACATAAATACAAAGGCACTACAAAAGTACCACCTATGCCCAGATATACAAATTTGCTTTCCTGTAATACCTCAATAACTACTGAACGATTTACACCAAATAATAACAGGTGTGATCTCCAGAACAGAATCTACTTTTCTCCCATTTTATTTATAATACTGTCGGGCGGTTTAATACTGTCTGGTGCTTCGGGCTGTAGGAGGGTCCACAGACTCTAGGTAATTAACATGGGGAAAAGCTCTTTTTTTACCTCTGCCTTTTTCTATTCCCCCCAAATTTTCCATGCACCGCTGGAATCACCAGCACACTTTTTTGAACACTTTGTGAAGATTTGTCAACCGCCGCAAAAGATATAGACAAGTCAAAAAACACTAAAAATATGTTGCCATCCAATAACCCATACCCACCCGAACTGCTAGAAATTCCCTTGCCAATCAAAAAACACCCACCCTAAACCATAAAAATTCCCTTGCCACCCAAAAACCCATACTCACGCTAAACCCTAAAAATTCCTTTGCCACCCTAACCCGAAACAAATCTCTTACCACTCAGAACTCACACCCACCCTAAACTTAAAGAAATCCCTTGCCACCCAAATACCAATACCCACGGTAAACACTAAAAATTCACATGCCACTCAAAAACCCATACCCACCCTATACCCTAAAAAATACCTTATCACCCAAACACTCATAACCACCAAAAATCTGAAAAACTCAATTTCCACCCAAAATCAATACCCAACCTAAACCCGAAAAATATCTCACCACTCAAAAACACACACCGACCCTAAGCCCTGAAAATTCCCTTATCATCTAAAACCGATACCTACCCAAAAATAAAAAATTTCCCTTGTGCCGCAAAAAATCAACACACACCCTAAACCTTAAAACCGTTTCCTGTACTGCAGCAGTAGAGAAGAAGTATTTTTGAACAGCACAGACTGCAAAACGCTTTGTGTTTGTTTAGCTTTTTCACACAGTTGAATTTATAGGTAAAATGTCTGAGTTTGTTTACAAATTTGCCATTATATGCTGGCCGGACGACTTGTTGGGCCAGCACCCCAGGCTGCTGTGCTCAACTGGGCACGGTCGGCGCACATCTTAGGCTCTGGTCAGTATAGCTACAGGTCTCTGCTCCTCGATCAGGCTGTGGGCTCCCAACAGGCCCAGCCCTCTATTGGAGGGGAGTCACCTCAGAATCAGACTCAGGTGAGAATTCTCCACCGCTGTGGAAGTATGAATAGTGTGCGGATCAGGCTTCCAGCCGGATTATGGCAGGATTTAATTAGTTCGGCGAGAAGTCCAAGTTCACACATCTATCATTTTGGCCATCTTAGACACCCCCCCTCTAAATATCCCTATTTGGCAAATGTTTGTGTATGCACAAAGAAAGCCTTGTCACTGCACACATGCCACAGATATTGTCTTTGTCAATGCTTGTCTACTTTAAAAAATAATCGGTATATATAGGTCCTTTTACGTAATTGGTGTGGAGAGTGCAAAAAAAAAACACTGGGGCAACCGGGCACCTTGTGGGGCAACCGGGCACCTTGTCTGTCTGCTACTTTGCTATTGAACCAGATCACTGTTCAAATTAACTTACATTGATACTTCATCACATGTGCCTTTTGGGCTGCTTAGGGGTGTGAAAGGTTCTCATTACTATTTCAGTTTATGGTGACTTGAAAATAAAGCTGAGAGTGACAGTGGTGTAAAGTAAAATTATGCCCCCACCCCGCAGAATGTTAGGGAGGCCCCCTAACTCTTCCAAATTCATTGATACTCTTGACCTTGATCAGAATAAGCACCCTGAAAAGTTTGATGGGGCCCTAAAAGAGGTGGGAGCTTTCCTGTGATGCGGTGAATGCTGGGATTGTAGAGGGATGTTGAATCTACTTTATTTATTCCTCAACACCTCTTCCTGATATTAAGCGCTATATAAATCCACTTACGATTTAAAACGATCAGTACAAAGCTGAAAATGACAAATTACTCTGTTGTAATTAATCTTGGGTAATAGACAAACACGGTATTAATACAGGGAACCTCACTTGTTAAGAATAACTTATTTTGTATGATCTGACCTTTCCCTGAATTTACACAATCGGAATAAAATACAAACCATTTATTATTTTTTTTTGTAGTATGACTTATAATAGACGACAGAGTAAAACGGCAAGAGTTGTAAGCATTTTTACCAAGTGTTTAGATTATAATTTTGAAATATGTTGCTTAAATAAACATGCGTATATTGTTATACTTAAGGTGTTTACCGAGCGCGCCAATGTGAATAATATGCTTGATACAAAAGTATAACTGAGGCTCTGCTGGTGTAGTGTGAGCGCGCGCAGGGCTCTGTTTGGAATCCCTTGCTTCTCTTTCTGTTATTGAGTTGGGAGCAGGTATCCGTGGTGTCGCTGAGCCTCTATCACAGGAAGAAGCACTGATCCATAACAAATCCAAAGTCAGAGCTGGTAACCTGCCTGCGGCTGCTTTGGAGAGCCTTTCTCCTGCATCGCGCGCGCACACACCTGGACAAAGGGTGGCATTAGCATATCTATAGTTAACGGTCAGACGTCCCCATCCCCAGGAAAGCCCTGTGAATTCCTGTATTCGCCCAAAAGAAAGGGTTTAAGGCGCAGTGATCACTCAGAATTCTCAATCCTGGGAAGTGAATGGTGGTAGCACAGAGGGGTCTCCCAGGTGTGTATTCATTCACAGGGACGTAACCACCAACAGGCATTTACACTGTTTAGAATTAAAAACGTATTTATAAAAGAGGCACACAGTTGAACTCCAGCCTTAATCATCTCTGCACTATGTAAACAGTTGAGACCATTTGCCTCAGTATAGTGTATAGCTGAAAGGGAGAGAGCTCGTCACAGCATAGAAAGTGTCTTTCGTAATTTCGTTTCGTATTTACTGTTTTTTTTTACATGGACAAATATTGGGGTGAAACTATAATAGCATGCTTGGCAAAATAATTCACCCGACTGCACTTTAAAATAGCAAACTGTGCGCATACCAGCTCGCCACCTCCCTGAGCCAGCACCCTCCTGCCAGCTCAGCGGACTCCAGCCAGGCCGCCGACAACCTCACGAAGTGGATCACCATCTGCGCGGACGAGCTCGCCCCGCTGAGGACCCCGCCCAGCAGACCCGGCAGCAAGAAAGCCCCTTGGTTCACCGACGAACTCAAGAGCTCCAAGAAGAACTGCCGAGCCCTCGAGAAAGTCTGGAGAAGGGAACCTACACCGGACAACAGGACCTCCTTCAAGCTTGCCACCCGGAAGCACCACCAGCTGATCCGTGCCGCCAAGAAAACAGCATTCAAGGAACGGCTGGACAACAACGCACACAACTGCAAGGAACTCTTCAACATCGTGAAAGAGCTCTCCAACCCCAGCGCAGGAAACAACGACATCACCCCATCGCAAGACCTATGCAACTCCCTCGCTTCATACTTCCACAACAAGATCGCGGACATACACAACAGCTTCAACAACCATCCAACGCACACCATGACCGAACAATCACCCCCCACCACCACCCTCCACGCCTGGACCCCGATCAGCACTGAAGACACCATCCGCACGATGAACTCCATCCACTCCGGATCACCGACCGACCCCTGCCCTCACCACGTCTTCAACAAGGCCGACGCTGTCATCGCACCCCACCTGCGAGACATCATCAACACATCCTTCGACACCGCCACCTTCCCTGAGAGCTGGAAACACGCCGAACTCAGCGCTCTACTCAAGAAACCAACAGCGGACCCCACCGAACTCAAGAACTACCGCCCCATCTCGCTCCTCCCGTTTCCAGCCAAAGTCATCGAGAAGACCGTCAACAAGCAGATGGCCGCCTTCCTCGAGACGAACGGATCCCTCGACCCCTCACAGTCCGGCTTCCGAGCCAATCACAGCACCGAGACCGCCCTCATCGCCGCCACCGATGACATCCGAGCCCTGATGGACAATGGAGAAACAGCAGCCCTCATCCTCCTAGACCTCTCCGCGGCATTCGACACGGTCTGCCACCGCACCCTAGTACAGCGCCTCAGCAACATCGGAATCCAGGACAAGGCGCTGGAATGGATCATCTCCTTCCTCGACGGAAGAACACAGAGAGTCCGCCTACCACCGTACAAGTCAGAGGCCTCCGAAGTCATCTGCGGCGTCCCTCAAGGATCATCTCTGAGCCCCACTCTCTTCAACGTCTACATGAGCCCCCTCGCGGCCATCGTACGCAAACACAACCTCAGCATAATCTCCTACGCCGACGACACCCAGCTGATCCTCTCCCTGACCAACGACCCCGCCTCCGCCAGAGCCAACCTGCACGAAGGGATGAGAGAGGTAGCCGAGTGGATGACGACCAGCCGCCTGAAACTGAACTCGGACAAAACGGAGGTCCTCATCCTGGGCTCTTCCCCCTCCGCCTGGGACGACTCCTGGTGGCCTCCCGCCCTGGGCACCGCACCCAAACCGACAGACCATGCACGCAACCTGGGCTTCATCCTGGACTCCTCCCTCTCCATGACCAGGCAAGTCAACAACGTCTCCTCGGCGTGCTTCAACATCCTACGCATGCTACGGAAGATCTTCCGGTGGATCCCCACCGAGACCAGGAAGACCGTCACCCAGGCCCTCGTCACCAGCCGACTGGACTACGGCAACGCCCTCTATGCCGGTACCACCGCCAAGCTCCAGAAGAGACTCCAGCGGATCCAGAACGCCTCAGCCAGACTCATCCTCGACATCCCACGAACCAGCCACATCACCGGTCATCTGAGAGACCTTCACTGGCTCCCCGTCAACAAAAGAATCACCTTCCGCCTCCTCACCCACGCACACAAAGCCCTACACGACCAAGGCCCGAGCTACCTCAACAGCCGGATCAACTTCTACGCACCCAAACGCCACCTCCGATCAGCCAACCACGCCCTCACCGCCGTCCCCCGCATCCGAAGAGCGACTACAGGAGGAAGGTCCTTCTCCTACCTGGCCGCCAAGACCTGGAACTCCCTCCCTCCCGACCTGCGCCTGACCCAAGACCACCTCTCCTTCAGGAAGAAGCTGAAGACCTGGCTGTTCGAGCAGTAGCGCCCCCCCCCCCCCCCCCCCAGCGCCTTGAGACCCTAAGGGTATGTAGCGCGCTCTATAAGTGTCACTGATTGATTGATTGATTGATACTGATTTAAAGATGGCACTGAGTGCTAAGTGCTATCAGTAACCTCGTAACAAAACAGCCATAAATATTAACCTTTAGTTGGAAGAGCATGGTGGCACACATACATTTCAAGGAAATATCTCTTAAGTGACCCTTATTCTAAAGATCTAGCCAGCATTTCAAACTAATTTTCTCATTAAGGGCTTATTTTATATTTCTTATTACCACTTACTCTGGGTAAGCTGTATTTTGTTCTTTTTTGTATTTCTCAGAATGATGGACAACATACATGATCCATCGCCCTGCAGTGTTTTTATTCTCTGTAACCGCATCATATATTAGAGCATTGCAGCAACAAAGATAGCTACACTGCCTATGTGCCCTGTATGGCTATTTTATCTGAAGTTAAGCCATGCTATCCTAGGAAAAGGCTGGATAATTGTGTTATGAGTGAGGAATGCATTGCAAGCCTGGAATCCAAGAGCTGTACCTGAAGGGATAGTTCTACTGTAATGCATCTGAATTAAGAATCTATGGGTCGTTCATCTGTAATGCCCTAATATCAAGACGTGGATTTGTAAAGCGCACATGCATGCAGATAGCGTCTTGGCGCTGAATAAGAGATGTTTATTTTTAACTATTGAATGATATTCACTTTATCAACCTCAACTGGGATTTGAACCTGTGACCATGAGGTCAAACACAGGCTCCTACAGTGGGCACATTAGTCCACTAAGCCACCAGACCTAGCTACAATAGCTAGTAGTACATTCAGCTGATGCTGCAGAAACATAACTCAAAGAAAGCACAGAGCTACACGTACACCACCTAAGTTTCGTCATTGATATTATTAAGTGAGCAAAACTAAATTTAAACTCTGAACTGCCACAACTGAAATCATGTGCCAAATAAGTTCAAAGTACTAATTCTCCTTCAAGAGCCACCTTCTTTGTTCATCTGAAATCAAGGCATTCAAATCTATTGAGTTTAGGGCAAAACAATACTAGTCCCTTCTTGTAAAGGGCTCTTCCATATACTTTGCTTAATACGCTACCCAATCAGAGTTGAGTAAGAGCAATGTTAGGGAACTCTTCTACAGTGACAGATATCATGTGATGTGAGCAAGTGAATGTTAAACAACAAATCTTAAAGTTAACTCTTTCCTGTACCGGTTATATATGCAAGCTTTTAAGCAAGGGGATAATGTAATTGTCATAAGACTTTTTAGCACAGACATTATAGCTTTTCACCTACTGAATCCCCTTCAGCTGGTTAGCTGGTGTGTTCCCTATATCTGCATCAAAGTAATTGTTATAGTTTGGGATGTGTAGACAAGAGAAAAGTGAGTGTTGAGACATTCATAAAGGATGACTGCGTATGGCTTTGTGGATTGGCAGAATATCTGCCTGGTCTTCACTCCCTCCAACTAACCTCCTTGCTCTCTGCCCAAGGGGCTGCAGTCTACGGGGAGCACTCTGTGTTTCAGAGACCTTTAAGGGATGAGCTAAAGAGTCACTGCCCAGGGCCTCCTCCTTCCAAGGGCACTGTGGTATGTGATTAGGACAGTCACACAGCAGCAGTTTTCTATTTAATGGTTGTGTGATGTCAAACATTGTGATTTAATAAGAAAGCAATTACAACAAAATACTGTCACTCAGGGCACAAGTCCTAAAAAGAGAAGTGAGGGGATGCTGTCACCGAAAGTGTTTGGCAGGGGGGACGGCGTCCACCCGGTAAAATAAGTGAGGGGGGCGCTGTCTACCCGCCCGGTACCCCAACTCGAGTCCTGCTGTCACTGAGCCTCACAGTCTGAGGTATGCTTTGTTGCAAGGGTTAACAGATTTAAATTGGAATGGGCAGGCACACTCTGCTTCTCTTAAGTGAGAAAGACACCTGCCAATGCATTTCAGTCCGGAACTACAGGACAGGGACAGAAGATAAATGTGCATGTGGAGGGACTGAATAAATTCTCAGTCTCTCCTGTAGCTTCAGGTAAATCATACACTTCTGATTATCCTGCCAAAACCCTGAGGTAGTTTAGGGAGCTGGCTCTGTATATACTATTCATTCACAAGGTCTCATCTGTCACTACCAGCGCTTGGACGCCCCCGGGCCCGCAATTCGCGCTCTACAAATCCACATCCATTTCCATTTCCATTTCCATTCAAAGTGAGGTATATGTGCACAGAGTCCAGTGGAACCCCAAAGGTAGGCAGAGATAAAGTTAGATAGCAATAAGGCAGCATCAGAGGACATTGTTAAGCATTTGTAGTACACACTCAGTCAGCAAATGAATTCACATACTCAAAGAATGAACCTCAGAACAATTGTTTTTGTATAAAAATATTTTTAGAGTTATTTTATTTCCTAGAACCAAGCAAGCCTGGCACAAGTAAGGGATAAATACGTTGCAGTGAATATACAGTTATAATACAGCTTGCATAGGTACTTGTATATGCACTTTGTATTGACTTACAGTATTGTTTCAGAGAAATGCAATGCTTTGTAAATACAGTACATAGACTTGAATGGGCTTTTCAGTAAAATACCAGGTATTTTACTTTTTAGATAACTTTTCATACTCAGAGTAGTATACCTGGATACTACACTGGGACATTTCCTGCAAACAGGTAATTAACATCGTTTTTGTTAAATAGCACAATTTTACAGAATTTCTTTAGGTTTTCAAACTCCACACTTAGGGCCAGATGTAGGTTGCCCAATGCCGGTCGGTAACGGCTGAAATTACAGAATTTCCTCCGTTACCGACCGGTACTGGGCATTTGGGATGTAGGTGGCCAAATTGCAAATTCGGTAATTTACCGATTCGGTATTTTAAGGAATTGGTAAATTACCGATTCTTTAAAATACCGAATCGGTAAATTACTGAATTTGCAATGTAGGGATCACTCAAATGAGTGTTTTCCCATTTTAGGATTCGTTATTTACCACCAACTATAAGTTGCTGGTAAATAAGGAATACCTTTGAAAATGCAAATCTGTGCATTTTCAACTGTGCCATGTGGCAGATATACAAGAAAGCACTCATTAGTTTTTTGCACTAACTTTGAAAATGACAAATAATTCCTTTTTGTTTCCTTTTACATGAGGAGTTATCTAGACCAGAGGGTTTTAAAATAATGACATAGACCCGTCTTTTTGCACATTGTGAATCGTGTGACATTTACAATAAGATCTTTTAGTGTGCACAGCCAGGCCTGTGTTAGACATCGTGTTTGACCCAATGGGCATATTTCAACAACCAAGTTATTAGAACATTTTCCCCAGGGGGACACTTGATTTTTCTGAACTTGTCCCCTTTCATATGTTTAATAGAGCGGGGCCCCACTTTCTGAGCCGTTGCCGGGTGAGGTAAAGCATTCTTCCCACACAAAGCTGGGTAAGTGAAAAATATTCTTTTCTTATTGCTTTAACCAAAGAGTTTGGTGTAACTATCAGAGTGCACATTAACATTGTCGCTGTCACAAATTGAGATTGGCGTAGTCACATGAATGAGGACATTCACCGAAAATTGATTTTACTGTATTATTTTTCTTTATATCACACCTCAAGTAACTGGGTATTGACATTAGTTTTTTTCAATATTTACAGGAAGAACTCCTCGTTGTCCAAAAAAATCACGAGGATACGGTAGGGTGGTTGAATTAACCACCCTCGCTTATTTCAGTAATATTTATATGCTCCACAAATGTGTTTTTTCATTTACACTTACGATAGTGTACTTTGAAGTAGCTATATCTCCAGCCTGGCCCTGAAGAATGCCGGTGAATTACCACCAACAAGGCAGAAACATGTTGGCCTAATTAATCTTACTAGCATACTGGACAGTGATATTTTCACACTGTCATTACACTGTTTTTTACTTGACGTCAAGGTGGATACCAATAAACACATTTTTCTACTTTGACCGCCATTTTAAATCACAATTATATATTTCTTTTTGAGCACTGCACTCTATCAGTACTATGTGTGGTGAGGATACATCCATCTTTAGAACAATGGTCTAAAGGGACTAAGCCACTACCATTGGGCTTGGACATGTGGACCTTGTTTGGAAGGTCCTAAATGACGATGTTCCGCCACATGGGTGGGCTGATAGGACTTATTTAAGTATTTGATGTTTCTTTACCACAGGTGGAAACTGTTTATGGTGTGATCTCGTTTGGTGTCTGTCCCATCGGCCCTTTTTTTGACCTTCAAGTCTACTGTTGTTAAGAGTATTGCTAATAAGGGATTTTCTCTTGAATGGTCGGTAAATATAGTTCCCTTGGCCCTCCTTCGAAAGTTGTTTTTTGCAGATATACATGCCCTTAGGGCAGAGGTCTTCAAACTTTTTTGCTCCGAGCCCCCCCTAAGCAAAATGTTTTGAGGTCGGGCCCCCCTACAAAACTTTAAGGCAATGATTGGTGGAGCGGGAGGGACATGGCTGTGTGCAAGGGACGGGCTTATGAGATGATTTCAGGAATACTTTTTCTATAGCTCATTAACCACACTAAGTATGATACTTATAAAACAGCAAATGCATCAAACAACAACATGTGTGGTCCCAGAAATACCGCTCCCCATTACTGCGGTGTTGTAGCCCCTCACACTCTTGGACCTAAATGCAACTATACCTGCTGTATTATTGATAACAGCAGTCCTGAGAAGCAGGCTATCTCCTCTACATCTTTTACCTCTTCCCCACCATGCCTGCCCATCTCTCCGATTTTGAATGAGGTTCTCTGTTCCTTTCAGAAAAAACATGAAGGAGGGAACAAGGGCAACCCTGCGGAGTCCCCCTCGTTATACTAATTTTTGCTGAACTCCCCCCATCAACTGGATCCTAGCTGTAGGAGTAGAATACATTGCCTGGATAGCCTGTCGGAACCTTGGTCCGAACCCCCTCTCCTCCAGCACCTTCCACAAAAATGACCACCATACCCGGTCAAAGGCCTTTTCCGCATCAAGGAGGACCATCGCGGCCCCCTCCCCCCCGGCAGCACAGATATCAAACACGGTAATCGCTCTTCTAATATGATCTGTCGTACCTCTCCCCGGGATGAACCTGTGCTGCCAGGGCGAAACTAGGGCCCCGATGATCCTCCCAAAGCGGGTGGCCAAGATCTTAGCATACAGCTTATTATCAAAATTTACTAGGGAGATAGGCCTATAGGACCTGGATTTTCTTTGGGTTTGCTTTTTTTGTGGAACACCACGATGTTGGTACTCATCCATGACTCCGGTATTTTGCCAGTAATCATAATCCCATTAAACAGGTCTAGAAGAAGTGGGGATATTTCCTCCCGTAAGCACTTATATATTTCAAGTGGTAGCCCATCCGGGCCCACCGCCTTTCCTAATGCCAAACTTTGTAGACCTTCTATTACCTCATCCATGGTGATAAACTGTTCGAGAACGTCCCTCTCTTCCTGACCCAGTCTTACACCTGTACTTCCCCAGTTGGTAATTGGGGCATCTGTCACCACCTCCTCCTGATATAGGTCTTGATAATACCTTCTAAAGACCTCCAGAATCTTGGATGGTTCCTCGTATACTCTCCCCTGTTCTTCTATTTGCGTAATTACATTTTTTGACGTGGCCTGTCTAACACGCAGCGCTAATGACCTCCCGGCCTGTTCCCCTGTTTCATATATCCTGGTTCTCTGTATATGATATTCTGCCGCTGATTTTTTGGCCAGTTGGTTCTGCAATCCCGCTTTAATGGTATTGATCCTCTCGAGACTTTCCAATCCTTGCCGCCCCTGACATATATCTCTTCGGTGTTGCCCTTCTGCCTCAGTCAATCTATTCAGTAATTGCTCCCTTTCCAGATTAATCCTTTTCCACTGCCTGTTAGTATAGCTAATGGTCTCCCCTCTTAACCCTGCCTTATAACTGTCCCAGACTACACTTCGAGAGGCACTGTATCTATTGGCATCGAAAAAGGCCTGTGACCAGTTTTTAATATATTCTATGTAAACACTGTCGGTTAGTAATTTTCTATCAAAAGTCCAGGGTCTAGGTCCTTTCGTAGGTCGATTGACATCCATTGTCATTACCAAAGGGTTATGATCGGACATTATCATTGGGAGTTTGGAAATGTTAACCTTGTTCAATTCGGTAGCTGATACGAAAAAGTAGTCTAGTTTAAAATATTTGTTAAAGGGGTGTGAGAAGTAGGTGAACCCAGTATCCCCTGCTTCTTTATTACCCCAGACATCTCTCAACCCATGTGACTGCAACAGCGAGGATATAGCTCTGTATACCCGGGGCTTGCGTCCAGTATATGGGGTACCATTAGCAAAGTCAGCCGATATATTGAGATCCCCACAGACTACTATTGGGGCTGGCCAATCTATCAATTCCTTCTCTATAAGATCGAAGGTCTCAGGATCGTCCGAATTGGCTCCATATATTGAACAGACAGTAAATCCCATATTCATTTCACATACAGCCCACCTGCCAAGAGCATCTGCCTTGCAGCGCTTAATGCCTCCCAGGCCCAACTTCCCAATGATAGCTACCCCCCTTGTGGTAGACGTTTGAGAAGAGCATGACAGAATCTCAAACCCTTTTAACTTAAGCCAGTGCTTTTTCTTCCATGGCAAGTGAGTCTCTTGTAACCCAAGGATGTCTATACCTGTTGTTTTAAGATATTCCTCAATCTACCCCTCTTCTTCCAGTCATTCAACCCATTAATATTTATAGAGCCAATCTTAAGCTTAGGCATACTCCTGAACCAGACATTGCCAACTTCTCAAACGACAAAGAAACATATTAGATACATAATTACAAAACCTCTTTTTTTGCATATTTACAATTGAATTTGTGTGTGAATTAGTGACACGTGCTCTCTTTTCTTTTGTGTTTACTCCCCCCATCCCACTCCTCCCCCTCCTGCTCCCCCCTTGCAGCAACTGCCCCCCCACCACCCTAGCCCCTCGGCCGCTCACCCTCTTCTGTGGGGTGCTCAGACTAGGTCTGTGTATGTGATGGGTGCAGCGTCGTAGCGAGGACTCAAAATATACTGCTTACTGGCCATAATGGCCTTAGCCTCAGAGTTCATGTTTACAATAACCAAACAAAAATAACAGGTATCAAACACTTAGCAATTCCATTCATCGCCTTGACCTTAAAAACTCCCTTCCATTACCACCGTCTTGCGCTATGTGCAACTTCTAGCATCATATCCCTTCATGTGTAAATAACTTCAAATACATCCTAATATCTAGCTATCCGCGTACCCAGACCCACCGTGAAAGAAAAACAATTCAAAATGAAGTTATATGGAGTCCAAAAATTCCTGCGCCTTGATTTCTGACGAGAAATACAATGTCTTCCCATGATGGAATATTTTGAGCTGGGCCGGGTTTATAAGGTAGACTTGAGTTTTCTTATCCTGGAAGGGCTTAATCAGTTGGCGTAACCTCCAACGCCTTTCTACCGTAACATGGCAGAAATCAGGTCTGACAAAAAATGATAGCCCCTCGCTTGTTCTCCTAGCATCAGGTCGAGCCTTTTCTGCTATGGCCTGGCGCAAAATGAAGTTCCCCAAAAATATCAAAATTGCCCTGGGTTTGTCTCCTTCCCTTGGGTTTCGATTTATCCTGAACGGGGTTCTGTGTGCCCGCTGAATTTCTGACTACCAGCTCGCCAATTCAGGGAATGCTTGTGCAAACAATTTAACAATAAAGGCTCTCACATCCCCTCCCTCCGAGCCTTCCGGGATCCCCAAAACCCTTAGGTTATTTCTCCTGAGCCTATTTTCAAGGCCCTCCAGCTTCCACTGTAAGTCCTGGGCTTGAGCCCCATACGATTCCACCTTACTGGTAGCAGCAGCAGACTCAGCCTCAGTGGAGACCACTCTTTCTTCAAGATTCGACACTCTATCATCCACCGTTGCACAGGCTTTTGAAAGTTTCCTCACAACACTCTTTATCTTCCTCATGGCTGCTTGGGACTTACGGTTATCCTGCCTAGTTTCCTCCAGATGCTCGATTATTTCCTGGTGAATTGCCTCTAATATAGACCGTTGGGTGAACTCATGGTCCTGATCTTGATTAGGGGATCCTTGAAGCAAAGTAGTAGGTGAATGGTCCCAAGCCAACCCCTTCTGATCATTCTTTTTGAAGGAAGTCCCTGGTTTCACAGCCGTTGCGGGGAGGTCCTCCTCTGGGTCACTGTCTGACTCTAGGTTACTTCCATCTATGTCTGAACTGTGCTCCCCCTCATCCTCAGACCAGTCTGCTTCTTCGGCCACAGAGTGGAAACATTCACTGGGAGTCCTCTCACTCTCAGTGTTGCTAGCTACCGCCGTCTCCTCAGTTGAGATAATGCCATTGGTTGATGCACTGATTAAAGCGGGATTGACCTTGGTTATATCACAGTCTTTAAAAGCACTGTCTCCCGTACCCTCCAGGCGTTCCGTTAATGTTACATTTGCTGAAACAGGGATAACAGCACCAATATCTGCCTGAGTATTACTCTCATTAACCGGAGCCATGGTTGAGTCTATGGTAGTGGGATCAGTGGGATCAGACCCACCGATACCTTTTTGATCTACAGGGCTGACTTCATTGCAGCCAGGGTCGTTTTGAACCTCCAACATTGTCTCACCCCCAGGCGCGCCAGCCTCTACTTCAGTCTCAATTTCAGGAGCTTTCCCCCCTTTCTCCTTACCACTGCGGGCGAACAACTCTACTATGCTGATATTTGCGGTATTAGCGGTGGTTTGGCGGGTCCTGACCGCTGGTGGCCTGGTTTCTTTCGCCGGGGGTTGAGATTGAACTGGAGTCAAAGCCTTCATTTTCCCCGCTGGCTCCACAATCCGTCCGGAGTTGCCATCGATTGTTGCAGGGGCGCTCATGATTTCGCCCACATTCTTTTTCTTATTCACAGCCTTCCCACCGGCATTAGCTTTTGGGGCCATCCAGCACACTCGCTGTATGACCCTGGAGCAGATCACTTTGCACCGCTCGATCCTCTCGGGTCGGCAGCGCTGCTTCTCTCCACTGCAGAGGATGACCGTGAGCACGCCGGGTCCGCTCCGCCACTGACTCCGTGAACTCCGCAAACTGCTTCCGCGTTGCCCGACTCCGACTCCGACTCCAGACGAATCGAGACTCCAGCTGTCGCGTCCTCTGAAGCAAGACAGATGGCAGCGTCAACCGGTAGGTAATCATTTGTTCTCACATAATTTACTGTTTGTCCGCTCTGAGGCAGAATAGTTCATAGCTCCATGTCCCCGCTACAGATCGCTGCCGCTCAGCCGCGCAACGCGGCCGCCATCTTCGGCACGCCTGGACAGGTTTCCACAGGAACTCAGTGTATTTGCGTTGTATATCGACCCATTAATAACTCAAATAATGTCCAATACGGCGATAAAACCTGTAGTCATAAAAGGCTTTCAAACAAAATTGCTCGCATATGCTGATGACCTAGCCGTCATTACGATTGATCCGGAGTCTGCTATGAGGGAAATAGTGACTATGACAAGTCTGTTTGGGAAACATTCAGGATATCGACTAAATGAGGCTAAGACCCAAGTTATGTGCTCCAAGAATATAACTAAACTGGATGCTAGGTATGTTAATTCGGTGGTGTACCTCGGTATAACACCTAATTCACATCGAGGGAATATAATCAGAGATAATTTTACACCGCTCCTGAAATCAATGGAACAGGATTTAAAAAGGATGGATACACTACATTTATCGATAATAGGTAGGGCCAATATCATTAAAATGACTATGTTTCCCAAGATTTTGTATAAATTCAGATCCATCCCATTCAAAATAGAAGATAAACTAATAAAGGAAATCAAAGCCATTTATATGAAATTCCTATGGCAATACGGCAAGATCAGAAGATCAAACACGTTTATGTCTCTACCTCAGGAAAGGGGAGGCTTAGGTATGCCAAATATCAGGAATTATCACTGGTCCTGTCTCCTCACAGAAATGGCAATACTCTTTGATCAGGGGGGGGCGGGACTGGGGATGGGTCAAGATGATATCCCATCCATATTTCAGCTGGCATTGGGTAATGAAGCATTTGGGGTACTCCTGAGGAGAACGGAAAAAAGGTACTACAAGAAAACACGATATAAACTGCTTGAAGGCATAGTGGGGGTATGGGCATCAGTGCAGAAAGTAATCGGAGTTCCCAGGTATAATCATCATACTCCTCTCTGGAACTCTGGACTTTTTCCAAACTTGTGTAAGGATGGATTCTGGAGACATTGGGAGCATCAAGGCGTTGTTACACTCAGGCAAATAATGGTGAAGGATGTTTGTTGATCACTGGAGGATTTAAGGATGCGATACTCATTACAGGAAGGGCAAGAATATAAATATCTTCAGGTGGTTAATACAATTAGATCAGTAAGACCCCGAATAATTTTGGAAAAAAGAAGTGCACTTCTGGATTATCTGAAGGGAGGGGGGCATAGAATTAAGGGACTTTACAAAATTCTTATGGAAGGGTCCCCAGATGATATGGTTAAGACTGAGGCAGCCTGGGCCATGAAATTGGGGGACCCAGAGACTGATCTGGACAGAGCCCTGTCATTTGATAAAAGATTTTTGCGCTCCTCCAATCTTAGAGCAAAGCATTTTAAAACTTTATTTAATTTATATTATACGCCCTCCAAGCTGTTTGATGGGGGAAGAGGGTGGATAGTGATTGCCCTAGATGTGGTAAAGGACCCGCAGATATCGTACATATGTTTTATGGGTGCAAGAAACTGGAGCTAATCAAAACTGAGATCGTGGCCTTTTTAGAGGGGCTGCTAGATGTCAAAATAAATCTATCCCCAGCATTATTGATTATTGGCTGCGATATTAAACTAAATCTAAGGATCGAGGAGGAAGCTTTAGTTTTCATAGCAGTAGCTGTACTCCGAATACTAATCTCAGCCGCCTGGAAAGATATAGAGGCTCCAACATTTCAAATGTGGCTATGCAGGCTCCTTGGTATCCATAACATTGAGGGAGCCCTATATGAACTTAAGGGCTTAAAAACAAGAGAGATGGGGCTACGGCTTTGGGCACCAGTGGCTACTTGGAGGGCGGCAAGGATGAGGGGTCAGTCGAGTGTGATATCAACTGTTCAGCCATAGGCTTTTTTGTACCGTATGCTAAACCTCCCCTGGGCCAATACTTTGTATAGCTCTCCCTTATCTAGAACCATGAGAGTTCGCCTACCACCGTTCAAGTCAGAGGCCACCGAAGTCATCTGCGGCGTCCCCCAAGGATCCTCGCTCAGCCCCACCCTCTTCAACGTCTACATGAGCCCCCTTGCGGCCATCGCACGCCAACACAACCTCAACATCATCTCCTACGCCGACGACACCCAGCTGATCCTCTCCCTGACCAACGACCCCGCCGACGCCAGAGCCAACCTACACGAAGGGATGAAAGACGTAGCCGAGTGGATGACGACCAGCCGCCTGAAACTGAACTCAGACAAGACGGAAGTCCTCATCCTGGGCTCCTCGCCCTCCACCTGGGATGACTCCTGGTGGCCCCCCGCCCTGGGCACCGCACCCAAACCGACTGACCACGCACGCAACCTGGGCTTCATCCTAGACTCCTCCCTCTCCATGACCAGACAAGTCAACGCCGTCTCCTCGTCCTGCTTCAATATCCTGCGCATGCTACATAAGATCTTCCGGTGGATCCCCACCGAGACCAGGAAGACGGTCACCCAGGCCCTCGTCACCAGCCGACTGGACTACGGCAACGCCCTCTACGCCGGAACCACCGCCAAGCTCCAGAAAAGACTCCAGCAGATCCTGAACGCCTCAGCCAGACTCATCCTCGACATCCCCCAACCAGCCACATCTCCGGACATCTGAGAGACCTG
This sequence comes from Lissotriton vulgaris, assembly GCF_964263255.1. Taxonomy (NCBI): domain Eukaryota; kingdom Metazoa; phylum Chordata; class Amphibia; order Caudata; family Salamandridae; genus Lissotriton; species Lissotriton vulgaris. The sequence continues at coordinate 1,502,861,872 of NC_141691.1, forward strand.
CACTGGCTCCCCGTCAAAAAGAGAATCACCTTCCGTCTCCTCACCCACGCACACAAAGCCCTACACGATCAAGGCCCGAGTTACCTCTACAGCCGCGTCAACTTCTACGCTCCCAAACGCCATCTCCGATCGACCAGTCACGCCCTCGCCGCCGTCCCCCGCATCCGAAGAGCGACAACAGGAGGAAGGTCCTTCTCCTACCTGGCCGCCAAGACCTGGAACTCCCTCCCGACCGACCTGCGCCTGACCCAAGACCACCTCTCCTTCAGGAAGAAGCTCAAGACCTGGCTGTTCGAGCAGTAGCAGACCCCCCCCCCCCCCTATGCGCCTTGAGACCCTCCGGGTGAGTAGTGCGCGGTATAAATGTCTTGATTGATTGATTGATTGAGTGTGGAGATACGAAAAGCAAGAATGGTTACTTTTTATTTTAATTAGTTAGAGTCTTGCCTTTCTCTTCTTTCTTTATAGATTATTGGTAGCTAATGATGCACTCGCGACCATTATTTATTTATGTATGCCGGATCCGTATCTCGCATTTTGTATCTGGAATGAATTGTATTTTGTTGTGTGATATGTGTTCACGAACTCTCAATAAAAAAATTTAAAAAGAAAAAACATGAAGCTCCCACACCAGGTCTCCCTTTTTTCTGCAAAAGTGCCCTCGGTCCTAATGCTTAAAAGGAGAATAAGCTCCCATGCCTCTTCTTTAAAAGTAGACAGTGATAACTGTGATGCAGTGGGCCCCTCAAACCCATAGGCCCCCGTCCTTCTGCATCTGCTTAATTATTGATAATCAGCAGTGGCCACTTACACACCTGGCAGCAGTACCTGCTTCACTAATGAATGGCCTTTTTTTAAGAAAAAAAAAGCCACTTATATTACCGCATTTGCTACGTTATCCATCATCTGCTGCATAGTACTGCATATCCAATTCTTCAGTGCTGTAAACTAGTACTTACAAACATTCTATTCTGGAGGACAGATTTATGTATTTTCGAAAGTTCTGCTTTATTGTGCAGTACAGGAAGACAAATATATTTTGTTGCACACTTGTGTTTTTAAGTGAACCTTGTTCTATGTATGTTGCGGTTTATTTTGCTGCACAATTCACTTCTTTTGGGGTCTTCTGCCATGTTTTTTAAATATGTTGAGCGTGGATTCAGCAGCCATTTAATCTCCCAAACATTATTTGGGATTGTATCACCACGTACACCTTGTTGCTGTTGTCATAAGGCCATTTGAGCTCAGGTACAAAAAAAAATCTGCTTATTGCCACTTAGATTAATATGTCCTCACAGCACTCAAACAAACATTAACTATTCGCTTGGCCGCTAAACAATTCCCACCTCCTTTAACAATTTCTTCTTTAACTTCATCTTGACAACTTCCGTTGGTGACAAACCCTTTTACCTTTTCTCCTGACTCCAATATTTCTTTGCACCAAATCAGCCTATCTGCCCCTGAACCAAGCCAGCCTTCCTTTCGTTCCACCATTCTCCTCTTACTTTCCGTTGCTCTTTTCCCTGTTACCTCTAAACTCGTCCTTGGTGCCTTTTGATGAGCTTGACCTCTATAACTAATACCTCTTTCTCTGACTGCAGCTCTTTCCCAGTGCTCAACCTCCTGCTGAAGCCTGTTGTCCCTGTACCAGAGATGGCTAGTAGGCTCAGTGCTTCCCTAGAGTAACTGCTTGGTTGTGAATTGAGTGCTGTGAAGCAATTACCACTCCCAAATCTCCCGGGGTGAAGAGGGCAGTACCTACCAATCCACCCAGTTCCCTGCAAGTCCCTCCTTGTGTGGTGTGCATTTAAACCTCATAGGAAATAACAATTAAATTTACCAACAATGTTGTTCTGTAATTACCACATTTCTTATAATCATGATTCAAGCAGAAAAAAACTGCTACCACAAGATTCGGGACTAAGAAAATTTCTGTAATAAAGGCCTCCGGGCCGGCCTTAGTCCTGGTGGCACCCTGTGCAACAATGTTTGGTGACACACCCCCAATGACCACCTCGCCATGGATTCCCTCACTACCACCATTTGACAATACCCCCCAAGTCTCCATTACCACTGTCTTTTAGATTAATTTAGTTTTATAGCACCACTCATACCAGTTTAAGGTGTCAGAACACGTTACATCACACATACGTTGCACGGAGACAATCATACAAGTGTTAATCCGTGTATGGGAAATGTTACATAAGACAGCAGCCTACAAGTTGTAGGAGTCACATGTCATGCATACTGGTAGGCAGTATAGTTTAAGAGTCCTTGGTCTTGAAAAGCACAAATTCAGAATTTAAAATGTAACACCATTGAGAGTGGTTTTCTTTAATAAGAAGACTTGATTTCTACCCAAATGAACCCTTTTTGCAATATTAGGATAAGGAAAAACTGGTCAAAAAAATATTTAGCTGTAATATATTCCTTGCAATTTGCATGCAGCTTTTTGGTGACAGTTAATAGCACTCAGCTATATATTAGTATTTTAACTTTTAAACTGCAAGTAACAAAAAGATCTCTGAGAAAAACCATAACCCATTGACCTATTTATAGTGTATGTACTTTGTGATCTGAATGGGACATGATCTGTGCAGCAGGCATATTAACCTTCTGCACTATGATGAGTCAAAAGAAACTTCCACTTCCAGACAAAGCTGCAGTCTCTCCCCAGAAAGAACATTAATCACTGGAGTTATCCTGGCATTTTTATTGATACTTTGAAAATTGCTGGGGCAAGAAATGTGGCATCAGGTGCTTTGAAATTTGAAAAGCCAGTTGTTAAAAAATACATAAATGTCTTGATTTTAGCAACCTTTTTGACCCTTCCAGCACACTTCCTGACCTCCGCCCCATGGCATGCTGATCACTGTTCTCACAAGGGCTTGAAGTAAATGAAGACAGCCTGGAAATGCAGCGCACTTCCAGGCCATCTTCATTTAGATGCAATTACAGAGCCATTCGCGCCCCCCTGGGAACCCATTCACGCCCCCCCCCCCCCCGGGGGGCGCGCCCCACAGTTTGAAGACCTCTGCCTTAGGGCATGTATGTGTGCCACATCTGCACACAAGCATGATTCAGGGGTGCAACAGGGTGTCAGAGTGACACCCTGGCACCCTTGAATGTGTCCTTCATTTTACTGAATCGGTATTTACCAATTCGGTAATTGCCATTCATTCCTATGGGCCTCCAGGCTCATAGGAATGAATGGCAATTACCGAATCGGTAAATAGCGATTCGGTAAATACCGAATTTTACAGATTCCGTCAAATTTACCCAAAAATTACCTACATACTATTTACCTATTCTTAAGTACCGAATCGGTAAAATTCGGGATTTGAGAATAGGTAAATAGTATTTACCTACATCTGGCCCATTGAAACTTTTCCAAGAAAAACAGACTATGTTATCCTATGAAGGAAAATAGTGTTATCGGTTTAAAGGTAAGTTTTTGGCAATGGGAGTTGAGTTTCTGGGGAAGACTCAGGGGTCCCCCAGGGTCCATAATTACCTCTTGGTACACCCTCAGTGGCAGCAGGGTGGTGGGTGCAGAGTGTTGAGGCACAATGTTATCGAATGGGGGATAGGGGGCCTCCGGCTCGTGACTGCTGACGAGCAGGCCACTTGGTTGTGGGAGCCAAGCTCCTGGTGTTAGGCTCAGGGCAAAGTGGGATCAGGTTTCACTCACAAAGTGCACCTGCAGCGTCTGGGTGAAAGGTGCTGTTTTGGCATTGGATGCCCAGTTGTTTTCAATAGCGATTTTCATTTTTGTTTTTTAGCTGCAGGGTCGGTCCAGGAAGACTTCCCGGAGGAACCAACAGCCGGGCAGGTAAGTTGGAGGGCTCTAGGATGTAGGTGCACCTTGGGTTCTTTTATCCAGGGTGCAGGGCAGCTGGAGGCAGGGGTGTCTTTTGAGGTAGGATTTCACCTTACCAGGCCACTCGCGGTTGGGGGATCTCCATGCAGAGGCTGCAGGTGATGTTGGGAAGTCCTGGAGGGGTCTACCGATGGTGGACATGGACTCGGGAGTGCTGGGGGACCTCGCTGGGACCAATGGGCCACTCAGACTAGGGACTTAGGCGTCGGGAGCAGCGGTGGTGCCAGGTGTGGGTTTTTTGTCCTCATCAGGCTCATAGTCTGTTTCTGAGTTTCTTTGGAACAGGGCTGCTGTTCACAGGAGATCCGGTCTTTGTTGAAGGCAGTCAGTCCTCCCAGGGGTTCTGGAGGTCACGGGCTGCAGGACAAGACAATTTGTGGCGCAGAATCTCTGGTAACTGCAGATGAGCCGGTAGGGCTGGGGTTAAGTCAGTTGTTCTCTGCAGTCTCCGCTGCTGGGCGTCTCCTTTCATCCTTTTTCTTCATAGGTTGTGGGAACCTGCTTTCTTGGTTCAGGGCTGTCTCCCTAAATACTGTATTTAGGGGGCAGTTAGGGGTCTCTGGGTCAGTAGCCAATGGGCTACTGACCTTAGGGTGACTACACCCTTGGTGTGCTCACCCCACAATACTTAATCCTGATTGGGAGTGCCTGCCATCTGCAAGATGGCTGGCACTGGAGAGTGGGCTTCACCTCACCCCCCTGAGGGGTGGAGTTGGCAAAGGTGGGCACACCTTCTGGGCTGGTTAGTTTTATCTCCCAGTATTCCTGCTGAAAAGGGGGAGACAGGAAGGGGGCCTACTCCTGCTAGCAGGAGAGGCTGGGGTCACATTACAAAGGCTGCCAGGTCTTTGAAACTCCTCTGCCACAAATGGCTCTCCCTGGCCTGGGGAGGTGTGAACATCGCCGCCCAGGAAAGGCTTTGTTTCTGGGCTCATGGAGCGAAGGCTCCAACCCTAGGGGTCCAGAAACATGTCTTGTGGTGGAAGGCTGGTGTGTACCAGTCAGGGAACCCACCGGAGGCCGGTCATTTTTCAGGGGGCATCTCTAAGATGTGCATTTGTCATAAATCCCACACTGGGATCAGTGTGGGTTTAATGTGCTGAGAAGTTTGATACCAAATTATGGTATCAATGGCCATTATGGTGCTGTGGAGTTCATAATGACAAACTTTCAGCACCATATACTCTTAATGGCAGCACTGCACTTACTGCGCCGAGACACCATTCGTGGTATTTGTTTGCGCTTTATAAGTTTAAAAAATAAATAAATAAATAAATGTTTAAGAATGGACTTAGACACTGTAGCGGTACAGAGCTCATGCGTCTGTACCCTCACCACTGGTATAGTGCACCCAGATAGAGGGGTAGCTGACCTATCTCAGGGCAGTGGGTTGTAGGCATGGCATACAGGGTTGTGCACCATGTCGACTATTCACTTTGATCTGCACCAAAACAAACAGCCTGCAAGTGTGTGTGTGTGTGTAAAGATACAGGGCCTCTAAGGGTGGCACAATACGTGCTGCAGCCCTTAGAGGTCTTCCCTGGTCACAGTGCCCTGGGTACCTCTGGTACCATTTACCAGGGGCTGACCTGTGGCAAGAGATGCCAATTGGGTTACTTTTGGAGAAAGAATACAGGACCTGGGAACATGATTGGCAGGGACCTAGGGCACATCAAGTCAAAGTGCAGCAGTAGTTCTGGAAAAAAGTGTGGGTGTTACAGCAACATAAACCCACTTTCCTACTGGTAGGCAGCAGGGTCAGGCTGATAGGTATGGGCTGCAGGTCTCAGCTCAACTTACTATACTACCTTGAGCTAGGGTCACAGCTGACATTTCTTAATTTTTTTACCCTATCTGTCTTTGAATCTCCAATAGACACCCTCCACATTCTCAGTTCCTTTAAGGGTCAGATTTGTGGGACTGAGTTTTAATCATTGTCATCCAAAGCAGTGCTTTAACGGAAATGCAGATGCGCAGGAACTCAATATTTATAGTGCCTGTTTGCTCCTGATAAATGTTGGCACCCTCTAATTAAATGCATTACAGAGGAGCTGCAAGTGCAGGTATTCTACCTTAAAAATTGAAGAAGTGGAAGTACTCCAGACTGGACAGACAGTAACTTCCCAATTAAAGCACTGATCATGATAATGAAAGCATACAGGGAGCATGGAGCCTATGATAGATGGGTGAAATGGAGACTGTCTTTTGGCGATCATCTAAGGAATGATATGGAGGAGAAATAAGAGAGGCTAGACAGACTTCTTTTTTAAGTGTGTAACACTTAACTCTCTAGCAATTGAGTAATCTCCCAAGCTTCCACCCTGTATTGATTTGTATTCCTCAAATTACCCGCTCCACTGTAATCAGGTGTCGCAGCACACCCGGATGGCATTCGGTCGTCCGGGTGGAAACCCAATGATGAAGCATGTCACCAACCAGGTTGGTGAGTGAGGGGTCTTCTAACAAAAGAACACCTTTCTTTTGGACTTTCCCCTTTCCCCCCTTTTCTCAATAGCACCTCTTCAGGTCGATTGGTGATACTCCTCATTTTGTTTATATAGATTTAGGTCTAGGGGACCAGGAGTACCCCTTTCCACACCAGTGGAGAATCCCTTACTCTCTTTGTTGTTTTTTTCATTTTGTATGTTTTGCCACTTTTTACTTTTTACCCATATGCAGTTTGTCCTGTTTTCCTGCCGAAACATGCCTGGTGAAAACACCGAAGATATATTACAGTTGCTCAAAATTGTAGTCACAAGTTAAACGGAAACTCCTGTTTCAGCCTATATTGGGATTTTGGCAAACATGTCAGGAGGGTTTAACTGGTGAATTTTATTAAACTCCAATTGTCCTTCCACTGTCAGAGGCATGTTGCTGAAGGTAGGCCACTGAATTGATACGGAATGTTTGCCAGATCGAGAGTCAACAAAGTTTGAGAAAAATGCAATTTCACTTATAATTATCTCCGAGTCACTTATACTGAAGTCTTTACTTTCAGTAGGGTTTACTTTTGATCAGTTGCATTTTATTTTTACTTGTTTAAAAAAATTCAAACTGAAAATATCTAATTCACCAGAATGATTGATCACAATTAAGAGTGTGCAGGAGTATTTTTGCAATGCTGGCAACATTCTATGAACAGTCCTACAACTCCACAGACTTTGTGATGGTCTCTGCTTTTCCACAAAATTATTGATGTTAATATTCGGGCCTCTCTCCCGTGTTAGAATGAGATGCTGGCTTGTACTAGGAAATGGAATGTTGTAATCAGTACATATTAACGTAGAACTTTCCATACCAAATTTCAAGAGCTAAAGTGCTTTGCATTTTAAAGTCTTCAAATGTCTAATTTTAAGTTTCCAGTAAATACAGTATGGAGACTTATTTTAAAAGTTCTGTCTCAGTGGAAGGGCAGATCATACTGAAAATCTTGATTGAGGTGTTTTGTAAGAATTTAGGCCTTTTTTCCGCATGGTTTTATAACCCATACCATAATAACGCAGTTGTTACAACTACAGCATAGTTATTTCGTATACCGTTACAATGCAAGCCGGAAGAACGACTTCCTTTTAGAGGGACCTGGATGTTGGAATAGTATAATTTACTATTCCAACTCCAGTCTGTGCAGACACTGGGGAAGGTGTTGGATTTTAAATCCAACACCGTCTTCCCCCTAACGCAAGTTGGTCTTCCTACTTGCGTTGTAATGGTATGCAAAATAACAACGCAGTCGTTGTAACAACCTCATTGTTATGGCATGCGTTGTTTAGCATGCAAACAAAACACTGTTCACCGTTTTGTAAGACCTCTTTGAATATCTCATTCTGGTATTGCACTGAACTAGGGACTAAAGTACAACTCTATATTGTGAAAGTTCTAGGGATGTCTCATTATGTGATTCAGTGGTGTAGCAGAGGCACCAATGTACTTTATGCAATCAAGGAAAGTGGGCCCCTCTCGCTTAGTGGTAAAACTCAGCTGGGATTGGGATGAAACAGAAGACTCATAATGATGAGTCTGAGTGCTACTGCACCTGCTGCACTAATGCTATCAGTTCCCTGTACTGCAATACAGGTTAATACTGCAGGTCTGGATTGACCCCTTTGACAGACCTCTGTTGATGTCTTCAGACGTTCCAGAACAGGACTATTTTGTGCTTGATTGTTAAGTTCAGTAAGGTGTGACATTCTCATGACAAGAAAGGTCCCTTGTGGTCATCAAGGTGCATTTCAAAAGTGTGAACTTCTCTACTTTAATTGTCCAGGAGTGTTCTGGAAATTTGTCAGGATGTGATGTAAACTTCATTACACATTTTCAACAGCTGGCTGCCTTGATTCTGAAGTCTGCAATGAAGGTCTGTCATGTTGCTGGGAGTTTACTGGGAGACTTCATGGAGTGATCACTTCTTTAGACCCACATTCTTGGAGGTACCGCTTTGGTGCTTCTCAGAAGATGACAAATGTGTGAATAGAAGAACCCACCAGATGCCCAAATGTCTTACCTTCATTAACAATCTTTCTAATGGATACTTTAGCTACCTGCAGATTTTACAATGACTTGCATGCATCCCTGTTCTGAGGAGTGGTCTTGTGGATTTTGGTGAAAGGGTCCTGTCAGCAGAGTGATTATTTAAATGGTGTGGTTATGTGACCTTACCTTGTAATACAGTCACTAAAATCTTTTAGACTACCAATTAAATGGAATGAAGAATGTACAATATTTAATTTATGGGAAAGACACAGAAATAGAACGACAATAGTCTAAAAAATGCAATTTAGGTATTGCATAGAATGAAATGCTGCATGAGATTGCCCTTTTTGCTCTCAAAAAATTGTTCCTTATTATATGAACAGCCACCATCATTATGTCCACTTAGGTGTTTTCACAGTTTCCATTGGTTAAAAAAGGAGTGTCAAGACAAAACATGTTACTTTCTCTGCCACAAGTAACCAGCTTTTGTGTGACAAGAAGTTATATCTATCTGTCTGTCTATCTGTTTGTATATCTGTCTGTCTGTCTGTGATCCCTAGGGACCTACACCCATGTGGATTGGCTGACAGGGAGTTACCTGGCATGAAGGAGTGACACCGCTGTGGAACCTCTTCAGTTTTATTCAGTAGAGAAGTCAACATTATGTGATAATGGTTACTTTAACCTTATAATTTCAGTTGACACTTCAGTGAATGCAACTCATTCTTACTATAAGGATAAGTCACAAGAAAGACAGCCGAGTTGGGCTATACGATTGAGTGATGAGTAAGGGGTACTTTACCGACTCATAGCCCTACATGTATCATGACCCGTTGATCAATCTGAAGATGGATGGAGCACAAGGAGCCACTCGGTATGATAGTTAGTATATGGCTGGGGAAAATCGGTTTGATGCAACAAGGGTATACATAGGTAAAGTAGTTCTTGAATACCATAAAGAAATGCTTCAGATAAGTGAAGAGATCAGTTGAGGCTCATAAGTCTGCCCAAAATACCCAGATTTTGTTTAATACAATGTGTGTTTATAGTTGTGCAAAATATCGCCTTTTATATATACATAAAATAATAAATATTAAATATATAAAATAATAACATTTATTAAAAAGATTAATTAGATTTAATATACCTTTTAACAGATATAACAGATAAACATGCTTTAAAAAATTAAAACATATATACATAATTTATATATATATTTACTTTAAAACAATTAATTAACTAACTTAAATTTATTTTATAATTTTTAAATTATCTGAAAATGTAACATATATATATATATATATATATATATATATATATATACATATATATATATATATATATATATATATAAGACAATCCCTGCTTACCTGCTTACTCTCGCCTGGAGCCCAATCCTGGTACCACTGCGCAGAAGAAGAGAGGAGACCCGGGGGCAGGTGAGAAGTGTGATTTATTTAGTTGGGAAGACGGCACACCTATATATATCAGTGGAACAGTAGGGAAAGTGTTGGATAGCGGAGAGGCAAAAATTACTATCCCACTCAAATGAGTGCAACAGTAGGGAAAGTTTTGGATAGCGGAGACTCTTTTAGCCTAATTTAGATATTAAAATGCTCATATAAAAACATGTTTCATGTATTTCTACTGTACAGTACATTTTGAAATTAAGCCATTTTAACGTATACCGATAGCATTTTTATAACTTAACAAATGCCCAAAAATATTTTTTAAAAGTGTATATACATTTCAAACTAATATAGTGCATAAAGAAAAACTGTTTTTTTTTCATATAAACATTGCTAAACCCAAAATATTAAAAACAAACAAAAGTATAAAAAAATATCTTAAAACAATCTAAGCAACGGTAAGTAAAGTGTTGGACTTCTGGGTGTTTAGAATTACTATTCCAACTTCAGTCTCAGCAACAGAAGGCAAAGCTTTGGTATTTGGAAGGGTTAGAGCAGGGCCAGACTGGCCGTAGCAGACACTGGGTGTTTCCCTGGTGGGCTACCAGGTTGGGGACAGTTTTGGGCCCCTGGAGGGTCATTTTTGTTGACCGGGCCGGTTTCGAAGCATAGGTACAATTTCGGCCCCCTGTAACCAAATCAGCCAAAACCAGCCTCGGCAAACAGCTCTGCCGCGCCCCCCCGGGGGATGCCAGTTGAGCAGTCTGTCAGGGCCAGTTTCTGTTCCCAGTCCGGCCGTGGGTTACAGTCATTATTCCCACTACAGTCTAAGCAACAGAAGGAAATGTGTTGAACTTTTGAGGGGTTAGATTTACTTTTCCTGCTCCAACTAAGCAACAGTAGTGAAAGTGTTAAACTTCAGAAGAGATGGACTGACTATTTCACTCTAGTGCAAGCAACAGTAGGGAAAGAGTTGGACTTTAGACGGGTTAGGTATACTAGTTCAACTATGGTCAATAAAATAGGCTTTAAAAGGAATACATGTAAGAATACAAGACCTACTTATTTACTAAACAACATATTTATACCTGTTAAAAAGTGATTCATTGTTCTTGATAGAAACATAATTACTCTATTATTTGATAAACATATGAAACAATTTTGAAATATAAAATGAAAAAGAATTATGTTACTTATAATATTATTTTCTTGCTTAATTTCAACAAAATTGCAAAATGATAAGATAGATACCAAATTCTTTATTTTAAATTAACATCAAAAAATGGATAAAGTGTAATACCAATGACAACATTTCCAAAACACTTACAATTAAATTCATTACTAACTCAAATAAAACACAATGATTATAATACAAAGTAAAACAGTTAAAATGTACATAATCAATTATTAACTGATACATTACGTATAAACACAAATCATAAGCAAAATATTCAATACAACAGTAGGGAAAGTGTTGGATAACAGAGGGGTAAAAATTACTATTCCAACTCCAATGAGTGCAACAGTAGGTAAGGTTTCGGAAAGCGGAGGGATACATTTACTATTCCCAATCCAGTCAATGCAACAGTAGGGAAAGTGTTGGATAGTGGAGAGGTAAACATTTCTATTCCCACTCCAATATGTGCAACAGTAGAGAAAGTGTTTGATAGCGGAGGGGTAAACATTTGTGTTCCCACTCCAGTGATTTCAACAGTAGGGAGCATTTTGGAGAACGGAGAAGCATTTAACCTAATTTGGGGGCCGATTACAATGGCGGGCGGACAAAGTCCGCCCTCCATCGCAGCTGTCTAAGGGACCGCCCGCCATAGATGCGGTGGTTCTGCCATACAAATTATGATGCGCCCGCCACACTGGCGGGCGCATCCCATATATTTTACATTGCGTCGGGCGGTGCTTCAAGCAGCACCCGCCGCACTCTAAAGTATACATGTTGTACTTTTACATGCACAACGTGACCATCACCGCATGTTGCTTGCCACATTTTACATGTAAAAGCAGGGGGGTACCATAGGTACCACCCATGCGCACCCCCAACACCATGGGGGCCCACAATGGGCCCCCAACAGCAGGTACAGCCAGCCTTTCCGTGGTAGCAATGCAGCCATGGAAAGGGTGCTCTGAGCCTGCATCGATATATGGATGGCAATGTCTTCCAGACACCACCACCATATGAAACCCATTTTCCGCCGTTCTACGAGTCAACCGGCGGAAAAGCGGCGGATGGTCTTTCTGTCCGACTCCCAGCCATCATAATATGGTGGGGGGGTCTTTGCAGTGACAATGGCGGGCGGACTGCCCCCGCTGGGCCGGCGGTGACCATAGCTCGATCCACCCGCCATCGTAATCAGCCCCTTAGATATTTAAATACACATATAAAAACATGTTTTATTTAGTTATACTGTACAGTAAATTCAGAAATAAAACCATGACCATAGCTCGATCCACCCGCCATCGTAATCAGCCCCTTAGATATTTAAATACACATATAAAAACATGTTTTATTTAGTTATACTGTACAGTAAATTCAGAAATAAAACCATTTTAACTTATAGTTAAGGAACTTTAATAATTTAACAAATGTCCAAAAATTATTTTAAAAAATATGTGCATAAATTTCGAACTATTATAGTGCATAAAGAAAAAGAGTTATAAGAACATTTTTAATATAAACATTGCTAAAATCAAAATGTTAGAAACATACACAAAAGTATTAAAAATGTTTGAAAACACTAAGCAACAGAAAGGGAAGTCTTGAACATCTGGTTGTTTAGATTTACTATTCCCACTTCAGTCTCAGTAACTAAGGAAAAGCGGCGGATGGTCTTTCTGTCCGACTCCCAGCCATCATAATATGGTGGGGGGGTCTTTGCAGTGACAATGGCGGGCAGACTGCCCCCGCTGGGCCGGCGGTGACCATAGCTCGATCCACCCGCCATCGTAATCAGCCCCTTAGATATTTAAATACACATATAAAAACATGTTTTATTTAGTTATACTGTACAGTAAATTCAGAAATAAAACCATTTTAACTTATAGTTAAGGAACTTTAATAATTTAACAAATGTCCAAAAATTATTTTAAAAAATATGTGCATAAATTTCGAACTATTATAGTGCATAAAGAAAAAGAGTTATAAGAACATTTTTAATATAAACATTGCTAAAATCAAAATGTTAGAAACATACACAAAAGTATTAAAAATGTTTGAAAACACTAAGCAACAGAAAGGGAAGTCTTGAACATCTGGTTGTTTAGATTTACTATTCCCACTTCAGTCTCAGTAACGTAGGGAAAGCATTGGTTTTTGGAGGGGTTAGAGCAGGGCTGGACTGGCGGTAGCAGATACAGAGCATTTCCCCGGTCGGCCGCCAAGTCGGGTGCCAGTTTTGGGCCCCTGGAGGGCCATTTTAGTCCACTCACTTGAGTGGGAATAGTAATGTTTACCCCTCCGCTATCCAGCATTTTCCCTACTGCTGCACCTATTGGAGTAGGAATAGTAAGTTTTTACCCCTCCACAATCCAACACTTTCCCTACTGTTGCATTGACTAGAGTGGGAATAGTACATTTTATCCCTCTGCTATCCAACACTTTTCCTACTGTTGCACTCACTGGAGTGGGAATAGTAATTTGTATCCTCCCACTATCCAACACTTTTCTTACTGTTGCACTCATTGGAGTGGGTTCTCTTTTTATAACCTGCGTGACAAAAGGGCTGCTGGCCAAGATTGCATCCCCACTCCACCCTACGGGAGCCCAGAGGACTGAAAATGACAGCGTGAGTCTGGAAAGAGAGCCATAAGCCTCAGTCACGGGCGAGACCCAACCCTCCCTGCAGTCTTCCGGTAAATAGAATGCTCTTAGTTTGCACACAATGTCAAATTCAAAATTAAGGAAATCATAGGAGTTTGATGGACTAGATTTACTGTTCCCACTTCAATTTAAGCAATAGTAGGGAAAGTGTTGGACTTCAGAAAAGTTATATATATCATACCAATACAGTCATTTAAAAAATATATTTAAATACCTAAAAACATAAAATGATGAACCATAGTTAAACAAGAAATTATATATTGTATAAATTTAAATAAAATGCACAATTTATTATAAATATACAAAACAAATGTATAATTAAATGAAATATTTAAATAAACCTATGTAGAATTCGCTTCTCTTGCTACTACTGAAAAAAACACAAACACCAAGAAGATAAATTATAAATTGATAAAACTATAATAAAATTAAAATAAATGAAACCTTTAAAAAATATATATTATACACTTGCTGATATGTTGCTAAATATTTCTTGCATAGTCTAAATAAAAAAGTTTCCTTTTAAATATTCAATGAAAAAATTATAATTAATGGATTAAATATTTAAATAACTATTTTCACTGAAATAATTTCTCACCCTATTCCCCTGCAAACTGACATGCTGCTAAATTAGCTATAACTAATTATACTATACAAAATATAAAGTAAAAATCTGAAATTATACCCAAATAAATGAAACAATAAAAAAAATCAAACATTATATACTAACCATTTACATATTGATTTTACCTTACATTACTTAATATAAAAAAATTTGTTAAAATGTATTTAACCTCCCACCAAATTCCCCCAAAAACCTAATATCCCACTATTAAATGACAAACTACTTAACATAGGTATTTGTAGATTGCGCATTAAGTCCTAAGCATCTTGGCACTAACAGATGTTTATTGTTAACCAACAGTATTCATTGTATCGACCTTAGATGGTTTTAAGCCTGAGTGGACCCACCGGATTTGAACCTATGACCATGAGATTGAACATAGAGCCCTGCAGTGGACACATTAGTCCACGAAGCCAACAGACCCATTTCATTGCCTTTTAAAATTTAAATTACACATTTAAAATTGCAAACTATATTTAAGGTAAGACACATTTACTGATATTATAAGTATATATAGATCAATATCTATATATATATATATCTATATATCTATATATATTTATAAAAAACAATGTTTATTACAAGTATATTAAAGTACACCATATTAACTGCAACAACTGTCTTAATTACCATATTGTATACAATAAAACCAGCATTCTTAATTTTGTTATTCTGTTCCACTATATTTTTGCAGTGGTGATATTTCTGAAAACACATTTGTCACATGATATTTTGGAATCAATATTTGTTTCATTCACCATATTTAACATGTACCAATTTTGAAAGTGTCCCTTTTCTCATGAAAAGTGTAGTTACAGAACTATTAGTCATTTTCTCTACTCCGGCACAAAGGGAACCGAAACCTAATTGCAAAATGAGGAGCTTATTGATGAGCCCCTTCTTACACTTCTGCCACGCCGTTGTGTCCCTTTTTGTGAGGCTGCAGCGGCATAAATAATGCACCATGTTGCACCATATTTACAGTGATGCGACAGGTATAATGTACGTAGGGTGGATGTTCCCCCGCAAAAGCCTCATAGAAGTGGCACAGTGAAATCTATCAGATTTCACTGTGCCACTTCTAGGACGGTCCTGCGTCACATCCTTACACTTGCCTCACAGCAGGCATAAGGGTAATGCATTGCAATGGGAATAGGCTTTCCCCATGCATTGCTGGAGTTGCATCATGCGTATGACACAACTTCAGCAATGCGTGGGTTTCACGCCGACAGATACGCCAGGATTCCTGTGGTATCTGCCATTCCTTGCGACATGGTGTGCCATACAATAAATGTGGCACATCCATCAAGTCGCAAGAAGGGCCCACAGAAAAGTGTTGCATCGCTGCTTTTACGCTGCGATGCAGGACTTTTCATAAATGAGACCCAAAGTGTTTAAGACTTTATGTATAAAATGCCCACTGTCAACTTTGTGAAGGACTCCTATCTTTAACATGGGCACATTTTAAGATTTCTTTTCCCACAAAAACAGCTAGTGAATGACTATCAAATTGTCCTTCTCTATTCCTGAACAAAGGATTCACCAGCTTCTTTTAGGAAGCCTAGTTTTATACCCCACACATACCGAAGTACAACATTTGGACTCAATCAGCAAAAAAAATTATTAACATTATGAAAGAGTTCTATAATTAAATTAGGCACATTCTGAGGTTTTTATTCCCATAAAAAGACATCTGTATGTCAGCCAAAGTGACTTTCTGTACTCTTACATTATGAGCATAACAGCTCAATTCAGGAATACAATTTGTAAGACTCTTGTATATGATTTGCCCTTCAAATAACGAGACCATCCATGCTGAGAAAGTCATTTGTAGCTGACATGGGCACTTTTGAGAATGTTTAAGCCTTGTGTAAGAATTTCTATTTTACACTCTAAATAAAAGGCTGAACAAATAGATGTTTCAACTTTGTGAAAGTTTCCCATGTTTCACCTGGGTACATTTTGAGAATGTGTCTTCCTATAAAAAGGCGGATGTACCACTGCCAACTTGATTTTTTTCTAGTCTTGCACAAAGGACTGCTAGCTTGATTCTGGAAATCCACTTACAGAATTTGTTCTCCCAAACACAGTAAATGTTTATAGTTGTTAAACAAGGTTTATGTGCATATATATTGCAACCTGGGTTTTATAGATTCCGGAGTGCTTCCTAATCACCAGTGGTGCTGGTTTGAGACAATGCCACATCATGCCTCTAACAATCGAAAAATTCCACTTCTCACATGAAGAATGGACCAGCACTCAAATCTCTGGAATAATCCAATTTAACTTC
The DNA here is from genome assembly GCF_964263255.1 of Lissotriton vulgaris. Taxonomy (NCBI): domain Eukaryota; kingdom Metazoa; phylum Chordata; class Amphibia; order Caudata; family Salamandridae; genus Lissotriton; species Lissotriton vulgaris. The sequence continues at coordinate 1,502,878,378 of NC_141691.1, forward strand.
AAAGACAGCATTTGTGAAGATATACATATATATATAAATATATATATATATATTTCAAAGAACATCTTCCTCAATTGAGTAGACAGAAGGGGACACGGTGTGGCTGCAATTTTAGTAGTTCAGAGCCTGGCAAGACGTGTTTCGGCAATAGCCTTCTTCAGTTGCCTCTGGCACTGTGGTTCTCAGTTGGTTTCAAAGTGTTAGGTCATCCTCCTAAATTAGGCTGTGTTCCTCCTACTCACGCTTTAAGTCACGCCCAAAAAGTGTTGTAAGGACTGCATTTCCTATCATGCAGTCTGTTTCTTGCGTTTTTGGGAATGGTTACTATCAGCCAGTTTTTGGATGTCTCAAGTTCGAGAGGCTGATATCGAGCGTGGTTGGACTTGAACCGGCACTTGTACTGGGCAATAACTGTCATTGCAGCCCTCACTTCCTACCGCTCGTCTCCCGTACACAGTGCATCCGGAGACGTCAGTTACAGTAAAGGCATCTCTCCATTGGTATGGTCTGTCAACGGACAGCAGTCCCACTGCTTCCAGGGAAGGGCGGCGATCCAGGTAAGTGCCAATTATCCTGTGATACTTTAAGAAAGGGTCCCCAGTGCGTGACATTGGCGGCACGCTAATATTTCAAAGAACATCTTGCTCAATTGAGTAGACAGAAGGGGACACGGCGTGGCTGCAATTGTAGTAGTTCAGAACCTGGCAAGACGCGTTTCGGCGATAGTCTTCTTCAGTTGCCTCTGGCGCTGTGGTTCTCAGTTGGTTTCAAAGTGTTAGGTCATCCTCCTAAAGTAGGCTGTGTTCCTCCTACTCACGCTCTAAGTCACGCCCAAAAAGTGTTGTAAGGACTGCATTTCCCATCATGTAGTTTGTTTGTTGCGTTTTTGGGAATGGTTACTATCAGCCAGTTTTTGGATGTCTCAAGTTCGAGAGGCTGATATTGAGCATGGTTGGACTTGAACCGGCCCTTGTACTGGGCAATAACTGTCATTGCAGCCCTCACTTCCTACCGCTCATCTCCCCGTACACAATGCATCCGGAGACGTCAGTTACAGTAAAGGCGTCTCTCCATTGGTATGGTCTGTCAACGGACAGCAGTCCCACTGCTTCCAGGGAAGGGCGGCGATCCAGGTAAGTGCCAATTATACTGTGATACTTTAAGAAAGGGTCCCCAGTGTGTGACATTGGCAGCACGCTAATATTTCAAAGAACATCTTCCTCAATTGAGTAGACAGAAGGGGACACGGCGTGGCTGCAATTGTAGTAGTTCAGAGCCTGGCAAGACGCGTTTCGGCGATAGCCTTCTTCAGTTGGCTCTGGCGCTGTGGTTCTCAGTTGGTTTCAAAGTGTTGGGTCATCCTCCTAAAGTAGGCTGTGTTCCTCCTACTCATGCTCTAAGTCATGCCCAAAAAGTGTTGTAAGGACTGCATTTCCCATCATGCAGTTTGTTCGTTGCGTTTTTGGGAATGGTTACTATCAGCCAGTTTTTGGATGTCTCAAGTTCGAGAGGCTGATATCGAGCGTGGTTGGACTTGAACCGGCACTTGTACTGGGCAATAACTGTCATTGTAGCCCTCACTTCCTACCACTCGTCTCCCCGTACACAGTGCATCCGGAGACGTCAGTTACAGTAAAGGCGTCTCTCCATTAGTATGGTCTGTCAACGGACGGAGGTCCCACTGCTTCCAGGGAAGGGCGGCGATCCAGGTAAGTGCCAATTATCCTGTGATACTTTGAGAAAGGGTCCCCAGTGCGTGGCATTGGCAGCACGCTAATACTTCAAAGAAAATCTTCTTCAATTGAGTAGACAGAAGGGGACACGGCGTGGCTGCAATTGTAGTAGTTCAGAGCCTGGCAAGACGCGTTTCGGTGATAGCCTTCTTCAGTTGCCTCTGACGCTGTGGTTCTCAGTTGGTTTCAAAGTGTTAGGTCATCCACCTAAAGTAGGCTGTGTTCCTCCTACTCACGCTCTAAGTCATGCCCAAAAAGTGTTGTAAGGACTGCATTTCCCATCATGCAGTTTGTTTGTTGCGTTTTTGGGAATGGTTATTATCAGCCAGTTTTTGGATGTCTCAAGTTCGAGAGGCTGATATCGAGCATGTTGGATTTGAACCAGCACTTGTGCTAGGCAATAACTGTCATTGCAGCCCTCACTACCTACCGCTCGTCTCCCCGTACACAGTGCATCCGGAGATGTCAGTTACAGTAACGGCGTCTCTCCATTGGTATGGTCTGTCAACGGACAGCAGTCCCACTGCTTCCAGGGAAGGGCGGCGATCCAGGTAAGTGCCAATTATCCTGTGATACTTTAAGAAAGGGTCCCCAGTGCGTGACATTGGCAGCACGCTAATATTTCAAAGAACATCTTCCTCATTTGAGTAGACAGAAGGGGAAAGGGCGTGGCTGCAATTGTAGTAGTTCAGAGCCTGGCAAGACGCGTTTCGGCGATAGCCTTCTTCAGTTGCCTCTGGCGCTGTGGTTCTCAGTTGGTTTCAAAGTGTTAGGTCATCCTCCTAAAGTAGGCTGTGTTCCTCCTACTCATGCTCTAAGTCACACCCAAAAAGTGTTGTAAGGACTGCATTTCCCATCATGCAGTTTGTTCGTTGCGTTTTTGGGAATGGTTACTATCAGCCAGTTTTTGGATGTCTCAAGTTCGAGAGGCTGATATCGAGCGTGGTTGGACTTGAACCGGCACTTGTACTGGGCAATAACTGTCATTGCAGCCCTCACTTCCTACCACTCGTCTCCCCGTACACAGTGCATCCGGAGACGTCAGTTACAGTAAAGGCGTCTCATCATTGGTATGGTCTGTCAACGGACAGAGGTCCCACTGCTTCCAGGGAAGGGCGGCGATCCAGGTAAGTGCCAATTATCCTGTGATACTTTAAGAAAGGGTCCCCAGTGCGTGACATTGGCAGCACGCTAATATTTAAAAGAACATCTTCCTCAATTGAGTAGACAGAAGGGGACACGGCGTGGCTGCAATTGTAGTAGTTCAGGGCCTGGCAAGATGCGTTTCGGCGATAGCCTTCTTCAGTTGCCTCTGGCACTGTGGTTCTCAGTTGGTTTCAAAGTGTTAGGTCATCCTCCTAAAGTAGGCTGTGTTCCTCCTACTCACGCTCTAAGTCACGCCCAAAAAGTGTTGTAAGGACTGCATTTCCCATCATGCAGTTTGTTTGTTGCGTTTTTTGGAATGGTTACTATCAGCCAGTTTTTCGATGTCTCAAGTTTGAGAGGCTGATATCGAGCGTGGTTGGACTTAATCCGGCACTTGTACTGGGCAATAACTGTCATTGCAGCCCTCACTTCCTACCGCTCGTCTCCCCGTACACAGTGCATCCGGAGACGTCAGTTACAGTAAAGGCATCTCTCCATTGGTATGGTCTGTCAACGGACCGCAGTCCCACTGCTTCCAGGGAAGGGCGGCGATCCAGGTAAGTGCCAATTATCCTGTGATACTTTAAGAAAGGGTCCCCAGTGCGTGACATTGGCAGGACGCTAATATTTCAAAGAACATCTTCCTCAATTGAGTAGACAGAAGGGGACACGGCGTGGCTGCAATTGTAGTAGTTCGGAGCCTGGCAAGAGGCGTTTCGGCGATAGCCTTCTTCAGTTGCCTCTGGCACTGTGGTACTCAGTTGGTTTCAAAGTGTTAGGTCATCCTCCTAAAGTAGGCTGTGTTCCTCCTACTCACGCTCTAAGTCACGCCCAAAAAGTGTTGTAAGGACTGCATTTCCCATCATGCAGTTTGTTCGTTGCGTTTTTGGGAATGGTTACTATCAGCCAGTTTTTGGATGTCTCACGTTCGAGAGGCTGATATCGAGCGTGGTTGGACTTGAACCGGCACTTGTACTGGGCAATAACTGTCATTGCAGCCCTCACTTCCTACCGCTCGTCTCCCCGTACACAGTGCATCCGGAGACGTAAGTTACAGTAAAGGCGTCTCTCCATTGGTATGGTCTGTCAACGGACAGCAGTCCCACTGCTTCCAGGGAAGGGCGGTGATCCAGGTAAGTATATATACAAAGTAAGTATATATATATAAATTAATGCTCCCAGTCGCTACCTCCAATCTCCTCAGACCGGCAAAGCGAAGACAGAGACAGACCACAATTCAGGTGACAGTTTCTTTTTACTGCAGCTTGTAGATGGAAGTTAAAACAGCCATGACGCATTTCGGGCCTAGTTGCCCTTGTTCACATGCCATATATATATATATACACACACAGGTATTTATAGAGTGTGAGCCTGGTTAGCTAGAAAGAACCCCAAGAGCAGTTTTAAGAAATACTTTGAGAGAGATAGAAGAGCTTTGTGAGAAGAGGACCATTTAATTCTTGAATTATAGAGACCAAAATTATAAAGATGTGCCAGTTCTTAATTCAATTTCTCTATTGTAATAATCCTAACGTGTCAGAGTGAATCAGAATGGGGAGTTTATTGCAATCAGAAATACAGTTTTATCTTCTTAATGGAGACTAATGTTGATAAATGGGAGCTAGAAAAGAAAATTAGAACTCTGATACTTGGATTTTTAAGGATGTGTAAACCTTCCAGGATGAACACAGTTTAAATCAGTTAATGCTGCATATGAAGTCGGATTCAAGATATGGGATAATTCCAGTCTATCTCTAGTGGTGGCTTTAGTACCACTATTATCTCATCATATCATCTCATGCACATATATAAAGTGCACATTCACACCTGAGGGTATCTTGTTGCTGAATACCATATGTTTTTTGCTATCCAAGTAAATAATACTTATTGTATAGACCTTGGAAGGAATAAAGACTGAGTGGGAGCACCAGTATTCACACATGTGAGAGAGTGGTCAAACACAATTCCCTCTAGTGGATTAATTCATTTAATAAGCCAACAGACTAATACAATCTGTATGGGTTCTTCAACATACCTACCATTACACACATCACTGTGGAGACTTGAATATGACAGTAATCACACATTATCACTGTGGGCACTTAAACATCACTATAATGGCACAATATCTCTGTGAGGACTTGTACACGACTATAATCACACACTATAAATGTGTGCTTTCCCTGTGCATCCCATTAATCACACTCTATCTCTGTGGGGATCTGGGCATGTCTATAATCACACACTATCTCTGTGAGGACCTGGGCATGTATTTAATCATACTCTATCTCTTTAGGGACATGGGTATGTCTGTAATGACACACGTTCTCTTTGTCAATCGTGGTAATACTGTAGTCACACACCATCTCTGTGGGGACCTCGACATCTCTATAATCACACACTATCTCTGTGGGGACCTGGGCATGCCTATAATCACACACTATCTCTGTGGGGACCTCAACATCTCTATAATCACACACTATCTCTGTGGGGACCTCGGAATGTCTATGATCACACACTATCTCTGTGGGGATCTGGGCATGTCTATAATCATACACTATCTCTGTGAGGACCTGGGCATGTCTATAATGACATACTATCTCTGTGGGGACCTCAACATCTCTATAATCACACACTATCTCTGTGGGGACCTCGGAAAGTCTATGATCACACACTGGGAAACATCACTTACAACGCAACTTTTACAACGACATACCATTACAACGCAACTTTTACAACGCAAAAACTTTTACAACGCATGTATTTACAACGAATGTTTTTACAACGCAGGTACCTTTACAACGCATACCATTACAACGTAAGTATTGGTAAGTATATAATTATATTTTAAATGTTATATGTTTGGGGTAAAGGGGTATTTTTAGGGTTCAGGGTCAGTTTTGGGTTTTTGGGTAAAGGGGTATTTTTGGGGTTCAGGGTCAGTTTTTAGTTTTTGGGTAAAGGGGTATTTTTGGGGTTCAGGGTCAGTTTTTAGTTTTTGGGTAAAGGGGTATTTTTGGGGTTCAGGGTCAGTTTTTAGTTTTTGGGTAAAGGGGTATTTTTGGGGTTCAGGGTCAGTTTTTAGTTTTTGGGTAAAGGGGTGTTTTTGGGGTTCAGGGTCAGTTTTTAGTTTTTGGGTAAAGGGGTATTTTTGGGGTTCAGGGTCAGTTTTTAGTTTTTGGGTAAAGGGGTATTTTTGGGGTTCAGGGTCAGTTTTTAATTTTTGGGTAAAGGGGTATTTTTGGGGTTCAGGGTCAGTTTTGGGTTTTGGGGGTACAGGGGTACAGGGTAAAAATAAATTAAAATTACATTTAAATTAAATTACATTAAATTATATATTTTTTAATTAATTTACGATTATAAAATTAATATATATTTACCAATACTTACGTTGTAATGGTATGCGTTGTAAAGGTACCTGCGTTGTAAAAACATTCGTTGTAAATACATGCGTTGTAAAAGTTTTTGCGTTGTAAAAAATGCGTTGTAAAAGCATGCGTTGTAATAACATGCGTTGTATCAACATAGATCCTCACACACTATCTCTGTGGGGACCTCGGAATGTCTATGATCACACACTATCTCTGTGGGGATCTGGGCATGTCTATAATCACACACTATCTCTGTAAAGACCTGGGAATGTCTTTAATCATACTCTATCTCTTTGGGGCCCGAGGTATGTCTGTAATGACACACATTCTCTTTGTCAATAGTGGTAATACTATAGTCACACACCATCTCTACAGGGACATCGACATCTCTATAATCACACACTATCTCTGTGAGGACCTCAGAAAGTCTATGATCACACACTATCTCTTTGGGGACCTTGGAATGTCCATGATCACACACTATCTCTGTAGGGATCTGGGCATGTCTATAATCACACACTATCTCTGTGAAGACCTGGGAATGTCTTTAATCATACTCTATCTCTTTGGGGACCTGGGTATGTCTGTAATGGCACACATTCTCATTGTCAATCGTGGTAATACTATAGTCTCACACCATCTCTGTGGGGACATCGACATCTCTATAATCACACACTATCTCAGTGGGGACCTGGTCATGTCTACAATCGCACACTATCTCTGTGGGGACCTCAACATCTTTATATGTGCACACTATCTCTGTGGGGACCTCGGAATGTCTATGATCACACAGTATCTCTGTGGGGACCTGGGCATGTCTATAATCTTTTACTATCTCTGTGGGGACCTGGGCATGTCTACAATCACACACATTTTATTTGGCAACTGTGGTAATACTATAGTCACACACCATCTCTGTGGAAACTTGAGCATTCCAGTGATTACACACAAGCTCTGTTTTGGCTTGAGCATCATCAGCTTCACATTCTCTGTATGGGGATTTGTGAATACTGATAAGTAGTAAAGTTAGACTTTTGGTCTAAGTTTACATGGTTGAACCTAAAAAGTAGAAAAGTTAGATTTTATTTCACCCAAGTTTACCATTGTGAATCGGGCCCTATTTTAATGAGGACATAGTCACAATCATCTTCATGCACTATATCTGTGGGACTTAAACTTCGCTATAATAACACACTATCTTTGTGGGGGCTTGAAAAAAACTATAATAAAACACTATCTTTGTCGGGACTTGAACATCCCTATAAAAACCTATAATCTCTGTGGAGACTTAGGCATTCCTCTAATTAAATGCAATCTCTGTTTCGACTTGAAGCACCTGGGGTGCCATTAGGCACAGGGTTAAGACTGATTTGCATATAGCTGGGTATGAACTGGGGTGGCAAATTGACCTAAAAAACGATGATGGATTCAACCCAGATCTGTGACTGGGGGTGAGTGGCTGAAAAGTTTCAGCACTCCATCCATAATCTCCTTGTGTTTGCTTTGTTCACCCTAAGTTGGCAGGGTATGCCCAGACGTGGGTCCATTGCTCACTTTGCCACTGGATTCAGTCTAGCCTGGTAGATGAGGGGGCATTACCTGAAACCTGTCCGAGGATGCTTCTTTCCGGTCCAGGGAAGACCTGGCTTGGCAGTTCGGGGTGGACTGTTCCCATGAGGCACAGGGTCAAGACTGATTTGCATATAGCTGGGTCTGAACTTGGGTGGCGAAGTGAGCTAAAGAACGATGATAGATTAAACTCAGATCTGTGAGTGGGGTGAGTGACTGAAAGGTTTCAGCACTGCCTCCATCATCTCTTTGTGTTTGCTTTAACTTGAACATCACCAGCTTCACATTCTCTGTATCTGGCTTAGTGAATATTGAAAAGTAGTAAAGTTAGACTTTTGGTCTAAATTTAACTTTGTGAATACTGAAAAAAGTTGTATTGTTAGACTTTTTGTCTAATTTTACCTTTGTGAATCGGGCCCTATTTTAATGAGGACTTCATGCACTATCTCTGTGGGGACTTAAACATCGCTATGATAACACACTATCTCTGTGGGGACTTAAACATTGGTATAATAACACACTATCTTTGTGGGGACTTGACCAACACTGTAATAACACACTATCTTTGTAGGGACTTGACCAACACTGTAATAAGACACTATCTTTGTGGGGACTTGAACATCACTATAATAACACACCATCTCTGTGGGGACTTAAACATCGCTATAATAACATACCATCTCTGTGGGGGCTTCAGCTTTCCAATAATTACACACAACCTCTGTGTGGACTTGAACATCATTAGCCTCACACGCTTTATAATGGGATTTAAGCTTTGAATGTACACACTATTTCAATGGAGACTTAAACACAATGATCTTCACCCACTATCTCTGTGGGGACTTGAACATCTATTTTGGCAAAAATGTTAGCAGCTAATCAAGCTCTGGGTTACACTTGACCAGATTCCTTGGTTCCATATGTTAATTTCCTTATGTGTTAGTTCTCTTATCTCCTAAGATTTCGAGCACGAATAAATAGGTTAAACACCGCTTTAAGTCATTTTCTTTTAGCATGATATGACATTTACTGGCACATTAACAGAATCTGCCTTTAATGTATACCCCTAGAATATATGTAGCAATTCATATATGAATAGATTATAATGTTGTTTGTGTATATTGTTGCTAAAATAAACACTTAGCCATGTGCCTTCGACTGTATTCAATCACAAATAGTGTTACAGACAAGGTCCCCACAAGGATGGTAGCACGTGTTCAAGTCCCCACAAGGATGGTGTTGTGCGCGCGAGTAAATAACAATATATTTGCAAATTTGAAGCAGGATCCTGTATCATGAATTTTTTCAAACATTTTTCTGTTATTAGTGTGCTGTATAAACATTGGGAAAGGTTAGTCCCCACAATGCAGGTATTCACACATAGTCCCCACAAGGATGGTAACATGTGTGTGTGTGTGTGTGTCAGTTTTAAAGTGACCCTGCCAGAAGAATAATTTTTAAATCAAGGAGATGAACACATGATGATATTATTACTCTAAAACCCATAAAATAAAGATAAATGCATTTCAATAAACACCATGTTGTTCATTTCGAGTCAAATGCCCTTGATATTTAATATTATGTTGTTGGCTGGCATTTGGAGATATACAGTGGTACCTGCTAATGTTGTATGGTAATTAAATATTGGGGTTTTAATTCTTACAGCCAATAATTACAGTAATAACCTTGGTTGGCTCTGGTATCAGAATACAGCACAGTTCATCATCGATACTATTAAATATGTATGTTAGGATCTTATGTTTGGTATGCCGTTTATTTTGTATGCTCTAATAGCCTCATGTCTGGTATTATTTGGCTTAGTACTTACCTTACAAATTGTCCATAGTTGTGTACACTTACTAGAGCTTAGTGGCTACTTCAGTTTGGCTAATCGGGGTCACGGCGCTCTGAATAATGACCCGTGCTGTTCTATTCAAAACAAATGCCCCAGATGTAAAAGCTTGATGATAACGTATAGATGTCTAGCGAAATGCGATACGCTTCTCACTTACTATGCGTCTTTTGGTGTCCGTCTGCCTCTGGATTACCGGTCAGGAAAACTCGAGACACGTCTTAGGAGTCCTTTTAAATACAGTGTTATAACGTAAGAGATTACTTTCCAAAACGTGGCGTTGTGCGAGTCCTACGGCCGGGTGTAAAGAGAAAGATAGAGAGAGGACTCAAATGGCATCGCCACCTTTGATGGATGAACGTGCGCTAAAGCGATTACAATTATATCTGCACTATACGTGGCCTATTTTAAAGTTACCCTACAGCTATGTTTAATATGAGAAGAAAGATCACACTATGATGGCATCGTCCTCGTTAGGAATTATGGAGACGCTAAAATGCTTATAATTATATCTAAACTGCACACAGCCAATTCACTGGTAAAAGAAGGAAGAAACAAGTTGGGGAACTGAAGCATTTGCATGCTTGTATTGCGCTTGTGTTAAATAGACTGCCATGTTTTGGACAGGCAAAATAAGCCGTCAGCAGCGGGACACCAAAAAAGAGTGCAATCAGCCAGCCAATCCCACAACAAACAAGCATTTCTTAATGCAATAGGACTCTTATTTACGCGAGTCTTATTGCTTTGGAAACAGGAGGGTGGGGGTCCAGGAAGGCACGAACTGGAGTGAGGGGAAATGAGGGGGTAGGCAAAAAAAGTCACAGACTGCAGGAGGGGGCGTGGGTAACACAGGGCCAAAAATAGTTTTGGAGTAAAGGGGCCAATAGCCAGTTAAGGATATGAATGACAACATGGCTGTCAGGAGGAGGGACTTAGAAGTTGAAAACGAATCAAAATGCAGCATTTATGATTGAAACCAATCAGAAATAAGGCTGGAAAGTGGGCGGAGCTTCCCCCACTATAGTTTATACACCATCTCTCGACGAGACAGCGCATACGCTGCCTAGCCAAGACCTAAACAAGACCACTCCTGTGCTATAGGCCACTTGTTTCTGAAACATTATGCTACACACATATAGGGGCCAGACTGTTCTGACAGCTCTTCACTCGTGCTCCCCCAGATGGATGTTCCATAACCCACTTGGAGTACCAGGCATGAAAGGTGACAGTGTGGTCCTGTAATACAGCGTGGAATGGAGGATATCCAATTTGAGCTTTTTCTGCGATCACCAAGCGTACACCATGACTTTCTAAAAAGTGGAGTGAACAATCCTTAAAACCAGACCTTTCCAAGTTTGCGGACTGACCATTACTTGAAATTCCCATTTTAAGATGAAGTTGAGTGCTTACCTGGAATGGCATTTCCTGTTTTAATCATATATAAGTGAGACTGTCACACGAGGAAGATGCATCACAATGTATTTTTCCTCGGTTTTTCGTCATGTTTTTCAACCCCTTGATCTTCTTCTGGATTTATTGGTATGAATATTTTGCTTTTCTCTATCAGGACCTAAAACACTAAGGTGGTGCCAATCCTAGTCATGCCCTAGTGCCTTAGTCCACTCTCTAACTGAAGTCTACTAAAGGGTGTGGTCAGTTGAAGAGGGGAAAGGTGGTTGGGATATGAGGGCGACAAGTTGAGAGAGATCTTCATGGAGTATTCTCCTCTATTTCAAACTGTTGTCCTCCTTCAGTCTGTCTCAGGTCTACTCTCTGGGACATGTTTTTCTCACAAAACAAAAACACTATTGGTGCCTAATCACTCTAACTCCTTCTCAGTGGCTTGTTCAATGTGTCATAGGTGATTGGGCAAAGCAGGATATTGGCCCCCTGTGTGCTATTTAAATTGCAAAACACATCAATATTCAAGGTTCAGTGAGCTCCTTAGACCTTAGACCTCTAGGCTCTGGTTCCACTGCACCTTTGTCACCGATGGAAGCCCCTACTCCCCCTATTAACTCTTGTTCTTTTGCTTTTCCCCACTAGCCTTCAGCCCTCTCAAACCTGTTGTTTCTCTGATCACCCTGATATTCCAATTTCGATTTATCTGAAATGTTCTCTATAGCTATAAAATCAAAAAATTCTGGTTATTATGTGGTTTTGCATGGCACCTGCAATCCTTCCTTTACTTGGTTTGTTTCCCAGTTTACATTTTTATTCACAGCCAAGTTTCTTTTCAAATAATTTTTATTAGGGTTTTCAAAAGATATACAGCAAAAAGTAAAAACAGCACAGCATATTCTGGTACTCCTTAACCAGGGATTCAAAATAAAACATGCATTGACATAGCCAATAAGTCTCGCCTTTGGGACATTATAAGTATTTAGCCGTGGCTATTTGCTTTGCTAATGTCTTTAATCTATGTTGTAGAGCAGCATGGCTGTTGTGCAGGGCCGGACTGGGAACCAGAACCGGCCCTGGCAAAGTGCTCGGCCAGCCCCCCTCTCCCCCTCCGGGAGGAGAGGGGAGGGGGGAGAGGTGCGACCGCGTTCTATGCAGGGCCGGTTTTCGGCCGTTTTTGTTACAGGGCCGTTTTTGCAGCATAACGGCCCTGTAACAAAAACGGCCCCAGGGGCCCAAAACCGGCCCCCAACCATGCAGCCCACCGGGGAATTGCCCGGTGCACTCAACGGCCAGTCCGGGCCTGCTATTGTGCAGCACGTTAAAAAGTTGTTAAAATAAAGTGTTCTAAGCATTTTTGTTACTTTATATATAACCAAGAAGACATTATGTACAACTGAACGAACCAATTGAAAAGTTAACTACCATTCAAAATTTATTTTTGTTTTTTTGTCCTTTCAGTGCTGACAACGTGTTTCTGCCTGTTTTAATGCTTGTGTGTTATAGTTTTTTTGTTTTGTTATGGGAGTGCATAAACAATGGGAGGGTGGAGGTTGGGAAATGGTTCCTGAAGGACCACACGCGCAGTGGACGGACACTAGGGGAGAATCAACACATACCAGACATGCCTTGGTTTGTTTGAAATTGATCATTGCTTCGGGACATACACAGGTGTGAACAGCCCAGCAAGATAAGTGAAAAAAGCCTGCCTTTAGCAGTTGCATACGAGGAACGCGCTGTTAGGTGGCGCTGCTCAGTGCAATCCTGGAATTCTTCTCAACCCCGCCCCACGCCCATATTGCACTTCCCATATGCAAGACCCCCAGGGGCGCTGGACAATCCTGTGATCTTGGCATTCACAGAGAACCTGCCTTTTGCCATCTATCTTGTAGGTGGAGGGTGCTGGGGGTTGGTTGCTGGGAGGAGGCAGACAGGCACACTAGACAACCGGCATTCTGCCCCGTCTACACTGCACTATGTAGAGAAAGAAAGCCTTCCCTTTTAAGAGCTTCCTACACATAGCAGAACTGCCCATTTAAAGAGGCCTCAATCACATTTTGCTTCTAGGCTTAATTGAGAAAGGAACTACTTACAGGCTGAAAAACTTCTCGTAGTACATATAAATGAACTGCAAAAGTATTTATGCACACTAATGTAACTATCTATATGTGCATGTTACACACAAAGGTACGTGGACTGTTTTATGGAATATGAGCATTATGTTTGGCTGTTTTACTGCACAAAATTCAAGTGCTATCGAAAACCACATTCCATAAAGAGCTGTGAAATATGAAAAATATTAGGGAATGTAAACTACATTTATGTAGCGCTTACTACCCCTGATGAAGCCTGGAGGAACTTTGCAGCAAGAAGCAGGCTATTCTGGAATGTAAGGTTAGAGTTAAATAGGTAGCACAATTTATAATGTGTGCTTTTATTTTTTTGTGTGAGTTAATTGTGGTAAGTTTGTGCTATTGAACTCGCCGGTTTCTAGTGTAGCGTTTCAAAAGGGATAGATTCATTGATATGGATTAAAGAAGGGAAGATGTGAGCTATTCCTCAACCTCTGTTTCCTTATAAAATACAGATACATCAGAATAACGACAGCCCACAAACAACTCTGTACAGCTTAACCATTGCCAGGGGTTCTATAATTATGTGGTAAATGTATCTAAATAATCTAACAAGGTTATCGTAATTATGCAGCACGTTCTTTGGCAGAATTAATTTCATCCATTTGATCTAAACAAAATATTTTGGGGAAAAACTGCAAATTGAGTGACAAACTATGGGGAAAATTCGGTAGATCACAGTTACAAGGTGTGCGTTGCAGCCACAGAACGAAATAAAGGTACAGGTTCTGACTAATAATATTCTGGATGTAAAATATTCAATAATTGTATTGATGTGTTTTAAACCTAATCTCTCGTACCCCTCTCATTGCCCTCTTACCTAACAACTTTATGGTTAATATTCTGTGTAACATATTTTCTTTATTCATATTCTCGTACTCAATATGCAATTATTGTTATAATGATCAACGCTTTAATGCATCTATGTGAAGAAGCTCTTTACAAAAACATTGTAATAAATAGTCCATTATTTCTAAGAGGCTAATTTTTACACCAAAACAGCACAACAGAGCACCTGTAAATCTATGTGCAGGGGAAAGGCCTATGCACCTAGCATGCACATTCCCTGTCTTTTTACCATTTCTGTTGATAAAGAACAGCATATATGGACATAGCAGAATAGTTCCAGCATTTGTGATGTTGTGAAAAGCACAACTTTCGAATGCAGGGACCGGTTTCCATGGGTGTCCACCTCATGTGCTCACGGTCAATTCAGGGCGCGCTTATGTGTATGACGAATTACAGACAGAAGCGTTTTACTTGTGTGGGTACGTGAGGAATATGGGCTCTGTAAGATTCCCTTTGTCTGATGACAGGTCTGTGGCCAAAGCTCAGTTACAGGGACTAAGAGTCGGGGTTGACACCTTCCAGCAAGAATTTTCAGAGCTCGAGTGAAAACCCCAGCAGCGTAGGTCTCTCTGTTGTGTTATCACAAATTGTGCAGCACCTTCTGCAATTAGTGTAGCACAGCACCGCTTTGGGACCTACCAAGTTCCGATAACAACCCAAGCTGTTATACCGCTAAGTACACTTTAAGACTATGACACTCAGGTGCCTTTCCAGACAGTTCAGAGGTTTCCATTTCAAGCCTGAATCAGAATTAGTGCCTCAACATTTCACACCAGTGGAGGGCGGAATGTACCTTTTCAGTACCCACTGCCAAATTATTAACATCTAGCTTTGTCTATAGTACCATCATGGCAACAGGACCCCCCCCCCCATCTTAGCATGCATCCCGCAAATAAATACACGCTACACAAGTATTAACTTGGGAAAAACTGCTGCAGGTTAATTACATACAACGTTATGTAATCTTGTGGGTTAGCTGACGGACGATCCAAGGGCAGGCAGCATTCTCGCCACCTGCCCGCCTGATGAGCCAAGCAGCACTGTGGCCAACCACCTATGTACTGCCTTCTGGTAATCCTCTTCCAGGATCACATGACCATTGGTCCCTTATACTCACGCCCCTTTCGGGGCGGAGCGTAGCTAGGCAAGCCCCCGGTTGCTCAGACCCACAACCGCCCTAAGGACTAACGGGCACTGACACAGGTTCCAGGAACCTCCCATTAGGCCCCTGGGGTTAGGCTCTGGTACCCCTATGTGCCGCGCTGAGGTACCCTTCTGTACCCATATGCTTCCAGATCGCCCTGTAACTCCTCCTGCAACAATAAAATAAAACATTAAAAAGTTCATGCCTTGTCCCTTTATGCCAACACGCTGGGTAAGAGGTAGGGTGGGAGACAGCGTGTCCACCCCCAGGCGTCACGGCGAGTCCGGTGCAAAAGAGGCCGAAAGCATGGCGAGGGGGACTTATGTACCCCTCGCCCTGCCTGGTGCACCGGACATGACGTGGCATGCCCACGAACCCGAGGAAACTCCTCCCTAGCCAAACTCCCC
This sequence comes from Lissotriton vulgaris, assembly GCF_964263255.1. Taxonomy (NCBI): domain Eukaryota; kingdom Metazoa; phylum Chordata; class Amphibia; order Caudata; family Salamandridae; genus Lissotriton; species Lissotriton vulgaris. Next base: position 1,502,893,982 of record NC_141691.1, read on the forward strand.
TTTGGTGGAAAAAGGGGGGGGAGAAAAAGGGGGGGAAGCTCAATGGCACTAGAGGGCCTCCCTCCTCAGCGGCCCCCTATGGTGGCCTCGGGCAGCCGCATAGTACCATCATGCCAACAGGACCCCCCCATCCCGCAAATAAATACACACCACACAAGTATTAACTTGGGAAAAATTGCTTCAGGTTTATTACATACAACATTGTGTAATCTTGTGGGTTAGCTTACGGGCGATCTAAGGCAGACAGCATTCTCGCCACCTGCCCGATTAAGTTGTTTTGGGCGTGCGTCGTGAAAAAGAAGTCGAGTAGATCACCAGATTTGATTCTTAAATTCTTTTAGTCTTTTATTTCATATGCATGGATTAAAAGTTCCTTACAGTCCAACCAACGCGTTTTGTTCTCTTGCCGAGAACTTCATCAGGGCTGAAAGTACATAGATATAAATCATAAATAAGTAGACTAAACTTCATATCACAATACAAGAAAAGAAAAAACAAACGGACATAAAAATAACTACAAGCGAGAGCAACAAAAGAGGTTGTCATGATCTAAAATTCTCAGATGTGACCTAAAATCTCTTTTCTTGTTCGCTCACGGAGCACGGAATTGGATCACTTCATAGGTAAGGGTTACATCCTGGACGTTCAGCTTTTGCTTATTTGTCATTACGGGGTTTTGTTGACCTACAGGGACGCGGGGACGCTATGCAACGTTTATCTTTCCCTATATTTTTTGATTTTCCCAACGCACGCCCAAAACAACTTAATCTTGAAGGATCTGGTGCACAGTTGCAACACAGGACGGTTGTTGCCAGGGCTGTTGGCGAGGGACTGTCTGATTTTGGAACTGGCACGAGGTGCAGAACATTAAAGTCAACCGTCTTCTTTTCACTTCTCGCCACCTGCCCGCCTGATGAACCAAGCAGCACCGTGGCGAACCACCTATGTAAGTAAGTAAGTAAGTAACTGAGCTTATATAGCGCCTGGTTACACTAGCTAGTGTGTCCCCGCGCTGTACCGCTGAGGAACCCGTCCTGGCCTGTTCCTGTGAGGCACCCACTCCTTGGCACCCCAAGGTGAAGCCAGGCATCCTTAGCGATTAGGGCCTTTGTGGAGATTAAGCAAGCTATTGCCCAGAGTTGCAGAGTAGGACCCATGATTAGAGTAGTCACCGTGGCGAGAATTATCGGGTCCGCGGACATTGAGCCCAAGACCCTGCCGCGACGGGAATTGAACCCTGATCCCGGGTCAGATCTCTGCATCAGGGTCTGCCGCTCTAACCAGTGAGCCACACTTCTCCACACTGCCTTCTGGTAATCCCCTTCCAGGATCACATGACCATTGGTCTCTTATGCTCACGCCCCTTTTAGGGCGGAGCGTAGCTAGGCAAGCACCTGGTTGCTCAGGCCCACAACCGCCCGAAGGACTAACGGGGTACCGACACAGGTTCCAGGAACCTCCCATGAGGCCCCTGGAGTTAGGCTCTGGCACCCCTATGTGCCGAACTGAGGTACCCTTCTCTACCCATATGCTTCCAGATCGCCCTGTAACTCCTCCACAGTCCTGGAGGCGGCCACCCTCACTGCCAGGGCCCCCCACTAAACCGCTCTTGTCTTTACCTGCAAACCTTCTGTGCTAAAGCTTCCTGTAAGTCTAAAAGGAACAAGTCCATACCTACTGGTGATAGGTGTACCCCATCTGCTAAAAAATATCAAATGACCCTCTCTTGGATCATCTCGTCTCTAATGAATCCCAGGCCCCTCTGTCCAGTGAACTTGTGCTTGTGCATGGAGCTGTTGACGCATCTCCTGGAGTGCTCGACCACATCGCAAGGTTTCGCCCCGTGCCACACCCTACGTGGCACAATCTCTGACCACCAGAGCTCACACTGCCCCATGTGCTTGCTGACCTCCCCCAGGTCGTGTTTTATCCTAGTAAAGTCCTCCCCGAAGAGGTGAAGTCGTTGCCCCCATAATGTGACACCAAACAGTTGGGTGGGACCCCCAGCGTAGCTCGCGAGTGCTCCTTCTCATTCCAGGGTAACCCAACCACTCAACTTTGTCTCTGCAAATTCACGCACCCAGTACCAGATTGATGCCCAACGGGCTAACCTGGAGATGGCTGAGTGCCCAATAACCCCCCCTCCAGACCCTGATAAACAAAAGGACACGCTTCAACTCAGTATTTTATTATGATTCAAAGCCATTGTGCCACAGCACTCAAACACTGCAAAACGCAGCAAACCCTGTTACCACACCCACTGCAAACTACTTTCTACAACACAAATGCCTACAAAGGCATATATAATGTGAAGGCCTGCCCTGTACCAGCACACCCCTATGAAACGCTCTATCTTATACTTGGTTAAATGCCCCTTGCCTGCATGAATCATTAAATGGCGCGGTACCACTAAATGCGCAGCTGCAAAAGGGAAGCCTGAAAGGGCAAGTGAGTAACAACCCATAGGACATCCAGAAGGCCTGTGGTCTTGTAAAGTGGCGTGGGGACCTGCTGCCAGGAACCCTAGGCCCATCTCAGGGCCGCCCTGATGATTACGTACTAAGCAGGGTCCTGCCCTTTCCACAACCTAACATGGTGGCAGGCTACAGCCAAAGGTCCACATACCCAGGAGTGGCTCTACCCTGTTTCTTGGCCCCAACCACAAAAGCCTGAACTTTGCCCTCCCTGGGTAACCCAGCCAAGCCCAAGGCATCGGCCACTTTATTGACTGAGGCCAGCTGGTCCAGGTAACGTGTTCCTATTACCTGGTGCCAGGGACTGTTCCCTCAGTGCTCTCAACTTTTGTTCAACTTCAAGATTCTACAGGGGAAAGGGACCTTTCTGACTGACCTGATCTCTAGCCACAGGTGGAGTGCACTAACGACGAGGAACAGAATCGGCACAGTGATCTAGGCGGTGATGCCGCACTTACACCTGGAGTTAGGCCACTCTTGAGCACCCTGCTAGGACACAATATTGGACAAGGGCGGGCGAACAGGGGTGGCGGGGGGACTAGAGGTACTGGTAATATACAGCCTCAACTTTGTTGCCTGCCGTTTCCGACGGGCTGGGTGCCCTGCTTAGTGTGGCAGGAAAACGCAGGGTGAGGCCCACCACATGTGTAACATGCGTGCTTGAACTTGCACCTCCTACCACAGGAGCATGATCCATAGTTTAAAAGGTGGCATGTACCTGGGGGGACCTCCTGAATCCTCCTCTTTGTCTCCCCCCTTGTGTGTACCGTGAAATGCCTGTTTACCCCTTGCGCCCGCAAGAGAGGATCCCCTGGGTAGAGCCCGGCCTGCTTGTGTATGCACCTGGGGGCCCCTATTCTGTTGTGCCGGGATCCCCATGTGGTTCCACCATAGCTGGACCTCTTTTTGGTCCCAACCCATCCTCGGACACTGGGACATCATCCTCCTGAACTCCCTATCATAGTTCAGCCAGCCATTTCCCCCCAACTCCATGGCCAATTTCCGTATTGACATGGAATACTGCATTAACCCAGGGCCCTGCTCTGGAAATTTCTCCATCGTTACAGAAGCTAGGATGGAAAAAGCCTCAAGCCAGTTCACAATGTTCTTTACTGGCCAAGGCTGGTGTCTTACTTCTCTATTGTCCTCGTTCGCCCCTATCTTCCCTGCGTCCCAGCCCTCATGGCCTAACATGAGCAGGGTAAAAATGTCTATAAAATCCCTCCTCCAAATCCCTTCTTTGGCTGCCTGGGGCACCTGCTGGGCCAGTGAGCATAGCCCAGACAGCAGTGGGCGGTGGTAACTTGTTGGACCATGGAGGGTGAGGGAGCGGGTACAATGGTGGACATTACTGAAGTGACCCCCGCGCTGATGTTCACAGGGAGCAGAACCTTGCTGGATGATTGGGGAGGAGCGAGACGGGTGCGGTCACAATGGTTTCCCCCCCGGAGGTAGTAGTTTCAGCAATGCCCACAGCCGCAGGGACCCCCATCTGTCCCACTGGCTCGAATGCTGACCCTACCGTTGCTGCTGCTAACGGGCCCCTTCCTTTCCCCTCATGCTGTTGCCTAGCTTCGCTGGGCTGGTGCCAACAATGTCCGCTTGTAACCGTGACATGAAATTGTTCATAGCGTCAAGAGTTTAGCTAGATGGTCCCTAGTGGCGTGGTTACCTTGGGCAGCGGGACCGGCCGTCGGGGTGGGCAGCCCCTGGAGCGAAGGAACGACAGACGGTGCCGAGACCTCCTTGAGGGTCAGCACTGTTCAGCTCCAAGGTGGCGGCAGTGAGTCTTGCGGGAAGTCCCTGATCGTGGGCTTGCGGACCCGCTGGGGTCTAGAGGGGCCAGTCTCTGCGCCGGCCTGCTGCTCTGGAGTGGACGAAGCGCTGACGATCCCCGAATCTTCCCGTTCAGGAGCGTTCATAATGCTGCTAGCCCATGCCAGGCCTCTAACCTTGGCTATCACAAGAGAATCCACCCATTTCGCTTCTCGTGAAGTGCCCGGCATCGTGCCCTCGACATGGGACGTCTCCGGGAAAAAGGAGGGGGTCAATGGCTGTCCATGCTGACTTCGACCGCCACACGGAACCCCAATCTGAGGAGAAAATGTTTGTATCAGCGTGATGGATTCACCGAGTTGTTCACCTTGGGGGGAGATCTCTAAGTCCCCTGATGTTGCAGCGGCTCCGTGACCCCCCCTTCCCTTATACTTACTTAAAGTGTGGTCGCATATGTGGACGTACGGTGCGACGTGTGCAAAATTAGGTGCGGTTAGTCCTCTGTGTGCGAGGATGGATTGGGGGACTAGGATGAGAAAACAAATATTTAGCTGAAACCATGGTGTGCGGTTCGTGAACCATCAGTGTACTTCCTCGTTATGCTTCTGGTACCCCAACTGTGGGCCAGAAGCTATCTCCCTTGCACACCCCGCCTGCCGACCCATACCTGCTACTAATCCCTGCTGTTCATCCCTATATTTGCATTTCCGCCAGCTTCCTTGCCTCAATAGCGATTTACTTTTTCTTTCTGCAAGAGAAAGACACATTTTAATGCGCTCCGGGGCAATCCCTGTGTTACTGACCCAATGACCACTGCTGTGTTGTCATCGTTGACCCCCGGTCACGTTCTGCACATGTTTAGCCCTATCGTTACAAGCGCGAAACCTTTACATGATGCCCCTGTAAGAAAAACAATGTTACCAAGCACAATAAGTCCAGCAATCAATAATGTGAGAAATGGCGGGCAGGTATACTGAAGGTAACTGGAGGATGTACAATATTGCAGGTCTTGTGCTATGTTGTGCCTTACCAAAACACGCCATGGTACATGAAGTGGCTCCCATGGAGCTCTGCCCCTGTGGCTGTCCCCATACTTCGATACCCGGGCAGGAAGGGCCGTGGCCAGCCCAATCTATAAGCCCTACATCAGCCCAGTTGTGCCCAAAATAACTCACGTCATCAGCACGCAAAGTGCTTAAATGCTCCGCCTATTGTACTCCCAACTAATGGCCCTCGCATTTCCATGTATTGCTATAGCCAGTGCAGGGGGCCAAGACATCCACCTGGTTAGGAAACTCGAGATTCTTGACCGACCCACAAGTTGCCCCAACAATCTAAATACATTTCCTGTGTGGCGTAACATTCTCAAGGAATATTAATGTTGTCTGCACCTTAAGCCAGCAGGAGCACGTCAAGTACCACACATTACCAAGCACTGCAGCGGGCAGGCTGTGCCTTTGCATAGCATTTTGTGATACACTGGGCCCTCGACCATATGACCAGGGTGCATCGCGCCCACCACCACAAATGGGCACACGTTCATACCAGCGTGTTTGACATCCCGTGCACAGTGTCACCCTGGCCGTTCGCACAACATCATTAACACTTGTGATCTTGTGCCTAAAAGCTGCCATGCTTTGTTCAGCTAGAATCCAAGCGTGCCCCAGCAGATGGAAAACAGGTAAATTACATCATATACATAGGTTGGGGGAAGTAAGTGATATTCGATTTATTGATTAGCACCCATTGGTCGCCCTCCGTGATGTACTCTCCACGGACACAGTACTCTGCCCACACGATCTGCAAGCAGAGGAGCACCAGCCGCCACCTTTCCTGGCGACTGTGGTGGTGGTGTTCCACCGCTACGCTACTACTTGCATGTTAAATGCTGTGGTAAGCCTCCTACGCCCTGCACCACCAGAGCATGTTGTTCTCCCCTCCCCACGCCTGTGCCCTGCTCGGCAGGGCAAGCGGAGGAGTGCTGCACAGCGCATTGGGCGCACGCACGGGGTGAGCTCAGCGGGTCACAGAATCAACAGCTGGTGTGGTGATCATGCCCCTTTATTGTGCCACCCGATTGCCCTCCGGTGATCACGGAGCCAGCTCGACCAACAACCCATTATTGCCATATTGTACCTCTAATAGTCTTTGTACGCTTTTGTCACTTGCACACATGTAACTGTTTTCCCCTGTAATGCACGGTTTGCTAACTATTGTATTTTGGTTGCTCACTGTGTCCCTATTGCCTCCTGAACGTAACGTTTGCTTTTGTAATTTGTTCGCTTATCGGTTTCACCTCATGTATCATTACTGTTCCTACTGTGAAACGCCCTGGACCTCCGGGCCTAGAACGCTGGTCTGTAGGGCTGCAGGGGCTGAGCACTCCCTGGTGAGCCCCATAGCCTCACCCGCCTAGCTGCTGCCCTGGAGACCGGCTATAGCCGCCGAAGCATTCCTCCAGAGAACCCACATTGGCAGTTGGACCCCGTAACGCCCACCGCTCCAAATCCCATGGCAGCACTTTGCACGAGTGAAAACCCGCTTTTCTGGGCCAAAACCACAAGAATCTGAGCACCGAGGCTCCTCAACCTGGTGCCCCAGCTCAAAAGTTGGCAGCACTGGTTGTAAAGCCACAGCCTCTCCCCTTCACGCCAGTCAAAGCAGCGTCCGGAGGTAGAGCAAGCTGCCTGTGACTGGGCAAATCGAATAAAGAACGGGGGGCCGAGCTCCGACACGCCCGCACCCGCATCGGGATGAACTCCTTACCAGTGTTAGTTGGAGTACGAGGAGGGTAGAGGCGGGGGGGCCCAGCCCCCACACAATGAGCGGCCGAATGCTGCCTGGGGCAAAAGAAGGGGGAGAGGGGCGGGAATTCACCCTTGCGGATAACTTTGATTTTGGAGAGGCAGGGTATGCAGAGGGAGCCTAACCCTCATTGCCGCCACCTACCGGAGATTACCGCGGCCAACGGCCCGACTGGTTGTGGGCGGGGCCTGCAGATGGAAGCGGATGTACGGCCCGCGAGGGCTGGGACCAGTGGCTGGAGTGTTGCGGAGCTCCCCAAGGCAAGTTGGAGTCCCACGGTAATGTTGGTGTCTCGGCAGTGCAGGGGGCCAGGGCACATTTTCTGTGCCTGCCCCCTGCCGCATGTCGCACAAGTGAATGAAGCACAATGCTGCCGCTGTTTGTGGGAGGTAGCTTGTGCTCCAGTTGCCTGCTGAGTTGTGGAAGTCCTCGAGGCGAGTAAGAGCCCGCGATATAGTTGTAACTCTTGGTGGCGCCGGGGGGCCCGAGGCACATTGTCGGTGCCTGCCCCCTACCACCTGATGAGAATGCGGATAAACTAGCATCATGCTGCCGCCCGACCACCCATGGAAAGTGGTTGCACGAGATCCCAGCCCCGCTTGGAGAACTCGAACAGTAGCCTGGTAAGTCATTTCCTACCCGTATTATGCCATTTTCTCATAAAGGGAGGGTGGCAGGATGAGTCAAACGCACTATGGTGCAACCGGAAAGGACAAAACACTTTGAGAGCTGGGGTGTGGGGCGGTGGGGAGGCCTTGGAGAAGGGTGGTGCTGGTCAGATGAGGTCAACACTAGCCACATCATATTCCTCATGGTGTCATGCCCCACGTCATCGCGAATCACTCGCTCGCCGGCCAGGGGGATGAAAACCATCAGCCAGTGGCCAAGCATTGGCACCATCCGCCATCTTCGGACGGCGTCCCCGACATACAGGCCCAAAATGGCGTTCAGGCCCCTAGTCACGACCTCCCCCACCATGCCTGCCCGGGAGCGCCCCTCCCTAGGCAGTCTGCTTTTCCTTATAAGCTGGGAGGAGAGTGGGCCAGCGACCTTTAATTTCACCCCCACTTGCCCTGCCTGCCAGCACAACACATCAGGGACCCCCCCCTCGCTCCTGACCGCATGTGCACAAGGGGGGGGAGGCTGGGGCATTAAAGGTGCCCTGACCAAGGTGGCCTTGAATCGCGACCGAGGCCTTCCTGCATGCACTCTAGAATTCACCGGTACAGGCTTCACCTTGCCCCTCCGCCTGGACGCCCGGAATGTTCTCTGCCATGCTAGGGAGGGGGTCACTACCAATGCCCCCTCCCCCACCAAGTCCTGAAGGTTTCTCTTGCCATTGGGGGCTGGTAGCCCCCAGCCAAGAGCCACAAAGAGCTGACCATCCCCTATAGGAAAGCCTGCAATTTTAGCCGCCCGTTCGACTCCCAACCCGACCCCGGGCTGCTACCCACTCAAGTTCCTACCTAAAGGTGAGCCCGGGATCGGGCCCCCCGAGTGCATGGTCCAGGGGGGTGTGGAAGGGAGATGGCGCACTCACCGGCAGTCTGCGAGCTCCTCAGCAGCAATCACAATTGCCCCAACAATCGCGAGGCAGACAGCGTGTCCACCGCCAGGCGTCACGGCACGTCTGGTGCAAAAGAGACCAAAATCATGGCGAGGGGGACTTGTGTACCCCTCGCCCTGCCTGGTGCACCGGACGTGATGTGGCACGCCCACGACCCCAAGGAAACTCCTCCCTAGCCAACCCCCCTTTGGTGGAAAAAGGGGGGAAGAAAAAGGGGGGGAGCCCAAAGGCACTAGAGGGCCGCCCTCCTGAGTGGCCCCCTACGGTGGCCTCGGGCATCCGCATTCTTTTAATTACACTGGAAATCCTGCATTGGGCATGTCCACAGATTTTCTACATTTCGTTAGTGAGTTTGCTTCGTCTTTCCCGAATGGAAACTATTTTGAAGCCCTCTTTTTCAGAATACATCTTTTACCCCATCCCTTATCCTAGAGAAGGCCGTTTCTGCCGACATATGGTGAATGATCTGGTCACCTACTGGTAAAGTTCTTATGCACGGTCTGGGTGCAGCAGACTTCGCACTGTACTTTCAATGAACTGGCGTGGCTCTCCGCAGTAAATAAGGCTAGGAAAGTACGGCAGATAATCAAATGGCAGAAGAGACAGGGACGTAGCACAGGCCCTCAAGCTCCAGGGAGGCCCCTCAGAACAGCGTTTGGTTGGTGAGTTCCTGATTGAGCCCGGAGGAGGCCCGCCACGTACCTTGCAGGGAGGCCCATTCATGTTTTGTTTCGCCAGTGAGAAGAGAGGGTGAGGTGGGCGCAGAAATGTCCCAGCAGGTAGAAGCGGGAGGTCTTTGCACGTTCGATGGGGCAAGCAGCAGAGCTGACATGGAAGTGAACCTGGGAGAAAGCAGGCTCCCGGGTCACCACGCGCTCAGCAGGTCAGCGGTGGAAAACAAATCAGAACAAGCATTTGCAATGCAATTGGACTTGCATGTACACGAGACCTATTGCATTGCAAACAGGAGTGTGGGTGGTGGGCGGGGCAAGAAGGCACAAACAACTGGAGTGCGGGTGGGAGGGGTGAAGAGGGCCTAAACGGCACGGACTACTGTGGGAGGGGGGGGAGAAGGCACGGGCAGTAAGAGAACCTCATTAAAGAAAAAAGACCTCATAATCTAAATAACACATACTGTGTAACACTCGAAGTAAAGGGGCACTAGCCAAGGAAGGATACAAATGAGAACATGGCTGTCATAAGGAGGGACTAACAAGTCTATAAACCAATCGGAGGGCAGTGTCGAGGAAGGGCAACGACGCAAGCCAATGAAAAAGATGTGCGGGAGTGGGCGAGGCTTCCCTCACATAGTAAACTACCACAGATCAACCCCAGAGCAGCGCTTGCTTTCTGGCTCAGGGCTTAACCTAAAAATGAATGCATGCACTAGTTCTTCTTTTAATAACCCTTTCTATAGTCTTTTCAAAGTTAGGACCTATTTCTGATGGAATGTTAACTTCACCATGCTTAAAGAGGAAGTCCAACTTTCACGTTATAGATGGCCGCTTACAATCTTTCACCACAGCTGTGTTTTATTATCTCTTCAAAAATTCCCAAAGCATGTCTTTATCACTAGCACTAGCTCTGAATAAAACAGTGTCTTAAATAAAATCTGAACCCAAAAGTCTTTGTAAAATGTGCTTTTCAGAAATGTATTTCTAATCTGTTCCTTACTTTCTTCTTTTACAGGTTCCCATCCTGAACAAGCAACCGAAACCCAGCGTGCCTACTGCAGATGAGCATGTGGCCCAATATGTTCTGCCCAAAATGTTAATTATCTTGTCTTTCTGTTTTCCTTATGGTGTATTCTTATTTCACCCTTCCTTTTCTTCTGTTGAGGAAGTTGCGCACCTTTGAGTGTCCACATGGGCTCTCCTGAGTCTCAGGGATGGCTGCAAACAAAGGAGTAGGTGAGCTGGGAAGCAAGAGACATAAGCAACTGAACACCTCCTTCTTCACCAGGAAAATGGATCACAAACAAGGCAGGTGGAGTAGGGCGTGGCTTACATTCCAGATCCACACCAAAGCGTCCCTTCTTAGCCAAATCCACTAAGACCTGCCCCAGGAACTTGCTGTTCTCTTCCCTAACAATGTTGTCTATGCTACAAAGCAATGTGCCTGAAACTATGATTGATATCAGCACTATTCACATTTATAATGTTTTAAAAACTCGTACATGCCAAATCACAGGCACATCTAGATCATTTAGCCCTTGGCAAAAAGAGAAAATTCACTTTCACTTTCTTTTCACTTTCCTGATGTCAAGAAGAGTTTGGTGCCTTGCGGACTACTTCAGTTCTAGTCTTTTCAAACAAGAGCCATATGACTGTCAAGGAAGGTTTTTCCCATTTTTGGGATTTTCCTCCTCACTGGAACTTCCATAGGAAGTCACTTGACACATTTCCCTCATATTAATGTGTTTAGGGAAGCACTGTGGCTATTTGGTGAAGTTGCTTTTTCCGCAGGGAATTAAGAAAATTAACCAACATACCTTATTTTCTTAAAGACCCTGACACTGATGCATGTACCTTCCTTGTCCCGCTGTGCATTGACTTTTTATTTCTTGCTTCTGGTCATCATGTGCTTGTCTGCGCCCTCAGTGGATCTTGCCATTAACATTCCTCATTCCTGTACAGCAAATTTTCATTTACCTCCTAAACCAAAAAACCTTGCTTTGTTCCGCAGCAAAGAATTATAAACATGCTGGCATGTCACAGAGCATGTACTATGCTTTTTGGCCTGCTCAGCAGTCTTTTTGCCATTTCTGACAAACACACAAAGCAGGGGCTTATTTCAATATTTCAAAAGTAAATGGACCTCAAAAGCAGGGCATTTTCAACTTCTGTATTAACCATTAAGGGGGATTCTCAAACATTCTGTGATGGGTTAGCGTCACTAAAACTTGTTATGCACAGTACCCAAATGTACTTCAAAGCATTGTGAAACGCTACTTTGCAATACTTTGCCACAAGTGGGCCTTACATGGGTGGTACATGGGCATTCCCATGCAACCACTGATGCGTTTTTACATGAAACCCTATCTACTAAAATTAGAAAACAGGGTTTAGTGCCAAAAATTAATGCAGCTGGAAAACAGGTGTTAAAAGGAAAAATGTTTTGATTTCTCCTTTCTTTTCGACTTTGCATGTGAGCCTCACTGCACAGCACACATACAAAGTAGCAAAAGGCTTTCACTTGTCTAGCCATAGTACTGTATACAGGAAGGGTAGCCTTCCTGTACAAAAGCCATGGTAGACTCAGGCACGCACCCTAGCACTATGGCACTAAGGTGTGTGCCTGGCGCATGGCAGCTGAAATCAGCAGCAGCTAGGGAAAGAGGAGTAGAGAGCTCTGTGAATATTGCGCTCTGCTGCTCTCTCCCTGTCATGCAACGCAGAACAGCCTTTTTAGGTTTTGACTAGCCAATGCGTACGAAGTACGCATGTGCTAGGAAAAAACCTAATGAGATATAGTATATGGGGCTTGGAATTCGCCCCGTCTTCCATTGGCTAGCTCCATAAATGGAGGCTAGCCATTGGAAGACACGTTTGTCCGTCAATGCAGGACCAGACTCGGGGGCGTTCCCAAGAATTTTTGGCTTTTGGCTACGTCAGCCGAAAGCCTGTTCTCGGGAACGCCCCCGAATCTGGTCCGGCATTGAAGGCACCCGGAAGAAGTCCAGGTGAGTGCTTGCTTTTTTTTTTTGCCGGTTCCCACCCCCTCTTCCGCTCTCCGTGTCTCCAGACCCCATTCCCGCCCCCCTACCGCTGCCTCGTTCTCCGTGTCTCCCCGGCCCCGTTCCCGCCCCCCTACCGCTGCCTCGGCTCCCGTTCCCGCCCCCCTACCGCTGCCTCACTCTCCGTGTCTCCCCGGCCCCGTTCCCGCCCCCCTACCACTGCCTCGGCTCCCGTTCCGGCCCCCTTACCGCTGCCTCGCTCTCCGTGTCTCCCCGGCCCCGTTCCCGCCCCCCTACCGCTGCCTCGGCTCCCGTTCCCGCCCCCCTACCGCTGCTGGGTGAAGGTGCCACATATGACCCGAGGACACTGGATACATTTTTCTTGTTCTGAATCCACAATGAGTGGATCTGAATCCTGTGGCAGTTTTGCAATTTTCATAGGAACGACTTTTTCAATCAGCAGATGAAAATCTATGCCAGCCGATTCAGTTCCCTATTCCTGCAGAGAGAACTGTGAACTATGTGAGTGGTTCACAGTGAGAGAGCTGGATATGCCGAGCAGCACTACCAGGGGCTGGTTAAGATATTTATCTTAGAGTTAGTTGCATCTAGGTAAATCACATTTGTGGCTTTGACAGTGCTCTAGAAAACAACTTCCTCATCAGGGGAGTCTGAGTACGGTGCCTCCCTGCTGGAAAGTCCAGTTCTTCCCGACATTCTAGTAGGCAAGTGCTGTCGCAAGACGGTATAGAGGCTCGAACCAGGGTTAAATCTCGACATGGGGTCGGATGAAAGCATTTCCAATTATGGCTGTGAAACATTCTAGGGATCATCCTGCCTTTGCCTTTTCTGCATCTGCTACAAAAAAAGTAACTGATTGCAGGGCGCCAATAGCCTAGGACTTCTGTCTCTAACTTGTTTGTGGATTTTACAGCCTTATTGTGGTACTATAGACTCATCATTTCATATTTTATCATCACTGCAGTTCTTATTAAACCATATTGCTGAACAGTCCCTCACAGGGAAAATACGAGAAACACTTAGACAAAAAATATTTGTATTTTACGGACAGCTAAAGCCTTTAAGATTCTCACCCGCTTGTTTTCATTTTGCTGGAGTTGTGGTGATAATTGTAGTTGTTTTGAGGGAGGTTGATTTTGTCAAATTATTCGGGTCTTTTGCTGAAAATAAAGAAGGCATTCAGAGGCCTCCAGTAGAGCAGACATATATCACCATGGGAAGGTTTCTGTGCAGGGATATCTTGCATGTTCGCCCGAAGGGTGGGCGCCTGGAATGGCAGGGCAGGGCTTAAGACAGCAGCTGCACTTCCCACACAGGAATTCCACCCTTCGTTTGGTGGCTTGGGCCTCTTTACACCTGCTCCGCGGCAGTGTCGACAACTTCTTTTAATAAGTGAGGAGGGATTTACATAATCAATCCTGCTCTTATTTTTCTACCAACAAGATTTCTGAACCAGAAACAATTATAGGTGGACCATTATTAGAAAAGAGTGTAAATATTGTCCCCAAAGAATGAAAAAACAGGGAATGTAGTGAATCACAGGATACAATCTATCAAAAGGAATGAAAAACTTGCAAGATAAGGTTATGAGAAAGACGAACAAACCATAATATTATATGTAAGTTTAAAGCCACATTTTATATCAATCAGACAGGAATTAGTGAATGAGGAAAACATTTTCAATATTCCAGAAAGACAATAATGTGGTGAGGCGGTTTAACCTAGTTTTGTATAGTGTTAAAGAGAGAGAACATTGATTAATATCAAACTTGGGCCTTCATTGCAAGGGAGTTGAACTCATTGCATCAGAATATATACACCTGGAATTACTGACACCGTGGGTATTTGACATTCCCAGATGCAGAAATGTGGCAGTAAGCAGAGTCAGACACTGTGGGTACCCTTAAAATGAGGAATTGTTAGGTGATTTACAATGACTACACCATATTCTCATTTATGAAATGTTTGGGTAGGAAACACCAGGGGAGCAGCATTCCTGTGTCTCATGTAATCCCAATATGGCCCGTAACACCCCATCACTATCTACTCAGCCTCTTAGAGGCCTATGGTCACCAGTATGTTTGTTGCCAGTTTCTAGGCTGTCATGGTTCAACTTAACTTAGCTGTTTTCATCTGCTTGCCTTGCCGTGCACCCAGGGGTGATTTCTTTGTTGGGGCGTGGGGGCATCACCCCCAGTTTCTATTGGTGCCCGTGCCACCAGTTTACTTTAATAAGTTCATTTGCTTTAATTCTTTTTTTTTTTAACTGCGTGTACACGGAATGGCTCTGGCAACGATTCCCTGCTTTATTGCAGCCTGCTGCAGTGGGCAAACATGAGGGGGGTCATGAATGGAAGCTTGATGATTGACCAGCTCCTTGAGGTGAATTGTGCTTGTCAGGTTAGACTGGTGCATTGCTCTATCCAGCATGACATGCACACTTAAACCCTCGCAGCCTGCCCACTCCCAGCCTGCCCTCTCTCAGCCTGCCCTCTCCTAGCCTGTCCTCTCGCAGCCTGTCCTCTCGCAGCCTGTCCTCTTGCAGCCTGTCCTCTCCCGGCCTGCCCACTCCCAGCCTGCCCTCTCCCAGCCTGTCCCCTCCCTGCCCTTTCCCAGCCTGTCCTCTTCCAGCCTGTCCACTTCCAGCCTGCCCTCTCCCAGCCTGTCCCCTCCATGACCTTTACCAGCCTGTCCTCTCCCAGCTTGTCCACTTCCAGCCTGCCCTCTCCCAACCTGCCCTCTCCCAGCCTGTCCCCTCCCTGCCCTCTCCCAGCCTGTCCCCTCCCTGCCCTCTCCCAGCCTGTCCTCTCCCTGCCTGTTGTCGTGTCCTGGTGGCAGCAGGCAGCAGGCAAGAGCGTGCACTGCGTCCCCGAAGTAACAGCCCTAAAGCAAGCAAGAAGTACGCCCCCCTCCCACCAATCCCTGTTAGGTAGTGGAAACTGTCCAAACTGGGGTGCAGACAGCCCCTCTCACCTTTCGGCCTGGTACCACTGCACGAGCCGCACTACTTCCCTACTGACCGTTCTCCACTTCAGCCCCGTCTAAATTCCTGCTTGTGACCCTTTTGCCTGCTTGTGCTTGTTTTCGTGACCCTGTTGCCTGCTTGTGCCTCCGTGTGCCCCTGTTGCCTGCTTGTGCCTCTGTGTGCCCCTGTTGCCTGCTTGTGCCTCCGTGTGCCCCTGTTGCCTGCTTGTGCCTCCGTGTGCCCCTGTTGCCTGCTTGTGCCTCCGTTTTCGTGCCCCTGTCGCCTGCTTGTGCCTCAGTTTTCGTGCCCCTGTCGCCTGCTTGTGCCTCAGTTTTCGTGCCCCTGTTGCCTGCTTGTGCCTCCGTGTGCCCCTGTTGCCTGCTTGTGCCTCCGTGTGCCCCTGTTGCCTGCTTGTGCCTCCGTGTGCCCCTGTTGCCTGCTTGTGCCTCCGTTTTCGTGCCCCTGTTGCCTGCTTGTGCTTCCGTGTGCCCCTGTTGCCTGCTTGTGCCTCCGTGTGCCCCTGTTGCCTGCTTGTGCCTCCGTGTGCCCCTGTTGCCTGCTTGTGCTGTGTGGGTGTCTGTGGAAGGCTCTGTGTGGGTGTGTGGAGGGCTCTGTGTGGCTGTGTGTGTGGGGAGCTTTGTGTGGCTGTGTGTGTGGGGTGCTTTGTGTGGCTGTGTGTGGGGGGCTCTGTGTGGCTGTGTGTGTGGGGGTCTCTGTGTGGGTGTGTGTGTGGGGGGGCTCTGTGCGTGTTTGTGTGTGTCATTTGCGAGAGATAAAGCTAGTGGCATTGTAAATGACAATGCCATTTATTTATGTTTAAAAAAAACGTAAATAAAAATAATGTCAAGAGCAATGCCAATAGCTCTAACTTTAACAAAGGCAAAACCATTGCATTGTAAATGCTTGTTGGCTGCTGCACTTTGTTCTGTGGCACCTTCGAGAATCTGGAGCATTGTGTCCAAAACCTGCCCTGGACTGCCATGCCTGGCCTGGCAGTCACAGGCAATGAAATCCAATGTGAGTGCCTCACTTTAAAATAAGGTGGGAGTTCCACCACTGTGACCCAATGGCTGATTTACACAGTATGAAGGAGTTTCACCTTCAGGGACACAGAATCTAACCTAGAGATTCATCCACTTCTAAGTGAGGCAGAATAACTCCAAGGGTGGTGAATAAGGCATCAATTTTTCTGGTGGTTGCTCCTCTTCTGCTAGGCTCTAAATTACCTTTATTACCTGCTAGGTGTCCTACTTGCGGTGACCATATATACTGATCATCCAAATCTACAGTTATTAAACTCTGGTAGAATTGAACCCAAGGCAACAATATAAACTACATCATATGTTGCTAATTATATATCTTTGTAATTATCTACAGACCAGAACAATACAACATTAAAGTGGATGAAATGCCTTGACAGAAAATTGGGTACCAGGTAGAAAATATGCAAAACACATTCTGCCAGATTCATGTTCTTTAGTGGCTATTGTGTATACTCCTTGTAAACTAGCACTAAAGAAATTTATGTCGCCTGAATCTTTAGAAGAGTTGCTGTGCCAAGATACAGTTAAAAAAAAAGTTCAGGACGGGTAACATAGCTCCAGATTTGAAGATCAGTGGATAGCGCCAGAGTCTGCATTTTTGAAGGCCACTCGGTTGATCAGGTTTTCCTTCCAAACATGTCCCTTCCATGTTCCTCCAGCAATTCGTGTTCCTTCTTGTAGTGTATGCGTCTATTCCTCGCCATTCAGTGCCTTTGAGTGCCCTCACCGGTTTTCGCCATTGTTTAATCGTGATTGGCATTGTTTTCTTTCTCTCTCTGAAGGCCTTAGTGTCTTTCTATTGTTGTGATGATTCTATTGTCCTCTAGCCCTGACTTACAACTCTCGTATGTGTGGGTCTTTAGATACCGTCTGCACCAAACAGTTTTCTAACGCACCAAAGAACGAAAAAAATTAGACTATTGCAGTTTCATGCCTATAGATTGTTCATTTATTACCTGGCACTGCTGATAAGATGTAAGTTTCCATTACTTATGCGATACATGATGAGACAGATCCAGGGCAATATCAAGTCGAAAGTCAGAGGATGAGCGATATAAGTTAGGGTGACACAATATTATGACTGTTAACAGTAGTAAAGGCGTATGAGAGCTGATGTTTGAAGCGACGCAACTCCAGCAATGCGCCACCTTTACGGCACAGATGCGTCACGCTTCTGTGCCGTTTTTGCCCCATTGTGCGCCGCATTGTAAATGCGGTGCACCATGGGTGGTGGAGCTGCGGCGCACAATAACTGGCGCATCCCCGGATGCGCCAGTTATTGTGCGCCGCAGCTCCACCACCCATGGTGCACCGCATTTACAATGCGGCGCACAATGGGGAATAAGATCACCAACATGTCAGGGTAATACACAGTTTCAATAATTTAAACCTGGTTCATCCCACTGGTTGCTCTGGCACAGAGCTGACAGGTTTAACGTAGTAAAATGCATGACGCTTTTACCACTGAAAAAAAGAGTTAAAAGGTAAAAACGCAACAAAATACAAATTTAGAACAATGTGGTAAGTAGAATGAAAAAAAAATAAAAAAATACAACTAAGGGAACCAGAGATACAATCATGCTTAAGGTAAAAGACTCCAAGGAAAAGTAATGCACCAAACAGTAGTAGTCACTGTTTACTAAGGACTGTGACCTAGAAGCAATTTCAGGCGGAACCCAATGGAATGCAGGTCAGATACACCAAGCGGGTTCAATCCAGGTGAAAGATTTTACCTTCTGAGTTGGTCTTTGGAATGTAAATCAAAATCATCCAGCGGAGCAACGTTGCAGACTGTATCTGCCCAAGTCCTCTCAAAGCCAGCTAATCACTAGACGAGATCCTGCTGAGCCGTGGAATTTATGGAAAAGCTTCATGCCTTTCACTTTCAAAATCAAATTTTGAAGCTGCTGAAGTCCTCACTTGGGCAGATACTTTGGCCCAGTCACGATTTCTACCTTCAGATGTAGTCTTTTTATGGAGCTCATTGATCTCCAACAGGACACGGTGTATTCAACAAAGTTACTTCACGAGCATCCACCTTTTTTGTTAAGTCCCGGTGACACTGCGCAGGTCTTGGAGATCCAAGCATTTTACAAAATGTTCAGAGCCTCCGGTGCAGCTACTCTTCGTCACTTCTAAGACTAGAGATAACAATTAGGGGCAAGGACTCGCTCCAACAGAGGCCACCAGCGGGGTACAGTCCAGTTCCAGTTGGAAGTGATTAGCTGAGGACTTCAGGAACAAAGCCTACAATTGACCCTTCGAGTCCACTTCTTTTATCTGGGTACAGGTGGGATCAATTCAAGTTCTTTAAGGGTTCCATCAACCATTCAAGGTTGACATTAATCATAAAAATGTACAAAGCAAAATAAAAGAACAGATTGTTCAAGTTCAAGTTTAAGTTCAAGTTTAGCATTTGTATAGCGCACTACTCACCCAGAAGGTCTCAAGGCGCTTGAGGGAGGGGGGTACTTTACTTATCGAATATCCAAGTTTTTAGTTGTTTTCTGAAGGAGAGGTGGTTCTGTGTAAGGCGGAAGTGGGTCGGGAGAGAATTCCAGGTTTTGGCCGCTAAGTAGAAGGATCTTCCCCCCATGGTGGATCTATGGATGCGTGGAATTGCGGCGAGGGCTTGATTTAACGATCGCAGTTGGCGGGGGGGGTAAAAGGACAGGCGCGTGTTGAGGCATTCGGGTCCTAGGTCGTAGAGGGCTTTGTGTGCGTGGGTGAGGAGACGGAACGTTATTCTCTTGTTAACGGGAGCCAGTGGAGGTCTTTCAGGTGACGGGAAATGTGAGCTTGGCGGGGGATGTCTAGTATGAGTCTGGCTGATGCGTTTTGGATGCGTTGGAGTTTTTTCTGTAGTTTGGCTGTGGTTCCGGCGTAAAGGGTGTTTCCGTAGTCCAGTCGGCTTGTGACCAGTGCGTGGGTGACCGTCTTTCTTGTTTCGGTGGGGATCCAACGGAAGATTTTTTTGAGCATACGTAGGATGTTGAAGCATGGTGATGAGACGGCGTTGACTTGTCTGGTCATCGAGAGGAAGGAGTCCAGGATGAAGCCCAGGTTACGTGCGTGGTCCGTAGGTATGGGTGCGTTTCCCAGGGCCGGTGGCCACCATGAGTCGTCCCAAGTGGAAGGGGATGAACCTAAGATGAGGACTTCTGTTTTGTCCGAGTTCAGTTTTAAACAGCTGTTCTTCATCCACTCGGCTATTTCTTTCATCCCTTCGTAAAGGTTGGTTTTGGCGATGTTTGGGTCTTTGGTGAGGGAGAGGATCAGCTGGGTGTCGTCTGCGTAGGAGATGATGTTAAGGTTGTGTTGGCGCGCGATGGATGCGAGGGGACTCATGTATACGTTGAAGAGGGTGGGACTGAGTGATGATCCTTGTGGTACGCCGCCGATGACTTCGGTGGCCTCTGATCTAAAAGGGGGGAGGCGGACTCTCTGGGTTCTTCCGGCGAGGAACGAGATGATCCAGTCCCATGCTTTTCCTTGTATTCCGACGTTGCTGAGGCGTTGTATGAGGGTGCTATGACAGACTGTGTCGAAGGCTGCTGATAGATCAAGTAGGATGAGGGCAGCTGTTTCTCCGTTGTCCAGTAGAGTTCGAATGTCGTCTGTTGCTGCGATGAGGGCGGTCTCGGTGCTGTGTTTGGCTCAGAAGCCGGACTGTGAAGGGTCGAGGGATTTGTTGGATTCGAGGAAGGCGGTGAGGTGACTGTTGACGGCTTTCTCAATGACTTTGGCAGGGAATGGGAGGAGCGAGATGGGGCGGTAGTTCTTAAGTTCAGTGGGGTCAGCTGTGGGGTTCTTCAGAAGGGCGCAGAGTTCGGCATGTTTCCAGCATTCCGGGAAGGTAGCGGAGTTGAAGGAGCAGTTGATGACGTCTCGGAGATGGGGTGCGATAATGGAGTCTGCTTTGTTGAAAATGTGGTGGGGACTTGGGTCCGGTGGCGATCCTGAGTGGATGGAGTTCATCAGGCGGATGGTGTCTTTGGTGGTGATTGGGTTCCAGGCGCAAAGGTTGTTGGAGGGGGGTTTTAGTTCGGAGGTGGGTGGGGTGGACTGGTCTTCAAAGCTGTTATGTATGTCAGCGATGTTGTTGTGGAAGAATGAGGCTAGGGAGTCGCAGAGGTCTTGGGAGGGAGTGATGTCGTTGGTGCCGGCGGTGGGGTGGGTAAATTCTTTGACGATGTTGAATAGTTCCTTGCTGTTGTGGGCGTTGTTGTCGAGTCGATCCTGGAATGCTGATTTCTTGGTGGATCGGATCAGTTGGTGGTGTTTGCGGGTGGCGTTCTTGAAGGTGGTCAGGTTGTCAGTGGTTGGGTTTTTTCTCCAGGCTTTCTTGAGGGTGCGACAGAACTTCTTGGATTTCTTAAGGTCATCGTTGAACCAGGGGGCTTTTTTGATACCTTGCTTGATTTGATGTTTTTTCAAGGGTGCTAAATCGTCAGCGCTGTGGCTGATACATTGTGTGAGGTTGGTGGCTGCAAGGTTTGGGTTCGAAGATTTTGCAGGAGGGTTTTGGAGAAGCCATGTGAAGAGTTGGTCGGTGGTAATTTTGTTCCAGTTTCTGCGGGGAATTGGTTGAGTGGGTTGTGGGACGTAGTCTTTTTGTAGCTGAAGTGGACACAGCAGTGGAGAGCTGTGGTGTGATTGAAGGAGATGTGCTTGCTGGAGGTGAAGATTGGGTCGAGCGTGTGCCCGGCATAATGGGTGGGGGTGTTAACAAGTTGTTTGAGTCCGAGATTGGCGACGTTGTCCAGAAGGGTGGTGGTGTTGCTGTTGTTGTTCTTTTCCAGGTGGAAGTTGAGGTCTCCCAGTAGAATGTAGTCCTCGGAGAGGAGGGCGTGTGGGCTGATGAAGTCAGTGATGTCTTCGCTGAATTGTGTGCGGGGTCCTGTTGGCCTGTAGATGAAGGTGCCTCTGAGTGTGGTCTTGGGGTCGGTGTGGATCTGGAAGTGAAGGTGTTCGGCGGCAGCGAGGTTATCGTCGGAACTGGTCGTGATGCCGATGGTGTTCTTGTGGATGATGGCGATGCCTCCTCCAGTCTGGTTGATGGGGTCCTTTCGGATGATCTTGTAGCCGTCCGGGATGGCTATGGTGATGTCGGGTGCTGATGAGGCGTTCATCCAGGTTTCTGTTAGAAAGGCGACGTCCGGCGATGTGGTGTTGAGTAGGTTCCAAAGGTCAATGGCGTGTCTGTGGACCGAGCGGGTGTTGAGCAGGATGCACTTCAAGTGGTTATAGTCAGAGCTCTGTTTGGAGTTTGTGGATTTGGTGTGGGTCTTGATGCAGTCGAACTTGCAAGAGTGGCAGGTGAAGGGTCCATGGATGTGTCCAGGGGCGGCTTGGTAGCAGTTTGGGAGTCGGCCGGAGTTAAATGCTGAGAGGGTTGCGGCGTCGTACGTTATGCGGGTGGAGTGGGTTTTGCGAGGACCAGGGGGTGTGGCGCTGGGTGCGGTCCAGGCGCGGACGGGCGTAGACGGGCTTACCTTTGGCGTACCTTCGGTGCGCATGGGGCGCTTCCGCTGCGCGTGAACGCTACGCGCAAGTGCATCTGACATAAGTGGATAGTGGAGAGGGGGCGGTGGGAGGGAGGAGCAGCTGGGAGGCCGGAGCGGGGTGGAGAGACGGGCTGGGACGGCACAAGAACAAAATGGCAGCAACAACAACAAAGCCAAACAGGGTGAGATTGGGGCACAATAAGTAACGTCGCAATGGATAGTGGCACCGACACAATCAGACACTGATTCCAATGCGAGCGATAGAGCGCTATGAAATTTTTTAAAGCACAAACAATTTGTAAAGTCGAGCAATGCAATGCGAGTGATTAGAGCGCTATGAGTGATTTAAAGCACAAACAATTTGTAAGTCGAGCAATGCAAAGCGAGTGATAGATCGCTATGAATACTTTTAAAAGCACAAACAGCAGTCAGCGATGTAGCGCTACGATACCCAGGAGATCAGGGGGTGAGAGGAGCAACCGCTTCTGCACGGGACAGGATGGTCACAGCGCTGCACGAGAACGGGATTCACCTATACTATCAGTGGGAGGGAGGAGCAGCTGGGAGGCGGGAGCGGGGTGGAGAGACGGGCTGGGACGGCACAACAACAAAATGGCAGCAACAACAACAAAGCCAAACAGGGTGAGATTGGGGCACAATGTGTAACGTCGCAATGGGCAGTGGCACCGACACAATCAGGCACTGATTCCAATGCGAGCAATAGAGCGCTATGAAAATTTTTAAAGCACAAACAATTTGTATGTCGAGCAATGCAAAGCAAGTGATAGATCGCTATGAATACTTTTAAAAGCACAAACAGCAGTCAGCGATGTAGCGCTACGATACCCAGGAGATCAGGGGGTGTGAGGAGATAATTAAAGTGCTCAATCAAATTAGTGTTTCATTGCATTTCTAAGGATTATGATGGTGTAGATTAACTGTTTTTAGAGTTTAATTTTCATTACATTCAGAACGAGTTGGATATTTGCAATGTAAAATAAGTCTAATTAAATATTGTAGGAAAGTGAGTTATGAATTGAAGTGGATTTGGGTTCACTGCAAGGAACAAAACCAACACCTTGCCGGGGTAAAACACTGTTTCAATAAGTTAAAGTTGGCCTCATTATCCTGATAGCTCTGCACAGAGCTGAGAGGCTTAACGTAATAAAATGTGTGAAGTATTTAGAAGTAAACAACAGTAAAAAAGTTAAAACACAACTCAATCAGTTAATAGAAATAGAGAAACATTTGGTGAGTAAAATGGCACGAAAATGAAAGGAATTCAAAAAGTGAGCTAGAGATATATAAGATACATGCAAAAAACTCCAAAAAAACACTATTCAGTAGTCACTGTTCATGGTTGTCAGGAACCTAGGAGTAATATCAGGCAGACCGTGATGGAGCAGTGGTCAGATACACCAAACAGATTCACTCTGGTGAGAGATTTTTTAAATCAAATTATAATTTTGAAGCTGCAGACACCCTCACGTTGTGCAGATACTTTTTGAACCTTTGCCCGGTCAAGGTTTCTACCTTCGGACATAGTCTTTCTTATGGAGCTCAAAATCCTCCAATGGGACAAATCTGAACATGTATCTGACAAAGTCACTTCAAAATCGTCCAGCTTTGCTCTGAGTTCCCTCTAACACTCCATCAATAAATGTTCCCATCTTTTCAGAGGTTCTAGAGCTGCTACTCTTGGTCACTTCTATGGCACCCAGGAGCTCAGGGACACTTAGGTGCCAGGGCTCACTCTAACAGAGGCTACCAGCAGGATACAGTCCGGTTATAGTTGCTATTGGTCAGCTGGGGACTTCAGTAACAAATGCTGCAACTGACCCTTGGAGTTTACTTCTTATTCCTGGGTATAGGTGGGAGAAGTTACTGGCCTTTAAGTCTCTACACAAGTCTCTAATTAGCTGATATAGTCCTCCGAAGGTCCAGGGAGGGTTCTGAGAAGCTACAGGGGAGGTGCATCTGTTGTAGGATTTAATATCTGGTGGGTGGGGGTGACTCCTGAAGACTCTCTAACCAATTAGGAAAACTTTACCAAGGTCATTTACAGCACACCCTGTTTGCCTTACTACACCATATCCAAGAGTGCACTATTCTATGGTAAATCCAAGATGGCAGAATGTTTCTACCCCTGAAGGGAGCTTGTGTGCCAACCAGGGGTGTGTGTAGGGAAGCAGTTCTTGCCTCCTCAGCAACACCAAACTGGTTTTGTGACTAGCTCACCCTTCCACTGCGCTTGTGCCAAACTGGGTACCCATTTCTCCCATGTCTCCCTTTACACTGGACAGGACTCACCTAGGTCCTTTTCAAGTTCTTGCACTGATAGCTGTCACACACTTCACACCCAGTTCTTCCTGTGAAAAGGCCAAAGCCACTGTTTCTGCTCTGAGAGCATTTTCATACATCATTAAGGTCACACTGGTAGGTAAATCTACCAGGAAGCTAATGCCAATTATCCCATTGGAGGCACAGGAAGGCCAGATAAAGTGTGACTTTTTAAAAGTTACTTTCCCTTAATATTTGACTAAAAATCATTCTTCACTAATGAATATGTTTTGAATCATTTTGTTCAAATAGTGGGTAAATCCTCTCTGTCGTGGTTCAAAATCCAAAGGTAGCAGGTTTAGGGTTTTATTCTGAGTTTTCATCTTACTGATGGGATAGTCTTTACAGTGAACATAACTTTAGGTGCATGTCGACATTGAATTCCTGCATGTGCCACTTTTATATACCAGACACCCTACCTTGTGGGCTACAAGGCTTAATTAGGGCTGACATATTTAATATTTAAAAGTAGGGTTCCTGTCCTATCAAAAATTCTTGTTTTGACAGTTGTACTTGCAGATTTAACAGCTGGAAGAATCACGCTACACAGGCAGGCCTGAAGCCATGCTTTCTTTGACACCTTAGTGAATGGCAAAATAAGTTCTGCAATCTACATGTGATATTTTACTTTCCATGCCATTGGTGTTTTTTCCTGCAGCAGATGATATGACCTTAATAAGAAATTAAATATTACATTTTATCCAATGTCTCCATGTTTTAGGAGTCAGAGAACATGCATTGAGAACTGGACAGCAGTGCCCCATTTTGCGGAGTCCAAAATCCAGCAATGCAAATCAGCATAAAATAGGGGTGACCATGAAAAAAGAGCCACCGTCTCACAAATATGCTGAAACAATTTGATATCAACCCACAAAACTTGATAATGCCACTTCATAGCCTCCAAACTGATCCAAGCTTTCCTGATCTGAACCTATTGGCCACATTTTAACCCTAACTACTGCCTAATCTAGATTGAGCACCTAAGCAATTCATAGTTATTTAGAAAGTGGTGGTCAACATCATGTATGGAATAACTTCTATAACGTTTATTTTAATTCAGTGCCTTTTTGTGTCTTGACATAGTAGCTCAAAACATCCACTAAGTCAAAAAATGTATTTTCCTTGAAGAAAATATGATATGACCAGTGGAAATTTCATTAGCACCGTTATGTAATTTAATTGAAACCCAAGCTGGCGGACCATTTGCATGGGGTCAGCTTAATTTAAAAAGCCAGAATATGGTAGAAATCAGTGTTCCTACCCAACCTGATCCTATATCCAGTTTTCCTGTTTTTTTTTAGAATGGAGACCTATTTTTTGAGAGCCACCTCAGCAATATTGTAATTTCCATATTGGTTATTACCACTGAGAAATTATAGTTAGGAACACGTTTCCATGGAAAATGTATTTTTATGTTTTTCTAATAACTTTGGCGCAGTTTCACAAATCTTCTGAGTTTTACGAATTTCCACCTCAGCTCCGTTCTTGAAGGTTTTGGAGTCATCTATCATTTGAGTTCTAGAAAAAGGGGTGGTCCCAAAATCTGTTTTCCCCAAGCAGTTTTCTATAAGGAAATTGAACAGTGCTACAGAAAAAATGGTGGGATGCAATTACACCAAATTAGACAGAAAGCTAGATCTTTACCAAGAAAGTGTGTGTTTTGTAATTTTGTGTCAATCTGTTTAGTTCTATGAATTAAGGTTAAAAATGTATGCATATTTCAGATGGTGGAGGATCCACGGACCCGACAGAATAAAATATTAGATCTAATTATTCACTGTCAACATCAGCAGCCATTTTGGTGCTCAGGGGCTCAGTCCCCCATCTAGAAAAAATAATTAAAATAACACACGGGGCAGGGCAGGGACAATCTGACAACTTTGGCGTAGTTGGGGGTCCCATATGTACCTTTGCAGGAACCCAAAATGCTATATTTTTTTAACCGTTCCAGTAAAATGTTTTAAAGGAGTCCTCCCTTTTGAAATAGAAGTCCCTGTGGTCTGCCATGGCCTGAGGGGTCGGCACAAAGTTTATTTTTTGCGGAGGGGCCATGCAGTCCCCTCCCAGAGCCCTATACAGACCCTGAGGACCAGACCAATGTCATCTTTTGGGGAGGTGGCATGGACCCCTGGCCCAGGACCTGATGAGTTATTTTGGACGGGGTGTGAAGCTCCACTCCCCAAGTCATAGAACGGCGCAGGGGATCCCGTTCCCTGGGGCCCAATGTTTTAGTGTCCCAGGGACCTTATCCTCAAGAACACTATAAAGTGTTCCCACCCGGTGTGAGCATTGAAAAAAAGCTGCTCCCAGCTGGGTGGGAGCCAAACACTAGATTTATCCTGTCCGGCGAGACCAAAAGAAAAGTTGCTCCTACTTGATGACCTAAACGTGGAAAACCAAGCCAACCCCAACTAAAGAGCATTCATTGAAGACATTGGAACCATAGGCCTCACCCAATGAGAAACCCTATCCACATTGCTGAATATCTCCTGGACTCCGTTTTCACCAAATTCTGACAACATCCAAAGCAATGAGCCAGTCCACTGAACAGACCACACCCTTGTCAAGTTCAGCACGCCCGTCCCAGTCCAATACACATGCACCACTGCCAGACTGCTTGCTGAAACTGAAACAGCATTGCTGACAAGCACTGGAACACCACGCTCAACACCCACAGACCCAAACACAGCAACAACCTCCCTGTAGCATATCACGAATTTCAACAATTAGATCACCTCCTGAATTGAATCCCTCGCCCCCTCAAAGGCAGCAAAAAAAAAGATATAGACCGCAGGCCAGTTGATACACAGAAGAACTCAGACTTATGAAACATGACTTCAAATAACTGTCGAGCAAATAGAGAAAGAGATGGAACAGTGCAGACAAGAGGACTTTCAAATCTGTCCTAAGATGCTACCACCAAATGACCCAGACTACCAAACGTGCTGCTCTAGCACACCGTATCAATGCTACCACCATCAGAAGCCAAGACATCTTCGCCATTGTGAATAATTTTGCCTCACCATCGGTCAACTCCAGCTCGATCACCCCCTTCAGAGGACACATGCAACAATCTATCACAATTCTTCAGCAACAAAATCACTGCCATTTACAGCAACTTCAGCCCACAGCTGGACCAAATTAACCCCAGAGGACTGAAACCCATCAGCACCATGCTCAAACTGACTCTGAATGCCTCCACCTCTTTCTGGAACCATGCAGCTGTACTCCTATTGCTGAAAAAAACGTTTGTGGACCCTACAATTTTTGCCAACTACCAACCTATCTCCTTGCTACCATTCCTCTCCAAGGTCTTCATTAACAGTCTTTAAAAGACACCACACTGAATACCTCAACAACCACCAACTCTTCAACACCTCTTAGCCTGTTTCAGATCCAATCACAGCATGGAAACTGCTCTCATCACAGCCATGCATGATATCTGAATGGCTCTGGACAGATGAAACACGACGGCCCCTATCCTCTTGGACCTCTTTGCAGCATTTAACTTAGTATCCTAGTGCATCTTCATCTGCACGACATTGAAATCCAAGGACAAACAATTTGATGGATCTTTTCCTTCCTGACTGGAAGGACTCAATCAGTCAGCCTGACAAAGTACACCTCAATCACCTGCAAACTCATATGTGGAGTTCCACAAAGATCTTTCCTGAGCCTGATCCTCTTCAATGCATGCATGATCCGCTCTCACAAAAGCAACAGCCTCTCCTGCACCGACGACATGCAGCTCTTTCTCTCCCTCATGAACAAGACACTCAGATCAAGCTTAATGCCTGCATGACTGAAAATCACCCACTGGATAAAGACCAACTGCCTAAATCTAAACACCAATGTTAGAAATGGGGGTCCCTAGTTGTCAAGGGTTTGCACCTTTGTCCAAGTAGGGACCCTTCCTTCTAGTCAGGATAAGGGAGTTACACTTCTAAAATAACCACTGCTCACCCCATTTTGTAAACAACAAATCCAAACAGTTCTGGCTGACTGCGTCGTTGCGGACAAGCTACGGTGTCGGGAAGACCCACAAAACAGTACCTTTAGAAATGTAGGGCATCTGTAACCTTTCGATGAGCCCCGTAGGGTCGGCGTCCGCAGGCGCCAGTTCCAGAGGTCGGTGCAAGAGTCATTGGGCCCTTGAAGTCTCTCACGTTGCCGATCGAACTCATTGGGGTTGAAGTTGGGAGTACCGGCATCAGCAGGCATTGGGGCTGCAGCGTGAAGTGCAGCCGTGCGCCATGCAGTACCCTCAGGTCGTGGTGCAGGCAGCATCTCAGTAACAGTAATCCAGCGGACTCAGTGAGTTCAGGGCTGTGGTGGGAACTGATGCAGTGCGAAGTGATGCGGTACTTGAAGCGGTGCTGGCAGGTCATGGTGCAAGCAGCATCATCATCATTGCTGAAGCTCTGTTGTCGACTGATGAACTGGAGTCAATAGCGCAAGCATCGGTGAGCCAAGGCTGTGGTGCGGTAAGAGGACGGTTTGTCGTGTAACTTATGAGCGGTGCCCTTGAACCACGGTGCAAGCGAGCGGCGCCGTCGGGGATACCAAGGCCGAGTCGTGAAGTGAGGCGGTACGAAGTACGGTGTCCACAGGTTGGGGTGCTAGCTGCAGCTCAGTGGCTGCGTTGGGTGGTGGAGTTGGTGAGACCAGGGTCGCAGTACGGAGTGCAGTGGTGCCCTCTGCGGTGTCTTCACAACACGGTTCGGCAGCGGCATCCAGGACAGCTTCAGAATGCTGATGGTAGAATAACTTGAAGTCTTTGCTGTTCCTGAGACTTTTTGAACAGGGGTCAAGCTCTACCTCACGCCCTTTGAGAAACTCAATAAAGAAGTTGCAGAAAGTTCAGTCCAGTCCTTTCACTGCCCAAGACAGACGCAGCCACTTCAGGCCAACACAGCAAGGCACTCATCAAAGTGGTAGTTCCTCCTCACAGCTTCTCTAGCTCTTCTTCTTGGCAGTTTTCTTGGTCCAAAAAAGTTCTAAAGTTCTGGGGTCTGGCCCCAATATTTATTCTCAAAATGCCTTTGTCCTCTCAGGCAGAGAGTGTCTGTGCTTAGTCCAAACCAGTTTGGTCCTCTCTGGCCCAGCAGGAGGCGGAGACAGCATTGTCTACAGCAGACCAGGCCCATTCAGGTGTAAGGAAATCTCCTCCCACTGCTCTAAATGTGGCCCAGGTCTATTCAGCCCAGCTCTAACTCACCCAGACTCTCTGGAACCACGGTACATCCCCAGCACCTGTCACTCCAAAGCCAGACAGTCAATACACATCCTAGCAGAGGCACACACGATGACTAAGCAAGAAAATACCTACTTTCTAAAAGTGGTATTTTCAAGCAGAATGTAAAAATCACCTTTACTAAAAGATGCATCTTTAGAGTTCAGGCATACTAAACGTTATTTTCCTATCTGGGCCCAAAGAAAAGTTATATTTATTAGATGTTATAAATTAACTCACATGCTTTTCTATAGACCATATACCCTTTCAATAGTGAAAAACGAAATTATCAGAATGTCATTAACAGGATATGCTACACACATCAGGGAATGTCCTACCTTTCACATACACTGCGCCCTGCCCACAGGGGTACCTTGGGCCTACATTAGGGGTGACTCACATGTATGAAAATGGAAGGTTAGGGCCTCATGTCAACATGGCAGAACTAGACTGCACACAGACACTGCAGTGGCAGGTCTGAGTTACCTTTATAGGGCTACTTCTGTGGGTGGCACAATCAGTGCTGCTGTCCACCTAGCAGCATTTGATTTACAGGCCCTGGTACTCTCAGTGAACTTTACTGGGGACTTACCAGTAAATCAAATATGCCAATCATGGAAACACCAATCCATAATACATGTTTCAAAGAGAGCATATGCACTTTAGCACTGAATAGCAGAAGTAAAGTGCACAGAGTCCAAAAACCAACAGGTCAGGAAAAAATAGGAGGAAGAAGCAAAACGTTTGGAGATAACCCTGCAAAAAGGGCCTTTTCCAACACAGCCCCTTTCGAGCCTAAAGCCAGGGAAGACCAATCCATTCCTTGATGGGCTTCCCTGCTTGGGGCAACAGAACATGGAAACTGGCCTGCAACATCAGGGGTTTATTCCCGTATTATGTCTTCCTGAACCTAGTTGGATCCCTCTATCCATACTCTCAGGGCCCACTAAGCTGACCCATGGAGAACCCATCTCCTTGCCTGTTGACCTCACCTGTTCAGCACCTAAATTTACTGTGCTCACATATGTGTCCCAACAGACTGACAGTACCCACTTAGCCAACACAGTGGTGTGGTCCAGCCCACCCCTTGGGTGTGACTCAGGTCCTTCAGGGGCCACTCTGCCCACCAGGTCAGCAAGCCAGTGGCTATTGACAGATGTCAGTGATGAGACCCAGGCTTTATGCCTCTTAGGGCTCTCTAATCTCTGTACCATCAGAGAGTGGGGGGCGGTAGCCCCAGGTGCCTGGCACCCTTTGTTCACTCTTCCTCGTGTCAGGTCAGGTACGTCATCCTGACACTGGCCACCACCCCTGGGTCTGTACCCTGCAGCTGGCCAGGAGATGGGGGAAGGCTCTCCAATACCCTGTCCCACTCCCTGGGTCTCTGCATCCCCCACCGGGGGCAGTCCCCCATAATTCCTGAATTGTCAGGGCACCCGAGGCAGGTGTTCTGCACAATTCTTCCACCAGTTCACAGATGCTATCCTGCAACTGGTATACCAGCTCAGGGTCTGTACCCTGTGGCTGGACAAGGAACTGAGTTGGGCTCTCCCACACCCGGTCCTCCCACCTGGAGCGGTGCCCCCAGAAGACAAACTGGTAGGGGCACTGTTTGCAGTTGCTCCTTTCTCCAGTACAGGGGGGCAGCCTGAACCTGGTCCTTCAACCCAGGGTCTGTACCCTTAAGCGGGACCTGTGTCTGGCAACTCAGGACTTCTAGGGAAGTACACCAACCACCGAGGGGAAGAACACTCCTCATGAGTTGTGCCAGAGTCTGCCTGGTGCAGTTCTACAGCCTCAGGCAGACCCCCAGGCCAGAGGTGGCCTCACCAGGGTCAGTCCTGGGGTGCTCTGACCTCAGAGCTGGCAACCCTTGACCCACTGGTTCTTCCACTGGGGAATGTATCCCCCTCAACCCTCTCTCTGGACTCAGGCAACCTCCCTACTGGAGCAGAGCTGCCAGACACCAGAACTGATAGGATGCTGATTACAGCAGCCCCCCAGCTCACCTGACACCTTAGGTTCCCCCTCAGTGGTTGGCTTCCCATTACAGACGAGTCCCCCCCCCCCCTCCTGGTGTTCTCTCATTGAACCAACCAGACTCTGGGATGGGGTCTGAGGCACCTTTGGTTTCAGCCCACCCCACTCCTCCTCAGAAACAGGACATGGGACCCCTCACCCATCCCATTACACTGGGACCTAGCTGCGTCACTACCAACCTCCCCTACCTCACCTGGTTGGGGAACACCTGAGCCACCTCCATCAGGATCATCCCCATATGCTTCTTCAGGCTCTCTGGAATCCACCAAAAGATCTGCCTCCAGTGTGAGCTCCCTGGGGTCAAAGAACTCACACTCCACAGGTTGTTGGAATAACTCTGGAAAACAGGAACTTAAAATATGCTCACCAACAACTGAATCATACAGCCCCACACAGGTGTTAACCAAACTACCCTTCACCCAACAATCCAGTGCCTCAGAAAAGTAGCCTTTATCATTCTCACCAGACTGGTGAGACAGTGTCTGACTGTTGCTGTCCCTCCACCTATACTCCTCTGGCTGGTCTCCATATTCACTTACCAGGGTTTCTACCATGGGGGAACCCCTCTCCCTGCACCTCTTATCTAGAGTCAGTAGAGTTTCCCTCCCACCACCAGGAATATGATCCCCTGTGTCAGGTCCCCAATACCCCTCAGGGACTATGGGAACCACTGGAGTAACCTCATACACCTGAACCCCTTGAGGATATCAATCCCTTCCTTGTAGCAGGGCACCAAGTCTGTGTGCGTGTGCACATCTTCCTTGTCAATACTGGACATACCAAATTTGCTGCCACCATCTTAGTTTGACTCCACCTCCAGCCCAGCCAATCTCACTCCCTGACTTCCACACTTTTCCTTTTCAGCTAAGGTTCGCTTTATCTCCTCGCACTCCCTGTGTACCTGCCTCAGTCTCCAGTCACAAGCATGAATCCGATTCCTCTCCTCCCGAGCCAATCTTTTCCATAATGTTTCCATTAGATTCCTCCTCAGAGTCATCTGATAGTGTTGCCACCCATCATAGCACCTCAAAGCTATGCAGGGCTGCCTCAAGATCCTGCCCTGTGGATCTTTTCACAGGTAGCCCTCTTTATTTGCAAAATACTTTTAGTTCCTTCATCTTGTAGATGTGCAGGTGCCAAAATTTGATTTCCATTTTGCCAAGGCCACACAGGTGCAACAACTAACCAAATTCCAAAGGTAAACAGGGAAATATGGTAGTAGTGCACACCAACCACTGTAAGTCAAGTGCAAACGTAAGTCCTATCCGCACCGCTGACAACCAATGTTAGAAATGGGGTTCTCTAGTTGGCAAGGGTTTGCACCTTTTTCCAAGTAGGGACCCTTCCTTCTAGTCAGGATAAGGGAGTTACACTCCAAAAATAACCCCTGCTCACCCCCTTGGTAGCTTGGCACAAGCAGTCAGGATTATCTTAGAGGCAGTGTGTAAAGCATTCTCACATAACCAACAGTAATACAGTGAAGACACTACAAAAGGACACCACACCAGTTTAGAAATATATAGAACATTTTTAAAGATCCAAAACAAGACCAAAATGAAAAAAATCCACCATACAGTTCTCAGAAATCTTCAGTAATACATACAGAGATGAAATACGGTTCCTTGAAATCAATAGTTCTGTCTGGGGCTATCATGGCGTCGTGAAAAACAAATCCTAAAAATTCTAGCTGACCGCCGCATTGCGGGCCAGCTACGGTGTCGGGAAGACCTGCAGAACAGTACCTTTAGGAATGTAGGGTGTCGGCGACCTCTCGATGAGCCCCATAGGGCTGGCATCCGCTGTCATTGGGTCAGGAGGTCAGTGCAGGGGTCGTAGGGCCTTTGAAGTCACACGCGTTGCAGATCAAACTCCTAGCAGTTGAATTCGGGAGCACCAGCGTCGCAGGCATCGGAGCTGAGGTGCAAAGTGCAGCAGTGTGGTGTGTGGTGCCCTCAGGTCGCGGTGCAGGCAGCGGCTCAGTGATGGTATTCCAGGGGCATCAGTGAGACCAGGGCTGTGGTGCGAAGTGATGCAGTGCTCGTCGCAGTGCTGGCAACAAAGCCATAGTTGTTACTTATTTATCATGTGCAACTAATAACCATTGGCAAAACCAAAAGTCCTGGCTTGTAGGTGTGATGCTACTTGCTCTATTATAGATCTGGATGCAATGACAGAAACTACAAAAGATGGGTGGCACACTATGCTGAGCACAGGTTTTTACCTAATGTGTTCTAGGCCACACCCCTTTGAGAGAACCACACAGTTTTTTCATCCCACTCAAAGGCCTGGCTAAAGTCACAGCGCAGTTGCACACAGAGACAAACTCTGCTCCCCCTCACAGAGCACTTGAATTGAGTGGGCTCTGATCCAGCCTCATGCAGTAATTAGCAAGAAAAGACCTAACCACTGGCTTCCTTGGAGCTGGGGCAGAACACAGCCTTCAACTCCCAGGGCTGCCACTAAACACCCATAGTGAAGCTGTCAGGCGCTTCAAACACGTTGGGTTTACCCCTCAATTTTTCTGGTAGGCTTTAATTTCCATCACAGCCCCCAGTACCTTGAGACCTGTAAGGGTGAGTAGTTCGCGCTTTACAAATACGGATGTACATTTTTTTAATAGCAAAATATGTTTAGGGGAGTTCTGACAACATTTGGCCCCGGTGCAACTGCACCTGCAGCACCATTTAAATCATGGCCCTAGTGCTTGCTAGATAACTGCACTTGTGACTGTCCCTAACATTTAGCAGTATTCTGTGTTTATCGGGGTCCGTAGAACTTTTGGCCCCAGTGCCACTGCATCTGCTGCACCATTAAAATCAAGCCCCTTTTTTCTACAATGCAAGTACCTTTTTTATAGTAAAATATGGGAATATTAGGTGTTTAGAGACGTTCTGACAGCCTTTGGGCCCTGTGCCACTGCATTTGCGGTGCCATTCAAGTCATGACCCTGTTGTCTGCAAGGTGAGTGCACTTGTGACTGCCTGTTTAGTAGTAAAATATAGCAATATTAGGTGTTTAACGTGGTCCCTAGAGCTTTTGGTTCTGGTGCTACTGCATCTGCTGCACCATTCAAATCATGACCCTATTGTGTGCAAGATAAATGCATTTGTAACCGCCTTGTTTACAAGTAAAATTTAGCAGTGATTTGGGGTTGGTGGGGTCCCTAGACATTTTGGCCCTGGTGCCGCACCTGTTGCTCCTTTAAAATAAAGTCTCTGTTAACTGCAAGGTAACTTCATTTTTTTTTTTTTTTTTTTTTTAATTTTTGAAAACCTTTATTCGTGCATGTAAGAAGAACAAATATGGGCCTACAACCATCAGGCCGGCCACGATACTTTGAGCACTGATACAAACATTGCGGCCCCCCGGCGTCATCGGGCAAAATAGCAACAGTTGATGGATGTTCCACTGAGGAGAACCATGACACCAGGGGATAGGAGGAATGAAGGTTAATTTTAAAGTTTTTTATAATTTTATCAGGAAAAAAGGCAGCGAAGAATAAGTCCCAAGGAGATTCGAGTCCAAACAATATCTTCACATCACGGGAAGCGGCAGCATGTCGGAAAGCAACCATGGAATTAAAAACTCAGGCAGTGAGGTGGTACGAATCAACAGTAGGATAATCACACGGCAAGCACGCACCCCTTCAGCGCCACCCCCACTCAGCCAGCCCCAAGCCCGGACCCAGAATCGAATCAAAGAAAAAGCACAAGAAACACAAGAGAGAAATAAAGGCCCATAGAACTAATAAGAAGTACTAAATTACCCCCCACCCTACACCAATGCGGAGGCTATGGCCTGCCCCCCCCCCCCCCAGCATAGTGCCTGTCGCCCAGTAAACCCGAAATATAGAAGAGAAAGAAGAGCAAGAGAAGAATGAAAGGAGAAAAGAAAAACGTTAACACCTATGATATAGGGGGTGAGAAAAGAATAAGCTATTCTGATCTAAACCCCCCAAAAGAATAAGGTGGGGAGGAGCCTACGTAGCATCAGAGCGCCCGGGACCCTCGGCCATCCACTGCGTCCCACACTGAAAACCTCCTACTCCGAAAGCAGCAGTGCTGTAGTAAATTGCAACAATAAAGTAGATGGAAGAAGTCATTTCACAATGTGTGCTCACAACATATACAAAGCGGATCCAATCCCTGTTCAGCCCACCCGGTAAGCCATAGCGTTATGAATTACCCTAATCCCGGCATGGTAGCGGGCGAGTGACAAGGTCAGCTACTATTAGTAAAGCATTCACACTTAGAACCCCGGGCCCATACAGAACCGCCCTCCCATCCGCAAGAAACACAACAGAACAGAATATTCGCAAACTCAAATGGGTAAAGGCTGCAAGTGCAAAACAATCAGCATAGCAAAACACAGAACAGTCCAGGTCTCCGCCAGCCGGTCAAGCAAGCCGAAGTGAGGGGCCCCATCAACCCTGGCCAGAACGACGAAATCTCTCCAAGCATGACCATCTCAGCGGATACATGTCCGGCAGAACAAAGGAGCAAAATGGCCGCTCTCGACATGGAAGGAGCAGCAGAGAAGAAGACGAGTGTTCCCAGTCACCAACAGATTCAGCAGCCAAAATGACGAATCCCCCCTGCCATGCAGGATGACACTCACTTCGGCAATGTAGAAAGAGGGCTCTGATGGCAAAACCCTCGAAGGGGGCAAACAACTGGGAGGGCGATAAGCGGAGCTCTGATAGCAGTTGTTCAGGCAGAGTCACAGTGCCCGGAGTGAGGGGGGACTTTGTAGCAGTAGCAGCGTCGGTGGGGAGGCACGCAACATTGTAGCAAGGGACACCTCGATCTTCCGCTCGCACATGCAGCAACACTGTATCCATTGTAGAAGCACACGTAGGCAGCAGGGAAACAGGCAGCCTCGGTCGCTTTATGGAAAGCATAGCTTCATCGATCTTACCTCCCAGCTCTTGAGCATTGCGCCGCCATGTTGCCCGTAGGTCTGCAAGGGCATCAAGGATATCGCCACAGGTCAGGTCAATCTGTATCACCAGCCGATCCGCTCCGCACAATGTCGCATTCGGATCATCGCCCGGGTCAAGTGCAGGCAGGTCCGCGCAAACTGGGGATAAGGGAACAGCCCTCTGTCCATGCTGGAGGGCAGGCGCCATTGCCATCTCTCCCGCGGATCCACACTGGAGGGAGGGGGGCGGCTCCGTTATAGAAGAGCCATCGTCTCACCACGGAAGGGCACGCGGCTACCAGTGCAGGGGGCCATGCATATCGAGAGCCCTCTCGTCTCCCGTGGGTACTGGTAGTGCACGACTGAGAGGACGCCGCAAGATGGAGTCCGCCCAGGACGGGAGCAGCGTAGAAGTGGAAAGTGAGGAACAAAAGGATCCTGTCTCCCAAGCATACACTCCTCAGCCAACTGGAGTCGCACCTCAAGGGACAGGATAAACTCCGACCATCTTCCGCAATCGGGTCAGTCCCAGACACCGGTACCTCCACAGCCCGTCCTCCCGGCAAAGAGCACCAGTGTCCAGCGGCGGCAATCGGCACAGGGTTCGTGGGCAGCCCCGGTGATCGGCTAGCTCCCCGAGTCTTCATCCAAAACGGCCGGCGGGGACCGCAAATGAAAGCGACTGTCCTCAGCGCGTTCTTGTCATCGTCGTAGCGCGGTGTAGGCAAGGATTAGTGCCAGGATATCGATGCGAAGCAGACGGCTTGGGGAGCCGGGCGCTCACACGTCCGTCCCGTCCGCCATCTTGGCTCCTCCCCGGTAACTTCATTTTTGACTGCTTGTTTAGTAGTCAAATATAGAAATATTAGGTGTTTAGAGGAGTATGACAACTTTTGGGACTGGTGCCACTGCACCTGCTGCACCATTCAAATCATGACCCTGTTGTCTACAAGGTAACTGCACTTGTGGCTGCCTGTTTAGTAGTAAAATATAGCATAGCTCTTGTATATTTAACTTTATTTTTAATGTGCAATGTGCAATGTTTATTACAACATTTAGAATTTGATCACTATGACCAAATAGATTATGTTGAAAAAATCAATCTGATAATGCTTATAAAGTGCAAAGAAAGGTACTGAAGCATGAATAGGAAAGGCCACAAACGTTCTAAAGCTAAACTATCTGCTTTACACAACTAAGTATTAAAAAGCAAGCATTGCAGCATGCTGTCTGCCTTTTCTGTGGGAAGAGATCTATCTTATTGAATAGGTCTTAAACAGGGTGAACAGCTTTAGTAGAAGTAATGTAAATGCCTGCAGCCAGGGGAAGGTAAAAAAAAAGTTCCACACCAAAGCGAATTAACACAGTAATTAAGCAACGGGAATTGATAAAAGCCCCCGTTTAAGATATATTAAATACAAGAGATTTCTCAAGTGCGGTGCAAGCGCTGTGGAGGTGGAACCTAAAAAGTCTCCCCAATGCCACAAGATTTCACTTAAATATCAGCATAATATAGGTGTAAATTCATCCATTTGTGAAGGGGGTGTAAAATGAGGATTTACATTACTGGCTTTCCTCTCGGTTTACTGATAGTTCATGTTTTCCACTGTCCAAAATCTGGTGATAGAGATAGGTTGTTTGTATCTGCCCACCTCCGTGATACTTTTCTCCAATTAAATAATATGTGAATCAGTTTGTGACATGCTCTGTACCATACTTCTAAAACTTAAAACAGTCGCAAACTCATTTTCGATTTTTATATCTAGCAGGATATAATCATGGCTTAATTTAACGTCCTATTTTTTGCTCACGGTCGTTCAGTTTGTTTTAGAAAAGACGGAGAATCTCTACCTTTGGACAATCCCAGTAAAATTCTTTGTAAATGGATGGCCAAAAATATAGATGAAACTGGTGAAACTTGAAAACCTGGCACTTTCAACAGGGACGTTTAGTGTTCTTCAGCCAAAATCTACAAATAAATATGAAGCAGTAGAATGTGAAAATGAAACTGTCTTAGAGTCTTCTCTTAAATTCAAGGATCAAGGATGAAAACATGCCTTCCCATCAACACCTCACCAGTTAATACCCCAAAAACTATTTCCTACACAAGAGCTAGCTGTTTCTAGCAATGGAGTAACACCTACTAGATCCTGCAGCGGAGATCAAAAAATGATGGTAAACTTGGCACCAAATGTTTTGACACCACAATGTTTTTTGGTTTGCAGTCACATAGCCTGGCCTACAGTGAATTTCTAACTGCAACAATAGTCACAGATGTTGATATGAACCATACCCCCTGCCATGACCCATTTTTAAGCAACAAAAGGGTTGACCATGATGTAAATAGAGCTAGATGAGTGCTGCCTTTTATAGACAATTGAATATGGTTAAGCCTACACGCCAGACTTTTTTTCTTGGTAACTGTAACAAGCCTTTTGCTGCCAAAACCTATTTTTAATAACTACATAACTTCTACCTGTTCTCACTGTAAACAGACTTGATTCTTATTACAACACAGAATTAATATAGTGCATTATTTAGTCAACAACAAAGAACATATACCTATCTTTTAAAATGTGAATAAATAAATTGGCAACTATTTGAACTGTACAGTATAAATGTTGGCCTAATGGTTGCTTTGTCTTCTTTTTTTAAATTAATTTTGTCCTCTGGACAATGAAGAATCCGTTCATTTGATAACTGAGGAAAGTCTATAATTTCACACTAGGGTAATGTTTTATGTTTTTAAGATGCATAGGGAATTGCATTTCCACTTATATGGTCTACTTATGATTTGCTTTCGCTCTAAGGAAATGGTATATATTCATTCAAAAACTTTATTTCGGTCAACATGGCCTCAAAAGCACAGTCATTAAGAAAATACATTTATGATATACAGCAGTAACAATAACAACACATTAAAAAAAAATGTTATGCAACACCTTAAAAAAGAGAAATACATATGATATCAATTGTCATGGTGGAATGCAAGAAACAAGGGTTGGTACATAGCAGTCTATAATACTCAATACACGGGATGTGCAAATAGCCTAATAAATATAATAAATTACCTACAAATATTTGCCAATAGGCTTTTTTTTTAAAGGATGACCAGAACTTGATTCTTTCTATATAAATCAAAATTCTCTATTTTAAAAACTGTCAGGGTTTGTTACTTTTTTCAGAGACCAACTACTACTTAATTGATAAAACAGAATAATTCATCTCCGGGGAGGGGAGGGCTTATGGCTCCTCACTCATAATTTCAAATATGACCTACGCGTGCACCACATTGAGCATAAAAACCCCGCTACCGCATACACTATCGGAATACTTGTGTCATACTTCAGTATCCTAAACGCCTCGGAACAATGTCTTATTCCAAGATTCCTGCAGCTCTGGACCAGCCATTGTTTCCTAGCCTTTTGGTATCCGGGGCAGTTAAAAAAGACATGCGGTATTGTCTCTTCAATGCAGTCACACGCCGGACAGTTTACACTTTGCATGTCACCCCATTTATATGTAAAGCTTCGAAGAGGAAGGGTCCCATACCTGAACTGCAGGTATAGCTTTTTAGCCGCGGTCGGTTGGATATCGTCCAGAAACGGCTCAAAGCTTACTCTATCTTTAATTTCTAAAAAGCTAGTAGTTAGTCTACCTCTTCGTGGGCAGCTATGGAGTTGTGATAGTTTATACTCCTCATAGCTAGCCTTCAACAACTTCCTGCGATCTCTGGATGAGTCCAAAGCTCATCCAACCCAAGACGGAATAGCCATTGTTTGATATGGGCTAGCCACAGGAGTTTGGCAGCTCCTTGCAAGTTTAGTATTTCTTTTAATTTCTCCCTATATGCTATGAGTTCGGGGTTCATGGTATATAACTCATTGTCCACTATTAACCAAGTGAAAGGTATTCTGTTGGCCCTGGTTCCTGTCTGAATAAGGAGTGTGAGGGAGCGCAATTTGAGAAAAAATGTATAAGTGCACCATATTTACAAGTTAGATGCATGAATTTAGTAAAGCATTTAGAAGTGTTGAAAATATAGAAATACATATACTCATGAGTGTTTAATTAGTGTAGAATGCATATCTTAGAGTGTGAAACTAATTGTAGAAATGTTTAGAAATGCTAGAATGTTATTAGATTCCATGTTATGTAGCTGCTGCAGATGAAAATGTGATGCTGCTAAACGTAGAAATATGCAGGCCTCATGGCAATGTATGAAGAACGAAAACGTGCCTTTGCAGTTCACATCCGATGGATTATTACTTTTACTATTATTTTAGAATATTATTGATCATGCGTTAGAAATCATGTTTGTAGAAGTGTTTTCATATAATCAGAGTGTATTAAGTAGAATTGTTTTAGTTTTAAGAAATAAAGGTTCACAGAGTGCAGGCCTCTTGCAAAGTAATTTAGTAGGCCTGGAAAGATAAAGTTGCTTCTTTGATCTGCACGTGTTAGTTAACATCGAGTCTCGTTAGGCATAAATTGTCATCTATGTTCGAAGTTTTACGACCTGAATAGATAGCTGAAGGTTGGAATTTGGGGCCCAATTCATGGGTGTCTGTTTGCAGGTGCGAGGGGGTTCCAATCAAGAGAGTGATGAATAGAGCTCTGTCCGGGGAGACAGGCACAGGCCTGGAGGAGGTTCCTGGAATTTAATGGGGGGTACCGGCGAGCGGAGAAGAAGCCTGGGAAGCAAGGTCAACGCTAACAAGAGGCCCAGAGGAGTATCAGTATGGAAAAAGCCAAAACCGAAACCACGTGAGATGTGTACGTGAAGGGCGACTCTGAGGGGCGTTTCGACTATACTTGTGATTTTGTATTAGGGACAGCACCCTGGGGTGGAGTTAGAGCAGATGGCCTGAGGACCCTTAGAGAGCGGATGGGTAGGCAGAGAGGGCATGACTGCAATGCACAGAATTACATCAGAGACTAAGGGAAAGTGAGTGAACTTCTTTGGAAGTCACCACGGCTGACACCTTTTAGCTCAAGATTTTGTTAAGTAGGGATGTCACTTAGTCTAGTGTAGGGACAGTCTAACCTGATTCTTTTCTTTTGTTATAAATGACGCTTAAATTACAACTTGTGTCTATTCTTGTAAACCTGTTGATTTTCGAGCTGGTCTTAGTGATATTCATCTGTCGTTTAAGATCATTCCGAGAATTTATGTTTGTTTTGGTGCCAGTATACCTGATGAACCTTTTATTGAGATGCTTGTATCTCCAGTTAACTTTGGCTTTATAATAAAACTTTAAAACTGATCCGTGGTAAGTGGTTCTTCAGAGTCGTGCCAATTATTGGTTTGATTAACCTGGTAGTGAATTGCTGTTTACTCTATGATAGGCAACAAAGATTCAGTCGACCTAAGTGGGGATTTAGATCTGGAGTAATCAGATAAGAGATCAAAAATCCCGCCTTCCCAGTTGGTAGCAATATAGGATGGTTGTCTTCTAGAGGAAGGTGACCTAGACTAGGTTAACATTACCCCGAGGCCTCTAGAAATCCAGATGACCAGAGGAAGAATCACCTGCCGAAGAAGGTGCTGACGGCGCGAGAGAGAAAAAAGCAGCAGAGTCGGTCGAGAGTGAGTATAAAGGGTCATGTGTTGTTAGATTGCGGTGTCTTGTGTTGTATTTGTGTTGTAATGTCATGCGGAGTTGAATGCCTGTAGTGTGATTGAGGCAGGGTTGTGAGCGGGCGCAACCTGGTGAAAATCTTAAGTTCAGAGAAGAGCTTAAGTGGTTCGGGTGTATCGGACATCCAGAGTAATTGTCAACCGTTGTGAAGGGGGTCATGAGGTACCATTGATCGCCCGCTGGACCGTGATAGGGGGAATGCAAGAGTGACTGTATGAGTAACGGACGCTGGTCAGAAGTTACTGTGTGTAAGTAACCTATCAGTTAAGGCGATTGTCTGGACGTCTACGGAAAGACATTTCGTCAGTTGAGGTGACAATTACAGTTAGACTGTGGGCGTACAGTCAAGAAAATTGATCGCTTGGTCGGAAGTAATCATTTTTCAGAGTATGAATGGGACGCATGCATGACCGGGATACGAG
The DNA here is from genome assembly GCF_964263255.1 of Lissotriton vulgaris. Classification (NCBI taxonomy): domain Eukaryota; kingdom Metazoa; phylum Chordata; class Amphibia; order Caudata; family Salamandridae; genus Lissotriton; species Lissotriton vulgaris. The sequence continues at coordinate 1,502,936,413 of NC_141691.1, forward strand.
CTGAGAAAGGAGGGGAACTGCTGCGAAGGGGAGACGAGTGACGTCAGAGAGAGCCGCGCTGTGATAGGCCGGTTGGTGTAAGACCGCGCTGGGATAGGCCGGTCGTCAAGAGCCGCGCTGTGATAGGCCAGTTAGCAAAAAACCGCGCTAGGATTGGTGGATTGTCATCGGGAAGTAAACAAACGCAGCGAAGTAGAAAATTGTAGATTTGATCATGAAGTGTTTTAAGCGCTTGAGAGCGATCTTTAAGAGAGAAAAGAGAGAATCGGTTGACGGGGAAGAGGCCCCGCCAGAGGGTACACCAGCTCATTATATGGCTACAAATGTTGGGTTGCATACTATACTGTGGATTTCTGAGTGGAGTAAGATTACAGAGGGGAACGAGGAACTGACGTTTCCGAAATATGGAACGTTTAGATTAGTAGCATTGCACCAGTTAAAAGCAGTTATGACCTCAACGAGACCTCTGCCCAGACCAACACAGCTTGAAGCCCTTAATGCGTGGTTTAGGGTGGCGTACGACCGGAACCAGAACAGGCGTCAAGAAAGAGTGAGACGATCGGTAAGAGCAGTGCAGGATGCCAAATGGGATGAGGAAGCTAAAAAGTGGAGAGTGCAGAGAATTGAAGTAGATAAACTGTACCCAGTGATAGAAGTCACAGGAGACAAGAAACCACCAGAGGAGGATGATGAGAGCGAGACAGAGGACAGTCTGATAAATAGGTTGTTGATAGACAGACCGCCTCCGTACTATAGAGGGATGGAAGGTGCCGAGCTCCAAAGGAGGGATGGGTTTGGTACAGGGGAGTATAGACCACCTCCTATAGCAGATAGAGAATACGCCAAAGGTGAGGAAATATCTCAGCCTAGTCCAGTACAGAGGGTAGTCGGAAGGTTCGTGGTACAAAAGGTGCCAGAAATGGAGCGTGCTAAGTCCTACCAATTGCCAGACGCTCTCCAAGTACCTGTTACTATAGGGCCTATAGTATCAATTTATGACCCAGAGAAAGCACTAGTAGAGGAACAGGTACGGCTAGACAGGGAGAGAGCAGAAATGGAAAACAGGAACAATATGATTAATTCTCAAAGGCAGTTGTAAGGACCAAGAGATTGGCGCACCCCATTAAATCAAGCAGGGGATCCCATAATAGATCAGGGGGGTCTGAGAGGACCAATGGATCTGAGGGGACCACGGCCGAAGTCCTTTAAGGAATTGAGGGCTGACTTGAGAGAGTGGGATGCTAACAAGGGAACCCAGAGTAATAGGTCAGGGGCGGAAGCCGAATGGGGAAGTCGAGGTAATGGAACATTGTCTCACTGTGGGGCTAGCGAAAGCGGCCAGGAGTGCGACGGCAAAAGTCAAGAGAATAGAGGGGCTACACGTCATTCCCTTAATGGAAATGGACAGGAGCAAGAGGATAGAAGTGCAGAATGTGGAAGGGGGTCTCGTCTCATTCACAGTGAGGGAGACCGAAGGACATAAGAGTACAGAGATAGTTTTAAGTGCACTCACCATGCACCTGGCGATAAGAGACAACACTGGGATCGCGGGAACATGGGGAGTTGCGAAGGGTCTTACCATGTGTTGAGTGATACGAGGCAGCAAGGGAATTGTGAAAGCAGGGAGGACAATGGAAGGTCCTATCATGCATTCAGGGAGACCAAGCAGAACAGACAGAGTGGGACTGTGGGAAATAGAGTATCATTTCATCACATGCCAAGAGGGGGCGGAACTGCATGGGACCTCGAAAGATGGGAACATGGGAGGACTCCCCATAACTCACCTGAGCCCAGGCGTAGGGCTCGGAGCTGGGATGGTAGAGATGTCAATGGATCCTCTAAAAATCGCTCATTGACAGCTGAGATAAAAGCCAGAAGGCCAGATGTGGCCAGTTTAAAATCTGACTTGGATGAGATAATAGATGGTACATTACCTTTAGAGAGGATTGACATGTATGAACAAGATGAGGTACTGTTCATAGCAAAGGATATCACTCGGAAAGCGAGAGCAGTACATGAGAAATTATCTGAATTAGCAGACAAGTACATGGTAGACTTGTCGAGAACAAAGGCATTACAGGGTAACCATAGGTTGCATTATTCAGATCAGGACCTCGAAGAGAGGAGAACAATTGGATTGAAAACACACATCAGAGAACTGATTACAGGGATAAGGACATGGAGAGATTTGGATAAGTGGGAAGAAAGGTGGTCCAAGAAAGGAACCGTCAGGCGGAGCAAAATTGTGATGTCCCCAGAGGGATGGCTACAGAGGATGGAAGCTTACCCTTTGCGAGAAATAGCGAATGGGAGCTATGTGCATGTGCCATGTAGTAGGGGAGATTTAGCTGCATTTACCAATTCCTTTCCTAAACTGAGAGAGAACCCCGTGGAGTGGTACAAGCAGGTAGAGAGGTTTGTAAAAATCTCTAATGTACTGTGGATTGATTTGAACACCCTATTTGATATCGTAGTTCCAGGGGACTTATGGACTGCATGCAAGGTTAGTGTAGAATGGCCCACATCTGAACCAGAGAGGGATGCTCAGACCAATGGACCGTCTGAAAGAGTCATGGAGAAGTACGAAAGGGTAATGACATGGCTGAAAGATAAGGTGCCACCGCAGGACATAGTTTGGGTGAAGATAGACCGAACTAGGCAGGAACCCAAGGAGACAGTCCATGAATACTATGAGAGATTACTGAAAACATTCAAACAATACAGTGGACTAGATGTAATGGATCCCAAGGATATAGGACAGTTTGTGTCAAAGTTTGTTTTGGGATTGAGACCTGATATTTGCTTGATGATACAGCAACATTTAATTTGTTGGCAAAATAAACCGTTAGATGAAATTCTGAGATATGCAAGGTATTGTAGTGATGAAATTGATTCTAAAGCAAAAAAACTTAAGGAAAAGCTGATGTTGGTTCAGATGCAGTCGGCTGGAAAGGGTGGACAGCAGCCACAGGGAACAGGGACCCTGGGAAGGAGGTCGAATAATCAGAATAGGGACAATGAGGAAAATCCTAAGACTAGAGTAGACCTGGCTACCTTGAAAAAGACGACAAAGTGTCACCAGTGTCACCAGGTGGGACATTGGAAACGCGAGTGTCCCTATAACCCTGAAAATGGAGAATTAGAATTAGAGGACGAGGAAGCTCAGAGCAGCACGGGGAAAGGGAGAACAATACCCAAGGGAAAGGTGGTCAAAGGGGGCCCAGTTCCCTCAACCACCCAGAATAGCGACAGGGGGAAAGACCTATAGACAGATGCCACTTTTTGTAGGAGGAGAGGAGTGTTATTATGTTGATCCGTTGACTGGACAGCGTGTGAGTAGAACAGAGGACTGTACCCTCGGGGCAGTTCTAGAGGAGGACCAAAGGGGACCGTATGTAGAAGCCGAAGTAGCAGGGTGTCCTACGACCTTCTTGGTGGACACGGGGGCCACTCGATCCACTCTGAGATCAGCAGTGGTTCCGGACCTGCCAATGTCAGGGGAAACCATTCAAGTGGTAGGAGTCGTAAATAGAAGAATAACTAGTCCTTTGACGGAGCCAGTATTAGTGAAAATAGGGAAATACAGCGATGAGCATCAGTTTGTGGTCTTTGACTCTAGCCCTGTGTGTCTGTTGGGAAGAGACTTATTGTGCAAACTAAATTGTACGATATATTGCACACCTCAATGAGTGGAAGTACAGACTAACGACGACGATGCCGATTTTAAGGTTGCGAACTCAAGGGTATGCGTAGAGCTGTATCCTACCTTGACAGTGGAAGAGCTTCCATGGGACTTAAGAGATACAGTGTCATCTGAAGTGTGGGATTTCACTGGGGAAGAGATAGGACTAATCAAAGGGGTGGAACCAGTGAAAATCATGGTAAAACCAAATGTTGAATATCCAAGAACGCCACAATACAAATTGACCCCGGAGACGATTGCAGGAATAAAACCCGTGATTGACTCCATGATTAAGCAGGGAATACTGAAGGAAATCGTGGGTAGTCCATGTAACTCCCCGATTATGGGTTTGCAGAAACCTAGTGGGAAATTCAGAATAGTGCAGGACCTCCGAAAGATTAATAACATAGTTGTTTTGTGCTGTCCAGTGGTACCGAATCCATCAGTGATATTGTTTCAGATATCATTCCAAGCTGAGTGGTTCACAGTGATAGACCTTTGCCAGGCCTTCTTTTCTATCCCATTAGAAGAAGAGAATTTCTTTTCGCATTTAAGCTGGAAAATCACGTATTAACATGGTGTCTTATCCCACAGGGGTATACAGAAAGCCCATCGATTTTCAACCAGCTGCTGAAGAAAAATCTTGAAAGTCTAGTACTGCCACAGAACTCGGTTCTAGTCCAGTACATAGACGACCTACTTGTTGCGTCAGAAACCGAGGAAGCTTGTAAAATAGACACCATCACCTTGCTGAATCACTTAGCTGAGAACGGACACAAGGTGTCACCGAGCAAGTTACAGTACTGTTTGACGGAAGTACAGTATTTTGGTCACAGGATTGAAAAAGGGAAACGGAAAGTGTCACCAGACAGGATAGAGGCGATCATGAAAATGAATTCGCCAACGACACAAAGAGAGGTCAGGATGTTTCTAGGAATGGTTGGGTATTGCCGACAGTGGATAGCTAACTTTTCCCTGAAAGCAAAACCCTTGCAAAAACTGACGCACAAGGAGGTGAGTGATCCGGTACCAGGGGACAAGGACTGTTTGATGGCATTCTTGCAGCTGAGAGAGGACTTGTGTCGTGCTCCTGCTCTGGGAATGCCAGATTACGAAAAGCCGTTCTTGCTTTACTGCTGCGAAAGAGAAGGTTGTGCTTTGTCGGTTCTAGCCCAAATTCATGGAAATGCCCGTAGACCAGTTGCATACTTCTCGGCTACCTTAGATCCAGTAGCCGCAGCGTTGCCCGGATGTCTCAAATCCGCTGCTGCAACGGGTGTCAGCATTGAGAGGTGCGAAAGTATTGTAATGGGACACCAGTTAGTGGTGTATGTACCTCATTCTGTGGAACTGTTAATGACCAGGACCAAGACACAGCATTTGACCAATAACAGGCTCACGCGCTATGAGTTATTCTTGCTGCAGAGAACGTGACCCTTAAGGGATGCTCTGTCTTGAATCCTGCTACTTTGATGCCACTTCCAAATGATATAGAAGATGAAGAATGTGAAGATCACGATTGCCTTGATGTGACTGAACTATGCACCAAACCAAGACCAGATATTGTAGATGAGCCATTGACCGACCCAGATGAAATTTTTTTTGTTGATGGCTCATGTGTAAGAGACAATATCGGTCAGTTGAGAGCAGCTTATGCTGTTTGCACCATTACTGGAGTTGTGGAAGCCGCTTGCCTGGAAGGAGTACACTCCGCTCAGGTAGCTGAAATCATTGCATTGACCCGCGCCTGTATAGCAGGCAGCAAAATTCGAGTCACCATTTACACCGACAGCCAATATGGTTTCGGGGTAGTTCATGACTATGGGCAATTGTGGTCTCAAAGAGGTTACATGAGTTCTTCAGGATCACCTATTCGAAATGGGGAATTTGTACGATTGTTGTTAGAAGCATTACAAGGTCCGGCAGCTATTGCCATTGTTAAATGTTCAGCCCATACCAAAGGTACTGATTTTGTGTCCCAGGGAAACAGATACGCAGACGAGGTTGCACGTTATTGTGCAGAGCAAGGATACTCTTTTACAGAGGTAGAAGTAGGAGGGACACAGGAAAAGACAGAGTTAACTATGATGTTGGAAACTGTAGACACCTGGGACGATTTAAAGGGCATACAAGAGAATGCAACAGATTTTGAGAAAAAGACATGGGAAACTGCAGGCTGTGTAAAAAGTGAAATGGACTTTTGGGTTTCAGCAGACGGAAGGGCAGTGTTACCAAATGAGTTAGTGAGTCCTATGGCAAGACAGATACATGGCCCGGTACATCTAGGTAGAGATGCTATGCTTCGGGTATTTAGACAAACATGGTATAACCCCAAGTTTAGAGTAGCCGCAGAAGCAGTGTGCCAGCGATGTGTAACTTGCCAACAGCTGAACGTAGGAAAGAGAACACCAGTCACGTTGAGTCACATAGGGAGGTCTGGGGGTCCGTTCAACCGGATGCAACTAGACTTCATTGAAATGCCAAAATGTAACCACCTCCGATACGTTCTGGTGGTTGTCTGTATATTTTCCAGATGGGTCGAGGCTTATCCTACACGTAGGTGTGACACACTCACAGTAGCAAAATTATTGCTTAGGGAGTTAATACCGCGCTTCGGGGTGCCGGCCTCTTTGGAATCAGATAGGGGAACGCATTTCAACAGCGAAATTGTGAAGATGCTCTGCTCAGCATTGAATATTGATCAGAAGCTGCACTGTAGCTACCGACCAGAAGCTTCAGGAATTGTGGAGCAGATCAATGGGACGATAAAGTCCCGAATTGCTAAAGTGTGTTCATCGACATCTCTGAGCTGGCCTGATGCACTGTCATTAGTACTTATGAGCATACGTAGCACACCAGACAGGAGAACCGGTCTCTCTCCTCATGAAGTGTTAATGGGGAGGGCTATGAGACTGCCATCAGTTCCAACTGCAGCTTTATTGAATATCACAGATGATCTGATCCTGGATTATTGCAAGGGACTTTCTGATGCCATTCATTCTGTGTCTCTTCAGGTGCAGGCTGCTGAAATCCCATCATCCCAAGACCTGTGCCACGATCTGTGCCCTGGTGACTGGGTCGTGGTGAAGAAGCACGTCTGAAAGAATTGCTTAGACGTGCGTTGGCGAGGACCCTACCAGATCATCTTAACATCGAATACTGCTGTTAAGGTCGGAGGGCTGCCCAACTGGATTCACGCCTCCCATACGCGGAGAGTTCCAGCACCCCTGGAAGAAACAACTCCTCTCTCGGATGAAAATCCAAGTGTGGACGAAGAATCGATAGAGGGGACCAGCCAAGCTGTGGGGATGTCGGAGGAAGCTGGGAGCGTGTCAGACCAAGTGGAGGAAGGACAAGACGACAGTGAAACTGACGTTGCCACAGAAGGAGAAAGCAGCTGTGAGTACGAAACAGACCCTGATCAAGCTGCAAGTGATCAAGAGTCGGGTGTGAGGACAAGAGGCAGGAGAACAAGGCGTGGAGAGACCAGGTGGCCTGAAAGGAGAAGGAGGCCGAGCCTAAAGTCAACTCCAGAGAGAACCCTTGCTCCTATATCCGAAGACTCAGACCTGGAGGAAGGTGCACAGAACTCAGAAGCGGAGGGCCCAAGGAGATCAAGGAGGGTGCGTGTACCCTGCAGAAGATACGCCACTCCTGAGTGGACCTACCTAGCAGCAGATGTCGTGTGCACAGATATCCGGGAGGGTGAGGGAGGTGACAGTGATCAGCACTGACCCCATCATCAAGTTGAAAGTAGCGTTGTTGGTGCCTGGAGTTGAAGCTGAAGGGTTACTAACACTCACTATCCCCAACCCTCCTTACCTGAGCCGAATACGAGAACTGGTTTTAAACAGAGTAGAATTTCCGACGTTTGGTACAACAGTATCAGCAATCGAGGAGACCATTCTTCGCTTAGAAATATTAGAATACGCTATTAGAGCCGCTGGAACACACACCATTGTAGACACCTAAAGACTTTGTAAATAAATAAGATTGAGAAGATAACCTAGGGCCCAGTGGAAGAAGAGAAAATTTAGGGACCATTCCATTTAGTTGACGGAGAAGGGTTAGGGTTGTCTGTTGTTGCGGTTCAAAAGACTGATTTCAAAGAGAGATTGCCAGCTTCCCAAGGTGTAATTCAAGGAAGATTGAATGAACAAAAAGAGACTGTTGAGGAGATAAAAGAAAGGACTTTGCATTGGAAAGAAGAATAAAAACTACACTGTCTGAAGAACATGGAGGCCGGCAACTCGAACCGCAAAGCGAAATGTATAATAGGTACACTTTTGGCGGAAGTTATTCTTCTTATAGTTTTAGTAGTCACTGTATCATATATAGTGGGACATGAGAACGAGACGAAAGCTACAGAAGCAAAGGTTGTGGTAACATCAAAACTTACTACTGCTAGTAAAAAGGAGGACAATGCAATACAGGAGAAGGCTTTACTAACAGCAGAAGCTCGTAGGTTACATGTAGATGAGTCACAGGGAAACTTTAAGTCGAACGCCTATGCCAAACTGTTGTATGAATACATTGATGTTATGGAAGCGAAAGACTGTTACGTTTGTATGCAGTTACCAGCCTCTGTAGACGAAGGTATTAGGTATCATCATCTCCCATTGACTTATGGGATTACCTGAAGTTTGTTGCTTAGTGTATTTTATGGACGAGATAGCTTTGAATATTATTTTTCAAATTTTGATGCAGTATTACCAGAAGTCCCGAACTATAAGCACCTAAATAAGTGGGACTATTATAAAAGTGAGGATTGATTAGGGAAATTTTTCATTCCTTGGAGAACTTTAGATACTTCACATGCCCGAAGAAATAATTTGACCTGCAAGGTATCAGAAATTGAGAAAAAGTTTATAGGGCAGGTGGATGACCGATATAGGAGGCAGAAGATTCTAAAGGCTTCTGGCCAATGGAAAACCGATTGGACTGAGGAGGAGAAGTCACACAAAAAGAAAGGGTAGTAACAGTCCAATAGCTTTAGATCGAACACAAAAAGGGAAGCTATGTATACATAGAGGCAAGACCTACTATGAAAATGTATTCGTGGGAGAAGTAAGTTGTGAACATGCCTTCCAATTAGAATACTACTCGAAGGATTTCTTAAAGGGGATGCAAGTGATCCCAAATGTGTATTTTGTCTGTGGAAGAAATGCCTATGTGAAACTACCAGACAATTGGTACGGTTCATGCTATTTGGCAATTGTTTTCCCCAAAATATATCATGCTAAGAATTTAGAAATCATAGAGGGAAAAGCTCAGACCAGAGGGAGAAGGGATGTAGGCGATGCCGAGGTAGTTGGAGATGTATTCGGCGCTATGTTCCCTCTTCTGGGGTTAATACTGAATGATGTCAAGATCAGGAGGTTGGCAACAGTTGTAGATAGATTATCTGCCAGTACTGCTAGACCTTTAATGCTGGTGGAAGGAGAGATGCAATCGATAATGGCAATGGTTCTTCAAAACCGACTTGCTCTAGACGTTCTGTTAGCAAAAGAGGGCGGAGTCTGTAAGACTTTGAAGGTCCAGGAATGCTGCACTTACATTCCAGACGATTCAAAACCTCTTGAGAAGTACATACGAAATATTACTGAGATACACCGGGAAATAGAAGATCTGACAAGAGTAAATGTGTGGGAAAAAGTGGGTCACGGAATGGGTAAAGTTGGAGGTTGGTTCGCCAACCTAGGGAAAAGCTTTATATGGTACATTTTAAAGCCTATTATCATAATAGTGATTTGTGTAATCATATTGTGGGGTTAGTGAGGCTGTACCAATGGTATAGAGCAAATAGGTTGCTAAGATCCATGAGAGAACAGGAGCAGAGACTGGCTGCGATGCAAGATAACCAGTACAGGAGTCTGAGGGCTCTAGAAATGATAAAACGAGGAAGCATTGCAACAAGTTCTGTCTGATTCAATTCAATGATGGTGTTGTGATGGTGATGACCCCTGAAGGTCATCAAAGGGGGGAACTGAGAGAGCTCAATTTGAGAAAAAATGTATAAGTGCACCATATTTACAAGTTAGATGCATGAATTTAGTAAAGCATTTAGAAGTGTTGAAAATATAGAAATACATATACTCATGAGTGTTTAATTAGTGTAGAATGCATATCTTAGAGTGTGAAACTAATTGTAGAAATGTTTAGAAATGCTAGAATGTTATTAGATTCCATGTTATGTAGCTGCTGCAGATGAAAATGTGATGCTGCTAAACGTAGAAATATGCAGGCCTCATGGCAATGTATGAAGAACGAAAACGTGCCTTTGCAGTTCACATCCGATGGATTATTACTTTTACTATTATTTTAGAATATTATTGATCATGCGTTAAAAATCATGTTTGTAGAAGTGTTTTCATATAATCAGAGTGTATTAAGTAGAATTGTTTTAGTTTTAAGAAATAAAGGTTCACAGAGTGCAGGCCTCTTGCAATGTAATTTAGTAGGCCTGGAAAGATAAAGTTGCTTCTTTGATCTGCACGTGTTAGTTAAAATCGAGTCTCGTTAGGCATAAATTGTCATCTATGTTCAAAGTTTTACGACCTGAATAGATAGCTGAAGGTTGGAATTTGTGGCCCAATTCATGGGTGTCTGTTTGCAGGTGCGAGGGGGTTCCAATCAAGAGAGTGATGAATAGAGCTCTGTCCGGGGAGACAGGCACAGGCCTGGAGGAGGTTCCTGGAATTTAATGGGGGGTACCGGCGAGCGGAGAAGAAGCCTGGGAAGCAAGGTCAACGCTAACAAGAGGCCCAGAGGAGTATCAGTATGGAAAAAGCCAGACCCGAAACCACGTGAGATGTGTACGTGAGGGGCGTCTCTGAAGGGCGTTTCGACTATACTTGTGATTTTGTATTAGGGACAGCACCCTGGGGTGGAGTTTGAGCAGATGGCCTGAGGACCCTTAGAGAGCGGATGGGTAGGCAGAGAGGGCATGACTGCAATGCACAGAATTACATCAGAGACTAAGGGAAAGTGAGTGAACTTATTTGGAAGTCACCACGGCTGACACCTTTTAGCTCAAGATTTTGTTAAGTAGGGATGTCACTTAGTCTAGTGTAGGGACAGTCTAACCTGATTCTTTTCTTTTGTTATAAATGACGCTTAAATTACAACTTGTGTCTATTCTTGTAAACCTGTTGATTTTCGAGCTGGTCTTAGTGATATTTTTCTGTCGCTTAAGATCATTCAGAGAATTTATGTTTGTTTTGGTGCCAGTATACCTGATGAACCTTTTATTGAGATGCTTGTATCTCCAGTTAACTTTGGCTTTATAATAAAACTTTAAAACTGATCCGTGGTAAGTGGTTCTTCAGAGTCGTGCCAATTATTGGTTTGATTAACCTGGTAGTGGATTGCTTTTTACTCTATGACAGGCAACAAAGATTCAGGCGACCTAAGTGGGGATTTAGATCTAGAGTAATCAGATAAGAGATCAAACATCCCGCCTTCCCAAGTGTGTAGGGTTACACGAAGTAGTGAATGCTTTACAAGCCGCAAACAAACACTTAAAAGATAAGTGATTGATATTCTACCTAAACCCGTAAACTGCAGCAAATTTCCATTAACATTCCTTTTTTTCCCACCCATAACACATGTATTGCTAAAAGGAATACTTGTGTTATGTGCTATACTGAAATTGCAAGCTGCGCTGTCTGCTTTGACAATTTCAAGGAACTTAACATATACAGTGGCCTCAAAAGTATGCAGTCAATCATTCATGGTACAAAAGGTACTTGTTTTCTTTCCCACTGTTTTGACATACTAATTGTGTTGTCATTTGTAACCGTTCTGCACAAATAAAGGTTATATAGGACAAACCTTGTAGATTTACTGCATGACGAGACTTTCAAATCTTTCTGCATGTAATGGATTTTCTATATGGCTGCTTTATATTTATGGAGCTAATCCAGCAAATCTTAGATTGTTAGCTATGTACGCAAAATTAACATCCAAAAACCACGAGTTCTAATATTTTTATGTTTATTTCTTTACTATGTAATCTAAAATGATGCCAAATAGTTAGTAGTTGTGTTATTTTGCAGACTGATCTGCAGCAGTTTGTGAAGGATTGAAATGATCCTTCACAGTTCAGAACTGTTCAACTGCCAGAGAGAATTACACAAACTGTTGGAGGAAGCCAAGTCAGCTCGGGAGAGTACAGGTTTTCTTCTAAATGGTGTTGGAGAAATACTTTTTTCTATGAAAGAACTTGCATCCGCAAAAGACATAACAAAAGCTTGTGCTGGAACAGCTGTTCTTGATGAGGAGAAGGTTGATGTAGTATTAGGTAAGACATTACAAATGTTCAAATTAACATTCAGTTAATCTAGGACTATCAAAAATACATTATATTCGGTGTTTCAATATGTTTGCATATGTGATCTTTTATCATATTAATGTACAAGGGCTCCATCATGCTTAGCAGCAGTTTGCAAAAGAGCGGTGGGTTCATAACTTATTAAGAGTTTGTGCTTAGTTTGTACTACAAATAGCATATAAATCTATCAAGGCCTTGAGTTGGGATTTAATTTCGAAATCTGAAGTTCCAGGTGTGGGTCTCAAACTGGATAAATGGGTGATGGCAAACTGCACTTATAAAACACTGTGCTCATAGCTTTTATGTAGACCTGATCAACTCTCTCAATAATTTGATCAGTTGCCTTTTTCCTAGCACTTGGTTTTAAGCTCGGATTTGAATTTCTGGTCAGTATGGTTGTTTCTTATACTATTTTTAAAGTATGAATATTGCAAGTAGAGTTCAGGCCGAACACGGCTGCCTCCACAATGGTTTTGTAAATTGAATCTGGTTTTGGATGCTTTCTATTTCCAGAGGAAGCATGACAGCGTCTGGCGAACACCTGTAGTTTTTTCACTTGGACGTGGAGCAACGCCCACACACCCCAGCCTGCTGCAAACTGCGCAGGAAAAAATAAAAATTCCAGTAAAAAGTTCTCTTTGACATTTTATTTTTTACTGTTGTGTGCCCTGCAGCAGCCAGCCTGTCCAATCCCAAAGAGATACAGGGTGTGTCCTCTGCCGCAGATTGGCAACAGAGTACAGGAGTAGTGGCTGGCTGGATGCTCCACAGTATGAGAGCAGTGCCAGGATTGGCTAAGTCTGCTGTTTTGTGTTCCCAGCAGTGGTTTGCCCACTCACCACTCCCAATAGCTGGCAGCTGCCACTGCTGGTGAACATGACTAGGGCATATATGCTTGTTTCAACACCTCCACATCAGTACTTGAATCAATCTTTCTTTCAAGTACTTCAGTATTTCAAAAGGACGAAAAAGGCAGAACACAGCCTGCTATTTGTGGCTGGAACTATCATTAATGCAACAGGTACAGTTGCATTAGGAACAAGGAGCATGGGGGGCTAAACTCCCCGGTTATGTTGTGGTGTTTTGTGTTCAATTTCTGCTGTCAATTAGTCATATTTGCTCTTTCATAATTCTCGAGTTTATTGCATATTTTGGGCTACAGAAAAGTACCTCTGCTCTTAGCCCCGACCACTCCTGCAGCCCCAAGTCGCCATAAGCAAAGTTTTGGAGGAGGCCCAGCTTCAAAACATTTTACATCAGGGCAGCTCATTCCATACAAGTTGAAATACCTTTGTTAATAAAGAAACATTCTTTCTTCACCTCCTGCCCCCCTCTTCATCAATGCCTTGCTCTCACCTATACCCTCTCTGACCAAGTGCCCTTAATATTAAACTTATGAACTCTTCTATCCATATCTCCTGGGGCACACTATATGAAATAACGCGATTGGAACATTTTGAAGGCAGCCTAGCCCTATTAAATACCTAAAATAGTGGTGGAAACATAATACTGATGTATGTTAATTTCTTTTTTTCCAGAGTTCATGAATTCTGTGTGCAGGGCCAACTGCGATTCATCATTCGACAACAGAATTATGAGAAGGAAGCTGACTATAAAGATTTGCAATGCCAGAAGTGGACGAAAGAAAACTCAGAATCTTGAAACATACAACAAAGTTGCGGGTTTTCCTTAATACTATTTGTTCTTTTTTTATTAGTATTCTGGCCTTTTTCCCCCTCTTGTACTGTGTCCTGGACATTCTCTATGTTCTCTTGTTTGGAATCCTAGTCCCCGTGGGGCCAAATGTTTGCTTTAGATCAATAAATATTACTTGTTGACACATCCCTTTTGATGCTTTTTCCTTTAACCATTAATGTTCAGTCTTTTGCTGCTGGTCACTATGTAAAACTGCTTCAGATAATGCTCTGTACTTCAAAGTAAGGCAAATCCCAGTGAGTCAGGAGTATGGGGGTAGCAGCACAAGTTGTTAAGCTTATCTGATGCAAAGTATAGCATTGTTGCAGACCACTACTTTTGTATGCATATAGTATTTCTACAGCACAAAGCTAGCCATATGGAACGTTTCTCAGATTTATTTTATACAGGTGCCCGCCTCTCGGAGTATAATTTAAAAAGTAATCTTTCCAAAAGCAGGAGAATATTGATCTCATAATTACAACCACATTTATGGAAGTTTTGTGTTTGGGTTGCTTAAGTTTTATAATGCAGTCTTGGCGCAAAAACCTTTTCAGGATTTACAAACCAACGCAAATTGGTATTTAATACAACACTCACACAAAATGGGGAAAGTTTTCAAGTTTGTCTAGGCATAGTTTTTTTTGTACTGGAAGGGTCAGTGACACTTTTGTAAATCTGGGCTTTACTTTAGAAATCATGGCATTGCAAATAATTTATGGTATTGTGTAAAGAAGGCATATTACATCCAAGTGGCTTGTTTTTGACAGGAATGTAAATTGAGAAGGTGGTCCTCTACATATTTCCCTACCAGCAAATCCATATTCCTAAACTAATAGTGAGACCCTGCAAGGGAATACTGGCAGTCGACTAATGCGCTAGCAACATGGAATTGTCAAGGTGTAATCCAACCCTTAATGATTTACTAGTGATCCGCAGCCGCTCTAATTTATTCATTGAATCATCTGGGAGTCATCTGCAGTTGGCATAAAAACCCCCAAGAGTAATTCACAATCATATGAAAGTCCTTATGTAGTCATGGTTTAGTAATCCACACTCTTTCTGTAGTTGTCCTAACATAATCCTGAGTAATCCATGCTCATTTTTGAGTTGTTATTAAATCATCCTAGAGTAATCCACACTCATCCTGAAATTGTCACATGATGATCCCAGAGTAAACAACTTCCATCCTGAAGCAGTAATGAGATCATCCAGGAATTATCAACAGTCATCCTGAAATTGTTGTAGACTCATCCTGGAGTAATCCACAGTCATCCCTACATTGCTAGAGCCCATTCTGGAGTAATTCTCACTCATCCTGAAGTTGTTAATTAGTATTCATGGATGTAAAAGGTAATCACTCTCTGCCAGTGGAAGTCATCAGAACACCATCTTTAGAGTAGTTTTTGTGATTATAGTAAGAGTCATCTCATTTAAATATTCTGCCCTATAGGCATACTTCAGGATGGTTTGGGATGACTTCCCCAGATAATTACAGGAATAGCTCAGCTGAAGTCATCAGGTGACTTCAGAATGGCTCCAGGATAATCTTCCTTTTTGAGCAGGGTAGGAAGATATGACCATGTCTTAGTTTGAGAACTTGGACACGCTAAATACACCATGTGGCGAGCATAACCCTCAGGATATTATGCACGAAGACAGTCCATTTTGTTTATATAGTTGTTCTATCTATGGCAATAGATTGCAACTCCAGGTAACAAGCATGTGCACACCAGGATAAAAACAACATGTACGTTTGAGACTGTAAAAATTGCATTGCTTTACTTTATGGTAAACAGTCTATAAAAACACAATAGTAATTAAAAAAGCATGTAATTTCCTAAATTGTACATAAAAGCATCTAACAAGCCTGCAAGCTTATCTATACTAATGTAATAAAGAGAGAGCCCAAACGTTTGAGGCGGGTAATCTCAGGAACCACAGCACCAATCACAACACCCAATACAGCGTTGGAAAGGGCAGTTGCACCAGAAGAACATAGGCTAGGCAGACCCCCACCATATACATTTACAAGGAAAAAGAATCGTGCCAGCAAAGTAGTCCCTTGTGGGCGTGTCTGCGTTGTGCTGTGGGTGTGTGCTGGGGGCGTGACAAACGCTAGGGGCGTGTGGTACGTTCCGCCCTTCATGCCATGTCTCATATCATGTGCTGTGGGCGTTTGCTGGGGGCGTGTGCGGGGCGCGGGATTACGTAAAAAAAAAAAGCGAGCGGTATGCCCAATATTTCATTGTTTTTTCTTACCAGGTTCTGTACATTTCAGCACCAGGTGTCCACCCTGCTCCCTTTAAATACCCCTGCACCCCATAATTATAACCCACCCGTACTCTTTAAAATATCACAACACCCTTAAACACCAACCCATCTTAACCCTATAAATATACCCTGTACCCCAAAACCCAAACCTAGCCCTGAACCCTATAAATACCCTTGTACCTCAAAACGCAAACCTACCCCTGAACCCTAAAAATATCCCTGTACCCCAAAACCCAAACCTAGCCCTGAACCCTACAAATACCCCTGCACCCCAAAACACAAACCTACCCCTGAACCCTAAAATACCCCTGTATCCCAAAACCAAAACCCAGCCCTGAACCCTTAAAATACCACTGTGCCCCAAAACCCAAACCTACCCCTGAACCCTAAAAATACCCATGTACCCCAAAACCCAAACCTAGCCCTGAACCATAAAAATAACCCTGTACCCCAAAACCCAAACCTACCTCTGAACCCTAAAATACCCCTGTATCCCAAAACCTAAGCCTAACCCTGAACCCTTAAAATACCCCTGTACCCCAAAACCCAAACCTACCCCATAACCCTAAAAATAAACATGTACCCCCAAACCTAGCCCCGAACCATAAAAATACCCCTGTACCCCAAAATCCAAACCTACCCCATAACCCTAAAATACCCCTGTACCCCAAAACCCAAACCTAGCCCTGAACCCTATAAATACCCCTGTACCCCAAAAACCAAACCTAGCCCAGAACCCTTAAATACCCCTGTGCCCCAAAACCCAAACCTACCCTTGAACCCTAAAAATACCTCTATACCCCAAAACTCAAACCTAGCCCTGAACCCTAAAAATACCCCTGTACCCCAAAACCCATACCTATCCCTAAACCCTAAAACTACCCCTGTACCCCATAACCCAAAACTACATCTGAACCCTTATACTCAAACACCCCAAAACATACCTAAGTACCCCAAAACATATACCCTATACCCATACTTACCTTATCCAAACATTTTAAAAAAGCATGCTTTTACCATTCATGCATTTACAACAAATTTCGTTGTAAATGTATGCGTGGTAAAAGCATATAAAATGTAATGCCATGCGTTATAATGGCATTGCGGAGTCATGGTACTTTCGTAAAGAAAGTATGCGGAGTGATGGTATGCGGAAAGAAAGTTGCAGAATTATGGGTGTTTAACCTCCCCCGGTAAGTACATTGGTGGCACGGCGGCCCACATCACCAGCAACATACTCATATTTTTATAACACCGATTTGAAAAATGCACAAGTCTCTCATTGATGGCCAGCACCGACATACACTTTTAGACACACCTCCCGCCACAAGTTCTAGAATTGCGAACTTTAGAGCTGGGGAGCTATGTTCGAATCTCTGCATCAGCTCAACATCCTGTGAAGGTAGGCAAATCGCTTTGTCTCCCCGTGCCTACCACAAATGAATGTGTTCTTCTGTAATGTAAATTGTGCTCATGCCATGTTGTCGAGTTTGCGCTATATAATTTTGCAAGGAAAAATAAAGTAGGGAAACTTGAGTTCACACACTACTGAACACGCACTCTTAAGGGCATCAGCAGTGCACTGTGAATCTGAGCATTTCACAGGCCTGTCACAGATAAGAAATGCTATCAAAACGAAATCCTACAAAACAATATACTACTTGTCGGCAGCAATTCATACCCGGACAACGTCGGGACGGGCTGCTAGTTTAGGGTTATATAGGGCTTAAAGAGGGCACGGTCCCACGAGTGCGGAGCACTGGCTAATATTAAAAGGGGACCTCGAAACAGTTTCCTATCGGGCTCTGTTTTATGGCCTAGCACAGGCAGTTCATTTTTTTGCAGACTGCCGTGA
Source organism: Lissotriton vulgaris (assembly GCF_964263255.1). Taxonomy (NCBI): domain Eukaryota; kingdom Metazoa; phylum Chordata; class Amphibia; order Caudata; family Salamandridae; genus Lissotriton; species Lissotriton vulgaris. The sequence goes on from NC_141691.1 coordinate 1,502,954,251, forward strand.
GAGCATGCACATCAATGTGCGCATACTCATTTTGCTCGCTTCTCACTAGTGCTCTTTAGCACTCTGCCAACTAACACTCAGTACCGACGTTCATTGTGAAGGAGCTCACTCCAAGGGCCTTCCTCATGGCCAGCACTACTCTGATCTGTAACTAGGTCTGCACTTCACAAGTCCACTACACACATGTGAACTAATGGCACCAGTGCTTTAAATGGGCTGGTACTGCCCGGTACGGAATACCAGCACTTTTTTATTTTGAGAGGGAGAGTACCAGCACTTCAAGACCGAAGTAATACTTTTAATTGGAGAGTGCCGGCACTTCTCAGATGCAAGCAGGTATTCGTCTACAGAGTACCTGCACTTCTATTTTTCCATTTCAAGCACTGAAAGGCACCATACTGCCGCCAAAGTCTCAGGATTGTGGAATGTGCAGACATTCAGGAAGTGGGACAATACATTAACAAAAAATCGCCGATACTATTACATTCCCCAAATATTTGAAAGAAATCTGTGGGCCTCACAATTATACCACACTTACAAACTTCAATTGCCAAACCTGCTTATCAGCAATACACCTGGTTACTAATTAAAACGTTCACGTAGATGAGAGCAGAGATAAAAGTCTGGCAAATATATATCTGTCATTTCCAGGAATACAAGGACATGTGCCATTTGGCTGAACTCCCAGATTGCTATGATATTTGAATTTGAATTTGAATTTAAAAGAATTTATAAAGCACATGTATACCATGCGGTTTCTTGGCGCTGGAGGATGCTAATCCAAAGGGCAGGAAGGTGGGTGCCTAGGACGAAAAGGCTTGCCGGAAAAGGAAAGTTTTAAGGGCTCTACGAAACTCCATGTAGGAGGTAGCCGATCTCATGGTGAGCGGGAGTGTGTTCCAGAATGATGGGGCCAGGACGGAAAATTTCAAGATTCCCATTCTGCGTTTCTTAAAGCGAGGATCTGAGAGAGGCATTTGGAAGAGGAGCGCAGCTCTCTAGTAGGGTGATAGGCCTGGATTGCAGAGGAGATGAAAGCAGGGGCCGTCCCTGCACGAGCTTGAAAAATCATACAGCCCATCTTAAAGAGAGCCCGCTCTTTAATAGGCAGCCAGAGTAGTGCTTTGAGTAAAGGGGTGGCATGGTGAAATTTAGGTAAACCATGGATCAGGCGGGCCGCCTGATTCTGCACTAACTGAAGGCTTTGAAGGGCATAAGCGGGAACACCGTTATACACGATGTTCTCGTAGTCCAACCACGATAGAGCCATCGCCATAAGGATCAACTTAAGGACCGGGAGAGAAAAAACCTGGAAATCTTCCGGATAGTGCGAAGAATGAAGAAACAAGAGGAAACAACAGAACTGATCTGGGAGTGAAGTGTGAGATGTTGGTTTAATGTGATACCTAGTGTTTTGCCTGAGACTGAGGGAGAAGGAGGGGGACCGAGAGAGGAGGGCCAAAAGGTAGGGGACCAGGGGCTGCCGCTGCCAACGGTCAAGACTAACTCAGTCTTATCCGGGTTGAGTTTGAGTTGGTTACAATTCATCCAATCCCGAATAAACAGCATGACCGATTGGAAACTGTGGATACCGGCTGATGAGGAGGAAAGATTAAAAATAAGCTGGAGGTCATCAGCGTAGTTATACACGTGACCTCCATCTGTTGTAATGCAAAAACAGGAGAAAAGATATTCAAATTAAACAATAAAGGGAAAAGGGAGGACCCTTGGGGGACACCGTACTGCACTTTGCAAGGAAGAGCAGAAAAGTCAGCCAGATGGACGGACTGGGTCCGGTCGCTCAGGAAGGAGCTAAGCCAGGCCAGTATCGAGCACCCCAAGCCCGCCGCCTTGACCCGGGACAAAAAAATTGAATGGTCAACCATGTCAAAGGCGGCGGACAGATCTAGAAGGACGAGGGCCTGAGGGGTGTTTGTATCCAACCCCTCCCTGAGCTGGTCCAGAACCGAGATGACGACCTTCTCGGTCGAATGTCGAGGGCGAAAGCCTGACTGGCAAGAGGCAAGATACCCACTGTCCTCCACAAAGGAGCTGAGTACCTGGGTGACGTAGTACTCAAGGACCTTGCCCAGAAAAGGGAGGAGGGAAATTGGCCGATAATTTGCGGGGAGGGAGGGGTCGGCCCCAGGCTTCTTTAAGATGGGGATGATGGTGGCCGCTTTATGAGGGGTAGGGACTATACCTTGTCTGAGGGAATCATTCATAAAGGTGAGTGGGGGCAAAAACGAATCAGAAGTTTTTTTACTCAGGACGTGAGCTGGACAAATATCAGCAGGGGATCCTGACTTAACACGAGCCTGGAGAGGAAGAAGGGTTTCTTTGGTCAACGGCTGTATATGGGTAAGGGTAGATCTATTCGGGGGAGGCTGGGGATCACAGAAGGAAGGGGACGGAGGGGGTATGTTGGCCTTGATCAATGCGACTTTCTCAACGAAAATTTTTTTGAGGGAGTCGCACAGAAACTGAGAGGGGGGGGGTTTGAGGGATATCCTATCAGAGGAGGCCAGCTCAAGCACAGTGGCAAAGATTTCTCTTGGCTGGTCCTCTGCTGCAAGGATCCTCCCCGAGAAGTATTCGGTCTTAGCGTGGAGGATGTCCCTTTTATATTCATTAAGGACAGCCGTGTAACGTGCTTTAAGAGTGGAACAATAGGCAAGCCTCCAAGCGCACTCTGCTTGGCGCACCTCCAATTTTTTTGCTTTAAGGCCAGGGGAGAACCACTTATTGGCATCATGGGCGCGTCTAACCGTGACGCGCTTCATGGGGGCCACTTGGTCGCAAGCCATCGAAAGCCAACTGTTGAGCGTGGCTACTTGAGGCAGAGGGGCAAGGCCAGCTAGATCCGGGCACGAGGTTGACAAAGAGGCACAGAGGGAAAGGATATCCACTCTACTCCAATTCCTAGCCCAGGTATTTCTGGGGAAGGAAGGTTTTTTTGCTAGGCTGAGGTCTAAGAAAAAATAGATCAGAAAATGGTCAGACTATGCACACGGAGTAACGGAGGGGGCGGTGATCGGGACATTAATAGTCCAGATTTGGTCCAGAGTGTGGCCATGAGAATGGTGGGGGTATGGACCTGTGAGACAAAGTTAAGGCTAAGTAAAAGATGAGAGTAGTCTCTAGACAAGGCGTCCTCCGCCGGGTCGTTGGCCCAGATATTGAAATCCCCTAAAACTAGGACCGATGCATTATTAACTACGAATGTGGCCAGTAAGTCATGAAAGGCAGGAAATAAAACCGGGGATAGGCTGGGGTGGGTGATAGACCAACACACACGTGATAGGAACCTGAAAGAAAGCGGAGCACACTACTAAGCAGTCAACTGCTAATGTGGGAGGGGAGGAGAGGACCTGAAAATGAAGACGCGTTCAGCCACTCGAAACTGTTTAGCCGAGCGGACCGGTTTGACCCCCATCGGAGGAACGCAAACAGTACGTGGATGAAACCCCGTAATGAATATGAGGCGTCATGATTGAAATAGACAGCAACATCGCCTCTGTCTAAGGACTTAGTGGACATACGCATAGACGAATGAATGTTGATACAATAGCGACTGTTGCAATTAAAGAAAAAGCAACCAACAAATAAGAATAACCCTGACTAAGTACAAGATCTTCATTATAGATTCAAGATCACAGAGGACACCCCTAAAAAGTAGAATATTGGGATGCCCGTGTGAAGAAGACCTGGCGCAATAATCCCTTCCCAGTCCCCGTCCTGAAGAAGACCCGCTAGAGACCCACAAATAAGGTGTCCATAGGGTCGAAACGTCGACACAATCATCACAAGGACCTATTTACCGTGCCCAATACACCAAAGCTAATTAAAATAGCGTGTTGGACTCTAGTATCAAAAAACAGGAATTGTCCTTTGATAATTGTTCTTTTTTCATACCTATTCATTCACTTGTATATAGAACTTCACTTATATGTCACAATGTCACAATATTTCACGTTATGTCACTTTGCACACTGATCAGAATTGTTGCGCCTTATTTTGTACCGTGTGAAAAAGTATTTTATGCTTATATCTAAGGTGTCAGTCAAAAAACAAAAAATGAAAAATAACTGAATAATTAAAAACACCCTGACCCTTTTTCTTGGTTTGGTTTTGCATTCTAAAGGTAATTAACGTGCATAATAATTAACAAAGTTATGTATTGACCAATATGGTAGATGCTTGCATGATCTAAAGCAATTGTTGGTAAACCCGAAGGAACCATTGTTGAAACTACTATTTTATCGCCCAGGTTCTCAGGGATACTGGGTTACCCCGTAAGAATTATTCCTGAAAATGAAGACCAGCTCGAGCAATCAAGGCCACCCCCCCTCCCATCTTCCCCTCCGGCCGATCGGCACAGAGGACAAAGTAGGGGGGGAAGAGCTGCCAGCACGTTTGGTAAGGAGTCCGACCGAAACCAGGTTTCTGTTAAAAACAGAAGATCCGGCTTGCAGGAGTCCAAGAGGTTATATAACTCCAATTGATGTTTTACCGCTGACCTAGTGTTCAGAAGGAAGGCCGAGATGGTAGAGGTGAGAGTAGAGCTGGGAAGGGAAAGGGGTTGGGAGGGGGTAGAGGGGGAGGAAAACAAGGAAGGCAGGGTAGCAGGGAGGGAGGAAGAGGGCATAGCACGGGCCACACCAAGTTCCTTAACCCATGTGAGAGTGGCGGGGTGGAGTGGCCAAGAATCCTGATACGAACAGAGCTGTGTAGCAGAGTAGGAGAGGAGACGGGCATAGTGGGGTGCCCCTTGCCCCAGCCGGCCGTGGACGGGCGCAGACGGGCTTAACTTAGGCGCAACTTCGGCACGCTTTTGTCGCGCCTGCTGCGCACGTCCGCTGCGCGTGCGCATGGGGCTGGGCTTAAGGGGGGTCTCGAGCGCGATGTCAGGAGCGCTGACCCAGCCTAGACTGCCCTCCCAAGATGGCGGCCTGCTGACCCCGTCAGCCCTCCGAGTAACGGCACACTGCCGATCCGGACCGGGCCTAGGGGTGCAGGCAGATGGAATAGGAAGAAGGCAGCAGGTAAGCCAAGTAAAGAGTGCACACAGTTAAAAAACACAACACAGTTTTAAAATTAGCAAGAGCCCAAGTGCCGCAACAGCGTCCACCGTCCCACTGCCACTGAGGATTAGTGTCCGCTGTGCGTGCGCATGAGGCTGGGCTTAAGTGGGGTCTCGAGCATGATGTCAGGAGTGCTGACCCAGCCTAGACTGCCCTCCCAAGATGGCGGCCTGCTGACCCCGTCAGCCCTCAGAGTAACGGCACACTGCCGATCCGGACCGGGGCTAGGGGTGCAGGCAGATGGAATAGGAAGAAGGCAGCAGGTAAGCCAAGTAAAGAGTGCACACAGTTAGAAAACACAACACAGTTTTAAAATTAGCAAGACCCCAAGCGCCGCAACAGCGTCCACCGTCCCACTGCCACTGAGGATTAGTATCTTCCAAGAACGAGTCCAAAATAAGCATGCAAGCTTACTGTACACACGAGCATAGTCCAAAACACCTGGTGCTAGAGCTATTGGATTTGGCAATGTGCTTTAGCCATGATTTAGCCCACGCCCCTAATTGGATAGCCGCACTAATTTAAGAGGTTTTCCATGCCCCTTTTAGAGCACCCCTAGTTTTTTTCCCATTGAAAAGACCTGGGGTTATACAAATCACTTAAAAGGTTGCCTAGCTACTGCATCGCGCTTAAAAGAAAAGAAGTTCAAAATAAAAGGAGGAATGGTCAATTGAATGTAAGTTGAAACACCCTGTTTGTGGTGTTATGCTATTGCTGCTTGTGTCAACTGGATTGTAACTGCATTTATATAATGCTTCATGCGCCTGATGATGCGCCAAAGTGCACCAGCGGACGAGTAGCTAGCTGAGAGATGTGGATGAGAGACTAGAGCGGAGCTCTTCTTATCTCGTCCTATTCCGAGGTTGCTAGCAGAGGCTGCCCCTGAAGGGGGCCTCAAGGGCCGACGCCTTAACGGCCGCCCGAGCCCACAAGCACCAAATCCGGTTTGCGCAGGTTAGCGCCACAACGAATTGCCGCACAGCGAAAAAGTGCCAGAGGGCCTCCCCCTCCCCAAGAACAAAGGGAAGAAGGGAGGGGAGCAGGGATATAAGGCGACGCTCCCCCTGGGCAGCTCACCATTTTCATCAGGGAGCTGGGGGAGCGGCATCAAAGAATTTTGAGTGCTAGATTGTGTAAGGATGCCGTTTTTCCCCCATCTGCTGTCGTGCTGCCGTCGAGGAGTGATCATCAGAGGACTGCCGACCCCCGCTGGGGCATGGAAAGTCGGAGCGGAATGGACTGAGGCCCGAGGTCGAGAGAGGCAGGCATGACCCCCAGCTCCCCAGGCAGCAGTTGAAGGAAGAGGCTATCAGCAGCCGGTGCCACCACAGTGGCAAGGTACGGGCTGAAAGAGCGAGGAGTGGCGGCGCTGCATGCCACTTTCCCCTAGAACTGTGTTGAACTGCAAACAGCAGCGGAGCACACTGCGGTACAGCGGGCCCGGCCCCTTGGAATAATAATCTGCCCCTGTCTGAATTAGCCTAGCCCACTTGGTGAAAGTGTACTGCTTGAATCATTAGTTTAGCATGTTGAAAGTTCAAATCCCTTAACTGCCGCTTCACAATGTTGTGAGAAAACGTGGTCAATTCCCCACAACTGTCAACAAGCACACTAGTTATGTTTTCCCACACAGCTGACGAACCAGTTGGAACAGGGCAGCAGTGGCAGGGGGCAAGGCAGATGGCAAATGATTGACTTTGTTGACCCGCTGGCTTCTAAAAGGGCATTTTGTAGTGGGCAACCTCTAGCCGGCAGGCAGGCAGACCCTGCAACGGAGAGAATGGGGCGTGTGCAGTGGACCGGGTTGTGCTGTTGTGCTCGCACAGGCCACACAGATGGATATACTTGCGCAACTCCCCAGGCTGGACGCCCGTCGGTGGGGCGGCAGGTGCCCAGACAAAGCACTCTGGCTCCCACAGGGCGTGTGCACGGGAAGCAACTGCAGGCGGTTTTTAGGTTTCACCTGTCAAAAGCTGCGCAAGCAGCGTTTCGCGCAGGTGAAATCTTTTGTTTACAAGCATGTGGGCTTTGTCCCGCCTCTGTCTTCCATTGGCTAGCTCCATAAATGGAGGCTAGCCATTGGAAGAGAGAGGCGTCCGTCATTCTGCGAGGCGACTCGTGGGTGTTCTGGCGATTTTTTCTCATCCAGCCCCTTTTAGCACGTCATTGCGGCGGTGGGCGGTGTTTTTTTTTTTTTAACCATGTTGTTTTCGAGTTTTTCGAAGTGCCTTTAGCCGGAGTGGTGGTGTTTTTATTTGCGATCAGGTAAGCAGCATTTTGTTTATATTTCTCCCTGTTTGTTTTAAGTCTTTGTGTGTCTCGTTGCTGCCTCTTGTTGTGAATGTTTCGCTTTGCACGGTATGCTTGTAACTTGTGCCCGTTCCCGCCCCCCCTCCCGCTGTCCGTGTGCCCGTTAACCCGCCCCCCTCCCGCTGTCCGTGTGCCTTTAAACCCCCCCCGCTGTCCGTGCTTAATGCTTGTTACTTATTGCCAGGAATGAAACCCTACAGGGCCCACCCCGCTTAAAACATGGTGTTTGGAGGAAAACTCCGAAGTGATGGGTGTAATCTTTTCAAAAGTCTCAGCCATTCGAGGCTGTATTCCGGTTCAGTGTCTCTCACCAACCAGGACCTGTCAGGCAGAGACCCCCATGTGCAAATCATGAGCAGCTTTTAACAAGAAGAGTACTGGTCTGCAAGCAAATTAAACATTCAGTGCATTGGCATTTTTGGCCCCAGTCGGTTTCATTACACGTGCTGTTTTTCTCACTGACCACATGGCACGTACATTTTATTATCCATACTGAGTAATTAGATCAGGCTGTGATTGGATAACAGGAATTTCCTCCAGGGCTCAGATGTTTGTGGCCTAACCCACCCCCCCCCCCCCTTCAGTGCTCACTTCACTTTCTGGGAACACCTTCCTCCCCCCACCTTCCAATAGTCTGCCCTCGCCACCCCCAGTGGATTCAATCTAACAGGACAGCCTTCTGATTCTATTGGTTCTCCCGCCCGTCAAAAACTGATGGTTCTTGTCTGGGCTGAAACCTATTCGTCGAAATAGCCAACAGAAAGGTTTCAGCCCATGGAGTGTGTAGAGAGTAACACAACGTTTTTGCACAAATGGCCCAGGGCCAGGGGTTGAATTAACAAGTCTGCGCTAATCACACTTAGACCAGGCCTGGGAACCTCACTCAGGCTTCTCTGCACGTCGAGCGACGGGCGGTGGAAAAGGCTGGCATTGGCTGTCCCGTACCAATCAGTACTGTTTCGGCCTGGTTGATTTATATGTACAAGAGAAAGTGTCATACGAGTGCTAACAAGATATACATAAGGTTGTGCAATATGTTCTGCGTGACTGAAAAAGAAATAGGTGTGAAAAGTAACAGTCTGTACGGCACTCCGTAGCAATTAACAGCAACTGCTAGTTTTAATTTTCTGTATGAAATGCATGACGTTTTAAGTATGACAGTTTACGGTGTAGTGACCCTGATTAATTATAAGACCTAAGATCTTTAAACGAAGGGTTTCTTGTCAATGAAAGTTTCCACCTGCCAATGTACATAATCCTGTACTACGGAGTTTCCACCTGCCAATGTACATAATCCTGTATTAAGGTTTAAACCTCAAAATCAAAGTGTAAGCAGAACAAGCAGATTTAGCTTTACTGCTGCCGACGAAGCCATAGTAAAGAGGAAGTGTTTGTTTCCAATGACTACATTTCCCAGACGCCTGGATTTGAAAACAACAGCACACAGAGTTCCAAATACCTCTCCCCATCTTTAGGTCTGCGAAAGTGCTGAAAACTAGTCACACCTGTGACTTAGTGGACTGCTCTCATGACCACCCCATGGCCGTGCAGCTGCTAGGAACTTAATTGTTGAATCCCTTGTGAAACCAATAGTTGTGCCAAATTTTTAACGGATAAGGGACACCATTAAATGGCAGACCTAATGGCTTTGCCAGTGCTTGATTTTGTAATAGACTTATGTTGTTATGTGCTATATTTTGATGTGGAGACAGAAAACACAACCACACGGGGCCTTCAAGCACAAAAACCACACTGCAATGCATGCGATATACTCTACGTATTTGGACCCCCGCGCAGACCCAGGAATGAAGTTGTTTAAATGCATGTATGAGTGGATTGATCGTTGTGTGTTTGAATACAAGGAACCCTCTGTAGGTTGTTCCGGCTCGCTCGCTCGCTGTGGCGCATTAGGACAATAATTTTATGCCCTACCACTTTCAAATGTCACCAGCCGCCACTGGTAGAGGGTTGGGGTACCCAGCTGTTTTGAAAGTGCAGGCCCAACTAACAGATAAAGGGACCCCGGTGGCCACAATGGGTTAAAGCGGGAACTCAGTGAACCAAAGGTCGTAAGTTTGAATCAAAATAGGACTGCAACCTCATCCACCAGAGGCATAGACCATCAACACTCGCTGGGAAACGGGAGCGGGGATTGAGCACATTTCGAAAACACTTTGTAAGCAGAATGGGGATAAGAAGTGGATCGTACGACTATGAATATAAACTTTTACGGTATGGGCAATTAGTGCAGGATAATGTTCAAGTACTGTAAAAATGCATTTTCGATAGCTATCATGGTCTGAATGAAGGAGAGCTATTAAATGAGGCATGCACGCAGCGTCGTGTCGCAGCTTAGCAAGTTTAGTCGCAGTACTTTAGCGTTAGAAAGGCTGAGCCTCAATAGCAGATGAAGATGCCCAGGTTTTTTCCAGGCATAAACGAGTTTGGGTTTGGAAAATATATATATATATATATATATATATATATATATATATATATAGTATTTAATTTGAAAAGGGATCGTTGTCTAAGTTGGAATATTAGTTTCACTACAATGAAGATGCCCCGGTACTTCCCAGGCAGAAACGAGTCTTGGATTTAAAATATGCATATATAGTATTCATTTTGAAAAGGAAGATATCATGTGTAATGTAACTGGTGCCCAGGTGAAGCGCTCGGCCTTTGCTTTATACAAACCCGAAATACGAGCTTCCTTGAAGTTGAGCTGCTATTTATTTGTGCATTTTGACATAGCGCGGATTTTCACCGAAGGTGTCAGTGTGCTGTACAATACTGTTCGACCTGCTGGTGCCTAAGTAGCAACATGGTATAGGGAAAGTAAACATTTGGGCTGCAGTGGGTCTAGTATAGAACACCAGAACATGTCTAATTCTGTAAGCAGACTGATGCAGTCAGGGAAGGAAGGTACTAGCAACCACGTAGCGCCTGAAGGCTCAGGGCTCGGTGCCTATAGATGCCAAATCAAGTAAAGCATTAGCTGTAAAGCCTAGGGTCTTACCACCCTGAATTCGCCCGTTTTCAGAAGCTAAGCAGTGTTGGGCCTGGTTAGTACTTGGATGGGAGACCTCCAGTTGCTGTGTGCTTGAATTTTTTTCTGGGTTTTTGATATTAAAGTGAGTTATTCTGCGGAGCAGGCATCCAGCGCTAATAGAAGCCTCCCCTTTGGTGACATCCGAGAGAGTTAACAGCTAATTAAGTATGTCTGACATTTCCTGTTCTCGGTAACACGAGGGGCTATGGCTGGAATATATTCCACCCACAATTAGGCGAGGAGGTTGATAGAAACACTGAACTGCTAGTAAGAAATAAGAATAATAGCCCCTCCTGCTGTTCCTGCAGTCGAACGCACTAATCTAATGGTTGAATAGGACCACGCAGGGGGCAGGTCACCATAGGGCGTCCAGTGACAGACGAATTCTAGTCAGGTCCTGGGGACCTACGATTTTCCTTGTGCAAGGTATTTGCACCAAGGCTGGGTAACGGTGGGGAACACCGCTGCAACAAGCACTGATTAAGGGCTGGCACCCTTTGAGGCCCAGGAACAGTTCTAAATACAAGCGCGCTACCACAATAGTGAAACCCTAACGGTGCTGTGGCAAATCTAGCCTTAAAGCAGCCTACAGTCCTAGAGCATGTGTTTCAAGTCACAGATAAAGTGTTCTTAGGCCGATCGGAGCGAAAGGGGTCTCAGTCTATTCAGGGCATGCAGCACTGAGGGTTAGGAGGCCAGCTGCACAGAACAGGTAACATGCAGGGATATTATGCAGGCTGATACTAAATCAGTACCATGGAGGAGGGCGACAATAAACACCTGTAACCAGTGCCTAGATGGGGGTGGACATGCACTCTACAAATAGGCGGGATTCTGTTCCCTGGGATACCGGCTGGGCCAACTCGTAAAAAATAGAAACATGCACATTTCAGCGGGGTTACATGTATACGAAAGAGTCTAACATTTTAGTACTAGAATGTACTAACACAACCTAGAGCAGCTTCCAAGACCTGTAGCTAACAAGGAGGCAGATGTCTCGAGCGGGTCCCTGGGCGACCAGTCCACGGTGTTGCAGATGGTTTGTGGTAAACATAGTGAGGGGACACAGCAGTATGAAAAATCAGTACCTTGGAGACGGGGTGACAATAAACAGCTGCCATTCAGTGCTAGGACCCCCCCCCTCCCCCGGCATAAGCGCACTTTACAAACACATATATGTGGCTCTCTGCACCCCGGCAGTGTCTACTCAGGATTTCATCCTTCTAAGATAAGAAACAAGTAGTAAAGTGGCGTGCGCTGTGTGGGGTGAGTAAGAAAGGAGGAGCATGCACCTGAACCGGGCACAGCGGAGGGACCGCACAAGCAGCATAGGGTGAGATGGTTCCAACAGAGGAGAAATAAATTACAACGCAGGCAGTAGTTACACACCCCCACCTGCACTGGCGGCTGGACAAGCACGGGGCTCGGGCGCGCCCTCAAGCTCCATCATACCACACAGAGGAGCCCATAGCAATACGAAGGTTAGGTCCCCGCTCCTCCCGGCGGTGCCTATTTGGAATTTCCTCCTCCCCCAGTAAGGTATAATGACAGTGCAGTGGATGGTATGAAAATAAAATATCCAATGCGAAAGTGCCACAAGAAAAATGCACAGTTATGTGGTAAAAGAATGTGTCAGGGATAATGTGATACTAATGGTGGAGGTCATGTAAGTAACATGGTGTATCACGCCTCCACAAGCGGCATCTGACTGTGTCCCAAATTCTAATTTCATGTATGACCCATGGCAAGAGGAGACGGTGCTGTAAGACTCCAATCAGGACACAAGAGTGCCACGCAGAATGACAAGGACGGAGCAGAGCACACCATAGCATTTGTGGGGAAGATTGACATCAGAGCTTACCAGACGTCAGCCTCCCGGAGATACAGCTAGAGGTGGATACCCCAGCGCTCGAGTGGTGCAAAAGCATTGCAGGTCTACAGAAAGAGGAACAGAGGCTCGAAGAGATGACACAGGGTAGGGGTAGCCGCAGAAAGACTGAAGCCTCCCTGGCAGCGTGGCAGAAACAATAGGTGCATTGGTTTGGTTAAGGAAACACACCGGTAGGGCAGTGTGTAGAAGGAGGGCCCCTCACTCTCAGATGCCTCACGGCTGGGTGAGTACGCCTGACGAAAAATCAGGGTAGCAAACAGAGACGGCACTCTTAGCCCAACAACCGCCAGACGGCAGGGCGCAGGAGAGACTAGCAATGTAACGAGTTGGGCCTGGCTCTGGGAAAAGGCTATCCCCACACACAAAGGGGCGTGGAAAACAACAAAGAACAATCTACAAGCTGTCAGGCTGATTTACGACCCTATGATATGCAAATGAGCAAAAGACTAACCAATGATTCATGGCTGATGATTTATGATGCCCATGCAGAATGATTTGTGATAGCAAAATGATGACAGCTTTGTGACCAAATGTTTTATGACAGACCAATGATGACGATCAGGCAGAGCGATTTATGACAAGTTGATGACCGATGTGTGACAGAATGATTTATGATACCCGATGATTTATGACCCACGATTTATGGATGTCCAGATGACCCGTAGCGATAACTAATTGTGATAATGTATGATAATGATTTATGACCCTTGCCTGAGAAGGTATCAAGGGGCGTTGTACAAATATGACGTATGGCATGAGTAATAAAACTGCGGCAAACAACCACCACAAAAACAATGTCGGTTGGCTGTGTGTAGTAATACATGTATAAAGGTATGGTACGGTACCGGAAATGGGTGCAGTGTGGCCGTTATGCGCCACTGTGTGTATTGGGAGGAAGCAGAATGACAGCCGTTGCATCCGAAATGTACACCTGAGTAAAAGAGAGGTGCTCGCCAGTACGTACTGGATACAGGCAGGCATGGTAGAGGTTCTATTCGGATCACTGAAATAATATCGAGGGACAAAATATCGACTTGCAAAAATTTGCGTGGACAAAATATCGACAGTCAAAATATCGAGTTTGTATCTACAAACAGGTAAGTACAAAAATATTGAGTACAAAATATCGTTTACAATAATATAGTTGTAAAAAATATCGACTTTATTAAAAACAGTGTTAAATTAAATTAATATTAAATTTTAATTACTAAAATATACTTAAAAATACTTAAATTAACTTATAATAATTAAATAATAAATAAAATTAATAAAAATAATTTTTTACAATCATATTTGTTAAAACATATATATATAGTAACATACTATAATTAAATAAGACACTATTATATTACCGTACAATACCAGAAATTTAAAAAATACTATTCCCACTCCAAAGAGTGCAAGCGTAGGGAAAGCGTTGGACAGCGTAGGGGTTAAAATTACTATTTCAACTCCAGTGGGTTCAACAGTAGGGAAAGCGTTGGATAGCGTAGGGGTTAAAATTACTATTCCAACTCCAGTGGATGCAACAGTAGGGAAAGCGTTGGATAGCGTAGGGGTTAAAATTACTATTCCAACTCCAGTGGGTGCAACAGTAGGGAAAGCGTTGGATAGCGTAGGGGTTAAAATTACTATTCCCACTCCAGTGGGTGCAACAGTAGGGAAAGTGTTGGATAGCGTAGGGGTTAAAATTACTATTCCAACTCCAGTGGGTGCAACAGTAGGGAAAGCGTTGGATAGCGTAGGGGTTAAAATTACTATTCCAACTCCAGTGGGTGCAACAGTAGGGAAAGCGTTGGATAGCGTAGGGGTTAAAATTACTATTCCAACTCCAGTGGGTGCAACAGTAGGGAAAGCGTTGGATAGCGTAGGGGTTAAAATTACTATTCCCACTCCAGTGGGTGCAACAGTAGGGAAAGCGTTGGATAGCGTAGGGGTTAAAATTACTATTCCAACTCCAGTGGGTGCAACAGTAGGGAAAGCGTTGGATAGCGTAGGGGTAAAAATTACTATTCCCACTCCAGTGGGTGCAACAGTAGGGAAAGTTTTGAATAGCGTAGGGGTTAAAATTACTATTTCCACTCCAGTGGGTGCAACAGTAGGGAAAGCGTTGGAAAGCGTAGTTGTAATAATTAAATTTGTAAAAATCACATATTAACAAATTAATCAATTAATATAAAATTATTAACATTTACTATTTAATTAATTAACACATATAAATTAATTATCAATTATTTACTAATTACTATCAATAAATATATTAACATATTTAATTATTATAAATTAAATTACTTCCCACCCTATTCCCCTATAATCCCACAACCCGCTACTGCATTAAATTAGTAAAATTTACATATTTACCAATTAATCTATTATTATTAATTAATTAGCAATTACTATTAAATTAATGAACACATATAAATTAATTTACAATTAATTTTAAATTAATATCAATTAATTAATTTACATATTTAATTATTTATAATTAAATTACTTCCCATCCTATTCCCCTATAAACCCACAACCCGCTACAGAATTACATTACGCAATTATTATAAAAACAAAATTCTTTTAATAAAATTATTTATAACATTAATACACACTTTTCACACATATTATTACATAAAAATACACTATAAAATATGATATATTATAAAAATTCGATATTTTTGCTATCTATATTTTATACAGTCGATATTACTTCACTTACCTTAAAAACAATATTTTTGTAGTCGATATTATGTCCAGTCGATATTTTGTCCAGTCGATATTTAAAAGTCGATATTATGTCCAGTCGATATTTTGGAGTCGATATTTTGTCTGTGCACCGTTCTATGCAACTCCTATAAAGTAGGAGAAAGTTCCCCAACCATGGCAAATGATCTGACAATCCATGCAGGAAGACGAGGAGTAACCACAAGACACACAGGGGATAGGCCGTGAAGTAATTGCTTCCTTTCACGACGTCAGTGAAGAAACAAACAGAAAACGGGTTTTAGACGTCTCACTGTTCATAGAAGCAAAGCTGCTTGTTTTATCCGTCAGGTTTTTTTTTTACTTGTTTGATCTGCTGTCCTCTCTTTTTGCTTTAGAGTGTGAGAAATAAGTTTCATATGTGTTCGTGTTGTGAATTCGGCAGATGTGAATAGATTACTACTGTTACAGGCTTACCGCCTTCTTGCTCTGGTTTACAGTCAGAATGTTCTGCTTTTCTGGGCATCAAAGATGCCAAGCTTATTTTGGCCGACGCAATCCGCAAACGTCTGTTTGATTTGAATGTTGACGATGGTCTGACTGCCGTCAGTTATTCCAAAGCAGGTATATTCCTGCTTTAGTCAAAGGCCCCAGGTAAGCTGAGAATGAAGATGGTGGAAATGATCCGCGCTTTCTTTGAAAAAAAAACGTTTAAAAAAACAACATCTTGTCTCTTGTATCCTGGTGAAAAACAGAATGATGCTTACTTATTTATATTCCATGCGATTTGTGTCCATTTGAAGCATGGTGTCTTGGCTTTAAGTGTGTATGCTTTTCCTGACAAAAAAGCTACAGTCATGTTTTTTGATCAGTCAGTGGTGAGACTTCCCAAGATTCACAATTGCCATTCAAGACTGATGTTATTTAAGCTGCATTGCATTTGGTTGCAATATGCGCCTTTTGAATGATTGTGTAGGTTTGGTCCTAAGATGAGAGCAATTCAGTCAAGTTCCAGATGGGTTCCATTATTACCAGCCAATATAGTTCAGTTGCTCAATCTGCATTTGATGGCTACTAGAAGATCTTTCCAGAAGACTTTGGTGATGGTGAATGTGCACAAAGGTGGGTATGGTGGCTCAGTTGACTAGTGCATCCCCGGAAGGACCTCATGAATCACAGGTTAGAATCCTAGCTGGACCACTCAGTCGCTCATCCTTCCAAGGTAAAATGACTACAATTATTCATCACCAAAATGCTTCTTGTGTTGAATGCGTGCTTTGTATGTACAATTGTAAAGTGTGGGAATATCTGCTTTTGATCTATATAATACTCCGGTGATCTTCACCAGTGAATTGGTGACCCTTCTGTCCAGCAAAACAATGTATACTTCTATTCTTATGAGTGTAGACCCACCTTATACCCATCTGCATAAGCCTGGTCTATTGGCATCATGATTATAAATTTGGGAATGCAGTAACTCCACCCGGGGGATAATTTCTGATACTGAAATAAGAGCCAGCCCATTTCGTCTCTCACGGTGGTCCCAACTGAGTGAGTGGTGGCTGACCCAGAGCCCCTGGGGTTCATTGGTAGTAAACTATCCCCATTATGGGCAACTGATATTGCTAACCATAAATCTAGGAGATAGTCTTGCCTCTTTGTGTTTGTTAAATGCATTCTCCAAACTTTAAGACACTGCCCGTTCTTTTGCAGGTTATCAGGTACACTGTCAATGGTTCGCCCTCGTTTGCTTTATTTATTGTTGTAGGTGTTAGTGAACTCTAGGGGGCAGATTTCCAAGGCCCCTGCCACGTTTGCATCACCTTGTAAATAAGCCCCTAGGCTCCTGAACAGTATCAACAATTGACTTGTATCATTTTGAGGAAAGTTGATTGCAGTTAGTTTTTGATTACGACCACTAAATATTTCGGAACATTGGGAACCTTTACAGTATGTTATGTACTGCATTGTTGCAGTATGTTGGTTTTTGCATTCAGGATTGTGGCCAGGGTCTTAATCGTGTTATGATCAAGAACTATATGCAAAGGGCAACGCTTAGGCTTTGGTTTTAATCCCTTGCCCGCGGCCGGAATTCCGCTCCTGTGCAGCACATTCCGATCGGGGGCGTGGTCGTGACGGCTCCCGGCCGTCATCAGCACACGAGCACTGTGTACCATGACGGACGGGAGCCGTCACCAGCATGCAAGGGGTTAATAAATTGTGCTGCATTATCATTTAATCGATTCTTGGGCTTTGCCTACTTTCTTCCATATGAATTCTCATTTTTATTGTAAATATATTTATACATTCATGAATTATTACTAAAGTGTTGTTTATCCTTAACTCTGTCTGGACATTGACATCTTTTTTCAGCAGTGATTCCTGGAATCACCCTGCACCACCTCCCCTGCTTTAGGCATTGACTGCTTGCCACATCTGCCCTAGAGTTAAGGAGGCTTTGTGAGGTCTTTCCATTACATGAATGAGTATCCGATTCTTGATTAGTAGGGACCCCTAACATGCTCATGTTTATGGGCATATTCATCAAATATTCATGCAACTCAGCAAGCCACTTTACTGCGCTTTGTGAAAAGGAGAGGAAAGGAATGCGCCGTATTTAACATTATACGGACATTCCGACTCTCTGACTGCGCTGGTGCACAAGCTGCTGTCCAGCCCCAATGCAGACACCCTTGCACCATGGTGCAAGGTTGCCTGCATTGTAGGTAGGATTTTTTGTGCAGGAAGGTACACCTTTCTGCACAAAAACAATTCTATGAAGCATTACCCTTTTTCCATGTGTGCTGCACAATACAGCACATGTAGAAAGAGGAAATAACAAGGAGAAATAAACATATGTAGGCTTGTTAAGCCTCCCTGGGGAGGCGTAGAATTTTGACTTGAGAATCCATGGGTGGATGTATAGGTACACCTACACTCACTCCACTCATGGAACGCCTCCATGGGCAGAGTAATGCAAGGCAGTTTCTTGAGCTGTCTTGCATTACTTCGGATATACCGAGCCATGCAAGGTTTGGTATATCTTATCTAGATTTTGCATTGCCCTTGCACCTGTGCGTTTTTGCTGGCTTTAGGACTCTGTGCACTTTACCACAGCTAACAAGCACTAACGTGTTTGTGTTCCCTCCTTAAAACTTGTTAGATTGGTTTATACCCAATTGGCATATTTAATTTACTTACATGTTTCTGGAAAAGTGGGACTACATGTACCCAGGGACTGTAAAATTATATTCTACTAGTGGGCCTCCAGCCTTGATTATGCCACCCACTTAAGTAGCCCTTTAAACATGTCTCAGGCCTGCCATTGCAGACTGTGTGTGTGCAGTTTTAAACTGCCATGTCTGCCTGGCAAAGTAACCTTTTTGCCAGACCCAAATCTTCCTTTTTAGGTCACCTCTATGATATTCCCTGTAGTGTATTTAAAAAGTGGGACGTTTTTTTAAGTTTTACATGTCCTTGTAGAAAAAAACTATTAAATTCATGTGACACTGCTGCAAGGCCTATCCCTCCCATAGGATAACATAGAAGTTGAATTATTATCTAACTTCCAAGCACACGTAATTATGTCAGCTTATTACAACTTATACAGACCAAAATATGTAAATTTTTAGACACAAAAGCACAAGTAAGTCAATAAATTTAAATTCCAGGTCAACTTCTTGTTTTGTTTTCAATTTTGATTTTTCTTCAAACAGCACCCCAGCCAACGCGTTTCGTCAGTACAAGTAGTGGCTCCTGCGAATTTCTCAAGGCTGCATAGAATAAACATACAAAAGGGCTATATAATATTTCATCAACTTCTCCGGACAATTAGTGTCCCCAACCACAATAGTGAATGCCGGTTCACCAGGACCATTCACCAGTTGTGACATATCAAATTAGTTAAACATCATTCAAATTTTCTTTAAGGTGGAAATAAGAGATTCCAGTATGGTACAGGATATCTCAACCTTACTCCCCTAAAAGAGCCAAGG
Source organism: Lissotriton vulgaris (assembly GCF_964263255.1). Lineage (NCBI taxonomy): Eukaryota > Metazoa > Chordata > Amphibia > Caudata > Salamandridae > Lissotriton > Lissotriton vulgaris. The sequence goes on from NC_141691.1 coordinate 1,502,973,277, forward strand.
AGACCAGTAGTGAAAGCGACTAGGTCAAAGTGTGAATACAGAGTGACTCGTAATAAAGTAATCCTAATTAGTAAGCAAGTATTTCATGCATGTTAGAGGAAAGGAGAGCATGAAGTGTTATAGGTTTAAAACTAATGGTATTGATTATTATTTATCCATAAAATAACGAGAGATACCTAGTTGTTTCCGTTTGCGTGCTCTGTGGAGAACAAAATTCCACATTACAGATGATACAATTATATGAAGCTTAATTATTATCTATAGATATTGGTCATTGTCAAGGCACCTACTTTAAGTGTGGTGATAATTCCAACCCACACGTGGGTTCCAAGTATCCAAAATCGTGTCCGTATTGGTGTTCTTACACTCCGTGTTAGGTTTTCATCGAGTATTTCTGTAGTATAAAACGTTGTTTTTAATTATTTTATATCTAAAGCGTCCCAAGTTAGTTATTAATATTATAGAGCATCTGCAATAGTTGTCTCTATACAACGTAAATAAAGATACAATGACGACAAGGCATCAAATATAGTGATAAATTCTAGTGTTCGCAAACCAAATAGAGAATGAACCCATAACGTTCTGTGGATTATACCATAATTATGGCTTTAAATAATTGCGTCTCCATATAATCTAAACTACGTATATACCATATAGCCTCAATGTTCCACAATTGTTTCTATTAAATATTACGTGAAAGCCCCTTTTCCATAGTATTGAGGGCAACATGTATTTTAGTTCAAAACCAAACAAATTGGTATATCGGAATTAACTTGTTAGGTGCCGAGAAAGGAACAAAAGAATTTTAACATGAGTTCTTTTACCTTTCAATTCAGCTAGAGTAACGCTGTCTCCGTGTATTCCCTCGCCATATCTGTTCCGCGTACGCGGTAGACCGAGTCCATCCGTCTCTAAATCCTATTGGCTCTCCTATAAAACCGTCTCTGATTGGTTAAATCTTACGTGAAAATTAAGAAAGGACTGTGCATAAAGATATCATGCTGCCATCTTGGTGGTGTCACCTAGATGGCAGAAAATATTCCTTCGTATGTGTTGCATTTAGTTAGTAAGGGTTGAAATCAATATCGTGATTTGTGAAATCGTAAGTATGTTTTACATATGAATTTGGCGAACGATTAAAGACAAGTCTCAGTATTTCCAATACTTATTATACAGTGTGTATAAACGCTACTGGGTGAATTTGTATTGTCAATAAAGAGTAATTTTAAGAGAGCAAGGGAAATATCTAGAACCAAAACAACTTTTCCTCCACAATACAGTTAAAACTATACATTTACAGAGAGATAGGCCATTCTTTACAGATGTTGCATACAGTGTTCTTAATATTACCAATATTCATTTATACACTCCGTAAAATACAAATGCCTATTTACATCATTGTGACAACATTTATTGCAACAATATTCATCTGTTGTCACCCAAAAAATAATATAGCTCATGATCAATATTTAAACCGCATTCTATGCTACGCATTTTCAATATCCACATTGCTCCTCTTCTGCGTAGCATAAGTTCCCTATTTCCCCCTCTTGGGTGTCTTTGTGTATGATCTATCCCATAGTATTCAAAATGTCTATTAGATGTTTGTAGTGTACAGATCGATATGTGTGCAGCTAGGGGATATCTCATGTCCCCAAATTTTACTGCCCTGATGTGTTCACAAATTATTTCCCGTAGGGTCCTGATTGTACTGCCAATGTACGTTTTCTTACACTTACATTCCACAGCATAGACAACATATTTGATGAGACAGTTAATATTGTGTCTGATCTCATATCTCTTCATATTGGGGCCTTCAAAATGAGTAATTTTGTGTTTGGCCCATTTGCAGGTGGTACATTGTCTACAGCTATGAAAGCCTTTACCATGTTCTGTTAACCAGTTAGCATTACCAGATGAAATTGAATAACTAGGACTTAAAAAGTCCCTAAGTGTGCGACCCCTCTTATAGGTTATTGCTGGCTTATTGGTTATGAATTTATCCAAATATTTATCTGCCCGGAGTATATGCCAGTGTTTCTTAAGAATCTTAAGCACAACTTTCGACAAATCATTGTATCCAGTGATTAGCCTAATTTGATTCACCTCCTTGTCTTTTTTAGGAGGATCCTTCAGGGTTTCCTCCCGTCTGATCTTATCAATCTTGGATTCAGCTTTCTTTAGTCCAGTGATATTATAACCCCTATTAAGAAATCTTCGTAGGGTTCCTTTTTTCTGGTCTATAAAGTCTATTTCTGTGCTGCAATTACGCCTTATTCTCATCAATTCCCCATAAGGGATGGCATTTATCTGATGCGGTGGATGTGCGCTGGTCGCATGCAGCAAAGAATTACAGGCCGTTTCTTTTCTAAAAGTCCTGCTCTCAGTTTTGTTCCCTTTTATGAAGAATTCAACGTCCAGAAAGGAAATTTTGTCTCTACTGTGGCAAGAAGTGAAGGAAATGTCTAAATCATTTGTATTCATGTATTCAATAAAACCTACAAGTTTATCTTGAGAACCCGTCCATATCATTATGCAGTCGTCTATATATCTTCCCCAATACAAGATTGAGTCATTCCATGGTTGGCCCTCCAGACCCCAGATCCTTCTCTCCTCCAGCCAACCCATAAACAGATTGGCATATGAGGGAGAAAACCTGGAGCCCATCGCCACTCCTTGTCTTTGTCTGTACCATTTCTCTTTGAAGAGGAAAACATTATTATCTAGAATGACTTCGACCATCTCAATCAGCATTTCTGAGTGTTTTAGTGCACCAGCTGCTCTCTTGTTAAGCATACTGCTAATGCTTGTAGTCCATGTTCTCTTTTTATACTTGTGTACAAAGATGTCACATCTAGTGTGACAAGATACATATTTTCATCCTAAACCAAATCAGATAATATACTCAAAATGTGTTTAGTATCCCTTATATATGAAGGTAAGTTTTTAACTAGAGGATTAATGAACACATCTACATATTCTGAAAGTCCTTCTGTAGGGTCCCCCGTGCCAGAAATGATCGGTCAGCCAGGGGGAAATGTCATAGCCTTATGTACCTTTGGTAGCGTATAGATACATGGATATTTTGGCTTATTGGGTTTTAAGTAGTTCAGTTCATCATCATCCAATAGGCACAAGCCATGCCACCGCTTAAGCTGTGTTGTTATATATTCCGTTAGGGCCCATATCGGATTACCTGTCAAAGGTTCATAACATAACGGGTTGTTGAGTTGGGCAAGTAGCTCAGCATCATAGTCCTTAACATTCATTACTACCATATTGCCCCCCTTATCTGCCTCTCTTATAATTAGATTCTCATTGTTACACAGATCTTTAAGTGCTTGTCTCTCTTTCCATGTCAAGTTATCCTGTTTGTGTCTTGTTATCTTGTGTTTATCTTCATATTTGTCTAAATCCGCTAGTACCAATTTGTGAAATACTTCTAAGTTATTGCCAGATGTCAGTGTAGGGGACCACTTGAATTTCCCTTTTAACTTACTAGATATACCATAATCATCATTAATGTCTAAGTCTCTCATAACTATTTCAGTGGTTATAGCTTTATCCTCACATTCAGTTACTGATAGTAACAATTTAGTATCCAAAATGTTCTGTATAGTCATTTCATCAGGCACTATTAGACCCAAATTCTTATGCATCTCTTTATTGCTAGTTGTCACAGATTCAAAATGTTTTTTCAACTTCAAACGTCGTACAAACTTAAATAAGTCCACTTTAAGTTCACAAATATCTCCAAACGAATTCGGACAGAAGCTCATCCCTTTTCTGAGCACAGTACAAGCGTCATTAGACAAACTTACATCAGATAAATTTATAATGTCTACATCATTTATTTCTTTTGGGTCCACGATCTGGTCCTGACACCCTGTCTTTCTTCCCCTGCGTCCACCTCTTGTGCCCCTCCTTGTTTTCCTGCCAACACTGGTCGTTTGATTTCTCTGTTCCCTCTCTTGATTCGTTTCACTTCCACTAAAAAACTGTTGTTACTGTTTACATTGGTATTAGTCTTGTGTTCGCTACCTTCAGTGTGTGCCGTATCAAGGGAAGTGGAGCTAGAACTGGCAGATCTACTGTCAGTTACACCTTGTTGTTTGGTTCTAGGTACCATATGGTCATATTTCCGTGCAAATGTGAAGACCCTTCCATTTGTGTAGTCTAATTCATCTCTTCTTAGTTTCCTAGCTTTAAGAATTTTAATGTCTGTGACATGGTGAAAGATAATTTTATTCAAAAGGGCATAGTTCTTGTCCGCTACCTCCGGTAAATTCAGGTTAGTAATCTCTCCTTCAACTATTGTTATCTCCATCTGTAATTGTTTGACCTTTCTCTCACAGTTCTCTTTTAAGATCCCCATTAGTCTATTAGAGTTATACGTCAGTTCCCTCTCCCATGCGAGGAGTAAGTCCTCCTCCTGGTCTTCATAAGTTGGAATTAATTGGGATCTGAGTCCCCTGGGGATTTTCTTTACTTTGATGTATTGTTTTAAGGTGGCCGCATCCCACCACCTAGATTGTTCACTCTTTCTCAATCTTTCCAATTTAATAAATTTATCCTTCATGCCTTCTACTTTTGAGCTTTGACCAGCTTGTGGGATTGCGCTTAAAGGTTTATTGCTTGAAATATGACTGAAAAGATCCTCAGCTTCCTTATCTCTATTTACCTTGTCTATCTCTGAAGTAGCCATCGTGCCTGCCTAGCTGCCCCCTATGTCAAGAATTAGTACAAGTTATGTATTTGTACGGTGCTTAAAGGTATGGAAAACCACATAAATTCCATAAACCGAGAGACGAGTCCCTCACCACAAGAATTATCTAACTCCCAAGCACACGTAATTATGTCAGCTTATTACAACTTATTCAGACCAAAATAATTAAATTTTTAGACACAAAAGCACAAGAAAGTCAATAAATTTAAATTCCAGGTCAACTTCTTGTCTTGTTTTTAATTTTGATTTTTCTTCAAACAGCACCACAGCCAACGCATTTCGTCGCTACAAGTAGTGGCTCCTGCGACTTTCTCAAGGCTGCATAGAATAAACATACAAAAGGCTATATAATATTTCATCAACTTCTCCGGACAATTAGTGTCCCCAACCACAATAGAGAATGCCGGTTCACCAGGACCATTCACCAGTTGTGACATATCAAATTAGTTAAACATCATTCAAATTTTCTTTAAGGTGGAAATAAGTGATTCCAGTATAGTTCAGGATATCTCAACTTTACTCACCTAAAAGAGCCAAGGAGACCAGTAGTGAATGCAATACTAAACACATTTTGAGTATATTATCTGATTTGGTTTGGGATGAAAATATGTATCTTGTCACACTAGATGTGACATCTTTGTACACAAGTATAAAAAGAGAACATGGACTACGAGCATTGAGCAGTATGCTTAACAAGAGAGCAGCTGGTGCACTAAAACACTCAGAAATGCTGATTGAGATGGTGGAAGTCATTCTAGATGATAATGTTTTCCTCTTCAAAGAGAAATGGTACAGACAAAGACAAGGAGTGGCGATGGGCTCCAGGTTTTCTCCCTCGTATGCTAATCTGTTTATGGGTTGGCTGGAGGAGAGAAGGATCTGGGGTCTGGAGGGCCAACCATGGAATGACTCAATCTTGTATTGGGGAAGATATATAGACGACTGCATAATGATATGGACGGGTTCTCAAGATAAACTTGTAGGTTTTATTGAATACATGAATACAAATGATTTAGACATTTCCTTCACTTCTTGCCACAGTAGAGACAAAATTTCCTTTCTGGACGTTGAATTCTTCATAAAAAGGAACAAAATTGAGAGCAGGACTTTTAGAAAAGAAACGGCGTGTAATTCTTTGCTGCATGCGACCAGCGCACATCCACCGCATCAGATAAATGCCATCCCTTATGGGGAATTGATGAGAATAAGGGGTAATTGCAGCACAGAAATAGACTTTATAGACCAGAAAAAAGGAACCCTAAGAAGATTTCTTAATAGGGGTTATAATATAACTGGACTAAAGAAAGCTGAATCCAAGATTGATAAGATCAGACGGGAGGAAACCCTGAAGGATCCACCTAAAAAAGACAAGGAGGTGAATCAAATTAGGCTAATCACTGGATACAATGATTTGTCGAAAGTTGTGCTTAAGATTCTTAAGAAACACTGGCATATACTCCGGGCAGATAAATATTTGGATAAATTCATAACCAATAAGCCAGCAATAACCTATAAGAGGGGTCGCACACTTAGGGACTTTTTAAGTCCTAGTTATCCAATTTCATCTGGTAATACTAACTGGTTAACAGAACATGGTAAAGGCTTTCTTAGCTGTAGACAATGTACAGCTTGCAAATGGGCCAAACACAAAATTACTCATTTTGAAGGCCCCAATATGAAGAGATATGAGATCAGACACAATATTAACTGTCTCACCAAATATGTTGTCTATGCTGTGGAATGTAAGTGTAAGAAAACGTACATTGGCAGTGCAATCAGGACCCTACGGGAAAGAATTTGTGAACACATCAGGGAAGTAAAATTTGGGGACATGAGATATCTCCTAGCTGCACACATGTCGATCTGTACACTACAAACATCTAATAGACGTTTTGAATACTATGGGATAGATCATATACAAAGACACCCAAGAGGGGGAAATAGGGAAATTATGCTACGCAGAAGAGAAGCAATGTGGATATTGAAAAGGCGTAGCATAGAATGCATTTTAAATATTGATCATGAGCTACATTATTTTTTGGGTGACAACAGATGAATATTGTTGCAATAAATGTTGTCACAATGATGTAAATAGGCATTTGTATTTTACGGAGTGTATAAATGAATATTGGTAATATTAAGAACACTGTATGCAACATCTGTAAAAAATGGCCTATCTCTCTGTAAATGTATAGTTTTAACTGTATTGCGGAGGAAAAGTTGTTTTGGTTCTAGATATTTCCCTTGCTCTATCAAAATGACTCTTTATTGACAATACATATTCACCCAGTAGCGTTTATACACACTGTATAATAAGTATTGGAAATACTGAGACTTGTCTTTAATCGTTTGCCAAATTCATATGTAAAACGTACTTACGATTTCACAAATCACGATATTGAATTCAACTCTTACTAACTAAATGCAACACATGCGAGGGAATATTTTCTGCCATCTAGGTGACACCACTAAGATGGCTTTGTATAGTTAAGGAGATAGGTCCCGGGACGTAGGGTCGGCTGGACCATACACAATTTTTTAGAAAAAACAGATGCCAACCCCACCACTTCTCAAATGCTCTATACTGCGAGCAAACAAATCAAAATTGAATTTCAGATTTGTTCGGTATATTTATTTTTACCTTTTACTTTAGAAATTTTGACACATAAGATCAGACGGATTGCCTGAGAAAGACACTCAACATGTAACAACTACTATACAGTAATACAACAAGGGAATATAAATCACAAGATAAGTTACAAACACACAATTATATAATACACCTTTCGGATATTGAGTGATAGCAAACGATAAATCTCTGCACATATTGGAACAACACTCAATAAACCATAATCAATATTTCAACTCAATGAAAGAGACACGTTCAAGGAAAACAATTGAAGAATATAAACAAATTAATCAGTAAGACTCAGACATGAATTCTGTATCCTTCATATATTCTTTCATTGATGCCGACGCATTTCGAGTCCGTGAGCAGAGTTGACGGACTCTCATCAGGGCTCAATCAATCTAGTTCTGACAGTGACTCCGAAGGCCTTATCTCGGGGATCTGTTAGCACCAATACTTGTAGCGGGACCTTGTTATCTCGGACAGTAGCAAGTGTTTCTCCCTGTCCCTCTCTAATTCAGATATCCTATGGCTCCTTATTTCACCTGGAGACACAACGTTTTCTCACACGGTCTCAGGTCTCAAGCACGCTGGCCGATCTTTGCTTGCGCGTCTCGGGGTCGCGATCAAGCTGCTGTCAATTCCTCCACCAAGATACAGCGGTATCCAGATTACGCCGCACTGTCTCCTATTCTTCGGTTTGAAACCAGTTCAGTAAGGGCTCCATCGTACAACTGCCAGGTTCAATTCAGAAGCCACTAAGATGGCAGCATGATATCTTTATACACAGTCCTTTCTTAATTTTCACGTAAGATTTAACCAATCAGAGATGGTTTTATAGGAGAGCCAATAGGATTTAGAGACGGATGGACTCGGTCTACCGCGTACGCGGAACAGATATGGCGAGGGAATACACGGAGATAGCGTTACTCTAGCTGAATTGAAAGGTAAAAGAACTCATGTTAAAATTCTTTTGTTCCTTTCTCGGCACCTAACAAGTTAATTCCGATATACCAATTTGTTTGGTTTTGAACTAAAATAAATGTTGCCCTCAATACTATGGTAAAGGGGCGTTCACGTAATATTTAATAGAAACAATTGTGGAACGTTGAGGCTATATGGTATATACGTAGTTTAGATTATATGGCGACATAATTATTTAAAGCCATAATTATGGTATAATCCCCAGAACGTTATGGGTTCATTCTCTATTTGGTTTGCGAACGCTAGAATTTAGCACTATATTTGATGCCTTGTCGTCATTGTCTCTTTATTTACGTTGTATAGAGAAAACTATTGCAGATGCTCTATAATATTAATAACTAACTTGGGACGCTTTAGATATAAAATAATTAAAAACGACGTTTTATACTACAGAAATTCTCGATGAAAACCTAACACGGAGTGTAAGAACACCAATACGGACACGATTTTGGATACTTGGAACCCACGTGTGGGTTGGAATTATCACCACACTTAAAGTAGGTGCCTTGACAATGACCAATATCTATAGATAATAGATAAGCTTCATATAATTGTATCATCTGTAATGTGGAATTTTGTTCTCCACAGAGCACGCAAACGGAAACAACTAGGTATCTCTCGTTATTTTATGGATAAATAATAATCAATACCATTAGTTTTAAACCTATAACACCTCATGCTCTCCTTTCCTCTAACATGCATGAAATACTTGCTTACTAATTAGAATTACTTTATTACGAGTCACTCTGTATTCACACTCTGACCTAGTCGCTTTCACTACTGGTCTCCTTGGCTCTTTTTTAGGGGAATAAGATTGAGATATCCTGAACCATACTGGAATCACTTATTGCCACCTTAAAGAAAATTTGAATGATGTTTAACTAATTTGATATGTCACAACTGGTGAATGGTCCTGGTGAACCGGCATTCACTATTGTGGTTGGGGACACTAATTGTCCAGAGAAGTTGATGAAATAATATATAGCCCTTTTGTATGTTTATTCTATGCAGCCTTGAGAAAGTCGCAGGAGCCACTACTTGTAGCGACGAAACACGTTGGCAGTGGTGCTGTTTGAAGAAAAATCAAAATTAAAAACAAAGCAAGAAGTTGACCTGGAATTTAAATTTATTGACTTACGTGTGCTTTTGTGTCTAAAAATTTACATATTTTGGTCTGAATAGGTTGTAATAAGCTGACATAATTACGTGTGCTTGGGAGTTAGATAATTCTTGTGGTGAGGGACTCGTCTCTCGGTTTATGGAATTTATGTGGTTTTCCATACCTTTGAGCACCGTACAAATACATAACTATTGATATAGAGTGCGAATCTGAATCCTGAGTGCCGGATAACCTATAATTAACCACAGTACTAACAAGTTGAATTATTACATTGTATAAGTGTGATTTCCAAATGGGAAGAGAAAACCAGTTCATGTTGGTGCCTTTAGAATTGGGATGAAAAGCCCTATTTAGTGGTGAAGCCGATTTTTTTACCAAAATTTAAAAAATGGCACATTTGAAATGTGGCATTTTTCTGCCCTTAGCCCCTTTGTGCCCATGGCCTAGCCTAGGTCACATGACTGGGTGTAACTGACCGACTTTGTAAATTCCTACCAGACAGCCACACAATGGGGATTAGGTGTATCTGTGAGGGACATCTGCTAGCAAGATGGGGAAGAGGAACTGAGCAGGGCCCCACTTACACCTGAATACCTGTGATCAGAATTCACACAAAGGTCCTAACAACCATGCACTGTCACTTCAGCCAGCTTGGAGCCAGGGCGAGTGAGGCAGCAGATTCCATGCACTTCAAAGCCACTGTCTAGTGCAGGCCTCTCAAATAAGTAGCTCGTGAGCTACATGTAGCTCTCCAGCTACCTGCAAGTAGCTCTGCAGTGTGAAGCAAACCATACTAAATTACAAGCTTTTGTTTGGTTGAATTGAAATATGAATCCCAAAATTGAAAGGTGTGTCTTCCCAATGAAATTGTGAGTGTTTTCAGGACTCGTAAGCTGATGTTTAAAGAAAAATGAATTTTCCAAAATGTATTTAAAGCTTATATTTGAATGAAAAATCATGTAATATTACGCTGGGTCCTGGCACATTGCAGCTAAAGCTGCTGGGTAATACCCATGTGGAGGCATTCCAAAATGAAAAAACCTTTTTACACTAGTGCTGGCAACTCATCATGATGCACTGAAGTAATCACTGTTGGTAATCCTGAATAGGGTGGCCACTATCATAATTTTGTCTGACGTGGTCTCTATTACAATACTAATAATATTAGTGGCTCAGGAGCATTTGCAAAGAACATAAGTAGCTCTAGTTACAAAAAAGGTTGGAGACCCCTGGTCTAGAAGCTTCTCCCACCTTCCAGGACACGAGGATATAAAAGAGGTACTCTTCAGTACACTTCTGGACCTGTGGCTACTTTGTCAGGAAGGACTGCTGTGCTGCTACAGGACTGACATTATGCTAGACTGCTGCTCTAAAGGGACTGCTGCCCTGCTGTCCTTTTGCTTTAGGAAGAAGAATTGGACCTGCAAATTCATCTTGTACCTAGAGTTCTAGAGTGACACAAAGGCCTAGGTTGCTGGTCCCCTGATCTGAACCTCAAGGACATAAAAGGTTCCCCTACATCGTCTGGACCTGCCTTCAGCAAATTCCTGACTAGGGGTGGGTAGAGTCTGCAGAGTCCTATTATGCAGAATTCTGCAAATTAAAAAAAAAACTCTACCGCGCTATGCTGAGTTCCACATACGGGCTGAGTTTATGAATGTGGAGTATGTCCACATGCTCCAAAATCATGCATGAGCGGTACTACGTGGTTCTCAAGTGTGTTCTCGCATTTTAAATTGCACGCGAACAGCACCATGCAGTCCGCATGGGTATGGCCATCTTGCTTTTCTGCTCACTGTTATGATGCTGGGTCTAAAGGTTATCTGTCTTTCATTATTCTAATCCTCCTCCTTTATATTTTTCTACCCCTAATTATTATTTTTATAGTAGTGTGTGTCTATGTGTATTTTAGGTTTTTGGGTACATTTTTTCATGTTTTCATGATTTTTTGACTTTATTTCCCCTTCTTTCCTTATTTCTTTCTTCTTTACTTTCCCTTCCTTTTCCTTCTTATTTCTACCCCCCTCCCCAGCACCATGGTAGAGGGACAACTTCCTTGCAGGCAGCGCCACCTCCCAGGTGTGCAGCCCAGAGCGATCTTTGGAGAGGAGGAGGTGGCGGCACTAGGTTTTTTGTGCAGCTCCACCTCCCCTCTACGCTGCCAGCAGGAAGCAGGCCCGGTAGCCGTTTCCCCCCGCTGGAGAATCGGTGGCGCTCGGGGAAGGTTTGTCGGTGTGTGTGGTGCATCAGCCAGGTTCAACGACCCCCCCACCAGCTGACACACCACTGGGTGAACATTCTGGACTGGGAGCAGGATCTGCTCAACCTGCTAGGCATTGAGATTCCGGGGCTAAGTGAGTATTAAGTATTTGCTGTGTTTGTGTTCTACAATGCTAACATTGTTTCAGAATAGCATGCTGCTTACACTCAGAGGTAAGTTATATTTAGTTTACGCTGATATATTATTGTGTGATCCAGTTTCTAGTTTCTGCTAGGTAGGTGCTCAGCGCTACTTAATCACACTCATCAGGCGCTGTCTTTGTTGATTAATTAAGAAGCCGTTGCAGACTGTTCTCCTGTAACTATAGTGAATCAGTGAATAGCGCGTTCTCTCTGTGACTTGTTTATGCAGCTTGTACAGTTCCAGGTTATTTAATTGAATTCACAGTGATGTGAAGTATGCATCTATGCATTGCAAAAAAAAAAAAATGAGATGGTCCATCAAGGGTATTGATAAATGGGAGAGAATCAAAGATCATTCACTGCAGTACATTAGTTCCAAATGTAGTTTTTGTTAAGGTGATTTGGAATATGGATTTAAAGACAGTCAATAGACTCAAGTCGAAACTAGTAGTATTATAGGTGATCTGTTTTAGTGAAGTATGTGACTGTGTTTGCTTTTCATAAAACATTTTGTGAAGATTATTAACTAATTCACTAATCTATTTTATCTTCTTAATTTCTTTCATCAGCACCCAGGTGCAAGAAGAAGGACGTTTCTGAGGACCCGGGAAAAGGTGGTCAGCCGGCGCTGACCGCCAGCGCCACTGCTGAGGGCTCTGCTGATCCCAGTAAGACATTTAATGATAGTTGTAGACGTCTTAGCGTAGAATCTTGGGTGATTGGAATGTTGGTGGTGTCTATCGTGAAGATTCATATAGCCGGCCCCAGTAAAGTAGTATTATAAATAAAAATCACCATGTATGTTTGTTGAGAAGGCTTTCCTTTTCCTGCTTATGCTCTAACACAGTTTAGTTCACAAGAGAGTGGCCATGGTCATCATAGTTTACCCCCACCCCCATCAATGTAGTGTGCTGCAGACTCATTCATTTATAGTCACAGTATACCATCAGTTTCCCATGACAGTGCAGCAAGGCTGGAAAAAAAAGTATGAGGTCCCACTCCCATTGCATTTGCCAACCAACACCATATGTCTTTTATTGACCATTATTCCATGCCTGGCTTGTCTAACTTTGAGAGCCGTACAAAAGGGGGTGGTGATGGAAGGAGCATCTGAATCAATCAAACACTCACACCCAGTCAAAAAATCTGGGTTTAATCCATCACCGTTCTTTAGCCCACTCGGCCACCCCAGTTCACACATGGCTATATTCAAATCAGTCTGACCCTGTGCCTCATGGGAACAGTGCAGCCGAACTGCCAAGCCATGTCTTCCCTGGACCAGAAACAAGCTTCAGAGGACCGGTTTCTGGCATTCCAGCCGTCTTCAGCCCGGCTTGCTTGAATCCAGTGGCAAAGTGAGCAAGGGACTCATGTCTGAGCATACCCTGCCATACTTATGGCAGCCAAAAGTGGTACAAAAGGGGGTGGTGATGGACGGAGCATCTGAATCAATCAAACACTCACACCCAGTCAAAAGATCTGGGTTAAATCCATCACCGTTCTTTAGCCCACTCTGCCACCCCAGTTCAGACATGGCTATATGCAAATCAGACTGACCCTGTGCCTCATGGGAACAGTGCAGCCCGAACTGCCAAGCCATGTCTTCCCTGGACCGGAAACAAGCTTCTGAGGACCGGTTTCTGGCATTCCAGCTGTCTTCAGCCCGGCTTGCTTAAATCCAGTGGCAAAGTGAGCAAGGGACTCATGTCTGAGCATACCCTGCCACACTTATGGCAGCCAAAAGCGGTACAAAAGGGAATGGTGATGGACGGAGCATCTGAATCAATCAAACACTCACACCCAGTCAAAAGATCTGGGTTTAATCCATCACCGTTCTTTAGCCCACTCTGCCACCCCAGTTCAGACATGGCTATATGCAAATCAGTCTGACCCTGTGCCTCATGGGAACAGTGCTGCCTGAACTGCCAAGCCATGTCTTCCCTGGACCGGAAACAAGCTTCCGAGGACTGGTTTCTGGCATTCCAGCCGTCTTCAGCCCGGCTTGCTTGAATCCAGTGGCAAAGTGAGCAAGGGACTCACGTCTGAGCATACCCTGCCACACTTATGGCGGCCAAAAGCGGTACAAAAGGGGGTGGCGGATTTTTCCCTTTTTGAATGTACCCTAACTGAATAAGCCAAAGATGATGGGTTGATCAATCAATCAGGTTTTTGTAAACGTGCTAATCACCCATGGATGGTCTCAAGGCGCTGGGGGGGGATTGGTGTGCTGCTCTGTTCAGCTAAAGAGACAGGTCTTGAAGGATTTCCTGAAGGTGTTCAGGGAGGGGGTTCATCTGATGTCTGCCGGTAGCTCGTTCCTGGTCTTGGCTACGATGAGGGAAAATGATCTGCCACCTGCTCTGGCTCTGTGAATTCGCAAGGTTTCAGCCAGTGCGAGTTTGGCTGATCGAAGGTTTCTTTTGGGTACGTAGAAGGTTATTCTGTCATTGAGGCATTTGGGTCCACTGTTGTGTAGGCACTTGATGGTGCCAGTTAGGATTTTGAAGGTGACTCTCTTCTCCACGGGGAGCCAGTGGAGTTACCGTAGGTGTTTGTCTGATGTGTTTGTGCCGGGGGATGCCAAGGACAAGGCTGCTGTGTTCTGTATTGTTTGCAGTTTGTAGAGTAGGGACTTGTTGATTCAGGCGTAGAGTGTGTTGCCGTAGTCTAGTTTGCTGGTGATGAATGGGTGGGTGACAGTTTTTCTTGTTTTTGGGGGGATCCATTTGAAGGTCTTTTGGAGGGTGCGGAGGGTGTTGAAGCAGCTAGATGTGACGGGGTTGACCTGTCGGTTCATGGTGATTGTTGCAGTGAGTACGATGCAGAGGTTCTTGGCGTGGTCTGAGGGGGGTAGGTGGGGCTTCCGAGGGCAGTGGCCCACCAGGTGTTGTCCCATGCTGAAGGGGTGGTACAGAGGACGAGGACTTCTGTTTTCTCTGCGTTGAGTTTTAGGCAGCTGTTGGTCATCCAAACTGCCACTTCTTGCATTCCTCTCTGGAAGTTGAGTTTTGTAGTGGTGGGGTCTTTGGTGAGGGAGAGGATGAACTGGGTGTCGTCGACGTAGGATACAATGTTGAGACCGTGTTGTCTGATGATGTCTGCGAGGTTGGCCAGAGATGACCTCTGTGGCACTCCACAGGTAATGTCGGTGGGGGCAGAGAGGAAGGGCGGTAGTCTGATCCTTTGGCTTCTTCTGGTGAGGAACTAGCAGATCCAGTCTATGGCAGTTCCTTGTATGCCGGCCTCGCGTAGTCTGGTGATTAGTGTGCGATGGGAGACGGTGTCGAAGGTTGCAGACAGGTTGAGAAGGATGAGGGCCATGGAGTGGCCCTAGTCCAAGAGGGTGCGTATGTCATCAGTGGCGGCGAGTAGGGCGGTTTCGGTGCTGTGGTTGGCTCAGTATCCGGATTGGCATTGGTCAAGGATAGTGTGTTCTTCGATGAATTGTGTCAGTTCCCTGTTGACTGCATTTTCTGCCACTTTGGCTGCGAAGGGGATAAGCGAGATAGGCAGGTGGTTTTTGAGGTCGGTGGGGTCTGCCGTGGGTTTCTTGAGCAGTGGCCTGTCTTCAGCATGCTTCCAGTCATCTGGGAAAGTGCCCGTTTTGAAGGCAGTGCTGATGGTGTGCTGTAGTTGGGTGTGATGGTGTCCGTGGCTTTGTGGTAGATGTGTGGGGGGCAGGGGTCGGTGGGGGTCCCTGAGCGGATGCCTTTCATGGTTGTGGCGGTGTCATTGGTCGTGATTGGCATCCATTTGGATATGGTGGGCTGGCTGGTGTCTTGTTGAAGTGAATGGCTGGCTGAGGTGCCTTGTGGGTGGTCAGTGAAATTGTCGTAGAGTGTTTTGATTTGGAGGTGGAAGAAGGTTCCGAATATGTCGCAGAGGTCCTGGTATGGGGTGATGTCTGTGGCTTCGCTGCGTGAGTTGGTGAATTCCTGGATGACGTTGAAGAGTTCCCTGGAGTTGGTGGAGTTGGTGAGGATCTTGTTGTGGATGAACTTTCTTTTGGTTGTTCTGATTTGGCTGTGGTAGTCCATCATAGCATTCTTGTAGGTGGAGTAGCTGTAGGTTGTCTTGGCATTCCTCCAGTTCTTTGCCAGGTGTCTACAGGTGTGTCTGGCTTCTTGGAGGTTGGTGGCGAACCAGACGGCTTTCCTGGTGCGTTGTTTGGCGAGGTTGCAAATCGGGGCAAGCAGATGGAGATCCACGTGTGGAGTTCTCTGGCTGCTGTGTTTGCGTCTGATGCTCAGGTGTGGTTGTCTCGGGAGAGGGTGGAGTTCAGTTGCTTGTTGGTGATCTTGTTCCAGTTCCGTTGTGGCAGGCGCAGGGCTGTTTTAGGTGTTTTGGGTTTCTCAATGGTGAAATGGACGCAGTGGTGGTTGGTCCAGGGTGGTTTTGTTGTGTGGCTGAAGTGGACGCTGTTTCCTGCGGCGAAGATGGGGTGGAGGGTGTGCCCTGCCCTGTGTGTTGGAGTGTTGTTGAGTTCGATGTTGGCGAGGTTGTCGGGGAGGATGGTGGAGTTGGGGTCATTGGGGTTGTTGAGGTGGAAGTTGAGGTCTCTGATGAGTATGTAGTTTGTTGATGCTATGACATGGGGAGTGATGAAGTCGGTGATGGTGGTGGTAAAGGTGTCCGGGGTTGAGGGGTCTGTAGATGAGTGTCCCACAGAGTATGGTCTTGGTCTTGATCTGGAAGTGCAGGTGCTCGGCGGAGGGGAAGATCTTGCTGAAGGTGGTCAGGCGGAGAGTGTTTTTGTGGACTATGGTGAGGCCTCCTCCCGGATGGTTGGGCCGTTCCTTCCTCTGGATCTTGTAACTGTCCGGGATGGCAGTGTTGATGTCCGGGGCGGAGGCGGTGTTGATCCAGGTCTCCGTGAAGAAGGCAACGGTAGGTGAAAGGGAGTCAATTAGGTTGCAGATTATCACTGCGTGCTTGTGTGCGGAAAGCACGTTCAGGAGGATGTATCTGAGGATGTGGCCGGTGTTAGTGCTGGTGGTGTTGGGCTTCGGAGTGGTGGTGAAGGTCCGGTGGCAGCAGAGGCAGGAGAAATGGCCGTGGGTCGTGTTCGGTGAGGCCTGTTTGCAGTCTGTGTGTCTTTCCAGGGTTCAGTGCGAGGAGGAAGTTGGTGTTGCAGCGATGGATGGTTAAGGATCCAGGGTTCCTGGTGCTGGTCGCGGACAGGCTTGCCTTGCGATCGGTGCGACCGCGCAGGAGCTGCCATTAAGTAGGGGAGGGACGGCAACTGGGAGGCGGGGAGCGAGTGAGCGCGAACAGGGGTGCAGGGCCTCAGGGGCAGCAGCGGCAGGAGCTCCACAAAGTGCAACACAGCTACAACGTAGCTTAGTAGCAATCGAGCGTGACAAAATGAGGAAACAAGAAGCGGAAGAAAACACAGCAGACAGTAAGCATAATAGGGGCGCAGCGGGGAGACAATAATCTACACAGAAATGGAGGGAGTGGAAAAATACAGTGCAGATAGTAACCACAATAATGGTAAAATAACGACACAAAAGTAAAAAACTGTGACAATTATTATGGGCGCAGTGAGGAGGCAGGGCACAGAACCCACAGGATGAAGAGCTGGCAGTGGCTCGCACACCTTCCTGGAGGGGAAGGAGGGCTCAGCGGCAGCACAGGAGGAGCAGAGCCGTGGGGAGAGAAAAGGCCTGGGACCAGGGTCGAAGGTCTTCCTACAGTTGATGATCAGTGTAGTGGCCCCTCCATTATATATATAAAAAAAGCTCTACCCTACATGTCTAATCCTTCTACCCTACCTCCTGCAGCAGAGAAAATCAAGTTTCCTTTCCTTGGTTAGTGCCCAGCAAATGAATATTTATGAAATACGTGGTAGCCGGCGAGGCCACAAAGTAAAGTAGGAGTAAGTGCATGATTGATGTTAAGAATGGGATACACAGTGACAAACGTGCCCAAAAACATGTATACAGCCCGTTCCTTTACTTGTAGTGCAGTCCATTAGATTCATTTTCCTCAACATCTACTTTCGGCAGACAGGATAATATATTAATATCCGCATTTCACATGTGAGGTGTGTGATGTAGTATCTTATTATTCATCCGCCTCTTTGCAGACAGGGCAGAAGGAGAAATGCATTTGGCGAAGAGGACCATTGGAATTAAAGATTGATAATTGTCAACTACAGCTGCACACAGTAGCAAACTAGCCGAGGCGCTGGCTAGCAATGAGCATGGCTTCAATATTTTAGCACTACACACAACTGGTACTCAATATAGTGCATAATGCCATACTCATTAATAAGAAGTCATTTATTTTTCAATGTACAGTGTCTTACTCTGTTAATAGTTACTCGAAAAGCCTTTAGAAGAAAAAATTATTCAAATCACAGTTTTTTTAATCCTGTGATGTTATTCTCTGCTGGTAAATACTTTTTTGCTGCACAGTCAGTGTCTTTTTATGTTTGGAAACATGTGTGGGTAAAACATAAAATTGGCCTTGTGACTCTTCTACTCTCCTAATCATAATCACTTTAAATAAATTCTAATGGCCGTAGGGGACCAGAAATGTACTGCGACGGTGCAACAAAGTAATTTAAAACAATTGGCTGCACAAAGCATTATTTACAATTTGTCTTTTTTTGTTTTTTATCAATACATCTGCTTCTGGTGGTCCAGCCAGACCACCCAGACCACCCACCAGGCATGGGATAGCCACCTCCACCACACTGAAAACAGGCCACTGCTACGCCACATCCTGCAGCGGCAGGACACCATTGAGGGCCAGCTCTCCACGATTGAAGCAGAGCTTGGACTAACTCGGGACCGACATCCATAATGCCCTCCTTTCGCTCAATTTTTATTTTTTGACATGCTGCAATAGTCTTTCAAAATTAGCAAGTTTATTAACATGGTTTTAAAGACATACCATTATGAAGGAACAAGTTTTATGTATGTACATGACAGATCTTTTAATGAATATGTATATATATATATTTTCTTTTCTTTATTGCAACAGTTTTAATCATCTATGCAAATAAAATGTACTTAATTACTGATGGGAGGGGTTTGTTGTTTGTTGGGTCTGAGTGGAGAGGGTGGGAAGGGAGTTGGGACTGGAGGGACTTTTTCTAGGACATTTTGAGTTTTGGGGCTTGGGTCAGTTTTATTTGTAGAGAGGGGTGGGGAGTGTTGTTTGGGCGGAGAGGGTGGGGTTCTTAGTGAATAAATTAAGGGGAAAACGATTTTATTCAATCTAAATTTATGCCTGAAGTCGTTTCTTTTACGTTAACTTTGCACTGCTGCCTTCAAGTAGTTTTAAGCAGCCTGTTTATGTGCTTTTAACATAAAAGAGTATATGTTAGAGAACAAGGGTACCCCAGTATTGTGACCAGGGGTGAGTAAGTAGTTTACAAAAAACATAGGTCTGGGGGGCGCCACTAAGGTCCTTGGGTAGCTTAGGCTACTAAAGTTTTTTGAGCAGCATTAGTCAAGTAGAGCAATGCAAGAGTGTCCACGCAGGACTGGTTACGCAATATATGCTGGGACACAGGGTTTGGAATGACATCACATTTATTAACAGCATAAATGGAGTATCATGGTACATTTCTAGTAATGGTTCTGGTGCTCACAGGGGTTTGATGAATGGATGGGTAAGAGGATTTGGGGAAACGTTTGACAAAGACAAATGCTACAAAACAAGGATTACATTCATCTGGCCAATAAGCAGAAGCACATAATTTGCCATCAATCTGTTGTTAGAAGGAAACAAAGGAATGAGTATAACTGAGTACAGATTCTTCTGCCCTCTAGACCTAAGTTATCAGATATCTAAATGTTTTATCGTCTAGGTTGGAGAGCGAACCCACCCACCCACTTCCCTTAGTTAATATGATTGTTAAAAGAAAAGTGATACTGTATTGCAAAATTGGTGGTGATATCTGTATTCTCCTCAGGAATGCCCATTCTTTGGTGCGTGTCAGCCCTGGTCCAGTAGGTAAGCAACAGCGTTGTTGAGTTCAGCTATCTTTCGTCTTTCATTCATGAAGAAGACTAGAAGAAGGCCTGTGGATTGTAAAAGTGAATCTGTATTTTAGAGTCAAGGCGAAGGACGGAAGGAAGGTAAGCTTCATGAGGAGTGTATCCTAAAGACTTAGAGGCAGAGCAGAAAAAACAAGAAGGGGACTCTGAGTTTCACTTTTGCCACAAGTCCAACACACTCAGACACAGAGCAGCATTTCATAAACATACCTCTCTCTATTCCATATAGCTGAGTACTAGGACTCAGACTCTTGGTTTACCTTTGAACTGAAGTCGAATACTAGATAACTTCTTACTTCTAGCTGTTGATGAGGTAATCTTGCAGCTCCCACCATGAGTTCTTTCATGATCCTCCTCCTGACTCCGAGTAACATCGTCCCAGACCAGTCATCATTATCATGAATCATGATGACCCGAGCAAGATGAATGTGGAGTTCACTGCTGTTGAAGAACAAGTAGAGAAAAAGAATTGCAGTATTTTACATAGGTTTTTGTTTGTCAACTAAAGTGACGGTTCTGGTCTCTGAAGAACCCTGCAATTAAATCTGGCTGAGTTTGAAAGGGCTGATCACCTACAAGGAAAAAATAAGCACATATCACTCAAGCCCCAAACAATGCAAATCAGTAATCATCTAAAAAAACACACCGTCCTTCACTGTCAGCCTCCTCATCAATCATCACTCATAGTCACTTGATAATCTGATCCCTTATTGGTTCAATAGTTACCTGCCTCACTCCAAGCACGGAGGTAGGTACACTTTCTCCCCTTTAATGCAAGCAACAGATTGGGATTTGGCAGTCTTGTAAATATAACGATTACCTGGGGCAGCCACCCTACATGATGAAAAAAACAGAAGGATCATAGGAGCGGACCATACAGGGTAATTCATTTGTGCTAAGTAAGTTTGTGAAGGCCAATTACCTCCAGGGAAAAAATTATCACCCAGCCCTCAGGCCCCAAACATTACAAATCAGTCATCTCAGGCAGGTTCCAACATTACATTTCAACACCTTCCCTCACTGTCTGCCACCACATGAACCATCAATCAACTTAATTAATCACTCACGCAATCAGTCACTCATTGTTGCAATGGTTGAAGTTACCTCAAGCACGGATAATTTAGGTATTAGGTATTCAATCATCGGCAATTCAGGCAACATTTTAGAATTTGGTATTGGCAGGCTGTCTTTTAGATAATGAACAATGTTATGGGGCAGACCCTCTAGTGCTAAGGGATACAAAAAGTGATAGGCAATAGGCATGCGAGGGGGCAGGCATTATCCTCAAAGTTCTGAAGAATTGTGGAGGCTTCTTCAATGCACTGGTCCAACTGCAATCCAGCAAGTGACTAACAAAAAGGGTGGGACAGCATTAATCTGACATAAAAATAATAATGTTTCTCTAGCTAATTTTTATTTTTGTTGCAAAGAAAGAACTAAGCTCAAGGACAAAAAATGTAAACTTTCTATGGGGGCACTGGCATATTTAGACTGGGAAGTAGAGTTAATCCTCAAACTCAGGTGGTTTACCCAAAAGTTGGTCAGCTAAGACATTGGATTCCGTTTTGGACCAATCACCCTCCACCTCCTCCTGTGCTGCTATTTCAGGGACAATGTAATTATGTGATATAAAATTGTGGTTTATTTTGATCATAGTCAATCTCTCCACATTTTGAGACGAGAGACTGGTCCTTCTCACTGTGACAACAGCCCCAGCTGCACTATACACATGTTCAGCAGACATGTTCAGCAGACACACTGGTGACAGGACAAGCCAGATACTTAATTGCCAGCCTGCTGAGCTCTGGCCATTGGTGTATCTTCCCATACCAATACATCAATAGATATTGACCCACATAGACCTCTTTTGGATCAGCCAGATACTCCTGGAACATTCTGTAGATGGTCAATGGTGCTGCCACTTGCTCAACATGTTTTGCCATTGCCTTTGCACTGGACTTGAGCCCTGCCAATTGAAACCAAGACAAAGTAGAGGTTGCATCTGATACTTCTGTTGCAGTTGTTGCTGGTGTCTTGGATGATGGTGTTGTTGGCTGTCACAAGACAAGATTGCCCTCTAGAAGGTGGCAACCCAGAACTGCAGATTCCTGTTGTTCTTCTTCGAAGTATCCGGCTTGCTCTGCAATCCACCTTATGTATTTTAAATCATCCCCTTCAGAAAAAGGAATGAAAGTGGGCCACATTTTTTTGTACCGTGGAGCAAGTAGTGTGGTACAGAGGTCCTCTTTGATAATGTCATGTTGCAGCCTTATATTAGAAGCCAAGTGAAGGAATAAGGTCTCAACCAAGTCATGTGCTTCTGTGTTTTCATTCACACCTGCTGGGGCAAATCTTTCTGACTCCTTCTTTACCTGGTCTTGTAGGAGATGCAACAATGGAATAGCTTGGCCCATCGTACTGCCGTCCATGTTAACTTCCAATGTGAAACTCTCAAAAGGGAGTAGCATCTGTGTCATTCGTTTGACTAGGTCCCATTTGTCCACAATCTATGTTCATATCTTTACCAACTACATCTCTGCCTCTTTGAATGACATAGCCATTGATCTGTTTGCACTGCTTAAACAGACGTACACGAAAATTGTGTAGTTCCAACATGTTGGCACCTCCTGTATCAGGGCTTTAACTGGTGCTCTATTATTATGCTGAATAATCCGCAGCAGCTTCCGGGCTTTAAAAGAATGGCTGAAATGAGTGCAGTTTCTTCTGCAGGTAGTCAAGATGTTGCTGACTATGACTTCCTTTCTGAGGAAGTCTATCACCACCAGGTAAATGCAATGAGCCAAACACAGGACCCTGAAATAGCCTCCGTCTGACAGGGCCTTGACTATGTTACTGCCATTGTCCCTGGCAACAAATCCAATTCAGAGACCTGTGGGTGGCAGCCATTCATACACCTTGCTGTTAAATCCCTTCAAGGTTTTTACAGCTGTATGTGAATTTCCTATCGCAAACATGGCCACTGTTGCATGCCAGCAAATGCTCTTAAAACTTTCTTCAGGGCCAAGACCTGAGTTATCTTTTGTTTTATCCCTGCAAAAGAGTTCCAGTGTGCAGTGATGCACATATAATCAGTGGCCTACCAACTGGTCCACATTAACCCTGGGCAGAGTACTATGCTACTCTCACGTAGTTTGCAAAGTTTGCGGTACTTCGCACTACGCGAATTGCTCGTAGCACAGTGCAAACACGCGAAGCGTAGCGTAGTGCAGCAGTCATTTTTTGCTTGCTCAACGCCAAGTTGGCAACCATGAGCGAGCAAAATGACATCCTGGCAGGACTATTTACTCGTTTGCCATCAGCAAGATTAAGTTACGATCGCGAGCGTGGAGAATAAAACCTCCCGGCGAGATACTCAACGTGGGGAGGTCAGGTTTCTCATTGCGAGTAGTCGCGTATGCTGGTGACCGCTCGCGATGAGAAACTACCAGTCCACGTTGAGAAAGCTGCCGCTCGAGAAGGACTCTACTCGAGCAGCAGAAAACGACCGCTTGCACTGTGCAAGGTGCGGTTTGCACTGATTGCACAGTGCGGACAAGCATCCAGCACAGTGCAATCAGTGCAAACAGCATTTTGCACAGTGCACTATGCAGTTCGCATAGCTACACATAGCTCGTGTGGTGGGAAGTGCACTTTGCGTAGCTACACGTAGCGCTACTACGCGAGCTACACCCAGGGTTAGTCCACATTTCTGTCGTCAGGTGGTTGGTGTGACCAACACATTGCTGCAAAGCTTGTCCAACCAATTGCAGTGCATCGTGATTAGGCCTGGGCGGTAAATTCCCTTCCGCTCGTGGAATTTGGGTAATTTTGCGTTCCGCAGAGAATGCGAAATTGCCCAAAATGTTGCCTTTCCGCGACTTTACGAATTTTTTTTGCTTGCTCACGTTCTCAAAATGCGTGTTCGCAAGATATTTCACCCCAAGCACGCAAACAGCGATTACGAACAGGAAAAAAGCATTGTGAACAAGCGATTCCACGTTTTCGAGGAATTTCTGCGTGTTTGCTGAAATTTTTTACTGTTTCACGGAGATTTGCGTAACGCAATTACGCAAATTCCGCCCACCCCTAATCGTCCTACTTGGTACCTTCCATTTTGGGCAGATGGCTTCCACAAATTCTTAGAATCCCACTCCTTCCACAAAAGAAAAGGGGAGGAGGTCCAGCGCTAACATTTTTGCCAGCTTCCCATTGTACAAACGTGCGGTTGGGTGGTTTCTCTTGTAGGGCCCCTCATGCTTAAACATGTCCATAATAGTGGCCTGGACTTTCTTCTTTTCTTGGGGCACTGACACAGGTGCCTTTTGAGAAGTAGATGGTAGTGGTAGACTCAATATGCATCATGTTGATGCGGCAGTCACTGTATACCGTGGTGTGTCCATCTCATTCTGAGTCTTTTTGGACCATTGTGAAGTTGGTTAGGTGGGGGAATATGCTGACACATTGCTTGGGACAGGGCCACTTTATGTGAAGATGTCACCCCATTCATCCTCATCATCACCTTCTACCATGATTGGACTTGTAGCTGATGTGCTCTGGCTCTCCGCACCCCCAACCCTGTGTTTACCAATTTATTTCAGGTGCTCCTCCCACTTGATTGAGTGGTGTTTTTTCATATGGGTTGTGTGGGCCGCTATCAGTTCTTTGGTTTTCAGTTCAGTTTTAACGCTTGGTTTTTGTATTGCAGTATTTTTTCAGTGTGCCATTTTGGCTGACAAGTTAGTGGGTCACGTTTTTTTCGTTATTCTCAGGTACTTTTTCTTTAGGTCTATTTCATGTTTAAATCACATCTGAGTTAACACGCAATGGTGGCATCCTCATAGAATTTCTTGGAACCAGTTATCTGTCTGCTCACTCTTTCAGGGACTTACTCACATGGCCATGATTTTGATCCATATTTATCAACCTCTTTCTAATTGTATTACTTACATGGACTCTTTAATGTATAATACCCTCCCGGATGACTGCTAATTGTAAATATTGATACGCTGCAACTGTATTGATTTCGCTATATGTTTTTTAGATTTCCCCTGAAGAAGGGTGCAATTTGCACCCAAAATGCATTGGGATTGACCACTGACAAGCATGTAATCATCATTACTTGTAAATTTCTAAAAATAGATGATTCACATGATACATGTTGTTTTTTTTGTTTTTTTTTAGAGACATTTAGTATTTGTTTTATTTATCAACATTGTCTCATACAGACGAAGTGGAAACAAATATGAAAATGAGCTTTACAAATTGCATTTCAAGTCTGTACAATGCTACATACAAATTTACATTAAGAGCATAAGTGAATACCTTCCACATGCAGGTTGTTTTTTAGTTGAGATGCTGCTTATGATCGGTTGCTTGCAATCGGCACAATAAGGCTGCAATTTCATGTCGGTGCAAACAGGTTAAATTCCAACTTTGAAAAAATTCCAGTTACTGCTGGAATAGACCTAAATGGACACTGCAGGCAGTTTTACAACAATAGCAAAACGGCACACTCCTGTTTAAATGTTAAAAAGAAATGTCAGCGCATGAATGCTCCCATTTGTCTTACATCTGTTCACATTTCCAAGAGTAGAAATGGCCTTGTTAACATTGTAAGCAAATGCTTCTTCTCTGGTTAAGAATGTACAACCAATTTTACTGTGCTAGGACGTGACCACATTACAACCACATTTGAGAAAGCACCAACATAGCACAATGATAAAGTAATAAATGACAGACATGTTTTAACCTCAACGTATAAAAATGTAGACTGCAGTAGCTCCACTGACCCATGGCTCAACCCAGTGCAACTCAAACCTTTAACAAATAATTTTAAGAAACAATATTAATTGTAAGGAGTAGCACTTTTAACTTCCATTGTTCCATGTTTACACGTCGAATGTAGGTATGCAGGGGTACTACAATGGTGGCACATTTCTGCCACTGGTAGAATAGCAAATGCAGATTAAAGTGTTTAGGGCACTATGTAACTGCATGGTATACCCACTGCGCTGTCAAACAAAATATTCCAACAATTACTGGAGTGGGTTACGGCAAAACATGCAAAAACAAGAGAACACAAAAAGAAAGTTTCAAAATTGGACAGTTGGCTTGTCTGATGAAGATATTAGGAATAATTACAGCATTGTTCAACACTTTCATAAGAATTCAAATGTATTTGCTGGAAATGTTCTTATAGCATGCGCTCCTTAAATGCTCGGCTATCAAACTTTGGAAGATAGCTCTGCATGCTTGGGATCCTCCTGGTGAAGAAGGAAGTGATATGCAGGACATGAGAGTGGTCCTTGATGAGCTAGAGACTGAATCAGTAAATAGTGGTTCTAGAGAGTCTATGTTGTGCAGTCAGGAAGATAAACCCACCGTGTGTGGTCAAGAGGGTGAATCCATCTTGTGCAGTCAGGAGGATGATCCAGAGGACGAACCTACTTTGTGCATTCAGGATGATGCTTATTCTGGAACTCCTACAAAGGTTTGGCGTACTGACTATCAAGATGGAGCAGAGTTTGAACTGGATACATGTTTGCAAGAGACTGTTGAAAATTCAAAATGGCTAAGCTAATCTTAATTCAAGATGGGTGGATGGACTTGTTCAATCAAAGCCAATGCTGTCCCATGTAAAAGGATCCCAGTTTGATTCGACGAAGAACCTTCTGTCTAAACAGCAGTGTACATTATTTTTAAGTGTGCTTTTTATAGGTGTTATATTGGTAGGAAACTTCATCCAGCAGCGAACAAACCCGGGTACATGTTGTTTTGATGATTTTACATGGCAACAGAAATTAGAATTTTCACTCGGTACGAGTGACTCAAGGTAGTGCAGTTTCTGTCTAGAGCAAGTTGCTCTAGTTTTTTTGTTCTTTCAGAATCAGTGGCTAGGTAGATCCACTTCAGAATCAGCACACCGACTTGGTATATAATTTTGAGTAATTGAGAAAGAGAATATTATTGCAATTTTGAGTGCGTTATCGCTGTGCATTCGCAGACACATTGCTTGGCACAGGGCAACTTTGTGTGAAGATGTCACCCCATTCTTCCTCATCATCACCTTCTACCGTGATTGGACTTGTAGCTGATGTTCTCTGGCTCTCCGCACCACCACCCCGTATTCACCAATTTATTAAAGGTGTCCTCCCACTTGATTGTGTGGTGTTTTTTCATAGGAGTTGTCTGGCCTCCAGTACTCTAATGTGTACCAGGCTTAGCTTAATGAACATTTGTGTGGCAAATACTGCAATGTGCTCCCCATCTTTGTTAACTGTAAAAAGGTCCCAAACTGAGGAGGAGTACATTTTTACTGTGCCACTGACAATGCCTGAAGAAGAACAGGAGGTAGGTGGGCATGTTATTGATTGCCTCTCCGCCTCTCCTGAGGCAGGGGTTGATGCAGGTCTCAGATGATGCTTTGAAAATATGGGAACTGGTGGCAGTGCCACATTCCTCTAAGCTGGATGAATAGCAATGTTATATTCCTCTGTGTCACCTTCCACCATGACTACCTCATAAATGTCATCCTCCTCTTCATCCTGTTCCATAAGTTTAAGTCTGGAACTTTTCTTTTCCCTTGCCTCTCCTGGTCACTGTCGGGGTCCACTCCATGCAGGGACAGCTCCTCCATTAAGGCTGGGGAGCATCCCTTTATTAACCAAATTACCCCAGATATGGAAAATAAAATGGAAATAAACATCATTTATTACCATTTTATTTTTCTTAACCCATCCTGAGCCAAGCCTTCAGGAGGGGGCTGGGCGTTCTGGTTTCTGCTGCTGCCTGGCAGGCAGCAGCAGAAAGCAGTGATAGGCAGAGCACTTAAGTTTAACTTATGCGTGTATTTTTGGTCAGCCATCTTGC
Organism: Lissotriton vulgaris; assembly: GCF_964263255.1. Classification (NCBI taxonomy): domain Eukaryota; kingdom Metazoa; phylum Chordata; class Amphibia; order Caudata; family Salamandridae; genus Lissotriton; species Lissotriton vulgaris. The sequence continues at coordinate 1,503,001,020 of NC_141691.1, forward strand.
GATGGCCAGTCAAATATGCATAGTTTAAACCTCTCTAACCCAGCTGTCTTAAGAAAGCTGGTTTGCAGACCGCATAGGGCTTCAGTTCCCCCGGAAGTGGCGAGAGAGGCGGCTCCCTCCAATATTGGCACTGCTTTCATGTTGTATGAAAGCAGCGTCTGGATGGGTTACTGCAGCTTCCTGGTCTTGCAGCACTGGGAGCCTGCTTGCCTGCCTGGACCCAAGCGACGAGGATGTCATGCCAAGACCAAAGGTAAGTATATGTCTCTATCATATTCATCAGAAGTAGTACTTGGAGAAGAGGGTGCAGTAGTACCCTTCCTTTTCCTTGCTGGAGATATGGGAGCCAATGATTCTAAAAGAGGAGGTTCAACTTCTTGTGCTCAACCTCCTGTTCTGCTCCAACATCAGACAAATGTGCTGTTGCAGGCTGCGGCTGCTGTCCACTTTGCTGTATTTCCTGAAATTATTGTGTAGTACTTTACAAAAAGTGCAAATTCAATTCAACATCACTACTCATCAGCGTCGACATGATTGCACAGGCTGCCTCTCTAACAGACATGGTCCTGGGTTTAGGTTGGGGGGTGGTGCTGTTGATGCCGGAGTGCTGCTCTCAGCTTGCTCACCGGAGGCTGGTGAGGCAGGCACAACTTTCCTGAAAAAGGTTTTGGTCAGCACACCAATGGTGGTAATCTGTAAGTATGGGCGAATTTTGCGGATCTGCGGTCCACGAATTTGAGCGAAATCGCAAAAAAATCTGCGAATTCGCAGATTTTCCTCGAAATCACGGATTGTTTTGCGATTTGCACTATACTCAGCTGGAGTACTTTCTACTGGCTAATCAGTAAGTGCTACCTTGTTGGGTAAATGTGTAGTGATTTTCCGAAACTGCAGCTGCGTAAAGGGTCAGAAGATTTGCCTCCAGTGACCATGTGTGCTTGTAACTTTGCCAACTCGCCAAAAGGCGCCGAGATCCCTTGAGTGATCTGTCCATCATAGTTGGGAAAGGGTGGGAAGACGTTTGATACCGCTAGTGTGTGGTGCGGGGCTTCTATGCGTGTGCACATGCCTCTTGTGTAAAGAGTCAGAGAGCGAGCAGGGCAGCAGGTGAGGAGAAAGCAGCCTCCTTGCCACAGGAACTACACGGGGATCACGCTTGAGAAACTCATGGATGCAAAGACCTCCCTCGAGTATTATAGCTAATTTTCGACGGCAAAGATGGGGTTAAAGCACACTTGCCCAGGCTCGACCGTGCTCACTAATGTTTTGGGCTGATTAAAACGTTACTGAATTTGAGCTTCAATTCGGGCACCTGCTTTATTTATCTGTAAGTGCTTCCTGTTGAGGTTTAATTTTTGTGACAGGAGCCCTGTGCCATACTTGTAACTATTCTCTGACCCTGCTTCGAGGGTCAGAGCAGGGTCAGAGAATAGTTGCAAGTAGGCAACGAACTCTGGAGGCGCCGCTCAGGAAGCACTTACAGGGTTACAGCAGGTGCCCAAGTTGAAGTTAATTTCTTTGTAACCATTTTGTAAATGGTTACAAAGAAATTAGCTTCAACTTGGGCACCGGCTGTAACCCTATAAGTGCTTCATGGAAAAAATCTGTCCCGCTCACGGATTCCTGAATTTTTCTGCAATTTCGCGAGATTCGCGGATCGCAAAATTGCCGAAAATCCGCAAATTCCGCTAGCGGAATGAATTTTCGGTCCACACTTAGTAATCTGCTTCTTCTCCTCTCCACTAGCCACTTTCTTGGCAACAGCTTTCTTTGGGACCATCTTGAAGCTGTCATTTGGCAGTGGCACTTGGCTTCACAACAAGCTGAAGAGATGACCATGTTGTGCTTGTGTAGTCAGTCATGCATCATGTCGTGCACAGGCCTTTTGTCTGGCAGTATTGTGGGTGATGTCTCTTCTCTTGTGCACCTAAGGGCGAACAAGCAAAAAGAACATCAGTGAAATGCTGCATTGTTGTAGTTCAAGTAGTAGAACAAACAATATCCTTTAGTGTGGTTACTTAGCAATAATACAGTCTAACTATCCATTCATAAAACCACATCAACATAAACTTTCATTGTGTGCGGTCACTCAGGAAGGATCAGAAAGAGCAACAACAACATACAGATGTAACTTTTTGCTTTATGTTCATCATGTTGGAATATGGCACTAAGGGAGGTGTAGGTGCCAATGAAATAATCCTTAGACAATGAATGCTGCTGTGCAGTACACCTTGGCGGCACACCATATCCGCACCGGCAGCACAATAGGTAGTTTGGTTGCCCGAAACGAGCGTGGACCACTTACAGCCGTAACGCTCATTCAGTGTTTGCCCTGACCGGTTTGAGTGGGGCCATATCTGCACAGGGCCCTGGTCTATCTCCAGAAGGTATGCTACATACGTGTGTGAAACGTACAGGGAATGGTTCGTATATATTTTAAATGTGCATCCCTGTGTGATAAAGGCTTACTGTTCCTGACAAAGTGCCATTATCTCTCCGGACAGTAACAGCAATGAAACATGTTGACCCTTGACTCACACTATATTTAGCCAGAGGAGACCATTATTTCTATCTCATGCTCAAACCACATTATCCATGACAAAGAGACCCATTGAATAAAAATTGCCTTTTGGATCTCTCTAGTCATTTTTATCATACACTCCCTTCCTGCTCTACTCACACCTAGTCATCTCCCCTCACTCTTCACATTGGCAAAATGAAAAGAACCCTGGCAAAGTGCCCCATTGCAGGTCCATTAGGCATCGCAATGCCAGCCTAACGAGGTGCTGCCCGATAATCAAGCATGACACCTTTAAGGGTGTGTGAGGGCCCTTCCTCATAAAGGAAGCACTCCCTTTGACTCACTCTGGTAGACCTAGACCCCTATACAGGAACTTCACACTTCTTTTCTTTTTGTGCACCTATTTCAGTCATGAGGTTGATGCTAGATGTTAGGAAAATGGAAAGAAAATTTTTAGATCAAAATTAAAACGAATTATGGGGTCAGTAAAGAATCTTGGTTGGCCGTTGAGTATAACCCTGAATTTCGCTGGACCAGCAAAGGAGAAAGGAATGCTTTTGGACCTTAGCTTGTCTCTGAGCTCCAGGAAACCTTTGCGGATTGCCACCGTATCTCTTGAATAGTCTTGTGTAAAGATGATTCTCTGGCCGAACCATGAGATGGAGTGGTTTCTTCTTGCGAATTGGAGGATCATCTCAACGTGTTGAAATCTGAGTGGTTTGCATATCAGTGGTCTGGGCCCATTGGAGCTCTTGGTAGCGAAGGTGGGGATCCTGTGCGCCCTGTCTAATTCAAGGCCGTGCGGGAAGTCCAATTTGGTAATCATGGGGATCCATGATTCAAGGATTGCCACGCAGGAGTCCGCATCTTTTTCTGAATTCTCCGGAACGCCAAAGATCTTGATGTTACCTCTTCTGTTCTTGTCTTTCAACTCCGCGTTGTGGCGTTTCAACTCTTCTGTGGTCTTTTCTAGGCATTTGATTTTGGAGACTGATTGTTTTGAGACGTCCTCCATGTCACTTATTCGCTGTTCGGCCGCGCCTAAGCCTGTGTTAATTACGTTGATATCAGCTTTGATCGCAGTGAGCTCCAACTGCATAGAGTCGGTATTGGATTTGGTGGATTTAGAGAGTTCATGTAGGTCTGCCAGTTTCCTGAGAATCATTTCCATATTGGCTGCCATATCAGCTTTACTTTTGATGGGTGAGTCCAAAAGCAAGTCTGATTTCGCCTTTTTAGAATTATTCCTGTCCTCTCTGTTTGCCATTGTTGCTTGATGAGTGTGCATGTTCGTTGAGAGCTGTCTTGACACTATAGCGTTGGAGGAGAACACCGCTGGATGATAAGTCTGAGCCCCTTCGCGCTAGGAGATGGTCGCAGGATTGCTATCTGAGTCTAGATTATGTTCGCGATTGCTTGGAACAGTCAGATCGTAGGCGTTGTATGAGGACACTGCTGGCTGATGAGGCCGGGCACCCTCGCAAAAAGAGAGACAGCTGCAAGACTACTTGTGCGTCTGGGAGCACTTGAGAGGATGTGAACAGGCTTCAAGGCATGAATGACACTGGTTACTGCTTACGGAAGGGCAGGGAGTGCGCAGAGTAGCATGTAGGCGCAGTGGCTGCATAGTAGGAGAGGTGCACTGCTCTCTTAGCACATGGGTGAGACTCTCCACTATGGGTGTTAGGATGCAGCCATGTGGCTGTGAGGTCGGTTAGGTATCACCACGTGGGCTCAGTGACTCAGGTGCAGGCATAACACAGATATAGGAGTCGAGGCAGGATGGGGCTGCGCATACCTTCACTCGGAGGGAGACTAAGGCTCAGGATGGCAGTGGATGAAACTGTGGTGCGTCCAGAAGCTCCCTGAGAGTCGGAGCATGTGTTCCTCGTGAAGATCTATTCCAGCGTCGCCGCCATTTTAGGGTCAGGCGCTTCGAGACGGCTGAATTCCGCACAGCTGGACGCCTACTTTCCTCCGCCGGCAAACGAATATTAGAGGCAGATTTTCAGGGCTGAAAAGGTATTACCGCTGGATGTGGGCGTCCGATGTCATACAGAGCACTATCGGTGCTCATGGGGATCAGGCACAACAGCCGCGACAGGGCGCCGCTATTTTGGGCTAAGCCCGGAGTGAGAGTCGCGCGACAGCTTTAAGGCCAACAAAGTCTCCAAAACGCACCCCCAGGCAGAACTCAGGGCATCGGTGAGCACAGTGAGGGTCCCGACGCAGGTACCTTCGGTCTGGGATGGATCGTGCCGCTGGAAGCAATGATAGCACGGTGCTCGTTTCCCCTGTCCGCGGAGCACTCGGTTTAGGCAGCCATTCCTCCTGCCGTCCAAGCCACGCCTACTCTGCCCCTTCTGCCAGGATAGCTATAAACGGCACCCTGTCGGACCCTTTCCGCCTATACCAAGGTACCAGACAGGGTTGTCCTCTCTCACCAGCTCTCTTTCTATTAGCCCTTGAACCCCTCCTTACAGATATCAAAAATAACAGGGACATTGAGGGTATTTATTTTGGGAACTCGCGCGTCAAGTTGGCAGCATATCCGGACGACATTCTGATCGCGACGGAAAACCCTGCTAACTCCATTGCTGCGCTAATGTCCTCAATAGACAAATACTCCTCCCTATCCGGCTACAAATTAAACAGAGACAAATCCAAAGTAAAACCTCTTAATATCCACACCCCAAGAGAAGTGCTGGGCAATTCCGGCCTATTCTGGCAAACAGCCGTGATTAAATATTTGGGGATTGAGTTCACTGATGAGCTACTGAGTACCCTTAAACATAATGAAAACAAAACCCTAGACAAAATCAAAAATCTGTTGGACGGTTGGTCACCCCGCTTTATCACCTGGTGGGGCCGTGTTGAAACTATAAAAATGATGATATCCCCTCTGGTAAACTACCTTGTCACGATGCTCCCACTCTTCCTCTCCAAAGAATTCCATACCAAACTAGATAAAATCATCTCGGCATTTCTTTGGCAGGGCAAAAAAGCCAGAATCAGTTTAAAAAAACTTCGACTAGATAAAAAAAACTAGGTGGAGTCAATCTGGCGGATTACAAAATCTACCAAATTGCCTTCTTAGCGAAACAAGGGTCACATTGGTTATCCTCCCAACCTGACTATACCCCAGTGTGGCTCTCGGTGGAAAAGTCTATACTGAAGGGTCTCAGCCCCTGCGCCCTACTCACCGTCAAACCACGTCCCAGCCTAGGTCCGGGCCCTATCTTCAAAAGCACTAAATTGGCTCTTCTAAAAGTTAGTAATTACCTCCCGCAACAATTCCGTCACTCGTATTGGGAGTCTTTATGGCATAATCCCGCCATTAAATACAAAGGGAAACCTTTAAACTACCCCGCCTGGATAGACAATGGTATCATATTCCCATACCAACTCGTCGAAAACTCGCTTCCACTAACCTTCAAGGAAATTCAAGATAAGTTCCAACTCCATAATGTCGAATTCTATAACTTCTTACACATTAAAGTAGCACTAGCGAAGGCTGACCTGAAGGCCGTCACCCCCTCCCTCCCAGGTTTATTCACCTCTCTTAACAAATTGGGGCACCAAGTCTCTAGACTGTACAAACTAATGCTGCCACAATCGTCCACCCTAAATGCACCTCTCCAACGTTACTGGGACTCATTCTCCTCCACACCTAACTCAGACACAATCTGGGCCAGTACTTGGGAGTCCACCACTCGCCACAAAATTTGCCCTACACTGTCACAGACCAAGTTCTGGCTCCTTCATAAAGCCTTCTGGACGCCTAGGAGGTTGTTTTTACATAAAATCAAGCCTGACGACACGTGTTGGAATTGTACGGGTGAGGGAGGTGACCTGGAACACCTAATCTTCAAATGCCCCTGTGTTACCTCTTATTGGGACAGAAGCTTTGGTTTCATAAATAAAGTCCTCCATATCACCCTACCAAGAGAATTTTCAACGCTTGTTCTAGGTTTTGCCAAAGCCGTCACACTCAATGATGATGACAAAGCCCTACTGGACCTGTTGCTGACGGCTGGGGTCAAAATCATACTTAATAACTGGAAAAGCACGAACAAAGCTTCTTTTCCCCACTGGTTGAATCGGGTCTCCCACTTAAGAGGTGCGGACAACATATCCTTAACTTCTACCCCATGGAGACCGCCACTCAGGAAACTTTGGTCATCACTAGACGATCACTTTGACTCATTCAAACCTCCTTGAAAATTGGTCACATGCTACTCGGAGCGCTTCATATCATAGCTGTTATGTACATCTTTCCTATGTGTATAGGGTTGGTTCACGCAAATGTATGACTCATGTTGCCTCTGCTCTTGAGTGGTGGTGCCAATTTTTTCCTCAGGTCATGTTTACAAACTGTCGTATACCTTTGGACGCAACTCTCATCTATCTGCCTGCTGTTCAATATATGTGGAACCTTATTTGTTTTTTCTGGACTTGCTTGTTTTACTGGAATCAATTTGCTGTGCTAGTACCAAATTTTATACTTCATTTTCTTATGATTTTCTTACAGTACTGTATTTAATTTTATCGGAACCGATCTTTCTTGTAATGATGTATCTCTTTGCAGCTCCTAATAAAAATATTTGAACACAAAAAAAATTACAACGAATTACATTAAAAAAAATGTAATCATTTTTGAAAAAAAATTTAAAACGTTTTCATTTTTAAAAAATTACAATAAAATAATTAAATTAAAAATCATTTTTAAAAACTAATATTAAAAACAAAATCAAACAGGAAAGAACCAAAATAAAACAAATAAAGATAAAGATAAGTAAAAATATCCACAAGCATATTAATTTATTAATCTGCTTTCATTGTCAACCCTCCATGCAAGGGCCACACTTGCTGTACGAACAAAATGGCTGCCAGCCACATGGTCAGAACAACAACAAGGAAGAATGGCCACAAACAGAGAAAACATGCAGTCCTATGTCAAAAGCACACTGGCTGGCTTTACAAAATGGCCATCATATAACATGTAGAGACAAGGAGCGTGATCAAGGTCTAGTACCCATACACCTAGAGAGTAAAAGGGGCAAGATAAAGGGGAAAGACAACTGCAGAATAAATTATTCTGTGTCATGATTAGTGCAGTCGCAGTGGAACCTGGCCACAATATTTTGTCCCATTGTGCAGTGGCATGCTGCAGTCTATAGTGATCCTATGCAGTTCTGCTAACAATGAGTGCCACCTGTATCCATGTATCAAAATGACATCACCATGTGTTTGTAAAAAAGGGAAATGCTGTAAAACATATACATTTTTAACAAAAATGTGGTCCCTATGGGGGAAGTGTAGCCCTTGACTTTCACCGCAAAGTGTCAAGAAGGGTATACAAACACCTCTAACACAAATAACTTAGCATTATATATTTATCTTTTTATTTTATTTTAGCAACATTTTCTTTGATTGTTGACAGTGAGAAGTAAAACTTATATTTGCTTTATTGAACACAAGGTGCTCCAAAAAAAAGTGGGTGACGGTGCAGTTTAAGTGACCCTAACTGCATAAAGTGCATACGTGCAATGGACAGAATATATACATGTGGCTGATAGGGATAATAGAGTGCTTGAGATCAACCCCTGCTAAGCGAGTGTTAATAGCCACAATCAGTTTCTTGAAAAACAGTCCACACATAATGTTTTTGTCGAAGTTTCGTCCACTGGACTTACATTATTTATAATGGGGCCATCATCAGGACGCAGAAATATATAGGAGACACAAACTGATTGGGGCAATTAGTCCACCAATTAACAGAATCTTTAAACATCAGTCTTCAAACAGTTTTCAAAACAGGTATTCATACATGCTATTTTTGATAGAAGGTATATAGGCACTGTGAAATCATGTGTACATCACTGGGTCAGTGTGAAATGGACCTTAGGGAGGTTACTCTCATCAACAAATTCTCTGCAGAAAAGTGCACTAATGTATTATATGTGAGCAGAGTTGCTGAAGTTTGGAAAGGAGGCCTTTCATCATCAAGATTAAATCTGTTTTAAGTGCGCTTTAGTCTTCCACTGCAATTTCTGTTTCTTATCTCTCAAAACTCAGGTATCTCTAATGGGCCATCTCAGATTCTCTTGATTGGTGAACTAATTGCCCCAGTCAGTTGGTGTCTCCTATATGTTTCTGCGTCCTGATGATGATAACCCCGTTTTAAATAATCTAAGTCCAGGGGTCGAAAAGTCGACAAAAAAATTATATGTGGACTGTTTTTCAAGAAACTGATGGTGGCTATCAACACTCGCTTAGCGGGGGTTAATCTTGAACACTCTATTATCCCTATCAGCCAAATGTATATATTTCTGTACACAGCATGTATGCACTTAATGCACTTATAGTCACTTTCACTGCGCCATCACGCCCCTTTTGTTGGAGCATCTTTGTTTGAAGGAGAAAATATAAGTTTTACTTCTCACTTTCAACAATCAAAGATAAAGTTGCAAAAATAAATAAAAAGAAAAATATGTAATGCTAAGTTATTTGTGTTAGCGGTGTTTGTATCCCCTTCTTGACACTTTGCTCTGGAAGTCAAGGGCTACACTTCCCCCATAGGGACCACTATTTTGGTAAAAATTGATATGCTTTACAGTATTTCCCTTTTTTACAAACACATGGCAATGTCACTTTGATGCATGGATACAGGTGGCACTCGGTGGTAGACGAACTGCAGCATTACACTAGACAATGCGACAAAATGTTGTGGCCAGTTTTCACTGTGACTGACCTAATCATGACACAGAATTATTTATTCTGCGGTTGTCTTTCCTCTTTATCTCTCCTCTTTTACTTTCTAAGTGCATGGGTACTGGACCCTCTAGGTTTGATTATGAAACATGATAGAGTGAGCATACAACAGGTACTTTTTGACCACATGCTTAACCACCAAACGACAACTCAAGTGCCTGAATTCTGCAAACTCCGTCATCAAAGTCTACCACCCAGGCTTATTCTTGATCCCCAAGTGGTGCCTCTCAGGTTCTGGACCTTTGGTGTGGCTCACAAGATCTTGAAATCAAGCTTGTGGGCTCTTCGCATCCACAAATGGGCTTGTTTCCAGTGGAACTGCGGCATGTACCAAAATACAGCGCAGGCCGCCACCAGCCCGTCACTTCACACAGAAAGCACTGATTATCTGCATAGGCCCGCCACCACAAAGTGCCACGCCGACCATCCCTGACGCACAGCCTGCTCTTCGTGCCACACAAACCACCACCAGCGACGCTCCCCAAGTCAAGTAGAACTCTTGTCACAAAACTTGACGAGGTAAACCTTCAGTGGGACTAATCTGGGACTGTATCTAGCCTGAGCTCCATCACAGTTGGCCTGAACTTTTGACTTTGATCCGGTTCAGCGCTACCAGATAGCCGTATCACATATTAGCACATAAAAAAGCTTTATGCTTTTTTATGTGCTATTTTACAGTTTAATCTTTACAAATTCTCAACTCTGGTTCTACTGATTGGATTTTTTGTTGTTTTGATTTTGTTTTATTTGTTAAACTCTGTGTTTCCATACTAGTCTGGGACCTTTTTGTGTGGTGGTTTCACTAATTTACTGTTTGACGTGTTGCACAAATTCTTTACAAATTGCTTCTAAGTTAATCCTGACTACTCTGTGCCTACCAGGAGGCTGAGCACAGGTTAATTTGATGTGTGCTTGTGCCTTACACTGACACGTATTGTGGTTAATGCTTGTGCAGGGCTCAAACCCCAATCAACCAGTAACCCAGTTTTTAGGTCTTGCGTGGCATTGCAGCGCAAAGCGCTGCTCACCTCGGCAAGATTTAATGTGAATGAGGAGTTTCAGAAAAGGGCTTTAAGTCCCGCCCCTCATTTCCATTGGCTGGCATCACCGTTTATGCTAAATTGTGGCCTGCCATTGGAAATTAGCGTTTTTGGGTGACGCCCTTTAGCCTCCGGTCGGACTGGGTCACCTGCTTTGCTGCTGTCGCCAAGCACTCTCTTATCTTTATGGGGCCATGTCTTTCAAACACATGGCCCCATAAAGACAAGAAATCCTCATGCTCCGACTGCAGCTCGGTCCTCTTTCACTTTCTGACCACACTTGTTGCTTGTTGTTGACAGTCAAGAAGTGAACATACTGTGTCTGCTGGTGCACCTGCTCTCAAGCCCAGCCTCTATCGCTCCTGCAATGCTGGAGCAGCACAGGAGCTTGTTTTCTTCCCTGCCCAGTGACCTTGGATCACACCACCGATCCCAGCATAGGACAAGGTGCGGGCAGACATCATTCTCCAAGTGAAGCCCTTGCTGTTGCAGCCCTCTAGAACACGTCCAGAAGGATCGGGAACTTCAGACTATTGAGGTGTACCCTTGTGCCTCGAGGACCCACCCCCCCAGCTGCCCCTTCTTATCATTGGGCTGAAAGGTACCCATGGCTTCTTGGGGGTAGAGCGAAGACATGCAAGCTATAGTTTACTTTTAATTACCTTGTGGGAATTGAGGAGGGAAGGCGCACTCTGTTTACGCACAAGAGACACCAAGGATTGGCAAAGAAACCCATACCGTGCAAGAAGCTATGGATGTTTTCATGAGTGTTTTCTTCTTATCTAGTGCAAAGTGCATGCTGTGTCCGGGCATTGTTATTGTTATTGTTAATTTTGATTTGTAGAGCGCCTACTACCGGAAGTTCTCTAAGTGCTTCAAGAAGAACAGCGTCAGTTCCAGGGAGAGTGATAACAGTTAGGCCCAAGCTTCTGTGAAGAGAATAGTTTTCCGTTTTTTTCTGAAGGGGAGAAGGTGGTTTTCCGCGTGAAGCTGGCTAGGAAGCCTTTTCCACAGTGTGGGAATGAGGTTGGAAAAGGCTCGCCCACCTTTGGTGGTGTATTTGAAGCGTGGGCAATTTAGAAGGCCCTCGTGGAGGATCTTAGCCAACGTCCTGGGACGTATTTCTCAAGTCGTTGTTTGATGTAAGTAGGTGCTTGATTGTAAAGAGTCTTATGAGCAATGCAGAGGCCCTTAATTTTGACCCTCTGCTTCATGGGCATCCAGTGGAGTCGTTGCAGAAGGGGTGATGCTCGCGTGCGCCTAGGTAGTTTGAAAATTAACCTGGCGGCGTCATTCATGAATATCTGAAGTTTGCCCATTAGGGTGTCTGGCAGTCCAGTATAGAGCGAGTTGCCATAGTTGAGGCACGACAAGATCATGGCGGCTACAACCGTTCTCATGGTTGAGAAAGCGAGGATGAGGGAGATTCTCCTTAATAGCCTGAGTAGGCCCACGCAAGTTCCAAAAACAGTGGAAACTTGATTGGCCAATGAAAGCTTGGCGTCTACTTTGATGCCCAACCTTTTAACCACTGGGGCTGGGGCTGGAGTATCACCCAGCTCCTGAGGTCAATATAGGGAGTTCCAAACGTCGGTGACGTCCAGGACCACGGTTTTGTCTGGATTAATCTTAAGTGAGTTGGCCGTCATCCATTTAACAGTAAATCGCAGCACATATTTCGCCCAGGAGTGGGCTTGTGTAGTGTTATCAATTTGCAGAATGATTTGAGTATTGTCCGCATAATTGAAAACTTGGCAGTCCATTGCCACGAGGGCTTTTATCAGAGGTCTGAGGTATATATTGAATAGGAGGGGTGATAGAGCCACCACTGTGAGACTCCAGAGGGAATAGGCCCCCTCTTAGAGACCCCGTCGCCCATCTGAAATCTTTGGGTGCGGTTTGGCAGCCTAGATACAATAAATAAGCAAATACAATGATGATGATCATGATCTCAGTCCCTTATCACCTTGTGCAGGTTTTATCCTCCATGAAGTTATGATTTGTAAATAGATCTCTACTAAGCCATTGGGATTATACATAATGTTCCCTCACCTTTCCCCTGGTGCTTGACATATGGGGCTTACACTAGTATCATGCATGGCTCGTGTAAGGCACTCAGGCAGGATGATAAACAGCAGGTGCTGCCTTGGTTGGTGAAACCCTAATTCTCTTCTGTACAATGCTAAGAGGATGCTGGTGTCAAAATGCAGGACAGCCACTCCTCACATTCACAGACATTGATCTTACAGCACTCTCCATGCCAGGAGGTTTACTCCAGAAGACAGCACACATACCACTAAGTGCTGTTCATTCCTCTGCTTCATAATTTGTTGTGTGTTCTTTGTGCTTGGCATTGTGTAGTTAATTGTGAAAATACAGTGTGGGGCAGTGGTTCTTAACTTCTGGTCCGTGGAGACTCGGGGTCTGGACTGCTTAGAACATTACATTTTATTAACAGATTGATGAAGTCTATCCAAATAAAGAAGCAATATATAAAGTTAAAATGTTTTAAACATTCTGTAATTGTGAGAAATTGAAATTGGAGGCTAGATTTAAGTTAGTATCCTCAGATTGATTTGTGGAAGCAGGGCAAATGTATCACATAAAATACAGTATGGACGATAAATGGCCTCAGATGAATTTAGAAACACTCCAGCCTTCCCACTTAAATGACAATTTAGATTTTTTTTAATATTTGGTTGTGAATTTAATAAATCATCATTTGTGTATTTGTTTGATGAATGCTTGAATTCTTGTTTCTATTTATTTTATGTGTCTTGTTTTGTGGTTCGAATCATCAAAAATGCTTAGCCAGGGTCCCTGCCTTCAAATAAATAATCCTCGGGGGTCCCTGGATTCCAATAATGATTCAGTGGGGGTAATCGGCTTCCAGTAATGATTAAGTGGGGGTCCACAGAAGTCAGAGCAGTAATCCATTCCTCAAGTTCATTCACTCATGGGAGGCCGAGTTGCGGTGTCAGCATTGCCCACTGTCTATCAGCCACTAAAAAGCGTATACCCACCTCTGTTCTCTGCACCATTAAAGCAGAGCAACCCTCCTCTATGCCCAAGATTACTTGTAAAGGTGGTCACCACATCATGTGCAGGCAGGGATGATTATTGGTTTTCACATCTTCCATACCCTTTCAGGACTCATTCGGTCCTATGGAAGTAGTTGAAGAGGATCACAACATGATTTGAGGGGAGGGCGAACTCATGGGCAGCCATCTTAGCCTCTTGCCATTCATCATCATCTAGCTTTTCTACATCTTGTCCCAAGCTGCTTGTGTGCCAGCCAGTTAGTTTGAGGTATAATGGAGCAAGGACCTATACAGTCTAAAGATACATTTGTGACTTAGTGGTTCTATTATTAACTTGGGAGTCTCATCATTTGTGATGGTGAGTCTGGGGGCAAGGTGCACCATACAGCAAATGTAGACTCTCCAAACAGCCAGTCACCACTCAGGACCAGCTCTGCTGCCCAGTAGTAAAGCCTGAGGTCAGGGACTCCTAGGCCCTATTTCTATGTGGACAGGGTACATTTCAACTGGGATACTCTAGGAAGTATGTCTGCCCACAAGTATTTTGTGATCAATGATTGCAGATCTGAAAAGAAGATAAGCAGGAGATTGAAAGTGTAGATCTGTACTACATATAGGAAGTGGGCAGTGAATTAATTTTACAAAGAGCCATCCTAGTCATCTTGAAAATGGGTAATGAAGAACATGCTCCTAGCTCTAGACAGGAACTTCACAGTATTGTTTGTGGCAATATTGAACTTCCATGCCCTGTGCTGATCTCGGGTTACGGTAGTGCCCTGGTTTTGAAAATGGTCTTCAGCTATTTGAAGGTGAGTATGGCTGGGTCACTGTGGCAGAGTGTCATGTATTTACATATAAGTGGATTTACTCCAATTTATTGTTAGCCCTGAACCATCTCCAAAAAGGTTTAGCGTCTGCGTCAGCTGCAGTACCAAACTCTGGGCCATATTATCAAGAAAGGGCGATACATTATCGCCGCTTTTATCGTCAGGAAACTGCTGCTAAAGCGGCGATAATGTGCTTGATAATATGCTCTTGTGAATTCCCATAGAAGCCCAGGTTAACACCAGAACCTGGGCTTCTATGGGAATTCACAAGGGCATATTATCAAGCCCATTATCGCTGCTTTAGTGTCAGTTTCCTGCCGATAAAAGCAACGACAATGTATCACCCTTTCTTGATAATATGGCCCTCTGGTAGTACTGATTAAAAGCTAAATATTGTGCACAAATAAGGACACTCTGTCCTCCCTCCCATTTGGCCATCACAGCCCCTCAATCTGCGCATCCCTCCTCATTCATCCAACCAGTTCGATGACAAGGACAAAACGGAGAGGAGAGAGAGGGCAACCAGGGCCGGACTGAGAACCAAAACCGGCCCTGGCAAAGTGCTCGGCCGGCCCCCTGGGGGGGGGGGTTGGGGTGCGACCGAGCTCTTTGTCGGGCCGGTTTACGGACGTTTTAGTTACAGGGCCGATTTTGCAGCTATGCTAAAAAAACGGCCCTGTAACAAAAATGGCCCCCAGGGCCCAAAACCGGCCTCCACCCTTGCGGCGCACCGGGGGATTGCCCGGTGCCCACAACGGCCAGTCCGGGCCTAAGGGCAACCCTGACAGATGCCTTGTTCGATGGTCAATAGGGCCTGTAATCGGCCATTCAATCTAACCTGTGCCATGAGTGCACCTTAAAGGGCCATGAGATATGCAAGAAATAAAGGCCCAATATTTATTTCCCCAAGCAATTGGATAAGGAAGTGCCAGTGAACCATATCATAATTCTTCTTATAGTCTACAAAAACTAAAGCCGCTGTGCCACATAGGTCAGCTGCCCTGGCTGTCACCACCTGCACAAGGCCTAAATAGTTCCTTGTGTTCCTACCCGGTCATACATTCATTCTGCTTTTCTTGCACCAATGTGCACACCATCATTGCTACCCAGGAATCCAGAATTTTTGGTTAGGAGTTACATTTTCACATTAGGTATATGGGTGGATGTGAAGCACACTCATCCGAAGGCTTGCTCTATTTTCGAATGGTGGTTATCATCATGCCCCTGATGTCTTTTGAAAGGGAACCAGACTACCTGATCTCTTCAAAGAGGTATAATAGCTGCAGTGGTAGCAGCAAGGAGAACATTTTGTAAAGTTCTGCTGAGAAGCCATTAGGGCGTTGGGTCATGCTTGAGGTGCACTGATTTTCCTCCAGTGAGAGCAACTAGTCCAAGTCCTCGCGCTCTACGTGGGAGACTGAACTTATAATGAAGCAGGTCCAATCGTGGGCTGATTCATTTACAATATAACTCCTGATGACTAAACAGTTTTTATTTGGTTTTATCAACTTTCGAAATTGGCTTTTTGTAGTAGGATGAAATCAACAAATGGATGGCATTCCTTTTTAGACATTAACAATTGTAGCAGAATAAGAATAAAAACAGGTAGCAATTTACAGATCATATATGAAAGAAATCAATGTTCAGTACCTGCAAAAACAATAGGCTAGTATTAAATTGCACTGGTTCATAATGATATCAGATATCAGAGTTCTTCGCCTATGTGCTGCCGTGTAAATATTGTCTCCCTGTGTGTTCTAGAAGGAAGAGGGTAATCCAATGAAAAATGAGATGGGATGCAGAACTTGGAAAAGGAAACCAGGGGAAGCACCAGCGATGATGGTATAATGCTAAGCATATTATAATGGAAGGGTAGGGTAGCCAGGGACATGTGGCCTTTAAGTTTGGCCTGGTGAGGGTGAGGGAGAGAGGTCCTATTCAGCCAGTTCCTTGTACTGAATAAGCATAGTATGCCAGGCAGTGGTTATAGGGTGCCAGCATATACAAAAATACAGTGCAGATCGTTCTGCCTCTTTCGATCTAAGTAGTGCCTTGCACCATTAGGAGAGAGCTGGGGGGTGTTGGGATCTCCAGCGCATGATTAGTAAATGCTTGGCCAGCAGGAGGGTGAGGTTGGTGAAATGCACAAGAACCCTATGATTTTTTTTTGGCTGTGGAAAATACCTAAGGCGGTAGCGTCCCATGAATTTAACGTGGTAAGTTATGTGACTATGGCTAATGAAGTATGTATTGTGTGCCAACAACATGCTATGCTGGTGCAGGACCAAAGCATGTGCAGAAAGGGGGCAACCTGGGAGAGACATCTAGGAGAATTGAAGTTGGCTGTAGGGAACATACGATTAAGTCAAGAGGGTCTACAATAGGCCCTGTGAAGGATCATATGTTGCATGTTTTCAAAATGAGGATTCCTCCAAACAGTCTGAGGGGGTTCCAGGGCTCTTGACCACTCAGTGTTGTGAAGAGGTCTTGGAAAGTCCTTCTCCCTGAGGTAATAAAAGTGAACTAGAGAGATTTCCACTTGTTCCCTAATAGCTTTTTACAGCCATGTGATGAGATGTCAACCTCACCCCATGAGGTATTGAGTATGTATCACCGCATGGGTAGACGGTTCTACAACTAGTGCCCCCATAATGATCAAAGTGCCACCAGCAACTGCCCATATGTTGGTAACTGTCCCAGGGGAATATTATGGTCCTGATGAATTTGCCCGAATGTAAGAATCTTGGCATCTTGGAAAAGTTCTCCCATCGTTTCCAAGGACTGTGCATGCCATTTCCACAGCTGCTCATCGATTAGCAAACCTGAGGGCCCGGTAGACCCTGGAACGGAATTATGGGGAAGTATGAAGTGATTTTACTCGTGAGCTGGACAACCCTACTTAGACATTTACAGGTGATCCACCAGTATGCGTACCAGGAGCAACATATCATGATAGTGGAGTGTGAGAGCTGGCATATTATATAAGAGGGGTGAGGACTGTCTCCTGTGCTTGTCTTATAAAGGTTTGTTCCTGCCATCCATCTGGATACCCATTGGAGCTGTGCCAATAGGTAGTGAGTTTCAAAGGATAGCGCACCAAGCCCACCTTGACTAATCAGCTGCTAAAGTTATTGAAGAGCCACACATCGCTGCTCGTTGTGTCACAACAGGTCCCCAACAATTGATCCAAATCATGGAAAAAGCTGCATTTGGGAACCACCAGGACGATTACAAAACAATATAGGAGACGGGGGAGGTTGATTATTTTAGAAAGTGCTTTCCTGCCTGTGAGTGCAAGGGGGAGCCATTGCCTGAAGCTGATTTGGGATCTAAGGGTTATGTCACCATGTTTCAGGTTACCCTCCAACGGATCTTTATGAGAGTGGTATAAACGAACCCCTAAATAACAGACTGCAACGGACCTCCAGGCTAGCGGAGTGTCACCCATTTGGATTACCAGAGGGGAGCATTGCTCCAAAATGGAAAGGCACATGATTTCCCCCATTCACTCGTAGGCCAGTAACTTCCTCAAAGTCCCAGAAAGTAAAACCATGTCACCAAGTGTAAAGCAGACCACAGTGAGAGGAGAACCTGGAACACCTTATGGCATGGGAGTTCATCTCCTCCCAAAGCCCACAGATTTGATAACATTTGCACCAAAGCTTTGCACGTCAGGAACTGGCCCCTAGGTAATGCATGGGCATCCACCAATTCCTCTAATGGGATAAGAACCCCCTGCAGGAAACATTCCCCTACCATTGTTAGTCCCACCCTTGTCCACTCAAAGAGTTGGGCCAAGGTGAAGCAAGTCAATGTGTCCCCGTGAGGGAGGCCCACCAGCTGTAAAGCCCGAGCATAGAGGGATGTACCATGTTACTCCGCATACTATTACAACTACCTACCGTTACAGCGCGACCATTACAACGCATACCATTACAACGCATAGCGCTTTGAGGTGCTGGATAGTGGTAAGTATAATTTACTATTCTAACTCCAGTCCCCGTGGACCCTAGGGAAGGTGTTGGATAGTAAATTATACTTATTCCCTATCCTAGAGCGCCCCCCAGCGCAATGCGTTGTAATGGTATGCGTTGTAAAAGTCGCGTTGTAACGGTAGTGCGTTGTAACAAATGCGTTGTAACAGGTGTATACCACATAGAGAGATATCTGCCCGGGTTCTCACAACAGAAAGTTGCCAACACTTCAAGACCATGAGCAAAAGCACACCAGGTTGTTGAACAGGCACTTCCTTGGGCAATAGATGGGCCAATAGCCGGCTCCTATATGGGGACAACCCCACAATCTCTAGGTCATGTGTGTGGCAGTCATCCAACGATCTAGAGACCCACTTATTCTGCGCCGCCAGGAAGTATAATCCAAAATCTGGAGCACTGAGACCTCCTGTTTTTCCCGGAGTGCACTGCAGAATCTCCAGAGAAACTCTATGATGAGTGCCATCCCATATCAATTTGAGGAGCAAGGTATTGAGTTGTTTAAACAAAGCCACATGTATAATGACCGGTAGATTCGTAAAGTAGTATAAGAGAAGGGGGAGCATTACCATCTTGACAATCAAGACCTGTGTCACGTGCAGCAGTCATAAATAACTCTAAAAATTACATAGGACCAAAAAGATGGCATGGCCGCCCCAAGTTGTCCTCACTAAAGTTACTTAGGTCATGGTATATCCTCACCCCCAAATATGTAAAAGTTGTGGGAGACTACTTGAAGTCAGGCTGGAAGTCCAAAGGCTGAGGGGTCCCCTACACACAAGGGAATAGACACGTCTTTGCCCGATTAACCTTAAGACTTGAGAGGCACTCACATTCATCCAGAAGACCAGATGCCCTGGATACCCTGAAGATCGATTCTTCAAGTTTACCAGAAGATCATCAGCATAGAGCAATGCAACATGCTCCCGGCTGTCCACTGTGATACTGTTGCCCCTGTTTTCTGTCCAATACAGTTGGGCCAGGAGCTCTACACCAAAGCAGAAAGAAGGGCAGACAAAGGGCATCCCTGTCTAGTCCCCCTATACACCCCATACACTACAGAAAAAGTGGTGCCAGTCTTCACATGAGCCGTTGGGTCCGCATCAAGAAGAGAGTCTGATCTTAACCAATTCTCTCCCAGCCCCATCTCGTACATGACCTTCAAGAGGAAGTCCCATCCTATAGAGTTGAAGAACTTCTCAGGATCCGCAGACATGACAATAGCCTTTCAGTTAGCCTGCACCTCAACATGATAGAGTATGTGAAACAATCTCCTGAGGTTTACAAGTGTGCTGCATTGTGTAAGAAAGCCATTCTGGTCTCTATGCACTAAAGTTTGCATGTGTGGGAGCAATCTGTTTGCCATTATTATACTAAGGACTTTAAAGTCCATATTCAACATAGACAGTGGGCATAATGCTGCTTGGGGGGCCCCTACCACATCAGACTTAGGTAGTGGGATTACGGTAGCACAACAAATGGAATCAGGTAGACTGCCCAGCCTCAGTGCATTAGTGTATAATGTTACGAATTTGGGAGCCGGAGTGGAATCAAAGGTGGAACAGAACTCTGCCAGAGGGCTATTCAGGTCTGTAGCCTCACCCATTGCCATGCCCTTCAGGTCCGCTCGCAACTCCTGAACTGTCACCGGACCTCCAGAACAACTCCTGTATCAAATTGCCAAAAATGTGAGAGACAATCTACCCAAAAATACATCCTGTGCTCTCGCTGGCAACACCTGGGGTCTACAATAAAGGGTCCCATAATGTTTACAACACTCCTCATTAATGTCTTGCGGTGCGTAGATATGCAACCCAGCCCCAGAGTTGAGGTGATTGATGGAATACCCCTGTAATCCCGGTTGGATAAGCCAGGCCAGCAGCCTTCCAGAACAACCCTCCCCTGCCCATCTAGGTCTTGCAGTCGTGGCAACACAGGCATTCTAAAATTGCATTGTACCTACATTTCACATCAGCCAGCTGTCTCCGGGCTGCTGGATTTGTACTGAGAGAGCCCTCCAATGTGTGTAATGTGGTGTCCCTAGTGGACAATTCGATGTGTAGTTACCTGTTAATGCCTACAAATTACTCATACAGTGACCCCTAACCACCACCTTGAATGCCTCCCATTCCACCAGGATGATGATGCTGTGCACTGATTGTGCTCAAGATAATCAGTAATGAGCGACTGTAGGCAATTCTTATAAGATACGCCTTCGAGAGAGGCTAGCTGCAGTCACCATGAAGGGATTATCGACCTCTCGTCAGTGGGCCTAAACTCTAACATGAGTGGGATATGGTCGGAAAACGTGCATCCAACATATTCAGTAGCAGTAGCATATTGACTCAACCTATCAGAACATAGAAAGCTGGACTGATGAGTATGGAGTGCATGAATGGATTAGAAGTAGGAGTAGTCACATGTATTACTGTGTTGTACACGCCACAAGTCTGTCAGCCACCAACGCTGTGCCCACTCCTAAAAACCCATACCTAATTTATGGGCTGGTGTGCGTGATAAAGGGGTGATGGAGCGATCCAGCATTATGTCTAAAATACAGTTAAAGTCTCCTTCTAGCAATAAGTCAACACCAATTGTTTGGTCCAGTGTCACAGACAGGGAGTGGAAGAAAAACAACTTTTTCTGATTAAGATCATAGACACAAGCCAATGTGATCCCCTTACCCAGCTACCTACCTTTCACCAATACATATCTACCCACTTTGTCAATAAGTGAGTGCAAGCAATCAAAAGAGGCCCAGCTCTTATCCATATTAAAGCTTCTCTTGTGTAAGCTGAGACTGAAGTAGCAAATTGTTGGTCTTGCCACCAGCGGTGCAATCTCTCCACCTCCACCTGAGTAAGATGAGTCTCTTGCAACATGCCAATTTGTACCCCCCATTTGTTGCATGTAATAGTGTACATTATGCCTTTTTGCCACTAATACCAAACCCCAAACATTCCAGGTCATACATTTAAGATCTTGGATCCTAGTTGTCATGTTGTCAGTTTAGGTAGGCTTGTTGGTAACACTTGTCTAGGCCATATCAACCACCACCTCACCACATCAGGCCACAGCAGGCCACCCCTCAGAGACAATTAAAACCATATATAACAGAAGAGAAGAGAAGAGAAGAGAAGAGAAGAGAAGAGAAGAGAAGAGAAGAGAAGAGAAGAGAAGACAAGACAAGACAAGACAAGACAAGACAAGACAAGACAAGACAAGACAAGACAAGAGGAGCACTACATATTCCTGAAGGAGAGCATGGGGCCTGTGAAAGGTTCCCAAGAGGAAGAAGCAAGTCCTACTGACAGGACAGACCTGCGACAAGTCCGCAGAAAAGTGAAGACTGTCCCAAGAACTGGACACGACCAGCGAGATCTCCAAGTGAAGCAAATATGAGATATGTGGCAGGAAGGCCTGGTCGTAAGGAGGAAAAGAGAGTGGCAGGACGCCACTCCACTCCAGGAAGGAAAAAAGAACAGTGGCACAACACCACATGGCAGACAACCCCCACAGGCGCGCAAGATGGAACGGAGAAGAGCGACAGGACAGAGGACTCATGCCATTACTGGAGAAAGTGTCCATCAGCATAAGTCAGCCACCGGGTTGCGTGACGTCACTGGAGACAGCTTCGCTGGAGGACCAACGGTAAGCCGCTAGCAAGCGTGATCTGCGCCCAGGCCCCACGCTTCCCAGTTCGACTGTCTCACCTGTCACCGGCTGCTTAGTATCGACAGCACCACTCCTAATAAGTGTACTTGCTGGAAGACAACTGCAAGTGGCCAGGAAGTCTCTCGAGTCATCCTCACTCCACGAGGTCACCCAAGGAAAGAGATTGCCGCCTGTTGCCCAACTGAAGGAAAATTACTGTGGTCATCATCGTCATCCAGGTGAAACATCACCGAGGACGTCAAAGGAGTATCGCACCACCTGAGTGGATCCCAACACTCCAGACAACCAGAGTTCAACAAGGCTAGCCATCCAGGAACCTTCTGTGTGCCCTCATCAACCTGAAGCCCGCCAAAGTAGAGAATACCCGACCATTGGAATATCCACCCTTGGGGTTACACGAGGCTTGGCTGTGGCCCTGTTGGGAGTTCTGTAGCGACCCCTCAGTGCTGCCTACGAAAGGCCCGCACAGCCAACATGGTCACATGGCAATCCAGGGGCAAGGGCCTCAACAGAGTTCCTGTGAGAGGGGAATCTGAATAGGAGAGATGCATTGGCAGACGCTCCAAGACAGGCACAGGAAGCATGGAGGTCAGAGTCAAAGACTGGTCACCCAAAGACCATCAGAGGAAGGCACAGAACCTGAGTCCTGATGGCGAGAACATCCAGACCAAGAGAAAACCCTCTGCGGCTACATGAGTGACTTGGTTGCGGTCCTGTTGGCAGTTCCTCAGCAACGCCTTTGTGCGACCTACACAAAGCCCGCACTGTCCACACAGTTACAGGGCTGCCTGGCAGAAAGGCCTTCCAGGAGGTTCCAGTGAGAGATGAGTCCAGGCAAGAGAGGCAAGTCTGAAGTTGCTCGGCTGTCAGGAGCTAGAAAGACCATCAGCAAGTCGCCTCCAAGGAAAGGCCTCATACAACAAGATCATCTTCAACAGCTGGCGGTTTGTTGTGCACCGGAATCTCAGCGCCTCAGCGCTTCAGCGCCGGCGAGACCAGACCGATCTGAAATATATCGTCAAGATGGACTAAAGCATCCTGACCGTGCGGTCCAAAGCTCCAGCGCTGCCGGAGCCTCGGTGCCTGCAAGATCTCCAGTGTGGACTCCACCACCACTCCAGATGCACCGATACTTGAACTTTGTAAATAGAAGTATACACCGCAAGACCAGGCCGGTCTGAAATACATCGCCACAGTGGACTAAAGCATCCTGACAATGCGGTCCAAAGCTCCAGCGCTGCTTGGCTGAAGGCCTGAAGAGACTCATTTGGTGCTGTTTAGTGTTAATGTCTTTTCTTACAGGTTGGACTTTTGTTTTATTTCTTTTCATTAAAGTTTGGGAGGGATGGAGTTTCCGGCTGGACATGTTCAAATGTTTTCACCCATACTAACACTCACCCATCACAGGCGTCACCAGTCAGGTAACCCTGATAATATAAGGGGCTGGGCGCACGTGCTCTGGGCCAGTTTTCAGTACCATACCATGGTGTTTATGTGATTATTTGCCCAGCATGTGGGCCCAGGGCCCAGACACCAAAGCCTCCAACGGATCCCCATCGCACCAGTTCTCGGTGCAGCAGCACTCAGAGCAGCAGTCCTCAAATCCTGCCTCCTGCATCCTCAGCAGGTAGTACTCACCAGACGGGCCTAGGTAGCTGTTCCGACACCAGGCCACAGTCCACCTCACCCTGAAGCTCACCCCTATTCTCGCTCCTGCAAGGCAAGTAGTTGTAGTGCAGTTTGAGGGTCCGAGGGGATCCCCAAAGCAGGATAATTCATGATTAGATGGTGGGTGAGAGCAGAGCGCAGCAGACGTATCCGCCATCATTGGCTGCTTAGCCACGCCTCCCCATCAAACGGATAATACTGACATCAGCATTTGCCTGGGCTACCCAGTAAAGGACTGTATATGCTTTATTGCCTAGCTCGTAAATGTTGTATTAAGACATTTTCCAGTCATCTTGGCTGTATCCATCAGATTCTGCTTTAGTGCTAGATGGAGATCTTCCAGCTGCCTGCAGCACTCCTTCATGTGCTTGTTGAGAGCATCCAGATTTGGGAAAATGCCCTTACTCGGTTCAACACCTTAAAGACCTCCCATAGTGGCAACTGGGAATGACACTGATGGTGTGTTTAACTTAAAATAATCTTCAATCATGTCCTGGACACTGAATAGCTCATCCTTCAACTACCAAGCATTGAGACACCAGATGTCCCTGGGGCCATGCTGAGGATGGCATAATAGGACCTCCCAACCGTCAGGTAAATATTCGGGCGCTAAGGGAGATCCCAAGGTTGTCACTGGGACAAATACGTGGTCCAGTCCGTAGCAGCATCTGTGAAGGGGCTGTGTGGATTGTTTCTCCACAGGGTGCCATTTATGCCAGACTCATACAAATCCCAGGGAGGTCTCACACTTATCAAGGGCCCTCGATCTAGTGGCCAGAGTGGTCCTATATCTTGAGCCTTATTCCCGATAGCATTGAAATCTCCTACGACCACAGCCATAACTATCAGAGCTGGATGGTACATTCTATTATACCGGTGTCTCCCCAAGAAGCCACATCTGGCGCCCAAGTGGAGCGTTTCCTGCAACAGAAGAACATCTAGGGTATCCTTTTTGTCATGACCGCACCTGTTTAGTCTTATCCAGGAGCCCATTACATTTCATGTCACAATTTAATAATGCAATCTTGGTGTTGCTCGTTGCCTGTGTAGGTAACATCCATTGGCATTGGTGTCTTCTCCGTTATTCCCTCTTCTGCCTCCTATACTTCATAACTAGAAGCATCTGTCACCCTAACTTATAACAACTCCCTAACTGTGAAGAGGTGAGGCGCTTTGTTCCCTGTCCTGTGGAGAAGTGTGGCTCACTGGTTAGAGGAGGCATACCCTGAAGCAGAGGTCAGATCCGGGACCAGGGTTCAATTCCCGACGCGGCAGGGTCTGTGCGCAATTGTCCACGGACTCGATAATTCTCACTTCGGTGCATACTCGAATCACGGGTTCACACTCTGCAAATCTGGGCAATAGCTTGCTTAATCTCCACTACGGCCCCCGCGGCGGGATACCTGGCTTTCACCTTGGGGATGCCCAGTACGGGTATCTCACAGGGAAAAACCAGGACGGGTTCCCAATGCAAGTGCCGAGATGCCCAAGGGTAAGTCGAGCGCTATATAAGAACACACATACATACATACATACATCCTGTTTGCCTAGCCTTGCATTAACAGTAAAGCACCAGTCAGACGTGTGCGCTCAGCCACCCATTCATTGATTGCACTCCACCTCTCACAAATGCTGAGCATATTGCTGGTTTTCAGCCGATCCCTCACTGTGTTCTATGTCTGTAGCTTCTGTGCTTGGCACTTCATTGCTGCACTAAAGGGTTGGGTCACCCATTTGTGTCATCTGTCTGCATTTCCACCTCTAAGAATGTTGTTGCTTTTATCTTTCAGTTCTTGCATCACTCTTTATCACTTTTCAGCCCCTAGCGGTGTTGGGCCTCTCCCAGGTGTCAGCCATTCCTAGACCTGGTTTGGGCAGTTGGACACAAATGTTTTCCTTTGATGAATGACCTACAGTTTGGCCAGGTAGAGTTTTAGTTTTACTTTCCCATAGGAGTTGCTCTGTTTCTGTATTACCTTAGTCTAGTCTAGGAAGAATGGATCCTTACACAAACCATGCATTACGTCCCTCTGGCTTCTTGCAGTGTGGAGGATGAGACCCCAATCCCTATAATTGAGGAAGCAGGTGATTATGGGCCAGGGCAGGGTTTCTGGACGAGGCCTCTGCGTAAGTCCATGGTGGGCTAGCTCGATCCGGAAACAGGACCAAATCTGTAGTAAGCAATGTATTCATCTTTGCAGGAACTGCTCTGGCTCAGCAGCCACCAGACCCTGCAGGAGTCGCAGGAGGCAGAGGCAGAGTTAGCTATGACTCAAGCAGACCTCAGCGTCCTTCACCCTCACCACCAACTCCCCTCTTCTGGACCGTCTTGTGGAGTTCTTTGACCATGTTAACCAGAGCCATGATGAGACTTTTGGTTCAGGCAGCACAGCCTGTGGTGATGAGGCTATCCTGTCTAAGAAGTGCCATGTCTGCCTACACCTCATCAATTTTGGTTTTGAGTGGGTGCCAGACGGATTGGATGAAGCCTGTACTAGGATGTGCACGACCAATAAGATCTCATGTCCCATCCCATCCGTCCTGCTGGTAGATCGCATACTCCCGGTCTGAAGGAGAACCTTGGCAAACTTCTCCAACTTCCCTTGCTCATGGAGGGCCTTCCTTGCCCATTGTTGTGGCTCTCCTGCGACTCTCCTCTCCTGTAGCGCTAGTGGGGCACATCTGAGTATGACATGCAGCACGTACCTCTCAATATGCCTTCAAGGCCACATCTGAGCTTGTTGCTGCTTCACAGCCCAGGCGGTAGGTTGAGGTTCGCGGGGATCTCCACGCCACAGTTACTCCCTCTCTCGCGGCATCTGTCCACACATCAGCCGTTGATGTAGCGGGCGGTGCTGTGCCCCTCTGCGGCCCCCGCCTCCTTGAGGGGCCCAGAGCCTGATCTCGGTGTCCCCTCGCCTGCAACTACGTTATGAACTATGGGCCCTTTGTTGTTTGTAACCAAAACTCTGGTCCGCCAGCGACTTTCAGTTCCTCAGACCTGGATGGGGGTCCGCCATCAGTTCCACTACCACACCTCACCACTACCCACAGTTGGGCTACAGGTTTACCCTGGTGTCGCCATGTCCCTATGTTTCTTTTTCCAGCACTGCTGTTGCCACGACCGAAGATGTGGTCTCACTCCGCCCGCCATGTCTAATGTAGCCCTAGCTGTCATGGGGCAGGCCTGGCCCTCTGATTTATAAGTCGGGCTTCGATTTCCCCTCTCAATGAGTACTGCCATCGTGGTTCAACAACCGTCTCAGTTTCATGCCTTTGTTGCTTGTGACGTGCCTCTGGTGGAAGGATTATGCAGGATGGTAAGTGCCAGCGTTCACCATCTTGTGCTGCTGGCCACTTACCCCTGTTTTGCAATTTATCGACTTCAAGGAAATATTGAGACGCGTCTACATTTGAATCCACTTTACACAGGTTAAAGTACGATCTTTGCAGCAGGGCCATTAGCTGGCTGTGATATCCTGATGCCGACCTTATGGTGCAGTCTTATCTGGATAACATACACAAATGCACAGTACTATGTGTCCCTATGCCGAGTTTTCCCCTCCAGCCTCTCCTTTCCGCTACAAACTTTCTGAAGTTTCCCTTAAACTCAATGTATCACAAAAAAAATTCTACCTATCTCGGGCACTAACAAAAGTTTGCGAATCAACCTATCCTCTTTTAGATATTCATGAAAACCCATATCCTTTTTAAAAACATTTGTTCAGGGCTACTCCTGACTATTAAAATGTATAATGAATGAATGCAAGTAGGAAATCCATCTGTTCTGACGTGTATTTTTACAGAGAGTGGTAGAGTTTCAATGCCCCGTATTGTGAGTTGTACATCATCTTTTCGCATATCTTGAAATGAGTATCTGGCTTTCTAGTGGCTACTCAATCAAGCATCTATACACATTCGATATGATGTGGGTAAATTCCACTTAGAAGTGCTCTTAGACAGGAGATTGGACTGATAGCTTCTGGGGCCTCACATAGCCTCTTAATGCACTGCCCCATTGTCCAGTTTGCTTTCAGCAGTTCTGCACTCAGACATATGTCTCAATGACACTCTTTATGCTTTGCAGTTATTTAATTAGGAATGTTTGTACCAAAGCACTTGTGATCTGTACTTGATTGTTCAGGCAAAATGTTTTTTGCTACCAGCATCCCAAATACAGCGTGGGCAGCTCCTTGCTCTGCTGGAACAGCTCCCCGCAGCACGGATGACTGGCACTGAATGGATACTGGTAATGCTCGCAGCTAGTCATTCTGTTAGTCTCGCTGCTTTTTGGTCTTCCCCGGATGCAAACATCTAAAAGATAGTTTTCTAAAGTGATTGTTCCACTTATCAATTGCATAACATCGCAATTTAAGTGCTATAAAATGAACAGATATTCTTTTCAAATGCAATACAGGCCGGGCTCTCCTTTACTTTGCTTGTGCTTTGTTTCTTTATTTATTTATTTACCATGCATTGTATGTTGATGGAATTATCAATCAATCAATATAGTCTTTATTTCGATTTGTTTTAATCATAGAAGACAGTGTACAATTATAAAAAATAATTTAAGATGATCATAATACAATAATCAACAACCGTCAAGGCTTCAGTCCATTAACATCATATAAAATTCCCAAATGTTAAAACATTATTACAATAAGATCACAACAAGATAAAACATATAATAAAATGATTTGATTGAGTATTAAAAAGCTAAAAACGAGAAGTAAATGAAAACCAAGTACGACTTATCTGATACAAAAACTGCTAAGCCCATAGTTCTACAGAAAGCTGACCAGTAGTAGCAACCTGGGGGCACTTGCCAGCCAATACAAGTAATTGAGCTACCACACCAGGACATAATCCTTATAACCTCCTATAGACAATCTGACAAGGCTAAAGTGCAACTAATTTATTACATCGTATAACCCACATCCAACTAAAAATGTGGCCACATCTATCACAATGGGTTCCTCAGTGTTGGTCATTAAGATCCTAAGTGCCACCATAGCACCTCTAGTGCCCAAATTCATACAAATTGGTTTAAGCCATTTATTCCTGGGTGACTTATAAGCTGGGCATAGAAACAGGATATGAGCAAGTGACTCAATTTGGGCTGGACAGAAGGAACATTTGTCATCCGTCGGGGGCAGCCATCTGCTGGTGAGAGTTTCAATTGGGAGCGAGCCCACTCTGAACTGATGGTATAACTTCCTATTGCTCAGTCTAATGATAAGATCCCAATAGGACTCAAGCTTGGACTCGTCTTTGTACTCCAAGAATTATCTCACCGTAGTTGGCCCTGCACCTGATGAAAGACGCTTGGTTTTAACCATATTCCAATATGCTACCATGAGGTCCCTTTTAGATGGGAATAGGGTGTCCTCGGGCTCCACCCATAGTGAACTCATCCCATATTGGTCAGGGTGGTTTTTAAATTGGTTAACCAAGATATCTTACATCAACAGCAAAACGCCCTAACTTCAGTGAAAGCCTTAGCATATAATGAGAGCTCTAAAATTGTCCGAAGCCTTCTCCAATATGCAATAGGTCTAAAGCGGGCTAGGTCCTCTATACTATGACAACCCAGATTTAGGTATAAAGGCATGAGTGGGGTGGATTGTGGGAGGCCTATTAAGGATCTTACAAATGTATTCTGTGCTAAGGCCAGGGATGATAAGTTCTCATGAGATCTTCAAGGCTGGGGCTTGGACTGTGAAAACCTCTGCTCTTTTATTAATGCACCATCCAAGTTGTGCATGTTTAGGAGACAGCATATCAAGCTGGGGCTGCCAGTTCAGTCTCCTACCTCGGATAATCCCCAGGTATGTCAATACATCTGCCTGTTCCAAGGGGTCGTTGTTCATGTACACTCTCCCTTTTATGACTTTATGTTTGTGGAGCACCATAAACTTTGTTTTCTCCACATATACCACTAGCTCACGGTCTCGGCAAACACCTCAAAGCAAGATAGTGCTACTTGTAGACCCTGTTGGGTCTTTGATATGATTAGGGTGTCGTCGGCGAGCATGAGTAGAGGTATCTTCATACCCGCTAACGTTGGAGCATCTGTGGGATAGGTGGTATAATGCCCTAGCTGCAGCCGTTATTTCGGCGCAGTGCTGGGCGTTCCAAAGAGTGGCCGTGGCTGCATCGGCCGTTGAACGTTCGCAGCACCAGCCAGGTAGTGCTTCGAACGTTCGGCGGCCAACGGCAGCAGCTATGAGGATATTACTGGACAACTCTGTTTACAAACAGAGAGAACAAGGTTGGTGCTAGAACGCACCCTTGGTATTAGCTGTTACATATTCAACAGCGTTAACATTACAACCTCTTAGACCTGGAGCCACAAAATGAAGTACCAGCGGGTTATGATGGCTTTTCTGTCTTCTCCTACACCACCATATCTAAGAGAGAGGACCAGAATTCGACATTAAAAAATATATAATCTATGCGGCTACTTCTCAGACCATTGTTGAAGGTGTGTACTCCCTTTCTATCAGACTGAGACCTCTCATTCGTTGCCCTCAGTCCCCTTCCCAGGCACAGCCCTTTTAGTTGAAGGGCTGCTTCAGTCCATTTACTAATAGGGCATAACTCTAATTGCAGGATGTTCCATTGAGCATCCTCCTCAGTGCTAAGCAAGCTGTCATCATTATCCAGTGGCTCAAAGGAGCAGTTAAAATCATCGGCTAGTATCAAATTACAGCTTCCCCGATTACATTCAGAAAGATATCAATGAGGGTGACTTCATTGGATCTCCTCTCCCCAAGCAGCCCTCGGCGTAGACATTGACAATCAGGACATCAAGTTTGTGCGCCTACTGTAGGCGCAGGGCCATAATGTCCGGGATATCAATGTATACTTCTTCCACCATATAACCCGCTAGCTGTCTGACCCAGCAGGTGAGACCACCCTTGGGTCTACCCATCTGTCCCCCTGCTGCTACTTTGGAAAAATTTAGGAAACCTGGATGGTATATTTGAGCCAGGGACCAAGTTTCTTGAAATACCCAGACATCGTGGCTGTCGATATAGGTTGACCAGTCAGTCGAGATGGTTTTCGGTGCTAAGCCTGTGATGTTCTGGGAAACTATTGACATGTATAGGTTTAAAGGTCCTTGGATTACATTACTGGGATTCTCCTGCAAATCAGATAGATGATCCTTAGCTGGTGATATCAAGCCAGAAGTAGTAAATGGTATAGTGGTATTTACTTGCGGGAAACTAATAGAGCTTATCGCCCCCACCACTGCACTGGTTCTCTTATCCACCTCCATTAGGCACACTCCCTCAGTTATATCTGTACTGCAGGTAGATACAGCCTTCACCTCAGCCTTGGCCCCATACTTTGTCCGTCCAACGGAGTCATACATATACAAGCCTCGGTCAGTCTGTAGATGACTCCCAGGGCATTGGGTTCCAGTGGGAGGGGAGCACCCCAATGTTGCACGTCAATCTATTTCTTCTAACGAAGTAAGGATCGCAAAGTGATTACTTGTGGTAACAGGTTGGTTATAATGGGCGTAAGCTTGGGGTAACCCTCTACTCTCACTGCACATAACACTATTTGGTTGATAAAAGAAGCCCAGGGGAAGGTTATTAATATTGTCCGCCTTGATGAAACTATTACCAGCATACTCCAAAATATGCCGAACCAGCATTGGTGACCGTAAACTCAAGACCACACAGTCACCAGGTAGAGACATGTGAGATTTCACGACCCCGGCGGATTCTACGGACCATTTCAAATTCACTAAAAAGTTGTTCTTTTATGCCGGTCCTATTGCTAAGCAAGTGTAGCGCCTTATTTTTCAATGTAGACCAGTGCTCCCGTGTGTTATCTAGGAGGACTGGAACATTAGCCAAAACAACTGTATGTGGTGTAGCTTCCGGTGGGAGATGTGGAAAATCGTGTTTGTTCTGAGTACCTCCAGCAGGACACACAGAAGGCCAGGGGTGAATACACTTCTTCCCTTGTTGCGATGTTGGTATTAGAGATACGCCCCCTTGGGGTAAATTGGTGATTTGGATTACATGTGGAGTTGTACCTACTGTGGGCGGGGGCGATATAGGCATGTGCTGAAGGCAGCTGGCTGGGCTTCAGAGTAGTCCCATCTGAACTATTGGATAAGAAATATTGGAGCTAAGGGTACCATGAGATGTTGGTGGCTCAAGTTATAGCCTGCGCTCAGTCAGTTGGATCTCATGCATTAGCGCCGATTCCACCCTAGAGAGAAAAGCTTCCAGTGTACCCAAAACCCCCATACCCACTCCTGCTTTACGCTTGTTCATGTTACCACCCCTGGGCAAGTAGAGTACACAATGAACCTTTAGTACTTATATATCACAGAGTTTTACGGTTCAGACATTAATGGGGTGGCCCAGCCCAGCCTCTTCCAGTCTCTGACGGGCTAGGATGGGCCCGCCCTTGGCCCGGGTTTTGCCAGGGCGCGCCAGTGCAAGTACCGCTATGCGGGAGGGCAGCAGTGCTCTTATCGCGCCTCCAGGTATGGGCGACGGCGTCACGGTCGGCGCCCGGCGGTGGTGCCTCTGGGAGTTGTAGTCCCCTGATTCAAGGCGCTGGGTAATGGAAAGCAAGGCTAGCGGTGGCTGTTCCCCTCAAAGCGGAAAAATGACCAGGTGAGCGAGTCCCGAATGGATGGAATTATATCATATTGAGAGTCCAATAGCTGAAACGATCGTTTTAGAAGAGGAAGGGGGTTCAAGTGTGTACATACACGCAACATGGTGAGTGGTGAAGCGTGTGTCCTATATGTAGGGTCTGGTTTTGAGTTTTGTGGTGGATTTTCCGTCTTCCATTGCAGATCTCCTTCCTCTAAATAAAGAAATCTAAACTTTTGATATCCTTAGTGTTCTCCTCCAAGCGAACAGGAGTTTAACAACCAAAATAGCTATATCCACCATAGAATGAGCTTCTCTGGTGAAGGCCCACTCTGACCAAAATAACAACAATAAAATACATTGATGCCGGTCACTTCTGAAAGAATTGCCATCAGTAAATGTGGGTGCTGGAAATGTACCTTAAAAGTGTGGTACTTTATCAATGTTGACATATTTGGTCACCATACAATGTCAGGGACCCCATAGTTACCTGCAAGCTTTCGCTGAGTTCCCATCACCAGACGTGGTGGCTGAACCGCCGCCGTTTTTAGGTGGATAGCCTCTGCATAATGATGGCGCGGATGCCAGAGCCAGAAAGCTTTATGCCATCGGAGGGCCCACTTTCTGCCTACTTTTGAAGGAGGGCGGATATGCTGCGAGAGTTGGTGTGAATCCACATTTCTCTGCCAAACTTCTTCTACCTGATTTATCCAAACCAGATGCCTTAGGTACATGTAGTTTATGCACTGCATAATAAACACTGCTTATGCTTAGAAAAGATTTTTTAACAAAAACTTTTCACTCGTGAAAATATTCCTTACTGATGCCGTGCTTAATTTGAGTAGGTGCTTTCAGGTGCTCAGCACCCGCACTTCTTTCACAGGGCCGGGGCTACAATTTCTGGTCCTGCAGGTGGTGGTCTCAATATTAATTGCCCAATTTAAAATAAAAAGAGCCACATACCTTGCATGATGACGTGCTGGTATGTTTTCATAGGCAGGCATACATCTGTTCAGGCAGGCATGATTGTGTACTATCACTTTAGTGATTGTCGTCACGCCTGTCATGAATCCAAGAAGTCATCATTAACGAATGGCTAGCATTCTATTCCCGGCGTCTGCTGCACCCTGCCACTGCCTGAGCCTAAGCCTCTCATTGGATAATTCTAGTGGGGGCCTGCAGCCCTGCATTGCTACCATCCTCAACATGCTTGATGTGGCGATGGCCCACCGCAACTTTTGTGCTCTATGGAGTCACCTGTAGTTTCCGTGCGCTGCCTCCAAGCATTCTAATTGCTTTGTGTGCTTGAGCCCAGTAGGTGCAACAGCCAAACTCACATCTCACAGGCATTGCAGCATTGGGGCTGGGGACAGTGCTTGTGCTGTAGCAGGCAGGGTTACAGCAAGCTGAGCAGTGGATGCCTATGCCGTCGTCATAACTGGACCAAACTAAATAAAGGCAGAACTAGCAGTGACATGAACTGCTGTGCTCAAGCAGCCTTCTGACCTGCAACAAACCCAGTCAGACCACATTGATTATTATGTTAAAAAAAAGCATTTTCATTTGGTGTACATTTTTGTTTTCCGACTCATCTGTCGGTGTAGGAAAAGAAGTAAAACGCATGTCTTAAGCGACAGACATCAGAGCATGGTTACAGGATAGAGACTGAGGCAGTGCGGTGTTGAAAGTTGGGCACACCGGAGATAGAAGTGGGCTGCAGCCTCTTTGGCAGTATTTTCAGCCCTGGCACTTCATGTTTTTACAAATTAAGCACTGACCTGATGAGTTTTGTGTATTCTCCCTCTCCCCACATGCACTCTGTGAAAACTAGGGGGCAGATTTATGTTGGGAATGCGCCACGTTTGCGTCACGCAACTGCGGCGTAAACGTGGCGCATCTCTACGATCCATTTACATCGTGACGCATCTAGGCAGATGCGTCATGTTGTAAAGCCCTGCGCCACTTGTGGGCGTTCCGGCGCAGGGTGGGCGTTCCGGGGCAGGTGCGCCTCGCAAAAGTGGCTGAGTGAAATCTATAAGATTTCACTCAGTCACTTTCAGGCCAATGCAGCGTCAAAACCGCTGCATGGTAATTGCGGCGCACCATGGGTGGCGGAGCAGCGGCGCAAAATAACTGGCGCATCCCTGGGGATGCGCCAGTTATCATAAATCTGCCCCTCAGTAATTTGTATTTAATCCCACACTCTCTCACGCATTTAATTTCTCACACATTTAAACCTAGATCATTTAAGAGTAGCATAGGAGCACCAGAAAGCGTTGAAAAGATTTTTAAATACTGTTAACGTGTTTGTAACTTCCAACAAAGATACACTTGAGTGTCTGTACACTACGGGGCATATTACCAAGCAATAGCGATAATTATTGCTATTGCTTGGTTAGCGGGAACAAAATATCGCCGAGCATCGAGGATTTTTACCGCTGAGATACCTTGATATTATCAAGGTTTATCTCAAAAGCGGTAAAAATCCTGCGAAATGCATGAATGTCGCTGAAAAATCTGCGATATTCATGCATTATCGTGACAATGCTCTTAGCCATGTTATCAACCTTCCATTGGATAACATGGCTAAGAACTGCTTTTAGCAGGCGTTAGCTTTTGGAGATATTCGCGCTTAGCGCGAATATTTCCAAAAGTTGTTAATAGGCGTTAGAGATGTTAGCAACTGTTTTCAGTCGCTAACATCGTGGCACGCCCACTTTGCATGTCATTAGTGATAATTATCGCTGACATGCAAAGTGGGCCCCTAAATGCCCGCTATCGCCTACCAGCTGTCGCTAACTGGTGTTAGCGACAGCTTGGTAATAGGGCGATAAAATTATCGCCGCATTAGCGGGAAAAAGTCCTGCTAATGCAGCGATAATGCCCTTGGTAATATGCCCCTACATTTGTATAAGATTTCCCTCCTCACTGCTCCGACACACACTGTTGAGTAAATTGCACACTCATTTTTACTGATATACCCCATGTGTTCCACCTTTGTGAACATTGGCATAACGTGCACAAGTGTAACTTATACCTTTAAAATGCAAAGATCTATCATAACTCTATAAAACGGGCCTTCAGATTCCAATCTGTAAGCTTGTTGCCAGGAGGATTAAGACCGGCAGAGCATTTTATAAGCAGGAAGCACTTAGGAGTAAATGCTTTTGCTTGAAATTAGTTTATTCGAGGTATTATTAAATAAGCAGCATTTTTACTTTGAGTCAATGGGTCACTGCACTCCGAAGAGACATTTTAGATAGGAAATCATGTGCGTATACAAAAACAAACAGAATAGGAGAAAAATGATCACACTTTGGCTCAAATTGACTAAGGCTTTGCATAAGCGTTAGGAGTGCAAAACTCCACAGACTACTTACCATCCAGTGCTAGAGGGGCCACATGTACGACCGTCATATTTAGCGACTCCCAATTTGTGATTTTTGCGACTCACAAATTGCGAATCGCTAAATATCTTTTATGTGCAAAAACACAGACCAAAATGTGACTCACTAACAAGTTGCATCACAATTATTGAACTCACAAATTGAGAGTCAGTAACTGATCGCTAACTGCGACTGCGGTTGCAATTAGTAATTGTAATCGGTATTAGCGATTGGGGTCTCAATTAGCAACCAGACATTCCAAAATAGTTTTTTCACTTCCTGAAACAGGTGAAGGGCCCAAAAATCATCCGGAAGTGATGGCACTGGACAACAGCGAGAGTGCATTGGATAGTCCTGCAACACACATCTACAGTGCCTTCAGCCTCCAAACAAACCTCAACAATGGCCAGCCAGCAGACTGAGAAAGAGATACCCCAGAAATTGAAGTTCACCGAGAGGGAAGTGGAAATCCTCACAAAGGAATGCTGCAACCACCACAAGCAGCTATTTGGTAGAGCTTCCCAGACATTTCCTGAGTCAGGGAAATGCAAAATATGGATGGAAATGCAGCAGTTCATCAATGCCCTGGGAGTGGCGGACCGGTCAATTGAAGAGATAAAAAAGCGCTGGTATGACCTGCGCTCCCAGGCCAAGGAGTGGGTGGAAGCAAGGATGCAGGACTCCCAGAGAACAAGAGGTTGCCATCAAATATCCACCCACCCTCAACTGCAGAGGCAATGCTGGGAACTACACTTATGCCAGAGAGAGGCAGTGGCTGTATTTGGGTCTCTCGACAAATCTGCACCTACACCTACACCAGGTAAGTGCAATACTATGACTATGCCAACATTCATGCTAGACACCTGCTGTCTACGTGCATGCAACAGACCCTTACCCAGATGTACATGGATGGTCCATGTAGAT
Source organism: Lissotriton vulgaris (assembly GCF_964263255.1). Taxonomy (NCBI): domain Eukaryota; kingdom Metazoa; phylum Chordata; class Amphibia; order Caudata; family Salamandridae; genus Lissotriton; species Lissotriton vulgaris. The sequence continues at coordinate 1,503,037,495 of NC_141691.1, forward strand.
GATCAAAATGTCACACCTGGAGCATTATGAGAAATGTAGGCATGTTCATACCCAGTGCAGCAAAATCCTCAGCACACATATGTTATATAGTAATAATGTAGTCATGCATAAAATAAGCACAGATTAGATGCAAGTTGATGTGATCAGTTTTTTTCCTTTAATTTCTGGATGTTCAGATAGCCGACACGAGTTTTGTCGCATACATGGGAATTCGTCCCGCGACTTTATCAAGGCTGCACAAGAAACAAAACAAACACTCACTGTATCACCTCTTAGACATTAGGTGTATACAACAAAATGCAACACAATCAGAGGCCAATGCAAACGAATCCCAACAAAGTGATGCCGCAGTAGTTATGTGCCCACATGCACATATGCACAAGATGTAATCCACCCGTAAACAAAAAACACCGACAATCTCATGATCAGAAAATCCAGATTCCCAAGACGCAGATGGAGTGAAAATGTAATATAATAAAGTGAAATCTGGGTAAAGGGCGAGCATAAACAGGAATATATCTGGTGCCAATCCGGAATAATTCAAATGGCAATCTATTTAGATTGTGCGTGAAAATCAAAGAGTAAGAATTTCTAGTGTGAAGTGGAATCGTATCCCAGAAAATGTCAATGTTCAAAACCACAAGCAAACCCATGTAGTAGATGGGGATTATATACATACCTATTGTCTTCTTATTAGGAATCCCTGTAGGAAACATCCTAATGTCCTCAACATAAATACGTATGTCAAGCCAAAATACATTGAGCATGTTGTTTCATGAATATACTGAACTATTAAAGCACCTACTATATTTGTGGTGATACTTCCAACCAACAAAGGGGTTCTCTTGTTCTGCGACATCCCAAATACTCGACCTTTTGACCAAGGGATCCCTGTATGTCCCAAGCGCTCAAAATCTAAAAGACGTATGTAGCCAATAATGTAATAATTCATATATAAAAGTTAACCGAAGTGACTATATCCTCTCCTTAAATCTATCACTGACTAGACCTTTCCTCTCGAGTACGCACATTAGGCACTATTGCGCCTCAGTAGTTGAGCATAAGTGAGTGTGGTCACTACTATGTAATGTAGCCTCCAATCTTATATGGTTATCTTACAGACCGCTTGTTAGACCTGGCATCATTGGGGTAAGTCTCCCTTCCATTTTTGACGGATTGCCTCCTCTGTTTTGATATGTTGTTGCTGGTTATATGCTTTTGGCACTGTGCCACTGCTATTCAGTGCCACAGTGCAAGTGCTCCATATGTTAAATTGATGTACTAATTGGTGATTCCATGATTGGGTTATTTGATTTACCTGTCAGCCCCTAGTACCGTGCACCATGTGTGCCCAGGGCTTGTAAATCAAATGCTGCTGGTGGGCTTGCAGCACTGGTTGTGCCACACACAGAAGCAGCTTGTAAAGTGTGTCTCAGGCCTGCCATTGCAAGGCCTGTGTGCAGTCTAGCACTGCCATGTCAACTTGGCAAGTGCACCCACTTGCCAGTCCCTAAACCGTCCCTTTGCTTCATATTAGACACCCCTATGGTAGGCCCAAGGGAAGGGTGCATTTTAAGTATAAGGTAGGACATGCTCTGATGTGTGTAGCATGTCCTAGTAGTGAATTAAAGCCATTTTTGTTTTTCACTATTGAAGGCTACCTATTCTCCATAAGCTAGGATGGGCAGTTAAATTATTACATTCTTATAATCCTAACTGGCTCAGGGAACATGGTAGAAATTCGAATTTAGTATGCCTAAACTCAGAATAATAAAATACATCTTTTAGTGAAGTTGGTTTTAATATTCTGGGTTTGAAAATACCACTTTTAGAAAGTAGGTATTTTCTTGCGTAACTGTCCAGGCCTGCCATTGCTAGGTGGTGTATTCCTTGTCTGGGTTTCGGAGTGACAGGTCTGGGGGATTCCAGGAGACAGGCTGGGGCAACCCAGTGGTGAATAGAGAGATCTGCATCTAGATGGGAGGGAGGAGTTGCACCTGGGACCTGAATAGGACTGGGCCTTCCCTCTACAATGCTGGCCCCACCTCCTGTAGGGCGGCTGATGTCTCTGCCCTGCACAGTAAAAGGAAGAAGAGAGTCATGTAAACAAGGTGCTCAGGAACTGGTTTAGAATAGGCAGAGGCCTCTCTGCCTTCAGAGAACAATGGATTTTGGGGTACAAATATTGGGACTCAGACCCAAGAACTTTAGATCACTTCTGGAACAAGAAACCTTTTGCCAAGGAGAAGAACCAAGGAAGCTGCAGGAGTTTGACTGCCCCTCTGCCAGTGCGCTGTTTCCTGGATTGGTCTGCAGTGGTTGCTTTATTGCCAAGTAAAGGAGAAGGAACTTTTTAAGGACTTCATCATCTACAGAATATTTCTCCAAGGACTTTAACTGTGCTTGCCTCCTGTTGAAGTCTCAGGGAGAAAAGACTTTATCTCCAGCTCACCCTGTGAATTTCCTTGCTGGGAATTCTATCTACAGACATTTGCGTGTCGCTGTGAGCTGGAAGCACGAAGCTTCGAGAGGAAGCATGTCGCCGACGCAGCTGAAATTGTCGCATCGCCGGAGAAGCGAGCCTTCATCGCATCTCCCTGGAAGCGTGTGTTCATCGAAGCTGCCTGCTGCCGCATCACCGGAGAACCGTGACGCCATAGAGAGAGACACTATCGCATCACCGGAGAAGCGTGTCGCAGGGCATGTCACGGCTCCAAAGTACAGAGTCGTTGCAAGGCTGCCAGGGCTTCCACGCATCGTCATCGCATCGTCGCATCAAGGGCGCCATCTTCTTGCATCGCAATTGGATTATTGCCTCTCATCAAAGCGCCATCTTGCGTACCGCAACAGGCACGCTGGCCGAGAATCTACGCATCACCTCCGCACCGGTAAGGATTTTGACGCATCCCCTACTCTGCGCAAGCATTGAGGCACGACGCATCATCTCCACCGGATCATGGAACCAATGGATCTGCCCTTTTGCGAGCCTTTTGTTTGCTTTGCGTTACGCATCCAGGTACTTTGTTGAGAACTCTGTTGCATTTATCAACAACTTGAACTTTGATCATCTTTAAAGCAATCTTAAGTGTAGTATTGTGGATTTTTGTCATTTGTGGTCTTGTGTTTAAGTCTATATAAAGAATACTTTTTTATATAAAGTCTGTGTTGTGTCCATCTGTAGTGTTTTTCACTGTATTACTGTGTATATTCACACATGCTTAACACACTGCCTCTGAGATAAGCCTCTGAGATAAGCCTGCCAAGCTACCAAGGGGGTGAGCAGGGGTTATTATGGAGTGTAATCCCCTTATCCTGTAGAAGTAAGGGTCCCTATTTGGACAAAAGTGAATACCATTGCCAACTAGAGACCCCCAGATCTAACACCGCTTCTTGCCACTGTATCTGTTTCTGCTTGCTTATTCCGAATTAGCTGTAAACTCAAAAGTGCTCTAAAAGGATTTTGCCTGAGCACGATCAATATAAATACACTTTTGTACCAATGTTGCCCATATTATTTGATACCAAGGTTCCGCATGTTTTAAGTTGTCTTACACACTACGGCAGATTCCATTTTACGAGAGGGGTTTTTAAATCAATCATTACCCCGTCCTTGTTTTTCCAAATAAGCTAGACTGCATAGCTAACTTTACTAAACTACCATATTCAGCTAGTTCATGTCCAGACTTCCCCAATCATTAATCTCCTTACCATCCAATGTTACGAAAATGACCAAATACAGATGTCGCTCCTCGTGTAACCGAGTGTGGTGCACGAATAACGCTCTCGTTCTCCATACCTAAACACCGGCTCCATGAAACACGCAGAGCGAGTTTTCTTATTCTTATGGTGGAGTGGTGTGGCTCACTGGTTAGAGGTGGCAGACCCGGTAGCAGGGACGGGCCGGAACCAGGGTTCAATTCCCGACGCGGCAGGGTCGTGGACCAGGGTCAGCAGACTCGATAATTCTCACCTCGGTGCCTACTCTAACAAGGGATCACACTCGGCAACTCTGGGCATTAGCTTGTCTCATCTCCACAATGGCCCCCCACATATGCCGGGGATGCCTGGTTTCACCCTGGAGATACCCAGTAGGGTCCATCTTACAGGGAAAGCCAGGACAGGTACCCCAGCGGTCTACAGTGCGGAGATACCCCATGTGGGGTGATTCATGCGCTTTATCATTACATTACATTACATTATTCAAATTCATTCAAAGGAGTGTATGTTATTCATCTCCATCTCCTAGGGTCCTGATAGCCAAATCTTTGTTAGGGACATCTAGAAAACGAAATTCAAACATATATTGAGACATTCAAGGGGGGCGTGGCTAGCTGCCACCGATGGCGGTCGGGTCTCGATAGCGCTCCGGATCCTAGGTGGGACTTCACCCTCCTGCACCACCTTCCTCGGTCTGTTGACGACCGAGGACACAGATACCTGTGTGCTGTGGTTCCTGGCGTGGACTGTTGCCTGGGAGGCGCTGGTGAAGGGCCTAACCATCGCTGAGACCGTGCTGGGGCCGCAAGCTTGCATGTGACGTGGGCGGCCTGCCTCACCGCAAGTCGGCATCCTTCGTGGGCCGGACGTCAGCTGGAGAGGCCTGCCACTGGACCGGCTGCCTGGCCTGCACGGTGTTACCGGGCCTGGCCCGGAGTGCTGAGGGCAGGAATGACCACCTGAAGACCCTGGTGCATGACAGACTGGCCAGCGGGCCGCACAGTGGTACCCGGGAGGTGTGTCCCTTGGGCCGTGTGGCACGAGAATTGCTCCTGGTGGGGCACAGAGGCAGCGAGGACTCTCTGGGGCGCTGGACTGGTTCAGGTGTGGCGTGGTGAGTCATTGCGCCCGCACTGCGTGCTTCCTTTGCCCCCCGGTCTGGCATTGCTACTGACCTCCCCACACCCCCCTGTGCTTTGTGACCTAGTGTGGCGCTACGAGAGACTGCAACGCTGTGGGGGGCCCGGAGCCAAGAGCAGCTGCCCCCTTCTTTCACCACATTGCCTCGTTGCGGACAGGGCTCTGTGCTACCATTAACACTGTGCCTCAAGACTGCCTAGAGCGACCCAGCTGCACTGCCCTACATGCCACCAACCACTCACCTGCATAAGAAAACGTGGCCGCTTAAAGTTAATCAGCTTAGAATACCTGCTTTCTCTCCCATGGCTTGGATAGACCATAGGTGACCTGTACACCTGACTTTCTATGCACAGGGACATCCCTGTGAGGCACCCCATACTGGATACTCAAAGGGAGGACGCTCATGCTACATTTCCTGTGGGACCTCCTCTGCTGCCTAGTCCATAGCTGGACATGTGGGCTTGAAGGTGAACTACGGGTATGACCCCCTGAGGTGCGCCCAAGCAAGTTCCAAGAGGCTGACACTACGGCGAGTATCCTCACCACAAACGGATAATTCATTATTGAGGTCCCACTACAGGACTGGAGCGCTGTGACATGAGGTAGGCCCTCCTCCCCTACCTATCATCCAGTCGGCCTGCCCTGATTGACCGGTGCCTGCTACTCCGCATCAAGGTTGGAATACAGAATGGGCAAAGTCAGAGCAAATACAACGGATGGACACCAGGAACTGGGCGCCGCCTCCCCCATCCCGGGGCTCGCGAGCGACCTTCCTCGCCGGGGACTGCGTCTCTGGAACCTGTAGAGGAAACGCCTGATAAGCTGGACTTGATCCTGAAAGAAATCCGTGACTCAGGGTGGCACTTGAATTACAGATCAGCTCACTTACCTCAGGCCTTACCCTTCTGAAGGCGGACCACGGAAAACTGGCGGATTCCGTTAAGGAACATGGTGGCGCCATCGACGACATGGACCCCTGAATAACTGCGAATACGACCACTCTACACCAACTTCAGCAGTAGGTGACTGGCCTTTTGGACAGGGTGGAGGATGCAGAAGGCAGAACAGACACAGTAACATCCACGTAATTGGTCTGCCAGAGATCAGTGATGGTACCAAGGTAGTGGAATTGATGGAGGCCTGGTTCAGGGACAATGTTGTGCTGGAAGGACTCTCTTCCTACTTCTTTGTTTAGCGTGACCACAGAATACCAACCGGGGCACCCAAACCCGGAGCACCACCTTGCCCCCTAATAGTTAAAATCCTGAACTATAGGGACCGCAACTTACTACTCCAAAAGGTGAGTGAAAAGGCGCTGATCCAGTATGAGAACCATCGTATTTCGCTGTACCCTGACTAAACCGTCATGGTCCAAAGACAAAAATCGTCATATCAAGCGGTGAAAAAGAGACTCCAGAAAGCGCAACTCAAATACGTCCTCTTATACCCGGCTAGATTAAAAGTCATATACAACAAGAAAACCCACTTCTTTGAAAGCCCGGCGGATGCCAAGGAATGGATTGATGTCCTGGGCCTTGGTTCGAGCCGGAGCGGCTGATCGAACAACTCTTTGCAGGACTCCGGCGGAGTACAGAGATTGGGTCATCAGCGGGCACAGAAGTCCTCTCGGAATAGAGGCGGCACAGGGCCATCGCGCAAACAACAACGACTCAACCAGGAAGGGGGTCTCGCTGTGGCTGAGACATTCCAAGAGTACACTACCAAGATCCACGCGGACTCTGAGGATAGCACCATAAACTCGGACTCAGAACATAGCATTACCTTGTTCCCTACTATCGCACCCCGAGCAGCAGATGACATCCTAGACAACTGAATTGCAGAAGGACCACACAACGATTCTAGAACAACACAGGAACCGCATTCCTTTGAACTCTTGCACAGCAGATACAGACCCCGGCTTCCAGCGACTGATGTATCCTTTTAGTTGTATTGAACATTCAGTTCAAGAGTTATGTTTCCATTTGTATGCCTATGTAATATGTGTCGGTCACCTCCTGCACTTATGCGGACAGACGACATTGGTGCCCCGATGGCTGTATTACTTAAGCATGGGCGGAAAATCTGTTCCGCTCGCGGATTTTGCGGATTTTCGGTAAATTCGCAATCCGCGAGATTCGCGAATTTCCCGCAAAATCCACGAGCGGAACGAATTGGGTCAAAAATTCAAGCTGACTTTTGTAACTCTTTTAGAATTGCGCCGGCAAGCTGCCAGAGCCATTCTAAAAAAGTTACAAAAGTCAGCTTCAACAGGAAGATCTAATAGATAAAGTAAAGCAGGTGCTCGAGTTGAAGGTCAAATTCAGTTACACAATCATTAATCACCCCAAACTTGGGGTGATGAATGATTGTGTAACTTAATTTGACCTCCAACTCGAGCACCTGCTTTACTTTATATATTAGAGCTTCCTGTTGAAGCTCCTTGTAGCTATTTTAGAATGGCGCTGGCAGCTTGCCGGCGCCATTCTAAGTGGGGCTGAGGGCAGAAGGGCACAAAAGTGGGACAGAGGGCAGAAGGGGATAAAAAATGAGTGGGGCAGAGGGCAGAAGGGCACAGAAACGAGTGGTACAGAGGGCAGAAGGGCATAAAAAACGAGAGGGTGGCAGTGATTAACCAGGCAAAAAAAAAAAACGCGAACACGCAAAGCGCCCCGTGAACACCCGCGAACACGCAAAGTGCCCCGCAAACACCCGCGAACTCGCAAAAATAAAAAAATACGCAAATTTGCACGAATTCGCGAATTTTGCGGATTGCAAATTCGCCCATGCTTAGTATTACTGCTCTGCCGAACCGCCGACCGCAGTACATACTACATTATTGAAGCAGTAAGGATGTCTTGGACATGTTCATTGATTCACCCCCCTGGGTACCGCAGAGCCGCCGGGGCTCTGACCTCCATATGGACAATATCATGGTTGATGGCAGTGACCCCCCTATGAGCGTATGCACCGTTATCTGTTTTATGATGTTCGCAAATTGTTGTTGGGCCCATCTCAGTTCAATCGCTGTGCCATGTTTCGCTAGTGTTAGAGAGGGTTGGGGCTCCTGGTCGGTTCCGGTCTATTGGCTCCATTCACCATGGAGGTCTACCCAACTTGGTATTATATGTATAGAACCTCTACTGCCTTAGGGTCCTATAACTTGCTAGCCTGGAATGTACGGTGGATGGGGGAGATTCAGAAGAGACACCGTATACATGCCTACCTCCTCAAGCGCAATGCCCACATAGTCTTTTTGTGGGAATCCCATCTAACCGAGACAGAAACACAAAAAACACACAAAAAATGTCGAGGACATATTTACTCTACTATCTATTCGGCATTTGCGAGAGTTACGACCATTTGGTTGCGACAGTAGGTCCCATTTATCAAAATGGAATGCTGAGTTGACAATCAGGGACGTTTTATCCTACTGAAGGGCACACTAGATGGCTCATCACCGATTAAGCACAGCACTGGCCGAATGGGACGGTACCCCTTGGGTGTTGGGAGGTGACTGGAACACTGTCCTTGACACAAACATAGATAGATCCCACCCTCCCCTTCATGGTACAAAGGCCCGTAGGCTTGCTGACAGGATGCTTGGCACTAGACCTCCATCAGGCCTTTGATTCCCTCTCCTGGGATTTCATGTTTGCGACACTACATGGATTTGGGTTTCTGGACACTTATCTTAAATGGGTGCGTCTATTAAACACTTCCCCCACTGCACAGGCCCGTACAGGCAGATATATTTTGAGTCAATATATATATATAGGGGCACCAGACAAGGGTTTCCGCTGTCTTCCCTACTGTTCGTGATTGCACTAGAGCCCCTGGCAATATTGCTCAGGCGGTCAGCAGACCGGTTTGGGATTCCCATTGATGGTGCAACCCACCTTATCTCAATTTATGAGGATGACATCCTTATAAATTTACGCGATCTGACTGCCAACAATGCTCCCCTTCCAAATATCTTTGCCCAGTTTGAATGGGTATCGGGCTTGGCCATAATTCCAAGGAATTCTTAAGCCTCCTACTTCCAGGAACCATCTTACCCAGATGAGATATGGTTTAGTACATATGACTTGCCAGTAGGCCCTACTACTTTTAAATATTTAGGCATTCAGGTCTACCATACACAGACTGATCAACTTGATAGCAACCTAATGAAGACCATAACTGCCCTTTGTAACAGTGTGGCTTTTTGGACCTCGCTGCCTCTATCGGTCATGGGGCGTATCGCCATCTCTAAGATGGTAATGCTCCAGCGTCTACTGTATTACTTCGTCAATCCACACATTGTGGTCGCACAGTCTATTTTAAACACACTGAATGCTATACTAGTGGAGCTCATCTGGGGGACATGCCAAAAGAGAGTGACTCCACAAAAACTACAGTTAGAACCTCGCTGTGGAGGTCTAGGGGTTCCTGACTTCAGAGCCTATTATTACGCCAGCCAGCTCCAATGGCTATCTTATTGGACTACCGGTAGAAATCTACAGGAAATTGGCTACTCACCTAGGGACTTAACCCGGGGCACACTACACTCCCTGCTCCTGCTCAAGGCTAAGATCCCGGTGGATAGTCCGCCCCTACTGAAGACAGCACTAATATGCTGGAAGAGGGCATTGTCATATACATCTAAGACGTACCATAAAAATAACATAAGGGGCTATACCTACCAATAGCCCCAATACCAATTACCAAATAATCAGTCAGTTGGCAGTCAAGAAAAGTCAATCATTTATTATACAAAATACTCTATATAGGAGCCACTCCCATCCTCACCCATCAGGTGCGCGGAGAAGACTGCCAGCTTACAGTCAATACATTATATATATACCTTTAGATCCACACGTGAAGTCATCGTACATGGAAAAGTACTACTTAGCTCTAAGGCTCTTAGGAAAGACCATATATGGTACACAGGATTAGTTTGAAACTCTGCTTCTGCTATTATTGGGAAAGGTTAGGAGGGGTGACTCCCTTTCTTCCCGGTGCCTGGGAGCGCAGGCACGGCGCCTTCAGGAATGAGCTTATCACCTCTGAAGCCAGATGCGACCTTGAGTCTCAGGACAGCGAAAGAATAGTGTGCATTCAGCTGCTCTCTATAACTCAACTAACAGGGCCTACTGACTACTGGAGGATAACACGTGGCCACTGCTCAGGTCTGACGCGGACAAAGCAAAGATGGCGTCTGTGTGGTTTTCGGCTCATTTCATAATGGTAGAGTACTAGAGAAATGAACACCTTTACTAGCTTAGCTAAACCTTTTAGAATCATAACAGGCAAAGTCGATAAGCATTTATATAGATACATCATGCTAACAAAAGATACCTTATACCTCCATAACTATAAACAAATTTAATTTTATCTCTCAGAACCACCCTTTTAGCATGATATAGCTAACTAAAATATATTAGTCCTCGAAGATGCCCTTATCAATTTGCATAATATCCCTTATTTCCTGCTGGACCATTTGAGCCTTTGCTATAGTGGGAGGAGAACTTGTTAGAGAGGAAGTCATTTTTGCAGCATAGTAAGAGCAGCAAGCGGGCCCGTAATGTATACAAAGGCAACAGGTAAAGATGACACCTGCTATGCCTGCTAGTATCATTAAAATCTTCCATCCCCAAGTGAACAACAGACCCCAGAACCACCCAGATAAGGACCAAGTACCAGTATCTGCATGTACTTCAGAAGCCAAACGATGTAACTTTTGGATGGCCAAATTAACAGACGGGGCAGAGTCAGGGATATATAGACAGCAGGAACTGCCGATCAGGTGGCATGCTCCTCCTCGATCCACCAAAATAACATCTAAAACCATCCTCTTCTGAAGCAAAACAAGTCTCGTAGCTTGAAGCTCCACAGTTAAGTTGGTCAATATTCCTGCAGTGGTATTGATTACCCTCTTAACTACCCTAGACAGACACCTTACTTCTTTGCTAGTTATGATGGGGCCCCAGATAGGAAATACTCCCTTTGGGATATCAAGAAAGTGCTGTTCAGGGATATCAGTTTGATCTATTTCAGTAGTGTCGATCTCTCTTTTGTCTCGAACTGCTGACAGACCCTGCTCATCTAATCAATGATCCTTATGATAGTTAGAGGGGGCTATATAGACTGGTGGATACAGAAAAGACAAATAACAGTGGCCTGGGAAGCCAGGTATAAGAATTTTCACCACAAACAAAATATACATTATAGATGTTAACAATAGTGGATGCTAAAGGTGCGCAGCCGATAGGTATAATTACGCCGACTGCCTCCTACTGAGATGTGCCCTGCTCCCTGGACACAAAATGCTGAAGCACTATTCAATATGGGCACTGGGATGGCTTTGTCATCAGTAACATTTCTGTCTTGGAATTGCTCAAAATACTGGGTAAAGTTCAACTCTGCAAAATCAAGTATTTCATTTCACAACCAAGTGACATTCTCATATTCAGTATATGGGTTCATATAGGCATTTTGATCTAATGACCCCTCCCCATCATTCCCCTGCGGATCAAAACCTTGATGTACTTCTACATAGGCCAAAATCATCTTGTAATCCCTCTCGGAATAACGAGCAGTATCTACTGTATAATGCATATACATCATCGATAACAACTTAAACCAGGCCTCACAACTTCCCAAATATGATGAAGGTAATGAAATGAATAGATCATGCCTGTGCATCACGGATGGTAAAAGACCATAAACCCAACAATTTGTCGCAGTAGTAGCACTATGCGTCTGGTGCAGCATTTCAACGAATACATTTTTAGCATATGTCTGACGATGCCTTTCTTTATGCGGGGCCAAGGTAAAAAAGAAGTGTTCAGGAGGCGGGGTAGTTTGTTCCCAATACGATGCGCATAGGATGACAAAATTCTAAATACACAAATACACTCATTAATATAATCAATAAAATTACAACTTTGATTACGAAAGCTACTTTTACACGCATGGTCCAAGAAGAAACCCCACGGACATATGTAGGCAAATAACGGGGTGCAAAGGGGCGTTCCTCTTCAGGAACAAAACGACCAAAAGGGTACATGCTAACTAAAACTCCAAAATAAGCTAGGGCGATGCAGTCCAACCTGCCAGAGGGTGCTTCTTTCCTGTGTCCGTCTAGAGCCTCACAGGCAGGCTCCTATCGTTCATCAAAAGAGAAATAAGGCAAATCCTCATGTCAGAGTTATATTCCACACAACTCTGGAAGAAAACTTCAACCTGGGCCCTTTTCTTTTTAGGTTTTAGTCTTTCTTTCTGAACAGAGCAATCCAATGTTCCAGGCTCTCAATGTGTTCAGTCTAGTGTCTCGTTCAGTACCCCAGATAGATTCTAGCAAACCCTATTGCTCAAGTCTCTCCCTATCTCCTACCATCTTCACCTGGGGTACTGTGTCGTTTTCTGGGCCGCAGGTTGTATCGATCTTTGCCAGGTATTTCCTGATCAGTAAACAAAACAGAAGGGGATATATTCGCATGAAATTGGAGTATCATGAACCTCTCGTGCAACTGTAGAGGAAACAGAATCCGGGGAAATTACTGGTGCAGATGACAAAGCCCCTTCCGTGCCCAACGCTCCTTCTCCTTGCCCTTGTCCATCTTCCTGGGCGTCGGAAAAAGGAACAAAACAAGGGGCTCGCTCGCTCTCCTGGGTCAGAACTCCTTCCTTGTTTTGTTGATCAAAGGCAAGCGTTTCACGTGCGAAACGTGAATCCAATGCCGCTTGCCTTCCACCTTCACCGCTGTCTGCATTGCCAGAAGAATTTAATAAGGCTTTGACTACCTAGGGCCCAGGCTGGATTTTCACTGATAATTTCGAACAAGGACCCACTGTCCTGGCTCCAAACGATGTCCGGGACCCTCCGGCAGGGGCTGCAATACTGCCCATACCTGTTGATGAATGGAACGGAGATCTTTAGTCAAAGTATACAAATAATCCGTCATCATAGGATAATCAATTTCTCGAAATGTTCTAGGTCTTGGAACGCCCCAAATATTAGCTGGTCGTCCAAAGAGGACATCGTATGGTGACAAGCCTGATCGTGAATGTGGAGTAATGAGCAAGGACATCAGAGCTAAGGGCAGGGCATCGGGCCATTTCAGCCCGGTGCCCTCTTGTATTTTTGCCAATTTCAACTTCAAGATTGCATTATAGTTTTCAACCAATCCTGTTGATTAGGGGTGTCCGGCAGCATGAAATTTTTGTTTAATTTGTACCCCTTGCAAACATGTTTGATAAGATCTGCATTAAAGTGTCCCCCGTTATATGTCCAGATCACCCTAGGTAATCCATAGCGGGGAAAATATTCCTTAATCAAAGCCTTGGCAGTCGCTAGAGCAGTGTTTTCCTTGGTCGGGTAGGCTTCCACCCATTTACGAAAAGCACATACCACAACCAGGACATACTTCAGATTGTTCACGCGTTCCAGTTGGAAATAATCCATCTGGAGCTGTTCAAATGGCAAAGATGGGGGGTACAAAATTTCCACTAAGAACCCGTTCCCTGCCGCCAGGATTGTGTCGCAGGCAGACCATGCAATACTGAACTAGGTGAGCAGTAGTCTTCAGAATATTAGGATTATTCCACATCGGGTCCAACAATGCACAAATGCCTTTCGCCCCAACGTGTGCTGTACCATTGGCCATTGCTACTACAGCGTTTACTAGTGCATTGGGAAGCAACCATCTCTGTTTTTCACTCAAATCAACCCAACAACCATTGTCATCTAATTTTCCCACTTCCTTCTCCCAACCGGCCAGTTCAGCAGGAGTAGCTTCTCTCTGTATCTCTCAGACACTTTCCATAGTATTGTCAAACATGTCTGTCTCCTCGACCCATCTGGAGGAGCTCACATACATCAGAGACATTTTAGATCTAGCAGTTTCTTTCGCTATTTGGTCAGCAAAGGCATTCCCTTCTCTCACTGCATCTACCACTGCTTTGTGCGTGCTAAATTTTAATACAGCCACCTTCTCTGGTAATGTCAGAGCAGTCAGTATTCGTAGAATCAGAGGGTCATGTTGTATCCGTTGACCATGAGAAGTGAAGAAACCCCTCTCCACCCACAGCCTGCCAAAACTATGAGCCACGCCGAAGGCGTATTGGCTATCAGTATAAATGTTTACTCTCAATCTTTTGCTTAACTCACAAGCTCGCAGCAATGCCACTAACTCAGCTGCCTATGCTGACTAGTAGGGGACTCGAGAAGCCTCGACTACAGTGCAGAGAGTGGTAATCGCATACGCAGCTGTCGTTGTGCCATCTGGTAATTTGAAACAAGAGCCATCCACATACAATTCCCCTTGGAGATCAGATAGAGGAGTGTCTGTGAAGTCTACCCGTCCCTCATTTCTCTTCTTCAGTTCGAAACATACAATCATGTACGTCATTGTTTGGCTCATCCGAAGGGAGGGGTAGTAACTCGTAAGGTGTTGGGTCTTCGTTTTGTTCAATAATGCATCCACAGCGTGCGGTACCATCACTGTGAGGTCAGTATTCAGAACGAGTCCTTCCGACTGTCGAATGGCCACCGCAACCGCAGCAGTAGCTCTTAAACAGCTAGGAAGTTCTCTGGCGACGTTATCCAACACCGCCGAAAAATAGGCACAAGGTCTTTGCATACCACCAAATCCTTGTGTGGACACAGAAAGCGAACAACCGTCCACCTTGTGTACATAAAGAACAAAAGGCTTTCGGTAGTCAGGAGTTCCTAAGACAGGTGCAGAACAAAGTGCAGACTTTAAAGAATCAAAAGCTTTCTGACATTCATCGGTCCAAGGTAGAGGTTCATGCACATCTTTAGTGGTTAAATACAGGAGAGGTTTAGTAAGAAGAGAAAGATTGGGAATCTATTGGCGACAGTAAGAGGTTATGCCAAGAAATACACGAACATCACGCTGAGTACGAGGTACAGACATGTTAGAAATAGTAGCCACACGGTCAGGAGTTAGTCTACTCCCCTCTTTCAACAGTAGATGACCAAGGTAGGTCACCTCCTGTCGACAATATTGAAATTTGGAGAGGGATACCTTATTACCGCTAACTGCCAAGTGAGACAATCATTTAACCGTGGCTTCCTTACAACCTTCCTCAGTGTCAGAGACCACCAACAAATCGTCTACATACTGGAGAAGCACATTCCCTGGGGGCAAAATTAATTAATCCAATACTGCTTTCAAAGCCTGTCTATAGATACTAGGACTCTCAGTGTACCCCTGAGGAGCGCGGCAAAATCTAAAGCTGCGCCCAGATAAACAGAAGCCAAAAATATGACTGCTATCAGGGTGGATCGGAATGCTAAAGAAAGCATTCTTCAAATCAATCACTGAGAAATACTTGGCAGTGGGGGGAATCATGGTGAGGATAGTAGTGATGTCAGAAACCACCGGATATTGTGGTACCACTATTTTGTTAATCTCTCGCAGATCAATTACAAAACAATACGTATCAGCATAATCAGGATCGCTTTCAGCAGGAGCATTCTTCAAGATCGGTAATATGGGGCTGTTGCATATATTAGAGACCGTTTCCTCCACTACACCTTTGTCAATTAAGTCCTGTATAATAGCTAATAGAGCTTTCTCACCAGCCGGTGAGATCTTGTACTGAGGGATACGTGGTAAACGAGCATTATGCTTCAAAGTAATAGAGATAGGCCAAATCTTTAACAGACCAACATTGGTATCTCCAGTCGCCCACAATGTTGATGGGATAACAGTGAGCTCTGGAGGGAGGGGTTCATTTTTAGCAAAACACTGTTGAGTATGCTTACCTGGCGATTGTATAGTCAAATACACACCATCAGGGGAACAATGAATCTGTGCATGCAATTTTTTTAGCAAATCCAGGCCCAGTAGATTTTCTCCACAATGTGATGTCAGCAAGAACGGAGAATCCACTGACACTGGACCTATAGTAATCGGGATTGGTTTAGAAATGGGGCTCATCTCCGGGATTCCAGAGAATCCTACTGAAACATTATGCCTGGACAGAGCAGCTCCTGGGACCAGCGAACGAGCAATAGAGCTATTCATTGCACCAGTGTCCACTAGAAAGTTTTCGTACGTCCCCATTAATCGCTCCCTGACATAAGGTCCTCGCTGATCAACGGGTACTGACACCTTGTCCCCACTCTGTCCGTGGCTGTCCTATGCATAAACATACCCATCTGTCCCTTCGGTCACGCAGTCTTTATTATAATACTGCCTTCCTCTCTGATCATCAAAGCAATTTCTTCCTGACTCACTGTGTGCTATCTCTTTTCTTCTCATATCACTCAGATCCACTCCACCTCGACCTCTTCCCCTCACTGCTCCATTCTGCGCTAGTAACAAAGGACACTGAGCTCGCCAATGCCCTTCGTGTTTACAATTAGCACATTGGTTCACTCCCAAAGCAACAGCTGGACCTCCGCCTCGTACTGCTCCTGCCCCCATCGGGACGAACCCTCTGCCGCCTCCATCTCTGCCTCATCCCCTAATTACTTGCTGCAACAACACTCGAGTCTTGAGATCCTTTGCTTTCTTTTATGACTTGTCCTTACTCTCGTTTTCCCTGTGCTCATAATGCTGAGCCATGCTTAGTATGACCGAAGGGGTAGAAGTGGTCAAGTACTCTCTGCAGCTTGCAGCCGTACAGAAATTTCGGGTAACAAATTAGTCACAAAATGATTAGCAAACAGTCGTATACCACCTTCCACTGACAAGTCTTGTCCACTAAAATCGATGAACACCCCTTCGAACCGAGTAAAGAAGTCGGAAACACTCTCGTCCTTCTTCTGTTTGGAAGCTGGTAATTTATCCGCCTTTCGGGCGGGATCAAAGAATGCATGTACGCAATGACCCGGCCTGGTAATGCCAGAATCTCCAGTTTAGGTTTATCGCCAGGTTTCCGGTCCCGATCCCAATCCTTATATTCCTCCCAATGCAATAGAGATCAATGCCCTGTGCATGGAGCATAACTTGCGACCGACAAATGGCCGATCCAAATCTGACCATATGGGTGCCCACACTTATAACAGACAAGATCACACGTCTAGGATTGATTATATCATGCTTAATTACAACCTCTGGCAACACCACCTAGATATGGAGGTTATAGTGTCGGGTGATAGCGACCACAACCCCTTATCGCTATCTATTTCATCCCCCTGGCAGGCTGAAAGGCAAGGCCTAACCGGTCACAAGTGGAAATCCTCCCATGAAATAGTCCCTACAAACTGCAGCAGGCGTTTAAAGTGGGCAAAAGTCTTAGCCGATGATACAAGAATGGCCCAAGCCGGAACAATCTTGGAAGAGGTGGAGTCCCGGATTATCACTTCAAACCAAAACGATAACAAGATCCTACCTCTATTCACTAAGACTGTACTGGCGCTAAGTGACTTATTTATTGTTCCCCAAACCACACGAAGGGGTCTTTCAAAATCATTGCCTAAACAGTCAGACAAGTGGTATACCCCAAAATGTCGTGAGGCCAAGAAGGAACTGGTTGTGACATTAAAGTCTAAAGATGCGGTTGCTATCAGGGCTGCTAGAAAAAATTATAAAAAAATCATAACTGAAGCCAAACAGATTTATGATTTTAATTTCTGGGGAGATCTAGTAGAGTGAATGATGGATGGGAGGAGCACTTGAAATTTTCAAAAAGTATATATTTAAATTTAATTTTCAGATTAGTGTCTTTTTACTCCAAGCGTGCTGCCGGGGTGGCACGTTTGTCCTATCCGTACCTGAATTATAGAACCTATCTTAAGAGTCTGTGACCCTTAACCTCAGCGCACTGTAGCTATGCGCGGTTGTCTCTGCGACACTCCGCTAAAAATTATATTAACACATATATAATGCTCAACTTAGGATTTTCAAGATTCAAGTTTTATCAAAAAGTAAACAAAAATATTTCAATACATTGTACAGATTTGCTCTGACACAATATTATACATTCAGTACATTATTTTTCAAAATTCACAAATTTATACATTCATAATTCTTTTGCGTAGATGACTTTTCTTTAGCGCCCAATGCATTTCAAGCTCTTGGAGCTCTTCCTCAGGGGCCTGTGAACTAAATCGTAATTTTAAATTACTACCAACAGTATTTTTAGACACAGAAGACCAAAACATCGTTATGTACAGGGTATATTTACAACATCTCACTCGAAAAGCATGTTTGAGTAGTGAAACCACAAATAACCCACACCGCAGTGAAGTGCAACTTAATCACCATAAATTGCGGAAAAACCAACTCACTGATGTCGCTGTCACCAAAGTATTCAATCTATACCGGAAATAAACACAAAACATAACGTTTGCACCTCACAGCTATATTAAACTCATAGCGCCTAAATGAAGCTAAACCTGCACACCGTTCTCCCTTACCTTACTGCAAAAACTCTCAGAGGCAAAAAGCGGAATTTCTACTCATGTAAGGATCTTGTAGGTTCTGAAAAAATAATAATAAAACAACTCTCTCACTACCGGGTACACAACCCTCCAACCATAGTTGTAGGTTCACGCAGTTCTGTCTTGTCTGCCTCTTACCTTAACTTTATTCGCTGAACTTCCAAAATCCAAACTCTATTCTCCGTCTCTGTTCTTTAGCTGCCACTCGGAACTCCGACCAGCTACACTCAACCGTCATTAAACAAGCTCCATACTTAGCTTCACAACTTCGAATAGACACTAAAGAAGGACTGCTACATTAGACTGATAGTCCCGAAACTTCGGGCGCCATTTTAAAAAGGTAAAAACGGCTCACTTAGCAGCACAAAACAACCTCAAAACAAAAAATCCCAAAGAACAAATTTACAAGGAGGATAACGGAATAGAGAAATAGTGAAAAAGAAATAGTGAAATAGTTTGTGACTGCTCCTACTCATACATTTTCAAATATTTCAAATGTTCAAAACATTGTTTATGGATGCAAGCATCTTACTGATGCAGACTCAGCGGGCAAAAAGCTTTATATGAAACACGATGAATCTACCTTCTCATTTAACCCTTTGGGTTCTTGTGTTGACAAAAGTCTGATCCAATGTATCTCTCTTTGGAGGAGGGACCTGGTGAGATCTACCCTCTCGTATGTCTTTACAACTTCCAGTATGGAGTACCTGATTTGAGCTATGCTATGATTATTGTCATTCCAATGTTTTGCCAAATTGCTTTTAACATTTTTATTCCTAATTGTGCTCTTGTGTTCTGTTATTCTTTTTTTTAACTGTCTCTCCGTTTTCCCTACGTAGATTTTGCCGCAGGGACACTTGATATAATAGATTAAGTTTTTTGAATTACAATCTCCATTGTAATGAAGTTCAATTTCTTTACCAGTTTGTGGATGATGCAACTTGTTACCTACA
This sequence comes from Lissotriton vulgaris, assembly GCF_964263255.1. Classification (NCBI taxonomy): domain Eukaryota; kingdom Metazoa; phylum Chordata; class Amphibia; order Caudata; family Salamandridae; genus Lissotriton; species Lissotriton vulgaris. The sequence goes on from NC_141691.1 coordinate 1,503,056,704, forward strand.
ATCACATTTGAACAATGCACACAATTCTGGCATTTCTTCATTCCTCTGTTAGACACTTCTGTCTCTCTTGTCGGGGTCATCAACAGTTCTTTTAAATTCTTTGACCTAGTGTACGCAAATATTGGTTTTTTGTCAAAAATTCCATTGAAATCGTCTTCATTCTTTAAAAGATCCCAATGTCTATTGATGATAGATTTCATTCTTTGTGAAGAAGTAGAAAAATTTGACACAAACACATGTCTATCCATAGTTTTTTTAGGCTTCTGAGTTAGTAAGTTGTCCCTGCTATATGTCTCGATCCTGTCTTTAGCTGTGGATAGAATGTCATCAGGGTAACCTCGTTCTTTGTATCGTTGATGTTGAACTGTGAGATTCTCTTTTAGATCTTCCTCATGAGAACAAATCCTTTTAATTCGCATATATTGTGACACCGGTAAATTATTTTTCAAGTTCTGAGGATGGAAACTCTGGAATAACAAAGAATTGTTCACATCAGTGTCTTTTCTGAAAACTTTCGTTTTAATCTGGGTATCTTCAATGTTAATCAAAACATCTAAAAATGGCAATTCCTTGTTACTGATGACGTGGGTGAACTCAATGTTCTCTTCACAATGATTCAATCTTTCAATTTCATTTTCTAGACTTTCTTTTGTTCCTGACCATAATACAAATATGTCGTCTATAAATCTACGATATAAGATTGCATGTTCATTCCAAGAGTCATTCGTGTATATGTGGTCAGCTTCAAATTTTGCCATAAAGGTATTGGCATATACCGTAGCCCCGGCAAATCCCATAGACGTTCCGTTCTGTTGGAGATAAAACTTTGATGCCCATTGAAAATAACTATGATATAAACAAAAATGTAACAATTCCAAAATGAAAACCTTTTCAGCCTTTACAGCAGGTTGTTGTAGCAGAGCCCACTCCACAGCCTCCATACCAGATTGATGGGGAATGGAGGTGTACAACAACTTTACGTCGATGGTGCACACCAGAATAGAGCATGTTGATTGGATCTCTTTTAGTGTCAGTAGAAAATCATTAGTGTCTTTAATGTAAGACGGCCATTTCTGGACGAATTGTTGGAGAAATTTGTCAATATATTGACCTAGTGGTTCAAACACTGTCCCACATCCAGTCACAATGGGACGCATAGGCGGATCGTGTAGATTTTTATGCACCTTGGGGAGCATATAGAGACGTGGTCTTCTGGGAAATTGCACGGTCAGATATTGTTTAGTCTTAGCAGAAATATACCCTAGTTCAAGGGCATTGGTCAAGATGTCGTTAAGAGTACTTTGTAAATCTTCAATGGGATCTTTATCCAACTCGAAATAAATAGAAGTATCAGCCACATGTTCTTCCACCTTTTGATTGTACATTGTTCTGTCCATCACTATTATAGCACCTCCTTTATCTGCTTTCTGTATAAGAATGCTCTGATTTTCTTGAAGCCCTTTTAAAATAGTTCTATCATATACAGAAAGATTCTTTCTTTTGGATTTCTTCAAATTCAAACTTTCCAAATCGTTGAGGACTGATTTCTCGAAAGCTTCCAGGATTTTGTGTGTAGATGGTGCTTGAAATTTTGATTTGGGTTTGAATTCCAAAAGTTCAGGTTCTTCTTTTTCAGTTTGAGATGGCATTATATTGGTGAAGAAATGTCTTAGTTTCAATACACGCATGAATTTGTAAAAAGCTACTTCAATTTCAAGTTTACAAAGTACTCTTAACGACATCTTGACCAATGCCCTTGAACTAGGGTATATTTCTGCTAAGACTAAACAATATCTGACCATGCAATTTCCCAGAAGACCACGTCTCTATATGCTCCCCAAAGTGCATAAAAATCTACACGATCCGCCTATGCGTCCCATTGTGACTGGATGTGGGACAGTGTTTGAACCACTAGGTCAATATATTGACAAATTTCTCCAACAATTAGTCCAGAAATGGCCGTCTTACATTAAAGACACTAATGATTTTCTACTGACACTAAAAGAGATCCAATCAACATGCTCTATTGTGCACCATCGACATGCTCTATTGTGACATGCTCGATGGTGCTCTATTGTGCACCATCGAGGTAAAGTCGTTGTACACCTCCATTCCCCATCAATCTGGTATGGAGGCTGTGGAGTGGGCTCTGCTACAACAACCTGCTGTAAAGGCTGAAAAGGTTTTCATTTTGGAATTGTTACATTTTTGTTTATATCATAGTTATTTTCAATGGGCATCAAAGTTTTATCTCCAACAGAACGGAACGTCTATGGGATTTGCCGGGGCTCCGGCATATGCCAATACCTTTATGGCATAATTTGAAGCTGACCACATATACACGAATGACTCTTGGAATGAACATGCAATCTTATATCGCAGATTTATAGACGACATATTTGTATTATGGTCAGGAACAAAAGAAAGTCTAGAAAATGAAATTGAAAGATTGAATCATTGTGAAGAGAACATTGAGTTCACCCACGTCATCAGTAACAAGGAATTGCCATTTTTAGATGTTTTGATTAACATTGAAGATACCCAGATTTAAACGAAAGTTTTCTGAAAAGACTCTGATGTGAACAATTCTTTGTTATTCCAGAGTTTCCATCCTCAGAACTTGAAAAATAATTTACCGGTGTCACAATATATGCGAATTAAAAGGATTTGTTCTCATGAGGAAGATCTAAAAGAGAATCTCACAGTTCAACATCAACGATACAAAGAACGAGGTTACCCTGATGACATTCTATCCACAGCTAAAGACAGGATTGAGACATATAGCAGGGACAACTTACTAACTCAGAAGCCTAAAAAAACTATGGATAGACATGTGTTTGTGTCAAAATTTTCTACTTCTTCACAAAGAATGAAATCTATCATCAATAGACATTGGGATCTTTTAAAGAATGAAGACGATTTCAATGGAATTTTTGACAAAAAACCAATATTTGCGTACACTAGGTCAAAGAATTTAAAAGAACTGTTGATGACCCCGACAAGAGAGACAGAAGTGTCTAACAGAGGAATGAAGAAATGCCAGAATTGTGTGCATTGTTCAAATGTGATTGTAGGTAACAAGTTGCATCATCCACAAACTGGTAAAGAAATTGAACTTCATTACAATGGAGATTGTAATTAAAAAAACTTAATCTATTATATCAAGTGTCCCTGCGGCAAAATCTACGTAGGGAAAACGGAGAGACAGTTAAAAAAAAGAATAACAGAACACAAGAGCACAATTAGGAATAAAAATGTTAAAAGCAATTTGGCAAAACATTGGAATGACAATAATCATAGCATAGCTCAAATCAGGTACTCCATACTGGAAGTTGTAAAGACATACGAGGGGGTAGACCTCACCAGGTCCCTCCTCCAAAGAGAGATACATTGGATCAGACTTTTGTCAACACAAGAACCCAAAGGGTTAAATGAGAAGGTAGATTTATCGTGTTTCATATAAAGCTTTTTGCCCGCTGAGTCTGCATCAGTAAGATGCTTGCATCCATAAACAATGTTTTGAACATTTGAAATATTTGAAAATGTATGAGTAGGAGCAGTCACAAACTATTTCACTATTTCTTTTTCACTATTTCTCTATTCCGTTATCCTCCTTGTAAATTTGTTCTTTGGGATTTTTTGTTTTGAGGTTGTTTTGTGCTGCTAAGTGAGCCGTTTTTACCTCTTTAAAATGGCGTCCGAAGTTTCGGGACTATCAGTCTAATGTAGCAGTCCTTCTTTAGTGTCTATTCGAAGTTGTGAAGCTAAGTATGGAGCTTGTTTAATGACGGTTGAGTGTAGCTGGTCGGAGTTCCGAGTGGCAGCTAAAGAACAGAGACGGAGAATAGAGTTTGGATTTTGGAAGTTCAGCGAATAAAGTTAAGGTAAGAGGCAGACAAGACAGAACTGCGTGAACCAACAACTATGGTTGGAGGGTTGTGTACCCGGTAGTGAGAGAGTTGTTTTATTATTATTTTTTCAGAACCTACAAGATCCTTACATGAGTAGAAATTCCGCTTTTTTGCCTCTGAGAGTTTTTGCAGTAAGGTAAGGGAGAACGGTGTGCAGGTTTAGCTTCATTTAGGCGCTATGAGTTTAATATAGCTGTGAGGTGCAAACGTTATGTTTTGTGTTTATTTCCGGTATAGATTGAATACTTTGGTGACAGCGACATCAGTGAGTTGGTTTTTCCGCAATTTATGGTGATTAAGTTGCACTTCACTGCGGTGTGGGTTATTTGTGGTTTCACTACTCAAACATGCTTTTCGAGTGAGATGTTGTAAATATACCCTGTACATAACGATGTTTTGGTCTTCTGTGTCTAAAAATACTGTTGGTAGTAATTTAAAATTACGATTTAGTTCACAGGCCCCTGAGGAAGAGCTCCAAGAGCTTGAAATTCATTGGGCGCTAAAGAAAAGTCATCTACGCAAAAGAATTATGAATGTATAAATTTGTGAATTTTGAAAAATAATGTACTGAATGTATAATATTGTGTCAGAGCAAATCTGTAAAATGTATTGAAATATTTTTGTTTACTTTTTGATAAAACTTGAATCTTGAAAATCCTAAGTTGAGCATTATATATGTGTTAATATAATTTTTAGCGGAGTGTCGCAGAGACAACCGCGCACAGCTACAGTGCGCTGAGGTTAAGGGTCACAGACTCTTAAGATAGGTTCTATGAGATCTAGTAGAGGCCAGCACTAGTAAGGATGCCAAGAGGTTTTGGGACCTATTAAGATCCAGGGAAAAGCCGATAGACCAGCAGCTAACTTGTAACATTACAGGGGGGGCATGGTTCGAACACTTTTCGCAACTGTACTCTGCTCCCTCAGGCCCAGCCCAGGCAGCTTGCCCATCTATGGGTCTTACAACTAATCTCCCGTGCGATGTTGGCCTTTTTACCAACTTAGAAGTAGAAAGAGCAATCCAATGCATTGTCTCAAACAAGGCAGCGGGTCCGGACGGAATCCCAGGAGACCTAATTAAGAACTACCCATCTCCTTGGAGTACATTAATCGCCTCGCTTCTGAATGAAGTGGTGTTGGGTGGAGTCTTTCCTGACTCATGGAGGGGCGCTGAGGTCGTACCTATTTTTAAAAAAGGCTCTAGGGACGACCCAGCGAACTACCGCCCAATTAGCTTATTAGACTCTTCCCAAAAGGTAGCAGGGAAGGTGGTATTGGGCAGGATCATCGAGTGGGCAGACGAAAATCATATCCTGTCAGATCTCCAAGCAGGTTTTAGAACAGGAACAGGCACAATCGAGCAGACGTTCCGTCTTTTAATGATCTATTGGAAAGTGGTGGTGCTGGGAGGGGGCAGTCTGTATCTAGTCTTCATTGACCTACGGACTGCCTTCGACCTGGTACCACGCGCGCTCCTATGGAACGTCCTCGATGGGTTAGGCCTCCCCCCCTATTTGCTGTCGCTGCTTGTTAAATTCCACGATAGGAATTTTGCCCAAATTAGATGGGGTGCACAGGGAGAGAAAACATCCCGTATCCCTGTGGACAGAGGCGTCCGCCAGGGGTGTGTGCTTGCCCCCACTCTGTTTTCTCTTTATATTAACGGAGTGGTGGAGCATCTTCTACAACAACCATCAGATGCACCCACCCTGGCTGGAAGGAAGATCCCAACGCTTCTGTTCGCCGAAGATACCCTCCTAATTTCAAAATCACCAATGGGCATCCAATCGTTGCTTTCCAGGTTCCAAACCTTCTGCAATGAAAGGGGCTTGGCAATAAATATAGGCAAAACCAAGTTTTTAGTTCTTAACCCGCCCAAAAAATCTGTTTATCCCCCGGTCCTGGATTCCGTCCCACTTGATCGCGTGAAAGAATTTGATTACCTGGGTATACGCATCAGTGATACTATGAGCTGGAAGGCACACCACCAAAAAGTCTTCCTTACCCACAAAAGGGTGACAGGTGCGCTGCTCAAGGAGCAGCGAGCATCATCATCAAAACCTATTGGGGCTCCCCTAGATATCTATAGGGCAAGGGTTGTAAGCGCGGCACTCTACGGTGCTGAGCTGTGGGGCACTCAAAAAGTTGACACTCTGGCCCACCTTGAGAACAACTTCCACAAAGATCTAATGGGTTTGCCCCACAGCACACCAACAATCCCATTGCTGATAGATGCAGGTACCCGGGCAATCTGCGACCAAGCAAAACTACGCCCACTCCTGTTATGGTCCAGAATCTGGAATGTGCAGGAATTAAGTAGTTACGCAGATGCTTTAAACGACATTTTGTCACTACCGGGCTCTCACAAGATCATCTGGCTTAGGGAGGTTAAAAAGCTGCTCTACAAATTAGGCCTAGGAGAGGCTTGGTCCAATAAATCTGCACCCACGAAACAACAGCTAAAGAAGGTCTATTGGGCATGGGTAGACAGTGAGAGGGCCCGAAGCTCAATCCATTGTAAATCTGTAGTTTTGTTTTTGTCAGCCAAGGAGTTACCGTTAAGGGAACCTTATCTAGACACCATTCAGAGCCCCAGGGACAGAGCATTGTACATCAAGTTCAGGTTGGGGGTGCTTCCATTATGTGAGTTTACTTCCACATGGAAACCGCCTGCTCAAACTGTACCCTATTGCCCCTTTTGTGATCTAAGGGTAGAGTCTGTGTCCCACATGTTGTTCGAATGCAGTGTCTATGTAGCCCCGAGACGTAGGTGGTTGAAGCCCCTCTGCAGAAGTCTGGGAACTCGCTCTCACTTGGAAGCCCTGCGTATTTTACGTACAGATGCTAGACCCTTCTTTTCCACTTGCATGGCAAAATTCTTGGGTTGGGCTTGGCGTCTAAGAACTGCAAGACAACTGTTAATCCAGTAAATGGGCCTACCCACCTAATATGCTGATCTGGATATGAAATGTTTTTATGTTGATGATTGTTGTAAAAATGTTTTTTTAAAATAGATGTGTAAATGCTTTTATGATATGTTTTTATCGAATAAAGCTACCACTACTACTACTACTACTATATTCCTCCCAAGTCCCCCCTAATTCGGTGGCATGATTCTGGTGATGCACCTGGCGCCACACATCCACAGGAACCAGTAAACCAAAAAAAAACACTGTATCAGCCAGAGTCATTACAGCCGAAGAAGCAGTCTCAGTGACCTCTTTCGGGGATCAGGAAGTTGCATTTTCAGAGAAAGGACCTCACTCCTTTTCCAAGGAGTATAAACCCATTGCTCCTGAATTCGTGACTCCACATGTGCTCTAGTTACTTGATCATTGGCATCTCTTAACTCCGGTATCCCAGGATGATAAATAGGATGGACTTCTCGCATAGGATGCTGAGAGTCCCAATTTGGGCATTTCAAATGCAACCGTTCTCTCTATCTCATTAGAATCTCAACATTTCTGTACACATCTTTCTGTCGATCCAGTATTAAGTATGGGCGGAAAATCCGTCCTGCTCGCGGATTTTGCGGATTTTCGGTAAATTCGCAATCCGCGAGATTCGCGAATTTCCCGCAAAATCCGCAAATCCGCGAGCAGCGGATTTTATGGCTTGCTCGCACTGTTCGCGTGAGTTCGCGGCTTCCCAGTTCAACTTCGCGCCCCGCGAATAAGCGCTAAATTGCAGAAATACGATCTTAGCAAAACTGAAACTACTTACCAGGTTCAAAAGTTCAAGCTCATCATTAGTAGCCATTTCCTGTAGTGCTTCCTGAGGGGCCCCTCCAAAGTTCAGTTGCCTACTTGCAACTATTATGTGACCCTGCTCTGACCCTCAGAATAGTTACACATATGCCACAAAGGTCCTGAATTACAGCTAAGGGAGACAAGCAGGAGCCAGGCTGGAAGTTCAAATCCAGTGACACATTAATCAGCCCCTAATTCATTATTGTCAGTTGGGGCAGGGCAGGTGTTGTAACTAATTTTGCAACAATGAAAGCACTTAGCAAGTGCAAAAGATCACTAATCAGGAAGCACTAAGGAAGCAGGTGCCAGCTAAAAAAATATTCTGTGACACATTAATCAGCCCCAAATTAATTCAGGTCACTTAAGGCAGGGAAGGTGTGCTTTGCTTTGCCACAATAATGTACACTGGACAACCAGAGGGTGCTGTGATGAAACAGAGGGTGGCATGGGTGGGCCAGAGGGTGGCATGAGTAGTCAGAGAGTGGCAGTGGTGACAGAGAGTGGCAGTGATGAAGAAGAGTGTCCCAAACAGGCTGGACACGTAGAAACAACAAGTTCGCAAAACTTGCGACCCGACAGGTAAGTTCGCGTTTGCGCAATTGTACAAAACCCTCGCGAACTGGCAGAAACCCGCGCGAACACAAAAAAAAATCCGCAAATTAGCGAGAATTCACGGATTTTGCGGATTGCGAGTTCGCAAATCCGCAAAATTCGCGAACGCGAGATTCGCAAAATTCGCCCATGCTTATCCAGTATGTCATACAAAACCTGAGGGGCTCTCCCGTCCGTGAAACACTGTTCTCATAGGGAAATCAAACGGTTGGCCATACTCTCCAAAGCGTACTGCTGCATAACCGGCTCGTAATCTCTAAGAGTACTCCATATATCTTTGATAGTATAAATGGAGTTCCGTATCCACTGAGATGCCTGATCCACTACTAGCCGTCTTTCATCGTACCCCACCGCTGATCGAGTATACAATCGTCGCGCACTAAGAGTTCCCGGGACATGAGAAGGGGTTGAACTAGCTATGGTAGGGGTCGAACTAGCAGACAGTGATGGCCAAGCCGGAGTTGGGGAAGCCAGCACCACCGGGGACATGGCAGGAGACGACAATGCATCAGTTAATAGAGTAGCCATTCCAGGTGCTGAAGATGATGAAAGGTGAGGAGTTCCCAAAGGGGTGGAGGAAGAAGATGCAACCGGCGCTGAGGCGGCTGGGGCTGAGGCTGTAGATAGAGGAACCGTGGAGTATATGCGCTGGGGAGCATAAGGAGGCGGGGGCGCACATCCAATAAATCCTCTATCTCATCCTCAGGTTCTGTTCGAGTTGCATAGCTTTTATCCACCGTTAACCTAAAATGCCTATTTGTGCAGTCAATGCTTTATCATATGCTATAGCTTTCTGTGTGATGATCTGACCACCCTTCATTTTGCATAACTTCTCCTCTCTAATGCACCTGCGCTTTGCTTCTTTCTACCACATATTTAAAGAGTTAAACATTGATTGCTGACTTCGTTTTGCAAATAACCGATCCTGTAAATACTGTATCTTTTTCTCATCAAAAAACCCGGTTAAAGGCCATTGCAGTTCAACATTATCCTTGGTATATTTATGCCACAGATTATTAAACAAAATAGGTGAAATGCCATGTTTAACATACATATCAAAACTCATTCTAACCTCTGGCGGGGCAGGCTGACTTTCATCCAATTGCACACCTTTTCGGCGGCAACAACACCCAAAACACAATTTACTAAAACACGACATCCTTATTCACTGGCAATTCAATTACATTCAAGAAAACAATATTTCAAACATGGCCCTGTTCATACATTCTTAACCTTTCACCAAAGAATACACACAGAACAAAACAAACAAAAACATACAAATTCACTAATGACATGTCCTTTTCCGAAACCAAAGAACGGAACCCTTCGACTCCCGTTCATGGAGAACTCGTTGATTTAAATCACCAGACCAACAGATTCCAAAATCAGGCAGTCCGGAGACTACCAAAAGGCCATCAGACAGGAATTAACCACAGACCGACCTAGAGACCATCCCCCGATCTTCCTGGTTCACCTCAAGACTATTCTGAATAAGCCCGCTGCCTTAGCTCCGCTTCAGATATGTCCTAAAGGCTACCCAGGTACAACCGTGGGCTTTTCCGAGAGCAGTCTGGCCGGGTGCGCACCACAAGTGCCACACCAAGGCATCTGATCAAAACCTCTATTATTCACCAAACAAGTCCGTGGAGCATCTGCGGGTGCAGCCACAATGCCGCCCCGTCAGACCTCCAAAGTTCCCCGTGGTACACCAACCACCAAATCCAATACAGTTAACTCCTTCCAAAACGCTGCTCAACAGCGTAATCCAAAACACCTAAATTAATACACTCACCTGGGGCACACAGGTATGAGTGCGTGTTCTCCCCTGCCAACTCCTGAAGACCTACACAGTCAGCTCCTGGGTTACGCCCGTAGGACTCCAGCGAAGGGTCACTAGCAGCTGGGGTTCTCTGATCGCGAGAGCGGAGTAAGCCGGAATCGTTAGTCAGTCCATCCCTTCGACCAGAGCTCCGTTTATTTGTCCCTCTTTCCCCGGCTACGGGAGGACGACCCCAAACGCTGAGTCCCACCAGAGTCACCAAATGACCTACCATAAAAATAACATAAGGGGCTATACCTACCAACAGTCCCAATGCCAATTACCAAATAACCAGTCAGTTGGCAGTGAAGAAAAGTCAATTGTTTATTATACAAAATACTCTATAGAGGAGCCGCTCCCATCCTGACCCATCAGGTGCGCGGAGAAGACTGCCAGCTTACAGTCAATACATTACATATATACCTTCAGATCTACACGTGCAGTCACCGTAAATGGAAAAGTACTACTTGGCTCTAAGGAAAGACCATATATGGTACACAGGATTAGTTTGAAACTCTGCTTCTGCTATTATTGGGGTAGGTCAGGAGGGGTGACTCCCTTTAGTTCCGGTGCCTGGGAGCGCAGAAACGGCGCCTTCAGGAATACGCTTATCACCTCTGAAGCCAGATGCGACCTTGAGTCTCAGGACAGCGAAAGAATAGTGTGCATTCAGCTGCTCTCTATAACTCAACTAACAGGGCCTACTGACTACTGAAGGATAACACGTGGCCACTGCTCAGGTCTGACTAGGACAAAGCAAAGATGGCGTCTGTGTGGTTTTCGGCTCGTTTCATAATGGTAGAGTATGAGAGAAATGAAAACCTTTACTAGCTTAACTTAAACTTTTAGAATCATAACAGGCAGAGTCTATAATCATTTATATAAATACATCATGCTAACAAAAGATACCTTATACCTCTATAACTATAAACAAATTGAATGTTATCTCTCATCTACAGTGGCCCCATACTCGACGAACATTTACTTATTGGGTATTCCCACTCCACAGGGCAAACTTACAAGAACCATGATCCGGGATTGGGTGGAGAATGGTGTAGAGGACGTGGGGACATTTTTAGTTGTGGGGGCTCTGCTTGATCATGCATCCATTTTATAGACTACAGGGGCACCCACACATTTATACCTCTTACATGCTGCGGTCTCCCATTTCATTAAGAACACATGGGCCAGAAGCGTACCGAACCTCACAACATACCCTAGTTCACCACCTATATTATATTGGGAATGGGGACACTCAGTCAGATGGCTGTGTACAGGTATACAGACACACGCCATAACCCTACTCACATCCCTTAGAATGAAATGGTCCGAGGAATCCACTACTGAAATCTCAGATAAAGCCTGGAAGTGTATGCTTGAACACCCCAAAAGAGTGTCCTGTAACGCCAAACTGAAATTCATACAAACAATGGTTCTACACGGGTCATACCTCACCCCACGAAGGATCTACGGTATGTTCCCTGAAGCACACCATAGCTGCCCTCGATGTAAAGGTGATGAGGCAGACTTCCTTCACAAGCTGTGGTCATGCCCCCATCTCCAGAACTACTGGAATGGCGTCCTTGAATCCCTGAACAAGGTCACACACATTCCTGTCTCTGATAACATTCTGGACTGCCTCATGGGCCTTCGCAAACACACAAGTACACAAAAGGTGCAACTGAGATTTGTAGATCTGGCCATCATTCTGGCAGTTAGAGCCCTTACCATGTTGTGGAAGTCCCCTAGGTGCCCAACGCTATCGAGCTGGCACGACGATGTGATAAAGTGGGGGAAAGCGGAGAGCATAGCCCTTCGAAAGGAGGAAGAGAAAGGGATACAGAAACAACCCATTTCAATAGATTGGGATATCATGTTACATGACTTTGAACTCCTTGACCTCCTACCCCTACGGAGTACCCCAACACCATAGCCTGGTATTCCGCTTCACGGTCACCTGAGTAAAGGCTCCCGAACCCCAGTCCCCCAGTCTGTCATTTCAGGAAAATATAGACCCCCAGGAAACACCCAGTTAGTCCCCCTTATGTACCAATGGCAACACCATAAACAGACCAGGAGCTTGGGGTGGGAGGGTAAGGGTAGAGGGATAGTTGTTGGGATTGTGTCAAGACCTCCGTCTCCATTGTGAGTTCAGTCCGGAAATCAAACATGAAAAATCGACATTTCAGAATCAAGTCCAAATATCCGCAGTGGCGGAGAACCCATCGAGTCACTTCGTTGTTTGTCAAAAGATGTTTGACAGAGGTGAGTGGCCTGACATTGAATAATGGCCGTCAAAGATGGACGCGACCAGAAACGAAAAGCCGATCTAGTCTTTTGAACCACGAGCACAGTGGTTTTATCCCCATGTCATACGCGGATGACACGCAGCTCCTCTTCCCTTTTGAAACTCTCACCGCTGAGTTAAAAAACTCCTTCTCTGCTGGTATGAAGGCCGTTGCACAGTGGATGTCCACCAACTATCTACAGTGCAACGGTAGCAAAACAGAAGTTATGCTATTCGGTGAAGCCAAGCTTCTATGGACTCCGGATTGGTGGCCTTCCGATCTTGGTATGGTCCCAGAACCCAAACAGGTCGTGAAAAACCTGGGGATCCGCCTCGATCAGGATCTGTCTCTAAAGCAACACAGCAACCTTGTTGCAGGTTCATGCTTTCATGTCATCAGCATGTTGCGAAACATTTTCCCTCTATTGCCAGACACGTTTAGGAAGATCTTAGTGCAAACCCTTGTTCTGAGCCGTATTGACTACTGCAATGGCCTGCTTCTATCTGCCAACGAGGGAGTGCTGGCTAGACTTCAGGTAGTCCAGAATACAGCGGCGCGCCTAGTCCTGAATGCCCCACCAAGAACAGCATCCAAGCCTCTTCTACATCAGCTCCATTGGCTATCCATACGACAAAGAGTAAAATTTAAAATATGCTGTATTATTCATAAAAGCATAAATGGACAAGGCCCTACCTACCTGAAACAGAAATTCACCCCTTACATCCCTTCCAGGTCACTCAGATCTAGTACAAGCCATCTATTGGTAGTACCTCGTGCCAATAAAACCTGACACTGAGGCAGAGCGCTATCTGTAGCAGGACCCATTTTATGGAACCGGCTTCCTCTGACTCTTAGACTCTGTACCTCTCATTTAAAATTCAGAAAACTCCATAAAACTGTACTATTTAAAAATGAGATCTAATCCACATCTGTACTTTCTCCACTGTATTTGTTAACTGGCCCAAAAGCGCAGAGATAGAGTCGATTCCAGCGCTATATAAGCTCGTAAATAAATAAATAAATAAATAAACTTCGGCAGTTCGAGAGACGTTCAGAGAAGAAGAAGGAATACAGAACGTTTGTACCCCGCCTTGATCGTATCAAGTCTGAAGGGAGTAAATTGGAAGCCAGTTCCTGGGACGAACCCATGCAAATTGGTTCTATTAGGGGCCCTCTCTCTAAAGAAGAGAAAGAGAAGCGGAGGACCAACAATTTGCGTTTGTACTGTGGTGGTTCTGGTCAGTTTGTAAGAGAATGTCAGAAAAAACCGAAGATAAATCAAGGGTTAAAATACAGTTCCCATCAGTGAACGGAGTTGCCCTGATGGGATGTTCTGAAGAGTCAACTCAAGGACAACAACAGCTGATCAACACACTGCAGTCAGCAGCGCCACATCTGACCGTTTCTTTCTCAGTAAGGTTCGGAATGCAAGAAATCAAGGAGGTCTCCGTCATGATTGACTCTGGTGCCACTGGTAATTTTTGCGACATGAGGTACGCGCAAGAGGTTGGTATCAAGGCCATTCGGAAGAAGCACATAGAGGTGGTAAAGGCTGTTGATGGCACCAATTTGACCTCCGGTCCTACAGTCGAGGAAACTGAAACTTTGGAACTGGAAGGTCTACAGGGACATCGAGAATATATTAGATTCAACCTTATCGATGCACCCCAATTCCAATTGATTTTGGGATTACCCTGGTTGACGGAACATAATCCTGTCATTGAATGGGAAAGAAGAACAGTTAAAATGACCTCAGAGTACTGTCGAAAGAATTGCTGTTCCAAGGTAAAGCCAAGTCTGAAGGGTCTCCAGCTACAGAATTGGCTCAGCTCCCGGTAAACATTTGCATCGTCAATTCGCAGGTAATTCCTGAGGAGTATCAGGACCTTGCAAGTGTGTTCAACAAGAAGAATGCGGAAAAACTTCCGCCTCACAGAGAGTATGACTGTAAGATTGAGTTGGAGGCAGGAGCAGTCTTACCTTGCAGCCGCATATATGCGCTAACTGAGGCTGAGAACACATATTTGAAGGAATATTTGGATGAATACACTAGGATAGGATTTATACGTCCGTCTCAGTCACCTGTATCGTCGCCTCTATTTTTCCGACCCAAGAATGATGGAACCTTGCGCGCATGTATTGATTACAGAGCTTTAAATCAGGTCACTATAAAGAACCGGTACCCATTACCACTTATATCTCAATTGTTGGATCAAGTAAAAGGGGCCAAAATCTATACAAAGTTAGACTTACGCGGGGCCTACCACCTGGTAAGAGTTGCCGAGGGGGACGAGTGGAAAACGGCCTTCCGGACAAAGTATGGCTTATTTGAATATCAAGTAATGCCCTATGGGTTGAGCAACGCTCCAGCAGTGTTTCAGAATGTTGTCAATGATGTCCTTCGAGAATTTCTGGACCGTATAGCCATGGTGTATATCGATGACATATTGATATATTCAGATTGTGTGGAAGATCATGTCAAGCATGTGAGAGCCATTCTACAGAGATTGCTGGAAAACCTTCTGTTTGTTAAGCTTGAGAAGTGTTCATTTCACGTGGAGAAGGTTGAGTTTCTGGGCTTCGTTCTGTCTGCTGATGGAGTGTCAATGGATAATTCGAAGGTGCAAGCCATACAGGATTGGCCGTCTCCTAAAAGTGTGAAGGAAATACAAAGTTTTATTGGCTTCGCCAATTGTTATCGAAGATTCATTCCTGATTTTTCCACCAAGGTTGCGCCAATCACTCAGTTGCTAAAAAAAGGGAAAAAGTTTGAATGGTCTCCAGAAGCGGAGTTGTCTTTTCGAACCCTGAAAAAGGCCTTCATCACTGCACCCATTTTAATGCACCCGGACCCAGATCAACCATTTTACGTAGAAACTGACGCATCAGATTTTGCAACTGGTGGGGTGTTATCCCAACGAGACAAACAAACTGGCCAACTCCACCCAGTCGCGTACTGGTCCAGGAAACTGTTGGACCCTGAATACAACTATTCCATTGCAGACAAAGAACTATTAGAGGCCAAGGAAGCTTTTCAAGACTGGCGACATTATTTTCTTGGGGCGAAACATACAGTGACCGTATTCACGGATCATCGCAACTTGCAATTTTTTAAATCTGCGAAAACCCTAACCCCACGACAACTAAGATGGTCGCTGTACTTTTCAGAGTTTGAATTTGTGATAACCTACAGACCTGGGGTGAAAAATGGCAAGGCCGATGCTCTGTCACGTATGAACTCTTTTGACGAAGTCCGGGTACCAGCTCCTGAGCCTATTGTGCCGTTGGATAAAATCATAGGAACAATTCATTTGGAAGAATTTGCTAAAGAAATACAAAATGCTTGTTCCTCGGATGAGTTAAAGGCGTGGACAGACTCAGGAAATGAAAAAACTCTTGTTAATGGTTTGCCTAACTACAACGGAAAATTGTACCTGCCAACTAAAACAATGCAAGAGAAGGCAATGAGAGGTTGTCATGACGACTGTTTTGCTGGTCACAAGGGAGTGAAGAAAACCATTGATCTAATCAAAAGACATTTTTGGTGGCCGGGCATGGCAGCTCATATAGGGCAGTATGTATCGACATGCGAGCTATGCATTAAGGGAAAACCTAGCCGTCAAGCCCCTCAAGGGTTACTACAACCCCTGCCAAACGCCCCTTATCCTTGGCACACAGTATCCCTAGATCTAATTGTCGACTTGCCATCCAGTCAGGGTAACACAGTGATTTTGGTACTGGTGGATTCATTTTCAAAAATGGGCCATTTTATTCCTTTCAAGACAGTACTCACAGCCATGCAGTTAGTACAAGCATTTAATCAACACATCATTCGGATTCACGGAATCCCTCAGGTAATCATATCTGACCGTGGTACCCAATTTATGTCAAAGTTTTGGAAGACTTTCAGGCACAATTTAGGGGTCGATACACGATATTCAACCAGTTATCATCCTGAAACCGATGGTCAGTCAGAGAGGCTGAATCAAGAGTTGGAGCAATATTTGCGCCTCTATTTGCTAGAGCAGGATGGGAACTGGTCTGACTTATTGTGGACCGCAGAATTTGCTTATAATAACGCGGTGCATAATTCTACTGGTTACACCCCATTTTATTTGAATTCAGGCCGTCATCCAAAAATGATTATGGGCAGCCAGAATAATGATGTACCTGCTATTACAAGTGAATTAAATGAATTAAGGGAGTCTTATGGGAAGGCTTTAAAAAAATCTAAGTAAGGCTAAGGCTTCGTAAAAGGTCCAGGCAGACAAGAAAAGAAGAAAAGGGGTTGAGTATAAAGTGGGTGAGCAAGTGCGGTTGTCAATGAAACATTTACGGTTAAAAGGAAATAGGACATTCCAACCCAGATTCATTGGCCTGTTTAAAATCTTGAAGATCATAAACCCAGTGGTAGTTAAAATCCACTTACCAAACTCACTAAAAATCCATCCCACATTTCATGTGTCCTTACTAAAAAAGAGTCCAGAGAATGTTAGACTCAAGTCAACCCCTCAACCTGTAATGGTAGAGTCAGGAGAGGAATTTGAGGTCAGTAGAATTTTAGATTCTAGAGTGACAAAAAACAGACTGTTCTATTTAGTCGAGTGGAAGGGATTTGGCCCATAGGAAAGGTCGTGGGAGCCTGCCACTCATGTTCATGCCCCAAGATTGATCCAGAATTTCCATAAAGCACATCCTAAGAAGCCCAAGTTGGGAGGAACCCCTTTGGAGGGAGGTACTGTCAAGACCTCCGTCTCCATTGTGAGTTCAGTCCGGAAATCAAACATGAGAAATTGATATTTCAGAATCAAGCCCAAATATCCGCAGTGGCGGAGAACCCATCGAGTCACTTCGTTGTTTGTCAAAAGATGTTTGACAGAGGTGAGTGGCTTGACATTGAATAATGGCCCTCAAAGATGAACGCGACCAGAAACGAAAAGCCGGTCTAGTCTTTTGAACCATGCGCACAGTGGCAGTAACAAAGCACACGTTCAATTAACGAACTGCGCACTTCAACTGTCTAGTTCCAGCGAGCACCACGTTTTTCCTGACGACTTCAGTCAAGCTGAAAATTCCAGTTCAAGACTCTTGCCGGTGAAGAATAAACGCATGCGCAACGAGGGAGAAGCAAGTCAGGTATTCCGGTGTTCAGTTTAGCGCCAGCTAACGCACCGGTTGTGATTTGTTTGACTTTAGGTGCGTCTCGCACTCTTGTTCAGAGACTATATTACTGTTCTTGAAGAACTCTGTGGTGGAGCAATTTCCCGTGTACAGTCAAGCCTTAGTTTACACATAGTTAGGTGTACCAAAATCTGGAGTCCTTGAGAATTATTTTCCCAACAGTTGAATTTCATTCCAGCTATCGCCTGTCAGTCAAAAGGTAACAAGAGAATAAGCATGGGCGAATTTTGCGGATCTCGCGTTCGCGAATTTTGCGGATTTGCGGATTCGCAATCCGCAAAATCCGCGAATTCCCGCGAATTTGCGGATTTTTTTTTTTTTTGTGTTCGCCCGTGTTTCTGCCAGTTCGCGAGGGTTTTTACAATTTCGCAATTTGCGAACTTACCTGTCGGGTCGCAAGTTTTGCGAACTTGTTGTTTCTACGTGTCCAGCCTGTTTGGGACACTCTTCTTCATCACTGCCACTCTCTGTCACCACTGCCACTCTCTGACTACTCATGCCACCCTCTGGCCCACCCATGCCACCCTCTGTTTCATCACCACACCCTCTGGTTGTCCAGTGTACATTATTTTCGGCAAAGCAAAGCACACCTTCCCTGCCTCAAGTGACCTGAATTAATTTGGGGCTGATTAATGTGTCACAGAATATTTTTTTTGCTGGCACCTGCTTCCTTAGTGCGCCCTGATTAGTGATCTTTTGCACTTGCTAAGTGCTTTCATTGTTGCAAAATTAGTTACAACACCTGCCCTGCCCCAACTGACAATAATGAATTAGGGGCTGATTAATGGATTTTAACTTCCAGCCTGGCTCCTGCTTGTCTCCCTTAGCTGTAATTCAGGACCTTTGTGGCATATGTGTAACTATTCTGAGGTTCAGAGCAGGGTCACATAATAGTTTCAACTGGCAACTGAACTCTGGAGGGGCCCTTCAGGAAGCACTACAGGAAATGGCTACTAATGATGAGCCTGAACTTTTGAACCTGGTAAGTAGTTACTTTCAGTTTTGCTAAGAGCGTATTTCTGCAATTTTGCACTTATTCGCGGGGCGCGAACTCACGCGAACAGTGCGAGCAGTGCGAGCAAAATCCGCTGCTCGCGGATTTGCGGATTTTGCGGGAGATTCGCAAATCTCACGGATTGCGAATTTCCCGAAAATCCGCAAAATCCGCGAGCGGAACGGATTTTCCGCCCACACCTACAAGAGAAGCATATTGTGCTTTAGAGTCCATTATAAAACTGTTGAATGGTGTTCTAATGATATCGTGTTACACAGGTTCAGGCGAATTAGCTACAAACAATACTACGAGGGAGAAGCTATAGCCAGGTTCAAAGGGTAAGAAAATTCAAAAGTAAGGTTATAGTAACAGAGTATAAGGTGGAACTGTGGTTACATGTTCTGTTTGCCTGCAGGTGTTAACTACCACGCCCGCAAGAACCAAGGTGAAGACGACGAAGTACCGAAGGTTGTCACCCGCTGTCTAAGGCGGGCTCTCTCTCTTATCCACTTCCCCTTTCCCCCCTGCTTCAGGGGTTACCGTAAATATCTTTTGGGTGGCCCTTGAGGTGGTGGGGCGTTGGGACCTACGTCGACTCCTGTGGTTCCTGGCCTTCGTGACAGATTGTTTATTTTAGTTAAAATAGGAAACTCATGCTTTATGATTGGGATGTTTTTATGGAAAAGCTACTTTGTTTCCAGACACTGTTGCATTCCTCAGTAATTGTAGTTCCTTTTCAATTGCCTTATGTATACCACTGTATAATAGATTCATATATTATGTCTTTTACCACTGCCTCCAAAGTACAAAAACAAAAAAAGGCCTTCTGTACTCATTTCTACAATGCTATAATGTCAAAGTCCTCAATAAAGTTTGTTTAAAAAAAAGTATTGGTATATTGAGACATTCAATACTCATGGGGAAAGCAGTGTCATGATATATATACTACATAATATTCTGTGAAAAACACCACAACAACCATGCATTCCGTAAATGCAAATTATTCACACTGATGTTTCAGTATGTCATAATGGTGCTGTGTGAACTGTTAATGATCAGGTTCTTGTTGATTAAAAGTCATCAGCTGGTCCAGAATGTTTGTGCAACAATAGTTATACACAGAGTGTGGCAGCTCCATGTATTCATCTGCCTAGGAAGTAATGTAATTCTGAATCAATGTTCAGTCCTATCTCTGTGCTAGGAAGTCTAAGGATCCATAATGCTTCGCCTCTGCGCAGGGCCAACTCTCTATTGCCCCCCCCTTGGATGTCGTTGGACAGAGCGTACTATCATTTATAGATGCAGAGACGAATTTGATATTGGCAGATCTACTTGAACTCTTGAAGGAGCATTTCTTCTTTCCCGCCCTGAGGAGTCGCGCATACACTGTTCCCACGCGACAAAACACGAGCCAGCTGGCTGTGGAACCATTAAACCTCTATCACAGCACTTCTGTGTCAAGAATTGTACTCGTTGTATTGTTGACTTTGGCTTTTTTCTTTGTGTGTGCCATAACTGTACACGACTGTGAAAGACTTCTGTCCATGTGTGCATAGGCATTACTGTTGCAAGTTTTGGTAGGTTAGTTCCCATTAACTTACTATTGCACGGTTAGGGGGTCTTCTCCGCTCGCCTGTTGCACCTCATTCACTCCGCTTTACTCAGCTACCTGCAGCGTCCACATCTGGTAGAGCGCCCTGGAACATTCTGATGCACTAAAAACCCTTTTCCTCTGTATTTACAAAACCTCCTGCAATACCCCGTGAGTCCTGAAAAGGCTCTCACCTCTTTCTGGGTTTTGGGGGGCTCCCAAGCCAGGATAATTTCAATCTTGGGCTGTAGGGGCGCCACCTGGCCGCTCCCCACCTGGTATCCCAAATACACCACGGAACCCTGCCCGATCTAGCACTTACTCGCCTTGTTCGTAAGGCCTGCCTTCCGCAGCACCAACAACACTTCCCAAAGATGGCGCAGATGTTCTTCCCAACTGGTGTTGAACACTGCAATGTTATCCAGGTAGGCGGCACTGAACTCATCCAGTCCAACCAACATTTTGTTGACCAACCTCTGAAAGGTGGCAGGGGCATTCTTCATCCCAAAGGGCATAACCCTGAACTGGAAATGCCCATCTGGTTTGGAGAATGCTAACTTCTCCTTTGCCCCATCAGTCAAGGCGATCTGCCAGTACCCCCAGCCCCTAACCGCTTAATGAGCTCATCAGCTCTGGGGATGGGGTGCGTGTCAATCTTCGTGACTGGCACCTGGCGCAGCAGCCTTTGGGACCAAGATCACTGGGCTGGCCCAAGGACTGCTAGAGGACTCAAGCACCCCTAACGCAAGCATCTTTGAGAGCTCCTCTTTGATGCAAGCTCTGACCCGGTCAGTTACCCTGTAAGTTTTGTACTTCACAGGTAAGCTGTCTCCTGTGCCCACATCATGGACGCACCAATCTGTGATACCAAGAACCAGGGAGAACAGATCAGAAAACTGTCCCAGCAACTGGCAGCAGTCATTCGGTTGCTCAGGAGTCAGGGTGGAAGAGAGGTTAACACCATCTACTGACCCATCTTGTTATGTTTCAGACAGGAGGTCAGAAAGAGACTCAGTCTCTATCTCTATTCCAGCATCTGTAGCTAAGAGCATGCCCACTTCAGACCTCTCCAAATGGGGCTTAAGGCGGTTGACATGCAGGACCCCCAAGGGATTCCTGGGAGACTGAAAGTCCATCAAGTAGGTAACTGGACTCTTGCACTCCACAACCTGAAAGGGTCCGGTTCACTTATCTTGGAGCACGCAGCGCTCCACTGGGGCCATGACCCACACTTTCTGACCAGGCTGAAGCTCTACCAGAGTGGCATTCTGATCATATAATCGCTTCATCTACTCCTGGCTGGCTTCTAGATTCGCCTTGGGGAGTTGTCTGAAATGCAGATTCTGGTTCCTGACGGCCAGCATGTAGCTATATACATCCTGGGAAGGTTTCCTTGGACATTGCTCCCAGCCTTCCTTGACCAGACTCAGAGGTCCTCTGACTGGGTGTCCATAGAGAAGCTCAAAGGGACTGAAACCTAGGGATTTCTGTGGCACCTCACGGTATGCAAACAACAGGCATGGATGGATATGGATATGCTCTTATATAGCGCATGGCTACCAGGGGGCATGCCAGCGGTGAGGGGCAGGTGGAGTTTTATAGGAAGAGCCATGTTTTTAGTTGTTTGCGGAATGAGAGGTGGTTGATTTCCTGGTGGATGGAGAGAGGCAGGGAGTTCCAAAGTTTAGAGGCATTGTAGGAGAAGAGGCGTCCTCCGGTATGGTATGGTATGGTAAGAGGACGTCTCACTTTCGCCTCATAGGTTCCTCAAGACCCAAAATTATGCCTTTTAGGGTTTAGTTGAATCTTTCAACCAACCCATTTCCTTAGGGGTGGTAAGGAGTGGTGAACTTGTAAGTTACCCCACACTCCTGCCACAGGGACTTCATATACTTAGAAATGAAGTTGGTGCCCCGGTCGGCCACTACATCGCGAGGGAATCCCACTCGGGAAAAAATTCCCATCAGTGTTCGCCCCACCACGGGACCATCCCTGTCCTCAGAGGTATGGCTTCCGGGTACCGGGTGGCATTGTCCACCAAGACCAGGATGAACCTGTTGCCCATGGCTGATTTGGGGTCCAGTGGCGCCACTATGTCAATACCCACCCGTTCAAAGGGGGTGCTGACCACAGGGAATGGCTTGCGAGGAGCCTTCGGCTTCCTCCCACTCTTTCCACTTGCCTGGCAAGTTTGACATGTCCTGCAATGAGTGTCTGAACTCTTGCGCATTTGGGGCCAATGAAAGTGGGTGACAAGCCTCTCAAATGTCTTGTCCTGCCCCGAATGTCCTGCCACTGGCATATCATGAGCCAGCCCCCGTAGGAAGGCTCTGAAGCGCTGGGGTACCACCAGCACACAGGCTGACCCAGGCTCCGCAACCTTAGGCTCACTATACAGGAGACCATTCTCCCAGTAGATCCAATGTGATCCAGACTGATCACCTGCTGCCGGGCTTACAGCCTGTTGCCACAAACCCTGAAGAGAAGGCCATTCTTTCTGCTTCTGGCAGAATTCTTCCCTGGAGGGGCCTCCTTCCTGCTGCTGATGGGTCAGCTCAGGCGGGTCCCCCAGTACAGCTACCTGCTCCCTGGTAGGCTCCAGGGCATCCCCCTCAGAGTCTACCTCCTCCTGGGCCGTGTGAACTTCGGGGGCTGGTTTCTCACACCCCCTGCCTCTTCTCCCTGTGGCAGGTTCCTGGGCCTCCCTCTCAGACTCCAGGTCCTCTTGAACACCCCTACAGGCTGCCATTGACCGGGTGCTCACACACGCCCAGTCAGGCAGACCCACCATCTCCAAGTGAGTACTCTGCTCCACTTTTCCTCAAGGTGGGCTCTCCAAATCGTTCCCTAACAAACAGACAACAGGCAAGGCGGGAATCACAGCTACCTTAAGAGTACCAGAGACCCCCCACTCAAAGGGAACCTGAGCCATTGGACAATGGCTCTCCGTGTTGTCGGCAGTAACAACTCACCAAAATGCATGAGGGGCAATCTGCTCTTGAGACACCAGGTGACACGTGAGAGCCTCCACCTTATAGCCATTGATGGTCACCCACTTCCAATATTTCTTAGTGTTGTTGGGCAGCTGGGTCCCTGGGACCACCTCACAGTCTGCTAAGGAGACAAGGGAATCTCTGAGGGACCCCACCCACCTTGGACACCAATCTCCTCCCCCAGGGCTACACTTACCATCTGCCGGGGTGGAGCACCAGTGGGTGCTGCTTTTCAAAATAGGCCGCACCTGGGGTCATTCGCCTTATGACCCAAGGTCCCCACATTTGTAACATTTATGGGGTCCCTGGGGTAAAGGACAACCTTTCAGACCCCTAGCTTTCCCTCGGAGGAAGCTGGGAACCTTTCCCTCGGATCCCTTGGGAATTACTTTGGGGTCCTTTATGGAACTCCTTCTGTTTACCCTTGCCCCCCCCACTCTTCTGCTGGGGACCCTGGCCACCTTTGGCTGAGTCTCCCATTTGATCCTTGTGGACTTGGGTGCTCACCCAGCAGTCCGCCTCCTCAGCAAGCTTCCTAGGGTTAGTCAGCCTGCTACCAATCAGGTGCTGGCACAGCTCTGGAAAACAATTACTGAACAAGTGCTCCCAAGCAATCAAATCAAAGAGACCTTGAAAATCATTAACCTTGCTGCCCCTCACCCAACCATCCAATGCTCTGTAAAAGAAAGTGACATATTCCACCCAGGTACTGCTCTCCATTCCTGAACCTCTGTCTATAGAGTTCAGGGGTTAAACCATACCTAGACATTAATGCATCCTTAATGTGGCTATAAGAAATATGGACATCAGAAGGCAAGTCTAACAGTGTGTCCCAACCCTCACTAAGGAACCGCCCCCACAACCCTGCTTCCCAATCTCTCTCAGGGACCCGGTGGGAAGACATGGCTACCTCATAGGCTCTGAACCACTGCCCACTCTCATAATTCTTATAAAATTCCTTTACCACTTCCTTAGGAATATACACTATAGCTTCCACAGGCACTGACGGTGTGCTGCACCCAGAGGGAGTAATCTCTAAGCTCTTGGCCTTCAATTCCAACTCCCTCAAAACCTTTTCATGTTCAAACTGCAATTTTTTTTCTTCTGGGGCTAACTTCCTGGTTTGCACTTCAAATTCCAACTGTCCATTTAACTTCAGCTTTGTCAGCTCTATCTCATGCCTCCTCCATCTTGCTCTGTCCTCCAGCTCCTCTGGAGACAGACTCTTGCCAGAAACAATTCTACCTGCAGGGAAGTTGTTCTAGTTTCTCCTGGACCCAATTGTCCTCCCAGATGTACATCTGCATTTTCCTCCCCATCCTCATTCTCAGGGGTCTTCCTTACTCCTACCCAGGCCCTCAGCACCTTGTAGAAGTGCTCCTTCTTGGTAAACTTAATAGTGGAAACATTGAATTTCTTGCAGAAGTACTTAAGCTGCCTTACTTTGTAGATTTCCATTTTCTCTTCTTCCCAATCCAGATCACTAGAGGCTATGGATTCTGCTTTCTCCATGACAGTTGAATTTGGTATCTCTCAAAAATAGAAAATCCCCAAAAAGAAATCTACCAAAAAGTATGTGGTCGCGTTCTGGTCTGCACTCACTAGTAGTGTTCACTAATCACTGTACATAAGTCACAAATGCAAGTCCAGAATCCTCACCGCTGAACACCGATCTTAGATTTGGGGGTCTCTAGTTGGCACAGGTAGGTACTTGTGACAAATATGAACCCTTGCCGCTAGTCAGGGTAAGGGGGTACACTGCTAAAATACCCCTGCTCACTCCCTTGGTAGCTTGGCACGAGCAGACAGGCTTATCTCAGAGGCAGTGTGTAAAGCATTTGTGACCACATACAGTAATCAAGTGACAACACTACAGATGGACACCACACAGGTTTTCTATCAAAAATAAGTATTCTTTATATAGACCTAACACAAGAAAACAAATGACAAACATCCACAATACTGTACTTAAAATGGTAGTTTTAGCTTAGTTCTGTTCAGTTCTTAAAATGTGACACTTTAAGTCAATGTACCTTACGATGCGTGACGCTTCCACAACAAAAGTGTTGCAGCGATGGAAATGCGACAAAGTTCGGTGCAAATAAATAAAGACGTGAAGATCTTCCAGATGAGGCAAGCTTCTCCGATGTTGCAAGAAGTCTCAGCTCGATGCGTCAGCTGCAGCGGCGACACCCTTGTCGAGAGATGCGACAACAGCGGCTTTGGCGGTGACACTCTTCTCCCTCGATACGAGACGCTTCCGCTCGATGCGACAGCTGCATCAGCGACACCGTTGTTCAGAGATGCAACGACAGCTGCTCCGACGGCGGCACACTTCTCCGTGGATGCAAGGAGCTTTTCTTGTTGTGGTGCAATGTAACATCCTTGTTCAGAAATGCAACGGCAGAAGTTGCGACACGCTTCTTCTTCGGTGCGAGGCGCTTCTCTCGATGCGCTGCAATGCATCAGCTACAGCGGCGACATCCTTGTTCAGAAATGCAACGGCAGCAGCTGCAACACGCTTCTTCTTCGGTGTGAGACGCTTCTCTCGATGCGCTGCAATGCATCAGCTACAGCGGCGACATCCTTGCTCAGAAATGCGACGGCAGCGGCTGCAACACGCTTCTTCTTTAGTGCAAGACGCTTCTCTCAATGCGGTGCAATGCATCAGCTACAGAGGTGACACCCTTGTTCAGAGATGCGACGGCAGTGGCAGCGACTGCGACACGCTTCTTCCTCTTGAGTCGCGCTTCCAGCTCCTTGCAACATGCATTCCCTCAGAAGGCCCAAAACAGCAGCAGGCACTTCCAGAGAACTCTTGGGAAGCTGGTGGTTGAAGTCTGTTGTCCCTGAGACTTCAGCAGGAGGCAAGCTCTGTTCCCAAGCCCTTGGAGATCCTTACAAGTTGAAATAAGGTACACAAAGTTCCTTTCTCCTTTCTTTGGCAGTCAGGCAACCACTGCAGGACAATACCCCAAGCAGCACTTCCGCTTAGGGATAGTCTCTCCTCAGTTTCTTCAGGTTCCTCTCCTCAGTAAAGGTTTCTTCTTGTTTGTCCAAAAGTGATCTAATTTCATGGGATCAGGGTCCCAATATTTATACCCCAAAATCCTTAGTCCTCTGAGAGCAGAGGGTCCTTTGCCCAGTCCAAACCAGTTCTGGAGCACTCTCTTGACAAGACTCCTTCTTTCCTTTCACAGTGCAGGGCAGAGGCATCATACGCCCCACAGGAGGTGAGCCAGCATTGTGGAGGAAAAGCACAGCCCTGGAGCACTTTGTTGACATGATTCCTTCTCTTCTTTCACAGTGCAGGGCAGAGACATCAGCCGCACCACAGGAGGTGGAGCCAGCATTGTGGATGAAAGGCACAGTACTATTCAGGTCCCAGGTGCAACTCCTCCCACCCATCTAGATGCAGATTTCTCTATACACCACTGGGCTAACTCATTCTGTCTCCTGCAATCCCCCAGCCCTGTCACTCAAACTCCAGACAAGGAATACACAACCTAGCAAAGGCAGGCTTGGATAGTTAGAAAAGGAAATACCTACTTTCTAAAAGTGGTATTTTCAAACACAGAATGTTAAAATCAACTTCATTAAAAGATGTATTTTATCATTCTGAGTTCAGGCATACTAAACTCGAATTTCTACTGTGTTCCCTGAGTCAGTTAGGATTATAAAATGTAATAATCTAACTGTCCATTCTGGCCTATGGAGAACAGGTAGCCTTGCAATAGTGAAAAACAAAAATGGCTGTAATTCACTATTAGGACATACCACACACATCAGGGCTTGTCCTACCTTATACTTACAACACACCATGCACTTGGGCCTACCATAGGGGTGTCTGATATGAAGAAAAGAGAAGATTTAGGGACTGGTACGTGGGAGCACGTGCTCAGTCAACATGGCAGTACCAGCCTGCTCAAAGGCTCCGCAATGGCAGACCTTAGACACATTTTCACAGGCCTCTTCTGTGGGTGGCAGAACCAGTGCTGCAAGCCCACCAGCAAACACACCAAAAATTGCCTCGCCACCTACATTTAAATCCGCACTTGAGGAAAGTTGAACACGCTAACTGTCGTAATCAACTGGGTATTTTTATTTATACCAAAACATTTTTTTCAATTTAATCAAAGTTTGTCGAAAACAATAAATAAAAGACACACAAAAACTCTTCTCTACGGAAAGGGAAGATTAGAAAAGGAACAAAATCAATTTGTGAATCTTTTTGCAACCAGCAAGTGCTGGTATAAAGGAATGGATCGCAGTTAATCCTTTCTAACTGGCCGACGCGTTTCGAATCCAGGTAGTAATTTCCTGGAATCTCATCAGGGCGCAATTAATCTGTCTGTTGGGGAAAGGAGAGGGTAGCGAATTTTAGTCTTTGTAACTATAGACTCGATTCCCTATTATGTGACACCTAGAAATTAGAATGAACCTACCAGTATAGGGAGGAAGCGAATTCATGAAAAAGAGCACGTTGAGTCTGACTGTGCAGAGTTGAACTTTTCGATGTGCAATCAAGGTGAGGGCGGGGGCCACCTAAAAACGAATCAACCATTGTGAAAATGCCACCATTTATCTGTACATAGTCAGAATAAAGAGAAAGTGTGAGTGAAACGACATACCTTATGCTGGTGCGTTAAGAGAAGCTGATGGCTGACGCTGAAGTGGCGTTGTGCTCCCTGACGGGCATCAATTAGGCTGTTGGGCGTTTGCGCTGTGGGGGCAAGGGGGACAAATAAATAAACCGTGCTTTGATTTGACTCGTTCATACTCGGCAAGTGTGCCGTGAACACGTACCTTGAATTAGTGATTACGGTGCCGAGTAGCCTCGTATTTTCTTTTTATTATTCGCCTTGTGACTCCGGGGTTTTGGCGGCATAAGGTGTGGGAAAAGCGGGATAGATTAATTAAAATCTGAAGGATGCCGAGAGTCTAATTAGACAAAGTGAAGAGCGCACGAGCGTAGCGTACCTGTGTCCACCCTAGTTCATGTCTTTGGCGTTCTGCAGTGGTTCAAAGATGGACGCTGGGTGTGTTTACCTGGTTAAAGCCCTCAGGTAGAGAGCTATGCCTTATGGGAAACGTAGTTTTGCGCTCAAGAGCACAAATGCGAATACTTTGGAAACGATTCGCTACAATTGTAGGAACAATTTACATGGAGGTGAAAGGGGTGGCGCCCCGTGTTTGATGGTATTATAAAACTGAATAGATTAATGAGGAGGAATGAGACAAGCAGGACAGCAGAGGCCATTACATGGCGCCAGGGCACTATAGCACTATAGTCTTGCAATCTCAGATAAGCTGTTGAGACCTTTCTGCGCACTATTGAACTTAAGGATGAGATATGCTTCCTTTTTGAGAAGCATTCTGTCCACGTCTGCGTTGCGATGTAGGGATCGAAGTGTATGTAACACCGTCTATTTAAGATCATTTTCATCATGTTTGGCCTCCAAAAAATGTTCAACCATGGGGGCATTCAAGATTTTATTTTTAATCCGGGACCTGTGCTGGCAAATGCGAGTATTGACTTGTTGTCTTGTTTTACCAATATAGATTTTGT
Organism: Lissotriton vulgaris; assembly: GCF_964263255.1. Taxonomy (NCBI): domain Eukaryota; kingdom Metazoa; phylum Chordata; class Amphibia; order Caudata; family Salamandridae; genus Lissotriton; species Lissotriton vulgaris. The sequence continues at coordinate 1,503,085,411 of NC_141691.1, forward strand.
CATAGGGACATTGGACCAGATAGACCACATTCTTGGTCTTACTGTTGGAAAATTCAGTATGTTTCCATCTGGTCCACCCATGTTGGAACTCATCGCCTTCGATGGTATTAGGGCACACAACACAAGTGCCGCACTTGTGGTGCCCTGTGATTGGTTTAAGGTTCCATTGAGTCAATAAGTTGTTTTTCTTTTTGGGTAATGATACATTTGTTGTCCTAAGTTTTGGTTGTTCTTGTATGCAAACAACGGACGTGGGAATGAGCATTCTAGGTTTTCTAACAGATGCCAATTACTCAACACAGTTTTCCTCAATTTATGAGTGTCCGGTCCAAAGGTGGTAATGCAGACTAGTCTGTCAAGTACAAGTTTGGGTCATACTTGTAGGATGGTTTCTCGAGGGGTGAGGCGGGCTCTTTTAAGAGAGTGCTTCAGTAATTTCTTTGGATACCCTCTTTCTTTCATTTCCTGACAAAATCTCTCTGCATGGGACGAAAAATCTTCCAAGTGAGAGCAGTTTCTCCTAATGCGCAACAGTTGCCCATAAGGGAGATTAGATTTTAAATTCCTGGGGTGGGCACTCTTGTGGTGCAGAATGGTATTTCTTTCAGTATCCTTTTTGTAAAGGGATGATTTGAGTTCCCCATTGATGCATGTTATTTCCACATCGAGGAAAGTCATCCTTTCATTGCTCTGCGCAATGGAGAATTTGATATCTCCATGTCTATTATTGAGCCATTCGTGGAACGCCACCAGATGAGTCTGGCTCCCCTGCCACAGGAGCCAGACATCATCTATGTAGCAAAACCACTGCATGACATGCTGTTTGAAGGGGTTGTTATTGTCGACGAATTTTTGTTCATACTGCGCCATATACAATACGGCCATTTCTGGGGCATAAGGGCACCCCATCACGGTGCCCTTGACCTGCATGAAGTATTCCCCATTAAATGAGAAATAATTCTTCTTTAGGGCGATTTCAGCCAGCTTGAGGATGAAGGCAGTGCCCACCAGCAGCATTTGTATTACCACCCCCTTTTGTACCGCTTTGTTTGCCATAAGTTGGCAGGGTATGTTCAGACGTGAGTCCCTTGCTCACTTTGCCACTGGATTCAAGCAATCCTGGCTGAAGACGGCTGTAATAACAGAAATCGGTCCTAGGAAGCTTGAATTCGGTCCAGGGAAGGCATGGCTTGGCAGTTCGGGCTGGACTGTTCCCATAAGGCATAGGGTCAGACTGATTTGCATATAACCATTTTTGAACTGGGGTGGCAGAGTGGGCTAAAGAACGGTGATGGATTTAACTCAGATTGTTGACTGGGTGTGAGTGTTTGATTGGTTCAGATGCTCCGTCCATCACCACCCTCTTTTGTACCGCTTTGTTCGCCATAAGTTGGCAGGGTATTCTCAGACGTGAGTCCCTTGCTCACTTTGCCACTGGATTCAAGCAAGCCTGGCTGAAGATGGCTGTAATGCCAGAAACCGGTCCTAGGAAGCTTGAATCCGGTCCAGGGAAGGCATGGCTTGGCAGTTCGGGCTAAACTGTTCCCATAAGGCACAGGGTCAGACTGATTTGCATATGGCCATGTCTGAACTGGGGTGGCAGAGTGGGCTAAAGAACGGTGATGGATTAAACCCAGATCTGTTGACTGGGTGTGAGTGTTTGATTGGTTCAGATGCTCAGTCCATCACCACCCCCTTTTGTACCACAAGCCCACCAGCAGCATTTGGATTACCAGCCCTGGGCACTCCTGGTGCCCTGTACCAGGGTCTGACAGGTAAGCCAAACCAGCCAATCATGGAATCACAAATTCATACATCAATTTAGAATAGGGAGCACTCACACTGTGGCACTGGACAGCAGTGGCACAGTGCCCAAAGCATCTAACACCAGCAAAAAGACATGAGGCAACAGCAAAAATTGAAGTGAGATCCACGCCAATGGTGCCAGGTCTAACACGCAGCCATTGTGCAAGTTCCCGAAGCATGCTGGGGCTGTTTTTATAGTTTGGGCCCTGTTACCACCTGTTATGAATTGGGTCTAAACAATCGTGATTTGTCCATGCCATTTGCAACTAGCAATTAGGGATTCTCTAATTGCGATTCTCAAAATCTGGTCACTATTTTTTGCAAGTCACAATTTGGTCGCATCTTTTTTTATTTTGTGAATGCTTGATGTACATGATGTACACCTGTTTTAGCATTCGCAAAACAGATTATGGCCTATTTGCGGCTCGCAAAATGGTCCTACATGTGGGCCAAGGTGTTTTGAGATGGAAATATGCAATTTTCAGATCTCAAAAACACTTTGCATTGCTTTGCGTCAAGAAGGAGGTACTGGGGTGGATCAGTGCAAACACCCACATGTTTTGAAGCAAAGCTCAATGACGCTAACTGGATTTTATGTCAAAAACTAATGCCTAGCTGAAGCAGGCACAAACAAGGGGAAATGGGGATATAAATTACTATATAGAAAAGAGCTTCTTAATGGTGCAAACGCTGAATTCGAAAACCTGCGCTGGTTAAAATGCTAAGTACATTGGGCCTTTAGTTATCTCTTTCAGCTTTTTAAAGAGAAGGGATGGATTATTTTGGATGTCTTCCAGCCATGTGAAATTATTAGGCAAGTACATCTCCTGGAATAGAGAGAAAGGGATGAACTCATTCCACTGCTACTGTTTCAACAGATTCTGATAGAGTACGCAGGAGTATTTCTTTGCTGAACCCATTTCACCAGAAATGTGTGACGATCCCCTTGCTCCTGGTCGACTAAATTACTGTCTCTCTACCAGATCCACTATATCTTCTCTCGATTTGAACCACTCAAGTGAAGTCAATGAATTCCAATGCATGAAGTAGTGGCAAATCTCACAACCTTTGCCTGAGCCACCTGACGATTGGAGGAGCCTGGATTTCGTGCATCTGTAAAAATCGATATTTTCTGATCAGAAACAAAACCTTTGACAGAAATATCCATTCAAACATCGACCAAATTAACAGACAAATTCACCATGCAAATGCCTATTTAAGCTCTACAACCACAAGCAGGCATGGGTCACCAAAATGTGGCACATTGCAACTATCAGCCATCAATCACAATCATGCATGGGAAGTAAAAAGCAAACTGACTCTATGTAACTAAACAAGTGGTGGCTGGTGACATTTGAAAGTGGTGGAAAAAGAGTGGGCAAATGGTGCATTTTCAAGCAAATTTTGAGAAACGAAAAGGGCTAATAAAGCAATTGTGAAAGTGTCGTTTTGATATCGATAAAGAGATTAAACATTTCACTGAGACCACCTCAGGAGCCAACCTGCACTGAAACTGAATTTACAGGCCTGGGAACTCAACTCACCTTATCTCTTGGATGTTCATTTTATAACAATTCAGTTCCTGTTTTATGTCTACTCTTTCAGCTCAGCGCTTTTGAAAGAGCCTTTGATCCTGGAAAGTGGATTCATTTGGAAGATAAATCATGTAAAACACAGCTTTATGGTGCACACATCATGACACACTGAGCCCTGCTTATTGCTGCTCACAGTAGGATAACATGGTTGGTGCCTTTGGGCAGTTACAGAGAAAGAGTTTGGCTCTAAGCCCCTCTCCTATATCCCTGCCCCTAAGCAGCACACGCATCCAACCCACGCAAAGATCACAAGTCACTTGTTCTTATAAACAAACAATACTGTATTCAGCTGTGCAGCACAGCCGAGTGCAATTGTTTGATGAATTACAGGGGATTTTATCAACATTGGGAGGTTAATGTTGGGCCAAGTGGACCCACGATAATCCGAGCCTGAGACCATGGGGGTCAAACCCAGTTCCCTGGAGTGGGTAAACCCATTTGTTCGCGGAGCATCAAACCCACAGGAAGTAGATGGAAGCAAAAAATGGTGACTGGAGGAAGGGAGGATCGAGGACGAAGTGAGTGAAGCAGCAGAAAGGGAGGTGGCTACCAACAGCAGATGGCTGTGCAGAGGAGAAAGAGACAGAAGCGAGGAGAGGTGAACGAGGCGCTGCGTCAGAAGGAGGCATGAAGAGGGACAGTTATTAGCCAGGGTGGGAATGACAGAGCACAAGAGAGCGTTGAGGGAGAAGTTATAGTAACAATTGAAAAGCAGATAGGAGGAAGGTGGCATCAGAGGTGTAGTTTTAACCTCAGTTCACACCTGTATCACCGATGTTGGCTCGCATTCATTTTGTACATGCTTTGTGTATTACGCTGCACGCCACCTCAGGACGCTTAACAGCACTTTGGGGCATATTACGAAGCAATAGCGATAATTATCGCTATTGCTTAGTTAGAGACAAAAATGTAACGCTGACCTGCGGCGATTTTTATCGCAGATAAACCTTGGTATTACCAAGGTTTATCGCAAATGCGATAAAAAAACGTCCGCAATGCATGAATATCGCTGAAAAGTCAGCGATATTCATGCATTACAGAGCTAATGCTCTTAGCCATGTTATCCACCTCCCATTGGCTAAGAACTGCTCAGGGCAGGTGTTAGCTTTTGGAGATATTCGCGCGTAGCGCAAACATCTCCAAAAGTTGGTAATAGGAGATAGCGATGTTAGCGACTGTTTCCAGTCGCTAACATCTTGGCACGCCCACTTTGCATGTCATTAGTGATAAATATCACTGACATGCAAAGTGAGGCCCAAGATGGTCGCTATCTCATACTAGCTGTCGCTAACTGGTGTTAGCGACAGCTAGGTAATAGGGAGATAATGTTATCTCTGCTTTCTTGGCTTTTAAAGCCAAAAAAGCGGAGATAAACCCCTTGATAATATGCCCCTAAATTTCTATTCACTTTGCTCTGGGTATTTATGGCGTGGAGGTACCACTTCTTAAAAGCATAGCAACAGCAAAACCCGCAGCTTGTAGGCGCTGTACAAGAGATCAGTGAGAGTCTTCTAAAAGAGGAACACAGGCGGGGAAAGCAGTAGACAGATGTTCAGGACTTAAGAGCACGCTACAAAATCTAGGCGTTTGCTCTAATAATGCCACCACACCTGGGCAAAGATATAGCTTGTATAAACAAAATAATGTGTAGGAACTAATTCAAAAAGACTATTATAATTTGGAAGATATTAATTCATCTTTATTCATTTTCATTTTGATAACTTTATTTCGGTCATAGACCATAAAAGTGCAGATAAAATACATATATGCGCTAAAATAAAATACATAAATAGTTAAGAACATTGAGTTAAAAAAATTATTAAACAATAAGTTATCAAAAAAGGAGGAGGTAGCAATCAGCAGAGTTTATCACAGTTAATCAGGGTAGACCTTCTGCGCCACATACCATAGAGGAAGCGGGAAACCGAGAACACAATAAGGGGGGAGGTGTCATATCATAAAATTCTGCAGGCTTGTGCACATTGTTTTAGTCCCAAATTTCTGCACAGCGGTGCCATCCAACAACTCCGTGTTTTACTATATGCTGGGCAGAAAAACAGAACATGAACGATGTCTTCTTTGCTGATTTTACAGGCTGGGCAGATTCCATCTTCTCGTCCGGCCCATGTACAAGTCAATGACCCAATAGGCAAACAGCCATGTCTTAATTGAGTCTGCAATTTCCTTGTTAGTAAAGGCTGTATTAGGTCCAGGAATTCCTCCCTCTTGGGTGCGAGTTTTACCTGGAGAAATTCTATAGTCAGCCTGCCCATCGTTGTCGAGCTGTATAGCAAACTAAGGTTGTAATGTCTCAAAGAGGCCAACAGCTCTTTTCTCTGTACCGCTGGGCAGCTCACCGCCGGGGTCTCCCATAATTGGGGCAGGCCATTTTTATATGCAAGGGCTTTAATGTGTAATAACCAAGGTGTATTCTTACTCTTCAACTGCTCCCAAACTACAGAAAATTCGGCTCTATAATCCACTAGCTCCGGTACAGACCAGATCCTTCTCCAATACAGGAGAGGTCGAGCGGCTATCAGTTCTGTAATGGGCTCTAGACCTAATCTCAGGGGTAAGAGCGGGGTGCTCTGGGGAAGGCCCACCAAGTTCCTCATGAAGGCCTGCTCCACCTTGAAGAGGCTTTGCGTGTTCGTATAACCCCAGAGTTCTGCGGCATACATCACTGTTGGCCTAGCTTGGACACCATAGATCTCGAGGGGAGGGGCAAATGGCTTGTATTGGGTTGTTGTTTGGAACTTGCCCTTACCCCCTACGATCTGCGAAAGCCTCAGGGTGGATTAAGATACCTGTGGACCCCAACCAAAATCTTCAGTCAGGGTGACACCCAGGTAAACAAAAGTTCTCACCCGTTCAAGCGGGGTACCATTTAGCACGGGGCCTGGGCGAGTGCGCCTCAGGGAACTGAAGATCATGAACTTGGTCTTCTCCAAGTTTATCTCCAGGCCCCTCAAGGTGCAGAAGGAAACAAACCTCTCCAGAACCCGCTGGATGCCTGTTGATGTTCGCGACAACAACAGAGTATCGTCTGCGAACATCAAAGAGAAAAGAGAAGGATACAGAAGCTATGTATGTATTGTGGGAAGCCGGGTCACTTCGTCAGAGAATGTAAATCTAGGTCGAAGCTGATGAACAAAGGCGGTCCTGGATCCAGGAATCTGACAGTGGTGGAGTATACCCTGAGAACCAGGGAAACTGATGCACTCAAACAAGTAGGAGATCCCTTGTTTGAGCTCCGGGAACGCAGAGGTCTTGTTTTCAGTAGCCAATACAGCACAGACGTTTGTGGCCCATATGAATGTGTGTGTTATGCTGGAACTTCCTGGCGGGGGGTCTGTGCTAGTGCATGCACTGTCAGATCCTGGAGCTACTGGCAATTTCATCGACCAGCAGTGCGCCCATAAACTGGTGTACCCTGCATACGAAAAGAGAAACCAGAACCTGTCAAGGCAGTGGATGGAACGGCTTTGACTTTCGGCCCGGTGTGCTTTCACACACAGCTGATCATCATACATGTTGGGGCGAATCAATCCGAATATATCCAGTTCAACCTCATAGACGCCCCCCACTTCAAGCTCATTCTGGGCATGCCTTGGCTGACGCTACATGATCCTTTAGCGCAATGGTATTCGTGCACAGTCACCATGAACTCACTGTTATGCAAGGACCATTGCTCAAGGGAGAAGATACGCATGCCAGACACAGCGGAGAGCCCTGTCAGACTGCTTGCAAGCGGTTGTAACATACAAACCCTATGCTGCACCACCACGTTGCCGGTGGTATACCAGCAATTACAGGCGGTATTCAGTGAACAGGAAGCGGGGAAGCTTCCCCCAAACAGGGACTACGATTGTGTCATTGACTTGGACCTGGAGCCAGCATACCATGCAGATGTATCTATGCCCTTACGGAATCAGAAACAGCCTATCTGCAGCAGTACCTTACCAAGATTCTGTCCTCTGGCTTTATCCATCCTTCTTCATCCCCTGCTTCCTCGCCGATTTTCTTCATACCCAAGAAGTAAGGCATCTTGAGGGCTTGTGTGAATTACATGGAGATCCACAGAGTGACCAGGAAGAACAGGTATCTTCTGCCCTTAATAACCGTGCTACTGGATCAGTTAAAAGGAGCCAAAGTGTTTACCAAATGGACCTTTGGGGAGCCTACCATTTGGTTAGAGTGTGGCGGGGCGACGAGTGGAAAAGAGCCCTTCGAATGAAATTCGGGTTGTTTGAGTACCGAGCGATGCCCTTCGGGCTCTGCAACGCCCCGCCGCATTCCAGTTTTTTATGGATGAAGTCTTGAGAGGCCTGTTGGGCGTCTTTTGTATTGTGTATATTGACGGCATACTGGTGTACTCGGCAACCCTAGAAGACCATGTCCTTCATGTGTCTGCGGTTCTGGAACGCCTACATGCTAAATTGGAGAAGAGTCTTTTTCATGCCACTGAAGTGGAGTTCTTGGGATATGTTGTCGGGCCAACCGGTATACACATGGACGACGAAAACGTACGGGCTATTCTGCAGTGGGAATCACCCTCCAGCGTGAAGGCCTTGCAGAGTTTCATCAGCTTTGCGAATTTTACAGAAAGTTCATTAAGGAGGAGTTCTCTAGTATCATACAACCGTTCACACATCTGCTAAGGAAAGGAGCCTAGTTTTTCTGGACCAACGACGCTGAAAAGGCATTTCAAACACGGAAGAGCCGTTTTACCCATGCACCTGTGTTACAACATTCTACAGACCGTTCATGGTCTCACCGAGGTGCCCGTACTTTTCACAATCAGTGAACTTTCCCCTGATGAAGAGCCATGCTCGAAATGCATTGGGGTCGCATTTGTGATTGAATGTACGGATATACCTTTTGGGATACTCTTTCTTGACACTATCAACTTGGAATATGTTTAACATAAACCACTCAGCATATGATGCAATATGACCTGAAGACTGGTTTAAAATAAACCCTTTCAATTTGGAACACTACTTTATTGATAACTTCGTATTTACCCTACAGCGAGCATCATCGCGTCTGGAGGATTCGAGATTCCAATCTTACACTGCATAAGATTTTTGCCTAATACTGGTAAAAGAACCCCCTGTGATCCTGCAGAACGCTTCTTTTCCAGTGGAAATGAGTGCCATGGCAACCATACCTGACTCTTTATGAAAGGTGAGGGCTCAGACCGAAGGGCTAGATGAGCAAGCCTGGATTACCAAAGAGCCTCAGCTTCGCTCCTTTCTGAACCGGTTGTTGTATCATGATAAGCGGCTATTCGTGCCGGAGGAATCCCTGCAAAGACAGGCCCTGTAATAGGTACACAACACCGTCCTTAGTGGATACCTTAGGACCCAGAAAACCCTACAGGCTATGCAGAGGCATTTCTAGTGGAGCATGTTAAGGACAGACATGGCAAAATATGTCTCGGAATGCGCTATCTGTGCTCAAGGAAAGGCACAGCACAAGAGGCCCAGTGGGTTACTTCGGCCAATGCCTATAGCTCCAGCCCCCTGGCACACTTTGTCCATGGACTTTATAGTAGAAATGCCAACTATCTCAAGCAACAACACCATTCTGGTTGTTGTTGATCATCTGACAAAAATGGGTCATCGCAATGACTAAATTACCAACATCGGCGGAATTGGCCAAAGAATTGCTGCAACACGTCGTACGCCTGCACAGAATACCTGCGGTCCTCATCACAGACAGGGGGACCCAATTCACCTCCAGGTTCTGGAAGGCGCAATGTGTGGTCATGAAAGTCAATGATCGTCTTTCCACGAGCTACCATCCGATGACTGATGGCAAAACAGAGAGACTGAACCAGCCTTTAGAGCAATATCTCCGATGCTTCACGCTGCAACATGGGAAAGAATGGAGCACACTTCTGTGGATGGCTGAGTTTGCATAAAATAACGCGGATCATTCCTCTTTGGGGAGCTCACCCTTCTTTTGAACTTGGGTTACCATCCTAAAATGTTGCCCTTTGACTTGCCTGCGGTGGTTAGAAATCTCTCAATCCAGGAACACCATACAAACCTGCGAAAAGTACTACTGACAGCCAAAACACAGTTAACAGCCGCTCAAGCGCGCAATTACCAGTACGCTGATAGGAAAAGAATCCCAGAACCTTCCTATACTGTGTGAGATAGGGTGTGGCTCGGCACAAAACATTTGCCCTTTAAGGGTAAAACTTGATTGAAGCCTAAGTTTGTGGGCCCCTGTCTCATAGAAAGAATAGTCAATCCTGTAGCGATGAGGTTGTCTCTCCCTTCTTCTTGGCACATCCATCCTGTGTTCCATGTTTCCCTCTTACAGCCTTGTCTTCATCAAACCAGACTACCTGTAAGGCCATGATCACTTCCCATAGAGGGTGAGGAGGAGTATGAGGTCAAAGGCGTATTAGACTACAAACTAGTCCGGGGGAGGGTGCATTACCTCATTGACTGGAAAGGGTATGGTCCAGAGGATCGCTCCTGGGAACCTGTTACCAATCTCCACTGCCCTGGTCTCCTTTGAAGTTTTCACTTATGGTATCCCACTAAGCCTGGTGGACCACTGAGACGTCGGTTCTTGAGTCGGGGTTCTGTCACGTTCGGGCGCACATAGCAAGGGAAACACACCAGACACAGCATACCAAAGAATGGAGAGCGCATGTTTAGGGAGCACAACTCCCATAATACCACAGATGAGATGTAGTCCTACTTCTTCTCTCGCTACTTAAGCACCTAGGCGGGTGCTTGTCAATGCAGCTAGTTTGCTACACAAGAACGCCTACTGTGCTCCGTTACATCTAACGCGGAGAAGTGCTTTTCATGTGACCGATGCGTTGAAGCCCGAGAGAAGGAGTCAGATGCCAGAGTGCGAGTCAGTGCGCTCTACTCCTACTGAAGGAAGCGGCCATTTCTGGACTCCATGTGTGCTGATGCATATACGAGGTTGCTGGGAGCCCAGGACGCTCTGTATCGGTGTCACTACAGGAGTGTACACCAAGCACGCATGGGCTCAACTCTTTCCAGGCTCCTGCTTTTCACCTGGGTATTCAGTGCTGGAGCGCTTGGGGATGTTGGAGAAGTGAGTAGAAACTCGCGTTGGTTTGAAGTGCGGCCAGGAGGTTGTGTTCAACTCTAAACAGAGCTGAGAATAGGCTCATGGATTTATGGACTTTAAGAACCCAAGGTGATCCTTGCTTGAAGGAAGGAGTAATGCTGAAGCTTGGATCAAGCTTCACCAAGCTAAGTACTACTACTAGAATCACCTGTAATATTATTCGGCATTGTACTGCTTTATCATAGGATGAATGCGGCATAGCCAGCTGTAAGTACCTGCGCATAGTCTTAAGTTCTTTGGTGGTGACTGCGTATGGCTGTCTTATGTGCCTGTTCTGCTTGCATATTCCTCAGGTATCAAGGGGCTAGTCAGTAGGAGTGAGTCTTCAACTCTGGGACCAAGTTCCTTCAAGGACTCAGCAGTCAAATTTTTTTTGTTTCCTTTGTCCCTTTTTTCCCTTTCCCCTAACGTGGTGTTATCTGTTGGAGCATTTTGTCACATCCCCGCAGGTGACACCATTTGAGGGGATAGGGTTCCTTGGCACCTTCCATCGCTCCCGCTGTATCTGGCATATAAAGTTAGTGGTTACCTCACCCGTCTGTGACAGCCTGGTAAGAAAGTTTGGGTCATGGCCCCCGTGGAGCCCTGTGCACTCCAGGATAATGGGACCGGACCATTTGAGGTGGTGGAGTGCAAGAGTGATGTCACCTATTTGGTGGACTTGCCGTCTCCAAGAAACCCTTTGCGGGTCCTACATGTCAACCGCCTGAAGCCCCAATTAGAGAGGTCCGAAGTGGGCAGGCTCCTAGCAACAGATGATGGAATGGAGTAGGAGACCGAGCCTCTTCCTGACCTCCTGTCTGCAACAGAGCAAGATGGGTCAGTGGATGGTGTTAACCTCTGTTCCACCCTGACTCCTGATCAGCAGAATGACTGTTTTCAGTTGTTGGGACAGTTTTCTTATTTGTTCTCCCTGATTCCCAGTGTCACTGATTGGTGTGTCCATGATGTAGACACTAGAGACAGTGCTCCTGTTAAGCACAAAACTTAGAGTGACTGACAGGGTGGAAGCTTGCATCAAGGATGAGGTCTCCAAGATGCTTACATTAGGGGTGACTGAGTCCTCTAACAGTCCTTGGGCCAGCCCAGTGGTCTAGGTCCCAAAGGCTGCCGCATCGGGTGCCACACCAGAACTCCGGTTCTGTGTGGACTACCGAGGGCTCAATTCAGTCACCAGGACTGACGCGCACCCCATCCCCAGAGATCATGAGCTCATTGATCGGTGGGGGGCTGCCTGGTGCCTCAGCATGTTTGATCTAACATCTGGGTACTGGCAGATCGCCTTAACTGATGGGGCAAGAGGAAGGTCAGTATTCTCGACACCAGAAGGGCACTACCGATTCTGGGTTATGCCCTTTAGGATTAAGAATGCCCCTGCCACCTTTCAGAGGTTGATCAACCAGGTGTTGGCTGGACTGGAAGATTTCAGTGCCGCCTACCTAGATGACATTGCAGTGTTCAGCGCCAGTTGAGAAGAACATCTGCACCACCTCAGGGAAGTGTTGATGGTGCTGAGGAGAGCAGGCCTTACGATCAAGGGGAGTAGGTGCCAGATCAGGCAGGGTTCTGTGGTGTACTTGGGACACCAGGTTGGAAGCGTCCAGGTGGCGGCCCTACAGCCCAAGATTGAGGCTATCCTGTCTTGGGAACCCCACAAGACCCAAACAGAAGCGAGAGCCTTTGTAGAACTCACTGGGTACTACAGGAGGTTTGTTAAAGGGTATGGCAGAATTGTTGCACCCTTGACAGAGCTGATCTCCAGGAAGCAGCCCAAGAAAGCGAACTGGACTGACACCTGTCGGAAAGCTTTTGATGCCCTGAAGACTGCCATGTGCACCACGCCCGTGCTTCTGGCACCCAACTTCTCTAAAGAGTTCATTGTACAGACAGATGCTTCAGAGCATGGTGTAGGGGCTGGTCTTTCACAAATAAATGAGGAGGGCCTAGAACAATCTGTAGCCTTCATCAGTAAGAGGTTACTTCCACTGGAACAGAGGTGGAGTGCAATTAAGCATGAGGCATTTGCAGTGGTCTGGGCACTGAAGAAGTTGAGACCATACTTGTTTGGGACTCACTTCCAAGTTCAGACAGACCACAGGCCTCTCAGATGTTTGATGCAGATGAGAGGTGGGAATCCAAAGCTGTTGAGGTGGTCCATTTACCTACAGGGGATGGACTTAACGGTGGAACACCGCCCTGGTACAGAACACGCCAATGCTGATGGTCTGTCCAGATTTTTCTGCCTTAGTGAAAAGAACTCTCAAGGGGTGGATAGTTCTCCCCACATTTCAGCTGGAGGGGACACATGTTAGACCTGGCACCATTGGCTTAGGCCTCCCTTTCATTTTTTGCTGTTGCCTCCTGTGTTTTTGCTAAGTTTTTGCTGGTCTAGATGGTTTGGACCCTTTGCCACTGCTATTCAGTGCCAAAGTGAAAGTGCTCCCTGTTGTAAATTGTTGTAATGGATTAGTGACTCTATGATTGGCATATTAGATTTACTTGTCAGACCCTACTAGTACAGTGCACCATGTGTGCCCAGGGCCCGTATATCAAATGCTGCTGGTGGGCGTGCAGCACTGGTTGAGCCAACCACAAAAGCAGCTTGTAAAATGAGACTCAGGCCTGCCTTTTCAGAGCCTATGTGCAGCCTGCGGGTGCCATGTCGACTTCCCTTTTCTACATGTTAGTCACCCCTAAGGTAGGCCCAAGGTACCCCCATGGGCAGGGTGCATTGTATGTAAAAGGGAGGACATGCCTTGATGTGTGTGGCATGTCCTGCTAGTGAATTACAGCCAATTTCGTTTTTCACTATTGCAAGGCTACCTGTTCCCATAGGCCAGAATGGGCAGTTTGATTATAACATCTTATAATCCTAACTGACTCAGGGAACTAGGTAGAAATTCGAGTTTAGCATGCCTGAACTCAGAATGTTAAAATACATATTTTAGTGAAGGTTGTTTTTACATTCTGTGTTTGAAAATACCACTTTTAGAAAGTAGGTATTTTCTTGCCTAACCATCCAGCATGCCTCTGCTTGGTTTGTGTTTCGCATGTCTGGTTTGTGAGTGACAGGGGGCTGGAGAGAGCCTTGGCTCCTGGAGTGGTGGGAAGAGTAGCACATGGGCATGAATAGGGCTTTGCCTGCCTTCCCCAATGCTGACTCCACCTCCTGTGGTGCGTCTGATGACCCTGGCCCACACTGACAAAGGAAGACGTTGTAAACTGGCAGAGTGCACCCAGAACTAGTTAGGACTGGGTCCAGGACCCCTCACACACAGAGAACAAAGACTTTTGGGGTATAAATATGAGAACTGAAACCCCTGAACTTTAGATCACTTCTAGGAATCAAGACGACCCTTTGCCAAGGAGAAGAACCAAGGAAGTTTAAGGAGGAGACTGCCCCTGTGCTGTGCTGTTGGGGTTGGCCTGCAGTGGTTACTTTATTTGCCAAGGAAAGGGGAAAAGGAAGTTTGTGTGTACTTTTGGAATCTTGAAGAAGAATCTCTAAGGGCTTGAACTGTGCATGCCTCCTGCCTGAAGTCTCAGGGATACAAGACTTTATCACCAGCTTCCCTGAATTCCCTTGCTGCTGAATTCTGCCTGTAGAGAGGTACCTACTGTTGTTTGGACCCTCTGAGAAGACTGTGAGTCAGTGGGAGCTGGAAGCACAATGCAACTGGGAGAAGCGCGTCGCCGCTGAAGCAGTTGCCGTCGCATGCCTGAAGAAGCATACCGCCGCTGCAGCTGTTCACCTTTGCAGCATCGACGAAGCGTGTTGTATCACCGGAGAAGCGTGTTGCCGCCACAGAGGTTGCCGTCGCATCACCGGAGAAGCGTGTCGCAGGGCCTGTCTCTGAAGTTACAGAGTTCACCGCATGGCGTCAGGTGTTCACGCATCACATCCAAAGTTGTCGTATTGCATCAAGTCGCCATCTTGTCGCATCGCACCGGATTACAGTAGTAAACTGATACATCCCCTCCTCTCCGGTAAGGAACCGAATCATCACATCCCCTGCGCTGCAGTAAGGAACTGACGCATCACCTCCCCAAAAGCAAGGAACTGACGCATCACCTTCCCTCCGACCCCTTTGTTTGTATTGCATGACGCATCCAAGGTACTTTGGGAGTAAAGTTTTGCATTTATCATCTACATTGAACTAAGCTATTTCTAACATTCTAGCCTCTTAAGTGCTGCGTCGGGGCGTTGGCCGACGGCAGCACTACCTCCCCAGTGCTGCGCACGACCATTGGACGTCCATTCAGCACTAGTTCCAATGGACAGCGCAGCACTGGGGAGGGATATTTGCGCCGCATCTAAGGTGTTAAAGCCTATGTTTGATTACAGTATTATGGATTTTTATCGTTTGGTCTTGTGTTAAGTCTAGCAAAGATTACTTATTTTTCTAAACTGGTGTGGTGTCCATTTGTCACAGATAGTCACAACCACTGATGACACTTTCCAAGGCTCAGATTCCAGATAGAAAATTGCATTAAATACTGTTTCTACACTGCTCATTAATAGTCCACGATTAAGTTGGTTACTCAGTCCTTCACACAGCTTCAAACCCTTTAAGGTCAGTAACCTTTCTGACCTACACCTAAACAAATTCTTAATAAAAAGGCAGCAACTTCTCAATACTCTGCAATCCACTTATCAATAAACTCTTCGTAAAAGAGAATCCAAATGAAAGGAATAATATGTAATTATTCCATCCTTTTAGTATACACAAAATATAAATACAAGAAATATTTTATAATTCACCTTTGCACATTCAGAGTTAAAAAGGGAATAGATTCCAAATTCTGACTTGAAATTCATGTGCAACTTCAATGCCGTTCAAATTGTACTTATTCTGATCTTGTTGGAATCCAGAATGAGTATTAGTATGGTACAGCTGATATTCCTAATGTAATTTTAAATTCAGACACAGTTTTTATAGGTGAGCCAACCTTTATTTTCAGCCATAGTTTTTATGGATGAGGTAAGCTTATATTTGAAAGGATGAATGTTTTTAACTCTGAATGTATAAACGTGTGATAGAAAATATTTTTGTGTTTTTATTTTCTCTATAATAAAAGGGTGGATTCATTATATATCATTACTTTATTTTGCTTTGTCTTCCTCTAAGAACCATTATTATGTGGAGTATTGAGAAGGTGCTCCCCTTTTGTTAGGAAGTTGTAACAGTTTCTACACCTTATGACCCAGAAGTGTACTAGTAATCAGGAACATAAGGCAAGATTCCCAAATGTAAACTTGCACATTTGTGTAAGTTTATGTTTTTCCAGTATTCACAAAACTCAATTTTAACAGTAAATTTATGAGTGTACAGGCTCTGCAGTTGGAGGGAGAACACGGCGCATTAAAAGACAGGCCTGTCCTTCAATTACACTTTTGTGCAAGTTTACACTTTTCAAGCGTTCACAAAACTGCATTTTAATTGTAGGTTAATGAGTGTGGAGACTCAACACTTAAAAAGTTAGTAAGTAAGTTTGCGAATCAGGCCCTGAGTGTTTAAGGTTTTCAATCAGTTAGCGGTCTAGTGTTCAGAGTCTCTTTAGTGTCCACTTTATTTTTGTTCTCCACAATCTCCAGTCCTGCCTAGATGGGAATGTGATTTGATGTCTTGCCTAAACCTGAATCCTGGCAGTACCCCTGTGCCCCCCAAAGAATGTTACCGACCCACCTTCTGGGATAAGTGTCTAGATTAAAGGGACGTGCCTATGAAACATTGTCACCAGTTGAGAGGCATGGAGAAATTCTTCCGGTTCCCATTATTTCTCAGATATATCATAGGCCCTCCATGCCACCAGATAGAGTAATTAATCTTAAATCTACAATTTTCTTCAGCTCATATTCTGTAGTTCTATCAAGACTAGAGGAGTGCTAACTACATCTTAAGTAGAGGATTTAACTTGTGATATATGAAATACAGGGTGGCTACGCCAGTGTGAGGCCTGCAAGTCAAACGCCTGAGGTGCCCATATTTCCTGTCACCAAAAAAAGACCTACAAAATGGGGCACAAGCTTTGGATGAGATCAAGGAACAGTAAAGTGTTTTGTTGAGAACCACACCTGTCCTCCTTTAAAAAAATGTTTTTTACAAGTCCTCATATAACCTCCTTGAAATAAGCATCCTCTTGGTCTTAACCATCCCAATTGCTTATGTCTTGGGTTCTGATCTCAGCTGATGTTCATACAAGACCCAGCTCGCTCTGTACACCATGAGCTGACCAAGAGGTGTAATCATTGGACACAATATTGCAACTAAAACCTACTGTTCAGTGTCTTCCGAAAGAGCTTATTCTCTGTTCTCTTTCAAGTAAGATATCTGGTACACTGAAAACCTCAGAATGCTAAACAATTCGGTAAACGACTGAAAAGGAGATGTTGCAACAGCAAGGACATGCCAGACCATACCTCCTTCAAGACAGCCCTCAACCTCTATCAGAGACAGTTAAGAGAACCAAACAAAAACGGCTTAGCCTCACACATTGAATCAAGCTCCAATAACAGCAAAGAACTCTTCAACATTGTCAAAGAATTCTCCAAACCTCAGCTGCAACAAAGCACATTACTCCCTCAAAGGAAGTCTACAACAACATTGCAAACTTCTTCCATGACACGATCACCAACATCCACAGAAAGGTCAAACCCCAGCACAAGGCCACTGACTTCTGCAAGCAACACAATAACCCTGCTACCACCACAGACATCCAATTAACCGAATGGAGCAAGCTCACCCCACAACACAAAACCTCCATCATGAACTCTGTCTACTCGTGGGCCCCAACTGACCCAGGCCCTCGCCATATCTTCAACCTAGGTGAAGCTAAAATCAGCCATGCACTCACCACCTTGTTCAACACCTTAATTGCCACAGCCACCTTCCCCAAAGACTGGAAGCAAGCAGAAGTCAAAGCCCTACTAAAGAAACAATCGCAAGTCCCCAGCGAACTCAAGAACTATTGACGGATCTCCCTACACCCGTTTCTAGTCAAAGTAGTTGAAAAAGCCATCAACCAACCACTCTCCTTGCATCTGGTATAGAACCCTCCACTAAACTCCCCCCAATCTGAATTCTGCAGCAACCATAGTACCGAGACAGCCTTCATCGCTGCTACTGACGACATCAGAACTCTACTCGACCAAGAAGAGACTGCGAATATAATCCACCTATACCTCTTGGCAGCCTTCAATATGGTCTCCCACCACTCACTCACCACAAGGTTGCACAACATAGACATCCAAGGAGCTGCTCTCAGATAGATCATCTCTTTCTTTACCAGAAGAACGTAAAAAGTCTGCCTTCCACCCCTTCACATCCAAACCCAAGGAAATGATCTGTGGTGTACGCCAAGGATAATCGCTGAACCCCACACAATTCAACACTTATATGACAGCTTTGGTCAGCATTGCCAAAAACCACAGACTCAACATCTTATCCTACGCTCAGGACACACAACTCTTCCTCTCCGAAGACA
This sequence comes from Lissotriton vulgaris, assembly GCF_964263255.1. Taxonomy (NCBI): domain Eukaryota; kingdom Metazoa; phylum Chordata; class Amphibia; order Caudata; family Salamandridae; genus Lissotriton; species Lissotriton vulgaris. The sequence goes on from NC_141691.1 coordinate 1,503,103,422, forward strand.
CCATCAACATCAACTTCTACAACTGCATTTCAGACGTTGCCAACTGGATGAAGGACAACTGCCTGAAGTTCAACATGGAAAAGACAGAGGTACTGTTTTTTGGAAATAAAAGTTCCTCTTGGGATGCATTCCGGTGACACTTAGAACTTGGACCTACTCCTACCTCATCGACCATGCTAGGAACGTAGGCATCAGCTAAACAACAAGCTAACTCTGATGACTCAGGTCCACTCTGTCTCCTCCTCCTGCTTCTTCATCCTCCACAGGATTTTTAACATATTGAAATGGCTACCAAAAAGCTCAAAAAGCACCATCACCCAGGCCCTTATCTCCAGCTGACTGAACTGTGGCAATGCTCCCTACACACGGATTGCAACTTACCTTATCTGACTACTACATACCATACTTCATACCATACAGAACACTGTAGCCAGACGCCTCCTGGATCTCCCTAGATGGACCCATATCACCCTCTACCTCAGAAAAGATGACAGTTCAAGCTCCTGACCTATGCATAAAAGGCCCTGCAAAACTGTGAACAGGTCTACTTTAACTACCACGATAACTTCCATCAGCCCACCAGAAACCTCTGCTCCGCATTCCTTTCTCTAACCCTCACCTCCATTTCCAACGTAGCAGATTCGGAGGTCGCTCCTTCTCCTACCTAGCAGTGAAGACATGGAACAAGGTACCCTTTAAGCTATAGACCTCCCAATCTCTTCCAGAGTTCTTAAAGTCCCTTTAGACTTGGCTATTCGGCTCATCAACCGGACTCTGCCAGCGCCTGGATACCCTCATAAGTGACAAGTAGCGCTCTACAAATCTACTGATTAATTGAAAGCATTCAGAGATCAGTAAGCAATACAGAGTCAGTGTTCTCCCATTGCTTTAGTAATAAAGAACATAGGAGCTCCGAATGGTAATGGTTTTGCTTAAGAAAGCCCTTCCCCAGGTTGTTTTCATGTATTGTCACAATTTTTGCTACTCACATTGTCATAGGATATTTTCATTTGTGAGGGAAGGATTTTCTGGCATCAGGCCCCTTATCAGGAGGCAGCGTATCAGTTTCTTTCTTGTTAAAGACAAATAGGAAGTCTGAATAAGGCAGTGGTGTGTAGTATAGCATTGACCTCCATTTGCTGCTTTCTTATTTTCAGGCAACGATTTTTGAAGTACGGAGCAGGATCACAAATTAGTCTTTTCTTGAGTCAGAATCTGGAAGACTTTTTCATACAGTAAAGACGTAAAACTTCAATAGACTGTGTTTCCCAATCAACATGAGAATTATGTTGTCTCAGCCATGTTGTTGCTAAAATAATAGGGACTGAAGGTACAGCTATTAGACCCAATTGCAACGATCCACATGACCAGTCTGACTTGCCATCAGTAGTGCATTTGTTTTTTTTGCAGACTGCTATTGAAGTTAATGCTGTTACATCGATGCCAAGAACTTACTTTGATGTAGTCATCTTTGCAATAGGTATATATACTCCCATCTGGAATCTGTAAACTATGACGTACATGTAGGTCCCACAGTCTAATTTGTCAAAAATAGCTATTGGCCCTCTTGTCATAGTCAAACGTATGTGCATAAAGTAATGAGCTCTAGCAATAACAGACACTTTATTCATCCTATTGATTTTTACTTTTTCCAGTATTCAGAGACAAGCCAATCTGTTTCCTGGCAGCACTTGGCATAACTCCGCTCGAAGTTCGAAAAATCTTCGCTCACTACGCACTGGTTCGCGCATGCGTTGTGTAGGTTAGACTTTTTTTTATCTAATCTAGCTCTAGATAAAAAAAAGTCTAACCTACACAACGCAGGAGCAGGATGAGTTGATTTCACTTTACGAACAAGGTGAGAAATGGCGGGTACAACCACCATGGAGTCAGCCGTTATTTACGGAGCAGTAGGGGTAGCGCCCACAGCGATATGTAATAAGCGCGCAACCAAGTAGCAAACCCCGAGTGTATACAAACTTACCTAGAACTTGATACAGTCACGATAACGGTTATATTTAACATACGGACGCCAACTTAAACCATAGGATTAGCTTGATTCCTCATTTACAGCGCGTAAGAAATGTTGATTGTAATGATACATGCACTGAAAAAATGTTTTGTTTATTTAAATTTGTTTATTTAAATTGTAGACGTTCCCTGATGAAGGTGTGGTCAAACACCGAAATGCATTGGAACATGGATTGTCTTGAATTTTGAAAAGAATGAAAAGAGAATAAAATAATTTTGGATTTTGAACTTTACAAGAATATGGAGTAATATTTCGATAGAACGATTGCTGAGTGAATTGTTGAAGTAAAACTACGCTGGAGGTTCCGGCAAATATATACTGGTGCCTAGGGTGACACACTTATGAGGCAATAAGTGTGCAGCTAGAAGTTGTCTGACATACACTCCAGGAGGGGAGTGATACCCAAGAGCACAGTTGAAATTGGATTTAACATTTAGGCGGTGCACAACCCGATACACAAAAGCTATCATCAAAAGACACGCCAGAAGGAGTCGAATCAAAAGAGAAAGAGTTACCAAGGGTCCAACAATTGAGTAAGGACGAACAAGCAGGCATTGAGAAAATAGTCATATCCCTTGTGGATAGAAAGGAGACGGAAGAGTACATAACCGACATATGCAACTCCTATGTCGAGAATCACAAGCGACACTTTGTTGTAAGTCTCTGTTACCACACTCTCACTGCTTACGAAGAAAAATACAAGTATGTAGGGCCCGAATGACTCATGGCTTTTTATAGGAAATTAGATACGGGAGATGGAAATGACTGTGATGTTGCGGATCTCTTCTCGTACACACTAGATTCATTCCGACACCTCATGGAACAAGGACGGGTATTTAAAGACAAGACATCTATAATGACAGGGCCCCCGATAGAAAAACCAGATAACATGATGCTGATAAAGGAAGATGCCCCTTATTGGGGCCCCCTAGAGAGCAAGGGAATAACTACAATATAAACCACCAGGACGCTAAAGGAAGGGTGGTCTACAATTAGGTCTATCAACCCTGGGACAGACAGGACATTCTGACGTTCCGTAAATCTTTACCGGATTTACGAAAGAATCCCACCGCATTTCATATCGAGGTAGGTACCGCCCTGGGATCAACCATCATGACGCTTGCCGATATCGACTTATTCTTTGGGCTATGTCTGCCAGCAGATGTGTGGAAACAAATTAGGAGGATAGACCACACAGAGCTACTCAGTCATACCTTGGAACAACTCGGGGTGCTAGACAAACAACGAAACCCTGTTCAGAAACCGGTAAAAGCTATCTTAGACCTCCCCAACAAGATAGTACGAAAAATAAAAACTATGATCCCGGAGAAAAAGATAGACTGGTCCATAGTAACCGCGTTCTGCCAGAAACCACAAGAAGATGTTTGGGGGTATTACCCCCGATTCGAAACGGTGTTCTCCGATTACAGTGGACAAGACACTTGTTTGTGCAGAATTATGTTAAAGGGCTGCTACCGGAAGTATCACAGAAGCTACAGACCAGCGAAAGCAGTTGGGCAGCCTCTAAACCAGCAGCCATACTCCAGATGGCCCAGTACTATGAACACCAGAAAAATGAAAATGGTAGGGCTACAGAAAAGAAAAAGACTTGAAGGAAAGAGTTATGATAGCACTGCTTCAAGGGGTGAATACAGGAAGGGAGCATTACAAGGGAGGATATCCGCAGAATGCCCCTAGAGCGCAGCCACCCACAAATCGACGCCATACACAGGACGTAGGGACCTTGGACAGGATCGATGCGCGTTTTGTAAAGAGTATGGGCACTGGAAGTCCCAATGCCCAGTTCTGTTAGGAACTGGTAGGGGCAGAGGGGCGAGGGAAATAGTAAATGGACAGAGAGGAAGAGGACGCGAGAGAGGGTACATGAATGATGCTAGCGAAGAAAGGCCAGGAAGAACGAATGTATTTGATCATCCCAGACAGAATCAGTACCAACAATCAGATTACGACCACACATACGACTTTGCATAGGACAGCCAAGGGCAAGGGAGGGATCCAGTTGAGCTCTATGTTGATCAGCAAGGCCCTTATGTTACCACAAAGGTCCTGGGAAAAAAGTCGCCATTTCTGGTAGACACAGGAGCAACACGTTGTGCACTATCCAAGCGACTGATTTCAAGGGGACCCTTGTCTGGCTAAGATGTGACCTCAATAGGATTTGATGGTACGCCCTCCACCAACCCTTTGTCCAAACCGATCCCTTTTAATCTCGGAAATAACGTTATCGACACAACATTCCTCCTCTCCTCCAACACCCCGGATGCGATTATGGGTCTCGATTTGTTGAAGCACTTCCATGTGACTATCAGGTGTTCACCAGACGCGGTACGAGTCATCTTATTTGAGAACCACCAACACCAGAGAGATAATCCTTCCCAGCATATGTATCTCATTTCTGAGACAGACACATCCCTACTAGACACTTTGCCATCACACTTGTGGGCTAGGGCTGATTCAGACGTAGGACGAATGATGATCGACCCAGTACACGTGACAATACGAGAAGATGCAACACTACCGAAAGTACTGCAGTATAAGATATCACTAGAGGGTGAGAAAGCACTGACAGAAATCGTACACTCACTGGTAGAGGCAGGGGTGGTAGAAGAGGTAGTGAGCAATGTGTGTAACAGTCCAATTTTGCCAATCATAAAAAGACAGGGAGAAGGGGATGGGAAAGCCTACCGCTTTATCATCGACCTGCGGGAAATAAACAAGATGGTAGTGCCTCAGTACCCAGTCGTTTCCGACATCACCACCATTCTGACCCTAATTCCGTGCACTGCTACCACCTTCACCGTCATCGATCTCAAAAACAGCTGCTATCTTTTCGGAATTATCCTAAGATCAAGCTCATATAGATTTTGAAGAGCACCCCAGGGGTACACAGAAAGCCCGAGCATCTATAGCCAGGCGTTCAAAAGACATTTGGATGCCATACAATTACCAAACGGGGTAGCATTGATAACAGTATATAGATGATATCCTGCTAACAGCAGACACCACTCCAATAGCTGTCGCAGCTACCATCCAACTACTACATTTCCTTGCCGAGAGTGGTCACAAAGTCTCCCGAAATAAATTGCAGTTCTGCAAACCACGAGTGACATATTTGGGTCACCTTTTATCAAAGGAAGGGAGGACACTCACGCCCGACAGAATCCAGACAATTCTATACTCTCCCGTTCCCAAGAATCAGAAACAAGTCCGCTCTTTGATAGGCCTCACCTCATTCTGTCGACAATGGTTGCCGAACTTTAGCCTCATTGTCAAACCCCTTCTCTCCCTCCTAGCCCAAGACATCCCATTACCACTCCCTTGGACACCCGAATGCCAGACGGCGTTCAAAGAATTACGAGATGCCCTTTGTTCAGCACCCGTTCTAGGAATCCCAGACTACTCCAAACCATTCTCCCTCTACACACACGAAAGGGAGGGATCCGCATTATCCATTTTAACACAGTCAATTGGTCACAAACAACGCCCCTGTGCATATTTCTCTGCCACCCTTGACCCCGTAGCTAGAGCGCTGCTGGTGTGCCTGCGTTTAGTAGCGCCTGCAGCAGTGCGAAGGAATAGTGCTCTCCAACCCAATCACAGTGTTAGTGCCTCATGCAGTCGACACCCTACTGAACCAGACCAAAATACAACACTTGACTATCGCCCGACTAACAGGATACGAGTTGACCCTACTAGTACCACACATCACTCTGAAATGATGCACAACCCTCAATCCAGCCACATTGCTACCCCTAACCAAGAATGACCCTGGTGTATCTCTCCATTGCACGACTGCGTGACACTGACTGGCGAACAAACAAAGAGCAGGGTAGATCTCTGAGACACGGCCTTTTCAGAACCAGATGGGGAACAATGGGTAGATGGCTCATGCATCAAACTCCCAGACGGCACCACCTCTGCTACATACGCTGTCACCACAGCCCGAACCATTCTAGAGACAGCCCGCATTGCCCAACGATCCGCCCAAGCAGCAGAGCTCATTGCCCTCACACGAACATGTATTTTAGCCGCTGGAACGACAGTAAACATATACACCGACAGCCAGTACGCCTTCGGGGTGGTTCGCCATTTTGGGCTCCTGTGGAGAGAGAGAGGGTTCTTGACTTCGCACGGTACACCCATCCTGCTTGGAGATCTAGTCTGGGCCTTAACTGAAGCAGATCTCCTCCCCAAGCAACTAGCTGTGATTAAATGCCAAGCACGTAAGAAAGTGACAGATCTCAATGGACAGGGAAATCTACTAGCCTACTTTACTGCCCGAGCCACAGCCAAGGACAGAACCACGACGCAAATGTACGTGACCAGGTCACAAGCAGAACAATTGACTGATGCTAGAACCACTGTAAGAGAGATACAAATGACAGGCACACAAGGCGAACTGACTGAGTGGACACGGGTGGGACTAAAAGACGAGGAAGGCTGCTGGAGGACTAAAGATGGGAACAAATGGCTGTTACCCAATGCTTATCTGATACCCATATTGACCATGGTACATTTACCTGCACACATATGATCTGCCCCATGACCGAACTAATCACCAGAGTATGGCATAACGGCAGGATAGCAGAATCAGCAAAATGCCTAGTGCAGCAATGCATAGTATGCCTACAACACAACCCAGGGAAAGGGACAATAGTACCACGGGGAGGGTTTGGAGTCCCCGACCACCCCTTCGAAATCCTCCAAATGGATTGCATCCAACTAGAAAGGTGCCATGGTCTAAAATATGTTCTAGTGATCGTGTGTGCCTTTAGCAAACGGGTGGAGGCATACCCCACCCGCGACAATACCGCCTTAGCTATTGCAGGAGTTCTTCCCCCTATACGACCTTTGTGGAGCGACAATGGCCCCCACTTCATAGCAGAAGTAATACAGAACATACTGAAGGGGTTGGGGGTGAAGCAAAAGTTCCAATGCCGTCTTCCACCCCCAGTCAGCGGGTCTGGTAGAAAGACACAATGCCACACTAAAATTGAAACTGTCAAAGATAGTAGCAACGACTGGGTTGAAATGGCCCGACGCCCCCCATTGGCATTGCTGTCAATGTGCTCCACCCCAACCAAACACCGATTGACCCCGTGCGAAGTGGTCTTCGGCAGGCCTATGAACATTTGGGCGGAGCCAAAACCGACCTCCATTAATGATGTCCGGGACATATTAATGTCCGATTACTTGTATAAGTTGACGAACCAACTAACACTTATCCGCCAACAGGTGCAGCAAGCCATACCAGACGTATCCAGGGGCCCGGGACATGATATCAGGCCTGGAGATTTTGTACTGATAAAGAATTTCCAGCGGACGAAGAGTCTGGAACCCAGGTGGGTGGGCCCCTGGAAAGTCTTGATCACCCCCGGAACTGCTCTTCGAGTGGAAGGAAAGCAAAACTGGCTTCATGCACATCACTGTAAGAAGATCTCCCCAACACTGACAACCCGCGAGGAAGTGGACATCCAAGAATAGATCCTGACGAAAGATCAACCAGCCCTGAGTTGATACCCACAAACAGAGACACTTGAACTGGCAGAGTTTCCTGACCCCAGAGTACCATCCAAGAAAGGGTACAACTTGAGATCAACGAAAGGAGGGTGCCTCGACAAGCAGGCCACTAACTGAGTCAAAAGTCTCAGATCGGTAGCTAAATCTACAAATGCTACCAGGAGAATCGCTAGACAAAAGTATGTGGTCCTGCCAGTCAACAAGCCCGTTGAAGATGATGGAAGAACCCGGACGACAGAAGAACCACCACAAAGACTCCAAAACTGCCAAATTGCACAGCACAAAGACAATTGCACTTGTAGCAGCATCTCTCACCTGTCTCCTGCTAATGGTCACAGTCTGGATCATTGAAGAGAGTGCTCCTGCATACAGAACAATGTCACCTACCATGCAACCCACCACTAAGAAAGAACACTACCTGGTGTCACTGTCACCACGCCTCCGAGAACGACGTAAAGAATTCTGGAATAATTCTTTCGTACAACTATTGCACCAGCACAATCTTGCCGCAAATGCCACCAACTGTTGGGTCTGTGGGCTGCTACCACATGCCACTGAACATTCCATTCCTTTCATCCCTTCACCTTTTTCAGTTCATGGGTCCTGCCTCGCCTGGTTAATGCTCCTGCAAGAGAGCTACAAAGAGAATGCCACATCCGATGGGACAATCAAGCAATTCTACGATGAGTTTTGGCTGAACAAAACAAGAAGAACGACCACTCCCTTTTGCCCTCTCACTTCAAATGCAACCTTCCCAATGAAGCGAGTAGAAATGCAAGTATTCAACAACCCAGTCAGACCTACCTTTTCCTATTTAAGAAAAGAATGGCAGCAACCATGACAGAGGCCCTATCTGTGGTGAACGTCTCAGGCCTTGTCTGCATCGAAGGCCACGGGACTAAGATCATGGGTCGCAGCACTTGTCAAATAACGAGGACTCTGAACACTGCAGACCCCCCTTCATTTGTTGCATCACCCAACATGTACTTCGTCTGTGGTACCAAAGCCTACACCTGGCTCCCAAAAGGCTGGGGGGGCACATGCTACTTCGCCTTTGTTCTGCCTCCAACCTACACAGCACCTGCAGGACACCACCAAGAAAGGCAGTACAAAGACACAGACGAAGCGGACTCTGCTACATCCCAGTTCCTCGATGCAGCAAAAGGACTTGTCCTGTTCTGGAGTCCGATGACAAACAGCCGTGCCATCCGACATCTGTCACAAGCAGTAGAGACAGCCCTGAATGTCACAGCTGGCATCCTCACCAACAACACTGCTGAGCTTCAGGCAGTCTGCCTGGTGGCTTTACAGAACCGCCTTGTTCTGGACGTGGTACCAGCGGATCGTGGAGGAACATGCCGCATCATTGGTGCCAGTTGCTGCACTTTCATCCCTGATAACTCAACTTCAGTTTACAAGGCAATTGAACATCTTCACAGGCTGGCATCAGAGATCCATCAGGAGTCAGAGACTTGGACACTTGGAAGCTAGTTTTGGGGCATTTTGAAATGGGGTTGGAAAATAATGATGATCCTCTTGGTCCCAATCTGTGGCTGCTGTTTGGGGATACACTTGTGCCCTAAGACTGGTGACATTCAACTCGCAAAATGAGAGTAATGTATGACAGAGAGATACAGGACATTATGGACATTGAAGTAAACTGACAATCTGGCTAGGATATGTTCAAAGGGGCGACTGTAAAAATGTAAAACGACATACATGAACATTACCGGCGCCATCTTGCTTAGCGAGAGCCTCTGCATGCGCCTAAGTGGCAACCATCTTAGATATCACGGCCATTTCATACTCTGCTGGTCAATTAAGTTTCACCCTGACCCCGCCGTCATCCCCTATGCCCTGACTAACCACGGACAAATATACTGGGGTTGTAAAACCTTGCCATCATATCAAGGCCCCGGAGTCACTTTCCGCCCTACACCTATTCGTCCTTTCATCCTCCGTACACGGGCAAGCCCTTCTGATAACCTCCCTCACCGCACCTGGTTGCTCGATACGGTCTCAGTCACTAACCGACCCTTGCGGACATAGTTTATTGCCCACACACAGCAGGGCTTGTTGCCCTGACAAAGAGACCTGATTTAATCAATGGCGCGAACCCTTAGACCTGACCGACCCCACATGCTTTTCCTGATCCACTGCGAGATAGCAATCATCTGTTAGATCTGGGTGGGGGACGATTGCTGCTGGGTTTGAGTGGAAACCTGCTTGGGGCGGTGGGAATTCCGAGGATGTTTTACCTACCAATAAACCGATGTAAATGTGTATAAAAGACGGAGCCGCAGGAGATGCAGTTAAAGCACCTCCTGAAGACATTCCGGTGTCTGAGTTGATGTGTTCTAATCTAGAGAAATAAACCTGTTTCTTGCCTTCCAAGTGCCAGCGCCTGCCTCGTTATCTGGATAGAAAAACATAATGAATCAAACTGTAGCGTCTCCTCGAGGGAGTGCTGTGGGGCGGTGAGGGGGGTTGGGGAAGGGGCAGGGTAGAGGGAAGTAAACTCTGGAATTGAGCCGAACGGAGTTCAGTACAGAAATAAATAAAGAAAACAAATAACATTGTACACTGCACCGCCAATTTGGCGTGCCACCTCGGACAATGTAACTTGTTTTATTTATTTATTTCTTTACTGAATTCCGTTTGGCACAATTCCGGAGTTCACTACCCTCCACCCTGCCCCGCCTCACTGCCCCGTCTGCCCCGCAGCACTCCCTCGAGGAGCCGCTACTGGAATCAAAGGTGTTTTGCGCTGAGCAGCATAGGTGGCTGTAGGAGAGTTGCTGCTTTTCACAGATCACTCAAAGATGCCACAACAAAACAGACCAGCTAGGAGCTGAGGAGGTAAGTGATAGATGTATACCAGCTTATGCCTCTTCTCCTCCAGGGCCCTTGCTACTTTCTCTTCCTCCATGGCCAGGGTGGACAGTTTCTACTTCAGGGCCGTCTTCGCTTGCCTGTCATCTAACTCTGCATGGGTTAGGCTGTGGAAAGACACAATGCTCTAAGCCTTGGCCTCTTCCCAGGCTCTGAGGATTATCGACTACTCCAGTTTCTTAGAGTCTTTTGTTAGTTTCAACCCGTTCTTCTTACACAACGTTTGAAGCTCTGCCACAGTGAGTCTTTCAATGTTGCAAAAATCACGTGCAAAATAGGAGGATGGGAGTGAAATTTAGGAAAAATAAATAAATGCCCAATTGAAAAGAAGGGGAACTTAAAAATGAAACAAAACAATATTTGTTTCTGATTATACAAAGAGATTTTTGGTTTCACACATATCACTCTGTGGCACTGATCAAAACACAAGCACTGAAATCCAGTGTTGTACACTAGTGTAAGAAATTTGAGGATTAGTTGAGGGGGATGAAACCCAACTCAAATAATAATCTCAATCCTTGTTAGGGTGAACCACAAAAGTCACTAAACATCAAAATGCGTTATTAGGTTAAAATAACTGTAAAAGTAAACGTAACAATGAGGATTAAAAAATAAATACAGCATTATAAAAATGGACAACATAAGTGTAGGTCCAATATTTGAGAATTCTTAAGCTTCTGCATCAAAGTTTTGTAACGTATATTGAGAGTTTCACAGGAAACATGGCTTCTCAAATACATGCATACAATTAGGGGAGTAAAAATTATGATAGAATCCAAAGACATTACTCAACAAGTAAGGTGCAGAGGGAGCTAGAACCCTTAGGGAACAATTTGTAGCCATAGCTGCAATCACAATACTAGGTTAATTGATTAATCAATTGAATCTTTGGTGGAGTTTGCGTTTAGTGTGGTTTCTCAAGAACTAGACACAAAACTGTGGCAACATTCAAAAATTGAAAGAGATTAATAATTTTAATAACATGCAGAGCATCATACACATTAAAAAGTAATTAGAAAGCAGCCAGCTGAGGCCACAGTGACAAAATTTAAGGAATAAAGATTAGAATGTCTTGGAGCTTTTTTACACATAATATCATGAATTCCAATTGACCTTGTTATGGAACGGCAATTTTGGGTTACTAAAGTACACAAGGGAGGTCTGACAAGGTTATCAGATTAAGAGGTGCCAAGACTGCTACAGAATGCAAAACGTAATGGGCAACCCAAGCAACCCTTGAGGACTTGGGCAAAGTAAATGATAGGGTGCAAATGCCTTCAAGGGATTTATTCAAATATTATAATTAGAATGATCAACATACTAAGTTAATATGGTCAAGTGAATGAATACCTTAGGTGGTGGTTAATTCCAGCTGTTTGATACCTTAATTAAATAGTGTTAGCATCTCACAAGATCAAAAACTTTTTTTTAAATATGATCTAAATCATCAATGTAGAAATATACAGAGCAAATACAAATAAAAACAAAGAGCGGGTGTATGTAGAAAAATATTCAATTTTATCTTATTCAAAAAAGGGTACTTTTGTAAACATTATACAAAATATGTGACAGAGAGGTAACAAAGTCAATTAGGAGCCTTCACTGTGACATTTATAGACACCTTTCTTCTTACTAATAATAACAACAAATTGTAGAAGAAAAGGTATTGGTTACATATTTGCTCTGTATATTTCTACATTGATGATTTGGATCATATTTTTAAAAAGTTTAGACCTTGTGATTTGCTAACACTACTTAATTAAGGTATCAAAGAGCTGGCATCAACCACCACCTAAGGTATCCATTCACTTGACCGTATAAACTTAGTATATTAATAATTCTAATTATAATATTTGAATAAATCCCTTGAAGGCATTTACACCCTATCATGACTGCTACAGAGGCACGAATGAAGGGAAAGGGGGACATCCAGTCAAAATTAGAATAACCTTAGTGCTTTGGCTCTAATACTCCAGCTCCTACATATGAATTTAGCAACAATGCAGACAATTGGTTCTTTTGATTCAGCACCTAGAGCCCGATGAACAACTTTTTTTAGTGGTCCCAAATGTGAAATTGGCCTTTTTAACCGCATCGCTGCGGCGGCTTTTCCCGCTGTGCGCGGCAAATTCGAAATTACCGCGTTACGTGACGAGCTGGCCTTGTCATCCGCGCAGGACAGGTAAGCGCGATGACGAGCCCAGCTCGTCAATAGCCTCGAAGGGGTTAAGACCACTAAATAAGTCTGTGGAATGTACAAACCCTATTTTGTGACTCAGTAACCTTTTACCGACTCGCAAAATAGGGTTTGCGACTCACTATTAGGAAGGGGCATGCCAAGGGTACCCCCTCCCTAATAGCGAGTCGCACTTCTATGTACAATTGTTTTGCAACTGCAATTGTGGTCCCAAAACACTTGCTGTTTACCACCTACTTCAAGTATGTGGTAAGCTACTCATAAATGGAAAGGGGTCCCCAGGGAACTCCTTCCCCTTTGTGACTGGCAGCAAAAATATTTTTTCAGAGCAGGCAGTGGTCCCACGGACCTCTACGTACTCTTAAAAATGTTTACAGAAACATTTCATTTTGCTTTTTAAATGCATTCCGTTTTCCTTTAAAGAAAAGGGGCTGCGTTAAAACAATGGTTTCGCCTTTAGAAAAGTTAGAGCTATTGGCATTGTAAATGAAAAAATTTGTATTTATGTGTTGGTTTTGAAAACAGATAAATAATGGCATTGTCAATTACATTGCAATTAGCCTCTGCAGTCACTCTGCAGCCCCTAACACTCCATAGCACTCCCTACTCACTCTGCACTCCCTAGCACTCCCTAGTCACTCGCACTCCCTAGCACTCCCAACCCCCCCTAGTCACTCTGCACTCCCTAGCACTCTGTACTCTGCACTCCCTAGTCACTATGCACTCCCTAGTCACTCTGCACTCCCTCACACTCCCTCGCACTCCCTTGCACTCTGAACTCCCTTGCACTCTGAACTCCCTTGCACTCTGCACTCCCTTGCACCCCCTAGCAGTCCCTAGTCACTCTGCACTCCCTTGCACTCTGCACTCCCTAGCACTCCCTAGTCACTCTGCACTCCCTAGCACTCCCTAGTCACCCTGCACTCCCTAGCACTCCCTAGTCACTCTGTACTCCCTAGGATTCTGCAGTCATTCTGCACTCCCTAGCACTCCCTAGCAGTTGCTCTGCAGTCACTCCGCAGTCCCTAGCACCCCCTAGCACTCTGCAGTCACTCCCTAGCACTCCCTAGCACTCTGCAGTCACTCTCCACTCCCTAGCACTCCCTAGTCACTCTGCACTCCGTAGCACTTCCTAGTCACTCTGCACTCCCTAGCACTCCCTAGTCACTCTGCAATCCCTAGTCACTCTGCACTCCCTAGTCACTCTGCACTCCCTCACACTCCCTCGCACTCCCTTGCACTCTGCACTCCCTTGCACTCTGCACTCCCTTGCACTCCCTAGCAGTCCCAAGTCACTCTGCACTCCCTTGCACTCTGCACTCCCTAGCACTCCCTAGTCACTCTGCACTCCCTAGCACTCCCTAGTCAATCTGCACTCCCTAGCACTCCCTAGTCACTCAGCACTCCGTAGCACTCTGCAGTCATTCTGCACTCCCTAGCACTCCCTAGCAGTCACTCTGCAGTCACTCTGCAGTCCCTAGCACTCCCTAGCACTCTGCAGTCACTCCCTAGCACTCCCTAGCACTCTGCAGTCACTCTCCACTCCCTAGCACTCCCTAGTCACTCTGCACTCCCTAGTCACTCGCACTCCCTAGCACTCCCAACCCCCCCCTAGTCACTCTGCACTCCCTAGCACTCTGTACTCTGCACTCCCTAGTCACTATGCACTCCCTAGTCACTCTGCACTCCCTCACACTCCCTCGCACTCCCTTGCACTCTGAACTCCCTTGCACTCTGAACTCCCTTGCACTCTGCACTCCCTTGCACCCCCTAGCAGTCCCTAGTCACTCTGCACTCCCTTGCACTCTGCACTCCCTAGCACTCCCTAGTCACTCTGCACTCCCTAGCACTCCCTAGTCACCCTGCACTCCCTAGCACTCCCTAGTCACTCTGTACTCCCTAGGATTCTGCAGTCATTCTGCACTCCCTAGCACTCCCTAGCAGTTGCTCTGCAGTCACTCCGCAGTCCCTAGCACCCCCTAGCACTCTGCAGTCACTCCCTAGCACTCCCTAGCACTCTGCAGTCACTCTCCACTCCCTAGCACTCCCTAGTCACTCTGCACTCCCTAGCACTTCCTAGTCACTCTGCACTCCCTAGCACTCCCTAGTCACTCTGCAATCCCTAGTCACTCGGCACTCCCTAGTCACTGTTGGACGTGGCCCATCTGGCAGGTCCGCCCCTGAAGTTTTTTATGGTATATGTAACCTGGGGATGGTGATTCCCCCTCTGAGTGAGTGTGAGGAGAGAGCGACCTACCCTTCCATAGGAATACATGGGGAATGGATGAGTCCTCTGTAGTTCCCGGTGCGTAGGGTGTGCAGGGTCAAGTCTGGTATGTATGAACTCGTGAGATTGAATGCTGCGCAACGGTATATGAGGTATGAGTGTGTCTAGTGTAGAAGTCCCCCTTTTGGAAGTTGACATATTTGTGGAATATGTGCCTGGCGTATGATTGGCCGGGGCTGGCTGGTGAGCCTGGCTCCCAGGATCTGGGAGGGTCTGCCCCGGTGGTGAATGGAGTGTTTAGCATACTGATGTGAGGGGAGGAGTGAGCCTGGGTCTGCTTGTGGATTGACTGTCTGGTTTGAGTGTCATGAATGAGGCTGGGTTTTCCCCAGACAATGCTGGCTCCACCCCCTGGGGTGCGGCTGATGTTCCTAACCTGGCCAGTGTAAAGAATCCCCCCATAACCAGTTCCAGCTGGTTCTCCCCCTGCCTGCCCCTTCAGACCAAGAATGTGTGTATAAAAAGGGTGCTGTGACACTCTGGACTTGTTCTTGTTCTCAACTTGAATCTACCAGGAGCTGCTGCTGCTTGGGCTCAGGGTTGGCTTGCCTCCCTGGGCCCTGCCCGACTCCTGGACTCCTGATGGTTTTCCCCCTTCTAGGAGCAGCTACGCTCCACCTGAGGTCCTAGACTCCCTATGGACTTTGCTACCTTCATCTGGCCTTTGGGGAGCGCTTTTCTTCTGATCCCTAGCGCTGGGAGCGCGGCATCTATACCCTAGCGCTTGGGAGCGCTGGATTCATCGAGCCGGTGCCACCCGGCATTTGCCCTGCCCCACGGAGTTGCCAGACGCCCAGCGAGTGCCTACCTCGCATACACCCTTGCGTGGCATATTTACGAGGGAGCCTACTCCTCGCTACCTCCCCGAGTTCACCGCTGCAGCCCGGAGTCGGCTGTGGAGGCGCTGTGCCCGCCTCCCTATCCAGGGCCGCGCTGCCATTGGCGGCCCCGGAGAAAGCATTGCCACCCCGCCATTGGTCCTGGCCGCCGGGACTCCTACCGCGTCATTGCGAGGCCGCGCAGGGATTGGCCCGACCTTGGAGGGCTTCCCCAGGCGCACCCGGCAGTCTATGGCTCTCCCGGAGGAGGGAGCGCCGCCATCGCCACGCCGAGGAGCTGAGGCCCCGTGGAGCCGCCGCCTCTAACAACTGGTGAGTGCGGGCGGGCTACGGGACGCTCCTCTGCCCTGGGGAGTGCTGTGGGTCCGCGAGGCTCCCCCCCCCTTGGTCCCAGAGTCCGGGAAGGACTCCCACGATGCTCTACCTTTGACCCTTCATTTTCCCGAGCCCGGCGAGGCTCTACCTTGGGCCCCCTCATCTCTCGAGCCTGCGAGGCTCCACCTTTGGCCCTTCCTTTTTCCCGAGCCCGGCGAGGCTCCCCCTCTGGCCCCTTCGTACCTCGAGCCTGGCGAGGCTCCACCTCTGGCCCCTTCGTACCTCGAGCCCAGCGAGGCTCCACCTCTGGCCCCTTCGTACCTCGAGCCTGCGAGGCTCCACCTCTGGCCCCTTCGTTCCTCGAGTCCGAGAGGCTCCACCATTGTCCCTTGTCCTGCCGAGCCTGCGAGGCTCCAACGTGATGCCCCCAGCATCTACAGCTGCCCAGCACTTCGTGGGCCGCTGCCACGTTTAGGTTTATCGGTGGGTACCTGCAGTCCCCCCCACCCCTGACATTGAGACTATGGGCGTCCCAGCCCCCGAAGGTCGGTTGGCCTGTTGAGAGGACTAGCTAAATGTCAATTGTGCTCCTTGAGATTTATTCTATGTGTCTTTCCTACAGGTACCCCTGCAGGCTTATGTACTTTTGTCCTTTCCCCCCTGAAATGCCAGAGGTCCCCTGTATGTGATTCCTGGCAGTGGTCCCTTGGCCCTACGCTGTACCTCCTTCCCTGTAGCCCCTGCCCGTGCCCCTGGCACCTTGTACAATGTGTGTTTATATGTGTCATGCTTAATACAAAGACTATTCTCATATATACTTGGTGTGGAGTTCCTTTTGTGGGAGGCCCGGGATGTTGTTGTTGGTGGGTGCGTGCGCAAATGCTTCACATGTCCTCCGAGATAGGCCTGGCTGCCCGCGCCGCGTTACCTAGAGGGCGAGCAGGGGTCGACTTTTCATAGGAGTGGCGGTCTCTGACTGGCTGTGGCGCAAGCCCTGGCCGGCCGGGGGTCCCATTTCCTACAGTGGTGGCTAGCGGTGGGATCCGGACTTGTGTTTGCGCAGTACCACAATGATAACTGGCCTCCCTACAAAACTCCGTATTGTAAATGGTCGCAAAGAAAAGAGATTATTGTTTTAAGAGTTTACGTAAATGTCCGTCCTATGAAAGATGTGTTCTGGTTAGATGGCCCTAGCTAGGGAGGGTAGATCAACTCCCTAGTACAATGTGTTTTCTGGACTCACCGGAAGGGTGGGATCCAGTGGTGGCAGCATAATTATGTTCAATGTATATGGTCCCTGTCCCTTCCTTGAAATAATGGTACCTGTGCCACATAGGGTCAGGTCAGGTTGCTAAAAATGTCTGTGGAAAATGTTAAAGATTATTAGAAATACCCGTCCTGTGGAAAGTTTTAAGGGTTACTTAAATATCTGTTCTGTAGAAAAAAAAAAATGTACATGTATACTGAGAGTTAGGTGTCCCTAGCTTGGGAGGGTAAATCATCTCCCTAGTGTAATATGGTTTTCTGGATTCACCAGAAGGGTGGGATCCAGTGGTGGTTGCAAAATTGTGTTCAAATATGTATGGTCCTTGTCCCTGCCCTAGAGTAATGGTACCTGTGCCCCGAGGGTCAGGTTGAGGAATCAGGGGCGGTGGAAAACCGTCCTACCAGTCTAGGGAACGGTATGTGCATGAATGTTGAGGTATGCTGAGGAATGGAGTATAAGTTCTCTGGGATGGGGAGCTTGCTGAATCAACGTTAATCTTGTCCTTCCTTATCCCGATGAATGTGTTGGAGGCATCATGTGTTCCGTGCACCGCTGAATGTGTTTGATGCGTCAGGTGTCCCCCCCCCTTTTTGCCCTGCTAATTGTGTTTGATGCATCATGCGTTCCGTACCCCGCTGAATGTGGTTTAGGCGTCAGGTGTCGCCCTGGCTGAATTTATGTTAAGTTGTATCCCGGACAAGGAAGACCTGCTGGCGCTGCCGCGGCTTGCCTTGGGGAGAGCTGAACCTTGAGACCTGCTGGTGCTGCTGCAGCTCGTTTTGTTAAAGTTATGGTAGTTGTATCCCGGACAAGGAAGACCTGCTGGCTCGGCCGCGGCTTGCCTTGGGGAGAGCTGAACCTTGAGACCGGCTGGCGCTGCTACAGCTCGTTTTGTTAAAGTTATGGTAGTTGTATCCCGGACAAGGAAGACCTGCTGGCTCGGCCGCGGCTTGCCTTGGGGAGAGCTGAACCTTGAGACCGGCTGGCGCTGCTGCAGCTCGTTTTGTTAAAATTATGGTAGTTGTATCCCGGACAAGGAAGACCTGCTGGCTCGGCCGCGGCTTGCCTTGGGGAGAGCTGAACCTTGAGACCGGCTAGTACTGCCGCGGCTCGTTTTGTTGAATTCATGTTAGTTGTATCCCAGACAAGGAAGACCTGCTGGCGCGGCCGCGGCTTGCCTTGGGGAGAGCTAAAACGCTTAGTTCCCAGGTGGAAGACCAGTGGAGGGAGGAAGTTCCAAGACTGTTAAGAAAGTGTGTTCTGAGGGTGTTTCTCCTGGGAGAACGCGGAACCTCAGAAGTAGAGGTAGGGTGGGGCATTCTTGCCCGTGACCTCTGGCAAGCCTGAGGGTGTGGACCCTAGGTGGAAGGAACAGTGGTAGTCGTGGCTACCCTGAGAAAGGGAGTGGAGAAGGGCTATTGTGGGCCCGGGGTTACCACCCCCCACTTCGGATTCGCAGGGACCAGTGGTATCTGGGTGGCCTAGGGCCTGGTCCTAGTCAGGGACAACTAAGGCGTGCCAGGGGGGTAGCCTGGTTGGACCTATGTCTTTATTATTTATTTTTTATTTTTTTATTTTTCTTAATTTTTAGCCTGTGTGTGTCTATCGGCCCAGGTAGGCGTCGAACTGGAGAGTGGCTCGGTAGCGCGGGCCACGTCCATGTTCTATCGCCCTGCAGCAGGGAAGTCCATCACGGTAGTGATTGGTCTACCCTGCGTTTGGGCTGGGAGGGGCATGTGTTGGACGTGGCCCATCTGGCAGGTCCGCCCCTGAAGTTTTTTATGGTATATGTAACCTGGGGATGGTGATTCCCCCTCTGAGTGAGTGTGAGGAGAGAGCGACCTACCCTTCCATAGGAATACATGGGGAATGGATGAGTCCTCTGTAGTTCCCGGTGCGTAGGGTGTGCAGGGTCAAGTCTGGTATGTATGAACTCGTGAGATTGAATGCTGCGCAACGGTATATGAGGTATGAGTGTGTCTAGTGTAGAAGTCCCCCTTTTGGAAGTTGACATATTTGTGGAATATGTGCCTGGCGTATGATTGGCCGGGGCTGGCTGGTGAGCCTGGCTCCCAGGATCTGGGAGGGTCTGCCCCGGTGGTGAATGGAGTGTTTAGCATACTGATGTGAGGGGAGGAGTGAGCCTGGGTCTGCTTGTGGATTGACTGTCTGGTTTGAGTGTCATGAATGAGGCTGGGTTTTCCCCAGACAATGCTGGCTCCACCCCCTGGGGTGCGGCTGATGTTCCTAACCTGGCCAGTGTAAAGAATCCCCCCATAACCAGTTCCAGCTGGTTCTCCCCCTGCCTGCCCCTTCAGACCAAGAATGTGTGTATAAAAAGGGTGCTGTGACACTCTGGACTTGTTCTTGTTCTCAACTTGAATCTACCAGGAGCTGCTGCTGCTTGGGCTCAGGGTTGGCTTGCCTCCCTGGGCCCTGCCTGACTCCTGGACTCCTGATGGTTTTCCCCCTTCTAGGAGCAGCTACGCTCCACCTGAGGTCCTAGACTCCCTATGGACTTTGCTACCTTCATCTGGCCTTTGGGGAGCGCTTTTCTTCTGATCCCTAGCGCTGGGAGCGCGGCATCTATACCCTAGCGCTTGGGAGCGCTGGATTCATCGAGCCGGTGCCACCCGGCATTTGCCCTGCCCCACGGAGTTGCCAGACGCCCAGCGAGTGCCTACCTCGCATACCCCCTTGCGTGGCATATTTACGAGGGAGCCTACTCCTCGCTACCTCCCCGAGTTCACCGCTGCAGCCCGGAGTCGGCTGTGGAGGCGCTGTGCCGCCTCCCTATCCAGGGCCGCGCTGCCATTGGCGGCCCCGGAGAAATCATTGCCACCCCGCCATTGGTCCTGGCCGCCGGGACTCCTACCGCGTCATTGCGAGGCCGCGCAGGGATTGGCCCGACCTTGGAGGGCTTCCCCAGGCGCACCCGGCAGTCTATGGCTCTCCCGGAGGAGGGAGCGCCGCCATCGCCACGCCGAGGAGCTGAGGCCCCGTGGAGCCGCCGCCTCTAACAACTGGTGAGTGCGGGCGGGCTACGGGACGCTCCTCTGCCCTGGGGAGTGCTGTGGGTCCGCGAGGCTCCCCCCCCCTTGGTCCCAGAGTCCGGGAAGGACTCCCACGATGCTCTACCTTTGACCCTTCATTTTCCCGAGCCCGGCGAGGCTCTACCTTGGGCCCCCTCATCTCTCGAGCCTGCGAGGCTCCACCTTTGGCCCTTCCTTTTTCCCGAGCCCGGCGAGGCTCCCCCTCTGGCCCCTTCGTACCTCGAGCCCGGCGAGGCTCCACCTCTGGCCCCTTCGTACCTCGAGCCCGGCGAGGCTCCACCTCTGGCCCCTTTGTACCTCGAGCCCGGCGAGGCTCCACCTCTGGCCCCTTCGTACCTAGAGCCTGCGAGGCTCCACCTCTGGCCCCTTCGTTCCTCGAGTCCGAGAGGCTCCACCATTGTCCCTTGTCCTGCCGAGCCTGCGAGGCTCCAACGTGATGCCCCCAGCATCTACAGCTGCCCAGCACTTCGTGGGCCGCTGCCACGTTTAGGTTTATCCGTGGGTACCTGCAGTCCCCCCCACCCCTGACATTGAGACTATGGGCGTCCCAGCCCCCGAAGGTCGGTTGACCTGTTGAGAGGACTAGCTAAATGTCAATTGTGCTCCTTGAGATTTATTCTATGTGTCTTTCCTACAGGTACCCCTGCAGGCTTATGTACTTTTGTCCTTTCCCCCCTGAAATGCCAGAGGTCCCCTGTATGTGATTCCTGGCAGTGGTCCCTTGGCCCTGCGCTGTACCTCCTTCCCTGTAGCCCCTGCCCGTGCCCCTGGCACCTTGTACAATGTGTGTTTATATGTGTCATGCTTAATACAAAGACTATTCTCATATATACTTGGTGTGGAGTTCCTTTTGTGGGAGGCCCGGGATGTTGTTGTTGGTGGGTGCGTGCGCAAATGCTTCACATGTCCTCCGAGATAGGCCTGGCTGCCCGCGCCGCGTTACTTAGAGGGCGAGCAGGGGTCGACTTTTCATAGGAGTGGCGGTCTCTGACTGGCTGTGGCGCAAGCCCTGTCCGGCCGGGGTCCCATTTCCTACAGTCACTCTGCACTCCCTCACACTCCCTCGCACTCCCTTGCACTCTGCACTCCCTTGCACTCTGCACTCCCTTGCACTCCCTAGCAGTCCCAAGTCACTCTGCACTCCCTTGCACTCTGCACTCCCTAGCACTCCCTAGTCACTCTGCACTCCCTAGCACTCCCTAGTCAATCTGCACTCCCTAGCACTCCCTAGTCACTCAGCACTCCGTAGCACTCTGCAGTCATTCTGCACTCCCTAGCACCCCCTAGCAGTCACTCTGCAGTCACTCTGCAGTCCCTAGCACTCCCTAGCACTCTGCAGTCACTCCCTAGCACTCCCTAGCACTCTGCAGTCACTCTCCACTCCCTAGCACTCCCTAGTCACTCTGCACTCCCTATTACTCCCTAGTCACTCTGCACTCCCTAGCACTCCCTAGTCACTCTGCACTCCCTAGTCACTCCCTAGCACTCCCTAGCACTCTGTACTCCCTAGCACTCCCTAGTCACTCTGCACTCCCTGGCACTCCCTAGTCACTATGCACTCCCTAGCACTCCCTAGTCACTCTGCACTCCCTAGCACTCTGCAGTCACTCTGCACTCTGCACTCCCTTGCACTCTGCACTCCCTTGCACTCCCTAGCAGTCCCTAGTCACTCTGCACTCCCTTGCACTCTGCACTCCCTAGCACTCCCTAGTCAATCTGCACTCCCTAGCACTCCCTAGTCACTCTGCACTCCCTAGCACTCCCTAGTGACTCTGCACTCCCTTGCACTCCCTAGTCACTCTGCACTACCTAGCATTCTGCAGTCATTCTGCACTCCCTAGCACTCCCTAGCAGTCACTCTGCAGTCACTCTGCAGTCCCTAGCACTCCCTAGCACTCTGCAGTCACTCCCTAGCACTCTGCAGTCACTCTCCACTCCCTAGCACTCCCTAGTCACTCTGCACTCCCTAGCACTCCCTAGTCACTCTGCACTCCCTAGTCACTCCCTAGCACTCCCTAGCACTCTGCACTCTGCACTCCCTAGTACTCCCTAGTCACTCTGCACTCCCTAGCACTCCCTAGTCACTATGCACGCCCTAGCACTCCCTAGTCACTCTGCACCCCTAGCACTCTGCAGTCACTCTGCACTCTCTAGCACTCCCTAGTCACTCTGCACTCCCTAGCACTCCCTAGTACTCTGCAGTCACTCTGCACTCCCTAGCACTCCCTCGCACTCTGCAGTCATCCTGCATTCCCTAGCACTCCCTAGCACACCCTAGCACTCTGCAGTCACTCTGTAGTCACTCTGCAGTCCCTAGCACTCCCTAGTCACTCTGCACTCTCTAGCTCTCCCTAGTCACTCTGCACTCTCTAGCACTCCCTAGCACTCTGCAGTCATCCTGCATTCCCTAGCACTCCCTAGCACACCCTAGCACTCTGCAGTCACTCTGTAGTCACTCTGCAGTCCCTAGCACTCCCTAGCACTCCCTAGTCACTCTGCACTCTCTAGCTCTCCCTAGTCACTCTGCACTCTCTAGCACTCCCTAGCACTCTGCACTCCCTAGTCACTCTGCACTCCCTAGCACTCCCTAGCTCTCCCTAGGACTCTGCAGTCACTCTGCACTCCCTAGCACTCCCTAGCACTCCCTAGTCACTCTGCACTCCCTAGCACTGCCTAGTCACTCTTTACTCCCTAGCACTCCCTAGCACTCCCTAGTCACTCTGCACTCCCTAGCACTCCCTAGTCACTCTGCACTCTGCACTCACTACTCTACGGGTGACAGTGCTCGCCATGTCGGCCGCGTCAAAGGGGTGACAGTGGTCGCCATGCAACCCATGTCACAGCGGCAGGTGACAGTGCTCGCATGTCGGCTGTGTCAAAGGGGTGACAATGGTCGCCATGCTGGCCGTTGCACAGCTGGTGACAGTGGTCGCCATGCCGTCCGTTCCACAGCTGGTGACAGTGGTCGCCATGCTGGCCGTTGCACAGCCGGTGACAGTGGTCGCCATGTTGGCCGTTGCACAGCTAGTGACAGTGGTTGCCAAGCCGGCTGTGTCACAGGGGTGACAGTGGTCGCCATGACGGCTGTGTCACAGCTGATGACAGTGGTTTGAATGCCGGTTGTGTCGAGGCGGATGGCAGTGCACCCCATGCCGGCCGTGTCACAGGGTAACAGTGGTCTGTGACAGTGGGCGCCATGCCTCCCGTGTCACAGCGGCAGGTGACAGTGCTCGCTATGTCGGCTGTGTCAAAGGGGTGACAGTGGTCGCCATGCTGGCCGTTGCACAGATGGTGACAGTGGGCGCCATGCTGGCCGTTGCACAGCTCGTGACAATGGTCGCCATGCTGGACGTTGCACAGCTGGTGACATTGGTCGCCGTGCGGCTGTGTCACAGTGGCGGGTGACAGTGCTCACCATGTTGGCCGTGTCACAGCTGGTGACAGTGGTCGCCATGCCGGCAATTGCACAGCTGGTGACAGTGGTCGCCATACTGTCCGTGTCACACGGTTGACAGTGGCCGCCATGCTGGCCGTGTCACAGTGGGTGACAGTGGCCGCCATGCTGGCTGTTGCACAACTGGTTTCAGTGGTTGCTATGCTGCCCATTGCACAGCGGGTGACAGTGGTCGCCGTGCTGGCCGTTGCACAGCGGGTGACAGTGGTCGCCATGCCGTCCGTGTCACAGGGGTGACAGGGGTCGCCATGATGGCCGTGTCACAGCTGATGACAGTGGTCGCAATGCCGGCTGTGTCACGGGGTGACAGTGGTCCGTGACAGTGGGCGCCATGCCTCCCGTGTCACAGCTGGTGACAGTGGGCGCCATGCCTCCCGTGTCACAGCTGGTGACAGTGGGCGCCATGCCAACCATGTCACACCTTGCCTACCCCGTTCTTCTGTTTCTGGATGTTTACTGTTTTTGGCCGAGATTGTAAACAGATCCGACACTCGCTAAAGGAAGCTCTTTAGCGGATCAGCCTGTGTAATGAATTACCTCCAAAAAGCAGGTTTTGTGACATTAAAACAACAAAAAACGGAGCAGGATTTTCAAGGAATTCAGGCCCTAGACAAGGAGAAGAAGAGGTACTCTGTGCAAACAGGCAGGCATGTCTTGTAAGACGCAGGCCCCTTTAAAGTGCCCAAGAGCAAACATGCTGGGGGTATTGTGAAGACACAAAGCACACAGGAAGGCCGGCTCCTGCCTGAGACCGGCTGCCATTAGTCACTGCAGGAGCCAGTGCTCAGAGCTCGGGGCCCCCCCTGACAATGGCTTCTGCAGCTGAGGTCAGCCCCTGGCCCCCTGTTTGTTCACCAGGGCAGGCCGAGCCGCAGAGAGGCTCATTTAATGCGTCCACCCCAGGGGGGGACACAAAGGCCCAAGATTGGAGGGGAGGGGGTGTGTGCAGGGCGTGGGGGGCGGTGTGGGGTGGGGGGCACTCACCTGGTTCTGCTGCTCTCTGACAATGTACTGGTGTCACCGTCTCAAAAGACGGGGTGAGGGCGGCGGCCCTGTCTGGGTGGCATACTTTCAGTTCCCCTCTAGCGCTTGTTAACACAGTATGTTTTGCCCAGGCACTATAAATAGCTGATAATGTTTCTGTCCGTTTTAATGACACTCTGGTTGCAAAAGCTTAAGAAATGGAAACCTGGGGCGAGAAACACGGCCCTTTTATCAGTTATTTATAGTGCCTGGAAAAAATACTGAGGTTGCAAGCACTATAGTAACACAATTTATGTTTAGAATACTTAGTAGACATTTTTTTTTATTACAATCTTTATTGTCTGTATTAGTTGTAATCCTGGCTCACCTCTATTGGCCTGACTGAGCAGAAGCATCAGAACACATGGTTTGTGAGGGGAAAGCTCAGGAGTGGAAGGGCATGTGGGATCTCGGAGGGTGGGGGGGGGGAGACAAAGGATTCCGCTGGTAATCAAAGCCCTAGTGTTTCAATAGAAGCCGCTCCAGTACGACGAGAGATGGAGGCCTGGGGAGGAGAGAGGGGCAGATATACAAAGAAGCCAAACAGTGAATGTGCATAAGATTGACGGGCACACGGACAGCGGGAGGGGGGACGGGCACGCGGACAGCGGGATGGGGGACGGGCACATGGACAGCGGGAGGGGGGGCGGGAACGGGCTCATGGACAGCGGGAGGGGTGCGGGAGTAAAGTAATGAACTCTAGCAATAACAGACACTTTATTCATCCTATTGATTTTTACTTTTTCCAGTATTCAGAGACAAGCCAATCTGTTTCCTGGCAGCACTTGGCATAACTCCGCTCGAAGTTCGAAAAATCTTCGCTCACTACGCACTGGTTCGCGCATGCGTTGTGTAGGTTAGACTTTTTTTATCTAATCTAGCTCTAGATAAAAAAAGTCTAACCTACACAACGCAGGAGCAGGATGAGTTGATTTCACTTTACGAACAAGGTGAGAAATGGCGGGTACAACCACCATGGAGTCAGCCGTTATTTACGGAGCAGTAGGGGTAGCGCCCACAGCGATATGTAATAAGCGCGCAACCAAGTAGCAAACCCCGAGTGTATACAAACTTACCTAGAACTTGATACAGTCACGATAACGGTTATATTTAACATACGGACGCCAACTTAAACCATAGGATTAGCTTGATTCCTCATTTACAGCGCGTAAGAAATGTTGATTGTAATGATACATGCACTGAGAAAATGTTTTGTTTATTTAAATTTGTTTATTTAAATTGTAGACGTTCCCTGATGAAGGTGTGGTCAAACACCGAAATGCATTGGAACATGGATTGTCTTGAATTTTGAAAAGAATGAAAAGAGAATAAAATAATTTTGGATTTTGAACTTTACAAGAATATGGAGTAATATTTCGATAGAACGATTGCTGAGTGAATTGTTGAAGTAAAACTACGCTGGAGGTTCCGGCAAATATATACTGGTGCCTAGGGTGACACACTTATGAGGCAATAAGTGTGCAGCTAGAAGTTGTCTGACATACACTCCAGGAGGGGAGTGATACCCAAGAGCACAGTTGAAATTGGATTTAACATTTAGGCGGTGCACAACCCGATACACAAAAGCTATCATCAAAAGACACGCCAGTAGGAGTCGAATCAAAAGAGAAAGAGTTACCAAGGGTCCAACAATTGAGTAAGGACGAACGAGCAGGCATTGAGAAAATAGTCATATCCCTTGTGGATAGAAAGGAGACGGAAGAGTACATAACCGACATATGCAACTCCTATGTCGAGAATCACAAGCGACACTTTGTTGTAAGTCTCTGTTACCACACTCTCACTGCTTACGAAGAAAAATACAAGTATGTAGGGCCCGAATGACTCATGGCTTTTTATAGGAAATTAGATACGGGAGATGGAAATGACTGTGATGTTGCGGATCTCTTCTCGTACACACTAGAGTCATTCCGACACCTCATGGAACAAGGACGGGTATTTAAAGACAAGACATCTATAATGACAGGGCCCCCGATAGAAAAACCAGATAACATGATGCTGATAAAGGAAGATGCCCCTTATTGGGGCCCCCTAGAGAGCAAGGGAATAACTACAATATAAACCACCAGGACGCTAAAGGAAGGGTGGTCTACAATTAGGTATATCAACCCTGGGACAGACAGGACATTCTGACGTTCCGTAAATCTTTACCGGATTTACGAAAGAATCCCACCGCATTTCATATCGAGGTAGGTACCGCCCTGGGATCAACCATCATGACGCTTGCCGATATCGACTTATTCTTTGGGCTATGTCTGCCAGCAGATGTGTGGAAACAAATTAGGAGGATAGACCACACAGAGCTGCTCAGTCATACCTTGGAACAACTCGGGGTGCTAGACAAACAACGAAACCCTGTTCAGAAACCGGTAAAAGCTATCTTAGACCTCCCCAACAAGATAGTACAAAAAATAAAAACTATGATCCCGGAGAAAAAGATAGACTGGTCCATAGTAACCGCGTGCTGCCAGAAACCACAAGAAGATGTTTGGGGGTATTACCCCCGATTCGAAACGGTGTTCTCCGATTACAGTGGACAAGACACTTGTTTGTGCAGAATTATGTTAAAGGGCTGCTACCGGAAGTATCACAGAAACTACAGACCAGCGAAAGCAGTTGGGCAGCCTCTAAACCAGCGGCCATACTCCAGATGGCCCAGTACTATGAACACCAGAAAAATGAAAATGGTAGGGCTACAGAAAAGAAAAAGACTTGAAGGAAAGAGTTATGATAGCACTGCTTCAAGGGGTGAATACAGGAAGGGAGCATTACGAGGGAGGATATCCGCAGAATGCCCCTAGAGCGCAGCCACCCACAAATCGACTCCATACACAGGACGTAGGGACCTTGGACAGGATCGTTGCGCGTTTTGTAAAGAGTATGGGCACTGGAAGTCCCAATGCCCAGTTCTGTTAGGAACTGGTAGGGGCAGAGGGGCGAGGGAAATAGTAAATGGACAGAGAGGAAGAGGACGCGAGAGAGGGTACATGAATGATGCTAGCGAAGAAAGGCCAGGAAGAACGAATGTATTTGATCATCCCAGACAGAATCAGTACCAACAATCAGATTACGACCACACATACGACTTTGCATAGGACAGCCAAAGGCAAGGGAGGGATCCAGTTGAGCTCTATGTTGATCAGCAAGGCCCTTATGTTACCACAAAGGTCCTGGGAAAAAAAGTCGCCATTTCTGGTAGACACAGGAGCAACACGTTGTGCACTATCCAAGCGACTGATTTCAAGGGCACCCTTGTCTGGCTCACATGTGACCTCAATAGGATTTGATGGTACGCCCTCCACCAACCCTTTGTCCAAACCGATCCCTTTTAATCTCGGAAATAACGTTATCGACACAACATTCCTCCTCTCCTCCAACACCCCGGATGCCATTATGGGTCTCGATTTGTTGAAGCACTTCCATGTGACTATCAGGTGTTCACCAGACGCGGTACGAGTCATCTTATTTGAGAACCACCAACACCAGAGAGATAATCCTTCCCAGCATATGTATCTCATTTCTGAGACAGACACATCCCTACTAGACACTTTGCCATCACACTTGTGGGCTAGGGCTGATTCAGACGTAGGACGAATGATGATCGACCCAGTACACGTGACAATACGACAAGATGCAACACTACCGAAAGTACTGCAGTATAAGATATCACTAGAGGGTGAGAAAGCACTGACAGAAATCGTACACTCACTGGTAGAGGCAGGGGTGGTAGAAGAGGTAGTGAGCAATGTGTGTAACAGTCCAATTTTGCCAATCATAAAAAGACAGGGAGAAGGGGATGGGAAAGCCTACCGCTTTATCATCGACCTGCGGGTAATAAACAAGATTGTAGTGCCTCAGTACCCAGTCGTTTCCGACATCACCACCATTCTGACCCTAATTCCGTGCACTGCTACCACCTTCACCGTCATCGATCTCAAAAACGCATTCTTTTCCATACCTATTCGCAAGGACAGCCGCTACCTTTTCGGAATTATCCTAAGATCATGCTCATATAGATTTTGAAGAGCACCCCAGGGGTACACAGAAAGCCCGAGCATCTATAGCCAGGCGTTCAAAAGACATTTGGATGCCATACAATTACCAAACGGGGTAGCATTGATAACAGTATATAGATGATATCCTGCTAACAGCAGACACCACTCCAATAGCTGTCGCAGCTACCATCCAACTACTACATTTCCTTGCCGAGAGTGGTCACAAAGTCTCCCGAAATAAATTGCAGTTCTGCAAACCACGAGTGACATATTTGGGTCACCTTTTATCAAAGGAAGGGAGGACACTCACGCCCGACAGAATCCAGACAATTCTATACTCTCCCGTTCCCAAGAATCAGAAACAAGTCCGCTCTTTGATAGGCCTCACCTCATTCTGTCGACAATGGTTGCCGAACTTTAGCCTCATTGTCAAACCCCTTCTCTCCCTCCTAGCCCAAGACATCCCATTACCACTCCCTTGGACACCCGAATGCCAGACGGCGTTCAAAGAATTACGAGATGCCCTTTGTTCAGCACCCGTTCTAGGAATCCCAGACTACTCCAAACCATTCTCCCTCTACACACACGAAAGGGAGGGATCCGCATTATCCATTTTAACACAGTCAATTGGTCACAAACAACGCCCCTGTGCATATTTCTCTGCCACCCTTGACCCCGTAGCTAGAGCGCTGCCGGTGTGCCTGCGTTTAGTAGCGCCTGCAGCAGTGCGAAGGAATAGTGCTCTCCAACCCAATCACAGTGTTAGTGCCTCATGCAGTCGACACCCTACTGAACCAGACCAAAATACAACACTTGACTATCGCCCGACTAACAGGATACGAGTTGACCCTTATAGTACCACACATCACTCTGAAATGATGCACAACCCTCAATCCAGCCACATTGCTACCCCTAACCAAGAATGACCCTGGTGTATCTCTCCATTGCACGACTGCGTGACACTGACTGGCGAACAAACAAAGAGCAGGGTAGATCTCTGAGACACGGCCTTTTCAGAACCAGATGGGGAACAATGGGTAGATGGCTCATGCATCAAACTCCCAGACGGCACCACCTCTGCTACATACGCTGTCACCACAGCCCGAACCATTCTAGAGACAGCCCGCATTGCCCAACGATCCGCCCAAGCAGCAGAGCTCATTGCCCTCACACGAACATGTATTTTAGCCGCTGGAACGACAGTAAACATATACACCGACAGCCAGTACGCCTTCGGGGTGGTTCACCATTTTGGGCTCCTGTGGAGAGAGAGAGGGTTCTTGACTTCGCACGGTACACCCATCCTGCTTGGAGATCTAGTCTGGGCCTTAACTGAAGCAGATCTCCTCCCCAAGCAACTAGCTGTGATTAAATGCCAAGCACGTAAGAAAGTGACAGATCTCAATGGACAGGGAAATGCACTAGCCTACTTTACTGCCCGAGCCACAGCTAAGGACAGAACCACGACGCAAATGTACGTGACCAGGTCACAAGCAGAACAATTGACTGATGCTAGAACCACTGTAAGAGAGATACAAACGACAGGCACACAAGGCGAACTGACTGAGTGGACACGGGTGGGACTAAAAGACGAGGAAGGCTGCTGGAGGACTAAAGATGGGAACAAATGGCTGTTACCCAATGCTTATCTGATACCCATATTGACCATGGTACATTTACCTGCACACATAGGATCTGCCCCATGACCGAACTAATCACCAGAGTATGGCATAACGGCAGGATAGCAGAATCAGCAAAATGCCTAGTGCAGCAATGCATAGTATGCCTACAACACAACCCAGGGAAAGGGACAATAGTACCACGGGGAGGGTTTGGAGTCCCCGACCACCCCTTCGAAATCCTCCAAATGGATTGCATCCAACTAGAAAGGTGCCATGGTCTAAAATATGTTCTAGTGATCGTGTGTGCCTTTAGCAAATGGGTGGAGGCATACCCCACACGCGACAATACCGCCTTAGCTATTGCAGGAGTTCTTCCCCCTATACGGCCTTTGTAGAATTTTATGGAGCGACAATGGCCCCCACTTCATAGCAGAAGTAATACAGAACATACTGAAGGGGTTGGGGGTGAAGCAAAAGTTCCAATGCCGTCTTCCACCCCCAGTCAGCGGGTCTGGTAGAAAGACACAATGCCACACTAAAATTGAAACTGTCAAAGATAGTAGCAACGACTGGGTTGAAATGGCCCGACGCCCTCCCATTGGCATTGCTGTCAATGCGCTCCACCCCAACCAAACACCGATTGACCCCGTGCGAAGTGGTCTTCGGCAGGCCTATGAACATTTGGGCGGAGCCAAAACCGACCTCCATTAATGATGTCCGGGACATATTAATGTCCGATTACTTGTATAAGTTGACGAACCAACTAACACTTATCCGCCAACAGGTGCAGCAAGCCATACCAGACGTATCCAGGGGCCCGGGACATGATATCAGGCCTGGAGATTTTGTACTGATAAAGAATTTCCAGCGGACGAAGAGTCTGGAACCCAGGTGGGTGGGCCCCTGGAAAGTCTTGATCACCCCCGGAACTGCTCTTCGAGTGGAAGGAAAGCAAAACTGGCTTCATGCACATCACTGTAAGAAGATCTCCCCAACACTGACAACCCGCGAGGAAGTGGACATCCAAGAATAGATCCTGACGAAAGATCAACCAGCCCTGAGTTGATACCCACAAACAGAGACACTTGAACTGGCAGAGTTTCCTGACCCCAGAGTAACATCCAAGAAAGGGTACAACTTGAGATCAACGAAAGGAGGGTGCCTCGACAAGCAGGCCACTAACTGAGTCAAAAGTCTCAGATCGGTAGCTAAATCTACAAATGCTACCAGGAGAATCGCTAGACAAAAGTATGTGGTCCTGCCAGTCAACAAGCCCCTTGAAGATGATGGAAGAACCCGGACGACAGAAGAACCACCACAAAGACTCCAAAACTGCCAAATTGCACAGCACAAAGACAATCGCACTTGTAGCAGCATCTCTCACCTGTCTCCTGCTAATGGTCACAGTCTGGATCATTGAAGAGAGTGCTCCTGCATACAGAACAATGTCACCTACCATGCAACCCACCACTAAGAAAGAACACTACCTGGTGTCACTGTCACCACGCCTCCGAGAACGACGTAAAGAATTCTGGAATAATTCTTTCGTACAACTATTGCACCAGCACAATCTTGTCGCAAATGCCACCAACTGTTGGGTCTGTGGGCTGCTACCACATGCCACTGAACATTCCATTCCTTTCATCCCTTCACCTTTTTCAGTTCATGGGTCCTGCCTCGCCTGGTTAATGCTCCTGCAAGAGAGCTACAAAGAGAATGCCACATCCGATGGGACAATCAAGCAATTCTACGACGAGTTTTGGCTGAACAAAACAAGAAGAACGACCACTCCCTTTTGCCCTCTCACTTCAAATGCAACCTTCCCAATGAAGCGAGTAGAAATGCAAGTATTCAACAACCCAGTCAGACCTACCTTTTCCTATTTAAGAAAAGAATGGCCGCAACCATGACAGAGGCCCTATCTGTGGTGAACGTCTCAGGCCTTGTCTGCATCGAAGGCCACGGGACTAAGATCATGGGTCGCAGCACTTGTCAAATAACGAGGACTCTGAACACTGCAGACCCCCCTTCATTTGTTGCATCACCCAATATGTACTTCGTCTGTGGTACCAAAGCCTACACCTGGCTCCCAAAAGGCTGGGGGGGCACATGCTACTTCGCCTTTGTTCTGCCTCCAACCTACACAGCACCTGCAGGACACCACCAAGAAAGGCAGTACAAAGACACAGACGAAGCGGACTCTGCTACATCCCAGTTCCTCGATGCAGCAAAAGGACTTGTCCTGTTCTGGAGTCCGATGACAAACAGCCGTGCCATCCGACATCTGTCACAAGCAGTAGAGACAGCCCTGAATGTCACAGCTGGCATCCTCACCAACAGCACTGCTGAGCTTCAGGCAGTCTGCCTGGTGGCTTTACAGAACCGCCTTGTTCTGGACGTGGTACCAGCGGATCGTGGAGGAACATGCCGCATCATTGGTGCCAGTTGCTGCACTTTCATCCCTGATAACTCAACTTCAGTTTACAAGGCAATTGAACATCTTCACAGGCTGGCATCAGAGATCCATCAGGAGTCAGAGACTTGGACACTTGGAAGCTAGTTTTGGGGCATTTTGAAATGGGGTTGGAAAATAATGATGATCCTCTTGGTCCCAATCTGTGGCTGCTGTTTGGGGATACACTTGTGCCCTAAGACTGGTGACATTCAACTCGCAAAATGAGAGTAATGTATGACAGAGAGATACAGGACATTATGGACATTGAAGTAAACTGACAATCTGGCTAGGATATGTTCAAAGGGGCGACTGTAAAAATGTAAAACGACATACATGAACATTACCGGCGCCATCTTGCTTAGCGAGAGCCTCTGCATGCGCCTAAGTGGCAACCATCTTAGATATCACGGCCATTTCATACTCTGCTGGTCAATTAAGTTTCACCCTGACCCCGCCGTCATCCCCTATGCCCTGACTAACCACGGACAAATATACTGGGGTTGTAAAACCTTGCCATCATATCAAGGCCCCGGAGTCACTTTCCGCCCTACACCTATTCGTCCTTTCATCCTCCGTACACGGGCAAGCCCTTCTGATAACCTCCCTGACCGCACCTGGTTGCTCGATACGGTCTCAGTCACTAACCGACCCTTGCGGACATAGTTTATTGCCCACACACAGCAGGGCTTGTTGCCCTGACAAAGAGACCTGATTTAATCAATGGCGCGAACCCTTAGACCTGACCGACCCCACATGCTTTTCCTGATCCACTGCGGGATAGCAATCATCTGTTAGATCTGGGTGGGGGACGATTGCTGCTGGGTTTGAGTGGAAACCTGCTTGGGGCGGTGGGAATTCCGAGGATGTTTTACCTACCAATAAACCAATGTAAATGTGTATAAAAGACAGAGCCGCAGGAGATGCAGTTAAAGCACCTCCCGAAGACATTCCGGTGTCTGAGTTGATGTGTTCTAATCTAGAGAAATAAACCTGTTTCTTGCCTTCCAAGTGCCAGCGCCTGCCTCGTTATCTGGATAGAAAAACATAATGAATCAAACTGTAGCGGCTCCTCGAGGGAGTGCTGTGGGGCGGTGAGGGGGGTTGGGGAAGGGGCAGGGTAGAGGGAAGTAAACTCTGGAATTGAGCCGAACGGAGTTCAGTACAGAAATAAATAAAGAAAACAAATAACATTGTACACTGCACCGCCAATTTGGCGTGCCACCTCGGACAATGTAACTTGTTTTATTTATTTATTTCTTTACTGAATTCCGTTTGGCACAATTCCGGAGTTCACTACCCTCCACCCTGCCCCGCCTCACTGCCCCGTCTGCCCCGCAGCACTCCCTCGAGGAGCCGCTACTGGAATCAAAGGTGTTTTGCGCTGAGCAGCATAGGTGGCTGTAGGAGAGTTGCTGCTTTTCACAGATCACTCAAAGATGCCACAACAAAACAGACCAGCTAGGAGCTGAGGAGGTAAGTGATAGATGTATACCAGCTTATGCCTCTTCTCCTCCAGGGCCCTTGCTACTTTCTCTTCCTCCATGGCCAGGGTGGACAGTTTCTACTTCAGGGCCGTCTTCGCTTGCCTGTCATCTAACTCTGCATGGGTTAGGCTGTGGAAAGACACAATGCTCTAAGCCTTGGCCTCTTCCCAGGCTCTGAGGATTATCGACTACTCCAGTTTCTTAGAGTCTTTTGTTAGTTTCAACCCGTTCTTCTTACACAACGTTTGAAGCTCTGCCACAGTCAATGTTGCTGAGATCCAGATTCACCCTTGCAAAAATCACGTGCAAAATAGGAGGATGGGAGTGAAATTTAGGAAAAATAAATAAATGCCCAATTGAAAAGAAGGGGAACTTAAAAATGAAACAAAACAATATTTGTTTCTGATTATACAAAGAGATTTTTGGTTTCACACATATCACTCTGTGGCACTGATCAAACACAAGCACTGAAATCCAGTGTTGTACACTAGTGTAAGAAATTTGAGGATTAGTTGAGGGGGATGAAACCCAACTCAAATAATAATCTCAATCCTTGTTAGGGTGAACCACAAAAGTCACTAAACATCAAAATGCGTTATTAGGTTAAAATAACTGTAAAAGTAAACGTAACAATGAGGATTAAAAAATAAATACAGCATTATAAAAATGGACAACATAAGTGTAGGTCCAATATTTGAGAATTCTTAAGCTTCTGCATCAAAGTTTTGTAACGTATATTGAGAGTTTCACAGGAAACATGGCTTCTCAAATACATGCATACAATTAGGGGAGTAAAAATTATGATAGAATCCAAAGACATTACTCAACAAGTAAGGTGCAGAGGGAGCTAGAACCCTTAGGGAACAATTTGTAGCCATAGCTGCAATCACAATACTAGGTTAATTGATTAATCAATTGAATCTTTGGTGGAGTTTGCGTTTAGTGTGGTTTCTCAAGAACTAGACACAAAACTGTGGCAACATTCAAAAATTGAAAGAGATTAATAATTTTAATAACATGCAGAGCATCATACACATTAAAAAGTAATTAGAAAGCAGCCAGCTGAGGCCACAGTGACAAAATTTAAGGAATAAAGATTAGAATGTCTTGGAGCTTTTTTACACATAATATCATGAATTCCAATTGACCTTGTTATGGAACGGCAATTTTGGGTTACTAAAGTACACAAGGGAGGTCTGACAAGGTTATCAGATTAAGAGGTGCCAAGACTGCTACAGAATGCAAAACGTAATGGGCAACCCAAGCAACCCTTGAGGACTTGGGCAAAGTAAATGATAGGGTGCAAATGCCTTCAAGGGATTTATTCAAATATTATAATTAGAATGATCAACATACTAAGTTAATAAGGTCAAGTGAATGAATACCTTAGGTGGTGGTTAATTCCAGCTGTTTGATACCTTAATTAAATAGTGTTAGCATCTCACAAGATCAAAAACTTTTTTTTAAATATGATCTAAATCATCAATGTAGAAATATACAGAGCAAATACAAATAAAAACAAAGAGCGGGTGTATGTAGAAAAATATTCAATTTTATCTTATTCAAAAAAGGGTACTTTTGTAAACATTATACAAAATATGTGACAGAGAGGTAACAAAGTCAATTAAGAGCCTTCACTGTGACATTTATAGACACCTTTCTTCTTACTAATAATAACAACAAATTGTAGAAGAAAAGGTATTGGTTACATATTTGCTCTGTAAATTTCTACATTGATGATTTGGATCATATTTTTAAAAAGTTTAGACCTTGTGATTTGCTAACACTACTTAATTAAGGTATCAAACAGCTGGCATCAACCACCACCTAAGGTATCCATTCACTTGACCGTATAAACTTAGTATATTAATAATTCTAATTATAATATTTGAATAAATCCCTTGAAGGCATTTACACCCTATCATGACTGCTACAGAGGCACGAATGAAGGGAAAGGGGGATATCCAGTCAAAATTAGAATAACCTTAGTGCTTTGGCTCTAATACTCCAGCTCCTATATATGAATTTAGCAACAATGCAGACAATTGGTTCTTTTGATTCAGCACCTAGAGCCCGATGAACAACTTTTTTTAGTGGTCCCAAATGTGAAATTGGCCTTTTTAAGACCACTAAATAAGTCTGTGGAATGTACAAACCCTATTTTGCGACTCAGTAACCTTTTACCGACTCGCAAAATAGGGTTTGCGACTCACTATTAGGAAGGGGCATGCCAAGGGTACCCCCTCCCTAATAGCGAGTCGCACTTCTATGTACAATTGTTTTGCAACTGCAATTGTGGTCCCAAAACACTTGCTGTTTACCACCTACTTCAAGTATGTGGTAAGCTACTCATAAATGGAAAGGGGTCCCCAGGGGACTCCTTCCCCTTTGTGACTGGCAGCAAAAATATTTTTTCAGAGCAGGCAGTGGTCCCACGGACCTCTACGTACTCTTAAAAATGTTTACAGAAACATTTCATTTTGCTTTTTAAATGCATTCCGTTTTCCTTTAAAGAAAAGGGGCTGCGTTAAAACAATGGTTTCGCCTTTAGAAAAGTTAGAGCTATTGGCATTGTAAATGACAAAATTTGTATTTGTGTGTTGGTTTTGAAAACAGATAAATAATGGCATTGTCAATTACATTGCAATTAGCCTCTGCAGTCACTCTGCAGCCCCTAACACTCCATAGCACTCCCTACTCACTCTGCACTCCCTAGCACTCCCTAGTCACTCGCACTCCCTAGCACTCCCAACCCCCCAGTCACTCTGCACTCCCTAGCACTCTGTACTCTGCACTCCCTAGTCACTATGCACTCCCTAGTCACTCTGCACTCCCTCACACTCCCTCGCACTCCCTTGCACTCTGAACTCCCTTGCACTCTGAACTCCCTTGCACTCTGCACTCCCTTGCACCCCCTAGCAGTCCCTAGTCACTCTGCACTCCCTTGCACTCTGCACTCCCTAGCACTCCCTAGTCACTCTGCACTCCCTAGCACTCCCTAGTCACTCTGCACTCCCTAGCACTCCCTAGTCACTCTGTACTCCCTAGGATTCTGCAGTCATTCTGCACTCCCTAGCACTCCCTAGCAGTTGCTCTGCAGTCACTCCGCAGTCCCTAGCACTCCCTAGCACTTTGCAGTCACTCCCTAGCACTCCCTAGCACTCTGCAGTCACTCTCCACTCCCTAGCACTCCCTAGTCACTCTGCACTCCCTAGCACTTCCTAGTCACTCTGCACTCCCTAGCACTCCCTAGTCACTCTGCAATCCCTAGTCACTCTGCACTCCGTAGTCACTCTGCACTCCCTCACACTCTCTCGCACTCCCTTGCACTCTGCACTCCCTTGCACTCTGCACTCCCTTGCACTCCCTAGCAGTCCCAAGTCACTCTGCACTCCCTTGCACTCTGCACTCCCTAGCACTCCCTAGTCACTCTGCACTCCCTAGCACTCCCTAGTCAAACTGCACTCCCTAGCACTCCCTAGTCACTCAGCACTCCGTAGCACTCTGCAGTCATTCTGCACTCCCTAGCAGTCACTCTGCAGTCACTCTGCAGTCCCTAGCACTCCCTAGCACTCTGCAGTCACTCCCTAGCACTCCCTAGCACTCTGCAGTCACTCTCCACTCCCTAGCACTCCCTAGTCACTCTGCACTCCCTAGCACTCCCTAGTCACTCTGCACTCCCTAGCACTCCCTAGTCACTCTGCACTCCCTAGTCACTCTGCACTCCCTAGTCACTCCCTAGCACTCCCTAGCACTCTGCACTCCCTAGCACTCCCTAGTCACTCTGCACTCCCTGGCACTCCCTAGTCACTATGCACTCCCTAGCACTCCCTAGTCACTCTGCACTCCCTAGCACTCTGCAGTCAATCTGCACTCTCAAGCACTCCCTAGTCACTCTACACTCCCTAGTCACTCTGCACTCCCTAGTCACTCTGCACTCCCTCACACTCCCTCTCACTCCCTTGCACTCTGCACTCCCTTGCACTCTGCACTCCCTTGCACTCTGCACTCCCTTGCACTCCCTAGCAGTCCCTAGTCACTCTGCACTCCCTTGCACTCTGCACTCCCTAGCACTCCCTAGTCAATCTGCACTCCCTAGCACTCCCTAGTCAATCTGCACTCCCTAGCACTCCCTAGTCACTCTGCACTCCCTTGCACTCCCTAGTCACTCTGCACTACCTAGCATTCTGCAGTCATTCTGCACTCCCTAGCACTCCCTAGCAGTCACTCTGCAGTCACTCTGCAGTCATTAGCACTCCCTAGCACTCTGCAGTCACTCCCTAGCACTCTGCAGTCACTCTCCACTCCCTAGCACTCCCTAGTCACTCTGCACTCCCTAGCACTCCCTAGTCACTCTGCACTCCCTAGTCACTCTGCACTCCCTAGTCACTCCCTAGCACTCCCTAGCACTCTGCACTCTGCACTCCCTAGTACTCCCTAGTCACTCTGCACTCCCTAGCACTCCCTAGTCACTATGCACGCCCTAGCACTCCCTAGTCACTCTGCACCCCTAGCACTCTGCAGTCACTCTGCACTCTCTAGCACTCCCTAGTCACTCTGCACTCCCTAGCACTCCCTAGTACTCTGCAGTCACTCTGCACTCCCTAGCACTCCCTAGCACTCTGCAGTCATCCTGCATTCCCTAGCACTCCCTAGCACACTCTGCAGTCACTCTGTAGTCACTCTGCAGTCCCTAGCACTCCCTAGCACTCCCTAGTCACTCTGCACTCTCTAGCTCTCCCTAGTCACTCTGCACTCTCTAGCACTCCCTAGTCACTCTGCACTCCCTAGCACTCTGCACTCCCTAGTCACTCTGCACTCCCTAGCACTCCCTAGCTCTCCCTAGGACTCTGCAGTCACTCTGCACTCCCTAGCACTCCCTAGTCACTCTGCACTCCCTAGCACTGCCTAGTCACTCTGCACTCCCTAGCACTCCCTAGCACTCCCTAGTCACTCTGCACTCCCTAGCACTCCCTAGTCACTCTGCACTCTGCACTCACTACTCTACGGGTGACAGTGCTCGCCATGTCGGCCGCGTCAAAGGGGTGACACTCCCTAGCAGTTGCTCTGCAGTCACTCCGCAGTCCCTAGCACTCCCTAGCACTCTGCAGTCACTCCCTAGCACTCCCTAGCACTCTGCAGTCACTCTCCACTCCCTAGCACTCCCTCGTCACTCTGCACTCCCTAGCACTTCCTAGTCACTCTGCACTCCCTAGCACTCCCTAGTCACTCTGCAATCCCTAGTCACTCTGCACTCCCTAGTCACTCTGCACTCCCTCACACTCTCTCGCACTCCCTTGCACTCTGCACTCCCTTGCACTCTGCACTCCCTTGCACTCCCTAGCAGTCCCAAGTCACTCTGCACTCCCTTGCACTCTGCACTTCCTAGCACTCCCTAGTCACTCTGCACTCCCTAGCACTCCCTAGTCAATCTGCACTCCCTAGCACTCCCTAGTCACTCAGCACTCCGTAGCACTCTGCAGTCATTCTGCACTCCCTAGCACTCCCTAGCAGTCACTCTGCAGTCACTCTGCAGTCCCTAGCACTCCCTAGCACTCTGCAGTCACTCCCTAGCACTCCCTAGCACTCTGCAGTCACTCTCCACTCCCTAGCACCCCTAGTCACTCTGCACTCCCTAGCACTCCCTAGTCACTCTGCACTCCCTAGCACTCCCTAGTCACTCTGCACTCCCTAGTCACTCTGCACTCCCTAGTCACTCCCTAGCACTCCCTAGCACTCTGCACTCCCTAGCACTCCCTAGTCACTCTGCACTCCCTGGCACTCCCTAGTCACTATGCACTCCCTAGCACTCCCTAGTCACTCTGCACTCCCTAGCACTCTGCAGTCACTCTGCACTCTCAAGCACTCCCTAGTCACTCTACACTCCCTAGTCACTCTGCACTCCCTAGTCACTCTGCACTCCCTCACACTCCCTCGCACTCCCTTGCACTCTGCACTCCCTTGCACTCTGCACTCCCTTGCACTCTGCACTCCCTTGCACTCCCTAGCAGTCCCTAGTCACTCTGCACTCCCTTGCACTCTGCACTCCCTAGCACTCCCTAGTCAATCTGCACTCCCTAGCACTCCCTAGTCAATCTGCACTCCCTAGCACTCCCTAGTCACTCTGCACTCCCTTGCACTCCCTAGTCACTCTGCACTACCTAGCATTCTGCAGTCATTCTGCACTCCCTAGCACTCCCTAGCAGTCACTCTGCAGTCACTCTGCAGTCATTAGCACTCCCTAGCACTCTGCAGTCACTCCCTAGCACTCTGCAGTCACTCTCCACTCCCTAGCACTCCCTAGTCACTCTGCACTCCCTAGCACTCCCTAGTCAGTCTGCACTCCCTAGTCACTCTGCACTCCCTAGTCACTCCCTAGCACTCCCTAGCACTCTGCACTCTGCACTCCCTAGTACTCCCTAGTTACTCTGCACTCCCTAGCACTCCCTAGTCACTATGCACGCCCTAGCACTCCCTAGTCACTCTGCACCCCTAGCACTCTGCAGTCACTCTGCACTCTCTAGCACTCCCTAGTCACTCTGCACTCCCTAGCACTCCCTAGTACTCTGCAGTCACTCTGCACTCCCTAGCACTCCCTAGCACTCTGCAGTCATCCTGCATTCCCTAGCACTCCCTAGCACACCCTAGCACTCTGCAGTCACTCTGTAGTCACTCTGCAGTCCCTAGCACTCCCTAGCACTCCCTAGTCACTCTGCACTCTCTAGCTCTCCCTAGTCACTCTGCACTCTCTAGCACTCCCTAGTCACTCTGCACTCCCTATCACTCTGCACTCCCTAGTCACTCTGCACTCCCTAGCACTCCCTAGCTCTCCCTAGGACTCTGCAGTCACTCTGCACTCCCTAGCACTCCCTAGTCACTCTGCACTCCCTAGCACTGCCTAGTCACTCTGCACTCCCTAGCACTCCCTAGCACTCCCTAGTCACTCTGCACTCCCTAGCACTCCCTAGTCACTCTGCACTCTGCACTCACTACTCTACGGGTGACAGTGCTCGCCATGTCGGCCGCGTCAAAGAGGTGACAGTGGTCGCCATGCAACCCATGTCACAGCGGCAGGTGACAGTGCTCGCATGTCGGCTGTGTCAAAGAGGTGACAATGGTCGCCATGCTGGCCGTTGCACAGCTGGTGACAGTGGTCGCCATGCCGTCCGTTCCACAGCTGGTGACAGTGGTCGCCATGCTGGCCGTTCCACAGCTGGTGACAGTGGTCGCCATGACGGCTGTGTCACAACTGATGACAGTGGTTTGAATGCCGGTTGTGTCGAGGCGGATGGCAGTGCACCCCATGCCGGCTGTGTCATAGGGTAACAGTTGTCTGTGACAGTGGGCGCCATGCCTCCCGTGTCACAGCGGCAGGTGACAGTGCTCGCTGTGTCGGCCGTGTCAAAGGGGTGACAGTGGTCGCCATGCTGGCCGTTGCACAGATGGTGACAGTGGGCGCCATGCTGGCCGTTGCACAGCTCGTGACAGTGGTCGCCATGCTGGACGTTGCACAGCTGGTGACATTGGTCGCCGTGCGGCTGTGTCACAGTGGCGGGTGACAGTGCTCACCATGTTGGCCGTGTCACAGCTGGTGACAGTGGTCGCCATGCCGGCAATTGCACAGCTGGTGACAGTGGTCGCCATACTGT
This sequence comes from Lissotriton vulgaris, assembly GCF_964263255.1. Classification (NCBI taxonomy): domain Eukaryota; kingdom Metazoa; phylum Chordata; class Amphibia; order Caudata; family Salamandridae; genus Lissotriton; species Lissotriton vulgaris. The sequence goes on from NC_141691.1 coordinate 1,503,145,548, forward strand.
CCGTGTCACACGGTTGACAGTGGCCGCCATGCTGGCCGTGTCACAGCGGGTGACAGTGGCCGCCATGCTGGCTGTTGCACAACTGGTTTCAGTGGTTGCTATGCTGCCCATTGCACAGCGGGTGACAGTGGTCGCCGTGCTGGCCGTTGCACAGCGGGTGACAGTGGTCGCCATGCCGTCCGTGTCACAGGGGTGACAGGGGTCGCCATGATGGCCGTGTCACAGCTGATGACAGTGGTCGCAATGCCGGCTGTGTCACGGGGTGACAGTGGTCCGTGACAGTGGGCGCCATGCCTCCCGTGTCACAGCTGGTGACAGTGGGCGCCATGCCTCCCGTGTCACAGCTGGTGACAGTGGGCGCCATGCCAACCATGTCACACCTTGCCTACCCCGTTCTTCTGTTTCTGGATGTTTACTGTTTTTGGCCGAGATTGTAAACAGATCCGACACTCGCTAAAGGAAGCTCTTTAGCGGATCAGCCTGTGTAATGAATTACCTCCAAAAAGCAGGTTTTGTGACATTAAAACAACAAAAAACGGAGCAGGATTTTCAAGGAATTCAGGCCCTAGACAAGGAGAAGAAGAGGTACTCTGTGCAAACAGGCAGGCATGTCTTGTAAGACGCAGGCCCCTTTAAAGTGCCCAAGAGCAAACATGCTGGGGGTATTGTGAAGACACAAAGCACACAGGAAGGCCGGCTCCTGCCTGAGACCGGCTGCCATTAGTCACTGCAGGAGCCAGTGCTCAGAGCTCGTGCCCCCCCTGACAATGGCTTCTGCAGCTGAGGTCAGCCCCTGGCCCCCTGTTTGTTCACCAGGGCAGGCCGAGCCGCAGGGAGGCTCATTTAATGCGTCCCCCCCAGGGTGGGACACAAAGGCCCAAGATTGGAGGGGAGGGTGTGTGTGCAGGGGTATTACAATCTTTATTGTCTGTATTAGTTGTAATCCTGGCTCACCTCTATTGGCCTGACTGAGCAGAAGCATCAGAACACACGGTTTGTGAGGGGAAAGCTCAGGAGTGGAAGGGCATATGGGATCTCGGAGGGTGGGGGGGGGGGGGAGACAAAGGATTCCGCTGGTAATCAAAGCCCTAGTGTTTCAATAGAAGCCGCTCCAGTCCAGTCCATACGACGAGAGATGGAGGCCTGGGGAGGAGAGAGGGGCAGATATGCAAAGAGGCCAAACAGTGAATGTGCATAAGATTGACGGGCACACGGACAGCGGGAGGGGGGACGGGCACGCGGACAGCGGGATGGGGGACGGGCACACGGACAGCGGGAGGGGGGGGCGGGAACGGGCTCATGGACAGCGGGAGGGGTGCGGGAACGGACAGCGGGACATCGCGCAACCCACCCCTGCAAAGGACACTTCCAAAATGGCGAAAAACAACAAAAAACGGAGCAGGATTTTCAAGGAATTCAGGCCCTAGACAAGGAGATGAAGAGATAAGCTGTGCAAACAGGCAGGCATGTCTTGTAAGAGGCATGCCCCTTTAAAGTGCCCAAGAACAAACATGCTGGGGGTATTGTGAAGACACAAAGCACACAGGAAGGCCGGCTCCTGCCTGAGCCCGGCTGCCATTAGTCACCGCGGGGGCCAGTGCTCGGAGCTCGGGCCCCCCCTGACAATGGCTTCTGCAGCTGAGGTCAGCCCCCGGCCCCCTGTTTGTTCACCAGGGCAGGCCGAGCCGCAGGGAGGCTCATTTAATGCATCCCCCCAGGGTGGGACACAAAGGCCCGAGATTGGAGGGGAGGGGGTGTGTGCAGGGCATGGGGGGCGGTGTGGGGTGGGGGGGCACTCACCTGGTTCTGCTGCTCTCTGACAATGTACTGGGGTCACCGTCTCAAAAGACGGGGTGAGGGTGGCGGCCCTGCCTGGGTGGCATACTTACAGTTCCCCTCTAACGCTTGTTAACACAGTATGTTTTTCCCAAGCACTATATATAGCTGATAATGTTTCTCTCCTTTTTAATGACACTCTGGTTGCAAAAGCTTAATAAATGGAAACCTGGCGCGAGAAACACGCCCTTTTATCAGTTATTTATAGTGCCTGGAAAAAATACTGAGGTTGCAAGCGCTATAGTAACACAATTTATGTTTAGAATACTTAGTATACAATTTTTTTTTATTACAATCTTTATTGTCTGTATTAGATGTAATCCTGGCTCACGTCTATTGGTCTGACTGGGCAGAAGCATCAGAACACACGGTTTGTGAGGGGAAAGCTCAGGAGTGGATGGGCATGTGGGATCTCGGAGGGCGGGGGGAGAGGAGGGCAAAGGATTCCGCTGGTAATCATAGCCCTAGGGTTTCAACAGAAGCTGCTCCAGTCTAGTCCATACGACGAGAGATGGAGGCCTGGGGAGGAGAGAGGGGCAGATAAACAAAGAGGCCAAACAGTGAATGTGCATAAGATTGACGGGCACATGGACAGCGGGAGGGGGGATGGGCACACGGACAGCAGGAGGGGGGACGGGAACACGGACAGCGGGAGGTGGGACGGGCACACGGACAGCAGGAGGGTGGGGCGGGAACGGGCTCACGGACAGTGGGAGGGGGGCGGGAACGGACAGCGGGACATCGCGCAACCCACCCCTGCAAAGGACACTTCTGAAATGGCGAAAACAAAGCTTAAAGAAAAAACACGCCCACAGCCGCATGACGTGGGCAAAAGCCTAAAATTCTCGGGAACGCCCACGAATCTGCTCCAGCATTGACGAACAGATCTCTGTTCCAATGGCTAGCCTCCAATTATGGAGCTAGCCAATGGAACAGAGGGGCGGGACTACACACACATACTCTAGACAAAAGATTTCGCCTGTGCGAAACGCTGCTTGCGCAGCTTTCGACAGGCGAAACCTAAACACTGCTTTATTTAAAAAATAGTCACAGATATAGTGGTCTGCTGACCCTGGCAGGCCACCATTGGGAATTGCAAACAGTGTCTGAGACACTGTTATACATTCCATTTTGCCCGCCACAAATTGCAAGTCGCAAAACATCACAATTTGCAATTCACAAAAAGGAATGGTCATACATCTCGCTCAAAATATCCTAAGTGCCACAGAACACTGCCTGCTCCTATGGTCCCTGCAGATAGGTAGGAACGAACACTTCCTCAGGTGCTCGTCCCCTGAACAGAAAAATTATTACTTCTACCTGCAGACAGACTGGACATGCACTGCTCATGTCTGCAGTGGCTTTGCATTTTGAGCAGAAGACATTGAGTGGAAGCCTTTCACGGGGAAACTTAATATCCAATTGTCCAGCAGCTGGGGATTGAAATATAATCAAGGTCTAGGAAATTTGATGTGAGAAAACCTTGCTTCTTTTTACACACCGCCAAACCCCCACACGTGGCCCCAAAGGCATCCTTAACACTATTCCTGGTGAGAGGTTTCAAATGTCCCTTACTTTCCCAATATTCGTCTAGACCTAGTTGGAACAATGTTTCCTTAACAAGTTGAACCCACTTCACTTTGCAGTTCCTATCTTCTTTGACTATTACCTTGAAGGCACTGTAGTACTCTTCAAGGGCAGGTGGTGCACTTCAATCTTCATCGAATAAGACAGTGCTTAATCTAGCCTTGCATGTAATTGCTTTAATGTCCATATCACACAGCAAGAGTAGTAGAGGAGTACTTTTGGGTTAACCTCAGCAAAGATCGTAAAAATGTATTTTAAGCTGCTCAAAGGGTGACCAACCCTGAGAAGCCCCACAATTCAGCCTCAAAAAGGGCACTTCATTTTGCCTTCATACTATAGACATTTACGGCTGTGGATACCTGCCTAGCCTCAGGGGTGCTGCTTCAGGCGGGTTATTTGGGGTGTTATACCCCCAATAAATGGATTGTTTGATAAATAGTTGGGTGAAGGTGCTTTTGGCCAGGTATGGTGATGTGTCTGTTGGATTTCACAAGGAATCTTTACATAAACAGACAAAAATGCACACACACGCTCTCGCTGTTTGGAAAGACTTCAAAAATGTTGGCTATTTTACAAAATATTGAGCATTCTCTCACTTATTACCCCTACCAATCCACATTCCACTCCCTTTTTTCATGCCCCTTAAGCTCCCCCCATGCAACCTGCTTGTCCTAAACTGTATTATAACATTATATGACAGCATGATTGTTGGGAAAATATTAACCTCACACCCTCCTAGTCTTACTGATCAAGCTACTCCCCTGCCTAGCCATTGAGGAGTTATATAATCTCAGTATCTTTGAAGCATGCAGGCATAAATTCGAGTTGCTTTTCTTAATTTGGGGTGACCATACCATACCCCTAGTTAACCAAATTCCCAAATAGTTTAAATCAGTTACTCTGTCTATGCTATGCCCTCCAAGCTTAATGGAGCCTCTAAATGATCTATCTCGTTGCTTGATTTATCTCCAACCCTCACTCTTCACAAAAGGCTGCAACACGGTCCACCAACATCTGGAGGCCATCAGAGTTCAGGACCCCAGCAAGTTGTCATCTGCGAATGATAACAAAGGAATCTTTCGGCCTGCAATTGTTGGTGCATCACTCTTGCAATCCTTGAGTTGAGCTGCCACTTAATTTAGATGGCGAGAAAATAAAGTGGGAGCAAGTACACAACCCTTACCCCTTTATGAACACCTATGCATTCTGTTAACTCGTCCTGAGTCCCCCAGCATACCTGTACATATGTGTCTTGATATTGAGCAAATCAGGATATATAACAAATCGTGGGGGGGGGGGGTGGGGGGGGGGTCTTCATTTCATATTGTTATGTTGTTTTAATACCTCCCATAATTTGCAATGGAGGACCAAGTCAAAAATGGACTTTAGATCCACAAATACTAAATACAAGTGTGATTTTTACGGTACAATTGTCTTTTAGTAGATTGTAAGAAATCGAAACACCTGATCGATAGTGCTGATATATTTCCTGAAGCCTGCTTGCAGGCACGATAAGGAATTGCATTTTTCTATCCACAGATCGGTTTATTCAAGATCTATCGGAACACATGATAGGTTGTTGCCCGGTTTATATATGTGAGTTCCTGGGGTACAAAATCCTGGCAGGCCAATGGCTTTCTCAAGGCAGCCTGCCCACAGAGACCATTCTTCTCCTAAGACGCTTTAACGTCTCTATTTAGAACCACTACCCCTTTTTACAAAATACACTGAGCATTTCGCTCCAAGACCTTCTGCCTTGTAAAAACGCCCTTGGCATGCCGACCACATGGGCAAAACATGTGTCACCTGTTTGTTTAATTTATATAGTATACCATATCGAAAATGACTTTGGATTTTGTACCCCAGTAACTCACGTACATAAGCCGGGCCCAAACCTATCATATGTTTAAAATAATCCACTTTAATCCAGTGGCCCTCGGGTGAAGCCACCTGATAGGCATATGCCACATCAAGAATTGGGTCCTGTTCCTATTGTGTGTGAACCCAGGCAGTACCCACCCCCTGAACTTATTGAACAGCTGCATACAAAACACCTTCTGGATGGTGTCAATCAAGCTTATCGGTCTGTAGATAGTGGTGTCTCCCTAGTGTCCTTTTTATAGAATGGGATGATCTTTACAGCTTTCTGCACCCTTTTAATATTACATTAGTTATTCTGTTTATATTTTTAGCCAAGCTCTCAGAGTCTGAGACAAAGAGGTCCCCTGGCTCCCCATCAGGCCCTGCAACTTTGCTTGGTTCAATGCTCTTAATAGTGTGCAGTGTTTTACTTAACTCTACAATCGGAGGAGCCTTATCAGTGTTTTCTCCTAAGCCCTAATGGTTCCCTGGTATCCGCCTCAGCCTCCAGGGGTTTGCTAGTTAGGTTGGAAAAGTGCGTGTGCCAGACCTTGAGCTGGATGGAATTAGCCAAGTGAATTATTTCACTCTGGCTATTAGGTTTTTAGAATTTCTAGCGTCCTTACGTTTTGTTGCTTCATGCAGATATTCCCAAAGCTGAGTGTCCCAGTCTCTACGGGCCCTGACCTGCACCCTTTGTTCAAATGTAGTCAGTGCTGCTGCACTCCAGAGCTTAGCAAAGATCATTCTTTGCTCACCTACAATCTTTATTGTACCACATGGTGGTTGGTTTTAGGGCCAACAGGATCCTGGAATAGTGCCTATGACAAAAGACATTAAATAAACCTGAGCTTAGTCCTCTGGTAGTTTGACACAAAGCAATCAGGCTCATCTTAGAGGCAACGTGTAAAGTATTCATGCAGCACTCAAATAGTAATGAAATGAAAACATAACTTAAGAAAATCCAAACAAATTTAGGAAATTAGAGTAAATATTAATAAAGAAAATGACACCAAAATAACAAACAAAATCGAATAAGTAAAATGGAGATATGACATTTTAGAGTTTGAATTAAAAATAGAGCTTAAAAAGCACAAAGAGCCAACCGCAGGTATCTGGTCACACTAGGACAGTTCAAAGTCGATAGCTAAGGCTGACCACGATGGCGAATGGGTCGTATACAGTAACCATCTTTATCCCACTGGAAAGTTTACTTTCTGACTGAAATTGTTATGGAGCAAAAGTGCTTTCTGAAGAGTTGCCTGTGGGGCAAACTGCAAGCTGGATCATAAGCTGGGCCCTATGATGACAAGCTGCTAAAGACAAGGGTCCCAGTGCGGTTGTTGATGAAGGCAGAAAAGCTCTGAGTGGGGAAAGTCCATGCTCACAAAGGAGTAGATGTTGATCGGATGTTACTCCATGCCAGTCTTGATGAAGACATCTACGTTCAGACTTAGGGCCTGACTCATTATCCCAACCGCCACCGCTACAGGCTGACTGTCTTCCCACCAGGCCCTTGGGTTTCCCAAATAGAAAGTTGGCAAACATATCTTAGTCCCAGATCTTGCAGTCTGGTTACTGGATGAGTACACTTTAGCACCATTGAATGATACAGGACCTCAATGGCACCCTTTTTGGGTTAGGACTAACTTCAACAGAGGCCAGGTTCACAGTTCCGGGCAGGTCCAATTGGTATTAGTCAGCTGGACAGTTGGAGGGCCTCTGGAAGCTTGTTTTGCCACTGTACCTCAACCAACAGGAGGTTAGCCTACTGATCTTTGGAGTCACCCCAGAGTCCTGGTTTCAAGACAAGCAGGTCCAGTTTTTCTTCAGGCTCATTAGCCAGCAGGGCAGAACTTTATCTGATTATTCACAGAAGTATGAGTGTTCTGAGTTGAGGTCAGTGGGGTCTGTGGGGTCCACCTTTAGGCCACTGCTAGCATGTGGGTTAATTTGGAAAGTGCTTGCCCACCACCAAATCCAGTTCTGATCAGCTCCTCTACCTCTACTAGGTCTGGTGCCAGCCTGACTAGAGAGGCACAAAGAAGGCATGCCTAGGTCAATGCTTCATTTGTCAGTGACAAGATAGGCATCATTTTTTATTCAGGAAGAAAGATGTTCAGAAATGGCAGTTTTAAGTTACACATCCGCGCTGCATGGGCAATCCTTGGGACATGTTTTACAATGCTACTTTAGCGGGTGGTACAATGAGTGCTGCAGCCCAGTAGTGGCATTAATTTATAGGCCCTGACTACATGTTGTGCTATCTGCTACAGACTTACATGTAAATAAAAAAAATTGCCAATTAGGGATATAGCTATTATAACATGTTTAGAGAGGAGACCCCAATCACTTTACCACTGGCTCGCAGGAGTAAAGTGCACAGAGTCCCATGGCCACCAGAAGAAGGCAAAAATCAGGGAGAAGATGACGCAAAAGATGGTCCTTTTCAACAGTTATTGAATGTGGAATCTCTGATAGGCTGATATCACTCAAATTGCCCTGTATTTTGATCAACCTCCCTCAGAGCTTTTGCATGTTTTTCACTCTAGTCTATCTGCCCTCAAGGCCTGGGTGAGCACTAATAAGTTGAATCTCAATTCCAATAAACTAGAGGTCTTGCATATTGGCCAGAAGTGTGTGTGAGATCACACCTTTAGAGCCACTGAGTTGGGTCGCCTCCTTGCTCCAGCTTCCAAGTTCCAAAGCCTAGGATTTCCTTTTAGAAAGCGGTTGTCACATGAGGAATGAGGGATTTATGTGGCCTCTTCCTTCTTTTTACAAATGTTACTATTAAGGAAGATTCTTACCTTAATGGGAAAACTCTATTTGGCACCTTTTGTTGATAAGACCAATCAATCAATTAATCAATCAGAGTACTTGTAAGGCGTGCTAGTTACCCTTGAGGGTCCCAAGGCGCTGAGGGGAGAAGAAGGATGCTATTGCTCAAAGAGCCAGGTCTTGAGGAATCTTCTGAAGGCGAGCAGGTCCTCGGTCTGCCGTATGTGGGTAGGGTGGGTGTTCCAGGTCTTGGCGAGGAGGTAGGAGGAGGATCTGCCGCCGGAGGTCTTTCATTGGATGCGAGGGACAGTGGTGAGGGCGAGGTTTGCAGAGCGGAGCTGGCGGGTGGGGGTGTGGAAGCTGAGTCTGCTGTTCAGGTAGGCTGGTACGGCGTTGTGGAGTGCTTTGTGTGCATGGGTGAGGAGCTTGAAGTTGATCCTCTTGTCGACAGGGAGCCAGTGTAGGTCTCTCAGGTAGGGGGTGATGTGGCTGCGGCGGGGGACGTTGACGATCAGTCGGGCAGAGACGTTTTGGATGCATAATGTCGTCGTAGATGTTTGGCTGAGATTCCTGCATAGAGTGCGTTGCCGTAGTCCAGTCTGCTGCTGACGAGGACCTGTGTCACCGTTCTTCTTGTTTTAGTGGGGATCCATTTGTAGATCCTGCAGAGCATGCGGAGGGTGTTGTAGCAGGAGGAGTAGACGGCGTTGACCTGCTTAGACATGGAGAGGGAGGAGTCCATTTGTTCCAGACTGGATTATGAGAGTTTCCCATCCTTGGCCACTACAGTGAAGAGACTCTACTTGGTGCCGAATATGGTAGTAAACCTGGCTTTCTTCATAAATTTGGTCATGTTTTAGATGCCCGCCACTCCCTCTACTGATTCACAGTGAGTCAACTGATTGTATTTAATGCCCTATGTTTAGCACATCGGGCCTATTGTGCTCCAAATACATTTGACTTTTATATCTTACCATTTTCACCTTTCAAAGGGGATCTCAGTCTAGTGATCAAAGCATCAGAAAGAAGCGAAGAACCTTCTTTCTGATGCTTCCCTATTGAAAATGATATTGTTCCAGGTTTAAGGGGTACCCTGGATACAGTCTTTACTGTGAGAAGAGCACCTTATCACCGCTAATAAGTACTAAAATGCATGTGCTCTCTTCTCTAAACATGGTAACACTTGCGTATACCCAATTGGCACATTTAATTTACTTGTACTTGTAAGCCTCTAGTAAAGTGGTACTACATGTGCACAGGGCCTGTAATTTAAATGCTACTAGTGAGCCACTTTGCCACTGGATTCAAGAAAGCCTGGCTGAAGACGGCTGTAATGCCAGAAACCGGTACTAGGAAGCTTGAATCCGGTCCAGGGAAGGCTTGGCTTGGCAGTTCGGGCTGGACTGTTCCCATGAGGCACAGGGTCAGACTGATTTGCATATGGCCATGTCTGAACTGGGGTGGCAGAGTGGGCTAAAGAACGGTGATGGATTAAACCAGATCTGTTGACTGGGTGTGAGTGTTTGATTGGTTCAGATGCTCCGTCCATTACCACCCCCTTTTATACTGCTTTGGCCACCATAAGTTGGCAGGGTATGCTCAGACATGAGTCCCTTGCTCACTTTGCCACTGGATTCAAGCAAGCCTGGCTGAAGACGGCTGTAATGCCAGAAACCGGTCCTAGGAAGCTTGAATCCGGTCGAGGGAAGGCATAGCTTGGCAATTCGGCCTGGACTGTTCCCATGAGGCACAGGGTCAGACTAATTTGCATATGGCCATGTCTGAACTGGGGTGACAGAGTGGGCTAAAGAACGGTGATGGATTTAACCCAGATCTGTTGACTGGGTGTGAGGGTTTGATTGGTTCAGATGCTCCGTCCATTACCACCCCCTTTTGTACTGCTTTTGCCACCATAAGTTGGCAGGGTATGCTCAGACGTGAGTCTCTTGCTCACTTTGCCACTGTTTTCAAGCAAGCCTGGATGAAGACGGCTGTAATGCCAGAAAACGGTCCTAGGAAGCTTAAATCCGGTCTAGGGAATGCATGGCTTGGCAGCTCGGGCTGGACTGTTCCAATGAGGCACATGGTGAGACTGATTTGCATATGGCCATGTCTGAACTGGGGTGGCAGAGTGGGCTAAAGAACAGTGGTGGATTAAACCCAGATCTGTTGACTGGGTGTGAGTGGTGTATTGGTTCAGATGCTCCGTCCATGTATACCCTCTTTTGTACTGCGTTGGCCACCATAAGTTGGCAGGGTATGCTCAGGCCTGAGTCCCTTGCTCACTTTGTCACTTGATTCAAGCAAGCCTGGCTGAAGACGGCTGTAATGGCAGAAACCGGTCCTAGGAAGCTTGAATCCGGTCTAGGGAATGCATGGCTTGGCAGTTCGGGCTGGACTGTTCCCATAAGGCACAGGGTGAGACTGATTTGCATATGGCCATGTCTGAACTGGGGTGGCAGAGTGGGCTAAAGAACGGTGGTGGTTAAACCCAGATCTGTTGACTGGGTGTGAGTGTTTGATTGGTTCAGATGCTCCGTCCATTACCACCCCCTTTTGTACTGCTTTGCCCACCATAAGTTGGCAGGGTATGCTCAGACGTGAGTCCCTTGCTCACTTTGCCACTGGATTCAAGCAAGCCTGGCTGAAGACGGCTGTAATGCCAGAAACTGGTCCTAGGAAGCTTGAATCCGGTCCAGGAAAGGAATGGCTTGGCAGTTCGGGCTGGACTGTTCCCATGAGGCACAGGGTCAGACTGATTTGCATATGGCCATGTCTGAACTGTGGTAGCAGAGTGGGCTAAAGAATGTTGATGGATTAAACCCAGATCTGTTGACTGGGTGTGAGTGTTTGATTGGTTCAGATGCTCCGTCCATCACCACCCCCTTTTGTACTGCTTTGGCCAACATAAGTTGGCAGGGTATGCTCATACGTGAGTACTGTGCTCACTTTGCCACTGGATTCAAGCAAGCCTGGCTGAAGACGGTTGTAATGCCAGAAACCGGTCCTAGGAAGCTTGAATCCAGTCCAGGGAAGGCATGGCTTGGCAGTTCGGGCTGGACTGTTCCCATGAGGCACAGGGTCGGACTAATTTGCATATGGCCATGTCTGAACTGGGGTGGGAGAGTGGGCTAAAGAACGGTGATGGATTAAACCCAGATCTGTTGACTGGGTGTGAGGGTTTGATTGGTTCAGATGCTCCGTCCATTACCACCCCATTTTGTACTGCTTTGGCCACCATAAGTTGGCAGGGTATGCTCAGACGTGAGTCCCTTGCTCACTTTGCCACTGGATTCCAGCAAACCTGGCTGAAGACGGCTGTAATGCCAGAAACTGGTCCTAGGAAGCTTGAATCCGGTCCAGGGAATGCATGGCTTGGCAGTTCAGGCTGGACTGTTCCCATGAGGCACAGGGTGAGACTGATTTGCATATAGCCATGTCTGAACTGGGGTGGCAGAGTGGGCTAAAGAACGGTGGTGAATTAAACCCAGATCTGTTGACTGGGTGTGAGTGTTTTGTTGGTTCAGATGCTCTGTCCATTACCACCCCCTTTTGTACTGCTTTGGCCACCATAAGCTGGCAGGGTATGCTCAGACGTGAGTCCCTTGCTCACTTTGCCACTGGATTAAAGCAAGCCTGGCTGAAGACGGCTGTAATGCCAGAAACCGGTCCTAGGAAGCTTGAATCCGGTCCAGGAAAGGCATGGCTTTGCAGTTCGGGCTGGACTGTTCCCATGAGGCACAGGGTCAGACTGATTTGCATATGGCAATGTCTGAACTGGGGTAGCAGAGTGGGCTAAAGAACGGTGATGGATTAAACCCGGATCTGTTGACTGGGTGTGAGTGTTTGATTGGTTCAGATGCTCCGTCCATCACCACCCCCTTTTGTACTGCTTTGGCCAACATAAGTTGGCAGGGTATGCTCATACGTGAGTTCCTTGCTCACTTTGCCACTGGATTCAAGCAAGCCTGGCTGAAGACGGCTGTAATGCCAGAAACTGGTCCTAGGAAGCTTGAATCCGGTCCAGGAAAGGAATGGCTTGGCAGTTCGGGCTGGACTGTTCCCATGAGGCACAGGGTCAGACTGATTTGCATATGGCCATGTCTGAACTGTGGTAGCAGAGTGGGCTAAAGAATGTTGATGGATTAAACCCAGATCTGTTGACTGGGTGTGAGTGTTTGATTGGTTCAGATGCTCCGTCCATCACCACCCCCTTTTGTACTGCTTTGGCCAACATAAGTTGGCAGGGTATGCTCATACGTGAGTACTGTGCTCACTTTGCCACTGGATTCAAGCAAGCCTGGCTGAAGACGGTTGTAATGCCAGAAACCGGTCCTAGGAAGCTTGAATCCAGTCCAGGGAAGGCATGGCTTGGCAGTTCGGGCTGGACTGTTCCCATGAGGCACAGGGTCGGACTAATTTGCATATGGCCATGTCTGAACTGGGGTGGGAGAGTGGGCTAAAGAACGGTGATGGATTAAACCCAGATCTGTTGACTGGGTGTGAGGGTTTGATTGGTTCAGATGCTCCGTCCATTACCACCCCATTTTGTACTGCTTTGGCCACCATAAGTTGGCAGGGTATGCTCAGACGTGAGTCCCTTGCTCACTTTGCCACTGGATTCCAGCAAACCTGGCTGAAGACGGCTGTAATGCCAGAAACTGGTCCTAGGAAGCTTGAATCCGGTCCAGGGAATGCATGGCTTGGCAGTTCAGGCTGGACTGTTCCCATGAGGCACAGGGTGAGACTGATTTGCATATAGCCAGGTCTGAACTGGGGTGGCAGAGTGGGCTAAAGAACGGTGGTGAATTAAACCCAGATCTGTTGACTGGGTGTGAGTGTTTTGTTGGTTCAGATGCTCTGTCCATTACCACCCCCTTTTGTACTGCTTTGGCCACCATAAGCTGGCAGGGTATGCTCAGACGTGAGTCCCTTGCTCACTTTGCCACTGGATTAAAGCAAGCCTGGCTGAAGACGGCTGTAATGCCAGAAACCGGTCCTAGGAAGCTTGAATCCGGTCCAGGAAAGGCATGGCTTTGCAGTTCGGGCTGGACTGTTCCCATGAGGCACAGGGTCAGACTGATTTGCATATGGCAATGTCTGAACTGGGGTAGCAGAGTGGGCTAAAGAACGGTGATGGATTAAACCCGGATCTGTTGACTGGGTGTGAGTGTTTGATTGGTTCAGATGCTCCGTCCATCACCACCCCCTTTTGTACTGCTTTGGCCAACATAAGTTGGCAGGGTATGCTCATACGTGAGTTCCTTGCTCACTTTGCCACTGGATTCAAGCAAGCCTGGCTGAAGACGGCTGTAATGCCAGAAACTGGTCCTAGGAAGCTTGAATCCGGTCCAGGAAAGGAATGGCTTGGCAGTTCGGGCTGGACTGTTCCCATGAGGCACAGGGTCAGACTGATTTGCATATGGCCATGTCTGAACTGTGGTAGCAGAGTGGGCTAAAGAATGTTGATGGATTAAACCCAGATCTGTTGACTGGGTGTGAGTGTTTGATTGGTTCAGATGCTCCGTCCATCACCACCCCCTTTTGTACTGCTTTGGCCAACATAAGTTGGCAGGGTATGCTCAGACATGAGTCCCTTGCTCACTTTGCCACTGGATTCAAGCAAGCCTGGCTGAAGACAGCTGTAATGCCAGAAACCGGTCCTAGGAAGCTTGAATCCGGTCGAGGGAAGGCATAGCTTGGCAATTCGGCCTGGACTGTTCCCATGAGGCACAGGGTCAGACTAATTTGCATATGGCCATGTCTGAACTGGGGTGACAGAGTGGGCTAAAGAACGGTGATGGATTTAACCCAGATCTGTTGACTGGGTGTGAGGGTTTGATTGGTTCAGATGCTCCGTCCATTACCACCCCCTTTTGTACTGCTTTTGCCACCATAAGTTGGCAGGGTATGCTCAGACGTGAGTCTCTTGCTCACTTTGCCACTGTTTTCAAGCAAGCCTGGATGAAGACGGCTGTAATGCCAGAAAACGGTCCTAGGAAGCTTAAATCCGGTCTAGGGAATGCATGGCTTGGCAGCTCGGGCTGGACTGTTCCAATGAGGCACATGGTGAGACTGATTTGCATATGGCCATGTCTGAACTGGGGTGGCAGAGTGGGCTAAAGAACAGTGGTGGATTAAACCCAGATCTGTTGACTGGGTGTGAGTGGTGTATTGGTTCAGATGCTCCGTCCATGTATACCCTCTTTTGTACTGCGTTGGCCACCATAAGTTGGCAGGGTATGCTCAGGCCTGAGTCCCTTGCTCACTTTGTCACTTGATTCAAGCAAGCCTGGCTGAAGACGGCTGTAATGGCAGAAACCGGTCCTAGGAAGCTTGAATCCGGTCTAGGGAATGCATGGCTTGGCAGTTCGGGCTGGACTGTTCCCATAAGGCACAGGGTGAGACTGATTTGCATATGGCCATGTCTGAACTGGGGTGGCAGAGTGGGCTAAAGAACGGTGGTGGTTAAACCCAGATCTGTTGACTGGGTGTGAGTGTTTGATTGGTTCAGATGCTCCGTCCATTACCACCCCCTTTTGTACTGCTTTGCCCACCATAAGTTGGCAGGGTATGCTCAGACGTGAGTCCCTTGCTCACTTTGCCACTGGATTCAAGCAAGCCTGGCTGAAGACGGCTGTAATGCCAGAAACTGGTCCTAGGAAGCTTGAATCCGGTCCAGGAAAGGAATGGCTTGGCAGTTCGGGCTGGACTGTTCCCATGAGGCACAGGGTCAGACTGATTTGCATATGGCCATGTCTGAACTGTGGTAGCAGAGTGGGCTAAAGAATGTTGATGGATTAAACCCAGATCTGTTGACTGGGTGTGAGTGTTTGATTGGTTCAGATGCTCCGTCCATCACCACCCCCTTTTGTACTGCTTTGGCCAACATAAGTTGGCAGGGTATGCTCATACGTGAGTACTGTGCTCACTTTGCCACTGGATTCAAGCAAGCCTGGCTGAAGACGGTTGTAATGCCAGAAACCGGTCCTAGGAAGCTTGAATCCAGTCCAGGGAAGGCATGGCTTGGCAGTTCGGGCTGGACTGTTCCCATGAGGCACAGGGTCGGACTAATTTGCATATGGCCATGTCTGAACTGGGGTGGGAGAGTGGGCTAAAGAACGGTGATGGATTAAACCCAGATCTGTTGACTGGGTGTGAGGGTTTGATTGGTTCAGATGCTCCGTCCATTACCACCCCATTTTGTACTGCTTTGGCCACCATAAGTTGGCAGGGTATGCTCAGACGTGAGTCCCTTGCTCACTTTGCCACTGGATTCCAGCAAACCTGGCTGAAGACGGCTGTAATGCCAGAAACTGGTCCTAGGAAGCTTGAATCCGGTCCAGGGAATGCATGGCTTGGCAGTTCAGGCTGGACTGTTCCCATGAGGCACAGGGTGAGACTGATTTGCATATAGCCATGTCTGAACTGGGGTGGCAGAGTGGGCTAAAGAACGGTGGTGAATTAAACCCAGATCTGTTGACTGGGTGTGAGTGTTTTGTTGGTTCAGATGCTCTGTCCATTACCACCCCCTTTTGTACTGCTTTGGCCACCATAAGCTGGCAGGGTATGCTCAGACGTGAGTCCCTTGCTCACTTTGCCACTGGATTAAAGCAAGCCTGGCTGAAGACGGCTGTAATGCCAGAAACCGGTCCTAGGAAGCTTGAATCCGGTCCAGGAAAGGCATGGCTTTGCAGTTCGGGCTGGACTGTTCCCATGAGGCACAGGGTCAGACTGATTTGCATATGGCAATGTCTGAACTGGGGTAGCAGAGTGGGCTAAAGAACGGTGATGGATTAAACCCGGATCTGTTGACTGGGTGTGAGTGTTTGATTGGTTCAGATGCTCCGTCCATCACCACCCCCTTTTGTACTGCTTTGGCCAACATAAGTTGGCAGGGTATGCTCATACGTGAGTTCCTTGCTCACTTTGCCACTGGATTCAAGCAAGCCTGGCTGAAGACGGCTGTAATGCCAGAAACTGGTCCTAGGAAGCTTGAATCCGGTCCAGGAAAGGAATGGCTTGGCAGTTCGGGCTGGACTGTTCCCATGAGGCACAGGGTCAGACTGATTTGCATATGGCCATGTCTGAACTGTGGTAGCAGAGTGGGCTAAAGAATGTTGATGGATTAAACCCAGATCTGTTGACTGGGTGTGAGTGTTTGATTGGTTCAGATGCTCCGTCCATCACCACCCCCTTTTGTACTGCTTTGGCCAACATAAGTTGGCAGGGTATGCTCATACGTGAGTACTGTGCTCACTTTGCCACTGGATTCAAGCAAGCCTGGCTGAAGACGGTTGTAATGCCAGAAACCGGTCCTAGGAAGCTTGAATCCAGTCCAGGGAAGGCATGGCTTGGCAGTTCGGGCTGGACTGTTCCCATGAGGCACAGGGTCGGACTAATTTGCATATGGCCATGTCTGAACTGGGGTGGGAGAGTGGGCTAAAGAACGGTGATGAATTAAACCCAGATCTGGGGACTGGGTGTGAGGGTTTGATTGGTTCAGATGCTCCGTCCATTACCACCCCATTTTGTACTGCTTTGGCCACCATAAGTTGGCAGGGTATGCTCAGACGTGAGTCCCTTGCTCACTTTGCCACTGGATTCCAGCAAGCCTGGCTGAAGACGGCTGTAATGCCAGAAACTGGTCCTAGGAAGCTTGAATCCGGTCCAGGGAATGCATGGCTTGGCAGTTCAGGCTGGACTGTTCCCATGAGGCACAGGGTGAGACTGATTTGCATATAGCCATGTCTGAACTGGGGTGGCAGAGTGGGCTAAAGAACGGTGGTGAATTAAACCCAGATCTGTTGACTGGGTGTGAGTGTTTTATTGGTTCAGATGCTCTGTCCATTACCACCCCCTTTTGTACTGCTTTGGCCACCATAAGCTGGCAGGGTATGCTCAGACGTGAGTCCCTTGCTCACTTTGCCACTGGATTAAAGCAAGCCTGGCTGAAGATGGCTGTAATGCCAGAAACCGGTCCTAGGAAGCTTGAATCCGGTCCAGGAAAGGCATGGCTTGGCAGTTCGGGCTGGACTGTTCCCATGAGGCACAGGGTCAGACTGATTTGCATATGGCAATGTCTGAACTGGGGTAGCAGAGTGGACTAAAGAACGGTGATGGATTAAACCCGGATCTGTTGACTGGGTGTGAGTGTTTGATTGGTTCAGATGCTCCGTCCATCACCACCCCCTTTTGTACTGCTTTGGCCAACATAAGTTGGCAGGGTATGCTCATACGTGAGTTCCTTGCTCACTTTGCCACTGGATTCAAGCAAGCCTGGCTGAAGACGGCTGTAATGCCAGAAACCGGTCCTAGGAAGCTTGAATCCGGTCCAAGGGAAGGCATGACTTGGCAGTTCGGGCTGGACTGTTCCCATGAGGCACAGGGTCAGACTGATT
The DNA here is from genome assembly GCF_964263255.1 of Lissotriton vulgaris. NCBI lineage: Eukaryota > Metazoa > Chordata > Amphibia > Caudata > Salamandridae > Lissotriton > Lissotriton vulgaris. The sequence continues at coordinate 1,503,163,013 of NC_141691.1, forward strand.
TGTATATGGCGATGTCTGAACTGGGGTGGCAGAGTGTGCTAAAGAACGGTGATGGATTAAACCCAGATCTGTTGACAGGGTGAGAGTGTTTGATTGGTTCAGATGCTCCGTCCATTACCACCCCCTTTTGAACTGTTTTGGCCACCATAAGTTGGCAGGGTATGCTCAAACGTGAGTCCCTTGCTCACTTTGCCAGTGGATTCAAGCAAGCCTGGCTGAAGACTTTTGTAATGCCAGAAACCGGTCCTAGGAAGCTTGAATCCAGTCCAGGGAAGGCATGGCTTGGCAGTTCAGGTCGGACTGTTCCCATGAGGCACAGGGTCAGACTAATTTGCATATGGCCATGTCTGAACTGGGGTGGCAGAGTGGGCTAAAGAACGGTGATGGATTAAACCCAGATCTGTTGACTGGGTGTGAGGGTTTGATTGGTTCAGATGCTCCGTCCATTATCACCCCCTTTTGTACTGCTCTTGCCACCATAAGTTGGCAGGGTATGCTCAGACGTGAGTCTCTTGCTCACTTTGCCACTGGATTCAAGCAAGCCTGGCTGAAGACGGCTGTAATGCCAGAAACCGGTCCTAGGAAGCTTGAATCCGGTCCAAGGAAAGCATGGCTTGGCAGTTCGGGCTGGACTGTTCCCATGAGGCACAGGGTCAGACTGATTTGCATATGGCCATGTCTGAACTGGGGTGGCAGAGTTGGCTAAAGAACGGTGATGGATTAAACCCAGATCTGTTGACTGGGTGTGAGTGTTTGATTGGATCAGATGCTCCGTCCATTACCACCCCCTTTTGTACTGCTTTGGCCACCATAAGTTGGCAGGGTATGCTTAGACGTGAGTCCCTTGCTCACTTTGCCACTGGATTCCAGCAAGCCTGGCTGAAGACGGCTGTAATGCTAGAAACCGGTCCTAGGAAGCTTGAATCTGGTCCAGGGAATGCATGGCTTGGCAGTTCGGGTTGGACAGTTCCCATGAGGCACAGGGTGAGACTGATTTGCATATGGCCATGTCTGAACTGGGGTGGCAGAGTGGGCTAAAGAACGGTGGTGAATTAAACCCAGATCTGTTGACTGGGTGTGAGTGTTTTATTAGTTCAGATGCTCTGTCGATTACCACCCCCTTTTGTACTGCTTTGGCCACCATAAGTTGGCAGGGTATGCTCAGACGTGAGTCCCTTGCTCACTTTGCCACTGGATTCAAGCAAGCCTGGCTGAAGACGGCTGTAATGCCAGAAACCGGTCCTAGGAAGCTTGAATCCGGTCCAGGAAAGGCATGGCTTGGCAGTTCGGGCTGGACCGTTCCCATGAGGCACAGGGTCAGACTGATTTGCATATGGCCATGTCTGAACTGGGGTAGCAGAGTGGGCTAAAGAACGGTGATGGATTAAACCCAGATCTGTTGACTGGGTGTGAGTGTTTGATTGGTTCAGATGCTCCGTCCATTAACACCCCCTTTTGTACTGCTTTGGCCACCATAAGTTGGCAGGGTATGCTCAGACGTGAGTCCCTTGCTCACTTTGCCACTGGATTCACGCAAGCCTGGCTGAAGACGGCTGTAATGCCAGAAACCGGTCCTAGGAAGCTTGAATCCGGTCCAGGGAAGGCATGGCTTGACAGTTCGGGCTGGACTGTTCCTATGAGGCACAGGGTCAGACTGATTTGCATATGGCCATGTCTGAACTGGGGTGGCAGAGTGGACTAAATAACGGTGATGGATTAAACCCAGATTTGTTGACTGGGTTTGAGTGTTTGCTTGGTTCAGATGATCCGTCCATTACCACCCCCTTTTGTACTGCTTGGGCCTCCATAAGTTGGCAGGGTATGCTCAGACGTTAGTCCCTTGCTCACTTTGCCACTGGATTCAAGCAAGCCTGGCTGAAGACGGCTGTAATGCCTGAAACTGGACCTAGGAAGCTTGAGTCTGGTCCAGGGAAGGCATGGCTTGGCAGTTCGGGCTGGACTGTTCCCATGAGGCACAGGGTCAGACTGATTTGCATATGGCCATGTCTGAACTGGGGTGGCAGAGTGGGCTAAAGAACAGTGATGGATTAAACCCAGATCTGTTGACTGCGTTTGAGTGTTTGATTGGTTCAGATGCTCCGTCCATTACCACCCCCTTTTTACTACTAGTGAGCCTGCAGCGCTAATTGCGCCACCCACTTATGTAGGTCTTTAACCCTGTCTCGGGCCTGCCACTGCAGCCTGATTTTGCAGTTGTAAACTGCCATTTCTACCTGGCAAAATAGACTTTTTGCCAGGCCCAAACCTTCCTTTTTCATTACATATAAGTCATCCCTAGGTTAGGCCCCAAACAGCCGACACAGCAAGATGCAATGAATTTAAAAAGGTGGACATTTACTTTTATGTTTTGCATGTTCTGATAGTGAAAGACTCTTACATTTGTTTTTCACTATTGCAAGGCTTCCCTGTCCCATAGAATCACATTGCATTTACCTTATTATATTTAATAAAGTGCAACTTAAAAATGGGAACAGGTAAAAAGTTCATGTTTGGTGTCTTTAGAATTGTAATGAAAAATCTTCTTTATGGTGAAGTCAGATTTCTTATTACAATTTTAAAAATGCAACATTCGGAGAGTGGGCATTTTCCTCTCTTACTCATTTAGTGAATGTAGCCTGTTTCTGGGTCTCATGACTGGGTGTAGTTGGCAGTTAAACTTTGAATATTCATCCTAGAAAGCTACATACAAAAGAGAGCTTAGACGTACTTGGGTGGGCCATCCCTAGCTTGATGGGAGGTCGGGTTAGGCATAGCCCCACTTACTCCTGCATAGGTTGTGTTCTGCCTTCACATCAAGGTTTTAATACCCCCCATAGTACATCTGCAACCAGGGCAGAGGAGCCAGGAAACATGTGCACTACAAAGGAAAACCTCTAGGAACTTCTCCCACTTCAAAGGAGGTACCAGGTATAAATATTGGACCTCAGACATCAACTCTTCAGTGTACCTCAGGACTTGTAGATACCACAGAAGAAGGACTGCTGTGCTGCTTCGCTCGCAAAAGGACTGCCACTCTGCTTCCCTGCTGCTCTGCTGCCTTTCTTGCTGAGAAGGAAGACCGGACCTGTATCCCAGGCTGAAGTGACGCAAATATTAAGCCAGCTGACGTCCTGTTCTGAGCTACAGGGACATACTAAGCACCAGGCTCCCTGCTACTGTCTAGCTGACCTGCTGCCTGGACCTGCACCTGGGCCTGCCTGTGACCTGCTGGCCTCTGCTAGAGTGAGTTTCTGACAACCAAGTGGTGCCCCTCAGGTCTTGTACACTTCATTAACCCTGGGCAGAGCTTGCAGAGTTGTACGCTGTGGAAATCTGCAGTTACAAAAACAATCTGCCAAATTACCGGATTTCCATAAGTGGTCAGAGTGATGATGTGCGCATGAGCAATGTTAATCAATACAAATGCAAATGCAGAGATAAAGTGGAGCGGGGGCTTCGTCTTGTAAATTACAATCTCAACTGTTTAGTGATCATATAAAATATAAATCTAATTTCCTAATCGAACCTGGTCTATTGAAAACTTGTTGAGTAAGTGCATTGATCTTGCATAGGAGTACATTGTGCACAGAGCTACACAAATAAGTTCTGAGAGTGCCTGGTATCCGCGTAGCCAATGGTTCAGTATTCTATTTTTTAAACAAAACAAAGAGTAGTAGGAGTTTTTCAGGGAGCAGCAAGGGTGTGCTCTGCAGCTCTCAAAATGTGCTCTCCACCAATATGCTTCACACAGCCCGCCATCAGCCCCTGTTCTCCTGTGGTCTGAATGAATCCACAACTTTCAAAAGAGCAACTCAGTAGCAAACATATACTTACTGCCTGCATCAGGAATGTGAAGAGGTGGCACGAGGGGGGACAGAGGATGAACTTAGAGGACCAAACGTTGGCAGGTGAGAGGGGGCATGAAGGTCTAGGAGATAGATAAGAGAGAGGACAAGAGCTCTTACAAAAAATAGTGACCAGAAAAACACAGAGAAAGGGAGACAAAGAGGGAGAAAGCACTGAGAGCAGGGCAGTTGCATGCCAGTTTGTTGATCAATAGTATACAAAAGTAGCCTGGTCTTCAAAACCCAATCGCAATGATTTACCAACCTCAACTTCTCAACACATGCAAACTGAGCAGAAAAGCAAAGAAGACCTTACCTGCAGCATGAAGCCCACAAGCTTTGGTTAAACTGGGCCGAGACACCCACAGCTGGCACACATGTGAGGCTGTAGCACCCACAGCCAATGGATGATTTTAAGGTATGGATCCTAGAAAGGTGCAGAACACACTTGAGAAGATCATCTACCCCGTAAAGTTAAGAGTCCCAGCCGGGCAGCAATCACAAAAATCATGTTAAAGAATGTTGGACTTGGCCTGTCTGGTAGGTCCGCCCCTGAAGTTTGGTGCTTAGTATATGTGTCCGGGGAATGGTGATTCCCCCTCTGAGTGTGTGTGTGGTGAGAGAGACCTGCCTCCCATAGGAATGCATGGGGAATGTATGTGGCCCTGGTAGTTCCTGACGCGTGGGGGCGTGCCGGGTCGTGTTTGGTATGTGTGCGCTCGTGAGGTTGAATGCTACGAGATGATGTATGCAGCATGTGTGTGACTAGAAGGGAAATGCCACTTCTAGACTTTGGTGCCTGTGTGCAGTAGGTGTGCGGGTGTATGATTGGCTGAAGCCGGCTGGGCCTTCCCCACCAGGCTGGCTCCACCCCCTAGGGTGCGTCCAGTGCCCCTGGCCTGGCCAGTAGCATGAAATTCCTTATAACCAGTTCTGGCTGGTTCTCTCCCTGCCTGCCCCTTTTGGAGACAAAGGGAGCTCCTGTATAAAAGGGGGGTGGGCCCTCTTCTCTCTCTCTTCTTCTTCTTCCTGCTTGGGACCCTGCCTGGGTCGTGCTGCTGCGTGGGCTCAGGGTTGGCTGGCCTCCCTGGGCCCTGCCCTGCTCCTGACCTGCTGATGTCCTTTTTCCCCTTCCAAGAGCTGATGTGCTCCCCCTCAATTCCTGAACTTTCCCTGGACTCTGCTTGCTGAGGTCCTAGCGCCTGGGAGCGCTTTCCTGCAGTCCTCGCGCCTCGGGGCGCTTCCTTCACACTTCTAGCGCTGCGGAGCGCTTCGTGGCTGTCCTAGCGCCTTGGGGCGCTCATGCGTGATTCCAGCGCCGGGAGCGCTATCCTCTACCAGCCGGAGCCCACCCGGCATGTGTCCCGTTCGTGGGAGGGGGCCCGAGCCCCCAGCGAGTGCCTACCTCGCTTGCCCCGTTGGGTAACCCCTATCGAGGGAGCCTACTCCTCGTAATCTCCCCCCCTGAGTTCACCGCCGCCGCCCGGGATTCCTGGCGAGGCCCGCCCCCGGGCCGCGCTCTGATTGGCTGCCGGCCCGGGCTGGGCTGATGACGTCTCCCCGGGCCGCGCTCTGATTGGCCGGCGGCCCGGGGAGCTGCAGTGGCGGAGGAGAGATCCAAGCAATGCAGGAGGCAGCGGGAGCCGACTCCGCGCCCCTGCGTCCCCCCAACAGAAGTGCCGCTGACCCCCCCCGGGGCCCCCCAGGAGCGAGCGGGAGCCCCGGAGAGCGAAGAGAGGCCGGCGCGACCAGCCGGTGAGCGGTGAGTGTGCCGGAGGGGAGGCGGGCGTCGGAGCACATTGTCGGTGCTCGCCCCTCCCCTCCAGCGCGAGCATACCTGCCTCCTTTCTTGTCCCGAGCCCCGCGAGGCTCTGTCACGGCCCCTGGGGCCCCCATTGATGCCGGGTCCCCCGAGGGGGGCCCCGCCTGCCTGCAATTCTTGTTCCGAGCCCCGCGAGGCTCCATCACGGCCCCCAGTGGCCCCACCACGTGTCCCTGGCCCTGCCTGGGCCCCGAGTGGCCCCAACACGTGTCCCTGGCCCTGCCTGGGCCCCGAGTGGCCCCACCACGTGTCCCTGGCCCTGCCTGGGCCCCGAGTGGCCCCACCACGTGTCCCTGACCCTGAGAGAGGCTCTACCATTGCCCCCCTGTCCCCCCAAGCCTGCTGGGCTATGTCCAAGTCCCCCAGCGGCCCAGCACTTAGTGGGCCGCTGCCACGTTTAGGTTTGCCCCGGGCCCCTTGCAGCCCACTCTGGACATCGAGACTCTAAGGCGCCCCTTGCCTCAGGAAGGCCAGCTGGCCTGGGGGGGGCTACTGACTAACATCAAAGTGATACGGAGACCTCTTAAGTGTTGCCCTGCTGATAAGGGCCTGTGTGTGTTGTGTACCTTGCCTCATGTCAGTCTATGCTGGTTAGAGTGAGTTCTATTGCTAGTCCTATGTCCTGGTGATTATGTGTTCTAGTCCTAGTCCGAGGAAGCTCCCAGTTGTTAGATGTTCTACAATACCAATACCCTCATGTGCCCCTTTCTGGCAGTGGCCCCTTGGCCCTGCCCTGTACCTTTGTCCTGGTGACCCCTGCCGTGCCTCGAGCACCTTGTAAAGTGTATGTTCCTATGTGTCCTTCTTAATATAAAGACTATTTTCATATATACTTTGCGTGGAGTTCCTTTTGTGGGAGGCCTGGGATGTTGCTGTTGGTGGGTGCGTGCGCAAATGCTTTACACATGTCCTCCGAGATAGGCCTGACTGCCCGCGCCGCGTTACCTAGAGGGCGAGCAGGGGTCGACTTTACATAGGAGTGGTGGTCTCTGACTGGCTGTGGCGCAAGCCCTGGCCGGCCGGGGGTCCCATTTCCTACACTGGTGGCAGCGGTGGGATCCGGACTTGTGTTTGCGCAGTACCACAACGATAACTGGCCTCCCTACAAAACCCTGCATTGTAAATGGTAGCAAAGAAAGGAGATTAGTGTTTTTAAGAGGTTACTTAAATGTCCGTTCTGTGAAAAATTTATTATGGTACGCTATGAGTTAGGTGGCCCTAGCTCGGGAGGGTAGATCAACTCCCTAGTGCAATGTGTTTCTGGATTCACCAGAAGGGTGGGATCCAGTGGTGGCAGCGTAATTGTGTTCAATGTGTTTGGTCCCTGTCCCTTCCCTGGAGTAATGATACCTGCGCCACATGGGCCAGGTCAGGTTGCATAAAAATGTCTGTTCTGTGGAAATGTTTAATGATTAATAGAAATAACCCGTTCTGTGGAACGTTTTTTAAGGTTACTTAAATGTCCGTTCTGTGGAAAAATGTGTGCGTAGGCACTGTGAGTTAGGTGTCCCTAGCTTGGGAGGGTAAATAATCTCCCTAGTACAATGTGTGTTCTGGATTCACCAGAAGGGTGGGATCCAGTGGTGGCAGCGTAATTGTGTTCGATGTGTATGGTCCCTGTCCCTTCCCTGAAGTAATGGTGCCTGTGCCACATAGGGTCAGGTCAGGTTGCTAAAAATGTCTGTGGAAAATGTTAAAGATTAATAGAAGTACCCGTCCTGTGGAAAGTTTAAGGGTTGCTTAAATGTCTGTCCTGTAGAAAAATATGTACATGCATACTGAGAGTTAGGTGTCCCTAGCTTGGGAGGGTAAATCATCTCCCTAGTGTAATTTGGTTTCCTGGATTCACCAGGAGGGTGGGATCCAGTGGTGGTTGTGTAATTATGTTCAAATGTGTGTGGTCCTTGTCCCTTCCCTAGAGTGACGGTACCTGTGCCACAAGGGTCAGGTTGAGGAATCAGGGGCGGTGGGAAACTGTCTTACCAGTCTAGGGAAAGGAGTGTGGATGAATGTTGAGGTGTGATGAGTAATGGAGTGTAAGTTCTCTGGGATGGGGAGCTTGCTGAATCAACGGTAATAGTGTCCTTCCTTGCCCCGCTGAATGTGTTGGATGCATCGTGTGTCCCCTTTTCCCCACTAAATGTGGTTGACGCTCATGTCTTCCTTACCCCGCGGAATGTGTTTTAGACGTCAGGTGTCGCCCTGGCTGAATTTATGTTGAGTTGTATCCCGGACAAGGAAGACCTGCTGGCGCTGCCGCGGCTTGCCTTGGGGAGAGCTGAACGTTGAGACCTGCTGGCGCTGCAGCGGCTCGTTTTGTTGAATTTATGTTGAGTTGTATCCCGGACAAGGAAGACCTGCTGGCGCTGCCGCGGCTTGCCTTGGGGAGAGCTGAACACTGAGACTCATCTTGTTGCGTTTTAGGCGTCAGGTGTCGCCCTGGCTGAATTTATGTTAAGTTGTATCCCGGACAAGGAAGACCTGCTGGCGCGGCCGCGGCTTGCCTTGGGGAGAGCTGAACTCTGAGACTCTTCTTGTTGCGTTTTAGGCGTCAGGTGTCGCCCTGGCTGAAATTTATCTTAAGTGGTATCCCTGTTGTGTTCTAGGCGTCAGGTGTCGCCCTGGCTGAATGTATGTTAAGTTGTATCCCGGACAAGGAAGACCTGCTGGCGCGGCCGCGGCTTGCCTTGGGGAGAGCTGAACACTGAGACTCCTCTTGTTGCGTTTTAGGCGTCAGGTGTCGCCCTGGCTGAATTTATCTTAAGTGGTATCCCTGTTGTGTTTTAGGCGTCAGGTGTCGCCCTGGCTGAATGTATGTTAAGTTGTATCCCGGACAAGGAAGACCTGCTGGCGCGGCCGCGGCTTGCCTTGGGGAGAGCTGAACGCTTAATTCCCAGGTGGAAGACCAGTGGAGGGAGGAAGTCCCAAGACTGGTAGGAAAGTGTGTTCTGAGGGTGTTTCTCCTGGGAGAACGCGGAACCTCAGAAGTAGAGGTAGGGTGGGGCATTCTTGCCCGTGACCTCTGGCAAGCCTGAGGGTGCGGACCCTAGGTGGAAGGAACAGTGGTAGTCGTGGCTACCCTGAGAAAGGGAGTGGAGAAGGGCTATTGTGGGCCCGGGGTTACCACCCCCCACTTCGGATTAGCAGGGACCAGTGGTATCTGGATGGCTTAGGGCCTGGTCCTAGTCATGGACAACTCAGGAGTACCAGGTGGGTAGCCTGGTTGGGCCTATGTCTTCATTTTTTTGTTTTGTTTTGTTAATGTATGTCTATCGGTCCGGCGGTGCGGGCCGCGTCCAAATTCTATCGCCCGGCAGCAGGGAAGTCCATCACGGTAGTGATTGGTCTGCCCTGCGTTTGGGCTGGGAGGGGCATGTGTTGGACTTGGCCTGTCTGGTAGGTCCGCCCCTGAAGTTTGGTGCTTAGTATATGTGTCCGGGGAATGGTGATTCCCCCTCTGAGTGTGTGTGTGGTGAGAGAGACCTGCCTCCCATAGGAATGCATGGGGAATGTATGTGGCCCTGGTAGTTCCTGACGCGTGGGGGCGTGCCGGGTCGTGTTTGGTATGTGTGCGCTCGTGAGGTTGAATGCTACGAGATGATGTATGCAGCATGTGTGTGACTAGAAGGGAAATGCCACTTCTAGACTTTGGTGCCTGTGTGCAGTAGGTGTGCGGGTGTATGATTGGCTGAAGCCGGCTGGGCCTTCCCCACCAGGCTGGCTCCACCCCCTAGGGTGCGTCCAGTGCCCCTGGCCTGGCCAGTAGCATGAAATTCCTTATAACCAGTTCTGGCTGGTTCTCTCCCTGCCTGCCCCTTTTGGAGACAAAGGGAGCTCCTGTATAAAAGGGGGGTGGGCCCTCTTCTCTCTCTCTTCTTCTTCTTCCTGCTTGGGACCCTGCCTGGGTCGTGCTGCTGCGTGGGCTCAGGGTTGGCTGGCCTCCCTGGGCCCTGCCCTGCTCCTGACCTGCTGATGTCCTTTTTCCCCTTCCAAGAGCTGATGTGCTCCCCCTCAATTCCTGAACTTTCCCTGGACTCTGCTTGCTGAGGTCCTAGCGCCTGGGAGCGCTTTCCTGCAGTCCTCGCGCCTCGGGGCGCTTCCTTCACACTTCTAGCGCTGCGGAGCGCTTCGTGGCTGTCCTAGCGCCTTGGGGCGCTCATGCGTGATTCCAGCGCCGGGAGCGCTATCCTCTACCAGCCGGAGCCCACCCGGCATGTGTCCCGTTCGTGGGAGGGGGCCCGAGCCCCCAGCGAGTGCCTACCTCGCTTGCCCCGTTGGGTAACCCCTATCGAGGGAGCCTACTCCTCGTAATCTCCCCCCCTGAGTTCACCGCCGCCGCCCGGGATTCCTGGCGAGGCCCGCCCCCGGGCCGCGCTCTGATTGGCTGCCGGCCCGGGCTGGGCTGATGACGTCTCCCCGGGCCGCGCTCTGATTGGCCGGCGGCCCGGGGAGCTGCAGTGGCGGAGGAGAGATCCAAGCAATGCAGGAGGCAGCGGGAGCCGACTCCGCGCCCCTGCGTCCCCCCAACAGAAGTGCCGCTGACCCCCCCCGGGGCCCCCCAGGAGCGAGCGGGAGCCCCGGAGAGCGAAGAGAGGCCGGCGCGACCAGCCGGTGAGCGGTGAGTGTGCCGGAGGGGAGGCGGGCGTCGGAGCACATTGTCGGTGCTCGCCCCTCCCCTCCAGCGCGAGCATACCTGCCTCCTTTCTTGTCCCGAGCCCCGCGAGGCTCCGTCACGGCCCCTGGGGCCCCCATTGATGCCGGGTCCCCCGAGGGGGGCCCCGCCTGCCTGCAATTCTTGTTCCGAGCCCCGCGAGGCTCCATCACGGCCCCCAGTGGCCCCACCACGTGTCCCTGGCCCTGCCTGGGCCCCGAGTGGCCCCAACACGTGTCCCTGGCCCTGCCTGGGCCCCGAGTGGCCCCACCACGTGTCCCTGGCCCTGCCTGGGCCCCGAGTGGCCCCACCACGTGTCCCTGACCCTGAGAGAGGCTCTACCATTGCCCCCCTGTCCCCCCAAGCCTGCTGGGCTATGTCCAAGTCCCCCAGCGGCCCAGCACTTAGTGGGCCGCTGCCACGTTTAGGTTTGCCCCGGGCCCCTTGCAGCCCACTCTGGACATCGAGACTCTAAGGCGCCCCTTGCCTCAGGAAGGCCAGCTGGCCTGGGGGGGGCTACTGACTAACATCAAAGTGATACGGAGACCTCTTAAGTGTTGCCCTGCTGATAAGGGCCTGTGTGTGTTGTGTACCTTGCCTCATGTCAGTCTATGCTGGTTAGAGTGAGTTCTATTGCTAGTCCTATGTCCTGGTGATTATGTGTTCTAGTCCTAGTCCGAGGAAGCTCCCAGTTGTTAGATGTTCTACAATACCAATACCGTCATGTGCCCCTTTCTGGCAGTGGCCCCTTGGCCCTGCCCTGTACCTTTGTCCTGGTGACCCCTGCCGTGCCTCGAGCACCTTGTAAAGTGTATGTTCCTATGTGTCCTTCTTAATATAAAGACTATTTTCATATATACTTTGCGTGGAGTTCCTTTTGTGGGAGGCCTGGGATGTTGCTGTTGGTGGGTGCGTGCGCAAATGCTTTACACATGTCCTCCGAGATAGGCCTGACTGCCCGCGCCGCGTTACCTAGAGGGCGAGCAGGGGTCGACTTTACATAGGAGTGGTGGTCTCTGACTGGCTGTGGCGCAAGCCCTGGCCGGCCGGGGGTCCCATTTCCTACAAAGAAGTTGGAGGAGACTGGTAAGTATGGACTGCTCGGGACCTCCCGTCATATGATAGGCAGGGAGGTTAGTGGTGTGGAGTGGTGTGGCTCACTAGTTAGAGGCGGCAGACCCGGAAGCAGAGGACGGCCCGGGACCAGAGTTCAATTCCCGACGCGGCAGTGTCGTGAACCAGGGTCAGCGGACTTGATAATTCTCGCCTTGGTGCCTACTCTAACCAGGGATTACACTCGGCAACTCTGGGCATTAGCTTGCCTCATCTCCACAACGGCCCCCCACAAACGCCGGGGATGCCTGGTTTCACCTTGGAGATACCCAGGAGGGAACATCTCACAGGGAAAGCCAGGACGGGTTCCCCAGCGGTCTATAGCGCCAGGACGCCTCTGGGTAGCAGTGCGCTTTACAAGACACACACATTTACATTTACATTTACATTAATTAACACTCGTTCATTGGCTATGAGGCCTCAGAACCTTCAGAGCGGTTTGTGATTGGGTTGAGTGGAGACCTTGCAAGTTGCAAGTTGCAAATTGCTCATTTGCCTCAGAGACGTGAAGTCTGCATGAGACTGTAAGAGTAGGTAGTAACTTGGCTCCACCCGTAGTCGCAGAGTTTTTGTTTGCCTAATTCCGAGTCCAAATTGAGCACCGAGAGCCGAAAACTCTGAGAACTCTGCCAGCGTAGCGGAGTTCATCGCCCATGCTTACACATGATGTGGCCTCTGTCGCTCCCCCTGAAGTTTTTGGGCTTTTCACAAATGAGCCCATTGGAGCCAAAACCTTGGCACCCACGCCAACCACTAAAGCGAAGTTCAAGCGAGCCAACTCTTCACACTACAGCATGGACAGCTCGCAAGGATGGCCGATGCGAAGTGCCAGCAAGGACCATCTGCGACATTGACAGGAACTTCGCAATACAGCGACGACTGTACACGACACCCAGCTTGCTCTTTCCACTGCTTTGACAGCCATCCAGGACACTCTCCCTGCTCCTTGAAGTCCCTTCTACTACGATCGGAACTCGTGTGTTGGGCTCTTGAGGGTAACTCTTTTAGTGGGACTAAGCTGGTCCATGTATCCGGCCCACACTCCATCACAATCAGCCTAAACTTGTGACTTTCACCTGATCTTGCATGATCAGATAGCCACGGTTGGTGCGTTGTGCTTTTGCCGCTATTCTCACTTAAATCTTTGAAATTACATATCTCTGGTATTACTAGTTGTATTCTGGGTGTCAGCGTTTTTGTTAAATGTTCTAATCTTGTGTAGGATTGTTCTTAGGGTGTGCTTTCACGTTATTACTGTTTGAAGTGCTGGATAAGTACTTTTGAATTGCCTCTAAGTTAAGCCTGACTTCTCTGTGCCAAGCAACCAGGTGGTTGAGCATAGGTTAATTTGGGGATTTCTTGTGAGTTCACCTGGACATGGATTGTGGTTTCTACTTCAGTAGGGTTTCACCGCCTCAACCAGTAACTGTGGGACATTAGAGTGATGGGAGTGGAAGGTTGGTGTGGGACATGATTGTGATGAGAATACGAACGTTGGGTAGTGGCAGTTGACCAGGAGTGGCGGTTGCAATGAAGCTTACTGGCATCGCTCTCTTTGTACCTGGAAACAACAGAACAGATTAATAAACACTTTGAAGTTAATAATGCTTATATGCGGTGGAGTCGTTCTTAACAAAAGCAACGGGATGGCGAGAGTGATGTCGGCATGAGGAATAAGGTGCTTTCTGCAGAGGAGGGGAGGAGGTGTTCTGGATTGCGAACTGTGGCGAATTTGTAGAGTCCAGGGGCTAGTTTATTTTTGAGCAGCTGTTCGCCAGCTTTCTATGGAGTAGCGCTAAGCCTGCCATCGAGTAGTTTTACCACTATAGGAAGCCAGGCACATCAAATACTTTTGCTTCGTAGTTATCTTTGTGGGAAGCATGTCTGGAGCATATCACTTTGACAGGAAGCAAATGACGTTGGAGTGGAAAGCCTCTTATTGAAATTTATTTCCACACCCTATGACTGATATCAAAGTCTTGCAGTTTCATTGGATAAAGTGTTACTCTGAAGGACATGTGTCTTTAGCTTTGTTTTTGGTATAGGCTAATTTCGACAAATCACACGGATATCAGAAGTGAATCTGGATAATATATGCTTTAGTCAGCTAATTGGAAGAATATTTCAGATTTATATAAAGGCTCTGGGTTGTCATTGCCAGAAAAGAGTTCAAATAAGCGCAAGAGGAATTTGCTTGTTGCACGCGCCATAATTGCAGCTTCATTCACGTGCGTGGGGCGATCTTCACTCATATTTAAAAGGGCGTGTGGAAGCCATAAAGGGAAAACAAAACGTCTGCAGAAGAAAAGTAATTGTACTTGACTGAACCTCACCTGATTTATGGGTTCCTGCTCTGAAATGTTGTCTGTACATCTGATCCAGTAGAAGCAGCGAGCCAGAGTGTCTCCTGTATACTAGTGGTGCTGTAATCAGACAGTGCCATCTACAGTCATAATGCATGTATTGCAGGTATTATAGTGGCAGCAACACCAATGATTGGCACACTTTTTTGTACTGTGTCATCTATTCGGTACTCCAACTATAGAGCAAGAGTTAGTGTGTGTCAACAGCAATTGGCATGTTTTTATTCAGCTATACGGTGACTGGCGCACCTTCTGTACTGTGGTCAGTTGTTGCAGTAGCATGCATATGTTTGGACTTTGTATGTACTGGGTCTAGGGTTGATTATTCTCTGCTGTATAAATATGGCTAGCGTTCAACCACCATCGTTTTTCCACGCTGTCGCTGAGCGTGGGGATTCAGTGGGAGTTATTGGTTCATTTATTTAAAGAATACGTTGGGGTAGTATAAAATGAGGAATGTACTCCTGAAGGGCCATTAGTCCCACTTAAGCATAGATTAGGAGCTATAGGGTTAAGATAATTGAAAAATGCACTGCCTTTGGAAAATGTGGGTGATGCAGATGTTTACCGGTGTGCAGTTAAACAATTGCAAAAATGGTAAAGTAGAAAGATTAATATGGTAATGGAAGGATATATCAAACATGAGAGGGGGACTTGAAACACAATAAAGGTCGAGTACCCCGCTCCTAAAGGGGGTCAGTGAGTCTAATCAGATAGATGGGGTACTTGTTCCTACTGAAAAGAGAGAAAAACAGGAATGCAAGTGAGATGATGGTTGGATGGGGGATAATGAAGAGGGGATCTTCCTAATTTGGAAGTGGTGAGGCCGTCACACACCCATATATGTGTCATGCTGGCTGCTTCATCAGGCTTTTTGCTTCTCGTTGGGCCGGCGCTGCAATGCCTCATGGGCCCCGCGAGAGGGTTCTTTGGTGGAGATCCTTTGTAAGAAAAAGCAGTGATGGTGTGTGCGGGTGTTTGGGGCCAAGGAGTGTGAGTGTCAGTTTAAAATTACCTTAAGGGTATCTTATAGTGAGTTTATTGGAGGATCCCTTGGGAAAACTAAAAGACGAACAATAAAAACTTAGCAGTTAGTGCCGGGTTAGAAAGCAACTGTCTCGTGAGTGGAAAAAAGCGAAATGTGGTTGATGCTAGGTCAGGTCGACATGTTTCATGCCCTGGTGGTCCAAGTGTATCGGAGGCATTTCTTTAGGACCAGTTGGTGTAGAGAGGACCCTCATATGAGTCCTAAATAAGCGGTGTTGGGACTTTGCTTATTCTACTGGAATAGCCTCAGGTTGGAGAGTACCTAAAAAATGCTTCCCCTAAAATACAGCATAATCCAACCTGGAGAGAACAAGAAAGAAAACGGGAAAAGGGAGAGCAATAGTTCAAATGGAAAACAAATTGCAGATGAGGGTGCCCGTAATGAGTAATCGCCCTTCCATAACATTGGTAAGTGCAAGGTGTATTTTCATAAATGAGTACAGTACGTCATTAATGATATGCAGGGATCTCGCAACTGTGAATATCACCAAATGCTTGGATTGGCATATTTTCACAAACAACGTTTAAAATAAAAAATACATCACCGAGTAATGGCAATTCGCACTGGACAGAACGGCAAATGTAAGCCATTGCATTTATAACATGTCACACACCTCAATAGAGATAATTATGCGGGAAGAGTAGTCCTCCAAGGTACAGCCCATTTGTGCCTTAGGTCTACGCAGAGGTCCGTGTGCACTGCGGTGGACCTAGAATAATAAATAAATAAACAGCAGCCGCTGTTAAGGACTCCACGGTTGCATTATTCACATGTTACTGGTATTTGAGCAGCATGGTTGTACTCACAGTCTGGTGTGCGTAGCTATGCGTCTGACCTACCCCTCGCTCTGCCTTCTGGAAGTGAGGGCTCCATAGTGCGCATGTTGTTTGTAAGCCTCTCGGTCACGGCAAAGCAGTCCCAGAAGTGGCCCAGCCTGGGTGAAAGTTGAAAGCTAGTCCGGGTGCTGGAGTCCGTAGTGACTCTCTACCGCAGCTATCTTGGATTGGGAGGAATGTGTGGATAAGGGGTGATCCACCATAATACAGAGTGTAACACAATAATCTAATCAACTCCAATAAGGCAGCTGTTATCAGGACCGATGAGACGTGGTTCTCTTAGTGTGCATACTGCGTGCGAGTCGCCCTCTCCCTAAATACCAAACATCTTAACATCTTTAACCCACCTCCCAAAATCATGTGGCCACATAAACGACGTGAAGCTGGTTGTTGTTGATCACTTTTATTAATCTTAAAGCAGCATCATCCTTTATTCACCTTTGATTAAAGTACTTGACCATTTCTTCAAGGCAAAGGGTAGGTGCACCGACATATGCTGCTACCCAGAAAACGCACCGACATATTCTATCGACTCGCAAAGACCTGACTACGCTGTGAGGCCCTCTCCTTTTCTCCGTGTGCAGCGACCCAGCCAGCTTACTAACTGTTTCTTTTTCCCACCATAGCGTTTAAAAGATCCTTCTGACCTACCTAGATACGTCTGACCTACCCCTCGCTCTGCCTTCCTGGAAGAGAGGGCGCCATGGTGCACATGTTGTTTGTAAGCCTCTCTGTCACGGCAAAGCAGTCCCTGTGGGCGGGGTCTGTGCCCCAGAAGTGGCCCACCCTGGGTGAAAGTTGAAAGCTAGTCCGGGTGCTGGAGTCCGTAGTGACTCTCTACCGCAGCTATCTTGGATTGGGAGGAATGTGTGGAGAAGGGGTGATCCACCATAATACAGAGTGTAACTCAATAATCTAATCAACTCCAATAAGACAGCTGTTATCAGTCCGATGAGACGTGGTTCTCTATTGGGGTGCTGTTAAGTGCTGTTGTTGTGAGAACTAAGGTAGATATAGTGCCTATGTCATTTATTAACTATAGAGTACCCAGTTGCTATGCTCAATACTGTGGCACCTTGTGTATGGATAACCAGTCACCTTGAAGGAGTAGCTATCAGGCCACGTTGAATGAAAAGCCCTCGTATATATGTGCGAATAGAGGGTGCCATATTACTATCTGGTCTGTTTTTTTAAGTGCATAGGAGAATGTGATGTTCTTCCTTGGTACTTTCAAATGGAACCTAATATAACCCAAATTCCATTGTAAGAAAGAAGAAAAAGATGTAGACATCTGTCCCTTGTGTAATTGTAACTTTGTCTGATTGGCCGAGGATTCGCAGTCAAAGAGGTTGTGGGTGTCTAATGCCGTCATGGATTTATCTGATGTAGTCTTACCATGGAACGTTATCATCTAGTCCCTGTAGATGGATCTCTCATCGCTGGTGAACTGTAGTCACAGATCCCAGCGATCATTTGCTTCCAGGATAGTCCTTTGTCAGTCTTCCGGGGTGTGATTGTTATTGAAATTGACAAAATGAGTGGATCTCTTGGTATTAATCCGTTTGCACCTGATATTGCTATGATGCTCTATGACCCTCATCTTGATAGACTGCATGGTCATACCAATGTAGCGTAGGTTGTATGGGCAGGTTATCAGGTAAATGCAAATCCTGGTGTTCCCATTGGTGTGGTTCCTCTGCACCCAAGGGCGACCTTCCCCTATAACGATTTTCTTGTTCATTCTTGTAAGGTTGCACGCTGAGCAGTTGCCACATGAGTAATTGCTTGAAACCCTATGTAAGCCCCACAGGGTCGGTAGGATCACCTTGGGAGTTTCTGTTGTCATGTATGTATGAGGAGGTTCCTCATGTTTTGTGTGCATTTAGGAATAGTGAGGGTCCCTGTGCTCAAACTGGACCATTGTCAATTAAAGATCTTTTGCACCTGATTGGAGGAGGGGGTCAAAGACGTTACAAATGTCACAGCTTCATCCCCTCCTCTAAGTCTAGGTTCTAGAAGAGCATCTATGTGATTGTTCCTGGCTCTTTTGCAAGCCCTTGTAAAAAGATTTTGGGTTAGTGACGGGCAGCCAAGTTTTTCTTCAAATCCGTTCTTCTGCTATCGTATTCCTGTAGTCTGTCGCAGTTACGGCAGATGCGCAGAAACTGGACAAATGTAAGAGTGTCCTGTAGTGCTTTTTGATGGTAGCTGTTGTATGGAAGTAAGCTATTTCCATCAGTTGGTTTCTTGTAGTTGCTAGTCGTCAGCTCACAGTGGCTTCTGGAAGTCAATAGATCTAGAAACGGTATGGATTTCTCAGAGATGGTACTGGTGAATTTGAGATAGGGGTTCAGTGTATAAATCCATGTGCAAAAACCTTTGCACGATTCAACATTTCTATGCAATAAAATCTGTATATCACCAATGAAGCGTCGCCACATTCTGATGTTTCTATGATAAGGATTGCTATCTTCTGTAATGTGTCCTTCCTTGAAGGCTGCCATGTACAGGTAGCCTAGACTGAGGGCAAAGGTGCTGCCCATAGCTGTCCCTTGTACCTGATGGTAAAGTTTTTCCTTGAATTGAAAAAAATTCTCCTTAAGATATATGGTTGTGCACTCGACAATGAAGTTGATAGGAGTACTGAATTCCCAGCCGGTCTCTGCCATCAGACAATTCTCCCAGACTTTAATGGTGGCACCCTGAGGTTTATTAGTATAAAGAGCTTCCACGTCCAGGGTCACGAGTAAGTCAATCTCTTGAGGATGTTCTAGGTTCTTCAAGTATGTCCTTTAAGTATGTTGTGGTCTTTGCGACCAAGGGTCTTAAAAAATCTTTGCAGATTTTACTTAGCGGTTCTAAAACGGAGTTGGTCCCTGAGACAATGGGCACCAAGGAGGGAGCATTGTGCCCTTGTGTAATTTGGGCTAGGTGTAAAAGTTGGGCATTCATGGTGATGAGTTGATAGGAATTTGGCCTCATTCTTCGTGATCAAGCCTTCGTTTTCTGTGGAGGCTACAATCTAGGTGATTTTTTTAGTCAGTCTGGTTGTCAAATCTTTCATCAGTGGATGGTAATACCGTTCATTGGGGAGTTTCCGGTGTAATGATGACGATTGCACCTCCTTTGTCTGCTGGTTTAATTATGATGGTGGGGTCCTCATTCAGGCTCTGCAGAATTCTCCTTTTTTTTGGACAGATTGTTAAATCCTATTGGATGGTTTAGCTCTTCTATGTCATTCAGGATGGCTTTCCGGAATGTAAGGACTTCACTAAGTACCATGGCTTTTGTCGGTGTAAACTTAGAGGGTTTCTGTAAGGCTGAGTCCCCAGGTGCTGGTAGAGGTTTGTCCTCAAAGAAGGCCTGGAGGCTGATTGTGTGGAAGAATTGGTGTAATTCGCTATGTAGCGTGAACATGCCCATCTTGGGGTGGGGACAAACCCCAGTACTTTCCCAAGTGTCTTTTCTTCTTCTGTGCTCAATATCCTGGTTCAGTACTAGTTTTTTGACATTGTCGTTCTGTGGCTCCTCAGTCGCATCTGAGGTTCCAGTTGTTACCAGTGAACTGTCTTGTTGCCGCTTCTTCTTCTGCCTCTGCCTTCACCCCACCCTCTGTTGAAAAATGGGGGCTGTGGGTAAAGTTGGGGAAACATCTAAGCCTGTGCTTGCATGGCTAAAGCTATTTCCACATTGGTGGTTGGCCCGGAAACAACCCCATATAGAGTGTCCTTTGATATGGAGCCACGGGAAAGTTTAACAAAGGTGGTTTGGTATTACCTCGTTTTTGGTGACTGTGGTCATAATCGTAGCTCTAATCACTTGAGGTGCTCCTGAACGAGTTGTTCTTCCTACGGAACGTGGCGGAGCCTTGCTCTGATGATGTCTCCCCTCCTGAGACTTGGAAATCTTCCTTGGTGTATGACTAGATCCTCTCTCTGTCAAATCACTTAATATCTTTTTGCAATTTGGTATTTCTTTGTTGGGTCAAGTATTATTTATGTTCCTTCATTTCGCCATTGATCTCTGCTTGGTGGGTCTTGAAGGCTGTAATGTTAATTCCTGTTTTCAGTCATTTTCTGAGATTGGGATTTTAATCAGTAGTGCTTCAGATAGGTGTTTGGCTTTATTGATTATAAGAACCAACCAGTCCATGGTGCACTTCCATAATATTTTTGCCCATTCCCGCTGGAATGTGAGATCTTCCAAGAAGATACGTTGTATAATGTTGACTAGAAGACCATTAGGGGCGATATTAGCACGGAAAAACTAAGTCACGATGGAGCCATATAGGGTTATTTTGATCAGTTTCTTTTTTCTTTGTGATTTTTTATTAAAACTTTTTCATAAAATTACATTATAAAACAGTGACTTCAATCGCATTTACAATAAATAAGCAAATATATTAATACAAGTAGATGTGACTATAGTCTCTCAATGGTTGATAAAGACATATAAATATATAAAGTCGTAAATAGGTACTAAGCCCAAAGAAAGGAATGGAGGAGAAAGGGAAAAGGGAAGAAAGATAAGAAAGTCCAAGAAAGTCCAATAGTTAATAAATATATATATCAATAACAATGACATCAGTACTGACCGACAATAAAGAGTTAAAAACAGTGATTTATAATTGGGAAACATATCTGATTAGAAATATGCCTAATAAATCACTGTAAAGCATTTGAAATATTAAAAAACATTATAGGCTAAATATGAATAATGAAATAGGGACTAAATATGCTTTATGCGTGTTAACATTTCACAATAAGGTGAAACTGTACATATTTTAATGCTATTTATAGAGCAGGTACAATAACTAACAGTTCTGGGTGTATACTTACCATTCTGTAGAAAATATAAGCTAGTCTAATGGAAAACACAGAAGGGAAAAAACAGGATCTCATAGGAAAGAAATGTGAATCATAATAAATCCCTTATTATGATAGTATTGCCTATTTTCTATAAAAGATATAAGATAGTAAAAATACTAACTATTACTGTCCCATTGATATAATTGTTATAATGATACGCAATCAGGGGGGGTGGGAAGGGTCAATGAAAATAATGATAGTAAAGGGACACTGATATAGAAATAGATAAAATATATATAGAAAGTACAGGATAGATGGATCAAAACACTAAAAGTCTAACCATCTGAAAGTAGGAAAGGATAAAAGGTGGATTTGTATATATATATATATACCCATATACATGTATGCACCCATAAATACGTATATACACATAAATGTATAAAGAGATATAAGTATTAATGTAAAAGTATGAAAATAATCTCAGAAAGGATAATAGTTCAACATTATTATTGATTGATTTAGGTTATCTACAAAATTAATCATTATCATTTCCTGGGCCTAGGAAAGGTAACCATACTTAAAGAAATAAATCTGTCTTGTCTGGAGATTATATATGACACGTTCATAAGAGGCTGTGTGAATCATGCCTACCATCCATGCTTCCTGTGATGGTGGATTAGGTGACTTCCACTCCTGCAGAATACACATTTTTGCTGTGGCTAAAGCTGTATGTAAAAGTTGATGCTGAGGTTTAGAAAGTGTTGGTGATTGACGTGTATCGTGTAAGAGAATATTGGGAGAAGTAAGTGGAAGTTGCAATGACATTGTAGAATGTACAGTTTTACCCACATATTCCCAGAAAGATTGTAGCAACAGACATTCACAAATGATATGGGATATGTCACAAGCAGTATTATCACATCTCCAACAGTTAGCTTGAGAAAGGAAACCAGCTTTATGGAGCTTTGTTGGTGACCAATGCCAATCATGTAGAATTTTAAATAAACAACGTTAGTCTTGCTTCATGTGGCCTTTATTTGAATCATCAAAGATCTCTGTTCATTTATCATCATTATATGAGATTGATAGTTTGGTTTGCCATTTGGTATGTCATTCCTGTGATAGAGGTTGTGAAAAAAAGAGATGTGAGTACTTCATAGAAACCGCATGTAACTCCTTTATGCTTTCCCCAAGTATGGAGAAATGTTACTATTGGAGAAGCCTGTAGCACCCAAGGATGTGATCCTAAGATTCTCTTGAAGCTGCATATGTTTCCCAGATTGTAGGGTAGATAGACCAAATTCCTCTTGTAATTGTGTAAACATTTTGAGTTCACCACCAGAGAGAATTTGATCTAGGGTAGAAATACCTGCAGCCTTCCAGAGGGGCCAAGATACTGGTTGTTTATTAATACGTATACTCACATTGTCCCATAAAGGTGCTTTTCTGTCAATACAAGGATGTGAACCTAATAATCGGTGTGCTTGCTGCCAAGACTCACGCATAGTAGATAAGATAGGGTTTGTGGAATCATTATGATAAGTCCGTGTCCCATATAAAACGGAATGGCCTGATTCTGTTGATCAAAGATGTCTTTCTATATGCACCAGTTGTGAAACGTCAGAAGCTTTTGATATCATGTAAGTCATTTGGGATAATTTTAATGCAAGGGCATAATGTTCCACTGATGTCAAGCTCAGTCCTCCATAGGAACGACGAGCCTTTAATTTCAGTGCTGCTAGACAAGGTCTAGCTGAGTTCCAGACAAAGCATTTTATCTTAGAATCAATTGAACGTAGAATGGTTAAAGAAATCTGAATGGAGAGCATACCAAGAACATAGATGAAACGGGGGAGAGTAACCATTTTAATGGCTTGTACTCTACCCCACATTGAAAGTCCTAGAGCTTTCCATTTTTCAAAGTCACGCTGTATCTGAGTAATGAGGGTGTTTAAGTTATCTATAATCATCCCTTCTAGGACTTTGTTCACCAATATACCTAAATATTTGATGCACAAAGGTTGCCAATGTAAAGGAAATCCATGTATAGCCGCATTTGTAGGCCCATCAGAAATGGATAATACTTCACTTTTGTCCCAATTATTTTGTAACAGAAAAGGAGGATAAATTATCTATAATTTGAAGTATAGACGACAGAAGCGGCCTGTGGTGAGAGTGCTGCTGGGTGCTGACGTGGGGTGGGGGAGGGGAAGGGTGGGGGTTAATATAGCACAGATTACGGCCGATTAGAGGTCAGTTAACATATAATTAAATAAAACAATTTTTTTGCGCACGCTGCATCACCTAATGTGATGCAGCTCGCGCAACAAATTTGTTTCATTTATTAATATGTTTGCTTACCTCTAATCAGCGTAATCTGTAGTTTACTACCCCCACCCTGCCCCTCCCCCACCGCACATCAGCACCTAACATCACTCCCACCACTGGCCGCTACTGATAGATGATAAAGAATTGGGCAAATCTGTAAGTGTAAGTAGGATGTCATCTGCAGACAAATAGATTTTCGATTTTCCTGTCAGAAGACATATACCTGAAACATTAGTAGCTTGGCGTAATGAGGCTGCTAAAGGCTCCATAGCTAGGAGGAAGAGGAGCGGAGAGAGGCGACAGCCTTGACGAGTTCCTCTACGGATTGGAAATGGTTCTGACACAAAGCCCCTGCAATTTACCAGTGCAGTAGGTTTATCATATGATAGATGTATTTTGGCTATCAATTGATCACCCACACTGTATTTTTGCAATACTTTAAAAAGATATCCCCATTCAATACGATCAAACGCCTTTTCTGCATCAAGTGACAAGGCTAATGCATCATTTTGAAGATGTTTTGCAGACCATAGTGTGTGGGCTAATGTGTGAAGGTGGTTCCTAGAAGAGCGTCCTGGGACAAATCCAACTTGTGCATGATGAATCGAAGAGGGTAAGATTCTCCTTAAATGAGATGCCTGGATGCTGGTTAAAATTTTATTATCACAATTTAATAGGGATAATGGGCGATAACTGCCGCAAAGTAAAGGATCTCTACCAGATTTGGGTAATACAGCAATTATAGCTTTATTAGATAAAAGACCTAAGAAGGCCTGATGTTCTCCTCCTTGAAATGCAGACTGAAGAGAATTGATCTCCTCCAGTCCTGCCCAGCGATAAAATTCTGCAGGAAAACCAACTTCACCGGGGCCTTATGGTAAGGTAAGTTGGCTTTAGCATGTGAAATCTCCTCTTTGGTAATCTCTCCCTCTAATAAATCTCTGCCTTCATCCAATAGACAGGGTCATTTTGCCTGTGTAAGGAATGCATCCAATTTGTCATCTTCAGCGTGAATCTCAGCAGTGTAGAGAGATTTATAAAACAGAGCAAATTCATTGACAATATCTTGAGGTCCAGATAGTGTATTACCTCTAACTGATTTTATAGCCGGTATGGCCTTAGCTACTTCTCATTGTCGTAACTGTGCTGCTGATAACCTCCCTGCTTTTTCCCCGTGCTCATAATGTCTCCCTTTCTTTCTTTGCAGAGCATACTTTGCTTTAGAAGTAAAAAGATCATTTAAGGCCATACAAGCATTTTCCAAAGATTTACGATGAAAAAATGTAGGATTATTTGTGTATAAACGGGTATAAGACGCTATATCCTGTTCCAGTTGTTTCTGTCTGGCAGCATTTTGCTTATTAGCTTGTGCAGCATCTCTCATGAGCTGGCAGCATATAGTAGCTTTTGCTGCTGCTCATAAGGTTCTACTCAAATTAACGTATCCCTGGTTGATGGAGATGTAATCTTGGAGATGAGATTGTGCTAGAGCTTTTTCCTTAGGGGTTCTGTAACGTTGTATGTTCATGTGCCATAGCTTGCGTCCCAATCTGGCTAATCCAATTTCCTGTGAATGAAGGACTGGAGAGTGATCAGAAAGTGCTGCCTATAAAATATGAGATTCCTGTGTCAACTGCACCACATTTTGGGAGATCAGAAAATAATCAAGACAAGAAAGTGTACCATGAGTGGGCAAAGTGAAGGTGCATTCTATATCTGCTGGTTGAGATAAACGCTGGTGATCTACCAGGTCATTGTCTGCCAATATATCATTCATCAAACCTCTCTCTGCCGCATTAGTCTTGCCTAAAGGACCTGTTTTGTCCAGAACTGGATCTCGCACCAAGTTCCAGTATCCACCAATAAGGAACTGTGAAGTGCCTATCTCCGTTAAAAGACAGTTCAACTGGAGAAGTAATGACTTTTTCGCTTCAGTGGGAGCTGAAATTGAACCAAAGCAGATATGAGTTTCACCAATTTTTAATTTAGCAAAGACATACCGTTCATCTGAATCCGTCCAGGTTTTTAACACTGTCACCGGAAGGGATTTACAAATAAGAATTGCAACTCCACATTTACGAGGAGGTTTTGTTTCTGGATCAACTCCTCCTCTTATGCTGCTATGGATCACTTTTCCCACCCAATCTCTATGTAACTTTTCAGATTCTTTAGTGTCGAGGTGAGTTGCTTGAAGTAGAGCTATCTCCACATGTTTAGATTTTAAATAAGAAAATACTTTATCCCTTTTGATATAGTGTGTTAATCCATGAACATTCCAGGTTACTACTCGAAGGGCATGTGTGATAACCATATCAAACAAAGAAAGGAAATCAATCAGTGATGACTGGTACTATAAATGTCAAAATATTTCAAAATGTATCAAAAGAATTTGTGAGGGTTTTGTTGAGAGATGTGAAAAGAAGAGAAGAGGAAAGAAAAGAAAAGAGAGAAGAAGTGAGTGATAGGTAGGTGGAAATACCCTGACCCACAACAGGAATTATATGATCAATGAATTGACCAAAGATGGAAATGATAAGTGTTAATCAAGAAGGGTGTAGATGCTTAAAACTGAGTTTGAGACAGAAAGGATGATGTTACGTAATGTAAGTTGTTGAAGAGAAAAGGGAAAAGATGAGAGTACAGGAGAAGGAGAAGGAAAAGGAATGGTAATAGGAATAGGAAGGAGGTATGCCAATTATTGAATGTCACAAGGGATCTCAAACTTTAAACCGCAGGTCCAGACACACTGGAGCATCGCTACAAGGAGGGGCCCCATCAGGAGGACAGGAAAATTAATAATATATATAAAACCAAAAGGCAATTACAACATATTGATCAAATTGTGTAGTATTATTGATAAAATGTATCATTATGTTGTAATATCAGATCATGCACTCACTCTTTACGGTCATGCAGGTACGTTCACGGAGCAGCATTGAGAATGAGCCTCGCTACTGATACTGGAATGGATCCATAGCACGCAGAGGAACCTTACTTATGGCTTTTTTATCGGTCTGTTTTTCCAGATATCGTTCAAGGGGATTAAGTTTGAGGTAAGAGCGTGCGGTCGATTTGTTTATGTACGTTGTATAGGAAACCAACGGTGACTGTTTTATTTGGTCCTAACGTTAATTATTGGTATTGACTTGCAGCTTATAGTGTTCGTCAAAGGAAGGCTGGGGTAAGCGTGTGATACAACAGCATCACAGTATATATGATACGAACATTTACTAAGAGTGGACTGGCAATGAACCTTGATGTTTTTGGTTGTTTTCAGACTTTGTTTACAGGCACATTGGCTGTTGAGGCTCACTTATACTAGCAGAAGGTAGGGCACATATTACATATACACTGAATTACATCATGTTGATAATCCACAGAGTTGGTTTATCTGTGTTATTCACACGGCTAAGTGAAGTGTTTTTGAGCCAAACATGGACACTGAGAAAATCTATCATATTTTTCATTCACAGATTAGCCCCTGAAAAAAGAACTCCTTTAGTTCCGAAATGCATTGGGCGCCAACACTGAACAGCAATTGAATTAGTGAAAATGACTGTTAACATTAGTTTTGTTTCGTGTACATGTAAATGAAAATTCATTATGATTGAACTGGCAATGTAATGTACAATGATGAAAAATTGTCTTTCAGTTAAAAAAATATCTATTTTTGAAAACACAGGAATAAACACTGTAATATATTGTTAAAATGTGATTTTTACATTGTGGTGTTTTCACACCAGGTGAAGTGTACGTAACTTAGTCAAGCCTCAATGCTTGTGATAACTAGGTATTAGAAACAAGGGTTGAGAGCACTTGTAAGTTGCAGCACCCCATTAAAATGTAAAAGGTTAAGAAGGAGTACAACAGGAGTGCACCCCTATCAATACATGTATTTGTGTGTATTTGAGCATAGAGCAGTTTGAGTGGTTTATCTCACATCTTCCATTTCAGATATTACAGATTTCCACTCTGCTATTTACTTAAGGGAGGTTTGATTTATACTTGTTGCATGTAATTTATCATTTTGATGTGGCAGTCTCTCAAAATTTCAATTTTATTCTTAGTATCTTCCTTTTGAACACATTTTCAAGTTTCAGGTTATAATTCTGAAAATTTTGAGGATTTTAGAGAGATTAGAGGGGATGACGACAGGTGCTTATAACAATTCTCTTTGAGGAGGCCTAAAGACAGTATTAACGTCTCCTAAACTGAAGGGGCCTTTCAAACAATGACTGTTTATGTAATTCAAACATTTCTCTCCTGAGCATCTCAATCATCTGGTAACATTTTGAGACCTAAAGTGTGGAATAGTAACAATACAGCCGCATATTTCAACTATGCTATAATATCCGTTGCTCGCTGTTCACTCATCCCAAATGGAGCTATGAGTTTTGCCAGCAAAAGTGACGTTTTAATATATCCACTTCACCAAACATTCAAGCTCAACTGCGTGGGAAAGGACAGCGAGTTTTGTGAGTTATTCAGAAGGGAAAATAAAGGTGAGCGATTTAAAACAGTAAAATATTACTTCTCTTCAGAGGCGTCATCGCACTTTAATTGTCAAAGGTTTCCTCAGCTTTTTAACACTCACCACCTCAGAACTGTGTGCGCAGGCTATTCTGACTCCTCTGTGGAATTTAGGCTTCAAAATGAAAGAAACCGCCCAGAAGCAGCACTGTCATTGTTGAGGAATGCAGTCTGGTGCACATGTGAAAGTTTACGCGTCACAGGGAAGCCAGGGACTCAGCTAGGGCAATGGAATGCTGGGAAAGGGAACCTTCGGAACTCGAGAGCCGTGGCTGCAGTGATTACCTCAGCCCTAAAGTCTCACATAACATGGAGTCCCCGCTGCTCATTATCTGTGTCGTCAACACTTCAAAGAGTCAACCCATTTTTTCCCTGGCTTGACAGACCTCTTAAGATGTAAATATCTCTTCTCAAGCCATGCGTAAACGGTCTCCGTCTGAGGCCCCCCTCACAGCGGAGTTCACGGGTCAGGCGGTCATCTTCGTCTGTGTCCAGACTATGCCCCCGATCAGTTCTTTCTTCATCTTCATGACTGCATTCTAGACGTCTGATTGGCTGCGAGATGCGGTGCAAGATTCTGATCTCAGTAGTGACCGTGCTCTTAGTATTCCTGCCACTACGTCGTCATCATAACCTAACCCTCAATTATCTGTCATGATGACGGTTGGGCTGACCCGGCAGGAGGGTGTCTACGTTTTGATAGGTTGGTGGTTTATGGAGTCAATTAGTAGTACTCATAGGATGGAAAGGGAAAGAGAACAGGAAAATAGTAAAATGTCCCACAGCTCGGCCGCCGTTCTAATTTATATCAAAAATGAGAGGGGGACTAGAACACAAACAAGGTCCAGTATTCATGCTCCTAAAGGGGGTCAGTGAGCCTAATCACATAGATAGGGTACTTGTTTCGATCAAGAAGAGAGGAAAACAGGAATGCTAGTGAGAAGATGGTTGGATGGGGGATCATGCGAGGGGGATCTTTCTAAACTCAAAATAGGATACCCTTCAGTAATTTTAAACTCACACTCCTTGGCTTCACATACCCGCGCACACCTTCACAGCTTTTACTTGAAAAATATTTCTGCCAAACAGCCCTATTGTGGGCCAGTGGGACATTGCAGCGAGGAGCAAAAAGCCCAGTGATGAAGCATGACACCCATATTTGTGTGTGAGAGCATCACTTCCAAATTAGGTAAATCCCCTCCACATTATCCCCCAACCAACCATCTTCTCACTAGAATTCCTTTTTTCCTCTCTTTTTGATAGGAAGAAGTATCCCATCTATGTGATTAGATGTAATGGAAGGATATACATTTTATTCAAAAGATGATGAAACTAAAGCTCAATATATGGCTGCATTAAGAGCTTTAGCTATGACATGTGCATTTGAGCATATAACGTATTACCAAGTATTAAGGGATCAATTATTGATGAAACAAAATCCAAGAAGATCCAGGAGAAACTATGGTCTTCTGGAGAATTGTCTTTAAAAGCAGCAATGGGGGTTACTAGAAGCAGTGAAGGAACTAACACATGTATAGAAGTTGTGAGGAAGGAGAACAAGAGTGATGGTGTTGTATGTGTGGTTGGTTGTGAGAAAAGTAGTACGGAGGAAAACAAAATTGGGATGGAACGTGTACTAGTGGAACTGGCATCAAGAATGAATGTAATATTAATTTCAAAGGGTTGTTGTGTTACAGGTGCGGATCCAACAATCACTTAGCCAATTCTAAAATGTGTCCAGAAGTGGCCAAGGAATGTAGTACATGTAAGAACAGGGGACATTTTCCTCAAGTGTGTAAAAACACTGAGGAAACGTAATTTTATTGCTGAGGATTTTGTGGAGAATAAGTATGGCATGCAGAGTTGTGTGTTGAGCATCCAGAGAGAGGAATGTGAAAAAAGGAGGTTTGTTTGCCCAGTTGTTTGTTGCGCATTGATGGGGTACACGTAGATGTAACAGTGGACTTGTGTGCAAGGTACACTATAATGGGTAAAACATTGTTTAAGCAATTTTGGCTGGGAAGGAAATTGGAGAGTACTGACATAAGACCAGGTAGTTATTCTGGTCATTAGATTTCAATGGTGGGAGTGATGCAGGCTGAGATGGAATTTGCTGGTAGGAGGTGTGTTGAAGTGTTGTAAATGAATCTTGGACCCTAGTATAAATTTCCCGATTCATGCCCTTATATAGGTATACTTTATCATTTCCTTATATAGGCATAGAAATCATTACTATATTTGGCCTAAACCATACAGCCCAAATACGGCATGGATACTTCCATTAAGCTCGAAGAAGTAACAAAGTTTTCTTTGAAAAACCCGCCTTCAGCAGCTCGGGACTTCCCCCTGCTTGAATATTAAGTTCTCCTAGAACTCCCAGCGTTTTCCAAGAAATGAGCCTTTGAGTGACGTTATTAAGTCCAAACATGCCTCAAACGCGCACCTTCAAAGTATAAATATGCCTTGATTTGCCTAAACAAAGACACAGTGGTTTGGAGCAGATCGACTATCTACTTGCCTGACGCCCTGCGCAGCAAGTGCCGAAGGAAGCCGACCCTCCAGCAGACACACTGCAAGACTCTGTCATTTCTCCTGCTGAGAAATCCAGCTCCAGTGTTTCCAGCCTACCCTTGCGGGCATCTGGGAAATCGAGTCCCGAGAACAAGATACAAGACATCCTTCATTCTAGAACAAAGGTACGGCGCTGATTAGACCTCTTAGAGAATTATCGGAATCAGATTCCTAGCAGAGAACTCCTAGACTTAAACTCCTCCTCTTATACTCCCTCCCTCTTACCAGACTTAGATTAGGTACACCGGGGTAGGCGTATTGTAGAAGCACCAGTTGAGTATTTTAGTAATCCTTTTATCACTGTATGTACTTTATGTATTTTATGTATTTTATACATTTTATGCACTTTATGGCTTAGAAACCATATCATGCTTTTACAGTACTACTTTATAATACTGTTCGTATTATATGCATTGTACTTCATAGTAAGCCTTACTATTGTAGCAGTTCATTTTCAATGCTTGAGAAAGAAGACTGTTCAATAAATACCTTTTTTATTGAAAATGCCCGTCTCTCTATTTCTCTTGTACCTCTGGTAAAACTAAGCATGCACAATTGACTGAGTGAATTAGTTATCTATTGTTTCCGCGACTCTAGAGATTTGCTGGTAGATGCATCAACGTTTTCATTTGCGATTCCTTATTTGCGAAAAATAAGGAATCGCAAATAAGGAATCGCAAATGGCAATGCATCATTTATTTCGCAATTTTATTGAGATTCGGTAAAAATCGCAATTTTTACCAAATCGCAATAAAATTGTGAGTTTCAAATAGCGATTTCGCAATTCCCATTGATTCCTATGGGCCAAAAGGCCCATAGGAATTAATGGGAATTGCGAATTCGCAATTTGGAACTCGCAAAATGTTAATGCATTCCATTGGTGCAGGGGGGTCCAAAGGAACCCCCCTGCACCCCTGAAATGTATTTTAAAGTGCATGTTACACACACACATGTCCTAAGGACATGTGTGTCTGTAACATGACAGTGTTTTAAAATGCATCTTTGGGCATTTTGACACATTTTTGCAAATTGTAATTTGCACCCCCTATTTGCGAAATCGCAATTTAAAAAATAATCATGCATTACTTATAAGGAATCGCAAATTTGCGATTCCTTAAAAGCAATCGCATTTTTGGAATTCGCTAAAAATAGCGATTTTCCAAAAATGCTTGATGCATCCCAGACACCTATTTAGGGAGTGCAAACGGCCGAATTTTGCGATTCGCACCATTTGCACTTCCTAAATAGGTTGATGCATCTAGGCAATGATTTTTTATTCTTGGGAAACAAAGTTGTCATGTTTTACCCTTCTTGTTTATTCGAGAAAGTTTCTAGTGACCTCTGAGCTAGCTGGCACTCACAATTAAGTCTAATATAGCCGGTAGAGACCTAGTAGACCTCAGTCCTACGTCTAAGCTACAGGATATATTATTCCAATGCGCAGAGCCTATTGGGAATATAGGAACTACACTACAGAAGAAGTGTTTGTGGCAGAGAAAGGTGCTATGATTCCAGAGTGCCCACTTATTTTAGAACTTGGGATAAAAATGGACCAATGTGCTAACCCACATGTGAATGCTGTGGATGATGGGAGTACTCAAAGTACAAAAGGCATGGTGTATTCTCATTTGAAAATAAAGTTTCTGAGTGTGCTTGGGCATCAGTTAGGCAGCATGGAATGCTTCCAACACCAGATAATTTTGTGCAAAAATGCTGTGCCAGGAAGGCGGGAAATTGAGTAATGTACCATTGAACTACAGAACAAAATTAAAAAAAATATTGCCCCATTTACCGGTCTTAATATCCAATGAGGACCTGAGATTGTGGGTGGACTTCTGATGTCTTAATGCAGCTTTTTGGGTGGATGCATTACCCTTAACCAATCTCCAAGGACAGGAGTTGTCAATTGGAGAAGCTACTGTATTCGCTGCAATTGATTTGACCAGCGCATACAATCAAATCCAACTGGATCCGGACTCTAGGCATTGCACAGCATTTATAACAACTGAGGGCATGTTTCAGTATAAGGAAATGCCATTTGGTTTGGCAAGGGCATCTGCAGTTTTTTAGAGGGAGATGTCCAGAGTATTATCAGGAATAACAGGTGCGAAGGTGTTTAAGGATGACATTTTGATATTTGGAAGGTTAAAATAGAGCTTGATGGGACAGTGAGGGAAATTTTATATGATTTAATGAAAAATTGTTTGACTGTAGGAAGAGAAATGTGATTTTGGAATATAGCAAGTGGAATATTTTGGGCACGTTATATCTATGGAAGGTGTACGTCCAAAAATCAGTCATGTTGAAGCTATTGTGAAAGTTTAAGGAGCAATTGATGTCTTTTTTGGGGCCAACAGAGTTTTATTCCCAGTTTGTGGAGAATTATGCCTAGAAGGTTGAAAAAACGGTATTAAAGGAAAATGTGACTTTTTTGGGGGGGCAGGAACACAAGGAGGAGTTTGTCGCAATCAAAAATGAGGTCGTAAATACACCATGTTTGAAGTCATTTGTAATCTGTAGTCTTTATGGATGCCAGTGGTTATGGGGTAGGTAATGAGTGATTGGTTGTATATGCATCTCGCACCCTGACACAAGTGGTAAGAATTATTCCGTGATAGAGAAAGAATTACTCACTGAGACAAGGGCAGTAGAGCGTTTCAGGATGTAAGTTTATGGCAGGAAAATAAAAATCAGTATAGACCATGAACCTTTTATTGAATATTTTTAAAGCAGGATGTGGGAAAAATCGAACCCACGTTGGCATGACTGGCTTCAAAGTTGCAAATGTGCTATTATGATATTGAACATGTTCCGGTCAAAATTGACTGTGTTGTTGATGGGTTGTCACGGTTACCAGTGGAATCGTGTAACTCTCAGGAAATGGATAACAGTGGATCTGATAAGGTATACATGCATGAAGATGTGATGTGTGGTGAAAATAGAGATGTTGAGAATGGGTTGGAGTTGTTGAAGGTGAAATGAATGGAGGAAATTGAAAAAGATGTGGTGCTGTTGGGTGTAAACAAAAATCATTGTAAATGGGTGGCCATTGAAGCAGCACATTCAAGGTGGATATAGCACATTTTGGAAGGTAAAGGAGGAATTATCCATGTGTAATGGTATTTTCCTATGTGAAGATAGGATTGTATCTCCTATTGGGATTTGCGAGAGCATCATCAAGTTAGGACATGAAGGCCATGGGGGGATGTCAAGCATGAGGAGGAAAGTTAAGGAAAATCTTTGGTGGACAGGTTTGAATGTGGATTGTTGGATGAGGAAGTGTATGCATGCTAGTCAAGTGACAAAGTGCTTACACCAGTGGTGGTACCTTTGCAAATAGGCGATTACCTGATGGACCATGGAGGAAGGTAGCAATTGGTTTTATGGGGCTAATTGCCATGTTACCATCCAAGGTGGCATATGGCATTGTTCTCATTGATTATATTCAAAGTGGGTGGACACTTGTATGGTTGGTAGTGTGACCACAGAGGTGGTTATTGATTTTTGATTTTTGGGAGTATGTTTTTCCAAGGAATGTGTATTATAGTCATAATGGGGTGCAGCTTACACCAAGTAAGATGCAGTTGTTTTTGGAAAAGTGTGGTGATGATCACGTAAGGGTGTCATAGTATCATCCTGAAAGTAAAGGCCAGGTTGAGGGGTTTAATAGAGTTGTCAAAGAGGTGATACATTTTTCACTTAGGTCTGGGTTATCATGGAAGAAAACTCTTCAAATTATGTTGTTATCATACAAGATTACACCTCATTCAGTAACAGGTAGAACGCAGTTTGAGGTTTTAAGAGGAAGAAAGCCTTCTTCAAAACTGGTACCATGGGAGTTGAGGAATAAGAAGGAAGAGAAAGGGAAGTCAGAGGTTGAGCTCCAGATGAGGATGAATGTGGAACGGTATCAAACTCGGGTTAAGAACAGAATCAATATGGATAAGAAGATGCAGAATATGTTGGTTGGTCAGTAAATAGGCGAGTGAGAAAACTAGGGATGGAGGATTGTAAAAGTGTTGGCAGGTGCAGTGAAACTTGACGATGAAAGTGTGCAGAATTTAAGCCATGTGCGTATGTGCAAGGGGGTTAGAACACATAATGGTCAGGAGTGTGTTGTATGAAGGACACTAAGTGGATACTTGATGGGTGATGAGGTTTGTCCTAGAGTTGAAGCAAACTCTAGGGTGAATGGGATGTGTGGGAGTTGCGGGTTAGCAAATGGTGAAGGTCATAGTGATCCAGAATTGCAGGTGCATTGGAGTGCGAGAGGAAGCTAATTGCTTGATAATCTTAAGGAGTTTGTGATGGAATAATATTATATTTTAGTTATTCACAGTGTGCATATTTAGTTCCGGATAGTTGGTGTTCTAAAGCAAAAATGAGCATGTATAATTTATTTTTTGTTGTTTTGTTGTGTTGTTAATTGTATTGGGGGGAGGTGTGTGGGACATTGAAATCTTGGGAGTGGAAAGTTGAGAGAGACGTGATTGTGTATTAGAATATGAACGTTGGGTAGTGGCAGTTGGCTAGGGATAGCGGTTGTGCTGGAGCTTGCCTGCATCGCTCTCTATGTACGAGGAACAGATGAATAAACACTTAGAAGTTAATATTGCTTATATGTGGTGGAGTCGTTCTTAACAGTAAGCCAATTTCTAAAAACAGCTTGAGTTAGTGCAGCAATGTTCATCTTTAAATTGCATAGCCATATTTGTCCATCCTCACTGAATTCCACTCTACACCTTCAACAAGCATGCCAACAGTCCTCATCTTATAAACGTTTTCTACATAATGTGTGGAGAACTTGAGACAATTTCTGGAAATTAATATATTGGAGTACGTTCAGTAATAGTCTCCTATTTTTTGCCACCACATTGATTGATCCTATATATTCAAACCACTTGCCTTTCCTTTAATAGGCAGATGAATAAATAATTGAGATCATGTCTCAGTACTATGTGTGCTTTATAGATTTGTAACTATTGTCTTTCTAATGCTCTACTGCTTTTGTTTATTGTGTTACTAGATGTGCTGTTGACTCTCTCACAGATTGCCCATCCAGAGGCTTGTCTGACTGACCTGTTTGTTGTCTCTCAGGAATATCCATACTGTGTTTTCTGTTCTTTCTAGATGACCACCACCTTGCACGACGGCAATGGGGTGGTGCAACATATGCAGCATCACTCAACAGAGTGGCAGATTAGAAAGTAGAGAAAGCTATTTTTCTATATGTTTAGCATAGTTAGTTGCCACTATTGTATTAGTTTTGCCAAAGCCAGTGGATTTTAAAAGCATATGCCATTGGCAAAGCCATGAGTAGCTACCACAAGGGTACGGGAGAGGCAAGGGGACAAGAGTAAAAAGGAGGCAAAGGAAAGTTCAGCAATACAACATCCACAGCATCATCAAGGCCACCAGTCCATGTATGGCATGCCAAGGGGGAGAGTTGGGGGGCAGAGTCAGCGTGAGAGGAGAGCAAGAGAAACACACTCTGTAGAACAGGAAAAGGAGCAGGCCATCCATTTCCATTGAGTGCTGAACAACAACAAAAGAATCAAACAAGCATTAGAAATGCAATAGGTCTCGCAGCATTAGAGTTAGTGCTTTTAGAATTGTTAATGGGTTTTTTTGTAAATCTTTAGCATGGGGTTGAGGGTGAGTGAGGGTGAGTGAGGGTGAGGGGTTGAGGGTGAGTGAGGGTGAGGCTGAGGGGTTGATGGTGAGTGAGGGTGAGGCTGAGGGGTTGAGGGTGAGGGTGAGTGAGGGTGAGTGAGGGGTTGAGGGTGAGGGGTTGAGGGTGAGTGAGGGTGAGGGGTTGAGGGTGGGTGAGGGGTTGAGGGTGAGTGAGGGTGAGGGGTTGAGGGTGAGTGAGGGTGAGTGAGGGTGAGTGAGGGTGAGGGTGAGTGAGGGTGAGTGAGGGTGAGGGTGAGTGAGGGTGAGTGAGTGTGAGTGAGGGTGAGTGGGGGTGAGTGTGGGTGAGTGTGGGTGAGGGGTTGAGGGTGAGTGAGGGTGAGGGGTTGAGGGTGAGTGAGGGTGAGGGGTTGAGGGTGAATGAGGGTGAGGGGTTGAGGGTGAGGGGTTGAGGGTGAGTGAGGGTGAGGGGTTGAGGGTGAGTGAGGGTGAAGGTGAGTGAGGGTGAGGGTGAGTGAGGGTGGGTGAGTGTGAGTGAGGGTGAGTGTGGGTGAGTGTGGGTGAGTGTGGGTGAGTGAGGGTGAGGGATTGAGGGTGAGGGGTTGAGGGTGGGTGAGGGGTTGAGGGTGAGTGAGGGTGAGGGTGAGTGAGGGTGAGGGGTTGAGGGTGAGGGGTTGAGGGTGAGTGGGGGTGAGTGAGGGTGAGGGGTTGAGGGTGAGTGAGGGTGAGGGGTTGAGGGTGAGTGAGGATGAGGGGTTGAGGGTGGGTGAGGGTGAGTGAGGGTGAGTGTGAGTGAGGGTGAGGGTGAGTGAGGGTGAGTGAGGGTGAGGGTGAGTGGAGGTGGGTGAGGGTGAGGGGTTGAGGGTGATTGAGGGTGAGGCGTTGAGGGTGAGTGAGGGTGAGGGGTTGAGGGTGAGTGAAGGTGAGGGTGAGTGAGGGTGAGGGGTTGAGGGTGAGTGAGGGTGAGTGAGGGTGAGGGGTTGAGGGTGAGTGAGGATGAGTGAGAGTGAGGGTGAGTGAGGGGTTGAGGGTGAGGGGTTGAGGGTGAGTGAGGGTGAGGGGTTGAGGGTGAGTGAGGGTGAGGTGTTGAGGGTGAGTGAGGGTGAGGTGTTGAGGGTGAGGGGTTGAGGGTGAGTGAGGGTGAGGGTAGGTGAGGGGTTGAGGGTGAGTGAGGGTGAGGGTGAGTGAGGGTGAGGGTGAGTGAGGGTGAGTGAGGGGTTGAGGGTGAGTGAGGGTGAGGGTGAGTGTGGGTGAGGGTGAGTGTGGGTGAGGGTGAGTGTGGGTGAGGGTGAGTGAGGGGTTGAGGGTGAGTGAGGGTGAGTGAGGGTGAGGGTGAGTGAGGGTGAGGGGTTGAGGGTGAGTGAGCTACATCTAATGACTTCAGAGGACTGCTTATAGACTGTTTAAATTACAACCACTGTCGATAGTAAGTACTATTGACCCTGATAACACCCTAATATATGTCCAAAGTCACAGTTTGGTAGGACTGGGCCAGACCAATGTATATGTTTCTATAAGTGTAGTCAGGACCATACAAGGGTTAGTTGAATAGCCTTGGCGGAAAACCCTGCTTCATTGTCTGGGAAGATTTTATTTAAATAGCTCGTTCCACATTTAGCTGTAACAACTTAGGAGAGAGCCTTCCCCACCCACATCAAGGAAGATAAAACCTGTAAACGGTGCTACCTGACGGTAGAGCCCCTTTGCAAAACAGACATCAGGCAAAGAGTTATGCTGTTACTCTTAAATAGAGTGTTATGATGGAATGCACATTGAGCCCCCCGGCCTGGGGGCGTGAGGCGGGAGGGGCTTGGCTGGGCTCCAGCGTGTGTAGGATTCCGGCTTCCCTGCACGGGGGTCTCCTCTCTGCCTGCAGCTGAGGTCACATCCTGCCCTTCCCGCCGCTCCAGACATCCATACAACTCTGCCTCCTTTGTTGTGGTGCGAGCAGAGCAGGCGCGAGAGAGGCACGGAGAAACCCTGGCACTGCCAGCTGCAAGGGGCACGGGAGCAAGATCACACGGAGAGACGCAGCGGCGCCCGGGACTGAAGGGAACGGGTCCTTGTTGTTGAGCGGAAACCGAAAGAAGAGGTACCTCTGTCGGCCCTGCGGGCTGCAGAGCACCAAGAAAGGGTGGAGGGGGCAGGGGAGGAGGGGTCCGGGGAGGAGGGAAGGGCCAGAGGGACTTGATGGGAGTGGTGGGGGGGAGGGGGTGTGTTTGATTATCTTTTTATAAAATCTTGTATCGAACTTTGAGAGGAAAAAAATAGACTTGAAACTTGTTTAAATCAATAACCCCCTTTGCACGATTTCTAGTTTTGCACAACATTCTAAACATCTGTAAGGGCCTGGTCGGACCCGCCTGCGCCCCCCCTCCCTGTGCTCGAGACCTCGGCCTGTGCCATGGAAGGAGCAGGCGGGGGGAGGTCGGAATAACAAAAGCTCACACGACAGCGTTTAAAGAGAAAAATTCCACCAAGACCCCAAACCCCCAAGGACGCCACGAGCTGCTTTATGTTTAAAGAGAAAAAAGTGGAAGTATTTCGGGAATCCGAGCTGCTGCTGGCGCATCCTTGGACTGTGTGGTCCGGGGAGGAGGGAAGGGCCAGAGGGACTTGATGGGAGTGGTGGGGGGGACGGGGAGGGTATAGAGAGGGAGAGGAGGAGAGACAGGACAGGGGCAAGCAGCAGAGACACGGCGGGTAAAATAAACAAACAAGCCTTTCACCGTAACACGGCGGGCAGGGGAGGGGGCGGAGAGGGGAGAGGTGCGACACGGCAGGCAGGCAGGGGAGGAGAGTAGGAGGAGGAGGGGGGAGGAGAGTAGGGGAGGCACGGCCTAGCGGCAGGCAGGCAGGGGAGGAGAGGAGGAGGGGGGAGGAGAGTAGGGGAGGCACGGCCTAGCTGCCGTGCAATCAAGTAGTGAGGGGGCGGAGCTGGGGGAGGCTGTGAGAGAGAGTAGGCAAGGCAGGCGGCTGGGGGCATGTGCACGCGCATTTAAGCTCAATGCGCATGCGCATTGAGCTTAAATTTCTCGTGCACTGCAAGGAATCGCCACGATTCCTTGCAGTGTGGATAAAGAGCGGATAAGTCCCAATACTCTCGCCTTGCTCGATGCGCATGCGCATCGACAGGCGAGACCTAAAAACTGCTTCAAGTCAGTAGTGGAAGGATCCACCCAATCGAATCATAGCAGAGGCAAACAAGCTATACTCCGCGGAGTGGGGGTCACAGACAGAATAGGGAGGAAAGCCATTTAATAAAGAGTAGGAAAGTGACATCGGCAAGAAAGCCATCCTGAGTTAGGGCTGCCACAAAGGTCATACATTCTGTGTAGTATTGTAGACACTGCTGCCTGAAGGAAGCTTGAAAAAAACGATACATTTAAGATTGTGAAACGTATTATCCACGCGTCATTAACAGCCAGTTATGCTGTCATTATGTTAGACTTTGGCTATGTAAGGTGTTTGTAGACAGTCGCTACCATGTTCCGGTACAATTTCCTCTCACGTCCCTGGGGCACTTGGCAGCAGCAGTGCAGTAATGTGACACTTTGATGTTTACTGGACAATCTCCGTGCCACAGTTAATCATATTTCCTTGGTGCGCAGTGGGTACTATCTTCAAATACAGCCCCACACATGGGCTGTAATCTTCGTCCCGACCACACACGTCAAATTGTCGATTACTTTCTAAAAACAATCTCTGGCTGGCTTACAAAATGACATTCACATGCTAGGCAGCTGACGTCCGGATTCCGAATTCAACACTAGGTTTAAGTCCTTAAGAATCATTAGTGAAGGATGGGCTATGACCTCAAACTAACTCTGGAGAATATGAGCTCCCAGCCCTTCTAGCAAGTAGGGGATACAAGAGAGTTTCACCTTATAGGGCAGGTTGTGCGTTCGCCGCTCATAAAAATGGGGCCAAACGTTTTTTTTCGAAAGTTTCGCCTTACATACTGTCGCAGATGAGAACAACTCGTGAGAAACTCCAATATTTTCGGCTCGATCAGTCAATGAGGATTGTTTGCAGCAGTTCATCCCATACCTGCTCTCCTCCGGCTCGGCCAACTCTGCCCACACGAGACCCACACTGTCACTTTTTGCAGGTCGCAGGAAAAGTCTCGAACACTCTCCGTGTCATCTTTTCCCAGGAAAATTGCGGGAAACAGCTGCAAGGTATAGTAAGTCAATCAATGACTTGAACGGGTTTGTGGACCTGAATAAACCGTCGTTATGGCCTCCTGATGGTTATTTATTCATAATATCCGTCCCACCCTTTCCTTTTCACTCCCCCTTTTTTTTACTCCTCTCTCACTGATCTTTTAGCTGGGGATTTTGAACACGTTATGCCCCTACAGTGCCAAGAAGCTTTAACATCAAGCGCTTTATGAATACATATCAACATATCTTACTTTTATGCGGAAATAAGAATATTATGAGCTGGTTCTTCATGGTTGGTTGCAGTTCAGTGTGTTACGGATCCCTCAGCCCATCAAGCCAAGAAAACAAGTTTGACTCTGAAGGCACACCCTTGGTCCCGGAGTGCGGTTTCCAGTGCTCAGCAGAGGTCTTATGACATCTGATTTCACACACTTTTAGCTAAATAATAAATTTAAAAAGGAGAATTTTTATCCTATGAATGTGATTTCCGGATTTGTTGCGTGCTTCATGTTATTTTCAAATCCGTGTTGTTTTCGTGTCCCAGAACACACAATGGCCCAGTCCCCTGCTAAGTACTGGCGTCACACCCCAGGCCCGAGGGTGTTTATTCACTCATTTAGTGACCCCGGGGTGAGGGCTATACTCCCGTAGCACGCTTCATTAGGCAAACGCAATAATAGACAACAAGCAATGGCAAATCAAATAGGAATGGTTTCATTGTGCAAACACATGGAAATAGTGCAATACACATGCGAACAGCGTATTCGTTTAATGTCACCGAGCAGCTTGTCCGAGTGCCTCCTATGTTGGTGCCCTGCTTCCTTTATCCAAGCACGAACACGAGGACGTGGGCAGTATAAAACAGGGAGTTAGGTGTCAGCTTGCAGCACATGCCTCGTTTCTCATGACAAGGCACCGATGGCAGCGATGTTGGGGACCTTTCACCAAGACCCACTGGGGTTTTTACCGCTGAACATTTTTAGCAGGGGCAGGCAAACTCACTGAGTAGGATTGAACACGGAAGTTATGAATGTCTTGCACTTCAAATACCAGCATGCCACGGGTGTGGCCACGCCCACTGAGGCGGAACTTCTGTGCTCATAAACTGTCATGCCTTTGCCTTGTGAATCCAGTTCCTCTGAAGAAGTGGTCCGCCCACAAAACGCGTCAGGAAACATGGACACATTTCCTTTGGTTGTGAGGCTCAACCTTTGCTGTACCCTGCATTAAAGAATGGTGGCATAAAACTTACCTGTCTAGAGGTTCTTCCATAGCAGGCACCTTGTGTTTGGATAAAGAGCGGCCCGCCTGAGCCGCGGAAGCAACCCTGGTGCTGTTGACGGCATTTCTGCAGCGACGCCAAACGACGCCGCTGCTTAAGAGGACAGGTGCCGATTTTCTGCAGATAATTTGTGGCAGCGATGTTGGGGACCTTTCATCAAGACCCACTGGGGTTTTTACCGCTGAACATTTTTAGCAGGGGCAGGCAAACTCACTGAGTAGAATTGAACACGGAAGTTATGAATGTCTTGCACTTCAAATACCAGCATGACACGGGTGTGGCCACGCCCACTGAGGCGGAACTTCTGTGCTCATAAACTGTCATGCCTTTGCCTTTTGAATCCAGTTCCTCTGAAGAAGTGGTCCGCCCACGAAACGCGCCAGGAAACATGGACACATTTCCTTTGGTTGTGAGGCTCAACCTTTGCTGTACCCTGCATTAAAGAATGGTGGCATAAAACTTACCTGTCTAGAGGTTCTTCCATAGCAGGCACCTTGTGTTTGGATATATATATTTTTATATATATATATATATATATATATATATATATATATATATATATATATATATATATATCCTCCTCCAGTCCTGCCCTCTTAATAAAGGAACAGGTCCGACACATGCACTAGGAGCAATCCAGGAAACTTTATTGGCACCATCAAGAAGACACTGGTAGGTAACACGTGGCAGACGCGTTTCGGCATTTTGCCTTAATCATTGCCCTTATAGTGTTCTCTGCAGTTCTTAGCGTTAGGGGTCCATGCTGCTAGTCACACTCCCATTGGAGCCTGGTTTAATCCAGTTCTCGAGGCATCACCTT
This sequence comes from Lissotriton vulgaris, assembly GCF_964263255.1. Taxonomy (NCBI): domain Eukaryota; kingdom Metazoa; phylum Chordata; class Amphibia; order Caudata; family Salamandridae; genus Lissotriton; species Lissotriton vulgaris. Next base: position 1,503,204,827 of record NC_141691.1, read on the forward strand.
TTCACCGCCTCCATTGTAATCCTCGCAATGCTTGATGGTCTTTGTGGTCCCCTCACCACTGTGTCGATTAAAACCTCCGCCAGCAGAGTTTCATGTGGAAATTCTCGGACTTGGGTCCATTTTCGAGTCCAGGCACTGTCTTTGCCCCAGATATTCAGATCACGAATTTCAACACATGCTGCTGCGGAATTACTTCCATGGCGACAATCGTCTCCCGGATTTCGTCCCAGTCCAGCACAGATTGTGCTGCTCTCTCCCCGATACCAAAATACAATCCTGGGCGGGGGGGCGCCACTGTGTGCATTCAGCACGCAACACCACGAAAGGATGCCGGCATCAGTGGAGCACCAGACTGAGAGGCGTGCCGGATATGCAGCGCCGACAGCTGCTTAACATCCTCCTCCAGTCCTACCCTCTTAATAAAGGAACAGGTCCGACACATGCACTAGGAGCAATCCAGGAAACTTTATTGGCACCATCAAGAAGACACTGGTAGGTAACACGTGGCAGACGCGTTTCGGCATTTTGCCTTAATCATTGCCCTTATAGTGTTCTCTGCAGTTCTTAGCGTTAGGGGTCCATGCTGCTAGTCACACTCCCATTGAAGCCTGGTTTAATCCAGTTCTCGAGGCATCACCTTTTCACCGCCTTCATTGTAATCCTCGCAATGCTTGATGGTCTTTGTGGTCCCCTCACCACTGTGTCGATTAAAACCTCCGCCAGCAGAGTTTCATGTGGAAATTCTCGGACTTGGGTCCATTTTCGAGTCCAGGCACTGTCTTTGCCCCAGATATTCAGCTCACGAATTTCAACACATGCTGCTGCGGAATTACTTCCATGGCGCCAATCGTCTCCCGGATTTCGTCCAAGTCCAGCACAGATTGTGCTGCTCTCTCCCCGATACCAAAATACAATCCTGGGCGGGGGGGGGCGCCACTGTGTGCATTCAGCACGCAACACCACGAAAGGATGCCGGCATCAGTGGAGCACCAGACCGAGAGGCGTGCCGGATATGCAGCGCCGACAGCTGCTTAACATCCTCCTCCAGTCCTGCCCTCTTAATAAAGGACCAGGTCCGACACATGCACTAGGAGCAATCCAGGAAACTTTATTGGCACCATCAAGAAGACACTGGTAGGTAACACGTGGCAGACGCGTTTCGGCATTTTGCCTTAATCATTGCCCTGATAGTGTTCTCTGCAGTTCTTAGCGTTAGGGGTCCATGCTGCTAGTCACACTCCCATTGGAGCCTGGTTTAATCCTGTTCTCGAGGCATCACCTTTTCACCGCCTCCATTGTAATCCTCGCAATGCTTGATGGTCTTTGTGGTCCCCTCACCACTGTGTCGATTAAAACCTCCGCCAGCAGAGTTTCATGTGGAAATTCTCGGACTTGGGTCAATGTTTTGAGTCCAGGCACTGTCTTTGCCCCAGATATTCAGCTCACGAATTTCAACACATGCTGCTGCGGAATTACTTCCATGGTGTCAATCGTCTCCCGGATTTCGTCCCAGTCCAGCACAGATTGCGCTGCTCTCTCCCCGATACCAAAATACAATCCTGGGCGGGGGGGCGCCACTGTGTGCATTCAGTGATGTCACTGACCATGTCATGAATGATGTAATATGCGACATCATCAGCAGTGGATTGCGGGTGCGCGATATATAGTTAGTGCAACTAACTATATATGGGAATTTCAATGGTTTTGTGCGAGTAAAATAAGGTTTTGTAAATGCTAATCCCTAACTATATATGGTGTATAACCTATGGTTTTTTCAGTGAATTTTCAAGGTTTTGTAAATGCTAATTCCTAACTATATATGGTCTATAACCTATGGTTTTTTCAGTGAATTTCATTGGTTTTTTAAAAGCTAATATCTGTAGCTGTAAAATGTATTCTTCTTTAAATCCAAAAATATATTTTATATGTTTATTAATAATTTTTTTTTAAATATTTTTTTTCTTCGCTCCCGGTTCGCGAACCGGGAAGCTTCCTGTTAGCTCATCTTGATGCCGCGACCTAGTCCGCGAACCGGTAAACGTTCCGTTTGCGCAACTGCCGCGTTAGAAATCAACATCGTGACGCGTCGCGGAAGCGCGACGTTTCACGTTGTCGCGTAATGCGTCTTATGACGCGCCGCGTTAGCGCTCCCGGAAGTGCTCCGGACCGCGAACCGGAAGCGATTCGGGGCGCGGCGCGCACCGCGTAACGTGAGCGGAAGAGGTCATGTGACTTGTTTATAAAACTTTTCATTGGTTCATTTCACTTTTGGTTTCCTAATGATGTAAGACTAGGTCATATGACCTAAAAATAACACTTTTCATTGGTTTAGAACTTTTGCTTTTCCTTAATGATGAAAACCCCTCCTTCTTTCCTCACTCTGACTTTCATCTTGGTGAGAGAAAGACCCTTTTTCATAGTTGAGCAATGGCTTCAGTAGTTGCTTCAGCTGGTGCACCCCCACCACCACCTTCACCTCCTCATGGGAAGAGAGGACCACCTCCCCAGTTCATCACCAACACAGAGGAGGAAGAGGATGAACTAGAGGAAGAGGAGACAGAAGGACCACAGTTCTTACAAGAGGTGCCCCGGGTTTCCCATCGGAAAGCCAGTTTCATTTGGCAGTTTTTTTCACTCCCTCGAGGGCAGAAGAAAGTAAATGCTAAGTATGTCACCTGCCTCATTTGTAAAGACAAGTTATCAAGAGGCACTGATAAAAAGTATAGCTTTGGGAACTATACCATGCATCGACACATGAGCAGGTGGCATCCATTGAACTACAGCCGGGCAGAGATGCGTGACCTGCAGGATAATCCAACAACAACTCCTGTGGCCAGGTCAACTTCACAAATATCGTTGACAGGAGCAGAGGCACGGGAAACCGTGCCAAACATTCAGGAGAACTTTATACATATCAAATTTACCTGTTTTTATTGCGGTGCATTGCTTTCATGTGGTAACATGAGCATATCGTTAATTAACGTTTCTTATGAAAATCATAATTGCCCTAACCGCCCCAGACAGTAATTTTTTTTTTGCTCCTGTTGAGCCCTTTTCAATGCCTGTTTTTTGTTGTTTCCCCTTCATCAAAAACAAAAAAAAACCATAAAACTGTTTAAAAAATACAAAAAAAACAAAAAATGTTCAGAAAAAAAAATATATATATATAAAACAACAAAAACATTAAAAAAAAGTTCTTTTCAGAACTACCTCCCCTTTCAAATAAAATTGCTAGAATGTTTAGCACTCTGGCAAGCTCTATTTCTTTTGGTTCGCTTCCCCGTTCGCTGCCCGGTTCGCGAACTGGGAGCGAACCAAAACATTTTTTTTAAAGAAAAAGAAGAGTAAGTATAAGGGAAGTAAACAGAGAGTAATGTTAAAAGAAAGACAGCTATAGGGAGTAAACCAGAGATACTGTTTAATAGATCTATTTACCGACGAAAAGATGGAAGAGGGTATAATTGCGAAAAACAAAATAGATAAGGAAGTGAAAGAAAAAAAAGAGAGTAGAACAATAACAAAGAAGAGTTTCTTGGAGAATGTGAGTGAATGTTCAAAATAAGATTAAAACATGTGGAATAACAGAGAGAAAAAATAGAAAACAGAAAACAAAAAATAACAGAAAAAGATTAATTGAAACAGCAAAGAAATGTAAATAACATAGAGCCATATCATCAACATAGGCAATAAAAGTTTTGCAGCTTTTATCGGCAGAAATATGTCGCCAAAGCATTCTAATTAGCTTGATACATATGGCCCCAAGTGAGGCCTGTCTTGCAACATGGTGCATCTTTTTCATCACTGCTGCATCGGTTTCATGTGGCACGGTTTTAAAACAGCATGACACATTTGCCTAGATGCATCAATTTGTAATTTTGACGCCTCATAGCAAATCTTTTGCACCGCCACTGCGTCACAAAACTGACGCACAGTGGCGCAAAAGAGGCATACACATATCATAAATCTGTCCCTAACATTTTAAATAATTAATTGAGGATGACGATAAGGTGTGGTCTCTCCAGAGGTTTGTTTAAGGTGAGGCCTACTCAGGGTTGCAGATCAATTTTACGCTTGTTGAAGAATACAGAGGAGATAATACAGGTGAAGGCCTACCAATGAAGTAAGTCATGTCCACTTATTACATCATTCATGACATGGTCAGTGACATCATCAGCAGTGGATTGCGGGTAGAAAGAGTAGAAAACATTTACCTTATAATTCTTGTTAACTTTTTCAATTCTTTTTTCATACTTTCAATCTGTGAAAGAGAGAACAAACATTTCAAAAATATTAAAACATGTATTTAAAAATTAGAAAAGACAAGGGAAAAGGTTCAAGAACAAACAGTTTTTCAACAACTTTGACATTTACAGAAGCCTCTGCTTCTCTACGTCCCCTACACAATCCTAAAGATATATATATTAAACAAACAGTATCTTGATGCTGATGAAGTGAGGCCTATTTTGGAACATGGTGCATCTTTTGCACTGCTGATGTCTCACAATAGTGATGCAATAGCAGCGCAAAAGAGATGTAAAGCCATCATAAAATTGTGTCTAACATTTTAAATGATTGTTTCAGGATGCAAATAAGATGTGTCCTTTCAAGAGGTTTGTTTGAGGTGAGGCCTATTCAGTTTAAAAAAAAACAGTACCCAGAAGTGCAGCACTGTAAACATTAACTTTGACACCCACAGAAGCCTCAGTTTCTCCATATCTACCTCACATTTCTAAATGTATATCATAAGTACAAAAAGTAGAACGTTAATTATACATGTTAAATGGTTTATTTTTGCTGTTCTCAGAATGTATCAAATTTCACTTAAATCAGTGACTTGAAGGTATTCATCATGTAACAGCGGGGGAAAAAAAACACAATCAAAATGATTGTGTTTAAAAAACCCATACAACATAAGAAATCTGAATTCAAAACTCCTTAAAATTAACTTACTTTCCATAACGTCGAAGGATGTCCTATGAACAGCGTACACTCTGTTGTGCTATTAATATTTTCAGCCCGCCACTTTCTGAAAGAAAACCTCCATTGTTTTGAAAAATATGTTACATACAATAAAAGACTTCTCACATTCTACCACATGTTTCCACATGGCCAAATCATGTTGGAGCGATTTACAACTCTTGTAATTCTTGTAATCAAATCCCGTAATTTTCTATTTTCGCAATTTTCAGAAAGAAAACATTTAAGATTACTTTCACAATCCTGGACTACTAATTTCTTACCCTTCTTGCTCACTCATGTTCTACTTTTCTTATGACACTGATACTGCTTACTATGAAGCAGACTTACTTGCATCAGGTTTATATAGTTGGATTTTTAAAATGACATTATAATTAAAAGTTTTGGACCAATAATCTAGACAGCATTGCAGACTTACATTCCCTCTACTTCATGAACCTTTTGCAATTCCTCTGAGCAAATCCCGAGATTCTTTCCTTAAAATTTTGGTTTTAAAAACACCAGGTAAGAATTTTTAAGGTCAAACGGCAATTTTTTTTTGAAAGTTACAACAGAATCGTTGCAGAATGACCAGCCATTTCTAGACTTTAAATAAGCAGTGTAATGTCCTGATGTTGTTGAAGGACCATCGTGATAGATAATTGCTGCAGTTACAAAAGTCCTTCCTGATATTGACAACTGCGAAGCAACAACATTTTTTATTAAAGTTGTCAATTTTGATCCATCAGGCCTACATCGTTGGATCATTAAAATGACATACTGGCCATATCTTTGTATAAATAATGTTGACATCATTTCAGATTTACATTGGCTACACTCCATGTTGTGATCAGCTGCTTTTACTAGCTTATTAAAGGAGACTGATTTACTGTCTGGCAAAGTTAAATATATAAATCTTTCTGAGTCTACACTAGTAGTACTTGATACCATACAGTTCTCGCAGTCATGCTGCCATTGATAAGAAAGCCCAAACAGGTGATCTACATCTACACCCTCATCTTGCAATACATCAAGCATATACATTAAAAACTCCTGACAATCCTGCTGAATATTTTCAGAGAAGTCTGTTTGACCTGAACATTCGTCTAATAGATAACGAACTTCAGACACACTTTCTACTCTCGTTCTATCAGCACTACATTTCTCTAACACAGAATTCAACAAACAGCATAAACTTTGTTCCAAATTATTCACAATCTGTTCTTTTAAACTCTCTAGTGAAAAGAGAACATTAACCACTACATTAGCATAGCAGTTGACACCAGAACTGTTTTCAAATTGAAAACCGACAACATCTTCAACAGAATCCATTTTCTTTCTGCTTACAATTTTCGGTTCATCTACTTTTGGGCTTTTTGCTACAACCTCCCTACTATTACTGATATTTCTACGTTTCCGGCCTACCACACGTTTCTCAAACAAAGGATATTGAGGCAAATGTGGCGCATACTCTTTTCTTAACCTATTGTATTCCTTAACACAATCTAGATCCGCACAAATGTTTGTGACATCACAGTCAATCAAGTACAATCCCGATAAAGATCTCACTCGTGACAAAGCCACATATGCCATACCTTCCTTGAACACAGAACTTCCAATATTCACCAATGCACTATCTACACTTAAACCTTGCGATTTATGGATTGTCACCGCATATGCCAAGCAAACAGGAAACTGTTTACGGCGAACATATAAGTCTTTAACAAGCAAAAACCTAGCAGAACAACGACCAATTTGCTGTACTTCCTCAATGCCATCAAATTTAATTTTTAAAAATTCAATTCCATCTCTACTTCTGTATTTCTCAAAATCAACAACATTACCCATTGATCCATTTACCAGACCTCTTTCAACATGTAAATTCCTTCTCAAAATGATTCGGCAATTTAAACACACATTCAAAGTCTTTTCAAAACCCGCTGTTTTAGATATAGTCTTCTCTAATGAATCCAATTTTGATTTCAAATTCTCAGACAAAATAATTGTGGATCCCATATGCTCTATTCTGTCAATAGCTTCAAGTTTCACAATCTCTTGCTTTTCTAAATTCAACATTTTGTTGTTGAAGATGGCACATTCTGCAAGAGTTGGTATCAAACATATTCCGGATTTCTTCTCAGTAATTTTCTGAAAAATATTCTCAGGCACAACGTCTTGTTCTGGATATAAATTTGACAGTAATCGTGCATTTAAAGCTTCTTTCCCATGCTCGGCCACTTTTCCAATTCTAATATCCTGTAGAATATTCTTGTAATCTTCATCCTTTGCCTGACGCATATTTTCATGCAGTTCAGCATAATTGAAGTTTAACCATATATTGACGTTGCCAATGCTCCCTAGGCACTTCCTGGTATCTTCATGCGTGAGTATTTTGAACACAGGTTGTCCTTGTACTGGTGTCAGCTGCAGAAGATCTCCGAAAACAATGATGTGTTTGCCACCAAATAACACATCATACTCAGTTTTAAGAACTTCTTGCATTCTCAAATGCACAAAGGCAAGCATGACATTGGAAACCATGCTTACTTCGTCAATGATAAGAAGTTTCATTTTCCTCAAGACTCTTGAAACTTCACAACAAGCATCCCCAGATAACTTGTGGTATTGTAATTTGTTGTCATGCTCCACTGGCAGCATCAGTAGACGATGCAAAGTAATACCTTTAATGTTATGTGCTGCCAGTCCAGTAGGAGCGGTAACAACACAAGACAGCGATGACTCAGTCCTTTCCTGCAAATAACAAGAAATTGCTTTAATAAGGAAACTTTTTCCAGTTCCCGCTTCTCCACTCACGTACAGTCGGATAGGCTTCAACGACGTACATGAGCACTCTTTCTTCTCATGACTTAATCCATGATCAATTTGCTTGGTAACTTCGTCATATATTTTCCTCTGCTCAACGTTGAGTTGTTTTTCCAAGTCTTCTAAGTTAACCGCATCCTCCTGAGCATGTGCCATGGCTCTTTCCACTTCATTCATAGCAGTGGCAGCTTCATTTTCAATAATAGGTCCTCCTAGTGGATCCTGACTCAATGAAACAGAACTCTGACTGTCCTGAGAACTGTCTCTGGCAATCTCGGCTGCAATCGTTGCTTCCTGCTCAATTTCCAAAGTCAACATTTCTTGATATTTGGGAAAAGCAGGACATTCTATGGTCTCCTTTGCGGCAGTGAAAGAGTCTTCGTAACAGAGGAAATCTCCAAGCAGTTCCTCTTCTGCACGCCAAGGCTTGAACAGTTGCAAAAGTGCGAAATAGAAAAACTCCTTTTTTTCTGGAGATTCGCTACTCAATTTTCGATGGTTTACTAATTGGCATTTTCTTTGCTTGACCAGACATCCCTCACTTCCAATTACAGCATACACTCCTTTCTCAATATCTTCTTTGATGTTCCTCTTGAATATGTAATTTTGTAGAACCTCATATAGACAAACATTCTCAAGGTGACTGCTTCGATTTGGATAATATGTATCCAACATGTTGGTCTTCAAAATGTCGGTACTGTTTGGCTCCTTTTCCGCCAAATACTCAATTTCCCGGACAGGTTTTAGAACTCGATTTCGCGTTGCAGCAAGACCAAGACTCGCCCAAACGATACTCCTGGATTTGGCATAGAGACTTGCTGAAGACAACCGGTCAGAACATTCGTAAGCTCCGATTTCTCAATGCGACAACATCTTCAAACTGAAACTGTATAACTTCTTGCTGAGGCTTTTTTCATGGGAAATATCCTCCCACATATCCTTCAATTCTGTCTTTTCTTTTTTGGTGATGTAAGATGTCACATACCGAGCCACAGCCATACAGTTGTCAGCAACAAAATGTATATCCATGTTAGCATTCCACATGGACAAAATCACTGGGTTGTAGTCGTTGATGTACTTGGACTCTTCGTTCCTTTTCAAATTGTATGTATTTTTGGGTGATTTCCTCGTCACATTATGTCGCAGAGAAGACATCAAACTGTTCACTCTTCCTTTAGAAATCACCGGTCGTGGAAAGTTGAAACGACATTTGGTGTAGAACTTGTCCTTGTTTCTGAATTTACGACGACAGTACTTTCTACAACGATGGCTTTGGAAACGTAGAACTCGTTCTCTTAGGCTTTTCTTCTCCGTTGCGTTTGGAACAGCACACGTAGAATACTGTTCTATGAAATTCATCACTAAGTCATCCGGATCTGTTCCAAATTTAGGTGCATCCTTGATCCACAGCAACATATGTATATGAGGAGCACCTCTTGCTTGGTACTCCTTTCTCCAGAAGAAATCCAACACCTCTCCAAGAGGTGGATTCTTCTTATTTGTGATGAAAGACATCATAGCTTCAAATCTATGATTGAAGTACCTGCATACATTCACTGGATCCAAAGAACACAGTTCTCCAGGCGTCTTGAATTCAATGTTTTCAATATTTCCATTTGCCTCTCGTAGAAATTCAAGTAAGTCTTCCCAGCCATACTCGGCACAGCTCAGAGTGAGGAACCATGTTGGAGTTCCTAAGTTCCTCAGCATACATTTTAAATCACCATGACGACGGTACCAGTACTCATTAGTACCACGCTGACACGCCATGAGATTAATTAGGTGAGAATCCAAAATACTGTCTTGGACATTGACTTTATGCATAAAGTCACTTGCCGAGATGTTTCGCATCTGTATACCACTTTTTAAGATGTGGTTCACTGCATATGACAGTCCAGACAGATCGCTTTCAAACAGGAGACGAAACAAATAGGGAATGCATTGACGAAACCTAGGATCTTCTGCATACAATCGTAAAGTCCGGTATTCAGACGCAGGAATTTGATGAGGTCGCTCATCATATCTTCCTCCTTGACCTGTTGGAAATAGCTGTGGGAAACACCGAGCTTCCAAACTTTCCTCCCAAACACTAATGGGACTCCCTTTGGCTTGTTTCATTTGAAACAACTCAATAGCATTCCCCATGACTTCCTTGGAATGCAAAGGATGAACACTATAATGTTCATATATTTCTTCACTTTTAGAGGCCTCTACTTTCTCAATTTGGCCAGCACACAAATCGCTATCCTCTTCATCACTTACTTCCTCTTCTGCAACATATACATTCTTATAGTACTTATTATTTTTCTTCAAATACAATGTTGCCTTTTTGACTTTCCTAACATCCACTAAATCTTGCCATATTTTCTTATTCTTTGTTGGAACCCCATTAACCAAGATAACCAGAGGTTCCTCTTCCACTTTTTCTACTCCAATTGCGTTAATGTTTTTGTTCAAATCTAGAGGCAAATAAACAACTCTTCCCTTTAATCCTCTCTGTAAATCTGATGGAGGCAACTTCCCTGTCTTTGGCTCCATTCTTACAATAGCCTGAAAGGGATGGATACTTTGAATCAAAATAGATTCATAAGTATTTAAATCCTTCAATTCAGAAGGAATCTCAACCAATTCCAGATTATTATGAACCGCCCTAGCAGGCATCTGGTTTTGGTTTAATTTGTTACAACAATAAGTACACACACGTTGATCCGATCCCAAATCAAAATAATTTTCTACCATCAAGTATGTGGCAAAATCATTCCATTCACTATTATTTTCCCTTTCACTTTTTGCATATAAATCCACTAACTTAATCTGATTCTTGTAATAACTGCGTCGACAACACACACAAGTGAAATTAGGCCTCTCACTTGATTTCATCTGAAACGTGGCAATTTCCTTCTGAAATTTATCTGTACTGGAAACCTGTACATTATCTTCAACATTATCCTCTACTTCTGGGTCAATTTGAACATTCTCATCTTTACTTCCAAAGTAACAAAACTCAATTTCTTCACAAATATTCTTGACATCTATTTCAGAACCATGCAAAAGAGCAGCACATAATTGTTTAAGCATAATTGCTGGACTCTTAGCATGATACAACATTCTCACTAATTTCCTCACTTTATTATGATGCACTGCTAGCATCCTGAAATGATGAAAAACACTCTGGCATACTCTCCTGGAAAGACAAGCCAGTGAATGATCACGCAAACCTGTCATTTGTCTCACTCTGCAAGGATCTAATTCTTGCAACAACTTCATTTTCTGCTTCAAACTTTTCTTATTAAATGTCCGTACAAAATCACAAAGCAAATTGATGGAATCCTGTCGCACACTGCAAATAGAACTACACTTCCAAATGTACACAGGACCTTTAGGACGTCTTTCTAAAACCTCATTACCTAACACCTCTTCTATCTCTGTTGTCACAAGTTTTTCTTTTTCAACTGGACAACCATCCTTCACTTCATAAGCTCGACCACTGGTGTCAACTGCAAACACCAAATCATTATCCTGAAAATAACTCTCCTCATTAAAAAATGCCTCACAACTTGAGCTATGCATCCATTCTCCGGAAAAAACTTCACAAAAGTTACTACGATTAACTACTCTCTTCCATCTACTATTTGATTTGAAATCAGAAATTACCTTGTTTAGTGTCCTAATTCTATTGATTACCAAAATAAACAACTTTCGCTTAATTTCGAAAGCATGATCAATAATTTTCTCTACATTTTTCTTTTTCTTATAAAATGCCACTTTCTGTTGGCCTTTCTTAATGTTTTTTAATAAATTAACTATTATCCTGTTGCAGAACATTCGTTTTCGAATGTCCCTAAACTGTTGATTCCTTCTACTATCATGCACAGAGTTATCTCTTGCTCTAGCAGTAACATTTTTGATTGGTCTTTCCTTTCCATTTAAATTGCTTCTCTTTTTCTGGACTGAAACATTTTTTGTTGAAATACTTTTTTTACTACAAATATTTCTTATGAATGATTTCGTGCTCTTACCGGGAGCTTTCTTGGTCATTTCACAAGTTTTTTTGGGAGAGGACTGCTGCAATAATAGATGATCCTGCTGTCTTTGACGTTTTCTAGCCTTTCTAATTCGATTCTTAGTTGGCATTTTTCAAATTTTGAAATGATCTGCAGTTGAATCTGTGGAAAAATATAATAAAAAATGTTATTAACCACTATTACCAAACAGTAAATGAATAACAGTCATCAAAAACTTAACACCCTACTTATTATTTAACATAGCAAATCTTTTGCACCACCACTGCGTCACAAAAGTGACGCACAGTGATACAAAACAGGCATACACCTATCATAAATCTCTCCCTAACATTTTAAATGATTGATTCAGGATGACGATAAGGTGTGGCCTATCTAGAGGTTTGTTTGGGCCCAGATCTTTGGACTGGGGTGAATGTGTGACATTGAACCACATTCGGTCCATCACCTGTTTTGTTTGTTTGAGGTGAGGCCAACACACGGTTTCAGATGAGATTTTCACTTGTTGAAGAAAACAAAGGAGATAATACATGTAAAGGCCTACCAATGAAGTAAGTCATGTCCACTTCACTCTTGAACAAAGGGCAGACCTCTTTTGAATCTGTGGTCAGACCTAAACTTCATCTGCACAATGTCATTCATATACTTAGGAAACACTAGTGATGTAATTGAAAAATGTAGAGTTTCTTTTCCTCATTTCAGAATTACATCACCTGTGTTTCCTCATTGACTTAAAATGTCCTTAATACACATGAAAGCGTTTTTTTGATTGCCCTTGCACCATTTTTGGGTCATTTTTAACATGGCTATGTAACTCCCATAATCAAAATCTAAATTTGCCAAGCACAGGTGGGAGCATATTTACAAGAAACTTGCCCCATGCAGAAAGCTCTTCAATTTAAATGGGAAAAATAACATCATAGACACTCAAATGCCTTTTAAATATGCTCCAAACAACCTATGAAGCTCTAGCAGTACATATCCAGAAATGTAATTGATTTCCCAAAAAGTTTTTGAACACAACATATAAATCAATTGTATACCTACATTCAAGATGAAATGACTGAAAATGTCCTTGAGACACATAAAAGCGCTTTTTTTGATTGCCCTTGCACCATCTTTGGGTCATTTTTAACATGGCTATGTAACTCCCATAATCAAAAACAAAATTTGCCAAGCACAGGTGGGAGCGTATTTACAAGAAAGTTGCCCCATGGAGAAAGCTCTTCAATTAAAATGGAAAAAATAACATCATAGACACTCAAATGCCTTTTAAATATGCTCCAAACAACCTATAAAGCTCTAGCAGTACATATCCAGAAATGTAATTGATTTCAAAAAAACGTTTTTGAACACAACATATAAATCAATTGTATACCTACATTCAAGAGGAAATGACTGAAAATGTCCTTAAGACACATGAAAGCGTTTCTTGAATGCCCTTGCACCATTTTTGGGACATTTTTAACATGGCTATGTAACTCCCATAATCAAAATCTAAATTTGCCAAGCACAGGTGGGAGCGTATTTACAAGAAACTTGCCCCATGAAGAACGCTTTCCATTTAAAAAGGGAAAAATAACACCATAGACACTCAAATGCCTTATAAATATGGCCCAAACAACCTATGAAGCTCTAGCAGTACATATCCAGAAATGTAATTGATTTCAAAAAATCGTTTTTAGACACAACATATAAATCAATTGTATACCTACATTCAGTTGGAAATAACTGAAAATGTCCTTAAGACACATGAAAGCGTTTTTTTGAATGCCCTTGCACCATTTTTGGGACATTTTTAACATGGCTAAGTAACTCCCATAATCAAAATCTAAATTTGCCAAGCACAGGTGGGAGCGTATTTACAAGAAACTTGCCCCATGAAGAACGCTTTCCATTTAAAAAGGGAAAAATAACATCATAGACACTCAAATGCCGTATAAATATGGCCCAAACAACCTATGAAGCTCTAGCAGAACATAACCTATAATGTAATTGATTTCAAAAAACGTTTTTGAACACAACATATAAATCAATTGTATACCTACATTCAAGAGGAAATGACTGAAAATATCCTTAAGACACATGAAAGCGTTTTTTTGAATGCCCTTGCACCATTTTTGGGACATTTTTAACATGGCTATGTAACTCCCATAATCAAAAACTAAATTTACCAAGCACAGGTGGGAGCGTATTTACAAGAAACTAGCCCCATGAAGAAAGCTCTTCAATTAAAATGGGAACAATAACATCAGAGACACTCAAATGCCTTATAAATATGGCCCAAACAACCTATGAAGCTCTAGCAGAACATATCCAGTAATGTAATTGTTTTCAAAAATCGTTTTTAAACACAACATATCTGTTTCAGCTTACATGAGAGACCATGGAATGGGCTCCATGTACAACAATAACTTGTGTTACTGCATGCCAGATTTCTACACAGAATATACAATTACAATTTCTCAAAGAAACAAAATCTATTTGTATATCACTTGAGACAAAGCCACATTTTAAAAACACAGCTTTCTTCATCTTTTTCTCCTTAAATTATACTATTCTCTATCTAAATTAAATAAATCTTTTCTCACCTTAGCAAATACTTTTTGAATTTCAAAACAGTCTCAAAAATACACCAAATTGTCTTCAGCAGAACAAAGAGGATGCACTCCAGAGGCTGCAGCTATAGAAAGCCCAGAAATGCTGATATTCATTACACATATCTCTCATATTAGCCAATGATAACTCTTCCCTCACTTTTTTCAAATCAAAACCCTTCCCCCCTCTGCCCTCTCTGCCTTTTTTGCTTAGCAACCACCTCCTGAAAGACCTCTCATGTTTGCAAGTTCACACAACAATGTTGCAATTGAACTCTGAACTCTCAGTGCACCTGCGTATCCAGTGCAATCTTTCATTAAATGTTTTTTCCTTGACCATTCAAATTACATCTTTCAAAGAACACATCCATGCACCCTAACTTTCTGTTTTCAGAAATGGAAATGCACCAATCACTGCTAATGAATCATTAGCACTGGAAATCCACAGTTTTTTTTCTTTACAAACTCCTACTGTTTCAACTGCCCTTTCATTACCACACTTCATCTGACTGCAGCACAACCTTCTCCCACCATGTTTAATGTCTGGATTGTTGGACATAGTTACATCCACTGGGCTCAAAGGTATGTTGAGAACAGAAATTTACCTAACCTCAATTTACAAGATGTGGAAATTAAGTGGTTGGGCCAAAGAGGATTAAAATGTCACCAATTGATACCATTGGTGAAAACCTTTATGCATTTGCCAAAACCTGATCTGTTAATTGTGCACTGTGGAGGTAATGATTTGGGCACTTTGACTGGGGTAGGTCTGGAAATGCTTTTAAAGGACACCTTTGAGCAATTAATGGCACTTTTTCCTCAAACTGCCTTGGTATATTCCAATATATGCCAAAGACAGAAATGGAGGTGGTCCAACCAATTTTGTCCACAAATTGAGAAGTCGAGGAAGCATGTAAACAAATCTGTTTCAGCTTACATGAGAGACCATGGAATGGGCTCCATGTACAACAATAACATGCGTTACTACATGCAAGATATCTACAGAGGAGATGGAGTTCACTTCTCAGATGAGGGCAACAGAATTTTCATTTTGAATTTAAGACTGTGCATTGGTACCTACTTATAAGTACCTAAATGTACCATAAACCCAAAAGCTCTTCTCAGATCTACCCTACATCTGATCTCTCACATTTATTATTTTTCTCTAACTTTTTTCTCTAATTTTCAACAAACTACGCTCCCCGGAGCGCTACCCGGTACGCGAACTGGAAGCTAACCGCGCAAACTTTTTTAAAAAAATGTTTTTTTCCCCGCACATATGGTCCTTCTCAGCCACCCTCAGAAAACCTAGGGGGTCAAGATACATCTACCGTGTCCCCTTCTACCCATTCTGAACATTATTTGCCCTCCATCTTGTATCTTGATTCGACCGAAACACAAAATGGTGGACTCCCGTTACGCTGCTGGTTCGCGGACCAGGACGCATACCGGGAAGCGGTCCAATAAAAAAGGTGGGAAAGTAATTCACAGAAAAACGACTGGAAACACTCTCACCAAATATACATTAGCTCATACTACATAACAATCCCATTCATTTTCACAAATTTAATTGAAATTCCATTTAGCCATTAAGCCTGTAGACCTCTCTAAATACCGTGAGGTAAATTACTTCACAAAACACATCTAATGTGTTGGAATTGACAACCAATGAAAATGTTACTTTCATTTTCTACTTTTATTACCTGACATTTGATTGGTTATATACCTGAATATATATAAAGGAAGAGAAGGAAACACAGCCATTTGACTGCTACTTCTTGTTGTACAATACAATTGAATTATCACTAAACTCTTCAACTTGATTGTAAAGGTAAGTTGATATTTTTAAAACTGAAGTATATTGTGCACTATAAGTTAATATGGTAAACTTTTTCTGATAGTTATATACTATCCCTCTGTAGTAGTTATAGATTTAGATAGACTTCTCTGTTATAGTTATGGATGGAGTTAGGCTTCTCTTGGTTAAATCACAGACACTTTTTTATATTCCTACTTCCACTCTGATACTATACACTGCCAAAAGATAAATTCACTGATAAAAACTGCCTATCTAAAATTAATCCCAACAGTGCCCTATCTCTACTAATATATATTTTTTTAATCCAAATTTCAGGCAAAATGGAAGGTGAACAAAAAATTGAATTTAAAATTGTCCTGCAAGAGAGCAGCCAAGAAAACATTAATCAAAATGAAAATGAATTTAGGGATGAAAGTAGAGACCAGGAACTACTGCAATGTGTGGAAGCAGTAGATAACCTCCTTAAAAATGAGGACATTTTATACCCTCAAAGACTTCAAAGTATATTCAATGAGAATTATGAAATTTCTGACACTGAAATGTTAGAAAGTTTAATAAATTATGAAACACAAACACAATAAAAAAATGCTTAAAAAATAAAGAAAATAAAAAATAATCAACAAAAACAACAAACAATTAACATACAGTATTTGAAAAGTCTATCATTCTTTTTTCCTTATAGTACGCTGCCCAGAACGCTTTCCGGTTCGCGGACTGGGCGCTCCCCACGCAAAAAAAAAAAATTTTTTTTTTTTGCCCTGCTGGGCCTTTTTAAAACCTCCACATAAAACCTAGGAGGTCAACGAGGATCTACTATGCCCCCTTATGGTAATTTCCCCCTTTGTTTTGGCCTCCTCTTGTCTCTCGATCCTACCGAGAGACAAGATGGCGGCGCTCCGGACTGTTTAGAATGTTGACAGACACAGGAGAGCCAATCAGCTTTGCATCGCAAAGCTCCGTTACGCGAAAAGTACGCGAACCGGAGCGCTACCCGGAGCGCTGTTACAGATATATATCTTATTTTGAACGTTAATTTCTCAAAATCCACTAAAGCACATATATTGAGACCTAGCAAAGGCACATCGGGCTAACAGTCTCTACAATTTTGCCAAGTTTCGTGCAAATCCATTCAGCCGTTCGGGCTAAAAGTGAGGCCAACCGCCCTATGGAAAAATGAATGGGAAAAACGCGTTTTGGGACCCCCTTTTTTCTCGGCCCCCCCTTGACGAAACCCCCCCAAATTTTCAGGTGCTGCTCAGAAACAAAATGTGCCATTTTCCTGAAAATTTCAGCCGATTCCGTCCACAAACGCCAAAGTTATTAGACATAGAATTTTCAAAAATCCCATAGGGAAAAAATCCTAACTATATATACCTACTGGCGACCGCCAGTAGGTAATATATATATATATATATATATATATATATATATATATATATATATATATATATATATATATATATATATATATATATATATTTGCCATACCAGTTCACTGCCGCCGCTCCACATACCCTGGGTGCTTTTTTTCCAGCGGAGGTGAGCCGCTACGTATGATTCCACATCGGTGGACAATTCAGGTCGACCGGAAAGCAAGGAATCACTCCCAGGAATTAAACAAGCATTTACAATGCAACGGTTTCGCCTTTGCAATGCCTTTGCAATGCCTTTGCACTGCCAGGTCGTGCATCTAAGGATGGAACGAGTACAGAAGAATTCACTTTAATAAACTACCACGTTTACTTCGACTCAAGGTGAAGATTTTAGATGCAGTTGAGGGGCACTGGTCATGGTCCCCACACAAGAAGACAAACTAACCTCCTACCTCTGGTTTTAGCTACAGGCGGCCATAAATGCCAGTACCTGCTGTGCTTATGACAGCTAGGCCCCTAAACATTTGATTTAATGGCCACACTCAGCTTGATTGATGTGGTTCCCCTACTCATTTTCAAATGCCTTTCCGCCGCGTGTGATCCTCGACCAATAAAGCGGAACACGCGCTCAGTGTCTTGCTGCATGTGTGTCGTTTTCTTGCGGGTCACTCTTTGAAGTTGGTTGCCCTTATGGTAAATGGTTCTCGCGTCTTTGGTGCATTTGTGCATATTTATCAACACTTAATTAGCAACGCGACCCTATGTGAGGGGAAAGGGTTCAGATATATATGCGTGTCAAAGTTATAAAGGCCGGTGCACGAAGGGGCAGGGAAGGGTACCGAAGATACAGGTGCGTCCGTGCCTGTGACACCTGTTGCAGCGGTGACATGGGAGGCTGTCGGAAAAGTTGCACTGTGCCCAGATAGAAGCTGTGTGTCACCTTCCCTCTAAAGGCTGGTGGGGCGGTGCTGTCACTAGCACAATGTGACCGCTGTCACTGTAAACAACGTGTTCACACACCCGATGCGCTCCATCCCTCTCGGCGCAGATGTTCCTTCGATAGTACAAGACAGTATGAACATAGAGCTGTTCGTCGCCGCGATCCATTGGTGCAGCAGGTGCAGTGGCACCGAGGCCCAGTGCCTTAGTGTGGTGGGGGGGTGCATTTCCTCTCTAGCACTAGGGCTCGTGACACACTGGGTGCTCTAATGAGTGCACGCATGTTTATAAAAACGAGTCAATTGTTAAATATTAGTTTGCTGCAAATGAACGCTGCTCAGATGGTTCACGTAATCCATGATCTTCCATCTATTTGCTTCATGGTGTGCTACCAATGAAGTATAATGCTTGACAGACACGTGGCCAACAGTTCCCAAAATAACTCTGTGTCTGTAAAGTGACAAACGTTTCTCCTGTGGCCGTCACCAGTTCACATTCTGCGTCTCGTGCTTCCATTTCTCGATAACTAAAACTGCCTTTTCTGTACTTGCCTTAAAGGATCATCGGATGTCTTTGAACACTAGCTGTCAAAGAGGACAGCGTTTGACGTCGTTATCCGGATGAATGCAAAGGTAATGCTGTCACTTAACTTTATAGTCACAACTTCACAAGTTATTTTAGTCTAGTACTTAATGTATGATAGCCCGATAGCAAGAGGAACCCGTTTTAGAAACCTGATACTGGTCGTAGAGTAACATGATTAGTGGTTTAGTTAACGTACGTAAAAAGACTGTTATTGTGATTTCACAGAAAAGTTCACAGAAGTTGCCATGTCGCTTCATTGCTTCGTGTGAAATGGCTGTCCTTTACTGGTAACGTTTATAATCATTCTTGCACGTAGTTGCATTTTGTAACCATCGACTGCCGTACCATTTTACCTTAAACTCCATGATTAGATGACTCTGCTTATAATTTAACATGACACTATCGCCCATATTTGCGTTTACTAGATTTCAAGTAAAATAGCATTAATCTATATTTAGCGGCGGGTGAGCTGTACACAGAAGCGATGCGCACAACAGCTGCCGAAACAGATCTGCTAGAATTCCATTGGCATGCCACCATATTTCTTGCTCCGCCTAGACTGTCAGCAACAAGTGTTGTGGCCAATTAATTGAATCATTAAGCAACACCAGATCAGATTTGTCTAAAATTATGCCGGGCTACCCCCAACACTTGTACTCACTTGCTGGGCAAACCCCACACTCTGACCTCACTTCCCGGGCAAACGGCGACGGACAGTGGGTGGGCGGGAGGGAGGAGGCATGGACAGTGGGCGGGCGGGAGGGAGAACTTCGAGAAGGTACGGACAACGGGACAGCGAGAGGGAGGGTGTGGGGGCGGGACTTAAAAAAAGAATCAGAAACGCCCACGATTCACGTTCTGACGGGGAAAGAGTGATGGACAACCTTGTCTTCCAATGGTTAGCCTCCATTTATGGAGCTAGCCAATGGAAGAAGAGGCGGTTTCAAGTCCCCACTACTGAGATAACATTAGATTTCGCCCTGGGCAGAGCAACTTCTACGCAGTTGCTACGGCCAGGTCGAAACCTAAAAAGGTCATAGTTTAATGTGCAGAACCTCCCTCGCACTAACAGATGCATTTCGGCGTTTACACCTTTTTCGATGTCAGTGAATACTTTAAAAGAGCACCATTATAAAGTGATTTACTGAGGACATACAAGTCATTACATTAACAGTGAAGATGGCCAAACAAGTTCATGCTACCATAATGTGTTTCTACAATCACGGCCATCTTATAGCATGTTTCCGGCAACAATGCATAATGTAATTTAAGTCTCAATACATTTTGAATAAATTTTTAGAAGGAAGGTGAGAACATGATAATTCTGAGAAAGATCAATACAACACAGAAGACATCTATATAGATGTTTGTCCACTTTGTCACCTAATATTAATAGTTTCTTCTGTACAGAATAATGTTTCTTACATGTGGTACAAAGCCTTCTAATTTACGATGAATGAATAGAGCTCTGAATGGACAAACCATGAATCTGGCACATAAGCGAATAGAGGCTGGTGGAGAATTTAAACAAGCAATCAAATACGGGAATGAACACTTGTAACTACGTGAACGTAGGTTAAATTGAATCATCCTCATAAACGCTATGTTTTTTGTGCGGTGTATATCGGTTTCTCCGCCCCACATATGCGTTATGGCATAGTCATTGGGTGTCCAAAAGTGCTGTATGCCTACCTCATCCGGAGGTAACCTCTGGTTCGGGTAGTAGTGTCCAGAGAAATAGAGGACCCCCAAAAAAATAGGAGTGAGAGAAGGTGATTATTAAAAGACAAAACACCACCAACAAAGCTTTACTATAAAAAGGTGAGATTTTGTTGTTAACCCTTTCGACGCTGATGACGAGCTCAGCTCGTCATCACCCACGGGAGTCGTGTGCTGATGACGAGCTGAGCTCGTCATGCAAACAGCAAAATGGTAATTCCCAGCACACAGCGGGAAAACGCCTAGCAGCCAAGAGGTTAAAAATAGTGGGTATAACTTAGGATCGTGTTACTTGATCTTGTTATACTAAATCATCAGCAACGTCGACATGTTTCTACTCCTTTTGTGCCCAGCCGGGTCAACGGAGCATTCGTCAGGACAAACAGAACACACATAACATTCATTTACTTACACTACTTGTGTAGTAATTAATAGTGTTAATCTTAACACAAAGTTTCTAATTTGTTCTTGTTTACTGCAGTAGAGATAAAAGAAACAAAAGAAACATAACATACACATGTGGGGGTACTAGACCAGCACTATTGAGAAAACGCCGATTTGGAATAATTTATACTAGTGTCTTTATTATACACTTTATCTAGAGGTGTGGTACCATAGTGGACCATCGCGGCTATTGCTACAAGTTACGGCGAAATATGTGCACAATGTCAGAATTTTTTAGTCAAGAGTCTACCTGGTCATCTCATCATAGTAAAACAGTGACCTCATGTGGCTGCACATATGATGGGGAAATTGTATATACTTAAAATGATGTCTCTCGTCCCGTTATTAATGAAGAGGGGAAGTTGTTAGTGTATGAGGAACATATATTCGTTTCAGAGCATTATCATGATAGCAATACTTATTATTTGAATATATCTTGAGTACAATGGTGGTTTACGTTTTTTGAAAGTCCAATTGATTTAAAAGGCAAACAATGTGTGGTAAATTGCACTTATTTGTGCTTGTTCACCGTTCTTAAATGACAGCCTGTTCAAATACGGTGATTTCAATTAGTAACATGATGAAGTGCTGTCGAAATAGTCTTTACCTTATTTTCAAAGGATTTCAACTTCATCAGGGGGCAAAGGACTCGCTGGTCCCGAGCTGGTGAAAGGGAAGAACCTTAGTTAAGGGGGGGGACGGCTCTTACCACTGGAAACAAACGCTGCATGCGATTGTTAGAAGACGCCATTCTCACCCGCATGTGGAACGGTCTCCGCGTCTGGTGCTGACTCTGCCCCTGGACGCCAGAGATCCGTTTCCCGTTCCTTATTTGAGGAGTTACGATAGAAAGAGGACACTTTTTTAGTTGTTTGTATCCAGAAATCTTTATCAGAAATTACCTAAATAAACAGTGCATTCACGTAAAAGGAAATGGGAAAGTATGCTCGTGATTGTTAGTCTCTGTTGGTGATACTGATTGGGCATAATTATAAGTAACCGCACTCGAATTATATTTGGGAGCATATTCTCATAAATATGCAATTTGAGTTGAGGTAATATAGTTTTCTACATGGGTGATATTTTAACATTAGTGCCTCTTTTGTTTACATTTTAAATGCTCCGTTTTTTTGTTCCTTATAATAACTCTTGTAGGGATGATTCTGGTTATAAAAAGCAGGGGGAGGGGGGTCTGAGTTTTTCAAGCAAATTTAGGCCATGGTATATTATCATTTAGACCTGTGACATGTGTCTGAAGACGGTTGACCCAACGCTGTTCTTTTTCGAACAGTACTTTTTCAGCGTTAACTGACTTATCTGTCAACATTTCCAGAACGGTCCACCTCAGATCTTCGCAGTTGTGACCAGCTTCAATAAAGTGGGAACATAATTTTGTGGTATTCTTCTTTAGTCTGATATTACTTTTATGTTCTCCAATCCTGGTTTTAATTTTTCGACATGTCATGCCGATATACTTCTTTCCGCATGGGCAACAAATCATATACACTACGTGGGTAGAATTACAATTTGTATGTTTTCGTTGTGTCCAATGCAAAGACTCTGTTATTTGTAGTGATTTGGAGATGGTCGTCAGTTTGCATACTAGGCAAGTTTCACATGGGTAATGGCCTGTAACCGGTGTCATATTCATGTGTCTTGTCTGTGTTGGAATTTTCTTTTTTACTGGTCTAGTATGCACTGGTTAGTCTTTGAGGTTTTTTGTCCGTCTGTTGGCAAATCAGGGTTTTGGCCAATTGTATTTGCCCGTAACTAGGATACGCCAGTTTTTGTTGACTAATTTCTGGATGTCATAGGTTGCTGGGCAGTATGTAGTAACACAAGTTACTAAGTCAGGAATGGGCTCTTTTATGTTTGTTTGTAGAAGACATTCTCTGGGCTGATGTTTTGCTCTCTTCTGAAACTTGGATATTTTTGTGGGTGTGTAATCTCTGGCTTTTAGTTTATGACTCAGTTCTTGTGCTTGCACCTTATAATCGCTGTCTTTACTGCAATTTCTTTAAGTTTTGGTTTCATTCAATTTCTTACTGCCTTAGAATTTATCTCCATCATCACTGAGGCCAGGCTGACAAGCCTGTGTTGAGGGATTCCCAAAGGGCAAACTTCAAATGAACAGCAACTGTTTGCAGCTAGCATTGCAGAACATTCACATTTCCATTACTGTCCCATTTAGCAGAGCCAATGGACTTACATCCATTCCTGAAAATGCGCACAACAAAGGTGTGATACAATGCTGGAATAAACGTTAGAGCTATTTCAGAGTATTTCCCATATGCACTTGGAAGTTATTGCTGTACTTATTGATAACAATGTCTAGTTATTGCAGGTATCCCTTGAAGAGAGTGCTGGGTCTTGGCAGAATTAGATGCTAGGCTAGTTATGCAAAGAAAAAAGAATTGACATCTGCCTACAAAAAAATGAGGAACAGTAGTAGCTAGCTATAAGAATGCAAATTATATTTAACTGGTCCAGTGATAATCAGAAGGAGCTACCTCAACAGCAAGAGCTGTCACAAGTCAGGAACCCACAGGAGTAAATACTTCCTTTCTTAGCAAAGTCCAATTGTCAACTCAAAGAGAGAAAGAGGCCTACTGGACGCCTATAGATGCGCTATATTTTTGATGCCAGTCACTACAAACTGAGGCACTTAAGGGAAGACTTTCTAACATTTTGCACCTGGTTTCTAAGACAAAAGTGATGCAAATCAGTGCACAATGTCTATTTGAGATTTATTTTCCAGCGCAAATCATTATTTGCAGTGGACTGTAGCCCTAATGTAACTCAAAGCACAGCTACTGCTACTTAATGTTGCCATGTCTCAAGGGGGCATACCATGGGTGGTAAATAGGTGCCCCCATTGAACCCCTAAGAATTTCAACTCAAAGCTCTATGTACTAACATTTGTAGACAGGCATTGCGCCAAAAAATTACTCCTATTTGAGACAGGCGTTAAAAAGGAGAGATGCTTTAATTTCTCAGTGTTTTGACTTTGCATGTGTCCTGCACTGTACAGCACATGTTCAGTTTAGGTTTAATAAAGACAATAAACAGCAGTCAGAGGCAAGATGCTTTTATTTCTCACAGTGTTTTGACTTTGCATGTGTCCTGCAATGTACAGCACATATTCAGTTTAGGTTTATTAAAGACAATAAACAGCAGTCAATCTTTGAGATAAGCTGGAACAATAGAATTTAACAGAAAATTGATAAATATGAAATACAATATAAATATACAGTAACGCTATTGGGTTAGATGTAAATAAGAAAAAATATACATCTTATGCTGTGGAAAACTGTGGATGTGCATAAAATATATAAAGAGGCACAAAAGGGGAGGGGGAAAGTAAGAATGTTAGCTTTGCAATATGGATAAAACAATGTATAATAAAAACTGTACACATTATGAAAATGAGAAAAAAACATTGTATCTATGCATTTGTAAATCTATATAACAATTTGGCAAAAAATAAAAAAATAGACAGAGAGATGAATTTGTGGTGGTTTCCGTACTTCAGTAGACTCAGTAATGGATTTGTTGGCAAATAAGGTAGATTGGGATGAATAAGTAGTCACTGGGAACCAGAAAAGATGTCTTTTTATAGCTAAGGATATAGGAGAAACATAATTGGTATCCAGACGATGATGAAAGTAAACAGCATTCCACCAAGACCTGAAGGTAACATTACAAACCTGTTTCCAATTAGTTGGTATTAAATGAAAAGCAACAGCTAGCAATAAATCTATCAGTTTGTGGCTTGGAGCTAACTGAGATCAATGGGGAGCCAAACTACCCAGGAAAACATTGGATAAGGAAAAGGGAAAAGCAACCTTGAACATCTTGTTGATTTCTTGCTATACTAGTTTACAAAATTGGAGAACAGAAGTGTACTCAAACAACATATGTTTCAAATCAGCATTCGCGAACAAACAGACCAAGCAAGATGAATACAAAGTAGGAGAGAAGGATTTTAAGGTTATGTAACAAACAATGATAGACAAAATAAAGAAGTGTTTGTGGCCTGTGCAGATTTATGGAGCTTAAACCAAAACGTATCCCAGAAAGCAGTAGGCCAACATTTCAATAGATCCTTTTCCCAAATTAGTGTAGTCTTTGATTGGATTCAGTCAGTGGTAACCTGCAGTGGTCTATAAATAGTAAAAGCCGTGGGACTGGTATTCAGTAATGGATTTATTTATGCTTTTGAGGGTAAGTTGAGACATATGAGTGAGGGAGGTGCGGAGAAGTTCATACTGTGTTCTAAAAGTATATGGTAAGGAAAATTTAATTTGGAGATCAGAAAAGGATAACATCTGATTACCATTGAAAAGTTGTGATAACCACTACAATCCTCTGACTCTCCAAGTTTTACAATATATAGAGCAATTGTTATTGCAAATATGTCTGTTATACCAAATAGATTGCTGTTGGAAATTAGATACCGAAGAATAGGTAGAAGGTAGGAGAAGAGCCAAGATGTTACAAGAGTGGGTGATTACTGGAGTACATGTTTTAGAGAGAGTTGCAGTAAAAGTCAATATTGCTATAAAATCAAAAGGGGAGATAAGAGATTGTTTTAATAGTGAGATGTTCTAATTTGAGTTTTAACAGGGCACAGCATTATACAGTGTCACTAATCAACAACAGGATCGCCAGCACTGTGCATGTGAACGCTAGTGAGACAAACAGTTTACAATAGTTTACAATAGATATTAACGTTCATTATTATGATAAAATGCTCCAGTCAGAATACTGTCAAAAAGTAGTCTGTATCAGAGAGGCACAAAAAATGCCCAACAATGATCCCCCTCAACACATAAAAAACCCTATAAGCTATGAATTGCGAGTGTTATTATAGAAGTCACATGTTGTGAGATAGGTGCAGGTGAAACAGGCCGCAGATGCCCTCCCCGGGGGACCACATGTAGATTTAGCCCCTCCATCAGTTCTCTCATGGCATTATATTTGGAAAATATGAAGTGCCGTGTTTGAGTGGAGCAGGCCGTCTGTGGGAGGCCAATGGACAGGAAGGCAACTAAGGGACCCCATGTATACTCAAAGTTATTAAAGTTATCCAGGAATATGTCAGTCCCTCTTTCCATCGTCAAGGCCTACCACAATCAGGCATGCCACTGTGTAATTGAGTGAGGGGGTTATGTTTTTTTCCACAAGGCTGCCAACATTGTCATGGCTGCTTCTAGGCATAACCATAAGATTGAGCAATCACTTGAGCTTTGGCATTTAATGGATTTGTCCCACAAATGAAATAGGGCAA
This sequence comes from Lissotriton vulgaris, assembly GCF_964263255.1. NCBI lineage: Eukaryota > Metazoa > Chordata > Amphibia > Caudata > Salamandridae > Lissotriton > Lissotriton vulgaris. The sequence continues at coordinate 1,503,231,394 of NC_141691.1, forward strand.
ACCCCAGTGTTGAGGGAATCGGGTAACCCGGTATGTCTTTAATCTGGGCTAAAATTTCATACCGAAATATAGGACAGTCCCACAATATATGACAGAAGTCTCCCAGCAACCCATACCCCCTCCAGCAAAGATCAGTCATGTTAGGAAATAATTTGAGTTTAGTAGAGTATAAGGACCTGTCATATAATAATTTGTAACGAGAGTCTCTCATCCCCATAGACTAGTTAAACCATGGTGCGTTACACCATAACTTTTGCCATTGGTCCTCTGGGATACCTTTCCCTAGTATAGTGGACCAGAATTCTATGTTCCATGGTCGAATTTGGGGGGATGTATCCATTAAAAGTGGATAGAGAAAAGAGATAATACCCTTAGCCCCTTTCGCTTGTCTTACGAATGGTTCAATGGGGGAGATTTCTCTCGTGGCAGAGACTCTCATGTTGTCAAGGTGGAGAACCCAGTGTTTCACTTGTGTGTAGTGGTACCTCTCAGAATTATTTGTGAGTTCAAAGCCTCACTGACAATTTTTGCAGATAAAGAAATCCCATCCATGAAACATGTTCGAGATGGTGAGACACTCCCCTCTCTCCAGAGATCAAAGGGACCTGGCTTAAGCACTGGATTAAAGTGAATAGGGGCAAATCAGGAGGGGAACATAGCCCAGGCTGTGGAGCAATGCACATCATCCCATGCTTTGAGGGTGATTTTTGTAGGCATGCTAAGGTATAAAGTAGGGGGTCGGTCTGCTTTGGGTTTCCACAGCAAGTCCTATATATATCTGCCCACCATTGCCCGGTCCATGTGGAGCCAGTGTTTGTCTGATCACCGCGGAGACCATTCATAGATCACTCTCAACTGACCTGCTTTTTAATTAGAGGGGAGGCCTGGTGAAGCCGACCTTCCCGCCTCCTCCAGCAAATGCAATAGTGTATATGCGAGTCAGGCTCTGTGATCCTGCCATATAAACGTCGTCATCAGAGTGAAGAGTTTTGTGAAGAGTTGTCACTCTATTTCAATGGGAGGGCCCTGAAAAGGCATAAAAACCACGGTAAGACAGTTATTCTGATGGTGGGAAGCAGCCTAGCCATGATAGATACATAGGGGCCTACCTTTTGAAGTCCGTTGTGAGTTGTTGAATAGTTGGAGCCATATAGAGCTGAAAATTTGGAAGTGAATCTAGAAGAGGGTGCTACTCGCTATGCTCTCCATCTCCGATGGAGAGAGAGTCAAGATGAAAGGTTTGTGGAGATTATTACGACAGTCTATTACTTTCTCAAAAATAGCTAGTTCCTGTTGTAGGGCTGCTAAGGAGGTCATGGGAGAAGACAGGGAGAGGAGCACATCATCTGCAAAAAGTGGCACTTTGTGATTAATAGATCCAAAGTGAGGGGGCTTGAATCACTTTCTCCTCCCTTATCTCAGATGCAAAAGGCTCTATACTGAGGGTGAATAAGAGCGGTGAGCGAGAGGGCACCCATGGATAGTTTCCTGGTCTCTAATTTAAAGAGGTCGGACCCCTCCCCGTTCACTATTACTCTAGCCTGGGCCATGTTAATGAACTATTAGTGTGAAAAAAGAAGGACCAGTCCACCCAGTCTAAATCTGTTTTGGTATCTAGCGCGAATAGGACTGCTGGTATACCTTTTTCTAGTGGCCTTTTCAACCAGGTGGATACGCCTCCTCAGATTATCATGTGTTTGTCTCCCCTTTATAAACCCTGACTGATCCCGATGAATCAGATCCGGCATGATGTCTTCCAATCAAGACGTCAAAATCTTAGTATATATTTTAGCATTCAAGTTTAGTAAAGAGATGGGCCTATATGAAGAACAGTTATTTGGATCTTTCCCCAGCTTTGGAAGAACTGAAATGAGTGCTTCACTCATTGAGGGTGTAACTACTTGAGTAGTAGCTATGTGATTGAACAGTGCAGTCAAATGGGGTATCAAATCAGAAATTAAAGTTTTATAAAATTGGGCCATATAGCCATCCAGGTGAATTATGAAGTTTAAGGACAGAGATTCTTGCAAGGACCTCCTTGTCTCTAATTGGAATGCCTAGTATCTCATTGTGCTCCTCCCTCACTTGGGGAAAGGTTATGTCATTGAGATATTTTAATTGGGATGTTGTTGCAGGTGGCTCGCCTGTGTAAAATTGTTTTTAGAAATCTCTAAAGTTCTGCAGCTTTGCCATTTTGCCCTATTTGTGTACATTGCGTTTAGCTTACCCCTTAGTGCGGTTACTTTCCGTTACAAAGGCAGGGAAGGGTTTTTTTTGTGAGACTGTTCTGCTTGTTGCAGTTCTTCCTCTAGTGCCAACCTATCTTGGGTTTTTTCTTGGATAAAGTCGCTAGTATTTCCCACAAATAACAGTTTTAATGGCATGCCAATTATTAGAGAAGTCAGTGTCCCGGGGTCATTCATATTAAAGAAGTCTCTGATAGTCTTATGCAGTTCATCTCAAAATAAACGGTCTTTTATTTGTGAACTAGGGAAGAACCACCTACGATATTTAGTTGTTGCAGGGTTTGGCTTACAATGACATAATCAATGCATGAGTATGTGCGGTGCAAGTGTGGAAAGACGGTGTAATCAAGAGGCTCTGGATTGGTTATTCTCCAGGCATCAATGAGGTCTGCGGAGGGGAATGCTTGCTTCAGGGCTTTAGGAAAGCTCCTGGTGAAAGTGCGGCACGGATGAGTGCTATCAAGTTTAAATTTCACATTAAAACGAACTCCTCCTCAGCGAGCCCCCCCAGAAGAGTGAAGCAGGATTGTAGAAAGGAAGTCTGGGCAGTATTGGAGGCATAGACTGTAGCTATCGTGCCTATCAGCGCCAAGAAACCGCACAGTGAATGTTGCGCTATATAAATATTTTAAATTCAAATTCAAATTCTATCCGACACACTATGGGGCATATTACCAAGCAATAGCGATAATTGTCGCTATTGCTTGGTTAGAGACAAAAATTTACCGCTGAGCTGCGGCGATTTGTACCGCAAATAAACCTTGGTATTACCAAGGTTTACCGCAAATGCGATAAAAATCGCCGCAATGCATGAATATTGCTGAAAAGTCAGCGATATTCATGCATTACCGAGCTAATGCTCTTAGCCATGTTATCCACCTCCCATTGGATAACATGGCTAAGATCTGCTCAGGGCAGGTGTTAGCTTTTGGAGATATTCGCGCTTAGCGCAAATATCTCCAAAAGTTGGTAATAGGAGATAGCGATGTTAGAAACTGTTTCCAGTCCCTAACATCTTGGCACGCCCACTTTGCATGTCATTAGTGATAAATATCACTGACATGCAAAGTGGGGCCCAAGATGGTCGCTATCTCCTACTAGCTGTCGCTAACTGGTGTTAGCGACAGCTAGGTAATAGGGAGATAATTTTATCTCCGCTTTCTTGGCTTTTAAAGCCAAAAAAGCGGAGATAAACCCCCTTGATAATATGCCCCTGTGTTCCCATTCACGATCAATAATCTCCCCTATGACCAGTAGGTTGGAATTTAAGAGAGGAAGAAAAAAAATGGCTACCCCTTCTGCTTGGTGAGGGTCGAGGATTGGCATATCAATGGGTATGTTTTATTATGTAGTCTATGGTTTTCACATCGTTTAAGGTGCGTCTCTTGAAAAGCTATTATGTCATGCCTCTTATCCAGGATGTATTTCTACAATTTATGGCCTTTGAAGGGGGAGTTCAATCCCCTAACGTTCCAGGTCAGTGTTTACAACACTATGATGATATATTACGGGTAAATTGAAATAATAGGTTCAGTGTGAAGCCCCCATTCCCTGCCACCCAAGCAACACCCCAGCTCCCAAGGCAGAGGGACAGTTAGCTCTGAATCCCGGGTCCACTCCCCCCAAAAGCTCTCACTCACGGAAACCAAACAGAACAAACAAACAAGAACAGGTGGGTATTTAGTTACAGATCTTTGGTAAGGAACAGTGGTAACTATCATCAGTGTGGACGTATTGGCCACACACCGCTATGGGATTCTAGCAACATGCAGCTGAAAACAAGGCAAGTTAGCATTAATTAGCAGTGCCTTCTTAAAGGTAGGGAATCCTTTTTGCTGGGGGTCAGCAACTGTTGCACATTGAGTTTAGAGCAATCATGAGTGAACAAAGAGTGCTATTACAATGAGAGACTATTACAATGAGGGGAGTTATAAAGCTGGTAAGCCAAAAAGAAGACTAAATAGTTCAAAGGATACTATGCTCCGAGTCTTGTACTGCGAGATGGCTGCAGTGGTCAGGTCGTAAAGCCCCCATCGGTCCCATCCTAACGCTTTCCCTGTCTTTTCAAATGCCTCTGCGAAAGTCATTGTCCTATTCCAGTTCCCGACATCAAGGTTGGGGTGGGTCTCTCTCGGGGCTGTTCGGCATCTCTGCAATCTGGAGGTGGTAAGCCCAACAGTGTTGCCACTTTCAACACTTCCGTAAAGTGGTATGGCTTATTTTGGTATTCAAATGTACAGCCAAGGGGGTAAGTCCACTTATATTTAAAACAAATGTGGCGCAGCTTATCGGCGACGAGTCAGAATTGCAGCCTACAGCCAGTGTGGTTGGAGCAATGTCATAAAATCCAGCCACTAGAGTCAGTGGGGTAACCCTGTGTCTCTCAGAACCTGGGTATAAGTAGTAAAACCTGCAGTGAACTCTGTAGGGTCATCCAGTTGCTTAGTATAAATAGTGATTTAATCAAATCCATGATTGTTTGGCACAACCATATCAATCCCTTTGCAGATTGGAAATGTAAGTCAAAACACACCACACAAAAGACATACTCAATACTTATTACATATATATTTCATTTAAACATCTTATAATCTGTCTGTTGCATAAGTGAATCACAGAACAAACAACAAAAATAAAGTGACTGATGTGACATACGGTGTAACACTGTTCTGTACAAATTTACAGAAAACACAAAATTCAATAAAGCATAGATAGTACAAATACATGGAAAACTGTCCTCTTTAAGTGTTCCATTAGTACCCCTTTTGAACCCTTAGATTGATTAAAGGAGAAGTAACTCAGGATGTCAACCTAATTAAGCATTGACGTTTCGATCCCAGGTGTGTGTGGTAATGATTAGACATCACATTTGGTCTTCCTCAAGACAGTTATAAGCCATGTAGACAGACAAAAGGATAATGTAAGGCATTCCTACTTGTCTGGATGGAGTCACCATGTGAAAGTGAATCAGAACAAGTAGTGTGTCAAAATTGCCAAGTTGATCCTTGGTCCAAGCCCGAGTGCTATTAAGTTTGTAATATATGCCAACAGTCCCATGTCTATCCCTCAAATCAAAATCCGTCTTCCAAGGAACCTTTAAGTTTGTTTTGGTGGCTTCTGCATTCATTGCTGCATACCTTGAGGATAAAACAGAGGTGAAACTTCAAAAAATACCAACGCGTTTCATTACTAACAGGTAACTTGCTCACGGTTCATATTGCATTACATTCAAACCATCCTAAAAAGTAGTAGTAAACCAAACATGTGACTTCTGATGTCAGTACATATTATGTTGCAATGACTTGTGGTGGTTGTGGTCATAATTAAATGTGTGTATCTGTGTTATTTTGCAATACTCGCAGTGGCAATGATATATTACAATGAGAAAGTGTAAGCAAACGAATTGCGATTACATCCCCTGTTAGAGGCACTCCGGAGTGTTCATAACAATGATTCAAAAGCTTGATTTGCGAAACGATTTATTCATTATTGTTGCCATTTTATGAAGCAAAGTTCAGCAGTTCATAGATATTATCGACATATCATTAATGCGAACAAAAAAACTCCAATGCATTTCGGGCTCCACGCCCTTTGTCAAGGAGAGGCTGAGGAAAAAGAACAAAAAGCCCGGGTCAGGGGGGAAGTACTGGGAGACTGGTTTGGCGTCTACTTAATTATCAGGTGTCGATCAATATGGTGAGGTGGTCGGTGGTGAATAATAGTGTAATGCGTAACGGAAAGTGAAGTAAATAAAGTGATCAGTGCAATCTAAGGACTATGGAGGTCAGGTGGTGATAAACGGGGGAGTGCTGGGAGTTAACATGACACGGAGGTGCCTGAAATAAAATAACACGAAAGTGCATGAAAATAAACACGAGGGTGCATAGAAATAAATTAACGTTAATGGTGCGACTCAGACGATCATGCCAGGTCCTATATTAGGACTAAACCGGTAATAATATTACTTACTCGCTTCTGCGCCGAGGCGGTCAGTGAGAAAAACGTGACGGTCTGTGAGACAGCCGGTGTGTGAAACCAGGGTTAACACTAAAGACATAAAAGACGGACTAAAAAAGGAAGAGGTGGGGGCCATGATGGAATGGGGAAAAGATGAGAAATAGATGATGGGCTACAAAGATACAGGTGCTAGGATGACGAGGGTGGATATAAGACCAAGGTGAAAGATAACAATGGATAATGAATAATGAACAGTTAATAAAGTAAATGACGAATATGCAGTTAATAAAGAGCAATTCAAAAGATAGTAATGTGTGGCTTAAAGGTAGCAACTGTATTCTACTCGTCATTAAGTCCGTGTGGCTTAAGGGTTTGCAGACGGAAAGTCCATTCTAGTTCTTTCTGCAATAGCAATTTACGGTTGTCTACCCCTTCACTGCGGGTGACACATTCCAAAACAGTAAATTGCAATTGTGCGATTGTGTGATGGAACTCCTGGAAGTGCATGGCAATGTTGGATTTTAACTGTTTTGTTCGGATGTTAGATTTATGCTCATTTATGCGAACTTTAATCTTCCTTTCGGTTTTTCCAACGTAAAGTTTACCGCACGGGCATTTCAGTGCATAGATAAGGTTCATGCTGTCACATGTAGCGTTAACACATAGCTTGATAGAGTTGCCTTTCATAGGATGTTTGATTTGGTTCCCTCTGATTATACAATTACAGTTGTTACAATTTAGGCATGGTGTGTTCCCTTGTATTGCTGTGAAATTGAAGGCTGCGTGGATAAAATTTCTTTGATGTTTTTCCCACGAGTATGTGCAAATAGGGGAAGATCATTAAAGATGTTCCGAAAGTCTGGTTCAATTTGGAGAATAGACCAATGATTCAAAACAATTCTTTTGAACTTGTAGGTTGCTGTAGAGAATTTGGACACGAGAACCATGCGTTGAGTGGGTGGTTTGACAGTCTTGACTAGACTCTGTTGTCTAGTAATGTTAGTTACACGTGTTTCGGCTTCGTTGAGGATTTCAGTGAGGTAACCTCTATCTATGAAGCGTTGGTGCATCTCCTTGATGCGATGATTGTAGATGTCCTGTTCAGATACAATCCCTTTTATTCGCAACATTTGTGAAAAGGGCAAATGTTTTTTCAAGGACCCTTGGTGGAAGCTTTGGAAATGCAACGTATTGTTGCGGTCAGTAGTTTTGCGATGTAATCAGTGATGATTTTGTTATCTTGGATTTTCACCAGCACATCAAGAAAAGATATTTCTGACTGGCTTGTCTGCCACGTGAGTTGAATGCGTGGATCCTTGGAATTAAGATCCGTTAAGGCTGCTGTGAGCTCATCTTGTGTATCAGTCCAGAGAAGAAAAAGGTCATCTATGTACCTTACGTACATTTTGATTTTTTGATAGAAAGCAGGATTATCGTAGATGTGGGTTCTTTCAAACTGTTCCATGTATATATTGGCGTAGGAAGGAGCCGCACAATTGCCCATCGCCATTCCCGTCAGCTGGAGATACCATTTGTCACCTTCCTGAAAGTAGCTGTGGTACAATGTGTAAATCATAAGTTCCATGAGGAATGTCTGCATTTTGGGATCAATATTACTCCTGAGTAACGCTTGCTCAACTGCTTCAATACCTCCCTGATGGGGTATGGAGGTATAAAGAGAACTGACATCAGCTGTACATAGAATAAGTGAATTGTCGTTATTGATGTCAATAGATGAGAGTTTGTTAAGAAATTCAGTGGTGTCTTTGATGTGACTTGTAGATTCGATGACCAAGGGTTGAAGGTACCTGTCTAGGAAATTCCCTGTGGGTTCGTGAATAGATCCTTTCGTTGAGACGATGGGGCGAAATGGCGGGTCAAAGAGATTCTTATGTATTTTCGGACTCATGAAGATTCTGGGACTTCTAGGGAATTCTCTCAAAAGATATTTTTTGGTGCGTTCTTGAATGATGCCCATTTGATGAGCTTTGTCTAGAATGTTTAGTAACGTATCTTGAAACTCCTTAGTGGGGTTATTACCAAGCTCCATGTAAGTGTTGGCATCGGAGATATGTTCCAATAAACGTTGTGAGTACATGTTAGTGTTCATAATGACCAAAGCGCCGCCTTTGTCAGCTTTAGCACATCGGATGTTGGGGTTGTTAGCCAAAGATTTCAATGTATCACGATCCTTTTGTGAGATATTGTGATGTTTATTAAGGTTTTTGAAATTCATTTTCGATAAGTCGTTTCTTACCAAACTCTCAAATAAGTCAATGCTTTTGTGGCTTAAGGGAGCCAAGTAGTTCCTGGGCGGCCGTAGGCCCATAAGTTGATCACTTTTGGTGTCAGTGTTAGGTGGCAATACGTTCTCAAAATAAGGACGTAACCTGAGTTTTCTAGTGAGCTTGAAAACGCTTACTTCTAACTCCAATTGATTCGTATGAGTTACAGGAACGAATGAGGTGCCTTTTTGAAGAAGGTTCATTTGGTGTTTAGTGATTGTAGTGTCAGAGATGTTGATGACTAGGTTGGTTTTTTGGTCTTGAGATCCTTCTTGGTTACTGTGCTTCGTGTGTTGGGAGGGCTTTTTTCCAACTCTTTTCTTCTTGCTCCTCCGGGGTCGGTGGTTGTTTCTTGGCCTGTTTCTAAAAAATGAACCGAGGAAGTTTGGTTTGATGCGCTAGTAGAAGCAGATGCCTGGTCGTTCGTGGTTCTTGCTGGAGTGGTAGATGTTTTTTGTGAGGGACGGTAAGATGAATCGCTTCCTGAGGAGGAAGTGTCGGTTTGGGTGTTGTAAGGCTAATTGCGTCGCCGTTGGGCTTATACGTCAGCCCATGTATACACTTCGTCGAGCTTGTAGTCAAGAGTGTCCCTTCGATATTTGCGAATCTTACGTTCATTTATTTCCCTTTCAGGGAGGTATTGAAGCAGTTGAGCAAGCGTTACTCAGGAGTAATATTGATCCCAAAATGCAGACATTCCTCATGGAACTTATGATTTACACATTGTACCACAGCTACTTTCAGGAAGGTGACAAATGGTATCTCCAGCTGACGGGAATGGCGATGGGCAATTGTGCGGCTCCTTCCTACGCCAATATATACATGGAACAGTTTGAAAGAACCCACATCTACGATAATCCTGCTTTCTATCAAAAAATCAAAATGTACGTAAGGTACATAGATGACCTTTTTCTTCTCTGGACAGATACACAAGATGAGCTCACAGCAGCCTTAACGGATCTTAATTCCAAGGATCCACGTATTCAACTCACGTGGCAGACAAGCCAGTCAGAAATATCTTTTCTTGATGTGCTGGTGAAAATCCAAGATAACAAAATCATCACTGATTTACATCGCAAAACTACTGACCGCAACAATACGTTGCATTTCCAAAGCTTCCACCAAGGGTCCTTGAAAAAACATTTGCCCTTTTCACAAATATTGCGAATAAAAAGGATTGTATCTGAACAGGACACCTACAATCATCGCATCAAGGAGATGCACCAACGCTTCATAGATAGAGGTTACCCCACTGAAATCCTCAACGAAGCCGAAACACGTGTAACTAACATTACTGGACAACAGAGTCTAGTCAAGACTGTCAAACCACCCACTCAACGCATGGTTCTTGTGTCCAAATTCTCTACAGCAACCTACAAGTTCAAAAGAATTGTTTTGAATCATTGGTCTATTCTCCAAATTGAACCAGACTTTCGGAACATCTTTAATGATCTTCCCCTATTTGCACATACTCGTGGGAAAAACATCAAAGAAATTTTATCCACGCAGCCTTCAATTTCACAGCAATATAAGGGAACACAACCATGCCTAAATTGTAACAACTGTAATTGTATAATCAGAGGGAACCAAATCAAACATCCTATGAAAGGCAACTCTATCAAGCTATGTGTTAACGCTACATGTGACAGCATGAACCTTATCTATGCACTGAAATGCCCGTGCGGTAAACATTACGTTGGAAAAACCGAAAGGAAGATTAAAGTTTGCATAAATGAGCATAAATCTAACATCCGAACAAAACAGTTAAAATCCAACATTGCCATGCACTTCCAGGAGTTCCATCACACAATCGCACAATTGCAATTTACTGTTTTGGAATGTGTCACCCGCAGTGAAGGGGTAGACAACCGTAAATTGCTATTGCAGAAAGAACTAGAATGGACTTTCCGTCTGCAAACCCTTAAGCCACACGGACTTAATGACCGAGTAGAATACAGTTGCTACCTTTAAGCCACACATGACTATCTTTTGCATTGCTCTTTATTAGCTGCATATTCGTCATTTACTTTATTAACTGTTCATTATTCATTATCCATTGTTATCTTTCACCTTGGTCTTATATCCACCCTCGTCATCCTAGCACCTGTATCTTTGTAGCCCATCATCTATTTCTCATCTTTTCCCCATTCCATCATGGCCCCCACCTCTTCCTTTTTTTAGTCCGTCTTTTATGTCTTTACTGTTAACCCTGGTTTCACACACCGGCTGTCTCACAGACCGTCACGTTTTTCTCACTGACTGCCTCGGCGCAGAAGCGAGTAAGTAATAATATTACCGGTTTAGTCCTAATATAGGACCTGGCATGATCGTCTCAGTCGCACCATTAACGTTAATTTGTTTCTATGCACCCTCGTGTTTATTTTCATGCACTTTCGTGTTATTTTATTTCAGGCACCTCCGTGTCATGTTAACTCCCAGCACTCCCCCGTTTATCACCACCTGACCTCCGTAGTCCTTAGATTGCACTGATCACTTTATTTACATCACTTTCCGTTATGCATTACACTATTATTCACCACCGACCACCTCACCATATTGATCGACACCTGATAATTAAGTAGACGCCAAACCAGTCTCCCAGTACTTCCCCCTGACCCGGGCTTTTTGTTCTTTTTCCTCAGCCTCTCCTTGACAAAGGGCGTGGAGCCCGAAATGCATTGGAGTTTTTTTGTTCGCATTAATGATATGTCGATAATATCTATGAACTGCTGAACTTTGCTTCATAAAATGGCAACAATAATGAATAAATCGTTTCGCAAATCAAGCTTTTGAATCATTGTTATGAACACTCCGGAGTGCCTCTAACAGGGGATGTAATCGCAATTCGTTTGCCTACACTTTCTCATTGATATCTCATGGTGTTTGACGGCAACACCACCCTTGAGAGCACCCTCCCTGATTAAATTCTCCACGATATTGACACTACTAGTGCTGTGCACCTTCCTCATCGTCTTAATGATATATTACAAACAGATGACCCTTTAAGCAGTACTGTTTTTACCTATTTAATTTCATCACGTTAATTAGTTTGTTTTGGATTTAAATTGTGTCATTAAGCCGGACAGGTATCCTTCTCTGGGTTTTTATGTCAACAAGAACTTTATTGATTTCTCTAATTGTGTCCGTGTTTGACACAGCTAAGTGAGGCGATTATATTACTCGTTCCACACAAAGTTCCCACCCGTCTGCATTTTAGGGGAAACTTGTATATTTTATGGAGGCGGGGTAATAATTTATGCATTGACATTGTGCTTACTATACCTCATTTTGACCTGTTTTTAATCGAAGCTCCATTTTCGTGCCTATTTTTGTTTATTATGAACTAAAAGCTAGATTCATGAAAGGTAATTGCGCTCGCAAAGAGCCAGATTCTGAGAATCTGGCCCTTTGCGAGCGCAATTTTTGCAGTTGGAATTCATCATCCCAAATGCAAAAATCGCTATTAGCGAAATCGCATCTTTGCGAGTAATTGCATTTAAGGAATCTCTATTTGAGATTCCTTAAATGCAATTCATTACCAATTTTAAATTGCGAATTCGCAATTTATGGCCGCTATTTACCACGAAGTCAGACTTCGTGGTAAACAGCGAAAAAAGTAGAAAAAAGCACTTTAGTGCATTTTTCTCAGTTGCATGTTACACACACATGTCCTTTGGACATGTGTGTGCGCAACACCTGTATAAATTTGCATTTCAGGGGTGCTACAGGGTGTCCTTTGGACACCCCTGGCACCCTTGAAATCGCATCCTTATTTGCGATAAGCAAATTGCTAATCGCAAATAAGGAAGATGTAGGAATCGCAATATTTTTTGCAATTCCTACATGAATCCCGTTTTGCAAGTCCTTAATAGCGATTCCTTATGAATCGCTATTAAAGACTCGCAAAACGGGTCTTTGATGAATCTAGCTGTAAGTTTCACAAACAATCCGCATTAAGGATTATGTGGGTGTGGAACTCATAACCCATGTAGATATTTAAGGATTATGACTGACATCAGCCTCAGTTTCCTATGTTGTCCTGTGATCAAGCCCTCTAGTGGGCATTTAATGAAAACATTGTATCTTTTTGTTTTAAAGACAAATAAACCCCTTTTGTCCATTCCGAATGCACAACTATCTCGCCTTTTTGGCTTTTAAACTTATATAGGCTCTCCAGTGGGCTATTAACCAACACGAAAGAGAAAAGTCATTTTATAAATACGTTTTTTTCTTTTTCATATGTTTGGACTATGTTCGGTCAGGCAAGCCACTGGAAAGGCGGGATTTTTTGATCTCCTATCTTGATTACTCTAGATCTAAATCCCCACTTAGGTCGACTGAATCTTTGTTGCCTGTCATAGAGGAAAGGAAACAATCTACTACCAGGTTAATCAACCCAATGATTGTTACGACTCTGAAGAACCACTTACCACGAATCAGTTTTAAAGATTTATTATAAAGCCAAAGATAATTGAAGATACAAACATCTCAATATAAGGTTCAAAAGGTATACTGGCACCAATACAAACATGAATTCTCTGAACGATCTTAGTCGGCAGAAAAATACAACTAAAGCCAATTCAAAAATTAACAGGTTTGCAAGAATTGACACAAGATGTAACTGGAGCATCATTTACAAAAAGAAAGAATCAGGTTAGACTGTCCATACACTGGACTAAGTGACATCCCTACTTAACAGAATCTTATGCTAAAAAGGTGTCAGCAGTGGTGACTTCCAAAGAAGTTCACTCACTTTCCCTTAGTCTCTGATGTAATTCTGTGCATTGAAGTCGTGCCCTCTCTGCCTACCCATCCGCTCTCTAAGGGTCCTCAGGCCATCTGCTCTAACTCCACCCCAGGGTGCTGTCCCTAATACAAAATCACAAGCATTGTCGAAACGCCCCTCAGAGACGCCCCTCAAGTACACATTTCACGTGGTTTCGATTCTGGTTTCTTCCATACTGATACTCCTCTGGGCCTCTTGTTAGCGTTGACCTTGCTTCCCAGGCTTCTTCTCCGCTCGCCGGTACCCCCCATTACATTCTTGGAACCTCCTCCAGGCCTGTGCCTGTCTCCCCGGACAGAGCTCTATTCATCACTCTCTTGATTGGAACCCCCTCACACCTGCAAACAGACACCCATGAATAGGGCCCCAAATTCCACCCTCCAGTTATCTGTGTTAGGCCATAAACTTTGAACAAGAATGACAATTTATGCTTTAACAAGACTCGATTCTAACTAACACGTGCAGATCAAAGAAACAACTTTATCTTTCCAGGCCTACTAAATTACTTGCAAAAGGCCTGCACTCTGTGAACCACCGACCACCATATTGTGCTAACTTGTCCTGCCCACCAGGAAAACTATAGTGTGCGTCAGACAGTTGCACAAAGGAAACAGATCTTAGATTGGCGGAAGAAGGAGAAAACCACACACAAAAAGGGGGACCTTTAGAAAACTCCATCTAGGCATATTTCCGCCTGTTGGACCAGAGATTCGGAGAAAGACCCTTGTTGTAGGTCCATGGAGCAGGGAAAACCGGCATAATCATAGGACCCGGGAAAAAAAAAAAGAAAAAAAAAAAACCCCGGAAACCTACTTCCACTGTATCAGGTATTCCCAAAAAGCAACTCTTTTCCTACTGCAGGATCTTGGCAGGTCTACTTTAGAAACTTCATATAGGGACGATAACCATCCTGCGTATGTAGGAGGGGCTGTATCCACCCAAAACCTACAGATCTGTCTCCTTGCCATTAAAATTGCAAAAAACAGGAAGGATCTGGCATGCCCTAAGATGTTTCCATCAATCCCGAAGATAATCAGAGGGAGAGTGCTACTCAAAGTGATATTTAGAATAGAAGAAAGGGCATCCATCACCTCTTCCCAAAAACGGCTAATGGCTGGGCACTCTTTAAACATGTGCACATCTGAAGCTTCTGCAAGATCACATTTGTTACACTTTTTACCAGGCTGGAATTTGGCTAATTTTTGTGGTGACAGATATGCCCGATGTAAAGTAAATAGGTGGTTTCGTCTCAGCCAAGCTGGCTTCACAATTTTATACAGTAAACTAAAAGAGTTCCGCCACAAATGCTGACACTGTTCCCCCACATTGCTACCCCATAGCACCTCCGGGAGGTTGATGTCATCATCTATCTCCTCCAGGATCGCCCAGTACCAACATGTAACCTCCTTTCCCCCCCTGGTCTTGTCATCAATAGATTTTCTAAGTTGCTGTAATTTCCCAGGGGGGCTCCTTCCTTATCAATGCCTGAGCCCAACTGGTCAATTGCATGTATTTAAAGTTGGTTAAGCTTGGCCCGACTCTCTCCCGCAAAGCCTCCCAGAGTAACAATGAACCTCCTGCTATCAGTTCTCCCCAATTAAGAATTCCGGCTTCCTTTATAGAGCATGCCAGCCTGTCTTTAAGACACAAAGGAGTGCCTGGCGAATCCCAGATGGGGGCTAAGTTGGAAAAGTAGCTCATCCCTGTTCGTCTCCTAATTATGGACCAACTACGGGCCAATGAATGAAGAGTTTTTAATTTTATCTTTTTAAAGAATTTCTGGTCCCCAAACTTAAAAAGAAAACCGTCAGATGAAAGTTCTGACCCCTCCAACATAGCTCGAAACATCCTCCCCCTAGGGTTATTCACTGGTGTTTTTAGAAGCATTCTTGAAAAAGATAATTGGAAAGCCCAAGCATAATATTGGATATCTGGAGACGTTAACCCTCCTTTTTCTCTCCTTCTCCTCAGTTTTTTCCAAGCCAATCTTGTGGCTCTATTCCTCCAAATGAAAGAATTTATTTCTTGTTGACATTTAGATATTTGTTTGACATCGAAAGCCATAGGGATAGAGTTAAACAAGAAGGTATATTTAGGCAGGATAGACATTTTTATAAGATTTGTCCTCCCATAGATAGATAACGGGAGATGGTTCCATGTTTTTAGTTGTTTTTGACATTCCTTATGTACTCGCTCAAGATTGTGAGTGGCGATTTTACTTATATCTTGGGTTATTCTGATGCCAAGATAACGCATAGAGGACACTACTTCCACCTGAGTATTTGGGATATTCCAAACCATAATTTCAGTTTTTTCGGAATTTATGTTGTATCCAGAGATTTTACCGAACTCCTCAGCCCTCCTGATCACGGAAGGAAGGGCCAGATCTAAGTTTGATGTCATTATGAGACTCATTTCCTGTAGGAAAACATGGCGCCCGTGTGAGGAGCGGTAGCGCGCGTCCTCGGTGAAACTCTCCGCTCCCTTTCCTCTCCCTCTCTCATGATACACGGAAGGTCGCGGTGCCGCTAAACGGAAAGGCGCTGCCTCTCTGAGCCGTCCAGCGGATGTGTTTTGGGGCTTCGGACTGGGCCCCCGCCCCCACCCTCATTTCTGCTCGCGGGCTTTCTCTACCACAACGCTGGAAGGCTGCAGCCGTGGAGCTCAGGCATGGCCGCAGCGCAGCGGCTCGAGGACTCCTTCGGGGAAAAGCAGTGCAGGCAGGCATCTGCAGAGATCGCGGTAAGGTGACGGGGGAAAAAGGAATTGGCGTTTTTTTTCCCCTGGCGACCTCTGTATCGGAACCTTCTGTCCCGTTTTTGGAGCCCCCAGAGGTGTTTTGCGACGGTGAGCTGGATCCTACCTGTGTGGGTAACGGTCAGAGTGTATACAGGGGGGCACAAGCGAGGCTGTTTTTGTGAGCTCTAAGAGCTCTAGCTTTTGGAAAAAGTAAGAAAAAAGCCAAAAGTAAATCACGAAAAGGAAGGGGGAGAGGCAGGGGGTTAAAGGACAGTCAGGCATTATCATCGGATTGTGGCAGTGAAAGTGATTTGCAGGAGGGGTACGTTTTTGAACCACAGGGGCGCCAGAGGGGGCTACAGAGAGCTGCAATCAAAGAGAGACCCTGTGAGCTAAAACCTGCTCGTATAACCCCCTCCTTGCGCTCATTTTTTAAAGTTTTGCCCCAAGTATTGACTATTCAGAAGCCCCATATACCTGAACAGGACTGCCACTCTGACCGCCTAGATTTTCAAGGGAAAATGACCTCCCATATGGCAGATCTTGCTCTAGAAGATACAATCATGCCAGTAGATGGGTCAGGCAGTAATGACCAGACGGCAGAAGAAGTCAGGAGCTTGACAATATTAAAATCTAACGGGCCAGTCAGCTCAGGAACCTGTGAGGTAGTCTCGAAACAGACACCGAGAATTAATCAGCACCCACTGCAAGAAGAAAGGTGAGAGTCTGGTGGAGGTGTGGTTTCAGCTGGTTCCTCAATTGAGTTTTTGTTAAACTCTCTAAAAGCAGACATAAAGCAGGGTTTTGCAACATCTGCTGAAAATCAATCAGAGATTAGGGCTGCCTGCGATGTCTTGGAGCGAAAAGTAGATCGTTTGAATGAGAGGACAGAAACCCTTGAAGGCTCTGTAGAAGAACTTAAAGCCAATTTAGGCTCTGCCCAAGCAAAAATTCTTAACTTGCGAAGAGAGGGAGATGCGATCCGCGAGAGGGTTGAGTCTTTGGAGAACTTTTCAAGAAGAAATAACCTCCGGCTTCTGAAGATTCCCGAGGGGAGAGAGGGAAGCGACATAAAAACCTTTGTCGTAGAACTGCTAAAAGTCTCACTCAGCTTAGAAGAATCATCAGATATCTTGGGGAGAGATATCCAAAGGATTCATAGGGACCCTTTCCGTTTAAAACCTGGCAGAGAGAAGCCTAGAAAATTTCTGGTCAACTTTCTTACCTATTCAATCAAAGAAAAAATCTTAAATTTGGCCCTAAAAAATAAGACTTTAAAAGGTCCTGATTTTCCTTTTGAGATTCGTTCTGACCTGTCCAAAACCACCCTGGATCGGCAGTGGGAGCTGGGCCAGAGGATGGAGAAATTCCGTGCTCTGGGTGCAACAGTGCAAATGAGATTTCCTGCTTTTCTGCGTGTTATGTATAACAACAAAATGCATAATATTAGATCTCCTTTTGAGGCAGAAGTATATGTAATTCTTATGTATTTTCAACCCTTCTACGTGCTTTAACTATTTCATGCATCTAACTAGTAAATATGGTGCACTTATACATTTTTCTCAGTTTTGCGCTCTCTCAGTTCCCCCCTTTGATGACCTCCAGTGGTCATCACTATCACAACACCATCATTGAACAGAGTCAGACAGAGCTCGTTGCAAGGCTCCCTCGCTTTATCATTTCTAGAGCCCTCAGACTCCTGTACTGGTTGTCCTGCATCGCAGCTAGTCTCTGCTCCTGTTCTATCATGGATCTTTGCAACTTATTTGCTCTGTACCATTTGTACAACCTTACTAATCCCCACAATATGATCACACAGATCACTATTATGATGATAGGTTTTAGAATGTACCATACAAAGCTCTTCCCTAGGTTGGCGAACCAACCTCCAACTTTACCCATTCCATGACCCACTTTCTCCCACACGTTTACTCTTGTCAGATCCTCAATTTCTTGGTGTATCTCAGTAATATTTCGTGTGTACTTCTCAAGAGGTTTTGAATTGCCTGGAATGTAAGTGCAGCATTCCTGGACCTTCAAAGCCTTACAGACTCCGCCCTCTTTGGCTAACAGAACGTCTAGAGCAAGTCGGTTTTGAAGAACCATTGCCCTTATCGATTGCATCTCTCCTTCTACCAGCATCAATGATCTAGCAGTACTGGCAGATAGTCTATCTACAACTGTTGCTAATCTCCTGATCTTGACATCATTCAGTATTAATCCCAAAAGAGGGAACATAGCACCAAATACATCTCCAACTACCTCAGCATCGCCAACATCCCTTCTTCCTCTGGCTTGAGTCCTTCCCTCAATAATCTCTAAATCCTTAGCATGGTATATTTTTGGGAAGACAATTGCCAAATAGCATGAACCATACCAATTGTCTGGTAGTTTCACATAGGCATTTCTTCCACAGACAAAATACACATTTGGGATCACTTGCATCCCATTTAAGAAATCCTTCGAGTAGTATTCTAATTGGAAGGCATGTTCACAACTTACTTCTCCCACGAATACATTTTCATAGTAGATTTTACCTCTATATATACATAGCTTCCCTTTTTGTGTTCGATCTAAAGCTATTGGACCGTTACTACCCTTTCTTTTGTGTGACTTCTCCTCCTCAGTCCAATCTGTTTTCCATTGGCCAGAAGCCTTTAGAATCTTCTGCCTTCTATATCGATCATCCACCTGCCCTATAAACTTTTTCTCAATTTCTGATACCTTGCAGGTCAAATTATTTCTTCGGGCATGTGAAGTATCTAAAGTTCTCCAAGGAATGAAAAATTTCCCTAATCGATCCTCACTTTTATAGTAGTCCCACTTATTCAGGTGCTTATAATTCGGGACTTCTGGTAATACTGCATCGAAATTTGAAAAGTAATATTCAAAGCTATCTCGTCCATAGAATACACTAAGCAACAAACTACATGTAATCCCATAAGTCAATGGAAGATGATGATATCTAATACCTTCGTCTACAGAGGCTGGTAACTGCATGCAAACGTAACAATCCTTAGCCTCCATGACATCAATGTACTCATATAATAACTTGGCATAAGCGTTTGATTTGAAGTTGCCTTGTGACTCGTCCACATGTAACCTACGAGCTTCTGCTGCTAGTAAAGCCTTCTCCTGTATTGCATTGTCCTCCTCTTTACTAGCAGTAGTAGGTTTGATGTTACCACAACCTTTGCTTCTGTAGCTTTCGTCTCGTTCTCATGTCCCACTATATATGATACAGTGACTACTAAGACTATAAGAAGAATAACTCCCGCTAAAAGTGTACCTATTATACATTTCGCTTTGCGGTTCGAGTTGCCGGCCTCCATGTTCTTCAGACAGTGTAGCTTTTAGTCCCTTTTTCAAAGCAAAGTTCTTTCTCTTTATTTTCTTCTACAGTCTCTTTTTGTTCATTCAGTCTTTCTCGAACTACACCTCAGGAAGCTGGCAATCTCTTTTTGAAATCAGTCTTTTGAACCGTAACAACAGACAACCCTAGCCCTTCTCCGTCAACTAAATGGAAAGATCCCTAAATTTTCTCTTCTTCCACTTGGCGCTAGGTTATCTTCTCAATCTTGTTTATTTACAAAGTCTTTAAGTGTCTACTATGGTGCGCGTTCCAGCGGCTCTAATAGCATATTCCAGTATTTCTAGGTGAAGGATGGTCTCCTCGAGTGCTGATACTGATGTACCAAAAGTTGGAAATTCTAATCTGTTTAAAACTAACTCTCTTATTCGGATCAGGTAAGGAGGATTGGGAATAGTGAGTGTTAGTAGCCCTTCAGCTTCCACTCCAGGCACCAACAACGCTACTTCCACCTTGATGATGGGGTCAGCGCTGATCACTGTCACCTCCCTCACCCTCCCGGATTTCTGTGCACACGACATCTGCTGCTAGCTAGGTCCACTCAGGAGTGGCGTATCTTCTGCAGGGCACACGCACTCTCCTTGATCTTCTTGGACCTTCCGCTTCTGAGTTCTGTGCACCTTCGTCTGGATCCGAGTCTTCGGATATGGGAGCAAGGGTTCTCTCTGGAGTTGACTTTAGGCTCGGCCTCCTTCTTCTTTCAGGCCAACTGGTCTCTCCACGCCTTGATCTCCTGCTCCTTGTCCTCACACTCGACTCTTGATCACTTGCAGCTTGATCAGTGTCTGTTTCGTACTCACAGCTATTTTCTCCTTCTGTGGCAACGTCAGTTTCACTGTCGTCTTGCCCTTCTACCACTTGGTCTGACACACTACCGGCTTCTTCCGACACCCCCACAGCTTGGCTGGTCCCCTCTATCGAATCTTCATCCACAACTGGATTTTCATCCGAGAGAGGAGCTGTTTCTTCCAGGGGTGCTGGAACTCTCCGCGTATGGGAGGCGTGTATCCAATTGGGCAGCCCTCCGACCTTAACAGCAGTATTCGATGTTAAGATGATTTGGTAGGGCCCTCTCCAGCGCACGTCTAAACAATTCTTTCTGACGTGTTTCTTCACCACGACCCAATCCCCAGGGCACAGGTCGTGGCACAGGTCTTGAGATGACGAGATTTCAGCAGCCTGCACCTGAAGAGACACAGAATGAATGGCGTCAGAAAGTCCCTTGCAATAATCCAGGATCAGATCATCTGTGATATTCAACAAAGCTGCTGTTGGAACTGATGGCAGTCTCATAGCCCTCCCCATTAACACTTCATGAGGAGAGAGACCGGTCCTCCTGTCTGGTGTGCTATGTATGCTCATAAGTACTAGCGGCAGTGCATCAGGCCAGCTCAGGGATGTCGATGAGCACACTTTAGCAATTCGAGACTTTATCGTCCCATTGATTTGCTCCACAATTCCTGAAGCTTCGGGTCGGTAGCTACAGTGCAGCTTCTGATCAATATTCAATGCTGAGCAGAGCATCTTCACAATTTCGCTGTTGAAATGTGTTCCCCTATCTGATTCCAAAGAGGCCGGCACCACAAAGCGCGGTATTAACTCCCTAAGCAATAACTTTGCTACTGTGAGTGTGTCACACCTGCGTGTAGGGTAAGCCTCGACCCATCTGGAAAATATACAGACAACCACCAGAACGTATCGGAGGCGAAGGCACCTTGGCATTTCAATGAAGTCTAGTTGCATCCGATTGAACGGACCCCCAGACCTCCCTATGTGACTCAACGTGACTGGTGTTCTCTTTCCTACGTTCAGCTGTTGGCAGGTCACACATCGCTGACACACTGCTTCTGCGGCTACCCTAAACTTGGGGTTATACCATGTCTGTCTAAATACCCGAAGCATAGCATCTCTGCCTAGATGTACCGGACCATGTATCTGTCTTGCCATGGGACTCACTAACTCATTTGGTAACACTGCCCTTCCATCTGCTGAAACCCAAAAATCCATTTCACTTTTTACACAACCTGCAGTTTCCCATGTCTTTTTCTCAAAATCTGTTGCGTTCTCTTGTATGCCCTTTAAATCGTCCCAGGTGTCTACAGTTTCCAACATCATGGTTAACTCTGTCTTTTCCTGTGTCCCTCCTACTTCTACCTCTGTAAAAGAGTATCCTTGCTCTGCACAATAACGTGCAACCTCGTCTGCGTACCTGTTTCCCTGGGACACAAAATCAGTTCCTTTGGTATGGGCTGAACATTTAACAACGGCAATAGCTGCCGGACCTTGTAATGCTTCTAACAACAACCGTACAAATTCCCCATTTCGAATAGGTGATCC
Source organism: Lissotriton vulgaris (assembly GCF_964263255.1). Lineage (NCBI taxonomy): Eukaryota > Metazoa > Chordata > Amphibia > Caudata > Salamandridae > Lissotriton > Lissotriton vulgaris. The sequence goes on from NC_141691.1 coordinate 1,503,253,114, forward strand.
TGAAGAAGTCATGTAACCTCTTTGAGACCATAATTGCCCATAATCATGAACTACCCCGAAACCATATTGGCTATCGGTGTAAATGGTGACTCGAATTTTGCTGCCCGCTATACAGGCACGGGTCAATGCAATGATTTCGGCTACCTGAGCGGAGTGTACTCCTTCCAGGCAAGCGGCTTCCACAACTCCAGTGATGGTACAAACAGCATAAGCTGCTCTCAACTGACCGATATTGTCTCTTACACATGAGCCATCGACAAAGAAAATTTCATCAGGGTCAGTCAACGGCTCATCTACAATATCTGGTCTCGGTTTGGTGCATAGTTCAGTCACATCAAGGCAATCGTGATCTTCACATTCTTCATCTTCTATATCGTTTGGAAGTGGCATCAAAGTGGCAGGATTCAAAACAGAGCATCTCTTAAGGGTCACGTTCTCCGCAGCAAGAATGACTTGCTCGCAGCGCGTGAGCCTGTTATTTGTCAGATGCTGTGTCTTGGTCCTGGTCATCAACAGTTCCACAGAATGAGGTACATACACAACTAACTGGTGTCCCATAACTATACTTTTGCACCTTTCAATGCTGACACCCGTTGCAGCAACGGATTTGAGACATCCGGGCAACGCTCCGGCTACTGGATCTAACGTAGCCGAGAAATATGCAACTGGTCTACGGGCACTTCCATGGATTTGGGCCAGAACTGACAAAGCACAACCTTCCCTCTCACAGCAGTAAAGTAAGAATGGTTTTTCGTAATCCGGCATTCCCAGAGCAGGAGCATGACACAAGTCCTCTCTCAGCTGCAAGAATGCCATCAAACAGTCCTTGTCCCATGGTACCGGATCACTCACCTCCTTGTGCGTCAATTTCTGTAAAGGCTTTGCCTTCAGTGAAAAGTTAGCGATCCACTGTCGGCAATAACCAACCATTCCTAGGAACATCCTGCCCTCTCTCTGTGTCGTGGGCGAATTCATTTTCATGATCGCCTCTATCCTGTCTGGTGACACCTTCCGTTTCCCTTTTTCAATCCTGTGACCCAAGTACTGTACTTCCGTCAGACAGTACTGTAACTTGCTCGGTGACACCTTGTGTCCGTTCTCAGCTAGATGGTTCAGCAAGGTGATGGTGTCTATTTTGCAAGCTTCCTCAGTTTCTGACGCAACAAGCAGGTCATCTATGTACTAGAACCGAGTTCTGTGGCAGTACTAGACTTTCAAGATTTTTCTTCAGCAGCTGGTTGAAAATCGATGGGCTTTCTGTATACCCCTGTGGGATACGACACCATGATAATACGCGATTTTCCAGCTTAAAAGCGAAAAGAAATTGGCTCTCCTCATCTAATGGGATTGAAAAGAAAGCCTGGCAAAGGTCTATCTCTGTGAACCATTCAGCTTGGAATGGTATCTGAAACAATATCACTGATGGATTCGGTACCACTGGACAACATGAAACAACTATGTTATTAATCTTTCGGAGGTCCTGCACTATTCTGAATTTCCCACTAGGTTTTTGTAAACCCATAATCGGGGAGTTACATGGACTACCCACGATTTCTTTCAGAATTCCCTGCTTAATCATGGAGTCAATCACGGGCTTTATCCCTGCAATGGTCTCCGGGGTCAATTTGTATTGTGGCGTTCTTGGATATTCGACATTTGGTTTTACCATGATTTTCACTGGTTCCACTCCTTTGATCAGCCCTATCTCTTCCCCAGTGAAATCCCACACTTCAGATGACACCGTATCTCTTAGATCCCATGGAAGCTCTTCCACTGTCAACGTAGCATACAGCTCCACGCATACCCTTGAGTTCGCAACCTTAAAGTCGGCATCGTCATCGTTAGTCTGTACTTCCGCTCCCTGAGGTGTGCAATATATCGTACAATTTAGTTTGCATAATAAGTCTCTTCCCAACAGACACACAGGGCTGGAGTCACAGACCACAAATTGATGCTCATCGCTGTATTTCCCTATTTTCACTAATACTGGCTCCGTCAAAGGACTAGTTATTCTTCTATTTGCGACTCCTACCACTTGTATGGTTTCCCCCGACATTGGCATGTCCGGAACCACTGCTGATCTTAGAGTGGATCGAGTGGCTCCCGTGTCCACCAAGAAGGTCGTAGGACACCCTGCTACTTCAGCCTCTACATACGGTCCCCTTTGGTCCACCTCTAGTGCTGCCCCGAGGGTACAGTCCTCCATGTTACTCACGCGCTGTCCAGTCAACGGATCAACGTAATAACACTCCTCTCCTCCTACAAAAAGTGGCATCTGTCTATAGGTCTTTCCCCCTGTCGCTATTCTGGGTGGTTGAGGGAACTGGGCTCGAGGAGCTGACGTCCCCTCTTTGACCACCCTTCCCTTGGGTATTGTTGTTCCTTTCACCATGCTGCTCTGAGCTTCCTCGTCCTCTATTTCTAGTTCTCCATTTTCAGGGTTATAGGGACACTCGCATTTCCAATGTCCCACCTGGTGACACTGGTGACACTTTGTCATCTTTTATTCAAAGTAGCCAGGTCTACTCTAGGTCTAGGATTTTCCTCATTGTCCCTATTCTGATTATTCGACCTCCTTCCCAGAGTCCCTGTTCCCTGTTGTTGCTGTCCACCCTTTCCAGCTGACTGCATCTGAACCAACATCAGCTTCTCCTTAAGTTTTTTTGCTTTGGAATCAATTTTATCACTACAGTCTCTTGCATATCTCAAAATTTCATCTAATGGTTTAGTTTGCCAACAAATTAAATGTTGCTGTATCATCAAGCAAATATCAGGTCTCAATCCCAAAACAAATTTTGATACAAACTGTCCTATATCTTTGGGATCCATTACGTCTAGTCCACTGTATTGTTTGAATGTTTTCAGCAACCTCTCATAGTATTCATGGACTGTCTCCTTGGGTTCCTGCCTAGTTCGGTCTATCTTCACCCAATCTATGTCCTGCGGTGGCAGCTTATCTTTCAGCCATGTCATTACCCTTTCGTACTTCTCCATGACTTTTTCAGACGGTCCATTGGTCTGAGCATCCCTCTCTGGCTCCGATGTGGGCCATTCTACACCAACCTTGCATGCAGTCCATAAATCTCCTGGAACTACGATATCAAATAGGGTGTTTAAATCAATCCACAGTACTTTAGAAATTTTCACAAACCTCTCTACCTGCTTATACCACTCCACGGGGTTCTCTCTCAATTTAGGAAAAGAATTGGTAAATGCAGCTAAATCTCCCCTACTCCATGGCAAATGCACATAGCTCCCATTCGCTACTTCTCCCAAAGGGAAAGCTTCCATTCTCTGTAGCCCTCCCTCTGGGGACATCCCAATTGTGCTCCGTCTAACGGTTCCTTTCTTGGACCACCTTTCTTCCCACTTATCCAGATCCCTCCATGTCCTTATCCCTGTAATCAGTTCTCTGATGTGTGTTTTTAATCCGATTGTTCTCCTCTCTTCGAGGTCCTGTTCTGAATAATGCAACCTATGGTTACCCTGTAATGCCTTTGTTCTCGACAAGTCTACCATGTACTTGTCTGCTAATTCAGATAATTTCTCATGTACTGCTCTCGCCTTCCGAGTAATATCCTTTGCTATAAACAGTACCTCATCTTGCTCGTACATGTCAATCCTCTCCAAAGGCAACGTACCATCTATTATTTCATCTAGATCTGATTTTAAACTGGTTACGTCTAACCTTTTTGCCTTTATCTCAGCTGTCAATATGTTGTTCTTAGAGGGTCCATTCACCTCTCTCCCATCCCAGCTCCGAGCCCTACGCCTGGGCTCAGGTGAGTTATGGGGAGTCCTCCCATGTTCCCATCTTTCGAGGTCCCATGCAGTTCCATCCCCTCTTGGCATGTGATGAAATGATACTCTATTTCCCACAGTCCCACTTTGTCTGTTCTGCTCATTTTCCCTGCATGCATGATAGGACCTTCCATTGTCCTCCCTGCTCTCACAATTCCCTTGCTGCCTAGTATCACTCAACACATGATAAAACCCTTCACAACTCCCCATGTTCCCGCGATACCAGTGTTGCCTATTATCGCCAGGTGCATGGTGAGTGCACTTAAAGCTATCTCGGTACTCTTGTGTCCTTCGGTCTCCCTCGCTGTAAATGAGACGAGACACCCTTCCACATTCTGCACTTCTATGCTCTTGGTCCTGTCCATTTCCATTAAGGGAATGACGTGCAACCCCTCTATTCTCTTGACTTTTGTCGTCGCACTCCTGGCCGCTTTCGCTAGCCCCACAGTGAGACAACGTTCCGTCACCTCGACTTCCCCATTCGGCTTCCGCTCCTGACCTATTTCTTTGGGTTTCCACACTAGTGTTCCACTCTCTCAAGTCAGCCCTCAATTCCTTAAAGGACTTCGGTCGTGGTCCCCTCAGATCCATCGGTCCTCTCTGATCCCCCTGATCTATTATGGGATCCCCTGTTTGATTCAATGGAGTGCTCCAATCTTTTGGGCCTGACAACTGCCTTTGAGAATTAATCATGTTGTTCCTATTCTCTATTTCTGCTCTCTCCCTGTCCAACCGTGCCTGCTCCTCTTCCTGTGCTTTCTCTGGGTCATAAATCGATACTATAGGACCTATAGTAACAGGTACTTGGAGAGCGTCTGGCAATTGGTAGGACTTAGCATGCTCCATTTCTGGCACCTTTTGTACCACACACCTTCCGACTACCCTCTGTACTGGACTAGGCTGAGATATTCCCTCACCTTTGGCGTATTCTCTATCTGCTATAGGAGGTGGTCTATACTCCCCTGTACCAGCCCCTTCTCCCTTTTGGAGCTCGGCACCTTCCATCTCTCTATTGTACGGAGGCGGTCTGTCCATCAACAACCTATTTATCAGGCTGTCCTCTGTCTCGCTCTCATCATCCTCCTCTGGTGGTTTTTTGTCCCCTGTGACTTCTATCACTGGGTACAGTTTATCTACTTCGATTCTCTGCACTCTCCACTTTTTAGCTTCCTCATCCCATTTCGCACCCTGCACTGCTCTTACCGATCGTCTCACTCTTTCTTGACGCCTGTTCAGGCTCCGGTCGTACGCTGCCCTGAACCACGCATTAAGGGCTTCAAACTGTGTTGGTCTGGGCAGAGGTCTCGTTGCGGTCATAACTGCTTTTAACTGGTGTAATGCTTCTAATCTAAACGTTCCGTATTTCGGGAACGTCAATTCCTCATTCCCCTCCGTAATCTTACTCCACTCAGAAATCCACAGTATAGTATGCAGCCCAACATTCGTAGCCATATAATGAGCTGGTGTACCCTCCGGCGGGGCCTCTTCCCCGTCCACCGATTCTCTATTTTCTCTCTTAAAGATCGCTCTCAAGCGCCTAAAACACCTCATAATCAAATCTACAATTTTCTACTTCGCTGCGTTTGTTTACTTCCTGATGACAATCCACCAATCCTAGCGCGGTTCTTGCTAGCTGACCTATCACAGCGCAGCTCTTGACAACCGGCCAATCCCAGCGCGGTCTTACACCAACCGGCCTATCACAGCGCGGTCTTACACCAACCGGCCTATCACAGCGCGGTCTTACACCAACCGGCCTATCACAGCGCGGCTCTTTCTGACGTCACTCGTCTCCCCTTCGCAGCAGTTCCCCTCCTTTTTCAGCTCGTGTCCCGGTCATGCATGCGTCCCATTCATACTCTGAAAAATGATTACTTCCGACCAAGCAATCACTTTTCTTGACTGTACGCCCACAGTCTAACTGTAATTGTCACCTCAACTGACGAAATGTCTTTCCGTAAACGTCCAGACAATCGCCTTAACTGATAGGTTACTTACACACAGTAACTTCCGACCAGCGTCCGTTACTCATACACTCACTCTTGCATTCCCCCTATCAGGGTCCTGCGGGCGATCAATGGTACCTCATGACCCCCTTCACAACAGTTGACAATTACTCTGGATGTCCGATACACCCGAACCACTTAAGCTCTTCTCTGAACTTAAGATTTTCACCAGGTTGCGCGCGCTCACAACCCTGCCTCAGTCACACTACAGGCATTCAACTCCGCATGACATTACAACACAAATACAACACAAAATACCGCAATCTGACAACGCATGACCCTTATTACTCACTCTCAACCGACTCTGCTGCTTTTCTCTCCCGCACCGTCAGCACCTTCTTCGGCAGGTGATTCTTCTGCTGGTCATCTCTCGATCTCTAGGGGCCTCGGGGGTAATCTTAACCTAGTCTAGATCACCTTCCTCAAGAAGGCAACCATCCTCTATAGCTACCAACTGGAAAGGCGGGATTTTTTGATCTCCTATCTTGATTACTCTAGATCTAAATCCCCACTTAGGTCGACTGAATCTTTGTTGCCTGTCATAGAGGAAAGGAAACAATCTACTACCAGGTTAATCAACCCAATGATTATTACGACTCTGAAGAACCACTTACCACAAATCAGTTTTAAAGATTTATTATAAAGCCAAAGATAATTGAAGATACAAACATCTCAATATAAGGTTCAAAAGGTATACTGGCACCAATACAAACATGAATTCTCTGAACGATCTTAGTCGGCAGAAAAATACAACTAAAGCCAATTCAAAAATTAACAGGTTTTCAAGAATTGACACAAGATGTAACTGGAGCATCATTTACAAAAAGAAAGACTCATGTTATACTGTCCCTACACTGGACTAAGTGACATCCCTACTTAACAGAATCTTATGCTAAAAAGGTGTCAGCAGTGGTGACTTCCAAAGAAGTTCACTCACTTTCCCTTAGTCTCTGATGTAATTCTGTGCATTGAAGTCGTGCCCTCTCTGCCTACCCATCCGCTTTCTAAGGGTCCTCAGGCCATCTGCTCTAACTCCACCCCAGGGTGCTGTCCCTAATACAAAATCACAAGCATTGTCGAAACGCCCCTCAGAAACGCCCCTCACGTACACATTTCACGTGGTTTCGATTCTGGTTTCTTCCATACTGATACTCCTCTGGGCCTCTTATTAGCGTTGACCTTGCTTCCCAGGCTTCTTCTCCGCTCGCCGGTACCCCCCATTACATTCTTGGAACCTCCTCCAGGCCTTTGCCTGTCTCCCCGGACAGAGCTCTATTCATCACTCTCTTGATTGGAACCCCCTCACACCTGCAAACAGACACCCATGAATAGGGCCCCAAATTCCACCCTCCAGTTATCTGTGTTAGGCCATAAACTTTGAACAAGAATGACAATTTATGCTTTAACGAGACTCGATTCTAACTAACACGTGCAGATCAAAGAAACAACTTTATCTTTCCAGGCCTACTAAATTACTTGCAAATGGCCTGCACTCTGTGAACCTTTATTTCTTGAAACTAAACTAATATGATTCTATTTAATACACTTTGATTATATGAAACACTTCTACCACCATGATTTCTAACGCATGATCAATAATATTCTAAAATAGCAATAAAAGTAATAACCCGTTGAATCTGAACTGCAAAGCATGTTTTCGTTCTTCACGCATTCCCATGAGGCCTGCATTTCTACGTTTAGCAGCATTGCATTTTCTTCTGCAACAGTCACATAACATGGAGTCTTAACAGCACTCTAACATTGTCTAAACATTACTACATTAGCTTCACACTCTATAATATGCACTCTACATTGATTAAACACTCGCAAGTATATGTAATTCTTACGTATTTTCAACCCTTCTACGTGCTTTAACTATTTCATGCATCTAACTAGTAAATATGGTGCACTTATACATTTTTCTCAGTTTTGCGCTCTCTCACCGCCTTTTAGCCTAATGTGTTTATGTGAGCCACTTAAACCATTCAACCTAAAACCACCATGTGTTTTAAAACCGAATTTTCTCAGGAGTAGCAATTCAGTACCATAATCAAAAATTCCAACATTCCCTTTAAAGATGAACATACAGTTCCTCACTTTGGTTCAGGCCCCATGGAGAAAAAGTCCTGAAATGCCGTATCTGATGGGATTCCCTGTACCTCAAAGTTCTTTCTCTGTCTCCACCTCTCAAATATGGAGATATTGTTTATAATGCATAAAAACGCATCAATTTCCAGTCTCCCTCATGGTTGACTTCCATATGTTTTGCAACTGTGTTGCTTCTGTCCCTGTTGACCATTGCGCAGACTTGCTCGAGTATTCTTTTTTTCAGTTCACATTTTGCGCTTCCTATGTATTTTAATGAACATGGACACTCGATCACGTACACAACAAATTGGCTCCTGCACGTTATAAGCTCTTTGATTTGCCACATCTTGTTGTTTGACATTGTTACTTCTGTTATATTTGTGGCTATTTGGCAAACTTTACAATTGTGGCATTTTAGGAAGTCCTTGGTTTTTAGCCACTGTGTCCCCTTTCTTTTTTCCTGGTCTTGATGGTGGTTATGTACCAACTTGTCTCTTAGATTTTTGGCACAGTGAAAGGTGATTTTGGGTGTTTACCCACTATCTTGCTCACCGTTGGATCCAGTTGTAGGAATTTCCAATTTTTTCTAAGGATTCCTACTATTTGTTTGGATTCCCTTGTGTGATCCAAGATCAGTCTCACTGTTGTTTTTTCTGAGTGGGTTGTGTTACAGTTTTGGTATACATTATGTTTCACATCCAATGTGTCTTGTCTCTTCTTCTCATTGGCACGTTTCCAGCATTTTTTGATGATTCCATCTTTATATTCTCGCTGTTTGAATCTTTTAGCCATTTTCTTATTGTGTTCCTCCCATTCTTTTTGTTCAGAGCATGTAAGGTGGCATTAGTGGATGTCTCCTTTCTAGGGAGTGTGGTTTCCAATTTGTTGTTTCGAAAACAGATTTCTGTGTCCAGAAAAATTGCTCTTTCACTGCTGATGCTATATGTGAATCTTATATTAGCATCGGTTGAGTTTAAGATTTTGAAATACTCCTCAAATTCCTGTACTGTACCATCCCACACTATTAGGAGATGGTAAATATATCTTAGCCACTTGTCACTTTATTGACAAGTTTATCATTGTTGGGATGCCATGCTATTTGTTGGTCCCACCATCCCATAGTGAGACGTGCGTATCCTGGACTGAATGAGAAACCCATTGCGCATCCTTTTGTCTGCTGGTAGATTTTGTCACCAAAAAGGAACACAGTTTGTGTGAGACACATCTCAATCATGTCCATCAGCATTTGATTATGATGTTTAAATTGGATATCTCTTTCTTTTTAGGCCAATGTTGTTCTCAATATTAGTGTAAAGTGATGTTACATTCATCGTTATTAGCATATAAGATGGTTGCCATGGTAATTCTTGGAGGTGTCTTAAGAGGTCAGTTGTGTCCCACAAATTTGAACTTAAATTTAACACAAAGGGCATTAGAAAGAAATCAATGTAGTTGGCTTCCGGTTCCATGAGGGATATCTTAGCCGACACAATTGGTCTCCCTGGTGGTTTTAGTGGGTTTTTGTGCACTTTGGGAAGAAAATATACAGTTGCAGTAATCGGATGTTCTGTTATTAAGAATTTACGTTCATCGTCATTGATTAGATTTTGTTGTTGCCAACCAAATATCCTTTTATCCAAATTGTCTTTGAAGATTTGTGTTGCATTTTTATCCAATTTTTTATAGTATTATTTGTTCTTAAGTTGTGAATGTGCCTCCAATATATAATCTTTCATATTTAAGATGACGATATTTCCACCTTCATCTGCCATTTTGATCGTTATTGATTTATCCTCGATTAGATCTTTTAGATCTGTTCTCTCTTCCTTTTTCAGATTATCTCGATATTTAATTCCTTTGTTTTTACAAATATCCTGTACTACAGCTTCTTGGAATATGTCTAATTTGTTGCCATGAAGCAACTGAGGATAGGCTTCTTGCCACTTAAGCCTGCTCCTTTTTGTGGGCATGCTGTTGATTCTGTGATGATATCTGTATCTTCCATCACATCCAAATTTACTAAGGTTAGGAATGCTGTCATGTCCGCAGTTGTCAAAGTTGGTTCTCTTATGTTGTTCTCCATTCTTTTCTTCTTTTTCATCTTTGTAAAGTTGGCCATCTCCTGATTTTCTTGAATGATTTTTGCAAGTTTGATTTTCCTTATTTATTTGTAAATGTCAATGTGTGTCTGTGCCATGTCCATTGATTGTGTAGGACAAAAATTGATCCCGTGTTTCAACAAGGATATTTCATTATCTGTGATGGTACGTGATGATAAATTCATTACTACCAATTCATCTTTTTCTTCCGTGATCTCCATCAGATTTATTTCGAGGTCTTTTGACGCATACTTCTCATCTTTGTGCCTATTTCTTCTGAGCCACTTTCTCCTTTTGCCTCTTCTTGTTGTGTTTTTTGATGTCGATGTCCTGGGCACCCATTTGCATCCTCTTCCTCTGGGCGCTTGATTTTAATTTTGTTCCCAGAATCTTTGTTGGAGGACTAGCCTCATGTCCCCTAAAAAATTCCTTGTAGATTGTTCCTCACTTGATTCCACGTCATTTTCACTTGCTCCTGTAGAAGTTAATGATGTTACACTTGTGGAGCTTTGTGCTCCCGTAGTCATCTCGCCTCGATTTTTGAAGATGTCAAATTTTTTAGTATATGTAAATATCCGGCCATGTGCATAATCCTCTTTATCCCTTTGAAATTTGGACTGCTTCCTTGCTTTTACAACATCTTCATGTTTTCCACATATTTCTCTGAGTCTTCTTTGAGTTTAATCATTTCAGGATTCATTTCGATTGAAGCTTGATCTTTTTCCAATTCTTGTAGCTCCTCTTTAATTTTGGATAATGCCAGTTCAAATTTTTTTACTAAAATCGATATTAATTCTAATGAGGAGTCCAGTACATATTTTCCCCACTGCTTCAGGAGTTCGTTGGTTGCATCCTGTTAACTTGGCATTAGGTATATTCTAAGGCCCCTCGGGACCCTCGCTACTTCTAGATATTTCCTCAAAGTGGCAAGTTCCCACCACTTATTGTTCTCCTTTTTACTCAGTTTTTCCCATAATTTCAATTTGCTCCGTGTGTCTGATTTTTTTGCCTGAATATTTTGTTTTGATTGGTTCTGTTCCTGAGATGTTACATCCTGATGAAAAAAGTCCAATTGTTCAATACGTTTGGCATCTCTTTTTCCATAGGTGTGAGAAATTAAATGCAGTGCACTCAATTATGCCCCTTTTCACCTACAGAGGATTTAATAAAGTGGTAAGGCTTGCGGCGACACCCACTGGGGAATTTCATTGATATGGAATGCAAATACCATCACCTACTGGGGCATTAAGGACAGGCCTACTAAGGCTTAAAAGTCAAATAAAAGCAGACGTAAATCATCAGTTGCTATTTGCCTTATGGCATGCATGGCCTATGAACAAGGAAGCTATTTTCGAAACGCGTAAGGCTTAAAGCACCGAAAGGAGGTGTTTCGAGGCTGCAGGCTCCACCACGAGAGGTGCTATGCTGGCAGTGTGGGCCTTCTCTTATCGGGCAGAACTTTTGTTGTATATTTATACATATATATATTCACTGAAAAAAAGGTTTCAGGGACGTTATAGTTTGAAACTAGCATTTAAAAACACCTTCGAAATTCACTGAAAAAAACAGGTTTCAGGGACGTTATAGTTAGTTGGATATTTCAGTCGTACAAAACCAGAGAAATTAGGCCGTTATAGTTAGTTGAGCTAAATATACCTCGCACCCCCACAATGCATTGCTGATGACATCCCATATTACATCACTCATGACATTGTCAGTGACATTACTCTTGACATCACTCATGACATCTCAAATGACATCACTGATGATGTCGTCAAGTTAATGTTTGTTTCTGTAAAGTTTAAATATATATATATATACACACATCCCAAGGTGTATTAAAGAATGAGTGGGTGTCTAAGTGTCTGAATGGATGATTTAGTAGGTGTGGGACTAATTGTATAAGTGACTGATTAAGCGTATCTTACTGAACGCATGGGTTAGTGAGTAAACTGTGTAAGTGTATGTATCAGTCTGTCAGTTTGTGTACAAGCCGCTGCATGGGTTGGTGAGTAGTTACATGACTGTCTATATGGGTTAGTGATCGGTTGCCTGAGTGTCTGTGTGAGAGGGTGGGGGGTGGGTGACTCTGTGCATAGATGTGTGAGTGGGTTCAAAAGTACATCTGTGAAGGGCGATATGGGTGGGTGAGTGTGTGTATGGGTATGTTGGTGAGTGAATGGATGTCTCAGTGGTATATGTCTTAGTAACTACATATGTGAAAGGCAGTATATGTGAGTGTTGGAGTATATAAATAACTATATCTGAGAGTGAGTGTTTGTGAGAGTGGATGTATGAATGAAATGAAAGTGTGTTTGTATCACTGATTGTATGAGAGAGTAAGTATGAGGTGGTCTGTTTATAACTGTATATGTGAGGAAACAGGTGTGATAGATGCTTTGCATAACTGAGTAGGTGTGTGAATAATACTATGGATGAGGGGCGGTTTGTGACTGTATGTGCAAGTATATGATTGCATTTGATAGTGCTGTATTGATGAGTGACTGCATGTGTGAATTACTGTATGGGGAAATGAGTGGATGTATGTGTGTAGACCTTGTAATCACTGAGAGGGTATGTACTAACTGCTATTGGTCTGTCTATGGTTTCGATATTGGTAGTCTGTATTTTTGAGTGGGTGTATTAAAGGTTTTATTAGGGTGCGAGGAGGTGCATCAGATTATCACATGGATGATGTCATCAGTGATGTAGTTTGAGATGTCATCAGTAATGTCACTGACCATGCCATAAGTAATGTAATATATGACGTCATCAGCAGTGCATTGCGGGTGCGCGAGTTATAGTTAGCTCAACTAACTATAACGTCCTAATTTCTCTGGTTTTGTACAAATGAAATGTCCAACTAACTTTAACGTCCCTGAAACCTGTAGTTTTTTCAGTGAATTTCTAATGTTTTTTAAATGCTAATTTCTAATGATATAGTTCCTGAAACCTATGGATTTTTTATTGAATTTCAAAGGTTTTTTAAATGCTACTTTCTAACTATAATGTCCTTGAAACCTATATTTTTTCAGTGAATTTCGATGGTTTTTAAATGCTAATTTCTAACTATAACCTCCTGAAACCTATGTTTTTTCAGTACATTTCAAAGGTTTTTTAAATGCTAATTTCTAAGTATAATGTCCCCCCAACATTTTTTCCTACTTTTCTATTTCTTATAAACATAATGTAATATTTTCTATTTTCTAAAATATAAATGTAGATTTGTATTCATTTTTTTTTATAAAAAAGGGGAATTGCGTACCGATTGGGTACCTGTCTAGGTGGGTGCGTAAATTCAAACCACCATATTGATTAAGTTGTGTAGGATGCGCACTGGGTATGTGAAGGGTGCATTGATCGTGGTCCCGCGTAACCTCACATATGTAGTTGTGGGGTCGCGCCGAGTACGCGAATCCATTGCAAATCTTCAAGTTTCAATAGTATATGTATATAACTTTATTATATATATTATATCAAGACATTGTTTAAGATAACTGTGAATAGGATATATTGGTAACTTGAATAAAGATGGTTTACTGTTAAATTTATTTTTCGGAAATTGCGCTGGGTGCGATGCGGTTGTGCGCCAGCTGTGTGAATCTTGACCTTGCGCAATGTCACGTACGTATTTCGGGGCGGGGTCTTGATGGCTGCATGAATTCATCGCAAATTTTTAAGTTTTAAAAGTATATATATATATATATAAAACTTATATAAAACTTTATTTTATATATTATACCAAGAGATTACTTAATATAACTGTAAATATTATTTATTTGTGGTTGTAAAAAAGATATATTATTGTTAAATATATTGTTCGGTATCCGCGCCGGGTGTGTGCTGGGTGGGTGCCATTGCGCGCCTGGTGCGCGAATCGCATGTGAATTCAAAAGAAAGTATTTGATTGGTTAAGAAGCTCTTGATTCTAGAACTCTATTCACCCTATTTTTGTATTCTTTCAACTGCATCTCAGGAGTGACAGGTCTTCTGTTTAGCTCTACTTCTTTGGGTTTTTTTGGGGTGTTTTTTTCATCAAAAAATGGCTGCTTTAAATCCAGCATGGCAGCTTCCACCTGAAGATGAAGATGTGTTGGAAGTCCCAGTGAAGGTGAGATATGAAAGTATCGAATGGGCTTTCTTCACATTTCCACCTGGCGAGAAGAAAGTTAATGTCCATAAGGGTATGTGCACCTTATGTAAGAATGTCTTGTCACAAGAATCTGACAAGAAGTACTCCTGTGGCACCTCCTCAATGCTTAAGCATTTGCAGACTATTCATCCACAACATCTTGCAAGAGAACAGCACAGATGTGACCTTGAAAAGCAAGCAAGAGAGAACAACAGTGGACAAGCAAGCACATCATCTGGTTCATCTGTAACATCAACACCGCAGATTGTACCTCAATTTGCTAGAGTGCACAAGACTTGCATCAAATGCAAAGCAATCTTGTGCCATGATGAGCAATCACTGAATGCTGTAGTGGTTGCAATTGATAACCATCATTTTACTTTTTGTATTTTCTTTTTTGCAATGACTTTGAAATTGCATATTGTTTTGTTGCCTTTCACCGTTTGTTCTGTTAATTTTTTCCTTCTTTTAAAAAACACCCCAAAAATTCAAAAGAGTTGAAAAAACACAAACAAATTTCAAAGAAAAAAGATGATTTTTTTTCAGAACCAATTAGACAAATATGTAACTGTTGTATGAATTGTGGTAAGTGTGATATATGGAGAAGTGAATGGGTACTGCATGTGTGATTGTATGAATGCATGTATAGTGCCTTGGTAACTGGAGATGTCAAGTGCACTATCTGAGTGATTACATGATTTTGAGGCAAATATTGGGAGTTTGTAAGATTACATGGGGAGTGGGTGCATAATCTTTTTTTTTTTTAAAACCTTTATTCAAAAAGTGAGGAGATACATGCGCAGGCCCACAACCACCATGGCTGGCCGCAAAGACAGTAAATAGGAGCAGGAGAAACTTAGGTCTATCAACAATCAGGATATTACAAGTTATTCCAGACGTGGCTGTAGGGTCCGTAACACAGGATAGGAGGTTTTCATTTTAAATTTAAGAGAAGAGTAGGGGCTGCAACAACGAGGACACTACACCTTACAGGAGAAATACACCAAGGAGACGAGGGGGGACGTACCCCACTGGCAGTTGGAGACTATCTATGACTCCAGCAACTTTAAAATCTAGGCAGTCGCGCCGGCCGAACTGGGCAGCAGGCCACGCTACAGAAAGCAACATCGCTATGCATCTTCCCAGAGAGCCCACCCCCAAGGACAAAGGAACAGAGGCATGGCGAGATGCCAGCAAAAGAGAAAAGGGTGTAAGACCAAGAGACAGCCAACCCTACTAAAGAGGAAAAGACCCTCCCAAAGCCGGAAAAGAGCGATAGGGACCATAGAACAAAACAAACTAAAATAACAAACCCCCCCGCACCCGCCACCCTGTACCCCTGTAATGGCTACGGCCTAACCCACTAACAGCGTGCCTGTCGCCCCGGAACTGCCCCACAGAAGGGAAAAATAAGAGAAATGGAGGAGGAGAGAAACAGACACACTCCCGGACACCCGGTACCCCCCGCCGGCAGCGACTTCCCCGAGGCACAATCATTATCAATCAAAGCAAACATTTATCAGTAACATGGGGAGGGAAGAAGAAACCCCCCCCCCCCACCCCAGCGCCTGGTGAGAAACACGGTGCAATCCTGGTAAAAAGGAACTCAGTAATCCCAGAAAAGTAAAAGTCAACCCTGAAAGGATCACGGGGAGACCTATCGCCAGAGTCACAGCAAATGCGATCACGAAAAGCGTCTCAGGTAGTCCAAGGCAGTGGCGAGTAGCAAGAAGAACACAAAGTTGGAATCAGCCCTGACCAGTGCGAATCCTTCTAGCGGCACGCGCCATCCAAGCCACAGCCAAGCAGAGGCAAACAGAGCGTCCATGGCAATCCGAGGCACTGAAGATGGAACAAAGTCCAAGCACAAAATGGTGGCCTCCGCCGTACAAACGGGCCAGGATGAAGACGAATGGCAGTCCCTTACGGTAGAACCTTGAGGCTTGGCGTTGACAATCAGGACCTCCAGCGACGATACTCCATCGAATAGAAAGCGTGAGGGGAAGACCAAGCACTGTGACGGGCAAAGGAGAAGTGGCGCAGAAAACTTCCAAATGGGCAAAGTCAGGCTGCCGCTCAGGAACCTTAAAATGGCAGGTCAAATCGCTCGCCGGGACCACAAAGTGCTGTTTAGGTGTCGCAGCGGCAGTGGCCGGTCGCGAGCAGACATCGTCCAGTTTTGCCGCCAGAGAGACATACGTGGCGGTGATTTGGGAGCGGAGCGCCCCAATTGCTGCCATTACGAATCTCAACGAAAGTGCGCCATCTGCACCCTCAATCCCGGGGCCCAGAGGACGGAGGGGGATATTGTCCCCAGACCACATCGCTGGGCTTCGGGCACACAGTCAGGCGATAAAGACAACAGGGGCGCCCCGAACTGGCATTCCCAGCACAGCCACCAGCCGCGGGCGCTGCCCGTCAACCCCGGACCGGGAAACGGGGGTCCGGGCACACAGCCCCCAGCTACGGCTCAGGAGGAGAACAGCACGTCACGATGCCTCGTTCCTGGCACCCTCCATCAACGAAGCCACAATCCGAAAATGCAAAGAGTCATTCGAATCCGGAAGACCGGCCACAATCTGGGTCCCACAGCCGACGTTGACCAGTCCCCACTCGGATGGTTCAGGAATCGAGGCCCCGGCGGCAGCCCTGGAGTAGGCCGAAGACGGGACACGACATAACTCCGTCACCGAATAAGGTAGGAAGTCCGGGATGGCGCCACAGGCATCAGGCAACCTTCATGCACCCAGGCAGAGGGCGTGGGTGGAGGATAGACAACAGGAAAGACGGGCCGCCGGCGGAGGTCGACGGAGCCGGGAGCTTATGCGGCCATCTTGGTTCACAGCGTAGCTCCTCCCCCACGAGTGGGTGCATAATTGATTGCATGACTGCAGCGGTAGTGTCTGAGTGATTGAAGGAGTGCATGAGTAATGCCAGGGTGCATGGAAGAGTACATGGGTAGTATCTAGGTGATGCCAGGAGTGTATAGAGAGTGTCTGCGTGGTTACATCAATACAAGGGTAATGTCTGGCTGATTGAAGGAGTGCATGGGTAATGCGTGGGTGCATGGAAGAGTGCATGGGTAGTTCCTTGATGTTTGAAGGAGTGCATGGGTACTTTCTGGGTGATTGGATGACTGCATAAGAAGTACCTGGTTGATTGCATGAGTGTATGTGTAGTGTCTGGATGATTGGAATTCTGTATGGGGAGTGGTATAGTGATTGCACAAGTGCAGCAGAGGTGCATTATTACATGTATAAGTGCATAGCTAGTGCCTGACTGATAGCATTAGTGCATGGGTAATGTCTGGGTGATTGCTAGAGTGCAGGACTAATGTCTGGATGATTGCAGGTGTGCAGAGCTAGTGCCTGAGGGATTATATGAGTGGAGAGGTAATGTGTGGGTAATTGAAAGAGTGAATCAGTAGTGTCTTAGAGATTGGAGGAGTGCAGGGATACTGCCTGGGTGATTGCATTAGTTTAGGGGTAATGCCTGGATGATTGTATGAGTGCATGGGTAGTGCCTGGGTGATTGTAAGAGTGCAAGGATCGTGCATGGTGATTTTATAAGTGCTTGGATAATGGCAGAGTGATTGATTAAGTACATGGTACTGGCTGGGTGATTGAAGGAGTGCATAAAGTAGTGCACAAGTGATTGTAGCAGTGCATGTTAGTCCTTGGGTTATTGCATAATTACATGAGTAGTGCCTGGGTGATAGCAGGAGTACATGTGTAGTGCCTGCATGATTTTCTAAGTGCATGGGAATTGCTTGGTTGATTTACAAGTGCATTCTTAACCCTTTCGATGCTCATGACGAGCTGAGCTCGTCATGATGCACGGGTGAGCTGTGCTGATGACGAGCTGAGCTCGTCATGAAACAATGGGTGCCACAAAATCACAGCACAGGACGGGAAAACGCCTAGCAGCCAAGGTGTTAATGCCTGGGTAATTACATGAGTTTATAGGTAATGTCTGGATGATTGCTTGAATACGAAGTCTGTCTGGGTTATTGCATGAGTACATGGGTTCTGCCTGGATGATTAGAGGAATGCAAGGATAGTACATGGCGATTTTATAAGTGCTTGGGTATTGGCGGAGTGATTGATTAAGTACATGGTACTGGTAGGGAGATTGTAGGAGTGCATGGGGTAGTGCACGGGTGATTGGAGCTGTGCATGGGTAGCGCCTGGGTTATTGCGTAAGTGCATAAGTAGTGCCTGGGTGGTAGCAGGAGTACATGTGTCGTGCCTGCATGATTTTCTTAGTGGATGGCTATGGCCTGGTTCATTTTACAAGTGCATTCTTTATGCCTGGGTAATTACATGACTTTATAGGTAGCGTGTGAATGATTGCTTGAATGCATGGTTAGTACGTAGGTTATCGCATGAGTACATGGGTACTGACTGGATGATTAGAGGAATGCAAGGATAGTCTATGGTGATTTTATAAGTGCTTGGGTATTGGCAGAGTGATTGGATAAGAGCATGGTTAGTAGTTGGGGGATTAGATGAGTGCATTGGTAGTGACTGGGTATTCGGAAGAGTAAATGAGTAGTGTCTAGATGATTACAGAACTGCATGGGTAGTTGATAGATGATTGGAACATGAGTGGATAACTAGTTCCTGTGTGATTGCAGGAATACATCAGTTGTGCCTGAGTAATTTTGTAAGTGCACGGGTATTCCTTGGATGATTACAGAGCTGTACAGGTACTACCACAGTGAACAAAACTGTATATTGGTAATGCATAGGTGATTTTGTAACTACAGGGGTTATATTTCAGAGATTGAAAAAGACCATATGTTCTCATAAAGTAATTTGATGAGTGAGATAATTCAGTTTAAAAAAATGAATTACTGCAATAAAAGTGACTCTAAATATAAATTCATAACATTATGCTTATTACATTACGTTACCTTCTTTATTAAAGTAGATATGACACTCATTTAAACAATGTTTTCAGTTTTTTTGTTATAATCTAAATTTAAAGTATTTTAAAACTTTAGAATTAGTTTCTGTTAAAGAGAAGAAAAAATACTGTTATTGCTTATAATATTATAGTTTTGAGAACACAACATACATTTAAAATTACATTACATATTCAGTTTACCTTTTTTTGCTGTTTTCAGATTCTATTAAATACCACCATACACAGTGATTTCAATGTTGATCATTATGTAACAGCTGGCAAAAAATACAATGAATAAGATTGTTAAAAAAAGAAAAATCTTTGTTCAAAATATTTTATAACAAACTCAACTATCTGTTACATTTTCAAAAATAAACACTCTCATTAACATTGCTTATAATACAAAGATCAAATATGTGAACTGCTTCTTTCAAACACAATTTTCTAAATACAATATCAAAGAACAGAAACGATAATAGAAACAGTAATTGTAGACATCTTCCCTATAGGCCGGATGATGTTTCTGAAATCATTTGCATTAAAAATATCCAAAATAAACGTCTTTATTCATATTGACATCTTCCCAATAAGCCGAATGATGTTATCGATTTCGTTTGTATTGAAAATATCTAAAATAAACACATCAATTCATGTTGACATCTTCCCAATAGGCCGAATGATGTTTTCAGAACATTGGCATAAAAATATTAGATATGAATTTGGTATTTCATAAGGCCATCGCTATTTGAATTCTAAATGGGCATCATTACAATGTGTCCATCCTTTATTGCATCTTAAATACGCAATATAGTGTCCAGATGTTGTTCCAGGTCCATCATGGAAAATAATAGCCACTGCTTTAAAAGTTCTTCCTCAAATTGACACTTGACCTGCAACACTTTTTTTTCATTGTTCCATCTGCTCTACAATGTTGTAGCATTAAAATGACATACTGTCCAAATCTTTATATAAATAATGTTGACAACATTTCTGATTTGCAGTGAGTACATTCCATATCTTAATTAGCTTATTTTACAAATGTGTTGAAAGACACTGTTTTGCAATCTGGTATTGTCAAATATATGAATCGTTCAGCGTCTATTTCAGTGGTAGAAGTAAAAGAACAGCTATCACATTTATGATCCCATCTGTAACACAGCCAAACAGATTTTCAATTTGTTTTCCTTCATCTTGTAGTACTGCAAGCATAAACATAAAAAATTATTGAGCATCTTCTTGTACATTAAGTGTAAATTGTGAAGAATATATGTCCAAAAGATGCCGAATGCTAGAAGTACTTTGGATTTTAGTTTTTATCAGTTGTCAATTTTTCAAAAATATTATGCAATAAAGAACAAAATCTTTTTCTCGATTCTCCATGATTTGATGATGAAGATGTTCTAGAAAAACCCGACGTTTACAATTACATTAGCATAGCAGTTGATACCTGAACTATTTTCTAACTGGTATCCTACAATATCATCAACAGTGTCCATTTTCATTTTTTTTGGAGCCTCACGATTCTCTTGATTTTTTTCTTCTTTCCAACCTCACTACAGTGTTTCTCATATGTTCATTTTGGACATACTACACATTTTTCATATACAAGATATTCACCTAAGTTGGGAGCATACAGTCTTCTTAACCGTATGGCCGGGATACCCTTCACCCCCTTCCAACACAATCCCCAAGAATGGGAAGACGGAAACGGTTCTTGAACTTTTGGAAGGCGGGAGGGAGTTACCCTCCCGGCCGTATTTATTAAAATATGAAACAAAATTAAAACATTAAAATAACAGTTTCATATCATGTACAATTTCATTTATACATTACGATGTTTATTGGCTAACCTTAACATATCTCTAATACAAAGGTTCTCCTAGCCGATTCTAAAACATCCTGTAAATGCATTTCTCAAAATTCAAATTGTACATCCTAACGTTACGGGCCAACGGCAAGGTCGTAACCGGTGTCAGATCCCTAATACCAGAACTCCCCCCCTTACTTGTGAGGGGCGGGCGCACAGAGGACTGTACCTCTGTGCCAACTTCCAATTTCCCTTGTCTTAGCGGGGGCCCCATATTTACTCGACGCCATCTTGGTGGTCGTCCGAGGACTCGTGTGAGGTGTCTAGAAGGTAGCGTAGACCCCCCTCCCACCCCACACTGCTTACCACATCCGCCGTCGCGGATGTCCTGGCCCCGGGAAATTCCCAGGAGGGGCCCGTAGCCCCTCCTCCCCAGGGAGGGGCCTATGACCGCCTTCCCTTTCGGCGGCCCCATCCTTAGAGGGTACCGCCTCCCCGTGTGAGGGGCCAATGGCCGCCTCCCCCCGTGCGCTCCCATCCATAATGGGTGGCGCCCACCTCTAGGGATCTTCCAATTACTGCTCACCGATCATGACCTTACCGCCCGACCAAAAAATAAATACATTTTTTAACCTAATGAGGACGGAATAAACAGTTATACTGGGCATTTCAAGTGTAAACTTCTAACTATGCAATAACACTTCTTTCAACTCAGCTGCGATACTTCGCCTAAGTACATGCTAAAGGAGCAACCATTTTATTGTCACAACAAACACTCCCAACTTTATTAGAAACAACCTGAAAAAGAGATAATATCCTCGTTAATCGACTTTATTGCAATACAAATCGCTGCCATCAGGGGTTGGTCAAAATTGGCTCCTTGTTCCGTCTCGGGCTCACGTGCAACGAGGAGGTGCAGCTTCCAAGCACAGGAACAAGAGGATGCTTCCTTGGATTGTTGCTCCTTTTATTCTTCCTCGGGAGGGCGTGGACCTTCCTCCAACCGCCCGCGGGGCGTGTCCAACGGTGTAGGTGTCTAGGACAACCCCTCTTGGGCGGGAAAAAGGCGCGCCCCGGCTACGCCACTTCGGGCATACCAGCCGAGACACGCCTCCCGCCCAAAATGGTTTCCCGGGGGGATCGGGGCACCCAACCATACGTTCGGGAGGACCGAGTGGTCGCCCCTTTCCATATGGCCGCGATACCCGTCACCCCCTCCCAACACAATCCCCAAGAATGGGAAGACGGAAACGGTTCTTGAACTTTTGGAAGGCGGGAGGGAGTTACCCTCCCGGCCGTATTTATTAAAATATGAAACAAAATTAAAACATTAAAATAACAGTTTCATATCATGTACAATTTCATTTATACATTACGATGTTTATTGGCTAACCTTAACATATCTCTAATACAAAGGTTCTCCTAGCCGATTCTAAAACGTCCTGTAAATGCATTTTTCAAAATTCAAATTGTACATCCTAACGTTACGGGCCAACGGCAAGGTCGTAACCGGTGTCAGATCCCCAATACCAGAACTCCCCCCCTTACTTGTGAGGGGCGGGCGCACAGAGGACTGTACCTCTGTGCCAACTTCCAATTTCCCTTGTCCTAGCGGGGGCCCCATATTTACTCGACGCCATCTTGGTGGTCGTCCGAGGACTCGTGTGAGGTGTCTAGAAGGTAGCGTAGACCCCCCTCCCACCCCACACTGCTTACCACATCCGCCGTCGCGGATGTCCTGGCCCCGGGAAATTCCCAGGAGGGGCCCATAGCCCCTCCTCCCTTTCGGCGGCCCCATCCTTAGAGGGTACCGCCTCCCCGTGTGAGGGGCCAATGGCCGCCTCCCCCCGGGCGCTCCCATCCATAATGGGTGGCGCCCACCTCTAGGGATCTTCCAAATATTGCTCACCGATCATGACCTTACCGCCACAGGCCGGATAGTTGACCGGCTATCCGGACCCCCCACAAAACTCCTACTAAAGGTCATGGCTACACAAACTCTTCAACCAAGCTATGAAGTCTCCTATGAGTAAGACATTCCCCACCCGGGACAAATGGACCCCATCCTCCAGATACATATGGTCCCCCCGGATACATCCATGTGGAATACAATGCAATTTTTCTGTACGAAACAACCTACCCAGTTTGTTATTAACCTTCTTTACCGACTGAGTCAAAGCTGTCACAGAGAGGGCCCCCCGCCACACCTTCCGAGGAATCATGTGTGACCATGCAATCGTGCACCCCGGAACCCTTCTCGCCAACCAACTTACTGTGGATAAAATTAACTCGAGAAGTATTCGTCGCCCAATGGTCACCAAATCATTGCCCCCAAGATGCACTATGATTACAGATGGCGGTGACCTCGTCCTCCCTAACAGTCCCTCCATAAAACTTTGAAACTGGTCAATACAGAGCCCGCCCCTTACGTGGAAGGTCACCCTGTACCCGTATTCCCCAGCCACGTGAATCATGTCACCTGCTTTGAATACGTCTGCGGCGCGCCTCACGTATGAGTGGCCAATGACCGACACCACTCTTCCCTCAGCCGGTGATCTTTGACCGCTGGTCCCCAGGTGTCGGGTCAACTGCACAGTCCGCCCCGCAAAGCCTGCTCGCGAAACTGTAAACCAAACAGAAAACAAGAAGCGTGAGTGCATGACATTAGCTTCACAACATGTGCAACCGCACATACCTTTTATAACAATTCGAGGACCAACGCCCCAACTGTTTCACCTTTTCAACACTCAGACCCCTGGCTGTAGCCTCTGTAGCAGCCCCTATCCGGAAGGAATGGGTCCCAAAATCGCTCGGGTTCAAGCCTGCTGCCTCGATTGCCATTGTTAACACCCGCTGAAACTGAAACCTAGTCAGTGGGGTGGCGTCGGTGTGCCTCAGCAAGCTTCCCCCCCATGATGCCGCCCTCTGCGCTAAATATTCCTCCACGCATTTTACCAGGCACATGGGAGACCCCGGAATCCGCTGGACTACCACACTGTCCCTGATCGCTCCCTGATCGGTCTTGGACCTGGCTATTGAGACTACCATCGTCTCCCCCTTAATTTGAATGTGTTCTCGACACAGACCTCCCCTCGTATCCTGCTTATTCCTCGCTACCAGTTCGCTTACCCGCATAGCCCCATGGAATGCTAATGCAAAAGCAGCCCGGAACAGCACCGTCTCTGATTGAGATGAACATGTCGCAGGGAGTACGGACATTAACAGGGACAACCTTGCTAGACCTATCGGGTGCCTCTCATCCACTCTATGACCCTCAAGGCGTTGCCACCCACGCAGTGCCTTCTTTACGAGGAAGGACGATGTGGGGTCCTGGATGCCATGAGCCCGCGCCATGAAGGAAATGGCGGCCCGGTGCCTATTGGCTGTAGCCACTGATCTGCCTGTCTGATGTAATGATACCAGAAATTTCAGGACATACTCCTCCTGCCCCCAATGCTCCCCACTAGCTGAACCCAAAAATGACAAAAAGGAACGGAACGCTCCTTAATATGCCTTCCTTGTCCTGGGTGCTAGACTCTCTCCCACGAGGTTTTGTAATCCGGAGCACCGAGAGACAAGAGAGCTTCGGGAAATGGTGCCGCCACCAAATCCGCTGAGGGCAGAAAACCCCGGAAGGCCTGCATATGGGAACGAGAGAGTGCATCAGCTGCCTGGTTCAGTACCCCCGGCACGTGTCTTGCCCTAAAGTGGACGTTTAGTCTCATACATAGCAGGACAATTTCTTTCAGCAATCTCAAAATCCATTTGCAGCGTGCTGCCTGATTATTGATACATTCAACAACGGTCATATTAACAGACCAGAACACCACAGAGCAATCACGAAACCCCTCTGGCCATGTTTTCAAGGCCACCAGAATGGGGAACAGCTCAAGAAACCCAATGTTACCTGTGAGCCCACCATCGTGCCACCACGCCGGCCATGTTTGCGCCGACCATTGATTACCAAATATGGCGCCAAAACCCACACTCCCCGCCGAGTCGGTCCACAACCCCAGCTCCTCGGAGGAAGCTGGCGGTTTGTTCCACACGACGCGACCGTTGAAATCCGCCAGAAATGCCAGCCATATGCGCATATCCTGGCGAACCTCTGCTGACAGTCTTGTGCGGTGGTGCCCCTCCTTGAGGCCAACCATGGCTTGTGCGATAGAGCGGGAAAAGGGGCGAGCCATCGGTATCACTCTAAGGGCAAAGTTAAGCTGACCCACAGCTTGTTGCAACTGATGGAGAGTTACTTTTCTCTCGCCGAGGCACATCTCAAGCGAGGCCTTAAATTTCATTACCTTCTCCTTGGGCAATCGGAAGCACCCCTCTACAGAATCGAGCTCAATTCCCAGAAACTCGAGTGAAGTAGATGGTCCCACTGTCTTGCCTGGTGCCAGTGGCACACCAAATCGCTTCATGAGATTACAGAATTCCCTCAAAGCCTGTGCACATTCGGTGTCACTGGCTGCCCCCAGAAACAGAAAATCATCAAGGTAATGCATAACCTGCGTAAAGCCTGTGGCTCTGGTGAACGCCCATTGCAAAAAAGTACTGAACTTCTCAAAATACGCACAAGAGATGGAGCAACCCATCGGCATACATTTATCCATGTGATTGTAAAGCTTTTATTCGGCATTTTGCCATAAAGCCAGCATAAAAATACATTTAACATAATTCATAAAAACAAAGTTACATCTATTTAGAAAAATACAGTGCAAATGGATGTACAGTCCCCATACAAGACCCAATTATTTACAATTCACATTAGATTGTTTGCAATTCATAAGAGAAACATTTACATTTTACATTCATGGCAATTTACAGACCTCATATTAAAAACAGTTGTATAAAATGTATAAATAATTAAAAGCCAGAGTTAAAAAGAACTTAGTGTCTATGTTTTAAAACCATACTTTTTTCTTATCAAGCAGATACTGAGAAGGAATCGACTGACTCCAAAAATTATCAGGCTAATAGTCGAGGATCTAAGTAATCTTTCCGCCTCTTTATATGAACATATACCCAAATTTTTACAAAGGGGTTTAATCCATTTTGTACGTTGAACTTTGTACAATGGGCAAAAAAAAAGGATATGTGCCTCATCTTCCCTTTGCTTCAAGTCACACAGTTTGCAAAATGTGTCATTTCTGTTGGGATTGGAATTTCCCCACCGGGAAGTATTGGCGTTTATTTGAAGAACCCCGTACCTAAATTGAAGATACAAAGTTTTAGCCAGGGGTGGTTCCACTTCATCCATAAATTGCTCGAATATGGGGATATCCTTAAATTGTAAAAACTTAATTGATAATGAACCTGTGGCATGATCATGTATATTAGTGTTCATATAATACCAGAAAGCAGATTTTACCTGATCTTTACAGTTAGGTTGCATGGATGTTGGGTTTTTCCAAAAGTGTGAGAGACCCAATTTAGTGAGCCATGCAGATATATGTCTCAGCCACTTGATTGAGTTGTAAGTGTCCAATTCCATGATTTCCAGCAATCCCGCTCTATAGTCTGCGAGTTCCGGGGTGGACCATATTCTTACCCAGTAAATCAGTGGCCTCAACCAGCATAGATAGTCTGTACGTTTTAAGTTTATATCTAGAAAAACAGGTACTAAAGGCGTTCGTATTGGTAGCCTTAACAACCGCCTGCAGAACGTGTTCTCCACAATATGGAATGTTTGATTAGCATAAGGCCCCCAGATCTCGGCACCATATAGGGCCGCAGATTGTGCTTTAGCTTTGAACACTTCAATCGCAGGAGTTATGGCTTTTGAAGTACTCCTTCCATGAATTTTTAAGATGGGGAGGGAGTTGTGTTTTAGTATCAATCTACTTTTTTCTAGCTGATTTAACCAGTACAATTTACTATCGAACCTGATGCCCAGGTAATCAAATGATTCCACGTATTCAAGTTTTGTGTTGTTTAGGGCCAGATTTTTCTTAAAAGATTTTGGAGGGTTAATGGCCATGTATTTAGTTTTACTTGAATTAATTTCTAACCCCTTCTTTTCACAATAACTATCAAATTGATTTATTAAGTTTTGTGAACCTTTGGGAGTTTGAGATATTAAAATGGTGTCGTCTCCATAAAGCAGCGCTGTAATTGCCTCATAGTGGAGTGGTGTGGCTCACTGGATAGAGGCGGCAGACCCGGAAGCAGAGGACAGCCTGGGACCAGGGTTCAATTCCCGACGCGGCAGGATCGTGACCCAGGGTCAGCGGACTTGATAATTCTCGCCTCGGTGCCTACTCTAACCAGGGATTACACTCGGCAACTCTGGGCATTAGCTTGCCTCATCTCCACAACGGCCCCCCACAAACGCCGGGGATGCCTGGTTTCACCTTGGAGATACCCAGGAGGGAACATCTCGCAGGGAAAGCCAGGACGGGTTCCCCAGCGGTCTATAGCGCCAGGACGCCTCCGGGTAGCAGTGCGCTTTACAAGACACACACATTTACATTTACATTTACATTCATTGCATAATTTAGGGGAATCATGGTTACACTGTGCCAGAAAAGGGGGGATATCATTTACAAATAAAGAAAAAAGGGTCGGGGCCAGCACGCACCCTTGTCGTACCCCCCGTCTAACTGGGATGGCTTGGGTGAGTTCACCATTTCTTCCCCATCTTATTTTTGCAAAATTGTCTGTATGAAGTTTTATGAGGTTAGACAGCAGTTCTTCCGGGACGCCCATTTGCCCTAAGGTATTCCATAACAGTGAGCGGGGGACAAGATCAAACGCTGAGCGTAGATCCATGAATGCTACATATATACTGCACTTCTTTATTTGGACATACTTCCAACAAATACACATGAACCTATGTACCTGATCAACAGTACTTGTCCTAATTCTAAAACCTGCTTGATATTTTGAGAGGATTTTAGTTTCCTCTACCCAATCTAATAGGCGGTTTAAAATATGTCTGGCAAAGATTTTTTGTAATATATCTATTAAACTTATAGGTCTGTAGTTACCAGGATTGTAACGGTCTCCTTTTTTTATAAATGGTTACTATTTCCGCCCCATTCCATGATTCGGGGATCGGAGTACCGAGCAAAATGGAATTGCACAAAAAGTTTATGTAGGGACACCATACTTCAATGTTGTGAGTAAATAGGTCG
This sequence comes from Lissotriton vulgaris, assembly GCF_964263255.1. Lineage (NCBI taxonomy): Eukaryota > Metazoa > Chordata > Amphibia > Caudata > Salamandridae > Lissotriton > Lissotriton vulgaris. The sequence goes on from NC_141691.1 coordinate 1,503,281,091, forward strand.
CCTGGTAATTTATCAGGTCCTGGCGCCTTACCTGCCTTAACTGCCTTTATAGCACACAATGTCTCTTCAGTGGTGAATTTTTCCAAATTAGAATGAGAAGGGCGGGATCCGATGCAGGTGTCCTCTAAGGGCATCTCAGTTGCATCATATAATTTTGAGAAATGGTCATACCAAATTTTTCCATCTAGAAAGAAATCTCTATTGGAGCTCCCTGTTTTATTGTTTTTTGATATTAGGCTCCAAAAGGTGCATTGATCATGCTTCCTGGCAGCATTTAAGAGGTCTTCCCAGATTGAATCGTCCCACTCTTTTTTCGCTCTAGAGAGGAGGTTATTATATTCAATTCTACACTCTTTAACCTTCTTTTGGTCTTTAGATTTTACGGCTTTAATAAGATTACCTTTGGCTAGACGACACTGTTTATTATACCACGGTGTCTCCAGTTCCAATTGCCGTTTAATATTACTATCCCTGTTGTTACAGGTTTTACTCAAAAGGGGGATTAGCTCTTCTACTAGTTGATAGTGCATTTTAAGCACTTCGTGGGATCCCATAGTCAACTTATTGTATGAGGAGACAGTGTTTGTGAAGATATTATAGATACCTATGAGTGTATCCTCTTTTGCCAAAATATGCGGCCATTTTATAGCTTTCCTATTATTAGAGACTTCAACCTCGCCCCCCTCGTTATTTGATTCCGTTTCACTATCTAATGATTGGAATGATTTTGGAAGTAGCCCTACCTGAAGGGGGAAGTGATCGCTTTCTGGTCTATTCACAACAGAAAAGGTCAACAGCAAATACCACAAATTAGTGGTGATCAATACAAAATCAATAAGTGACTTTGAGTTCCCTTTGTTATAGGTGTAGTTAGATGGCTTGTCCGGGTCCAATCTACCATTACAGGCTCTTAGATTGTGAGATACTGTCAGCTCGTATATCTGCATAACTGCCACCGAGCTTTTAACTGCTTTTATACTGTCTAGGCAAGGTATATCGTTGGCCCTATCCTCATTTTCTAATAAATTTTCTAACCCCAACACAGGCTCGAACTGACAGTTGAAGTCCCCGCCTATAATTATTTTAGGGTCCTGCTCCAGGGTGTTCAAAAACATGCTTAACTGTTCCACAACCACTGATTCCCTTTTTTGTGGATTAGGTCAATTGTAGATGTTTATCAAATAAATGTCCCCAATATCCTTCGTAGTGATCTTCACCCCGAGCAAGTCTTTAGAACCAATATTGCAAGGTGATACAGTAACATTCAAACATACTTTTATCCAAATTAACAAGCCCCCTGATGGTCTGCCTCTCACAGAAGCAATGGCCCCGCAATGGTATGCTTTGTATCCGAGTCTATGCACCATGTTAATTGCCCATGTTTCTTGTAGGAGGATAATATCATACTCTTCCAAAAAGGAACTCCAATTCCTATCACATAGGTTCCTAGACAGCCCTGCTATGTTCCATGACAAGATTTTTAAATCACGGTTTGGTTTACATGGTACTAAAATGCTGGGGCAATCATTACCTACACTAGAAATAGATAATATTACCCCTTCGCTGGGATCATCAGAGGTCTCATGGGGAGGTGTCAAATCCTGTGGCTCATTAAGTACCACTAGTAACCTATCTATAGTTAGTGAATGGCCGCTATTCATTAAGACCTCTCCTTGGGGGTCTTTGGAGGGGCTAATGGGCAGAGCTATGACCTGTTTGATTTCAGAGTTGTCAGATGTAGGGAGCATTACACCAGTATTTACAATTGGTTTTATACAGGGGTTCCCTTTGTAACTATTAGACAAGGAGGGCGAAGATCCGTGTGTGCCACTTTTTCCTTCTTGTCAATTACCCCACCATGACCAATTTTTATCCCCATCCATAGTTCCTGGAAACATTCTTCCTACTGGGGTTGGAGGGTCAAAAAAAGAATACCTGTTATTCATCAGGCCTAACCGAGATGGATCTCTAATCTCTTGGGGCCGCTGCATAGGATAGAAGTAACTAAGGTCGTAGGTACCAATTCCTAAATGACCACCTCGTTGATTCTGGCTATATACAAGTTGAGCAACAGAGGGATCTTTGAAATTGACCAGAATACAATCCCCTGCTATGTCCTTCTGCCTTGTACCCAACCAGCTAATTCTTCGGACTTGGATAACCTGGCAATTAACAGAGTATGGCAAGGGTCTATTTTCTTTAAGCCAAAACAACGTCTTATTTTTCAGCTCATCATAAGACTCCCTTTTGTTAGGTTTCAAGGGAGGGACCCCGGTAAGCACAACTACGTACGGTTGGCATCCCGGCGGAAGGTGTGCATTTGGGGTCTTTTTCAATACTGATTTGTCTCTGTTATGGTCAGTTACTTTAGCATTATTGTCCGAGCCACAGTTAGTAGAACAAGTAGTAGGTTTAATCCCATCGTCAGGCTTGGATGGTGCCAGGGCTTGAGGGTTAGTAGTTGTATTGACCAGGTTTACTTTTCGTGGTGCAGGTTTCGGGGGAACAGCCAGCTGGATGCCTCCATTATTTGAGTGTGCTTTGGCAGATTCAGATTGACTTTCCCTTGAGTCGTTGTTGAGTCTATTCTGCTCAGTCCCATTGTCTCTCCTAGGTCGTCGTGGTTGTTGTATTGGTTTAGGAGCTATAGGGCTAGGTTCCATCCTTGTAGTCTCTCCACCAATCTTGGAGTGTAATTTCACCAAGGATTTTAAGGCGAAAAAATTGTCCAATGAGGTTTGTTCAAATTTGTCTAGTCGCTCTGTTAGCTCTTTTAATTTTTCAAAAACTGGTAAGAGCAGAGTTGACATGAGTGCTTGCATCTCGTCAAGCAACGGGTTCTTGGCAGGTGAACTCTTTGGACATTCCAAAATCTGCACTTGACCAAGTGTAGCATTATAGTCATCTCCCGCTTGAGAGTTATTTATTACTGGCCTCATGTTTATAGCTTCTTGCTCTACGGATTTACAGGAGGTGCCTCCATTCATGTAGATCCTGCGAATTCTCTTGAGTGTTTTTAGTCTGTAAGCTTTTCTCGGGGTAACCACTCTCTTCCTTTTAGCAGCAACTCGACTTTTCTTTGGCGACGGTAGTGTAAGGGCTGACCCTGGGGGTGTGTCATGCACCAGAATTACAGGTAGTATAGGTGGATCAACTGTTTTGTTGGTCAGACAATTGTTTGTACCAATACCGCCTTGGGTTCTGTCTGTGGGTGCAGGGTCCGGAACGATCTCAAAAGCGCCATTATAATGTCTTAAATCAACAACACAAGGTCGCAAGAGACCAGTTGATACAGATAATAAGGGTTCAGCTGGAGTATTGTTAGCTGGGGATGTAGCATGGGCTAATGGTCCTAGAGAGGAGCGTTTGTGTGCCAAGTATTCCGTGATAGTCTGCGTTCTGCCAGGATAATTTCCTTTTCTACTACAGACACTGCTCGGGTGATAAAGTTATCCATCGTACATATTGTTGAGTTCCCCCCTCGTTTAGAGCTTCTACCTGAACGAGTAGTCATTGGCGAATATGAAGACATATGTGATTACACTATAATATTATAGCATCCACAGCCAACAGTTGATAGGTTTACCTTAGTTGTTAGGGGGGTGGCCCGTCCCGGCCCCTACTGGCCCCGGACGGCCACAGATGGCCCGCCCTTTGCCCGGGCTTCTCCCGGCGTCCCACTTGCGTCCCGCAAGACGGACTCTCCTCTGATCTTGTAGAGTGGCGGTGGGGGCGGGGCACGCAGGGGGCGCTGACTGATGACTCGTGGTCGTGCAGGGACTCCTGGGATAGCGAGTCCCTGCGGCGCTTACCCCTGAAGCCTCCTCTGTTGTAGCTCTCCCTCGGCAGACAAGCAAGTTCGATTCCGCGTTGGTGGGTCCCCCCACAGGCGAAGTGGCTCCCGCGCAGCGGGAGCGGCGAGCAGTCCACAGGGGTCACAGACGGTCAGGCAAGTTCCCGCGTCTCAAGGATACGCCAGGGAAAAGGGTCACAAGCAAGCTGGTTCCCGCTTCACTTTTAGCGGTTTGCCGGTGGGTAGGGGCACGCAGGGGGGCGCTGACCGATGACTCGTGGTCGTGCAGGGACTCCTGGGATAGCGAGTCCCTGCGGTACTTACCCCTGAAGCCTCCTCTGTTGTAGCTCTCCCTCGGCAGCCAAGCAAGTTCGATTCCGCGTTGGTGGGTCCCCCCACAGGCGAAGCGGCTCCCGCGCAGCGGGAGCGGCGAGCAGTCCACAGGGGTCACAGACGGTCAGGCAAGTTCCCGCGTCTCAAGGATACGCCAGGGAAAAGGGTCACAAGCAAGCTGGTTCCCGCTTCACTTTTAGCGGTTTGCCGGTGGGGCGGGGCACACAGGGGGGCGCTGACCGATGACTCGTGGTCGTGCAGGGACTCCTGGGATAGCAAGTCCCTGCGGCGCTTACCCCTGAACCCTCCTCTGTTGTAGCTCTCCCTCGGCAGCCAAGCGAGTTCGATTCCGCGTTGGTGGGTCCCCCCACAGGCGAAGCGGCTCCCGCGCAGCGGGAGTGGCGAGCAGTCCACAGGGGTCACAGACGGTCAGGCAAGTTCCCGCGTCTCAAGGATACGCCAGGGAAAAGGGCGTCCTTGAAACACAAAACTTAAGAGACGCTGATCCTGTGGGTGTACCGGGAGCAACCGGAACGCTGACTCGATATCTGATTTAGCCATCAGCGCTCCGGGCCCCAGGCGATTCAACATGGCGAGGGCCTCATCAAAGGATGCATACCGCACTGAACAAACTCCCGGGTCAATCGCATCGTTCACCGAAAGACCCCTAGGAGCGGACAAATTATGGATTGACCTAAACTCACCTGGGTCCTTCTTGGGGACAACTCCCAACGGTGAACAAACAAAGTTAACAACTGGCGGGTTTACATATGGTCCCGCAACCCGACCTCGGGCCACCTCCTTTGCAATCTTTGCCTGTACCACCGCCGTATTTTGTTGAACCGATAGTTGGTTTTTACACTGTGCTTCCCCCCGAAAGTCCCCCAACGGGATGTGGAAACCATATGAAAAACCGTTTCGCAACACCCCGGCGGAGACATGATCAGGGTATTCGTTCAGCCAAGGGATCATTGCCATGATGTCAACGGGAGTAGGTAACGGTGCCCCTCGGTCGATATTAGACCTGTTTGGCCCCTCCTCTACCTCCTGTATCACCATTCTTGGCCCTGCATGAACTCTCGGGGTGTGAAGACTGTCCGCACCCTGCACACTCATGCCTGAACTTGCATGTCCCTTGTGGCCTAGTGCACTTGCCTCTGTTAAAGCTCCAACAGACCCCTTTTCTCCCCGAGTTCCCATTACTCTTTGTGTGTTGATCATTGCTGGTGCCCGCCCGAAAGGGCGCCGCCGAATAATGGCAGGAAGGCTCCGCCCCATTCCCGCCAAAAGATGACGACTTTGTCGTGTTCGGCATAACCTGTTTCTGCCAGGAAATGGAGTCGAAACAATCCCACGTCAGGGATGAGTCGTGCTCCTTGGCCTTACGAAATTTGTTATCATAACCCATCCATTGATTGCCTTCATACGATTCATAAAATTCCATAATACGTGTCTGGTAACAAGCTAATTCCGGCAATACTTCAGGCCTACGTTCCCCCATGATTGCAGTGAACATTCCAAACGCCCTGGCCCAATTAGCGATTGTTTCATCCACTCTGAAACCCGCCATTTTTGCACGCCATACACTCGGATGCAACAACTCGTTCTGATGTTTAACGTGCTCTATCTCATAGTGATCGGTCAACAGAGAAAACATGTTCACATATTTATCAGCCCAAATCCTTTCTTTCACATCCATCGGGATATGTTGGACCACCTTTTCCCTCCTTGAGGGTAACGATCCCTCCCCCGCCATTGGCAACGGCTGCTTACCCGAACCAGTAGCTGGGTCTGTTGTCGATGCTGTTCCAGCGCTCGACGCCGGTTGTTCCGAGGGAACCTGCGGGGAAACAAGAGGACAAGGTGCCTTCGCAGCATCTCTCGATTGCTGCAACTGCTTCATTATTAACCTGGCCTCCTCGGCCGTGTCTCCCGGTGCCTCAGCACCCTCGTTGTTCCTGCCTAACCACGCCGCCAACTGGGCGGCCAGCTCGGGAGGCATATCCCCCTCGTTAACAGGTGTAACTACCACAGGGATCGGCTGTGCCACGTTCGGGATCGGAACTGGGGCCTCTACCGGACTGACCGGGCTCGCCGGAGGTGACTCGGGGACCGGGGCCTCCCCTCCTGCCGCCCTATTCCTGGCCCTTTTACCTCTCCCGGCAGGGACTACTTCCGGCAATGCTGGTCCGATGACTTTCTACGGTCTACCCGTACCATTCATTGCCGCCATCTGCTTCTTCATGTTCGCCATGTCCTTCACCAGCATGCGAAGCATTTGTTCGGTCCCAACCTTCTTTCCGACTTTCTTGCCAGGCATCGTCACGGATATTCGACTCGAGGTCCTGGATCCAAAGCTTCGGAATTACTGAAAGGAGAAACACAAAAATTACAAGTTCTCAAAATTGGCTCCTTGTTCCGTCTCGGGCTCACGTGCAACGAGGAGGTGCAGCTTCCAAGCACAGGAACAAGAGGATGATTCCTTGGATTGTTGCTCCTTTTATTCTTCCTCGGGAGGGCGTGGACCTTCCTCCAACCACCCCGCGGGGCGTGTCCAACGGTGTAGGTGTCTAGGACAACCCCTCTTGGGTGGGAAAAAGGCGCGCCCCGGCTACGCCACTTCGGGCATACCAGCCGAGACATGCCTCCCGCCCAAAATGGTTTCCCGGGGGGATCGGGGCACCCAACCATACGTTCCGGGGGACCGAGTGGTCGCCCCTTTCCAATTATACTCTCTTACACAATTTGCATCTGCACTAATCTTTCTCTCATCAAAATCAATCAAATACAGTCCAGATAATGTTCTTACTCGAGACAATGCTACATGTGCCATTCCCTCTTTAAACACTGTACTTCCAATGTTTACCAAAGCATTAGCTAGACTTAAACCTTGAGATTTATGAATGGTCACTGCAAATGCCAAAGAAAGAGGAAACTGGTTGCTACGAATATACAAGTCTTTAACAAGCAAAAAAAACGAACAGCACAATGTCCAATCTGTTTTGTCTCTTCAATCTGGTCAAATGTAATCTTCAAAAATTCAATTCCATCTCTATTGGAATAATAAACAAAATCAACAACTTTATTGCTCCATTTACTAAACCTTTTTCTACATCCAAATTATGCCGTAAAATTACTCAACAGTTTTCACATGCATATAAATTCTTTTCTAAACCAGCAGTCTTTGATATAGACTTTTCCAAATAATCGCATTTTGATTTGAATTTTTTTGACAAAATAATAGTTATTCCTTCATGTTCTATTTTATCAATGTCTTCCATTTTCATTATTTATTGTTTTTCCAGCTTCAAACATTCTTTATTGAATGTAGAACACTCTTGTCGTGTTGGCATTAGGCAAAATCTAGGTTTATTTTCTCCAATTTATTTGTATATTTTTCAGGAGCAACATTTTTATTTGGAAACAAGTTTGTAAGTAAGTGACTTTACAAAGCTTCTTTACTACGTTTTGTCACCAATTCATATATCTTGAAGAATGCTTCCATAATGTTCATCACTTGCTTGTCGCATATTCTTACTAAGTTATTGATATTCAAAATAAGACCAAATGTTGACATTTCCAATACTTCCCAAAGATTTCCTGGTATCTTCATGCACAAGTGTTTTAAAAACTGGTTGGACTTTCACAGGAGTAAGTTGTAGTAGATTGCTAAATACAATTACATGTTTTCCTCCAAATAAAACATCAAAATCTGTTTTTTAAAATCTGCTGCATTCTTAAATGTACAAAGGCAAGCATTAAGTTTGAGACCATGCTCACCTCATCAATGATCAGAAGTTTAATTTTCTTTAGTACTCTTGAAACTTCATAACAAGCTTCTCCAGATAACTTGTGATATTCCAATTTGTTTTCATGTTCAACTGGTAGCATCAGTAAACGATGTAACGTAGTCCCTTCAATGCTGGGTGCTGCTAACCCAGTTGGAGCTGTTATAACACAAGATAAATGTGATTCAGAGGTTTTCTGTAGATAAATGGTCAAAACTTTAGCTTAAGAAACTTTTTCCTGTACCAACTTGTCCACCGATATACATTTGAATAGGTTTAAATGATGTGCAGTTGCATTCATTTTATTCATGAACTAAACCATGATCTATCTGTTGTGTAACCTGCTGATATATTTCTCTCTGTTCAATATTTAGTTGTTCTTCCAAGTTTACCAACTCCATAATAATCCGTTGAGCTTGATGCATTGCCGTTTCTTCTTCACTCGTGGCGATTGCTGCTTCATTTTCAAGAATTGGTTCACCTAGTGGATCTTGACTGAGTGGAGCAGAAACTTGACTATCTTGAGAACTGTCTCTAGCAATTTCAGCTGCAAAAGTAGCTTCTTGTTCAATCTCTTCCTTCAACATTTGTAAATAATTTCGAAAAACTGTGCATTCAATGATATCTTTACATGCATTAAAAGAATCTTCTTAGCACTGATAATCTCCAAGTAATTCCATTTCAATAAGCCAATGCTTGAACAGTTGCAGGAGTGCTAAATAGAAACATTCCCTGTTATCTGGACTTTTGCAACTGAGTTTCCTGTGATTAACCCTTTTACCACGGACGTGCGCAGCACTACAAGGGTAGTGCACGCGACGGCCATTGGCAGACAGACACACGCAACGGGTTAATGATATTTCCTTTGTTATGTTTCACCATACATCCATCACACCCAATGACTGCATATTTTTCTTCGTTTATATTTTCTGTAATATTTCTCTTATAGCTGTAATATTGCAGTACTTTATAGAGGCATATGTTTTCAAGATGTGGACTTCTTTTTGGATAGTACGTATTCAGCATGTTGGTTTTAACAATATCTGTACTTTCAGGTTCATTTAATGCTAAGTATTTAATTTCTTGTACAGATTTCAAGACTCTATTTCGTGTTGAAGACCTAGACTTACCCAAATTATTCCTCTTGACTTTGAATATAAACTTGCAGATGTCAACCGATCCGAACATTCGTGGGATCCAATCTCTCGATGGGAAAGCATCTTCAAACTAAAGCTGTACAATTTGTTACTAAGAGTCTTCTCTTGTGAAATTTCTTCCCATATTTCTTTCAACTCCAAATTTTCAGATTTTGTTATATATGACGTAACATAGCGAGCAACAGCAATCAAATTATCTGCAACATACTGGAGATCCATATTTGCATTCCACATTGTCAAAATCGCTGGATTATAATCATTAATATCCTTTGAATCTTCACTTCTCTTTGTATTTTAAGTATTCTTTGGAGATTTTCGAGTTATAGTATGTCTCACTGCTGACATAAAACTGTCGACTCTTCCTTTGGAAATTACTGGACGTGGGAATCCAAAAGACATTTTGTATAAAATGTTTCCTTTGACTTGTATTTTGGTCGACAATAGTTCCCACATCGAGGAGTTTGAAACCATAAAACTTGTTGTCTAAGGTATTTTGTTCTCCTGATTTTGAAATACAACATGTAACATAGTCATCAATGAAAGATAAAACAGTCTCATCAGAATCCGTTCCGAATTTAGATGCATCCTTGATCCATAAACGCATATGTATATGAGGAGCACCTCTAGCATAGTAAACCTGTCTCCAAAAGAAATCCATAACTTCTCCAAGAGGTGGGTTGTTTTTATTGCAGACAAAAGATATTATAGCTTGAAACCTATGATTGAAAAATTCTGCACTCATTTACAGGATCCAAGGAACACAGTACTCCAGCTGTCTTGAATTCAATGTTTTTAATATTTGAATTTGCTCCTTGAAGGAATTCAAGTAAATTGTCCTATGTGTATTCAGCACAGCTTTACGTGACAAATCATGTAGCAGTTCCTTAACATACATTTTAGTTCTCTGTGACGACAATACCAATACTCATTAGTGCCACATTGACAAGCCTTCAAATTAATCAATTGAGATTCTAAATGATGGTCTCTCTGTTGTACTTTGTCCATGAATTCCTTTGCAGAAACATGTTGAAGGTGAACTCCAGTTTTTAATATATTGCTCACTGAATATGAAAGTGCTGACAAGTCACTTTCAAACAGAAGATGTTATGGAAAACATTGTCAAAATCTTGAATTTTCTGAGTACTATCTTGTCATACAATATTCTAAAGCAGGAATCTGCATGGGTCGTTCATCATATCGTCCACCTTTTCCAGTGGGGTAGAGCTGTGGCAACTAACAGGCTTCTAAACTTCTTTCCCAAACACTCATAGGAGTTCCCTTTGCTTTCTTCATTTAGAATAATCAAATATTATTTCCAATTACTTCTTTTGAATGTAAAAGATGTACACTATGATGTTCATAAATTTCTTCACTACTGGAAATGTCTACTTTTTCGATGTGTCCACTTGAATTTTCACTATCATTTCTTAAGACTATTTCTTCTTCTTCCAGATATACATTTTTGTAATAAACATTGTTTTTTATGAGCTATAATGTCGCCTTTTGAACTTTGTTGACATCACTAACTAACTCTTGCCATATTTTCCGACTCTTTGTTGGAACACCATTAACTAGAATAACTACAGGTTGGGTTTTCTCTTTCTCTACACCAATAGTTTTAATATTTTTCTTTAAATCTAAAGGTAAATACACAACTCTTCCTTTTAATCCTCTTTGTAAATTTGATGGAGGCAGCTTACCTGTTTTAGGCCCCATGCGAACAATAGCCTGAAACAGGTGCACAGATTGAATCAAAATGGACTGATATGTATTTAAATCTACCAGTTCTGCAGGAATAGCTACCAACTTTAGGTTCTTATGTACAGCTCTAGCTGGCGTTTTTTCTCTTCTAGTTTACTATAACAATATTTACAAATACGTTGATCACTACCCAACTGAAAAAAACCTTCCACCAACAAATAAGCACAAAATTCCTCCCACTTATCATTGTTTTCCTTTTCACTCTTCAAAAATAGATCAACATTTCTAGTTTGATTTTTATAGTGAGAACGCCAACAACAAATACAAACATAGTTTGATTTTACAGAACTAATTTCATGAGTGCCAACACACACATTGAGTGCATGGATGAGTGTATAAATAGCACCTGAAAGCATAGATGAGTCATTGAGTACTGCCTAGGTGAATACATGAATGCTTATAAGTATGCAGGAGAAGGAAACCTTGCTGGTGGGAGCACTATTAACAATACAACAAGGTATCAACAAGTTCAAACTGGTGTTTCTGAGAATTAATACTCTTCAAACAAATCTTGAATCCAACTTTTGGATGTTTTAATATTCATTCAATGCATTTATCAAGCATGCATTATCCATAATAATTGACCATCCACAATTTAATCAATCACATCTTCATACACCCAATGCATTTTGGGTCGTCCATTGACTCTTCATCAGGGGTCGCTCAATAAATTCTGAAATATGAAAATGGAAACAGGAGACTGTTCATCATACAGTCCACATAAAAACACAATTAATAAATGGTCAAGAGACCTTCAAGTGTTCAGTGGAAAAGTTCCTTGTGCTTAGTGAAATAGTGACTCGTGCCCACACCTTCATACCGGTGTCGAAACAGTGAATATGGTGAGTATATGGCTACACAGGTTGTGTAGTTTTGCAAATAACGTACTGAGAAGGCTGATTAAATGATAGCCTGAACTAAAAAGTGCACAAATTTGTAACATGTAGGCATTCAGAAGTATCCGAGTTGATAAACAGGAGACCCGAACTAAAAAGTGAGCTGGAGAACATGCGCTCAGCATTCTAGATCAAAATTGATATAAAAATCATGCAGACATTTAAAGAGGGTAATTGAGTCTGATAGTATGCAGTGGACTCACAGGATGACAAAAGAGTGAAAAAAAATAATTTGAACTATGAAATGAAAGTCATGCTGGCATTTAAACAAATGGTATACAGCAGGCTTACATGCTGATGCAAAACGCCTGTGAATATATATTATGCTATGGGGCTCACCTTGCTCCGCCAAAATGGAACTTGTGCATCGTAATCAAATCAGGACTCTGGAAGCGAACACACTTACCCGGAAGCTTCTAACTGTTTGAATCGTGAAAGTCGGAAATGCGTGCATGACGTGATTACGTGTCTGCATAGTGGCATAACTTATAGGCGCAGTGCCGAACGTATTCAGACATGAAGTAGACAGATACAGTTAGAAAAAACAAAAAAAGGTGAAGAGGAGCATGAATAAATTCTGCAATGATATACTAATGATAGATCATGATACCCACCGTGTGTGACAGAATGAGGCGTAAAAAGTGTGCTTTTCCTTGAAAAAGGCCACGAGTCTACAAATGTTGAAGCATTAGAACAATACCTGTAGTATTAATAGAACACAAACAATGATTTAAACAATGCTGAAGTCCTCTTCTAGACCAATTGAAACACGAACAGTAATTCAAAAGAAGTAATACAAAAAATGCTGGGGCACTCTTTTGTCCAACACAAAAATAAATTAACACTGGGCACATCTTGATCAAAGAAAACAATTATACTCGATTCTGTCATTCATCCCTCGAGGGGATCTGGCCAGTGCTTTATGTGGATCAATGTCGTGTATGGGTTTTTGTGCCTCCAATATAGTGAAATGAAGTTGTGCTATATTATGTCTTGCTTCCAAGCAGTAAGATGCTAAAGTGGATTTCTTTTTTCTCATTTCTATTACGAATGTTACTCTTGTGTTCTCCTACACACGCTTTAACTTTTCTTTCAGTCTACCCTACATACATTTTGCTGCAGGGACACTTAAGTGCGTAGATGACGCTGGCTGTATCACACGTACTGGAGTGTTTAAGTACATTTGTGTTCCCTTGTGTAGAATGAATAACCGGTTCCCTACTATGACATTATTGCAGTGCACGCAATTCATGCATTTTTTGCATGCCTTTGAATTCCTTCTGGGTTGGCTCCGGCGTATTGTTCAACAATTCCTTCAAATTGCTAGATCACTGCATTGCAAACATTGGTAATTGTGAAAATAACGCCTTCAAATCTAGTTCTGTCTGGATGATATTGCAGTGCTTCAGGATGACGGATTTAATCAAATACGATTGTGTAGAATGTTTCAAAACGCAAACTGTAGGGTTGGATTGCTTTGGTGCTGTGCTGCAAAATAGAGATGCCCTATCTAAAGCTGATACTCTGTTTGTAGCATTTTCCAATACTTGTTCAGGATATCCACGTAGTTTGTACTTCTCGCTGAATTTACTGATGATGATATTTGTTTCTTCAGGGCTGGAAGTAATTCATTTTAAGCTAATGAATTGAGAATATGGCAAATGTTGCTTAAGGGAGTTTTGGGGAAAACTTAGAAAATGCAGTCAGTTATTCCTGTCAGTCCCTTTCGTGAAGAGACTTGGTTTGATTTTTCCTGAATCGATTTCAATCAAGACATCCAAAAAAGTGATGCTGTTTTTCTTGATCTATTGAGTGAATTTAACATGATCATGGATGCGGTTCAGCTCACAGATATTGTTTTCCAACTGCTTTGCTTCACCTTTCAAAATAATCAAGATGTCATCTATGTAGCGTTTGAATAACATAAAATCTTCAGTCCATGCGTTCTTCTGCAGAATGTGATCAAATTCTACTTTGGCCATGAAGATATTGGGGTACGAAGGAGCTCCGGCAAAGCCCATCAAAGTTCCATTGTTTTGGGCATAAAATTCACCATTCAATTCAAAATAACTATAACTAGTGCAAAATGAAGGAGCTCAAGTAGCAGTACCTTTACTGTTCTAATCTTTCCATGTTTCAATAGAGCCCATTCCATAGCCTCTAAACCATCTTGATGTGGTAGAGAGCAGTGACATCAATAGTACATAAGTACCAATTTTCAATGGTATCCATGTTGAGTTCATTCAATAAATTCAATAATGCTGTGGTGTCTTGGATGTAAGTGTCTAATTGCTGCACAATTGGTTGTAAAAAGCTGTCCAAATACCATTCGATTGGTTCTGACAATGATCCACATGCCGACACTATAGGGTGGAAAGGAGGTTTTTCATTGTTCCTATGAATTTTGGGGAGCATGTAAAGCTTGGGACGTCTGGGATATGTTGTGTACATATGGTTTTGGTGTTCTTGCTAATCCATCCCATCTCTAGAGCTCATGTCAAGATTTGATGTAGAATATTCTGATAGGCCATGGAAGGATCGTGATCGAGTTTAGAATATGTGTCCGTGTCATGAATATGATCCAACACACTCTGTTCATAGAACTCTGCATCTAACACCACCAATGCTCCACCTTTATCAGCTTTTTGAAAAATTAATCATGTGTCCTGTGCCACTTGTTTCAAGGTGCTCCATTCTTTGGCTGTGAAATGTGCTCGTTTGTTCTTCTTGAAATCAATATGCTTGAACTCCGCTTTAACTAATCGCTCAAATGCGTCACTTTATTTATGTGAAATAGGTGCGCAGAATGAACTTTGGGGTTTAAACTCTTTAAATTCCAGCTCATCCCATGGAGCAACTGTAGGTTCCATGGTGCTGAAGAAATATTTTAATCTCAACGTTCTTGCAAATTTGAAGAATGATATCTCTGTCTCTGCCAGGTTACTGTGGTATGTTGGTATGTATGAGGTACCTTTGTTGAGCACTGCAGTTTGAGCTTTGGATAATACAACCTTAGAGATGTTGACAACAAGGTTGCTCTCTTCTTGATTCAAGTGGATCTCTTGTCTGACTCAATGTCCGATTCTTTTACCCCTCCTTGTTTTGTGCGGGTTGTTTGGGTTGGTGGTTTGAATGTGGACTGGTGGATAAAAAGAAGCTTTCGATGTGTGTGATCCTCCTGGTGTGATCTCGGGTTGTGTTAATGTTCTACCATTTCTGCTTATTGGAGGACGATTATGTGCTATGTCTGATTCAGATGCTACACTTTCTTGTGAGGACCCTGAGGGGGGTTGTTTTTGCCATGTGCGCTGGTGATAGACTTCAGCCCATGTATACACTTCATCTAACTTGTAATTGATTGTATTGTGACAAAATTGTTTAATTTTACACTCATGTATTTCTTTAGCATATTTGTCAAGTTTGGCATTAAGATACTGTAATAGGTCATCCCAGTTATCAAGGTTCTTATCAGACAGTTCCTTCTTTATGGTTCCTATCTCTTCATTTAAGGCTTTCCATATATTCAATACTTCCTCGATAATTAGGAGAATGTGGTCTAGAGAACACTTGTTTAAGATCCGGTACCAATGCTCCATGAAATTGTTGTTGGTTTTACAAAGCATAGGTTTAAGTGCAATCCGTAAGTCTCTTGGGATTCTTTTGGCTTTATGGTAGTGAATGAGAGTAGTAGCATAGAGTCTCTGGTTGATCTCTTTGTGACTGAGGTATTCCAGTTGTTTGAGTAACTGTGTAGTTGTAGACACATGTGGACTGTAGAGTCTGCCTCCTGTAACAGACCGAAAATATCACTAGCCGCTTAGGTGGAAAATGCTAGGGTGTCTGCTTTATTAGCGGTCAGTAATGTGATTTCTTCAAACGACATGTTTGATGGTACACAGTTGGGAACTGGAAAAACTGTGCGTATAGACACAACTATTGCCAAAGTGCACTCAGATTTAAATGGGAATCAACTTTCTGCCAATGTTATTACAGTGTGCTTCCACCACCGGCGCTGTGTCCATAGGCTTTAATGTGCTGATTGCTGATAAGTGTGCAGAAGGGAGGACCCTTCTTACTGGTGGGAGCACTATTAACAAGACCACAAGGTATCAACAAGTTCAAACTGGTGTTTCTACGAATTAAAACTCTTCAAACAAATCTTGAATCCAACTTTTGGATATTTTATTATTCATTCAGTGCATTTATTAAGCATGCATTATCCATCATAATTGAAAGCAACAGAAAGGCATGGGTCATTTGACAACTTCAAGGGTAGTGTGTAGGTAATTACATGACTGCACAGCAACAGCCTGCATGATTGCAAAACTGTAGAGATAGTACATAACTAGACCCTGAGTGATTCCTTGCCTACAAGGATAATATGTGGAGGATAACTGAAGTAGATAGCAAGTGAGTGGGTGATTTTATAAGTTGATGAATCCCGCCTGGGTGATTACTTAACTACTAAGATACTGCCTGACTAATTACAGCAGGGCAAAGGTAGTGACTGGGTGATTTTAAAAGTACATGAGTACTTGATAAATGCTTACATAAGTACAAGAAAAGTGCGTATGTGATTGAAACAGTACCTCTCCGCCGCAAATCTAAAACTTCTCCGCCAGGCCAGAAATACCTACACCAAGAACATTCTGGATTCAAAAAAATAATTTTTCAGATCCGAACTTGAGAACGCCAAGAACAGACCTCGTAAGCTCTTCGATCTGGTCAAACACCAATCCAACAAACTGGTAAAATCCTTGAAAGAAACCTCCAAGGCTTTATTATCATCTGAGGAATTCTCCTCCTTCTTCGCAGACAAAGTCGCAGCCTAAGAAAATGAACTCAGTGCCGCCACACACTCTCTATCCCTTCCTGGCCTGCCTCCTCCTCCTGCGATGCCCCCACAGACTTCACCAAAAAAATCAAGCACTTTGGACTGACTTCAACCTCAATGGCGAAGACTCCATATCTAAAATCTTATCGTCCCTAAACCCGAATAACCATTTCAATGACCCACTCCCCTCCAACTGTCTAGCGGCTGTCGCCCAATCGATTATCCCTAGCTGGACCGCAATATTGAACGCTTCGCACCAGCAAGGATCCATTTGTGACTCTCTGGAAGCCGGTCAAGTCATCCCCATTCTGAAAAAAACCTCGCTGGATCTAGCCATCCCCAACAATTTCAGACTTATCTCCAACATCCCCTTCTTAGCTAAAGTGTTGGAGAAGTGTGTACAACAGAAACTAAGTCAGCACATCACAACTTCCACCTTCTAGATGACTTCCAATCTGGATTCAGACCAGGGCACAGCACTAAAACGACCATGGTCTAAGTCGTTGACGATGCCCTCCATGCCCTGGACAAGGGAAAACGTGCCTTCTAATCCTCTTAGATCTATCCTCGAACTTCGACACGGTCAACCACGAAAAACTAATCGAACGCCTCATACTGAGGATGGGTTTGGATGTCTCTGTTCTAGAATGGTTTATATCCTTCCTCTAAAACCGATAGCAGCGATTCCTAATCAATGGCAACCTATCTGCTCCCTCCCCTGTCAAGGTCGTAGTCCCTCAAGAATCAACCCTGTCCCCTACCCTTTTCAACATTTACCTTGAACCACTTGCCGAAGTACTATGCACAGCGAATATTGCCTACCATATGTATGCTGACGACACCCAGCTCTGCATCAAAGCCTCCTCTCTCTTGAGGAAATTCTCTCCCTGAACGAGGCCCTGAAATCAACCGTCTATTGGCTCACCTCAAACCAACTTTAACTCAACGCCAAGAAAACATAATTTCTCCTAATTTCCCCTCCAAAAAACAATCCAGAGATGCAGAAATGGATCAAGGCTATCACAGCTTTAGATTGCCCACCGACCATCATGGACTCAGCAAAATCTCTCAGAATAACCCTCAGCTGCAATTTGAACATGCAAGACCACATCCACTAGATGGCCAAATCAGCCAGATTCCACCTGAGCTACCTCTGCAAACTGAAACCCTTCCTTGACACTAAGGACCTAAAAAGTGCAGTCCAAACGTTAGTAATCTCTAGAATAGAAGAGGGCTGTTCCACTCTCTCAGTCTTACCCAAGATCTACCTGGCACCTCTCAAAGCCTGCCTAAATGCCGCCGCCAGACTTCTTACAAGCTCAATTTTGTTTTACCATATCTCTCCACACCTGAAAGCTTTGAACTGGCTTCCTTTCGAGGCCAGAATACAACTCAAACTGGCTTGCATCACACACAAAGCTTTATACTCAAACTCCCCCTGCCTGCCTTTCACAGAAACTTGTAGTATCCGGTGGAAGCAGAAACTCCCGTTCTGCCAGCGACCTTTTACTCTAACCTGCACGGGTCCGGAAAAAAAAACGTATAACCGGGCCTTCTCTGGATCCACTCCTAGAATATGGAACTCACTCCCGCCTGCCATCAGAAGAATCCCTTCTCTGGCATGTTTCAAATAGGAGGCTAAAACTATCCTATGGGTAAATTCCTCTCCTAAATGCTGCCTCCTACCAATACACAGACCTTGACCAATACACAGACCTTGATCAAATATGGACTAGCTCCCGCCTTCGGAATACCGACCTACCCTTTCGAGAAATCTGGGGCCTTATCCGGAGTTACCTATATGTAAACTGTTCTTACGTGTCGGTTACCCTATTGTGATTCCTTGAATACTGTACACTGCTATGTTACCCTGTAAAGCGCTCTGATACCCTTCGGGTCTAGATCACGCTCTATAAAACAATAAAATAAAATAAGAAATACAAAGGACTTAAAGGACTTTATAGGTAACACACCAGCGATTGCATGACTGCAGGGATAATGTCTGGGGATTTACATGACTACATAGCAAGTCACAGGATGATTTTATAAGTGCCTTTGAACTTCTTGGGTGATTGCAGGCATACTGAGGTAGAGCCTGAGTAAATAAAACACTGCAAAAGTAGTGCCTGGGTGATTACATAGCAGCATGACCACTGGCTGAGTGATAACAAGAGTACAAAGGTTGTGCCTCTGTGATTCAAGGAGTGCAACAGTAGTGCCTGGGTGATTATATAACTAGATGAGTTATACCTTACTGATTGCATAAGTGCATAGATAATGCCTAAATGATTGCATCAGTGCAGCAGTAATGCCTGAGGGATTACAGCACAGCATATGTGGCATCTGCATCATTGTAAGACTGCATGGCGAATACTTGGGTGTTTCTATAAGTGCGTAACAGTTGGGCCTAGCCAAATTTCAAGTAGCACACTAATACATAACTCAACTATAAGTCTCCCTATAATGTTAAAAGCACGCATACATATCTCTCTACGTTATCAAATCATCATGATATATATAAAAGTAATATCTGAAATATGTTGAAACTTAGATACTGAGAGATGTAATAGATCTCACTAAGTAATTGCAACACTCAAAGGTTTCTCCTTGTAATTGTATTATTGTGTTTTTATCTAGGAACCTAAATTGATATTTCTATTTTATGCCCTTGTACGGTTATAATCAATAATATCCCTATAATGGCATAGGAATCATATCAATATTTAGTTGTAGCCCATGCAGTCATATTAAGCAAGGCTACTTCCCCGAACTCCTAGAAAGCACAACAAGTTCTCTAAACAAACCAAACCTCCAGCAACCTGGGAAATCCCTGTTTGCTTTTGTTTTGATTTCGTCCCAGATTTCCTGTGAAGCACTGTAAGAATGGCCAGTTCTTAGTGACGTCTTATGTCCAACCTTACGTCAAATACGGCACCTTTCAGGTATAAATATGCCAACGTTGCCTTAAGCAAACACACGGTGGTGGTTTTGGAGCCGAGCAGCTATCTAGTTGCCCGAGAGCCCAGCTGATGCGAGAGCCCACGGACGCTGCCCCTCCCTTTTGACGCACTGAGAGAGACGCTGTCTTTTCTCCTGCCGAGAAATCCAGCTCCGGTGTTCTCAGCCGCCTTTGCGGGCTGCTGGGATATCGAGTCCTGAAAGAGAGATACCAGACCTCCTGCATTCTATTATCCAGGTACGGAGCTGACTAAACCCTTAAAGAGAATTCTTGAGTCAGATTCTTGGCAAAACCAACTTAACTTAAACTGCTACTTACTTACTCCTTCCCACGTATTAGACTTAGGTCAGGTACACCGGGGTAGGCGTATTTAGAAGCACCAGTTGAGTACGTTAGTCAATGTATATATGTATCTATATATTTTATCCATTTTAAAGTATCTTATGGCTAAGAAACCATATCAATGCTTTTACAGTATTATTTCATAATACTCCTTTTACTGTACGCACTTTACTTTACATTAAGTATTGCAATTATGGCAATTCATTTCTCTTGCATGAGAAAGAAGACTGCTCAATAAATTACACCTTTTATTGAAAATGCCAGTCTCTCTTTTCTCTGCACTCTGGTGAAACTAAGTACGCATGATTGACTGAGTGAAATAGCTGTGTATTGTTTTCACACAACTCTAGAGATACACTCTTATTCTGAGGGAGCAAAGTTGTTATGTTATATGGTTGTCAGAAGCTAATCCCTTCTTGTCTATCCAGGGAGGTTAAACTCCTCCTCGTTTATTCGAGAAAGTTTTTAGTGACCTCTGAACTAGCTGGCAAACCCTAAGTCTAATATAGTCAGTAGAGACCTAGTCGACATCAGTCCTACGTCTACACTGCTGAATATATTATTCCAATGTGCAGAGCCTATTGGGAATATAGGAACTACACTACATGGCGCCCAACGTTTGGTAAGGCAATAAATCTAACGCAAGACGTTACAGTAAGTCAGTCGTGCTTTTTCACACAGACCCTTTTTCCCCGTAAATACTACAAAAGACGCCTGGAGTGGGTAAGAGGTTAAAATCCGCCGGAACTTAGTAGGAAGAGATTTCTATGTATAGTTTTTGGTTTAGTCAACGTTGAAGGATACAGTGTTCCAAAATATTGTGCACCTAATCTTTGTTTCCTTGAAATTTGATCAGCAACAAAAACCTTTCTGCCAGTAATATGGGGGAAAGTGAAGACGAAAGGGAGGCAGCTAGAATAGCAGCTTGACTCCCAGAGGATGACATGAGTCTCCTACAGAATGACCCGAATGCTATACTCATTCCGGTCAACATAAGAAAAACTATAACTCTCAAACTTATAGAAAACGGACTGACATCACGAGGTGGTACAGTCATATTCGTGGTAGAGGCCCTTGAATATCGGCAGACAGAGGTATTCTATTCATGGATAAACTTTCCAGCAGCAAACGCTGTAACACACGAATTCCACTATTAGAAAATAGAGGACCTCCAGATGAATATACTCCTTTCGAGGAGGTTGAAATCCCATTAAAATACCAAGAGTGCCTGCTCTGGTTTAATGGCGCCCTAAAACATAATAATCACATCACCAGGCTTGGTCCACCAGGTAGACCAGGAGCAACGTGGCCGGTTCTAGCCAGCTACACACCACATCCAGACATCGAAAAAATGTCAGATCAGGAACTTTTAGCCCAACTAAAAGTACTAATTAAAATACATAGACAATTAGTCCAATATGTAATGCGGACTTCAACAGTCCAACCACCTAATAACATTCCACAGCTGACCCCTCATCAGGGAAACACAAACAAAGTTACACCACAGAACATACAATCATGTCTTGGTAAAACACCCGCAAAACAGGAACAAATTCCATTCTGGCTAGCACAAAAGATAACTCAAATAGAGGCAGTATTTCCGGATACTACCCCTAGTGAGAAACACAGAATTCTGACAATCTGCCTTCCAATGGGGATCGCACCGCATGTGGAGGATTGTGACACTTGGTGCACAGTCTTTGCTTCCATTTACACAAAAACACATGGTGTTCCATCTATGGCGGTAATACCAGATGTACTAAGACAGATTCAAAATGAATACGGTCCAGATCCGGCTTTAACTCTGGGTATAAAATTACTGAAAGACTTCAAGCAGGTCTCTGCTATATTATTAGCCAACATAAAAGGAGAAGCAGCATCTGTGGCGATCCGCCAGAAATTGAAAGAAACAGATATAGCAGACCAACCAATTGAACTTGCCAGAATCATAGAAAAATCCTATGAAGAACTAGGTAGAGATAGTTTGGGTGGGAAACCAGTAAAACCCCAACTAACTGAAAATCCTGAAAAGATATTTATCAAAAATAATCTAAACACTCCAAAAAAGAGCTGGGATGGAAATAAACAATCCACTCCCAAAGAAGAAAGATTCCAGTCCAGAGGAAGGTCTCCTTGGTGGAGAGAAAGATCTCCGGACCAAGGAAACAAGTCTCCCCAGAGGGAGCCCTCTGAGAAAAGATACAACCTTAGAAATAGGGATAATCTGAAAAAGCCTGATAGATATCAAGATATTGATACACGTCCCTCTCGATTTTTTCAGACTTCCTCGCAGAAATCGGAAAGAAGAGGACGGTCAAAACACAGGGAAGAGCACGTCAAGTCCAAAGACAAGGAACCTGCTCAAAGAAAAAAATTACAATTTCCAAGAAAGAAGGTAGCCAGTATTAAAATAATCAAACATGCCGAGGATACTGGGGACACAGCTGAAAAACGGAGAGTGGGCCCAGACAATGCTAGACAGCGCAGCAGAAGTGACAGTAGCTCGTAAGATCCTGATGAATCATCTGGAGACAGTGGACACGAATGAATACATTCAGGTGGAAACTGTAGATACCAGAGTTAGCAAACCTCATAAAATATACGAAATACCATTGCGTATAGAGGGAGATAAGACTTGGAAAGTAAGGGGTCTGTTTTGGGATAACCTTTCTTTTTTTTTTAAAGATTTTTATTGTTCATCAACATCAAGAATACATTTTCATTATATATTTCACCAAGATAAGTAAATAAGCAAAAATTCATTTCAACAAATTAATCCATGTAATAAGCTCATCATGCAAATTCTAACTATATTGATTCTTACTGACTCAAAGTCGTTAAAGCTGTTAAGTATCTTGCTGCATACTTAAGCCTCCCCCAATCTTATCTTCCATTCTATTATTGGAGCCCATATCCGTCTCGCAGCTTCTCTTCTTACCCTTCCCTTTTTTTCAAATAGGGCCTGTTCCAACGTGTATATCGCCAAAACCCTAGAGCCCCATTGTTGTAATGTCGGTGGTCTTGGGTCCATAACGATGCTATACATAATCTACTTAGTACCATGGCCATATACAAAAACTCGTAGTGAGGTACTTCCAAGCCATCCTTTGTTACTCCTAAGATCATTACTTCATCTAACAATACTATACTCATTCCCAACGAGTTCTCGAAAAACTGCTCCAATTCTTGTTTATACTTATCTAAAGCAGGGCATGAAGCAAACATGTGGAGAGTATCAGCTTGGGTAGATTGACATCTTGGACAGGTTATGCCTCTCGTTCCACCCCACTGTGCCACCCTGTGGGGAGTATGGTATAATTCAAACAATGTTTTATATTGCTGGGTTTGCACATTTGCTGCTCTCAGCACAGTATTTGACAGTTGTAACAATTTCTAAGCCTCATTCCCTGTCAGCCCCAATTTTGTTCCCCATTTCTCATACATTTTTTCAGAGTCATCCTCCTTATATTTACATATTCCACCATATAGTTGTGATATGGAGCATCCTGTCTCTTTTCCTATGTCTTCCATTAAATCTTTTTTTTGCATATCAACACCCCCACCACACTTCTTTTATAAGACAGACCTAACTTGTAGATATTTATAAAAATCTCTATGCCTTAGATTATATAGCCGTTGCGCATTCTTATAAGTGAATATTATCCCAGCCTCCCCTATAAGATCTCCTATAGTTCTTACCCCCTGCCTATCCCAACCTTTCATTACAGAGTCATGGAATATTCCTGGGAGCGATGGGTTCCCATATAGCGGTGTATAGTAATTCATTCCACCCAATTTTATCTTCCTCTTAATGATAGACCATACTGTTATTGCAGCCCCCAGGGTCTTGAAGCGTACCTTCTTATAATAGCTTTTCTCATCGTATTTAAGAAGCCATCTGTCCGAGTCTTTGACCAGAAGTTCATACACATCTGGAATCACATCCCTCCCTCTCCATTTATCCATTTTATCCCCCCCCCCAACATCCCTCTTATATATTGCAAAACTGTAGCCCAATAATATGCTTTGAAATCGGGAAGCATCAGCCCGCCACGTTCTCGGGGTAGCAACACATTTTTTTGACTACGGCGTGTTCTTCCTCCTGCCCAGATGAACCTGTGTGTTACCCCTTCCAACTTCCTAAACCACTTATTATCAAATAACAAGGGGATGGTCCTAAAAAGATATAGCACTTTAGGTAAAAATGACATTTTTATCAGATTGCACCGGCCGATTGTAGTCAAATGTAGATTATCCAATCTATTAAAATCAAGCTTGGCCTTACTTATTATCGGTTCTATATTTTTTGCCACAACTGTCGAAATATCAGAGGTGATTAAAACCCCTAAATATATCGCTGTTCCAGTAATTCTTTGATCTACCATCGTTATTTTTTGATTTATTACAACCTGCGTTTTGTCTGCATTTAACTTGTATCCTGATAGTTTTCCATATATGGCTGCCTCTTCTTCTATCGCCCGCAATGCCAATTCGGGATCACATGATGTGACCGCCAAATCGTCCGCATATCCCAGAATTTTTGTTTCGCATCCATTCAAAACAATTGGCCGGATGTCTATATTCTGCTCTATTCTTCATATAAATGCATCTATATACAAGGCAAAGAGGAGTGGGGAGCAAGGACACCCCTGTCTGGTTCCCCGCCCCATCGTTATTATATTACTCATTTCACCCATGATTCTAAGTCTTATTCTTGGGTTAAAATATAATGCCCTTACAGCTTTAATAAATATGCTCCCAAGGTTTACCTTCTCTAGCACTGCCCAGAGGAATCCCCATGAGACCCTATCAAATGCTTTTTCTGCATCTAATAGTATTAATGACATAGGGTCTCGTGAGGCTGCTGTTCCATCAAACAGGGTTAGTACTCTCCTAATATGCTCTGCAGTGCCTCTCCCAGGGATGAACCCATGTTGTCTGGGGGATACGATCTTACCTATTATACTCCCTAATCTATTTGCCAAAATTTTAGAGTAAATTTTCACATCGCTGTTCATTAAACTAATAGGTCTATATGACCCAGGATTAGTCGGATGTTTTTTTTTTTTAATAAACACAATCATAACTGCTTCACTCCAAGACTCTGGGGGGGGGGCATTTTGAATATTAGTTATTACATTGAAAAAATCCCCCTCTATTTCAGGTATAAAGGTTTTATAAAATTCTAATGGAATAGAATCTGGGCCAACAGCCTTTCCTGCTGGAAGATCCAAAATTGCTCTATGCATTTCCCCCCGATTAAACATTGTTCCCAGAGCCCCTTTATCAGCCGCATCCAGTTTTTCTAGGTTTGCTCCTTCAAGAAACTCCTCAATATCATGTATCTCACCCCCTTGATCAGGACGATAAAGTAGCTGATAAAACTCCTGAAACCTTGCACATATGTCCCTAGGTGCTGTTACTTTGCTACCATCTTGAAGCATGATCTCCGCAATATCCCCCTTTGTGGCCGCCTGCCTTGTTCGAATAGCTAGTATGCGGCCAATCTGCTCACTGTATTCATATTGTTCCTTCCTCCATGCCAGGTATTTCCCTGCTGCCTTAGATGCAAATATCTCCCCCACTGCTGCTTTTGCGACTGTTAGTCTCTGCGATATTACAATAATGTCTTGTTTGGACCTGATAGCGACGCCAAGTTCTTCCTCAATATTAGCCACCATTCTTATTCTCCCTGCCACCTCCTCCCTTTCTGCCTTGTTTCGTCTGGTTGAGTAGCTAAATGTCTCTCCCCTTATGCCTGCTTTCATTGTGTCCCAGACTATAGCGGGAGAAGCTGTTCCTCTATTTACCTCAAAACACCCTTTCATCCATTCTCTCATATGGTCAATGTACTTAGCATCTTGTAGCAGGGCTCTCTCAAAAGTCCAATTTGAGGTCTGTTTATATTGCGTTGGAATTGCAATATCTAAAATCAGCGGGTTGTGATCCGACATGACCCGTGGGAGCCTGCTCACTTTGCCTATAGTTGCTATTGTAGGGGAGACCAAAAAATAATCTAACCTTGCTAATGTTTTGTGGGGTACAGAAAAATACGTACTACCCCCACCAACATTATGTTGCAGCTCCCATATGTCTATTAAGCCATTATCTTCCATTAGCCTTATCAAAGCCATATGGCTTCTCTTTTTTCTCCCCACAAAATTTTTGGGATCATTCTTCCATAAACCGTTCAAGCCGTTAATATTTAGATCCCCACATACCACCAGGGGCTGAGGCCAATTAGCCAGTTGTGTATTCATAGCATTAATAATTTCAGGATCATCAACTGTCGGGGCATACAATGAGCATAAAGTAAAATTAAATCCCTGCACCTGGCATTCCATAAGCACCCAACGCCCATGTGAATCTGCTTTTTGTCTTTTAGCAACCACACCGCCGTGCCGCGCTAATATAGCCACCCCACGTGTCCTCGTCCCTTGTGTCATACAAGCAAGCAGTTGATAACCTAGCTGCCCCAATAATCCCTTTTGAGCAACCTCTATATGGGTCTCCTGCAGACAGAGCAAGTCAACATGAATTGTTTTTAAATACTCCCTCACCTCCCTTCGCTTCCTTCCATCATTCAATCCACAAATATTCAATGTACCTATCCGCATTGATATTCTTGTTTTATCCTCAAATCAGCATTCAGCCTTTCTTCAACTCTCTCATCTTTCAAATTTTGGTGTTTCGGATCCTCCCCTTGTCTTATCTTATCTTGATGTGATGATTTTCTTGTTTTTTCCCCTCCTTCCCCCTCCCCCCCTGCCCCCCTCCCCCCCACCTGTTAGAGCAAGCAGGCCGCTGGCCTCTGTGATGGAGTCTGGCTATCGACTCCCCTTTGCCGACCTTTATAATTGCATTAAATCACCTGAATAAGTTACTTCACTTTGATATCTCCTTCACATCCCCTTCATCCAAATCACCCGTGACTTTACCATTACCCTCATCATTATATTCCATTGTCCTTATTTTATCCCCAATCAACATGTGCAATCCTTTTGCCCCTAGCCCTCCTTCATCCATATACTATCTCTTTGTATACAATAGACAAGGCTAGATCCATCTTAGACCAACATATCTTTTCACTGAGCAAAGGGGTTAAATAAAGATAAAGTCGTCAAAGAAGTCTTCAAGGTTTATCTCTAGCTTCACCGCTAGCTTCACCACTGGCACGAATCATGTCCATATATTCCTTTGCTTGGATTTCAGAGAAAAAAACCCTAGTAGAATTCTTGTAGATTATTTTAAGTTTTGCCGGATTTATTAGATAGGCCTGCAGGCCCATCTTATGGCATGGATCCAGTAATTCTCTGAGTCTCCACCTTCTATCGACAGTGCTATGGCAGTAATCTGGGGTTGAGAAGAAAGACTGACTCTCAAACGAGCGTTTAGCATTGGGGCGAGCTTTTGCATACACTTCTTCTCTCAATAAAAAAGTTGCCAAAGTACACTAATATGGCTCTCGATCTTGATACCCCCTCTGTAGTAGAAGGCCCTTTCTTTTTTAAGGTCATTGGGAATCTGTGCACTCTTTGAACTTCCCTGTCCCAGTCCCAATGGTTCAATTCCGGGAAGGCTCCTTTGAACATTCTCAGGGCGTATGCCCTGATATCCCCGCCTTCTGCCCCTTCCTCTATACCCAGGATTCTGAGATTATTTCGCCTCTGGTGGTTCTCTAGGTCCTCTAGCTTCCACTGGGCATCCACCATCTGCTTTTCATATCCCATCAGTCTAGCCGAGTCTTGCACTTGTTGGTCTTCCATCATGCCCGTTCGATCTTCCAAGTGTGTCATCCTCGTATTTGTGGCTGTGCAAATCTTGGCCACCTTCTTTATAGCCCCTTTATAGATGCTCAGTTGCTAGGAGTTTTTTTTTTCCCTCGGCCTTTGTCGCATCCTGCAATTGTTTAATTGAGTTTAAAATTAGCTGAAGCGTGGGTTCCGCTGATGGTGTCTGTCCCTGTGCCCCCCCAGCAATAGGATCCTCCTTCTGATTCTCAATCTCATTATAGGTATGCTGTGTAGCTGAGTAATCCCAGTTTAAACCTGCTTCTGTTTCGGTGCTTGCCACACTGATTCGTCTACGGCTGCTGCCGGCTTTCTCTTGTGACTGCGTACTTCTCTGTCCCCTGGATAATCTTTTTTTCTTGGCTAATGACCTTTCCCCTTTGGTAAAGATCCGCTTCCCCCTTCCAAACTTATGGCCAAGCTTGAATCAGTGTATGTCCCACCATTCTCTTCCAAGTCAGAATGTGTGTCCTTGGATGCGTCAGACCCATCTGTCACTGAGTAGAAATTATCTACTGGATCTGCATTATCCTCTAGTCCGCTCAGGCCGCTATTTGCTGTTATTTCTTGTACCAGTAGTCCAGTTTGTTGCGCTGTAGTGGTTGCTGTCTCAGGAGTCCCACCTATGATTGTGTCCATATTTGTCACCACTGCTGTTCCTTCAGTGGGGCGTGTAACTTCCTCTACACTATCCACTATATCGTTGAGGTCCATGATGTTACTCCACTGAGTTTCTAGTGTTCTATGCTAGGCAAGCTCCGACTCAGGCTCAGGCTCAAACGTAGTATGTAGCTTCTTGCGGAGCTTGCTATTCCCGCAGCCCTGCCAGTTGAAACTGTCAATGCTGGAATCTCTCTCGCTGCCCCTCTGACCCCACGCGCTGCCTCTGCCTTACCCCTGATGCCGTGGTCAGCTTTGCAGTCCTTGAACGCCGTGGTCAGGGGTCTCTCAAGCCGTCGCCGTAAAAATAACAGCGTAGCGATGTGCACCTCCGCCGCTTACACCACCTCCGTTGTCCTCGTTTCAGCTGCCGTTTCAGCTGCCGTTGTGGCGTTTCAGCTGGTATTCCGCTCTTCTGAACTCCGCCGTGTCTCATGCGCCGTTGGGTGCTGCAGGTTCTGAGAGCTCCGTGCTCCGCCCAGCCTGCTCCGCAAATTTCGCCTGCACCGCTAGGTTGCCGAGAACGCCGTGAGTATTGCACCTCAGCTGCTGCCGCCACTGCCGCTGCCGCGGAGATCAGTCCCAGGACCCCTTCAATCCCCATTCAGGTATCGCTGGAGTATAACTTTGTATTCGGTAAAGCCTTTAGAATATCAAAGTGTGTTTTCCGCTGTCAGCATCGTGTTCTATCCGTGTTCCTCAAAATAAACAGGTCGGCATCGGAGCGTTCTCCTCTAGCCGCCTAGCCAGATGCCATCTTGCTCTATACGTCTCTGGGATAACCTTTCAAAAGGCTATGACATCCTATTATCTGAGAAAGACTGGCCACCAGAGTTTGTCAGGGAGTGCCCTCATGGCGAAGAAATGATTATGCCTGCCTTCTCAAATCATATTCCAATTAATAGAAAATACACATATGCACGAAAATGGGCAGTAGCCCAAGCTCCTGCATTATATAGAAATCATGTAGGATGGGATGAGGACTCCCCTCCTCACAAAATCCAGTTAAAATGTCAACCCACTGCACAAAGGCAGTACCAAATTAAGCAAGAAGCTAAAAAACAAGTCAGGGAGATCTTAGATCAACTTGAATACCAAGGGGTGATCGAAACATGCACCTCTCAAATGAACAATCCTTTGTTTCCTGTCTCCAAGCGAGACGATTCATATCGTCTAGTCTTGGACTACAGACACCTTAACTCATGTTGCAAGACATGTGCAGTACAAAACTCACACAGTGCAGCACTAATGAATAACATCGTTCGCAAAAAATACAAAACAACATTAGACATCTCTAATGGATTCTTTTGTCAAAACATTGCACCTGAAAGCAGGTATTTAACCGCTTTCTCAATAATGGGGTCACAGAAAAATTTCTCTTGACTCCCACAGGGATTCAAGAATAGCCCAGGATTATTCTCAGCAAGGGTAACAGAGTTACTACAAATATATGATGATGAGGCATTATCTTATGTCGATGGCATCTATCTCACAGATGATGACCTGGATACTCACTTGAAAAGAGTGAACACCATAATACTTGGTTTCGCAGCAGAGGGTTACAAATTCAACTTTAAAAAGTCACGAATTGCCCACCTAACTTCCTGTTTTTAGGATATGAATTATCAAGTGAAGGCAAAAGCCTAGCAGACAACTTCTTAGAGAAGTGCTCTGTACTCCAAGCACCAAAAACGCTGCAGAACTTACAATCAATACTAGGTTTCCTGAATTTCGGAAGAACTTACATTCTAAATTATGCAGAGAGGGTTAAACCTCTCTATGAATTAATAAAACCTGATTTTAAACCAATCAATTGGACTCAGAAACACACAGAAATTTTGAGATCATTGCAAACAGACATGTTAGCTAAAACACAATTACAAACTCGCGACAACACACGCAACCTTGTAATCCGAGTCATCCCAGGAAGATGAGGATTCACGTACCTGACCTCTAATGAGGGGGAAACGGGACCAATACTTACAAATCACACTTGTACACACAACCTGAAAAAACATTCAGTCTTACAGAAAATATTGTAAATGCGGTTCATACTGCTGTAGCAAAAGAAAGAGCCCAAACCGAAGGCAAAAGAATAACTGTTTATACAGCAGACTCAGCCCTCGAGGTGTTATTAAGCCCAGTTAATCTAAAAACGGTGGCATTAGATCCAAAATGGATACAGTGGGAAAGTTCTCTTGCTGCAGAAGACTTGAAATACTATTTTGATCCGAACATGAAAAAACGGAAAGATCTAAAATATGAAGAAGAATATCCTCTGCCAATCGAAATTCTGCCTCTCCAACAGTACTCTTGTGTAATCTATATGGACAGATTTGCACAACATTACGATGTGGATAATAAATCCTACAATGCAGCGTGTGCGATTGTTAAAGGTTGCTGGCGCTGTGGTAAATTCATACCAAAAATAACAAAAACTGAATCACTGAGAAAGTGTTCGGCTCAGCGAGCTGAAATCAGATCTTTAAAGATGGAGCTTGAAAATGCTGATCGTGAATTCCCGACACTAATAGTCTGCGATTTACATTTCTGCGTCAAATCTTACAATAATGACTTGCAGAACTGGGTTCAAAACGATTACAAAGATGACACAGGTGCCACAATAAAGCATAAGAAGCTTTGGGAACAGGTAGTTCTTTTGCAGAAAGAACTACGAAAGACTCACGTGATACATACACTGAGTCATCAACGTGATGGCGTTCACGTTGCGGGGAATTCATTGGCTAATACAGCCACAGCAGAAGCAGCTCAACCGGCTTCCGTAGCCACAAAAAAGCGTTCAGAAAAATACATAGACGCGGAAACCATGCTGGCGGTAAAAATTTCTTCAAAAGGCGACTGTGCAGCACTACCTGTGAACTATCCACTCAATTATACACACACAATTGATGCAAACTCCGTTCCTTTTGCTCGAATCCCTGGGGGGGGGGTAGAGTAATTCCAAACACGAACAGGAGAATCTTCTTAACCGCATCGCTGCGGCGGCTTTTCCCGCTGTGCGCGGCATTTTCAAAAATCCCGCGTAACGTGACAAAGCCAGCTCGTCATCCGCGCAGCGCAGGTAACGCCCATGACGAGCTGGCTTTGTCATTAGCGTCGAAGGGGTTAATAGCGGACGCACACATGGGATTGGGTCTAAGGCACCAAGAGATCAAGTAATCTCTGAAAGAATTACAATCAGAATACTGGTGGCCGGGGATGAGCCTGCAACATTACTAATTTGCAAAGAGCTGTCCAAACTGCAACAGAGATCGCAGTAGCGAACCGACCGGAGTATTGACATGGCCCTTCTTGTAGTTAGCATAAGGCTATCTATATGTAAAATCCAGCGTCCCATTAATTTCTTTTTAAGACTAGATTCACTTAAAAATACAGACACCAGCGCTCGTCTGACGCCAGAACTGTTATAAAAGATTTGTGAGTCTTTATCGGCACATATGCAATTGGCATGCTACATTCTGACCAGGGTCCTGCTTTTAGCTCTCGAGCTTATAAGGAGGCCATGATCAGCATGGGCATTGCATTGCAGTACTCTTGTCCCTTCCATCCTGAGGGAAATGGAATTGCGGAAAGAAAAAAACAAGACATAAAGCAATCTATAACGGCGAGGGTATTCGGTTCGGGTGATGGGTGGGTCCAACATTTAACAAGTGTCCAACGTAGTCTTAATAATCTGCCAAGAAATTCTCTATAAGGTTTCAGTCCGTACGAACTATTGTTCGGTACTAGAATGCATATTCAGGACTTAGATAGTCAGACTTCAGTGGTAGAAAAGAAATGCTTTGATATCAAAGATCGTGTGGCTGTTTTACAGGACTTAAATGAAACAAGAAAGGCCCTGAGCAACATAAAGTTAAAACAGCAGCCGACAGCCACTGAAGATAAACCACCTGTCCCAGCAAGGCCTGTCTGGATTCCAAATATTGGGGATCTGGTCAGAGAGAAGATCGCGGTGAAGAAGGAATTTGGGCCTTCTTACAGAAAAGCAGTACCTGTCTTAGCTATCAGTGGAACAAGATCAGTTGTACTACCGCCCCTTGCTGGTAAAAAGGAGAACCGAGTTGTATCCATCGACCTGGTAAATCCATAATCATGTGGCCAATAATAAGTAGTAGGCCCAGTGGACTCCCAAGAAATAGCAGAATACCAAAATTTGCTACAATCCAAGAGGTTCAAACTGAGTGACTAATCACATTTGATAAACCTGCAGTGAATAAAAAGGACTGGGCAACAATGCCATGGAACTTGTGCCTCTTGAAACCCAAATTGCAAAAGTTCGTCAAGAAACACCTGTCTTCAATGATGTAGCCTCAGACTATGCTAATGAAAGAAAAAATGAAAAAGCAATGGAAAATTTGGAAGCAATTCCAACAATTGACAGAACTGCATCTGGCTACTTCATCAATTTCGATAACTTTTCTGAAGATCCAAGCGAACCTGAAGAAACGCCAACAACAAAAACTTTCAAAGACAAAGTAACTAAACTCTTTCATCAGCTCAAAGAAACCTATCTGATTTCTCCATGGATTGAATTTTGGATTGTGTTAGGTGTACTTTTCCTCCTGCTTTGGCTCATCATGGTACTTTGTTTGGGAAAATTCATTGAGGGAAAATACAGTACAATGGACACAGCAAGTCAAAACATCAACTTGGTCCTAAAGCCACACAAGTCATCTCACATCGAGAAAAGAGAACTATCATCAGTGAATGTCGCAGCCATTCCAATACCCGGTGGGGTAGCTTGGGACAAAACGGATTACGAAATCTATGGCCCGGTTGAACTCTTGAAATATCCACATCAGTTCAAGGTTTCATTAAGTGACTTTGTAAAACCAAGTACATTCTCTGATGATTGGGACTTTGAAAGCATAAATAATATGATGTCAGATTTAGTAATGTCAGCAAAATTTACAGAACATGAATACTTACAGGGTTTGTCGAATTATGAACAAATGTACTGTTACAATCACTTTGCACATCACTATTTACATAAATCTGCTCAACCTAGAAATGTTTTTAAGTATAATCAATGGGAACATTGTGCAACTCCACCTAAAAGCAGTTCGAAAACATTTTATGAGAAGTTCCCATACTTCGCAGGGTTTAACACAAGTGATGCAGAAACGTTTTATTTTAAACTGTTAAATAAGACAGGGATAAAACCAATGTTGACAAATACTAAATTGATTTACTCTGAAACATTTTATGAAAAAATGATTACATTTGGTTTTGAATTCTAGAAACACAACATTGAAATGAAAACCATCTGGGGTACAAAAAATTGGCAGGTCCAAGGTTTAGAAGGGATGTATGACGTTACAACGCGTTATTTACAACGCAGACCGTTACATCGCAATTTTTACAACGCAGGATCCATTACAATGCATGCCTTTACAACGCATGTCATTACATAGCAGATACTATTACAACACATGCCATTACAACGTAAGTAGAGGTAAGTATAACTTTTTTAAAAAAATGTAATTAAGTTAATTTTATTAATTTAATTTAATTAATTTAATTTTATTAATTTTTAAAAAGTAATTAATTTAATTCAATTTAATTATTGTAATTTAATTAATATTAAAATTGTAATTAATTTAATTAATTTAATTTAATTTAATTAATGTAATTTAATTAATTTATAAATTGTAAATAATATAATTTAATTTAATATAATTAATTTAATTGTAATAATTTTAAAATAATAATTAATTTGATTTAATTT
Source organism: Lissotriton vulgaris (assembly GCF_964263255.1). Classification (NCBI taxonomy): domain Eukaryota; kingdom Metazoa; phylum Chordata; class Amphibia; order Caudata; family Salamandridae; genus Lissotriton; species Lissotriton vulgaris. The sequence goes on from NC_141691.1 coordinate 1,503,315,153, forward strand.
AATTTAATTAATGTAATTTAAATAATTTATAAATTGTAAATAATATAATATAATTTAATTAATGTAATTAATTAAAAAAAAATATTAATTTAATTTAATTTAATGAATGTAATGTAATTAATGTATGAATTGTAAATAATATAATTCATTTAAATTAATTAATTTAATTAATTTAATTGATATAAAGTCGTGTTTTTCAAAAAAGTGAACCCTAAAAATACCCCTGTACCCCAAAACACAAACCCAGCCCTAAAACCTAAAAATACCCCTGTACCTCAAAACCCAAAACCAGCCCTAAAACCTAAAAATACCCCTGTACCCCAAAAACCAAACCCAGCCCTAAAACCTAAAAATACCCCTGTACCCCAAAAACCAAACCCAGCCCTAAAACCTAAAAATGCCCCTGTACCCCAAAAACCAAACCCAGCCCTAAAACCTAAAAATACCCCTGTACCCCAAAAACCAAACCCAGCCCTAAAACCTAAAAATACCCCTGTACCCCAAAAACCAAACCTAGCCCTAAAACCTAAAAATACCCCTGTACCCCAAAAACCAAACCCAGCACTAAAACCTAAAACTAGCCCTGTACCCCAAAAACCAAACCTAGCCCTAAAACCTAAAAATACCCCTGTACCCCAAAAACCAAACCCAGCCCTAAAACCTAAAAATACCCCTGTACCCCAAAAACCAAACCCAGCCCTAAAAACTAAAAATACCCCTGTACCCCAAAACCCAAACCCAGCCCTAAAACCTAAAAATACCCCTGTACCCCAAAAACCAAACCCAGCCCTAAAACCTAAAAATACCCCTGTACCCCAAAACCCAAACCCAGCCCTAAAACCTAAAAATACCCCTGTACCCCAAAAACCAAACCCAGCCCTAAAACCTAAAAATACCCCTGTACCCCAAAACCCAAACCCAACCCTAAAACCTAAAAATACCCCAACACACCAAAACATATACCTCAGTACCCCAAAACATATACTCCTATACTCATACTTATTTTTAAAATTACTTAAATAAATATATTTGATTTATAATATTAAAAAACATAAATACATATATTTATGTATATTTAATATTATTTAAATTAATTAAATAACATTAAATAAAATAAAAAAAATTATATACTTACCTATACTTACGTTGGAATGGCATGCGTTGTAATAACATCTGCTATGTAATGTCATGCGTTGTAAAGGCATGCGATGTAATGGATCCATCGTTGTAAAAGTTGCGTTGTAATAGAAGTCCGTTGTAAAAGTTGCGTTGTAACGGTGCAATACCTTTAGAAGCATTATTTAGAGCCTGCATGATCCCAGAACAAATAACATTCTTGAATGACACCATTCAACAGACTACTTGTCTTGGCCTAGCTAAGATTAAAGACTTAAACAAACCGTCTATTCCAAAGCCAATACCTGATAGTAATACCACTACAGATGTTGAGATAGATGTATCCCATATTTTACACCAAAACAGAACACATCCTGATTGGAAAAAGTGGTTGATCTGGCCAACAGACACAAATAACTGTCAAGATAGATTCCTGAAGAAAATACAGGGGTTCAAAATGACCAGACAAGACCCTAGATACTCCCAGAGACAACATCCAGGGATAGTAACAATATACAGTGTAGAGAAACTATGCCTTGAGTGGCTACAGAAATCCACACTGGCTGAAATTAAGCAACACTTGACTTTACTTAAAGGCGGTGCTGACTTGCGTGATTTCATAATGGGACCACGCAAACAGCGTCAAAAACGTTTCATAGCGGCCTGTATATATGCTGCATACAACGAAGCTTGGAAAGTAACTCAAATTGAGACAGCAGAAAAAATATGAGAAATTGATCGTATTAATTTGGAAAAATCACTTTCTGTTGTGGACAATGGGTTAATGACTCTGTCCTCCAGAATATATTCACTGGACAGTATTGTATCATCTGCTATTGATATAATAGATCAGGACTTACTAATGTTACAACACGGTCAGTCCCAATTACGTTCTATTGTACAGCTCGGCGGACGTTGCAAAATCTGCGTTCAGGCTACGTGCCATGGCGTTTGATAAACACAACGTCAATATTCTCTATCTTTAACCTTGCTGATAAACAAATCAGTTTGGCACAAAAAGGAGAAGACTATACGATTCTGAGCATTGAAAAACTTGAGAGATTACCATTGACAATGTCAGAAAGACCTGTCATTGAATGGATAATACACAGAATAATTACAATTCCGATAACAACTTTCCAATTTAAATACTGCCAAGAGTATATACCAGCGGGCCAGTATGAAAGGTTGGGTAAAGGGTAAATTAAGTCATCATGGAAATTGCCTTACACACACACATGTTATAGTGAAAAGAAACAGAATGTATTTCTTAGTGGTAACAATTGTAAACAATCACTAAGCGGTATACTTTTGTGCCAAGGTATTAATTTGCATGGGGCCTGTGAGAGGACTTCAAATAACCTTTCATGTCACCAGCACGGCACACCTGCAACACAAATAGAGCCATTATTTAGACGGCTTTCTAACGGGAGCTATATTCTAATAGTGGACCACAGCTGTTGAGGCATGGTGCCAGGGAAAGCCTATCTCGTAAGCGTTAGTTCCATGGTCACTTGCTGTATGCAAGTATGTATCCAAACAGCACTCCAGATACGGAGGCGACAATTTGGCCTTCTTTGAATATCTCTTCTATTCGAATTGATACTATAAGCAGAATGAAGTCTGTTCTTTTACAGACAACCGTGTCTTTAACGTCATCAAAAGAAACGTATGATCTTCTGGTTGCAAGGACAACGGCAGAGATACATACCCTTTTATCAACAAATTGCCCCGTGCATTTCGTAGAAATGCTAAGCCAAATCCTAAATATGTCTGATACCAGTGGTATCCCACATATATTTAAGAATTTTTTTTCGGGACTGTTAACACCCTTCAAAACAGTTCTGGGCATTTTTCCCAATTTTGTCCATTCTGTCTTTGGCGGCCTACCATTACTTTTGGGACTCGTAGCAGGAATTTTATTTTTGATCCTACTGCTCCGATATGGCAAGCCAAGTCGCAGACAAGACTCCAGCAACGATCAAAGAAACGATCCTAGCTATACGCTTGGGACCGCATAACTAAAGTCCTTGGATTAGCCCGGCTAAAAGATCTGAATATGACCTGGTTTCTTTCATTCAGACCAATCTGGCAAAATTGCATCCTACCTGTGCTTCGATGTATGCTCTGTGGAGAAGAATGCATGTTGGACGTCTGTCTTACACTACCATCAGCAGTACCATTGGATACAGATACTTTGCTAAGTCATGTAACGGCTCATGCATCGTGTTGTCCCCAGCGGCTACCCATTTTGATGACGGTATTCGTTGAGACTTCACCCCTACGATTAGGTGGCAGTGAAGTACGAGATGAGAGCAGCATCACCCAGGTACGACCTTCTGTGAGCATTGCTGATCCTGACATCGATGATAGCAATCATTCTCACGACTGCACTGTTGCGGCATTTTCAAACTTGGTCGAACTTTCACCTGATGTCGTAGACCAATTTTTTGCGAGTCTGTCTGAAATGCTGTTCTCCCCTGAACAGAAAGAATAACTTTTTAAGCAACGAGCACACAGCGTTCCCCTGAACTCTGAATTCGGCCTTCAGCTTTGATAGACAAAAGCTACTGAAAACATTTGGAACTATTTTCTCCCCTGAAAGCGAAATTATTTTTTTCAAACTTCCAAAATATTTACCTTTTTCTGGCACATGTACTCTGCTTAAAGTAGAACTATTCTTAAAGAACAGAGCTTCTATTTTTAGGAACTCTAGAGACAATATATTACCTCAGCCTCTAGCACATTTACAGCAACTGTATTCATATGTGATGGAATGGTCTCGACCTTCTTTTCTGTATTAAGAGCCATTTCATGTGTAATTTTCGCAAATCATTCAGCTAATTTATATAGGCATGTTTAACTGAATGATTACACTGCTTGAAAAGCGTACAGTACCAATAATCATTTTCGTGTATTTTGCATACACCATTTCGAATGCAAACATTTTTTTTGGGGTGGGTTGGAATACACATGCACCTTTAAATGTTTACTACTGCTTAGTTTTAGTAATGATGGACATTAGATCGTGGAGTGGGTATTGTGTTTTTATCTAGGAACCTAAATCGATATTTCTATTTTATGCCCTTGTACGGTTATAATCAATAATATCCCTATAATGGCATAGGAATCATATCAATAGTTAGTTGTAGCCCATTCAGTCACATTAAGCAAGGCTACTTCCCCGTACTCCTAGAAAGCAAAACCAGTTCTCTAAACAAACCAAACCTCCAGCAACCTGGGAAATCCCCGTTTGCTTTTGTTTTGATTTCATCCTAGAACTCCTGTGAAGCACTGTAAGAACGGCCAGTTCTTAGTGACATCTTTATTGACGTCTTATGTCCAACCTTACGTCAAACCCGGCACCTTTCAGGTATAAATATGCCAACGTTGCCTTAAGCAAACACACGGTGGTGGTTTTGGAGCCGAGCTGCTATCTACTTGCCCGAGAGCCCAGCTGATGCGAGAACCCACCGACGCTGCCCCTCCCTTTTGACGCACTGAGAGAGACGCTGTCTTTTCTCCTGCCGAGAAATCCAGCTCCGGTGTTCTCAGCCGCCTTCGCGGGCTGCTGGGATATCGAGTCCTGAAAGAGAGATACCAGATCTCCTGCATTCTATTATCCAGGTACGGAGCTGACTAAACCCTTAAAGAGAATTCTTGAGTCAGATTCTTGGCAAAACCAACTTAACTTAAACTGCTACTTACTTACTCCTTCCCACGTATTAGGCTTAGGTCAGGTACACCCGGGTAGGCGTATTTAGACGCACCAGTTGAGTACGTTAGTCAATGTATATATGTATGTATATATTTTATCCGTTTTAAAGTATCTTATGGCTAAGAAACCATATCAATGCTTTTACAGTATTATTTCATAATACTCCTTTTACTGTACGCACTTTACTTTACATTAAGTATTGCAATTATGGCAATTAATTTCTCTTGCATGAGAAAGAAGACTGCTCAATAAATTACACCTTTTATTGAAAACGCCCGTCTCTCTTTTCTCTGCACTCTGGTGAAACTAAGTACGCACGATTGACTGAGTGAAATAGCTGTCTATTGTTTTCACACGACTCTAGAGATACACTCTTATTCTGAGGGAGCAAAGTTGTCATGTTATATGGCTGTCAGAAGCTAATGCCTTCTTGTCTATCCAGGGAGGTTAAACTCCTCCTCATTTATTCGAGAAAGTTTTTAGTGACCTCTGAGCTAGCTGGCAAACCTTAAGTCTAATATAGTCAGTAGAGACCTAGTCGACCTCAGTCCTACGTCTACACTGCTGAATATATTATTCCAATGCGCACAGGCTATTGGGAATATAGGAACTACACTACAGTATGAGTGCAAGGTTAGTCACTGGGTAAGTACAGGACAACATGAAAAGTGACTGGCTAATTTCATGATTGCAAACATACACATTGAGTGCATGGATAAGCGTATAAATAGCACCTGAAAGCATAGATGAGTAATTGAGTACTGCCTAGGATGATACATGAATGCAACAGAAAGGCATGGGTCATTCGACAATTGCAAGGGTAGTGTGTTGGCAATTACATGGCTGCACAGCAACAGCCTGCATGATTGCATAACTGTAGGGTGGTACATAACTAGACCATGAGTGATTCCTTGCCGGCAAGGGTAATATATGGGAGATTACTAAAGTAGGTAGCAAGTGAGTGGGTGATTTTAAAAGTTGATGATTACCGCCTGGGTGATTACTGAACTACTAAGATACTGCCTGATTGACTACAGGAGGGCAAAGGTAGTGACTGGGTGATTTTAAAAGTATATGAGTAATGGCTGAATGATTACATAATTACAAGAAAAGTGCATATGTGATTGAAACAGTACAAAGGAATTAAAGGACTACATAAGCAATACATCAGCGATTGCACGACTGCATGGATAATGTCTGGGGATTTACATGACTACATAGCAAGTGACTGGATGATTTTATAAGTGCTTGTGAACTTCTTGGGTGATTGTAGGACTACTGAGGTAGAGCCTTAGAAAATGAAACACTGAAAAAGTAGTGCCTGGGTGATTTCATAACAGCATGTCTACTGGCTGAGTGATTACAAGAGTACAAAGGTGGTGCCTCCGTGATTCAAGGAATGCAACAGTAGTGCCTGGGTGATTATATAACTATATGAGTTATACCTTACAGATTGCATAAGTGCATAGTTAGTGCCTAAATGATTGCATCAGTGCAGCAGTAATGCCTGAGTGATTACAGCCTGCATCATTGTAAGACTGCATGGTGAGAATTTGGGTGTTTTATATAAGCATATGACAGTTGGGCCTAGCCAATATGAAGCAGCATACTATTACATAACTCGGGAAAACATGGTGGCCACAAGCTGAGCGATCGCTTGCTACTGGAGGTACTCACGTCCCATTTGCTGATGAGGCAAGACTGAGACCCGTAGCATCGATATTCAAGCCCTCTCCTGCTGCGGATTTCTGCAGTGAATTATAAATTGCAGACTCCTTTTTTTCCCCTGTACTCTATCCTTTTCCCCTTTTCATGGGATGTGTTTCGGTGTCTCTCTGGATTCACCTCGCTGTTTCGCCGCTGCCCTGGAGCTAAGGAAGGGCCGCAGAGCAGTGGCTCGCTGGATCCTCTGGGCAGACACGAGCAGAGTCAGCACAAGTCAGCTTTCACCGGCATTGCACAGAAGCAAATTCTCAAAGTGGTTGAGTGCATCTGTACTGCCGGAGGAGAAAGGACCCCTGTCAGCACTGCCAAATCCACAGCCTCATCCGCCAGGACAACGTCAGGCACTGCAGCAAAATCAGGTGCCGAGGGAGCAAGCAGAGGGGGATTCAGCATTGGTAAGCATCGGTAAGCACCACGCTGCATACAGAGGGGGGAAGCTTGTGCTCATGCCCAAACATTTACAGCAACAGCCACAAAGAGAGCCCAACCAGGTGGAACAGGAGGCACTGAGGGGGGAGAAAGCTGAACTAGTATCTTTGTAAAAAAGCATCCCACACAGTGCTTCCAAATACAGGCAGCAGGAGAGGTAGGAGGAGAGGCAGTGGGTCAACGACGACAAAGTTTACAAGCAGAAGCAACAAACATCCTCAAGAAGGTTAATTGGGCTTAGGTAATAGCCCAAATCAGGGAGAGGTGATAAGGGATTGTGTAACCTCAGATATAGCTGCTGTTGGTAGCCACTCTGCTTTTGAGCATTGGAGGTCAAAGGCAGGTGTTTCAAGTCAGTTAAGTCAGTTAGAGCCAATTTCTCCTGCAGTCCTATTTTAGAGTTCAGCCATTTGTGTTGGATGTGGACAAACAAGGAGAGGCTTTAAGAAAGTGCACAAAGGGGCAGTGAGAGTTGGCAGCCTCACAAAGTAGGATGGAAGAACAGAACAGTCATCCTCCCTCACTACAGTCTTCTCTTAATATGGCATCAATAATCTCTGGTTCAGCTCAAAGTATGGCCTTGGACATAAATAGCGAGGACTTGCAAGAGATAAATCCAGTCTGTCAAGCTAGGGTGGACAAGGACAGCGCAGAGCTAGCCTTAGTCTCTGAGGAGCAGGACATTGCTGGGTCATCAGCAGCCTCTATGGAGGCTCTCTTTTCTTCTTTGTCTGTGGATATCAGGAAGGCTTTCTCCATCTCAGAAGCAAATCAAGAGGAGATTCTGGTGTTCTGTGAATCATTAGAGGAGAAAATCGACCTCCTAAATTCTAGGACAGTGAGTGGCCTTGGAAAGTTCAGTAGGAGAAATAAGGGATGATCTGGGAGTTGCTAGATCAGAAATTACACAACTTAAGAAAAATGAAGCATCACTTCGGGACAGGTTTGAGACGCTTGAAAATAATTCACGGAGAAACAATCTACGCCTTCTGAATGTCCCAGAAGGGAGAGAAGGAGATGACATTAAGTCCTTCATTGTGACTCTTTTAAACGACTCATTGCAGATAGAAGAAACAGAGAAGGACTTAAAAAAGGATATTCAGAGAATCCATAGGGACCATTTTAGAATACATCCTGATCGGTCCAAACCAAGGAAGATCCTCATAAACTTCCTCACGTTCTACCTGAAAAAAATAATTCTAAACTGTGCTCTGAATCAAAAATCCTTGAAACCCAGGGTCTTTTCTTATGAAATTCATTCTGACTCAGCTCATGCTACACTAGACAGACAGTGGGAGCTGGGTGAGAAAATGAACAAATTTAAGAAACGGGGTGCGGTGGCCCTGTTAAAGTCCCTTGCACTCCTGAAAATGATGTACAATAACAAGATGTACAATCTAAAAACAGTCCAAGAAGCAGATGAACTTCTGGAGAGCCTAGGCAAGGCTACTAAATAGTTAACTAATCTATATAGATACTCCACATGGTTCTTTTTTCTGGCTCTCTTGAAGGCAGCCTTGTACATATTGAGACTCGACGACATCTTAGAGACTGGACATTAGTCATTCAGGGAGGAGACACTGACTTATAAGTTGACTGCTGCTAACTCCAGGCTTACCGAGGCTGCACTTTAGTAATCAATCTAATAGAAAATTGGGACAGGGTTCTTACTGCTGTGATTTGGTTTTTTGCCTTTTCTTTTCTTTATGAAGTAATTTGAGCACAAAGGGACTTGTCAGGTACCCCGATAGCACAATCTGGACTTTTAGTCCAGGAAACCGGGGGTTGGGTTCTCAAGGGAGGGAGGGGATGGGAGCTACGACACGGCAGGAAGGGGAGAACAGGGTGGGGAGCATAGGGAAAATAAGAAAAATAATTCCATATTCGCCTTTTAGACGGATAAACTCATGTTGGGTATGTCGCTTAGGTTTTTCTTGTTTAGCCTGGTACCTCAAAAGATGTAGTATGCTAAAGATTTTGGTGTTTAAACCACCATGAGTTGTATTCCAATTTTATCTTGAAACGTAATGGCCTGAGAGTAAAATATAGGAGGGATAAGATCCTGCAGTATCTTAAAGATTTTCCAGCACAGTTCATTGTCCTGCAAGAAACTCATTTGTTGAAGAAGGAACTGTCTGAAATCTTTGAAAAAATAAAGTGGGTTGAACACCTTATTAGCTCCAATCAGAACACTAACATTAAAGGTGTAGCTATGCTAGTTAAAAAGAAAGTGAAGGCTTGGATATTAAACTATATGGTAGACCTAGGTGGCAGGTGGGTATCATTAAAATGTCCATTTTAGGGTCTCAGATGACAGTGGTGGGCTATTCTGCCCCGAACCAAGATGATCTTTCCGTGTTGAAAACCATCTTTTCAAATCTCTTGGAGTTTCCAGAGCCCGTTATAATGGCAGGCAATTTTAATATAGTCTTTAATCCCTCACTAGACAATTTTTCAAGCAGTAGGACTATTACAACATTGAAGTCCCAGGTATACCTACAAATGATGATGGCACAAATGGGACTGTGTGATATCTGGAGAGAGAGATCAGGCCCTCGACTGGGTATTTCTTATAATAATAAGTATCGCCATAAGTCCGGAATAGATTACATCTTGGTTAGCCATGACGTAGCAAAATCAAAGATAAGGGTTACTCGACCCCATACCTGTCCAACCCTGCTGCTGTATGGTTGGATCAAATTATGTAAGGCAAAGAATATTCAAGAGTATGGATATTTGATCGTTCACTTTTACTTGATGAACCAGGAGTCAAGTATCTGTCCCAGGGATCAGAGTTCTTTAATACAAATGTGGGCTTTGCTGAGATTTCAATGGTATGGGATGCTTGGAAGGCCTTTATAAGAGGTATTGTCACTTGCAGGGTTTGTTACAAAACAGGAAGTATAGGGAGGAGGTGGCGCTAATAGAGTCTGAGAAGAAAGCAGTGGGGTTGAGTTTAAACAAAGAAATGATCCCTGCAAACTCCCAAGAACATCTGGCAAAATTAGCTAGCCTGAAGGATCAGTTGGATACTATTATTTAGTCAACGATTACTCAAAAATGAGAGGCAAGTAAGTTTGCCCATTTTGAATATGGAGAGGGGGCCAGTAAACTCCTGGCACAGAAGGTCAAGGCTGACAGGATTCGAAATACAATCTGGCAAATAGACAGGTCGATCACAGCATTTCGGTATCGACCGATGAAGAGATTGGTGATGCCTTTTTTCCCTTCTTCCAAGACCTTTATGAAGAAAACAATGTAGTCAATAAAACTAGTGTGAGTGAGTGGTTAACCAGAAGCAAGCTTGCTTCCGTGAACTCGTCTCAGCAAGAAAAATTTAAGCTAAACATATCCCAGCAAGAGGTCAGGAAGGCAATTTCAGCCTGCAAGGGAAGTAAGGCTGCAGGGCCTGATGGGCTCCCAGCCGAACTATATAGGTCCCTGGGGGAGGCAGTAATTCCTACTATGACCACACTCTTCAACAAGATTCTATCTGAAGGTATCAATCTTCACGCTACATGGGGAGAAGCTACCATCTCGCTGATCCTGAAACCAGGGAAAAATCCAGCAAAATGTGGATCTTATAGACCCATTACGCTTTTAAACTATAAAGTCTTTGCTAGGATCCTAACAGACAGGCTGGGAGCAGTAGCCGGAGGATAACTTCATACTGTTCAGAAGCGCTTTGTGAAGGGGAGGAATCGGTCTAATCTCACTTATGACTTTATTGGTGCCATTGATTTGGCCAAAACCTTCTCACTACCTCTTGCAGCAATGACACTCGAGTCTACCTAAACTTTTGATAGGGTATACCTACCTACCTAGAGGCAGTAGTGGACAGGTTTGGCTTCGGACCAAAGTTCTGTCAAGTCATTCAGCTCATTTACCGCAATGCCTCAGCAAGACTCCTAGTCAATGGCAAATTAACTAATCCTTTTAAAATCACTAGGGGAACTACACAGGGCTGCCCTCTTTCCCCGCTTCTCTTCGATCTATATATCAAGCCCTTCGCTCAGCGACTGAGGGATGAACCAAGCATTTAATCTTTTAGGTTTGGGGGTGGAAGAGGAAGGTAGCTCTCTACCCAGATGATGTCTTGATCCTTTCTTCCGATTTGGACACTTATTTTCCTTAGGTTATTAAGCTGGCACCAGATTTCGGGCAGGGTTGAGGCTATGAGCTCAATGCTGGAAAGACAGAGAATATGGCATGGAACCTACCGACTGCCAGCATCAAACAAATAGTGAGATAAGATATCTGGAGGTCAGGATCGCTCAGAATATTGACAAGATCTCAGGGATTATTCTGGCTAAGTTATCCAGAGAATGCCAGAAGCTCATGAAATCTTGGGCTCATCTCCCATTGACCATCTTGGGTAGGATCAATTTGATAAAAGTGGCTATATAACCAAAAATGACCTTTCTCTTTGATACTATTTCACTACACTTTGATAAACAGAGGAAAGACAAGCTTCAGCAAGCAGTTAATTCATTTGTTTGGGCTGACAAGGCCACGAGAATAGCATGGAAGAAGCTTAGGCGCAGGAGGGAGAAAGGGGGCCTTATGTTCCCAGACATACAGTATTACGCTTGGGCTTTCCAGCTATCTCATGCAAGAATGCTGTTAAACACTCCAGATCATTTAGGGACAGGAGCCATGTTTGCTGCTATACTAAAAGGAGGGAATCTCCCCCACGAGGGTTTCCTGTTCAAATATGGTGAGCAGAAGTTTTTCAAAAAGATCAGGCTGAAAGTCTTGCTGGGGATGACCCTACATGGGCTAAAATCAAATATTGTAGTGGTCTAAATAATTTTTCGAGCATGGCTCCTCTTTAGGACTCTTCAGGGGTTCTAGATTGTTGAAAGATAAATTAGCTACACCACTTAGGACAGCGGGATTGAATGTGTGGAGGGACCTGACTTTTGATGGCTCTTTAAAATAATGGGTATCACTCCAAAATATAACAGAGGGAGGCATGTCGAGGTTTAAATACCGACAGCTTTAAAGCTGGTCCCAGAACCTCAAAAAACCTATAGGCGTAGGAAACATATTGGAGGAGTAACTTGTAATCAGGCCAGTAGCGAAAAAGGAGGTTTCCTTTTTTTACTGGTCTATAGAAGAAGCTATAGATGGAAATTTTAAACTTGCTAAAGATCTCTGGGGTACCCTTATGCCAAATGAACAGTGGGAAGACCTGTGGCAAAACTCTTTTAATACCTTATACTCTACTGTTAGACCTGCCTGGCTTAAAAGGAATCATTATTTTGCCACCCACAGGGCTTATCTGTCTCCGGCATGGATGTCCAAAATATCAAAGGGTACCCCTGTCAGTTGCAAGAAGTGCAGTTTAGCAAATGCATATGTTTGAAAACTGCCCTGCAATAACTGAATTTCGGGACAACTATATTGGACATTCTGGGATTCCCTGTACACATATCTGTCCCATTGGTAACCGTCGGTATAGCTAGTGAAGTAATAGGGCCTGCTAGGGAGTTACTCTTCTTTGCAATATTACTCACTAGGAGAGAAATTTGCATGAAATGGGCAGACGTTACACCCCCCACACACATGGAATGGCTGACTTCCTTGCATAAGACTTTCAGGACTGATCTGGTCAAATTACAGAGTAGCAGGAAAAAGGAATATGGGATTTTTTATCAAAGTGGTCCTAGCAAAATTAATTGTTAATTATTTGATAACAACCTTTGGATCCTATGATTAAGCCTCCTGGATGCTTTCTGGCTGCTTTGGGCCCCTCAATGCTTTTAAAACAAGCAGGCCAATTCAAACAGCCTTCGTTCACAGGGTACCAGAGGAGAGTGAGACCAACCCCCAAATTTAGAAAGGGGGAACAGTGACATCATGGGGGATTGTTGTTTACTGGTAGGCGGGTATTGTCTCCCAATTCCATTCCTGATACTTACGTCTCCTTTAAACCGAGTAACGGTAATAGACATCCTACTCTTTGTCAACTGAGGTCTGAGGCAAATGAGGATAAAAAAATAAGATAAAAAGAAAAAAAGTATTACATAACTCAACTATAAGTCCCCCCATATTATTTAAAGCACACATACATATATGTCTACCTTTCCAAATCATGGTGATATCTAAAACAAATATGTATATATATGTTTCACCATATTACTAAAAACATATATAAATATATCTGTATCAGAACACAATCCAAACCTTAAATATTCAAAGAACAAACTTAGAATTTCAACCAAACATCGAAAATGATGTGGCATCTTTCAACTATACTTTGTACAGACTAGAAAAAATAAGCTTAATTAATAATACCTTATATGAGCATCTTTCACACTTTTGTGCCGCATCTTCCTCATTCTATCTCAAATTATGCGGCATCTTTCAACTATACCTTTCAAGAGACTACAAAAAAAGAAGCCTAATTAATTACACCTTCTATGATCATCTTTCAAACCACACATTTTTGCTTCATCTTCACAAATCTTTCTAAAATTATGCGGCATCATTTAACTATGCCTTTCTACAGACTAGAAAAAAAAGTCTGATTAATAACAACTCACCTGAGCATGTTTGAAACTACACTTTTGTGCTGGATCTTCACCTTTTTATTGAACATTATGAGGCATTATTCAACTATACCTTTGGACAGACCCGAAAAAAAGCCTAATTAATAACACCTTATATGATCATCTTTCAAAGCACACATTTGTACAGAATCTTCACCATTCTATCTAACATTATGCAGCATTATTCAACTATACCTTTGTACAAATTAGAAAAAAAGAAGCATAATTATTAATACCTTATGTTAGCATCCTTCAAAGCACAGTTTTGTGTTGTATCTTCACCATTCTACTAGTAATCACACTCTTGACCCTACCACATAAAAAGCAACAAGAGCTCATTGTTATACACCATGCACCTTTAAATGTATAAGACATAGGAAAATACATATACAAGTAGAAACTTACAGGAGACAGAACTCCATGCACACCTTAATATTTTAGAGAGTCCACCTCCAAATTTAAAGGATCAACTAAAATGATGCGGTATAATACAAATATACATATCCACACACTAAAACAAACTTCCATAATCAGTAAGTCATATTCCAATATACACAAAATACTTTTGAAAATCTATTCCAAACAACATATAACTACAATAAAACAAACTATAATAAACATCTCCACATTTAATAATATATTTCAAATAGCAAAGTTTATTAATCATTTTTTACCTTTAAAAATATAGCTAACACATAATACACCTCACAAATTCATAACTCACCTTCCAAATTGATTTGCAGAATATGAAATATCAGAAACTCACAAAGAATTTTCTTATGCACACAATCAATATAATGCACTTCTCTCAGCAAAGAAAAACCAGTAATGCCAAAGTTCCCCTCTCTTTCTCCACACAAATACATGCAAGTAAGAAATCACATTGTTTCCTACATTATTTCAAATTGTAAAACACAGTACTATTGGTTAGACATATTAACCCTTAATGACTGACTTCTAAAAGGACCCAAGAAGCTTCTAGAATTTTTTTGAAGTTGTGATAAAACCGCAAAATCCTACGGGAGTTCATAAATATATTACAAATACATTTACCACTATTTTTAAATAAAACACCACCTTTAAAGATAGTACTGACTTGGGAAATGTCACTATAATAACATATTACTTGTATATAAATTACAAATTTACACATGCCACATTAGGGTTCATCCCCAACCCCATTCTGCTTAATGCAAGTTCCCATAGTAACAGTTCATGGAACACTCAACTGAACTGACAGGTCACAAGTTCACCATATTTTGAAGTTCACCACACAATGTTGCAAATGCAAACAGGTGGTGTGGTTAACATTTCCAAAATATAAGCTTATACTATCTGCTGTAACTTTAAATATTTTCTTAAACAGACAATCAATTCTCAATAGCATCTTGTCCACCATTTTACATACCTTTCATTCTACCAACTGACTACCTCAGCTACAGACATCTTTCCATTACTTCTAGAATGCTTCAAGATGCTTACAGTGTGGATTGGTGGACACAGCTATGTTTTTTGATGCAAAAGGTATGCTGACCCAGAGGTATTCACAAAGACCTAGTTTTGCAAAATGTGGACATTAAATGGATTGCACAGAGAGGATTAAATTGGTACCAAGTAATGCCTTTGGTAAAACCTTTTTACATCTCCAACCCCCTGACCTCATGATTGCGCACTGTGGCGGAAATGACCCAAGCACATTGACTGGGGTAGGTCTGGAAATGCTAATGAAGGAAACCTTTACACAATTGATGTTGCTTTTACCTCAAACTGTCCTTGTATACTCTAACCTATGCCAAAGACAGAAATGGGAGTGGTCAAATCAATTCTGTCCACAGATTGAGAAAGCTAGAAAAAAATTCAATAATGCTGTTTCTGCTTACCTTAGAGACCATAGCATGGGCTCTATATATAAAAACAATCTATGTTTTGATATGGATGACATCTACAGGAGTGATGGAGAACATTTCACAGAACAGGTAAACAGATTCTTCCTCAACAACCTAAAGCTCTACTAAAGCTCTACATCGGCAGTTACATGTAGCTACAACAAAGTCACAATGAAAACAAGGGCTCTTTATAGAGCCACCCTATAACATAATACTAATTATAATTTTTTTTAACACATATTTTTTGGGGGGGGGTTCACGCACCCAGCCCGAATTCACAAAACAAAAGCACAAACTCAATGTACTACAACACAACACACTTTTTAACTTCAAATATAAAATAATATATTTTTAACAACTTTATTAACTGTAATCTTGGCACTAACTTCAAGGACAATACCTCTTTTAAACAGAAGGGCGTGGCTTGGACGCCGATCGGGATGGCGGCGTGAGCTTGCAGCTCCGCGCAGGGTCCCGCTACTTCTCCTGATTTCAGCACCCGGAGCGACCCCTGGTCGGTGCTCCTGGCCTACGAAGAGTTGGGGAGCCACTGGGGAGCGGTGGAAAGCAACTTGGGGCTCGCTAGCCCCGTGGAAGACCTCGTAAGACGACGGCTGAGGTGTTGCTGGGAGTGTGAAGAAAATGGCGGCGGCGCGGACTGATGGCTCCAGACATCGGCACTGAGCGGAACTGGCACCGACTGACGGGGTGGCCCGCTGCTGTGAGATCGGTGCTGTGGGAGCTGCGGATGCGGTCATGACGGCGGGGGAGTTTGGAGCCCAGCATTGATCAGGAGTTGGGGACGATTGCTCGCCTCTACCTCCTCTCCCTCTCCCCCCCTCCTCCCCGGACCGAGCGGCGGTGTGGAGGACGGAGCTGGCCCTTCTGAGCCTTGGTGTTTCGGGCACAGTGGTGGTATTCTATCGCGAACATTACTGAGACGCACGTCCCACTACACAGTGGTTGTTGGGATTTGGCGAGACCCTTTGCCATTGACGCAGCAACCCAAGATGGCGACTGCTGGGGGAGCGACTACGATGGAACGGGGACAGGAGGACGTGGCTGCACTGTCCCAGGTGGGCGAGGCCCCCCCGCCGATGATGGACCAGGAACAGAGGCTGCATCGACGCTTAGATGCCATACTGGACGCCATCACCTCGACCAAGGAGGCATTACAGCAGGATATCGCGCAGGTCGCCACGGGGCTGGGGCTCCTGCGAGCGGATCATGCAAAGCTGGCGGATAAGGTTAAGGACCATGAACAGCTCTTATTGGACCTGAAACCAGCGGTGGTGACCGCGGAACATAAGATAACGGACATCCTGACCCGGCTGGATTTGCTGGAATGACGAGCGGAGGATGCCGAAAGCCGCAACAGAAGGAACAACGTGCGGGTCGTAGGCCTGCCGGAACGAATTGAGGGGGAGGATGCGGTGGCCTACATGGAGGAATGGTTCCGAACAGTGGTGGCACCGGAGGGACTTACTCCTTTCTTTACTTTGGAACGGGCCCACCGGGTGCCGGCTCGCCCACCAGCGCTTGGCCGCCCTCCCCGACCGATGGTGGTGAGGCTCCTTCATTATAAGGACCGGGACCTCCTAATCCAGAGAGCTCGGGCTTCGGGCCCCTATGAGGTAGAAAACAGCAGGGTCACGATCTTTCCGGACTACACTCAGGCGGTCCAGAAGAACAGGGCATTGTTTCTGGCAGTGAAAAAAGAACTGAGGGAGGAGGGCATCCAGTACTCCCTGCTCTTCCCGGCCAAGCTGCGGATTGTCGTGGATGAGACCACACACTTTTTTTCAACCCCGGATGAAGTATGGCAGTGGCTGGAATCGTACCGAGCTGGCACGGACATGACACAAAAGTAGGCGAGATCGGCCTAAACCTCCCCAGGTCCGGCAATCACAGAGGATTCGCTCCCGCAACAGGCGTCAGCGGGAGAAGCGGGAGGCCCAAATGGCTGCCGACAAGAGAGAGGTGGAGAGCCTGAAGGGGCCGGTGGTCACCCCCCAGACATCTGACGGGATATTTCATAGCTGATTCTTCATTGGGACTTGGACACGGTTTTTGGTAGGGTGGTATCCTGTTGGTGCTGGGCGGGTCGCCGGGTAGGGTGCCGCATTGGCATGATGGGATGGAGAGCGCGGGGCGCGAGCTCCGCTTGCTGGGGTCGGCGGTAACTCACCCCTCCAGGGCCCTTAAGGCCTGCTGTGGTGGCGACCACAGATTAGTCGAATGAGTGTTTGGGTTACGGTTTGGATCGGGGCTGACACTGGGTTTGTGGGCTCTGTCCTTGGGAGTGGGGTTAGGGGTGTTTTCTTTTACAAAGTTTGTTTTGGGGGGGCAACTGCAATGGTGTGGGTATTGACTGGCTGCACTTGAATTGGACCGCTTTCTGCTGGTATGGGGACGTTACCTAACTTGAAATGCCTGACGTGGAATGTCCGAGGGTTGCGAACTATGGTCAAGCGCCACAAAGTACATGCATATCTGGTGAGGAGGGGGATTCAGGTTGCCATGTTGCAGGAGACTCACTTAACAAAAAAAGAATGTACCACACTGCAGAAGAGATGGCGGGGTCAGGTATTTGGCACCACTTACTCAGCGTTTGCTAGAGGGGTATTGATATGGGTGAGAGCGGGGATACCGTTTCAGGTACTGAACCAATTGGTGGATCCTGAGGGCAGGTACGTGGCGGTGGAGGGGAGGTTATATGGTCGGGATGTGGTTCTCTGCTGTGTGTACGCTCCAAATGTTGATCAGGCCCGCTTTTTCGATGGTTTACCTGGGTCCTTGGCCTCCTTCCTAGTGGGCCCGGTGATACTGGGGGGGGACTTTAATTCGATCATGGATATGGCCTTAGACAGATCTCACCCTCCCCTTGTTGACTCCCCGGTACGTAAGCTAGCCATGCATAGGAAGGATTGGCAAGATAAGTGGGGGCTACTGGATGTATGGCGGGAACAGCACAGGGATGCTAGGGACTACTCCTTTTTCTCAGCACTCCATGCTCTACATGTACGAATTGACTCGGTGCTGTGTGGCGGGTCCCTGGCTCTATTGATCACTCACACGGAGTACTTGGCCAGAACCATCTCGGACCACAATCCTTTGCTGGTGCATGTCCAATGGCAGCGTGAGCGTTCTGCGATCCCAACATGGCGGCTCCGGCCCGACACGCTGGAGGACTCAGTGTTCAGTGAGGCGATCCAACAGGGCATTGATCAGTATTTCAGTGAGAATGAGGGCACAGCTACGTGTAGGTCTACTGAATGGGATGCGATGAAAGTGGTGGTGAGAGGTGTATGTCTGGGTAGGTTCTCGAATGCTCGAATGTCAGTGCTGAATGCACTTGCCAGTGCGGAGGAGAAACTGAGGGAACTGGAGCGGCGCAGGCCGACCCAGCCAGACTTGCAGGCCCGGTTGCTGGAGGCAAAGGAGGTGGTAGCCACCGAAACGGAACGGTTACGGAGCTACGACTACAGACAATACGTCATTAGAGCGCATGCGGAAAGGGATAAGGTGGGGACGCTCCTGGCCAGACTTGCCAATCCTGAACTTAGAGGCTGCCCGGTCCTTAGCATCGACAACGCACTGGGGGAAACGGTGTATTCTCAATCGGCGGTACTGGAGTGCTTCCGGGTTTATTATGCGGAGCTGTACGAAAGTCAGTTGGGGGTGGAGGCCCACGAAATCGCGGCGTATCTGGAGTCGAGGCAGCTTCCGGTCCTTGACGAGGACGATGCGAAAACTTTAGGTGGACCGATCACGTTGGCTGAGATCAGGACAGCCATTAAGCACATGGCGCGGAATAAAACGCCCGGGGTGGATGGATTACCGATAGAGTTCTACCAGAAGTTCGTAGATAGTCTGGCGCCCAGACTGCTGGTGGTATATACGGAAGCTTACAGGTCGGGGGGTCTGCCCGGATCAATGAGGGAAGCGCTGATAGTGCCGTTGCTGAAACCCGGCAGGGAACCGACGGATGCGAGGTCCTATAGACCATTGTCCATGCTGACGGTGGACTACAAGATATTGAGCCGGATTTTGCCCACCAGGTTGGCCCCACATATGACTGGCCTGGTACACAGGGATCAGGCGGGGTTTATCCCCATGAGGAGCCCGGCGTTAAATATTCGTCGCCTGGTTGGGATATTGGATGGTGCTATGAATGAGGACGGTACCCGGGCGGTGTTGTCGGTAGACATTGAGAAGGCATTCGATAGTTTAGAGTGGATCTATCTGGATGAAGTCCTAGTGCGATTTGGTATTGGAAATGGGTTCCGCAGGTGGACGCAGGTGCTGTATTCCTCGGCGACGGCGCGGGTACGCCTGGGCAGTTTGGTGTCTGCGGCTTATCCGGTCGGTAGGGGCACGCGACAGGGGTGCTCCCTTTCCCCCCTTCTGTTCGCACTGGCGATGGAACCCTTGGCGGTGCAAGCCAGGTCGGGAGACGTATATGCAGGGATTGCAAGTGGTGGGCAGCTGCACCATATCTCGCTGAACGCGGATGATCTGCTGTTGTATATGGAGGACACGGAACGGGCTTTGGAAGGGGCGATGGAAATGCTGTCAGAGTTTGGCCGGTTATCGGGCCTCAGAGTTAACTGGGCGAAGACCTGTGTCTTTCCGCTTCAAACGGATGTACCCTGCCCTGCACGTGATTTGGGAGTGGTCTGGGAGCCATCTTGTTTTACTTATTTGGGAGTCCACATCTACCACGAGGCCGCGGACCAACTAGAGGGCAATATTGGTCGGTGCGTGCGGGCGCTGAGAGGCTGTATGGCCTTTTGGGCGTCCCTACCACTGACGGTGTTGGGTAGGATTGCTCTTTTGAAAATGGTGGCGCTTCCGCGGCTCCTGTATTATTTCCGGACGCTGCCCATTTGGATTCCTCAGAGGATCTTTAAGGACTTGAGGACGATGGTTATTGATTTCCTGTGGGGGCATGGTCGCCGTAGAGTGGCACTGAACACGTTGCTACGCCCTAAGATTGAAGGGGGGATGGCCGTTCCCGACTTTGAGCTATACTACTTGGCGGCGCAGCTTCAGGTTCTGACGCAGCATGTAGCCAGGGTGTTCAGGGGGCCGGAATGCGACCGAGAGTTGGGGATACAGCGTCATGTACTGGCCTATATCGTTATGCAGCAGAAACTGGAGTTGCGAGGCCTCACCATGGAGGAGCGGACGCTCAGGCTATGCTGGCAGAGGAGTCTGAGAAGGGCAAAGGCGACTGCACCGGAGATACCGATCGGCATTTTGACAGCTCTGCCGCATGGGGGCGATTGGTCCCCATTGTCGGAATGGGAGGAATCGGGACTGCAAGTAGTAGGGGACTTATATGTAGATGGGACCTTGGTGCCCTTCGGGGTACTACAGGAACAGTTTGGGTTGCCTGAGGGGGGCTTCCTCTTGCACGCGGCGGTGGTGGCAGCCATCCAGAAACATTGGAGGGGAGGGCTCATTGAGCCGGAAACGACCATGGCGTGCCAGTACGTAGTGATGGCCACTGGCACCTTTAAAGCGGTGACCTGCCTCCATAACAGGATGCTGAACGAGGGACTGGAACCACTCCTAGGGCTCAAGGCGAAATGGGAGGCGAGTATAGGTAGGCCCATTCCGGACACGGTGTGGAGCCATATACTTCAGCGTACATGGAAGGGCACGAGGAACGCACGCTTCCAGCAGGTGCACTTCTTTGTCTTACATAGGGCCTACTTGACTCCGGAGAAGATCAGACGGTACTTCCAGGTGCAGGACGCACGGTGCCCAAGGTGCTTGGCGCCGGAGGCGGATATGGATCACCTGTTCTGGGGTTGTTCGAACTTGGGGGCTTACTGGGCGGAGGTAGGGGAACTTCTCAATGCAGTGACCGACAGGGAGGTGGTGTTTGATATGGCGGCATGCCTGTTGCTTTGGTTCCCACACACCAAACACACTAAGGTGACCAGCAAGTTTATTGACCTGGGGCTGATACTGGCGCAGAGGGAGATTACCTGGCACTGGAAGTCCAGGGGAGGACCGTCTGTGAGGAGGTGGAAGAATGACCTGCTGAGGTGGTCCGAGTGCGAGAGTGTGCTTCGGATGAGGCAGGCTGTCAAGCTTGATAATGAGAAGGCCTTGGACTCAGCGCGTGCATGGGAATTGATAGTGCAGGACTTGCGCGATTCATTGGTAGAGGATGAGGACTGACTGGATAGGACTTGAGGACACCGCGAGGCGTAGGAGTACAGAGATATCATTGGATCTGTAGTGGAACCCATACCAGAGTCAGGAACATGGCACACACCATTAGCGGTTGTGGGAGGGGCGGGTTGGGGTTGTTTTGGGGCTGTTCCGGGGTGGGCAAGGAGCCGGGAGGTACTTAGCTACGGCAGCGATTCTGGGCCGGACCCGTGACTGGATATGTGGCGCGTAGGTGGAGCATAGGTGGATAACGGGCAGCGGAGGGGGAATACGGGATGACAAGATAGGGCCTCGTAGGACATGGGAAAGGGACTGCCCGCGGCTCTGTAGCACTGGAAGGTACGCATAGGATGGCTGATGTTGGGGATAGGTTGTGGTTGGGGGGGTAAAATGCGGATACGTAAAAAGTTTTTCGACCATTGTCCCTAGGGGACGCTCACCATGATGTCTTGCTACTAATTGGGATACTGTGCCGCCCGGCCTCCGGGATGCGGGCTGAATGGCTGTGTAAGATACACGCTCTTATGTTTGATGCGGGGGGACACCATGAGTGGATTGGTTGAGCAATTGTATGCTATGGTTTCTAATTCTGCAATAAAAACAAATTAAAAAAATTAAAAAAATACCTCTTTTAAACAGCTTTACAAACACAACGCTACCGTTTATATTATATATGACTTAAATATTTATTTAAGGTGACTTCGCGACTCCAGCGCTATGCTGAACACTGTGCTGGAGTTGCAACTCCAAACTTGATTGAAAAAACCCCGATCCATTTCTATTATTTCATATTAGCCCGGGTGACCGCATCCCGGGGCATTACATATTTTTTAATATAAAAAAAGAAATAGGGGAGGGGGCATGGCAAAGGAGGTGCAGAAAGAGGCAACAGGGGGCAGAAAGAGGCAAGAGAGGTACAGAAGGAAGATAGAAGGGTGTAGAAAGAGGCAGTAGAGGTGCTGAAAGGAGCAGGAGAAGGGCAAAAACAAGCAACAGAGGTGCAGAAAGAGGCAAAGAGAAGTGTATAAACAAGCAAGAGGGATGCATAAGAAGGCATGAATAGTGCAGAAGGAAGCAACAGAGGTGTAGAAAGAGACAAGAAATGTGCAGAAAGAGGCAGGGGAGCTGAGATAATAGACAAAAGAGGTGTAGCAAGAGATTCTCAGGAACTATTGAACCATTAGCACAATTGTTTTTAAAAAGGATGCTGTGTGAACCAAGAGCTACCTTTTTGCCAAATGTGGTGTAATTCCGTTCAGCAGTTCAGGCTAAAGTTTCCTATGGAAATTAACATGGAGAAAACATGTTTTGGGACCCCCTTTTTTCTCAGCCCCCGCTTGATGAATCACCCCAAAACTTAAAGAACAGGAGCTGACAGGAGCAGGGCATTAGTTTTGAAAATTTCACGAAGATTCATCAAGTGGCGCCAAATATATTGGCAAATCAAAAAACTATTTTTTTAATAGAAACAAGGTCCGAACTATAAATCCCTACAGGGGACCGCCAGTAGTTTATATATATATATATATCAAAGTCAAAAAGTAGCTTTATTTGATTTAAAAGTTAACCATAAAAGATATGTGATACACAGTTGCATAAAAACATTAAAAATCAATTAACCATGTCCTTAAAATAAATACTTCAGATCTTAAAATTAGAAAACAGCATATTAGTTACACATAGATTTCCTGAACTTTGTAACATTTTGCAAAAACTTACAATAGGCTTTATAAACATTTCATTATCCAGGATTTGTAGAATCAAAAAAGCTGCGCGACATTGTCTAAGACCCAGAGTTTTTAAAATGGGTAGTATAAACCTTTTCCTGCAGTTAGAATAAAACTTACAAAATAAAAGTACATGCAACGTACACTGGCTTGATACATCATCACAAGGGCATGATTTGAGATTCCTACTTCAGTCATTCAGAACTGGGAAACTAGTGAGTTTGTGAAATATCCCCAAACAAAAGCATGTCAAAAGCATTCAATCATAACTTCCTGGCACTTGAACCAAGTATGGTTGAATACCATCACATGACAGTGTCAACTGATTAGCCATACAGTTGGCTTTGCACTCTCCATGTCCCATCTCTTAGATTGTAAAAATGCAAGACTGTCTTTTTTCAGTAACTTTCTCAAAATGGCTCCCAAACTATCTAGTCTCTATTTTGGGTGACCCATTTTACTCGATACTTGCTTAATATACCTAAACCAGGGAATGAGACAGGCCTTCTCAAGCCTTAAGCAATCCACAATAATATCACAGTTGAAAGTAGTCTCATGTGTTACCCAGAACTTATGCCATAACAGTATGAGTTCAATTTTAATCAGGTCCGAAATAAAAAACATACCCAGGTCCGAATGGCAAGTAAAATTAGCAGTAGAATTAGGAAAAGCTAACAAATATCGAAAAAGGCATTTTTAATTGCTGTACATCCATAAAGCCCCAGATTCATGAGCCATACATGGCAGTCGAAAGACACTTTGATTTGTACATTTGTAACAATTCTGGGATGGCCTGCGCCCTAGTTTTCTTGCACAATTAATCACTGCGCTTATGGCCCTTGAAAACATCAATTTCCTAGCCTGTACTGCAGGATGCCAAGTCCCTTTCTTGTACACATTAATCCCTAGGTACGAAAACGTATTAGTATTTTCAA
Source organism: Lissotriton vulgaris (assembly GCF_964263255.1). NCBI lineage: Eukaryota > Metazoa > Chordata > Amphibia > Caudata > Salamandridae > Lissotriton > Lissotriton vulgaris. Next base: position 1,503,339,432 of record NC_141691.1, read on the forward strand.
TTTTATTCTTACTGATAAAAATGTTGCGACATTAGCACTCTTCTTGCCATATCTCATAGCATAGTTTTTAATGATATTTACACTCACGCCACTGGAATTCATAACAGTGACAAAACCAGTAACAATTATTGGAGCCCCAATGGAGTTTGTGCCATTAAAACCGGATCATCTGCATAAAGTAAAAAAAGAACTGGACTATTATTAATATTCGGAAGATCCTGACAAGTATCTATAAAAAATTGGCCCAGGATAGTTATATATAAAGTAAAAAGGAAAGTGGTGAAGACGGAACCCTGTCTCACTCCCTTTCTGATTGGGAACTTGGATGTACATGCACCCTGCTTCCCAAATTGAACACTTGCCCCGGCATCCTTATATAGTTCTCTAACAAAAAGTATAAGGGAGGAATCAAAACCAATCTCCTCCAGAATGCACTACAACCTTTCATGCTTCACACAGTCAAATGCGGAACTAGGGTCCACGAAAGCCAAAATTAGTCTTGTATATATATATATTACCTACTGGCGGTTGCCTGTAGGTAGTTATAGTTAAGACCAAAGTTTCCACAGGAAAAGCATATTTTGTTTTGCAAATAACTTTGGTGGTGCTTGACGAATATTCACAAAATTTACATTAAAACTGCCCCTTTCTGGTTCAGCTGTTGTGTTGAAAGTTTCGTGGTGCTCTGACAAGCGGGGGTCAAGAAAAATAGGGTTTCCCAAAAAGCATTTTTCCTATGTTATGTCTATGGGGATTTTTCATTTTTTGAACATGACTATAGCCCAAACCGCTGAACGGAATTATATCAAATTTGGCAAAAAGCTAGATATTGATCCAGAAAGCATGTGTTTTGATGTAAATTCATTCAGTAGCTTCAAACATATTTAAGTAAAAAAAAATAGATATCTGGGAGCCCAACAGCCTACTGAGACCCTACTAAAATTTGATTGGCTGCCAACACTTCAACCAGGAGGTGTTGGCAACCATCTTGGGACTCGGCTTGAAGCTGAATCCATCAAAAACAGTAAAAAGACCAAAAAGGGAATAAGGTAGGAATACCCTATCCCCCCCAGTTATGGTGGGGGATAAAAGCATTTTCTTTTTATTTTGCCTTGATCGCGGGTCGGCCCACAAATCTGCTACAACTTTTTTTTTAAATGCATGGGCTCCTGAGCATCTTTCGAAAGTGGTCCCTGGGTGGGCCATAAAAATAAGAGAGGGGGGCATATGGGGTCCCGCATAGACTATGGGGGTGCCCGCACAGCAGCTCCATGCCCTAGGGACCACCAACTCCCCGATGCTTCTTTAACACCTTTGGCGCTCATGACGAGCTGAGCTCATCATAACGGCCGTGGAATGCCCACGCAGGGATAATTCCCCTGCTGTGCTGGGCATTCCATTAAGTGGGCAGGGTCATGACAAGCTCAGCTCTTCATGAGCACAGCTCCACTGTGCAGTGTGATGAGCTGAGCACGTCATAAGCACCGCGGAGCCGCGCGAGGTCCCCCTCCCCCATACCATGTGGGAATTAGCCCCGCGGGGAAGGGGTTAATGATTAAGCAAAGGCCTCTCAGACCCCCCCAGCCCAAGGGCCCGCCAGCTCTCCAGGGCTTTGCTCATGAAATTGCAGGGAGAGGCCTCGCAGACCCACCCATAGCCCGAGGCTCTAACTCTTATTGATGGGGGCCTCGAAATCCCCCCCAGCCCTGGGGACTACCACCTCTCTGGGACAGAACCATATCAGAAATGCTGGGAGTGACGTGGCCGCCCGCAGCCCGAGGACCTCCCCAGGGCTAAATAACAAATTAATGGGGGACCACCATCTCCTTCAGGCTGTATGCTGTATGCTCCTCCTGGAGCCAACATGGCCCTGGGAACTGCCAGCCCCCTGGCAATGTTCCCCGGTGCCAACCCCAGGACATTGCAGTTTTCTGTGTCTTATAGCAAACTCTACTCCTCTTTCAACAAGTAAGAGCATTAAATATGCTCTCACTTGTTGAAAGCGGAGCAGAATTGCTTTAAGGCAGCGGGAGCTGCATGTTAGCAGATCCCTCTGTCCAAAAGCAATGCTATCTCCTGCAGGATGTGGACAGTCAGCAGGGACTGCAGGGGCCTTCAGGCTTTGCTTTTGGTCCTCAACATGAGGAAATGAGTGTGAGAAGTCTGTCCAGGCCCCAGGAGATGGGTCCTCTGGCCAAAATATGCCTGGAAGGGGGGCCTCACCGCCCCCTTCTCTGTTTAGAGAAAATAAAAATAAAGGGCAGGCCGGGGACGAATGGTTCCCATATATTACAATCGGCCCAGAGAAGGGGAGCTATGTGGCCCCTTCCTTTACTTAAAAAACTGTTATAAAAAAACATGGGAATGGGGTCCCCAGAGCCGTAATGGGTCTGGGACAGGGGTGGTGCGGCCCCCTCTCCGTTCTAAAAATGCCTGCCACCAGGGGATAAGGTCCGGGGCCATATATGGTCCAGAGAAGGGGGACTCCCTTCCTTTATAATTTAAAACAAAAACAACACTCTACAAGCACAAAAGCTGAGGTCCTGCTCCCTTCCTGCAGCACTCTGCAATCTCACCTCCTGGCATACTGCTGGTTAGGGGGTAAAGTCCCCTTGGCTGGGGAGGGTTCTTAGGGGCCAATATGACCTCCTGTTACCTCCATTAAGTCCCACACAGCATGCTTGCAGAGAGGTCATCATATGCCATGCCCTCTTTCTCCATCACTCTGCAAACGTGTCTCCTGACACACTACTGGTTGGGGAATTACGTTCTCTTGGATGCTGAGAGACCCTGGGAGCCAATATGCCCTCCTGGTACTTTCTGTAAGTCCTACAGAGCAGGATTCCTAAGAGCTGGTCAGAGGCACTTCCCCTTTTATCCACCACTCTTCAAATGCCATTACTTCACAAAACAACCTTAGAGATTCACTGTAAAAACAAAGGTTACAAGGATGTTATAGTTAGAAAATGGAATAAAAAAATGTTTGAAATTCAATGAAAAAACAAAGGATACAGGGATGTTATAGTTAGGCTTAGGTTTCACTCGTACAAAACTATTGAAATTCAGCAGGTATAGTTAGCTGAGCCAACTATAACTCGGGCTACCGCAATGTACTGCTTATGACCTCACATATTACATCACTCATGACATGGTCAGTGACATTACTAATGACATCACTGATGACATCTCAAATGACATCACTGATGACATGATCCACTGAATTACTGATGCACCCACTCACACCCCTATAGAACGTTTCATACACCCACTCCCACACAACCATTCTCAAACCCATTCACAGACCCATACCAGTACTTACATACCTACTCAATAATTCATAAATCTACACACACATTCACTCACTCATTCATACAGACACTCATACAGTCACTAATACAGCCACTGACATAACCTCTCATAAACCTTTACATCCACTCAGACAGTCTCCCATAGAGCTACTCACACACTTAGCCACTCACCCATACAGTCAATCACACAGCTACTTACTCACCAATACAGATACACACATACCCACTCACTTATCATACAGATACTAACACATACTCACTCACCTATACAGTTACTGACCCAAGCACACACTCACCCATACAGCCACTCTTACATTCACTCACTTACCCGTACAGGCAAGTCATATACCCCATCACTCCCCTGTACTGCCTTTCACATAACCAGTTTCTCACCCATATACTACTGACACATCAACTTATTCAGCCACACAGCCATACACACACTAGCTCACCCATTGGGCCCCTCACACATGTACTCACTAAACCATTCGCTCATCCATACAGGCATTCACACACATCCTAACCCACCCGCACAGAAACTCAAACAACCATACAGGTACTAAGATAACAAATCACTCACCAATACAACCACTCATATACCCACTCACACACACATACAGCCACTTTGATACTAACTGACAGACTGATACAGACATTCACACAACCAGTCACTCACCCACCCACTGTGATACCTAATCACTTACATATACAGCCAGTCACTCACCCATTGAATCATCCATACAGGCAGTGATACACTTCCATTCCCTGGATTATGTCATCAGTGATGTCACTGACCATGACATGAGTGATATAATATGGGAGGTGATAAGCAGTGCAGTGCTGAATTTCACTGGTTTTGAAAGAGTGAAACTTGAACCTAACTATAACATCCCTGTACCTATGGTTTTTTCAGTGAATTTCTACGTTTTTTAAATTACTTTTCCCTAACTATACCATCCCTGCAACCTTTGGTTTGATAGATTTAGAAATAGACATACACACACACACACACATATATATTAGTACCAGGACCCGGGGATGATAAACCCAGAGACACAATTTGCCCTGGGACAGGGGACCATGTGCCCCCTCCCCTATTCAATTAAGGCTGTACTCCTGAGATGGGTCGAAATCAGCCCGGGGAGGGGGGCACACAGCCCCCCTCTGTCATTATGTCATGGCTTGGCCCAGGGGTTGGGGTTCTCGGGACATTCTAGCACTGATGCTCATTTCACAAAAATTAAATCTCAACACTTAGCACATATGAACAAAACAGGAACAATTGTAGCTACATTTCTGTAAAGGACTCATGATCCTAACTCATGGGCTTGGTGAAGGCAAAGCAAGTGTGTTTTCACAGCAATTCCATATTGAAAAATTACCTGAAATCCTTTGTGAAGGTTAATGAATCGTTGATGTATTGGAGCACAATCTGTATGTTACTGTGTGCAAATGGGTTCTTACTTGCCCTGTCCTAGTGAGAGCAGAGTCCATGGTTCCACCTTTAAATGACTACAAGTGGGGAAATGAGCAAATCACTTGCAAGCTTGGCCTACTTGGCCCTTCCCACCTTAGCAGTATGCAAAAGTCTTCCTGCCTTTTGCCAGGAGGATGCACAGCTTAACATGCATTTCCCACTGATTTTGATGAGGAGTTCTTGGTGTGTAGGAAAATGAGGAGACCAAACAAAGACACACTTACTTTATATAGTTAAGACGAAAGACCCTTGTTTAGTGGAGATTTACCTCATTGTCTTCTCTATAGGAGGGTTCATGAGATCACATAGTTTGGGATAAAGACGCACCAGGAACAATCATATTGCCTAAACGCACACAAGGTCACTGTGTTTCATTACGCAGCTGTAGTGTGGAATACATACAGGACATTTACCCAAGGAGGTGGTGCTTGGGGGCGCTAGGTGGCGCCAAACCAAGATGGCCGTACCGATGTAAGGCTCCCGACAGACTGAGCGTTTACACCCACTTCTTCATCATCCTCTCCAGTGCTGGCTACTCATGAATGGTCCCGGAGTGATCCCTGACCTGTGGTGAATCCATCGGTGCCACAATCTTCCCGATCGGCCGAGGGGTACGGGAGCTGCGGAGACATTTGCCTGGTGCCGACCACTACTGCTGGAGGGGTCGCTCTACGTGAGCGGATCCGACTCACAGGAAAGGCCGGTGCTTTGGGGCCTGCCCGCTCCGGAGCTGCGGGCCTACACGCTCCGGCCGCCGGTCCCTATTTAGATCGGAGCCTGAGGAGACAGGCTCCCGCTCTGCTGCTGCACTTGCTGGGATTGCGCCTGAGGCCCCGAGAGTGCCCAGCCGCCTGCTACTTGGGACTACACCGCCGGACGGTGGAGCCGGAGCGCTCGGCTCCCGCCCCCCACCCCCCGCCTCTGCCTCTCCGCCCGCCGGCTCCTGACCACGAGGCGTTCCCCGCGGGCCGCTTGTGGTGTGCGGCGGGAAGCCTGTTCTCGGCGGGGGGCCCTCACGCTGAAGTGTGGGACCTACGGATTCTGGTCCTGAGCCCCCCCCCATTGGACCGCGGGCTGCAACCTACCTACTCCAGATCCAGGGGGCCTGAGGAGCTACACCGAAGGTACGGACTTCGCTCCCCCGCGCTGCATGCTTGAACATTCAAGGTGGGCCCCCGAAGTGCGCGATTGACCATTCAGGGCGGACCCCCTCGGGTTGCACCCCTCCTGGTCCCCCCCCACGAAGACTCAACATTGTGCGACCCGCGCGTGCTGAAGGGGGTGTAATCCTCCCCGTGACCCCCACTGCTAAGAGGCGGGACGGCTGGCAGTTGGCCTGCGGCTTTCTGTCCCCCCCTCACTCGGTCACTGGCCGCACTTGGGGGCCCCCTGGCTGGCGAGGGCCCGGAGTCGCTGTTACTACAACGCTGGGCCCCACCCTCGGACTCGGCTGTTTGCCCCTCTGTGATGGCCCCTGACTCTGTCATTCAACCCACTGGCTAGTTCATCTGCGGCCTAGTACCTGGGAAACACGTAGTGCTGTGGTCGCTCGCCTGCCTGACTTCCCGGCGCCTGCTGTACCGCGCCTTTGCTGCTCTTTGGCTCTCATCCCCTGTCATCGGCTAACACCATCCCACGCCCTGGCCTCCTCTCAGACCGCGACACCGCGGACTCCACGGCGCGACATGGGCCGCAACGACGCCAGACAATCTAAGATCCCCTTTGAAACCCACAAGAAAGCATCCAAAGCACAGTCGGAGGGTGCGGAGAGGCCGGCCAATCCCGTGCCCCAAGAAGATGAATGGAAAACGCTCCTGCTGGGCATGAGGCAGAGTCTCTCCTCGATAGACGCCAAGATCGACACCATCCATACCCGTATGGATGGTGTCGTCGCTAAACTCGAAAACCACAACACTCGTATAAAGGAGGCTGAAGACAGGGTCTCAGCGCTCGAAGATGGGGCCACCTCCACTGCCAAGCAAGTCACGCAGATGGACAGACTGTTGAAAATAATAGCAGACAAGAATGAGGACTTAGAAGCTAGGTCCCGACGCAACAACGTCCGCGTCCTGGGCCTTGCGGAGTCAACCAACACAGGGAGGATGGAAGTGTTTATGGAAAAGCTGCTCGTGGAACTGTTTGGGAGGGAATCCTTCTCCCCCGCACCTCATTGTGGAGAGGGCACATAGATCTCTTGCTGCCCGCCCTCCTCCCGGAGCACCACCGCGCCCTGTTATTGCTCGCTTCCTCAATTACAGAGACAGGGATGCGGTGCTGCGCAGGGCGAGGGAAGTGGGCACGGTCACATATGGCAACACGACGCTCTCATTCTTCCCTGACTTTACCCCCTCCGTACAAGAGGCCCGCAGTAAGTTTGCGGGGGTGAAGAAGAAACTCCTATCCCTGGACATTTCCTATGCCATGCTCTATCCGGCCAAACTGAAAGTGACGCATCGTGGCTCACAGCACTTTTTTCTGAATCCGCAGCAGGTGGAGGACTTTCTAAAGCGCCACCAGAAAGAACGATCCACAGACCAGGCTGGAATCCAACGCTCCAGGTCACAGTCACCAATGTCTCAACAAGACTGACTAACTGAGCCTCTGGTCTGGCCATGATGACGCTACCCTGAACTAACCACATGACCGAACACTGTAATGCTTGGTGAGGTACATTTTCTTATACTGTCTCAAATCTCACTGGAGAAAAAAAAAAACTCTGCAAGTGCTTGGTCGCCCACCTCTGTCCCACGTGGGGTAGCTGGGGTTCCCTAGCGTCTTGTGGGTGAAAGTAAGGAGGTGGTGGGCAGGTTTGGCGCCCCTGGATTTCCGTCCCCAATGGGTGATCCCCTACAGAACTTTATCGTATCTTTAGTTTTGGGGTTGTTGCTGTTAGGGAGGGGGGTGGGGAGTCCTAATTCCCGGCTAGTTGGGAATGCCGGTGTGGGTGGGGTCTTAATGTACCTTCAGGCAGTGGTAACTTATGGGCCACTTCTACAGTCTATTTGCACCATGCCACAACAGACTATTGTTATGCATTGCCGGCCTGTTGGGGTTGCCGGACAAGTTGGGTTCTTTACCTGTTTTAGAGCCCGCTGCGTAGCCGTGGTGGGAACTACTGAGACTTTGAGGAATGATATGATCAATCTGCTATGTGAAAGTCTTGCATATATTGCTATTACTGGATTGCTATTGTGGGCGGTAAGCTTGTGCTTCATTTGCATTTCCGGGCTGGGATGGGTGACGTGAACAGTCCTCAACCGGCTTTGAACATTCAGCTTGTTACTTGGAATGTAAGGGGTCTTAATAACCCTAGGAAACGGCGACAGATACTGGGGTATATGGACAGGCACGGGATCTCAGTCGCTCTATTGCAGGAAACGCATCTGGTGCCCTCTGCGTCCCCCTCGTTTGCTTCCCGATGGGCGGCGTGCAGGGTGTTCTCTACTTATTCGAATTATGCTAGAGGTACCACAATTCTGGTTAAAAGAGGTCTGGGGTTTACACCGTTTGGCTCTGAGATTGATTCCTCGGGTAGATATTGCTTGCTCTGGGGAAAACTGCACGTACATACTGTTTTATTTGCCTGCTATTATGGCCCCAACACAGATGACCCTTCTGCCCTCCTCACCATGTGGGGCAAGATACAGACCCTAGGCATATCTCATGTTGTTTTAGGCGGAGATTTTAACACCGCGCTGGTCCCCGCGCTTGACCGGTCACACCCGCAAGCCGGACATTATACACACACGCAACGCACCCTGCTAGGTATAGTGGAAGATCACCACCTGACAGACGCATGGAGGCACTTGCATCCTTCTCTTCTACAGGGTACACACATCTCCGCGATCCACTCCACCTGGGCACGCATAGACTATGTCTTCCTTTCTGCTGGTCTCACCCCATGGCTTGTCAAGGCGCAACACCTCCCCCGCACCTACTCAGATCACTCCCCAGTCCTATTGACACTGCGCATTCCGCTGGATGCTTCTCCTTTCCTGAGTTGGCGTCTGAATCCCGCACACCTCACAGATTCGGCCTTTAAGGCTGATTTAGAACAAGACATAACTGATTTCTTTGACCGCAACGTCAACTCTGTTTCAAGTCTCACTGTTGTTTGGGAGGCGTTCAAGGTTACGGTGCGCGGGTGGTGCATATCCAAAGGGGGTGGGATCCTCAAGGCCCTTCGTGGAGACCTGCGGAAACTGGAGGGGAGATAGGCGAGCTAGAGGGCGAACTGTCCAATGGGACGGGAGGTCACGCAGTTCAGGCGCAGCTCAGGGAAAAGATTAATGAGTACACTGAGGCATCAGACAAAGAAAGTAAGTTCTTAGGGAAACCCTACACAGCTCGGGTACATGGAGAAGGAGATAGGCCAGGTAGGGCCCTCGCTTCTGCTATCAGACCACCCAGGCACAGTTCTTACGTCACCACACTGCTTGATAGACACGGGACGCCCCAAAGGGACCTCACTTGCCAGCTTAGGGTCCTCACAGAACACTACGCTACACCTCTCAGAGACAGACACCACTGGATCTCCCTTCCTATCTCAATGCCACCGCTATTGCCTGGCTTGGCCCAACCCAACAAAAGTTTTTGCACCTGGAATTGGAAGTTGATGAAATTAAGGATGCCATTATGTCTATGAAATCAGGCAAGACCCCGGGCTCAGACGGTCTACCGATAGACTTCTATAAAGCTTTTATACACTTATTGGCCCAGATTCTTAAAAATGTGTACTATTCGGCCCTTGAGGAGGGAGTCCTGCCGCTGAGTATGCGGGAGGCCCTTATTACCTCCCTGTTGAAACCTGGTAAGCCCCCGGAACATTGTGACTCATATAGACCCCTCTCCCTGCTAAATACTGACGTCAAGATACTAGCAAAAGTATTAGCGACCCGCCTGAACCTCCTTATGGAACGCCTGGTCTTGCCGGATCAAGCGGGTTTCGTCCCAAATCGCGCCACTTCCCACAACCTCCGCACCCTCCAGGCGGTGCTGCAAGATATAGACCCCAATTGCGAGGCAGCAGCAGTCTTTTTAGACTCCACGAAGGCGTTCGATTCCCTAGAAGGGGACTATCTCTTAAAACTGCTGGAACGTATGGGCACCCCCTTTAGCTTCCTTGATTGGGTTCGATTACTGTACTGTAATCCGCAGGCTGCTGTCCTCCTAAATGGTGCTCGCTCAGACCCCTTTGAAATACACAGGGGCACTCGACAGGGCTGCCCTCCCTCCCCGGTTCTCTTCGCGATTGCCATAGAACCCCTGGCTGCCAAACTACATCAGCACCACAACCATCGCTCCATTATCTACCCCGAGAGACAGTTGCTCATATCACTATATGCCGATGACATGACCCTCTACATACACAAACCTCAGGAAAACCTAAACCCCATCTTGCGCGAGGTCACCAAGTTCGGTGCCATCGCAGGTGTACAAATAAACTGGGGAAAGTCTGCCCTCTTCCCACTTACGGACAAAACCCACAGGTTCCCTCTCGACTACCCATTAGTATGGGAAGACGAAGAACTGAAATATCTGGGGATAACTGTCACCAGAGACCGGGAGGCCCTTATGCGAGCTAATTACGGCACGGTTCTGGATAGGTTGACAGATAATATCACTAAGTGGATCCACCTCCCCCTATCCATGGCGGGGCGTATCTCGCTGCTCAAGATGGTTGTTCTCCCCAAGTTATTGTACCTCTTTACTAATATCCCCTACTGCCCTGGCCCACATTTCTTCTGTGCTATAGACTCTCAGGTGTCCCGGCTGATATGGGGAGGAAAGCAAGCCAGACTCGGACTCAAAACCCTCATGCTTCCATACCATCAGGGCGGCTTTGACGTACCTAACTTTCGCCTTTACTATGATTGTGCGCAGGGCCATTTTGCTGCATACTGGCTGCATCCCCCACCCTTCATGGCGCACCTTGCTGTCGAGGACGGCTATATGCGGCCCGCGAAGCCATCTGGCTACCTTTACTTGGACAATCGAATCCCCGACCGCGACCCTACTACAGTAGATTGCACTGTGCTTCCATGGCGCCGGATCCAGTCACGTATGGGCGCTTCTCTCCTATACTCCCCTCACATGGTGCTCGCGCACGATCCCAGACTGAGTTTTACCCAGGAGGAAATTGGACGTAGGTTGCTGACCAAGCTGGCGTTGCACACGTGGGGGGATCTCTTCATTCAGGGCTGTTTCCGTTCCGCTGCACAGTTCTTTGGAGGGCATGCACCTACTGTGATGGACACCTTTCTTTACACACGGCTACGCCAAAATATTTGGGCGATTACGCCTGACTTCCCTGATGAACCCGACACGGTCGCCCCACTACATGCGCTTTTACAATCTGACACCCCGAAACACGTGGTGTCCATGTTATACAAGCATGCATATACTACCTCCGACCCCCCGCTGCTGAAAGCTAGGCAGGCATGGGATGGGGACCTTGATGCCCCCCTCTCGGATGAACAATGGGAGGAAAGCTGCTCCCACACCAACGCGGTCAAGGGCAACGCACGCCTCCGTCTAGTGCATTTCAAATTCCTGCACCGCCTTTATTATACACCTGCCAAGTTATATCGCTTTGGACTACGGGATAATGATCGCTGCCTCCATTGTAAAAGTGCTGAGGCAGACTTTGCCCATCTTGCCAGGACTTGCCGGGATGTTGCGACATACTGGACTGATGTGTTCGGTGCCTTGTCCGACATGGTGGGATTAACGCTTGCTCCCTGCCCCAAAGTAGCTCTGCTGGGGCTAGCCCCACCCTCCCTTAAGAAGCATCGTACATTTTTTGCACTAAGTTTCTTACTGGCGAAACGCCATCTGGCCTGCAGATGGGGAAGGGGACGAGCCCCCAAATTTAAGTCTTGGCTGTCAACCATGTCCACATGGCAGGAACAACTGCACAACTATGCGGACCTGCTACCACATAAAATGCGTCCCAAGGACCTATGGGGACCCCTCACTGATTATCTCCTCCGAGCACAGGACGACGACACAGAAGAACCGGACAGTTAACTAAATCCGGCCCATGCCTCATAATAGATCCGTCTGGGAGAATACTCAATCCTTACCACAACCCTCCCCGTCAGACCTCCTTCACCCCCCCACCCCCCCACTCGTCAGATCACCCACACGCTGACCTCCACGAACGAACATTACACCATGTCAGGGATAATTGCGGCGGCACACACTTACACTGCAGTAACCTTTTGTGACAGACCCCGAGCCAACCTGTACACGCCACACTACTAGGGGCTATGGGCCTTCTCGCGCATTCCATGCACGTTTCCCAACTACAAATGCTCACACAGGGCTTGCCCGTTACTTGCACGCATAGAGCACTTTCCTGACCGCAGACAAGTTACCTAACCGCTTGATTCACTCCCCCTCTACAGTACCCCTTGCCAGGGATTGCAGGGCGATACACCTATGCCTCAGCCATTCCCCTGGAGGGAATTTTTCCCTCTGCTCGCCCTGCTCCGTTCATTACGCTGAATCACATACTCTGTATGGTGGACATACATGAGGGGGAGATTGTACACTGTTGATTCCTCACTTTTGTTCTCAGGTTTTGATGGTTGGAGGGTGGGGGAGGAGGGTGAAAACAGAAAAATAAGAGACCTCTGATGTCCAGCTGCTGAGTTATAATTGCTCTGGAACATAATTAGTAAGATGACGTAATGTACATGGCCTTGTTCTACTTTTGACGCGGCCGGCCCAAAAGGGTTGTAGGCGGCATGCTGTGTTTAACGAACTGTCTCCACCTAATTGTGCTTTGCTGCTGTGTTACTACTCTAAGCTGCTGCCGGCCTGCCTGCTATCTCAGGTTGTAGGCTGTCGAGGCTGTGTAAGTTCCCTTTTTTTACACATAATAAAGGTCTTGAAAAAAAAAAAAAAAAAAAAAAGGAGGTGGTGCTTAGCAATTAACCAGTAGAAATTATTCCACTTGGGTAGAGATTTTCTGCGAAATTGTGGGCTCTTGTTGAATGAAAAGGCAGGTGCAGTTCCTTTCTGGCTGAGTCACTCACAAAGCTACTGCCATATTACACAGATATTTAGAAACCCACTCACACACTCAGGCACTGGCACAACCACTGACAGACCCAATCAGACACTGATATACCCACTCAGACACGGATATACCCACTCAGACACTCATACATCTACTCACTGATGCACTCAGATACTCACTCAGGCACTCATGTACCCACTCACACCCCTATACAGCCACTCACAAAGTCACTCACAGGCCTAATCAGACACTCAGGCCCCAATCACAGATCCACACAGACAATCATGCAGCCACTTATAGACCCACACAGCCACTCACATAGTGCCACAATCGCCCCGACCCACGGACTATCCCGCGGCACGGAGCCGAGCCGCAGGAACTATGATTACCAGCATACATAGCGGGAGGCAGAGCGGAACACACACGCCTACATAAGCCGGCAGACGCGAGGACGTTGCGTCGCATATTCAAACTGTTGTTGGCGTCGTAGGATTTCCCTCCCTAGTGTCCAAGCAGGTATTCACCATAGGACGCCGAAACCAGATTGAGCGGACGCTCTCTGGTTTATCTTGATATCGGCTTCGTGTTAGTATCTTTGACGCACACCACGGAGGTGTTTGCCGCGTCTGAGATACAGAAGCCGGAGAGGCACGGCTGTGCTTAACTCTCTCACTTTCCCGGGTGCAGGAACGGGCGTTCCCTGCTCCTACTGGAGAGACGTAACATTCTCGTCTCTGAGACGCACACCAAGGAGGTGTTTTCCGCCTTAACCGAACCGGAGAATATCCATCTTCGTGCATATCTTGATAAACTCTTGGGGTTGGGGTTTATCAGACCCTCCAAGTCGCCTACTGCATCGCCCCTCTTCTTCATTCCGAAGGCCAATGGGGAGTTGAGGGCATGTGTGGACTTTAGGGCCTTGAACGCCATCACCATAAAAAACAAGTACCCTTTGTCTCTTATAAGTGTTCTCCTTGAGCAGGTGAAGAAGGCCAGGGTCTACACCAAGTTGGATCTCAAAGGGGCTTACCATCTGGTGCGCATGTGGCAGGGCGACGAGTGGAAGACGGCGTTTAAGACCCAATTTGGCCTCTTCGAATATCTTGTCATGCCCTTCGGTCTCTGCAATGCCCCTGCGGCCTTTCAGTACTTCCTCAACAAGGTGTTCCGCGAGGTCCTAGATGTATACATAGTGGTATACATTGATGACATTCTCATATAGTCAAACACAGAGGAGGACCACGTCGTCCACGTCCAGGCAGTACTTCGGAAGCTACGAGAGAATATGCTGTTCTGTAAGCTCAGCAAGTGCGACTTTCATGTCACGTCCGTCGAATTCCTCAGAGTAATGCTGAGCCAAGACGGGCAAGAGATGGCGGAACGTAAGATCCGGGCAGTGGAAGAATGGCCAGTCCCACAAGGGGTTAAGAACGTACAGAGCTTTATTGGGTTCGCCAATTTTTATAGGCGCTTCATTGATGGGTTCTCAGGATTGGTAGCCCCGATAACACAACTTCTACAAAAATCTCAAGAGTTCGTATAGAATCAAGAAGCGCAGGGAGCATTCGTAGCGTTGAAGAAAGCTTTCAGCTCAGCTCCAATATTGGCTCACCCTGATCCAGAGCAACCGTATGTGGTGGAAGCTGATGCGTCAGAGGTTGCGTTGGGTGCCATACTGTCACAACGTCATCATGGGACAGGAGAGCTTCATCCTGTAGCATTCATGTCCAGGAAGTTAAACGATGCTGAGCGCAACTATCATATCGCTGAGAAAGAGTTACTCGCGATCAAGGACGCCTTCACAGAGTGACGTCACTTGTTGATGGGGGCACGTCATGTGGTCACGGTCTACACGGACCACAGGAATCTACAGTTTATGACAGCAGCGAGACACCTATCGCCCAGACAGATGAGGTGGATGCTTTTCTTTTCTGGGTTTAACTTCAACATCACCTATCGGCCTGGGTCAGAAAACAGGAAGGCGGACGCGCTGTCACGGCAGACATCGGCCAAGGACCCGAGTCCAGCCCTGGAACAGTCCATTATTCATCCCAAGGTGGTGTTGGGAGTTATTCAACCGGATGCATTCCTTAAGGCCATCCAGACGGGGATCCGTTCATTCACTTGGGACAGGTGGCTTCGCAGTCACAGGGAACGACAAGTCGTGGACGGGATTCCAATGAGAGGGCGTTGTCTGTTGCTACCAACTCCCAGACTCCGGAAGCAAGCATTCGAATGGTGCCATGTATCGAACTGTGCAGGACATCTCGGTTTTGAGAAAACGATGGCCAGCATGGGAAGGCAGTTCTGGTGGCCGGCCATGCGAACGGATGTCAGGAGATGGGGAGCCGACTGCTCCATCTGTGCCTCCATGAAGGTCGATCACAGAAAGACTCAAGGACTCCTTCAACCTCTTCCCACACCAAGTAAGCCTTGGGAGAACATTTCTCTAGACTTCATAGTAGGGCTTCCCGCGGATCAAGGAAACACGGCTATCCCGGTGGTGATCAACTACCTCACCAAGATGGGTCACTTTATCGCCTGTAAACAAGTACCATCTGCGGGTGTGTTGGCATCCTTGTTGTTGAAGAACGTGGTGAGATTGCACGGCCTGCCCAGCGTGATAGTGTCTGACAGAGGGTCACAGTTCACCACTCAGTTCTGGAGAACGTGGTGTTCGGCGCTGCACGTCAAATCGGCCATGTCCACAAGTTACCACCCGCAGACGGATGGCCAGACTGAACGCCTGAATCAGTCATTAAACAATACCTGCGCTGTTTCGTCAAGCAAGGAAAGGATGAGTTGGTGGATCTGCTATGGATCGCTGAAATAGCATACAACAATGCCACGCATAGCTCTACCAAGGCTTCCCCTTTCTATGGCAACTACGGTCATCACCCCTGGTTCTTCCCTTTTGTTCACCCTCTCAAGGAAGACAAGATGCCTGAAACATCAAAGAGAGTAGC
Organism: Lissotriton vulgaris; assembly: GCF_964263255.1. NCBI lineage: Eukaryota > Metazoa > Chordata > Amphibia > Caudata > Salamandridae > Lissotriton > Lissotriton vulgaris. Next base: position 1,503,355,209 of record NC_141691.1, read on the forward strand.
TAACATCAAGGAAACCCTGATTCGATCCCGCAGTTTCTGGACAAGGCCAAGGCGAACTATAAGGCAGTGGCTGACAGGAGGAGGCCTGGGCCTCTGTACAGAATAGGAGACTACGTTTGGGTGTCTACTCGGAACATGCGGTTTCGCAATCGCAGCTTGTTTCATCCCAAGTATATTGGCCCCTACCGTAACGCCAAAAGCATTGGCCCCGTGAACGTGAAGGTGTGTTTGCCTCCAAGTCTGCTTATACATCCTGTTTTTCACGTGTCCTTGCTCAAACCGGCAAATGAAAGGGCAAGACCAGTCCCGGCCCAGTTGCAGTTGATTCTGAGGAAGAATACGAGGTCGCTGGCATCAAGGGCTCCAAATGGCGACGGGGTAAACTATGGTACCTGGTAGCCTGGAAAGGCTAAGGCCCAGAAGAACAATCCTGGGAGCCGGCAGCTGGGATCCATGCACCCCGCTTGGTCTCCCTGTTCCACAAGAAACACCCGACTTGTGCGGGTCCGGTCGGGAGGGGTTGATGGAGGGAGGATGTACTGTCACGATCGCCCCGACCCACGGACTATCCCAAGGCACGGAGCAGAGCCGCGGGAACTACGATTACTAGCATGCATAGCGGGAGGCAGAGCGGAACGCACATGCCTACATAAGCCGGCAGGCTCGAGGACGTTGCGTCGGATATTCGAACTGTTGTTGGCGTCGTAGGAATTCCCTCCCTAGTGTCCAAGCAGGTATTCACCATAGGACGCCGAAACCAGATTGAGCGGACGCTCTCTGGTTTATCTTGATATCGGCTTCGTGTTAGTATCTTTGATACATACCACGGAGGTGTTTGCCGCGTCTGAGATACAGAAGCCGGAGAAGCACGGCTGTGCTTAACTCTCTCACTTTCCCGGGTGCAGGAACGGGCGTTCCCTGCTCCTACCGGAGAGACGTAACATTCTCGTCTCTGAGACGCACACCAAGAAGGTGTTTTCCGCGTCTCAGGGTATCAGAATGAAAACCCCTTGTTCCGAAGTCAGGCAAGATCGAGCGGCTGCTCTCTGCCTGAGCTGCACCGTTTAGGCTTCCTGAGATACAGTAGGATAGGGCTCTTGAAGTGGTTCAGGTCGAGCGGCTGTTCCCTGCCATTACTCAAACGGAAGGTAGAAGGCCCGGCTGGGTATTCCCCTCACTGGGTAAAGTCATTCGAGCCCTTCCAAAGATCAGGACCTGGGCTCAGCATTTCGAACCCATCACAGCTGTCGAACGGCATTGTCGGCCGCTACTTAGCACAGTGTCCTTCGTTGGCTGAACACTAAGACTGGTGTTCATGCGAAGGACGGTGAGACCACCTTGGAGCTGTGATTGGGTATCGTTGACACTCTTTGACACTAACTATTTTGTGTGTAACTTTAATAAGCATTGCTCTTTACCTTTGACCATTAAATCGGTAAAGCTCTCATTGGTTGTCTGTTGTCCAAAGTAATTGCGGGCTGTCCCCGATCCCGGGAACCTCAGGGCGTTACACATAGCCTCTCACAAACCCACTCAGAGACTCACATACCTACTCAAAGACCCACTTATACACTAATGCACCCACTCACAGACTGACTCATGCACTCATGCACTCATTCACAGACTGACTCATGGAGGTTCTCACAATCCCCACTCAGACACTCTGACACCCACTCACAAACCCACTGTGACACCCACGCAGGCACTCATGCACCCACTCACAGACCTATACAGCCACTCACAAAGTCACTCACAGGCCAAATCAGACACTCACAGATCCACTCAGACAATCATGCAGCCACTTACAGACCCACACAGCTACTCACATAGCCTCTCACAAACCCATTCAAAGACTCACATACCTACTCACAGACCCACTTACACACTAATGCACCGACTCACAGACTGACTCATGCATTCATCCACTCACTCACAGACTGACTCATGGAGGCTCTCACAAACCCCACTCAGACACTCTGACACCCACACACAGACCCACTGTGACACCCACTCAGACACTCATATACCTACTCAGACACTCACGTACTCACTCACAGATCTACTCACACTAATGAACCCACTCACCCACACAGTGAGAAACTTAAGCAGACATTCCCAGACCCAGACAGATACTCACATACCCATTGAGACACTCACACACTCACTCACACACCCACTGAGAGACTCATGTACTCACTCATACACTCACTCGTTAAGGTACCAGGTAACAGTTAGGAAATAACATTTAAAAACACTTAGCAATCCATTTAAAAAACTAAAGTTTTCAGGGATATTATAGTTAGAAAATAAAATTTAAAAAACCTTAGAAATTCACTGGAAAAAAACAAAGGTTATAGGAATGTTGTATTTAGGCTCACATTTCACTTGTACCAAACCATAGAAATTCAGTTGTTATAGATGGCTGAGCTAACTAGGACTCACACTGTTGCAATCCACTGCTTATGACCATACATATTACATCACTCATGAAATGGTCAATGACATCACTGATGAAGTCTCAAATGAAATCACTGATGATGTCATTCCGTGAGTGTTAGTGTTTCAGAAATATTTCTGACAGTTAAAGATATATAGTAAGCTACGTGCGAGACAACAAGGACCCCCTGATACAGTTTAATTTCCTGGGTCAGGGCAAATAGCATGTGTGAGTAAAGTACCCAGGCAAATTTGTTAGAAACAACTAGCACATAATAAGTGGCATAGCCACAAGAAAGAAATATAACACTATTGTTTGTACATATCAAAATACAGATTTAATACAAATTATAGATACATTTGATAAAATTGGTACATCATTACACACAAAGGATAAAAAAGCATTGTAGCATATGCATAACTTCAATCATATAAATAATCTCTTAATTAAAAAATTGTTGGATGGTTTCCTGTCTGTTGTCTACGCGTTTCGACACTCTTAAAGTGCCTTCCTAAGGACTGTACCATCATGCAATTATTCAGACAGAAACGAATACAGTTACGATGTTATAACCGATTGATGCCAAGATACCGCAAAGTTTGATATAATTATTGATGTAGGCCAGATTGCATTGGTAAGACGGTTGTTTCCATTAGCAGTTATTAAGGTGCACGGATCACTCTGTTGCCGATATGGTTATGATTTAAGTGGCCATATATCTAAATTATCCCTCGGGATGGATGACCTGCTGTAAAGAGCGCCAAAAATTGGTCCCAGTGTTTCTAAACGACTGATTTGATCAGTTTATTTGTTATTGGATAGTACACCGGCTGGAACCACGTCTCAGTGGTGTAAGCTGTTCGGGCGCAGGGGTAGTGTAGCGCTTGCACAACAGCTGTATTTATTTTCTCCTTAGCGGACCGGCTTCTGCGGCGTCCCGGTGTCTTCCGTGTTCGAGCAAGAAATATAGTAAGCTACAGCATAAGTTACATTACTTTTCTTTCTGTACTAGTAATTAGTCATACTATTACTAAAATATCTCATCTGAGTGCCTGTATACTGCCTGTATTACTGGGTGAGTAAATGTCTGAGTGACTTTATGGGGGTGTGAGTGAGTGGCTGTATGGATGTGTTATTGGATATGTGAGTGGCTTTATATGTGAGTGAGTGACTGTGTCAGTGGCTGTTGTGGAGAGTGAGCAGGTATGTGAGTGGCTGTATAAGTGGGTCACTGGCCATATGAGTGGCTACATAGGTATGTGAGTGGGTGCATGAGTAACTATATGGGTGAGGTAGTGGCTGTGTGAGTAGATGTATCGGTGAGAAAGTGGGTGTTTGAGAGGCTGTATGGGTTACTGAGTAGTTGCTTGAGTGTGTATGTAGGAAAGTGAATGGGTGTGAGTGCCTATATTGGAGAGTCAATGTCTATGTGAGTGGGTGTAAGACTGAGTGAGTGGGTGTGTGAGTGGCGGTATGGATGAGTGTATGAGTATGTAAGTGGTTGTGTAGGTTAGTGAGCAAATTCATGAGTATCTGTGAGTGTGAGGGTACACGAATGGTTATATGGGTGCATGAATGGGTGTGCAAGTGGGTGTATGGGTGAGAAGATGGGGTGTGAGTAGTTCTATGGGTGAGTGAGTGGGTGTGTGTTTCACTGTATGGATGAGTAAGTGAGTATGAGAGAGGCTCTATGAGAGAATATGTGGTTGTCTCAGGTACTGTTTAGGTGACATGCCTAAGGGTTAGGAATTGTGTCAGGAGTCGTATACTGAGAATGGCCAGTACTCACATTGTGCTCTTAGCATTGTGTCAGAAGTTGTATACTGAGCATAGCTAGTACTCACATTGTGCACTAAATATGGCTAGTATTTCTAATTCGATGTGTGTCATATTCCACTTGTATCGATAAACATACTCTCTCGTAGGCTGTTGCAGTTAAACATATTGTTTAATGAGATGTTACAGGTTTATTTAATTTACATCATTATATAATAATATGTGCAACAACTTTATTCAGTAAAATGCCTGTTTTAAAACTGTGTTTAAATTCAGAAAGTAAAAATCTCATTGGAAGGAATAATTAAGTATGAAACAACCTCAGCCTTCCTTACACGGGCACCATTTTGATAGCTGAGGCACGAGTTGCACTTGCCAGCTGGGTGACAGTTAATTGAGCTATTCCACGTGTTACCCCACCCTCTTTGTAACCATAAATAGAAGTCCTGAACAGTGAAACGCGCTTGGTCTCGTTGCTTTGTTTCCTGCTTTCCTGAATTCAACAGTTGAGAACCGCTCGCGCCGGACTCCTCTCCATGGAACTCCGATCACGCTCCGTCTCTTCCTGGACGCTCGAGTTGTCCCGGCAACGCTTCAGTTTGGGAGGGATGAAGGGGGCAATCAAGACCGACTACCATTTTGTGTGTAAAAGGCCGCTTTATTTGAAACAGGTGCACATCACATGTATTACCAACTGGCAACCGCCTCACAAAACTAACACCTCTCTAAACATCGAGTTACCTGACCCCTTAGGTTTGTGTCTCCCTCCACCCCTACGATCCCCACATGATACAATCCCCCCACCCTGCATATACAGATATACAATTCCATAACATCGTCATGTATCCATTTTCTCCCCTACATCTTAACTCCAAACCCTGTCAAACCTGCAGACCTATCTGCCTTATTGCAACTGTAACTAAGCCCCTCTAATGTAACTCCAAAACTGTTTTCCCTTGCCCCGCTCCCGCTCCCCAAATCCCCAAACATCATGATAAAGACCCGAACTCCAGCCAAACTTGGCCAACATCAACCCAAACTCCGCCTGCACCTGCTCCAAGCGACAAATCCATACAGCAAAACCTCCCCTGTGCACCTGTCCCAAACATTGCCACCTAACCCGATATTGGCCGCCAAAATCCTCCCTCCCCCCCCCCCCCGGGGCCTCCCTTAAGGGTGGGAGGGTGGGACAAGCTAAAATACTTCACACCCAGCCACCAGGTTACAATACCTAAAATGGTGGCTGGGCGGAAGTGGAGCCCCCTTATGTAGCCCATTTTGGGCTTGCTGGTAAGTTTTGGGCTGCCTTTGGGCTCTCCCAGGCAGCCCATCCGGCAGCAAAATGGCCGCGCCCATGAAACCCCTTCGCCCTCCCAAACCTGCCCGGGGGGCAGACCTCGTGGCTCGGCTGCCCCCCAAATCCCCCTTGGGAGGGATGAAGGGGGCAATCAAGACCGACAACTGTAACTAAGCCCCTCTAATGTAACTCCAAAACTGTTTTCCCTTTCCCCGCTCCAGCTCCCCAAATCCCCAAACATCATGATAAAGACCCGAACTCCAGCCAAACTTGGCCAACATCAACCCAAACTCCGCCACCCAGGGAAAGCGGGGTAGGTGATTACACCTCATCCCCCCTTTCCCTGCCCCCCCACCCCCACACCGTCACCTCCGCGCACATCACCAACCCATCACTCCCGTCGCACTCCCAACAACTTCGCCAACACCTCCCGAAGCTCCAACAGGTATAGATCCATTCCCATCCGGGACAAATGCACACCATCTCCTCTAAACATCTCCGGCGCATCATACTTGATGTCCCTGTGCCATATGCGCGTGAAACCCAAATGACGGCAAAAACGCACCATTTCCACATTTATCTTCCGTCTCGCCTTATCCACCGCCTGCGGCTTCACCGCTCCCCGCCACACTCTGCGTGGTACCAACTCGGTCCACACCACCGTACATCCTGCCCAACACCTGCGCAGCTCCTCCAGATCCCGCCGCATCGCCCTCATCAGCACCAGGCCTGTCTTCTGCACCAGGTCGTTCTCCCCCAAATGGAGGACCAACACGTCGGGGCACCGCCCCCCCGCACACTAAACCATTCAGGGTTGTGACCAGCTCCTTCCATCTCATCCCCCCCCTCCCCGACCAAAACACCTTGAACAAATCAGGATTGAACCCCAAACCATCCCCAAAATAGCTGTCTTGCGCTTGCAGCTTCGCCCTCTTCACAAACAAGTGACCCACAATCCAGATCAACATCTCTCGGGACGAGGGTCCCGCCACCGAACCTGGAATTAGAAACATATGTCAATCAACACTGTCCCCCCAATTCCCACCCGCGCGCACCCGCCGGGTTTGCGCCACGCACATAGCGTTGATAACACTCCGATGTCCACCTACCCAAGCGCATGATGGCCCCCCTCCCCTGCCCCCGTCGGTGCGCTTCGGATGCCGCCCCTATTCGAAAGGAATGCGTGCCAAAATGTCGCCTATCCACTCCCAATTTCGCCAATGCCTTCCGCAACACTCCCAACAACTGACGCCCCGTCGCCCCCTTCCCATTCGCGTGCTGAAACACCAGACCATTCGCATCCCCCACCGCCCTCCATCTCTTGCCCCAAACCACCGGGCACTCACTGCCCACTCCCCCCTTTTCCATGGTCACCCAGGCCCCCACACTCCTCTGGTCTGTCTTAGACTTACGCAACCACAAGCGCACTTCCGACTGCGACACCCGGACCTCTGCCCACTCCACACCCCGCTCAGCCTTGGAGCCCAAAAGCTCTGACACCAGGAAGGCCCCAGCAAACATCCACACCATCAGTGTCCCAAACAAGCATGCTTCCCTGTCATCCCTGCACACGTGCGGCAGCAACAACACCACTCTGCCCAGGAGTTCCACGGACACCGGCCACCGCACCTCCCCCCCCCGCCCGCATTCCCGCGCCCAACCCTCCAACATCCTGGACCCCAATTCACCTGCGGACGGGGCGTATCCCCACAGTAGCTTACCCATGAAACCGATCCCTGCCAGCTTACCCGCTATCGTCACTCTCGACAACCCCCGTCCAATCAATTCCAGCAAGTATTGCACCACCTCTTCCTGCCTGTCCCTGCCCGGCGGCCGCCACCGCGCCCCATTCGCCACAAACTCCCCCCAGGCTGCCACATACGCTGTCCTGGTTGACTCCGCCAAGGATCCTAGAACCAGCTGCAACATCCGGTGTTGCCTATATCCCACATCCGCGCCGGCAGTGGAGTCGGGTCCCGTTCCGCATCCTTGGCTAACCCACGGAATCTCCCCCACTGCAAACGAGACAGAGCATCCGCAATGTCATTGTCAACTCCAGGGACATGTACCGCGCGAAAAGCAATATCATGGCGCAAACAGCCTAGCACAAACACCCGCAGCAGCTTCAGCACTTGCTCATCCCTGGCGGACTGGCGATTTACCACCTGCACCACCGCCATATTGTCCACATTGAACATCACTCGCCGATGCGCCAGCACCTCTCCCTACAGCCAGATCGCCACAAAGGGAAGAGTTCCAGAAACGCAATGCTCCTCCCGCCCCCCGACCACTCCGGGGGCCACCTCTCTGCGCACCACTTCCTGTTCCAGTAGAGCCCGAAACCTTCGCTACCCGCCGCGTCCGAGAAGATCTGCACATCCCACACCAAGTCCACGTCCCGCTGTAAGGGCACTCCGTTGAACTGGTGCAGGAAAAAACGCCACATCCGCAAATCCTCCCGCACCCCAGCCGACACGCGCACGTGATTATGTGGAGGCCTCCGCCCCGCCAAAGCCCGGCCCAGGCGTCTGCAAAACGTCCTACCGACCCGCACCACCCTGCACGCGAAGTTGAGGTGCCCCAGCAGCACTTGTACGTCCAACACTGTCACCTTATGTCTGGCCACCATCACCTGCAGCAGCCCCAGCATCTGTTGCTTTTTGTCCACCGGCAGCCGTGCTTCCATCCTTTGTGAGTCTATCTCGATGCCCAAGAATGACAGCGCCGTGCCTGGCCCCACTGTCTTCTCCGGTGCCAGCGGCACCCCCAGGTCCACCATGATCTCCTGAAACCTGTCCAGAGCCACCTGGCAGTTCGTGGAGTCCGGCCCCCCGACCAAGAAAAAGGCATCCAGGTAGTGCATGACTCCTTGGTGACCCGTGCGTTCCGCAAAAAACCACTGCAGGAACGTGCTAAAACATTCAAAAAGCGCGCAGGACATCGAGCAGCCCATCGGCAGCGCCTTGTCCACATACCAGCGGCCGTGAAACTGGATCCCCAGTAGGCCCCAGTCGTCTGGGTGAACAGGCAGTAACCGGAAAGCCGACTTGATGTCACATTTGGCCATCACTGCGCCTCTTCCCTCCTTCACCACCAATGCCATCGCCGCTTCCACCGAGGAGTAAACCACTGTGGCCTCGCTCTCACTGATAAAATCATTGACAGACCCGCCGTCCGGCCACGACAAATGTCGTATGAGCCGGAACTGCCCTGCCTCCTTCTTGGGCACTACGCCTATAGGTGACACTATCAAGTCCGTCATCGACCAGTCCTCGAAAGGCCCCGCCATGCGCCCCTCTTGAACTTCCTTGTCCAGTTTAGCCTGTATCACCTCAGGGTGCTCCCGCGCTGACCGCAAATTGTCCGCCCACCGACGCACCCGAGGACCCTCATAACCCAGCCGAAAACCGTCTCAAAACCCGCTCCGTAGACGTTCCGCGGCCCCCGCGTCTGGGTAATTGCGTAGGGCCGCCGTCAACTTATCCACTCTAACCGGCGTATGAGCCCTTCGGCCCAGGCCCTTTACCACCCCGGCCGCCTCCCGACTGCTGCCCGCTCCCGGGTCGTGCCGCTCCCGTCGCCGTGTGTGCGCCGCCATACTGCTGACCGGGCGGGCCCCAGCAGCGCGTCGCAGGGTGCCCATACCTCCCGCACCCCGAGCACTCGTGTCGAAAACGGCAGTGTTCCCTGGCACACGCCCCTCTATTAAAGTCCCAGCAGGGCCCTGCGGTCCCTGGCTGGCTCCTGGCTCCCGCCCCCACCCCTCCTCGGGTGGGGCGCCCTTGAAAGGGCTGATATATTATCGGGAGCCCGCTGGCGGTAAAGATAGTTTTGCCCGACCCCGCCAGCCCCATCGTGTGCTGCCACAAATCGCAATCCAGCTCGCCCCACTTCGCCTCCGTGTCCCACGCCATTCTTGCCCTGAACTCCTCGTCGTACTGCGCCCACGCAAACCCCCCCCCCCCAGTAATCTGCGCCTTCCGGATAACGTCCATGTACTTAAACAGGGACACCGACCTCTCCGGGAATTTCTCGCAATACACACTCCCGAAAATCAGAAATGCCGCCGTCCAGTTCACAATTGTAAGCGGCACCCTCGGGCGCTTCTGTAGCTCGTATTCCTCCTCTTTTGACCCTTCCTTCGACGGAACTTCCCTATGCAACAGCTTCAACAATTCCACATACTCTCCCTTCCATATTTTTTCCTTAGTCGCTGCCATCAAATGCGCCCCTAGCGGCTTCGTGACCCCCATATAAGGAAGTCGTTTAAACTTTAATTCTTTGCTGTCAGGTTTTTTCGCGCCCTCCTCCTCTGCCGGCACGCTGCCCGCTGCTGCGCTGTCTGCCTTGCCCCCTATGTCCGGTTTCTCCACCTTCCCCTCCGGCAACCCCGCAGTGTCCCCGCCCTTACCCCCAAGCGCAGCCACATCCGTCCCCACACCCCGGTCCACCACATACCTCCCCTTGCATAACCGATCACCCGCCCCCACCTCCCCTCCTCCCCCCATCCCCACCGACACCATCCGCGGCGTCTCCCCGCTTTTACCTGCAAGCAAAGCATCCCCTCGCCGCTCCTCGACTCTCCTGTCCGCCGATCTACCTCCCGACCGTGTCCGGGCCGCCGCAGCACCCAGGCCCCGTGACACCTGTAACAAAGAACCAACACCATTACCGGACCCCCGTCCGCCCGGCCCCTCTCTCACTTCACCTTCCTCTGCACTATCCTCTCCTTCCATCAACTCCACACCTCCCCATCTATACTTCCGGCGCGCCCCTGGCGGCGCCGACCTAAACCTGCCAGAGGCCCTCCCTTCGCCTCTGCCCTCGCTGAAAGTAAGATAGTCCTCCTTGTCGTTGCTCCAGGCTTGCTGCTGTTCCCCAAGCCGCTTGGGCCCTGTGGGTGCTGGGACCGGCGAGCCCGCCTGGGGCCTTCTTGAGCCAGCCGCGCCGCGATCCCGCGTGGTCTCCAGGCTCGCCGCCGGAGGCTCCGCCCTCCCTTCTCCTTGGTGTCGCTGGGCCGCCCCAAGCCGTACCAAGTCTGCTTCCCCTCACCGGCTAACTCCCTGCAATAAAAAAGGTATTGCTGGTGTGCTGGTCCCCTGCCACTGCTCCGCCTCGTCCGCCCAGCACCACTTCCCCCAGCTCTCCCCTGCCCCCCCCTCCTCCTCGTCCTCGCTCCAACAGAGCCCCCCTACTCCTGCCCCTGCGTCGCCCGCGGTTTGCCCCCCGGCCCCGACCCACCCCCCTTCTGCCCTCTCCCCGCCGCCACCCCGCCCATAAATCACCTCTGCCCGCCCCGACGGCCCCGCCTCCTCCGCCCTCGCCTCCCCCGCCTGCTTCCCCTCCGCCGCCATGCGGGCCTCTCTGATCCCTTCCTCCCACGACGGAAACACATCCAGCCCCTCCCACTCCCTTTCGCTTTCCTCCGAATCAAAAAGAAGCGGGGACCCCCCCCTTATGCCCCTGGTCACCCCCCAGCCCCCCCACAGCCGTCCCCACCTGGCCCCGCCCCCTGCTGCGACCCCCGCCCCTCCCCCTTGCCCTCCTCTCTTCACAGCGCTCCTGCCCCTCTCCCCCACCCCCTGCCGGGCCGGCGAGGGGCTCTCATTATGCCTCCTCATGGCCTGGTCCTCTACCACGCTTCCTCCCCGACCTTGCCTTCCTCCTCTCCCCCCCCGCCCCGCCCACGCTCCTTCCTCCTTGTCCCCCGCCCCTCCCTCGCGCCTCCCGCTCTCCACCGAGGCCCCGCCACCCCTCCCGGCCCCCCCTCTACCTTCGCGAACACCCGGGCGGCCGCGCGACTCCACGCGCGCCAGCTCGGCCTCCATCTCCTGCAGCCCGCCCGCTTCCCCGCCTCTCACCGCCCCCTGGAAACGCGGCGAGGCGCCCCTGGCAACGCGCCCCGCCCGCGACCCTCCGTCATCCGGGGCCGCGCTCCTGACATCGGCGCGGCCCCGGCGACTCACCTGCAGCTTTTGCGTCTTCCTCGGTGGCGAGCAGGCCAAGACGGCCGCCGCCACCCGAAAGACGCCTGCCTCACCGGCCGCGCCTCCCGCGGCCCCACCAAGAGGTCCATCCGCCCTGCTTCACTCAGCAGGCGGATGGCCTCAAGCACTCGTATATCCTCCGCGCCTGCCATCACGACAATTCAGAACCGACAAGCGACGAAAAGCAGCTACCACCGACAAGCTAAAATACTTCACACCCAGCCACCAGGTTACAATACCTAAAATGGTGGCTGGGCGGAAGTGGAGCCCCCTTATGTAGCCCATTTTGGGCTTGCTGGTAAGTTTTGGGCTGCCTTTGGGCTCTCCCAGGCAGCCCATCCGGCGGCAAAATGGCCGCGCCCATGAAACCCCTTCCCCCTCCCAAACCTGCCCGGGGGGCAGACCTCGTGGCTCGGCTGCCCCCAAGCGAGGGAAGGTGTTCCCTTCCCTCGCTCTTGCAAAGCGATTCAACATCTGAGCAGGTACTGGTTATTTCATCGAGTCATTTGACATTTTCCTTTACCTCATTTATAAACAAAAATTGTTACTGCAAATCAAGAGAGCATAAGACCGATAGTGAAATTAATCCCTGACTTTGGACATATAACCTTGCAATCATTTCTTGACTTTTTTGGAACGTTGTGCAAAATCAAAAAAGGAACAATTTATTCAGTAAGTCAGGCTTTATAAAAGAAAGAATAATATATTAAGCAAGGTGTTCATACGTGAGATGTTGACATGTACTGTCTTTGTTTGCATATGCAGTGTAAATTCGAATGAGTGATATATTTCAGCAGTCATTATTTAAAGCATGAAGCAGTCGTTTACAAAAGAGTGAAGATAACTCTCAATATGAACAAGCACTAATAGAAGAAAATGTACTTATTTAAATGTAAAATAGCATGCGTGTTAATTTGACAGTAAACTAAGAACAAACCCAGGAATCTTGAAATATCTATTTTTTACTGGTTATTTAATTGTTTTTATAGAATCAAGAAAGCGGCATACTAGAGTCAGTGTTCAGGATTAGACATCGCCTAAGGATGTACATGCCAGTAGCACAGAAATACTTCAACCCGAAGAAGGTGGTATGTTTCTTTTTGTTCTCTCATTTTCCCTCCATTCCCCCTTCCCCTAGAGGTCTGCTCATGCTAAGTTGTGTTTCATAGCAACTATGCAGGAATAGACTTTTAGGGGCATATTATCAAGGGGGTTTATCTCCGCTTTTTTGGCTTTAAAAGCCAAGAAAGCGGAGATAAAATTATCTCCCTATTACCTAGCTGTCGCTAACACCAGTTAGCGACAGCTAGTAGGAGATAGCGACCATCTTGGGCCCCACTTTGCATGTCAGTGATATTTATCACTAATGACATGCAAAGTGGGCGTGCCAAGATGTTAGCAACTGGAAACAGTCGCTAACATCGCTATCTCCTATTACCAACTTTTGGAGATATTCGCGCTAAGCGCGATTATCTCCAAAAGCTAACACCTGCCCTGAGCATTTCTTAGCCATTTTATCCAATGGGAGGTGGATAACATGGCTAAGAGCATTTGCTCGGTAATGCATGAATATCGCTGACTTTTCGGCGATATTTATGTATTGCGGCCGATTTTTATTGCATTTGCGATAAACCTTGGTGATACCAAGGTTTATCTGCGATAAAAATCGCCGCAGCTCTGCAATAAATTTTTGTCTCTAACCAAGCAATAGCGATAATTATCGCTATTGCTTGGTAATATGCCCCTTAGTTTTTTTGGGGATTAACGTCTCATCTCTCAAAAAGAACAACCTGAGGGCATATTACCAACGAGTAGCAATATTTATCGCTAACTAGACTTAGCAACGATTTTTTTATCGCCGTAAATTATCGCTAAGATAACGTGCTATTAGCAACGTTTATCTCCAAAGCGATCATTTTTCCGGCGATAGCGTGAATATCGCTGACATTACAGCGATATTCACGCATTAGCAAGGAAATGCTCTTAGCCATGTTATCCACCTCCTATTGGATAACATTGTTAAGAACTGGTCTGAGCTGGCGTTAGTTTTTGGCGATAGCGGGAATATTTCCATCGCTACGCCCGCCTTGCTAATAGGCGATAGCGACGTTAGCGACTGCTTTCAGTCGCTAACAGGTTGGGTACGCCCACTTTGCATGTCATTAGCGATAAATATCGCTGACATGCAAAGCGGGCCCCAAACCACTCGCTATCGCCTAAAAGCTATCGCTAACATCAGTTGGCGACAGCTTGCTAATATAGCGATAGAATTATCGCCGCTTAGCGGCTGAAAACGGCCGCTAAACCGGCGATAATTGCCTATCGCCCCCCTTGATAATATGCCCCAAGTTTTTCAGGGGAGTGGTGACTGAATTAGTATCGGTTTGAGAATGTGAGAGGGTATGTGAGTATGTGTATGGGTGAGTGACTAGTTGTGTGAGTGGCTGTATGAGGGAGTCAATGGGTGTGTGTGAGGCTCCATGGATGAGTGAGCATTTGAGCTAATACTTATATGGGTTGCGAATGGGTATGTGAGTGGTTGTGTGGGTGTTTGAGTAGGAGTATGAGAGGTTGTATAGGGGTGGGAGCATTCCTGTGGATGATGTCATCAGTAATGTAATTTAAGATCTCATCAGTGATTTCATCAGTGATGTCACTGACCATGTCATGAGTGAAGTAATATGTGAGGTCATAAGCATTGCATTGCGGTGGCATAAGTTATAGTTAGCTCAGGTAACTATAACTGCTGAATTTCTATTGTTTTGTATGATTGAAATCTGAGGCTAACTATAATGTCTCTGTTTGGTTGAGACCTTAATTTTGAAGAAAATGTGCAACATATGATGCTTTATAATTATTATTTTTCAAAAAATTAGAGCGTTGCATACCATTCGCTGTGGCTTTGTGCCTCCAGGGTGGTTTTTGCACAACTTAAACTATGGATTATAAATTATAGGTTTTGTTCAATATATACAGTTTTAGTAGTTTAATAATGAAACTAATAAATTACAGTGGAGACATTTTCTAAACTTTGCTCCAATATGTTTTTTTTAAGCTGAAATACCTTTGCGTACCATCATGGCACTTATTTCTGGATGCCCAGTGGGTGTTGCTTATAGTAAGAGTTTTACTATCAGAGTCTCAAAATCAGTATAATTGTACAAAAAACTAAAGTATCTCATCTGTTGCACACCTTTCTATCTTTCTAATAAGAAGATCCCACCCCTTCCTTTCTGTCTTTTTCTTGGGTGTGTTAGGATAACACCTATTTGTTTTTTTCCTACGTTTTTATGCCTTTTTTTGGTATGGGCCCTTGACTTTTAAAGTGGTGAATATGGCATATCTTACACCAATTCCAGAAGATGTGGAAGACATCAAAGAGGAAGAGCAGTGTGAGAAGCTGGCTTGGTATATGGTGCACATGTATGTAAGTGGGCACTTTGCACCAATCCAGACAACCCTAATGGTGATTTTAGTTGTCTTAAACAATCTTAGAAAGCTCTCTAAGTGTTAGCTGTGGGGAACAGCCTTCAGACTTAGTCCAGAATGTGTATTTATAAAAATATGTATTCATCATATAACATTTAACTAACACATACAGGTATCTCCTAGCCGGAGGTACACACAATGCACACAATACTTTTTAATAGAAACAGGTAAGTAGCATGTAATACACAGTGGTCACTGGGGGGTGACCAAACAATATACTGAAACAGTGGTATGTGAACCACGACCCAAGCCCAGACTTTATCCATGAGAGGTAGAAGTGCCAATGACCCAAGGAACAACCCAAGGTTAGTAACCAGGAGCCATGTGGAGGCGATGTGCAGAGTAGGAACACGACCGTGGGATCGATGCAAGTCAATGGGTAAGTCGTGGTTGCAATTTTACAGAAGATGGACCCTTTCCAGTGGACCCTGAAAAAATTCTGTGGAATACAGAAGAATGGAGAGCCACCCCACCTGTGGATACCTTAGGAACCAGGATACCTGCCCCAGGGGAGCTAGGTACATAGGCGTGAACTGACGTCGTAAACCGCTGTGGAACCCAATGGAGGACTTCAGGAATGTGCCACTGCTGGAGACGGAGAAAGTGCCCGTTGGAACCCAAATGTGGATTCAAGTTGAGAAGTACATGAAAGCAGAGTGGAGAGACTCTATGCCACTTGGAACAGACCAGGAGGCACAGAAGAGGAAGTCCACAAATGTTGGGTACTACAGGAGAGTTGACTTTACCTTGGAGCTGCAGCTGTGAGGACCAGGCTATGCTGTGGAAGACCAGGTGCCATTCAAGAGCTGTCTCATGTCAGAAGGTCGAGATTTGAGGAGTCGGTGTCCATCTGGAGTGCCAACAAGCCTTGGTAACTGCAAACAATATAAAAAGCGAAGAAGGTGCAATGTCAGAACCAGCAAGGTTCAAGTAACTCACCATGAGTAGAGGAGTCAGGGCAGGTCTCAATCAATCAGAGGAGCCCAGAGAATTAAAATATGACCCTCAAGAGGACCCACAGGCCGGAGGCACTGGGGTCGCGAGAGGACCTCAAGCAGGTCACCAAAGAAGCAAGCCCACGGTACAAGTGCTGTGGTGAGGGTAAAGATCTTGGTCACTGGAGATGCTTGAGGTTGGGACTACTAGGATCCTGAAGATTGTGATAGAAGAAGTCCAACAAGCCTTTGCAACTGCAATTTGATGCCTTCCACAGGGTTTTAGTTCCTACCTCTCCTATGAGGGATACTGGCTTCAAACTGGTGAAATGACACAGCAAGCATATAAAGGTGTGAAGGACCACCACTTGTGTTGCTGAGCCTTTCAGAGTCGATGAGATTTCAGGATCAGCAGGCAAGTCAACTTAGATGTGGTGCCTGCGGATGCAGGGAAGTGACTCTTTAACTTCAAGGGAGATTCCTTCAAGTGTCTTGGATGCACACAGGCCTTGAAAGATGTTTGTATGGTGCACAGGCATGGACTTTGCAGCAGACGAGAAGGCAACGAAATTAGGAGCAGCAGGAGTCTCCTAGTTTTAGCCCTGATTCTCAACGTGAAGTCCAGTGAAGCCCAGAGTGCCCAGATGGTCGAAGAAGAAGTGGTGCCTGAAATTAATCTTGTGCCACGATGAATCTAGGGACCCACCCACAGGTAGGCACTTAAATGCCCTAAGGAAAGGGTTGGGACGATTCAGGGGTCCCTCCCAAAGAAGGGGCTGGACAATGGGAGTAAACTCCCCTGTCCTTTGTCCAGTTTCATACCAGAGTGGAAGTCACCGGCTCCTTGAACTGGTTTGTACTAGACTATGCATGAAGGGCACCAAGTGTGCCCTGTACGCCGACTATGTGGCACTGGCACCCTTCCCCAGTACACTAAACCCTGTCTGGGAGGTGGTCAAACCACCCTGTGACAGGATAACTGTTGTTTTGCCTTCCCCTTCCCAAACATGGCTCAGCAATGGGAGGGCAGAAACATGTCACTGGCCATCAGCAGCCCTGGTTTCCTGTACGAGTCTGGAAGACTGGTACCGGGAGCACAGAGGGCCTCTCAAAGAAGCTTTAGGGTGCATGGAATCATACCTCCCATACCTTTTACAGTGTGGGGGTATGATTCCAACATGTTTGACACCAAACATGATAGGATTCTTAACAGCCAGTTTTGAGATGGTCATCACGTAATGATGCGGTGCCCCTCTATTTGTTAAATGGCTGTCTCCCAACCTGGTGAGAACGCACTCTGTAGGGGTGTCCTGCTCATGCAGCGGCACCCTCACACTTAGAACCAAGCACCCTGCCTTCAGGATTGAAATGCCTGCCTTAATGGTGACTTTAAGGTTTTAAGTGCAGTGAATTTAGATATAGGGAAACCTATCTCTTTTGTAGGTGGTGCTAGCATCAGTTTACACAGGCTGCAATGGAAGGCCTGTAGTTACCAATTGAGTGGCCTCCCATGGGTGGCATAATACATGCTTCAGCCCTTGGAGAACATCTGGTGTACCTATGCTCTGGGTACCTTAGTACCATATACTAGGGACTGATAAGTGTACGCCAAGTGTCCAAACTGGGTTGTACCTAAGTACTTACCAAACCAATTTAGGGGAGAAGCACAGAGACCAGGGCCCTGATTAGCAGGATCCCAGTCAGACTAATCGAAAACAGCATTACATCAAGCAACAAGTGGGGGTAACCATAAAAGCAGTCCCTACTTTGCTACAAGCAGGCACTGAAGAATAAAAAGGAAAGCATAGTGTGGACTTTTTTCAATATTCTTGAGGGGGGAAAAAAAGTAAATACAATGAAAGTGGCATGCACACTATGCAAGAAGGTTTATCATGTGGCTCAGAAAAGAAATATCTGTGGGGGACATGCTCAACACCTTCAGATAATACATTAGAACAGGCTGAGAATAAAAAGAGCAGAAAAGGAGAGAGCAGGCACAAACTCTGAATACTGATCAGGCAAGCATATCATCGGTGGGAGTCTTAACATCTGACCCACCTTTGACCATTCCTGAGTTTTCTGCTCTTGGCCAGAATTGTTTGAGGTGTCAAACAATTATATGTGTATGGGGAGCAGTCAGTTCCTGCGATTCTTAAGTGCATAAAGAATCACAAAGGTTCCATTTTGTGTTCTGAGTTGCAGGTGCTAGTTGTCTTTTGCGTGAAAATGCACTGTGTTCCAACGCTTTTGAAAAGATAAACTTTAAAAAAAACACCCAGAAAAGTTTTATAATTGTTAGAAAATACTAATAAGTTAAAATTATATATTTAAACATAGTTTTTCTCAGAACTGCCTATTCTGGTTAACAAAAGATTAATTATATGTTATAGGTACTTTTGTAAATGTTCACGTGACTGGGTATATCTATGAGTGAAAGTGTGCATTAGTGCCTGTATGACTGAGTGTGTGGGTGTGGGAGTCACTGTATGAGTGACTGACGGGTTGTGTGAATGAGTATATGACTGACTGAACATTTGTATGAGTGGCTCTATTAGTATGTGACAGGGTAAATAACTGTATGGATGGGTGAGTGAGTAGGTAGGCAACTGTCTGCATGGGTGTATGAAAGGGTATATAACTGGCTGTATCGTTGAATTATTGCCTGTGTAACTAACTATATGTGTGTGTGAGAGTATGCATGAGTGGCTGTATAGGTGAGTGTGTAGATGGTTTAAAAAAATACTTTTTATTTTTACGTAGTTCACAAAAATAGCAATGAGATGAAATGCAAATGCAGCAAAAAATAAAAGATACAGATAAATACAGTTCAGAAATATCATACTTACCATACATCAATCATTACTATAGAATTAATAAAAATCATTCAGAAAAGAAAAATGGACGAATACTTCATATATTGGCATGAAAATTAAACAATCCCAAGAATAACCTACTGATATCTTTCCATTTTCGGTTAGTATAGAACACAGGGTACTGTGAAAATATCGAGTATATCGTATATCATAAATAATAATGTAGTGCATAACCGTGTCATCAAAATTCATACATATTCATCACAAATTTGAAAATACAGACCTTAGTTAAATATCGTCTCAAGGTTCTGTCTGCCGGGGCAAGTTGAGCCAATCATGTGGTTAAAGGCCCCCAGATCCTCTTTCCTTTAATCCTACTTATTCTACCTCTCCGATCATAGAGTGCTTTTTCCAGAACACATATATGTAGAAAGCGACCTTTCCACTGCTGAAAGGTCGAAGGAGAGGGATCTAGCCAGGCTGACATGACACTGAGTCTGAGCACTGCCATTGCTAAAAACGTGAGCTTGTTTCTAATTGCCAGTTTGTTCATTTACACCTAATAGCATCAGCTTCGGTGAAAGCAGGACCTCCTCTTTCAATATATGCTGCAAAAAGCCAGCTATTTCTCAACCAATAGGTTCTATTTTTGGGCATATAGTGAAGATATGTACCAGGTCCGCACCATGGCCCTTATTTATGAACAGCTTGCGCCGAAGATGCGTCAAAAATAATGACGCATCTTCGGCGCACCGCATGCGCCATATTAATGAAGTGACGCATCTCCAGCGATGCGTCACTTTTACCTCACTGCGCTACAAAACCCACTGCGTCAGAATGCCCTGCGACGCGCAAATAATAATGTATGCAATGTGGGCGTAACCGCGGAAAAATTTGCGCAAAAGTGACGCATCCGCATTTACTAACTTTCCCGCTTTTGACGCATCCGCGACGGAAATGGCGCAGCGTTGCGGATGCGTCGGAATTGGTGCGCCTACAAAACGGACGCGCAGGAAATGAGGCATCGGCACATAGCGAGAGGAGAGGAGGCCATTGAACTTTGCTGCAACCATACCCACACCATGGAGGTCGTTATGCTGAGAGTAGCTGCCAGACGGAGAGAACTAGCTGCAGGAATACCACCACAACCCCCTGCACCACAAAATCCACCCCCACCCCCAAGGCAACGCCGCAGAAAGGAGCGGTTATTCCATCCAAGGAGCGTCCTGAGAGGCATCAGGGATGAGGAGGTCATAACTCTATTCCGCCTGAAGAAGGAGACCATTGAACATCTACTGGGACTCATTGGACCAAGGCTAGAGGTAGGAAGCAACAGGCCTACAAACATACCGCCACAGGCAAAGCTCCTGGCTGTGTTGCACATGCTAGCGTCGGGCTCCTTTCAGACAACAGTCGCCAAATTGGCAGGAATATCCCAGCCAGCTTTTTCATCATTCCTGCCAACTGTCCTGGATGCCATCATCCATCTCACACCCCGCTACCTCCGTTTTCCCAACAATGCACAAGAGCAGATGGAGATAAAGCAAGGATTTTATGCCATAGCAGGCTTACCCCATGTGCTGGGTGCCATGGACTGTACGCATGTGCAATTAGTTCCTCCGGCAGCAACTGCACATTTGTACATCAATCGGAAACACACCTATTCAATTAATGTACAGGCCATCGTGGATCACCGTGGACTATTTACTAATGTGCTGGCAAAATACCCTGGCAGTGTCCATGATGCGTTCATCTTCAGGAACTGCATCATAAATGATCGTTTCAAGAGTGGCCAGTATGGAAATGGACTACTTGTAGGTAAGCAAAACAGTATGATACAATGCACCATCCATGCTACCATGCTGCTAATATTGCTGTAATGACGCATAAATGAGGTTCAGGATGTAATAATGTTGTACTAGCACACAGGTACCCATAGTACGGCCGGCGGGCCGTCAGCGGCCCGGCAAGCCTTCCACTGCGGTCCGGCAAGCCTTCCTGTGCGGCCCGCGGACCTTGCAGACATGTACCTCCGTTAAATTTAAATTTATTCAAAAGTGTCTGCAAACACCACCGGTTGTTGATTCATGGGGGCCGGGTGATTTCAGGCATAGGGTGGAGATGCAGGGGCGCTAAGAAGAGATCAAAATCAACAAGGCCTCATTAACAATTAAATGGTCTTTCAAAGAGCCGTTAAATACTCCGCTGACTGGCGCCAAGGTGGCGTTGGCCTCACTGCTGGGGGTGCCATGATGTGACAAGTGGTGGGACACAGACCCTACAAAGCAGCAAATTCTGAAAGAAAACTAGCTGGCTTGTACATTACAGGGGGGGAGGCTGTCTCTGGGCTGGTGACGGGAACGGGTAGACACAGTATGTGTGCACTACCCGAGAGACAGAAGGGGCAGAGACAGAAGGGGCAGAGACAGATGGGGGCAGAGACAGATGGGGCAGAGACAGATGGGGGCAGAGACAGATGGGGGCAGAGACAGATGGGGGCAGAGACATATGGGGCAGAGACAGAAGGGGCAGAGACAGATGGGGGCAGAGACAGATGGGGGCAGAGACAGATGGGGGCAGAAACAGACATACATAGACAGATAGCGGCAGAGACAGACAGAGATAGACACAAGGACAGAAAGACAGAGGGAGGGGGAGGAGGGCCAGACAGAGACAGGCCCAGACACAGACAGGGACAGACAGAGAGAAGGAGACAGAGAGGAGGAGACAGAGAGAGACATAGAGGGAGGGAGACAGAAAGGGAAGGAGACAGAGAGAGACAGAGAGGGAGAGTGACAGAGAGGGAGGGAGACAGAGGGAGAGACACAGAGGGCGAGAGAGGGAGGGAGAGAGACAGACAGAGTGAGACAGATGGAGAGAGAGGAGGGAGGGAGACAGACAGACAGACAGACAGAGTGGGAGAGAGGGAGAGAGAGGGAGGGAGACAGACAGACAGAGGGACACAGAGGGAGAGAGAGGGAGGGAGACATACAGAGGGAGAGAGAGGGAGGGAGACAGACAGACAGAGGGAGAGAGAGGAAGGGAAACAGACAGGGTGAGTGAGTGAGTGAGTGAGTGAGTGAGTGAGTGAGTGAGTGAGTGAGTGAGTGAGTGAGTGAGTGAGTGAGTGAGTGTGAGAGAGTGAGTGTGAGAGATGTGTATGCCAGGTCTGGTCGCTCAGTAGACAAAGGCGTCTGTCGCTGCGGCCTGTGTCCAACCTCATGGTCAGTTTGTATTTGTGGCTCTAGCCCCGGCCACTCCCCCACTGACCCCGGCCCCACCACTGCGGCCCTCGGCCACAAGCCACACTGTAAATTTGGCCCGATATAAAGTTTGTGAGTACCCATGCAATAGCATATACATAGACATTAATAGAAGGGCCATAATTAATGACGGTCATGCACTGCTGGTGCGTCAAAACTAAAATGGCAAAAGGTCACACACCAGTGGTGCAAGTCCCTCATAAATGAGGCCCACGGTCATGTAGAGGCATATAGGGAGTCAATGCATGTCCTTCCAAATTTGAGAAAATACAAAAGGATGTGGATGGTGCACAGCGGTAGTAAACGAAGTATGTAGAATCTTGTTCAGCTGAGGGTGCTCCCAAGGGTGGTGCTTCCGTCAAAGCAACAAAAGTGCAAGACAGGTAGTGTACACAAACCACTGCAAATACATTCCCTTGGCGAGGCACTCCGTACATGATCATGAAAATGATCCAAAGAAGTTGTAATCCAAGTTCTGTTTTTAATTCACAAGTATTCAAGTGAATGGGTTATCGATGATATCAACAGCATATCAATCCATAGCAAAAAAACATTTCTACAAGCCCCTTTGTCAAGGAGCGTTCATAGCAACGCGTAGCAAGGACTGCTACTTGGCTGTTCCAAGACAAGCATAACAGAACACCGGTCTTAGAACAGCCGAGTAACGGTCCTTGCAATGCGTGGATATGAACGCTCCATGACAAAGGGCCTCCTGGCCAAAATGCATAGGAGGACTTCATACTTATCTACTTTAAGAAATACATTTATGTTATGGAATGATATGCTGTTAATATCAGTGGTTTGCCTACACTACCTGTCTCTTCCAAATATGTGTCCATTGCACAGCAGAACTATGTTGCAAAGGTGTCTTGCATGTGAGTCCCTGGGTGTGTTATCTGCAACATCCATGCCCAATGGACACTGACAAATGAAATATTACCCACAACATATGGCCTCTACTTTACCCCAACCATATCAAACTTTTCATTGTACCTTCTCATTTATTCTATTACAGCTGACCAGGGGTATGGCATTCAGCCGTGGGTGATGACACCGTATGGAAACCCACAGACACCACAGGAAGTTGCATACAATCAAGCACATAGCCGAACCAGGAACATTGTGGAAAGAACATTTGGCCTGCTCAAGGCCAGGTTTCGGCACCTGGACAAGTCTGGTGGACGCATGCTCTATTCACCAGAGACAGTGTGCAAAATTATTTTGGCCTGTGCAATACTGCACAATATTTGTGTTCTCACACGTGTTCCCTGGGACGATGATCCAGATTTGAATGCAGAAATGCCACAGGATGACCAGGAGGATGGCCATGCTCCTGTAAATCCAAGCACAGCAGCAGGCATCCGTAGACGTGCTCAGATAGTGCGCAATTTTTTTTAAGAATGTCACTAATAACATCCGCATCATGCATCTACATTTGTGTTTGCACAAATAAAAATACTTCACACAACCTTATGTACCTTGTGCATGATTATTTGACAATAATTCACACTGCAATTTGCATGACAATCTCATATGTGGAGTTCATACATTACACTTACTCTCATGTCTGGAAGCTGACATCAGACATACATCAGCCCACACATCCACTTACATTGTACTGCCTTGCAATTTCACCTGCAATGCGGACACTCACCAGTGTCTGGCCAACACAGGTACCCTGGCACCATAGTGCATGTGTCTCGGTGTGCAGGGTATGAATGCACATGTGTATGAAGGTGACCCTTCCTGTACAAAAGTATTCCTCCATGCAACACAGCAAACATACTGCAGGTAGGCAGGCCGCCCATTGCGCGTCAGCACACATGAAAAGCACATGAATCTCCCATATGTCATAGACACACCACATTCACACCCTATTTGCTTGCTGTAGGGAAGTGCCGCAGGAATGCATGCAGTAATATTATGCGCAAATACGTCATAAATTAGGTTGTAAATTCACAATTGTCAAAAACCAACATTTAGCATCCATATGTTGTGGTGCAGAAATTTAATAAAGCACTGGTGAAGAGGAGTCCACATAATGAAATCACACAGCAGGAAAAATAACAACAAAGTACTTGTATGTTGTAAAGTCATGATGAAAGTAAATAAGTAATATGTCAAAAATTACAATCATCAACATGTTACACAGTGGGTGTGCGTCAAAATCTGACCATCCATCAAAAAGTAGCCTTCAGTGCTCACACAAGTTTGCAAAAATAAACAAATGTGGTAGGCACATAAATGAAGTTAGTGTATCATACTTCAGAACCTCATTCATGATTCAACACACAAAAGTGACGTTGGGTCTGCCTACCTCAGTATCTGACCCATGCATTCCTGACTCCACGCACATAAGTGACGATAGGTCTGACAACGTCAGAATCTGAGCCATGCATTCCTGACTCAAAGCAGAAAAGCAACGTTATCTGATGTAACCTTCTCATAGGTGAAATTTATAGAGTGCACAGAGAACATAGGCTTGCTGGCGCCATAAGACAGAGTGAGTGAGGAAGGAAGCGTGAGTGGCCGAGAGTTAGCACATGGAAGGGAAAAGGTGTGTTTGAAGCGATTACCACAAGTCCAGAAGGGAAGGGGAGGATTTGAAGGAGAGAGAAAGGAGATCCCAAAGCCCAGGAGGCAGATGACAAATTGTGCAACCACCAACATTCTGGGTTTTAGTATTGGGAGTGACTACCAGATGACGGTGAGCTGATATGAGTGTTTGTGTTGTGCGGTGAGGGCAGATAAGATAATTGAGAAACGTGGAGCGGGACCAGTGGAGGGCTTAGAATGTGAGACAGGTCACCTTAAAAGATGCCCTCTGGTCTATTGTGAGCCAGTGAAGACTGTGGAGTAGAGGTTTGGCTGATTGCCATCTGGGTGTAATGTGAATTAGACGGGCTGCTTGAATCTGGACAACTTGGAGGCGGTGTGGCAGGGATCGTGGGAGACCGTACATGATGGACTCACAGAAGTCCAGGCGTGAGAGCACGAGTGAGAACACCACTTGGGTAAGTGCGGTGGGAGGGAGTAAGTGACTGACTGTAACGATCTTCCGGACCTGGTACATAGAGGAAGAAAGTAGCACACCCACTTGTGGCCTGAGGGAGAGTTCAGCCTCAATGATGACTCCCAGACCCTTGACTGATTTTACCAGGGCTGGGGGGGAACCTAGCTCTGAGGGCAGAACTGAGGGCCACAGTGGCCATGACTGAGTCCACGGAGGAGGAGCTCTGTTTTAACGGGGTCAAGCTTCAATAGGTACTGGTACATCCATAATTGGATGTGGATCATGACAGCGTGGAACGTCTTGATGGCAGGAGGTGAATTGAGCGGGAGGATGATCTGTAAGTCGTCAGCGTAGTAATACACAATAAGGTATCAAACAAATAAGAGTAAATTTGGGTCTCAGGGATTATTTTTAATGACCACTCAGCACTACACTCCCCGGAGGTAACTGGAAAAAATACAAATAATAGTGGAGGGTCGGAAGATATGGAATTCACAAGAGACGACTATGTGATGGAACTAGTAGCAATAGTCCACTAGACAGGGTACATCAGTCATGGTTTTTGAAAAATACCCATCAGTAGCTCTTCCTGGACGCCCTTATCATCATGTGGGTTCCTTCTAACCATGAAGGATAGGAAAAGAGTTCGGTCAAAGAAATGACCACATAGGAACCTGTGCTGATATATCTGGGTCGCACGGGGCTACTGAAAAGCAGTGCGAGGGAATGTGAAAAAGTGCAAAAAGTGCAAGGTAGTGATATATAAAATTAGATAGCTCTGAGGAAAATAATTATTTATTGGAGACCTCAGAGTCTCTAAGGCTTAAAAAGAGCGAAATTGGTAGTTTCAACTAATAGCTACCAACAGGTTGGTCGACATGTTTCAGCAGGAATTACGGATCACACTGGTATCCACTGCATTCTTCAGGACCTGTGTCGCTACTGCTAGTGTTGTGTAGGAAATATAAAAAAAGAAAAGGTATCACCTGGGTATTAGTGAAGGATCATTCTCCCAGCTGTAAAGTCCGGTGGAGAGCAAACATAGTCGAAAACAAGAGAAAAACACACAGTTAGTATACCTATGGTATCCAAAACACTTTCATGGTATACCTTATCTAAGAAGAGAATTCATGAAGCAATCCTCTTGGTAGTACTTTAATTCCTACATATACCTACAATACCTACATATGATATGTGGTAGGACTCTCACTTACCATATTACACAGGAGAGTCCTGCCTCACCTCACCTGGCAAGCAGCTCAGGTAATTGAAGCACCGCTCTAGTGGAGAAAGAGAGACATACAGAGACACGTCAGCGAGCAGCTGACTTCACACTTAATCACAACTTGTACTGGTGTTTCTAGTCGGTCAAAATGCCAAAAAGCACTGGCTTAGGCTATGGCAGCAGTTAAACATATGGCAAGGGCCAGACCCTCGGTGGCCTGAAAATGTATTCAATGTCAAGTATGCCTGTATAAATAACACACATATCTGTACACAAAAACTGAAGCAAGAGGTTCGCCTGCGCCTCAATTTGTAATTGCTCATGCGTGTTTCACTAAGTAATTGAAGGACTGCCACTGGGAGACGCCATAAAAGCATCCCCGCTTTTGAGGCTGTGTTGCAAACAATGGGTATACTAGCATTTACACTCCAGCGCTTACACTAGAGCGCGTCTAATTTTCAGCTCTGCAGTCCGAGCAGTGTAAAACTAATCTGTAGATAAAGCACGGGTGAAAACCACCGCGATGCCGCTTTGTCAACAACGCTCGCGTAAGGGCTCGCAACCTCTTAATCAGCGGCCCACAGCGAGAGACTTAATAATCAATGCAGAAATCTGTTGCGCCGTGGTCATGGCAGTAAACCAAATATCTCTTACCGCGTTGCAAGATTAATCTACAGAAGGGCAGCAGCGCTTGATAGGAACACCAACAGAACTCTCTGTACAGTGCGCATAATGGTGGCGAGCGCGCACAATGGCAGCCTGCTACTAAGATTGCTGACAGACAGGCAAGAAGAGCGTGTCTCTCACCTGTCCGTCGGTACTTCCAGCGTCCCTCTGGCTGTAAGGGGAGGTAACGCGCGGAGTCTGGCAGTGCAATTTCACTTCCTCAACTGGGCGTTTCAATTCACATCACATGACCCCGAGGATTGTGGGATATGTAGTCCTGGGGAGAGAATGGACGCTCCCAGACCAAATAACAATTATAAATGCTCACATATTTAATAGTAATATCATGCCAGAAACAAGGGCATGTATATTGGAGTGGCATCTGATGTAATTGGTCTTTAAAAGTGCTGTTAGTTACAAAAGTCAACAGGGGAGTACCCACAGGCAGATCTGGATATTGGTATGGCATCCAGTGCTAATGGGCTCTGGGTGACCTATTGTTTTCAGGAGGGCCAACAGTACAGCGCCAAAATTGTGGAACTGCAAAAATAAAGATGTGCTGAAATATTTGAGCAGGTGAGCACTTGTTGGTTAGGTTAGACAGAGGGGCTCCAGTATCTTTAGATATATATTGACGTCAGCGGAAGGGTGATTAAGCCCATCAGCTGTGTCAAAGTAGCGTATGAGGCTACACAGTAAAATGGAAGACTATAGTGAATCTAGGTATAGACCTCACATGATATAGGGAAGTATGGAGAAAGGCAAACGTAGCCTATTGACTGGTCAGAATTAATGCCAGGCCCCATGTAAATGTTTAGATGACTAAAGAGCACACCAATGTATTAAATGAATGCATGCATCTCACAGAGACATCCACGGGATGTCATCGTTCAACCCGTCCTTATCTGAGTTGAGAGTGTACACCCATTTTTGTTCTTTCTTGAACAGAAACTTACTGATGTCTGTCACATGGTTGGGTATCAACGGTTGTTCTAGAATAGTCCATCGGAAATCATCAGGGCCATGTCCCACCTCCAAGAAATGGTTAGTCATTTTGGTGGACTGTTTCCGACAGCGGATGGTACTCCTATGTTCGGAAATGCGCGTCTTAGCTTTCCTGGTCGTCATACCCACGTATTTGTATTCACAAGGGCAGACTATCAAGTAAATGACATTAAGACTGTTACAATTGGTGAAGCGCCTTTGTTCCCACTGTCGCCCGCCTCCAATGTCAATGGTTGTAGATTTGGCAGTCTGAGGACAAGCAGCGCAATTCCCACATGGATGGTGACCTGTCACGGCTGGCATATCCCAGAGTGTACCTACTGCTCTCGGAGTCGCTGCTCTAGGTCTAGTGTGAACCAGTTGGTCTTTAAGGTTTCTACCCCTTTTGAAGGCAAATAGAGGGGGGGGCAAATTATCATTACCCGTGTTCAAGATACCCCAGTGCTTCTTGATGATCTTCTGGATCTGATTGGAACGAGTGCCAAACGTGTTGACACAGGTGATCCGAGATTCTTTAGCTTTTGGGGATGTAGGCTCCAGAAGGCTTTCACGGTTGTTGTTAAACGCCCTCTTTTTCGACCTTCGTATTAGTTGCTTAGGGTACTTTTTCTCTAGCAAATTGTTCTCCAGCATTTTGGCATGGTGAAAAAAGCCCTCCCTAGTGGAGCAGTTCCTCTGAATTCTCAGGAATTGCCCATAAGGCAGGTTGTCCCTAAGAGCTTTCGGATGGCAACTACGATAGTGAAGAGTAAAGAGGGCGTTTAACAACAACCGTGAAAGCCGTGAAAGCCTTCTGGAGCCTACATCCCCAAAAGCTAAAGAATCTCGGATCACCTGTGTCAACACGTTTGGCACTCGTTCCAATCAGATCCAGAAGATCATCAAGAAGCACTGGGATATCTTGAACACGGGTAATGATAATTTGCCCCCCCCCCTCTATTTGCCTTCAAAAGGGGTAGAAACCTTAAAGACCAACTGGTTCACACTAGACCTAGAGCAGCGACTCCGAGAGCAGTAGGTACACTCTGGGATATGCCAGCCGTGACAGGTCACCATCCATGTGGGAATCGCGCTGCTTGTCCTCAGACTGCCAAATCTACAACCATTGACATTGGAGGCGGGCGACAGTGGGAACAAAGGCGCTTCACCAATTGTAACAGTCTTAATGTCATTTACTTGATAGTCTGCCCTTGTGAATACAAATACGTGGGTATGACGACCAGGAAAACTAAGACGCGCATTTCCGAACATAGGAGTACCATCCGCTGTCGGAAACAGTCCACCAAAATGACTAACCATTTCTTGGAGGTGGGACATGGCCCTGATGATTTCCGATGGACTATTCTAGAACAACCGTTGATACCCAACCATGTGACAGACATCAGTAAGTTTCTGTTCAAGAAAGAACAAAAATGGGTGTACACTCTCAACTCAGATAAGGACGGGTTGAACGATGACATCCCGTGGATGTCTCTGTGAGATGCATGCATTCATTTAATACATTGGTGTGCTCTTTAGTCATCTAAACATTTACATGGGGCCTGGCATTAATTCTGACCAGTCAATAGGCTACGTTTGCCTTTCTCCATACTTCCCTATATCATGTGAGGTCTATACCTAGATTCACTATAGTCTTCCATTTTACTGTGTAGCCTCATACGCTACTTTGACACAGCTGATGGGCTTAATCACCCTTCCGCTGACGTCAATATATATCTAAAGATACTGGAGCCCCTCTGTCTAACCTAACCAACAAGTGCTCACCTGCTCAAATATTTCAGCACATCTTTATTTTTGCAGTTCCACAATTTTGGCGCTGTACTGTTGGCCCTCCTGAAAACAATAGGTCACCCAGAGCCCATTAGCACTGGATGCCATACCAATATCCAGATCTGCCTGTGGGTACTCCCCTGTTGACTTTTGTAACTAACAGCACTTTTAAAGACCAATTACATCAGATGCCACTCCAATATACATGCCCTTGTTTCTGGCATGATATTACTATTAAATATGTGAGCATTTATAATTGTTATTTGGTCTGGGAGCGTCCATTCTCTCCCCAGGACTACATATCCCACAATCCTCGGGGTCATGTGATGTGAATTGAAACGCCCAGTTGAGGAAGTGAAATTGCACTGCCAGACTCCGTGCGTTACCTCCCCTTACAGCCAAAGGGACGCTGGAAGTACCGACGGACAGGTGAGAGACACGCTCTTCTTGCCTGTCTGTCAGCAATCTTAGTAGCAGGCTGCCATTGTGCGTGCTCGCCACCATTATGCGCACTGTACAGAGAGTTCTGTTGGTGTTCCTATCAAGCGCTGCTGCCCTTCTGTAGATTAATCTTGCAACGCGGTAAGAGATATTTGGTTTACTGCCATGACCACGGCGCAACAGATTTCTGCATTGATTATTAAGTCTCTCGCTGTGGGCCGCTGATTAAGAGGTTGCGAGCCCTTACGCGAGCGTTGTTGACAAAGCGGCATCGCGGTGGTTTTCACCCGTGCTTTATCTACAGATTAGTTTTACACTGCTCGGACTGCAGAGCTGAAAATTAGACGTGCTCTAGTGTAAGCGCTGGAGTGTAAATGCTAGTATACCCATTGTTTGCAACACAGCCTCAAAAGCGGGGATGCTTTTATGGCGTCTCCCAGTGGCAGTCCTTCAATTACTTAGTGAAACACGCATGAGCAATTACAAATTGAGGCGCAGGCGAACCTCTTGCTTCAGTTTTTGTGTACAGATATGTGTGTTATTTATACAGGCATAATTGACATTGAATACATTTTCAGGCCACCGAGGGTCTGGCCCTTGCCATATGTTTAACTGCTGCCATTGCCTAAGCCAGTGCTTTTTGGCATTTTGACCGACTAGAAACACCAGTACAAGTTGTGATTAAGTGTGAAGTCAGCTGCTCGCTGACGTGTCTCTGTATGTCTCTCTTTCTCCACTAGAGCGGTGCTTCAATTACCTGAGCTGCTTGCCAGGTGAGGTGAGGCAGGACTCTCCTGTGTAATATGGTAAGTGAGAGTCCTACCACATATCATATGTAGGTATTGTAGGTATATGTAGGAATTAAAGTACTACCAAGAGGATTGCTTCATGAATTCTCTTCTTAGATAAGGTATACCATGAAAGTGTTTTGGATACCATAGGTATACTAATTGTGTGTTTTTCTCTTGTTTTCGACTATGTTTGCTCTCCACCGGACTTTACAGCTGGGAGAATGATCCTTCACTAATACCCAGGTGATACCTTTTCTTTTTTTATATTTCTTACACAACACTAGCAGTAGCGACACAGGTCCTGAAGAATGCAGTGGATACCAGTGTGATCCGTAATTCCTGCTGAAACATGTCGACCAACCTGTTGGTAGCTATTAGTTGAAACTACCAATTTCGCTCTTTTTAAGCCTTAGAGACTCTGAGGTCTCCAATAAATAATTATTTTCCTCAGAGCTATCTAATTTTATATATCACTACCTTGCACTTTTTGCACTTTTTCACATTCCCTCGCACTGCTTTTCAGTAGCCCCGTGCGACCCAGATATATCAGCACAGGTTCCTATGTGGTCATTTCTTTGACCGAACTCTTTTCCTATCCTTCATGGTTAGAAGGAACCCACATGATGATAAGGGCGTCCAGGAAGAGCTACTGATGGGTATTTTTCAAAAACCATGACTGATGCACCCTGTCTAGTGGACTATTGCTACTAGTTCCATCACATAGTCGTCTCTTGTGAATTCCATATCTTCCGACCCTCCACTATTATTTGTATTTTTTCCATACACAATAAGGTCCCATTTCTGTACAAAATGGATCAGCGCCCAAAGGTATAGATTGAACAGGAGTGTTGAATGGGAGCAGCCCTGTGGGACTCCACAGGACGTGGGGGTATTTGTTTCACTATAGGGTCCCAGGCGGACCATTTCAGTCCTTCCAGTTAGGAAGGACTCGACACACTCAAGAGTAGTTCCCTGGATGCCTGCATGTTTTCCAAGGTGGAGAAGGATGTTATGGTCCACCATGTTGAATGCGGACGACAGGTCCAGGAGTAAGAGGGCTTGGGGGGACCCTGCATCCGCGTTGCCCCTGAGTGTGTACAAGAGTGGCAAGATAACTGCTTCTGTTGAGTGGGCAGGTCTGAAGCCGCCTTGATTGGGCTCCATGTGACAGGAGGATTCGATGTAGTGTGATAGACATCGGGTAACATGGTCCTACATTAATGTTGAGAAAGGAGGGAGATGGGAGACGTTAGGTCTGCATAAGTCTGAAACTGACCCATGCTTTGCTGACTCTAGGCACAAAAGTGACATAACACAAGGCCCAAAAGTGACTATGGTCAACATATGTCTTAGTCTGACTCAGCTGAATATTGAAACACACATTTTCTGCAGGCTAACATGGTTTGTTCCTGTTGAGACACTTCCATGCTAAGCGTAAACATGCATCTTTTGCCCACCATCAAAAAAACAGCAGCTAATATATGCAACAACATTGACAGATAAAAAAATGCAATGCCCCATTACTGAATATTGTGACACATGACAATAATGTTGCATGTAGTCAAAGTGGTCACACCTTGAGGAGAAAATATATCATCACTCAGCCATGCTTCAAATTTACAATGCCACGTAATAATGATTTGGTCACATGACAATAATGCGGCTTTGACGATAACTGGTCGCACCGTAAGGGGAAATAAGGAAGTAGCGTACCATGCAACAAATCAACGATGCAACATAATTACGTTTAATGTGCATGCCAATAGTGACGCTTCTACTGCAACTGGTCGCACCTTCATGGTAAAATATGGCATCAGTCACCCATGCTTCAAATAACGATGCGACACAATAATGATTTGGTCGCATCACAATAATGACGCTCCCACGATAACAGGTCGCACCGTAATGGAAAATATGTCATCACTGTACCCTGCGTCTAATCAGCGATGCGACATAAATAGGTTTCAGTCGCATGCCAATAGTGACGCTTCTACTGCAACTGGTCGCACCTTCATGGTAAAATATGGCATCAGTCACCCATGCTTCAAATAACGATGCGACACAATAATGATTTGGTCGCATCACAATAATGACGCTCCCACGATAACAGGTCGCACCGTAAGGGAAAATGTATTATCAGTGTACCATGCTTAAAATAACGATGCAACATAAATCGGTTATATTCGCATGTCAAAAAATGACGCATTTGCGGAAACGAGTCGCATCGCAACAGGAAATGATGTACCCAGCCTCCCAGCCTGCCCTGCTCACAAACAGGAAGTTATATGATACTTTCACTTTCTATTTCACTCCTTTGTAGTCTCTGAGAGGTGTAGGAGTGTGTTTGGAAAGTGCTTGAGAGTTTTGTCCTGTCCTGCAGTTGTTTTACAGTGTGTGTCTTGGTAAGTGTGTCCAAATAGTGGCTGTAGTGTTGTGTATTGTCTAACTGTGTCTTGTGTGTCAAGGGGTGTCTGTCTGTTTAGGGGTTTTAATACTTTTTTCATAGGGGGATTACTGTTCTGTTTAGGGGTTGTTCCATAGTTAGTAATAGGGGGAGTAGTGTACTGTTAAGTGGAGAAATTGTGTATTTTTTGGATTTCTGTGCCAGCAAAATTTTATTTGTGGCATTTACACAGCGTGGCTTGTGCTTTGTCACAATGCCACCCAGGTCTAGGAACCTAAGTGAGAAGGAGTATGGGGGGCTACTGTGGCTGATACTCCACTACCTCCCAAATATGATTGGGAGTGGAGGCAGGGTAGTGCAGGGTTACCCAACCCAAGAAAGGAAGCTCAGGTGGGAGAGGGTCCGGTACCAGATGTTGAGAATGTTTGGAGTGGACCGGACCCTCAGACAGTACAAACATCGGTGGCCAGATCTCATCAACCGTGAGCAGGATCTCCTGGACCACCTTGGCATTGAGGTTGATGGAACAATTGGTAAGTCAATATATATTTATTTCATGTATTAACAACGGTATCCTAAGGTAAAGCGAACCAAATGTCAAACCACAGGGGCCTCACTGATGATCCCCTTGTGCCCCTGTAAAGTCAGACATAGGGCCATATCTATCAACAAACCCTTTCTCAACAAATAAATGTAGGTTCTAATGTAATTGTTTTTTATCTTCGCAAAATGGTATGTATAAAGAAAAATCACTACTTTGTAGGAATTCGATAATCTCCCATAGTTGCTACTTTGCATTGTCTAATTTGTAAGTAAGGGATCAATCAAAATTCATTCCCATGGCCCAGGAGGGACATAGGAATCACTTTT
The DNA here is from genome assembly GCF_964263255.1 of Lissotriton vulgaris. NCBI lineage: Eukaryota > Metazoa > Chordata > Amphibia > Caudata > Salamandridae > Lissotriton > Lissotriton vulgaris. The sequence continues at coordinate 1,503,389,391 of NC_141691.1, forward strand.
CAATAAATACTGTAATAGCAAATCAGCCATTGTGATTTCTCCAAAGGGTGCAGGTGTTTCTCAAAAAAACCCTGCTGGACCCATCAAAATGATGTGTGTGCATATGGTGCACATACATGCACTATGGCCATGTGTGTGCATCACCTGGCACCTTCAAAAATGTGCAATGGAGCATATTTCCCTAAAATAGCTACTTACCATCAAATACAGGTTGTTGTCAATTAGCTAAATCTGAAACATATTTTGATACACAAAAAAAAACATACATAGGGCATCATTTATGAGGCCTCTTGCGCCATCGAAAAATCACTTTTCATGAAGTTCCGTGGCGCAGAAGCCTGCGTGGTATTTATCAGGCAGCAGTACGCCAGTTTAGGTGGCGTACTGCTGCCTGATAAATATCAGTCCCTTTAACGCAGTGTTCTGCGTTAAAGGGGCGTGCAATGGGTGTTGCTGGGGGCGTTCCCAGCAACAACCATGCCCTTTTGACACTGCCCCACATGTACCAGAAATCGTAACTCTGAAGCAGTGCCAAAAGCTTACGCCTCCCCAGGGGAGGCGTAAGGGAGGCGCAACAGGGAGAAATGTCATTATTTCTCCTCGTATTTCCTTTTTCCATGTGTGCTGCATTCTGCAGCACACATAGAAAGAGGAAAAGGCTCTTGTGCTTATTTTTGTACTGAAAGGTTTACCTTCCTGTACAAAAATGATCTTCCCCGCAACGCAGCCACCCTTGCACCATTGTGCAAGGGTGCCTGTGCTGGCGCAGGCAGCACATTGTGCACCGGCGCAGGGGAAAAGGACAGGAATGCGCCGTATCTAATAGATATTGCGCATTTCTGCCCTTTTCTTTTGCCATAGGGAAGCGCAGCAGGAAGGCCTGCTGCACTTCCCTACGGCAAAAAGTCATAAATGAGGCCCATAGCACTTAACTAATAGCAAATTTGCAAGTACCAAAATGCTATGGCAAATTGTGGTTTTCAAAAATTTTCAAATTCCGTAAATGCAAAATGTTTCATACATCCTAAGTCATGGAAGTAGTCAGTTTGAAATGCTCCAACAGCAAAATCCTGCAATTGTCAGACTTAGCAATTCACAAAAGGCATGATACACATGGCCTCTACTGACGTAGTGGTAACGCACAAGCAAGATTGATCTTCACCATGCTGGACTATGCCGCTCATTGAGGCATAATCATGCATGATAAAGGTCAGCACATTCAATGCATTGTTATGTGTCAAAAGGGCGTGCAATGGGTGTTCTTTGCCATCTTCACACCAACATCCATGGACCTTAGTCAATGCACCAGGGGCCTCTGTAATGAAGGCCTTCTGGCGCCGCAGCAACACTCATTAACATGTGTCAAAGTTACGCTCTGGCGGCGCAAGCCCTATGAAGATAAGGCCAGAGATGTACGAGTGTGAGGCAGCGCAAAAAGCACATGCCTGCCCTGGGGAGGTGTAAGGGAGGCGCCACAGGGAGTGAAGTTTAAATGTATCCATGTATGTCATATTTCCCTGTGTGCAGCTGCATTGTGCAGCACACAACAACACATGTGTATGCAGTTTGACCATTGACGTACAGGAAGGTATCCCATACGGTTTAAATACATTCTTCAAAGCACAATCACATACATCTACATGACAATAACATATTTTCTCAATGGACCAAGTGTGCAGATTTTTAGCAAATGCCATCTCAATGTGACACCACAAACAAGGGATCACATGTGTGTAATACATGCAGTGCAAGAGTGTGCTTCACATGTGAAGCAGTTAGCCATAGACTGTTGTCTGATTTACGTTGACTCATGGTACGCACGTAAGCCAATCTTGAGGATACAACTGACTCTCATGTAATGTCTGTACTGTGTGGAAATATGCTGCATACGCTGACATTCTGGTATATTGTCTTTCACTTGTAGGTGGGCCACCACCATACACAAGGGAAGAGGTGGAGTCCTTCAAGGATCCTAAGGCCACTGGTGAGTGTGAAATCATTACTATCTTTGTCTGTATGCTTACAATGTCTCCTCATGCATGACATGTATGCAGACAGTCGAAATGCATCATTCTTGCATGCATCCTGTTTACACATCACATGTGCATGGAAGTGTCAAGGACTCAATGGCACCATGTGGAAATGCATGAACACAAATATAAGGGTCACATGTATGAGGTGTTACAGTGTGCATGGAACACAGTAACACTTATTGTGCTGCTGTAAGTATACATCACACAAAAATAGACCACAATCAAACAATACATCTAGCCCTCCATAGAGCACCATACTCAGGTGTGCGGGTCTCAAGTCACTGAAGGGAGGGGGTGTGCTGCTACTCATGAAATAGTTAGGTCTTCAGTTATTAAATGAAGGTAAGATGGTCCTGGTCTGTCGTAGTTGTGCCCCAAGGGTGTTTCATGTCTTGGTGGCCAGGTAGGAGGGTGATCTACCTCCAGTGGTGGAGCAGTCAATCCTTGGTATGGTGGCTAGTGGGAGGCTGGTGGAGCAGAGGTGGCCGGTAGGATCAGAGAACATGAGCCCCTTGAGGAGTCATTCTGGGCCCATGTCATGTATGTGTGTGTGTGTGTGTGTGTCTGAGGAGCCTCAACGTGATCCTTGTGTTGACGGTGATCCAGTGTTGGTCATTATGGCCTGTAGAAATGCTGCAGTGGTGACGGATGTCGTAGAAGAGTTGTGCCGATGCTTTCACTATGGGTAGTAGTTCTAAGTGAAGTCTGGCATTGATTCCTGTGTATGGGGCATTCCCCTTGTACAGTTGGGTGTTGATGAGGGCCTGGGTGACCGTCTCACACGTTCCCATGGTGATCCACCAGAATATCTATTGGAGCATGCGCAGGGTGAAAAATCAGAAGGATGACATGATGTCCACTTGTTTGTTAGTTGTGAGTGAGTAGACCTGGAAGAATCCCAAGTGGGGTGTATGGTCCGTGGGTGTTGTTGCAGTGACCATTGTTGTGGACCAATAGGCGGCGTCCCTGGTGCTAGTTGATTAGCCAAGGCTGATAACCTCTGTATTGTGTGTCTACAGTATCTGCTGACTGACCTTCTTCCATTCTGCAGTGGCTATCTTTCCTTCATGGTGGTTGTGTTTGGTTGTGGCTGGGTCTTGGGTGAGGCACAGTACCAGATGGGTGTCATTGGCATTGGATATTATGTTGTGGTGGTGTGTGCATGCAATGGTGGCAAGTGTGCTCATGGAGATGTCGAAGACTGTTGTGCTGAGCAAGGACCCTTGGGGTACGTGACAGTCAGTGTATTCATACCATGGCTACATGAGACATGCTCATTGTAGTACTACATAGATATTCCTCCTACAAGTTCGATTTCCTTGTGCCCCACGTGTGTCAGTACTTGCCATTGTTAGAGGGATGGAACAGTGCTTCAAGTCCATCATTAATTAGCACAACAATCATGCACTTACCTATGCTACTAAAAGGGTCACCGGCACAATTCCCTATTGACATCAGTAGTTGATATGGTATGATGTACATGTGCTTAAATGTCCATTGCATCAATGATCATGCATAGTCAATCCACATACCAGCCCTTAATGCTGTCTATATGTTGTCCCCTGTCAAGAAGCGTCTACCATGGAAGTGTTGTGCAGTGTGTGTTGCCTTGTGTAAAAACACACCACATATTTACTCCCAAGCAGCACCCCATGTACAAGAGTCACATGATAGGAGTCAGTCCCCAAATCTATTGCAGTGCACACCTGTGTTTCTCCTTCCAATACAATGCTAATGTGCCCATGTTTTGTTTACATGGTGCTTTTCACATGTGTGTTGCCTTGTGCAGCATACAGGGCTGATGGTCCATATACCTTGCTTTGTATCTGCGTATGAAGTGTCAAATTACAATGCCTAGAGAAAACTTGCCTGCACACAGATGCTCTTGCATCATGTTGAGAAGGAGCTTGCATATGTGAATGGGGGGCATTGGGTTCATGCCCAGGACAAATGCATTTGAATGTACCATCTCATATGTATTGATGCCTTACATGTCATCTACATTGATTATCATCTTAGGTATTACGCAACATCACTTAGCATCCCTGTGTATGACAATCGATGATGATGACCCCATGCTTTGAAATAGATGCCCTGTTAACGATAGGCCCTTGCCAAAATGTTCTGAAGATCGCATAATGTGCATGTGTACAGGTGTCAATGTGTAAGTGCAGACTGATGTGTATGCCATTGCTCCATTACAGACAACATGTCACAAGATGAGGAGAGGCATTATCGCATCCGTCTAGAAAGATACAGACACATACGCAATGTTGGTCGTGCATTCAGACAGATGGGACGCCGACATGATGCATTACGTGCTGAAGGAGCCTGGAGATCACCAACTCCCACTTCCCCATGCAACATGCGGAGCAGGAAGCAAAAGGGGAAAAGGTCACACATTGACTCAGGACCAGCAACTGGCTCACATGTAGATGTAGACCCCCAAATGGACAGTCAATCTGCAGGATCAGCAGGTTGTTCCACATCTGGACATGCCTCTAATCTGAGCCCAGTGACAAGCACTCATCCAAAATCAGGAACCAACATTGCACAGGCCCTTGGGACAATGACAGGTGGAGCTGCAGTAGCCCCACCTAAACAGGCTTGTGCGCAGGCAGATATAGACGGTGTGCTCCTGATGGCCAAGATTGACAAAATAGAGGCCAAAATGGAAATTTTTGAAAAGGGCCAAAAGGAGTTGACTTTAAAGGTTACGGGCATGCAGCTGCAGCTGGCCACCCTGCTGTCCATGGTTGCCGACCTGAAGGCCACCATTGCTCAAATGGACGAGCAGGAATAAAGACATTGAAGAACTGTGGTTGTTGTTGATGACATGGTGTTGCACCTGTCAAGTTACGGACCTTGTTCTTGTTTAAATGTTTAAGTAGTCAGATAGTTTTTAGGATAGTTTTAGTACTTAGGAATAGTGTTAGGATAAGTGTTAAGTTATTAGGAGTGGGTGGGGGGTTGATGTATAGTGTATGTTAAATGTTTATAAAAATTAAAAAAAATATATATATATCCTTGTTTAGTTAGATAGGTTAATTAGTATGTGTTTAGATTAAGTGTATGTGTGCCTGATGTGTGATTGTTGAATAGGGGGTGGGGGGTCATCTGTGTGTTGTGTAGTATGTGTGAGGTAGGTATAGGATAAGTTAGACAAGATAAGTGTAGATGTTAGCGCCTTAGATTAGCTTAGTGTAGGATTTGATTTATAGTTTTGATAAGTGTAGTGTAGTTTAGCATAGATTTTATTTAGTGTGAACTTTTTTTGCAAATAAATCATATTTTTCTTTCACAATGACTCTGACTTGTAGGCATATGAAGTTGTGAAATAAGCTCTGGGTGAGCGTTATCCTTGCTGGACAAGGAATGTCAACAATGATCTCATATCTGAGATTACCATTACGTGTTGGCTATTCTAAGCCAGTTGTTCTTACACTATCACTAATCCATACAGGCCAATACTCACCCTTGAGGGACTTTAGCTAATGCGTCTCAGGTGAGCCCATGTGAACAACAATCATGTGTAAAGATTGTGGGACCTCTTTCATTAAGTTTCGCCATAGTGGAGCACAGCAGCCCTTCCAGTTGCGCTACCCTTTTGCAGGAGGGAGGGCAGGACCGTGCCATGTCTGCAAGATACAGCGCAGTCCTGTTGTTCTCACCATCACTGTTGTACAATGTCCTGTTCTTCGCTAACGCAGTCACCTTTGCACAATGGGGCAAGTGTGTCTGCCTTGCGGGGACCATCAGACTTGTACAGGAACGGACAACTCTCAGTTAATCAATCATCACAACGGGCTCTTCCTCTTACAATATGTACTGCATTGTGTGAAAAAGGTGAGACAAGTAGACTTCTTCATAATTCTCAACATTGAGCCTTCGTCAAGCCTGCCTTGGGTCAGTGTATTTCTGGACAGAGCTTACCATTTCATGTTCCTATTACATCTGGGCCAGTGTGAAAAGCAAATGGATGTTGTTGGCAAGGCACCCAGCAACACCCATTGCACGTGCCTGTAACGCAGAACAAGGCGTGTAAGGGTCAGATTTGATGCATGCTGCATTATCGCATGACCATGTGCCTTGGTGATGGATGATGACTATTAGGCAGGGTTAGGCGTCACACAACGTCACAACAAGTGAGGGTCAGATGGCACAATGGCCGTCATCAATTGGGCCACCTGGTATTGAGATTGTAGCTCAATGTTTGCAGTGTTTCACAATGCTCAGGGCCACTATGACCCACGTCTTTCCTGAAATTGGAAAAGAAAGCTGGTTCACAAGCTGGCTATGTAGATGCAGAGAAATGTGACCATGGCTAGGTCTGTATTCCAGACGTATGTCTTGTGGGACTCGAAGCAGATTCATTGGTGGAGGTTTGGTTGCCCAGGGTTGTGGCTGACTGTGTGTGTGTGTGAACTCCTTGAGTGGCAGTATATCTGTATGGGTGTGGATGCAGTTGTTATCCTGTATGTGCTGGCGGTAGTGGTATAATCATGGGAGCCACTGGGAACGTCTACCTACGGTTGTCTGGACGTTAATCAATTTTGTCCGGAGGGTATTTTTGATACTGATATTGAGGGCATTAACATTGAACCGGATGATGATGATGGATGTGTGGCAGGTCTAATCAATGCATCAGTTGACAATAATTTTGATGCTCTTGCACAGTTTGCAGAGGGTGAAGTACTATGGTGAGGATACTACTATTATCCGTACTGACAGGGTGAGGGATGTGTTCTGTACAATGTATAGTTTGTGTTAGACATATGAGTGGTGAACTGTTTATCCAGCCCAGGGTACCCCCAGGTATAGTCCCATGTGGTAGTGGTTGTTGTGAGGGTGATGACCTCTTTTGACAACAAATGGAGATTTGTCCAGCTGAGGCACATACTTGTTGGCACATCTTGGATCCATTGTGGTTAGTTGTGTCCTGTGATGTTGTGTACCTTGGTGAGGGAGAGGCAGAGGTGGGTGTATTAGGCGTAGGGTACTATGCAGAGTCCATGTCCACTGATGTTCTCAGCAAGTGGGGCCATGTACACATAGTAGACAAAGGTACTGATGGACAGTCACTGAGGGACTCAGCATCAGTACTCTGTGTGTTGTACTGTGAAATGTGTTATGCAGAATCATCTGCTCTGGTCTGCAAGGGAGGAGACAATCCAGTGTGGTGTATTACCTTGCCGCATGCCATAGTGGAGTGTGGCAGCTAGTGTGTTGTGGAACATTGTTTCTGGAAATGAAGCAATGTATATTGTCTATGGATTGGCAGTGTGACCGACTTTGAGGATTGTGTGGATTTTGCTGTGGCGTGTAGGAGGGACCTCTTGATGCTGTTTGTCATGGAGCAGGAGAGAGGACCAAGACAAGGAAACACAAGGAACAAGCACTCCCAAGGATGAACCTCCTACTCCACCTCCGGGTCAGGTACAAAAATAATCCTACGTCTTTCTCCGAAGGTTCCACCCTTATATACTCCACCCAGATCACAGGGTTTGTGGAACATGTAGTTTGTGATGACAACAATTGCTCGTGAAGGAAAATCCGACTCCTGACTGCAATGACTTGAAGTACAGTGGATTGTAGAAGAAAATGTAGTTTATTCAAAGTAACAACCCCAGGGAGATCCAAGGACCAACTCTCACAGTAACTGTTCATCTGTGTACTGCCCCCTGGATTCCACACTCTGGATTCCTGTGAGCACAGAGACCATGGAACATTACATCATTACAAAGATATAACACTGACAATATGTGCTTCTAACGCATTGTTCTGCGGAGGACTGGGAATTCTTCAGATTCATCTTCATCAGATGGGTTTGTCACAGCTGATGGTGTGACCAGTGGGGCAGTCGACACAGTAGGCATAGCCACTTCATGGACTGCAGATGTTGATGATGTTGGACCTGGAACATGTTCGATGCCCATCAGGTACCGCATAAATGCATTCAGCATTATTTGCTGGCTCTCAAGCACAGCTGTCACATCTCGTTGATAGTCAGCCAATTTTGTGAGGAATGCATCCTGTTTGGCTGTCATTTGTTTGAGGGTGTCCTGTATTTCCTTCAGAGTGTTGGCCACTTCAGAGCTGGCACTTATGGTGGGCATTTGTCTGTGCCTCTGCTGCATGACTTCGGAAATTTCAGTCATGGCGTCAAACAAAGTGCGTGGTGGTGCTTCAGTGGTGCTACCAGTTCCCGCACTGGCAGTATTTGAGGTTAGGCACCGGAGCACTCCCTCTAGGGTCCCTGCCATGCTCTCAATGCCCTTACGCACCTCCTGTGCCAACTGACTCTGCACATCCACTACACGCTGTTCAAATGTATTTAGTGTGTTTGGCGACTGGTGAGGCACAGATGTTGTGGGAGGTGGCATAGGAGTGCTTCCCTGTTGGCCAACCGGAGAGCCCACTGGGCTGCTTTGCCTTCTTGTGGGTGGAGAGGGAGTTTGTAGTGATTGTATTATGTCCTGGATGATTTCTGGGCCCATACTTGTTACACTTTCACCACCCTCATTGTCCGTTTCAAACATGGCTTCCAGCTCCAGAGTAGGTGTACCATGGCCTGAAATCAAAAATAGATGTATGTTTATGATCATGTCTGACATGTGGTGTACAAATGCACAATTTAGAGTCATCTACCGTTTTTGACTTTGCTGTGTTTCAACATGTCAAAGTTCAAGCGACACATCATCACTCATGTGTACAAAAAGTGACATGGCATTAATCATTTGATGGATACGAACTTTACAAAAAAACATGGCACATGGGCAGACAGTGCTTGCACACTTGCAACATTCTACTTGAGTGCATGTCCTGATGTCTGTTTAGTTGGTGTGTATTGGGGACACATTCCAGCACAGTAGGAAGTGCATGTGGCATTTTGCACTCCATCACCAGGGACCCACACACACCATGAACAAACCTCCACGTGGAAATGAAGTCCCTCACCAACTGGATGAGGAGCAGCAGTGTGAAACTGTACTTGGAGATGACACAGGTCATCATCCTCGGACCCACACCCTGAGCCTGGGACAACTCCTGTCGGGCAACCACACTGGGAACAGCAACAACACTCACTGACCATACACGCAATTTACAATACTTCCAGTACTCTTCCATCTTCCCCTCATGCTACAACTGCCTCCACATGCTATGCAGGATCCACAAGTGGATCCCCACCCCAGACAAAAATAACTGTGACACAGGCCCTGAGCACCAGCAGACTGGACTACTGCAACGCACTGTAGGCAGGATTCCCTGAAAAAGACCTACTACTACTGCAACACATCCAATGCACTTACGGCTCATTGATTGTCAACGTCCCCCACCGCAGCAACATCATCCCCCAAATGTGAGACCTACACTGGTTCCCCATCAGCAAGTGGATCAGCTTGAAGCTCCACAACCAGACACACAATGCACTCCATTAGGCCGGACCACCCTACATGTGCAGCAGACTCAGCTTCTACACCCCCACACGCCACATCCACTCCACCAGCCTCCCCCTCACCGCTGTCCACCGCATCGTATGACCAACCTCCAGCAGCAGTTCCCTGTCCTACCTCACCGCCAAGACCTTGCACTCCCAGGCCATCTACGGCACACCCAGGACCTACTCCCATTCAGAGGACTCATCAAGACGTATCTCTTTGAGCGTTAGTGGCAGCCCCTTCCCATCAGAGTGGTAGATGCAACATGTGTTTTCACATGCTGAAGGAGTTGTTCCAAGGACACAGAATTCTGTATTCTCTGATTTTGATTACATGCAGCTGTGGTTGATGCAGACTGGGACGTACTGCATTCCTCACTGTTTTTCATGTGTTTAGTTGGTGTAGTCTTAGGTGTGAGAGAGTATGAGTAGTCTGTCATCAGCAATGGATACAATGTTGAGGCTGTATTTGGTTAGTAATGGTGCTGAGGCAGCCCTGTTGATGTTGACAGGGGTCAGACACATAGATGGTCCCTCTTGCATTCAGCATTGGAATAATGTGCATTTGAAGGCGAAGGTTGTCAGTCTGATCCTTGAACCTCTTGCTGGGGTGAGTGACCCAGTTAAGCAATGTTCCTTAGAATCCTGCATCATGTAGTGTGGCAAATCTGTGTGCTGTTAGTCTGTGTTGGAGCACACTCACAGCTCCTGGTCCCGGAGGGTGGAGATGTCACCTGTGGCTGTGAATATGGTGATCTTGGTGCTGTTGTTGATATAATGAGGACAGGGCTGTAGTGATCCCACAGGTGGCTGTATCTCATGTTTGAGGGTGTGCATTGAGCTGTGACTGGTGTCCCGGTGGGTATGGTAGTATGGCTGTTGTGTTGTGAGAGGTGTGGGTGGTGCTGCCTGTGGCATCTCATGTGTACGGGAAAGTTATTGTATTGAAATTGTTGTTGTTTATGGTGAACTTTGTTGGACACTTATCACAGGTCTGTAGTGCCAGGGTGATGTCTGTGGCTTTGCAGCATAGGTTGTTGTATAAATGCAGGACCTTGACTAGTTGGCAGGACTTTCCATTATGTAGGATTGTTTATTTGTGGTTCTCCCTCATTGGGGCCATGTATGTGTTTTACATTTCAGGTGTCTTGGTGTTTATACAGTTCTTACCAAGGTATCTGCTGGTGCCTCTTGCTTCTTAGAGATCAGTGCTCTACCATGCCGTGTCCCTGTAGTGCTGTTTGTTAGGCTTGCAGAGAGAGGGTGGAGGTGTGGTATGCACAGTTGTGTATCCAGGTGTGACTTTCACTTGCAGTAACGCTGGTGTAGGCTGTGTTTGAGACCAGGGTGGTGTTAGAGGTTTGTCAGCAGTGTAGGCATGTGCAATGTCTGTGGGTCATGTTTGGAAAGGCCTGTTGTCATTCTCAAATGTTTTCCATGTATGAGTGCATGGAGGCTGGCTGAGCTGCATCAGTGAATGACTGTATATCAGATGCTGCTGCAAATGATTGCATTTGAGACCCAGATGGGCACATTCAGACTTCCCATAGGCGTGGCTTCAGCACACCATGTACATCCGTCTGCTGTGGGCTTGCACAGCAGCTGACATTGAGTAGGCTAATTGTGACTTACAATATTCAGTGATGACCGAACACATGAACACAGGGGTGGTGGCCTTAGTGGTAGTTCATAGACCATATGTGGAGTGTGGGCTCAGATGAGAGAACTGAAATGACTTATTATGGAGACCCAAGGGATGAGTGACTGATGTGATAATGCTATGTGTCATCATGGCATGGGAGGGTGGGTAGGGGGCATCTTAGATGATGTGGCTCATGTGCATATTGCCAAGGTGACTCAGGTACCACCCATGATGACCAGAGCAGTAATACCCACTTCCATGTTTGGTATACAGGCTGCATTTCAGCCTCCATGGCAAACATGGCCAACATTCCAGCATGTATTGTCCCACTTACTATTACAAGTAACACCAGCACTTCACAGCATTGTGATTGACTCAGAGTAGTGAGCCTGGCTGGCTGATTCCTTTAACGTGACACAAAGGCAGGGTTGCATAGGCTGCAGAGAACTGGGACACATCTTTGAGGCGTGACTTCCCTCAATGTGTTCCAGATTTACAAAACAAACTTGAAACTCAATAGTTAACTTGATACATTTTTGGTGTTCATAGAATACACTTACTACTTTGGGCATTCACATGATGGACTTTGTACTTTTGGTATTCACAGGAGTTAGGATTTTGCCTTTACTCTATCTTAAGTCTGTCTTCAGAGACACTTTAGGCAAAATCGTAACTTCTGTGAATACCAAAAGTATTAAGTTCATTCTGTGAATGTGAAAAAGTAGTAAGTGCATTCTGTGAATACCAATATAGTAGTAAGTTTAGAATTGAGTCTTGAGTTCATTCTGTGAATGGGCCTCTATATGTTTTGCTGCACACACTCACACACACATCCCTGCAACCATGAGACATTGATTGTTCTGTCCTGCATTTGTTAACTCACAGCTCTCCCTCCACAATTGGCAATGTTTGACACTGTGCCCCCATGGACAACAGGTGTGACACTCTTGTACAAAAAGGCACATACATTATACCAAAACATGCCGTGTCATGACATTCCATTTCATTCATTGTTCATACTAGGCATGTAGCAACTGTAGAGTAGGTGTTTCACAGCAGAGACTTTAAATACACTGTTCAAAGTTCAGTGAGTACATGGATTGAGTTTCCTTGTCACCACACACCCAGACCTGAAGCATTAAATACCTTTATGAACAACCACAACACACACAATGGAGTCAGATTAGTGAGTGCTGAACACACCATTTTTCATAGCCAAAAATTATGTACACAGCATTGGTTAATAATCTGTGATGTTACCCCATATTTCTCATGATGTACACCTATCCAAATAATAGTTCAGACATATGTCCCCCATGACACAACCAATTGTTATTGTTTGACACATAAATGCACAACATTTTTATTACTCTTTAACATTTGTCAATATTTTTTTTTTAACATAGTGACACACATTACCACATGTAGTACTTATATCACAACATAATTGGGGTCACAAAGAAGTAGAATTTCGATATATTAGTTTTGAACACATGCATTGCATAGTTGACATTGTGCAGCATACATTGAAATGGTCATCGCATGACACAACGGCTACCATACTGTACGCTGTTTGCATTTGACTGGCTCAGGTACACACTGTGAACAAAGGTTTATTCCTCTTGGACACTGCAAGAATACATTGTCAGGTACCTCCTCACCTTCAACCCTGTATGCCACCTCACCTGCCAGGACATAACTCTGCTACAAACATCACCATCACTGTCACTGACAACTTCTGTGTCACCTGCATGTGGCAGCACGACAATCATCAAAGAGGCATTGTTAACCCATACACTGGTACACTCAGAATGAGCAGGCACTCTAATGTGCCATGGTTGACCATGTACTACGACAACTACATTATCGTGACCAGGCCCATGGCCATACTCAGCAGCACACCTGTCCTTCACAACAACACAGGTACACAATGCTTGGCATGCGCCAACCCAGGCAGACTTGCACCATGTTGCAGGGGGTCCAGCTGTGCAGGGGATCAGTGTTTGTGTGCATGGAAGGGACACATTCGTGCATGATGCAGTCATGAAAAGATTTTTCACCTTTCTATGTGTCCACTTGAATGCAAAAGAGATATGTTGGTTTTATCATGGAGGGGAGATTAAGTTTTAATTCAGGTTGTGCATGCCTTACACAGACCCTGTGTATGCATATCTTTGTTGCGCAGCATGATAGTTACATTTTGACGTTCCTATTGTACATTGACAATTGGACATAGATGTTTCTGGGTATACCCTTAGCAACAGCCCTGGAAGTGCGCTTTCTGACACTTTAATGTGGGAATGATGCAATGACATTAATGTTGTACTATGTTACATGGCTGTCTGTGGCCTGTTATTGTGGGTGTGGCACATTGTGGCACCACTACATGAACAAAATAACATCCTGCCAGCACAGTGGTAGCAGTCCAAGTCATACAAGTGTGACACACGGTCTGTTGCAGGATGTGTGATTTTATTTTCAGGAGGGTAGTTATATCTTTGCACCTGCGTGTGGCACTTGTCAGGTGCAGCAGTGGGCTGGGACTTCACTTTGGACATATATGTTTACTTACACAGGGGTAGCTGTTTCCCAAATGTAACATGTGCATGTCCGTGGTACAATACTTTTTGTAGACCCTGCACAGTTCATGACATTGCATGATTTCTCTTTCCACAACATGTCAGTAATTGAACCAGCCACCTTACTTTATGCACAGCACAACATTACCTTATTTGCACATTTCCCCTTGTAGGGACTTACCCTGTGTGTCTTCCTGTGTCTCTTCCAGTTCCTCATGCAGTGCACTGCCCTGCCCTGGGATTCCAACAACCAACTCCTCTGGGATGACCGCTGCAACCCGCTCCTCAAGGTCATCCAGCTCTTCTTGTTGTGATGGGCTGCCTCCTCCTGTAAGCCCAGAGTCTTTCCGGTTTTTGGCCATTTTTTCTTTAGTGCGGCGCTTGATATCATTCCACCGTTTTTTTAGGTCAATGACTGTCCGCCTAGATTGGCCCACACTGTTCACCTTGGTCAATATGTCCTGCCAAATGGCCTCTTTTTTGGCTAGTGGCAATTTGGAACTAGCAAACAGCTGGTGCTGGTGGTCTGTTACCTCACTTATCAGTGTATCGTTCTCCTCAGCACTGAAATTTGTTTTGCGCTTCCTCTTTCCAAGAGTTTCTCCCTGTGTTGCAGGCTGGGCATCCTAGCTGCCATGTGGAAGGTTTTCTTGGCTGCTGCTCTGTCCTTCAGGCTCCATGGTGGCAATTTTTTCCATTTGCGGGAGAATTAGGTGATAGATGCGCGTGTTTTTGGCGTTTTCCGGATTCTGACGCAACGTAATAGTGACTCAGCGATGCGTACACTTGCGTCGTTCCGCAAATGCGACTTACGGCATTTTTCCCGCACTTGCGTGTCTTTTCGCTGCGTCAGGACGGCCGCGTCTGCGTCACTTTTCCCCGCCTTGCGCCTCCGCTTGCGGCATGGTGCGTCATTCCGTAGATATGACGCATCCGCGCCGCAAGTTTCTGACGCAGCGTGTCGTACGGAAAAGTGATGCATCCTTGCGTTTGCGCAAGGATGCGTCACTTTTCATAAATGAGGCCCCATACATCTTGCACCTGAAACAGTGGGCCCCCTCCACTCCTCCCCACTTTGCTATTTTTGCAGGCGTAATATAGATATCGAATAGGGTTCTAAAATGTTAAGCCAGCAGGTTTGCCGAACATAACATGGAGTTATCCATATCCAATAATTCCACAAAATTAGACCCACTTCTGCCCATGCCTAACCACATCGTCTGTGACATCTTCCAGCATACAGTTATATAATTGTGAAATCATAGTACTAGAGAGCCTTATTAATAATTCCATCTGGGAAACTTTTGAGATGCCAGCGGCTACGCCTGCTTTTTAAAGGAGAAAGTCCCTCCATTGCAAAAATTTCAAGAAGTCCAGGTGACCCAAGTAAAATCTTTCCCCACCCATTTCGAATGATGCAATATGATCCTCGGCCAGCATATCCTCAATCCTAAAAAAACCACCATGTTCTTTTAAAATAGCTTAGTTCATAGATCTTTAAGAGGCATCCATTAGCCCGTAATCCGATCGTCATCTCATAAATTGATGGAATAAAGCCGGGGCCATTATCTTCTCTAGACTTGTTTCCAAAAAGGGGACAATAATGTTCCAGAGATGTGGCGAAGTAATTTAATTTAAAATTGGGAAGCGCCAACCCTCCTCTGTCCCTAGGGAGGGACAGAAATACATCACATCTTCTAGTTCTGCCGTATGACCAAATGAATATCGCCACCTCTCTCTCAATTAACCTGAGCGTGTCATTGTGTATTTCTAAAGGAATCATATGGGAAATATACAATAATTTAGGTAGAATCATCATTTTAATCAAATTGCATCTTCCAATAATGGACAACTTTAAATTATCCCATCGCCGCATATTGTTCTTTATTTTCCCCGTTCTAGGAGCCAAGTTTAGATGTCATCTATCTTTGCCATGATGTGTATTCCTAAATACACTGCGCCCCCCACAATCCTACTATCAGCGGAAGTGATGAATCTATTTGTCAAGATCGGAGTCTTTGTCTTGTTCAGAGAAAATCCTAACTGTGTCCCGAAATTTTCCGCAACGGTTTCCACCGCAGGCAATGCCCTATTAGAGTCAGCCGTAATGATTGCCACATCATCGGCATAAGCAAATAATTTTGTATCCCAGCCATATAAAGTAATAGGCAAGATGTCTAGAGATGCTTCCAGCCGTCTAAGGAAGGGGTGAATATATAACACGCATAACAGGGGAGATGAGGGACACTCTTGTCTAGTTCCCCTGCCAATTGAAAAGGTCCCAGACTTTTCCCCCATTATATGCAAATGTTCTGTAGGATTAGAGTAAAGAAACTGTACTGCTCTAATAAAGGAGTCCCATAGACCATTGGCTTTCAAGACCCTCCATAGAAACCCTCACGAGACTCTATCGGAGGCCTTCTCGGTATCCAAAAAGGCCACCCCCATAGGTCTCGTGAGGTCATCAGTAGTATCCAAAAGTGAAATGACACGTCTAACATGGTCAGCAGCCCCCCTCCCCTGAATAAATCCAATGGAGCCATACTGAAATCAAATGGTACATTACTTCATTCAAACCAGTAGCTAGGATCTTTGCGTAGAGCTTAGTGTCAATATTTAAGAGTGTTATTTTTTTTGTTTTTTAAGGTTTTTGTAGAGCGCGTAGTAACCCTTGAGCATCCCAGCGCTTCAACCTGAATTCAGGAG
The DNA here is from genome assembly GCF_964263255.1 of Lissotriton vulgaris. Lineage (NCBI taxonomy): Eukaryota > Metazoa > Chordata > Amphibia > Caudata > Salamandridae > Lissotriton > Lissotriton vulgaris. Next base: position 1,503,405,789 of record NC_141691.1, read on the forward strand.
GGAACAGCAGCGGAAGGGGGTAAGAATCAGGGGAAAAGAAGAGTTTTCAGTGCCTTCCTGAACTGAAGGAGGTTAGGTTCAGTTCTTAGTCTCCGGGGGAGACTGTTCCAATGTTTGGCCGTGTGTACCGAGAAGCGGCGTCCTCCAGACCGAGCTTTTTTTACTCTGGGGACAGTGATGAGGTTCTCTCCGCTTGATCGAAGAGCTCTTGTCGCTTTGTGGGGAGTGATGAATTCATTGAGGATGGGTGGACCTTTGTTATGGAGAGTTTTGTGGGCCAGACAGAGGGCTTTGAAAGCAACCCTTTCTCTGACTGGGAGCCAGTGAAGGAGCTTCAGAGCTGGCTTTGCCGAGGATCTGGCAGGGGTGTGAGTAAGTAGTCGGGCCGCGGCGTTTTGGATTCTCTGCAGAGTATTGAATGTAGCTTCAGGGGCACCCAGGTAGATTGCATTGCTGTAATCTAGCCTCGCCAAGATGAGGCCCTGGATCAATAGTTTCCGGGAAGTGGCAGGAAGCAGGGGGAAGACCTTCCTGCATGCCCTGAGGAGTCCGAAGCATATTCCTGCCGTCTTTTTGGCCTGAGTTCTGAAGCTCAGATCCTTTTCGAGCCTTACGCCCAGGCTCTTAACCTCCTCCTTGGGTGCAGGGGGGTCACCTAGACAGTCAGGCCAGATGTTAGGCGGCAAGGAGGGACCTTTATGTCCGAGCAGCAGGATCTCGGTCTTGGACCCATTCAGTTTCAGCGCTGAGGTGTTCATCCAGCTGTGGATTTCGGTGAGACAGCTGTGAAGGTCGGAGGGGTCTTGGTGAGGGTGTGAGAGGGTCACCACCAGCTGGGTATCGTCGGCGTAATTGATGATCGTTACGCCAAACGGGTTGACCAATTGCTCCAGCGGGGACATGTAAACGTTGAATAACGTAGGGCTAAGAGATGAGCCCTGCGGTACTCCACAGCGGAGGGGGATTGCGGGGGAGTTATAGGCCTATATGAGCCCAGATTCTTTTCCTTTCTTTAAAATAATAACAATATTGGTGGCGCCCCATGTATTTAGTGGTGCTGCCCCTTCCCTCACCTCTTTGAATAATCCGAGCAATTCCTGGGCGATTTCATTGACAAAGGTTTTATAAAATTCTAATAGAATACAGTTGGGCCCGTGGCCTTACCCGATGGAAGGGCTTGAAGAGCAAGATGAAACTCCTCCTTGGAGATTTACGACCCCAGCAGGAGGCACTCCTCCTGGGGGATCCTCACCATTGGCGCAAATTTGCTCCAATCATTCTGCCTGAGAGGACTCCCTAGAGATAACACAGTACATAGCTCCTCATAGAACCCCCTGAACGCCTCCCTTATATCTGCAGTGTCAGAGACTATGCCACCCTCCCTGTTCATGACCTGTTTAATATGTCCTGCAGCAATTTTTGCCTGCCCCTAACTGCTAACAATCGGCCAACGTTCTCGCTGTAGTCATAACACTGTTGCCTTTTAGCAAGATACTTACCTGCTGTCTTCTCGGTATTGAAATTATTTAAAGTAGCTTTGGTGACCCCTATTAGATTCATAACTAAGTCGATATCACCTCTGTAGTTCAAAGTGTTAATTAGTTCTATTTCGAGAAGGGCAAGTCTTTGATAATACCCCTTGATTTGGGCTGCTCCTTTTTTCTGTTTAATCAGACTATACGAAGCGTCTTGCCCCTTAATGATGCTTTAAATACAACCCATATCGTTCTGGGGGGAGGGGCGCTATCCTTATTGTTGCTAAAAAAGCTCCTGATCTGAAAGGAGTGCTCTCTCAAAAGTCCACCTCTTTTGCTCCTTTCATAGCCCTGCCAAGGAGAATTCGAAAACAAGGGGGTTATGGTCTGACATTACTCTAGGTGAGATCTCTATCCGGGCCTCTTGGAGTAGGGATGGTGAAGTTAAAAAATAATCAAGCCTTGCGAACTTACCATGGGGTGCTGAATGATATTTATATTGTGGCTCATGATCCCTCAGTCTAGGTCCTACAGCTACGAGACTGAAATCCCTTAAGATGCTTTTCATAGCTCTAGATGATTTAGAATTCTGCTCTTTTCTGGATAACCCATTCCTTTCTGTGTCTCCTCTAGATTCATTAATAATAAGATCGCCACACACTATGTAGGGAGCAGGCCAGGACAGTAGCTCAATTGCTAAGAAACTTAACAGCCCAGGATCATCCAAAACTGGAGCATAGATAGAGCATACCATAAATGTTTCTGTCCCACCTCTGCATTTCATCATTATCCATCTACCATTCTTATCCACAGCCTTTCAACCAGGCATAATGACCCCACCTTTCATTAGAATGGTGACCCCCATAGTCCTTGTAGCTTGTGTTGTATGGGCGAGAGCTTTAAAGCCTAAGGAGTGAAGCATATTACTGTTGTCACAAGCTATGTGGGTTTCCTGAAAAACACAACAAATCCCCATGTAAAAATGTAATATCTTCACTAATCCTCCTCCTTTTAGCCCCATCATTTAAACCACGGATATTTATAGAGGCTATGCGTATCTTAACCATATTGGCAATGTATTATCTTGCCCGGACATTCACCCTTCTTATTGACTTTCATATATACATTGTTCATCACATTTTATTGCTTTCCAAAATTCTAAAAAACACAAGACACTCTTTGGCTGCAAATTGCATGCTAACCTTTCACTGAAATAGCCCCCTGCCCCAGTCCCCGCTTGAACCCTCCTCCTCTCTTATCCCCCCTCCCCTTAAAAGCATCCTGATTAATCAGGTCTGTGTGATAGAGATGAGGAGAACACCCATAGCCATTCACCCCCCTTTTCCCTATGCACCAAGCCTGTGATTATAGCCTAAACTATCAAATGATAGTGTTAGAACAGCCTCTAAAAGGCTATAGTAAGAAAAAACAGAAGGGCCCAGGAAAAAAGGAGAGATAACCACAGAGAAAGAAAAGAAACAGATAGGCTTTCCAATATACTGGCAATCTATTAAAACCACCCTGTCTTAAACACTTTGGCCCAGACACCTTTGACCGACTGGTTATTATTTATTTTCTCTGCTTGAGCCTGCAACAGATACTCTTTAACCTGTATCGCGGAGGTAAAGAACTTAACCGACCCTTTCACAGTCATTTTTAGTCTGGCCGGGGTCAGCAAAATGCCTCAAAACAAGGGTCTTGATAACGTTTGATTAACTGCAGTAAACACCATCTGCCCTCAACAGTGATATGGCAGTAGCCTGGGTGGACGAAGAAAGATGACCCCTTATACTGCCTTCTTGCATCAGGCCGAACTTTCTCAAATATATCCTGTCTCGAAGAATTATTGCCAAAAAAACAGAATGGCCATGCGGAGCTAGGTCTGCAAGAGGTGAGCAATGTTTTCATGCTCATGTGTGCGTTACTGTTAAACCACTGACCAATTATCTGACACATGTCCGTTATGATTAACAGGCTGTCCTACACATATATACAGTCCTGATGAAGACCCGCCCTTGATGCGTGAAAACACCGCATCGCACCCCCAGGGTCGAAACGTCGACGCAATCCCCTTTTTTGGCGTGAACAAACTATTCAAAACCCTGTAGGATCCAAGATTGAATTGATGTACCTACAGGATTATTGTATATATATAGTTGTTGATTTCAAAAAGTATATCAAGTAACACATTTTACTTGTTGTTTTTAGTGTGTATTATGCTTTAGCACAAAGTTTTTGTGCCATATATGTTTTAAATATTTGTTAAGGACAGCGATTGAAGTAATTTGTTTTCACATGTGAAAGTATATGAGTAAAAATTTGCTTTCATTTTTACTTTGTGGTCAGTGTGTTTGTTTGTGAATGTATTAGTACACCTGTCTTGATATCCTTGTTAGGAACGAGACTTGCAAATGGAAACATTGAAATACTAAAGCAGTGTGTATTTCTGTCCGACAGAACCATTATTATTTTGTCAATGCTTTTGGAGGCATTCCTTTGTCTCCAGGTATCCTGCTGATGTCAGTTGCAGCAGCCCTTGTCCTCTGAGCAAGGATGTAACTGACAGAGGCAGCGAGGCCCGCCCACAATCTCAAGGTGTTGTGCAGAGATTAGGTGAGTTTTTCAGCCAGGACTCTTATCACACCAGGTCTCTGTCTATTTGCCGCAGTAATCACAGGGCATGCCCCCGAGGACTCCTGTGTGAGTATTCCAGGCTTACCTATAGCCTCCACTTGCCATCGGAAAAGACACATAAAACTCTGGTATAATCTGCCTGGGCTGCATCCTTGTCAGGTCCCTCATCCGTTCTTCTGCAGGTAAGCTAGTGAGCCGTGATAGATCTTACGTGGTGCTTCAGGAGAGTGAGGTGAGTGTACCGCTACGGCGGGAACTATGCCAGTGTCATCTTGCTTTCCCTGTGAGTGTGTAGATGTTAATTGCCTGTATGCGTGATCTGGTAAGTCTGTGAGTAGCTCAATGGGTGGGTTGGTGTGTATGTGAGTGGTCGAATGAATGAGTTGGTGCATAAGTGACTTTGTGGGAATGTAGGTGGGTGCATATATTGTTATATGGGTGAGTAAAAGGTTATGTTAGTAGCTGTAGAGCTAATTGAGTGGATGTGAGTAGTGGTATGGGTGAGAAGAGAGTGTGTAAGTGGCTGTATGGGTGAGTGTCTGTGTGTCTTAGTGTTCGCATCTGTGAATAAGTGTTGGTGGAAGTGACTGCATGACTATATAAGAGAGTATGTCATTTGTTGTATAAGTGAGTGAAATGGTGTTTACGACACTGTATGGGTGAGTGCATGGATATATGAGTGGTTTTATAGCTTAGTGAGTAGGTCTATGAGTGCTTGTATGTCTGAGTCAGTGGGTGACTAGCTGTATGGGTCAGCAAGAGTAGGAATATGTTTGAGAGAGAGGGTGGTTAAGTGTATTAGTGCTTTCAAGCTGTGTTAGTGAGTATTTGGTTATACTACTATGTCTTCAGAAGTGCTCTTCACAGGCCTCGATATATATGATGTATCTGTATATGTAGTGAATTACTTAGACGCTATCATAAGTGAATGGCAGGGTGTATTAGTGACTCCATCCTTTTGCAGATAGATAGCTGAGTTGCAATTTAACAGTCAGACCCAATTTATAACAAGGCACAGGGGTCTGAAAGTAAAGTTGTCAATGACTGAAATTTGAAAATGAGGCTTGGATAGTACTCTTTAAAGTGAATTTGTCCTACTATTCAAACTGCACGCACAGGTTCTGCAGAAGCAGACCTTAGACCTGTTGCCTATATGGTTGACTTGTTAGTGTTAGTAAATCAATCGATATCTGAATGAGTGTTTTAGTACCTATTTGAATGTGTCAGTATGTTTAAGGGAGTATGTTGCTACATGACTACCATTCTTAGAGTCTTTATGGCTCTCTAAATGTGTATGTGAGAGGCAGCATGGACTGTTTTGAAGCTATGTTAGTGTGTACTGGGATACACAACTGTGTCTGTAGGCCTAGATACATGTGATGTATCTATATATCTAAGTGAATGCTTAGGAGCTATTGTAAGTGAGTGGCTGGGTGTATTAGTGGCTCTACCCTTTTACAGATAGGTATGTGAGCTGCAATCTGACAGTCAGACTAAATGTATAACTGGGAATATCGGTGTGTAAGTGCAGTTGTTAGTGACTCAAATTTAAATGTATATGTGTTGAGGTTTGAGCAGATAGTTGACTGCGCATGACCTATACACTGTGTACTTTAGGGGTGAGTTATATGTAATAGAAGACAAGTTTAAGCCTTGACGATCACTCTTTAAAGTCAATGTAGGCATACAACTGAAGCTGCAAAAAACACAGTTGATGGACAGAATGCAGAACAATGTCTTACATTCACCCCAGTACAAAGATCTGGGCCTAAATCCATCATTTTTTTGCACTCCACATCACCCTAGGTCAGACAAGGGCTATATGCAAATCAGCCTTGACCCTGTGCCTCATGGGAACAGTCCAGCCCGAACTACCAAGCCATGTCTTTCCTAGACCGGAATCAAGCATCCAAGGACCGGTTTCTGGCTATCAGCCTTCTTCAGCCTGGATAGCTTGACTCCAGTGATGTGGAGAGCCTGGGACTCACGTCTGAGCATACCCAGCCCACTCGGGGTGAAAATAACAAAAAACACAGTTGATGGACAGAATGCAGAACAATGTCTTACATTCACCCCAGTACAAAGATCTGGGCCTAAATCCATTGTTTTTTAGCACTCCACACCACCCTAGGTCAGACAATGGCTATATGCAAATCAGCCTTGACCCTGTGCCTCATGGGAACAGTCCGCCCAAACTACCAAGCCATGTCTTTCCTAGACCGGAATCAAGCATCTAAGGACCGGTTTCTGGCTATCAGCCTTCTTCAGCCTGGATAGCTTGACTCCAGTGATGTGGAGAGCCTGGGACTCACGTCTGAGCATACCCAGCCCACTCTGGGTGAAAATTGCAAAAAACACAGTTGATGGACAGAATGCAGAACAATGTCTTACATTCACCCCAGTACAAAGATCTGGGCCTAACTCTATCGTTTCTTTGCACTCCACACCACCCTAGGTCAGACAATAGCTATATGCAAATCAGCCTTGGCCCTGTGCCTCATGGGAACAGTCCAGCCCGAACTACCAAGCCATGTCTTTCCTAGACCGGAATCAAGCATCCAAGGACCCGTTTCAGGCTATCAGCCTTCTTCAGCCTGGATAGCTTGACTCCAGGGATGTGGAGAGCATAGGACTCACGTCTGCGCATACCCAGCCCACTCGGCGTGAAAATTGCAAAAAAAAAGTTGATGGACAGAATGCAGAACAATGTCTTACATTCACCCCAGTACAATGTTCTGGGCCTAAATCCATCGTTTTTTTGCACTCCACACCACCCTAGGTCAGACAATGGCTATATGCAAATCAGCCTTGACCCTGTGCCTCATGGGAACAGTCCAGCCCGAACTACCAAGCCATGTCTTTCCTAGACTGGAATCAAGCATCCAAGGACCGGTTTCTGGGTATCAGCCTTCTTCAGCCTGGATAGCTTGACTCCAGTGATGTGGAGAGCCTGGGACTCACGTCTGCGCATACCGAGCGCACTCGGCGTGAAAATTGCAAAAAACACAGTTCATGGAAAGAATGTAGAACAATGTCTTACATTCACCCCAGTACAAAGATCTGGGCCTAAATCCATCATTTTTTTGCACTCCACATCACCCTAGGTCAGACAAGGGCTATATGCAAATCAGCCTTGACCCTGTGCCTCATGGGAACAGTCCAGCCCGAACTACCAAGCCATGTCTTTCCTAGACCGGAATCAAGCATCCAAGGACAGGTTTCTGGCTATCAGCCTTCTTCAGCCTGGATAGCTTGACTCCAGTGATGTGGAGAGCCTGGGACTCACGTCTGAGCATACCCAGCCCACTCGGGGTGAAAATAACAAAAAACATGGTTGATGGACAGAATGCAGAACAATGTCTTACATTCACCCCAGTACAAAGATCTGGGCCTAAATCCATTGTTTTTTTGCACTCCACACCACCCTAGGTCAGACAATGGCTATATGCAAATCAGCCTTGACCCTGTGCCTCATGGGAACAGTCCAGCCCGAACTACCAAGCCATGTCTTTCCTAGACTGGAATCAAGCACCCAAGGACCGGTTTCTGGCTATCAGCCTTCTTCAGCCTGGATAGCTTGACTCCAGTGATGTGGAGAGCCTGGGACTCACGTCTGCGCATACCCAGCCCACTCGGCGTGAAAATTGCAAAAAACACAGTTAATGGACAGAATGCAGAACAATGTCTTACATTCACACCAGTACAAAGATCTGGACCTAAATCCATCGTTTTTTTGCACTCCACACCACCCTAGGTCAGACAATGGTTATATGCAAATCAGCCTTGACCCTGTGCCTCATGGGAACAGTCCAGCCCGAACTACCAAGCCATATCTTTCCTAGACTGGAATCAAGCACCCAAGGACCGGTTTCTGGCTATCAGCCTTCTTCAGCCTGGATAGCTTGACTCCAGTGATGTGGAGAGCCTGGGACTCACGTCTGAGCATACCCTGCTCACTCGGGATGAAAATTGCAAAAAACACAGTTGATGGACAGAATGCAGAACAATGTCTTACATTCACCCCAGTACAATGTTCTGGGCCTAAATCCATCGTTTTTTTGCACTCCACACCACCCTAGGTCAGACAATGGCTATATGCAAATCAGCCTTGACCCTGTGCCTCATGGGAACAGTCCAGCCCGAACTACCAAGCCATGTCTTTCCTAGACCGGAATCAAGCATCCAAGGACCGGTTTCTGGCTATCAGCCTTCTTCAGCCTGGATAGCTTGACTCCAGTGATGTGGAGAGCCTGGGACTCACGTCTGAGCATACCCAGCTCACTCGGGGTGAAAATTGCAAAAAACACAGTAGTATATGTGTTGAGGTTTGAGCAGATAGTTGACTGCGCATGACCTATAAACTGTGTACTTTAGGGGTGAGTTATATGTAATAGAAGACAAGTTTAAGCCTTGATGATCACTCTTTAAAGTCAATGTAGGCATACTACTGAAGCTGCACACACAGATTCTGCAGAAGCATGTCAAAGACATGTTTCAAACGGCAGTTGTCTATATGGTTGACTTGTTTGTGTTAGTGTCTCAGTAGATATCTGAATGAGTGTCTCAGTCACTATTTGGGTGTTTCTTTCCCTATTTAAGAACTATATTGCTATACAACTATTACTCTTAGTTTCTGTATAGCTCGCTAAGGGCCAGATGTAGGTAAATTCAATTTAGCAAGTCCTTAATAGCGATTTTTACCGAATCGCTATTAAGGACTCGCTAAATTGAATGTAGGTAGTAATCGCTAAAATTCCTTAATAACAAATCTCAAATTGAGATTAGTTAATAAAGAATACCTACCCATTCATTCCTATGGGCTAGGAGGCCCATAGGAATGAACGGGAAGATATTCACCATTGGTGATTCGGTATTGAAGAATCGCAAATAGCGGGAGCTATTTCAAGGGTGCCAGGGTGTCAAAAGGACACCCTGTTGCACCCCTGATATGTGCATGTGTGCACACGTGGCACACATACATGCCCTAAGGGCATGAATGTGTGCCATAAGGCACTTTAAATAAAGCAAAAAAGTGCTTTTTTACAGGAAATCGCTAATTACCACCAACTTGAAGTTGTTGGTAATTAGCGATTCCTTAAGCCTAAAGTGCACTTTCTTTTGTGCTACCTACATTGCATTTAAGGAATCGCAATTATTGATTCCTTAAATGCAAGAGCAAAATAAGGAATCGCAAATTTTGTGATTCCTTATACTACTAGTAGGTTTAAACTCACCTACATTGCTCTTAGCCAAATACCGATCGCAAACGATGGTGATCTGTATTTGGCCACCTACATCTGTCCCTAAATGTTTATCTAAGGGACAGCGGGAGGGCTTACTGGTTGTGGTAGTGAGTATTGGACCTTGCAACTCACACACTCACTTCACTGTTTTAATGTTTAACGGTTAGTCTGCGTGAGTTAGTACCTGTATCAGTGACTTGGACATAAGAGAAATCCTGCTCCTTTAACCAGAGTGCACATTTTTGCTCAAAACAAGTATCCAAGTGAAGCAATTTCTAGTGGTTAATTACTGGAAACTACCTTCTTGGCAAAATGTTCATCATGTATTCTGTAGTAACCTTGTATAATAGATTATGACAAAATGTCACTATTGGGATTCTGAGTCTTTTTTTGTAAGGGTGGACTTTGGGCAGTAACATTGTCGGGCGTGAACATCAGAGTTTGTAAGAATTAGGCTAATATATCATGTTTTAATATAATCTATGTCAAGAAGGGAGCATAAGAGACGCCTTAAGGACAGTGGAAAAGAAGAAGAATGCAGATTGTTAGTAGTGCTAAGAGAGAAGGCAGAATGTATAGTGTAAAATTACCAATATATTTGAAAAGTTACAAAACAGAGAAACTGTGTGTGTGTGTGGGGGGGGGGGGGGGTGTGTGTGTGTGTGTGTGTGTGTGACAGTGGCTGTGTGGGTCTGTGAGTGTATGTGAAAGTGACTGAATAGGAATGTGGGTGGATGTCTGAGTAACTTTGTGGGTGTATAAATAGCTGTGTGAATGAATGGGCGAGAACAGAACCTCATTTGCTCCTTATCCAACAAGAGTCTGTAGTTTTGCACAAAATATCTACAGTATTTTCTACTGCTTAATTAAGAAGTGCTATCTCATTGGGTAATACCGATTGCATATTCCACACTACAGCGGAATAATGGACAACAAGGAAATATCTCTAGTGACCTTGTATGCATGTGATTTCAGCAATGTGATTGTTCCCTGAGCGTCTTGATCCACAATTTTGTGATTACATGAATCCTCATGTAGATAGCAGGATGAGACAACAAAGAGGGGCATCTCCACCAAACAAGAGTACTTCCTCCTAAATATATGAACTAAGTGTTTCGTTGTTTGGTGGAGATGTCCTCAAAATTCCTCTGCCTCAAGATCCATCACCATAATCGGCAGGAAATGCACTCAGAGGCCTTTTGGTAAGCTACCATCAATATGGCAAAATGCGGGAAGACCTTTGCAAACTACTAAGGAAAACAGGGCATGGCCAAACGGGTGGACCGTGCAGATGATTTGGGGCATTTGCATACTCAGGGTAATAAAAAGGGAGATCCATGGACTCTACTCTCAAGACAATAAAGAAACCACCATTTGATTGATGCAATCCCCATGAACAGAAGAGGAGACAGGGAGGGTCAGTTAAGAAAATTGGAACAAGATACATTCTGAACCTCGATATTAACATCGCAGGGGGCTTGAATACCACAGAGCATCTTTACACATGCCTATAGAGTAAAATAAATAGCAAAAGAAACTCTGTAGTCTCATTCCAAATACCTTGAAGGGTTAAACAAATTAGAATACTGAACAGACGCGGGCTGTCGAACCAGCCCCAACCACAGAGATTGTGGCTTTTTGAACATGTAACTCTAAAAAAGAAAGTTTAAGATATGATAAAATCAAATAAATAAGGTTTTAATAGTAGTATTTGCACTATTAGGATTTAGGATTTGCACATTGTAACTTATCTATTTTAGTGATATGTTTGCACTGGTGTTAGAGGATAAAAACACTTTTTAGACAAACAAGGCTGTAGACTATGGTCATTTTCGTAAATAAAGGGCTCTTTATGGATTTTATTAGGTGATTGTTTACTTTATTAGAAAACTATGCATTTATGCTACAATTATGATTATGAACTAAAAAGTTTTTGGATCCACAAGAACGAATGAACAGAGTATACTAACATTCTTCTAGGATTTTAAAAGTGAATGTTTATATATTTATATGCATTTATATATATTTATGTATTTATCCTATGTTTTTGAACAATAAAGTGTTTTTACATAAATTAGCTTTATTGACTTTGGGTTTTTAGTTTAAAGACAAAACCAACACAACAGTTTTATGATTTATTTATGGACATATTATCTATCATAAAGTCTGTGTATCGTGTGTAAGGGCTGCTATTGTAAACAAAAGAACCTTATTTATTCTATGTATTTGCCAATATACTATGAAGTAATGAAGAAATACTTTACAAGGGTGTTTCTTTTATGTCTACACGCCGATTTTGAACCAATTGTTGCACTTGTCACTTTAAAAGGGGTGTCAGTAGGGATGAGCGTTGTCATGTGATCAAGGTCTTTGGACTGAAACGCTTAATGGCCAACTTTTGAATAAAGAGAAAATGTAAGCACTTACTTCGTGGTCCGTGCCTGCTTTTTCCAGACAAAAGGGGCTTTGGAGGAGGTAGGTTCTTGGGATAGATATATAGGCGAAATTAGCTCCAAGGAAGTCAACTTTTTAGACCTGAAAGTCTTTGTTGATGATAACAAAATGTGTACTTCCTTGTTTCGCAAGCCCACTAGTGGGAATTAAATTTTAGAAGCTACCAGCAGTCATCCGGTTCCCTTAAAAAGAAGTATACCTTATGGAGAACTGTTAAGGTTAAAAATAAATTGTACTAGAGAAGAGCACTTTAATACATCTACCACAGAAGCCATCAAAAGGTTCGAGAGAAGAGGCTATTTAAGAAATTTACTAGATACAACAATTACACGTGTTGATAGAATCTCAAGAACTAGCCTCCTAAAAAATAAAGAAACAGAAAAATCACCCAAAGATTCAAGTATAGCTAACACTAGATTAATAATGACATATACCAGTGAGGTATATAACATCGCAAAAATAATAAGACACAACTGGCATATCTTACAGAATGATCCAATAATAGGATCAGATCTATCAATTATCCTAAAATAACATATAGGAGAAGTAGATCACTCAAGGACAGTCTGACTCAAAGTCATCTAGAACAGACAAAAAAGAATCCATGGATTAGTGACATAATGGTGTTTTTTCCTTGCACCAAATGCAAGGCATGTAAACACAGTGGAAAAAAGTTAACTTATCAACTGCCAGGTTTGAGTAATGAAAGGAAGATAAATGAATTCCTCACCTGCAATACATCTTTCTGTCTTTATGTATTGATGTGCCCATGCAATTTATGTTACATCTGCAGCACAATTAATCCCACTCAACTAGGATTCTTGAACATGCCAGGGAAATGGAGAAGTAAGACCCAACATACCCTATAGCAAGGCATTTTGCTGATTTTCATTCGAGTAATAGGAATCAGTTGACGTTTTTCTGTATCGATCACATAACTTACACTGAGAGAGGAGGGAATCAAGAACTCCATTTGAGAAAACTTGAATCTCGATACATAATAGATCTCCGAACAAAAATACAGGGGGTCTTAACACAGAAGAGGAGCTAGTGATTCATCTTTTATAAAAAAGAAAAAATTGAAATATCAACCATTTTGTCTCACTTGAAGTTGATGCTATGTATATCTTATGTTTACATTTATTTGGTTCTGGCACCACTCGTTATACCCTCAAATGAATTTGATGATGGTCTATAACTGTCAGATGGAATATGCAAGTGACGTTAGAACCTTAATGAAGTGAGAAAGTCCATCCAGGGCCTAATAATTCCTTAATTAATGTTCATATTTAGTTATTTATTTATTTATTTATTTATTTATTTTTTTCTGGCAGAGGTAGTACATACAAGGGTATAACGAAATGAGAAATCCAACATAATTCTTTACAGAAAACAACCATTGTACATTTTTAAATCCAATTATCAATTGGTGACCATAGCTTCCGACCAAAGGTCTTCTTTTTGAGTCCTTTCAGTTTGTAAACTGCTTTATCCAATCTATAAACATTTAGCAGCTTTCCCAACCATAACTCAAAAGTTGGTGGATCTACATCCAACCATCTAGAAGTGATACAAGCTCGATAAATAGACATTCCCATAAACATTAAATGTTCTTGATCTATAGTTAGATTCCGAGATGGAAAATAAACACCAAAAATAATAATAGTAGGATGAAGCATAATCCGCACATGTAACACATTGGTCAAAAACTTTTCAATCTTTTCTATATATACAGCCAGTTTAAAGCAGCTATAAAACATGTGAATTGAGTCGGCTGCTAAGGTTCCACAACGGCTACAGTTAGTACCTTTTAGAGCTTTCCATTTTACAAGTTTGGCAGGTGTATAGTACAGATCTAAGGTGGACATAAAGTGTTGACTCTTAAGAGAGCTATTAATTAGTGTCTTATTACTCATCTCGAACACTTTTACCAAATCAATTCCTTCAATACAAAGCTTTCTCTGCCATTTCAAGGTATGATGATCGAGATCGTTCTGCACCCTATTGTTCATTAGCTGGTAAATAATACCAATACGGCTATTCTTCCTGGAACTTTCTAAAATATCAATAGTTTCCATAGTATCGGTAAGTAGAACATTATGTTTTTTCCAGGAAGCTACGAATCTGTAGGTATTTTAAAAAATCGTTCTTAGATAAACCGAATGTCTCTTGTAATTTAGAAAAAGACATAAGGGACCCATTTTGATACAATTGACGAAGTAGATGAATCTGTTTCGCATGCCATCGATAAATTACCATATCTTGGAAGATTGCGGATAATAACTTATTATTGGACAAAGGTGTATAATAATTCAATTTTGGGATTATGCGTAGAGTTTTGTTAATTTGCCTCCAAATTAAAGATGCAGCAAGGACCACCTTAAACTTTGTTTTTTTATAGTAACTAGGTTTGATGACTTTCAGCAGGCATTGCCGCGCATGGGTACCTAAAAGCATTTCAAAGATAGAGGGTGCAATGGCTGGTTCTGATACATAATCATGAAAAAGCAATACCCGAAAGGTTTTCAAAGCAATAGCCCAGTAGTACATTCTAAAGTTTGGGAGCCCCAGACCACCACAATCTAGTGGAAGAGTACACCATTTTAAAGATCTTCTAGCGCGATGGTATCCCCACAGGAACCTAGACACCATTCTATCTATTCTATTGAAAAGGGACATGGAAAAAAATAGAGGAATGGTACGAAAAAAATACAAAAATTTTGGAAAAATCATCATCTTGATAACGTTAGTTCGTCCATATAATGACAAGTGTAAATTATTAAATCTTTCTAGCGTTCTGTTAACAGATATGAGTAAGGGGTCTAAGTTTAATGCAACAATATCCTCAACCTTAGGAGATAGAGTAACACCAAGATATAAACCAGTAGCATTTAATGGGATATCAGTGGGTTTACCCATTTCCGAATGTATAATCTGGGTTTTTGTAATGTTTAACTTATAGCCAGAGACTTTCCCGAACTCACTAGCAAGGTCAATTATTGTGGGTAGCGCAGAGGAGACATCAGAAGTGACAATAGCCACGTCATCTGCATACGCTAAAACTTTATGATCAACTTCGAAGAGACGGACAGATGGAATATTAGGTTCCAGAATAAGTCTACTCAAGTAAGGTTCTAGATATAACGCAAATAAGAGCGGGGAACAAGGGCAGCCTTGTCTGGTCCCTCTAGTGATAGGGAAAGGTCTCGACTGGTCAGTACCTAATCTAATTATACCCTTGGGTCCTAAGTAAAGTGAGCGCACCGCTAAAATGAATTGTGGGGGAAACCCTTTTGCTTCTAACACAGTCCAAAGGAATCCCCAGTCCACTCTATCAAATGCTTTTTCAGCATCGAGTAAGATAACCCCGACTGGGGACTCCTTTGCCTGTGCCCAATCTAAAAGTGTGATGACACGCTTAACGTGATCAGTAGTGTCTCTACCTCTGATAAAGCCATGTTGAATATGAGAGACCAGACTGGACATTACTTGATTTAGTCTATTTGCAAGGATTTTAGAATAAATCTTACTGTCTGCTGTAATGAGAGATATGGGTCGATATGAACCTAAATCTTTTGAGTCCTTGTTCTTCTTTAAAAACACTACTATGATAGCGGTGGACCAGGAATCAGGTGGTTTCCCCTGAAATGCTGAATTAAAAATCTTTACAAATTCTGGTTTCAGCATATGTCTGAATGTCCGGTAAAATTCAAGAGGTATCTGATCAGATCCCATGGCTTTGCCTGCCGCGAGACTCAGAATAGCATGTTCAATCTCATCACCGCTTATTGGACGACTAAATAAGTCAATCTCTCCGGACCCCAATAGTAGTTGATTAGTACTGAGAAGATAATTTGCAGGATTTAGAGTCTTATCTACTTCATTGTTGAAGTCATTATACAATGTTTTGTAGAATTCCAAAAAAGATTCTAAAATTCCTTCCCTACGTTCGTGATAATGACCATTCATGTCATTAACACCCTGAATTTCATTGAGAGAAGATTTCTGACGGAGGCGTTGTGCTAAGATTGTACCGGTGCGCTCACTATACTCATAGCGTTCAGTTTTGTATTGCTTAAAATCTAATGCTACTTTATCAGCAATATGGGACCGAAGACCAGAGCGTTCAATTACTAGACGTAATTGCGCATCTTCTATACCTATGTTATTCTTACATGCGGTCGCAAGATCCATCTCAGCTAGCCTGATCTTATTTAGCCTCTCCTTAAATTCTGTTTGTATTTTTTTCCTCTTAAAGTTTGCAAAGCTAATTGTTTCTCCGCGTACGATTGATTTAAAAGCATCCCAAACCACTGGTAGGGAGGCCGTGTCGTTATTTGTTAGAAAGTAGTCATTAATGATAGTCGCCATAAATTGCAAATATTCTTCATCTAGTAACAAGTTTCTCTGGAAGGACCAAGATCTATTTAAGTTCTGGCGTTCTATAGGAACCTGAATCTCAACAATTATGGGGTTATGGTCTGATATGACTTGGGGTAAAATTTCAATACTAATTGTCTCCACAAACTGCGCAGAAGTAAAAAAATAATCTAATCGGGCAAATTTCCGATGTGGGCTGGAATAAAAAGTGTATCCAGGATCTTTAAAGTACATTTTATGCCACACATCCACTAGTCCATTATTCAAGACCAACTCCCTAAGGGCACTATAAGTTCTAGGTTTATAACCCGTATATCTCCTTCCTGATTGAATATTCCAGTCAGCTGGCAAATGAATATTCAAATCCCCACATATTATAATTGGTTGCGTCCACATAGCTAGTTCTGCATTTATCGTATTAAAAACTTCGGCATCATCTAAGTTTGGCCCATACAAACAGCATAAAGTAAATTTACACCCGCCAATGATTAGCTCAGCAAGTCCCCATCTACCCCATTTATCGGCTAGAGTTTTCAAACATTTCCCAACACCCTTTCGCATACAGATAGCAATGCCTCTTTTTATACCCATCTGCCTAGAAACAAGTAGCACATCCAATCCCAGTTTATCCAAAAGTGAACGCTTATCCCATGCAATGTGGGTTTCCTGTATGCATAATAAGTCAATGGATAAAGTCTGAAGCATTGAGCGAAACATTCCAATCTTTTTAAAGTCATTGAGACCATTAATATTAATTGTGCATATTTTAACCTTTTTCTCCATATTGAAATAGTGATTGAAAGATATTGACACACATCAGCAATATGTAATCCTCACTACTACAGTTTGAATACCAATTAAACATCCTTGCAATGAATACCTCTGCCTTACACCCCCACCACCAACCCTTACCCCTACCACCCCCCACCCATTGCCCCAGAACCCCTCCCCCCACCCTCCCCATTATAGGAGGCATAGGAACTACCAGTTCCTAAAGCGTATGGATGCCGTGTCCCTGGGCCAGAGCGTCCTGACAGGAAAAAAGGGAGAAGAAAGAAACAATTGGAAACAGAAAAAAAAAATAAGAGGAAAGAGAGGGAAAAAAAAAAAAAAAAAGAGAAAGAGAAGCTTGACAAACCTACTTACAGAAGAATAAGAAGAGAGGAAAAGAAGAAGGATTGAAGCTTCAACAAAAGTACTAAGACTAATAGCCCTTATAGCCCTATTATATAATAGCCATATATTCATAGAAAACCTTAACTTCCAAATATTATTCAAATATTATTCAAATAGAGTCCAAATATTCTTTAGCTTTGACCTCTGAAATAAAGTATTTTACTGTGCCCTTGAATACCGTCTTTAGTTTTGCTGGGCCTTGAAGAAAAACGGCAGCCTCTTTCTTTTGGAAGTCAGGAATCAGTTGTCTCAGCCGCCACCGTTGGGCCACTGTAGCTTGACAGTAATCGGGTCGTACAAAGAACTGACAGCCCAGACCATCCGCTTTCTTGTCTGGTCTCGCAGACATAAAAATAGCTTCACGGGCAAGAAAGTTATTGAATGAGACCAGAATAGCCCTAGGATAATTTTCTTGGCCTTGTCGTGGGTTCCGCACAGAGAAGGGGTGCCTATGCGCGCGTTGTACTTCTCGTGTCCAATCCCATTCTACCATTTCAGGAAAAGCATCATTCAAAAGGTTGATAATAAACCTCCGTGGGTCCGACCCCTCTTTATTTTCGGGAATTCCCAGAAAACGTAGATTACTTCTACGGGCCTGATTCTCCAAATTAGCGATCTTATCAGACAAATCCTCTTTCAGAGCTTTAAAATCACCAACTTCCTGTCTCTGTGCCATGCTTTCTTCCTCCAAAACTGCAATTCTGGCTTCTGCTTCCACAACTCTATCAGTGGTCTCTGAACACATCTTGATTGCACGGCGAACTGAGTTTTTAACCTTAGCACAGGTCATCTGCGTGCGTAGATTTTCGGCTTTACTTTCAGCCCTGTGGCTCATCATAGTGTCGAAGATCATTTTCAAGGTAATCTCCTCACTGCCTTCACTATTGTCCTGTACCTGTACCATGACCGGATCGGAGGCGGAATTAGGGTTGACTGCCACAGTGTCAGTGGTATCAGTGGTGGGAGCAGGTACTGAGTTAGACAGTAGAACATTACCCCCTCCAGGTAAATTAGAGGCAGCATCTTTACTCCCCACGTGTAATGACCTCTTTTTCCAGAGTTTTTTTTTTATAGTAGTAGCTGTGTTAGTATCAGGGCTCGGACTCGGACTAAGATCGCCATCATATTTAGTTCTTTAAACACCATGAGTTTTTTTCTGTCATGAAACTGGTGCTTGACATTTTTAACATCATTTTACTAAAATATCAGGGAGTTATACATGTACATATTGTAAAATAATGGAGGATATGCGAGCAGTAGAACAACATTACCAGATAATTGATCTGCCCATCCAGGGCATAATAATGAATTTTTTCACGATAGCATCACAAACTTGTAAATATTGTATATAATGAAAGATTTGTATTGCACATTAAGTAATGGCACGGACACAAGATTCATTAGTATATTGTCCTCTGTTTATTTCTATATCTAAGTCATGATGTGCAGCATAAACAAATGTTAAAATGGCGGTGCCACCGCTTTTTGAAATAAATATACAATTTCAATCCACCCGAGAGTGCGGCACCTTTCTTGGTTCTCGAGGTAGTTTGAGATTTATATATATATATATCATCATCATCAAAGATAACTTTATTTCGACCACAGTGGGCCATAAAAGTACATGTTAAAACAAACAATAAAACATTAAAATCCATTTATGAATGATACATAATTTAGGCTAAGAACACAATTCATATATATACTCATATTTACGATAAAACACTCATGACTAAAAATAGAATTAAACCATGTAAGTAGTTATCAATGCGATTCAAGACATCTGTGCAGAACTGGTGGCAGAAAGGTTGTTTTTCTGGAAGCAACACAGTGCAACACAGCGTGAGTTGAACTTTCCCCAGACCCACTGTGGATGTTATTGTCTTTATTTTTATCGCGAGTGGTGACTCACTGGAGGTACACTTGTAGCACTACAAGGACCATCAGGCTCAACGCGAGCCAACGCCCACTGGGGCAGGTAGAGTGAATAAATAATTAATGCTGACTACATGCTGGTAATAGACTTTATGCCTCTGAAGAAATGCTTTGATAGCATGAAACGCGTTGGGCAATCCTGAATTATGGTGTTTGTTCGCCCGCTCTGCTGCAGCTTCTGGAACTATAAACAGAGTTGTACCTACCAGCTGTTGTGGCTCTTCTTAAGGGGAAACCTTTGAGTGTTTGATTTAATGCGGCTGCTCCCTGTCGTTGAAGAAGCCCTGCCGCATCGGATTGGTTTGTGCTGCAGTCACTCGACTGCGGCGCTGGTGGCAGAAAGGTCGTTTTTCTGGAAGCAACACAGTGCAACACAGCGTGAGTTGAACTTTCCCCAGACCCACTGTGGATGTTATTGTCTTTATTTTTACCGCGTGTGGTGACGCACTGGAGGAACACTTATAGCACTACAAGGACCATCAGGCTCAGCGCAAGCCAACGCCTACTGGGGCAGGTGGAGTGAATGAATAATGGAAAGGGGCGACCACTCGGTCCCCCCGAACGTATGGTGGAGTACCCCGATCCCCCAGGGAAGCCATTTTGGGCGGGAGGCGTGTCCCGGCTGGTATGCCCGAAGCGGCGTAGCTGGGGCGCGCCTTTTCCCGCCCAAGAGAGGGTTGTCCTAGACACCGACACCGCTAGCCACGCCCGGGAGGCGGATTGGAGGTGGGTCTACGCCCGCCCGAAGAAGGATTAAGGGAGTGACAAGCCAAGGAAGCATCCTCTTGTTCCTGTGCTCTGAAGCTGCACCTCCCCGTTGCATGTGAGCTCGAGACGGAACGAAGAGCCAATTTTGAAATTTGTAATTTTTCTGTTTTTCTCTTTTAGCGCTAGAAGCCTTGTCCAGGACCTTTCAGTCACCTATCGTAAGGAAAATGCCGGGCAGAAGGGTCGGAAAGAAGGTTAGCACCGAGCAAATGCTTCGTATGCTGGTGAAAGACATGGCGGAGATGAAGAAGCAGATGGCGGCCAGGGACGGTACGGGCCGGCCTAAGAAAATCATCGGGCCAGTATTACCGGGGGTGGTCCCTTCTGGGAGAGGAAAAAGGGCCAGGAACAGGGCAACTGGGGACGAGGTACCAATTCCGGAGGCTCCCCCGGTGAGCCCGCCCAGACCGGTAGAGGCCCCTGTGCCGATTCCCGACGCAGGGCAGCCGATCCCTGTCGTAGTTACCCCTGTGAACGAAGGGGATATGCAACCGGAGTTGGCCGCCCAGCTGGCGGCATGGTTGGGCAGGAACAACGAGGGTTCTGTTGCTCCGGGGGACACGGCCGAAGAGGCCAAATTAATAATGAAGCAGTTGCGGCAATCCCGAGATGCTGCAAAGGCACCTTGTCCTTTTGTTTCCCCGCAGGCTCCCGTGGGTCAACCAGGATCGGGCGTTGGTTCGTCAGGGTCTACAGTTACGACGGCAGGTTCAGGTAAGCAGCCATTGCCGATGGTGGGGGAGGGATCGGTGCCTTCGAGGAGGGAAAAAGTTGTTCAGCATATCCCGATCGAGGTGAAAGAGAGGATATGGGCAGACAAATATGTGAACATGTTTTCCTTGTTGACCGATCATTACGAGATTGAGCATGTAAAAAACCAAAAAGAGTTTTTACATCCTAATGTATGGCGAGCCAGGATGGCCGGTTTCAGAGTCGATGAATCGATAGGCAATTGGGGCAGAGCGTTTGGAATGTTCATTGCAATTATGGGGGAACGTAGGCCCGAATTGTTGGGGGAATTGGCCGTGTACCAGACACGTATCATGGAATTTTATGAAACTTATGGGGGTAATCAATGGTTTTCTTATGATAATATATTTCGTAAATCCAAGGAGCACGATTCCTCCCTGACGTGGGATTGTTTTGACTCCATTTCATGGCAAAAAATGGAAGAGCCAGGCGCGGGGAAGTCGCCATCGTTGGGGGGTGATGTGGTTGAGTATTCCCGCCATTCGTCAGGGGCGCCCTTTCGGGCAGGTTCAAGCAATGACCGGAACTCAAGGAATAGTGGCAGCTCAGGTAAAAAAGGGGTCTGCTGGGGCTTTAACAGAGGAAAATGTACTAGGCCACAGGGTTCTTGTAAGTTCAGGCACGAATGTTCGGGGTGTGGGCAGTCCTCGCACCCTGAGACTATGTGCAGAGCCAAGGCTAGTGATACGGGGAGTAGAGGAGGCGCCAAACAGGTCTGAAATAGTCCGAGGGGCGCCTCTACCTACCCCGGTTGATATCATGGCACTGATCCCTTGGCTAAACGAATACCCAGATCATATCTCCGCTGGGGTGTTGCGAGATGGTTCTCATATGGTTTCTGCATCCCGGCGGGGGATTTTCAGGGTGAAGCACAATGTAGGAATCAACTATCGGTGCAGCAGAATGCGGCGGTGGTACAAACAAAGATTGGTAAGGAGGTGGCCCGAGGTCGGGTTGCTGGACCATATGACAACCCGCCAGTTGCTAATTTTGTTTGTTCACCCCTGGGTGTAGTCCCCAAAAAGGATCCGGGGGAATTCAGGTTGATACATAATTTGTCAGCTCCAAGGGGTCTTTCGGTGAACGATGCGATTAACCCGGGAGTTTGTTCGGTGTGGTACGCATCTTTCGATGAGGCCGTCGCCATTTTGAATCGCCTGGGGCCCGGAGCGCTGATGGCTAAATCAGATATCGAGTCAGCGTTCCGGTTGCTCCCGGTACACCCAGATGATCAGCGTCACCTTGGTTTCATGTTTCAGGGTCGCTATTACATGGATAAATGTATGCCAATGGGTTGCTCCATCTCTTGTGCGTATTTTGAGAGATTCAGTTGTTTTTTGCAATGGGCTTTCACAAGAACAACAGGGTTTACACATGTTATGCATTATCTTGATGATTTTCTATTCCTGGGGGCAGCCGGGGACATAGAGTGTGCACAAGCCTTAAATGAATTTTGTGATCTCATGAGACGCTTTGGCGTGCCATTGGCACCCGGTAAGACAGTGGGGCCGTCTACTTCGCTCGAGTTTCTTGGAATAGAGCTCGATTCCGAAGAGGGTTGCTTCCGTTTGCCTAAGGAAAAGGTGACGAAATTTAAGGCATCGCTTGAAACATGTATTAGCGAGACGAAAGTGAGATTGCATCAATTGCAGCGGATTGTGGGTCAACTAAATTTTGCCCTTAGAGTAATGCCGATGGCGCGCCCATTTTCCCGCTCTATTGCTCAGGCCATGGTTGGCCTCAAGGAAGGCCACCACCGCACAAGGCTCTCGGCAGAGGTTCGCCAGGACATGCGCATATGGCTGGCATTCCTAGCGGATTTCAACGGTCGGGTCGTGTGGAGCAAACCTGCGGTTTCCTCGGAGGAGCTGGGGTTGTGGACGGACTCGGCAGGGAGTGTTGGATTTGGCGCCATTTTTGGTAATCATTGGTCAGCACAAACCTGGCCGGCATGGTGGCACGAGAATGGGCTCACAGGTAACATAGGGTTTCTTGAGCTGTTCCCTATTCTGGTGGCCTTGAAAATATGGCCCGAGGGGTTTCGTGACCGCTCTGTGGTGTTCTGGTCTGATAATATGACCGTTGTTGAGTGTATCAATAGTCAGGCTGCCCGCTGCAGATGGATCTTGAGATTGCTGAAGGAAATTGTTCTGCTGTGTATGAGGCTAAACGTCCACTTTAGGGCAAGACATGTGCCAGGGGTGTTAAATCAGGCAGCTGATGCGCTTTCTCGTTCCCGTATGCAGGCCTTCTGGGGTTTCCTACCCTCAGCGGACCCGGTGGCGGCACCATTTCCCGAAGCTCTCTGGTCTCTCGGTGCCCCGGACTACAAGACCTCGTGGGAGAGAGTCTAGCACCAGGACAAGGAAGGCGTATGAAGGGGCGTTCCGTTCCTATTGGTCCTTTTTGGGTTCTGCTGGGGGGGAGCTTTGGGGCCAAGAGGAGTATGCCTGAAATTTCTGTTATCTTTACATCAGGCAGGCAAATCAGTGGCCACGGCCCAGAGGCACCGGGCCGCCATTTCTTTCATGGCATGGGCTCATGGTATCCAGGACCCCACAGCATCTTTGGTGGTACAGAAAGCGCTGCGTGGGTGGCAACGCCTTGAGGGTCGCAGAGTGGACGAAAGGCACCCGATAGGTCTGGAAAGGTTGGCCCTGTTACTGTCCGTACTCCTTGCAACATGTTCATCTCAATCAGAGACAGTACTATTTCGGGCCGCTTTTGCATTAGCATTCCATGGGGCTATGCGGGTAAGCGAGCTGGTAGCAAGGAACAAGCAGGACCCGGGGGGGGGGGGGTCTGTGCCGAGAGCACATCCAAATTAAGGGGGAGACAATGGTAGTCTCGTTTGCCAGGTCCAAGACCGATCAGGGAGCGATCGGGGACAGTGTAGTAGTCCAGCGGATTCCCGGATCTCCCATGTGCCCGGTTGCATGCGTTGAGGAATATTTGGCGCAGAGGGCGGCATCATGCGGGGGAAGCTTGCTGAGGCACGCCGACACCACCCCACTGACGAGGTTTCAGTTCCAACGGGTGCTTGCGATGGCAATTGCAGCTGCGGGCTTGAACCCGTGCGAGTTTGGGACCCATTCCTTCCAGATAGGGGCTGCTACTGAGGCTACAGCCAGGGGTCTGAGTGTCGAAAAAGTGAAACAGTTGGGGCGTTGGTCCTCGAATTGTTATAAAAGGTATGTGCGGTTGCACATGTTGTGAAGCTAATGTCATGCACTCACGCTTCTTGTTTTGTTTGGTTTACAGTTTCGCAAGCTTACGAGGCGGGGCAGACTGTGCAGTTGACCCGACACCTGGGGATCAGCGGTCAAAGATCACCGGCTGAGGAGAGAGTGGTGTGGGTCGTGGGCCACTCATACGTGAGGCGTGCCGCAGACGTATTCAAAGCAGGTGACATGATTCACATGGCTGGGGAATACGGGTACAGGGTGACCTTCTACGGAAGGGGCGGGCTCTGTATTGACCAGTTTCAAAATTTTATGGAGGGTTTGTTAGGGCGGACGAGGTCACCGCCATCTATAATCATAGTGCATTTTGGGGGCAATGATTTGGTGGCCACTGGTCGACGAGTACTTCTCGAGGTGATACTATCCACTGTAAGTTGGTTGGCAAGAAGGGTCCCGGGGTGCACAATTGCATGGTCCCACATGATCCCACGGAAGGTGTGGCGGGGGGCTAGTTCTGTGTCTGCTTTAAATCATTCAGTGAAGAAAGTGAATAACAAACTTGGTAGATTGTTTCGTATGAATACATTGCATTCTATTCCTCATGGATGTATCAGGGGGGATCAGATGTATCTGGAGGACGGGGTCCATTTGTCCCGGGTGGGGAATGCTTTACTCATAGGAGACTTCGTAGCTTGGTTGAGGAATTTGCAGCCATGACCTTTAAGTAGGAGTTTTTGTGGGGGGTACGGATAGCCGGTCAACTATCCGGCCTGTGGCGGTAAGGTCATGATCGGTGAGCAGTAATTGGAAGATCCCTAGAGGTTTGGGCGTCACCCATTACGGATGGGAGCGCCCGGGGGGAGGCGGCCATTGGCCCCTCAAACGGGGAGGCGGTCCCCTCTAAGGATGGGGACGCCGAAAGGGAAGGCGGCCATGGGCCCCTCCCTGGGGAGGAGGGGCTACGGACCCCTCCTCGGAATTTCCCGGGGCCCGGACATCTGCGACGGCAGATGTGGTAAGTTGTGTGGGGTGGGAGGGGGGTCTACGCTACCTTCTAGACACTTCACACGAGTCCTCGGACGACCACTAAGATGGCGTCGAGTTAACAGGGGGCCCCCGCTAAGACAAGGGAAATTGGAAGTAGGCACAGAGGTACAGTCCGCTGTGCGACCGCCCCTCACAAGTGAGGGGGGAATTCTGGTGTTGGGGATCTGACACCGGTTACGACCTTGCCGTTGGCCCGTAATGTTAGGATGTACAATTTCAATGTTCAGAAATGCATTTGCAGGATGTTTAGTATCAGCTAGGAGAACCTTTGTATTAGAGATGTGTTAAGGTCCGCCAAGAACATCGTAATGTGTAAATGAAATTGTACATGATATGAAACTGTTATTTTAATGTTTTAATTTTGTTTCATATTTTAATAAATCCGTCCGGGAGGGTACCTCCCTCCCGCCTTCCAAAAGTTCAGAACCGTTTCCGTCTTCCCATCCTTGGGGATTGTGTTGAGAGGGGGTGGCGGGTATCTCAGCCATATGAATGCTGACTACACGCTGGTAATAGACTTCGTGCCTCTGAAGAAATACTTTGATAGCATGAAACGCGACAGGCAATCCTGAATTATGGTGTTTGTTCACCCGCTCTGCTGCAGCTTCTGGAACTATAAACAGAGTTGTACCTACCTGCTGTTGTGGCTCTTCATAAGGGGACACCTTTTAGTGTTGGATATATATATATATATATATATTACCTACTGGCGGTCGCCAGTAGGTAGTTATAGTTAGGATTTTTTTCAATGTTAAATCTCAAAATTCTATTTGGAATAACTTTGGCACCGGTTGACGAATCTGCCTGAAGATTTCCTGAAAATGGCCTCGTCAAGCTCCGGTTCTCCCTTGAAAGTTTGGGGGGGATACGTCAAGCGGGGGCCGAGATAAAAGGGGGGTCCCAAAACGCGTTTTCCCCATGTTAATTTCCATAGGGCGGTCGATTTCACTTTTAGCCCGAACGGCTAAATGGATTTCCACCAAACTTGGCAAAAAATGTAGGGACTGGTAGCCCGATGTGCCTTTGCTATGTCTCAAGATATGTGCTCCAGTGGATTTTGAGTAATTTAGGTTCAAAAAAATATATATATCTATAGGCGCTCTCCGGTGCGCGCACCGGAGAGCGCTCCAGGCGCGACACGCGACTTGCGCGCAGAAAGCTGATTGGCTCTCAGTTGTCTGTAAACATTCTAAACAGTCCGGAGCGGCCACCATCTTGTGTCTCGGTAGGATCGAGACACGAGAGGTGGGCAAAACAAAGAGGGAAATGACCATAAGGGGGCAGGGTAGACCCCCCCTTGACCCCCTAGGTTTGATGTGGGGGCTATAAAAGGGCCCCGCGGGGCATTTAAAATATTTTTTTTTTCGTTTTGCGCGGGGGAAGCACCCGGTACGCGCACCGGGGAGCGGCCCGGGGAGCGTAATATGAGGAAAAAAGATGACAGAGTTTTTAAAAAATGAATTTTTTATTTAGAAATTGGAGGTAGTTCTAAAAAGAACTTTTTTTTTTCTTCTTTTTGTTGTTTTATATTTTTTGTGTTTTTTGAACTTTTTGAACTTTTTTTGGCTTTTCAAAACAGTTTTATATTTTTTTTGTATTTTTTTAGGGGGAGAAACAAAAAAAGGGAATTGAAACTGGCTCAACTGGAGCAAAAAAATAAAAAAACCAAAAAATTACTTCTTTTTGGGGCACTTGTGATTATCACCTGCAAGGACGATGAGCTTAACGCTTTTTTCACCATAGGCGATAAGCTTGCCACATGCAGAACAAGTGATTTTAAAATCAGCAAATCTTGGCTGAATGCAAGGCATCATCTCGGATGTTTCTGGTCCCGATGAAGTCGGTTGGTTTGTTTGGGAGGTGGTCCTTGACGACTTGGGGAGGTTACTGGCCAGTTCCCTGAACTCAGCACGAGAGTAGTTGTTTGGGTGCTTTCTGGTCATATGACGAATCATGGTATAGTTACCAAATGAATATTTTTTGTTTGGGTTGCCCCGTGAAAGTTCATCATTGCAGATTAGGCAAGTTACCTTGGGTCCATTAACTTTTTTCTTGCCCTCTGGGATTGAAAAAAACTCCCATATAATGTGTGGCTTGGGTTTGTATGGAGTATTTTCTTCAGGCAGCCATCTTCTCCTCCCCTCCTCCTCTTCCTCTTCCTCCTCCTCCTGTTCTTGACCACCAATATAATCTTGAGGTGGTCCTCTTGGTGGTTGTGGTGGTGGTGGTGGGGTAGATGCACCAGCTGCTGCTGCTACTGAAGCCATTATTAATATCAAAAAGGTACAGAGATGTACAAACAGGTCTTCCTCAGTCAAAGGACAAAGTCAGAATAAGGAAAAAAGGTGGGGTCTTTCATCATTTAGAAAAAAAACTGTCCTGAACCAATGAGAAGTGTTATTTTCAGGTCACAAGACCAGGGGCTTCATCATTATGAAACTGAAACTGTTATGAACCAATGAAAAGTGTTATTTTCAGGTCACATGACCCGACGCGCTTACGCTACGCGCCCCGGAGCGCGCCCGGGGGCGCTTCGGGTCGCGTAGCGTAAGCGCATCGGATGTTTACGTTGCGCGATCGTATTCGCTCGAGTACTTCCGGGTGCGCTTACGCCGTGCGTATCACGCGGACGCGGCTACGCGATACGTCATGATCATGTTTTCGTTCGCGATATTGGCGCTTACGGGACGCTCCTCGGAGCGCGCCCGGGGGCGCTTTATAAAAGTACGCTTTTCGGGGCGCTCCCCGGGAAGCGCACCGGGAGCGCTCCAAAGCAAAAAATAAAAAAAAAAAAGTGGGAAAAATTGTAGGGACTGGTAGCCCTATTCTTAAGTGGTTTTTACGAAAATTAACTTTGATAAAATATATATTGTGCTACATTGGGCTATATATATATGCCAAAATGCCAAAATGTAACCCAAATGTAGTCCAATGTAGCCCAATGTAGCCCAAAGATGGCCACCAGAGACCAAAAAATGTAAATGTAGCCCAAATTTCAACTAGATGTAGCCCAACTGTAGCCCAATGACAGAATGTACCAGAGTGTTCTAAAGAACAACTAGAGTGCTAACAGTCTTATTTATAAAGTGAGACTTATAGTTAGGAATTAGCATTAAAAAAACCTATGAAATTCACTGAAAAAACCATAGGTTTCACACCAGTTATAGTTAGGAATTAGCATTTAAAAAACCTATGAAATTCACTGAAAAAACCATAGGTTTCACACCGGTTATAGTTAGGAATTAGCATTTAAAAAACCTAATAAATTCACTGAAAAAACCATAGGTTTCACACCAGTTATAGTTAGCTGGAAATTTTACTGATATAAAACCATTGAAATTCCCACGTTATAGTTAGTCGGACTCACTATAACTTGCGCGTGCAATGCACTGCTGATGACATCACATATTACATCACTCATGACATGGTCAGTGACATCACTCATGACATCACTGATGACACCATCCAGTGAATGTGTGTCTTTCTAAAAAATAAATATGTTTTATATATGTATATGTAAAGGTCGATGGGAGAATAAATGTTTAAATAAGTGTCTAAATGGATGGTTTTAAAAAAAAAAAATTATTGAATAACTGGCTTATTAAGTGTATCTTAGTGAATACATATATTAGTGAGTAATGTTTAAATATTTAAATATATGTATCAGTGTTTCACTTTGTGTATAAGTGGCTGCATGGGTTGGTGAGTAGCTACATATGTGTGTATATGGGTTATTAGATGTTTTTTTAGTATCAGTATAAGTGTCTGTATGATTTGGTGGGAGTGTTACTTAGCACATAGATGCATAAATGACTGACTCACTGTTTGTATGTGTTTTGAAGACAGCATATGTGCCGGACTGTATGGGTGAATGAGTGTGTATATGTATGTGTTAGTAAGTGAATAACTGTCTTACTAGTGTCTTTATCAGTAACTACATATGTTTTAATCTAGTATATGTGAGTATTGATGTATATAAGTGAGTATATATGAGAGTGAGAGATTGAAAGAATTCTTGTTTTAATAAGTATGTGTTTCTATAAGTGATTTTTTAAGAGAGTAAGTATGTGTAAGTTTCTTTAGAAGTAAGGTGGTAGTGTGTGTATAGCTGTATATGCAAAAAAATGGATGTTCAATAGTTTATTTGCATGTGTGAGTATGTGTGTGAGCAACTTTTGGAAGACTGTCGGTGTGTTAACGGATGTATAGGTGTCTCACTACATATGATGAGTGAGTATATGTATGACTGACTATATAGAACTGTTGATGAATGAGTGGATGTGTATATAAATGGTGGAATTACTGAATTGGTTGTTGTAACTGGTATAGGTATCTCCACTTTTTTGAAAATGTTAGTTTCTATTTCTGAATATGTGTTTCAAGGGTTACTTTACAGTGAAAGGAGGTCTGTCACTCTGTCACAAGGACGGTGTCATCAGTGATGTCATGAGTGATGTCACTGACCATGTCATGAGTGATGTAATATGTGATGTCATCAGCAGTGCATTGCACGCGCAAGTTATAGTGAGTCCGACTAACTATAACGTGGGAATTTCAATGGTTTTATATCAGTAAAATTTCCAGCTAACTATAACTGGTGTGAAACCTATGGTTTTTTCAGTGAATTTAATAGGTTTTTTAAATGCTAATTCCTAACTATAACCGGTGTGAAACCTATGGTTTTTTCAGTGAATATATATATATATATATATATATATATATATATATATATATATATATATATGGAGCGCTCAAACCTCGAACCAGTTATCGAAGGAGACGACACAACGTGGTGGAAGAACCTTTTCTTTATTTCTTTAGTCGCTGTCGACGCGTTTCGCCTGCCCCAGCAGGCTTGGTCACGATATATATATACATATTTAAACTTTACAAAAACACACATTCAATGGATGATGTCATCAGTGATGTTATTTGAGATGTCATCAGTGATGTTATTTGAGATGTCATCAGTGATGTCATCTCACCATGTCATAAATGATGTAATATGTGATGTCATCAGCAGTGCATTGCGGGGGCGTGAGCTATAGTTAGCTGAACTAACTATAACGGCCGAATTTCTCAGGTTTTGTACCAGTGAAATGTCCAACTAACTATAACGTCCCTGAAACCTATGGTTTTTTTCAGTGAATTTCTAAAGTTTTTTAAATGCTAATTTCTAACTATAATGTCCCTCAAATCTATGTTTTTTCAGTGAATATATATATATATATATATATATATATATAAATATATATATATATACGTAAATACATACGTATGTCCTCATCATTGACATACCTGTTATTTCACTTTCTTGATTCTGAAATATTAACATTCTTTCATTTCAAATTTCTTCTCAAGTTTAGTACCACTCCCTGTAAGGAAGAACCATTAATGGCAATTTTCCCTTTCTTTTTCCACTGCTACTGATATACCTCCAGTTTTTACCTGTTCCTATCCTAGTTTTCATTGGTTCGATTTTTTAATCCTATTTTAGTCTCCTTACAAGAGGCCCAATCTGGTGGTGTCTATGGTGTAGTCACATTGTGATGCCCAATGCACCCCGTGTTACTTTGTGATGGACTTCCGACTCCGTACAGGAGTCAGTTAAAGCATTTACAATAATACTGCTATGTTTTTTTATTACATGTCAGATACAATGACAGTACTGAATTAGAAAATTAATATTTAGCACTATATGCTATCTCTATCCTCTTTCCAAAACTCTACAGTGCCAGTAAGTCAAACGTTCCCACACTTTTTAACTGGAGCATACCAGCTTCAAATTCCAATGCACCTAGTGCGGTTCACTGCTTCAAAATGTAAGCATATCCATAATAGCAAAACTTGTGTAAAGTTTATCCATAGCCAATGACAATCTACGCACTTTACTTATTGAATGACTACCAATTTTTAGGTATCAATTTATTTACAACACTCAATCAAGTATGTCCTTTTCTTAAACCAGGCCCACTCTTTCACTTTAACTGCCTTTCATTCTACCAACTGTCACATTAAATTATTATGATTTTTTATCCACCACTTTCCCTGGGCTTAGTTGGATTTTGATTTGGAATAGTAAATTATTATTGTTTATTATCCAGCAATTGTGCTGAGTATAGTTATTTTAGGAGTTGGTATAGTAATTTTGGGGGGGGCTAATTTTTAGCATTTGCTCTGAATTTTGTTTATTTTGAATTTAGAAGTAGCAATTATTTATTATGTATAATGTTTTGTACAGTTTTACATGGTTTTCATAACATTTATTATAAAATTTAAAACATAAATCAGAAATGTTGATGGTATTTAGATTGTATTATAAAGTATAATATATTTGTAACAGTCAGTTTTCATGTACAATTGTAAAATAAATTATATATTTTCAGATGCACATTTTTTTGTTGGTAGTATAGTCATGTAATAGTGAAGTAAAATATGTTTAGTTCTTTAATTTTAAACAGTTTCATTTGTATTGTTTATTATTTTTTATGAAAAAAACATTTTTGTTTAAATTTGTCTAATACATTTTATATAACTTTATGCTTTTTGTAAAATTGTATAATATGTATTTGACAAGGTTATATATTTTAAACCTTAATATCTAGTATACTGAATATTATTTTAATAAAATAATATTTATTATGTTAAATAATGTATACATTTTTAAACAGACATATTTTGTACCATATATATTTGTTATCATATTTGTACATTTACAGTGTACGAAACAAAGTCCGCTTGCCATCGTAATGGGGCCCTTAGTTATATCTTTTTCTTTACTGTTGCTTTTGTACTTTTCTTCGAAGTTGTTTCTTTTCACAGATTTTGGTTCAGTTGTAGTAAAGTGTAATCCATGAAATAAAAGAGAAACAGTCATATTTTTAGTTAATTTGATTACTTTTATAATTTAGTGACATATGTATAGAGTGAAAGAATTGGAAATCTTAATTGCGATTTTTAAGTAATTGTTATTTAGAAGTTGCAATTATTTATGCATGTAGGAATTGCTAAATAAACTGCAATTTCTACACATTCCATAATAGCAAATGGAATCTTTTATCATTTATTCCTATGGGCCTAGAGGGCCTTAGGAATGAATGGGAAAGCATTTGCAGTTTGCTATTACCAAATATTCTATTGCATTTTGTGTTGATGCATCCTAAAAGTATTTTTACTGGTCGCACATGGGCTGATTCTGTGCATTGGCCCATTGGTAACTGGTAATACGTTTGATGAATGTACCCATTAGCCATTATTTTTGTAAAATAAAATTATATACTTATTATTTTTAGTTGATGAAGTGTCTTTCATTGATGATGTTTTTGTTGAATTTTGTAGATGCTGTAAAAAGAAAAGTATTTGTTACCTATGTTTTGTATTTTTATTAAATGTATTAATTTTAAATACTTTAGTGTCTTTTTTGGTTAAGTTATATACTTACTGTGTTATATATTTTTTATGATATAGATTTAAATTTTATTGTGCACAAAAATCTGTCTTGTATTATCTATGTGCATTTTTAATGAAGTTTAATCTGTGATATTTAAAGAAAAACATGCATAGTTTCAGCTAATGAAATAAAAAAGGCAAATTATTTCCTTTTTTGTTATAAAGTTTTGTTCTTACCTGTATTGGTGGATCTTTGATATAGTTGGATGTGTAGTTTTTTTTTCCTTCTGTGTTCTTTCTCTCGGAAAGTATCAGTCTTCCTCCTTGTTTGTCTGATGTAAGGTAAAAGTGGTGCTGATTAGTTTTTATAGTGATAATTTAATTAGTTAGCTTTTTCTATTGGTTTGTGTTGCTTTAGTTTAAATTTATTGGTTGAGATAGCTTTTTTGAAGTTTTTTAGCAGATACCTTTTATTAGTGTAATGTTTATAATGTGTATTTAATGTGTTGTATTTATTGTGTCTATTGTTGTTATTAAAATGTATATGTAAGTAAATTTAATTTAATTCATTTATATATGATATATATTAATGGTACTTTATTTTTGGTCGATGTGATATATTTTTAACGGTGTGTTGTTTATTGATTTATTTGTTTTGTATTGTTATTGTATTTGTTTTAATTCATGTTAATCATTTTATTTAAAATATTTGG
This sequence comes from Lissotriton vulgaris, assembly GCF_964263255.1. Classification (NCBI taxonomy): domain Eukaryota; kingdom Metazoa; phylum Chordata; class Amphibia; order Caudata; family Salamandridae; genus Lissotriton; species Lissotriton vulgaris. Next base: position 1,503,438,935 of record NC_141691.1, read on the forward strand.
TATATGTTATTTAATTTTATAATTTAAAATACTATTTTTTATATTTAAATGTTCTTTCTAATATAGTTTATGTGTATTTTATTGATATTCTTAATATCAATGTTTTTGGTGTATTTCCTTTTATTTTAATGTTATCGAAATTTTTGTGTGCTTTCTTTCTGTTGTCGATATTATTGTCATCGATAATTTTTTGACAAATTTATTTTTATCGATATTTATGTAATTTCTTTTTTATGTGTAGAGTGTCGATATTTTTGTATACGATATTTTTTCTGTAATATTTCTGTAGTTTGAGGTTTTAGGAGTCGATGTGGTATCAATGAACAAGTAGCTGTATGGGTCACTAACTTTGGTGTGTGATTGGCTGTATGGGCATGTGAATAGGAGTGTGAGTGGCTGTATGGATCTGTAAGTGGGTGTGTAAATGGCTGCATAGGTGTGTGAGTAGTTTTTTGATCTGTGAATGGGCTGTGTGAGTGGCTTTATGGGTCTGTGAGTGGGTGTGTGAGTGGTTATATGGGTGTGACAGTGGGTGTGCGAGTAGCTGTATAGGTCTGTGCGTGGGTGTGTTAGTGGTTTTGTGGGTGTGTGAGTGGCTGTGTGTGTGTGTGTGTGAGAGAGACAGTGGCTGTGTAGGTCTGTGAGTGTATGTGAAAGTGACTGAATAGGATGTGGGTGGGTGTCTGAGTAACTTTGTGGGTGTATAAATAGCTGTGTGAATGAATGGGCCAGAACAGAACCTCATTTGCTCCTTATCCAACAAGAGTCTGTAGTTTTGCACAAACTATCTACAGTTCTTTCTACTGCTTAATTAAGAAGCGCTATCTCATTGGGTAATACCTAGTGCATATTCCACACTACAGCTGCATAATGGACCACAAGGAAATATCTCTAGTGACCTTGTGTGCATGTGATTTCAGCAATGTGATTGTTCCCTGAGCGTCTTGATCCACAATTCTGTGATTACATGAATCCTCGTGTAGATAGCAGGATGAGACAACAAAGAGGGGCATCTCCACCAAACAAGAGTACTTCCTCCTAAATATATGAACTAAGTACTTCGTTGTTTGGTGGAGATGTTCTCAAAATTCCTCTGCCTCAAGATCCATCACCATGATCGGCAGGAAATGCACTCAGAGGTCTTTTGGTAAGCTACCATCAATGTGGCAAAATGCGGGAAGACCTTTGCAAACTACTAAGGAAAACAGGGCAAGGCCAAACGGGTGGACCTTGCGGATGATTTGGGGCATTTGCATACTAAAAAATAAAAAGGGAGATCCATGGACTCTACTCTCAAGACAATAAGGAGACCACTTGTCACAGTCACTACAGATCAGATTGCACTACAATAGATCAATGATGCATTCAACTCCATTAAGGATTTCAGATTATTTTTCAATGTGGAATATGAGAGGAAATACACCTGCTTTGCCTTTTCTAAGCCCAAGAAGTTATGATCATTTGAGCTGTACAGAAGTGGAGCTTCAACTAGAGAAACTGCTGTGTTTATGTTTGTACGTGCTTAACGTAGAGGTTTAATTTCTGTGAAATGAGCATCAGGGCCGGAATGGAAACTTGTTTTTTCAAAGAAGAGTCCATGCTTATGCCGAAAATGTCTATCCAACTGAAGTACTTTCTACTGATCACTTAGTAAGTGCTACCTTGCTAAGTAAATGTCTAGTGCATATTCTTCACAGTTACATAAAGGACCATGACGTATTGTCTCCAGTGATCTTCTGTGCATGTAATTTTGTCTATGTAATTGTTCCTGCAGCTTCTTCATCCACAAATCTGTGATAACATGAATCTGCTTAAAGAGAAGACAACATGGCTACAAAAAGGTGAATCTCCACCAAACATAGTCCTGCCTCTTAACTATATGAAGTAGGTGCTTGTTTGTTTGGTGTCCACATCCTAGTATTCCTCCGCCCGCTCTCCGGGCCGATTTTGGCCCCTTGGACCCCATCCCGGACCCCTTCTTTTCATGTTGGGAACCCTGGAGTCTACCCAGAGCACCCAGTCTGTAGCATAGGGGATTGCATGGGAAGCTTCAATGCCCCCATTGTCCCAGTCGGCTCCCCACCTCCAGCGGGGACCAGTATTATTCCCACACGTAGGGAGCAGAAAAAAATACTTCTCCCTGCATGTGCATGTGGGAGCAATTCTTTTATCTGTGTTCCTGCCCGCTTGACAGTACGAAGAAAAACAGATGAAAAGTCCACTCCCAGTGTCCCTGCTCCCGCCCGCTGGCAGTAGACTCAGGGCCTGATTATGAGTTTGGCAGTTTGACTGCCCGAGAACAGCATCCGCGTCATCCACGCTACCGCTGTGGCAGCACTCAACCTACCACCGTATTACGAGTTGTACAGTCTGATACCCAGACCGCTGGCACAGCGGTCCACCCAGTGGTCCCACTGCCATGCAAAATGTTGGCTGTGCATCTACAGATGCCACCCTGCCTGTGGTCCAAGCCCCAATGTATTACAACTACACAGTCATAGTAGTGGTCTCACAGCGATGCTCCACAAAGGGTGGTGCCCCGACAGCGCTTGCCGCCATGATACACACAACATAATACCCCACAACTGTTACTATTGGATGCTTTCGAAAAATACACACTTTATGTGCATTAGCAAATAGACATGCCTACAAATCACACTTTAAAACACACTCCATCCATGATCAGAATCCTTTGCTTCTCAACTGCAGGCCAGAAGACAGGCACCATCATCTGTACCAGACAAGGATTTTTTAGGATGTCACCCTTCTTTACGATCTTCTCATTAATCACTTTTTTTTGGGAACACAAATGCATCCATTTTTCTAGTTAAATCAAGTCACATATCAACTCCCATCATACTATTCACCATACCAGGAAGAAAAATACCTCCTTCACAGAGAAACAGTCATGGTAGATGAAATCCTCAGAGTAGAGCTTTATATTTTTGGAGCCCAAGTCCTGCACACTCCTCAGAGTCAGAAAGCGGAAAAGTGTTAAGAGAGTTAATGCTGTTGGTAGCACCCTATGCACATTGGGAGACATCCGGAAGAGATGGAACTACCTCAGGCAGAAGGTGTGCAGCAAGTTCAACAGCCCTCCCAGTGCACCATTACAACTCTTACCCTGGGAGGAGAAGGTCTTGACAATCCTACATACTGAGGGATTGTCAAGAATACCTGGGGAAGTGGACTTTGGTAGATTACACGTTAAGAACTGCCACAATATCACAATGCACTGTTTGGTGTCTCTTCTTCCTTTGCTATTGTCTTCTCTATCTACTTTCATAACATGCAACATAGAAAGTATCTGAGATGTTAATCTGTGGAATGTGTATTTTTGCATATAAGACTACATGAATCGAACTCCCGGACATGACACATGTTGCAATGCTCTCTGTAACTGTATTTACATTAAAATGTCTATCCAGGACACATGGTATGTGTGAAAATTTAAATGTATGGTCCATCCAAAGTACTTGTTAGCAACAGCTATGGTATACTGATTCTTTGTCAAGTGTTGTTGAAGTGACCACAACTACCATGTGGTCTTGTCACTCCAACTCTGACCAAGATGCTAGACTGCCTTTGACCCTTCTCACTTGTCAGCCATGCTGCTACTGATGTACACTAATGTGTAGATATCAAGGACGACCTGATTATATAGAATTCAAGATTCCTAGGTCAGGGAAAATAACTGATCGGTAAAAAACAACCTAGGCAATCATAATTAAAATACAATAATGAACAGAGATATTTAAGGAAAGAGAGCTACCAGTGAAATCAGTTTCTAGTATTTATTCACATATATATTAAAAAAGGACACGAATTTCATATATATAAAAAAATCATCATCACATATCAAAGAATCAACATACAATAAAAAAGTGTACGAATCAATATAACACACAATTATTCATTTGTTTACTACATAAAAAAGGAGGGTGGCATAATAATTCTCGACGCGCGTTTCGGCGACCAGCGCCTTCTTCTGGAGGAGCCACGTGTATTATATAAAGTTGTTATATTTGGAACTGGACTTAAAAGAATTCGTTCTTCACACGTACTTTCCAATTAACAAGAGGAATCAGTGGATCGACAGCTTGACAGATTTTAAAGCAAAGCTTGCTATTCAGTCAATGAGTCCGGTTAAGTATGTTCTGTAAAATTCGATTAGGAAGAGCCGGATCTAAGAGGGCTGATATAGCAAGTGGAGCAACTCAACGAAACGAATGAATAATTGTGTGTTATATTGATTCGTATACTTTTTTATTGTATGTTGATTCTTTGATATGTGATGATGACTTTTTTATATATATGAAATTTGTGTCCTTTTTTAATATATATGTCAATAAATACTAGAAACTGATTTCACTGGTAGCTATCTCTGTTCATTATTGTATTTTAATTATGATTGCCTAGGTTGTTTTTTACCGATCACTGATCTACACTAGTCAGGAAGCTTATCTTTTTCAAGTGTTTGTAAGTAGAGATCGAAAAGCTGCCTCTACTCCCATGAGGCCTTCCCACTCCAGACCTGACTAAGATGTTAGACTGTTATGTCCCCCAATCTAGGCCAAAGTAGCAATGCGACCTTTCACTTACATTCATTCTACCTTGCTCTGCATAACAGTTCTAGCACTGACCTTTTACCTAGTTACATGCTCAATAAATTTTGATTGGTTTCCTTGAAACTAGCCTCACTTTTTATGCATGAGGATTCTTAGTAAAATCCCTTGCACATGACGTACATAACAGGATTAACATACTCTGTACACAAATCATTGCTATCTTCCATCCTAGGGCAGTTAGGCTACTTTGCATCAATTACATCTATTGATTTAGGCACATTTCCATAATCATACTTATAACATATTGATTGTTGTAGAACCTGTGAGGCTACCTTTTCTGTATAAAAGAACTAAACCTTCACTCACACTGACACATACACTGAAGTCTCAGCCTGCAGAAACTTCAACATGCAGCGTTCTGACATTACTTGCAGGGTGTCCCACTCGAGACCAAGACGGGGTCCTTCATTCTCTCCCATCAGGTAATGGGGTTGGCTCTTTCCTAGGGGATTCTTGGCTTTACACCCACATACATGTCTGGTATACATAGGTTCACTTAGGTAAGGTCTGCATTATAGGAGTACACCTGATTATTGTCATGTTTGCATGTTCACATATAGTCACTGTTTTAGCACCATGGTAGAATTCTACCTTTTATTTACTTTGTTGGTGCTTGTAATCTCTTATATCAGCTTCTGTCTATTGATTGCCGCAACAATCATGTTTTATATTAGGATGATGCTGGTTCAATAAATACTTACTACAAAATGTCCCCAAAGTTTATTCTGTGTATCTCTCTGAGACTAAGCGAGCACAATTGACTGAGCAAAATGTACTGTACTGTTTCCCTGGTCCATGAAGGATCAAGGGTTGTCGAATTCAATGGTTGCCAGAAACAATTCGCTTCTAGGTAAGGTTAGGGGGCTTATAGCGGCACTGTGAGCTAGCTGGTCTAAAGGCTGACAGATCCTTTTGGGGTGTCCGGAATCAGTCTAGACACCATACCCTTAAGTTTATGTTGTACAAACAAGAAGATCCTATATATTATTAGGAATTACATGACATGGCATCACAAGCATTTGGTTCTTATTTAAGTCAATAAGAACCAAACCACCTCAAAAGAAAAGGAAGAGTCGAGGAACAGATAAACAAAATAAATCTGGGAAGAAATTAAGAACCACTGTAGACAAAACAAATCCCAACAATGGTCCCCCCAATGTCACTATTAATGCCCCACTCATTGTGACAGCAAAGACTGTGGGTGTTATCCAAGATGAGGATTTCTGGGGAAGACTAGAGACAATGGTAACAGTGTTATTGGATCCAATTTTACAAACATTATCAACTGTAGACGCTAGGCTGACTAAGTTGGAGGGGATGGTAAGCCGTAAACCCTCGATCCCACAAACAAATAATCTGGAGCCCAACCCAAGGCCGTCAAACAAGGGGGTGAAGGGTAGGGAGGATGGTCAAGCTATCAACACTGTTGTAGCTAGACAAGTGCAGACCGGGAGCTTTCCTAATGATACTACTTTACACACCCTACACATCCCTACTCTAAACGGGTCCCATCTTCCAAACCCTGGTTCCTCACTAATAGAGGCTGGTAACACAGCGAATGTAGTAAGGGGCATTTTTTTTGCTGGACACTGTGAAAATGAAGATAGAGAGAGAGGGAAAGAAATATTCAAGACTACTGTGACGAAATTATCACAAAACCTTAATTTGCCCCAAGAGGCAACCCCGTATACGGTTATTTTGTCTAATGTACCTCCTTTATTGCATAAATCCTTTGAACACTGGTCGACCTTGAGGAATAAAGCGTTATACTACCTTGGTCCAAGGATTGGTATGAAAAACACCCTCTTCTCAGAATTTAAAATGGCTCAGAGAATAGGGTGGTGGGTACCTCCAGAAAAACCTTACGCGGGGATTGTGTGGTATTAACCTTTGGTTCGCCATCCTTGGTACGGGCAATTTTAGAAAGGGGAAGTACTGGACTCGTTTACCCTAATGATGTAAATATTCTCCCTCTTGGTTATTTTTACCAACCACCAGCACATCATAAATTCTGTTGGCCATCACTGGTTGGTGGAGATTTTAGAGAGAATAATGAGCCTAGATTTCGGGTCCCTGTGAGTAATCGCTTTGATGCCTTGAACCAACTAGAAGATGTTGATTGACTGGTCCCTGGGACCCATATTCAATCTAATTCTACACTTGTGAGCCCTGATAAGCGCAACTCTGGAATACCCTGGGTAGCAAATGCCTCTCTATCTAGTCCCACCAACGGCCATTACAGGGAAGAGGTTCAAGATTTGAGAGCTCAAATTGCAGAAATATCCTCTAATTTTGTGGGCTGTTCAAATGTATCCCACTCATATGGTAAGGAACCTGAGGGGCTTTTGGGGTTAGTTACTCCTAGTTCTGTTGTAGAGAATGATTCAGCACTTTGTACCATTGCCTCTTGGAATATTGCGGGCATTCGCTCTAAGCAATTCAATTAGCTGTGGTGGGACTTTGTACTTCAAACTGACATATTGTGTCTACAGGAAACATGGGTAAAAGAGGTAGTCCATATAAATGGATATAAGAGCTATCATACACCAGCAATAGATGGTTTGAGTTGTAGGGCTAAGGGTGGTCTGTGCACCTACATTTCAGGTGCTTTGAGGATTAACGAAATAACCATGTGTGCAAATGTCCCTTATTATCAAACACTCATATTGGACATAGATGCAAATCACTGTATTGCCCTAACTAATTTTTATAACAACATACCACTAGCCGAAGTAGCATTTGTTACAAAGAGTATTATAAAATTGCTGAAATCCATTTGTGAGAATAAGAGGAAAGATACCATAATGTTAATGGCAGGTGATTTCAACTGTGCGTTATGTCCTAATGCTGAGGATAATTTATGTGGGATTTTAGTTGAAGAGGGGGCATATTCCTCTCATTTTCGACATTCCACTTAATGAATTAATGTTTTCACTTGATCTAGGATTTCTTAATGATCTGTGCCCAGTACCTGTCTCTATGCCCTGGACCTTCAGTGGTAGGGGTCTGTGTTCTACTATAGGTTACATCTTAATTTTTAAGTAATCACGCACATAGCCTTCACTCATTCCATGTTTCAGAATTCTCCATTAGCAATCACTTTCCCTTGGGCTTGTCCATTAATGATCATTTGCTAGAAAACATTGCCCTTGGGAGTGTAAATGGCTTTTCATTGCGATGGAGTATGGTGGATGAGATAGCTATAATTAAGACAGTGGTGAGTAGATGTAAAATTACCTTTGAGACATGTCTGTCAGAAACAGCTGTCCCAGATAATATCTTAGCCGCATCCCGGCGATATCTAAGACTATAAAAGAATCCCTTTTTAAGCGGAAAAATAGTAACGTCCCAAGAGTGGATGGTATGATTCCAGGTGTACTCGGGCCCATTGTCACTTAAAAAGGTATCTACATAAATCCCCTAGAAACTTGGCTGACCTGAGGATAGCTAGACGGGACTATAATCAAGCAATTAAGGACAAGAAAAACATCTTGAAGAAGAAGGCCGGGGAGGCATTATACACGGCCTCATTGGCAAATGACAGCATGGCATTTTGGAAGCCTTTTCTTCTATGTGAGGCTGGCCCAACCATAAAAAAAGCTATAGGTGAGGCCCAATGGATCGAGAACTTTTCAAAAGTATATAATGGTGAATGATGAAATCCTGATATATTAGACAGTAATGTCAAGGACGATCATAATTCGAATCCATCCCAATATTACTTTAATTTGTTGTTCACTTAGATGAAGTGGAACGGGCATTCTCTAAAAGTCGGGTAGGGAAGGCCCCTGGACCTGATGGGGTCCTTGTTGATCTTTTTAAATCAAATATTGCCCTTTGGGGGCCCATTTTAGTCCAGGTTATTACTGCCAGTTGTAGCACCTCATTTCCTTCTACCTGGGTAGAATCCATTGTTGTGCCTATTTTTTTAAAACGGGATAGGCAGGACCCTGGATGGTATAGGCCTATTTCTCTACTTGATGGTGCAACAAAGTATTAGGCAGAATAATTTAGGAACACTTGCAGGATTGGGCAGAGGAGAACTCTGTTCTATCCGACCTGCAGCATGGTTTTCGTGCTGGTCTTGGAACGATAGAGCAGGGGATAAATCGGTTAATCCTGGTAGAGAAATACACTAGGGCCAAACAGGGGAATCTATTCTTAGCATTTGTGGATCTCACAGCTGCATTTGATTGCATGATCACAGTAAACTCTGGTCTATTTTAGAAGACATGGGGGTTGAGTTTCAGATTATTTATTTTCTTAAGCTTTTTTACAATGACGCGAAAGCACGCATGCGATGTGGCTTGAAGGGGGAATGCTCTGCTACTTTTTCGATTAAGGGCGGAGTCAGGTAAGGATGTGTCCTGGCTCCGTTTCTTTTTAACCTTTATATTAAGGGCCTGGAGGATGCCCTCCTTAAAGACAACAAAGATTTCCCACACATGGCAGGACGTCCAATACCAGGGGTCCTACATACAGATGACGCTGTGCTGATGTCCCGCACTCAGCTTGGCTAGCAGAGGGTCCTAGACAGTTTCTCTCTGTTTATGGAAAATCTTGGCCTGGGAGTAAACTCCTCCAAGACCTTTATCATGCATTGTGGCCGTGGAATTAAGAGATTTGAAGATATGTTTGTTGCAAGACAGAAGATAGGGGCAACTAAGAGGTTCTCTTATTTGAGAATCCTTTTTGCCCATAATGACACTTGGGTACAGGCAGTTACAGCTAAAAAGTTAGTACTCCTAAGGAAAACGTCTGCCCTGATCTCCTTTTCTAGAAAGCTGGGAAAAAGGCCACCAGAAGAGCTTACCAAGATCTATAAGGCAAGGTGTGTTTCATCCACAATATAGGGGGCAGGAATTTGGGGGTTTGCTGACCTGCTCCCAATCCAACGCATAGAAAATTCTTTTTTAAGACATATTTTATCACTCCCGAATAGTACCTCATCCTGCATATGTCATGCAGAGTTGGGACTACCCTTCATTTCTGATTTAATAAAGCTTGAACCTGTACTTCTCTGGCACAGATTATGGACCAAAGAAGAGGCTAAATTAAACAGGGAAATCTTATCAGATGCTTTAAAATTGTAAGGGGTTTTGAAAATTCCATGGACAAAATATGTCAAAAATTTCTTAAAATACCTTGGGCACCTTGAATATTTCACTAACCCTTTCTCTATTCAGCAAATTTCGAGGAAGGAATTGAGAAAGGAGGGTCTACTCTTGTTGGATTCTATTCGAATGTCATCAGAGATATTGAGACTTACTGTACTCCACAACCAATTGATTTTAACTACTTTTAATATCCAACCCTATTTAACTTTTGTACCCGGAGTTTACGTTAGATTTTTTTTGACAGGATTTAGGTTGGAGATATTTGACAGACTAGTCACTCTGCCTAAAGTGAATGACTGGTCCTCAAACCTCCAACTATGCCCCTGTGACAATAGTTCTAACCAATCTACCATCCATGTCATACTGTTTTGTAAATTTTGTACCTTTTTAAGGAGATTCTACCTGGTACAGGTTTTAAAAAGGTTGGGCTTCGATAATGCAGACCCGCCCTACTTGTATTACAACAGCTTGAAGATGTACACAGCACATTTAAAATAATGACTTACTTAAAGAAAGTCTTGAGACAGAGGAATTCTATGATTATTTAGAGCTTTATTCTGAATATAATATAGGTGAATTTAATAATGTTTCAACTCAATAATGTACTAGGCACGTTGTCTATATAAAATTATCAAGATGATATTTTTTATGTTCTTATACTATGTATAGATATTTTGTATCATCATAGATTATTAATTGTTGCACTTTTCAACTTGATATGATAAGTACATTTCTCTTTTTAAAATGTAAATCATGTAATGATGTATTTTCTTTTCTTTGAGCTTTTATGATTGTTTTATGAAGCAACTGAAAAAAGCATTCTTGACTTGACTTGACTTACTTTGTTTTCCCTGGCTACAGCTCTGGATGGCAATTGGTCTACTGTTCCTAGTCCTCTGGATAGGTGTAGGGACTGTCTTTTTCTTGCTCCTGAATAGACATTTCCTCCCAGAACGCTCTGCAGTCCAACATGTGAACTTGGTCCTGGAACCACATACATCTTCACACAGTGAACAGAGGGACCTGTCCATCGTAAACATTAAAGCAGTTCAAGTTCCAGAAGGAATAGTTATGGACAAAGTCCCCTATGATGTGTATGGTCCTACTGAGCTTTCAAAAATACTACATTTGTTTATAATTTCTCTTAGTGATATCATCATCTTGAATACTTTCTCTGATGATTGGGAGTTTGAAACTGTAAATATTATGCTGTCTGAATAAGAAAAATCTGCTGCATTTTTAAATGATGAATTGTAGGATGGTACATCGAATTTTGACACCATGTTTTGTCATTTCTTGCACAAAGCAAATATCCCACATAACGTTTTCAAGCGTTATCAATGGGAATATTGTCCAACTCAGCCAAAAGGTAGTTCACCAACATTTTCATAGACGCTTGCTTATTTTTATAGGTTTAACACTTCAGACCTGGCCTCATATTACTACAGGCTTTCACCTACCCTGCAAAGAAAAATATGCTCACTAACACCAAGCTGACAGATACAAATCAAAAGACGGTAGTGGTGGCTAAAGAGATCGCAACATCAGTTACAGAAACAAATATAAATAGGTTGCCAAGTACAAAGTGAAATCGAATGATATGAAAAAGTCAAGGTGGGGCCACTCAGGTTAGAAAACACCCCACAACCTTGGGTGAAAAATACACAGGTAAGCAAAAGTGGCCTGTGAAACTAGTAGCGGTACGGACAGAATGGGTCCACGACAACAGGCGGTTGGTCTAACGATAAGGGATTTATCATAGTCCTCTTACGAAGCCATTTAAAATTGTAATTCTGGCTTCCTACTGGTTTGTTCAGCATTAATCTTTGAGACACTGACTTATCATAGTCCTTTAGAAGCCACGTTCGATTTGGAATTAGGCTCTCTATGTCTTCACTTTTTTCTAATTTCAAAGATGTGAGTCACCCCAGTCATAAGGCTTTATGGAAGGCTTAATTCGCTATTAAGATCAAGACGAAAAAGTGGCCCTTGACACGATTTCAATCTATTGCAGTCGACTCCTAATGAAGTATTCCAAATCCATCACATAGTATTACTGGCAAGCTGTTAACTCTTTACAAGAAACACGTTCTTTCAGAGCCTTGAGGAAGTCACAGGTATGACGATACACGTGTTGCCTGTTTTCGTGTTCTGTACCAAGGACTGGACCACTATCTTACAATTATAGAGACTTTAATATTTGACTGTATCATTGAGATTCAAGTGTTTCAGTCCCTACATATCTTGTAAAAAAAATTCTAGTCATTTCTGATACCTATGAAATAAATGAGTAGATGTTTTGATAAATAAAATCTCTTGTGTTTCCTGTGTTAAGAGCAATTTTAACCTTACTAGTCTTGACTAAATAGTGTCACATATTTCAATTTCAAATGTTATGAGTGCCGGGATATACCCTGTTTTGGTAAACCAAGCTGATATAATCTGCTTCTTTTATCCCCCGACAAGGTTTCAACTTTTGGAGTGATCCTATAGACACAAAATCTGTCTGGGTACTAAAGATTGGCAGATTCAGGGAACTGAGGCCCTCTTTAGAGCATGCCTCGTACCACATCAAATGCTTTTCCTGAACAACACAGTACAACAGACATCCTGTCTTGGGCTTGCCAAGAACATGGACCTGGACATACCTCAGATTCCCTTGTTTACTTACTTTGAAGGTTGGCAAAATTATGCATCACACAGTGAGGATCCATTGGATACCATACTACATACTTAAAATTTATCAGACCTCATTAGGAAGGGATGGTTGGCTTGGCCTATCAACACAAATAGGAGTCAGTCAAGATTCAGGGGTATGACCGAAGGGTTTAGTACCCATAGGCGCTTTTTACAGAACACTCAGAGGTGGTGACATCCTACAGTGTTGGGAAGTTATGTCCAGAGTGGCTAAGAACTGTAACACTGTCCCAAGTGAAATAACACTAGTCCCTTCTCTCAGATGACATGGAACTTAGGGACTTTTTGTTAGGCCTCCATAAGCCACAGCTAAAGTGTTTCCTATATGCTATGTACAACGAGCTCTGGAAAATCTCAACAGGAGGCTGCTGAGAAATTGTGTGAGATTGATAAGGTTAACATAGAAAAGGCTTTGGCCGTAGTTGACAATGGCATGACCACACTAACATCCAGGATTTATTCACTGGGCAGCATCGTGTCTTCTGCAGATATAATGGAACAGGATTTGCCTATTCTACAACATGGACAATCGGAATTGCGGTCCATTATACAACCAAGCTGGATGCTGCAATGATTGCGTTCTGGGCACGTACCCTGGCGATACATCAACAGCACGTCTATATTTCTGCATACAATCTAATGGAAATACAGATATTGATGGCATAAACAGATGCAAAATACACCATGCGGCACATTGAAAAATTGGACCAATTACCTTTTACTGGGGCTGAGTCACCTCACACAGAATGGTTAATCCATGGCTACATTACACTGCTAGTCACGACTTTCCAATTTCAATCCCGTCTCCAGTATCACTAGGTAGGCAGATATGAAGCGCTAGGAGAAGGATACATACATGAGTACTGGGAATTACCATTCAGATTTAGAAATAGGACACTGAAGTTTTTCTCAGCTGTTCAAACTGTGAATGAGCCTTAAGCACATTCTTGGTTTTCAAGGACTTTATGCTTCATAGGGCCTGTAATGCTTCAGTTGCAAAACTATCCTGTCATTTAAAGGGTTCCCCAGCAGCATTGATTCATCCGGTGTTCGAGCTGCTCTCGAATGGGAGCTATTTAATGCTGAATGATCAAGGCTCTTGTGGGATGGTACCAGGCATTGCATATCTGGTCATAGTAAGTTCCAGGGTTCCTTGTAAGTATTGTTTCCATTGGCCCACACAGTTAGGGAGGCAATGCTATAGCATTTAATAAATGTTTCCTTTATAAGGTTTGATTGTTTGAGCAGACTGAAAGCCATTCTCTTTCAGAAAGATGTGGCTTTAACCTCAGCCCAAGAAACTTTTGATCTCCAGGTTACAAGCACACACAGTCACCAGCACACACCCAAATTACTTTTGATATCTATGTAGATATACTGTAAACAAATAATCAATGTAGTTGTGTTTCTCTTTTCTTTATTCTTTTCTTTTTTCTGTAATTGTGTCGAATTCTTAACCAGCCAACACGTCGCCAGACGGGAAATTGTCCAGCAACATTTACAAGGCTCAATCCTCTAGTAGTGAGACTTCTCATATGGTGATAATTCCATCCCAAATGATAATGAACTTTGAGTATGTATAGGTCCCAGCAATCTCGACGTTAGTCCAGTAAGGAATCAAGATTCTTCTGAATCCGTCCTGCACATTTGTGCAGTGGAAATGAAGTCAAAATTTCAATAGGCTTTTAGCTATAAAATCAAGTTCCACAATACTACCAGGAATAGAAAAAATATCCAAGCCTGTTCCGAATCGGGGAAACAACAATCTGTCTGTGATTTGTCTAGTGTCCTCGAGGATGCTGCTTCAGATAGGGGGGGAGAAGGACAACTGCTTTTCTTACCCGATACAGGCATTACTAAACTTGGTGAGCCTGGCGTACCTCATACTCGAGGACGCAAGTGAAATAATGTGACTGAGCTAGCATGAGTGACTGAGCAAAAAGTACTGTACTGTTTGCACAATCCCTGGAGGATCAAGAGTTGTCATGTTTGATGGTTGCCAGAAACCATTAGCTCCTTGTTTATGTTAGGGGGCTTATAGCGGAAATGTGAGTCAACTGATCTAAAGGCTGACATATCCTTTGGGGGTGTCCAGAATCAGTCTAGATATCAATCCCTTATTTTATGTTGTCCAAACGCACAGATCCTATATATTAGTAGGAACTACACAACAAGACTGCTTTTGACCCATCTCACTTGTTGGCCATGTTACTAATGATCTCCACTAGTCAGGTAGCTTATCTTTTCCAAGTGTTGGTAAGTAGAGATCAAAAAGCGACCACTACTACCATGAGGCCTTCTCACTCCAAATCAGACTAAGATTCTAGACTTATTGTGACCCTCCTCACTTGTTGGCCATCTTGCTACTGAGCTACACTAGTCAGGCAGCTTATCTTTTTTCAGGTGTTGCAAACGTGACATAGAACTGACTACAACTACCATGATGCCATGTCACTCCAACTCCAAACAAGTAGCTACTCTCCTTTACTCCCTCCTCACTTGTTGCCCATCTTAATATTGAGCTACACTACTCAGGGAATGTGTAAAGTATAGATAATGTTCTTCACAAATACACGCCTAAACATTTTGCTTGACCATGTCCTGGATACATCAACTCAAATTATTGATGGCCTGAGTTATGTCATAATCAATCAATCAAGAGTATTTATAAAGCGCGCTACTCACCTGCTAGGGTCTCAAGGTGCCGGGGGGGCGGGGCTGCTACTGCTCGAAAAGCAGGTCTTGAGTTGCTTCCTGAAGGAGAGATGGTCCTGGGTGAGTCAAAGGTGGGTGGGGAGGGTGTTCCGGGTCTTGGCTGCCAGGTAGGTGAAGGATCTTCCTCCGATGGTGGTTCTGCGGATCCGTGGGATGGTGGCGAGGGCGAGGCTGGCGGAGCGGAGCTGGCGGGTTGGCGTGTAAAACGTGAGGCGGTTGTTGAGGTATTCGGGGCCCAAGTCGTGGAGAGCCTTGTGTGCGTGGGTGAGGAGTCTGAACATGATCCTTTTGCTGACGGGGAGCCAGTGCAGATCCCTCAGGTGGGCGGAGATGTGGCTGTGTCGGGGGATGTCCAAGACGAGTCGTGCTGAGGCGTTCTGGATGTGCTGGAGTCTTTTCTGTAATTTGCCGGTGGTCGCAGCGTAGAAGGCGTTCCCGTAGTCCAGACGACTGGTGACGAGGGCCTGGGTGACCATTTACCTGGTTCCAGTGGGGATCCAGCGGAATATCTTACGGAGCAGGTGGAGAGTGTTGAAGCAGGAGGAGTAACGGTGTTAACTTGCTTGGCCATTGTGAGGGAGGAGTCAAGGTTGAAGCCCAGGTTGCGTGCATGGTCCGTGGGATTGGGCGGGGTGCCCAGAGCAGGGGGCCACCAGGAGTCGTCCCAGGCGGAGATGGATGGGCCGAGGATGAGGACTTCCGTCTTGTCTGAGTTCATTTTCAGGCGGCTGAGCTTCATCCAGTCTGCGATGTCTTTCATTCCGTCCTGGAAGCTGGCTCTGACGGAGGTGGGGTCGTTGGTGAGGGAGAGGATCAGTTGGGTATCGTTGGTGTAGGAGATGATGTTAAGGTTGTGCTTGCATGCGATGGCTGCGAGGGGGCTCATGTAGACGTTGAAGAGGGTGGGGCTGAGCGAGGAGCCTTGAGGTACGCCACAGATGATCTTGGTGGCTTCTGCGAGGAAGTGTGGGAGACGGACTCTTTGGGTTCTGTCGGAGAGGAAGGAGGTGATCCATTCCAGGGCCTTTCTTTGGATCCCGGCGTGGCGGAGGCGGGTTGTTAGGGTGCGGTGGCAGACCGTGTCGAACGCAGCCGAAAGGTCGAGCAGGATGAGGGCGGCGGTTTCTCCGTTGTCCAGCAGGGTCCGGATGTCGTCGGTGGCTGCGATGAGGGCGGTCTCGGTGCTGTGGTTCGCTCGGAATCCGGACTGCGATGGGTCGAGGGAGCCGTTCATCTCCAGGAAGGCTGTCAGCTGTTTGTTGACGGTTTTCTCGATGACTTTTGCAGGGAAGGGGAGGAGCGAGATGGGGAGGAAGTTCTTGAGGTCTGAGGGGTCAGCGGTGGGTTTCTTCAGGAGGGCGCTGATCTCTCCGTGCTTCCAGCTCTCTGGGAAGGTGGCGATATGAAGGAGTTGTTGATGATGTCCCGAAATTTGGGTGCGATGATGGAGTCGGCTAGGTGAAGATGTGGTGTGGGCAGGGATCGGCTGGGGAGCCCGAGTGGATGGTGTTCATCGTGTGGGTGGTATTTTCCGTGCTGACCTGAGTCCAGGCGCACATGGTGGTGATGGGGGTGTAGGTTCGTGGTGGGGTATGTGTTCTGAGCGCCGAAGCTGTCATGTATGTCGACGATCTTACGGTGAAAAAAGGTGGCCAGAGAGTTGCAGAAGTCTTGAGAAGGCATGATGTCGTAGTTGCTGGAGTTGGGGTTAGAGAGCTCTTTCACAACGTTTAAGAGTTCCTTGCTGTTGTGGGTGTTGTTGTCCAGTGGTTCTCTGAAGGATGACCTTTTGGTGGTGTGGATCAGCTGGTGGTGTTTGCGGGTGGCGTTCTTGAGGGCTGTCATGTTGTCCGTTGACTGGTTGTGGCGCCAGGCTTTCTCGAGGTCACGGCAGGATTTCTTGGAGTCTTTGAGATCGTTGGTGAACCACGCGGCTTTCTTGCTGTTGAGGTTGCTGGGAGGGTTTTTCAGTGGAGCAAGGGTGTCGGCGCAGTTGGTGATCCACTGGTTGAGTTTGCGGGCTCCTTTGTTGGGGTCCGTGGTGTTGGTGGGAGGGTTTCGGTGCAAGGAGGTGGTAAGTTGGTCGGTGGTGATCTTGCTCCAGCGTCTTCGGAGGGTTTGTTGAGGGCGGTGGTAGGTCGTCGTTTTCCTGAAGTTGAAGTGTACGCAGCTGTGGTCGGTCCAGTGGAGCTCGGTGGTGTGGCTGAGGGAGATGTGGTTGCTGGAGGAGAAGACAGGGTCGAGTGTGTGGCTGGCGTAATGGGTGGGGGTGTTAACCAGTTGCTTGAATCCGAAGTTGGCGAGGTTGTCTAGTAGGGCAGTGGTGTTGTTGTCCTGGTCGTTCTACAGGTGGAAATTGAGGTCTCCTAGGAGGATGTAGTCGGGGAGGCGAGGGTGAGTAGTAGAGTGACCGGGTCAAGGGTCACTCTACATAACAACTGCGTGCCCCTAATATATGTCAGCCATGAATTACACACAGCTCATTTGCAATGCCAGTTGACCCCTTGAATACAGACTCATAACAGGATGAGCAATCCCACGTATATACATCCAAGTTGCCAGTTTGTCAGAATTCAACATAAATATGCTTTGGAATGAACAAATACACATGATACGGCTACACTGTGTGTGTAGCTGAGTGTTGGAGGTGTCACATCCATCCCTCAACCCCTCCCCCCAAAAAAAGTGCCACGTCCAATGAGCTGATTGAATCAGATGCAGTGACTTTAGGGCACCTAAGGCCTATCACCCAAAATACAGCTCAATTCAAATAGATTACTGAAGTATTCACTATCTTTTTGGTACTACTAGGTTCAGGATTAATCTGACACAAACAACGTGGGTGTACATACCTCGATTCTACAGTTGACTATGTTCTTCATTTCTCAAATGGTCAATTCAACCACTGCATCTTAGCAGAGGCAGGAAAGAAAACAGAATCACTCTCTACCCAGGAAGAAGAAGCCCTCAGCGATGTTGTGGACCGTCCTGACACATCTTGTAAACCATGGCAAAGGCCAACAGTTGGACACACAGTGCCCACAACTACAACTCCTACCACAGTGGCAACAATTCAGCTAACTGCAATCCCCACAAACAGTACACATAGCACTGTCAGTTCCATCCACTGCTTCCCAGTCCTGAAATCTCAGATAGCCACCACCACCCCAGTCAGTGAGGAGCCAGGACCCAGTCAAAGGGTGCAGTCTGTGCCAAGGACACTGGGCCATGTGAGTAGATTGTGTGGAAGGGTGCATGTGGGCTCCCATAGTGAGCCAACTTAGGCTACGGACACCCAGGCTATCATCACACAAGTCCTGGTACTCTAACCAGACTCCTAGAGTGTGTTGGGCCAGGTCGTCACAGAAGTGCCGGAAATGAAGGTTCTGCACAATGCCATATACCAGGAGGTTGCTTAAATCTAGATTGAGGAGGTCGGCACCTACACTGAGGTTGCAGGACTATGCACTGAGATGGCTGGTGTCTGCAGAGAGGTGGCGTCCATGGCAAGGGTGCTGCATGACATAAAGACTACCCTTTCCACTTGCATCTGACCTTTCCTCTGGTCCTAGTACATAGAGAGCATCAACATCTGCTGCAGCCACAGGAAGGGAGGCCCTGACAGAGGAAGATACGCCTGGAAGTGCCAATGCCTTAGCAGCTTATGAGCCCACCGCTCGTAGGAGGAAGGAACATACATGTAAAATTTCAGGGGCAAAGTTTGGTAAGAAGACCACCACCACCAGAAAAACCCCTTACACCAAATGTCTTCCTGTGAGTGGTACACATTTACTTTGTTGACTGTTCCAGCCCACTTTCCCCTATCTGATGTAAGGAGTATGTTTGACTTTGGGCACTAGATATTTTGGACTCCATCCACAATGGTTTCAGCCACCATGACTAAAAACTGCACATATATAACCTCACTATACTTTGTTAATTTGTTTATTTGCATAATTCACGTAATTAAATACACACGTCACCTAAGCAATGGCTCCAGTTGTGATTCTCAAACCTAAGTATTTGATGGTATTATCATGTGAGGTTAGCAATCTCATCAATAGGTACTCCTCGATGTAGGGATGTGTAGCATGAAAACAATGTTCAAACCTGGACCACTACCATGTCATATAAGCACATAAATGTAAGTGTCTGGCCTTACACAATCTTTATTCCATTGTGCAAATCATAGGCCGAGAAGATGTCATGCGCATAGCAAAGAAATCATTAATCTGTTATACAGGGTCAGTAAACACATATTCACTTGAAAAATGTCACTACATGTCAGAAGGGGATACAT
Organism: Lissotriton vulgaris; assembly: GCF_964263255.1. NCBI lineage: Eukaryota > Metazoa > Chordata > Amphibia > Caudata > Salamandridae > Lissotriton > Lissotriton vulgaris. Next base: position 1,503,458,392 of record NC_141691.1, read on the forward strand.
CTATCAAGGCCACACACAATAGGCAACAAATATTGGCTGGATGTCATTAGTTGGAGCCTTATTGCATACCTCAAAAGAAAATCAACTAAAATTAAACATTCAAACAGACACATGTCCGTAAAACACTTCCTGGCCACAGATTCAATTCAGTGTTGCTCGAATCTGGTGGAATGTCATAAACAAATGTCAATGTAGTGCTCAGGCCTGGGCGGAAAACGACGCTAAGCTTGCATAGTTTGCGCAACTACGCACAACGCGAAGTGCACGTAGCACAGTGCATCAAGTTACCGATCGCGAGCGTGGAGAATAAACCTCCTGGTGAGATTCTAAACACGGGGAGGTCAGGTTTCTCATTGCGAGTGATCGCATATGCTCCAGACTGCTCGCGATGAGAAACTACCAGTCCCCGTTGAGAAAACTGCCGCTCGAGTACAAATCACAGCAGAAAACGACCACTTGCACTGTGCAAGATGCCGGTTGCAATGATTGCACAGTATGGACAAGCATTTGAAACTGTTCAATCATTGCGAATAGCATTTCCTACCGCACTACGCAGGTTGCATAGTGTTACGCGTAGCTCACGTAGTGCAAAGTGCACTTTGTGTAGCTACCCATAGCGCTACTACGCGAACTACGCCCAGGGTTAGTAGTGCTACTAACACTTTGGTCTACAATGAGGACACACAGCAAAAACTACATCAAGTTCCAAGGAAATAGCCAATGTGAAGGCCATGATTTGGTCACAACTTAACAAATTCTTGGATCACATAATAGCGCACATATTGCATTAAGAACAATGCTCCACAAGAAACAAGTGCAATGGAAGCCAGTTAGCTTCCATCCTATTGCTGTGCAAGCTGCCTTGATTTGGCTTTGTACACCCAAAATCTGTACAACACATTCCCAGGAAGAATCCATGTCCAATTTGTATGGCAAACTGCAACATATAATTACCGAGGTCACAACTCTAAAAAGTCCAAATGAAGATGACATGGCAAAGTTACCTAAAACAGAGCAACACAGAGATATTAGCTGTGCAAACATACATATGACATTGTCAACACAGTCCTAGATAAATCAACATCTGAACAACAATACAATACCAAAACATACTCCTTTTTGAAGATGTCTCCAGACCTACATAGTCCAAGTTACTAGCTTAAAAATCAGACTCAGAATATCACTACGAGATTGCCTTGATTGATCTTTCATCACATCTCACACCGCACTTACACTCTGGAGAAGTAGGTCTGGATGAGAACTTGATGCAAATCTGCTCCTTCATCTCCACCACTATCACCATCTTCATTTCGCATTTCAGGGTTTCCCACCCAGTGGGTCTTCATGGCCTGCATCCTCTGCAATGTAAGGGAAGTTCCATCGCAGGGCAATATTGTGAAGGATGCAGAAGGCCACAGTGATCTGACACACCTTCCCATTTGAGTAGACGAGGGCTCCCTAAGTTCTGGCTAGACATCTGAATCTGGCTTCCTGGAGCCCAAAAGCCCACTCCACTGGCTGTCGTGTTTTTCCATGGTCCTCATTGAAGCAGAGTTCCCCAGGCATTGTAGGGTTCTCACCATGGCCAACAAACATGGCCAGTAGGGATATGCAGGGATATGCTGAGACTCATGGTTAGGAGATAAATAGATGGACAGCATTTCATATCACACAATTAGATCAAAGTAACTGACTCCCCCCCCCAAAAAAGCCAGGTCCTCTCCGGTAGTAGTTGTGACATCAGCTGGGGTATGGTGCTGTTCAGCAATACAAAGCCAATATGTGCAGATCGTGGGAACTGGGCACAGACATTTGGGATGTACAAATTCGCTAAACAGACAACTTGCACGTTAACGAAATGGAAGCGCTTCCTCTTCCATTAGACTTGCTCAGGTTGTGGAGTGGTACTAAGGCAATATGTGTGACATCAACCAATCCAATTACATGTGATATTTAACTAAATCTATAGAAATCCCCCTTTACAGTGGCTAAATCCTTACATCTGGTGAACTGCATGTAGCTTGCCATGTGTCTCAATAGTACTGCTAGCACCTCAGTGAGGACCCTGCTGAAGATAGGTTGTGACATTCCCCAGAAAAATCAACAGTGAATTGAAAACAACCTAAGGGCAAAGAATGCAAAACAGCCATGACTTTAACTAATGGTGCAAATGATGTAGGATTACTGAGATAAGGTAGGAGGTCAGCCTCCATCCGATGACAGAGATCTAGGATTGTTTGCCAGTTCAATATGAACTTATGTCTGATGTGATGTTTTTCCATGGTGTTTAGCTCTGAAAATTGGTGAAAGACTGAAGGCTAGAGTATCCTTCCTCTTCCAGAGTACCTATGTGAGAAGTAAATAAAAAAGCATATTGGTCTCAGTGTGCACAGTTAAATATATGTGACCTGTAAGGTCAAGTCAGGTGTTTGTACATTTATGCATCATGATGCACTAAACATGTGAGATCATAAATGTCTAATCTGACTCATCCACAAGTCATCCCCAAGCAGGCCTTCACAGGGTTTTAACATGAGTGTGCACACCATCAATGCAAGGTTGAAAAATTGGCAGTATAGTGAGGTGTGCATGACATGTATATCGGCAAACATGGTGTACATAGCACCTTGCACATTGTACATATGTGCACAGCAGTGCACTACACAGATGAAGTGTCGTACTGGACATGGAGCTTTTCAAAATTCAACATCCCAACACTTATTTGTGATGGATGGTGAAGCACTTCAGCATCTCAAATACAGGCTCAGCAATCTTTAAAATTTTGTAAGCAACACTGTAAACATGACCGCTAACATGGCGGAAGCTTGAAATCACTAAGAGGCCATATTGAAGGTTCTGCAGCCAGTAGTCGCTGAAGGCATGTTGTGCAGTTACTTGCACAGTGGTCTCTACCATAGGCTAACGTTGGGGAATGTGAGGGCTGCAAGCCAATGGCTGGGTGCCCTTATGCACATGACCGCGTATACGGAGTACATGTAAAAACACTCACTTGCCTACTGTCACTGCTGCCACTAACACCTCCTCACCGTCAGATGCTGTGTGACATCTCTGGAAGAAACCATGCCAGGCCATGAAAGGCGAGGAGGCCCCTGCCTTCACCCCAGAAGAGTTAGAGAGGTCCTTCCCATGAATGGCCTGATCTATGGTTCACCAAAGGAGCAGGTACCTTCTACATAATGTCTGTAGGATACTGAAATCTCAACCTTAACGTGTCCATGGTTTACTATGTGCCTATGAGTCCCAGAGGGAAATCACAGACACATTTGTAAAGATTATCTTTGATGATGTTGGTTTCACCTTATTGCCTACCCCTGTGCCATGCACATTCAACTTCATGCATAGTATAATGTGCACTATTATGGGTTTAACATGGAGATCTTGTTCAATCTCCAAAGGAATGATAATGTAGCTATGGATTACTAGTGTATGTATCATGTAAGGTGCAGCAGTGGTTCATTGCAGGCATGTGTATGGTCCCCCAGATCTCCCACCACATATCAGTCCGCACAAACACCTTGGCTGTGAGCGATGAAATGTCACTAACCCATTTAGAGAGCAACACAACGTTCATGTTCTGTATTGAATGGTCATTACCTTTACACTAACCTATGAACAACTTAGAAATATGATGTAAATGTGGGATCACAATGGTAAACCTTCAGACAGCAAACCCTGCCAATGATTCCTACACACTCTGGCCCAAGATTTACCTGAGGTGAATGTGACATAGTACTGCAGCACAGTGTCCTCTACCAAGAGATCTGCCGATCCATAGATAGTGTCCCAAATAGTGTTGCAGAACAAATTGTTGCCCTAAGACATCTTAGTAAAGCCACATATCATATTTTATCTGACAGGAGACACAGACCTGAGTGCACATGCCATTTAAGCTCATTTTCAATGTGTTTCACTGCCTTAGCAAAATCCCCTCACTTCCACAGGTTTGCTGTAACAGGCCCATTAACCCTGCTGGAAGTGGGCAGAGTATCTTCACTCTCAACACATGTGCAGATAATTGGTGAGTACAGCAGTGAATTCTGTCACTGCATCGCCAGATTTGTCACAAGAAGCAATTAGACCATCTGTATAATGCTATGTCGATATCATCCCTGTGACAGTGAAAGGAATTGCCAAATAAAGCTCCTTTTCTGCAAAGACATCTGCCACACACTCAATAAATCGTACTACAAGTTCACATTAAGTTATACACATGACCAATAATTTGAGATTGTGAGCAAAAAGTGTGACACATGCTGGAACTTTCATGTCAATTTATGTTGTGTTAGCTGGGCCTACTAGCACTTCCACAATTCCATATTTTGCATTACTGTTGGTTTTGATGGCCTTGGTCCCCAGAAAGGAGCTCAAACAACACTTACTGTTAACATTGGGATTTGAAGCCAAGTGCAATGTTGACTGTGGCCCATGGCCTCAGGCTTTCAGGTACCCGCAGGGTGTAATAAGTGCTTTCATGTATGGGGACTAACTTTTCCTAGTGTACTATCCCCTAGATTCATCAAAGTCATGTTTTGCGAGTGCTTAATAGCGAATTTTAAGGAATCGCTATTAAAGACTTGCAAAACGGGATGCATGTAGAAATCACAATATTTTTAGCGATTTCTACTGCTTCCTTATTTGCGATTCGCTAATTGCTAATCGCAAATAAGGAATGGCTTTCCCATTCATTCCTATGGGCCTAAAGGCCCATCGGAATGAATGGGAAGTAATTCCTTATTTGCGATTCGCAATTAGTGAATCACAAATAAGGAAGCAATTTCAAGGGTGCCAGGGTGTCCAAAGGACACCCTGTTGCACCCCTGAAATGGCAATGTACACTGGTGTTGCGCACACACATGTCCCAAGGACATGTGTGTGTGTAACATACAACTTAGTAAAATGCACTATTTACCACGTAGTTTGACTTTGCGGTAAATAGCTGCATAAGATTGCGAATTCGCAATCTAGGAATGGTTCATGCATTGCATTTAAGGAATCGCAAATTGCGATTCCTTAAATGCAATCGCAATTTGAGAGATCGCAATTATTTGCGATTTCTTAAATTGCGAGTGCATGAACCATTGATGCATATCAAATGCCATTTTTGCGGGTGCAAATGGCCGATTTTTGCGATTCGCACCGTTTGCGCTCGCAAAAATGCGTGATGAATCTACCTGTATGTAAAGACTTATTTTTTTCATGGTATGAAGGTATGGAAATGGCAGATACAGTGTAACCTAGCATCTAGCTACTGTCCAATACTATATGGTGTACACATATCTTGACTAGGATTACAGCGTCTGTAGTAACATCTGTGATGAGACAACCAAAAATAATCATGTGCACAAAAGAAACTGGATTTATAAGCATAACACATCCACCCATGTGTATGCATGTCAGCATGGTACACATTATACATACTCCAATTGTGTCATCTACACCGACCTGTCCTATATATTTGTATATTTGCACACCATTCTTACCATCATGGCCATTGTAAACATCATAATAGAAATGGTGGGGACATCAGAATGACTGGTGTACAATGCTGTGTGTGAACTGGTAGTTCCAGAGAATGTGTCCACACCATCGATAGACATGTTGTAACATGCTTGTAGTGATTGTGATACTTTCGATGAAAGAGGTATACTAAATTTGCAAAAGCCAAAAAAGGCATCTGCCTGACGTCGCTTTTAGGACATTCAAAACTCAAATAAAGCAGGTGGAAGTTGACCGCATGGTAAGCGGTGCCAAGTAGGGCAGATTTAGCCATTGTCAGTCGATATACTGGCAGAGTCCTGATCTGTACTTGTCACACTCTGCTTATGGGGATACATATACCTTAATGGCCCCTCAGAGTGCCACAAAAAGGTTATGTAATATATAGCATGGCCCAAAGATGTATATTCTCCTTTGAAGTGCTGTGAATGAATTACACATTTGGGTTGAATCTACACTTACTGCAGAGACATGGGATGATGCAGAATAGTGCCCATCATTGCCCATTCAGAAAAGGGGGTGGTGATGAACAGAGTGTCTGAATTAAGCAGACCACTCTTACCCAGTCCAAAGATCAGGGCTTGATCCATCACCGTTATTTATCTCACTGCACCATCCCAGCTCAGAACCTGGCTATATGCAAATCAGTCTGTCCCTGGCCCAGTGCATCATGGGAACAGGGCAGACTAAACTACCAAGCCAATTCTTCACCAGAAAGGAGACAAGCTACCGGGGACCGTTTTCTGGCATTTCAGCCGTCTTCGGCCCGGCTTGCTTGAATCCTGATGGTGCAGTGAGAAAGGGACTCATGTCTGAGTATACCCTGCCACACCTACAGTGGCCAAAAACGATTCAGAAAAGGGGGTGGTGATGAACAGAGTGTCTGAATTAAGCAGACCACTCTTACCCAGTTCAAAGATCAGGGCTTGATCCATCACCGTTATTTATCTCACTGCACCATCCCAGCTCAGAACTTGGCTATATGCAAATCAGTCTGTACCTGGCCCAGTGCATCATGGGAACAGGGCAGACTAAACTACCAAGCCAATTCTTCTCCAGAAATGAGACAAGCTTCCGGGGACCGGTTTCTGGCATTTCAGCCGTCGTCGGCCTGGCTTGCTTGAATCCTGATGGTGCAGTGAGCAAGGGACTCATGTCTGAGAATACCCAGCCACACCTATAGTGGCCAAAAACGATTCAGAAAAGAGGGTAGTGATGAACAGAGTGTCTGAATTAAGCAGGCCACTCTTACCCAGTCCAAAGATCAGGGCTTGATCCATCACCGTTATTTAGCTCACTGCACCATCCCAGCTCAGAACCTGGCTATATGCAAATCAGTCTGTCCCTGGCGCAGTGCATCATGGGAACAGGGGAGACTAAACTACCAAGCCAATTCTTCACCAGAAAGGAGAAAAGCTTCCGGGGACCGGTTTCTGGCATTTCAGCCGTCGTCGGCCCGGCTTGCTTGAATCCTGATGGTGCAGTGAGCAAGGGACTCATGTCTGAGTATACCCTGCCACACCTATAGTGGCCAAAAACGATTCAGAAAAGGGGGTGGTGATGAATTGGCTTGGTAGTTTGGTTTGCCCTGTTCCCATCATGCACTGGGACAGGAACAGACTAATTTGCATGTAGCCAGGTTCTGAGCTGGGATGGTGCAGTGAGCTAAAAAACGGTGATGGATCAAGCCCTGATCTTTGGACTGGGTAAGAGTGGTCTGCTTAATTCAGACACTCTGTTCATCACCACCCCCTTTTCTGAATCATTTTGTCCACCATAAGCGTGGAAGGGTATACTCAGATGTGAGTCCCTTGCTCATTGCACCATCAGGATTCGAGCAAGCCGGGCCGATGACGGCTGAAATGCCAAAAACCGGTCCCCGGTAGCTTGCTTCCTTCCCAGTATAAGAATTGGCTTGGTAGTTTGGTTTGCCCTGTTCCCATCATGCACTGGGACAGGAACAGACTAATTTGCATGTAGCCAGGTTCTGAGTTGGGATGGTGCAGTCAGCTAAAAAACGGTGATGGATCAAGCCCTGATCTTTGAACTGGGTAAGAGTGGTCTGCTTAATTCAGACACTCTGTTCACCAACACCCCCTTTTCTGAATCATTTTGTCCACCATAAGTGTGGAAGGGTATACTCAGATGTGAGTCCCTTGCTCATTGCACCATCAGGATTCAAGCAAGCCGGGCCGATGACGGCTGAAATGCCAGAAACCGGTCCCCGGTAGCTTGCTTCCTTCCCAGTATAAGAATTGGCTTGGTAGTTTGGTTTGCCCTGTTCCCATCATGCACTGGGACAGAAACAGACTAATTTGCATGTAGCCAGGTTCTGAGCTGGGATGGTGCAGTGAGCTAAAAAACGGTGATGGATCAAGCCCTGATCTTTGGACTGGGTAAAAGTGGTCTGCTTAATTCAGACACTCTGTTCATCACCACCCCCTTTTCTGAATCATTTTGTCCACCATAAGAGTGGAATGGTATACTCAGATGTGAGTCCCTTGCTCATTGCACCATCAGGATTCAAGCAAGCCGGGCCGATGACGGCTGAAATGCCAGAAACCGGTCCCCGGTAGCTTGCTTCCTTCCCAGTATAAGAATTAGCTTGGTAGTTTGGTTTGCCCTGTTCCCATCATGCACTGGGACAGGAACAGACTAATTTGCATGTAGCCAGGTTCTGAGCTGGGATGGTGCAGTGAGCTCAAAAAACTGTGATGGATCAAGCCCTGATCTTTGGACTGGGTAAGAGTGGTCTGCTTAATTCAGACACTCTGTTCATCACCACCCCCTTTTTTGAATCATTTTGTCCACCATAAGCGTGGAAGGGTATGCTCAGAAGTGAGTCCCTTGCTCATTGCACCATCAGGATTCAAGCAAGCCGGGCCGATGACGGCTGAAATGCCAGAAACCGGTCCCCGGTAGCTTGCTTCCTTCCCAGTATAAGAATTGGCTTGGTAGTTTGGTTTGCCCTGTTCCCATCATGCACTGGGACAGGAACAGACTAATTTACATGTAGCCAGGTTCTGAGCTGGGATGGTGCAGTGAGCTAAAAAACGGTGATGGATCAAGCCCTGATCTTTGGACTGGGTAAGAGTGGTCTGCTTAATTCAGACACTCTGTTCATCACCACCCCCTTTTCTGAATCATTTTGTCCACCATAAGCGTGGAAGGGTATACTCAGATGTGACTCCCTTGCTCATTGCACCATCAGGATTCAAGCAAGCCGGGCCGATGACGGCTGAAATGCCAGAAACCAGTCCCCGGTAGCTTGCTTCCTTCCCAGTATAAGAATTGGCTTGGTAGTTTGGTTTGTCCTGTTCCCATCATGCACTGGGACAGGAACAGACTAATTTGCATGTAGCCAGGTTCTGAGCTGGGATGGTGAAGTGAGCTAAAAAACGGTGATGGATCAAGCCCTGATCTTTGACTGGGTAAGAATGGTCTGCTTAATTCAGACACTCTGTTCATCACCACCCCCTTTTCTGAATCATTTTGTCCACCATAAGTGTGGAACGGTATACTAAGATGTGAGTCCCTTGCTCATTGCACCATCAGGATTCAAGCAAGCCGGGCCGATGACAGCTGAAATGCCAGAAACCGGTCCCCAGTAGCTTGCTTTCTTCCCAGTATAAGAATTGGCTTGGTAGTTTGGTTTGCCCTGTTCCCATCATGCACTGGGACAGGAACAGACTAATTTGCATGTAGCCAGGTTCTGAGCTGGGATGGTGCAGTGAGCTAAAAAACGGTGATGGATCAAGCCCTGATCTTTGGACTGGGTAAGAATCGTCTGCTTAATTCAGACACTCTGTTCATCACCACCCCCTTTTCTGAATCATTTTGTCCACCATAAGCGTGGAAGGGTATACTCAGATGTGAGTCCCTTGCTCATTGCACCATCAGGATTCAAGCAAGCCGGGCCGATGACGGCTGAAATGCCAGAAATCAGTCCCCGGTAGCTTGCTTCCTTCCCAGTATAAGAATTGGCTTGGTAGTTTGGTTTGCCCTGTTCCCATCAAGCACTGGGACAGGAACAGACTAATTTGCATGTAGCCAGGTTCTGAGCTGGGATGGTGCAGTGAGCTAAAAAACGGTGATGGATCAAGCCCTGATCTTTGGACTGGGTAAGAGTGGTCTGCTTAATTCAGACACTCTGTTCATCACCACCCCCTTTTCTGAATCATTTTGTCCACCATAAGCGTGGAAGGGTATACTCAGATGTGAGTCCCTTGCTCATTGCACCATCAGGATTCAAGCAAGCCGGGCCGATGATGACTGAAATGCCAGAAACCGGTCCCCGGTAGCTTGCTTCCTTTCCAGTATAAGAATTGGCTTGGTAGTTTGGTTTGCCCTGTTCCCATCATGCACTGGGACAGGAACAGACTAATTTGCATGTAGCCAGGTTCTGAGCTGGGATGGTGCAGTGAGCTAAAAAACTGTGATGGATCAAGCCGTGATCTTTGGACTGGGTAAGAGTGGTCAGCTTAATTCAGACACTCTGTTCATCACCACCCCCTTTTCTGAATCATCATTGCCCATGGCAGAGGCAGAGAGGCATAGTCACTTTGGCCTGCCTCTGTGAGTCACAGGATTAGCTATCCGTAGTCCCGCAGATTCTTGGATGTTCCCAAAATGAGACCCTTCCCCCACTGTTTTTTAGATTGACTGTGAATGCTGTACGTTCTTAATGTTGTCCTAGGTGAGCCCCTGACCTGAGACTTCTTTCCATTGGCCCACATTGAGGAATTGTGTGATTTAACAAGGTCAGCGCATTTAATTCTACTGGTGTGTTGTTACTCTTCCTATTGGTCACTTTGTGCAGGCCTAATGCTCAGGTAATATTGCGTCTGTCCTGAAAGTTGCTCATGTGTGAGACAATTGACTTCAGTGGTCAGCAGCTTGTTAGGAGACACCATATGAAACTGGGTTTTCCAAGGTTGGTAGACGTCATCCCTGTGTCAGTGCGACATGTGGCAGGAGATGTGTCCTGAGATGCTAGTAGCAACCACTCAAAATCTGTGACCCATTGTATGTTATCCCTTTCTGTAGTCCACATGGCCAGACTGTACCAGAGTAGTATCTGTCAGTGTGACACATGCAAGCCCTGTAATTATGACCTTTGTGTTTGGTGTCACTATGTACTCAGGTGTAAGGCTATATGTACCATATGCATGTAGCTAATTGGCCAGGCAGTGACAAGGTGTGTACAAACATGCACAAGTAGGTTGTCCTTCAGAAAGCCAGAATGGTGTGGTGTGTGCCACAGTATCTCACAGCAGAATACATGTAGATTGGCCTTGGCCTACATGATGATGGGGGCTCTCTTTGTCAGTGCAGTACACAACAAGGATTGAGGATAGTCGGGCAATGACTACCAAAGTGTCTATACCCCTATATGTGGTGCTAAGCATGTGAGGAGAACAAATGCAGTGCATTAAGATTAAGCATGGGTGAATTTTGCGAATTCGCGATCCGCGGATTTGCGAATTCGCGATCCACAAAATTCACGAATTCGTGCAAATTTGCAGATTTTTTTTATTTTTGCATGTTCGCGGGAGTTTGCGGGGTGCTTTGCGTGTTCACGGGTGTTCGCAGGGCGCTTTGCGTGTTCGCGTTTTTTTTTTGCCAGGTTAATCACTGCCATCCTCTCATTTTTATGCCCTTCTGCGCTCTGTACCACTCATTTCTGTGCCCTTCTGCCTTCTGCCCCACTCATTTTTTGTCCGCTTCTGCCCTCTGTCCCACTTTTGTGCCCTTCTGCCCTCAGCCCCACTTAAAATGGCGCCGGCAAGCTGCCAGCGCCATTCTAAAATAGCTACAAAGAGCTTCAACAGGAAGCACTAATAGATAAAGTAAAGCAGGTGCTCGAGTTGAAGGTCAAATTAAGTTACACAATCATTAATCACACCAAGTTTGGGGTGATTAATGATTGTGTAATGAATTTGAGCTTCAACACGAGCACCTGCTTTACTTTATCTATTAGAGCTTCCTGTTGAAGCTGACTTTTGTAACTATTTTGAATGGCTCTGGCAGCTTGCCAGCGCCATTCTAAAAGAGTTACAAAAGTCAGCTTGAACTTTTGACCCAATCCGTTCCGCTCGCGGATTGTTCGGGAAATTCGCGAATATCGCGGATTGCGAATGTTAGGATTCAGGCGCAGTCCTCTTTCTGTGACCATGATCTGTTGTCACATGATCTGCCAGTGTGGGATATAGGTCAGTCCTACCTTGCTGTTGGGGCTTGTTATTGCTCACCTGTGGGTTCCTGTTTGCTGGCTTTTGTGTTCCTGACCTTGCTTTGCCGATTCCCACGGGCTTGTGAGAATTGTAATCCCTCCTTTTTTTGTTCCCTTGTTCCCTTCCTCTCGTTTGTTTTTTTTGAGTCTGGCCCTTTAGTTGTCCCTCCTTCATTCCCTTGTTTATTGTTCCCCGGATAGTGAGTTTAGTGAGTTAGTTTTCCTTTTCCCCCGCTTAATTTGGTCCTGTATTGTCTTTGTACGTAGTTATTTTCACGTACATTGATTTCCTGGGCTTTTGGGATTATTTTTGTTTTCCTCTGGAATCGGCATTTGATTCCGTTTGGTGTCCGAGGAGAACGCGGTGCGAGTCGGCGCTTGGTTTCACTTTTGCGCGGCTCCCTGAATTACCGCTCCATGTCCTTGTGAGGCGGAAATGACGTTTGAGGTCCTTCCGCGAGTGCACCACAATCCCAGTTGCATTCACAATACTTCCCTGTTCTTACTGGTATAGAATTCCCGTTCCGGTTTGCACGCATTTACAGAAGCGTGAAGGGGTTTTTTTTTTTGTCCTTCTGGAGTGTTTTTTCCCCCGATATTCATAACTTGTTGTGAGACACCTTGTGTAATGTTGTTGACCCAGCCATATTTTTGCTCCAAGAGAAGTATCTTGGTGAAGAGGTTGCTGGCTGTCTCCACGATACAAAACCTGTGCTTCTAACTGGTAAGCATTTATGATTGTGGGAACGGGACATGGTCACTGATGTGGGGTTTCCAGGTAGGGCATGTACTATATGAAGTGTATGTCCTTTGTGTTTACATAGGTACAGACGCGAGGAGGAAGGAGCAGTTTGTTCTTCGCTCTATAGGGGTGGTAGACTTGGTGTCTCTCCGTAATCCACCCCCATTTAATACATCTTGTGAGGGGCTGGTGAGTCGGAGAAGTGGTTGGTATATACTTCGTTCCTGCAGTGTGTGGGCCGAGTGGGAACCTAACAGAATAACAAGCCCACGAATTATCACACTGCCCGGACGAGTATGGATGTGGATGCGGGAGGTCCTCCGGGTGGGGGCACTGCCCGCCCCACTGTGCAGGACGTGATGGGGGCTTTGGCTGCCTTACAGTCCCAGGTACAAGACTTGCGTCAAGAGAATGTGGGCCTTAGACAGGAACTGGGGGCCGTGAGAGCTAGAGAACAGGCACATATGAGAGGGACTGTCCCTGTTATACAGCCTGCCACATTTCAGTACGGAGGGGCGGGACAGAGCACTAGTGGAAGTGGGGTCCCAATTGCAGTTACTGTCACCTCCCCTGTTCCGGTTCCATTGGCCCCCCCAGAGAGGTTTACGGGAGATAGTGACAAATACGGGATGTTCATGAATGAGTGCCAGTTACATTTCATGTGTAGACCTGGGGCCTTTCCTAATGATTCAGCTAAAGTCGCTTTCACAATTTCATACTTGGCTGGCACCGCTGCTCACTGGGCTATTCCTTTGGTGGAAAGTGATGATCGTGTGCTGAATAATTATGCGGATTTCAAGGAGTTGATGCGAGGATTGTTTGCCAAGCATGCTTTCATGCAGGCAAGCGATACAGAGTTACTAAAGTTACGGCAGGGCAGACAGGATCTCTTAACGTACATAGCCACTTTTAACCGGTTGGTGTCTGAGACCCATTGGCCGGCGGAGAAGTGGACTTCTTTGTTCTACCAGGGTCTGTCCGAGGAACTCAAGGACGTTGTATCGCAGGTGGTGAATCCACCAGACGACTGTGCTGAGTTCATAGACCTTGTTGTGAAACTCAACCACCGATTGGCTGAGAGGCGGGGTGATCGGAGCCGTTTTCAAGTATCCCGCAGTAGTTACGTGAAACCAGACATCAAGCCATTAGGGGAGCATAAGAGTGCCCCCGAACCCATGGAGATAGGGGAAGTAAGAGGGCCCTTGACCCCTGAAGAAAAGAAAAGGAGAAGAGAGGTAAATCTCTGCTTGTATTGCGGACAGGGTGGGCATTTCGCCAGGGAATATCCAGTGAAACCGTCTGGTGCTGGGTATGGTAAGAGGGTTGCCTTTGTCCATGTGGATTGTCGTCCCCACTTAGAGGATGAAATGAGGGGAAGGTATGAAGTAGTGGGGGCAGTGGATTTGGTCCCTAGGCATTTTATTATATCAGCCCATCTGTTGCTTTCAGTACAGGATCAAGTACCGGTGTCAGTGTTATTGGATTCTGGGGCCACTAGTAACTTTATAGACATTTCTTTGGCGGACAAACTGGGGATTTCTTGTCATCATAAGCAACAACCAGAGCCAGTGAGAGCCATTGACGGAACAGAATTGACGTCAGGGTGTATCACACGTCAGACCGTTCCTTTATGACTGTTGTGTGAGAATGGGCATTCAGAGATGGTGGTGTTTGATTTAATCGACGCTCCTTCTTTTGGTTTGGTGTTGGGGGTTCCCTGGTTGCAGGAACACAACCCCAGGATTGATTGGGTGCAGCGTTTGGTGACGTTGGATTCCGTTCATTGTTTGAAACATTGCTATAGAGAGGCCAATGAAGGGATCCCCCCTCTGTCCTGTGCGGTAACAGAGGTGGGTTTAATTCCACCGCAGTATTCTGCTTTCAAAAAGGTGTTTGATAAAGTTCAGGCCCAGGGTCTTCCTCCGCACCGATCCTTTGATTGTAGGATCGAGTTGGTGCCCGGTATTCCTTTACCATGCAGTCGCGTATACGCATTGTCAGAACCCGAAGTACAGCATCTCAAGGAGTATATTGCGGAGATGCTGAAGTTAGGTTTTATCCGTCCCTCCTGTTCACCAGTGTCATCAGCGATCTTTTTTATACCAAAAAAGGAGGGGACGTTGAGGGCCTGTGTGGATTATAGGACCCTAAATAAGGCCACGGTGAAGAACAAGTACCCTCTTCCAGTGATCCCCGTGTTGTTGGACCAGCTCCGCAAAGCCACGGTGTTTACCAAATTGGATTTGCGGGGTGCCTACCATCTTATTCGGGTTCAATCCGGGGATGAGTGGAAGACGGCTTTTAAGACTAAACAGGGCCTGTTTGAGTACTGTGTAATGCCATTCGGCCTATCCAATGCGCCATTATTTATGGGGCGCTCGGCATACAATTACGATCTATACCGACCATAAAAATCTGGAGTTTTTCCGGTCGGCTCGGGCTTTGACCCCGCGCCAGATGCGTTGGGTTCTATTCTTCAACGAATATGATTTCGTTAAAACCTACCATCCCGCAGCGCAACAGATTAAATCTGACGCCCTTTCCCGGATCCATGTTGTTCCAGATGAAGTGAGTCCTGTGAAGGAAGATAGACCAATGATCGAGAGTGAGAGAATCATCGGGGTTGTAACAGCTGATGACTTTCCTTCTCTAGTGAAAGAGCAGTTGCGTCAGGTGGATCTGGCTCCTTGGTTGGCATTACCCCAGATGGTATCTCTAGATGGGTTATTGTATAACGAGGATTGGTTGTTTGTTCCTCCAGCCCTGAGAGAGATGGTTCTGGAGTGGTGTCATACTTCTGCATTGGTGGCACATCCTGGGATGCGGAAGACTAAGGAGCTATGTATGAGATGGTTCTGGTGGGAAACGTTGGCCCGAGATATCAATTGTTATGTGTCCGCTTGCCCTGTTTGCGCCATCAGTAAGCCTTCACATGGCAAGCCCTCTGGTCTTTTACAGCCTTTAGAGGTCCCTCCTTCTCCTTGGCATACCATCAGTATGGATTTTGTGACTGATTTACCGTCTGTGTCTGGATTCACCACCATTTTGGTGGTGGTGGATTTATTCACGAAAATGGCGCATTTCATCCCGCTAGCCAAGATCCCTACAGCTAAGGAGATGGCTTTGGTTTTTATGACCTCGGTGGTGAGGATACATGGCTTACCGTCTGTAATTGTGTCTGACAGGGGGGCCCAGTTTGTGTCTCATTTCTGGACAGAGCTTTGTTTAGTACTCAAGATGGAAATACGGCTGTCATCGGCATATCATTCGCAGTCCGATGGCCAGACTGAGCGCACCAACCAGACAATGGAACAGTATTTGAGGTGCCTGATTTCGTCCCTGTCATGTGACTGGGTGACTGCTCTACCTATAGCGGAATTTGCATATAATAACAGTCTGCATTCCGCTTTGGGTATGACTCCTTTTTTTTGTTCGTTAGAGTACCATCCTAAAGCGTTGGCTATTCAACCCACTGGGCATGTGCCGGCCATTGATGACATGTGTAAGAGGTTGAGTGACATCTGGGAGGAGGCAAGGGCGCGGTTGCAAGAAGCTAAGGCCGATATGAAACTGCAGGCCTATCGTCATCTGGTCCCCGCTCCTTGTTATCAGGTGGGCGTCCAGGTATGGTTAGCTGCTCGCAATCTGATTGCAGGGGTCTCGGAAACTGCAACCACGTTTTGTGGGCCCTTTCCCGGTGGTTCAGGTGGTCACTCCAGTGGCTATGAAGCTCCAGTTGCCGCAGGATTTTAAAGTCCATCCTGTGTTCCATACCTCTTTGTTAAAACCATATGTCCCTTCTGATCAGGTGTTACCCCCTCCTGCCCCTTTGATGGTCGATGGACAAGAGGAGTTCGAGGTCCAGGCCATTCTTGATTCCAGACGTAGGAGAGGACGTTTATACTATCTGGTTGATTGGAAAGGATATACCCCAGAGGATAGGACGTGGGAGCCAGCTGGAGGGGTGCATGCGCCTCGTTTAGTTAGGGTGTTCCATAGACAGCATCCCCTGAAACCCAGACCTGTGGGGAGGATCATTGGGGGGTACTGTTAGGATTCAGGCGCAGTCCTCTTACGGTGACCATGATCTGTTGTCACATGATCTGCCAGTGTGGGATATAGGTCAGTCCTACCTTGCTGTCGGGGCTTGTTATTGCTCACCTGTGGGTTCCTGTTTGCTGGCTTCTGTGTTTCTGACCTTGCTTTGCCGATTCCCACGGGCTTGTGAGAATTGTAATCCCTCCTTTTTTTGTTCCCTTGTTCCCTTCCTCTCATTTTTTTTTTTTGAGTCTGGCCCTTTAGTCGTCCCTCCTTCGTTCCCTTCTTTAATGTTCCCCGGATAGTGAGGTTAGCGAGTTAGTTTTCCTTTTCCCCCGCTTAATTTGGTCCTGTATTGTCTTTGTACGTAGTTATTTTCACGTACATTGATTTCCTGGGCTTTTGGGATTATTTTTGTTTTCCTCTGGAATCGGCATTTGATTCCGTTTGGTGTCCGAGGAGAACGCGGTGAGAGTCGGCGCTTGGTTTCACTTTTGCGCGGCTCCCTGAATTACCGCTCCATGTCCTTGTGAGGCGGAAATGACATTTGAGGTCATTCCGCGAGTGCAACACAATCCCGGTTGCATTCACAATACTTCCCTGTTCTTACTGGTATAGAATACCCGTTCCGGTTTGCACGCATTTACAGAAGCGTGAAGGGTTTTTTTTTTGTCCTTCTGGAGTGTTTTTTCCCCCGATATTCATAACTTGTTGTGAGACACCTTGTGTAATTTAGTTGACCCAGCCATATTTTTGCTCCAAGAGAAGTATCTTGGTGAAGAGGTTGCTGGCTGTCTCCACAATACAAAACCTGTGCTTCTAACTGGTAAGCATTTATGATTGTGGGAACAGGACATGGTCACTGATGTGGGGTTTCCAGGTAGGGCATGTACTATATGAAGTGTATGTCCTTTGTGTTTACGTAGGTGCAGACGCGTGGAGGAAGGAGCAGTTCGTTCTTCGCTCTATAGGGGTGGTAGAATTGGTGTCTCCCCGTAATCCACCCCCTTTTCTGGGTCATCAGTCCACTCATTTAATACATCTTGTGAGTGGCTGGTGAGTCGGGGAAGTGGTTGGTTCATACTTCGTTCCTGCAGTGTGTGGGCCGAGTGGGAACCTAACAGCAAATGTACCGAAAATCCGCAAAATCCGCGAGCGGAACGGATTTTCCGCCCATGCTTAATTAAGATTTGTTAATTGCTTGAGCTAGATGTCTTCAAAATGAGCATGAGGCCAACATAGATCCATTTACTTGCAGTTACAATATCTTGCTTCATCTCTTGTAGCTATACAGGTCAAAGACCATCAGAAGCAAGGGATGTGGAAAGCCACTACTCAGAGAGAGCGGTCCCTGGGGGTCTATCGCCTTTGCAAAGCCGGTGCAATGGCCACTGCAGAAAGTAGTGGGAGGGCCTCAATCAATCAGGATTTTTTAGAGCACACTACTAACCTGTGAGGGTCTCAAGGCTCTGAGGGGGGAGGTGTGAGCAGCTCTGTTGGGGTCATTCGAAGAGCCAGGTCTTGAGGTCCTTTCTAAAATTGGTGCAGTGTTGGGCTTCCTCGGAGGTGGAGGGAGAGCGCATTCCAGGTCTTGGGTGCAAAATAGGAGAAGGATCTTCCACCTGCTCTGATCCTGTTGGTGGCGTGGTAGGAAATTAGTCATTGAGGTATTGGGGTCCGGTGTTGTGGAGGGCTTTGTAGAAGTGTGTGCACAGCGTGACAGTTATTCTTCTTTCGACGGGTAGCCAGTGGAATTTGCAGAGTTGTTGGGTGATGTGGTTGTATCATGGGATTTCAAGGATGAGTCTGGCTGCGGCGTTCTGGACTGTCTGGAATTTGAAGACGAGTTTTTTGTTCATTCAGCATAGAGAGCATTGCCATAGTCCAGTCTGCCGGTGATGAGTGTGTGGGTGATGGTTTTCCTGGAGTTTGGGGGATCCACTTGAACATCTTGCGAAGTATACGTAGGGTGTTGAAGTATGCGGAGGGTGTTGAAGCATGCAGAGGGTACGGCATTGATCTGGTGATTTATGGTGAGTGAGGAGTTCAGTATGATGCCGACGTTGCATGCATGGTCCTTTGGGGTGGGTGGGTTTCCAAGGGTAGGGGCCACCAGGTGTCCTATACGGATAGGGTACATCCGAGGATGAGGACATCTTTTTTCTCCGAGTTGAGCAGCTGTTGCTCATCCAGGTCGTGAAAGCTTACATCCCTTCTTGGAAGTTGTGTCCGGTGATGTCGGGTTCCTTGGTGAGAGAGAGGATGACCTGGGTGTCATCGACGTAGGAGACTATATTGAACCCACTTTTTCTGACGATGGTAGCAAGGGGTGCCATGCAGACATTGAAGAGTGTGGGGCTGAGGGAGGATTCTTGGGGTACTCGACATCATATCCCTGTCAGTTCTGAGTGGAAGGGCAGGAGTCTTATTCTCTGTGTTCTGCCTGGGAGGAAAGATCGTATTCAGTCTAAGGCTTTCCCTTGGATGCCACTGTTGTGGAGTCTGTAGGCTAGTGTGCGTTGGGAGACGGTGTTGAAGACTGCCAATATTTTCAGGAGAATGAGGGCTGCATGTGGCCTTGGTCGAGGAGGGCTCGGATGTCGCCTGTGGCAGCATGGAGGGTGGTCTTGGGGCTGCGATTGCTGCGGAATCTGGATTGAGATATGTCTAGGATACTGTTGGTTTCTATGAAGTGAGCTGGCTGTGTATTGATGGCCTTTTCTGTCACTTTGGCCGCAAAAGGAAGCAGTAAGATTGGCCTGAAGTTTTTGTGGTCCATCGGGTTTGCGGAGGGCTTCTTTAGGAGTGGGTGGACTTTAGTGCACTTCCAATTGTAGGGGAATGTGGCGGTCTTGAGCAAGCAATTGTTAGTTCAGCGTAGCTCAGGTGCGATGACAGCGATGGCCCTGTGGAAAAAGTGCAGCGGGCAGGGGTCAGAAGGTTCTCCAGAGTAGATGCCCTTTATTGTCTTTAAGGTGCTTTCTGTGGTGACAGGGGTTCAGGTGAGAAGGGTCTGTTGTGTGGCAATGTTGGGAGTGGGAGTTGAAGTTGTGCCCTGGTCATGGACATCAAAGTTGTTGCATAGCATCTTGATCTTGAGGTGGAAGAAGGAGCTACGTTTGTTGCAGATGTCTTGGGAGGGAGGGAATTAGGCTGAAAATGTTGTCAATTAACATATGTGGTCTGAATGATGAGAAAATAAGGCAAAGGGTAGCTAGTGGGCTTCAAACAATTAGACCCAATATTACATTTATTAAAAAAACTCACATCGAGGGCGGACAAACATATCTTTTGAATAGATTGGGTTTTAAGATGGTCACAGCAACATCTCAAAGGTCCAAAACAAAGGGAGTGGCAATTCTGGAGAAACTAAGCGGGATGCAATTTAGTCAATCCTTGTCGGATACTTTTGGTAGATGGGCAATAACAGAGGGCCAATTGAACACGGGGACAAAGTTAACTCTGAGTACAATATACAGAGTGACCCAGTGAATGCAATTGGTATGATTGAAGAAGAAGCGGTTTTGTTTGGCCAGATCTCAGGGTATAAACTAAATCAAAATAAAACGCAAAGTATTCTCAATAACAAGACAGAGACGATAGATCCACGGGTTGTAGAAAAAGCAAAATATCTTGGCGTGAGTATAACCGCCAAAATAGAGAATCTTGTCAACGATAATATTGTCCCTTTAATGCAGTGTACCAAAAAAGATATGACTCGTCTTAATAATCTTCATCTTTTTATCTGGGGCAGGTCTAATCTGATTAAAATGCTCTATCTACCTAGATTTCTATATTTTTTCAGATAAATCTGTTTAGAATTTCCATCACAGTTGTTCAAAGATATAGACCACATGTTCTCTAGCTTCCTATGAGGATATAAGAAACCCCAAAGAGCATTCCGAGCAATTACTTTACCTAAGGATAGGGGTGGATTAGCAGTACCTAACCTTAAATTATATTATTGGGCAGCCATATTGAAATACTGTACTACTTTACTTGATACGGATGCAAATAACGAAGATGAGATCCCGTCACCACAAGAACTTATTTTAGGTAAAGAATTGAGAGGCATGTTATGGCGCCACATTAATGATAATTATTTACAAAATATCAGATTCAAGTCACTACTAGGCATCCACAAGGTTTGAAACTATATACGGAAATTAGCCGGTTTAGGACGACTATCATACTACACTCCAATTTATGAGAATAATAACCTCCCCGAGATTTTCAATGATTTGTGCATGAAAAAATGGATACACTAAGGGATAACACAACTAGGCTGTTATTATTTTAAAATCAACTATAAAACCTTTTGGGGAAATACAAATGGAATATAATCTTGATCAGCATGATTTTTTAAAATATTTTTTTAAATACCTGCAAATCCGTGATTATCTTTTGAAGAAAAGAGGGGGAGGGAAAGGATTTCAAACAGTTGAATTAATGGAAAGCATTATCAAAAAAAAGAATGTAAAAATTGGGACGATATATGAACAACTGATCTGCTGTCTCCGAGACGGTCTGGAAAACCATATGAGTACATGGCAGACTAAACTTGAAGTCCCGGCTGAAGCTGTTAACTATTCTTTTACTTTATATCAATCTACTTTAATTTCCACCAAATTACAGGCTCAATATTTTAATACTTTTTTTCCATTTTTACTATATGCCAAATAAAATAGCTAAATGGGGGACCGGGAAGGGAACTACATGTCCGAGATGCGCTTCCACTGTAGCAGATAGTATACATATGTTTGCCTCTTGCCCGGTACTTAAGAAAGTCTTGAATGATATTTCAGACTATTTGTCATAATTACTTAACACAAGGGTAATGATCTCAGATGAGGAGATTATGCTAGCAAAAGCGAATCCCCCACGACCACAAGGTATGTGTGGCCTGATATTTGTCGCAATGGCGGTTTTTAGATTATGTGTGGCGTCAGCATGGCTCGACGCAAACGCTCCATTCTTTCAATATTGGAGATCTAGATTGTTGGCCACCTGCAGCTTGAAGGTAGCCATCTACAAAAGAAAAGCCTTTAGTAAACGCAAAAAGGGGATGGCAATATGGGATCCTATATTACAGTGGTTACAAATATAGAACATTCAGGTCTAGAATTAAATTGGGATATAAAAGCTGTGTGAGTTTTGATTTATTAAATGACCATGTTAATATTTTGCTCTCCGAATATACAAACAGGACAGATGTGATGTATGGTGTTAATACAAGACATTTTATCATGGTAATTTGCACAGTTCAATAAAAAATGTATTAATAAAAAAGGGAGGGAGGGACGTCGGTTGTTTCGCTATTGGGTTTGGCTAATGCCTGTTTGATGGCGAAGAGTTCCTTGGAGTTGTGTGCGTTGGAGAGGATTCTGTTGTGGATGAAGTTTTTCTTTGTTGATTTGATGAGTTGGTAGTGTGCTGTGATGGCTGTTTTGTAGGAAGAGTGTGC
This sequence comes from Lissotriton vulgaris, assembly GCF_964263255.1. Lineage (NCBI taxonomy): Eukaryota > Metazoa > Chordata > Amphibia > Caudata > Salamandridae > Lissotriton > Lissotriton vulgaris. The sequence continues at coordinate 1,503,480,385 of NC_141691.1, forward strand.
TTCTGGGGTTTTGCTGTTTCTCCACATCTTCTCCAGTTGTCTGCAGGAGCGCTTGGGCTCTCGGAGATCCGTGGTGAACTAATTAGCTTTCTTGTTATGTCGTCTTGTGGTGTTTTGGAGTGGGTGAGAGTGTCTGCACATTTGGTGATCCATGGGTGGAGGTTGCTTGCTGCTGTGTTTGCTTCTGTCGTAGTTGGGGGAGGAGAGCAGGTGAGGGTGGAGGTGAAGTGTTCTTCCGAGACTTTGCTCCAGTTCTGCGTGGAAGGCGGCACATGTGCTTGTGTGCTGTGGGTTTTATAAAGGAGAAATGGATGCAGTGGTGGTCTGTCCAGGGCAGTTCCGTGGCGGGACTCAAGTGAATGTTGTTTCCTCCGGCGAATACGGGGTTGAGTGTGTGTCCTGCTGTGTGAGTGGGGTGGAGGCAAGTTACTTCAGTCCCATGTTGGTGAGGTTCTCTAGGAGGGCAGTGGTGTTGGGATTGCTGTGATTGTGCAGATGGAAGTTCAGGTCTCTGAGTAGTATGTATTCAATAGAGGCGAGGGCATGGAGTGCGATGTGGTCAGCGATGACGTTGATGAAGGAGGTGCGGGGTCAATTAAGTCTGTGGCAAGTGTTCCGTGTAGCATAGTTCTGGGGTTGGGCTGGATCTGGAAGTGGATGTTTTCCATCGGCGACAAGGCGTCATCCAAGTTGGTGGGAGGGAGCTTTTGTGGATGATGGTGAGGCCTCCTCCTGCGCGGTTGGGGCAGTCTTTTCTCAGGATCATATATCCATCTGGGATGGCGGTTGCGTTGTCGGATACAAAGCTGGTATTGGTCCAGGTCTCTGTAATTGTTGAGGAGGCCCCAGATTTCTACGACATGTCTGTGCAGGGAGTGTATGTTGAGGAGGATAAAGGTCAGTGGTTTTTGTGTGGTGGCGTCCAATGGTTTGGGGGTAGCTGGACCTGAGATGCTGGACCCAGAAGATCACAAAACTACAGGTGGTGCTGTCCTCCCCACGTGGTAGGGATGTGCATCGAAACCTGACTCCCCTAATGATTTAGAAAAGGGGGTGGTGATGAACAGAGTGTCTGAATTAAGCAGACCATTCTTACCCAGTCCAAAGATCAGGGCTTGATCCATCACCGTTTTTTTTAGCTCACTGCACCATCCCAGCTCAGAACCTGGCTACATGCAAATTAGTCTGTTCCTGTCCCAGTGCATGATGGGAACAGGGCAAACCAAACTACCAAGCCAATTCTTATACTGGGAAGGAAACAAGCTTTCAGGGACCGGTTTCTGGCATTTCAGCCGTCGTCGGCCAGGCTTGCTTAAATCCTGATGGTGCAATGAGCAAGGGACTCACATCTGAGAATACCCTTCCATGCATATGGTGGACAAAATGATTTAGAAAAGGGCGTGGTGATGAACAGAGTGTCTGAATTAAGCAGACCACTCTTACTCAGTCCAAAGATCAGGGCTTGATCCATCACCGTTTTTTAGCTCACTGCACCATCCCAGCTCAGAACCTGGCTACATGCAAATTAGTCTGTTCCTGTCCCAGTGCATGATGGGAACAGGGCAAACCAAACTACCAAGCCAATTCTTATACTGGGAAGGAAACAAGCTTCCGGGGACCGGTTTCTGGCATTTCAGCCGTCGTCGGCCCGGCTTGCTTGAATCCTGATGGTGCAATGAGCAAGGGACTCACATGCACCATCAGGATTCAAGCAAGCCGGGCAGAAGACGGCTGAAATGCCAGAAACCGGTCCCCGGTAGCTTGTCTCCTTTCTGGTGAAGAATTGGCTTGGTAGTTTAGTCTGCCCTGTTCCCATGATGCACTGGGCCAGGGACAGACTGATTTGCATATAGTCAGGTTCTGAGCTGGGATTGTGCAGTGAGATAAATAATGGTGATGGATCAAGCCCTGATCTTTGGACTGGGTAAGAGTGGTCTGCTTAATTCAGACACTCTGTTCATCACCACCCCCTTTTCTGAATCGTTTTTGGCCACTATAGGTGTGGCAGGGTATACTCAGACATGAGTCCCTTTCTCACTGCACCATCAGGATTCAAGCAAGCCGGGCCGAAGACGGCTGAAATGCCAGAAACCGGTCCCTGGTAGCTTGTCTCCTTTCTGGTGAAGAATTGGCTTGGTAGTTTAGTCTGCCCTGTTCCCATGATGCAATGGGCCAGGGACAGACTGATTTGCATATAGCCAGGTTCTGAGCGGGGATGGTGCAGTGAGATAAATAACGGTGAGAGATCAAGCCCTGATCTTTGGACTGGGTAAGAGTGGTCTGCTTAATTCAGAAACTCTGTTCATCACCACCCCCTTTTCTGAATCGTTTTTGGCCACTATAGGTGTGGCAGGGTATACTCAGACATGAGTCCCTTTCTCACTGCACCATCAGGGTTCAAGCAAGCCGGGCTGAAGACGGCTGAAATGCCAGAAACCGGTCCCCGGTAGCTTGTCTCCTTTCTGGTGAAGAATTGGCTTGGTAGTTTAGTCTGCCCTGTTCCCATGATGCACTGGGCCAGGGACAGACTGATTTGCATATAGCCAGGTTCTGAGCTGGGATGGTGCAGTGAGATAAATAATGGTGATGGATCAAGCCCTGATCTTTGGACTGGGTAAGAGTGGTCTGCTTAATTCAGACACTCTGTTCATCACCACCCCCTTTTCTGAATCGTTTTTGGCCACTATAGGTGTGGCAGGGTATACTCAGACATGAGTACCTTTCTCACTGCACCATCAGGAGTCAAGCAAGCCGGGCTGAAGACGGCTGAAATGCCAGAAACCGGTCCCCGGTAGCTTGTCTCCTTTCTGGTGAAAAATTGGCTTGGTAGTTTAGTCTGCCCTGTTCCCATGATGCACTGGGCCAGGGACAGACTGATTTGCATATAGCCAGGTTCTGAGCTGGGATGGTGCAGTGAGATAAATACCGGTGATGGATCAAGCCCTGATCTTTGGACTGGGTAAGAGTGGTCTGCTTAATTCAGACACTCTGTTCATCACCACCCCCTTTTCTGAATTGGTTTTGGCCACTATAGGTGTGGCAGGGTATACTCAGACATGAGTCTGTTTCTCACTGCACCATCAGGATTCAAGCCGGGCCGAAGACGGCTGAAATGCCAGAAACCGGTCCCCGGTAGCTTGTCTCCTTTCTGGTGAAGAATTGGCTTGGTAGTTTAGTCTGCCCTGTTCCCATGATGCACTGGGCCAGGGACAGACTGATTTGCATATAGCCAAGTTCTGAGCTGGGATGGTGCAGTGAGATAAATAACGGTGATGGATCAAGCCCTGATCTTTGGACTGGGTAAGAGTGGTCTGCTTAATTCAGACACTCTGTTCATCACCACCCCCTTTTCTGAATCGTTTTTGGCCACTATAGGTGTGGCAGGGTATACTCAGACATGAGTCCCTTTCTCACTGCACCATCAGGATTCAAGCAAGCCGGGCCGAAGACGGCTGAAATGCCAGAAACCGGTCCCCGGTAGCTTGTCTCCTTTCTGGTGAAGAATTGGCTTGGTAGTTTAGTCTGCCCTGTTCCCATGATGCACTAGGCCAGGGACAGACTGCTTTGCATATAGCCAGGTTCTGAGCAGGGATGGTGCAGTGAGATAAATAACGGTGATGGATCAAGCCCTGATCTTTAGACTGGGTTAAGAGTGGTCTGCTTAATTCAGACACTCTGTTCATCACCACCCCCTTTTCTGAATCGTTTTTGGCCACTATAGGTGTGGCAAGGTATACTCAGACATGAGTCCCTTTCTCACTGCACCATCAGGATTCAAGCAAGCCGGGCCGAAGACGGCTGAAATGCCAGAAACCGGTACCCGGTAGCTTGTCTCCTTTCTGGTGAAGAATTGGCTTGGTAGTTTAGTCTGCCCTGTTCCCATGATGCACTGGGCCAGGGACAGACTGATTTGCATATAGCCAGGTTCTGAGCTGGGATGGTGCAGTGAGATAAATAACGGTGATGGATAAAGCCCTGATCTTTGGACTGGGTAAGAGTGGTCTGCTTAATTCAGACACTCTGTTCATCACCACCCCCTTTTCTGAATCGTTTTTGGCCACTATAGGTGTGGCAGGGTATACTCAGACATAAGTCCCTTTCTCACTGCACCATCAGGATTCAAGCAAGTCGGGCTGAAGACGGCTGAAATGCCAGAAACCGGTCCCCGGTAGCTTGTCTCCTTTCTGGTGAAGAATTGGCTTGGTAGTTTAGTCTGCCCTGTTCCCATGATGCACTTGGCCAGGGACAGACTGATTTGCATATAGCCAGGTTCTGAGCTGGGATGGTGCAGTGAGATAAATAACAGTGATGGATCAAGCCCTGATCTTTGGACTAGGTAAGAGTGGTCTGCTTAATTCAGACACTCTGTTCATCACCACCCCCTTTTCTGAATCGTTTTTGGCCACTTTAGGTGTGGCAGGGTATACTCAGACATGAGTCCCTTTCTCACTGCACCATCAGGATTCAAGCAAGCCGGGCCAAAGACGGCTGAAATGCCAGAAACCGGTCCCCGGTAGCTTGTCTCCTTTCTGGTGAAGAATTGGCTTGGTAGTTTAGTCTGCCCTGTTCCCATGATGCACTGGGCCAGGGACAGACTGATTTGCATATAGCCAGGTTCTGAGCTGGGATGGTGCAGTGAGATAAATAACTGTGATGGATCAAGCCCTGATCTTTGGACTGGGTAAGAGTGGTCTGCTTAATTCAGACACTCTGTTCATCACCACCCCCTTTTCTGAATCGTTTTTGGCCACTATAGGTGTGGCAGGGTATACTCAGACATGAGTCCCTTTCTCACTGCACCATCAGGGTTCAAGCAAGCCGGGCTGAAGACGGCTGAAATGCCAGAAACCGGTCCCCGGTAGCTTGTCTCCTTTCTGGTGAAGAATTGGCTTGGTAGTTTAGTCTGCCCTGTTCCCATGATGCACTGGGCCAGGGACAGACTGATTTGCATATAGCCAGTTTCTGAGCTGGGATGGTGCAGTGAGATAAATAACAGTGATGGATCAAGCCCTGATATTTGGACTAGGTAAGAGTGGTCTGCTTAATTCAGACACTCTGTTCATCACCACCCCCTTTTCTGAATCGTTTTTGGCCACTTTAGGTGTGGCAGGGTATACTCAGACATGAGTCCCTTTCTCACTGCACCATCAGGATTCAAGCAAGCCGGGCCGAAGACGGCTGAAATGCCAGAAACCGGTCCCCGGTAGCTTGTCTCCTTTCTGGTGAAGAATTGGCTTGGTAGTTTAGTCTGCCCTGTTCCCATGATGCACTGGGCCAGGGACAGACTGATTTGCATATAGCCAGGTTCTGAGCTGGGATGGTGCAGTGAGATAAATAACGGTGATGGATCAAGCCCTGATCTTTGGACTGGGTAAGAGTGGTCTGCTTAATTCAAACACTCTGTTCATCACCACCCCCTTTTCTGAATCGTTTTTGGCCACTATAGGTGTGGCAGGGTATACTCAGACATGAGTACCTTTCTCACTGCACCATCAGGATTCAAGCAAGCCGGGCTGAAGACGGCTGAAATGCCAGAAATCGGTCCCCGGTAGCTTGTCTCCTTTCTGGTGAAAAATTGGCTTGGTAGTTTAGTCTGCCCTGTTCCCATGATGCACTGGGCCAGGGACAGACTGATTTGCATATAGCCAGGTTCTGAGCTGGGATGGTGCAGTGAGATAAATAACGGTGATGGATCAAGCCCTGATCTTTGGACTGGGTAAGAGTGGTCTGCTTAATTCAGACACTCTGTTCATCACCACCCCCTTTTCTGAATTGGTTTTGGCCACTATAGGTGTGGCAGGGTATACTCAGACATGAGTCCCTTTCTCACTGCACCATCAGGATTCAAGCAAGCCGGGCCGAAGACGGCTGAAATGCCAGAAACCGGTCCCCGGTAGCTTGTCTCCTTTCTGGTGAAGAATTGGCTTGGTAGTTTAGTCTGCCCTGTTCCCATGATGCACTGGGCCAGGGACAGACTGATTTGCATATAGCCAGGTTCTGAGCTGGGATGGTGCAGTGAGATAAATAACGGTGATGGATCAAGCCCTGATCTTTGGACTGGGTAAGAGTGGTCTGCTTAATTCAAACACTCTGTTCATCACCACCCCCTTTTCTGAATCGTTTTTGGCCACTATAGGTGTGGCAGGGTATACTCAGACATGAGTACCTTTCTCACTGCACCATCAGGATTCAAGCAAGCCGGGCTGAAGACGGCTGAAATGCCAGAAATCGGTCCCCGGTAGCTTGTCTCCTTTCTGGTGAAAAATTGGCTTGGTAGTTTAGTCTGCCCTGTTCCCATGATGCACTGGGCCAGGGACAGACTGATTTGCATATAGCCAGGTTCTGAGCTGGGATGGTGCAGTGAGATAAATAACGGTGATGGATCAAGCCCTGATCTTTGGACTGGGTAAGAGTGGTCTGCTTAATTCAGACACTCTGTTCATCACCACCCCCTTTTCTGAATTGGTTTTGGCCACTATAGGTGTGGCAGGGTATACTCAGACATGAGTCTGTTTCTCACTGCACCATCAGGATTCAAGCCGGGCCGAAGACGGCTGAAATGCCAGAAACCGGTCCCCGGTAGCTTGTCTCCTTTCTGGTGAAGAATTGGCTTGGTAGTTTAGTCTGCCCTGTTCCCATGATGCACTGGGCCAGGGACAGACTGATTTGCATATAGCCAAGTTCTGAGCTGGGATGGTGCAGTGAGATAAATAACGGTGATGGATCAAGCCCTTATCTTTGGACTGGGTAAGAGTGGTCTGCTTAATTCAGACACTGTTCATCACCACCCCCTTTTCAGAATCGTTTTTGGCCACTATAGGTGTGGCAGGGTATACTCAGACATGAGTCCCTTTCTAACTGCACCATCAGGATTCAAGCAAGCCGGGCCGAAGACGGCTGAAATGCCAGAAACCGGTCCCCGGTAGCTTGTCTCCTTTCTGGTGTAGAATTGGCTTGGTAGTTTAGTCTGCCCTGTTCCCATGATGCACTAGGCCAGGGACAGACTGATTTGCATATAGCCAGGTTCTGAGCTGGGATGGTGCAGTGAGATAAATAACGGTGATGGATCAAGCCCTGATCTTTAGACTGGGTTAAGAGTGGTCTGCTTAATTCAGACACTCTGTTCATCACCACCCCCTTTTCTGAATCGTTTTTGGCCACTATAGGTGTGGCAGGGTATACTCAGACATGAGTCCCTTTCTCACTGCACCATCAGGATTCAAGCCAGCCGGGCCGAAGACGGCTGAAATGCCAGAAACCGGTACCCGGTAGCTTGTCTCCTTTCTGGTGAAGAATTGGCTTGGTAGTTTAGTCTGCCCTGTTCCCATGATGCACTGGGCCAGGGACAGACTGATTTGCATATAGCCAGGTTCTGAGCTGGGATGGTGCAGTGAGATAAATAACGGTGATGGATCAAGCCCTGATCTTTGGACTGGGTAAGAGTGGTCTGCTTAATTCAGACACTCTGTTCATCACTACCCCCTTTTCTGAATCGTTTTTGGCCACTATAGGTGTGGCAGGGTATACTCAGACATGAGTCCCTTTCTCACTGCACCATCAGGATTCAAGCAAGCCGGGCCAAAGACGGCTGAAATGCCAGAAACCGGTCCCCGGTAGCTTGTCTCCTTTCTGGTGAAGAATTGGCTTGGTAGTTTAGTCTGCCCTGTTCCTATGATGCACTGGGCCAGGGACAGACTGATTTGCATATAGCCAGGTTCTGAGCTGGGATGATGCAGTGAGATAAATAATGGTGATGGATCAAGCCCTGATCTTTGGACTGGGTAAGAGTGGTCTGCTTAATTCAGACACTCTGTTCATCACCACCCCCTTTTCTGAATCGTTTTTGGCCACTATAGGTGTGGCAGGGTATACTCAGACATGAGTCCCTTTCTCACTGCACCATCAGGATTCAAGCAAGCCGGGCCGAAGACGGCTGAAATGCTAGAAACCGGTCCCCGGTAGCTTGTCTCCTTTCTGGTGAAGAATTGGCCTGGTAGTTTAGTCTGCCCTGTGCCCATGATGCACAGGGCCAGGGACATGAGGTAATTGAAATTTTTATGGTCAGGTATGTCCCCTAACGAGTACCCCATCGTCTCCATGTACGAGTTAAAGTGCATGTAACTTCCCTCCGCAACCGAATTTGAAGACGCAAATACATTTGCGTCCAACGTTAACATGTCCTCTTTCAGATCCACCATGAATGGATTGATAATTCAGTTCCTAAGTATGCCGTGCCACCGTCTTTACATGGTGCACTTTCACGTTTTCCTGGCTCTGCCGAGTTAGGCCCTGATTCCTGCCATTGAACCATTTTTCCGTCTCTATCTCCGACAGCTGCAACGTGGAGATGAAATGCATCCCTGACCTCTGTCTTACTTCCTGCCAAGCGAGCGGTGCCCGGCTCGGCCTGCTCTGCCTGCCAAAAACAGTATTTTGCCTTCAAGTTATCAGCGTAGCCAGCTCAGCCTCCTCGAAAACACATTCCTGTCTAGTAAACAGTTCCCCGACTGCAGAGTAAAGGGCCAAGAGTAAAGGGCCAAGCCTTCCTGTCCTCCTCATGTAATTCATTGCTCCTGTTACCATTGTAGGCCCTGGCTCCGCGCATTTGCACCTAGATATGCATACATTCAGTATAGAATAGCCTCTGCCCGAAAGACCTTTTACTCCAGATTAAACATCCTCCAAACACAAGATATCAGATATGTTTTAGGAACAGGTCGATCTGACATGTCAGACTTATGTCTCTTCTACTAGTGTTAAAAGTCAGACCTTTAGCTTCCTCCAGATGCACGTCAATCACACGTCATATTAGCTGCGCGCGCATCCAGGCCACAGGTTTCAGCTTACTCTGCAAGAATTCTCTAAGCATCCACCCATATGTGACGTTTTTCTGTGACGTTTCTAGTTCACGCCTCTGTGCACACCCATGTTCACGCCTTTTTGCTACGCACATGTGTTCTTATCATATACATTTCACTTGTCACGCCTACTGTAATGCAATGCTATTGTGTCATTTTACTATATATGCCATATACTGTGAATAAATCGTTGACATCTTTCCTGACATCTTCCCTTGCATACCCGAACCCTTGTATTGATGGAATAGATCTCCATTGACTCGAGTCATTTCTGAATTAAAGCCCTTTAAGACTCAGACACCCCGGACTCTGCCTTTCTTTTTATTGAGCTATTCTTTTACTTGAAATTATATGGAAAACTTTTATGGTAAAATATTTACCACATAATTTGGCGCCCAAACAGGGACCCCTCCCCCACCCCACGCGCCGGAGATGCGTCGCAGGCCTTGCCCCCTGCCACGGCCGTGACGGACCCCATGCGCATCTGCAGGATTTCCTGTATCTCCCTCAGGCCCACGGAGGTGACGGAGACTGCGGTCGACATCCAGACGAGGCGGTGAGGAGTGCGGAGGATCCCGACCAGAGCCCAGCCGAGAGAGCAGTGTCCGAGGTGTCGAGAGGCCCACCTGTAGTGCCGAGGCGCATGCATAGTGCGCAGCAGAAGCGGTGACGTCAGTCCAGTCCAGTCGAGTTTCCGAGGCCTTCCGTTCCGTGCTTCCCGGTGAGTACCGTTGCTGGGGACGCATCAAGACGGGTGCATTAATTTGTATCCGGTCAAGACGGGTTTGGGTACACAGATCCGGTCTGCACTGTTTTAGCAGTGTATCTGTACTGTTTAGCAGTATATCAAGTAATTCTTGTATTCAACGGTTCAATTTAGTTCTCGTTATAGAATTAGTGGGTAGTCAATATATGTTCGAAATGTTTCAATGTGTTTAATGTCGTGGTATGAGTGACTGTTTGCATATTATATTGTGTTCATTGTTTTCGTGTCCAATTTAGAGGCAGCAATGCCTTTGTTCTCGAAGTTACGACAGATAGGGACTAGGAAAGGGATTCTTGAAGAAGCAGTTCCCATCCCACCCAGGGACACTCCTGGGCATTTTATGTACCGCAAGCACGGCTTAGATGCCATACTATATCTGGATTTGTGGGTGGATTACACGAAGGACTTGTCAGAGAATCAGAGATGGCCTGTTACAGGGACATGGGATGCCGAGTGCATCATGAGAGTAGAAGAAGCATTATGGAAAAAGAAAGCTAGACAATCACAGAAAGATGCCATTGAATTGTGGCGTAAAGAATGACATAGACGGACAGAAAAAGCGTTCAGAAAAGCAGAGAAAAGCAGAGAGGATTACGGAAAAGCCAAAGAAAAAGAACTAATAGAAGAAGGAGAACGAGTTAGAATGGAACAACACGACAGACAGAGTAATGCCATTGTGACAGGACTGTATCCAGTCCTGGCCGAGGGCCTGCCCAAGGCGACCCCGGAAATACCGAAAGATCTGCCCCCTCCATTGGTTCCGTCTAAATTACGTCATAAGACCGCAGCAGACATTTTCCTTTCTTCCTATTTAGACGATGTAGCTCCCGCATATACTAATGCACCTGCCCATGTACCCGTACCACCTGCTGACGTTAACCTACCCCACGATTATCTACCCCCAGGTCCGCAACAGCAAACCCCTCCTGCACCACTTCCTGCACCTGTTGTCGCACCACTTCCCGCACCTGTTGTCACTTCCCCTATAGTTCTCCCTGGTATTCATCCACTTAATCCTTTTGGGCCTGGCACTGTTCAGGGCCCAACCCCGTTACATATACCGACCCTACAGCCAGGTTATGCTCAAGCCTCCGCCTCAGGAGGTGCCACAGGAGGTTATCGCACCCCGCCACAGTTACAACGTGTGACATTGAGAGAATACGCAATGTCGCGAACACCTAAAGGAGCTCCAGCCGAAAAGCTTAAAGAACAACTTACTGATTGCAGATATGATACAGTGCCAGGAAAAACAGGACCCATGTTGTTAGCATCTCTACGTTTAAGACGTGTTACAGATTATTTAATTTTACTACCAGAAATGCCAGACCATTTAGACAATATATATCATTTTATCAGAACAGGAGAAAGACCGGAGTGTGTTGGTGAAGCCATGTCACGTCAGAAAGTTGAGACTCAAGGTATAATAATGCGATTTTTGGTTAATTGTTTGATAAGGGAACAAGATCAGCCCGGTTTTCCACAAGGAGAGATGGATAGATTGACCAGATGGAGTCAGAATATTGCAGAGGGTAAACATGACAAGGAGAGATGTGTACATGCTATGGTTAGAAAAATCCGTGCAGAAATAATAGCAATACATGCCCGTCGAGAGTCTGATAGGCAACTCGAGTCAGACGACGAGAAAACCTCAGATGAGGAAGAACAACCAGAGACTACAGCAGAAACCTCGCAACTAGCAAATAGAGACATGATAGCATACGTAGGTAGAGAGAAACTCCCTAGACCATCTCCTCTTGATCGGCCCTTTGACAGACCCATTCGTTTAGAAAACAAGAAACGTTACCTATGTCCGATACCAGAGCGATATTCCCTTGAGCATATATTCCAAAATACTGACAAAGTACTGGAAGACAGGGTAGGTTATCACGAACTCAATACCTTACGTGAACAGGAACTAGCCCGGTCCGCAGTATAGTGGGCCGGGGATGACAGCATATACAAAGACGATTCAGTAGTGCACACATTTTTAAGTCTCACTCCAGAAGAACAGCGTCTAGCTGGTATATACATGACCCAACACCTTATTATACAGTATGAGAACCAAGCATCTGATCCAGGTCCGTTATATAGTTTATTGCAAGACTTACTCCTGAGAAGATGGAGAGGCCTAGGTACCGATTTAATTGAAACGATTTTAGAACAACGTCACAAATATAGAACTTTCTTGACTCCACATCTTGTTTCCGTTCCACCCCCAGTCAGGCAGCCATATCACTTAGACAAACAGAATCCTTTACGTGAAGTACATCCAGTCAGGAAAGCCGATGATACCCTTGAACGCATGTTCGTTTACACGCCCATTACTAAAATGGAATTATTGGAAATGAAGAAAATAGTGCCCAGTCATGATAAAGACCCTGCAGGTTTCCACCGTGAAATAAAAGACATGTTACTCATGGGTGATTACACCTATCCCGACATTATGAAAATATTGAAAGTGTTACTGCCTGCCGGTATTTACGAGAAACTCAAAGAAAAAGAATGGGAGGTGGGAGACAAAAAGATTGATTGGGCTGCATTAGAAACCGAAGAAACTGGTCGAACCCCAGGTGTAGGTCTTGGGGATAAAACTAAAGCATTACCTGGTTTATTAGTACATGTGTTGCCTAGACTGTTAGCAACTAAAAAGGAGGATTGGGATGCAATCTCAGCCTGCAAACAGAAACACGACGAAGACACTAGTGATTTTTATTCCAGATTCGAGAAATGTTTTATTATCAATAGTGGCCTGAAAACAAGTAGCGAGTCATACCCACACCTTTTTGTGTCAAAATTAGTCGAGAATTCTCTGCCTCAGGTTAAGAACCGTGTATTGAAAGTCGAGAGTACATGGCAAGCAAATACGCCATCCAAAATTTTGCAAATGTTACAATACCACCAGAACAGAATTAGAGAGGAACATGATCACGAACAGAGACGTATGAAAGACACGAAAATGAAAATGTTAGTTGCTCAGTCAGTTCCAGCAGATGGCCAGAAAAAGGGCGCGACACAGTCAAATAATTCAGCGGCTCCCGTTAAAGGGACATGCAACTATTGTAAACAGCCAGGTCACTATGTAAACGAATGTGCAGTTTTGAAACACAATATCTCCACAGGTAAAACCAAAGAGAGACCACGTCCGCCCAGACAGGATCAGGTCCAACAACATGTTCCACAAAATGTACAACCTATGCATGTTCCACAGCAGGCCGTAGCGGTACCACAGCCCCAACCCATTGCCGCTACTCAGCATGTCACACAGCAGATGTACCAGTATGCTCAATCTGATTACCCCGATTATCAGCAATACACATGAAACAGCCTAGAGAGGGAGGTTGGCTTGCCTCTTATTGAGGTTCCTGTAGATCAAGAGGGTCCTTATGTACATAGTCAGGTATTAGGGAAAGATAGAAAGTTTTTGATTGACACAGGGGCAAGCAGAACAACCATCAGTCATGAAGAGGTTCCAGGGGCACCCCTCTCAGGCTCACAGAATGTTTCCCTTGGATTTTCAGGAAAGCCTATTGTTAATGAAGTATCGAAACCAGTACCCCTTGCAGTTGGTCCATTGTCCCGAACTACAGATTTATTGCTCACGAAATCATGTCCAGAAAACTTGCTTGGTATAAAGACCCTGAAAGCTCTAGGAGCTGTAATTTGTTGTTCTCCGGAAGGAGTCAGGCTGTTCCTTCGTGACTTCAAGGGCCACTATGTATTGAGAGATTTTGACCCCAGGTTACAGAATGTTCCTGCACATTTATGGGCGAAAGGCCCCACTGATGTAGGTTGTATGCACATTACACCATACCGTGTCACACTCAAGCCAGGAGTTATACTACCACGTATCCGACAATACAAGTTACCACCAGATGCTGTAGTGGCTTTACTGAAAATCATTGACGAGCTCATTGCACAAGGAGTGGTTGTAGAAACCGACTCCAATGTTTGTAATTCTCCTATCATACCGATTCTTAAACGTACTGATCCAAAAGCACCTCCAGTTTATCGACTGGTTATTGATTTACGTGAATTGAATAAATGCATTGTACCACAGTATCCTGTGGTCCCAGACATCTCTTCATTATTGACAGCTATTGATTCAGAGGCGACGTTCTTCACTGTAATCGAAGAACGCCTTCTTTAGTGTCCCCATTGATCCGGAAAGCCAGTATCTTTTCGGATTCTGTTTAAATGGCCGAAGCTTCAAATTTGCACGCGCACCTCAAGGGTTCACAGAAAGCCCCAGCATCTACAGCCAAGCATTGAAACGACAACTTGATAATATTCACATGCCTCCCAATACTGCCCTATTACAGTACGTCGATGATCTACTGATCACCGCCCGAAGTGAACCAGAATGTGAACAAGCATCACTGACAGTTTTGTTTTTCTTGGCGGACAAGGGACACAAGGTGTCTCCTTCGAAGCTACAATTCTGCGCCCAGCAAGTGGTGTACCTTGGGCACTTGCTGTCCAAAGAGGGGAGGCAGCTGACACCAGATCGTATACAGTTAATTGCACATCTTCCACAACCCAAGACACAGAAAGAAGTACGAGCCTTTATTGGACTCACTTCCTATTGCAGGCAATGGATTCCACAATATGCATTTCTAGCTAAACCACTCATACAGTTGACAACACAAGAGGCAGCGTCTTCGACTGTCCTCCCATGGACTCAGGAACATACACAAGCTTTTGACGAATTAAAGAAAGCCTTATGTCAAGCACCAGTTTTAGCAACACCATGTTACAGCAAACCTTTTACACTTTTTGTCACAGAACGCGATGGCACAGCGTTGTCGGTTCTCACTCAGCTTCAAGCAGACGAACACAGACCGTGTGCTTATTTTTCGAGCACATTAGATCCAGTAGCCCAGGCCTTGCCTGCGTGCTTAAAATCAGTTGCAGCAACAGCTCTAGCAATCAGACAAAGTGATTCCATTGTATTGGGACACCAAATGACAGTACAGGTTCCACACTCTGTGGAAGTTCTCCTAAACAGAACACAGACCCAACAAATGACCATAGCACGACTGACAGGTTATGAACTGACATTATTCCAACCACACATAGAAATCAGACGTTGTAATACACTGAATCCTGCTACACTTTTACCATCAAGCACAACAGATCCTACTCCACATGACTGCGTAGATGTAGTTGACACAGTTACGAAACCCAGACAAGACTTGACAGATGTCGCAATACCCGACCCAGACCTGACACTTTATGTGGATGGTTCATGCATGAGAACAAGTACAGGAGAGCTGGTGGCCGCGTATGCCGTGACCACTGAAACTGAAGTCATAGAAACACATCGCATTGACACCTTGTCAGCCCAAGCAGCAGAGCTCGTTGCTCTGACCCAAGCCTGCATACTAGCCAAGAACAAGAAAGTAAACATATACACAGATTCACGTTATGCATTCGGAGTCGTTCACGACTTCGGTGTCCTCTGGCAAGAGAGAGGTTTTCTAACCTCTCACGGAGCCAAAATCCGGCACGGTCCCCTCATTCAAGCACTGCTAGAAGCAATACATTTGCCTACAGCCACAGCCGGATGTATGACGTTACTCCGCATACTTTTACTCCGCATACCGTTACAACGCGACTTTTACAACGCATACCATTACAACGCATAGCGCTTTGAGGTGCTGGATAGTGGTAAGTATAATTTACTATTCTAACTCCAGTCCCCGTGGACCCTAGGGAAGGTGTTGGATAGTAAATTATACTTATTCCCTATCCTAGAGCGCCCCCCAGCGCAATGCGTTGTAATGGTATGCGGAGTAAAAGTCGCATTGTAATGGTAGTGCGGAGTAAAAGATGCGTTGTAACGGGTGTATACCGCCATAGCCATCATGAAGTGCAAAGCACATACGAAAGTAACAGACAAGATTTCACAGGGTAACGACTTTGCAGATCAGACAGCGAAATATACAGCACAGACTCATACACAGACGACTGATGTAACAAAGACTGACGTATCATCACTGACACACAGCATGACAGTCAGGGACCCCGCACTAGATGTCATTGACATACAGACACATGCTACTTCAGACGAAATCAAGAAATGGGCTGAACAAGGAGGGGTCCAGACAGATCAGGGTTGGATAACGAGGGGAAAAACCACATGGTTCCTCCCCGACTCTATGGTTCAAGTTATCATCAACACAGCACATAGTCCAGCACATTTAGGTGAAAAAGCCATGTTAGACAGTTTACAGAATCTCTGGTTCAACAAGCATTTACGAGCAGCAGAAAAACAGAAAGTGCGTACCTGCATGATCTGTTGTCAGTTCAATCCAGGAAAAGGGATTCCCGTAGAGCAAGGTGGATTTCATCCTCCTGACTATCCTTTTGAAGTCCTCCAGATGGATTATATCCAGATGGACAGATGCCGAGGATTCAAGTATGTCCTCGTAGTTGTATGTGCCCTATCCCGATGGACAGAAGCATATCCCGTTCCAGATTACACTGCCCCGACCACTGCCAGGCAGCTGGTTCGTGAATTCTTCCCTCGATATGGTTTGCCCCGTGTCGTGTATTCGGACAACGGTCAGCCATTCTCGTCTGAACTTATGAAGCAGATCTCGCTTCTCTTGGGGTACCAGTGGAAGTTTCACTGTGTTCGGCATCCAGAGGCAGCAGGTCTCGTGGAGCGCCACAATCAGACTCTGAAAACTCGCCTTGCAAAAGTGTGTAAAGAGAAAGGCGTAGATTGGATAGTAGCATTGCCAGTTGCACTGTTTTATATGAGAATGGTAGCCCATTCTAGGACAGGGCTATCCCCGTATGAGGTGGTCTTCGGTAGACCTCCTAATATGTGGGGGACGCCTTTGCCGAGAAAAATCACTGATGTCGAAAGTACTATGTTGACAGATTACCTTGCTTCCTTGATGTCTGCACTACAATCATGTCGTTCACAGGTCGCTGCAGCCTTCCCAGACAACACCGAGGTGAAGCCACATGCAGTGGTCCCGGGTGATACTGTAGTTGTCCGGAACTTTGATAGGACGAGCCCTTTGGAGCCCCGCTGGAAGGAGCCGAAGATTGTTTTGTTAACAACCCGGACTGCTGTAAAACTGGAGGGGAGGAAGGGCTGGGTGCACTCCAGTCATGTGAAGAAATTTCATGGACTTCCGCCAAACCCTGATTCAAAGAACTCTCACATACCAGAGACAGATACTAAACTCCCCCTTCGAGAGAAAACTCCCCAAGAGGAGTACAGACAGAAATTGAGGTCTAGTAAGTCAGACAGTTTAATTGTTTAAGTCCCCTCCTGGGTGAAGCGGTTAGGCAGTTTCTGACAATGTACAAGTTAGACCCAAATAGAGAGAGAGAGATAGACAGGAGATCATGAAAAGAAATCATTACTGTAAAAATCTCCGTAGTAGGTGCATCTGCACCCTGATTATTATGTTTTTTCTGAGTCTTACGTTAATTGGCATCAGCTTGATGTTGTACATGTATTTTCCGATTGCACATTCTTTTTCTAATGACACTGCAGAGCACACGTTTAGTGAACTACCTCCACACGAATTGTCTTATCGACTTGCGCTGCGCAACAATACATTCATTCGTATGTTACACCATTCTCACCAGATCAACAATGCTACTAACTGTTGGATATGTGGCCGACTCCCTCCCCATCAGAACTACAAGGGAGCTCTGCCCCTCTTTCCTTACCCGTTTACACATAATGGTTCCTGTGGTGCATGGTTTAGTTTAATATCCTCTTTAGACACTGAATCAAGGGTTTCCCAAGGCAAATGGATATGGGGGAACCTGAACACAGTCATGAACAAAGCATGTTTTCCAGATGAAGAGGGTCTTCCACAAATGACAGGGACCGATCTAGAAAATGAAGTGTATGGATTAGGCAATTTTACACTCAACCTCATGATTCTAAACGTTCAGTCAGAAACTAGTCCAGACTTGCCATCTATATCAGTCTTACCAGCTAAAGGTGTATTATGCGTCAGAAAGAATGGTTCAGTACATCTAGGCCATAGTGAATGCACTACTGTGGTCGAATTCAGTGATGAAGGCAAGTCTACATTCAAAGCTTCCCGACATTCCTATTTCATTTGTGGTCATACAGCTTATGTACGTTTACCTCTAGACTGGGATGGTACTTGTTTCATTGCATTCTTATTGCCACCAGTTTTTCTAGCCCCATCTGATTATCACAGAAATTCCCGCCTCAATCTAGTTAGGCACAAAAGAGATCTTCCATTAGTTGATTTTACTGAAACAGCATGGGAACAATATACAGATTTCAATAAAGGATTCTTTCCCTATTTAGGCACAGTGTCCAATAGTAAATTGATACGCAAATTAACCAGAATTCTCGAAGCAGTAGTGAATGAGACTACTTCAGCTTTGGGCAACTTAACAGAGGAGCAGTCTGCTATGAGACTTGTTGTTCTTCAGAACCGCCTTGTCCTTGACGTCATCCTGGCCGATAGGGGCGGAGCTTGTAGAGTCATCGGATCCAGTTGTTGCGTGTTTATTCCTAATAACGCGCCTTCAGTCTATAAGGCCATCACCAGACTTCACGAGATTGCCCATCAGATACACCAGAACCCAGGCTCCTGGACTTGGTCCGGTTGGCTCTGGAGTGTAATAACCGCTTGGGGATGGAAGCTATTGTCATTCTTAGGGATTATATTGGCCATTGTATTCAGTTGCTGTTTATGTCTTCAATGTGGGCCAGCGATTTGCGGCTTGTGCGCCACAGCTTGTATTCCCCGCTCAAGTTCACGTTCCCATTCCCGATTAAAGAAAGAAAAACAGATGATGTTATACGAACAGATAGATGGTCTCATGAAAATAGATATATCCTAATGGGTCCGTAGGGGACAAGGAGGGAATGAGGTAATTGAAATTTTTATGGTCAGGTATGTCCCCTAACGAGTACCCCATCGTCTCCATGTACGAGTTAAAGTGCATGTAACTTCCCTCCGCAACCGAATTTGAAGACGCAAATACATTTGCGTCCAACGTTAACATGTCCTCTTTCAGATCCACCATGAATGGATTGATAATTCAGTTCCTAAGTATGCCGTGCCACCGTCTTTACATGGTGCACTTTCACGTTTTCCTGGCTCTGCCGAGTTAGGCCCTGATTCCTGCCATTGAACCATTTTTCCGTCTCTATCTCCGACAGCTGCAACGTGGAGATGAAATGCATCCCTGACCTCTGTCTTACTTCCTGCCAAGCGAGCGGTGCCCGGCTCGGCCTGCTCTGCCTGCCAAAAACAGTATTTTGCCTTCAAGTTATCAGCGTAGCCAGCTCAGCCTCCTCGAAAACACATTCCTGTCTAGTAAACAGTTCCCCGACTGCAGAGTAAAGGGCCAAGAGTAAAGGGCCAAGCCTTCCTGTCCTCCTCATGTAATTCATTGCTCCCATTACCATTGTAGGCCCTGGCTCCGCGCATTTGCACCTAGATATGCATACATTCAGTATAGAATAGCCTCTGCCCGAAAGACCTTTTACTCCAGATTAAACATCCTCCAAACACAAGATATCAGATATGTTTTAGGAACAGGTCGATCTGACATGTCAGACTTATGTCTCTTCTACTAGTGTTAAAAGTCAGACCTTTAGCTTCCTCCAGATGCACGTCAATCACACGTCATATTAGCTGCGCGCGCATCCAGGCCACAGGTTTCAGCTGACTCTGCAAGAATTCTCTAAGCATCCACCCATATGTGACGTTTTTCTGTGACGTTTCTAATTCACGCCTCTGTGCACACCCATGTTCACGCTTTTGCTACGCACATGTGTTCTTATCATATACATTTCACTTGTCACGCCTACTGTAATGCAATGCTATTGTGTCATTTTACTATATATGCCATATACTGTGAATAAATCGTTGACATCTTTCCTGACATCTTCCCTTGCATACCCGAACCCTTGTATTGATGGAATAGATCTCCATTGACTCGAGTCATTTCTGAATTAAAGCCCTTTAAGACTCAGACACCCCGGACTCTGCCTTTCATTTTATTGAGCTATTCTTTTACTTGAAATTATATGGAAAACTTGTACGGTAAAATATTTACCACAGACAGACTGATTTGCATATAGCCAGGTTCTGAGCTGGGATAGTGCAGTGAGATAAATAACGGTGATGGATCAAGCCCTGATCTTTGGACTGGGTAAGAGTGGTCTGCTTAATTCAGACACTCTGTTCATCACCACCCCCTTTTCTGAATCGTTTTTGGCCACTATAGGTGTGGCAGGGTATACTCAGACATGAGTACCTTTCTCACTGCACCATCAGGATTCAAGCAAGCCGGGCTGAAGACGGCTGAAATGCCAGAAACCGGTCCCCGGTAGCTTGTCTCCTTTCTGGTGAAAAATTGGCTTGGTAGTTTAGTCTGCCCTGTTCCCATGATGCACTGGGCCAGGGACAGACTGATTTGCATATAGCCAGGTTCTGAGCTGGGATGGTGCAGTGAGATAAATAACGGTGATGGATCAAGCCCTGATCTTTGGACTGGGTAAGAGTGGTCTGCTTAATTCAGACACTCTGTTCATCACCACCCCCTTTTCTGAATTGTTTTTGGCCACTATAGGTGTGGCAGGGTATACTCAGACATGAGTCTGTTTCTCACTGCACCATCAGGATTCAAGCCGGGCCGAAGACGGCTGAAATGCCAGAAACCGGCCCCGGTAGCTTGTCTCCTTTCTGGTGCAGAATTGGCTTGGTAGTTTAGTCTGCCCTGTTCCCATGATGCACTGGGCCAGGGACAGACTGATTTGCATATAGCCAAGTTCTGAGCTGGGATGGTGCAGTGAGATAAATAACGGTGATGGATCAAGCCCTCATCTTTGGACTGGGTAAGAGTGGTCTGCTTAATTCAGACACTCTGTTCATCACCACCCCCTTTTCTGAATCGTTTTTGGCCACTATAGATGTGGCAGGGTATACTCAGACATGAGTCCCTTTCTCACTGCACCATCAGGATTCAAGCAAGCCGGGCCGAAGACGGCTGAAATGGCAGAAACCGGTCCCCGGTAGCTTGTCTCCTTTCTGGTGAAGAATTGGCTTGGTAGTTTAGTCTGCCCTGTTCCCATGATGCACTGGGCCAGGGACAGACTGATTTGCATATAGACAGGTTCTGAGCTGGGATGGTGCAGTGAGATAAATAACGGTGATGGATCAAGCCCTGATCTTTAGACTGGGTCAAGAGTGGTCTGCTTAATTCAGACACTCTGTTCATCACCACCCCCTTTTCTGAATCGTTTTTGGCCACTATAGGTGTGGCAGGGTATACTCAGACATGAGTCCCTTTCTCACTGCACCATCAGGATTCAAGCAAGCCGGGCCGAAGGCGGCTGAAATGCCAGAAACCGGTACCCGGTAGCTTGTCTCCTTTCTGGTGAAGAATTGGCTTGGTAGTTTAGTCTGCCCTGTTCCCATGATGCACTGGGCCAGGGACAGACTAATTTGCATATAGCCAGGTTCTGAGCTGGGATGGTGCAGTGAGATAAATAACGGTGATGGATCAAGCCCTGATCTTTGGACTGGGTAAGAGTGGTCTGCTTAATTCAGACACTCTGTTCATCACCACCCCCTTTTCTGAATCTTTTTTGGCCACTATTGGTGTGGCAGGGTATACTCAGACATGAGTCCCTTTCTCACTGCACTATCAGGATTCAAGCAAGCCGGGCCGAAGACGGCTGAAATGCCAGAAACCGGTCCCCGGTAGCTTGTCTCCTTTCTGTTGAAGAATTGGCTTGGTAGTTTAGTCTGCCCTGTTCCCATGATGCACTGGGCCAGGGACAGACTGATTTGCATATAGCCAGGTTCTGAACTGGGATGGTGCAGTGAGATAAATAACGGTGATGGATCAAGCCCTGATCTTTGGACTGGGTAAGAGTGGTCTGCTTAATTCAGACACTCTGTTTATCACCACCCCCTTTTCTGAATCGTTTTTGGCCACTATAGGTGTGACAGGGTATACTCAGACATGAGTCCCTTTCTCCCTGCACCATCAGGATTCAAGCAAGCCGGGCCGAAGACGGCTGAAATGCCAGAAACCGGTCCCCGGTAGCTTGTCTCCTTTCTGTTGAAGAATTGGCTTGGTAGTTTAGTCTGCCCTGTTCCCATGATGCACTGGGCCAGGGACAGACTGATTTGCATATAGCCAGGTTCTGAACTGGGATGGTGCAGTGAGATAAATAACGGTGATGGATCAAGCCCTGATCTTTGGACTGGGTAAGAGTGGTCTGCTTAATTCAGACACTCTGTTCATCACCACCCCCTTTTCTGAATCGTTTTTGGCCACTATAGGTGTGGCAGGGTATACTCAGACATGAGTCCCTTTCTCACTGCCCCATCAGGATTCAAGCAAGCCGGGCCGAATACGGCTGAAATGCCAGAAACCAGTCCCCGGTAGCTTGTCTCCTTTCTGGTGAAGAATTGGCTTGGTAGTTTAGTCTGCCCTGTTCCCATGATGCACTGGGCCAGGGACAGACTGATTTGCATATAGCCAGGTTCTGAGCTGGGATGGTGCAGTGAGATAAATAACGGTGATGGATCAAGCCCTGATCTTTGGACTGGGTAAGAGTTGTTTGCTTAATTCAGACACTCTGTTTATCACCACCCCCTTTTCTGAATCGTTTTTGGCCACTATAGGTGTGACAGGGTATACTCAGACATGAGTCCCTTTCTCACTGCACCATCAGGATTCAAGCAAGCCGGGCCGAAGACGGCTGAAATGCCAGAAACCGGTCCCCGGTAGCTTGTCTGCTTTCTGGTGAAGAATTGGCTTGGTAGTTTAGTCTGCCCTGTTCCCATGATGCTCTGGGCCAGGGACAGACTGATTTGCATATAGCCAGGTTCTGAGCTGGGATGGTCCAGTGAGATAAATAACGGTGATGGATCAAACCCTGATCTTTGGACTGGGTAAGAGTGGTCTGCTTAATTCAGACACTCTGTTCATCACCACCCCCTTTTCTGACTCCCCTAATGGCCCGCATCCTGGTGGTGGGCTTCCCGTAACTTGATAGACAGTTGAGGGCCCAACAACAGCTAGGAGGGGGTGAGTATTGTGCTGAGTTAGACATTGTGCATTATCATGGTCCTCTTGTAAGCAGCAGCAGTTTCCCCATCAACATTGTAGGTGACTCATGTCCTAGGGATAATTGGTGTGGTTGCATATGTAGTTCTTGAAGTAGGTGCATAATTTTGGGCCAGACTTATGTTTTGTAGTCCAGATCCAAAGGTGAGTCAAGTCCCATGCCAATGTTCAGAGTTGTACGGGCACATGGCTGAGTAACATAACATTTCACCTACACATGTTTGATGTTGTGTGTATCAGCTGTCCCCTACAGGCCACATGTCTTCTTTTTGTCAGGAGTGGTGCTCCACAAATACTGTGTATCTTGTCCTGGGGATCTCTTACAAGTGACATGGCATACAGTGCACGTACTATGTAGACAATGAGTCATACTTGCCCTTGGTAAGTGGGGTATGTACAGACTTGTATGATGTCAAACAACACTGGTGCCATATGTATTTTTGCCTACATGATGGCATGTGTAGCATATTTATTTTGTTGTGCTGCACAGGGTATGATCCATGATGTAAGGTTCTACGTAGGTTAAGGTTGAAAGTCCTCCACACGTGCTGGGCAATGTGTAAAGGAGAATGTTTATTCATGTTGGGAATGCAGATGATGTATACACACAGACAGGAGTGTGTTGACATGCAAGGGTTTGGTATACATACATAGAAATATTGATCTCTCTTATTAGTCATGTCCAAATGTTGAGGCTGTGCATCGCAAGGTGTGTATCCAGTTACAGTTGTGTCTCACAAACTGTTACTCAATAGCACTGATGTGGGAGTGTGGAGTAATGTGGAATACACATGTCCACTATTGAAGGTACATTCACTGATGGCATGCATCAGAGAGTGAACTGCAACTTAGGTGTGATCATATGTGGCTGTCCACACACTGTGATACATTGGTATTTGGATTGAAAAATATTTTTGATAGTGTCATGTGCCTTCCCTTTTGGCCACAGGTGACTCCTCATTTCCATGGACTGGAGCTTACCTGAACCTCTTAAGCCTTGCACTGTTCAATTGAGTTGTAGACATGCAATCTGAGTATGGTGTTCCCACCAGGACCAATGTTGAGTGGGGATGTCCCTAGCGAAGGTGGGGTCTGGTACCATGGATATCTGTGTAGCTGCTGACAGTAAACTTTGGGCCACCTCATCCACATGCAAGTTATAGTGGACCTTGCGGGTGGAGTATTATGTGGCCATTTGGTGAGGTTGTTGTTGTGATATGTTCTTACATTAAATTAACACCAATGTCTTACATCTATTTCAACTGTCTTTTCAGCAATAACCGAGGCAAGCAGGGGAGATCATGAAAACAACGTTGGGGATGCAGCTGGCCAGAGCTCCTACAGTCAGGGGACTGATACCAATGGAGGCAGTGGACCAGAGGTTGAGGAGTGTTCCCCGGAGGAGTTGACCTCCAGTGGCAGCTCCATGGTGGTGGCAGACAACACAGGACATGTGACAACATCATCCATGTCCGTCACCCCATCCCACCTCCATCCATCTCCTTTGCCCCAGGAACCTCACCCCCTGTGGTCCCAGCTGCCTTGAGAGAGGAGGTTATTTACCTCTTAAGACAGATCTCTGTTAGGCAGACTGTATTGCGAAGGCCATTAAGGTACAGTCCAGCCCAGAGGCAAGACTTCAGACCCACACATACCAGCATCAACAACAGGCACACCCATTACACATACAAATACTTCCTCTACCTCCCAAGTACCCCCCTTGTCATTCCACCACCCAAGGCGTCCATGGAAATCCCTCAGTTTTCCCTTGGCCTACCCTCTACCACACCACTGCACCCCTCACATTGTTGACCCAGAAACTCCCAATAAGACGCCAGCCCTTCTTGGTTACATCTTTGAGGTGCCTGGTCTGCCCACTAGATGCCCCTTCCTGGGCAGGCTTCCCTGGTAGGCTCATGATAGGCAATTAGAGTGGTACAGGATTGTGTTGGGACACATTGTACTGTTGAACTGGTCATTGGCCTTTGTTTTCATCTGTTGTTATCAAATACATTTACATCTTGATGATACATTATTCCTGCCAGTACATTTCATGCTATTGGCTGCTATGGCTTCTTTAAAGTACATGCGAATACAGTTGTGTAAGTTTCACCCGAATTGGTGATCCTTTCAAAGTGGGGAGTATGATCTGACCTTTGCACCTGTTCTGGAGTTAAAGCGGACGAGGGGACATTTTTATATAACGTATATGTGGGATGGCAACCAAATGGGGGTGACAATGCAGTGTGTGTTTTTTTTATTTGTTAAGTATTTTGGCCTGGCCACGGTCAACATCATTTAGCTTGCCTTTTTCACTATGATGTAGGTTGGGTATGTGTTAGGAGTGTTGAAGTTAGATATTTGTGTATCCACACATGGAGTGTGTCAACTTGTCATCCCTTTGTATAGTTTTGCATGACTTGAGCCCATTTTGCAGTGTGCACCTTTTAGCTTCTTCCTCTAGATGTGTGTCAGATGCTGTTGGTGCTGTGTTTACTTTCATTAATTGCACTTACCCTTTGTCTGCACATGCCTGGCACTGGGTTCTTCTATTGGTTCCCAGGACCAGTTTTCATGGAACTTGTATGGCATATGCAAATTGAACTGTGGCCCACTGCCCCAGGCTTTCAGGGTTTCCCCAGTAGAGGCCTAGGAATCATACAGAGAGTTTTTCCATTGTGGCCTTAGAATGTTTCTCTCACTTCTTACATGTAATTCCATTGACTGACATTGCCTTTTGATGTGGGATATGTGTGAGAGTTGTCTAGAGTTGTTGCTCAGAAGGTGTGTTTGACTTTGAGGACAAATCCATACTGATGTTTCTTTGACCTCACGAAGGTAGCAAATATGCGTGCATTGTGATTGTGTCATATTCACTACGGCATCTTCATCAGAGTTAGGATCCCAAGGCCTCTTGGTAGTTGTAGTCAGTTCAATGTGACTTTCACAAGACTTGAAAAATGGTGAGCAGTACAACTTGTGAAGATCAATAGTGACATGGCAGACAAGAGAGAAATTGCAAGATTTATGCGTGACAGTCATATATAGATGTGATAATGTGGAGAAGGTGGTGTTGTGAAACAATATTTTTAATATAGACATGACTATCTGTCGTGTTTATATCTAGGACCCTAATTCGATATTCCTGAATTATGCCCTTGTGAGGTTATAATCAATAATATCCTAATAAAAGGCATAAGAACCAGATCCCAATTAAGTAATAGCCCATGCAGTAAAAGCACAGCACGGATACTCCCATCGACTCCTAGAAAGCACAACGCGTTCTTTAAACAAACCAAGCCTCCAGCAGCCCGGGAAATCCCCCCTGCTTTTGTTTTGATTTGAACAAGAACTCCTGAAGTCCAGAAAGAACTGTTAATTCTTAGAGAACAGAGCTTCTATTTTAGGATACTAGAGACAATATTTTACCTCAGCCTCTAGCAAATATACAGCAATTTGTATAAATATGTGATGAAATGGTCTCGACCTTCTTTTCTGTATTCAGAGCCATTTCATGTGTAATTTTCGCAATTCATTCAGCTGATATATTTGCATTTATGTGAATGATGACACTGCTTGAAAAGCGTACAGTATCAACACTCATTTTTCGTGTATTTACCTTATACCATTTCAAATGCGAAATATGTATTTTGGGGTGGGTCAGAAAACACACATGCATCGTTGAATGTTTACTATTGCTTAGTTTTTTAGTAATGATGGACATCAATCCGTGGAGTGGGTGTTGTGTTTATATCTAGGACCCTAATTCGATATTCCCGATTTATGCCCTTGTGAGGTTATAATCAATAATATCCTGATAAAGGCATAAGAATCAGAGCCATATTCAGTAATAGCCCATGCAGTCCAAAGCACAGCACGGCTACTCCCATCGACTCCTGGAAATCACAACGCGTTCTTTAAACAAACCAAGCCTCCAGCAGCCCGGGAAATCCCCCCTGCTTTTGTTTTGATTTGAACAAGAACTCCTGAAGTCCAGAAAGAACTGTTAGTTCTTAGCGACGTCTTATGTCCAACCTTACGTCAAACCCGGCACCTTCCAGGTATAAAATACCAACAGTTGCCTTAAGCAAACACACTGTGGTTTGGAGCAGAGCGGCCATCTACTTGCCCGAGAGACCAGCTGATGCGAGTGCCCACAGAAGCCGCCCCTCCTGTTTGACGCACTGAGAGAGACGATGTCTTTTTCTACAGCCAAGAAAATCCACCTCCGGTGTTTCCAGCCTACCCTTGCGGGTTGCTGCAATATCGAGTCCTGAGGAAAGAGATACCAGCCCTCCCACATTCTATTACCAAGGTACGGAGCTGACTAAACCCTTAGGAGAATTCTTGAAGCAGATTCTTCGCAAAATTATCTTAACCAACTTAACTTAAAACTGCTACTTACTCATCCCGTCCCATGTATTAGGCTTAGGTCAGGTACACCGGGGTAGGCTTAGTTAGAAGCACCAGTTTAGTACGTTAGTCAATGTATTTATGTATTTATATATTTTATCTATTTTAAAGTATCATATGGCTAAGAAACCATACCAATGCTTTTACAGTATTATTTCATAATACTACTTTTACTGTACGCACTTTACTTTACTTTAAGTATTGCAATTGTGGCAATTCACTTCTCTTGCATGAGAAAGAAGACTGCTCAATAAATAACAACTTTTTATTGAAAACGCCCATCTCTCTATTTCTCTGCATTCTGGCGAAACTAAGTATGCACTGCTGACTGAGTGTAATAGCTGTCTATTGTTTTCACACAACTCTAGAGATATACTCTTATTCAGAGGGAGCAAAGTTGTCATGTTTATGCGCTTGTCGGAAACTGAATCCCTTCTTGTCTGAGCCAGGGGAGGTTGTCCCTCCCTATTCATTCAAGAAAGTTTCCAGTGACCTCTGAGCTAGCTGGCGCAAACCCAAATTAAGTTTAACATAGTCAGTAGAGACCTAGTTGACCCCAGTCCTACGTCTATACTGCTGTTTATGTTATTCCAATGCTCAGAGCCTATTGGGAAAATAAGAACTACACTACATATCAGTTTCAAATAAAAGCTGACAATTGTCCATTTATTTATGGTGTGCCTGTGGAGTATCAATGTTTGTGGCTGGAAGGGCATCCTGCAGCTTTGTTTGGGATGAATGTTATGATAATATCCCAGCCAGCATTCCTGTATGCATGTAAAATACTTGAGGACACCACCTTGCTTGCCTGGTACACGGCGGGCATTGTTTTGCAGAGGAGTCAATGGCAACACGTAATTGTGTGATTCACCACTGAATTTGTCCACGAAAGAGTGGATTTTGAATGTGGTCGAGCAGGAACAGCAACGGCAGGATGGGTTGGATCTGCTCCACAACCGCACAGGGTGTATGGAGGTGAGTTTTATTCTTATACCCCTCCCTTTCCGCCATCTCAGATGTTGAGGTTGGACTGCCACTGTCACGCCTGATGTGAGCTAACCCGTACTTGTAGATAGTGAGATCAATGGATCACTGATACCATCCTTGGGTGCACACTATTGTTCCTCTATAATTCACAGAGGTTTCACACTTTGTTGGCTAATTGTTATTCTTATTTATTCGGCATAACAGTTCATGAATCAGTTTCATCACAGGTACATAATGTTCGTAAGTTAATCCATTCTTAACATTTTGGCACTGTCCCTCGTATATATCCAATGCATTTCGGGGCTATTATCTGCCCCTTCGTCAGGGAAAAGGTACTGTAACAAAATCAGATAACATAAAATGAGTCTAAAATAATATCATCGATGTGGTTTGGAGTTTTTTAACTAGTAGGGGTGAAAGCTGCAGGAAGTGTGGGGGAAGGGTGGGTGCCAGGTTACGAGGTCACCTTAAAAATTCCAAGCCCGTGGGGAAAATAGAAAAATGCTCGTAGTGTTGCTTACGTGTGCCGGTATTCTAAAGGAACATGGTTCTGAAAGCAAGAGGGGTAAAATCGTTAAGAATACATGATGTCAGGTTGATCCCGTTTAAAGGTTTGTGCTAGTCGATACACTAACCTGGTTAATGAAGCTTAGGGTTCAAAGGTATTCCGCTCGCTACGCCGGTCAGGACGGAGGCGTCTACTGCCGCGTTTGGTCACTTTCAAACATTAAGATCACGTGTTCATGGGCAGTGAAGAAAGACTCGCGGTCGCGGTCTAACGTTACTATGTGATGTTCCGCGAGTAAAAGATGAAAAGTCATGAAAAATAAAGTAGAATTAAAATAAAAATGAGGGTAAGATAAGAATGATCATGATTAGGTGGGATTAGTGGTGTTAGATGAAATATACCTCGATGTTGGTCTGTGAATACCACGTGGGGTAAGGGCAACCATTATGGACTCTATATAATATAAACATGATGACTAAATAAACAGTGATAAATTTAAAGTAAAAGGAATTAAATTGCAGTACAAATGATAAGTCCCCACAGGAAGCCTTTTAGTGCTCCAGTTGCAACACTTATAGGTAACAAGAGAGTTCGATTCTATCATTTAAGCCAAATGGCTTCTGTGTGGATAGTCTTTGAATCCAGGTGTTTTCACGTTGGAGTAAGTATTTGGTATTGTCTCTGCCTTCCGTTTTGGCGATGGTTTCCAGTATAATGAACTTTAGTTGGGAGATGTTGTGTTTTTCTTCCTGGAAGTGTGTGGCAATGGAAGATTTGCTATTTTTCAATCGGATGTTAGACTTATGTTCTGTCAGTCTGATCTTGATTTTTCGTTCCGTCTTGCCAACATAGAGTTTCCCACAGGGGCATTTGAGAGCATAGATTACGTTGCTAGAGTCACATGTGCCATTGACTTGAAGTTTGATTGTGTTGCCCTTCATTGGATGATTGATTACGTTTCCCTTTATGATACTATTGCAGTTCCCGCAATTCAAACATGGGTTGGTACCTGTGTATTTTACAGTCACTGTCGGTTTGTATTGAACCCGTTCTCCTAAGTTTTGAGCTCTGGTGAACGCAAATAAAGGAGGTTCCAAGAAAATCTGGTTGAAGTCAGGTTCCAGGTTTAATAGTGACCAGTGTTGGTATATGATCCGTTTGAATTTCGTACTGGCTGTTGAGTATTTGAAAACTACCACTATGCGGGTCTGTTGTTTCTTGGGACCTGATTGCAATAGTTTTTGTCTGTCTGTGTTCAAAATTTTATGTTTGGATTCCTCAATGATGTTAAGTGGGTATCCTCTGTCATGGAATTTGGTGGCAACTTGCTCAGTTCTTTGTATGGATTTGATGGGATTTGATGTGATCCTTTTTGCTCGGGCCATTTGTGAAAATGGGAGGTATTTTTTTAGATTTGGTTCGTGAAAACTCGTGTAGTGGAGCATGTTGTTTCTGTCAGTGGGCTTCACAAACAGGTCTGTCTCGAATCCCTGTTGGGTGATGGACACTTTAACGTCAAGGAAGTTTACTCTATTTTCCGATAGTTCCCATGTTAGCTGTATACGTTCATCAATTTGGTTAAATTCAGTCAATAGTTTTTGTAGTTTTTCTTTGGTGTTTTTCCACACGATGAAAATGTCATCAATGTATCGTGTTAACAACAGTAGGTTGTCTGTCCATTCTGTTTTCGTGAAGATGTGGGTCTCTTCATATTGTTGCATAAAGATGTTGGCGTATAGCGGCGCCGCCGAATTGCCCATGGCCATGCCCACGAGTTGTTGGTACCATGTATCTTGATATTTAAAATAACTTTGATACAAAGTAAAAAGCATGAGTTCCATCAGGAATGTTTGAAATTGTGTGTCTATGGTGGAATCCATTAAGGCTGTTTCTATTGCTTCTATACCTAAAGAGTGAGGTATGGAGGTATATAATGATCGCACATCCGCGGTGCAGAGGATCAGTTTGTCATCTGGGTTGATTTTCAAGATGTTCAGTTTAGAAATGAAATCCGTAGTGTCTTTTGTGTATGTTCTCATCGACTGAACTGCTGGTTGGAGGTATTTATCCAGAATTTGGCCAATCGGTTCATGGATGCTTCCACATGTTGAAACTATTGGTCTCATGGGGGGATCCATGAGATTTTTGTGGATTTTGGGTACCATTCTGAGGGTAGGACTCTTTGGATTGGCTTTGATGAGGAAATTCTTAGTTCTGTCGTTAATAGTGCCCCGTTCATGTGCTTTCTCAAGGATATTTTTCAAAGTGTTCATGAACTCCATTGTGGGATTATTATCCAATTTCATGAATGTAGTAGTGTCTGTGATATGTTCCATGACCTTGGATTCGTACATGCTTTGGTCCATGATCACTAGGACTCCCCCTTTATCAGCTTTCGTACATTTATCTGGTTATTGGCTGATATCTTTTTTAAAGTATCAAGATCTTTTTGAGTAATGTTTTTGGTGTGTTTTTTGTCATGTTTGATATTTTGTAAATCCTGCTTGACTATATTCTCGAATGGGTCCAAAGTTTTATGGCTGATTGGTGGTTGAAAGGTGCTGTGTGGTCTTAATCCATGTAGTTTATCCTCTTGCCTATTTGGTTGTTTGGGTAATACGTTGTCAAAAAAGTGGCGTAAGCGTAATTTACGCATAAGCTTAAAGAAGCTGACTTCCAATTCCAAACTGTTTGTGTTGGTCGTGGGCACAAACGATGTGCCCTTTTGTAGTAACTGTTCTTCATGTTTGGTAAGTTGGTATTTGCTGATATTAATGACTAATTGGTCTATGTTGTCTTCTTTGTTTTCTTGTCCTTGATGGTTCCCGTCACACTTCTCGTGATGGGTGGTTCTTTTTCCTTCTCTTTTTCTTTTGTTCTGTCCTCTCCGGGGTCTCCTTTTTGAGTTTGGCCCTGTTCTAAAAAAGGACTCGTTTCAGTTACCTGGCTGGTGGTGGGTTGTTGGTCTTGGTGGGTGTCTGGACTAGTGTGTGCGGGTTGGGGTCTCCTAGTTCTTTGAGTACTATCACTATCCGATGAAGAGGTTTCAGTTTGTGAATTATACGGTTTGTTTCTTCTTTTCTGAGCATAAACTTCGGCCCATGTATAGACCTCTCCAAGTCTATAATCCAGGGTGTCCCTCTTGTATTTCCGAATTTTCCTGTCATTTATGTCATTGGTATGTTTATCCATTTGTGATTTTATATCCTCTAGTATAGTTGTTAGTTCTTCCTCGGAAAGCATTTTGGATAGTTCTGTCGATGTTTCGGTAATTTCAGTAGTGAGTTCCTCCAGTATTCCCGATAACTCCTCGATGATTAGAAGGATCAAGTCCAGGGAACATTCATTAAGGATTTCATACCACCTTTCTTGGAATTTCTTTGAGTTTTTACAGAGCGATGGTTTTAGGGCTATCCTTAGGACCCTTGGTATACGTTGGTTGCGGTGGTATTTAACTAAAGTGCTAGCATGTAATTGCTGGTTGATGCGTCTCTTGCTTAGATATATCAGTTGTTTTATGTGTTGTTCTTTGGAGCGGGTATTGGTTTCCTGCGCATTTTCTTCCCTAATCAATGCATAGATTAAATCAGCTTCGTCTGGTTTGAACGCGAAGGTAGAGGCTCTGGCCTCAGTGCTTTTTGAGATTTCCTCGAAGTTGCTCATAATGAGTTAGTGGCGTGCTATCTGTCCCTTGGGGTGGACACAACAAAGTAAAACTAATGAGTTTGTTGGGCAGATGCACAGCAAGTTTTGAAAAGTTTTGAATAAGTTTTCGATAAATTTTTAGGTGCCACACAAGTAACGTCAAGTGTCCCACGACGTTAGTATATGAACATGTAGATAGTGAGATCAATGGATCACTGATCCCATCCTTGGGTGCACACTATTGTTCCTCTATAATTCACAGAGGTTTCACACTTTGTTGGCTAATTGTTATTCTTATTTGTTCGGCATAACAGTTCATGAATCCGTTTCATCACAGGTACATAATGTTCGTAAGTTAATCCATTCTTAACATTTTGGCACTGTCCCTCGTATATATCCAATGCATTTCGGGGCTATTATCTGCCCCTTCGTCAGGGAAAAGGTACTGTAACAAAATCAGATAACATAAAATGAGTCTAAAATAATATCATCGATGTGGTGCGGAGTTTTTTAACTAGTAGGGGTGAAAGCTGCAGGAAGTGTGGGGGAAGGGTGGGTGCCAGGTTACGAGGTCACCTTAAAAATTCCAAGCCCGTGGGGAAAATAGAAAAATGCTCGTAGTGTTGCTTACGTGTGCCGGTATTCTAAAGGAACATGGTTCTGAAAGCAAGAGGGGTAAAATCAGTAAGAATACATGATGTCAGGTTGATCCCGTTTAAAGGTTTGTGCTTGTCGATACACTAACCTGGTTAATGAAGCTTAGGGTTCAAAGGTATTCCGCTCGCTACGCCGGTCAGGACGGAGGCGTCTACTGCCGCGTTTGGTCACTTTCAAACATTAAGATCACGTGTTCATGGGCAGTGAAGAAAGACTCGCGGTCGCGGTCTAACGTTACTTTGTGATGTTCCGCGAGTAAAAGATGAAAAGTCATGAAAAATAAAGTAGAATTAAAATAAAAATGAGGGTAAGATAAGAATGATCATGATAGGGATAAGGAGTGATTAGGTGGGATTAGTGGTGTTAGATGAAATATACCTCGATGTTGGTCTGTGAATACCAGGTGGGGTAAGGGCAACCAGTATGGACTCTATATAGTATAAACATGATGACTAAATAAACAGTGATAAATTTAAAGTAAAAGGAATTAAATTGCAGTACAAATGATAAGTCCCCACAGGAAGCCTTTTAGTGCTCCAGTTGCAACACTTATAGGTAACAAGAGAGTTCGATTCTATCATTTAAGCCAAATGGCTTCTGTGTGGATAGTCTTTGAATCCAGGTGTTTTCACGTTGGAGTAAGTATTTGGTATTGTCTCTGCCTTCCGTTTTGGCGATGGTTTCCAGTATAATGAACTTTAGTTGGGAGATGTTGTGTTTTTCTTCCTGGAAGTGTGTGGCAATGGAAGATTTGCTATTTTTCAATCGGATGTTAGACTTATGTTCTGTCAGTCTGATCTTGATTTTTCGTTCCGTCTTGCCAACATAGAGTTTCCCACAGGGGCATTTGAGATTATAGATTACGTTGCTAGAGTCACATGTGGCATTGACTTGAAGTTTGATTGTGTTGCCCTTCATTGGATGATTGATTGCGTTTCCCTTTATGATACTATTGCAGTTCCCGCAATTCAAACATGGTTTGGTACCTGTGTATTTTACAGTCACTGTCGGTTTGTATTGAACCCGTTCTCCTAAGGTTTGAGCTCTGGTGAACGCAAATAAAGGAGGTTCCAAGAAAATCTGGTTGAAGTCAGGTTCCAGGTTTAATAGTGACCAGTGTTGGTATATGATCCGTTTGAATTTCGTACTGGCTGTTGAGTATTTGGAAACTACCACTATGCGGGTCTGTTGTTTCTTGGGACCTGATTGCAATAGTTTTTGTCTGTCTGTGTTCAAAATTTTATGTTTGGATTCCTCAATGATGTTAAGTGGGTATCCTCTGTCATGGAATTTGGTGGCAACTTGCTCAATTCTTTGTATGGATTTGATGGGATTTGATGTGATCCTTTTTGCTCGTGCCATTTGTGAAAATGGGAGGTATTTTTTTAGATTTGGTTCGTGAAAACTCGTGTAGTGGAGCATGTTGTTTCTGTCAGTGGGCTTCACAAACAATAACCAGATAAGATGTACGAAAGCTGATAAAGGGGGAGCCCTAGTGATCATGGACCAAAGCATGTACGAATCCAAGGTCATGGAACATATCACAGACACTACTACACACATGAAATTGGATAATAATCCCACAATGGAGTTCATGAACACTTTGAAAAATATCCTTGAGAAAGCACATGAACGGGGCACTATTAACGACAGAACTAAGAATTTCCTCATCAAAGCCAATCCAAAGAGTCCTACCCTCAGAATGGTACCCAAAATCCACAAAAATCTCATGGATCCCCCCATGAGGCCAATAGTTTCAACATGTGGAAGCATCCATGAACCGATTGGCCAAATTCTGGATAAATACCTCCAACCAGCAGTTCAGTCGATGAGAACATACACAAAAGACACTACGGATTTCATTTCCAAACTGAACAACTTGAAAATCAACCCAGATGACAAACTGATCCTCTGCACCGCGGATGTGCGATCATTATATACCTCCATACCTCACTCTTTAGGTATAGAAGCAATAGAAACAGCCTTAATGGATTCCACCATAGACACACAATTTCAAACATTCCTGATGGAACTCATGCTTTTTACTTTGTATCAAAGTTATTTTAAATATCAAGATACATGGTACCAACAACTCGTGGGCATGGCCATGGGCAATTCGGCGGCGCCGGTATACGCCAACATCTTTATGCAACAATATGAAGAGACCCCATCTTCACGAAAACAGAATGGACAGACAACCTACTGTTGTTAACACGATACATTGATGACATTTTCATAGTGTGGAAAAACACCAAAGAAAAACTACAAAAACTATTGACTGAATTTAACCAAATTGATGAACGCATACAGCTAACATGGGAACTATCGGAAAATAGCGTAAACTTCCTTGACGTTAAAGTGTCCATCACCCAACAGGGATTCGAGACAGACCTGTTTGTGAAGCCCACTGACAGAAACAACATGCTCCACTACACGAGTTTTCACGAACCAAATCTAAAAAAATACCTCCCATTTTCACAAATGGCACGAGCAAAAAGGATCACATCAAATCCCATCAAATCCATACAAAGAATTGAGCAAGTTGCCACCAAATTCCATGACAGAGGATACCCACTTAACATCATTGAGGAATCCAAACATAAAATTTTGAACACAGACAGACAAAAACTATTGCAGTCAGGTCCCAAGAAACAACAGACCCGCATAGTGGTAGTTTCCAAATACTCAACAGCCAGTACGAAATTCAAACGGATCATATACCAACACTGGTCACTATTAAACCTGGAACCTGACTTCAACCAGATTTTCTTGGAACCTCCTTTATTCGCGTTCACCAGAGCTCAAAACTTAGGAGAACGGGTTCAATACAAACCGACAGTGACTGTAAAATACACAGGTACCAAACCATGTTTGAATTGCGGGAACTGCAATAGTATCATAAAGGGAAACGTAATCAATCATCCAATGAAGGGCAACACAATCAAACTTCAAGTCAATGCCACATGTGACTCTAGCAACGTAATCTATGCTCTCAAATGCCCCTGTGGGAAACTCTATGTTGGCAAGACGGAACGAAAAATCAAGATCAGACTGACAGAACATAAGTCTAACATCCGATTGAAAAATAGCAAATCTTCCATTGCCACACACTTCCAGGAAGAAAAACACAACATCTCCCAACTAAAGTTCATTATACTGGAAACCATCGCCAAAACGGAAGGCAGAGACAATACCAAATACTTACTCCAACGTGAAAACACCTGGATTCAAAGACTATCCACACAGAAGCCATTTGGCTTAAATGATAGAATCGAACTCTCTTGTTACCTATAAGTGTTGCAACTGGAGCACTAAAAGGCTTCCTGTGGGGACTTATCATTTGTACTGCAATTTAATTCCTTTTACTTTAAATTTATCACTGTTTATTTAGTCATCATGTTTATACTATATAGAGTCCATACTGGTTGCCCTTACCCCACCTGGTATTCACAGACCAACATCGAGGTATATTTCATCTAACACCACTAATCCCACCTAATCACTCCTTATCCCTATCATGATCATTCTTATCTTACCCTCATTTTTATTTTAATTCTACTTTATTTTTCATGACTTTTCATCTCTTACTTGCGGAACATCACATAGTAACGTTAGACCGCGACCGCGAGTCTTTCTTCACTGCCCATGAACACGTGATCTTAATGTTTGAAAGTGACCAAACGCGGCAGTAGACGCCTCCGTCCTGACCGGCGTAGCGAGCGGAATACCTTTGAACCCTAAGCTTCATTAACCAGGTTAGTGTATTGACAAGCACAAACCTTTAAACGGGATCAACCTGACATCATGTATTCTTACAGATTTTACCCCTCTTGCTTTCAGAACCATGTTCCTTTAGAATACCGGCACACGTAAGCAACACTACGAGCATTTTTCTATTTTCCCCACGGGCTTGGAATTTTTAAGGTGACCTCGTAACCTGGCACCCACCCTTCCCCCACACTTCCTGCAGCTTTCACCCCTACTAGTTAAAAAACTCCACACCACATCGATGATATTATTTTAGACTCATTTTATGTTATCTGATTTTGTTACAGTACCTTTTCCCTGACGAAGGGGCAGATAATAGCCCCGAAATGCATTGGATATATACGAGGGACAGTGCCAAAATGTTAAGAATAGATTAACTTACGAACATTATGTACCTGTGATGAAACTGATTCATGAACTGTTATGCCGAATAAATAAGAATAACAATTAGCCAACAAAGTGTGAAACCTCTGTGAATTATAGAGGAACAATAGTGTGCACCCAAGGATGGGATCAGTGATCCATTGATCTCACTATCTACATGTTCATATACTAACGTCGTGGGACACTTGACGTTACTTGTGTGGCACCTAAAAATTTATCAAAAACGTATTCAAAACTTTTCAAAACTTGCTGTGCATCTGCCCAACAAACTCATTAGTCTAACTCGTACTTGGGCAGGCTAGTTCTCTGGCATTCCAAGACTCCCACAGCTTCATTGGCTCACTCCTCCACCGCCGAACTCGGAGTACGGTGGCAGTGGTTCAGCGATGGTGTTCATGAAGCCAATCCGCAGGCCACCAAACTCATAATCAGCCCCTTATTGTTTGCTCTCACTTGGCAGGAACTGTTAGCGAGGAAAAACAGCTATGTCCTGAGGGCACGCACCCCAAAACATAGGGAGCTGACCCTGGAGGTTGGAGGTCCCCAGGGCCATTAATGGATAAAAGAGATGTGGGCTCTATAGTCCCCTACTTTGATTATTTAGGGCCAGTCCCTGGAGGTGGTGGCCTCCGGGGCCTTGTAAAAATGTAATAAAGTCCCAGAGAGGTAGTGGTCCATGGGGCCATAAATAAGTCACGCAGCCCTCTCCCCCACAAATATTTATTGGCCTCCAGGGAGGTGGTCCTCCTCCAGTATTTGTATCAATCAGACTGCACCAGGGAGGTGGCGATTCCTGGGGCAAATATTGGCCATTGGGCTGGGGTCTAGTTAGCCCCCTTCCCTTATTTAAGATATAAATAGGCCTCCTGGTCCTGGCTCACCTCGGGCCCATGGTTAAACGAGTCCGGGAGACACCACTTGCTTTTTTAAAACATTTTCTTGGGGTTTGTGAATCTTCACAATTTCCCTGAAAAATTATTTACAAAATGCTTTTTATCCCTGGTGGGGTCACTGGGGGACCCATGACCAGGCCTGGGGGATCGGAGTACTCCTACCCTGCCTCCTTCCCTTTTTTTTATAAGTTTTTGTTTGCGCCTCAGGTCACAAGATGGCTGCCAGCATATCCTAGTTGAAGTGTTGCCAGCCAATCAAATTTCAGCATGAGATTGGGAGGATACGCAGAGCATCCGTGTCCCTAGATATGCAATTTGGTTTACTTTTAATATCTCTAAACCTACTGAATGGATTCATATGAAATCATAAAAACTACGCTTTCTGGACCAAGTTCTTGCTTTCTGCCAAACTTCTGATTTGCAGTTTGGGCTGTTGTCGTGTCTAAAGTCCCTGCTTGAAATTGTATGGGGAAAATGTGTTTTAGCACCCTCCTCTTTCTCAGCACCTGCTTGATGGATCACCCCGAAACGTTCAAGACAGCAGCTGAACTCAGGTGCATATTAGTTTTGAAACTCTGTAAAAGCAATGTTGGCTTCTGCCGGAGACAGGGAGCTAGCAGGCACCGCAGGAAACATCAGGCTCCCCCAGCGGTCCCCCTCAGTGGTGAGTGGGTGTCCTTGGTGGGACCAGGGCACCCACAATACCTGCTGAATTTGACTGGTTTTGTATGAGTGAAATCTGAGCCTAACTATAACGTCCCAGTAACTTTTGGTTTTTCAGGAACTATATATATAAACAGTTATTTATTTCATATGCAGAGCCAGTCTGCCTCGACCAAAGCGTTTCACGGTTGAGTGACAAATGGCTAAGTAGTGTTTTTATATCTCTCCCCTTGCGGACCCATAATGTGGCCTTATGGGAGTTGTAGTGTTACAAATTAAAATTACATTTTGTCAAAATAAAAAGGTGGCTAGTAACCGTGCTCATACATTGTTGGTACAAAATCATGTATATTGTTCTGATTCTATTAGTCGTGTTTGCCGCCTGGGAATAGTCGTTATGTGTGTTAATTAGACATTTCCAATATAGCGAAAGGTTACTCTACAATTGAATACAACTGGGCATCTGACTGCATTTGTGCTTCTCTGCTACATAGTATAGTACTACAGCGTGTCTGCAACCACTTATTCTAGTGACAATGAGTACATTTGTATGTATACTTACAATTTAGTGGTAACTACTAGCTAGATAGATAGATAGATAGATAGATAGATAGATAGATAGATAGATAGATAGATAGATAGATAGATAGATAGATAGATAGATAGATAGATAGATAGATAGATGGATAATATCATTTCACTCATTATTTAGAGAAAAGCACTAATAAACACACACTCACTCATTTATTAGTACACTGCAAAGGTTAAATTCAAGCTTATTACCACAGTGAAGAAACACCTTTTATTTCAAGAGAAGTACCCCAAAATAAACCTGTAATGGAAAAAATACATAACAGGTAACATGTGTGATATGGTCCTATATTGCCAA
Organism: Lissotriton vulgaris; assembly: GCF_964263255.1. NCBI lineage: Eukaryota > Metazoa > Chordata > Amphibia > Caudata > Salamandridae > Lissotriton > Lissotriton vulgaris. Next base: position 1,503,519,923 of record NC_141691.1, read on the forward strand.
CTCAGGCTTATCTGTTTAAAGAGAAGATTTTTTCCAGGATGAGGGAAGAACGATGCATTATTACTACGCTCAAGTTCACTTTTTAATATTTCCTGACCTATATTTTAATCCAACAAAAGACAGAAAGTGGTTAGGTCATTCGAATTCTTTCCTAGGTGAGAGAAGAAAGGAGCATTATTACTACTACGCTCAAGTTCACTTTTTAATGTTCCCCAACCGCTACCTATATTTGAATACATCAAAAGAAAGAAAGAGATGCGGTCACTGATGCAGGAAATTAAGAAGTATGCAGCACATGTCACATTTGGTATCAGTTAAGGACCGAAGGTGTTATGAGAAGGGACTTTTCATGTGTCAGAAACCTGAAGATGCCTGAAAATGTCTGGCCCAAAGTCAAGGCCATTGGGAAAATGAATATCTACATATATATGATAATATATGTACCAACATATCGGAGACTGGAGAGTAGGAGGGCCGGATGACATTAAATATGATTTACAACGTTTGGGTGAAGTCCTGGGCTATAAACCTACTTCTCACCCTAGCAGAATGCTGAGTTGTATATTCAGGCGTGGGAGTTGAAGGGGCTGTATGCAGAAAGGAAAGAGTAAAGGTGAGAGGTCAGAGTGGGTATGAGTTGAGGAAGGTAAGGGGGCTTTGGGGAAAGAAAAACGAAGGAAAAGAGTCAAACGGATTGCTTTGCGCATATGCGGAGATGCGTGCAATACAATTCGAACACCCTAAATGCGCTGATAAAGATAGGGCTTCTCAATCCTATTACATCAACACATAACACTCATATTATAACTCTGGAGAACATGCATGTTTTCTTAGACGAGCAGAGGAGACAAAAGTGGAATCAAACACAGATGTGTACCAGATATTATTTTTTTGTGTGCGCCATGGGTGCATCAAGATACAGTTATTATTTTTCAGGGGTTGCGAGACCTTCAGTTTATACAATGTGAATCAGATGTATAAAGTAATTGAATCATAGCTCCTACTAAAATACAAAGAGATTATCTGACATTGACAATATATTATTGGCCCATGGTGGATGCTTCCACTCCTTCAATAGGAATAAGAACTATACTTGTGCCAAACCCAGCGTGCATCATTTCAGTGGAAGATTTGAATGTTACTCATTCTAAGCCAGATTACTCAATCGCCCAGGAGTAAAATAATGTCTTAAAGAATGGATCAAGAAACACACAAAGGAACTGATTTGAGTTTATAACTAAATTTAGATATGATGGGATAAACATCCCTGATTAAGACAATATACCTCTAGAAATACCAGATTTACTACAGAAGCCCACCTAGTTTTCTTCCTTGCCACGTCTGGCATGAATGTACGTTGGGTCGAGATTAATCTTTTTTCTCCGTATGAATGTAGTGAAGTCAGGAAAATGTGATTATGAGGCCATACTATAAATACTATCCGATCCTGAAAAAGATTGTATTGTGATGTATGGCACAAGGGGGAATTTTGAGAACGAATTGCAAGTATTGCAACTTTGTTTGAATATATTCACGAAAGTGGTATTTTTCACTGCAGTTTAAGTCACAGAGAGGCAAAGGCGTGGAAATACTGTGTGAAAGCTACTGGGCCTGCAGGAAGGGTCAAACTGTTTATAAGAAGCAGGCAAGGTCTCGATGAAATGTAAATGAAGAAGTATAGTAAAAAGTGGTGGATAGAATGCTTGAATTAATCTCTGGTAATTCACTATGGCTGCATCCCAGTCCATCCTTATTTTGAACACTGGGCCACATCAGTTCGGATCCAGCCATATCAAATCAGTCTTGACCTTGCTCTAATGTTAACAGTCCAGCTGAACAGCCAGGCAAGGTCCTACCTGAACTGGAATGCGGGCAACCCAGGACTGGATTCACCCTAGTTAGGGTTCATCAGTCAGGTATAGCTTAGTTCCGGTGACAAAATGTACAGGAACCCATGTCTGGGCATACCCTTCCCACTTAGAGTGACACACTGAAGTATAAAAAACAGTGATTGATGGGATGTCTAACTTAATCTTAGTCATGGGTAATTACTTGGTCAGCATCCCAGTCCATTGTTATTTTGCGCACCATGCCACATCAGTTTGGATTCAGCCATATGCCAGTCAGTCTTGACCCTGCTCGAATTTGAACAGTCCAGCTTGAACTGTAAGGCCAGGTCCTCCCTGACTTGAAACACAAGCAACCGAGGACTGACTGGTTTTGCCCTACTTGGGCATCATCAGTCAGAGTATAGTTTGATTCCAATGGCACAGTGTACCTCTGACCCACATACATCCATAACCGTCCCACTTAGAGCAACACACTGAAGTACACAACAAAATAGTGGATGCAATGCTTAAATTAAACAGTAATTACTCTGGCCTCATCATTCTTCATTGACAATTTGCACACCATGCCACCTCTCTGTGGAGCCAGCCATTTGCAAATCAGTCTTAAACGTGCTTCAATGGGAACAGTCCAGCTCAAACTCTCAGGCTAGATCCTTCCTGTCTGGGAGCATAGGCAACCCAGGACTTGTTTCACCCATGTTAGGGCTCATCTGCTAGGTACAGCTTGGTTCCAGTGACACAGTGTGCACGGGACCCACATCTGGGAATACTTGTCACACTTAGGGTGACACAATGAATTTCACAAAAAAGTGATGGATGGAATGCCTAAATTGCCTAAATTAGCCTCAGTCACTAATAATTACTCGGTGCATATCCCAATCCTTTGTCATTTTGCACACCAGGCCACATCAGTTTGGAATTCAAGCATATACCTAGGCACAAATAGATTGGGTGTAACAGTGTGTTAGTGTAAACACATATAGTGCAATATGCCAGCCAACAAATACGGACATGATCTCTTGAAGAGTTAGAAAATGTTCAGTCTTTAATTTTCAAGCAAACCAGCCGAAACGTGTTTAGTCGCATGTAGAACAATCTTTCCGCGACTTCCTCAGGGCTGTGTCCAAAGATATTAAATCTATGGGTTGTCGCTCAGCCGGTGATAATTCCGACCCGGCCGGTCCCGAGACAAAACAGTCAGCTTCAATGGTTTACCAAAAGACTACCTATGAGCGAGGAGTGATCCGTTCCTCGTTTTCGTTTTCTCCCACGGCGCCCTTCGAGAACATTTGCATCATACCGCTTCTGCTTAACTCAAGCCATTTCCGGTTCACCCCTTAAGACACCATTCAGGTTCTATCAAAATCCTCAAAGGAACGGGGGACCCCACATCAATATAAGGCAGGTAGACGGGGAAAGGTAAATTATCAAAACAGGAAAGGAACCTGCCCAAAGGTTTAAGTGGTTGGCCTATAATAGGTCCGAAGGATTATATATCACTCTGAACCCTACACGGAAATCTCATAAATGCATCATAACATACATTTTATCAAAACAGTTTATTATAAATTATTGCAGTTCTTTTTATTCATTTTCATTTAGTGTTTCTTAGATACAGACAGACATGTTCAACAATAACAAATATAAATATACAATAAAAAATTGAGTAGGAGGGTTGTTTCCTAAACAAGGTCCGTATTCCCACAATTCATATCACCAAACACACAAACAGTCATTCTCAGTCATTCACACTTTGCTTCATACAGTTGCCGTAGATGGGTATGGGACAGATGGTATGGAGTCCCAAACAGATTTTTTAGTGGGTTCCAAGGGTGGAACAAACGCCAGTGGGTTCCAAGGGTGGAACAAACACCGACGCGCATTTCGGTGTATAGCCCAGGCCGGGCTACACCTTCATCAGGGCGGAGGTGAAGTGGAGGGAAACAGGGACCACAGATGAAATGATGTTCTCTTAATGAAGGGGTGGAAGGCGAGCTGTAATCCCTAGTTCGCTAGGAGATCAGATTCAAAGGTGAGTTTAGCATAATAAGTCTAAGAGACTTCAGACAGTTGAAGGTCCTCGGGGTAAGTTCGGGTTCAGTGTCCGCATTTTAGCAAGTGGATGGGTGGTGCTATTTGATAGACGGAGCAGGGCTCTACGTGGGCTTTCTTGGACCGTCGGAGTTGGCGGGGTCGAGAGTGGCGGTGCTGGGGTAGATGGAGGCAGCGGGAAGAGTACCCGTTCCGCCAGCGGCTCCCAGAGGGGATCAGTGAGTGTGGGAGTAGCGTCTCCTGTTCGTAGTATTAGAACGCGTTTCTCCAATTCGCCGTGCAGACCATACACCCAGGACGGGACAGGTCCGGGTGTATGGTCCGCACGGCCAATTGGAGACGCTACTCCCACACTCACTGATCCCCTCTGGGAGCCGCTGGGGGAACGGGTACTCTTCCCGCTGCCTCCAACTACCCCGGCACCGCCGCTCTCGACCCCGCCAACTCCGACGGAGGAAATTAACAGTTAGGCAGGTGCCACAGGCTAAACCCTGGCACCCACCACACAAGTTTGGCACACCTCAGTGGCCTCACCCTCACAGCATCCTGGCAGAGCTGCATCCTCTGGCCTGTGGTGCAGAGAGTCACGGCCCACCACTGGCAATCTCCTCTGTGTACCCCGGTGCAGTGGTGGTACTTGTTCTGCGATGCAGACCTCCCTAAGTTGGTGCACAGGAGTGCCTCTACTGATCACAGCTCCAGAGGGCACAAGGCAGTCTTCTCACACAGGTCAGCAATGTGTCTCCATGTGACCAGCCAGACTTCACCTCCAGGTAAGGGTGATCGCTGATTCCTCAATGTCTACTGCCACGGCCCAAAGGCTTGGTCTCGATGCAGCCTGCCTCCACTGTCAGGCTGCAACAACTCCGCAGCACCTACGCCTCCCACTCCAGGTCTAAGACGCAGTCCCAACGAGCCCTCCAGGCCCTGGTGACTGTCCACGCTTCCATCCTTCGGCTGTCATGGGGTCACAAGGGAAGCGCTATGAAAAGTGATGCATCACTGGTTTCCCCAGCGATGCCCCTCTTCACATATATGGAGCCCTGAATCTGCATTTCTTTTTCCACTCAGACTCTGGCTGGTCACCTTAGCTGTTCGGGGGTTTGGGGGTTGTTTACATGTATTAAACTTCCCTGGCTGCTCATTATGCATTCCATTGTTTTTATTTTCTTCTTAATCTTTGGTGGTGGATGTATAGGCTATTTTTGCCTCTAGAGGCAGAAAAGTGATGCTGGGCTGACTAACGTGAGTTTTTTTGCCTCTAATTGGCCATTTGTCACTTTTCTATCTTTAGCAGCAAAAATTTTATTGCCTTGAGGCTAGTGTTAGCAGCAGTGACAAGCAGATCTTATCGCCATGTAGCAAAGTATTGTGAATACGTCAGTACCATGGTGATAGTTTTAGCTGAAACACAGTGGTCAGAAAATTGCAGCTAACTAACGCTAACGCTAGTTAGCAGCAATTCTTGTAAACATACCCCACAGTCTCTCAAGGCATACATAAATATCAGTGCATAAATCTGTGGCAGCACATAGGCAATAGACTGGCTGTCGCGGAGCTGACAACTTTCTGCGTTTTTTGCGCCATGTGGCCATCATGCAAAATTTATGTTTATTCCTCCTTCATACTATTAAAAAGTGATAAAGAACCAAATGGCAGACTGGGAACATAGAAAAATGATCTTCTTATGGGTAGTGTAGCCACTTTACTACTCAGTTAACTGGTTCTACGGGAGTTGTTGCTTTGAGCAATAGATATGAGGCCCTAAGCTCACTGAACACAAATGATTGACACTGTGCCATGACAAATATAGAATTTGGAATAGTTAGTCTAGGGGAGTTAGTAGAGTGTGTCCGCCTATCGGATCTGAGTTACAGTGTATGGCCCGCACCTTAGTGAGAGATAGGGTACTATAATACCTTTAATACCTAGTGATATAGTTGTAATGAGAGATAGGTCTGTGTTACTCCTTGTGATACCAGGGTTGTCTTTGGACACAGAGGCTCAGTTTGTGATGCCGGAAGAGGAACCCGGTCTTATTGACTCACCATTATTGACCCCCAGGGTTATAAAGGATAATAAGTGTATCCAGACAAGAGCTTCTTCTTCGGAGAATAAAATGATGATCCTATCCTATCCTGGAATATTTCGGGATTACGATCAAAAATAGGGGATCCGAACTGGAAGGCTTTTCTTTCAGTATATCATATTATTGCCCTACAGGAAACTTGGGAGGCTAGAGAATCTTATTTGCTGGATGGTTTTCAATCATTTAGTAAATTTACCATACCAGCTCCAGCAGGGAGAGCCAGAGGGGGTCTTTTGTTATTATTTAGTCTTAAACTTCTGTACAAAGCAGTGTTATTTGGGACATGCTCGCCACACATTTTAGAGGTGAGACTTGAGGTGGATAATTTGCCCAAAATCTTAGTGGCATGGGCGTCCGCAGGGGGAGGGGGGCAAGAGGGGGCGCTTGCCCCCCCTGGATCCAGGCCCGGTTCTAGAGGATGGGCCCACATACCTGGGCCGACTTTCCAGCTGGGGCGACTCCTGAAAGGCTGCTACAGTACAGCCCAAGTGTGAGTCCCAGCAGGTCACAGAGTCAGCCGTTCCATTGTCATGGGCAGTATGACAATGGGCCGGCAGAGGAGACACAGCATGGAGCATCTCCCCGCATCCCAGGCCTCAGGAGATAACGTTGAGGTCTTGGGGAGCTGCTGATGCTTTCAAGCAGCACAATTAGCAGGGGCCGTGAGCTTTAGTCCCTCACAGCAGGCCACTACGATCAGATAAAAAGCTAAGGGGCATGGGTGGGGGCGTCATTTGGGGAGCGGGGTTAGTGCCAATATTCTTAGTTTAAAAACTGTGAAGTGACAGACCGGATTGAAATTGAAAGTTTCATTCTCACAAATTTGTGCAATGAGGAGAGTGCTGTATACAGCTAAGAGTGGAAATACTCCGAAAAAAACACTAAGGACTGAAATAACTACATTTAAAGAACAATATGACTAAAAATGGAAAAAAATTAAAATTCGATTTTGACAATGTTGTAGTGGAAAAATGTAACTAACCCTCCATGTTGAGGCTAAGGGAGACGTAAGAGCAGAGGAGAGATAAAACAGAGAGACAGAGCCAAAAGGAAAAATAAGAGACGGAGTGGGGAGTAGAGACAAAGGGAGAGGGGGAGAGGAAAGAGGGAGAAATGATTGACGAGAGAAGATAGTGAAAGAGGCGAGGGGGGGACATTAATATAGATTGGATTGGTCCCTTCTTCATTTAAATCTGCTATTGTCTCTCCCATTCTTAAAAAGCCTGGTCTCGACTCTTCTCTTCCCTCTAATTTCAGACCTATTTCTCTTCTGCCTTATCTTGCTAAAATTCTTGAATCCTACGTTACTTCCTGTCTCTCTGGTTATGTTGAACGGAACCAACTCCTGGCCTCTCACCAAGCTGGTTTCCGCTCGGGTCATTCGACCGAAACCGTGGTGTTAGCCGTCCTCGACGAGCTTAAGGCCAAGGCCGACGTCAACTGCCCCCAAGCTTTGATCCTCCTCGACTTGTCCGCTGCGTTTGACACGGTCGACCATAACATTCTTTTGGACCGGGTCAGCGCAGCGGGCATACGAGGTTCTGCCTTCTCCTGGGTCACCTCCTTCTTGACAGGGCGTACTCAAGCTGTCCACCTTCCCGGCTTTTCTGCTTCTCCCCTCCCGGTGCCCTGTGGGGTCCCTCAAGGTTCCTCCCTCTCTCCCCTTCTTTTCAATCTCTATATTCACCCTCTTATCTCTTCTCTTCTTGAGCTGGGGGTCTCGGTGTATAACTACGCTGATGACCTCCAGCTCGTCTTTGATCTTTCCTCTTCTTCTCATTCTTTATCCTTTTTTCACTCCACCATGGTCTTTATTTCTGGATGGATGAGCGCCAACCACCTCAAGCTCAACCCAGATAAGACCGAGCTTGTCCTGGTTGGCGGCTCTTCCAGTCCCTGGTCCCCTGCTTTCTGGCCTCCCATCCTCGGCCCCCCTCCCACCCCCGTTCCCTCTGTTAAAACTTTGGGCATCAAGGTCAGACAGGACCTGTCCATGCATGGCCAGGTCAGCGCCGTGGTGTCCTCCTGTTTTCTCTCCCTCCGAATGATCCGGAAAATCTCTCGTTTTTTTTCTCTTGACTCCCTTAAAATTATTATTTCTGCCCTTATCACCTCCCGCCTTGATTATGGCAATAGCTTGTTCGCTGGCATCCCTGCCTATGAAACCCGCCGCTTACAAGCTATCCAGAATCAGGCCGCCCGTCTTATTTTCCACTTGCCCAAAACCCATCACATCTCTCCCGTCCTCAAATCCCTTCACTGGCTGCCCATTTTGCAGAGATCTCTGTTTAAACTAGGGTGCCTTGTTTACCGGGCCCTTGATCACTCTGCACCGGCTTTCATCAATTCTTTGATTTCCCGTCACATCCCTGCCCGCACTCTCCGTTCATCATCTTCTGCCCTCCTCACTGTTTCCCCGCTTTTACAAATCTCGCACTGGTGGAACCCGTTTTTCTGTTCTTGCTCCCCGGTTCTGGAACTCCCTTCCTCTTTCTATGCGTTCGATCCCTATTTTTTCTCATTTTCGTAAAGCGCTGAAAACTTTTCTGGTTGCCCTGGCCTACCCCCGCTAACCCCCCTGGCCTTGTCTGTTCGGTTCTTCAGAGCTCCCAGCGCCAGGAAGCCGTTTTGGCCATCGTGCGCTCTATAAATATTTTTTTCATTTCATTTCAAGCACAATGAGGCAGGGAGACCGAGGGCGACAGAGGGAAGGGGGCAACAGAGGGAAAGGGCGAAGTAGGGAGGGAGACAGACAGACAGGGAGACAGATAGAGGAAGATACAGGGTGGGAGACAGACAGAGACAGACAGACGAAGAGAGACCGAGAGAGAGGGAGACCGAGAGAGAGGGAGACCGAGAGAGAGGGAGACCGAGAGGGAGGGAGACCGAGAGGGAGGGAGACAGAGAGGGAGGGAGACAGATGGAGGGAGACAGAGAGGGAGGGAGAAAGAGGGAGGCAGGGGGAGGGAAGCAGAGGAAGGGAGGCAGAGGGAGGGCCACGGACAGAGGGCCACAGACAGAGGGCCACAGACAGAGGAAGGGAGACAGAGGGCGACAGACAGAGGGCGACAGACAGAGGGAGGGAGACAGAGGGAGGGAGAGGGAGGGAGACAAAGGGATTGAGACAGAGAGAGAGAGACAAGGAGACAGAGGGAGGGAGACAGACAGACAGAGGGAGACAGACAGAGGGAGCCAGACAGAGGGAGGGAGACAGACAGAGGGAGACAGACAGACAGAGGGTGACAGACAGAGGGCGGGAGACAAAGGGAGTGAGACAAAGGGAGTGAGACTGTGAGACAGAGAGAGGGAGACAGAGGGAGGGAGACAGCGGGAGGGAGACAGAGGGTGGGAGACAGAGGGAGGGAGAGAGACAGAGGGAGGGAGACAGACAGAGGGAAATGACAGACAGAGGGAGGTCGACAGACAGAGGGAGGGCAACAGACAGACAGAGGGAGGTCGACAGACAGACAGAGGGAGGTCAACAGACAGGAGGGTGACAGACAGAGGAAGGGCGACAGACAGAGGGAGATTGACAGACAGACAGAGGGAGGTCGACAGACAGACAGAGGGAGGGCGACAGACAGACAGAGGGAGGGAGACAGACAGAAGGAGGGAGAGAGAGGGAGGGAGAGAAAGAGAGGGATGGAAAGGTAGGGGTAGAGAGGGAGGGAGGAAGAAAGAGGTAGGGAGGGAGGGAGGAAGAGAGACGTAGGGAAGGAGAGGGAGAGAGAGTGAGGGAGACAGAGAGAGGGATGGAGAGAGAAGGATGGAGATAGAGGGAGGGAGAGAGAGGGAGAGAGACAGAGGGAGAGAGACAGAGGGAGAGAGACAGAGGGAGAGAGACAGAGGGAGGGAGAGAGAGGGAGGGAGAGAGCGGGAGGGAGAGGGAGGGAGGGAGAGAGGGAGGGAGACAGAGAGAGGGATGGAGAGAGAGTGAGAGGGAGAGAGACAGAGGGAGAGAGAGAGAGGGAGAGAGGGAGAGGGAGAAAGAGGGAGAAAGAGGGAGAGAGAGGGAGAGGGAGGGAGAGAGAGATAGATAAAGTGAGTGAGACAGAGGGAGACAGAGAGATGGAAAGGGAGCGAGAGAGAGAGAGGGAGGGAGACAGAGAGAGAGGGAAGGAGACAGAGAGAGAGGGAGGGAGACAGAGAGACAGACAGAGAGAGAGAGAAAGAAAGATGTGTGTATGCCGGGCCTGGTGGCTCAGCGGACGAAGGCGTCCGCTGCACGGACCTGTGTTCAACCTCATTGTCATAGTTTTTTTGTTGCTCTAGCCCCACCCCCCTCCCTCACTGACCCCGCCCCCACCAGTGCGGCCCTCGGCCACAAACCACACTGTAAATTTGGCCCCTGAGAGAAAGTTTGTGAGTACCCATGCTCTAGAACCGCATCAACCTGATTTCGAATGTTTTTGTTTTTTTCCGGTCATTTTTAGTTTTATTACTTGCCAGGTTGTCTGATGTGGCGCCTCACAAGATTTTTATCTTCCCCCATGGATTTCTTTGTTTATTTAAGCTCTTTAGATTTTTTTAAATGTATTTAATACTCGTGCGCAATCATGTCGGAAGATGGTGATAAAATTAAAATGTCGCCCCCCCCCCTGGAAACATTTCTGCGGATGCCCATGCTTAGTGGTCAATTATTAGAATTCCTTCACTAGGGTCGATGAATTGGACCACCTAAGGGCTCTGTCAGTGTTCCTGGATGACTATGAGGCATATAATGATGCCTTTTATTATCTTCTAGTTTTGGGAGATTTTAATACCCTTGTTTGTCATCTAAAATGTCTGCACCATATAGATGCAGATGATGACTTGAGAGGGAGTATTCATTTCGAGCACACTAAAAGTGGGACATTTCTTGAGAGTTTCTTAGCTGTACACCACCTGTGTGCTCCATCACAAGGAGACACTTCCTTTAATGCCCCAACTTTCATAGGACAGGGCAATTGTTCTACAATAGACTATATTTTAGTGTCATGTCTTTTGAAAGACACAATAGAATCGTTTGTTGTTTCTTATAACGGACTTAGCGATCATAACCCGCACACTATGGTTATAAAAATTAGGGCGCTTAGAGGTAAAGAAGTATCGGCGCTGATTCTTAACTCAAATTTAAATAATGTATCCATGGGGAGGAGATTATGGTGGGAGGTGATCAACCCTGCAGACTTTCAGGAAAATGTGCTCAGGAGTAACTATGAGGACTTGAGTATATATTTGGACATGTCTACTGATCCTAAGACAATCCTTGGTGCTTTTAGTCATATTACAGATTATATGGCAGTAAACTTAACTAGAAAAAGTAAACCTAGAACTAAAAAAATTGAAAAAATTGAAAAAGTGGTTCAACAAAGCTTGTATTGATAGTCATATGGTCCTACTAGAAGTATTAAAAGAATCTAGTAGGGAGGCACAGAAGATTGCAGAGGCTAGAAGATCATATAAAAAAGCTATCAAACTGAGGAAACACGAATCAAAAGACTTGGGGCCCGATTCACAGAATGAACTTAAGACTCAATCCTAAATTTACTACTATTTTGGTATTCACAGAATGCACTTACTACTTTTGGCATTCACAGAATGCACTTACTACTTTTGGCATTCACAGAATGAACTTACTACTTTTGGTATTCACAGAAGTTAGGATTTTGTCTTAAGTTTGTCTTAAGACAGACTTAAGACAGACTTAAGACAAACTTAAGACAGACTTAAGACAGACTTAAGACAAAATCCTAACTTCTGTGAATACCAAAACTAGTAAGTTCATTCTGTGAATACCAAAAGTAGTAAGTGCATTCTGTGAATGCCAAAAGTAGTAAGTGCATTCTGTGAATACCAAAATAGTAGTAAGTTTAGGATTGAGTCTTAAGTTCATTCTGTGAATCGGGCCCTTGGCATGGGAGGAACTGTCCAAGGTGAGTATCCTGAAAAGTAGCACTCAATTTTGGAAGGTGATTAACAGCCCCCTGTTCAATGAGACAGATAATACAATCAGGGATTGTCTCATTCCCCCTGAAAAGTAGGCGGATCACTTCAGTGGCCTCTATGCGGAAATAAATCAGTCATCTTCTGTCGTACGAGGTGTATCCATGCAGGCTGTTAAAATCAGCTTTACAGAGGAGGAAGTTCTCGAGGCTATTGAGTCCACGGCTAAGGGGAAAGCTCCAGGCCCGGATGGGGTCCCGGCAGACTTGTATAGGGCCAGGTTACTGGGCAAAGGTGTTAACCTCTGTATTTAACGCAGTTTCTAAAAACTGCCCTCCAGAATCCTGGGATAAAGCTGTCATCGTCCCAATATTCAAGAAAGGCTCAAGAGAGGATCCGGCATGTTATCGGCCGATCTTGCTCTTGGATTCAGCCGCAAAAATAATGGGGAAAGTGGTATTACAGCGGCTGACAGATTGGTTAGAAGATAACTCTATTGTCTCGGACTTGCAGTACGCTTTTAGAAAGGGAAGAGGCACTGTAGCCCAATGCCTCAATTTACATCTTGTCATAGGGAAGTACATTTGCGGAATTTTTTTTTGTGTTCGCAAGGGTTTCTGCCAGTTCGCGAGGGTTTGGTACCAGTTCGCAATTGCGAATTTACTTGTCGGCTCGCAACGGTCGCGACTATGTTGTTTCTACGTCTGGTTCATCATCACAGGTTCCCAGCACCCTCTGTTTAACCACTGTCACCCTCTGTTTCACCCATGCCACACTCTGGTACATCAATGCCACCCTCTGGTTCATCATCACTGTAGATTATGGTGGGGAAAGCAAGCACATCTGCCCTGCTTCAACTGAAATGAATTAATTTGGGGTTGGTTTATTAATGTGTCACTGTTTTAAAATTCCAGTCTGGCACCTGCTTCCTTATCTGTAATTTGCTTTCTGTTGCAGTGCAACTTTTTTTTCTTGGACCTTTGTGGCCTACATGTAGCTATTCTCAGAGCAGGGTCATACAATTGTTGCAACTAGCAACTGAACTCTGGAGGGGCCCCAGTCAGGAAGCACTACAGGGAATTGTTACTATTACTAATGATGAGTTTGAACTTTTGCACCTGCTGAGTGCTTTCATTTTTGAAAATTCGTTTTTCTGCAGAGCAGCAACTGTAATGCCCCAAACAAACATAGGCAACTGAACTCTGGAGGGGGCCCTCAGGAAGTACTACAGGGAATTGTTACTAATGATGAGTGAACTTTTGAACCTGCTGAGTGCTTTCTGCAGAACAGCAACTGTAATGCCCCAAACAAACTTACTTATGAAAGTTGATTTCTAATCCAAAAGTGATCCAAAGAGAGTCAAAAGGCCTCAAATCCCAAAAAGTGCAGGCAAATGTCAACCTGAGGAGTTATTCTGATAAAAATCATCATTTTCAGAAGGTCTATGCTGCTTGCTAGTGGATTTCTTGTGCAGAATTGCAAATTTTGTAATTTTGCGAGCGTAAGATTGTTGCTGCCCGCAGCACCTACATGTTCGCAATTGCGAACTCTCGCGATGCATCGCCAAACTCCCGCGGGATCCCGCAGCAAGATCCAAAATGGCGCAGCACTCGCAAAAATATCGAGAAAAACAACTCGGCAAACGCTGAATGAAGGTAAGTGAAAGCCGCACGCCGCAAAATTGTATCACCAAGAAAAAAAAATCTGCTGCGTGCGAATTTGCGGATTTTGCGGGAAATTCGCAAATCTCGTGGATCGCGAATTTACCGAAAATCCGCAAAATTCACGAGCGGAGCGGATTTTCCGCCCATGCTTAATCTGGATCTGCATGTAAAAGGATCAGTGCGGAAGTAAATCTTTCCTTCAAACTGGAGAAGGCTTGTTCTGCTTCGGAAGTCCATTGGAATTTTACTCCTTTCTTCAACAAACATGTGATGGGTACGATCAGCTGAGCGGAACCTTGAATTAATCGTCGGTAAAAATTGGCAAAGCCCAAAAACCTCTGAATCTCTTTTACATCTTTTGGTGACGGCCACTCAAAAACTGCTTGCACCTTACGTTCATCCATGGTAACTCCATGTGCAGACAAAATGAACCCCAAAAACTCTACTTGAGGAGAACCGAAAACAAATTTTTCAAGTTCCACATAGAGCTGATGAGTGCGCAAACGCTCTAATACCAATCGCACATGTTCATGATGATCTCGAGGGTCTTTGGAGTAGATTAGAATATCATCTAAATAGATCACTGCAATCTTATCCAGTAGGTCTCCCATTACATCATTGATGAAATGTTGAAAGACTGCGGGGGCATTGCAAAGCCCAAAGGGCATGACTTGATACTCAAACAATCCAAACTTTGTTCGAAACGCAGTCTTCCACTCGTGGCCTTCCTTCATTTGGACCAAATGGTAAGCCCCACGCAAGTCTAATTTAGTGAAAATGTTGGCCTCTTTAATTTCATCCAGCAAAACTGAAATCAGCGGAAGTGGATAACAATTCTTGATCGTAACTCGATTTAGGGCTCAATAATCAGTAAAAGTTCTCAAGGTTCCTTCCTTCTTAGGGATAAAAAACAAAGGCGAGGATACTGGAGACTGCGAAGGTCGAATGAACCCATTGGCAAGGTATCTGTCCAGGTATTCTTTGAGATGTTGGTTTTCTGCTTCGGTTAATGCATATATCCTACTACACGGGAGTACAGAACCTGGCTCCAGATCAATTGCACAATCGTAAGGACGATGCAGAGGTAACTGTTCAGCTTCTTTTTCACTAAAAACTTCTGCAAACTCCAAATACTCCTGGGGAATCTCAATTGAGTTGATCACTCCGATGGACTGTCCTCCAAAAGATAATAAACTTGCTTGAGTAGGTTCCAAGTCTGATTCATGTAAGTGATAACAATGTTCCTGGCAGAAGGTGGATTGCATTTGCACTGTTCGATTTTCCCAATCTATGGTGGGGTTGTGAATAGTCAGCCAAGGTAACCCCAGAATGAGCTGAAATTGAGGCGCATCAATCAAATTAAACTGTAGTATCTCCCGATGACCATCTGACTGGATTAATTCTAGTGGTTCCGTGTGACAAGTGATTGGGCCCGAAGACAGTTGGTTCCATCAACAGCACGAACTGGCTCACTCTTTTCATTCCAAATTGCTTGTATTCCAATTCGCTGGGCATACTTTATGTCACAGAAATTTCCGGTGGCTCCAGAATCCAACATTACGGCTACTCCCAGAATTTCTTTTTCTTGAAACTTGAGTGTCATATGGAGTATCACATGAAGGGTAAACGTTTGCAAGGTGTTCATTATTACATGAGTGTCTCGGATCGTCTTTTCTACATTCGCCATCAGAGCGAACCCCTCTACTGATGGTTCAAGGCGTTTCCCTCCTTCGGGAACTTGGGTCTCTTTTGGCACTCTTTTACGAAGTGTCCAGATGCTCCACAATATAAACACAGTTTCTTTAATCGCCGCTGGTCTTTTTCCTCTTTACTCAAAGGACCACGAGTGGCTCCAATTTGCATTGGCTCCACCTCTGAATTAGACCCTGCCGACTTCCCTCCTTCCGTTCGGACTCTGTCAAAGCGTGGGATATTCCATTTGAACTCTTTCCTCTTCTCACCTTTTCTTTCTGAGTTACGGAAATCAATTTCCAAAACAAGATCCACCAAGGCAGACAGATCTGTGGGCCGATTGGGAATCTGAGCAAGGGTGTCTTTAATTTCATCTCGTAGACCTCTATAGAAGAGCGCTGCCCTTTTTTCTTCTGGCCAGTTAGTTTCCACGAGTAGTTTGTTAAATTGTGTCAAATAAGTAATCAAATCTTTATTTCCTTGACAAAGCTCAAGCAACTCATTATCAGTGGCCTGGGATATCCGACGCCTGTCGAATATGCACAAAAATTCAGCTTTAAACAAATCAAAATCCTGCAAAAAGGGATCATCACCGGTTACCAAAGGCATGGCCCAATTCGCCGCATCACCTCCTAGATAGGACAAAACAAACGCTACCTTATACTGGGCATCTGGGAATAGGGTAGAACGGCACATAAAGTGCAAGGAACACTGAGTTAAAAATAATTGGGCCTTTTGTGGGTTTCCGAGGAACCTTTCAGGTGCTTCCAAAGGAATTAATGGTGAAACGGAATGAATTACTTGGGCCACTGTTCGGGGATCTTGAACAGGTACTGACTTGCTGTTGTGGAAGAAGAAGCTACCGGGTTCCCCTATAACCAACCCATCAACCTTCTGTGAGAGAAGCATGGTTTCCTGTCGGGACGCTACTAACTCTTGTCTTAAATTTTTATTTTCTTCTCTGACTGCCCCTATCTCACGCTGGATTCCTCCTATCATCTCACCCAAGGACTTTAAATGAAACCCTTCCACCATTTTGCTCGGGCGAAGTAATTTCGTGGGCACTTCAATCTGTCAGGACCCAGAATCTTCGCAGGAACAAAATGGCCGCTTTTTCCCAACTCCCACCCCCAGGTGACGTTGCCCTTCTGACAGAGCAACTCCACCAACGGAAGGGAAAGGGGAATTGGAAGAGAAAGAAGAGACACTCCAGGTGTTGTCCTCGAATAATCTTCTGAGGAAGCCACTGGTCTTCGTATTTCTTGAAGGGATACCTAATGCACAGATGGGAAGAGACTTAAACACAAACACTCTAACCAATTCTCTGTCTTGCTATTCTCTAATATTTAATCTACTATAGCAGTGTTAACTTGGAGTGTTGCCTCTCTTCTGTGGTGTAGTTATGGTACTCAATGGAACTAGCAGAGCATGTGAACTTTCTGTAATGAGAAAACAATCTTAGTACTAATTATTAAACGTCTTTCCTTCTTACTCTTGACAACTACTGGAACCTTTACCTTCTAATTCCAAAGAGGAGTTGTCTATTCAATATCTTTACATGGAGGAGAACCCTTGACTTTCTTTCATAGTCCAGGAATTGTTGAACGAGTAGGTCCTTTAGTAGACGCGCAAAAGGGAAATGAGGAAGGAAGGAAAGGGAAGGAAAAGATAGGTAAAGTGCTAAAAGGACAGGGTTCAATAGAACGTTGTCTTGAGGAAATATTGTTCAGTGCGACAACCAATGGAAAAGTCTTACTTGGGTAGTCGTGACGCTTGACTTTTCCCAGCAACTATCTTACTGTTCTTCCTTAGTGAGTTTACCACGCTGATACTTCTCAGCGCTCGAAGCACTCGGAATCTCTGATGACGACTCGCTGTATTCTCCGCTGATGATTCTCAGCGCACAAAATACTCTTGAACTCTGAACTGAAGATGACAACAGTATTTTCCGAGAGCTGAGTGAGACTTGCTCAGCCTCTCGAAAACTGAATGACTTCTAAACTGGAATTTAATGAAACGCCCTCACACGCACTAGACAAGACGGAGAGACGGTTCGGAACGTGTTGCTTCAAACAGATTCAAATTGAAGTTTGCAGGGGAACCTTTGCGCGTCAACTAAATAGACTAGACTGGGAATGTGAAACAAAATGGCGTCGCATTCAACCAATGCGGCGGCCATCTTGCAATGATTAACTGTCATTATAAATTATACCAAAGATTGACCATTTGTGGTTTGATTACCACTTTGGGTCTTCTCTTAAAGGTACAAGGCAAAGGTTTGTTCAGGATGGTAGTAATTGCGTGGTTCCTGACACCAGTAAAGCGAGGGGAAAGACAAGGGTACATACTGGCACCCTTGTTTTTTATGCTTTATATTAATAATCTAGGGGACACACTAATCGGGGCATGTAAGGACATTCCGACAGTTGGCCAAAAAAAGATTCCGGCATTGTTGTATGCCGATGATACTGTCTTAATAGCGAGAACGGCAAGAGGGTTACATGCCCTATTAGATTGTTTTATTAAATGTATGGATTCTTTAGATCTGTTGACTAATTTAAAAAAATCACATGCCATGTCAATTGATGGAGGGCAGGCTAAAAAGGCATCATTCGTCTGCAAAGGGGAGGTACTTAGTAAAGTACCAACCTTCCCGTACTTGGGGATTGTCTTTGATGACCTTAGGTCATGGGTTATGCAACGCGCATTGAAAAAGAACACACTAGCTAGAGCCTCAAGTGCCTTGTTAGGGTTTGCAAAACGTTTGGGATGCAAGCCTCTACCGGCTCTAATGAAAATCTATAACGCAAAATGTGTACCCATGGTATTGTATGGGAGTGAGGTGTGGGGGTATACTGACGTGAAGGAGATCCAACTTACAGAAAATGTTTTTTGTAGAAAAGTGTTGCCGCTCCCTCAATCTGTACCTTCTTTCAATGTTCATGAAGAATTGGGGGTGGACTATATCTGTGATAAGATTGCTGTGGCCCCGCTGTTAGGGTGGCTGAGAATATGGGCACAACAACCGGCAAATTTAAATTAACTAATCATTCAAGATTGTCTATCCCTAGATAAGGGCCTCGCAATACCCTGGATTCGTTATATTAAATCTCAAATGGATCTTATGTGCTGTCCTGACCTGTTCACGAACCCCAGACCGCTAAGCAAAATGTCCATTAAGGCCATAGAGTCCCAATTCTTGAATAGATTAAAGCTACAAAGGGAATAAGAGGAATTGTTAAAACCATCAGTTAGAAACTTTGTAATGTTAAGTATAGGGAGAGACATCCAGCCGTACTTGACTTACATAAGTAAACCGTTCCATGTGTTTGTGTTGTTAAGATTTAAACACAACATATTACCTTGATTGTTATCCTTCCCAAAAGGCTTTACAAAAAAGGGGACTTTAGGGCCTTGCCTATGCGATAACTATTCTGAGCAAAATATGCTCCACATGATTTTTTTCTGTAAGTTTTATGTTCTGCCCCACAAGAAATGTAATCTGCCATTATTAAGGGCCTGTAATTTTGAGCAAGTCAGACCAGCTATGGCATATCTACAAATGCTTGGGTCCACTGTGATGTGTTTTGGAGTGTCGAGTTACATTACAGGGGCCATTAGGTGTAGAAATAATCTGCAGCTACCGTAACATTATTTAGGTAAGCCTTTTCCTGAAGAGTGATTTTTATATAATTGGATAACTTTTTAAGATATGCCTAACATTCGGTAACAAACTGTTTTTAACTTTTTATAGCCATTATTATTGTACAATAATTGCATCAAAATGTATTTAGCGGTGTTATATGTTAGTATGTAATCATGTATAATTGTATGAGGTAATAATATGATGTGCTTTGATGGTTTTAAAGTTTTAACCGAATAAAGCAAACTTTTGACTTTGACTTTGGGTAGTGTTTTTTCAAATATTTTTAAAACGTGCAAAATTACTAATTGTTCCAAATGAACAATCACCCCAAAGCAGATAGAAGTGATGCTGCTTATGCAGGAGCCTTTTTAAGATGTGATGCTGTAAGCTGTCACCCAAGTTTTACAAATTGAGAGGGATTTTTTTTACTGTGTTCAATCTAGGTGGGTGAGTGCAGCGTTGGATGTCTTCAGTTGAAATTGGCTGTGGTGTAAGTGCACCATTGAGGTGTAGAAAATATTATTTCCTCTGTATTGGAAAGTGGGTTATTGGTAGAGGCAAATGTAAGTCTGCCACTGGCAATAAGGCCACTAACACATGATAGGACTCAGCATAGGTCTTAGAAAAGTTCCTTTGCTCAACCCTTGGTAACGTGGCTGCGAGCAGACAGGCTTAACTTCAAAGACAGGTATGTAAAGCATTTAAAAACACCATTTCAGTAAATAATTAAGACTCAACACAAAGTAAAAATGCAACACCAATTTATAAAAATAGGTAATATTTGTATCTTTTAAATGACACCAAAACAAAAATAATCCACTGTAGGGAACCAGAGATATGAATTTTTAAAGATTAGTCTTCTTTCTAGTGCTTAGAAACCAACAGTGCCCCTTAAGTCATTTTGTTTTCTCTGTCAGTGACACACCTTTATAAATTGTTCTGAAGAATTCTCACCACTGTAGTGGGCCGCCTTCTTCAGCAAGCGGGGTCCAGTTAGAACACATTCCTGGCGTTCTGCCTGCGGGTCCCAAAGTATCCAACACACAATCCAAGGTTCTGGAATCTCCAAGAGGGTCCGTGAAAGTTTGAAACTTCAATTCCACAATCCACTTGAACAAAACCCTTACAAATCCACTGGTACTCCAGGCTTTGAATGGGGCTATCCAGGTGAGCTCTGCTAACCTGTAGCTTGCAGGGAGTTTTCACTCTTGAGTCTTTTTGCAGCAAGGAAATCCACAGGGCTGTAGTTTCAGATGGTGCAGTCTTCTTAGGTCAGGCCTTAGAGTTCCTTGCACAAAGCAAAATCTTCAGCAGGGCACTTCTTGCTTCATTCAGTTTCAAGCAGCAGATCTGGAGGGCTCTACCCCTCTCAGATACTTATTCAAAATGTTCTGGGTCAAGCACAACGTTACTGCTGATCAATGAGAGCATGGCAACTCCTCATAGTTATGACCACATCCTGTGGAGTGTGGCATTAGTTTGTCCCAGAGTGCATCATTCTTCCAAATCCATAATGGCTGATTTTCCAGCAAGGAGGTAAAACCTGGCTAAACATACCCCCTGGGATATCTTATTTCCATGGACTCTTCCCCCTACCATCTGCACATACCTTCCTTAAGCCTAGCCCTGACTCTTGGTCAAGACTGTCATAGTGGACTGAAACCCAGGCCTCCCTTCTGCCTTTGAAGAGCGTAGTTTACGACGCCACCTCCTGGCCTGGCATTCCTATAGAATAGCACACTGCCCTTCCAGCAACCTGGCTAATCCACTTAACTCTGACCAATCAGGGCAGACCACTGAAAGGCTGAATTTGGACTTACAAACAAGAAAGTCTCATAACGTATTGTATGTACAGTTTAGGAGAAATTTAACAATATAATATTGTTGGATTTATTACGACCATTCTTTAATAGTCTTTGAATGGTCCGGCTAGTCCTCTCCTATCAATATTTATTAATCAATCACTTCCTACCATGTTAACCTATGGGCCATGGGGTTTGCAATAGGGAAAATGACCTGGGCCACTTTTCAAGAACCAGGGCTTATAAAAACATATTTAATAAGTATTTCCCTAATTTTTACAGGACCCCCAGCCCCTGTGCAACTAGGGGAGACTTCAGGGGTTCTGAATCTGCAGAAATATTGCAGATCATACTTACCCACTTCTTCTAGCATCAAAGTCGAATTTGAGCAGCTCTTAAATACAATGTGGGGAGTGAAGTGTAAATTTTCACTTTACCCAGGCATATAAAACTCATTTTATAACTGCGCTCCTTATAGATAACTGACCCCCCACCCCTGGTATACCTAGGAGTTACCCTTGGGGTCCCTAATATGCAAAAACATGGTAGGCTTTTCATTTTTAAGGGCCCCTGCCCCCAAAGTCAAGTTTGGGCACAATTTAAGGTTTAAAAGCTGTCCTGGCCTCCAGGGATGCTTTTAAACTGACCTCAGGCTTCAGCACTGCACACATGCTAGTGCAGAAAATCTGCTGGCCTCTAAACTGCCATGCCCCAGGATACTGGAGATTTCTAGGTAGTTTCAATCCGCTGCCCTATTACATACTAGGGGCTTATGGGGTAGGTCATGCCAATTACAGGGGTACCCCACGATACCATAGTGTACCCTAGTGTGTGTTGGGTGTCTTAACTGTATTCTAATGTGTTCCTTTTAGCTTGGCACTGGCCCTGGGCCTGGTTAAACAGAGCCCAGGGTCAGTCAGAGTCAGTTACCACCAGTTCCAGCCAGCAAAATGTTGGGGGGTTCCCAGGGCACCGGATGACTTTGCAACACTCTGTGTTTGGTGTTTTAGAGTATTTTGAAGCGCTTTTAAGCAGATCTCTTTGGTGTTATACAAAATCGGTGTGCAGAGTTAGGAGGCACTTTACTCTTCATATTTTAAAGGCACATTCAACCATATGCTTGGAAATAGTATTATACATTCACTTCTCCAGAATACATTCCCACTAATAAGGAAAATCGAAGATAGTACATCCAAAGCAATTTCACTTGCTCTTGAAGTGTACAAATACAAAGCACAGTCGGCTTCTTTGTTTGGGGCAGAGCTGTGGGGTCCCGCGGTAAAAGAAACATTCAAGGTGGGTGATAATTAGTACCTTCGGAAAATTCTAAGGTTGCCAAAACGGACACCGGTGACTCTTGTATTGATGGATTTAAATTTTAAGCGTATGGATGACCACGCTAACCTTAGACCATTGTTGTTTTGGTGTGCAGATGAGCTTATCCACTACAGGGAGGGTCTTGAAGAAATTCTGGAATTAATTGAAGGTGTGGGTTTACCCTTGATAAAGCACATCCACGATTGGTTTTTTAAACTGGGTTTTAGACATTACTGGGACGTGCCGTCTATTTTGACCCTGGCCTCAAAAAAGCTCCTAAAGGAAACTTACTGGTCTTTTATATATGATACTATGTCCCATTCTTCCAGGGCTGGGTCATTAACTACACAATTTCTCCAAATAGAAACAGCCTGGAACTTTGAACCCTTAATAGATGAAATACAGCCACAACTAGCTGAGTCCTTATACCTTAAATACCGATATGGCATCCTACAGCACAAGTTACTTACCTTCGGTAACGATATCTCTGTAAGAGACAGTAGTTAGTGTTAGATTCCTTACCTTAGAAACAGGTTAGTGTTAGATTCCTTACCTTAGAATATCCCCAGGCGTCAGACTGGATCCGGAAAGTTTTGCGTAGCAGTACCCCTGCGCCTCAGTAGGCGTCGTCTGCGGCTCCGTATCCGTCGTCGGCGTCGGGATGACGTCGGAGTACTTAGCCGCCTCCCTCGTGCACTGACGTAAGTTCTAATACACAGATATTCCACGCCGGAAAAGCAGAGCCATGATAAAAACCGACACTGGTGCCATGAAACTAGGGCCCTCAAAGGGAAGAACCTTAACCCTAGATATCGGTTTGCAGAACGGGGAGGATGGGTGGGGCGGTAAGGAATCTAACACTAACTACTGTTTCTTACAGATATATCGTTACCGAAGGTAAGTAAATTGTGCATCTGAAAGAAACAGGTTGGTGTTAGATTCCTTACCTTAGAATAGATACCCCAGCAATACCAACCCCGGTGGTGGGTCTGCGAACCAATGATCGCACCAGAAAGTCCTGGAGAACAGAACGGCCGAAAAAGCCATCTCTCTGGACTTGGCTGTCCAGGCAGTAGTGTCTAGCGAACGTGTGCAGCGAGGCCCAAGTAGCTGCCTGACAGATGTCCTGCAAGGGGACTCCCCGACCTAGGGCAGTAGTAGCCACCGTGGCCCGAGTGGAATGGGCCCTCAGCCCAACAGGAGGCTCCTTTTTGGCCAAAGAGTAGCATACCTTGATGCACAACATGACCCACCGAGAGATGGTTCATTTGTGCACCGCCCGTGCCTTCTTAGCGCCCACGTAACCAACAAAGAGCTAGTCGTCCACCCGGAACTGGCATGTGCGGTCCAGATAGAATGAGAGCACACGTTTTGGGTCCAGACGGTGGTGCCTCTCTTCCTCTTTCGAGGGATGCGGAGGCGGAAAGAAGGTGGGCAAGGTGATGGACAGCCCGATGTGGAAGGCTGTGACTACCTTGGGCAGGAAAGAGGGACGCGTTCTCAAGACAACTTTGTCCGGATGGACAGAAAGAAAAGGAGGTTTGGAAGAAAGAGCCTGGAGCTCACTCACTCTCCTGGCAGAGGTGATGGCACCAGGAAGGCAGTCTTAAGAGTGAGAAGACGAAGAGGGCAAATGTGAAGTGGCTCGAAAGGAGCGCACATCAAATAAGTAAGAACAAGGTTCAAGTCCCACTGAGGCATCAAGAAAGGAATAGGAGGAAACGTGTGAGTGATGCCCTTCAAGAATCTATTTACAACAGGGGACTTGAAAAGAGAAGGCTGATCAGGCAGCCTTAAAAAGTCTGAAATGGCAGAGAGGTAGCCCTTGATAGTGCCCAAAGCAGAGCCCTGCAGGGCAAGAGAAAGAAGAAAGAGGAGAACCTTTGAAAGGGGGGCAGAAATGGGGATCCACAGCCTTTGCTGTGCACCATGCCACAAATGTGTTCCACCTGCAGGCGTATACCGATTTTGTGGAGGGATGCCTGGCTACCAGATTCACATCACAGACCTCAGGAGGCAAGTCAAATGGCCTCAACTGTCGCCGCTCAATCTCCACGCATGGAGGTGGAGACTGGACAGGTTCGGGTGGAGGACCGTCCCCTGCTGCTGCGACAGAATGTCCTCCTGAAGAGGCAGATGAATCGGGGGATCGACTGAAATGCTGAGTAGCTCGGGATACCAGTATCTTCGTGCCCAGTCTGGAACCACAAGGATGACTTGGGCCCGGTCGCGCTTGATCTTCTTCAGCACTCTGGGCAGAAGTGGTATAGGCGGAAAGGCGTACAATAGACCGCAGCTCCACTCGCAACGAAAAGCGTCTCAGAGCAAGTGCCGCCTTGGAAATTCCAACGAGCAGAACTGGTGACATTGCACGTTCTCTTCGGTGGTAAATAGATCTAACCAAGGCTCTCCCGGTCGTTGAAAGAGACCTTGCGCCATGTTCGAGTTCAGACGCCATTCGTGATCCATCATGCACCGGCGGCTGACTTCGTCCGCCCTGGCGTTCAGGGAACCTGCCAGGTGTTGAACCACCAGGGTGATGCCCTGGTGTTCCAGCCATTGCCAGAGGCGCAGAGCCTCCTGACAAAGGGTCCACAGCCCCACCCCGCCCTGTTTGTTGCAGTACCACAGTGGTGTGTGTGGTTCGTGAACACCTGCACTACACTTTCCCGGACAGAGGGAAAGAATACCTTCAGTGCAAGTCGGATCGCCCACAGCTCCAGAAGGTTGATATGGAGTCGGGACTCCGCCGGAGACCAGAGGCCTCTGATCTTCGCCTCTCCCATGTGGCCCCCCCAGCCCAGGAGGGACGCGTCCGTCACTACTACGTGCTCCGGTTGGGGTAGGGAGAGGGTAGGGAGAGGGATCTGCCGTTGACCCAATCGCGATCCGTGAGCCAACACTGCAACTGTCTCGCAGTGCCCTCAAAGATCAGGACCCGAGAACACTATTTTAAAGTAAAATGCATTTTATTAGTATTTATTGGTTTTCCTTTAGAAAGTCTTGGAAGAGCTGTTCCCAAATACACTTTTTATTAATATTTTTTTAATTATTTATTATCTATGGAATTGTAATACCATTAGAACATCGCTAAACTGTCTGGGTATATTCAGGTTTACTTCAAAATGAATTATTCAGCATTGTATTTTACTTTGCACAAGATGTGTTGTGGAAATAATTGTATCGCTTTGAGTAATCTTTTATGGTTATTTTTAACCGAAATAAAGAATAAATGAAATGACATTCATTTGCTTCGTGGATGCTTATTTCTTGTGTGATTGCTGTACGTGGTCCACAACCTCACTGAATCTTGCACATCAGTCAATTGTTAGTGAATAAAATATGCACCCCATTTATTCTTTTCTTATGCCTCCTCATGCAACATATTTTCTCTCCGCTAAATCTCCTTCATACTTTGGACCAGTCCATTGAGATCAGGGCAGAACTAGGAGAACATTTCTCTAGTCTCGTTTTTGAAATGCTGGGAGGGCCAAGTTAAAGTCAGTTCAATATCAGGCTTTGCTAATGTGCACCTATTGACTATTTACCATTCCTCTCAGCCTTTGATGAGAATCACAACTGTGGGAGACTCTCCTATAGGAGTAGGCTAGCACACCTCTGAATGAACGAAAAACAAGGATTGTGTGATTACTTAAAATCATTGCAATATTCCAAAATAATGAGATCATATATACCGCTATTAAAAATACTAATTGTCAAACCTGCAGTTAACAATTATACACAGTTCCTATCTTTAGACAAACAATGAAAAACGAATGACAGCAGTGCGTATCTTGTGTCTCTCTTTTTAATTTTGTTTTTTACATGTTCTAGTATATATCTGTTATAAAAGTAATTATAAAAAGGGTAATAGTTCCTAAAAACACTGGTCTCAAAAGTGCTAAAGTGCTTAGTGTGCTGTGGTTCGTTATAGTGCATGTGTTTGACACCAAAGAGCTTCTGCACCTCCAAGACCAGTCTAGCCTCGTATATGGTTACTTGCCATAGGACTTATAGACATATAGTCAAGACATAAGATTCTAGTTCTTCAATCTGGAAGTTGTGTCTTATCTAAAAGACCTAGTCACTAGAGTGCTAATGTGCTTGTTGTACTTCAGCATGTTACAGTGCATATTATAGCCACCTGAGGACATCTTTGCCTCCCAGGCTACTCAAACCTCGTGTTTGGTTGCTTGCCATTTAATCATACAGGCCACAGTCAAAACTGACTGACTGATGATGATACGCGCATGAATGATCGCAACGCGAATGTTTGCAGTGCGACCTGGAACATTTTAAAAGCTTCTTGTGTAATTGATTTTAAGAATTTCACGAATGCACTTTCTTCCTTTTAATATTGAAATTGTATTACCCACTGCTCATGCTAACTATTGCTGCACTTTGTCGCCCCTGCAACCTCGGTCCACCGCAAACGTTAGGCTTGTTTGTTGTGGAGGGTGCAGGGCGGTACCTTCTTCCAGGTTCCTTCCCGGTGCTGGCACTGATTGGGCGAGTGTGTGGAGGCGGAGCTGAATGCTAGCCCGTCCTCTACAAAAACCCATAGCAAGGCTGCTATCTCCCTGATGATACGCGCATGAATGATCGCAGCGCGAATGTTTGCAGTGCGACCGGGAACATTTTAAAAGCTTCTTGTGTAATTGATTTTAAGAATTTTACGGATGCACTTTCTTCCTTTTAATATTGAAAATTGTATTACCCACTGCTCACGCTAACTATTGCTGGACTTTGTCGCCCCTGCAACCCCGGCCACCGCAAGCGTTAGGCTTTTTTGTTGTGGAGGGTGCAGGGCGGTACCTTCTTCCGGGTTCCTTCCCGGTGCTGGCACTGATTGGGCGAGTGTGTGGAGGCGGAGCTGAATGCTAGCCCGTCCTCTACAAAAACCAGATGCCCCCTAATACGCACAGCAGATGCGCGCAGCATCTGCGCCGTCCACGCGCCGAAGACACGCCAGAGACCAGCCCGTCTGTGCCCGTCCAGGCCGGAATGGTGCTTGGGGCTGAGGGCCATGCTTCGTTGGCTCAGAATAGGCTGGTAATGTCCTCTGGTCAGTTAAAAGCGCTGCGCCCCACCAAACACGATTACTGCACTACACTTGAGGTACATTATACAGGAAATGCTATCTGCCCTAACTGTAATCTTACACTCACTAACTTTCAACCCTACCCCGACCACAGGAATAGATATAGAAAGCGGAAACAGCAACCAAGTATCACGGCGCAAGTCTTCCTGTTTTACAGTACCAATTGCCGCTCATTACCTAAACACAAGCTAGATATCTTTAACTTGTTACTAGAAGACCTACCTAGCGCACTTTTCCTGACCGAAACCTGGCTACACGATAATGCAGGCCCAATGTAGCCACTGCCCTCCCTTTCAACTATGCGATTGTTAGAAAAGACAGAGCGGACCAAACTGGAGGCGGAATCGCAATAATTTTTAACAGAGAGCTGAAATGTAGCCTCGACCCTGTAGACATCCCAGACTGTGAAGCTGCCTTTTTTAAAATAACTATGAATCCTAATTTCACGCTATCAGGCATATTGATGTATCAGCCCCCCGGAAATTCAACCCAATGGGCTTCCAAATTAGCTAACTACATCACACCTATTTATGTAGCCTCAAATTCTTTTTCACTAATTGGAGACCTTAACCTGCATTTAGAAGACCCATCTAACACCACATGTACCAATTTGCTAGAAGACCTGAGAGCTTTAAACATTAGACTACTAAATTCCGGACCTACACACAAGGCGGGACACCTGCTCGACCCAATAATTACAAATCTCACCGAATTGGTATGGCAAGATACAACCCCCATATGCTGGTCAGATCATTACTTAATAAAATTTAGCCTTAAACTACCAGCCATTACTCCTGTGCAGCTTGTTTTCCCAGCCACGTCAAGGAAAAACTGGAGAACACTCGACATTGTACAATTCAACAAAGTACTCTGCGAAAACCCCCCCCAAAAAATGCCAAAACATGGAATGCATAGCAAAAGCAACACAACAGTGGCTCAGTGACGCCGCTGACTTCTACCTACCCACCTCTCACACAAAGGGAAATAGCCACCGCCCCCCAGCCCCATGGTACAACGATTCACTAAAAACTGAGAAAACCAAATGCAAGGCATTAGAGAGACAGTGGCGAAAAGACTATGCACCTGACAAAAAGGTGAGGTATCATAATGCAAGAAACATATACCATGCAGCTTGCACGAAAGCCCGAGCCCTGTATGTATCCAACACCATTATGGAAGCAACAAATAGACCTAAAACACTGTTCAACACGGTTAAGGAACTAGCAGGTGCACAAACCACAGCAACTGCCCGCCCGCTCAATGAACGACAATGTCAGGATCTCGCTAAATTCTTCACCGAAAAAAATTGATAAGCTAATTATTGAAATTTATAGCAATAAAATTGATACTACCTCGCAGGCTGATACGGATTATGTTCCTATAGTTAAGGATACCCTAGAATACTGGCCTCCCATTATGACAGACACATTGAAGTCCATCCTCAAGACCATTAAATCTGGCTCCCCTTGTGACCCAATTCCCATTAATGTACTAAAACAACTGGATGCCCCCTCTCTTGAAATCATTGTCGACACGTTAAATTCCTCCTTTGAATTTTCTACAGTTCCTGCACTTTGGAAACACGCCATGGTAAGCCCACTACTGAAGAAACCCACAGCGAACCCCGAGATACTGTCAAACTATAGACCCATATCACTTCTCCCTGCCTTTTCGAAACTACTGGAAAGACATGTTCACTCGGCCCTAACTCATTTCACTGAAGAAAATTCTCTCCTCCACCTGTCTCAATCAGGTTTTCGAGCCGGTTTCTCCACAGAAACTGCTCTGCTGGGAGTCACCGAAAACATCCGGAAACTCCTTGATGACGGTCAAACGGTTGCCCTCATTCTCTTAGACTTGAGTGCGGCCTTTGACACCATATCGCACGAAAGGCTACTAACCACGTTAGGAAAAAATGGGATCTGTGGTGTGGCACTTGAGTGGATCAGGTCTTTTTTGAAACAACGGACGTTCCAAATTACATCTTCTTCAGCATGTTCCGGAATGTTCAGTGCCCCACACGGAGTGCCCCAGGGCTCTATCTTGAGCCCGCTGCTCTTTAATCTATATCTTAGACCTCTGGCCGACTTAGCGGACAGATCAGGACTCACCCTCATGACTTACACCGATGACTCACAGATCATCTTCTCTCTGTCAGAATCCAGCCCATCATCCCCGTCTCTCCTCAAACAAGGTCTCCACAACATTTTCAGCTGGATTACTAGTAACCAGCTGAAACTAAACGGAGAAAAATGGAGATCCTCCTTCTGGGAAAACAACAGGACCTGTGGAACCCCTCCCACTGGCCTTCCCAGATGGGAAACCTCCCAGCACCAGCCACCCAGGTACGCAACCTGGGGGTCCTTGTGGATAGCTCCCTCTCTATGAAACAACAGGCCAGCAAAGTTGTAGGCCTATGTTTCACCATCATAAAGTGGCTTAAAAAAATCCTCTGGATGTTGCCCATCTCCACCCAAAAAACCGTAGTCAATGCCCTTATTGCACCTCGTCTTGACTACGGAAACATCCTGTACCTGGGTTCTAACAAAGCCGTAGTACGGCGGCTGCAGCTTGTTAAGAACTCAGCTGCCAGGCTGCTGTGTAGAATTCAAAAAACCGCCAGGGTCTCGAATCACTTGCGTGACCTGCATTGGCTCAGGGTAGAGAACCGGATTAGATTTAAAGACCTGAGCTATATGTTCAGGATAAAAGCGGGCACTGCAACAAAAATACCTACTAGCACTAGCCCATCCCTACCCTCCCAAACGCAACCTACGGTCTCAATCAGCAGCCAACTTTTGTGTGCCTAGGTTCAAACTCTCAAGAAAGGGAGGTATATCCTTTTCACACCAAGGACCAACTCTCTAAAATGCACTCCCTCCCCATATTCGCAAGGAGGAAAATTACGCTAGGTTCAGGAAAAACATCAAAACCTGGTTGTTCGAGCAATAACAAGTACGACCCTGTGAACCCCATACCATTCTTCTGTGCTGTGTATCGGCGCCGGGAAACCCTTGTTGGGTAGCTGTGCGCCTTACAAGTTTAAAAAATAAAATAAATAAATAAAATAAACCTCAAGCCCTTATTATTCAGTCAGTCGGGCCCTCGCCTCTGCAATATATTTCTCAAATTTGTCCAGCTCAGGCAGTGAAGCACTGGAGAACAGTGCTGATACTGCTTCCATGCATGTCCATACCCCTGTTAACAAAAGCATAGGCTTTAGCAACTTGCAATGTGGTTGCAGCAGGGCTGAGCATCAACAAATCAAATGGAACAGGGACTCCTCTCCACACTTGCGGAGTCTACACTTGGCTATGTGTGTTAAAGATTTCCAACTGGGATTTAGCTCTTTTGTTGGAAGGGGCACCAGCCCGGCCCGTTGGATGTCTTTTAGGCACTTCCTTCCTAGTGCCTGGTTCAGATATTGCTGTTTTCTGTTTGCCTTATAAGATAAGATTAAGCCTGGCTGCCCTCCATTGGCCAGATAATTCGATTTATCAGCTTCCTGTGATAACTGATAGGTTTGTTTAATAATAGCATTCGTTATGGCAGCATGGCTCATACTTACCTAGAGACAATCAGCCAAATTCATCAAGCCGAAATCGGCTCACAAAGGGCCAGATTCTGAGAATCTGGTCTTTTGCGAGCGCTATTTTTGCATTTAGAATTTATCATCCCAAATGCAAAAATCGCAATTCTAAAAATCGCTAAATTGCGAATAATTGCATTTAAGGATTCTCAATTTGAGATTCCTTAAATGCAATTCATGAACCATTTTAAAATTGCGAATTCGCAATCTGGGGCAGCTATTTACCACGAAGCCTGACTACGTGGTAAATAGAGAAAACCTAGAAAAATGCACTTTAGTGCATTTTTCTAAGTTGTATGTTACACACACACATGTCCTTTGGACATGTGTGCGTGCAACACCAGTGTACATTACCATTTCAGGGGTGCTACAGGGTGTCCTTTGGACACCCTGGCACCCTTGAAATCGCTTCCTTATTTACGAATCGCTATTTTCTAATCGCAATTCCTATGGGCCTTTTAGGAATGAATGGGGAATCATTCCTTATTTGCGATTAGCAATTAGCGAATCGCAAATAAGGAAGCTGTAGAAATCGCAAATATGGGGGAATGTTCTTTTGCCAAGCCAAGCGTCACCACAGCTTTCTACAAGTAGCTATTCCACAGGTTGTCCATTCCTTCGTATTTTGGTTTAAACTTGTCTTTTATTCATCCTGCTGGTCCTTTGATGACTTGGTAATAGAATTTTGCCTGTGAACCCAAACATTCGTAATGTTGCTGGATAAAGCCAAACTCCAGATGGATCAGACTTTTACGTGTATATATAGGTAACTTAAAGATACATGTATACGCCCACCACTGGGATTTTTCCAGCAACCCGTCTATTTGAACAGAGAACATTTGTCGTGCATAACCTCTTATCGCCAATATCTTGCATTGTATAACCCTCCTGATAGGCACCGTCATTGGACTGCACAGCTTCCCATGCCACTAGGTATTTCTACATTCTTGTGGTGGTAATTGTCTGGGCGCCCAGTCTCCATCTAGGTAAAGCTTTTTTTACGTAATGCCCCAAAACAATCCCTTTGGCCTTGTTTTGATTGGCAGCCAATTCATTTTTTTCATTATAGATGTTAAGAGCATTCAACCCCCTTTGTAGTCCAAAGTGGGTGTGATCCAATATTACCAATTTGTCTGAATACTGTAATAAGTGAACTCCGTTTGGGTCAATTTTCAGGATTGCAAGTTTGCGTTTTGGAGAATCTTGCCCAAATCTGCCGTTCATAAATTGAAAAGTGTTGGGGCAAGGACTCAGCCCGGTCAGTGCAGCATTTCCTGGAGCTCGCTTCCCCTGCCAATTTAAGTCTTATCAAAGTTTTACTGTATAGACAAATGACTGCGTTCAATAGGCCTTCCAGGATGTTCAATTTCCTTAGCTTGTGCCACAATTTATTGCGGGAGACCCCCATCAAACGCTGCTGAGTAATCCACAAAGTAGGTAAACACCGTTTTTTTTGTTTTTGTGCTTACTGGCTGGGCTATATAGGCTATAGCCTATATTGTCGCGTGGTGAACCACCGTCCTTTACGGAACCCAGTTTGGTAGAAGGGGAGTATTACTTTTTCCTCAATCCATCTTTCCATGCTTTCCCTTCTATATCTAACAGGGTGATTAGTCTGTCATTTTTTTGGTCTGTGTTATCGCCCTTCTTGAATATTGGCTGTAGCAGAGAACCTTGTCATGACTCCAGTACATCAGCAGGTAGCCTACATTCTGTGTACAAAGTGGATAGAACTGGGTATAACGACCCAAAAGCAAGCGGTGTTGACCGACCGCAACCCCAAACTAAGTGAGGAGAACAGCTTTTTACCGAACTGCTCATACCTTTTGGATTCCCGATCAGGTGGTGCAGTAGGGAATGTGGTCAGGGATAACCAGGCTCTCAGGGGTGGTGTGGGTGGACAGGAAGCTAGGGTCACCCGGGGCCGGGTGGTGGCGCCTGGCCTCGTTCCGATTTACAGGGGGACCTGTAGCGGGCCTGGACCAAGTGCCCAACAGAACGTCAGTAAGGGCATCATTAAACAGCAGTAGAGGCTCCGAAGAGTTTGCCTGCGGTTTAAGGACCTCGGTGAGGAGGTTAGTCCTCACGGCCGTGACGGGGAGCTCAAGACCCAAGGCCTTGGCCGCCCTCATCAGCACCACGCTGTAAGCAGCCCCCTCATCCGTAGCCACGGTAAGAGGGAAGACAAAGCCAGTGTCGGGCAAAGTGTCCAAACCACTGGCCTCCCCTAAATCCACTGCCCAGTTCTGAAACGACTGCACTCTCGTGCCAGAGGGTCCTCAGACTCCTCCCAATCCCCCTCCCCTCCCATCTCCTGATAGTCTGGTTCAAAGGATGGGGCCGGATCATAGAAGAATTGCTCTTCTCTCGGCGTTGAATGCGGCGTCGAGTGACGCCGGTCCGACTCCAGATCCGGACCGAGGGAGGGACCGGGGACAACGTTGTCCTGGGACGGCGTCGGGGGCGACACCAAAGGGGTCGGCGGCAGCGGAGGGGTCGTAAGGTCAGCCAGCGGCGACCCTGATCCAGACTCAGATCCTGTGGGGCCCTGCGAAGCACCCGGCCCGTTTGGGCTCCCAGTCGTGGCCGCAGGGCCCGACGGTGCCACAGCGGGACCCGATGAAGGAGAGAGCGACCTCATGGCCATGAGGAAGGCATCCATCTCCTCCGGCGTCGCGTTCAGCCCAGGGACCGGCGGTTATGGAGCTGGCAGCGGTGCCTGTGGCTCCGGCAGAGCCGCGTGGGCAGTGTCACCCGAACCCCCGGCCGCATCGCATGAGCGTCGAGGTGAGTCGGAAGAGCAATGTCGTCTCTTCAACTTCTTGTGCCTCTTATCTGAGGACTTGGAGCCCGACGAATGGTGTGGACTCGCCGAGCTTCGATGACTGTGGCCCCGCGACCGGTCCTTCGACCTCCTCCTCGACCTGGACCGTGAACTGCACGGGGCCGACTGCCGGAGCTCGAGGCGCTTACGGGACCGCTCCTTCCTAGCCTTCGACGTCAAGGCCCGGCAGATGGGGCAGGACTTGTCGTCATGGTCGGCCCCAAGGCAATACAGGCACCTGCGATGGGGGTCGGTAACCAACATCAGTCGGTTGCAATCGGCACAGGGCTGGAGATCGCTTCCCCTGCCAATTTAGGTCTTATCAAAGTTTTACTGTATAGACAAATGACGGCGTTCAATAGGCCTTCCAGGATGTTCAATTTCCTTAGCTTGTGCCACAGTTTATTGCGGGAGACCCCCATCAAACGCTGCTGAGTAATCCACCAAGTAGGTAAGCACCGTTGTTTTGGTTTTCGTGCTTGCTGGCTGGGCTATATAGGCTATAGACTATATTGTTGATTGGTGAACCACCTTTACGGAACCCAGTTTGGTATAAGGGAATTATCACTTTTTCCTCAATCCATCTTTCCTTGCTTTCCCTTCTATATCTAACAGGGTGATTAGTCTGTCATTTTTTTGGTCTGTTACCGCATTTCTTGAATATTGGCTGTAGCAGAGAACCTTTTCATGACTCCAGTACATCAGCTTATAGCCTACATTCTGTGTACAGAGTGGATAGAACTTCTTCCCAATATACCGGGTCCTCCGGGTCCTCCTTGAACATTCCACCCAGGAGTTTGTTGGGGCCAGGTGCCCTGTCCCTTCTTTTCTTTTTTATTATTTTCCTGACAGGGAATACTTCCTGTGCTTTGCCTGCTTCTTCTGCCTGGGGTTTGTGATCGTTGTCTACTCCATCCCCCAAAGGTTCGTTCATATTAGCTAGTTGAATCCCTGCTTGGTTTTCTGTGTAAATGTTGGCTACATGAGTCATACCTCAGCAGTGACATCACATCTATCGAGTTTATTGTTTTCTAGACGAGCAACATATACTCATATTTGCTTGTGTTTATGCTTCTTGGATAGTTCACAGACTGTGATCCATTCCTCCTCGATGAACTTCTGTTTTAACTTCCATTAAAGGCATTTTCGATCCAAGTGGAGTTCTCTCCCTCTGTGTTTAGAGACTGTTGTGCCAGTTTGTTGATGGATCCTTTTTGCCTGTCTCAACTTCCGTGTGCACTCCCTTAGGATTTTATTGTGTGGTAGAATGTGCTTTGTTTTTAAACCTTGTTTCTGTCTGCTTTTCCTTGCCTCGGATATCCAATTTCCCCTATTTTAGATGGTGGGTATAGATTTTGTGATATTGCCTTTGCTTTCTTGACGTTTTTTCCACGCCGTTAGCTTAACTGCGGTATATTAGTTGCATCTGATCCTTTAGACCTATGAGTATTCCCTTTGCCCCTCTTGAGTGGCTTAAGCATCCAGTTTGTTCACACTGTTCACCCTGGAGCCTTAATTCGACTCCCAGAAGGCTTTGCGACACTCCACGCCACACGCTGACACTGAGTGTGGCGCGCGGACGGCTCCCCGGACGCTGGCAATTACAGCTTGGGGGCTTACATTAAATTGGTTACGGCAAAGCAAGTGCCAGGAATCCTTGGGCTTTGCATTAACAAGGCATTACAACTTAAACTTTAATGAAGACTAACTGGAGACACCGCACTACACCTCTTCACTTTGTGCTTCTGTGATACAGCAGTTTTATTCGGCCACTAGATTCAGATTCTGTGGTCCTGATGAGAACCCTAGAATTTGTTGGGTTCAAAACGCGTCGACCCTTTTCTTTCTTTGCTGGTTAGTGTCAAACAAACCTAGCCGTTAATCAGGTTTGTCCACTGGTGCACTGTAAATAATTGATGGACATTGTACATTGTTATACCTTGAGTTAGGTTTGCGCCACTGTGAGATTATTATGGGATTTGGTGATTTACTGGTTGTTGGATTTTGTAGTAGGCCTTCTTGGTTAGCGGGCAGCTTTGAAATTGAGTAGCTTGGTGTGACCCGACCTTGGTAGGGGGATGTGTGGTCTGTGGGTTGAATTGGTTTGAATGTATGAGGGAATGAATGAAGGGATGTAGTGAATGATTGCAGGTGTTTTGGTGTCTAATGATTTGTATTAAATATGGTGTTTTAATGTTTTCTTGTAAGTACAAATTTTGTATAGAGTTGTTTTTCCATTCAATATAAAAAAAAAGTTGTGTTGCCAAATAAAATAAATAATGGCACTTTAAATAGTGTGGACCTGATGATTAGTTTTCAGAGGTCCAAATATTAAGTGATTTAGCTAATAGTACTCAGTACTGGCATTTGTTCGTTTTTGTTGTTTATTTCACTTGTAGCATTGCGTGGTCACTTATTTCTTGCTGATTCATTGAAAGATTTGCCATATGTTGAGCAAGATTATTACTAAGAAAAATGTAATCAATTGTTGTGCAATTATTGTATGGAAAAAAAAATCGGTAGTTGGCTCTTGAGAAGGGCCTCTGCAGAAGTAATTTTGTAGACTTGTAAAAAGCTGTTACAATTATTTTCTGCTGGCTTGTGACACCCAGTTCTGCTCAGGTTTGCCCCCAAGTGATGAAGGTTGAATTAGCCGGTGATCACTGTGGCTGTAGATGGGTGTGCGCACATTTCCTCAAGGGTAAACATCTCAGCTCTGGTTGCCTCCAGCCTTGTGCGACCATGGTTGTTGAGGTACACATTGATTATTAACAGTGAGATCCTTCCTTGCCCTCATTGTTTTCCACTGTGAGTGCCTGCATAGTCTACCCTATTTTTTTAGCAGCGAAGTCCCTTGCATGTTTTATGTATTCCGAAATACTGCCAGATGGCCTGAAATAAAGCTGGGTTTTGCTCGCGGGTTTGTGAAAGCCTGTGAAGCCTTCCATGTGTGTAGCATTAGCCGCCCAGGTTTTTTGTAAGCAGACAATGTCCTCTTCTTGCAGCATTTTCTTAGCAGATTCACAATTTAGCACTCTCTAAATGCAAGTGACATTCCAAGAGATGACTTTAATGCTTGAATGTTTATAATTAATATTCTCAGCTCTCCTTCCCTTACATGAGTTGAGGTTGAGGTGATGCCCTTTGGCCCTGAGTACACACTTGCTGGGGCTAGGAATGACTATTGTCTCTGTCTCCCTTGCTGTGCATTGGGTATTAGTATTCTTCTCAGGATTGAGCCTTTATGAGATTTGAATATTATGCTCAGAATTTCGAAATTACGAAAAGATTGTCTCTTTGGGGCCCCTCAGTAAGACTTGTGGTGTCTCTCTGCGGTTATGGAGTTATTTTGACCAGGCAAGCACATTTAGTTCTTGGACCAAGATTACCTAATCTTCAAATCTTTCTTTTTATAGCGGAACCATTTATGTAAAGGTAGCGTTTTTCCATATAACTATAGTATCTTCGTGACTGTTATATTTGTCTCCAGTTACAAACTGGACACTAACCAGGTCTTCACTTTTTATTTTTGATACTTAGCAAAAGTGTTGAGATAGCTTGAATAGGTTTGCCCTATTAAGAGTATCATGCCTGTTTCTTGATTTGCTGTCGGAGTCTAACTTTCACTGATTTGTATTCTTTAGCATAGTTTATTCCCTCCTCATCGGCTGCATGCAATTGTATAGTTCCTTGCAGAACGTTCTCGGTTAATCGATGCTCAGGAGGGATTGCTTATATGGAGGTTCTTTGGGGCAGACATCGCCCTGCTCTGTTGGCCCCAATTGGCAGATTAATTGGTCCGCCTGTGATTGTCCCTGTATGGTGTTATCCTCTGCGGTGGTGCCATGTAGTAGCAATGTTGCTCCCTGGGATTCGGAACTTCCAGGTTCCTTCAGCTGGTTTGTCTTTTTTTACAAATAATGGATACAGTTTTCTATTTCCTGGTGCTTCCACCTTTGTAGTTAACTCTGCTAACAGCTGGGGTGGAGCCTGGGGGTGCCGTACCCAGCTCCTTCTAACTTGTATCTTCTTTTGGATCTTTTGCCTTTTTTTGTGCCTTCTAAGTGTTTTAGTTTCATCATGGGTGCAAACACTATAACCTTACTAGGGACCATAGATCAGGTATTAAGGTTATGCTGCTTGTATTGGAAATACGTCATCATTCGCAAGGGCCACTTGTATGTGACCTTTGTAGACCTACGAGCAGCATTCGACCTTAATCCTCGTGACCTACTTTGGAAATCTCTGGAAAGGCAGGGACTTCCTGGAGAACTGTTAAATCTGAAGATGGGCCTGCACCAGGAGAATTATGCTTAGGTTAGGTGGGGCCCAAATGGGGAACTCACAGATCCAATCCCCATAAAAAGGGGAGTACGCCAGGGATGCGTACTGGCTCCCACACTTTTCTCCCTTTTTGTTAATGATATTGCAGCTTATATGGAGAACTGTGATAATGATTCACCCCGATTGGGGGGGAAACGAGTACCGTCCCTCCTCTTCGCGGACGATACGATCCTCATTTCACAAACTCCTCGGGGCCTTCAGATCCTATTAGATAGGTTCCAGCAATATTGCACTCTAAAAGGGTTAGAAATTAACATAAAAAAACAAAATATATGGCACTAAACCCGCACAAAAGTTTTAAAAGAAACCTAATGTTAAACGGTCACAAACTTGATCACGAACAGAGTTTTACATACTTAGGGATATTACTAGATTCGTCACTGGGATGGAGACCCCAGCTAGAAAAATCAAAAATAGTGTTCAAACAAAACTGTCTTCCAATACTAAAAAGACACAATAAATGTGTGAATAAGGCAATTACCCCAGCATTAGAGATTTTTAGGTATAAGGTCCAGTCAGCTGTTTTGTATGGGGCAGAATTATGGGGACCAGTATGTAGGAAGACTTTTGAAATACAGGAGAACAAGTTCATTAGGGGACTATTAAAAGTACCCAATAGCACTCCATTGATACCACTATTTCTAGACTTAAACATTAAGCATACTGACCACCATGCAATGCTGAGACCATTAATATTATGGGTTAGATTATGGACAACCCCCGAACTGATTGAATACAAACATTGGTTGAAAGAAGTATTGGACCTAGATAGTGGCAGCAAAATCTATTCGTTTAAGCACGTAAGAGCCTGGTTAACCAAATTAGGACTAACCCATTTCTGGAGTGAGCCGGAGTCCTTAAGCATGGCCTCTAAGAAAATTGTTAAATTGTCCTTTTGGTCCTACGTGAGCCATGATTCTGCATACATAAGAGTGCACAGTCCTTAAACTGAAAATGTTTTAATGGTTAAAAATGTGGCCCATTTTGAAACGTTCCTCGATGAGGTTCAGCCATCTTTGGCCAAAACTCTGTACTTGAAATACAGATATGGAACCTTGAGTACTAAGGCCACTGAGAAAAGCTGGGGGAAGACAAACAGTGATCACTGCACTTTATGTACAAACAATATAAGGGAAGACGTCTTACATATATTGTTTTTTTTGCCCTAGTTATGGGAAAGCAAGGAAAAAATGGATAGTGCCACTATGTCATAATATTGGTTCCATTTCCCATAAGGAAGCTGGCAGAATTTTAAATACGGATACCAGCCAAGTAATTGTGTTTGGAATTAGTAGATTTCTTCTGGCTGTAAATTTCATTAGATTGAAAATGCCTCTTCCTTTTTAAACTGTATACCCTGTGGATTTGATCAAACTACCAACCATGTTTTATCTTTTTTTCTTTTTTATCTGTTTTTGTTAATTTAAATGTCTATGCCTTGGCTGTTATAATTCAAATTTAATGACTTTTTAACTCTGTAAAAATGTATTTTAATCCTTTTATATATATTTATTCTATATTGTGATAATTCTAACCATAACAGTGTGACCCAAAATGATGATGTGTAGTATTGATTATTGATTTTTGGCTTTGTACAAAGTACTTTTTATTGTATATCTTTTATGATGCGAAAGCAACGAAATAAAATTATTGAACAAATATAACCTTACTAACTCATAGCTTTGGATAGTGATATTATTATCTGTAATTGTGGGTAGGGGAAACTTGTTTGTCCATTCAAAGGTTGGAGACTCTGCTTCTAAATCCTTTTCCCCTACGCCTACCGGGGTCTGCGTTGTTGAGTGAAGTCTAACCCTACCTTCATTTGTGTCAGGTCTTGCGTTATCATTCTCTGTATTTTGAAGGCATTCCAGCTTGAGGTTCCTTAGGTCCCTTATCATTGGTATCAGCACTTTGGGTAAGGTTGCTCATTTTTCAACAATATCTGTGCAATGACACTCCCTGGTCGCGAGCCCTTTCTCAATGTTGTCATGCTTAAAAGACATTTTTTCTATTGCAAGGGCTATTGTTTGTATTATATCCATTTGGATCTTCAATTTATATGACTGCGAGGTGAGTGTGTTAGTCTCCACTGTAAGAGTTGTATTTATTAATGATAATACCTTGGTGAGATCAAAGCGTGTAACAAGATTGCCATGCTGGATGTTGTCATATGATTTATCTGGAGTATAAATTAAGGTGCATGGACTGGGTCCTTGCTGGTGTGCCACTGCCCCTGACCAGCAAAACACACAAGATGATGGACGGAATGTTGCACAATGGCAAAACATGCACCCCCAGTCACAGATCTGGGTTTAATCCATTGTTATTTTGCTCACCAAGCCACCCCAGTTCAGACATGGCCATATGCAAATCAGTCTTGACCCTGTGCCTCATGGGAACAGTCCAGACCGAACTGCCAAGCCATGTCTTCCCTGGACCGGAATCAAGTATCCTAGGACCAGTTTCTGGCTATCAGCCGTCTTCAGCCAGGATAGCTTGACTCCAGTGGCCCAGCAGGGTTATATTCCGGTCTTCAGGGTCACATGCCCCTGCAGTCCAACTGGCCCCCCTCTGCGTCCTGAGCATGGTCTTCCCCCTCTACCAATGTTGGCTCCTTCATTTTCTGTTGTGGGCTTTTGTTATCTGGCTCTGCCAGTCCACTCCTGGAAGAGATCATTAGAGTGGAAATGGAGGTGAAGGATAATTCAATTATTGAAGTTGTGCTTGGTTTAGATATTGGGGTTGCCTGCCCTTTTGCTGTGCTGTTCTGAGTCACAACACTGAGGATTGGTTTCTCTGATATACATCTATATCGGGTTGGGTGGAGCAACTAGAGAGCCAGGTAGGGGCCTCCCATCTGCGAGGATAGAGCTACCCATTGGATATTTAGGGGAAGTACTCAATCAGTGTCTTAAACTGATTTTTTTGGTTTAATGTTTGTTGTTTTCGCTTGATCCCCTTTACTATTGCCACTGACTTCCTTTGTAGAAAACCCTGTGGGCAATCTTCCCACCCTCCACAAAATGAGGGCTCTGTTTCGACCTAAAAGTGCTATGAGCCCACCTCAGATTGTTTCACCACCGTAGGCTCCCTGTAAGATCTTTTGGGCACACTCCTGACTGCAAAAATAGACTTAAAATACAGTTCCTTGAAGTTGATAGCTCCGCCCAGGGCTATCAGGGAATCGTGTACAAGCACATCCATCAGTTCAGGCCAACCATAGGGTCGCAGGCCAGTTACGGTGTCTGCAAGACCCGTAAACAGTACCTTTGGAAATGCAGGACATTGTGGACATTGCTAAGAGCTCTGAAGAGGCGTCGCCAGCAGGCATCAGTCCTGGAGGTTGGTGAAGGAGTTGTCAGGGCCTTGAAGTCACACAAGTTGCAGTTCAAACTCAACGAGGTTAAAGTCAGGAGTGCCGGCAATGCAGCTTATGGTGCCCTCAGGTCGGGATACAGGCAGCGGCTCAGTGATGGCATCCAGCTGCATCAGTGAGACCAGGGCTGTGGTGCGAAGTGGAGCGATGCTTGTTGCATTGCTGGCAGGTCACGGTGCAAGAAGAGGCATAATTGTTGCAGAAGCACTGTCATCAGTAGAAGATCTGGAGTAAATGTTGCCGGCATCTGTGGGCCAAAGCTGCGGTGTGGGATGGGGCGGTGGATCATGTAACTTACAAGCGCTGCCCCCAGGCCATGGTGCAGGCAGCAACATCAATGTCAGTGAGAAGCAGCCTTGTCAGGATACCAGGGCGGCGATGTGAAGCGAGGTAGTGCAAAGTGTGGTGCCCTCAGGTGCAAGCAGCAGCTCAGTGGTGGCATTGGTCAGCGTTGTCTGTGAGACCAGGGTTGTAGTGCGAAGCGAGTCGGTACGCTCTGCAGTGCCAAAAGGTCACAGATCCAGCAGCTGAGTCGTTGATGGCATTGGGTTGCTTTTCCTTCTGTTGCAGCACAGAACACACAGTTCCCAGCGTTGGTAACAGATGATCTTGAAGTCTTCGCTGTTCCGGAGACTACTTCAACTAGGGGCAGGCTCTACCTCAACCTCAATGGCCACCTCATATTACTGCCACAATACTGTTACAACACTGCCAGGGAAGACTGGTTTCCAGATAGCTGCGGTGGGGTAATGGCGGTCTGACCACCACAATTGTAATAGGATGGTCAGTAGACTGCCTCTGCCATGCCCCCATGAGGCTAAGGGTCCACGGACTGCCAAACCCGTAATCAAGCCCTATGTCAGTGATGGGTTTAGCACTATAGGAGTGAGCTGTAATGTTTCATAAGATGAGAAACTAGGACTCTGGGCAAAGTACCCCCTTTTGGAATGGAGGCAAACCTCTACCTACAGTATAAAGTGCCTAAAACACAAGCGCAAAATAGCACAGTGCATTGTTGCCCTATCCCTGCAAGTGGTGTCGGCTTGGCTCTCAAGTCGTTGGATATTCTTTCTAAAGTCTTCTTTACATATCCAATAATAATATTGAGGCATACAAACTATTTGTCTGTCATTAATACTGCCGTTTTTTTTGCGCAGATTGCTGCCTGGACAGTTACACTGTGGATGTTGGAAGTACAATGAACCTGGCCTCACCATATTTCAGATGGAATTATACAACTGATTGTATACTAGTGTTTGGATCTGATAATCATTTCGCAGAAACATATGAATCTATGACTCAACCTCTGAAAATGGTTATGGTGAAGCAACTGAGGAAATTAAACACCTCGACCGCTTTGGATGCAACCCTCTTTAGTGCCTCCGAGAGCAGTCATCTCTGGTGACAGCCATACTGCCAGCTGTGGTGACTGAGAAAGTAGCTTTCTGTAGTGTCGGAGAATGCAGCTTTCAGTAGAGCTGCATCTGTAGTGCCTAAGATTTTAGCAATACTTATCACCTGCAATCACTGCCATCTAAGGCTAGAATTTGTAGAGTCTGATAGCGCTGCCACCTATAGTACTTATGAACCCTGACATTGCTTGCACCTGGAAGCCTCTGCTGTGCTATGGGGGTGCAATCTGTAGTGTCATTAAGTGGAGTGGTCTATAGTCCCAGGAACTCTGCAGTCCACACGCCAAACCACCTGTCCTGCTCAAAGTACTGCCCTGCCTCCATTCTATCCTTGCATAGGCCTGTGTAATAAACAAATATCATCGGTGCAGGATTTTATGTAATTATTTATGCAAGTAAATGCATATATTTGCTTTCTTTTTTGATTTCTGAAATTTTAACATTCACTTTAATGTCTTTTGACTTCATTGGGGCGTGAATGAGCTGAAAATGAATAAAAAATAAATGTTCTTTCAACAAGGGCTACCGACATATGTTTGACCCAGGGCCCACAAAATCCTTCATATGTCCCTGGCTGGAGGTTAATAGAAAAACATTATGGCTTTCTTGGGTGCAGAGAAAGCATTTTATCTGGTGAATTGGAAACTGTTGTAGACCGTTCTGAAGAAATGGGCACACCATCCCAGCTCACCAGGTTAATGTTTAAGCTATGTATTGTTGCATGAACCCATCCAATGGATAATGGCATGCATGGGAAAAAAAGCATATTACAACACAGAACTGTTTCTGACTATAAAACCAACCACAGTAAGATGACGAATTTAAATTTTGGTATTGAACCTTAAGCTCCCTGGTACAATTAGACAGTTAGCTATTGGTTCAACATGCAGGATTCTGGATACCAATATTTCTCCATGTTATATGTTAAAATGTGTTCCACTGTTTACACAAATCAAGAACCGGTGTAGATGCTGGCATCAATACCCAACTTTATAGGCAGACCAATCTTAATTAAATTACTGTCTTACTCCAGTGCTTGTTTCATATGGATCCTGTTTAAGAGATTTTTTAGGGAGTGAAATGCTTTTTTTCTTGGTTTATATAGGCAGGTAAGAGTCAGTATTTAGGGAATGCATGTGTGGAGATTCACTATTATGATGATGTCACAGATATGTAGGAAGGTTT
The DNA here is from genome assembly GCF_964263255.1 of Lissotriton vulgaris. Classification (NCBI taxonomy): domain Eukaryota; kingdom Metazoa; phylum Chordata; class Amphibia; order Caudata; family Salamandridae; genus Lissotriton; species Lissotriton vulgaris. Next base: position 1,503,563,794 of record NC_141691.1, read on the forward strand.
CCTCTGGACAAGACATTTAGGGCCAGATGTAGGTAATTTTTATTTTCCGACCTCTTAAATACCGAGTCATACCGACTCGGTATTTCAGAGGTCGGAAAATAAAAATACCGAGATGTAGGTAATTGCAGATGTGCAATTACCGAATCGGAAACAGTCGGTAATTTCCGATGCGGTAAATACCGACCAGTTGATGCCCATGCATTCCTATGGGCTTTGAAGCCCATAGGAATGAACGGGCATTTACCGGTCGGTATTTACCACATCGGTAAATACCGATAGCCACAAGGGTGCAGGGGGTGTCACTTTGACACCCTCTGGCACCCCCAAAAGAGGCTCGGGTGCCATGTGGCAGGCATACCTGCCCTAAGGGCAGGTCTGCCTGTCATATGGCATAGGTGTGCATGCACACATGTGCATGCACACCTGAAACGGTATTTTACCATCAAGTATTATTTGATGGTAAAATACCGATTTTGTACTGCTTGTGGGACTCAGAAGAGTCCCACCTACATACCAATTTACCGGTATCCATAATGTTACCGACTCGGTATTTTACATACTCGGTAAATTTACCTATCGGTAAATTTACCGAGTCTGTAAATTACAGGGACCTACATGTCAAATTGCTTTTACCGGGTGGTAACGGCCGAATTCGGCCGTTACCACCCGGTAAAAGCCTACCTACATCTGGCCCTAAGTAACAGAATCTGTGGCAAATGTGTTGCATGCCCGACCACGTGGTGGATCCTGCAAAGGGCATATTTTGCTTGAGTCGGGGATAACTCATCCATTCTAATTGTGACACCTGGGCTCCAACGCCAAATCGAGAATGCCTTGGATACACTCAATTAATCCCAGGTGCGCCGACTGAGATACGGCCAAACTGACCCTCAAGGAAGTCATATTTCTCAGGGAAACATCGGCAAGTAAAGCTTCAATGAATACTGCCAGAATTGGAACTTGTATTTTTCCGGACGGTCGTACATACTAGTACAAAAAACCAAATTTAAGCGCAAAAAAATATGCAAGAGAGTACATGGATTAGGCTTCTTGCCTGATGTAACATGCTCGAGAGGACACGCCATGCGAAGGTTCCGTCTCTTACATCGTGTTGTTTCCATCCCAGTTAACCAGTGCTGACTAATCATATGCAACTTTGTATTTCCTTCTAAACCAATTGGTAAAGGACGAGGGTTTGGAGATAGTCTGCACACTCCAGCTCAAAGAAAGGCCCGCACACTTACAACAAGGTTCCCAATGTCCTTTGTCTGTATAGTATTTCAATGATGTTTTTGGATGTATTCATTTTTTTTTGCACTGATTTAGAGCACTCGCTGGTGCTGCTCTTGCTAGTGGTGTGGGCTCTTTAAGAAAGACTAGCTTCTTTGAAGTCACAGGGCTAGGACTGCAGCATCTCTGCTCTAATTAACCATGGCGGCGTCCATTATTCAAGCAGCCACTCCCTGGATCTGCCAGCTGGCTATCCTCATCACTTGATCAGTTCTCGCCCGTATAAATAACACTTAAGCTCTCTTCTTCTAAGAAAACATTCTTTAAAGGAGAGAAAACAGTGATAGAGCGAATATTGTCCACGTGCAAGGGGGGAGAGTGTCGGCTTCTATACACAACAGCAAAACAATTAGGCCTTGCTACACACAGTGCCAGTGACCGCTCCAAGCCCCCTGAGAGAACAAGCTCCTTACTTAATGAATCAATAATGGTCTTTCCACTTCCCAGAGGGCTAGTGAAAACACCTGAAAGCATTAAAAAATCCATTCTCCTTTCGCCCAGTCATTAAAATATGGTCCACGAGTCAGGAAGTGGTTGTAAGGCAGAGGAGGAATACTGTATGCTTGCACGAAATGAAACGTTGTTACGGAAACACATTACCAGCCAGTACTGTCTAAGTTTTAAAGCAAATATAGAAATTTATAGTAGATACATTTATTTTCACAGTTTCCTAAAATGGTAATTGTGCCATTACGTTGCTGTCATCGGGGATTTATGGCCAAGATAGTGGCTGCTCTGGAAGCATTTTATTGAGCTCCGAGTGGGGCGCCGCTGAATACAGCATGTATCCTGCATCTTTACACTACAAGGGCCTCTTAGTGCCTTCTGACGGGCCTGCTGGCCTCGGAACCAGTTGCTGGCTGAGCAGAGAGGGCAAACGACCCCTTCGAAGACCAGACCCGGCATAGTGGCTGCTCCTGCTCTCCTCCGCACCCCTCCACCAGTGTGTTGACCAGCAGCCTCAACCTGCCGATGAACGGAGGCAGCCATATCACCCTATGGAAGGCCCTGTAGAGAGAGGCCCTGCTGCCAGCTGATTGTCAGAAAAAGACCTTAGAAGATCACTGTGCGGTCTGCTTGGGGAGCCTTGCATGTCTGAATCGAGCAGTGGATTCAGCCCGCTACATGCAGGCGAGCAACGGAATATTTGAGGTACCTCCAGTGATGGGGGATGGTCCTGCAGCAGACCCACCCCTCGGGTGGGGCAGCTGGGCCCAGGCCCTGCTGGACTCCTACAAGATCGCGACCGGCAGTCAGAGGTACCACAGTGCAGAATGGGGCTATGGTGGTAGAGTGGCCCACCCAGATCGTGCTTTGCCTGGGTTTAAACTCTGACAGGCAACAACCACCTAGCTGAGTTATACATATGGGGTGATCCTAGCCCAACCCTCATAATTGGCCATATGCTGCTGGGCTTTGCACTGTGGAGGATTACACCATCGCTCCTTCTGTATGGGGTACTGGCAGCGGAAGTGCCCCCCCCCCCCTTTTATCAGTGCACTGGCCTTCGTTAGGTGCGTGGGCTGACATCAGATTTTCGGTAGTATCAACATTGCCTAGAACTACTTTTGGATTGGAGGGGGCTCGAAGGCCGAGGGCAGATGAAAATACCCTGATGGGTAGTTGGGCTGCTGGGTCAGAGCACTGCACTAGAAGATAGTGAAGCCAAAGATTATTCACCCCTCCCCCAAGGGTGTGATAAAGGTGCTCGCAATCCTACCAGCAGCAGTGAATCCCTTGGGAAGTCAAAACCACTCTAGAAAAGGGTGGGTGATTGCTTTGACTGTTGCCGTACCTTTTCACAGACGCTTACCAACTTTGGGGCTAATAAATCCAGCAGCTCCAGTGCCCGCACAGCCGGCCGCAGTCCCGCACACGGTCTCCTCCCGCCGCCGCAGCTCTCCAACAGCCGAGCGCGGCCGCAGTGGGGGGGAGACGATAGGAGGACTGCAACATCCAGGGGCCTCAGCGGCCGGAAGCCACGAACACCTGCGCCAGGAGGCGCATAAATAACAGGTCAGCCCCCGCGTCGCGGGACCGCGCGCGGGCGAGCGCCAGGCTAAGCCCGGGCAAAGGGCGGGCCTTCTGTTGCCCTCATGAGCCGAGGGAGGCCGGGCTGGGCCAACTCTCTGTTATTTCTGTTATTCTGCCCACCATCTCAAAGCAAAGTGTTATACCAGCTAGTAAGCCCTAACATAGTGGGGTTGTGTTCCTACTATCTATAGTTGTCTATATCTTCTAGTGCCCTATATTGCCTTAGGCTCTAATTCCTATTACATCATGAGTTTGAGCTCTACTAAAGGATCACTGCCTTTGGCTACTGGTGGTACCAAAGGTACATTGGATGACTTCGTGTTTAGGGTAGTTCCAGATACTGAGAGGGAAAGTCTACTCGCAGAGCGACGCGCTGAACGACGCTGCTCTGTTGAATTACTTATAAACAAACGTCCCTCCCCTGGTCTATCGCAGTTAGACACACCATTGCATATTACTTGTCCCGACGTAAGTGAGGATTCTGACACAATATTTAACAGTATCCCAATCCCACTCCTTCTGCGAGATGTAACTTCTACTCCGGATCTTGTTTTATCTTCTCCCTGCGAACCATCACCAGTAGTGGAAGTTATACCTGACAAACCCTTACCGCGGCCAAGGTTATGCGGAAAAAGCCTATTAATACAAAGCAACCTAGAACACAAGGCTCACCCCCAAGAAAAAGAAGGAGAAGGGGAACTGACCCTCAGAGGAAAAAGATCAGTCATACTGACTTTGGAAAATCTGCTAAAGGCTTGCCAACAAAGACATCCACTGTACCAGTACAAGGTTCGCCAGCACAACGGCTGATACAAGACCCTCCCGATATGGATCTGAAGGGAATTATGGAACAGTTAATTAAATTCTCAACTTTGTTGTTGATAGAGAGACTAACCAGACTAGAAGATCGTCTTAAATCATTAGAGGAAGCACTAGCAGTAAACATAGGGGTTCCAAAGCATAATGTGATGCCAGCATTGGTTCCCCCGCCTATGGTACAAGTTCCAAATACCATTGCTCAAGAAAATTCACATACCATTGAGTCGGGAAAACCCAAATCCCCAAAGTCAGTCATCCATAAACCTACGCCCCAAACTGTACATCATGTTCCCAGAGAGGCACAGGAGGGAGAGAGATCTAATGACAAATACACTGCTTTAAACAAGCAGAGGAAATTAAGTCCAGTCAGGCCCATAAAGCCAAGGGGTCTCCAAGTGGATTTGCCACCCGAGACGGTTCCTCTGGTGGTGGTCCTTACTGGAGTCCCAATATTAGAGGCTGGAAAGAGGGAAAATTATGCCCAGCTAAAAAACAAAACTGCGCATTGTCTCAGGCAGAATCGCCCCCTTCCTCCCCATTTAAACGGCGAGATACTACATGTTCGCCGTCTCCCAGGCTTGGAAGTAGAGTAAAGGACAAAAAGGGCGACATCATTGTCATAAATTTTAGGGACCAAAGAACAGTAAGCTATATCCTAAACTGGTTTCCAGAAAATGGTAATAGTTCCATCATACCCTATGATCTGACCTATTTTTATCCCAGATCCTCATTGGTTGCTATGCCCAATCTCAGGGTCCCAACTTATTCTCAGGACAATTACTTTATACCCCTCCAAAATCGTAATGAGGCTCTTTCAGGCTTAGAGGGGGTAGATTGACTTTATCATACGCTTGTTGGTCATGAATCGGATAGCAGAGTGTTGGCCAGGTCTGCAAAAAATTCCGAACCTAATTGCACGCATGACTCCCCCGAGCTTAAGTTAAATAACTTTGCACCCCAGGAACCTGATGGCATTCCTGCATCTAATCTTGGGGTTGTTGCGTGTTTATCTAGGGTCCTGATCGATACTGTGACCTTATGCCCCTATTCGGCTATAAATCCATTTTATTCCCTATATTGGCATAACCGTTCAAGTGCGATATTCAGAAAGTCATCTCTGACCTCACACGAACAGAGCCACGTTCAAGGATATCTCTCTCTGCCACTTCCTTTGCGACCAATTAGTGCAATGACAGAGCAGAAGTCACTATCTGATATTCCTAGATTAACACTTCGAGTTCTTCAACAAGATAAAAACTCAGCAAACTGGGAAATCCCCCTTGCTATGTTTTGATTAGTAATAGAACTCTAATGAGCAACTGATAGCTATCACTTCCTAGTGATATCTTTAATTAACGTCTTATGTCCAGCAAACTTGCGTCAAACCCGGCACCTGTCAGGTATAAATACTACCAACGTTGCCTTAAGCAATGAGAGCTGTTGTGCACCCTGTTGTGCATACCGTTGCTGTTGCCGAGCACTGTAGCACTCTGTCGCTGCAGCCTGCTATCCCTGTGGTGGTGAAGCTACTGATACCATTATCGCTGCTAAAGCGCGAACCATGGTGCAGTACGCTTAGGAGCCGAACAGACGTCCCTCTGCGAAGAGCCTAGCAGATCCAGCTGCCCGCGGACGCTGTCCCCCGCCTCCTCCTCTCGACGCGCTGAAGAAGAGCCGCTGCCTTTCTCGTGCAGAGAAATCCAGCTCCGGCGTTTCCGGTTTACCCTCGCGGGTGACAGGGATATCGAGCTTCCCCTGAAGGAGATACCAAACCTCCATCATTCTATTCAGAGGTATGGTGCTGACTAAACCCTTAAATGAGAATTCTTGAAACAAACCTTGGCAAAACCAACTTAACTTAAAGCTACTTACTTACTCCCCTTTCACGTGTTAGGCTTAGGTCAGGCACACTGGGGTAGGCTTAGTTAGAAGCACCAGTTGAGTATTTTAGCCTATTGTATATATGACTGTATATATGTTTTATTACTTTTAACCATTGTATGGCTAAGAAACCATATCAATGATTTTACAGTATTATTTCGCAATACTTATCTTACTGTACGTACTTTTTATAATAACAAGTCTTGCAATTGTGGCAATACATTTCTCTTGTACGAGAAGAAAGACTGTTCAATAAATGTTAACCCTTTATTGACAAACGCCCGTCTCTCTATTCTCTACATCTCGTGAAAGTAAACTGCACTAGACTGACTGAGTGAAATACATTTCTATTTTTTCACACGACCCTAGAGATTGACTCTTGATCTGAGGAGCAAAGTTGTCATGTTGCACGGTTGTGGGAAAACTGAATCCCTTCTTGTCTGTGCCAAGGAAGCTGATCACTCCCTATACAGAGAAGAAAGTTTCCAGTGACCTCTGAGCTAGTTGGTAACACAACCCAATTAAGTTTAGCATAGTCAGTGGAGGCCTGGAATATCCGCAGTTCCACGTTGATACTACTGTTTATGTTATTCCAATGCGCAGGGCCTAGTGGGAAACTAGGAACTACACTACATGGCGCCCAACGTTTGGTAAGGTGATAAACTAACGCAAGACGTTAGAGTAACTCAGTCGTGCATATTTCACACAGACCCCTTTCTCCCGTAAATGCTCCAATAGACGTCTGGAGTGGGTGAAAGGTTAAAATCCGCCCGACCTTAGTAGGAAGAGATTCCTATGTAAAGCTCTGGTTTATTCAACGTTGAAGGATACAGTGTTCCAAAATATTGTGCACCTAATCTTTGTCTCCTTGGAGACCTACTCTGCAAACCTTGCATTTTAACAAATGTCGGTAGAAAATAACGGAACCACTGGGGCCGCAGTAAATGCGACTCAGCAGGATTCCGACGATATTGTACCGGGTGCAGTAATCATCCCGGCGCATTTAAGAAGATCTATAACTTTAAAACTTATAGAAAACGGACTGACACCTCAAGGTGGTACAGTAATTTTCGTGATAGAGGCTCACGAGTATCGGCAGACAGAGGTATTCTATTCATGGATAAACTTTCCAGCGGTAAACGCTAGAACAAAAGAGTTTCACTATTACAAAATAGAGAAACCTCCGGAAGAGTACGCTCCTTTCGAGGAGATTGAAATTCCACTTAAATTTCAAGAGCACTTGCTCTGGTTTAATGGCGCCCTAAAACACAATGATCACATAACTAGGCTCGGTCCTCTAGGTAGACCAGGAGCCACGTGGCCGGTTCTAGCCAGCTACACACCACATCCTGACATTGCAAAAATGTCTAAGGAAGAGCTGTTAGCACAGCTAAAAACACTAATAAAAATACATAGGCAATTAGTCCAATATGTAATGCGGACTGCAACAGTCCAGCCAGCTGTTAATACACCACAGCTGACCCCTCATCAGGGGAACATAAATAAAATTACACCACAGAACATACAGTCATGTCTTGGTAAAACACCCGTAAAACGGGAACAAATTCCTTTCTGGTTAGCACAGAAAATCACTCAAATAGAGGCAGTATTTCCTGATACTACCCCAATTGAGAACCACAGAATCTTGACCATCGGCCTTCCTATGGGAATCGCACCACACGTGGAGGACTGTGACACTTGGGGTACAGTCTTTGCTTCCATTTATACAAAAACACACGGGGTTCCGTCTATGGCGGTAATACCAGAAGTGCTAAAACAGATTCAAAATGAATTCGGTCCAGAGCCCGCTTTAAATCTAGGTATGAAATTACTGAAAGACTTCAAGCAGGTCTCTGCTATATTATTAGCCAACATAAAAGGAGAAGCAGCATCTGTGGCGATTCGCCAGAAGGTGAGGGAAACAGATATAAAAGATCCTGTTGAGCTTGCAAAAATCATAGAAAAATGCTATGAAGAATTAGGTAGAGACAGCTTGGGTGGGAAACCGGTAAAGCCCCAACTGCTCGAAAGTCCTGAAAAATTATTTATTAAAAATAATTCAAATAATCCTAAAAAGAGCTGGGATGGAAATAAACAATCCACTCCCAAGGAAAAAGTTTTCCAGTCCAGAGGAAGGTCTCCTCGACGGAGGGAAAGAACTCCGACTCGAGAACACCAGTCTCCCCAGAGGGAGCCCTCTGAGAAAAGATATAACCTTAGAAATAGGGATAATCTGAAAAAACCTGATAGATATCAAAGTATTGATACACGTCCCTCTCGATCTTCTCCACAGAATTCGGAAAGAAGAGGACGGTCAGACCCAGGAGAGCACACCAAGTCCAAAGACAAGGAACCTGCTCAAAATAAGAAATCTCAATTTCAGAAAAACAAGGTAGCCAGTATTAGAGTAATCAACCATGCCGAGAATACTGAGGACACAGTTGAAAAACGGGGAGTGGGCATTGACAATGTTGGACAGTGCAGCAGAAATCAGTATAGCACGCAAGATCTTGATGAGTCATCTGGAGACAGTGGACACGAATGAATACATTCAGGTTGAAACTGCCGACACCAGACTTAGCGAGCCCCATAAAATATACGAAATAACATTGCGTATGGAGGGTGATAAGACTAGGAAAATTAAGGGTCTATTTTGGGATAAGCTCTCAAAAGGCTATGATATTCTGTTAGCTGAAAAAGATTGGCCCCCAGAGTTTGTCAGGGAGTGCCCTCGTGGCGAAGAAGTGATTATGCCTGCCTTCTCGAATCACATTCCGATTCACAAAAAATACACATATGCAAGGAAATGGGCAGTGGCCCAGGCACCTGCATTATATAAAAATCATGTAGGATGGGATGAGGACTCTCCTCCTCACAAAATCCAGTTAAAAAGTGAACCAACTGCCCAAAGGCAGTATCCCATAAAGCAAGAAGCTAAAAAATAGGTCAGGGAGATCTTAGATCAACTTGAGTACCAGGGGGTGATTGAAACATGCACCTCTCAAATGAACAATCCTTTGTTTCCTGTCTCCAAGCCAGACAATTCATATTGTCTAGTTTTGGACTACAGACATCTTAATACATGTTGCAAAACTTTTGCAGTACAAAACTCGCATAGTGCAGCCCTAATGAATAATATAGTTAGGAAAAAATACAAAACGACATTAGACATATCTAATGGTTTCTTTTGTCAAAACATTGCACCAGAAAGCAGATATTTGACCGCTTTCTCCGCATTTGGGTCGCAGAAAAAATTCTGTCAACTCCCACAGGGGTTCAAGAACAGCCCAGGACTATTCTCAGCTAGAGTAACAGAGTTACTACAAATATATGATGATGAGGCATTATCCTACGTAGATGATATCTATCTCACAGACGACGACTTGGATACTCACTTGAAAAGAGTGAACACCATTATACTTGGGTTCGCAGCAGAGCGTTACAAATTCAACTTTAAAAAGTCTCGAATTGCCCATCTGACAGTACTATTCTTAGGGTACGAATTATCAAGTGAAGGGAAAAGCCTAGCGGACAACTTCTTAGAGAAGTGCGCTGTACTCCAAGCTCCAAAAACGCTGAAGAATTTACAATCCATATTAGGTTTTCTGAATTTCGGAAGAACTTACATTCTAAATTACGCAGAGAGGGTTAAACCTCTCTACGAACTAATGAAACCTGATTTTAAACAAATCAATTGGACTCAAAAACACACAGAAATTTTGAGATCACTGCAAACAGACATGTTAGCAAAAACAAAATTAGATGCACGTGACAACACACGTGATCTTGTAATCCGAGTCATCCCAGGAAGATGCGGATTCACATACCTAACCTCTAATGAGGGAGAAAAGGTACCAATAGCTTACAAATCACATTTGTACACAAAGGCTGAAATAAAATTCAGTTCAACGGAGAAAATTCTAACTGCGGTTCAGACTGCTGTAGCGAAAGAAAGGTCCCTAGCACAAGGTAAACGAATAATAATCGTAACTCCTATACCGGCTTTAGAATAGGCATGGGCGGAAAATCCGTTCCGCTCGCGGATTTTGCGGATTTTCGGGAAATCCGCAATCCGCGAGATTTGCGAATCTCCCGCAAAATCCGCAAATCCGCGAGCAGCGGATTTTGCTCGCACTGCTCGCACTGTTCGCGTGAGTTCGCGTGAGTTTGCGCCCCGCGAATAAGTGCAAAATTGCAGAAATACGATCTTAGCAAAACTGAAAGTAACTACTTACCAGGTTCAAAAGTTCAGGCTCATCATTAGTAGACATTTCCTGTAGTGCTTCCTGAGGGGCCCCTCCAGAGTTCAGTTGCCAGTTGAAACTATTATGTGACCCTGCTCTGAACCTCAGAATAGTTACACATATGCCACAAAGGTCCTGAATTACAGCTAAGGGAGACAAGCAGGAGCCAGGCTGGAAGTTAAAATCCATTAATCAGCCCCTAATTCATTATTGTCAGTTGGGGCAGGGCAGGTGTTGTAACTAATTTTGCAACAATGAAAGCACTTAGCAAGTGCAAAAGATCACTAATCAGGGCGCACTAAGGAAGCAGGTGCCAGCTAAAAAAATATTCTGTGACACATTAATCAGCCCCAAATTAATTCAGGTCACTTGAGGCAGGGAAGGTGTGCTTTGCTTTGCCGAAAATAATGTACACTGGACAACCAGAGGGTGTGGTGATGAAACAGAGGGTGGCATGGGTGGGCCAGAGGGTGGCATGAGTAGTCAGAGAGTGTCAGTGGTGACAGAGAGTGGCAGTGATGAAGAAGAGTGTCCCAAACAGGCTGGACACGTAGAAACAACAAGTTCGCGAAACTTGCGACCCGACAGGTAAGTTCGCAATTTGCGAAAGTGTACAAAACCCTCGCGAACTGGCAGAAACACGGGCGAACACAAAAAAAAAAAAATCCGCAAATTCGCGGGAATTCGCGGATTTTGCGGATTGCGAATCCGCAAATCCGCAAAATTCGCGAACGCGAGATCCGCAAAATTCGATCATGTTTACTTTAGAAGCGGTGACTAAAGCAAGCATTCCTAATGCTAAAGCTTTGCATCCGAGATGGATTCAGTGGGTTAATTCTCTTGCTGCAACAGACGTAGTTTACGAGTTTGATCCTAATTTAAAAACACAGGAATTTTTACAATATGAATATGAATGTCCTCTGCCAATTGAAATCCTGCCTCTCGAAGAATACGGAAGTATTATATATACTGACGGATCAGCACAACCCGCAGTTGGGGGTAAGCAAGCTTACAGTGCTGCGTGCGCGATTGTAAAAGGTCGCTGGCACAAAGGAAAATTCAGACCACTGGTCACTAAAACACAATCTCTAGGAGATTGCTCGGCTCAACGAGCTGAATTAGTAGCATTCAAGATGGCGCTAGAAAATACCGATCGCGAATTCCCCACACTAATAGTGTGCGATTCTTTTTATTGCGTACAATCTTATAATGAATACTTGCAGAATTGGGTGGAAAATGGTTTCAAAGATGCAAAAGGTGGCACAATAAAGCATAAAATGCTTTGGGAACAGGTAGTTCTTTTACAGAAACAACTACAAAAGACTCACGTGATACATACACTGAGTCATCAACGTGATGGCGTTCACGTTGCAGGGAATTCATTGGCTGATGAAGCCGCGAAGGCAGCTGTGCAAACGGCTTCCGTAGCTGCGATAACTCGGTCACAAACAAAAATAGACAGCGATATTCTACAAGCTGTCAGTGCGTCAGTAAAAAATGATAAGAAAACACTCCCAAAAGGCTTTCCTGAAAAGTACTTGTACTTAACGGATACAAATAATGTTCCTTTTGCTCGAATCCCTGGAGTGGGGGATAGAGTAATTCCAAACAGGGAACACAGATTAGGACTAATCAAAGCGGCACACGAAGGGATTGCTTCTGCACACGCTGGCATTTCCGCAACAATATCACTATTAAAACAGAGATATTGGTGGCCTCGCTTGAGAATACAAACTAAAAAGTATGTATTAGAATGCGACATATGCCAAAGGATAAAAGTATCAACAGTAAAACGACCAGCGCAGACACCCCTTCTCGTCTCGGATAAACCATTTGCATGCGTTTACCTGGACCACTGTGGTCCCCTACAAAGGGACGGCAACTATAGATATATCATGGTAGCAGTGGATTCCTGTACGAGGTTCATATGGATGTGGCCCCAGCGCTCGGTTGACGCTAGAACGGTTATAAAAGATTTGCGAGTCTTTATCGGCACATACGCAATTACCACGTTCCATTCTGACCAGGGTCCTGCTTTCAGCTCTCGAGCCTATAAGGAGGCCATGGCCAGCATGGGAATTGGGTTGCGGTATTCTTGTCCGTCGCACCCCGAAGGGAACAGTGTGGTAGAAAGAAAAAACCGTGACATAAAGCAATCTATAACAGCGAAGGTATTAGGTTCAGGCGCTGGGTGGGTCAAACATTTAACAAGTGTCCAGACTAGTCTTAATAAATAGCCAAGAAATTGTCTAAAAGGTTTCAGCCCATACGAACTATTGTTCAGAATTAGAATGCGTGTTCAGGACCTCGATAGTCAGATGTCAGTGGTACAAGAAGAAACAACGCACTTTGATGTAAAGGAGCGTTTGGCTGTTTTACAGGAACTGAACGAAACAAGAAAATCCTTAAGCAACACAAAGTTAAAGCAACAGCCACCTACCACTGACGAGGCACCACCAGCAACAGCCCCAGCAAGGCCTGTCTGGATTCCAAAGATTGGGGATCTAGTCAGAGAAAAGATCGCGGTTAAGAAGGAATTTGGGCCTTCTTACAGAAAAGCAGTACCTGTCTTGGCAGTCACCGGAACAAGATCAGTTGTGCTACCGCCCCTTGCTGGTAAAAAGGAGAACAGAGTCGTGTCTATCGATCTGGTAAAACCACAAGCATGTGGCCTATAATCAACAGTAGGCCCAGTGGACTCCCAAGAAATAACAGAATACCCAAACTTGCAACAATCCAAGAGGTTCAAACTGAAAGACTAATCACATTTGATCAGCCTGCAGTGCACAATGAAGGACTATGCAATAATGCCATGGAACTCGTGCCTCTTGAAACACAGATTGAAACAGTTCGTCAAGAAACATCACCAGTCTACACTAATGTGGCATCAGAAAGTGCTACCGAGAGACAGATTGAAAGAACAATCCCATCAATTGACAGAACTGCCCCTGGTTATTTCATCAACTTCGATAACATCTCTGAAGATCAAAACGACCCCGAAGTGATGCCAGAAACAAAAAAGACTTTTAAAGAAAATACAACAGGACTCCTTCAACAAATCAAAGAATTATATCTGGATTCACCGTTGATTGAGCATTGGATTATCTCAGGGGTATTCATACTCCTACTATGCCTAATTTTAGTTTTAATTTTAGGAAAATATATTACAATGGACACAGCAAGTCAGAACATCAACCTAGTCCTGAAACCACACAGATCATCCCACGTGAAGAAAAGAGAACTGTCAACAGTAAATGTCACAGCAATTCCAATACCTGGTGGGGTTGTATGGGAGAAAACAGACTATGAGATCTATGGTCCGGTCGAAATCCTGAAGTATCCTCATCAACTAAAGGTTTCCTTAAGTGACTTTGTAAAACCGAGTACATTCTCTGATGATTGGGACTTTAACAGTATTAATGACATGATGTCTGATTTAGTAATGTCAGCTAGATTCACAGATCATGATTATTTACAAGGTTCATCTAGTTATGAGCAGTTATTCTGTTACACCCACTATGGGGATCATTACTTGCATAAATCTGCACAGCCTAGAAATGTTTTTATGTATAATCAATGGGAACATTGTTCTACACCACCTAAAAGCAGTTCTAAAGCATTTTTTGAGAAATTCAAATACTTCTCAGGGTTTAACACCAGTAATGCAGAAACGTTTTATTACAAACTGTTAGATAAAACAGGAATGAAAACAATGCTGACAAATTCTAAATTGATATATTCAGAAGCATTTTATGACAAAATGATGACATTTGGTTTTGATTATTGGAAAAATAATATTGAAACGAAAACAATCTGGGGTACAAAAGATTGGCAGGTGCAAGGCATAGAAGCACTATTTAGAACCTGCATGATACCAGAACAAATGTTGTTTTTAAATGACACAATACACCAAACATCTTGTCTTGGCCTAGCTAAGATCAAAGACCTTAAAACACCGTCTATACCAAAGCCAATACCTGAAAATGCAACTGCAGATATTGAGTTAGACGAAACACAAATTTTAAATTTGAACAGAACACATCCTGATTGGAAAAAATGGTTAATCTGGCCTACAGACACAAATAGCTGTCAAGATAGATTCCTGAATAAAACACAGGGGTTAAAAATGACCAGATTAGACTCAAGATACTCCCAGAGACAACATCCAGGGATTATAACAACATACAGTGTAGGGAAGCTCTGCCTCGAATGGCTAACAACATCCACACTGGCTGAAATTAAGCAACACTTGTCTTTACTAAAAGATGGTGCTGATTTGCGCGATTTCATTCTTGGACCACGCAAACAGCGTCAAAAGCGTTTCATAGCGACCAGCATCTATGCTGCTTACAACGAGGCTTGGAAAGTCAAACAAATTGAAACTGCTGAAAAAATACGAGAAATTGATTGTATTAATTTGGAGAAATCACTTTCTGTAGTAGACAATGGGTTAATGACTCTGTCTTCCAGAATATATTCGTTGGACAATATTGTATCCTCTGCCTTTGATGTGATAGACAGAGATTTGCTAATGTTACAACATGGCCAGTCTCAATTACGCTCTATTATAGAATTAGGCTGGACGCTGCAAAATCTTCGTTCAGGCTATGTGCCTTGGCGTTTAATCAACACAACGTCATTATTTTCCAATTTTAACCTTACTGATAAACAGATCAGTTTGGCACAGAAAGGAGCAGACTATACAATCCTGAGCATCGAAAAACTCGAGAGATTACCATTGACAATGTCAGAGAGTCCTGTCATTGAATGGATAATACACGGAATTATCACAATTCCGATAACAACTCTCCGATTTAAAAAGTGCCTTGAGTACATACCTGCTGGCTAGTATGAACAATTGGGTAAAGGATATGTAAAATCTGAATGGAAATTACCATACACTCATTCTTGCTATAGTGACAGCGACAAAAATGTATTTCTTAGTGGTAATAACTGTAAACATTCACTAAGCGGTATACTTTTGTGTCAGGGTATTAATATTACACGGAGCATGTGATGGAAATTCTAACAACCTTTCATGCCACCAGCTAGTCACACCTGCAACTCAGATAGAGCCCTTCTTTATGCAACTCGCAAACGGGAGTTACATTCTTAGAACGGATCACAGATGTTGTGGCCTCGTGCCAGGGAAAAGTTATCTAGTAGAAGTAACATCCATGGTCAAATGCTGTATGCAAGCATTGTTTCCGAGTGGGGCTGCAGACTCAGTGACTCCCATCTGGCCTCGTCTGAATCTCTATTCTATACGAATTGATACTTTAAGCAAAGTTAAATCTGTACTTTTACAGACAACAGTGCCTATAACGTCATCAAAAGAGACGTATGATCTTCTAGTTGCAAGGACAGCTACTGAAGTTCATGACCTTTTATCAACAAATTGCCCTGTGCATTTCGTACAAATGCTAAGCCAACTCCTTAACATGTCTAGTGCCACAAGCGTCCCAGGCATATTCAAGACAGTCTTTACGGGACTGCTAACGCCTTTTCAAGCAATTTTGGGAATCGTTCCTAATTTTGTGCACTCTGTTTTTGGCGGCATACCATTATTTTTGGGACTTGTAGCAGGGATTTTATTTTTGACCCTCCTACTTCGTTATGGCAAGCCTCAGCTCAGACATAGCTCCCATGGGAATGGAAGAGACAATCCTAGCAATGCGCTACCGGGACAGGATAACTAACGTCCTCGGATTGGCCAGAATGAGAGATCTAAACATGACCTGGTTCCTTTCATTCAGACCTGTATGGCAAAATTGCATTTTACCTGTGCTACGATGTATGCTTTGCGGTGATGAATGCGTGTTGGACATCTGTCTTTCACTTCCATCAGCAGTACCAATGGACGTCGATACTTTGCTCAGTCCAATAACGGCTCACGCATTGTGTTGTCCCCAGCGGCTACCAATCCTGATGACGGCATTTGTGGAGACTCCTGTGCTACAACCAAGTGGTAACAGTGGAGCGAGTGACAAAAGCAACATCATCCAGGTACAACGTTCAGTGAGCATTGCTGATCCTGCCTTCGATGACAGCAATCATTCTCACACTTGCCAAGTTACAGCGCTATCAAATTTGGTTGAACTGTCACCTGAATTTGTAGACCAATTCTTTGTGAGCCTGTCTGATATGATGTTCCCACCTATACAGAAACAATAACTTTGAGAAGCTTTCCGACACACAGCGTTCCCATGAAACTCTGAATTCGGCCTTCACTTCTAGTCAACAAAGACTGTCAGCGTTGGAACTCTGTTTCCCCGTTCAAGCATTAATTCTCTTTGGATTGGATATTTTTCAAATATTGACCTTTTTTTTTTTTGGCACGAACAAATCTTTGCTTGAGGTAAAATCTATTCTTAAAGAACAGAAGTTCATACTTCTATTTTTTGCACACACCTAGAGACATAAAAACTTACATTAGCCTCTAGCACACATTTTGCAAATGCATTTATATGTGATGATTTATCTCGCCCTTCTTCTATCAGAGATACTTCATGTGTAATTTTTATGCATAATCGTTCATTGATTTCACATGCCATAATTTTTGAATGATTTCTATGCTTCAAAAACGTACAGTACCTAAATTCCATGTATTACAAGTACGCCTATTTCGAATGCATTTATGTATTTTGGGGTGGGCAATGTTACACATGCATCCTATTGCTTTAGTGTTAGTAATTTGATGGACATGTAAACGTGGAGTGGGTGTTGCGTGTTTATCTAGGGTCCTGATCGATACTGTGACCTTATGCCCCTATTCGGCTATAAATCCATTTTATTCCCTATATTGGCATAACCGTTCAAGTGCGATATTCAGAAAGTCATCTCTGACCTCACACGAACAGAGCCACGTTCAAGGATATCTCTCTCTGCCACTTCCTTTGCAACCAATTAGTGCAATGACAGAGCAGAAGTCACTATCTGATATTCCTAGATTAACACTCCGAGTTCTTCAACAAGATAAAAACTCAGCAAACTGGGAAATCCCCCTTGCTATGTTTTGATTAGTAATAGAACTCTAATGAGCAACTGATAGCTATCACTTCCTAGTGATATCTTTAATTGACGTCTTATGTCCAGCAAACTTGCGTCAAACCCGGCACCTGTCAGGTATAAATACTACCAACGTTGCCTTAAGCAATGAGAGCTGTTGTGCACCCTGTTGTGCATACCGTTGCTGTTGCCGAGCACTGTAGCACTCTGTCGCTGCAGCCTGCTATCCCTGTGGTGGTGAAGCTACTGATACCATTATCGCTGCTAAAGCGCGAACGATGGTGCAGTACGCTTAGGAGCCGAACAGACGTCCCTCTGCGAAGAGCCTAGCAGATCCAGCTGCCCGCGGACGCTGTCCCCCGCCTCCTCCTCTCGACGCGCTGAAGAAGAGCCGCTGCCTTTCTCGTGCAGAGAAATCCAGCTCTGGCGTTTCCGGTTTACCCTCGCGGGTGACAGGGATATCGAGCTTCCCCTGAAGGAGATACCAAACCTCCATCATTCTATTCAGAGGTATGGTGCTGACTAAACCCTTAAATGAGAATTCTTGAAACAAACCTTGGCAAAACCAACTTAACTTAAAGCTACTTACTTACTCCCCTTTCACGTGTTAGGCTTAGGTCAGGCACACTGGGGTAGGCTTAGTTAGAAGCACCAGTTGAGTATTTTAGCCTATTGTATAAATGACTGTATATATGTTTTATTACTTTTAACCATTGTATGGCTAAGAAACCATATCAATGATTTTACAGTATTATTTCGCAATACTTATCTTACTGTACGTACTTTTTATAATAACAAGTCTTGCAATTGTGGCAATACATTTCTCTTGTACGAGAAGAAAGACTGTTCAATAAATGTTAACCCTTTATTGACAAACGCCCGTCTCTCTATTCTCTACATCTCGTGAAAGTAAACTGCACTAGACTGACTGAGTGAAATACATGTCTATTGTTTCACACGACCCTAGAGATTGACTCTTGATCTGAGGAGCAAAGTTGTCATGTTGCACGGTTGTTGGAAAACTGAATCCCTTCTTGTCTGTGCCAAGGAAGCTGATCACTCCCTATACAGAGAAGAAAGTTTCCAGTGACCTCTGAGCTAGTTGGTAACACAACCCAATTAAGTTTAGCATAGTCAGTGGAGGCCTGGAATATCCGCAGTTCCACGGTGATACTACTGTTTATGTTATTCCAATGCGCAGGGCCTAGTGGGAAACTAGGAACTACACCACAGGGTCCAGATCATGCACCCAACCCTGGCAACTCCGCCCCTGTCGCCCTCAACCAGGAGATGCTAGAGAGTGCTCATCCAACTAACTCTGGGCCTGGGGATGGTTTTCTTGCTCAGAGTTCCTCTCTTATACCGGTTATGGCAGAGGGCGAGACGCTGAAATTAGTTAGCTGGAATATAGTGGGCTTATCGCTTAATCTGGATATGCCTGACTGGAACCTTTTTATTGAGGCTTTTGGAATATGCTTATTCCAGGATACTTGGTGCGTGGAACCTAGATATAAGGTTGGTTATACCACCTATTTTGTTCCACAATCCCTCCACCATCAGGGAGAGGTCGCCCTTCAGGCGGGTTACTGATCTGGATAAGTATTTCACTGGGTTATTGTATAACGAGCAGATCCACCAGGTCCCCGGATTTACAGAGATTATCAGTTAGAGGGCCCTCAGGGGGGAGGTCCCTAGAGATTTTTAATGTTTATGCTAGACCTTCAAAAGGAAGCAAGCCCTCTTCGACTCTATCAGATCTCGAAGGTAAACTTAATTCTGGTTGTGTCGACTCCTTTATAATGATAGCAGGAGATTTCAATTGCACCTTTGAACCCCTAGCGGTGGATGACATTTTGGGCTGCCAAGAGGACGATGGCAAGAGAGGTATTCCATCCCTCTCAATTCCTCCAATCGAGAGTTGGACCCCAAGAGCTATCCACTTAAATGCCCTGACTCTGGAACATGGTGTCAGGGCAGTTAATGGACGGACAAAGTCAGACATTGGTGGGGCCCATACTTTTAATAGAGTAGGTCATTCATCTCGAATTGACTACATTCTGTTGAACTTTAGTTTCTGGGAATTTTTGCTGGACATGGCAGTTCTGCCCTCAAGTGACAGTGACCATAATCCATTATCTCTGTCACTGTCCTCTAGTTGGTTGGGTGGGAAAAATCCCCAAGTACTCCATGCCTGGAAGTCGTCTTCAGAAGTCCGCCCCTCTAACTGTGGGAGATGACTGAAATGGGAAAAGGTTGCTCTGGATGAAGGAAAGTTATTGGAAATAAGATCTCTTATGGCCAGTGCTCTCACCAGTTTGGATACTGTTGCAGTAAATCCCCACGAGGTTTCTACTTTATTTACCAACACTACTAAATCATTGGGTAACCTTTTCATCATACAGAACCCAGGTCACAGGGCCAACTGGTTGGGGCGCCCCAAAGGCAACCCAGGCTGGTATTCTGCCTCTTGCCGAAGTGCCAAAAGAGAAGTAATTAAGGCAGTTAAAGCTAGGGACAGTAGTTTAATCAGCACTGCCAGGAAGACGTATGGGAGCGCTATCCGTACAGCGAAGAAAGAGTGGGAGGACCAATACTGGTGTGACCTAAAACTGGCGAGCGCTGGGAGGGACTCTAGGAGTTTCTGGGATTTGGTCAGAGCCAAGGATAAACCTATGGACTCCCTTGTAACATGTAATATCCCAGAGGTGTCATGGTTTAATCACTTTTCTAAACTGTATACCGTGGCCTCGGGTGTGGAGGACGACTGTACTGAGAATTACTTTTTAGACTTCCCTGGGCTAGATGAGATCTGTTTGTTTACAGGGAAGGAAGTAGAGGTTGCAATCTCATGTCTTATCCCAAACAAAGCTGCAGGGCTGGACGGCCTTCCAGGAGACTTGATTCACATCTCCAAACTAGAATGGGGAAAGCTCAGAGCATCCCTACTCAACGCTAGCTTCTATGATGCCCCCCTTCCAAGCTCATGGATGGGCGCTGAGGTCGTCCCGATTTTCAAAAAAGGGAGCCGGGACGACCCCGCTAATTATCGCCCTATAAGTTTACTGGACTCCACCCAGAAGGTTGCAGGCAAGGTGGTTTTGGGGAGAGTGCTACAGTGGGTAGAGGAGAATGGGATACTTTCTGATTTCCAGGCAGGTTTCAGGGCTGGTACAGGGACCATTGAACAATCATTTCGCTTATTGTTGTTATACTGGAAGGTGGTTCTGTTGGGCAAAGGCAGTCTGTATCTCGCCTTCATAGACCTACGGACTGCCTTTGACCTAGTGCCCCGCAACCATCTATGGAAGGTCCTATCAGATTTGGGCATGCCACCGTACCTATTATCCCTCATAATTAAGTTACATGAAGATAATTTTGCCCAGGTTCGGTGGGGAAATCAGGGCCAAAAGACTGCCAGAATATCTGTAAATAGAGGGGTCCGCCGGGTTGTGTTTTAGCCCCCACACTGTTTTCCTTATACGTTAACGGTGTGGTGGAGCATCTTTTGCAATACCCTGCAGATGCTCCATTCCTGGCGGGCAAAAGAATACCTACACTCTTATCTGCAGATGACACCCTACTGATTTCGAAGGCCCCGGTTGGGCTGCAGAGCCTCCTCAATAGGTTTAAAAAAAGAGAGACGACCCCACACGTTCCAGGGAACAGGGTACAAAAGACTTCAAGTCAAAAAGAATCCCTGGAATAGAGAATTCAATCACTCACTCTGGATATTCTAATCCTCATTCATATTCACTGGTCAAAAACTAGTTAATAACGTTCACAGACTTTTTTATAAAAACATATTTGCATTTATTAATAAAACACAATTCATTACATAATAAATTGAGAAACTCATTATAGAAACAGTATGATAAAAACAATAATAAAAAATCAATTCATCAGAATGTAAACTTATATATAACAAACGAAGCACAGATACAACATACCCTATCTATTTTAAAATTTCAAATCAAGCACATAACATTTAGACTTGGAAACAAACCCCAACACAAAAGCACATATACAGTTGTTACTGATTCTAAGATTCAAAAAGCCCTTGTTGTATGTTTTACCACATCTCTACTCCACTCATTGGCCTAATGTCAGAGATTTCCTGGGCTTGAATTCTAATGCGTAAGAAAAAGCGTCGACGCGTTTCGGTGTCTCTGCCTTTAGATAATGGCACACCTTCCTCAGGACAGTTTGAAGTGGTTGGAGTTAACCTCATGTGTCCTTTCCTTCCACAATGAGGTTTTCTTGTATAGAAGATGGCGTGGAGACCTTATGGGTTCCTGGATATTTGGACTCGACCGTTGTAGTATCTGCGGTCTTTGTTTGTGATTCTCGCACTGGATTTTGGTGCCTTGTACTGTGGATGGATGATCCTTATGGTCTGTTTAAAATGATGGGACCCCAGAGTTTTCTTATGCGGCCGCTTTTCATAGGGATATGTAGAGCCGTTCTGAAGATACGATACGGAGGCGGTGAACTCCTGTCACCGTGAGGGGATGCCGTTTACCCGTGGTGATCTTTTCTTTTTTTCTCTCTCTGCCTCTCCCACTTCTGGATAAGAGTAGGAGGCTGGGACGTGGATATGTCCAGTCTTTGGCTGAGGAATTCGATACTTCTCCCACGGGTACGTCTGCTTCCGATGTCGGCTTCAATCAATTGCTTCTGTTTCACAATTGATTGAAGCCGACATCGGAAGCAGACGTACCCGTGGGAGAAGTATCGAATTCCTCAGCCAAAGACTGGACATATCCACGTCCCAGCCTCCTACTCTTATCCAGAAGTGGGAGAGGCAGAGAGAGAAAAAAAGAAAAGATCACCACGGGTAAACGGCATCCCCTCACGGTGACAGGAGTTCACCGCCTCCGTATCGTATCTTCAGAACGGCTCTACATATCCCTATGAAAAGCGGCCGCATAAGAAAACTCTGGGGTCCCATCATTTTAAACAGACCATAAGGATCATCCATCCACAGTACAAGGCACCAAAATCCAGTGCGAGAATCACAAACAAAGACCGCAGATACTACAACGGTCGAGTCCAAATATCCAGGAACCCATAAGGTCTCCACGCCATCTTCTATACAAGAAAACCTCATTGTGGAAGGAAAGGACACATGAGGTTAACTCCAACCACTTCAAACTGTCCTGAGGAAGGTGTGCCATTATCTAAAGGCAGAGACACCGAAACGCGTCAACGCTTTTTCTTACGCATTAGAATTCAAGCCCAGGAAATCTCTGACATTAGGCCAATGAGTGGAGTAGAGATGTGGTAAAACATACAACAAGGGCTTTTTGAATCTTAGAATCAGTAACAACTGTATATGTGCTTTTGTGTTGGGGTTTGTTTCCAAGTCTAAATGTTATGTGCTTGATTTGAAATTTTAAAATAGATAGGGTATGTTGTATCTGTGCTTCGTTTGTTATATATAAGTTTACATTCTGATGAATTGATTTTTTATTATTGTTTTTATCATACTGTTTCTATAATGAGTTTCTCAATTTATTATGTAATGAATTGTGTTTTATTAATAAAGGCAAATATGTTTTTATAAAAAAGTCTGTGAACGTTATTAACTAGTTTTTGACCAGTGAATATGAATGAGGATTAGAATATCCAGAGTGAGTGATTGAATTCTCTATTCCAGGGATTCTTTTTGACTTGAAGCCTCCTCAATAGGTTACAATCTTTTTGCGATGCGAGGGGGTTAGAAATCAATACGGGGAAGACCAAATATCTGATCCTGAATCCCCCGAAGAAGATAGGCAGGCCTCTCGTGTTGAACTCAGTATGTCTTGAAAGGGTCAAGGAGTTTGACTATCTAGGAATCCGCCTCACCGACACCATGAGGTGGAACTGTCATCTTCAAAAAATGCTGTTAAATCACAAAAGGGTGGTGGGGGCCCTGCTCAAAGAACAGCTTTCCTCTACCTTTAAACCAATTGCCCCGGTACTGGATATCTATAAGGCAAGAGGTGTGAGTGCGGCGTTGTACGGGGCGGAGCTTTGGGGGGCGCAGAATGTGGATGAGTTAACCTGTTCAGAACACAAATTCTTGAAGGACTTGATGGGTCTCCCTTATAGTACCCCCTCTGTTCCCCTACTCCTTGATATGGGCTGTCGCTCTATCAAGGATCAGGCAAGGCTACGCCCTCTTCTCCTTTGGGCGCGCCTATGGAGAGTTCCGGAACTTGCGAGTTATGCGGAGGGGCTAAAAGAGGTTTTATCAATGCCTGGCTGGCACAGAATAAGATGGTTAAGGGATGTGAAATGGTTACTTGGAGAAGTGGGTCTTGGAAATATTTGGCAGTCTAGGACCACACTCCCTAAATCTGTCTTGAAAAAATCTTATTGGAAATGGGTAAGGGATTCGAGGAACTTAAACCCTAATGTAGGTAGTTCTACTGTCGAATTCCTATTGCATAAGGAGGTGGCATTCCGAGAGCCCTATCTTGATATCATTACTAAACCTAGAGATAGGGCTCTATATTTTAAATTTAGAGTCGGAGTGCTGCCTGTCCACAAATTGAATGCCAGATGGAAGCCCCCAGCACAGACCATTCCATTCTGCCCATTCTCTGAGACCATGATCGAGACAGTACCTCATCTTCTTTTTATATGCCCCTCATACAATGCCCCTCGCATTAGGTGGTTGAAACCCCTTTGCAAAGAAATAGGTACAAGACATTGTGGTGAGGCCCTACGCATTTTGAAATCGGATACACGGCCCCTACTTGTCTGTGGCCTGGCGAAGTGTTTAAACTGGGCTTGGTTGATCAGGTCTAAAAGGCTCTCTTACATTGTTTAATTGAGATTTTATGGCTATTTTATGTAATTTATCGTCGCCATTTGTATTTCGTATTTCTATTTTTGTATAACTGTTTTTCTTATGAAGTAATTCTTCATATGTATTCTAAATAAGGCTTTTTATGTATTTTAAAACTGTATTGTGATGCTTTTAAAGATGTATTCATATCGAAATAAAGCCTACTTTGACTGACTGACACTCTAGAAAAGCACACTGGAAAATTTGACAGAATTCTCCAAGCGATCCTGTATACTAAAAGCAGCCTGGAATCTAGACCCAGTCAAAATTGCGGTCAACCTGCTTGGGGCGAAGCACAAAATACTTGCCAAAAGGTGGATGACAATGAATCTGCACTGACCTCCAAGCGCTCCACGCAAGAGGTGCAAACACAATTTCAGATCCTATAGGCCGAGACGAGAGAGCTTCAAAACCGAGTTAAAGACGCCAAGGTCGCTCCCGTTCCGAACACAATTCAGCTTGTGGGGTTCCCTAAACACTCGGAGGGTCAAAGTGTGGAGTTATTCCTGGAGGAATGGTTGACCAATAACTTCCTGGCTGGTAAGGTTCCCAAATTGTTTTCCATCAAGAAGGCTCAGCATGTCCTAGGAAAAGCTCCCTCACTGGCATCAGCACCTCGTCCTAACTCAGCACAAGACTGTGATCTCATGTTGCAACTTTTCCACACCACAGAAACATGTGTATAATGGAAACCTGATCCATGCATTTCCTGATTATACTATGGAAGTCCAACATAGGAATAGCTCCTACATGACAGTAAAATAACATTTTTGCCAGGTGGATTTGAAATTTGCTCTATTGTTTCAACGAAATTCAGGGTAGTGGATGGAGATAACACTCAATTTTTTTCAGTTACTGAATGAGGCATATACTTGGTACAAACTAAGGGAGTGGTGGTCCCTCAGCAGAGGCAGGGAGTACATTGGGAACGATGACGCATGAGGGGGAAGTGGAGGAAATGCCATGACCGAACATTGGATGAGCAAGTGGCCAGAAAACAAGCACACGTCACAGCAGATGTTTGAAAGCATATGCCAAATCCATATGTGTTGCTGGCTTTGATCCTTGAGACAGATGATAAGACAGAACAGAAAATCTCTAAGGAGTCTGATATGGAGCACCTGAGCGGTCCTGCCTCAACATCCAGGGCAGCAGATGATATCATCTGACTTAGTGAATTAAAGTCTACACCTCAATACATGTCCAATAAAGGATGAAAGCATTCAGACCACCTATTTTAATTGTATGCAGATGCAAGATGGGGTCCCATATGTCAGAGCACTAAACACCCTGGCTGCACTCACTATACCAAGCTGGGACATTGTTAACCAAACACTAGTTTATCACATTGTTCTTTGATTTGAGCTCTGTTATGGCAAAGATGATTTTGTTGCTGTTGCTGTTGATTCTCTCAATACTTGGATCTAGATTTGTGACTGTGGTGGATGGGGGAGGGCGAAGGTTGAGGGCATTGCTAGAAGGGCTCCGGCAGACGAAGGGTTTGATATACTAATTGCACCACGTGACACTCGCAGAAATCCAGAGACTCCTCTATACATAATATTATCCTAGAATGTACATGGTATGGCCACACCTATTAAACATCATAACAATTATAGAAACCTCAGGCGAAAGCAGACATACATTGTTTACCTACAGGAGACACATCTTACAACACCAGAACTTCAGAATGTTACCAGGAGGTGGAGAGGGCCCGTATATGGGACGATGTACTCCTTGTTTGTGCTGGGAATTATAGTGTTGATCTACTCAGGTATCCAGTTTGTACAACATCGTACTCTTGTAGGAACCAAGGGGAAATATGTAGTGGTAGAAGGGACCCTCGATGGGGATCCACTCATATTGGTCGCTGCATACGCCCCAGATACAAATCACTAGGAATTTGTGGACTTCCTCTCACCAACACTGGTGCAGGACCTCCGAGTCCCAAGCATTTGAGGTGGCAACTTCAATTCCATACATGCTACTCAATTAGACTCTGCTTGGGTATGCGCCACGCAGCTGAGGAGATGCGTCAGTCCTGCTCAGAGATGCAACGCTCAGGAGAGAAAATGTGTTGCTTCCACTGACATGCACCTTAGGCCCACTTCCAAGTGTCCACGACTGGGGTGGCACCACTTGGCAGAGTAGAATAAAAGATGCCACAGTTTTGGAGCAGGAGTTAGAAGCCTGTTATGTCCGTGAGGCTTCAGATTTGGTGGCCAACCAATTAGCACTTGGAGTCACTTTGGGTTTGGGGTTAGAGATGCAGGTCCAGTCTTTCTCACCCAGGACAGCAGACAGAAGGTCAGCAAAGCAGGAGTCCAACAGAATGCAGTCCATTAGAGTGGCCGTTCTCTCAGCTGCACAGCAGTCCTTCTTCCTGATAGAGTATCCACAGGTCCAGAAGCGTACTGAAGTGGTAGCGTTTGGAGTCCAGTACTTATACCCAGTGGTGCCTTTGAAGTAGGGGAGACTTCTAATACATGCCTTTGAAGTGCACAAAGGTCCTCCCATCCTGCCATAGATGGCCCATTGAGACACACCTAAGCTCCCATTGTTTGTGGCTGTCTAGGAGGAATGCACAAAGTCTAACTGCCAACTATACCCAGTCTTGTGAGAGGAGACAGGCTACAGGCACCAAATGGCTAAAGCAAGAAAATGACAACTTTCTAAAAGAGCCATTTTCAGAATTGCAATTTAAGATCCAACTTCCCCATGAATTGGAATTTTAGAATATGATTCCAGAGACACAAGATTTAAAGGGTTACCTCTTCCCAATTGGGAATCACATCTATAAAACGTAATAAGGTAATCCTAATGTTATCCTATGGGAGAGATTAGCCTTGAAGTGTTAAAAAACTATTAAGAGTTGTTCACTATCAGGACATACAAAACTTAAAAGCACATGTCCTCCCTTTTTAATTTGGTGTATCTTGCCCTCTGCGTTGACGAGGGCCTACCTTAGGGGTGACTTATATGTATAAAAAGGAGAGGTTTGGGCCTGGCAAAAGGTTTATTTGCCTGGTCGACATGGCAGTGTAAACTACACACACATGATCTGCAATGGCATGCTTGGGACATGGTTAATGGGCTACTTAAGTGGGTGGCACAATCAGTACTGCATGCCCAACAGTAGCATTCAATGTAGAGGCCCTGGAGTCATGCATTGCCACTTTACTAGGGACTTATAAGTAAATTAAATATGCCAATTGGGAGTGAACCAATATTATCATGTTTAGGGGAGAGAGCAAAAGCCCAATTGCACTGGTTAGCAGTGGTAAAGTGTGCAGAGTCCTAAAACCAACAAAAACAAGGTTAGAAAAGTGGAAGAGAAAGGCAAAACTTTGAGGTGAAAACCACTGTAAGGCTGTCAAGGCGAAGAGTTTTTACCCCTACCAAAAAACAAATTAAACACACCTGCTATAGTTAGGCAAGCTAACTATAACTTTCTCCCACCCAATAGGGCTGCATATGACCTCACATATTACATCATTCATGTATGTGTACTGTAAAAATTTAAAGCGCACACAGACACCCTTTTGTATTGAAAAAAAGATGGCATTTCCTGAGCTCATGGGTTGCAGCGAATTTGTGAGTCTAACAAAGACGAATATCTGAATACACATATAAGGCACCACTGTCAGCAAGATAGGACAAAAGATTGAGGGTGGAGTGTTAGGGTGGGTGTAAAAAGGCAGGGTTTATTAAGGTACATAAAAATAAATCAAATTTCAAGAAATTAACAAATATAACCTGTAGGACGCACACTTAGGCATGTTACATAGGACGTAGGACGCTCTATCGCTCTGCCCTGCTCTGACTTCGCTCGGCAACTTAGCTGCCGCCCACATCGCCACATCGTCACATCGTAGCCAACTGAAAAGAAGAGGCAGACTGCAGGTAAGTTAGAGCCTCTTTATTATTGATCAGACCAGTCCCGACAACTCCCAGGCAGCAACTGCCAGAGCCCCCACATTCCACGTTCCACGCAGGGAACATGGATGTAGGACGGTTCCCTGCAAACACAAAGAAAGGACCCAACACACCTCCCTTCGTATAACAAGAAAAGAAAAGGAAACAATGAAAGAAATAAAGGGGAATTTAAATGAGAATATATAATAATAAACAATGAAGAACCAATGTAACCTTACTGTAAAATACAAAGGAAATAAAATGAACATTAGACAAGAAATGCAAATGACAATACATGCATATTAATACATCGCATAATCACAAAACTTGGTCGCTACAGATCTCATCCTCGAAGAAAACCTCTCTGAGCAGAAGAGGATGACTGACCACACCCATTTGAAGGAGTGATCCTAGAAGAAGAACAGCTGGAGCCAGAAGGTGAATCAAGAGTAGCACGTGAAAAAGAACTGGACCCAGAAGGTGAATCAAGAGTAGCACGTGAAAAAGAATCGACAGAAGGATCAACACAAACACCCATCTTACCTCCTACATACACAATTTTGGATTGAGGAACAATAGAAATGGAACACTTATTCCACACCTTCCCATTCTCCAACACCACCACACGTTCTTTTACTTCTTTGACCCTTGCAGGAGCAGAAAAACGAGAATCACCCTTGCGAACAAAACCGGGTTTCTTGATTCTCACCCAATCACCCACGTGCACAGGAGAAACATTCATAGAAACTGTGGCATACTTTGACTGAACAGTCGTTCTAACATCAACAAAGCAATTAAAGTTAAGATGGATCAACAGAACTTCACAGCAACACAGCAGTAGAGAAAGGAGCTAAGTTCGGACAGCCAAGCTTGGACAGCACCCACACGATGCAGGGAAGCGGATGCAGGGAGACAGGAGAGCAGCACGGACCAGCACAGAAACAGGAGAGCAGGACTGGCCAAATCGTCGCCAATGAAAAGAAGAGGCAGACTGCAGGTAAGTTAGAGCCTCTTTATTATTGACCAGTCCCGTCAACTCCCAGGCAGCAACTGCCAGAGCCCCCACATTCCACGTTCCACGCAGGGAACATGGATGTAGGAAGGTTCCCTGCAAACACAAAGAAAGGAACGAACACCAACGCCGCAACAAAGTAACCCCGACTTTATTGGGAGGCCGGGAGGCCGGGAAGCCCGGAACCCATACTCAGTTCAGTTCAATAAGTCTTTATTTCGAAATAGAATTCATAAAAGACAAGTATACAATACATGGAATATTAATAAAACCATCATATCAGAAGAACATTTAAAAAGGTAATAAACAATTGATAAAGACTTTACAATAAAAATGCCTTCGGACATTATCAATTATAAAACATCATCAATATTTAAAACCATTATAAAATGTTGGGATTCCTAGTACGGATAATCCATGCCCAACCTAAGAACTTGGCCACACCAGCCACAACAAACTCAGACTGGTTAGTACGAAAAATCCTCAGGGCTTCAAGGTACCCCTTACTATCCAGGCTACAACATAAGGGTTTGAGCCATTTTAGGCGTGGGGCTCAATAGGCTGGGCAGGCAAAGAAAAAGGGACCAATGCTCTCTAAATGATCCGGACACCAAGGACAGCTATTATTTGAGTTTGCAGCCCACTTAACAGTAAAGGAATAAATAGGGAGCGTCCCGACACGGAATTGATGATATAATTTCCGGTCAAGGGTTTTACAAATCACATCCCAATATGGCTCAAGGGAAGATGTCAGTTTGTGAGTCAGAAAAAGACCTGTTAAATTAGTATCTTCCAATTGGGTAACTGCAGTTAGCTTAACAGAAGCCCAGAACAAGTCTTTAAAATCTTGTTTAGAGGGGAAGATGGAACCCCGCGGATTGGTCCAGAGCTGGTGTAGACCCATCTCTAACAATACCTGTTTTACTTCCCTAAGCCATGGGAATCTGGAGGCACCCCACAATGATTTGACCTCATCTAGTTCTTTGGCAAAGAGGCTAAGCTCCGGAGTCGTCCAGATCCGTCACCATAATGCCACCAAACGAAACCGGGCCATCTCATTTAGGGGTTTACAACCCAGGTCTAGCAACAATGGTTTGGTAGGCGTGGACTGGGGAAGGCCTACCAGATTACGCAGAAACTTATTCTGTGCTTTGACCAGGGGAGACAGGTCCTTAAAACCCCAAATATCCCCACCGTACTAAGTGGCTGCATTTATCTTGGCTTCGTAGATTTTTAGTACGGGGGCAATTTGTTTAGTCAGGGATTTCTTTTGTTCCAGAAGCAAACAACCCGTGAGGCGTACAAATTTAAGATATAATGCCTCAATCTGGGGTTTCCAACTTAGATGGTAATCCAGAGTCACACCCAGATAAGTCATTACCTTCACCTGTTCAATCAGGACACCATTCAAGCTGACAGAACTTGTAATTGGGTTTTTATTACTGAAAACCATGAATTTGGTTTTGTCTACATTAATCTGTAGGTCATTTACCCTGCAAAACTCTGTAAACCTATTCAGAGCTGTTTGCAACCCACTACGAGTTTTAGAGAGAAGCAGGGTATCATCAGCAAAAATTAGCATTGGGTACTTAGACCCGCCCAAGGATGGTGCATCTGTCTGAGATTCGGAAAAAAAATTAACTACCTGGTTGATGAACAGGAGGAAAAGAGTGGGGGCCAACACACATCCCTGGCGCACCCCACGTGTTACCGGGAAGCTGTCTGTCACCTGACCTTGTTTGCCCCACCTCACTCTGGCAAAGTTATCCTCATGTAATCTCATAACTATGTCCAGAAGTTCTACGGGCAGGCCCATAAGTCTCAATGAGTCCCACAGTTTTGCTCTTGGAACCAAGTCGAAAGCCGACTTGAGGTCCACAAAAGCGGCATAAATAACACCTCCACCCAATAGTACCACCTTCCAATATACTCTGTTTCCCGATAGGAAGGGAAGGGACAGAACGCGGGAAGTAGACGGGCAGCAAAATGACGCAGGACTATTAGACCGCAATTGATGATTGTCGAAGCCAGCCAAGTCAGCCGGTTCATGCAAGAAGTCTCTCCTGAAGTGTTCCCCCGTCCCCCTGGGAGGACCAGGAGGTTGTGCGGGGAGCTGTGGCTGTAAGGATTCCCTGTGTACCCCTGTCGCCCAGGTGGTGGTGAAGAATTGACCCTGGGGTATTGGTGGGCGCGCAGGCAGCACAGGGCCAGGGTCGGGCCGAACCCCGCCCCCCCGTAGGGATTTGTGGGGACTGGAGGCCCACCAACATACAAAGAAGTTTGGTGCTGGAGAGAGCCGGGAAACACAGCCCAGCCCAATGAAAAGATAGTGTATCTATCCCCCTGTGTTTTACCTCGTGGATAAAGGCAACCAATGCAAAGGAGAAAACGGAAACGAAAGTAATAGTGATTTAAATTTACTTTATTGTATCTATGCCCGAAGATTTACAGTGGATAAAAACTCTTTTTTTTAAAAAAAATCTGTTTATTAGCATAGTGATTCGAGCAACATTACAGAGTTAACATTAAATGTCTGTACTAGGATAAGGCGTGCTCTTATCAGCAATTACATCGTATATTTTGTAGTTTGTGGCATACTTAATAAGGTAACATTCCCCTGAACGAATCTAAAAAAAAAACACCCTCCACCCACATGAAACCCCCCCCCCTCTCGACACTCGTAGTATATGCATGTGTAAGCCAGATCGTACTTGGTTGCACCCGTGAGTCCATTTCACCCAGTAGTACTGATTAATACAGATAGTCATGAGCAACAGCATGAACAGTACGGGGTATCCCGTGTCATTGTCTAGTGCACCACAGTCAGATGCGTCACATGGGTTTCTAAGTTCATAGGTCACAGTTCAGCGCTAAGGCATTGAATCAACAGATTCCCCATCTCCCTCCGCTTCGAACATCCCAATATGGCAAACCAGTCCAGTGAGATCGGTGTTTTTCTAAGGCCCCTGTGCTCTTTGCGTTGCAGCGCTTGACCTTCTGCCTTGCCCCACCTTGTCACTTCCGTTTTCCATAGCTCAGGATCAGGTGGTTTGGGTGACTTCCACCTCATCGTAATTGCCCGCTTCGCCAGGAGTATGGCCAAGTCAGCAAAGTGTGTTGCTACACTTCTAGTGCGCGCTGCGGGACCCAACCCCTGTAATGCGTATTCCAGTGTGGGTGTGTGTGACAGGGCGCCTGCACTGGTGAGTGATCCAGGCGACCGTGGACCAGTAGTAGCCCAGCTTGGGGCAGTCCCACAGCATGTGTACTAATGATGCGTCATCTGCGGAGCATCGGGGGCAAGTGTCAACTGCAGTAGGGAACATGGCGTGTATGCGGTGAGGTGTTAAGTAAGCCCTATGGAGGAGCATAAGCTGAATGAACTTGAATTTGGGGTTTCTGGCCACCTTTTTGGGGAACTGGAGGATACGCCCCCATTCCTTGTCCCTTAGCGGTCTTCCCACATCACCCTCCCATTTCGCCCTGAGAAGCGACAGTGGGGTTGCCCTCCCTGTCCTGATGCTAGCGGTTAACCATTTAGTTAGGTGGCATCCCGTCCCCATAAGATAAAGCATCGTTGGTAAGGGGTTTGTGGGAGGTTCTATTCCCTCGTGCGCCCACTTATTAGCCACGTAATGGCGGAGGCCGGCATGTAGGAGGAACGATCCCCCGGGGACACCATGTGCAGCCCTAAAGTCTTCGAAGGACAGTATTCGCCCCTCGGCAAAGAGGTCCCCTATAGTCGCCACTCCAGTGTCATGCCAAGGCGTGAGTATGTGTGCTGTAAGAGGGCCCGCCTCCAGCGGGATACCCAGTAGTTGGATTGTGGGGACATAGGATGTCGCCGGGGTGGTGTATTTCAGGGCCTTCAGCCAGTATTGGATAGCAAGCCGGAGCATTCCCTGGTAGGTCTGAGCGGGGCAATAGCAAGACATGGATCCCCCCCTTAGAGTGGTCCTCCTCCGTTATATCAACCTCATGCAGGTTCCGACCCGCTAGCCAGTAGGCTAGCCATAGCAGCTGGCACGCAAAGTTGTAGGCCCGGAAGTCCGGTACTCCCATACCCCCGGCTCCAGTAGGGAGCTACAGTTTGGCAAGGCCTATGCGTCTCCGCCCCGGGCCCCATATGAGTTCCGTGAGGAGGGTATCCAGTGATTTAAATGTTGAGGCGGGAATCAGAAATGGCAAGTTGGTAAAATAGTAAAGGAGGCGGGGAAGCATCACCATCTTAGAGATGGCCACCCTTCCGGCTACCGATAAGGGTAATGACAACCAAAATTGTATTTGTGATTTGAGCACTCTCATAGCCCGGCCGAGGTTGCCATCGATCATCATATCTGCATCCCTGTAGATTTGTACCCCGAGATAGCGGAAGGTGGTGTCCGCCATTTGAAATGTGTGTGGCGCGAAAGGTAAGGGTGTGGGCTGGCCAGGGGCCGCAAACATGAACCCTTAGGACTTGGACTCGCTTATGGAGAGGCCAGATAATAATCTGAAGTCCTCGAATATTTTAGACATAGAAGCAAGGTCTCCCCTCAAATCATGGAGGTATAGGATAATGTCATCTGCGTATGCGGAGACCACGTGGGTGGTCGTGCCCCTCCGAATGCCATAGTGGGGAGCCGCTGTTCTGAGTTTACAGAGCAGTGGTTCAAGGGCCAGGATGAGCAGGAGTGGGGAAAGCGGGCAGCCCCTTGCTATGTCCACGGGACCAGAGATGTATTTGGACGTGCGCACTCGGGCCGTAGGGCGGGTGTAGAGCAGTTTGACCCATGCAATATACTAGGGTGGAATCCCAAATTTCGCGAGCGCAGTAAACATGAAATCCCACCTAAGGGAATCAAAGGCCTGTTTCAGGTCCAACGAGATGCAGCCTTCAGAGCCCTAGTCCGCCGGGTCCCGCAGCATCAGCTGGGCAAGCCTTCTAAGGTTCATGGCCGTGCTCCTCCCCGGCACGAACCCGCATTGGTCGGGGTGTATCAGGTGCGGGATGTATTGCGCCAAGCGCATCGCTAATATCTTGCTCAATATCTTGTAGTCGGTGTTAAGGAGGGATAAGGGCCTGTAATTAGCTAGGTGCATGCCGTCTTTACCCGCTTTAAGAGGGAGGTTATTAAAGCTTGGAGGGAGGACTGGGGCAATGAGGCAGTGCGCGGTGCTTCCAGGTAAACAGTGTGGAGGCGTGGGGCCAGGAGGTCTACGTACGTAGCGTAGAACTCAGCCGGTAGGCCATCCGTTCCAGGGGTTTTGCTCCTCGGGAGAGCGTGTATTGCCTGTCTAATTTCTGCAACAGTAATAGCACGTTTCAGGTCTTCGGCTTGCCTGGCTGTGAGTTGGGGTAATTCCAAGTCCCTCACGAAGTCCTCCAATGCAGCCTCGGAGAGGCATTGGTGAGGACCATAAAGTGTGGTATAATAGTCCCGGAATGCGGTGTTGATGCCCACTTGGGACGAGGCCAGTAAACCGTCCTGGTCCAATATTTCCAAGATCGGATGGTTCACCGGAGAGTCTTGTATAATACGGGCCAGTAGTGGGCCTGATCTATCCGCCTGTGTATGTTGTCTGATAGTGTATTCTTTGTAATCTAGGAGCCTCAAGGCTTCCAGTAGTTCGGCGTGTTTAATGTGCGCCTCTTGCAGTGGAGTGAAGTGTGTGTTCGTGCCCACAGCTTCGCTCTCAAGCATTGCCAGTGTACCTTCCACCTCTTTAAGGGCACCTATCACCTCCCTCCTCCTGCCCACTTGGGAGGCCATCGCCTCTCCCCTGATGAAGACCTTGAAGGCGTCCCACTATACTTGTCTGGAGCCGGCAGTGTTTGCGTTGGTGGCAAAGTAGGTCTCAACAGCGTCCGCCATGGACGACCCGAAGACAGAGTCTTCAAGCAGTTCTGTGGGTAACCTCCAGGTCGGGATAGGGGCCAGCATCTGGCCCCATTGCCAGGTGAGCTCCACAGGATTATGATCCGAGAGGGTCTTCCCCATATGCTGGGCTTGGACGACCGACCCCAGTAGGGAGCGGGAACAGAATATATGGTCTATCCTGGTATGTAGCTGGTGAGGGGGGGAGAAAAAGGTGTATTCCCTGTCCAGGGGGTGCGCACTGCGCCATGCATCTGCCAATTCCCATCCCACCGCCCATTGTGCCAGCGCATCTGCCTGCCTCCTGCTTTCTGTGGCGTGTAGTGGGGGGTGAGACCTATCTAGTGTAACATCTAAGACAGCATTAAAATCTCCTCCAATCACCCACTGGTGTTCTGCCCAATCCGCAAGGATCCTATTGACATTTACCAGAAAATCTGATTGGCCAGAGTTCGGCGAATACACACAGCCAAACACAATCGTGTCCCCATCCAACAAGCTCTTCACAAACACATATCTGCCCTCCTTATCAATTCGCTGTTCAATCGGCTTAAAAGGAACAGAGTTGCGGAGCCAAATAGCAGCCCCCCTAGAGAACGCTGAGTAGGATGTGGCAAAGAGTTGACCCCTCCACTTCTTTCTGAGTTTCAAGCCGTCAGCGCAGTTCAGGTGTGTCTCCTGCAGGCAAGCTATCATGATTCCCCAGCGGTTTAGCTGGGCCAGTATCCTGTGTCTCTTGTGGATCGAGCCCATGCCCCGCACATTCCAGGTGCACAAGTTATAAACATTAAGCGGCCCCATGACGAAACCTGCAATGCGGCCACAGTGGGACCGTGGGTGACCATGCCAAGTACTTCATGTCGTAGGATAAGAGTGTTGTGTAAACAGTTAGCCCCTTAACATTAAGGTCCCCGGGCCAACGGGCCCGCGATCCAAACCAGGGTGCCCAACATGGGCAGGAAGTAAACAGTTCCAAGTGCATACGGTGGGGGAGAGTGGACCTCTCGTGCCTAACGTGTACGGGCCTGCGGTGGTGTGGCAGCCCTCCGTGAAAAACAACCTGCTAGTTACCCCCCATCAGGTAAGGAGATACACTGTTCATACATTACCACCCGGACTTCGTTCAGGGTGCAAGCCGCCGGCGTTAGAATTCCTCCGCTGTCTGCGCCGTGATCTTGGGAAATAATTGTAGACTGTCCGCCGACCCTGACACTTCAGTGTGCGTGCCGGAGATGCTGGCCTGACCTCTGTTAGTGTCCGCATCATGAGCGGCGAGCGCCTCCTCCGTTAGTTGCACCGCAGATGATCTGCCTGTCAGGCGGTCCGTTGTGGACCGTCCCCTTGAGGACGATTTTTGCGAGGGGGCTCGACCCTTATTGGAAGCAGGGCGACTCCGGCCCGATGGATTCCGGTGCCTTTCATTCCCAGAGTCCGCAAATGAGTCCTGTGAGGTCGGCGGCGTCAGCGTAACCTCCATCCACTCCTCCGCCTCCTCCGGCGAGTCAAAGAAGTGGGATTTGTTCTCATGAATTATCTTGAGGCGAGCGGGGAACAGGAGGGCATATAATTCCAAGTCCCTCACGAAGTCCTCCAATGCAGCCTCGGAGAGGCATTGGTGAGGACCATAAAGTGTGGTATAATAGTCCCGGAATGCGGTGTTGATGCCCACTTGGGACGAGGCCAGTAAACCGTCCTGGTCCAATATTTCCAAGATCGGATGGTTCACCAAAGAGTCTTGTATAATACGGGCCAGTAGTGGGCCTGATCTATCCGCCTGTGTATGTTGTCTGATAGTGTATTCTTTGTAATCTAGGAGCCTCAAGTCTTCCAGTAGTTCGGCGTGTTTAATGTGCGCCTCTTGCAGGGGAGTGAAGTGTGTGTTCGTGCTTGCAGCTTCGCTCTCCAGCATTGCCAGTGTACCTTCCACCTCTTTAAGGGCACCTATCACCTCCCTCCTCCTGCCCACTCGGGAGGCCATCACCTCTCCCCTGATGAAGACCTTGAAGGCGTCCCACTATACTTGTCTGGAGCCGGCAGTGTTTGCGTTGGTGGCAAAGTAGGTCTCAACAGCGTCCGCCATGGACGACCTGAAGACAGAGTCTTCAAGCAGTTCTGTGGGTAACCTCCAGGTCGGGATAGGGGCCAGCATCTGGCCCCATTGCCAGGTGAGCTCCACAGGATTATGATCCGAGAGGGTCTTCCCCATATGCTGGGCTTGGACGACCGACCCCAGTAGGGAGCGGGAACAGAATATATGGTCTATCCTGGTATGTAGCTGGTGAGGGGGGGAGAAAAAGGTGTATTCCCTGTCCAGGGGGTGCGCACTGCGTCATGCATCTGCCAATTCCCATCCCACCGCCCATTGTGCCAGCGCATCTGCCTGCCTCCTGCTTTCTGTGGCGTGTAGTGGGGGGTGAGACCTATCTAGTGTAACATCTAAGACAGCATTAAAATCTCCTCCAATCACCCACTGGTGTTCTGCCCAATCCGCAAGGATCCTATTGACATTTACCAGAAAATCTGATTGGCCAGAGTTCGGCGAATACACACAGCCAAACACAATCGTGTCCCCATCCAACAAGCCCTTCACAAACACATATCTGCCCTCCTTATCAATTCGCTGTTCAATCGGCTTAAAAGGAACAGAGTTGCGGAGCCAAATAGCAGCCCCCCTAGAGAACGCTGAGTAGGATGTGGCAAAGAGTTGACCCCTCCACTTCTTTCTGAGTTTCAAGCCGTCAGTGCAGTTCAGGTGTGTCTCCTGCAGGCAAGCTATCATGATTCCCCAGCGGTTTAGCTGGGCCAGTATCCTGTGTCTCTTGTGGATCGAGCCCATGCCCCGCACATTCCAGGTGCACAAGTTATAAACATTAAGCGGCCCCATGACGAAACCTGCAATGCGGCCACAGTGGGACCGTGGGTGACCATGCCAAGTACTTCATGTCGTAGGATAAGAGTGTTGTGTAAACAGTTAGCCCCTTAACATTAAGGTCCCCGGGCCAACGGGCCCGCGATCCAAACCAGGGTGCCCAACATGGGCAGGAAGTAAACAGTTCCAAGTGCATACGGTGAGGGAGAGTGGACCTCTCGTGCCTAACGTGTACTGACCTGCGGTGGTGTGGCAGCCCTCCGTGAAAAACAACCTGCTAGTTACCCCCCATCAGGTAAGGAGATACACTGTTCATACATTACCACCCGGACTTCGTTCAGGGTGCAAGCCACCGGCGTTAGAATTCCTCCGCTGTCTGCGCCGTGATCTTGGGAAATAATTGTAGGCTGTCCGCCGACCCCGTCACTTCAGTGTGCGTGCCGGAGATGCTGGCCTGACCTCTGTTAGTGTCCGCATCATGAGCGGCGAGGGCCTCCTCCGTTAGTTGCACCGCCGATGATCTGCCTGTCAGGTGGTCCGTTGTGGACAGTCCCCTTGAGGACGATTTTTGCGAGGGGGCTCGACCCTTATTGGAAGCAGGGCGACTCCGGCCCGATGGATTCCGGTGCCTTTCATTCCCAGAGTCCGCAAATGGGTCCTGTGAGGTCGGCGGCGTCAGCGTAACCTCCATCCACTCCTCCGCCTCCTCCGGTGAGTCAAAGAAGTGGGATATGTTCTCATGAATTATCTTGAGGCGAGCGGGGAACATGAGGGCATATTTCAAGTCTCTTTCCCGCAGTTTGCGCTTCACCCCCTCGAAGGTGGACCTGGCTCGCTGCACTGTGGGCGTGAAGTCAGGATATATGGAGATGTTCTTGTCCTCATAGTGGATCGGCGCTTTCTCCCGGGCCACTCTCAGCACAGTGTTGCGGTCCTTGTAGTGAAGGAGTCGCGCGATCAAGGGGCGTGAGGGTGCTCCTGGTTGCGGAGGTCTTGACGGCATTCTATGCGCTCGCTCTACGCTGTATAGCGCCGTGAGATCTTCCGGGCCCACCATCTTCCTGATCCAGTCCTCCACGAATTGGTTGGGGTTTCTCCCCTCGCTGCGCTCCGGAATGCCTAGGATGCGGACCTTGTTGTGGCGGGCCCTCCCTTCTGCATCATCCACCTTGTCCCACAGCTGCTTGAGTTGTTTCTCCATACCTTCCAGCTTCGCTGAGTGTTCTGTCTGCTGAGGTATGAGATCATTCAGCGCAAGTTTCTGTTCCGACACTTTCTCCGCAAGTTTGTTATGGTCGGCTCGGAGTAATGAGAGGCCCGTCGCCATGCTGTCTATGCATGATTCCAGAGCTTCCCGTGTGGCCTGTATTTCATTTAGTATGAGATCCAGCTTGGCGTCCTGTGAACCTTTTCCAGTCGGAGGGATAATGTCCGCGTTAGATGAGGCTAGAGGGTCTTCTGAGCCGGTGGACTGCATGTCCGCTGATGCGCCGTGGTCCTGGGTCCTGCCCCTGTGTTTCCCCATCGTTCTGGTATGCAGGGTGGCGGAGTAGTAGGCGCACTCTCCGTCTCCGGCTCGCACTGCCTGATGGCACTCCGGGCAATGTGCAGAGGCGTCTGTGCAGTCACCAGTGATGCCACGAGGATATGAATAAAGGGTCACACCCTAGAGCGATGCCAAGCCTCCAGCACAGAATCCTCGTCAGTGTTCGCAGTGGGTGTAGTGGCGCTCAGTGGAGGGTCCTCCTCCCAGCCGCGGGTCCAGTCACCACGGGGTGACGTGTAGGGGTGCTGGGCCACTATTGGGGGATCCGTCGGAGGTCAGAAGGAAAGAGAGCATGTTATTGCAGTCCAGCCGGAGGTGCCTTGCAGCCAGGAGCCCTCCGTGGAAGCCTCGGGTAGCTGGGCTCCGCGGCAGTGCTCAGGTACCCCCTCCTCACTGTGCGTGCAGGGGGCGGTATGAGGCGTTGTCAGGGCCGCGACAAGCTCGCCGTTGCAATGCGCCTTGGGCAACGCAGGGCTCCGCGCCAGATGCTGGGAGGGCCCGTGGTTCAGGGTGGAGGCAAAATGGTGGCTATGATCCCGCAGCCCGGGAGGCCGTCGCGAGTGGTCTCCGTGTGCACCAAGCTGCCGTCCTACCCCACTTCGCAATAGTGGCCTCTGTGCGTCAATCCCAGGCCCCTACTCCTCACCGGTGTCCGGGCGAGTGCAGGCGTCTCCTCTGTGCCCGGGCGGGTGCCGGGTCGGCTCTGGTGTCTCAGTGCCGCGATCCGGGCAGACCGGCCAGGAATGTTCCCTCAGGCTCGTTGGCGGGGAGGTAGACAATGCGGCGGCAGAAGGGGCCGCGTCCGCTGCCGGTCCGGGGAGCGCGCTCAAGCTCCGTGGACTCGCCCCCCTCCGGGGCCCGCCAGCAGCCCGTTGGAGCCGCGATGCAGCCCGGTCCCCAGGCTAATCGAGTCCACGGCTTACCACGAGGAAACAGGCCCCCGGGATCGCCGCAGGTCACCAAAGTTTCGGCGGCGTCCAAGAGGGGTGGTGCACTGCAAGTGTACGCCGCTCACTCCCAGAAACTTTGGGCGTGAAGACGGGGTGGGTAACGGTGCAGGATGACAGGATAATCCGCTTGTGTTTAGGGCTCAGGACGGAGCTCCTCAGCTACACGTCCGCCATAGCCGGCTCTCGGCCACGCCCCCCTCTAGTGGATAAAAACTCTTGAGACAGAGCGCTGCAGGAGCTAAACAGTATAAGGCACCGAAATACAGTAAGAGGCTTGAAAACCTGGCATAATATTAGAAGGCGGATACTAGGTGCAGTATCTGCGGAGAGCATAGAGGCAGAGCAAGAAGCAAGAAGCAAAGAAGTAGGAAATAGTTAATGGCAGGTGAGCAGAGGTAAGTACAAATTATTCTGATTGAATACAAAAACGTGTGGAAGAGTAGTGCAGATCAGCAGCAGGTCAGAAGACGAAGCGGGAACCTGTTAAAGCTGACTCTTGGCAATAAGTGTATCAAAAGGACTGACGAGAAAGGAAAATATGGCGCTCGAGAAATCCAAAGTGAGCAGGAGACAGATTTGCCATGGAAAGACAAATAGTCCCACAGAGAAGGAGGAAGATGGGAAAGAACTACGGAGTGTGAGGAAAGGAAGACAAAAAAGTGCCATGGAAGAAACATCCCCAGGCAATTGTGGAATTGAGGAACAGGAAGAAGAGGGTCAGAGACTGAGCCCACTTCCAGCAAGGGCAAACGACCCTGTGGAAGGGTTCATATCTAACCTTGAAATTACAGCCACATCTAATGCGTTGATGATAGAAGTAATGTTGATCCTACAAAGGACTCTTCAAGGCCTGCTGGAAGTCTCTTTAATGAAAATGAAATCTTAAAAGGGCAAAACGAACAACTACAAATAATTGTGGGGGAGTTAAGGCAGATAAAGGATCATATGCCCTCTATTGTGAGACAGGTTAGAGGTGACGAAATAGGGTTAGGAGGGAGGAGGAAAATTTTCAGGGAGATAGGGGCAAACAAAGTGTATATATATATATATATATATATCACGATAACCGATGCTCATAAAAAAATGGGGAGAATCAACGAGATACAAACAATATATTCCTAGAATAAGGACATAAGTGAGAAGGTGTAAGAGGAGACTGTTCGTAAATCAAAAGGAAAAGGGTGAGGGTACTACAGTAGTAGTATATAAGGGCCCTCTGAAAGATGCAAAGAAAGATAATGACCAGAGATTGGTGATTACGTATGCAAAATAGATGAATATCAAGTGTAGAATACAAGACGGTAACCCAAAGAGAATATTACTAAGCCCCATAACACAACCTATGATCAAAAATGAATAGGTGGGGAGGTATGGGGACAACAGAAAAATTGAAGAACAAATGAGGGAAGGGAAAAGGTTAGAGAAGAGAAGGAATGAGAAGGTCAGTAGAACTTGCGAAAAAGGAAACAAACTAGAGAAGGACTTGTTGGTATTCCTTGAACCTTTAAATCGGGGAATGGTAGGAAGAGTAGAAAGAAATGAAACCCCCTAAATCAAACACAGTTGCTACATACCTTCTCCAAATGCGTAGGATTGAAAAATATAGGGACAGAAGACTTTAAACAAGTGGGTTTCATAGAAAACAGGCAGAGACAAGATGTAACACAGGTCCTGCTCTATTAATGATTTGGTAAAAACAGACCTTCTGGGTGCAGACATACATCTACTAGAAGAAGGAATCAGAGTAGTCCCAGAACAGGAAATAGGAGAGAGGGACTCAGGAAAACTTCATTTCCTAAATAACCGTGCAGGATTGGGAATGAGGCAGGTCTAATTGATCGAGCAGGCATATGGGAACAAGGAAGATTTAAAAATTACATTGCACACTGATGAAAGTGAGGAGTTCAGAGAAGGAGTAAACTTAATAAGCAGATATAGGCCTCTGACAACATTGGGGATTGACAAAAAAGTTGGTTAGATGAAGTTGATTAGGAGGCAGAGTCACCACACAGCCTGGGCATACCTACGTGGAATGTCAATGGGTAAAATAGAATATCTAGAACAGCTGAATTAAAAAAAACAATCAAGAGTTTTAAAATTGTATGCCTACAAGAAACTTGGCTGTGCGACAAAACCCCACTGCTGGAAGGGTACGTGCAACTTAATTCAAGAGCTAGGAGAGGCAAGCTGGGTTGTCCGGCGGACTGTCAAAAAATGATGATATCATCTAAAATAGCTAAACAAGTGGTACCCTTGAAAGTTAGAAGTAAATGGTTGATGGCGGGAAGAGTGAACCTACGGGATCCAAGTTCCGAATATGATGGCATCATCATCATAAATGTTTATATACAAGGAGGTGGATTCAAGGAATATGACGTAGACCTGAGCAACTTTACAGAGGACATTGAAAGGTTCACAGATGACTATCAGAAAGACTTAGTATTAGTATTAGGTGACTTTAACTATAAAGTGGACCCAGTTGAGTTGATTTAGGATGTGATGAGTTAATGAAGGATTACAATATAAACACAGCTAGTTTCCCAAGGGTGGGAATTACAGTGCATGATATGGCCTTATGTAATTTTATGAGCACATCATGCCTAGTCTGTGTGAATGGAAGAATTGAGACAGATCGACCAGCTAGTCGTACATTTAAGAGAGGTAACCAACTATGCCCAATACATTATATATTTATCCATGCCTGGCACTTTGTGTTGCTGAACGATTTTGAGGTGATGAGGGTTGGAGGAAGCGATCACTTTCCTCTTAGCGTTAAGATAGCTGGAGGGCTTAAAGAACCAAGAGATACAATTATTCCAATACAAATGGAGTACCCTAAAAGACTGACTACTCGTATGACGGTGGAGGGCTTGGAGAAAATGAGGACATTTCAACAGTATCAAACACTAGAGGATGTCCCAAGGAATGGTACCAAAGGTTGGATTTAAAATTTAATTACTGCAGTGGTTGAATGCCTAAGAGTTAAACTCACAGGGGGAACCGATAGGGGATTTATGACAAAAAAGGACATAAAGAGAGGGATTGGTTCAGTGTGGAATGTAGGCAATTAAAGGCTAATATAAGAAAAGGGGAAAGAAGTTTGAGACTGAAGTATGATACAGAGAAGGGGACTACCCTACAGAAATTACAGAAAATGTATAAAAAGGTTTTAAGAGATCACAAGAGAATCTATAAAGAGAAATGCTTGGATAATCTCTTAAAGGCAATAGAAACTAAGGATGGAAGAACCTTTTGGAAACTGATCCAGGAGGGGACAGGAAAGAAACAGGCAACTATGAATTGCGCAGTGACAGAAGAAGTTTGGAAAGGTTATCTGGGCGGAATATATAGTGTAGGAGAATGGCAAGCAACTATGGAACACGCAAGGTGGCCAGAGATGGGGGAGGATACCAGATTATTATTTTCTGAAAGTAACGTTAAATGTATTGTGGCAAACCTAAAACTGACTAGAGTAGCCGGTCCTGATAATCTTCTGGAAGTAATCATAAAGTCCAAATCCGAATGGGGTTGTCGGAAGTCAAAGCTCCCAGAACCCAAACATGAGGCTCTTCCATCAAGTGCCCTCTTTTTTCCCCTGCAGCCACAGATAGCTATGGAACGAGAAGAGCCGAAGCCAAACTACAGCTGGCCCTCTAAGGAAGAGCCAGAGAATCCCGGACCTGCCCCCTGGAGGCTGGGCGAGCCCTTCGACGAGGCAGATATCTACCCGGATGACGCGCAAGGAGGCGTCCACTACCGGAAGCGAGAAGCCGCTTCCAGCCTGTGAAGACGCTGAAAGGAGCCTGCCCGACAGATGGAGCGGAGACGAGGAGGACCGTTGCCTGCCGAAGAAGGCCACCATTAATGAGGAGGAGATTGTTGTGCCCTGCCACGGCCCAGGAGGGTCGTGTCTACAACAGGTGCGTGACCGGTTGTGGGGACCCAGGTGTGGGGTGGGTGTACAGGCGTCCGCCATACCTGACGTGCCTCGCACCATGCCGAGTCGGTGAGTTCTGGAGACCGGCTTGGCGTGTGTTCAGTCGTATTCCTCCCCCTTCCCTGGTGACGGATTGCCCCACCCCACACAGTCTTCCCAATGACGGTGATTCTTCCTACACTTCCCTTCCCTTTGTTCACGGACCACAAACACTGCACTGATAGTAGAGCGTGTCTTTGTTTTCTTTTCTTTGAGAAATCCGGGACGTCTTTCGCCAGGAGCAGACCACGAGAGGGCCGCAGCCACCGGATATATTCCTGAACCTCGGGCTACATCCAG
Organism: Lissotriton vulgaris; assembly: GCF_964263255.1. Taxonomy (NCBI): domain Eukaryota; kingdom Metazoa; phylum Chordata; class Amphibia; order Caudata; family Salamandridae; genus Lissotriton; species Lissotriton vulgaris. Next base: position 1,503,608,331 of record NC_141691.1, read on the forward strand.
ACATTTTCTTTACCATTATCAAGAGAAATAAAACATTGTGAAGCATTTCACCCATTCGTTTTGGGCTCTCATTGGCGAACGCCGACAGGTGGGTACATTTTTTTTCAAATAAGTTCTCCAGTATACTAGAGACAAGGAAGATGCCCAGACCTGGAAAGGTGCAATCATTAGGCCTATCCACAAGCGTGGAGACGCAAAAACACCCAAAAATTATAGGTTAATTAACCTTTTGGATGTGGGAGAGAAGGTATTTTCTAAATTAATCTTCGAAAAACTAAGAGAATGGGCAGAGGTCAATCAAGTGATACCCCCAGAACAGGGGGGGTTTAAAAAGGGGCACACTACCATAGACCATTGTTTCTCAGTTTAGTCCATCACACGAAAGTCAGTGGAGCAAGGGGGTATGCTGTTCAATTGCTTTATTGACTTCCGGGCAGCGTTTGACCTGGTTGATCGCAATCTGCTTTGGGAAATGTTGCTAATGATAAATATGCCTAGGGATCTTCTGGTTATTATACAAGAGCTCCATAGGAACAATTGGGTGCAGGTCATCCTGGACACAGAGGGGAAATTGACGGAGAAAATACTGATTAAAAATGGGCTAAGACAAGGGTGTGCTGGCCCACTTGCTCTTGTCTTTGTTCACGGCCGATTTACCTAATATACTAAAGAAGGCACAGGGTGCAAGCCCAAAATTAGATGGGAAACACATTGCCTGCTTACTTTATGTAGATGATCTGGTAATTTTAGATCGAACAGAGATAGGTCTGCAGAAGAAGCTAACTGTATTTAATTAATACTGTAACCTGACAAACATTTTTGTGAATCTAGACAAAACCAAGGTCTTAAGTTTTGGCAAAAAAAAGAAGAAATTTAGTGCCATATGTGGGTGAAACGGTTTTTGCGATTCTCAAATTGTGATTTTGAGGGAATCGCAAGTAGAGAATCGCAAAACGCAATGTAGGTAGGACTAGCAAAATATAAGAATACCTTCCCATTCATTCCTATGGGCTAGAAGGCCCTTAGGAATGAATGGGAAGACATTCTCAATTTGCGATTCCCAGATAAAGAATCGCAAATTGAGACTGCAATTTCAAGGTTGCAAGGGTGTCAATAGGACACCTTGTTGCATCCCTGAAATAAGCATGTGTGCACATGTGGCACACATACATGCGCTAAGGGCATGTATGTGTGACATGATTCCACCTGTTTCAATATGGAGCTGAAGTATTGTATGTGAGTGGTAAAAGATGATGGGATATTGAGGGAAAATGCTAAAAAAAATATTCTCCCTATCAAGATCATCTATGATACAGGCAGTAAGAGCTGAAACAGGAATGGTATCTTGGGAGGTAATGGTACTCATGGCATTAACAAAGTTTTGGCAATGCCTGGGAAATGGGGAAGAGCAAAAAATAGCAGAATGGTGCAAAAGGGAGATTTTGCAGAGTGAACTGACTTGGGCACTAAGGTTTAAGAAAATGCTAGAGACAGCATGCAGGAAACTAGGAGTGAAACTGAACCTGCAGGACTTGCAAACTGATGACGCAAGATGTGAACTGAAGGTGTTGGGTAAGGAAATATCTCAAGAAGAGGATTGCAAGTATCTGGAAGGGAAGAAATTGGTGTTTCTTTTTTATCAAATCTTGGAAATCTAAACATTAGTTCCCGTATATAGATATACTACCTAACCATTATCTGAGGAGGAAGGTTTTAAGATTACGAACAGGAATTACCCCTTGTTATATGAATAATGGGATAGATGAGGCTATGATGACTCCTAAAGTAAATTGCACTTGCAGTTTAGGGATGAGATGCGATATTTTACACGTACTTTTAGATTGTCTTAAGGTCCTCGATACACAGAAATTGTTCTTATGACCATTAATAATAGAATATGGTATAAAGAACCGTGCACAGGCAGCAGAATTGTTAACGGAAATTATCTGTTTAGATATTGCAAGTGCACTGGGGAGATATATGTTGGAGGTTAAAAAAGTTTTTAATGTATATAAAACCAATATTTTATGAAATTTATTTTAGGATAAATGGATACATTTGGTAAGAAAATAATTATTTACTATGGTATTGTATTATTTTTATTATGTATAAATGATTATAATATTGTGCTATGAAAAGAAGGAAATGCTATTTCTATGTTTAAGGACCATAGGTCTAAATAAACATTACCTTGAACTTGAAATATAAAAATGAAAGCCTCGGGCCTGTGGCTGGCTGCAGGGCCTCTTTGGGTGCACAGGTGGATAGGCACAGGGCTAGACTGAAGGCCATGTGCTGTAGGAGCTAGATACTCAATCGGTTGGATGCATGATTTGGCTTCAGGCTAGGTCCTGCATCCAACCTCTATCATGCATGGGCAAAAGCTGTGTGCAGAGGAGAGCTGCTCACCCAGATAGTGGCCTCGTGTTCAAAAACTAAAAGTTTATTTTAAAAATAAATCGGAAATTCAATCAGTTAAAATAAAGTTTTTAAAAATAACATAATTCCACTGGAACAGTCATTTAAAAAAACGTAATGGCTCAGTGCGCTGATACACAGTAACATTACAATGTGAAATAAACCAAGAAATATACTGAAAACACACACTTAAAGTGGTATGATTGTTTCCTGTCCAAAGCTAAAACTCCTGCAAGTAAGTTCTAGTCTACTACACAAACCAACAATTGAATTCTTACAATGAAAACGATAATACACCGGTAAATGGGCTGTGTTGATAGTAGTGTCAATGGTAATTCGCTAGTTACACATATGCAACAATGTGTATATCTGAAATATTTAATTTTCGTGTGCAAGTTAAAGTTTGTATTGCTGTTATGGGAGTAAAGGATTGCAGAGCGAACAGTAACTTTTGAATTTCAGTGATTTTTATTTTTTAATTTGTAACCATAACTATAATTTAACTATGGTTTTCTAAGTGAACTTCATTGATGTTTTAAACATATGCTTAGGTGTTATACCAAAGCTAACAATATCTTCACTTTAACCTTAATCTATGGCTTTCAGGTTTCATATATACATAGATTAAATTACCCCAAGCATACATTATACATATAATGCAAGTCACTGAAGAGTTTCATTACGATATAGAGAAATGAAGCAGAAAACCTCATAAGACCTTAAAAGGTCATGGAAATTCGAAGTGACTTGCAATTTCCTTTTAATGTACAGGAGAGGGTTTTTGCTTGGTCACACCATCACTGTTTCCACTAAAAGGTTAAGCCCTGGGTTTCTTGTTCTTTCGTGTTTATTGCAGACAAGAAGTATAAAATCAGAATCTGGACTACAAAATCAAACACACCAAAATGCAGTTCATATTTTTTTTTAAACATTTTCTCTTATTACAAGTTAAACCCATTAGAATGGTGAATAACTGTGCAGAACTGGATTACGATGGGTATGATTCTGTGGGTTTTAATGTACACATTTGTGTGGCGGTGGTGGGGTAGGGGATGGGAGGGGAATAGACGAAGATATTTTCTGGCAAGGGGTAGCAGTATATGATCCTGCCTTGGTTGAGGGTTGGGCAGGGGACAGGAAACCGGTCTAGGCTGCTGCGCAGTCCCTTTCCCAAAGCAATTTTATCGGCAGGTAAAATCGGTTGCACTGTTCCCTCACCCGGTAAACTTTGGTGCGAGTCCACTGGCGACCTAAAAAATGTGTGTAAGTGAAACTCGAGAATTCCACTCTGCTCAATTCATAGTCGTGCATGAAAGAGTAGCGGAAGAAGGCTTCTTCTTTCAACTGTGAAAATTTGAACTGTGCACAATACAGAAGATGCAAGGTTGGAATGCCAGCTGTAGAAAGTTAGCAGGCAACAGTGAGAAATTGAATATTTCAAGCATGAACAAAGAAAGAAGTGATAACACGTCATAAAATATCAACCACCTTGAGGTTCCTGGAAAATCGCTTCAGGATTCATCAGTACAAACCGAGTTCACAGCGGCGAGTCTAACGCTTTTTCCGAAGATATAGTTGTGCAATGAATAGCTTTTCTAAGCAGCAGATATGCAATTTGTCCGTTTTATAGCAGAGATGATGCAGTCTTATGCACGTGTTTCACGGAATAAAGTGTCGAAATAACAGTTAAAGCTGCAGGTACATGTCTAAGTGCCAAATACGTCCACTTGTTTTGTTTGCATTATTGTGTCCAGATGGAAGTGAAGGGCGGATACCTTGTTTAATGAAGAGTACTCATACACTGCTAACAGGAGTCCTGGGTAATCATTTTGTGGGTCATTTTTTTATTAGAAAGGACAGGGAGTCATTCGTTAATTTTGCCCAAGAGAGCACGCAGTATAACAAGGAGCAGAGGTAATGAATTCCAAGCCACTGAAAAGTCACAATGACAGTAGCCTTCCCTTAGAAGATAAAAAAAGAAAACAAAACTGTACAGCAGCTAGCTTGGCTATGCCAGGTAAACTAGCCGCACAACGGGCGCATGCAGGACCACCCACATGGAACTGAAACCTCACTCTCCTTTTCTCATGCCTTATGATTGCATATTCCTGTTCTGCTTTACGCAGATGACGCGGTCCTGATTGCATGTACACCCCGGAGCTTACAAATCCTGATTGATGGCTTTGTTAAGTTCATGGGCGCCTTAGACCTTTCTGTTAACTTGGGTAAATCGTATGTGCTCCTGGCCGGTAAAAGAACTTCCTCTAAATTTACTTATACAATAGGCAGCCATATTTTAGAGGAGGTTAAAACGTTTTCTTACCTCGGAGTAACTTTTGACGGCGCCTTGCAGTTTAACTCCCTGGTGGAGGAACGTTGTAGCAAAATGATTGCCTCCAACGGGACAATAGCTAGCTATGGTAGGAGGCTAGGCAGATGGAGCCCGGAACAGATGATGAATTTGTACAGCTCCGTATCATGCTCCAAAGTAATCTATGGGGCAGAAGTATGGGGCTTCGTGAACACCACTAGAATCCAACAGGAAGAAAATAAATATTTGAAATCTATCCTGAGGGCACCACCTAGCACTGCTGGAATTGTAGCACACAGGGAGTTAGGGAGGCCATACTTGGATGACCTGGTAAAACTTAGGCCAATTGTGGCCTGGTTAAAAATCTGGATTAATCCTGATGCGTCTCTCAGCAGAGAAATTCTATCGGACTGCTTGGAGAGGGCTAAATGTATGCGCATTCCCTGGCTCAAATACGTAAAGAACACCCTAGAGGAACTAGGTTTTGGAAACCTTTTCACGAACCATGCAACAATTTTAGCCCAGCATAAGAAACAAGTAGGGGAAACTTTCCTAGAGCGGAAAGGCCAGTGTAGAGCTGAGGCTGAAGGAGTAAAAAAGACAGTGAGGGCCCATAACCTGGTGAAGAGTGTGGAGGGTATGGAGCCTTATCTGTACCTTATGCACAACGCACAGGACAGGTACCTGATGTGCCGTTTCAGACTGAATTTACTTCCATTTATGTTGGCTTCACCAGCAGGTTTCACCACATCAATTGAGCAGAAGGGACCCTGCGGCTGCGACAACAGGTCTCCGCAGGACTCCCTTCACTTTGTTTTGCTCTGTCCCTTTTTTTCTATGCCCAGGCGCAGATTTCTTGTAAATGTTTTAAAAAAGGCCCAACAGGAACATGCCAGGGAGGCACTAGTTTTTTTACAAAAAGCCTCGGACCCTCTAGCCCTGTGTTGTATAATGAATTTTATTAAGGTAGCGGTCCGTTTAAGGTTAACAAGGGGAGAGGAATGAAATGTCTTTTGATTTTCTATTTTAACATTGTTGGATTTGCCTGTTGGTATTTCTATTTTTATAACTTTGTGTATAAGGATCTTGAACAATGTTTAATGACTTTTTTTTATCTATGTACATATGTGTGTGCTTTTATGGTGTTTTTTAATCACCGAATAAAGATTCTTTGAATTGAATTGATTGCAAGTTCAAAGCACTGAATGGGTTGATGGGGCATGTAGTACGTTTGCTGACGTTTTGTTTCGTGTTCACTATCACTAATACACGTTTTCTGCTATTTTGTTTCAGTTTTACATAGTTGAAGACTTCCGAAATGCCTACATGTTTGTATATCCCGGGTTCATGATGAGCTCTATTGATGGGAGAAATATGACACCAAACAGATCAGATGTGTTGTCTTTTTTCCAACCTTGTTTCATTAGTACATTTTCCGGTAAAAGAAGAGGTTAGAGCATCCTGCTTCTAAGGTAGTACGAAATTACCAGATTTAGAGGCATACAAGGAATTAAGTTGCAGTTTCAGGTTAACAATAAGAGCACTTGCCCCACCTCCGCCCATTCAAAGCCTTGCCCCCTACTTCACCTACATGTGCTGCTAGTAATGAGGCAATGTCAGTATAGAAGTGATCTAGTGTTTGTAGGCGGCATCAGCTCCCACCCCACCCCTTTGAAGGACACTTGAGCGGGGTTGGATAAGTCTACTTGGTGGCACCCATCAAGAGTTTATCTTGGGATTAGGCCTGGGTGGTAAATCCCGTTCCGCTCGTTGAATTTGCGGAATTTGGGTAATTTCACTTTCCGCGGAGAACGCAAAATTGCCCAAAATTCTGCAATTTGCGACTTCGTGAATTTTTTTGCTTGTTCGCATTCTTAAATGTGTGTTCGCAAGATATTTCTCCCCGAGCACGCAAACAGCGATTGCGAACAGTAAAAAAGCATCGCGAACAAGCAATTCCGCGTGTTCGCAGAACTTCTGCATGTTCGCAGAGATTTTTTACTGTTTTGCAGAGATTTGCATAACGCGATTACGCAAATTCCGACCACCCCTACTTGGGATGCCCTAAAAGCTGTAGTCGTATAAGTCATTCGAGTCAAGTCCTGGTTCAGTCAAGACCTTCAATGTTGGCAACAAAAGTTCAGTGCCATATAAAGCGGGATTACATATCTTCAGATTGCTTTACTTCTGGAGTTAACTTTTTACCCCTAAAAGGGGTAAAAGAAACACGTTATATGCTTCTTCAAACCTCTCAAACTGAACTAAACAACAAAACAACATTTGCCTAGTCACAAATATTGACAACAAGCATAGGTAAATTCAACAGGTCTTGATTCAATGTAATAATGTAGAGAATTACACGGCGTGCAAAATTTTGCACCGTCTAAAAATACCAGACCCCTGCAGCCTATCTCTTTCTGTGTTTTGTAGGTTTGTGTGCTATTTTTGTTCTTCCTCAAGCTTGCAGTGCTGCTATTGTTTATTCTCTAAACATTTGGTGCTGGTGCCATGTAGCATTGCCAGCTCAGTGATTAAAGGACATTGACGTAGGAGGCACATGTAGTTGTGCATGCCTGCATTTGCATGTCAAAAAATGAGTGCAAATTCACCTTTGAATGTATACCATTATTTAGAATTGTGTTGTGCTATAAAGGTAGTATCACCCTTGAAGTGCCATCATATAATGTATTTTATTGCTCCATATCCTTGCTGCTATTCCCCAATAATTACATCCTTGTCATAATACCTTTCTCCTTACTGGAGGTCAGATGACCCTGATTCTTGTGAAATAGGCCCACACAAAAATAACTGTCTCCTCCTTTAGCCCCCTTACTCCCCTGGGAGTCCCCATAAAATAACAACTTCTGTCACTTTCCCTCCTCTGTTGCCACCAAAGGCTGCACGCAGGTGAAAACATATTACACCTTTGGGAAGTAAGAAGATTTATCAGTATTGTAAGAGGAAGATCAGACTCATTGTCCTCTTTTTCCTCCCAATCCTTGCTAGATGTTAGGATTTGCAAAGTAAATTTGCCCTCACTTCATCGGAACCAAAAATAAGAAAGGTAGACCGAATAAGTAGAGAATCTGCTCATTTAATCTGCAGAACTAAGAACCCTGGAACTGAAGTTCTCTATGAGTTCAGAATTTCCACCTTCAATAGGAACAAAGTATAAAAAGTGACCACTTAGGAGGAGCTTCGCGCGTATCCAAGATGGACGCGTGAGCACAGGGCTCCCGAGACCCTTTCCGTCTCCCGCATCTATCCTGCAAAGTATCCTGATTTGGACGACGGGTACTTTTCGCTGATGCCCTGCTGATACAAAAACTTTTTTCAAAAATCGATTTGGCCGCTGGGAACCGGACTTACGGCACTTTGAAAACCTGCGGCCTATACCGAAGACCATCCACGGGCTTGAGTCCCCGAGGTACCCAGGTGGCAATTGAACAACAACGGCTGGTGTGGCACGTCCACTGCCCCTGTGGTACTTTCGGTTTCGCTCTTGGTCATTGTTGATGGCGATTTGCTGCCGATCGGCACGGCTGACCTGATTCTGCTGCCAGTCCTACGCATGCTTTTCATCCTCGCCCTCTTGCCTTTACAGGCTTGCCGTGGGGTGAATCATTCCGACCAGATCCCAAAGGTTCCGTCAGAGCTCGTCGCCCATCATGGCGGGCAAGGTGGATACCGAGAAGCGTGCCACCAGAGGCTCATACCGAGGAGGGGTTGTCCAATCCCAGACCATAGATCACTTTACCCACCCGAAAGTATCCCCTGGCGGAGCGAGCAAGGTCTTTGAGGAGACTGGTGATGGTCCTCCTGCAACTGAGGAGCCGACTTTGAAGGATGTTATGGGCACCATTGCAAGTGTTCGGACAACTATGGGCCAACAGTATGAAACCCTGGCAGCTAAGATAGACACAGTGGCGATCGAAGTCAATCTTATCAGGACGGACCTGGGGAAAACCAATGAGCGGGTCAAGTCCCTGGACATCAAGACCGCAAGCCTGACCACGGATGTCTCAGATCTCCAGACCGAAGTCCGTAATCTCCGAACGTCCAATGACTTGTTTGCTCGTCTGCTGGATGATTTCGAGAGCCGGGCCAGGCGCAACAACGTCCGCATCGTAGGTGTTCCGGAGAACTCCGCAGACTTGTCTACAGACCTTCTGGTGGAAGACCTTGTTTTAAAACACTTGGCACCAAAGGGCCTCAGTAACTTTTTCACGGTGGAGCGTGCTCATAGAGTCCCCGGTGGGAAGCCCAAGCTGGGGGCCGCTCCGAGGCCTATAATAGCCAGGATTTTTAATTTCCGGGACAGAGACGCTATCCTGCAAGCCTCACGTACCAATGGTCCCACTAAATTTGAGAATGCGGCGATCAGTTTTTATCCGGACTTCACACAGGCGGTGCAAAAACAACGTATGGGCTTTACGGGAGTGAAAAGGCGACTCAGGGACCTGGGACTGAAGTACGCCATGCTTTTTCCGGCCCGCCTGAGGATTGAATATGAAGAACGTGCGCTCTTTTTTGACCGCCCGAGGTGGCCAGTGACTGGTTAGACACTCTGCCGACACACCGTACCAGTCCAGAGAGTTCGAGGGGCACCGAAGGAGGCTTGGAAGAACAGGAGTAGTGAGTCTGCACCGGCGAGCCTATTTTATGGACTTATGGCAGTGGCTCTGTGACTGTTATGTCTACATAGTGTGGATACCCGGGGGTGGGGGAATCGGGACTCTTCCTCCTCTGGGGACTTTTTTCTCTCTTCTTGTAGGTTAGTTTAATGGGGCGACAGGCACACTGCAAGTTGGGGTGGCTTTTTGGTCTACCGCAGGGGTGCAGGGTGGGGGTGTGTGTTTTTGAGGGTTCTATTGGGGGTGGTGGGGGGGTCTTTTCTTCCTTGTTTGTATCAAGGCTGCGCGTTGTTCCACATTTTATCCTATGTGTCTGTTTCATGGCAGGGGGGCAGAGTGTTCATTTCTGTGATGGGGGTAGGGGGCTGAGGGTGCTGAGCTGGAATGTCAACGGTCTTCGTGGTAGGATAAAACGTGGGATAGTTTTGCAATACTTGAAGCGTTTCTCCCCAGATGTGGTTTTACTCCAGGAGACACATTTAGTAGGAAATACGTGCCATGCACTGAATAGACGGGGCTACCGTCTGGTGGCCCATTCTGGATTTACCACTGGGTCAAGGGGGGCGGGCGTCCTAGTCAGGAACTCCCTCCCCCTGGAGATAGATAACACGGTGCTGGATGATAGAGGTCGTTATGCGGCTATTACGGGTCGGTGGGAGGGGAAGATGATCTCCATTTTGTCTGTGTATGTTCCTCCCGGTCTACAGTCCACCACATTTACTAATTTGGGTAGGGTGGTCCTAGGGTTCCCTGACGGCATGTTGGTTGTGGGTGGCGATTTTAACTCAGTTGTCAGTGGGGATGAAGATCGTAGCCCCCCCAGACTCCTCCCCGCATCGCAGCAATGGCTGGGAAATGTTTTGGACATGTTGGGTCTGGCGGATTGTTGGAGGCAACTGTACCCTGGGCAGCTCCAGTATACCTTCTACTCGGGGGCTCATGGGAGTCTCTTGAGACTCGATTATATTCTCATACCAGCGGTGCAGATGGTCTCTGTAAGGGAAATCAAGCATTTAGCTAGGGGGATCTCCGACCACTCCCCACTCTGGCTCACTATTGACGTACAGCTGGGGGCCGGGGGTCGGATTGCTCCGATCAACCCCTGGCACCTTCGTAACCCCAAAATTAGAACTGAGGTGGTTAAGTGTATGGATTACTACTTTGCTGAGAATGAGGGATTGGTGTCCTCTCCTGTCTCCTTGTGGGAGGCTTATAAAACTGTTATCCGTGGTCAGACTCTATCCTTGCTAGCGAGAGGAAGCGCAAAAATGCGGAAGTGGTGGGCTTGGAAAATGAAATCACTGGGTTAAAGGAACAGATGGAGTCTGGGGCTACTCATGAGGGACTACATTCTTTGGCCCTTAAACAATCTGAATATAGAGCTCTGGTGACTGACGCGGCCAAGGCACTGAATTGTGAGCAACAGGGGTGTTTGTATGATGTTGGTGACAAAGCTGGAAAGTTGATTGCTTGGCTAGACAAAAGAGATAGATTGAATCGGGGGGTGCCTGTTGCTGAAAAAGTGGATGGTACGAGAGTGGTGGACCCGGTTGAGATAGTTGAGGTCTTTGCCCAGCATTTTCAGAAGGTTTATGCGCCGGTCTCAGATAGGCCGGAGGAAGACTCGCACTTGTTGCTTCGGGATATCGCGTTGCCTAGCCTGTCGGAATCGGACAAGGAGCTTATGGAGGCCGAATTCTCCACCGATGAAGTAGCGCTCGCTATCCGCTCACTTCGCTCGGGGAATGCCTCTGGTCCGAATGGCATACCAGTCGAGCTGTACAAGCTGTGCCCTGACAAAATTGCGCCGCATCTTCGTCGGATGTTTTCGGCATCGCGAGATCTCGGGTCCCTTCCCCGGGACCAGAGACTGGCGTCCATTGTGGTCATCCATAAAGATGGCAAGCCCCGTGAACACTGTTTGTCGTATCGGCCGATCTCACTTTTGAATGTGGAACCCAAGATCTTGGCAAAGCTTTTGGCAAACCGGCTGATTACGGTGATCAGTGATTTGATACACCCGGACCAATCTGGCTTCATCCCCCATCGAAACACCGCGCTCAATCTTCGCCGTCTTCATGGCGTCTTAGCGAGGGCGGGGTCTCTTGATGAACCGGCCATCTTGGTTTCACTTGATGCCTCGATGGCCTTCGACACTGTGGCATGTCCATATCTGTGGGGAGCCCTTGCTAAGTTTGGTTTTGGCCCTAAGTTCATCGGGTGGGTCAGACTTCTGTTTGAGCAACCGCTGGCTCAGGTGCTGGTCAACGGCAGGGCCTCGGAACCATTTGTTCTCGGACGCGGCACGAGGCAGGGGTGCCCTTTGTCTCCAATTCTTTTTGCGCTTGCCCTTGAACCCCTTGCTGCGTGGCTCAGATGAGAACCTTCGCTCAGGGGCATTCGATGGTCCCCTGACTTCGAGGATCGTATATCGCTATACGCCGACGACATATTGTTGTAACTTACCTCTCCCCGTAAGTCACTTGGTGTCCTGTTTGACGTCTTGAGTTCCTTTGGTAAAAATTCCGGTTTGGTCATCAACTGGGCCAAGTCCTGTATCTACCCTCTCACAGTTGAATTACCTTCTCTGCCTCGTGTTTGCCCGATACCCGTTTCTAGAGTTGGCTTGAAGTACTTGGGGATTTACATTTCATTGGACCCCGCAGTGCACTATGAGCGGAATTTATTACCTCCGCTTGCCCGGCTTAGGTCGGATGTTGCGGCGTGGTGTGGCTTGCCGTTGTCCCCCTTGGGAAGAGCGGCCCTGTTCAAGATGATGTCTCTCCCCCGATTCTTGTATGCCATCCAAAACACACTTGATCTGGTGCCGGCTAGCTATTTCTGTGAAATTGAGGGCCTCCAGAGGAGGCTGGTGTGGGGCGGGCAACCTCGCATAGCATTGGCAAAATTGACTTTGCCCTGGTACGACGGGGGTATAGCGTTGCTTGATATTAAACGCTATTACTGGGCATCCCAACTGAGCGCTGTTAACCATGCCGTGTATGGTCCTGTTCCGAATCCCGCATTCGAGATGCATAGATGGCAGCTGCCTGGAGGCGACTATAATAGAGCGCTCTATTCTAGAGCCGCCAGGAAGAACCTGACGGGTCCCACTGGGGTGGCGGTACGAGTATGGGGTAACGCAACTATGGCAACGGGGTGGACGGACAGGCTGACTAGAGCAATCCCCCTATATGCTGCGGAGAGACTGGGTGGTCTATGGATGACGAAGGGGTTCGAAAGATGGGACCTTATTGGCATCAGTAAAGTAGGTGATCTCTGGGCCAAGACCAGAGTTAAGACTTTTGATGAACTTAAACAGGAATATAAATTGAGTGATAGGGAATTTTTCCGATATCTCCAAGTTCGCCACGCACTTGAGTCGGTTTTCCCAGCTGGTGCTACGATCCCGGAGTCCTCTCCCCTGGAAGATAGAGTGCTTGACGGGTACGTCCCTGATAGCACTATCTCTCTCATCTATAAAAAACTCATCAATGACCGTTCGGACCTCCTTGTACAGCTTCGGGGTGCCTGGACCGGCGATGGACGGGAATTGGACGATGAAGACTGGCAGGCTGCGATATCCTACCCTAAAGAGGTCGCGATTCCGGCTCGTCTCCGACTGGTGCAACTGAAGATTCTGCACCGTGTCTATGTCACAGGTCCACGTTTGATACATATGGGTTATTCTGCAGATGGACTGTGTAGGCGTGGTTGTGGTATGCTTATGGGAATGTCCGGAGGTAGTGGTTTTCTGGAATCGAGTGCATGAGGTGATGGGTGAAGTGACTGGTGTTGAGTTATTGCCTGAGGCCAGACGCTGCTTATTGAACATTTGGGAGCCGAATGATTGCACTGTTGCTCAGACTCAATGGGTCACACTGGGCAACATGATTGCGAAAAGAGACATTGCTCAATTCAGGGGGATCTCAGAGGGCACCATCAGTCTTAACTTGGAAAGAAAACATGGACTAGTGCATGTTTAGAGAAAAAATCGTATATATCTCCCTTGGTAGGCCCAAGAAATGGGGACAATGGAATTCATACCAAGAAGAGATCTGCACTCCCCCCTTTACTGAAGCTCCCGACATTCCTCAATTCCCTTGACTGTGCGTTCCGATTTCCTAGCTTCCCGTTGTTGTGATGTATTGTTTTGCTCTCGCCCCCCCTCCCCCCCTCTCCAGGATCTCTCCTCCTTCATAGCAATACTCATTAATCATTTGTCTCCCCCTGCTGTATGAGACAGTCATTACATTGCATAGTACCGCCTCGACTCTCTTATTTTGTGTTTTAATTTTTGTTATTTATAAAATACAAAATGTGAAACCTTTTATTTATCCACTTATTGCCACAAGTTCTCCATTATATCGTGCCTTTTCGCTGCCGGGCCCTTGAGTTGTCGGCTGATGAGCTGTGTATTATTGTGCTACTGGTATTGCGTATTACTGACCAGCCTCCGTGGTTGTAGGTCTGTAACTGTATTCCCTTTTTACAAAATAAAGGTTTTCCAAAAAAAAGTGACCACTTAATAGCTGTCAGTCAGTGAGCCCATTTGGACTTCCTACAAACCACAGCATGGTCTACTGCCATATTCATGAGGAAGATACCTACAGTCATGTGGATTCAGAAGCGGAAGTGTATCTTAGAAACTTCCAATCAGCGCATAGCAGAACTCCTTGTTCAATTGGATGCCTAGAGGTCCCTTGCATCTGGACGGCTCTAGTGCTTCAGCACTTGTGGTGACCCAGAGGGGTATCCTGCAGGTTGCTGGTAGGGTGGATCGTAGGCGGCGTCAGCAGGGTCTAAAAATGCTGCATGGTGCACTAGATATTAAACTTGGGCTTCATACTAAAGGTGGAAGAAATGGCATGAATTTTCAAAGAGGGCTGAAACGATGCCTCATAAAATGCATTTACCAAGATGGCGGCTATTCCATTGTAAGTTAATGGACTATCCCATTGAAAGACGTTGCCCAGTTTCTTGTTCTGATTTCAGTTCCCGTTTCAAGCATAAGTGAGGCAGCACTGGGAAGGGCATTATGCACCTCAGTGCATTTCATTCCTTGATTTGTATTCATGCTCAGTAACAACTTTTGTCACAAATTCTTCTCTAGCAGATTGAATAATTTTTTATTGATCATTCCTTAGCTCTCACAGGCTCTTTCTCCCATCCTGATACCCAGGAGGAGGTTCATGCCTTGTGGCTTTCACCAACGCTATTTTCATCCTCAATCAAAATGTAATAAGTTGCCCAAGGAGTATTATTTTTTTCATTTGTGGGGTTTTCCTCCAAACTGTTACCCTCTGAAGGAGGCCCTTTTTACTTTTCACGGATGCATTATTTTGTGCAGAGTGCCACCGTGGCTACTGGTCGGACATAAAAGGACTGTCAACTCACTTTGTTAGTGTCCAGAGAAGTGTGAGCTTGATAGAGAGGATGTTGAAGGTCATGGAGTTCGATTAAATGGCAACGATTTTCATGTGATCCAAAAAAGATACACACTATTTTGGACTGGTCTTCTTCTAGAGGTGTTAAAGAGACATGATGTTTTCTTGGATGAACACAATGTTATTGTCTTTTTATTATTTATGAAATATGTTGCAGGGATTAGTGGCCACATACATATGTCTTTAGGAGAATTTGAAGAATGTTTTTTTTGCCGGGTAGATCATGCTGAAACATTTTTAATACATTAAAAAAAAGATGTTTGTTCCAGCACCTATTTAATAAGGAAAGTTATTTGCTAGAGAACACACTGGTTCATGTAGTTGGTTTTACTGGTCGTTATTATGAAGTAAAATATGGTACTCCTGTTGTAAAAGAGAATATATGGGCATATTACCAAGGGCATTATCGCCGCATTAGCGGGACTTTTTCCCGCTAATGCGGCAATAATTTTATCGCCCTATTACCAAGCTGTCGCTAACACCTGTTAGCGACAGCTTGTAGGCAATAGCGGGCATTTAGGGGCCCACTTTGCATGTCAGCGATAATTATCGCTAATGACATGCAAAGTGGGCATGCCAAGATGTTAGCGACTGAAAATAGTCGCTAACATCTCTAATTCCTATTAACAACTTTTGGAAATATTCGCGCTAAGCGTGAATATCTCCAAAAGCTAACGCCTGCTAAAAGCAGTTCTTAGCCATGTTATCCAATGGAAGATGGATAACATGGCTAAGAGCATTGTCATGATAATGCATGAATATCGCTGATTTTTCAGCGATATTCATGCATTTTGCAGGCTTTTTACCGCTTTTGAGATAAACCTTGATAATATCAAAGTATCTCAGCGGTAAAAATCCTCGGTGCTCGGCGATATTTTTTTCCCGCTAACCAAGCAATAGCGATAATTATCGCTATTGCTTGGTAATATGCCCAATAGTTCCTAGGGATATAGAGGAAGTGGTAGCTGAAGAGGTGCAAGGAAGGCGTACACAGTCCCCAGTATACAAATGGAGCTGCAGTACTTTTTGTAGTATTCGTCAGGAGTCAATTGACTTATTAAGAAATGTTATACATGAATTTTCATCTACAATTCTCAAACAAAAAACTACAATTTTACAAGGACTAGATCCATGCAAAGTTAGAGGATATAGTCAATTACAGAGACATTCATTGGGTTGTCTTTCAAGGAAAGTTTATAGAAGCACCTTTTCTGGATGTTAGCTGTTCACCACTGCAAAATACGAACTTTGATTAGTAGACTTTACTATGTAAAAACTCCTCCTGTATGTTTAGGAGAGATGAACAGAGTTTTTATTATAGCAGAGGTAGAACAAGCTTGTGAAGATATCCAGTTTCATTTGTTTGGTCCAGAAGAGGAGTCTAGGGAAAATGTAGAGTTGGTTACTGGAGGTGTAGAAGAACAGGATGCAAAAATTTGTACTGAAAACGTTGCAAAACAGATTGCAAAGTGTAACACAGTTTACTCAGAGAAACCAAACTGTGTTTGTATTTGTTGTCAATGCGCTCAGTACAAAACGCAAACTCACAATTTTGGTTGTGTACTCTAAAGCTGAAAAAGAGAGCAATAAGTGGCAAGCATTTGGTGCATAATTATTTGTTGAGGAAAGATTTCACTTGTCCACACAGCAGATTATATGTAAGTACTGGTTTGATAAGATAGAGAATACTAAAATGCCAGCTAAATCCAAATATAATAAGTTAGAATTGTAGTCTGTTCCAGAAGAGCTTAAAGTATTAAATGTTTATGAATCAATTCTAATACAGTGTACACATCCCTTCCAAGCCATGGTTCGTATGGAGCCTGTTAGAAACGGGACCCTGGCCGGCCAAGACTCGCGTCGAGGTCAGTCAGGGATCACCATTTCTAAGGTCAGGGCAAGGGAGTCACACACCAAGGTAACCCCCACTCGCCCTCTAGGTAACGTGGCGCGAGCAGTCTAGGCTAAACTTGGAGGCGGTATGGGTTAAGTATTTGCGCACGCACCCCAGCAACAACACCCAAGGCCCACCACAAAGAAAGACTCCACACAAGGATATATAAAAAATAGCCTTTGTATTATAATCAACAAAACACATTAGATAACACACAAACTTTACAATGTGCCAGGGGCACGGGCAAAATTTACAAGGGGAATTATGTACAGGACAGGGCCACATGGACCACTGTCAGGGGTAGGCACTTGTTAGAAAATAATACTGGTAGATATACACTTATGTCGTAAACATAGAATGAGTAGCACCAAAATTATAAATGCAACATACATCCAGTAATCACTGGAACAGAGTAAAGACCTCCTACGCAACCCTAAAACACTGTAGGAAATCACGTAGGTAACTAGGACCTTCTCATCAGGACCTAAGGAAGGAATACCAACACCTAAGCAATTCACTCTTAGCAAAGGGAAGGAAACCTAAACATAAAATGAAACATCAGCAATCCTCTATGCAGGTCACATTTAGCAGAGTGGATAAACCTAAACAATCCTCTATGCAGGTGTTGTATCTTGAGTCTCCCTGCTGCTCAGCTAGAATGCATGTGTTGTAGAATGTTGGATGAGTGGAATGTTATATGTTGTATCTTGAGTCTCCCTGCTGCTCAGCTAGAATGCATGTGTTGTAGAATGTTGGATGAGTGGAATGTTAGTATGTTATGAATGTCAGTTGAGTGAGGGCTGAGCAGCAGGACAGCTGCTCCTGATGGGGTTATCATCTTAACTTAACATCTTAATAAAGTAACCTAAAGAACCTACTGTTCCAGCTTCCTTTTGAGTACAACAGCAGGTCACATTTAGCAGAGTGGATAACATAAAATGGGACATCAACAATCCTCTATGCAGGTCACTCTTAGCAAAGTGGATAACATAAAATGGGACATCAACAATCCTCTATGCAGGTCACTCTTAGCAAAGTGGATAACATAAAATACCTAATCAGGTCACTTTTAGAAAAGGTAAGCGGACATAAACAATTGCACATGAGGCATTAAACACAGAGGTGCAGATTAGAACATTTTGCACAAGAATCACATACACAGAAATTACAATGCGCGGGGTGCATGTAGCACAACACTCACAAATGTCCCTCAGGCCAACTGGCCTCGAAAGGGGCGGAATGCCCTGAGTCTCAGTGTCAGGGAGGTCTGCGCAGGCAGCACAGAACACAAAGCCTAAACGTGGCAACTGTCCACTAAGTGCTGGACAGTTGTTGAACAGGACTGGGCAACGTTGGAGCCAGGAGGGCTCAAGAACAAAGTGGGCAAGGAGCCTCTCAGGGGCTCATAAAGCAATTGTGTAAATAGAGCTCCAGCGCTCTTAAAATAATGGAAGTGCCCCAGAGCCTCTCTCAGGGCTCTAAAAGAAATAAGCACAAAAAGAGCTTTAGCGCTCTAAACACAGGCGATGAGCCTCTCTCTGGACTCACAGGACAATGGGGAGCTCGGAGCCTCGTGGGCTCGAAAACGCAGATGTTCCCCTGAAGCCTCTCGGGCTCTAAATATTCAAAATGCCGCCAGAGCCTCGCAGGCTCTTCACACTTATGCCCACGATCGTCGGAGACCCTCACGGGGGACTCAGGAATCAATCAATGCCCCTCGAGCCTCTCGGGGCTCGAATGCAACAGCGCGCGCCAGATCGCGCTACGGGGGAGGGGCGGACACCGACAATGTGTCCCGACGCCCCTCTCCGCTGGCAGGCACTCACCGGTTGTCTCGCTGGCTGGAGGCGTCTCCTCGGCGGCCGGCGCGGGGCTCTCCTTCACTCGGGGAGCCTCGAGGACGGAGCCGGCTGCTCCTCTCGCCTCCCGCCTGGCCTTGTCTCGCTCTCCCCTCCGCCTGACTTCCGCCGGGGCCGCGAATGGCAGCGCGGCCCTGGGGGTCAGGGGGCGGGACTTCCGGGTCGCTGCAGGCAGCGCGGCGGCCCGGCAACAGCTTCCAGTGCTCCCGGGCTGCGGCGGTGATTTCCTGGGCAATGCCGGGTGGGCACCGGCTTGAAAATAAATAAAATACCACGGGGCAATGCCGGGTGGGCACCGGCCTCAAATTAAAAGATAAAGCGAGGTGGCACTCGCTAATGCCGCAAATCGGCAATTCAGCACCAATGCCGGGTGGGCACCGGCAATGTCGATCAAGCGCTCCCAATCGCTCAGGGGCTAAGGAGAAGCGCGCTCAGCGCTAAAAAGATAAGCAAAGCGCTATGGAGCGCTGGGGCACCAGGAAAGCGCGCCTAGTGCTACAAATCAATTAAAAGCGCTTCCAGGCACAGCAAAAGCTCCAGCAGGGTCTGGAGGCAGGCAGAGGGGCAAGGCAGGGCCAGAGCCAGCACACTGGGTCTCCAGGCAGGGAGACAGCCAAGTGGCGGTCCTCTTGGCCCCTGCAGCAGCAGCAGCCCCCTCTGGCAGGATCCTGGAAGGAAACCAAAGACAGGACAAATTGTATGGGGACACAGCCCCTTCTTATACAGAAAAACCCCTTTGTCTCAGGGTGCAGGGTGGGGGAAAACCAGTTGCAGCTGGTTCTGAAGTACTCTGTTTACCTCAACCACCCTCTCTATTCACTGGTAGGGCTAGGGTCATCAGTCGCACTACAGGGAGTGGAGCCAGCATTGTCTGGGGAAAGTCCAGGCCCATCAGGGACCAGGTGCACTCCTCCCAAGCCATCAAGCATGCTAATCTCACACTCACCACCGGGCAGACCCATCCAGCCTTCCTGGAGCCAGGCTCACCAGCCAGCTCCAGCCAATCAAACTGCAGACATATTTTACAGTAATATGCCAAGTACTAGAAATGGCATTTCTACACATGACACACACATGCCACATACACCATTGCAAAGCATTCATTCCCACGAACACGCACATACCAAATTCGAGCATGCACTCCCCACACATCAGGAATTACTAGGGACACAGACATTCCCCATGCATCCCTATGGGAGAGCAGGCCAGCCTAACTACATGCACGCACTTTACTCTGGGACACAGAGAAAAAGTGCGCACAGACCAGAAAATCATCCACGCATCTCACAGATTAAAAGCAAAAAGATTAGGGGTGAACCTGCCTTAAGGGCCAAGTCCAACACAACCCCCTTCCAGCCAAAACGCAGGGCAGACCAATCACCACCTTGATGGACTTCCCTGCTTGGGGCGATAAAACACGGACGCGGGCCCGCAACTGCAGGGACACCCTCCTGTTTTACGCCACTGTGAACCCCTGGGGTTCTTTCTAAAACTATGGTAGGGACTCACTGGATTACCCCACTGGTACTCTCCAGCTGCCCTCGGCCAGGACCAGGCCCTAGGCCACCCAGGTGCCACTGGTTCCTGCCAACTCACCAATTGGGGGGTAGTAACCCCTGGCACATAACAGCCATTTTCCACTCTTCCTGTCTGCAAGACAGGGCTAGACTGCCACTGGTTCTCCAGCCTAGGGTCTACAACCTTAGGTGGACCAGGAGTCTCAGGGAAGGCTCTCCTCCCCTTACCTCTTCTCCTAGGGTTCCTCCTCCTCCTGCGAGGGGTACCCTCTAAACACCACTCTCCCAACCTAGGGTTTAACCCCTCAGGTGGTACCGGGGTCAGAGGTGGGCTTTCCCACCCTCTGCACCCCCTTCCAGAGTCCTGCTCCCTCCCAACTGGGGCGGTACCTCTGGAGAAAGAACTGGAAAGGACACTGCTTACAGTATTCCCACCCTTCAGGTCAGGCCAACCCTGAACCTGGACCTCCAACCTCCGGTCTAGAACCTTTGGTGGAATCACTGCCTGGCACTCCAGGACTTCTGAGGACTCACAGGTCACTCCCAAATCACTCCTTTCACTGGACTTCTGTACTCTCCCTCCTGGAGCAGTACTGCCAGACTCCACAACTACAGAAGCTCCGCTCACAGATGCTCCAGGTCCTCCACACACTAGGAGATCTCCCTCAAGTGGACTAACAGGTAAACATAGGTCCCCACCCTGGTGTTCCCTAAAGAAACCATCCAGGCTTTGAGGCAGGGCTTCGGGCGTCTGGGGACTCTCGGTCTCACACTCACTTCCGCTCCACTGAGACAGACAGCAAGCCCCTACACCCTCCTCACTATACTGAGACCTAGCTGGGCTACTCTCACCCTCCTCCACCACGCTGGGTTGGAGAAAACCTGACCCACTATTATTGGAATCACTCACTAGCGGCGCTAAGGAACCTTTTGCACTCTCCCATCGGTCTGCTTCCGCTGCAAGCTCACATGCAATAAACGATCCAAACTTCAACAGGTGCTGGCCCAACTCTGGCACACAATAACTGAGCAGGTGCTCTGTGACAACCATGCTAAACAATCCGCCAGACTTGTCATTCACATGAGCCTTTTCCCAATCAAACATTGCTCCACAACACTCATCTTCAAAGTCTTCCCAAGACTGATGAGGCAGTTTCCTAAGTCTCCTGAACTTCAACCCAAACTCTTCTGCGGGGGAAACAGGCAACATACTCGGGGAACTGGGAGTGGGACTGTCAACACCAACACTTAAAAAGCTGCCACCACTGGACTCCACCCTCCCTGGGGAATCCAGACACTTACAAATGCACTCAGGGGGTAACCTACTCTCTTGGGCTACCTTCTCCCTGAACAAGGCCCTCTCTTCCTTCCTATCCAACCACTCCTCTGGGGACAGGGAAAGGGATGGGGCGCTGGTACTGACACTGGACCCAGCAAGGGACTCCCTATCTATGGGGTTCTCACTCTCTGCTGACATCCATCCACTGTCATCACCATCCAACTCACATTCATCAACAGAATCTTCAGGGCTCCCCACAGACTCACCACCCTCATGGCGTGCGGCCCGGGCCCTATCTCTCTCACTGTGCTCGAGCTCCCACTGACCCTTTTGCCATTGGATCAGGCTGTCCCTAAGCTGGGACTGAGTAACCAACTCACTCACCTCTATGCCTCCCTTTTCGCAGAATCTGACCAGCTCTAACCTACTGTACCTAAACAGACTACAGAGATCAAAAACTGGCTCAATTTTGGCGGACGTTCTCAGGAAAAGTTTGACACAGGGAACCTGGGGGTCTGAGCTAAACAGGAGAATACAATCAACAAAATTCAGCAAGATTCCTATCAGAGAACTTGCACTCCACTGTCCAGCGTAACACACACTCATTCACTCACAACCCTCCCCTCGGACTGGTAAGGCAGTTTCTACCACCCCTGATTTTCTCAACCTGACCACTAGCGACACAGGTACCAAACTCTGGGAGCAGGGCGGGGAACAAGGTACTGGACAAAATACAAATGACACCTTTCAGGAGAAGCAAAACTGAACTTCCCTAAAAAACAATAATCCCCAAAATGCGGTTATCTAAAAAATGCAGAGCTTTGAAGTGTGGCCTGTCGCCACTGTGGTACAGCGCAAACACAAATCCTTATCCTCACCGCTTGCCGCCAATGTTAGAAACGGGACCCTGGCCGGCCAAGACTCGCGTCGAGGTCAGTCAGGGATCACCATTTCTAAGGTCAGGGCAAGGGAGTCACACACCAAGGTAACCCCCACTCGCCCTCTAGGTAACGTGGCGCGAGCAGTCTAGGCTAAACTTGGAGGCGGTATGAGTTAAGTATTTGTGCACGCACCCCAGCAACAACACCCAAGGCCCACCACAAAGAAAGACTCCACACAAGGATATATAAAAAATAGCCTTTGTATTATAATCAACAAAACACATTAGATAACACACAAACTTTACAATGTGCCAGGGGCACGGGCAAAATTTACAAGGGGAATTATGTACAGGACAGGGCCACATGGACCACTGTCAGGGGTAGGCACTTGTTAGAAAATAATACTGGTAGGTATACACTTATGTCGTAAACATAGAATGAGTAGCACCAAAATTATAAATGCAACACACATCCAGTAATCACTGGAACAGAGTAAAGACCTCCTACGCAACCCTAAAACACTGTAGGAAATCACGTAGGTAACTAGGACCTTCTCATCAGGACCTAAGGAAGGAATACCAACACCTAAGCAATTCACTCTTAGCAAAGGGAAGGAAACCTAAACATAAAATGAAACATCAGCAATCCTCTATGCAGGTCACATTTAGCAGAGTGGATAAACCTAAACAATCCTCTATGCAGGTCACATTTAGCAGAGTGGATAACATAAAATGGGACATCAACAATCCTCTATGCAGGTCACTCTTAGCAAAGTGGATAACATAAAATGGGACATCAACAATCCTCTATGCAGGTCACTCTTAGTAAAGTGGATAACATAAAATACCTAATCAGGTCACTTTTAGAAAAGGTAAGCTGACATAAACAATTGCACATGAGGCATTAAACACAGAGGTGCAGATTAGAACATTTTGCGCAAGAATCACATACACAGAAATTACAATGCGCGGGGTGCACGTAGCACAACACTCACAAATGTCCCTCAGGCCAACTGGCCTCGAAAGGGGCGGAATGCCCTGAGTCTCAGTGTCAGGGAGGTCTGCGCAGGCAGCACAGAACACAAAGCCTAAACGTGGCAACTGTCCACTAAGTGCTGGACAGTTGTTGAACAGGACTGGGCAACGTTGGAGCCAGGAGGGCTCAAGAACAAAGTGGGCAAGGAGCCTCTCAGGGGCTCATAAAGCAATTGTGTAAATAGAGCTCCAGCGCTCTTAAAATAATGGAAGTGCCCCAGAGCCTCTCTCAGGGCTCTAAAAGAAATAAGCACAAAAAGAGCTTTAGCGCTCTAAACACAGGCGATGAGCCTCTCTCTGGACTCACAGGACAATGGGGAGCTCGGAGCCTCGTGGGCTCGAAAACGCAGATGTTCCCCTGAAGCCTCTCGGGCTCTAAATATTCAAAATGCCGCCAGAGCCTCGCAGGCTCTTCACACTTATGCCCACGATCGTCGGAGACCCTCACGGGGGACTCAGGAATCAATCAATGCCCCTCGAGCCTCTCGGGGCTCGAATGCAACAGCGCGCGCCAGATCGCGCTACGGGGGAGGGGCGGACACCGACAATGTGTCCCGACGCCCCTCTCCACTGGCAGGCACTCACCGGTTGTCTCGCTGGCTGGAGGCGTCTCCTCGGCGGCCGGCGCGGGGCTCTCCTTCACTCGGGGAGCCTCGAGGACGGAGCCGGCTGCTCCTCTCGCCTCCCGCCTGGCCTTGTCTCGCTCTCCCCTCCGCCTGACTTCCGCCGGGGCCGCCAATGGCAGCGCGGCCCTGGGGGTCAGGGGGCGGGACTTCCGGGTCGCTGCAGGCAGCGCGGCGGCCCGGCAACAGCTTCCAGTGCTCCCGGGCTGCGGCGGTGATTTCCTGGGCAATGCCGGGTGGGCACCGGCTCGAAAATAAATAAAATACCACGGGGCAATGCCGGGTGGGCACCGGCCTCAAATTAAAAGATAAAGCGAGGTGGCACTCGCTAATGCCGCAAATCGGCAATTCAGCTCCAATGCCGGGTGGGCACCGGCAATGTCGATCAAGCGCTCCCAAGCGCTCAGGGGCTAAGGAGAAGCGCGCTCAGCGCTAAAAAGATAAGCAAAGCGCTATGGAGCGCTGGGGCACCAGGAAAGCGCGCCTAGCGCTACAAATCAATTAAAAGCGCTTCCAGGCACAGCAAAAGCTCCAGCAGGGTCTGGAGGCAGGCAGAGGGGCAAGGCAGGGCCAGAGCCAGCACACTGGGGCTCCAGGCAGGGAGACAGCCAAGTGGCGGTCCTCTTGGCCCCTGCAGCAGCAGCAGCCCCCTCTGGCAGGATCCTGGAAGGAAACCAAAGACAGGACAAATTGTATGGGGACACAGCCCCTTCTTATACAGAAAAACCCCTTTGTCTCAGGGTGCAGGGTGGGGGAAAACCAGTCGCAGCTGGTTCTGAAGTACTCTGTTTACCTCAACCACCCTCTCTATTCACTGGTAGGGCTAGGGTCATCAGTCGCACTACAGGGGGTGGAGCCAGCATTGTCTGGGGAAAGTCCAGGCCCATCAGGGACCAGGTGCACTCCTCCCAAGCCATCAAGCATGCTAATCTCACACTCACCACCGGGCAGACCCATCCAGCCTTCCTGGAGCCAGGCTCACCAGCCAGCTCCAGCCAATCACACTGCAGACATATTTTACAGTAATATGCCAAGTACTAGAAATGGCATTTCTACACATGACACACACATGCCACATACACCATTGCAAAGCATTCATTCCCACGAACACGCACATACCAAATTCGAGCATGCACTCCCCACACATCAGGAATTACTAGGGACACAGACATTCCCCATGCATCCGTATGGGAGAGCAGGCCAGCCTAACTGCATGCACGCACTTTACTCTGGGACACAGAGAAAAAGTGCGCACAGACCAGAAAATCATCCACGCATCTCACAGATTAAAAGCAAAAAGATTAGGGGTGAACCTGCCTTAAGGGTCAAGTCCAACAGAGCCAAAGACAGGAAAATTCCCTCCAAGTGAGCTCCAGAAATGACTAAAAGGAAGAGTTGTATATTTACCTTTTGATTTTAAACAAAATATTGAAACTATAGGGGTAGAAAAAGCTATTGAAGAACCCCTTATTATTTAAGTGAATGGTACTCCAACAAAGAGTAGAAAAATATGGCAAGCGTTAGTGTTAGAAATTGGGGTTCTGGTTGGCTAGGGTACACTCTCAAGCCAGGCAGAACCCACCATTCTAGTCAGGGTATGGGAGTTACACACCCAAGATAACCCCTGCTCACCCCCTTGGTAGCTTGGTAGAGTAGTCAGGCTTATACCAGAGGCAATGTGTAAAGTGTTTGCCCAACACTCACACACACCAGTGACACACTAGGCCCACCACAAAAAGAGGCTCCACACAAGGTTATATAAAAATATCACCCTATTATAAATAAGACACATAGGCCATAAATCACTTTGTAGTATGTAAAGCACAGTAGATCACAAATCACTTGGTTCACCTTGCTAACCGGGCAATTGTCATCATATCACAGGTAGGGCAGTAACATAAAGACATATATACTGCCCTTGCCATAAGTAAAACATATAGTGCACTGAAGTCATCAGTTATGAGTGGCACATGTCATAAAGTAAACAATTTACAGACCACATTACTGCACATAATTATTAGTTCCTGAACCCAACATTTAGGGCAGGAATTGCAGGTCATTAGGGTATGCATGAATCACCACTTAGTATTGCACATTAATCGTTTCTGTAACTTAAAACATTAGGGGACCTGTAACCCAGCTGGGCGTGCAGGCAGATTACCAGCCTGCCGCAACCACCCAGACCCTAACAATGCCCCCTGAGGAAGCCCGAGTAACTTGAGTTTGCCACCGGGTGCTTAGCATGCAGTGGCTTGATCGTGCCCCCTATCTCTCAGTATCTACTGACTGCTGCTTACTTTCCAGCGGCACCGCAGTGAGGGCTTGAAGTTGCCAGGAGGAGGAGGAGGAAAGGCACTCACCTGGTCCCCTGGCCAGAAACAGCTGTCTTCCGACATCAGCTCCTCGCAGGCTACATGGAGCTGGAGGTGCATAGACCAGTTTCTACTTCAGCACAGCTCTGAGTTGGGTGTGCGCTACCTCCTGACGTCTGTGCCTCCCCAGTTGCACCAAGCGGGAGGAACAAGTGCTTCCCATCGTGTAGCACGGTAGTGAGGCTTCTGGTGATCGGAGAGTCTCCTCGTTGCTCTCTATACTCGATGCGGCGTCCTGCTGGGCAGGGCTGTGGTGCATAGCAGCTTCCCTTCTTCATCTCGGGAGGTTGCTAGGCAATGCCTGCCACTCCTGCTGTGCTTGATGGTTGACAGGTGGCCACGCGTGGTGTCTCTTTCTCGACCCACAGCGGGTACACAACCTGGAGACTAGGGAGGGAAGAGATACCTCCACTCACAGGCTCTCCCCTCTCAAGAGAAATGGCAGCACACACCCGGCTTCTCGTGCTGCCACCCAGCAGGAATAGAAGAGTGCCTCGCACGCTTACTGTGTGAAGCGAATTGCCTGATAAAGCGCTTACCATGCACTTTCTTTGGCACCATAAAAATGAAGCTCTCACCATGTGCTTCGGGGCACAACAACCTGGAAAACTAAGCGCTCACCTTGCGCTTTCTGGTTGGTTTTGTTTCAGCATTTCCTTAGCTTGGAGTAAAAAACAAAGCACTCCATATAAACTTTGCCAGGAAGAAAATCATAAAGCACTTTTGCAGGCTTTCTTTTAGAAGGGAGGAAGAACAATCGAGTACTTCTGCTCCCCGCAGGATTTTTTTAAATCCAGCAAGTACTTTTCCTGAAGTCTTTTGTATCCCTGAGACCTCCAACAGGAGGCCAGCACACACAAGCCCTTGGAGATTTCCTTTACAAGCTGGATACCACAGCAGGGCAAAAGAGTCAGTCCTTTTCCTCCACCAGAGACAGAAGCAGCAACTGCAGGCCAAACCACCCCTCTGTCCGAACAGGCGGCGCTCCTCACACAGTCCTTCTGCTCTTCTTCTTGGCAGAATCATCTTGTTTCTGGAAGTTCTTTAAAGTCCTGGGTTTTTAGGTGTAGTACTTATACCCCATTTTGTCATTGTTCTTTGTGCTGTATGGGTCTCTGAACCCAGTCCAAACTAGTCCTGTCCTTCCTGGTGCAGCATGACCACAATGGGCGGAGACAGCATTGTGATAAAGGTGACACAGCCTATTCAGGTGTAAGCAGTACTCCTCTCACCACTCTAAATTCAGACCAGGTAAATTCAGCCCTGGAATGAGTCACCTAGGCAAGGCAGGACATACCTCAACCCCCCTATTGACTGTCTAGAGTAAATGCACATCTCAGCTCTTGTCACTCAAACACCCGACATTCAATACACAAACAGTAGTAAACAATCTTTATTCAGCAGTAAACTCAGCCATAAAAGATACAGTACATTAAAAACAGTATTCAGTTCATTATAGAACTAAAAACGCCTTTCATTATAATAAACAACGCTAAAATTGCATCAGACAATGTGCTCTTGTCTTAAAAGGCCTACTACATAAACATGATTATAAATACTAACTCCTACCCCAAGTCCTTTGTAAACATAAAACCCTTTTGAATGTTCCTCCTCTCTGTCTCAATCAAATCTGGATTTCCTCGATCTTATCATTGCTCTTAAAAAGTGGATAACCACAAATAAAGTGTGTTCGTTCTGCAAACGTTGCATGTGCAAAAGTGCAATTTTGCCTGACTAAATCCCATTGATTTTAAATAAGGTTTAAGATACAGCAGCTGGGATATGTATAAAATTGACATAAAAATACAAAGAGTAAAATATCCTATGGAGACCTACTGTCGCAGCCACAGGGCCCTCTATCCTCAACTCGATCTACAAAGCCAGGAGCTCAACTAACTATACCAGATAAATTTCCCTGGTTTTATAAAAGTGAAATGTCCAACTAACTATAACGTCCCTGAAACCTATGGCTTTTTCAGTGAATTTCAAAGGTTTGTTTAAATGCTAATTACTAACTATAACATCACTGACACCTATGGTTCTTTCAGTGAATTTCTAAGGTTTTTCAAATGCTAATTTCTAACTATAACGTAGTAGTCACTTTCGCTGAGTGGTGCAGAAAGGGGGCTCGGCCTCCGGGCAGCTCTCAGGAATTGCTGCGTAGCACCTACAGGAGGTACCAGGAAGGCTCCTTGCCCCCAAAGTCCCTCAGGAGTAAAGTGGACTTCATCCCCCAACCTGTAGTGTGACAAGAGGCACATTTGCAGAGTGGTGTAGAAAGAGGGACATGGCTCCAAAGACCTCTTAGCAATACCACTGTGTGGGACTCACTGGAGGTAGCAGGAGGGGTAGTTGGCCCCTAAGAACAACCCTGGGGGCCAACTACCACTCCTATCACCTCCAGTCAGTACCACACAGCAGCATTGGTAAGTTGCCCACCAGTCTACAAAAGTTCTCCCTGATGCGCTCTTGGATGGGGATTAAAGTCCCTTTTGCTTGTGGGAGACCTTAGGGGCCAACTAAGCTACCTGTTTCCTCCAGTAAGCCCCAGATTGTGGGATTGCTGAGAGTGGACACAGGCCATGCCCCCTTTCTCCACCACTCTGCAAACGTGCCTCCTGGTATGCTCTTGGTTGGGGATGAAGTCCCCTTGTCTTGTAAGCTTCCATAGGGGTCAAAAGCCCTCCTGTTACCTCTAGTAAACCCCACACAGCTGGATTACTGAGAGTGGTCCAAAGCCACGCCCCCTTTTTACACCACTCTGAAAATGCACCTACTAAACCATTGCTGCTCGAGTAATGAAGTCCACTTCAGTCCTGAGGTACTCAGGACACAAAAGGAACTCATCGCCCCACCAGAAGTGCGCCAAGAGGCGTGTTCACAGAGTGGTGTAAAGAGGGGCATTTCCTCCTACCACCTATCAGCAATCCCACTCTGTGGGGATTCCTGGAGGTACCTGGTGGCCTAGTTGGCCCCTAAGGATCCTCATCAGTGAAGGGGACTTCATCCCCCATCCCAGAGCATGCCTGGAAGTTGGCTTGCAGAGTGGTGCAGGGAGGCGGCAGGGTCTCCTGCAAGTTGCCGGTTTTGTTTTTTGTCCCCTTCTTTTAGAAGGGGGGCTGTGTGGCCCCCCTTACCTTAATATTGTTTATGCCCTGAGGGCCGCATCCCCCAGGGCCTGACCATTTAAAAAAATATATATAATTTTAAATGGGAAGGGGGCCGCACAGCCCCCCTTCCGTGGCCGATTTCAGCCCCAAAAACCCCATTCCCCAGGGCATGGCCACTTTAAAAAAAAATAATAATAATGTACAATTAAAAAAGAGAGGCTTAGCGGCCCCCTCCGGAGGCCATTTTTGGCCCCAGGGACCCCATCCCATAGGGCTTAGCCTCCTTTGAATTAAAAAAACAAAATATGTATTGAGGAGGGGCCACATTGCCCCCCCTTCCTGGCCATCTTTGGCCCCAGGGACCCCATCCAGAGGGCATGGCCTTTGCGATGGGGACCGCTGGGGGACCCCCAATGCCCCCGGGTCCTGGCCGGCTCCCCGCCTCCTGCATGAGCCATCATTGCTTTTGGACAAACAAAGCTGCTGACATGCAGCTCGCTTTGCCCAAAAGCAAATCTGCTTTGCTTAATGGAAGAGAGAGCAATTTTCCTGCGTGGCCCCCTGCCCATAATCAGAAATGCCCCGGCGAAGTGGTGGTCCCTGGGGCAGCTCAGTGGGAACAGGAGCCTCCCCATGCATTTTACACATAAGCCCCTGGGAGGTTTTGGGCCCCCGCATCACAATAATACTTTGCCCCCGGGACCTGGCCCACCCAGGGCTTAAAAGCATCGAAGTCCAGGAGACTGCGCTCCTTTTTTTAAAAAATGTCAGCAGGATTCGTACACCGTACGTGAATCCCACCAAAAATATATATCTTTTAATGCTCTTTTTGGCCCTTGGGACCCTCCGACCAGGCCGAGGGGGTCAGGGTGTTTCTACCCTACCCCTTTTCTTTTTGTTTAATAATTTTCTTCGCTTTTTGCTCGTGACTCATTTTTACCAACCTTTCTTGGTTTGGAGTGTTGGCAGCCCATCAGAATGAAGTTCATGATCAGGAGGGTTCACGGATCCACCACAGTCACCAGATATATAATCATGCTATTGTTTAACTTCTCAGAAACTAATTAATGGATTTACACCATTTAAAGCAAAGAGTGCACTCTGGACAAAGAGCTACCTCCCCGCCAAATATGGTGTAATTCCGTTCAGCAGTTCGGGATGTAGCAGCAACAAATGTTTCCTATGGAAATTAACATAGAAAAAATGTGTTTTGGGATCCCCTTTTTTCTCGGCCCACACTTGACAATTCACCCCAAAACTTTCAAGACAGGAGCTGACCAGAGCAGGCCATTCATTTGGAAACTTTCAAGAAGATTCGCCAGCTGGCGCCAAAGATATTGGCAAAAAAAAATAATGCTTTTTGAATAGAAACGAGGTCCTAACAGTAACTACCTACTAGCAACCGCCAGTAGGTAATATGTGTGTATGTATGAGTATGTATATATATATATAAATTCACAGAGAAAAACATAGGTTTCAGGGGTGTTATAGTTAGCTGGACATTTCACTAAAACAAAAACATAGAAATTTCTCCGTTATAGTTAGTTCTGCTAATTATAACTCGCGCACCTGCAATGCACTGCTGATGATGTCACATATTACATCATTCATGACATGGTCAGTGACATCACTGATGACATCTCAAATGACATCACTGATGACATCATCCAGTGAATGTGGTTTAGTTTAAAATTGAATTATGTATTATTTATATACCAATCTCTATTGAAGATTGAGTGGATATATAACTGTCTTGATGGAGGATTTAGTAGCTGTCTGACTGTCTGTTTAAGTGAGTAATTAAAAGTGTCTCACTTAATGCATGGATTAGTAACTAAGCTATGTGAATGTGTGCATCATTGTCTGTTGTTGTATAACATGCTGCATCAGTTGGTCAGTAACTACATGAGTGTGTATATTAGTTATTGATTAGTTGGGTAAGTATTTGTATGGGACACTGAGTTTGTGTGTGGTTGGATGGGGTGTGTGTAACTCTATGCATAGATGTGTGAATGGTTTATTGACTAGTTGTTTAGGTGTAAGAGTGCATGTGGAAACAGTTGTTTCGGTGACTGAGTGTACTTATTTGTGTGTTGGTGAGCAAATATATGTTTTAGTTGTACATCTTAAACAAAGTAAATAAATAAAAGGCATTGTATGCGAGAATTGGTGTACATAAATAAGTATAAGTAAGAGTCCGTGATCGTGAGAGTAACTATATTAATGAATGCATCATTGTAATGGTGATTGTTTAACATATTAACTATGAGTTACTTTCGTGTTTGAATAAATGAAGTGTTGGGTGCATAATTGTATATTTATATAATTTTCTTTTTTTTCCAATTTTTTTTCAGAGTCGCCAACCCAAAGCGTACACATCACGGTGGGTGCGCTGATTTTAGCTGCCATTTTAGAAAAGTCGTCAAGGATCCGCGTACGGTGTGGGTGTTTTTCAGTTACATCATATACATTTAATATTATGTGATGTGCGCGATTGGTATGCGACCAGTCCGCAACTCCTGCTCTCGCACATTCGCAACACGTGCGTATTACGGTACACGACGCTTGCGCAGTGGCGGGTCCCGCGTGAAGTCATATACGTGTTGGAGTGCGCAGGGTGTTGAACGCCTGCAAAAATGTTTTATGTTCTAAAATAATATGCATGTGTCTTTAATATACATATTAGGGCAAGAGATTATCTAAGATATTCATAAAAATAAAATATTTGTACTTAAAAATTATTTTTATATATATTTTCGCGAAGTCGCGTCGGGTGCGTGCTTCATGAGCGCAGAGTGCACGGATCCCATGTGACCTCAAAAAAAAAGATTTCATTTGTTCATAACATTTCCCACTGTAACTATTGAAGGACCCTACCCATTGTAATCATTCTTGTTGGCGGCCCTTTATAGCGACACCTCTTTTCCTACAAGAACCCTTTTTGCTTTTTTTTGGTGTTTTTTCAAAAAATATCAAACAAAATGACATCTGGACAGCAGCAGCGAGAGGAAGTATCTTCCGAAGAAGGATTCTTGCAGGAGGCACCACGTCCACAAAGGCCAGAATCTGTTGTGTGGAAATTCTTGACTTTCTACCTGGAGAGAAAAAAAGTAAATGTGAGAAAAGGTGACATGCAAAATTTGTGACCGAGTCCTGTCAAGAGGCAGTGAAAATAAATTCTCGTGTGGCACTTCTTCTATGTACAAGCATCTCTGGACCACACATCCTCTCACTCTTGCTCAGGAGGAAATGAGGCGAGCTGCTTTGAACCCCTCACCTGCTGTGGCAAGTATGTCTGTAGCATCCTCAGGAACACCTGTAATGGACATTAGGCCAGAATTCTCATTTCTCGAGCAACACTGCGTGAAGTGTAAGAAACTTATATGCTTCAGTGAGCAGTCTGTGGATGCAGGTTGTGCGGCGCAATGCAACCATCATTGGTTTTTTTTGTTGTTGTTTTTGGAATGATAAGTAATTCCAAAAGTTTCCTGTTTTATTTGTTCTTTTTTGGTTCATTTTTTGAAAAAATACCAAAAAAATACAAAATTGTTCAAAAAAATACAGAAGAAAAAAAAAGTTCTTATCCGAACTACATTATCTGGTTAAAGAAAGAACTATAATTGCAAGGTAATGTGTGAAAGTTTGGTTCAATATATGCATACAGCATGATTGACTGAAAGAATGCATTACTAGTGTATGGTGAATTTATAGGTGAAGATTTATGAGGAAGTACTGCAGCGTGACACTGCAAGCTCTTTAGCTGCACTGCAGCACTTCTGAAGCACAGGGATGTGACATATGTACATGAATATGTTGCAACTCTGTGCTTCACTCTGCACTGCTGCACAAACCGCAGCCATGCGGTGACACAGGCACCCTTGCACCATGGTGCAAGGATGTCTGTGTCGTGCAGAGATTGTTTTTGTGCAGGAAGGGACACTTTCCTGCACAAAAACATTCAGTAAAGGCATTTTCCCTTTTTCAATGTATGCTGTGGAATGCAGCATGCATTGAAAGAGGAAATAATGAGGATAAATGAAAACAATTCTCCTCGTTGCGCCTTGCTACACCTACTCTAGGATGGTGCAGCATTCACACACATCTCCAGATTTACGATTTCTCATAAATCTGGAGCTGTGTCTTGTTCTATGAGTGTTGCATGGAAACACCCAAAACAACACCTATGGAACGGCCCTTCAACGCAAAGTTCTGTGTATGAAGGGGTCATATTTACAAGGAGAGAAAAAACAAACCATGCAGGGTGGCTTTTTCTCTCGTTGTGAATATGAAGGAGTGCCTGGTGCCATCTCTACGTTACAACAAGTGACATACTGGTGGCGCAGGGTGCTTGTAAATCTGCCCCATAAGTGCTTAGATATTGGCAGACTGATACAATAAGAACATAGCGCTGAATGGGTGATTGAAGAATTGCATGAGACTTACAGGAGGTATCCTACGCTGCATGGGTACTACTTCAGTATTTAATGGAGTGGACCAATAGTATGTATCTGCTTAGAGATTTGTAGGGATTATGCACAGAATATTTTATGTGTACTTGTGTTGGTGCCTAGGTCATTTTATAAGAATACCATTAGTAACTGGAATGATGACAGTGCTGTAAACAGAGTGAACACTTAATTTATAGGTGCTTACATATTGGTGGAGTGATAGGATAAGTAGATAGTGGTAGATAAGTGATTAAAGAAGTGCATGGGACAGACTGGACGACTCCTACATTGTATGAGTACTAACTGGGTATTTAGACGAGTGTATCAATAGTATGTAGCAAGTTTGAGGTCTTCTTGGATAGTGCACAAAATATTATAGCTGTACTTGTGTTAGTTGATAGGCAATTCCATAAGTTCATGACTAGTAACTAGAATAATTACAGTATTACAAACAGAGTGTATAGTAAATTTATAAGTGCTCAGGTATTGGTGGAGTAATAGGATAAGTAGATAGTGCTGGATGGGTGAGTGGAGAAATGCATGGGACAGACAGGAGGAGTCCTACACTGCATAGGTACTTACTGGGTATTTAGAAGAGCATATCAATAGTTTGTAGCAGGTTAGAGGTGTGCATGCATAGTGTACAAAATATTGTACCTGCACTTGTGTAAGTGAATACGCCATTCCTTAAGTATACGACTAAGAACTGGAGTAATTTCAGTGTTGCAAAGAAAGTGTGTGCTGAATGTATACGTGCTTAGGTATTGGTGGAATGATAGGATACATAGATAGTGCTGGATGGGTGAATGGAGAAGTGCATGGGACAGACAGAAGGATTCCTAGACTACATAGGTACTAACTGGGTATTTAGAAGAGTGTATCAATAGTGCTAGTTAGAGGTCTGCATGCATAGTGCACAGAATATTGTAGCTGTAGTGTGTCTATGGAAGTCTGTATTTTAGGGTGTGAGGAGGGGCATCAGATGATCACGTGGATGCTGTCATCAGTGATGTCATTTGAGATGTCATCAGTGATGTCATCCGTGATGTCACTGACCATGTCATGAGTGATGTAATATGTGACATCATCAGCAGTGCAATGCGGGGGTGTGAGTTATAGTTAGCACAACTAACTATAATGGTCGAATTTCTCTTGTTTTGTTAATTTAATCCAAAAAGCTGGCGCCATATTGGCCTGGTCACGATGTGAAAATTCAGGAATTGATACAATAAAGAAAAGAAAAAAGTGTTAATATGCACACAATGTCACTTCAGCATATCGTGCCCGTGACCGCCATACCTGTATGTTCGTCAACGTGACTTATTCATAATAAACATACTTGGGATTACAAACGTCAACATAAACATTGGACTACAGATTACTTTATAGTGAAAGGCTGTTGGCCATATTAATCTGGGCAGGTTGCATATTATAATGCTTCTTACACGAAAGAATAGAAAAAAGGGGTGTTAATATACAAACACTATCCCTAAATAAAGTTCTAGTGATTATAGTTCCATTCCATTCACAGCTCATTTGAGATGTCATGAGTGATGTCATGAGTGATGTAACTGACCATGTCATGAATTATGTAATGTCTGAGGTCATTAGTAGTACATTGCGGGGGCGTAAGTTATACTTAGCTCAGGTAACTATAACTGCTGAATTTAACTTGTTGTGTATGAGTGAAATCTGAGTTTAACTATACTGTCCCTGTAATTTTTGTTCTTTCAGCAAATTTCAATTTTTTTTTAAACGTTAAGTAAGATGCATATCACAATGGACGGTGGGGGGTTGGAAGCAGGGCCTGGCATTGTGCTGCCCCCACCCAAGCTTGCTGCTCCTGCCTTCCCTCCTCCTAGCCATCCATTGTCCAAGTCCATGTCCCTGCTCCCTTATTACAGCCGTGTGTGGCCGTTGTTCTGCCACTGGCCTTCCCGCCTTATCTGAACAGTTAGCTTGCTGCGCCATCCACCTCCTCCCTATCCTCTGTTGTCTGAATCTATGGACTAGCCTCCTCCCTCCTGCCATGCATGGTGTGATGTGCTGCCACTGCCCTCCATTTAGCATGATGTACCAGTCCACTCCTCCTGCCCTCCGTTGCCCAATTCTATGCCCTATCATTGACCTCCTGCTTAGCCTCTGTGCTTAGCTTGCTGCCCCTATTCTCCTTCCCCGTTCCCTCCGATGTCTGTGTGCGTGCCCCTGATCCATCCTTTTTGCCCACCATGTTCCATTGTCCTGCCACTCGTATCTACTCTGAGTGTTCTGTTGAGCTGCCACTCAGCTCCCACCTGCCAAGCATAGTCAGATGACTGTAACCTGTCCCTGCCATCTCCACCCTGCTTGTCCACATTCAATGCCCCTATCCCCTTCCTCCTGTCCTCCATGGTCCATTTAACTACCACACCCTTCTGCCCTTCCTGGTCTGTTGTGCTGCAACTGCTCCTCTAGCCTGCCCCGTGTGGTCAGTTGTGAGGCCCCTTCCCCTGAACTCTCTTATATGTGCCCAGGTTCTGACCCTCCCTTCTATCCTCCATGGTCCTTTGTGCATGCCCCTGTACCCTCCTTCTTGCCCATCATAGCCATTGTGCTGCCACTAACCTTCCCGCTTGCCTTGCATGATCTTCTGTGCTGCCACAGCCCCTCCCACCTTCCCTGTGTGGTCAGCTAGCTGCCCCTGACCCCCTCCCTCATTCCCTCAATGGCCTGTGTGTATGTCATTATAGTCTCACTGTTGCTCTCCATGGCGTGTCTTGCTTCTAGTGCCCATCCTGCCTGACCTCCATGGTCATCTTGCTGCTTCTTCCCTGCCCCTTTGCCCCATCCCTCTGTTTCTATGTGCAGACCCCTATTCTCTCCCTCCTGGCTTGTCTGTTCCATTGTAATGCCCCTGATCCGTCCCTCCTGCCTTTTATGGTCCGTTATGCTGCAGCTTTCTCTCCTGTCTGTCCATTATGGTCAGCTAGCTACCATTGCCTCTTTCCCCTCTGTTATCTGCTGTCCATTTGCATGGTCCTGTCCCCTCCCTCTTGGTTTTTATGGATTGTTGTGCTGCACTCCCGTCTTGCATGCCCTGTGTGGTGTATTGTGCTGCTGCAAACCCTGATGCCTGTCCTGTAGGGTCAGTTTGGTGCACCTTTCCATGTCCCTTCTGTCCTCTGTTTTCTGAGTCGATGTCCCTACCCCAATTCCTCCTGCCTTCCATGATCCAATGTACCATACTTGCTAACATTTTGAACTTGGTAAGAGGGAGATTTTGAAAAAAACTGGGGTATTGATTTTCCCCTTTGACTTACATTGAATAAGAGGAGATTGTAGACAGGAGACAGATCAAATAAATCCCATTTGGGCTTAAAAACATTGGCTGTTGGCATGTATGGTTGTACTACCACTGCCTTATTCCTTATGCCCACAATGGTCTATCATATTGCCACAGCCTCTCTTGTCAGTTCTGTATTGTTGGTTTGTTGCCCCTGCCCCCCTTTCCACTGCCCTCCATAGTCTGTTGTGCTGCCACTGCCCTTCCTGCCTGCCCAGTGTGGTCAAATTGTTGCCTCTGCGCCCTCCTACCTGCCTTCAATTTTCAGAGTCAATGCTCCTGGCCTCTACCTCTCAACAGTATCCTCATGAACAACTAGATTGCTAATATTCTATATTTATTACAAAAGTTTGGAACACCTGACGTCATCTTAATGTAATCAAAACTGTAATACCTAGAGCATTTCCTTTGGAAATTACATATATAAGAGGGTCTTATTTGCATCAAAATTATGGTTAGTGCTCTAAAAAACTAAAATGAGGACATATTTTCTGAGTTTTCAAATAGCAACAAAGCAATTTAGATAAAGCACTTTCAAATTATTTGTTATCTTAATGTTTTTTTTATCCAGTTGACCACTTGATTAAATGTTGCACTTAGGGGAGAGGATGTGGTGTTACTTCCAGAGCTGCAGACTTTGCAACTGGGTAACCAGGTTGGAATTTCTGCTTCCGCTCGACATTCTGTTATTCTGGTCAAATCACTTAATCTCCCATGTCTAAAACCAAAATGAATTTGTTCTTGTGTGGTGTAACCAATGCTTATGTAAAGCACTCCAATACCTTACAAGTCTGCACTATATAAAACTGCAAAAAAACAAAAAATAAAAAGTGTTTTGCACACTTCTGACGGGCTACATCTGGATGATATGTGTGGTACTTTGGGCTCTTTTGTCTCTGGCGGCCATCTTGGGAGATTTATTTGTTATGAAGTTTCCTAATTTCCTCATTTACTGCAGACTTCCCAGTAGGAAATGCTTTCAGGTTTTTACTTTGATTCCATCAAGAAGGTATTCAGATATGTCACACATTTGCCATAAATTCTGAATGTTAGCACTCTAGTTGATCATTAGATCACTGTAGTAAAGCTACTGCTCACCACGGAATTCTGCTGCTGGTATTGGAAGTGCATGTTTCAGACTGCATGTCAGAATTTTTGAAGGAAATAGAAGAGGATTTGAGAAGTCACTCAAAATGTGCCCTAATTTTTCTTCCTGCAGCATTAATCATACTTTCCATGGCAAAATGAACCCCCTCATTTCGTTCCTTTTGAAATTACATGTTTTAAGAGTTACCACTTTACTCCAATCAAGATGGCTTCAGGTGTGCAATATGTTTGTCGTAAGTAGGACTGTTAGCGCTCTAGTTGTTCTTTAGAACACTCTGGGAAGCTGCAGTAGAACACAAAGGAATCAACTGAAGTCTCTGCCCTTGTTGGATGTAAATGTTTTACTGAGATAGTCAGACTTCATTTTCACATGACTGAGAAAGATAATGTGAATTTACAGAAAATATGCTCTCAGAGTAGCTTATAGATCACCTTTCAAACCTCTGTGGGAAAAGCATGAGAAAATAGTTTTCTCTCAAACATGATTCATGATATCCCAGCAGAAGGCATTTTCACATGGTAAAATCACCTTAGAACACACCACAATTCCTAAAATGAGTATGGTACCATCAACAAATGATTTATAACGTAACTAAAGTCTTAAAATCTTCTATTAACTGCAATGCTTTTTAATGAGGTGCCATCATGTATATTGGTCCCAAGATCACTGCTAACACTTCTTGAATGAAGTGCTGACAGCCAATCAGATCTCACGATGAGATGTGTGGTTAGGCTCCGCCCAGATATAAATTTCTTTTTTTATTAATATTTAAAAAAACTACTGAACAGATTTACACCATTTAACAAAAATGGCTCTTTCTGACCCAAGGGCTACATTTATGCCAAATTTGGTGTAATTCCGTTCAGCAGTTTGGGCTGTAGCCGTGTCTAAAGTTTCCTATGCAAAATTGCATGGAGAAAACACATTTTGGCACCCCCCTTTTTTCTCGGCCCCTGCTTGGCGAATCCCCCCGATATTTTCAAGATAGGAGCGGACCATAGGTTTTGAAAATTTTGCGAAGATTCATCAATCGGCGCCAAAGTTATTGGGAATAGAATGTTGCAATTTTTCTATGGTAACTAAGTCCTAACTATAGCTACCTACTGGCGACTGCCAGTAGGTAAAATATATATATATATATATATATATATATATATATATATATATATATATATGTGTGTGTGAAACAATGGCCCAAAAGCTTGAGAACGGCATTGTTTTGGGCCATTGTTTCACATAGACTAACACGGCAGCCCTGCTGTGGAAGGCGGCACCATCGCTGATAAGTAAATAGCGAAGCTGTGGTTGAAACTACATCCAAGCCTGTTTTCAGCTCAGGAGATGGGACTTTAATTATCAGCAATTCACTATGGGGGCCAACGGGGGGTAAAGAATACATTGCAATCCTTGGGAATAAGATGGAACTTACTAAAAGATAAAAATTTGGCTTGAATGAACTACAAGTCCCGACATGCAAGAGTAATGACTCCGCCCACTGAGGGTTCAAAAACATGCAAATAATCAGAGCATCAAGAGTCTTTCCGTGCAGTTCCCAAGTTTCCTATGATAAGGAGGCTGAAGCCTCGAAACGCGTCAGGAAAAGAACCAAGAACAAAGAAATGGATCCAAATAAGGAAAAGAAAAAAGAAATGGATCCAAATACCGGACTGAAGCTGCTGGTGTCTTTTTAATAAATCATAAGATTTCACCGACTGGGAGTGCGTCCTTAATGCTTTTGGGCCATTGTTTCACATTATATATTTATATATATATATATATATATATATATATATATATATATATATATATATATATATATATATATATATATATATATATATATATATATATATATATATATATATACTCACTGAAAAAACCATAGGTTTAACACCAGTTATAGTTAGCTGGAAATTTTACTGACATAAAACCATTGAAATTCCCACGTTATATTTAGTTGGACTCACTATAACTTGCGCGCCTGCAATGCACTGCTGATGACGTCACAAATTACATCACTCATGACATGGTCAGTGACATCTCTCATGACATCACTGATGACACCATCCAGTGAATGTGTGTCTTTCAGAAAAATAAATATGTTTTATATATGTATATGTAAAGGTCGATGGAAAAATAAATGTTTAAATAAGTGTCTTAATGGATGTTTTTTTTTTTTTTAAATTGATTGGTTAACTGGCTTATTAAGTGTATCTTAGTGAATACATATATTAGCGAGTATTGTTTAAATATTTAAATGTTTGTATCAGTGTTTCACTTTGTGTATAAGTGGCTGCATGGGTTGGTGAGTAGCTACATGTGTGTGTATATGGGTTTTTAGATTTTTTTTAGTATCAGTATGAGTGTCTGTATGGTTTGGTGGGGGTATTACTTAGCACATAGATGCATCAATGACTGACTCACTGTTTGTATGTGTTTTGAAGACAGCATATGTGCAGGACTGTATGGGTGGATGAGTGTGTATATGTGTGTGTTAGTGAGTGAATGACTGTCTCACTAGTGTCTTTATCAGTAGCGACATATGTTTTAATCTAGTATATGTGAGTATTGATGTATTAAGTGAGTATATGTGAGAGTGAGAGATTGTAAGAGTTCCTGTT
Source organism: Lissotriton vulgaris (assembly GCF_964263255.1). Taxonomy (NCBI): domain Eukaryota; kingdom Metazoa; phylum Chordata; class Amphibia; order Caudata; family Salamandridae; genus Lissotriton; species Lissotriton vulgaris. Next base: position 1,503,649,209 of record NC_141691.1, read on the forward strand.
TAAATAAGTATGTGTTTCTATAAGTGATTGTTTAAGAGAGTAAGTATGTGTAAGTTCCCTTAGAAGTAAGGTGGTAGTGTGTGTATAGTTGTATATGCAAATAAATGGATGTTCAATAGTTTATTTGCATGTGTGAGTATGTGTTTTGAGTAACTTTTGGATGACTGTCGGTGTGTAACAGGATGTATAGGTGTATCACTACATATGATGAGTGAGTATATGTATGAGTGACTATATAGAACTGTTGGTGAATGAGTGGATGTGTATATAGATAGTGGAATTACTGAATTGGTTGTTGTAACTGGTATGGGTATCTCCATTTTTTTGAAAATGTTAGTTTCTATTTTTGAATATGTGTTTCAAGGGTTACACTACACTGAAAGGAGGTCTGTCACTCTGACACAAGGATCGTGTCATCAGTGATGTCATGAGTAATGTCACTGACCATGTCATGAGTGATGTAATATGTGACGTCATCAGCAGTGCATTGCAGGCGCGCAAGTTATAGTGAGTCCAACTAACTGTAACGTGGGAATTTCAATGGTTTTATGTCAGTAAAATTTCCAGCTAACTATAACTGGTGTGAAACCTATGGTTTTTTCAGCGAATTTAATAGGTTTTTTAAATGCTAATTCCTAACTATAACTGGTGTGAAACCTATAGTTTTTTCAGTGAATTTCATAGGTTTTTTAAATGCTAATTCCTAACTCTATATAGGGCCTCAAACCTATGTATTTTTTAGTGTATTTCTAAGGTTATTTATTAGCAAATGTCTATAGCTAAGAAAGGTAATTTGTGTAAAAATAAATCCTATTTTGTATATTAATATAATACTTTTTATATTCATATATATATATATATATATATATATTTTTTCACCCTGGAGCACTCCCGGTGCGCTTACCGATGCGCTCACCGGTGAGCGCAATGTTACGGCGCGCCCCGGGGCGCGTTCCCGGGGAGCGTCCCCTTAGCGATTTTGCTGCGAACGAAAACAACATCGTGACGTATCGCGTAGCCCCGTGATGCATCATATGACGCATGGCGTAACCACACCCGGAAGCCCCCGAGCGCATACGATCGCGCAATATAAGCGCCGCTGGGCGCGCCCAGGGGTGGGCCCAGGGGTGCGCCCCGGGGCGCATAGCGTAAGCGCGTCGGGTCATGTGATCTGAAATAACACTTTTTATTGGTTCAGATCAGTTTTGGTTTCCACATGATGAAAGCCCGGATCATGTGACTTGAAAATAACACTTTTCATTGGTTCAGAACAGTTTTGTTTTCCAAATGATCAAAGCCCCCACCTTTTTTTCTCATTCTCACTTTGTTATTTGAGTGAGGAAGACCTGCTTTTTCCTTACAGAGATGGCTACAGTCATATCAGCAGCTGGAGCATTTGCCCCACCACCACCACCACCACCATCAAAAAGACCACCAGAAGATCACATTGGTTGTCAAGAAGAAGAGCAGGAGGATGATGAAGAGGAGCAACAGGCAAGGGAGTACCTGCCTGAAGATAATCCCCCATACAAACCAAAAGAGCACTTCATATGGGAGTTTTTCAAAATCCCAAGGGGATTCCAAAAAGTGAATGCTGCGAAGGTGACTTGTCTGATCTGTAAAGCTGAGCTGTCCAGGGGGAACCCTAACAAAAAATATTCCTTTGGGAATCATACTATGATTCGGCACATGATGCGTTTGCACCCTAACAAATATTCTTCAGCAGAGCTAAGGGACTGCAGTAAGCTACCCCAATCAACATCCAGAGCCTCAACATCAAAAGAACCAACTCCATCGGGTCCAGAGGCAAGGGAGACAGTCCCAAATATACAAAGTTAAAGGATCACAAAATTGTTTGTATATATTGCAACAAAACAATTAGTTACGGTCAGCAAAGCATCACACTAATTAATGTTGCTATTGATAACCACAAATGCCCGAGGAAACCCAATGGCCTCATTTATGACTTTTTGCCGTAGGGAAGCGCAGCAGGCCTTCCTGCTGCGCTTCCCTACGGCAAAAGAAAAGGGCAGAAATGCGCCGTATCTTATAGATTCCTGTCCTTTTCCCCTGCGCCGGCGCACAATGGGCTGCCTGCGTCAGCGCAGGCACCCTTGCACAATGGTGCAAGGGTGCCTGCGTTGCGGGGAAGATTATTTTTGTACAGGAAGGGAAACCTTTCTGTACAAAAATAATCATAAGAGGCTTTTCCTCTTTCTATGTGTGCTGTAGAATGCAGCACACATAGAAAAAGGAAATACGAGGAGAAATAAAGACATTTCTCCCTGTTGCGCCTCCCTTACGCCTCCCCTGGGGAGGCGTAAGCTTTTGGCACTGCTTCAGAGTTATGATTTCTCGTAAATCTGGGGCAGTGTCAAAAGGCCATGGATGTTGCTGGGAGCGCCCCCAGCAAAACCCATTGCACGCCCCTTTAACGCAGTACACTGCGTTAAAGGGACTGATATTTATCAGGCAGCAGTACGCCACAAAAACTGGCGTACTGCTGCCTGATAAATACCACGCTGGCTTCTGCGCCACGCAACTTCATGAAAAGTGAAGTTCCGATGGCGCAAGGGGCCTCATAAATGAGGCCCCATAATTTTTCCTGATTTTTTTTGTGCTCCAGTTGAGCCATTTTCACTTCCCTGTTTTTTGTTTCTCCCCAAAGAAAATACAAAAAATATATAAAACTGTTCAGAAAAGCCCCAAAAAGTAAAAAAAATTCATAAAAACAATAACAAAAATATAAAACAACAAAAAGAAGAAAAAAAAACAGTTCTTTTTAGAACTACCTCAAATTTATAAAAAAAGGCTACATTTTAAAAAAAATCTGTCATTCTTTTTCCCCGTGGTACGCTCCCCGGTGCGCGTACCAGGCGCTCCCCCCGCGTAAATCGAAAAAAATATACATATTTTTTGCCCCGCGGGGCCCTTTTATAGCCCCCACATCAAATCTTGGGCGTCAGGGGGGTCTACTCTGCCCCCTTATGGTCTTTTCCCCCTTTGTTTTTGCCACCTCTTGTGTCTCGATCCTACCGAGACACAAGATGGCGGCCGCTCCGGACTGTTTGGAATGTTTACAAACACCCGAGAGCCAATCAGCTTTCCGCGCGCGAACTCGCGTAGTGCGCCCGGTGCGCTCCCCGGTGCGCGTACCGGGGTGCGCTTATAGATATATATATTTTTTGAACCTAAATTACTCAAAAACCACTGGAGCACATATCTTGAGACATAGTAAAGGCACATCGGGCTATCAGTCCCTACAATTTTGCCAAGTTTGGTGGAAATCCATTCAGCCGTTCAGGCTAAAAGTGAGGTCGACCGCCCTATGGAAATTACCATGGGGAAAACACGTTTTGGTACCCCCCTTTTATCTCGGCCCCCGCTTCACGAATCCCCCCAAACTTTCAGGAAAGGAGCGGAGCTCCGCGAGGCAAATTTGAGGAAATTTTCAGGCAGATTTGTCAACCGGTGCCAAAGTTATTCACAATAGAATATTGAGATTTTGCATTGAAAAAAATCCTAACTATAACTACCTACTGGTATATATATATATATATTACCTACTGGCGATAGCCAGTAGGTATATATAGTTAGGATTTTTTCTCTATTTCTTCATTTTTCCATAGGGCGTTTGGCCTCACTTTTAGCTCGAACGGCTGAATGGATTTGCACGAAACTTGGCAAAATTGTAGGGACTGGTAGCCCGATGTGCCTTTGCTGGGTCTCAATATATGTGCTCCAGTGGATTTTGAGAAATTAACGTTTAAAAAAACAGATATATCTGTGACAGCGTACCCGATAGCGCACCAGTTCGCGTACTTTTCGCGTAACGGAGCTTTGCGAAGCGAAGCTGATTGGCTCTCCGGTGTCTGTCAACATTCTAAACAATCCGGAGCGGCCGCCATCTTGTCTCTCGGTAGGATCGAGAGACAAGAGGAGGCCAAACAAAGGGGGAAATGAAGGAAAGGGGGCAAGGTAGACCTCTTCTGACCCCCTAGGATTGATGAGGGGAATATTAAAGTGCCCCGCGGGGCCAAAAAAAAAAAAAAAAAAAATTGCGATTTTTTGTCGTAGAGGCGCAAATCGGTACGTGAACCGGGCAGCTAACCGGGCAGCTAGCCGGCAGCGTAACGGGAGTCTGATGAGAAGCTGATTGGCTGTCAACATTGTAAACAGTCTGGAGCGGCCGCCATCTTGTCTCTCGGTAGGATCGAGAGACAAGAGGTGGTGAAAAACGAAGGGGGAAATGAAGGAAAGGGGGCAAGGTAGACCCCTCCAGACCCCCTAGGATTGATGAGGGGGATATTAAAGTGGCCCGCGGGGCAAAAAAAAAAAAAACATTGCGATTTTTCGCCGTAGAGGCGCGTCCCGGTACGCGAACCGGGCAGCTAACTGGGCAGCTAACCGGCAGTGTAACGGGAGTCTGAGGAGAAGCTGATTGGCTGTCAACATTGTAAACAGTCCAGAGCGGCCACCATCTTGTCTCTCGGTAGGATCGAGAGACAAGAGGTGGTGAAAAACGAAGGGGGAAATGAAGGAAAGGGGGCAAGATAGACCCCTCCTGACCCCCTAGGATTATGAGGGGGATATTAAAGTGCCCCCCGGGGCAAAAGAAAAAAAAAGAAAATTGCGATTTTTCGCGGTAGAGGCGCTTCCCGGTACGCCAACCGGGCAGCTAACCGGCAGCGTAACGGGAGTCCGACATCTTGTCTTTTTGGAGCGTCCGGTTTGCGTACCTGGTAGCGTTCCGGTAAGCGTAACAAGGGGAAAACCAAGAGAAACAGTAAAATAAAATTTAAAGGAATAGATTTCCACCAAACTTGGCAAAATTGTAGGGACTGTTTGTTTGTTGTGCCTTTGCAAGGCCTCAAGATATGTACACGTGTGGATTTTGTCTAATTAAGGTTAAAAAAATATATATATATCTGTAAGCGTGCTCTGGCGCGCTTACGTTACGGGTTTTGTTTGCGCTGCAGAGACGATACGTCACGTTTATGCGATGCGTCATGAGGCGTCTCACGTGGCTACGTGATACGTCACGTAATAAAGAATATATTTTACAGCTATAGATATTAGCTTTTAAAAAACCAATGAAATTCACTGAAAAAACCTTAGGTTATAGACCATATATAGTTAAGAATTTGCATTTACAAAACCATGAAAATTCACTGAAAAAACCATTGGTTGTAGACCATATATAGTTAGGGATTAGCATTTACAAAACCTTAATTTACTCGCACAAAACCATAGAAATTCGCATATATAGTTAGTTGCAATAACTATATATCGCGCACCCGCAATCCACTGCTGATGATGTCACATATTACATCATTCATGACATGGTCAGTGACATCACTGATGACATCACTGATGACATCTCAAATGACATCACTGATGACATCTCAAATGACATCACTGATGACATCTCAAATGACATCACTGATGACATCACTGATGACATCTCAAATGACATCACTGATGAAATCACTGATAACATCTCATTTGACATTACTGATCACATCACTGATGATATCAATCATGTCAAGGGTACTCACAAACTTTCTCTCAGGGGCCAAATTTACAGTGTGGTTTGTGGCCGAGGGCCGCACCGGTGGGGGCGGGGTCAGTGAGGGAGGGGTTGGGGCTAGAGCCCAAAAAAACCTGTGACCATGAGGTTGATCACAGGCCCCTGCAGCGGACATCTTTGGGCACTGAACCACCAGACCCAGCATACACACACATCTCTCTCTCTCTTTCTCTCTCTGTCTCCCTCCCTCTCTAATTCTTCCTCCCTCTGTCTCCCTCCCTCCCTCTCTTTCTCTCCCTTCCTCCCCCTCTCTTTCTCTCCCTTCCTCCCCCTCTCTTTCTCTCCCTCTCTCCATCTCCCTCCCTCTTTTTCTTCTCTCTCCCTCTCTCTGTCTGTCTCCCTCCCTCTCACCCTCTTTCTCCCTCCTTCTCACCCTCTGTCTCTTCCTTCTCACCCTCTGTCTCCCTCCTTCTCACCCTCTGTCTCCCTCCCTCTGTCTCCATCCCTGTCTCCATCCCTCTGTCTCCATCCCTCTGTCTCCACCCCTCCCGCTGCCTCCCTCTTCCTCCCCCTGTCTCCATCTCTCTCTCTCTCTGTCTCCTTCCCTCTCTCTGTCACCCTCCCTCCCTCTGTCTCCCTCCCTCCCTCTGTCTCCCTCCCTCCCTCTCTCTGTCTCCCTCCCTCCCTCTCTCTGTCTCCCTCCCTCTTTCTCTCTGCCTCCCTCTGTCTCCATCCCTCCCTCTGTCTCTGTCTCCCTCCCTCTCTCTGTCTCCCTCCCTCTCTCTGTCTCCCTCCCTCTCTCTGTCTCCCTCCCTCTCTCTGTCTCCCTCCCTCTCTCTGTCTCCCTCCCTCCCTGTCTCCTTCCCTCTCTCTGTCTCCCACTCCCTCTCGCTGTCTCCCTCCCTCTCGCTCTGTCTCCCTTCCTTTCTCTCTCTCTGTCTTTCTCCCTCCCTCTCTCCCTCTCCCTCCCCGTCCCTCCATCTGTCTCCCTCCCTCCCTCTGTCTCCCTCTGCCTGCCACCCTCCCTCCCTCTCTCTCCCTCCCCTGACTCTCCCTCTCCCTCCCCTGACTCTCCCTCTCCCTCCCTCCCCTGACTCTCCCTCCCTCCCCTGACTCTCCCTCTCTCACTCTCCCTCTCTCTCGCTACCCTGACTCTCCCTGACTCTCCCTCTCTCTCCCTCACCCTCACTCTCACTCTCCCTCTCTCACTTTCCCCATACTCTCTCGCTCCCTCGCCCTCCCCTGACTCTCTCCCTCCCTCTATCTCTCCCTCCCTCGCCCTCCCCTGACTCTCCCTCCCTCTCTCTCCTTCCCCTGACTCGCTCCCTCCCTCCCTCGCCCTCCCATGACTTCCCCTCCCTCGCCCTCCCCTGACTCTCCCTCTCCCTGACTCTCTCCCTCCCTCGCCCTCCCCTGGCTCTCTCCCTCTGTCTCTCCCTCTCTCGCCCCCGGCTCTCCTTCTCCCTCCCTACCCTGACTCTCCCTCTCTCTCCTCCCTCACCCTCACTCTCCCTCTCTCACCTTCCCCATACTCTCTCTCTCCCTCGCCCTCCCCTGACTCTCTCCCTCCCTCTATCTCTCCCTCCCTCGCCATCCCCTGATTCTCCCTCCCTCTCTCTCCCTCCCCTGACTCTCTCCCTCCCTCTCTCCCTACTTCGCCCTCCCCTGACTCTTTCCCTCCCTCACCTTCCTCTGACCCTCCCTCTCTTTCCCTCGCCCTCCCCTGACTCTCTCTCCCTCTTTCTCCCTCCCTCACCCTCCCCTGACTTTCCCTCCCTCGCCCTCCTCTGACCCTCCCTCTCTTTCCCTCGCCCCCCCTGACTCTCTCTCCCTCTTTCTCCCTCCCTCACCCTCTCCTGACTTTCCCTCCCTCGCCCTCCCCTGACTCTCCCTCTCTCTCCCTCCCCTGACTCTCTCTCTCTCCCTCACCCTCCCCTGACTCTCTCCCTCCCTCGCCCTCCCCTGACTCTCTCCCTCCCTCCCTCTCTTCCTCCCTCGCCCTCCCCTGACTCTTTCCCTCCCTCACCCTCTGGCGCCTTGATGCCCTTGGGCTAAGTTGCGCAATATACATTTTCATTACTTATTTACTTACTTACTCCCCCTCCCCCTCCCCTTCCTCTCCCTCCCTCACCCTCCCCTGACTTTCCCTCCCTCGCCCTCCCCTGACTCTCCCTCTCTCTCCCTCCCCTGACTCTCCCTCCGTCTCCCTCTCTCACCCTCCCCTGACTCTCTCCCTCTCTCTCCATCTCCGTCTCCCTATCTCTGTCTAGGCGAGGTGTAATCATTCTATTAGAAATATCACGAAAAGCAAAAGCTCTTTGCTGCACACATTGAACCACCTTCCCAAGCCTTCCCAAAATCTGCAGCACATTATTAATGACACACTGGCTCATCTCTCAACAAAACGACGCGTAGTTGATTAACTCTGATTTTCCCCTCTTTAAATGTGAACATCATAACTCCACCCCTTTCGTTAAACCAATGATGTTAGCCCACGATTAACATGTTCGTCCCAAAAAACTACCTAACCCATCATGCACTGGTGGAACTATACAACAATATGGACATAAGGTATACCCTCAACATTTTCAAAAGCCGTTTTTTTCACCTATTACATCAATCAAAACTCTCGCCAGGCAATAAAATCTATGTACCCCGCCCTCCCTTTTGATGTTCAACACGCTGTTCATACTGAGTGACAATTCTGTTGACACATCAGAGATAGTCCTTAGTAAATATCTCAGAATTCATGATTGAGAAAAATTCGTCATCAGAAAATAATATCCAAATAGTTCTTGAACTTCTTCCTCCAGGATGAGACTGCCTGCGTGTGTGTTTTTGGAGTCTTTGACCATTAGACGCTGGGTGCAGCATGTAAATAGGGCAGAAAGATTGCTTATGCAAGAAAAAGAGTGTTACAGTGCAGACAGCATACGTAACGATACAACAATGTATGTATTAATAATCCATGTTTCCGAAAATAATTGTTTCAAAATACTCCAAAATGATCTCACAAATTGCTTTTATTCTTCATAAACACACGTAAGAAGTAATGGTATTTTGCACAGCTTCTCATGCTACGGATATGCCTACCCAGGCCTTTTTCCTAGCAAGCGGAAAATACAACTTCATCCTGCCCTCTCAGCTTCTATTACCCATGGAGTTCAAGGCCGCCCCTCCTCCCCCCCTCCCTTGTGTGGCAGCCCGGGATGAGACAGCTTGCCTGGTGCGCCCACAGCCGCACCCGAGCACTTCACGGGTTTTTAAAAGACCAATAATGTGTTAATGAGGCTTTATTCTGTTTAATCTCTTCTGAGGCCCTCCAGCCCCACTCAATGGCTGGAATCCCCCTGCCCCCATAGAGGTGAGCCTCTCCGAGTCCAGGCTGCAGCAACCGGCGGTGTTTACTGACACACTTGAATTATTTTTTTTTAAACTGGTACATGTCTCCAAGGTCCGCGGGCCGCCAAGAAAGGCTAGCCGGGCCGCTGGCGGCCCGCGGGCCGTACTATGAGTACCCCTGAATCATGTGATAATACGATGAACCTCTTCAGACTCTAATATAACCTTAGATACAATCAGTGTAAACAGACACTCACAGACTGTCACTCATCCATGGAGTTACTCACACACCTAGTCAGTCATGCAAAGAATCAATCACACCTCCATTTCCTCAACTATACAGTTATACACACCTTACTTAATCAAACATATACTAACACATATTTACTCTCTTATACAATCACTGATACAAGTTCACAATGATCCATACAGCCACTCACACATTCACTGGCTCTTATGCACAGTTATTTATATATGTCAACTCTTACATGTACTGTGTTTTACATATGTACTTACTTTGACATGTGCCACTGAGAAATCCAATCACTCACCAATACACTCATGCAGACAGTCAACCGCCCATACAGCTGTTTCCACATGCACTTTTGAACCCATACATCTACTGAATCAACTGCTCACACATCTATGCACAGAGTCACACACCTCCCAGCCACCCCCACACACACACTCACTCTCCCACACAAATATTTGGGCAACCAATCAATAACCCATATAGTTACTCATATAGCTACTGATCAACACATGCAGCAGTTTACAGAACTACAGAAATAATGATGCACAAATTAAGACAGTTTAGTCACTAACCCATGCACTCAGTGAGACACATTTAATCATTCTCTCATACAGTCAGTCATGCACCTACTAAATCCTTCATCCAAACACTTATACATCCACTCATTCTTCAATATGTAAGACATATTTTAACTTTACAGAAACATACAGTCACTGGATGTTGTCATCAGTGATGTCATCAGTGATGTCATTTGAGATGTCATCAGTGATGTCATTTGAGATGTCATCAGTGATGTCACTGACCATGTCATGAATGATGTAATATGTGACATAATCAGCAGTGGATTGCGGGTGCACGATATATAGTTATTGCAACTAACTATATATGCAAATTTCTATGGTTTTGTGCGAGTAAATTAAGGTTTTGTAAATGCTAATCCCTAACTATATATGGTCTATAACCAATGGTTTTTTCAGTGAATTTTCATGGTTTTGTAAATGCAAATTCCTGGCTATATATGGTCTATAACCTATGGTTTTTTCAGTGAATATATATATATATATATATACACACTATTGATTGATCTATCTTGTCTTCATGTTTTATTTACTATTTGTCCTTCTTTTATTTTTTCCCAATCCTTGTTTCATAATTCCACTTTCCATTTTAATGTCTTTCCTTAACTTAAGTTTCATGGGATTAAGAGGCGGAAGCCTCGAAACGCGTCAGGAAAAGAACCAAGAACAAAGAAATGTATCCAAATAAGGAAAAGAAAAAAGAAATAGATCCAAATACCGGACTGAAGCTGCTGGTGTCCTTTTAATAAATCGTAAGATTTCACCGACTGGGAGTGCGTCCTCAATGCTTTTGGGCCATTGTTTCACAATATTTACACATATATATGTACTCACACACTATTGATTGATCTATCTTGTCTTCATGTTTTATTTACTATTTTTCCTTCTTTCATTTTTTCTCAAGCCTTGTTTCATAATTCCCCTTTCCCTTTTAATGTCTTTCCTTAACTTTTTTTATTTTTGTTATTTTTTTTGCTATTGTTTTCCTCTGTCTCTTCTTTCCTTGTGTTTCTTTTCATATTTAATTCCATTCATTTTGTGCTGTACTTTCAGTATACCACCAAGCGGTGATTGCTATTTTAACTTTATTCTTAAGTGCCCTTTCTTGTACACCTCTGCTTGTCCTTGGCTTCTGTTAATTTCTCTGTCAAACGCTTTTGCTTAACGTTTTTTATTCAATTTTTCCAATTGAGGAATTTCGGACCCTCCTCTGTACTGTATGCAAAGTTTGGCGTTGTGTGCTATGAAAAGATACACGTTTCTTCCACAACTCAGTCCTAACGCGTCAACATCCTTCTCCCTGATCTTCAAGGTCAAATGGCTGTCCCTGCAGCTCCCATTAATCTCTTTCTATTATAGCGTTCCATCCACTCACAACTACAGCTGTGAAATCTCCCAAGCTGCCTTGTTCCCCAGGACACTGCTACGTGTCTTCATCTCTCTTATGAAACAGATGTAATCTCACTGTCTTCTGCTACCGGGGCTCATTGCTGTGTCTCCAGTTCCCTGACTTGCAGCCGGGCTTGGCTCCGCCCCCCAAAACGCTACAAAACGACCGCCGGGCTTGGCTCCGCCGGTCCCACAAAGAGCCTACAATCCCCAGGATCCCACGGGGCAAAACGCCGACGCCACCACTGAGCGCGCCAGGAGGCGCAAAAAGCAGCGTCAGGGGCCGAGTACCCTGAATCTCACCGTCTTCTGCTACCAGGGCTCATTGCTGTGTCTCCAGTTCCCTGACTTGCGGCCAGGCTTGGCTCAGCCCCCCAAAACGCTACAAAACAACCGGCCGGGCTTGGCTCCGCCGATTCCCACGAAGAGCCTACAATCCCCAGGATCCCACGGGGCAAAACGCCGACGCCACCTCTGAGCGCTCCAGGAGGCGCATAAAGCAGCGTCAGGTCCCTCGTCCCGAGAGGACGCGCGCGGGACGCGCTGGAAGAAGCCCGGACAAAGGGCGGACAGTCTGTGACAGTCCGTGACTGCCCGTAAGTGGGCTGGGCCAGGATCCCTGCCTGTTCCTGTCGCAATCTATCACTGTCACCCCTCAAGTAAGAAATCCACACCCAATGAAAACAAAAACGAGAAATAAGAAGTAAACAACCTAAATGTGAATGTGCTTCCTATATGTGCAGAAATCATGCAGGTGTTCAATGGATCCCGTGAGAACCAAAGATATAGTTCTCACCAATAAAAATGGGTAAAGCTTACTTGCCACCCATAATCTTTATTCTTTAGCTGTAAGCCTTTCCACGTTAAAATTGACTCCTATCAAGTCAAACATTAATCATAACTAGCCAACATGTTTTGTTGCTATATTCAATTTGAAGCAACTTTGTCAGGGCTAGGGATCTAGATCATTGTTTTCAATAGGGATTTATATCAGAACCTGTGGTGGTGATAAAATAAAACAGAAGGGATTAAAACTGATTATAATTGCACTCTCGTTTAAAACTTATCCCAAGGTACTGTAGTTCTCCACATCAATATTTCAAGGTAATTTGAACATCATACCTTCTAGTTGCGTGACTGCTGCATACCCGCAACCTCACGGAGACTAACGCGTCGTATGATCGCGTCCTCCTGCTGAATGCCCACGGGTCTGTAACACCTGTGGTCAAATGTACCTACGGTCAGGTTTCGAAGGCAGAGCAACTCCATCACTACCCGTATTTCGAAATCCTCATTTCAATGGACTCTCACATCCCTTTTACCATGAGGAAATCACATCCATTCAATACTTAACAAGCATTTACAATGCAATGGTTTTGCCTTTGTTAAAGTTAGAGCTATTGGCATTGCTCTTGACATTATTTTTATTTATGTTTTTTGTAAACATAAATAAATAATCTCTTGCCCCTCTTCATGAATGATGAGATTCTTTAAAAGATGTCGGTATTTGTCTAACAAGGTTCCTTTTAAAGTTAAACTGACTGCTTGGAGCTAAGGAGTGGGTGTTCCCCATTGAAGTCGATTCACTTCTGCGGTTCTGGGGAGAAGCCGTTCAATTACTGGTTGCAGGGCACCATTTATCTATTTTGTCATTTATGTTTCTGCTGCATGCAATGCTTAATTTGAACCAGTGGTTGACGGTGGGGCCCACAGGCTCTCATTTTTGCAGACCGGCACTTATTTTCTTGCATCAGACATTTACTGAGAGCAAGAGAGGGGAAAATTCACAAAAAGGAAAGAAGGAGGAAGAGAAAGAAAGAAAGAAAAACCATTGCAAAGGGATAAAGCAGGAACCTGCAAGAGTTGCACTTTACAAATACTGACTAAGATACAGGGGGCGTGAGTGCCACGTGGTGGATTAGAGAGGCATGAGCTGGATTTAACACTACGAAGCCTTGGTGATTGGTGTACAACATTTAATAGCGCAGGCCACAGACATCCGAGCAGAGCTTTGGGAGCCCGCACTGATTCTTTTACAAAATAAGCACTGGCTGCATGTGGTTGGATGACGCCATAATGTTCTTAGAAGTCTTCAAAGCTTTGAGCCTGTAGGTATATGTACACAGAGCTATACACACACACACAGAGCTCCTCCTCTACACACATTGACAGGCTTTGTATACACAGCTACATACACACACAGCTACAGACATGCACAGTTATACAGACAGACACAGTTACACACACACACAGTATTAAACAAACATAGCATTACACACAGACAGCATCACTCCGCTCCTGGACACATCTGCACGCATACACAGCTACAGACCCACACATACACATAGCATAATACACATATAGCATCATACACACATACACAGCATGACTTAGCTCTTGTACACATATAGCATCATACACACATACACAGCATGACTTAGCTCTTGTGCACATAGCTGCATACATACACAATCCTCCTCCCCTTCCTAAGCGCCTTGAAACCCTCTGGGTATGTAGTGCGCTATATAAATTTTATGACTTGACTTGACTTGACAGGTACGCACAGTCCGTCAGTCTGCACTCACAGCCTGCACTCACAGCCTGCACTCACAGCCTGCACTCAGTCTCACAGGCACGAAAACGAAGGCACAAGCAGGCAACAGGGGCACAAGCAGGCAACAGAGTCACGGCACGAAAACGGAGGCATAAGCAGGCAACAGGGAGACACGAAAACGGAGGCACAAGCAGGCAACAGGGAGACACGAAAACGGAGGCACAAGCAGGCAACAGGGAGACACGAATTGTAACTTTAATAAAAGCAACCTTTCTCACCGATGTGTCTGTGTGTATTTAATTCTATGTCCGTGTGTCTCTGGCATCTTTCTGTCCGGGGAATTTTTGTCAGGAGAAGAGTGGCGGCTCCAGAGTGTGAGGTGAGGACAGAGGGCTGCCGGTCTGGGGTGGGCTGCAGGAAGTCGCTTCATTGTTTCACCTGTGTGGAAACCATTGGTTTGTGAGCGGGAGTGCAGGATCTGGCAAACATTGACTTGCTAACCGGCAAATTGGGGGTCAAGGAATGGCAGCAAAAATGGGGTCGAGTCATGAGGCTCTCAGTCCAGTCAACGTATACATTAATTAAAACAGTTGTGGCAAAGACCTTCCTAATTATGTCAAACCCCGTAGTAAATCTGTTTCGGCATAATTGGTCACAAACCGGCTCAATTTAAAAAATATCATATGTGGTTAAGGTATATGCTGGAGAGACGGTTGTATACACGCCAATTGCCAAGTTATTAGAAGAGTAGTATAAATAGGGGTTAGCAGTTGTGACGCATCTTAAAATAGCATTGGGTTAACGTGCCTGCTGTGAAATATAACTTAACATTATATTTGTATTTTATGTAGCTTTTTCAATAGAAGAGATATTTGTGTCACCCGCAGGTCACACATTACAGTCCTTGGAATTTAACTAAATGATGTTTATTACTATCCAGTAGCTGCATGCGAACAGCAGCAGGCCATAAGGCTGGAACCTAAATGTTATTTTCCTCAATTTCTAGTCCTTCTAAGGTTACTAATCTCACTCACTGAGTGAGCTACATCTCGGGGGCATAAGATGGAATCAAGAATATCCGCATTGCTAGTCAGCCCTCCTGGCATGCGATAGCACCAGTCAGTCACAGCCTTCTGAACAAAGGTTTGGGCCCGGCCCTTATTGTTTTGATTTTAGGCCACACGTGAATGTCGAAATGCATCAACACGACCTTCGCGAAAGGCATTTACAGCGCCTGCCTGCACTGGTATTGATTGTTGTGACGGTTATCTCCACGCGGGAACAGGTAATATTAGCTGCACCTGCTCTGAAGCTGCCAGGCTCAGAGCACCCTCGGGCACCGACCGAAGCGAGCTGTGAAAATCACCTGCGGAATGGCCTCGCTGGTGGTCGTGGCCGGCCTCCTCCCCGCCCTGCTGAGCTGTCTGGGACCCTGGGCTGCAGCGAGTGACGGTAAGAGCCAGGGTGCCCTGGGGGGTGCACAGGGGGCGTGAGTCCCCACCTGCTGCTCACTACAGAACCCAGCGGGCGATGCATCCCGGAAATGTTCGGTGCCAGGGATTCAGTGGGAAGTACATTTAACTGCAGGATAGACACACACACTCACTGCAGGACAGACACACACTCACTGCAGGACAGACACACACCCACTGCAGGATAGGCACACACTCACTGCAGGATATACACACCCTCAATGCAGAATAGACACACATTCACTGCAGGATAGGCACGCACTCACCCGTTCACCAGGACACACACACACTCTGGGTGCAGTGACACACACCCGCTCACCAGAACACACACACACACTGTCGGTGCAGTGACACACACCCGCTCACCAGGACACACTCTCGGTGCAGTGACACACACCCGCTCACCAGGACACACACACACTCTGGGTGCAGTGACATACACCCCCTCTCAGCAGGACACGCATGCCCTCGGTGCAGTGACACACACCCACTCACCAGGGCACACACTCTCAGTGCAGTGACACACCCGCTCACCAGGACACACACTCTCGGTGCAGTGACAGACACCCGCTCACCAGGACACACACTCTCGGTGCAGTGACAGACACCCGCTCACCAGGACACACACTCTCGGTGCAGTGACAGACACCCGCTCACCAGGACACACACGCTCGTAAAAGTGCCAAGGGTTCTTACGAAGTTGGCCGTTAGTCGGGGGCGTCTGTGTTGTACTTCAAGGCTGGGCTCCTCCGAGGCTGAGGCAGAGCAGGGTCAGGAGGGCGCCGAGGGCTCGCCCCATGGGCAGGGTCAGAGGTCAGCCCCCCTGGAGCATGGCTGGAGCCGGGGATCCACTCCAGGGGCTGCGCACAGCCTCACCTGTCAGGGGCAAGAGGGGGCATCGGGCAGCCCAGGGCGTCCAGGTAGGGCAGAGAGGGCTGCCGCTCCCGGGGCTGACACCTGTGGGCACAGCGCGGATGTTGCTCCTGGGTGCTGCTGGCACCGGTGGGCACAGGGCGGGTGCTGCTGGCACAGGTGGGCGGGTGTTTGTTCCTCCGGTTAGCTCATGTGTTTTCTGTGGCTCCTGCTTGGGACGACGCTGGCTGCGGCTCGGTGCCCCTCCCTCGGCTCTCACCTGTTGGCAGGGCACCCTCCGTGGGTCCCTCCCTCCCGGTCAGACTCCTCCCTCGCCAGCCTACATTCAGACTCGGACTGCGGCGTAAGGGTGTCCACCCAGGTTCTAGCCTACAAACCCCTACCCCAAGCGGTGTCCCGCGGCTTCTGCCATTTAGCTCCTTGTCTCTAGCCATCCCAGCTCCTCCATCCCACTGCCTGGCCACTTGTCTCCTATTCGTCAAGGTCCTGTCCTTCTCCGTTTGTACCCTCTAGCTCTGCCCGTTTTGGTTAGGCCCGACCTCATGCAGTCTCCGCTCCTGACCACGGTAGCCCAATTCCATCCCAACTTTTGCTCTCCCACCGCCCGACCCGGACTCTCCGGTCCTAGCTCCTGTGTCCAGAGTCCTCCCTCCTCGTCCCCGGCCTTAGCTCTGCCCTAGCTC
This sequence comes from Lissotriton vulgaris, assembly GCF_964263255.1. NCBI lineage: Eukaryota > Metazoa > Chordata > Amphibia > Caudata > Salamandridae > Lissotriton > Lissotriton vulgaris. The sequence goes on from NC_141691.1 coordinate 1,503,665,883, forward strand.
CGCCTGATTTCAGAAGCTGCTTCCCTGGCTCCCCATCTCAGCGTCCGCCCCCGCCTCTCTCACCCACCACTGCCTGTAAGTGTTATCCTTGTGCGGTCGGACAGCGCGTGCCTCCAGTCTGCAGCAACCGCAGCGCCCTCCTCATCGGTGTACCCTCTGCACCCAACAGACCTCCTCTCGCAGCACCTTCTGGAGGATGGAGAGTAAACACTGTGGCCCCTCACACTTCCATGCTCTTCAAAGGGAGCCCCCGGCCGGCGCTGAGTTCATGCGGGGGTTGTGGTGGGAAGTACATTTAATAGTCTTTAACGTGTTACATGCGCTGCTTTAACACTTTGCCAGAACCTTCCATCTCCTACAGCCGGCCCGCTGCACACCAACGCGCCCCACCTTCGCGCCCCACCTTCCCCCCACCAAACAACAAAAACGTTAGAACGGAGATGCGCCAACGGGGCACCGGCAGTGTGCCCCGACGCCTCCCCCTTCCTTCTCAGGCACTCACCGGGTCTCGTCGGCGGCTGGAGAGCTCCCGCTCCTCAGGACTCTCCTTGGTCTCCGGCGTAGAAGGCGCCGGTTGCAGGCTGCTTCTTCCTCCACTTAGGTCCCGGGCCGGCAGCCAATCAGAGCGCAGCCTGGGGAATGACGAGTGTCCCGCAGTACCGCCCCCGGCCTGCCTGACTTCCTGGTCGCGGGCCGGGCGGCGATGGGGACAATTCGTGAAAAACACGAAAACGGGTCCGCGTTGACGGACAGATTCACCTCCCATGCCCCTTCTGGGGGCATACGGAGAGGGGAGGGGGGGGCAGGGGCGGGAACGAACACGCATAAATAAAACACACGGAGAGCGGGAGGGGAGGGCGGGAACGAACACACGGAGAGCGGGGGGGGGGGGCAGGGGCGGGAACGAACACGCAGAGCAGGAAGGCAGGTGCCGGCAATGCCGGACCAGATTCAGGGGCGTTCCCGGCTTTTGGCAGACGTAGCGTTACGTAGCCAAAAGCCAAAAGCCAAAAATTCTCGGGAATGCCCCCGAATCTGGTCCTGCATTGACGGACAGGCCAGTCTTCCAATGGATAGCCTCCATTTATGGAGCTAACCAATGAATGACGGGGGCGGATTCCAACCCCTATACTATACTCATTAGGTTTTTTCTAGCGAATGCTTACTTCGTAAGCATTGGCTAGGCAAAACCTAAAAAATGGGTCTGGGGCCATATTGTCATTCCTATGAAAAATGCGCTTTCAACTTTACAACGCATTCGGTCTATTAGGGGGCCCCGCTTAAAGACCCACACATTTGCTCGGTATTCTACTCACTTCCCAACGTCACATCCAAGTTCTTACCGTGACCTCGGGCTCGGTGCGCAATCAATCATCCGGCCCCGGTCTCAGCGATCGGGTCCGTGTTAAACAACATCTGACGTATCACGCACCGTTGCGCGAGCGCGTCGGACACGTGACCGTAATCCGACTCGTTCACTGTAGTCGCCATCTTTGATAGGGAAAGAGATTGGTCTTAATACCAATCTCCTGATTTTAAATGTGTTATTTACATAACCGGCGCACAAGAATGGTGAGTTAGGATAAGTCTCATTCTTTCAGATGTAATGGTGTTTATTTGACAGTCACTCACCATTAACATTGCCCCAGAAAATTGTAGTAGTACTCTCACACTTCTACAAAATTAATAGCTAGCATTTCAGTTTTGCATACACAGGAGCGATGGTACATGCTCAACACCAGCAACAAGTACAGGAATAACATCCTGATGGGTTCCAAGATTACGGGGCTTCACACAACAATTGTCCCAAAACCCATATGTCTCACAGTACTCATCTAGGACAAAAACCATATACCTCCTGCTGTGGACATAATGGATCCCAATGGCCTACACATCCGTGGAGATAAATTTAATGGCTACTGACCTTATTCCACTCTATAAGGTCATTAAGTCCCACTTTATCAGTTTTTTTGGAATAAATCCATATAGCCTCTTTCTTCGCCAGAATCTGTTCAATATTGTGTGTATCCCCAAGGACCCTCTCAAGGACTGTCCATCGGAGGTCTCTGGGATCATGCTGTTTCTCAGAAAAATGCTGAACCAACCTGGTTGTCAATTTCTTAGCTTTTAGAGTGCTGAGATGTTCCTGTATCCGCACTTTGGCCTTCCTAGATGTAAGTCCTATGTAGTGAAGGCCACAACTACATGTCAGTCTGTAAATAACATTGGTGGAATTACAGTTACTAAATCTCGTGAGGAACCACTCACGTCCACTTGTCAGAATCACACTTTTAGTGGCCTTCGTAAGGGCACAGACGGAACAACCACCGCAAGGATGATGCCCGGAAGGTAAAGTAGAGGTGGCAGGTAAGTTTGATAAACGTGTGTGTACCAACTTATCCTTCAGGCTAGGCGCTCGCTTAAAAGCAAAACGAGGTGGAGGCATTTTACTAGTAGGAGTACTAAGGATTGACCAGTGTTTCCTGACTGTTTGTCTGACCTTAGTTGCCAACGGGTTGAAAGTAGTTACCACCGGTAGACAATCAGATTTTGTTTTAACATTGCGTTGAAGCAAAGCTTCACGTGGTGTATTCAGCGCCCGTTTCCTTGCCTGTCTAATAGTTTTTCCCGGGTAGCCCCTTATTTGGAGCTTGCCCACAAGCTCATTGGATTGTTCGACGAACTTCTCTGTCGTGGAGCAGTTCCGTCGATATCACAAAAACTGCCCCACGGGAAGATTATCCCGGAGGGTTTTGGGGTGAAAAGAATGGTAGTGCAGCAGAGATTTCCTGTCACTTGGCTTCTGATGCACATTGGCAGCCAAAACGCCCTCAATAGCTGTGATATCAATGTCCAAGTACACGGCCATGGAGTTGCTATAAGTCCACGTAAAACAAATACTTTCATCCGACTGATTAAGCCAGGAAAAAAATTCTTTAAGTTCCTCTTCTGACCCCGTCCAAATACAGAGAATGTCATTGATATATCACCTCCAGAGAGAAATATTCTCTCTGAAGAGATTATCAGGATGGTAAATGACATTCTCTTTAAACTGGCCTATATAAATGCAGGCCAGACTAGGGGCAAATGTGGCCCCCATCGAAGTACCAGAAACCTGCAGGTATAATTGGTTCTGGTACTCGAAGAAATTCCTGGTCAATGGCGAGTACCAGTCAGTATTGTCCCCCTTGGTGTTGCTACAGTGAGGTGCCTTCTTTCTTTCTCACACTTTTTCTCTGTGATGAAAGGTCTGTGGTGGTGGTTTATTTCTTTTTACAAGTAGGATACACTTCGGTTTGATGACCAATTAAACTCATTGGTTTATATAAAATGATGTCTTAAATTGACTTGACACGTTTTAGACTGCTAATTATAAACCTTGTTTTGTGTATCCCTGTAGGGACAGCTAATTATTGATATTAATTCACTGAGTGGGGGGCTGGCTGTCCTGGTATTCCCCTTGATACTCCAGTTGTATTGATGACCCCTCAAGTAAGACCTATCTTTGTCACCATATCTCTGTATTCCCGTCTAGCTACCCAATTGGTAACCGCTTTTTGCTTGCTTGGCTTCGGGAGTGATACTCCTAGTTGACTATTATCCAATTGTCTTCAACATGTCCAAGCAAAGGTCTTCATCTGTACCCAATACTATAGACAATTACTTGGTACAGGTTGTGAGTAAAATAAATAACACAAGACGGATATCGCTGGGCTTGAGCTCACCACCTGTCATCTCCACGCAGTTCTCTGCTAGATCCTACTGTGTTGGAAGTTCCAATACAGGTTCATAGTAATGATGTTTCAGCCACTGAGATAAGCCCGAATGTTAACCTTGATTTAAACACATCCGCTGTTGTTCATCTAGACAATGAACCAGGTGAGGAGTCAAACACGATAGAAGATCATTCCCCTTCCCCTGTGTCTGTGCCTGTAACTAGAGCTGTTAGAGCATGCAGAAAGGGTCAGAACAAACGGGGTGGGTTACGCTCCAGTAGGAAAAGAACAGCGTCTTCACCGAAAACTACAGCCATAATAGAGGCGAATGGGGAACAAGGTGAGAAGGAGATATTAGGTGACGATTTGATTAGAAAGCTAGTGAGTATGATAGACTCCAAGATGAATTTAATAATTAAACCTTTGCTAACCAAAATTGACCTATTAGCAGCCGAAGTAAATAGATTAGGGGGCCTGATAAACAAGACAACGCGGGAAGTGGGCAACATACCAACTTTAGTGGCAAATAGAGTTTTATCATCTACAAATATCCCTAGGGGTGGGACAGGGGACAGTGATGGTGTGATACCAGATTCGCCTCCTACTCAACAGCCAGTAGATAAAGGTGCCCGGGTGATAGTCAATAAAGATCTACCACCAAACTCCATAGGGATCAGTGCAGACAAAGGCCCGGTTCAACTTATTGTAGAGGCCTCTCCTCTTGTGTTGGTCTTGGCCAACGTACCTCCCCTAAAACCAGGTCAAGTAAAACTTACTTCCTCTTTGATTAGTAAAGCATACCACTGGCTATGTAATAATACGATGATAACTCCGAGGGGAAAACAACTGCTAGCCGGGGAAATTACCATGGCAAGAAGGGTGGATTGGATAGGGAACAGCGTGAAAAAACTAAAAGGAGACTATGTAGTTCTGCATTTCTTAAGCCCAAAAGTACTCCCTGAGCTTCTAAGATACATATTTCCCCCCCAACGTAGGAGTACCGAGATTGTTCCGCTAACCTTGGATTTTTTCTATAGAAGAGGTAGCACAGTGAATCCAAGCATTTTAAAAACAAAATGGAACTCGGTAACAAATAACTGGGGTTGGGCCGTACAACCTAGTGAATGGGGAATCAGCGTTGAAAATAGATTTGCGGCACTTTCAGACTTGAATGATTGCGATTGACTTGAGAGGGCAAGCAGTGTTGTATTCAATGATCTGGCTGAACCAAACATAATTTATACTTCTACTGTCGAGGAGTTTGGTTTTAGTAATGTTACTTGTATGCCCCAAGGAACATTAACAGGTGACACAATTCCTCTAGTTAATAGCAAGAAGAACGAAATTAGCAAGCCACCGTTCATTTCCACCACAAAGCCTGAGTCTGAAGTGTGTGCTGTTGCTTCTATAGTGGATAATAACTTTGAGAACACCTCAGTGAGGGTAGAGGTTACTGATGTTATCTGCCACGAAGGCATGTCAGCTGGAACTGAACAGGAACTATTTGAGACTAATATTGAGAATCCTTCACTGATGGACACGGATGGTACTGTGGACAATACGGGGAAATTCTTCTCATGGAACATTGCAGGCCTGGGTTCTAAACTGGACTCTGGAGAGTGGCTTCAATTTGTTAATTCTTTTGACCTATGTATATTTCAGGAGACCTGGTCATGTGAACCATCCTTTGCACAGGGATACTTGAACTATTCTGTGTCTGCTTTAAAAGGCCCAAAGGGAAGACCAATGGGTGGTCTAACCATTTGGGTTCGGCAGTCCCTAAAACTAGACGTTAAAGTAAAAGAAACTAGTCATAGAGACATTCAACTAATCACAATGAATTCAGATATTCTGGGAACAATAGACATCTACAATGTATATTTAAGGAGTACTAGGGGTGGGATGTCAGAGGTTTTAGCGGCCTTGGGCTCCCTTCTAGATACCTACTCTCAAGATAATCATATTGTGATTGCAGGTGATTTTAATTGAACATTTGAACCCTTAGCCACAGATGATGATTTCCTTGGGGATGAAGAGGATTGGCATTGGGGGGTCCCAAAACTAGAGTTGAAACCAGTTGTGCGCTGGACTGAGGATGTGATTAGTATGAATGCCTTATGTTTTGAGAAAGGTTTAAAAGCATTAAATGGAAGGACGTCTAGTGACAAAAATGGTTCCATGACATTTGACAATGGGCGGCACAAGAGCAGAATAGATTACGTACTTTGTAGTCTGAAACTATGGCCGTTGTTATGTGACATGGAGGTTGTATGGAGGAGCGAGAGTGACCACAATCCTCTGTGTATAAAGCATAAACGGTGGTCACCAGGACAAACGGCCCTACTGCCCTTGTTCCACCCCTAATTGTCCCCACTGACGATATGCGTAGGTTGAGATGGATAAATGTTGTAACTAATCAACAGGCTATGGATAACATCAAAATCGAAGCTGATAAAGCGATATCAGCCATGGAATACATTAATCCTCCCAGCTCTGAGCTGAGTAGCCTGGCTGTAATCCACAATACCCTCTTTTCCGTAAATAAAGACCACTTTTTGAAGCCTGTGAAGGGAAAGGGCGAGAGAGTTCCCAAGAATGCAAAATGGTATAATGCCCATTGTAGGGATGCACGAAACGCCCTAGGTATTGCTCTAAAGGGTAGGGATACCATGGCTATTCAATCCGCCAGAAAGGAATATAAAGCCAGTATAGCAAACGCAAAGAAAACCTGGGATGAGCATCACTGCTCCGAATTAAAAAGAGCTAGCGATAAGAAAGATTCTAGACTGTTCTGGAGCATTGTTAAATGGGGTGGTGAGGGGAAACCTGAACCCCCAAATAACAATGTCCCGGAGGAGGAGTGGGTAAAATTTTTTAGATCTCAGTATGCTGAGACAAAACAGGTTACATCTATAGCGGACATAAATTATACCCACTTTAAAGATAATTCCTTCAGCCTACAAGAAATTCTGGCGGCTTTGAGTACCGTGAACAGCGGGCGTGCGCCTGGCATGGATGGTGTACCTGCCGACGTCTTTATCAATGATAAAGAACGCTGGTGTAAGTACATTTGCCTCCTCATTAACAACATTGCTAGGGGTGCAGAGATACCGATATCCTGGCAGGGAGCCGTAATAATATCAGTGTTTAAGAAAGGTGACCAATCCCAGCCCGGCAATTACAGGCCGATTAGCTTTATTGATACCATACAAAAGATAATAGGGCGTGTGATTGTGAACAGGCTTCTTGACAGGGCTGAGGATAATGATGCTCTGTCACCGTTTCAAGTGGGATTCCGTAGGTCCACAAGTACTGTGGATCAGGTTTTCCGCTTTAACCTACTGCAATGGAAGACCATGGTGCTGGACGGGGGCAGCCTATACGCGGATTTTGTCGACTTGCGGGCTGCCTTCGATCTAGTGCCACGGTCAAAGTTGTGGTCTGTTCTTAAGAACCTGGGTGTACCTGTTGATTTATTGACTTTGATAATGCGGCTTCACGAAGCAACATTCGCTAGAATCCAGTGGGGGAGGGGGCCGGACTCGGTGACATCGGATTTCCCAGTAGAGCGGGCGCCAGGCAAGGCTGCTCAATGGCCCCCACTCTTTTTACACTGTTTATCAACGGTGTTGTATCCCACATGGTATCGGCAGAGTTGGATGCTCCTTCACTAGCTGGCACTAAAATACCAATCTTAATGTTTGCGGACTATACGCTCATCCTATCAAAAACCCCAAGTGGCTTACAGCGTGCATTGGCTATCTTTGATCTATTTTGCGATGAGCATGGTCTTGAGGTCAATGTGACCAAAACAAAACTTATGATTTTCAATCCCCATCCCCGTTTTAAATCTAAAATCATTATGAATGGTTGGCCTCTAGAAGCGGTGAACATTTTCACGTACCTGGGTATTCATATCTCAAATAAGAATGGATGGAGCAAACATATAGATATAGCTACATTGAGGCACAGGCAACTATCAGGTGCTATTAGTTCTGAGCATAGAAAGTCCCTGACGAAACCTATAAAGCCTGCTTTACAGGTATATGAGGCAAAGGCTCTTGGCTCTGCACTATATGGTGCTGAGTTATGGGGTTTCGAGAAGGTGGCTGCCCTGCAAATCTCGGAAAATAAGTTTTTCCGGTCTATAACTGGTGTCCCGAAAAGTACTCCGTTGCTGCCCCTCAGGTATGACTTGGGTAGAAAAGCGGTTACAGACTTGGTCAGACTCCGACCGATTCTGTACTGGAGAAGGCTCTGGACTACACCTGAGCTTTCCCACTATGCTGAGGGGTTTCTAGACATCATCAAAGCGGACATATTTCATAAAAATAGGTGGCTGAAATCCTTGAAGGGTATCTTGAATGAGCTCGGAATGGGTTCGCTTTGGTTAGACCCAGCTGGAACAACATTCCCTACTAAAAGTGCTTTAAAAGAAATCTATTGGGAAAAGGTAGCCTCTCGGGGTTGGAGTAGCATTAGCTTAGGATCTATGACTGAAGGATTCTTAGAGGCTAAGTTGTACCCTTCCCTGGAGCCCTACTGGGATAGTATAACTAGGCCTGGAGACAGAAAACTTCTATTCCAATTAAGAGCAGGTTAACTACCCCTCAGATCTCTGACAGCTAAATGGGAAGGTGGCTTAAATGTTAGCTGCCCCGTTTGTGGTTCCTCTAATGAAACTATGGGCCATTTCTTATTCTCTTGCACAGCCTACTTGGATCCAAGACGTGTTTGGCTAAAACCGATGTGTAGGAACTTAGGGACTACCAGTTGCACAGTTGCCTTGCGTATTATATGCACCAGTAGCGAGATATGGATATTAATAGCAACTGCTAAATACCTTGGATGGGCATGGTCGATCAGACAGAGACTGCTAGTCACTTGACTATTCTCTGTCTGGGAAAACTGCATGGGCGAACAGACAGAGACTGCTAGTCATTTGACTATTCTCTGTCTAGGTAAACTGCCCGTATAATCTATTCATGTTTTTCTTTTAGAACCTCGTTAGTCCTGGGTGTTTTTTTAACTCTTTTAAACTATTTTAATAATGGACAATTATTGATATATGATATTTTTAAATTTTGAATTGTATGATGAGTCATGAATTGTAAAATAATATGCTTTATCTTTTTAATGTAATTAATTGACAATTTAATTGTATTTTTAAAATTTAGACTGTTCTTGCTATTATGAGTGAAATCTCGAATAAAGCATATTTTGGCTTGATGTAATCCTACGTACTGCTCATCTACTGCCCCTTTCTGGACGCCTACTCCTCAATGCTTAATTTGCCAGCGTTCGATTCTGCTTTTGTCCTAATTTTTTTTAAGTCTTCCGTAAAGGCTGGAATGGTACAGTAATTTGGTCATGTTGAAGGAATTAGAAGGGAGTAGTGCCAAAGCCTGTTCTCCCAATCTGTAGGCACGTCCACAGGGATCAGCATGGCAAGCTGCATTGGGACATGTCTGTGTGGTATGCACTGGATCTACTGAGTAAATTCTTCTGGCTCTCTTGGCAGAATCCGCCTGCCACAGCTCCTTCCCTAAGTTGTCATCATACAGCAGCATAGTTTAATGACCAGGAGCTGTAAAATTGGTGCTAGGGATTCCAACCAGCAATCGCAGCCTCAAATTGGCAACATGACATCCTAAATGAAGCCTGGATCATTTACCTACAGAGTTCCCAAAGGTAGTGACTTGTCTACCAACTGAGGCCCTCTTACACAAGATGTGAGAGACAGTAAGCACAAATAATAAAGTGCAGCACTACTGTCTGTTCCAGAACCCCAAGAAAAGGAAAATATTAGGAAACTCAGTTTTTGACTTGTCGTATTGAAAGGTCACATGTTGTGAACTCTCCTGCCATCTAGGGTTGGTTATGAATACTGCAAGTTGTTTTGCTTTGTAATCTTCATGGAGTCAACATTTCGCAGACCCCCAGACTCCGCTGACATGACCAATGGACAACTAACTCACTCACAGGTTGTGGAGCACATCTGGCAGCTTTAGAAGTTTTGGTCAAAACAACCACCTCATTTGTTGTACTGATTTGTGAAAAGCGTTCCAAAACTTTAAACATCTCCACATGTCGGCCACCCGAGTAGCCAAACAAATGTTCCTTTCCAAAAAGGCATATACTTCTAGCCTGAGACACCAGTCACACGTGTCTCCTGAGAAGGAATTGCTTATGTTAATCTGAAGAAAGGTTGAATTCGCAGCATTCAGGGCATAATATATACCAACATTAGAGATTGTTCTCTCTTCAATTACATTTGTTCTCCTCGGATGTGCTTCAGTTAGAAACTGCAAGAGATATTTCATTTCCTTCTACTGCTGACCATATCATAGCAACAAAAGAAAGCCTATGAATTAACTATCTCATAGCCGTGCTCATTGACGTCATTTTCCTAACAGAATCAATATACCTGCTTTCCTTAATGGTGGGTGGGCCTTCACCATTATCTGTTGAAAGGCTCTTATTTGCACAATATGGACTACCTTGGAGTTTGGGACCTGTGGAGCTACCATATATATATTTACTTCAGCCAGACCTGATTGAACAAGCCTTTGCTGATGTCTTATTTTTGCACTATCTTCACAATTGGTTATTATTGAATTGTTTTCTTTGTAAGTGCACTGATTGAACAAGCCTTTGCTGATGTCTTAAAATGTTCGACTCTTATTTTTTGCACTATCTTCAAAATTGGTTAATATTGAATTGTTTTCCTTGTAAGTGTACTGTCTGTGAGTAAGCCATTTTGCTCTTCCTCTACTGCCACTGTCACTGTACGCTCAGAGGCAGCGTCCTCCTCTAAGCATGTGTGTTAGCTCTCATGAATATGGTCCCGTGCTCAATGCCCTGGTTAATTTAACTGGTTCACCAAGTTTAGGAATCATGGGGCATATTACCAAGCAATAGCGATAATTATCGCTATTGCTTGGTTAGAGACAAAAGTTTATCGCTGAGCTGCGGCGATTTTTACCGCAAATAAACCTTGGTATTACCAAGGTTTATCTTAAATGCGATAAAAATTGCCGCAATGCATGAATATCGCTGAAAAGTCAGCAATATTCATGCATTACCGAGCTAATGCTCTTAGCCATGTTATCCACCTCCCATTGGATAACATGGCTAAGAACTGCTCAGGGCAGGTGTTAGCTTTTGGAGATATTCGCGCTTAGCGCGAATATCTCCAAAAGTTGGTAATAGGAGATAGCGATGTTAGCGACTGTTTCAGTCGCTAACATCTTGGCATGCCCACTTTGCATGTCATTAGTGATAAATATCACTGACATGCAAAGTGGGGCCCAAGATGGTCGCTATCTCCTACTGGCTGTCGCTAACTGGTGTTAGCTACAGCTAGGTAATAGGGAGATAATTTTATCTCCGCTTTCTTGGCTTTTAAAGCCAAAAAAGCAGAGATAAACCTCCTTGATAATATGCCCCCGTATATCTTAAGTAGCACAAAAAATGCCTCTTCAAATCTCTCTTTTGGTAGACATTGGTGTTAATTGTAGGATATCCGGTGATGTTCCCTACGAGCCTTCGTCCTAGTCATGCATTCTTTGCTGCTATGAGGCCTGTGCCGGAGGCAATGTATATTCTTCTTGGGCTAAAGCTGTGTCTTCCTTTTGATACTGAGCGGCTGTCTACTCACTGACATGAGACCCGTTCTCGAGGCAGGCAGTCTGCTTCCTGCTCTTTCAGCATCTAAGACATGTTTTAGGCCGTTCGCTCTCAGACCTCGAGGATTTCTTTTTTTTTTTTTTTTTTTATTTAGAAATTTTTTTTATTGGCATACAAAAGAAGGCCGTACAAAAATATATATATACAGATGTGCGTACAATGATGGCGGTCTTGTCTATAAACAGTCCATTCGCGGGCTCGTTCTCCCTCCACTGGGAGCGAAAAGAAAGAAGAGAGAAAGAAAGAGGGGGGGGGGGGTCGAGTGAGTGGGCACACTCGTTGTTGAGACCTCGAGGATTTCTTGTATGGCTTTTGTTGCACACAGGATTGACCCTATATAGCGAGCTCAGTGCCAGGGAGTGAACGCTCCCCGAAGGATCACCCTTCCTGCCTTTCTGTTTCTTCTCCAGAGGAACGGTCAGTGCATGCACAATGAGAAGGGGTCTTAGTATCCTTGTACTTAGGTGTCAAAGGAGACCAAAATTATTCTTTTCAGATGTATTGTAAAATCTACATTGTCAATTACCCTAGTAGGGCTATAATTGGTCCGCCGGCCCTGCAGCCCTTTTAATGCCCTCTTAGCCCCCTGAATCCTTTCCTTTCATGGGGGCGTAGTGAGTCGATCTGTGATCACACTCTAAAGTGCAGTCTTTTAATATTAAACTGCTTGAAAGTTGTACTTGTGATCACGAGAAAGACTCAAATTACAGACCTGATGCCGACTGGACTGTGTCAACTTCGCATAGGATTTGGCCCAGTATAAAGTCAGCTGCACCATAGCCACCACCTTCCACCTCCATGTAGTGCCCTGTGACCTGGAGTCATTGGGCAAATTGTGCGACAATATCAAATCTCCAGTTGAAAGTAAGCCATTCATCTTTATGAGGCCGATAAAAGTAGCCACTGGGGCTGGTTAACAATATCGGTTACAGAGCTCCAAGACATAAGCAAGTTATTGTTTCATAAGAGCCTGGTTTGGACCCGGGCCAGGAAGGTGAAGCCGAACCCGATGGGGGCCTGGATGAAACACCGTCCGGAGGCGGGAGCCCTCCCCCTCCCCCATTTGCATACTGGCTAGGCCGGCGGGGACCAGGATTGGCCCCTCTTTAAACAAAGCTAACCTCCCCCAATCAGGGGGCAAGTTAGGAAGGCAAGAGGGGGATAAGAAGGGGCCAACGGCCCGAGTGAAACACATTCACCCGCCCCTCTTCGCAATAAGGAAGACGAACACTCCCACCCACCCACCCACCCACACCTAAAACCCAGGCGTCGCAGCTGTAAGGGTAGAGGGGAAGCGGAACAAACGCAAGAAATTTAGTAAAAAGAGAAAATGTAATAGAAGGTAGATGGAAGGCTCTCACATTGTCCCTGGGATGCCTCATGGCAGGGGCACTGAGGGAGCCAAGGGGCGGCGTGCCAGCATAAAAAGAGTAGATGTGATGCTCCCGCAGGACCCTTGGGATGCCTCACGGCAGGGGTACCGAGGGAGAAGATAGCAAGGACTCAGCCTCAGGAAAGGTAGAGTAAATGCTCAAGTAAGGTCCTTGGTATGCCTCACGGCAGGGAACCCTGGGAGAAGGGAGGGCCCACGAAAGGGTTACAGTGTGAACAGGACAGCACTTACAGCCCGGGCAGGTCAAGATGGACACTCTCCAAATCGGTAGCAAGCTGAAGCCTAGACCCGTGAATCGAAAACCGAGAAATAGGGGCCCCTCCTCTCCCAGGATTTGAGGAGGCTGGGTCCATGATGCAAGAGAGAGAGTTTAATTAGCAATAGATGTGAATATATAACATGGACAATTAATGTGGATATATGCTGTCAGGGGTGATGGAAGGTAAAAGCGCGCAATTGGTGGAATGTTGAAGGCGGGACGACTCGTCGCCTGGAGGGGTTTTTTTGTTAAGTATTTTCAGTCCGAACTGAGGAGGTAAGGTATAAGATAACAAAGATTGCAATTTGTATAAACTTTAAAAGAGAAGTAGGCTGCAATAACTTAACTCGAATGTAAAGGAGTCTTGTTTGTTAAGCTGACCGATGCAACCCGGGGAAATAAACCTATTAGACCATGACTGCACAATATGGAATCTTCATGGAAAGCTGGAAATACTCTCGATCTGCCTTTTATTAGCATGCTTACCTTACAGCAGGGGCAAGATGTGTTCTGGTGGCTCAGTTTTCACAGTAGGGATGCAGGACTGCAGGCTGCATTCCCGGCTTCTCCACTTGATCACATTATGCAATGCCAAGCAGTCGCTTGAGCCTCAGTTCTGAGGTCTGCCAAAACAGCCTTCTGCTGATTTAAAGCGCAAAGCAAACAATGAAAATGCAGTCTGCAATGTATTGATTGATTATCTCTGCCTGACCTCAGACGCCCCTCCTCTCTATCTTCCTCCCTCAACCCAAATAACTCTTCAACGCCGTAAGCTTCTGCTCTCACATACTTTGCTTGTGCATTTACTGATGCAGGCCAGTCGCTTGTCACTGCTTGCCCGCTATAACATGACTTTGACTGTTAAATGGTCTAATAGGGGCAAATCAATAGGGGAGAAAGGACATAGGCCAGCAGATGCAATTGTATGACAAGATAGAAACGAACCCCTCTTTGCATGCTCTCGTTCAGTCTGTTCTCGCTTAGGACTCCCCTCTACAAGTAGCACAGGATTCCGAATTAAGTGAATTCCTTACTTCATGTGGTAATGGGCCAGATCAGGGTCGTTGGCTTCCCTTATTGCCTTAGTTCACCCAGGCACCCACCCTGGTCAGAGCCCTATGTATACATTATTTGTTTTGCAGAGATAGGCCAAATAAAAGAGTAAGGCCCAGGACCGTGACCCGCACTGAACTCTCTCCTTCCCCAACCCAACCACATCTTGTGATGTCCTGCCAGGGGATAGGACATTCTCTTCGCAAGCCCTGCAAGCGACCACAGTCTTAAGTGACTCGTGTACAGGGATAGACAGAGACCGCACAAAATGATAAGCATCTATCCTAAGTTTCTTTCATTGTCTCGCCATCGAGCAGAACACCAGCCAGGGGCATGACTGTAGCATCTGAAGCTTGTCACCACAACGATAGGGTTCTGGTGGTGATAGAACAATCCGATTCTTCGGCCTGTGAAAAATAGGAGTGCAGGTACTCGCTATTTAGAGTAACTAATTCCTCCTGAAAAGTGCTAGTACTCTCCCATTAAATGTATTGCGTTGTGTAATATGTGGTATCCCCTCGGGATCGTGTATCCCCCAGCTTCGGCACCCTTCGGTCGGCCTGCCCTATTGGACAGCTCAGACGGGCCCACAAGCAGCCCCTCCCACCTCAGTAGAGGCAGCCTCTGCTGAAACAGGCAGAAGCAGCAGCGCACCGAGCCGAAAAGCAATTCACACTTCTAACTGCTTTAGCGTTTACTGGGACGACACGCAAAAGGGTGTCAATAAATAACTTCACTCTTTCATTTGTTTAATCTGCCGTGACCTCTGACTATTTGAAGGGATCGCCTAATACCTAAAAGTAAATCAAAGGACACACATAACGGGATATCTGGAATACAAAACGAAACGAAAATATTACTTTGACCTCTGACTATTTGAAGGGATAGCCTTATAATAACAACTAAATGTAAAACAAAGGACAAAAATGACGGGCTATATGACGTGCAAAACGAAACGAAAACATAACTTTAGGGAAATGAGATGAAATAAAGGAAGAGGTGTGGCGCCGCGGCTAGGGCGACTGACTCCGCAAGCTTGGGATCACGGTTCGATCCGCGGTGCCATGTTTACAAATGTGGATTGTTTTTTTTTATTTTTATTATTAAACACGAGTTAACCATAATTAAAAGGGAGATGAAAGTTTCACAGTGATGGAAAAAGCAAGGAAATAATGCAAAAAAAAGTGAGAGATTGCATGACAGGAAAACGGTGAAAGAAAATATTTTGGCTTTTTAATAAAAAAAAGATTCAAAGTCTTAAAGATACTACATGGACAGAAAAGCCCCTGCATGAGCTGGACTTTGAAAATGTTTGTATTTAACATTTGGAAGCTTTGACATTAATAGGTCACATGACAGTGCTGCACTAAGAGATACTTATTAAAAGTGATGGTGCTTTCCACGTGGATTTGGAATCATTTCTCCCCCGCCCATACACTGGTGACAGTGCCATGAGTAAAATAAGAGTCAGGACAGTTTTTATTTGAACCCTGTCGGCATCCCAGATCACTATAAAGCAGCATTATGGTCTATTAAGTCAAACACAGTAGGCTTTTGTGCAGCTGGTATTCTGAAATCACATATTTGAAAGTGCTATGCCTAAGATCACAAAATGTAAGCGGGGACGCCATGATTTATCCAGGCCGACTGGTTTCTCTTTCTGAAAATCGGTCACTAAATGGGTATTATTTTGTCTCCTTATTATGTTAAGGCTTTGTTTTGGCCTCTTTGTGCATTTTTCTGTAATTTTTATATAACGCAAACTTAACGCCCAAGACACTGGAGCGCTTTATATCAGCAATATGTACATTAAACATGGTCACATTTCTTTTGGCTTGGGTAGGTTGGGATTTGCCCAGACCGTTGAGCAGATGTTGAGACTTGAACCTGATTACCCATTTCCAATGCTGACAGCTCTGGCCGTAAATGTCAGGGTAGAGCAGCGACGAGCAGAAGGGTAGGGCATTTGGTACCTGCTATCTGTGTCCTGGGTCACACATATCTGCCAAGGTTTCAGACTGCTTATGTGCGACATTTTCATAATTTCAGTGTAATTGTGAGTGACATTTAACGACTTTGAGGGACATTTTCTTGGGAACAAAATCAAGCAATGAAGATAAGGGAAACATATATAAATATCAGAAACGACACCCATTTGAGCAACAAGAAGCTCTAAAAAGATCTGAAAACTGCTGGAAGGTACCAGAAATGGAAGGGTGTTAGTGACCTTGCAACTTGATTGTAGTTAAACAAATACGTAAGCATGATATTACCAGACTGCAGGATTGGTAATGTGAGCACATCAGGCGGATCGAATGTCTTCTAAAAAATGCAAATATAAACTGTAGCATAAAGTACAAACAAAAGCTGCATTGCTGATTTCGATTACATTCGGGAGCCGGGAGCAAATATATGAAGGTTAGGGAGTTAGACCTCAGCTGATGGCTATAAAGCAACATTAAATTGTGCCAAGGCAGGTGAACTGCTTTCCAAAAGTAGCCCTATAATGTGTTGCATTTTCACCCATTTATGACATTTCTTATCCAATGTAAACTTGCATTCTTGGACATCTAGTTAAACTTTTCTTTGTACTGTTGACTGAAAAGCCAGACCTTACTGAAGATGTTTGATACGACAGATTATGAAATGATAAATAAAAGTTGTTTTAAAAACAAGAAGCTATATAATGTATTCCGTTATTGAAACATGATGCTCCGCATGTTGTGTACTCATTAGAGTCAAGTCAAGTCAAGTCAGAATTTATATAGCGCACTACATACCCATAGGGTCTCAAGGCGCTTGAGGAGGGGTGGGGAATTACTTGTCAAATATCCACGTTTTAAGTTGCTTTCTGAATGCTAGGTGGTTCTGGGTAAGGCGAAGGTAAGTGGGAAGTGAGTTCCAGGTTTTAGCTGCCAGGTAGGAGAAGGATCTACCTCCCATGGTGGTTTTGTTGATGCGAGGTACAGTGGCAAGGGCTTGGTTGGATGATCGTAGCTGGCGGGAGGGGGTGTAGAAGGAAAGTCGTGTGTTGAGGCATTCTGGTCCGATTTCGTAGAGTGCTTTGTGTGCGTGGGTTAGGAGCCGGAAAGTGATCCTCTTATTGACGGGAAGCCAGTGGAGGTTTTTCAGGTGACCAGAGATATGTTCTTTACGTGGGATGTCTAATATGAGCCTGGCTGAGGCGTTTTGGATCCGTTGGAGTTTTTTCTGGAGTTTAGCGGTAGTACCGGCGTAGAGGGTGTTTCCATAGTCCAGTCGACTCGTGACCAGAGCGTGGGTGACCGTTTTCCTAGTTTCCATTTGTACATGTTGCTGACACCACAGCATTAAGGCTAAATCTTTGGTTCTTTAAAGCGTGTGTATCCCTTATTCTGAGAAAGAATTCACCCAGCATGTTCCTAATGCCTGTGCATGGGCCCTTATTACCTAATTATCTCCTGCTAGGTCACCGTGTTATTAATTAGAGTACGCCGTTCACCCTTCCTGCACATATAACATCGCAGACAGGTCACTGCCTTTATATATAGGTGCTACTGCTTGCAACCCTTGCTACATCTGTGGCATCTTTCACCTTTCTAGGGTTTGGAGGGATCCTGCCGTTGGGGGCGTACACATGTGTACAGACTGGCCCAGAGTTGTGCTGATAGCTTCGGGCAGGTGAACCCGACCGCGGGGGACCCAGTGCTCCACAGTAGCGGTTCTCGCCCATCAGAGGCAAGCAAGGTTCCTCTAGACCATCCAATGGCACTAGACTAGGCTGCAGGATCATGCACACTGCCCCGGAGCACCTACTCTGACAGAATGAGGAGGTGCTACATTACACCGGGGTTTCAGAAGCAGAGGCCGAACGTACTGCGCACCCTCCCAAGGATCCCCTGCCACTGCCTCCTTCTTCTTTTGGGCTCAGCCCAATGCCTCT
The DNA here is from genome assembly GCF_964263255.1 of Lissotriton vulgaris. NCBI lineage: Eukaryota > Metazoa > Chordata > Amphibia > Caudata > Salamandridae > Lissotriton > Lissotriton vulgaris. Next base: position 1,503,683,915 of record NC_141691.1, read on the forward strand.
GAAGTGTATTGCAGCACCACAGTGACTAAAATCACATCAGGGAGCATTGCCCAAAGGAATAGGTAGCTTTATGAAAGACACAGGACCTTGTGCCTTTGTATCAGAGGAAGAGACGTGAATTACAAAACGAATGACATTACAGAAAGCTGCCAGACTCTGAAGCTGTGAAAATCACATACCTGGAGGCGAGATTGCAGTGCTATAGTACCAAAACACCACTCCAGAGCCGGACGCAAGTACGATGGGAGGCCGTCCGGGTGATCATTACACTGCTGAGTCCCCTCCGGGCCTAGAGGTACAATGCGGTAGGAGTTGCAGCACTGGCAGCAAGCTCCCAGCTGCCAGTAGGATTCCAAAGTTAAGCTATGCTGCACCTGCTGCTTGGAGGTGTGGGTATCACAAAGTGGGTCCTGCAAGGTTTTCTCAGCAGTAGCGATTGGGCAATGGCGCTCATGACGTCCTAAGTTAATCAGAGGGGCGACGCCGGAGAGTCGGGTGAGTGTCATGTTCTACTTTGTAGGCAGCAGAGTGAGTTGACACAGCCACCAAGCCTGCCACAAACAGTGCCGACGTGCTGCTGCCAGCTAACAGGCTTTACTCTGTCAGTGTTGTTTAATTAGCAGCGCACACCTCCGGCTTGCTAACCACACTGAAATGCCTTAATCTACTGCCGTATGCATGGAACTTGGCTGGGCACATGACTGCGAGTTACTTGCTGTTGGTCTTTGTGTATTCCTCCCATGAGAACAAAGGGGATTAGGTGTTGGAAGACTTAGCCAGCCTCCCTGGATGGCTGGGGGCAGAGCTGTTCCCTGCCCACCTACAGTTGAAAGGGCTGTCTCCAGCACACACACTAAGGAACCTGGTACTGGCCTTCCCCAGACTTCTTGGAACCTTGGTAGGTTAAGGGATGAACTTTCCGGAAGCAGATGTAGGGGTAGCAAGGGAAATCCCCCCATTTCATAGACTGGCACTAGGTATAAATATTGCACCCCAGAACACCTCTTCAGTACATTTCTGACCTTGTGGAAGACTTTAGAAGGAATTCCTGGACTCCTAGTGGACCACCCTGTTGCTTGATGCCTGCCTTGGTTCCGGAGGTCTGCACTGCTGCCACTAGAGGACTGCTCTGCTTCTTGAGGACCTTGCTTCCCAGAGGACTTCCCTGCTGTTAGAGGCCTGCCTTGATGCTTGAAGGAGAACTGGACCAACGCCATGAACGCAGGACCACCAAACAGGAGTTCAAGAAATAGTTGGCTGGCCTTCTGTGTGAGCTACAGGGGCATGATCCAGCGACCTTGAAATCTACACCTCATCTCTGCTGGAGTGAGTTTAAACCCCTCCCACCCACCAAATGGTGCCTCCCAGGTTTGGCACTCTTGAAAGTGGTGTTACAGGTCATTCTCCTGCCTAGCCGTAAAACGTGGGACTTCTAAAAAGTTTTACCGAAAGTACTAGAAGAACTGACAGAAGACAAGGAGCTACCTTACAGTGGATCCACCCAAGGTGAATTGCTAGTTGGTCTGACTTTGCAGTAGCTCTTGCTACACTATTCTATGCAGCAGCAAATCCTGCTCACCAGGACCTCTCAGTGACAGTGTCTGGCCTCATGGAGCCCTCGTCTGCTACAGATTGTTGCTCTATCACGCTGGAGGTTTCTGGCTTCCAAACCATTGTCTAAGTCCAAAGGTAAACATTTTCACAGGGCTCGATGGTGACTAGCTCCCCATTGATGGAGACTGTAGGAAGCTGGCTCTAAATATAGTATACCAAAGTGAGGTATAGTGTGCACAGAGTCCAGTGGATCCCCAAAAGTAGGCAGAGGTAAAAGTAGATAGTACCTTACTCTCTATTTGTGTAGCGTGGTTGAGCAGTAAGGCCTTATCAGAGGGTAGTGCTAAGCATTTATTGTACACACTCAGGCAAGGAATGATTTCACACACAGAAGGACTGAACACAGACCAATTTGTTTATATAAAAATATTATTTAGTTGTAGTTTATTTTTCTAGAACCAAGCCAGGCCTGGAACAGGTTTGTATAGGAATACTTTGTAGAAATATATGCAATCAAATGACACTTCAAATGCAGTGAATCAATATACAGTCGGATTACTTTGTAAGTACTTTTTTTACTCAACCAGGTATCGGACAATACCAGGCTGGTACATTTCCTGTGGGAAGGAAGAAAACGGTCAATGTTTTTGCAAATTCGTTACAGTTTTTATAATGTACTCACAAGCGAATATTTAGTTCTCTGAAAGCAGAACTGGGTTTTATGGGTCCGCGGGTAAGAGTTAGTACACGGGGGTCGCAGCGAGTTGCATTACCAGCGGGTCCGAGGCGGCCGAGTGCGGAGTGCCAGGTCCGTTTGTTAGCCAATGGGCTAACATGGCTGTGGGAGTGGGGGACTGTGGCAAGCAGGCCACCATGTTGGATAAACAAAGACTCCTAGAGTTAGGGCAGCACAGTGGCCAAATGGCCCACACAAGAACTACACCGCCAGCGGCACAGAGACAGCTGGGTGTAGGATGCGGTCCTGGCTGTGGTTGCAGGCATCGGTCAAGGATCCCTCTGAATCGGTCATTGGCTGTAGGCGAATGAGATCTTTGGGAGTGGCTGCTTTTGGGTATGCTACTTTCGATGATGGAGTCAGTCGGACAGTTGGGGTTGATTTCTCTTCACCACTTCTGCTCAGAGTCGTTTGGGGTGTTTGCCTTTGGTCACGGTTGTGGGGAGTTCTTCCGTTGACGACTGCAGTTTGGTTTTTAGGAGCTTGCTTGTCGGGGTCACTATGATCCAGGCATGGATCGCTGGTAGGACCTCGTTGAGAGTTTGATTCACTCCGGCTCAGGCTCGAGTTGCCAGTTGCAGAGTGGAGGTGAGCCACAGAGTCTGCCAGAGTCAGTGTTGGTTTGGCTTGAGCAAGTCTGAAGCTCACATGTTGACAAAAGTCCTTTTGGGATTAGAAGGCAGGGCGAGTTCTTTTGGTTTTTGGAGGACTGCTGACTACAGGACACACAAAGGTTTTTTTTGAAGAGTCTGAGGACGGGAAAGGCCAGTAGGGCTGGAGCCAAGTCAATAGTTTTCCTCCTCTTCTTCACTCCGCATGGCTGTTCGGTCCTTCTTCTTTTCTCCTATTTGACTCTGATCTGAGGAGGCAAGTTTTGGGGTTGCCCTTAAATACTAAATTTAGGGGCGTTACTGGTAGGGACAAGTCGGGCCAATTGGCCTCTTCCTTGGTGTGGGTACACCCCCTATTGTGCCACCCTCCAGTGGGAATGGGACCTAGGCCTCACTCTGGTTGGTGGGGTCCCCCCATCTGCAAGATGGCGAGGACTCAAAGTTGTGCTTCACCTCGCCTGCCCCCGAGTGGTGGGGTTGGCAATGGTGGGCACAGCTCTGTTCCTGTCTAGGTTTTCCCGGCAATTCTACGGTCCAGAGTGGAGGTCAAAACCTGTGGGGGCCGTTTGCCGAAAGCAGCAAATGGCTGGGGTAGCTCACCAAAGGCTGCAGGCCTTTGAAGATTCACCTTCGTGGATCTGGCCCTTCCTGGGGGAGGAGACTTGGCCCCTCACCCCAGGATGTGCTTTGTTTCAGGACTCAAAGTGCGGCAGGCACCCAAGGGCCCAGAACCATGTCTGGTGGTGGCAGATGGCGAGGAGCCACTCAGCCAGGACACTAGATTTAGGTTCTTTTCAGGGAGCACCTCTAAGATGCTCTCTGAGTGCATTTCTCAATAAATCCTACACTGGCATCAATGTGGGTTTAATGTGCTGAGAAGTTTGATACCGAACTTCCCAGTTATCAGTAAGGCCATTATGGGGCTGTGGAGTTCATACTGATGACCTCCCATACCATATACACTTAATGGCATTACTGCACTTACAATGCCCAAAAATGGACTTGGACCCTCAAAGTTATTTTACGCTTCAGTCTTCCCATCCCTCCCAAACATGGCCGGCCACCTTCACCCTTGACTCAGTACAAGAGGAGGTACGACCCACCCCAGTTCCTGTTTTTATTTGTTCTGCGTTGCAAGCTCTCTGAGCGCAATTTGCAGTCCATTGGGTGAGGTTATATGCGGGGTGGAGGCCCCGCAAAGTGGGCTCTTGTTCATCTTATTCTACTGGGCTTTATGGCAAGGTTCGGCAGAGCGAGCTCATCATGGAGGTTGGAAGCCCTGCTACAGAGGGCTCATTCTGGGGTGTGTGGGCCATGCATCGCGGCCGGTGGCTGTGGCACTGGCCCAACGCCTGACCATTTTTCCCCAGAAATTCCCGACTATCCGACGGGCCCTGTAATTGTTGACTTTCGTGGAGACTTGGGAAAGGTCTTCCTCTTCTTTTTCCAAGGGGGCTCTCAAGTCCAGAGGGTCTGTGAGAGTCTGGAGCAGCGCAGCTTCCTAATCAATCACAAAGAGTTGCATCTGGTTCTCACCCAGGAGGTAGTGTTTATTGGGGGTCACCTGGACATGGTCAAGACGCCGGCCGTGAGGAGGGCAATCTGGAGGAGGGACCTGGGTTGTCTGCTGGCCTTGGGTTCTGCCCCGGTGCATCAGTGGTTGAGGTTGCAGGGTTTGATGTCAGCAGCTATAAATGTACTGCCATGGGCTCGTTTGCATCTGTACCTGTTGGTAAACCATCTCCTGCCCCATTGGTCCCCTTGTTCCCCTGCTTACGATCTGCCAGTGGTAGTGTCCCCTCAGATTTGGATCGGCCTGGGTTGGTGGATGGTGGATACCAATCTGACCAGGGGTCTTCCTTTTCAGGTGTCACCGTGCCAGGTTGTGACAACAGATGTCAGCCGGTTGGGCTGGGGGGGGTGACGTTGGATTCCTGGTCCGTGCAGGGTCTCTGGGATCACTTTCAGGCTGGCTCGCCCAACTTCCGGGAGCTGAAGGCAGTTCAGATGGCTTGTCTGGAGTTTGCACCAGCCGTTCGGGGCATCATGCTCTGGTCTGGATGGACAATCAGTTGGTGATGGGTTACCTCAATCACCAGGGGGGCTGCAGGGTTTGGTCCCTGTGGCTCCTGGTTCAGGAGATTCTGCCCTGGGTGGAAGGCACTGTATAGTATCTTTGGGCGGTGTGTCTCCCAGGGAGAGAGAATTGGGGGGAAGATCACCTGAGATGGGCTTTTCACCCCCATGTCTTCGATTTTACTGTCGGCGGAGGTGTGTAAACGCAGTTTGGGTGCCCGACAGTGGATTTGTTTGCGGGCAAGGACAATGCTCAGCTGCTCCGCTTCTGCACGATTATTCCCTGTCCAGAGGCATGGCGGTGGATGCGATGTCATTCAGGTTGCCTGACACCCTGCTTTTTCCATTTTGTCCGATCCCTTTGATTGCCCGGGTTTGGTGCAAGATTCGCCTGGGCAAGGCATTTGTTCTTTTGATTGTTCCGGGCTGAGCTCACCACACATGGTATACTGAGCGAGGTAGCCATTCAGGATGGGTTGGGCGATTTCCAATCTTTCTTACTGTTGGACTTGGCCCTTTTTGCAGGGTCAGCCCTGAACTTTTTGCCTTACTCCTATATTTTTTCTGACCTGTTGTTGGCTATTTTATGACTCTGGGCACTTTACCGCTGCTGACCAGTGCTAAAGTGCATATGCTCTCCCTACTGTAAATGAATGTATTAATTGAGTTCCATGACTGGATGTTTGGTTTACTTGTCAGACCCTAGTACAGTGCACTGAGTGTGCCCAGGGCATGTAATTCTAAATGCTGCAAGTGGGCTTGTATAACGTGGCTAAGGTCTGCCATTGCAGAGCCTGCGTGCAGTCCGGGACTGTCATGCTGACTGGGCAAGCGCATCCACTTGCCAGTCCCTAAACCTCCCCTTTTCTTCATATTAGTCACCCCTATGATAGGCCCACGGGCAGGGTGCATTGTAAGTGTAAGGTAGGACAAGCCCTGATGTGTGTGGCATGTCCTAATAGTGAATTACAGCCATTTTGGTTTTTCACTATTGCAAGGCTACCTGTTCTCCATAGGCCAGAACTCAGAGAACATGGTAGAAATTCGAGTTTAGTATGACTGGACTCAGAATAATAAAATACATCTTTTAATGAAGTTTATTTTAATATTCTGTGTTTGCAAATACCACTTTTAGAAAGTAGGTATTTGCTTGCCTAACCATGTAAGCCTGCCTTTGCTAAGTTGTGTATTCCTTGTCTGGAGTTTGAGTGACAGGGCTGGGGGATTCCAGGAGACAGAATGAGTCAGCCCAGTGGTGAATAGAGAGATCTGCATCTAGATGGGAGGGAGGAGTTGCACCTGGTATCTGAATAGGACTGTGCCTGCTCCCCACAGTGCTAGCTCCCACCCCTGTGGTGTGTCTGATGTCTCTGCCCTGCACACTGAAAGAAGAGAAGGAAGACTGCCAACAAAGTGCTCCAGGGCTGTACTTGCCTTCCACAATGCTGGCTCCACCTCCTGTGGGGCGTCTGATGTTCCTGCCCTGCACTGTGAAAGGAAAGGAGAAGTCTGGTAAACAGAGTGCTTCAGAACTGGTTTGGACTGGGCACAGGCCCCTCTCACCTCAGAGAACAAAGGTTTTGGGGGTATAAATATTGGGACCCTGATCCCATGAAATTAGATCACTTCTGGACTTACAAGACAAAACCTCTGCTGAGGAGAAGGAACCTGAAAGAAACTGAGGAGAGACTATTCCCAAACTGAAGTGCTGCTTGGGGGATTGGTTGCCTGACTGCCAAAGAGAGAAGAAAGAACTTTGTGAACTTTTCTTTCAACCTGTGCAAAAGATCTCCAAGGGCTTGGAAGAGAGCTTGCCCCTGACCGAAGTTCCAGGACCAGTGGACTTCACCAGCCTTTGTGAATTGCTGCTGGAAACAAGTGGCTACAGAGGCAGGGAGCTGTGACCGACTCTCACGACCGGCCCGGTGTCCTTTAGGCACCGCATCAAGCAACGTCTGCCTCGAACAACGCAAAGCTCTGTGCTCACCGACTCCGTCCTGACGCCGTCACCGAGCCGTAGCCTGCACCGCGACTGGTAGACACCGCAACGTGCAACGCCTCGCTACACCGAATCGAACTGGTCAGACCGACGCGGTCACTGCTGCTGACTTTGAGTCCAGTGACCGCCCCGGATTTGGGCACCACCTCTCACGCTTCGCAATTCCCCACCCGACTCGCACCGCTGTCCGGACTGATCGACGCCAGCTCCCGAACTCCAGCTAATTCACCGCACCGCAAGCTGCAAGCACTGCATCGAAGCACCGTCTCGCCCTGCAACACAGCCTTGGATCCACCGACTCTGTCAATGGGCCGCTGCCTGCACCGCATCGAGGGACAGCGCGTCTTGCAACGCTTCCTTTCTGCACCACGACAAACACCAGAACCGACTCGCACATCCGTGCTGGCTGACTCAAGTAAAAGGTACTGAGACTGAGTCTTTCGACATTTGAGTGGGCCTGTACCAACGCGTCTGCTGGATTTGCAAGATTCTGTGTTATTTCAACAACGCTGTAGCCAGACCGGGCTACCGACTCGCACAGAACCTTGAACTAAGCCTTTTAACAAGAACTTGTGAAATCTAATAGTACTGTGGATTCTTTTTGTCTTTTATTGGTCTTGTGGTAACTCTATATAAAATATATTTATTTTTGATATAAAACCTTGTGTGGGGTCAATTTGTAGTGTTGACACTGGGTTACTATATGTGGTCACAAATGCTTAACTTACAACGCCTCTGAGATAAAGCCTTGCTGCTCGTGCCAAGCTACCAAGGGGGTGAGCAGGGGTTATTTTAGGAGTGTAATCCCCCTTACTCTGACTACAGGCGAGGGTCCCTATTTGTCACAAGTACCTACTTGTGCCAACTAGAGACCACCAATTCTAACACTTACACACTGAGGGGTTTGTATCTTCTTGCGGAGGTTCTGTGTTGGCTCCATCTTCAAGCCTCGCTCTTGAAAGGGTGAGACACTTGTCCAATGGCTACTCTGAGGAAATGGTTGATTTCTTCAGGGTTCCCGACAACTGGCGACACTTCAGTGCTAGTCTCGACATTGGGGGTCCTTTTCTAGGTGGTGTGTTTCTAAAGGCCTGGAGTCTGGTTCAGTGGACACGATCTTGGTGCTGGATTTTCTGTTGGATGACATAGCACTGGGCCTGGCTCCGTCTATGTGTCGGGCTCAGTTGAGGCTTTGCGAGCGTTCCCCAGTCCTCATTTAGATAGGCTGGATCCATTGATGGTTGATACATAGTTGTTTTCTTCAACGTCATAGAGTGATTTCTCCTGCCCCAGCCTGGGATGTCCCGTTGGTGTGACAGGCCCTTCAGGTGACTCCTTATGAGCCCTTGGGGTCTGTGGACATTAAATTCTTGACCATGAAGTTGGTGATTCTGATGTCCATTGTGTTCTCTGGTCGGATTGGAGAGTTTGGGGTCGTTTTTGCAGTCTCCTTCTTTCTTGCGTGTCTTGCCGGATCATGTTGTCCTTTGCCCCGACCCTAAGTTCTTGCCCATCAGTTGCTAACCATTTCAGGGGGGCTTTCTCCTTATTCCCTTTGTCTGGGGTGGATGCTGATCTCCCCCTTCTTGAAGTCAGGTATGCGTGATGGTTTATCTGGTGCGGACTTTGGCTTTTTACAAGTGTGATAGTCTGTCACTTTTGGCCTGGTGAGATCGGGTCACAAGCCAACTTTTTCTACCCTGAGTAGATGGATTAAGCAGACAATCCTTTTGACCTATGGTTCTTAGTGGTCGGAGGTGGCGGCCTGGATCCAGGGTCAGTGTACCCGGGGTGTCTCGTGGGCCTCTTTCAAGGGAGTCTTGATTGTGAATATCTGTGGGGCCTCTATGTGGGCCTCTCCACACATATTCATGGACCACTATTGTGTGGTCCTGCTGCTAGGGTTTTTGCTGCTGAGGCTGGTCTACAGGCTAGCTCTGCCTGCACTTGATTGGCGCTCCTTCTGTTGGGTGTCTGTTTTTTTCCCTCTGTTTTGTTGTTTGGATTAAAAACTTGTGGGTATAGTCTCAAGGAGCTATCACAGACAAAGCTGCTGGCTGTACTGCACCTGTTGTCCTCTGGTACCTTCCAACCAACAACCAACCAACAACCGCCAGATTCAGCGGAGTCTCACAGCCAGCCCTATCAAAGTTCCTCAAAGCTGTCCTGAATGCCATCATCAGCTTGGTACCCCAGCACCTATACTTCCCCCACACTGTGCAGGAACAGCTGGAGACCAAGCAAGGATTCTATGCCATGGCTGACTTCCAGCATGTGTTGGGGCAATTGACCCCACACATGTTCTACATGTGCCCCCTGCCAGCACTGCACACAATTACCACAACAGAAAGCACATGCATTCCATCAACGTGCAGGCAATAGTAGACCACGGGGAACTCTTCACCAAAGTCGTCGCCAACTACCCAGGCAGTGTGCATGATTCCTACATCTTCCAACAGTCCATCATCAACCGGCGCTTCCAGGATGGCATCTACAGAAATGCACTGCTCGTTGGTAAGTTCCAAATGAACACACCACACACCTAAACTTCACAATCATGCAACTCACAACTCTAGGAATACAAACGTTACAAACTCCCAAACATGCCAAACAACATGCCCACCTACCAGACACGACAGGACAACTCACTGTGGGAACCTGGGCTAGCCATGTACACAAGCCATCAATGGCATGGCACCTCAGCCACACAATAGCAGATTGTGGGGAGAGGTGGGAGCCAGGCATGTGCAAAGGAGGCAAGTGACCCATGAATAAGCATGTACACAATGCCAAGTGTGGTGTGTATGTGCTGGCCAGACCTCAGTATGCAGACCACAGACATGCCCATGTCAACATATACTGCTGGTGTTTGGAGTGCAGTGGACAGTGGATGCAACCATGTCACCCTAGCCAGTGGGGGAGATCAAGGAAATGTAGCTTGTTACATCCCCCAACGTGAGTGGAGTGGGCTAGCATGGCATACACCAGGCCAGCGTAGCGGTGTGAATAAAAAGCACGTAGCCCTGGGCGTGGTTCTCTACCAGAATGCCCAATGTGTCTGCCAGGGCGACGCCTCTTACCCCCCACCGAGGCTATCGCCGTGATCGGGGTTGCCTGCGATCCAGTGCGCCTGCAGCACCCCAGGACGCTGGTCCCCGAACCTGTCTTACCCGCCCCTGCGCACCCAGGCCACAATGCCCACCTGCCGACACCGGCGTGTGTTGAAGAGGGCTCACCACATGGCAGTGCAAGCTCCAAGCCTGAGGGCCGTGATCCTGGCAGCCTCCTCAGACCATCACGGCCTCCGCAAACAAGGGCCGCAGACCTCCTCTCTCGTTGACGTACTCCACCGGCATACACAGCGGTCTAGTAGGTCACACATTTGGAACTGAGTCTTGATTACACCATGGCAGAGTACATTATTTAAGGCTGAGGTTATGTCACCATACTCCCTTCAATGTGGTGCCACCAAGGCTGTGCATAGGATTTGCACCAAATGTCTGTGGGCACTTGCTGACTGTGGCCCTCGCCCTACACTGCACTCCTGAATGCCTCACACCAATCCAATGCAGTCTGTCACAGGCAGGACACAGCATCATCGCTGGCTAAACACCCGCTCAGCTCTGTTGCCACTACCTATGTCACCCACAAATCTAATACAAATTCTATTCCAACATCGTGTGTTAGAGATCCAGGAGGAGATGGCTGGACAGGAGTTAACCTGCGCTGACTGCTGCCTCCGTCCGACCCTGCTGCCAACTAGATCACATTATTGGAACTGAGTCTTGATATTTTCATGGCAGTGTACATGTCACAGTACACAAGGAGATGAGTACGTGGGAGACGCGCTTCTGTCCAGAGGAGAAAAGGCTCACCTATACGGAGGTGATGGGGCACTACCAACAACTGCACTGGTGCCATTGACTCTGTGCAGCTCATGCCTACCACACATGGCTGTGGGCCCCTGATGACCACTGGCTCCGGCACAGACTGCGGTGGAATAGGTCACACATTTTGAACGGAGTCTAGCCCGCTACATAGCAGAGATCATGTCATTGTACAGGCCTCATCGCAGACTGCATGCCCTTCCAGCTCTGGTGCCCCTGAGTGTGCGCCCTGCAATTCGTGGTCGATCTCTGTTTGTACGTCCGTGGCATCTGGGCCCATGGGCTGGAGGTTGTGTCCCTCTACATGTACCTGTTACTGACAAGGTGGAAAAGTGGAGTATGTAGCATTCAACTCCACCATTTGCCTGTTCCACATTACCTTGTGCTGTGCATAGCGTGTGAAACCATGTCACCACAGGCAGTGGTGTAGACCTGGGACATGTAACTGTGTCATATCTTCATTTGAGGGTAAGCGGGGTGAACAGGCGTACAACAGTACAGCGTAGGGTGGTGGCTCCTCCACACGTGGATCTGGGTGTGGTTCAGTGTGGCCCTTGCCAAGGATGTGGCTGATGCGTGTGTCTCTTTTGTAGTGTCTGCTCCACCCGTCCCGCAATCTACAATGTTGCTATGTGGCATGCACCCAGTATGTGTGCTCGGCCAAAGGGTTACATGGGGGAGGGCATGTCCGCTTTGGGTCAGGGATCACACATGCCAACGGTTGTGTGTGTTGCTATTGCACCAGCATGAACCAAAGATGTACGCTCAACTGCATGTCGAGTTCAGCCAGGCAGGTGCTCTGTATCGATGTTAGGCCTGTCCTTGCAGTGGGCCTACACACACTAGGCCAGCCACATTATGCACATCATCATCACTGTGTCGTGCTCAGGCTTGTAGACATGAACAGACAGGCATGTCAATGGTGTGCTATAGTAGTGCATGTGATATAATCGCGCTGCGCACACTAGTGAATGTTTTCGGGGGAGGTGCAGCAGTGAGGCTACATAGTACACAGTGATGCAGCTCATGTGCAATACACAGTACATGTCATACAGGAATCACTGAGTCCCACACTGTGGAAAAAGGTAGGGCTAGGACCTTTCTCAAGATTTGCCCGGCGCTAACCGCCCTTGTACCATTCAAATTTACCAAGCAATGAGGCAGGCGCCGGAGACCAGAAGGCAGGAAACAGAAGTTTTATTCCGACGGAGCAGAACACATCAGATCAGACAACAAGGTATCATCTCGAGGTGCTCTAACAGCCTCTCGGAGGCCTGGCCTCTTATACACTGGTTTATGGCATGTGACCTTTCTTTATTATAATCGGAACATTGTGAAGCCCGGAAAAAGACATCCCCGCAATCCTCGTGTCAATCCCACCCCCATATACCTTCACAATAGAGGTCCTCAACCTACTGATAAGAGGAGGGGGGGGAAGGTTGATCAACAGAGGGGCATTCATCGGAGGAGAGGAGGTGTTGGTCAGGCGCTGGCGTGACTCCCAAGGACAGGGTCATGCAGAAGGGTTATGTTCATGAGGGGAGGGAGGGGGAGCCAGGGTGCGCGGAGGATGCTTGCTGGGTCAGAGGGGCGCGCTGGCGATCGATCGTGGACAGGGAGACCATGATGCCTAAAATGGTGATCGTGCACGTTGTACGTGGGTGACAAGCTGGCGCAGATAATGTTTAGCTCACAAACTAGAATTCCACAGTCCTCCCTTTTAACATATCTCGCCAACTTGTCAGTTTGGATTTATCCCCATAAGGCCACGTATTTCTACTTCATAGAGGGGACTCATGTGCTCATTTCGGAAGTCCAAAGTCTTTGGGCACATACAGTTGGAAACAAGGCCGCACAAAGATGGTAGACATTGGATACCTAAGCAACACCCACATAAGATCACAACAGGTATCAGCACGAAGGAAAACAACCTCCAACCCCAGTTCCTCAAAGTGTCCCAAAACCAGCTCCCAAGCGACCATCCTTCCTGCTCCTGGTGAACCTCCGAGGAGAGTCTGTGGAGGTGTTCAATGGCTTTGTAGACTGAAGGCGAGTTGTCTGGCACGTAGGTGCAGCAGCTAGATCCGATGATGCGGCATGCTCCTCCTCGGTCGGCTAGGACCACATCCAGGACAAGGCGATTTTGGAGGGTCACAAGGCGGACCGCCTGAAGCTCCGCAGTGTTGTTGGCGAGGATGCCAGCCGTGATGTTGATCGTTGTTTCTACTGCCTGGGTCAGGTGTCGGATAGCGCGGCTGTTTGCCATTGGGCCCCACAGAGGAACAAGTCCCTTTGCTGCATCTAGGAACTGTGCTCCGGTGGAGTCGGCTTGTCCAATGTCATCTGCACGCCTCTGTCGGTGATGGTTGGCAGGGGCTACATATGTGGGTGGAAGAACGAAGGCAATGTAACATGCGCCCTTCCAACCTCTCGGGAGCCAGGTGTAAGCTTTGGTGCCACACACAAAGTACATATTCGGAGAAGCAACAAAGGAAGGGGGGTCAACTGAGTCCAATGTTCTGGTGATTCGGCAGGCACTGTGACCCACCAGCTGCGTTCCATGGCCTTCGAGACACACAAGACCTGTGACATTGATAACAGACAGGGCCACAGTCAGAGTAGCGGTAGTTTGTTTTTGCAGATGAGAGAAGGTGGTCCTGGCTGGATTGTGGAGCACCTGTACTTCGACTCGTTCTTTGGCAGGAATGTCTTTAAGGAAGGTGGCGCCCGTAAGCGCTGGACACAGAGCAACAGAGGTCTTCTCGGTTTTGTTCAGCCAGAACCCAGAGTAGAAGTGCGACACTGTCCGGCTGGAGGTGGCGTTGTCCTTGTGGCTCTCTTGCATGAGGATCAGCCAGGCGAGGCAGGAGCCGTGAACTGAGAAAGGAGAAGGGATGAAGGGGATGGAGTGTCCTGTAGCATGCGGGAGCAACCCGCAGATCCAGCAGTTCGTAGCATTTGCAGCAAGGTTGTGTTGGTGCAACAGTTGCACGAAGGAATTGTTCCAAAATTCCCTGCGCCTTTCTCGGAGCTGAGGCGACAGAGAGATTAGGTGATGCTCTTTCAGGGGTGTCGGTGGTGCAGTAGGTAGCAATGCCTCATGAGCCGGTGTGCTTTCCTCCAGAATCCAGAAGGAGGTCATGAGGAGGAGGCAGAAGAGGAAGACAATGAAGAGTGCGATTGTCTTTGATTTGTGCAAGTTGTCAGTCTTTGGATTTCTATACTGGGTATTTCCTGTTGCTTCCATCATCTTCTTATCTGGCGCTTCCATCATCTTCTTATCTGGCGCTTCCATCACCTTCAAGGGGGCTCGGTAGCGGGCAGAACCACAGACTTCGTTTAGCTTCTCTCCCGGTAACCCTTGATTGTGTTTAGGTTACCGTTCTGAGATTTTAACTTAGTCCGTGGCCTACTTAGCCGAAACTCCCTCCTTTCGACGCAGGAAATACCCTTCTCTGGATGGCACAGTGGGATCAGAGAATTTTGCAAGTTCGAGTGCCTCAGTATCGGGATAACAGTCCAATATCGGTCGGTCTTTGCTCAGGAGCTCTTCTTGGGCGCTGACGTTTTCTGTCGTGGTTAGGTTTGCAGAGACCTTCCGGCAATGATGCGCGTGCAGCCAGTGCTTCTTCCCCTCCACTCGGAGCGCCGTTCGGGTGGTGATCAGTACTTGCCAGGGGCCCGTCCACCGAGGTTCCAGACTCTTGGTTCGCTGGAAATTTCGTATCAGCACGAAATCTCCCGGTTGGATGTCATGGCCGGGGCCCCTGGAAGCATCGGGGATGGCTTGCTGCACCTGTTGATGAATGACAGACAACGTTTTGGTTAACTTGCACAAATAATCAGATAGTAGGACGTCTGGGACGTCATGAATGGAGGTCGGTTTGGGAGCAGTCCAGAGATTCATCGGTCGCCCAAACACGACCTCGTAGGGGGTCAAATGATGCTTGGTGGGAGTGGAGCGCATCGATAACAAAGCCAGTGGGAGGGCATCCGGCCAGTTAAGTCCAGTGGTGGCCACTATTTTTGCCAGTTTCAGCTTCAGTGTGGCATTATGGCGTTCCACTAGACCGGCGGATTGGGGGTGGAAGACCGCATGAAACCGTTGCTTCACCCCCAACCCCTTTAGGATTAGTTGGATAACCTCAGCTATGAAGTGGGGGCCATTGTCGCTCCATAAAATTCGACAAAGGCCATAGCGAGGGAAGAATTCCTTCAGTAGTACTTTGGCAGTAGTCATGGCAGTGTTGTCACGGGTTGGATAGGCCTCCACCCATTTGCTGAAGGCACATACGATGACTAGTACATACTTCAGGTTTTGGCATCTCTCTAGTTGGATGTAGTCCATCTGAAGGACCTCAAAGGGGTGATTGGGGGTCCCAAACCCTCCCCGGGGTACTACAGTTCCTTTCCCGGGGTTGTGTTGCAGACAGATAAGGCACTTCTGAACTAGGCGTCTGGCTGAGTCGGGGATTTTGTCATTGTGCCAGACTTTGGAAATGAGTTCGATCATGGGTGCAGATCCTATGTGTGCGGGGGAATGTGCCATTGTCAGTATGGGGATCAGATATGAGTCGGGCAGCAACCACTTGTTTGCATCCTTCGTTCGCCAGCAACCCTCTTCGTCCTTCAAACCCACCCTTGCCCACTTAGTCAGTTCGTGAGGGGTGCTGGCCGACTGTATGTCTCTGATCATTTCCCTTGTGTCACTCCATTTTTCTGCTTGTGACCTGGTCACATATATGCGTGTCACCGTCCTATTCTCAGCTGTGGTTCGTGCAGTGATGTCGGCTAATGCATTCCCTTGTCCGACTAAGTCTGTCACTCTTTTGTGTGCCTGACATTTGATCACCGCTAATCGTTTGGGGAGGAGAACTGCCTCAATCAGAGCGGAGACTAAATCTCCGTGGAGGATTGGGGTGCCGTGGGACGTCAGGAATCCCCTCTCCCTCCACAAGAGCCCAAAATGGTGGACCACTCCGAAGGCATACTGGCTGTCCGTATATACGTTCGCGGTGGTCCCTGCGGCTATGATGCATGCTCGGGTGAGGGCTATCAGTTCTGCTGCCTGGGCAGATCGTTGTGTGATGCAGGCTGTCTCAATTACTGTTCGGGCTGTCGTTACTGCATAGGCAGCTGAAGTGGTGCCATCTGGGAGTTTGATGCATGAGCCGTCTACCCATAGCTCTCCATCGGGGTCAGGAAAAGCAGTGTCTCGGAGGTCAACCCTACTCCTAGTCTGTTCGTCTGTGAGGGTCACACAGTCGTGTATGGGAGGAACGTCGGGGTCGTTTTCAGGCAGGGGTAACAATGTGGCAGGATTCAAAGTCGTGCATCTCTTTAGTGTGATGTGGGGTGCAAGCAGAGTCAACTCGTACCCTGTCAGTCGTGCGCTAGTCAGGTGTTGGGTCTTTGTCTGGTTCAAAAGGGTGTCAACTGCATGGGGCACTAATACAGTGAGGGAGTTGGAAAGTACGATTCCCTCGCTCTGACGGATAGAGACAGCAGCGGCAGCTACTGCTCGAAGGCAGGCAGGTAAAGCTCTGGCTACAGGATCAAGAGTGGCAGAGAAGTAGGCACAAGGGCGCTGCTTAGGACCAATCGATTGAGTCAGGACAGACAATGCGCATCCCTCCCTTTCGTGGGTGAAGAGGGAGAAGGGTTTGGAGTAATCCGGCGTTCCGAGGACGGGTGCTGAGCAGAGTGCATCCCGTAATTCCTTAAAGGAGGCTTGACACTCAGTGGTCCAAGGAAGCGGGGAGGGGACATCTTTGGTCAGCAGGGCAAGTAATGGTTTCACAATGAGGCTGTAATTAGGCAACCACTGTCTGCAAAAAGAGGTTAGGCCAACCAAAGAGCGGACCTGTTTTTGTGTTTTTGGGATGGGGGTGTCTAGGATGGTTTGGATTCGGTCAGGGGTAAGTTTCCTCCCTTCTTTGGACAGAAGATGGCCTAGGTAAGTCACTTGTGGCTGGCAGAACTGTAACTTCTTTTTGGAGACTTTATGGCCATTTTCTGCAAGAAAGTGTAGGAGTTGGACGGTGGCTGTCGTTGCAAGCGGGGTGGTGTCGGCCGCCAAAAGGATATCATCGACATATTGGATCAACACCACTCCCTCTGGTAGCTGGAAGGCATCCAGCTGTCTTTTGAGGGCCTGGCTGTAAATGCTGGGACTTTCAGTGTACCCCTGGGGAGCTCTACAAAATCGGTACGAGCGGGATTTTAAAGTGAAGCCGAAGAGATAACGGCTGTCTGGATGGATGGGGATAGAGAAAAACGCGTTCTTAAGGTCGATAACAGTGAAGGTGGTGGCGGTGGACGGGATGAGGGTCAAAATGGTGGTGATATCAGAGACTACGGGATATTGGGGTACAACCACTTTGTTAATCTCTCGTAAGTCGATGATGAAGCGGTACGCTTTCTCATCTCCTTCACCTTGCTTCTTAACAATAGGTAGGATTGGGCTGTTGCAGACGTTGCTAACCACCTCTTCAACCACTCCTGCATCTACCAGAGACTGAATGATCGCTACCAGTGCCTTCTCACCCTCTGGGGATATCCGATATTGCGGGAGTTTCGGGAGCATAGCGTCCTGTCGTACAGTTATGTGGATAGGATCAATCATCATTCGCCCCACATCAGAGTCGTTTTTGGCCCACAGGTACGGGGGCAGGGTGTCAAGCAAGGACATGTCAGCGTCAGTTATGGGGCACATGTGTCGTGGGGGACGGGATCTGGGCATGTCTGGGTTGTCGTATAGGATGACTCGTATTCCATCTGGGGAACACCTAATGGTAGCTCGAAAATGTTTCAGTAAGTCAATGCCCATAATGGCGTCAGGGGAGTTGGAGGAAAGCAGGAATGTCGCGTCAGTGGTGTTGTTTTCTAGATCAAAGGAAATAGGTACGGACAGGGGGTTAGTGGAGGGCGTTCCATCGAAACCTATCGACGTTATGTGTGAGCCAGACAAGGGTGCCCTTGGAATCAGTCGTTTTGATAACACACTACGTGTCGCCCCAGTGTCTACCAAGAATGGAGACTCTGTACCCAGGACCTTAGCGGTGACATAAGGACCTTGCTGGTCAACACAGAGCTCGACTGGATCCCTCCCTTGCCCCTGGCAGTCCTATGCAAAGTCGGGGGCATGTTCACCTTCGGACAGCTGATATTGGTTCTGCCGGGGACGGTCAAATGTGTTCAGTCTCCCTGATCTGTCATTGTTGGTGCCGTTGGCATGCCCTCGTCCTTGTACCCCATTTCTTGGACCACTTGCCACATCCCTGGAGTCCCTATTTCTATTCATCTCTAGCATAACCGGACACTGGTATTTCCAATGGCCGAACCCTTTGCAGAAGGCGCATTGGTCGTTGCTAATGTCTCTACGTCCAGTGTGGGGTGTGGGAGTGTGATCTTTAGGAGGTAGATCTCTGGGGGCGGCTGGTTGGTAGTTCCCTCTTTGATGTTCCCGTCCTATCGTTATACCTTGTATCTGGGCTATCATTACCCTTTCCTTTAAATCTTTCTTCTTTTTCTCGGACGCCCTATCATTCTCATTCTTTTGGTGCTCGTAATACTGAGCCATCTGAAGGATAGCTGCAGGTTTGGAGGCCCCCCAACTACTCTCACTTGTCTGCAGCTTTTGGGAGACCTCTTGCGTTAGACCCTTTACGTAATTTTGTACAAACAGGTGCTGTCCGGTTGCGGTGGTCATGTCTTGGCCACTGTAGTCGGAGAACACTGTCTCGAATCGGGAGAAGTATTCTGACACATCTTCCTGCGGTTTCTGTCGACAGGCCGTGACTATCGACCAGTCTACCTTTCTTTCTGGGATCAGTGTCTTTAATTTTTGAACTATTTTGTCTGGGAGTTCTAGTATGTCTTTCACTGGTTTCCTTCCAGGTTCTCGTTGTCTATCTAATTTACCGAGTTGGTCCCAGGTATGCCCAAACAGATCCGTGTGGTCAGCCTTCCGGATTTGCTTCCACACGTCAGCTGGCAGGCATAACCCGAAGAACAAGTCAATGTCTGCTAAAGTCATTATCGTCGAACCCAAGGCTGTGCCTAATTCGGTATAAAATGCTGTCGGGTTCTTTCTTAAGTCGGGCAGGGTTTGCTTAAAGGTTAGGATATCTTGTCGGTCCCATGGTTGGTAAACCCAATTGTACACAACCCTTCCCTTTGCATTTTCATTATTAATATCATCGCTCGTTCCCTGGCCCCGTGGCGGGATCCAGTAAGGGGCCGCTTCTCTGATAGGCATCATAGTATTGGCTACTTCTACCGAGGTCGTTTCAGGGACTGTAGCCTTGGCTTCTGGTTTCTGTTCCGTGAGGTGGCGGAAGACCTCAAGCATCTGCATGAAGAGCTCCGTCGCCTCACGTTCAGTCCCATCTCCAACATCAATTTTCCTATACAGTGTTGTTAGTTTAGCGGGACCCTTACTTTAATACCTATCTTCATACGCGTTCAGGGTGTAGTAGCTGAATCGCAAGATGAAATGCCGTCTGTGGCTGTCGGCATGTGAATTATATACGCTCATTGTATAATCTTCGCTCTCCCTTCGTTCTACTAATGTCTTTGCTATTTTGTCGATCCCATCCCGCTCATCTTTGCTCAACCTATTTAGTCTGGCTGATGATTGCTTGCTAGACTCGGGGTCGTCTGATGAGGTTGTTAGTGTGGCTGGTGCAAAGGCCGTGAGGGCTGGTGCACTAGCACTAAGATCGCTTTCGCTCTCACTCGGAGCGTGAAAGCTTTGTCGGCAGGGGGCATAAGGAGGAGGCATGTAGATGATTGGGGGACCTAGTAGTAACTCATCGTTCGCCCGTTGTTTGGAGGGCAATTCAGGGTAGAGCGCAGAGGGGGTCCTAACAGGACATTGGCCTGTCGACCCTGATTCTTGGTTTTGCATAGTATCTTTTCTTTCTTTTATTTCTTCTTCTAGTTGCTTCGCGGCTAGGTGGGCTGCCTTTCGTAATTCTTTCCCTATTTTTGCTTCTTCTCTTTTCTTTCGTTGTTCCGTTTCTTTGCGCCACATGCCGATACTGTCGAGCATAGTGGGCGTGGTCTTATTCTTCTGGAGCGCTATTTCTAATGTTTTTATTTTATTTTCGTCAAAGGAACCTATCAGTGGCCACTGACTTTCAGGGTTCTTTTTCGTATATTTATGCCATAGTTTAGTGTAAGCTATAGCGACTAGTCCATACTTAGTGAACATGTCCTTATTAGGGGTGCCCTCCAGTGGAGCTGGATGGTTCATCTCTAATAAGCGGTCCGGGCTAAACAGGCTACCAACCAGTGGGGAGAAGACAGGCATGACGGATTACAACGGGGACAAAAGTCTGCACTACCTATCTTATCACGGCGGACAAAGACTAGACAGAATATTTCTATTCTACGTTGTTTGGAGGCCGTGAATACCTCAAAAGAACCAATACCGAATAATCGGCCAATCAAACAATCCAGTGGGGAGAATAAGTGGGCACGAAAAGTTATCGTTACCCACTCTTTCTCTACCTGCAAAGAGAGACCTTGTTCTTCCCTGTTTGCAGACAAAGAATCTCCAGACAATAATCCACGAACGACAGTTCGGGAAACAGTGGGGGAGGAAGATAGGCACGACGGATTACACGGGGACAAAAGTCTGCGTTACCTATCCTTCACTGCTTGCAAAGAGAGAGCCTGTTTGTTTTTCCCCGTTTGCAGACAGTGAATCTCCAGAGGGTTTCAACAAAGCGTAATACTAGTATTATCCAAACAAAACAATATTTTTTCCAATCTGTCGTGTTTACACGACCTTACCCGGACCGCATGGACGGTTTCCTGTCCTCTGGATCCAGCGCCCGATCGTCCTCTCTTCTTCGTGATGTTCGTGGCACTCCTGATGGTTCCCAGTCAGGACCGTAGATCACTCGAGAGAGGTCTGTTCAGAACTAGTGAAGGTCGGATGATCGGCTGTCAGACGAGGGTCTATCGGACACGAGCTCTTCCCGATCGTTGCAGTCGTTCACTCTGTCATCGGGACCTCTCCCACTGGATCCACGTGTCGCTGATGGGCCCCACGCTTTGGGACGCCAATTGTGGAAAAAGGTAGGGCTAGGACCTTTCTCAAGATTTGCCCGGCGCTAACCGCCCTTGTACCATTCAAATTTACCAAGCAATGAGGCAGGCGCCGGAGACCAGAAGGCAGGAAACAGAAGTTTTATTCCGACGGAGCAGAACACATCAGATCAGACAACAAGGTATCATCTCGAGGTGCTCTAACAGCCTCTCGGAGGCCTGGCCTCTTATACACTGGTTTATGGCATGTGACCTTTCTTTATTATAATCGGAACATTGTGAAGCCCGGAAAAAGACATCCCCGCAATCCTCGTGTCAATCCCACCCCCATATACCTTCACAATAGAGGTCCTCAACCTACTGATAAGAGGAGGGGGGGTCATCACGCAGCTGAGTGTTCTGCCGAGTCTTAGGATGTGTGCGCCTGATCATATCACAGGGGGTGGGGAGGCCTGGATCAATAGAGGGTCCTTTGAAGGAGAGCGACCTCATACAATAAGGGGCAGTAAATGGTATCTCCCGGCTTAGGCGATGGCTTCGGACCTGTGTGGACAGCTGGACGCGGGGTGAGGGGTCATCAAAGGAGTGGTATTCATGCCTCGTGGACAATCCAGTGCGGAGGGAAGGTTGATCAACAGAGGGGCATTCATCGGAGGAGAGGAGGTGTTGGTCAGGCGCTGGCGTGACTCCCAAGGACAGGGTCATGCAGAAGGGTTATGTTCATGAGGGGAGGGAGGGGGAGCCAGGGTGCGCGGAGGATGCTTGCTGGGTCAGAGGGGCGCGCTGGCGATCGATCGTGGACAGGGAGACCATGATGCCTAAAATGGTGATCGTGCACGTTGTACGTGGGTGACAAGCTGGCGCAGATAATGTTTAGCTCACAAACTAGAATTCCACAACACATCACACACCAATGAACCATCATGCAGCACGTAGTCTTGACTCATGTTCCTCTGCACTGTCACAGGTGACGAAGGATATGCACTTGGATGATGACACCTCTCCGAGACCCGACCACAGGCCCAGAGGCAATACAATGTGGCACACAAATGCACCAGGGGCATCGTGGAGTGCATATTTGATGTGTTGAAGTCACATTTCAGGTACCTGGACGTCACACGTGGTAAGCTCCTGTACAGCCCAGACCTTGTGTGCAAGATGATCGTTGTATGTTGTGTGTTGCACAATATAAGTGTACACAGCAAGGCCTCATGGATACGAGTGCCAGATGCACCAGACAATGATGATGAAGATGAGGCAGGTGGACAACACCCCACTGCAGCCACAGCAGGAATAAGCCGTAGGGACTACGTCATTGACAGTTTATTCTGTGGTTGATGTCACATTGTGTGGGTCCTTAGCAGTAATGGCACAGTACGTTAACTGACCACAGGCACTGCATGTGCTAATCAAAGCATTCCGATACACATTCCCTGCGTGCATGTCACACATCTGTACAGGCACTTCACTCAGACACATGTGGTTGCAACATGTTGTGCTGTCAATTGAGGGATTTGTTATTGGATGGTGATTGTGTTACCTCTGTGCAGTGAGGCTGTTTATGGTGTCACGTATTTGTACTGCCAGTTCTGTGTGTCACAGTTGTTACGATATCCCACTCTTCGGCGTTTCACATGTGTCCCAATTCATTCCTATTTGGCTGTCATTTGTGGCCTACAAGTGTCAACAGGGATTCTTTTGTGCTCTGATATGTGCTACTATGATGCAGGGATGCACCCTGTGTCTCAAGTCCCACGACTTGGGTAACATGTAGGTAAGGGTGAGTCACTGCCCCTACATTGGTCTGTGCTTTCATTCTTGTTTGATTATGGACATGGCATTTCGGTGTGCATGGGGTGTTGTTTGTCCCTCTGTAATGTGAGGGGGAGATGCGGTTTCATGGCGTGTACCATGTTTGTTTCCGCATTGGCGCAGGTTACATACTGAATGCATGTAAATGTACAATGTGGCTCTTTGTGGGGAAATGCCTATCTGATTTGGACAATGGTAATTTGTTCTGTGTCACAGCAGTGGGCTTGTGCTCGCATGTTGTAATCTCACCATTTATTTACTCTGCTTTTATGGTGCATTTTCCCGCCAGACACGTAGGATTTGCAGGCCGGTCGCTGGTTTTCGCTGCTTTTTGAATCGCGATTGGCCTCATTGCAAGATATTTTGTGTTCGTGTGTCGCATTTTTGCGCCTAGGCGTTGATTTTACCACAGTCAGTTGTCACGTTATCTGGAGACTATTGCATGGTACCGCCTTGTTGAGAACGCTTCGTTAACACAGCGTAATTTTCCCGCAATACACTGTAATGTTAAAAGTTGCTTTAAGCAAATTTTGCGATGGTTATAACATGTTCTTGAGAATATGCTCCTTGGTGTTTGCCTCAACCATTCATATGTGGTTTCTTGTTGGTGACCATGATGCCGCTTGGCTTTGGGATATGCTCACTGTGTAAGTTAGGCGGCGAGGAAGACTTACGAGGAGGTAATGCCCCGGCTGCTTACCAGTAATTTTCATTACTATGAATAGTCTTCCCTGCTACATGTGTCCCCATCCCTCCCTCCCTGTTTGACTATTAGCTTCATGTGATTGCTTGCTGGTCTTGGGAATTGTACAGGAAGTGGGGTTGGTAATGACTCCTCTCGTACTGGGTCAAGAGGGAAGATGGTCGGCCATGTTGGGGAAGGATGGGAGGACTGGAGCATAAAATTGCTTGGAGGGTTCTGTTGTGGAGCTCACTGTGTAACTCATGTGGTGAATATGTCTATACACAGAGTAATGAAGATTACCAGTAAGTAACCGGGGCAACAACTCCAACTGGGGCTATCTAGTAGTGCTTCACTGGGGCAAATCCAAAAGTTCAGTCTGAACGTGATGGAAAACAGGCCAAAGACAGGAGTCGAACAGACCCGCTGACAGTACCTTGCATACGTCGATGTTTGGGGACAATGCGATGCGCAATGGAGAGGATGCATCTCGGGTGCAGGTGATGTTTCGGTTCTGGAGGAAGTGCAAGGTAGTTAAGTCATTGGCACTCGCGGGCGATGCACTGTGCAAAGCAGGCGATACCCCAGTTGCCGGTTTAAGGGCTTTGGTTCCAAAGGCGGTGCAGCATCAGTGATGTGTCAATGTTAAGAACGCAGTGAGTTGAATTGGGCTGAGGGCGATGCGCCGGTCGACAGCCCTGCAGAACCGGGAATACATCAAAGTCGGACAGTGTACCTCAGATGTCGGTGATGCGGTGTCTGAGACTCACACAGAAGCAGTTCTTCGGAAGTGCTGCAGCAAAGTCGGCGCTTGGTTGAAAGTCAAGGTCAAGGTTGTTGCGTTGTTCACTCGGTGAGCATTGTCCATGGCTTCAGTGCAGGCAGCGTTGGTTTTGCAGGGATGTGCAAGTTCCAAAATGACGCTTTGGAGTCATAGCCATGGATGGGGGTGGGTGCGGGGCCCGGCCAGGCCATGATGTGCTCTGGCCCCCCAACTGAAAACCCAGATCTTTCTCTATCTGTTATTTGATAAACATATGGGTAAGATTGACATTTTTGACAGTGCCCATGATCTGCGGCCTCAACTCTGCCTTCATTACCAAAACTGAAAATGAAAGAATCATAGCTGTCTCCATAGTAAGAGAGTGGGGCACGGAGACAGACAGAAGCAAAGTTGGGGCTGGGCTGAGCCTGTCATGCACACCCTGGTGCACTGAATGATACTAATATGACTTATGAATCATAAGAACTGCCTCTCCTGGAGCCTCACTACCATCAGTGAGGGCACTGCATGCAGGCAGCAGGATGACATGCAGCGTGAACACACTGCTTTTGGGCCTCTCTTATCTGTCCAGCAAAGACCGGGATGGTAGAGGAGCCTATCATATTTTAAAGCATTGTCAAATTGGGCAAGTGCCCAGAGCCCACACAGGGGGCCATCTGTTATGTTGTAGGGACAGTCCCATTTTCTATGTAACAGCTGTTTATTATAAGAGCACATCTAAAACAAAACAGATAAAATAACATACTGTCACCGACCCTCTGTTGTAAAGCCATTGTAAGGGTTCACATGTTGGGCTGCGTATATGCACTATGTTTCTATTAACGGTGCAAGACATGTGCACATTGCGTTTCAGTCTGAAGTCAGCTCATTAAAGAGCTGACTTCAGACTGATAACAATGGAAGAACAGTGTACATGTACATGGACCTTATGAAACCCTCACTCATTCTGCTGATCTCACGTAAATAGTATACTTCAACCTGCTCTGTCATAAAACAGTCAGGCAGGCAGTAGTGGGATCCCAATGAGGCTGGTGGTTTGGGGTCTGAGCCTCAGATCAATTTGGTATACCACCTTGAGCAATAGCCACGCTTGACATCTTTTAATTTTACTTCCCTATCTTGCACGGAACCTCTGTACAACCTTCTCTAGAGACACCAGATATAGACACTTACGTAAAGAAAAATATGGACAGACACACACACATACATAAAGCCACCTGTATAGTTAGAGCCACAAACAAAGGTATCCGTGCACACAGACCAACATGCAGTACATATAGTCACGAATACCACCCATGCAGACGGACTAACAGATACAGGCCCTGTGCACACCTGCCGACAGTCTGATCAGTGTTAGCCCATGTGGCTGTATGTACACTGCCTCTAGTAGCAATTTCTTGAGGAACTGGAAGTGGTATTTAAAAACCTTCAATAGTCATTGTTTCTAAAGGATGGAGTCATTGGTTTGAAAGAATGCATACTGGTTAAGAGGAGTGTTGGTTTAAAGTTAGAGGTCCGTCTGTCCATCTATAAATTACGATCTTGCCAACACCTACAGCTAGAATCTCTTCTCTGTTAAAATCTAATGAAGGTCATGGATGGGTGGTGCAGTATTTCCTGTCAATGAGAGAAAGTATTTATGTTTGCTGCTGATTAACAAGTATATAGACACTCATGCACACAAGCATGCAGACACACATGCTCCATGTGCACAGACCAACACCCATATATACTATTTTGTTCTGCAGAAGGCTCTGGACGCATACACCCAGCACACACATTCACCGTTGACACACTGCACAACACTGTTTCCTTCATGTACTGTACTTCTCATGGAAACACATAGACCCAGTACATGCATTCACCATGCATGCAGTGCACAGCACTACATCCTCATGTACTGTTCTCCTCGCAGGTACACACAAACCCAGCACATACACCGACCATGCATGCACTTCTCAGCCCTGTCCTATCCCTGTATTGTACCCTTCCCAGACACACATACACCCAGATCCGATTCACAACTCTTGCGCTGCGTAGCACTTCCACATCTGCCTGATGTATGTTAAGGGTGTGTTCAGCACACAGCTGCAGAACTTTTAAACCTGTAGGCCTCACTCCAGTGACAGCGTAAAAAGTACCTGTTCACTGCTGTTGATTACTACACAGTATACTGCCACCACTGCGTTGGGTTGCTTAACTCCTGGTGAAGGTGGTAGCCTTCCACCACTATGAGGGTAGTGCATTTGGAAACCTAAGTCCAACAAGCCCAACAAGACCACAATCCATGATTTGTGTGGAGGGTGTAAGGAGTGTAGATGTCGTACATGTAAATTATTCCACCCTTGTGGGAGTGGGGCTTGGGCGTGGTGCCCTGAGAGCCACCATTAGGGAAGCAGCAAATGGGCAGAGCGGAGCTAAGATGCATTATTGTTAGCTCCTTAACACCAGGTGGCTCAACAAGAACAAATATGAATTTGCAGAGTTTCTGAACCAGCATAATCCTGGCATTCCATTCCTTATGGAAACCTGGGCTAATATTGGGTCTGACCCAGACATCAAGACTGCCAATCCCAGAGGGTTTTACTATTAAAAGGCTGGACAGAACTGGGAGGGGGGGGGGCTGGCAACTGTGTATCACGGCTCACTGGAGGCGAGTTTCACCCCAATCCATAATTTAATACGTTCCATAGAAAGCTAGTCTATCGACCTGCAGGCCCTGGTACAGGTTTCATTATGTTTCATTGACAAAATGCCTATACTTCTGGCTACGGGCCTGCCAGGGGAGGTGATGCGTTGGTTCCTTTCTGCCAGGGGAGTTAATGCCTAATTCCAAGCAGCAGGCCAAAACACCAATGCACTCATCAAAGTGGTAGTCCATCCTGAAAGCTTTTCCAGCTCTTTTTCTTGGCAGAATGTACTCCTATTTCAGACGTGTTCTGAAGTTATGGTATCACAGCTCCAGTACTTATACCAGTTTCTCCCTTTTTATTAGGGAAGCTTCAAAGGATAGTCATTGTAGTGCAGAAAACCCTGCACTTCCCTGACCTTCCTCCAGGCAAACTCAGGGGGTTAGGGGATGGGGGAGGAGCCAGCTATGTGTAAGACCCTATTCAGGTTTTCAGAGACAATTCCTCCCACCACTGTAGCTCAAGAAGATCCATCAAGATATGCAGGGCACACCTTCTCTCCCTTTGGGTGGCTGTCTGGAGTGAATTCACAAACAGCCTAACTGTCACCCTCCCTCAGACATGGATTTCACAAGCAGGCAGAGGCAGAGAATGGTAAAGCAAGAAAAAGCCCACTTTCTGTTTTAATGAAGTTTGTCCCTACTACTAACTTTACCTAACCGTTAGTGTTCACACTTAATTACTAGTGATTGCGCAGTTGTATGCCTCACCTACCAGCCTTAATTCCAGTAGAAGAACTCGGGGCATCTAAGTTCTTATGTTGGTGAGCCTATATCACTCATTGTGTAGTGGTTTTTCTCAGTCATTGTCATATTCTTTAGGGATGTATGACATTACAACGCATGCTTTTACCACGCATGCCTTTACAACGCAGTTTTTACTACGCATGCCTTTACAACGCATAGTGCTTAGGGGTGCTGGATAGTGAATAGTTTAATTTACTATTCCAACTCCAGTCCCCGTGGATAGTAGGGAAGGTGTTGGATAGTAAATTAAATCTATTCCCTATCCTAGAGCGCCACCCAGCGCTATGCGTTGTAATGACATGCGTTGTAATAGTTGCGTCGTAAAGGCACTGCGTGGTAAAAGTTGCGTTGTAAAGGATGTTTCCCATTCTTTAGTAATGTCCGTTAATCATTTATTTTTAGTTTGAACAGGACACATTGTGTCCTAGCCCTTTTGATTCTACGTTGAGTTTCAGCTTCTTAGGTATGGCAGCACTCCGCCATCAGAATTTAATTTTGGATTCTCTATAGTTATCCTTTTGGGTGCCACTGGTTGGAGTTGTTGCGATTCTTACGGTCTCACTGTTGTTGATGGTTATGGTCTCAATCTGTTAATTCTTCTATTCTTTATTCTTTATGGCTTTCATTTCTCCTTCCTTGTAAAGCATGACTAGATATTGGAATTCTGTTAAAAATCAAGTTATTTTGCTTTGTGACAGCAATGGACCAGCACCCCTTATGTGCATGTACTGTATTTCTTATGATGTCAGAGTGTTTGTTCAATTAATCTAGATGTATAGTTTGTTCAAACTGTAGATTTTTCCCCGATGAAGGGCAGAGTAATACGCTGGAAATGCATTGGGATTCTGTGACAGCTACAAGAAGCTCACATTTGAAATAATTTATGCACCACACGTTGAAATTCTCCAAGGGAGGCTATTTATATGACACCGCTCAATAAATGAAGAATTTGTTTAGCACAGCATCTGCAAATATGTTTTTCTTATAATGTTTGTTTTGATTGCATTTGGTTCCCATTGTATTATTGTTCATGTGTTTATATGATATACTTGAATAACTTTGAAAAAGTGTTGCACACTTTTTGAGTGCTCAGTGTAGTGCATTTGGAGGCTATAACCTTTGACCTAGTTTTCCCACACTTTCTAAAAGTGGCATTTTCAAACACGCAATCTAAAAGCCAATTTCTCTAAAATATGTTTTTCATAAATTGTGAGTTCAGGGACCCAAAACTCCAAGTCTATACCTCTTCCCAATTGGAGTTTAGAGGTTACAAGGCAGCTCCAATTATAACCTATGTCCTTGCAATAGTGAAAAATAAATGTAGAAGTATTTCACTATCAGGACACGTAAAACACACCATTACATGTCCTGCCTTTCAAATACATTGCACCTACCCACAAGGGTACATTGGGCCTACCTTAGGGATGCAGTAAAAGGTTTGGGCCTGGCAAAAGGGTGCGCTTGCCAGGTAGACATGGCAGTTTAAAACTATCGACACAGACAGGTGTGTCATGGTTTCAGGCCAACTGATGTGTGTGGCACAATCAGTGCTGCAGGCCCACTAGTAGTATTTGATTTGCAGACCCTGGGCACACACCATGCTCTACGTATGGACTGAATTTAAGGGGGTCATCTCCAGACTTTACTCTACACATTTTGAAGAGATTCACTCTAAGGCAATGAGAAATGCTCTTAAGACAAGATGGCAAACTTTTTGGTTCAGAGTATTACAGTGACGCATGGCCATCCCTCTTGCAATCCCATGGCAGAGGGATGAGAGAAACCAAACTAAAATGTAGCTATTACAAGATTCTGCATAACTGGAACTGGCCTCCCCACAGGTTTCACCATGCAAATGTATTGAATTCCTCTAATTGCTGGAGGTGCGGAAACAGAGGAGGACATATGGCACATTTATTATGGTCTTACCATGCTCTTCATATTTTTTGTCATAAGGTAGCGGTGATCATGAATCAACTGATTCTATCCAATTCAGGCTTTTCTAGAAAGCGTATCCTGTTACATTATCAGACGATTTCTCAGACCTGACCCGTCATCTGAAGAGCTGGACTGATACTTTTTTGGCAGTAAATAAAAGGTGAGGTGGTGTAAATAATCACCCCTACCTACATGCATTATCTATTGTCTGCAGGACCAGCAATCTATTTTTTAGTCTAAATGGTCAGCTTGGCTTTTACTGTCTATCTCCTAATTTTCCTTTCTTTTGAACATATCAGCAGCCTTTGGTTGACAGTCACAACCAGAACTTTAGACTTTGAATAATGAATATGCTCCAGGTGCTGAGGAGGTAAAGAAGATTGATATAAGATGCATATTAGGGACTTATGATACTATTGAACAATTCTATCTCTCCTAAGTAAGAGGAGGAAGGCGAAATATGTTTAATGGTAATATTTTCCTTTGTTTCTTTGTACTTTGTGTTTATACAATTCTGATAACCATGATTAGCCATGCTTCAAAAACATATTAAAAACCCACTTCAGAATTGAAATACTAAGAGCACTTTCTGGACCTGTGGAAGATCAGAAGTGAACTGGACCTTCTGTTTGTGACCTGAGAGGAGCCCTAAGAATTGCACCCTCTTCATCTTGTACCCAGGATAAAAAAGTGTACTTCATGGGTCAGTTGGTTGACCTCCTGTGTAGATCCAGACAGACAACAAGCTGCAAGAGGCCTTTCCTGGAAGTGCCCAGCTGATCAGTGGCAACTGAATCTGGACTGGACTCTCCTATTCACCTGTGCCTGCAACCCTGGGTATCTCTAAGTGCCTGCCCTGACTTCCTAGGGGTTTTAAAAGTGTATTCAGTAGCAACTCCTACAGAGGAGCTGTCCCCCAGTGCACAGCACCAAAAGACCATGAAAGGTTCAAAGCTTCATTTGTAGAATATTCCCCTGATGAAGGGCACAGGCGATGCCCGAAATGCATTGGGATGAACACGAATAGTGGGATACTTGTTTGCAACATTTGATGATTTGGTTGCCGAGTTATTGAAGAGTTTTCAAGATGGAATTTTCCATGAACACATTTGGCATGAAAAATAACATCATGTTGATGACAGAGAATGCTCATTAAACAGTTAACAGTGAACTTTGCATAATTTCAAGTCTTATGATTTGTTTTACTACTTTGAACCTTTCATGGTCTTTTAGTGCTGTGCACTGGGGGACAGCTCCTCTGTAGGAGTTGCTACTGAATAGACTTTTCAACAACGCTTATTGGAACAGAAAGTGAAGCCCTGGTAGCACGCCACACCCTACTTCATCTTAAACAAATCAAGTTCACACCGGTTGTGCGTGTCCTTTTCTTATGGTTTTAAAAGTGTACTCATTTGGTTAACTGGGATGCAAATGATTTGGGGCCTGATTTATACTTTGGCGTATGGGATACACCATCACAAATGTGATGGATATCCCATCCGCAGTTTTACAATTGCCAATAGCCTCGTGTAGCGGACACGCACAGGCTGAGGCAAGCGAAGCTCTGCCAAATTTGCTGAAATAACTGCTTTTAAAACTGAAAGTCACTGTTATTATTTGAGCCGCATTTTAAACCCACTTACCCTCCTCACAAACCGCACTGCTTCCCGGTCCACCAAGGGTCATCTAGATTGAGTAGAGGAAGTACTCGCCATTGATCCACACCCACTTCCGAGAAAGACACCGGAGTGGGCGTAGCCTCGTCACCTCTTAAAAATCATGCCATAAGCCTCGCGCAGCAGACACATACAGGCTGAGGCAAGCGAAGCTCTGCCAAAGTTGCTGAAATTCGACACACTTTGCAGATAAAACACTGCTTTTAAAACTGAA
This sequence comes from Lissotriton vulgaris, assembly GCF_964263255.1. NCBI lineage: Eukaryota > Metazoa > Chordata > Amphibia > Caudata > Salamandridae > Lissotriton > Lissotriton vulgaris. The sequence continues at coordinate 1,503,715,379 of NC_141691.1, forward strand.
AGTCACTGTTATTATTTGCGCCGCATTTTTAACCCACATACCCTTCTCATGAACCGCACTGCTCCCCGGTCCACCGTGGGTCATCCCGATTGAGTGAAGGGAGTACTCGGCACCGATCCCCACCCACTTCCGGGCTTGACGCCGGAGGGGGCGGAGCCTCATCACCTTTTATAACTCATGCCACACACTCTACACAGTGGACACGTGCAGCGGGCGCGCCGCTGGTGCGCTGAAGGCGCACCTAAGACAAGCCCGTTGCGTCTCTCCGTGTCTGGTCAGGGCCTGGGGGCACAAACCCTGTCCCAAACACGAGGGATTATTATAAGCTACTCACAAAAAAACAACTGATCGGTCTCTGTCCAAGCACACAGCATGACTGTAATATACTAAATCCAGAAACACCAGGGTCCAACTGCCCCAGATGCCACAATGCTTTTGACATTCGATCTTGTAGGGTATATACCAATAATGTTACTGGTTCCATCAACAATAAGACTCAGAAGCTTTCCCCTTTTACTATTAGGGTTGCCACCCCCCCAAGGGCTTTACCGTTTTTTAACATTAATTGCAGGTCGCTTCCAAAACATAAGGATGACATATTTGACCTCCTGTGGAATAAACAACCCAACGCTATTTCCGTCACTGGAACGTGGCTACACGAAAGCTCTGCCCCGACATTGCTTCAGCTCTGCCCCCCAATTACACGATTATTAGAAAGGATCGTAGTGCCAAAATAGGAGGAGGCATTGCGGTAATTTTTGATAAGTCTTACACCTATAAATGGGAAAATCTGCCCTTTAAGGGTTGCGAGGCAAGCCAATTCAAACTCACCCTGACAGCCAATTTTCTCTCTCTGGGATTCTGATCTACTGCCCACCTGGGCCAGCAGGGCCATGGGCAGCTGCCTTTCTGAAACTTATTGCCCCCTATCTGCTGGACGCAGCCAAGTTCACTATTTTGGGAGACATGAACATTCATTGCCAACATGCACTACGAGCACCTCGCTAATGGCTGATCTAGCAGTAATGAATACACTACTCTGCAATGCAGGCCCCACCCATGAGGCTGGCCACTTGCTGGATCCTATTTTCTCTAACCTATCCAATATCTCCTGCCTGACAGCCCACCCGCTACTCTGGTCAGATCACTATTTGGTCGGTTTCAGGGTTAAGCAGGAGATTAAGGTACACTCCAGATTGGTTACTGGGTTACCCTTGTGAATCCCTAGTATATGGTAACTTGGGTACTACCGGCATAGGTACCCCAGAGGCCTACCAGGGGCCGAAGCATGTATTATGCCACCCCTGGAAAGCCTTTCAAAATGGCACCACAAGTCTGCTACTGCAGCCTGGGTAAGGTGGTGCATGCATCCCTTACTAAGATATATGCTACCTATATCTACCTTAAATAACAGACACATATAAACCTATAAGTCACTCCTATGGCAGGCCTGAAGGCAGAATGATTGGTTTTGTGTGAGAGGGTGCCCAAGCATGACCTGAGCCCCTTTGCAGCTTTCGGAATCACTTCTCTGTAGCTGTTATGTGATACAGCCATACCATTTACTCTTAAGTGCATTATAACCTCGCTATAAATGCTAACTTTGGGATGGCTGCATCAAAACATGTTGTGTTTGGTGGCAAACACTTTAGAATCCTATCCCCCCCGCCAGTCATGGCGGCGGGGGTAGAATTCTACCCTTCTAGAGGGAGAAGACATGTGCACACTTATTTAAACTGTAATACTTTTAAAGAGCCCTGGCATCACAAAATGGATGCCACAGACACGGGTATGACCTCCTGCTGCTGGACGAAACTCTGGCAGGGAAGGCTAGGACAATAGGTTTCCTGTCACAGGGAGGTGTAACCACCTTTCAGACAGGCTTTAGTGTATTGGGGCTGGGTGGGTGCATTCATAGAATGCTTTTCAGACAGTGCTGGGGGCACACTTGGTGTCCATGTGCATATCCCAGTTCAAACCGGTTGCAGGGGCACTCAGCCCCTGATCTGGTGTGAAACTGGACAAAGGGAAAGGGGTGTAACCACCCCATCCTGGGTCCTCCCATATGTGGGACCCTAGAGTAAGTCCAACCCCTAAACTTAGCATAAGTATAGGAATCCAGTCCTTAGGACTTTAGATTACCATAGACGAAACTCTGCAACATATATCCTGGAACTTCGACATTTTATTTCAACTAGAAGATGGAAGAATTTCCCTTGGGGTAAAGGAGTGACTCCCCTATTCAAACAGGCACCAACGAAGCATCTTGCTGGTCTGTATTTCCAACGCTCCCACAAGAACCCGAAGGTTTTGTGACACAGGACATGGACTTCCAGACATCTCCGAGGCTGACACGAGATCCCAGCAAAACTGAGACCTGTAGCCATCACAAGAGACATGGGACCGGAACTCCTGGACACTGTGCACATTTGCTAGTGCACCTACTTCCCCAGCTTTCCCAAAATTGTGCATTAGGCTATTTGTAGTCCAAGCCCTGAGCACCATCTGCACCGAAGATTGTGGACCTTCACTCCACAAGTGATCCGTGGTCCCACTTCTAGCATTTCTGCTCGAGGACCCTTCGCAATTGCTGGTCTGTCTACTGGTGGTCCCCATGAAGGTAACTCTTCTGTTTCTTGGGCTTTCCTGGTTGCTCCAGGCGTGCCATGACTCCCCTCCAAAGGCTGAGTCCCTCAGACCTTGCTGGTCTGCGCCAAAGCCAACCTTTACTTTCTGTGTGAGTTGCTGTTGCCAAGGCTTATTGGGTCCAATTGGATACCGACGCTGCAGCACTCGGCATCCTTTGTGGGACAGCTCAAATCCAGCTCCTGGTTGTTATCGAGACCTCCTGGTCCTCGTGGCTGAAGAGTCAAGGTTCACCTTTTTCACCTGAAATCACCCGACATTGGTTGGCATCGTCTCCTTGCCTTCCTGGTCACTGGCCAGTGATCCAGACTCTGTCCCCTCTGCTTTCAGGTTCTTCAGATCTTCGATCCACCCTTGGATCCATCCGGGCACTTTCCACGTGGTCTCCTGCAGCTCTTCTTCACAGCTCGCCATAGGAAACAACGACAAAACCCGACACCAAAAGACACCTATGCACCGGCTTCCCTGGGTGAGGTAACATGAGTACTCCTGTGCTCCCGTGGGTCTTGTCTCTTGAACTGTCTAGTTCTCAAGGGGTTTCCTCCAAGTCCACTCCTAAGTGTCCTTAATCTGTAATTTTCCAGCAGCGACTTTCCCCATAGAAGTTAATGGTGATTCGCGGCTGTGTTTAGACACTGCACGTGTCCCTCGTGGGTCCCCTCTGTCACTACCGTGGGTGGTTCCTGGTGGTCCCAGTGGTTTTAAAGGCTCTAGGCCTTGTACCTATGTCAGTTGTGGTTCTTATACCACTTTCTTAGTATATGGTTTGCGAAGCCCCTAGGGCTAATCATATATTGTGCTAATTTTCTGTGTGTTGAATAAGTTTACTTGTGTACTTTTGCCACTAGCCTCATAAAGAGACTAGGGGGATGTGTTTAGAATAAATATATATCTTTTATATATACCTGGTGTGGTTCTCCTTTCATTTGGACATTATATGAGATTATAGACTGGTAAAACAAGCTGCTTTACATTCCTTCAAGACTTAGCCTGAAAGCTGCTCTCCACAGCTACCACTTAGAGAGCTTTCTATGATGATCTAAACCCTAAAAATCACCATTAGGGTCGCCCATGTTAGTGCAGGGTGCTACACTTACATTAATGAGCACCATATACTGACCTGGCTTCTCACACGTCCTATCACATAAAAGGTAACTTTAGTTGGTCAATGGCTAAAGAGTAACTCAAGAAAAGTAGGGGATACAATATATTACAGACCATGCAAAAGCCATAACATTTGAATGAATGAATTAAACAAAACTCAAGGAAAGGTGGTAGTTGGCAGAAAAATACTGTACTCACCAAGCCATCATAAAACTCATGCCCAGTTGAATCCTGGAAAGTTATAACCCTAGAACCCTAGGAGATAACAGATATTATAGGCCATATAGGCTATTATATTTGGTATCCCCTAAGGGTACCGGAGGCCAAATCTTGTAGAATGATGTGCAAAATGTGAAAAGATACTGTAGTCTGCTATCCAATAAAATACAAAATCATTTGGCCAATGGCTAAAGAGTAACCCATGAAACATAGGGGATACGAGATATTACGGCAATGCGTGAGCCATAATATTTAGTATCCCCAAGTGAATGATGTTTGAAAGTAAAAGGAAGGGTGATATTGGTATAGAAATACCTTGCTCCCGCATCCAACATAAGGTGAAGTCAAATTGATTCCTGGTAACTTTTAACCCGAGAAACACTAGGGGTACCAAATATTATAGGACATAAAGGCTATTATAGTTTGTATCCCCTAAGGCTATGGATGCAAAATCTTGTGGAATGATGTAAAAAAATGTGAAAAGATACTGTAGTCTGCATTCAAACAAAAGGCAATTTCAATTAGTCAATGGCTAAAGGGTAACCCATGAAACATAGGGGATACAAGATATTACAGCAATGCATGAGCCATAATATTTAGTATCCCCAAGTAAATGATGTTGGAAAACAAAAAGAAGGGTGCTATTTGGTATACAAATACTGTGCTCCTCCATCTATTATAAGGCAATGTCAAATTGAATCCTAGTAACTTCTAACCCGAGAAACGCTGGGGATACCAAATATTATAGGCCGTATAGGCTATTATATTTGGTATCCCCTAAGGGTACCGGATGCAAAATCTTGTGGAATGATGTACAAATTGTGAAAACATACTGTAGTCTGCTATCAAACAAAAGGGAATTTCAACTATTCAATGGCTCAAAAGGTAACCCATGAAACATAGGGGATATGATATAATATGGCTATGTGTGAGCCATAATATTTGGCATCCCTTTAATTAATGATGTGGTAAAGCAAAAGGAAGGGTGCTATTTGGTATAGAAATACTGTGCTCGCGCATCCAACATAAGGCAAAGTCAATTTGAATCCTGGTAACTTCTAACCCGAGAAACACTGGGGATACCAAATATTATATGCCATATAGGCTATTATACTTGGTATCCCCTAAGGGTACGCAAGGTAAATCTTATGGAATGATGTACACAATGTGAAAAGATACTGTAGTCGTAGTCTGCTATCAAACAAAAGGCAAATTCAATTGGTCAATGGCTTAAGGGTAACCTATGAAACATAGGGGATACGAGGTATTATAACGATGATTGAGCCATAATATTTGGTATCCCAATAGTAAACGATGTTGAAAAGCAAAAGGATGGCTGCTATTTGGTATAGAAATACTGTACTCCTCCATCCAACATAAGTCGATGTCAAATTGAATCCTGGTAACTTCTAACCTGAGAAACGATGGGGATACCAAATATTATAGGCCCTGTTTGCTATTATATTTGGTATCCTCTAAGGGTGCCGGATGCAAAATCTTGTGGAATGATGTACAACATGTGAAAAGATGCTGTAGTCTTCTATCAAATAAAAGGCAAAATCAATTGGTCAATGGCTAAATTGCAACCCATAAAATATAGGGGTTATGAGATAATATGGCTATGTGTGAGCCATAATATTTGGCATCCCTTTAATTAATGATGTGGTAAAGCAAAAGGAAGGGTGCTATTTGGTATAGAAATACTGTGCTCGCGCATCCAACATAAGGCAAAGTCAATTTGAATCCTGGTAACATCTAACCCGAGAAACACTGGGGATACCAAATATCATATGCCATATAGGCTATTATACTTGGTATCCCCTAAGGGTACGCAAGGTAAATCTTATGGAATGATTTACACAATGTGAAAAGATACTGTAGTCGTAGTCTGCTATCAAACAAAAGGCAAATTCAATTGGTCAATGGCTTAAGGGTAACCTATGAAACATAGGGGATACGAGGTATTTCAACGATGACTGAGCCATAATATTTGGTATCCCAATAGTAAACGATGTTGGAAAGCAAAAGGATGGCTGCTATTTGGTATAGAAATACTGTACTCCTCCATCCAACATAAGTCGATGTCAAATTGAATCCTGGTAACTTCTAACCCCAGAAACGATGGGGATACCAAATATTATAGGCCCTGTTTGCTATTATATTTGGTATCCTCTAAGGGTACCGGATGCAAAATCTTGTGGAATGATGTACAAAATGTTAAAAGATACTGTAGTCTGCTATCAAATAAAAGGCAAATTCAATTGGTCAATGGTTAAAGGGTAACCCATGAAACATAAGGGATACGAGATATTACAGCAATGCGTGAGCCATAATATTTGATATCCCCCTAGTAAATGATGTTGGAAAGCAAAAGGGAGGGTGCTATTTGGAATCAAAATTCTGTGCTCCCCCATCCAACATAAGGCGATGTCAAATTGAACCCTGGTATCTTCTAGCCTGAGAAACGCTGGGGATACCAAATATTATAGTACGAGTATGCTATTATAATTGGTTTCCCCTAAGGGTACTGGAGGCAAAATCTTGTGGAGTGATGTACAAAATGTGAAAAAATACTGTAGTCTGCTATCAAATAAAAGGCAAATTCAATTAGTCAATGGCTAAAGGGTAACCCATGAAACATCAGGGATACCAGATATTACAGCAATGCGTGAGCCATAATATTTGGTATCGCCCTAGTAAATGATGTTGGAAAGCAAAAGGACGGCTGCTCTTTGCCATAGAAATACTGGGCTCATCCATCGAACATAAGACCATGTCAAATTGAATACTGTAAGTTCTAACCCCAGAAACACAGGGGATACCAGATATAATAGCTGGTAAAGGCCATTATATTTGGTATCCCCTAAGCGAACCGGATGTAAAATCTTGTGGAAAGATGTAAAAAATCTGAAAAAATGCTGTAGTCTGTTATCAAAGAAAAAACAACTTTAAGTGATCAGTGGCTAAAGGCTAACCCATGTAACGTAGGTGATACAAGATATTACAGCAATGCGTGAGCCATAATATTTGGTATCCCCATAGTAAACAATATTGGAAAGCAAAAGCAAAGCCTCTAGTTGGCATACAAGTACGGTGCTCACCCATTCAACATAAGACAATGTCAAATTCAATCCTGGGAAGTTCTAAACTAAGAAACACAGAGGATACCAAATATTATAGCCGGTATGGGCCATTATATCCCCTAAGGGAACCAGATGTACCATCTTGTGGAATGATGTAAAATGTGAACGGTTACTGTAGTCTGTTATCATGTAAAAGGCAACTTTTAGTGGCCAATGACTAAAGGCTAACCTATGAAAGGTAGGGGATACGAGATATTATAGCAATGAGTGAGCCATAATATTTAGTCTACCCCAAGGGAACCGGATGTAAAATCTTGTGGAATGATGAAAAATGTGAACGGTTACTGTAGTCTGTTATCATGAAAAAGGCAACTTCTAGTGGCCAATGACTAAAGGGTAACCCATGAAAGGTAGGGGATACGAGATATTATAGCAATGAGTGAGCCATAATATTTAGTATACCCCAAGGGAACCGGATGTAAAATCTTGTGGAATGATGTAAAACATCTGAAAAGATACTGTAGCCTGCTATCAAATAAAAGACAACTTCAAGTGGTCAATGGCTAAAGAGTAACCCATTAAACGTAGGGAATATGAAATATTACAGAAATGCGTGAGCCATAATATTTGGTATCCCGATAGTAAATGGTGTTGGAAAGCAAAAGGAAGGTCGCTATTGGTCAAGGAAATACTGTGCTCACCCATCCAAAATGAGACCATATTAATTTGAATACTGGTAAGTTCTAACACCAGAAACACATGGGATACCAGATATAATAGCTGGTAAAGGCCATTCCATCCTGTATCCTCTAAGGGAACTGGATGTAAATTTTGTGGGATTCATGTAAGAAATCCAAAAAGATACTGTAATCTGCTATACAATAAAAGGCAATTTCAACTGGTGAAAAGCTAAAGGGTAACCAATAAAACATAGGGGATACGAGATATTACAGCAATGCGTGAGCCATAATATTTTGTATCCCCATTGTAAACGATGTTGGAAAGAAAAAGGAAGGCCACTATTTGGCACAGAAGTACTGTGCTCGCCCATCCAAAATAAGACTATGTCAAATTGAATCGTGGTAAGTTCTAACCCAAGAAAACAGAAGGGATACCAAATATTATAGGTGGCATGGGCCATTATATATGGTATCCCCTAAGGGAACCAAACGAACAATCTTGTGGAATGATGTAAAAAATATGAAAAGATACTGTAGTCTGTTATCAAATAAAAGACAACTTCAAGTGGCCAATGGCTGAAGGGTAATCGATGAAACGTAGGGGATACAAGATATTACAGCAATGTGTGAGCCATAATATTTAGTATCCCCATAGTAAACAATGTTGGGAAAAAAAAGGAAGTGTTCTGAACCGCATAGAAATACAGTGTTTACCCATCCTACATAAGACCATATCAATTTGAATACTGGTAAGGTCTAACACCAGAAACACAGGGGATACCAAATAATAAATCTGGTAAAGGCCATTATATCTGGTATCCTCGAAGGGAACCGGATGTAAATCTTGTGGGATTCATGTAGGAAATCCTAAAAGATACTGCCATCTGCTATACAATAAAAGGCAACTTCAACTGGTGAACGGCTATATGGTAACCAATGAAAAATAGGGACTACGAGATATTACAGCAAAGCGTGTGCCATAATATTAGGTATCCCCATTGTAAACGATGTTGGAAAGCAAAAGGAAGGCCACTCTTTGGCAAAGAAGTACTGTGCTCACCCATCCAACATAAGACTGTGTCAAATTGAATCCTTGTAAGTTCTAACCCAGAAAACACAGGGGATACCAAATATTATAGACAGTATGGGCCATTATTTATGGTGTCCCCTAAGAGAACCAGACGTACAATCTTGTGGAATGATGTAAAAAATATGAAAAGATACTGTAGTCTGTTCTCAAATAAAAGACAAATTCAATTCGCTGATGGCTAAAGGGTAACCTATGAAACATAGGGGATACAAGATATTACAGCAATGTGTGAGCCATAAAATTTGGTCTCCACCGTAGTAAATGATGTTGGAAAGCAAAAGGAAGACCGCTATTCGACACAGAAGTACTGTGCTCACACATCCAACGTAAGACTATGTCAAATTGAATCCTGGTAAGTTCTAAACCAAGAAACACATGGTGTACCAAATATTATAGGCAGTATAGACCATTATATATGGTATCCCCTAAGGGAACCAGGCGTAAAATATTGTGGAATGATGTAAAAAATATGAAAAAGTACTGTAGTCTGTTATCAAATAAAAGACAACTTCAAGTGGCCAATGGCTAAAGGGTAATCGATGAAACGTAGAGGAGACGAGATATTACAGCAATGTGTGAGCCATAACATTTGGTATCCCCTAGTAAACAATGATGGAAAGCAAAAGGAAGGGTTATATTCAGCATAGAAACTCTGTGCTCGCCCATCCAGCGTAAGACTATGTCAAATTGAATCCAGGTAAGGTCTAACCCAAGATACAAAGGGGATACCAAATATTATAGGCCGTAGAGGCCATTATATATAGTATCCCCTAAGGGAACCGGAAGTACAATCTTGTGGAATGATGTAAAAAATGTATAAAGATACTGTAGTCTGCTGTCAAATAAAAGACAAATTCAAGTGGCCAATGGCTAAAGGGTAACCCATGTAACGTAGGGGATACGAGGTATTACAGCAATGCGTGAGCCATCATATTTGGTATCCCGATAGTAAACGATATTGGAAAGCAAAAGGAGGGACGCTATTTGGCATGCAAGTACTGTGCTAACTCATCCAACATAAGACTATGTCAAATTAAATCTTGGTAAGTTCTAACCCAAGAAACAGGGGATACCAAATATTATAGCAGGTATAAACCATTATATATGGTATCCCCTAAGGGAACCGGAAGTACAATCTTGTGGAATGATGAAAAAATGTTAAAGGTTACTGTAGTCCGCTAACAAATAAAAGGCAACTTCAAGTGGTCAATGGCTAAAGGGTAACCCATGAATCGTAGGGTATACAAGATATTACAGCAGTGCGTGAGCCATTATATATGGTATTCCCATTGTAAAAGATGTTGGAAAGCAAAAGGGAGGGTGCTATTTGCCAATGAAATACTGTGCTCACCCATTCAACATAAGACCATGAAATTGAATACTGGTAACTTCCACCCCTAGAAACACTGGGGATACTAGATATTATAGCTGTTATAGGCCACTATATTTGGTATCGCCTAAGGGAAACAGATGTAAAATCTTGTGGAATGATGTAAATTATGTGAAAAGATACTGTAGTCTGCTATCAAACAAAAGGCAACTTCAAGTGGTCAATGGCTAAAGGGTAAGCCATGAAACATAGAGGATATGAGATAGTACGGCAATGCGTGAGACATAATATTTGGAATCCCCACTGTAAATGATGATGAAAATCAAAAGCAATGGTGCTATGTGTCATACAAATACTGTGGTCACCCATCCAATGTAAGAACATGCCAAATTGAATATTGGTAAGTTCTCCCCAAGAAATACAGGGGATACCAAATATTATAGGTGGTAAAGGCTATTATATTTGGTATCCCAAAGGAAATCAGTTGTAAAATCTTGTGGAATGATGCAAACATTCTTAAAAGCTACTGTAGTCTGCTAACAAATAAAATGCAACTTCAACTGGTGAAAGTCTAAGGTTAGCCCCTGAAACGTTGTGAATTCTCGATATTACAGCAATGTGTGAGCCATATTATTTGGTATCCTCATAGTAAATGATATTGGAATGCAAAAGAAAGGGTGCTATTTGGCATAGAAATACTAAGTTCTAACCTGAAAAACACAAGGGATATCAAATATTGTAGCTAGTATAGGCCAATACATATGTTATCCCTTAAGGGAACCAGATGTTAAATGTTGTAGAGACGATGTAAAAAATGTGAAAATATACTGTAGTCTGCTATCAAATACATGGCTACTTCATCTGGTCAATAGCTAAAGAGTAAGCTATAAAACGTAAGGGATCGAGATATTACAGCAATTCGTGAGCCATAATATTTGGTATCCCCATAATAAACAATATTGGAAAGCAAAAGGAAGGTTGCTAGTTGGCATAGAAAAACTGTGCTCACCCACTGAACATAAGACAATGTCAAATTGAATCCTGGTGAGTTCTAACCCGTGAAACACTGGGGATACTAGATATTATAGGCGGTAAAGACCATTTTATTTGGTATCCCCTTAGTAAACTAGTTGTAAAATCTTGTGGAATGATGTATAAAATGTGAAAAGCTACTGTAGTCTCCTAACAAATAAAAGGCAACTTGAACTAGTGAATATCTAAAGGGTAGCACATGAAACATAGGGGATACGTCATATTACAGCAATACGTGAGCCATGATATTTGGTATCCCCATTGTAAAGGGTGTTGAAAAGCAAAATGAAGGATGCCATTTGCCATTGAAATAGTGTGCACACCCATCCAACATAAAAACATGTCGGGGAACATCCTTTACCACGCGGATTTTACTCCGCAGTACCCTTTAAACGCGTCTTTTACAACGCAAGTCGTAACCACGACTTGCGCTGGAGGGCGCTACAGGACAAGGAATAATTTAATTTACTATCCAACACCTTCCCTACTGTACATAGGCTGGTGTTGGAATAGTAAATAAAAAAATTCCTAAGTCCGCACCCCTCCAACGCAAGTCGTGGTAACGACTTGCGTTGTAAAAAACGCGTTGTAAAGGTACGCGTGGTAAAACCATGCGTCGTAACGTCGTACATCCAAACATGTCAAATTGGAACCTGGTAAGTTCAACTCCAAGAAAAACGGGGGATACCAAATATCATAGGCGGTATAGGCCATTATATTTAGTATCCCCTAAGGGAACCGGATGAGAAATCGTTTGGAATGATGTCAAAAATTTGAAAAGACCCTGTAGCCTGCTGTCAAATAAAAAGCATCTTCAAGTGGTCAATGGTTAAAGGGTAACTCATGAAACGTAGGGGGATACCAGATATTACGAAAATGCGGGAGCCATATTATTTGGTATCCCCATTGTAAATGATATTGGAAAGCAAAAGAAATGGTGCTCTTTGCCATAGGAATACTGTGCTCACCCATCGAACATCAGACCATGTCTTATTAAATCCTGGTAAGTTCTAACCCGAGAAACACAGGGGATACCAAATATTGCAGCTGGTATAGGCCAGTACATATGGTATCTCCTAAGGGAACCAGATGTTAAATGTGGAAAGATACTGTAGTCTACTATCAAATAAATGGCTACTTCATCTGGTCAATAGCTAAAGAGTAACCCATAAAACGTAGGGGATACGAGATATTACAGCAATCTGTGAGACATATAATTTGGTATCCCCAAAATAAATAAACAATGTTGAAAAGGAAAAGGAAGGGTGCTAGTTGGCATACCAATACTGTGCTCACCCATTCAAAATAAGACCATGTCAAATTGAATCCTGGTACGTTCTAACCCGAGAAACACAGGGTAAACCAAATATTATAGACGAAAGAGGCATTATATTTGGTATCCCCTAAGGGAACTGGATGTCAAATCGTGTGGCATGATATTAAACATATGAAAAGATACCATAGTCTGCTATCAAATGAAAGGCAACTTCATCTTGTCAATGGCTAACAAATAACCCATGAAGAATTGGGGATAGGAGATATTTACAACAATGTATAGACCATATTAATTTGTATTCCCATACCAAGAGATGTTAGAAATCTCAAGGAAGGGTACCCGTTGGCAGAAACATACTGTGGTCACTGAGCCAACATACGACCATGTCCAAGTGATCCCTGCTATGTTTTAACACTAAAATCCTAGGTGATACTAAATATTATAGTCTGTATGGGCCATTATATTTGTTATCCCCAAAATTAACTTGATGTGAAATACATTCAAAAGTACTAAAAGATATTGTAATTTGGTGTTAAGTAAAAAACAATTTCAAAATGTCAATTTCTAAAAGGTAAACCTTGAAAAGTAGGAAATGCCACATATTATAGCAAAGAATGAGCCTTAATATTTGGTATCCACATAGAAAGTGACTTGGTTTACGTCCAGGCGATTTCACTCATTATTCCTTCGGATTGGCCAGCATGCGTTCATGGTTCCTCCTGGTCAGCCATCGCAACGCGTGCTTCCTCTGCTCTTTCCCCCTTGATCAGCACAGCACACAGCACTTTATGCATTCTTCTGCATGGCACGTCAACTTTAAGCATTGATACATTTGCACAATAAACTGCATGCTTCAAACAGATCCACATCTTGACCACTGCGTGTTTCTCTGTTTATTAAGCACGTTTCTGCTCAAGCAGGTTAGGCTTCATTTCTTTTTCACAGACGGCGATTATGAGTCACGTGGGGGGATCTCCCAATGTGGTTGTTAGACTTGACATCCTTGGCGTGGTTTTGGCTGATTTTTTGCCTCAACCTCCTGTATTTTTGATGCTGTGCTGGCATTTGTTGTCTTAGAGGCTTTAGGAACTTTGCCTCTGCTGATCAGTGTCAAAGTGAAAGTGCTCCCAGTATAAATTGCTATTGCAATTGGTGCTTGTATATTTGATTTACTGGTAAGTCTCTATTACAGTGCACTATGTGAGCCCAGGGCCTGTAAATCAAATGCTACTAGTGGGCCTGCAGCACTGATTGTGCCACCCACAGGAGTAGCCCTAAAAAGGTATCTCAGACCTATCACTGCAGTGTCTGTGTGCAGTTTGAACCTGCCATGCCGACCTGGCAAGTGCACCCACTTGCCAGGCCCTAACCTAACCTTTTCTTAAATGTGGGATCACCCCTCAAGTAGGCCCAAGTTACCCCCAAGGGCAGGGTGCAGTGTATGTGAAAGGTAGGACATATTCCGACTGACGCTCCGGCTCTGTTTGTCTGTTTGAGCACGCTGCCTCAGCCTGCGTTACAGACGAGGAGCACTGAGATCCATGTCCTCCCACAGCACACGGCACATCAGGCATCCTGTGGTGGCTCTGCTGCATTCTCTACAGGCCCGCTCGGTTGACAGGGTAAGTGGCGCCCTGATCTCCTAACTCTGAGGCTGGCGATAGCCCCCCAGTTTTTGTGCATGGTTGCTGACATGCTATGGTCTCTGCTGCTTAGCCTAGCTAGCTGACACGACACTCTGACCCTATGACGACGATGGGAAGTTTCCCATCATCGGTGAGCTGAGGCCATGGCTCATCGCAAGCCATTCCAGGTGATTGGTGCTACATTCCATCTCTGGCTGTACACAGTATTTCCCCATCGCATTCTTTTGTAAGCGTTCCTTGATGCCGACATTGATGGACATAACTCAGCCCTCCTGGGGACGAGCTGGAGGGCGAGGCGGGCTGTGCTTCCCAGTAACACCGGTACTGGTGCGACCAATGGAACTATGACAATGCTCCCTAGGCGGAAACCACGAATGTTGTACTAACCGCGGGGCCCGAGCTTGCATGGCTGATGCCCGGTGAAGCTGTTCAGGCAACTATAGAGGAGATTGGCTCTTGTTCCACCCCCTCGGCCGTGACATACCCAGCCGGACTTTGAACATAGTTTTTCCTTGTCTCTCGGCTGTTTTTCCTTCCCTTCCCCGCCTCCTTTCTCCTTACCTGTCTGCCTGACTTGATATGCATTCCCTACCCCTTTTTGCCATTCTCCCTCTCCCTTCCATGCCCCATTGGATGTGTGTCTTCACTATGCTAGGCACTAACTCAGGTTATTGTTTAATCAAAGTTTTTTCACTTATTTTATACTTTGCTCATGTAACTGATGTAATTCTTTGTAACTTGTAATTCACTGATCCTCATGTAAAGCGCTCTGATAACTCCGGGTCTAGCCAGTGCTATATAAAACTCTGCAAAAAAAAATACTGGTGTGTTTTTCATGTCCTGATAGTGAAATACTGCCAATTTAGTTTTTCACTTTTGAAAGGTTATCTGTCACATAGGCTAAAATGGGCACTGCTTTATGCCATCTTAGAAGCATAAATTTCCACTGGGACAAGATATAGAAATTGAGTTAAGGTTCTCTGAACTTAGAATTCAATAACACATCTTTTAGTTAAGATGTTTTTTTAATTATGTGTTTGAAAATGCCATTTTTAGAAAGTAGCGAAAACACAAAAAGATGATGGAGGAAACGCTGAATCCTTTCAGGCACTCACCCTAGTCACAGATCTGAGTTGAATCCATCATCTTACTTTAGCTCACTTCGCCAACCCAGTTTTTGAACTTTTAGAACGTAGGCATTTTCTTATTTAAACATTCTGCATGCCTCTACTGGTTTGTGCATTGACTGTCTGGTTGTGCAGTGACAGGGGCTAGGTATGTGCATTCACTGTAGAGCCACTCGGGGGGTGTTGATGTGTGTCCTGCCTTTCCTGGGAGATGCATTGCTGGGCTGAATAGACCTTGGCTGGCTTTAGAGGGGTGGGAAGAGTTTCCCTTGCACCTGAATAGGCTGTGTCTCCTTTACACAATGCTGTTTCCACCTCCTGTGGCCCTGCTGCACCAGAGAAGACAGAACTGATTAGACTAGGCTCAGAGACCCTTGTCACAAAGACAAATAGAGTATGAGTAGAGGACCTTTAACCCCAGAGAATTAGATCACTTCTGTATTCAGGAGGAACCTTCGCCTAGAAGAAGAGCTGGAGCGCTGTGAGTGGGAGTACTACCCCTTTGCTGTTGGCTTTGCTGGGTTGACCTGCAGTTGTTGCTTCTGCCAAGGAAAGGGCATAAACTGGACTTGTGTGTGCTAGCGTCCTGTTGTGAAGTTTCAAGAACACCAAGACTTCACCTGCAACTGACTGACCAGCACCTCGACTACTGTGTGGACTCCTGCATTCAAAATAGCACCAATCCCAGTTGTGTGGTTGGTCCTGCAACACAAAGAAAACCAACTCCTATGCTGTCTTCACCACCACAACGATCAGCGAGGCCTGGGGCACCACCCATTAACTGCAAGATGTACCACCCTGTCTACACTGCAGCTCCGATGCCCTTCGACGTCTGCAGTTATCGGTCTTTCAGGTGCTCACACAACGTCGTCACCATCAGCGCCTGAGTCCCATTATTGCTGAGCCAGTAACCGACAAGGGTGAGTTCACAAGTCTATGACTTTGCATCGCTTCACTAGAACTAAAGCCTCACCACCGACTGAACTGACTTCCACTGTCTTGGACTCGACGCATCGACTCCTTGTGGACATGACACCTCACCTCAGCCATGACAACCAGGGAACGGACCTCAACCTCGGCACCGATGCCTCACCTCCATGACACCGTGCATCATCCAAAGACTTCGTTCTAAGGTACATCTGCTTGGGGGTCCATGTGACTCCATGCCCTACGCCGCGCATCTCGCATTTGACCCATTGTTTGAATTACTGCCTGTCACAATGTCATAATAGACCCAGGTGGAGCTATTTGTTTTCTGCAAGTTCTATTTTCGAGATCATTGTTTTAAAGTCGTATTTGAATTCATATAGGTTGGATTTTTGTTGTTTTGGTCTTTTTTGGTTTAGATAAAGTTACTTTATTTTTCTAAACAGGTGTGGTGTCCATTTCTGGTGTTTTCACTGTGTTACTGTGAGTTTGGGTACAAATACTTTACACATTGCCTTTGGTTTAAGCCAGTCTGCTCATGCCAGATACCAAGGGGGTGAGCAGGCTCTATCTAAAGTGTGTATCCCCCTTATCCTGACTAGAAGCAAGGGTGCCTACTTGGAAAAAGGCGCATTCCTCTGCCAACTATAGACCCCCAGTTCTAACAGTGCTCTTATGTTTAGACCTGAGAGACCATCACCGGAAGCACAAAAGATGATTAGAAATGTTACTGGAGAGATTTAGACTGAGGGAGCTCTGTGCCTCGCTGGCTTGTTAGTATAGACGGCTTCTGGAGAACTGATACTGTACGTTGTTTCAGAGCTGTAACTATTAACGCACATGATCCCTTGTTTCTCCAAGAAATAGTGTGGAGTTGTTGGAAAATGTGTGTTCCGTTAAGAATTCACACCCCACCATGTAAGATGCATTGTGTAGTTCACCCTAAAGGGCTTTGTAGTCATCTCTTCTCTACAAACATTCTCCAAGGCAAACAGTGAGTACCACAGAAAGTAACTTTTTGCGCCTCTTCATCTCCTATACTCTTTGCTAATTTTACGATAATGCTGATGGCCTTTAGGGTTCACTGACATCAGGATGTCGAAGTCCGTGCCTGCCCAGCCCAATGGCTACAAAGACGTTGTATTGTTTGAGGCATGCAACTTGAGCAGGCGGCATTTCACAAAGCTTTCATGGGCTGCTGGCTGCACTAAGGGCTGCTGGGGCAATGGCAGCATAGATGGCCCCTTGCACCACGTGGTGGGTTCCCAGCGATGAATCCGACCCAACCAGCGGCTCATGTACCTGCTGGCACACTGACACTCTGCTGCAGCTGGCACTATGAGAAAGAGCTCGCAGCTGCAGTGCACGCACACGGTATCACGCAACCGGACCCAACCATACTGGCCACACCTGAGACGTGTGCGTGTGTGCTCAGGTCCTGGACGAGCCAGAATTAAGTGGCATGAGGAATCATTGCCACCCTCGAAAGAAGTAAATGTGTCTAAGTTCAGTGTAGTAGTTGCTTATGGCAGGAAGGCCAGACTCCATTCAGTGGGGCATCTACAAGGTGATCTGCCCTCAGCAGCATTTCATACATGGCTAAAGAACTGACAGTTCCTCCTCTGGGCTGCAGAGCAATGCATGCCATAGTAAGCCCCTGGTGGACCTCTGCTCACGGACAAGCTGCACGTGAGGCCTGCTGTCGTTGTCAACAACTTCCACACTTCCTGGTCAAAGGCGCTCTGCAGAGGCAGAAACATGCCATGGAATCATTTGTATACACTCCCAAGCAGACATTCCACTTTACATCATATTCAATAAGAAGGATTTTATTTCTACAAGAACTGTAGCCCTTTAGGAGCGAAGTTTCTATGTGACAATGTTCACCCTGTGTGCCTGGAGCCATACTTTGTACAAACCTCGTTCTGCACACAGTAATCATAGCTCATGCTTGTAAGAAAATTGTAAAAACAGGGACAACATCCACAAATGAAGAATTTTAACTCATGCCTTGAAGTCCACTTGACGTACAATGACACAGATTCATGGTATTTGTAATAATACATTTTGTTTTTCTACAGTGCTCGAGGTGTCATCATCACTGGAGCTTCATAGCACTATAAATAACATCACACCACCCCACACCATCAACATCAGATAAAAATGAAGAACGGAGACCACATCCATTCATGGGCCTTGCAGATTTCACACCAATCCTTACAGCAGGGAGTTGAACCTACTTAGCCATATTACACGGTGCCTATTTCAGTTTAGTACCCCTTGCCCCTAGCAATGGAGGTCAAGTAAAAGGCGGCATTAACTTTTCCAAAAACCAGTAATAGTAGTTTTACATGGTAATCATTTAAAGTCAAACTAGGGGCTCCAACTGTTCGCATTAGTATAAAATATAAGTGCAGTACACCCAGTTTGGTTTGTTTACGGGTGAGCGACAAAAATATTTGCAACAATAATCATAAATGAGTCGGGGAGAATGGATAAACTATAGAATGAATTCATCAGAAAGGAATGGAATTTGAGAAGAAGAAACATGTCCACTTAGATGGGATTCGGCTCTGCCTTTAAATGATAGGCAGTAACTCAGTACCTACAAGTTATCTAACAGCAATAAAGTGCACAGCATGTTGATTTGCAAGAAAGATGAAATATTGATGCAGACAAACAGTGTCACAGGACAGAAATACTGATCTGTCTTCCTAGTCAACGATTCCTGGCAAGTACCATTCCTAAGGTGTAACGCTTTTCAGTGCGGTCATCCCTCCTCTGTATTGCTTAATTCTGCTGGCAAGAAAGTGTCACCCATAGTCATTCAAATGTCACTCATACTTACTCTGACATTATGAAAATGTCACTCATAGCAATATAAAACCTTGGCTCTATGAAATACTTGTTAAAAATTAGAATGTATGGGAGGAGGAGCTACGCTAGCAACCAAGATGGCCGCGTAGGCTCCCGGCTCCGCCGACCTCTTTCTCCAGCCGGACGATCCTTGTTAATATCCTGAATTTCCGCCCACCTTTCGCGTGTCTGAACCGGTACAGAGTCTGATGGTGAAGTCCGGAGAATTTTACCTCTCTGAATGACGAAGATACGTTGTGTTTCAATCTACGGCCTACCCCAGATCGTGAGCCGGGGCCTCGAGTACTGACCCAGCCGGGCTTCAGTTGATCAACATCGGCCGTGGGACACTGGTGGGGTCCGGTCTCTCGCTGTGGAACTTGTTTTTGCCCGATTTCGATGGCGGTCATTTGGTAGATTTACTACCGCAGGAGTGGTGACAAAGCACGTCTGGGGCTGTGGGTGGGGGTCTCTGTCCCGGGGACCCGGTTTCCGCCGCCGGGTCCGCTGGGTCGGGATCCTCACTCACGGTAGCAGACTAACGGAGTGCTGCTGTGATAATTGACAAGTCACCCTCTGTAGCCGTCCGATTTGTTCTTGTCAGTTCACCCGGAGAGACCTGGCTCTCTAGGGAACGTGACTATGATCGAAGATGATGGAGAGGGGAAGATTCGGACGGAGTCTGAGCCATCACTGAAGACCATCTTGGCCGCCATCGGGGCACTACATCAACGAGTGGAACTTATAGTCCACAAAATGATCGCCAGTCCATTAGTAACGAGAAGTATGAGACCGGACCCAGCGCCATTGCGAGATCAACAGCGAGCCATGATCCCCACAGTGACTATCATGCCGACGAATATGGGCCCCGTGCAGAAAGAAATAATGAAGTCCCTGGTCAGTGTGTCTACAAACGAAAATGAGCCCGTGGCCTTGGGAAAATCGCCATCTTTAACATCGCTGCCGATCGAGGGAGGACCTTTTGGGTCTCCGTCCCTGGTTACTGCTGGTACTTTTTTCCGGATCACAATGCCATCTTTCCCTTCCCTGACTGATTCATCGTGGTCGAGAAGGAAACAATATCTGGTATCGGACTGGGCGAGGGAGATCGTCAGGGACGGAGTAACCCACGAGGGCTTAACACTTTTGACTCTTTCCAGACTTAACTTTTCAGAACTTTTGGTGCTCCTTGACTCTCCTGTTAATGCGGTGGTTCGTATGGAAGGGGTTCGCATGAAAGATCGAAAGAGCCAGGGATGAGATTTACGGACTGGGTTCAAGATTGTGGCTTCAATAAATGGGGGATTTGTCATCACTATGATCAAGTTGGGCGGTGTTTACGGCTTACCCTGCCTGTTTTGTGGATGTTTCTTTTAAAATTATAGCTAATTCACAGGGGTTGCTTGTTTCTGGCGGAGGGGAGGGGAGACTGGGAGCCTATTTGAAGATATCCTCCTCCACACTTCCTTTTCTTTTTCTACCTTTAGAACCTAGTTAGATGGGGCGACAGGCACACTGCTAGTTGGGGTTAGGCGAAAGTCATATGCAGGGGTGCAGGGTGGGGGTTGGGGTGTTTTGTATTGTCTTTGTTTGTTTTTGTGTTCAGTATCCTATTAATATCCTGATGTCGGGTACCTTCCTGTGGGGTAAGCCTGTTCGATGGGTCTCAGGGGTGATGTTGTTCACATTGATTTGTAGAATGTATCGTGGGTTGGTTTGCATGATTTTTGCGGTCGTAGTTTCACTTTTAGTTCTCTTGCCTTACGCACTCCTGCCACTAGGAAATATCCTGTTTGTAATGCTTCTGTCTCTTGGGGTGGTGGGGTTTGTGATTAATGCTGGCTGATCTGGAAAGAACGTCTCTCCTGTTTTAATGCGACCGCACGATAGTGACTTTTCATAGCACCGTCTTTGCCCTGGGGAATGCCCATTGATTTATTCTATGTTGGTATAATTGTATTATGTTCCGTGAAGTAAGGTACCTGTAATTGGCTTTTATGTTTTTTCACTTTAATAAAAAGAATTAAAAAAAAAAAATTAGAATGTAAGGGACCAAGCTCCCGCCTCTCCACCTAGTTCAGTCAGGTCTCCTCTCTTTCGTCCAAAACCCGCCGCCTCAGCGGCATCATGTCCGAAGTCCTGGCGCCGGAGTTGCATGGCCTGTCCAAAGAAGACATGGTCGGCGCGTGCACAGACCGAGACCCCAGCATTAAGGATTACTTGATGGAGCAAACTATGCTTAGGATAAAAGATCCCAAAAAGTCATTAGAATTTTACACCAAAGTTCTTTGAATGACACTCTTGCAGAAATTTGATTTTTCATCTATGAAATGTTCACTTTATTTCATGGGTTATGAAGACAAAAAGGACATTCCCAGCAATACAAAAGAACGAACAGCATGGACTTTTTCCAGGAAGACCACAATAGAACTGACTTATAATTGGGGAAGTGAAGAGAGGAGCTATCATTAGGGGTGGGTGGAATTTGCGTAATTGCGTTACGCACATCTCCGCGAAACGGTAAAAAATCTCCGCGAACATGCAGAAATTCCACAAACATGCAGTATTGCTTGTTCGCAATGCTTTTTTCTGGTTCGCAATCTCTGTTTGCGTCCTCGGGGGTAAATATCTTGCGAACACGCATTTTGAGAACGCAAACAAGCAAAACATTTCGTGAAGTCGCGCAACGCAGTATTTTGGACAATTTTGCGTTCTCTGCGGAACCCGAAATTACCCAAATTCCACGAGAGAAACAGAATTTACCACCCAGGCCTAGTTATCATAACGGAAGCTCTGACTCTCGAGGATTTGGGGACATTGGCATTGCATTTCCAGATGTCTACACAGTTTGTAAAAGATTTGAAGATCTAGGAGTAACATCTGTGAAGCAACCAGATGATGGTAAAAAGGAAGGACTTGCTTTTATACAGGATCCTGACGGTTACTGGATTGAAATCCTTAGTCCCAACAACATGTTAAATATAATATAAATATCTTAGCTTTTGGGTCCGTGCCATCAAATGTTCGAAGAGATTGCTCCAAGAGGCTGAAAATGAGTATGTACGATAAAAACACTACCAGTTTACAATATTGGAATTCTATATCTTTGTTGTACTTGACATAACACTTTTTTAAAAGACTAACTCCCTTTTTAGGTCTCGTCTGAGACAGCGCATAGCTGTCTCTTCGAGACATTTAGCAAGTGGCTTTTAAAAGTGCCATCAGAGGCTTTTGCTGGCCTACACCTTACATTCACGAGCTCGAGCACATGCACAGCTGCCATCTGTGTTTTTATTGCTGTAATCATGCTCCTCTGCTTGCACCACCCCCTTCTTTTCCCCCTCCCTCCTGGTCAGCTTCATTTGTGTCTTCTCGCTTTGAATCATGCTCCTCTGCTCACACTCCCCTTCCTTCTTCGTCAGTTTCATTTGCGTCTTCTATCATTGTGAAGGCTCCTGCTTCCACCAGGCACACACACGCCACCAGCCATCAGTGCACGCTTCCACCAGGCACACACCCACAAGTTCAAGTTCAGGGATTTATATAGCGCACTACTCACCTAGAGGGTCTCAAGGCGCTTGGGGAGGGGGGGATAATTTTTTGTCGAATAGCCAGGTTTTAAGTTCTTTTCTGAAGGAGATGTGGTTCTGAGTAAGGCGGAGGTGAGTGGGGAGTGAGTTCCAGGTCTTGGCCGCCAGGAAGGAAAAGGATCTGCCCCCCATGGTGGATTTTCGGATGCGCGGGACTGCGGCGAGGGCTTGATTGGAGGATCTTAGTTGGCGGTTGGGTGTGTAGAAGGACAGTCGAGTGTTGAGGCATTCGGGTCCTAGTTTGTAGAGGGCCTTGTGTGCTTGGGTGAGGAGACGGAACGTAATTCTCTTGTTTACGGGAAGCCAGTGGAGGTCTTTCAGGTGTCTGGTAATGTGATCTTGGCGAGGGATGTCCAATATGAGTCTCGCTGATGCGTTTTGGATGCGTTGGAGTTTTTTCTGTAATTTTGCTGTGATTCCGGCGTATAGTGTGTTACCATAATCCAGTCGACTCGTGACCAGTGCGTGGGTGACAGTCTTTCTTGTCTTGGGGGGGGGGATCCAGCGGAAGATCTTTTTGAGAATACGAAGTACGTTGAAGCAGGAGGATGAGACTGCGTTGACTTGTCTAGACATTGAGAGAGAGGAGTCTAGGATGAAGCCAAGGTTACGTGCGTGGTCTGTGGGTATGGGTGCTGTGCCCAGAGCGGAAGGCCACCAAGAGTCGTCCCAGGCGGAAGGGGAAGATCCTAGGATGAGCACCTCCGTTTTGTCTGAGTTGAGTTTTAGGCGGCTGTGTTTCATCCATTCGGCTACTTCTTTCATGCCTTCGTGAAGATTTGTTTTGGCGGTTTTAGGGTCTTTGGTGAGGGAAAGGATTAACTGGGTGTCGTCGGCGTAGGAGATGATGTTAAGGTTGTGTTGGCGCGCGATGGATGCGAGTGGGCTCATGTAAACGTTGAAGAGGGTGGGACTGAGTGATGATCCTTGTGGTACGCCACAGATGACTTCAGTGGCCTCTGAGTTGAATGGGGGGAGTCGGACTCTCTGAGTTCTCCCGGAGAGGAATGAGATGATCCAGTCCAAGGCTTTTCCTTGTATGCCGATGTTGCTGAGGCGTTGTATAAGGGTGCTGTGACAGACTGTGTCGAAAGCGGCGGAGAGGTCGAGTAGAATGAGGGCTACTGTTTCTCCGTTATCCAGTAGTGTTCGGATGTCGTCTGTCGCTGCAATGAGGGCAGTTTCGGTGCTGTGTTTGGCTCGAAATCCAGACTGATAGGGATCGAGGGAGTTGTTGGATTCAAGGAAGGCGGCGAGCTGGCTGTTGGCGGCTTTCTCAATGACTTTGGCAGGGAATGGGAGGAGGGATATGGGTCGGTAGTTTTTAAGTTCAGAGGGGTCTGCTGTGGGTTTCTTCAGCAGGGCGCTGAGTTCGGCGTGTTTCCAGCTTTCTGGGAAGGTGGCAGAGTTGAAAGAGCTGTTGATGACATCACGGAGATGGGGTGCGATGATGGAGTCAGCTTTGTTGAAGATGTGGTGGGGGCAGGGGTCGGTTGGCGAGCCAGAGTGGATTGAGTTCATTAGGCGGATGGTGTCTTCAGTGGTGATTGGGTTCCAGGCGCTGAGGTTGTTAGTTGGCGGGGTAGGTTCTGAGGGGGGTGGGGAGGGTTGTTCGCAGGGAGTGTTCTCGAAGCTGTTGTGAATGTCGGCAATTTTGTTGTAGAAGAAGGATGATAATGCATCGCAGAGGTCTTGGGAGGGAGTGATGTCGTTAGATGCTGCGGTGGGGTTGGTGAATTTTTTGACGATGTTGAAAAGTTCCTTGCTGTTATGGTCGTTGTTGTCGAGTCGATCCTTGAGTGCTGATTTCTTAGTGCATCGAATCAGTTGGTGGTGTTTGCGGGTGGCTGCCTTCAGGGTTGCCATGTTGTCGGTGGTTGGGTTTTTTCTCCATGTTTTCTCTAGGGTGCGGCATAGCTTTTTGGATTTTTTAAGGTCATCATTGAACCAGGGAGCCTTTTTGTTGCTTGATTTGATCTGGTTGTTTTTCAGGGGTGCTAATTCGTCTGCGCTGTGGGTGATCCATTGCTTGAGTTTGGTGGCTGCTTGGTTTGGGTCCAATGAGAGGGTGGGAGAGTTTTCGTTGAGTGATGTGAGGAGTTGGTCGGAAGTGATTTTGTTCCAGTTTCTCCGAGGAATAGGTTGTGGGGGGTTGTGGGTCAAGGTGGTTTTGTATCTGAAGTGAACACTGCTGTGGTCCGTCCAATGGAGAGCTGTGGTGCGATCGAAGGAAATGTGCTTGCTGGAGGTGAAGATAGGGTCGAGCGTGTGTCCGGCTACATGGGTGGGGGTGTCAACAAGTTGTTTGAGTCCGAGATTGGCCAGGTTGTCCAGAAGGGTGGTGGTGTTGCTGTCATATTTGTTTTCAAGGTGGAAGTTGAAGTCTCCTAGTAGAATGTAGTTCTCGGAGGCGAGGGCATGTGGGCTGACGAAGTCAGTGATGTAATCGCTGAATTGTGTACGGGTTCCTGGAGGCCTGTAGATGAAGGTGCCTCTAAGTGTGGTCCTGGGGTCGGTGTGGATCTGGAAGTGGAGATGTTCGGCGGTTGTGAGATTATCGTCGGAGCTTGTCGTGATTTTGATGGTGTTCCTATGGACGATGGCAATGTCTCCTCCTGTTTGATTGGTGCGGTCTTTTCGGATGATCTTGTAAGCGTCCGGGATGGCTATGGCGATGTCGGGTCCTGATGATGTGTTCATCCATGTTTCTGTAAGGAAGGCGATGTCTGGTGATGCAGTGTCGAGTAGGTCCCAGAGTTCAGAGGCGTGTCTGTGGACCGAGCGGGTGTTCAGCAGGATGAACTTCAGGTGGTTAGAGTCGGAGTTGTGTTTGGGGGAAGTGGATTTGGTGTGGGTCCTGATGCAGGTGAACTTGCAGGAGTGGCAGGCGAAAGGACCGTGGGTGCATCCTGGGGTAGCTTCGCAGCATTGTGGAGTACGACCGGGGTTAAGGGCTAAGAGGGTAGCGGCGTCGTACGTTATGCGGGTGGAATGGGTTTTGCGGGGACCAGGGGGTCTGGCGCTGGGCGCGGTCGAGGCGCAGACGGGCGTAGACGGGCTTACCTTTGGCGCACCTTCGGCGCGCAAGGGGCGCGACCGCTGCGCGATACCGCTGGGTGTAAAGGCATCTGTCATATGTGGATAGTGGAGGGGGAGGGGCAAGGGAGGGTCAGCTGGGAAGGCGGGAGCGGGGTGGAGACCCGGGCAGGGCGACACAACAACAACAACAACAAAATGGCCGGCGGCGTAAAACCGAACAAGCAGCCAATATAGTGCAAAAAGGCAGTGTCCCCGGTCTACTCGGTCACGCCTCGATGTCACAAACACATAAATTAAATGGCAGCAGCACAGCGACGACACAGAGCTTCATGCAGTCAATTAGCAGGCGAGGTGGTTCAGCGCTATTCGGCAAATTAATACAATTAATTCAGCATAAAATGGTTTAGCAGTATGACACAGTGCAATACAGCAATTACAATGTAAGGCAGCAATTAAAATTGGCAAATCAGCCGTCAGTGCACGCTTCCACCAGGCAAACACACCACCAGACATCAGTCCACGCTTCCACCAGACACACACACCACCAGCCATCAGTGCATGCTTCCACCAGGCACACACACCACCAGCCATCAGTGCATGCTTCTACCAGGCACACACACCCCCAGCTGTCAGTGCATGCTTTCACCAGGCACACACACTACAAACTGTCACACACTACCAGCTGCCGGTGCACGCTTCCACCAGGCACACACCACCAGCTGTCAGTGCACACTTTCATCAGGCACACACACACACACCACCAGCCGTCAGTGCACGCTTTCACCAGGCACACACACCGCCAGCCGTCAGTGCACGCATCCACCAGACACACACACCAGCAGTCGTCAGTGCACACTTCCACCAGGCACACACACCACCAGCCGTCAGTGCATACTTTCACCAGGCACACACACTACCAGCTGTCACATACTACCAGCCATCGGTGCACGCTTCCACCAGGCACACACCACCAGCCCTCAGTGCATACTTTCACCAGGCACACACACCACCAGCTGTCAGTGCATGCTTCCACCTGGCACACACACCACCAGCTGTCAGTGCACGCTTCCACCAGGCACACACACCACCAGCCATCAGTGCACACTTCCACCAGGCACGCACACCACCAGCCATCAGTGCACGCTTTCACTGGGCACACACACCACCAGCCATCAGTGCACGCTTTCACTGGGCACACACACCACCAGCTGTCAGTGCACGCTTCCACCAGGCACAAACACCACCTGCTGTCAGTGCATGCTTCCACCAGGCACACACCACCAGCCGTCAGTGCAAGCTTCCACCAGGCACACACACCACCAGCTGTCAGTGCATGCTTCCACCAGGCACGCACACCACCAGCCCTCAGTTCTCGCTTCCACCGGGCACACACACCACCAGCCATCAGTGCACGCTTTCACCGGGCACACACACCACCAGCCGTCAGTGCACGCTTCCATCGGGCACACACACCACCATCCATCAGTGCATGCTTCCACCAGGCAAACACACCACCAGCCGTCTGTGTGCACTTCCACCAGACACACACACCACCAGCCATCAGTGCACGCTTTAACCAGGCACACACACCACCAGCCATCAGTGCACGCTTCCACCAGCCATACACCACCAGCCGTCAGTGCATGCTTTCACCAGGCACACACACCACCAGCCGTCGGTCCACGCTTTCACTGGGCACACACACCATCAGCGGTCAGTGCACGCTTCCACCCTGCACACACACCACCAGCTGTCAGTGCAAGCATCCACAAGGCACACACACCACCAGCTGTCAGTGCACACTTTCACCAGGCACACACACTACCAGCCGTCGGTTCACGCTCCCACCAAGCACACACCACCAGCCGTCAGTGCACACTTTCACCAGGCACACACACACACCACCAGCCATCAGTGCACGCTTCCACCAGGCACACACACTACCAGCCTTCAGTGCACGCTTTCACCAGGCACACACACTGCCAGCCGTCAGTGCACACTTCCACCGGACGCACACACCACCAGTCGTCAGTGCACACTTCCACCAGGCACACACACCACCAGCCGTCAGTGCATACTTTCACCAGGCACACATACTACCAGCTGTCACACACTACCAGCCATTGGTGCACGCTTCCACCAGGCACACACCACCATCCATCAGTGCACACTTTCACCAGGCACACACACACACACCACCAGCTGTCAGTGCACGCTTCCACCTGGCACACACACCACCAGCCGTCAGTGCACGCTTCCACCGGGCACACACACCACCAGCCGTCAGTGCACACTTCCACCAGGCACACACACCACCAGCCATCAGTGCACGCTTTCACTGGGCACACACACCACCAGCCATCAGTGCACGCTTTCATCGGGCACACACACCACCAGCTGTCAGTGCACGCTTCCACCAGGCACAAACACCACCTGCCGTCAGTGCATGCTTCCACCAGGCACACACCACCAACCGTCAGTGCACGCATCCACCAGGCACACACACCACCAGCTGTCAGTGCACGCTTCCACCAGGCACACACACCACCAGCCCTCAGTGCTCGCTTCCACCGGGCACACACACCACCAGCCATCAGTACACGCTTTCACCGGGCACACACACCAACATCCATCAGTGCAGGCTTCCACCAGGCAAACACACCACCAGCCGTCTGTGCACACTTCCACCAGACACACACACCACCAGCCGTCAGTGCATGCTTTCACCAGGCACACACACCACCAGCCATCAGTGCACGCTTCCACCAGCCATACACCACCAGCCGTCAGTGCATGCTTTCACCAGGCACACACACACCACCAGCGGTCAGTGCACGCTTTCACTGGGCACACACACCACCAGCGGTCAGTGCACGCTTCTACCCGGCACCCACACCACCAGCCGTCAGTGCAAGCTTCCACCAGGCACACACACCACCAGCCGTCAGTGCACACTTTCACCAGGCACACACACTACCAGCCATCACACACTACCAGCCGTCGGTGCACCCTTCCACCAAGCACACAACACCAGCCATCAGTGCACACTTTCACCAGGCACACACTACCAACCATCAGTGCACGCTTCCACCAGGCACACACACTACCAGCCTTCAGTGCACGCTTTCACCAGGCACACACACCACCAACTGTCGGTGCACGCTTTCACCAGGCACACACACACACACCACCAGCCATCGGTGTACGCTTTCACTGGGCACACACACCACCAGCAGTCAGTGCACGCTTCCACCAGGCTCACACACCACCAGCCGTCAGTGCACGCTTCCATCAGGCACACACCACCAGCCATCAGTGCACGCTTCCATCAGGCACACACACCACCAGCCATCAGTGCACGCTTCCACCAGGCACACACACCACCAGCTGTCGGTGCACACTTTCACCAGGCACACACACCACCAGCCATCAGTGCATGCTTCCACCAGGCACACACACACCACCAGCCATCAGTGCATGCTTCCTCCAGGCACACACCACCAGCCGTCAGTGCACGCTTCCCTCAGGCACACACACAACCAGCCGTCAATGCACGCTTCCACCGGGTACACACACCCCCAGCCATCAGTAGATGCTTTCATAGGGCACACACACTCCCAGCCATCAGTGTACGCTTTCACCAGGCACGCACACCACCAGCCATCAGTGCACGCTTTCACTGGGCACACACACCACCAGCCATCAGTGCACGCTTTCACTGGGCACACACGTCACCAGCTGTCAGTGCACGCTTCCACCAGGCACAAACACCACCTGCTGTCAGTGCATGCTTCCACCAGGCACACACCACCAGCCGTCAGTGCAAGCTTCCACCAGGCACACACACCACCAGCTGTCAGTGCATGCTTCCACCAGGCACGCACACCACCAGCCCTCAGTTCTCGCTTCCACCGGGCACACACACCACCAGCCATCAGTGCACGCTTTCACCGGGCACACACACCACCAGCCGTCAGTGCACGCTTCCATCGGGCACACACACCACCATCCATCAGTGCATGCTTCCACCAGGCAAACACACCACCAGCCGTCTGTGCGCACTTCCACCAGACACACACACCACCAGCCATCAGTGCACGCTTTAACCAGGCACACACACCACCAGCCATCAGTGCACGCTTCCACCAGCCATACACCACCAGCCGTCAGTGCATGCTTTCACCAGGCACACACACCACCAGCCGTCGGTCCACGCTTTCACTGGGCACACACACCATCAGCGGTCAGTGCACGCTTCCACCCTGCACACACACCACCAGCTGTCAGTGCAAGCATCCACAAGGCACACACACCACCAGCTGTCAGTGCACACTTTCACCAGGCACACACACTACCAGCCGTCGGTTCACGCTCCCACCAAGCACACACCACCAGCCGTCAGTGCACACTTTCACCAGGCACACACACACACCACCAGCCATCAGTGCACGCTTCCACCAGGCACACACACTACCAGCCTTCAGTGCACGCTTTCACCAGGCACACACACTGCCAGCCGTCAGTGCACACTTCCACCGGACGCACACACCACCAGTCGTCAGTGCACACTTCCACCAGGCACACACACCACCAGCCGTCAGTGCATACTTTCACCAGGCACACATACTACCAGCTGTCACACACTACCAGCCATTGGTGCACGCTTCCACCAGGCACACACCACCATCCATCAGTGCACACTTTCACCAGGCACACACACACACACCACCAGCTGTCAGTGCACGCTTCCACCTGGCACACACACCACCAGCCGTCAGTGCACGCTTCCACCGGGCACACACACCACCAGCCGTCAGTGCACACTTCCACCAGGCACACACACCACCAGCCATCAGTGCACGCTTTCACTGGGCACACACACCACCAGCCATCAGTGCACGCTTTCATCGGGCACACACACCACCAGC
Organism: Lissotriton vulgaris; assembly: GCF_964263255.1. NCBI lineage: Eukaryota > Metazoa > Chordata > Amphibia > Caudata > Salamandridae > Lissotriton > Lissotriton vulgaris. The sequence goes on from NC_141691.1 coordinate 1,503,745,952, forward strand.
TGTCAGTGCACGCTTCCACCAGGCACAAACACCACCTGCCGTCAGTGCATGCTTCCACCAGGCACACACCACCAACCGTCAGTGCACGCATCCACCAGGCACACACACCACCAGCTGTCAGTGCACGCTTCCACCAGGCACACACACCACCAGCCCTCAGTGCTCGCTTTCACCGGGCACACACACCACCAGCCATCAGTACACGCTTTCACCGGGCACACACACCAACATCCATCAGTGCAGGCTTCCACCAGGCAAACACACCACCAGCCGTCTGTGCACACTTCCACCAGACACACACACCACCAGCCGTCAGTGCACGCTTTCACCAGGCACACACACCACCAGCCATCAGTGCACGCTTCCACCAGCCATACACCACCAGCCGTCAGTGCATGCTTTCACCAGGCACACACACACCACCAGCGGTCAGTGCACGCTTTCACTGGGCACACACACCACCAGCGGTCAGTGCACGCTTCTACCCGGCACCCACACCACCAGCCGTCAGTGCAAGCTTCCACCAGGCACACACACCACCAGCCGTCAGTGCACACTTTCACCAGGCACACACACTACCAGCCATCACACACTACCAGCCGTCGGTGCACCCTTCCACCAAGCACACACCACCAGCCATCAGTGCACACTTTCACCAGGCACACACTACCAACCATCAGTGCACGCTTCCACCAGGCACACACACTACCAGCCTTCAGTGCACGCTTTCACCAGGCACACACACCACCAACTGTCGGTGCACGCTTTCACCAGGCACACACACACACACCACCAGCCATCGGTGTACGCTTTCACTGGGCACACACACCACCAGCAGTCAGTGCACGCTTCCACCAGGCTCACACACCACCAGCCGTCAGTGCACGCTTCCATCAGGCACACACCACCAGCCATCAGTGCACGCTTCCATCAGGCACACACACCACCAGCCATCAGTGCACGCTTCCACCAGGCACACACACCACCAGCTGTCGGTGCACACTTTCACCAGGCACACACACCACCAGCCATCAGTGCATGCTTCCACCAGGCACACACACACCACCAGCCATCAGTGCATGCTTCCTCCAGGCACACACCACCAGCCGTCAGTGCACGCTTCCCTCAGGCACACACACAACCAGCCGTCAATGCACGCTTCCACCGGGTACACACACCCCCAGCCATCAGTAGATGCTTTCATAGGGCACACACACACCCAGCCATCAGTGTACGCTTTCACCAGGCACACACACCACCAGCCATCAGTGCACGCTTACACCAGGCAAACACACCACCAGTCGTCTGTGCACACTTCCACTAGGCACGCACACCACCAGCCGTCAGTGCACGCTTTCACCAGGCACACACACTACCAGCCGTCTGTGCACGCTTCCACCAGCCATACACCACCAGCCGTCAGTGCATGCTTTCACCAGGCACACACACACCACCAGCTATCAGTGCACACTTTCACTGGGCACACACACCACCAGCGGTCAGTGCACGCTTCCACCCAGCACACACACCACCAGCCGTCAGTGCAAGCTTCCACCAGGCACACAGACCACCAGCCATCAGTGCATACTTTCACCAGGCACACACACTACCAGCCATTGGTGCACGCTTCCACCAGGCACACACCACCATCCATCAGTGCACACTTTCACCAGGCACACACACACACACCACCAGCTGTCAGTGCACGCTTCCACCTGGCACACACACCACCAGCCGTCAGTGCACGCTTCCACCGGGCACACACACCACCAGCCGTCAGTGCACACTTCCACCAGGCACACACACCACCAGCCATCAGTGCACGCTTTCACTGGGCACACACACCACCAGCCATCAGTGCACGCTTTCATCGGGCACACACACCACCAGCTGTCAGTGCACGCTTCCACCAGGCACAAACACCACCTGCCGTCAGTGCATGCTTCCACCAGGCACACACCACCAACCGTCAGTGCACGCATCCACCAGGCACACACACCACCAGCTGTCAGTGCACGCTTCCACCAGGCACACACACCACCAGCCCTCAGTGCTCGCTTCCACCGGGCACACACACCACCAGCCATCAGTACACGCTTTCACCGGGCACACACACCAACATCCATCAGTGCAGGCTTCCACCAGGCAAACACACCACCAGCCGTCTGTGCACACTTCCACCAGACACACACACCACCAGCCGTCAGTGCACGCTTTCACCAGGCACACACACCACCAGCCATCAGTGCACGCTTCCACCAGCCATACACCACCAGCCGTCAGTGCATGCTTTCACCAGGCACACACACACCACCAGCGGTCAGTGCACGCTTTCACTGGGCACACACACCACCAGCGGTCAGTGCACGCTTCTACCCGGCACCCACACCACCAGCCGTCAGTGCAAGCTTCCACCAGGCACACACACCACCAGCCGTCAGTGCACACTTTCACCAGGCACACACACTACCAGCCATCACACACTACCAGCCGTCGGTGCACCCTTCCACCAAGCACACAACACCAGCCATCAGTGCACACTTTCACCAGGCACACACTACCAACCATCAGTGCACGCTTCCACCAGGCACACACACTACCAGCCTTCAGTGCACGCTTTCACCAGGCACACACACCACCAACTGTCGGTGCACGCTTTCACCAGGCACACACACACACACCACCAGCCATCGGTGTACGCTTTCACTGGGCACACACACCACCAGCAGTCAGTGCACGCTTCCACCAGGCTCACACACCACCAGCCGTCAGTGCACGCTTCCATCAGGCACACACCACCAGCCATCAGTGCACGCTTCCATCAGGCACACACACCACCAGCCATCAGTGCACGCTTCCACCAGGCACACACACCACCAGCTGTCGGTGCACACTTTCACCAGGCACACACACCACCAGCCATCAGTGCATGCTTCCACCAGGCACACACACACCACCAGCCATCAGTGCATGCTTCCTCCAGGCACACACCACCAGCCGTCAGTGCACGCTTCCCTCAGGCACACACACAACCAGCCGTCAATGCACGCTTCCACCGGGTACACACACCCCCAGCCATCAGTAGATGCTTTCATAGGGCACACACACTCCCAGCCATCAGTGTACGCTTTCACCAGGCACGCACACCACCAGCCATCAGTGCACGCTTTCACTGGGCACACACACCACCAGCCATCAGTGCACGCTTTCACTGGGCACACACGTCACCAGCTGTCAGTGCACGCTTCCACCAGGCACAAACACCACCTGCTGTCAGTGCATGCTTCCACCAGGCACACACCACCAGCCGTCAGTGCAAGCTTCCACCAGGCACACACACCACCAGCTGTCAGTGCATGCTTCCACCAGGCACGCACACCACCAGCCCTCAGTTCTCGCTTCCACCGGGCACACACACCACCAGCCATCAGTGCACGCTTTCACCGGGCACACACACCACCAGCCGTCAGTGCACGCTTCCATCGGGCACACACACCACCATCCATCAGTGCATGCTTCCACCAGGCAAACACACCACCAGCCGTCTGTGCGCACTTCCACCAGACACACACACCACCAGCCATCAGTGCACGCTTTAACCAGGCACACACACCACCAGCCATCAGTGCACGCTTCCACCAGCCATACACCACCAGCCGTCAGTGCATGCTTTCACCAGGCACACACACCACCAGCCGTCGGTCCACGCTTTCACTGGGCACACACACCATCAGCGGTCAGTGCACGCTTCCACCCTGCACACACACCACCAGCTGTCAGTGCAAGCATCCACAAGGCACACACACCACCAGCTGTCAGTGCACACTTTCACCAGGCACACACACTACCAGCCGTCGGTTCACGCTCCCACCAAGCACACACCACCAGCCGTCAGTGCACACTTTCACCAGGCACACACACACACCACCAGCCATCAGTGCACGCTTCCACCAGGCACACACACTACCAGCCTTCAGTGCACGCTTTCACCAGGCACACACACTGCCAGCCGTCAGTGCACACTTCCACCGGACGCACACACCACCAGTCGTCAGTGCACACTTCCACCAGGCACACACACCACCAGCCGTCAGTGCATACTTTCACCAGGCACACATACTACCAGCTGTCACACACTACCAGCCATTGGTGCACGCTTCCACCAGGCACACACCACCATCCATCAGTGCACACTTTCACCAGGCACACACACACACACCACCAGCTGTCAGTGCACGCTTCCACCTGGCACACACACCACCAGCCGTCAGTGCACGCTTCCACCGGGCACACACACCACCAGCCGTCAGTGCACACTTCCACCAGGCACACACACCACCAGCCATCAGTGCACGCTTTCACTGGGCACACACACCACCAGCCATCAGTGCACGCTTTCATCGGGCACACACACCACCAGCTGTCAGTGCACGCTTCCACCAGGCACAAACACCACCTGCCGTCAGTGCATGCTTCCACCAGGCACACACCACCAACCGTCAGTGCACGCATCCACCAGGCACACACACCACCAGCTGTCAGTGCACGCTTCCACCAGGCACACACACCACCAGCCCTCAGTGCTCGCTTCCACCGGGCACACACACCACCAGCCATCAGTACACGCTTTCACCGGGCACACACACCAACATCCATCAGTGCAGGCTTCCACCAGGCAAACACACCACCAGCCGTCTGTGCACACTTCCACCAGACACACACACCACCAGCCGTCAGTGCACGCTTTCACCAGGCACACACACCACCAGCCATCAGTGCACGCTTCCACCAGCCATACACCACCAGCCGTCAGTGCATGCTTTCACCAGGCACACACACACCACCAGCGGTCAGTGCACGCTTTCACTGGGCACACACACCACCAGCGGTCAGTGCACGCTTCTACCCGGCACCCACACCACCAGCCGTCAGTGCAAGCTTCCACCAGGCACACACACCACCAGCCGTCAGTGCACACTTTCACCAGGCACACACACTACCAGCCATCACACACTACCAGCCGTCGGTGCACCCTTCCACCAAGCACACACCACCAGCCATCAGTGCACACTTTCACCAGGCACACACTACCAACCATCAGTGCACGCTTCCACCAGGCACACACACTACCAGCCTTCAGTGCACGCTTTCACCAGGCACACACACCACCAACTGTCGGTGCACGCTTTCACCAGGCACACACACACACACCACCAGCCATCGGTGTACGCTTTCACTGGGCACACACACCACCAGCAGTCAGTGCACGCTTCCACCAGGCTCACACACCACCAGCCGTCAGTGCACGCTTCCATCAGGCACACACCACCAGCCATCAGTGCACGCTTCCATCAGGCACACACACCACCAGCCATCAGTGCACGCTTCCACCAGGCACACACACCACCAGCTGTCGGTGCACACTTTCACCAGGCACACACACCACCAGCCATCAGTGCATGCTTCCACCAGGCACACACACACCACCAGCCATCAGTGCATGCTTCCTCCAGGCACACACCACCAGCCGTCAGTGCACGCTTCCCTCAGGCACACACACAACCAGCCGTCAATGCACGCTTCCACCGGGTACACACACCCCCAGCCATCAGTAGATGCTTTCATAGGGCACACACACTCCCAGCCATCAGTGTACGCTTTCACCAGGCACACACACCACCAGCCATCAGTGCACGCTTACACCAGGCAAACACACCACCAGTCGTCTGTGCACACTTCCACTAGGCACGCACACCACCAGCCGTCAGTGCACGCTTTCACCAGGCACACACACTACCAGCCGTCTGTGCACGCTTCCACCAGCCATACACCACCAGCCGTCAGTGCATGCTTTCACCAGGCACACACACACCACCAGCTATCAGTGCACACTTTCACTGGGCACACACACCACCAGCGGTCAGTGCACGCTTCCACCCAGCACACACACCACCAGCCGTCAGTGCAAGCTTCCACCAGGCACACAGACCACCAGCCATCAGTGCATACTTTCACCAGGCACACACACTACCAGCCATCACACACTATCAGCCGTCGGTGCACGCTTCCACCAAGCACACACCACCAGCCATCAGCGCACACTTTCACCAGGCACACACACACACCACCAGTCATCAGTGCACGCTTCCACCAGGCACACACACTACCAGCCTTCAGTGCACGCTTTCACCAGGCACACACACCACCAGCCGTCGGTGCACGCTTTCACCAGGCACACACACACATACCACCAGCCATCGGTGTACGCTTTCACCGGCACCCACACCACCAGCAGTCAGTGCACGCTTCCACCAGGCACACACACTACCAGCCTTCATTGCATGCTTTCACCAGGCACACACACCACCAACCGTCGGTGCACGCTTTCACCAGGCACACACACACACACCACCAGCCATCGGTGCACGCTTTCACCAGGCACACACACACACACCACCAGCCATCGGTGTACGCTTTCAGTGGGCACACACACCACCAGCCGTCAGTGCACGCTTCCACAAGGCTCACACACCACCAGCCGTCAGAGCACGCTTCCATCAGGCACACACCACCAGCCATCAGTGCACGCTTCCATCAGGCACACACCACCAGCCGTTAGTGCACACTTCCACCAGGCACACACACCACCAGCCGTCAGTGCATGATTCCACCAGGCACACACACCACCAGCCATCAGTGCACGCTTCCACCAGGCACACACACCACCAGCTGTCGGTGCACGCTTTCACCAGGCACACACACCACCAGCCATCAGTGCACACTTCCTCCAGGCACACACACACCACCAGCCATCAGTGCATGCTTCCTCCAGGTACACACCACCAGCTGTCAGTGCACGCTTCCACCAGGCACACACACCAACATCCATCAGTGCAGGCTTCCACCAGGCAAACACACCACCAGCCGTCTGTGCACACTTCCACCAGACACACACACCACCAGCCGTCAGTGCACGCTTTCACCAGGCACACACACCACCAGCCATCAGTGCACGCTTCCACCAGCCATACACCACCAGCCGTCAGTGCATGCTTTCACCAGGCACACACACACCACCAGCGGTCAGTGCACGCTTTCACTGGGCACACACACCACCAGCGGTCAGTGCACGCTTCTACCCGGCACCCACACCACCAGCCGTCAGTGCAAGCTTCCACCAGGCACACACACCACCAGCCGTCAGTGCACACTTTCACCAGGCACACACACTACCAGCCATCACACACTACCAGCCGTCGGTGCACCCTTCCACCAAGCACACACCACCAGCCATCAGTGCACACTTTCACCAGGCACACACTACCAACCATCAGTGCACGCTTCCACCAGGCACACACACTACCAGCCTTCAGTGCACGCTTTCACCAGGCACACACACCACCAACTGTCGGTGCACGCTTTCACCAGGCACACACACACACGCCACCAGCCATCGGTGTACGCTTTCACTGGGCACACACACCACCAGCAGTCAGTGCACGCTTCCACCAGGCTCACACACCACCAGCCGTCAGTGCACGCTTCCATCAGGCACACACCACCAGCCATCAAAGCACGCTTCCATCAGGCACACACACCACCAGCCATCAGTGCACGCTTCCACCAGGCACACACACCACCAGCTGTCGGTGCACACTTTCACCAGGCACACACACCACCAGCCATCAGTGCATGCTTCCACCAGGCACACACACACCACCAGCCATCAGTGCATGCTTCCTCCAGGCACACACCACCAGCCGTCAGTGCACGCTTCCCTCAGGCACACACACAACCAGCCGTCAATGCACGCTTCCACCGGGTACACACACCCCCAGCCATCAGTAGATGCTTTCATAGGGCACACACACTCCCAGCCATCAGTGTACGCTTTCACCAGGCACACACACCACCAGCCATCAGTGCACGCTTACACCAGGCAAACACACCACCAGTCGTCTGTGCACACTTCCACTAGGCACGCACACCACCAGCCGTCAGTGCACGCTTTCACCAGGCACACACACTACCAGCCGTCTGTGCACGCTTCCACCAGCCATACACCACCAGCCGTCAGTGCATGCTTTCACCAGGCACACACACACCACCAGCTATCAGTGCACACTTTCACTGGGCACACACACCACCAGCGGTCAGTGCACGCTTCCACCCAGCACACACACCACCAGCCGTCAGTGCAAGCTTCCACCAGGCACACAGACCACCAGCCATCAGTGCATACTTTCACCAGGCACACACACTACCAGCCATTGGTGCACGCTTCCACCAGGCACACACCACCATCCATCAGTGCACACTTTCACCAGGCACACACACACACACCACCAGCTGTCAGTGCACGCTTCCACCTGGCACACACACCACCAGCCGTCAGTGCACGCTTCCACCGGGCACACACACCACCAGCCGTCAGTGCACACTTCCACCAGGCACACACACCACCAGCCATCAGTGCACGCTTTCACTGGGCACACACACCACCAGCCATCAGTGCACGCTTTCATCGGGCACACACACCACCAGCTGTCAGTGCACACTTCCACCAGGCACAAACACCACCTGCCGTCAGTGCATGCTTCCACCAGGCACACACCACCAACCGTCAGTGCACGCATCCACCAGGCACACACACCACCAGCTGTCAGTGCACGCTTCCACCAGGCACACACACCACCAGCCCTCAGTGCTCGCTTCCACCGGGCACACACACCACCAGCCATCAGTACACGCTTTCACCGGGCACACACACCAACATCCATCAGTGCAGGCTTCCACCAGGCAAACACACCACCAGCCGTCTGTGCACACTTCCACCAGACACACACACCACCAGCCGTCAGTGCACGCTTTCACCAGGCACACACACCACCAGCCATCAGTGCACGCTTCCACCAGCCATACACCACCAGCCGTCAGTGCATGCTTTCACCAGGCACACACACACCACCAGCGGTCAGTGCACGCTTTCACTGGGCACACACACCACCAGCGGTCAGTGCACGCTTCTACCCGGCACCCACACCACCAGCCGTCAGTGCAAGCTTCCACCAGGCACACACACCACCAGCCGTCAGTGCACACTTTCACCAGGCACACACACTACCAGCCATCACACACTACCAGCCGTCGGTGCACCCTTCCACCAAGCACACAACACCAGCCATCAGTGCACACTTTCACCAGGCACACACTACCAACCATCAGTGCACGCTTCCACCAGGCACACACACTACCAGCCTTCAGTGCACGCTTTCACCAGGCACACACACCACCAACTGTCGGTGCACGCTTTCACCAGGCACACACACACACACCACCAGCCATCGGTGTACGCTTTCACTGGGCACACACACCACCAGCAGTCAGTGCACGCTTCCACCAGGCTCACACACCACCAGCCGTCAGTGCACGCTTCCATCAGGCACACACCACCAGCCATCAGTGCACGCTTCCATCAGGCACACACACCACCAGCCATCAGTGCACGCTTCCACCAGGCACACACACCACCAGCTGTCGGTGCACACTTTCACCAGGCACACACACCACCAGCCATCAGTGCATGCTTCCACCAGGCACACACACACCACCAGCCATCAGTGCATGCTTCCTCCAGGCACACACCACCAGCCGTCAGTGCACGCTTCCCTCAGGCACACACACAACCAGCCGTCAATGCACGCTTCCACCGGGTACACACACCCCCAGCCATCAGTAGATGCTTTCATAGGGCACACACACTCCCAGCCATCAGTGTACGCTTTCACCAGGCACGCACACCACCAGCCATCAGTGCACGCTTTCACTGGGCACACACACCACCAGCCATCAGTGCACGCTTTCACTGGGCACACACGTCACCAGCTGTCAGTGCACGCTTCCACCAGGCACAAACACCACCTGCTGTCAGTGCATGCTTCCACCAGGCACACACCACCAGCCGTCAGTGCAAGCTTCCACCAGGCACACACACCACCAGCTGTCAGTGCATGCTTCCACCAGGCACGCACACCACCAGCCCTCAGTTCTCGCTTCCACCGGGCACACACACCACCAGCCATCAGTGCACGCTTTCACCGGGCACACACACCACCAGCCGTCAGTGCACGCTTCCATCGGGCACACACACCACCATCCATCAGTGCATGCTTCCACCAGGCAAACACACCACCAGCCGTCTGTGCGCACTTCCACCAGACACACACACCACCAGCCATCAGTGCACGCTTTAACCAGGCACACACACCACCAGCCATCAGTGCACGCTTCCACCAGCCATACACCACCAGCCGTCAGTGCATGCTTTCACCAGGCACACACACCACCAGCCGTCGGTCCACGCTTTCACTGGGCACACACACCATCAGCGGTCAGTGCACGCTTCCACCCTGCACACACACCACCAGCTGTCAGTGCAAGCATCCACAAGGCACACACACCACCAGCTGTCAGTGCACACTTTCACCAGGCACACACACTACCAGCCGTCGGTTCACGCTCCCACCAAGCACACACCACCAGCCGTCAGTGCACACTTTCACCAGGCACACACACACACCACCAGCCATCAGTGCACGCTTCCACCAGGCACACACACTACCAGCCTTCAGTGCACGCTTTCACCAGGCACACACACTGCCAGCCGTCAGTGCACACTTCCACCGGACGCACACACCACCAGTCGTCAGTGCACACTTCCACCAGGCACACACACCACCAGCCGTCAGTGCATACTTTCACCAGGCACACATACTACCAGCTGTCACACACTACCAGCCATTGGTGCACGCTTCCACCAGGCACACACCACCATCCATCAGTGCACACTTTCACCAGGCACACACACACACACCACCAGCTGTCAGTGCACGCTTCCACCTGGCACACACACCACCAGCCGTCAGTGCACGCTTCCACCGGGCACACACACCACCAGCCGTCAGTGCACACTTCCACCAGGCACACACACCACCAGCCATCAGTGCACGCTTTCACTGGGCACACACACCACCAGCCATCAGTGCACGCTTTCATCGGGCACACACACCACCAGCTGTCAGTGCACGCTTCCACCAGGCACAAACACCACCTGCCGTCAGTGCATGCTTCCACCAGGCACACACCACCAACCGTCAGTGCACGCATCCACCAGGCACACACACCACCAGCTGTCAGTGCACGCTTCCACCAGGCACACACACCACCAGCCCTCAGTGCTCGCTTCCACCGGGCACACACACCACCAGCCATCAGTACACGCTTTCACCGGGCACACACACCAACATCCATCAGTGCAGGCTTCCACCAGGCAAACACACCACCAGCCGTCTGTGCACACTTCCACCAGACACACACACCACCAGCCGTCAGTGCACGCTTTCACCAGGCACACACACCACCAGCCATCAGTGCACGCTTCCACCAGCCATACACCACCAGCCGTCAGTGCATGCTTTCACCAGGCACACACACACCACCAGCGGTCAGTGCACGCTTTCACTGGGCACACACACCACCAGCGGTCAGTGCACGCTTCTACCCGGCACCCACACCACCAGCCGTCAGTGCAAGCTTCCACCAGGCACACACACCACCAGCCGTCAGTGCACACTTTCACCAGGCACACACACTACCAGCCATCACACACTACCAGCCGTCGGTGCACCCTTCCACCAAGCACACACCACCAGCCATCAGTGCACACTTTCACCAGGCACACACTACCAACCATCAGTGCACGCTTCCACCAGGCACACACACTACCAGCCTTCAGTGCACGCTTTCACCAGGCACACACACCACCAACTGTCGGTGCACGCTTTCACCAGGCACACACACACACACACCACCAGCCATCGGTGTACGCTTTCACTGGGCACACACACCACCAGCAGTCAGTGCACGCTTCCACCAGGCTCACACACCACCAGCCGTCAGTGCACGCTTCCATCAGGCACACACCACCAGCCATCAGTGCACGCTTCCATCAGGCACACACACCACCAGCCATCAGTGCACGCTTCCACCAGGCACACACACCACCAGCTGTCGGTGCACACTTTCACCAGGCACACACACCACCAGCCATCAGTGCATGCTTCCACCAGGCACACACACACCACCAGCCATCAGTGCATGCTTCCTCCAGGCACACACCACCAGCCGTCAGTGCACGCTTCCCTCAGGCACACACACAACCAGCCGTCAATGCACGCTTCCACCGGGTACACACACCCCCAGCCATCAGTAGATGCTTTCATAGGGCACACACACTCCCAGCCATCAGTGTACGCTTTCACCAGGCACACACACCACCAGCCATCAGTGCACGCTTACACCAGGCAAACACACCACCAGTCGTCTGTGCACACTTCCACTAGGCACGCACACCACCAGCCGTCAGTGCACGCTTTCACCAGGCACACACACTACCAGCCGTCTGTGCACGCTTCCACCAGCCATACACCACCAGCCGTCAGTGCATGCTTTCACCAGGCACACACACACCACCAGCTATCAGTGCACACTTTCACTGGGCACACACACCACCAGCGGTCAGTGCACGCTTCCACCCAGCACACACACCACCAGCCGTCAGTGCAAGCTTCCACCAGGCACACAGACCACCAGCCATCAGTGCATACTTTCACCAGGCACACACACTACCAGCCATCACACACTATCAGCCGTCGGTGCACGCTTCCACCAAGCACACACCACCAGCCATCAGCGCACACTTTCACCAGGCACACACACACACCACCAGTCATCAGTGCACGCTTCCACCAGGCACACACACTACCAGCCTTCAGTGCACGCTTTCACCAGGCACACACACCACCAGCCGTCGGTGCACGCTTTCACCAGGCACACACACACATACCACCAGCCATCGGTGTACGCTTTCACCGGCACCCACACCACCAGCAGTCAGTGCACGCTTCCACCAGGCACACACACTACCAGCCTTCATTGCATGCTTTCACCAGGCACACACACCACCAACCGTCGGTGCACGCTTTCACCAGGCACACACACACACACACCACCAGCCATCGGTGCACGCTTTCACCAGGCACACACACACACACCACCAGCCATCGGTGTACGCTTTCAGTGGGCACACACACCACCAGCCGTCAGTGCACGCTTCCACAAGGCTCACACACCACCAGCCGTCAGAGCACGCTTCCATCAGGCACACACCACCAGCCATCAGTGCACGCTTCCATCAGGCACACACCACCAGCCGTTAGTGCACACTTCCACCAGGCACACACACCACCAGCCGTCAGTGCATGATTCCACCAGGCACACACACCACCAGCCATCAGTGCACGCTTCCACCAGGCACACACACCACCAGCTGTCGGTGCACGCTTTCACCAGGCACACACACCACCAGCCATCAGTGCACACTTCCACCAGGCACACACACACCACCAGCCATCAGTGCATGCTTCCTCCAGGTACACACCACCAGCTGTCAGTGCACGCTTCCACCAGGCACACACACCAACATCCATCAGTGCAGGCTTCCACCAGGCAAACACACCACCAGCCGTCTGTGCACACTTCCACCAGACACACACACCACCAGCCGTCAGTGCACGCTTTCACCAGGCACACACACCACCAGCCATCAGTGCACGCTTCCACCAGCCATACACCACCAGCCGTCAGTGCATGCTTTCACCAGGCACACACACACCACCAGCGGTCAGTGCACGCTTTCACTGGGCACACACACCACCAGCGGTCAGTGCACGCTTCTACCCGGCACCCACACCACCAGCCGTCAGTGCAAGCTTCCACCAGGCACACACACCACCAGCCGTCAGTGCACACTTTCACCAGGCACACACACTACCAGCCATCACACACTACCAGCCGTCGGTGCACCCTTCCACCAAGCACACACCACCAGCCATCAGTGCACACTTTCACCAGGCACACACTACCAACCATCAGTGCACGCTTCCACCAGGCACACACACTACCAGCCTTCAGTGCACGCTTTCACCAGGCACACACACCACCAACTGTCGGTGCACGCTTTCACCAGGCACACACACACACACCACCAGCCATCGGTGTACGCTTTCACTGGGCACACACACCACCAGCAGTCAGTGCACGCTTCCACCAGGCTCACACACCACCAGCCGTCAGTGCACGCTTCCATCAGGCACACACCACCAGCCATCAGTGCACGCTTCCATCAGGCACACACACCACCAGCCATCAGTGCACGCTTCCACCAGGCACACACACCACCAGCTGTCGGTGCACACTTTCACCAGGCACACACACCACCAGCCATCAGTGCATGCTTCCACCAGGCACACACACACCACCAGCCATCAGTGCATGCTTCCTCCAGGCACACACCACCAGCCGTCAGTGCACGCTTCCCTCAGGCACACACACAACCAGCCGTCAATGCACGCTTCCACCGGGTACACACACCCCCAGCCATCAGTAGATGCTTTCATAGGGCACACACACTCCCAGCCATCAGTGTACGCTTTCACCAGGCACACACACCACCAGCCATCAGTGCACGCTTACACCAGGCAAACACACCACCAGTCGTCTGTGCACACTTCCACTAGGCACGCACACCACCAGCCGTCAGTGCACGCTTTCACCAGGCACACACACTACCAGCCGTCTGTGCACGCTTCCACCAGCCATACACCACCAGCCGTCAGTGCATGCTTTCACCAGGCACACACACACCACCAGCTATCAGTGCACACTTTCACTGGGCACACACACCACCAGCGGTCAGTGCACGCTTCCACCTAGCACACACACCACCAGCCGTCAGTGCAAGCTTCCACCAGGCACACAGACCACCAGCCATCAGTGCATACTTTCACCAGGCACACACACTACCAGCCATCACACACTATCAGCCGTCGGTGCACGCTTCCACCAAGCACACACCACCAGCCATCAGCGCACACTTTCACCAGGCACACACACACACCACCAGTCATCAGTGCACGCTTCCACCAGGCACACACACTACCAGCCTTCAGTGCACGCTTTCACCAGGCACACACACCACCAGCCGTCGGTGCACGCTTTCACCAGGCACACACACACATACCACCAGCCATCGGTGTACGCTTTCACCGGCACCCACACCACCAGCAGTCAGTGCACGCTTCCACCAGGCACACACACTACCAGCCTTCATTGCATGCTTTCACCAGGCACACACACCACCAACCGTCGGTGCACGCTTTCACCAGGCACACACACACACACCACCAGCCATCGGTGCACGCTTTCACCAGGCACACACACACACACCACCAGCCATCGGTGTACGCTTTCAGTGGGCACACACACCACCAGCCGTCAGTGCACGCTTCCACAAGGCTCACACACCACCAGCCGTCAGAGCACGCTTCCATCAGGCACACACCACCAGCCATCAGTGCACGCTTCCATCAGGCACACACCACCAGCCGTTAGTGCACACTTCCACCAGGCACACACACCACCAGCCGTCAGTGCATGATTCCACCAGGCACACACACCACCAGCCATCAGTGCACGCTTCCACCAGGCACACACACCACCAGCTGTCGGTGCACGCTTTCACCAGGCACACACACCACCAGCCATCAGTGCACGCTTCCACCAGGCACACACACACCACCAGCCATCAGTGCATGCTTCCTCCAGGTACACACCACCAGCTGTCAGTGCACGCTTCCACCAGGCACACACACAACCAGCCGTCAATGCACGCTTCCACCGGGTATACACCCCCCCAGCCATCAGTACACGCTTTCACGGGGCACACACACCCCCAGCCATCAGTGTACGCTTTCACCAGGCACACACACCACCAGCCATCAGTGCACGCTTACACCAGGCAAACACACCACCAGCCGTCAGTGCACGCTTTCACCAGGCACATACACCACCAGCCATCAGTGCACGCTTTCACCAGGCACACACACCACCAATTGTCAGTGCAGCAGGCAGGCTCTTCTCAGAGTTTCTTGGTAAATATATGTTTGATGCCTGGGAGGGAGTGGGTCGAGTTTCCTTAAACCATGCTGAGTATGCAGGTGCAGTGCGTGAACTCCTGTGTGAGTGAGTCATGCTGCCTGGGTCTCACTCACTCCACACTTTTAAATAGCGCCTGCACCAGGCTTTTTCTCATTTGCAAAATTTGGCGCATGCGCACAGCTAGGCAGCCCCCACACCCCCGGGAATGACTGCTTCCTACAAGCATAATGGAAACAACATTCAGAGCTATGAAAACAAGTTCATTTGATGCAAAGACCTGTTAACAAAAGACATGTCCAGCTAGTGTAGATCTGGCAACTTAAACAAAACAGCAACACAAAACAAACAAGCATTGGCATAGCCAATAGGCCTCGCTTTTCGGACCCCATAAGTATTTAGTTATGCAGCAGAATATCCTTGGTGCAACAACACCAACTGCTTGGCTAAACACTTATAAGGTCTCAAATGCGAGACCTATTGGCTATGCCAATGCTTGTTTTTCTTTTGTGATTTTTGTCATCTTTCTTGAGTGCTGTGAACATCTTGTGTAGGCCAGCCTTCTGCTGAAAAAGGTAACCTAGTGTCTGTATATTGTACAACCTCAGGAACATGGTGTTGCTATATTTTTCTAATGTTTTGTAGAACAGTAACAGATATATAAAAATGCAAACATGTTTCCGAGTGGTGGTGGTGGTATGCGCATTACTTTACGCAAATGTGTCATTACAGCATGCAGTTCCCCACAGCACATCAGTCATCAACCTATTTCACATGTTTCAGAATGTCGTCTGACATTTAAGCAGAAATATTCTTATTTCGGGATTAAGCATTGTTTTCTCTTGTCTTTTGGCCTCTTTTAAATCCAAAACTCGAATGGTGGAAATTGTTCACTTGAATTTTTGATGCTGCAATATGTTAAATCTGAGTTCAGCCGCAATGCACACAAAGATGGGCAGATGTTTTATCAAAAAAGTGAGTGTTGAAAGCAGTGTCACACTAATTGTACTAATGACAGAACGCTCACAGAGATGAGCCACAGTGTGAGCACATTTTAAAGATTCACAATAAATAACCATTATATATTTTTTAAACTTAAAATCCATGAAATAAGAGTTTATTTATGTAATTTAGCAATTAACTGCGCTTCCATACAGTGTCACATCTTTGTTTTCTCCTTGAAAATGTACTCTTTCACTTCGTCCATGCCTCGTGTGATTCTGTCACTCCATGCATGCCTCGAAAACGTACTCCATTATTTCACTCCGTGCATGCCTCGAAAATATATTTCATTCTTTCACTCCGTGCATGCTTATACATTTTTATTTCAAGCTTCTTTCTTTGTTCTACTCGAGATTTGCGTCCTGTCTGTTCATGTGCAGTATGACTCTTTTAATAAAGACATGTCGGCTAATTAATTGCTTCCTGTCTCTTCATTTGCAGCATTGACTCCTGAAAGACACGTGGGCAATTAATAGCTTTAGCTCCGTTTCGGATCCAGTGAGATCGTGTATTCCCGCACTCAGCCCGAGCAGAGATCGACTGCTTCAGTCTGATCCTGCCCGGGCTGAGTTTATTCTCCGAAGAAAGCCGAAGTGCAGGGGATACACGATACCAGGGGGATACCACATATTACACAACACCGGGAAGTGCAAATAAAAGAAGTGCAGGTATTCATTATCGGACAGTAGCTGTCTATTTAAAACACTGCCTAAGGTAATGCTTATATCTAGAATTGATTGTAGACCCCGTTAAGAAGGAGTAGAGACAGTTCTTTGTGCGCAAAAGACCAAGCTACTTGATGTTGGTAACACTTTTTCTGGTGGTTGCTCTATCTAACCGCAGACTATTCCCCAGGTGTCAGACTGGATCATAAAACTCAAAGCAGTACTCCTTCATGTGTGACTCAGTGTCAACACTGTTCCGCACTGGAAATGATGAACAGAGCCGCATATAGGTGTTGTCCATGCATGCTGTCTGCTTCTTTCATAAACCTGTACACACCCTTCGATACAGAGCCCATCAGCACATTGGTATGACCAGTGTGCACATCTCTAGACAGAGACCTTTGTAGTTGCAAAATAGTCAATTTCACAGAATTTCGAGGTGGAGGGGAGGTGAGGAATCTGAAGTTAGATACATTATTTATGAGAAAGAGCGTTACCGAAGGTAAGTAACTTGTTCTTCTGAGGGATACTTCTGACCACAGTTTCCTCACCTTGTGAATAGATGCTAAAGCAGTGTCTCCCCAAGTGGTGGGTCTGTAGAATGGCTCAGACCAAAAAGCCTTACAGGACCGGACAGGCAAAATGATCATATCAACGAACCTGACTGTCAAGGCAGTAGTACTTTGTGAACATGTACACTGATGCTCACATAGCAGCCTGACAAATATCCAGGACAGACACTCTCTCTGACAGCGCACTAGTAGCTGTCTTAGTTCAAGTGGAATGAACCCTTAATCTTTCAGGTGGCTGCTTCTTAGCTTGCACATACCAGATTTCAGTGCAGAGGAAGATGCACACACAGATTGTTCTTTTCTTTTCTGCACTGCCTTGCCTTTCTTTGCTCCAGAGAAGCCCACAAAGGGCTCCTCCTACACCCAATAGTCCCTGGTAAGATCAATGTAACAAAGGAGGCCTCTCTTAAGATCCAAACAATGGAGTCTCTTCTCCACTTTTGAGGTGTGAGGTGGGACAAAGAAGGCCAAGAGGGTGCTAGCCTGACCAACTTAAGTTGGTGTTATCTCTTTCAAAAAGAATGTTTCTCGAGTCCCCAACACCAGTTTGTCTAGAAAAAAGATTGCGTAAGGCGGCTGAATTGAAAGTACCTGCAGCTCACTTACCAGTGAGCTGAATTTACTGCAGCCAAAAAGATCATTTTTAGGGTCAAAAGACTTAGTGGACAATTGTGCAAGGGCTCAATAAGAGTGCATATCAAAAAAGTAAGAACCTAATTCAAGTCCCACTTTTGCATTACAAAAAGCTTTAGCAAGAACATATGTTGTAAACCTTTAAGCAACCTCATTGCAACATGTGCTTTGAACAAAGAAGGTTGATCCGGTAACCACAAAAAACCTGAGAATGCTTCTCGAGTCCCCAACACCAGTTTGTCTAGAAAAAAGATTGTGTAAGGCGGCTGAATTGAAAGGACCTGCAGCTCACTTCCCAGTGAGCTGAATTTACTGCAGCCAAACAGATCATTTTTAGGGTCAAACAACTTAGTGGACAATTGTGCAAGGGCTCAATAGGAATTCATATGAAAAAACTAAGAACCCAATTCAAGTCCCACTGTTGCATTACAAAGAGCTTTAGCAAGAACATATGTTGTAAACCTTTAAGCAACCTCATTGCAACATGTGTTTTAAACAAAGAAGGTTGATCCGGTAACCACAAACAAAACCAGAAAAGTCAACAAATAGCCTTTAACAGTTGTAACTGGGCCAAAGATAAAACAACCAACAAAACATCCAACAGTTTGGCTTGTAATGATTCCTGCTGGTGGTTGCTAAACCTTGTTCCACCTCCTGGCATAAACTATTTTTGTGGAAGGCCGTCCCACTGGCAAGAAGACATCGACAACCCCAGTAGTGAGATCAAATGGAATCAACTGCCAAAGTTCAAACTCAACGCATGGAGGAGCAGGTTGCACAGACTCGGGTGAAAGACCCTGCCCTCAGATGATTTAGGCATGGTCATTCCTGATCTTTTTTGGAAGTCGACCCAGGAGAGGCGGGACAGAAAAGCATATCGGATCCACGAGCTCCGAATCTAGGTGGAATGTATCTCCATGAGAGACCTTTTTTCGGATCTGTCTTGTGCAAAAGTAGCTACATTGCACATTCTCTGTGATGGCGAAAAGATCTAGCCAGGGTTCTCCCGATTGCTGATTGCTATATATCCTACTGAACAGCCTGTATGTGCCTTCTAGCATTTCAGACCAGCAGGATGCAGAAGGCCAACATTCACAGGAATCTCACGAAGATCCAGGACCGAAGCTGAAACATCGGGTTCACAGGCCAAATGTCCTAGATATAGAGGAAAGGCAAAAAAATCACACTGTATCCAGGATGACGTCTGTTAGATCTGTCATCTTTGGTGTGGGTTTCCCCAACACCTTTTGATTCACCCCTCCTGTTTTCTGAATTTTGTTTGTGCTGGTACTAGGACTTTGTGCACTTTACGACTGCTAACCAGTGCTAAATGGCTTGTGCTCTCTCACATAAACAATTTAAAATAGGCTTACTTCTGATCGGGACATTTAATTTACTTGTAAGTCCCTATTAAAGTGGTTCTAGCTGTATCCTGTACCTGTAAACTAAATGCTACCAGTGGGCCTGCAGCACTCATTGTGCCACCCACCCAAGTAACACTTTAAAATGTGTCTCAGGCCTACCATTGCAGCCTGCGTGCAGTTTTAAACTGCCATTTTACCCTGCCAAAATGAATCTTAGCCAGTCCTAAAACATTTTATTTTTAATAATTAAAAGTCACCCCTAAGGTAGGCACAAAGCAGCCCACCTGGTAGGGTGCATTGTATTTAAAATTAGGACATTACTTTTTAGGTTATACATGCCCTGGTAGTAAAAAAAACCTCATACATTCATTTCCTAACTATTGTAAGACCTATCTGTCCAGTAGGACAACATTGGGTTACCTTATTATATTTAGTAAGTGTTAACTTTTGATTGGGAACAGATGAAAATGTCATGTTTGGACTCAAATGAATTGCAGTTTAATTTAATATTTAATGGTAAAGTCCGATTTTAAGTTCCAAGTCTGTAAATGCCACTTTTAAGAAGCTACAAATAAACATATTATTCTTTCAAGATGTCTAATCATGAAAGCACAACCTAATTGAAGGTTATTTAACATGTGTACAATAATATGAACTGAGGACCTAAATCTAAGATTCAGGTGTATATATTATCAAATTTATATTGAAAAAACAGCTTAAAACAAGTTAATACAGAAGGTGTAGCCGCTGACACTCTGGGACATATTTACCCAGATCAAATATGGTGAATTTCTACCAATACTTTGTTTATAAACTAAATACCCAGCAATATTTGCCTTGTGTAACCAAACATCAATTAACGTCATATTAGGAACACACTTTTTTATAGAACTTCCCAGGCTTCACTATCAGGTGACTCTTCATAAGTGTTCCTTATTAGTCCCAGCCATATACAATCTTGTTGGCCTTCCTAGGGTTTTTTTTATTTTAATGCAGTTATACACAACCCAACTTTCTTCCAGAAATTGTTAACACCTGCTAAAATTCTAGTATTTTCTTTTAAACAGTCTCTATTGTATATTTATAAAGTGGGCATAAAATACATTGACAAGGTATATACATCTTGAAATCTATAGTAATGAACACTGAAAATGTATGATGAGATTTATGTTCTGAAACAATGTAATAATTTATTTAAATTTGTTTTTTAAATATAAATTTGGTAATATATCTTAGATTTATTTCATTAGTTTATATTATTGTACACAGGTTAAATAACCTTTAATTAAGTTGTGATGCCATGCTTTGACACCTTGAAAGAATAGTACTTTTATTTGTAACATTGTTTCTGAGTGAATTCCTTGTCGGCATCTTTGCCTACCTGATTATAGTTACCCAAGCCTAAAAGGGAATATTGAGTTGCCCTTTTGTGTTTAATAAAAAATAACTTTTAGAAAGTTGCCATTTTCGTGTTCCAACTATTTGGTGGTTGCAGCCTGTGTCCTGGGTGAAATGACATTTGGCCTTTGGCCTCTGTGTATTCCTCCCAGACAGTGAAACAAAGGGGGACTCGATGTCGGCATGATGATCCACCCTGCCAGGATGGGTGGGGTGGAGCTGTTCCCAGCCCCACTTATATTTCAAAGGGCTACCTCCAGCACACTGATAAAGGAACTTGACACCATTGTTTTGTCATCCTTAACTCCTGGAGCCTTGTCAGGGGATGGAAAGAACCTTCCAGAACCAGAAGTGGAGGTAGCCAGGATGTCACCCCCACTTCACAGGCAGGCACCAGATATAAATATTGGGCCTCCTGAAACACCTCTTCAGTACACTCCTGGGCCTGTGGAAGATTCAGAAGGAATGCCTGCTGCCAGGACTGCCATGCTGCTGGAAGGATTACCTTGCTGCATTGCTGACTGAAAGAAGACTGGACCTGCTCATTGAGCCTAGGGCCTCCAGAGTTACTTCAGGGTCTAGTTGGCTGGCCTTCTGTGTGTGTTTTGGGGACATAACAAGCTCCAGTGACCTTGAACCCTGCAACAGGCCTCTGCACGGAGTGGGTCTGAAGAGGTGCAGGTCCTGCCTCACTCCAAAACTTGGGACTTAAAAGAAATCCAGCAAAAAGCACCAGAAGAACTAATAGAATGTCGGGACCCACCTGCCCACTAACCCACCTAAGGTGCATCACAAGTCATCCTGACTTATCAGTAGCTGCTGATACGCTCCTCTCAGCATCAGAAAACCTTGTTCAGCGGGATCTCTCATCGAAGTCATTCAGCCTCATGGAGCCCTCGTCGGCTACAGGCTGCAGATTTGTCTCGCTGAAGATGTTAGGCTTTCAAATAAGCGACTATGTTCAAAGGTAAATATCTTCAGCGCAACGCAGTCCAGTGGCTCCACATTGACGCCTCCTCCTCCTCTTTGGACACCTATGTCTACCTTGCCCTACTGAACTTTACCTTTTCAGAAACTTTTACCTCAAAATTTGGCAGTTGGCCTTAACTTTTGACTTTGTCTGGTCGTGTACAACCAGATACTTGCTGTTGGCGCTTTGATATGTTAGGCACTATTTTACACTTTAAACGCAAAAAAGTCATATCTCCGGTTCTATTGATTGGATTCAATTTGTTTTTGTGTCATATTATTTAATAAAACGTACTCTATATTTACTAAATGGTTTGGGATTTTTCTTGTGTTGTGTTTTCAATTTGCTACAGTTTGAGTGTTGCATAAATACGTTGCACATTGCCTCCAAATTCAGCATGACTGCTTTTGTGCCAAGCTACCAGAAGATTAAGTACAGGTTCATTTGGTGACATTTTGTGGTTCACCCTCAGAAGAATTGTGGTTGTTACTTGAGAAGGGCCTTCAACCCTCTCAATCAAAAACCCAATTTCTTACCTCTCCGATGAACGGAAGAGTCAGCAAAGGAGTCAGGTGTGATTTTGGCATGTTGATAGTGAACCCTAACATTGTGAGAAGGGTTGTCATTGTCTGGACGTGTATTGAGCTTCCCAGGCGGTGAGCCCGCCTTTAAAAGCCAATTGTTGAGGTAGGAGAAGACTGTGACATCCAAACACAGAAGGAGTGCAGAAGCCACCCCAAACAGTGTTGTGAACACCTGAAGCGAAGCGGCGAGGCCAAAAGGAAATACTGCAAACTAAAAATGCTCCAGCCCCACAATGAACCATAGATAATGCCAGTGGTCCTGCAGGATGGAGTATAAGCATCCTGCAGGTCCAGCACTATCATCCAGTCTCCAGGATCCAGGGCAGACCAAACCTGAGCCAATGTGCCAATGTGAGCATCTTGAACTTGGTCTTTGGAGGAAATTTGTTAAGAAGGGTAAGGTCCAAGAGAGGACAGAGGTCTCCATCCTTCTATAGCACATGGAAATAGCTAGAGTAATACCCAGTTCCTGCTTACAAATCCAGGACCCGCTCTATGTCCCATATGGCCAAAAGAACCTGCACTTCATGCAGTAAAATGAACAGAGATTCCTCAGTCAGCTGCCCTGGTGGTGGAATGTGAGGCTAAGTGGAGAAAAATGAGAAGGTGTACCCCAGATTTACAATTTGGAGAACCACTTGCATGGTCTGCCACCCTTGGAGGGAATATCACATCCTGCTTCTCACAGGGTGCCTGTGTGTCAGCAGGGTCATATTAAAGTTGTTTTATGGTTGCTGTTACAGGAGGAGTGGAGGTCTGAGCTGCATGTAGTCCTTGATTTTCCGGATGACATCTTTGTGAACCGCGGCCTGAGCCACAAAAGTGTTGAAAGGCCTGCTTAGCCAGTGAAGGGGTGTTTGAATGGCAAAATTAAAAAACGCAACTATACCACGAGTCAGCCGAATTGATTGGTGGGGGCAGAAAGAAAAAACGAATATGGTGTGGCCCTATTCTCCTTGAACCATTCCAGGGCCTACACCACTTTTTCGCCAAAGAGGCAAGAGCTGTCAAACCGCAATGGTTGGGCATCCCAGGAGAAGCTAATAAACCTCATTCAGGTATGGTACTGAAGTGTCACACTGGTGCTTACTGCTCAGTTGGTCGTATCCAAACCAGAGCATATGACAAATTTTGTTACCACCATGAATAGCTTGAGACAGGGACACCATAAAGTTGTGCGGAACAGCTGGTAAACCTTGCACCACCATGTCCCAAGAAGCACAGCAGTAGCGGCATACAACATGGTGTTCAATAACTTCAGAGCAAGGCTCATATAGGAGACTGTCCACATGCTAAACGTCTCTATCTATTTTGATTCTCAATCAGGTAGAGCGGTAGAGAAGGCTTAGGGACAGACTTTACTGGTGGACACCTGTACCACCGAACTCTATGAGGTTGAATGCTCTGTAAGAAAGAATGGGTTGACCAATGCATGACAATGGCGATGAGCAGATTGCCTATTAACAAGTGGACCAAAACAAGGTTTCACTCAAGAGCTCAAAAGTACATCCATGAGATCCTCATTGTGGAGAAGTGTGGCTCAAGTGGTTGGAGCGGCAGACCCTGATGCAGAGGTCTGGCCCGGACCAGGGTTCAATTCCCCACCTCGGCGGGTCTTGGGCTCAAATCTCCCCGGACCTGACAATTCTCGCCTCGGTGCCTATTCCAATCATGGAGTCCCACTCTGTAACTCTGGGCAATAGCTTGCTTAATCTCCACAACGGCCCCTCGCAGCAGGATGCCTGGCTTTCACCTTGGGGATGCCCAGTAATGGATTATCTCGCAGGGAATACCAGGATGGGTTCCCTAAGCAAGCGCTGGGACGCTTTCGGGCAGCCATGCGCTCTACAAATCAAATTTCATTTCATTAATGTCATTTCATTAAATGGCAGCAGAGGCCTTGACAGAACCTGATCTGGCTGAAGTTTTTCAATTAAATCACTCACTTTCACTTCCATAGAGGGTAGCTGTAGGTCTAAGGGCTTTTGCTGCCTTCTACATCACAACTGCGAAGGAGGCGCTTTCCTACATAGAAGGACCAGAGGGAACTCAAGGTCAGTACCTCCAGAAGTATCAAGACCACTGCCATCCATGACTTCTCCATACCAGTTTACTTCAACAGATTGTGGAATATAATCATCCCCCTCATCATAATTGTCATATTCTCAGTCAGTGTCAAAAAGATTGTGCAAGGTATGGGCCTATCGCATGGTAAGAGCAAAGTGTCAGAATTGTGAGGCTTTCCTTTTGGATATGTCAGTCACAGACTCAGTCAAGGTCCTGGTGTATTCTGCTCAAAGATGGCTAGCACAACAGGCTGTAAAACCTCCTTTGGCAGTGTTGCATCGGTGCACAGGGAATGTACGCAGTAGCTAGCGATGAAACCAGAGCCAGCGCTGAACCTGATGCAGGTTCAAGGCACACAGAGGGCACTGAGTGCAGATTCACATGTAGGAGTTAGACTAGAGGCCCCTGCAGATCCTTAGGGCCTGAGAGTGTTCTTGAGGGAACCAACAAAGTGCAAAAAATGAGCAGCTTGGCTCCTCTGAAGGCCTCTACTTGCTGCAATGTCACAGACGGACCCGGAAACATAGGGTGTGCCAGGACATGACTTGCAATCTGCTCTGATGGAGCAAGACTGGGAGGCATGTTGATGCCCTCGAGACCTCTCCGGAGTTAGTGAAAGGTGGGAAAAGGCAATTCTTGATTTGACTTCCTATGCTTTTTCTTGGATTTATCCGACCACGTGGACCAGCCTCTGAATTGCCTCCTCAGGAGTTCAGGAGTGAGACTGGGTGGCACAGTGACACTCTGTGCCTTCCTAGGAGACTCAGTGGTGGTAAGGGGCTGATTCCCACTTGGACTTCTTATGCTTCTTCTTGGACTTACTAGAAGACTTCCACCATGAGGAAGACGTGCTGCTGGAATTACTTCAGTAGTGGCATCTTCCTTTCGATCTCAACCGGTCACAATGTGGAGTTTTGCGATGTTTAGCAATGTAGAGTTTTGCTTCATGATAACCTGAGCCTTCGGGTCTAGCCAGGTGCAGTTATCATAGGTCCTGGAGTCGTGTTCCAACCCCAAGAACCCGAGACATACCACGAGGGAACCCGTCAAAGACATCTTTTTTGCGACAGTCCTTGCAAGGCTTAAACTCAGTTGTTTTAGGAGGGGACATTTCCCTTGTACACTGGTAAATCTTTTAGAAAAAAAATAAGAAAATCATCCTGTCAACAAAAAGAGTAAAGCTCCCTGCCATAAGCGTACATAGATGGCGCCCCTAAGTGACTTTGTTCATCACTTCTGCAATGGAATGTTGTTGATACGGAGCAACATGACGCACCTATTGGCACGCATGAGTACTGCTTTTGAGTTGTCCCTATTCAGCCTGCCATCTGAGGAATATTCAGAAGGCGAGGAATCTGTGGTTAGAAGTATCTATCTGAAATTGAAATGTAGCACTATTTTCAAAGCTTTCCTTCCACCTTTCTGAGCAATCAGACACCCTGTGATCATAGGGCCCTGCAAACATTTTGGAACCTAGATGCTTTCTTGAATTCTGGGAATATAAAGCTTCTGTGGTAAGGCCAATCGGAGTCCAAGATAGCAGCGTCTATTGGCTACTTCTAATTGAGCTCCCAATCTTCCAGCTGTTGCTTTCTTTCTAAGGGGCATTTTACAATCAGCAATGGACAGCTGCCAAAGGAGCCGGTTCCCTGGTAGGTATTCGACGTGCAGGCCCTCCAAAGAGGAAACAGCAGGGACATGCCTATTTTTATGTACCCAACAACCTAAATGCAGTGGAGTGCTTTGATGCTGCAAGGAGAGGCAGTAGGGGCTGGTGTTGGTAAACCTGAGACAGCCTGTTGTGTAAGGATGGGCCGAGGTGGCCTAGGAGAGCACTAGCTGGTCAGGTGGTGCCCAGAGAGAGGTGGAAGGAAAGGATGACTGCATAGGAGCTAGATGTTAACAAACGTTTTGTGATTTCAAGATGCTCATCGGGGAGCACAGCAGGTTGGTTTCTAGTGGAAGAAGATGGTATGCTGAACCTTGAGGTCCAATTAAGAAATGCATGTCGCTGGGCACCTGCAAACCTGGCTCATGGTACTTTATGTTGTACCAGTGACCCCTGATAAAGTGTGTGGAGGATACTTTTACTGAGTTGCCACATCAGAGAGCAGAAAATGACACATGGCATTGCACTCAATCTGCTACCAAGACAACACTTTCTGGAAACCATGTCTGAAAAGAGGTGATTTTTTTTCCACCTCTAGGGTAGACCTCAATATAGGGCAGCAGTGAGATATGTGCATAGTCTAGGGAGGAGCCATAGCTTACGCTTGCTGTAAAAAACCTTCTTGTGATGCATTAAAGCCATTCATTCAGAAAAGAGAAAGCCACCAATATAGAAAAGGCACTGAATGAACACTGTAGAAGAAAAACTGGAGAAACTAAACTACAGAGTAGTTAGTGTTGAGAGGGAGCATAAAGCTGCAAAGAGCAGACTCCAGAACCTGCAGGGTTAGTCAAGGAAATCATTGACTGCAGTGAGAGAACTCGAGGCTTTCAGAGCTACCGTGAATGAAGGTGCCCACTGTTGGGTGCCAGAATTGTGTGCATGTATATTGTTTGGCAGGGAAACTAGCTGATGGTGTTTAGGGTTCCCAGGAAGTTGCAAGCTGAACTTAAAGGGAGGATCTTTGCATTGTTCTTGGGGAATTGGTGTACATAGAAAAAGAGGTGACAGAGCCAATAAACAGTGAATTAAAAGAAGATAGTTTCAAAAATATTGAATTGCTTATTGTATCAAAAATATAATCAATGCAAACATATCGAGAAACAATATAGAAGGCCAGAATTTCATTTCTTTTTTATGTATGTATTATCATATTTCAAAACATTATTGTGTATAATATACTTTTATACAGTTGAATTAAATATAGTTTTTAAAATAATGTAATATATATTAGTTGTTATAACAATTTCAGGTGTTATGAGGAAATAATATAACTGTTTTCATTTTTATGTTTGTAATTTTTTATCTATATTTTTTTCATATTTATTTACAGTTAAGTAGTAAATTATCATTTAGCTCTGGGTTATTGAGTTTATAGGGGAATAGGATTGGAAGTTATTTAAGTTATAAATTGTTTTTATTTCAATACATTTTTTATTTGAAATATTTTATTGGTAATGATTTATGTAATTCGTTTAGCTGATTATATTTAACAGTATTTTGTGATTTCTAATGTGTAATTTTATTTTTCTATAGTTTAATTACTAATTTATAATTTAGTAGCAAGATGCAGAGTTTATGGGTTAAATGATGGGAAGTTATTTGAATTCTATACTTGTGTTCATTCATTTTATGCTAATTACATACTTGATGGGTAATTAGGCAAAATGTTTAACCAATTGTTATTTTAATTATTTAGGCGTATTTTGCGATTTTGAATGTTTTTCTTATTTTTCTATATTTTAACCACTAATTTATAATTTAGTAGTGGGATGTTCAGTTCGTAGGGGAATAAGGTGGGAAGATATTAAAATTATATATTTTGTTTTTAATTTCAAATTTGTTTTATTGGTTTCAAAAGCAAAGACAGGCATTACCGTGCAATAAGTAGGCATCATATATAGACAGCGGTTGAGACAGACATACATGTCTTCTCCACAAAGCAAACCGTAGGAAAGGTACATGTACCAGACCCTAAGCGTGGCGCAATAACCGTAGGGGCATAGCCTGGTAAAGAAGCAATATATCAAAAACAGAAACCAAGAACCCCCTCCCCCCAACCCTCCCCCACCTCAACCAGTGTGCCATACATGTAAAGCAATCGCCAAGGAGCCCACATCACAGGTGGCACGGTCCTTCAGGAGGTCATGGAGGATCGTGTGGGGCCTCTGTAAGGCGTAACAAATGAAGGAATCTAGGACAAGTGATTTCATTGAATTCAGTTGAAAGGAGGGACAGTAATGGTAGCCAAACCTTTCGGAACGAGTCTGCGGACTGTGTGAGTGTACCCTGAATGCGTTCCATGCCCAGAGTAAACCAGATTATATGCAGCCATCCTGTGTGGGTGGGTCTGGTGGGTGATCCCCATAGTGACAAAATGTCTTGTGATGCAGCTTGCATGGCAATCCCCATTTGATGACCTGGGGCTGATTTCAGGGGGAAGGTGATTGTATTGGGAAGGCCTAGGATAGTGTAAGCTGGGAATCTCGGGATTTCAGTGTTGAAGGTACTGTCTATATCATCTAAGACCGTTTTCCAATAGTCCCTAACTTCACGATATTCCCAGAGGAGATGAGTCATGGTGTCTTATTCCCCGCAGCCCCTCCAGCAAAGTGCATTGCGAGTGGGATTCCCTTTGTTGAGCCGAACGGGTGAGGTGCCAGTAGAGGGCCAGTTTCACCGCTGCCTCCCTGCCTGCGGTATTGCGTGTGGTGTGGGAAGCCCTATAATATATGTAGCTCCATTCCCAGTTTATCGGGGTCCTCTCTAACTCTGCCTCCCAGCGCTTCTGTCCCGCCGCCCTACCTGGTGCAATCGGGGGTGTGAGCATCCTGTAAAGTTCTGAGATGAGGCGCTTGTCCGATTCCTTCGTTACCAGCCACTTTTCAAAATCTGTCATACGTCTGCCAACTAGGGGGGCGTAGTCCGGGTGTGTGAGCCAGTGCCTGAGTTGAAAGTATTGGAAAGGGTGGGGGAGACAACATCATATCCCTGAGACAGGTCGGAAAAGGAGAGAAAGCCCTGCAGATCGAAAAGGTGCCCCGCCGACCTGCAACTCGTACCGCGCCACTGTGAGAAGGCGTGGGGGTCAGTGCCTGGAGGAAACTCCGGATTATCTAGGAGGGGAGTGAGCGGGGAGGGAAAGGTCGTCAGGCCCGTTTAACGGCGACTGTGTCCCAGACCCAGGATGGTGCGGGTGATGGGCGACCTCTGGAGGTACCGCGGTCTATTGTGCCGGAGAAGGAACGGAACTTCCAAAGGGACGTCTGGGCCATTGCCCTATCTTGGAACAGCCATCTCCTTTCAGATTCCGGCCTATACCATTCCACCAAGTAGCAAAGTTGGGAGGCCTGAAAATATTGCTGGAGGTTGGGGATTCCAAGCCCTCCCTCGTCCACACCCCGGTATGCCAATTGTTTGTGCAAGCGCGGGCGCGTTCCCCCCCAGATGAAGTGGTGAAAGGCAGCTTGTAGTGTTGCAATAGCGCCAGCTGGAGGTGACACAGGGATAGTTTGGAAAATATCCAAAATCTTGGGCAGGGCCGACATCTTCACTGCCGCAACTCGCCCTAACAGGGAAAGCGGCTGTTTGGACCATCGCACAAGATCGGCTCGAATCTGGGATGTGAGAGTCGCGTAGTTGAGGGTGACCGCCGAGTCCGTGGAGGAAGTGAGGGTGATGCCCGAGTACTGGGAGTTGCTTTGTCATCAGCAGGTCCCCTTCATATGTCGGCGCACCCATGGGAGAGTGGGCATTTCTGCCCAGAGGCAGTTTCAGCGATTTCCCCTTATTTTTTTTTAAGCTGGATATGGCACCGAAGGACTCCAGTTCCCCCAGGAACGCAGGAATTGAGTGTTCCGGGCGGTCGAGAGCAGCTATGAATCGTCGGCGTAGAGGCTGATCGTATGAGGTTCCTGCCAAAAGTGATGCCATGGATGTTGGGGTTATCGCGGACCTTTTGTGCTAGCGGCTCAACATACAGAGCGAATAAAAGAGGCGAGAGTGGGCACCCTTGCCTCGTGCCTCGTTGGATCTCGAAGGGGCTCGAGCGTAAACCGCCCAGGCGAACCTGCGCTAGAGGATGGTGATAACAGCTTGAGAGCAAAGATTGAAAGCAGTCCCCTAACCGAAAGCGAGCCAAGACCCGCTGTAAGAAGGTCCAATCCACCCGGTCAAACGCTTTTTCAGCGTCAATGGCCAACAGAGCTAAGTCTGATTGTTGGAAATGGGCCTTGTCGACCAGGTGGATGAGCCGTTTGGTGTTGTCACTACACTGGCCGCTCGGGACAAAGCCCGATTGGTCAGGTTCCAGAATCCCAGGCAGACAAGGCCCAAGGCGCGCAGCCAGTACACCCGTATAAAGCTTCAGGTCTAAATTGAGAAGGGAGATAGGGCGAAATGCTGAGCAGTGTGTGGGATCCTTGCCAGGTTTAGGCAACACCACAATTTCAGCCTCCAACATATCCGGAGGGATGGAGCCCAGGCCGCCAAAGGAGTTGAAAAGCCGAGTGAGGACAGGAGCAAGTAACGGGCTGAAGCTTTTATAAAAACCGGCAGAGAAACCGCCCGGTCCCGGGGACTTGAGGGGGCGTAGGCGAGATATAGCCGCTACTACCTCATCCAAACCGATGGGAGCCTCCAAGGCGTCTGCACTCGCTGGAGAGAGTGCGGTGATCTCCGCAGTCTCCAAGTATGAATCGATGTCAATACCCGAAACAGTGTCGGCTCGGTATAACGAGGCATAGAAGTCCCGAAACGCCTTCCTGACCCGTGCCTCCCCCTCGATTTCAACGCCGTGCCCATCTTTGAGGTTTAGGATTCTAGAGCACTGGGATTTGGCTTTCAGCACGCTGGCAAGTATGCGACCAGTCTTGTTTCCCCCGACATAGTACTTATGGCAGAGGCGGAGAGCAGCGAACTCAGCCATGTCCATATCTAGGCTGGCCAGTTGAGCCCTAGCAACTTTTAATTGCTTCCACACCCGTGGAGCCCCGGTGCGGCTGTGAACCCTCTCGAGTTCAGCAATCTGGGTAGTGAGGTCCCCTCTTTTCACTTTACGTTCCTTAGCCTCTGCCGCTGCTATCGCGATGAGTTCGCCGCGGGCTACCGATTTCAGGGCTCCCCACAGGGCCGAGGCTGACGTCTCGGGCGTGTCATTAATGGCTAAGAAATCAGTAATGCATTTATGAAGCTGTTTAGTGACCTCCGGGCGCTGCAGGAGGGTTTCGCTGAGCCTCCATCTCCTGGGGGATGGCTAGGTTTGGGAATCGTGGGTAGTAGCTCAACTGCATCATGGTCAGAGATAGCTGCTGGGACAATGCAAACGTCTGTGAGGCTACTGGTTAAGTCAGAGGAGCCGATGAAGTGATCGAGCCTGGCATAGGTGCGGTGTAAAAGGTGAATTGGGACGCCCCGGGGTGTTTGGCCCTCCAGAAGTCCACCAGGCCTCGTTCGTTTAGCCAGGCCTTGCCTGCAGTAAAAAGGGTGCCCGTGTCCCCATATCTATGCCCAGATCCATCCATGTTAGAGTCCATCACCAGATTGAGATCTCCCCCTAAAAGCAGGAGCGAGTTAGGGGATTGAAGCGTTTCAGAAATGGCGCCCTTCAGAAAGGATTCCTGTCTAGTGTTCAGGGTATATAGGGAACCAATTGTCAGCTGTTGGCTGCCTATCAGGAAGCTATAGGCGAGGAGCCTGCCTTTGATCTCCCCCAATCTATCCCCCACCCGGCCCTGAAACCGCCTAGACACTAGAATGGCTACCCCTACTCTTTTCACCGGGAGTGAGGAGAAAAACTGCTGGGGGAAGGCGCGGAAGCGCTTCCTATGCCAATCGTTCGCAAGTAGATGGGTCTCTTCGAGTAAGCAGATCTCAGCCCCTGAGTTTTCCACGTATGAGATCACTACCCGTCGCTTAATGAGATTGTTCATACCTTTCACATTAAGGGTCAATACCTTCAAAACTGAGTTAGTCATCACGGGTCAAGTGGATAGATGGTGCTGCATGAGGATGATAAGACCACAGTGCGAGACGGAAGTGGAAGGCAATTGATCCATTTCATTGAACCCCCCCCCCCTGGCACACTGGCTCCCTCCCTCAAACCCTCCTGCTGCCCCCAACCCCATCCCAAATGAGGACCCCCGCTCCTTTCCCTCCTTTCGAAAACCATCCCCCTCTGCCCGCCATCCCCCCTGTCGAATTTCAACCAACCCCCTGCCAACCCTCCTCCCTCCCTCCCCAACCCCAACTAGAAATCCCCAAGAACAAACCATAGTCCCACACCTATCAGCACGTAGTTCAGGCCTGTAGAGTCTCATCGTGGAGGAGTTTGTGGCAGTGGCATCCCGGATGGCCCCCCCGCCCTCGTTGGTACACAGCAATGCAGGCAAATCCCCAGGCCAGAGTGCCTCAAGGTGGGGCCGTCGTATCTTTGACCACCTCTTGTGTGGCCATGGCTTGTTCCTGGGCCATGGTCGTCGGGTCAGCTTTAAGGTCCGCCTTGGGGGGACGACGCTTCCGCACTTTTTGCCATCCGCCGAGGGAGGGCTGCAAGGGTCCATCCTGCGATTGTCGTGGTGAAGTCTCCCCCGGCTGTTAATCTTCCGCTAAGTCAAGTCCCAGTAGGGCACACGTGTCCTGGAGGGAGCGGAGCTGATGCAGCGCCCCTTTCCATTTGAAAATTAATCGAAAAGGGTGACCCCAAGAGTAGGGCACCCCATTGTCCCGCAAAAATGTCGTGGCCACCCGGAAGGACTTCCTCTTCTGGAGCGTGAGGGCCAAAAGGTCCTGGAATAGGGCCACGTGGGTACCCTGGAAGTGGAGAGGTTGTTTCCGAAGGGCCTCCTGCAGGATCTGTTCCTTCAAAGGGAAGTCAGGGAGATAGGCGAGGATATCCGGCGGGGGGGCACGTGCACGTCTCGCCAAGCCGACTCTGTGAGCACGGTCAATGCGAATAACAAAGTCAGTAGGCTCACCAAGAATCTCCCGAAAGAGCTCCTGTAAGTAACAAATGACGCTGTTTCCCTCTGCTTTTAATGGCACCCCCCGGACCCGTATATTATTCCTCCGGGAGCGGTTCTCGAGATCTTCTGTGTGCGCCTGGAGGTCCACCTGCTGCTCCCGGAGGCGGATGACCTCCTGCTGTAGTAGTTCCATTTCTTCGCTGCGGGCCTGGTCCACTTCCTGCATCAAGGCCACCCGCTCTCCCAGGCCATCAACATCCCGGCGGAGTTCGCGTTTTTCCCCTGCCAGATCCTGTTTCAGAGTTTGAAAGTCGTCCCTCAGTGTGTTGAAGAGGGACTCCAGAAAAGCTTTTGTAATGGGGGCCCCTCCATCATCCTGGCCCGCGGTGTTGGTCGCAGTCGCTGGCGAGGAGGGATTCTGGGTCTTATCCCCTTTTGGGGTGCTTTTAACCAACATGTCAGTGATAGTGCGGCCTCCCCTGGTGTCCGTGTTGGCCATGTCACCATCAGTTTGCAGACACCGAAGGGCAGGATGGTGTAGTGTCTGCAGTCTAGGGCGGCGTGTCGGATGGGCGCTTCCAGGGCAGGTGGGCAACTCAGCAGGGACTAGGGCAGTCACTCAATAAGTGCACCCCCATCTGGGGTGTATCACATCGGGCAGCCACCCCACGTCGCCCAGAACTCCCCCGGCCACGTCCGGCCGTAGAGGCGAGCGGCCTGCAGCTGGGCACCTCTGCCTCCTCCGTGCCCCTCCACACCTGTCGAGCGCAGTCCCCACTGTTAGATAGGGCAGGCCCCGCACCAGGTATAAGCCCCTAGCTCTCACATGGGGCACCACCATCACACCAGCAGCGCAGTCGGTGTAGGCCCAGAAGCCGGGATCTTAATTTTTGCAACTATGCGCGTCAAGTGCGCAGGCCCCAGGTGTCCTGCCAGTGGCACCCCTTAAAAGCAGCAGGGGAAGGAGTGTTTAGCGGCTGCTGGCCAGGAGTATGTGTTGCAGCAGGGTGGCCACCTCGCAAGGAAGCTGCTTGTGTCCTGTACTCGGGCCCGCCAGACAATGTTCAGCCGTGGGGCCCCCCGGGCAGTGTGCACTCCTCCTCACCTCATCCACGTCAGGGGAGCACAGGGCGCAGAGCGGCACGGACTCCCAAGGCTCCCAGAACAACCGCTCCGGTCTCAGCGCTCCGGCCGGCTGTACCACAAAGTAGGCCCCAAAGCCTTGGCATCAATTTTCGCAGCCTCCCTGCGCCAGGCGGGTCGCTGTCAGCATGCCCCCCCCTCTGTGCAGCTCGCTGCCGGGAACAGTGGCACCCCGCCAGGGCTGGTGTGTGTTGTGAGACCCTCTGGGCAGGGCTCGTCGGTGCTTCAGGATGCTCACAGGGCACGGCCAACCTCTCCGTGGAGGCCCGAGACTGGGGCCTCAATTTCGCGGTATGCCGCGTTTCGACTGCTGGTCCACACCTCCTCCGCCGCGCGTCTCCGCGCCGGGACCCACCGACTTGGACAGGGTCCCGGCTTCTTCCTCTGGCCACCTCGCGTTCCACCGTGAAACTGCCGTTGGGCCCCACCGACGGAGCTCCGCACCAGCTCTCCCGTCCCCCGGCCGCCAAGACAACGCAGCTCTCGGGCAGATCTCGGGCCGGGTGGGGGGCAGCTCGGGGGGTGGTGCCGGTGACACAATTTGGACAGGAAGCAGGTCGCTCAAGGCTCCCGGTCAGCAGCAAGATTTGCCAGGGCTGCCGGGGATTTGCAGGCTAGGAAAAAGGGCTTAAAGGGGTTCAGGGCCGGGGAGCCTCGTAGTCCAACGTCCGATCAGGCCACATCTTGGCCACGCCCCCCATATATTTT
Organism: Lissotriton vulgaris; assembly: GCF_964263255.1. NCBI lineage: Eukaryota > Metazoa > Chordata > Amphibia > Caudata > Salamandridae > Lissotriton > Lissotriton vulgaris. The sequence goes on from NC_141691.1 coordinate 1,503,781,742, forward strand.
GTTTTTAACAAATTCTTTTTTATGTTAAGTAAATACTTAATTGATAATTGATTACGTAAATTATTTACTTGATCATTAAGCATATAGTGCTGTAGATTCACATGTTCTGCATATTCCTGCCACCCAGTGTTGGGCCTCGAGTTGTGCAAGTTGTTTTTCTTAAAAGAAGTCTTTCAAGTCACAAGACCAAGTGACTCCTCCTCTTGGTGATATTGCGCATGGCCATCAACTGTTTTTCTTCAAAGAAGTCTTTCAAGTCACAAGACCAAGTGACTCCTCCTCTTGGTGATACTGTGCATGGGCATCAGCCCTTTTATTAGACTGTTATTCCGCAGGTCAGTGAGAAAAGGGTGCAAGGAATGTGTAAGAACCAGGATTTCTATGCTAGATCTAAGTGCATTACATATGTATGCAATGTAACTACAATGGCCACAGGCATCCGGGGAGGAGGGAGAGTGTATGTGTATCTACAGCACTACATGCCACAAACAAATGCTTACAGGGTAAGTGACATAATCCATTTGATTGCATGTGTAGCTGTAGATACATATGGTTTGCATAGACCTTAAAGCTGTCCCTCCTGAAAAAAGTGGTGGCTAGCTTGTGGGAGTTGCAGTAGTTTGAAAAAGGGTACGTAGCCCTGCCTGACCTCAGGAGCAGCTGCTGTGCGGACGTAGTGGCCTGGAGGGGGCTGGGAGGACATATGAGGGAGAGGTGGGTGAGAGGGGGATAAGTATATTAAACATTTAGAAATAAAAATAAAAAGAACTTGCCTGCTGTCCAACGCTCTTCTCTGTGTCCTCTCCTCGCTGCAGCGAGGCTCCCAGCCTCCCCTGTGGCCAATCTTGATGCTGTTATAAAGTAGCATCAGGATTGGCCTGAGCGCTGGGACTTTGCGCTCCCAGGTAGACTGGGAGGGTCTGCCTGCTCCCTCTCCAACCCAACAATGCAGCTGGGTTGGAGACAGCTCTGTGTGGATGTGGGTTTGGCTGACCTGAGACGGCTGGCCGAACCCACATGTTCACTGATAGCAGTGCTACACACCACTCGCCCTCTTGACTGCTCCACGATGGCCCCACCCCCAGGACGCAGCAGGGAGTAGTTGAAAAATAAAATGATAATAAACTTGTTTTATTATCGTTATATTTTTCAACTTTTGACGGTGGCAGGGGGGTGTCTGCCATAGCGGAGGAGCTCCCACTGCCTGTCCTACATTGGCTTGTTGGCATGCTAAACGTCCACAGAGTAGTGTTTGGTAAATGTATGTAGTGTAGACCATGTAGCTGCCTTACAAATTTCAGCTACTGGAATATTTCCTAAAAAGGCCATAGTAGCCCCCTTTATTAGGAGTGGATTGTGCTCTGGAAGTAAAAGGTAAAGGTCTTTTGATCTTAATGTAGCATGTTTGAATACATTTGTCTATCCATCTGGCTATGCTTTATTTGGATATGTGGTTGCCTTTATGAGGAGGAGGAAAGGCTACAAAGTGTTGCTTTATTTTTCTGATATTTAAGTTCTACCTATGTAGAACATGAGTGCTCTTTTTCATCTATGGTATGAAGAGCACTTTCTGCTATGGAATCGGGGTTAGGGGAAAAAACTTGGAGCTCAATGGCCTGATTGAAGTGAAACTGAGAGACTACCTTAGGCAGGAATTTAGGATTAGTATGAGGAACCAGTTGTCTCTATCTATTTGGAAGAATGATTCCTCTAAGGTTAATCTCTGGAGCGCACTAACAAGCTGGAAAGAGGTCAGGCAACTAAGAATTCCACTTTGCATGAAAGAAATTGAAGGGGGTATGAGTGAAGAGGCTCAAAAGGGGGACCCATGAGTCTGGTTAGAACAATGTTATGGGTGCTGGAGGTACCCGAGGAGAATTGACTCTTTTAAGATCTTCAATGAATGCCTTAATGACTGGGAGTTTGAACATCGAATGATGCTGTCTATTTTGGAAATAGGCCGCCATTGTAGCGAGGTGCAAGCTAATGGAGGTGTCGGCTAAATTAGCCTTTTTTCAAATTAAGTAGGTAGCAGAGAATGTCTTGCACCATGGCGTTCATAGGATCAATTTGTTTGGTTTGGCAGTAGCAAACAAAACATTTGCATTCTGGGGCATAACATGCTGTAGTTGTGGGTTTGAGGGAGCACTTGCTTGAGAATGTTTACACATTCTTGTGGTAAACTAAGATAGCCAAACTCTATGACCTCAGGAGCCAAACTGCTAGATTTAGAGTTTTGGAGTCTGGGTGTCTGATTTATCCTTGCTTCTGAGTGAGAAGGTCTGGCCTGTTAGGGAGCTTCTCGTGTGAAACTACTTTGAGATCTAGTAGTGTCGTTACCTGGCCTGATGCATCCAAGTGGGAGCTACCAGGATCATGATAAGAAATGTTTGCCTTAATCTCCGAACCAGAAGCAGAATGAGAGGTGAAGGAGGAAAAGCGTAGGCAAATATCCCTGACCAATTTATCCATACTGCGTTACCTTGGATAGTAGGTATGGGCACCTGGAGGCAAAGTTTGGGCATAATGTGTTTTCGGCAATTTCGAAAAAGGTCTATTGAGGAAACCCACACTTTTGAAAGTTGGGAAGGAGGATTTGTGGGTTAAGTTCCCACTTGTGGGTCTGTTGCTGCATCCTGTTGAGCAGGTCTGCAAAATGGTTTTAAGCTTTTGGCTGATATTCCGCCAAGAGATGAATGTGGTGGTAAAGACCCCAGTTCCATATGGACAGAGACAGTTGTGAAGACCGTGTTCCCCCCTGTTTTTGTAAATAATACATGGCTGTTGTATTGCCTGTCCGAACTAGGACAACCTTGTGAGCTAGGTGAGGAAGGAAACCCTGTAGTGCTAGGAAGATCGCCTGAAGCTCCAAGTAGTTGATTTGTAGGGAGGGAGTGATCTTTGGTCTCACACAGACCTTGTACTGGGAGGTTTTGTAGATGGGCACCCCAACCCGTATCCGATGCGTCTGTGGTGAAAGTGAGGTGTGGAACAGAGTCTAGAAAAGGCCGCCCCTGTAGCAGGTTGTTGATGTTGCACCATTGCAGAGAACGTTGAGTGCGGCTGTATATCAACACTAGATCTTCAAGGTGACCGTGGGATTAAGATCACTGGCGAGCTAGACAATGCTGCAGGGAATGCATGTGTAACCTCGCATTGGGGAACTATGGCAATGCAAGAGACTATCATTCCTAGCAGTCGCATCAGGGACCGAACTGTGAGAATTTTGTTTAGTTGGAACTGGGGTAGAGTTACCTGAAGGTTCTTAACTCGAGCGGGATTGGGATAAGCTAATCCTAACTGAGTGTTGAGAATTGCTCATAAGTAAGGTTGAATTTGGAGAGGTTGAAGATGAGACTTGGAGACATTTATTGTAAACCCTAGTCTGTGAAGTAGATCCACTGTCAATTGAGTGTACCGTTGGCACTGTAGGTGGGTACTGGCCTTACTAAGCCAATCATCCATGTATGGGAATACGTGAATATTTATTCTTCGCAGATGTGCTGAAACTACTGCCAAACATTATGTGAAAACTCGAGGTGCTGTGGTGACACCGAGCAGTAGCACTTTGAATTGGTAATGCTTGTCTACTATGACAAATCTGAAGTATTTGCGGTGTGCAGGGTGTATTGGTATGTTGAAATAGGTGTCCTTTAAATCCAGTGTTGCCCTGTTGTAGAAGTAGAATAACAACCTGTAGTAGTTCCATATGAAAATGTTCTGATAGGATGTAGCGGTTGAGAGGTCTGAGATCTAAGATTGGTCTCAGTGACCCATCCTTTTTGGGAATGAGAAAGTATAGAAACTATACCCTTGATCCTTGTTGTTGAAGTGAGACAGGTTCTACAGCGCCCTTTGAGATAAAGGGCTATGATGTCTTGTTTGAGAAGTGTTACTTGATTCTGTGATAACATGCAAGTGGAGATGGAATGTTGGGTGGTGTGGTAATGAGCTCCAGACAGTAGCCATGTTGGATAATGACTACTGCCTATTGGTCTGTGGTGATCGATTCCCAGACTGGGTGGAAAAATTGTAGTCTACCCCCGACAGGTGTGGAGTTGTCAGGGGGAAGTTTTGGGTAGTCACAGCTTTGCAGTGGGTGATGCTCCACGCTCTGAGGCACCCTTCCCTTGTTGTTTCCACCTCTGAAGCAACCTCTAAACTAGCCATTACTGTAGGCAGACTGGTCTTATTTTTGGCGGGATGTGAAGGCGTCTGTGGTGGTAAATTTATATGCACGCCTGTGCAATGAAAGGACCCCCTAGGAGTTGACGTCTGTAATGCTCCCATTGCTTTAGCTGTGTCTGTGTCCTTTTTAGCTCTTGCCTAGCGTTGCAGCGCGCATGCGCTGCATGCTCTGCGAGACATATTGTGGTAGAGGAGATTTCAGAAGGGGACTTGAAGCCCCGCTCATCATTTTCATTGGCTGGCATCATCGTTTATGCTAAACGATGGCCTCTGATTGAAAATGAGGCTTCTTTGTTACCGCCCTGTCTCCTTTTAGGACGGCCTCTTATCTTTAGGAGGCATGTAGTGACGAATCATGTTTCCGAAGTCTCTTTCTTTTCTTCTTCTAAATGTGATTATGTCTGCCAGTGACGACGTTACAAAACCGCACCGCGCACAGTCTACCCCGAAATAAAACGTTCACGCTACTGTATTCTTCCTCACCCTAAATCTAATGTTTCGTTTAAACAGATTTCTGTGCTGATATACATACACCATCTCCCCCTCTGCCTTCAGAGCACACGTGTGCACCATCTCCCCACTCTGCCAGCTGCCGAGTTTCCCTTCAACTCTTCAACCAGTCATTGCTCAACACCATAGTCCAGCCTTCCTTTGTTGTTTATTGAGGTCTCAAGACGCCCCTTCACGCCCAAGTGGCTCCTTTCCCTTGGCCGTGCTGTAGTGATGTGCTAACAGTAAAAAGGTGTGAGATCACCATCACTGCAGATATAGATGTGAGATCACCATCACTGCAGATATAGATGTGAGATCACCATCACTGCAGATATAGATGTGAGATCACCATCACTGCAGATATTGATGTGAGATCACCATCACTTCAGATATAGGTGTGAGATCACCATCACTTCAGATATAGGTGCGAGATCACTATCACTGCAGATATAGGTGTGAGATCACTATCACTGCACATATAGGTGTGAGACCAATATCACTGCAGATATAGGTATGACAACACCGTCACTGGAGATATTGGTGTGAGATCACTATCACTGCAGATATAGGTGTGAGATCTCTATCACTGTAGATATTGGTGTGAGATCACTGCAGATATTGATGTGAGATCACCATGACTGCATATATTGGTGTGAGATCCCTATCACTGCAGATATAGGTGTGAGATCTTTATCACTGTAGATATTGGTGTGAGATCACCATTACTGCAGATATTGGTGTGAGATTACTATCACTGCAGATGTAGGTGTGAGATCTCCATAACTGCAGATATAGGTGTAAGATCTCCATCATTGTAGATATTAGTGTGAGATCACTATCACTGCAGATATAGGTGTGAGATCACTATCACTGCAGATATATGTGTGATATCACCATTACTTCAGATATAGGTGGGAGATCAGCATCACTGCAGATATAGGTGTGGTATCACTATCACTGCAGATATAGGTGTGAGATCACTGTCACTGCAGATATTGGTATGAGACCTCTTTTAAATATTGGACGAATTTATTAGCATGAGCTGAAAGCCATTTTGTATTTCTGGCAGCTCTCTTGTTTGCCATGTGCTGCCACATGCTCGCCATGTGCTCTGTCCTCCCTCAGTCTTGACTGCTCTTGTAATCTGCCTAGAAACGAACTATATTCAGCATCTTCCACCTTCGCACATGCTCAGTTAAGCTTGCAGCTGTCCTTGCAACTGTTCCTAGTAAGTAAATGTCAGGATGTGTTTGCCAAAAACAGCCACTGTTAGCTCCTCCCACTTTGTTGAGCAAGCAGATTTTGTATGCCCATATTAGTCAGTTTGCATGCTTACATGAGCCAGGCCTGCCCCTTGGTCTTATGCTGACTATGTAACCCTAAGCATATATAAAGCCCCAGTTTTCTCTACTCCTTAGACTGCCTCATTCATTTGCTAAGGCTTCTGTGTGACGTTGTCTCCCTCATCTGAGGTTTAATAAACATGTATTTTATATTTCAGCTTCTGTGCCAATATCTTCTTTGTTGGTTTAAAAGGACCAAGTATCAGTGGGACCCCTGAGAAGGTTTCTTGTTTTCTTCAAATGGCGCCCACTGTGGGGCTCATCAGGAAGTGGCTATCTAAGGGAGTGATCTTGTCAGGAGACAGAAATCTACTAAGGAGGACAGGATTCTACTAAGGAGGTACTCTGTGCATGGGGATTCTCTGTCTCTGCAGCCTGGTATATTTCTGACCTTCCTGATTTTGATCCTCCACATGATGTCAACCCTGACTGAGAACCTTTTTGGCGTGAGTATCCTAAAAAGACTGTTAGATCATTCAGAACTTGGCAGTTGGAATTTGGACAACCATTTGTTTGGTAAGAGTCGTTCTGGTGCACTTGCTGTTGGTTTGATTCCTTGGATTGGTAAGGTAGTTTTGGAATTTGTGTTGGCCAACTTTGGATTTGTATGGGATAGATATACGAATTGCAATTTGTGTAGGCAGGTAATGAGGAGACTTTTCTCTACTTTGTCAAAGATTTGAACGGCGCAACGTACGAAGAGTACCTTAATAACTACTTTGATTATAATACTGCATATTCTGCACTATTTTTGGCTTGCCTGTTTCAAGCACACATCAAAGAGTGTGTTGCTTTTTGAAGGTACCATAGTGAGATGTGAATTAAATTAGCTGGCTCCCTTGAGGGAATACCTAAATCGGTTTAGGTATAAAAACATATTTCTTCCTACTGTCCTACAAAAGAGGAAAAAATCTTTCAAACAAACTGGTTCATGCTATCACATGGCCACAGAAACAGAAGGGCAACCAATCATTGACCACGGCCTGGGGCCTTCCACCTATTGTCGGTCATTTTAAATACCAGAATTGTAGTGTTTGTGACTTGACCAACAACACCAAAGTGTTTATAACCAAAGAACACACTTATCATCTTAAACAATTCTCGAATTGCTGCTCAATAAATGTCATTTATGCAATCCGTTGCCCGTGTGACTTACTCTACATAGGCCAAACCACGCAAATGGTAAAAGACTGCATCTCCCAACATAAAAGTCGCATCAGATACATTATCACCACTGCACCATTGGTAACTCATTACAAAGAAATGAACCATTCTGAAATAGATATGACATGGCAGGTGATAGACCGCCCAATCTTACCAACAAGAGGCGGCAACCTCCAAACCCTGATGAACAGATGTGAATGTAGGTGGATCACACGAACTGACTCCGTAGCCCATGGGCTAAATTCCCTTGATGAGTGGAATACGATAATTGCGGCATCCTAACTACACAACTATAGATTGTATCAGTACTCTTTGCCATCAATTGATGTCGTGAAATGTATTTCACTTTTTATGTCCATCTAAAGACATGTATAGTCCCTATTCATAGTTCGTACTGGCCACATTTGTTTAAAAATGTTTTTATCAATAACCACATAGTGTTAATTCGGAGAGTATTTCTCTGTCAACATTGTTAGGATGTTTCATTTAGCAATATGTGTGCTACCTTATTTGAGATATTGTCCAGATCTTTAGAATGGCTTGACATTGCTTCCTAATTTTGTAGTTATTTATGTGATAACTGATATACCAAAATTCCCAATATGTTAAGTTTTTCATTAACACTGTTTTGTTCTATTGTTGGGGACATTGGCATAGATTCATCAACCAAAGTTGCGATTGCAATAGTTGCGAAACAGCTATTGCGATCGCAATTTCTGTTCCCGTAATTCATGATAGAAAAACAACCAAATTGCGAATTTGCTAAAATTATTTAGCGAGTTCGCAAATAAATTCACAGAATCAACGTGGAAGCCCCTTAGCGATTCTGTAATAGCGATGTTCCACTGATTCTGTGAAATCATTTGCGAACTCGCTAAATATTCGCAAAGCAAATTCATCAATAATCGCAATTAGCGGAAAAAAAATAATCGCTATTAGCGAGGCGCTATTTAAGGAGAACTCAAACCAGGTGGTAACCATAAAGTTAAATTGGAAAAAAAATAATAATAATTCCTAACAAGACACAGGTGCGGGGCTAAACAAACACACTTAAGGAGACACAGTAGGAGCATGAGGACATTCACAATGCCAGGATTCTACATTGTGGTAAGGTGGCGAAGGCTCCAGGCTGCAGCCTGGAACCGACACAGGATCCAGGAGCGCATCTTCCGGCTGCGGATCACACTCCTGGACCAGACTGAAGAGGAGATCTACTCCAAATACAGGCTGAATGGGGCAATGATAACGAAGCTCATCAGAGACCTTGACCCCATGATGCAGCACCCAACAAGGAGGACCAATGCCATGCCCACCCATGTCCAGGTCCTGTGCTGCCTGCACCTCCTGGCCTCCGGAAGCTTCCAGGGGATAGTTGAAGTTGCAGGGGGGATCTCCCAGAGCACACTGTCCCGCTGCCTACGGAGTTTCCTGGACGCCATGCTGACCCGGATACACCATTACATAACCTTCCCAACCAACCAACAGGACTTAAATCAAACAAAGCTTCAATTCTACAACATTGCACAATTCCCCCATGTAATTGGATGCATTGACTGTACCCACATCCACATCTGCCCACCCGCTGAGATAGAATACATGTACCGGAACCGCAAGTCCTACCACTCACTCATCATCCAGATGGTCTGCAATGCAAAGACAATCATCACCGACATTGTGGCCCAATACTCGGGAAGCATGCATGATTCTTTCATCTTCCGGCACAGCGGCATGCACATCCTCTTGTCCAGGGGTGACTTTGGTGAAGGACACCTCCTGGGTAAGTACACATGCCCACATACAGTACGTCAAGCCCATGTAGCTGCGCATGACAAGCACTGACCCTCTGCTCCTTACCTTCAGGTGACAGCGCCTATGGCCTCCGTGAGTACCTCCTCACCCTTATACCTCAACCCTGCCTCACCACAGGAACGGCGTTACAATGCTGCGCACATTCGCAACAGGAATGTCATTGAACTGACATTTGGGATGTTGAAGAGCAGATTCCGCATCCTACATAAGACTGGCGGGCCCTCAAATACCAGCCTGAGGTCTGCTGCCGCATCGTGGCCGTGTGTGCCATACTACACAATATTGCTATCAAGCGGAGGATACCTGTGGAGATCTCTGGCAGTGAGTCAGAGGGGGACAACAGCCCACCTGCACATGTGCTTCATGCACGCAGGGAAAATCGTACAGAAAGACACAGGCGCCGCAACCACATCACACAGAATTATTTTTAGTGCTCCCATACCCCTCACACAACACTGCACTCATGCATGCCAAATGAAATAATGACATGAGTAGGATTTGCGTTTGAAATAAATTCTAATTATCATGTAAACAGGATCTTTCTTTTACTTTTTGTGTTCACAAAACATGAAAACTGCATTACGTCATACAGCCCCATGATTGGGAAGCAGGCCTGCTTGTTATTTCAGCATGGCACTGCTGCTAATAGTCAGTCAATCTCTAGCGCCTTCGGCCGGACACGCCTTGTCGCCTCTCCACATCCACCTCTCCAGTCTCGGCCCTTGATGCTGCAGTGGGCCTGGTACTGCGGTGTCGTTTTTGTACCACGACAGGGACAGACTGCTGAGACTGGATGTGCCCTCACTTGCATCATCACCCCCCCCCCCTCTTGCATGGGCATGGCCACACACCTGCTGGTGTTGGACAGGGGTTGTGACCTGTTCCAACGCCCTAGCAACATCCTGGCAGCATTGCACCATCCGGCATTGCATTGCCAGGGACCGGCGTGATAGTTGGGAGGTAGCATTCCCGATCAGCTGGTTTGACCTGGTGTATGCCGAGAGCCTGGTCAGCAGCTGGTGGTGGTGGCGGCGGCTGATGTCCTGCTGCAACACCATGATTTTGCTGTTCTACCTCACTGCAGCCGTTAAAACCTGCACGCTTTCGGTGAGCTGGCTCATGTGCTCAGTCTTATAAAGCTGCAGCTGCATGGCTGCCATGTGCCCTGCCTGCTTTTGGTGGACAGCTTGCATCCGGCGTTCGGTGGCAAACCCTGGATCATGTAGCCCCCAGTCAGCCAGTGTTGCCACGTTGCCCTGCTGCCTCATCCGGCCACTTGACTGCGACCGCACAGTGGCTGTGCGTCGTGTCTGCCTCCTGGGTGGTGGAGTGGACTGTTCCACTGCCATGTGTGATGCATGGGGTGGTTGCTCTCCTCCTGTGGCTGCGGGGTTGGCCCTGTTCGCATGGGGATGTGGTACTGATGCAGGTATGTGTGAAGGACCCGGTCTTGGGGCAGGATGGCTCTCTCCCTCGGTGTCCTCTGGGTTCTCCTCAATTTGGAGTGCCTCCCTGTCTGTGCTCTGTGGTTCTGCAGCACCTGTGATGCAAATGGGTGCATGATTAATTAAATGAATCTTGCACATGGGATGTTGCAACATGCATGCAGGCTTTAGTTCCCTGACTGGCTTTAGGGACATGTTTCACTTGACAGGTCTGGCTGTGTGTGGCTGTCAGGGAACTATTATCACACTACAGGTCCCACAATGCAATATGGCGTTTCTGATGTGCATGGCCTGCATTACTGGGGTTATCAAATGGCTAGCTCTGGGGACATGGGCATTGTTAGGGGACGGGGTCGCAGTTGCATGGCTCTTACCTTGGGATTGTTGGCTGGGTCGGAGGTGTCCAGCTGGGTGACCCACACGTAGGCTGCAGGGTTTGTGGTGTCCTCCACCAATTCTTCAAGTGGGGTGTTGGGCGCAACTGTGGGGTCTCCTCCTCGGTGGCATGTTGCTCCCCCAGCCTCTCTGCAATGCGCTCTTTGGCATGGCCTCTGAGGTCATACCACCTCTTCTTCAGCTCATCAATGGAGCGCTGGGTCACTCCTACAGAGTTCACCTTGGACCTGATGCGCTGCCAAATGCGCCTCTTGTCTGCTTCAGGCACCTTCCGGGATTGCTTCACAAAAAGCCTATCATGGTCCCTGCTTACACCCTCGATGAGGAACACCAGCTCCTGTTCAGAAAATTTAATTTTTCTTTTTCTGCCAGGTGCAGTGCTTCCTGCTGCTTCCTGGGACATTCTGGTTTTGAATGTGTGTCCTGTTGTGGGGCTGCAGGGTGTGTCTGATGGAGCTCTGTGCTGTGCTTCTTCCACTCTCAAGCTCTGTGTTTAGATGAGTGAGGAAACTGCCTACTTCCTGGTTGCGATGTCATCACTGTGCTCGAAATGCGACTTCCCGTTTTTGCGATCTTGCAGTTTGCGAGATCGCAATTTGCGATTTCGGTAATTGCGAAATCGCAATTTCTACATGGGACACATGCGATTCTGCGATTTTTGGGGGATTTAGCGATTTCCGCAATCGGCGAATGTGGCCGAATGCGAATCGCATTTTTTGTTCGCTTTTATTGATGCATCCCATTCTGCGAATTCTAATTTGCGATTCGGTATTTTTCGCAAATTAGAATTAGCAGAATCAGGGCTTGATGCATCTGGGGGATTGTCATTTATGTCAATGCACCCCGTTTTTGCTTCCTTTTCCCCGTTTCATTTCTCCTTCTCTAGTTTCTTTCTTCCATTCCCATTCATAACCCTCCCGCCGTCCTCCACCACCAGACCATTTCTTCCGGCAGTCATTTGCAATACGTTCCAGTAGTTAGGCGCCCTTCTTCCCCCGGGGGCACTGAATCACGGCTATTGCACATGGTAGTCGTTCTTTGATGACCTGAGCAGTCCTTAAACCCGGAAGCTCACCTTCAAGCATACGCCGGAGAAGCTTGAATCGTCGAACCTGTTTCCTGGTCACCTCCCGGAGTTACGGAAGGGATTTTTTAGTACAATTTTCTCTTTCCTTCATGCGGATACCTGATTTGCTTGGCATGCCCACGCCCCGTCGATAATTTGGTATTGATCCCCCGGTTATGGACTTCCTTTAGTCATATATTGGTAAGAACGCGGTCCTCAACCTCGATTTGAGTTGGCCAACCAATTTATTTATTCTATGCACCGGACATAACTGGCCATTTATACCAGCCTCCTCTTCCTTTTCAGAGCTCGAGTCTCTATTCCCATTGAAGTCCCTGGACTTTTTCCCGGGAAGCATTGCCGCCTATGTGGCTTGCATGATTTTGTGCTGCCTTTGTACACACAACCTGCTTTTGGCAACCCCCCTGCACCTCCCCCCTCCCTCCTCCCTTCCTCTCTCCCCCCCTCGTGCGATCTCTCTCCACCCCCCTTCCCCTTCCCCTTCCTTCCCTCCCCCACCCCTACTCTTAAATGGTCCTTGAGGGGTTTCCTGACTCTCTCGTTTTGTCCCCCATAATAGTTCTGGACCTCTACTCCGTTGAAGACGTGTCCTTGGATTCCAGACCTGGAATCTGTCTTACTATTTGAAAGGTAGTACCCCTCTCTTTTCACACCTTTTGATTCTAATTCTAGGTTTATGGGCCCTAAATTCTATCAATCCCTCTCTCCTTATTCTTTAGAGCACAGGACCACATCTATGTAACCATTGTTCTGATGATGACCTCAAGTCATAAAGGTTAAAACGCCGTCGACCCTGCAACGCCATTTGCGGCTTCATTTTGGTCAAATTGCAAATGATAGAAATGTTTTGTATATAGTTGTAAATATTGTATTTTGACCCTCACACTATAATTGTCCACTCTGCGCCACCTCACGTTGTCACACAATCACTTGTGTCAATGCGCCGTCCATTCACTTTCACCTTGCCAGTACACCTTTGATTGTTTTGGTTACTACAATTCATTTGTTCCTGTGTCCTTCTATATGCAAATAATAACTATTAACTATCCTCTGGTCTCCCTTGTTTTCCTTGCCTGGTGCTGTGTGATTGACTCACTCTTTATTTGTCTGCTTGCATGGTATCCCTGTTGAGACATTGTATTATTATTTTAATTAATTTTATAAGGCACACAGCTACCCTAAAGGGTTTCCCAGTGCCAGCCTGAAGGGAACAAGAGACAAAACAGAGGATTTTTGATTAAAAAAACACATTTTCAGACATTTGCAAAAGTTCTTGTGGACTGTTTAATTGCAGAGTGACATGGGAAGAGAATTCCACAGGGAGGGACCTAGATAAGCAAAGGATCGGCCTCCCAGCTGTGACAGTCCGATTCTAGGAACCGAAAATTTCACCTGAGTAGTGGAGCGGAGAAGGTGAGATGGTATGTAGGAGCAAACTAAGGTTTGTAGATTTTGAGGGGCAATGCCAGATTTGATCTTAAACGTATAGCGCAAGACCTTGAATTTAATACGATTCTCAACCTTGAGCCAATGAAGATCACGAAGAAAGCCTGAGATAGAGGCAGCCCTGGGAGCATGGCAGAGCAGTCTAGTGGCTGCATTCTGCACCAACTGCAATTTTTGTATCTCATCCTTATTTGCACCCAGGTACAGGATGTTGCTGTAGTCCAGCCTAGAAGTGACAAGAGCCTGGACTACGGTTCTCTGGGTGGAGCAGGGGAGCATCCAAAGAATTTTCTTTAGCCATTTCAACATGATGAAGCAAGTCCAGGCCACCTCTACGACTTATTTTTTCATTGAAATATGATCATCAATTAAGAATCCTAGGTTGTGGTTTTTAATGGGTGGGCTAGGGTAGAGCACCCATTTCGAAAGGCCAGTGCTGGGACTCAGAGATCTTTCTTTTTTCCCAAAACAGGACTTATGTTTTTTCACCGTTAGGTTTGAGTACGTTTGCGTGCATCCAGGATGCAAGTTTCCTCAGCCCAGACTGGAGAGCAGATGTCTCAGAATCCCTCTCTGTGGAGAGAGAAAGAATTATCTGGGTGTCATCCGCGATGTGGTAATCGCCTAACCCTCTGATACAATTTGTTGTCCCCTTTTGCTGTGCTCCTGCAGGAGGTACTTTAAGATTTCTTCCATTTCATCCCAATGGGCTCTTTCAGAGCGGGCCAGAAGGGCTTGGGAATTAGCAATATGTCAATGGTTAGCTGCCTGTGCTGCAACTCTCTTCCAGCTGCATCTATTTGCTTACCCTCCTTTTCAGGAGGTGGAGTATGCCCAGTAGCCATGATGTTAGCTCTATTATGAGAAGTAGTTGCAACTATGGAGTCCGGTGGAACTTGACCTCTGATAAAGAATAGGTCAGAAGGACAGCCTTGTATTTTTTGTCCACCCATGGGGTGATAACCCAAGCATGGACTGACTCTTTAAAAATGTCCGCAGCATGTCTCATCATGCCGGGAAGCATGGGTAAATACGGGGTGACTATGTGTGGAAGAGGGTGCGTCAAACAAAAACAGCATGTTCTAGGGACTCTTTGTGCAGCTGAACATTATGGAAAGCAGCTGCCCTAGCAGTAACTTATTAAAAAGAAGTGGCATCTTCTGGAGGGGAGGGACGAGGTGGATATAGATATGGATTGTTGGGGTTAAGGGGATCAGTGTTGTATGCATCCCATGAGCCAGGGTCCCTCAATGGTTCTTGTACCCCCCATTATCTGTACATGGTGACCCTGGAGGTGAATCATCAGGTGGGTCAGGTGGTGAAGATGTAGAAGGGGCTGGAGGTTGAGGTGATAGTGGTAGAGGAGTAGGTGGTGGTGGAGGAGGTTGGTAGGAAGGGTTGGTGGCTTTGTCCTTCATCTTCTTTTTTCAAAGAAACAGAACTGTCTAGTGCCTCTTGGAAGGACAGATTCCTCTTTGTTGGCGAAAAAGCAAGTATCTGCCCTGTACCTTACTGGATTTTAATTTTCTGTTGGCGAATGTCCATTCTTTTTGATTGGGCTTGACTAGAGATATGGAAGCTGAAGAAGATTTGGAGGCTTTCGGGTCTGTACATTTCAGCACTGAGACATTTGATGTGGACCCGAGTTTTTGCTCGCCACCAAGGTAGATGTGGTCAGTTGCCAGCTCAATCCTGCAGGTCGGTCTTGGTCCGAAGAGGTCGATGCTGAAGGGTAGGCATTGGTATCGTTTTTCTGTGGCGGGCCCAAGGGTGGGGTGTTCAATACAATCTTTTGAATTCGACAATGCCCAAAAGGCAGTGGTGGTTCGGAGACCTCTGTGTTTTGAGGTCTTCTTGGGTATTGGAGAAGGGTTATGGGCCATAGTACTTATGCGCTGACTGGATAGAAGGCTACACATCTCCATATCGATTTCCACATCCAAGCCTGAGTTTTCATCAGGGAAGAAGACCCCCTGTTAGTCTTCTGAAGCTGGCTCCTCCTGGGCGTGCTTCTCACCGAAAATGTCAGGAGTGTCACCTCTGCTTCTGCATGAAATTTCCAATCGACGAGCCCTTCTATCTTGTACGGTTTTCTTGGACCGAAAGGACTTATGGCATCGCAGTCAGGTTCATGATGGTCTGGTGAAAGACACAAGTTGCACATGACCTGTTGTAGGTGTGCAGGTATTTTGTAGGGTAACGCAGGCAAAATATGAAGGGTGTGAATTCCATCAGAAGGGCATCTTCGTTGGAATTAGGTGCATGCGGGAGTAGGCCCAAAAAGGGAGGTGCCACGAGGGGTCGGAGGTCGAGTGCTGAATCAACAAAATTAGAGAGCAGTGGAGCAGTGAAAAGTGCAATCGAAACAATACCGTTGAAGACAGTAAAGAACCAAAGAATGGTACTGAACGCAGTCGAAACACTGAGCAGAGGCACACACTTCTGATCCCGAAGGAGGAAAGAAAAAAATATAACAAAGGAGCCGATGTCCATGCACAATATCACAAAGAGGAGGAATCACTCGGGCTCGTGACTCGAAAGACTTCTTCGAAGAAAAACAACGTGCACAACTCCAGACCCAACTCTAGATGGCAGTTACATATGCATATCATCGAACATAATGATTCCCTAACTATAACTCGGCTTTAACCTTTGGTTGTGTCATCAAATTAAATTGGCTTTTTAATGTCTGCAATCTAAACTCATGCAATGAAAGATATGAAAAGTTTGTTTTATTTAAAAAAATATAAAAAATTTGTAACATTTTTAAGTGACATTATAACATATGACGCTATATACATATATGTGTGAAGATATCCATACATCGTAATGTTTATTTTTGTAATGTATTAATAAAGTTATAATCATTTTCTGTAGTAAACACAATGTGTATGATTTTTGCTGTAATCTAGCATTATTGAGCTGTGGTGGTAGTACAATTGATTTCAATTTCTACCATTAGTTATATTCTCTATGGTTGTTGACTATGTTTCTATGTTTGGGTTACCTTTGTAGCCAAAGAATTGTTGCCTATGTTTGGGCTTCCTTTGTAGCCCAATTGAAATTATGGTTTATATTTTAAATGTATTTTGTAAGTACTTTGTACAGACACCCATTTTGTGTCATAATAGTCTGTTTTTAATTTATTTTTGTGAAGTCTGTTTTAAAACATTTTTTGTGAAGTTTCTGACGGTTATTTAAAACTTTTTATTTCACCGGTACTGCTGTACTACCTAGATAATATGGTAGTACCGCTATACTTTCCAAATCCAAAACACACTGTGATTGGTTGTAAACACTGCCAGTTATATGAAACAGGAAGTGTACATCCCTTTGCTATCATTTTCTATGAGAACCTGTAAGGGAAAGGTGTTATTTAATTTGTGCAGCTATTTCTAAAATTCCTGATGTAAGACCTATGCAGAATGGTTGATCAACACCAACCTGATCAGGAAGAGGAGTAGGAACAGGAGTAAGGATGGATGGAGGAGGAGCAAGAGGAGGCCAAAAGGAAGAAACTGAAGGAATCAGTTGTCTGGCAAGTTACCAGAGGAGACAAAAAGTTAATGCTCCATTGGTGAGTTGCAAGAAAGTGATCTTGCGTGGCACCTGCCAGCAATATTTCTTTGGACACCTAGCATGAGACAACATCTTTTGTTTATCTACGACCAAAGGTTTGCATGGGCTGACCAAAGGCGGGAGAAAGCGTTCGAGGAAACTGCTTCAGCAATGTAATCAGAAGCCAAAGCTCCACAGTCAGCAACACCTTTGATTTCTTGAGCGTCAGCTCCACCTCTACCTCTACCCACTCCATCAGTCGTACCCTCTTTACCTCATCCTGGTAGCGCAGTGCCTGTAGAGCTGCTGATGCAAAAGCGGCAGGTTGTTGACCTATACAGCAGTACTGCCACCTACTATCTGCCTACTGTCTGCTGTGTCATACAGTATTAGGAGGATCCTAATATTTATCACCAACTCATTATTGCTCACCAATGTCCTCCACAACATCCCTAGTTTTATTTTTCCCCTCCCTCCTTTTCACCTTCATTTTGTTCTTTTGGTCCCGTTGACCTTTTCTTGAAGAAACAAAAAAGAAAATGACAGATAAAAAAAAAATAAACAAGAAGGAAAGAAAACTGGTCCTTTTCAGACCTACTTACATCTTTCCAACAATATAGAGTTTGTGTTAATATTAGCCATATTTTGTTTTATAGGTAATGTACATATATTTGCTAGTTATATAGTGAGAGATGCGGGAAAGTGTTGTTCATCTCAGTTATGTATAAATATGGGCCGTTTAGTTTTAGCGTTGGTTAGTCAAGTATGTTCGTACAGTGTAAAGCAGTCTAAAGCAGTAAGTACAGTGTTTGAGACTACATTGATGTGTTCTGAAGTGTTGTGTGCTAGAGTACTCTATAGTACAGTGTGTTTAAGTCGAGAGAGTTATAGTGAAGTTGTGTACAGTGGAGTGTGACGAGATAGGGTACAGTGTGTGCAGTGTTGTAGACTTCAGTAATATGTTATAACTTACAGTGTGATGTTATTATAGTGGAGTACACTAGCTGCTTAAACAAATCACAATTTAATGAAAGTACATTTCTATATTCAGTAGACATAAATATTATACATTTAAAATAATGTTTGTGGTACAGGTGAATCCAACAGTGTGCTTTTCATTTTATGTGTTTTTCAGACAAAAGTAACAATATTATTACACAAGTATGTCATCATTTACAGGTCCAGATGATCATATTATGGAAGTCTTCATAAAACACGGAGGAAAAACAAACCAATTAGATTGTGAAAGATCCCGTAATCCTAACAGTAGATGTATTTAAATGTCATCAGCCATGCAAAGCCACATAAAGATTATTTCTTGTGCTGGAATCCGAGAAAGAAGGATGCTGTGCATGACGTAGAATCGAGAGCCGAGCCCTGAGAGCTCGTCAGAGGCTGGGCGTTGGATGCTGTGGAAGCGGCTAGTGCACTCGTGCCCCCACTCTGAGCCCCGAGGACTGCGGCTTCCCCCAGGGAGACTTGATAGTTTCCGGTGCCAAGGGAGCCATTGGTGGTGGCAAGTCCAAGAGGGTCAGTTGCTTCGTGGGTGTGCCAAAAAGAGAAGCCGGCACTAGTGTGGCTTGAGACCACACCTTGGCCTCGAGATGAATGTCAACCTTGGTTTGGGTTTCCTGCTCCTCACTCTTTGGCAGCAGACTGACAGCGGATAGGGGCAGACTGGGGATGACAGTCATTCAGCCTCAGCATTTGAGTCTCAGAGCCTCAGGGACCTACGCGCCTGTCTATACAGGCCGTTGCTGCTTTCCTATCTCTTGGGTGATTGCCTAACCAGTTGTCCAGTCCCTGAATCCATGCCAGCAGCAAGGTAAACGCCTGTGGGGCACCTCAATCCTCATGTCACCCTTGCCATTTCTATTGCTTTCTACTGCTTTGAAGCAACAGCTCCAGGGGGCCCGGGCCCCTCACTGTAATACATGATGCATCATTGATCCTTCATTGATATTCGATATTGATTTTAATTATTTATGGACGGTCCGTGCACGGCTCTGACAAAATGGTGCACTGCGCGGGCCTCGGCCGGGGCCCCTGCAAATCTTAGAAATGGTGCAGGGGCCACGGCCGGGGCCCCTGGAGTCTTAGAAATGATGTGGGCCGAGCCCGTGATGAGTGAGGCACTTTAGTATATTATCATTCTGTGCCCTGGGGGGGCAGGGCCCTGAGGCTCTTGAGGACTGGTGGTGCGGGTGCCGGGGCCCCAGCAATTGTTACAAGGTGATTGGTGCGGGTGCCCCGGCCCGTGAGGCTGACAGCGGCTCTGATTGGTGTGGGGCCCCGGCCGGGGCCAGTGAGGCTGGCAGCGGCTGAGCGGCTCAGCGGCTCTTGAGGAACACAGTGCGGGGTCCCGGCCGGGGCCCCTGAAATTGATACAAATGGTAGGCGGGCCCCGGCCGGTGACACGGTGTGTGACTACTAGTCTTAATGGTGGATGGTGCGGGTTCGCTTATTAAATGGATTGGATGGACGGGGACGGGGCAGCGGGGACCCCGGCCCAGCCGGGGCCCCTGACGCAATTATAAATAGAGCGTGGGCCCCGGCCGGGGTCCTGAGGCTCTTCAGAAATGATAAGGGGCCGCCCTGGCCTGAGCAGGCTCTCTAGTCTTTGCAATCAATGGCGGCGGGACAGAGTGGGTGCGCGCGTGCGAGGCACACACTTCTGTTTACTCCTCACTCCTGACTTTCACTTTCCGCCTTCCGGGACGCGTATTGCCCTCATTACATTTGTCAAAGGACAGGGACAACACATGCGCATTGCGCAATGAGCTCATCACACGCAATAAAAAATGCACGTTACAGTAAGGTGTGGCATCAGGGGCGCGCAGCTGCATAGCCAAGAGAAGAGAAGACAAAGCCACGCTCAGGTCAGGACTGTCTGAAGTCCATCGCCGGCGGGGCCTTTCTGGCTGACTTGTGCAAAAACGTGACCCTAATTGATGTGCCACCAATCCCTGACTGCATGCTCTTCCATTTTTTGATAGGAATTGCGGTTTTATTTAGCTTTGCTGACGTGTCTAGGGCCTGGTGGAAAAAACATCAATCAAAGCCCAACAAAGTCCAATAAGCCTTAGGGCATTTTAGTTGGCCCACGAATATGGAATCTGGGTGAGCCAGGGGCACCCTCAACCTGCAGCCAAAATAGGAAATTGAAACCTCTATCCACATAAAAAAAAACACAAAATACAAAGCAGCACACAGCCAGCAGAGTCTGATCTTCCCTCAGACTCGGATGTTCGAAAACAGTAGAAAAGTCCCATCAAAACTCAACTTTCTAAAGGATCCTAACTGTAGTGACCTGCCTGATTGCTGTTCTAGTTGTTTTAACACCAGCCACTCCCTGAGGACTGGCTTACACCCCACCCCACACCATCCACCACAGGCGTCACAACACAGGTGCTGGGTGCCCGTGCCCTGGGCCAGTTCCACTAACATTCAATCTGTGTCTGCGTAGTCAGTATGCATGCATGAGGCCCTAGGGCCCTGCAACATTACACTAGTCAAGGCCTTTTTTTCTCGACAGAGGGCCTCCCAACGCAAATTTGCTCTAAATGCCACAACAAATGGCCATATCAAGTGCCCATAGGTTCATGAAAGTATGAAGGAAACAAAAAGTAACAGGCATATTGCAAGGAAGAACCTGCCCCCCTCCCACACTTGATTCCGATCTTGCACTTAAACTCGAATGGGTAACACCCCTGCCAAGTAATGGAGAAACAACGGTTCATAGTCTTCACCCCAACCTAAACCCATCACAAAATCTGGATTCTGTGGCCATACCATTTGGGTCACTCCAACCGAAACAAGCACTATTTAAAAGAGAGCCACAGATAGAATCACCTGCACTGAACACTTCTGAAAAAAAGTCACAAAACACCCATCAAGTCAT
Organism: Lissotriton vulgaris; assembly: GCF_964263255.1. Lineage (NCBI taxonomy): Eukaryota > Metazoa > Chordata > Amphibia > Caudata > Salamandridae > Lissotriton > Lissotriton vulgaris. Next base: position 1,503,802,571 of record NC_141691.1, read on the forward strand.
AGGGCGCACCCAACCAGCTCTTGCAAGCGATTTATGGGAATCCCTTTAAAGAACATCTCAGCTGATGGTGGACACATTGAGCTATCAGCCCAACACAGTGGACTATTTAAACACACTAGCAATATTTGTATCAGGAACTAATCATAAAATAGTGAAACTGAACAATCTAATAACCAGAGCACAAAACCACACTGCAGTACAAAAACCGGTGTGTTTCTGTGCACCAATCATTGACAAACAAAGCACCTTTCCATCAGCCTCGGGCAACTTAATACAAGATGTCTAAGGAAATCGACATACCTCAAGCATCATGTGCCGCTTTTGGGTAATTGTGGCAGACAGTGACAAATTGTCCTCAAAGGCCTATGACAAAAAACAACAGTTGATGGGCAGAATACAGAACAATGTCATACATTCACCCCAGTACAGAGAGCTGGGCCTAAATACATCGTTTTTTGCTCACCATGACATTCCAGTTTGAACCCAGCCATATGCAAATCAGTCTTGACTCTGTGCCCCATGGGAACAGTCCAGCCTGAACTGCCAAGCCTGGTCCTCCCTGGACTGGAAACAAGCATCCTAGGACCGGTTTCGGACTTTCAGCCCTCATCAGCCAGGATACCTTGACTCCAGTGGCATGGAGAGCACAGGACTCACGTCTGAGCATACCCATCCCACTCGGGGTGACAAATGCAAAAAAACAAGTTGATGAACAGAATGCAGAACAATGTCATACATTCACCCCAGTACAGAGATCTGGGCTTAAATCCATCGTTTTTTTCCTCACCATGCCATTCCAGGTTGAACGCAGTCATATGCAAATCAGTCTTGACCCTGTGCCCCATAGGAACAGTCCAGCCCGAACTGCCAAGCCAGGTCCTCCCTGGATTGGAAACAAGCATCCTAGGACCAGTTTCGGGCTTTCAGCCCTCATCAGCCAGGATAGCTTGACTTCAGTGGCATGGAGAGCATGGGACTCACGTCTGAGCATACCCGTCCCACTCGGGGTGACAAATGCAAAACATCAACTTCCCCTAAAGACACAAAATCCACCTAAACATCCCCTGAACAGGAGGCTGAACGGATCAGACAAGGACACCCTGGAAGAATACATCTTCGTCAAGCCATTGAGCCAGACAATAAAGGTACCAGTGGCTACTAAACTCGAGCCAACTCCAAACATAAATAGTATGTAAATCTGATCAGAGGATGAAGGAGCCATAGAAGACCATTAAAGACAGAGAGACATGCACCGACATAAAAGCAATGGAAAAAGCTATGCAATGCTAGGAACAAAACAAAACTAGTATGACTCATCTTCTGGCAAACTCCGCAATCACACAAACAGAAAATGGTAATCAAACGCGTACTAAAGGAAATATGACAAGGAGGGCAGATAAAGAAAATGATCAAATAGTATCCCATGTTTGCCAACAAAACCCAGAAAAACTGAACTGTTGACCCGGACCCACTTTCAGTGGAACGACCACAGCAATTCGGCCTTGAAAACTTAGAATGTAGGGCACAGTATGTGGCAAAGAATCCCCAAGTTGATCTTTCACTAAATCGTCCCTTTTCAGGACTGAGACTAGCAAAGTGAAGGATGGCTTAATTGACTGCGGTCAACCAGTCAAGGCTGGCTCAGCAACAGCTTCCTCCCATGTTGTCCTCCCGGTAGAAGCGGGAACTCCTTCATGGAAATCCCTCCAAACGGCTATTCAGTTACAGGCACCACCAACACTGGTTCCATCCAGAAAATATTCTATATCCCCAGAGGCAACTGAACACTCCGTCCACACTGAAAAGGGTGCCCAATGGGAGGCAGATACAGGGTTCAGATGCCCGATCCTCTGCCCGGAGTACCTTTCCATGGGCAGGTTCGATACCGTAACCTCTGGCAACATTTTAAAACTTTTGCATGTCCTGCCTAGTCTTGCCACATACAACATCGAATCGGTTGAAATGTGTATATTCCTCGGGGATCAATGTGAGGAAGTGCATGCTTGTAACTTGGTCCTGTTGTAGCCCTATTGGCAAGTTAGTCCTACAGGGATTTTTTTTTAAATCATTGGCAATCATTGTCCTACCCCATTCCTCAGCCTCTTACCCCCTCTGTTTCTTGAACCAACAGTGCACAAAGAGGACAATATGTAAAAAGTTACTACGCATACTTACTAGGTACTTAGAAATCCAGTAGGCAGTATAAATGATGAATCGAAGCATGTCAAACGCAGCCCCGGTTTCACAACCAATCAGCTTCAAACATTACAACTAGGTCTGGGTTGGATGTCAGCAGCACTGACATTTCATCCTTTCACCTGCCAATATAGTGCGACCAGCTGATTGCTTCAGAATCTGATCCTGGAACATCAGTCAGTGGCTTACAGAATAAAATCAGTGATCCAGACCCGAGGTCTTTCCACATATTTTCCAGTAAGAAACTTGGTCCATTTTGCTTCTACGTCTTAACTGTTTCTTAGGGTTTTTCAAACTGCGAACAAAAAAAGGATGCGCGGTCAGCTGACGGTGAGGCTAGCACTTTATGCAGCATCATCTTTAAAAATGGAGACTGAAAATTTGTTACAGCGATGAACGTGCGCTGAAGGTATGGATAAGAGACATGGACTCACCGTCAAACACCTCTTCTCTGCTTGTCAATGAATATATTCATCCAGACAGCAGATCAAGGAATGATTGGTCATCACATAAAGCGTCCACGATCAACCACAATTTAAAATTTAGTATCTGGGGACTTTAAAATTAACCTTATGCCAAATATTGAACGTTATCCAACAGGATCTTCATTGGTGCATTCGAAAACAGTCTGGAATTTAATCAAGGTAAATCAAGACAAAGACATACAAATGGTGAATTTCTGGTAAAAATATTTGAAGCACCTGGCCTGAGAGTCCCAGAGGGGACATTAAAGGCCGATTGCCCCTCAACATGGTCTTATTACTTGTCAACATCATATTCCTCTGTTTATTTTACAATGGCATCCTTGCCCCTTTGTCTCTTAATAAAAATATTTCAATTCAAAGGAAAATTGGAGAGTGACCATCGCCAGAAGTCATTAAAGTAGCATTAACTATTCTACCCATCAGCTTATAAATACCCTACCTGGCAACCGGGAATCTACTGACCTGAAGCAGTAAGATGGTCAGAGAGCCCAATTGAGGTAATTGGAAACACTGCGGCAGGGATCATACATGAGATGTATAATCGCAAACTATCCCCGATACAGGAGATCTATAGTCTCAAAGTATCCCCGATTTCTAAACGGGCACTGTTTGTGATCACCTTTTTAGACAGTTATTTAACAATTAACTACACCAAACAAACCCTGAAGTCAGGAAAAACTCACCTCTCTGTGACCGCCTTGGCGGACAATCGCCAAATGATGCAGTCAAATTGGATAACCTATGACGTTGAAAAAATCGTATAGGAAACTTCCCTGGGAGGAGAGACACTCTTCAGAGAAGTACTTTTGTGCCAAGGTCTTGTTTATCAGCAGGAAAGCAAACTCGAGGGACTTTTGGAAACTTGTGAATGGCTTAAGCAGAATGTCATAAGTTAAATCAAGCATTCCTGAATCAAGTTGAGTGAGCTATTTAACAGTTGATTTCTATCCAGCAATAGGCAATAAGACCATCGGGCACAAAAACCATGCCCAAGCAAAAGAAGCATGCAAAACCATTGGGGTTTTATCCACCGCAACATCCAAAGAGCTACAACTAACTGTGGATGAGACCGCCCTCTTTACCCATGATCAAATACTAAAAGAGATACAGACAGGCCGACACGAAGAAGCTCCAGGACCCATCGAGGTTCCACAAGCATTTTACAAAGTCAACCCTACTTTGTGGGCCAACATACTGTCCTCGGTTTTCAATAGTGTCAAGTAACTCTAGACAATACCAGATTCCTGGAGGGGCTCAGTGATCACTCCCATCTTTAAAGGAGGAGATTGGCAGCATCGGAAAATTAATGACTAATTGTCCTTCTTGACAATGGAGGCCAAGTATTTTGCCGGGTTACTATTAAAGGAACTAATGAAATGGGTAGCGGATAAAGAATTTATACCGTTAAACCAAACTGGTTTCATTTCTGGCACCGGGACTACAGCACATATCGTGGCACTCTCCCTTCTAATAGACAAGGCAAAATTGAACCACAAACCTGGTCACCTCTTTTATGTCGACATCAAGTCTGCATTTGCCTGTGCCCGAGGCAACCTTCTCTGGATAAAAATGACCCTTGGGGTATTCTTTCCACCTTATTAAAAGCAATATAATTTCTTTGCTCAGAAATGTGGGTAAAAATTCAATTTGGTGACGGCACTTCCACTTACTACCATTTAAAAAAAAGATCTACACCCGACAGAGATTGAAACAAGGGTGTGTTCTGGCATTGTACCCTTTTAATTAATTTCTGGCTGGCATGTCACAAGCACTTGATGAATAAGTTACTTACCTTTGGTAATGCCTTTTCTGGTAGAGAAAGGATCTACCTGCCGATTCCTGATCTTAGAATTATCCTCAGGAGCCAGACTGAATCTGGAAATTTTTGTCTAGCAGTACTTCTGCGCGCTGGAAGATGGCATCGAGACTCAGTAGCGATGTTGTCCTCCGGATTTGACATTGACCCAGCCCATATAAGCCCTCCCCTGATATGCTGAAGTGCACGTCAGTTTCTTCTGTGACTATTTTCGCACCAACAACACAGAGCCACTTTTAAAAACTGCCTATGAACACAGTGTGCCAAGAAAGAGACATCTTTGTGTCGAACATTTATTAAGTCCTAAAGAAGGGCATCAGAATGCCACGACAGGGATCTTGTAGATAACAGAACTAACAGTTCACAGAGCGGGGAGGATGGGTGGGTCATTAAGGAATCTGCATCTAGATTCAGTCCATATCAGATGAGGCATTACAGAAGGTAAGTAACTTATTCATCTTATAGAGACATCTAGTCGGAGATTCCTTATCTTAGAATAAGATTCCAAAGCAACACCATCATTGGAGGCGGGTCTGCAAAACTGAACTGCCAAAAGAAGATCCCTGAACAAATCTAGGCGTCATAGTAACCCGGCTGTCTGAAGAATCACAGGTGGAGTAAATAAAATGCTCCACCAGATGGACCGTGGGAACCTGCGTGAGAAATGATGAGGACAACCTTACCCACCTCAGAGGGATAAGGAAGTGTTGGAGAAAACACTTCATAGAAACCATAACACTATATCGCCCCTGCCAAGGGAAATCAGCCCATGAGTGAACAAGGCTAAGGGGCCAAGGAAATCAACACATACCACTGAACTAGCGCACCAGCTCCTTGTTGTGGAAACTAGAACGTGATCTAACCCCTTCCTGTGACACAGAGGAAAAGGAATCTGAGAGCACACCCACGATAGAGACAGAGCGAGAGAGACACCCGTACAATGCTAAAAAAAGATTTCCAAGAAGAACACAACACAGGTTGGTAGAGACCACTCCCCGATGGAGTAAAGCCTCCTAAAGAGAAGACAACCCTCTGGGACTCTGTAACGCAGAAGCACAGGGGAGAAAGGAAGAGGAAATGCATAAGCAACAATCAATTTAAGGACGCACTAGAGTCTCACGAGGAGCACAGCGACAAAAGCAGATGCGTACTCCCCATGGACATACATACATTAATAGCTGTATATATGTAATAATCACCTACAATGAGGAGTGAGATGACGACGTCTAAAGAACAACCAGATGGTACGAAAATGCAGTGGTTGCAATCAGAATTGGTAAATGACTATCCTTATAGTACGAAAGGAAAATAGAGAATTTCAGATAAAACAAGGCATTACATGCTGCCAGAGATGACTTGGAGAAAAGGTGACAAGAACAGTGGCACCGGACCAAGGACACCCCAAGGTAGAGGTGAGACCTGAAACATTACATTAAACGGACCTTCACAGAGTAATATCCTAACCAGGAACTCGAGAGAGCCATGGCAAGAAACCCTGCTGCTAATGCAGAGTAAAATATGAACAGCAAGAAGTGTTATGTGACATAAAATGTCTTAGGTCGAGGCTAAAATCCTGCCCAGGCCAAGGATCCTGCCCCCCTTCCAGTATTTCCTATATGCAAAGAAAGATAGCTCACAGTGGCTGCAGAAGTTAACATCTCACTGGTGCTCTGCTGAAGCTACAACTACCTCGTGTTCAAACACAGAGAATGAAGTCCCTATAAGGGATATTAAGCTTATAGACTAAAAACTTAAAATACCCAAAAGGCATACCGAGGATAGTCCCTGGCCACAGTGCATCAGCAAATAAAATACCCACAATAGAAAAGGTACTTGGGTAAAAACTCTAGTTCCAGCAAGGAACGTGTAAGTACGGGTGCGCATAAAGTTTGCAAAATAACATACGTCTCAGATAACTGGAAACTTAACCGGTCACTGACAGAATAAAACGAACAAAAATACCTGCAGCAAGAAAGAATACCTCACCGGGTATTACCCTTGAAAGAGAAGTCTGAAAGGAAAAGCTAATGGACTTCACCGTGTGAATGGCTTACCTACAAACACGATGTTTCCCCCAAACAAACTATTACAAAGGAACTAGAAAAAGCAGTCGTTAGAGTTAAGAATCTGCTCCAACCCAACTAGCTCTAAATCTGCGCAAAGTAGAGTCAGCTTGTGCGCCAAATAGGCAGACGCTGTTAAAAGGCATATCAATCAAAGTGGCCTGAACCGTCTCTGAAAACCCAGAGGCACTCAGCCAGGCATGGTGATGGAGGGCTACTGAAGAGGCCACAGCCCAACCTACAGAATCAGTGGTGTCCATACCCGAGAGAATAATCAGTTCAGCTGCCGGTTGCCCATTTTATTTATTTATTTATTTTATTTCATACACTTATAAGGCGCGCAGCTACCCAAAAAGGGTTTCCCGGCGCTGAGACACAGTACAAGATAGGTGTAATGAAACGAAGCAAGCAGGATTTATTTCTCAAACAACAAGGTCTTGATGCTTCTCCTGAAAGTGGCGTAGTTCTCCTCCTTGCGGATGTGGGGAGGGAGTGCATTCCATAGGGTGGGTCCTAGGTGTGAGAAGGACCTCCCACCCATTCTTGCTAGCTTAAACCTAGGTACACAGAAATTAGCAGCTGAATGTGAACGCAGATTTCGTTTGGGAAAATAAGGGCAGGCCAATGCTTGAAGATATTTTGGCGCCGTGCCAGCTTTAATCCTGAACATATAGCTCAGGGCTTTGAACCTGATCCGGTTCTCCACCCTGAGCAAATGCAGGTCCCTCAGGTGTTAAGATACGCTGGAGGTTTTGGGGATTTTGCATAGTAATCTGGCGGCGGAATTTTGTACCATTTGCAGTCGCCTGATTACAGCCTGATTAGAACCAAGGTACAGGATGTTGCCGTAGTCAAGCCGAGAAGTTATAAGGGCATTGACTACGGTCTTTTGGGTAGCGGAAGGCAACATCCACAGGATTTTTCTTAGCCATTTTATGATAGTGAAACAAAGGCCAGCAAGCTTGTTGGCCTGTTGTCTCATGGAGAGAGCATTATCGACAAATACCCCCAAGTTACGTACATGAGTGGCTGGTTGGGGGAGTTTTCCCAAGCCAGAAGGCCAGTGTGTGGAGTTCCATAAGTCTTGGTTTTTCCCCAGGAGGAGGACCTTCGTTTTTTCTCCATTTAATTTCAGCTAGTTGTTGGACATCCAGCTGAAAATATCATGGAGACCTTGCTTAAGAGAAGAAGGAGCAGAAGGGTTGGATTCGGACAGTGAGAAAATAATCTGCGAATCATCAGCATAGGTAATGAGGGTAAGTCCTGATTTGTCCGCTACGCCTGCCAAAGGACGGAGATACAGGTTAAAAAGTAGAGGGCTCAAAATGGAGCCCTGGGGTACTCTATGGGGGGAGCTGAACGTTTCAGAACAAGCAAGGGGGGAGGTTATTTGAAACGTCCGATCAGTCAGAAAAGACCTGATCCAATCAAGTGCAGTTCCACAAATGACATTTCTTCTTAGCGTTGTGAGTAGCTTTTTATGCGAGATTGTGTCAAAGGCCACGCTCAAGTCAAGAAGAATGAGTGCGACCGTTTGACCCTCATCCAGGAGTTTCCGGATGTTCTCGGTTACCCCAAGCAGAGCAGTCTCGGTGGAAAAACCTGCCCTGAAGCCAGACTGTGACGGATGAAAGAGAGAATTTTCTTCGGTGAAATGGGTTAAGGCAGAGTGAATATGTCTTTCTAAACGTTTCGAGAAAACTGGTAAAAGTGATATGGGTCGGTAGTTGGCTAATATCTCGGGGGTTTCTTCAAAAGTGGGCTGACCATAGCATGTTTCCAGAGTGTAGGAACTGTAGAGGAGCTGAGGGAAAAATTTTAAGTGTCCACAATAATATTCAAGGAGGAAACCTCCAATTGTTTCAAGACACTGATGGGGATGGGGTCGCGGGGGAGCTAGATTTTATGGTTTTGGAGGTGGATATCAGAGACTCAATAGTAATCAGGGGCCAGTGGTCAAGGAGGTTTGTGGCACAGGGTATGGACTCCGTGTCGTCTTGTAAGGCAGTTACACACGTGTTGTTGTTGATGTCGCTGAATATTTTGTCAATTTTTTCTGTAAAGAAAATGGCGAGATCTTGGAATTGTACTTTGTTAAGCGGGCGGGCGATAGCAGTAGTTTGTACACCCGCTAATTCCTTCACCGTATTGAAGAGCGCTCTTGCTCTGTTTGCGGCTGCATTTATGGAGTTTGTAACGTGAAGGGCTCGGGCCTTTGTACAGGCCGTATGATATTTATTTCTTGCTTTCAGGTATATCTCTTTTTTTACATGTGCATAATCTTTCCGCCACTGTCTTTCAAGTGCTTTACATTTAGATTTTAAGTGATCATTAAACCAAGGGGCTGGGGGACGGTGAGGAGTTCCCTTGATGAGATGAGGAGGAAGACAAACGTCTGCGGCGTCACTGAGCCATGCATGAGTCGCATTGGCAGTGCTTTCCATGTCATATCCCGGAGTTCGGGATTTATGGCTAAAGTGTGATTAAGTTGATTGATGTTGATTGCCTTCCAGTTTTTCATAGTGGTGGCTGGGTGGACGGGCTGCGGCTGGGTGGAGATTGGTAGTTTTAGACTGAACTGGATTAACTAATGATCTGACCAGCAGACAGGGGTTGTTTTAAGCCATTTTAGGTCATTTAGATTAGAAAGATTTGGGTCAAGCAGATGTCCTGCTTTGTGCATGGGTCCTGAGTTCAGTAACCTCATGTTAAGTGCTGTAAAATCCTCCAGCAGGTTAATACATGTGGCATTAGAGAGATCATCTAGATGCAAGTTTAAATCTCCTATCAGCGAGAATTTTTTTGAGGTAAGATGGAAAGGCGTGATGAGATTCGCTAAATTCAGAGCCCACGTGGTAGCATTTCCAGGGGGCCTGTACATCAACACACCGGAAAAAGTGAAATTGGGATTTAGGGTGATTTTGAAGAAAGCTGATTCACATTCCGGGATATCAACTGGTACAAGACTACAAGTTAGTTCTCTGCTGAAAATAATGGCGATCCCGCCACCAATTTTATCCACTCTGTCTTTCCTAACTATAGCATAGTCAGGGGGGAGAGCAGTAGCTACATCGGAGCCAGCCCTGTCGTGTAGCCAAGTTTCCGTTAGGAAAAGTGCACAGGGTTTTTCCTCCAATAATAGGTTAAAAATGTCGAACTTGTGCTCAGGTAAGGAGCGGCAGTTTATACTAAAAAATGAGAAATCAGAGACCTTGAGTTTGGGTTTTTGTCTCTGAGTCCTACTACATATTGTCTGATCAGGGTAGGGTATGAAATTGGTGAGAGTGAAATTACAGTTAGGGCATGAGGTTTTACCTGCATGGTCAGGCCTAAGTGTGGTGCAATTACCCTGCAAGGCGGTGCGTAAAGCCCGCAATTGCTCCGAGTTCATACCTGGAATTCGTGTAGCTGACTCGACATAGCTTTCCACCCCGTGTCCCGTCCTGGCCCGGACGGGCACAGACGGGCTGGTCTTTGGCTTGTCTTCGGCGCGTATGCGGCGCTGATGCTGCGCGTAACCGCTGCGCGTTATAGGGGACATTAGGCTTATGTAGAGGGGGGCTTGTATTCAGCTCCGCCTCTACAACACTCGTCCAATCAGTGCCTGCACCGGGAGAGAACCCGGAAGAAGGTACCGCCCTTAACCCTCCACTCAAACAAGCCTAGCGCTTGCGGTGGACCGGGGTTTCAGGGGCGACAAGTGGCTCAATAATAAGTAGCACTAACACAGTTAAGAAATTAACACAGTGCAATTTTTAAATCAATCACACAGCGGAAAGAAAAGATTTTCGAGTGCGTGCTGCTACCTACGTTCGTTGCAGTGGTGGGTGGGTGTTAGAGGTACAGATTCAATTAAAAGGTACGAGGTGCAGTTTTAAAATTTTTAAACAATTCAGTGTGTAATGATGTTATTTAAAACAAATCGGCTTGCTTTCATTTAGCGCAGCAACATGCAATCTTACTGTATCATCCCATTCTATTGGAACAAGAACGTTCCATGTCTCTTCCGGAAGGGAGGGCAGCAGGCGCTCCTACAAATCTCATAATGCATTGAAGAAGAGTCCAAGGACACAAGAAGTATTGAGAGAATGAAGTGCGGAACTAGTGGAGGCGCAAATGTGGCGGCCACAAGAATATAATTTCCAGGCTTCTCTTACTGGGGGGACAGCAGGGAACGTATCACCATTTGGGGCAGGCAAGGCAGCCTTAACTACAAAACTGTGATGAGTCAGATGCCTAAGGTAACACGTTGGATCTCCTGGGGCCGGCCGTTGTCTGTGAGAAACAGACCGATCCACAGGGGTCCTTGTTCCAGGCTTAGCCCAAGACCCCAACAGAATATCACAAAGAGCCTCGCTATAAGAAACACCAGCTCTACCCCTGATTGGCCCTGATACAGGACTCCAAGTAATGGATCTGTCACCAAATACACAGAGGGAACAGTCACCTCCAGAATGGCAGAAACTCGTCTGAGTATATCCGCCAGAGAGGAGCCCGCCTCTTTAGCCAAACCAGGAGGTAACAGGAGGCCTGAGTCTGGGGACTCCAAATTACTAGCTTCCCCTAAGTCAATCAACCAACAAGACTCCATAGGAGGTTGAATCAAGCTAGAAATAATCTGGAAAAAATCCAAACCCTCTCCATTACCTCCATCATCATGTTCCTCAGCAGTATTAGTAGGAGGGAGCATTTGTGAAAAGGGCAGCTCCACCGACGCAGCATCCAATGCCGAAGAGGCTGCATCTCGTCATCAAAGTGGGTAGGCCAGACTTCGATGCCATTGTCGGAGTTAGAGGACCGAACCCTGATGCAGAACGTGGTAAGCCTGATGGGCTGTGCACTGGTGTTGAAACGGATTTAGACTCTTGCAACTGGACTGAACTGAGGGCGAACCCACCGGCATGGACACAGTCATGGTCTTCTACACCTTCTTGGGTTCTGAGGGTGCTCCAAGGGAAGGTGAAGACCCAAAGAAATTATGGAGAGAGTAATAATATTCTCTCATTCGGGTCAGAGTCGCCCTGGCTTCCGGGTAGGCCAGAAGGCGCAGGGTAGACTCAAGTACCAAGTATTCAGCCAAAAGATCGTGAACGGGCCGTCAGCAGTGAAGTCAAGAGACGCAGTGACTGCAAACGCCTGCTTAACTTTCCGTTAGACATCGATGGAGAGTGACATCCATGGCAAAGGTTCCTGGATCAGACCGGTGGCTGGTCCTTGGAGCGGGAAGGGGACCGAGGCCAATAGGACATCATGGAAGACTGCAACAACTGCACCGCTAGAAGCTTCACCCGAAGTTTCTTCAGCGCCTTCGATCGAAGCCATTAACATGAGGTGCACTCCTTTGAGTCATTGTGCTCACCTAAGAACCACATATAAATAGAGTGAGGGCTTGTGGCTGACATATGTTGTCCATAGGACCCACAAGGCTTGAACACCGAGAAAGGACCTCGGTCCTCGGTCAGAGGGGGGCCTCGCTATGCCTGTTATGGAGGCATACTATTTGGAAGGGAAGCTGCAGATATTCACTCAGTGGTGGCGGGGAGCATAGAACCGGACAGGGGGTGCCACTCTTCACCCAGGACAAACAATGTGTGTTCCGCATGTGTGTTCCGCACCCTATTAAGGATGGGCAAACCTCAGCTGGTCTGCAGTAACGAGCATAGAGAGCTGAGACGGTGCTGGGGTCGGTGCCTGCAGAAAACTAGAACAAAACATCCATATTCGCAGGAAATGGCAATGACATTGCTAGGGGCCCTTCCCCCTGGAGGACAATGGAGGGGGATAGATGATTGGGTACAGGCAGGAGCCACAAAGGTGGGTGACCTATACAGGGACAGATAACTACTCTTCTTTGAGGAGTTCAGCACCGACTGGGACATACTACAAGGGCATTCCCTACTCCACGGTGCAGTTACGGGGGCATGAGACAACATTGGGGAACGGGTACAACTGAACCGCCACAACATGCCACCTGTGAATATATAAATATTGCTGGGGGACTATAAAAGCTGTTGCATGCCTCTACAGGGCTGTAGGACGGTACTCCATACAGCCGCTGGACAGGTTGAGAAACCAATGGGGGGACGACATTAACAGACCGCTGGAAGATAAGGACTGAGAGAACATTCTAGAACGGACAAGCAAAGTATCCCAAAACGCTCGCTTCAGCCTGATTTGCTTTTATATTCTTCACCCAGAACTTATTAATCAATACTTCGATAGGGAGAATGCCAGGTGCCCGAGATGTAATACACAGGGGGCGACTTTTATTCACATGATATGGAGCTGTATATCCTTAACGCACTACTAGCAGAAATTAACATGAGAGTCAGCTAGAATAATGGAGAGGGCAATCCCATGCACACCGGAGTATGTATTGCTTAGCCTGTTCCCACACATTGTCAAAACTAGGACCACAGACAGGTTCCAAGATCTCGCCTTCATACTTGTGTAGCGAGACGTCACTAGCAGATGGAATAATCTGGGTGGCTCCAATGTACACAGATGGAAACGAGAGCTGGTGAAATGGGCTGGATCCGAGGGCAGGGTCCTGCTTAGAAATGCAAGACGGAGGTAGGCAGGATGGAAAGAGCTAGGGCATGAGAGGTGCGAGTGAAAGACTTGAAGAGAGATGGTCGGACATCTGAAGCCTCCACTCCCAAGAGACTGCCACAGCAGGACAACCCCCAGGGTCCTACAGCAGTTCCCGAGTGATGGAGCCGTATAACGTCTTTACACATGGGAGTGCAGGGACCTAGAAATAAGGCGCCTATGAAAGGCCAACACACACCACAAGGTACAGGGGAGGCAACTTTCTGAGATAAATCGATGCAGTTAGGAGACAACAGTGCGGGACGGGAGGAGGAGGAGGTGGGGGTTAGTTATTGTGTTGGGGAGATGGGGTGAGGGGGACACTGAGAGCTACATAGAAGACTCCTTACCAGACAAAGGTTGAGACAGATGGCACTCGGACTCATATAGGCAGGAGCATGTATATTATATAATGTGATATCCTGAAATGGAAAATGTTGTGCACTTCCTTTTACCGCAATCAGTGGAATTGTAGAATGATATGCAAAAGACAATTAAAGGTTTTTTTTAAAAAAAAGGCTTGAACCCCAAGGACATATGAAAGGCACACAGTTCGGTTCGACGAAATCGTTGAGGTAGGTCGAAAACAACCTAATGAACAACTGTTCGGATCCGAGTTGTAAGCGCGGACAAAAATAAACTAACGTCAGCACGTCAAGGGAGAGCTTATATGAACTCCGTTGACGTCGCTATGGAGTTGCTTGATAACCTCTGCCAACGCACAGAGGTAATGCTGTACAGAAATGTACAGATCCAGTCTGGTGCCTGGGGATAATTCTAAGATAAGGAATCTGTTCTAGATATCTCCATCAGATACCGTTCCTTCTCACCCACCCAAGGTAGGATGCATTTGTACAGCACACTTGTTATAAATCAATGACGTCATATTTATTAGTCAACCTAAAGTTGGCTTGCAGTGCCTTATTTTTTTTTGTAAATCTTTTTATTGTTATAAAAAAAAACTAAAAACAAGAGCGTATCAAGTGCAATGCGGCCCAAAACATACAAGGAATCAAACAATTGAAATGTCGCAATATCAGCAGCCGTTGAAGCAGGGCACTGAGACTATAACACACATTTGACGAATCAGGATTATAAAACTAGCTGAGTTAGCCTATATCAATGCGTGCTGACCACAGGCCCCTCCAACCACAAAATCAGGATATCAATGATCATTGCGCCCCTCAATACTAAAATCGTAAACAGGATAAAGTACAGACACTTGTGTGTAAAAATAAACCAATCAGAATAATAGAGCTCGCATTTGCACGTTAATACTGAAAACAGAGTCAGGATATCCAGTAAGTAAAGAAAGAAAATAAAATAAAAAGAACGCAACGCGCGCAACACCCCAACCCCCACCCTGCACCCCTGCATGTAGCTTACGCCTTACCCCAACTAGCAGTGTGCCTGTCGCCCCATCTAATCTACAAATACTAAAAGAAGTAAGTGGAGGAGGGCAATTCGTACAGGCTCCCGGCCTCTCCCCGTCGCTAGTTCTAAGCCTCCCCCTATTACGGATATATTATCATTTCACTATCAAGCGAAAATCGGGGGATACATTACTCGCCTACACTGCTCCCGGTTCCAACATCATACAGTGAATCCCACACTGCCACCATTTGAGTAAAAGTCTTGAAACGATAGGCCGTTCTCAGCCTTGACTCTCTCGATCAGGTACACAAATGTTCTTCAACCGAACAGCCGCCATCTTGAAAAATTCGAAAGAACAGTAGTGAGCCGGAAATAGCTGGGCTTTCCCAGTCTCAATGTCATTGGGTCCAATCTGTGTCGATAAGAACCACAGATGTTGTTTAAAGTCCAAGAGCACTGAGTCCGGAAAGGGAGAAAGGGCCACCCTGTCGAGTCCCTCCTGAGTCATCACATGAGCCATTAGATACATTGCCTGGTGCGATTCATCCTGAGTCGTTAATAATATTGTGAGCACTGACACGACCGGGACCTCCAATACACGGGCATTAGCTAATTTGCAATCCAGGGTCTCTCGCATCACTCGCTTTATGGGGTTGCTGGCCGCCATCAGTCCGGGTGGTGTGAATGTTGTTACATCTGCAGGGTCTTTGTAATTGAACAAAAGCGATATCACTATTTCCCAGTCCAAAAGCCACGGCGTCCAATTTGTGCTCCAAGGCTTGGACTTTCCAATTCAGGGAGAGATGAAGACCCTCGATCTCCGCCATTATAGCCCCAAGCGTAGCAAAGACACACGTTCCAACCCCTCTGCATGCAAGGATATTGCGAAGCTGTCTTCAGGATATGCCCGAAACCATCGGGTCGCAGTTTAGACGGTACCAAGCCGTTTATATTCTGGGCTCCGACAACTAATTATTCAGCTCGCATCCGCAGTGTCATTGAGGTGTCCCACTTCGGCGCTAATCCATACGGATATTTGATGTTGAAATCGGACAAAATTTACTTCCATTCCGGTGGACCGGCCCCTCCCGAACTCTTATGGCCAATGTTGTTCAACTAGAAGCCGGCTGCATTCTTACTCGAGGCCCCGGCTTCAATGCTGAAGTAGGCCGCAAACTTCAAGACGATGTTTCTCCGTTCTCGAAGCAGGTGGAACTTTCGGGGTCACTCGGTGTAGCGTTATTTCGTTTCATCTACCCGGTAGAGTTGCATAGGCACAGGATAACTGGCAGGATCTTGTAGCAGGATGAGAAGGTCTGCAGAGCCGGGAGCCTAAGCGACCTTCTTGGTCGCCAGCTTGGCTCCTCCCCTTGCAGTGCCTTATTGCTCAGCGATCAAGATATGCAACAGAGAACTGTATGACTATCGAAGAAAAAATGTAAGGCCATGGTGATAAAAAAAAATAAAGGAGAATAAGTTGTATGTATCTATTTGATCAACAGATGGAATGCGCAAATGAACATAAATTCATAGGCATTCTATTTAATGGCAAAAGCATTTCCCTACCCCACAAGCAAGAGCTAAAACGAAAGAGCAGTGCGCCTTGATGAGCATCATGGCTGGGCTCAGCTTTGAACCAATGTTAAAGGTTGTCCGCTGCTAAACTACTTCCTAATGTAACATGTGGCAGGGAAGCCCTTCGCAGGCAGGATGCAACCATTCTCGATACACACATTTCAAAAACCTACAGGCAACTTTTTAGTATACCCACCAATGCCTCCTCCACTCAAAATCGGCTAGAGTTTGAGCTGATAAAAATATCTATTGCAGGAGTGGATGATCTGGTTCACTCACTGCGCATCTGTCCAAAATTCTAACTGAAATTATAGCCCTCCTTAGAGTGCCCTTTAACAACAGAGGCATTCATTCGTGCAGACAGGCTGTTATCACCTGTTGTAACTCGTCGGACACTTTTAAACTGCCGATTTGCTGCAGATGGAATATGTGGCAAATGCGGCAAATCTGTAATTATGCAAAAAACGCCGCCGTCACACAATTGCTCATGCCCAGTGACCCTGCTCATAGCTTGAAATTAAAAGGTTCAGGCTTTTGATGCGATTCATAATGAAAATCAACAGTTTTCCTTTCACAACAAATGCTTTGTAAACAATATGTTAAACATATAGAGTGTGTGCCAGTTTCTTCTTTTTTCCTTATAAATGGAAGTGTTTGAAGTAGATTTTTGAGGGCACCAGTTTTAAAATGCTTTACAGTTGTATTCCTAATCTTGCCTCTTCATGTAAAAGTGAATGTTTTTTGTTAAAAATGGGCAAGCGTGCCCAGTTGTTTGTGTGCGAGTTCTTGCGCACTAACCTTATTACTAATAAGATAACTTTTTTATTTTATGAATTACTCTAATCAGAAGTATTGTTTTCAGTAGGCATACTTCTGTCTTTTGCATTTATTATTTTTTCTCTCAGTGCTGTGCGATGTACATTTTGTTTCTTCTTCAGGTGTGGTTTGTAGGGATTGTCTTCAATGTGAGGAGATCTGTCACAAGAAATATTTAAACTATAATAATTTGGAGTACCTATGGTTGTAATACAATAGCTAACTATTTGTAATGCATTTTCCTTATTTTGTCTGAAAACAATATTCATTCAAGCAGTATACCTATTTTAGGAAGAAAGATGTTGATGGAAGTGATCAGATCTCAAATGCAAATTGTGTTTACTATCTGTCTAGAGGAAAGTACAGTTGTATAGCTTGCCAACAGTCACCAGAGCGGCAATGGTTGCTGCTCGGATTAGTACTACCAGGCTGTTTATAACTCAGTAAAGGTTATAAACCAATGAGATTCAGCTTAACTTATTCATTGCATGTGTAATCTAATTTTCTATTGGTTCTCATTGTCATGTAATGCAAAATATGCATTTAGTATTACTATGCTGTTTTTCTAGCCTGGTTTGTATGAACTACCATTCATATAATGCTTTATTTCTTTATTGTATATGTTATGTATTTATTGGTCTTCAATACCATATAACCATAAATTACTGCTTTACGTGCATTTATAGTACATCTGTAACTTCATAGCGGCAGGCTAGTTCCTTTAGGGACGTAATTTTAGAAATTGGCAGCATTTTGCTACATTTGTAGCCCTAAAATGTGAGCTAATCATTGTCCTCCTTTTAAAATTATTTGTCAATGTAAAGTTGTATCCTAATGGCCAATGATGTAATTCTGTATATATTTGTTTTTGTGGGTGACTGTTCTTCATTCTTGTATATCAGTGCAAGAGAAAGATAGTTTATGTTTGAGTTGTTAGTCACAGTTTTCATTTTTTTGGCCAGAGAGCATGTGTAGAAAACATATTTGGAAGCTAATTTAGGTTTAAAAAGTACAGATGACATAGATTGGGGAAAGAAGTTTGAGATGCCATCACTTACTACCTCTACTTGCGTCTTTTAGCACCTGTGAACATTCGCACTTTATGATCATCCACTGTGGTGAAATTAATATTGCCCTCTTAACAGGAGTGAGACTAGAAATAGGAATGAAGGACACATTTTCAACGTTAATATCTCTGTTTACCTACACACACACACATGTTGTGTTTTCCAAGATTTGAGACAAAAGTGGTAGTGGTCTTCTTTAAATGCTGCTACCTTAGAAGAAACTCACAGACATGTTAACAAGACAGGGCCTGCATTCCTTCGAGATTAAAGAATGTCCTCTATTTTTCATTTAAATTTCAAATATTCAAAAGCAGCACTATATCATCCAGAAGTTGTCTATTTTACCACCTATGGAAACCAAGTCTGAAATGTTGGTGTATCCAACATATGTAACTGTATTTAGTTTTCAAAACAACCAAAGGCTTCTTTTTAAGAGCCCCCAATATTATATGTAATTTAATTTTGCATTGTGAAACTTTTTTTATTAATTGTACAGGTTCTGTGGTACTTCCTAACAACTAAAGTAATAGTACCACAGCACTTTTTAAATTCTTTCTAAAAAAGGTGTGAAATGTGTCTACCACTACACACTTTATTACAGTGGCTTATTCATTGCTGCACTGTTCAGCATACGTTTTCTATTTAATTTCTTATATGCAGACACAACACAGCCAATCCGTGCTGTAATCAAAAGGCTGCCCTTTCATTTTAGAAGAGATTTGATTAACCAATCATATTGTGTTTTTGAATCACCATGTACCAAGATAGTACTGCTTTACTATAGCGACAACAGATATCACTACATTTTTCCACCTTATTTCTTAACTACTTTTAAAGCAATTCACTTCAAACACCAACAGGATCATTTACACGCCCTAATGTAGGTTCCTGACAAATTTCATTACAATACTTTTGGTCATTTTTGTGCTACGCGTTAGTACAATGTCTATGGAAAATGCATTGGCGCCCAAACCGGTGGAGTGGGTCAGAGTGGAATAGCAGAGAGTGTAGTGGCGTAGACAGGAGTGGCCTAGAGTGAAATAGTGTATAGTGGAGTGGTGTGCAATGGAATATAGTTGAGTTGCATACACTGCAATAGCATTGAGTGGAGTAGCGTAGAGTGGCGTGGGGTAGAGTGGAGTGGTGTTCAAAAGACTAGCGTATAGTAGAGAGGTGTACAGTGGAGTGGCATAGAGTGGGATAGGATAGAATGGAATGTCATACAGTGAAGTTGTGTACAGTTGAATAGTGTAGAGTGGAATGATGTACAGTGGAGTGGCATACACTGAAGTGTCGCACTGAGGAGCGGCATGCAGTACAAAAGTCTAGAGTGGGCTGGCGTGCAATGGAGTGGCATAAAGTGGAGAGTCGAACAGTGGAGTGGCATACAGTGGAATAGCGAGGAGTGGTGTAGAATGCAGTGTCATATAGTGGGGTGCAGTAGAGTGGACTGGCGTACAGTGGAATAGCATAGAGTGGAGTGAAATAGAGTTAAGTAGTGTAGAGTAGATTGGCGTAGCCTGGAGAGAGGTGCATTGCAGTGGTGCACAATTGAGTAGTGCTGAGTGGACTGGAGTGGTGTACAGTGGAGTAGCGTACAGTGGAGTGATGTACACTGGACTGGAATAGAATAGAGTGTAGTGGAGCGAAAAACAATGCAGTGGCATACAGAGGAATTGCGTACACTGGAATGGTATGAAGTGGAGAGACATACAGGGGAGTGGTGTAGAGTGGAATACCGCAGAGTGGAGTGTTGTAGAATGGAGCAGTGTAGTGGGGTAGACTGTAGTGGTGTACAGTGTAATAGTGTAGAGTGGAGTGGCATGCAGGGGAGTAACGTATTGTGGCGTGGTGGAGACTGGAGTAGTGTAGAGTGGAATAACATTGAGTTTACTGACATACACCGTAGTGGCATAGAGTGGAATGTAGCACAGTAGAATGGCATAGAGTTGAGTGGAGTAAAATGAGTGGTGTATGGTGTAATAGCGTACAATGGATTGTCAAAGAGTGAAGTGGCGTAGAGGGAAGTGACATACAGTGGACCAGTGTAAAGTGGTGTCCACTGAAGTGGCATACAATGGAGTGGCATAGATAAGAATAGCGTAGAGTATAGTGTCGTAGAGTGTAGTTGTGTACAGTAAAGAAGTGTAGAGTGGAGGAGCATACAGTGGAGCGACGGCAATCAAGCATGCGATACAGAACTTCTATCCTACTATAGGAATCACAAAAGCTGCAAAACAAATATAGGAAAATAGGAACCTACTAAATGGACAAAACAGAACTCACTACTTTTGAGACTTCAAGGACCAGCATGCCGCTGGTAGTTATGATGTTGCCACACCCACTTAGGGCATTGTTCATTGAATAAAAACGTGCAATGAATGGAGTTGTGAGATCTTCTCCTTCTTTTCCTATGCAGAGTCCTGGTGTTGAGGCGTTCCCGCCTTGAAACGCGTCGACATGGAAATGATTATGAAGAAGGATTTAATCGCGTGTGACAGAAAGGCACGCATGCCGGAGGTGGGGAGAGTGCTGTGTGCCTTCTTGGACTGGAAGGTCATTGGTGGAACATTGTTGTGCGGCTGCCCCTAGCCGCGGAGAAGAGCACCATCTTCAGTTCTGACTGAAACAGCAGCGGAGCGCGGAGAGGCTGCTGAGAGGAATGGTGCCTTTCTGCCAGGCGCACTCTCCTGGGGCGATCAAGCACGCGATACAGAACTTCTATCCTACTATAGGAATCACAAAAGCTGCGAAACCAATATAGGAAAATAGGAACCTACTAAATGGATAAAATAGAACTCACTACTCATGGGACTTCAAAGACCAGCATGCCGCTGGTATTTATGATGTTGCCACACCCACTTAGGGCGTTGTTCATTGAATAAAAACGTGCAATGAATGGAGTGGTGAGATCTTCTCCTTTTCCTATGCAGAGTCCTGATGAAGAGGGTTCCCGCCTTGAAACGCGTCGACATGGAAATGATATGAAGGATGTAATCGCATGTGACAGGAAGGCACGCATGCCGGAGGTGGGGAGAATGCTGTGTGCCTTCTTGGACCGGAGGGGTTCATTGGTGGAACATTGTTGCGCGGCTGCCCCTAGCCGCAGGGAAGAGCACCATCTTCGGTTCCGGCTGAAACAGCAGCGGAGCGCGGAGAGGCCGATGAGAGGAATGGTTCCTTTCTGCCAGGTGCACTCTCCTGGGGCGATCAAGCACGCGATACAGAACTTCTATCCTACTATAAGAATCACAAAAGCTGCGAAACAAATATAGGAAAATAGGAACCTACTAAATGGATAAAATAGAACTCACTACTCAAGGGACTTCATAGACCAGCATGCCGCTGGTAGTTATGATGTTGCCGCACCCACTTAGGGCGTTGTTCATTGAATAAAAACGTGCAATAAATGGAGTGGTGAGATCTTCTCCTTCTTTTCCTATGCAGAGTCCTGATGAAGAGGCATTCCCGCCTTGAAATGCGTCGACATGGAAATGATATGAAGAAGGATGTAATCGCGTGTGACAGAAAGGCACGCATGCAGGAGGTGGGGAGAGTGCTGTGTGCCTTCTTGGACCGGAGGGGTTCATTGGTGGAACATATATATATATATACACACATACAAAATATTTTGTTCAAAGTAATAATTAAAACAATTTTTCTATTAAGTTTGATATTTAAATTAGATTACATATATTCTTTTACACCAACTGGCATACATTCACACAACCTTGTCAGTCACGGATATATTCACTGAGACACCTATTCACTCACGTATATAGTCAGTCATGCACCCACTGAATTATCCATGCAGGCACTCCTACACCCACAGATTCCTCAATACACCTTGGTGTGTGTGTGTGTGTATATATATATATATTACCTACTGGCTATCGCCAGTAGGTATATATAGTTAGGATTAATTCCCTATGGGATTTTTGAAAATTCTATGTCTAATAACTTTGGCGTTTGTGGACGGAATCGGCTGAAATTTTCAGGAAAATGGCACATTTTGTTTCTGAGCAGCCCCTGAAAATTTGGGGGGGTTTCGTCAAGGGGGGGCTGAGAAAAAAGGGGGGTCCCAAAAGGCGTTTTTAACATTGAGTTTTCCATAGGGCGGTTGGACTCACTTTTAGCTCGAACGGCTGAATGGATTTGCACGAAACTTGGCTAAATTGTAGGGACTGTTAGCCCGATGTGCCTTTGCTAGGTCTCAATATATGTGCTCCAGTAGTTTTTGAGAAATTAACGTTCAAAACAAGATATATATCTGTAACAGCGCTCCGGGCTGCGCTCCGGTCCGCTTACTTTTCGCGAAACGGAACTTTGCGCGCAGAAAGCTGATTGGCTCTCCGGTGTCTGTCAACATTCTAAACAGTCCGGAGCGGCCGCCATCTTATCTCTCGGTAGGATCGAGAGAGAAGAAGAGGTGAAAAACGAAGGGGGAATTTATTGAAAGGGGGCAAGGTGTACCCCTCTTGACCCCCTAGGAATGTTGTTGGGGTTATTAAAGGGTCCCGTGGGGAAAATAAAAAAAAAATGATTTTTCACGGTAGAAGCGCTTCACGGGCCGCGAACTGGGCCGCAAACTGGTAGCGAAACGGGAATTCGCCATTTTGTGCTTCGTTTTAATTGTTTAGAGACAAAAATTATCGCTGCACATCGGCCACAATGCATGAATATCGCTGAAAAGTCAGCGATATTCATGCATTATCCAGCAAATGCTCTTAGCCATGTTATCCACCTTCCATTGGATAACATGTCTAAAAACTGCTCTGTGCGTGAGCTTTTTTTTTTTTTGCTGCGTGACAGTCCGGAGCGGCCGCCATCTTATCTCTCGGTAGGATCGAGAGAGAAGAAGAGGTGAAAAACGAAGGGGGAATTTAATGAAAGGGGGCAAGGTATACCCCTCTTGACCTCCTAGGAATGTTGTTGGGGTTATTAAAGGGTCCCGTAGGGAAAATAAAAAAAAAATGATTTTTCACGGTAGAAGCGCTTCACGGGCCGCGAACTGGGCCGCAAACTGGTAGCGAAACGGGAATTCGCCATTTTGTGCTTCGTTTTAATTAAATTACTAGGTATAAGGGGGTGCGGGAGACGTATCCTAATCCCCTATGTTTCATGAGGGTGGCTGAGGAGGCTCATATATGTTGATACATGTCTTCCAGCGGCTGTGCGTGAGCTTTTTATTTTTTTTGCTGCGTGACGTCTGTTAACGTTCGATTCGATGGAAATCAGGAAATGTGGACCGCCAATTTGTCACTGCGATAAAATATTTTGTTATAAATGAATCCTTATTGATAAACATTGTCTGCGCCATCTTGCCTTTTTTCCAATGCCACAATTTTGTCGTGCACGGCAGCCATTTTAGATGCCAGGCTGGTCCCAGGCTATCATCTACCCCTGCGGATGTAGTTTATGGCCCCAGCTAAAGAGAATCCAGACATGCCAACCCTCCCGATTCAGGCGTGAGACTACTGATTTCAGTGCTAGTCTCCCGCCTCCCGATTTCTGCAAGCAAAAACCCGGGGGCATATTACGAACAACTAGCGATAATTTTTGTCTCTAACTTGTTTAGAGACAAAAAATGTCGCCGCACATCGGCGATTTTTATCGCAGATAAACCTTGCTATTATCGCAGAAAAGTCAGCGATATTCATGTATTATCGAGCAAATGCTCTTAGCCATGTTATCCACCTCCCATTGGATAACATGGCTAAGAACTGCTCAGGGCAGGTGTTAGCTTTTGGAGATATTCGCGTTTAGCGCGAATATCTCCAAAAGTTGGTAATAGGAGATAGCGATGTTAGGGACTGTTTCCAGTCGCTAACATCTTGGCACGCCCACTTTGCATGTCATTAGTGATAAATATCACTGACATGCAAAGCGGGGCCCAAGATGGTCGCTATCTCCTTTTAGCTGTCACTAACTGGTGTTAGCGACAGCTTGGTAATAGGGAGATAATTTTATCTCCGCTTTCATGGCTTTTAAAGCCAAAAAAGTGGAGATAAACCCCCTTGATAATATGCCCCACGATTCCTCGGGGGTTTCAGCTGACAGGGCTTGGTATTGTGTTACGTGGTAATTTTTCCAGGAAACGTCAGAGGGTCGATGCAGGTGTTCTAGAAGAGGTGATAAACCATTTAAGCCTCATGAACAAGCGCATGGTCTTTTAAAGATTTGTGAAGTACTCGGGGCGGCGGTGTGTGTGTGCCCTCTTTCAGGAGCGGGCGGGGGGGCACTGCCAGCAACTTGCCAGGTCAGGTAGTGTTCAACACGTGCATCACCCTTTCTCTGCCTGCTATTGCGCTCCATGCTTCGGAAAGGTAAGAAAAAGAACGTGCATTTGAGTTTGAAATGTCCGATCCTGTAGCAGTACACTTGCAAAGCCCACACATGACAATAACCCGATTCAAGGCCCCATTCACCCGTTTTAAAAAATTTTTATAACACTCCAACAAAGTAACATTATAAAACTTTATTAACTTTTAAATATAATGAACGGAACAAAAACTGTAAAAACATTTAAACATTTTTCACCCAAAAAAGCAACAATGGTCAGAAGCTGTCTTTTGTGCGAATAGTCCCAAGGCAGCACAACGTGCAGAGTTCTGGACGGCACCCAGGTGATGTCGCCTGGGTGGCGCACTGGTTTTGGGATCCTACAATGCTGCTCCGAAAATTGGCGTGGGGCGTCCCGGGTGGTGCGGGGGGAGGCCTCGTCAGTAGCGGTCTGTTGTGCGAATAGTCCCAAGGCAGCAGAACGCGCTGAGATGTTGATGGCACCCAGGTGATGTCCAGTAAACTGCCGCACTGGTTTTGGTATCCTACAATGCTGCTCCGAAAATTGGCGTGGGGCGGCCCGGGGGGGGGGCGTGGGGGAGGCGGCGTGAACGGGCCTCCCCAGGTGGCGGCCATCTAGCTGAGTTGCGCCCGCTCTTGCGGCTACAGCGTCTCGCTCACCATCTTGTTGAGTTGCTCCCACTCTTGCAGTGCAGCGATAGGCGGCTGCCACATGACTCTTAAAATGGCGGACGGCTCTTCGGTTTATGGCCTGGTCCACTGAAATGGCCCTGGGACACCTTGGAACTCGGACGCTTGCCTGCTAGGGCTTGGGCTCCATTCTCGAAAAGCGTCCCCTCAGCCGTGAAGATTCTACAAAAGTCTTGGGGGCCCCCGACTCCCGCAGGCTTCCGGTGGGGAGCGGCTGCCATGATTGCTCGCGGAATGACCACGACGGAGCCACAAGATGGTGGTGCTCTCATGCTGACGCCAGCTTCAGTCTGAATGATCCAGAAACAAGGTGGGGCTTTCATCGTTTGGGAAAAAAAATGTTCTAAACCAATGAAAAGTGTTATTTTAAGGTCATATGACCAAGCCTTCCATCTTTAGGAAACCAAAAGTAAAATGAACCAATGAAAAGTTTTATAAACAAGTCACATGACCTGTTATGCGGCATAGGGCTACAAAAAGCGTAGAAAATCCGTTGGCACGTGAGGCGGCGTCAGTAGCGGACCGATGTGCGAATAGGCCGAAGGCAGCACAACGCGTCGAGATCCGGATGGCACCGAGGTGGTGTCCAGCAAATTGCCGCACTGGTGTGGCCATCCTACAATGCTGCGCCGAAAGACGGCGTGTCCAGCTGAGTTGCGGTCACTCTTGCGGTACAGTGAATCGAACGCACCGAGATCCGGATGGCACCGAGGTGGTATCCAGCAAGTTGCCGCACTGGTGTGGCCATCCTACAATGCTGCGCCGAAAGACGGCGTGTCCAGCTGAGTTGCGGTCACTCTTGCGGTACAGTGAATCGAACGCGCCGAGATCCGGATGGCACCGAGGTGGTGTCCAGCAAGTTGCCGCACTGGTGTGGCCATCCTACAATGCTGCGCCGAAAGACGGCGTGTCCAGCTGAGTTCCGGTCAGTTTTGCGGTACAGTGACTCGAACGCGCCGAGATCCGGATGGCACCGAGGTTGTGTCCAGCAAGTTGCCGCACTGGTGTGGTCATCCTACAATGCTGTGCCGAAAGTCGGCGTGGGGTGCCCCGTTGGCTTATGAGGTGATGTCAGTAGTGGACCGATGTGTGAATAGGTCGGAACCAGCACAAGGCGCCAAGATCCGAATGGCAAGTCCTGGATGTTGAGTGCCTCAGTTGAGAGTTCTGAGCAGTGCTTGTAAGACTGTCTGAAGCTTATTTGCACCTGCTGCAGCTTCACTATTGCCCTGGTGTGGCCAAAGGTCGCACATGACATAGGCGGCCGGCTCCCGAGGTCCGGCGGAACTTTTTTCCTTTTCCTTTCTGTTTCTTTTCCTACAATCCGTTTCATCTGAAGACACGACCAGGTCCCTGAATGTTTGCAGGGGGACGCTATTGATTGAATGAAAATGGCGGCTTGACACAAAGCTGACTCAAGCGTTGCTGTTGATGCTATACAGACAAAAATTGGTTTTCAGTTTGTACATTCTTCAGGATTTTTTTTTCCATCCAAGGCTGATTGAGAGTTTGTAGAAAAATGGCTTCAGATTTTCCACATACTACTCTTCAACATTCTTCCTAAATGTAACAATGTGAAACTCACTAGGAGAACAGCTGTTTCTGTTTCCTTTCAAAATGCTGCCAACAATATTTTCTGAATGGAAGACACCATCTTGTAGCATACAGGGCCGAAAGGGGTTCTGGTCTGGCCGATGGTTGGTGGAGACATTTTGACTATATCTTGGACCTGCCCGGGCTCGCCCAAAATGGCGCCGGTATAAATGGGACTCGTAACTCCTTGCCCGCAAATGTATATCTAGAAAATTTTATTGTAAGTGGCCCTGTCTTATTTTAATTACAAAATGTACGTCTACCGATTCCGCAACTGTTAGACACCTTAGTTCTTCCAACCTAATGGCCCGCTCGTTACGTTCCTCTACAGTGTAAATGTCTCCTCATCATATACGATTTCAGTTTGCTCCGTGGCCGGCCCACGTGGTTATAGGCCCGTATTTGTATACTGACATTTTCACAATAAAGGTTTTTAAAACAAAACACGGTAGTAGTATTTACATTGGTAAAGTTTTTACTTTTAGTCACTGTTTTCGAATCAGTAAAAGGCAAGTGAAATAAAGCAGTCCAATTACATGACGGATAAAAGGTATAATATGTAGGAACGCAGTAAAGATAAATGGTCAAGGGCAGTTTTTTTTTTTTATTTCTGCAACATAAAGTGATCGATAAGAATCTGATAATCAGGCGTATCGGCGACTAAGACAGCAGGCCGAGTCTCTTTTACTCAACGGCTCCGTCATGGAACGAAGAAACGCCCTTTTTCTCGAAAAAGGAATATATTTTACTTGCAGGACAGTTGTAAATTTTCCGGGAAAGTACATTAGCCTGGAATATTATAACACATGTTTAAAAAAAAATAATGTTCGAACACAATAAAAAGCGTAATTTTTAGGTCATATGACCAAGCTTTTCATCATTAAAATAACAAAAGTAAAATGAACCAATGAAAAGTTTTATTAACAAGTCACATGACCTATTATGCTTACGTTACGCGATGCGCGCCGCGCCTCGGATCACTTCCGGGTGCGCTAACGCGGCGTGTCATATAACGCATTACCCGACAACGTAGGTCAAGAATATAGTCAAAATGTCTCCACCAACCAGCGTTCGGAACACAACCCCTTTCAGCAGTCCAAAAAGTTCTGTTAAATGACAACAGAGGGGACAGGCAACAAGAACCATCAGTCAAAGAGGGGAGGGCAAGTTCTTCTCTTCCGGGTCATGTTGGGGCGCTACCGGAACTGATCGAATTGGTAGTCTACAGTGTTTGTGGATGTTTCAGACTAAAGCTGGCGTCAGCATGAGAGCACTACCATCTCGTAGCTCCGTCGTGGCCATTTCACGAGCAGACATGGCAGCCGCTCCCCACCAGAAGCCTGCGGGAGTCGGGGGCCCCCAAGACTTTTGTAGAATCTTCACGGCTGAGGGGACGTTTTCGAGAATGGGACCCAAGCCCTATCAGGGAAGCGTCCGAGTTCCAAGGAGTCTCAGGGCCATTTTAGTGGACCAGGCCCAAATCCGAAGAGCCGGCCGCCATTTTGAGAGTCCTGTGGCAGCCGCCTATCGCTGCACCGCAAGAGCGGGAGCAACTCAACTACATGGTGAGCGAGACGCTGTAGTCTCAAGAGCGGGCGGTAAACAGCTGAATGGCGGAAGAGGCACAGTGTAGCAAAAGCGGGCGGAATGGCAACTGAAACGGTAAAGGGGCGCCCCACTACAGCGTGTCTTCAGGTCAAACGGATTGTGGGACAAGGTCCAGAATAGAAGAGTCATCAAAAGGCAAAAAGTTCCGCCGGACCCCGAGAGCCGGCCGCCTATGTCGGGGGCGATCTCAGGCTACACCGGTGCTATAAGACTTGGGGAGGGGGTCGGAGCCAAGTGTCTTCTCCGAGTCCATGGCCATCACACCGCCCCTCGGGAGCCTCCGTCAAGCTGTTTAGGAAGGTTTCATATGACATTGTTTTCTAATGCAGTCAGGTCCACAAACGACACTCACTTACTTTGAGAATAGTGAAGCTGCAGTAGGTGGAAATAAGCTTCAGACAGTGTTACAAGCGCTGCTCAGAACTCTGAACTATGGCACCCAACATCCAGAACTTATGCCATTTGAGAATGGCAGTGACATTGAAGCAACTCAGGGACCAAAACCATTAACGTACTTTCACGTATGAAAATCTTACTTGGGGAGGGGGCAGGAGCGAAGCGCCCCCTCCCAGTCCGCGCCACCACACCGTATGTTGTAAATCTGAAGCCATCGTTCTACAAAGTCAACCAACCTTGGATTGAAAAATCTAGAAAAATGTACAAACTGAAAACCAGTTTTGGTCTGCATAGCATCAGTAGCAACGCTTGCTATCAGAGTGCATGAGTTTCATGCTCGATCGATTGAGCTAGCCGGATCGGGCAATAAAAAGTATAAAATAGTTATGTAAATAGTTATTTAATAAAATGTTTTACCCTGTTTCTTTGCTGGTGTGTTGTCTATATTTTTAATATTTGCATAGGGTTTGTCGTTATTTTGGGCGGGGTGGGTGACGGAGTCGAGCTGTCTTGCAGCCCTCATGGTGTGGAGCTAAGTTCATCTCACTATTTTCGTATTTCTCATGAAGGGTTGTTCCTAATATTTCTATTTTAGCGAGGTCAAAAAGAGATCCAATTAGTGGCCTACTGATTTTGCTCGATTACTTTTATGTTTTTACACGATTTTTCACTATCTGCAAAGACTAAACAGAGTATTGCGACTTTGTGCTTGTTTGTAAATAGATAATGAACCAAAGAGAATCAATTGTAAAACAGTAAATGCTTGGATAACAATCAATCAAATGGAGAGACAAGCAGGTACGACGGATTACAACGGGGGTAAAGGCCTGCGTTAACTACCCTTCACTATCTGCAAAGAGAGCACTACTAAGAGAAAAGAGGGGAGGGGGGTACAGCGTTCAAAGCACATCAGCGTGCATAAATACGAAAATGTTTTTATCTATCACGTACTTGACATTTTAAAGCTTTTCATATTTGCTATTAAAAAACCATTGAAATTCACTGAAAAAACCATAGGTTATAGTCGATATATAGTTAGGAATTTGCATTTACAAAACCTTGAAAATTCAATGAAAAAACCATTGGTTTTAGGCCATATATAGTTAGGGATTTGCATTTACAAAACCTTATTTTACTCGCATAAAACCATTGAAATTCCATATATAGTTAGATGCGCTAACTATATATCGCGCACCCGCAATCCACTGCTGATGATGTCACATATTACATCATTCATGACATGGTCAGTGACATCACTGATGACATCACTGATGACAACTCAAATGACATCACTGATGACATCTCAAATGACATCACTGATGACATCACTGATGACAACTCAAATGACATCACTGACAACATCACAGATGACATCATTCATGTGTTAATACGATGAACCTCTACAGACTCTGATATATCCTTAGATACACTCAGTGAAAACAGACACTCACAGACTGTCACTCATCCATGGAGTTACTCATACACCTAGACAGTCATGCAAAGAATCAAACACACGTCCAATTCCTCAACTATACAGTTATACACACCTTACTTATTGAAACATATTCTAATACATATTTACTCTCTTATACAATCCTTGATACATGTTCACAATGATCCATACAGCCACTCACACATTCAATGGCTGTTATGCACAGTTATTTATATATGTTAACTCTCACATGTACTGTGTTTTACATATGTACTTACTTTGACATGTAGCACTGAGATATCCATTCACTCACCAATACACTCATGCACACAGTCAACCGCCCATATAGCTGTTTCCACATGCACTCTTGAACTCATACACCTAGTGAATCAACTGCTTACACATCTATGCACAGAGTCACACACCTCCCAGCCACCCACACACATACTCAGTCTCCCATACAAATACTTGAGCAACCAATCAATAACCCATATAGTTATTTATATAGCTACTGATCAACACATGCAGCAGTTTACAGAACAACAGATATAATGATACACAAATTAATACAGTTTAATCACTAACCCATGCACTCAGTGAGACACATTTAATCACTCCCTCATACAGTCAGTCATGCACCTACTAAATCCTTCATCCAGACATTTATACATCCACTCATTCTTCAATATGTAAGACATATTTTAACTTTACAGAAACTTCCAGTCACTGGATGTTGTCATCAGTGATGTCATTTGAGTTGTCATCAGTGATGTCATCAGTGATGTCACTGACCATGTCATGAATGATGTAATATGTGACATCATCAGCAGTGGATTGCGGGTGCGCGATATATAGTTAGCGCATCTAACTATATATGGAATTTCAATGGTTTTATGCGAGTAAAATAAGGTTTTGTAAATGCAAATCCCTAACTATATATGGCCTAAAACCAATGGTTTTTTCATTGAATTTTCAAGGTTTTGTAAATGCAAATTCCTAACTATATATCGACTATAACCTATGGTTTTTTCAGTGAATATATATATATATATATATATATATATATATATATATATATATCTATCTATATATATATATATATATATATCTTCCACAAGAAAAACATGCATTACTCCAAATAACGTGCAGCAAACCCTCCATCCATTTGTTTAGCAAGTATTTATTAGCATGGAAATCTCTGCCATAACGCATTTCAACCCATCTTGGGCCTTAATCATACGGCAATATGGAACAGATTAATTACTTCTCTTTTAAAAGGTGACCCGTATGAACAGTGAAAAGAGACTACGGGTGAGATATCTTTAACTCCAGTTCATTTTTATGCATTAAAATTGCATTGAAATATGTAGATGCAGTGAAGATACATGAATGTACAAATTGTTCTTAATAGTGCTGGTTTAATCCCTCTGCTTTCTTTTGCAGTTCTCAACAGAAAACACATTTTCACTCTTATTTTATTTGTTCCTTCTTTCATGCTGTTTCAGACTACAATGCCCATCATGCAATGCCATAGTGTAGTGTAGTTCTTATATTCCCAATAGGCTCTGCGCTTTGGAATAACATACTATAGTTTAGAAGTAGGTCTGAGGTTAACGAGGTCCCTATCGAATATATTAGACTTAATTGTGAGTGCCAGCTAGCTCAGAGGTCACTAGAATTTTTCTCGAATTCACAAGAAGGGATTAGTTTCTGACAACCGCATAAACATGACAACTTTGTTTCCCCAGGATAAGAAACTTATCTCTAGAGTCACGGAAACAATAGACAACTATTTCACGCAGTCAATCGTGCATGCTTCGTTTCACCAGAGGTGCAGAGAAATAGAGAGACGGGCATTTTCAATAAAAAGTATTTATTGAAGAGTCTTCTTTCTCAGGTAGAGGAAATGAACTGCTACAATCGTAATACTGGTTGCAAAGTACAATGCGTACAGTACGAAGAGTATTATAAAATAATACTGTAAAAGCATGGTATGGTTTCTAATCCATATAAAATAACATAGAATGCACACTTTAATAAATAATGACCAAAAGTACTCAACTGGTGCTTCTAAAATACGCCTACCCCGGTGTACCTAACCTATGTTTAGTACGAGGGAATAAGTAAGCGATGTGTAGCTTAAGTTTAGTATTCTTTTGCCAAGAATCTATTCCAAGAATTCTCTACGGGTCTAATCAACTCCGTATCTTGGTTTAGAACGAAGGAGGTCTTGTATCTCTCTCTCAGGACTCGATTACCGAGCAACCCGCAAGGGTAGCCTGGAAACACTGGAGCTGGATTTTTCAGCAGGAGAAAAGACAGCGTCCCTCTCAGTGCGCCAGCTGGAGGGTCGGCTTCCTTCGGCACTTGCTGTAGTAGGGCGTCGGGCAAGTAGATGGTCGAACTGCTCCAAACCACCGTGTGTTTGTGTGGGCAAATGTGGGCATATTTATACCTTGAAGGTGCTGAGTTTCACTTAAGGTTGGACATAAAAACGTCATCAAAGACTCAGTTCTTTGAAAACTCCTTGAGTTCTAGGATAAATCAATATTCAAGCAAGGGGAAGTCTCTGACTGCTGAAGGCGGGTTTTTCCAAGAAATCGTTGTGGATTCTCGGAACTAGTGGAAGTAGCCATGCCGAATTTGGGCTGCATAGGCTAAGTCTAAATATGGTTATAATTTCTATGTCTATATAAGGATACAGTGATTTATACCTATATATGGGCATGAATTGGGAAATTTACACTGGCGTCCTAAATTCATACACAACACAGCCTCAGGAATATCAAACTATACATAGATCCACACAATGCCTCAAATGAGTAAATTCCATGTTGGGCAAAAGATCACATATATTGTATGTGCGTTGAAAGCCTTAAGTCTTCGTTCCATAACAAACGTTGTTATTTAAACTATCATCGCTTTTTCCTGCTTGCAAGTCATGGATGTGCTAAGGGTCATTACCTTAGCAAACTCTGGCCGGCTCAACACCTTCCAAAACACATATTTCCTGGCAGACCTCCCGCTAATCCACTATGGCCTGCCTTGGTTGATTTACCGTGTTTATATTGAGGTTGAAGCCGACGGCCATCCTTTCACATACAATCCAAAAGAAATTGACGCACAGACGAAGGCCCAGCCTCTGGAGTCGGGGCTTGTACAGCGGAGCATCACCACTTACATTTTCCACAAGAAAAACACGCATTACTCCAAATGACGTGCAGCAAGCCCTCCATCCGTTTGTTTAGCGAATATTAGCATATATATTTAACACTCAAACTTTTTAAAAACACTCAAAGTCACTGGATGATGCCATCAGAGATGTCATTTGTGATGTCATGAGTGATGTCACTGACCATGTCATGAGTGATGTAATATGTGAGTTCATAAGCATTGCATTGCAGGGGCCCAAGTTATAGTTAGCTCAGTGAACTATAACTGCTGAATTTCTCTGGGTTTGTAAGAGTGAAATATCAACCTAATGATAACGTCCCTGTAACCTTTGTTATTTTTCAGTGAATTTCTAATGTTTTTTTAACTAGCAGCTGCGTTTGCAGTGGTGGAGAAAGGGGCTGGAATTCCGACCCAGTTCTCAGGAGTCCCACTTTGTATGTCTTACAGGAGGTACTAGGAGGGCCTCTTGGCCCCCAAGGTCACTCAGGAGTGAAGTGAACTTCATGCCCGACCATTAGTATACCATGAGCCACATTTTCAGAGCGGTGGAGAAAGGGGGCGTAGTCTCCAAATACATCTTAGCAATCCTGCTATGTGGAACTTACTAGAGATAACAGGAGGGGTAGTTGGCCCCCAAGGACATTCTTGGGGGACAACCACCTCTCCTGTTACATCCAGTAAGTCTCACTCAGCAGGATTGCTAAGACCTGGTAGGAGGCCACGTTCCTTTTCTCCACCACTCTGCAAAGGGGCCTCCTGGCGCACTACTGGTAGGGGGATGAAGTCCCTTTGGCTATTGCGGGTCCTTGAGGCCAACTAACCCTCCTGTTACCTCCACAAAGTCCCACACAGTGGGCTTGCGGAGAGGTTTTCAGTGGCTACACACTGTTTCTACACCACTCTGCATAAGTGCCTTCTGGTGTTCTACTAGTTGGTGGTCGAAGTCTTCTTGACTCTGGACGGTCCTTGGGGGCCAGGTAGCCCTCCTATTTTCTCCAGTGACACCCACATAGCTGAATTGCTGAGAGGTCGCCAGAGGTCGTGCCCCCTTTTTCCACCACTGAGCAAACGCATGTCCTGGCACACTACTGGTTAGGGTGAGAAGTCTGTTTTAGTCCTGGGGCCCTTAGGAAGGAAAGGGACCTCCTCCCCCACCAGCAGTGCATCCAGAGGCACATTTACAGAGTGTTGTAGGAAGAGGGCATTGCCTTTGACCACTTCTTAGCAATCCTGCTGTGTGGAGCTTACTGATAGTAACAGAAAGTCTTGTTGGCTCCTAAGAACGCTCAGCAGCCAAGGGGACTTAAGCCGCTAACCAGCAGTGAGCTAAGAGGTGTGTTTGTAGAGTTGTGGAGAAAGAGGGTGAGGCCTCTGGTGGTCTCCGAGACTGCGTGGGGGAGCAATAGCTCTCCCATGTCTGACTATTTTATTATATCCCTGGGGAGTTGGTGGTCACTGGGGCTGTGGTGGGGGGCCATGGGCCGTCCCCTGCATTTCTCAAAGATATAGCCCTGGGAAGGTGGTGGTCCCCGGGGTAAAGAGGGTGGCCATAAGCCATCCCCCACTTTTCTAAAATTCATTTTTTGTTGACCTGACCCACCCCAGGATGATTCTTAATAAATTGCAAGATCTCAAGCTTCGGCTTAAAGCTTGACTCAGCAAAATGTTTGTTAAAAAAAAAAGATTAATATATAGTTATTTAACGATCAATGTATAATAGTTTTCAATTCTAATTTTTTACACTTTATACGCACCCTGGGTGTGTGGATTTTGTTAATCTGTAATTTAAGAGATACATATATGTTACATTTACATACTTAATTATAAAAGTGGAATTCATAAGTACTACAATATTAATGAATCAAGCAGTAAAATTATAGGAACCAAAATAATACCACACAGCTTTACATTATGTATTTTAGGGGTCGAAATTCCTATGAGTCTGAAAAAAAGTACTAAATCAGTATATAGACATTTTACATTGCAAGAAAGAGGTTTATTAACAATATTTTAAAAAAATTACTTTGGCAATAATTTGTCCAATAGATGATGATATGATATATTTTACAGAATCGCACACCCCGTGTGACCAACAACAAAAAATAATTTGATTGGTGTAACACCTTTCAATCATGTGAATTTCAAACTTTCACCTGTTTATAGAAATAGGAGGGTTTTGCTCTCAACCTGATTTCTTCTAGTTAGGAAGCAGGGTGATTTTTGATGTGCTTATTTTGTTTGAGAAAAACTATGGCTGGTTCCTCTAGGCAACAGGAGGAGGAAAATTGAGAATGTTTGAGGAAGGAGAGGAAGAAGAGCAACCCAGGAAGAAGAAAGAGAGCATTGTGTGTCTGTTTTTTACCATACCAGTAGGTGAAAAGGTCAATACCAGGAAAGTTACTGTACCTTCTGCATAAAAAATTACTTCCCTGGGTAGTGAGAAAAAGTACAGTTGTGGCACCTCCAACATGTACAAGCATTTTAGTATTAAATCAATTTTATTGGCAGAAGACAAGGCAGGGCAAAACAGGACAATGTCGCCTACAACCCAACGGGCCGGCGAACGCCAGGCCAGATCATGACAGCAAGACAATGAAATAGAAGCACACTCCGGCTGATAATTAACACAGCATGTCGCCTACAACCCAGAGAAGGCCGGCCGTGTGTATAAAAAAGGGGGGAGGAGTCAGCAAACTGCTCCCACTACGAATGGGTAGCCATAAAGTCCAGTGTGCTGTAAAGCTTGTGAGAAGTAGTAAGCCAACAGCCTGTAACAGATAGTGACTTAGGAGTGGTTCTGCTTTTAACAAAAGACAAAGAACAACAAAAGAAACAAAAGAAACAAGTCAACTTCCCTTGCCACCCACTCCCTTCCTCCCCAGTGAGCAAGAAACAAAAAGGAGGTGAATCCAGCCTATAGGCACTGTTTGACTCGGGACTCCACAAGTCTGAAGGGTTTTGTAAGTCCAGCGGGGAGCAAACATACTAGGCTGCAGGATTGTCCTTGGGAATAATTTCAGGATCCGGAGATAACTAGGGCAGGTCAGTTCCCGGAATTTAGTGGAGATGATGGCTATGAAGGGGGTCCACATCTTGGCATAGTCTGTGCAGTTCCCAAAGTAGCCATTGAAAGTCTCTCCATACCTAAAAGTTACCAGAGTTGATGCAGCCATTCCGTGTGCTCAGGGATCCTACCTGATTTCTACCCTGCCAGTATCACCCGGTGTGCATCGTTCAACGCAAGCGCCATCTGTCACCCTCTAGTAGACTGCTGGGGGAAGGTCAGCGCATTGGGTCGGCCTAAGAGAGTGTAAGCCGGAAGCACAAGTTACTTACCTTTGGTAACAATATATCTGTAAGAAACATTACGTTAGTGTTAGATTCCTTACCTTGGAATAGCTCCAGGCGTCAGACTGGATACTGAAAGTTTTCATCAGCAGTAACCCTGCGCTTCAGTAGGCGTCATCCTGTGGCTCCGCGTCCGTCGTTCGCGTCGTGTTCGCCGGAATGACGTCGCTGGAGTACTTAGACGCCGCCCTTGCGCGCTGACGTCAGTTCTGTACATAGCTTTCCACGCCAGGAACGCAGAGCTATGCAAGAAATCAACACTGGTGCCATGAAACTAGGACCCTGACAGGGAAAGTTCTGAACCCTAAATATTGGTTCGCAGAACAGGGAGGATGGGTGGGGCGGTAAGGAATCTAACACTAACTAATGTTTCTTACAGTTATATTGTTACCGAAGGTAAGTAACTTGTGCATCTGAAAGAAAAACGTTAGTGTTAGTATCCTTAGAGACCGCTCTGCAGGAGAGACGCGCCAGACCTATAGATAAGGTAAAATCCGACACACCCAATTATATTCTTAAAACCTTTGCAATGTATAAAACGAGCAAGATTAGATCAATGTATTTTTTCTCAATACCTCTGCAGACATACATCGGTTTCAAAAACAACAACACAGCGGTTATTCGCGTCTATAATCACGAAGAGAGTGACCTTATGCTCCAAGTCCCAGTTATTGTGACAATAAGGTCAGTAACATAGAGACTACATTAGTAAATAATCAATACATCTTCCATCTATATTAAAGCATCAGAAAGTCAGGGTTTGTTTCTTTGTGTATTCTTGTGGTCTCTGCAGTCCAACGCCGGATCCATAAAAAACAAGCCTTTGTACCAACAATTAGAAGAAAAAAGACAATATCTGATAAAATAGGTAAGCGATTGGCGCACATTTACTTGATAAACCTCTCCTTTATAAAGATAACATCACAGAATAGTGACAGTTCCTGTTCCTATTCTCATACAGGAAGTACTACAAAAATAAACCCTGAAGCCAATGCTTGAAGCTTGACAGGAATCCTTTTTCAGAACAAAAGGTACATAGTTGGTGATCTAAGTGATAACAGTCTCAACCTGTCATGTTGCAAAAAGTATTTCGCATGCGAGTAAGTCTCAAAATGGTAAATCATGCAGATAAATATATACCTATCTATTGATATCACCTTAGGTCCTGAGTGATAAATACTTTCTACCTGTCATTTAAACATAAATTGTGGATATAATAGACAACCCTCTTCCTACAAGTCTTCTCTAACAACAGTACTAGAGTTTTCATAAAATCTTAAATGCCTTCATTTATTCATAACCTTAGGAAAACTCATAAGGTTAGAGTTCTGTGTCGACTATGAGAGTCACGTAGATGTCATCCTGCTGCTCAGTTCAGGTCCAACCACAAGAGAGTCAGAGTAACTATAATATACTATGTGTTAATGAATTATGTCTTCTTGGTTATACATAGGGCAACGTAACTGAGAATAATGGAAAAGAGTATTAGAACAAATGAAACAATGTATGTCATTTATCGTTACAGATATCCAACTATGCAGGGGCCATAAAAATATTGTTTCTGTTTGAGTATTCTGCAAGACAGGTCCTGAGGAAGGCGGTCTACACTGCCGAAACGCGTCGACCTTGCGTATTAATTTGCACGTCCACCTGCGATCCCTCAGACGCAGAATCTAAGAATGAATGCAGTATGTATGATAAGTAAGGGATGTATGTACTTGTGAGAGTGTTGATTGTTTTGTATATTGTTTTCCCTGCATTAAATAGTTTTTTTACTGATGATATTACAAAATGATGTGTTTTATACTATGTGTTTTTTGATAAAATATATTAACTGATGTGATAAATCGATAAATGGAAAAATAATCTTTGTACTAAGAAATACAACTAAAAGAAAAAAATAATAAAATGATAAAGTTATAAAAAAAACCTTTCGTGTTGTTTGCCCTTATGTATTAAAATAGCAGAATTAAAGTGTTGGATATATACCGTTACAGTTTTAGAGGTCAAGGGGGAACATATTTTCTGTTAGTGTTAGTATCCTTACCTTAAAATAGATACCCCAGCAATACCAACCCCGGTGGTGGGTCTGTGAACCAAAATCACACCAGAATGTCCTAAAGAACTGAACGGCCAAAGAAGCCGTCTCTCCGGACTTGGCTGACCAGGCAGTAATGCTTGGCAAACATGTGCAGTGAGGCCCACGTAGCTGTCTGACAAATGTCCTGCAAGGGGACTCCCCGTCCCAAGGCAGTAGTAGCCGCCATGGCCCGAGTGGAATGGGCGCGCAGCCCCACAGGAGGTTCCTTTTTAGCCAAGGAATAACAGATCTTGATGCACAAAATGACCCACCGAGAGATGGTCCGATTGTGCACGGCCCGTCCCTTCTTAGCCTCCACGTAGCCTACAAAGAGTTGGTCGTCTACCCGGAACTGTTGTGTGCGGTTCAGAGAGTGTACATTTTGGGTCCAGACGGTGGAGCCTCTCTTCCTCTTTCAAGGGACGCGGAAAGAAGGTGGGCAAGGTAATGGTCTGACCGATGTGAAAGGCAGTAACCACCTTGAGTTGAAAAGAAGGGCGGGTCCTCAGAACAACTTGGTCCGGATGGACAGAGAGGAAAGGAGGCTTAGAAGAAAGAGCCTGGAGCTCACTCACTCTCCTGGCAGAGGTGATGGCAACCAGGAAAGCAGTCTTTGGAATCAGAAGATGTAAAGGACAGTTATAGAGCGGCTCAAAGGGAGCATACAACAGATAGGTTAACACCAGATTCAAGTCCCACTGAGGCATTACAAAGGGAACAGGAGGAAACAAGTGAGTAATGCCTTTCAAGAATCTATTAACAGGGGACTTGAAAAGAGAGGATTGATCAGGAAGCCTCAAGAAGGCAGAAACGGCCGAAAGATATCCCTTGATAGTGCCGAGAGCAGAGCCCTGCTGGGCCAGCAAAATAAGAAAGAGGACGACCTCTAAGAGGGGCAGAGAGGGGATCCACAGCCTTTGCTGTGCACCATGCCACAAATTTGTTCCACCTGCAGGCATATACCGTTTTCGTGGAGGGACGCCTGGCAGCCAGAATGACATCACAGACTTCAGGAGGCAAGTCAAATGGCATCAACTGTCGCCACCCAATCTCCACGCATGGATGTGGAGGCTGGACAGGTTCGGGTGGAGGACCGTCCCCTGTTGCTGCAACAGAAGGTCCTCCTGAAGAGGCAGTCGAATCGGGGGATTGATTGACATACTGAGTAGCTGGAGATACCAGTATCTTCGTGCCCAAACCAGAGTCACATGGATTACTTGGGCCCGGTCAAGCTTGATCATCTTCAGCACTCTGGGCAGAAGTTGTATAGTCGGAAATACGTACATCAGACCGCAACTCCACTCGGACGAAAAGCGTCTCCGAGCGAGTGCGCCTTGGAAATTCCAACGAGCAGAAATGATGACCTTGTGCGTTCTCTTCGGTGGCTAATAGATCTAACCAAGGCTCTCCCCACTACTGAAAGCGCCACGTCCCAGTTCAGACGCCACTCGTGATCCATCATGCACCGATGGCTGAGTTTGTCTGCCCCGGCGTTCAGGAAACCTGCCAGGTGTTGAACCACCAGGGTGATGCCCTGATGTTCCAGCTATGTCCAGAGGTGCAGAGCCTCCTGACATAGGGTCCACGACCCCACCCCACCTTGTTTGTTGCAATACCACATAACGGTGGTGTTTTCCGTTAACACCTACACTACACTTCTTCGGACAGAGGGAAGGAATGCCTTCAGTGCAAGCCGGATCACCCGCAGCTTCAGAAGGTTCATATGGAGCCAGGACTCCGCCGGAGACCAGAGGCCTCTGATCTCCGCCTCTCCCATGTGGCCCTTCCATCTCTGGAGGGACGCATCCGTCACCACTGTGTGCTCCTGTTGGGGAAGGGAGAGGGATCTGCCACTGACCCAATTGCGGTCTGTGAGCCACCACTGCAACTGTCTCGCAGTGCCCTCCGATATCAGGCCGTGGTCAGACAGGTTGCCCTGATGCTGTGCCCACTGGAACTTCAGGTCCCACTGCAGAGCCCGCATCCGCCACCTGGCGTGATGTGCCAGCGGGATGCAGGAGGCCATCAGTCACAGAAGCAGTAGGGTCATCCTGACAAAGGCTGAAAGACCGGAATCAGAGCCTGAATATCCCGAACCGCTGCTCGGGAGGATAAACCCGAAACTGCGCCGAGTCCAGAACCGCTTCGATGAAGAGGAACTTCTGAGAGGGACTCAGGTGTGACTTTGTGACGTTGATGGAGAACCTC
Source organism: Lissotriton vulgaris (assembly GCF_964263255.1). Taxonomy (NCBI): domain Eukaryota; kingdom Metazoa; phylum Chordata; class Amphibia; order Caudata; family Salamandridae; genus Lissotriton; species Lissotriton vulgaris. The sequence continues at coordinate 1,503,843,386 of NC_141691.1, forward strand.
AGCGAATGCAGGCGGTTGGCCGTAACCTGGAGGTGGGAAGACAACTGTCTGTGGCGAGCCCAACTTCAACAACCAGTCGTCGATATAGGGGAAGACTGGAACCCCTGATCTGCGCAGATGAGCAGCGACCACCGCCATCACTTCCGTGAACAGCGGCGGGGCACTGGTGAGGCCGAAGAGGAGCACAGTAAACTGAAAGTGCTCGTGGCCTACCATGAACCGCAGGTGGGCCAGCAGGACGGGAATATGGAAATAAGCGTCCTGCAAGTTCAACGTGGAGACCTGGATAACCAGGCTGTCAGGGGTGGGATGGGTGGACAGAAAGCAGGGGTCGCCCGGAGCTGGGCGGTGGCACCGGGCCACGTTCCGATCCACAGGAGGAACTGTGGTGGGCTTGGACCAAGTGCCCATCAGAACGTCAGTGAGGGCCTCATTAAACTGCAGTAGATGCTCCGAATAGCTTACTGGGGGTTGAAGCACCTCGGCGAGGAGGTTAAAATTCACGGCCACAGCAGGGAGCTCAAGGCCCAGGGCAGTAGCCACCCTGCGCAGCACCACAGTATAAGTTGCTCCCTCCTCCGTAGCCACAGAAGGAGGAGAGATAAAACCAGTGTCAGGCGAAGAGTCTAGACAGCTGGCCTCTCCTAGCTCATCTGCCCATTCCTGACTTAACTGGCACTGCTGTTCCAGAGGGTCCTCAGACCCCTCCCAGTCCTTCCCTTCATCCGTGTTCTGATAAACAGGCAAAAATGACAGAGCCGGGGCATAGATGAAAAGCTCACCAGTCGGCATCGGAGACGGCACCAAGCGCCGCCGCACCAATGCTGAGCTCGGGCCGTGGCTGAAGCCGGGGACGGCGTTGTCTGAGGACAGAACCGGAGGTGGCACCGAGGGGGTCCGGGCCAGCGTAGGAGTCGTAAGGTCAACTGGAGTCGACCGGGATCCAGGCCTGGATCCCACTGGGTCCTGCGGCGTGGGGACCGAAGTCAGCGGCGGTGCCGGGACCGAAGCTGCCTGTAACACAGGGCTAGGACCCCCATTCTGACCCGCGGGGGCCTGGAAGAGACTCCTCATGGCCACGAGGAAGACTGGGATCTGCTCCCGAGTCGCATAGAGTCCAGGGACCGGAAGGAGTGGGGCTGGATGCGACTGCACGGCCCAACCGGAGCCGCATGGGCGGCGCCACCCGAACCCTCGGCCGAATCGTGCGACCGGCGAGGGGAAGTCGAAGAGCGACGATGCTTCTTTTTGCCATGCCTCGACTTACCCGAGTGCGAGGACTTGGATCCAGATGATCCATGATGACTGCAGCTCCACAACCGGCCCCTCGACTTCATCTTCAACCGGGACCTCGAGCGGCGCGGTGCCGACTGACGGATCTGACGAGCCTTCGACATCAAGGCCCGCCAGTCGGGGCACGACCTGTCATCGTGGTCGGCCCCCAAACAGTAGGGACACCGGCGGTGGAGGTTAGTAACCGACATCCGTCGGTGACAGGCATCACATGGCTTGAAACCGGGCAGACTCGAGAAAGATAGACAAAAATGTCCAAAAAGTTAGTCAAAAAATGACTAAAAGGTACCGGATCTGTGTTTGCTGGCGCAAAAAAAAAGAACTTACGTCAGCACGCGAGGGCGGCGTCTAAGTACTCCAGGGAATGTAGGAAGAGATCAGAGCTGGGGAGGCCATAGTCCTCCTGCAGCTCCTTAAAGGGGATGAGACCCAGGATGTCAAATAGATGCCCTAAGCGCTTGCAACCACCGTCTAACCGGCGCGCAGCGATTCTTTTGTCCATCCCAGGTGAAAAGGCAGAGTTTGAGGAAATCTGGGCCATTGGCGAGGGAAACATAGTAAAGTTAGCCCGTAGAGAGACCCTATCCTAAAGAAGCAATGTGGGCCGGGCGACTGGCGAGGAGTAGAGCCCCAGGTGCGAGCAGGTCGCAGTAGTCAGGCATCACGCCAGATGTGGTGGCCCGCCACCGTCTGGTCCATGAAGACCCAGTATTTCTTTGTCATAGGACAATTCCATTCCACTCCACTAGGTACCGTAGGAGTGAAGCTTGGAAATAGCCGGTAATGTTAGGGAAGGCGAGGCAGTCCTCCTTCTTAGGGCATTGTATCACAGTGCTTTGCAGCCCAGGAGATCGGACCCCACACAAGGCGGCCGGCATCGGGGGATCAGCCCTTGTCTGGCTCTCCTCCTTTCTGAGGGACCGCACCCAGGCGGTCCGTCTAGGCGACTTCACCTCCACCCCCCTCCCTGTCACCTGCGGTGTTCCCCAGGGTTCCTCTCTCTCCCCCCTTCTCTTCAACCTCTATATCTTTCCTCTCATTTTTGCTCTCCAGCAGCTGGAGGTCACCGTCTTCAACTACGCGGATGACCTCCAGCTCATCTTTGATCTGTCTCCCTCTTCTCTCTCGGTCTCCAATTTCCAGTCTACTATGACATTCATCAGGGACTGGATGAATCACAACCATCTTAAACTGAACCCTGATAAAACTGAGTTGGTTCTCACTGGTGGTTCGTCCAGCCCCTGGAACTCTTCTTTCTGGCCCCCCTCCCTTGGCCCTGCACCCTCCCCCTCCACCACTGTCAAAACACTGGGTGTCAAAATGAACAATCAGCTCACTCTTCACTCACACATCAGCTCCGTGGTCTCTTCCTGTTTCCTCACTCTTCGCACCATCCGCTCTGTCTCCCGCTTCTTCACTCCTCAGGCTCTTAAGACCATTATGGCCGCTCTGGTAATCTCGCGTTTGGACTACGCCAACGCTCTTTTCCATGGCATCCCTGCCTACAGTTTGCGTAGACTCCAAACCATCCAGAACCAGGCGGCCAGACTGATATATGGCCTCCCACGTTATCACCACTCCACCCCCCTCCTAAAGAAACTCCACTGGCTCCCTGTGAAACAACGTTCCCTCTTTAAAATCGGGTGCATGGTCTTCCAGGCCCGTCAGGGCACTGCCCCTGCTTTCATCACTTCACTTATCAAACCCTACGTCCCCGCAAGAAATCTCCGGTCCTCTTCCAAGTCCCTTCTCCTGATCCCCCGTTTCTCGCGCAAAAAGTGGGGTGGATCCAATTTCTCTACTCTGGCCCCCTCCTTCTGGAACTCTCTCCCTGATAACCTCCGCTCCGCAACTCAGTACTTCTCCTTCCGTGGAGACTTGAAAACCTTCCTATTTAGCCAGGCTTTCCCCGCCTAAATTTCCTCCCTGGTCTTCCTTCCCCTCAGCCACTGAACCTTCAGCGCCAAGAAACCGCAAGGTGTATGCTGCGCTCTATAAGTATTTTAAATTAGAATTAGAAATTACACAAAGCGCTCAATAGCAGTCTGAATATGGCGAAGCAAATATGGCGGGAGCTCCAAGAGGAGTGTTTGAAAAAGATACAGGGCCCGCATTAAGACGTTTATTTTAACAGCAGACAACCTCCCAAACCATGTCAAAGGAAGGCGCCGCCAGCGGACCAAGTCTGCACGGATGCGAGATAGAAGGGTTGTATAGTTCACGTTTGCTGTTTTAGCGAGACTTTTGTGGAGGACTGTATGTATGTAACACTGTCCGACAGCCAGTCAAAGGCATATCGGGCCCATAAGGCATCGACCGTTGGTTGGGCTGAGGTAAGGTTGAAAACCTGAGACTTCTGCATATTAATTTTAAAGCCAGAGACCTGGCTGAAGGTCCGTAGGTCATCCACAATAGCCGGCAGTGAGGTCAAGGGATAGGCCACCAAGAAAATGATGTCATCGGCGTAGAGGCTAGTGAGATGGTGATCTAACCCGAACGGGATACCTTGCGCCATGGGGTTATTCTGAAGCCGTTGGGCGCAGGGCTCCATATACAGGGCGAAGAGCAAAGGGGAGGGGGGCAATCCTGACTTGTCCCCCACCCCACCACAAAGCCACCCGAGAGCAAGAAATTGACCTGAACAGCCGCTGTTGGAGCACTATAGATGCTTGAAACTCACTGTCGAAACCTGGGCCTCAACCCAAAATGCTCAAGAGTAGCAAATAAGTATGGCCAGTGCACACGGTCGAAAGCATTTTCTGCGTCGACCGCTAGCAGTAGGGCTTCTTCTTTGGACCGTTGCACCTTGTCAATTTAGTAGTAGATTTGTTTGGTATTGTCACCACATTGCTGACCCGGAATGAAACCAGATTGGTCCGGGTCAACCAAACCTGGCATTTGAGAGTTCAACCTGTACGCCAGAATGCTAGAGAACCGCTTTGCGTTGACATTCAGCAGGGACATCGGACGGTAGGAGCTACAAAGATCCGGGTCTTTCCCCGGCTCCTCTCGCAACCAATTTAACTGCTTCCCACACCGCGGAGTGGCGTAGAGCCTACGGCGTTAATCGCTAAGTAGTCAGTCAGGCAACGCCTGATGTAGTCCACCACAGCCGGGGATCGGAGCAGTGAGTCTTGCAAGCGCCAGTGTAAGGTGGGGGAAGGCTGTGCAGAGGGAAAGTGCATGGTCAAAGTAATGTGTGCGTGATCATACAGGGAGCGGGCCTCAATGGTGGAATCTGTGATGCAAGCCCAAGCGGCTGGGGTAACGAGGAAGTGATCAATGCGGGCATAGGTCTTATGGGCCGCTGAGTAATATGAAAAGTCCCGCTCGTGAGGGTGCAAGCAGCTCCAGGCGTCTCTAATCCCTGCATCGCACAGCCAGTTGCCACCACCCACCAACAGAGCTCTCGCACCCCCGGTCCACGAGCCTGAACGGTCCAGCCCGGCATCATCACTAAGTTGAGGTCGCCCCCACCACTCCCACCACCATAGGGTCTGGCGTGTGCAGAACGTCAGCATAGGCATTCAGTAGGGATTTCTCAGGTTGTTCATTTGGGGAGTAAATAGATTCTACAGCGAAGTGAGAAAGACCCATACGGAAGCACAGCGCTAGTAGGCACCCCTTGATCTCAGTGATGGGTTCCCCCACTGAACCCCTGAAGACTTTGGAAAGCAGGATAGCCACCCCATCCAGCTTACTATTCCCAGAGGACCTAAACTGCAAGGGAAAGTGACTATGGCACATGCGGTGGGTGTCACTCTGAAGCAAGTGGGTTTCCTGAAGAAGACAAACATCACCTCCCAGAGTGCTCAAACAGGGAAAGCACCGCTTTCCGTTTAGTAGGGTTGTTAAGACCCCGGGCGTTAAAGCCAACACCATTGATTTCCATCTGTAAAAGGTGGACCAACTAGTGCTACGGTTAAGGCCCTGAGTGCCGCACGGGGGACAGGGCTTGAAGAGGTGATCTGGGGAGGAGGGAGGCAGGCATCGCTGGACAAGAGTAAGTGCAAAGGAAAAAAGGCTCACTGGAGAAATAAACCTCCCTATTCCAAAAATAAAAAGCAACTCCAGAAACAACAGAACAGTAATCAGCTCAAGTACAGAAAGACCAGCCCAAGGAAGGCCAGCACAAGAACTAAGTGATGAACTACCGCAACAAGGCGGGAATGATGAAAGTTCGCTAGAAGGACTCAGTTTGAGGATAGTGTGCCCACCCAGGTCAATTAGAGTTGAGGAGCAGTGGCCCTCCAGCTCAGCCGCGATCTAGACTACAGCATCAGGCAGGAGACGAGTGGGCAGGGCTGCTGGTCAGCGAGGTCAGGACTTCTTCTCTTTCTTTCGCTGCTGAATCCAGTCTGTGAGATGGGGATGATTTGCTCACTACCTCCAGCAACTGGATCTGTTTCTACTAGCGGAGGCCGCAGCTTGCTGGCAGGTCGACGAGTCTGTAGGAGGGAAGCCCAGGTCAGCGGCCTCCCGCAATGATCTTAGTTGACGCAATCTGCCATTGTATTTAGAGATGATGCGAGAGGGGTGTCCCCAAGCGTAGGGGATCCCCTTCACCCTCAGGTGTTGGGTGAGCAGCCGAAATTCTCTCCGCTTGAACAGGGTGACAGCAGATAAGTCTTGGAAGAGCAGCGGGGAGTGCCCTCAGAACTGCATGGGATACGAGTCTCGGGCCTTCTGGAGGATGAGTTCTTTCAGTTGGAAATTTATGAACACATGCTAGGTATCTGGTGGCGGGGCTGGGCCCTGGCGGAGTGGTCCCACGCAATGGACCCTGTCGATCTGCACCTCGGCTGTGTGCTTTGCGCCCTACACTTGACGGAAGAGGGCCTGGACAAATTCCCCAATGTCCCCCTCCTTGGCCCCGTTTCACTCCCCGGATGCGCATGTTATTGCGGCGGGAGCAGTTCCTTAAATCCTCCGCCCGCCCCTGGACCTCGATATGTTGTTCTTTGAGTTACAGTATCTCCTGTTGCATCATCTCCATTTCTTCATCACGCCCATTTTCATGCTCCCACTTCCCAGAGGTCTGCCGCCAATCAATCCTTGAGTTCTTGAAGGTCCTCCCTGAGAGCAGAGAAGAGCGACGTCATAAAGGCCTTCGTTGCTGGCATGTCCACACCATCTTGCGACCCCAAAGACGCCTCCACCCCTTGGCCAGCAGCGCCTTGAGTGTCCTTGGTCTGCAGCATGTCCTTCATGGAGCGTTCCTTCTTGAGCCTAGCACTCGCCACAAGAGGACTACTTGGTATGTGCCTCCGACCACTGGGGTTCTCTGGACAAATCAGCTTTCACCCTCAAGACAGGGCCAAGCACTTCACATCTAGCGGGCAGGCCCTATACCTGGGAGTCGCGCTGCTGAGCCGATGGATGTGGTGCTTGCGGGCAAAGGGGCCCAGAACCTGTGCGGGCCTCCCACCTTAGCTGGGAGTGCATGCCTTGACTTTAGAGGCCCCTTGTAGAGAGAGCACGCAGCCGTCTGTTCCCTGTGGGACTTGGTCAAGTGGGTGCCCTCGCCATGGCTGTACTGCAGCATGATGTCCCCGCAGGCCCTATCAAGAGCCCCCATTCCTCTTCGGGGCCACTGGCATGCTGCCTCAGCTTCTAGCTAGTGGGCAAGCCCAGGGGTGCTCTGCAATTCTGCCCCAGGAACAGCACGTTCTGGATGGGCTTTGCGCCAGCTCACTCCTCACGCTGCACACTCACCGATATTTGTTGTGGGCCTGCCAGGCCGTATCTCTTGTGGTGCCTGGGTGCACCTGCTTCTGCCTGGTAACGCAGACTGGCTCATTCGAGGGTCTCCAGGCCGCTCCCACATGTGTGCCTTCTGGGCCCGCAGTCCACCTCTGCCCCACTTCACACCCGCTCTCCATGCCGCACACGAGGCAGCTCTCGCGCCAGGAATTATCCTACGGCTGCCGGCCGTGTAGCTGGCAGAGGAGCACACCAAAGCTGGAGTAAGTAGCAGCCTTCACTGCGGTGCTACAGTGTCTCACTGTCCCAACAGGGGCTCGGGCACTGTTCCTTATCCACTTCAGATTGAGGCAGCCGGCGTGATACTGCTGTGTGTGTGGCGCGGCCCTTCAGAAGATCGCGGTGTCACTTGACTGTCTGTAGGCCGCAGCTCCCCAGGGCCATTCGATCTCCGCTCGTCGTCCAAGACTGTAGCGCTTTCCAGATGGCTCCCCGGCTAGCAGCAGGGTTTCGCTCTCGTCTCCCGCCCGTTAGGAGCGGCGCATGGGGTGCGATAACAAGGCTTTAGAACCGCGGTCGGAGGGACCGCAAAACACATCCTATGCGGTCGCCATCTTGGACACGCCCCCTGTACAAGCATTTTACAGCCATCACCCAACTTTCATCACCCGGGCTGAGATGCAGAGACTTAGAGATCAAGAGGCTGCTGCTGGAGGAAGTGCTGCTGGAACATCTGCAGGAACTGTACTGACCACTATACCGGTCACCATTCCTGAATTTGGGAAAATAAGAATATACTGTCCTAGATGCAGTACTTCTGTTGTAGTGGGTGAAAAAGTTGTTTCAACCCTGATTCAAACCATCAAAGCACATACGTGCAAATTATTTTTCTTTTCATTAATTTTTTTACGCACAGATGTTTTTTATTGTGCTTTATTAAACTTTGTTTTCTTAGTTTTTTTAAAAAATAAAAATAAAAGCACCCAAAAAATAAAACAGAGTTCGAAAAGTTTTTTTTTAAAACCTGTTTAAAAAAAACAATTATCTTCAGAACCACCTATTCTGGGTAAAATAAAAAAATACATTATTTATTAAATGTATGTCTATATGAGTGAGTCTGTCACTGAGGGGTCATTTATAAGGGCCCTGGAGGCACTTTTGCACCACCAAAGTGTAATTTGTTTATGCTTGGAGGTGTAAAAGTGCAGCAGCATATTTACAAGGCTAGGTAAAGACACTTTACATGGCTTTTCCTCTCTTTGTAAGTATGTACCACTTTGATGCCCAAGTTGAGTGGAATGAGTATTTCATGGTTCTTGCTTTGGGTGTACCTACACATCACTCAAAAAATCTGAACCAATCCCAGATATCTGAAAATCGTAAATCTGGTAATGTGTCAGAATCTAACTCCACCCCAGTGGTAACGTAAGAAAGGCACAATAAGAAGAAATGTTTTTATTTCTCTTATTTTCCTTTTTTCTTATATTGTGCACTATATATAGAAAGAAGTATATGGCCTGAATTGATTGTTTATTTTTCATAAGGTGTCTCTTCCAGCACAAAAATTAATATAGCCTTAGAGCCTGACCTAGCAGATTCCATCGGCCACTATAGGCCTGATTTACCGTTAAAGGCCCAAACCAATGGTGAAGGTCTTTAAAAAGGGAGCGTCCTCTTACTGACTTGTAGAGCCCTCTTCAGAGGGCTCTAAGGCTATTAGAACATTCTCCCCATAGTGGGCAGGATGTTATAATTACTAAAAATAAAGGCCTCTTGGAGCCCAAGGAGGTTTGAGTGCCCTAGGAGTCCAAGAGGCCTTTCTTCACAGCAACACCTGTGAAAGGAAAAAAACATAATTATGTTGCTGCTTCGGGCTTCTACTGCCCAATACATCTGGCAACATGTAAAGCTCACTTTTCTCTACCCATTTCATTAAAGTCAGAGCTCGCAATGTCAGACCTAAGCCAAAATGAAAGGCTGACTTCTATCAAGCCACTCTTGTGAGCATCAGCATCTTTCTAAAGACCTCAGCAAGCATGTCAGTGCCTTTTGAGGATGAGATGACAAATATAAAATAGCCTTTAAGTATTAGATTACCTCTGTTTCATAGCACATGGTCTCAAAATGTGTATAGTAGAAGCTCCATGGAGCTCATTATACAGGGCAACCATGTATAAGGCTGTGTGTTCAAGTGCTTCCGACTCCTGCCTAGCTAAGAGATCTGTGGTTGTGGGCCTGAAGACTGAAGAAACTCTGAAAAAATGTGTGCAGGGGTACGATAGAGTGTTTAGTATTTAAGTTAGGATCATCAGCTGCACCACATGTGCCAGACTACACATAGAAGTGCAGACATATCTGAGGCATGGGAGCAGTCAGGCATTCAAATTTGACACAGTACACTTTAAGTTTAAAGCACACACCTAACTGTATGAGCTACTTGCAGCGTACCATTTCAGAGACTAATATGGACTGCGATAAAGGTTAATACATCTAGCTACTTGTTTTAAAGCTCACGTTTCTCTACCATTTCCATTAGAGAGGCAGAAGTTGCAATGCCAGGACTAACCCAAAATGAAAGGCAGAATACTGTCATGCCATTCTTGTGTGAGCATCTTTCTAGAGACCTCAATGAGTGTGTCAGTGCCTTTTTAGGGGCAAGATGACACATAAAGCCGACAGGTACTAGATTACCTGTTTCACACTGCATGCTTTCTAAATGTGTCTAGTAGAAGCTGCATGGGTCACTTTCTGCTCATTATACAAGGCAGCCAGATATGAAGCTGTGTGTGCAAGTACTTCTGTGACGCCTGCCTAACTAACATATCAGTACTTTTGGGCCTGAAGGCTAACATAGCTTTGACAAGACTTGTGCAGGGGTATGATAGACTGTATAGGTTTTAAGTTGGGGTCCTCAGCTGCAGCACACCTGCCAGACTACACATACATGTAGAGACATACCCAACACATGGCAGCAGTCAAGACATTCAAACTTTACAGATTACGCTTTCAGTTTAAAGCACACACCTCACTATCTACTGTCTTCCTGCAGTGTACCATTGCAGAGACTTATATGGACTCAGCTAGAGGTTAATAAATCTTGCAACATGTTTTAATTTAAACCCTCACTTTTGTCTACCATTTTAATTAGAGAGGCAGGGCTCTCAATGCCAGACCTAAACCAAAATGAAAGGCTGCATGGTCACTTTCTGCTCATTATACAGGTCAGCGGGGTAGGAAGCTGTGTGTTCACGTGCTTCCATGAGTTCTGCCTAGCTAAGAGATCTGTGCTTTTGGTACTGAATGCTGAAGTAGCTCTTTTGTATTTGGTTTCTATATTTTAGAAAGTTTATTTAAGAAATGCAAAGAGCGAATGTGTGTTGTGACTTATACCTCTGGATAGCACATAAAGGATTCCTCATCAAAGCTGGAACACACAAATGAGCTGTTCTGTCGGTTGGCACAGCACAAGATTTGGTTACTCATTCAATCACATCTTGCAGTATTTTAATGTATTACAAACACATGCAATATTTACAATATAGACGGTAACAGTTACGAGGAGCGCACAGCGGGTATAGGTAAGTACATATGATCAGTGACAGTGGTGCTCAAGCGGGACAAGAGCCGGTTACCAAAGTAGAGCCAAAATTGGCTGTACAACAAATTCTAATAATCCTCCAAGCACTCAAATTATCAAATAAAGTCAAATTTCAATAAAGTCTCTTTCTTCAAAGTCTTTTCTTTATTCCTTCTTCTTTCAACAACAGCCAACATGTGTTTCGTCCTGTCAGTCTTTGACAATAGACTTCTTCAGGGCTGTAATTAATTACAACATTACTTGTTTTAAAACCATGTCTATTACACAGAACATGATAACACATAAAGATCATGTTCTAAACTCACCGAGACTTACTGTGATAAAGTATACTGTAAGAGAAAAGTAAGTGCCAGTCACCAAGGACAAACCAGAATCACCCAAGTGTGATCGTATATATACGTGTCATTTGGCAGAACCAAAGTTTTGAATTCCAAAGTTTGGAGTAAAGGTTTTTCTAAAGATGCAAATAAAACGTACCCCTTATATAATCCAAATCTTCCTAGTTCAAAATCAGTCCAAAATAAGTTCTATCTCCACTGACTTAACTAAAATATAAAAAAGCACTCCAATGTAGTATCACTCCAATTCCAGAACAATTCCAGAGAATATATCAGACTCTCCAAGTATAACATGTGGCTCACCTCAATTCACAACTTAATGCTCCCCCGTAGCACGGGTCATCAGTAATCTCTTCAGTCAAGTAATAATTTGATATTTTCTAAAATAGAAAGTAGTATGCGTGTAAACTGACTTCAGTCAAAATCGTCTCTATTCTAACAGTTCATAAATTACAGCCACTATCTTACCTGTCTCAGTAACAAAATATCTCTATCAGTTTTCGGAATGTAGTAAATCAGTATCCAGGTTCATTGATTGTAAGAGATAGATAAAATTGCACTAAGTCACTGTATTTCCATAGTCCGTCATGTCAAAATACACTTCTATCCCACACACCGCTTACCGCGTATCTGCCTTGAACCACTCTCCATTCATTCCGCGTGCTACATTCTCTGGAATTGTTCTGGAATTGGAGTGGTACTACATTGGAGTGCTTTTTTATATTTTAGTTAAGTCAGTGGAGATAGAACTTATTTTGGACTGATTTTGAACTAGGAAGATTTGGATTATATAAGGGGTACGTTTTATTTGCATCTTTAGAATAACCTTTATTCTCAAACTTTGGAATTCAAAACTTTGGTTCTGCCAAATGGCACGTATATATACGATCACACTTGGGTGATTCTCGTTTGTCCTTGGTGACGGGCACTTACTTTTCTCTTACAGTATACTTTATCACAGTAAGTCTCTGTGAGTTTAGAACATGATCTTTATGTGTTATCATGTTCTGTGTAATAGACATGGTTTTAAAACAAGTAATGTTGTAATTAATTACAGCCCTGAAGAAGTCTATTGTCAAAGACTGACAGGACGAAACACGTGTTGGCTGTTGTTGAAAGAAGAAGGAATAAAGAAAAGACTTTGAAGAAAGAGACTTTATTGAAATTGGACTTTATTTGATAATTTGAGTGCTTGGAGGATTATTAGAACATGCAATATTTACACCTGCGTATGCTTTCACAAGCTGTTTACCAGCTCGACGTGCTAAAAAACAGCCAGCAAGGCCTTTTGCTCTGCAACAGTACATTTAAACACTGTGGGCTTAAAAGGTTTATCATATTCGTACCACTCATCAAATGTCCCAAAAGGCAGTGATGTTAAAAAATAACAGTTTCATTGGCTTCAAAAATGCTATTAATATTTTTAAGTCTAGCATTAGCCAAGACGTTCTTTTTTTACTAAAATAATACGCATAATCTACTCACTTGTAGGGGTTTCCAGCCAGCCCTCATCAGTCATTGGTCTACTGTTGTTTCTTTTAAATTTTTCTTCTGCCTACTACAGCATCCAGCATAGGGCAATTTGCTCATTCACAAAGAGCATGTCCACACACAAAGTACTTTTTTCCAGTTCAAGGGACTGCTATGGCAATGCGTGCATTTTTAGGCCAAAGAAATATTTTGAGGTTCTAGTAATTGCCTCATCAATAAATATTACAAATACCATGATAAAACACAACACGCATTTACAAAGCCAAAAGGCTAAGGACCAATTCAAGAGGTATTGGTGTTGTCAACTTGTGCTTCATCACCACTCGAAATATTATATAGAACGTAAATAAATAAATAAATAAAATAAATAATTGAAACGTTTGTACCACTGCTTCTGTTGCAACTGACCCCTTTATCCGGTCCACAGCACGCTACACACAACAGAAGGAGCATGCTTCATTGTGGGGCACATTAGCACTTCATACGAGTGCCCTTTCCACAACGCGCACAACACCCACACTTTAGACATGGTTTATTCACCCTGTACACGTGTGGATACATTCTGCAATTGGGTCAAGCATATATTATAGGCACAGCACGCTGCACACAACAGGCTTCAGTGTGGGGCACATTAGCAGATCTTTCACAATCCATCAACAGTGTGGTTTACTGCGCACAACAAGTCACTTTTGCACTCTTTGCAGCTAACGGTCATAGGAGAGAGCACCTACATAACTCCTACCAGATTCCATATCTACAGGTTCCAATAATAACACAAAGGCAGTTTTTGAGACAGAAGTGATAACATCCACAAAACAAACCATGTGTTTTTTTGTGTAGACATAATTCAACAACAAACCACATAATTGTCCTCAACAACAGAATTACACAATACACTACATAAATTCTATCCACACCACATAATTCAACATCATACCACAAAATTCATCAGCACACCACATAATTAAGCTCCACTACATAAAACTGCACAACACAGAATACCATTCCACATATTTATACTTCATGATACACAATCCCTCTCCACATGATTACAATACAATCAATACCACATAATTGCTATCCACATCATTTCAAAGAACACTAATCCACATAGGTCCACTACACAAATCCACACCACACAAAGCCACGCCACACAATGCCATATCTAATCATTCCAAACCGACATACACTATTCCACTACACACCACATACATCCACTTCACTCCAAAACATATAGGTAAAACACATTTACAACAGCAATAGCTCTTACTCTCGTTTTACTTTACTCTCTAAAGCACATGCTTTTGCCTTTTGGGGGTCCATATCGATTACAAATCATGCATTACATCCTGTTTGGGAGTCACTTTGCAGGCCTTAGATGTTAGTTTTTCTAAACTTAATATGTTTGTTATTTTGATTTTTTTTTTAAAGTTTTAAATAAACAGGGCACACAAACAGCATTTAAAATGTATTGCTACAGTTGGGTGTGTGATAGGGGGTTAGTGTGCATATTAAACTTAACATACATTATCTATGTTTACACACACACAATTGCAAAGATCCACATCACACAAATAAACTCAACATGTGTCCATTACACTCCACATAATTCTACAAGAAACCACATAACGCAATTCAACAACACAATTACATAAAACACCACAGACTACAATCCACACCACATAATTCAACATCGCACCAGAAAATTACAACACACCACATTATGAAAATCTAATACATAACACTCCACAACACAAAATACAATACAGCAATTTCTCTCCATAACACACAATCCCAATCCACATAATTCGTAGACACTAAAACCCACAACATTTCTATCCACATAATTCAACTGCACATTATACTAAATAATTCCATTACACATGACATACATCCACTCCACTCCACAAAGAAAAAACAATTACATTTACAACGCCAATAGCTCTAACTCTCTCAAATGCGAAACCTATTGCATTGCATTGGGGAAAGGGAGCTGGGCCGCTGACCAGCTCTCATAAATCCCACTGTGTAGGAATTACATGAAGGTACCAGGAGGGCGTCTATGCCCCCAATGTCATTCAGAAGTAAAGGGGACTTAATCCAGAGTGGTCTAAAAAGGGGGCGTGGCATCTGAAGACCTCTCAGCATTCTCGCTGTGTAGGATTTATTGGAGATAACAGGAGCGGTAGTTGACCCCCAAGGACGTCCTTGGGGGTCAACTATCCCTCCTGTTACCTCCAGTAATTCCAACAAAGCTGGATTTCTGAGACCTGGTAGGAGGCCCCCTTTATCTACCAATGTGTAAACTCGCCTCCTGCTGCACTTCTAGTAGGGGGATGAAGAACCCTTGGCTATTGAGGGTACTTGGGGGCCTACGTCCCCTCCTGTTACCTCCAGTAAGCCCCACACAGTGGGATTGCTGAGAGATTGTCAGAAGCCACACCCCCTTCCTTCACCACTCTGCAAATGCACCACCTGGTGCACTACTAATTGGGGGATAAGTTCCCTTGGCTTTTGAGGGTACTAGAGGACCAACTAGCCCTCTTGTTAGCTCCAGTAGGACCCACACAGCTGGATTGCTGAGAGGTCATCAGAGGCCACGCTCTCTTTCTCTACCACTCTGCAAACACGCCTCGTGGCTCACTGCTGCTTGGGGGATGAAATCCTCTTTAGTCTGAGGCCCTCAGGAGGCCTTTTTTTTAGTAAAGGGGGCAGCGTGACCCCCCTTCCCTGGACCATTTTGGGCCCTGGAGACCCCATCCCCCAGGGTCAGGTCTAGTTTTTGTGTTTTTTATTAAAAAAGGGAGGGGGCCGCGTGGCTCCCCCCTCCAGGGCCAATTTCGGCCCGGGCAGCTCATTCACCGGAGCCAGGCCTTCATTTTTGTTTCTTTTTAAAGGGGGAGGGGGCTTCAAACAGATTCCTAAGAGGACTGTCAACACTTGCAGTATTGACAGCTAATCAAATTTTAGTAGGATTCACGAGTCCACCGCAAGGACTCACATCCCCAGATATCTATATTTTTCTTAAAGATGGATAGCTCAAACACTACTGAACATATTTACACCAAATAACAAAAGGCATGCTTTCTGGACCAACACCTCACGTTCTGCCAAATCTGGAGTAATTCCGTTCAGTAGTTCAGGCTCTAGTCATGGTAAAAAAATGAAAAATCCCCAGATACTGAACATGGGGGAAACGTGTTCTGGGACCCCCCTTTTTTCTCGACCTCGGCTTGACAGATCACCCCGAAACTTTCAATACAGCAGCTGAACCAAGAAGGGGAAGCTTTAAGGAAATTTTGTGGAGATTCGTCAAGCAGATCCATCGTTATTGGCAAAACAAAAAACGCTTCAACTATGGACACTTTGGTCCTAACTATAACTACATACTGGCGACCAGTAAGTATATGTATATCTTGTTTTGGACGATACTTTGTCCCACTATAATATAGACAGAATATTTATCTAATTTAAATACAAAGGCCCTGATTACAATGCCTGTCGGACGAGCGACTGACCAGCATCGTTGTGGTTAAGGACCAGCCAACAGGTAGTCAGCAGTCCCAACCGCCAAATTATGATCCGACCGCCATGGAGGCAGTCAGAAACATGCCTCTTTGCATTGAGGCTTGTGCTGCAGCACAAGCCCCAATTCCAAAGGCATGTTTTTAAACATACCTGCGCCCTCAGGCAGGCACCACATGGGTGTTTGTGGGGCACCTCTGGTGCCCCCTGACCTCATATTGGAGGCTGCGGAAGGACGGGGGCCCTGCTAAGGACCCCCACGTCCTTTTCTGACAGCCGTTCAATGGCGGTCGTGCCACCATTGACAGGCTGTCAGAAACGGCCATCGTAATCCCTACGGCGGTACCTGAGCAGGCACAGCCCCCATTGAAGGGATTACATTCCAACAACTGGGCAGACAGGCTCGGAACCGCAGCGGTCAGTCCCTCACCCATGCGGTTAGACCGACCTCATCATAATGTGGCCGTCTGACCACTGCTTCAGATGTAGGTGGGAATGGTCCCATCAACATCGTAATGAGCCCAAAAGTATGTAAACTATATTTTTGTAAATATTTTTGATACAATAATCTGGTATGTTGATATTGTTCTTCTCGATATTGTCACACAACTCAAATCAATAACCCAGACATTTCAGGGGAATAATGCTGGAAAAGGAAATAAGGTAACGTTTCAATCCAAGTTGAACAAGAGAGTACTGTGTGCCAATTAGAAATGGTACATTGATGATGAGAAATCACAGGCTCCTCAGGAAGAGGACCCTTTTGGATTTGAAAAACTGTCTGAAATGCGAAGGATACTTTGGCATCGGTCAGCTTTCTGGTGAGGATGAGGGTGGATTAGCTGTATCCTCCAGTAATAGCTCATGATCAATTGACTCCAAATTGGTGGTGAAATAGGAGGACCCCCACCGAATGCTGGTGGTGTAGAGAGGTGATCCAAATTGATTTTGAGGGAGCAAAGCCAGTGGAAGATGGCAAGCTCTAGACCAGCAGCTTCTGATGTTATCTGCAAAGTCCACCTCTGTCCAAAATAAGGTCTCAATTTTGTTGTGCGTTTGAACCGGTCACAAAGGTTGTTGCTAATGGGACAGCTAAGCCATGCAGCAGCCCTGGCATTTCTAGTACTGCTGATGGAATTGCTGTGCATGGAGTCCAGGTCTAGTGAGCATGCTGTTGCTCAGCTCATTTTGAAGTGTTCCAGGGAGGAGTCAGCCTCTTCTCCGAACATCCACGTGCCATCAAATGGCATGTCCGCAAGGGCCACTTGAATATCTCCTGAAACGCATCCAAGCCTGGCAACTTAGCAACATTGCTGTGCCTGTGGATCATGCCATAGTGTCTGCAGAATTAAAGCAGCATTCCTGGATCTGTCTGGAAGCATCCAAACCATTGTTGGCCAGACTGGAGAAAAACTTTTTCATGTGGTCAGGTAAACTGATAATGTCATTTTTCCAGCTCCCAAAGAGCATGAACGTAATGGACCAGAAGGTACATACCATTCACAATGCGAAAGGTAAAGTTGCCACAAGCAAAGACTTTTCATTCAGGAAATCTAATCCCACATACTCTAGTCTGGAGGGGTGGTAAGAAAGGCATACGGGTTCAACTTTGCAAAGAAAACACGGACTAGGTTCTCTAGCGAGGGATGTGATCTCAAGAATTTTAAGTTACAAAGTGAAGGTCTGTGCTGTCTAGCAATTTGTCGGTGGACTGCCATGCCAGAAAAGGGCTTCTCTCAGGCTATAAATGCAGGCTCCAATAGTGCCTCATTGAAGGGGCGCCAAAGATTCCAAGACTGTCGAACATCAAAATAATACATGTGACATAAGGGGTGTGCAAACTTAATTTAAATGCTTCAGCCCTCATCAGTCAGGATGCTTGTTTCTGGTCCAGGGAGGCACCGGCTTGGCAGTTTGGGATGTTGTAGTGACCAAAAGAACATAAGATGCTACCCAGATCCCTTGACTGAGGGTGAATGTTTGATTCATTCAGCATTCCATCCATCATTTGTTGTTGCTGCACTTTTCACCCTAAGTATGATGGATATGTCCAGACGTTAGTGCCTTGCTCACTGTGCCACTGGAATCTAGCTAGGATGGCTGATGAGGGGTGTTACCCTGAAACCGGTTCCAGGATGCTAGTTTCCGTTCCAGGGAGAACCCAGCTTGGTAGTTCAGGCTGGACGGTTTCCATCAGGAGCAGTGTGAGAGAGTGCCTCTTTTGCATGGTTAGCCCCCCCCTCACTTTTTGACTGGATTTGATTTGGTTTCAAATGTAGTGCACAGGGTCCCTGCCAACCAGGTCCCCAAAGCCAATGCATCTTCCCTTAAAACAAACCCCCAATTGGTACTTCTGCCTCCTGTAAGCCCCTAATGAATAGTACCCTGGTACCTAGGGCCTCCCAGCTGAAGAGTGTCCCTTGGGACCCCTCTCACTTGGACCATGCCACTGCCCTTGCAGCCTGCATGCCCGTGTGAGAGAGAAATGACAAAGTCAAAATGGCACCCTGTCTAGGTGCCATGCCAGCTAGCACTGCCGATAGTATAGGTAAGTCACCCGTCTAGCAGGCCTCACAGCCCTAAGGCAGGGTGCACTATACTCCAAGTGAGAGTGTGTCTGCATGAGCAGAAGTGCCCCTATAATATTGGGCACTATTTCCCAATATTGTAAGTGCCTGTGAAGCCATAGAGTACATGGGCTAAGAACTCGACAACTCGAGTTCCACAGCACCACGATGGCTTTACTGAATATAGGAGTGTTTGGTACTAAACTACTCCTTTCAATAAATCCACACTGATGCGAGTGGGGGATTTATTGTACCATGTACCCAGAGGGCACCTCAGAGGTACCCCCTGAATCCATACCAACCCTGGTGTGGTCTTTGACAGGCTGTAGGCAGCCAGCCACCATCAGACATGTTACTGGACCCCTGGGTAGAGAGCCTCTGCTCTCTGGCACCTGGCAGAGGTGTCATGTCTCCTCCCCCAGGATGGGCCAGTGCTCATAGGGGGAAGCTTCAAAGGCTTGCCTCATTTGTAATGCGACCCCAAGCCTCTGCTGCCAGCAGCAGACGGCAGCCCCTGGTGTACACCCCCACTTTGGGTGGGAAAATTCAAAAAGGTAGGAGGTGTGCCCACCTTTGTCAACCCCACCCCTAAGGTGGGGGGAAGTGGGGTGAAGCACAACTTTCAGTCCCCACCATAGAGGGATCCCTCGAATCAGGGCTAGGTATATGCCCCCTACCATTGGAGGGTGGCATAATAAAGGGTGTAGCCACCTCAGGTAAGGTGCCCATTGGCCCTTCCTGCTACTCCCATAAACCAGCTCCTAAATTTTGTTTTGACGGTGCTCCCCCAGACCTGACACTCATCTGCGATGACCTAAGAAGAAAGAAGACACCCTGCAGCAGAAGATAGAAGGAGACAACTGCCTTGGCCCCAGCCCCACCGGCCTGTCTCAAGCTTCGACGAACCTGTGACCTGCCTTGCAACAACAACCTCCAAAATCCCGGGGAGGACTGTTGCCTTCAATAAAGACTCCAATCTCCAGAGCACAGCAGTCCTGGCCAGAAGAAACAGACTCTAAAGACTCCGGAAGCAGGCAGATCCGCGTATCGAGCCCACTCTGCATCCGGCGCCTACGGCCCGAGTTTGAGTGCTTCACCTGTCCACTTAAGACTCCCCGGAGATCAGGTACTCCCGTACTGCGTTGGTTGACCTCTCCTGCCCTCCACGATGGCACCTGCTGTGTCAATCCAGAGGCGCACCCCCGACCGGTACGGGCTCCGGTAAGAAGATTCAGACTTCCAAAGGCACCTCTGAACCCGAAGCCCCTGGGCCTTGGTGAGCTGAATCACCAGTGCCCCTACGACCCGCTACATCCCAAATTACCTATGCTGTCACTGGTCTTCCTTTTGACACCTCCTGTGTCACACCTGCAGCTTATTGGCGATCAGGAAAATCCTCATTGAATAGAATTGAATGCCCAATGTTGAATTTGCACCCTGCACCCGGTCACCACTGTGCTACCGGTGGTGTATGTTCGGTGCAGTTTGTGGCCCTCCCTGTGCTTGTGCTATCTCCCAAAGCTTGGTCCCTGCAACTGATTTACTTACCGGCAAGTAGAGTGGCTCAAGGCGCCCCTGTCTCCATTTGAAAGCATTGGGTTGAATTCCGATTTTGACCTCTGCACACTGTCGCCCGTGTGTCGCTGGTGGTGCAGTATTGGTACTTAACTGACCCCTGCTGACTTATGGAGCCGAAAACTGAACCCTTAAGTTCGATACTCACCTGGTTAACCGCAATATTGTTTCCCTCATAGGATAACATGGGATAGTGTAAAAAAGTGTTGATTTTTGAAAAAGTATTTTTAATTAAAAATGTACTTACCTTATTACGAAGACCGAGGTCTAGGTCTTAAAAATAATGTATAAACAAAGTATAATTTTATAAAAGTGGTCAGGATCTCCTTCCTAAGTCGTGTGTCCCTTATTGATCATGTGTGTGCAATAAATGTCTTAAACTCTGTTAAGCCAAAGGCAGCTCGCCCACACTACCACTAATAGAGCACTTTGAATTTTGCATTGAGCCCTGTACACTTTTGGGGAACCCCTGGACTCTGTGCAAGGTATTGCCACCTAGTGGCATCATCATATAAAAAGCAAGCTTCCTAGAAGCAGGCTCAAGACTGATTTGCATATGGCTGGATACAACCTGGGGTGGTGTAGTGAGCGAAAGAATGATGGATTTTACCCAGATATCTTGACTGGGGATGAATATTTGATTCATTCAGCATTCCGTCCATCATTTGTTGCCTCAGTATTATGGCCTTGGAACACATCGATAAGCAGGAGTCAGATTATCAGGGGGCGTGTTCTGATCCCAGACACCACATGTACAAGTTGTATGGATGTAACAAGGGCATCATCTTGTGGCATATACAACAGGGTTTAAACCATGAATTCTTCGAAAGAGAGATATTACCTAGTTGATGTAGAAAGTTGTTTTCTTCAGTGAAGCATCGATTGGAGCTTTGGACCAGTGCTGATAAGGTGAGGCAAAGCTAGAGAGCCACAGCTGGGGAAAGAGATTTCGGATAGTCTGGAGCACAGAGGATATTCATAAGGTGAGAATAAGTAAGAACAAGTAACCATCAGAAATGATGTTTCTGGGGGTGAGGATGGTTTACTGTGTAACAGCTTTCGGTTATGTTCTTCTATATGTAATGGGACTTGAAACTGCTGATGGCTATACTTCTGTATTATGTGCAGAGATACCAAAAAGGGTATAAACCTAAAACAGAGCTTCCCAGAATTCCCTTGCTGCATGCCCACCCTCTTGCTCATCTCTCCACTATGTACATGACTTACAGGTTGGGTGCCTGTTCCCCACTGCCAAGATGCATGTATGTTGACAGAATGCGGACGAACAACTAGCCCAGATTAATTGGAATTTCTGCCAAACTGACAGACTTTTTTAATTTCGACTGCTGCCCTTGGTATGAATATAAAGCGTCCCAGTCCTGAAAAATAAAGGCTGCTGGAGCCCACCAGTATCTGCCAACTTAAACCTGGCCTTATTCCAGTTTGGACAGCTTTGCTCAATTAAGGTTGGATGTTTCAAAATCAATTGTATATTTTATATGAAATATATAAGGAATAATGACCCAGGGGGCTAATGTTCTTTTGTTATTTTCGAGTTTTCTTTAGGGTTTATAGTGTATCCTTTTCTTATTATATCACTGCCCTGGAAAAGCATAAAAACATACTTTTGAGTAAGACACGAGTACGTTTCTATTCTTAATGACAGAAGGAAGGAAGCACTCCTCATTGAACGTTTAATCAGTGTAGGGAAATGTCTATTTTGCATACTTCTGTCAATTGCTTTTCATGCTGAAAATCCACTGGAGTATTCTTGGTAGACAGACAACACACCTAGATGTACACAATCTGCACAGATCTGAGGCGTATTCAGATTGCAAATGCATAAATCTTCGCAAATCATGAACTAAGTTCACGATTCATAAATTTACAAACCTTTTGATATTTGGGGCCCATGCATATAAAGTTGATCACAAAAAGAAACATCTTTCAGCACTGTTTACCAATACAACCATTCAGGCAATAAATTGAGCAAACATTTTACATGTTCAAATGTTTATTTTTTTAAAATTCTACATGTCTTTTACAATACAATAATTTGTTACTTAAATGTATGGTTTATGTACAATGAGTTTACTTTTTTTCTGAAACTCAACCATATAATACAATTTTCATCAATATGATTTGTTCATTTTTCATTCTTTTTAAATAGAGTAATGCAAGGTTCTGAGTTGTCAGGAAGGTCCAAGTGCTGCCACTGTAATCGCAAAGAACATACCTGCTCCCCTACAGAATCTACACGATCAATCCGTCGAAAGTGCAAGGAGGACTGCAGTTCTTCTAACATCAACAGGCTTTCGTTTAATGTAATGGAACAAGTGCAGTAATAGTCTTATTATTCTAAAGAGGCAAACACGTGTTGAAGGAAGGATGGTGATCCGCATGCCATGAACAATCCTTTTTAAATAGATGGTGCGTTTTGTACAGATTACAAAGGATGTGAAGCACTTTGATAATGAGCTCACAAAAGGACAACTGCTGATAATAAGGGTAATTAACATTTAACACCTAAATATAAGCTAATGTATAAATAACAAGCAATTAGCATGGCGAGTAAGCCATGATTCGGGGGCATGCCCTTTTTAAAAATGATCTCATTTTGGTCCACATTATTAAGAGCTGTGGAGAAAAATTCGGAAATTTATTTTAAAAGACCAACAAAATGCATGTATCTTAATGGAACCTTTTACAAAGGAAACTATCACAATAGTGAAGTAAATTGTCCCGCTTGTCTTAACATGAGAAAAATGTCCGCCTTGCTTGAGCTATGACCGGTGTAGTATGACAAGTGAAAACAAAAAAAAAATCATCCAATGAACTTGACTGTGTTCGTTTTTGCTATACTTTCTTGTTCCACGGCACAGCTTTAACTCTGTAAAATTTTGTACCCAAAGGAACTTTGAAACGGTTTTGCGCCTATGGGTGGGAAGAAAGAACATGTAATGAATGTTTCAACTTTAAAGACAGGTTATATCATTTTATAACATTATACTATGTGCTTATATATACACTATTTCTTACACAAATCACAGTCGTTGGGAAAAGCGGACAAGAAGAACTCATGAAAACAGACATAACCAAAATGCATAACAGAGGCCCTATTATGTATATGGCGCACTTTTTCTGTTTGCGCCAGACGCACCTTAAAACAGGTGTGCTGGGCGCAAAAAGATAAAGTAAACCCTATTACACTTACTGCACTGCCCCAGGGAAGCTACAAAGCGGTGCTGCCCTGGGGGTAGCGCATTCAAGTGAAATACGAAGAGTCTTTGAAGCAGCCACACCGTGGTTCACAGTACAGGCTGCAACCCGCTTGCGCTTTTAAAAGGGATTAGAAATCCCTTTGCAGGTGGGTGCAGTGAGTGGCTGCACCCACCTGCAAGGGTATGTCTGGGGGGTCCATAGGCACCCTTGCTCTCCTCCAGAGGGCTGCTCTCAGGGGGCACACTAACAGGGTGCCACCTTTTAGGCAGCCTACTGTCAGTGTGTCTCCTGAGAGTTTCTGTCTCTGCTCCCACCCACATCTGTATTATAGCACAGGAGCAGAGCCAAAGGATCTCCTCATTTGCATAGGGAACGCCTTCTTGAGGAAGCGCTGGCGCTGAATGTGGGCCAGCGCTTTCAGTATTACAGATAGGGACAGACAAGTGTCTGCGGACCCTTCCGCAATACCAAATACCAAAAATGCCCCAGGGGCACGCAAAAAGGCCGCTAACGCCTGTTGCGCTCCCAAGGCACCATGTGTAATACAGCTCCAGGTGTCTTTCTAGTTTCAGACTGCCTCATAATTTTGCATAAAGTAAATGGCATTCTGATTTACCACCAAATATATGTGCAATTTCCATTTTATTAGCTATTTAATAGTTTTTATAGTTACATTTGTGAACACATTTCATGCTCTCAAAAGAACAATTACTGAGGGTGTAAAATACAATTATTTGACAAGGCTCAGGGGACATGAATAGTCAGTCAACTGATAAGAACGATAACTAAGGATTGAAAGAATAGTGTTTAAACAATAATCTTTAAATGGCAGTAATCTTCATTTTATTCAACAATATTTTAAATAAAAAGAAATATATATATATATATATATATATATATATATATATATATATATATATATATAGATAGACGTCCCTTTCTATCTCGGTGTGGATGGCACTGTGCTAATCCTATGCTCGTAGGCGCAGGGCCTCTTGACAAAGGGTCCACGACCTCACCCACCCTGTTTGTTGCAGTACTGCTTGGTGGTTGAATTGTACGTGGAACACCTGCACTAGCCTTTCCTTGATGGAGGGTAGAAAGGCTTTCACTGCCAGCCAGATCGCCCGGAGTTCCAGTAGGTTGATATGCAGTCTGGATTTGGTCGGAGACCAGAGGACTCTGATGATATCCACCTCTACCAGATGGCTGCCCAATCCCAGGAGTGACGCATCTCTCACTACTGTCAGATCTGGTTGGGGACGGGAGAGGGGACTGCCGCTTAATCAATCGTGGTTCGTATCCATCACTGCAGCTCTTTCACAGTTCCCTCAGAGATCTGGACCATGTTTTTAGAGATTTCCCTGATACTGCGCCCACTGGAACTTCAGGTACCATTGCAGATTCTGCATATGCCAGCAAGCAGGTGTCACAAGCAGGATGGCCATGTGACTCAGCTGCCTCAGTCAGTCTCACCAAAACCTAAGATAGAGGCTGAAACATTGGTATCCTAGCCTGAATATACTGGTCTTGCCATTCGGGAGGGTAAGCCCGAAACAGCACTGTATCCAGTACTGTTCCGATGAAAGGGAACGACCAAGAGGGAGTCAGATGTGACTTTAGTTCAACGATAGTGAACGCCAGAGAAAGCAGGATGTCCATCTGGAGGTGGGAGAAAACTGCCTGGGGCGAGCCTGCTTTCAACAGCCAGTTGTCGAGATAGAGGAAGACTGGTATACATGATCTGCGCATATGAGCTGCAACCATCACTATGACCTTGGTGAACACACAGGGGTGCTGGTAAGGACAAAAGGGAGCACAGCAAATTGAAATTGCCCATGGCCCAACGTGAGATGCAGATAACGTCAGTGAGCCGGCAAAACAGAAATGTGGAAATAAGTGTCCTGCAAATCCAACTCTACTAACCAGTCAGTGAGGGGCTTTGATGGTGAACTGGCCTGACCCCTTGCTGTCTGAGCTACTAGGTCACTCTGCCACACAAAGTCTGAAGAGGTTGCCCTGGGAGGGTGAAGGCGCGGCTGGAAGCCCCTTTCACGACCACGAAAGGCAGACTGGGGTTGGCGGGGGGTATGGAAAGGCCCAGGCATCTGGCTGTAGCTCTACTATCCTTGAATCACTCAGTTAGCCTGTCTGCAATGAGAGGAACCATCAAAGGGCCTGTCCATAATCCATATGTGAAGCTTGCACATCCATTGGAAAGCCAAGTGTGTCGTTGTAAGGTCACCTACAAAGAAACAGCTCTGCCTAGCGAACCGGTCATATCCAGCCCATATTGAATTGTGAACTTTGCTACATCTCTCCCATCTGCGATAGCTTGGGAGAGTATGGCCCAAGCCTCCTCCGGAACCCTGGGCAGCACTTGCACAACTGAATCCCAATGTGCATGGCAGTAATGGCCCAAAAGGCAAGTGGCGTTCACAGACTGAAGTGCAAGGCTGGCATGAGAAAACATTGTCTTGCCTAAGGTGTCCAACCTTTTGGACTCCCTATCCATTGGGGTGGTAGGGAATGTGCCAGGATTTACAGAGGAAGTGGAGGTTTGAACCACCAAGCTCTCCGGGGTAGGGTGTTGAGTGAAAAAAATGGGGACCCGGAGCAGGGCAATGGTGAAATACAAATTGTCCTGTTCACAGAAGCCCCTGTGCAGTGCTTGTACCAGGCCCTGAGTAGGACGTCCGTAAGGGTTTCATCAAATGGGAAAAGCAGTTCTGAGAAGGCAAGTCCCAGCTGAAGCACCTCTGTCGAGACATTAGTCTTGATTGCCACAGCACCTTGGCTGCCCTCCTCACCACCACTGCAAAAACAACAGTTGATGGACAGAATGCAGAACAATGTTATACATTCACCCCAGTACAGAGATCTGGGCCTAAATCCATCGTTTTTTTGCTCACCATACCATTCCAGTTTGAACCCAGCCGTATGCAAATCAGTCTTGACCCTGTGCCCCATGGGAACAGTCCAGACCGAACTGCCAAGCAAGGTCCTCCCTGCACTGGAAACAAGCATCCTAGGACCGGTTTCGGGCTTTCAGCCCTCATCAGCCAGGGTAGCTTGATTCCAGTGGCATGGAGAGCACAGGACTCACGTCTGAGCATACCCGTCCCACTCGGGGTGACAAATGCAAAATCAACAGTTGATGGACAGAATGCAGAACAATGTCATACATTCACTCCAGTGCAGAGATCTGGGACCGGTTTCAGGCTTTCAGCCCCCATCAGCCAGGATAGCTTGATTCCAGTGGCATGGAGAGCACTAAGTGGGATGGGTATGCCCAGACGTGGGTCCCTTGCTCACTGTGCCAATAGATTCAAGCTAGACTGGCTGAAGAAGGGGAACATACCCTGAAACCGGTCCCAGGATGCTTGTTTCCAGTCCAGGGAGGACCTGGCCTGGCAGTTCGGTCTGGACTGTTCCCATGAGGCACAGGGTCAAGACTGATTTGCATATGGCTGGGTCCAAACTGGGGTGGCGTAAAGGGCAAAAGAATGATGGATTTAACCCAGATCTTTTGACTGGGGTAGAATGTTTGCATTGTCAGCATTCCGTCCATCATTTGTTTGCTGTAACACTCCTCACCACCATAGCAAAAGAGGCTCCCACATCCATAGCCACAGTAGGAGGAGAGATCATGCCTGTACCAGGGGAGTGGTCAAGTCTACTGGTGTGTCAATTTCTCATACCAGTCCATGTTGGAGTCGAGGAGCTAGTATTCTTTAGTGTCCAGTGGCCGCTTCCAATCCTCCCCAAGTCCATAGGAATAGGGCTCAGGCTCTGGTCTGAAGGGTATGGCTGCAGTAGGCACTGGAGTCTGAGTCAGGAGATGCCACTCTAGCTCTGCAAGTGAGTCGGTGATGAGAATGGGAATGGTGCCGGCGGCACCAGGGGTGTCAAAATGGACACCAGCATAGGGGAAGGCCATGGTGGTACGACCGGTGCTAGTTTGAATCTATCTGTGGATCGAAGGGTACCAAGTGGTGCCTGGGCGGACCCACTGGCGGGTAACCAGAAGTGGCTCTTCCTGGACCTGTGAGCCCCGAAGGGTCTCCAGTATGGATGGGTCACTGAAATAGGAGATCATAACATTTTCTGAGCTGGGCGTGGGTCGCTCCGGCTCCCTGGAAACTCCAGGAGGCGCGGAGGTTGCCCAGGTGCAGGCTCAACCACCGAGCCAGGCCTCGTGTGATGACGCTTTCTAGTCTTGTTGGATGACTTTGATAGTCGGATGAAGTAGAAGACTTCTTCAACTTCTTAATCTTCTTTTTGTTGTGGGACCTAATGAAGGACGACTTCGACAAAGATCGCTGGCTCCATGACCGATCCCATGACCTTCCTCTCGACCGGGTTTGGCACGCCGTCACACGCCGAGCAACAAGGAGCTTGAGGGATGGCTCCCTCAAGGTCTTGGGGTGCGTGGCATGAGAATCAATGCAGGTCTTGACCTTGTGGTCTTGCTCAAGACACCAAAGGCAGACATGATGTGGGTAATTCACCGACATTTGCTGGTAACAGACGGTGCAGCCTTCCTTGTGGACATCCCAGCCACACAAGGAGAAAAATCTCTGAAAAATACTTTGGAAAAAGTAAAAAATCAACTGGGGTAGCTCTCTTATGAACTGCGCTGATTTACATGGAAAGAAAAGAACTGACGTCAGTGCGCTGGGGTGGCACCTATATAGGCACTGTTCACCCCCCTTCCAGCACAGATGACGATGTGAAGGAGAACAACGCCACCTACCAGCGAACAGGGGTGCTGCTCACAAAAGAATTCCAGATCCAGTCTGAAGCCAAGGGATAGTTCTAATGTCAGGAATCTGCGCCTAGAAGTCTCTTTCAGATGAGATTATTTGCACACTGATGTAGAGAAATGAGCACCATCGTCTGTATGCTTCCAGAATTCAGAATCTACAAATTCTTAAATAGAGTTTATTACCTTTTTTGCTTGACAGTACTCTTTTTCCATGACTTTTCCTAATACCCAGGGTCTTCGGATTGCACCAGAAGCTGCAAAATAAACATTCACTTTAGATGCATAAAAAACAATAGCCATTATCATGGACACTGCCAAGAGCCTGTGGTAGAGTTTTGCATGATGTCCTCTAAATAAGGTAAATGAATATCCCCAAAAGTAAAAAAAAAAAAAAAAAAAAAAAGCCCCTAGTCGGCTTTGTTTATGGAGAGAAGATGATGCTGTGATGGGCATTGTGTTCGGTCTTAAACCAGTGGAAAAACCACTCATGCTATTTGTACTGGCACCAAAATTGTAATACACATTTTTGCGGTGAGAGAACAATACATAAAGTAGACACTGCCTTACTAAAGTATAAAAACATTTTCCTACATTAATAGCTCTGAATCAGGTGCATAGTTTTCTGACAGACATACAAAAGTTCCTGTTCTAGCGAGACAGCGCTCCTGGACATTGTGGTAGACTCTTAGGTATAGGAATGTCTAATTAGTTCTTCTTTAGAACTGCCTGTAAACTCTACATTTAATAAAAGAGTGTGCAGAAAAACGCTGTATTAGGCTTCAGTGTTTCCAACATTTTCTTCTGTGGAGGATAAGGAACCCCCAAACTCAATGAACTGAACTGAGTTTGGCTTTCTTGCTAAAACTCACTTAGGGCAATGGTGGTTAATCTGCATTTAGTTTTTAGAGGACAGGATTTGGTTCCCAGTCCATACTGGAATTTGGTGACGTTCTGGGAGTGTACAGAAATCAGCAGGAGTATTCAGGAAAGTTAACACACAGATTTCCATGAGTACTTCATCAACCTCACTGCACACATATACAGAGTCATTAAAAGTGTCAGACTTGATTTTACCAACATTCATTTTTGGGTTATCTTCCACACACTCGGATTGCTACACAAAAGAACGCATTCGTTCTGGTCACTCTAATAAAACAATGTTACACTTGTAGAAAGAGCTCTCACAGGGTAACAAACGAGAGCACAACATCACAGCTAGCAGGCACCGTATGCCTGTATAATACCCAGGAATGCAATCCATTAAGCTGAACGGGCTTTAACTCCACCAGTTGCTGTGGGCTGGTTGGGCTGAGACTGCTGGGCTGCCAGCCTGGCCTGCAGATGGACACTACCCAGTGTTCCTTTTGGGTCTTGAGCAGTTTGAAGTGCAACAAGTCAGCCTTCCTTAGAGTTTGTGTTTTTTAATCTACTCAGGTGTCCCCATCGCCCTGCCTAATGATTTCCTTCTCAAAGAAGATTAGGAGGTGTGAAGATAGCAGCACAAATAGAATGTGCGCGTATCAACACCCCACCCTATCAACAAATACACAGCAGGGGTACCCTGCAGCACGCCTACTGCAATAAAAGCCGGCACTGACTCCCCGTAATAGGGCACTATAGACCGAGAGACATTTCTGATAGATTTTGGCTTGAATGGAAAATGCTCCTTAAAACAGAACTACACAGGACATTACTATTAGAAGCAGTTTGGTTGATTTTTTTTCTTAGTTGCGTCAAAATACTTGCAACGCCACTACGGAAGTCAGAAACAAATCATATAGCATCCTCCCATAAGGGGTAAGAAGCGCTATATAAAGGTAATTGGAAAACATATGCCTTTTCAGACAATGGCGTTAAAGAACCCACAGCATGAGTTTGATTTAGAGGAAGGGCATCTCAGTCTTTCATCCTTCTGGTATTGACACAATGGATAACACTACAGAACATTTGTGGTCGTGCCTACCTCTGTAAAATATAAATTACGTTTTTGTTAAATCAAAAAGACAAATTTCATAAAAACAAAGTTATATCATGCTGTATACTACAACACAAAGAAAAGTTTCACAAGTACTGAATGGCATGTTAGTTTTTTATGCTACAGCCCTGTCCTCAAAAGTACTTTAAATCTTCCTGAAAAGATGCACAGAGCTATGTCGTGTTGTGGAGTAGCGGTAGTCGTTCAGCATTGAGTGCATTCCAAAATATATGCGACATGTACTGTTTAGGAGTTGTAGTCTGCAGTATTGTACCCTTCGCTTCTGTTTCAAACTTTACAGTGAGGGGGTTTCAGTGACTATGGCCCTGATTACAACTGGCATAGTTCCAATATGTGCGATAACTCCTGAAACAGAACATGTCGGAATTACACATTTTGCAACTAGTAACACATATCCAGAAATTTGCGCTGGTAAGTTTCAGCATGCCAAACATATCGAAATTTACCAGGGCAAAAAGGGCAAGAACATACCAAGATACAGGGACTGGTGTGTAAAGCACTAAAAGCCACCTGTAGTGCCACATTTACTGGGCACAACTATAAATGGTGTTATTTATCGCACCAAATAAATTCAGATCCTTTGATGTTGGATCTTATCAGGTCTGATAAATTTCGCCCTGTCCTCCGAACTATTTATAATCTGGGCCCAAATAGAGTAATGTAGTGCACAGTACTGGGTTGAGCAGTCTGAATATGTATCGTTTCCAATGTCTGCTTTGAAAGAGTATGTGCATGCAATGTTGCTTTTCTGAAGGATCATGGGTTCTTTTATGCTCCAATCATTCTGCATATGTTTATTTGCCTCAAATAAATGTGATCCACATTTACAAAGCAATTTTATTATGTGAATGCACATCCATTGGTCTAAATGAATAGTCTTTGGTGAAATATTACATTCATAGGTGCAGATATACCTAGTGGGTTCAAACGTTCATTGCTTAGAATGAACGTCGAGTTGCTTTTCCCAATACACATTCACTACAGAAAATGCACATATGATTATGTTAAAGTTGACATGTAACACATAGATTGCATTGTGGGGTAGTTGCTTTGTTATATAGCCTTTTACCCCGAGGAAGCCCCAAAGCACTTCTTAGGTTGTGCTTCGTTTGATGGGTGTTGTTTATAGTGTGATTTGGATAGAAAGAGTATTGGTGTCAATCCTGAGGACCTGTGGGGTGGTTCTGTGGTGACATGGTACTTATCTAGCAGCGCTTCAATGTGGAGTGAAGGGAAGAGGAGTGTGACATATAATTGGTAACGCTAATACATACCATTGTTGTTTCTGATTGGTATTGGCTTATAGTCTAAACCAGAGGAAGGCATTTTGGTGTGGGGCATAATTACTGGAGGTGTCATCTTATCATATTGTAGATACACTTAAACTTTTCTTTAGCCAAGAGGAATGAGGCTGTTAGACTTGTCATCTTTGGTGTAATTTCCCCGGACTTGTTGCCCCTACCTCAGTGCTTAAATTGAGATTGTGCTTTCCAGTGCTCAGCACCGTCACTTAATTGGTATCCGGTGCTCGGCACCGGTACCTAATTGTCATACTCATACTTGGAACAGTCTATCACATGGTGGCGCTGCTCATCTAATTTAGAGATGAGCAGAACAACGGTTGTTTAGGAATACAATATACATTAAAATTGCTAATACTTGCCTCCCCAGCCATTCCTTTAGCTTTGGGGACCTGAAATAATCTGAACTGTCGCATTTACATGTGAGAGAGATGGTTAGTATTTGTTTTGGCAGCGGTGACAAGGTCGATGGGTAGTGCAAGCTGCAGTGGCCTCCTGGTCAGAGCCCTGGCACTTATTATTTTGAAAATTAAGCACTTGGCTGGGGATGTGCATTCACTGTAGACCACCACAGGGGTGCCTGACCCATCCTGGATGACTTGGAACTGAGCTGAATGGGGCTACATTTAGAGTATTAGGAGGAGTTACCCTTGCACCTGAATATGGACTGTCTCTCTTGACAATTCAGTCTCCACCCCCTGTGGTCATACTGCACCAGTGAGGACAGAACTGGGTTGGAGTGGGCTTAGAGACCCTTGCACAAAGCAGAACAAAGGCAGAATGGGGTATAAGTAGTGGACCTAAAAACCCAGAACTTTAGATCACTTCTAGACTCAAGAGGAACCTTTGACAAGGAGAAGAGCTGGAGAGCAGTGAGGAGAAGTACCGCCCCTTTGCTGTGTGCTGTGTGGGGTTGCGCTGCAGTTGCTGCTTCTGCCAAGGAGAGGACAAAGACTTGAACTTTGCTGTGAACCTGCTTGAAGAAGAATATCCAGGGGCCTGAGTGTACTGGCCTCCTGTTCTGAAGTCTCAGGGACACACAGACTTCGCCCCCAGCTCCACTGAGCTCTATTGCTAAGAGTTCTGACCTGCCAGGAGGTGGATATTCTAGTTCTGGGCCTCTGCAGGTTGTTCCTGCTCATGGGAGCTGGAAGCAACTTAAGAGAAGTCAGAAAACCTGTCTGCGACGCCGTCAGCAGCAGCAACAGTGCGACCTGCACAGAGGCCAGGGACACCACTTGTGAAGTGCACAACGAGGCACCCTCCCAGCACCGCTGCTCAGACACCCTTCAACACCTGCAGTTATTGACATTTCCTGATGCAAGCGCTTGCATTGGCTCAGTCATAGTCAGCGCCTGCATCCTGGTATTGCGGCGCCAATAACCACTGAGGGTGACTCCAGGAACTTGCAGACAGCGCACCGGAACCGACACCTCAACGCCGACCTCCCCTGTCCTGGACTCGACATATCGTTTCCTCGCGGATACGACGCCTTGCATCTATGACACCGTGCATCATCATAGACTTAGTTTCCAAGGCACTTTTTGGTTGGGGGTCCATGTGACTCCGTGCCCGATGCTGTATTAGTCGTGGTCAGCGCCGTACTTTAGATTAATTGCTGTTACGACATCGTACTAGCCCCAGGTGGAGCTATTTGTTTTCTACAAGCACTATTTTTGTAAGAACTATTCTAAAATCATATCGTATGTTGGATTTGTGTCAGATGGAAATTCGGGTCTTAAAAACGTCAACTATCCTGCTCCCCTTGAACGATTCATACCTCCCTGGGGTACCACAATTTTACCTTTTTGATAGTCTGAACGCAGTGGCCTGCAAAAATATAATGTTTATGCGCCTTCTAAGTCTGTGCTCCACTGCCGTCAACCAATGGGCTCCAACTGGTGAGGAGGGGGCTTGTAGACTGTGCAATTACAGGTCTGAATCATGTCTGCATCTTCTGTGCTGTTGTCCCGCTCTTGACACTCCTAAAAGACTTCTCCTAAAACCCTTAAATCTAAAAAAGGGGCATCAGCACTTGTTGGGAGGCATCTGCTCTCTGTTTTACTTGCTCAGATATCCAAGCGCTTGCAAGGTCCGGAAAATATGTGAGACTCTTGGACAACCTGCTCTCTTTCTCTCCTGCCTCTGCCCAGCCGGTCCCTCCTTCCCAAAAACTCATCACAGACTATTTTTGCTTTTTGCCCTAGTATCTCTTCACCAAATTGAGCCATAAGGCTCATTTTATCTTTGATTTTGAAGCTTGTACTGTGCTTATAACAGTAATTATAAGACTGCCTTGTTAGAAATATGTGTTACGAATTTGATGGTTGGCTTTGCTTTGCTTTTAATGTGGTAAAGACGATACGGAGAGATTGTATTGTAATGGTCTTAATTAAATGTGCTAATTTAATAAAAATATGGGGAAAAAAATCTGAAATCTGAATAGAGATGTGTGCCTTCTTGAAAGGCAGATCAATTGGTTTGAGGGCTAGTTTTGAGTGGAGGTTCTAGTCTGCATGGATCCCCAATGATTCATTAAGATTCCCTTATGGGCAGTGAAAAACTCTTTGAAGGAGAAGCACATAGGTCAAGAGACTGGAGAGCTGGAGTAGTGTAATGACCTAGGTGTGGGTGTAGTAGTCTTGTTGCAGCTTTTTTGTAGCCTTCTGAGCAGGCAGCATTATGCGTCCAAATAAAATTTGTTTGCATTCTCCAGTTTATATCAAATCAGGGAGATGGTAGCCTTTCTGTGGGAAACCTAAATTGAAAAAATGCACCATGGATTTGACAGGGTTAGAGAAGGTTATTTCAATAATTCTGTTCACTTGAAAGGGGACTGCTAGATGAAAATCCAGGAATACATCAAAGCTTCGTAATTCTTTTTTTTAACGTCTTTATTTTGTCATTTTCTACATTACAGAAAACCACAAAAAACGTTACTTTTCAACAGTTCGTGATATTAACTTCAGGTCGCTCACTCCCCCTAGAAAAAAAGGTGTAATAACAATCTTGATATTGTTTACCTTCTCCCCACTACTCAATCTTCATTAGGCACTTTTCAGTAGTATTCATTATTCCCTCTCACTGGGTAAGTCCTCATTCTTTTTTTATTAGCAATATCGTCAAGGTTCAGTGTCTTTATTAGCTGCCCCTTCTTCAAAGTTAAACAGATCTGTCCTTTTGGTCTTTGAATAACTGTTACCTGGATGCAGCGATACGGTATTCCATTATATCAGCCTAGGTCGCTAGGACTTCAGCACCTTTGTATCCATTCTAGTATTTCTCACGTGGGACTCCTCTGCCAGGGCCTACTTTTTAATGTCTTTCATCAGGTTTTCACTTCATGCACTCTAAAATTCGAACAAAGCACTGCAATTCCAAATTTTGCCAAGACTGATCCCAAAAGTTAAATCCTGTATCACATCTATCTTTTCTAGGCTTTGGCGTATTTTTCATAGGGGAATTGTTTTGATGTGACCTCTGGGATATTATTCACAGCTGTACACAGTCTCTCCACCACAATTTCCCAATAGTCCACCAGCACGCTACAAGACCACGTCATGCGTATGAAGGACGTTTCGTCTTCCCAGATCTCGGCTATGCAGAGAAACTCTTCAGGTGCATACTCTCAATCATGCACGAGAAACTCTTCAGGTGTATCAACGTTATATAAGGTCATGTGCACAAATGGAAGTGTGTCAAATGGAATCTAGCTTTACTTGATATTTTCTTAATCTTCAGGGAGATTGCTTCAAATTATTTATGTGTTAATGGTTCCTGAATGTCCTCCTCCCATTGCTGCACCACCTGCAATCGTCGCATTTTCGTCTCTGCCTTCAAAGTCCTATAACATTGTGAAAACGGTGTATGACTCCCTCCTAAGTCAGACATCACTTAAAGTGTTGCTGATAAATCAATCCTGTCCAGATCTCCCTGAACATCCTGGCCAACTTGGCAGAAGTTGGTGCAGAAGGGGAGCTAGTGGGTATGGTGGCTTTCGCTTCTAAAAAGTTACAAGGAGATTCAGTCTAAAATGATTCCTTACATAATAAGGTATTCCAGCATCTGTAGTTGGGTGGAGCAATGGATAGCAAACAATCTCATTAGTAACATGTGGCAACTCCATTACTGTCAGCTGTGGCCTTTAGAAGGAAATGAGGGTCTATAGTGTTCCTCTGCTAGGATAGAAGCTAATTTGGCAATTAGATGGAAGGTTGTTTTGTTTCAGAAATTTGAAGATTAAATTGAAAGCAGCTCTTTCAGTCAGCTTTCATAGCAACCTCCTATTGAAGAGTGGTCAATATCAAGCTGAATCAGTTGGATCAAGGTTCTTTTTCTATATGATTGTCTTAATGTTAAGAGTTATTGAGGGCATCTAGGATGCCTCCGTTTAGAAAGTTGTTGGTGATGCTTCTCTCCTAGATAGTAGTGTTAATGGAGAGTTGGACGTGTCTGAAAGCTGGACAAATGACGGTGAACAAGATAGAAGGCTCATCTTGGATAGGCCCTTTAACTGGGTAGAGAAGAGTTAATTGCCGCAATGTGTTATCAGACAGTGTAGATTCTCTTGTATGTATGGTCCCAGAATAAAGGCTGCTGGGTGACTTATTTCTGAGGTAATGCTCCAGTGTACCTGTTTTCACGACAGGGTGGTCTGCAAGGGCATCACACAAGGCTTGGTAGTCGTTTAGGACATGTGGTGAGCTTCTGAGAGGATCCTTCAAAATTGCTACCAGGAGCATTATGGTTAGGTGCTCAAGTGGGGGTAAACGGTCCTTTTGCCCCCCCTTTTAAAGAACAGTTACACATCCTTGTGTGATGTAGAAAGATGAGCTTCACTGTGCAGTCATTTGACTTTTACAGTTGATGTTACAAGGTTCTGTTTTCAGTCTTCAATGTCTTTACTTTTGTGTTGAGCCACAGTTCCTTTGGTCCAAAGTTCAGGCAAAATAAAGTTTGAGTGGTATACATCTGTCTGACCTTTTGTAAAGCCTTTTTTATGCATTTTGGATACCAAGGATGAGGAGAGAGTGGATTGTGATAAATCTGAGGTTGTTCTAATGTATGTAGAAGGTATATTGCTGCCTCATATTGCTAAAGGTGGTAGATAAGGAAAAGAGAGAGAAGGAGAAAGGAAGGGAGAGTGTGAAAGATGAAGGAAGGAGTCTTGTGGATCTGAGCAGGTCTTTATATGCAGCTGGTCATGCACACCCAGCCAAAATGTAGGCAGCAAAGGAAGATTAAAACTAGTGAAGGCTGGAGGGATCAGGAGATGGAATGATTTTGATTTTATGGACAAGGAGATAGTGGGAAAAATAGGGATGTTAGAGAGACAATAATAGGGGCAGAAGCTCCCAGCCAGGTCAAAGAAAGCCCCTAGGAGGCAGGAACTACCCACCCACTTCAAAGCGTCTAAAGGTATACCTTTTATGAGTCTCTCTGTTATAGTTACATTTAGCTGAAAAGGGGACGAGGGAGAAAGTGGGAGGGATTTATCTCACTATTGAATGGTTCTGGTGGCTGTTACCGCACAGTAAAAGGTGTGGCGCAGCGGCCAGGGTGCCTGAGTCCGGACCACGGCGTTCAAGGTTCGATCCCTGGTGCAAGCGGCAGATTAGCCCAGCACCATGTGACTCTGGGCAATAGCTTGCTTAATCTTCCTGAAGGTCCCCAGCGGCGGGACACCTTTCTGGAGGTAGCTGTGCACTTTACAAATGGTGGTATTTCATTTAATTTCACACTTGAACTTCAACAAAAGACAGAAAATGCAAGGATCTATCAGAATGTAATAGAGAGAGGCAGCATCATTTGGATAGCACTTTCGTAACCCTTGAGAGGCCCAAAGGCACAGATTTGGTAGACACATTGCTTTGTTCAATTATCCTAGTGCTTTGAATCCACTCATAACATAAGGCACTATTTAAATAGAAACTGAACAAAAAAATTGTACATTCCGTCATCAGCGTTTATCACCAATTCTAACAAATGCACAGGATTCCAAAGCCTTTTCTGTTCATAGGTGTGGCCTTAAGCAAAGTGTTTTGTGGGTGATGTAGGCTTCACTGAAGTGTGAAGTTTGTCTGTATTTTTTCTTCCATGGAGGCTGTTTTGGGTTGACTTAATGACTAAATCCTGAGTTTGCACATCTCAAGTGTTGTTCCCTTTACCTATGTGCACTTTCTGAGCCCTGGATTCTATGTGATTCAAACTGTCTATATGCAGATCACTCCATAGATGGTATTTGTTTGAGCAGCCGCGTCTATTCTCACACATCTCACCTACAAATCTGAGTAAATGCAGCTACATGCTTGCTTGTGACACAGTTTCTGCAATTTCAGATATGTCCACCCAACAAAACACTTCAAACATAGGCCTGGACTGCATTCACATACTTCTGTCCTTCAATTTGAATCTAATGCTTAATCAACCTAGTTCCCACTCATTTGCTCTTCAAATTCACGCAGAGGCATAACAATACAAATGTAACTCTGGTCCTGAAGCATGACATCAAACACTCCCCATGTAGGCCACACAACAAAACAATTGTTCCATCAATAGCACTCAATGGAGTAGTGTCCTAAGACTTTGCAAATGCACTTTGGTGCTTCATTAGGAGTTGGAGGCACTGTATAAATACAACCACATTACAAATCAAAATACTTGAACCCTATGGCCATAATAATGCCAATACAGAGCTAGCCAGATCACCACTGGTGTAACCTATCCATAAGCTTTTCATAAACTTACAGGGGATGATTCGCAAAGGTAAACTTACATGTTTTGTGTACGTTTATACGTTTTCAGTATTCACAATGCTGCATTTTAATGATAAGTTTATGACTGTGGAGGCTCTGCAGTTGGGACGGAGAACTCCAAATTGAAAAAGTCAGGTCTGTTCTATCTTTTTATGTGCCAACTTGCCTGCCCAGATTGAGGAGTCTACGCAGTCGTACCTTTACCATTAAAATGCAGTTTTGTGAATACTGAAAAAGTGATAGCCTGCACAAAAGATGTCCGATTACCTTTGTGAATCAGGCCCATAGACTTTACATAGACCCTGAATTGCAGTTGTCTTTTAAATTATATGTCAGGACTTGGAGGCGTTGATTAGGCTTTTCTTTCTTCATTTTATTTAATACCGGGCCATGTCATAACACCACATTATAACAAACTAACTTCATTTCCCATTAAATCTAGGGAACATGAAGGTGAAAAGCTCATTTATTTATTTATTTATTTATTTATAGCATTTATAGAGCGCCCTATAACTCTGCGGGCATCCTGGCGCTTGGGTGCATAGCTAAAAGCTTTGTGGGACAGCAGCGTGGAAAGATGAGGAGCAGAGTGAATTTATTTATTGTGATGGGTTTTGGGAGGATTTCTTGGAAAGAACCAGGTTTTTACCTTTTTTCGAAAGGTCAGAAGGTCGTTGGTTTTTCTGATGTCGATGGGGAGGTTGTTCCAAAGATGGGCGGCAGCTATACTGAAAGCTCGTCCCCCGCAGGTTGCTTTCTTGATCCTAGGAATGCTAATGAAGTTTAAGGACGAGGATCGGAGAGACCTGGTGGGCACGTACCACTTAAATTTGTTCTGGAGTGGTCGGGGCCCTAGTCCGTGAACTGCCCTGAAGACGATACATAGGGATTTAAAGCAGATCCTTTGGTGTATGGGCAGCCAATGTAGGTCGGCCAGGGCAAGAGTGGTAGAAGATCTTCGCTCACGGGAAAATGCCAGTTTGGCTGCAGCTGCCTGGACACTTTGGAGTCTGGAAATGAGATAGGCAGGGGATTCCAGTAGGAGAGCATTGCAAGAATCCAGGCGGCTGAGTATGGTGCTCCTGACTATGTCGGCTCTGGTCTGTGGGGGCAGGAGAGGTAGCAGTCTGCGGAGTCCTCTCAATAGGGCGAAACAGCAGCTGACCTGCTTATTGACGTTTGTCTCTAGGCTTAGTTTGTTGTTGAAGGTGACTCCGAGATTTTTTACTGAGCTCACTGGGGTGGGTGTGTCCCCTATCGACTGAGGCCAGAAGTCTGGTGGTAGACTTTTGGGGATTTTTCCTACCGTGCAGTGCAGTATTTCAGTTTTCTCACTGTTAAATTTTAGTGAGTTCTGATTGAGCCAAAGAGACATTTCCAGCATACAAGTGTGGAAAGTTTCCATTGAGCTCGCTTGGGTTCCGTCAAGCGAGATTATCAGCTGGGTATCGTCTGCGTAGTTTGTCACGCTGATGCCATGGCTTTTAACCATCCGCATCAGGGGTTGCATATAAATATTAAAGAGTATGGGACTAATAGCGGACCCCTGTGGGACCCCGTGCGGGACTTTGGTGAACTCTGATTGATAGGGAGGGATAGCTCATCAAATGGGGATCTAGGGTGTGCCTTTATCTATGTTAGTCTCCTCTTCATTTCCCTCTTTCTTCGCTGCTCGCAGCCGTTGCAGAAGCTAAGTATCAGTACTCTGGTTCCTCAGCCTGTATTTTGTAAATTTTTTGTTGATTTTGACAGGTGTTTTACTTCTTCTACCTCGTATCAGCGGCCACAGAACGAACCGCTTTGCTGCTTCTTTCGCATCTGCTTTTCAGCATACATACATTGCTGTGAGGCTTCCTTCACAAAGCGGCACACTGCGGTCCTCCGGCCACCAGAAGGCGCGCACCTGTCAGTTAACGCCCCATGGCGCGAACGCTCTTCCTGATACCTGCAAAATGGAGGAACATCGAAATGTTCTGTTTCTGCTAAGTGCCTCCGTCCACAGCATCCCTGGTGTCTGATATTTAAAGCCCCCATCCGCCTAAAGTTCGACGCCCCTAGGGGTACAAAATAAAGGTCTGCGACAATTAACTCACGCTTCACTGACTGCAGGCACGACCCAGACAGTGATTTTGCCCTGTGTAAATAAACAGGCGTTTTGTGTCTGCTAAGGTCTATGGCCCTGGTCTGTTCACATGGCTGCTGGCTTCGATTGTAGCACTTCCCTACCCTAATTTTTCTGGGTACTCCCAGCACAAATTAGCCCTCTACAGGTCACCCACCAGTACCTCTGACCTGCGCAGTATAGCCCCATACTGACCTCATGGAGAGGTACGATGACTGCTACACTGAGAAGGGGGAACTCTACTTCCTGGTCACAGATGAATTCTGTGACGAGGTAGAAAACTCCATCTTTAAGGTGGTCTTGGACGTGGTGGCGCCCTTAGAGAGGAAGCTAATGGCAATGGCACAGCAGTGCCTACAATCCCTCCCACTGAGGCAAGACCTTCCTGGGCCTTCGGTCCCCCTACATTTAGGGTTGCTCACTGCCCACCCATTGAGAACCCGCACAAACACATTCAAACTCCCCGAGTGGACCCGGATGCATTTTCCAGGGTCAAAAAGAGTTCTGGGTGAGGTACCTCATCAACTCACTTCAGACACCCCGGACAGCCTGAAGACCCCTAAGAGTGTCACACCCCTGTCCTTCACCCGGCTCCCATACTGGATCTGACGTGGATTCTGATTATTAAAGGGTCTTGGAGGCCAGTGACCAGCGCTTCTGAAGGGTCAGGACACTGTGGGTCGCAGTGCAGTCTGATATGTTGGATTGCAAAGAGTTGATGCCTCCTCGCTCCTCTGAATGGCCTCCGGGGACAAAGTAGCCATTAACATGGCTGGAAGGTTACACAAAGCCCCTGACAAGGGAATCAGAAACAGCCTACGGGCTGAATGTCCCCGGCCATGCCTGAATGGCAAAGTAGCTGCCACTCTGGAGATTGACGCCAGAATGGCCACCTTTCTGTCTAACTATATCAGGGATCCGAAAAAAGGTATTTTGACTGTTCCTGGCAATCACACCAGCAAAAGCTCCTGGATGTGCCTGGTTCCTTAATGAAATCTTTGGCTATTGCAGAAAATGCCAAATCATCAGGGGCATTGATTTCTCCCCAGGCTCTGTCCATTTGGGCCCAGCGTGCCATAATACTTATAGGCAACGCCAACTGCGTCATCTCTACAGAGAGGTGCAGATCCTATCTCATAAAAATTGATCCCAAGCTGGGGGGATCTAGCGACTTCAGAGGCCGGACTGAAGACACAGGCAGGGCTCTTTGGCGATCCCTTCTTCAAGGAGCTCGGAAAGTTTGTCTCCATGTTCAGTTAGTTGGGCAAAGCCCAGTCCTCAATTAAACGGATCTTCAACCCATGGGTTTTCTCTGCAACTTACCACAGTGGGGGCGCACGGCTGGCTTTGCCCAGCCCTTCGCCTGCAATAGAGGCCAACCCATGC
Source organism: Lissotriton vulgaris (assembly GCF_964263255.1). Classification (NCBI taxonomy): domain Eukaryota; kingdom Metazoa; phylum Chordata; class Amphibia; order Caudata; family Salamandridae; genus Lissotriton; species Lissotriton vulgaris. The sequence continues at coordinate 1,503,885,026 of NC_141691.1, forward strand.
AGAGAGGTCATTGGGAAGACAACTCCCGCTTTGGGTACTTCTACCCAACCAGAGGATATCAACGTCAGAGAGGTTCTCGCACCAGTGCCCAGGGTGGAGGCTCTTCCACCAACTCCCACGGCGAGTCTCTTTTCTGAAAGACTTTTGGGGGAGATGGAGGGTTCTTACGTTGAATTCCTGGGAACTCCAAGCAGTCCAGGGCTTTCACTTTGAATTCTATAGATCCCATTTCCAAACTGCCCTCTCCATTTTTTGGAGCAGGAGGCAGCTCTTATCCAGGTGGAGATTGAGAAACTCCTTTCCATTCTTCCGACCCCTCCTCACCCTACGGGTTTACTGAGCAGCCTCTCTCTGGTAGAGAAGAGGGATGGGAGACAACACCCGGTGACCAATCTCTGGGAATTCAATGGATTGTTGGTCTCCCATCACTTCAAAATAGAGGGCATCCATCTCTTACCACTCAAAGACTGGCTGGTAATATTGGATCTCAAGGATGCTTACCTGATGGTTCCCATCTTCTCGCCACATTGACTATTCCTACAATTCCAGTGTCAGGAATAGACCTTCAAATTCAGCTCCCTTCCATTGGCCTTTCTTCAGCTCCCTGGTGCTTCACTAAGGTATTCGAAATCAACGGAGGGGTATAGGAAAGTGTGAACCAATCAGTTTCCTATTACGTTAACACTTTTGATCAATGAGAAAGGATCACTTGTCCTGCATAACATGGGGTATGCATGGGTGTTTCGTACAATTCCCAAGTTTTAAACCCTCATGCACGTGTTGGATAATTTCGATCTTATAGCGGTATATCTTGGTTCTCCGCTGTCCCTAACACGTGTTCGCATAATCACGGGGTTTTGATAGTGTATGCGACCTCCAACCAGGAGGTGTTACCCTTGTTAGAACAGTAGTGATTAGAAATCGTGATTGTGAAGTGATAAGGTGAAAAATATATAAAAACTAAAAATTGCTCTCTATGTCAGACAATTAATTTTAATAGTTCTGTTTTTTAGAGGACAATATTAAAAAGGGGTGAGTGAAATTAGAGCGATTATGACTCTTTCACATTTGGTGTGTGGTATAGGTCAACATGTTTCAGCCCTCCCATCGCCAAAAGGTCTGTGGGGCTTTCATCAGGACCACAGTGCTCAAGTGAATAGAGACTTACTCACGTCTCTATTGGTTCAATGAATTCAGTAGAACATCACGTTGTGTATTTCTACATCAAGATCAAATCTATCTGTGAAGTTAAAAAAGAAGAAGAAAACGTCTAGACAAGGGCTTCACTAAGGTACTTAAGCCGAACAGAGTCAATCTGAAGCTTTTCGGTAGGCGTCCAAAAAAGGACGCCTGCCGAAAAGCTTCAGATTGACACTGTTCGTTTAACTGGATTAACTCAAATGAACGAGATTCTGAAGTCCCATTAAGAAGGACCAGTGCACCACCATTGCCGGTGTGCATTACTCTGTCGCACAGATAGTGACGTCTTACTTCTACCGACCCTGAAACCCTGGAGAGTTCTGGAACCTCCCTCTCTCCCAACAGCTGGACTGTGAGAGTTTACCCCTCCCTGTCGCCAAACCATGGTGCCAACTGTCCCTTTCACATTACACTAGTCCAGATGAAGACCTCAGGAGTAAGGGCGCAAACACCTACAGACAAGGGGTCGAAACGTCGACTTTATGTTAACCTGCCAACAACCATCCAACAGTGATTTAGTAACTGTGATGTTATATGTGCTGTATGGCATTTTGCTGCTAATGTCTAGATGTTGTCTATTTGGTATATAAAGTACTCCTATACCAAAGTTGCTTGTGATCTATTGTCACTATCCCCCAACTACCCTACCCATCACTAACTACATCGCACTTGCCCCCTTCCTGGGCACCGTCATTTTTTAGAAATTCTGAGATCTACGCTTGTAAATTCATTTTTATAAACCATTACTTTCACCAATGTGATTAAATAACATTGAATGCAATTCACTTGCTCTTTTGTTTCTTTGTAATTTTTGTCACAAAATGTTCTGATTTAAATTGTTTCTCCTTTGTAAATATTCCATTACACTGGGATCCCTCTTTTGCATAATAACTAGTACCCAGGTCCCAGTGATTCAGGGTTTACCCTATTTTGTAACCATGATAATGAGACTGGCCGCACACGCACATAGACAGACGACGGATGTGGTGACCCCGGTGTGGAAGTCACAAGTTTTGCTTCCAACTCTGATGGAACTTTCTTGGGATTTTCCAATCTGTCTACCCCAAGATCCATCTCTCCTCAGTGATCCAAGAGGGAATACCCATCATCTGGTGATGAACGGCACCCTCCAACTTATGGTGTGTAGGATTACAAGGGTTGTTGGCAAATGCCAAGACATTTGTGAAGCACTGCAGACCTCCTTGCTAGGGCATGGGTTGACGGTACAGTCAGGAGCAAACAGTTGGATTTGGCCCTGCAACGGAATTTGAATCGTTTGGGGACAGATTTTGTCCCCATCCTAAATTTTTGGCCATCCTGGCCTTGAAGGAAATGGCCTAAAGATCGATCAATACCCCTTGGTTAGCAATTCCAGCAGGACATGCTGTGGTGGCAGGTCCCCCTGTAGGGGAGCATCCCCTGGTCTGGAGGTTAGTCAGGGGCATCAGTCTGTCCCTACTTCCAGAGCCTAGATACTCGGTGCACTAGGACTTTAATATGTTCTTGACCCTTTTCACCTCCTGGCCTAACAAAAGTACCTCTCACAGACACAACTGTCAGCAAAGTTGGATACTTTGTTTGTGCCTCATCTCATGTTGGAGAATCTCTGATGTTTCAGCCCTAGATATAAAAGGGCAGACTTTTACCCAGGGTGGGGTCACTTTTCATGTTTCCAGACGAACAAAATGTAACTCCGGTTTCATTTTTTATCCGGCTTTTCAAGATTCCCTGAGACAATGTGTGGTATGCTGTATCAAGCCGTATAAGGCTCTGACAGAGGATCTTGGCCCCTATGGGGAGCGGCAAATGCACACTGCCCTTCTGAAACCGTTTAGGGAGGTCTCTTCCCCTACCATTGCACAATATGTTTGATGGACCATGCAAGAAAAAAGTATTGACAAAAAGGTATTTGGGGTGCATTCTACCAGATTAGAATTTTGAGTTGTCACCGATTACCACTCTCTGCAAATTTCTCCTGACCGATTTCATCAGAAAAAAGTGAGAAAATCTCAAGATAAAATGCTAAGACATAAATGCAGTACCCATTGTGGAAAACACCAATTGTTGTTGGTTAAGCACCAAAGTGCCTTAGGATGTATGTTGCACTTTATAAGTAACAACTCAACTCAACTGATATCTTGCATGTATGTTTTAAATATATTTAGTGTGTGCATCCAGACACAAAAGGCATGGCTGGTGGCAATATTAGAATCAATTCAACAGAAATGGTGGGTTTTGACTCTTACCCTTTGCTAATGAAGCACTGTCATCTGAGGGATAGCTCAGGTGTCTAACACATGACCTATGGCTAAACTAAGATATAGCTCAGCTATTGGAAGCATGCACAAAAAATGTACGTCTTACTAAAGGCATACCTCTGCCGCATAAAGAAAAAACCTCTTTGATCGGTTTCAAGATGGTATTGTAAGACAGCTGTAGAAGTTGCTTTTACTTATTTCTTGTGTAGTATTTTCTCCATGGTAGTGCCCATGCAGGGGAAGTATGCCAGCACTGCCCTTTCGTAGACATTGTATAGCTGTGTGCTGCAGCTTCAAACAAGTGGAGTTTGCCAGCAAAACGCGTATGAAACATTATTCTGCTGTCAAACTAGGTCTGGGTCTGTCAGCATAACTCTCATGTTGGGTATAATAGGCCACCAAGGCAAAAAGCATTCCACAGTGAACACACTACTTTGGGCACCTCTTGTTTCAGTGTTACAATGACAAACTGGTAAACATGTAGCCTGCGTGGTTTCGTTTGTGTTCTCTATTCAGGGTTCATTGCTGTCCTTAGTGTACACATTGAGGAACAACTAATATCGAGAATACAGTCATTATTTTCAAAGGATTTTTTTTAAAGTTTGCAACAAAGTTGCATTTTATAATGCACACACACTGCCCACGCAGGATTTAAAATCAACAATATTTTAACGGATTTGAAAATGTGTGCGCTGGGGGCTTCAGAACACAACTGAAAGCACAGTTGCTGTTATCATTACATCTGCTATAAAGAGCCTACATTTCTTTTTTTTTGGGGGGGGGGGGGCATGTTTGCAGGACATTGCTCATCAGCCACTCATTCTATATGCTACGAAGCTTGACGGAATACGTGTGCCTTTTGCATAAATCAACACAATTGTTAGCAAACTTATTTCAAGGCAACTCTATTTTTTGCCGGTTCTTTAGGTCTGTTGTCTTTGTGCATAGATGTGGCTCAGCCATCTCATAGGAAACTGTCTCACGGTGCTGTGTTAACAACTATTTAATATTGATTTGGGATAGTACAGATTCTGGCCAGAGAAACTTACAGCAGGTAATATTGCCAAGTGGTTTGCAAACTCAATTGGTCAATCTCAGAAGGAAAGAAAGATGCATTAAGAATCAAACCTATGACTTGTCAGTCACACATCTGGAATTCAGGAGCACTAACCTACTAAACTCAATATTCTGAGACCTGTATCTGTGTGCAGCCTCGAACAAGAATATGTTGCAATGTCCCGATGAACAGACTGAAAACATACCTTTGAGCAACAGCCAGGCCGGAGCTGATTTCTAAAGATGGAACTAAATATATATTCCAAAAGCTCACTGTCATTTCACAGAATTGGAAAAAAGGCCAAAGTCTTGCAATAGCTGTGCAAAAATCCGTTTGAAAGTTCTTTACAGTAAGATCTGTGATAGCTGCTTTTTAGTTCTCATATCACTCATTCCCTTTTTTAAAGAGCTCTGTCAATAACCGATAAACACTGCTAAATGTATTAAGGCAAGTTGTTGCATTTGTATCCGGTTTGACCAGTATGTTTTAAATGCACAAGTTATTACTCTACTTTCTGGTATTGGGTTTTAAGGATAGCTCCACTTCATTGCTTGAAGTGTTAGCCCCGCCCTACATTGGTTGACATGTTAGCAGCCCTGGAAGTTCAGATCTAGTTTATTTATTTTATTTATTGTGCCATTGATCATTCTTGATACTCTCCCGTTCTTGTGAGGCCTATTTACCACATTCTCAACAAAGGTCTATCTTTCTCCCTTACCTGCCTTTCTTTTCATATGGATTTGATCTCTTGCTTAATAGTCAAGGGCACCTCTTTGCCCGGTCTCAACCTCATAATATTTTTCTAGCCACATCACTAGTCCATAACGTGTTTGCAGGCAGAGAACACATGGATGGACTGTTTTTAATACAGGCCTGGTATTATTCCATCACACACAATGCAACCTGGGTACTACATTAAGGGGGGGGGAGGAGCAGTTATGCAAAAGTACAACAATCAAACCTCTGGATACCAATACAATTCGGAAAGTCCTTTGTTAACCAGAATGGGTAAAAGAACAAGCTTTTAGAAATATTGAACAAAGTACACGAGTAAAATTTTGAAATAGGGTAAGTGACCTAAGAGGAGAAGGTTAACTTTTGAAACAAAGAATATATCAGTACAGTCCTGTCAATGATTAGAATGGGGGCAGGGGAGTCAGCCATACATGTACTGCGTCCTTAGGCCATTTACAGAGGACTTGGATTGTTTTACCAATCACAAGACTGATCAACGATTGTGGACGCGAGGGTCTGTTTTTAAAGCTTTGGGTACATTCCCTTTGGTTGACATCTATTTAAGTGTGTTAAGTGCAATAAAACAGGCGTTCGGGTACATCGTTTTACAAAGTGTTCGCAATTGCACTCCTGTTGGCGTAACCATAGAAACTGTAAAGTGCATCATTTTACAGCGCCTTTTGCAATACATGTGTAAACAATAGCAACTAAGAAAATCTGCGAATATTTGATCTCAGTAGAAAGGGGCAGCTAAGTATCACTGGCTTGTTTTACTGTGTGTGAGAAGTACAATTGAGTAAGGCACAATTCTACTAAAACCACTAATGCTTATATTCCACATAAGATCTGTGGCAATGAACCGTATATCCAAGTTGGGGGCAGAAGACGCAGTATATAAGCAGAAACGCATAGATAACAGCTAACTCAGTGTAGAACACAGGTTTGAATCTCGACCATGTGGTTTCAGGTTTTCAACCTTGCGAAAATCTATTTTATTGAGTTGACAACTATTTTTAAGAGCCTGAAAACAGGACCTGACTTATGTACTACATGTTATAAATAACATAGGGCCACTGAATCTTTATATGGATGCACGTTTAGGCAACAAGCGCTCCTCTTTAAAGACTTATGTGTGAAGGACTTTGAGAGCGTTTTAAATTGAACTTTCTCGTGCATGTACTTAACTCAATATCTAAAGTGTATTCCAATTCACCATCACCATTTAATATTCATTAACAGAACAACATTTTATTAAAATAGATTGCCTCGACACTTACCGCACTCACCTGGTTTGAGATCCAGCACAGCAAGAGACTCCGAATGCAGGAAGTACAGGGTTGGACTAACAGTAAATAGCACATAATTGTCATGACGTTCATCCAAGATAATGAGCACGAGATCACCAACCTGGAAGCTGAAAGAAAACAAAATCAACGTTAATTAAGGAACACGGATACTCAGACACTGCTACGTGCCCAAACCCGCCTGAACTCATAGGACGTCAGCTATTTCATACAAAAATTAAATGTGGACAATGTCCCACATAACGAGATTTACAGACAATCAACGTTATCGTATTCTCAATAGTAGAGTCTCGCTGCTTGCTCTCAAACGAATAAATCGGGGCCTGTGACATCCTGTCAATGTAACAGCATGGCAGTTCAGGCAAGAAGTGAGTGTAGCGCCATCCTTACTAGATGGGGCTATGAACACTGAGATCTGGCGCGGGTTTGGCTGCCGGCATTTGAGACCCGTATGCCGGCTGCCGGCATACGGTCTCAAATGACCTCGACAGCTAGGGCCTCAAATCTGGCGGTTGCTCCACTTCCAAGTCAGGGGGCTTCTCTGAGTTCAGTGGGGGGGAGGAGCTATGCTCATGTGGTTTGGACAGTGACTGGGAGGTCTGACGAAGAGGTAATGACCTGGACAGCCAAGGCCTCAAACCTGGCGGTTGCTCCACTTCCAAGTCAGGGGGATCCTGTGAGTTCAGTGGGGGGGAGGAGCTATGCTCATGTGGTTTGGACAGTGACGGGGAGGTCTGACGAGGAGGTAATGACCTGGACAGCCAAGGCCTCAAACCTGGCGGTTGCTCCACTTCCAAGTCAGGGGGTCCTGTGAGTTCGGTGGGGGAGGAGCTATGCTCATGTGGTTTGGACAGTGACGGGGAGGTCTGACGAGGAGGTAATGACCTGGACAGCTATGGCCTCAAACCTGGCGATTGCTCCAATTCCAAGTCAGGGGGTCCTCGGAGTTCAGTGGGGGGGGGGGGGAGCTATGCTCATGTGGTTTGGACAGTGACAGGGAGGTCTGACGAGGAGGTAATGACCTGGACAGCCAAGGCCTCAAACCTGGCGGTTGCTCCACTTCCGAGTCAGGGGGATCCTGTGAGTTCAGTGGGGGGGGAGCTATGCTCATGTGGTTTGGACAGTTACGGGGAGGTCTGACGAGGAGGTAATGACCTGGACAGCCAAGGCCTCAAACCTGGCGGTTGCTCCACTTCCAAGTCAGGGGGTCCTGTGAGTTCGGTGGGGGAGGAGCTATGCTCATGTGGTTTGGACAGTGACGGGGAGGTCTGACGAGGAGGTAATGACCTGGACAGCTATGGCCTCAAACCTGGCGATTGCTCCAATTCCAAGTCAGGGGGTCCTCGGAGTTCAGTGGGGGGGGGGGGGGGGGAGGGGGGGAGCTATGCTCATGTGGTTTGGACAGTGACAGGGAGTCTGACGAGGAGTAATGACCTGGACAGCCAAGGCCTCAAACCTGGCGGTTGCTCCACTTCCAAGTCAGGGGGGATCCTGAGAGTTCAGTGGGGGGAGGAGCTATGCTCATGTGGTTTGGACAGTGACGGGGAGGTCTGACGAGGAGGTAATGACCTGGACAGCCAAGGCCACAAACCTGGCGGTTGCTCCACTTCCAAGTCAGGGGGTCCTGTGAGTTCGGTGGGGGAGGAGCTATGCTCATGTGGTTTGGACAGTGACGGGGAGGTCTGACGAGGAGGTAATGACCTGGACAGCTATGGCCTCAAACCTGGCGATTGCTCCAATTCCAAGTCAGGGGGGGTCCTCTGAGTTTGGTGGGAGGAGGGGCAGGCACTATGTCAATTTATATGAGAACTCCGCTACCCCAAACTCTAGTCTAAGCCTACCCAAGTCCTATAAACGAATTGCTGAAATGCATTACAAACGTGGATATTTTGCCAAAAAAGAACATGAAAGTATATAGAGTGATATTTTCTGGCTTAAGCAATTCATGCAACTATGCAGGTCCGTAATGAGAGCAAAAAACATTTTCAAAGACTCCCCAAAGGAGTCTTCAAATCAAAAGATGTTGCACAGACGACTTCTTGCAATCAACAAGTCCTCCCTTGAAAAAGATTTAGAGGGAAGACGTTTCCAGCATGTTAGGCACCGTGATGGAAGGTTTGCAAAGGGCTATGCCAATTATTATATTAGATAGAAACAAGAACCCGACTTCAAAGCTTGTTGAATTGACTGCCAATGAAACAATCTGGAACTAGGAGTGATGCGCTCACTTCATCAGAGCCGTACAAGATGGGAGACAAAGAAACAAAAAAGTTACTGAGCACATTTGACAGTTTTTACAAATAATGACTGGAGTAGGCAGAAAGTCCCAGAACACCACATCGATTTGTTCGGACTTAAAAACATGTTTTAATCCGAGAATAAATTATTGCACCAGGTGCAGTGACACAGGGGACTAGGAATGAGAGTAGCTTACTACGATCCGTTTATATCTGGCTTTCATTACCTGACTGCGGTTAGAGGTCACTGTCTTCTTACTCACATCACAAAAACTTGCTCCACCAAGTTTGTTTTTCATGTCACGGGGTGCAAATCCGTTAAAGTCCACTTTCTCACCCTGACCTGACCAGCAAACAGATAATGTTCGTATCAAGAGCTGGAAAAGGTACGTTACTTACATTGGCTACTCTTCTATTGTTTGTCCTATACACCCCACTCACTGCACAAAGTACAGAAACCGAAGCAGGAGGACCTCGGCTAAGTTTAGTCTAGCAGGGAAGAGATCGCAGGCTATCAGCTCAGAAAAACTCATTGAGAGGACTGAGCTTATGCACATACCTGTGCAGGCCACGATACCCTGCAGCCCTGCTAGCTTTCCTCTCCATTAACTTCCTTTTCTCTAGGTCTACGCTGCTGTCATGACCTCTTGAGCTAGATGGGAAGGATGGAGAGCGGTCTGCAGGAAGTGTTGCTGTAGGACTAGAAGGGCAAGAGACACTACAGAGAATCAGGCACTGGAATAAACGGTGTGGGGATGCCGCAGCTTCCCCCCCAAAAACATGCTGAAGTTCTGAAGGTGAAAGAGCAATAAAGATGCCTTTACATTTTCTGTTTATCTGGTCCTATTTGCCTTGCGTTCAACTGCAAAGGTCAAACGCCAGGGCATCTCTGTTGCTTATTCTTTTTACAAAGGAAGCTGGCGTTCGTTTACTTTTCTTTCTTTGACTAAAAAGTGAGAGGATTTTGTAAAAGTGACCTAAGTGACAGCTTGCTGAGGGCACAGGAAGTAAAAAGAAAAGCTGTACGATGTAATTCACACCAACATTTAAATGCCTGTAAACTTTACAGGTTTCAAAATATCAGCAATTAGGAAAGCACAAATAAAGCACAATTTGGTTATTCTGAAAAGTGATGGAGATTTTAATAAGGTCAAAATAAATCGAGACACTTGATGTTCAAATGATAAATATGTGCTTAAACTTGATTTCCATATATCGTTTGTGTGCTATATAGTTTAATCAGTAAAAATGCACGTCTGTGTAGCAAAAAGAAACAAGCATTGGAAATGCAATAGTTCTTGCATTTGTCTGAGTTAGAGCTATTGGCATTGTAAATGGAAAATAGCTTTACTTGTGTGTTATGGAGTTTATGCGTGTGGTATGTAGTAGAGTTATGCCGGCTGGATTTGATTAGGTGCGGAACTGTGAGGAGTGGAATTGTGTGGTGTGGAAGGGATTTGTATAGTGGAATTATGTGGCATGGTGTGCTGGTGAATTACATGGATAGAAATGATGTGGTACTGATGGAACTGAAATTATGTAGAGCAGCATTTTGTGTTATGGTGTGTAATTATGTGGAATGGTATTATGCGTTTTGGAGTGGTATGTAGTGGAGCTTTATTGTGTGGTGTGCTGCTGAATTTTGTGGTATGATGTGGAAGTGTGTGGTGTAGGCTGGAAGTGTGTGGTGTGGACTGGATGTATGTAGTGTGTTGTGTAATTGTGTTGTTGAGCTGTATTCTGTGGTTTTGTATCAAATTATGTGGTGTGGACTGGAACTGTGTGAAGTTGAATTGTGTGGCATTGAATTGTGTGGCGTGGAACTGTGTGGCTAGCTTTGCCTATGTGATTGCAGGGAGGGAGGTATGCCTATGTGAGTGTAGTGTGAGAGGTTTGACTGAGTTCAGGATGAGATGGGCTTGGTTGAGTGCCAGCTGAGTAGAAGATTTGCTGTGTCTTTGTGAGTTTGTAGTGAGCAGGGTGCTTGCAGTGTGAATGTCTGCTGTATTCGTCAGTGTTGGGTATTTGAAGAAAAAAGGCATTTTTACATGATTTAAAACACATGCACACTTGACAGCACAGAGGGCTGGCATGAAATCACAAATACGATTTCATTACTCAGCCTCTTTTTTGTCCCACCACAGCAAAGAAAGGGAGACTACAAGTTAACACGTGGCAATTGGTTAACCTATCGGAAAACTAAACTATTGTGTCCTCTCATGAAAGGGTGTATTTAGCAAAAGCGTCACAGTGGCAGTCCCAGGAAAATTAAAGCAGGAGCACCCAGACCAGTGGAAGTGCTTTCGTATTTCTAAACAACTTTGCTGATCCCACCATTACGTTTCTATTTGTACTCTTTCCAAAGAGGTGAGCATGTTTAACTTTTTTCTCCTTTGTGAATTTTTCTATTGCACTATTTAAGTCTATTGAACTTTAAAGAACGTTTTTATTGGGAAGATTTCAACTAGAAGTTTAATCTTGCTACAAAGCTGTAATGGGAGATTGATATTATGCTTGCAAATTAGAAGAGAAAGAAACAAGGACAGCAGCCTTCTGAAACCCTGCTCCAGCTGGTTGTGAATCTCCCCCCTTAACAGCACGGTGTAAGAAGCTCAGAAAGAGATGCGTTGGATGGAACCTACTTCACAATGAAAGGCGCACCAATAACATTTAAAATAAAAAATAGAAAACAAGCAGCGACGAGTGGAATGTGGTGGGAAAACATCCAAAGAAAAAGTAGTGCCCCAACCAACATAAATGGCCAGAAGGGAACTGATCCAGTAACAGGGTCAGTCTCCAGGGCGGAACAAAACAGCCAAAAGGTGGAAATTTTGAAAGGCAGAATTAGGAACCAATGAAAGGCAGTGGGTGAGGTGAAAGCCCCCAGAGCACATAACAACATGCCAAGAGACGACGCATGCGCTTCCTAGGCACGACCTAAACAGTGATGAATGAAAACGGAGCAGCGGGACACCAGTAATGCTTCCATGCTGCAAGGGAGGGACAACCACAAGAAGAGTTAGGAAAGTGCACATATACTAACAAATACGAAGCAAGCAAAATTAAGTGACACTAAAGCTAAACAATGGCAAGCAATGGGCAGACTGTAAGCCCACTGTGAGCTAATAATATGTCTCATAAGGAGACAGCATATGAGCAATTTAATTGGTGGGATCTAAAATGGATCACTTACTACACGCACTATCAACATGTTGGAGGTGGACAGGAAATTAAGCAAAAGGGAGGACATGAGTCATTGGTATCTGAGACAAAAGCAAGGAACCCTGTTTATGTCACAACTTCCTATGAGATCTTCCTGCAACGGGAAGAGCAGGAATGGATAATTCAGGCTGAGGAAAACATTCAATACCACCATCGCCACAGGCAATGGGGGCTGGTAAAGCACCTCAAGTTCTGCTACACACTCAACCAGACTGAATCTGCGGCAGTGTACGGAAAGACTGTGATGATATCCAACACGTCTTCCCAAGAAGGAATTACTGTCTGCAAAGGCGCCACTGGAAAGCCCTCTTGTGCACACATGCATACATGACCAGGAGGATACAAAAAGCCAGCAGAGCTAGCAGGAACATGACCAATAAGACTGGAACCTGGGCAAATTCTCAAAACAACAAAATTAAATACTGAATGTCCCGAGTCATCTGAGAAGGCGGGAAAGATCGGAGAGATGAACTATCAAGTACTACCCAATGAACAGCAGAAATGAGGGGGCCCCCGGTGGAGTTTTGGGTGCAAATATCAAAACACCCAGATCAAACTGTAAAGATGCTCTCAACTGCAATTAGTGCAACAGCATCTCTGGAGACCTGACTTTCAGGAGTCAGTCCTCCAGGACGGTGAGCAAGTTACCTTGTGTCCTTTACTAGTTACAACTCTCAGTGGGTCAGCAACAATAGGAGCATCAGACTTGTGTTTCTGTTTCTCCCCGAAGATGACTTGGTCTCCACTGTTGAACACAGTGCTTCAAACACAGCAGCATCTGTTCGTATAGGTTTTCATTTTGTGTTTCAGGGACAAATCAGTCATTCGAAGTTTATCAATGTCAATAGAACTCTCAGTGATCCATTGTGGAAATTTGGTTAGTATGGCTCTCCCAAACATTAAGGCTCTCACCCGTAGCAGAATGGAGAGTTGAACAGTATGCACGGAGTGTAGACTGAAGAACTGCGTTCAAGCTTTTCAAGCGCAGCATACTGAGCGGTCTTCTTCAGGGTGCTCCTAAATCTCTCAACCACACCATTTGCCTGTGATCAGAGAGGTGTGCTTTTCTGTTGCTTGGCATTCAAATAAGTGAGAAAATCTTTAAAACCTTTACTATTGAAAGGTGGGCCATTGTTAGATTTCAAAATTGAAGGAACTTTCCATGTTGCAAAAATACTTTCTAGCCTCTCAATTACCCTGTCATGAGTAGTTGACAACAGATCTTCCACCAGGGGAAAACCGGGAAATTCATCAACAATTACTAGTAGATGATGTCCATTGTCAAGGGGTCCAAAGAAATCAATTGTAATTTTCTTATATACATGCCTTGAGAGATCGGGCATGTTCAACGGATGTGAGGTTGTCTTAGATGACAGACAGTTGCACAAATTACAAGCCTTTAGCTCTTTTTCAACTCTTTCATCGAAACGAGAGAACCACACTCGGTCTCGTAAAGCTTGTTTCGTAGCAACGACACCACGTGTCCATCATGTGCCAGTTCAGTAACTTGTTGTCTTAGACCAGGCTTCTCCAACGGGTAGCTCATGAGCTACTGGTAATTCTCCAGCTACCTCTAAGTATCTCTCCAGTATGCAACCCGGCTTACTGAATTACAAGCTTTTGCTTGATTGAATTAGTAGTTATATACCAACATTGAAAAGCGTGAGTTTGAGATGAAAATGTGTGTATTTTCAAGAATCGCAAGTTGATATTTGGAGAAAAATAGCTGAATTTCAATGGAATTTCCTATACAACCATTCAAACAACTGAGTTGGGGAAGGTTAACTGTGTCATGTCAAGGCCGATATAGTCTTCAGCATGCACATATGCTATATATATCCATGTGTGTGTTTAAAGCTCATATTCAAGTGATAAATCATTTGGCGTTGGGGGAAACAATTTATTGGTGTGAGGGGCATTACACAATGACTGGTATGTATTAACATTAATGCTGGTAACCTTACTGATACATTAAGGTGATCACTGCTGATCGTCTTAAATGGCGTTGTCACCAATGTAATCTTGTCTGATGTGGTCATTATTACAACACTAATAATAATAGTAGCTCAGGAAGATTTTTATCGAACATAAGTAGCTCTTAATACAGAAGAGATTAGAGACCCCGGTCTTAAATTCTCTGGTATGATGATTCTTGAGCTTTGCAAAATAATGCCTTTAGGGTAACAAAGTTCTTCTTGAACATTTTTGAATTTCTGGTATTCAATGTCATCATGAAGAGGCTGTGTATGCTTTCGCCACCACTGATGTTTAATAATGTCTTTGAGTATTAGCAAACTCCAGTTAGTACTCATGGCAGCAATGATTTGTTCTACCAATATGGCAGCTGGGGTACTGGACTTCACAATGAAGTTAACATAGGCATCAACCGCTTTAGAAGTAGTGCCATGGCACTGTATTGGTACACATGAGGAGTAGTCAGCAGGGTTTCGATCTTTTCCTGGACGATGAATAATTGTGTAATGCAATTGCAACCCCCACCTCTCAATCCAAGGGGAAATGTTGGCTTTAGGATTGCCGAAAATGGTAAGCAATGCTTTGTGGTCAATGGCAACTGTGAAGTGTTTTAAATACAGGAACACATGAAAATGCTCACAATCCCACACTACAGCTAGGCTTTCTTTTTTGGGTTGTGAATAAGCATGTTCTGCCGTTGACAAACTTCGACTAGCATAAGCCATACTGTCTCTTGGGGCATTGGAATGTCCTATCTGCTGGGCAAGGATGGCACCCAACCCCACGGGGCTTGCATGAACAACAACCTCGGTTTGCAATTTCAGATCAAAGTATGCCATTTCAGTTTCGTTATCAACTGCATGCTTGATTTTCTTGAAGCTTTGTTCACATTCACTTGACGATGTAAATTGCACATTTCGTTTTGTTAAGGCGCTTTATTTGGATCTGGAGTCATTCCCACATCAGGAAAAATATGACCAAAGAACTTGAGCTTCAATCAATCAATCAGGAGTTTGTTAAAGCGCGACTACTCACCCGTGAGGAAACTCACACTTTGCAGCATTTAAAGTGAGACCTGCATCTGCAAGTATACAACACACTTGCGTAAGCGCTGTATCATGTTCCTTTCATCTGGCCCCAAAAATGAACATGTCAGCACTGTAATTAAAAGCATTTATGTCTGGCTTTATTGTGCAACAAATGACATCCTGAAAAAGTTTGGCAGCTAATGACACTCCAAAACGTAGACTTTTTTTTCAAAACATACCAACATGAGTTGAAAAGTTAGTAATATACCTGCAGTCCTTTTCCAGTTCAAGCTTGTGATATACCCTTTGTTCAAATCAAGGCGGAAAAAGACTTTAGCCCCATTCAGCTGCGTAATCATGTCAGCAATGTGTGGACTGGGTGTCGTTCTCTTTCGATCTCCTTGTTTGCTTGCTGCATATCAACGCAGATGCGCACAGCTCCTCCACTGTCCCTTTTCAGCACTAGCACAATGGTTGATACCCATGGAGCTGGACCAGTGGATCGCTAAATCATATCATCCTTTAATAGTGTATCAAGTTATTTCTCAACAACCTCTTGTAAATGGAACGCAATTCGATGATGTTTTTGAGCTACAGGACAGATGTCCTCATTTATGTGAAGTTGCACTTTCATGTACTTAAGTTTTCCGAGTCCATGAAACAAAGATGGAAACTGATTCACTATCTCATGATAGACACGGACATTCCAGTTTACAGAAATCTGCCCCATGTCAACAGCAGTAATGAAACTGAGTAAACATGCGGTCAATGAAGTGCCTGGCAAGACATGAATTGGAGCTTGTATTTTTGAATTTTTATGCTTCACAGGTGCTAAGAATGAACCTTGACTTTTCAGTGGTGTCAAAACAGCCCACGGATCCTCTTTGGTTGTTGACGCAGTGAAACAGGGCACTGGAGACAGTTCCTTGTACTTTTCCAATGGCATAATGTTTATTGAAATGCCACTGTCCATGATAAAAGGTATGGGGCACCCTTTCACTTTCAGTGTGATCTTGGGACAGTGTCCAAATGAATTCCGCACTTTCACTTGTCGGCCTAGCTTTGACCAGCATTCTTCCTTGCAAGAAGCTAATCCTACAAGAAGACAACAGGGAAAAGAGGGTCCTAGGGGATGTTTAATGACCATACATTGCTACCACCCCTACCATACCAGTTACACCAACAAAGAGGAGAAATGGGTCAAAGGATAAAATGACTAACTAAGTATCTGCAAAGGAGAAAACAGAGTAATGACAACTAATAAAGTGTACTAGTGACAACAAGCATAGGGTATTCCTTCTTGGAGAAAAAATTCCAATGGAATTTTAAAAATAAAATTGTAATCGCACTTCACGGCACCTCTCTCTCTACCTCGCTCTTCCTCTCGCTACCTCTTCCTCTCTCTACCTCTCGCAACCTCTCTCACTACCTCTCTTTACCTCTCTCTACTTCTCTCTCTCTACCTCTCTCAAAGATATATGCAGGGTCTACGTGGAATGCACAACAACATCAAGTGTTGCATGGCTAAACACTTATAAGGTCCCAAAGGCGCGACGTATTGGCTATGCCAATCCTTGTTTAATTTTAGCCACACTGCACAGCATTGTAGATACAGCGTGGCTAAAAATTACTGGCAAAGCCAATAGGTCACAAAGGTGAGACCTATTTGCTTTGCTGACACTTGTTAAATAAAGGCAGCACACTCTTCAATATCAGAATTTTCAAATCCATTTAATGCACTTCCTTAGGGTAGAAAGGTTGTGGTGATTCCTATGATGTACACCGAACAGACGTTACCGAACCAAACAGATAGGTTCCAGCTCATTAAACTCTGCCACAGTGCCAAGCCATTTCACAGGCTCTCCCTGCCACTGTGCACGTTTTTATTTTTCGTATATGTGTATTATTTTACATGCTTTACCACTGATTCCTAAATTCTGCCCTTAGTGCTAAACTCAAAGAACCTCTTTTAATCCTGCATAATAAAGCAGGGACTAGGGAGGTCGGTGTCGGCCCTTGGCAACAAGTGATGCTTTGCTCTAAAGCAGCTCCTTGAGAATTGATCAATGGGTCTCTGCACAGGTTGCTTGCGAGAGAGGGCTGATTGTGAAAACAGTTAAAATCACATTGTCGGACTTGAAGCGTAGACTGTAATGTGTAGATAACTTAACAGAACGCTATAAAACAAAACATAGCTTTTAATAATGCATTCCACAGAGAACCACAAAAGAAAATGGAAATCATTTAAAAAAAATCAAGATAATTTTCCAAGGATACAAATGAAAGAATCTGCAGGTTTCATGTGAGCCAGGTTATCATAAAACATTAAAGGTGGAAGCCATAATGCAAGGTTTTTAATTCGGAAACCACCTTCCCATAAAATGGTGGTAATACACACCTTGTAGAGACTCAACACTAAATTTTTAGTAAATCTGGAAGAATCTTTTAATCATAAGTTTTTAACAAATCACATTTTAATATTTCAGGACATGTTTTTTTTTTCTTTTTCTCAAGATTACAGCTACAAGAAAACCCTTCAACTGGAAAATCAGCAGAGCACACATTCACTTCACAAGGTGTGTGTATCGGCACTTTTTTGCAAATGAACGAACAGGAAATCCCAGTACTTACTCGCGAATGGCAATTTTTTCTGAATGTCTAGAAGACACGGATGACATGCTCTGAGACATCTGAAACACATGAAGAAAATATATTGTCAAAATAGTGGACGCTTAAAATGGATTTTGAGACATCAGTGAAAACACATACTGCTCTAGGTCAATACATACAAAGCAGACTGTATTTTAGTAGTTGGTACACAAACATCTTGCCACACACAGTTCTTCATAAACCAGGAATGTTGTTAGCACCCCAATTAGTAAATTATAATATGTGACGGAACCTTTCCCAATACTTAAGTAACATGAAAAAGTTTTTAGATACCGAGACTGTTCAAGATTTAGCAGTGTGGTGTCATAAGAGAGTGCACACACCCATCCTGCTCGTTTAGATTCACTTCACTCACAGACACTGCAAACTATACATACTGTAGTGTCTTCACGGGACTGTGTGTGACATTTCCATAGAAAAGATAATTGCATTTGATACAACAAGCAACTTGAACGAGTGCAATTGTGTGCTTTAAGATATACATGAACGGAAAAACGAAGCAGGATTTTTTGGCTGCATATGTTAAGCTAGCAAGTGCGTTAAAAGTCATAATAATTTCCTGCACATTCTTAAAAAAAACAAAGTATTACACAGAACAATAAAATGTCATTAACAAAACTGGGAAGATCAAATGTGCAGGCCTAAAATGTCAGGTCAATTTGCATAAAAGAATATTTTAGGAAAGACAGTGTTAGACATTCACTAATAAGAACAGGATTCTCACCAAAAACCCTGGAAACTGCTTCCATTTCCAGTTTTATAATTGTTGAATTTTGACGTCAGTATCGGACAATTATAACAGCATGATGCACCAAGCTCACCAATTTCAATCCGAGTGTCAAAACACATTACCGAAAGCGTCGAGCCGAACATCCTCTGTGCTGAAGGCCGTGAGCTATGCACTGCTTCAACATGCCTACCCCAATAAGGGACACTGAGTATAATGCTTGTTATCAGGTTAAACGCTAAAGGCGGACGAAAAGGGCAGGCTAATAACGTTATTTCGTAATTAGATTTGTAAACAAAAAAGTAAAGACAATGACGCAGATTTTTCTAAACCTTGCATGCATACTGCCAACGATTGTGTGTATCGAAAAATCTGGGCATAAGAATAATGACCACTCATTACAAAACTATCAAACTATTACCAATATGGAAAGAATACACAAACAAGGACATATGCAAAATGCAAAAAAAAAAAACAAGATGAAGTTAAGCCCTTTATAGGACAGAAATTTTTTTGCAAATCAACAAAAAACGTACAAATCTGAAACAAAATACAGAGCAGAAAGCAACTGTGCACATTTGCATAATTAGACTGTTTAAAGCTTGCAAGCGACTTGTTTCTAAACCCATGTTTATGGTGTATCAAAATATAATATGCCCTTCACAGGTACTTTGGATTTTAGACAGTTAAAGAAGAACTTTTATTTTCAACGGTTAATATTAATTTGAAACATTTTAATGGAGTTGGCTTCCTTCATTTATTGCCTTCTACTCTAGCTGCTTTACCGGCCTCTCTCAGGTGAATCTGCCCACATGCACCAGCGGATAAGGCACATCATACAGAGAATGGGCAGCCAGTCAACCTGCGGCCAGCTGTGAATGGTGGAAGACCTATTACAACCTTGGAATTTTGAGAGCTCCACTGAAGACAATGGAGCCGCAGCGGCATATATGAACTGGTATAGGCCCGCTGCACTTAACATTTCAAAGTACTAGTAAACAGCCTCGGCCTTTCTCTTACCCTGCCTTTTCAAAATACATGGAGTGGGCAGGGGAAAGGCAGAGGCTGTGCCGCAGGACACACCGGAGACTTCCCCCTCACGCCTCCCTATCTCAGTCACTGGGGCATCGGAAGGACGGAAGGACAATGCTGCGCAGCTCCAGTGTCTCCCGGGCTTCGCCAGGCCGTGGAGTACTAGGGGCTGACTTCCGTCCCTTTTCATAGCTCTCGCTGTAAATGTTCAAAAGCCAACAGCCTTGGCCCTGCGCACAGCTGTTTGCTGTAGAAGATTCACCGCCCAACTGTGGTCTCAGTGAGGCCCTTGTTTGACTAATTAGAACATTCTGCTCTGATTAGGCAGAATGTTGTATTAGCTTTACAGCCCGCCGTAGCTGGGCCATTCCAGTCATTAAAGGACCGCTCCCTTGCTTAACGCTGGAGTGGGCCTTTAATAGTGAGTATTACCTGCTACGGCGGACTACATTTCTATATTGTGTTTCATAACACTCGCATATCAGCGTCCAAGGCCCTCAACAGTGCCATTCACTGCGCATAATTGCAGGCGCGTGTTAAGTACTCCGTCTTGGTGAATGAGTAGGCCTTTTTTCAAGTCCTAGTGTCCAGCTGTACTATCTGTGAAAGTAGTTCTATTTTTTTTTCATCAGTCTGATTACGGAGACTAAGTGAAATGGCGCCTAAAATGACTGTACTGAGTCAAGCTGATTGCTGCTGAATCCTCAGTTAAAGACATTACTCTTTACATGCCAAAATAACACCTTTATGTGTACTATTTCCACTCATTGCGCCTTTCCTACTGAGAATAAAAAGTGATGATGAAGCAGGTAGGCTAGTTTGAGTGTGGTGTGATTAATCTACTTCACATATCCCACTAGATGTGTGTGCTAAGGCTGTACCACTTATATTCAACCAATAACAAAATACAATTTGAAAACGCTATTCAAGGGCCGTGATTTTCGGTTGTGTGTATGCGTGTATACAGCAGGTTATGGACTCGTCTTCTTTAACTTTTCCTGAAAGTAATCCCAAACCTGAATCCGTTACAGTGTTGCATGAGGCCAGGCATCTATGCCTTTTCCCTCAACACATTTATCTATTACACCAGTTGGTGCTGCTTCTTTTGTCTTCCTTTGGGACTTGAAGGAGGGCACAGATGTCCTCAACTTACCAATGTCTCATGCTACACCTAGGCCTGCGCGAAATTCAAATTAGGGGTACTTTACCACCCCTACATGGCTGGTGCAAAATGAGCCATGACAAAGTCACTGGTGGTGTTTTGTGCTTAAAATACCAAACACGTAATTCCCTTCAGGTGACTCACTGTTCAGATTCCCAAGCTGCCTTGGAAATCCGAATGAAGGTTCATTCGAAGCTTGAGTCCCCTTCAGGGCCCAGGAGGCCGGATATATTTTCTGAAAGGTACCCCTCTGTCACTTGGTGTGAATGGGCACTGTTCAGGAAGGCACAGCGTGAGGCACCTGGGGACCTGATTTTGGTGTTGCAAGGTGCCCGGGATGGGCACATGTAGGAATGGGGAGGCCTTCACTGCGTGCCCAGTATAAGAAACCCATACCAGACCCCAGGTCAGAGCCCCGTATGGCCCAGGGTGGAAGCCCCGAACCCTATGATCTCTTCTCTGACCCACCGTCTCGAAAAGTGCCAGCAACAGAATCCAGCAGGCCCAGGGAGGTTTCCACTGCTTGTTTGGCTTTAAATGCTTTGACTGGGCCCCTAAGGCCCTAGGGTAGAAGAAACCAGCCCTGGGCTCCGTTCCCTTACCCACTGTGTCTGAGAGTCTTGTTGAAGTGACTGACCGGTCTGGGGAGCCCTCCCTTGCTTGTCCAGGTTCAGTAACAGGGCTCCAGGACAGAGCCCCAGTGGGCATGGGGTAGAAGCCCCAAGTCCTCGGCTCCCTTCTGCAGCCCGCTGTGTCACGAAGTGCATAGGATGGGGTTATGCAGGCACAGAGAAGTCTCCCCTGCTTGTCTGTGTTCAGAAGCTCTGACAGGTCCCTGGATCACAGCCCCAGCGGGCACTGGGTTGGAAGTCCCTAGCCCTGGGCTCCTTTTGCCAGCCTGCTGTGAGACAAAGTGCATGGGGTGAGGTCCTTGAGGGTCAGCCAGGTCACCCCTCCTTATTTGGGTTTAGAATCTCTGACCAGGCCACGGGACAGAGCCCCAGGGGTAGAAGCCCCATTTCTTGGGTTCCCTTCTTCAGCCGACCGTGTTGCAAAGTGCCCAGAATGGGGTCCCGCAATCCTGGGGAAGTCCCCCCTGCAACAGACACCTACCCCCACTAAAGATTTGCACCATGACCGCTGTGTTAAAAGAACGAAAGGTTTGCATTGGCAGCCCTTTGACCCCTGCAAAGAGTACTTTATGGGACGCCGAGATCCACGGCCAAGTAGCCACCATTCACTTCTGGACCGAGAACTCAACCATACTTCTTCCTGTGGAATGCACGGTGTCTGGAGCATCCATTAAGCATCTTTAATCCTGCATCCCTCAGTATCAGGACTACTCCATAGAAGTCAAAGGCAATTGTCCTGTAAAGTTTGCAACTCTCTCTAAAAATACTCTGGTGGCCAGGTAATTGTCCAAAGATTCTTTTTAGGAGTCATAGACCTCCATCCTGTCTGATTTGGTCACCCAACCCAAGCTGGAGTCTCCAAACTCAGTGTCACAAACTCTTACAAACTTATCAAAAGTTTACAATGTTTTGACATGCTATGCTTGTTTACAGTTGAAATGCTTTATATCCCCGGAACCCTGCAGTAGATATTGGTCATCAAGGACTCTAAAAATACATATAAATAGGCTCTATTTTTATAAATTGTTGTTTTGTCTCTTGTGTGACTTTCTTATTCCGCCGTTTGGTGCAGAAAATGCTTTACACATTGTTCCTTTGCAAAGCCTTGCTGCTCAGACGCATAGCTACCCAGGGTTAAGGTTTTTAAAAGAGCCTGACGGGACTCAGGACAGGATTTGCAACTGTACTGCATGATAAGGCCTCACAGGCATATCATAAATACACCCAGATCCTCACATTGATCCAACAATGATAATCTTTTACCTGAAAGTATCAGCTGGCTACCTTGGGGCCAACAGGAGTTATCCAGATGAGCTCAAATGTTAATGTGTAATCAAAGTAAATAATGGTGTATTGACCTCTTACATTCACTTGTCAAAAGACTTTTTATTCCCACAGAACCATTTGGCAGACAACCACAAAATCTGTTTTCACTCTTAGGTGCATATTGTTGCTCATCACTTAAGCACTGGCACTCACCAATCACCAATCACCCAAGACTTGACTTTAACAGCACATTCCTCCTGTACTGATACAAAAATATAAGCCACATATTAAATTTACCCACACAGTCTTTTGTCTGTTGGGTTAAGACTCTTTCCCCCATCACGTCTCTCCAATATTTCTGAGGGCACGGTGGCCCTCCACCTTCACTTCTAAAAAGAGGTCTGAATATTGTAGTATTTAGTCGGGAAGCCGCATATACGGCCTCTTTTGCACTTGACCAAAATGAAGAGTTCCGCCCATTAAAAATGTAAAGGTGCAATGTGTGCGCATGTGAATTCAATATTATCAAACTGACTAGGGTAGAAAGTCTTTTCTTCAGTGGTCAATTTGTAAAACAAAAATAAAAATAATAAGTGCCATGTTCTGGTCAGGAGGCTGCTTGCACCAGCCCATTGCTACTGTTAGCGCCACCTAAAACAGAACCAACTACTAACCATGTATGTGGGGAGAGTATGTGGTGTAATTGCCACAGCTGCTGACTTTGGAGCTAGGGAATCAGGTTAGAGTCTGGCGTCGGCTCAACATCCTGTGATTCTGGGAAAATCACTTGATCTCTCTGTAAAAGAATGTGTCCTTATCTGGTGCTCATAAAAAGCACCAGTTACAATGATTAAGTGCTGGTGCTGAGCAAAGCAAACTACTGGCTCAAATTAAGCACTGCTTTAACTAGATTTATTTTGTGTACCCCGCGCCACATATTACACAGCGTTTTGCCTAAAGAAATGCCTTAAGGAAACACATTAAATACACAGAAGAATTTGGCAGTCAAAAGTAAGCACTAGCGTAAACAAGAGACTAAAAGAAGGCAATACTAACTACAAACAGTTAATGTGTACCCTTAACTGTGATAGCATGGGGAATAGCTACATACCAGTATTTAGCCTTCATTATCTCCCTACACCAGGATTTTAAAACAATAATCGTCTGCAAAACCATTAAGCAATTCAGACCAGGGGCCTGATTATGATCAAGGTGGACGGGAGAGTACCACAAACATGAGGGATATCCCGTCTGCCTGTTACAATTTCCATAGCATATCATTAAGCGTGTGATATGGCGGTCATGATTGTGACGGAGTATCCCATCCGCCAAGATCTTAATAAGGCCTTATGTGTTAAGAACTATTTAGTGGAGGGGCTTCAAACTTCTCTAGGACTTCCTCATTGGTTCGACAGGTCAAGGCGCATAACTGTGGCATACGTTTATTAAAGCAGTAGTCTAAACTTCGTCACCTAGCGTACCACATTATTCCTCTTCCTAATTACTTACAAAACAGGCTTGAACATTATGATCAAACTTGTAAAAACCGGTTGGGAAATTTGTAATAAATGGATTTCTGTTTGCATGTTAATACTTTATAAGTGTTTTGCCAGTATTCCTTTTCTTAATAAAACTTCAAAACCTCTTTCTTCACTACTAAATTAATCAGTGGGACTAATACAAAAAACCAAAACACGGAAAAGCAGACATTTTTAACATGGGAAAATGTCTTCAGATATTGGGTGAAATGTACCGTTGCTGATGAATTATGAGAGCGACTAATTAAAATAGACGGTCAACTAAAGAAGGTCACCAGCTGCAGAAACGAGGCATTAAATTCGTCCCTTCCTGAAGCTGAGGTCATTTACACATGACCTGCCTGCAGGATGAGAACAATGACAGACACCACATTCTGTTGATTCTACATATTCAGAGACACCCAAGGAAGAACACCGCGACTGGTCTCCATTGGGACTGAGAAACTTAGGTTGGCTCAGCCAGTGTACCATGTAATTTATACAGAGACAACTGGGATCATAATATGATAATTTCTTCATTAGTCTGTTGAGTGTACAGCTCACTTTTTTTTCATTTTCTTCTGTTATCGCCCGATCTCTGATTCCTTTAAAAATATATTTTTTTAAGGTTTGAAACAGCAAGTTAACTAGTATTGACAGAGCTAGAAGAAAGAAGCAAGACTTTATTAATCATCATAGTCCTGGTATCTTGGTTGGTGAAATGTTGCTACTTACAGGCTCAGCTCAATCCAAAGGAAAGAACCAGGAACTAAAAGAGACTTTAGCAGGTCTCTAGAGTGGGATCTTCAAGATGGCTGCATAGAAAAAAAGATCCTGCTCAAGGACCTGATCCGTCCTTAATTCTGATGGCATACCTTTCGTATGTCGGAATTCACTAGTTTATCCATACATGGATTTAGCCAACCAATCCTGTGGAGAGTGGAGTGTAGTTGCTTCTGCTGAGTGTATCAACTGACCAGAAGGTGGACACTGACTTAGTCTCACTGAAAGTGCACTCCCTCACACTGTTGTGTGGGACAGTGGCAGAGGTTGAAAACCACCTGTGAGACTTTGAAGATGGAGCATTCCAGGAAAGAAACTGGACCACGTAGCGCAAATGTTGAAGGATTTGAAGAAGATCCCCGGAGACAAATCAATATCTCGAGGGGCAGTCATAGAGAAATAAGTTCTGCATCACTGGAATACAGGAATCTACTCAAACAGTCCTGTGGAATTATTTGCCAAGCCTGCTAGAGAACTCATCCCTCCATCCCCCACCTCCTATACTTTGTTGTCTTACTTCGTTTTTGAGAGGGCATATAGCTCAATGGGGTATCGGTCGGTCCCAGAAATCCCCCACTGCCCCCTATTGCTTATTCTGAGTGGTTATGACAGAGACTATGCTCTCAATGCAGTGGCGGCAAAAGGAAAACTGCATTTAGAGGGATCTAAAGTGTGTGTCAGACCCTGTTCGTGTGGGTCGTGAGTCACGCAGCTACAGTGTTGGGGCTGAGGTCGTTTGCCTTTGGATGTCCTGGGGTCCGTCCTACAATGCCTCTGCAAACTAGGCCAAGGAGAACCCCTTCCGCACTTAACTCTTCAGAAAGTGAATTTAGCATATATTTGTGCCTTATTATATATAGGAACAATAAAAACTTCAATGCTCATGTTTGCCTTAAAATGTGCCGTTACATTTTATTAATGAATATCTATGTCATTTCTATACCAGCCCAAATACCACTAAAATCTTAGTATTCCTATACATTAACCTCACCCTTTCAAATACTACAGCAATTTAATGTCTCTGTTCTTGTTAGTGAATGGCATTATGGGCAGGCTGCTACGCGAGTTCAGCCAGCATGCTGTGGCCCCTACCTGCACTTGCTCCCTACTTCTTGTTGATCCTGTGCCAATTCTCACCTACTCAACCTTTTTGTCGCTATCCCTTAGCGGGGGGTCCGAGTGAGGCAATGCCCCTAATGTTTCGTAATATTACTAAAGAAATACTTTAGGACTTTAGGACTCTTTTAGGACTTTAGCACAAGGCACTTTCTTTGTCTCCAGAACCTCAGACCTAAACTGCTGTTTTTTTAACGACCCCGGTTTTAATAATGCACTCATTGTAGGACATTTGTATCTGCACCTTGCCGTAGACAATGATCATGCACAGCCCCACTTTCAACAACAACTGCCCCAGGTTAGTTACAGCTCACTTCACTTTATTCTTCTTCCTATGGTTTAAAGTAACCTATTCATGAATAGATTAAGTCATCCATAAAGCCATTATGTTTCTTTGAATGTATGTTGCTAAAAGTGTTGGGTTTCTGACAGATATTTGTTTCTATTTACCATGTCATGCCCTATCTATGGCTTAAATCCATTTACGATTAAATGCGTTATTTATGGAGCTTTTTAATGTATTTTTATGCATTTGTAAACATTTTAATTACCGTCATATTACACTGACCTAGATGGACTTGACTGTCAACATAAAGCATTATTACACTTGAAACTACAGCCATTTAAGTAAAATGTGTATAATTGCACATTTTACTGAACCGTGCTAGAAAAGCATAGCCTAGGTTTGAGGTTCGAACAACACAGTGATGATTTCAGAAAAATCTAGAGCCTGCTTATGTTAATAATACTTGGTGTACACTGTCACAGGCTTATCACATTCTTTACCATGAGAAGAAATTTCAGCATTACATGCTCCAACTGATTAAACGAAAAGCTCTGGTCCGTTAAAATGGCAATTGCCTTGCATTATATTTGGTCTCTTATGGGCTACTTTGCATTAAACAATTTAGACTACCTCAAGTGTTCTTTTTTACACTCCCAGTGGTAGCGATGGTCAGCAGTCTCAGGCTTCTCAATGAGGTAGTGTGGGGGACAGCAAGCTCAGCACTCAAAAAGCACTCAGTAGCGCATTAACTGATTGTCTGATCTAGTGCTCACCTTTTGCAAAAAGAAAGAATTTGAATACACTTTTAAACAAAAATACACACTACAAAATGCAGGCACTGTTTCACTGGCGCAGACCCGCTGTATCTTAGTGCAAGGTATTCCTTCACTCCTCCACTTCCCTTTAATGTAAGATAACGTATAATGTGGCTCGGGTCAGGCAGAGGTGCAGTGTTACCCGCCTCTGACTTTCAGAAATGTGCACCCAGTTACAACAGTTCTCTCGCCATGAACCAGTTATCTTTAGCCAATCGTCGACAGGGCTCGGGTCTGCAGCTAACATCAACACTTCCTCCTCCTTGAGCAGCAGCACTCTGGCTCGGTCTGGAGTGTAGCAGCTGTAGGAAGGCTCCAGAGGTCATGGGTGCAACTGTTAACCCTCTTAAGGGGCCCGCCTCCTCCGACACCTCTGTCTACAATGCATGGTGGTTGATCTGTCTCAGGTGCAATTGGCATACACTTCAGGATAGTTTCAGCCACCCCTTGAGGTCTCAGTGGCACCTTTCTCATCCGGGAACACTTCAAGACAGTGCAATGGCTTCAACCAATGCAGTCAGGAGAGGTGACACCCTGATCCGGGACCATGCCCGTCATCATCCAAGTAGTCTTTTTGGGTGGACAGATACACACTGCTGCGTCACGTGGAGGTATTCGGCTCAGTTAAGAAACTCCATCTTTATATGCTTGTGTTGTTAAGTTGCGTTCTCTCTCCTTAAGCATGATGACATTTGACACATTTATTTGCATGCACACATAAGATAACATTTCTCGAACTTAGTTTGCTTACAATATCACTTCGTAGCCACTATATCAGAACACCTTGAACACTCTGTACAAGGGCTAAGTTCAGCCCCCAAGATGTTATATGTTTTTGGCCACTCTGTAACAGAGCTATCACAATAGAATGAACAATAGCGACATAACTGGGGCTTCGGCACTGAAACATGGAGGATGTTACTATATATAGGGCAACAAGCCTTTTGTTTTTTCAGAGAAGCATTTTGCTGGTGGCACGGAGAGGTCGGTCCATGCAAGAATTCCAGCTCAGCTGATTCCCATCACCTTATACCAGGGAGGCTGTCCAACTTTACATCAAGACAGGCAGCTTGCTGACATTAACTCACAGATATTGGGGAGTTAGACCACCGACAGGGATTTGACAGATCCACTGACCTTAGACACGATAGGGTAGAATGTGCTAGGTAGGAGTGTACTTTATTACAGTACTTGGATCCGGAAGACTTTTCTTTGAGCAATAACCCCTGTGAGCCGGTCGGCTGCACATCACGTGTGGCATCGTCTGCGCAGGAAGGGATCCCCTAATCACCTATATAGGCGCCACCATTGTGCCCTGATGTTAATTACTTTTTCAGGACTTTCCAAGCCAGAAGCACAGAGCCATAAAGTATACCTGACATTGGTGCGTTTGAAAACTGGGGCCCTCACTAGGATGAAGCTTGACCCTAGAAACCCATCCGCAGTGCGGAGAGGATTAGTGGGTTGGTATTGAATCTGCGGCTAGATTCTGTCTCTACCAGATAAGGAATTCCCGAAGGCAAGTAACTTGTTCATCTGATAGAGACAACAAGCAGCAGATTCCTTACCTTTGAATAGATACCCAAGAAATACCATCCACGGAGGTAGGACTGCGCACAAGTTCAGACTAGGAAATCCTGCAGTACTGAACCGACGGAATGAGCGTCAGGGCAGATTTGACTGTCTAGGCAGTAATGTTTGATAAACATGTGCAGAAATGACCATGTTGCTGCCTGACAAATGTCCAGTACTGGGACCCCAAATGCTAACGCAATGGAATGAACCTTAACACCTTTGAGTCTCATGACGAGCTCAGCTTGTCATGAGCCACGGTGCTCGTGTGCTCATGACGAGCTGAGCTTGTAATGACCGTTAGAACGCTCGCATGCTGGGCAAATTCCCATTCTGTGCGAGCGTTCTAAAATAACGGGTGTGGTCGTGACGACCACCGTGGCTCATGACGAGCAGAGCTCGTCATGAGCACGGGGTGCTGTGCGCGCCACCCCCGCCCCTAGCACAACAGGGGAATTTGCCCAGCTGTAAACGGGTTAATCCTTCAGAAGGCTGCTTATTTGCCAGGTATGCTCAGACGTGAGTCCCTTGCTCACTTTGCCACTGGATTCAAGCAAGCCGGGCTGAAGACGGCTGGAATGCCAGAAATCGGTCCTCGGAAGCTTGTTTCCGGTCCAGGGAAGACATGGCTTGGCAGTTCGGGCTGGGCTGTTCCCATGAGACACAGGGTCAGACTGATTTGCATATAGCCATGTCTGAACTGGGGTGGCAGAGTGGGCTAAAGAACGGTAATGGATTAAACCCAGATCTTTTGACTGGGTGTGAGTGTTTGATTGATTGATTCAGATGCTCTGTCCATCACCACCCTCTTTTGTACCGCTTATTTGCCAGAGCATAACAAACCTTGACGCGGAGGATGACCAATCGCAGAGTCCTCTGATCTTCACCTCTCCCAGATGGCTACCCCATCCCAAGAGTGACTATCTGTCACTACTGTAAGATTTTGTTGGGTAAGGGATAGGGGTCTGCCTCAATCGCGGTTCGTAATTCACAGCTGCAGGTCTCGTGCAGTGCAATCATAAGGACTATGTCGGAAAGATTCCCCTGATGTTGTGCCCAATCGAACTTCAGGTCCCACTGCAGAGTAAACATCTGGCATGTGTTGCTAGCAGGATGCAGGAGGCTATGAGGACCAGAGCATCAGAGTCATTTGCACTGAAATCCAGGATAGAGGCTGAAACCTCTCTATCATAGCCTGAATATCCTGGACTTGTTGCTAAGGAGGATAGGCCCGAAACTGCACTGTGTCTTGAATAGCTCAGATGAAAGTGAGTGTCTGAAAGGGAGACAGGTGTGTCTTCGGTATGTTGATAGAGAACCCCAGCAAATGAAGGAGGTTCTAAGTAGTCTAGAGGTGGGAGATGGTAGCCTGGAGCGAGCCTGCCTTCAGCAGCCAGTCGTCGAGATAGGGAAAGAATGTCACCCCTGATCTGCGCAGATGAGCTGCGGAGTCTGCCTTCAGCAACAAGCTGTGGATGTAGGGAAAGACTGGTACCCCTGATCTGCACAGAAGAGCTGTGACCACCGCCATCATCTTGGTGAACACGCGAGGGGAACTGGTAAGACCAAAGGGGAGCATTGTGAACTGAAAGTGCCTGTAGCCTACACTAAACCACAAGTAGCGTCAATGAACAGGCAGGACGGGGATGTGAAAATAGGCATACCGCAAGCCCAAAGCTATCATCCAGTCTCTAGGGACCAGCGCCGATAAGCCCTGCGCACCACAATTGCATAAGATGC
This sequence comes from Lissotriton vulgaris, assembly GCF_964263255.1. Lineage (NCBI taxonomy): Eukaryota > Metazoa > Chordata > Amphibia > Caudata > Salamandridae > Lissotriton > Lissotriton vulgaris. The sequence goes on from NC_141691.1 coordinate 1,503,915,359, forward strand.
AGCCTCCTCCATAGCCATGGGAGGAGGAGAAAGCATGCCATTGTGCGGGGAGATATCTAGACCACTGGCCTCACCCAATCCCTCATACCAGTCCTTGTCTTGGTTATAATCGCTGGTATTCTAAAGGGTCCAGTAGCCCCTCTGAAGTTCCGTGACGATTTGAACCCGTGTTTTCAATATTGTCGGAAATACATAATATTGGTATCTACGAACCGCAAATGATCCATTTAGCATACCCTGGTGTTTTCGCTATACTACGAGCAAGAGCACTCCTGTTATGAACACATTTCTGATCTACCCACGGCATCCATCTTAGATCATGGCCGCCATTTTGTGTTTCTTGCCCTCACATACGCAATAACCTCTGATCACTTCATTTCGATTAAGGACACGTAGCCTTAGCCGGAGATTCACCTCTTTCATGACACGTGCACCTTAAACCAGATCACGCTGTAGCTGCATGACTCGACAAAGGCTGCCTCCTCTGCCCGAGGCCAGCCCACCTGAACTGGTTCTCGTGTCCATTGTCCCGATCATGATTAGGCGGCCGAAGCCGGTAGCCTTGCCCATTTACGACCCACAAACATCTCTTATCCCGCTTTCCTATCTTCCACACCTGGCTCCGTTCCTTTCTTTCTGAATCTTTATTAGGGGGAGGTAACGAAATTTACGATGAGGCGGTCCGGCTCTTGAATGCAATATTGACAAGGGATTGTGATGAACTAGTAGGAACCCCTCTTCGTGATGTTTGGCATCAGATATTATCGACAGTTCCTGTGTAACGCCAAATATTTATTGTTTTAGGACACAAAGGTTTGGGAATGTACTAACATGTGAAATATTTGCCTGGAGCACAATTTTTAGTATATAAGGAGCAACCCTCTATGTACAAATCGAACAGGCTCCTAGACACTGCCCATGTGTAGTTTCTGTGACTTCTGTGTCCCTGCAGTAATAAACCTTTGGTCTTTGACGCCACCATCGAGAAGCCCGTGTTTCTGTTCATTTGCGCACCAAGGCAGGTGGAACTCCGGGGTCTTTGGGTGTTGTTCCCTGACACCTCTGGACGGAACCAAAAAGTCCAGAACTCCAATTGGCGCCCAACGTGGGGCGACGTCATTCGGTACCGGTCCAAAAGCCTGAAGAGTTCGAGAAGCTTCGTGTGAAGATTCCTGAGGGAGGCGCCCCACTTCATCGATCCCGGCATATCGCAAAAGTGGCCCGAAGTTCTCTTCCACGAGGGTTCCCGTTCAGGACGGCTGCAGTGGGCCGTTGCCTTGACCGTCGCCCTGTCTTGGACCCGAGGTGCAGCCCTTAGTACAGCGAAACGTGACGGGTTTCTCCTTGGTGACGTCTTCAGTGCCTCAGTTAAGTATTTAGTGGTAGCTAGCTGGTTACTTTGTGAGGGTTGTTAAAAATCCTTGATTGGTTCTTAGTTTGGTTTGGTTTCGTAGGATTATCACTAGTTGTTCTGGTCACGATAATCTATTTGGTTCAGTTTGGGTATCGATACATTAGTTTGGTTTTGGTAGGCCTAAGTTCTTGGTTCAGGTGCACATATTTGTTTTGTGTTTTGTTTGTTTTGTGTTCCAGACTGAAAATGGTAAGTCGGAGAAATTGTATGTTGTCGTGCTTCGGTTGCAACAGTGACTCACGGTTGGAGGACTCCTGTCTGGTTCCTCCGATTGGGACTCCCCTTTATGACTTATATTGTAAACATGGTGTGGGTCCTATATCCTATAATGAGGTGTGGGTCCGCTACACCAAGAAAGACGGTGTCCTTAGTTGGCCACTGCATGGTAGTTTTGAGCCCGAAATTCTTGATAATTTAGAAGCGAAATTGTTTAGGAAGAAAGCCCGGCCGGCAATGTTTGATTCTTTCCGTTACTGGCGAAAAGAATCCAAACAGAGAGAAATGAAGACATTTAAGAAAGAACAGAAAGAGAAAGAAGAGTTGACTCTAGAGCAAGCAACTAAACAGCTGCAAGATAGCGAGTGCGAGAAGGCTATAGAGGTGGCCATTAGAGAGCATAATTTAGCGATTGACAAGTGCTATCCTGCCTTGCCATCGAAAACAGCTAGGATACTAGAGGATCCCGAAAATGATCCTCTGTTGTCTTATTTGTTACGGTCACCTCCACCGTATGCACAAGGTGCTACGGCTCCACCTGTACCGAATGTTCAATTGCCGGTTGCTGGACAACCTGGCATTCCTGCTCCTGCCCCTCAGAATCAAGTTCCTGTACCTCCTGTAGTGAATGTGAATGTTCCTACGGCTCCTCCTCTTCCTGGGTTGCCGACTTCTATACCTGTATCTGTCTCGCTTACACCTACTACTTCACAAACTATTTTTCTCGATACTCCTACTGCCTCGCTATCTGTTCCTACCTCTACTGTGTTTTCTACGTCTGCGAGTGTGTTAACTCCACTTTCTGTACGTCGAAGAATCACTGATTCTGTTACTAATATACTGTCTCCTTTCTATAAAACTTTAATCAAGACTCCTACTTCTGACTCTGTTCAGAGACGTAGTCAGCATCCAAGCACTGAAGAACGGGGAATTTTAGATTCCACGGCTCTCAGATGGATTTCGAAGAGTAGAAGATATAGTACGAGAGATGTGCTAGATACATTTATGCAGTGGAAGGAACCAACGCAGCGGTACGTCTTTGATGAGATGTGCTCGTTGTTACGTGAGGAAATAGAAGAAGATGATGTTGAATCAGACCTGGAAGATTTAATTAAAGTTCAAAAAGAGTTTGCTGCAGGAATGATAGTGGGCGATAATATAAAAGAAGCGATGGAACTTGTTTTAAGTTTTAGGAATGATCCATCTCTTCGTTCACCGAGAGATTTAGATAAAGGTAAGACGAAACTGAGTCGCCAATATCCAATGAGGGAGGTTCCTCCAATTTGGCGCGAAGCAGTTGCAGCTGATCATAATGCTGGTATTGTGGCCGCTCCTGCACAGTTCCAACGAGTGTGGATACACATTCCGTGGAAGCGAGCTGAAGTGCTAGCAGTGAAACAGGCCTTGCCAGATCCGCGTAAAAATCCTGCTGGATATTACAAGGAATTAACACAGACGGTTGAAGCTTGTATAATGAATTTAGCCGACATCGATATGTTATTTGGAAATGTAGTTCCTCAACTAGTGTGGGCTAAAATTCGTAGAGAAGATCATCAAATTGCCTTAGGTGGTGATTGGGCAGCCATCACTGCAGCGGATGGTCAGCAAGTAGGTGGTGCAAAACCCGAACCCCTAATTGCCAATCTTCCAGGTAGAATAATTGACTTAATGCAGACTCTGATGCCTGCATTGCGTGTTAATTGGGACAAATTATCCGCATGCAAGCAAAAGAAAGACGAAAGTGTCTCAGACTTCTTTACGAGGTTCGAAGAGACTTTTGTAGATCATAGTGGTCAGGACATGAGCACAGAAGGAGGACAGAGACTGTTTGTCGATAAATTTGTGCATAATTTGTTACCTGAATTATGCAATAAGTTAAAAGATTCAGAGAGTGCGTGGGCTGTTTCTACAACTGCGCAAATACTTGCAACTGCACAATATTATGAAAATAGGGATAAAGAGGAAAAGGAGAAATCAGAGAAGAAAACGAAAGATTTAAAGACTAAAGTTCTGTTGCAGCAGGCGTATCCGCCTCGCACGAATCAGACTAATATGCAACAGGGTTCGTATCAGAGGACAGATTATAGTTCAACGAGGCCTCAATATCAGTGGAACCAATGTGCGTACTGTAAGAAAGAGGGTCACTACAAAAATGAATGTCCGATCTTAGCGCAAAATAATGCAGCAGCAGCTCAGAGAGGTCGTGGTGGTTTTGTGCAGAATTCTAGAGGTCGAGGGCGAGGTGCTATGCCTCCGCAGACGAATGATCGTCCCTCCAATCACTTTGATCAGAGAAATGGACAGTCAGCCCAGCAAAATAGATCTCAGCAATATCTTGTTGAAGACTATTGTGAAGTGGATGAGGGATTTCAGCAAAATGGGTACTAGGACAGCCATGGACAGAGAGAGGGAGTAGTATCAGTTCCAGTGGATCAGAGTGGGCCTTATGTCGCAGTAGCAACATCAGGTGTAGTCGAACCGTTTCTGTTGGATACTGGTGCCGCGAAAAGTTCTATCATTCATGCGAAACTCCCTGGCGCACCTTTGTCCGGCTCAACAAATGTTTCTGTAGGTTTTTCAGGCGCCCCTGTTTACAACCCTATATCTGGTCCTTTGTCTATTTCTGTTGGACCGTGTCAATTGAAAGCACCCCTGATTTTGACGACAGGTTGTAATGAAAATCTGCTTGGTTTAGACTTGTTAAAACGACTATATGCGACATTGTACTTTTCTCCGGAAGGGGTACAGCTTACGTTGGGTAAAAATATCACTTCTCCGATGTACTTGTCAATGGATGCACTCCCGCCAGAGCTGCGTTCACTCCCTGATTCTCTTTGGGCGACTGGTCCTAATGATGTAGGCCTTTTAGAAATACTACCATATGTAGTAACTTTGAAAGCAAATGTGAAATTTCCAAGAATTCCTCAATACAAAATATCTAGTGAAGGAGAACGTGCACTTATATTGATTGTGCAAGATTTGATTAAGAAAGGTGTGGTTGAAGAAACTAGAGGAAATGTTTGTAACAGTCCTGTACTACCGATTCTGAAACGAACTGATCCTACAAAACCTCCAGTGTACAGGTTTGTCATTGACCTTAGAGAAGTTAATAAGATTGTGGTTCCGCAGTTTCCTGTGGTTCCCGACATTACTGCCTTGTTAACATTGATTCCTGCTACGGCCACTTGGTTCTCAGTCATCGACTTGAAGAATGCCTTTTTCAGCATTCCGATAGCTGAGGAAAGCAGAGATATTTTTGGCTTCTGTCTAGGAGGTCGAAGTTTCAGATTTAAACGCGCTCCACAGGGCTACTGTGAGAGCCCATCTATTTATAGTCAAGCATTAAAAAGCCAGTTAGATTCTTTTGTCCTTCCTCCAAGTTCTGCCCTAGTACAGTACGTAGATGATCTTCTAGTGGCTGCCGATGACAAGGAAACTTGCAAAGCAGCTACAGTTTCGTTATTGCATCATTTGTCTAATCTGAATCACAAGGTGTCACCTTCCAAAATGCAATACTGCTGCCAAGAAGTGACCTACCTAGGTCATCTCTTGTCAAAGGAGGGAAGGAAGTTGACCCCAGAGAGAATAAAAGCAATTACGCAAATGAGTGTTCCACGCACACAGAGAGAAGTACGTGCCTTTCTAGGTATTACCTCTTACTGTAGGCAGTGGATTCCGAATTTTTCTCTTTTAGCGAAACCATTGGTAGCCTTGACTGGGAAAAATGTTTCGAGTCCGGTGCCATGGTCTGATGAATGTCAGGAGAGTTTTACTGAATTACGAAAAGCATTGTGTTCAGCTCCTGTATTGGGCACACCCGATTACAGTAAGCCATTCACGCTCTACGTTCACGAGAGAGAAGGTTGCGCGTTGAGTGTCCTGACACAGAAATTTGGTGACAAACAACGCCCTTGTGCGTATTTTTCATCAACATTAGATCCGGTAGCTAGAGCGTTACCCAGTTGTTTGAGAGCTACAGCGGCAGCTGCGGCTTCCATTCGACAATCTGCTGGTTTGGTGATGAACAACATGCTAGTGGTCATGGTTCCTCATGCAGTGGATACACTCATGAATCGAACGAAGACTCAACACCTTACTAGTGCGAGACTATCTGGTTACGAGCTGACATTACTAGCGAGTCATATTCAGATTAAAAGATGTAATGTATTGAATCCAGCAACGTTGTTGCCGGCTAATCAAGAGTCGAGTGATTCCGAGCCACATGATTGCTGTTTTAAAACGGAGGAAGAGACAAAAGGACGCATTGACTTGAGGGATACTCCATTATCAGATCCAGATGGTACGCTGTATGTGGACGGGTCATGTTTTAAATTGGAGAATGGTGATGTGACTGCTGCCTATGCAGTAACGACTTTGAAGACGATTGTGGAAACTGCAAGAGTGAGTCAGAATTCTGCCCAAGCTGCAGAATTAATAGCTCTAACAAGAGCGTGTGTTTTAGCTGAGGGAAAGAGAGTGAATGTCTTTACAGACAGTCAGTACGCATTTGGCGTGGCCCATAGTTTTGGCCGTTTGTGGAGAGAAAGAGGTTTCATTACGTCCCATGGGACTAAGATTCAACATGGTCAGCTAGTTAACGACTTGTTGGAATCTCTAACCTTGCCGACTGAAGTTGCGATTATTAAGTGCAGTGCTCATAAAGCAATCACGGATGATGTTGGTCGAGGAAATGCTTTTGCTGACGAAATTGCTAAACAGACAGCTAGAGACATGATGAGCAGAATGTATGTTGCAACGTCTGCAAGATGGATCGCTAAGTCTGGAATGTGTGAGGACACAATGGAAAGTGTGAAAGAGATTCAGAAAGAAGCAACTGAGGAAGAGAAACGAGTATGGAGAGAGAGTACGGGCAAGTTAGATTCAAATGGGTGTTGGATTGATTTGACCGAACAGCAGCGTTGGATGTTGCCTGATGCGTATGTGCTTGCAGTGGTGACAATGGCGCATGGAGTAGCGCACATAAGTTCTAAAGGTATCTGTAAGATGTTGGCTCCAGTCTGGAAGAATGATGGAATCAGTAAGTGTGCAGAGAGAGTGGTGAAAAATTGTATGGTATGCCTGATGCATAATCCTGGCAAGGGAACTCCAACCCCTGCTGGTCATTTTGCTCCTCCTTCCTGCCCTTTTGAAGTGATTCAATTAGACTTTATTCACATGGACCGTTGTAATAATTTAAAATACGTCCTAGTGGTGGTTTGTGCTTTTTCCAGGTGGATAGAAGCATACCCACTGAAGGACAATACTGCCCTATCAACTGCCAAAATTCTTCTCAAGGAATATTTCCCTAGATTTGGAATGCCACGGATTGTATGGTCAGATAACGGAAGTGAGTTTATAGGGAAAGTTATGCAGAGTGTGTGTGCAGGCCTAGGGCTGAAACAGAAATTCCACAGTGCGAACCATCCCCAGTCTGCTGGTTTAGTAGAGGGTTACAATGGCACCCTCAAACTGAAGATAGCTAAAATACAGGCATCTACGGGTTTAGCCTGGCCAGACGCACTTCCTTTGGCTTTGTTATCAACGAGAGCAACTGTACATTCTAGAGTGGGGCTTAGCCCTTATGAAATAGTCTTTGGCCGCCCGGCAAATATCTGGGGTGTGCCAAGGCCTAAGGAATTTAGTTCTCTAGAATATCCTATGTTGATAGACTACCTTTACGACTTGACTGCTAAATTGAGTCTTATTCATCAACAGGTTTTCGATGCTTTGCCAAAACCTCCGGAGAGTCCAGGGCATCAGCTGAAACCGGGAGACCTCGTCGTCATCAAGAACTTCGCGAGGACGAAGAACCTTCAGCCACGCTACGTCGGTCCTTTCCAGGTCCTACTTTCAACGAGGACAGCAGTTCGTGTGGCTGGACGCAAGCACTGGGTGCACGCGTCCCATGTTAAGCGTGTCCCTTTGCCGCTTCCTTACGACGACTGGGTGAAGAAGGGAATTGGTTCCTCCGAATTTGAAAGCACTCCGAAGTTCATCCCTTTCAGCGATGCCGAATTAATAACTGACACTCCAAGCTCTGACTCTCCTTCAGAAAAGACTCTTTTGAACACTGAACATTTGTCTCCAGCATCAGAAGAAACTCTGTCATCTGCGAACCTGAACACTGCAACAACTACCAGTGAAACACTTTTTGCTGATCAGACAGTACCTGCGAAGCAGAGATATAACTTGAGAAGCCGTAATATGGACAAATAAAGCAGGCAACTGCATACTGTGATGTTTTGAAATTTTGAACTTTTGCATTCAGCCAGGAAGTTTGCTATTTGTTTTTATTGTTTTAAAATTGCCTTGCCGTCTGGGTAGCCGTAGGGTCGTGGCTGTGTGCCTAGTTGGATTTGCAGGGGTCTGACACAAGGTCGATCTTTCTGTTGGTTCTGGGAACTCCCAGGGCTGATAGAGGCATTTTCATCTACGTACACATCAGTGGTCGCGAGCGGATTGTAGAAGATGGAGCTTCCTGCGCTGCAACGAGAAAATGTGATTTACGTTCGCAGAAACAGACTTTATAGAATTTTTTATAACAAATGCTGTTTGATGCAATGTATCATTACCTTCTTGATTATTTTAGCAACATTGGTGGGTGGAACTGTTTTCAGTATAAATTTGATTTTTGTGCCAGTTACTACAGTACCTCCCCTTGATCCTGCTATTTCTACTGTTTCTTCTATACACTCTTTTCACTCGTTTCCGGAACATGAGCAAGCCCGACGCTCAGAGTTCATTAACAACACTTTTGTACAGCTCTTGCATCAACACCAACTAGTAGTTAACACTACAGACTGCTGGGTGTGTGGCTTGATACCCCACACTATGGATAAAGGTATTCCTTATCTGGTTTTGCCTTTCAGCTACAATGGATCATTTCAGGCCCTTCAAACCATCTTTGCTTATGCCCTTGAAACCTATCCTCCACGTCCACCACGTTCCACTAAATATAACTCTGCCAACAAAGCCTTAGTCCAGGGAATTATTGACATGATCAAGGATGTCAATAATACTCCATCATACCCTAGAGACGAACTGCGAGTGTATTTAAGTTGGAATACTTCAGAATATCGCCTTAGTTTAGGAGAAAGCAAGCGTAAAAGCTCAACTCCAATCTGGGTCGTACCACACCGAGGTCAGGTCTGTTTGCAAGGTAATGGGAGAAATCCGAGAGCTCAGCTAGGGAGGAGCGAGTGCGTTGAAACTTATGTGTTTCCGGCTAACTCTTCCCCTGCCTTCCTTACTGCTAGGGGTACCTACTTCATTTGTCGAGACCGGGCATATACATGGTTACCTGCTGACTTTTCAGGTTCATGCTATATTGCTCGATTGTTGCCTCCAACATACACTGCTTCATCTGACTACCACAGAACCTGAGTAGCGAGAGGTGTCTTCAGCAAGGAAGATACCGCTGGTCAGGAAGCTGGAGACTTCTTCAAAGGCTTCCTTCCATTCTGGGGGCCTATGGCCAATAGTAGAAATATACGTCAGCTAACACGGGTAGTTGAATCTACTATTACCGAAACTGCTGGTGCCCTTAGCAATCTGACAGCTGAGCTTCAGGCGGATAGACTCATGACGTTGCAGAACCGTATGGTTCTAGATGTTATACTTGCAGATCGAGGTGGGGTATGTAGAATGATCCAATCGAGCTGCTGTGTCTTTATTCCTAATAATGCTCCAACAGTCTATGAGGCGATCTCCAAGCTACACAAGATCTCCGACTCTATACACGTAGATAAGGGAAACTGGTCCTTTATGGAGTGGTTTTGGACTCTGATCTCAGCGTGGGGATGGAAAGTTCTAATGGTCATTGGTGTCATCTTAGTATTCCTATTCTCATGCTGCCTGATTATCCAGTGTGGTCCCGCTTTGTGTAGCCTTTGTGCTGCAACCTGTTTTAGGAAACCACCTGCAGTTGGAGAAAAGGCACGAGAAAGGATGATGATACAACAGCATGTCACTGACCTGATGAGTATAGAACTAGACTCTGACATAGACTGAGTAATTGCCTATGTAAGGGCAAAAGGAGGGTCTGAGGTTCCGTGACGATTTGAACCCGTGTTTTCAATATTGTCGGAAATACATAATATTGGTATCTACGAACCGCAAATGATCCATTTAGCATACCCTGGTGTTTTCGCTATACTACGAGCAAGAGCACTCCTGTTATGAACACATTTCTGATCTACCCACGGCATCCATCTTAGATCATGGCCGCCATTTTGTGTTTCTTGCCCTCACATACGCAATAACCTCTGATCACTTCATTTCGATTAAGGACACGTAGCCTTAGCCGGAGATTCACCTCTTTCATGACACGTGCACCTTAAACCAGATCACGCTGTAGCTGCATGACTCGACAAAGGCTGCCTCCTCTGCCCGAGGCCAGCCCACCTGAACTGGTTCTCGTGTCCATTGTCCCGATCATGATTAGGCGGCCGAAGCCGGTAGCCTTGCCCATTTACGACCCACAAACATCTCTTATCCCGCTTTCCTATCTTCCACACCTGGCTCCGTTCCTTTCTTTCTGAATCTTTATTAGGGGGAGGTAACGAAATTTACGATGAGGCGGTCCGGCTCTTGAATGCAATATTGACAAGGGATTGTGATGAACTAGTAGGAACCCCTCTTCGTGATGTTTGGCATCAGATATTATCGACAGTTCCTGTGTAACGCCAAATATTTATTGTTTTAGGACACAAAGGTTTGGGAATGTACTAACATGTGAAATATTTGCCTGGAGCACAATTTTTAGTATATAAGGAGCAACCCTCTATGTACAAATCGAACAGGCTCCTAGACACTGCCCATGTGTAGTTTCTGTGACTTCTGTGTCCCTGCAGTAATAAACCTTTGGTCTTTGACGCCACCATCGAGAAGCCCGTGTTTCTGTTCATTTGCGCACCAAGGCAGGTGGAACTCCGGGGTCTTTGGGTGTTGTTCCCGGACACCTCTGGACGGAACCAAAAAGTCCAGAACTCCACCTTCCATTCTTCTACCAAGCCAGGCCTGTCCGAAAAAGGCTCAGGGAACAACATAGGGCTAATGGGCCCTGTCAGCGCCATAATCAGCATTGGTCTCAGCCTTGCCGGCTCGGAGTTGTCAGAGATCAGAATAAGGCTGGTGCAGCTGGTGGGCACTGAGAGCACCGACGTCATGACTGGCACCAGGAAGGTTGCAGTGGCACGAATGGTGCAGAGGCCAATTTGGAACCCAATGGAGGCCTCTCTGATCCTGCGAGGCCTGATGGTGAGTCAGAAGGGTCAGGTAGCTCAAAAATTAGGTGCATGGCCTCATAAAATTCTCAAACTTGAGCAGAGGTCACTACAGCTCTTGGAAAAGCACGGAGGCACGGAGTTGCCCCAGGCGCAGGTTCTGTAGAATGAGGCCTTGAAAGAAGGTCGTGTCCCGTAGGCCAACAGACAGGGAGAAGTCAAAGCACACTTCCCCGAGTGTCCAGAGGATCTTGAGTGCGATGAAAAGGATTTGGGGCATCTGGAGTGGTTCCTCCCTCTCGACCAAGACCTCTGAGAAGCCAGAGTGGCATCACTTGTCAGGCTGCAAGGAGATTTAGGGACTGCTCCCTCATGCCTTTGAAGCCAAGGCCATGCAGTCGGAGCACAACGTGGAGTCATGCTCCAGACACTACAGGCAAACCAAATACGGGCGCGCCACCGACATGGCCCTTAGACAGGCACCACATGATTTGAACCCTGAAGACTTTCTAGAGGACATGATTTGCTACACACCAAATAAAGGTCAACGAAAAGTAAAAAAAAAGCCTATCAAAAAGTGATAGACGTTAGCTCTTCATGGATTAGTGCTTGACTGGTGTGGTGCCTATATAGGAGACACGAACGTCAGTTCTGGCGTGGACGATGCCACATGTAGCCGACAGATGACACCTACCGGTGCACTGGAGTACTGCCTGAAGAAAAATCTTACGGATCCAGGCATTAGCCTGGGAAATCCAAAAGGTAAGGAATCTGCGGCTTGAAGTCTCTATCAGATTGGGGTATTTCCTACCCTGGGCTGTCAAGAAGTAGCAGGAATGCTGGAGTGTGCTCAAGTCTTACATGAGCTTGGCAAAACACAGAAGAACCCAGCTCAGATAACAGAGTTTTCAGAGGTACTACAAACATTTCTACATATATAAACTTATTGGAGGAAGCAAAGGCATTTGGAATTATTTAAACAGTGTGCTTGCAGACTATGACCAGGGGAAGATGTTACATTTACTGATCATTCCAAAGGAAATTAGGGCTACTGTTTCGGACATGAATAATGAGAAGCTACCACCAGTGCCTGTAACAGCACAGAATCCCCTGAAGATCAATCAGATGTAATCACCTCACACTTACAATATAGTTACTATTAAGAAATTTGAATGGTAGATTGCCACAATCCCACAGAGACACTAGTAATGTTTATTCTTAAAATAGATGCTCCCAGTCATCTTAATATGGTGATGCTGTATGAATGTCGACCAGTAGTGTTTTTCATCTATGCTAGACTTTAAATCATCTATATATTTACAGCATGGTACGCACATATTAGTCGTTTAGCACCTCCTCCTCATTTCCTTTCCTTGTATCGCTCAGTCAGCACAGATATCTCTGTATAAAAACATCAGTATCTATTCTTTTAATGTAATTTATGTACCGAGAACTAAACCTCTATTCTCATTGTTTAAATATACCAGTGATTGCTCTTTTAATGCAACTGCTGCACTGGTAAGGTTACTGCTATTCCTATTTGGCAGTCTTTTCCTTTCCTTCAGTACCAGCGTTTGAACACATGTTGTAACTTGGGTGTTGATTCCTCTACAAAGGAATGCATATTCTTTCTGGCTATACTGTGGCAGCACCTCACGAACACTTGTGCGCAATGGTTCATGTGTCAGCTTGTCAACATTGTATATCTGTTGGCCATTTCTTCTGTGCAACCCTTGTTCAGTTGAAATGTATTTATGCTTCCCATTTCAGTTTTTCCAGACGTTTTAAAGTGCACTGGATGTCCTGATGGAGGACCAGTCATGTTCCAAAATGCATTGAGGCTTCTTAAATGTTTACAAAGTAAATATTGATTTGATCATAGAATATAGATATGAAGATCACGATAACTAAGAAATCCACAAGCACATTGGCATTTGTTTCTAACTGTTTATTAATGCTAATGACAAAATAAAACACATATTTGTCATAAAGAAATTTAAAGAAAGTAGATGTGAAAACAACTATCAGTCATAAAAAATGGCTTAATGGTCAAAGGTTAATGCTATTCATGTCAGCAATTAGCTGTGGGACGAATCAATATTCTACTATTTCACTAAGTATCAGAGGCTTTTCCTTTGTGACATTCATGTCATAACTTAAGAGAAAATATGGTCACAAAGTCATCAGTAACAGTTGGCAGTTCAATAACAATCTTGAACGTCACTCCGGAACACTATTGACAGCCCTCTGAGATTTTTCCATAAGCTACACACTAAAATCATTAGGCCGATACAAGATGGACACAAATATAGTCAGCTATGAAACAATTATTGCACCCACTGATGAAGGTGGTGCAGCGGTCTCTTATCTGGAAAGTTATTGCCATATTGTACTAACTCATTATCTGCACAAGTGGCAAGACTCTGCTATAGAGTTGACACACATTGAGATTAAAAGGACAATCACTAAACCCATTTCACCTTAAGCACTGCTACATAGCTTTAATTTATTGATGACAAGACCCAGCCACTGTGTACTAAGCTGTATGCATTGGGAGCGTGTGGTTGAAATGTTCATGGGAAACTGTGCTGTACTCTCCACAGGTTAAAATAAAAGGCATAAAATCATCCTTTAAAAAGACATTTCTCAAATTCTTTAGAGAGTTCTCTTCAAACATGGTGTTTTTTAATAGAAAATCAGCTAAGACAATGTGGCCCCATATCAACTTTCACAATATGTTTTCTATTTCAGACTACATATCTCCCTTCAAGAGAAATTCCCTGGGTTTCACAATGCACCAATAAATCCCAGATGCTGAACATCATCTCGGATCAAAAGTGCCTCTCTCAAAATAAAGACAAACTATTTTGAATCCCTTCACAAGGTTCAAATCACTCTCATGACTTTACATCAAACCTACTCTTTACTTTTTGATACTTGTGACAGGACAGTCCAGAAAAAGCCAACTTCCTTCATCTACCATAGGAATGCCTACTAATTCACCAGCTTTGATTCTGGTGGCGAGATCACTGGATAAAATACTAACATATTGTAGGGTGGTGGGGTGTGCACCTCTATAGTGATGCGATAGGAGACAGAGCATGCTCCTCTGCCCAGCCAACCATGATTGGCACCCCCTAGGACCCTGATTTCCCTAAGCCGTACACCTGCACCTCCTCGACCAGAGTGAATTCAAGGAAAGTACAGCTTGAACAACAGCCCAGAACCGAGGTGGTTTTGTGTGGTCCTGAAGAAAAGGCTGAGTCAGTAAGATGGCATCTGGGGCGGCGGAGTTAGGAGTGGCTGCGCGACTCTGCCACATAGCGACATATGGGAACAGTGACCCTCTAGGTAACTTTAACCCATGCTGGAGTGCTGCTACCGCCTGGTTGTTCCCACCTAGGGACGGGGGCGGCACACCTCCAGCAGGAAAATAGCCCTACTGAGGAGGAATAGCAGTATTGCTGCTGCTCTGAACTACCTGGGGAGGACCAGGAGGTGGTCCAGTAAAGTAGGTTGCAGAGTGATGAGGGCGGGCGGTGGGTGTCCATGATCAGGGACCTTTCCTTGACAGAGAGGGGCCCCCAATGAGGCAGCACAAAAGGAGTGGAGCAATAAATAAAATGAGGCACAAGACAGAAAGAGAAGTGGAGCCCTTCTGGGGGACACGAGTAATGCCTCTTGGGCCAGATTGAATGGCGGAGGGGTGCTTCAAAGTGAATCTGAGAAATTAGTTAGACTTTGTAAGAAACAAGTGAGGACAGAACGTCACGGACATTTTCTACTTAAACATCTGAAGGGTGGAACTATTCCTTGGGGCTTTCTGGTCAAAAATACACCCTTGATTTTTGTAGAAGACGCAAAATACAAGAAGGGTTTTAGCTTTATAAACACGAAATGTAGTCGGAACCTGATGGTTCATACTATAGAAACTGCACAAAGACTGTGCCGTAAAGAGGAGGAGGAAATTGAAGAATTGTCAAAAGCTATCAAAAATAATCCGGCGGTTACAGACGCCAAAACCCTCTTAGACAAAATTGAGAAAGACATACAGGCCTTTAAGGACAATACTATAAACGACAAAAGTGCAAAGTACGATAGAGATACTAAGTCTTTTAAGATCGAACAGGTATATCCCTTCCTCAAAGAGGATTATTACACCTTGGCAGACTCACGCACGGCGCTGTATAACTACCAAGGGAGGTCAAGAAATCGTTTTACGACCTTCTCGGAGACCTCATCGTATGAGTCGTCCGACTCAGACACAAGAAGCAACAATTCTAGAAAACAAGTTTCTTTTTTAGAAAGTGGCCAACAAGCAAAAACCAGGTACAAGGCGCCATGGGAAATGAGGACGCGCAACCGGTTTTACAAGTAAAAAAAAAAACCTAGTGTGGTTGTCAATTTGTCTCAACGGGTTTTCACAGACGATGAAGAGTCTGTATTAAATCTTGGCTTAAAATTTGTGCCATGTAAGAAAACCGACTTCACAAAATTGAAGATAGAGACTATGGAATTTTGTAGAAAATTGCGATTGAAGGCATTCTTTTTTAATCAGACAGCAATTGCTAACAATGAAACAACTGGGCTTAGAAATAAATCCAAATTTGTACCCCATCAAAATATCCCTAAACAGATACAAGCATTTGAGCAGGTCCTGCTATCGTCCATTAAATAAATGGAAAAAACTAAGAAATATATGCCTCAGAATATGACCCAGGGACAACGTAAGGCAATACAGAGTCTGAAAGAGGACTCCTCATTAGTTATAAAGCAGGCAGACAAAGGGGGCGCGGTGGTTATTTGGCCCCGCGAGATGTATGTAACAGAAGGATTGAAACAAGTTGAAAATGACATATGGTACCGAACCCTACCGGAAGATCCGACTAAACAGATTCAGGGCATGATCGCTGAGGTCTTAGAGCTGGGTAAAGATGAAGGCTTTCTGGGCACCAAAGAGTATGACTTTTTAAATAACAAATTCCCTAGAATCCCGGTATGACACCTTCTACCCAAAATCCATAAAAGCCTAGATGAACCACCGGGCCGACCCATAGTATTGGGTTGTGATTCTTGTTTGGAGCCGATATCAAAATATGTCGACTTCTTTCTAAAACAATTCTTGAAATATGTAAGATCATACTTGAAAGATACTACAGACTTCTTGACAAAGGTCGAGGGCAGACCGTTTGATCCATCAACACAAATAATGGTCACTATGGACGTAACGTCCCTTTACACAAAGATCCCTCAGGACGAGGCCCTAGAGGTGATTGCGTGGTACCTGGAAAGTAGGGCAAGACCACATAGGGTGCCCACATCCTTCATTTTGAGACTGGCAGAGATAGCCCTAAAGAAGAACTATTTTTCATTTAATGACCAGTTCTATATGCAAGTCAAGGGTACTGCGATGGGGTGTCCTTATGCCCAGAGATGGCAGTGCTCTACACGGCACAATACGAAACAAAATTTGTGGAAAGAAATAACCCTTTTTCTGGTAACATCATTCAGTGGTTGCGTTATATAGATGACATCTGGATCCTGTGGCAGGGGAGCCAGACCGATCTATTGGCGTTCAACGATTGGATTAATTAAGACATAGAGACATAAAGTTTTCCATGGAAGCAAGCACGACCCGAATGACATTTTTGGATGTCGAATTGAGCTGTGCTGAAGGCTTTTTGAAAGCCTCGTTGTACAAAAAGGCTACTGACAAAAACACCATCCTGCACCACAGAAGCCATCACCCCAGAAACCTCAAAACAAACCTGCCCTATAGGCAGCTACTAAGGATTCGCAGAAATTGCACAGAGATAGGTAATTATGACAACCATGCACAGACTTTTTGCGAGGAGATGAAACACAGGGGATATCCTAAAAAACTCTTAAAACATTCGTACAAAAGGGCCCGGTTCACATCACATGAGTGTCTTTTACAAACCAGAGAGAAGAAAGAGTTGGATCGCTTGGTATGTGTGACCACATTTGGTCCAGACACTCACAAGATGAGACAAGCAGTGCTGAAGAATTGGCACCTTTTGGAAGGGTTGGAATGCCCCTTCCCCCGTCCGATATTTGCCTATAAAAAGAATCAAAGCTTAGGGCAACATATTGTGAGAGCAGACATTACGAAGCCAAAACCAAAACACGATCTCCTCTCACTCTGGAACATGAAACCGTTGGAAGGCCACCATAGGCGCGGCAATTGTGTCGCATGCCCCAACACCATCGAGAGCAATGAATTCCAGCATATGGACGTGAAGTGGAAACAATCGGGCTTCTCAAACTGCAGGAAAAAAATGTAGTTTACGTAATAATTTGTCCGTGCCCGAAGATCTACATTGCTAAAACTAACCAACAAGTGAACTTGCGTATAAGCCAACACAGGTCGCTTATAAAAAAGAAAGTGCTAACCGCTCCCATGGTAGAGCACTTTATCGAGAAGTCACATAATGAAAACGAATTCAAATGGTCTGTGTTGTTCACCATGAGTAATGCACAGCGCCCGGCTGATATTGACATGGTGTTGTTAAAAAAAGAAGCATATCTCATTCTTAAGTTCAATAGCACATTAACTGGCCTCAACAGTATGTCTGAATTATCTAGGGTGTGAGCTTGGCCTCCCCCCGAGGAACAATCCGCTTATACAGAGTCATCTTCCCACCTGAACTGTCAACTTCGTCATGATTGGAATATTGTCACTAGCACATTGTCACATAAATCACTTAGACCGACATACACACAGCCCACAACCTTAATGATAAGAACACACACACACTAAAAATTAGTTACACAATAAACTACGTTTCCCACAATTCCCATGTACACACTCTAGTCCCACAATGAAGTACAAGATGGCCGCCACAATATCGCGGGACAGTCAAACGGTTCCTGGCGTTGTATGGAAGAAGGTCACAGAGCATTCAGCCCATACCTTAAGGTAAGCAGTGGAACTTGCCGAATTCCTAATTCGAGTCTGTAACAAACAAATGAGACTAAATCCCCCTCTCGTTTGCTGCCTTCTTTTTAGAAACGGCTTGGTGAAAACACGGCGCTCGCCATGACTGAGTGAGAATGGGTTGCGCATTCGAGCGAAAATAGGAGACAGATGCCGAATTAATTTAAAAACAGGTACAATGCCGCTTTCATCAAATGACAAGAACGTGGCTTTTTAATGCAGGGCACTGAATAATCTAATTTGAGGACACCGGCCTTATAACGATTTTCAATTTTTTGGCCAGTTCTGTCCACACAAACGAGAATTTCGTGCATTTGAAACGTTACGTCTACACACATCAGTGAAGAATACGAGGTACGTGGCAAATGATGTTGTGCCAATATCGAATTAAGACATCTCCAATTGGCAGTGATAGATTCCCCCTTTTTTTTCAATACAGGAACGCTAGTCTCTGACAAGTCCTCCCCATACCACCCGGTGCAGATGGAAAAATAAAAACATTAAAAAAGGAATACGAAAACATTCCCTTCCTGACTAATAAATTACAGGTACAATAACCATCTACTAAAATAAGGATAAGGGTATACAAGAGGCGCACAGGTTGTCAATGAAACTTTATTGTTTTTTTGCATCCTATACAGATTATTGACAAGGCCCTGATGAGAGTTTGGGAACTTGTTCCCCGAACCCGAAACGCGTCGGCACAACAACAGGAACAATCCAGTACATTAAGTGTTTAATGAGAATAGATACACATCTATATGTTCCTGTCATTTGATGTAGTCTTGCATAATCTTGAATTAAGAGTTTTGGTAGAGAAAACGATAACTGAAATGTCTATTGTTATTTGGATGTTATTGTTTTGAACTATGAATATATAATTTTTGGTATTTGTTTGTGTTGTATAAAATGTATATATATATATGTGTAAAATTGATTTAAGTGTTTGTAAATATGTATCACTTTTCTGCCTAAAAAAGAAATGACTGGTATAAATAAAAGTACCTAACCAGATGTAATGAAGTTTCGCTTGGTCTCAATAGAAATAATAGAGATATTGTAAATAAGGAGGGTGTGGGCATTTTCGTTGTGTTTTGGTATTTACAAGGGTCCAGCCTACCCCTGTCCCGTTCAAGGACCCAACTCCTTCAGGTAAAAAGTTCAAAGTGAAAAACCGGCATAAGCTAGAGTACACCCCAGGACAGAAACAGCAATAGTGGAAGTACCCGTTACAAGTGTGTGGGAAACACACAAGAGGCCTGGTGAGCCAGACTAAAGTCACCAAAAGGGACAGAGTGACTTAACCAAGTAGGACGCAGGACAGTTGAGGAGACTTGAGAGGGGCAGATGCTAGTATGTCGTAAGTGGTATAAATGCTAACAAAAACGCAAGCCCAAGAGCAGAAAGTGCACATTATTGCTAAGAAAGGCCGGAAGTACACAAATATTAGGGAGATGCTGTCCAGGTCAGGGCACAGAGGCGAGAAGACAGTACAGCCAAAGCAGCCAACAGCTTCCATTCAAGAAACAACACAAACCAGTAGGAGAATAACTCGGCAGAGCCATCAGCGACACGCTCTTTATGGAGAAACTCTTTAGAAGACTTTGAGAGGACTTCTCTGCGCTATGAGTACACAGGTTATAAATGTGGTCTCCTCACTGGAGAGCACGGAACGCCCAAGAGGAGGAAGCGGCATTATTGTGACAGGAGGACCTCTCCCAATAGGATCAGGTGGTAGACATACAGGCACATCTGGAACACATGGTTAATTGTTCAAGGAGACAAAATATACGGATCAAGAGGGTTCAGAGAAATATAGAGGAAGCAGACATAGTGGTGGATGTTAAGAGACTTTAAGCATAACCTTCCAGACCTTGAGAATTGAGACATCTTGCTAGACCTCCTGCACTGGATCGGATCAGGATAGGGGCGATGGAATCAGCCCACAGACTCCTTGACATGCCTCCACTATTATCAATAGAAAGAGAACATCGTTGCAGCAGCCAGAGATATGGAACAGATCAAGTTTGTGGGACATGAACTGAACTGTACAAAGACCTCTGGGCCAGAACGCTGTAGAAATGTTAGGAGTTGTGAGTGGTTATGGGCATCTTTGGGCCACCCTTTAGAATGCCTGTACCGCAGCGGAAAAACCGCCGCGGTTAAGGCGTTAAGGAGTAAGGAGATGAGGAAGAGATAGGAACTCTGTTTTCATATTATATTTATGGAGGAGGGTGTTAAATACCAAATGAGGTCCCTGTAGGACATGTCTGATCCCGGGGATAGGGAACATGCAGACAATGACCACAGCCACACTGGAGGAACTCTCATGACTCAAACACAGAACGCAGAGGGCAATAATATGGTGGAGTGTAAAAGTAAAAAAAAAAACAAAAAAAACAACAACAACATGAAGCTGCCAGAAGAAACAACGGCAGTAGAATGCGAAGCCTGGTTATCCCAGAATTGTGTTACCAGAAAGAGGAGAGACCTCCAGCTTGAACAAATGTGTGGTGAACTCAACAGAGAAGAAGTCATAGGATCTATTACCACATACCTTCAGAAAAATAACAGAGGATATGGGGCTATGTATAAAATGGGACACGCTGAAGGAGATTATTAGAGGAACACTTATATCAATAGTGGCGATAAACAGCAAAGAAAGACCAGAAGAGCAGATGAAAGTCCAGAGGAGACACAAACAGACTGGGGCATACACTTTTTTGGGGTAAACTCACAGCATCCCGAGCACAACCTATGGCTTGAGACACCAATTTGGTGGAATATGCTCTACTATGACCTTAACAGAAATACTATAAGGAGGAGAATAAAGTGGTGAAGGAATTGGTGTGTAAACTCAGGGCTAGGGTGTCAAGAGATTAGATCTCCCCGATTAAGACTGGCACAGGGTGACTGACCACCATACAGGCATGCATTAAGCATTGCTTCCAAGTGTTTTATGAGACCCTTTACAGTTAAAAGATCTACAGACAAAAGACATTGGGAACTTTCTGTATAGACTCCTGCGTCCCAGGTTGACAGATGCCCAGGTAAAGAGTCTGGAACAGCCTATCAAAAGAGACAAGGAGCAGCATGGGTAACGATGCAGAAATCTCCGGGGGTTGATGGCTTCACCAGCCGTTTTTTAATGAAACGTTCTGCCAAAACCTGGTGACATTACTCACTACCCACTTAAACACAAAGGGGGTGATAGAGCAGGGGAAGCAAAATATTTTTCTGTACCCCATGGAAATTTATGACCCCATAATTTTAATGATACTGTTTGAATGCTTGAATTAATCAACAAAAAGCACCTTTATTAAACAGTACACACTGGCAATTTGCTAAAATTAGCAAATTCATTTACAAATCTGGCATAAATTAACATGAAAAGCGTGATTTGCATAGTAAAATAAAGAAGATTCCATGATTTATGTTACGTGGAAAATTGTATTGTGACAAAGAATGCAGATGGTAAGTAAAATGGCTTTAAGTTTTGTTTCTAACATGGGTCTTTAGAATGGTGGGTGGTAAACAGAAAGGCTTATTTTCCATGTTTAATATTTGATGTGTTCGGTTTTCTATTAGTTTCGTTCGGGCCTGCCAGGCCATGTTTCGAAAATGGCTGTCGGAAGTGGATAAGGTTATCTGCGCAGAATCAAATTGGCTCTACGCATGGGCAGATTGAAGGCTCCAATCACATGTCTGCGGCCTGTGCCCGGAGTGAGAGATGTCAAGGCCAGCCTGACTTAAAGCAAGAGTCGTGGCCTAATGGATGAGGGAATCAAGCTACAGAGGATGAGACCATCAGACTTTGTTGCAAAATAATAAATTACCCTTGGACATTGTAAGTCATGAGAACTACTGTATGCGTTATTGTCTGAAAACCGGTTAGAAGACGGAGGACTATGAGGTGGCCATCCCCACCCCTCCAATGGACCAATTAGCGTGATTTCTGCCCCCAAAAATGGCAACTTTTGAGTGTAGTAAGCCAGAGAATAGGGTATAGCAGAGTCTGCCCTTGAGCAGTTGTTGTTGCTGTCGCTTCACCTATCCTGATTCTGCGAGAGACTGTCATTCCGGACTTTTGAACTTTGACTGTGAAAGGAACAAGATCGTTGTGGGAAATGCCCGGGAGGGACTGCGTCCAAGGAGGTTAGTGGGATAGTAAGGCAGTTTGGGAGTCCTATCCTGTGATCTGCGGTTCATCTCTTTTTCCTGGTGAACCATTCTTGTTATCCCCCTACGGCCAAGGGTAATGAATATTTTGTGTTTATATTCTAAAAATTATGCTTGAATTAGGATTCATATATTAAATGTATTTTTGTTTAATAAATAATCTTACATATTTGCTCAAAGAATTTAGATAATGATTTATGCTAACTCTAAAAAGAGTCTGTGGTTCTTTGAAATAAAAATATGAATTATAAATGCTAATTTAACTGTGATTGAGCTGGACTTAATCGCCATCAACTGATTCTACTAGTTGGTCTATCGACCGAATAGCGGACTATTTTGATGTTTAAACTGACAGGATCTTAGCTTAATGTGTATAATATGTAAGTTATAATAATTATTTTCTAAACAAAGTACTCTGTTTATCCAGCAGCTCATTTCCCTAGCGTTTGATGTAGAAATTTGAGTGAATGTATGTAGCAGAGTTATGGGTCCCACCGAGGTTGAGCTTAAATTGATTAAAGTTGTGTAGATTATTGTCTGGGTTAGTGTCGTAACAAAAGATTTATTTTACCGCACTGCATCAGGAGAAACAGGAAACAATAACACCAATGATGCAAGAGGCCTGCCCAAACCAGGCAAAAAGCCCCAGTTACAGTCTTGTAGGCCAATTTCCCTGATAAATGAAGATGCCAAACTGTTCATTGGGATATGGAAGGAGGTGTGTACATGACAGAGTCTTGTGGACCACAATCAGGCTGGGTTTATAGCCGGTCGGTATTGAACTGACAATACAAAACACATCCTATATATAATAGATGATTCTGTTGGCAGAAGACACTGAAAAAGAATTTTACAAATACCATTGGCCCTTCTCAAAAGCTAAACTGCAAAGTAGGGATGAGTTGAGTTAACTTAGGATGCTCAGTTGGAAGTTCACTCCTTTGGTAGATGCTCTGATGTGATCTTGCATGTTAAGGTTCTTTCTAGCACAATTCCCAGTGATTTCATGGAGTCAATGATGTGTGGTGTGCAGTTGAGAGCGGTGAGGTTACTTAGGTATTTCACCACAGTGGGGGGTTTGCTTAGTGGGTGAGATGAGGGGAATTCCGTTTTGAGGGCAATTTAATTTGAGGTGGTTTGTGGTTAGCCAAATTAGGGATTTGATTAGGGTTCCGTTGATTGAACTGATGTCTTCGGGGGGAGGATATTTTCATGTACAGTTGGGTGTTGTCCGCATACATGTGATATTGGATGCTTGGATGCTTTGAGGATTACAGTCAGTGGTTCAATGAAGAGGTTAAAGAGAGCGGGGGAGAATGAGGATCCTTGGGGGAAACCCAGAGTGCAGGGGCTAGAGTTGGATAGAGTTAGATTGGATTTGACTCTTTGCATTCTGTTGTTGAGAAAAGAGGCAAACCACTTTAGGACTGTGCCCGAGAGCCCCATGCATTCCAAAAGGTTAAGTAGATTGTCATGTTTGACAGTGTCAAATAAAGATGGGAGATCAAGTAGTTTCAGTAGGCACGCTTCCTTCTGGTCGAGCAGCGTGAGAGCATCATTCACTATATTGGTGATGGCCGTTTTATTGCTGTGGCCCGTGCAGAAGCTTGATTGGAATTGGTCGAGAAGTTGGAATTGCTCAATGTGTTTGCCCAGCTGTTCATGAACACATTCTCCAGGAGTTTTGTAAGGGTAGGGATGTTTGTGATAGGTCGGTAGTTGTTCAGACGATCCGGGTCCGCTGTGGGTTTTATTGGAGAATGGGGAGCACAAGGCCAGCCTTCAGGCAGTCACGGACCTCACCTTGAAGAAGAGAAGCGCTGATGTTCTTTGACCAGAGCGGTACTAGAGATCCTATCATTTCTTTAAAGAAGTTTGGGGGTAGGGGGTCTTTGAAGTGATTAGAAAGTTTTAGGGTCGAGAGTATGTTGAGGCAGTGCATTGAGAGGTGTGAATTGACTCCAAGAGGCATTGTTTTTGGGAAATAGATAGGGCGGTGTGGGAGGGGTCATTGGTAAGGAGGAGTCACGATATGGTGAGAGTGCGATTAGAGCAGACGTAAGATCAGATTCAATCTTGCTCACCTTTCCTAGGGAGAAGTCAGCAATCGCAGTTTGGCTGAGGGCAGGCGATGTGCGAAGATAGAAGAGGTTTTATTGGATTGTTACTTAATTAGCTCAAAAAGCCGTTTTGGGCAACTTTTTGGATTTGTCCAGTTGGGATTTGAAGAAGTTTTCTTTCACGGTTCTGAAGAGTTTGTTGTATCTACTTCTTTTTAGTCTTAGGGCTTTTAAAAGAGCAGTGGATGGAGAGGATCTCCAGGCACGTTCTGCTAATCTCAAGCTGTCAGCATTTAGGTTCTCATTGAACCACAGTTTAGAGTCTTTGATGGGTATTCTTTTTAGTTAGAGGGGGGCAGTTGCATTCAGGGCAGACAACATGGTGCTATTGTAATGCTCAGTCAGGTCATGGACGTCGTCCAAGTTTACGTGAGCGGTAGGGAGATATTGCAGCGAGAAATTAGCTTGTTAACGTTAGTATTATGGAGCAATCTTTTCCACTGTTTTTGTTTTAGTGGTTGTGATCTTTTGGAGTTCTAGCTTTCAAGGATACGGAAGTTGATAAAGTGATGGTCCGACCATTCACAGGGGAGAATAGATTCGAGACGGAGTTGGGATTGGAGATGATTAGGTCGAGGGTCGAGCCTAAGTTGTGCGTGGGGCTGTCGCAGAATTGAGTCAAGGAGAGGTCAGGTAGGAAGGTTTTGAGAGTGTTAACTGCCTGATTGTGTGGATCATTACAATGGAGATTGAGGTCACCAAAGAAGATCTGGGAGCAGTGTCGGCCAAGGTTGGAGGAGAGGGTCTCCACAGTTTGTTCAATAAGAGGGAGGTTGTCTCTTGGTAAATGATAAACGATGTGCAGGGTGCATAGGGGGTCTATGTGTGATCGTGATGTCTAAGCATAAATATTCACAGGATGAGAGATTAGCTGAGGGGACTGTTTTTCTGAGAGAATTGTGGGAGATACATGCTATGCCCGACTTCTTTTCTTAGCTCGATAGAGTCTGATAATGTTGTTGCTGGGAGGGACTAGAATGGTACGGATGGAGCCTGAGGATTCGGAGAGCCAGCTTTCGGTGAGGATAAGGAGATCAAGATCATGAGCAGGGATGAGATCAGCTAGGTCCGTGGCGTGTTTCACCGCTGATCTACAGTTGAGTAACATATATTTCAGGTGTGATTTGTTGTCTCCATTAAGGAATCTCCATAAGTCTCAGATACTCAGTCTTTCTGTGTCAGCAGTGCACAAAGAACACTTGAAACAACACTTCCTGATCCAGTGGTGTAGGATAAAATGAGTACTAGGGAATCACACTCACTTCCTCACTGGCCAGGACAATACAGAAAAATTATGCTAATGGTGACCAAAATAACTGCCCTCCCCAGGGTCACTTCAACCTCCAAGGGGGCCCTGTACAACATTCAGTGAATGATCAACAACTTTGTGTGAGTGGAGAAAAGACCTCCGAAGAGCACCAAAACAAACTTACTGATCTATACAAGTGGGTGGTCGGGGCTTGCCAACTAACTCGACTTACTGCTGTGCAGCGCAAGTTAGTTATATTATAGAGCATTACCATGAGAAATTTAAAAATATAAGTGCATCATGGATTAGACTACAGCTGGAATGTATGTTTGGAAAGCGTAAATGGCTGCCTAAAAGACACAGGACTTGGGGATTACACTCCTCACTAATGTCAAGAGCAACAAAGGCAGCATGGGGCACTGCAGTGATTAAAATAGGCCTCTCCACAATACCACTGCTAATCCCACCCATAGCAAACTATCTGGACTTTAACCCCAATGCTGCAGGGGATTAGTTCTCAGCTAAGAGGCGGGTTGAAAAAGCATAGGAGATATGTATAATCACAACAGGAACACATTGTTTGAAAACGTTATGGCACGGTATGCCTCACCTGAAGGGGAGAAAGAGACATTTAGAAATAAGGACCTGGGCGACACACAGTACAGTTAACACAAAGACGGCTAATCGATGTTCTCTTTCGAGAAGTGGCTAAATATAAAATAGGGGATATACAAAAAGGATCTTACATTTACAAAGTCTTGTCACACAGTGCAGTTTTTTAGAAGTTCTCAGGATAGAGAAGATAGGTGACGGAACTGGGACAGAGTTTTCCCTACAGGAGTAGAACACTATTTACAAAGCGTAAAAGTGTCCACCACAAACGCCGCTTTCAAAGAGATGCTTAAAAAATAGCAACTTATTATTTCTACACCCAAGAGAGATTCTACACATAGGATGACTCTAGGTCCAAAGAATGCTGGTGGGAGACAGAGAAACATGCAAGCTTTTACACTTTCTATAGCACTGCCCTAAACTCTCAAAATACAGGGGGAGAAGTATTGATGATACTGATTCTATGTCTGAATGCAGGATGTTGAGATTCCTGGAATATATACTTCCTGGGATAACAGAGAGGCTTACATACCTACTCATGTCACCCAGATGAATGTTAATTATGGTATTTCTGGGAGAAGAAAAACAGGTTATCCTGGCAGCATGAGGAACAACCAAGATACCTGATGACAAAGCATAGTTACACAAAATATGGGAAATGTTTGGAATGGAAAATCTCTACATGACATTCAAACACATATGGTATGAATTTGAAACAAGATGAGGGGCATGCCAATAACACTTTCGATGGAATTTAGAGAAATGGACGATTCTAAGAATACTGGCCCACACTAAAGGATAAACCAGAGTGAGTAGCAGAAGAATACTGGTGGAATAAGTGAAACACTAGTCAATCTATGTTGCAGATCCTGCACAGTAAACACGCTGAATAGTCCGTGATATTTTCCTTCATTGGGATAGCGAGGTTGGGGTATTAACTGGGGCTGTTAGTTAATACTCTATTCTCAATACCCTGATGGCCTATGGTTGCAGGCAGATGAGTGTGTGATTTTTTAAAATCAATAAAAAAGAAACTTTTCTTAATAACACTTGCATTAAATAGACTACAACTGGAATTCTGACTGTCTATCGTGTTTGATGTATACCCTATTTTAAGAATGTTTTCTGTGCTAAGTGGCCAATATTGCCAACAGTGGTTTAGGTTCACCTCACCCCCATGCCAAGCGGACTGGTTGGAAGGCTTAGTACTGGAATGAGTTAATGTATACCTATTGTTCCACATTTCTATGATCTTTCAGGCAGAATACAATTTTACAATGTACCTCTTCAAGACTGACCAAGACATTTTTGCGGCTGATTTGAAACTCTGTACCCAATACTGCTGTTCCCTTAACAGCCAATAACTTGCTGGGTAGTCCGATAATGCACTTGTGATAATGGAATATTCTACAATCATATGTTTGTTTTAGACATACTGTGGATTTTTATGTTGTTCTATTGTATGATGAAACCTAGTACATAAGGTTATTTACTTTTTTTCTGGTAATTTTCTTGCAGTGAAAAATGAATGTTCTCTTCTTGGTATTTTATTTACAATTTTGGAGTCAAGTTACCAACTCATCAAGTCCATGCCAATTAATAGCAAACAAAATGAGTAGTAATTTCAACAACTTGTGCTTGGCGAAAACTCAATCTAAATACGTAGACTGAGACTACAAAACACTGGTTGCACTAAAACAGTATGGTCACGTTGAGTAAACTAGAGGAGTAGTATGTGACAGGAAAATGATTGGGCAGGATACAATGGCACATCCATGCATGTACTGGATGGAGATTTAGCACATCAGTGTAGAGAAAAAGGATTATGTGCCTACAGAAAAAAGCAAAAGGTAGGGACACAAAACACTGAGATACTGGGGAGAAACTCACTGAAAAAGCGCAATCAGAAATCTTATTGAGAAAACGGTCTCACAAAACAGGGTGAATTGGACTCCGGCATCAAAAAGGACGAAGTCGAAGACCAGATATTCCATGAACGAGGCGCTTAGTTAGACATCAACAGTTAGGACTTACACTAATGCACAAATTACTACTTGTGTAACAATATATCTGTAAGAGACATTCGTTAGTGATAGATTCCTTACCTTAGAATATCCCCAGGCATCAGACTGGAGCCGGAAAGATTTTCATAGCAGTACCCCTGCGCGTCAGTAGGTAGCGTCCTGCAGCTCCGGGTCCGTCGCTGGCGTCACCCATGCGCGCTGGCATCAGTTCTGTACACGACTTTCTGTGCCAGGAATGCAGAGCCATGCAAGAAACAGACCACTGGTGCATCGAAACTAGGGCCCTGAAAGGGATGACCTTAACCCTAGTAATCAGTTTGCAGAATGGGGAGGATGGGTGGGGCGGTAAGGAATCTATCACTAACTAATGTCTCTTACAGATATATCATTAGACAAGTAGTAACTTGTGTATCTGAAAGAGACACGTTAGTGATAGATTCCTTACCTTAGAATAGATACCCCAGCAATACCAACCTCGCTGGTGGGTCTGCGAATAAGATTACACCAGAAAGTCACAGAGAACAGAGCGGCCAAAGAAGCCGTCTCTCCGGACTCGACTGTCAAGGCAGTAATGCTTGGTAAACTTGTGCAGTGAGGCCCACGTGGTTGCCGGACAAATGTCCTGCAAGGGAACACCGCGTCCCAAGGCAGTAGTGGCTTCTGTTGCCCTGGTGGAATGGGCACGCAGCCCCACAGGAGGCTCCGACTTAGCCAACAAAGAATAGGCCTTGATGCAGAGAACGATCCACCGAGAAATGGTAAGTTTGTGACCGGCCTGACCTTTTATGGCGTCCACATAGCCAACAAAGAGCTGGTCATTCACCCGGAACTGTTGTGTGCTTTTCAGATAGAATGAGAGTGCACGTTTTGGGTCCAGACGGTGGAGCCTCTCTTCCTCTTTCGAAGGATGCAAAAAGAAGGTGGGCAAAGTGATGGTCTGCCTGATGTGGAAGGGCGTGACAACCTTAGGCACGAAAGAAGGACGAGTTCTCAGAACCACCTTGTCCGGATGAACAGAAAGGAAAGGAGGTTTAGAAGAAAGAGCCTGGAGCTCACTCACTCTTCTGGCAGAGGTGATAGCTACCAGGAAGGCTGTCTTGAGAGTGAGAAGACGCAAAGGACAGTTATGAAGGGGCTCGAAGGGAGCGCACATCAGTTATGTCAAGACAAGGTTTAAGTCCCATTGAGGCATGATGAACAGCATGGGAGGAAACATGTGCGTAATGCCTTTCAGAAAGCGGTTAACAACCGGGGTCTAAAAAAGCGAAGGCTGATCAGGAAGCCGTAGAAAGGTGGAAATGGCCGAAACCTTTGATAGTGCCCAGAGCAGAGCCCTGCTGGGCCAAAGAAAGAAGGAACAGATGAACTTCAGAAAGAGGGGCAGAAAGGGGATCCACAGACTTTGCTTCCACCTGCAGGTGTACACCGTTTTCGTGAGGGTACGCCTGGCTGCCAGAATGACATCACTGACTTCGTTAGGAAGATCGAAAGCTGTCAACTGTCGCCGCTCAATCTCCACGCATGGAGGTGGAGGCTGGACAGGTTTGGGTGGAGGACCGCCCCCTGCCGCTGCGACAGATGATCGGGGAACAATCGCCATGCTGAGTAGCTCGGGATACCAGCTACTTCATGCCCAATCCGGAGCAACAGAATGACTTGGGCCCGGTCGCGCCTGATCTTCTTCAGCACTCTGGGCAGAAGTGGTATAGGCGGAAAGGCGTACAACAGACGGCAGCTCCATTCGCAACAAAAAGCGTCGCAGAGCGAGTGCCGCCTTGGAAATTCCAACACGCAGAATTGATGACATTGTGCGTTCTCTTCGGAGAATAGATCTAACCAAGTCTCTCCCCAATGCAGAAAGAGACCTTGCGCCACGTCCAAGTTCAGACGCCATTCGTGATCCATCAAGCACCGGCGGTTGAGTTCATCCGACCTGGCGTTCAGCGAACCTGCCAGGTGTTGAACCACCAAGGTAATGCCCTGATGTTCCAGCCACGTCCAGAAGGGCAGACAAAGGGTTCACGACCCCACCATGCCCGGTTTGTTGCAATACCACATGGCAGTGGTGTTGTCCGTGAACACCTGGACCACACTTCCCCGGACAGAGGGAAGGAATGCCTTCAGTGCAAGTCGGATCACCCGAAGCTCCAAAAGATTGATATGGAGCCAGGACTCCGCCAGAGACGAGAGGCCTCTGATCTCCGGCTCTCCCAAGTGGCCACCCCATCCCAGGAGGGACGCATCCGTCATCACTGTGTGCTCCGGTTGGGGTAGGGAGAGGGATGTGCCATTGACCCAATCGCGATTTGTGAGCCACCACTGCAAGTGTCGTACAGTGCCCTTCGAGATCTGAACGTGATCAGACAGGTTGCCGATGCTGTGCCCACTGGAACTTCAGGTCCCACTGCAGAGCCCGCATATGCCATCTGGCATGCTGCACTAGCTGGATGCAGGAGGCCATCAGGCCCAGGAGCCGGAGGGTCATCCTGACTGAAACCTGGGATAGAGGCTGAAAGATCAGAATCATAGCCTGAATATCCCGGACTCGCTGATCGGGAGGATAAACTTGAAACTGCGTTGAATTCAGAACCGCTCCGATAAAAGGGAGCTTCTGTGAGGGACTGAGGTGTGACTTCGGCACATTGATGGAAAAGCCCAGCAAATGAAGGAGGTCAGCAGTGTCTGAAGGTGGGTGGCGACTGCCTGGGGCAAGACCCCCATCAATAGCCAGTCGTCGAGGTAGGAGAAGACTAACACCCCTGACTTGGGCAGGTGAGCCGCAACCATCGCCATCACTTTCGCAAACACCCGAGGGGCGCTGGTAAGGTCGAAAAGGAGCACAGCAAACTGAAAATGCTCCTGGCCAACCGCGAACCGCGGGTAACGCCGGTGGGCCGGCAGGACGGGGATGTCAAAATATGCGTCCTGCAAGTCCAACGCTACCATCTAGTTCCAGGGTCGAGACCTGAGCCAGAGTCAACATCTTGAATTTCTCCTTCCGGAGGATGCGATCGACGTCCCTGAGGTCCAAAATGAGGTGCAAACACCCTTTGTCCTTCTTGGGGACCAGAAAGTAGTGGGAATAACAACCACGTCCTACTTCTGGCCCAGGAACGCGCTCGATGGTTCCCTTGTCAAAAGGGCCATAACCTCAGGCTGGAGAAGTGCAAAGCGATCCCCGGACATGCGGTGGAACCGAGGAGGCATGGCCGGGGGGATAGACTCGAAGGGGAGGGAGTAGCCCCTCCGGACGAGCTGCAACACCCACTTGTCGGAAGTGGCAGAACGCCAATGGGGAAGGCGATGACAAATCCTGCCACCCACTGGCATGGGATGCGACCCGAAGCTAGACTAGGAAGGCTTCGAGGTAGACGTCGCAGGGGTGGAGCTGGACTGAACCTCAAGTCGGCCCCTGGAGCCACCTCGGCGGCCGCCGCACCCACGGGCACACTGGAGTCTGGTTCTGCGCGGGCTTTTGACTGAACGAACGACCAAGGGTGCCTCTGCCATGGGCATGAAAGGAATGAAACGTGGACGTGGCCCGGCACGTGGTGGATAGGCTAAGGACTTGGACATAGCTCGAGAGTCCTTAAAACGCTCCAGTGCCGTGTCGGCCTTATCATCAAACAGGCGAGTGCCGTCAGAAGGCATGTCCATGAGCGAGATCTGAACGTTCAGGGATAACCCAGTAGACGTCAGCCAAGCGTGGCGCCAAAGTCATGGAAATCACCCTACCGAGGGAGTCTGCGGTTTCCAAGCCACAACACATGGCAAATATAGTTGCGTCCTTACCCTCAGGAACAGCCTTAGACAGCACAGTCTGGACCTCCTCCGGGCACCGAGGCAACACCTCAGACACGGAATACCACACCGCGTGGGATAGTGGACCTGAAGGCATGCAGTTTTCAATGACCGCATTCCTAAGCTGGCCAAAAAGAACAACTGCTTGCCAAACTACTCCAACCTCTTAGAGTCCTTATCCGGCGGAGCCGTGGGAAAGACACTCAGATGTAGAAGCCTGAATGACCAGACTTTCGGGTGTAGGATGAGTGGTCACAAAGGCAGGGCCACCCGGCGCCAGGAGATGAAGCCTGGCGACGTTCTTATCCACAGGGGCCCCTGTGGCGTGCCGTGACCAAGTGCCCAACAAGACTTCGGTGAGGGCATCATTAAAGGGCAGCAGTGGCTCCGATGAAGTGGACCCCGGCTGGGGCATCTCAGTGAGGAGATTTGTCTTCAGGGTCACCGTGGGGAGATCAAGGTTAAGGACCTCAGCAGCCCGACGAGGCACTTTCCTCCATAGTAGGTGGAGGAGAGGCCAGCCCCGGATAAAAGGAGACATCGAGGCTACCGGCCTCCTCCAAGTCGTCCAACCAGTCCTGCTCAGAATCACACTGACTAGCAGGAGGGTCCTTAAACCCTTCCCAGTCATCCTCCTCCGCCGTCGCCATAGGCACAGCCCTTGGCGGCGGGGCACGGACCAGTGAAGGAATAAACGGCGCGGGGAACGAGCTGGCGTTGGTTCCCAATTCGGATTGCAGGCGGGGACAAAGCCCTCTGGGAACCAGGGCAAAGGTGGAACCAGCAGTATCCACTGCGGCGCCGCCGGCGGAGCCGAGGGCGGTGCCGGAGCCAGCAGCGTGGGGCCTCTTGGCACCCAGGCCGGAGCCAGGAGTGCAGGATCCTGCGGCACCAGGGCCGGAGCCGCTGGCGGCGCTAGGGCAGGATCCGCAGAAGGAGCCGACGAACCAGCAGGATCCAGACACTGGACTGCGGAGCCCGAAGGCGCACCGGCGGGAGCCCGAGGCCTAAACAGTCGGTCTATGGCAGCAAGGAAATCTTGCATTTGTGCGGGAGTCGCCGACAGACCCGGGTAAGGTGGGTAGGCCGCGGGACTACCAGGCTCCAAAGGAGCTGCAGGGGCGGAGCCCTTGTCCCCCCCGTCCCCATCCGGGGACCGACGGGGGGACGGGGGGACATTGTGCTGTTTCTTACCCAACTCCGAAGGGGAAGAGGAGTGGTGGTGACGACTCCGCGAGCGGTCACGGGAACGGCCCCTGGATCTCAAACGGCACGGGGACGAGTGCCAAACTTCAAACAACTTCCAGCGCTGTTTCCCTCAGGGCCAGACAGGACCGGGAGTCAGGGTCGAGCTCCAAGCATAGAGACAGACGTCATGATGGTCCGCCACTGGCATATTGCGATGGCAGGTATCGCAAGACTTAAAACCAGACATCCCTAGTAGCACCAGAGAAAACTAACACAAGACAAAAGTCTCAAAAAGATAGTCACAAAATGACTAGGGTACATGCTCTAACCGGATCTGCACCTAAGTAGCCTCCGTGACATCATCTCGGTGCATACAATGCCAGTGACAGACGCGGAGCCGCTGGACGCCACCTACTGACGCGAACGGGTACTGCTAAGCAAAACTTTCCGGATCCAGTCTGACACCTGGGGATATTCTATGGTAAGGAATCTATTACTAACGTGTCTCTTTCATATACTAAACATCCTGATACTGTAAACTTTTTTTTGTCTGTTTTAAACAGGGTGATTTTGGCAAACTCCTATAACATCGTTTTTTATTCTCTTGAATCTAGATTTACTGTCCTCTGATTTGGATGGTATTCATTTTCTTATCAGTTTTAGGAAAACAGAGAAATATTCCTATGCTCCTACTTGAAGAAAACCCCCGTTCTTTACTGCTACGAACAGCCTGTAAGACTCAAGAGAAAGAGGTTCACAATTTAAAAACTTCTTACATACTTTAGTCTTAGCCATGTATGCAAGAAGATAAATTACAGGATGTTGATTGTCAGACACTTATCTGTATTTTTACAAATGCATATTGCTTGGTAAATCTTACAACACAACCAAAGGAAAATGATTTACTTGAGTGCAGCTGGGAGTACTGCTTTCTGGTGGTTCTGACAAAATATTTTATTGTGTTTCCCACACTGACAGCACACAGAGTTCTACTACTGTAAAAATGCAGGATAACATGACAGGAGTTCAAGTGGAGGTTGCTGTAAACCACAGAAACATTTTCTCCCTGGAGAACAAAACGAGTTTAAAAAAACAGCAATCCAGAAACCAGTTAGGGCTGGGAGTGAATTTATTATAGGGCTAGGTGAGAATGCGAGGATATATAGGATGTGTGAAGCATTTGCGTGTAAGCCTCAGGAGTTCAGTAATTTCCCACAGGAATAACAACACTAGGGAAAAAATAGACTCGAGTCTATCTACCTGGTTGTATTACCATTGTCAATAACCCTCAAGTTCCTTTTTAACGTGAAACAGTCAGGAGTTCAACATGTAAAAGGAAATTGATGACCTTTCAAATTACCTTAGAGGATCACATATATTGAGAAATAACTTTACTTTCTTGAATAAAGCAGAACTGGTCTTAGTGCCAAATGGAAGCTGGAAAGATATTAGGCCTCCACTGTCAGTTTTGTGGTAAAAGCAGAATGCAACCACAACGTGACAAAAATGCAAAAGAACGCGTACACAAAAATGTGAACTATTGAACGCTGTCAAAATGACACCAGAAAACATACAAAAAATCCATTTGGGGGGAAGATACACCAAAAAACAATAAGCATTGGCATAGCCAATAGGTCTTGCCTTTGGGACCTTATAAGTGTTTACCCAAGCAACATTGTGCAAAAGTAACTAAAAATGCTGCAACCCGTGTTGCTGCACAGTGGAAGGCCCTTTGTACAGGTTGACTGGTCACATTCCTGTTGCTTATTGCTATACTCGGTTATGTAAACTGGTACTAATGAAGTGCACCTGCAGCCAAGACAATGTTGACAAAGTGGGGTGAGTACGAAATAATAAAGTAATACTTTTTTTTAAAGTGCAACAAAACTTGCCTTTTCTTGCTGCATAATTTACTCAACCCTGCTGCATAACTTGGCAATCCCCTGTCGCAAAATTCCAGTGGCCATGGTAATGTTGTAGCTGTAGTGTTATGTTTGTAGTGTTTCAGGTGTTGTGCTCCAATGTGTGTGTTGTAGGGAATCGGTGCTGCAGTGGCAGTATTGTTATATTTAAAGTTTAAACTTGTGTTTCACTGTGTGGTATTTGTAGAGTCCCAATGTTGTTGCTGCTGTGTTGTAGCACTGTAGATCTAGTGCAGTAATAACTAGTGCTAGAACCCATAAAAGCAAAGATTGCCTGGCATCACAGGGACCGGTACCAGATGTTGAGACTTGAGGGGTCAGAGCAGGTTTTGTGTACTGGTCATGTGGATGTTTCTGTTGTAATGGTGAGATTTTGTTGCAAAGTGATCTGAAATGGCAAAATAAACAATCTCTTTTGTGATTGGCAAACAAAACATGAATATAAAAACAACAAAAAACTAATCATTAAAACAACAATAATAATAGCAAAAAACAACTATTATTGTTATTGGTAATAATAATAATGATGGTGATAATAGTGATTTGAATAAGAATAATATTGTGATAACACTCAAAATGATAAACCGCTAATGACAAACACTGGTGTATCTATGAGTTATTACAGCAGGTGTTACTACTTTGAAATGGATATGATTCAATAATGGTGGTTTAGAATCGGCACTGGCCATCACAGTGCTTAATTTGTGCAGGTGGTGGTGGGTACTTGCACTTATTTTTGGAGAGTTGGACTTGTTGCTCATCGGACATTGACCAAGAGCAAGATAAAGAAATGCAGAAAAGGGAGAATAAAGGAAGAAGAGAAAGATAGGAAGCCATTCACAACAGGAAAAGCAGGGATGAAAGAGAACTCACACGAGTGAGATTTAGGGGCAGGAAGTGTACAATGGTGAAAGAAAGAGGCTTGACCATCACTTCTACCAAAGGTCAGCTTTTGGCATGGGCGAGTTAGGCCCAGGCCCAGGGCATCATTATTTAGAGGGGCTCAAGGGAGCACTCTGCATTAAGGTTCTGCAGATAGAAGTCCCTCTACCTTGGCTACAGTGATTGCATTTAAAGCGCTTCTAATCACTTCTAACAAGGCCGCAGTCAACTGTTTTAACCACGCATCAGTCCCTTTACTTACCCTAACCTCTACTCTGATCCCTGGTGCCACACACCAACACCCCGTCAAAACCACAAACAAACAACTTGGCCAAGCGTGATGGCTCTACACTGAGGGCGATTCAGGTAAAGTGGGGGAGGGAGGAGATGTTTGTGTTCAGAGGCAAATAAATCAGTGACACAGGCAGCCAGGGACGGATCTGCCTCTTTGTTGTTCACCCTCAGCAGCGAGGCTGGCAAATTTCTATGGGCCCTTGGCACTATCTGAGCAAGAGATGGCTACGCTTCTATCCTCATCCAAGCAAAGATGGCGGCCTTCTCGCTGACGCCATTGACGAAAGGATGTGGGGTAACGACCAGAGCTACCAACTTTGGTACTGGGGAGCCAGGTTCGAGTCTAGGCGTCGACTCACAGCGTTGGCTCAACATTCCGTGACTCTAGGCAAATCACTTAATCGCCCAGTTAGGGGCGTAGCTTGTTCAGTACGACAAGTTGGGTGTGAGCTCCAGATTTTTCGACAATCACATTGGCATATGATGTTAATTCATATATAAGAAGCAGCACATGAGGGGGGGCTGAATGGCCAGAAGAAAAGGAACAGAGTGTGGTTTGTGAGCGGAGCATAAAACACAGTATTTTCTAAACTAACCATGTTTTAAGACCTTCCAAACAGAGATGAGAGTGTACATGTGTGTTTTTGTCTGAGTGAGTATTTAAAAATCCCAGGTGCAATCGGATAGACATGTATCATACCTGACTTCTGTACCCAACTATTTATGAAATAATGTATTTATTAGGGGGGGGGGGTGTAACACCCCAAACACCCCCTGAAGCTACGCCACCCGTTCCTGGTGCCTACCAAACAAAATGAATGTGTCCTTGTGTAAAGTAACTGTTGCTCATATAAAGCGCTCCAATAACTTGGGGTCATGTTTGCGCTACATAAAACTGCAAAAAAAACACAATTGGGGATCACTTGATCCCCCCAAAACAGTTGAGTACTGCTTACAAAGGGGGCCATATGGATGCCATGGCCTGCACGTCGCGCCTGGGGCCACAGGTCCAACCTTTCACATTCAAAGTCTCCGAAGGCCAATTGCACCAAAATAAATCCCGCGCAGGACGTTAATGCGCATGCATCAGCCTCAGTATCGGCGCATTACTGTTAGGAGTATTCAACCCGTCCGAGGATCATAGGCCCGCGCCCGACCCTGGCCTTCCAGAGACCAAAAAACACACATTTCATCCTGTTAAGAAAGTTCCTCTCTATGGCCCGGCTGCTGCCTTCCTGCTCTTGGCACGGTGCCCGGGCAGCACCAGAGCTGGTGGCTGAAGTGATGAAAGCCAGCTGGCGTCCAGTGCCAAAAACAATATATCTGCTAAGATATTACCTCAAGTTGGGGTTTCCTAACAATGCAGGAATGGGGAGAATATCGCTTCTGAAGCCCACCAATTAAAGGTTCCTGAGTCGGCGGGCTCCTGGGGGAGTGTGTGGGCACAGACTCAAACTTATGATAGTAACGCGAGAAAGGGGAAACTTTCCACGTGTTTTCACTGGCAAAGGTGGAGATTGGGTGGGCACCGCTATTAACAGAAGTTTCTTTCCACTATGAATAGTTTTCTCAACAGCGCTGACGATCTGTGGATTGATGTGCACTCGGGGCGTATCCCATTATAAAGGAGAAGATAACAAAGTAAGTGTTAGTGCCTGATTCTGAGGGCATTAACCGAAATTAATTGCCTTCCCCACAATAATGGGCCTTATCTTGACAGTGATGGATCACAACCCATGGCAGTTGAAAAAAAAAAACATTACCCAGAGTCACTAACTGCAAAAGCGATGGAATTACAAAAAAGAAAAAAACAAGTTTGTGCGGCAGCGGGGGGTCCTGTGCATTTCACTTGCAGGAGCGATAATTACGCCCGCTCCCGCAAGTGAATCTCCACACGTGCACGCGTTGCCATTGAACGCAACTGAACGCATGCACGGTTGTGAGTGAAAAGGGGGACCGATGGCTAAAGGTCTCCTCCTATGCAGCGCATGTGCGCTGCGTAGGAGAGACCTAAAAAGGGTGAGGCCCAATTGTCTGCACACACTTATTATCATGGAGAATTTTAGATTGCGTGCCACTGGGAAAAGATTAGTTCAGGCTGAACTCAAGACATAAACCTTGGAAATCACAATCTGGAAACTGTGACTTTCAGTACACAGCGTAAGCCTCAATTAGTGGTTTATACAATTTCTCCGAATAAATCAAGCCACAGTAGATTGATGATATATTGAAGAAGATTAAATGTATTCACCCACCCCAAAATTTATTGACCGTGAACAGTGCGGATGTATGAAACTCGAGGTACACATATGCAACTTTTTTAAACGTAAACTTTCCTACAACATCAAATTACTGGTGCGTAATTTATTCTAAGACACTATATAAGCCACTAAGAAGCTACATTTTTTACACATAATTCCCGTTTTGAGTTTGACACCCATCTAGATTTACAGTCTGTACATTATTTTATCATCTAATGGTCGGTCTGGAAGTGTTAAACACAAGTGGGGCTACTCCTAGTGAGGTGATCTACAGGTGCTTAGAGACGCGTGATTGGTGGGGGCATTTTACAAAAAGTGAAGGACTGGCCTCACACACCAGCTGGTGTCATGCTTCATCATAGGCCGTCCTCGCCCTCTAAAAACTCGGGTTGACCGAGTTTTTAAAGGCATACAGTGTATGCCCGCCCTCTATCAAACTGAGTTTTTAGAGGGCGAGGACGCCCTAGGATGAAGCATGACACCAGGTGGTGTGTGAGGCGAGTCCTTCACTTTTTTGTAAGATGCCCCTACTAATCACGCGTCTCTAAGCACCTATAGATCACCTCACTAGGAGCAGCCCCACTTGTGTTTAATATTTCGTGCTGGAGGCTGGTTAGCTCCTAGCGCCCTGTGCCTCTAGTTCCCATCCCCGGTTACATACCAGGGCTAGTGTGTTCTATGGGTCTGGAAGTGCACAGGTAACATTATTTTTATCTTCTGTGGTCATCGACCACAAGTGGCGATACTAACACATCAACCAAAAGCCCACAATGCTCAGAAATGTGTCCTCAGTTAGATTGTTCCCCCTATTTTATTCATAGCTTAGACTTCCCGCCTTCACTAGGAAGATGGAAGGCTCACAATGAAATCTAGTAAAGTGGCGACCTGCAAAACTAGAATTACAGGTAAGTAACTCGTTTCTTTTATAAACTTCCTCTAGACTCACATGCCTGCACTAATTAAGTATTGGTATTATCCCACGTGGACGACTGTTTGAATGAACACTATCTGACCTACAAAAGCTTTGGTTTGAGAATGAATGCCCATACAATAAAGTTTAGTTAATGTGTGCTGAGGGGATCATGGAACCACGATACATATGTCCCTCACTGATGCATTACCCATAAAGGACAATGTGGCCGTATTTTACATGTATAATGTACTTTGTGTTTTAAGTTAAGACTCTTATTTTCTAATGAATAACATATTTGTGTTCTTCCCACAATCCATCTAACAATCGTTCCTTAAGTGACATGCATATATATCACAATTAATTAATCTGTCTTTCGAATCTTCTTTGTATATAGCACATAACCAAACTTCTTGCATCTAATAAATCGATAGCCCTTTTTATGGCAACATTTGGTTGCTGGAAACTATGTCCTAATTTACACCTAAAGGAGAAACCACCTTAGGTGTATTCTATGGACATGTTCTCACCGCCATTTTATCTTTATGCATAGTAATTAAGGTTCCATAATTGATAATGCCTGTAACGCTCTCTTCACAAGGAGCCTATAGCTATTAAGAAAGTTATTTTTTGAATGTTAGATGCTTTTCTTATGCATAGGATCAAAAGGTTATTTTATTAACTTAGCGAGAACTAAGTTGAGATTCCATTCAGGAGGTGGTAATGAAGGCGGGGATATTATTTTTAAGCACTTTTCAGAAATCTTTGGGCCACTGGTACAGAAAATATCTTATTCATACCTCTTGTGTATTTTGGTATGTATTGACAAGCAGGCTCTAATAGAAACACAGCTAATACCGGCTTAAAAAATACATAAAATCCCTTTTATTAGCTATTTCATCTGTGATCTGTCCATTATCAGGATTCTTTAAGAACCAACTGTTGCATTTTAACCATCCTTAATAACATTCACACATTCTCCCCCGACTTCAAGGCCTATTACTTGGCTTCACAACTACAGTGGGTAGCCAGATGATTAGAGGGATGGAAACTGTCGGACCTGGCAGCTTTGAGGCGCTATGTGATACCCAGAGATTTGCTGCCACTGTTTTTGGATCATAGACGGGGCGATAGGCCAACCTGCCGTGGCTGGGAGACATCGAAGTGAAATGTTGGAACAGAAGGCGACATAAATAGAGGGGGGGTTGCACTCTATGTACCCACGGTTCCCCTCAGATATTTTTTAACCGACCTCGCTGGAGACCCCTGTGGCCATTCCGAGGGGGTGGGCGGAGCTACACACCCTCACAATAGGGGACTTCTACAATGAGAGGAAACTTCACCGGGGACATAGGGTGACAGATGACAGAGCCTCACTACCCCGCATTACCTATTATATGGGAAGAAAGCAGGTATGGTACGTGAATTATGGGGGCCAGGGAAAACTGCGCCCAACATGCATGTACACAATGGGAGGAGGGAGCAGGCTGATATCCTGGCTCTACAAGAGGCTTCCTCACCTCACATAATTACATCTCCATTTCAAAACTTGAGGGTCCGATACCCTCCAACTCTCAAAGACAGCATGGCTGAACCACTCACCAAAACCAAACTTAGAGAAGGCACTTCATCCTCAGGCATTGCGTCCCGGATATGGGCACTAATATAAGCGACACCAAACTTGAATCAGGTATAATACAGACGTGTTACAAATGGTCTCAGCCCAAGATCGATACCTGAAAAGGTTGTCGCAGGACGGGGAGGATGGGCGGGCGTTAAGGAATCTGCGGCTAGACTGTGTCTCCACCAGATACATCGTTACTGAATGTAAGTAACTTGTTCATCTGATAGAGACGTCTAGCCGCAGATTCCTCAACTTAGAATAGATACCAAAGCCATACCCATAAATAGTCAATTACCCGTAGTGCGATACTGTCTCTGTAAACCACCTACATGAGATTCTGCCTTATGACTTAAATGTTGAAGGTGGGCTGTATCTTGTAGACTATTCATGAAAATAAGGCCCAGATACACATACTCTTTTACTGTCTCAATTGTTTTACCTCCTAATGACTGTATAAAAGATAAAGGTTTCCTTCTACCACTGAAAGGGAGAGCTTTTGTTTTAGTCATATTTGGGTACGATCAAATATAACTATATCATCAGCATACATTAAACAATGTAAGTCAACTTGTGCCAATTTCGGAGGATAGTTTTTCATTCGGGAGGAACGCCCTGGCAGATCACTTATGTAGATAGTGAATAATAAGGAAGCTAGTAAGCATCCCTGTTTCAACCCATTCTTCGTGGGGAATGATTCAGTTAGGCCCTTTTCACCCCCCATTTGGACTCTACAGCATGTTGCTGTATGAAGGGAGATTATAATTGTTAAGAGATCTGTAGGAATCCCCAAATTCTCAAATTTTCTCCATAAAATCAGTCTGTCTACACTGTCAAAAGCAGTTGAAAAATCGATAAAAGCACAATATAAAATTTGAGCATTTAACGTAACATATTTGTCAAGGACTGTTCGAAACACAGCAATGTTATCCAGTGTAGAGTGCTTTGAACGAAACCCAGCCTGGGACATAGGAATCACTTTATTCGAAAAAGCCCAGTCTTTTAAATGTTCCAAGACACACGCTGCGAACATTTTTCACAGGTTGCATCAAGAAGGGCTATTTGTCTATGTTGGCTGGATTCATTCTTGAGCCTTTTTTCAGGAGAGGAACCACTACACTTCTCCGCCATGATTCCGTTATTTTCCCACTTTGCAGACAGTATTGGAAGAGTGGAGATAAACATTTACTCCAATCATCAGCGTTTTTTTGTATGACTTTAATTCGAATTCTATCCGGTCCCATTGGCGCTGATGCTCTAGCCAAGGTTATAAAAGCTAATATTTGTGCCGCTGAAATTTTCATTGATTCCTGCTCGCAATCACTCTTCTGCCCATAGTACTGTCTAGGAAGGGTCTGATTTTGATGGTTAGGTTTATAGACCCAAAGGATGTGTTTTTCCCAGTCAGATGACGAGACTGGTGTAGCTTGAATTGATTTTCATATTTCCATTTGTGCAGAAATTATGTTCCAAAATAATTTATTATTTTTGTATTTTACTGCCAGTTGTATTTTGACCCAAACACGGTTTCTTAAAGCTTGCCTCTCTCTCTCTTTTTTCCGTTGACGGATTTTTTTCAGTTTTCTTCTTTCTTCTTGTCTTACGATATAAAAGGAACAAAATTGAGTTCTAATCAATTTATTTAGTTGTTGAGCGTTATTATCTGCTTGTTTTACTTTTTGGAGCTTTTTAATGTTCTCTCGCCTTGTTGGATTCACTTGAAGAGAGGCAACTACAGACTATATGATAGCTTCATATCTGTCTACAGGATTGCTTTCTCTATTTGCAGATGATGACAACACTTGGGATATTGTGTGATTTAATTTACGGATTGCTTTAGAGTTCCAGTGTTTCCTTTGTGTTTTATGAATTATAACTGCCAGTGCCTCAAGGAAACTTAGAGACCACGAAGATGTATGCTGTGTAAAAACATCAATTTCTATGAAAAGTAATGCGTGGTCGCTTTCATGGCTTTGCTGGGAGGATAATGATTGGACCTTCGAGAAGAAGTCTAAGCTACAGATAAAGTAATTTATAATAGAGGATTTAGTGGGTCCCAGTCTGGAGAAAGCCGCCGGGATATCTCCATTGATTCTCCCATTTAAGATGACACAATTGATTGCTTCAATAGAAGACAGCAGCATTTTCACTCTTTTATCTGTGTGTTCCTTAATTTAACCTAGATGGCCGGTGCAGTTTGGATATAATTTTAACAACCTGGATGCTATTCCCAACATGGCATTGAGGAGACACACAGTTAACAATTTCCTACACACTAATTTCCTGTCTTGGTTGAAAACCACAGAAAAAGAAATATTTTTCTCCTTGACCCCATTCTATTCCTGGTCTTTCAACTGGCTTCCACCTAGTCTC
The DNA here is from genome assembly GCF_964263255.1 of Lissotriton vulgaris. Taxonomy (NCBI): domain Eukaryota; kingdom Metazoa; phylum Chordata; class Amphibia; order Caudata; family Salamandridae; genus Lissotriton; species Lissotriton vulgaris. The sequence goes on from NC_141691.1 coordinate 1,503,958,607, forward strand.
ATTCAATCCCTGAAGAAACTACTTAGTCGTAATTCTAGTTTTTGCAGGTTGGAGTTCTTCTACATTCACATGTGACCAATTGGCTCCCCGGTGTAGCAGATGAATCAGTGCAATTAAGAGAAAAGAAAAATATAAAACGTACAAAACGTTTTGGGACATTGAGGGCTCACATTTAACGTCATTCTGCCCGCAGTATAAAAAAACAAAACAAGTTTGCTATGTACATTTCTGGACCCAAACACTAGATATCAGAATAATGCACAGCATGCAAAACTAAAAGACGTTCGCACTGCAAAACTGGGAATTACGCTGGGCAACGGAAATTACAATAACTCCACCAAAACCTCAAAAGGATATTACATTTCTTTTAACAGTATCAGACAGTCTAATGGACTTGCATTTGAGTTGCAACATAGTTGCAATCTAAGATGAAGTTGCAAAGAGATCATGTAAATGAAGTCCTTTCCTCAAAAATTCCATGAGAAATATCTTACAGAAAGGCCTGTTCTTAGCTATCTGAACAGCAGGGAAAGTTAAATAGACACATTGACAGGAACAGTTGGAATGCAAGTATATGAACCATTTTTTGATGTTTTGCTCTAGAAAGTAAAACATGCTTTGCATGGGTTACAAGTTTTAAGGCTGATTGACAGCAAAACCAAAGTCTCGAGGTATCTACATCATTCGTTATAAGTGCCAAATTTATGGCCAAGCATAATGGACTAACAAACTAAAGAAGCAGGGGATTTCCACAGCAATGATGTACTACTAGGCAGAATTCTGCACTTCATTGCTCAATTGGGGAGGAGTAGTACGATAACATTGCTTTCAATAGCACATTCAATGGCAAGTCCTGCCAGTATTTTCTAAGCCAAAACATTAACTCAATGCAGGGAGCAAAATCCAATAAAGTCAGAACTACAGCAATGGGCTATTTCTGGGACTTGCTAAAACCTAATGCAACAGCTTGATCAATCACTACAAGTTAGCACCATGACCACATGTCTTCAGTACTTGCTCAATACGAATGTCTTCTGGTTGAACAGTGCATCAGTCTTTCTGCACAATCCACAAGTCATATGGATTTAGCACAATTTTCTGACCAGGTTTCAAAGCTACTGTCCAGTTCGGAATGTTTATTCCTCTGGCAACAATCTATTTAAGAATTATTCCATCGGCAGGGTACGGACACGAAACAAGATGTTCACACTCCAGGGCCATTACTCAGTCTGCAGGCAGAGATCAATGGGCAGGTAAAGTGAGAGTCTGGAAGTCCTTGGACTTTGGACTACACCTTTATAGGAGCCATCTTAACAACCACCTTTCATTACAAAGGAAACTAAAGACATGGATTTTTTTTACCTCTGAGTTCAAGACTTGTTTAGTGGGACTCTGGCTGTGATTTGGTTTATACTTTAGAATAACTAGGCTTTCCTGTTTTCCGTTTCTATTTTTGGTAAATTCTGGTGGGGTTTTTTCAGTGTTTTCAAGTGATTTCAATACCTTAAAAAACAGTGGTTATTAGTGGTTACACTTTAAAAACAACAGAAACAGTGTTTTTCTGGTGTTTATGGAACTTTTTGCTTTTATTATTGCTTGTTTTCTGCACTGATAGTTCATGGTACATAGACAGTGTACGTACAGTGTATATGAGGTCCAAATACATGTTTACAAATCAAACTTATCGTAGTACACCATACAATACTTCTTCAGTAAGTCTTTGGTCATGCACGCTCGCTTTTTCCTTCCCATGTAAACTTTTGTCTGTAAAAAGGCTCTCTCAACATTGGCACTTGAGACAGGCAACACCAAAATAGCCAGTACATAATTTGCTAACTCTGGCTACTGACACAGCTTTCAATACTAATACTGGTACACTTGAAGATTGTGAATATCTGTGACAGGTTCTGCAACATATGCCTTGACTTGGCGCATATGCCCTCAGAGTTATTGAAGCGGTCAAAAATGAGGCAGCACTTTTGAAACTCCGGAGAAAATTTCCCTTTACGGAAGTGATCTATAACTTGTGTAGAGTACCACTGAAAGGCTTCATTGACTTGAAGGGCTATTTTTCATACATTGTAAAATAAAAGTTCCTGAATTGCTTCTCAACATTTATTTTCTTTCCAAGTGGCAAGCACTCAAACATGGAACAAATTGCAGTGCCCAAGTCACCAAAAGTGTCGCCCAGCCTACTCTTAAGGAGATGTTTTGCATCTACACCCAATATGCTGAACACTTGGTAGACAAGAATGTTTTCAGACTCAAAGGGGCAGATTTACTAGAACTGGCATCTCTGCACATCAGCAGAGATGCACCAGTTAATTTGCGTCACACAAAAAAACGAATATGCTACTTACCAGTATGCATCTGTTCTTGGCATGTAGGGCTGCTGACATTCATATCTGTGCATAGATCGCCGCCTAGTGTTGAGTCTGGATGATTGCACATTGTTGTCCTGGAAGAGTCTTTGAAGTATCACGAGATAGGTGGCTCCTCCCTTGGACTACAGTGCGCATGGGCATCGACTCCATTCCCAGATTGTTTTTAGCCATTGCGGCAAAGATGAAGTGTAACACCGTGAGTGATGACCATGCTAAGAGTAAATTGGAGTGCTGCAGCCGCTACAGGCGCCGGGGAGGAGGGCGGGCGATATGAATGTCAGCAGCCCTACATGGCAAGAACAGATGCATACTGGTAAGTAGCATATTCGGTTCGAGGCATGTGGGCTGCTGAATTCATATCTGTGCATATAATACATAGCAGTCCCTCCATTAGCGGCGGCCGCCTGTGCCAGCTGCAGCAGTCTGAAAAAGTGTTTTTAGAACAGCCTGCCCTACAGCTGCCTGCTGTTTGGAGTGCACATCTACACAGTAGTGTTTTGTAAATGTGTGTGTGGTAGACCATGTGGCTGCTCTACATATGTCTTCTAAAGGAATATTTCCAAGGAAAGCCATGGAGGCCCCCAACTTTCGGGTGGAGTGGGCCCGTGGGGGGACTGTTAAAGTGCGCTTGGCTTTTTCATAGCAAATTTGAATGCACTTAACGATCCACCTGGCTATACCTGCTTTGGAAATGGGGTTGCCTTTGTGTTGTGGCGAAAAGGCAACAAACAGCTGTTTCGTTTCCCGAAAATCCTTGGTCCTATCAATGTAGTACATTAAAGCCCTCTTGACGTCTAGTGTGTGGAGCATCCTCTCCGCCACTGACTCAGGATTTTGGAAGAACACAGGCAGTTCAATAGTCTGATTGATATGGAACTGTGAAACTACCTTAGGAAGAAATTTAGAATTAGTGCGAAGCACCACCCTGTTGGAGTGAATTTGTATAAATGGCTCTTGGATAGTTAGTGCCTGGAGTTCACTAACGCGTCTCAGTGATGTAATCGCTATCAGGAAAGCCACTTTCCACGCCAAGCACTGATTCTCGCAGGAATGTAGAGGCTCAAAAGGTGGACCCATCAGTCTAGTGAGGACCACATTTAGGTTCCATTCAGGAGCTGGCGGGGTATGGGGAGGAATGACTCGCTTGAGTCGTTCCAGAAAAGCTTTAATGGCAGGCACTCTGAAAAGGGAGAGATGCTGCCTGTTTTGTAGATAATCTGCTATTGCGGACAAATGTATACGAATGGAAGCATAGGCCAGATTGCATTTGTATAGATGCAACAGATAACAAATGATGTTGTGAGTAGACGCGTCTAGCGGGTGGATGTTGTGGCCAGCACAATAAATTACAAACCGCTTCCATTTCGCCGCATAGCATGCTCTGGTGGTGGGCTTTCTTGCCTCCCTTATGATATCCATACAGTCCGGAGGCAAATTAAGGTAGCCAAATTCTAAGACCTCAGGAGCCAGATCGCCAGGTTGAGCTGTTGCGGATCTGGGTGCTGAATGTCGCCATGGCTCTGCGTCAAAAGCCTGGGTGTGAGGTGCAGCCTTTGATGCGGTACCACGGATAGTTCTAGAAACGTGGTGTACCATGGTTGGCGTGCCCACGTTGGAGCAACCAGGATGAGCGTCATCGAGTGTTGCATCAGCTTGCGTGCCACCAGCGGTATTAGAGGTGCTGGGGGAAAAGCGTACGCAAATCTGCCTGACCAGTTCATCCATATCGCATTGCCCTGCGACTGTGGGTGTGGGAACCTGGCGGTAAAGCTTCAGCATTTGGCGTTCTCCTTTGTGGCGAACAGGTCTACGTCTGGATGCCCCACTGCTGGAAGTACGGGTGGAGTACTGATGGATGTATCTCCCACTTGTGCATTTGGTGGCTGTACCTGCTGAGCAAGTCCGCCATCTGATTGTCCTTGCCTGGGAGGTGTTCCGCCATAAGGAAGATGTTTCTCTGAATGGCCCACTTCCACATGCTCTGAGCCAGATGAGACAACTGTGGAGAGTGTGTTCCTCCCTGTTTCTGAATGTAGTACATGGCTGTCATGTTGTCCGTCCGGATCAACACGACCTTCTTGCACAGATGTACCTTGAATGCTTTCATTGCCATGAAGATAGCCATCAGCTCTAGAAGGTTGATGTGCATCTTCCTTTACTGCGTTGTCCATAGTCCCTGCACTCGGTAGTGGAGTACATGAGCTCCCCAACCCTGGAGAGATGCGTCCGTTGTCAGAATGATCTGTGGCACATGCTCCTGGAACGGTCGTCCCTTGCAAAGGTTTTTTGGATTCCACCAATGCAGAGAGTTGTATGCACGACCAGTCACCAACACTAGGTCTTTCAACTGTCCGTGAGCCTGATTCCACTGACGAGCTAAGCACTCCTGAAGTGGACGCATATGTAGTCTCGCGTGCGGGACTATGAAGATGCAGGAGGCCATCATGCCTATCAACTGCATGAACACTTGTGCCTGAAGCGAGTGTTGAGGTCTGAATTTCTGTATCAGCAATCGCATGCTGTTGATCCTCACTGAATTTGGCTGCGCTTTGGCTGCCAGAGTGTCTATTGTCGCGCCCAGATGCTGCCGTATGTGGGCGGGCTGCAGGTGGGACTTTGGGTAATTAAGTGAGAATCCCAGATCGTGAAGAAGGTGAATGGTGTGGGACATGTGGGCGGCACACTGCTGGGCCGACTTTGCCTGGATAAGCCAGTCGTCCAGATAAGGGTAGACGTGAATGTTCTGTCTCCGTAGGTGTGCAGCCACTGTCGCCAGGAACTTTGTTAACACCCTGGGTGCCGTCGTTACTCCGAAAGGGAGGACCTTGAATTGGTAATGCTGATTTTGAATGGTGAATCTGAGGTATTTTCTGTGTGATGGGTGTAGCGGAATATGAAAGTATGCATCCATCAGATCCAATGTTGCGAGGAAATCTCCCTGACTGAGCAACGGTAGAACCTGCTGCAATGTTAGCATGTGAAAGTGTTCTGATAGAATGTACTGATTGAGGGGTCTGAGGTCCAGTATGGGTCTGAGGGACCCGTCCTTTTTTGGGATCAAGAAGTACAGTGAGTACACTCCTGTGCCTCCTTCTTCCACAGGCACAAGCTCGATTGCTCCTTTTTGCAGCATGATGAGTACCTCCTGCTGCAATAAGTGCAAATGTTCTCTGGACATAGGACAGTGTCTTGGGGGTATGCTGGGTGGAGTGGATGTTAACTCCAGACAATAACAGTACTGGATAAGCTTTGTGACCCACCTGTCTGTGGTGATAGACTTCCAGACCGGCAGGAACTGTTGGAGTCTCCCCCCGACCGGTGGTGGTCGGGGGGCAGTGACAAGGCGTCACTGTTTGTTAGTGGCGGAGGATCTGGAGCTGTTGTTTCCACGACCTCTGCCTTTGGCTCTGTTTCCACGATAGCCACCTCTACTTTGTTTGCCGTATGTGGTTTGCGCGCCACCTTTATTGTACTGTGTTTGCTGGGACAGCTGGCCTCCGGAACCACCTCTATTGCTTGAGCGACGAAAAGAACCACCCCTGAACTGCTGCGACTGGAGAGCCCCTATAGACTTCGCAGTCCTTGTCCTTCTTGATCTTCTCCAAGGTGGTGTCCACCTCTGGGCCAAATAAATGATCAAGGTTTACTGGCTGATTTAGAATGGTGGTCTGTATCTCTGGCTTGAACCCGGAGATTCTGAGCCAGGCATGCCGTCTCAACATGACACTTGTGTTAACGGCTCTGGCCGCGGTGTCTGCTGCGTCCAGTGCACATTTGATAGAAGCATTTGATATGAGCTTCCCTTCCTGAATAAGCATCTCTGCTGCCTCCTTATATTCATCTGGTAGGTGTTGTAACAGGGTCTCCAGTGTGTCGTAATGGGCCCTGTCATACCTGGCTAAGAGTGCCTGAGTGTTTGAAATGCGCCAGATGTTGGCCGCTTGAGCTGCCACCCTTTTCCCCGATGCCTCTAACAACTTAGATCCTTTATCAGGGGGAGGAGCATCACCCGTTGTTTGTGAGTTAGCCCTCTTCCGGGCATTAGAAAAAACTAGAGAGTCCAACGGCAACTGTCCCTTAATGTAGGTAAGGTCCCCAGGCGCCGGTTTGTACTTCTTTTCAATTCTGGGGTTGATCACCCTGGCCCTTGTAGGCTCCTTAAATATCTCCCCAGCATGTTTCAAGACACCCTTCAGCATAGGCAGAGTTTTGACAGTCCTCTCTGAGGTGGAAAAGGTGTCAAACAGAAAATCCACTTCAATAGGGTCAGCATGGAGCTGGACATAATGATTTTTGGATGCCCTTTCAATAAGTGCATTAAACGCCGCTGAATCTTCAGTAGGCGATGTTTTTACAGCATACACATGAGTGTCTGGGGCAGTGTGTGGATCTCCTGGGTCAGCAGCATCTGCCCAGGGTTCATTATGATCTTCTGGATCAGTGTCCACAGGATAGTTGTACTCCTCATCGTCCCCTTCCCCTGTTTCTACATCTGAATAAGTGGGCGAGACATCTTGGCCACGTGGAGATATAGGTTCTACAAGAACGGGTGTTGTAGTAGAATCCTTCTTCTTTTTCAATGGGATTCTATACGACTCCATAGGCTGTTCCGGGGCGATCTTTTGTTTATAAATAGAAAGTCTGCCTATGTCGGCATCGATGAATTGTTCCTGTTGCTCTTCAAGCGAGGGTTGTCGATGCTTTGTGGCCAGTACCACAGTAGTGGGATTCGGCCCCATGGACACCTTCTTGGGCGCTTCGACGGCCATCTTAGGGACGAAGGCCTTCGGTACCACTTTCGGCGGCAGCGTGAAGTGGATGAGAGCCGACGTCTTTTGAGGGTTACCGGCAGGCTTTGGAGGAGGAGTATCCTTTGGTCCGTCAGCCGAAGCCTTGTCCTTAATGCGCTTCAAGGAGTCCGCCACCTGCTTCGAGAAGGAGGCGGACGGCTGCGTTGACTCGACGGAATCCTTCGAGCCACCGCCAGGCGTGGACACGAGGGTTGTACCACTTTCAGCCTTGTCCGGTCGACGCGTAGGCTCGAGAACCTTCTGAGCTCCGAGTCCTTTGTCTTTGTCGACGGTCTTCGGCGCCGATTTTTTCGGGTCGAAGTCCTGGACCGGTGCTTTCGGTGTGCCAGTCTTTGGCTCGACGCCCTTTAACGGCCTCTTCGGGTCAATAACACCTTTATGCTTCGTCGGTGCCGAAAGTTCAGAGGACTTCGAGCCGACCAAAGCAATACTCACTTTCGGTTTCGATTTCGCCTCGAGTGCTTTGGGTTGCGTGGACACCAAAGCTTTCTCTTTCGGTTTCGATTTGGCAACTTGCGGCTATTTAGAAGTGCCCGAAACCGGGCCCGAAGGCGGGGCTGTAGAACCCAGTGGAAGATCTTGGTTTAGGCCATGTGGCGATCCTTCGACCTGAGCCTTATAAAGTGTCTTGGCTCCCCCAGTACCAGTTTGTGGGCCTAGCTCCTCGCTCGAGCTGTCTTCCATGGCCCCAAAGGCCCCATCGTCGTCTCCTACCTCGTCGACGACGTCTTCAGCATCGAGCATCTCAATATCAGCGTCGTAGCTGGAGTCGATGTCCGATGCGGGATCAGACAGGTTCTCTCGAACCTCCCGCTCTGCTCCCTCATCGTCCTCGGCATCGAAGATGTTCACCGGGTCAGGTGCCGTCTGCTGGGCTTCCTTGCGCGCTGCACGTCGAAGTTGAATTGTCTTCTTGGATCGGAAACGGGAACAAGCCATACAGCTGGCTTCATTGTGATCCGGCGACAGGCACTTGTTGCACACCGATTGGACATCGATGTGAGGATATTTCGAGTTGCACAGGGGACATCTTTTGAACGGGCTCCGTTCCATGATGGTTCGTCGATAAGGCCTTTGGCGTCGACCGGGCCTTCAGCGCCGAAAAGCCACGCAGCTCCTCTGGATGTCCGGCTCGGGAACTGAGCTGGAACAGAACTGGGCACCAATCGCAAGACAATACCGACTATAAACTAAAGGCCTTTTGGCCAAAGGAAAGTTTTATATCGATTCCGAACTAGAGTGAACCAATATGCATCCGAACCCAATGGCGGAAAAAAACAATCTGGGGATGGAGTAGATGCCCATGCGCACTGTAGTCCAGGGGAGGAGCCACCTATCTCGTGATACTTCGAAGACTCTTCCAGGACAACAATGTGCAATCATCCGGACCCAACACTAGGCGGCGATCTATGCACAGATATGAATTCAGCAGCCCACATGCTTCGAACCGCATGCGCCACCATGGAGGAGTCGCATTTTTTAATGTGACGCAGTGTGGATCAAGGGTTGATAAATGTGTGATACATCTATTGGCGTAAATGCAATGCATTGCTGGAGTCATGTCACAAGCACGACGCAACTCCAGCAATGCTTCAGAATGCCTATTTCTATTATGCTGCGTCACTCCTTAAGCCTGCTTCAAGCAGGCGTAAGGTTTTGATGCAGTGGCATCGTAAAAGTAACTCAGTAAAATCTTGTAATTTCATTGCGTCACTTTTACAAGGCTTTCTTACATCGGAACGCCCACCCTGCATACATTATACCTGACACAGGTATAATGTCACGCAGGGCTTTACAACGTGACGCATGCGTCACGTTGTGAATATGTCGCAACGTGGCACCTTGTTTACGACGCAGCTGTGTCACAGAGGTGACGCAACAGCTGCGTAAAGTTGTCCCAAGGGGTTTGTAAATCTGCCCCTAGTTTTATTATTATGCCCCCTACAGCAGTCATTCTTTCCTGTAAAAATCTAAGAATACAGTAGAGTGTACTCACTCAGCAAAAGTTCTGAAAGCAGTTGCCACATGGATAACCTAGCATTCATAGGCTCTAGGACTGAGAACCACCAGCTAAGTGACACCGTTGGGATGACTCCTAATTTGATGCCACACAAAGCACAAAATAAAAGCTTACAAGAAGTTGCAGAGGTTGTGTAAATCGTATTTTTTTTAATTCCTCAAGTGCTAGAGAACTTGTCTGAATGACTTATTTTGATATATACGTATGGCAGGAATGTTAAATATGTATATTTTTGCAGATTACTCATGGGTACTGTTTGTTGCAATCACTCACTGGGCTGTGCAGTCTGAAACTTTTTTACACAGTATTGCAGACTCTATACAAATAAGGAAATATCGTTTTAAAAATAAACCAGAACAAAATCCAACAAATAACATGAGTTCAAGGTGGAGTAATGTCTAAATGATAAGATAGAACTAAATCATTAATAAATAACAAACAAGTTTCCACTTGCAAGGGTGATGGCCTGCATAATACTAATCACACAACTTTTTCTACCAAATTGAAATAAATATTCTCTTCCCAAAATTATGAATAGATCGTTTTTCATGGCTGTACCAGACTTCAGCGAAATGTTATCGAATTTCATAGTTACGCTAGTAAAAAGAACATGTTTTCAGAAACTTCATGTGATGCTCTTTGGAAACAGTGCTGCTTTTGTTCTGTGTGAAATTTCTCAGGTCTCGCTATGGTTGCTGAAAATGCTATAACTGTCTCTTGAAATCTCCACTAGAAATGTACATCTTGTGGTGAATTATTCTTGCTGTATATTACATTTCCTCCTTTACTGAGATGGGAAAACAAATTCCAAACAACTCTATGTCAAATTGACAAAAGTGAGACCTGGTTGTAGAAACTGTGTAGTGTAGGCTGTAAATTTCGTACCTGACCCACCCACTGCTAGCAATAGCTCACCAAATGTAGGCTACGTTTCACAAAAGAAAAATCCAAGCAACTTGAAAATTTGTAAAGAAGCGTTTCTTGCCTATCCGTAATGATATCAACAATGACTGGCTTTGTACTACTAAATGTCCCTACTAATGGGATTTGTTGTTAACATTTATAGGGTTCTCATGCAACTGAATGTTTCATTGTTCTTAGGCTGTCCGGTTTTAGGTTTAAACCTATAATAACTGATTAAACCTCACTGGAAGGGAAATAGCACTCCCCAGTGTAAACATATAAACAAAGGGAAAAAAAACATGCACAACCACAAACTAAATGGCATTCAATGAAAGGAAAAGGAGAGTGAAAGAGTATTTATTTTGTATTTCTTCCTGAAGGGGCCAATGCTTTGTTATGTAAGGTAGCAGTAAGGAAGACTGGGCTAACATTATTCTGCTTGAGTTTTGTTGTTTAGGGATGTCACTAAAATATTGTTTCTTCTTCCTTTTTTCAGTTATGTGGTCTTTGGTCTAAAGATACAGGGGTTACAAGCATGTTTTAGGAGTTGTTTGTGTATTTTATAAGCTGTAGAGAATCAGGAAATATCAAAATCATGTTTGATCTTTTGGCTACGTTTGAGTCTTTCACTGATAGGAAAAATGTAGGTTTCATAAGAATCTTTCCCAATATTTACCATCACATTTACCCACAGAGAATGGGTAAAAACCCTTGATACATCAGCCCTCTTTTCTAGTGAGTTAGTATTGATAGTAGATGAATTGCCAAACACCCCAGGCTTTAAACATTCAGTGCAAGGTATAGTGACAGGTATATGTGAAAAGAGTACAGTCACAAAGCATCTGGGATACTTGTGAAAACATGACACCAGACTTTTGGAAAACATGGAACGCAGTTTCACTTGGAATCCTGCTGCAAAATGTTTTTACCAAGTTCAACAAAGATTGGGGGATATTGTTTGTATTTGCAGTGATTCAGCTACGTATATAAAAAAGTTGTGCGATAACCTATCAAAATCGATATCTGAGCTAAAGTGCTTCCCTGTAGGAGATCCTTGCCACTTGTTAGATGGTATGCCGAAAGTATCTTTACAATCTTCAGAGTTAACGAAGAATGCTATTGACTTTTTAGTTCACTGTTTTGTTATGCGCAGAAACCAAAACGCAAATATTTTTCATGATCAGTTTTTATACATGGAACAATGTATACAACAGAATGTATAGGTATGTCAATGTTCAATGAGGAAGATTCTCTTTCTAGCTTTAGTGGTTCTACAGAAGCTAAATAGACAAGTCAATTACCTCTGGTATTGCTCTTTCTGGTTGATACACCAGACTTGATTTGGAGACTTTTCATAGCATTGCTCCTGCGCACAGTGGGGTGACACAATGCAGATCCATACTGACTACAAACTACCCCGAAAGTGATGAAGTGAAGCCACATACAAGAACCACCCTAGCGCACTGCCATCAGTTTCTTGTCTTATCCTTTTCTGCACCCTAAGAGACAAAGCATGAATAATTATTGAGAATAATGTGCTGATCACTAGTTTGTGACTATTTAGATGATAAATGAAGCCACTCCACTGAACTGAGAAGCAGGGTGACAGCGAGTAATCAGTGGTTTGACACAGTATCCACCAGAAAGAGTTATTTAATGTAAGTAACTTGTCCTTATGATGGGGACTTCTAACTGCATATTCCTCCCCTTACAACAGATACCAAAGCAGTACCTCCTTAAGGTGGCAGGTCTGACTGTCGAGTGGTCTCAGCAGGCTCGGTTATTCAGACATTTTGGTCTAAGTGTCTTTTCCGATGGGCCTGGATATCAAGGCAGTAGTGCTTTGTGAACCCAAGCACAATGTCCATGTTGCAGCCTGGCAAATATCAAGGACAGGCACTCCTCACACCAGTGCAGTGGTAGTAGCTTCCCCTGGTGGATTTGGCTCTAAGGTCTTCTGGGTGCATCTTCTTGGCCAGTGAGTAGCAGATCTTAATGCAGATTGATTTTGTGTAGGGGAATCTTGAGGCACAGATAACATCTACCACCTCAGGTGGCAGATTATTAGTAGTTAACTTTCACTGCTCTATCTCCATAAATGAAGGTGCAAGTACCACAGATTCGGTTGCAGGACTCTGCCCTTCTGCTTTGACAGGAGGCCCTCCTAAAGTGGAAGCCTAATGAGAGGACAGGCACTCAATGCTCAGGGGCTCTGTGTAACACCACACTCTCTTGGCCAAAATGGCCCACCAGGATGGCTTTGGCCCAGTTGTTCTTGATCTTCTTCAGAACTGGGGGCAGGCCAGCTCACGGTGGTAAGGAGTTCCTTGTTTCATTCATGTTCACATGAGTCTCCCTAACAAGGATTCTTGGGGAAAATCCAGCACGCAAAATCCTTGAAACTCCAAGTCCTCAACTGTGGCAAAAAGATCTGGCCAGAGTTTCCTCCTGTCTCCCCAATAGTACAAGATACTCAGCACCACCTCAGGATATAGGCAACAAAAATGATCTACCTATTGACACCTGCTTAGTTTGTCAACTTTGGCATTTAGGGACGCTGTCAGGTGGTTGGCAACTAGAAAGATACCCTGGCTCTCTAGCATTCTGCCGAGGTGCAAAGCCTTCTGCTACAGGACCAGGACCCCAAATCTGGCCTGCTTGTGGCAGTGTCACATGGAGTTGGCAGGCGTAGTCAGTGAGAACCTGTAGCACTCTTCCAGGGATGGATGGCAGGAAGGCTTTCAGGTATCAGGCTAATGTTACATTGCTCCAGCAGACTGATGTGGCGTCTGACTTCCACTGGAGACCTTCTGATCTCACCCTCCTTTAGGTGACCACATCTCCTTCCAACCCAGATGTGCATCAGTCACCACTGTCAGCTCCAGATGGGGAAGGGAGGGTGGTCTGCCACAGAACCGGGGGTGACTGGTGTCCTATCACAGCAGATTTTAACCAGTCTCCTGCAAGATCTGGATGGCTTTGAAAAGGCAGCCCTGATGCTTGTCCCACAGGGGTTTCAGGTTCCACCGCAAGGCGTGCATGTGCTACCTAGTGAGGCTAACAATGATGCTGCATAATGTCAATAGACCAAGAAGCCTCAAAATCACACTCAGCTACATCAAGAGTTGAGCATGAAACCTCAAACTCATAGCCTCACTGCTGCAGAGGGAAAAGTTAAACTTCACCTTGTACAGAATCGCCCCAATAAATAGAGGCATCTCTGATGAAATCAGGTAGGAGTCTTGCTCATTTATGGCAAAACCTAATAACGTTAAAAGTTCTGCAGTCATCCCAAGGTGGGACATGACTGACTGTGGCAAGTCCACCTTCAGCAGCCAGTCATTGAGGTATGGGAACAAAGGAACTCTAGACCTCCGAAATCAATTTCATGAACATCAGAGGGGTGCTAGTGAGGCTGAATAGGAGCACAACAAACTGAAAATGCTTCTGGCTCACCTTGAACTGCAGACAATGCCTGTGGTACTATAGGACGGGTATGATACACCCATAAGGGGTGATATGAATTGTCCAAAGGAAAGAGGGACACAAACCATCTTGCCTTTGGACAATTCATATCACCCCTGGGAGTCTTCCCGTATGGGTATGCCCTAGAGGGATCACCCCTAAGGGCAGAGTTCTTCTTGCCTTCAGACAATTCATATTTTTTCACTTAAAATAAACAGTCTCTTCTTGCATTGTGAAAGTGGGCATAAGAGTACATCTTCATATGGTGTAAAATGTTGAGACTCCAGCTACACTAATATACATTGTCAATGTACCATGAGATATCATCTGTTCAGCACCCCTGTATTCTCTGTTTTGATTTTCATACAATTTTGAAAAGCATATAAACCTGTTTGCATGACTGATTCTATTGGTCTTTAAGCGTTTTCTATGTATTAAGTATTAATTAATCTATTAGAGATATCGCTCTCGGGCACCACAGAGAAATAAAAAATGTCCTCAACATTCTTGCTTCCAAGTGAATCTCTTGTTGGCACCTTTACCTACCTTATCTTAGTTACCCAAGCCTACAAGAGAATATTGGGTTGCCCTTTTGAGTATTATATAGCCCACTGTAGTAGCCATTGAATTTCAGAAGCTGGTGCCGGAACTGTTTAGCAGAGGTCAACAGCCCTAAAGAACATGCTGTAACCCTGTCTTTGAAGTGATTCAAAGCAGACTCCGCCTTCTCCATCAAAGGGATACATCCATTAGTGAAGGTTGTACATCGCCACAGAAACCAGTGGACCTCATTCAGGTATGATTACTAATGACAACACCAGTACCGACTGCCCTGCCAATGCAATCCATGGTATATAGATAGGCAGGAATAACATACTTGGCCGTGTTCAGCTTGTCATCTATCATCTCAGACAGAGAGGCCCAAAGATCCTTTGGGACTGCCAGCAAAAGCTCATACCCTAATGGGCATGTGTATATCAGCCTAATAGACAGACTGTGTTTGTGGATCGCAGTTCCAAACCCATCAACCCATTTGTATTCTTTATCCGGAAGACTGGTTGATGACTCAGGGGTCACAATACTGGTTGATGTTAGTAAAAGAAAGGCTCTAAGGAGTGGGGTTCTTGGTGAGATAATCCAAGTCACAAGCACTGTCAATTAGGTCTGGCCACCTGCCTGCTCATGGGCAGAGAAGACCAAGGTTTCAACTAAGAAGCCACCAGAGTATCTGTGAGGACATCATTAAGTGGAGAAAAGCTCCAGTTATTGCTGGCCAGGCTGTAGGATCTTCAACAAAATATTGGTGTTAGTCTCAATTAAGGCAGCTGTAATTCTAGTACTTCGGCAGCTATCCAAACCATCACTTCAAATGAGGCACTTTCTTCCTTTGGGGACCATGTGGCAAGTTAAGTTTTGTCTTCGGGAGGTACCAAGTACACTGGCATTTTTTAAATCAAAATATAGGGCAGCATCACTGTAATGAGAGGGAGTAAGCCATTCTACTTCCCATCAACATCATTAACGTCCTGGGTGTACTATGCTCAGGAGGAGGTTCAGAATCAGAACCAAATGGAGAATGGAGCCTCTGCTGATAGCTGTGACACAGTAGAGGTGTAGGGATAGAATCAGGGTGCATGATCTAACAGTTAGCTTTTATAATATTTTAGTAAATCAGTCAATCACAAGCTAAAGTCGGTCCAGGATACAACATGGGCATCGGTACTGGATCCTCAACTGTGCCAGCATGGGGGTGGGACCAGCACTGGGGTGGGGAAAACCAGCATGGAAGTTTTCTGCCAGAGTCAGTGTAGGCCTTGTAACTGGTCTAGAACAAGCAGTCTGCTTTGAGGAGGCCTCCACCTCAGATAACCTGACTGGAGGCCCCTATGTTTTCATGGGGCGGAAGGCGGGTCAGAGGGCGACGAAAGCACACTGAAAATTTACAGCATGACATCTTTGAAGGTCTCGATCTGCTGCAGGGTCAACAACCCGGGAAACCCGGGGTGTGTCTGGAACAACCTAGGTATCAGCTCCCTGGCCTGTGACTTTGACATAGTGTGACTGATATCTAGACACCCTCTCGCCTCCGCATTGGAGTTAGAGTGGCAAGATGGGATTGAGTCTTTTTTATGCTTGCGTTTGGACTTGGGGTTCCACTTCCTAGAGGATGTTAAGCAGGAAGTGGTTTCAGGATTATTCCCATGACCAGGATTGAGAATGAGCCTCCAACCTGGAGTGGAATCTGCACGAACAATGAAACTTTCCTCTTGTGTTCAGTGACATACTTCACCCCTGCTGCAATCTGCCTTCGGATGTATGAGGGCAAACTATCACATGACTTCTAGTTGTGTTTTGAGTCCAGGCAACAATGCACACTACTTGCAGGTCCATGATCAACGTCTGCTTCATGCATTTAATGGCACAGTTTGAGGTCTGTCATTTTCAGTTGGGACACTATTTCCTAACACACTACGGAATAGTGTGGAGTCATCAGAAAACCAACAAAGCGGAGCTTTGGGTCCACATTAGAAGGCGCTGAAAAAAGTAAGTGGAGTCAGCACACAGGGGAAGCACTTACATGCGGCTCAGCTCTGTCGATTCAACAGCAGTGTGCAGAGCCGGACTGGGAACCAAAACCGGCCCTGGCAGAGTGCTCGGCCGACCCACCCCGGGGGGTTGGGGGTGCCACCGAGCTCTTTGCCAGGACCGGTTTTCGGGCAATTTTGTTACAGGGCCGATTTTGCAGCTAGGGGCCCAAAACCGACCCCCACCAGTGCGGCGCACCGGGGGATTGCCCGGTGCCCGCTACGGCCAGTTCGGCGGGCAGTGTGGAGTCAGCACAGGGCCGCATGGCGTCACTTAGCGGCATGCAGGAGCACTTTACAAAAAGTCCTGATTGAGCCTGGCGCATATTCGAAGGTGAGGAATCTGCGGTAAGCAGTATCCACCAGAATATAATTATGCATGAAAATAAATAATTTGTATAATTTTAATTCGCCCTCCTGGATGTTATTGTGAATTGCTTAAAAGTTAGGAACCTATGTAAATTGTAGAAGAAAACTTACATACCATAGATTTCCAACATTTCCCCGATTCTTTGGGAACAAGAGCCTTATGGAATAATCATGAAAACACGAGGACAACACTTTTACGGTCCTTTCATTTCTGACTTCTGAACTTATATCAACATATGATTTGTATTGAAAGATGCATTTTACTATTGCATATTGCAATCTATCTGATGCAGGTTCTTACCAATCTTTGATTCAAACGCTTATTCTCTTCTTCTTTCAACTGCAAAGTCTGTAGGAAGCCAGAACAAAAGCTTTATCAAATTTTCTGTACCACTTTAAACTTAAGATAAGCTTCAGTCTATGGTCATTTGACTAAACCTTTTTTATCATTTTAACACGTATGTTTATTTGACTACACTTTTTAACATTTACTAAGCTGGTATGCCTCGATCAATGAACTTCTTCGTATGAAGCTAAAAGAAATATTTTTTGTAAACGGAGGTATTATGAGTGAAATAAAACCTAACATGGGAAATTATACTGCAGTACTTCTTTTTGCCGCAATGAGTAGTTTATAACAACTCCACAAAATGAACAATGAAAATTGAATCAGAAAATGGCACAACGAAACAGGAGTTATTTATATTTTGGTAAAGCATTCTAGGATGCTTTTAAAGAAATAAGCAAAATCGACAAAGCTATTAAAATTTCTAAATTCCACAATATCGGAATGTAAACAGACTTGCTCATTTGTTGATACCAATGAATGTCAAAGCATGCATCATTCCCTTTAAGAGGAAAACTGTGTTGAAGCATGAATGAGGAGAACGCAAATGCATCTCTAGGCTCAAGCATCTGACAAGAAAGAAAAAGATACTTACCGTTGGTAATATTTCTGATAGGTACATAATTTCTCTGCAGATTCCTCTCCTTATGAATACTTTTTACAGTATTCAGCATGGTCCGGAAATAATCCCCCCCCCCCCCCCCCCCCCCCCCCAGCAAACACTTTCCAATAGCGCCAGGTCGATGCCATGCGGCTGCAGACACAAGTCCACTTCGGATAAAACATCACTGATGGACATTAGGTACCATCGGGTGCAAGGACGTTACGTCTTCACATTATTTTCGGTCCTCGAGGCATGATGAGAGGCACCAAAAGAGCCATAGCAGTAACAAATACAGAATAAATCATGTCTACATACCGCTGGATCTTATTAATCATAATGCTAGCTCATCTCGGAAGAGGGGTGCAGTAAAGAACCATGGGAAGATTGAGTATCCACCAGATTATCTTTGTCAATTCACAATATTTCCATCTGATGTATACTTAAACCTGGAGATTCTTCACCCGATAACAGTTTCCCAAAGCAGAACCTCCTTGGGAGGTGGGATCGAGTAGTGCAGCTTAGCCAAAGAAATCATGCAACTCCACTTAGGTAAAGTATGAGGCCATATGGAAGGCTGAAGCCTCTGTGATGCGATGGGTGAACAATTTTGGAGAATCACCTTCCCAAGAGGGAAGACTTTGAAGGGTAGGCAGAATTAAAGGCCCTGAAATCCTCCAGCCCTGCAAGCCGATGTAAGCACCACTAACAGAACTGTTTAGAGCTAGAAGCCAAACCGGACAACTGTTTGAAAGTCGATTGTGATCAATTGAGTTATCAGTTGAGAGAAGTTAGAGCCCCACTCAAGCAAGAAGCACAATCCTTGTCAGGGTGAACCACAGAAGTCACTAAATAAATCTGTGCTTAAGCTTCTGATAGTTTAGCACAACAACAGCCAGCTTATGTGTAATGTATTTATGCAGCACACAAACAGTAATAAAGTGGAATCACAACACAAGAAAAATCCCAAACCAATTTAGACAAATAGATTAAAAGTTAACAAATAAAATGCCACCGAAATGACAAAAAACAATAAATAGAACCAGAGTTATGAATTTTTAAAGTTTTAAGTAAAAATAGTAGCAAGAAGAAAAAGAGCCAGTCAAGTTTAACTGGTCGAGCTGGACTGGCTGAAAGTCAATAGTTAAGGCTGACTGTGATGGAGCATAGGTTGTATACAAAGAACAGGTTCGTCCCAGGGAAAGTTTATCTTCTAAATGAGTCCAGTTCCAGGCGATGGGCCTCAGCTGGAGCAGCATTGGAGGAGAGACGTGAAGAAGGTTGTTGTTGTTGTGAAGAGTTTGTCAACAGTTGAAGTTTGACAACACCAAGATAGTTTTTGGCACAAAGAGCTGGTCGCGGGTCGGAGCTTCGGAGGTAAGTCGTTGATGACATGATGCCACTATGCAAGTGCTCACGTGAAGGGCGCCATGCAGGTGAAGTCCGGAGTCTGTAGCCGGGTCAGTCATCTCTGAGATCGGATGCAGATCCCAGTGAGCTTCTTTTCTAAAGCGAAAAGCCCATAAATTCAGATTTCAATACTTGCAGTTTTGGGGCAGGGGGAGACCTGAAATAACTCTACTGGCTCTCCATTAACAAACTAGCACAATTAAAGCTCCTCACCCACATTTTCAAGGCATTACATAACACTGGCCCAGTATACCTAAACAACTGCACAAACCTTCCAGACACCTCCATTCTTCCAGACTCCTACTTGCACAAGATCCCAAGCAGACGGAAAACTAGATCCGGTGGTCAAGCCTTCTCCTACAGTGCTCTTAAAGCGTGGAACGACCTGCCACTACACATAACAGCCTCCTCCCCACTTTTTGAATTCCGCAAAAAGCAGTCCTGGCTTTCCGAGTAGTCCCACTAGGCCCTAGGTGGGGCTAGATTCACACCATCTTAGCACCAAGACACCATCCGGGTTATAGTGGGTTCTACAAATCTGCGTAACATAACAACAGGACTACACTCTGACACCAGCGAAGGGTCCAGGACCTGGGGATGCACCTCCAGGTGGTCAGGACACACTCCAGCAGAGACCAGCAGCTTTGTACAGACAGTCCAGTAGTGCAAGTCAGGTAGGCATTTGCACGGAGGGCCAATCAAAACTTTTTGTGTCCCTATAGCTCAAACAGGAGGTCAGCCAACTAACTTGGAGTCAATTCAGTGATCCTGGGTTCATGGCAGACAGGTCCAGTCTTCTGTCAGGCTTCAGTCAGCAGGGCAGCGCTTCTTCTGAGTTTTCCTCGGATACAGGAGTGTTCTGACAGTGCCTCTTTTATACCAAGTGCCAGCCTGTGGTTGAGGGATACCCCTTTGTGTACCCTGCCCTTTCCCAGGGTTTGGCTCCAATCTGTCTAGGGTAACAGATGGCAGCCAGGCCCAGGTGTGATCTGCATTTGCCAGCGACAGAACAGGCAGTCTCTGAAGTCAGGGAGAGGGTGGACACAGTCCTTAGGCTTCTCTTTAAAGCTCAGGAAGGGCTGAGTACAACCCCCTCCCCCCAAGGGCATTCTGACCAGGAGAGGAACCATCTTCCCCACTCCCCCAGCCCTTTTGTCCCGGGCTTGAAGGAATGCACGTCACACCACAGGGGAGCTACTAACAGGCATTTGACCCTGTACACTGGCTACTTAGGTGGGTGGCACTCTTGCAGCATTTGCGTTACAGACCCTGGATACAAGTAAGACCATGCACTAGGGGCTTAAAAGTGAATTAAATGGACCAATCAGGTGTATAACAATTATCTCATTTTCAGAAGGGAGAGCGCAATTGCTTCTACTACTGATTAGCAGGGGTAAATTCCACATAGTCCTAATGATAACAAAAAAAGGTTCAGCAAAGGAAGACAAAACTCTGGGGTGACTCACCAGAAAGGGCGAGGTCCAACTGTGATGTTATCAAGAAAGGCAAATTAAGATTCAAATCCCAAGAAGGCACAATAAACTAAGTGGGAGGGAACAAGTAAAGCAAACCTTTCAGAAAATGGGTCGCTGGTGGCGGCCTAAATAGAGAAGGATAATCTGGACAGCACATTAATGCAGACAGAGCTACTAGGTAACCTCTAACCATTGCCACTGTCAGATTGCAGAAATCAGCAAGTGAGATTTAAAAGGATCAATGGCTTCTATATCCCACCATTTCAGAAATCTGTTCCAGAGACTGGGTGGATGATTCTATTGACATGCTTATGGGCTGTCAAGATGACAGCTGAGAACTTAACAGGAAGACAAACTGATTCTAGCCGACGTTACTCATACTCCATGCGTGCAGCCACAGCTTGTGGGGCTTTAGGAACCATCCTACTGCAAGAGCTGATCCGATCCATGCAAGAAGGGAAGAGGTGGCTGAATGTGGAGTGTCAACAGTTCATTGTACTAAATCCTCCTTGACCAGCGTGGCTTAATTAGAAGTAGCTGAAACCGACCACCTGCATCATCCGCAGTACTGTGGATATGAGTCGGGTCGGTTGAAACATGCACAACAGACCCTAAGACTGGCTGAAAGTGAAGGTATCCACCAGGGAACTATCTGGCAAGAAGTGCATGATACAAAACTGAGAATACTTCCTGTTTTGTGCTGTGAAAAAGTAATCTATGAACAGACACCACATACTGCAAAAAAATGAAGGGTAGAGCCCACTCGTGGTACTCCAGCAAGAAGAGACTGAGAGCATCAGTAATCAAATTGATGGAGCCTTCCAGGTTAACCTCCACTCAAAGATTACCTGTCATTGCGCCAACTTTCAAAAGTAAATTGCCACAAAAAAAAAGTAAATTGCCTCCCAACGTAGGATCCACAACCCCATTCCTCCTGGTCTGTTGATACACCAAACAGTGGTAGTGTCAGAATTTACATAGAACCCCTTTAGATGGAAGGGTCAAAGGCAAGCAGCTCTAACATATTTATGTGCACTTGCTGCGCAGACACAGGATAGCAGCCTTGTACCATGCTGCCACCCAGATGAGCATCCTAAGCAGCAAGCAACAAGGAAAACAATGTATGCAGATGGTAAACAGCTAATCATTAGGAGAGGTGGTTCTCAATCAATTCAATATTTATTAAAGTTTTGGAACTCCAATGACGTCCACTTAAAAGGATACATACCCAGTATTACATAAAATAAAAAAAAAACATGTGACAATGCATTAATTACAATCAAGTCCAGGTAAAAATGTTCAACATATAGCAATTTCAAGGAATAAAGTTTGGAATTAGCAGCCAACAAATGAGATAACAGAGCATATCCTGAATTTTGCAAAGAACAATTAGAAAGCAACCGGATCATGTGCAAAAATACAATTAAAATTAAAAAATCCAGCCTCAGTAAAGAGTTAACTTGGAAAAAATCAGTTGTGTTACAGCAGCAATATATGCAGAATAAAATCCAACTTCTATGTAGAATTGATTTTTTTTAATTTGCAGCAAAACAAAGAGCTGAAACTAATCACACTTATGCAAAAGCATTAAAAATAGTAGCCACAACAATGCCAAATACATTCGAAATGAGAAGAGAATACTAAGACTACATAAAAGGGCAACGGCTCAGAGGTAACAGCCCATTTGAATAGATAGACAATTAAAATATGTACATATCTATGGAGCATCTTTTTAAAATGCAGTGGCCAACTGGTTGGACTGCAATGTCATAAAACTTGATTCCTGAAAGACAAAAGTGATGATTCTGGGTCATTTGAGTTCCATCTGGTGGCCTTCAGACATGGAGACTGTCCCTGTACAAACTGCAGTACAAAACCTTGGTTTTTATCAGTACAAGGCTTTACTTTGTCTTCCCATGTCAGTAGGACTTGCTTTGCGATTTTAATAATTATTTGTTTTCATCCAATGGAAAGTAGGAATTCAATCTCTCAGGCACTAATTAACACACAACTTGATTACTGTAATAGCCATTATATTGGTTTAGCCACAAAATCGATCGCCAAGCTGTAATTAGTACTGAACACCGCTATACGCCTGATATTCAACCTTGGCTGGCGACAAGATGCCATTCTCTATGGACATTGAGTTACACTGGCTACCTGTAGAGAAACAGTTATATTCAAAATGCTCTATGTAGCTGGCCATGCGAGATAAAATAATTGTGCCCTCTATCTGCAGGTAAAATTCCGAAAAACACATCCTATTGAGGCCTTCGTTCAGCATCTACTTTGAATAGGACTGTTCCTTCATTAAAACATTTTGTGGTGTTTGTTTCTTTAGCTTGTTGGTCTTGAAATATTGAAACTATCCCTATTTTCCTTAGGATAGTCAACAACCACTAGCTGCCATTGTATATGAATAAACCTTGCACTCAGTTTGCAGTTCTTCCTCGGCTTCAATTGATTTTCATCCATCCTACCCTTTGGGTGACAGTTGCTCTTTATAAATTTATATAACATAACAAGCCTGCAATCTACAATATCAAAAACAGAATTATATGAAAATACATGAGCTCAGGCATTTACACAATAGGCTGAAGATGCGTCTGTGGTCCTCACAGAGACCCAAAGTCAACTCCATGCTACTGGCTGACTTCCATGAGCTATAGTACCAGGCAGTAAAAAGGAGTAATGTTTAGAAATAACCCACGAATGAATGGCAGGCTTTAGAGTATAAAGAGTCAATGCATTAAAGGCAATCAAGTCCAAAATGCTACCACCTTGTACCAAATTAAATTTCTACAGAGACACCAGGTAGCGTAAAGCATATGGTGGCTTGTGTTGTATTTTTCATGGTGCTAGGTTAAAAAACAGTACCGATTGACTATTGTGACCTACTGAACCAATAAGACTAACCTCTAACCACACCCATTGTGAACAGGAGGGAAAACTTACAAACATCTATAAGAAACCTGTGCCTTCCTTAGATATCAAGAGTAATTAAATAAATTCACAAATGAGACAAGCGGGACTATACTAAAAGGCCTCAAAGAAATGCGGATACTGTACTGCGGTGTAATAACCTATTATTGAGACTGGTGATAGCACCTGCAGGACCAAGGTGGATGACACCTTTGGGTCAAGTTAGACTCTGTATGTCTGTGAAGTAATCCTTCTCTACACTTCATTAAGAAGCTCAAGGAATGGTCTTTCAGCGATAATTAAACTAAATGCACCATTGTTTTAAATACACAACAATAATGAAACAAACATTTTACATGCTAGAGGGCAGATTTTTTCTGATGGACACTCAATCTTCCTTCAGATTCATCTTTTTTTAGCAATATCCACAATTGTCAGACTGTATCGGACCTTTTTTCATTATCTACAAAAGGAACACAGCAATATATTCAATTTTGGAACCATGCGGGAGTCAGAGCTGCAGCAAATGTATTGGAACTGTATAAGGTACTATATTGTAACATGTCAGCTCGCCCAATTTCCCACATAAGTGAGGTCACAAAGAAGACAGAGCTTTAGCCTTTAAATATAAAAATCCTCAAGGCAATGAGGTAGTGACAGCAAAATTGGGCTAAAACAAGAGTGCGGATCACACAAATCTTTACCAAAGAGAACTTGTTCTTCAGGAAACTTTTTCTAGAAGAGGAATCCTCTTTAGAAAGACTCCTTTACTAGTGCGGACCAAAAACTACAAAGCACCTGAAGAAAATATTTAACATGCCAACACATCAGAAACAGAAATATATACTGGAAATGGACATCAATCCTTGAATTGTAAGGCTTGGTAAAGATAGGCACCAAAGACCAGATTGGGATGCCTGAAGTGGAAGAATGACCTTTGCATTAAAGATCTCTGATATCCACAAAAGGATACTGGTAATTTTTTTTGCACAGTTAAAGCAAAGCACATTTGACATCTAGATCACGACTGAACCCAATTAGACCATCTTAGTTTCAGAAAAGAAAGAATCAAAAATGTTGGACAATGTGTAGTCTGTGTAAGTGTATGAAACCCAAGATACTCCTAGGGTCTGACTCAGAATAAGCTGCTCGTTTGACAAAAATGAAGGAAGAAAGGACAGGCAAAAGAAAAAAGTCAAACTCTGGAACCCACTAAGGAAGAAAAATACCTTTCACTAAAATGAGTAATTGATTTGACAGGTAAGTAATACAAAGAGTGTAAGCACAATGTGCTTAAAGTTACCCAACCATAGGGAAAGAGGTGACTGCAGCGAGAAGGAACTTTTAAGATTCAGCAACCTCAGGAACAGGAATTTGGTGGCTCAACTGGTTTGCCTCTGAGGTCTCTATGCTGTTTGCTTGTTCGGGACATACCATTTGGAATATAATAAGTGAGATCTTGCCCACCTTCACTGAGAAGTTTTGAAATGCCTTTGCCCAGATGAGTCATGGTGAACTAGATGCAGCCAAGTGTATACGGCTGTGCTGTGGTGATCAAACAACATTCCTGGATAAACGCCACAGCCCTTTCTACAGACATGCAAGCATCCCTTATGGACTTGCTGTTTCGTGACAAGGCTGTCTCACCTTTGGAATGTTTCACAGACAGCAGTGCTATGAACTACTACTTGGGCTCCAGCCCACCAGTTTTTCCAACAGTATCAGAAGTTTAGAGGCTAATCTCCAGGCCCTGTGTCTCGCCAGAGGCTGCTTTCTCAGTCTGTTCAACTGTCTACTTGGCCCTTTTTGTGACTCCAGGGGACGTAGGGTGGTGGCAGAGGCCGTGACCTCCAGTAAGGTCTGTCCTCTTCTTCATTTTCACCTGCCCCAAGTCACTCTTATTCCTCTTCTAATGAACATCTGTAGGCGATAGGGGTCTGAATATTATTTTGTCTGCCAGATTGGCTTGAAGTCGCCTCAGACTGATGGGTTCTGCAGGTTTTTCACATGGTCTGCCGTGGATGAGGAGTTTTCTGTCCGGCCGCTCGCAAAGTGTCAACCTTGGCCCATATCGCTCGACTCCCATGGAACTGACCAAGGCAGTGGCACAGGGCTCTTGTCTGAGCCCCACATTATTTAACATCTATGTCGCCCCCTTAACCAGCATCCTGAGGACCTACAGGTTCATCCCCGTTTCATATGCTGATGATACGCAGCTCCTCTTTCCATTCAGTAAACTTACAACGACGGTCCAACGGGCCTTCTCTGATGGAATGCGAGCTGTGTCCCAGTGGATGGTAAACAACTTTATGCAATGTAATGTGGGAAAAACAGAGGTGATGCTGTTCGGCGAAGCACCCCTTCTGTGGAGCCCGGAATGATGGCCATCAGATCTGGGTCCTAACCCTGTCCCTAAACTTGTTGTAAAAACCCTAGGCATCCGATTGGACCAGGCCCTCAGCCTAAAAGAGCAAGGGACACAGACAGCTAGCTCATGCTTCCACATAATCGGAATGCTCCGCAGAGTCTTCCCACTACTCCCGGATTCTACCCAGAGAACCCTAGTCCAGGCTTTATTGATCTACTGCCTGGACTAATGTAATGGGCTTCTGATCTCAGCTAATGACTCCTTACTGAGCAGACTTCAAATAGTCCAAAATACTGCAGCCAGATTGGTCCAGAATGCGCCACCTAGGTCACCATCGCGCCCTCTATTAGTGAAGCTCCATTGGCTGCCCATCCGCCAACGGATCAAGTTTAAAATCTGGTGCGTTATCCACAAAGCACTCCTTAATATGGGCCCATCCTACCTGGCCGACAAATTTATACCCTACACTCCTTCACGCGCTCTTCGTTCCAGCAGTAAAAATCTTCTCGAAGTACCAATCATTAAGAGGGCAAGATTGGGAGGGAAGGCCATCTCTTACCTCTGTCCACGTCTCTGGAATGAACTTCCTGACTCTCTTAGACTCTGTCCAGAACACATGACATTTAGACAACTGTTAAAGACTTTCTTGTTTCTTACTTATTGACTTTGCTAGTGTCCTAACTTTCCTCAGAGCCCGCTCAAGCGCAGAGATACTCCTCCGGGAATCGATTCAAGCGCTATAAACATATAAATAAATAAATACATGGTTACACTCTATGTTTTCTGCCTACGCTCCTCCTATTACTAATGTTTTCACTCAGACTTTGGCAGATTATGTCTTCATACTTCTAAAGATTTTCAAGCATTGTTCGTCAAATACGAAATAGAGACAGGCAAGGGATGCTACTCCTGCCCCTTCCTTCCGGGTCCCCAAGACAGATGACGGGCTGAGGCCAATTTGGAACTTCAGCTATAGCTCCTGATGAATGGATGGTGTCCTTGGGCTTACAGGATGCATACTTTTATGTACCCATCCTAAAATTCCGCAGACATTTCCTGGCCATGTGGTGGGGGTCTAGGGGCCATTTTGAAGCCAGGCAGTGTGCTTTGTTGTGCCATAGGCCTGCACCCAGTCTGCAATGCTTTTATCCATTATGCCCAGGGGTACTCAGTGGTGCATGGGCCTAGTCTTTCTGTGGGGTGTCTTGAATTTGAACATGATTGAGGGCATGGATGGCATTGGATTGTGGTGATTTTTGTGTGATTTTCGATTTTTGGGCTATTGTTGTGGCTTTTTGCCCAGGGGTACTCAGTGGTGCATGGACTGAGTCTTTCTGTGGGGTCTCTTTAATGTAAACATCATGGAGGGCATGGATGGCATGGGATTGTGGTGATTTTTGTGTGTTTTTGTTGTGGGGTGGGAACACTTTCAGATCACCATCCTTCCCTTTAGCCTCACTTTGGTCCCTAGGAATTTACATAGGTAATGGTGAGCTTCACAGGTCTGGGGATACATGTATTCCACACCTTTACAATTGGCCATTGAACGTGGCCCCACCTTAGTTAGCCGCAGAATATCTGCAGACAACAGTCTCCGTGCTGTACTCACTGTTGTTGTCAGTAACTGGGCCAAAATCCCATATTCATATGATGCAGAGGATTCAAGTGAGAAAATAGGGTATTATTTAAAGGGGTGGGAACCCTTCTTTAAAAATATCACACCCCCTAGCAGGGTGAACCACAAAAGTAAATAATTAAAACCGTGTTTAATCCTCTGGTAGCTTGTCATCCAACAGTCAGGCTTACATTAGAGACAATGTGTAAAGTATTTATGCAACACTAAAATGGAATAAGGTGAAAGCACACCAAAAGAAAAATAAAGAACATTTTGATAAAAAAGACAAAAATCTACTCAGTAGTATTGGAAGTATATATTTTTTTTCAAAACAACATCAAAAAGTGTTAAGCACCAACTGCGGTTATATGGTCGTGACAGACCAGGAAAAAGTCAAAAGCTACGGTTGACTGCAGGTCAGATACGGAGACCAGGTTTGTCCCAGTGAAAAAGTTTTACCTTTGGACTTAGTCTCTGGGATGGAAGTCAAAAATCCTCTGCAGGCTGTGTCCGAAGAGTCTTACATGTCGCAGAATAGCCTCTGGACAAAGTCTAGGTGAAGCCATTGACCTGGCGCAATCAAGGGTCCGTCAGCTAATGCAACAAGGGAAACAGTGGTAAAAATATCCTTCAGCTACCCCCACAAGGCAATCAATAGGTTGTGATCTTGAAAGGTGTTCCATTCATAAAAATAGCTTAAGTAAAGACCATGAACGACCGAAGAATAAAGTGGTGCATTGGCTAAACAAAATTCAAGCAACCAGAGCATGATCATTTTAATCATGTGCAGAGGGTGGACATGTGCGAGGGTGGACTGGGTAGGGACTATTCCAAGAAGTGAAGCTTTTGACTGTGTTGTGGTAAATTTTAGAAGTGAGGACCTGGTAAGACAGACTTTAACAGCCGAGACACTTACAAAGCAAGATTGGAGCTTTGCCCGTAGGCTTTTTCTAAGGGCAGACCAGTGCACCCCACCATTCTACCCCTCTGTGCATCTTACCACTTTTGCGGTGCCAACCTCAAACAGATTCAAGCGTACTGCCCACCTGGACCAAATAGAGTGAATTATTTCAGCCTCTATCAAAGCCCCTTCCAGTCAAACTACAGGGGAAATACAACGCGGCCTGTCAGAGTCCTCAACATGAGTGGGTTGTAACATGTTTTCTTGGAACACTGCTGTGCTACGTACCGAGTTAAACAACCCTACATGGAAAAGCTTAAAAAACTGACATATTATTTGTCTGCAAGGAATCTGGACACAAAGGAGGTTTATAAAAATGGGTATCATGTTTTTGTGAGCCTGCATGCCCTTCCCCAGCAGCCAAGGCAAAGGGGGGTTTAGCAACATTGTTATCAGTCTTGATCCCTGTCTCAAAATTGTCTAAAGATTTGGTCCTCCACATTTTTCTAAGTCATTTTACTGTTTGGTTTGAGGGATTTTGACCTTATGGGGTTCATTTTATGATAACAATTTTAAGGATTTTAACCTCAAAGTTATTGACTCCTTTGAACATTTTCTGACATCTTTCTTTTAGAAGATAAAGCGCAAAACTATGTGCAGGTTATTTCGAAAAAAAGCAGTGTAAGTTAAATGCAAAACAGGTTTGTGGTCTCAAACCCTGAGGAGGAAAATCTTACTCCCTTCTCACATACTTTGTACAGTGATGCCCGAAATAGACTTCTTTTAAGTCTTTTCTCAGTCCCAGCGAGTGCTCTGGTAAAAAATGTAAGTGAGGAAATTCTACTCCCTACTTTTACAGGATGCAATGCCGGAAGCACTATTGATTATATCTTAATGTCTCATGAGCTGGCCCCACTCCCAGGATTTCACTGTCCAACCAAACTGCCGAGTGATCATAATCCGTAAATTCTATCTGTGAATATTGAGGTAAAACTTATACATTTTGATAAGCAAAGAGGCGAGATAGTAGCTAGCAGAAGGGGATTAAAAGCTAAATGTGGAAATGTAATCCCTAAGTACTTACACCTCATCTCCATCTGTCTTGCAGTAGAATCCATAGGCTATGAATTACAAGTAGGTTTTGAAAAAATACGTAGTGCCATATCTGGGAATCTTACAGAGAAAGTATCCCAAAGGGAAAAAACTCTATTCTGGTGGTGCAATACCCTTCTGCAAACCTCTCCTCGACCAGTAGCACAAATCAAACTAGTCAGACAGCAATACAACCAAGGGCCAGATGAGAGGAAAATACAGATTAGGACGCAAGCATGTAATGACCTACAGAAAGCAAGCTCATTGAAAAATAGTACATTTTTAGGAGATTCTAGTGCTCCCAAAATAGAGATAGCGATCCCTACAGATACATTGCTGGCGTATTTTACAGCTATTTTCTAACTAGATGCCTTTTCCTTAGCCAGTGTCCCCCTAAATACTTGTATAGTACAGCATAGACCTAAAATTGTGCCTGAATCTTTCCATATTGATGTTAAAGAAGTGGAGGAAGCAATACAAAAAGTGCAAACCGGGAAAGTGCCATATTAAAGCAAGAAGAAATTGACCTTCCGTATTTGGCGGACTCTCTAAGACTTGCATCTTTAATGTTATCGGTCAAGGTATGCTCTAATCCTGAGGCCTCTTTAGTTTGCGCATGCCTATCTGATTGTCTAGGCTTAACAAGGTCAGTTGAGATTCACTGGATGTTCTATTTAAAGAAGTCTTTTGAATCGCAAGGCCTGAAAGAACTGTATGAAAATCTGACCACCATTACTGTAAATACTGTAAATACGAAAGATCAGTTACTGCTCTAATAATAGGCTAAGGAAAGCACAAAGCATGCCAGTGCTGGTAAGATATGTCCCACTGGTGAGAGCAAATTATATGGAACCATACTTGACCTGAGTGACAAACCCTCTCTACTGGTGGTACCTCTCCCATTTTAGATTTTGTACGATCCATTTTGTAGTAGCCTTTCCCATTTAATATTGTTGGTCCAGCAACGTCCCATTGTGTAGGTGTGACTATCTGCACAATATACATGGCACTTTTTCCTGTTTAGCTTTTTATATGCGGCCCGAAGGCAAGGGTTTTGAATACATATATTACAGAAATGTAATGTTAGAGCTCATCAGGAAGGCCTATGCTATTTACAGAGCCTGAAGGACGAAGATGTTTGTTAGACAGCTCTTAGCTTTTTAAGGAAATGCTTGGCATTCAGAAAGAGAAATTAACAGGTTTTCCTCATGTGAGCATAAAACTATTTAAGCTAGAGATCTGAGTGGAAGTCTATTTGGAATTCTAAAATACTTTGTTTTACAACTTGCAGTCAAGAATGTAATGTAGAAACCTTAGCATAAAATGCTCAAGACATCAACTGAAGTTACTTAACTTCAGTAACAATGTATCTGGTAGAGACGATTCTAGCCACAGATTCCTTAAGGTAGAATTATTCCCAGGCGTGAGACTGGATCCCGAAAATGTTGCCACAGGATCTCTGCGCGGCGGGGGCGGTACCACGTGACTCCACCCTGATGTCGTCCGCGGGCATGACGTCAGCGAGGTCACATAAGCCCCACGTCAGTTTGCTTCGGAGAACTTTCCGCATTACAACGCAGAGCCATCACAAACCAAACTGTGAGAGCATGGGAACAGTGTGCGAAAAGCAGAACAACCGAAAAGAGAGGAAACGAAAGGTGAGGAACAGCATCAGTGGAAAAAAGGGCCAGGACCTAAGGCACTGAAAGCCATAGCAGGGAAAAAGCAGAGCACCACTCTGAGAAGCAACCTTGAAAAGCCAAGGTAACATCCTCCCTGGAGGCAGAAAAACATGTGAAAATCTACAACCCCAATCCACAACAGCGAAGGGGCAAAGAGTCCGGACAGATAAGTAACAGCAATTTACCCCAAGATAAAACCATCAAGGAGGGTTGTATCCCCTGGAAGGAGCTAAAGGCTGAGGTACAGCCAAGAGACACCAACTCAGAGGACTGCAGGAGTCAGAAACCCCAAGCAATTAAAAAGGAAAAAGGGAAAGAGGAGGCCCTCACACTGTAAAAATCCAGGGTGTAGGGATGTAGAAGTACACATGAATAAGCCATCCAAGTACCAGCAAGGAAGGGGTGGAACAATAAAACAGAACGAAGCATTAAACAAGAGAGTGAGTGAAGAGGACACTCGCAGAAGACAAGCCACCCGGAGGGGGGCGAGTGCAGAAAACCAAGATGAAGGTCCTCGCAGAACGGGGAGGAAGGGCGGGTCGTGGAGGAATCTGCAGCTAGAATCATTTCTACCAGGTACATAATTACCAAAGGTAAGTAACTTGTATATCTGATAGAGACTACTAGCCACAGATTCCTTAACGTAAAAAATATACCCTAACCTCCCCAGTTAGGGAGAAACACAGGGCGCCAGCAGGGGATGTGTCATGAGGACAAATTATATGGACACACAAAGGGGGTGTATAGAGTAGACCACACAAGCAAAACACAAAAACATAAATACCCTGGTTGTACGTCCTGTTAAGTGGAATTTATTATTTTTTCCCCTCCCTTATGCTCCGGCTAGAGTGTGGGTACACCAGGGCGTATTGTAAGCAGGCCCAATGATGAAGCATGTCACGTACTTCGGTATGTGAATGAGGGCAGTTTTTCCAAACAGAGCGATTTGCCTGATTGGGGTATTTATGTTTTTGTGTTTTGCTTGTGTGGTCAACTCTATACACCCCCTTTGTGTGTGTACATTTGAGATTTCTGGGGGTCAGGGGTGGTTAAGTCTAAACCTATATGACCCTCACCCCTTTTCTGTGCTGAATAGACAAATTATATGGAACCATACTTGACCTGAGTGACGAAACCGGCCCAGCCCCCACCAAGCAGTAGTAAGTAAGAACAAGGCCAAGAGAAGGCCAAGATACCCCAAGCCCATACAAGGTACAAGAGACATCCGCCAGAAAACTCCGGAGGGATAGACCGTGCCAGATAAGTACCAAGGAAGAAAAGAACCACCCCAAACTCCAAGGAAAAGAGCTAGAAACTGAGGCAGAGCTCGCTGCAGGAGAACACACACACACAGCGAAGAGGACATTTGAACAGGCATCAGCCTCGATGCAGCGGACAAGGCAGGAAAGGCTCCACAGCCAAGAAGCGCAGGCGTGAGAAGAAAGACACAGTCGCGCAAAGCTCCAGCACAACAAGAGGCAGGAGCAGAAGAGTACATGCCAAGGTCCACGGCGGTGGACCATAAAGAGCAGGCGTGCGCAGCCGGCAGATGTCAAATACCATGGAGCAGTGAACCCAGAACAAAACAAGCGCAAGACAAAGGTAAAGGCCAGGGAGCTTAAGAACAAACCTCAAGAAGGACTGTTCCAGAAACATAAACCAACCCAAGAAAAGAAGTGGGACCAGCCAGAAGAGAAAGAGGGAAGTACGTAGGACGGACCTAAGCCGTCAACCAGAGCAAAGGAAAAAACTAGGAGAATCCTAGTCCCCTGGAACCCCAGACAGAGGACCAGGCCGAAAACGCGGGACAAGAAGGCGGAAACACCACAAAACGACGCCATAAACAGTATGCCAAAACCGGTCTACGACATAGCGGATACTGAGAATGACAGTAACTTGGAGCAGCAAAA
This sequence comes from Lissotriton vulgaris, assembly GCF_964263255.1. Taxonomy (NCBI): domain Eukaryota; kingdom Metazoa; phylum Chordata; class Amphibia; order Caudata; family Salamandridae; genus Lissotriton; species Lissotriton vulgaris. The sequence goes on from NC_141691.1 coordinate 1,503,991,466, forward strand.
GCTATGCTTAGACAAGACAAGACAAGACAAGACAAGACAAGAGAGAGAGAGAGAGAGAGAGAGAGAGAGAGAGAGAGAGAGAGTCCACGCCCTCCCAGCTTCGAAGAGAGCCATACAATAGCTACAATTATTTCACGTAGAGTAGGACACGTCCCAAAAAAACATGGGAACACCTCTTAGGGAAAAAATCCCGCAGCAGAGGACAAGAACATAAAGGACCTGCGGGTAGGACCACAGACGGCTTACCGATCAGCCAAAAATACACAGATGGCCCAATCTGAGGACCTACGTGGTTTTACTAACAGCCAATAACCACAAAAGCCAAAGGGGCTGTACCAGCAGCCAACAGTACAGAGGGGCCAACCTAAGGACCCAGAAGGCACGTCAAACCACATAAAAACTACAGATGGGCCAACCGAAACACTAAACCCCAGAAAAAAGGTGAAATAAGGCCTCCCACAAAGCACTGGAGGATCGACAAGCCAAGCTTATTGAGGGGGAGGAGGACGGAGCCCTGCAAGGAGTCGCTGAATGGCAGAGTCCGCGTGGTTGTTAAACAAAAGAACCCCATCAAAAGGAGGGTCAACCAGACGCTCTCTAATATTCTCTGGAAAAATGCCATCCCGCTGCCAAGCATGGCGGCGGAGAGCCACAGAACTTGCCATAGCGCGGCCAAGAGCATCAGAAACATCCAAGGTCGAACGGAGAATAAACGTTGCCAACTCCCGGCCATCCAACACATGGTGCTGCAGATCAGCACGGACACCATCGTGGGAGACACAAGACAGAAGGGACTCCAATGAATCCCACAAGCTGGAGGTAGCCCTGGCCAATGCACAAAGCGTGTTGAGCGCTCGCAAAGCAGCACTAAAGGAAGCAAGGATGTTATGCCCCCAGAAATCCAACCACCGGACCTCCCGTGACGGAGGAAACAACAGCAAAGGGAAGGAAGGAAAAGCAGTCTGCAGAAGAGGGCCCTGGGTTGGAGGTTGGAAAGAAAGGCAGAGTGGGTTGTGCGGAGCAGGACGGTGACGGTGCAAGAGCAGCTGAGGCACCGGATCATTCGTGGCAGGAGGCCTCCAGACCCCCAGAAGAGAATTGCGGAGCGAAGCTTCGAACGGAAGCAGCAGCTCCCGTCCACCAGAGCCCTGGTGGAGAAACTAATAAATGGTCCGTAGGGAATGGGTTGATGGAGTTGCGCATCTGCAAAATACCAGTGGCTGTCGAAATGGCCCGGACAAAAGCTGCACTCGCCTCCATAGGGCGTCGAGGGGGAGAGAGCAATTTCTCCGTGGGCAACGGCTGTAAACTAGGCCGGCCATCCCCGAGTCCAGCTGGAGGAATAAACGGCCAGACCCTGAAAGTTGGAAGATTCATGGACGAGTGAAGGGCCTCTGGGGAAGGTGGAGAAGCCTGCGGAGCAACCAACAGCGAGTTTTGGAAAAGAGTGTCCAGGGGCTGTGGCAGCGGGGACGGCGAAGAGCCCTCCTGGAAGAGGCAGGGGAAAAAGCAACGATGCGGCTTCCCCTCTCCGGAGCAGAGGAGACAAGAAGATGACAAACCTCCGGAGAAGAGGGGACCTCCAGAGACGAGTCGATGACCCGACGCCGGCACGGCGTCATGAAGTTCCCCACAGGCGCCGGTGCGACATCGACCAGTGCAGGAGCGGGCATTGGGGGAGCTGAGTTGACCTCCACCACCACAAGTGTCCTAGGAGAATGGGGCGGGTCGGATTCGGCCGGCTAAGGAACAGCGCTGAAAAGGCGCTGACCCGACCTCCGACGAGGCAGCCACCTGCGTAGAGGGCAAAGAGGGACGCAGGGAGGCACCCAGGCCCCTAGCCACCACCTGCGATGCCGCCTGGGCCAACAGCCGTCGGCGCTGGAACGGCGTCGGCTCCGCCTTCAGCAAGGCAGCTGCCTGCCCAGAGGACAGAGTGGGACTCGGGGACGAACCGTGAGTCCCGGCGACCTCCTACAACACCACAGTGACCCCCTCGGGGTTTGCGGCGAGGCAGAGACGCTGTGGGCCGAAGAGGGGAACACCGTAAGGCCGCACCTCGACGACACCACACCCCCAAAACCTAAATCCGAACTCGTTGGCGCCAGTGTCGAAGCCGCTGCCGACTCCGCAGAAGGCCCCGCACTTGGCAAGGGATCCACAGACGTCTCAGGAAGAGGAGGAGGGGCCAAAGAAGCCTGCAGAGCCATAGTGTAGGCCTCCATTTGGGCCCTAGTTGCCCCGACGCCAGGAAACGGCAGGTAGGGTGGCGACGAGCGAGGCCGCATGTCCCGAGGAGAACCCGCGCCCTCTGCAAAACGGGGACCAGGCCTCGGGGACAAGCTGTAAGACTTACCGGTGGGCGAGCGACGCCGGAGGTTTCTGGACCCTTCCGTAGGGGACGGACGCGGTGACGAGACCGATCTGGAGAAGCGTGAAGAAAGTAGTTTCATTCGGCGCACCCGCCGAGACTTCGGCTTCAGATGCTGGCAAGCGTCGCAGTCCGTAGAATCATGGTGCTTGCACAAACACCACATACAAATCGGGTGTGGGTCCGTTGCCGACATCTGGTGCGTACAAGAAGTACAAGTCTTGAAGCCCGAAGGCATTTGCACACTGTTCCCCCATCACAAAAGCGTGAAAAGAAAGCCTGAAAACAGGTCAGGGACACGATCCGAAAAAGAAGGAAACTGACGTCAGCGCGCGGGGGTGGAGCTTATGTGACCTCGCTGACGTCACGCCCGCGGACGATGTCAGGGCAGATTCACGTGGTAACGCCCCCAGCACGCAGAGATGCTGTGGCAAAATTTGCCTGATCCAGTCTCACCCCTGGGGATAATTCTACGTTAAGGAATCTGCGGCTCGTAGTCTCTATTAGATTCTTTTATCAAATTATAGTATTTATGGAGAGAAGTTTTAAATGAAATGTGACATTGGATTTTTAATTCTATGCTTTCATGGATTCATGCAAAGCTCCAAGCAAGCTAAATTAATATTTTGAATTTTTAACCCAGAGAAGGTCACTTGCCAGCCGGATACTCTATGCACCTTCATCTGGTGTAGAATTCTACCTTCAGACTTAGTCACTTTTTGGAGCTCAAAATCTTCCAGCAGGACAAGGCTGCAGGTTGTAGCCAAAGAGGCTAACACAAGCCAGTATACCTTCTCTGCGAAGTCCCTGGATCGGATTTAGTCCTGCATAGAACAACATAGTGGGAACAACCTAATTCATTGGCCCAGCAGCGATACACCTTAGTCGGATAGGCTTGGCAGGTTGATCCTGCTTTCTCATCTTTCCACAAAATGTTCTAAAGTCCCAGGTTTCAGGAAACCTAAGGAGGCATATACTTTGATACCAGCCATGAGTTCAGGATCTTGGGGACAGCATTTTTGGGTGGGTGTCAAGACTCACTACCGCAAAAGCCAGCATCAGGGTCTAGGGCAAATCCAGTTGGAACAGATCAACTGGGCAGTAGCAAAAAAAGGCCTCTGAAAGCTTGTGTCCATGTAGCTCAAACAAGAGGATAACTAACTGCATCTTGAAGTCACTTATGGGGTCCTGTGTTCAAGGCAAGCGGGTCCAGTCATCCTTCAGGACTCAGACAGCAATGCAGTCCTTCTTTGATATTCACAAGACCAAGAGAGTTTTGAGAGGGGTACTGGGGATTCCCCTTTTATGCCCAGCGCCATTGTGTGCATGGGGAAAACTCCTAGCCACTCCTTTACCAATGGCGTAAATGTTTCCAGGGGTGGCCCTACCTATGTTTGCAGCACATTCAATCAATCAATCAATCAAGACACTTATAAAGCGTACTACCTACCCGTTAGGGTCTCTAGGCGCTTGGGGGTGGGAGGTTGGGGTGCTGCTACTGATCGAAGAGCCAGGTCTTGAGGAGTCTTCTGAAGGCCAGTAGGTCTTCGATCTGCCATAGGTTGGTGAGGAGGGTGTTCCAGGTCTTGGCGGCGAGGTGGGAGAAGGATCTGCTACCGGCAGCCGTTCTTCGGATGCGAGGGATTGTGGCCGGGCGGACTGGAGCTGGAGGGTGGGGGTGTAGAAACTCAGTCGTCTGTTGAGGTATCCTGGGCCGGTGTTGTGGAGAGCTTTGTCGTGTGGAGGAGGAGCTTGAAGGTTACCCTCTTGTTGATGGGGAGCCAGTGCAGGTCTCTCAGGTGGGGTGTGATGTGGCTGCGGTGGGGGATGTAGAGGATCAGGCGCGCCAAGGCGTTCTGGATGCGTTGCACCTATCTCAGGAGCTTGGCTGACGTTCCTGCGTAGAGGGCGTTTCCGAAGTCCAGCCTGCTGTTGAAGAGGGCTTGGGTGACTGTTTTTCTCATTTCGGAGGGGATCCACTTGAAGATCCTGCGGAGCATTCGGAGGGTGTTGAAGCAGGATGAGGAGACGGCGTTGACCTGCTTAGTCATGGAGAGGGTGGTATCGAGGATGCCCCCTAGGTTGCGTGCGTTGTTGGTGGGTGTCGGTGCCGTTCCCAGTGTTGTCGGCCACCAGGAGTCTTCCCAGGCTGAGGGGGTGGGGTCGAGGATGAGGACCTCCGTCTTGTCTGAGATCAGCTTCAGTCGGCTGTTCTTCATCTATTCAGCGAAGTCCATCATTCCTTCGTGGAGGTTGGTTTTGGTGGTGTGGGGGTCTTTAGTGAGTGAGATGATCAGCTGGGTTTCGTCGGCGTAGGATGATGTTGAGATCGTGCTGTCGGGGGACGTGTGCGAGGGGTGCCATGTAGATGTTGAACAGCGTCAGGCTGAGGGGTGAGCCCTGGGGTAGGACGCAGATGATCTCAGTGGCCTTAGAGCGGAAGGGGGGGGGGGGAGGCAGACGCTCTGAGTTCTGCCAGAGAGGAACGATGTGGTCCAGTCCAGGGGCCTTCTCTTGGATTCCAGCATTGTGTAAGTGTGTTTGTAGTGTGTTGTGGCAGACCGTGACAAAGGCGGCTGACAGGTCCAGGAGGATGAGGGCCGCTGTTTCTCCATTGTCAAGGTCCTTGGGGTTAGGCCTGGGTGGTAAATTCCGTTCTGCTAGCGGAATTTGGGTAATTTTGCGTTCCGCGGAGAACGCAAAATTGTCAAAAATTCAGCATTCTGCAACGTTGCGAAATTTTTTGCTTGTTCGCGTTCTTAAAAAGCGTGTTTGTGAGATATTCGCCCCCGAACACGCAAACAGCCATTGCGAACTGGGAAAAACCATTGCGAACAAGCAATTCTGCGTGTTCGCGGAATTTTTGCGTGTTTGCGGAGATTTTTTACCTTTTCGCGGAGATGTACCTAACGCGATTACGCAAATTCCGCCCACCGCTACTTGGGGTCCGCCTTGGGTTTCTTGAGTAAGGCGTTGATCTCTGCGTACTTCCAGCTCTCCGGGAAGGTTGCTGTCTCTAAGGAGATGTTGATTACTCTCCGGAGATGGGGTGCGATGGCTGTGCTGGCTTTGTTGAAGATGTGGTGAGGGCATGGGTCTAACGGTGATGCAGAGTGGATGGTGTTCATGATCTTGCTGGTGTCCTCGTCGTTGACGCTGGTCCAGGCGAGCAGGCGGTTGGTGCGGGTGGTGGTCGTAGTGGTGGTGATTGTCGGGGTGATCGTGGCAATGAAGCTGTCGTAGATGTCGGCGATCTTGCAGCGGAAAAAGCTGGCCAGTGAGTCGCACAGGTCTTGTGAAGGCGGGATGTCATTGGTGTTGGAGCTGGGGTGGAAGAGTTCCTTCACGATGTTGAAGAGCTCTATGCTGTTGTGTGCGTTGTTATCTAGGCGGTCCTTGAAGGAGGCCCTCTTGGCTGCTCTGATGAGTTGATGGTGTCTGCGGGTGGCGTTCTTGTGGGCTGTGTAGCTGGCCGGTGATCGTTCGTGGAGCCAGTTCTTCCCCAATTGTTGGCATGTTCGTTTGAAGGCCTGGAGGTCTTCGGTGAACCAGATGGCTTTCTTGCTGGTATGGCAGTTGGAGGGTGACTTGAGCAAGGCGAGGGTGTTGGCGCAGTTGTCGATCCATTTATCTGAGGTTGCAGGCGGCGGTGTCGGGATCGGTGGAGTCGGCGGGAGGGTTCTGGGTGAAGGTGGCGGTTAGCTGGTCATCTGTGACTTTGCTCCAGCAGCGCCGAGGCCTCTGTTGAGTGCGGTGGTGCGCGGTGGGCTTCCTGAAGGTGAAGTGGATGCACTGGTGGTCCTTCCAATGGGGTTCGGTGGTGTGGCTGAAGGAGACATGGGGGCTTGAGGTGAAGATGGGGTCGAGCGTGTGGCTGGCGGCGTGGGTGGGTGTTGTCACAAGCTGTCTGAGTCCGAGGTTGGCAAGGTTGTCGATCAGGGTGGTGGAGTTGGCGTCATTGTTGTTCTCGAGGTGGAAGTTCAGGACTCCTAGGAGGATGAAGTCTGTGGAGGCGAGGACGTGCGTGCTGTTTAAGTCGGCGATGGAGTCGCTGAACTGTGTTCGGGGTCTGTAGACGAGGGTTCCTCTGAGGGTGGTGTTGGGGTCGGTGTGGATCTGGAAGTGCATGTGTTTGGCAGTGCTGAGGGTGTCGTGGGTGTTGGTCGAGACTCAGAGTGTTCCTGTGAACGATGGCGATTCCTCCTCCTACTCAGTTGGTACTGTCTCTGCAGGTGATCTTGTAGCCTTCCAGGACGGCTATGGCGATGTCGGGTGCGGAGGCGGGGTTCAACCAGGTCTCTTTAAGGAAGGCGACGTACGGGGTGGTGGACTCGAGAAGGTCCCAGAGTTCAACAGCCTGTTTGCAGGCGGAGCGGGTGTTGAGGAGGATGCAGTTGTGGTAGTTGGGTTCCTTGGTTGGCGGTTTAGCTGGCCGGATGCTACTGAAGCTGCAGCTCCAGCAGATGAAGGGTCCTTGGGTGCGCTTCGGGGTGACCCGGTAGCAGGTGTGTTCTCAGCCGGTGTTGAGTGCGTGGAGGGTGTTGGCATCGTAGCTCAGTCAGGTGTCGTTGTAACCGCGGGGACCAGGGGTTCTGGTGCTGGGCGCGGTCCAGGTGGGGACGGGTGCCGACAGGCTTGCCTTATGCACGCCTTTGGCGTGGCCGCGCAGCAGCCACCATAAGAATGGGTGGGAGGAGAAGCTGGCAGGGGGCAACGGACGAATGGGAGCAGGGGGGGCGGGGCCGCAGGGACGCAGCGACGAACTGGCACAGGAGAAAGGCAAAACAAGCACGGGCAAAGGCAGAAGACAAGCACTGAAAACAAAATGACAGTCACAAGCGAGATACCAAAATACAGTCACAGAGTACAATTGAAAGCGGGAAGAGCAAACCTAAGCGGTGGGGCAGGGCCACAAGGGCTAGGGGACAGGAGGTAGACGGGCACAGGCAGAAGGCAAGACAAGCACAGGCAAAAGCAGGAAAAACAGGCACTGAAGCAAAATGACGGTCACAAGCAAGGTGTAAGATTGCAGTTACAGAGCACAATTGAAGCTGGCAAAAAAGCAAACATAAGGCCTACCACTGGCCACCAGGGATGAGGTGCAGGTGGTAGCCTGCGGGTGGTGGCAGGCCTTGAACTTCCTCATCAGAAGCAGCTGAGCAGAGACACGGGCGCAGTTAGGTGGAGCTGCGCGGCGTGGGGAGCGACCTGCCTGGAAACAGGGTCAAGGGTCGCTCTCACTGCCGCGCAGCAGCTGCCATAAGAATGGGAGTTGGGAGGGAGGAGCAGCTGAGAGGGGGGAACGGACGAATGGGAGCAGGGGGGGCGGGCCGCAGGGACTCCGCGTCAAACAGGCACAGGAGAAATGCAAAACAAGCACAAGCACAGGCAAAGGCAGGAGACAAGCACTGAAAACAAAATGACAGTCACAAGCAAGATACCAAAATACAGTCACAGAGTACAATTAAAAGCGGGAAGAGCAAACCTAAGCGGGGGCGGGGCCGCAGGGGACGCAGCGGCGAGGGGACAGGAGGTGTACGCGCCCAGGGAGAAGGTAAAACAAGCAAAGGCAGGAAAAACAGGCACTGAAACAAAATGATGGTTACAGCAAGGTGTAAGATTGCAGTTACAGAGCACAATTGAAGCTGGCAAAAAAGCAAACCTAAGGCCTACCACTGGCCACCAGGGATGAGGCGCAGGTGGTAGCCTGCGGGTGGTGGCGGGCCTCCAACTTCCTCAGCAGAAGCAGCTGGGCAGAGACACGGGCGCAGTTAGGTGGAGCTGCGCGGCGTGGGGAGCGACCTGCCTGGAAACTGTAAACTATCCCACAGTGCCTATCTCTACCTAAATACAACCCTGTTATGAGATTCTGATAATGGGCAAACCCTCCCTTGTGGTCACTGCAAACCAGTTTGATGGAAAGTGAATTTCAGAGGAGAAAAGGGCAAACAAAAGGCCATTAAAATGCAAAGGACAAATGTTGAGTTGAGAGGAACTGAGAGCAGAGAATTAAGGTATGCATGGAAGAGGTTGAAAGGGATGCCGGAAAAATATTAAAGATTAGCTAATGAGAGGAAGAGAAAACAGTACACAAAAGGGTAGCTGGCAACGAAAGGGACTGTGCCTGGGACCAAGGGGAGGAGCACAGTAGCAAAACAGATGCAAGCGGGAGTGCATAAATCTAGAAGAGAGGCTGGGAAGTGCCATATAGAAGGTGAATGAAATCAAGTATAAACTTTTAAGACCATCAAAAAGATGCATAGAGGCTCATACAATTTCTCAAAATGTTACCCTGTGAATATACTTAAATAATGAGGTTACAGGTGCCTAAAAAACTCATTATTATGAGCGCGATTTTACTTTTAGTCATCAAAATGACCACAGAGAAAATGGAAAATTATATGATGCCAGGAATATCACGCATTAAGAATCTCTGCCTGTACAGCTTGTGTGAAAATCTTGTCTTGTAGTTCCTATACACTCCAATAACATAAAATGCATTTTTAGTGACTGCATTGTGCTACGTTGGGTAAAGAAAAAAGTGGGGCCAAGACATTTAACATTCTGTGCTTCTATAAGAGGTCTGGCAGTTGTGATGAGGAAGGTTTTACAAAAACATGGGCAATTTATTATAGGTTTACAATTTTGGTCACAGTCTTTAAAGCGTGATGGCATGCTGCAGGACATTTATCAAGATAATAACAATATAGGAAATGTTCATAGTATTTGTCCCACGTTAAATACATTTTGACAAATTTGAGATTCAAAGGCACAAAAGAGATACTACTCACTTTTTCAAGTAACATTATCCTCTGCTTTTCTTCTGACAACATATGCATGTTTTCCCTAGCAAGAGAAAATAAATGGTGGCAAGGTAAGGCACTGCAGCAAAATACCATTGTTACAGGTTCTTTTCAATCAGTTTTAATCGAAGTCAGCTGATTTAGAATAATACATAGTTCAAAGTATCAAAACCTTTGTAAATCTAAACTGTTTACACATAAGCCCAGTCTTAAAAGGGTTAGAACTAACTAGGAGTGGCCTTATTTGCATTTGCAGCACAGAAGGTTAGATGAACAGTGCAGTAGCCTGTGGAACAAATAACCCCCTCTTTATGTTCTATAGTCACAAATGTCAATCGAAAACATTAATATTTCAACCTTAACCTTCATAATTTATTTTCCACTTTCTTCCTCCCGTTTTTCCCTATATTTCATATAAGCATGGGTGATTTCTTTATAGCCCAATACTGTATGCTGGCTCTGTATATGATATCACCACCAGGTGTTTATATCATGTTCAGACTCCAGGGGTTCCTCAAAAATGCACAAGGCTCAATGTAAAACCCAAAGAGCTCTATTAGTGGTAGTATGGGCAAGCAGCCTTAGGCTTAACACAGAGGAGTGTAGGACATTTATTGCACAACAGTGATCAATAATGGACACACAATTCAGAAAGAGAGCTACTTTGCTTGTACTTTAGGACCAAGATCTTCGCAATAAGGTAAGTAAGTTTTGAAATAGAAATACTTTTCACTTTGAAAATTGAAACTTCTAAACTTTTCAGTATAGTTCAATGTTATCGTATGGAGGAAACAATATTGTGGTTAAACAGGTAAGTATCAAACTTACAAATTCAGTTTTCGGTCCCAAAGGTCAGCGAGAAGCAAGGGTCAGGCGAGTACCAACATTGCACCACCAGTGGCACAGGGCAGAGGTCAAAGTCGGATTTCAGCTTTTTAATGGAGACTGGGGGTGCCTGGAGCCACACAGCTTGCAAGCTCTGGGGGTAAGGTTAAGCACAAGGGGGGGCTACAAAGCAGCACTAAACATACACCACCAGCGGCACAGGGGCGGCCTGGTGCAGGGTGCAATTTTGACCTCATGGGGACAATACTTTTTAATGGAGGCTCTTCATTAGGCAAACAGGCTGCAGGCGTGGCACTGGAGGTTGCAGGAGGGAAACAAACGACAGCAGAGGTAAGTTGAGATGTAGAGGGCCATACGCACCTTCAGTTCAGCTCACCAAAGAGAAGGGGCTTCAGGGGCAGGGGTGCCTATTGACATTTGAGTCTTCTTACTGGAGCCAGTTGCGATTGGGGGAGCCTCTGGATTCACACTGCAGGCGCCGCCATGGAGATCGGGAGACGTCAGCCAACGTTGAACTCGAGTGCCGGATTGCAGGGGAGACTTCACTACAATTGTGAGCCCCTCAGACTCGGGCCGTGGGTGTCCGGTGCATAGTGGGCAAGAGTTGCGAATCCGACTGGATCCGGGGTCCTTGGAGTGCATTTCTTCTGGACAAGTTCATTGTCCATGGGAGATTGGATTTTCGAAGGCAGCAGTCCTCCTAGGGTTTTCAGAGGTCACTGACTGATAAACAGGTTGCAGGTTCACAGAAGCTGTGGGCAGGCCGGTAGGGCTGGGGCCAAGGCAGTCATCATCTTCAGTCTTCTCTGCAGGGTTTCTTCTTGCTTCTTAGGTCATCACAGATTTGGTTTTTAGGTATGGGGGAGCCACCTAAATACTTTATTTAGGGGAGTATCAGGTAGGACCAATGGGCATCTTACATGGGGTGACTACACCCTCTATTATGCCACCCTCCTGTGGGAGAGGGGATAGAACAAGCCCTGATTGGAGGGGGTCACCCCATTTTCAAGATTGCGGGGACTGAAAGATGTGCTTCACTTCTCCTCCTCCACCTCAGGGGTGGGGCTGGCAGTGGTGGGCACATCTCCCATTCTTTTAAGTTTTCCAACCGGTTTTCCCATCCAGAGTGGGAGTAAACTAGGGGCTACCATCTGCTGCTAGCAGCAGAGGCTGGGGGTCGAATTACAAAGGCAGCAGGCCTTTAAAGCTTACCTCTTCGAGCACTGGCCCATCCTGGGGGGGGAGGTGTGACACCTTTGCCCAGGATGTGCATAGTTTCTGGTCCCAGAGAGCAGGGGCTCTCTACCGAGGGGTCCAGAAACATGTCTGGTGGTGGCTGGCTTACTGCAGCCGGTCAGAGATGACACTAAGGTTGTATAGACTATCAGAACATCTAAGGTGCCCTCTGGGTATGTGGTACAATAAATCCCACACTGGCATCAGTGGCGGATTTGTTGAAAGGAGTGGTTTGTTACCAAAGACTCCTGGGTTCAATGAAGCCACTGTGGTGCTGTGGAACTCAAGTTGTCAAGGCCCCAGAACAAGTGCTGTCTATGGCTTCCCTGGCACTTACAATATTAAGGAATTGGCCACAATATTGTAGGGGTATATCTGCTCATACAGATATGCCCCCATCTGTGGTATAGTGCACCCAGCCTTAGTGATGGGAGGCCTGCTAGAGGGGTGACTTACAGATGCCTTCAGGCAGTGCTGGTTGGCATGGCACCCAGGCAGGCAGCCATTGCAACTGTCATTTTCTCCCTCGAAAGAGCATGCAAACTGCAAGGGCAGTGACATTGTCTCAGGGGACCTTCTTCAGCCCACATGCCCTTGGTACCCAGGGTACATTTACAAGGGGCTTACAAATGGTAGAAGTACCAATTAGGGGTTGGTTTTTAGGTAGGGCAGAAGAACTGGCACAGAGAACCTGGGTGGCTGGGATCAGGTGCTCTACAGTCGAAACCACATCAGAACTAGACAAAAAGTGGGGGCTAACCATGCAAAAAGAGACACTTTCTTGCGATGCTTATAAAAGAGGTTATAGGAAAGCTTTTGACTTAACGTACACAATATGTTTTGTAACAATTCAATAAGACGATTGTAAAGAGAAAGGATAATCTCCTTGCACATAAAGCGAGACTGCCAGATTTGACTTTGGCAATGAATGTGGTATTGTCTATTTCTGTGTGAGATTTTCTTTTTTGTGGCACAAGTCCTGTAATTTATTTTTTTAATTTCATCAGTAACGTGTTCATTGAAAATGTCAATGTCATCTCTCAAAAGTATAGGGTTAAACTTGGATTTTACTTTGAAGGGCGTGCTGCGTTTGGTTACATTGATGCTACTTGTCGATTGACTAAGATCTGTGATAGTAGGGCTTCCCATGTCATCGCAGTAGTTTTCATTGCGCAGATCATTAAGTACAGTACTTAGGGTCGCTTCCAAATTTTGTGAGGGAGTATTTTCTGTTGAAAATTTGGTGTAATTCCGTTCAGCGGTTTGGGCTGTAGCCGTGTCTAATCGTCCTATGGAAATTAACATGGGGAAAACACGTTTTGGGACCCCCTTTTTTCTTGACCCCCGCTTGACTAATCTTCCCGAGACTTTCAGGGAAGGAGCGGAGCGGGCCATCTTCTTTGAGAAATTCGCGAAGATTCAACAACCGGCGCCAAATTTATTATCCCACATAGAATGTGGGGCATTTGCTATGGAAACTAGGTCCTAACTATAACTACCTACTGCCGACCGCCAGTAGGATATATATATATATATATATATATATATATATATATATATATATATATATATATATATATATATATATAATATATCTACTCAGTCATCCACTCTCCTCTCTGATTTGGGGCAGTGACTGTGTCCCTGCTTTAAGGGTGCATAGTGCTCCACAGACTAATGACATGGACAACTGCCACCTCAGCCTGGAGTAGCGGCTACCTTTTTGGCTCTCTGCCTCAGCATCTACATTGTAATATAAAACAAGCAGGAAAGCGAGAGTGCCTGGTATGTTGTTAAATTACAAACAATCAGAAACAAAGGTGCATCTATTAAACTAAATGTCTTTGTACACATACTGTATAACATCAGGGTAACTGAGAACAAACGTACTACATTATGTGGTACTTCAATCTGGTCACGTTGTAAGTGACTAACAAGCACAACTTTTTACCTCCTGCTACTTAAATGTCAACCCCTTTCGTCTAGTTCAATGTAATTTGGTTCCGAATTATGGGAAAGCTGCAGGTACGCAACCACACAAACTATTCCAAACAAACACATTCATGAAATATAATGAAGTGTTCATATTATTCATCAAAGGCAACACTTCTATCAAGGTTTATAAAATATGCCATAATGTGGCATAAAGTAGCAGACATAATAGCATAGGCAGTATGGTATGTGCCAAAATACATACTGAACAGTCATCATGCTGGTTTCCAAAGCTGAATCGATCCTCTCTTCTTCTGGTCCAGCAGCTTCATAGATCATTCTTTCCATCTCCATTGCAAAGTCAGGGGCACAGGCTCCACTAGATTCAGAAACTGCAGCCGGACATGCCGTTGGGAGAAAAGTACTGGTCCGCATATTACTGATTTCTTCTTCCAACTTTTTTTTCTCCTCTAGTAAACAAGCCCGGTCTTCAGAAAGTGTTTCAATCAAATCTAAAGGGAATGCAAAATAATTTAAATATGTCCAGAAACAGTTCAACAAAGTACAACTAACAAGAGAGTTATATTTTAATTGTCTCGGCAAACTAATTAATTTTTACTTCTACACGTTTTATGCTTATACAGAACTGAAGAGAAAACAATTAAAGTTACCTTACTGTTTACTCAGGTCTCACTAGTCATAACATTAATCGCATGACATAAAACTGAGTGTCTCACTATTTTGTAATTGAAAAGTTTGTGGCGTCTTCAAATAGTGCTTTCGGTAAACCTGGGGAGCTGGTATCACTTATGGGTGATAGTATGCTATACGTTCCTATGCTCTCATCCACAATAAAGATGTGCATTCTCTGTTGACGGCAGCAAGTCAAATGGAAATATATCAACCAATTAAGGTTGTGTGTTGTAATTGCTCGCAACAGAAGAGAAACTAGAACTCATAACACTGAAGTCACCATTAGAGTAAGTTTATTTTCAACAAGCATCTCTGCTTCCATCTATTCCCAAAATATATGAAGACACTAGAGGACAGTCGGACCCCAGGCATCAATGTTCTGAAGCATATCTAGGCCATGATCGGAATGAATACTTAAGGAAGCATGCAGCCAGCATTAGCTGAAGAAGGTGTCAGACATAACTGGCCTACACATACATACGATGGGTGCATGCCATAAAAATAGGCACTAAAGCTGCATTTGATATAGTTGACTGAACCTAAATTCATCATCCAATAAGGATGCTTATAACAATGCTTAATGCAGGAGACCGAACATTCAGGAACAGTAACCATTGTAGCAAAGGCACTAAAATGAATGCTGTTATAGATCATTTTGTTCTTCTTTTGGTTCTCAGCCTATGTGAGCCAATTTCTTAGTAGGTCAAGGGACCATTTAACAGCCAGCAGCTCCAACTATAATAATTGTATAAAGAAGAGATAAGCAGCACATTTTGAATACTTTTTATAGAAATATTGCAAAAAGTACACATTCGAAAAAGCATAGCCCCCGCTCTTCGAGGACTCCAACTTAGGAGCTTTACTATTGATCGAATTGTGATATATAAATATCTTTCTTTGTTATGTTCATTACGATAGTCATTTTGTTTATTAAGATGAACAGTAATTGCAGACTACCTCTCCTGAACCATTAACCTTAGTTAGTATGAAATATAAAACAAAACTGTTTTAGCATTATCCCTTCAGTATCATTCTTTTATCAGAAAATCATCAGCATTAGCTCTAATTAGCAAAGGAAGCTGAAAATAACAGACTATAGTTTGCACCTTCCTTTTCATGTTGTGTGCATGTATATAATAATTATACTGCAATCCTCTGTCCAGCATTTAAAAAAGGTTGTATGTTGCAACCTATCATTGGTTGATGTACTTTACAGTTCAAAATTTGTGACGGATAAAATGCACAAGGTTCTCTGAAATCAAATGACTATTGTTAGAAATTGGGTTGATGGTTACCTGGGGTGTGAGCCCTGGTCAAGCAGCAACCACAATCCTAGTTCTGGGTAAGGCACAAGGAACCCCCAAATCAACCCGAGCTCACCCTCTGGCATATTGGCACAGAGCAGTCAGGCTTAGCTTGAATCCTATGTGTAAAGTATTTGACCAACACTTCAAACATTAAAACTGTGAAAACACCAGACAAAAAGATCCCACACCCAGTTTAGAAAACTAGTGTATAATATAATAATTAAAACAAGACCAAAATAACAAAAATCTAATCAGGGAACCCACACATATTGAGTTTTAAAGATTTAAGTTAAAATAGCAGTAAAACGAGCACAAGGCGCCAACAAATTATATCTGATCGCACCAGACCGGGGTAAAGTCACAAGTTCAGGCCGACCACAATGGAGCACGGGCCGGCTACAGGGACCTGGTAGAGCCACCTGAAGAATGTTCCTTAATTCCTAGTTGTGGAACATTGCGTGGATCCAAGGCAAGAAGTGTTGCAAAGTCACAGCAATTAGTCGGTTCGAGAAGCGGTGAGGCTGCACTGCAAGGTCCTGTGGGTCGTCAATGAGGATCCCGTTGACTGGACTTGCTATGCTTAGTCCGGGCATCGAGGATGGGCACACAGCTGACACGATGCATCGGTTTTGAGAAGCTGTGAGGCTGTGATGTGGAGGCCGGCATCGAGCTGCCGACACTGTGGCCCCGGAGAAGGAGGTTGTAACGGTTCCCTTTGAGACACGTTGTCCGAACCACTTGAATGAATGATTACACATTTCTATAGCGCATGGTTACCCTAAGGCATCCCAGCGCTTATGTGGTCAAGTCATCTCCATTAACTTTAGCAGAATAGGAAGGTTTTCAGCATTTTTCTAAACCTGAGATGGTTCTCCTCCAAGCGGATAGCATCTGGAAGATTGTTCCAGAGCTTTGCAACCTGTAGAGCGAAACGTCTGCCCCCGGTGCGCGATCTCCTGATCCTGGGGATTGCCAGTAGATTCTTATTGCTGGATCTCAGGGTTCTGCATGTTTGATAAGGCGTAAACAAGGGTGCAAGAATGTCTGGTCCCGAGTTATGCAGGGCTTTGTGAGCAATAGTCATTGCTTTAAATTGAATTCGTTGTTGCACAGGCAACCAATGCAGTTGCCTCAATGCTGGTTTGACAGAGGTTCTGCGTGGGATGTTTAGTAGCAATCGGGCAGCACAGTTTTGGATGGTCTGAAGAATCTTGATTGTCCCTTTAGGGGCCCCTAGATAGACTGCGTTGGCATAGTCTAATCGTGATAGTATAAGGGATTGGACTAGGATCCTTCTAGCCTCAAAGGGAAGTAGTCCTAAAAATTTTCTGAGTGCTCTCATGAGGGCGTAACCAGTCCCCGCTACCTTCCGGGCTTGGACCTGAAAATTAAGGGCTGGGTCGAGCCACACTCCCAAGCTCTTAATTTGCTCCTTAGGGGTTGGAGGCTGCCCCAAAGAGTCCGGCCACCACATATCCACAGAGGTAGGTGGTTTATGTCCTAACATCATGACCTCTGTTTTAGCTCCATTAAGCTTCAAAAAAGAGTCATTCATCCAATCCTGAACTTTACTAAGACAGGAGGATAGGTTGTTATAAGTCGTCTCCTGCCCCGACAGGGAGATGATAAGCTGAGTATCATCAGCATAAGTTACCAACTGTACTCCCCAGGGTTGCACCACCTCAGCCAAAGGTCTCATGTAAATATGAAATAGAGTAGGGCTGAGGGATGACCCCTGGGGAACACCACATTGGAGCTGTATTGGGGCTGAAACTATGTCATCCTCAAACACTGAAAAGGTCCGATTGGACAGGAAGGAGCTAAGCCAGTTCAGTGCGGTCCCAGTGACACCTATATCACTCAATCTCTGAATGAGAATCGCGTGATTAACGGTATCAAAGGCCGCACTGAGGTCTAATAATAGTATGGCCGCACATTTCCCTTCGTCCAGAATCTTCCTGGTTTCCTCAATTACAGCCACCAGGGACGTTTCAGTACCCTGTTTACATCTAAACCCAGTCTGGGTGTAATGTAGCAGATTATTAGCCTCAATGAAGGTGGATAGAAGAGAGTTAACATGTTTTTCCGCAATCTTGCTAACAGTGGGCAACAGGGAAATAGGACGGTAGTTGGAACAATCGTCAGGATTGAGGTTGGGCTTTTTTAATAACGCTCTTACTCTTGCTTGTTTCCACATGGTTGGAACTACCCCTGAGGACAAGGATGTATTAATCACATTCTGCATCACAGGGGCTACTGTGTTTGAGACAAGCTTGAGGATGGTTGGTGGAGCTACATCACTAGGTGATCCAGATTCACCTTAACAGCTCCACTGCACTGTCTCTAGAGATTCTGACCACCTCCTTGAGATCTCCGTTGTGTTGAAACCACTGCCTTCACCCTCATGTGCCAGCATGCATGGTTGACCAACAGTATGCAGGAAGCAAACAGACCGAGCAGGCGTAAGACCTTCAGAACTGGAACAGCAGCTCCATTGTGAAAAAGCGGAATCATAGCCTGGATGTCCTGAAACCTTTGCGGAGTACAGTGTCCAGTACTGCCCCTATGAACAGGATGCACTGAAAGGACACCAGGTGAGATTCGGGTATGTTTATCGAAAAACCCAAGCAGAACAACAGACGTATTGTCTCCTGCAAATGATGCAGCACCATCTCTGCCAGTCGTCCAGATAGGGGAAAACAGGAACCCCCAAACTTCTGAGATGTGCTGCAGACAATGCCATCCCCTTTGTGAAGACCCGAGGTGCTGAAGTAAGACCAAACAGAAGGACTGCAAACTGGTAGTTTTGAGACCCCACTGTAAAACGCGGATACTTCCAATGCAACTTCAGGATGGCTGTGAAAATACACATCCTGCAAATCGATCAACACCATCCAGTCTTCCGTCTGTAACGTCAGCAGAACCTAAGTTAGGGTTAGCATCTTGAACTTGTCCTCCTTGAAGTAAAAATTCAGGATACTGAGGTCTAGGAACGGTCTCAATTGACCGTCTTGTAGTGCTGGGAGTAGCATCCCTGTCCCATTTCCTGCTCCAGAACCACCTATATTGCACCTTTCTGCAGTAAAGATAGAACCTCCTTGTTGTGAAAGCAACAGGTGCACTTCTGAGCACCAACCCAGTCGAGGCGGAAAGGAGGGGGAAACTCCCGGAAGGGAAGGGCATACCCATTTTCCACGAGACCCAACACCCAGAGATCTGAAGTTACAGACCTCCAACTTCGTAGAAAATGGGACAGCAGTCCTCCCACGGGACCAACATGCTCTAGGATGGACGATCTAAAGCTGCTTCCCTGCTGTACCAGTTATGGGGCAGGAGAGGAATAGGAGGAGGAGTAGACTTGCTGCCAAGCTGTGCCTCGCAGACTACCTCTACCTTTTCCTCTGTATGAACTCTATACAGAGGGTTCACCTGTTGCGGCTGCTGTGACTGCTGCTGTTGTTTGGCTCGAAAGGAAGAAGACCTGCCAAACCCGCAAAATCTGCGGTACCCAAAACCTCTAGGCAGGGACTGAAGGCCCAATGACCTCGTTGTGGCTCTACCATCATTAAAGTGCAGTAGCGCCGAGTCCCCTTTGGCACCAAAAAGGCGAGAGCCGTCAAAAGGCAAGTCCAATAGGGTGGCCTATACATCAGGTGAAAACACAGACCCCCTTAGGCAATCGTGCCTCCTGGTTGCAACTGAGTAACCCATTACTCTGGCAACAGAGACCGCAGTGTCAAGTTCTGATAAAGTGACCTGATGGGCTGCAGCTTGGGTATCAGAAAATACTTCCGCAAAATGGCCCTGAACATCTTCAGGAAGCATGGGGAGTACCTTCCTTGCCGAGTCCATCAGAGTGTGGATATAGTGACCCAGCAGGCATGTTGCATTTGTAGATTTCAGAGCCATACTAGCCAAAGAAAACACTTTCTTTGCCGATTGCTCCATCCTCTTGGATTCTCGATATGCAGGCGTGGATGGAAAAGATCCTGCAAACTGTTTAGCTGAGCAGGATGCCTGGACCACTAAACTCTCAGGAGACAGGAGTGTGCAAAGGAAAGCAGGATCTCCCGAGGCCACTTTATACCGCCTTGCTTCCGATCTCGACACAGCAGGGCAGTCATTGGCTTATGCCATACCTCCAAAATGGGTTCAGTCGAAGCATCATTAAAAGGCAGCAGTGGTTCTGAAACAGAAGTTGAGGTATAGAGTACTTCCGTCAAAATGTTGAATTTAAGCTCTGCAGTAGGTAACGGCAAATCCCGCAGATCTGCTGCCTTCTTATTACAGAGTGATAAGAGGAAACCTCCTGTGTTGGAAGGCCTTTTGGTGAAGAGAGCTCCCATTCAGGTGACATGTCCAGTCCACTATCTTCCTGTAGGCCCTCCAACTCCTGCACAGGGTCAACAATTTCACCCTCTTCATCCTCCTCCTGCTGCTCCTGATATTCTTCCTCCTCCAGCAGCCTTTGAGCTTCCCGCCTAGATCTTATTCTTGGGAGAGGTGTCGGCGGCGCCAGAGACTTTGGGATCGGCGTCGATGAAGGCTCCAAAGGAACAGTCGAAGGTGCTGGACGAGGCAGAGTCGACGCCAAACGGGAGCAAGACGGCATCAGAGAGGACCCATCCAACGGTGCTCTTTCCTCCAGGGAGCGCACTGAAGTCGAGAACCTCGGCAGCAGGAGAGGCCAACTACTTGGAGTCATCAGCATGAAAGGTGCCTGCGAGAAGTTAGGTGGAAAACCTCCAGGGAGAAGGAAAGCTGTCCCATGGGGCCAACCGGCACACCAGCAGGGTTAGCCGCTCTAGCAAACAAACCGAACATCGCATTTAGGAAATTTGAGAAATCCGATGAAATGCCCTTCCTGTTTGACCTGGATGTCAAGGCATTGGTGCTTTGTGAACGTGTGCACAGATACCCACTTCGTGGCCTGACATATGTCGAAAAAAAAGGCACTCATGTGCCAATGCAGTGGCAGCAGCCTTAGCAATGGTGGATGAGCTCCAAGACCTTCGGCGGTTGCTTTTGGCAAAGACGTAGCAGATATTAATGCAGCGTACAATTCATCTTGAACAGTCCACCCTACAGCCTTGCCTTTGTTTTGCACCAGAGAACCAGACAAAAGGCTAATTGACTATCCGATGGTCCTTGATACGATGACCGATTGGCTTACCCTTGGTAACATTCTTTCTGGTAGAGACTAGCTAATAGCAGATTCCTAACCTTTTGAATACTCCTGTAGGCGTCACTCTGGTTTTGGAAAATTCTCAGTGTAACCAATGTTCACTCTACTTATTCTTCCTCTTGAGTGGCAGCGGAATGTTTGCGTGCACACTTTTCTTGGCTGTGAGCGCAACTGAGTGATATGATGCGCAACTGTGCAGGTGAACCAAGTACTGTTTAAACGTAGGTATAGAGGAAGGGAACCTCCCTTTTCGAAACCGCCTTTTCCCATTCACTCTAGTTTTCCCAAAGATACTGACTTAAACATGTTACGTTTAGATACTGTTGAGACTGATAGCTTACAAAAGTGACCAGTAATTCAATCATAGACACTGTACATATCACTCTTCTGGAACAAAAAACAATCATATGAAAGCCTGGAGTATTCTTCGTTTTTCAAAATGTAAAAAAAGCACAAGTTACTACTTGTGTAACGATATATCTGTAAGAGACATTAGTTAGTGATAGATTTCTTACCTTAGAATATCCCCAGGCGTCAGACTGGATCAGGACATTTTTTGCGTAGCAATACCCCTGCGCGTCGGTAGGCGTCGTCTGCGGCTCCGCGTCCGTCGTCGGCGTCGTGAGCGCCGGAATGACGTCGTCGGAGTACTTAGACGCCACCCATGCGCGCTGACGTCAGTTCTGATTCACAGCTTTTCCGCGCTAGATACGCAGAGCCATGATAGAACCAACACTGGTGCCATGAAACTAGGGCACTGAAAGGGGATGACCTTAACCCTAGATATCGGTCCGCAGAACGGGGAGGATGGGTGGGTCGGTAAGGAATCTATCACTAACTAATGTCTCTTACAGATATATCGTTACACAAGTAGTAACTTGTGCATCTGAAAGAGACACGTTAGTGATAGATTCCTTACCTTAGAATAGATACCCCAGCAATACTAACCCCGGTGGTGGGTCTGCGAACCAATATCACACCAGAAAGTCCTGGAGGACGGAGCGGCCAAAGAAGCCATCCCTCCGGACTTGACTGTCCAGGCAGTAGTGTCTTGTGAACGTGTGCAGCGAGGCCCACGTCGATGCCTGGCAAATGTCCTGTAAGGGGATTCCTCGGCCCAGGGCAGTTGTTGTTGCCGTGGCACGAGTGGAATTAGCCCGCAATCCAGCAGGGGGCTCCTTTTTCGCCATGGAGTAACATGCCTGAATACACAAGATGATCCACCGCGAAATGGTCCTCTTGTGTACCGCCTTTCCCTTCTTCGCGCCCACGTAACCAACAAAGAGTTGGTCATCCACCCGGAATTGGCGTGTGCGATCTAGGTAATAGGAGAGCGCATGTTTTGGATCCAGACGGTGGAGCCTCTCTTCCTCTTTCGAGGGATGCGGAGGCGGAAAGAAGGTGGGCAAAGTAATGGACTGCCCGATGTGGAAGGCCGTGACAACCTTGGGCAGAAAGGAAGGCCGTGTACGCAATACCACCTTGTCAGGATGAACAGATAGGAAAGGTGGAGTAGAAGAAAGAGCCTGGAGCTCACTCACCCTCCTGGCAGAGGTGATGGCGACCAGAAAAGCAGTCTTCAAAGTGAGAAGACGGAGAGGACAGTTATGGAGCGGCTCAAAGGGAGCACACATCAGATAAGTGAGAACAAGATTCAAGTCCCACTGGGGCATCACAAAGGGAACAGGAGGGAACATGTGTGTGATGCCCTTCAGAAATCTATTTACAATGGGGGACTTGAATAAAGAAGGCTGATCAGGGAGCCTTAAGAAGGCGGAAAGAGCAGAAAGGTACCCTTTAAGAGTGCCCAGAGCAGAGCCCTGCTGGGCAAGGGAAAGAAGAAAGAGCAGCACTTCCGAAAGGGGTACAGAGAGAGGATCCACAGCCTTTGCTGTGCACCATGCCACAAATCTGTTCCAACTGCAGGCGTATACTGACTTTGTGGAGGGACGCCTGGCTGCCAGAATGATATCACAGACTTCAGGAGGCAAGTCAAATGGCCTCAACTGTCGCCGCTCAATCTCCAAGCTTGTAGGTGGAGACTGGACAGGTTCGGGTGCAGCACCGTCCCCTGCTGCTGCGACAGAAGGTCCTCCCGAAGAGGCAGACGAATCGGGGGATCGACTGACATGCTGAGTAGCTCGGGATACCAGTATCTTCGCGCCCAGTCCGGAGCCACAAGGATAACTTGGGGCCGGTCGCGCCTGATCTTCTTCAGCACTCTGGGCAGAAGTGGTATAGGCGGAAAGGCGTACAACAGACCGCAACTCCATTCTCAACGAAAAGCGTCACCGAGCGAGTGCCGCCTTGGAAATTCCAACGTGCAGAACTGATGACATTGCGCGTTCTCTTCTGTGGCGAATAGATCTAACCAAGGCTCTCCCCATTGCTGAAAGAGACCTTGCGCCACGTCCGAGTTCAGACGCCATTCGTGATCCATCATGCACCGACGGCTGAGTTCGTCTGCCCTGGCATTCAGAGAGCCTGCCAGGTGTTGAACCACCAGGGTCACGCTCTGACGTTCCAGCCATTGCCATAGGCGCAGAGCCTCCTGGCATAGGGTCCACGACCCCACTCCGCCTTGTTTTTTGCAGTCCCACATGGCGGTGGTGTTGTCGGTGAACACTTGCACTACACTCCCCCGAACAGAGGGGAGGAATGCCTTCAGTGCTAGACGAATCGCCCGCAGCTCCAACATGTTGATATGGAGCCGGGACTCCGCCAGAGACCAGAGGTCTCTGATCTCCGCCTCTCCCATATGGCCCCCCCCCAGCCCTGAAGGGACGCGTCCGTCACAACTACGTGCTCCGGGTGGGGCAGGCAGAGGGATCTGCCACTGACCCAGTCGCGGTCCGTGAGCCACCACTGCAGTTGTTTCGCAGTGCCCTCCGAGATCAAGACATGATCGGACAGGTTGCCCTGATGCTGGGCCCACTGAAACTTCAGGTCCCACTGCAGAGTCCGCATCCGCCACCTGGCGTGATGCACCAAAAGGATGCAGGAGGCCATCAGCCCCAGAAGCCGCAGCGTCAACCTGACCGAGACTCGGGATAACGGCTGGAAGATGGGAATCTGAGCCTGAATATCCCAAACCCGCTGTTCGGGTGGGTAAACCCGAAACTGCGCCGAGTCGAGAACCGCTCCGATGAAGAGGAGCTTTTGAGAGGGGCACAGGTGTGACTTCGGCATATTGATGGAGAACCCCAGCAAGTGCAGGAGGTCGGCCGTAGTCTGGAGGTGGGTGACGACTACCTGGGGCGAGCCCGCCTTCAACAACCAGTCGTCGAGGTAGGGGAAGACGGACACCCCCTGCCTGCGCTGATGAGCTGCGACCACCGCCATCACCTTCGTGAACACCCGTGGGGCGCTGGTAAGGCCGCAGGGGAGCACGGTAAACTGAAAGTGCTCTTGGCCTACCGTGAACCGCAGGTAACGCCGGTGGTCCGGCAGGATGGGGATGTGGAAATAAGCGTCCTGCAGGTCCAACACTACCATCCAGTCTTCCGGGTCCAGGGCAGCCAGGACCTGAGCCAAAGTCAGCATCTTGAACTTCTCCTTCCGGGGGAAGCCGTTGACGTTCCGCAGGTCCAAGATCGGGCGTAGGCCCCCTTTGCCCTTCTTGGGCACCAGAAAGTAGTGGGAGTAACATCCACACCCTACTTCTGGCCCAGGAACGCGTTCGATGGCCCTCTTGGCCAAGAGGGCCGTGACTTCCTCTTGCAGAAGTTGCAAGTGATCCCCCGACACGCGGTGGCATTGCGGTGGCATGGATGGAGGGGATGCCTCGAAGGGGAGGGAGTAGCCCCTTCGGACAATCTGCAGCACCCACCTGTCCGAAGTGACTGTGCGCCAGTGGGAGAGGTGATGGCGAACCCTGCCTCTTACAGGCGTCACATGGGCCTGAAAACACGGACTAGGAAGGTTTTGTGGCAGGTGCTGCTGAGGGAGGTGTGGACTGGCCTCGCCGTGGTCCCCGACCGCCGCCACGGCGGTTTCCACGTCCGCCACCGCGCTGTTGGACATTCTGCGGCGCGTGGCTGGCAGTACGTGTGGGGGCGCCCCTTCCGTGGCCACGAAAGGAGCGAAAGGCACCCGATTGCTGGCGTGGGGCCGTGAGGCCCAAGGACTTGGCCGTAGCCCTGGAGTCCTTGAAACGTTCCAGCGCATGGTCTGCCTTGTCGCCGAAGAGGCGACGGCCATCAAATGGCATGTCCAGGAGTGTGGCCTGGACATCGGCCGAGAAGTTGGCGGACCTCAACCAGGCGTGGCGTCGAACCGCCACTGTCGTTGCCATCGCCCTGCCCAGTGAGTCCGTGGTATCCAGCCCACACCGGATAGAAAAGCGTGCTGCATCTCGGCCTTCCGCAAGGGCTTGGCCGAGTTTAGCCTGGACCTCCTCCGGGCATTGTGGCAGCACCTCTGCAACCTTGTCCCACAGAGTGTGGGTGTAGCGGCCCAAGAGACAGGCGGTATTCACAGACCGCAGCCCTAAGCTAACAGACGAGAAAACCTTCTTCCATAACTGTTCGTATCTCTTGGATTCCCTGTCGGGCGGGCCGACGGGAATGCGGTCTGGGAGTTTGAGGCCTGGATGACCAGACTCTCGGGGTGGGGTGGGTGGACAAAAAGCATGGGTCGCCCGGGGCCGGGCGGTAGCGTCTGGCCAAGTTCCCATCCACAGGCGGACCTGTGGCGGGCTTGGACCAAGTGCCCACAAGAACGTCACACAAAGCCTCATTGAATGGCAGCAGGGGCTCACTGGAGCTTGACTGCGGTTTGAGGACCTCTGTGAGGAAGTTAGTCCTCACGGCTGCGACGGGGAGCTGAAGGTTTAAGACCTTAGCTGCCTTCGTCAACACTACACTATATGTAGAGCCAGCCTCCAAAGCCACAGTCGGAGGTGAGCTAAATCCAGTGTCTGGCGAAGTGTCAAGACCACTGGCCTCCCCAAGCTCATATGTCCAGTCCTGTTGAGACTGGCAATCTAGTGCCAGAGGATCCTCGGACCCCTCCCAATCTTCTTCGTCACCTGTGTCCTGTAAACCAGGATTAGCAGACAGGGCCTCCTCATGGAGATAAAAATCCCCAAAGGCCGACGGAATCGGCGCCCAGCGGCGACCTTCCGGCGCCTGAGTCGGACCGCAGGAAACATTGGGGGCAGCAACCACAATGGGAGCCGGGGGCGACACCCGTGGGGACGGCGCCGGTGAGGTCGTAAGGTCGACCGGCGACGTCCCGGATCCGTAGCCGGATCCGGCGACATCCTGCGGCGCCGAGACCGAAGTCGCAGGCGGTGCCGGTGCCGAAGCACCCGACGGCGTCGGGGCCGAAGCGCCCGACCCGTTAGAACCTCCAGACGGAACCGTTGGGCCCGAAGGCGCCACGGGAACCGACTGAGGAGGGAGGGCCCTCATGGCCATGAAGTACCTCTCGACCTCCTCCGGCGTCGCGCCGTGCCGTGCCCAGGGTCCCGAAGGTGTGGGGCAGGCAGCGACGCTAGCGACTCCCGCGGAGCCGCGTGGGTGGTGTCGCCCGAGCCACCGGCCGCATCGAGCGAGCGTCGGGGTGGGTCGGAGGATCGATGACGTCGCTCCGACCTCTCATGCCTCTTACCTGAGGACTTGGAACCAGACGATCGGTGTCCACTCCCGGAGCTTCGATGACTCCGACCTCGCAACCTGTCCCTCGACCTCCCGTGGGAACGGGACCTGGAGCGGCGCGGGGTCGACTGCCTCAGCTCGAGTCGCTTGCGGACCGCTCCCGCCTAGCCTTCGACGTCAGGGCCCGGCAGTCGGAGCAGGTTCGATCATCATGGTCGAGGCCTAAGCACTTCAGGCACCGGCGATGGGGGTCCGTGACCGACATGAGTCGGTCGCACTTCGAGCAAGGCTTGAACCCAGGCATCCCTGGCACCGATAGAATCGAAGACTCGACAAAAAAGAGTGATCAAAAAGACCAAAAAGTTCAGTCAAAAATTGACTGAGGGTAGAGCTTCTTCCGGATCTGCGTTAGCTGGCGCGGAAAAAAGAAGAACTGACGTCAGCGCGCATGGGCGGCGTCTAAGTACTCTGACGACGTCATTCCGGCGCTCACGACGACGACGGACGCGGAGCCGCAGACGACGCCTACCGACGCGCAGGAGTATTGCTACGCAAAAAAATTCTGGATCCAGTCTGATGCCTGGGGATATTCTAAGGTAAGGAATCTATCACTAACGTGTCTCTTTCAGATCTTCACATCACTTCTAGACACACACAAAAAATAAGTGGAACAAGAGGATCTATGCCCATGCGAAAAAGTTCCACAGCAAAAATATCGAGCATCCAAATTGACATGCCAGACAAAAAATTAAGCATCTTGGAACTAGCGACAGGATCTAGACTTCAAAATATCAAAATATGTATCTCAAATACCTGTGTTGTTTTTTTAGAGGATTTTTCATAATTTCCATAAAGTAACTTCAATAACATCTGCATGACGATTCAATCTGGCTTTTAATATTAAAGAATAGCAATCAATTCAAATGGCATAGGTAGGGGTATAAGGAAACACTCAGTTAGGTAGCATTTAGTGATCATTGTACTGGCTGGCTTGCTGCTTCACTCTGCAGAGCCGCACAGCCGGACGCAATCAAATTGTATCAGAAGCACCAAAGAGAGAATCGGCCATTGTTCCTCAAAAACCTGTAACACTAAATAATACAATCAACAGAGCAAGAAAGAACGGTGTAGTCATGCTATTTCTTAGTGTCAGGAATACGGCAAAATGTATGTGAGAATATATACAGATATTCTGTGGGTGCACCTTACAGGGAGAGCAAGCACTACAGTGCCTTTGCTTGCCTAATAGGCACTGTGCCACAGAATACAGGACCGTAGATCACTCTAAACATAACACGCTGTTCATCTGTTACTGGGTCACACGATATGTGGCATGAAAGGCCTGAAAATGACTGAGTGTAAAATGTCTAAACATGAGATACTAGCCACACGAACACATCCATGGTCACTCCCTCTCACTGTATCTATCATATTTGCTCTCCTTGGTTCTCGCTCTTCTCATACACTTTTCCTCCTTATTACATTCGTATTTGCTTGTTTTCTCATACTTTCACTATTTCTATCATACTCCATAGTTTATTTTCTTCAGTTCCATCTTTTACTCCTACTTGTTGACTGGCACACAGACACTATTGCTGCTTGTGCCTGTTTTTCGTAGCTTGGAATAAACAATTCAAATCGGAGAGAGGTAAACATGCCCTGGATCGTGGATGGATAATAATTTCCTGCAGGGCATGACAAAGTGCAGAGATTCAGGCACATCTAAATTTCAGATTTTTTTCTTCCTTCTCAGGTTCAAGCAGATAAAAATTAAATAAATCAAGATACAATCTCAACAGAAAGATTGGCCCAGGTCAGGCACAGCAGTGCCAGCTCTGCTCCTGCACATACAGCAGCCTTTAGATGATGAACAGCTGCGCTGCAGTGTTCTCAACTCGCCTTTTTGCTTTGTGAGGAGAGGTGAGGGAGGGGAGGAGATGGGAGGGGGTGTTGCGCTATCGCCAAAGCTGCTGACTTTGGAAAAGGGGATGTGGGCTTGAGTCTCAGCGTTGGTTCAACATCCTGTGATTCTAGGTGGACACCGTAATCTCCCAGTGCCTAGAAAAAAAGTGAATATGACCAGGTGTATTGTAACTCGTGCTCATGCATAGAGCTCCAATACCTTTGGTTGGGTTCACAATATATAAAACTGCAAAAGAAGGAGACAGACTCATCAAGGAATGAATACTAAACGTGCCCATCTCCCATCAAGGCATTGGAGCCGCTCGACCTCCCCTGCTGCTTTAGGGCCGAGTTCTATAGCAGGTGTTCACAATCCTCTCAATGGTCTCTCGAAATAAACTGTTCAGCTCATTATCTGTGCTGCCGTCATCACGGATATAACCTAACAAACACAAACTGCTCCGAGACACTTCTTTTATGCACACTGACTTGGTAGCAGACACCTCCAGGTCCAGTCTCCATGTACGGAAGAACTGCTGGCTAGTGGGTGGCATAGATAAACTTAATCTCAGTCCCCTGGCCCTAAAACCTGGCGTAGCAGTAGAAAACATATCGGTTTGACTACACATGCCTTCATTACTTCTCAGCAGAAAAAAAGGAGAAGTCACAGTTCAAATTCCTCACCGAAGCATTTTATGGCAGCCAGAGTTCGAGGAGGTGTGGGCTGCATCACACTCAATGCAGGGGGGAAAAACACATTGTGTGTGCGTGCCCACTTGAGCGCGCAGCTTAGAGGGAACTATGGTTTTAACCCTGCGCATCGGCCGGGAACACCATTGATTCCATACCAACATCGCTCCACGCCGGATTTAACATGTGCAGGTCTATATAGGTGCCACCATGTGCACATGCATCAAGTACTTTCTTGACACTTATGTACCACAGGCACAGATTCAATGAGCTGGGCCAAGACTCCTGTGCAGATTCCCTAATTGGGATCTTTTAAAGTAAAGAATTGGAAGGGTTGGTGAGGAATCTGCGGCTAGATAGAGTTTCTATCAGAAAGAGCATTACTGAAGGTAAATAACTTGTTCTGAATGAGACTTTTAACAACTCAACTTTGGAACTGATACCCAAGCAATACCACCCAGGTGGTGGGCCCGGGAACTGCCTCAGTAAAAAAAGTCCTGAAAGACAGAGCAGGCAAAGTGCACTTCTCAGCAGGCCTGGTTGGCCAGACAATAATGTTTCATGAACGCATGGAGGGGCAACCAAATCGCTGCCAGGCAAATGTCCACAACTGGCACGCCATGAGCCAAGGCAGCGGTAGCAGCCTTGGCTCTGGGCAAACAAGCTTGCAAGCCCTCTGGAGGCTGCTTTTTGGGCAGTGCACAGCAGCTCCTTATGGAGAGTACAATCCTGCATGAGATTGTCCTTTTCTGCATATCCTGTTCTTTCTTTGCTTCAGTGAACCCGATAGAGAGCTGAAAAATACACCTGATGGTCTCTGGTACAATCAACATAGAGGTAAAGGGCTTTTTTCAGATCCGACCAGTGAAGTCTCCATCCCTCCTTAGAGGGGAGAGCAGAGAATGCCATATCGGTGATGTTTCAACCAACATGAAAGGGAGTCACTGCCTTCGGAAGGCAGATCGAGTCAGAGGAACCAGCCTATCTGAGTAAAAGGTAGTATAAGGCAGGTGGACAGACGAAGCTTGTAGCATGCTTCACCACCGCAATGAATTTTAGGCAACTAGAAATACGGTTTTGAGAGTAAGGAGATGAAGAGAACAACTGCGTAGATGCTCAAAAGGTCCACACATGAGAAATAGAAGGGCCTAATTAACATTCGATTTGGGCATCATAATAAAGGGAGAAAGGGGAAACATATGTTGTAACCCTTTGAGAAAATGCATCTCAACAGATCATTTAAATAATGATGGCTGGTCCTGCAACTAGAAGAAATAAAAAAGAGCGGGTATCCTTCAACAGTACCCAAAGCACAGTCTTGCTGGGGGAAGGTCAACACAAAAAACTGAACTTTGGACAGTTTGGTGTGGAGTGGGTCAATCTGTTTACAGTGTACTAGGCCACAAACATCCTAATGACAGGTGTATTCAGATTTGGTTGAAGGATGCCTGGCTACCAGGATGACATCTTAGACTTTGGGCAGAAGGTCGAAAGAATTCATCTGTCACTGCTCAATCTACAAGCATGGAGGTGTAGATTGCTTAGCTTCCAGTGCAGAACCCTACCCTGCTGCTGTGACAGGAGATCCTCCCAAAGAGACAGCCTATTCGAAAAAAGATGGCCATGCCCAGGAGATCAGGGTCCCATAGTCTCAATGCCCATTCCAGAGCCATTTGGATGACATAGGTCCAGTTGATCCTGATCACCTTCAGAACTCTGCGCAGGAGAGGTATCAGAAAAAAAGGCGTACAGGTGTCCAGAGTTTCACTTGACATGGAACATCAAACTGAGTGAGAAACACCTTGGAAACTAATGCGCAAAACTTTTGAAATTATGCGTTCTTGGCGGTGGCGAGCAGATCAAGCCATTCGCAAAAAAAGACCATATGTCGCCCCTGAGTTTAACTGCCATTTGAGATCTGTAAGGCATCGCCAGCTTAGCTCCCCGCTCTCGCATTCAAGGAACAGCCAAGTGGAGTGTCACCAGAAAAATTCCTTGGTTGTCTACCCACGTCTGAGACGCTGTGCCTCCCAGCACATGTCCATGACCCCAATATGCTCTGGCTTGGTACAGTACCACACAGCGGTGGTGTTGTCTGGAAGTGCCTGCACCAGCTACACTTTGATGGTGGGCCGGAAAGCTTTTAACAACAAGTGGATAGCCCTTGGCTCCAGCAGGCTGATATGGAGTCAGGATTCTGCTAAAGACCAGACACCTCTGATTTCCACTCCTCTCTGATCCCCTACCCAATTCAGAAGCAATTCATCAATCACCAGGGTTAGCACTGAGTGGGGTAAGGAGAGGGCACAGTTGTGTTCCTGCAGCTAGCAGCTGTCACTGCAGATCTCTTGCAGTCTCTGGACAGGATTGGAAATATCCTTCTGGTGCTTTGCACACTGGGATTTCAACCTGCATATAACACCTGGTGTGCTTGACCAGCAGGATGCAGGAGGCCATCAGTCCCAAGAGCCTCAGTGCCATCCCCACAGAGATTCAGGACAGAGGTCGGAACATCAGGATCATAGTCTGAATGTCCTGTGCTCTACGATCCAGTGAATAGATGCAAAACTGCACTGTGTTCCGTATAGCGCCAATGAAAGGGACATCTGTGAAGTCAGGTGTGACTTCGGGCAGTTGATAGAGAACCCAAAGTTAAGAGGCTTGTCATAGTTTGGATGTGAGCAATGACAGCCAGTTGCTGAAGTAGGGGGGAGACTGAAACCCCTGACCTCCAAAGTTGTGTTGCAATCACCACCATCACTCCCGTGAATACCCGAGGGGCAATGGTAAGGTCAAAAGGGAGCACAGCAAACTGAAAATGTCAACTGTGAACCGCAGCTAAAACCTGTGGGCCTGCATGACAGAGATGCAAAAATAAGCGTCCCTCAGGTCCAACACTATCATTCAGTCTCCATGGTTGAGGGTAGAAAAGACCTGGGCAAGGGCGAACATCTTGAACTTGTCTTTTTTTCAGAAAGGCTTTGAGAAGGCAAAGGTCTAAACAATTTGGATGATACTAGCAGTGAACAACCCTACAGAGTTCACATCGGAAGATTTGCATTGTACTACTGAAATGCAAAGATAGTACGATAAACAAATAAAATATGTATAAAAAAAAGGGAAGGCAAAGGTCTAATATGAGATGGAGGCCCCCATCCTTTTTAGACACAAGGGAGTAGCAGGAACAACAGCATCGACGAACGTTTGCCACTGGAACCCTCTCTATGGCTACTTTAGCCAAAAGAGCCTGCACTTCCTGCTGCAAGCGAGACAGGTGGCCCTCTGCCAGCCGTTCTGAAGTTGTTGGAAGGTGCAGTGGTGTTTTGAGGAATGATGAACACATTGAACAATTTATAGAACCCACTTGTCCAAAGTTATCTTCTGACACCCTGACAGATTGTATTGCATCATGCAGATGACAGGGTAGCAATGTGCTGCCAAGGTCAAGCCAGAGGTTTGGGAGGGGCGGCATCTGGGGCTGTGGAAAATTGGGCTGCTATCCCTGATGCCCTACTTGAGGAGTACTGTGGCCATGGTAAGTTTGTGGCAAGTGATGCACCAGTTGGGCCGCTGGAAGTATTGAAAGCCCCTAACAAAGTCACCAAGGGGTTGAAACTGCTAGTGCGATTGGTGGGGAGGGACAGAAAGGATGAAAGTGCGCACTGCCCTGCTGTCCTTGAAGTCCTCCTGAGCCGAATCCACTTTATCACCAATGGAGAGCCATCAAATAACATGTCCATAAGGCTGCCATGAACATCTGGCGTGACTTGAAGGGCCAAGATAGTGGATGCACCTTAAACCTGCTCCACCACCCACTCACCTATCTCCCTTTCGCCTTCATTTCTCCACAAGTGCTGCGAAGCACCTCAACTAGCCTTTCACGCTCGCCTCCTGCCCCAATCGCACAGGGCTGTGGTGACTGCTGAAGAGGCTGCTGGCACCCGGGGTCTGACCGCCGGAGGCATGAAGACGGAGTATGCTCCATGATGCTGGGAGCTGGAGTGCGGGTCTTCTCGCCTTCAATGGGACTGCCTAAGCTTCCCTCCGAACTGAGGGGTGCTAACACATTTGATATTGGCCAACCACTGCCTGCAGCAACTTTTACCATGTGGCCATCAACTTGTGGGTCGAGACATTCTTGTCTGCGTGGGATAAATGAGGGGAGAGGTATATGTTGGTCAGGTTGCCTTCTGACCTCACACTGAGATAATTTGTCCACTGTCTACGCCTCATGGCCCTCTTGATACCAACGATGGGAGGAACTGAGTCTTCTGCTGGTAGGCCGGTTGGGCATTCTGCTGCACCTCCCCACAATACATGTTCCACCTTTACACCCCCAGGTGTTGAGATTCTCTTGCCACTACGGGTTGGTGCACCCTGAGCTGCACATGCTGCACTGCCCAAAATTCACTTATGGGTATCTGCAAGCGCACCAAAGAACTCAGACGAACGACCATCTTCCCTCGCACCAGCACTTCGTGACTGATGAACTGCATCACTGCTGAGGGAAGGAAGGGAGGGAGAGGTGCACAATTATTCACTGAACCATCTCCTTGGGCTGCTTGTGCTGCAGTGTTAGGACATTAAATATTACACCAGCTAGCAGACTCTCGCCTGACTTTAACTGTCTCCACTCCAACTGACCCCCGTGATGTCAAGGGTCGCTGAGATAGGTGGCACACGTAAAGCTAACTCCAGGACCTCCTTGTGTTCCTCATTGGCTGTGGGGAAAACTTGGCTGACCTCCCGGGACAACCTTCCCCTCCTAGAGACAGATTTGATGCTGCATTGGCGGCTATAGAGAAGTCTTGTGTTTCAAAGGAATCAAAAATTGGAATATGTGGTGGCGGACATCACACTGCTACATGCACAACACAGGAAACTAGTCGACCATGTAACGTCTACTGAAATTCTTTCTTGGAGTTTCTTCCAACCACCAAACAGTTAGAGAAGCAATTGCGGGAGTATGGTACCAGGTTCCAGACTTAGAATCGAGAATGCAGCAAAATAATGTCTGCTTTATTGGCCTCGCCGAGGAAGCAGAATGCGGTCTCTTTCACTGAACAATGGCTCAGGGAACTGCTGCCAGAATCCTCCCCACTACTTCACGATTGAGAAGGCACACTGTGCGGGTGTGCAGGCCTGCCCCTGTTGCCAGCCCCAGACTCTTCATATTTAAAGTACTACACTATTGTGAAAGAGATTCAATACTGTGCAAGACCAGGAAATTGCAGGTTATCAGGTTGGAGAATGCACGCATAATGTTCTTCCAAGACTACATCTTGGGAGTAGAGTGCCAATGCAGCTCTTTTCTGGCGGTAAAGCAAAATGTTCGGGGACTATACATGAAGTACTTCCTGCTATTTATTGTGCAGCTGTGTGTGTTATCTGAAAAAACAAGGTTCTTCGATGCCCGGGGCCTGGCTGGAGGCCCTGGGCTGTTTTCTGGCCCTCAGTGGAGGGGAGAGGGAAAGGAGCGGGTGCTATGGAGGACCTGCCTAGACCGTGTTGCCGGAGCAGGAAAATCCACCTCTCCGACCCAGCAGCCATCCAGAACCTAGAGCAGATTATATCGGAGTGACGACAGGCTATCCATGAAGCTGCACGGATCAGTGGGTCCGTAATGGGTTCAGACCAGGACGCAGCATCTATGTGTTCATCAGGAGATGAAGAATCCTCTACAATGTGCCCATCAGACACCAACTCGACGATTTTATCTGTCATCACCCCACAGATGTCATATGACATCATATAACCGCTTAGCTGCCTTAGATTGCATAATGTCTCTTATTGTTCTGAATCTGTGCTCTCCTGTATGTTACTGATGTTCATACTGCGAATCCTTAATCATCTGATCTTGTCTGGGAATCCAATACCAATTGCTAACCTCAGATCTCGGGGAGCAAGGTCCGATGGGGTGGGTGGGGGTTCTTCATACCTTTGTGATGGCATGCCTCTGGGGAGGTTGGAGGCAGATCAGCGGTTGACGCTCTTGGGGTCCTCCTTACCTTGGTTACGTTAGGGGATGATACTCTAAACGCTTTGTGGAGCTTCATACCCCCACCTACACCTTTTTGGTTTCACTCATTTTGACATCATTTGTGTCTAAATTTGGGCAGCCTTCCCCAGAAGTCTGCTCTTATGATATTGACGAAAAGCCATGTTGGCACTTGCTTCACGTTTCATGTTGTATTGGTTTTGCTGATCTACCCACATAGCGCCAATACAAGAATTACATTTAACATTACCCGAAGCGACTAAGCTTCGGTGGGGTGGGGTTCTGCAACAAATTTGATCTCCTACGCCCGAAAGGTATTAGCCTGGGTCCGGATAGGAACTCTTTTTCAGCTGGAGAAGGTTGAGATAGATCATGAGAGTTGTTACATTTTTATTAAGGGTAGGCTCGATGGGCTTTCTCTTGTTAGGCATTATTTATGCACCCAACACTGACAGGGGTCCTACCTGCGGTCACTTTTACAAAGACACTGCAAATGGTGTGGACTTCCATGGCTAATAGAAGTTGAATTCAACAGTGTCTTAGACATGAGTTTGGACCTCTCCTTTCCCCTTCTTCAGCGTACAGCAGGCTCCCCCAATGCATCCGCATTACAACAACAGCTGTATCACTGGCGGCTGTTAGATTTCTGGAGATCGCGCAAACCCTCTGCCCGAGTGTATTCTTTCTACTCCCATCCACATAAGTTGCATGTTCAAATAGATTGGATATTACGCATGCCCAATGTATTGCCTTCCATTACACAGTTTGATTATCTGGGATGCACTCATTCCGACCATAACCCACAATTTGTGGGTGCCTACAACTAGCCATGCTGGAAGACCCACCTTTCCGTGATCCTCTAAGCACCGCCATCATAGAATATTTTTACCTAAACACGGGCACGGCCTCTTTGGATCCAAAAGAATGAAATGCACTGAAGGTGAGGCAGAGGAGTTGTTGTCTGGGCCTGGACTGCAGAGTGAGGAAATAAACAGATGGCTCGGATAGAGCTGGACCTACTGACGTTACCAACCCGCATTGTTACAGAGCCTTCGTATGTGTATGACCTTGAGAAGGCGAGCAACAAATATGCAGCACTGCTGGAACGGTTAACGTGTCTAAATTCTGAGGCGCATTGAGCCAGAGTGCACACATCTGCTGGTCGTTCTGGATCTCTTCTTGCCTTACTGATCTGGCAGGAGTTGCCGATGCAAACGGTGTCCATGCTGCAGTTGTCTGGAGGTGCTATACTCTACACACAGCGAAACATTCATGCTGAAATGTTCCACCACTACACCTCACTCTGTCAGTCGACACTAACTGCATCCACATCAGACATTAACTCCTTCCTATCTGTGTTGACCTTCCCTAAATTGACCCCAACCCAACGGTCGGACTTCGATGGTCCCATTGCCCCAATAGAGATCCGGAACATGATTCGGACTCTTTTTTTACTCTTACATTATGCCCCTCACGCCTAGAGAAGCTCGGGATGCCTGGCACTTGATCTAGAAAAGGCATTCAATACTCTTTAATGCCCTTTTTAATGGAGGTCCATATGTATATTGTATTGGATCTCGATACCTCGGCTTGGTGAAACTCCTGTATGACAAACCGACCTCGAAGGTTATAACAGGGAGCCTTATATCTGCGCCGATACAGGTTTGCAGGGGCGCTAGACAGGGCTACCCGCACTCCCCCTTACTTTTCTCCCAAGCGACAGAACCACTGGCCCTAGCTATGCAATCATTGCGTGGGCCTGGGGCATACCAATGAGTGACAGCGTAAACGCTATATCGCTGTATGCAGATGACCTGCTATTGTATATCAGGGATGCATGGTCTGTCCCGGATGAGAAACCTCATCTCCGTACTAAATTTGCGCACATGCCTGGATTGCACATGAACTGGGGGAGATCTTGTTCATTCCCCTTAGACTCTTCCCTCACTGAACCAGCCCTTATGATTAATGGAGCAGCAGTGGATTGGCAGCCAACCATGTTCCGATGCGTAGGCCTCAGGATTTATCAGGCAAATTAAGACCTGTTTGTAGGTAACATAACAAGGGAGATTACTTCTCTGACATCCCAGATTTCTTTCCGGAAGACACTTGCAGTGTTGGCTGCAGGGAGAGTCGCTCTTTTGAAATTGGTCGTGCTCCACCGTCTTCTCTATTACTTTACCAATATGCCACTTTATATTCCTCTGTCCTTTTTTCTCCCCTTGAAAGAATTATTTGTGACTTATTATGGAATATGTTCCGTAGCACAGTGGAACTTTCAAAAACATATTTACTGACTGAACAGGGTGGACTTGCGGTGCCTAATTTTGAACATTATTATTTAGCATCCCAATTCAGTGGGCGGCTTGCTGGCTGGCAGACTTGCACATTGTAGATACGGCAGCAGAAACCCCTGGTTGGAGCCTGGAGACTCTCCTCCATTTGTTTAATCCCTGGACCAGGATGCCTCCGGGTTCGTCCTATGTTGCTACTGGTGGCTTAACGCTGCTTTAACCGTAGTCTGTATCTCACTAAACATATTACACCATATGCTTCTGCAATTCCACTGCTGGACATGCCCAGGGGTCCCAGGATCACCCCGATGGTGGAATTGTCAGCTTGGAACGTGGCAGGCCTTCATACACTTGGAGATTTAGACCGAGATAGCACACTCCTTCCATAGGAGACACTAACGCAAGAGGAGGGATTACCACAGGACACTTTATCAGCCACACTTCATGGGTCGACACACAGACACCACTGGGGAGACATCTCACAAGAGCCGCAGATACACCTCCCAATTCAATATCTTCATGTCATGGGTACAGGACGACATCTCACACAGTGGTTTGCGAAGGCACTTCAGGTGCAGGACGCCACAGCATTGGCATTGTTGCATCAACACTGGGAGACTGATTTGGCTCAACCATGAACTACCAAAGAGTGGAACAGGATTTCAGCAAGCCCTACTTACATCCCCCGTAATGCCAGGTTTCGACTGATACTGCTTTATATCTTATATAGAGCATATCTTACTCCCGAAAAAATTAACTGTTACTTCCACAGGACAGTAACGGCCTGTTCCTGCTGTGACCAGCTAGACGCAGATATTCTACATATACTATGATCATGCCCGTCATCGGAGTATTACTGAGGCGAGGTTACTGGGAGGTCTCTCGGCTCCTTGCGGCTTGAAGGATTACAAGAGGGAGCCAGTAATGCGCAATAAGGAACAGCATGGAATCACAAAGTTCCTCGATTTGCTACAGGGTAGCCAATGGACATGGAATTTCCAATTGCTGCGGGACCAAGGTTGGAACTGAATGCAAAGTGCACTGACTTCGGTAGTGCAATCTAGAGGCACGATGATGCCTTACTATCTTTTCTGGGGAATGAGTGTGGGGGGACACGCCGAGTCTCTGTTGGACTTCCTGCACTTCTTTTTTGATTTCCCTAAGGAGAGCGACCTAGGGAGTGGGACTGACCTCCATCTATCCCAGCTGGGGAGTTTGCGGTACTTCGCCACAAACTGCCTAGCTTCTCGAATCAGCTTGGGGTGCATCAAGGAGCAAACACTGCAGGTCTTGGAACCATGATCTACCCCCCAAGCACCATGTGCTTGCAACATTCCCCACAGGGTGTAAACCCTGTAGATTTGGGAGGTTACATAATACCCAGACACCCTGAATTTGAAACATTATGAAGAGAAGTTTTGTAGTTACGGATCTGCATCGGTTGGTGTGGAAAGAAATGGTAGTGCATCTGGGTGGCACCTATATAGGTCCACACAAATCCAGCAAGGAGCGACATCAGTACAGAGCAAACGGCGCCACCTCCCGTAGCGCAGGTGTACTATTAAAGATTTTCAGGATCCAGTCGGATGCCTGGGGGAGTATTTAAAAGTTTAGAAATCTGTTGTTAAAAGTTTCAATCTAAAGTAAAAGCATAAAGCTCTTTTGGCATCCAAACAGTTGAGCCTTTCCTCTTTTAAAGGGTGAGGCGTGGCGAAGAACAATGGGAGAGTCACAGACTGTACAAAGTTAAAAGGAGCCACTGCTTTTGGCAAGAAGGCTGCCTGAGTCATTAGTATCAGTTTAACCTGAAAAAAGATGGTGTATGTCAGTTGTACTGATACAGCTTGATGTTCGCTCCTGCAAAGAGATGAAGTGATCACAACAAGGAAGACAGTTGTTAATGTCAGAAGATGCAAAAAGCAGCTGTCGATTGACTCAATGAGTGTACATATGCAAAATATCAAGACCAAATTAAGGCCCCGCTGGGACATCACAAATGGTTTGGGAGGGAACATGTATGATAAACCTTTAATCAACCACATCACAACAGATGGTTTAAACAAGGACATATGGTCAGGCCAAAGCAGAAAGGCCAACACGGATGAGAGGTAACATTAAATAGTGCCCACTTTAAGGCCATTCAGGGCCAAAGATAAAAGAAACAATAACACATCCAACAATTCAGTCTGTTAAGGGTCTGGCTTGCAGATTTCACTACAGGCCATACGTTTGATCAAGCCCCCGGATTAAATGGACTTCGTAGACAAACACATGGAAGCAAGGTCGACATCCAAAACCTCAGGTGGTAGATCGACCCTACTGCTGCTATAGAAGTTCCTTCCAAAGTAATAACCTGATCTGAGGGCAGAACCTCACGCCCAGAAGTTCTGGCCACCACACTCTCTTGGCCCAATCCAGAACAACTAGGTTGACTGCTCCCTCCTGGTCTCCTTCAGAAGTTGGGGCAGGAGAGGCAGGAACGGCATACAGAAGCCCTTTGCTACACTCCAGCTGGAAAAAATCTCCTTGCAAGAGTTTTTGTGGGAACTCCAATCCACAAAAATGTTGACACTGCACAATCCTGATGGTGGCAAATAGATCTACAAAAGGGGGTGGTGATGGACGGAGTATCTGAATCAATCAAACACTCACACCCAGTCAAAAGATCTGGGTTTAATCCATCACTGTTCTTTAGCCCACTCTGCCACCCCAGTTCAGACATGGCTATATGCAAATTAGTCTGACCCAGCCCGAACTGCCAAGCCATGTCTTCCCTGGACCGGAAACAAGCTTCCGAGGACCGGTTTCTAGCATTCCAGCCGTCTTCAGCCCGGCTTGCTTGAATCCAGTGGCAAAGTGAGCAAGGGACTCACGTCTGAGCATACCCTGCCACACTTATGGCGGCCAAAAGCGGTACAAAAGGGGGTGGTGATAGACGGAGTATCTGAATCAAACACTCACACCCAGTCAAAAGATCTGAGGTTAATCCATCATCGTTCTTTAACCCACTCTGCCACTCCAGTTCAGACATGGCTATATGCAAATCAGTCTGACCCTGTGCCAGCCCGAACTGCCAAGCCATGTCTTCCCTGGACCGGAAACAAGCTTCCGAGGACCGGTTTCTTGCAGATCAGTTGACTGGGGGTGAGTGTTTGATTTGCTCAAACGCTCCGTCCATCATCCCCTTTTGTATCGCTTTGTTCGCCCTAAGTTGGCAGGGTATGCTCAGACGTGAGGCCCTTGCTCACTTGGCCACTGGATTCAAGATAGCCTGGCTGATGAGGATTATGAATCTGAAACCGGCCCCAGGATGCTTGTTTCCGGTCCAGGGAGGACATGGCTTGGCAGTTCGGGCTGGACTGTTCCCATGAGGCACAGGGTCAGACTGATTTGCATATGGCCATGTCTGAACTGGGGTGGCTGAGTGAGCTAAAGAATGGTGATGGATTAAACCCAGATCAGTTGACTGGGGGTGAGTGTTTTATTTGCTCAAACGCTCCGGCCATCATCCCCTTTTGTATCGCTTTGTTCGCCCTAAGTTAGCAGGGTTTGCTCAGACGTGAGTCCCTTGCTCACTTGGCCACTTTCAAGATAGCCTGGCTGATGAGGATTATGAATCCGAAACCGGTCCCAGGATGCTTGTTTCCGGTCCAGGGAAGACATGGCTTGGCAGTTCGGGCTGGACTGTTCCCATGAGGCACAGGGTCAGACTTATTTGCATATGGCCATGTCTGAACTGGGGTGGCTGAGTGAGCTAAAGAATGGTGATGGATTAAGCCCAGATCATTTGGCAGGGGGTGAGTGTTTGATTTGCTCAAACGCTCCGTCCATCATCCCCTTTTGTATCGCTTTGTTCGCCCTAAGTTGGCAGGGTATGCTCAGACGTGAGTCCCTTGCTCACTTGGCTACTGGATTCAAGATAGCCCGGCTGATGAGGATTATGAATCCGACACTGGTCCCATGATGCTTGTTTCCGGTCCAGGAAAGACATGGCTTGGCAGTTCGGGCTGGACTGTTCCCATGAGGCACAGGGTCAGACTGATTTGCATATGGCCATGTCTGAACTGGGGTGGCTAAGTGAGCTAAAGAATGGTGATGAATTAAACCCAGATCAGTAGACTGGGAGTGAGTGTTTGATTTGCTCAAACGCTCCGTCCATCATCCCCTTTTGTATCGCTTTGTTCGCCCTACGTTGGCAGGGTATGCTCCGTCCACCATCCCCTTTTGTACGGCAAATAGATCTAGCCAGGATGCCCCACCTCCCCACTCTTGGAAGATGCCCTATGCAACTTAGGGATGTTGATGCTATTCATATTCTGTCAGTCAACGGCGCTCTTCTGCCTTGGCATTCTGAAACCACCTCAGGTGGCTTACAATCAGGGTTATCCTCCAGCCACCTCCAAAGGAGTAGAGCTTCTTGACTCAGGGCCCAAGGCCTCACCCTGCTTGTTGCAGTATCACATAGTGGTGATGTTGTTCATAAGAACCTGCCCCAAGCTCCCCCCGTTTACTACAGGAAGGCCTACAGTGCCATAAGAATGGCCCACAACTCCAATAAATTGATATGGAGTCAGGATTCCTCCGAAGAACCAAGACTTCTGATCTCTCCCTCCCCGTGATGAGCTCACCACCCCAGCAGTGAAGCATCAGTCACCAGTTTCAGCTGTGTGTGAGGAAGGGAGAGGGGTCTACCGCTTGTCCAACTCGGTCGAGCAGCAATCACTGCAGATCGTGTGCGGTCATCTCCATAACGTGGATAGCATCCGACAGGTTGCCTTGGTGCTGACCCACTGGAACTTTAATTTCCACTGCAGAGTCAGAATATGGCACTTCATGTAGTAGACAAGGAGGATGCAGGAGGTTCAAAGACAAAAATGCTTCTTTCCAAGATCCAGGAATGAGATTGAAACATCAAGATCACAAATCGAAATTCCAGGACTCATTGCAATAGAAGGAAAGTCCTGAACTGCAATGTATCCAAGTTTAATAAAAGGAAGTTTTAGCGAAGGAGTCAGGTGCAACTTCAGCTTGTTCAACCCCAATGATGTCAGGAGGCGTGCCATTGTCTGGAAGTGGTGCTCGACTTACTGTGGCAAGCCTGCCTTCAACAGTCAGTCGTTGTGAACTTTGA
Organism: Lissotriton vulgaris; assembly: GCF_964263255.1. Lineage (NCBI taxonomy): Eukaryota > Metazoa > Chordata > Amphibia > Caudata > Salamandridae > Lissotriton > Lissotriton vulgaris. The sequence continues at coordinate 1,504,033,454 of NC_141691.1, forward strand.
TGAACACCCGAGAGGCACTGGTGAGGCCGAAGAGGAGACTAGCAAACTGAACATGGTCTTGGCCTACCTTGAATGAACTGCCAGATGCATCTGTGGGACTGATGGATGGGTATATGAAAATATGCATCCTGCAGGTTGAAAGCTACCATCCCATTCACTGGATTCAGGGCAGACAAAACATGAGGGTGAGCATTTTGAATTCGCCCTTTCAGAGGGAGGCATTCATAGGACGGAGATCTAAGTTAGGCCGACGCCCTACATCCTTCTTTGATACGAGGAAATAGAGAGAGCAGGAACCTACCCCTTTTTCAGTGGCTGGACCCTCGCAATGGCTCCATTGGAGAGCAAAGCTCGCCCCTCTTGCATAAGAATGGATAGATGTTCCTCTGAGTGGTGTCCTTATCTGGAGGAAGCTGCAGGAACCAGAAAGATGCCCTGCTTAAGGATTGGAAGGAACCATTAGTCAGATGTGATGGAACGACACCTTGGAAGAAAGTATTGGATCCTGTCTCCCATAGAGTAGTTGTGAGCCACTAATGGCAAGCTACAAAAGCGTGGAGGCTGTTGCCGGATGGGAAGGGGACTGATGCCCGTGGTGACCTGCATATTACCTGCAAGAACTACTTTCATGGTCACTAAAAGACTGGGGTGACTGCAGAGGGGCTGGGAAAATTGGAGTTGCCTGTATGGCCAAAGATATGCAGCATGGCCGCCATAAAGGCTTCACCCTACTGCATTGTAGCCAATGGCCCAGGTGCATCGGACCAATTGCGGGATTAGCTCTCTAATCAGAGATCAGGAGTGAAATCAATTGGTACCTTAACGTTTCACGACTTTTAATGGAGAGTGGTGTGATATGGTCAAGTCCTGCTTCACTTTCTTCTATTTTCGAATGGATTTCGACTTACTGGAGGACTTTGACCACAAAGAAAACTTCTTACTGGAGCGTCCACAGAGAGCAAAGTGAATCTGAGGCCCCCCACCCTCGCCCCTTCCGACCAGGAGCAAGATTTATGAGCGGCCTGTGATTTCGGTGTTCGGCGATGTACAGCTTTGCTTTGTGGTACTCAAGTGCCTTTGTGTGAATAAGGGTGAACTCACTGCACAATTTCGAGTTGTGCCGAGAGCCCAGACACATCAAACACACCTCAAGCAGGTCCATAACTGATGTGTTTTTTAATCAAAGTATATTGTGATGCCTTTAGTTTTAGGAGGGAAGACCATTCCCTTGGACAATGGATTTCAGTTTGGAAGTTGTAGCCTCACTGACAAAAGAGGGAGTGGAGTCCTGGCCTCGTGTTGAAAGGTGTGAAAAAAAAGGAACGGACATTGGCGTGCGGTGCTTATATGCATCTCCTCTCTGGCACTTCAGTGGCAGAATGAAGAGTACACAAAGCTGTACAGCACTACATCGCAACGTACTGTTATGAAAGGTGAAGAATCTGAAGTCAGAAGTATCCTGGAGAAATAGTGTTTGACATTTGTATAGGAGTTTGTAGACTCGCTATGATGCTCAGCTACCCAAACACCATTACACTGCTTCTGATCAAACACACTGTGTCATGGATGACACCATGATTATATAGGGAATTAATAAAAAAAATATTGATAGTTAAAACCAAAATCGATATATAAAGTCAACATAAAAACAACTCGTACAATTGAATATATAAAATAAACTTAATATTAGTGCTAATCAAAGCAGACTTAATTTTATTTTAAATGACTTTAGCCTATAAACTCCTCAATATCCCTTTGACTCCAATCAATGGCTGCTCTTGTTGATTCTTATTCATGAAGCCTTGTGAATAAAATGGAAAAATGAACATACATGGACTATAGTTGGTTTTGTACCTTATCTGGAAAAGAAGTTTCTTTGATTATTTCAATTGAACTATATCATACTGTTTGTCCCAAATTTTGTAAGGAATATGCTGCTTACCAGTATGCATCTGTTCTTGGCATGTATCTGTGCATAGATCGCCGCCTAGTGTTGGGTCCGGATGATTGCACATTGTTGTCCTGGAAAAGTGTTCCAAGTATCACGAGATAGGTGGCTCCTCCCCCGGACTACAGTGCGCATGGGCATCCTCTCCATCCTCAGATTGTTTTTCGCCATTGTGGCAGGGATGGAGTATGATACAGTAAGTGATGTCCATGCTAAGAATAATTCTGAGTGCCACAGCTGCTACAGGCACCGGGGAGGAGGGAGGGCGATATGAATGTCAGCAGCCCTACATGCCAAGAACAAATGCATACTGGTAAGTAGCATATTCCGTTCGAGGCATGTGGGCTGCTGAATTCATATCTGTGCATAGAATGTATAGCAGTCTCCCTCTTAGCGGTGGTTGCCCGTGCCAGCTGCAGCATCCTGAAAAAGAGTTTTGAGTACAGCCTGTCCTACAGCAGCTTGATGTTTGGAGTGTACATCTATGCAGTAGTGTTTGGTAAATGTATGTATGGTAGTCCATGTGGCTGCTCTACATATGTCTTCTAGAGGAATGTTTCCTAGGAAAGCCATGGATGCCCCTAACTTGCGTGTGGAATGCGCTCTTGGGGGAACTGTTAAGGTGTGTTTAGCTTTCTGATATATATATAGTACAGGAGAGCTCTTTTAACGTCCAGGGTATGTAGAGCTCTTTCTGCCACTGAATCTGGATTTGGGAATAACACTGGCAGTTCGATAGTCTGATTGATGTGAAACTGAGATACCACCTTTGGCATAAATTTAGGGTTTGTACGTAGCACTACCCTATTTGCATGGATTTGTATGAATGGCTCCTGAATAGTTAGGGCCTGTAGCTCACTAACTCTTCTAAGTGATGTAATCGGCACTAAGAAAGCCACTTTCCACGTTAGGAATTGTATCTCACACGAGTGTAGGGGTTCAAAAGGTGGTCCCATTAGTCTGGTCAGAACCAAAATCAGGTTCCAAACAGGTGAAGGTGGGTGTCTTGGAGGAATCACTAGTTTGAGTCCCTCCATAAAAGCTTTAATAGCGGGTACTCTGAAGAGTGAAAGGTGTTGCCTGTTCTGAAGATAGGGTGCCACTGCAGCTAAATGTATGCATATGGAACTGTAGGCTAGATTGCATCTATGTAAATGTAACAGATAACATGATGTTTTGAGTTGATGCATCTAGCGGATTTATGTTATTATTGGTACAATAGATGACAAATCGTTTCCACTTCGCCGCATAGCATGCTATGGTTGTAGGTCTTCTTGCCTCCTTGATAATATTCATACAGTCAGGAGGCAAGTTCAGGTAACCAAACTCTATGACTTCAGGAGCCAGATCGCAAGGTTCAACTGTTGCGGATCTGGGTGCTGAATGTCTTCATGGCTCTGCGTTAAAAGACTGGGTGTTTATCGCAGCCTTTGATGAGGCACCACGGAAAGTTCTAGGAACGTGGTGTGCCATGGTTGCCTCGCCCACATTGGAGCAACTAGGATGAGTGTCATGGAGTGTTGTCGCAGTTTGCGTGCCACTAGTGGTATGAGCGGGGCTGGGGGAAAAGCGTACGCAAACCTGCCTGACCAGTTCATCCATATCGCATTGCCCTGAGACTGCGGATGTGGAAACCTGGCGGCGAAGCTTCGGCATTTTGAGTTTTACCTTGTGGCGAACAGGTCTATCTCTAGGTGACCCCACTGCTGGAAGTACGGCTGTAGCACTGAGGGATGTATCTCCCACTCGTGCATCTGGTGGCTGTGTCTGCTGAGCAGATCCGCCATCTGGTTGTCCCTGCCTGGGAGGTGTTCCGACATGAGGAATATGTTCCTCTGAATGGCCCACTTCCACATGCTTTGCGTTAGATGTGACAACTGTGGAGAGTGTGTCCCTCCCTGCTTCTGTATGTAGTACATGGCAGTCATGTTGTCCGTCCGGATCAACACGACTTTGTTGCACAAATGTACCTTGAACGCCTTCATTGCCATGAAGATTGCCATCAGTTCCAGCAGGTTGATGTGCATCTTCTTTTGCTGTGTCGTCCATAGTCCCTGCACTGTGTAATGGAGGACTTGCGCTCCCCAGCCCAGGAGAGATGCGTCCATCGTCAGCACTATTTGTGGTACAGGCTCTTGGAACGGTCGTCCCCTGCAAAGGTTTTGTGGGTTCCACCAATGCAGAGAGTTGTATGCACGACCGGTCACCAACACTAGGTCTTTTAATTGTCCTTGAGCCTGGTTCCACTGCCGTGCTAAGAACTCCTGAAGCGGACGCATGTGTAGTCTTGCGTGAGGGACTATGAAAATGCAGGAGGCCATCATGCCTATCAACTGCATAAACAGCCATGCTGGGAGCGAGTGTTGGGGTCTGAACCTCTGAATCAGTAGTTGAATACTGTTGATTCTTGTTGAGTGTGGCTTTGCCTTTGCTACCAGAGTGTCTATCGTCGCTCCTAGGTACTGTTGTACATGAGTGGGTTGGAGATGAGACTTTGCGTAGTTTAATGAGAATCCGAGGCTGTGTAGGAGGTGAACAGTGCAGGACATGTGGCTGGCACATTGCTGGACTGACTTCGCTTGGATGAGCCAGTCGTCCAGATAGGGGTAGACGTGGACATGGTTTCTCCTTAGGTGCGCCGCTATTGTTGCTAGGCACTTGGTAAACACCCTAGGGGCTGTTGTCACCCCGAAAGGTAGTAACTTGAACTGGTAGTGCCGATTTTGTATGGTAAGCCTGAGATACTTCCTGTGTGCAGGATGTATTGGTATGTAGAAGTACGCGTATTTTAGATCTAGTGTTGCGAGGAAGTCTCCCTGAGTGAGCAATTGCAGAACCTGTTGTAGAGTGAGCATGTGAAAATGTTCTGATAAGATGTATTGGTTTAGGGGCCTGAGGTCCAGTATTGGCCTGAGAGACCCGTCCTTTTTGGGGATTAAGAAGTACAGCGAGTATACCCCTGTACCCTGTTCTTGTATGGGGACGAGTTCTATGGCCCCTTTTTGCAGCATGCTGACAACTTCTTGCTGCAATAAGTCTATGTGCTCTGCGGACATAGGACGGTGTCTTGGGGGTATGTTGGGTGGAGTGGAAGTTAGCTCTAGACAATAACCGTACTGAATAAGTTGTCTCACCCACCTGTCTGTGGTAATGCTCTCCCAGACTGGCAGGAACTGTTGTAATCTTCCCCCGACCGGTGTTACATGGTCCGGGGGCAGTGACAAGGCGTCACTGTTTAGTATAGGCTGAGGATCCTTTGTTGTTATTCCCTCGTCCTCTGCCTTTGCTGCTGTTGCCACGGTATCCACCTCTATTATTTTTATTATAGGTGGTCTGCGTGCTCCCTTTATTGTATGTAATCTGTTGTGATGACTGGCCTTGTGTAGCTCCTCTGTTACTGGAGCGACGAAAGGAACCACCTCTGAACTGTTGGGACTGCAAGGCACCCATAGACTTGGCTGTCTCTGTGTCTTTTTTAATCTTTTCTAGAATTGTGTCCACATCAGGACCAAATAAGAAATCAGGGTTGACAGGATGATTCAGTAACGTGGTTTGAATCTTAGGTTTAAACCTAGAGATGCGCAACCAAGCATGTCTCCTGAGCATGACATTTGTGTTGATGGCCCTGGCTGCAGTGTCTGCTGCGTTTAGCGCACACTTAATGGATGCGTTGGATATGAGTTTCCCCTCCTGGATTAGCATCTCTGCTCCCTCCTTGTAGGCCTCAGGCAAATGTTGTAGCAGTTGCTCTAGAGTGTCATAATGCGACCTATCGTATCTGGCTAATAGGGCCTGTGTATTAGAAATTCTCCAGACATTAGCTGCTTGAGCAGCCACCCTTTTCCCAGAGTCTTCTAATACTTTAGATTCCTTGTCTGGAGGAGGAGCATCACCCGTAGTCTGTGAGTTGGCGCGCTTACGAGCATTTGAGACCACCAAAGAGTCTAGCGGCAGCTGTCCCTTAATATATGTAGGGTCCACAGGCGCCGGTCTGTATTTTCTTTCAATTCTGGGGTTAATAACCCTTGCTCTAGTGGTTTCTTTGAAAATGTCCCCTGCGTGTTTAAGGACACCCTTTAGCATTGGCAAAGTCTTAACAGATTTCTCTGAAGTGGAGGAAGTGTCAAACAGGAAGTCCTCTTCAACAGGGTCAGCATGCATGTCCACATCATGATTTTGTGCTGCCCTTTCAATTAAAGCGTTGAACGCAGCTGTATCCTCTGTTGGTGAAGTTTTAACAGGATAAAAGGGAGTATCAGGAATAGTCTGTGACTCCCTCTGGTCAGCAGGGTCTGTCCAGGCTTGAGTCTGGTCATCCTGATCTGTGTCTGCAGGGTAATTATATTGTTCATCATACCCTATATCCTCAGTAGTGGGTGAGTATGCAGAAGTGTCTTGTCCATGGTACCTTACAGTCTCAAAAAGGACAGGTGATGATGCAGTCAAGTTTTTCTTGAGTGGAATTTTGTATGATTCCAGAGGGTTTTCCGACCTGATCTTCCTTTGATATATAGTAAGTCTACCAGATTCGGAGTTGATATTTAGGTTCAACTGGTCATCATATGAGGGTTCTTGGTACATAACGTCCTCTTCTTGAGGATGACTCCTTTTTCCCAATGACACCTGTTTGGGCGTTTCGACTCCAGGTTTTGGGTCGAGCGCCTTGGGGCGTGCAGTCGGGGGCAGTCCGAATTTTATCGGCGGCATAGTGTCTTTGGACAGTCCGACCTTCTTCGGGGCCGGCGTCGATGTAGGCCCGACCGACTTCGGTTTTTCGCCAATAAGTTTTTGGCCCTGCGTTGACTTCGGTGCTTGTGGCGTCGGAGGCGCGCTCTTCTGCCTCGACTCGACATGGTCCTTCGAGGCGCTTTTAGATTTCGACTCGAGGCCTTTGACGAGCTGTGGTCTGTCGACTCGATGCTTCAGATCGAGAATCTTTCGAGACTCGAGTCCTTTGTTTGTGTCGCTGTCCGTCGACGTCGACTTCTTCGGTTCGACGTGCTTGGTTTTAATGGTGGACTTTAGCGCACCGATCTTCAGTTCGACACTCCTTACTTTTGACCCCGCAGGGTCGTGACACCTTTTTTCTTCGTCGACTCCGATGGGTTCGAGCCTTTCGACCCGAAGACTGTTTGTAGGAGTTTCGGTTTCGTTTTTGACTCAACGGCTTTCGGTTTCGTTTTGAGTAGTTCAACCGATGGCTCATGTGATATATTCTTAGCCGGGCCTTGACGCGGGGCTATAGAATGTTCTTCATGATCTTGGCTAAGGCCTTTTGGCGAGGCCTCGACCTGAGCCCTTGGAAGGTTTTGAGTGTCTGTTTCGGGCCCCGTACCCACTGTTGGGCTTGGTTCATCGCTCGAGTCGTAATCAACGGCTCCGATGGGGGATACGTTGTCCCTTACCTCGACAACGTTTTCATATTCGACGTTGTCCTCGTCGTCTTCATAATAATTGGAGTCATGCTCCGAACCTGGATCCCACTGCTGTTCTGGATCCTCAGTCTCGACGACCTCATCGTCTTCTTCGTCGAAGATATTCACCGGGTCAGGCGCTGGCTTCGACATAGTTTGCCTCGCTGCGCGACGGAGTCGAAGCGTCTTCTTTGACCTGAATCGAGCACAAGCTAGACAGTTGTTCTCATCGTGCTCGGATGATAAGCATTTGTTGCACACCGGGTGTACATCGATGTGCGGGTACTTGGAGTTACAGAGGGGGCATCGTTTGAACGGGCTCCGTTCCATCAACGATCGTGCCTTCGGTGTTGAAAAGGCCACGCGGCTCTCTTCGACATCCTGCTCAAAGAACTGGAACAAGAACTCGGCACCGATCGAAACAATACCGACGACCCCGAAGGCCTTTTGGCCTTTAGAAAAGTTTCCGAACTTGAGTAGAGAAAAGGTACATCCGAATCCAATGGCGGAAAAAAACAATCTGAGGATGGAGAGGATGCCCATGCGCACTGTAGTCCGGGGGAGGAGCCACCGATCTCGTGATACTTCGAACACTCTTCCAGGACAACAATATGCAATCATCCGGACCCAACACTAGGCGGCGATCTATGCACAGATATGAATTCAGCAGCCCACATGCCTCGAACTTACATATTACTTGTTTTACATTTGCTTAGGATTGTGCTTTCAGTGACCCTATTGTGCATACTCTGTTTTACCGATGCTTTGGATTGGTAGCATAGCACTCCGCCTCAACTAAAGGTGTTCGAGTATATTAATAGCCTATTTGACTTTTTTCAAACAAAATAATAAGTGATAGTGCGGTTCCTTTCCTATTTGGAAAACACCACTACCAAAACTTGCTTTTCAGAACAATGAAAACAGTCCTTATGAAGAGACTAATGTACCTGGGGCACAGGTGGGACTTTAGCTTAGTAAGCGAAAACCCCAAGGTTGTCAGGAATTAGGCAGTCTTCCAGAGGTGTCTACAAATCAGAGTGACAAGCTTATTTTTCACAGGCAGTTGTTGGATACATGTATCCCAGGCTTCAAAATATAAGCAAGTGACCATTATCATCACTTTCGCATAAAGAGCAGCTGAGGTAAGGTCAAAGGGAGCAAAGTATGAGACCAATAGAAATGGGAGGCGGATCGTAGCCCATTTGAACAATTTGGGGGACCCACCTATCTGGCGAGATGGAACAACGTCTAAGTCACCATGAGCTGGTAACATATTAAGATTCTCTTCTTCGTAGCCAGATGTTCTAGTACAGGCATCCATGTATCCCAGGCTTCCAAAGATGAGCAAGCACCACAACCAAATCTTGTGCATATCAGTGACCAGTTTTTGCTTCTTTCAGTCATGGCATGGCTTTAATCAAGTCGCCTTCTGTGGGGAAAAGGTTCCCTATAGCATTTGGAAGTCACTGGGCAAATATGAGAGTGAAGCACTAGATCTGTGTAAAACATCACTGAAAAAAATGAACTGACCATCGCACAGGGGCAGCGTTTACATGCTTAGCTTATGGGATGGCGCAGTCCCCAAAGAGCTATACAGGGTAGACCAGTGCACAGCAGTTTCGTTAAAAGTTGAATTAAAGTTACTGGGTTTAACAGGTGCTCCCTAGGTATCGTCTCCTTCCCATTGGACGAATTTGACTGAAAAAGGCACTTCATTTGTACCAGCGAACAGATCCAACCAACTGGAATTAGAAGTAAGCCTATTCAAACTCACAAGAAAGTTGAAGTTGAGAAATTTCTTTGAAAACATACTGCCTCCCCAAGAAGATAAGGACCCAGATCCACTAATGGGATTAAAAACCACCAGTTCATACCAGGCTCCTGTGAGCCACAAAACCATTGATTTGTTCGAGCAACTAATCAAACAAGAACTACCTAAAATGAACTACAAAAAAGTAACACACAAAAACGTCACACATAAGGATTGCGACAAATTAAAAGCCATAGCCAACAACAAAAGCATTAAATGCATCAAAGCAGACAAGGGCGGTGCCCTGGTTGTTATGAACTCAGACATGTATAATCAAAAACTCAAAGACCTCATATCAGACGAGACCACTTACTCTAAATTGAAGGGCACCCCAACACAACAATTCTCCACGATCCTCAAGGATATTGTGGACAAGGCATTGGTGCATGGCATCATAAATTAAAAAACAAAAAACTTTTTGATCAAACAAATACCTAGGAGTCCATTTATGTATGTAGTACCAAAGATTCACAAACATCCTATTGATCCTCCAGTACGTCCAATAGTATCCACACGAGGCAGCATCCATGAACCCATCGGACAATACCTTCATAGACATCTACAACCCACAGTTCAATCCTTAACCAGCTATATCAAGGACACCACAGATTTTGTGCGTAAATTGCAAAATGTCAAGATAGACGCAGATGAGTCTCTGTGGCTATATACAGCCGATATAAGTTCATTATATACTTCAATTCCCCATTTGGAGGGGATAGAGGCCATGGAACAAGCAATCCTGAAATTGGATTTAGAAGAAAGCATGCAACTGTTTCTAATGGAACTAGTGATCTTTACTCTATACCATAGTTACTTCAAGTATGAAAACGACTGGTACTTGCAACTAGTGGGCACGAGCATGGGAAATTGCGCAACTCCAGTATATGCCAATATATACATGGGAGAATACAAAAAAACAAACATTTTGTCAAACAGAGATTGGAACAAGCACATAAAAATGTATGCTTGTTACATCGACGACCTATTTATTTTATGGAAAGACTCTAGAGAGAGCTTAGAACAAGCCCTAATGACCCTCAATTCAGTCAATGAACGCATCCAACTTACATGGACAATAGATCGCAAACAAATTACCTTTTTGGATGTTTCAATAGAATTACAAGACAACCGAATTTCAACTGACATACATCGAAAATCCACCGACCGTAATAATGTTTTGCATTATTCTAGTTTCCACCATGGATCATTGAAAAAACATTTACCTAAATCCCAAATGTTAAGGGTCAAACGCATCACTTCTGATTCCATTAAAGCAACGGCGCGTCTAGAAGAAATGGCGAATAGATTCCATGAGAGAGGATATCCTAACCAACTGATAAACTCAGCCAAGACACAGATAGAAGCTATGAACCGCATGGATCTGCTACAACCCACAACCAAACGCAAAAGTGACAGGACTGTCATTGTATCCAAGTTTTCAAATGTGAGCCCCAAGTTCAAAAACATTGTATTAAAACATTGGCCAATGTTGCAACATGAACCGGATTTTAAAGGCATGTTCGATCACCCACCATTATTTGCGTACACACGAGGTCGAAACTTGGGCGAAATTCTACAACAAACAGAAGTCCCAGAAACTATTTAGCGTGGGACTAGACCATGCGCCAATTGTAACAATTGCAATAATATAAACCCTGGCAACAAGGTAATGCACCCAATGAAGGGTCAAGAAATTGCTTTGAAAGTACCAGCCACTTGTGATACGAGCAATGTTGTGTATTTATTAAAACGCCCTTGTGGAAAAGTATACATAGGCAAAACCGAGCGCAAAATAAAAATACAACTTAATGAACACAAGTCAAACATAAGGATGAAAAATCCTAAATCATCAGTAGCTACCCACTTCAATGAAATGAACTACAACATCTCTTAGCTCAAATTTATGGTTCTAGAAGTGGTCAACAAAGTTGAAGGAAGAGATAACCATAAACACCTACTCCGCAGAGAGAATTACTGGATTTATAAACTTAACAGCACTAAGCCCAATGGACTTAATGATCGGATTGAATTTTCATGTTATTTATGATACGTGTGAACACATTATTCATGACCCCCCTATAGCCGTTTGGCTTTCATAGTTCTGTACTTTTTTCCTGATCAGTTGTATATACTAACTGTTACTTTGTTTTATTATAGGCAAGTTCGGTATTTGCTTTGAATAATTCCCGCACTGTTTTTTTACGGCGTTATCATCACCGGTTTTTTAACCTAATCAACTTTATTGACCACGTTTGCATACAAACACCACACGGTTCCCCCTTGGTCCACTTTCACTTTTGCGCACTATCAGCATGATATTGCATTTAGCTCGATCACTTTTCGACTTGGTCCGTTGTTGATATCATCTCAATTAGTCCTGATCACGTGACAGGATCACGTGACCCCAAACTCACGTTATCTTGCTTGTGAATTATACACTAACCGAGCACCGAATGGAGCATAGAGCCAGCTTCCGCGGTTTACTACTTTAAACCTTTACAGTGAGTATAGCGTTATACACTTTTCCTTTCTTTAACGGTCGGTTCACTACCCGTTAGACTGCTCTAACCCATGGCGTTTTACTTAGGTTTACCTCTTGCACTTTTTTTTCCAGATCGGGCGCGTTTAAATGCTCAAGAACCGTTCACATGAGTAAGTCCGACCCGTATTAGTTCAGAACACTAAGTTTCACATCATGCACGTTTTGGTGCCGTTCTCCTCACATTTCAGATAGCCACTATAGGGATATAAGGTATCACATATATGTTTGCACCCGTACTTATGCTTTATATTTGCAAATCAGTAGTAGCATACTAAAATTATGTCATTTCTTGTAGACCTGCTCCCAGACGAAGGGCAAATGCCCGAAATGCATTGGAGCTAATATGTGGATATGAAACATGGAATATTGTATGAAAAATAATACGATTGAAAATATAAAAACAACCAAGGAATAAAATGAGTTTTCAAAATCTTTAATGAGCGTTTCTTTACATTCATCAAAGGAATTATTGAGGAATTGTTTTCCCACGGAAGTGTGCCCCCAGGGATGCAGTCCCCAAAGAGGCACACAACGCCACCTATTGGTGCACAGGAGTGTTGCTGGAAAATACCCTTAATTAAACCGGACACCTGGAAAAATTCTCAAGGTGAAAAATGTGCGGTCAGAAGTATCTATCACAATTGAGAGACTGTTTGTGGGCTACATGGATGGTGATGTAGAAGAAGGAGCCCTTGGGATTGAAAGTCACCATAAATTCGCCCGCACAATGAAGTTAGAATAAAGTCCTGACGTGTAGTCTTCTTGAAATGCTCTGATCTAAGGAATAAGTGGCTGCAGGTGGACGATCAGTCAAAGAGTACCATTTTTGGGGGGGTGATAAGAAATATAGCATGCAAAGTCACTCTTGCGGCTGGCATGGAGGATGAGCTTCTCGTCTCCCTTTCTCGACAGTACAACCTCAGACTACCCAACAGGTGTTGAGTGTTGAGAGAGAATGTATGGGAGATCATTGGTAAGAGGCTGTGGTGCCCCAACCTTAGTCTCCGTCTGGCCTTGCCACAGCTGTTACTCCTGAATCCTACTCTACTGTACTGTTTAAGTGACAGGCATTTCTTTGCTGTGCTGCACTGTGGCTTTTGGGAGTTGGCTAGTGACTTAGCCCCGACTCTTGCCTGTTGTCTGCAAACCCCCTTTCTCACAGGTTAGATTTGCAGAGATCCACTGCCTCAGTAATATCAGTGTACTTTTTTTTATTTTTTCAAGTATTGAGTTGACTTGCAGGCCAAAAAGACATTGCCATTAAAACCTACATTAAGATTTGTTGCAGTACATCTGCCTTGAACTCTGATGAATGGCGATGAAGTAAACAGGAGATGTTGACTAGTCTTAGCCGACACTCTTGAAAGAGTGTCGGCCAAGACTAGTGTGCACCTGATATTGGTCTTGGAAAAGATCTTGCCTTCCTGCACTAGTTCTTTACAATGCTTTCTGTAGACTTGCTTTATGAGCTCTTCCATTTCCTCGGAATGATATCTGTTATACCTGGAAAGTAAGCACACTGAACTAGCTATGTGCCACAGAGTGCTTGCATTGATAGCACCCTTTTCCCCATTAAACCTATTATTTTACCTCATGGGGAGATTCCTCCCGTCCTTTACGAGTGAGCCTTTTACTTAGAAGCGTGCATGACCAGAAATTCTCATGATGTGAGTCTCTAAAGTAAGAATTGTTTTCTGTGTATAGTTCATATTTTTGTTTGGCCCTAGGTGTTACCACGCTGCGCCTTACTGGGCCCTAAATATTTTCTATGGAGCACTTAATTGTGCTTTTCACCATGGGTAGAAACTGAAGTGCCCTTTTTGTCTTAGTGCCTCGATGAAGAGAGATGGCATACCATGTTGTACATATATAGGGACCAGGACTTATGGCTTTACAGGATAAGGCAAGAAAGATGGATCATCTTGAGGATCGACATGGTAGTCATGCCATGGGTTATCCTCCTAATCTGTAGCTAAGGGTTTCACATATGGATCAGGTAAGTCTGTTATGCCTTGATCTGAGCAGTGTACAGAATGCATTGGAGACAAGGACTGTCCTGAAAACTGCGGTGGTGAGGATTGCTTGGATTTACTTTTCTTTGAACTGAGTATGCCTCGAGTTCTTCACAGATGGGTGTCTTAATGGTGAGATACCTTTTCTTAGATGTGAGCAGGTCAGAAGCTGATGTCCATGTTGAAGGTGGTTTGGCTAAGATCTGGCCGGTGACATGATCTCTGCCTGACGTCTGGTTGCCATTATACAGGTCTTGTGTCGATTGGCACCTTTGGTGGTATCAACGTTGACTTTGGAGTCTAAACCAGTTTCAAGGATGGACTCTCAAGGTAAAACTGGTGGTTCTTGTCGTCAAGGCTGAAAGCAGGGTTTTCAAGCCTTTCCCAGTGTCAACCTTGTTTTTCGGTACCATAAAGTTTTAGACTCAAAGGGGCTTAAGGTATAGCTCTCCTTGCCCCAGTATCAAGTTGGGCTCAATGTGTCTTCTTTGTCTTAGCAAGAGATTTTTCTTGGGGCTCCCGGAGACAACTGCTCTCTATGTAGGACAGACACTTCACAGTCCCCAGAGGCGGGTGGGCACCCCCACGAATTGAGCTTCCTTAAAGTCTGATAGACTAAATGGCTCCGGAGAACCTTGGCACAGCACTCTGCAATGTGCCCATTCCTTCAGTGTTGGATCGCCTTCTTGCACAGGAAGGCTTTGCAAGCCAAGCAATTTGATTCTTTGTGGCCCCTTGAAAAGCAAAGGTTACAGACCTTATGTTGGTCTGACAATGGGAACTTACTATGGAATTTTGGACATTGTTTACAGAGAGTGTTCTCCATACCTCTTTACTTCCCAAGTCATTCTTATAGGAACTGCCCCAATGTTTTTCTCCTGATGTCGGGTTCGACGCAGTCGATGGTCGCTTGATAGTTCCATAAGTTAAGTGCAATCATTTCTATATTCCGATGGAAAATATTCGATTTCAACGCATGCCAGTCTCAAAACTCAAAAATATAGGTCTTTACCAGATTGTTTTAAAAAAACAGTCTGAGGTGGAGTCTATGCCTTAGTGCAGTGTTTCCCAAACTGTGGTCAGTGGACCCCCAGGGGTCCGTGACACATTCCCAGGGGGTCCACAAGCAGCAGTTTTAAAAGCACTTAAAAGTTCCTTGAATAATCTGTTGTTTTTGGGCAACAATTAAAGTGTCAAGATAACTCCAGTGATTAATGTACCTGCTGGGGAGAGATGCGTGTTTTGTTCAGTAGCAGGTTTGACTCATCTAAGGTAGCGCAGAGGGTTGGTATGCCTGCTGCAAAGAACGAGTACCATGCATATAAAAAAAACAGTAGTTTATGTGCATAGCTCAGTGGGTTAATGCTTTTGTCACAGAGATTCTTTTGTTATTGTGCAGTCTATCAGTTACAATTATAATCCAGCACCTTCAGCTATGACCTGCCATCAAACAGCAGCATGCAAACTGCATGATACATGTTAGTATGCTATCTTTTTTCCCCAGCAGTTCACAATTCTCACATTGACAAAAAGATTTGTTTGGGTAGAAGTAAACTGTTATAATTAAAGTCAAAACTAACCACTATGTTACATTCTGAATCAAGATTTTGTGTTTTTACAGACCAAGCACTCTGAAAAAATGCTCACCTGTATGGATGACATGTAAATCCTACACCTTGAAATCCTCTTTGCATAATGTAACAAAACATTTTCTATACACTGATTTACACACGTACGATTTACTGCCACTGTATGTGTGTGATGTAAAGTGCTCTGACACCTACACTTGTATGAGAGATGCTATAAAACAAATGAAATACATGTGACAGCGGGGCTATTGAGAGAAGAGAGGCACTATTGGAGGGAGATAGTGAAGATTCATAGAAGAGCCCCAAAAAGATTGTTCTATTGGTGCATAGTGAGGTGATCATTTACTATTCTTTAAAAGCAAATACAATTCAATATATAATGACAAATGTGTTGCAGAATGCACCATTTTCCCCCAAATTTTCTTGGTGGGGGCGCCCCTCAAAGTTTGCTTTGCAGTGGCCAGGCTCACTCACTGCAATTAGTACTGGGACTGGCCTGACAACATTTGCCAGGGCTGCATTGGGTTTCAAGTCTAGCCCTGGCAGGAGCCTCATTCTGCGAAATAGAACCAAATATTGAAAAGATAGTCGCCGAGATGCAGCACTAACCATTCCATTAAAAGTTTTTGATTTTGCCAATTCTTTTTATATACAATATTACAATCTTTAGAGAATCGAGTATTTGTTTGGTGTGCACAAGTGTTTTCTTCTTTCAAACTAATGTTTGAAATTTAAATCGTACAAATTGTTTGGGGGTCCTCGGCTTCCAGTAGGGACTCAATAGGGGTCCTCAGGAGTCAAAAGTTTGTGAACCACTGCCTTAGTGCATTGTGCGTTTCGGGACGGATCACAATCTCGTCAGACAACTTGAAATCGAAGCCTTCATTTCAGAGAAAAACTATTAACAATGTCTGCATCCAACACTAGATGGCAGGAGTCCCCAGCGCATATGATCGACAGAATCACATACTACAATAATTAGGAACCGAAGACCAAAAGGCAGCTAAAGCTCTTCTCAACGGTCCATGGTCTACTGGATGCACTCACTGTGCGAAACAAGGACGAAATTGTGATGCATGAAAGGGCAAATGGAACGGAGCACGGCAGAAAAAAAAGATAACGATCCTTTTACCATGGAGCCAAGACTAAATGCCGTACAAAAATAAATGCTTTATTGGGAAAATCCAAAATCTACATGCCTAGCAACTTTAAATAATTATTGGTGCTGTTTAAGGGGACAGGCAGCGACTGATAAAAAGGTTTCTAAAAAAAATCCTTAAGGGTGAAAGTGTATCAAGTTACAGAATGCACTTTTTATTGTATATTTACAACTCAAACAGGCCTGTCAACTTCTAATTCTCAATATGTTACTTTTTATCTCCCTCTAATGCTGCCTTTAACGTTCTGTATTTGGGACGTTATATTTATTCATGTGTAGAACTTATAGATATAAAAAAAAATACTTATGATATAGAGCGTAAGAGATTAAATCTGAGCAGCAAGGTAAAACCTCATTAAACCGGACTGAGTCTTGATGCGTTTTTGGCAAAGTAATTGCATAGTACACTTCAGCCAAATGCCATTCTTTAAATTCAACAACCTGACAAAACAAGCATTTGCAATGCAAATGGTCTCGCAGCATTAAAGTTTGAGTTTCTGGCATTGTAAATGACAATGCTTTGCATTATTTTTTTTGAATTTGCAATTGGTATATAAAAATTGCTTGTGAATGGTTAGCTGTTGCTTATGCTTATCTAAGTTGGCAGTAATATAGAGTGCTAGTCTTCCTTGTTATAAGCATGCTGATTTAAAGCGAGTGCCTGCACTTCTTACAGCACTTGAAACGGAGAGTGCCTAAACTTCTTAGTGGGCGTTCAATGCTTTTAATTGGAGAGCACCAGCCCTTCTCAATAGCTCACAGGTACCATGGGACAGTGTGCATCTACACTTCTGTAATTCAATTTTAACCACTGATAGTAGGTGGCAGCGTGTGTGGAAAAGTGTGCACGACCACTGAAAGCGCGAGCGTGTGGGGACTGGGATATTGCGAACACTAAGTTATCTCTCAAACTGTGATGCTGAGAGAGCATGCTCGCAGTGGAGTGAGCAGTGCACTATAGTGAGCGGACGCTGGTGCTGCGAGTTTGTATCACACTGAAAAGTGAAAGGTGGCAGTAGGCTGACCGGATTTTGTGTAAATGGTCAGAAGACGCTAATCTCTACGTGATGTGGGCAGTGAGCCGAGGTGTTACACATACTACTGGAATGAAGCCACACATACTCCATGTGAAAGTAAACAGCGTACTGAAGCGGCGTGGCTGCACACACATTACCTTCTCTCTTTGTCTATCATACAGAAGCTGCAAAAGAAACCTAGCAGCTCATTCTCGATCAAGGCGCTGTACTCAGTCCTCCCCTTGCAAAAACCTACTGCCCTCCAGCCCTGGGTCGGCATCACCTCTGCCCATGGGACATCAGACTGCTGCTTGGCCGCACCCTATTAGAGGGGTCTAATGTCCGAGTCCCAACAAGGAGGCAGTGACAGAGAGAAGAAACGCCACAGGAGCTCCTGAGAGTAGGGGTGAGAGGAGCAGCCAGTTGTAAAAGCAGGGAGATGATAGAGTCAGATTAAAGAGAAGAGGGGAAAGGCAGGAAAAGATAACATCGGAGAGAGAGACGTAGAGAAGGGGGTCAAAGAGAGTAGGGGTGAGGTGATCAGAGAGAAGTAACGGGACAGGAGGCAGAGAGAGTTGACAGAAGAGAGCAAAGGCGGGCTACAGGGCAGTGCCAAAGACAGTTGTTATCTGCCTGCACCTTAAAGCTCACGGGCTGTGCGGCCTCTATGCTGGTTTAAAACACTCCCCTTCACTCTTCCTTCTTTCCCTTACACTCTCTCCTCTCTTAAGAACCTCTAAAGTGCCACAGTTTACTTAATCTGGCATCCATTTGTGTTGCTTTTTTGTTCCTCAGGATGCCCACTACTGGGTAATAGGGGACTCATTCATAAAGAAGCATTGCTATTTACAGAGCCAATACCCCAAAATCTAACCAATGTGAGACATACTGCATGTTTAAGTTAGTTTTTACACACTAGGATTCATAAACGCCAGCAGGACGGCCCTGGACCCATCCCAGCGGCACCGGGACACACAGTGGCAAAGGGCACCCTACCACCTTAAATGTGCCGTTGTGCAGCTGCAATGTCCTATGCCCCCTCCACACACACCAAACACCCAATTAGAAAACTATGAGTAATCCTATTATCGCCACAGTACCCGTGGTCCGGCGTGGGGTCACTGGAAACTATGCCAGACCCTGCCTGCCCCTTTGCACACTCAAGAGTGCATCACAGTGGGGGGGGGGGGGGGGGGGGGGGGGGGGGGCAAGGACACTGCTTTACATTATACTGCTGACCGAGGTAGGCTCTATTTACATTCTCCAGCTCTCTGTGTACATTCAATGTATGCAAAGCAATGTTTGCATGACTCCAACAGCTGACGGCTACCCGCCCACAATACAAACTTGATGTGCAATTACTACACCTTTCAAATGCACGCATCTGAAACACAGAAAAACTGAGCAATGAGAAAGCTTGGGCGGTTTTCCACAGGCCTCTCGAGGCGCACAGGTGCCTGCAGGGACTCAATGAGTTATGTTACCAGTGACTGAATGTGCGAACCTGCAAGTTACACAGCGATCTCCGCGACATTGACTACATCATTGGAATGGAAACCTGCGAGCTGCACTGAATACCCCCAGCGAGCGCATAGCCACTCCTCCCCGCCCCCATCCCCAACAATCTATTTCACGATGATTCAAGTCTGCAATGAGAGATCTCACACACAGATCCCTGCACAGACCTCCAAAGCCATGTTACCAGTATGAAGCTTCAAGCCTTGCCGGATATACAGATATGCAGCCGATGCCTTAACCCACTCTGTCTGCTAACCTGGGACCGATCTTCGGGTATAGGCGAGGGCTTCTGCTCTGTGGCACCATCACCTCCCGGTTCCAGAAGCAGTCACAGACTGGAGTGAAGGGTAATTCCCTCTTCCGAGACTCCATAAACTCTTTACAGACCTTCCTCGGATCAACAGAGCCTGGACACGCCCCCGGCCTGCGAGCAGCGGATCCCAGGAGTTACCCCACTGAAGGGACGGTGCGAGAGCCGCCCTACAGGCCTTGAGGTCCAAGGACTGATGGCTTACTTGCCTTTGTAAATGGACCGCACATGTCTAATAAATAAATACAACAAGAAAAGCAAAAGTAAATGCCATGCCGCAAAGCGCGTGCAGCCTGGCAGAGTCGGATTCCGACGCGCGCCTTCGGATTGGGCCGCGCGACATCACGTGAGCTGTCTATGGTAGAAGCTCACGCGCGCGACCCAATCCTAAAGCGTGCGTCGTAATCAGACTCTGAAAATGCTTTTCCCATTGAGAATACTGAGCGCGCGACCAGGTCTTGTCTCCCTTCGTCGTTTTTCGGCTGAGACGCAGACTATAGTTCTCGCTGCAAGAACACGCTTTTAGCACGTTCGCCGTAGCGAGACCTAAGAACATACAGATATGGAAAAAATTGAATTTGTACATTTCCATTAGAAATGTCGATCCACACTCAAAAGATATTACTGTGCAAATCTAAATACAAATGGCTTTGACTATCTGAGCTGTTTGTTAAACACCAGGAATTAAATGGAAATAGGTATCCAATATAGTTGTTTTGCGCAACTAGTCCCCCTTAAATAAGAAACTCAGATTTGTATAAATCTACCTCATCAATGTGAATTATAGGTTTATTTTTAAGCCGACACAATCATTAATACTTTAGTTTGCAAGTTTGAGGATGCATACAGCTAAATACTAACATTTTCTTTACTAAACATGCCATTGCTCTTGAGTGTTATATTAAGTTGGGTTTGTTTGGTTCTCCGAGTATATGAGAATAAGCGACACAACAGATGGTACTAGATGGTGCTTTTTACAAACTGACTGGAGGCCACCACATACTGGTTTTTGAGAAGCAGATACAAAAATATTACACTTATATCTAATAGCCGCTATAAAGTTCAGGTTATCAGTGTTTGACTATTGACGGCATAGAGGTTAATCATAGAGGTGACAAAGTTGGTTTGTCATGAATACACAAATACCTTTCTTTAATCAAGACTGAAATTAACATTTGCACATACTCCATTGGTGACTCTCACCTTTGTCTCTTCCTTGTTGCTGTGTAAGCGTTTTCAGTTGATCAGTCAGATCATTTATGATACTTTCTTTTTTCACTCTCTCTCTCGTAAGTACTGTGTTAAAATGTGTCTCCAAGAAAAAAAAACACAACAAAATTATTAAAAGTAAAGATAAACAGTATATCGATGACGAGTGAGTAAGGCTTATTGGGACAGTAATTCAATACTTTCCAAATGGCACAATTCAGATGAGGTGTACATCTTATGCAACTGAAAACATACTTTCAATAGGTCTTAATGTAACCTTACCTTTCAGGTGTTACAAAGGCTTCATCAAAAAGAGGTACATGAAGATAAAACACCTATAAGCACAACCCAGGAGAGTCATTCTTTAGTATGCATGCGAGAAAGTTCTTCTTTTGACATGGCTAGCGCCACATTTTGTGCCTGGAAAATGATGTGGTTTCTATTGAGAGTGCCCATGATCCCTGCCAAACAGGTCACCTGTGCCAGAGCGCCTTCCCTAAAACTGTACCACGACTAGCACTTTAGACCCCCTGTACATCCATAGTAAATAGTAGTCTGGTACCTAAGGCATTGGGATTTAAGAGGGATCCCTAGGGACCCCTCATCAAGGCCATGCAAACTGCCATTGCAGCCTGCATGCCGCAGCGAGGGGAAAAACTACAAACTCTACATGGCACACTGCCTGTGTGGCATGCCAAGCAGCACTGCCTAAGGTATAGGTAAGTCCCCCTCTAGAAAGCATTACTAGCTGAAAAATAGGGTGCCCTATATTTCAGGTGTGGGCATGTATATATGCCCCTGCAATATTTAAGTCTATTCTTACAGTTGTTGGTGCCACTGAAGCCATAGAGGGTACATGGGCTGAAAACATGACAACGTGAGTTCCCCAGCACTATGAAGGCTTTACTGATCCCAGGAGTGTTTGGTACCAAACAACTCCTCTCAATAAACCAACACTGATGCCCATGTGGAATTTATTGAAACATGTACCCAAAGGGCACCTTAAAGGAGATGCCTGAAAACCTACCAACCCTGGTATGGTCTTCGACTGGCTTTAGGCAGCTAGAATCAACATAATCGGGACCCCTGGGTCGAGAGCCCCTGCTCTCTGGGCCAGAAACAAAGCACATCCTGGGCAAAGGTGTCACACCTTCTCCCAGAATGAGCACGGTGCTCGAGAGGGAAGCTTCAAAGGCCTTGCTGCCTTTGTAATGCTAACCCAGCCTCTGCTGGTAGCAGCAGACTGCAGCCCACACTTCAACTACCCACCTTTTGAGGGAGAACAGGAGGGAAAACTTAGTAAGAGTAGGAGGTGTGCACCCATTTGCAAACTCCACTCTTCGGGTGCAGGAGGCGTAGTGAAGCACATTTTTCAGTGCCCACCATCTTGAAGTTGGTGGGACCTATCCAATCAGGGCCAAGCCTTTAACCCCCCCACCCCTTCCCAGGAAGGTGGCATAGAAGTGGGCGTAGACACCTAGGTAAGAGATCAATTAGTCCCTACCTGTCACTCCCCTGTAACACCCCTAAATATAGTATTTAGGTGGCACCTCCAGACCCTTAAATCAGATTCCTATCTACCTAAGAGGAGCCAGACACAACAATGTCATACAAGCAGAGAAGACTACAAACGCCAACTGACTTGGCCCCAGCCCTCCAGGCCTGATTGCAGCCCTCAAAGATCCCGCAAAACAAAAGATGATCCGTCCTGCAGCTCAAAGGCAGGCAGTCCTCCCACGGCTTTGGAGGTCGCCAAAGCCGTGGGAGGACTGCCTGCCTTCGACAAAGATCAAGGTCTCCCAAGGACAGTGGACCTGTCCAAAAGCAACCAACTTTAACACCATCGCTGCTAGGGAGATTTTCCTCATGTGCTGATTTTACATTTTTCCCATTGTTCATGACGAGCTCAGCTCGTCATGAGCACACGACCAGTGTACTGCATGACAAGCTGAGCTCGTCATGAGCAGCGAAGGGGTTAAAGAAGAACTCTGCTCCGAAGAACCACAAAACCACCGCCGGACCCATCTCAGCACCCGACACCCATGGCCCAAGTCCAAGTGGCCCACCGGTCCAGTGCAGGTTTCCGAGCACTTCTGAGCAAGATTTCACCCCTGCACCAAAGACCCTGAGCCTTGGGGAGCTTGAACAACAGTGTCCCTATTTCCCCTAGCATCTCTACTTCCTGGGCAGCTGTGGGCGTTCTTCATCTAGCCTCCTTGCCTGAGCCTGCAGCATTTCTTCAAGATCGATCTCCTCCATTGAATTGCATTGGGTGCCTGACCCCGGCCGGCACTGTGCTGCTGAGGGTGTAAGTTTGGTGCTGCCTTGTGGCCCCTGAGGGTGTAAGTTTGGTGCTGCCTTGTGGCCCCCGTACTTACTTTCACTCCAGGAGATTGACCCCTGACACCACTTTACTCACCTGTGAGCAGCGTGACTTTGATTAGCTCCCATCTCTATTGATTAACATTGGGTGCCAGAACCTAGAATTTGACCTCTGCACCCAGCCGCACCTGTGCCTCAGGTGGTGCAGTCTTGGTGCTGAAGCTGATTTGAACCTTGCCAGGTGTTGACCCCAGAACCCAGAGACTGAATTTATAAGTCGAATACTTACCTGCAAAACTGCATTCTTGTTTTCCTCGCATAGCTTAGCATTGCAAAGACTTAAAATTGCATTAAGTGTTCACTTTTTAAAGTGTAAAGTATTTTTCCTGAAAAAAGTACTTACTATTTTGCGTACATCTTTGTCTTTAAAAAAACGTGAATAAAGTTTGTTTTCTAAAATAGGTGTAGATCTCCTTTTTGAGTCGTTTGTCATTTATTGGACGATGTGTGCATAATAAAATGTCTAGCACTCTCTGTGTTAGGCGTAAGGCTGCCCGACCACAGTACCACAAATCGAGCGCTTTGGGTTTACATTGAGCCCAGCACACTTCTGGGGGAATCTCTGGACTCTTTGCACAATATAACCAACTAGTGGTATATCATATAAAGAGCCAGCTTTCTACAATGCATAACTCTAATATATTCATTAGTTTAAGTTAAAAGGGGGGGGACTGCTTCTTTCCTCTAAAAGGTGGCACCTTGGGTTTGGAAATATTTATCTTCAAGAAGTTATCCTAGCATACTCAAAAAAGACATCCAGATTCCGCAGAAGTCCAATAGGTGTAATGTCGAAAATGACTATGTCATCAGCGTACATCAATATATGCATGTTTTGAAGTGGTATTTGTGAAGGACTTTTTCTTTGTTTAATTCTTTTTTACTAGTTACAGGTTAAACTTGTGATAACACAGTTACAGATTAACAGATTAAAGTCTTGTTATACAAAGCACACATCATGTTACATTGATTCCTCCATAAGGATTCTACAGTTAATACAGTGATATTGTGGGATATCATCCGACCTGGTTCCACACCCAACTAGTTAGTTTGAGTCTATTTCGGACTCGACCTGTGTGGAGGGAATTTTTTTGATGTGTATTAAAACAGACTGGTAAATCACTAAGGAATGATGAAAACAAAAGTGGGGCTAAAATACATCCCTGCTTCAAGCCATTGTA
This sequence comes from Lissotriton vulgaris, assembly GCF_964263255.1. Classification (NCBI taxonomy): domain Eukaryota; kingdom Metazoa; phylum Chordata; class Amphibia; order Caudata; family Salamandridae; genus Lissotriton; species Lissotriton vulgaris. Next base: position 1,504,057,541 of record NC_141691.1, read on the forward strand.
AGTTAAAATCTTAGTAGTCAGTCCCTTGTCCCCTCTCCCATTAAAACTCTGCTCCAAGAGGATGAATAAAGAGCAATAATTAGTCTTACTAAATCACTTGGTATCTCAGTATCCAAATGGTTGGTCGATCAACCCTGTCAAAAGCAGTACAGAAGTCAACAAATAATGCATTCACAACTTGCGACTTAGACACTGCATACTAGTCAATTACAGTTTGCACTATTGCGATATTATCAGTCACTGAGTGTTTGGGTCTAAATCCCGCCTGGACTAGTGGTATCACACCCTTCAAGTATACCCAATCATTGATGTGGTCCAAAACACTTGATGTGAACATCTTTCTAGGTGCATCAAGTAGTGCAGTTTGACGATAGTTACACGGAGAATGCTGGGATCATTTTTTGTACATAGAAACTACTATACATCCTATCCAGAAGCTTGGAATTTGCCCCGTTGCATAACAATGAGAAAAGAGGCGAGTGAAAAGAGGTCTGGGTCACTTTGTAATCCCTTAATTGGAATCTTATTGGGACTCTTAGAAGTATTCCATCTGAGGGATGGGAATTGCGTCAGGATTTTTCCTACTGCCCGTAAATTTAGAGATAAGCTGCCAAAAGATTTTACTGTCCTTTTATAAGGCTGCTTACTGCAAACGTACCCAGTTCTTATCCAATATGTTTGTTACTGTTTATAAAACAAATTTTCCTCCTTTTCATTCGCAGAGCTGGGATTTCTTTCCCCCGTTTGATTGAATAAGCACAAAACAGGTAATGAAAGAGCTTCGTTAAGGACCAAGATGGAAGGCTTTTGATGTAATTGCAATTCCAGTTTTGGAATTAATATTGCGTGATCCCTGCCTAGGACAAACTCCGATTTAAAGAAAGAGAATTTCTGAAATAAATCATAACTGGTTATAATGTAGTCAACAATGGAGGAGCTGAGGACCCCTTTTCTGGTGTAAGCAGCCGGGATATCTCCTTCAGTTCTTCCATTTAGGATCACACCATTTATTCCATGCAGTGACTCCAGTAATATTTTTCTGCGTTTGTCTACCTTAACTTTAGGTGGAAAGACTGTGACGGGAGTGAACCAGGCATCTTCCGAATCCTTGCTTTCATGGGCTTTTATCGAAGCGTTTGGAACTTTTTGCGTTGAAATATACTATTATTAACATTTGGGAGTTTCCTCCAGACTCAAGAATAGAATCTATTGAGTCCAATATCTCATTTAGCAAAGAGTTGAACTTCAGGCCGGGGGAACATAGATGTTGAATAGAAATAAGGAGTCTTACGAATAAGCACTCACTTTGGGTAGATTGATTTTGAGGCATTGTGCATTGCTTCTAGGAATATGTATTATTTCAAAGTCCCACTGTATCTCAGCTGTGAGTAGAATAGAGAGGCCTCCTTTTGCATAGCCCTTTCTGACACCCGTAGCAGGAACATCTGTAATGTAGTAATTGACCCAGTCAAAATTAGCTACAGATCAGGTCTTCCACCCTCCTCATATTTATGTTTCATTTTAAGTGTGGTAAGCTGTGTGTTGTTCACAACAGTGGAACTGCTTCAGAGAGCAGAGGGCAACACAGAGGCAAAGAAAGCTACTGAGAGGGTAATTTCGTTTAGGGTTGAGAGTGTGAAGCAGAACCCATAGGCTTCGAATGGTCTTCACCTTCACACAACCAGTTTTGAGCTGGTGATGCAATGACTCAAAAAATGGTAGACTGGGCCATCAATCCTGATATACACAAATGTTTTACTTGTGCCTGAAAGCTTAGTCTTTGTTATACAGTTGACTATAATATATGCATTTTACTTTTTGTGATAGCTCTAGAAATATGTTTTTAGGATCACCCAGGGATAAGATACCCAGAAAGACCGGGTTTTTCCGATAAGGATTCCACATTATCGCTCAATCACTGAGCCTGGATCTATAGCTATGGACAACTGTCTTTCCATCCACTGCCCAAGTGGAGTAGCATATTCACCCCAAGTGGAGTAGCATATTCACCCCAAGTGGAGTAGCATATTCACCCCAAGTGGAGTAGCATATTCACCCCAAGTGGAGTAGCATATTCACCACAGGGATGTGATCAATACCATGGCTACAGATTCAGATTCCTGCAGGTACACTTTCCCTTTTAGTCTTTCAAGATCATTAACCCCTTGGCCGCAGCGGTAATATTGCTGCGGCGCTGGGGGGGGCAGAGGGGGGCGCGCGGCGCCAGAACCACTCCGTCTAAAGCCACGAGCGCGCTGTGCTTGTGACGGAGTGGTTCCGTCACGGCCCCGCCCGCTCATTAGAACGGCCGCGCAGGCGCAGAATTCCTGCAGCGTGGGCAGGGCGGCCGCGCCGTGACGGAACCACTCCGTCACTAGCACAGCACGTCCGTGGCTCGTGACGGAGGGGTTCAGTCATGAGCACGGAAGGGGTTAAAACTAGTAGAAGAGTGTTGAATAACAACATACGTCTGTTACCTGTCAATAGCAACACAACATGATTTATGCTATGTGCATTTTTGGATTTTCTCTTAGAGGTCTAAAGAACAAGTTACTTACCTTCGGTAATGATATATCTGAAAGAAACATTAGTTAGTGATAGACTCTTTACCTTAGAATTACCCCCAGGCGTCAGACTGGATCTGGAATGTTTTAGGCAGCAGTACCCGTGCGCGTTGTGCGGCTCTGCGTCTGTCGTTGGTGCCGTGGTCACCAAGATGACGTTGCGGCAACTACTGAGACGCCGCCCTCGCACGCTGTCAGTTCTGTACATGACTTTCCGGCCCAGGAACGCAAAACCATGCAAGATACGGACTACGAGTGCATTGAAACTAGGGCCCTGAAAGGGATGACCTTAACCCTGAAAATCAGTTCGCAGAATGGAGAGGTTGGGTGGGGCGGTAAGGAATCTATCGCTAACTAATGTTTCTTACTGATATATAGTTACCAAAGGTAAGTAACTTGTTCATCTGAAAGAAACACGTAGTGATAGATTCCTTACCTTAGAATAGATACCCCAGCAATACCAATGCCGGTGTTAGGTCAGTGAACCAAGAGCACACACCAGAAAGATTTGGAGGACAGACCGGCCAAAGTAGTCGTCTCTCCGGACTTGGCTGTCGAGGCAGTAATGCTTAGTTAAAGTGTGCAGCGAGGCCCACGTTGCTGCCTGACAGATGGATTGTGAGGGGACTCCGTGTCCCAAGGCCGTAGTGGCAGTCGTCGCCCTGAAGGAATGGGCGCGCAGCCATATCGGAGGCTCCTTCTGTGCCAGAGAATAACAGGCTTTAATACACAAGACGACCCATCTGGAGATAGTCTGCTTGTGTACGGCCCGACCTTTCTTGGCGCCAACGTAGTCAACAAAGAGCTGGTCATCCACTCGAACTGTTGTGTGTGATTCAGGTAAAATGAGAGAGCACGTCTTGGGTCCAGACGGTGGAGCCTCTCTTCCTCTCTGGAAGGATGCGAAGGCAGAAAGAAGGTGGACAAAGTGAATGTCTGCCTGATGTGAAAGGCAGTGACAACCTTTGGCAGAAAGGATAGACGCGTTCTGAGCAAACCTTGTCCAGATGGACAGACAGAAAAGGAGGTTTACAAGAAAGATCCTGGAGCTCACTCACTCTCCTATTAGAGGTGATGGCTACCAGGACCGAATACGTTACTTACCAGTATGCATCTGTTCTTGGCATGTAGGGCTGATGACATTCATATCTGTGCATAGATCGCCGCCTAGTGTTGGGTCCGGATGATTGCACATTGTTGTCCAGGAAGAGTCTTCGAAGTATCACGAGATAGGTGGCTCCTCCCCTGGACTACAGTGCGCATGGGCATCCTCTCCATCCCCAGATTGTTTTTTGCCATTGTGGCAGAGATGGAGTGCAGTACTGTAAGTGATGACCATGCTAAGAGTAATTCCGAGTGCTGCAGCTGCTACAGGCGCCGGGGAGGAGGGCGGGCGATATGAATGCCAGCAGCCCTACATGCCAAGAACAGATCCATACTGGTAAGTAGCATATTCGGTTCGAGACATGTGGGCTGCTGAATTCATATCTGTGCTTAGAATATATAGCAGTCCCTCTATTAGCGGCGGCTGCCCGTGCCAGCTGCAGCAGTCTGAAAAAGCGTTTTTAGAACAGCCTGTCCTACAGCTGCCTGCTGTTTGGAGTGCACATCTACGCAGTATTGTTTAGTAAATGTGTGTATGGTAGACCATGTGGCTGCTCTACAGATTTCCTCTAAAGGAATGTTACCCCGGAAAGCCATGGATGCCCCTATCGTTCGTGTTGAGTGGGCTCTTGGGGGAATTGTTAATGTGCGCTTAGCTTTTTGATAGCAAATTTGTATGCACTTAACAATCCACCTGGCTATACCTGCTTTTGAAATGGGGTTGCCTTTGTGTTGTGGTGAGAAGGCAACAAACAGTTGTTTTGTTTTCCAAAAATTCTTTGTCCTATCAATGTAGTACATGAGAGCTCTTTTGACATCTAGTGTGTGGAGCATTCTTTCTGCCACTGATTCTGGATTCTGGAAGAACACTGGCAGTTCTATAGTTTGATTTAAATGGAACTGTGAAACCACCTTAGGTAGAAACTTAGGGTTAGTGCGCAGTACCACCCTGTTGGAGTGAATCTGTATGAATGGCTCTTGGATAGTTAGTGCTTGAAGCTCACTAACTCTTCGTAGCGATGTAATTGCTATCAGAAAAGCCACTTTCCACGTTAAGAATTGTATTTCGCAGGAGTGGAAAGGCTCAAAGGGTAGACCCATCAGTCTGGTAAGGACCAAATTTAGGTTCCATACAGGTGCTGGAGGGTGTCTAGGAGGAATAACTTGTTTGAGTCCTTCCAGAAAAGCTTTGATGGCAGGTACTTTGAAAAGTGAGAGATGTCGTCTGTTTTGGAGATAAGCTGCTATTGCGGATAAATGTATGCGTATGGAAGCGTAGGCCAGATTGCATTTGTATAGATGTAATAGATAACAGATGATGTTTTGAGTAGATGCATCTAGCGGATTAATGTCATTATTGTTACAATAAATGACGAAACGCTTCCATTTGGCCGCATAGCATGCTCTAGTAGTGGACCTCCTTGCCTCCTTTATGATATCCATACAGTCAGGAGGCAGGTTGAGGTAGTCAAATTCTAAGACCTCAGGAGCCAGATCGCCAGGTTGAGCTGGTGCGGATCTGGATGCTGAATGTCGTCATGGTTCTGCGGCAAGAGTCTGGGTGTGAGGTGCAGTCTTTGATGCGGTACCACGGAGAGTTCTAGAAACGTGGTGTACCATGGTTGGCGTGCCCACGTTAGAGCAACCAGGATGAGAGTCATTGAGTGTTGCCTCAGTTTGCGTGCCACTAGCGGTATTAGCGGTGCTGGTGGAAAAGCGTACGCAAATTTGCCTGACCAGTTCATCCATATCGCATTTCCCTGCGACTGTGGGTGTGGGAACCTGGCGGCAAAGCTTTGGCATTTTGCGTTTTCCTTCGTTGCGAATAGGTCTATCTCTGGATGACCCCACTGCTGGAAGTACGGGTGGAGTACTGATGGATGTATCTCCCACTCATGCATTTGGTGGATGTGCCTGCTGAGCAGGTCCGCCATCTGATTGTCCTTGCCTGGGAGGTGTTCTGCCATGAGGAAGATGTTTCTCTGAATGGCCCACTTCCACATGCTCTGAGCTAGATGAGACAACTGCGGAGAGTGTGTACCTCCCTGCTTCTCTATGTAGTACATGGCAGTCATGTTGTCGGTCCAGATCAACACCACTTTGTTGCACAAATGTACCTTGAATGCTTTCATCGCCATGAAGATTGCCATAAGTTCCAGAAGGTTGATGTGCATCTTTCTTTGCTGTATCGTCCATAGTCCCTGCACTGTGTAGTGGAGTACATGAGCCCCCATCCTTGGAGAGATGCGTCCGTTGTCAGTATTATCTGTGGTACAGGCTCTTGGAACGGTCGGCCCCTGCAAAGGTTTTGTGGATTCCACCAATGCAGAGAGTTGTATGCGCGACCGGTCACTAACACTAGGTCTTTTAATTGTCCTTGAACCTCATTCAACTGATGTGCCAAGCACTCCTGAAGCGGACGCATGTGTAGTCTCGCATGCGGGACTATGAAGATGCAGGAGGCCATCATGCCTATCAACTGCATGAACACTCGTGCTGGTAGCGAGTGTTGTGGTCTGAATTTTTGTATCAGCAATTGAATGCTGTTGATCCTCACTGAATTTGACTGTGTTTTGGCTGCCAGAGTGTCTATTGTCGCGCCAAAGTACTGTCGTACGTGGGCTGGGTGAAGGTGGGACTTTGGATAATTCAGTGAAAATCCAGGGCTGTGAAGTAGGTGAATGGTGTGGGATATGTGGGTGGCACATTGCTGGGCCGACTTTGCTTGGACAAGCCAGTCGTCCAGATAAGGGTAGACGTGAATCCTTTGTCTCCGTAGGTGTGCAGCCACTGTCGCTAGGCACTTGGTAAACACCCTGGGTGCTGTTGTTACTCCGAAGGGGAGAACTTTGAACTGATAATGTTGATTTTGAATGGTAAATCTGAGATATTTTCCGTGTGACAGGTGTACTGGTATATGGAAATATGCATCGTTCAGATCTAGTGTTGCGAGGAAATCTCCCTGACTGAGCAACGGTAGAACCTGCTGTAATGTGAGCATATGAAAGTGTTCTGAAAGGATGTACTCGTTGAGGGGCCCGAGGTCTAGTAAGGTTCTGAGGGACCCGACCTTTTTTGGGATTAAGAAGTACAGCAAGTACACCCCTTTACCTCTTTGTTCCACAGGTACGAGCTCTATGGCTGCATTGCAGCATGCTGACTACCTCCTGCTGTAATAATTGTATGTGCTCTGCGGACATAGGACGGTGTCTTGGGGTATGTTGGGTGGAGTGGATGTTAACTCCAGACAATAACCGTGCTGGATAAGCTGTCTCACCCACCTGTCTGTGGTGATGGATTTCCAGACCGGCAGGAACTGTTGTAATCTCCCCCGACAGGTGTTGTATGGTCGGGGGCAGTGACAAGACGTCACTGTTTGTTGGCGGCGGAGGATCGGGAGTTGTTGTTTCCACGACCTCTGCCCTTGGCGCTGTTTCCACGATAGCCACCCCTACTGGTCTTGTTGTAGGTGGTCTGCGTGCCTCCCTTACTATACTGTGCCTGCTGGGACACTTGGCCTCTGGCAGCTTCTCCATTGTTGGAGCGACGAAAATAACCACCCCTGAACTGCTGGGACTGAAGAACTCCCATAGACTTTGCAGTCTCCGTGTCCTTTTTAATTTTTTCCAGGGTGGTGTCCACTTCTGGGCCAAAGAAGTGATCAGGATTAACTGGTTGATTGAGTATGGTGGTTTGTATTTCAGGCTTGAAGCCGGAGATTCTCAGCCAGGCGTGTCTACGCAACATAATGCTTGTATTAATCGCCCTGGCTGCAGTGTCTGCTACGTCTAGGGCACATTTAATAGACGCATTGGAATTAAGTTTTCCTTCCTGAATTAGCATTTCTGCTGCCTCTTTGTACTCATCTGGCAAGTGTTGTAACAGGGTTTCAAGTGTATCATAATGAGCCCTGTCGTATCTGGCTAAGAGTGCCTGTGTGTTGGAGATTCGCAAACATTTGCCGCTTGAGCTGCCACACTTTTCCCTGAGGCTTCTAGCACTTTGGACTCCTTGTCAGGGGGAGGAGCATCACCTGTGGTTTGCGAGTTCGCTCTGTTACGAGCATTGGAAACAAATAGCGAGTCCAATGGCAACTGTCCCCTGATATACGTAGGGTCCCCAGGTGCTGGCTTGTATTTCCTTTCAATCCTGGGGTTTACTACTCTAGCCCTTGTGGTCTCCTTAAAGATGTCTCCAGCGTGTTTCAGGACACCTTTAAGCATGGGCAGAATTTTGACAGTTCTCTCAGAGGTTGAGAAGGTGTCCAATAAAAAATCCTCCTCAATAGGGTCAGTATGGAGTTGGACATCATGATTTTTTTGCTGCCCTCTCAATAAGTGCGCTGAACGCAGCCGTATCTTCTGTTGGTGATGTTTTAACAGCAAAGACAATGCTGTCAGGGGCAGTTTGTGGCTCCCCTGGGTCAACAGCGTTTGTCCAGGGTTCAGTGTGGTCTTCTGGATCAGTGTCTATAGGATAATTATATTCTTCATTGTAAGCATCTTCTACATCCACATCTGAATGTGTGGGTGAAGAAAAACCAGGCTCTTGTCCATATGGTTGCAGAGGTTCAGACAGGAGAGGCGACGTTGCTGAATCCCTCTTATTTTGTAATGGAATCTTATACAACTCCATAGGCTGTTCTGGGACGATTTTCCGCTTGTGAATGGAAAGTCTACCAGTTTCGGCGTAGATGAATTGCCTTGGCTGGTCGTCCTGGAGAGGTTGTCGATGCTTTGTGGCCTCTTCAGCAGTTGTGTGCTTTTTGCCCATGGGCGCCTTTTTGGTCGGGTCGACGCCCGTGAGTGGGGCGAATGCCTTAGGTGTTACCGGTGGCGGCAGTATAAACTTTATCGGTGCCGACGCCTTTGGAGTCTTGCTGACTGTTTGTGGGGGTGGAGCGGCCTTCAGACCGACAGCTGTGGCCTTCTCCTTTATGCGCTGCAGCGAGTCCGACACTTGCTTCGAGAAAGAGGCGGATGGTTGTGTCGACTCGACGGGATCTTTAGAGCGACGGTGTGTCTTGTGCCCAATGTCCTTGCCGACTTTCGCTTTGTCGAGTCGACGCTTAGGATCCGTAGTGTCATGCGCTTCGAGTCCTTTATTTGTGTCGACGATCTTTGGCGCCAACTTCTTTGGGTCGATGTCCATGATCTGTTTCTTCGGCGCCCCGGATTTCGGCTCGACAGCCTTTAGCGACCTCTCCGGGCCGACAGCACTCTTTAGTTGCGTGGAAGCCGACGGTCCAGAAGCCTTCGATCCGATCAAAGTCACTTGCACTTTCGGTTTCGATTTGGTTTCCAGTGCTTTCGGTTTTGTGGTCACCGATGTTGTCGGTTTCGATTTCGATCGATCGACCGATGGCTCTTTAGAAATGTCCGTAGCCGGGCCTTGAAGCGAGGCTGTAGAACAACTTGTTTGATCTAGGGTAAGGCCTTGTGGCGATCCCTCGACCTGAGCCTTATCGAGTGTTTCTGTGTTGGCCCCCAAACCAGCGGGCGGGCCTAGCTCCTCACTTGAGCTATCTTCTACGGCCCCAAAGGCCTCATCGTCGTCTCCTACCTCGTCGACGACTTCATCATGTTCGACCATCTCCTCATCTGCTGCGTCAGAAGTGGAGTCAACCTCCGACGCATGATCCGACTGCATCTCTTGAACGTCCTGCTCGACCCCTTCATCGTCTTCGGCATCGAAGATGTTCATCGGGTCAGGCGCTGTCTGCTGGGCTTCCTTCCGCGCTGCGCGTTGAAGGCGAAGAGTTTTCTTTGACCGGAATCGAGAACAAGCCATACAGCTGGCTTCATCGTGATCCGGAGACAGGCACTTGTTGCACACCGGGTGGACGTCGATGTGAGGATACTTGGAGTTGCAAACGGGACACCCCTTGAATGGGCTCCGTTCCATTTCGATCATCGATAAGGCCTCTGGCGTCGACCGGGCCTTTGGAGCTGAATAGCCACGCGGCTATACCTTGACGCCCGGCTCGAAAATTGAGCTGGAGCGAGTACTTGGCACCGATCGCAAAGACAATACCGACGATAGATATAGGCCTTTTGGCCAAAAAGAAAGTTTTCTATTGATTCCGAACTTGAGCTAGTAAAGATACATCCGAACCCAATGGCGGAAAAAAACAATCTGGGGATGGAGAGGATGCCCATGCGCACTGTAGTCCCGGGGAGGAGCCACCTATCTCGTAATACTTCAAAGACTCTTCCAGGACAACAATGTGCAATCATCCGGACCCAACACTAGGTGTCGATCTATGCACATATATGAATTCAGCAGCCCACATGCCTTGAACATCAGTCTTCAAAGTCAACAGACGAAGAGGACCGTTGTGAAGAGGCTCAAAGGGAGCACACATTAAATATGTGATAACCAGGTTCAAGTACCACTGTGGCATTTTGAAGGGAATAGGAGGGAAGAGATGAGTAATGTCTATGATGAATCTATTTACAACAGGGGACTTGAAAAGAGAGGGCTGATCAGGGAGCCTGAGAAATGCCGAAATAGCAGAAAGGTAGCGCCTGATAGTGCCCAGAGCAGAGCCCTGCTGGGCCAATGAAAGGAGGAACAATAGGACTTCTGAAAGAGGGGCAGAAAGGGGATCCACAGCCTTTGCTGTGCACCATGCCACAAATTTGTTCCACCAGCGGGCGTATACCAACCTAGTGGAGGGACGCCTGGCTGCCAGAATGACATCACAGACTTCAGGAGGCAAGTAGAAAGGAATCAACTGCTGCCGCTCAATCACCACTTAAAGAGGTGGAGACTGGACAGGTTTGTGTGTAGGACCGTCCCCTGCTGCTGCGACAGGAGATCCTCCCACAGAGGCAGTCGGATCGGAGGATCGATGGTCATACTGAGTAGCTCGGGATATCAAACTCTTCGAGCCCAGTCCGGAGCCACAAGAATGACTTGGGCCCAATTGCACCTGATCTTTTTCAGCACACTGGGCAGAAGTGATATAGGAAGAAAAAGCCAGTCCGTGAGCCACAACTGCAGCTGTTGTGCAGTGCCCTCCGAGTTCTGGACGTAAACGGACAGGTTCCCCTGATGCTGCCCCCACTGGAATTTCAGGTCCCACTGCAGAGCCCCATATGTCATCTGGCATGAGTGTATATCACAACAAACAGAGGAGAGAGGGTCATAGGGAAACAAAGTTTAAAGACCGCTACCTGGTTCACGACCCCAACTACAATATAATCAACACAAAGAATACAGGGAGTCTAAAGGCCACTTAATATGGCTTCGCTGTCAATCACTCTAATAAATCAGTGGGTGCCAGAGTCACCTTAGAACAGCCTAAATCAGGGAACACATTAGTGTATGGGAACAAATTAACAAAAAACTCCAATACATACAGAACTGCACATCGAGTTGGCGGTGTCAAGGCCACATTGAATTGTGAACTTTGCTGCATCTCTCCCTTCAGCAATAGCTTGAGAGAGCACTGTCCGGGCCTCCTCCGGACACGGAGGCAGCACTTGCGCCACCGTATCCCCACACAAAGTGGGAATAACGACCCAAGAGGCATGCAGTGTTCACAGACCGCAGCCCTGCACTGGCAGAAGAAAAAATCTTCTTACCGAACTTTTCTTGGATTCCCTGTCCGGGGGTGTGATAGGGAATGCACTTGGGGAAGCAGAGGTTTGTACAACCAAGCTCTCAGGGGTGGGATAGGAAAATGGTGTCGCCCGGGGCCGGGCGATGGCGTTGGGCCACGTTCCTATCCACAGGAGCTCCTGTATTGGGCCTTGACCAGGTGCCCAAAAGAAAATCTGAAAGTGCATCATTAAAAAGGCAGCAGTGGCTCCGCAGAGCTAGCTGCCGGCTGAAGCACTTCTGTCAGGAGGTTAATCCTGAAGGCCACTGTAGGGAGTTCGAGGTAGAGCCTCGGCCGCCCTATGCAACACAACTGCGTAACTTGCACCCTCCTCCGTAGCCATGGTAGGAGGAGGTAGCATGCCAAGGTCAGGAGAGGTGTCAAGACCACTGGCATCGCCCAATTCCTCTGCCCAGTCCAAGTCAAATTCACAATATGCTCTGAGAGGGTCGTCAGACCCCTCCCAGTCCTCCCCTTCCTCCGAAGGCTGAAGAACAGGCCGAAAATAAAGAGGCTTGACACCAATTCCGACGCCATTGGCGTCGGAATTGGTGTTGAGCAACGCCGTTCCGGTGCTGTGTCCATATATGGGCTGAAACCAGGGACGACATCGTCCGGGGGCAAGGGCGACGTCGGAGGTGGTGCCGGTGGGGTCGACGTCGGTGGAGGTGTCACAAGGTCAACAGGCGTCAACCCGGATCCATGCCTGTATCCCTGGTGGCCCTGATCCGACAGGAATTTCAGAGCCGGAGCCTCCGACAGTGATGGGTGATGGCCCCCTGTCGGGCCGGAGGGGCCCAAAGGCACGCCGGCGTTCCTAAGAGGCAGTCCATTGCTGACAGAAGGTCCTGCAGCTGGGACGGAGTCGCTGACGGACCCAGGAAGGTTGGGCAGGTCAACGGCGACGGCGTAGGTACCGGCATAGCTGCGTGGGATGCACCACCTGCACTCTCAGCCTCAATATGCGAGGAGAAAGACTGAGAGTGATGGTGGTTCTTCAACTTCTTGTGACGCTTCGCCTTACCTGACCCCGAGTGCGAAGACTTTGATCCCAGCGAACGATGGTGGTGGCTCAACGACCGGTCCTTCAACCTCCCACAGGACTGGGACCTTGAACAGCGCGGAGTCGACTGCTGGACTTCAAACAACTTTCGGGACCGCTCCGGCAAAGTCTTTGGCGCCATGGCCCGGCACTAGGGGCGTGACTTGATGTTGTGGCCATGCCCCAGGCAGTAGAGACACACATGGTGCGGGTCTGTTACCGACATCATGTGTTTACAGTCCCCGCAGGACTTGAAGACTGGCATCCCTACGGCACCAGGAGTCGAACGATTCAAAGAAAAGAGACAAAAAGACCTTGAAAAACTCAGTCAAAAAGTGACTGGGGGTACCTCTCTCTTCGGATCTGCACTTGCTGGCGCAGAAAAAGAAAAAAATGTCATAAGCGCGTGAGGGCGGCGCCTAAGTAGCTGCTGCGACGTCATATCTGCAACCACGATAACAACGACAGATGATGAGCCGCACGATGCCACCTTCCGATGAGCAAGGGTACGGCTGACAAAAACTTTCCGGATCCAGTCTGACTACTGGGGGTAATTCTAAGGTAAGGAATCTATCACTACGTGTTTCTTTCAGATGGCTCAACATTATGGCACTATGGAAATGCCAGTTACTCTTGATACACAATCTCTCAACCAACCTAGTGTGCAGGAATGGAATATTACCAAACTCAAATTGGTAAGACAAGCACAGAAATGTGATCCTTTCAACTTAAGCAATGAAGCAGGAGATGGGCTGCAACTCGCGTGAGGTCGAGAAGGTAAATGCCCTGCAGGCAAAAGATCAGAGATCAACTCTCAGTTCAAATACATTCCACAACGTGGATATGAAAGAGGAAAGCAGGTAACTAATGCATCCAAAGATTACAATTCTACAATCTCAACAGCAGCACTATTTAACATAATAGATCTTTGTCGGTGGGGGATGAGATTCAGGGGAACTTTGAGGTAAGCTGAAAAAGGGGGCAATCAAATGCAGTGACGCAATAATTATGGAAGCCACAAATGGGAGGGTTAATGATCGAAGAGAACTTTAGAGTGCATACATCTTAAAGCTTGGTGTAAATGAAGGAACTACATTTAAGTATGTTAAAAAAAGTGTTAAAATTGCGAATTATAGATTTTATGAATGAAAGCAGCCCTCCACATTGTGTCATTAATAATGCAGAAACAGCTACTTTTCTCTAAGCCAAATACAAAATGTGAATAAGAGTGGCTTTTGATTCGGCCTCACAAGCCTTGTTCATGGATGAGCGCATATAAACAAAGTGAAAAAATAGACGTCGAGAACAGACACATTTCTACTATTTCTGCTAAGTGGCAGACCTGCAATGTTGTTGTTGGAATATATATTTTTCGCCCGGGAGTTTCATCATTTATTTTAAAATGTCATTATACATGGATACAATATGTGAGTAACGTAGTATCCATCCTGTTCCAGTGACCTGCCAAATATATTTGGCCTAAATATACAAACAACGGGTGATGTGAAAGTATCCCATATGGTTCGTTTAATTACCATTTACTTGACATATATCATGTAAAACAATGGCAAATTGGAACAGCAGAAAAAAACCTGACTGTCTTTATCACGTGTGTATAAACAACAAGAGAGAAAGGGCTACAATACATACTCTCCTGCCCCTGGGGATAAACAATCGTAAACAACTAGAGAGTATCTTTAACAATAATTAACTAGAAGCTTCGAAAGAGGAGTGGTCAGGCAGAACAGCCCCCAACACCAGTCAGTGCTCCATGCAAAAGTATTAGCTGTGTCGCAGAAAGGTAGTGAGATTATTCAAGATGATAAAGGAACCCTCAGGCACCCACACAAGGTAGGCTGCCGTTTGTCTTCATTGGGTTCCTGTGGTTAGTGCATGTGAGAGTACATCAAACCAAACAGGTGCAAATTAAAATGAGTATGGATCACTCCCTCAACCAACACTTTTAATGGAGGGGTGATTCGAACTCAGTTAAAACCAATGTGCATAGACGGACCTGAAGAGTTAAGTAAGTTTGAACCCCTTGTCCTAAAAAACGGTCTGCATGTTTCAGCTATCTGGTCTTGTTCGACCCAGCATTCCTCAGGACCAGCAATGTAAAAAAAACTCACCCAACGAGGCAGCACACCCCTTAAAGTGTCTACTCACGGTGGATGGATATTCACATAAACGCGTTTTTACCAACTTAAGTTCTATATACTGGTAGGCGTCTTGTGCGTTACCTCTATTCTACGAGGTTTGTGGAATTTTGTTAGATTCCCACTTTCATTTTACGTATAACGAAGGTCAGACTTTCTCTTTAGGATTTCATTGTTCCCAAATTAATGAGTCGGTGGTGGAGGAAATCTTCACGTTAGCATTGATTTACTGGCGGAAACCCGCGTAGTCACCTAACAAGGGCTCATCCACGGCTCGAATAACAAGTTGTTATTCGAGCCGTGGATGAGCCCTCTGGTTTTCAATAATGTCTAGGGTTGGTAGGTTTCCTGAGTGACAGCCGGCCCGAGGCTCAAACACTGCCGTTATCTCCCAAGGAATATCCCTCCATCCAAAACATTCCAGAGTGTTTAGGTTTGTATCCCAGCTCAAACCCACTAAAAACAACCACAGTTCTGATACCCGCAAATCAAGGCAACCCAGGTTAAAATAGCTTGGGTCAAGCACCTTAGGGAAATGTTCCTGTGTGAGGAAGACTGGAGGAAAATACCATTGGAATTATTATATATTTTTTGTTTTATTTCACAAACGTCTTATTCGGTACACTACCAGTTAGAGTGGTCATGCACCCAGCAACAGAAATCGTATGTATAGATATTGAAAATATATGGTTGCAGTGGGTTTCTATGCAGTCCATAGGGGATATTTGTGACTAAAAACACAGTTACCGTAAACTGACATTTCACTTTCAGTTGCTTTACAAATTTGCTATATGCAGTGCACAGGTTTGTCACAGAGGTGAACAAGCATCCTGACAAGTGAAAGGCTTAAACTAAACGCTAAAAAGTTTTTTTTTTTAAATCTCTTTATTAGCATCAGATTGGTCCGTGCAAGCATACAAGTACACAGTAAATTGTTGACAATGAAAACGTTAATGATCATTATACAAAGGAAATAAATGGAGGACTGGACCAATGATATTACAAGCAGTGTAACACAGTCTAAAATCTTATTTTCACTTTTCCATATCTGAAGGAATAATGCACACTCGGAAAGATGACACAAAGAGATATAACCTTCTTCAAACAAAACAAAAATGAGTGAGCCTTCGTGACAGAGAGAGCGGCAAGTAACACATCTATTTGACTGGTAAGATGGCATAACCAGAGGCATAGGCAGTCAAGGGCAGGTAAAACGACTAATGTAAAGACTAGTGTGAAGCAACCACTCCAGCCGGGGCAAGGTGTGTAAAGGAACTGAGGAGAGAAACGTCCCGGCCCAAACCAGCATACAGTCCACAAATCAGCAGCTCACGCATATCCCACTCCAGTAGTGTGTGGACGCTAGGCCCTGCATGACTCAATAGGCAGCGCACGGCGGGTCGGCCAAAACCACCTAGCCCACCCCCTCTGGGACAATAGAGCTAGCAGCCTGGGAGTGTGTGTCCCGTGTAATCTTGCTAATATACTGTCGGTATGGGCCCCAGATGTCGATTGGGCGTGAGGCTGTGGGGATCTGCGTGGAGTACTCCACACTATTGGTATTGCATTGGGAAAGGCTGCGCATCCAAGTCTTGGAATCAGGGATCCGCCTGGACCCCCAAAGTAAAGCAATTTCCCTTTTCGCCAGCAAGAAACCTATGGCAGCAAGTTTACGCGTGGTCCGGGGGAACTCAGCGACATAGCCAAGCAGTGCAATCTCTGGCTTATGTTGCAATTCGCATTCCAACATGTCGCCCAAGATATGGTGCACCTGCAGCCAGTAGGTGTGCAGTTTCGGACAGGTCCATGTGAGATGTGCAAAATCGGCATGGGGAGCTTTACATTTAGGGCAGTGATGAGGTCTGGTCGGGTCAATTCTGTGGGCCAGCGCCGGTGTGAAGTATAGGCGCCTCAAAAATTTAAAATGAATTAGCTTATGCCTACTGTTGACTGACACCTCTTTAGTGGAGCGGCAACAGGCATCCCATTGGGCATCCGTGATGGGGCCACCCAAATCAAGTTCCCACGCCGCACGAACTTTCGCATCCGAGGCCGGGAGGGCCGCCACACAGAGTCCATACAACCTGGAGACCATATGGGCTCCCGTTTGCGACTGGATTAGGAAAGTCAGTGCTGCCATGTCATCCGGCGGCAGTGGGAACGATGGAAACTGCGCTCTAAGCATGGACCTCACCCTAGTCAGGACAAAGGAATCCATAAACGTCCGGTCCGTGAATCGCGGGTCCTCGGACACAGAAAAAACATGTCCGCCCGGGAACAGATCCCCTATTGTGGCGAGCTGGTATTTGGACAGCGTTCTGCGGACCACCGCATCTGCAGTGATGGGGAGCCAATGCGGGTTAGGTAGTGGAAGAGCCGGGGAGTACAGCACGTCCAGCTGGAGCAGCCTACGCAACTGCATCCAGGCCCATGATGTAGTGGACACAGTTTGTATGTCAAGTGGGTCTCGGGGGAAGCCTGTGGGTAATATCGAGTTGAGGGTAAGTGGTAGTACCAAGTCCGCTTCAGGTCTCAAATATGGGATCCGAGCGTCTGGATGGAACCAAGGATGCGCATAGGCGCACTGCGCGACTAGGTAATAAATATAAAAGTCTGGCACTCCAAAGCCACCCCGTTCATAAGGCAGCGTTAAGATGCGCCAAGAAACTCGCGGATTCTTATTCCCCCACACTAAACGCAACAACAAAGATCGGAGTTGGGTGAAAAAAATTCGAGTGAGTGGGATCGGTATGTTATTAAATAAATACAGAAAACGGGGAAGTACAATCATTTTAATTATGGCGATACGGCCGGCCATCGAGATAGGGAGGCGAACCCAACGTGTAATATTATCCTCCAGAAAGTCTAACGCCTGTCCGTAATTAAGACGAATCATGGATACCGTGTCCAGATGGATGTGGATACCCAGATATTTCACCGATTCAGTATTCCACTCCAGCGGGAACGGGCAGTCCCAGCGGGCAGTGGAGGGGGTGAGCGGAAAGATCTCAGATTTGTGCCAATTGATACGAAGGCCGGAGTATCTCCCAAAGCGTTCCACCTCAAGCAGCAAGGGCGACAGGTTGGACTCCGGAGATCTAACATATAGAATGGTATCATCAGCGTAGAGGGAGATGAGTACCGGGCCCGTCCGGAACTGGAGCCCGCGGTGCAAGTGGTGCTCCTGAAAGTGTCGTACCAAGGGGTCCATGGCCAGGATATACAACAGGGGGGACAGGGGGCATCCCTGTCTGGTTCCCCGGGAAAGAGGGAAACTATCAGAGAGCGTGCCATTAAGGCGCAGCCTCGCTCTGGGGGCAGTATAGAGCAACTCGACCGTGGAGACAAACAAGGACGGCATGCCCATACGGTGCATGACGGACAGAAAAAACGACCATTCTAAGGAGTCAAATGCCTTCTCGGCGTCCAGAAATACCGCAGCTGCCGGCGTATCCGGCTCAATCCTGTGAAGGACAGAAAACAGCGTCCGCAGATTAAAGGAGGTGGATCTATGGGGAACGAATCCGGACTGGGCAGGCGAAATGATAGATTCCATAAGTAAAGATAGTCGAGTGGCAAGGACTTTCGCCAAAATTTTATAGTCAAGATTGAGTAGGGAAAGGGGCCTGTAGGAACCGCACCTAGTGGGGTCCCGACCCGGTTTGGGAAGTAAAATGATGACTGCCTCCCGCAATGTGGGTGGCAGAATCCCTGTTTCGAGCGCCTCCGCATACACCTCGATCAGGCGAGGTACCAGCTCCTCCTTGTACTCCTTATAAAAGTCGGCCGAAAAGCCATCCAGACCCGGCGCCGAGGAGCCCTTCAGCGCATCAATGGCTTCCACAACACAGTCCGGGTCGATAGGCATCGCCAGAAATTCCTGCATATGTTTTTCCAGGAACACCATAGAGATTTCGTTAATATAGGGGCCAGGGTCGCGACAGTCAGCCGACAGGCCCGAGGTGTACAATTCCTTGTAGTAGGAGAGGAAGGCACCGCAAATGGCAGGGGTGGTCTGATGACGAACACCTAGATCATCAACCATGTCGGAGATGAAAGATGCCTGGCGGGGGGGTCGAAGCAAATGGGCCAAGAGCTTGCCAGGCCTGTCACCTTCACCATATTGCCTAGCCGAGTGTTGTGTGCAGAGATACTTCAGTTCCCTGTCTGCAGTGTCTCTGAACTCTTGCAGTAGTTCTAGCCTTTTCGCCTCTACCCCAGCAACCGTATCAGTGAGCGTGTCAGTGTCTAATGCAGCAATGTCCTTCTCAATACGGGTCAGGGAGGCACGGATGTCGCGCAAAGCCCCTACATGTTTGTCGATGCAAACCCCCCTGATAGTGGCCTTGAATCCCTCCCACAATGTAGCCCAAGTGTCCACCGTGCCCTCGTTGAACTCAAAATACTCCTCAATGGCAGTACGGACGTCTTCCTTGAAGACCGGGTCAGATAACGCCCTGCCAGGAAAGCGCCACTGCCTCTCATACCCTCCCAACCTGGGGATTAGTAGGGTCAGCACTACGGGAGAGTGATCAGACAGTGTGCGCGGGAGTGTCGAGTGGTCACTTACCCAACCGGCCACCCCTGGGGAAAGGAGCCAGTAGTCTATTCTGGTACTAGTGTTGTGATACCCCGAGTGGTGGGTGTAGATGGGAGCGGCGGAGTGTAAACGGGCCTCAATGTCAATCAGTGAGTAGTGAGCGCACATATCCGCCAGCACAGCACGTGAGCGGGGCTTACAGTCCGGGGAAGAGGAGGTGCTGTCCCTGGCAGGGGTCATCTACTAAACGCTAAAAAGTTAGTAAATAATCAGCTATATTAGGACACATTATTAACAACTTTAATTCTACAGGTAATTCCAATAACAATGATGCTAAAAATATAATAAATTACTGCCTTACCTGCTGCTCTGCAATAAGCGATGTCTTGAGGTTCTGCATTTCTTCATTCATTTGTTTTTCTTGACATTCAAGCTGCTGCAAAAATGAACATTTTTCCTCCTCAAGCCTCCGCTGAAGTTCTGAAGCCAAGCTTGCTGAATCCCCAACAAATGATTCATCAGTAGGTCTTAAAAAAAAATTGGAATTAAAATATATACATCACCTAGACATAATTAATAATTATAAACTCGCACTGTATTAAGCTCAGTAAAGTCAAACAAAGTGCCATCCTATTACAATTTTATACACTAGAACATTCAATTTAAGTTTAAATAATATGTATGCCATTAAATTTAAAGTACTACGATGCACTGGACAGCAGAGAGTTAATGCACAAGTTACTTACCTTCGGTAGCGATGTATCGTAAGAAACATTAGTAGTGATAGATTCCTTACCTTAGAATTACCCCCAGGCGTCAGACTGGATTCAGAAAGTTTTTCGTCAGCAGTAATCCTGCGTGTCGGTAGACATCGTTGTGCGGCTCCGCGTGTGCGTCGTTGGCACCGGGATGACGTCGCTGGAGCTACTTAGACGCGCTCATGCGAGCTGACGTCAGTTCTGTACTCTACTTTCCATGCCAGGAACGCAGAGCCATGCAAGGTAACTGACCACTGATGCCATGAAACTTGGGCCCTGAAAGGGATGACCTTAACCCTAGAAATCAGTTTGCAGAACGGAGAGGATGGGTGGGGCGGTAAGGAATCTATCACTACTGTTTCTTATAGATATTTCGCTACCGCAGGAAAGTAACTTGTGCATCTGAAAGAAACATGTAGTGATAGATTCCTTACCTTAGAATAGATACCCCAGCAATACCAACCCAGGTGGTGGGTCTGCGAACCAAGATCACACAAGAAAGTCCTGGAGAACAGAATGGCCAAAGAAGCTGGCTCTCCATACTTGGCTGTCCAGGAAGTGGTGCTTGGTAAACATGTGCAGCGAGCCCCACGTAGCTGCATGACAGATGTCATGCAAGGGAACTCCCCGTCCTAGAGCAGTAGTGGCTGACTTCGCCCTGGTAGAGTGGGTGTGCAACCCCACCGGAGGCTCCTTTTTAGCCAAGGAGTAACAAGCCTTAATGCACAGAATGACCCACCGAGAGATGGTCCGCTTGTGCACAGCCTGACCTTTCTTGGCGCCCACGTAGCCAACAAAGAGCTGGTCATCCGCCCGGAACTGTTGTGTGCAGTTTAGATAGAAGGATAGCGCACGTTTTAGGTCCAGAAGGTGGAGCCTCTCTTACTCTTTTGAGGGATGCGGAGGCGGAAAGAAGGCGGGCAAAGTGATGGTCTAAATAGTGCCTCGAATAATCTTGGTTGCATCCCCCAATGGGCACACCACTCGGACTCAATAGTTTTTAGCTTCTATTTTTGTTTATTGAAATTCATTTCATTTCAACTTTTCAAACATGTTGGATTACATTACGAATCTTTCCTTATGCATATAGTACTCTAATGCTTTTCAAGCTGAAGCGCTCTTCATCAGGGAGGAAGATCTATAATAGAATCATAACACACTGAATGTTTACCCAATGTATGTCAATTCATGTCACATTTCCCAGCTTTACTAACACATTATTTCCATGCATTATTTGTTACTGGTTGCCAGACGACCTATTTAGTCATGCATTTGTGCTTGTGACACAACCCTGATTCACGTGGTGTTTTTCCAACGTTTAAATGCCTAAAACTGTGTATTAACGAGATTTAAATGTATTCACCGTGGCGTCTTACTCACATGTATACTGGCCTCTGTTTTTCAAAAGGCTGAAAAAAATCACAAAAAACCAATGTTTGTTTTACGTACACAGCCCTAAGCTGGCAGATGAAAACAGCTTCTTGACAAGCTGATCCAGCTTCTTTATTTCCCTATCCGGAGGTGCAGTAGGGAACGCGCTCTGGGATGCAGAGGCTTTGACAACCAAGCTTTCAGGGGTAGGGTGTTGGGTAAGGAAGAGGGGGTCGCCCGGAGCCAGGCGATGGCGGTGAGCCACGTTCCTGTCCACAGAAGCCCCTGCGTTGGACCTGGACCAGGTGCCCAAAAGAACTTCTGATAGTACATTGTTAAAAGGCAGCAAGGGTTCCGAAGAGGTAGCCGCCGGTTGGTGCACTTCTGTCAGGAGGTTAGTCCTGATGGCCACCATAGGGAGTTCAAGGTGGAGAGCCTCGGCTGCCCCACGCAACACCACTGCGTAACTGGCTCCCTCCTCCGTAGCCACTGTAGGAGGAAACAGCATGCCAAGGTCAGGTGAGGTGTCAAAACCACTGGCATCCCTCACATCCTCTGTCCAGTCCGGATCATAACCACAGTCCTGTGCTAAAGGGTCCTCAGACCCCTCCCAGTCCTCCCCTTTCTCCTAAGTCTGTGGAACAGGCTCAAAATAAAGAGGATGGACATAGGGCACAAAAGGGCCCATTGGCGCCGGTATCAATATCGGGCGACGCTGATCCGGCACCTTGTCAGGGTCGGGGAAGAACCTGGGGACAAAGTTGTCCCGAGGAGTGGGCGACGTCGGACGCAGTGCCGTGGAGATCGGCGCCTGCGGAGGTAAACCTAGGTCAACCAGCGTCGATCGGAATCCGATCCCGGATCTCTGGGGGGCGTGCGGCTTCGGGGCCGGAGCCACCGGGGCTAGAGCCACCGGTGATGGCAAAGCAGAACCCCAAGTCGGGCTCGCGGTGCCCGCAGGCCCACCGGCAGGGCCAGACGGCTCAAAGGGTCAGGCCATGGCAGCAAGAAACTCTTGCACCTGAGCAGGCGCCGCCGCCGTGCCCGGAAAGGGGGGTACACTGGGGGCGACGTAGCAGGCTCTGCCAGAGCCTTGGGGTGGCACCGCCCGCACCCTCAGCCGCGACAGGTGATGGGAAGTCGAGGAGCGACAATGCTTCTTCGACTTCTTTTTGGAATACCTGACCCCGAGAACGAAGACTTAGATCCAGAAGAATGATGATGACAGCTCCACGACCGGTCCCTCGCCCTCCCGCGGGACCGTGTCCTCGAGCGGTGTGGAGCAGACTGCCAGGCTTCCAGCAACTTTCGGGAATGCTCCCGCAAAGTCTTCGGCGCCATGGCCCGGCAGTCGGGGCATGACTTGGGGTCGTGGTCGCACCACAGGCAGTAGAGACACAGGCAGTGGAGTCCATCACCGACATCATGCGATGCCAGTCCACGCAGTTCTGAAACCTGGCATCCCTACGACACCAGGAGCCGATCAACTCGAAAAGATGAGGAAAAAGGCATCGAAAAGCTCAGTCAAAAAATGACTGGGGGTACTCGCTCTTTCTGGATCTGCGCTTATTGGCACAGAAAAAGAAAGGACTGACATCAGGGCGCGTCTAAGTAGCTCCAGCGACTTCATCACAGGGTCAAAGACACATGCGAAGCCACAAGAGGACTCCTACTGACTTGCAGGGGTACTGCTGACGAAAAACCTTCCGGATGCAGTCTGACGCCTGGGGGTAATTCTAAGGTAAGGAATCTATCACCACGTATTTCTTTCAGATACAGAAGACAAGGTTCTAACATGGCATAAAACGAAAACAAGAATCTCTCGACTGTCTTCAAGTATTATTATTATTCAATTTCATATGCTATGGTTATTGTATTTCAAAAGCAACATGATGCTAGAAGAGCCATTTCTCAAATGCCATTAGATTTTATATTTAAAACCAAAAAAAGAGATTATTTAAGTTTGAGAAATGTAAGAAATGCATATACCAGAAACATGCTAACAGTTTACGATATGGTGCAATTTCAAATTTGTGGGTAAACTGACAAACGCCCACTGCAGGTTAAGCGTGAATTGGATCTGTGTTCACTTGTAGAAAAGTTGAGTGGGTGTACCAGGGTATCACCCTCTGGTCATGGGTGTCAGTACTAACAATTGTGCAATGCATTCCCCTGGCAGGGGTTGTGGCGCAGCAGCCAGAGCTGACTGACTTGGGAGCTGGGGATCCCGGTTCGAGTCTCAGCATCGACATAACATCCTGTGTAAATCACAATCTCCCTGTGCCCATGGACAGTGCCTGGATACCCTCACGGGTGATAAGCTACGCATTATATATTTACAAACTTTAGCATCCCCTTTGTGCACTCCTCGAAGAAACTGGTCGTTTTTAATCTTGGTAACTCAGTAATCCAAAAGTGTAATCCAATGTATAATTAAAGGCCCTTAAAAAATTGTGCTTCATAGTTTTTCTTTATTTGTCAATATCCCATGAGATACCCACGTTATTTGTGTGAAATCATGTGATGACACTATATGATATGCTTACAAAGAAAATATAATTCATTGATAAATAAAGAAAAATTATTAAGCTACATGTTTGAAGGATCTTTCCTTTTACACTGGATTACACTTTTGGATTACTGAGTTACCAAGATTAAAAAGTAACAATTTCTTCAGCGAGTGCACAGAGGGTACTCCTTACAAGGTGAACACATTGTGGAAATTCAAATTTGTCAGACACATATCAAAAGAAGGATGTTCTGTCCACACCATATGTCAGATTAGGAAGCCTTGGGAAAAAAATCAAATACCCATACATGCTCATGAACAGGGAAACTGAGCTACTGGAATTTAGTGTGCATTCTTTCCTGTTTAACAGCAATTGGTGTGCATGCTTACTTACAGCAGTAATTGTTGCTCAGATATTCCGAGAGCACAAACCGATTAAGGACCATTTTTGATGGCAACTCAAATTCAGAAGAAAATGCTCAGCAAAAACTCATGCAGGTTTGGGTCGGATCCAGAAACTTAGGCAAAAACGCACTTAGTGGAATAAATGTATTAAAGAAATATGGAGCAAAAAAGCAAGTGACAAAAATAACAAAATGGGAAGGTAGAACATTACAGAAATACTCGTGACATTTAATCAATAATTGGTGCGTTTCGAATACCAACTAAAAAGGGCATTTCAATATAAAAGGTATAAGAATTCCACTAATGCACAACTAAATGATAGGAATGATCAAATAGGTAGGGCATACTATTTAAAAAAAAAGTTAAACAAAGTATATAACTGGAAGTGGTTAATAGTTTAGTCCAGATCATGTTAACAGACAATAACACAAGATTAAAAGTGTTTTCAGGTTGCACCAGACCGTTGCATTCCTTTAGAGAATACGGATCCACATTCCCTTTGTAAAAGGCAGGAACAAGGATGTATTTTCACCATTACTCTGATAGTTCAGTGGAATCATCAATAATATTCCATCAAATGGAAAGAATCAAGATGATTCATTGAATAAAAAATGGTTACAAAGAGTACAAAATACTTATTTGGATGGTACAGTAATTTCAACGCATATTGGGTTACTTTAATACCCAGACTAATCAACCCAATTATTTCCATTTCAACTATATTTTGATACAACACCAACGGAGAAAGT
The DNA here is from genome assembly GCF_964263255.1 of Lissotriton vulgaris. Lineage (NCBI taxonomy): Eukaryota > Metazoa > Chordata > Amphibia > Caudata > Salamandridae > Lissotriton > Lissotriton vulgaris. The sequence continues at coordinate 1,504,082,345 of NC_141691.1, forward strand.
CAAAGGTAATGAAATAATGTCTTAAAGTGTACTTTGTCCAGTGAAACTTCATAAGGGAGTCCATGTAACTCAAATATCTCAGTATTAAAATTCCCATGTGAATGAACTACATCCAAAGTGGATGCTGCAGTAAGAGATATGACAACTATTTGCAAAATTAGAGCCCAAGGGTAAAACAAATACTAAAATAACCTCAATTAATCTTGCCAAAATCGTTATGCATCAACCAACTGCTAAATAACAAGGCTTTGGATCCCAAAAATGTGTTAATTTGTACATGACTCAGATTTTGAACCATACTGATAAAGGGTGTTTGCCCCTGAAACACTATACTGATTGTACCACTGGAAATAGGCATTTTCACTGAGACAGATGGGGGAAAAAAATGTTTGCGCTGAGAAGCAAATTCAGCAAGGAAGAAGACAGCTAGTTAATAGTGGGTACTGTTGTTTTGGAATTCATGGATCAGAAAAGGCAATCAATCCAACAATGGAAGCAGAATTGCAAAACATCCTTCCATTACTTTATGTGCCCAAATTAACAAAATCATATAGATGATTAAAAGTTTGAGATGCATTTCTAACCACAACACTTCAAGAATCTACTAAATAACCACAGAACGCTCCCAAATGCTATTTCAAATGATCTCAATGCTTAGGAAGATAATATCCTGCAACTTAGTAGACGTGATGACTAACTACATTTTCTTTAGTACTGGCTAAATCTGGTTAGAATCATTGGTCAGCAACAAGACTAAATTGGAGGGTCTTTTGGACCAATGATAAAGTATGTGTTGGGAATGAGGTAATGGAATCCATCCATTCACTCAAGTGTGTAACATGCAAGAAGGTAACAGTTTTTTGGGAAGATGTGAAATGTACAATCCTCTGAACTGCAAAGATTAATTTTACTCAATCATGCTGACCTATCTTCAACAGTCCTATATTGAAAAAAGCACTAAAGAGATACCTTAATAAGGGAAAGGAACATTTAAGAAAGTGGAAGTCCACCAGAAATCTGATTGAATCGGGATTGTGGTAGCTTTAATTTTGGTAGAATACATTTTCACTGAAATCCAATAGTCTGCAGAAATAATTTAGAAGTCAAACACATATCCAATACTATAGTGGTTCTTCTGCCCACTGTTCAATCAAACATTCTTTACCACAGTGGAGAACACAGAGTGCAGGTTATTATGCAGCCTAGCTTGAAAATCATTGACGCACAGGCTTCCTATTACAATCACAGTGTGCATGTGTTCAGTTATAGACGAGCAACGACTGATCTATAGTCAATGCGAACACCTCATTTCTGTAAAACAAAAAATTATATTTAGGTCATGTCAAACAATCCATATTGTGAAGCAATGAACTGACTGATTTAGGGAGAGCACCCAACAAACATTGACCATTTTAGGTCAGCCCCTTCAGCAATTGCTTAATTAGCTATATTTTACATTGGATCAGCCAAGAGAAGTATTGCACATTCATGTCTAATGCATTGGTGAGTGCAAAAAGAAAAAAAGGTAGGCCACTCCGGGAGCAGCATAGCTGCTCTGAAACTTAAAGTGCCAAGAACACAAACTATGGTAGTCCAGGGGACGTTTGTGTGCGGCATGGGAAGTGGCCATGTAGCCTGGCACATGGAGATCTTAAAATACAAATAGCATCCTGAGCTACATTGCCATAAATGATCACTATAATTTAACGTGGTAGCCGACTATAAAAACATGCTGCGTGCGGGAAGCTTGCACATTGAACAGAGAGGGGATTGCTCTCTTGTCTGCCAATGGTGGTGGTGAAGAAGCAGAAGAGTACTGTATTTCAAGCCCCAGGTGGTGGTGGATGAGACTATTGCCATGCTCCAAGCACACAGAGAGGCCAAGGATTGTAATGCCCTGAACTTGCTCTCACACCTAACTGTGCAGATGTTCATGTGTGCTCACCTCTGGTGAAACACAGCCATTGAGCATTGGACCATCTGCACAAAGATGCACACTGTGGACAATTAAAGAGGAGTTCTGAAACCAAAGAATAATGATTTGGAAATGTTGTACTTCTGTCTTCCCATACAAAAACAGTTTCAACTTCAAAAATGGCTGAAAGGTAGAACAGCACTTGGGCCCAATTCAATATGCAGCTCGGTAGTATGTAGTGACATTATTGTTTAATCAGACATGGCGTTGGCTCTACAATATTCAACACTGCATCTGACCAATGACAATGGACAGTAGCATAGTCCACACTAAGTGACCCCTGCGCACTACAACCCAAGCTCAACTGTTGTTTTCTCTCTGTGCAGCAAGAACGAAAAAGGGGAATCTCATTCAAATCGAGGCTTGTGAATAACTGCGAGACGGAGGGACACTTTGTCCCCCAAGCAATCAGTGAGGTGTTTCCTCTCCAAAATCAGTGAAAGGTTAAGTGGCCATCACGAGGCTGCCTCTACAGCAGCATCCTTCGCCCTCTGTGTGCTATGGGTTATACATACTTCTGCCTGTTATTTCAAACTCCGTTTTTTTTCTGTGTCACTGAAACACACATCCATACCACAATGGCAACAAGACTTGGTGTTGGTTTCTTAAGGGTGGATTTCCCTGTGCCTACTGTGGGACTACTTTAAAAGGCACTACTGCTATGTGGAAATCCCCTCCTTTAGCACCCTTTCACAATTCGCACGGTTTCCCTTGTGAAGGAGGTGTGGAGATTGTCTAAAAGGAAGAGTAAATGGAAAGTGTGTACAAGCATACAATACCAACTACAACATGATTTCTCAGTCAAAAGAAAACAAAACACGAACTGGCTTAATTGTGTTAATGCGTGCAAAGACGCAACTGTGAATGTCTGTGTTTGCATGCATAAGTGAAGAAATACAGACATATTGCTTTACCAATACATTGACTTTTTGTTAATTATTTCAAATCATTTGAAAAGAACTGCAGCAACTAGTCCCACTCACATCTAGTCCTTGAGTCAGACATGGTGCAGACTTAGTGATGAGTTTCAAACACTATTAAGGGGAAATACAATTTTCAGGGTGTGTGTTTAAATATCCATTTCAGTTTTTCATCTCCACTACAGCAAATACTGCTGCATGCATTTGCAACATGCTCAGTCTTAAGCAGAATGTATTGGTTTTTTTTTACGTTTGCTGTGAATTAGATGAGAAGTTTAGTTATTAGACAAATGCAAAATGCTAATTCAGCTAATGTAAGACTACCTGTACCAATAGGGTTGCCCAAATTCTTTCTCGGACATAAATTATCATTAGAAATCAAATCATATTGCTTACGCCTGATGCTTCAGAAACCCACGCTGATTATCTGAGAAAATTCAGATTAGTCTGCTGTTACAAGGGATGGAGCTGACAAAAAACTTACCTGGGGCTAGCCTGACAACGTATGGGCCAATGGCATAGTAGAAAGTAATGAACAGAGTTGAGGTCACACTCAAGATGTACAGAAAATACCCTAGTCACTGACCACTGGGAACAACCAATAACTTTTACAATGGACTAAAATGATGGTGATTTAAACATTGCTTGAAACAGGATTAGTGAGTTCACATCTAACCATAGATTGTATTATATTTTCATAGAAAAAGCATTAAGGAAATATAGGGTGACCTGCTAACTATAGTATCTATTCAATGTCATATTTAAAAAACGACCCCTACGCCTGACAAAACGTCAACTGAAGGAATTTTACAGTTGGAACTAAAGCGTAATGCCCCATAATGCATTGCTCATATTCATCACAGGTGTCCCTGATAGCAGTACAAATAAATATTTACTGTACTTCCAAATAGGTTTTCTGAAAAAAAAAATCTCTGCATCCCTCAGGTTTTGACAGGGGGATGGCAGCCTTGACAACGGCATTTCATGCGTTTAAGGATGACTACAACGTAGGACTATGAGTGTGGAAAACTTTAATATCAATATCTTTTTTTATTTTGTGTAGGGGAATTCTAGATGGTGACAGTGGTACTGTAACTTTACAGCGTACTTTATGTCAGTTAGAAACTCAAACAGCAGTACAACTGTAGAAGTTTACTTTCTCATTATATCATTTGCTAAGACATCTAGATGGTGACAGCATTAGTGCAACTGTGCTATTGCATTAGAGATACATGGTAACATGCAATGCTTCACGTACAGCTAAAAAAGCCTATTATGCCCATGCACTTAAACCCAAGGACATCCATCTGATAGCAGAGGTTCACCAGCCTTCCACTTGAAAAAAAATGTGTTGGCACATCAATTTATTTTTTTATTATCAATGATGTCATCTGTTATGACGTGTGAGATCATGAGCAACACAATTATTGGGGGTGGGGGATAGGAAGGCCTATGGTTAGAATTCTAACCATAACTGTGGGATATGTGTTTTTAGAACCTGAATTTAATGTCTCTTCAAATGAAGTTTTGTCAGAGCACTGTTTTGGTGCACAGAATCGACCAGTTAACTGTTAATCACTCATGTAATGGTAATGGATGATCTCTAGAAATATATTCAAATACTAGCGTAAAAAAAGGAAACTAATAGATAAATAAGAAACCTGTTACATGTAACAATACACAGTATCACAAGAGTGAAGGGGAACACAAAAAGTGAATGGGGTTAACATTATTACATATTCACACATATATGAGGAGACATGAAAATAAAACTGAAAAGAGGAAAAATAAAGCAATGTTGATGGAAAAACAATAAATATTCAGTAACATTTTGAACAATTTTAAACACATACCATGTGTAAAGAACAGGAAACCACTACTAAACATTTTCAAAGCCTTCATTCACAACTAGTTCCAAGAAGGAATTTACTTAGATTATCCAACTCTGAAAAATATTTTTTACCCCTGAACTAAAATACATCTTTATTTTAAGTTTACTGTATGTCACTTGGATGCTAAACCGGGAAGGACAATACACTGCATTATTTCTGCAAAAATAATTCAAGGTAACCTCTTTGCATTTCATGTGTTAGAAGAGAAGTGTGGCTCACTGGTTAGAGCAGGCAGACCCTGAAGCAGAGGTCAGACCCGGGACCAGGGTTCAATTCCCGACGCGGCAGGGTCTTGAGCTCAAATGTCCATGGACTCGATAATTCTCGCTTCGGTGCCTGACCTAATCATGGGTTCACACTCTGCAACTCTGGGCATTAAGCTTGCTTAATCTCCACAACGGCCCCCTGCGACAGGATGCCTGGCTTTCACCTTGGGGATGCCCTGTAGGGGCTATCTCACAGGGAAAAGCCAGGACGGGTTCCCAAGGCAAGCGCGGAGATACCCCTTCGGGGGTCGATTCAGGCGCTATATAAGAAACATAATAATAATAATAATAATAATAATAATAAAGAATTCCCGTATGTGCTTAACATTGAAAAGCTCCTTAATTTTCTCATCACTTGCATATAATTTTTCCAGGTTGTAACTGATTAGCAACTCTTTGCTTTCAGGTGCCAAATTTTATTGACAACAACAACACAATCGGCTAAACGTTAGTCATATTTTCCAAAGTCACTTGTCAAGCTGCAGGCCTATTTAAGTAATTGGATAGAGCTGAGGTGTGTGAAAAGTGAGTTCTTGGTCGCAAGTTAGTGGCAGCTAGACAGGTTTTTGGCTCATGCTAAATGTTGGAGGGAATTAAAAATAATCTTTTTCAATAATTGAGCCATTATGTTTTACCCTTTATATCAGTGGCCTTAGTAGATTACTGCCACGGTTACAGTACTGTTTTACTTCTTTCTTTTAACCTAAAATGGGGACTTTACCCTATTAGATGGTATAACATTTTCAATGTCATTCTTTGGTCCAGGGCCTTTCACCCTAGCTCTTTAATATAAAATTATAATTTTCACACATTAAAAATCTGAGCTGAAGCAATCTAAATAACTGTGGCAAAAATATATACAAGCATACACTGAGTTTTGTTGGAGATAGAGTTGACTTTGGATGCTTCTGAATCGTTTTTTAAGTAAAAGAGGGGACAAGGAATCACTTGGGGTCACCCACTGACCTGTTCCGACCATGTTCCCTTTACTGGTGGCATTGCAGAGCAAACATAAACCACAATATTAAATGTATTTACTCATTTAGTCATTGTAAAGCACATTTTACAAATCAGGTATTTGTAAGCATGATCCCAGTTCAGAAATTGTAGAGTGACAGTGCCCTGGTAATATGGCTCTGCCTTGAGGATGTTCGTTCTGAAGCTCTGGTACCTTGAGAGATCCTGCTATTACTATACTGAGGTTTCAATTCAATCTGCCTTATGTTGACTCCCCAGTCAATGTGGAACGATCAGAAACAACTTAAATGGCTGGAAAATGGTCTGAGAGTTGGAAAGGATACAATACAGTAACATTGAAATGGTTGCATTTAGGGACACAAAAGATGGTAACACAGTAAATTACAATATATGAGGGTTTAAAGTTCACCTAATTCAGATCATATTGTATCAAAAAAGCAAAATGAATTAATAAGACCACTATGATGATAGTCTTAGCTGTCAATAGAGCATTAGTTAAAGAGACTGAAAATAGTTGTTTATTCCAAGAGCAAACTACAACACATGTTGAGAGAACATTAGTAAGTGTTACACTGGTTTCTCATATTAGGACAATAGTGTAGAAGGATAGTCCTCTGAATGAATTTACTTGTGAAATTAGCCTTTCTTACAGAATATAGAGTTCAGAAACAGCCACAGGTCATAGGCAGTGGCCAATTAAGGCTTTTATTCGTTAAGATGGTGGGCTGGTGAAAGTGCATTGTTAAGATGCTCATAGAAGAAATGACAAAACAAACAACTATGGCTGAGGATTAGCAAGATATATTGTTTGATGTGGTAGTCTCATTCCATCATCTTCTAGAAAAAAGGGATGGTTTCTGAGCAGTAATTGATGTGAGGGAATCCCAAAAAATTTATGATGTTCCCATCTGTGCCCCCATTAGATCTTCTTGGCCAGTATTCGAGAAGATGATAGACTGACATATTCAATGGGTTCTTCTTTTTCAGCTTAATTAAGAAAGTGGCACTTGTGCAAGTATGCATCTGACTCAGCTATCAAGGTAACTACCTGGGTCCAAAGACTCATAAAATTCAAATGCCTTTTGGTCATCAGAAAAGAGAACAATGCAGCCCAATTACAAAGATCCCAACAGAAATTGGTCTAGTGCCAACAATGTCTAGTGCTACCTTCATCTTCTCTGAAAGTTACTGGTTAAAAGTACTGATTTCCTAGACCAATAAACTCAAGAAGGTTTGCAAAAGACAAACGCCTAGGTTTTGTGCTGGTCAAAATCTTAAAAGCAAGAGTGGTTGGATTTGGGTGCCACACTGTAATGAGGCACTCCGCTATGGAAATTATGAGTATAATCTTTTTGTATGTTATTTAGTGCATAATGCCCTCAGGGTCTTCAAAAGGAGCAGGTGGAATAATCTGAGCATTTATGATACTCCGGATAGAGAATAAGGAGGATTTGTGAATGATTTTCGAAAAGTTTTTCAATGCATACATTTTCAACTTACATATGCAGAGTGCTCATAGGCTGCAAAGAAAATGTTTATGTATGGAAATGAATTCTAAGCTAAGAGCATGTTCATCCTTTTTTTAAGTTTACAGATCTTAGGAGTTTTTCATGCAGTTAACAAAACATATGTCTTCATAAGAGTGAATGTCCCTTCTAGTCACTGTCTTGCAACTCAATCATTAATTGACTACATCCTCCCTTGCAAAATTTGTTCTTCGAATTTGTTAAAGAATGAAAATTATTGACAATTATTTCAAGGAGTCCTTAACTTTATAGTGATCCGACCTATTTACATCAGGATATAACCCTAGAAAAATATATTTGCCTATAGGATCTTTAAAACATGGACAATCATTTGCCCAGATGGCTTCCCAACTTAATTTTACTTACACTTTTCCAAATTCAATTCACTTCAGATATCTAGACTTATATAAAGAAAATGATACTTACATTCAGTAATGATCTCTCTGGTAAATACTCTTATTTACCTCCAGATGTCTTAACTGTTGAATATCAGCAGGCGTTAATCTGAACACATAAACCTTTTTAGCTCTCATTTACAAGTAGGTGACGCTGGCTTCATACCTGCAGATTTCTCACGTACTAAATAGAGGCAAAAGCAATGGTTAATTAGGTGGTGGGTTTGAAGGAGAGTCAAACGAGGAAAACCTGGAGTATAGCCTTTCTGAAATGGTCAACTCTCCTCACCCTCAAGCCAGACAATAACATTTGACAAAGGTGGGAAGGGAAGACTATGTAGCTGCCCGACATATCTCAGCCACAACAACGCCCCTGGCAGGTGCAGAGAAAGCATTTGTTCTGGTGAAATGGGCTCACCTTTCCCTCTGGTGGTTCCATTTTAGCAAGGGAATAGTAGAACTTGATGCCCAAAATTATCCATCTGGATAATGTTCTCTTTTGGAGTGCTTTATCCTACTTGCTGTACCACAAAAAAGCTGGTTGTCAGATTGGGTCTCCTTAGTGTGGTCTATGTAAAAGCAGTTAGCCCTTTTGGGATCCAGCCGGTGTAACCTTTTCTCCTCATTGATGTGAGGGGGTGGAGGGTATGAGGTCAGTACCTTTGAAAGGAACGCCATGCTAGTTCAATAAAATAATTTGAACAGGAAGAAGCATGTGTGCAAGAGATGTACTGATGGGAGGGTCAGTTGCTTAGTGCCTCCTACTCACTGACCCATCTCACTGAGGTAATGTCCACAAGAATGACAGCTTATAGTGACATCGTTCTTAATTAACAACTGTGAAGTAGCTCAAACAGAGCACCCATCAGAAAGGTTGAAATAGGATTCAAGTCTCATTGGGACATGGCAAAAGGAGTGAGAGGAAATACATTTGTCAGTCCCTTCTCATCATGATCAGGGATGGCTGGATGTGAGAGAAAAGCAGAAAGCACCACAATACATCCATTTAGGGTGCCCTCTGAACAGCCCAGCTGGGCTAAGAAAATTATGAATCGGAGGACATCAGACTGGCGAGCTCTCAAGGAATCCAGCTAATGCTTTGCACACCGTACAACAAATCTGTTCCAGCTTTTAGAATAGACAGTCTTGGTGGAGTAGCAATAAGCAGACAGAAGTACACTGACCACTTCTGGTGGCATTTGCTAAGAAAACATAAGGCTCCGCTCAGCCTTCAGGCATGAAAGGATATGTTGTAGAAGTAGATAGCAGAACAAGCCCTCTGCCTAGGAGAGAAGGTCAACCCCCAGAGTTAGACAAAGTGGTAAAAAAGGTAGGCATACCACCCTCTTCTTGGCCAGCATAGGGCTATAACGTGATCCTGACGAATCTTCCCCAGCACCAGAGGAATCAATGGTATATAAGGAAGAGTGTAATGAAGTGGAATGTTCCACTTCAATTGAAACACATCCCCTAAGACTCCCTGCAGTGTATACCAAATGGAGCAAAACATTGGCCAAGGGGCACTGCTGCAAGTGAAAAAAAGGGGTTCACCTGAGGGTTGGCCTACAAGACAAAGATGTACCATATATCCTGCGGACTGAGATGCCACTCATTATCAACAAGAGGATGTCAGCATCTGTGTTCAGAAAGCCGACAAGATCGCAGCCAAAACTTATGCTGGAGTATCCATGCCCAGAGGCCACAGTGCTTCTCAACACAGAAAGATAAAACCCCATTGCTCTTTATTTGTTCACATACCACAACACTGCTGGGTTGCTCATCAAGATCTGGACTTACTGACTGCAAAGTGAAGGGATGAAGACCCAGACAAGCCCCAAAAATGTTACTTGTCCACTTGTTATGGTGAGTCAGATTTTATCAGAGGGAGCTATTTTTAGGGCCCACTGGTCCGTTCTGTTGAGCTGACAAACAACAGGTGTTCTGTCCACTCACAAAGTGAATGAGCAGACACGATGCTTTTAAATCTTGTTTCTATCTTGGCACATTTTCTCTGAGTTTAGAGACAGAGTCAAAAAATCAGTTCATGCCTTCATTCGATTAACTTTGGAGTCAGAGAAAGAAAAGTAGAGGATTTTGTACAATGAACTGTCTGAAAACTTTGCTGTAAAAAAGTGTGAAACGAAAGGCTGTAGGATGTTAGGTTTTTTTTCTAACACACATTTAAATATCTAAGCAGTGAACCAGGTATAAAGGCTTATTTTGGGTAACTCTCTGTGAGGAAAAACAAAGGCAAAGCACAACATTTTACTGTATGATGTGCAAATGATCATTTTTGCTGAAAACCAATTTCCAAAGATTATTGTTTAAACGCTATATAGTTGTATCAGTATAACTGCATGTTAGTGCGAAAGTTTGTGACCATTTAAATAGAAAATGTGCTGTATGTAAATGACAGTGCACTACCACATCATGCTTTAGTAATACAGTTGTTAAAAGTGAGTTTTAACACATGAACTGAGAAACATTCTTGCCCCCTCCATGATGGCAATGCTATTAGTGAACTAATAGGCGAATCAGGGGTCATCTGTATCCTAAATGTCAGCTAGATTTTTATTATAAATAGGGAGCTAACATTTATGGCCATATTTATGTAAATACAACGCAGTGCATTGCATGCAGGATTGTGTTTGTGCCGAATGGGACACCTTCCTGCACAAAAACAAACCCCTGAGGCATTTTCTTCCATCTTGGAGCACTGCAGAATGTAGCACGCATACAAAGGAAGTAACGAGGAGAAATGAAGATATTTCTCCTCGTTGCACCTCACCTGGGAAGGCATAGCATTTTTGCACATTTCCAGGCCTATCAGCAATAGTAAATGTGGGGATGCCTCAAAACCTATGGGAGATGTGTGGGAACACCCACGCAGCAACCATGGAACGACTTTCCAGGGCAGAGTAACGCACTGTTGCGATTTGCACTGCTTTGCGTTACTCATGATTTATCAAGCCACTCAGGGCCACACAAAGTGGCCTTGCGTGGCTTGATTAATCAAATTTTAGGGTTTGCATCACACATGCACTACGTTTCTTGGTGCAAACCTGATGCAAACCCTTGATAAATATGCCCCTTAGTCAATGACATTTTTTTTTAAAAGGCATTTTGTACAGAAGAAATGCTGAAATCACATATTTAAAGGTTAATTTCTGACAATGAGGAAAAATGTGGCTCAGTGAAATAAAATATTTGCTTAGGATCACACAATTTGAGATAAGTTTACGGGTCAAATACATTAGTTAGGTCGAGTAGATTATTCAGGTTACTAGACCTGCAGGTCTAGTAACATTTTTATGATTTTTTCGGCCGGCAAGAGCACCAATCAAGCTTTCCTCAGTTCGAGCAGGCTGATGTGCAGAACCTGCTCCTTTGATGACCTGAGGTCTCTAATCGCCGGCTCCTATACATGATCACACTGCTCATTTGTCACAAACATGGCAGCGCCTGGTGGGGGAAGAATATGAACCACTCAATGAGAAGGCATCACTGAGGAGCCCTCATAAGCCAGAATACATATATGAACAGAAGGATTCAAGAAGACTCAAGAGCCAGCAGATGGAGAACCATAAGAACTGGAATCGGAGTTCCCTCCTGAAACACTGGAATTATATCCCAGATATCTTTCTCCTACAGCCCCTATAAACTGCAGATGTGTTCGAGGGCTTTAGGGAGGATTGAGTAGGTTAATGGAAAAGCCCAAGTGGAACAGCAGGTATGGTGTTGCCTGCAAGTGATGCAACACTATCTGTGGCGACCCAGCTTTGAGGTGATCCCTGACCTCCTGAGATGGGCAGCAACCCCTGCCATCACCTTTGTGAAGACCTGAGACGCAGGTGTTCTTCTGAACAGTTGGACAATGAACTGTTAAAGGGTAGACAGTACCATACACACACGGGTAGCTCCTGTGCAACTGCAACATTGAAATATTGTAGCCAAACCATGCTGTCTTCCACTTCCGGCATCAAAAGTACACCAGGGACAGCATCCTGAGCTTTTCCTTGCACTGGTAAAAATTCAAGAGCCTGGGGACCCGCTTTTACTTGACACCGCCGTCACCACTGCCTCCTGTGCCCTGCTCGAGCCCTGACCTTCACTGCAGTGTTCCGGCCCCAGGGGGGGCCACAAGGACCAGCTCACACGCGGCGCCCGGCTGGACACGCCATCGACTAGCGCCAGGAGGCGCTACAAGGCAGCCGTGGGCTCCCGCAGCACGGGACCCGCTTTTACATGACACCTCCTTCACCACTGCCTCCTGTACCCTGCTCGAGCCCTGACCTTCACTGCGGTGTTCCGGCCCCAGGGGGGGGCCACAAGGACCAGTTTGCCTGCAACAGCAGCGCCTTGGTGAACTGTATGGTACTCTATCCTCGTATGAACACTGTGGCCTTATTTAGAACTATAACTGTGAATACCTATGCCCGAATTCAGGCCGAAACTCCATGGAACCATTTCTAAAACAACTTTTTTTTAAGCGGGTTGAACATTGTTACCATCTGTCTATGAAGATTTAAAGAGACCGTTCCCCTACGAGGATATTGACTGGTATAAACCAATTGAATACATTGCTTTGTTGTGCTTTGTAGTGTTGATTGCATGCTAGGAAGTTAGCTTATGAACAACTTACACATTAACATAGACCCGTTGAATAGCCAGTATACTTCGTCTCTACCATAACTGTATCCTTTGTTCTCTGGATATTGCAAAAGTTTGATAGATTTCCCATACCAGTCCCAAAACCTTGTCGCCAAGTTTGAGCGGCTTGCGGAAAGGATAATGGGAAAAAGGAAGGCAATTGAACCTGTCACAGGGAGGAAGAAAATGGCAAAAGTTTAGCAAAACACCAACTTCTGCAGCTGACAACTGCACCTTAGCAGCTATAGATGAGCTGATCGAGGAAGTTGAAACCATGCTAGCTAATGGGGATAAAGCGGCACCTAATGATCGTAAGAGAATTTCAACATACTTCAGTAAGCAAAGCAAAGCAACCTCCACTAAACTAGTTACGAAGCAGAACATTTCTTTAGTAACTGTACACAGTGCACCAGAGACTCCCTTAACTATGCTAGACGACCCCTCCCAAAAATCTCCCCTTGACGAGCCACTACTAATTCGGGAGAACCCAGTACTCAAACTAGGGACTTCATAAATTTAGAGTGCTCAAATAGATATGCAATATTAGCAGACGAGCAGGAAGATAATATTGAGGCCCAACCAGAGGAAGAGTACACTGCAAGTTACAGCAAGGTCAAGAGAAATAGGAACGCAAACAGACTCGCAACCTACTACCCAAGTACTGAGGGAACTCTGCCAAAAGCAGGACTCTACACAAAGGGAGTTAGAAGGGCTTAAGAAAATGCTGTCGGACTTGATAAAAAACCTGCCTTTAGTTTACAAAGAAAATAGTGATATGTCAAACTCCCTTGTGGACTCTGGTGATAAAATTCATTTGACAAATCGAGTACGTGAACAACCGACCTATCTACCTTGTGAACCTACCAAAAAAACAACAAAGAACTCAATAGATCAAAATAGATACTTATTTAGGCCACTTCCCATTTACCTAAACTAAACGCACACAGAACACAGCACAATGAACTAACTTTCCCTTGTAATTCTACGAACAATAAAAGGTGAGTGGCACCTCTCCAGGTGCCCCTACAATAGACTTAGGTTAAAATCACCTAGCAGATACATTTCAGGTTTAAAAATTAACACTACCCGAGAAGAGGGAGGCCGTAGTCTTACACAGAACACACACTTACCAAACCAAATAAGGTCTATACATAAAACTGATAAGCATAACATCTTTTCGATAAATGTTCCAAGACTAAGCCGGGGAGCTAGAGAAGATGAGAATTCTTTAAAAAAATAAAGAGATCCATTGGATCAGACACAAACGTCAATGCCTCTCTGTAATAAGATCTGACATTGCAAGAGCTGAAAGGCTACAACAGCAGGTTGGGAGTATGGGAGATATAATGCAACGTTCCATTCTAGGTTCATAGCAGAAAGTTTAATTGATATGAACATCTGGTCTCATACTCTTTTTACTTCATCAATAAGTTTCAAGCAAAACATTCCAGAGCCAGTTACCAGCACCACCCCACAACGAGCAATCCAGAAGGATATGATCATAATCCCTGTAGGCCCATTGATTTGTAATAAGCAGAACACTCTTCTGCCAGCTTACTCCAAGAAGTGCTGGAGACAAGGGATTTAGATCCTGTAGACCATTTGACCAATATTAAGCACAGCATTCCAGAGTTAGCTGCTAGTACCAACTTACATCAGGCCATCCAGGAGACATCAAACCTAGATCTAGTTGACTGACTGGCAAGGGAATACAGGGGGAACAGGACGACAAAGGGAGATTACTTTGAACCGGACACAAACTGTGCTAACCATATTCTTTACTTTAGTCCCCAACCAAGCCTTGATGTCACCCTCCACGTAACATACCCAGACAGAGAAGATAATACTTACCCAATTGAGGGAGGTAATACCTGTCTCTCACTCAGTGACACCCTATCCACCCACACATATTCGATCCCTAAGCGACTAAAAATTATTTCTTGGAATGTAGCAGGGCTAAAGCAAAAAATTAAAGAACCGGATTGGCAGAACTATGTAGAGGGATTCGACCTCTGTACCAGGAGACATGGGCCAAGGAATCGCAGCACAAACTAGGGTACAGAACCTTGAGCATAGAGGCAGTACAACCAAAAAAGGGAGGGCATCGGGGGTGGGGGGGTAAAAAATAACATGAATGTTAACACAGAAACTGTAGTTACAGACTCACTAGACATCTTGGGTCTGAAACTTAGATTTCCTAATGACACACAGCTGTACATTTTTAACATTTATCTGAGACCCAGGGGATGCTTAAAAGTAGCACCATTGCTAGAACATTTTAAGGAGGTCTTGAGACCCACAGATCCCAAAGATGTTACCATCATAGGGGGCGACTTTAATTGCTGTTATGGACCAATGGTAGGACTTGAAGTAGTGTATTTAGACTGATGATTATATGTTTGAAATACACAAGATTAAGATCTAGTCACCTATATATCACCTTAATTGATATAAAGGTGGCATTTGATTCTACCCCAAGGGCTCAGCTGTCGGAATCCTTAAACCAACAGGGTGTTCCTGACGAGATTTTAATTCAAATTATCAGACTACAACAAGATAACTATGCAAAAGTCCGATGGGGCAAAGGAGGTGAGCTAACTGACGAGATTCCCGTCAAGAGGGGCGTGCGTCAGGGTTGTGTCCTGGCGCCGACTCTATTCCTTTTGTACGTAAACGACCTGGTCAAACATTTGCAAAATTGTGTGCATGATTTACCTAAATTGGGAGGTACTCATATATGCGCCCTAACATTTGCTGACAAACACCTAACAGCTTGCAGAATTAGTTTCACAGTTTAAATTAAATGATTATTGTAAAGCAAAAGGTCTTGAGGTGAACCCAGCAAAAACAAAATATATGACAATAAGGCCACATAGAAGTTTTAAGAATGAAATATACTTGAATGGCATAGAACTGGAACGAGTATCTAATTTCATATAACTGGGGGTCACCTTAGACTCAAAACTTTCTTGGGCCCCGCAAATAGAGAATTTGAAGGCTGTTTTAACACAGAATTCCATGCCGAAAATAACATTTTGAGAATGTTTGTTGCCCTTCCACAAAGCACTCCATTGATTCTCCTGCCCTATGATTTGGGCAATAAACGTTTGGAGTACCTAGCAATTTGGAGAACTCTGTCGTTCTGGATCAGAGCTTGGACAACACCAGAGCTAACTGTACAGAGAATCATTGATAGCACTCTTGCCACCTGAAACTCAAAACACCTTCCCTTGGTTGAACCACATTAGAACGTGGCTTTTGGATTTAGGACAGAGCAGATATTGGTTGCATCCAAGTTTGCTGACTACTGATTCAAGAAGCGAGACTAAATTGCTATTTTGGGAATTTGTGAGGGATAAGGTAACTCTAAACAGTTCGCACAGATGTTTATCCACACAAATCCTTGATTTTAAACCTACACCGCATTTTGAGCCATTCTTAGATGAGATAGAACCGCTACTGGCAAAGTGTCTATATTTAAAGTTTAGGTACGGAATTTTACAAACTAAACAGCTGTGTTGCAAAATGGTCAAGGCTACAACATAAGGAGGGGTACCCACGCTGTGCCTTATGTCAAATGGGGGTCGATGAACATATCTCACACGTTTTGTTTTTCAGCCCAGCATATAAACTGGCAAGAAAGAAGTGGATAAAACCAATGGCCAGGTGCCTTAATGTCAGGAGAATGAATGTCATGTTAAGAATATTAAAAACTGACAATTTTCTTCTAATAGTCTCAGCCGATTTCTACGGGCTGTTAACTTTATAAGGAAAAAGGGAAGGCAAAATGTATAACCTCATAGAACTGGCTGTCAAACCAAAGTACCTATTTAGATATAATGTCCTACAATGTGGCAAGAATAATTACGCCAAAATTCATATTGGACTATATTATGCTTAAGATCAAATGGAAATGTAAAATTAAATAGTTGATGTATCTGTGTAAAAATGGAAGTATTTTTTAAATTTACATGTACTGTATTAGGCTTTAGGTTTTTAGCAATAATTTGATGATTTTAAGATTGATTGTTTGTATTACAGCCATCTTATGGAATTTTAATGAACATCTAAATTTTATTTGCTTTTTTAGTAGTGTGGATACAAAACAATTCATGCTGATGGTCTTGTGGTATAGGGAAATAGTTTGCTATACTTCTTATCTAATGCACACACACTTTTTAAGAACTTGTTATTATAGAATAAACTGTGTTTTGCAGCTATAATATTTCACATGCACTTTATAAGCGAAAAAAGTAATAGGGAAACCCTTGGGTTATGAAGATAATTGGTGGTTCATACCTAGATCCAATATGAACTGTAACAGATTACATGTACATACATTTGACAAAGTGAGCCATGGAGACTGTATTTTAATTGTATTTAACACATGTATTGTATACTATTGTGCTCTTACTTTCATGGCCTTATAGGCCGAAATAAAGTATTTGTAAAGTAAAGAGCCTGAGGTCATGGATCAGACAAAGACTGACATTCTTCTTGGGAACCAGGAAGTACAGAGAGTAGCAGCCCTGCCCAAATTCTTCCTTTGGTACCAACTCCACTGCTCCTTCCTGCAGTCAGGCTTCCTGCTGCAGTACTCAAGGATGGTCTTCAGACTAAAGGGACTTTGAGGGGGGATTGTGAGGAGTGGCCTGCTGGAAGAGTGGAGCATACCACATTTCTATAATCTTAAGGATGCATTGGTCTGAAGTTATGACCTGCCAGGATTTCAGAAAAGCTGCACGTGGCTTTCAAGAGAAGCTACAGTGACTTTCTAGGTAGTGCAGGGAAAGAGAAAGGGGTTGCTGGATCAGACATCCCCTAACATCTGTATTATCTGAGCAGCTGGTTGTGTTGCTGGGGCAGCCAGCAGGTCTGGTGATTTTGAAAATTAAAGTTTTTTTTTATATCCCCCAAAATCTGCTAAACTGATTGTAGTCTTTTGCTTGGAACTAAAGGCACAAAGATTGGGTCTTCACCTTGCCTGCCTTGAACCACTCTAGTGCAACGCCTTCTATGCCCCAAAAAGCCTTGCTCTGTCTGCGGGCATGTTAATCAATGTACCAGAGCCTAGGACAGGTGAACTAGTGATGGTTTTGGTGCCCGGAAGCTTCCAGATTTCAGAGAAGACAGAGGAGAGAAACAGCAGCGAGGTAGTAACTCGCTGGTGGATATCCAAACAGAGCTCTAGCAAATCTTGTGAGCCTCAAGATGCTCCAAGGGGGAACAGTGCATACTTACATTTCCATCCTGGTGTGCATGAAACAAGCCAAATCTTTTCCTGGAACTCAGAATAAGCCTGAGGCTGCAACAGAAAGGGTGTTAATGGTTGAGGGACTGGAATGGGGGCCAGTACCAGCCACAAAGACTCCACTGGTAGAGGCAACTCTGAGAGTAACACTGCTTAGAGAAGGAATCTCCATGACTCTTCTTTTTGTGTTTTTTAACGGTTTTTCTTTTGAGGACTCCTATGAATCAGAGGACCTGGAAGGGATCGAAACCTGGAGCTCGAGCACTGCCCAGGCCGGTGCTCGTGGCAGGACATAAAATGTTTGGCCTCTTACTTCTTCATGGCCTTATGATATATTAGGCTGAACTTGTCGCACGGTGTCAAGTAGTGCCTTGACCCAAAGCACTAATGCACACTTCATTAGAGTCTAAATAGACATTTACAAGTTAGAGTCCAGACGGCTCTAACACAGACTTACTTGGGAGGAACAGAACTAGCACTTCACACAAATTAGAACAACTTTGAGAAAAGTCTCTTTGAATATGCCCTGAAGGCAAGGAGAGTGTGATCCTCATATGCACCACAGGGCATGTAAGGAGTCAGAGTTACCTATCAGTGAAGCAGGAGTGCCATCAAAGTTTCTTATCCAGTCTGAAACCTGGGATATTCAACAGGTGAGGAATCTGCAGGCAGAAGTATCCATCAAAAGAAAGTTGACTAATAGATGCAAACTTACTTTTTGGGACGTCACAACATGTCTCATCTCTAAAACGGACTACATGTGAGAAAGGGTTGGCCCTTAGTAAACCAGGAAGGGTTGAACACCAGGAATGAATGGGCATGAGGAAATGTCTCCTACCTACTAACTATAACATTAAAAAAGCAAACCATGGTTGTGAAAGAAGATCAACAATGGCAAAACAATTTGTCCTCCGATTATATTTACATCATCTATTCTGGTATCCCTTTTTATAAGCTTTTTATCCCAATCTTTACACATTAGTAAATAAGGCAATTTTTGTCAGAGGTGAAACAAAGAAATTTTATTTATTAAAAACAAATGGATACAGACAGTTAAAATAACGTAAACACCTTACAGTAGAATCATTAGATCATTACAATTGGAAATGAGCCACAGTCTCCTAAGTTGCTTTTTATCTCTCAAAATATATCAATAATGTCCACTAAAATGACTGCATGCTTGCACAGCAATCAAAACAAAACTAACAAAGACATATTGACATGGATTTTTCTTGCTGTAACCATCCCCATTTAATATGATTTGATTGGGTTGTGTAACATATAGCAATAGAAATTTAAAAGAGATCAGAACAAAAATTATTGTGATTCGCATACTGTCTTATTTCAAAGTAACAGAGGATGAGCAAATTATTTCTAAACACAGAAATGTCTTTGTCGTATAAATACCACTGGAGGGAAAATGTGGTGCTCGGACATAGATGAATAAGGTGCATCTTGCTACTTCTAGCCATTGTGTTCATATTCTATTCGATTTAAGGGCAGCGTCTCACTTCAGATAAGGGCTGCCACATTTCAATGCCAAGTGGGAGACCTTTCTTAGTATTCATGGCTGAAACAAGTATTTATGCCATGTGATGCAAAATTATAAACATATCTTCTTCATCAACTAAATCAATATTTTTGATAATGTAATAGTTTAGAAATATATCTAATTACAAACCAAACTTTGTTGAAACAAGATGGAGATTTTACCACTCACTAAGTAGAACTTTGTTAATAGTTTGTGAAATGAATGTATGTAATTTCTAACTGGATTAATGCATATTCCCAAATGTATTTTAGTTACATTAACCCTTTCCATGCTCATGACGAGCTCAGCTCATCATGATGCACGGTTGAGCTGTGCTGATGACGAGCTGAGCTCGTCATGAAACAATGGAAATTGGCATCGTCCAGCACCGGAGGGGAAAACACCTAGCAGCGAAGGTGTTAAGAAAAAACTGTGCAATCTTGATAAGCGGTGGTCCCTTCATTTTTATTATCTTAGTGTGACACTACTAAAATGATGCACATTAATTCAGCGTACCTAACATACCAAGATACTTTTTCAAGTATTCATGTCTGTTTGCCAACATTTTATGGAATTTAGTCTCTATGAGACCCCGTCAATGGGAGAAACTCATTTGGCTCAATATGGCAAAACTCTCACACAATTTTTAAGTCTCACCTAGCGAACGCAGCGCATGCGCTGCGCCGCCTTGGTGAGCCTATTGTTGTCGGTTTGGTGCGCGAAGGGGACAACACGTGTGCGCGCCCGGACACGCTATGTGCACGCGCATGGAGTCTCCTTTCTGCCTCACACGCTCTCACTGCACGCTTGATTTAGCTTTCAGTTCATGTGCGCCCCCCCCGCCCTTGCACATGGCCTTGCACTCGCGGATCGCCGAGCTGGGGCTGGAGGGGCTTGCTGCTAACTGCTGGTTTGTCGATTCAGCAATCCAGCGTTAGGAAACCCACAGACTGTAAGAGGGGACTAGAAGTGTTGCAAGGGGGGCACCGAGTACAGGGCCTGGGCTTTAATAGTCTAAGGATCATGACAGTTAACGCTCGTTCACGATTGATGCCTTGAGTCCATTTAATCTGTTAAAGCCGATGTGCTGTTTGTTTTGTGCTTTTTATGTGACATTGACGGACTAATAACATTGTTTATGAGAAGAAAGAAAATTATTAATACCTGAAATTAAACACGCAGAGGGGCTCTAGGCAGGGAGATCGCTTAGATGGTCTCTAGCCATGCGACTGCTGTAACTCCGTTTAATATCATTAGTGTGTGCACGTGTGCTCAGCAGGTCCGGCCAGGGTGCTGAGCAGCTGCACAGACCCATGGTAGGGCTACCGGAGCCAAGACAAGATGGAGTCTGAGCCGTTACCTCCTCAGGAACAACAATAGCATCCTGGAGCGGGGGACAGACACATACATTGGTTCATTTGTGGAAAAAATAGGTGCTTGCTGTGTGCATCAGCTACATGGTGCGGGTTCCAACCTTTTCTTGTGGGGTTTTGTGTGCCTACACGCCACAGCTTCCAGTCTTAGTAAGATTGCTCTGAAGTGGAAACATGCCTGATCGAGGAAGTGTAACCTGCAGATCAAAGGACCACTATTCGGTTAGTTAGTTCAAGGATTTATTGTACTTGCTGCAGTGTGTATGAAATGTACATCATATATCCCACAGCTCATAATTTCCTATCTCAGTAAGTTAACTCTGAGAGTTAACTGCTGATGTATGTGAAACCTGCACATCACATGTTGCTGTCTCTGTAAGGTAGCTCAGTGAGTTAATTGCCTGCAATTCTGTGGTTGTGTGTACATCTGTAATCTGTTAATGTTGAATGATCCTGCTGCTGAATGTGTATGTCTGTAACCATTAGGTTGAAGTTTGCACCCTCATTAAATGTAGTTCAAGAGCATAATGTCCTTGTTACATGTGTAACTTGAAAGTCACCCGTTCCCATGTTGTAAGGTAGATCACATGAAGTGCCTAATGTTGTGTTTTCTGCGGGTTACAGGTTCTGATCTTCATACCCTATTTCAGGAGTTGATGTGTCAGCCACAGCAGAGTTTGGCGTTTGTGGCCGACAATTCCTTACTACCTTGATGTAACTCAAGAGGGTTAAGCAACAGAGATCTGTGTGACTTGTACGTGAAAAACAGACTCCATATAGGGCATAGCCAGTTCATTGCATTTATTTACTTAAAAAGCAAACTTACACCGAAGCTTCTTGGCACTAGTAGACTTAAAGCGACTTCAGTTGAACCGAGTGATATAATAAAATAAACCGGTTTGAAGTTGGTAGCTCACAGGGGTTAAAAACAAAATTGTCTCTGCAGAACAAGGTAAGATGTTTAGTTGGTACCCCCATTTTCGATGGATAATTTTTTTCTGGTGCCCTCTACTTTCTAACTCTGAGGGCCAGATTTTACTCCTTTCACTCACAGGGTGCAGGTGGGTTGGACTATTTAACGTGCATTTAATAGTGTGTACAGGTTGGTTTTTTTACCTCAATCTGACCCTCTGTACTCTTGCTTTTTCCAAGCAGTTGCCCTCAAATAACCATAATCTTGGTTTTATTTAATGTTGAATGGCGCTTTAGGTATTGTAAATAAAAAATGCCTTTTAATTTTTTTAAAGGCATTGCCATTTACAATGTAAATTGCTAAAAATAATGTCATTGCGAGACTTATTGCATTGTAAATGCTTGTTTCGAGAACTCATTATTGTATCCTAGAAACCTAATTCCCTTTCAGTTCCTTTTTAAAATATTCCAGGTGGAATTCAGTACCCAAAAATCGCAAACAATTTATCTGACAATACACAATCTTACTCTGCTTCAATATAACAAATCTATTAAGATTAATAACAGGGCTAGTCTTCGAAAGAAACAGAATGAAAGGGATAATAAACGGTATCATCAATTATTTGAGGCTAAATTCAATTATTTTCTAAATTGCAGGAACAATATTATCTAGGCAACTCACTTTTGCTAAACATACTAAGCCTCTTCAGAAATTAAGTGGACTTTATAGATTCCCTTTGTTTGTAGGAACCTTACAATGTGCATTGGAACTCAATGTGGAATAGAATTTTATGATTCAGGCTGTAACATTTAATTGAAGGCTGAAGGGCTGGTGTGCACACAGTGCGGAGGTTGTTCTACTGGACTTACACCTTTTGGACTGCTCCCATTTTGCTGTATCCGCCTCACTTAGCACCGTGGTGATGACTGGAAGAACACGTTAATAGTGAAGACCATGCCAATGATTGGACAAATTGCATCTGGCTAAAACTCATAGATTAGGAGTTACCTTGGATTTCATGAAGCAAAGCTTGCACTCCTGCTGCAATGCACCAATTGACAAATGGCGTGGATGAAACCACAGTCACAGTAAAAACTCATTTTTTATTGGTAAGAGACTTTCCTTCACTAGCCTCTCACTTTCTACATGACATGGGACCAATTAAAAGAAAAAACCTTGGCAATCGTTACAAATTGCTCAGCTATGGTGCTAGATGTGGCATTTGCTGTAAACGTACAAATATTTTGATGGAACACCTGTAGTTTTAAGAGTGCAAACTCTCTTATTAACCCCTTCGATGCTGATGACGAGCTCAGCTCGTCATCACCCACGGGGGTCGTGTGCTGATGACGAGCTGAGCTCGTCATGAATATATGGCAACAAGAGTTTTCCAGCACTGGGGGGGAAAACGCCTAGCATCCAAGTGGTTAATAGAAATCAAGGGCACTCTGCTTTACCACAGATGTCTACACCAATCCTCTCTCTGACATAACAGTCCCCATAGGATTCACACAGGTGATGTGTAAGGGGTATTTTAGTTTTGGAAGCTTGACATACCGGTGTTGTTAGGAGTACAAAACTGTACTCATTCATCATTGGTAATGGATGAAATCCATCATCAAGACAGCACAAGTACGGTTCTTATTCAAGAAAATAAACTACCATTAGTTGCAGCAAACGTGACCCTGTATTCCTGCAAGTTTGCTTCAATCCAGAGTGCTGAAATATTTGGGAATGCATAGCTGCGAGAAATGTCTAATTGCTTTTCTTAGAGGCACTAAAAAGGTCTTGGGTATCACTTTGGTTGCCGTTGGTGATAGGTGCCAGCTCAATATCCTTCACTTCACATTCAACATACAAGGTTAGTACCATTTTGGACTTCTGCCAATTTGGGAAGAGAATACTTGGTGTATAATTTCATTTGAATTTGGGTAGGGCAGTTAGATTGAGGGGCAGACAAGATACCAGTGAGGTACGTGTACAGGAGTGAAGTATGTGAAGGAATTTCCAAAGGTGTTTAAGAAGGGATTGCAGTCTCTCATAGGATATGATAAAGTTGAAAAAAGGTGCACAACCTAAGATTGGAAAGGTCTATAATGTCCCACTTACTGCCAGGGAGTTCAATTCCAATGCGCTACTTTATTTCGGCTTTCAAAACCATAAATGTTCATACAACAAACAGTTTACTACCACATTAAAATAAAAAAATAAAAAACTTCTATAAATAAGCCTACAAGTAGTTATAACTCATCATATACATTATATTTAAACAGAGAGTTTGAGCCAATCTGATGATCCTGCTAACCCCTCTACTGTTAAAGCTCAATTAAAAAGATTTTATATTCAGTGGCCGTTTAAAGTGCAAGTGCATCTTATGGTTAACATGACATATTGCCAGGGAGTTACTCATCAAGAAATTGGAAAATCTAAAGTACAATAACTTGACAGGCAGTTTGTCATAGCAAGAAAGGCCAATAGTGAGGCTAGATTATGTGTGGTTCTACAGGAGCTGAACAAGTATGTCATTGTTGACCACTACCTTTTACCGAACATCAAGAAGATGCTGTAAACGATTAGAAGAGCTACGTTTTTTTTACAGTAGGCCTGACATCTGCATACCTGCAAATAAAACTCCACAGTGATTTACAGAATCTGACAGCCTTTGTTGCAACCTTTGGTACATTTACATTTTTAATACTGCCCTTTTGACAGATATCTACAGCTTCTGTCATTCAAATGGATTATAGAAAGGGTGCTGTAAGGGGTTGACGTCATTAACATTTTGTAGGGTGGTTTGTTTGTTTATTCTATGATCAGGTCTTCATAATAGAATTACAGAAGTTAGAAGAAAATAATCTCACTTTCAAAAATAGAGAAATGTAGGTTTCATTTGGCAGATCTATAGTATTTGTGCCATAGAATTAGAGCAAAAGGGACTTAACCCTAAAAGAGAACAGATTAGCACCATAAGGAGCATACCCAGTTCAACCGTTAAGGACCAGTTTTTTTCGTATGGCTGAATACTACAGCAATTGTTTTTGCAAGTTTGTAGAGAAGAGCAAACTAAATTGAAGGGTTTTTAAGAATGGGAGTGGAATGCTTCGAGTCTGAAGACTGCTGGAAAAGAATATTTTATTTAAATTAAGACATCCGAAGGGAGCAGAACCAAATTATTCAGTGACAGAGCAAGATACGTTAGCGGTATAGTGGGGGTGATGAAAATGAAGAGATTTCTCTGGGTTGCAAAACCTAAAATAAGGATTTAACAAACTCCTAAAGGAAGCCCTCACAAAGAAAGGTACTGATACTGTCTCAATTAGGATCTGCAAATGGATCGTAGCACTCCAGGATATTTAGTATGAAGTAATATACTTCCCCAGAATAAGAAACTACCTGGCAAATTGCATTTCAAGGCATGGAAGTGATATAAAAGTAAAGTAAGGCATCACTGAAGGTGAGGAAGAGCAGGACCTTAGGGAGTGGGAAGAAGTAGTGAAGCAGTTAAGGGTTTTTGCCAGGTGAATGATGAACACTTCTGCAGGAAAGATTTGTTGTTACTTGGTACAGAATTGACTCTTTAGGGTTGGCTGCCAAACCCTTTTGTTAAGTGTGCTCCTCGGAAGAGTGAATGGGGAATGACCACAATAAAAAAACAAGGTTAGGAAAGCCTTTTGGTGTCAGGTAGGGATTTGATGCTACAGAAAACAAGTAAAGAGTGTTTGGAATTTTTGAGTATTGACAGCGTTTTAACCCATGGCTGTGAGAGCGCAACCAAACTGTCTTTGTGAGAAGTCCCTTTTGACTTAAAAGCCCCGACTCATACAAAAAAGCTGAGAGATTTGTGATTGTCTTAGCAAACATTTATTACAGGTGGCCAGAAATTCATGGTGGTCAACAATTTGGAAACTCATGATGTCACAACGTTTTGGAACAAGTGTTCCTAAAAGGATTTTAACAATAGGTCCGCTTAGTTTTGAAGGATATGCGGGCATTTTTGGAGGACAAAGGTATAAATCAAAAGAAAACATCTGGAGGCAAATGGGATAGTCGAGAGATTTAACAAAGTCCTGAAGAAGACAATTTAGCCGGCCATGCCATGCGGTTTGTGTTGAAAGGAAAAACATTTTAATTATTTCACAAAGGGGGGCAGAGTTTTGATTTGTACAGTATGGATCAATGAGAAAAAAAGCATGCAAATCAGGATGAGGCTGTGTGAAAGCAAATTAGAAGAAGAGGGAGAAGGCAGCAGAATGTAAAGTGAGGTTTGGTGAGCAATTTACTATTAGGCCAACCAGTGGTAATGCTGGGGACTTGTGAAGGTTACCAATCAGAGATTGGGGGGTGGAATTTCTAAGTTTTCCAAACTGATGAACATTTTGAAACTTTTCCAAAATGTCATGAAGATCGAGTAGACATATTTTGGAATCTGATCAGGGTGGTAAAGGTTTCATCCTTGGGTGATTACAGTGTTCGAAAGAAGACCCTAGTAGAGGGTGCGAGAAAAGCAGGTGAAATTAGCTCTGAATGTTGTGAGAAGGAGTAGTACAATCATAAACAAGCATTTGCAATGCAAAAGGTCTCGCAATTGTGATATTTTGAACTATTGATACTGTAAATAACAATGCCTTTAATTTTGCGTTTAAAAAAACCTAAAATAATGAAAGGCATTGTCATTTACGATACCAATAGGTCAAAGTTTCTATATTGCGAGACCTAATGCATTTTTTTGGTAGGCAATGGGAGATTGAGTTATTTGCCCAGAATCACAGGATTTTGAGCCGACGCCGAGCCTCGAACCTGGCTCCCCAACTCCAGAGTTGGCGGCTCTGGCCGTTAGGTCACATCCTTCTTTAAAATATTTCTAGTATTGACGGTGCAGTGTACCATGAAAAAAGGGCTCTTGAGAAATAAATACATGAAAAAAAGTAAAGAACCAACAAACCAATGGCATTTTACCTCAAACTGGATCAGAAAATATTACTTGCCAGTCACATAGATTTCATCCACACCTTATACATGAAATAACATTCCAAGGTCCTGCGGAACAGTACCAAAAGTACAGTTCACCAGAGCAGTCATTTATTGGTCAAATGCTTTGCATGAAACGCACAGGCAGGAATATTTATTGACTGAAGCACAGAATAATCCGCCTTGCCTGAGAAGGGCAGTGAACCACAGACTTGTAAATAGCACAGTGATGAAGCACTTTATTATCATCTTATTAACTGCTTAACAATCACTGCCCTGCTCTAATGACGAGCAAGCCTTTCATCCAAATGACGAACAAGAAAGTCAGAGGCCACTAAAATGAGGGCTTTGGGGGTCTTTGTAGAAGTGTAACTCAAGTCGCTTCTCTCAAGACCCGGCAGAATCAAACAAACACAGACACAAAATCACGCATCTTTATATTCAAAACATTTACAGAAGCGCACTGGCCCGGGGGAGAGGGAGGGATGGCGGGGGACCCTGAGATTTCAGGTAAGTCAGTGCACCTGAAGACAGGCACATCTGGGCAGAAAGGGACTTGAATGGCTTCAATCTACTTTGAGGAAAACAGAAACTCCTGGGCTGCAGGTTGTATTAGAGTATGAAACAGTACGTCCTTCTCTGAGACATGTTCCCCTGGTAAAATAAATCCTGTGGGATAGAGTTGCAGCGTGCCGTTCTTTTTTCTTTCTAAAATATCTGTCGTTCCCGGTCACCTTTCTCTGCGTCACCCTCTTTCGCTATATACACAGCATGCATGCTGGTTATATATGATGTGCCCTCCAGCGGATGTATGTCCAGGAGAGAAGTTGATGGATATGGGCAGTCCTGGATAATCACAGGAGAGCTGGGTGGGGAGGAGAAGCTTGCTTTCCTGAGCTTTGCTGACTGTCTTTACCGGGAAGCGGTAATGCAGTAATTAATGCTCGGATTGGAAAGGGTACTTGCTGGAATGTGGCTGCTGCACACAGAGCTGGAGCATCCAGCAAGTGCCTTTGTGCTCGCTCTCCGGCCTCGGGCTCTCAAATTTGTACCATCGACTCCCTGTTGTCAGAGAGAGGTGCAGCACTTTACAGATACAATCCCCAAAAATACTGCTTATGCCTGAATGCATCTTTAAAATGCTTACATGAGGCACGGTCTCCATTGTCCTATAACTGGTGGCTGAAAATAGTACGTTTGGGAGTGCGGGTAGCCCTGCGTGAGCCCTTTGATGTCTTGTCTAGTACATTGCAGTCCACAATTAATGTCTAAACCTTGAAAAGAAATAATTTCTTTATGCCCAAAGTGGGAAGTAAAAGAAAGTGAAATACTGCACTGGATAAACAGTACGTTTAAAACTGAGCAGGGCGCCGCTTTAAGGACACAGCGCTCGGTTTCTTTCTTTTTTTACTTTAACACTGAGTGTGGTGTCCTTGAAGGGGGGCGCAGTGTTCAGTGTTAAAGTTAAACAAGCGCTGAAAGCCCATGCGGCAGCGAGCAGCAAGGCAAGATAATTGCAAACAGATGGTGCCGCTGCTCGCTCCCGCAAGGCAAACGCTCCGCATGCACGAGTACTCATTAGAAACAGTGCAAAACATGCACGAGTTTCTAAGAAAGTACAGTGCGATTCCAAGAGGTCCCTCCTAAGCAACACTTGTGCGCTGCATATGCGAGACCTAAAAAGTGAGTCTAATTTGAAAACTTTGTTAAGTGTTGCATCTGTAATAGTACTCACTTATTATTGTCCCCTGAATGCAGGGCTCGAAAAAGCCACTAGCCCACTCACATTGTAAGCAAGATTTGTTCAGGAGGAGCTATTTTTAGGGACTACTCTTCTGGGGAGTTGAAAATCCTCTAACTTCAGGGAAGAGAAACTGACTTTTGACCTCTGTCTCTGAAAGCAGAAAAAATGTGACAAGATAACAAGATTTAAAGGCATCTTTATTGCTCACAGAGTGAAAGAGCAATAAAAATGCCATTAAATCTAGTTATCTTGTCACATTTGCAGAGACAGAGGTCAAAAGTCAGCGTATCTTATTACATTTATTTTTCTTTCTGTGACTTGATTTAGAGGATTGGTTAGAGTGAACTGTGTGACAATTAAACTGTGCAAATCATGTTAAATGAAAGGCTATACAATGTCAGGCTTTTTTGTAACACAACACTGAAATAGCAAAGTGAACTGTTCAAACATTTCAAATATAGTTTAATGGTTATGAATACCCATTTTTAGGTTGAGCATTTATTTATTTATTTATTTTATTTATGCAATTTATAAAACGCACAAATACCCGTAGGTGTCTCGGCGCTGAGCATTTGAGGCCTCTTGTAAATACTTTGGTATATACTTATTATATACTTATATACTTTGTGGGCTCTGGAGATCAGCCCTTGGACTTGTCTGCTTCAGCTTAGGTACTTTTTTTTCTGTTCAACTGCCTCTATTTAACTGTCTAGATAGAAAACGACCAGAAGAGGTCAGTAAAATACCGGAATTGCTTTCTGCTGATGGACTTTCTTTTTTTATTTTACAGTCAACTGCCTCTATTTAGCTTTCTTTATTGAAAACGAACCGCAGAGGTCAGTAAAATATCAAAATCACTTCAGCATTCTCTAGATTCCAGTCCATAGAAATGGTCTTTCACGAGCACCCGTAGACAATAATATATATCTTTTAATTTTGTATTTTCAGTGCTATGACCACCGAAGGCCCTGATTTTATATTAAAAACAGCTTTGAACTATAACATTTCCCGCTGAAAGGCAATATTCATCTCCATGTGTTCTCATACCTGGAGTGTCACGCAGTTTGGTGCTTACTTTCCCTCCATGTTAAAGAACAGTAGATTTTTCAGCACCCTGGCTAATGGACTGTTTGAGTATGCACATACTAGATGCTGACTGTGAATGTAATGACATTTGTGAAGTCCATACTTCCTTTCTGTTCTTTTAGAGCGGTGCTCCATTCGCCTGAGCCGCAGCCAGGCGAGGTGAGGCAAATCCCTCCTGCATAATAGGTAAGAAGGATGGGGTACCCTGTGATTTGAATATGGGGTACTATACTGCTGTGTAAATGACATTGATAAAACAATAGCTAAGCAATGTTCATATGATACCAACAGCATTTTTTGTTTCTTTGTTCTTCCTTATGAGGTACATCCTTTTCCAGAAGAGAAGTTATTAACCACACCTAGGAGTTCAGGTGATATGGTTTTTGATTTATAATTTTATTTATTCACATATTGCAGTTGCATAAACATCTCTTAAAAGGTCCTGATGAAAGCAGAGGACACTAGTGTCCATTAGTCTGAAGAAACATGTTGACCACACATTAGATATAGCAGACATTTGCTTGTACTGCTATTTTCCACTGTTTTTGATATTTGGAAAAGTGAAGGACACCATTAAACTTTTTTTCTCTCATTTTCTCCAATTTTAATTACACGTTATATATATTTTTCACACACTTTTTTTGCACTGCATATCAGTAGCCAGAGATTTTCACATGTCCTGGTCTCATTCCATCAAGTCCACGCAAAGATACAGGACATATACATCTGGTCCCTGATGGTGAACTCTTGAATCACACGGTATGAGGAAGCCCAAATGATGAATATGGCGGCACAGGACAGCTACTGATGGGTATCCTATAATACCAATAGGTACCTAGAGATAGCGTTTCCTTCTCATAGAACATCACACATTGTTTGGAAGGTTCTCGTCATATTTAAGCACAAAGTTTTCTTCACTCTAGACCCCTGGACACTCTTTGTTTGCTTAGGATTTTGTTGTGGGGGCGGTGTCCATGTGGTCGTTAAATATGCCCACGACCCTCAATAAGTAGTTGTTGTTGACTGTATAGCTAAATACATATATGGTCCCAAAGGTGAGACCAATTGCATTGCAAATGTTTGTTGTAAGTCTTTGATGAAAACAATAATTTTATAAGATCAAAATAAATTAGAAAACTTTACTTGGTGATGTGCAAATGTTAAATATTTTCAAAAACATTGTATGCGCTATTATCAGTAAAACTACATGTTAGTGGGAAGATTTTGTGGCCATTTCAATACAACATATGCTACCTGTAAATGACAATGCACTACCACATCATGCTTTGGTAATATATTTATAAAAAGTGAGATTTTAAACATGAACTGCGAATTATTACTGCTCCTGCCCAGATGACAATGCTATTAGTGAACTAAGAGGCAAGCCAGGAATCATGTGTACCCTATATATGGGCTCGATTCTTGTTATATATGGAGCAAACATTTAGTATAGACAATAAAAAGTTATTCTTTTTTGAAGGTGCTCTCTTATTTGATAATAAAGAAAAAGGCAGCTATACAAGACAAAATATTTGCCTAGGATCACACAATTTGAGACCAGTTCACGGGTACATTACAGTTAGGTTGAGTAGATTATTAAAGTTACTAGACATGCAGTTCTAGTAAATCTTTTATGATTTCTTGAGCCCTGTGAATGTATGGTCTCCATTTAAACCTTGGTTTGTCCTACCTAATTTATCCTGGTAGCTTATCTTAATAGATGACTTACATTACTAATTTAGACCACATTCTCTTTTTATCTCTTATTTCTGTGTTGTTTTAACTCTAGCTTTGTAGGAAAAGAATGTGCTTGGTGTAGAAAGCTGGCTCTGTATATACAATACCAAAGAGAGGTATAGTGTGCACAGAGTCCAGTGGAACCCCAAAGGTAGGCAGAGGTAAAGGTAGATAGCACCTCTATTTGTGGTAGTGTGCACGAGCAGTAAGGCTTTTACAGAGGGTAGTGTTAAGCATTTGTTGTACACAACATCAGCAAATGATTTCACACAAAGACTGACCTTCAGACCAATTTGGGTTTGCATAAAAATATTCTTTTAGTTATTTTATTTCCAAGAACCAAGCAAGCCTGGCACATGTGAGTGATTTATACTTTGCAGTACTAATACAGTTCGAATTGTAGTTGTATACAGTTTAAATTGCAGTTGTATATATACATTGGTTCGATTACAGTAGAACTACTAGTATTGCAATGCTTTGGAATACTATACATCTACTTTGTATTGGCTTTTCAATAAAATGTCAAGTAGATTACTTTACAGATTACTTTTCTTACATGGTGTAGTATACCTGGATACTGCACTGGGACATTTCCTGTGAACAGGTAAATAAAAGCGTTTTTGTTAATTGGGCACAGTTTAAAAAACTTTTAAAGATTTTCCAACTCAACACTTTTCATAGAAAAACAGTCAATGTTATCCTATTGTTATCGATTTACAGGTATGTACTTTGTTGTGGGAGTGGGTAATTTGGGGTTAGACTCAGGGGTCCTCCAGGGTCAAAGAGGCACTCTTGTTATACCCTCAGCGGCACTAGGGCGGCCGGGTGCAGAGTGCTGAGGCCCAATGTTATCCAATGGCAGTTAGGGGGTCTCTGGTTGGTGGCTGCTTATGAGCAGGCCACGAGGTTGTGGGAGCAAAGCTTCTGGACTTAAGCTCAGGGCAAATGGGGGTTCAAAACAGCACCAAAGGTGCATCCTCAGTGGCACTAGTTCGGACAGGTGCAGAGTGCTGTTTTGTCGTTGGGCGTCCTGTTGCTTTAAATAGGGTTTCTCCAGTTTGCAAACACACTGCAGGCTCGGGGACAAAGGTCTTCTGCGTGAGACCAGCACTTGGAGAGGTACATTGGGATGCTGGGGGTCGGCCACACACTGTCGACTGGGCCACCCAAGGCCGTAGGGCATCAGGTACCCGGGTGTCTTTTAGGGTCAGATATTCTTACCAGCTCCTGGTCGTGGTTGGGGGGGGACCTTCCGGATTGAAGCTGCAGGCGTCAGCAGTAGACTTGAGGCAGGTCAGGGATAACCGGATCTTGGGTAAGGATCGCCGGGGAGACCTCCTTGTGGTGTTGAGCCACTCTAACCCGGGCCGTGGGCGTCGGGTGCGGACTCACGGATTTTGCAGAGTCTGTGGGTGAACAAATTTGGTGTTCACGGTCATAGTCAGGGCAGGTCTGCTGGGTTCTTGAGGTTGATGGTTGCAGGACACACCAGAGTTTCACTTCTGCAGGTTCGAGGTGGGGACAGGCCGGTAGGGCTGGAGGCCAAATCAGTGGGCATCCTCCTCTTCTTAGCTTCGGCACGGTTATTTGGTCCCTTTACTTCTTTCCTTCTTGTGGTTTGTCTGAGGAGGCATGGTTCAGGGGTGCCACTAAATACTAGGTTTAGGGGCATTACAGGTAGGTAAAAGGTTGGGACGAATGGGTCCCTTCCTTGGGGTGTTTACACCCCCTATTATGCCACTCTCCAGTGGGAGGGAGGGCATATGCCTCACTCAGTTACAAGATGGCGGGGACTGAGAGTTATGCTTCACCTTGCCTTCCCCACTTACGGGGTGGGGTTGACAAAGGTGGGCACACCTCCCTTCCTCACTTGGTTTTCCCACTGGTTCTCCCGCCAAAAGTGGGTCTCAGAACCGGTGGGGACCAGTTGCTGGGAGTAGCAAAAGGCCTGGGGAAGCTCACAAAGGCGGAAGCCTTTGAAGCTTCCTCTTTGTGGACCCTGCCCATCCAGGGGGAGGAGGGTTGGCACCTCGTCCCATGATGTGCATTGTTTCAGGCCCTCAAGAGCAGCAGACTCTCTACCCAGGGGTCCAGAAACATGTCTGGTGGTGGCAGCTGAAAGCAGCCACTCAGCCTGGACACTACTGTGAGGTCGTTTTTCAGGGGGCATCTCTAAGATGCCCTCTGTGTGCATTTTTCATTAAATCCCACACTGGCATCAGAGTGGGTTTAATGTGCTGAGAAGTTTGATACCAAACTTCTCAGTTTTCAGTGCAGCCATTAGGGAACTGTGGAGTTCATAATGACAAACTCCCAGCACCATATACTCTTAATGGCAGCACTGCACTTACAATGTCTAAGAATTGGCTTAGACACTGTAGGGTACAGGGCTCATGCACCTGTACCCTCGCCACTGGTATAGTGCACCCAGCTAGAGGAGTGACTGATCTATGCCAGGATAGTGGGTTGCAAGCATGGCACACAGGGATGTGCCACACTAGGGCACTGTCGCCTCCCTCAGACTCGGGCTGTTGGGAGCAGGTTCAGGGGGGCTTTAAGGTGTCAGGTCATGGTTGATCACAGACTTACTCTAAGTTTGAGCGACCTGATGAAGAGGGAAACAGGGCAGCAGTACCATTTTCTGAGGTGGCCTGGCAAATCCTGACATCCCTTGACGGTAGGTCTTGCTTTGGGCTGTTGGGAGTCCGGTCTGGACCACCAACAAGCTGTGGTTGCTGCAATTGCTCTGGTACCCAGGGTATTGGTGCTGTGCACTCCTGGAAGTCTTGGCAACACCAAACTCGATAGGGAGATGTATCTGACCTCCGGGAGCACTAAGACCTTTCTCCTGTTGGGCTGCTCGTTCGGTGAGCCCAATGACTGGTATCACAGTGGACCAGCAGATGCTTTGCAGTGCCTGGAGATGCAGGGGAACAGCTCCTCCACTCCAAAGGAGATCTTTCCTGGTTGTTAAAGGGCGGGCAGTTCTGGGAACAGTATCCAGTGTTTGGTGAAGTCAGTTCAGCGATGGTCGTAGTAGAAGTAGCCTGCCAGGGTTGTGTGCCAATCTTTGGTGGAGGTCTTCAGTTCTAGCTCTTGTCAGTCCTTCTTTCTTTCTCGGTTCCCAGTAGTTGAATCAGCTTTCCTGTAGTCAGGGGGCCACCTAAATACTCAATTTAAGGGTGTTAAGGAAAGTGAAAGGTAGTAGCCAATGGGCTACATTTCCCTGGGGTCACTACACCCGATAGATGACCACTCCTGAGGACAGTGAGCATTACTCTGTCCAGAGTTCGCAATCCCACCGCACACAAGATGATGGAATTCCGATTTTCACGTTCACTTCAGGCTGCCCACCCTACAGTTGTGTCAAGCCTGGCAGAGCAACACGCCTCCTGCATAGCTAATTTGCCGCCTGTCATAGTGCCAAATGTGTCTCAGGGTGGGGTGGGGGTGACATACTCTAGTTCTGGGGAAGCCAGGCTCATATATCAAAGGCGCTGTGCTCTTTGAAGGTCCCAGCCAGACATGCTAATTAACTAGCCATCCTGCTGGAGGAGGTGAAAACATGTCCTGCCAGAGAGGCACTGTTTCTAACCTCGGAGAGCGGGACTTTCACCTCCTTGGGGGATCAGAAACTTGTCTGTGGTGGCAGGCTGGACAGGACATGTCTGCCAGCACAGTAGAAGACCATTAGGGTTCAGGGGGTACATCTAAGGTACCTTTCAACATGCATGTATTAATAATAAATTAATCACTGGGATCAGTATTGGTTTAGTAATACGAGGTGTTTTGATACTAAACATCATAGGTGTTGGTGAAGCCATTATGTAGCTGGGAAACAAGTTCTGATTGATACCTAATAAATACCTTAAGATGGCTTTCCTGCTCACTTGTAATATCCAGCAATGGAACTTGACATTATAGGGGCATATCTGCTCAGGCGGATATATCCACACCTGCTATGATGCACCCTGCCTTAGGTATCCAAGGCCTGCTGTAGAAGTGACTGACATAATACCCATGTTGTGTTTTTGGCATAGCAGACAGGAGGGTGCAATGTCAGGTTTTCAAACATGGTTTGCACCATGTCATGCAGCCTGCAATGTAGTCTGTGTGGAATTAGTGTGTGGGTCCCCTAGGGTGGCATAAGATATGCTGCAGGCCCTATGGACCCTCTTTAGTGCCCATGCCCTAGGTACCTGAAGTACCATTTACTAAGGTCTTACAGGGGTACTAAAGTCCTTGGCCTATTACAAACAATCAGACATCACTGTGTTTCAAGGAAGGAGCATTGGAACTGAGGTCTGGTTAGCAGGCTCAGTGCACTGTCAGAGTCCAAAAATCAGCATCTAGCAGATAAAAGGGTTGGAGGGAAAACTGCAACAAAAGCCCAGTTTCCTGTCATGGGAACATTCTTCCTTTTAAAGATAGAATGGTTTACATATTTATTGCAAATGAATTGCAGCAAATTACAACAAACTAGAAAGATAAGTTGTCTCATTTGCCTCAACCTAAAATTTGCTAAGATCCAGATTTTTTACTGGGCCTTGTTTATTAGAATAGATTTGTTTTGGAGTCATTGACTGAGCTTTCATTATAATGTACAGCTGGATCAAATTCACAAGTCGACTCATGATGAAGAAGTAACGAAACCTCTGTAAATTGGACTCAAATTTGACAAAGAAGAATTTTGTTTTTTCTTTTTATAATTTTACTTTATGATTTACTTGCTTGTTATTATCTGCTCGCAATATGTGACTGAATATGTTTCCTCATATGTTCTACATTATTGGAAGCTTAGCACCTCTTTTATTCCTTTCTGCTCCTGTGCAGGTTGTAAACTTTTCATAGTTACCAAGTATTAACAATCACTTGGAAAATTGGTATAGGTCATTAATATTTATGTATCACTGTTTGAATAACAAGGTTCTGCTATTTTTTTTCACAATAAAACAAAGTTAAAAAAATAGTACTTTACCTGAAATTAAGCGTATGACTCTGAGAAGGAGAACAGTGACATATGTGCCCTGATGGATTTACTTTCATGCCACCATGTATCTTTACCATAACGTATAAATGCTGGTTGTACTATCATCCACAAAAGGTTTATTACCTCACCCCACTTGCAGATGATGGTCCTGTTCCACTCATTGAAGGCAAACAGTAAGGTAAGATAAGAGGAGCTTAGGTAAGAATCAATACTTTGATTTTGATTGTGGAACTACCAAGCGGAGTTGGGAAGAAGCTTTATGTGTGATGGAGAAATCAGAGGAGCAATGGTCCATTAATTGTGATGCACACATTAGGGAGTACCACAAAAGTCAAAGTTTACTAGGATTTAAATGAGTGTGAAGCAGCCAAGCCATGCATGTTCAAACATTTGGAAGAGAGAAGAACAGTAGAGCAGTGTCAAGCTCATAGGCTCATATGTCTTAATGACACAAATGGATCTAATACATCTGACCCTGTTTTAAGTTTGACTTGTATTTTGATATACTCAATTGTATGTAACAAAGATTTACATAGAAGTATGCCTTGCAGTCTTAAATACTTTAGTTGCCTTAAAGATATTTTTGTGTTGATTTAAGTCAGCAGATATTTAGTTTTACTGCTATTTTAACAGAATGTTCTCCTTCAGGTGACAATTTCTGCATAGGTATATTTTACCCAGTCACCTGGGGGTTTATTAGGTTGCCCTAGTGTAGTACATGCAACCTACCTCCATGACACATCTGGTCAGAGGGAAGCAAAGAAGGAAGAGGTTTATAGTTTTGTTTTTGGCTGGCATACTATATTTTCAACTGAGGTGGTGATGGAGGTCATTTGTTAGAGACTTGCTGAGGATGCAAACAGAGTGTAGAGCAAACGTGTAGCCATTGTGCCTCCATGAAACATCCAAATATGATTGTTACAATTTCCCACCAAGAAGATTCAGCACACCTGATAAGAAGCAAGCAAGTCACCTTTGGAAGAGTCCTGGTACACACCATGGAGAAATTGGATGTTTTTGATTATGTTTAGAGATGAATGACTTGGAATTACTACAAGGGAGAGGAGTAAAACCATGACACTTCTTTTTAATGAGCAGTGGGCACCTACAAATTATATGCATTTCATAAACGGGATCAAAACTGAGACACTGCAGGATCGATGCAATGAGAGAAAAGAGTCTAAAAACGTTCAGGCAAGCAGGCAAAATAGTAGGAGGTTAACTGTTATATAATGATATTCAGTTAGACACAGACATAATGCCCTGCAATACCATGTTGCTCAGATGAACATCCCAACCCAGTGATGAAGCACCCATGACTATGGTAGCCTGAGCCCAGTGGAAGGTTGACAGTTATATAATGATATTCTGTTAGGCAAATCTACATTTATGCTATATAGTATAGGATTAAAGTGCAAATATAAACAATGTGCCACAAGTAAATTAAATATATTGAAAAAACAAACATTGGAAGTTATAATGAATGCTAAATTGGAGCTTTAAATGGTGTACTGACAAAAATCCACAAAGCAAACAGAAGTGAAATATATTATCCCATCAGGCTGTGCACCCAATGCTTGTCAGTATTCGTTTTTCATTTGCTGATAGACCTATTTAGGACTAAATATGGATGGTTCCAGGTTCTCCAAGCCTGTGGAATTCCCTTCCGGAAAATCTCAGGGAAATCTCTACAGAACCTATTTCTAAGGCTTACCTGAAAACTTTTTTGTTTAGAGAAGTTTAATCGGGCCATGCTTCCCTATCTTCGCATAGCACCAGGACGCTTATGTGCGAGCGGCTGTTGCGCTTTAGAAGTTGATTTCAATCGTTCATTCATTCCACATGTAAATTACATTGATGAAAACGGAATAAGCACAAGAACATTGATAACACAAGCAAATGTAAAGATCATTATAGGAGAGAATTAAACATATTTATCTGTGCTATACCAGGGCTGAGGATGAGCCAATCGGAAAAAGTCTAACAGAGAGTTTCAGCGATTGACTTACAAAAATGTATATAATGAAGTTTAATTACAAAAGCCTCTTGTATTGAGCTAGACAAATTGGGGGGTCGGGAGAGGTAAATGAAATGATAAAAGGAATTATAAAGAATAATTTTTCATCGGTGCCACAGTCACGAAAACAACACAAAACATTACTGCAAAATATGTATAAATATATTATATAGATATATAAAAAATGAGGCCAGGCAAATTAAAGAAAATAATGATTATCCAATAGGCAATGCAGTCGGTTTGGTTGAAACAAATTTACGACATACTCACAGATACATCCATCTCTAGAAACTATAATCCAGAGACATTAAATGTGCTCACTTCAGGATATCAAAATAGAAACTGAAGGAAAAAAATAAGTGAGCGATGTATAATAGAGGAGTCAATTGGAAAAAACCCACAGCCACACCACCCTAATTTTCTGAGACATGTGAGGACAGCCCCACTAACTGAACTATAATTTCCTTGAGCTTTTTTGTTGCTATGGTCAAAACTCACATTTACTGCAGAAACCTTTCCAATATTTGTTTAGTTAATGCACCTTCCTCCAAAAACCAGAAAGAAGGATGGATATCCCGAATAAAGAACATTGCACAAGGAAAAGGCAGCAGAAACAAATTTATAAAGCCTGTCATGTAAAACAAACACCTATGATAATGGTATTCAGGTGTTACAATGCCTTCTTTTGATTTTACATTGTAATACCTTATGATAATATTATAGTTTCACTGAAGAAATTTAATGGAAGGTTTTTTTTTTCTCAAAATAATAATATCCTGATTTAAAGCACATCTTTTGATTTAGGCAAAATAAAAGAGCATCATGGTAAGACTACTGGTGACTCTGGACAGGAAAACAAAAAAACTGCCAAAGGCTACTCCCAACTGAAACTATAATGTTTATCCTTTGGTTCCACCAACCTCTGATGATCACAAAACATGACAATTTATAAAAATTTGCAACAAAAAGCCTGTATGACGAGACCATGCACCTGTGACTGGAATAATAATATAGAGTAACACTGCAAGGCACAAATAGTCAAAATTTCAGTTCTGAGCATGGAAATAGCAAAGGCAGGCAGTCTAACAAGTGCACAGAGGTTATGATTGTTACAAAAAGTACAATATTATTTTTGTGATTTTAAACCGAGCACTAGGTTTCAAAGTTAGATGAAAAGAGCTTTCAAAATGCATAACATACTGTGATGCTTCTGTGAAATATAATCAAGTATTCTTCATTGTTAACATCAGAATTGGCATTTCAGCATAAGCCATCTTATTTGAAACCATAATAGGAGATACTTACTTTTTCTTATTATGCTCCATTTTAGTTAAAGAGTCAGAAAGCTCTCAAAACACAACTATGATGAACATATGGCATGCTTTATGACCCCAGGACAACTTTGGAATGTTTACAAGACAGTGTGCACAAAATACATGAAATTAAAGCAAACTCTTTTGATGAGCGCTATACATTAACCAACTAGAAGTGGTCAATTTGTTACTCCTACCTCTGATTCACTTGTTTTTCAAGTTGCTGTATTTTTTCTAACAGTTCTTTTTCAACTGCTTCTCTCTGTAACTCAAACTCTTTAAGGGCTGCTTGGACAGCTTCCTCTTTTTCACTAGCGAAGTTTTGGAGAAGCGTTGTTCTGTCCTGTTCCTGTGTAGCCAGCAGTAGTTTTTTGTCCTCTTCAAGACTATGAACAGAAGCTTGGCACAGTTCTAACTGTCCACACAGAGCAAACATTTCTCCTTCTTTTTGAGTTCTAAGTGCTTTCATATCATCATCACATTTATTGTTTAGTTCTATTATTTGTTCTTGCAATCTTTTTTCCACTTCACAGGTTTCTTGATATAAAGAAGACACTTTACTCAGTTCTGCCCGTAGCAAGTTGGTTTCCTCATCATGACGGTCTACCAGTTCCGAAATACATTGGTCTTTTTCAATTGTCATTAAAGTTCTCATTTCAGCTAGGCCCACTTGATATTCATCACTGTTTTCCTGAATTTTCTGAGTAAACTTGCTTATCTCTTGTCTTAAACATTCTGTTTCTTTCTCAATCAATGACTTCAAAGTCTTCTGCTGCTGGACTGTGTTTTCCTCTAGCAGGAGTCTAATTTCGTCAGTCTCTGCTTCCTTCAGGGCCATTTCAACTTCCAATTTGCACCTTAAATCAGACAGCTCAGAGACTTTCTGCTTCAAGTCTTGCAGCTGCTCTTCTTTTTCAATTACAATAGTTACATGCGATTCCTGCATTTCCTCAAGTCTTTTCTGATTTTCACTTTTTAATTTCTCTAGAAGGGAAGCATGGTCAGCTGTTATCTTTTGGAGCTCCTGTTCATGTCTGTCGTGTAATTTATGTTCAAATTCCATAAGCTGACTTTTTTCTTGGCTCTCATAATCTGCCTTCAATAGACTTATTTGCTCATCATGTTCAGCTTGAAGCTTTGCAAAATCTTGCAAAGCCTTCTCCTCTGCCGATTTTAATTCCAGGATCAAACAATGTTGATCTTTCGCTTTGCTTTCCAAACCAATCAACTTCTGATCTTTCTCATTCTGCAGACATACAAAAGCCTCATTTTCATTCTTCACCAACGCAAACTCAGAATTTTTATTTTGCAAGACTGCTTCAAGACCCTTTAAGTCATCTTTTAATTGATTAATTTTTTGTTCATTTACTTCCCCATCCTGCCTTAATGTTTTCAGTCTTATTTCGTATCTGTTTTCTACAGACTGCAATTCTTTTTGATGGTTTTCTTTCAAAATCGTTTCAAGAGAGACCTTCATCCTCTCAATAATGTTTCTGATTTCTATTGAAACATACTTTAAGGTACCAGTAAAGTCACACTGTTCTTTTTCAACATGTGTCCTGAAGTGAACTAGGTCCTCTTTGATATTCCTTAAATTTAATTGTGATTCTAAGGCAGCAACTTTACACTTTTCTAACTTAACTTTCAAGGAAGCATTTTCTGTGCCATCATCCTTTGGGCACACTTTTGTGTCCTGCATTCGTCGGCTGTCTATGGCATTAATAACTGATGAATACAAAGATTCCACCATCATTTCTGGACTCTGTGGATCACTGATATTTGGAGAGTTTGGATTTTCCTCAACAACAAACTCATTTACTGCAGACATAAAATCCGACTCTGGGCTTTCTGCTAAAGAGTCCAAGTCAAGAGATCCTTGTTTAAGAGACTGCTCTATGTTTGGATGGGTAATTGTTTCAAAATCAAAAGTATGGGCATCAATGCTGTCTGGAGACAGTTCTTCTAAAGGGCCAGGCAGATCTGAAGGTTGACATAAGGGACCCTGAAGACTTAGTGATGGAGTATGTGAAGAGGTAGTTGTAGTAATTCCTGTTGTTGTTTCCATCCTTGGTGTTTTCACTGATTGTGGTGAAGGCTGACCACTGGAAGCCTGTAAATGCAAAACAGGAATGTTTTTGCAAATCTTTAAATAAAACAATTTCACTCTATAGACTTAGAAAACTAGCAATCAGCTGCCTGAATCATTTATTGGACTGTGGGCTTCCTGCATGTTCTAAAATATCTTTCCAATGACCTGACTACTGATACAATTTTCACAGTCAAATTCTCCTGCCAGGCTAAAATATCAGCATTTTTATCCACTACAATCCTCAATATGTGGAGGTACAACATTTAACCAACCAACCTATATCTCTTCAACCTCCTAAGAAAAATTAACTTACGTTTGGTAACAATATTTCTGGTGGATTCATAATCTTTCTGCATATTCCTTACCGTATGAATACTCCTTTCATTTGTCAGACTGTTCTGGATAACTTTACCAAGAGCCACCAGGTGGCACCAAACTGCTGGAGGGCAACTTCACTTCCAGATGTGACATCACCAGAATATAAAAAAATCACCAATTGCATATGCTATTTAGTACATTTTTTCCCACACTCTATTGAGGTGTGTGGAGAAGAACTAAGCGAGATGTGACCGGAAAATATACGAGGCAACATGTTCCATACTTTGGGATCGAAATAAAAAAGTCACTAGCTTATCAGTGTGAAGGGAGGGTAGTTGGGAATCTACGAGAAGTTTATGTATCTACCACAAAATCTTTACCCAAGGTAGGTTACTTTATCCTCTGATGGATAAATCTTCCCACAGATTCCTCACCTTATGAAGAAGGAGGTGGGAACAAGTAGTAATGGTTATCCAGGGAAATCTTACAACATAATCGGCAACATACTAGTCACTGCATGTCTGAGAGGTACAGCAGTAGTCTTTTGAAAAAGTAACCAAGAATGGTCACATAGTTGCCTTGCAGGTGTTGACAACTGTACGTCTGTAGAAAGAGTTGTGGAACCATCCATGGGACTGGTCAAGGCACAGTAGATCTTGATATAAAGTATGACACGCCACAAAATGTTTCATTTGGTCACTGCCTTGTCCTTTCAGTTCCAACAAAGCTCACTAACAGCTAGTCATTAACTGTCTTATCATGTTGGGTCAATGTTGTATGACACTGCCCATAGGAGGGCCAGCCTATGGAGACGTTCTTGTGCCTTGAATGGAAGGAAGACCAAGGTAAAGTTTAACAGTCTGGTCCATACAAACTTCAGAAACTAATTTGAATAAGAAGGACGGTGCAAAGGACCGACTTATCGGGCTGAAAACTGTGATGGGCGAATGGGTCGAAAGAGCTTGAAATCCTAAAAACCTGAGGACAAAAGTAATATCCATCAATAGAACTCTTTTGATAATAAGAAAGCCAACCAGGAAAGCGTTCATTGACTTAAATGAGGATGTCACAAAAAGTCAAAACAAAGGTCA
Source organism: Lissotriton vulgaris (assembly GCF_964263255.1). NCBI lineage: Eukaryota > Metazoa > Chordata > Amphibia > Caudata > Salamandridae > Lissotriton > Lissotriton vulgaris. The sequence continues at coordinate 1,504,125,368 of NC_141691.1, forward strand.
ATTGTCACTGTACAATAACGAGAGTGGGACAGACCAATGAAAACAAGCCTTTCACAAAACATGTTACTAGAGGTGATTTAAACTGGGAAGGTTGGTAGGAAAAGCACATATGGAGACAGAGTTGCCATGCAGCCTAAATTGTAGCCACCGCTAGACCCTGTTGAGGAAGGAGCATGAAAACCTTTAGCTGTTGGATAGGTGAGATGTAAACTCAATCCATTGAGCAAATCTGCATTAGTGGCCTTTATAGATGGATTTGGTGACATCTACAACCGCATCAGGAAGGCAAAAGTATTCTTGATTGCACCGCTCAATCTCCTTGCATACATGCTGACTGAGTGGAGGACCACGAGAATTCTGCTGCAAAAGCAGTTTGCTCTCAGCGAGAGGGAAGAGGAAGCTGAATGTCCAAGTGCCAACAGACTGGCAAATCAGATCCTCTTCTCCCAGGCTATAGGAATTATAATCAGCTGTATGAAATTCTCCCATTCTTTATACAGAAATATGGAGAAAAGCAGGATCGGATCAAATGTATATCGTGAATCCACCAAGGAACCATCCGGATTGATGTGTAAAGCATAAAACTGGGAACCAAATGGAAACCCCAATCAGGAGAAGTTTGCCTCTGTTACCTCAGAGTGAAGCTCATACATGTGGTCCTCCAAAGAGAGCTGACTGGGAGCATCTACTTTAACACTGTTTGAACCTGTAAGATAAGTGGCTTCTGTAAAGACTTTTCATTTCTGCGCCAATGTCCACAGGTGAACTGCCTCCTAACACAGTGTCTACGACCCCATATCTCCCGGTTTCTTGATATAATAGACACTAGTTGTGTTTTAAGACAAACAATTGGCACCTCAAGTGCATTTATGTGCAAGTGCCACTCCAACCCAGACATAATGTTCTGCGCTACCATGTTGCTCAGATGAGCACTCCAACCCAGTGATGAAGCACACATGACCATGGTAGCCTTAGCCTAGTGGGAGGTTAGAGGGAACTATCAGCCAGTGCAGATCCTAATGTAACATCTGCAAGGTTCGCAACTTAGCTAATAAACTTCCTTGGTGTTGAGGCCACTGCCTCTTAGGTACCAATAAAAGGCTTTCATTGGCCACCTCCTGCGAGGCACCTACAAGATTCACACAAATGTGAGGGTAAGAGACCTGCAGGACCGGGATTCAAGCTGCAGTAAGACACATCTGAATCATCGTCTTTGATTAGGAGTGAGGTGAAACATCTGGACACTGAGGGTACAGCTCAGTTGGAGAAGAGTCATTGTCTACTGGTACTCTGGCTTCGACAGTCATCTAGGTACAGGAATACACAGGCTCAAAACCATTACAAACAAGCAGTCATGTTCCAGTACTCTTGTGTGGTTGACATCAGTCTATAAGGGAGGAATGGGTAAAACTTGAATTAGGCCTGTTCCGCCATGTGGGACTCGCTGCTAAAAATGCTGCAGCACCACAGACACTTTTGACTATTTCTTAAGAATCAAAGTGGGACTCTTGAGTAACAAATACTAGTGAGCGTTCACTGGATGCGGCCACCAGTGAATGGGCAATAACCCCACCCACATTGTAAGGAAGAGGGTGGGACAGGGATTTGCCAGAGAAAGACAAGCGACCCAAACTCAAGGGCATTGTGTTACTGTTGCTTGCAAATTTTGTTATCTCTTTGAATGTGTATAGTTAGAAATAAAATACTTCTTTTTCATACAAAAACAAGGATTAAACCGGAAACTGATTTTGAGATTGCAGAGTGAACTTTGAGTTATAAGCTGTTTTCCCTAATCTGTTTCTAAACTACCTTCACACCCCACTACCCCCTCTCCCACCCTTCGAGGGAGCCTTTGACTGCTCGTTCCCAGATACTACTGAAAGTCAAGCACAGAAGTGGTAGCAGTTGCTCATGATCCATACTAGGTTGGACACCGGAACATCAGGAGTAAAAGGCCTCAACCACCATGGATAGGCACCTTAGCATACTAGAGTTTGTGCTCTGTGTCCCTCTGAAGGAGGTTCTGAAATGGACCAATAAATAAAGGGAGTACATATGGCTGACTCGTATCTTGAAGAGGCATGAGCACTATGGTCGTGTTTACCAGCAAGGCAAGGAATCCCACTGCTATGATTGATTCTTTTTTTGGTTTGCATCCGAGTCCTAGGCCAGTGGATTGGCAAGAATCTTGCCAGTGTTAGGGTGGATGGAAATTTCCTTTTGCTTCTCATTCAGCACATCCACCAGCTTCTCCAAGACAGATCTAGGAGGTCTTTAACACCTTGGCTGCTAGGGGGTTTTCCCCTCCTGTGCTGCTTTCCTAGTTTTTCCATTGTTCATGACAAGGTCAACTCGTCATAAGCACAGCTCAACCGTGCCTCATGACGAGCTGGCCTTGTCATGAGCATGGAAGAGGTTAATCTTAGCATGGAGTCAGCCTATGTGCCAGTGGAGTTTTCTATGTTGGCTTCAGCGCAAAAAGGAATCTTTTAGCAGCTTGTTGCCTGCTCATGTGTGTTGTTGATGCCCAGCCTTGACTTCTCTGTGAAAAGGAGGCGGCGCGCAGTGGGCAAATCTTCCATGTCCTTGGGAAGGGCCTTCCTTGCAGCTGACGCAACCTCTCAAGTTCGGGATGTACAGGATGAATATGCTTGACCCAAAGATTTGTGCATTTTGTGGTTCAGCTGCGGACTCTATGCCTATCTCCCTCGGAAGCAGTGGCCTGTCTTGGTCATTAGGCGTTTGTGAGCCTGAGACTGACTCTGAAGTGTGCTTTGCGCATGCAGTTTAGATTTTGTCTTCGGCCCTGAGATTGGTACACACTTCGCCTCCTGCTCAACAAATTCAATCAGTTCTGTGACCTCAAAGCTGCTGGAGAAATGTGTCTCAATCTCTTCTGCTTTATTGTGTGCTTGGATGCAAAAAGGGTCAGGCACTGCCTCTTGTGCGCTCAAAATTTCTTTGATGCTAAATATGATGGGTGTCTAACACAAAAATTGTCTTTGCATTTTGTAGTGTGTTCACCTTCTCTCCTTCCGATACCAGTGAGCCTTTATGGTGGAAGACAAGACAGGGTCCCATGATGTCTCGACGTGCTCTAGATAGAGCCAGAGATTAACACCAAGGGTATTAGGAGTTACACCTACAACAAAAATTGAATGTAGTGTGTTCCGTAACTCTGTCCTAGGTGCATTCTCGATGAATTCCTGTTCAACATGTGGCTCAATGCAGCATAACTTTAAGGTGCTCTGAGTGTTAGCCTTTGGTTCCGAAGTCATGTTGGTGTGAAAGGGAGCCTCTGTTACTGAAAAAAATGCTTTTCTATGCAGGACAGAAGGGGAGAGCTACTAGACCTTATGAGTCACAGAATAAAACAGAGATAGACCTAACATTATTATGTGCATCAACTTCAGAGCAGTGTCCTCGAGTGCCCAAGCCTGATGATAGAAGAAAACAATGTGAGGAGTGATGTTGCATTGGGGCATAGAGTTGAGTAACAACAGGTTTTGTGAATTAAACTTCTTTGAAGAAAAATGTGTTGCAAATACCTTGGCCCAACATGAGATGTCAGAAGAATACAGAGCATGTGTATCAACAGTCACACTTACAACGAACACACACAAACACACACACAAAAATGCTTACGGAACATACAGTAGCTTCCAGCCTACATCATTATAATGCGACATTACACAAAAGTGTAATACTATGAGCAAAAACAAACTGTAGCACACTGCAAACGTTTTTAAGAGAACAAGAAAAAATAACAATGAGTAAGGCTAAGCCCAAACACCTTAATAAATTGGCTAAAAGAGAAAGAAAAAAATAATCTCAAAAAGCATATATTGTCATAGTATTTACAACACTGAAGTGAACTACTCTGCGTGTGAGCATGCTCCTTGCCAGTAGCTGAAGTAGGCTAACCCACTACCCATGCTGTAGTGGGTGGAAGAAAGTGTAAATGTTGCAAAAACAGATCAATGGAAGAAGGCGGCTTATAGAAAACTCCTCTATGAAAGTAAATTATGTACATCATTTTAAGGGGGAAAAAAAGCAAAAAGTATTGGCCAACGCCAGACCTAAAAAATTATTGCAAAACTGACCTTGCTGTTTATATATTTACATACCCATGATACAAAACAAATGTGGTAGTACTATTTTTCCTGTATATGAGTATATTGGAATAGCTGAATATGTAATGTGGACACTAACTATCCTGTGGCGAGACTGTTGGACGTAGCCCACTCTGCGGTTTCATTTCCATACTTTTTTTCTTCACACCTCCTGTTTTCCGATTTCATTTTTGCTGGCATTAGGACCTGTGCGCTTTACCACTGCTAACCAGTGCCATAGTGCTTTTGTTTTTCTCCCCTAATCATGGTAAAATTGGCCTACACCGGATTGCCACATTTATTTTACATGTACATGTACTGAGGAACTGTAAATTAAATACTAGAAATAGGCCTGCAGTACTCACTGTGTCGCCCACCAAAGTAGCACTTTAAAATGTCTCAGGCATGCCATTGTAGACTGCAGTGCAGTTTTAGATAGCAAATTCGCCCTGGCAAAATAAAAATTTTACTAGGCCTAAACCTTCCTTTTTAATCTATATAAGTCACTCGTAAGGTAGGCTCTAAAAATCCATAGGACAGGGTGAATTCAAAGTGCACTGTATTAAAAAAAAAAGTAGGACAAGTGGGTTTAAATTTCTACATGTTCTAGTAGTGAAAAATTCGAGAAAACAAAATTTACAACTGCAAGGCCCATCTCTCCCATTAGATCAAATTGGTGATTACTTCTGATTGGGAGTAGGTAGAAATTTCATGTTTGAACTCAAATGAATTGCAATTTAAAATCCTCTTTAATGGTAAAGTCAGATTTTAAGTAACAATTCTGTAAATGCCACATTTTAGAAAGAACGCCAAAGCTTAAGGAGTTAGGTCCCGGGACGTGGGGGGGGCTGGACCCTTTTTCAAAATCATACATATACAACTTGCTCCCCTCACACTTCTTTTCTGCTTGATAATTTAAAGCACATAAAGCAGGACTACTTCTGAATATGTGGGTTTATTTAGTTTCATCCTTCACTTTTCAATTTTCAAATACAAAAATTCTTTTATAGCATGTTTGAAAAAGACACGCAACATGTAACACTAAATGACAAATATGCAAAACAAGAATTACCAACACATTAATTTCAAAACATCAACAATGAACAAAAATGAAACATATATGCACATTATTTTCATATGGCGGCAATTGTTCAAATCATCAAGTTTGGAATGCCGATATCAAAAGATACTCCTTTCTATTTTCTGTAAGGTCATTGAAGGACAAAAATTTTTTTGAGAAGAGGGCCAACTGAATACAAATAAATGAATCCAGACGCGTTTCGAACCCGTTAAATGAATAAACGGGATCTCGTCAGGGCTTTGTCACTTCTGTATCTTTATATTCTGTGCAAAAAGAGAGTACAACACCTTAGTTCTGTTGTTCTCACCCATTTAAAATCACTACACCTCTGCCTTTGAAGAAATCTGTACCTGTAACTTTATATGTAGCCGGGTTCAAATAGGTTCAACAGACTTCTTACTTTGCTTCTGTCTCTGGGATCCCTGTAGGGATATTTGTGACTGTTAGAAAGTTGGGGATTGATTGGTGATCTCCCTACTTAGTGAACGGTGCTTAGAAATCATACCTTTTTTCGAGCACCGCTGCTCCTTACGAAATGTCCTCTCTCCACCTGAATTTCTGTCTTCAGTTTTTTGTTTGTTCTCTCTGGCTTGTGCTCCCTATTTATAAAAAAGTCGGGGTTATTTGTCAAATGGGTGGTCCCTCTTGTTTTTGGAGTTTTATGGGTGCTCAAAAAGCATTTACCTTAGAGGGGCGTCCCTCGGCAGGCGTAGGTTTGCTCTCCTGGCGGGTCGATACCGTGTGCCTTCAATCTATTGAAGAGAAGGGGAATTAAGTTAATCTGACTTGCGCTCGCGTTTGTTTTGTGGCATGTGGAAGTACCACGGCCAGTACTGACTCCTACCTTTGATCAGAGGAGGGGGGTTGAAGCATCTGGCAGTCTTCAGCGCTTCTGTCGCTCTGAGCTTATCGTTGAAGCCGGCGTTCAATGGAAACACCCATCTGGTGATCGGCGTCATGCATTATTGTCAGTGACGCGGTCCGGGCGTTGTGGGATATGTAGTTCGGAATGTTTAAAGGCCACATCCATGAAGAATGCTTGCCCTTGTGGTTTCTTATTCAGACTTTACACTGTGGAGATGGCTCGCGCGAAGCACTATTTCAGTATTAAAATTTGTGAGAAAGGAGGAGTTAAAGCCTAGAGACTTCTGACAATGTATTTAACCCGCTTTGGGTGCTATTAAATTTGAGGATCAGATATGCCTCTTTTGTTAAGAGGACATTTTCAGTATCTGGGGGACATTTGGTCTGATTAATGCTGTACAGAACTGTCCATTTGAATTCCGTTTCTCGATGATTAGCCTCTGTGAAATGCTGCACCATGGGCGCATTCGCTACCTTATTTTTAAGTCTAGATCTGTGCTGTGTGATACGGGTATTCACTTGTTGGTTTGTTTTCCCGATATAAATTTTGTCACACGGACATAAAATTGCATATACAACATTTCTTGTCCGACAATTGGAAAAACCTACATTCTTCCATTTGGTGTTCTTATGGATGAATTCAGTACCTTCAATCGTGGTATCGCATGAAACACAATTCCCACATTTATGATGCCCTAATATGGGATTCAGGCCCCATTGGGAGAGCAGATCACTTTTGGGTTTTTGAATTCGCACATCAGCACGTACCAGTTGCTGGCCTAGGCTTTGGTTCTTTTTGTATGCAAATATTGGCCTCGGGAAGGGGCATTCCAGCTCCTCAAGGAGATGGCAATTCTTCAGGACCATCTGTCTGACTTTGTGCGTATCTGGGCCATATGTGGTCACACATACCATCTTCTCAAGCTCTGGTTTATGCTTATCCTGTGTTAATAGGCACTCACGGGGAGTGTATCGTGCTCGTTTATATGAATGCTTGAGGAGTTTTTTGGGGTAACCTCTGTTGGTCTTCTCTCCACAAAATGTTTGGGCATGTTGGTCATACTTCGCCACTTCTGAGCAGTTTCTCCTTATCCTAAGGAGCTGACCATAAGGAAGGTTCGCTCTGAGATTTCTGGAATGGTCACTACTATGGTGTAGGATTGTATTTTTGTCGGTCTTTTTCTTATAGAGGGACGCTTTTAGGTGCCCCTCATCATCAGAAATTTCTACATCGAGAAACGTCATTTTGCTGTTGCTATGTTCGATAGAGAATTTAATATCCTGGTGTCTACTATTTAGCCATTGGTGGAATGCCATCAATTCGGTGTGGCTCCCCTGCCACAGGAGCCACACGTCATCAATGTATCGCAACCACTGTTTGATGTGTGTCTTGAAAGGATTGTTGTTATCCACAAATTTATGTTCATATTCTGCCATGTACAGAACTGCCATCTCAGGCGCATATGGACAACCCATGGCCGTACCTTTGATTTGAATGAAGAACTGATCATTAAAGCGAAAATAATTTTTCTTTAGTGTCAGTTCTGCTAGTTGGAGAATGAACGATGTGGGGACCCGATGGGGTCTCTCTCTGGTATCGAGGTACAATTCCATGACCTCTAACGCCTCATCTTGCGGTATTTGTGTGTAGAGAGACGTGACGTCCATGGTCACCATGATTTCATTTTTGTTGTTAAATTCTGTTCCCTCGACTTTGACCAAAAAGTCGGTGGTATCCTTGAGGTATGACTTTACTGTGCTGACAAACGGCTTCAGGAAGAAGTCTATATATTTAGAGACCGGTTCTAGGCAGGAATCGCACCCAGAAACGATTGGCCTGCCTGGTGGGTCAATTAGGCTCTTAGTCTCAGAGAGAGACCCCATCGGGTCCCCACATCGTTCATTCTCCAACTAGCAGAACTGACACTAAAGAAAAATTATTTTCGCTTTAATGATCAGTTCTTCATTCAAATCAAAGGTACGGCCATGGGTTGTCCATATGCGCCTGAGATGGCAGTTCTGTACATGGCAGAATATGAACATAAATTTGTGGATAACAACAATCCTTTCAAGACACACATCAAACAGTGGTTGCGATACATTGATGACGTGTGGCTCCTGTGGCAGGGGAGCCACACCGAATTGATGGCATTCCACCAATGGCTAAATAGTAGACACCAGGATATTAAATTCTCTATCGAACATAGCAACAGCAAAATGATGTTTCTCGATGTAGAAATTTCTGATGATGAGGGACACCTAAAAGCGTCCCTCTAGAAGAAAAAGACCGACAAAAATACAATCCTACACCATAGTAGTGACCATCCCAGAAATCTAAGAGCGAACCTTCCTTATGGTCAGCTCCTTAGGATAAGGAGAAACTGCTCAGAAGTGGCGAAGTATGACCAACATGCCCAAACATTTTGTGGAGAGATGACCAACAGAGGTTACCCCAAAAAACTCCTCAAGCATTCATATAAACGAGCAGGATACACTCCCCGTGAGTGCCTATTAACACAGGATAAGCATAAACCAGAGCTTGAGAAGATGGTATGTGTGACCACATATGGCCCAGATACGCACAAAGTCAGACAGATGGTCCTGAAGAATTGGCATCTCCTTGAGGAGCTGGAATGCCCCTTCCCGAGGCCAATATTTGCATACAAAAAGAACCAAAGCCTAGGCCAGCAACTGGTACGTGCTGATGTGCGAATTCAAAAACCCAAAAGTGATCTGCTCTCCCAATGGGGCCTGAAACCCATATTAGGACATCATAAATGTGGGAATTGTGTTTCATGCGATACCACGATTGAAGGTACTGAATTCATCCATAAGAACACCAAATGGAAGAATGTAGGTTTTTCCAATTGTCGGACAAGAAATGTTGTATATGCAATTTTATGTCCGTGTGACAAAATTTATATCGGGAAAACAAACCAACAAGTGAATACCCGTATCACACAGCACAGATCTAGACTTAAAAATAAGGTAGCGAATGCGCCCATGGTGCAGCATTTCACAGAGGCTAATCATCGAGAAACGGAATTCAAATGGACAGTTCTGTACAACATTAATCAGACCAAATGTCCCCCAGATACTGAAAATGTCCTCTTAACAAAAGAGGCATATCTGATCCTCAAATTTAACAGCACCCAAAGCGGGTTAAATACATTGTCAGAAGTCTCTAGGCTTTAACTCCTCCTTTCTCACAAATTGTAATACTGAAATAGTGCTTCGCGCGAGCCATCTCCACAGTGTAAAGTCTGAATAAGAAACCACAAGGGCAAGCATTCTTCATGGATGTGGCCTTTAAACATTCCGAACTACATTTCCCACAACGCCCGGACCGCGTCACTGACAATAATGCATGACGCCGATCACCAGATGGGTGTTTCCATTGAACGCCGGCTTCAACGCGGAAGCTCAGAGCGACAGAAGCGCTGAAGACTGCCAGATGCTTCAACCCCCCTCCTCTGATCAAAGGTAGGAGTCAGTACTGGCCGTGGTACTTCCACATGCCACAAAACAAACGCGAGCGCAAGTCAGATTAACTTAATTCCCCTTCTCTTCAATAGATTGAAGGCACAAGGTATCGACCCGCCAGGAGAGCAAACCTACGCCTGCCGAGGGACGCCCCTCTAAGGTAAATGCTTTTTGAGCACCCATAAAACTCCAAAAACAAGAGGGACCACCCATTTGACAAATAACCCCGACTTTTTTATAAATAGGGAGCACAAGCCAGAGAGAACAAACAAAAAACTGAAGACAGAAATTCAGGTGGAGAGAGGACATTTCTTAAGGAGCAGCGGTGCTCGAAAAAAGGTATGATTTCTAAGCACCGTTCACTAAGTAGGGAGATCACCAATCAATCCCCAACTTTCTAACAGTCACAAATATCCCTACAGGGATCCCAGAGACAGAAGCAAAGTAAGAAGGCTGTTGAACCTATTTGAACCCGGCTACATATAAAGTTACAGGTACAGATTTCTTCAAAGGCAGAGGTGTAGTGATTTTAAATGGGTGAGAACAACAGAACTAAGGTGTTGTTCTCTCTTTTTGCACAGAATATAAAGATACAGAAGTGACAAAGCCCTGACGAGATCCCGTTTATTCATTTAACGGGTTCGAAACGCGTCTGGATTCATTTATTTGTATTCAGTTGGCCCTCTTCTCAAAAAATTTGTTGTCCTTCAATGACCTTACAGAAAATAGAAAGGAGTATCTTTTGATATCGGCATTCCAAACTTGATGATTTGAACAATTGCCGCCATATGAAAATAATGTGCATATATGTTTCATTTTTGTTCATTGTTGATGTTTTGAAATTAATGTGTTGGTAATTCTTGTTTTGCATATTTGTCATTTAGTGTTACATGTTGCGTGTCTTTTTCAAACATGCTATAAAAGAATTTTTGTATTTGAAAATTGAAAAGTGAAGGGTGAAACTAAATAAACCCACATATTCAGAAGTAGTCCTGCTTTATGTGCTTTAAATTATCAAGCAGAAAAGAAGTGTGAGGGGAGCAAGTTGAATATGTATGACATTTTAGAAAAAAGGCATTTTTTTTGTCCTAACCAATTGGTGCCAGCTCCCAGTGTCCTGGGTCACCATGGTTGAGAAATTGCACTGCTTTTGGGGTTTGTGTATTCCTGCCAAACAGTGAGATAAAGGGGACTTGATGTAGGCAGGATTGTCCATCCTGCTTGGATAGCTGGGGGCGGAGCTGTTCAAACCCTCATTTACAGTCAAAAGGGGTCGCTGCTAGCACACACACCGAAACCAAACACCAGCCTTTTGCCACCCCAGAGTCCTTAGAGCCTTAGCAGGTGAATGAAAGAAACTTGCAGAACCAAATGTGGGTGTTGCCCAAGAAGTTACTCCCACTCCGAAGGCTGCCACTAGATATACAAGTTGGCCCTGAGAACAATTCCTCAGTACACTTCTGAATCTTCCACAGTTCCAGAAGGACTGTCTGAAGCCCCAGAGGACTGCTCTGCTGCTTGAAGGAGAAATGGACTTGAACCAAGGACCACAAGAAGTGACATTAGAGGCTTATTAGCTTCACTCCTGTGTAAGCAACAGGGAGATAAAAAGCTCCAGAGTCCTTGAACCCTGTTCTTGGCATCTGCTGGAGTGAGCCCTAACACCCCGCAGGTGATGACCGCTCCAGGGCCTGGACCCTTGAAAATTGTGTTGGTGGTACCCCTCCAAGAACTTGGGACTTCGAAAACTGGCCTGAAAATAGAGAGAAGACCAGGACCTGTGCCAGCAGATCCACCCAATGTGCATCGGCGGTCGGCCTAACTTTGTAACAGTTCCCGATACGTTCTTCTGAACAGCACCTAATCCGGATAGCAGGACCTCTTGGAGAAGGTATCTGGCCTTGTGGAGCACTTGTCAACAACAGCCTGCAGCTTCATCCAGCCATAGATTTTCGCCTTACCAAAAAATGACTAAGTCAAAATGTAGAACTCTTCAACTCGACTCTGTCTAGCAGTTGCCCGACGACTCCTCCCCGAACACTGCAGGCTGCTTTGCCCCACTGAACGTTTACTTTTTAGGAACTTTTCTTCAAAATTTCTTTAAAGGCTGAAGGTAAGGGGGGGTCGAGCTTGCAGGCGTCAAAGATGGCCGCCTAAGTGGAGAGCCCTGCATTTCCAAAAACCATCCTGCATAAATCCTGCATTCTACTGAGGCCGCGTCCCCGCATATCGCATGCCCGTGGAGTCCGGCAGCCCCTCTTTCACCTGAGATATTCAGACCCCGAGAGGTGGCGACACACGCGAAGAGTCGCGTCGATTCGCGTGGTGGGCTTGCCAGGCCGTGTATCCCCGGACGGAATTACATTGGGATCCGACCGGAAGTGGCATCGAGCCGGGCTGCAGCGCTGACTTGACCCGGCTGGAACTGCCAGGCATCGAAACAGCGCCCATCGAGACTGCTGTGCTGCGGGCCCGACTCCTGCTAACAGTGAGTTGCTGGGGGCTGACAAGAGGCTCGATTTGGGGGGCGTCGCTATCACTGTGTGCCCTGTGGAGGGGTCCAGTGTGGTGCTTAGGACCATGGCAGAGGTACTCTTGACAAGGGCGCCTACCTTGATGTGCCTCCGGTCACTGGGTGCTCCGCCTGTGGGACATGCACTGACCAATTTCGCTGCTGCGTCTGGGGTGTACCACTGTGAGGGAGCCATGCACTTTCCTTAATCATTCTCCCCTTCTTGCACGCCGACTCGTGCACTGCACGGCAGGGCTCCGCTTGTTCTCCACTAGCCACTGCTTCCCAATATCGCTGTTGACGGACCCTGCTGCCGCATCGGTGCCATTTTTGCCCACTGGGGACACGGAGTTCGCCACTGGGGACTGGTGTACCCCTTCTTGCCCCACCGTGGATACCCTGAGCTGTGAGAATCACCAGGGGAGGCGTATTGGAGGGTCTGTGGCTGCGGGGACACCCACACTGGTCTTCTGTGTGCTCCTCACTCTATGTGGTGAGCGGTGCTGCCTCCTCATTGCACGACACGACGACCTGTGCCACTAGATGCCCCACATACAGCCATCCGACGCAGCTTTGCAGTGCTGTGTTCCTGGTTGTTGTGGACCGGCTTCTTCTGGGTCTAATAATTCTTCGGCGACAGGCTACGATGGGCAGAAAACATAATCACAGCAGAAACTATCTTTCGAACAACACAAACACAGAGACAGTTCCCGGACAGCTGAAGAGGGAGAGCATGATGAGGAGTGGGAACGATTGTCTTGTGCGGGGGATCTTAAATCCATACTGGCTTCAATGGAAAAAGGCCTGCAGAACTTGCTAACGGTATTGGGGACAAAGATAGACTCCCTTTCCAACCGTATGGACTAGATGTCCGAAAGGATGGACAAGCAGGCTGAATGCCTTGACATGGCGGAAAGGCGTGTCACGGCGGTGGAGGAGGCACAGTCGGAACTGGAAACCAGCCACAAGCGTATGGACAGTGCGCTCCAACTGCTGTTGGACAAGACGGAGGACTTGGAGGCAAGGTCTCAAAGAAGTAACCTGCCAATTACTGGCCTACCGGAATCGACCTCCACAGGTAACATGGAGCAGTTCATCGAGTAACTCCTGGTTACGCTTCTTGGCTCAAACACCTTCTGACCCATGTTTGTGGTTGAGCGTGCGCACCGCTCCTTGGGCCCTCACCCACCTCCTGGAGCCCCTCCGAGGCCCATAATAGATAAGCTACTCAATTATCACGACAGGGATGCAGCATTGAGAATTGCACGGGAAAAAAAGACTTTGTATTACGAAGGGTCTCAATTCTCCTTATTCCCAGACTTTACCGTGAAGGTGTAGGAAGCGCGTCAACAGTTTGTATCACTAAAGCAGCAGTTAAGAAATCGAAACATTGACTATGCAATGCTATACTCGGCTCACCTGCATGTCAACCGTGAGGGCAAGTCGCATATCTTTACTGACCCCAAGGTGCTGTGAAAAGCCATCAAGGACTGGGCGAAGGAGCAGAGAAGTAGCCCAGAGAGGGGGTCCTTGACTGGAACTGATTTTCCCATTTGTCACACAGATAAGAGTTACATGAGGGGACTGCTCCAAGTGATGCTAGTATGTTGACTTTATCAGTAATTGGGTGCAACAGGGTTGTTTTTGTTTCATTCATTTATGCCGCTCAGTCATGCTGTGGTGTTACGGGGTTGGTAAAGGGGTGCATAGATCTAGCAAGTTGGTGTGTTGGCCTTTGGTTAATGCTTCAAATGAGCATTTGGAGTGCGGAGGACCGTAGATTGTTGCCCAGTTAGATGACGGGGTATAGTTGGCAACCTCCGCCCACGTGTGTTACTCACACTTGGGGGTTTTGGTATTATTGTTTCTTGAAGGAAGGGACAGCTCTTTTTTAGTTCACTGCATTGCAATGTATGGTTTTTTCACGAGGTATTATGGGTATTGTTTAGTCAGGTCCAAGTTGGGGGGATCTTGATGTGGAAGGGAGGTGGAGGGTTGTTGAGACTCAAATGTTGCAGTGCACACGATTTTAACCTATTTCACTTGTTGAACAGTACCAAAGCATTTCTCATTATTGATGTATGGTGACGATGTCTGACTCTAGGGCCCATGTAGAGGGGAGCGGTCCAGATCTCCCAGCCGACACACTTAGAGTACTCACATGGAACGTTCGAGGGCTAAATGACCATAGGAAAGTCCGTAAAGTCCTCTCATACCTACAGAGACACAATATAGATGTGGGACTCTTAAAAGAAACTCACCTCCCACCTAATTCCCCTATGTTGAGGTGTAGAGGTCTGCTTGTTAACATTCATGCTGCCGGCTTCACCAAACACGCTAGCAGAATAATTACATGCATCAACCCTAGGTCAGCACTCACCATCGACCCACTGTTTACTGATACGGAAGGTAGATTTGACATCACTAAGTGCTGTGGGAAGGGCATTGACTTACTTATTGTTAACATATATGGCCCAAATTTTGATAATCCTGACTTCTTTACTATACTAGCGGACAAGGTGGGCACTTATGGCGAGGGCCATCAATTGTGGGGGGGTGATTTCAACCTAGTTAGGAGCCCAGTACTGGACAGATCAGGATGGCCTGAGAGGGGTACGACTGCTGCTGACAGAGTGATTGAATGTGCGCTGATTAGATTTGACTTGACTGATGTATGGCGTTTGACATCCCCACACTCAGGTGGTTATAAGCACTATTCGGCTTATCACAACTTGCATATTCGTATTGACTATTGGTTCGCAGCTAGGTCACTTTGTGCCATAGTCTATACATGTCAGGTTTTACCACGAACGCTTTCTGAACACTCTCCGATTCTACTAGTGCTGGAGGCACCTAGCAGACTTATACCCCCATTCACGTGGTGGTTTCCTATTAGACACAGTTTGTAAGAGGAACTCGCTGTGGCCATTGAGACCTTCTTTGGAAAGAATGTGGGCTCTGTCGAGGATTACCAAGTGGTCTGGAAGGAATTCAAAGTTTACATTAGGGGGATCACTTTCTCAAAGCACTCGGGGGTTCTCCGCTCCATTTGCCAGCGTCTAACTGACTTAGATTGGAAAATTAAGATCCTTGAACGACGGTTGCAGGCGGACATAGATAGCTCAGATAAGGGGGAGATTGCGGAGTTGCTAGCTGAATACAACACAGTTGCAGATGATGAGATTAGGCATCTTGGTAAGTATGCCACCGCCAGGGCATACGGAAAGAGCAAGCAGCCTGGGTCGGTTTTGGCTCAACTAATTAGGAAATGCAGAGAAACGTTGGATACTGTCTGGGTTCGATCCGCTGAGGGTGTGCTTTTAACTGAAGTCTCAGATGTAGGCGATAGATTTTGTCAATATTATTCCGAGCTCTTTGCCTTTAGGAGCACTGCGACTGATGAGGAGATCGTCGATTATTTGTCATACCTACGACTCCCATGGCTCACCAACACACACAGGGAATTTCTCATGCGGCCCATAGAAAAGGATGAAATCCTCCTAGCTTTATCTAGCATGAGGACGGACAGCGCTACGGGATCAGATGGCCTCACGGTCACATTTTACAGGGCATTCTTAGACATATTGCTCCAGCAGCTGGCCACGCTCTTTGATGACATGTGCATTACAGGGCATATGCCACCGTCCATGTCCGAGGCAGTGATGGTGGCACTTCTCAAACCCGGAATATCCTCGGAGGACCGCGCTTAATATCGCCCTTTGTCACTGCTAAATGTGAATACGAAGATCTTTGCAAAGATCCCCGCTAATAGGCTGGTCCCCCTGGTTCCCATCTTGGTTGCCCCTGAACAAGCAGGGTTTGTACCTGGCAGAAATGTAACTTACAATCTGCACACAGTATTTAGTGCCTTGCAAAATATGAAGCCGGACACGCCCGCTGTGGCGGTCTTCTTAGCTATAGAGAAGGCATTTGATTCGGTGGAACGGCCGTTTATGGGGCATGTCTAGACCAGAATGGGAGTGAGTCCAGTCTTTTTACAATTAGTGGGTACACTTTACAGCAAACCCGCTGCCCGAATATAAAAAGGCAATATAGTGAAAGACTCCATTTGTATAACACGTGGGACGAGGCAGGGCTGCCCATTGTCCCCATTGCTTTATGCTCTAGTGGCAGAACCTTTGGCTTGTGCGCTGAGGGAATATCATCAAAATCGTGGTATCAGCTTCTCACGTTACAAAATTATAGAATCCACATTTGCTGATTACACCCTCCTCTACATCAGACACCCGGAAGATAATCTATCGGCTGTGCTACGAGAAGTAGTGCGGTTTTGTGGGCTTTCAGGTTTACATGTCAGTTGGCCAAAATCTATCATCTTCCCTCTTACTCCAAGTACCCTTCGTTTTGAGCTTGACTACCCTCTGCAGTGGACCACAGATGCGGTCAGATATCTGGGAATTAAAGTACACACTGACTGACAAGGTATTTAAAGAAAACTACGGAGTGGCCTTCAGCAAGCTGGAAGATGATGTTGAGAAGTGGGTTAAGCTACCGCTATCTCTTCTAGGCAGAATATCCATCATGAAAATGGTGGTGCTGCCGCAACTTCTGTTTTTATTTATTAATATTTCCATGGTACTACCACAAGCCTTTTTTGACTGACTTACCTCACTGATGGTCCGACTGGCATGGGCGGGTAAGCAACCACGCATGAAATGGCAGACTTTAGTACTATGGGCAGGCTTGGTGCGCCAGATTTTAATTTATATTATAGAGCAGCACAGTGCTCACATGCATACTTTTGGATGCATGGCCACTCGGATATACCACATCTTCGCAATGAGTCAGAGGTGGCCGCCCCGTTTCCACTCCCTGCTATGCTGTTTCAAGCCGCAGATCATAGGACTTGAATATTAGATTTTGTAAATTCCACAACACATACCTGGCACTATCTATTGCAATTACAGGCGGGGGCAATACTATAGTCCCCATCATCTTTATTAGAATGATGTATGTGGTTACCCCCCTGTAAGGAGAAAGGGGTTACACAGGCTCTCCAAGCATTAAGTATACGTGAGGTGGGGGAGTTGTTTGACACTGTTGTTGCTAAACGGTGGGAGGACTTTGATACAGATAAACCGGAACTTACCACATTGACGAGATTCCAATTTCATAGAACTAAACATGCATTGAAAGGGCTATTGGGGGACGATTACCTGGAACCTCCCGAACTAACTGCCTTAACTCTCACTATACAAGCCAAATCCCCGAAGTGCATGGTAGTGATCATTTCTAATTCAGCCATGTCATATAGAGCAAATCAATACACCAAGACGCACTTGGAATGACAAAGGGACCTCAATATCGAAAAAGAGGATAGTATGTGGACCTATTGCTGCTCCAGTACAAAGCGGATCTCACTTAATGGGGGACACCGCCTGGTACATTTCAAATACCTAAATAGGGTATACTATACGCCGGGGCGGCTGCATAGGTACGGTCTATGGGATAATGCAAGTTGTGATAGATTTGATGCAGAATCCGCAGATTTTCTTCATCTAGCTTGGATGTGTCCAGGTGTCGCTGCCATCTGGATCTTGATTTTTAAGGAATTAGATCAGATTATAATGATCCCCCTTGATCCAGACCTAGCGCTAGCACTGCTGGGTTACTCCAAGTCAATTCCAAAGGGGGTTCATAGACTCAGAAATGGGAATACTCATGGCCAAGCATAGGGTTGCTATTAACTGGTTCTGTGGCCCTCTTCCTACACTCACACAATGGAAGAACGACATGACATACTGCTCCACATAGACCGAGATCTTTAGTGAGCTTCTTCCACCGCGTGATAAGGGCCCAAACACTTCTGGGAATTATACAACACTTATAAGTACACGTCTGCTGGTGGCATTAACAGCCCGACCTCCCACACATGAAGTTAAGTTGTATGCGAAAAAAGTGTGTCCTTCCCTTACTTCTTGGTACAGACTGCACCGGAACTATTGTGATTGAGCACCATAACCCGATGGGACATCTTTTACCCACCTGGAATGTACAACGCCTGCTGGTGGGAATTATATATGTTTGATATTGTTCATTGCTCTTTGGTAAATGTGCTGCTCGCTATGGATGGTCATATACTTGTGTAATGTATAATGTATTAGTGCAATGTGGAGTCTCATTGTTGTATATTTTTTCCTTTTTTCAAAAATCAATAAAATAAATATTCAATAAAAAAAAAGTCTGAAGGTAAGCCGAGGCTGGGACCTATCCACTTTGTGCATCCGAACCACACTCCATCATTGTCGACCTTAACTTTTGACTCTGTATGCAGCGTCCAGATATCTGTGGTTGGCGCTTTGATGTTTAGGGCATTGATTTGAACTGAAAACTTAAAAAATTAACAACTCTGGCTCTACCGATTAGACTTAATTTGTTTTGGAATCATTTTATTAATAACAATAGTCTCTATTTTTCTAAATTGGTTTGGATTATTTCACATGTTTTCACTTTATTATTGTTTGGATGCTGCATATGTGTGCTGCATAAATACAACAGTGCCTCAAAGTAAGACCTGCTTTTGTGTCAAGATACCAGAACGTTAAGCACAGGTTAATTTAAAGACTTTTATGGATCACCCTGATAAGGACTGTGGTTGGTGCCTGAGTAGGGTTTTCAACCCTCATCCCCCCCACCATCAATAACCCAATTTCATTGAGAGGTATTTTAAACAATAATTTCATATAACAGATGCACATATAATGAAGTATAATGTAGCAGGATATATTTCTAATAGGTGGTGATAGAGTTTTTGATCTGAGACACTTGGAATCCAAGTATATTCTCAGGTAGAACTCTTGGGAACCATATGTGCTAAACAAGAATGACAAGATGCTGATCTTTATATTAACTCCACAGGTCGGCTCGTTTCTGCTGACTTTTCCGTTGCTCTCAGGCAGTGAGGAACCTAATGGCCAAGGCCAGTGTATTATATCCAACATACTCTTCCAAGGGGAAAGAAACGGGTCACACTCACTGCCTGTTCAATTTTGAACCAGCCCGTGAGTGCTACCGGTTTCTCTACCCTTGCAAGAGTACGAGAATTATATAATAGATATATATATTTTATATATATATATATATATATATATATATATATATATATATATATATATATATATATATATCTCTCTTCACACGCCGGTTCCCAGTTTCCCGGCCATTGAGCGCTCGGTGTGGGTGCGGTCCTTACGGCAGAACCTCGCCGTTAATTATTTAACACTCCTTCGCCGCATGGACAAAAGTAATGGGCGCACTCCCTCTGAGTTCCACAAATTGATTTATTTAGATCTCTTCAGCAATGAAAACAACACGATCGTGTTGTTTTCATTGCTGAAGAGATCTAAATAAATCAATTTGTGGAACTCAGAGGGAGTGCGCCCATTACTTTTGTCCATGCGGCGAAGGAGTGTTAAATATATATATATATATATATATATATATATATATATATATATATATATATATATATATATATATATATATATTCACTGAAAAAACCATAGGTTTCACACCAGTTATAGTTAGGTGGAAATTTTACTCGCCTAAAACCATTGAAATTCCCACGTTATAGTTAGTTGGACTCACTATAACTTGCGTGTGCAATGCACTGCTGATGACGTCACATATTACATCACTCTCAAATGACATCACTGATGACAACATCCTTGTGACAAAGTGGCAGACCTCCTATCAGCATAAAATAACCTTTGACACACACATTCAAAAATAGAAACTAACATTTTCTTAAAAAAGGAGAAAACAATATCAATTACAACAACTTATTAGGAATTCCAGCATCTACATACACATCCACTCATTCACCAACAGTTCTATATAGTCACTCATGCATGTACTTACTCATCATATGTACTCATACACCTATACATCCTGTTACACACTAATACTCATCCATATAGTTACTCACACACAAATTCACACATGCAAATAAACTATCAAAAAAACCATTTACTTCATTATACTGCTATATACGCACCACTACACATACTTCTACGGAAACATATTTACTCTCTTAAACAATCAATTATAAAAACACATACTCACTAACCCACCCATACACACAATCATCCACCCATACAGTCTTGTACACATGCTGTCTTCAAAATACATACAAATAGTGAGTCACTCGTTCATGCATCTGTGCTCTAAGTAATATCCCCCACCGAACCATACAGACACTGATACTGATACTCAAAAAAACAACTAATAACCCATATACACACTCATGTAGCTACTCACCAACCCATGCAGCCACTTATACACAAAGTGAGACACAGATACAGATATTTAAATATTTAAACATTACTCGCTAATATATGTATTCACTAAGATACATTTAATAAGTCAGTTAACCAATCAATTTTACACAAAAAAACATCCATTTAGACATTTATTTACCCATTTATTCTTCCATCAACCTTTAGATATAAATATATAAAAAATATTTATTTTTCAGAAAGATACACATTCACTGGATGATGTCATCAGTGATGTCATTTGAGATGCCATCAGTGATGTCATGAGTGATGTCACTGACCATGTCATGAGTGATGTAATATGTGACGTCATCAGCAGTGCATTGCACGCGCAAGTTATAGTGAGTCCAACTAACTATAACGTGGGAATTTCAATGGTTTTATGCGAGTAAAATTTCCACCTAACTATAACTGGTGTGAAGCCTATGGTTTTTTCAGTGAATTTAATAGGTTTTTAAAATGCTAATTCCTAACTATAACTGGTGTGAAACCTATGGTTTTTTCAGTGAATACATACATATATATATATATATATATATATATATATATATATATATATATATATATATATATATATATATATATATATATATATATAATTTCTATGGCAAAATGAAACCCCTCATTTTGTTCCTTTTCAAATTAAATGTATTAAGTGTTACCACTTTATTCCAATCAAGATGACTTCAGTTGTGCCATACTTTTGTCATAAGTAAGACTGTTAGCGTTCTAGTTGTTCTTTAGAACACTCTGGGACATTCTGTCATTGGGCTATAGTTGCGCTACATCTGGCTGATATTTGGGCTACATTTGGGCTCTTTTGTCTCTGGTGGCCATCTTGGGAGACTGCATATCAGAATTTTTTTAATGAAATATAAGAGGATTTGAGAAGTCACTCAAAATGTGCCCTAATTTTTCTTTCTTCAGCACTAATCATAATTTCTATGGCAAAATGAACCCCCTCATTTTGTTCCTTTGCAAATTAAATGTTTTAAGTGTTAACACTTTATTCCAATCAAGATGACTTCAGGTGTGCCATACTTTTGTCATAAGTAAGACTGTTAGCGCTCTAGTTGTTCTTTAGAACACACTGGGACATTCTGTCATTGGGCTATAGTTGGGCCACATCTGGCTGATATTTGGGCTACATTTGTTTTTTTTTGTCTCTGGTGGCCATCTTTGGGTACATTGGGCTCTAACATATATATAGCCCAATGTAGCCCAATATATATTTTTGCAAAGTTAATTTTTGTAAAAACCACTGGAGCACATATCTTGAGACATAGCAAAGGCACATCGGGCTACCAGTCCCTACAATTTTGCCAAGTTTGGTGCAAATCCATTCAGCCGTTCGGGCTAAAAGTGAGTTTGACCACCCTATGGAAACTTTCAGGGAAGGACCGAGCTCCGCGAGGCAAATTTGAGGACATTTTCAGGCAGATTCGTCAACCGACGCCAAAGTTATTTACAATAGAATTTTGAGATTTTGCATTGAAAAAAATCCTAACTATAACTACCTACTGGCGACCGCCAGTAGGATATATATATATATATATATATATATAGATATATATATATATATATATATATATATATATATATGAGAAAGACTCGTCCAAAACCTCCAACACTGCCAGATATCGCGCAGTCCTGAAAAGACGAAGAGAGGAACCCAGAAATGGTGCCAAACAAAGTGCGTGTTTATTTAAGCTCAATTTTGCTCAGTATGCTCGCCATAATATATATATCATCATATACGTCATGTGATCAAGCCTCGTTGGTGGAGGCGAAACGCGTCATGGTGGATTGCAGGCTGATACTTTGGCACAAATAAAGCACTGAAAACTGCACTTACTTGGTGGTTCCGCTCCTTTCGTTATTCTGCGTGAAGCGGTTGTGAATGGCGACTTTCTGGAGCTAATAGTACCTGGGAGCTTCCTGGTTACGAGCGGAACCCCTCTCCGATGTTTGGGTGATAGCACGGCAGGAAGCTGTGATTCCGTGAACTGGAATCGTAACCTGACTCCGGTAGGAGGAAGCCGTGGATGCCCCTGCGAGTGAGCAAACGCCTGCCTGGAATTGAAGGAGCCGAGATCACTGAAGAAGGATCGAGGTGTGCGGCAGCCCATTTCGGGTAAGACAGCGAACGAAAAACGCAGTGGAGAGTGTGCCTGGTGGGAGCGTGAAGTATTTTTAAACCACGCAGCCCGCCGGTGTTTTCAGTGAGCCCTATCCAATTAGCCATAACTAGCAATGTCCGCCGCCGTGTTGAGACACAGGGAGCAGGCTGCGGAATCGGTCTTTGAAACCCCGGGTGGGGGAGACTCTACTGCTATCACGCAACAACCCAACAAGGGAAATACGAGCCCGATGATTAGGGATTTATTTCGCAAACTGGAAACGCTCACCAAGAAGGAACAGGCAAAATGGTGGGAAAATAAATCCCTCTCACTGTATCTTGAAGTGGGACGGGTCCCGAGGGGTCTCCGTATTAAGCTGGCACCAAGTGACGATAGCCCAGACCCACTAATGCTCGAGGAGTGGGCTACGGCGAATTTGGAGTCTTCAGCAAAGTTAATGAGGATTCTAGTTAAATATGCGGAGAGTGATAGGATAAAATTGCAAACTGAAATTGAAATGTTGGAAGTGGAACTGGCAAAAGTCGATATCGATGACAATATTAAAAAAATGAGGGAGGACATGGAAATTCGACTGGCCAAGGAGGAAGATATTATCAAGAAGCGTAAGGCCTTTAAATTTGAGCGAGACAGATTGGATTATTTGAATGGGCATATTTTCACCTTTGCACGCAGATATGATGGAATCAATGCACGAATTGGTAAAATGGGGCAAAAACCACGAGAAATGGTGTCTACATCGGCCTCCTCTACCGATTTGAGCTCAGCAGCAGAGAGTGAAACAGAGGGTGGTCCCTCAAAAGGACAAGGATCGGGGTTTACAAAACTTACCCCTGCACAGGAGGGGAGCTGTCTGTGTGAAAACCGAAGGGACACTCTGAGATCAAGCTCGCACCCAAAAGCCTCACAAGGAAACAAAGGGCAAACCACAAACGGCTCGAACGCCGGAAATGCCACAAAAGTAGGTGGAGAGAGAAAAAGCAATTGGGGCAGATGGAACAAAAAACGGGGACAGACGTCAGTGCCCCCTCAATAATTAACCTGACAGATGTTACGCTAACCTCAAAGGAAATTGCCATCCTGTCCCTTGGACTCTCATACTGCCCACCAAGGGATTTTAATTATGCAAACACGCGGATGGATGCCTTTAGGTATGTCAGGAAATTAAAACTCAACAAATTCCACCGCCTACAACCTTATAAAAAACCCAAAACAACAACAGTACGAAGTCCCTCATTACTGACTGCGGGGGAGGGACCTGATTTCCAAGAAATATGGACGCTACAATGTGAGTGTAGATACAGTTTTGGGTGCTGACAATAATATAACATGTGGTACCGGGATCAGTACTACACCATTCAAACCTAAGTCCACCTTCTTGCCAATATCAACCCATGACAACCTAGATGTTTATCATGAACTCATCATAGAAGACTTGAAAAAATTATACACTGCTTCCAACAAAAAGGAAAGGGCCATCGACAGACAAAATCAATGTTACAACAACTTGTTCAGAAAACTCAAAGCCGATAACAAAATAATAGTAAAACCAGCCGACAAAGGGGGAAATATCGTCCTTTGGAGGCGGGAAGAATATATCAAAGAGGCCGAGCGACAATTGGGGGATACGTAATGCTACATAAGGAGCAACCTTTCCACAATTAAGTCGACATGGAATGACCAAAATTCAAAGTTGTTGGCATGGCGGAGCAGTGGTTTGATCTCCTTTGATGAATTCAAGTATTTGAAAAAAGATCCTCCGGTCATCCCCACCTTCTACCTTCTGCCTAAGGTGCATAAGGATGCCTCAATGCCACCTGGGAGGACAATTATTTCGGCTAAAGACAGTTCCACTGAAAATATTTCTCATTATATTGACTATTTTTTACAGGAGTGGGTGAAGAAACTGGATTCCTATGTAAGGGACACCACTGACTTTATTTGTAAATTGGCCTCAATAGACTGGAATGATGATTTTCTTCTTATGACTCTGGATGCAACCTCACTTTATACGTCGATTAAACACTGTGATGGTGTGAAGGCAGTGGAGCATTACCTTGACAAACGCCCCATAGAATATATGCAGCACAACAAAATGATTGTTGGTATGCTAAGGCTGTGCCTAGAACAAAACTTTTTTACATTCAACAATCAAATATATCAGCAAATGAGAGGGGTGGCTATGGGGGCCTGCTTCTCCCCCAGCTTCGCATGTTTGCACATGGGGCTGTGGGAGGAGCGGGTCCTCATGGGCCAACATAGAGACACTATGTGTAACAAAGTGATGCTGTACCTCAGATATATATAGATGATCTGTTTATGATTTGGAGGGGGTCATCTGAGGAAGCCACTGAATTTGTGAGAGAATTAAATGTCAACAATTTGAACCTACACTTCACCTCACAGATCCATAAAGAAACTGTTAATTTCTTAGACGTGGAGGTTTACATTAAAGATAACATATCGCAAACAAAACTACATAGAAAATCAACTGCAGGGAACACGTTGCTTCAGGCAACAAGCCAACATCCACAACATCTCATCCGCAGTATCCCCTATGGGGAGATGCTGAGACTGCGGAGAATATGTAGTTCTGACACTGAATGTGATCTGGCCCAGCAAGCAAGTAAAGTCAGATTCTTGAACAGGGGGTATAGTAGTGCGGTATTAGAGAGGGCAATTAAACGCACTAAGAAAATCTCAAGAGAACAAGCCCTAGTACCCAGAGTTAGACCTAATACAATGGGGAGTAACAATGAGCAAATACAAGCTAGAGCAATTGTTACTTACAGTAATCAACATTCAGCAATCAGGAAAATCTTCAACAAAAACTGGAACCTGTTCAAAGGGGATCCGGGTATAGGGGGTCTGGTATCTAACAAACCGAACCTCACGTTTCGTAGATCCCCCACCATGGCCAATGCATTAGTCAGCAGTAGTCTAGAAACCTCCAAATCTTGGATGGATCACATCACAGGCTTTAAGAAGTGCCAAACTTGTAAGGCTTGTCGCCATGGGATAAATAAGACACATATTTCTAGTCCTTTCCTGGAGAAGCCACTTGTCATCAACAAAAGACTCACATGTAAGACCGAATATGTGGTCTATGTTTTGCAATGTCCCAGTGGGCTCCAATATGTGGGCAGTACACGCTTGCCCGCCCACAAGCGGATTTTACAACATCTTAGGGCAATATCCGGAAAGGATCAGACCTACCCAGTGGCCAGGCACTTCGAATCTGTGCACAATAGTGACCCCAGTAGTCTTCAATATTTTCTCGTCGATTCCACTCTACCCCTCAAGAGAGGTGGGAATAGGGACGCAAAGTTGCGCTTGTTGGAGACGAGATATATTTTAGAACTTAATAGTAAAAATCCTGGAGGTTTAAATGCCAGTGAGGATATGTACACCTGCCTCTAATATTCTTTTACCAGCTCCTGTAGTATATGAGTCAAAAGATAGAAATGAAAGTATGAGTTCCTCTGAAGGGATTTGTTTTGAGACCAGAATCTGTAACCTGCTATAATCTGTAGAGTGATTTTAATGTTAGCATTTGTACTTTCACTTAACAATTTTTAAATATCTGCAGTACCCCAAAGATGGCATTACATAGGGGTTTCAATGAATTGGGATTTCAGTCTGTGTTAGATATGACCCTTTTTTCTCACCCACATGGGTTAAATGTTCACAACAATGATAATTTTGATTGGTTCTTAATAAGACCATGAATGCTATCATAAGGTTCCGTTATCTTATGTTATTGAAATTGTTTTGTACATAGTATAGATAGCCCACATGTAAATGAAATGTACATATATGAAATTTTTTAATAGGTTTTGGTTTTTAACTAAAGTGTAAATATATGAATTTAGTCATATGCATTATATAATTAGAAATAACCCAGAAATCCATTGATTACTATTTATTAGTTGAACCTTATGGGCACTATGCCCTATACTGTCGTTTGAAATACGAAGTATTTTTTCACTGTTCATGCGTGTAATAATTCAGCTAAACCCATTTGAATGTTTGAACTATAAATGCCCTTGTTTGTGTTTATGACACGTAATGTGATCAAGCCTCGTTGGTGGAGGCGAAACGCGTCATGGTGGATTGCAGGCTGATACTTTGGCACGAATAAAGCACTGAAAACTGCACTTACTTGGTGGTTCCGCTTCTTTCGTTATTCTGCGTGAAGCGGTTGTGATATATAGATATATATATATATATATATATACATACAGCCCAACCCGACGTTGTCCGGGTATGAATTGCTCAGTCAGTAGTATATTGTTTTGTAGGATTTCGTTTTGATAGCATTTCTTGTCTGTGACAGGCCTGTGAAACGCTTCGATTCACAGTGCATTGCTGATGCACTTAAAAATGCACGTTCAGTAGTGTGTGAACTCGAGTTTCCCTACTTTATTTTTCCTTGCAATATTATATAGCGCAAACTCGACAACATGGCATGAGCACAATTTACATTACAGAAGAACACATTCATTTGTGGTAGGCACGGGGAGACAAAGCGATTTGCCTGGAATCACAGGATGTTGAACTGATGCCGAGATTCAAACGTAGATCCCCAGCTCTAAAGTTCGCAATTCTAGAACTTGTGGTGGGAGGTGTGTCTAAAAGTGTATGTCGGTGCTGGCCATCAATTAGAGAGACCTGTGCATTTTTAAAATGGGTGGTGAAAAAATATGAGTATGTTGCTGGAGATGTGGGCCACTGTGCCACCAATGTACTTACCAGGGGAGGGTAAACACCCATTATTCCGCAACTTTCTTTCCGCATACCATCACTCCGCATACTTTCATTACCAAAGTACCATGACTCCGCAATGCCATTATAACGCATGGCATTACATTTTATATGCTTTTACCACGCATACATTTACAACGAAAATCGTTGTAAATGCATGAATGGTAAAAGCATGTTTTTTTTTAATGTTTGGATAAGGTAAGTATGGATATAGGGGTATATGTTTTGGGGTACTGAGGAATATAGTTTTTGGGGTGTTTGTGTATTTTAAGGGTTCCGATATAGTTTTGGGTTATGGGGTACAGGGGTAGTTTTAGGGTTTAGGGGGTTTAGGGATAGGTATGGGTTTTGGGGTACAGGGGTATTTTTAGGGTTCAGGGCTAGGTTTGGGTTTTGGGGTTTTGGTGTATAGGTGTATAGGAGTATTTTTAGGGTTCAGGGGTAGGTTTGGGTTTTGGGGTACAGGGGTATTTTAAGGGTTCAGGGCTGGTTTTGGGGTACAGGGGTATTTTTAGGGTTCAGGGCTAGGTTTGGGTTTTGGGGTACAGGGGTATTTTAGTGTTAAGGGGTAGGTTTGGGTTTTGGGGTACATGGTTATTTTTAGGGTTCAGGGGTAGGTCTGGGTTTTGGGGTACAGTAGTATTTTGAGGGTTCAGGGCTAGGTTTGGGGTTTAGGATACAGGGGTAGGTTTGGGTTACAGTGGTATTTTTAGGGTTCAGGGCTAGGTTTGGGTTTTGGGGTACAGGGGTATTTTTAGGGTTCAGGGGTTTGTTTAGGTTTTGAGGTACAGGGGTATTTATAGGGTTCAGGGCTAGGTTTGGGTGGGGTATTTTTAGGGTTTAGGGATAGGTTTGGGTTTTGGGGTACAGGGTATATTTATAGGGTTAAGATGAGTTAGTGTTTAAGGGTGTTGGGGTATTTTAAGGAGTAAGGGTGGGTTATGATTATGGGGTGCAGGGGTATTTAAAGGGAGCAGGGTGGGATTAGCACACTATATGAGACATGGCATGAAGGGCGGAAGGTACCACACGCCCCCAGCATTTGTCACGCCCACAGCACACGCCCACAGCACATCGCAGACACGCCCACAAGGGACTACTTTGCTGGCATGGTTCTTTTACCTTTTAAATGTGTATGGTGGGCCTACCACACGGCCCCAGCATTTGTCACGCCCACAGCACATCGCAGACACGCCCACAAGGGACTACTTTGCTGGCACGGTTCTTTTACCTTTTAAATGTATATGGTGGGCGTCTGCATAGCCTATGTCCTACTGCTGCAACTGCCCTTTCCAACACTGTATTGGGTGTTGTGATTGGTGCTGTGGTTCCCGAGATTACCCGCCTCAAAGGTTTGGGCTCTCTCTTTATTATATTAGTATAGATATACATACTGTCATTCAATGTACATTGACTAACTCTACCCTCTGAAATGTCAATTTCAAAATTGTGTTTTTCATAGGAACCAATTTTAATAATATTTTCTGTTCTACAACACGTGATTCAGATAACTTCATGTTTCGAATATGACTGATGCATTGTGGTATATAATTTACACAACACCAAGATGGGGACTCTGGTAGCCAAGACGATAAGCAGGCTTTTATTGCCATTAACATTAAAGGAAGACTAGATTTCTTTATTTACAATATTATTTTTCACACAGTTGGAAGGATTTATTAGTACATGCTTGCACAGAGGGTTGGCCTGTAAGGGGTGATCTTGTGTGCCAATCAATATTTTGACAGCAGTACTGTCATGGTGAAAGTGATTCTGGTTTGGCAGGACGTTATGAACTTTGCTGCAGCTGATTCAGAGGAAACCTGTTGCGATGGAAATCAGAGTGAAGGTCCTCTGGAGCCTGTAACGTTGGGTACCTTTAATATCAAGGTTCTCTACAAAAGTACTCTTAATGACAGTCATAACAAGCATGGTAGCAACTATTAGGGGTTTCGCTCATCATTCAGATATAGAAGACAGGTCTGGTCATCGTCTGTATCACCATGGTTATCTGTTTCTACAAACCCATTAACACCACAGTCTTATTCTTTCATCAGGAACTGACATTTTACCCAGGGATATATTGGGATTGTGGCAAAAACAAAAGGTTTCTTATCCTGAGTGCCATTCTTAGTCTCAGAAATGTTAGAAGTGGAGAGGGGTGATACACTGCTTGGAGAGGCATCTGAACAAAGCAATGTTGATGGTTACCATTTCACAGATGTAAGTCAAATAAACCTCTTTTTTTTTTGTAACAGAGGTGTCATCAACAGTTTCTTGGATAACTGAGACCTGGTCGACGATGAAGTTGTTGTAAAGAGAATGGATGTCATTGAGGGAGGGTTTGACTGAATGAATGTAATCAACAGTGAGGACACTTACAAATTCATGGGCACTGTTGACGCGGTCATCAATTTTGTCATTGGAAGGGTAACCATTAATGAAAAAGCTGCTGACAGCAGAAAAATCATCAATGAAGATACAAGCACATATGGCAGAGAGGTAGTCGATAGCAGAGTAATGGACGATGTAGAAAGCTGAAACTTTACACAGCACCTCAAAAATGTTTGACTGACCTGTCCAGCTTCTTGTCAGGAATTAAGTCCTTAAATGAGTGTTTCCCAGACAGAGAGTTGATTTCCAGTTGAAGTCTCTGCTTCAGGCATCCTACCTTGAGACAGCTGATGCTTTTGAGGCTTTTTAAATGAAGTAGAATGATGGGACTCACCTGAGAAGAAGGTGGATATTCAGCACTGGCTTTCCATTGAAGCCATTTCTAAAGATGTTTGAGATCATTCAAGGTTTTGCCGAGAATTTTTTGGCAATCACGCACTCTTTGATCCTCTAAAGAGGATAGAGAATGTGCTCATTGTGGGGATCTTCAACATAAAGCTTCTTCTTTCCACAGGAGTTGCAGGCATAATAATTCTTCCATGCTAAAGTAGGGAATCTCAATTAAATCAAAATCTAAAGACAGCAGCCCCCAAAGTGGAAGGGCCAGTAAAGATGAAGAGCCAGTAAAACTCAGAAAACAAATATGCAGGAGACAAAGCAGGGCTCTGATGGGACTGCCTCTCACAATAAGTGGAAAATATTTGGAGGTATTGTTATCTCTTGGGACCAGGAGTGGTATTCAGGCTGCTGAAAGTGGATTGTTTGAAGTTTGGGTCTTTCACTCTGAGGTTTTGAGTTACTTAAGTGACACAGTTTATTAAGAAATGCTAGTGCTTGAAGGATACTGTGGGACCGCCCCTGCCCGTCCCACGTGACAGAGGTCATGTGCGGGGGGCGGCCGGGGGTCGTTCAAACCCTGCCCACTGATTAAAATGTCCGCACCACAGCGGTATTTGCGCCACGGTCAACGGGTTAAACTCCTCAAAAAAAAAAAACTATCACCTAAATGAAAACAAACAAGGACATTTTATATAGGATATTGAAACATTTCTTAATTAATGTCTTAAACTGTTTTATTTTTCTAAATGATGTAGTATTACATCTGGAGTCCAACAAACTGATGAGAATCTGTTAGAAATGGGGGTCTTTAGTCAGCAATGATTTGCACCTTTGTCCAAGTAGGGGCCCTTGCTAGTCAGGGTAAGGGAGTTACACTCATAAAATAACCCCTGCTCTTTCCCTTGGTAGCTTGGAACGAGCAGTCAGGCTTATCTGAGAGTCAGTGTGTAAAGCATTTGCACATAACCGACAGTAATACAGTGAAAACACTTCAAAAGGACACCACACCAGTTTAGAAAAATATCCAATATTATAATAAATCCAAAACAAGACTAAAATGATAAGAAATCAACATGTAGTGCTTACAAATATATAGTTGGCAAGATATCCTTAAAATTGCAGAAATATGTCAAAAACACAGTTCTTCCGAGTCTGTAGCTCCGTCCGGGGCTACTGCGATGCTGAAAACAGCTCCAACCGACTACGTCAGTAGGGGCCAGCTAAAGCGTTAGACAGACTCATGAATAGAACCTTTTGCATTGTAGCTGGCACGTTGGTGCGAGCAAGACGGGACAACCGTCGTGGTTATGTTGCAAAATCGAAGTGGTGCAGGGTGCGGTGCCCTCACGATGGGGTGCAGGCAGCGGCTTGGTGACGATCATCCAGACGGATTTGGTGAGACCAAGGCTTACGGTGCGAGGCGGTGCTGGATGCGGTTCTGGCTGGTTGCGGTACAAGCAACAAAGACGGTCAGCGTGAGAAGGCATCGGTCGGCCCAGACTGCTATGAGGGATGAAATACTATACAACAATGATCTGCTCTACCTGTCTATTTTAAAGAACACAATAAAGTTGTTTATTGCAGATACCAATCTTGCTAGGCCATGCGCTCGGGCAGTGCATCATGAAACTTACGAGTGGTGCACCCAGCCACGATGGGGTCACGGGTGTCGAAGTCAGCAGGCAGCAATGGTGACGGTGAGACCAGGGTGGCAGAGTGAAGCGAGGCGGTGTGTAGTGCGGTGCCGACTGGTCACGGTGCAAGCAGTGGCTCGTTGGCCGTCGTCGGTGAGACTAGGGTTGCGGTGCGAGATGCGGCGGTGCCTTCTGGACATGGAGCCAGCAACAGAGTCTGTTCCTTTTCCCTTCTCTGTGGCAACTGAAACAGCGGTTCCAGAAGCGGTACCCAGAGGTTGGTGGAGAATTTCCAGTCCCTGAGACTTCAGAACATGAGGCAAAGTCTACTTCAAGCCCTCGGAGATACTCAGCACAAGTAAAGAAAGTGTATTCATGTCTTTTCACTGCCCATGGCAGAAGCAGCAACTGTAGGCCAACCCAACCAAGCAACAACACAGCAAAGGGGCAGTACTCCCCCTGGCAGCTCTTCCAGCTCTTCTTCTTGACAGGTTTCTTGATTTCATCAAGTGGCTAAAGTTCTGTGGTCAGGGCCCCAATACTTATACTCAAAATTCCTTTGTTCTCTCACGCAGACAGTGTTTGTGCTTAGTCCAAACCAGTTCTCTCCTCTCTGGCCCAGCTTACTGGCAGGAGGTGGAGATAGCATTGTTCAAGGCAGACCAGGCCCATTCAGGTGCAAGGAAATCTCCTCCCACAACTATAAATGCAGCCTAGGTCTATTCAGCCAAGCCTTGACTCATCCAGGAAAGGCAGGACACACATCGACCCCCCAGGGGTTGTCTGAAGAGAATGCACATCCCCAACCCTTGTCCCTCCAAAGCCAGACAGTCAATCCACAAACCCAGCAGATGCACACAGGATGGCAAAGCAAGAAAATACCTACTTCCTAAAAGTGGTGTTTTCAATCACAGAACATAAAAAAGATGCCTTTTACATTCTGAGTCCAGGTATACTAAACTTAATTTCCCTATCTTGTCTAAATGGGAAGCTATGCTTATAAGATGTTATAAGTAAAACGCCCATTCGACCCTATGGGACAGAGAGCCTTTCCATAGTGAAAACCGAAATGCACTGTAACTCACTACCAGGACATGCCACACACATCAGTACATGTTCTACCTTTAACATACACAGCACCCTGCCCACAGGGATACCTTGGGCCTACCTTAGGGGTGACATATGTAAGAAAGGGGAAGATTAGGGCATGGCAAGTGGGTGCACATGCCAGGTCGACATAGCAGCTACAAACTGCTCGCAGACCCTGCAGTGGCAGGACTGAGATACCTTTTCAGGGCTACTCATGTGGGTGGCACAATCAGTGACACAGGCCCACTAATAGCCTTTGATTTACAGACTCTGGCACACTCAGTGCTCTTTACTAGGGGCTTACCAGTAAATCAAATATGCCAATCATGGAAACACCAATCCATAATAACAATTTACAACAGGAGCCCTTGCAATTTAACACTGAACAGCAGTGAGAAAGTGAGCAGAGACAGTAAACCAGCACAAAAATAGAGTAAAAACCGGGAGGTCAGAAAGCAAAAAGATAGGGAAAACACGCCAAAACATACCAGGTTTAACAGAATAAAAGGAAAAAGCACTGAAATGTTCTCCAAGGACTGTTTATATAACCCAATACTCATTATTTCCTTTGTAAAACTCAGCATTGGCAAGGATAGCTGGAACTACATTAAAAACCTATGCCACTGCTTTACCTTTAAGCCTTACACTGCCACTCAGCAGCTTCTCTTTGATATGCATGAAAATGAACATACCTTTTGTTCGCTCAGGAGGTCTGTGATGGTCTGTGACATCTCATCCAAACTTTGTGCAGCTTTTACCAAGTTATGTAGTGCGAGAACATGCTGGTGTAGAGGTTCAAAGTCACAAAGTAAGGGTACCCTTTTTGAAAGAAAAAAACATTTTTTCAAGACATGTTATTTAATATCAAACAGCAAACAACTGACATAGGTTACCTGTGCCTATGCTACCTATAAACAGTGCCTATCAGATATGTACAAGACTGCTACAGCAATTTGTAAGGCCAATTTTCGTTACTACATTGGAGATATTTATGATGAAGGCTTAAGGCGTTATTCATGATGACACAATTAGACATAACTGGTTAGAATCAAATACTCATGAATCATCTCAACGCTGAATAACAGGAGGAAAGTGGCCTATGAAACTGCATAATAGAAGATCAAGACATGCAATAGATCTACAAATACAATTTCATTAATGTTTAAATAGGAAGCGGAAAACAAAGCACCTTCCAAGCTGAATAATCTTCAGAGAAAACAAAGACTGATGAAAAGGAAGCACCTAGGGCAAGCGAGAGAAGGCCGACCTGTGGCCAAAATAGAGAAACGTGTGCCAACTGACTGGTGCACCCTAGAGATTGTTGATTACTATAACATAGGGATAAAAGAGGTTAAGGGGAAAGGAGGAAAGGTGCAGGAGAGGCTCCTTGAAGTTTCAACAAGATTTTTTGAAGAGCAATGGAGTGGGCATGGGCAGGAAGGTAATCTAGTTAAAATCTTTTGGAACTATGTTTGCAGACTACGCTTGATTTAGAGTTTGGCCGATGGGGTACTCCATCACAAATGTGACAGATATGCCATCCACCTTATTACAAGTGCCATAGGATATAATGCACTTGTAATAAGGTGGACGGGATATCCATCATATCTGAAACGGAGTAACCAATCAGCCAAACTATACATATAGCCCTGCTTGTCCAAATGGAATAGCTAAAACCTATTTTGGTCAAAGGTTGCTGATTGAGAAGCAATTACCTCATTTGAACACAGCCATGAAATAACGAAATGGTTACTTACCAGTAGGAGCAAATTTTGCAGCGGAAGAGTTTTCTGGATCCACATGCTGTGCATTATTCCTCCATCTAGTGGTTGGGTCCTGAAAAGTATTTTTTTCTTTTCTTCTGAGCATCGTTGACCATCATTTGGTGCCAGATATGTCCCTTGCGTGATGTCAGAAGGCGCCCTGGAGGTTGTTATGCCTGGTAGCCATCTTCGGATCCTTCTTTCTGTGTTTTAGTCTTATAGTCCTTTTGATGGTACTTTAGAGAATTGTTAGATATGACTGTTTGTATTCCTTGTAGGGGGGGCTGGGTGGATCACATGTGAATACAGAAAACTCTTCAAGCTGCAAAACTACTCCTACTGGTAAGTAACCATTTAATTTTGCAGTGTGAATCCTTTTCTGGATTCACATGCCATGCATCAGATTACGTAGCGGTTTCTCCTTTCTTGGAGAGACTGTGGTTAGAGAAAGACTCAAGAGAAAGTTCAAGTACCTTTTGTCCTATTTGTGCTTCCTCATTCATTTGTATGTCCACACAGTAATTTTAGATGAAAGTGTGTGGGGATGCCCATGTTGCTACTACACCTATAGTGTCTATGGACACATTGGCCATAAATGCAAGAGTTGCTCCTTTCTTTCTAGTTGAATGAGCTCTTTGTTGTACAGTTAGTCTTTGCCCAGCGGTGGTATAGCATAGTTGGATGGTTTGGACTATCCATCGTGAAGTTGCTACCTTTGTGACAGGCGTCCCCGTTTTAGTATGCGAGTAGGCAACAAACAGCTGTTTACTTTTGTGAGTTTGCTCTGTTCTCTGTAGATAGTACAGTAGAGCCCTCATTTAAATCCACGGTATTGAAACTTCTTTCCCTTCTTGTTTGCGGGTTTTTGAAGAAGACAGGAAGAAGAATACTTTGATCCAAGTGATACTTGGATACAATGTTTGGCAAGAATGGTGGGTTAATTTTCAGGATAACCTTGTCTTTATGGATTTACATGTATGGTTAACGCTTGTAGCTCACTTATTCTTCGTAAGGACGTAATGACAATTAGAAATGCTGTTTTTAAAGTGATGTGTTTGAGGTCTGCCTTATACATGGGCTCAAATGGTTCTGTCATAAGTTGCATGAGGACTGTATTTCAACTCTATATGAGGGTTGGAGCTGTTCTTGGGGGAGCATTCTTTTGGTCCCCTCTAGGAACATTTTTATTACAGGTCTTCTGAAAAAGCTCTTGCATGACTTTCCCTTGGTGTAGGCTACGATGGCTGCGAGGTGTACCTTTATGCTTGAGTAGTTGACGTGACTGTCTAGGAGGTGAATTAGGTATATGATCACTGTTTCTTGTGTGTTGATTGAGTCCATTCAGTTGTTTGCTGTGCAGCAAGTGGTGTACCGCTTCCATTTTGCGGCATAGCATTGTCCTGTAGTTTGTTTTCTTGCTTCTTTAGAATTTCCATTGTTCGCTGAAGCGGGTTTAGTTGACCAAACTCTACGTATTCAGGTGCCAGGCCGCTAGGCGTATTGCTGCTGGCTCCTGGTGGAAGATTTGGCCCTGTTGCTTTGTTAGTAGGTCTTTGTCTGCTCTGAGTTGGATTATTCATCCTTTGGATAGTTCTAGCAGACTTGAGTACCATATTTGTCTGGCCCATTGTGGGGCAATGAGAATCAGGTTTGCCCCAGGTTGTTTTGTTTTTTCCAGAACCCTTTGGATCAGTGGTATTTATGGAAAAGCGTATGCAAATGTCCCTGAACAATCTAGTGACAGGGCATTCCCTCTTGACAGGTGGTAAAGAAACCTTGAGGCAGAGAACTGTCATTTCTTGTTCTTTATTGTAGCAGACAGGTCTATCTCTGGGGTACCCCAGCGTTTCAAGATGTATTGTCTTGTGTTTCACACTAGTGTGAGCAGCTGTTCTGCCTGCTCAGAAGATCTGCTGTTGTGTTGTATATTCCCGGTAGTTGTACAGTTTGCAGATTGCTGCAAGACACTTCCGGGTATTAGCGCACGTTATAATCTAATTTACATTTATTTTTAATTTCATTGATCCTTTGAGAAATTGCAGATTGCCAGATCTGTTGTGCTAGTTTGCTTAGAGGGAATGATTTCGTATGCCCCTGTTTTTAGAGGTAAAATATTGTGGTGGTGGTGGCCTGTTTGAATCACGACAGTCCTCTTGTGAAGTGTTTCTGGAACGCTTTCAATGCTAGGAATACTGTTTTCATTTCCAGGTAATTTTTGTGTTTTATGGAGTCAAAGACGTTCCACTAGGCTCGTATCTTCAGTTGTAGGAAATGTGCTCCTTATTTGTTGAGGGATGTATTGGTTGTGATTGTCACAGAAGGAGTTGGATTTTTGAAAGGTCTGCCTTGTTTTATGTAGTTGGATGTATGCCACTGTATTTCTGCTTGCAGTCTGTGCGTAACAACCACTAGATCCTCCCAACTACCTGCGGCCTCTGACCAGTTGTAGGAAAGCCATTCCTGGAAGGGGCACATATGTAGGAGTGCATGAGGAATAAGTGGGATGCATGACGCCATCATGTCCAGGTGGCTAGACACTTGGAGAACTTAAAACGAAAGAGAGGGGTCCTACTCTGCCAAAGGGACAGGACACCAACTTGACACAATGTCTGAAAAAATTAATCCCTTTGGGAAACAATAATCGCAGGCCCAATTCTTACTTTTCACTCAAACCTCAGGAGCCTTTCACACTAGCCAATCAATCAAACATATAAATGTGTATTCAATAAAAATTGATTAAAAAGAGCAATCCGCTCTAGCATTCAAAAACAATACCACAACAATTTATTCAAG
The DNA here is from genome assembly GCF_964263255.1 of Lissotriton vulgaris. NCBI lineage: Eukaryota > Metazoa > Chordata > Amphibia > Caudata > Salamandridae > Lissotriton > Lissotriton vulgaris. Next base: position 1,504,162,631 of record NC_141691.1, read on the forward strand.
GTTATTGTACAGTAACCTATTCCAAACAAGCATTGGAAATGCAATAGGGCTCGCAATTAGGAAAGTGTGAGCTATTGGTCTTATAAATGACATTTTTTTTATTTATGTGTTATTTTTTAAAATAGCTAAATTAATAGCTTTGTCATTTACAATGTCAATAGTTATAACTTTCGCAAATGTGACACCTATAGCATTTGTAATGCAACATGTTTTGTATTTACGTGACTTAGATTTATTGATATTACAAATAACAATGGCTTTTAATTTTTTTAAATAATTAATACTTAAATAATTTATTTAATTTGTAATGGCAATAGCTGAGCAGTTTTGTCACTGTTCTTTGAACTAGGGTTGAGAAGCTCAATCGGAAAACACGAAAGCCTGCCTTTCAGTGGAAAAAGGATCAATTTGGACATGCTAAATATGTAACCATATAGTTTAAACTTCGGTTCCTTTGGAAAGAGCAAACGTGGTGCAAGAACAGCGAAAGTCTACAAAAAGCAGTTTTCAAAGTTAATTGCTAGGCCTAACGTGTCATTTCCTATTTAGCAGTATTCTACGCACCAAATGAGATAACTGAAGATATTCAACAAAACCACCCACAGCAGAGCGCAGTTGGTTAGAGTACAAAAGGGCACCACAGTTGTAGTAGGATGCGGGGGGAGGGGCAGCACGGGTCGGGTCGGTCTGATGACAATCAGAGGATGCTGGCACATCATCCCTCTACAGTGCAGCTGCCAAAGAAGAGTTGAAAGGAGGTCACTCCAGCAGGATGCTGAGGAGCGCGTCGGGCGGAGTTACAGATTAAACAGACCTCGAGGGAACCTCGGGAACCCAACAGAAATGGCATTTATAATTTCAAGCACTTTAGGGAGCAAGTGTACTAAAATATAGCCCAAACGCAAAGAACAGGAAAAAAAGAGACGATTCCAGCCAGCAGGTAAAAAACGTTTTTTTTTCCACAAATCATTCGCATCGACATTTTCATGAAACTTAATAAAAAATAATTTCAACACAAGAATACAACTAAATGCTTCATTAGATATGGTTTAGTGGCAAATGTAACTATTAAGGAACCTGGGGACCTAGGTTTCAGTCATGGCTCCAGCACTTCACTGTAAATTGTGTGTGTCAGGAAAAATCATTTTAGTCTACCTATGGCTAAATCTCGAAATAAATATAAAATGTAATGCAACTATAAATATGTCAAATGCATGTAAAGGTAAAACGCAAATGCGTAAACAAAGCCCAAAGGATATACTGGCGGCCGTGAAACTGAAAGTACGGCCGGCCGTGAATAATTAGGGGATGACAACTGCGCTGGGAGGAGAAATGCAGAGCGCACGCTGACAAGCTTGTGGGAGGGAGGCTGGGCTGCCTTTGATGTGGTAATGCGAGGCAGGCAGGCAGGCGGCTGGTGGCATTGTGCACGCGCTTTTTAGGGCTTGCGCTTGCGCAATGATCTAAAAAGCACATGCACTGCGTGGAATCGCCAGTGAAATTGTGATTGGTTAAACGCTGTTTAAGCCCCTATAGAGCTTCGCCAGCTATGCGCATGCGCACAGCAGGCGAGCCCTAAAAAGATTTTTTTTGGATTAAAAACAAAGTGCACATTAATTATGAAAATCAGCGTTAGGATATCATCCTCAAATTTTGATTTAGGATGGAATTTTGTTAAACAGTACATTCTGATTCCATAATCACAAAATAGAAAATTCTTTCTTAAAAACGACCAAGAAACGACGCGTTTCGGTGGTAACAGCAGGTCCAATCCCCTTCTTTAGGCTTTACAATGACAATAATAAAATCCCAGCACTTTGAATCTACATAAGGAAAGACATATTTATATAGATGTATATATAATCACACATAAACATAATTTGAATTTTTATAGTAAAAATCATTTAGAAAACATACTTAGTCAATAAATAAATAAACATGTACATTTAGATTGTTGGCTTGGTGAAGACACGTGGTGCTGATTTTATTCCGAAAGGGAGCACTTTGAACTGGTTCCTTTGTAGGAACCGGAGATATTTCTGGTGATTCTTATTCATATGTATGTGTAAATAGGCGTCCTTGAGATCTTATTGATGCCATGTAATCTCCCCTTTGAATTTGCAGTATTATTTCTTGGAGTGTAGCCATTTTGAAATGTGGCGTCAAAATGAATTTGTTTATGAACCAGGAATGGCATTAAGGAGAGGTCTTGTTTGGGAACTAGGAAATATAGTGAGTTGTTTCCTTTGAAAAGGTCTTGCCTCGGTAACATTTCTATTGCTTGTTTTTGAAGAAGCTCCTTGATTTCTGAATTTAACTGTATGATTTCTGATTTGAGGAACTTCATTATCCAATGGGGGGTTTGCTGGTGGCCTTTGTCAGTTCTATGCAATACCTGTATTTTACCAAATGTAATATCCAATTGTCTGTGGTGATTCTTCGCCACTGCTGTAGGTATTGTGATATCCTGCCTTCCACTGGTCTTTTTCTGTGCAGGAGTCAATTTAAGCCATTTCCTCTTCCTCTAGGGGTTGGTCTCTGCCTCTGCCTATTCCTCGAAAGGACTGTTTTGGCTGTTGATGCCAGTTTTGGTACCTTGCTTGTTGGTTTGTTTGTTGACCATTCCCTTGGCCCTGTTGTTGATGAGACGTTTGTTGTCCTTGAACAAAGGCTCCTCTTCCTGTGGGTTTTCTTCCGTTAAACTGTCCTCTTTTAAAGGTACCTCTTTGTTGCAGGACTCCAATGGCTCTTGCCGTTTCGCCTGTCTTGTTTAATTTGCTGGAGAGATTCATCTACGTCCTTTCCAAATAGTGCCTCCCCTGTAAACGGTCTGTTAATGATGGCTATTTGCACCTCTTGTTTAAATTCTGGTATTCTGAGCCAGGCATTCCTTCTTAGTGTGGTGCCTGTGCACATCTGTCTGCTGGCAGGGTCTGCTGAGTTGAGTGCTGATTTAAGGCATGTGTTTGCTAGGTTTTTGCCTTCTTGGATGATAGCTTTTCCCTATGTCTTGTCCACTTCCAGCAGCGTGTTAATGAGCGTCTCGATGTAATCCCATTGTTGGTGACCGTACCTGTACAGCAGGGCATTTAAGTTTGCGATGAGCTTTATCGTCGCTGCCTCTTTTTCCATTTTTCTGCTTACCATTTCCATCTGTTTGCTTTCCTTCTCTGGAGGTGGTCCACTGTTAGAGAGGGCATTTGCTCTTTTCCTGGCCGTAGTGACAATGATGGAGTCAGGCACTGTATATCCCTGGATATACTTAGGGTCCTCGGAAGAGGGTTTGTACTTCTTTTCGACCCTTGGTGTTACCCCTTAGTGTGAGGAAGGCTCTTTAAAGGCTTCTTTGCCTTGATCCAGGATGTTTGTAGCATTGGTAGATATTGTATGCCCTTGTTGGCTGGGGCTAGTGTTTTTAAGAGGAAGCATGTGTCCCCTTTTTCTTCTTCGACTGTGACCCCAAAAGTGTCAACTGCTCTCTTCACTAGACCTTTGTAGAAGGCTATGTCATCTGGTGGAGAAGCCTTTGAGGGATAACAGCATATCTCCTCCTATGGGCTTTCTGTGTTGAGGTCATTCCATTGATCTTTGAAAGTTTCAGAGGCTTCTTCCTCTTCAGGTGCATCAATGTACTCCTCGAGGTCGTCATTGCGTGGTTCGGGGGTTGGAGGTGACTCGAGGATCTCCTTCCCTTTCCCTTTGTCGTCTTCCGCCCTTTTGGTGTTGACATTGTCTTCAGTTGGCGAATGGAATCTTTGGAATACGGAATTCTTTGAGTGAAGCGTTGAACACCTTTTTTTTCCAGGAGGAGCGTCGCCATTTCAGCTTCAAGCAGTTTCCTTTACTTTTCGACCTCAAGGACTCTCTCAGTGTTGGAGACAGGAGATTTTCTTTTTTGGGTCGCATCTGCCTCTGGCTTTGAGGATGGTGTAGTTCCCTTAAGCAGTTTGTATTCGACCCTTGTTTTCGGGGCCTTAGGCGAGGTTTACTCGTTGGCTTCCCTTGGTAGGGTTCCGTGGGGTTCTTTGGATTTTCTTTGGCGTCTGGGCTCCCTTAGGCTGTGCTTTATTATCGTGGCCCTTCGTCCCAATAGATGCGTATGGTGTCTTACCTTATCCGTCTTCTTCTCTGTGTCCTTCGCAATCTTTTTGTGGGGTCGAAGTGGCAGTCTTTGGCTTCGACTCGACAGCTTGCGAGGTGTTGAGGGTTTCAGCCTCAAAGGTGGATATCATTTCAGACTTGATGAGACTTCTAGGGCTTTAATGTTTTCTCAGCGCTCTTTGGTGTTACCGGAGCATGGTCAGGGTCAGTGCCCTTTGGATTACTCAACGCAGAGTCTATATTTGGGTGAGCCTGCCTCTACATTTTTAGCTGCTTAAGCCATTGCTCTGGGCTACACGCCTGACTGCAGCAGGAGCAGTGTTCTGGCTTCATAGCCAATTGAGTTAGGCCTCAAGACTGACATTAGTACACCACTGAAGCACAAGACGTCAACTTTGTTTTTGGCGCATGCTGTTGCTGTGATGTTTCAATGACTTCTATCACTGCCTCGACATCAGAGATTTTAGGTGAGAAGGCCTCAGGCTCTTCTTGCTGGAACTGACTGGTTGATGAACAGGCTTCCTCCTAGAGGTGTGTATCTCAAATATCTTGGATACAAAGTTATCAGTTGAATTTGTGAGATTTTCGCTCAGCATTTTGTAATGCACTCTGCATCTGTCTCATTGATGTTTTAGAGTCTCTTTACAATGGAACAAGAGGCAAACCTCACAGATGGACTCCTTGCTCTCAGGGGAAAGGCACAAGCTGCACACTTTGTGTCAGTCAGACCACATGTATTTCACATGACATAGAGGACAGACGTGACAAGGGGTTCTTTCCATACTGGAGTCCTTGGTGCATTCTCAAGATCAGTCATGAAGTGTTCGACAAAACTGTCAACGTGAAGATGTCCCGATCAAGAAGGCTCAACAAAAAGCAGTGAAAGGTTTGAAGTCTTTCAATACAGGTGATTGTCTTTTTAGGTCTCGGCCTGGGGAAAGCAGCGCATGCGCTTTTCTCGCCATGCAGAGGGTTTCTTGGAATTAATACGGATTCTGAAGCCATGTCCCAGCTCCGCCTTCAGTTTTCATTTGTGCGCATCGTTTGACGTCACGAATTATGCAAAAGGCAGTGCAATGATTGCACTAGAGGCATTTCAATCCCTTCTTGTTGCCACCCGGTCACCTTTTGGTACCGCTCATCGGGATTGGATTTTTTACAGGCGGCGTTAGACTATGGCCTTTAATTACTGGGGAAGCACTATTTGTTTCCCTTTCCCTCTGTCTCTCTCCCCGAGCAGACCCTTCCCTCTGTCTCTCTCAGAGACACAGCTGCTGGTTTTGTTTTTGGTTTTCCCTTTGTGGCTTGGAATATGGTGGGAGAAGCCGAAACCGATGTCGGACTATCTGAAACAGCTGATGAACGACAAGAAGCTCATGAGCAGCCTGCCTAACTTCTGCGGGATCCTCAAACACCTGGAGAGGCTGCTAAGCGATGGTACAGCCCGGGGAGCGGGTCCCTGGTGTGAGTGTGTCCGTCTATGCCTTGGTGGAGGGAGCAGGAGAAGCTACCAGCACGCCAGTGCCAGGGGAGCCTCGGGCAAGAGCTGGATGCCCAGGAATATGGCTACAGAGGCAGCCGCGGACCTTCCCCCTCGTGCGCTCACAGCCTTGCTGTAACTTGCTTTATCTGATTTCTCCTTCTAAGCGAGAGTGCCTCCAGCTTCTCGCCACGCGTGCCCTTCTCTAGTGATACTAATCACCTTCACATGACTACTTGTAATTGCCTACAACTTATTTGATAGCTAATTTTGCCTCCACGTTCGAAATATTTTTTTATTTTAAGAGCTTGTTATTCTTTGTATCAACCACCTTATCCCAGACGGTACTCTACAGTGTCCAGTTTCCCTCCTTTCCCTGCTTTCACAGTCTCTAGCTACCGCTGACTTTTAATGTTCTGCCTTGTTGGTTATTTTATTTCACGACACTAGCAATTCTTACCCCGTAGCGTGGTATCTGGGAGCTGAGTATGCTTTATTTGATTTACAGACGTGGGACTTTAAAATCTTTTGAGTGAACGGAGGTCAAGGAAAGTAAAGAACAATCATTTCCTCCTCCCCAGAAGGTTTACAAACTGTTCTCCTGTGTGCATCATCGCCTCCTTTGTTCACACTTTTCCAACATCCCTCCTACATCCTGCTTATGGTTATGGGTGATAGGTTCTTGGTAATGGTGAGACGACCCCACCCCCCACCAAAAAAAAACCAAGCCAAGTGCGTTAACAGACAGTGCCTCTAAACGATGCAGCCGAAGAGAAGCCGTATTCTTTAACACGGAAATCAGGAGATAACATGTTGGCGTGTCTCATTTCCTCCCGCTGTCTAGTTGTATGGGGTTGTGGGCTTTTAGGGTGCAGTATTTTCATTCTCCATCGAAGCACGGACCCCAACACCCCTGTCTCACCCCCTGTGGACCCACTGTGTTTATAATGCTGCCTGCTGCGCAGGGAAGCCAGGCCATCGGAAAGGGCAATTTTTGTTTTCCAAACAAGGCACCCTTCCTCTTGCAGGGATCAGGGCTACTAATCTTGCTAGAGGAGGTGGAGGCATTCACGAGCACAGAAAGGCTAAAGGTAAACATACACCAAAGGTTGTCGATAAACAGGGGGTCATTGGAATGCCTGGGTGGCGGCCGGAACCCTATGCACTCATGGATGGTGCTGTACTCGGAGTGCGAAAGAGGAACCATTTTGTCAGTCACTCGCCACTGACGAGCATGTTAGGCTGTCTTTCCATGGGACAGGTGGCGATACCTGCTACCCCTCCAAGACATGGTTCTTAGCAAAAGCCTAGACTCTGCATAATTCAGTGTTCAGTATTTAATTGCTTCTCTTAAAATGCGTGTTTGCCCAGTTGTGACCGGTGTCCCATAATAATGACCTGTGTCACATTCTGGAAAACTTGTTGGTGGAGGGACAGTTTGCCTGCCCCTCCTAGGCCTCAGCTGCTGCCTGCCCATCTCTGCCTCCTGTTTCTCTTGGTGCTAGGCGGAGCTCTGGGGAGACACAAAACTTTACGCAATGTGGAAAAAATACTGCTCCTCGGAGTGTCTGCTTCACTTTCTCTGAGCTTGAGCTAGGCACTAAGGGGCGCCAGACAGCCCTGTGTGAGCTCCCAGCTGATCCTACACCTCAGCCCATGAAGCCTGCAAAGAAGCCCAGAAATCTGCAACTTCTTGTATGTTCTCGCCCTCCCTGTGCTTTACCATCTGGGAAAAGAACTTGGTCTTTAGTTGTGTACAAACGAGGGCTGTCACTCTTCCAAGGTGTCGTCTTGTGGGCAAAATGCACCTCCTGTACAAGTAAACAACTTCATTCGTAGCCTCTTACAGCTCTACCGACTCTTATTAGGCCGTCGGTCTTTGTCATGTAAAAGCAGTCTGTTAGATTTATCGTTTACTCGTCTCCACTGCCATTGTTGATAAACAGCACGCCCTGTTTCTGATAAAGTGCAAGAGGCTCATTGAGTCTTAATATTCTTAATATTCAGTTGTAGTCTTGTTGTGAAGTGAATTTTATATACGTTTTTCCTTCCAGCAAGGAACCAATTTTGACGCCTGTAGATTTCTGCATGGGTAGTTTAGCTGCTTCTAGACTTGCTGTGCTCATCGAGGCACCATGTGGTGTACCCTTTTTGGATGTGTATGTATATTGATGGTCGACTAAATAGAACGCGCCTTTATGCCCTCAGACCTCTATAGATAAAAATGAGGCCCCTTACAGCCCCCGTTTACATTTAGACAAGAGCTAACTTATGTTTACAGAGATACAAGGCACCCGAACGCACTTGTCAATTTAAATTTCAGTTGTATTTTTGTTTTAAATCTGAGCAGAGACCCCCTCCAAGCGACACCTCGGAGGAAGGGGCGGGAGCGCCTTCGTTTCACCAGTTTTTTAAGCTTGGGAAGTTTTTCCAACTATTCCATCTAATGGCAGCCTTCCAATGGCATGTATCGGGTCTTAAACATGAGGGCAGCAGAGCACAGCACATCAAGCACTTATTTGCATCCTATGTAAGACCCACGATTCAAACTGAATGCCAATTTAGTTTTTACCGTAATCCTTTCTGCTATGCATTTCATTGGGCTGACTGGGATTTCGACAGTGGTCCTGGTTTCTCGTCCAAAACTCCTCATTGTTTAACTTTATAACTCAAGAGCGGTGCTACAGGTGTAGTGTTGCTTCAGAATCAACCAAAATGCATTTTATTAAATGTAAATATACTGAACTAGGCAGTGAAGGGGTTCATCAGCCACTTTATAGTTTCCGTAAATGTTATCTGTTGAAGTAAGACAAACAGAACAGATAACTAAATGCCACAACTTTTTCTGTCCTGTGCTTTCCTCTTGCAAAACGTTATTTTCCAGTACATTAGCCCACTTGGTAAAAAAAAAAGACTTCAAGTCCCAGGAAGCAGTGTTTTGCTTGATGAAAGTCATGGCTGAACACCCAGCATCCCGGTGATAGGGAGTGACTGTAACGCGAGACACGACGACTGTGATTGGCAGCCTGTAGTATCTTTGCAGTGAAATGTTACAAAGAGCCCACATTCAGTTCTGGAAATGTAATGATCCATTTCCACCGCTCGGGAGATGCCACTGCGATAGCGCTGCACGAGTTGAACGTCGTGGAGGAGCAGAGTCAAATTGACCGTTGCCCTTTATCTTAAAAACGTAACTGTGTTGCAGATACACACGTTTTCATACCTGTGTCACGCAGCAGAAAAGACATAAATGCATAAGAATAATAGTTACTTACCTGTAATCTGTGGTTCTCCAGTATTGGTATCTTTCATAGATTCACATGCCTCAATCATTCCCCGTCGTCGGAGTGGGAGTCCCACTGTACATAGAAAAATCTATAATTATGCCATAAATAACCCCAACATGGGTAACATGGAACCAGGAAGTAAAATAGCCAGAAGCTAAAAGGAAAAAACTTCCACATTTATGACTTATCCAAGTCATTATATACAGTCCAAACTGCAGCTAATCAGGACACAGCACTCTCCAGAATGTTCTCCCTAGAGGCTGAGGCGCTCAGATTTTCTAGCACAATAGTGAACACAGCGAAAAAAGAGCATAAACGAGCCTCTGAGGGCAGGTGGGTGGGTTGCATGGGAATCTATGAAAGATACCAATACTGGAGAACCACAAATTACAGGTAAGTAACTATTGTTCTTCTCCAGTATTGGGGTATCTTTCATAGATTCACATGCCTGAATCAGAGTAGAAAGCAGTATATCCACAATAATGCTCGTTAGATCCTAATTGTAACAAGCATATGTACCAAGGATCTAAAACATATCTATCTATCTATCTATCTATCTAATATATCTATCTATCTATCTATCTATATATATATATATATATATATATATATAGATATATATAGCAATGTTTATGTAAGTAAACAAGAATAGCAGATATGCGTTTGGGAAACAGTAAAGAGGAGGAGGGAAGAACAGAGGCTCACCTTATTTAATAAGATTACGGAGAACCGCTTGTCCCACAGATGTATCTGCATTACTAGCAGCTTCCAAACAGTAGTGCTTGGTAAAAGTGTGCCTCCTGGACCATGTTGCCGCTCTGCAGATTTGATGAAGAGGAACACCAGCAAAAAGAGTAGTGGAAGAGGAGATTGCTCTAGTAAAATGTGCTCTTGGAGTTGTTTGCAATGGTCTTCCTGCATGCTGATGACAGAAACAAATTGCAGAAGAAATCAAAAGAGCTATGGTCTGCTTGGATACTGAGTGTCCTTGTCGTATCCTACCATAGGCCACAAATAGCTGGTCAGATTTACAGATTGAAGAAGTCCGTTGTAAATAGAACTTAAGACATCTCTTGATGTCAAGGGTATGCAAAGTCCTTTCCGCAGGTGATTGAGGATTAGGGAAGAACGTTTTTAAAATTATCGGTTTGTTTAGATGGAAGTCCGAAGGTACTTTAGGCATAAAACTGGTGCTAGTGCGTAGCACTACTGAATTTGAAATGAATTGAAGGAAAGGTGGATTAATAGTGAAGGCTTGAATGTCACTAACCCGCGTAGCTGATGTTAAAGCTAATAGCAGAGACACTTTCCAAGATAGGAATTTCAAATCCACTCTATGGATAGGTTCGAAGGGGTGTCGCATAAGTTGCGCAAGCACCACGTTAAGATGCCAGGATGGAGGTGGGCGACGGATGGGAGGAAAAAATCGAAACAATCCTTTGAAGAACTGTTGAATAATCCTGGCTGAGTACAGAGAGCTGGAACCATCTTGCCGAAATCTTGAAATAGCCGCTAAAAATACCTTAAGCGTAGAATGGGAAAAGCATGATTTTGCCAAGTGTAAAAAGAATGGTAGAATCTGTTCCGGTTTTACATGGATTGGATGGATAATGGCAGTTTGACACCACATGCAAAATCTTTTCATTTAAGTCTGTACGTCTTAATAGTAGAAGGCACACTGGCATTGGCCAAGACTTCTTTACAGTCTGCAGGAATATTCAAATGAGCAAATTCAAGGTGTTCAGGGGCCAGGCGGCTAATTTCAGAGATGCAGGGTCCGGATGGCACATCTGTCCATCCTGGATGGACAGCAGGTGCGGTATTGGTTGAAATTGAATGGGATCACACTCGAAGAGATGGAGGAGTTCGGTAAACCAGAACTGGCGAGGCCACCTGGGAGCAATGAGTATTAGGAGACCAGGTTCTCTCTTCATTTTCCGGAGAACCCTGGGAACCAACGGTATCAGAGGAAAGGCGTTAGCATAGATCTGAAACCAATTCATCGAAAACCAATTCCTGCGTGACTCCCTGTGGGGAAGCCAACTTGCGAAGAATGAGCATTTGCGGTTCTGACTGGTCGCAAACAGGTCTAGATCGGGACGACCCCACTCGTGAAAAATTCGATCCAACGTTGGTTGATGAAGCTCCTACTCGTGTTTGGACACTGTTGACCTGCTGAGGGAATCCTCCAGGACATTGGAAACTCCCAGTCAGTTGAGTGTCTAACGTGGCTCCCAAGAACGTTTTTCTTTGCGATGGGACGAGATGAGACTTGTCGAGATTGATGGAGAGACCCAGAGATTGGAAGAGGGACAAACATCTCTGAATGTGGGCGTTTGCAACTGTGAAAGAATTCGCCTTGATAAGGCAGACGTCTAGATATGGAAAAATATAGATTTCCTCCAGACGAAGGTGTGCAGCCACCGGTGCTAGGACCTTGGTAAACACACGGGGTGCGGAATGTAGTCCAAAAGGAAAGACTTTTAATAGGAAGTGCCTGCCAGCCACTCTGAACCGCAAGAATTTTCTGTGTCTGGGCAGTACTGGTATGTGGAAATACGCGTTCTGGAGATCGAGGGTGGCCATGTGATCCCCGCAGAAAGGAGTTGAAGGATTTCTTGAAGCGTTAACATCCGGAAGGATAACTTTATAAAGTATTTGTTGAGGGAGTGAAGATCGAGAATGGGGCACCATTCTCCTGATTTTTTCTTAATCAGAAAAAATCTTGAATAAAACCCGGTTCCTCTTTGCAAATGAGGGGCCATCTCGATCGCTCCCTTTTGTAGCATCAAATCCCCCTTTCATTTTGGGTTGACGGTAGCTGATGATGAGAAGTGAGGAATCAGGCGAGTACCAGTCTGTCAGATCCTCCCCTTGGTGTTGCTACCGTGAGGCACCGTCAACCTCCCCTCCCCCTTTTTCTTCACATTTGGAGTACACAGGGAGGTGCTAGATCGGTGGTGGACCTATGAGACACACATATATAGGTGCGATAGTTTATTTAGCTTGTGACAGAATGCAGCACATTCAGACAGAAGGCTTTATTATATCCTCTGTCTGATCAAATTAAAGAGTACTTGGGTTTTTTAACCACAGAAAGTAAAAGGGGCAGGCTATTGTTGTTGAGTGGAATTTTGAGTGAGGGGCGGCCTGCTTCCTATCCCCCTGAGGCCCCTGAGAGTTGAGAGTATCCATCCACTCAACAGATACAGGACCTTTACTTGTTTATGAATTGTATGCTTGTAAACATCAACTAAGAGAAAATGAAAATTGGAAAAAATGAACAATTCGCACAAATAATTTACTGATGGATAGAAGCCCATAAAGCCTCCCTGAATTTCAAAATAAGACAAGATCAAAAGAGTTGTTTTGTTGTGCAAGCATTATCAGTCCAGTATGAGCACTGCTACTAAGCAATTCCATTCCATTAGGAAAGGAGGGGTAGGAGTGAGTGTGAGTGAGGAGAAAAAGGGGTGATTGGGAGACAAAAGCCATTACATTGGGTAATATTAACACCCATTATCAATCTTACCAGAAGGCAATAGTATCAATTAATATAATAATTACTATTTTAAAAACCATATAAATGATTGGGACACTATAGTCTTCATTGAAAACAATGAAAAATATGCACTCGGGGAGATCATCTGATATGCAGCTAGAATCTAGTCTCACTTTTGGAACTAAAGAGAACTGGAAATAAAAGGATTTCAAGTCACCATAACGATTATAATGTCAAGGGCCTGGTTTGGAACAAAACTTCCCAATAACTATGTTTAAGGAACACTGACTACAACAAAAATTGGAGTTGGCATTAATTATTATTAATCAAATGTTTCTGTCCAACTGTACAGGACGTAACTTTAAAAAGGATTGTATTGCAATATTTTCTTTAGAAGCATTTACATACAAAATAAATATAATTATTAACAAAAGTGTTATATGGTGACAACCTGAATAAAAGTGAGGTTTACAAATTATTATCAACGTGCATTTGATTAGCTCAATTAATCAATCCAGTTTGAAAAAACACTAGCAAACATTTTTGAGGAAATTAAACAGTGCACCATTGTCAACAATTATTGAGCCTGCACAAAGATTAAATGTGTTTGTAACTCCTATTTCTGGAAAAAGAGAACGGTATCTGTGATGAGCAATATCTTGAACAGTTTATTTTGATTAGGTCAATTAAAAACGATTTCTCTTTTTATCACTGGGTGCAAATAAAAAGGCAGAAAAGCTCCTGCAATCTTTTAATTGCAATAATATAAAATTTACCTGAGGAATAGCTGCACTTCTGGAGGACAAAGAGACTGCAGAAACTGCAAGTCTGCTAACGAGATATCTGGAAGCTCACTGTCAAACTTTCGAGGCTTTCGAGTCTGTGTAAATGAGAAAGTATTTTAATTTACGCATTGATTCGGCAATTACTACTGACAGCATTACTTAAATATGGTAAAAATTTTAAATGAGGCTTTGCATCAGTCATAGGGTACTACAAACTGATACCAATGACCGGCTCCTTTAAATGATCTATTGGTTCGAACCAAGGGAATATAGAAAACTTTACTTACCTAAAACAACTGATGTGCATCCTGTAGTGCTGTAGATTCACATGTTGGGCACACTACTGTCTTCTGGTTTAGGCGTCTGAGTTTTTTGCTTTTTTTCGGGAGGGGAGGGGAGGGGAGGGGAATTTCAGTTTAAATAGGATTAGTGGCAACAGCCCTCAAAACCACAATGCACCAGGACACAGACCCACCTCAATATTACAGGCTGCAAAGTTACAAGAACGTTTGAATCCAGTGCAGTTGTAGATCATAGGCTATGCACAGACTGAAAAGCAGTACACAAATTACTTCAGCAGTGGCTTGTGAGCAGCTGTGGAAGATGTGTAGAACAATGTTAAAGTACTTTTTTCTCAACTAGTAGTTCCTGATCAGTGTAAGTATCCCCACAGTAGCGCTTAGAAAATGTATGGATGAAACTTCACCTAACAGCCTAGTCTGCCATTTGAATTTTAACTAAGAGCGTCATTGTGGAGTCATTTATGTGCATAAAATGTATCACTGATATTGTGTACAGCAAGTATCTGGTTAAAGCTAAACGTATCTACCAATCCTCCTTGTTGCATCTGCCTTTAAGATGGAGCTGTCAATATGGGGCTGTGCAAAAGCAATAAATAACTGTTTAGTTTTCCTAATGGATCGAGTACAGTCAAGGTAGTACATGATGGCCACTCAGACAGATGTCATGTATGCAACTTTTTCTGCTTGCGACTGAGTCTGTGGTAGTTCAATGAAGTAAAAAAAAATTTGGAACTACTGTGGGTAGCACAACACTGTCATTATGTAACTGTACTAAGGATTCATCAACTGGCTAAGTTTGAAGCCCACTAAGTCATCTTAGAGGTAATTACTACAAGAAATTCTACCTTAAAGACAAACTGTAGCGGACACGATTGCAGAGGCTCAAGGTGTGCCGCCATTAACCTAGTGAGGACAATGTTAAGGTCCTGAGAAGGAACAAGTGATCATCTAGAAAGGATGACAGTTTTAAGACCTTCCATAAAGGCCTTAATGTCTTAGATTTTAAAAAAAGATTGGTGTTCTCCATTTTGGTGGAAATAGTTGCTGCTAAATAAACCTTGTCAAATCCTGCTCTTTGCAGGTGTAACAGATAGCATAACAAGGTGCAATTAAGGCATCAATATAATGATTTTGACAGTGGACAAAGAGATTTCATTTTTCTGTTCAACATATTTAAGTAGTAGGCTTTCTAGCTTCTTTTATGATTTGCAAAGAGAAGTCAGGATGAGTTAAAAAAAAAACACATTTAGGACCTCAGTTGCACAAGGTTGAGTGCCATAAGGAAGTCTATACAAAGATCAAGTGTTTTCTTGTGGAAGAATGGACATCTCTAACAACAGACAGTGCAAAGGTTGAGTGTGCATATTGGCACAACAAGAATTAGCATCATATATGTATTTTTGATTTTCTGCACAACATAAGGAATCAGCCGTATTCAGGAAAAAGCACAAGCAAATATCCCTGACTAACTTATCCAAAGGCCACTGCATAGAGACCTTGGTAGTGGGTACCTAGCTGCAAAGATTTGGCATTTTATGTTCAAGTGAGTGGCAAGCAGACCCACATTTGGGGCCTTCCTACCTTCGAATAGGTTTAGAACATGAGAGTTGATCTCCCATTCTTAAGTTTCCTGATGCGCCCTACTCAGCAGATCAGCTATGTTGTTGTCCATTACTAGGAGATTCTGTACTAGTAAGTGTATATGATCACCCAGTGTTGAATCTAGCTATCCTGGAAAGTTGTGGAGTATGTGTATGTGCTCCCTCACCATCTGTTTTTGTAGATAGTACATGGTGGAGATGTCTTTATAAACCAGGACCACTTTGTCGCTAAGTGTTGTTTAGAATGCTTGAAGGGCTAATCGTACAGTCATAAGCTCCAGCCCGCTCATTTAGTGGAATTCGTCTTGAGGGTACCATTGACCTCATTACAATAAGGGCATCCATAGGCGCTCCTGAACCTGCCACAAACATGTCTGTGGTGATGGTCACTTGCCAGGAATTATCGAGAAATGATCTGTCCAGTATAAACTTCTAATTGTTCCACTGTTGTCCTCTGTAGGAAACTGGAATTTTGTTGCACTTGCCCCCACCTTTCTGCCCCATTGTTTACTAAAACATGCCAGTTTCCGAAACTGACAGAGCCCTAAGGCCTGATATCCAGACATTTGTGCTAGTGCACTGTCCCATAAAACAAGTTAAAGTCAAATTGTAACCCAATTGGCAATGACTTTTGCACACCAATAAGTCCCTAGTATATGTTACCCCCTAGAACCTAGACCATGGGTACTAAAGAGGGTCCCTAAGGGCTACAGCATGTCGCATGCCTCCCTAAGGGACCTACACACAAATTACAAGTAGACCGCCATTGCAGGCTGAGTGAAATGTTGCAAACTATTCTGAAAACATGACATGGCACAATCACCCTGTGCCAATGCTAAGTGCTCTGCATGTACTATATGTAAGTCACCCCTACAGCAGGCATTGGAGTCCCAAGGCAGGATGCATTATAGTAAATGTGAGGACATATCTGCAAGAGCAGATATGCCCCTATGGTGTATCGTTCTATTACTAGATATTGCAAGTGTTTAAGGAAGCCATCTTAAGACATGTACTGGGCACTGGACAGCACGAGTTACCCAGCTACATGACTACTTCACTGAAAATACTGGTGTTTGGTATCAAACACCTTGTCTTAATAAATCTGTATTGATGCTAGTACTAAATGTATTAGGACATGCGCCCAGAGAACACCTGAGAGGTGCCTCCTGCAACCTACTAATCCTCTAGTATGCTGAATGAGTACTATTGTTTAGCCTGCCAAAACAAACGAGTTTGTGACCCCCGTGTAGGAGAGAGCTCACGCTCTCAGTGGTAAAAAACAATGCCTGCTCTGGAGGAAAGTGTTTATACCTCCTGCAGCAGGATGGCTGGTGAGATTTAGCATATCATAGCCCCTGCCACCTTTGAATTGTGACCCCGGCTTCCCCTAGACCTTTGAAAATATCACGCCCATCTGGCACCAGGACAGGAGGGAAATTAGCTATAACTCACATAATGAGAAGGACACAAAATTAGATTAAACTACACATCCACAAGGGAGGAGACCTTGAAAAGGGGGGAAAAAACAAAAGATAGGGCAAATTTGTTTCCTAGCCACAAATAACCAAACTAATTGGCAACCCTTGAATCAATTAGGGAAAACAGAATGGATGTTTAAGATTGTCTTCACCCACTATATAGTGGCATGCTTCTTCCTAGGGCCGCTGACACACCCTGGCACAATCCAATGCTCAGGGTGGGGTGCTACTATTTATGTAAAAGGATTTTGAAACAAAAATATTTCAAATTAGGGATCCCAAGTGCAGAGAACAAATAAAGTTAAACTGGCTAAGGGGACACCCGCCGATATATTTATTATGGGTCTCTCTTAGTAGGGTTGAAAACTCATTCTGAATGGGTTATATGTGAGAACCTAAGACTCCATTACCCTGTCTGCTTGTACCAACATGTTTCAGCATCTTGTAACGCCCCACAGGGTTGAAGGACTTCCTCACGATACAGATCCCTTAAGCTTCGTAATACTTCCACCTAGTTAGTATATATTAGGGAGGGAGTCTGCGGCCTGGTTAGCAAGCTACAGTGCACTTTAAGAGTCTGAAACTAGCATCTAGTAGTCGAAATTGGGGCCAAAAGGGAGGGATACCTGCAAAAACACATGTTTTCTTACAACACCTACCACAAATTTAAGGTACCTGTCTGATGTCGTGGAATTTGAAATGGGAATCCTTTAAGCATATTATTCCCATATAGTCTCTCTGAGGTAACAGAGGGAGGACTTCTGTCAAGGTGGCCATCCTGAAGCGGTTAGAGGTATTGTAGCAGTTAAGTACTTTGAGGTACAAGATCAGTCTTAGTGTTTTGCTTTTCTTTTAGGGATGAGAAAGCAAAGAAAGCACACTCTTTGTACCGAATTTAAAAATATTCTTTTGGTAGCCAATCTACATATTGTTCACCTTTTCACAGAAGTGTGTGATTGAATGATCTTTAAAATGTTTTACAAAGAGGCCATGTCACATTAAAAGGGTTCAAAGTGTACTTGTCACTAACAAAGTTCAACCACTGAGAAGAGTGGATTGCATTTGAACCTGTCAAAGGTACCAACAGTGGAGAAGCATAGTTAATGGTAATTCACTTTTCTCTAGCACAAAATGTTTGAAATCAAGTAGCATTTTGGGAAGATCAATCTCTTCATTAAAATTCATTCTTATCTCTGAAATTCACATGAGGTCACGTGAGCTTGTTGTATTATACTGTAATTACATTAATACAGCCCTTACTACTACTGACAAGGCGTTCAATGTGCGTTATTGCGGGAAGCAAGCTACTCTATACATGAAAGTTAGTGGTTAACAGAGTGTTTTTTCAATTTTGGTGTAAATTTGTTGATTAATGGTTGGTCTCGTGCTCTGAAAAAAATGAAGTATTTCCTTCAGTTTATAGTGGTAGATTAAGTTAATAGAGTTAGGTGCAATTATTAGAATGAGTACATTCAGGTGAAAAGAAAAATGGTTACAAAGATGGAGACATTGTGATTTATGGGAGTGAAATGAGACAAGAGAAAAGGTTAGGTATTGCAGTACAAAGTTACTTACCTTCAGGAACAACTTATCTGGTAGGAACATGATCTAGCCGCAGCTTCCTTACCTTTGAACTTCCAGGTGTCAGGCTGGATCTGGAAGATTTTGATAGCAGGACCCCTGCGTGCCGGTAGATGGCGCCAATCGACTGAGCGATGTCGGCAGAGTCATGTTCGCCGTTGCCATGTCTGTATTGTCAATATAACTGTCACTGCGGCATGCTGAAGTTCGAACTTTAAATGGCTTTCTAAGCCAGAAGAGCAGAGCCATGAAGTAACTGATAATGGTGTGTTAAAAAGAAAACGAGGGCCCTGAAGGGAACAGCCCTGCCACTAAAAACAATTCCGGGGAGGATGGGTGGGTCTGTGGGTCTGTAAGAAATCTGTGGCTAGATCTTGTCCCTACCAGATAAGGCATTACCGACGGTAAGTAACCTGTCCATCTTATAGAGACATATAGCCACAGATTCTTTAAATTTGACAGATACCCAAGCAAAATCTTCGCTGGAGGTGGGAGTGCAGAAAAGCAGGAAATCCTGCAAGACAGAGCGGCCACACAGGCACTCCCTGGGAACCTGAGAATCCAGGCAATAGTGTCTGGCGAATGTGTGCAGAGATGCCCACGTGGCTGCTTGGCAGATATCAGTAATGGGAACACCACGCTGGAGGGTCGTGCTGGCTGCCTTCGCCCTAGTAGAATAAGCCCTAAGGCCTTTAAGAGGTTGCTTCTTTGCTAAGGTGTAACATCTTTTGAAACAGAGGATAACCCAGAGTGATATGGTCTTCTTTTGGACAGCACAGCCCTTCTTAGCTCCCACACACCCTATTATTATTATTAGTAGGTTTTGTTAAGCGCACATATCACCCAGAGGGTCTCAAGGTGCTGTAGCGGGTTCCATGGAGGGATGGAGGGAAATTATTCACAGCATAAGAGGGACAAAAAAAATTAAAACAGCCAGATTTTAAGCTTCTTTCTTAAGTTTGTGAACTGCAATAGTTCGAAGTTGCAAAGGCAGCTCATTCCAGAAAAGAGGAGCTAAGTGAGAAAAGGATGTGCCACCATTTCTGGTGGTACAGACCTTGAGAGAGGCAAGTAAATGTTTTGTTCCCGAACTGAGATTCTTTTTAGGTACATACCAATTAGGTTTCTTGGCAAGATACCTTGAACCATTTCAATACATAACCGTATGTATCAGGCAGATCTTGAAACGAACACGTTTGTACAGCTTTTAAACTAGGCGTAGATGGGGACCGCAATGGAAGATTCAACACCAGTCTGGCAGCGGTGTTCTGCAACACCTGAACATCTGGTATATAGTTCATCATTGAAAAAGGCCATCAGCACGATTCCATAGTCTAGACGTCTTATTATTAAACCATGAACAAGTGAGTTCCTTGATTCCAAAGGAATCCATTGGAAGATTTTACATATGATTCACAATATGCCGCGACATGATTTACCTGGTCCTTCATGGACAATTTGTAATTTATTTTTACACCAAGGTTTTGTACCATGGGCTTTGGGGAAGGACAGAGGCCAAGGCTTGCAGGCCACCAGTCATTTAACCAGAGTTCATGTGCCTTTCCAAATAATATTACTTCGATCTCACTAGTGTTGAGCTGAATGAAGATGGTTAGTTTGCATCCAGGTGTTCATATGTAACAAACAGCTTTTTTTGTTTAATAACAAATTTTATTGCCATATTTTTCAGGTACGAAGGCAATCACTTTGTTACAGCGTATTTTTGAGAATGTATACAGTTATTACCAAACTATATATTTGATATAAACAGAAGTTAACAAAAATAATTGCTTTAAATGGAAGGTGCACCATAAATGAAGTCGAAATCGCAAATGAGGTCCATTAGCATTCTTTATTTGTAAATAGATTAAAATCAGCCATCAGCCAACGTGTTTCATTCCTATCACATTAGGAACTTCATCAGGACTTTGTCCATCAAGTAGTGTATTCAGGAATTGACTTGACCTGAAACCCTGATGTTTGGGTGAATATCCTGGCAACACTACAACTACTATCTATAACTTTGTGAATACACTACTTGATTGACAAAGCCCTGATGAAGTTCCTAAAGTGATAGGAACGAAACGCGTTGGCTGATTTTAATCTATTAACAAATAAAGAATGATAATGGACTTAATTTGCTATTTCGGTTTCATTTCTGGTGCTCCTTCCATTTTTTAAAAATATATTTTTTGAATTTTGAAATATAAACTTTACATATCTGACCAAACTTACATTTTCATAGTTATTCAGCAACTTTCCGGAAAATACAGTGGCTTGCTCAATATTCTAACAAGTACATTTTTATACATGAAAATAATACTTGAAGTTTTCAGTCCACGTCAGCAAATTATCGTTTGTTCACTGTCTGCTGCCTCCGTTTACTATGGGCACAATCATGATGCATGTTCGCCTTATACAATAAGGGCAATTTCCAGCCACCAGGTGCCTCTCTCGTATGTGAGAGTCAGGAGCATTCAATTCGTAAGTATTGCTGTGGTGCATATTTACTGTATGACCTGTGTCAATGTTCTGATATAAAGATATAACATTTTTATTAAAGACTTAACAACCAATCAAAAGAAATTAAATATATACAAAATGTATAAGCGACTAAAAAATATGTGAAAAGAAACCAAAAGAAGACGCCATCTAGAACTGGGTACGACTGGGCTGAGGTCTGTGTGTGCAGGCATGAGGAGGAAGCTTATGTTCAACTAGTATGGGGTTTGGAATTGGAGGGAACCAAGACAGAACGATCTTCCTCAAGGTGTTGTGTATCCAACCGACCACATAGCATATACAAAAAGTAGAGGGTGGCCTACAATTACCCATACGACCGGGGGTTCTGGTGCTCCTTCAATTTAAAGCAATTCATCTTCTCTGGATTCCAGTAGCACTAAACAATTGCAAGGGCCGGAAGTAGATGCACAGGACTATACAACTGACTGCGACAGTGATTGAGGTGCTGAACCTGTGGTCAGCCGTTGGAAGCTTTATGGATAACTTAACAAAATAAGTTCAGTGCAGTTGTACATGTGTATTACATACATAAGAATCAAACAGCCTTTGAATCTGATTCGAGTGTCTGTTGAATTTGGTCCAAGGATGATTAACAACTACGTATCATCTGCATACGAAACTACATCAAACCCATTTGATCCAATTACCTTTACCAAAGGTGCAACTTAAAGGTTAAAAAGCATGGGACTAAGTACTGATCCCTGTGGGACTCCCTTATCTACCGTCAAAATGCGGGGAAACTTGTGTACTTATTTGCACAGCAGATGTCCGATCTTTTACGGTGTTTCTCAGCCAGTTAAGGGCTTTGCCTCCGATTCGCATCTCCCACAACCTTTGTTCTAGAGTTATGTGGGAGATGGTGTCAAAGGCAGCTGATAGATCTAGTAAGACCAGCATTGCTGACTGCCAGTTGTCTTGGGCAAGTCTTATGTTACCAATTACCAGGGAAAAGTCTTATGTTATCAACTACCTCCACCAGGGACATTTCGGTGCTGTAACAAGCTCTAAAAGCGGACTGAGAAGGATCTAGCACTTGATGGCTTTCTAGATGGGTTGTTTATTGACCAGGGACTCAAGTACTTTTCCAAAATAAGGAAGTACGGAAATTGGCCGATAGTTACTGGGCTCTTTAGGACCTGACAATTGTTTTATAATGATTGGTTTGACCCTAGCCCATTTAATAGCAACTGCCTCTTGATTTAAGGAAATGTTAAAAAGGTTGGTAAGACCTTTGAGAAGAACAGGGGAGGGACTTGACAAAATATGGGGTCGAAGCGGGTCAACTGAGAGTCTGTATGCAGTTAAACTCGATGTTTTGTTCTTGAGTTCTATGTTTGGGAAAAGTGTTGTAAATATTATCAATTTGTTCCTCAAAGACGGGAGACAATGTGCCTACCCAATCTTGCAAGGATGGGCTGTCTATCTGGCTAGATGAGGGATTGGTAAATTCTTTTAGGATAAAGAGTTGGTCATCCACCCGGAAACCTTTGGGGAATCAAGGTAGAACGATAACACTCTTTTTGGGCCCAGATGGTAGGGACGCTCCTGATATGGCAGCTGAAGAAACGCAGATAGGGCTGAAAGGTAGCTCTTCAGATTCCCCACAGAGGAGCCCTGCTGGGCCAAGGAAAGAGTAAACAGGAGAACACTGACAGAGAGGCAGATAAGGGGGTCAATAGACTTTTCTGTACAGGAAGGTTTAAAGGTGTAGCTAAGATTCAGCAGAGGTTACACGTATAGATTAAGAGTTAAGATCATAGATTTTTGTTGAACTCATGATTTATGCAGCAAGATTTTGAAGAGAAAGGCAGTGTGAGAACATATGATCTTTTGTTAGGTAAGAGGCGCTCCAGTTTAGAGTGACTCCATCTAAACCAACCAGTCGAAGAAGTAATGTTTGACAGTGCACTGTGTCAACAACTACTGAAATGACCAGAAGTAGTATTGTAGCTGCACCATTATTGTTCACTATGCTTTTATCGGTAATCACACTTTGGGATTATGAAAGATTGCACCCTCTACTTGGGTAGATTCCTCTTTGCCAGAGTGGGGTAGTTTATTTTCTTCTATGAATTCTGAGATCTGGCGTAAGGATGCAGTTTCCATAATTTTGTTAAGGAAAGGTATATTGGGGATTGGTCTGTAGCTGTTGGGGTTCTTGGGGGCCAAACTTGTTCTTACCTAGTGAGCATATGTATAACTTCTTTACGAGCTATACAAACGTTCCTGCTTTAAGGAGTTAATTATAGTATTTCTACCTGGGACAGATTCTGATGTGTGGGTGGCAGAGGGCAGCGGGCTTTTAATAGGTCTTCAAATTATGAGGTTTTAATTTCTTGGAAGGCTGATATAGATGGATTAGGTATCTGCTGTGATTGTGTCTGCATACAGGGGATCAATTTATCTCTGGATCTTGGTTGTTAGCTAAGACTCCTGTGTGTCTACTTTGAATGATAATGTGTTGCTATTTTATTGCAGATGTCTTGTAAAAGTGAGTTGAGGTTTGACAATTCTCTGGATTTAGAAATGTTAATGGAATGTTATGGTTTATTTGGGCATTTGACAATGTTGATACTACATAAGTGGATTTGTTACCTTCTTTTTTGTATCATTTGTATATTTTATTGTGCCTGTTAAGGCACATTTTATCTTGAGAGTTCTTAAGACATTGGTGTTGAGATGTGTTCTTTAATTTGTTCAGGTCATCATTCACTGTAGGGGCTTTCTTCTTTGCCATGGTTATAAGTTGTTTGGGGATAAATGTGTCAAAGGCTGAGGGCACCCATTGAGATTAATGTGTCAAAGGGGGAGGGCATCTATTCCAACTTAGTTATTGTTTCCTGGTGGTTATTTATTGTAGGAGGTGATTTTACTTCCTGCATGTTTAGTTTAATGTTTCCTGGCTCTAGACTATACTAAGAAGTGTGAAAATTGGTCGGGTAGATCCCGGCGGGGAGGGGTAGGACGAATGCCACGGACACAGGAGCCTTGAGCCTTATATACAGAGGCCTCATCCCTGATGTACGACCCGCCGGGTATTGATGTTGCATATAAATCTTGACCCTTAGGAA
The DNA here is from genome assembly GCF_964263255.1 of Lissotriton vulgaris. NCBI lineage: Eukaryota > Metazoa > Chordata > Amphibia > Caudata > Salamandridae > Lissotriton > Lissotriton vulgaris. The sequence goes on from NC_141691.1 coordinate 1,504,186,342, forward strand.
AGGAACAGTGCAACAGAGGTACTACATTTCCACAACTGGTAATAAGCATATGATACCGACATAGGCTTGAATGTTTGTAGACTTCCCCACATAGGTCCTGAAGAATTGCGAGTCAATGTACCAAAGCGGGAAACATGTCGACCAATTTTTACACTTCTTAGTATAGTTTAGAGCCAGGAAACATTATTTTCCAGCAAGCCCAGACTATTTATCTTTTTTAATTGAAGCAAGGGACCACCCAAATAAAGTTGTTTCTGGTACCCTTTGCTTCATTTTAATTCACGTCTTTGTCTACAACCTCTTGGCCCCATACCTGCATCTCACCCATAGGCAGTTGGATAAAAAGATCTCCGCTAAAGAGCCCCTCTCTGAGGTGAGCCCATCGGGGATTGCATCGCCTACCCGACGAGGAGCAACGCCTATGATGAAGCATGGCAAATGCAAAGGTGTGTGAGGCAACTATATCCCACAAAATGGATACCCAGTGGTAGGCTCACATACGTTAACCACCACTTCCCCACCTCCTGGCGACCAGCACACACACACACTCACCTTCACCAGGAACAGCCGTCAACCTTTTTTGACAAAAATTCTCTTAGGGCACGGACTGCGGCTGGACCTTCCACTCCCCTGAGTGGTACTTCTGCCCTTCTGATCTAATTGGATCACCCTCCCTCTCTTTGTATACACACTTACAGCCTGTGTTAGCAGAAATAGAGGAAAAGCTCAGAGAAATATAATGGACTTAGAAACCATAAACACTTACCCTGGAGGGTTCTGTTTGCAGTACCTGAAACTGAATTTATATTTTTACCCTATTGAAGATTTTTTTTAGGAGATAGTTCCTGTATTTGAGCACACATTTACAAAATCTCTGTGCTGCCTTGTAGAGATTTTTAATCATATACATTTTTCCAGATGCACTACACCACTCCAAAATGTTTATCACATGGTCCCTTATTGGTCACTGCAGAATGAGGTTTTTGGTCTGATCTCTCAAATGCACTCGAATTCCAGAGAAATTAGATCACTGACCCCTCTTACGTGGGGGTGAGGCTTTTGAAGAAGGGCCACCTCATGCTGTTTGAATGTCAGTCCGTTATCTCAGAATGGGTCTTTGAGAAGGAGGGCATGAGTGCTGCCTGCTTGTCATATCTTTGTGCATCTTTCCAAATTTTGTCTATTATTTCATGTTAAAAATGAATATGTAGCCATAGTTCTGTATCAACAGTGTGCAAGAAAATCTTGTTCCTAGCCAGGCCTCTAAATGTTCAGTCAGGCCAATCTTCTTCAAATTGTGATCCTATTAAAAATGTGCAAGGTTTAAATTGTTAAACATAAACCTTTTCAATCCAGTGAGTGATTCTTTTCATTGAATGTATTAAAGTACAACATGGCTAATGAATATATTGGCTCTATTGTTATCTACAGATCAGAAATTTGTATCCTACTAGTGCAACTCAGTGTTTCATCATTCCATAATTGATGACCTGAGAATTACTGAGTAAAAGCAACATCTGTTCTTTGAAACACTTTGAAACAGCAAAACTGTGGCTTTAATGACTAAACACAAACAAGTAAACTATTTATTTTGTCTATGCTTGCTTTACTATGACTAATGTATAGTAAAATCTCAGTAGTTATCACAATAATTAGCAAATCATATACTTACACAAAAGGATGAAGGCCAAGAGTCAAGACCCCTGAACAGACGATTTCTTAAAAAAGATTTTCCTGTGTTAAAGAAAACAAACAAACAACAGTATTTAGTGGAAAACATGTTAACATTAAGCACAGAATCACGAATCATTGGTCGGTACTATTTGTACTGCATTTGTTACTCAGAAGCAACACTTGGACACAAATCAGACAGCATAGCAGACAGCTGTATGAGCTGACAGGCCTAGCACGTGATGCATACAGGACCTGAAGTTCCAAAGTATAGTGCTGCCCCACTACCATAGACTTCGGATACCTAGTGACGTGGAAGCAGCTTTGCAAAGCAGAACTAAAATTTTTAAAATACTTAAATATGGAAAAAATGAAGCCCCAACTGTAATAAGGGGCAGACCTTTTTCTCTGTTCCTGGGTCTGTCCGTGGCTACTTGGTCATATTCTGCTGCGCATCAGTCATTAACTAAAGATGTTCAGGGGCCTTGGGGAAAAATGCAGTGATCATTGGACGCAATTTACTGTTAAATGGGACTTGTATGTCCAAGGGTAAGAGGTTAATCATTTTAATATGTTATGTTATAGAAGCTTATAAAGCGTGTTGGTTACTCCATTACGGAGTGTCCATGTGCTGAATTCCAATAGAGGCTGAAGACATACTTATAGCCAAGTTTTAAGCTGTTTCCTAAAAATAAATTCTGAAGTCTCTAGTCTTAGGTGCAGAGGTAAAGAATTCCCTCGAATTTTACATAGGTAAGGAGATTCCCTCAAAGCGTTTCCTGTTGAGTTTTGGAATGCAGACCAAGCCAGTTCCAGCCGATCTCAGACAGCGTGTAGGGAGGTAGGAGTGTATCATGGGGCAGAGATATTTTGAGCCCTCTCCCTGCAATATTCTGTGGACATAGCAGAAGTCTTCAAAGTAAATCCTCTCCTCAACGGCAAGCCAGTGGAAAGTCACCAGGGCACTACCAGTTGGAGAAAATCTGGGGATATTTAACAGTATCTGAGCTGCTGCTTTTTCCACCTGTTGGAGCATATATATGCTCCTCTTTGGGGCCCCAGATATGGAAATTTACAATAGTCTAATCTGGAGGTCACCAAAGCCTGGATCACTGTCTTTTTGGCAGCTTCCGGGATAAGCCCAAGAATTGTTTTCAGCATTTTTAGAAACCCATAGCAGGTACTTTTGAGGGTGAAAATATGGGCAGAGAATGAAAGTGTGGAGCCAAGCCTCACTCCAAGGTTTTTCACTTTGCGGCGCAGAGAGGGTGGAGACCCTGGCATACCAGGCCACCAACTTGATGACCATATGGAAGGTTGTGGGAGCAAGTGGTTGGCGCAGTTGGTGAGCCAGTCATTAAAGATGTTAGTGTCACCCTCAATGTTGCCTGTGTGCTATGGGATGCTTCAGTATTGTCTTGGTCCATTCTTCTCGGATACTCTACCACAGCCTTGTCATGCTTTTTTTGGTGGGGTGACTCGGTGTGAGGGGATACTGAAGTGGACGATGAAGTAGACTTTTCATGTGAGTGGTGTTCTGTGGTTGGTGGTGATGATGTTGCTAGAGGAGAAGATTGGGCAATGGGCATGGCCAGCTGTGTGGATAGGTCCATGGACAAGCTGGGTGAGTCCAAGCTTGCTGAGGATTTAATGGATAGTCGTTAATTTGGGGTCTGTGTTGTCTTCCAGGTGGAAGCTTAAGTCCCAGAGTAGGATGTAGTTGCTTGATCTGATGATGAGGGGAGCGATGTGATTGCAGAACTCCTCTCGGTGGGACCGGTGAATGGTATACAAGGGTTCCCTTTACGGTAGTATTGTATCGTTGATGGGTTTAGATTATACACAGTAAGTGATGGCGCTCTAGCTTGTGCGTGTTTGAGGTATAACTGTGATTGATGGGTATGCGGTGCAAACAGGTCAGGGGAGAACAAACCCAAGTAAAAGAACCCCTGCACTAGTGTGGATGCGAGTCCACACGTATAAATGAACAAAAGTCCTGTGCATACGTTTGTAAGTAATGGGTTTTAGTGTCAAAATCTATTTTCTAATACAATGAACTTGTACAAAGAATGAGGGTTGAGATATTTCAAAGTTTCAGCATATGGATTTATAGTCAATCCAGATCAGTAGAGAATACATTCTACCAGCCGACACTTGTTTCGTCACAACGTGTTACAATTGTGACTCTTCACGTTTTAGGGTAAACCAAACGAGACTAAAGGACGGGTCCGTCCCTTGCGGTGCTGGGTTGGATCGTAGCACGTCTCGTGGTTCTTTCTGTTGTATCCGGGTGCGGGTGTACCCTAAAACGTGTGGAGATGATTACTCACACTTCCCCCGACCTACACCAGGATCGGTCATACTCTGCCGAATAATGATCTTACTGAACTTATTGCCATTTCACGCTACTTACAGCCCTGAAGAGTCACAATTGTAACACGTTGTGACAAAACACGTACAAGTTCATTGTATTTGAAAATAGGTTTTGACACTAAAACCCATCCCTTTAAGGTAGTGCTGTAGTCTTTTCGTATTTTGAAGTGCAAGTGTTCCATGAGATTGGTATCTGAGTCCATGGAGGTGCCGCAGTTGATAGTGATTTTATGGATGATCGAGAGTCCTCAACATGGTTTGTGGGCATGGTCTTGGTGCATGATTTTGTAGGTGAGCAAGGTGCCATCGGCAATATCCAGGTTGGATGCCGAGTTTAGCCTCGCTTCGGTCAGGAGCGTTGCTGATCAGGAGGGCCCAGATTTCTTTGGAGTGCTTCCGAAGTGACTGGACGTTAAGGAGCAAGGCGGATAGATGGTGTGGGGAGTCGGTGCAGTAGAGTGTCTGTTGTTTGGTGGCAGTTGTGTCGGTACGTGAGGTGTGTCCGTTGAAATTGCAGTGGGCGCAGGTGAAAGGTCCTACCCTGGGCAGAGAAATATGTGCAGCAGCAGTGTGAAGGCTGGTCTGTGGTTTTGTGGTTGTGGAGGATGGCAGTGGAGTAGAGACGGAGTTTGTTGGATCCGATGTCTGCAGCAGCTGTGATGGTGGGCTTGTGTCAGATGATGTGGGGGCCAGGGTTCCTGGCGCTAGCCGCGGTCCGGGTGCAGACATGCTTGCAGTGGTGTGCCTTAGGCACACCAGCAGTGTGCACCAGCTGTGAAAGTACATTAAGTGGGTCCTGGGGTGGATGGGGTTTCAGCAGTGGTAGGAACATGAGAGCGTGTAACCGGGCAGCGGCGGTTAAACTAGGCAGCAGTGCGCTGCCAAGAGCAAGTGAAGCAGAGAGAAACTGGCACTGGCAAAAGGAGATGGCAGCTAGCAGGCAGGAGCCCAGGTGCAAGGTGAATCCAAACAGCAGTGCCTGATAAAGTTATATATTGATTGCCATGCAACAAATATTTATCACTTCTATAATTTCTTAATTGTTTCATTGTAGATGTTTTGGCCCTTGGTAAATGTGTTTTAGGCTTAATAGGGAGAGGCTAATTTACTAACAGGGAGCAGAACATAAATCAAGAAACTATCCATCTAGAAATGGTCTGTTTTGAAATGGAAAGAACAATTCTTAGTGCGCCAAAGTTTACAAATAGATGGTCAGTCTGTCTGATCTCTTTTGGTTTGTCTAAATGGAGTTCCAGCACCCTTTTGACATCTAGAGAGTGAAGAACCCTTTCCACTTGAGTGGAAGGGCTCAGCAAGAAGGTTGTCAAGCAAACGGTCTTATGAAAAACTGTTCAAGGCTCATGTGAACAGAAAGCCTGGATTTCAATGGTTCTGGGCAAAGAGGTAATAGCAGTAAGAAAATGTGTTTCCCACTATAAATTCTACAGTCAGCACGTCTATATATTCAAACAGAAGACCCATAACGTTTGAAAGAACAATGTTTTATTCCTTTGGTGATGAAGGGGGCCCGAATGGGAGGGAAACCATCTTGACACACTCCAAAATATCATTATTTCTGGTATTTTAAAGGAAGAGGTTTGAGAAGGAGATTACCTATAATAATTAATAGCTGGAAGGTGTACTTTTATAGTTGTAAAGTACGGGGAAGATCATTCCAGATGCGAAAGATATGGACTAACCACCTCCTCTAGTCATCTCACCAGATTATAGTTATTCTGTATACATCAGATGCAGAATCTCTTCCACTTAAATGCATAAGATGCTCTAGAGAAAGGTCATTTCGCCTCCTTCAAAATGTCCATATAGATTTACTGGGTATCTAAATGTTCATACTTCGGGAATTCAGTAGTCAAACCGCCAAGATCAACAATCGTAGGTTGTGATGTAAGATCCAGTCCCCAAGCTTGTAGGGAAGGTCTTATCAGTATGGGAGCTTCATGTGTGGTATTTCGGATAGGTGAAAATGAACTTTGAACCTCCACTCCCATGGCCATTCCTGGAACACAAGAATCATTCTTGCTGTGAAATTTCGAAGCTTGATAATCACAGTTGGAAGGAAAAGTATAGAAAAATTTCTACGACCAACCAATCAAATGGGGCTTTTCCAATGGACAATGGTTCGTAATATCTTGAGGCAAAGTTTGGTCATTTTTTTAATGATTGCCTCTGTAAACTGATTGACAGACAGCTACATTTATTGAAGATGTTTTGTAGTACTTATTAGTTGTTATCCAATCTTCTTTCTTGTATCTGTCGACTTAAGGTATCTAGTTGTGAGTGTTTCACTACTGTGTCTCAATCAGGATTGGTAAAGCTGTAAGAAAGTGTCCTCTTTTTGCATGGTTGCCCACACTTTTCGCCAAACTGCATATGTACTTTGACGGAGTGTGCCCAAGGTTCCTGTCAAACAGGTACCCAGGGCCTATGTTGTTTCCCTAAAACTGCATTGAGAAAAAACTCAATTGGCAGTCTTTGGCCACATGCCAGTCCCTTGTAAATGGTACCACAGGTTCCAAGGGCACAGTGACCAGGGAAGACCAATAGGGGTAGCAGCACTTATTGGGCCACACTTAGAGGCCCTGTACCTTTACACCCACACACTGCCATTGCGTATTTTGGTGCAGAACAAAGTGAAGAGTCAACATGGCAGAAATTCCTGTGTGCCATGCCTACAACACACTGCCCTGCATAGGTCAGCCACCCCTAAAGCTGGGTGCACCATACCAGTGGTGAGGGTTCAGGAGGATGAGTCCTGTACCCCTACAGTTTCTAAGCCACTAATTAGACATTGTAAGTGCAGTAATGACATTAAGATATATGGTGCTGGGAGCTTGTCATTGCAAACTCCACAGCACCATAATGGCCTTGCTGAAAAATGGGACGTTTGATATCAAACTTCTCAGCACATTAAACCCACACTAATGAAAAATGCACTCAGAGGCCATCTTAGAGATGCCCCATGAAAAACGACCTAATTGTAGTGTCCTGGCTGAGTGGCTGCTCGCCAGCCTCCAGACATGTTTCTGGACCCCTGGGTCGAGACTCTCTAATCAAAGAGAGAGGGACCCCAACACCAAAGGGATAGGGTACCAAAACTGACTTTCCATCATAAAAGATTCCCTTTGTTATTATTTTTTGCATTGCTTCAATTGATAGGCCTTTGTGTTATATTAATATCTGTCTATGTGTTTGAAAGAATTGGTGTCTCTGAATTAAGGTGCCCAAAGGGAATCTTTTATGACGGAAAGCCCCTGGGTCGAGAGCCTGCTGCTCTCTTGGGTCTGAAACAATACCCATCCTGGGATGAGATGCCAAGCCTCCTCCCCAGGATGGGCAAGGTCCACAAAGGGGAACCTTCAAAGGCATGCCGACTATGTGAGCTATCCCAGCCCTTTGCTGATACCAGCACCTTGCTCCCACCGGTTCTGACCTCCACTTTGGGTGGGAGAATCAGCGGAAAAACAGAGTAAGGAATGAAGGTGTGCCACCTTTGCCAACCCCACCCCTCAGGTGGGGGAGACGAGGGGAAGCACAACTCTCAGTTCCCGCAATCTTGCAGATCGGGGGACCCAGCCAACCAGGGAGAGAGGCATATGCCCCCCTTCCACTGGAAGGTGGCATAATAGGTGGTGTATCCACCCCAAGGAAGGGACCCATTGGTCCCAACCTTTACTTAGGTGTAATTAGGGGCAACACCGAACCTTGCCTCCTCAGACAAGAATTGACAAGAAGAAGAGGAGGAGGATGCCCATTGACTTGGCCCCAGCCCTAGCGGCCTGTCCCCACCTCAAACCTGCTCCAGTGAAATCCAGGTGTGTCCTGCAGCCAGCAACCTCACAAACTCAGAATACCTGCCCTGCCTTCCAAGCCAAAGACTTTGTCTCCCAGGAGCACCTCATTTGCTCACCCACAGACTCAGGCCCCAGCCAAAACCACAAGTCTGCACCACTCTGCACCCGATGCCTCCGGCCTGAATTTGAGTGGCCCAACACCACAAGGAGGTCTCTCCGGCGATCCTGACCTGAGATCTGGTGATCCCTGACCTACCTCGAATCTCCAAGCAAAGCTGCAGCCCCATTTTGGAGGATCCCCCTTACCGCGACCAGAGCAGTTAAGAAAACCGGACGCCTAACGACAACTCTGCACCCGGCGTCCCACGGCCCGACCGACAGCGGCCCAGCATCCCCAGGCATCCCAAATTGCCTCTCCAACCGGTGGTCACCTCCAGAAGATCTTCGTCCTGAGCCTGCAGTTTTTGTTGCAACCGTAGAATCCCCATTGAAAACAACGGGGCAAGTTACGATAAAACAGCACCCTGCACCCAGCCACCCTTGTGCTGCTGCATGTGTACTTCGGTTGCAAACTCAGATCCCCCTTTGAACTAAGCCTAACACTAGGCGCTTGGTCCCACAGCCTTGTGGCCTGCTCGAGGGCAGCCACCAACCGGAAGCCCCCTATTGGGTAACATTGGGCCTCAGCACTCTGCACCCGGCCACCCTAGTGCCGCCGAGGGTCTTTCAGGAGTGCATTCTTGACCCTGGGGGGAACCTGGTTCTAACCCCAGAATACCTACTCCCACAAACAAGTACTTACCTGCAAACCATTAACCTAATTTTTCTGCATAGGAATACATTGAATGTTTTTTCCTTGAAAATTGTTTTAAGTGTGGAGCTGGTTAGTATGAAACACTTAAAAACTGCAAATTCACAATACCAGATTTACTTACCTTTTCTCTAGGAAATGTCCCAGTGTGATATCTAAGCATATCACACTGAGTGGAAAAAGTAACTTAAAAAGTAATCTAAAAGTAACAAACAAAGTAATCTGTAAAGGAACTGAAAAGATATTTCGACATATTGACTTACCTGTAATTCAACCAACTGCATTAGAACCTGAGCTCAACTGTAAAACACTGCATGAGATTTTGCAAAGCATTTATTTCACTTCCTGCACAAGTCTGGGCTTGGTTTTACAAATAAAAGAACTAAATAATATTTTTGATACAAACAAATTGGTCTGAGTTCAGTCTATGAGTGTGTGACATCATTTGCTGCCTGAGTGTGTACCACAAATGCTTAACATTACACTCTGATAATGCCTTACTGCTCGCCCACACTACCACACAGAGAGTAAGGTGCTATCTACTTTTATGTCTGCCTACCTTTGGGGTTCCACTGGACTCTGTGCACACTATACCTCATTTTGGTATAGTATATACAGAGCCAGCTTCCTACATTGGTGGATCAGGAGTGGGATATACAACTTTGCATTTGTTGGACTGACTTGGTCAACATCTGATCACACAACAGAACTCTTAAACTGTCTTAAGAATTATGATTTTTGAATTTGACAAATGTTTCCAAATTACTAAAACATTTGTTAGGGCCTTGGTTTAGTCACTTTAGAATTTTAGAAAAATAAAAGCGCCCTTTAGTTAGGGGTAAGAGGGCGTTGGAAGTTTTTCTTTTCCAATGTATCTTAACAAGAACCCAGCAGTTAGTGAAGATAACAACAAGGCCATAGAGAACCAGGTTGAGGAGCTCGACTCATCTCCACTTGGAATTTAGGGAGTTAAGGTCTCTATGCAAACTTAACAATATTATCATGGGATCCCATCCCTCCAAACTAAAGCTCCAGAAGCTATCGGCAGGGTATGCTGAGGGTCATCCTTCTGAGAAAGGTGAAGAACTCTCAGATAAAGAAGAAGAGGAGGAGATGAAGATAACTACCACCCCCACTTGATAGGGAAAGAAAGGCCCCAGTGCCCCTCAATCCAAGAATACAACTCCTCCCTAGGTCCCACACAGGTGGATGAGGCACTTCTGAGGACACAGAGGACAGCCTCAATGAGGAGACCAACATTTTAGTTAGGTTGACAAAAAGATTGGATCTGAAGACCAGGCTCCTGGCTCTAGAGAAAGAGAGAGCAGAGATGGGCTCAGCTCCCATCAATGCTGGCAGCAACTTGATTAATAAGGATAAAGAGCAATCTTATGATCCTAAAGTCCCGAAAAGGGAGTACTTTGGTCACCTAAAGGCCTGGTGTTTCAACTGCAAGAAGTTGGGACACTTAACTGGAGATGCTATTTGTCCTAGAAAGAAGCCCCCTAGTCCTCCCACACCTATTGCTGGTTTAGTCAGTCTCCAGATGGTATCAACAGTGTGCCCAGAGCAAATCAGGGTTCACACTGAAGTAGTTCTAGTCACCGAGGGTGAAGTTGAGTTTGCCACTTTAGCTGTGTGGTGAACCAACATAAAGAAATATCTGCAATACCCCTGGATCAATGGGATTAGAATAGAGGCCCTGAGGGATACAGGTGCCAGAGTCACTATAGTGAGATAGCAAGATATACACTGGTTTACCGAGAGCAATACCTGATTGGGAAATGTTACCCAGTCACTAACACTGAAAGTGTTACTACTAACATGCCATGGCTATGGTGACATTAGACTGCGGGGGTGGGGGTTACTGGCCTGAAACAGGTAGTGGTCTCTCCAAAGCTCCCAGCTGCCTGGGGGTCATCGCTTGGCCGGCTGCAAGATGGCCGCACTCTAAGTGGGCCCACCGGCTAAGTGAATAATCCTTCTGAATCGTGCAGATGACGGCACCTAAATTACCTTAACCGGCATCACCTGTTCCGCTGGTGTCTGAGGTGTAGTCCGGTGCTGCTCCTGTCCTGTGGGGGCTGTAGACGGACGTCGGCTTGCGGCGCCGTTCTTGGCCCTTCCCGCCCGGCGAGGCCCGGCCCTTCTCTTATCCTGGATTGGCTTCCGGTGAGTGTCACTGTCGCCGGGGCTACCTGCAGCGGGGTAGGAGGCATGCACACTGTATTGCTCGGCCTGAGCCCCGTGCCGCTCTAGCGCCCTTCTCCACCTTCACTGGCGCCGACGACACTGGGTACGGGCTCCCGGGCCCTGCGATGTGAGCGGTGTGCCCCCCTCGCCTCCCCGCTGTATCTGCCCCTGCCGCACACGTACGCCAGGCAACATCCCTGTCGTGCTGCGGAGTCCCGCCCGCGCCCCCCCTGCGGCCTCCTTCAGCGGCACGTCACGCCACTGCCGCCCTGGGAGCATACTCACAAACGCCTTTACTGCCATCCCGGGGCCTTCCTGCTGTGGGTCCCCCCTGCACCTGGCACATCGCTCCTCGATGCTGTCTGGGCCGGACTCGGAGCTGTGTACTGATATTGGCCGCACAGCTCAGAGGCTGAGTCAGGGCCTGCAGCACCTCTCTCCGCCTCCTTCAGAGGCCCTCAAAGTATTCCCCTCACTCCTGTTGCCTGGTGGTCAGGTGCCCCGCTCGCTCAGCCTCAGGCCCTGCACTAGGTTTCTTCAACTGCCACACATCACCTTGAGCCTGCTCCTCTCCTTCAAACTCGGCATCCGCTGGTGTGCGGCCCTGCGGGAGGAGGTCCACCACCTCAGAACCCTGGGGCCTGCCTGCGCCTTCAGTGTGCTGTGTCATCTCTTTGGTGAAGTCCGCTTTACGTTACTGACACACTAAGACCTATATCCGTGGGTTGGTGGCTACTACGGCGTGGATTGCGGTGTGCCCTTTGTAGCTCCCCAGGCTCTCTCACTACTTGAATTAGCTCCCACTGTCTCTGCGCCCATGGCCCTCTAGTAGAGAGTTGCCATACCTTATTGCTGGTCAGTGGGCCCCCTGGATACCCACTCGGCCCTCCTGGAGTTATCCTGTCAGGCTGCCGATTTAGCTCGCATGGTGTCTGCTGCATCCCTTCACCACTACACCTCGTCCTTGAGTAGCCTGGACTGCCACCCTCTAGAGAAAGGGACCATGTCATCGCCACCATCTGGGATTGCCGGGCGTCGGCCTCCCTATACTGTGCTAAATTTGTCGGCCCCATCTGGCACCCCTCTCCGCTCCTATTCCCAGGTGTGATTTCCTACTGTATGAACCTGCCATGGGGAGGACTGACCCAAAGCAACCCAAAATCACCTTCGACCAGTGCCGATCTACGCGCCAAGACGGTGCGGGGTCCTCCTGCTCGTGACGATGATCTGAAGGCGATCATGCTCGACATCAAGTCCACGGTTACCGGAATTGCGGCTCAACTGGACCAACTGTCTGCCCGCCTGGACTTGGTCAAAGCCCGGGTGGACTCACGACTCACGCCTCCTGCATGTTTAGTCCCGGGTATTAGACGCTGAGGGTGCCACAACTTAGGACCGCCATAAGTTAGTATAAATGGACAAAATCCTGGACATTATTCGGAGTAAAAACGAGGATTTGGAGGCCCGTTTTCGGCGGAGCAACCTCCGCATCATGGGAGTGCCTGAATCCACCAATATTTCCCGTATGGTGGACTTGGTTGAGCAGCTCATCAGGGCACTCTTTGGTGACATTCTCTCCCGAGTCTTCGTCGTCGAATGGGCACATCATTCCCTCGGCCCACGCCCTGGCACCGGATTACCTGCTGGCCCCATCATGGCAAAAGATTTTAGATTTAAGAGACCGCAATGCCATTCAGCGCGCGGCCAGAGACAGGGTCAAAATATGTCACCAAGGCAATTTGCTTTCTTTTTACCCCGACTACACTATAGCAGTACAAGCGGCCCAACGTGAATTCCTCCCAGCCAAAAAAATCCTTCAAAAGCACAAGGTTACATACTCATTGGCGTACCCGGCAAAGTTGAGGGTCCGACAGGGTGCAAAGACGCATGTTTTTTCGGATCCCAGTGATGCTCTTGTTTATGCCAAGAAACTCGACAAAACTCACTGCACCTCACCTTCTAGCTCTCAAACTGCGGCACCTGACTACCTCAGTGACAATGATTAACTAATTGTGCTTTAACAGCTTAATATTTCTTAACGTTGTCTGAAGTTTCGGTAGCTTGTCCACCCTGCTTTACTGTGGGGGAGTTTGCCGAGCCTTGCCATTCCCTCACAGGATAATTCCCTTATCTCACAAGGTTTCCCCTTTTCCAAGTTGCGGGCTCCCGGGATGGGGATGGGTGGTATCTCAGCCTAATTGGGGGGTTGGAGTGGGTGCGGGGGTGGGGGGACTTTTGGTAAAGCTTCTTGATTGTGGGGGTGGGGCGGGTGGTTCTGGGGTTCCGCTAGGGAACTGTTTTTCCCCTGTGGGCTACTGGATTGCATCTTGTTTGGTGGGTGGGGGGAGGGTGGGTCCATGGGTAGTTTAAGCTTTCTTGTTCTCATTTTGTATATCTCTTCAGCACACAACACTGCACTATTATGCTTGATTACTGTCCTTTGTTTGAACAATGCACCTCATTCTTTTATAGGCTGGCAACTTTTGGATCGACCCCATCTGTTTTATCCTTATCCTCATTTTGATGCCGCTCCTCATACGCAATTTTCTCCACAGGCGCGGGCACTTGCGTTGCTGGCACCCGCAGCTGTTGGTCGCGTATCGATCTTTGGATTACCTCCCCCCTTGTCCTTACTTGGCTCACCTCTGCCAATAACATGGCTTGTACTCCGACCATGCTCCAGTCCAACTTAGTCTCCGCCTTCCCCACTCCCCTGAGGGTGCCTTCACCTGAAGGCTCCCTCCGAATGCTCTCCGAGACATTGTTTTTTGCGATGAGATCCATACCACGATTTCTAACTATTTTGACTTGAACGTCGGATCTGTAGATTCAGCATCCACATTGTGGGAAGGTTTCAAGACTGTGATCAGAGGCGAGTGCATCTCCAAACAATTTGGTGTCGTCTGTTCCATCCGCTCCACTATAAGCAGGCTCGAGGCAGAGTTTAAGGCCCTGGACGTTGCTCAAGCAACCCACTCAAGTCCCGAAAATCTCGCTATCCTGCGCGAAAAACATACTGAATTCGCTGAGGAGGCCAACCGGGAACTCTCTTTCCTTGGCAGGGAGACCCGGGATCGCCGTTTCGGTGAAGGTGACTGGCCTGGTAAGACCTTGGCCAACCTCCTCCGTCCCCCTCGCGCTGCGTCATATATTACGGCCCTCAGCAATGCCGGCTTTACCAAAACCACCTCCCCGGAAGAAATCAAGACCAGAATTAAGGACTATTACTTGTGTCTATATACTGCGGGCTCCACTCCCTCGTGGGAGGATTTTAATCAATATTCTGACACTATCGCATTGGTCTGGCTCGAGGATTACCATAGCAAATTCTTAGATGAGCTCTTCTCTAGGGAAGAAATACTCGCTGCCATAAATAGCTTACCCAGTGATAAGGCTTCTGGTTTGGACGGTCTCCCCTCCTCATTCTACAAGATCTTTGCATCTCTGCTTGAGCCACATTTGGCCGCTATGTACAATGACTCCTTTGATAATGGCCTCTTCCCGTAATCGCTTTGTGAGGCAATGATAACTCCTTTACTTAAGCCAGACAAGCCGTCAGACTGCCGAGATTCGTATCGTCCCCTGTCCTTTATTAACATAGACATCAAGATCTTTGTGAAGCTGCTGGCCTCCCGCCTTCTCCTCCTTATGCCCACCTAGCTCTTCTGGATCAGTCCGGCTTCATCCCAGGCCGTGCCACTTCCCTTAACCTTCAAACTATTTCTCTGTCCTCCATCAGATTAATCCCAGCCTTCCAGCTGTCGCTGCCCTGCTCGATGCCACTAAGGCCATCTACACCCTTGAGTGACCCTTTTTATTCTCTCTTCTACCTCGTCTCGGCTTCAGTGACACCTTTATTCGTAAGATCTCTCTCCTTTATACCAGCCCATCCGCCTGTCACCGTGTCAACGGCCAGATTTCTAACCCCCATCTCTGTTGGACAGTTTATCCGACAGGGGTGCTCGCTTTCCCCCATGCTCTTCACTATCGCAATGGAGCCACCGGCTTCGTCAACACCACACCCAGAGGAGCATTGGCTTCTCGACCTGCGCCCTTTTGGTTTCTATGTAGGCGGATGATATTACACTATACGTCCGCCACCCTCAAGACAACCGCAGTCCTCTAGTGCGCGAGATAATACGGTTCAGCGGTCTGTCTGGCATACAGGTAAACTGGTGCAAGTCAGTCCTGTTCCCGCTTACGGATTCCACTAAGCCTTTCACCCCTGACTTACCTTTCGTGTGGGCCTCCGGCCCCACTCGCAATCTGGGTGTTTGGCTGAGTAGAGACCTGGATGAACTATGGCATGCCAACTTCGGGTGCGCTGTGGATTGGCTCGAGTCTAAAATACCTCACTGGAATCGACTCGCCTTGTCTCTGGCTGGTCATATCGCCATCGCCATCGCCAAGATGGTCCTCCCGAAGTTCCTTTATCTCTTTTTGAATATCCCCCTGCCTTAACTTTGCATTTTTTTTCGTAGACTCCGCTCCCTGATCATATCTCTCGTCTGGGCCTGCAAGCAACCTAGGATTGCCTACGACATCCTCACACTCCCCATGTCAGTTGGTGGCATTGGTGCCCCCGATTTTAAACTTTATGCTTTATGTGCACAGGCCAGCTTTCACTTTTAGATTCACCCTTCTCCTTTTCACCCCCATGTTGCGGTCGAGACCGGCCTCGCAGCCCCTTGGCCCATGAACAATGAGCTGTTCGCCCCGGCTGTCCGTCCACGTGCTGAGGTAGACACGATTGAGACACTCCGCTGGGCCTGGCAGGGTCTGCGTCGCCTCTCTAATTCCCCTCTGTTGTCTGCGAACATCATGCCGATTGTACGCCACCCTGCATTCCCTCCTCTCCAACCTTCTGGTATGTCCAGGCATGCCACCTGTCTTGAACTTGTGACGGTGGCGGATTTATACCATGGCAATTCTTTCCATACTCTTCCCGCCTCCTCAGGCCCTTTGGATACTCTGCTCTTTTATCAGTTGCGGGCGATTTGCAGGGAGCTACATCCCTCGTTTCCTCAGCCTCCTCCGTCGATGCCTACTCTCAACTTCATCTACTCCTCCCCCTCCCCTAAGAAGCCGGTGACCAAACTATATGCAATCACCTTGTCGACTGCCTCCATTTCCACCGACCACGCTCGTGAGGTGTGGGGTAAAGAATTTGGTGAGGACACTTCCCAAGCTGACTGGCTCTATTGCTGCAAACAGACAAAAAAAACTATCTCCCAATTACCGCCTTCGTCTTATACACTTCAAATACTTACACAGGGTTTATCGCACCCCCACTCAGCTACATAAACTGGGACTCATCCCTGACTATAGATGCCTGCGCTGTTCTGCCCCTGATGCTGATTTCACCCATTTGGCTATGCTCTAGAGTGTCTGATTTCTGGCGGGAGGTTTGCACGGCTATCTCTGAGATCACCTCCTCGCTGGTTTGGCCTGATCTGCCGTTATGCCGGCTGTGCTTGGTTAAATTCTGCTGACGCCTCTCGCCGACTGACTGCAATGCTGCTTGTTCTTGCGTGGCGTAGGGTGGCTTTGTGATGGGGTGCAGACCAGCACCTAAATTCGCCCAGTGGCTCGAGGACGCCTCTAGATGTCAGTCCCTACTATCGGAATTCTGGGATCTTTTGCCTCGCAAATCCCATCCTCCTGACATATGGGGCGCCCTGGTGACATACCTTCACCTTCATACCCGTTCTATTTCTAGCCAGACTGCCTCCCCCGCACTTCCCGCCGGCACTCTGCCCGCGGCGGCCGCTGGTGCTGGTCAGTAGCTATCCCCCTTTCCTCTCTTAATGTTCTGGAGTTGGTCCTGCTCTCTACTCTAAGGTGCCGCCATTACAGTATCCCTGCTCTATTTGGCTTACTGATGTGATTTTAGTATTGTATTGCATTATTTCTCTGTTAGTGAGTTTCTGAAAATTACGAATTTGTTCGTACTCAGCCTTCATTTTGTGATCGCCGCCATTTTATGTTGCCCTCACTCAAGCAGCTCGGCGAACGCGATGTTTTTGTCGTTTCTGCCTTTGCGTGTCAGGTGGCTTCTCTGCTTATGTTTACTAGCGAGTGTCAGGGTCTGGCGAGTACACTAATTCCTGTCTGAGCTGATTAATCCCCGTCCGGACTACATGTTGGTTCACACCATTGTTTCCTTTAAGTTATCTTATCTACTGTCCTTCGCTACATGTCTCCTGCATTCCCCTGTTTCACGACTGTCCTTCTTCGACACAGCTGTGTTTTCTCTGCTTGTAAATCGAATAATGTGGATTCATTTTGTAATTTGCTTAAGGGGTCGAGTGACAAACGGAACAGGGAATTTGAGTTGTCTTAGTCTTAAAACATTGTTTCTAACGTTTGCCTATAGCTCATGCTCGTGTGTGATTGCTTTTTTGCATTGTGTTGTAACATATATAAACCTGTGCGCCACGGAGTTAAGTGGCAGTCTCTTTTGAACCTCCTTGCACTGACGACTTCTAAGACCACTGTACTAGCTGCAGCTAATAAATACCATCTTCTACGCCAGACGAAGAGTCTGTGTCTCTGTATTTGATAAGGCAGGAGAACTCCGGGGATTTAGGCGTACCCTGCGCCGCCGGGCCTTAAGGCTGCGGTTCTCCATTAGGTCTCCTTCCTCTGTAGTTGTGCTTTGCAGCTGATGCATGGTGATTTGACTTGATGTAAATCTGTATGCCTATAATGCTGAATCTTTCAATAAAGGTTTTTTGAAGAAAATAGAAAAAAAGCTCCCAGCTGTCAGTCTGCTTGGTGACCTCAGCATGGGCTGAGGTAGAATTGAAAACCCATGCAGCTATGCTGGACATCCCTGAGATTGTGTGTGTCAAGACTAGTGCACAGAGCCTAAAGCAGGGTAAAAAAGAAGCGTTGGAGCCTGAAAGAACTGTGCAACCTTCCAAGAGGAAAGATAAGAAGACTAGAAAACTTGCTTCTGAACAGCAAAGGAATCAGGATTAATCTCCTCAGGGAGAGGTCTTGGAAGCCCCAGCGGGAACTGAGCCAATGGAACTTGACCAGTACCTGGCTGAGCTCTTACTTTCCAGAGCGACCCACTAGAGAAGACCTGTGCCTTGGACAGCGGATATGTCCAACTCTTGAGATTCTAAGGCAGCAAGCTGCTGCACAGGAAACTGGAGATGTCAGTGGTACCCACAGAGTCTATTGGGAGAAGGGACTACTCTACACTGAGGCCAGAGAACCCAACCCTGGAGTCACCAGGAGAGTGGCAGTTCCTCAGAAGTAAAGGGAGTTCTTACTCACTTTAGCTTATGACATCCCCCTAGCTGGACATCTGGGCTGAATCAAAACTTGGGAAAGGCTTGTTAGCCACTTTTACTAGCCCCAGATGTCTCAGAAGGTAAAGGAGTTTGTCAGCTCCTGTGTCACCTGTCAAGCCAGTGGCAAAACAGGTGGAGACCTAACGGCCCCCTTAATCCCACTACTAGTTGTTGGGGTTCCCTTTGAAATGGTAGGTGTGGACATAGGGGGTCTACTTGAATCTACCACAACTTCAGGAAACAAATCATACTGGTGGTAGTGGATCATGCCACCAGGTATCCTCAGGCAATTCCCTTTAGGACTACTACAGCTCCTGCAGTAGCCAATGTCCTCAGTGCTGTCTTCACCAGGGAGAGGGTTTCCCAAGGAGGTGGTTTCAGACAGAGGGTCAAAATTCACGTCTGCTTACCTAAAACCTATGTGGAAAGAGTGTGGAGTGCACTACACCCTATCATCCACAAACCAATGGTCTTGTTGAGAGGTTTAACAAGGCATTGATAGGCATGATTACGGGGCTCTCAGAAAAGCTCAAAAGGAGATGGGATGCTCATACTACCATGCTTTCCCAAGTAATGGTTGTGCGTCTGTGCTTGCTTAGTGTGGGGGTTCTCTGATCAAAGCGCCAGGATGCCCTCTGGGTGACAGGTCTGCGCTCTATAAGTATGCTAAATAAATAAATAAATAAATGCTTGCTTTTCACCTACAGAGAGGTGCCTCAGAAGGGAGTAGGATTTTCCGCCTTTGAACTTCTGTCTGGCCATGCTGTTAGGGTACCACTCGGTCTTGTAAAAGAGGGTTGGGAGAAGCCTCTCCAATAACTCAAACAAGATATTGTGGACTATGTACTAGGCCTAAGGTCCAGAATGGCAGACTACATGGAAAAAGCTTCCAAAAATCTTGAGGCCAGCCAGGAGCTCCAGAAGCACTGGTATGACCAAAAGGCTGCAATGGCGGAGTTCCAGCTAGTGCAAAAGGTGTGGGTTTTGGAGCCTGTGGCACCAAGGGCTCTCCAGGACAAATGGAGCGGCCCTTACCCTATCTTGGAAAAGAAAAGAGAGGTTGCCTACCTGGTTGACCTGGGCACAAGCAGGACCCCCAAAAGGGTGATCAATGTGAACCGCCTTAAGTTTTTGCATGACAGGGTTGGCATCACCATGCAGATGGTGACTGGTGAGGATGAAGAGACAGAGAGTGCACCTCTCTCTGACCTCCTCGCTTACAGCCCAAAGATAGGTCAGTGGATGGAGTTGTCTCCTCAGACGCCCTCTCTGCCCACTAGGAGGTTGATTGCAAGCAAATCTTGCAACTGTATGCCAACTCTGCTCAGACAAACTGGTGTACCCATGATATGGGCACTAGGGACAGAGTACCTATCAAGAACAAAATCTATCGACAGTCTGATAAAGTCAAAGAAATTATCAGAGCTGAAGCAAGCAAGATGTTGTAGCTAGGGGTTATTGAACCCTTTGAGAGCCTCTGGGCTAGTCCAGAGGTTCTAGTCCCCAAATTTGATCCACAGGGTGGAAAGAGAGAAATGCTGCTCTGTGTGGACTTTAGAGGGCTCAACTCTGCCATCAAGACAGACAAGTGTGGATGAATTGATAGGTAAGTTGGGTGCAGACAATGTTTTAAGTACCTTTGACTTAACTGCAGGGTACTGGCAGATTAGCATGGCACCAGGAGCAAAAGAAAAGACTGCATTCTACACACATGATGGGCATTATCCATTTACTGTTATGACTTTAGTTTCAAAGAATGCCCATGCCACCTTCAAAAGGTTGGTGAGTCAAGTCCTTGCTGGATTGGAAGCCTTTAGTGCAGCATATCTAGATGGTACTGCTGTCTTTAGCTCCACCGGTCAGGATTACCTGATCCACTAGGGGAAGATTTTAAAAGCCCTGCAAACTGCAGGCTAACTATCAAGGCATCAAAATTCCAGATAGGCCAGGATACAGTGGTATACTTGGGCCACCTTGATGGTGGAGGCCAAGTGCAACCCTTACAACCCAAGATCCAGGCCATCCTGGACTGGGTAGCTCCAACAACCCAGACACAAGTCAGGGCATTCCTTGACTTGTCTGGGTTCTACTGGAGGTTTGTGAAGGGATATGGGTCCATTGTGACTCCCCTCAAAGAACTCACCTCCAAGAAGATACCCAAAAAAGTAAACTGGACTGTTAGCTGTCAAAAGGCTTTTGACACCCTGAAAGAGGCAATGTGCTCAGCACCAAGTCTCAAGGGGTGAGGAGTTGGCCTAACGGCTAGGGTGCTCGACCTCGGACCTGGGGATGTGGGTTCGAGTCTCAGTAACGACGCCAAACATCCTGTGATTCTGGCCAAATCACTTAATCTCCCTGTGCCTAACAAAAATGAATGTGTGTCCTTATGTAACGTAACTGGTGCTATGTAAAGCGCTCTGATACCCTATTCGGGTCAGGTTCGCGCTATATAAAACTCTGCAAAAGAAAAAGAAAAAAAGCCTCCAAACTATACGAACCAGTTCATTGTGCAGACTGATACCTCTGAGCTAGGGATAGGAGCAGTCCTATCCGAGACCAATGATGAAGGCAAGACCAACCTGTTGCTTTTAGAAGCAGGAGGCTATTGCCCAGGGAGCAGTGTTGAGTCTCATTGAGAGTGAGGCCTTTGCTGTGGTTTGGTCCCTGAAGAAGCTAAGACCATACTTGTTTGGTACTCACTTCCTAGTTCAAACTGACCACACACCCCTCAAATGGCTAATGCAAGGAAAGGGGAAAATTCTAAACGTTTGAGGTGGTCCATCTCTCTACACGGAATGGACTTTATAGTGGAACAAAGACCTGGGACTGCCCATGCCAATGCAGATGGACTTTCCAGGTTCTCCCACATAGACAATGAAGACTCTCTAGGGAAAAGTTAGTCTCATCCTCTTTTGTGTCAGGGGGCGTGGGTGGTGGGTGGGTTGAGTAAGACACTGCCCTCTTTTAGCACAGTTGCCCTCACTTTTTGCCAAACTGCCAATAAGCACTCTTTCGGCACTTGAAAATGGTACCACAGGTACCAAGGGCACTGTGGACAGGGAAGGTCTCTAAGGGCTGCAGCACTTATTGTGCCACCCTTAGATACCCTTTACCTTAAGACACACACACTGCCATTGCAGGATGCGTGTTCTGGTGCAGAACAAAGTTAAGAGTCGACATGGCACACATCACTGTGTGCCATGCCTACAATCCACTGCTCTGGCTTAGGCCAGTCACCCCTCTAGCTGGGTGGACTATACCAGTGGTGAGGGTACGTGTGCATGAGCCCTGTACCCCTACAGTGTCTATGCCAATTCTTAAACATTGTAAGTGCAGTAATTCTATTGAGAGTATATGGTGCTGGAAGCTTGTCATTAGGAACTCCACAGCACCATAATGGCCTTATTGAAAATTGGGAAGTTTGGTATCAAACTTCTCAGCCCATTAAACCCACACTGATGTTAGTGTGGGATTTAATGAAAAATGCACTCAAATCACATCTAACTCTAGTGTCCTGGCTGAGTGGCAAATCCCACCACCAGACAGGTTTCTGGACCCCTAGGTCAAGAGCCTGCTGCTCTCTGGGGTCTGAAACGATGCAAATTCTGAGACGAGGTGCCAAACCTCCTCCCCCAGGATGAGCAGGGTCCACAAAGGGGAATCTTCAAAGACTTGCGCCTTTGTGAGCTACCCCAGCCCCTTGCTGCTTCCAGCAACTGGCTCCCACTGGTTCTGACCTCCACTTTGGGTGAGAGAATCAGCGGGAAAGCCGAATGAGGAAGGGAGGTGTGCCCACCTTTGCCAACCCCACCCCTCAGGTGGGGGAGGCGAGGTGAAGCACAACTCTCAGTCCCTGCCATTTTGCAGATGTGGTTATACAGCCAACTAGAGAGAGGCATATGCCCCCTGCCACTGGAGGGTTGCATAATAGGGGGATACCAGCCCCAAGGATGTGACCCATTGGTCCCAACCTTTACTTATCTGTAACACCCCTAAATCTAGTATTTAGGGGCAACCCCAAAACTTGCCTCCTCAGACAAGAATCAACAAAAAGAAGAGAAGAAGGACTGAAGAAGCTGCTCTAAAACTAAGAAGAGGAGGATGCCCACTGACTTGGCCCCAGCCCGACCAGCCTGTCCCCACCTCAAATCGGAGTGTCCTGCAGCCAGCAACCCCAAGAACCCCTAGGACCTGCCCTGCCTTCCATGCCAAAGACTTTGACTCCGGTGAGCACCAGATTTGCTCACCCACAGTCTCAAGCCCTAGCCAAAACCACAAGTCTGCACCCGATGCCCACAGCCCGAGCTCGAGTGGCCCAACACCACGAGGTGTTCTCCCCAGCAATCCTGACCTAAGATCTGGTAATATCTGACCTGCCTTGAATCTCCAAGCAAAGCCTGCAGCCCCTTTCTGGAGTATTTCTCCGGCCAGAAATGGGGGAAAAAATGACGCCAAAAGACACCCCTGCACCAGACGTCCCATGGCCTTAGGTGACTCACTGACAGTGTCCCAGCATCACCAGACATCCCAACTTACCTCTCCAACCGATGGTCACCTCCAGAAGATCTTCGTACCCGAGCCTGCAGTCTTTGTTGCAACCGGAGAATCCCCATTGAAGTCAACAGGGCACCCGAATTCAAAACAGCACCCTGCACCCAGCAGCCCTAGTGCCGCTGTTGGCGTAGTTTGGGTGCCAACTCAGATTCCCCTTTGCCCTGAGCCTAACACCAGGAGCCTTGCTCCCACAACCGTGTGGCCTGCTCGTGAGCAGCCACCAACCGGAGGCCCCCTATCCCTCATTGGATAACATTGGGTCTCAGTACTCTGCATAAGCTGGGCACGTCATAAAAAATGAAGGCTTTCTGATAAGACAAAATAAAAGATTTCAGTCAGAAAATACTTGAAATACCTTTATATTCCTTGAAGATGTTGTGTGAGGTCGATTAAACCAGCTTTGAAAAGTATTTAGTAGTACAAGAAGCACATAAAAACACTGAGCTCAGTCCCCGGAGCCAGAAAAAAGAACTGACCTAATTGTCACCTCTATATAATAACGCTCTCAAGGCGCACTGCGCATACCAGCACTCTCCAAGAGAAGAACGGACACTTGAAATCCGGTAACGATTGCAGCAGTGTTTCTTTATTTTAGATTTAGTGAATCAGGGGTGCCACGATCGGACGCGTTTCGGCGATCCCAGTCGCCTTGCTCACCAGATGGAAGTGTTTGTGATTGCACACAATTTAAATTACAAACCACCAATGAAAGCACTTTTTACAGAGTATCATGTGACTACTGGCAGCAAACAACATAGAAAATGGACTTCATACCAGTCGATTTCCCTGTAGTAATAATCGCAATGTCATTAATTTCTGTACAAATACATTTACATTGCTAGTTGTTGCTTGGGATAAAATAACCGTACTAATACTATATGTTATTATTACATAGTTCATGTCTAAAACAATAAATATTTTGATCATTATTAAAAGCATAACAATACATAGCAATAATAAACTATCTTATGACCGCTTAATGCAGTGTTGTCTTTTATCCCAAATATACCTCTATTTGACCAACATTATTTGGAACAAAAAAACCTTGCTGTCAAATCACATTGTATATCATGAAAATTGGCCATATGATTATCATACTGATGTAAAGTGCTATTGTGCAAAAAAGTGCAGTAAGTGAATGAATAAAGTACTTAAATGTTAAAATAGGGAATCCCAGCCGGGAACCCTAATCGGAGAAAGAACCAGTGTTGTATATTAACCATTCTTGTGAAACTTTGCTGATAGGCTAGAATTTTAGATCAGGGCTAAAGTGATTAGTGCATAGCAGCTAACTGTGTGCAAAATCATCTGTGCAAAATGCATCTGTACAAATGACGCCAATAAATAGTATAAAACCATAAATTCATAAATAAATTCATGATAAAACACATATCCACCGGCTACTAGATGAAGACATAAAATACTATTATTTCTTACACAATAAAAAAGCTACCAACACTATATACAAATTCAACTCATCAACATAATAGTTCAAAACAACCATAAGACCCAATATATTTATACTGCATGTGATCTCAAAGATAATGGTACAGGTCCTCACACATATTAAGACCTCGAGGGCTCTTGGTATCGAGTTCTAAGATGTACCTTGTTTCTAATTGTCTAAGAGCCTTATCCCTGTTACCTCCTCTTTTATTTGCTGGGACACGGTCAATAACAAAGTAAGTCAATACATTCAAATTGTTATTGTGCTCCGATTTTACGTGTCTTGCAACAGGGTATGTTGGGTCTGAGTTAACTGTTGCTCGCAAATGTTGCAGAATTCGTGCCTGGACTGGAAGTTTGGTACTCCCTACATAGCGGAGTCCGCAAAAACATGTCAAGATATACACTGCGTATTCTGTTTTGCAGTTGAAGTTACTTTGTATCTTGATCTGTTCCTCAGAAAATGCATTTTTGTAAAAGCTAGTATTTGCACCAAATTTGCAGGCTCTGCAACTGCTGCATTTAAAGAAACATTTTTTGTGGGGAAACCACAAATCTTTGTTGAGGAGTTCTGGACTATTTTTTACCAAATGTGACCGCATGGAATGGGCTTTTCGATAAGTAAAACTGGGCTTTACAGGTAAGACTCCTTTAAGGACTCCATCAGTTAGGGCTATCGGCCACTGTGCATTAATGATTTTCCTTATGGCATGCGATTGTTTACTGTGCGTGCTACACTGTGAACTGCCACTGTCACTAGCTGATCCAATGCGAGTGGCTAAGACCTGCTCTGGATCAGTGTTGGGGACTATGGGTACTACTTGCAATAAATTAGATCTATCATGTTTGTTGACTTTCTTTAATGCCAACTTTAATTTATGCGCCCCATATACTCGAGCTAACAGTCTAGCTTTGGCAATTTCCTGTGATTCTCTCCATGCTTTATCCGTACTACATGCCCTTTTGATCCTCAAAAATTCTCCATATGGGAGACTCTATGGTATTGCGTGGATGAAAGCTAGACGCGTGCAGTAGAGTATTCCCTGCAGTGGGTTTTTGGTATAAACTAGTTTCAATTACTCCTTCATTGATTGGAACCTGAATGTCCAAAAAATTAGTGTAAGTGTTATTGAGGTGACTGGTGAAAGCCAGATTAAGATCATTGTTGTTAATACATGTCACAAAATTATTTGCCTGCTCAATACTGCCTTTCCACACGATAAAAACATCATCAATATACCTCCACATGTGGGCTACATGAGCATCATAAAGTGCCTTGTGGTGTCTTCTGAGGACATGCTCCTCCCACCAGACTACATGTAAACTTGCGTAGCTGGGGGAGAAACATGCCCCCATAGCCACGCCTCGCTTCTGTCTATATATCTAGGCATCAAACAAAATACATTATTCATCAAACATCTGCGGATCATTTCTATGAGCATTTTATTATGCTGATACATCCCAATCTCTCTTTGATCGAGATAGTATTTAACTGCTCGCAGCCCATCTTCATGTTTGATGCATGTGTATAATGCTGAGATATCCAGTGTCAAAAATACCATATCTTTAGTCCACTGCACATATATATATATAACCCCCATCCACTAAAAAAAGGTGACAGTGACATAGTTAGGTGAAAATCTCAGTTTAATTGTAATGTTTTAAACTAACACAAAATCGAACTTCACAAGTTATAGGTATTTTAAACAACCATAACTTGCACCCCCACCATGTACAGTGCGGTCATCAATTATGTAATTTCAGATGACATCTGTGATGTAATCAATGATATCAATGAACATCTCATGTGTGTTGTAATAGACGAGTCATGAGATGCATGGCGATGGCGCTAGTTATAGTTACTTGCAATAACAATAGACTGGAACCATATGAATTCTCAATAAAAAAAAACAATAGACTAGAAAACTTCATTGTTTTTTTAACTTAAAAAATGTTAAATTTATAGTGACATTTTCACCAAACTATACCGCCACGTTAACCTTTGGAAAACTGATACTATTCCTACTGTTTAGTTATGGCTAAAGATCGTTCAACTATCTTCTAAAGGCGGAGCATATCCTTCAGACCCAGGACCGATTTATCGGGCCACCTAATGGATGGATACTAATCTGAAGGGCCTATACGGCGGCAAGGGACTAATTGCAATTCAACCATCAGATTACTTACTCCTATTTGACTTACAGAACTGATAATGTTGGAGTTGTCGTAATATTACTGAGACTTGGAATAGAGCTCCAGCAGTGACAGGTTCAATTTCTTGTTGTTTCTCACTAAGGATTCTCACTGTTAATAATAATTACATAAGAAGCGAGGGAGGGATGGAGGGGTGGGTGGGGAATAGCCGGATAACAAGTACTGTTGTTTACTGCACAGATGATAAGGCCTGGACCAAGATGTTTCTCGGGTCATGAATACAAGCCCGACTGTTTACTATTGACCTATATTCCACATATCAGTAGATGTCTCCTACATGTTTGGCTACTTTTATGCATACCTAATGAAATACACGAGGATACACCAGCATTTATGTAACATTGTTAATCATTATTTTTTATAGTACATGTTATGTATGGCTTGGTACTTAATATAAAAAATTGTGTAAAAAAAGAAAGCAGATAAATATATCCTCCCTTAAGTCTCTAGAAAACTGCATAGGGCTACCAATTAGGATACAAGGCTCAGCGATTTCTGAAGTAAATACAATTATTAAAAAGAAATCAGTTTCCTGATGATCTATTTCAGATCTTGTGTGGTCATTCAGTCAGTCAAATTACCTATTCATATGAGCCGGAATATAAAAATAGGTAAATGACTATAAAAATACATCTTAACGTTTTACTTCAATAAATAGCCATTTGGAGTATTCCTGTAGGAATCAGTGGTCATAATATAGGTACTCCTATTAGCTCATCGCCAGCCAGAATTGTTGCTTACAATTGAGAAAATTTACTTTTACATCTTTAGTTTTAAAGAGCAAAACCCACACATGAAAATTTTCACATAATTTACCTACTATATTATAGGTAAAAAGCACTGGGTTATGTAATATCTTGAGAGAACTGGCTAACTTTATTCACCTTATGAGCTAGCAGCAGAATAACAGAATACCATGAAATGAAATTACCACATAGAAACTGCACATTTCTCATAGTAAACTCAAGTACTTGAAATGTGCCTGTCTTTTTTATGGAAATCATCAAAAGGGCAATTCTTAAGCTTTGAACAGTAGCCCAATGCATGTATTCAGGCTGGAAAATAGAATAGCGTGTAGTCTGCAAAGCCCTTCCCGAGGACAAATTGTATTTGTTATATATGAACTTGGCTCTACCTGTCTTTAAAAAAATTCATGCCATTAAATACTACAGTCTAATAACAAGCCTGAAACCTAGAAAGAGACTCTGAAGTTAAAAACAAATATATTGACAAAAAAAAATACTTACTAAAAAGTTTCCCAAAAGTTTCCCTTTTTGTTTTTTCAGCTTCGTAGAGATGTTTGCCATCTTTAACTAACGCGCTGGCCCACTGTTGCAAATAGAAAAAGATAATAACGTATAAACACTGTATGGCTTAATGATGTATATTATACCAACAAGTCTATTATTTCACAAATGCCTAAGCTGAAACTCCAGTTACATAAACATACTCTGGAAAGATATTATTAAAGCAAGTAACTGAAGACACAGCCTATTGATTCACAAATTGATAAATTATTTGCGCAATAAATCATTGTTCTTAACCACGGACTAGTGTGGCACATGATGGTCAGTAGATCCCGTTACAAAACACCAGATCTAGTATTCTACATCACCTATAGCAGACATGGAAAACATTCTGCTTACCGCTCTGTAGTGTTTTATGAACATTTTTCTTCTTACAACCTCCACAACAGCCAAACAATACATCTGAGGAACTGTACTGAGAGCCTCTACAATCTTCACTCGCTCTAGTAGCTCTGTTAAGAGTCGAAACAAGGCTTGCAGTTTTTCTCCATCTTGATCAGCATGAAGCATTACAAAGCAACACCACCTGAAAAGTAAACCAAAAACGACCTTTTATGAAACTCTCAAGCTGCTATTAACTTTTAAACCATGAATTTGCTGCAAACCACAATTAACACACAAAAATGTGACAACTGCCTGATAGATGTTCTCTCTGTAAATTGGGATTCAACACAGAACAGCAATGGTGGACATAATGTATGTTCTTCGTGTCATAGTGTTAAACTTTTATAACCAACCAACATCATAAACTTTATATTACCTTATACAAAATAAAGAAAATATTCAAATTAAGAGGTCAAAATATTCAGATCAAGTAGAAAAATGGTGCAAAGGCTATCCTAAACTTGAAAATATTTTCATTTTATTCAGGCACATTCTCTTAAGCAAAAAACTAATTCAAAGAGGATCAAACACTTTCAATATTTTTGTATTATTTAAGTAAAGTAATGGCATTGTCAATCTGGTGGGTTATCATCATCACATTACTTTATTTCACATTACAGTAAAGAATGCGTAAAAGTACATATAAAATATTGTTAAGAACCAGAGTTAGAGAAATAATTACAATACATAGCAGCCAATTAACAATTAGAATAAAAATGTCATATTAAAGAAGATAAGAATAGCAGCAAACATTAAGTTTCTAGTCATACAATCATTTTAAAATACTAGAAAGGGTATACTATAAAGCTTTGCAGGATTTTATAGTGTCCAATAAGAATGATGACAATGCTTAACGCACAAACACAGTTTCTAGTTGATAAAATATGGCAAGTGCAAAAGAACGGACTGAAAATGTATTTAAAAGTGGTACAATAAAATTCTCTCTGTTGTATAAAATGGACAAAAAAAGAGGATATGTGCAGTAGATTGAATTGCCTTATCATCACAGGGGCAAGGCGGTAAATCGTTTATAGAAAAAACATTATTTGGATGGCCCACCATTAAGGGAATATAATTTAATCGGAATCTGATCAAAATGTGGCAATGCTGTCTGCTCTCTAGGAACACAAGATAAGAGCTAGAGTCTAGTGGAATGTACAGTACACTGTCCTAGTCCTTAACAGATTGTTTGCCTCTATAGATATCTCATCTTTCTGCAACCGCTTTCTTTATAAAAATATCTTTTAATCTTGTTTTGGGGAATTGTTGGCATAAGGACAGATGTTCATATAAATATGAGAGACCCAATGAGACAAGAGTTTGTTTAACATATGATAGCCAGGGGATTTTATGAGCTTGATCTAGGTTCATAATATCTATTATGATCTTCTGGTTCATATCAACCAAGCTTCTTTTCCAGACTGAAAGCCATAGAGTGAGTGGTGTCAGTTTAATAGCATCTGTGATTAAGGGCAAACTTAATTTCTTATGAGCAATAAAGTTATTGCCTACTAAAGGGAGTGAGAAATCTTTTGACAAATGTATCCTCTATGATTTGAAGTGCCCTCACCTCTGATATTCCCCATATAGTCGCTCAGTATGTGGCGATTGATACAGTTTTGGCTAGATAGATTTTTGACATTTCCATTAGTTGTTTGTATCCCAATTTTTCGTAAAATCTAAAAAAGGCATGAATACTTTGGGCCATGAGATTAGCTTGTGTCTGCAACATCTCCTTCCAGTTCTGTTAAAAATCAAAAACAACCCCTAACAGGTAAAAGAATAAATTTACTCTATTTTGCGCCCAGCTAAATGATAGCTTAGCTGCTTCTTATTTGGACCACCCAATGCCATTATATATGTTTTTGCTTTATTAACATTTAGGTCCAGTTTAGTCATAAAAGCGGAGTATAGTACAATCAAGTTTTGCAAGCAGAGGGTTCCTTGCCAGCAACACGGCATCATCTGCGAAAAGCAGAATTGGAAGGGGGGTCATCAGTGTGAGAAGTTGGCCCGATATGCAACGTTCGCTATTCTAGCGACCGCTATGTATCGTTCCAACGACCCTTATGGTGTTTGGTTGTAAGTCAACCTATAGACCAGCTATCCTAGTAGCGTGGATACGAGCAGTCTAAGGCTAAAGACTCGAGAGGGCGTGTTAAGCCAGCTGTTTACCACACATGTACCCCTTGAACACCCAGTGAAAGGACACCACACAAGTGTTATGAAAATAAACAGGATATTTATTAAGAATCACAACAGCCCTGTACTCTTTATGAGGACAGGGTACTAAGCACAAACCAAATCTCTTTAGCAAATACTTCAAGTGCACAATTAAAACAAGTGTCCGAGGACACGGAAAGGTTAAGGTCTCGGGCGGACCCGATAAGGCAAGTCGGAAGCGAGGGACTCGGGACCCTAGAGTAAGGAGGCTATGCAGGCACCGAAATGCCGAGTTACCTAGCCACGAGGGCTGCGGCTGCACAAGTCTTACAGGCGTCGGGGTCTTCGCTGACGAGCCAGGAGCCGGAAGAAAGAAGTTGCTGGCCGGCGACCAGTGCTGAATAGTTCGTAGAGATCCAAGCCTGGATCGGAGATTGATGAAACCTGAAAGCAGAGGGGACCAAGTTCGTACTACTAGCCAGTAGTCAGAGGGTACCAGGAAGGCACCGGTTGGCCGTCACCTCGACTAGGTGAGTGGGCGACGCTAGGCTCTGCAGTCTCACGGACCAGGAGGCGTTGTCGGCGACCACGGTGGAGGTGCGAGCTGTCCCACGAAGGATGATGCTGTCGGCGTCGCTGGGCCCAGGATGGGGCAACAAGCCTTGGCAGATCTCAGGGCCACGGGGTGGGCCTAAGATGGCGTCTTGAGTGGGCCAGGAGGGTCCGGGGTGCTTCTCGCAAAAGATGGAAGCAAGGGCCAGTCTGGAGCAACCAGACCAGCAGTGATGATTCTCGGATGTCGTCACAGAAGGGCACAAGCCAGCGGCGAGTGACCAGACAACGTGCTGAGCAGCGAGCAGAAGGGTCCCACGCAGATCGTGGAGATGCTGGGAGACTGCACTTCGGTGCTAGAGCGGCTCAGGGTCGGGGCTTCTCGGACCCCAGAGCACTCACCAGAGAGTTACCTCGATGGTCGTGCTGGTTTTTAAGAGCGTGCAGGTTCTGATGATGGCCGGTCCCTCGAGGTCTCGTCGCACCCACAGATCACAGCTGAGCTGATGACGTGGGTAGAGGTCAGAGGTGCCAGGGAAGCCGGTTCTCGTCGAGCTGGGCCGTCGGATCCTTGAGGAAGGACTTGCAGCAAACCGCAGAGTTCTTAGTTGGTGCCCGCTGATGCAGGGTGACTACTCCTTAGCCACAAGGGAGAAATCTTGAGAAGAGTCTTGAGTGTCCTTTCGTAGAAAGTAGTTCTTGATTCAAAGATGATCTAATTTGGAAGGGTCCCCGCTCCGGTCTTTATCCTAAAGAAAGGGGTGGGTACATGACTAGGTCCTGCCCTAAGGGTGGGACCAGGAAGGGGGGTAGTTACGCCCCTCTCCCCTGCCGGGCTTTCCCCAGGCCAGGGCTGTCGCCCCTGGAACTGGTTCTAACCGGCAGATGCGTAGTGAGCACCGGGGTGCCACTCCGCAGTCACCTTCTCGCCAAAGCCCTACCTACCCAGAATACACAAACCCTGTCTGGGACGGTGCGAACAGCGCCCTCGACAGGAAACCCTTTGTCCAAGTGCTCTTCGCTGGAAGGACTCCCAGCAGCAGGAGGTCAGACTTGTGTCTGTGGTGGCAGCATCCATTTTGTGGAGCTGAGGCTTCAGTTAACTTTAACCGGGGTTCACAGTTACGTACATGTCGTGTCCCTCTAGAAGGGTGGGATACTAACCTCATCGCCAGAATTGGTGAGAGGGCAGCACCCCGATTCGTATGACACCTTACTCGACATGCTTTGATAACGCGATACCGGAGTTACCGATATGGTACGCGTTATCATGGAACAGCTATTGGGTCTTGATTCCGCAAGCTGCAGCCGGGCTCGGCTCGGGCCTGAACCTAGCTCACACGAGCCCACGCACTCTGCCTTCAGGATTGATAAGGCCTGCCATAGGAGTGACTGATAGGGACTCGGGTGTCCATTGGATGGTTAGATATAGGGCTACTATACCTAAAGCGAAGGGTGGTTACACGTCTTCGCCCCAGCTGTCGTGCAGCCAGTTGTGTCAAATTTAAGTGGCCAGCCAGGGGTGGCATAATACATGCTGCAGCCCCTGGCGGCCCTGGGTACACCTATGCCCTGCGTTACGGGGTCTGATAAGGTGGCCCAGTACCAATTGGTAAATGCACCTAGGGTACATATCGTAATTTAGAAAGAGAACAGCCAGGCTGTGGGTCTGATTAGCAGGCCCACAGCCAGAGAAAGTCGTAAACCAGTGAAACAAAAGCAAAAAATCTGGGTGATCATAGGATTGCAGACCCTACTCTCCTACAATCAGTACATGGGGAGTATCTTTCGCAGTGTTACTCAAGTCAGTATTTAAGTTATTAGTGTAGAGGGCAAACAGAAACGGCACCAAAACGTAACCTTGTTTGACGCCCTTTCGATTTTAAAGGAATTTGTGCATTTGTCATGCCTCCCATAGCGCACCATGGCGGTTGATTCCCTGTGTAAGCCTCTCATAAACTCTATGATTGCCTCATTTATTCCCATTTCCTTCAAGATGAGCCAGCGGAGACCCTAGTAGTGGTGGGTGGGATCTGTCCACCCCAGTATCCGCAACACAGTTAAAATCGCCATCAATGACAGTGAGTCCCCCAACAAAATCAATCAACTGAGCCGAAAACGAGTTGAAGAACACCATCTGTTCTACATTTGGCACATATACACTCCCAATAGGCACCTCCTTCCCACCTAACCGACCCGTCACCAGAACATAACTGCCTTTATAATCTACCTGATTGCGAGTGTGTTCAAAGGGGACCCCAGGCCTCACCCATATCAATACCCAGCTAGCAAAGGCAGAGTAAGTGGTGACATAAATTCGCCCTGGCAAAAGGATCCTTATCTTGTGAGTCTTCTTCATTGCTAAAACAGGATTAGAAGGTTGCAGGGAGACTTACTTGGCAAGGTATGGTGTAGAAGAACTGACTAAATACACTTGTCAGGGGTCAGGGTTATCTTATCCTCCATTTTTTCAGGAGACTCCTTTGACACCGTCTTAAACAGAGGCTTTATCAATGGCAAAGGGGCCACTGACAGTACAGTTGCCTTTGGGTCATCCACGTACAAAAAGGAGCATCAACAGCATCAGTAATCGGTGAAGGAATTACACGAGGGGTCTTCAATGTAAGCAATAACTCAGACGTGGTATGAGAGGCCAAAGCAGAGACAGATGACAATGATATGCTCAACAAAAATGTTGGAGGGATTTTTGCTTTGGCAGATTTCTCAGCATGACTGTGTTTTTTTTTTTTACAGACTTTATAATGGCTCAAGCCTTTTTTAAAGCTATCTTGTGTGAAGGACCAGGTTACTGAGGATCTTTGAAGAGTATTCTCTGCAAATTTGGCAGTCTTTAATTCTGGGTAGAAAGAGGGTTCAGGACAGACACAGTACATACATTTCTTGAGTGGGGTCAATAAAGTGTCTTTGAGCTACATAGCCTGAATGGAGATAATTAAACTCACCGCATTAGTTGGGCGTTTACCAACTTCCTCAGAGAATTGTTTACTTCTATGTTGAAATTAGAGTGGGTACTTCCAGCATGATGATGGGGAACAACTGAAGCACATGAATCTACTAAAGATTCAATGCTCTAGAAGGATTATTTCACCTAATATGTAATCATCTGTTTGATGCACGTAAATTCACATGCTTTGCATACTCCCTTCTAGTGTTGGACTTCAAAGAAGTCACTGAATCACAAGGTATCTGTGACGACTTTTCTAGTAGTGAAGGCGCACAGGCACCAACTTCATAGCGATATTCTTTAGCGTTCACTGAGTGAGAGTAGGTATGGACTGCTGAGTAGGATAGTATAGTATAGAGCCTCAAGGATGAGGGTGATTGGTGTTTGACGCAGTTTACTCAACAATTACAGTAGAAATGGAAGAGAATGAAAAGTGCAGGTGAAGATACCGGACCAGTTCATCCACACAGATTTTCCAATGGACTGGCTTTTCCACAAATGTCAAAGAGGTCCATGCCTGGGACCAACACCCGGCTGCACCCCCCAACCGACAAAGGGAATAAGAATTGTGGGTGGAGTTCCCACTCACGAACTTGTCTACTGAGTAGCTCTGCAAAGTTGTTTTCCACCCTCTGGAGATACTTTGCAAGGTGATGCCCTTGATGGTATATCGCCCATTGGCAAATTTGCTGCGCTAGAGCTGACAGTTGAAGAAAATGTGTGCTACATTCCTTTTTCAGATAAAACATGTTACTCATGTTGTCCGATTGCACTGGGACTACCTTGCCCTTATTGCCTTCAATAAAAGCTTTGAGCGCTAGGTATACAACAGAAAATTATAGATGGTTGATGTTGAGACTTTATTTACTAGTTGGCCACAGACCCAGGTCATCATGTGATCTAGATGCGGCCACCTCACCAAGCAAGCGATGCAGCCGTGGCGATGGTTACTTGTGAGACTGGGTCTGAGGAAAGGCCTGTCCTGCATTAAAGAAAGCAATAGGTGCTGGCCCCTATCAGCACTAGATATTACCAGCAACCCTCTGCTTGTGATCATTGCACTAATAGACACTTTTGAAGTGGACGGATATGGACTATGGCTATACATGAAATGTTGTTGGACCTCTCGCTTAAAGCCAGAAAAAAGCAGTGAGGAGTAGCAGCAGATGATGACAGCGGAGTTTACCTCACTAGCAGCTGTACCAGCTGAATCAGGAGTAAAATGTGCCTTTTTTCTCCTTCTCAACAATCTCTTCTCACCTCCTCCGATATTGTTCAGGGAGACGTTGGAACAAGGCCTCTATTTCTTCCCATTGGGCCCTGTTGTAACATGAAAGGAGGTCAACGAAATTGGTAATGTGCCACCATGTGACAGCACCAACTGCCACTCTTTTGCCAGCCGCAGCAATGCCTTGCTCTCCTTAACAGGAGGAGCAGCTACACCTGTGGCTTGGACTACTGCGCTCTTTCAGGCGGTCAAAACCAACAAAGAGTCCTGTGGGGGCAAAGCTTCTGCTGGAAAGAGAATCAGATGGTGTAGGTTTGAACTTTTTCGCAATCCTGAGTGTACCATCTGGGATTTCCAAGGATCATTGAAAGTTTCTGCAGAAGACTTCTCTATACCATTCAACATAGGGAGAACGTGGAGTGATCTCTTGGGTTCTGGATAGAGTCTCCACCAAGCCGTCATCATCCTCCGGGGTGACATGGGTATCTACCTAATGCTGCACACTGGATGACAATGTAGTAAGTGGCGATACCGTCCAGAGGAGAAAGCCTATAAAGGACGTGTTCTAGGTCAGGGTCCCCTGCGGACTTTGTCATCAGTGAGGATCTTGCTCGCGCTCTATAAAACCTTCTAAATAAATAAATAAATAGTCCTCCAAGGATGTTGTGAATGGTGTAGATTTACTGGCACTCCTAAGTCCCTACTGGAGAGTAGGAACTAGGGCTGCCTGAACCAGAATATGACTCTGGTGACCCATGAGAAGGAGGTGATGGTGTAGGTGGTAGAGGAGGGTGTGGAGGAGTAAGGGTAACAGCATTGTTCTTTGTCTGCTTGGCAGGTACTGTGCGTAGAGTACTGGCCGTTTGTTGATTGTTCTTGAAGGAGACATTGACCTTTTTAGGCAAAGTCTTTCTGGTGGCAGAGATTGTGCCCATGCAGAGAACAATGAGGACACATCGCTGCCTTATACTAGAGTAGAAAACAAAATACATTAAATCAAATGGAACCAGGAAAGTCTATATCGGAAAGCTCATGACCTTTGGGGGGGGGGGGGGTAAATAATGGGATACAGATTGGTGTGAGAATATGGAGACCATGAGAACATTATGCAGGCAAATTAATAACTGAAACAGTTCTAGACAAAGTAAAGATTACAAGCATTTTCACAATTACCCTTTTAATCTGCTATTTTTCAGACCTGAAAAGCAGATCTTTACCCCCAACTTAGGAACGATATTGTTTCTCACTCACACACGATAAAAGAAATAGATACAATTGAACTTACTTTAATCTGACTTGTAGGTTATTTGCAAGCTCTTGTTTGGCAGTAGTACACTTCTGTTTTATGTCCAAAAGCTTCCTATGGTTAGTCAGCATTATCATCAATTGATTTGCATGACTCAGACACAAATCAGGTAGCACAGAAGGATCTTTCAAGTTTTCTGCTCTTTTCTGATTGGCTAAAAATCCCTAGGAAATAAACAAATTACATATTAATCACAACTGTTTTAAACTTATTTCTGTTCTCAAAAAATACCTACAAAGACAATGACCTTAACATATCACAGAATGTTTAGAAATGTTTGTAACAGGCACATACTGCTTTAAAACTGTCGAAGACTAGGGCTTGATTTAAAAAATCTTTTACCCCTTCAAGTTCCACATGGGTGTGCAAATACAGTCACAGACGTTTAAGCCCAAATATGGAATTTACCTTGTGAATATCCTCAAGGATGGGA
This sequence comes from Lissotriton vulgaris, assembly GCF_964263255.1. Lineage (NCBI taxonomy): Eukaryota > Metazoa > Chordata > Amphibia > Caudata > Salamandridae > Lissotriton > Lissotriton vulgaris. The sequence goes on from NC_141691.1 coordinate 1,504,223,058, forward strand.
GATGCTCTCCCATTATAAGTTTAGAGTTAACCGTGGGAACATGAGCGTTTCCAAGTAAGGCTCAAGGTGTGGTATCTGGCAAGGTGGTAAATACCAACAAAATCATATTCTATGGGTATTAACAAACCTTTCCAAATGTGTTCACAACAAATATGCATACTTTTATTTAGTGCCAAAAAGGTTAGAATACCACTGCAAATGGGTGTGCATTGCACCTTAATGGCATACCAGTGTTCCTTCACTGTTGACAAAAATATCAATACCTGATTTAAGTTGTGAACCAAAAACACAAGCTTAGGTTTGCAACTTGTTAAGCTATTCTTTTCTTTGTGACTCAACCCTACAATGTCTCCTCGCCTTCTTTCAGGGATGTAAGGTACAGAGAGAAACAATAGGTTTAAAAATGCAAGCGAGGCTGTGCTGGTGGCAAATAATTAGCTAAGCATTATGGACTTCAACTCAATAAATAAAATGTTAGAGCATCTGAAGGGAGATTACACTCGCTTTAGCCATTTATAAGATCACACGCTAAGCACTATTTCCCATAACAGCCATCTCTTTGCTCCTAAAATGCTAGGGGATGGGACAAGGAGACAGTAAACTGTGTTCTGTTCTTCCCAATCCAGACACAGCAATGGGTTTTTGTTCTTCTACTCTACTCCAAGTCTAGTTGTATTCTCAAGATTCTTAAGTGCTGGTAGTGGAAAGCCTTTCTTGCCGTGCACATTGAAAATCAGACCTAGAAGGTGGTCCCCTCTTGATATGACCAGAGACAGGGTTTATAGGAATAGACCACCAAAGGACTACTTCATACCAGGAACCTATACATTATCAACATGTCAAGCGCTGTGTTTTCAGCCAGTTTTTATTCTTATGACAACTTTCTTACCCGTCTACTCCCTTCTGACACATTACCACATATCTACCTGTGGATGACTGTAATTAACTTCTCCTTTTCTGCCTGCCGGCCAAGCCTATTAATTTCTCAGAGAAAAATATTTAACTACGAAACATTTCCCTACTGGCACTGGAAAAGGTGAGTCTGGTGAGATATGAATTCTTAATTGCCCATGTTTTAAAAAAATCAATGAAATGAACATTGTAATATATATGTACATATATATATATATATATAACCTACTGGCGGTCACCAGTAGGTAGTTATAGTTAGGATTTTTTTCAATGTTAAATCTCAAAATTCTATTTGGAATAACTTTGGCACTGGTTGACGAATCTGCTTGAAAATTTCCTCAAAATGGCCTTGTCGAGTTCCGGTCTTTCCCTGAAAGTTTGGGGGGGATTCGTCAAGCGGGGGCCGAGATAAAAGGGGGGTCCCAAAACGCGGTTTCCCCATGTTAATTTCCATAGGGCGGTCGATTTCACTTTTAGCTCGAACGGCTGAATGGATTTACACCAATCTTGGCAAAATTGTAGGGACTAGTAGCCCGATGTGCCTTTGCTATGTCTCAAGATATGTGCTCCAGTGGATGTTGAGTAATTTAGGTTCAAAAAAATATATATATCTATAGGCGCGCCCCGGTACGCGCACCGGGGAGCGCACCGGGCGCGCCAGGCGACATGCGCGCAGAAAGCTGATTGGCTCTGGGGTGTCTGTAAACATTCTAAACAGTCTGGAGCGGCCGCCATCTTGTGTCTCGGTAAAATCGAGACACAAGAGGTGGCAAAAACAAAGGGGGGAATTGACCATAAGGGGGCAGGGTAGACCCCCTCCTGACCCCCTAGGTTTAATGTGGGGGCTAAAATAGGGTCCCGCGGGGCATTTGAAAAAAAATCTTTTTTTCGATTTGCGCGGGGGGAGCGCCCGGTACGCGCACCGGGAAGCGCACCGGTGAGCGAAGTAAAGGGAAAATCCAGGACCATATTTATGAAGGCCTTGCGCTGCCAGTTTTGCGCCGCCTGTGCGTCACTTTTTGTGACGCACCAGCGGTGTAAAAAAAAGCGCATTGTTACGCTATATTTAAAAAGTGACGCATCTATGGGTCACTTTTTAAAACCCTGCGCCACATTATACCTGCGTCAGGTATAATGTATGCAGAGGGGGCGTTCCTCCGCAAAAAGCTTTGTAATAGTGACGCAGTGAAATCTATGAGATTTCACTGCGTCACTTTTAGGATGCTGTTGTGTCAAAATCTTGTGCCTGCCTCACAGCAGGTGTAAGACTGACGCAAGACCTTTCACATGGTGCTTTCCCCATGTGAAAGGCCGCATTACTGGAGTTGCCTCACTTTTGTGACGCACTCCAGTAATGCGTCACTTTTGTGTTTACAGATACGTCAGAAATACTGACGTATCTGTAACTCCTTGCGAATTGATTAGTCATAAATTAAATATGGCACATCTGGAATGTCATAAGGAGTGTGCCCAGAAAAGTGACGCATCGCTGTTTTCACGCAGCGATGCGTCACTTTTCAGAAATGAGGCCTCCAGTTTATTCACTGTGTCACCTCTACGACCCTTTCTTGCGTCAATACGTCCCTTTTGCATACATTACACCTGACGTAGGAATAATGTGGCACAGGGGTTTACAAAGTGACGTATTTACCTAGAAACGCCACTTTGTAAATATGAATAAATAAGGTGCATTTTTTATTGGACTGTTGTGTCACAAAAAGTGATGCTTTGGTGGCGTTAAAGTGACGCATGGCTTCATAAATGAGGCCTTCTGCCTTCAAGTCCAGCAATGCATCTTTTCTTATCCTTCCACACCCCTGTTCCTTTTCAACATTTTCATTGAATATCAACATTCCCCATATTCACTCTTCTTCTCATAACTTTCTTTCCTAACACTCACCTTCTTTCAGTCCTCCTACTTCACTTCCTTTTTCCTCTCATACCTTTCTGTTCTTTCTTACTCATTCTCCTTTCCATTATCAATGCACTCTATTTCACTTACTCTTTTTCATTTTTTTAAGAATATAGCTCTTTGATGAGAATTGGAGGTAGTTCTGAAAAGAACTTTTGGTTTTCTTCTTTTTTCTAAACAGGAAAAAAAACAGGGAATGGAAACTGCTCAACAGGAGCAAAAAAAAACAAAAACAATTAGGGGTGGGAAGGGCAGCGATGATTTTCTAATGCTCGAACCATGAGCTGTACACTTTGTTCTCCAAAGGTAAGCAGTTGATTGCAGTATCTGCATCTGAGGGCACCATGGTTAAAAGCAGGTTGAATGTTCGGAACCAGCTCTTGTGATCTCCCCTCCCAGAAGAAGTTGCTCCTCCTGTTGATGTAGAGGCCCCATCACTGGGAAACTCTTGTGCCAGAGCCCTGACACTTTCCCGGGCAAGATTCTGGGGGTGCTTCCTCTCCACATGCCGGATCATTGTGAAGTTCCCAAAAGAGTACTTTTTCAAAGGGTTTCCTAGTGACAGCTCTTCTTTGCAGATCCTGCACTGCACTTTTGGAGCATTTACCTTTTTTAGTGTAGGTGGGATTATAGAAAATTTCCAAATGAAATGTTCCTTAACTTTTCGTTGAGGAGGCTCTTCATTGATGAATTCTGGTTCATCCTCACTGCTGGATTGTCTGGTAGCCATTGTAAAACCAACAAATATCCAGGAGCAAAAAGGCAGGTCTTGCAGTCACAAAAGTGAAAGAAGAAGTGAAGGAAATGGGTGGGGATTTAATTCTTTGTAAAAAAAACTGTTAGCAATCAATGAAAAGTGTTATTTTAAGGTCACATGACCCGACGCGCTTACGCTGCGTTCTCCGGAGCGCTTCCGGGTGCACAAACGCGGCGCGAACGTAGGCGCTTCCGGGGATCATACGTGGCGCGAACGTAGGCGCTTCCGGGTGCGTTTACGCGGCGCGAACGTAGGCGCTTCCGAGGGCGCTTACATTGCGCGCCGAAGTGACGTCATCAAACTTTTGCGGAAATGCATAATCATTTTCCTTATAAAAAAAAACTGATTTTATTTGTATGGTATGAAATGTTAATGTTAATGTAAGCCGAACTTTTTGAGCGCACGGCTACCCCAAAGGGTGTCCCGGCGCTTTAGCAAAGAGGCTCAGAGAAACAGGAAAGCCAAAGGCATACACACTACAGTTACCGCGGGTTACTTGGTGAAGAGCAGAGTCTTCAACTCCTTCCTGAAAGCCAGGAGGTTGTTCGCTTTCCGAAGGGAAAGTGGGAGCTCGTTCCACAAGCAGGCTGTCACGTGTTGGAAGGAGCGACCTCCCATCCGGACACGTTTGACCACAGGCACCTCCATTTTGGCCAGGTCCGCCGACCGCAATGACCTCCGTGGCACATAGAAAGCAGTACGCTTCCTCAGATAGTTAGGACCAATCGCATGGAGAGCTTTAAACGCCAGAGTGGGGAGTTTAAATCTGATTCTCCCAGAGATTGGCAGCCAGTGCAGCCTAGCCAGGAGCGCTGAGGCGCTGGCTCTCCTGGGCAGGCCGTAGATGGCTCTGGCCGCCGAATTCTGAACAATCTGCAGTCTGGATAACAGATACTTAGGTAGGCCTGCAAAGAGCGCATTTGCATAGTCCAGGCGGGATCCCACAAGCGCCTGGACTACATTCCTACGGTACTGCAGTGAAAGCAGAGGAAGAAATTTCCTAAGCATCTTGAGGATGCTGAAACATTTCCCTGCTAATCCCTGGATGTGTGGACGAAAGGAAAGATCATCGTCAAACACCACTCCGAGATTTTTTACCTGAGTAGATGGTTTCTCTGGGGGGAACATGTCCTGGGGCCACCATGTCTTCCAGCCCGGGTCTGGGGCACAGCCGAAAAAGAGCAGCTCAGACTTGTCTGAGTTGCATTTCAGGCTGTGCCGCTGAAACCACGTAAAGACTGCACTCAGACAGTCCTTAATTCTGCCGCCGTTGAAGACCTCTCCCTTCCTGCAGGTGAACAAGAGCTGGGTGTCATCAGCGTATGAGATGACCCGGGCCCCAAACGCCTCCGCTACCTCCGCTAGAGGGGCCATATATATGTTGAAAATGGTGGGGCTCAAGATAGAACCTTGAGGCACCCCCACCTCCAGCGAAGGCATTTCGGCCGAGAACGGCGGAGCCCAGATCACCTGTCGGCGGTCGGCAAGAAAGGATTGGAACCAGTCCAGCACCGTCCCTCGCAGACCAATCTCCCTGAGTCTTGAGAGGAGACCTGTGTGTGGGACGGTGTTGAACGCCGCCGATAGGTCCAACATGACTAACATCGCCTTTCCCCCATGATCGAGCGTCTCCCTGATGGCGTCGGTAACCTCTACCAGAGCGGTCTCCGTGCTGTAGTTCGCACGAAAGCCGGACTGGGAGTCATGCAGCAGTTTGTTGTTCTCAATGAAGGTGGACAGAGTATGCTGAACATGTTTCTCATGTTTTGCATTATTATTAACTTTTCATTCATATTTTTTTTCACAAACGAAATTAGCGCTCTGGGTGCGCTTACCGGAGAGCTTACCGGAGAGCTTACCGGAGAGCTTACCGGAGCGCGCACCCAGAGCGCAAAAGAAAAAAATTATATTAAAAAAAAAATCAAAAATGAATACTTATTCAAAACAGCAAATTGTAAAAAAAAAAAAAAAAAGGTTAGAAACTCGATATAGAAAGGAATTAGCATTTAAAAAACCTTTGAAATTCACTGAAAAAAACATAGGTTTCACACCAGTTATAGTTGGGAATTAAAATTTAAAAAACCTATTAAATTCACTGAAAAAACCATAGGTTTTACACCAGTTATAGTTACCTGGAAATTTTACTGACCTAAAACCATTGAAATTCCCACGTTATAGTTAGTTGGACTCACTATAACTTGCGCGCCTGCAATGCACTGCTGATGACGTCACATATTACATCACTCATGAAATGGTCAGTGACATCACTCATGACATCACTGATGACACCATCCTTGTGACAGAGTGACAGACCTCCTTTCAGTGTAATATAAGCCTTGAAACACATATTTAAAAATAGTATTTAACATTTTCAAAAAAGTGGGGATACCCATACCAGTTACAACAAACAATTCAGTAATTCCACCATCTACATACACATCCATTCATTCACAAACAGTTCTATATAGTCACTCATATATATACTCACTCATCATATGTAGTGATACACCTATACATCCTGTTACACACCGACAGTCATCAATCAGAAAGTCATGCAAATAAACTATTGAACATCTATTTATTTGCATATACAAGTATACACACACTACCATCTTACTTTTAAGGGAACTTACACATACTTACTCTCTTAAACAATCACTTATAGAAACACATACTTAATTAAACAGGAACTCTTACAATCTCTCACTCTCACATATACTCACTTATATACATCAATAGTCACATATACTAGATTAAAACATATGTTGTTACTGATAAACACACTAGTGACACAGTCATTCACTCACTAACACACACATATACACTCATCCACCCATACAGTCCTGCACATATGCTGTCTTCAAAACACATACAGTGAGTCAGTCATTGATGCATCTATGTGCTAAGTAATACCCCCACCAAACCATTCAGACACTCATACTGATACTAAAAAAACATCTAATAACCCCTATACACACACATATAGCTACTCACCAACCCATGCAGCCACTTATACACAAAGTGAAACACTGATACATATATTTAAATATTTAACATTTATTCGCTAATATATGTATTCACTAAGATACATTTAATAAGCCAGTTAACCAATCAACTTTTTTTTTAAAACATCCATTTACACACTTATTAAAACATTTATTCTTCCATCGACCTTTACATATACATATATAAAACATATTTATTTTTCAGAAAGACACAAATTCACTGGATGGTGTCATCAGTGATGTCATGAGTGATGTCACTGACCATGTCATGAGTGATGTAATATGTGACGTCATCAGCAGTGCATTGCAGGCGCGAAAGTTATAGTGAGTCCAACTAACTATAACGTGGGAATTTCAATGGTTTTATGTCAGGAAAATTTCCAGGTAACTATAACTTGTGTAAAACTTATGGTTTTTTCAGTGAATATATATATATATATATATATATATATGTATATCAGGAACACTCCAATCTTCACAATATAAGAAAGGCACTGACTCCGTGAAATTTCGAATTCCAAATAAGTTTTATTCCACTTTTAGGCTACTTTGACGCGTTTCGGCGGTTAGCTCCCGCCTTGTTCAATATATATTACAAACAGTCACCACTGTCTTTGTAGTTAGACAGATTTTGTCCGGCCTCTGCAGGTATATTTCAATCTAATTACTAGGCATCTTATGCAGCCATACCTGGAAAGGTTTCAAGGTGCTACTTACAGCCTACATAGCTAATGTCAAAAGTAGGCTTTAAAAAATGACAAAAATGTGTTTCCAATCATGTGGTGCACCTTCTTTCGCTCAGAATAGTTCAGGATGTACTGGCAGTCCTAAATTTAGCACTGGTGTGGATGGTGTAAATCTACACTATAGTAAGCACATGACATGTAACTTTTCAGCCACTGGTAGACTTCTTGTAATGCCAAAGGAGGCCAGCTGACCTTTTGTCATGTTCGGGCATGGCTGCACATCCACTTGGAGCGGTTTAGCAAATTTCTAGTGTCCAGGGTCAAAATAGGACAGTAAATCCAGCCTCCTAAAAAGGGGAAATCTGGGAAGACTACCCAAATGTTAATTTCCCCACGAAGGTTTTTAATTAAAAATTCAATACATATTTAATTATTTTTATGTCGAAGCCTACCAGGCAGCACAACTGTCTGGTTTGCTAAAGACATCTTGGGGTCATTCAGAAAGCTTCCCTGGGAATGTACTCTGCCCAGTGCTTACCACTGTTGTTGTGGTTTGGAACTCACATTTTCTGGCTTTCTATTTGCTGACTTTGTTTGTTTTAGGCTGTCCAGGGTGAGTTTGTCCCTCCCAAGGAGCAATGCCTTTTCACACCTACTCCCCTTGTATTCTTCTACTACTGCTATTTTCTGTAAACAGGCCTCTAAATCTTGTTCTTATCGGGTCACATTTCCTGTGCATTCAAAGACAGACGTCAAATGTCTGGCTCAGACTTCTGAAGATGCATGGTGTTGGCTTTTCTTTCTCTGACTTCAAAGTGAGAGGATTTATGTGACAATCCTTCCGGATACTGGGGGTGTGAAAGGGGGGTTTCTAGTAAACAGCAAAATTTAAATGAACTGTGCAAGTGTTTCAGAATATATCAGAATTAGGAACCCAAATGAATCGCATTTTCTGTTAAATCTAAAGTGTGTTGGAATCAAATACTTTATCTAGACACTAGGTAATGCCATTTCCACACATTATCGTTTGCACGCTGTATAGTTTTCTTAGTAAAATTGCATGTCACTACAATTTAACATGTGTTTTCTATAACAGCAGTGTGCAACCACACCATGAATACTTTACTCTATGCCATTCCACTCTACTCTGCACCATTCCACGCCACTGCACTCTTCGCCTCTCTACTCCACATCACTGCACTGCTTGCCACTCCACTCTAAACCACTCCAGTCTAGGCCACTCCACTCCACTCTGCAGAACTCCACTCTACGCCACTCCACACAAATGCACTTTACACCACTCTAGTAAAGACCATTCCACTCTATTCTGAACAACTCCACTCTATGCAACTTCACTCTACACCACTCTGCAACACTGTACTCTATGCCACTGCACTCTACTCTGTACCACCCCTACTGTATGCCCCTGCACTCTATGCCATTCTACTGTATGCCATTATAATGTACACTGCACTCGACTCTACGTCACTGCACGCTACCCTACACCACTTCACTTTACACCATACTACGTCACTGCACTCTACTCAATGTCATTACACTCTATTCTAATGCACTGCACTCTACACCAATGCGCTCTACGCCACTGAACTCTACTCTGCACCACTGCACTGCACACCACTTTAAACCATTACACTCTACGCCACTGCATTCTACCGAGAACCACTCCACGCCACTTCACTCTACACCACTCTATGGCACTTTACTCAAAGTCACTGTGCTCTACTACGCTGCTTTGCGCCACTCCAAACTATGCCATTGCACTCCACGCCACTTCACTCTACACCACTCTATGGCACTTTACTCAAAGTCACTGTGCTCTACTACGCTGCTTTGCGCCACTCCAAACTATGCCATTGCACTCTAGGCCACTGCACTTTATGCCACTCTACTCTGTATCACTGCACTCAACACCACTGCACTTTGCATCGCTGCACTTTAATTCATGCCAGTACATTCTACAATATTGCATTGTATGCCGCTGAATTGCACTCTACGTCAGTTTACTCTACACCACTCCATGCCACTGCACTCTAATCTGCTCCACTCTATGCCACTGCACTCTACTCTGCACCACTATAATCAATGCCACTCTTTTCAATGCACTCTACACCACTGCACTCTATGCCACTCCACTCTGCACTACTGCATTCTATTCAAGGGCACTCTGCAGGACTCAATTATGTGTGACTGCACTATGTGGCACTATACTCTAGTCTGCACCATTGCACTGTACGCTACTCTGCACTACTCCACTCTGCACCAATGCACTCTATTATTCAACACACTAATCCAAGTCACTGCATTTTACAAAGGTATATTGTATGCCACTTCACTGTACGATACCCACATGACTTCACTCTATGCACTATAATATATGACACTCTACGACACTCTTCGCCATTCCACACCACTAACTTTTAGCCTTGCTGAACAACAGCTACGCTATTGTAGAGCATTGCTAAAAAACACTGGCAAAACCAACAGTTCTTGCATTGGCGAGACCTATTGGCTTTGCCTATGCTCGTTTTTATGAGTATCACATGCCATTGTAGACTGCTTCATTGAACTGGGTTGTTGAATACAAAAGTACCACTGGTACAAACAAAAGAAATAGTAGTGTTAGAATGCATTTGACATTTCTTGACAACTTTTGTTTTATCAGACCTGATGCCAAGGTGTGGTCAAATATAACCACTGTGTTTATTTCAGTGTGACCTTGGACATGGTCAGCATTTGCTCCTTTTCGCAAATTTTCAACCACACATGTGCCTGCTCCTTCAATTTCATATAATATTTTCCAGTTAGAAGATGTTTGCAGTATTATCTGCTTGCAACAATAAGGGCAGACAGATCCTTGAGCACCAAGGCTTTTTTTTTACAGAATAAGGAACTAGGCCTGGTCTTAAGAAATACTTCAGTAAGGGAGTTATGTGATTTCCTTCAGAAATCTGTTATTCCTGGATTTCAACCATAATAATTTGTATTTGTTAACTGGACCTATTCATTTGTGAATGGAAGAATGAACCCTTATCCTATGTGGTACCCTTTTACAGCACATATATCTAAATGTGGATCTGTGTCTTCTAAAGAGCGTCTTAACTCTGGCATTGATGAGTGCTTTTGACAAAAATCTTCAGGAGCCGACAGTGAATTAGGGGAAAATTAAAAATGTCCATGTGCATTACCTCTGCCGAACACTTTTCTTGGATGCTATGCAACGGTATTACCCAGGATTAATGACATTCCACTTACTGAGTGAAAAGAACTTTGGATGATATATAGTGTCAGAACATGCTTGATGTTTTGAGTCTGTTTCGTCTGTGTTAGGCTTGACACTTTGTGGAAATCAGGTGTTGATATGCAAGCAGCTTTCCTGGGTGACTACTGTTCTAAAAAGTGTATCTCTGTCTTGAATCTGTGTCTTTGTCATGATTCCGAGTGCTTGTTCCATAGCTGACACCCTTAGGTTCTCAAGGTTCTTTAACCATGGGTTGTAGGACAACTCCTCTGCTGGTGGATTGGCCCAATTTGCTAGCTAATGGTGTTCGGGCCATGGCAACATGGGGAACCAACTTCTGTAACTGGTTGGGCTTATTTCCCACAAGGCCTTGGGCATACACATACATATTTTACAAGGGCACACTTGAAAAAATAAATCCACAGCTAGAATCATTTATAACATTATGAAGTGGAGTCACACTAGCTTACTGTTGTACTTTCCTATATGTCACTAAAGTCTGTAAGCAGTGGAAGCAATGTATAGCTGACAATCTGAGCAAAGAGTCAAAAAGAAAGAAGGCTTAAATGACTGTCCAGGCAGGGCTCAATAAATCCAATGGTAAGCTTGTCTTTGTCAAAATCAGTACCAGATTGGATCTGACATTTTCTTCCATAAAACAACTGTTGTTCATTATCAGATCATTGTTATCCGATCACATGCATGCATTCTTCTGTAGGAACCCATTAATCCACCCACAGCCATTTGTTCATGCACCCAACAGCTCACACTAATTTACCCATGCACCCATCTATTTATCACCAGACAATGATCCAATGCATCTCACACAAACATACACACTATGCATTCATTCAACTATCATATAAGACCATCACCCAAGCATTCAACAATTAGCCCACAACCAAGTATGTATCCATCCAGTCACAGTTACAACCATTCAGCTATACAACCACACCCATCCATCCATCTATTATATGCATCCTCAGCTACTCAGCCATCTATTTGTCTGTGTATACAACGATGCAGCCATCAACCCATTCATGCAAGTATCCAACTTCTACCGAGTCTGGATGTGGCAGTATGTGAGTTGTGCGACTGCAACAATGTCTATATGTGTGTTGTCTGCGTACATGTATATGGGTAATTTATATGAAAACATATCACTTATGTGCGCTTTCTGCTTGTGGAAACATATTACAAAAATAACATCTGTTAAAAAGAGGCTGAGCCATTAACTTTGCCAATGTTGGTTTAAAAAGCATCTGAAAATCTCTCACTGCCTGTGGGAGAAAATAGTTAGATCATCAGGGAATTAAGCAATCTTCTTCAGATAATAATCATTAAGAGATATTAGTAAAAACATTATTTAAAAATTTATTTGAACCTTTAGAGGACTTTTAATAGCAACAAGTGAGATTTTGAAACAATGGGATTTTAGACATTAAGAAAGGATTTGAGGTGAGTTATTTAGCTACTGCTTTCTTGAGTGGCTACAAATTGGGGACTGAAGGAGAGGGTGTCTATAAACTCTGACAGCAACTGCATATCCAGGGTGTATTTCACTTTCGGTAACGTTTGCAGGAAAAATCGTTTTGAATTAGTAACCCTTCTTAGAACTCTGTTCACCAGATCTGTAAGCTGACCTGGAGTATGGTTCCACTGATGTGCTAAACACTCCTGTATGGGACCCATTTGGAGTCTTGCATAAGGGACGATGAGAATGCAAGAGGCCAACATCCCGATTAGCTGCATGAACACTCGAGCTGGTAATGAGTGTTGAGGCTTAAATTTTGATATTGGAGCTTGCATAGTGCTTAACCTGAGAGGGTTGGGGTAAGCTAAAGCTTCCCAAGCGTTTATTGTAGCTCCTAGATATTGTTGTGTGCTGGACGGTTGGATGTGGGATTTGGTGAGGTTCACTGTGAATCCCAAGTCGGGAAGCTGCTGGATTGTTTTGTGTGTGTGTTGCACACAGCTGCTGTGGGACTTGGCTTTTATGAGCCACTTGTACAGATAAGGGAACAAGTGAATGTGTTGTCTTCGTAAGTGAGCTGCCACTAGTGTGAGACTCTGGGTGCTGTAGTCACCCCGAATGGGGGGGCTTTGAATTGGTAGAGTTAACCATCCACCACGAACCTGAGATATTCCCTGTGAGCGAGGTGAATGGAAATATGAAAGTAGGCATCCGTTAGATCTAGAGTGGAGAGAAAGTCGCCTTGTTGAAGCAGTGGGAGCACCTGTTGGAGAGTGACCATGTGGAAGAGGTCTGACTGAATGTAGAGGTTTAACGGTCTGAGGTCCAGTCTTGGCCTGAGAGAGGCGTCCTTTTTGGGATTAGAAAGTAGAGGGAGTAACCTCTGTGCCTTGATGAGGTAAAGGGACTGGTTCTATTGTCTGTTTTTGAAATAGAGACAGAACCTCTTGTTTGAGAAGAGTCAGATGTTCCGAGGAAATTGGACGTTGTCTGGGAGGGATATTTGGGGGGGTGGAGGGGAGTCCCAGGCAATAACCATACTGGATTTTTTGTCTTACCCACTTGTCATGTGGAGATAAAATTCCAGACAGGTAGGAACTGTGAGAGGCATCCCCCGACAGGAGTGGGAAGATCGGGGGGAAGTGAACGGAAGTCACTTCTTGGTGGTAGGGGAGATGCGGGTAATGTTACCACGACCTCTTCCCTTACCGTTGTTGCCTCTGTACCCTCCATGAAAGTATCCACTGGAGGAATTAGTTTGATTGGGACTTTTATAGAAAGAAGAGGGATGCTCTGAGCCAATAGTTTTGAAGCCAGCCCCGTTAAAGGAGCGACGAAATGTACCTCTGGTGGAAGGTAATTGCAAGGCCCCCATGGACTTGGCAGTGTCCGTATCTTTTTTCATCTTCTCTAAAGATGTATCGACTGTGGGCCCAAAAAGATGCTCTTGGTCAAAAGGCTGATTAAGAATAGCGGACTGCACCTCCTGCTAAACGCTGGTATTATTAGCAAGAGATGCCGTTATCAGCCGCATCAAGCACTAATTTGATATATGTATTTGGTATTCATTTTCCCTCCTGTATAACCTCATTAGCTTTGTCTTTATGTTGGTCAGGAAGATGTTGCATAAGCTTTTCAAGCTCATCATAGTGAGCTCTGTCATATTTGGCCAATAAAGCTTGGGCATTGGCAATTCGGCAATGATTTGCAGCCTGTGACGCGATACCTTTTCCAGATGCGTCTACGAGTTTGGATTCCTTATCAAGAGGAGGGGTGTTGCCTGTGCTTTGTGAATTTGCTCTTTTCCGTGCATTAGACACCACAAGAGAATCTAAAGGGACCCACCCGGGTGTTAAGAATCCTGGCTCTGACAGGGTCCTTAAAATCTTCTGGTGCATGTTTTAGCCTGCCTTTTAACATTGGCAGGGTGTGAATGGACTTTTGTGTGGGTGCAAATGTTTCCAATAAAAAGTCTTCCTCTAAGGGAGTGTAATTGTACCAAGGGGTATTGAGCAGCTCTATTAAATAGTTGTGCAAACCCAATACTTCCATCTGGGGGTGATAGCCTAGAGGGATAGAGGTCCGGGTCATTGTGTGAGTCGGGATCTGTGTTGTAATAATCCCAAGGATCTGTATTGTGTGGGATGGTATGTGAGTCGTCAACCCTATCTGGATCTCCATCCCCACCCTCACCAGTATAATCATCTTCATCCTTCTGTGGTTGAGGTGAAAATGTAAAAATGTATATTGTGGGGAGTGTGCTGGAGAAATTTGCTGATTTGGATCAGCTGGGGAAGGAGAGAGAGGTGGGGAAGTATTAATGCCTATCTTCTTCCGCTTCATGGGTATTTCAGAGTCTTCTGAAGTGTCAAATTTTCTCTTTTTTGGAGACTTGGCGACAACTTTGCCAGTTTCTGGGTCAATGTAGGGAGTTTTTTGCTTCAGATCCGAAAGATGTGGTACAGGCGGTTGTGTGGGTACAATGTCCTTTTTCAGTGCCAAAGACTTAGGGTCAGAATGTTCTTTGGACCGTGTCTCTGAAGCTTTCTGTGGGGTGTTGGACTCCTTTGCTTTCAGTATAGGAGTGTGTGGCTCCGAGATTTTTTTCAGCTCCGAAGGTCTGTTTGGCTCCAAAGATTATTTCGGCTTCGAAGATTTTTTCGGCTCTGAAAGCATGTCTTTTGTTTGTTTCAACACTGAGGGCTTCGGCGTCGAGGCTGTTTTCGGTGCCGACGAAGTAGGGCATGGCACCTCTTCGGTTTTGGGCTTCGAAGGTGATTTTTCGGCACCGGAATGGGGTTGGCTTGATCCCGAGCTGGAAGACTTTTCTTTTGATTTTGTAGCCGGGCCCGAGGGCGGGACGACTGAAATGTGTTGCCGGTGTCGACTTGAACCCGAGGGCGGAGGTGGTACTGGAGCCTTAAGTTTGGTTTGGAGAGGGGTCTCGGTACTCACGGACCGCTGAGCCGGGGTGACTGTCTGGTCTTCCGAATCGTCGGCTTCGGAGATGGAGATGTCTCCTTCATCAGCTTGTTGCTCCGGCTGGAGATTGGGACCTGCTCCAAAGATGTCCGTAATCAAGCTGCTTCCGTGAGACATTTTATGACATCGAACCCGACGTCAAGGATCGTTTTCTTCAACCTGAAAGGTGCACGGGCCTCACAGTTCTTGTCTTCGTGCTCCGGGGAGAGGCAGAGGTTACAAACCTTGAGTAAGTTCGTGTGTGGGAACTTATCACCACACCCGGGGCATTTTTTTAAAGGACTCTTTTCCATTGACTGCTGGTGTGTTCAGCGCGGATAGGCCCAACAGCCCGCTTCGACGCTTTTTATATTTTGCGAAGATATGCGTCGAAAAGGAAATGCTATCGAGACAATACCGTTAAGTGGTGAGGGATTGCGCGTCGAAGGGGGTTCGAAAATGACAACGACCCGGAGTGCAGCAAATCACATCCGAACTCGATGGCATAAAAAAATAATCTGGAGATGGAGTTGATGCCCATGAGGACTATCACCCTAAGGAGGAGTCACCTATCTAGTGACTACAAAGACTTCTTCCAAGAAAAAAACAAAGAGCAAACATCTGAGCCCAACACCAGATGGCAACTATGCAAAAGTATATGATCTACAGCTCATATGCCTCGAACACGTAATTATGCGTTGTTTGTAGAGTTTCCAAGTTCAGACGATAATTGCGACTTAAAGAGTCTGGCTTGGACTTCTTGCATTTCTGTCAAAAGCTTAATACCTGTGCTTCCTCCTGAATTGTGTGCTTAACCAGATTAAATTTGAGATGCATTTGGATCTGCGACATTAGATTGTTTGCCTTTGCTTTTTGTTCTGCTTGATGTCTGGTGAAACATCCATGGCTGTTAAACCATGCACCCAGATATTTATAAATATTCACAAGTTTGATTTGTTTGTTGTTTAAAGTCCATCTAGATTTCACTGCTTTCCTTTTGCTGAAATAAAACACGTTAGCGTTCTCATGATTCACATTAGGCAGTTGCTGTTACAATAGAATTCAGGTCATTACGCTGTATGTTGTTTTTTTACTTAAACAAATTTTATTGCATATAATAGTCTCGCATTGTATACATAAATCAGTGGTCCCCTTAAAGGGATTTGATCTCCAATAGCAATATAGAACACAGATAGCAACATGCATCAACAGCGTCTGTTCAGAAATCCCCTTTAATTGGCTCCCCCCTTCCAACCCAGTCTGCAGATCGCTGCCATGGCTTAGGGATGTAAATTGGAATACTCCCACATTGGTTTTGGGCATCTTCCAGATAATAGTCACCTCTATCGTCCTCAATCAATCTAGTGGCTACCCAAAATCTCATCTGGCGGACCTCCCAATACTCTATCCTCAGGGTCGGGAGGTAATGGACTCTAGGGAAGGGATCTCTGCAGTGGTGTAGGCGTCTTTTATAGCATCAACCAGAGAATCCCAGGCTCGGGCGCTCTCGATCGAACCAATCCCCCTTCGGACATTTCGAAGCTGAACTCTTCCTTCACATCCTGCCGTCTCTCCAATTCTTTCTTCCACCTTACTATTTGAGGCCACTAGGGTGACTTTCAATTGCCAGTTATTTCCCTTTTAGCTAGGATAAAGGCCAGGTCCTGAAATCTGCTTGTAATCCTTGTTCTGGAAAATGGGGAAACAGGCCTAGGAGACAATGGACTGCCGAGCAAGGCACAGGCCTTTCAATGATTGCAGACACCCATTTTGTGACTTGGTCCCAGTAACCCTGTAGTATCGGACATGTCCAGATCATGTGAACATTTCTGCTCCGAGTTTGCCACATCGTGGTCAACTTGCATCCTCCTTGGAAATATTTGTTAATGTGCCCCGAGGTGAGGTACGCCTTGTGTGGCGAATAAAAAAATTAATTACCCGAAATCGAGCATTTCTCGATATCTTAGTGTTCTCGGCCACAATGATCTCCCATGATGATGATGCCTTGATATCTATTGCCTGTCCGGGCAAGACTGGCCAGAGGCTCCAAAGTTCGGGCAAACAGTAGTGGGGAAAGGAGGCCTCCCTGTCTCGTCCCTCTGAATTGCTTGGATATTGTGCAGCCTGCTTGGACTCTAGCCCTGGCTTCTGCATATAACAGTTTGACCCATCTTAGGAAGCCCTGCCCCAGCTATATGCGTTCTATGACCACATACAAGAACCCCAATTCAGGCCATCAAAGGCCTTTTCAATGTCAATCGCAAAGACAGTTCCAGCTCCCCCTGTCCACTCCTGTGCTTCCATTATGGACAAGAGGCGACTTATATAAAACGACGTATTGCAGCCTGGGATGAATCCCATCTGATCTGAGTGAATGAGGCTGGTCATAAACGTCAAGAGTCTACCGGACAATATTCTACTGCGTTTCCTAAAATCTAAATTAAGCATGGACAGAGGTTTATAGGCCTTACTATTCTAAAGCGGATTTCCCAGGTTTGAGGAGGGGAACAATCAATGCCTCCTGTGTGGTGCGGGGACGGAGCCCTCCTCTACGACCGACTCAAACTTTTCCACCAGCTTCGGGGCGAGTTCCTCCTCATACGTGGTGTGAAACTCGACAGGTATCCCGCCGACCCCCGGTGTTTTGCCCCTAGCTAGCTCTACAATAGATGCTCTGACCTCCTTATGTCAATGGGAGCCCCAGTGTTTACGCATCCTCCGCTGTCAGGGCAGAAAGAGGAAGTGGGGCAGGGAAGTCCCCGATTGTCTCCTACCCCCATCCCGCCACGCTCCTACTCAGGGTGGAATAAAACCCCAAGCACCTTTGATTAATCTCATCCTGCCTATATAGCTGGTGTCTATCCTAGTCCCCAATCTTCACAATGGGCGATCCCCTCTGAGTGGGGTCAGCTAGCCAGGCCTTTGGGACCCTGCTCGATCCCTTTCCGCATGAGTCTGATCCATATATTTTTTATAATCAAAGCACCTCAATGGCTCGACTTGGATGGCCACCCCTTCCTTAGCATCCAGCAGAGCCGGACTCATCTCAGAATACCACGGTCTATGCCTCTTTACGGTCCGAAGCCCCTGGTCAGCTTCCTCCAGTTCCATCACCAGTGTGTGTCTGACTCCTATGGAAGTTGCCATGCATCTGCCTCTAATTACTGGCTTAAAGGCCTCCCATTCTAGCAATGTAGACAAGGCAGTGTCAGCATTCTCCATAAAGTAATGCGTAATGTGTCCCCTTTTGTATGTATGAGCTCATCGCCCCCATACCCTACGCAGTACTTGCGGTTTCAGATTACATCTGCCATTCTGTGAGCCACCGTCGGAAGCTCCTGGCTGGGACCCCCCCACAACGTGCTGGAGCTGTGGTCAGAGTCTGAGTCTTTAGCATCGTCTCCAGTTAGGGAAGACATCTCTACAGTTCCAGAGGCACGCAATGAAGCGATCACCACCACTACCCTGCTGTGCTCCTACTGAGTTTGAGCACATGAAGGGCTGCCAAGGTCCCACCCCCTCCCCAATGCCATAGGCTTCTCCTGCCAGCAAGCTGCTCTAGTGGGTTCTGATCATGGTGAAGGTGAGCTTGTTGATCAATCTAGTCCCACCCCTCCTGTGGTGTGCTAAAGAATTTTGCGCCAGTCGGAGTCACCACCCTGAGGTGCACCGGGAACAGCAGGCATACTGGATTTTCATGAGCGCTGACGCTAAACCTCCCTTGAAAAGACCGGGACTATCCTGACCATGCTGTTGTCAACCACATACTAGCCTTTCTATCTAGCTCAATAATGCACCTGATCTCGGTCGTTGTAAAACAGGAGCCGTGCAACCACCGGTCGTGGCGTTCCTCCTGGGGGTGGGGGCCTCACAGGCACTCTGTGAGCCCACTCCAGTGTGTAGTACAGGGATAGGCCTTCCTCCGCCACCTCCTCCCAGAACCATTTCTCTAGTTAATCCACCATATTCAGGGAGTCCAATTGTCCTCAGGTTGCTGCTGCGCGATCTATTTTTAGCGTCTTCTGACCTCAGTTCGAGTACCCGGACTTGCGCCTGTCAGATGCAGTGGACAATGTCAGTTTCAAATCTGCTATTTCAGTCTCGGTTGTAGTAACCCATTCCGCCAGTCGGCGGTGGTCCAGTCTCAGGAGCCCCATGTCCTCTTGGAAGGCGTCTAACTTAAGTCTCTATGGCTGTCCTGGGGGCTGCTATAGCTTGGAGGATATCTTGCAGCGTTAGTCCGGCTTTAGGGTCCTGTTGTGATGAGCTGACGAGCTTCATTGATGTAGACTCATCGATAGCCTCCAGAGTCAGGCCTGTAGGTTCAGGATCCCGTTTTCTAGCAGTCTTCCCCATTACGCCACCAACTGTGGCACCCACTCGGGACCGTCCACAAGGGCCAGGGCGCTCCACAGCGGGTAGTGAGAGCGGGGGCAGCAAGTGCTCCAGCACAGATTAGGGCTCCGTGAAGGAGATTTGGGTACCAGTATCTCCCTGGGTGTCAAGGTAGGCACAATTCTGTCTTAGAGGGGGGATGGTAGCTGTTCCTGCAATCCAAGGAGCCACACCCATCACCCGGCGTGTACCTCTCAGTTTCTTGTAGGTCCCGTTCTTTCCCAGTGGGGTACTCGTCTGCAGCAGCCACGCTCTCACTCCAAACGGAAGGCTGTAGGTGCAGAGAGGCAAAGGTCGTGCGAACTTCACTTGCTTCACAGAGCAATGTGGAACCACAATCAAAGTTACCGGTTGTACCGGCTGGGAGTGGGGTATGCAGCCAGATAGCTTATGTCCCTCAGTAGGGCTTTGTTTGTTGGAGGGGGCAGCCAGGAAATAGCAATCTACCCCAGCGGTGTTAGGCCTCCGCACTGATTGGTAGTTCGCACTGGTCAGTCTGACCAATATTATAGCTACAAAAAACATAACTTTGCATGTGAGAAACTGTAGATCATATGAACGTAATGGCTCGAAAGGAAGACCCATAAGTCTGGTTAGGACTATCTTGAGATTCCAGTGCTGGTGGAATGGAGGGCGGAATCACTCTTATGTCGTTACCTAAAAGCTGTGATGGTTGGAATTTTAAACCAAGACATATGTTGTCTGTTTTGCATATATGCAGCAAGTGCTGCTAAGTGTAACCAAATGGAAGTGTAGGCTAGGCCTGCCTGCCTGTTGTAAATGAAGTAGTTAACAAATAAGATCTTGTACCGAAGGTGGGAGCAGTTGCATGTGTTTTGATAAGCAATAAAGGACAAATCTTTTCCAGTTTGCTGCATAGCATGCTTGTGTAGTAGGCCTAAGGGCTTGTTTGAGAATGGCTATACATTCTTTTGGACGACTTAGGTATCTAAACTCTAGGAGCCAAATCACTAGATTGAGCTGGTTGAGGTGTCTGACCCTGCCCTGTTCTTGAGTTAGAAGGTTTGGCCAGATCGGAAACTTCTAGTGTGGCACAACTGATATGTGTAGAAGAGTTGCGAACCATGCTTTTCAAGCCCATGTTGGGGCTATTAGGATTAGTGTGAGGGAAACTTGCCTGAGTTTCCAAACCACATATGGAATGAGTGGGAGAGGAGGCAAAGCAGAGGCAAATAACCACAGGGTGTTGCCCTTGGACCGAGGGTGAGGAAACCTGGAGGCAAAGCTTTGGCATTTCTGCTGTGTGGCAAAGAGATCTACCTCCGGCATTGTGTGAGTAGAGTAATGTTGTGTCAATTTCCCACTTGTTTACCTGTTGTTGAATTCTGCTAAGCATACCCGCTCCTTGTAGGTAGTCTGCTAGGAGGTGGATGTCATGATGTATGGCTCAATGCCATATGTGCTGAGCTAGATGAAACAGATGTATGGAGTGTGTTCCTCCCTGTTTTTGTATGTAATACATGGCAGTCATGTCGTCTGCGTGGATTAGAACCACCTTTTGTTGATGAAAAGTTTTGAAAGCTAACTCAATCACAAGAAGCTTTAGATGATTGATGTGTAGAGAAGTTTGCATTGGAGACCACTGATCACACACACTGTGAGATCTTTTATGTGCACTCCCTAACTGTGTAAGGATGAGTCTGTTGCAATGGTTAATTGTGGAACGTGGGCCTTGAAGGGCCGACCCTGCAACAAGTTGTTGTTCCACCACTGCAGAGAATAATGAGTCACAGTCCTATCAACACTAGATCTTGTAGGTGCCACTCTGCTTGTGACCATTGTGACTGTATACACTGTTGTAGGAAGCAGCAGTGCAGTCGTGCCTGTGGTACTATGGAAATGCCTGATCCCATCATACCTCAAAGGCTTAACACATCATCAACAGCTGCAAGTTTGGCATTTCGACATGATCTGTGACGGGGCAAAAGCAAGGCTTGCGTTTTGCTGCATGGACTCATGAGGAAGAGGTATCAAGCATATTGTGTGAACCACCAACATTGTGTTAATGTCAAGTCTTTTTGGTGAAAATGGCCAACGACCATTGCAGTCCAAATAAATAAAATACTAAAAGCCTGTGATGATGCATCAGTCTTAGTGTGAATCTTTTAACATTGTCCTAATTATATTACTACTGTACCAATCATCAAATCCTGTCATTTTGTAAAATGATCTCAACAAGTCCCACAGAAATGTACATGCAACAATCTGCCACTTATACCACCTCGTAAGAGATGCTCCTCTTTATTGGTTCTCTGAAAAGTGATGAGCACATCCTTACTGCTAGGTCTGCACTACACAACAAGCATTGAAAATGCAATAGGTCTCACCTTTGATTAAGTTAAAGCCATTTGCCTGTCTAATGGTATTGTATTCTAGCTTTTAGTGTTTTTGTGATTAGTTGTATGTAGTTAGAATTGTTTTGTTAGCTGTGTAGTAGTTTAAAGCATAGCGTTAGTTGGAAAAGAGCAGTGTTTCAGATTTGGGAGGTGAATGAATAGAATAGTATGTGTTAATTTCATATAGTGAGGATTATAATAGCATGAGGCAGATGAAAGGGGCCAGGGGAGAGCAAATATTTGCACGTATCACAAATATAAAGTAAATAATGCTAATCTAGAATACAATACCATTAGCAAAGCAAATGGCTTTAACTTAAACAAAGGAGCGATCTATTACATTTTCAATGCTGGTTTATAATGAAATCAACAAAATTGCATGTCTAGGAATGCACAGAAAAAAATCTATGGACTGGAGCAGTTATTCATGTTTTGACCTAAGAATGTTGCATGTAATGTAAGGAGTGTGGTATCTTGTCTTGGTATTAATTTAATGCAATGTGTGTGGTCTTGGTGTCCATACCGCCGGGGTATAGTCCTGATGAATGCCTTGGTAAATTTAAACCACTAGTATGGCAGAAACATGTTGACTGACTGATTAATTTTGTGGTTTTTAGCTGAATTTAACCAATCCTAAAACCTTGGCATGTAAATTCAGACACATAAATACCACTTACCTGTGTCTTAGGGATCACTCATTAAAAAAAAAAATTCGATACCCTCTTAGGCACTTTTAATTATATTTTTTCACTCACATCACGCCCTCCTCACACAACCAGCTCCGCAGTCTTTCTGGCGTCGCAGCACACCAAAGAGGCACTCGGCCTCTTTGGTGGGGCCCGATGATGAAGCATGACACTGACTAGGTCGGTGTGTGAGGGCCTTCCTACTCAAACTGAGTGAGTGTGTTACTCTTTCAAATTTTGCTCCAACTTTGTGGCAGTCCTAAGACTGACCAGACCTCTCTTTTTTTGTTTAAGTACATTTAACCGGGGACTGAGAGAGTGTCCTTGATTCTCCCTACCTCTCCCTTTGTTGGAATATGTTATGTTGCTAACTTCAGAACAGGGCAGTCTATTATCCAATTCTAGCTTAATCGTTTTACCACAATTGTACAGGTCTGAGCAGGCCAGCTTGGCTAGGCAAAATTTCGTAAAGGAAATGGTTCCATTGTGTAATGCATGAAAGCACCAAGAAGCCTTTCAAGTTGCTGTGCTATATAAGTTAAATTACAGACTGGGTGATTCAGAATATTCCCGTAAATTTGCCTTACTCCCGAAAATTCAGGAGCAGGTCACACTGCTGTCCAGCTTTACAAAAATGTGTGAAGCACAGGGCTACATAAAAATAAGCAGTGCTGCGTTTACCCAAGGGAAGGCCACTGAAATCATGCAGCAGAGGAGTAGCAAATTATGTGACAGGGTTGACTAAGTTATGTGGCAAGAAAAGGCAAATTATGCAGCTTAATGGGGCACTTTTTTATTGCATTATTTTGCAATTATTTACTCAAGATGATACTGACTGGGTAAAGATTTCACCACATTAGTATGAGCTGAAGAACCAGATGCAGGAATAAGCAACTGAAAGATAATCAGTTAACCTTTGTGAAAAACCTTGCACTGTGTGACAACACGTCATGATTTTTTTTTTGTAACTTTTGATACGTTTGTGTTAGGAACTATTTTTTGGGGACTAAAATCTGCAGTTTATGCAGCAGATGATGGATTATGTGGCAAGTGCGGAGAATCCATAATTAGACAAAAAAAGCCATGGCAGCAGTATTGCATAATGCCAGTGGCCCTGTCTTGGGGTAAAATTGCAAAAAAAAATTACAAAAAACAATTTGATGGACAGAATGTAGATCAATGCCTTACATTCAACCCAGTACAAGGATCTGGGCCTAAATCCATCGTTTTTTGCACTCCACACCACCCTGGGTCAGATAATGGCTTTATGCAAATCAGCTCTGACCCTGTGCCCCATGGGAACAGTCCAGTCCGAACTACAACAGCCATATCTTTCCCAGACCGGAATCAAGCATCCGAGGACCGGACCGGTTTCGAGGTAACACCTCTCATCAGCCCGGCTAGCTTGACTCCAGTGGTGTGGAGGCTCTGGGACCCACGTCTGAGCTACCCCAGTACACTCAGGGAGAAAATTACAAAAAACAATTTGATGGACAGAATGTAGATCAATGTCTTACATTCACCCCAGTACAAGGATCTGGGCCTAAATCCATCGTTTTTTGCACTCCACACCACCCTGGGTCAGATAATGGCTTTATGCAAATCAGCTCTGACCCTGTGCCCCATGGGAACAGTCTAGTCCGAAATACAACAGCCATATCTTTCCCAGACCGGAATCAAGCATCCGAGGACCGGACCGGTTTCGAGGTAACACCTCTCATCAGCCCGGCTAGCTTGACTCCAGTGGTGTGGAGGCTCTGGGACCCACGTCTGAGCTACCCCAGTACACTCAGGGAGAAAATTACAAAAAACAATTTGATGGACAGAATGTAGATCAATGTCTTACATTCACCCCAGTACAAGGATCTGGGCCTAAATCCATCGTTTTTTGCACTCCACACCACCCTGGGTCAGATAATGGCTTTATGCAAATCAGCTCTGACCCTGTGCCCCATGGGAACAGTCCAGTCCGAACTACAACAGCCATATCTTTCCCAGACCGGAATCAAGCATCCGAGGACCGGACCGGTTTCGAGGTAACACCTCTCATCAGCCCGGCTAGCTTGACTCCAGTGGTGTGGAGGCTCTGGGACCCACGTCTGAGCTACCCCAGTACACTCAGGGAGAAAATTACAAAAAACAATTTGATGGACAGAATGTAGATCAATGTCTTACATTCACCCCAGTACAAGGATCTGGGCCTAAATCCATCGTTTTTTGCACTCCACACCACCCTGGGTCAGATAATGGCTTTATGCAAATCAGCTCTGACCCTGTGCCCCATGGGAACAGTCCAGTCCGAAATACAACAGCCATATCTTTCCCAGACCGGAATCAAGCATCCGAGGACCGGACCGGTTTCGAGGTAACACCTCTCATCAGCCCGGCTAGCTTGACTCCAGTGGTGTGGAGGCTCTGGGACCCACGTCTGAGCTACCCCAGTACACTCAGGGAGAAAATTACAAAAAACAATTTGATGGACAGAATGTAGATCAATGTCTTACATTCACCCCAGTACAAGGATCTGGGCCTAAATCCATCGTTTTTTGCACTCCACACCACCCTGGGTCAGATAATGGCTTTATGCAAATCAGCTCTGACCCTGTGCCCCATGGGAACAATCCAGTCCGAACTACAACAGCCATATCTTTCCCAGACCGGAATCAAGCATCCGAGGACCGGACCGGTTTCGAGGTAACACCTCTCATCAGCCCGGCTAGCTTGACTCCAGTGGTGTGGAGGCTCTGGGACCCACGTCTGAGCTACCCCAGTACACTCAGGGAGAAAATTACAAAAAACAATTTGATGGACAGAATGTAGATCAATGTCTTACATTCACCCCAGTACAAGGACCTGTGCTTAAATCCATCGTTTTTTGCACTCCACACCACCCTGGGTCAGATAATGGCTTGATGCAAATCAGCTCTGACCCTGTGCCCCATGGGAACAGTCCAGTCCAAACTACAACAGCCATATCTTTCCCAGACCGGAATCAAGCATCCGAGGACCGGACCGGTTTCGAGGTAACACCTCTCATCAGCCCGGCTAGCTTGACTCCAGTGGTGTGGAGGCTCTGTGACCCACGTCTGAGCTACCCCAGTACACTCAGGGAGAAAATTACAAAAAACAATTTGATGGACAGAATGTAGATCAATGTCTTACATTCACCCCAGTACAAGGATCTGGGCCTAAATCCATCGTTTTTTGCACTCCACACCACCCTGGGTCAGATAATGGCTTTATGCAAATCAGCTCTGACCCTGTGCCCCATGGGAACAGTCCAGTCCGAACTACAACAGCCATATCTTTCCCAGACCGGAATCAAGCATCCGAGGACCGGACCGGTTTCGAGGTAACACCTCTCATCAGCCCGGCTAGCTTGACTCCAGTGGTGTGGAGGCTCTGGGACCCACGTCTGAGCTACCCCAGTACACTCAGGGAGAAAATTACAAAAAACAATTTGATGGACAGAATGTAGATCAATGTCTTACATTCACCCCAGTACAAGGATCTGGGCCTAAATCCATCGTTTTTTGCACTCCACACCACCCTGGGTCAGATAATGGCTTTATGCAAATCAGCTCTGACCCTGTGCCCCATGGGAACAGTCCAGTCCGATGAGGTGTTACCTCGAAACCGGTCCGGTCCTCGGATGCTTGATTCCGTTCTGGGAAGGACATGGCTTTTGTAGTTCGGACTGGACTGTTCCCATGGGGCACAGGGTCAGAGCTGATTTGCATATCGCCATTGTCTAACCCAGGGTGGTGTGGAGTGCAAAGAAACGATGGATTTGGGCCCAGATCTTTGGACTGGGTTGAGTGTGTGACATTGATCCACATTCGGTCCATCACCTGTTGTGTTTGCATATTCCGCCCTAAGTGCGCTGGGGATGCCCAGACGTAGGTCCCAGGCACTCCACACCACTGGAGTCAAGCTAGCCGGGCTGATGAGAGGTGTTACCTCGAAACCGGTCCGGTCCTCGGATGCTTGATTCCGTTCTGGGAAGGACATGGCTTTTGTAGTTCGGACTGGACTGTTCCCATGGGGCACAGGGTCAGAGCTGATTTGCATATCGCCATTGTCTAACCCAGGGTGGTGTGGAGTGCAAAGAAACGATGGATTTGGGCCCAGATCTTTGGACTGGGTTGAGTGTGTGACATTGATCCACATTCGGTCCATCACCTGTTGTGTTTGCATATTCCGCCCTTGAAGTAAAATTGCAGCACCATAATTACCAAGAGATGCTCGCCAATGATGAGATCATTCATGTTCACCCAGACAAAACGCTGTTCCTGCAGATTTGTGCCAAGGCAAGCCAGTGGTAAGCCGCGCTACAATCTGAACATAAGGGACAACCTCTCGTACATATTTCTATGTGCAGACAAGTGCCTATGATTACAGTGCATGGTGTGTTATTTTTTAACAGGGGTTAGGTGTAATAAATCATGCAGATTTCTTTTTGCCTATTGTTTGACTCTGCTTTCAACTAGTGCAGGCATTCCATGCAAAGCTAGGTCATTCCACTTAAGCCGATGGTGTTTGCAGAGTTTACGCAACTTTACATCCACTTTGCATATATTAACAGGTGCTTGGTTCCAGGCGAGCCAAAGCAGTTTTGTGGAGTGCTTGTGGCGACTTTTCAGCACCACACAAAACTTTTATCTGCAAAAGTTGATTGACACTGCCATTTGCACCACTTTGCACCACGTATTGCCTCGCCCGTGCAAAGGTACCGACCCTGAAGTAACGCAGACCTACTCACAGAATAGGCTGTGGGACACAAACTCAGAAAGGCCGAACAGTAGAAGGTAACCTATTTTACTGAAATGCAGTGTGATTTCAGAGCCCCTCCCCCCTCCGAACATGTTTCCCCAATGGCTGGCCACCTTTTAGCATAAAAGGTGATGCCGGCCAATGGGAAAGAGGGGCGGAGCTTAAAGCCCCTTAGTGAAAGCTCCTCAAGATCATAAGATCTCGCCAGCGAGACTGCACATGCGAAACATAAAACCAAAAACAGACCGTGTAATGTAAAAGAAAAAATGAATAATGTAAATTGCAAAAGAAAATACTGACTTTTATAGCCGTGATGTGATCAGAACAGCCTGATGTAGGCTTTACAATGACACAATGATGGTTACACCAACAAGGTAGGACAGAGCACAGAAGGACGCACCACTGGAAATTAACTAATACTAAAGACTTACAATATAAAGTGGAGGAAATCTACAGATGTGAGCAGTTCTTGCAAATTGTAAAGTAGGGACTCATTAAGGTTGTGGCCTACAACCATCCATGGTTTCTATTACTATCAAATGTTTACACATATTCCAAGTTCCTTATTCAAAGATAACGAAAACAAATACCTGAGCAAGTTCTTTTTGTTCATTCACCAGCCTGCTGCAGCTGGCTATCATCTGATCCAGAGCATAGAGCCTATCTTCAAGTCCTTTGATGGCTTTCATGTTCTGATTATCTAATTTGGCAATAGTTTGTCGACCTTCTGCCAAAAAGGGATGTATTATTCGTGGGTCCAACTGAAAGACAATCAAAGAACATATAATTTGGAAAACACATTATTCGTAATAAAACAATGCCCATGCTTATTTTATTTGTCAAGCTCAAATTGCATTACCTTAGTTGTTTTCAGGGGCTCACTCAAGATTGAATGAAGTGGAGAAGGTATAGTACTCTGTGGTGGATAGGGTCACTGGCTCTCAGTTACATGGTTTTCATAAGAACAATGGGTTGGAAAGCTACCCCAAGCGACTGTTAGTGGTCAGACTTATTGCAGGCATATCTCTCATCACCTTTTGTGTGTTTGATGTGATGTCGTAAGTTGCACAAGTTTACCCAGTTGTGGGTTGCATACTCACTGTGCAACAGAAATCGAGCTACACCATGCTGGTGAGCCCCTAATAACAGCGAAGCCGGTCTGGGGTTGTTTCAGTTCCGGGTCAGGTACAGACTCGACTGTTCCTATTAGAGAAGGGTGAAGACTGATAGGCACTCGAATGGAACCAAACTCAGGTGGATTAGTGGGAAAAAAAAAAAAGATGAATTGGGATTCAGCCCTGAGCGATTTACAGTGATTCAATATTATTTCAAGCATTCCACCGACCACCTGTGCTCTCAGTTAAATGGCCTCGGATATAGTCATCTGTATATAAAAGTGTATCATAATGTATACCTTAAAATCACTGCTCCGGAGGTAGCTGTTTACACAGCGGTCCCTAGTAGTTTTGTGACTACTAGGACGTGGTGATCTGGAATTTGAAAATCACAAACACCAGGACCACAAGTCTGTGTAAATATTTATGAGGCCCTGGGGTGTATACTCAAAAGGCAAGATTCAGGCGTAAGAAACGCGTTACTTACCTGTAATAGCAGTTATCCAGTATTAGTGTCTTTCATAGATTCACATGCCTGAATCATTCCCCGTCGTCGAGACGGGAGCCTCCGGTACATAGAAAAGTAATGTCCTATAGACATACATAGAAAAAAATAGGCCTAAGGGCCTCACCTTAGTAGCCTATCCTTGTCCTTATATAAAAAGGACCAAACTCTTAGAGCCAGCCAATCAGCTATGACCTCCCTCTAGAACCTTCCTGGCAGGAGCCTCAGTTCCTCAGATTTTCGTACGTACCAAGCTAGGTAGGCGTAATACAGTTAGAGAGAAACGTGAGTCCTTCCAGGGGAGGCGGGAGGGTTGCATGTGAATCTATGAAAGACACCAATACTGGATAACTGATGTTACAGGTAAGTAACGCGTTTCTTATCCAGTATTAGGGGTGTCTATCGTAGATTCACATGCCTGAATCAGAGTAGTCAGCAATACATTATGCACATTTCTGATGTAATCATGCTATATAGTCATTTTAGATAATACACATATTACCATGCGACTTTGAAACATTAGCATACATCAATATATCATAACAGCAAGAGATGTGCATACCAGGATGGCGGGATGTTGGAAGGCTCACCTCACTGGAATAGATGGCGAAGCACCGCCTGGCCCACTGCTGCATCCTTCATAAGTTCGGCATCCAGGCAGTAGTGTCTGGAGAAGGTGTGCGGTGACTTCCACGTCGCCGCTCTACATATCTCCAAAATCGGCATTCCAGTGAACAGCGCTGCTGATGTGTCCATCGCTCTGGTGGAATGCGCTTGAACATTAGCATTCAAAGGCCGTCCGGCCCTGTCATGGCAGAATGCTATCGCTGAGGAGATCCACCTTGAGATGCTCTGTTTCGTTAGAGGCATACCCATCCTTGGCCTACTGTAGCCCACAAATAGCTGTGATGACTTCCTGAAGCTCTTGGTTTTGTCTATGTAAAACTTTAGACACCTTTTGAGGTCCAAGGAGTGTAGCGTCCTTTCTGCTGCGGTGGTAGGGTTTGCAAAAAAGGAACGTAGAACCATCGGTTCATTAAGGTGAAAGTCTAAGGGCACTTTCGGTATGAACTTGGGATTTGTCCTCAGCACCACCCTGTCCTGTTTGAACTGCATGAAGGGTTCCTGAATGGATAGAGCCTGTAGCTCGCTGACTCTCCTGGCAGATGTTAGAGCGAGCAGCAGAGCCGTCTTCCATGAGATGTACTTGATGGATGCTCGATGAATGGGCTCAAAAGGGTGCTTCATGAGTTGGTTGAGGACTAAATTGAGGTGCCATGTCGGTGGGACCCTTCTAGGTCTTGGGAAGGATCTATATAGTCCTTTTAGGAACTGCTTGATAAGCCTATTGGACCAGAGAGACGGTCCTTTGTAAGTCCTGGTGAATCGTGAAATGGCCGCCAAATGCACCTTTATGGATGCGTGCGCCAATCCTGACTGTGCCAAGTGCAGTAGATATGGCAATATCTGTTCGGGTGTGATATGGAGTGGTCTCAGGCCTTTCTCTAAACACCATATGCAGAATCGTTTCCATTTTAGAGTACGTTTTGTTGGTACTGTCCGCTCTTGCTTTTGCCAGCACGTCCCTGCATTCCTGCAGGATGTTTAGATGACAGAACTCTCTGTGCTCAGGAGTCAGGCCGATAACCTGAGCGACTGCAGGTTCGGGTGTTGCACCTGCCCGTTGGACATTGTCAGCAGGTTCGGGTGCTGCTTCAGACGAATCGGTGTCCTGATGGAGAGGCGATGAAGATCTGAGAACCAGTGCTGCCTCGGCCAGAACGGGGCAATTAGGATCAGGGTACAGGGCTCCGCCTTCATCTTCCTGAGAACCCTGGGAATCAACGGAAATGGTGGAAAAGCGGACGCAAATACGCTGAACCAACCGATGGAAAAAGCATTTCCGAGTGACCTTGGTTGGGGACGCCAGCTTGCGTAGTTTGGGCATTTGGCGTTCTCCTTGGTGGCAAACAGGTCGATTCCTGGGACTCCCCATTCTGGGAATATGTGATCCAGCGTACTTGTGTCGAGCTCCCATTCGTGGGAGAGGGATTTCTGTCTGCTTAGGGCGTCCGCAATGGTGTTGTCCTTGCCCGGGACATAGTCCTTCCTGAGCGTGATCCCATGGAGTACAAGCCAGTTCCAGACCTTTTGCGATTCGCGTGATAGAGTGAGCGAACGCGTTCCTCCCTGTTTGTTGAGATAGTGCATCGTCGTGGTGTTGTCCGTTCTGACGAGCACCTGGGAGTTCTGGATGCGTGGTAAAAAGGCTTGTAGCGCCAGATACACAGCCCTCAGTTCCAGAAGATTGATATGGAGTTGCTTCTCCTGATTTGTCCATTTGCCGCTTATTTGGAGGTCCTGGAGGACAGCTCCCCAGCCTTCCAGGGATGCATCCGTGGTGATCACCAGAGGTGCTGCTGGAAGTAGGAATGGCAGTCCTACAGACAAATTCTTGAGATTTCTCCACCATTCCAGGCTCTTGGATATTTGTGGTGTTATCTTCACAATGTCTTCGAAAGAACCTGTACTCTGTGTCCATTGGTTCGTGAGGGCTTCTTGCAATGGGCGCATCCTGAGTCTGCAGTGAGGGATGAGGAGTATACAAGAAGACATCATTCCTAGGAGTGATTTGTAGGCTCGAACTCTTAGGGACTTCTTTGATGCCACAGCCGTGGCCAGAGAAATTATTTTATTTTTCCTTTCCTTTGAAGGAAATGCCCTTGCGCATTCCGTGTTCAAGGTCGCCCCGAGGAAGGTGATGTTTCTTGTTGGGGTCATGCAGGATTTCCCGTGATTGAGAGTCAATCCTAGTTGCTGAAATAGATTGGTGCAGGCGTTGGAGGATTCGGTCGCGCCTGCAGCTGAAGGTGCCTTTATCAGCCAGTCGTCGAGGTAGGGGAAGACTTGGTGACCCATTTGACGCAGGAAAGCTGCCACAGGTGAAAGGCACTTGGTGAAAATCCGCGGTGCGGATTTGAGGCCAAACGGTAGGACTCTGAATTGGTAGTGCTGTCCTGCCACCTCGAATCTCAGGAATTTTCTGTGGCCCTTGAGTATCGGGATGTGGTAGTAGGCATCCTGGAGATCCAAAGATGTCATAAAATCTCCTTTTTCCAGAATGCCTAGTATTTCTTGGATCGTCACCATCCTGAACGACTGACTCTTCAGGAAAGAGTTGAGTGCCCTGAGGTCTAGTATGGGCCTCCACTTTTTCTCCTTCTTGCGTATAAAAAAAAAAAAGCGGGAATAGAATCCTTTCCCTCTTTGAGACGATGGAACTCGCTTGATCGCTCCTTTCTTCAACATCGCAGATATTTCCTGGAGCAGCAGGCGTAGATGTTTGTGCGGAAGCCGGCGGGGAGGGGTTACAGGTGGGATGGTGGTGAATTCCAGGGAATGGCCGAATCTTATTAATTGGAGTACCCACCGATCTGTGGTGATGAGATGCCAATTGTCTAGGAAATGGGTCAATTTTCCTCCAATCTTTAATGAGGGATATAGTTGCTGGACTGGCTGGAATAATTGGTCACTGGCGTACGGCAGTGCCCCTCTTCTGGCTTTTGCCCCTGAAGTTTGATCTCCCATAAGAAGTCTGACGACCTTGTTGCTGCTTCTGTTGGTACTGGGATTTATTCTGGTAGGAATACGAGGACCTATTTTGATAGGATCCCCTGTAGGAGGACTGGCCCCTGGATCTGTTGCCTCGAAAGGACTAGTTTCTTGCCTGCAAAGTACCAAGTGCTCTAGCAGTATCAGTGTCTTTCTTGATCACTTGGAGCGCCTCGTCAATCTTGTCCCCGAAAAGGTGTTGGCCGTCGAAGGGCATGTCCAGCACCTTCGTCTGCACCTCTTGTCTGAATGATGTTGCCTTAAGCCATCCCTGACGGCGCAGGACTGCTGCCCCAGCTAGTTGTCGAAAGCCCGTCATAGCTACATCTATGGCACAATCAATGATCTCAGCTGCCGAGGTTTGACCCTCCGTAAGCAGTGCCTTGACCTCCTCCTGAACTGTGTCTGGCAGTTCCGCTATAGATGGGACTATATCTTCCCAAAGCTGGCGGTTATAACGCCCTAACAGGGCTATGGAGTTGGCCAGCTTGATGGTCAGGGCCGATATCGTTGTAAACCTTTTACCGATTGTGTCCAACTTCCTGCCTTCCCTGTCCGGTGGGGCAGACAGAGGAGAGGAAGGGTTGCGAGAATTCTTTTGGGCCGCCTGTGTTACGACCGAATCCGGTTTCGGGTGCCCATTAAGGCAAGCTGGCGCTGTGGTTGTAGCCTTGTATTTTTTATCCAGGCGTGGAACAACCGCAGGTACAGAGGCCGGCGTCAGCATCAGTTTCTTTCCCTGCTCCCAGAGAAATTCTATTATTGGGATGGACTTCGTTGTCTTCTTTGTTTGCTCCTTGAAGTCATGTAAGAAGCACTCGGTCTCAGTCGATTCCATCACCATATGAAATCGTTTCGCTGCTCTTTCCACTATTCTTTTGAAACCGCCAATGTCCACTGGCGGTGAATCTGCCTGGCGCGGTTGGGGTGAAGCTGGGGAAGATGCCACATACTTTTCCTTCTCTACGTGATCCGTGTGGTCTTCTTGGACTTCCCCCTCTACCATTTCTTCAGCCTCCTCATCTGATGATTCTATCACCTGAGGTGGCACTTTCTCATGGCGGACCCGAGTAGTTGGCTGTTTTGGGGCTGCCGCTGGTGTATTTGTAGCAGGCGTCGGGCCCCCTGTCTCAGTTGCCGGTGTTTCCGGGAAACGCAGTTTGTAGTCCTGGATAAGGTATTTAAGGTCATTTACAATTGAAACGGGAAGGCACACCATCGGGGTGACCTCTGTGCGAACCTGAGCTTGGAAAGAGTGTTCCTGGTAGCTCATCTCATCCTGTTCTTCGTCCGTTCTCTGACATTTCACATGAAGGTCTGAAATGGAAGTAGCCTGATCCAGGAGTTCTTCTTCAGATTCCTCACTCTGGAGAATGTCCGTAGGCAAATGAATTTGCACCTTACTTGGTGACGTTGTTTCTGGCGTAATCTGCTCTTTGGTCAGTTTGCCAGACACAGAACCTTTTGCAGGAGCCCCTGCCGTCGTCATTGGTGTTGTCGACGGTGGTAGGGTCATAGACGACGTGTCTATCAGCTTGGATTTCCTCCACCGCTCAGTAATGACTAAAGCCGACGACGATTCCCCCGTCGACGGTACCCTCGTCGACGGCATGACCTTCGTCGACGGTGCCTCCGTAAACGATATTTTCTTCGTCGGCGATGCCTTCCTCGTCGATGCGCTCGTCGACGATTCATTCCTCGTCGACGTCTTCGTCGTCGACGTCTTCGTCGTCAACACTCCCGTCGATGGGGGGCTCTTCATCGACGATGTCGTCGTCGACGGGGCAATCTTCGTCGTCGACGAGCTTTTGGACTTCGACGACGGCTTCAGCAGTATTATAGATGGAATAGGTTTACCTGCTGACGACGATGAAGGAGTGGTTGTCGTCGATGAGAAGACCGACGACGCTGTCGTCGTCGACACAGTCGTCGTCGCTGTGGAGACGTAAACTGGCGCCACAACTCTTTTTTGCGCCGAGGAGGATGTCGCAAGTTTGCTGGACGACTGGGTAGGCCTCTTAAAAGTCTGAGAATCCTTTTCAGACACCGAAGATTTTGTCGATCTTGCCTCTGAAGACCTCTTTTGTGCCTTCATAGGAGGGGTGTCTGAGGGGCCAGGGGACTCCACCCTTGGCCTCTTCAGGGAGACTTCAGAGGTCCTTGAAAAGCTTCCCTCTGAGGATTCCACATTTTCCCTCTCTTTAAGCCTGTCCAGCCAGATGAGCAGGCGACCTTCTCTGTCCCTCAAGGTCTTGTTAGGGAAAGACCTACATATCTTACAGTCTTTAGGTATGTGGTCAGGATAAAGGCAATATAAGCATAGGTCATGCTTGTCATCCACATGTAGCCTTTTCTTCCCACATGAAGAGCAGGCCCTGAAAAGGGCTTTCTTCTGGGATTCAGACATGTCAGAATTTCGAAGAAATAAATCACTTACTGCAGTGATAAGTGGCTTGAAGTAATCCTGTTAGAGATTTTGAAGAAAGAACTCACTTTTAAAAGTGAACAAGTTGGTTTTGAAGAGATCCTGAGGAGAACTCAGGCTGGAGACTCCCTAGCACAACGTGCGGTAGAAAATCTGAGGGACTGAGGCTCATGCCAGGAAGGTTCTAGAGGGAGGTCAAAGCTGATTGGCTGGCTCTAAGAGTTTGGTCCTTTTTACATAGGGACAAGGATAGGCTACTAAGGTGAGGCCCTTAGGCCTATTTTTCTCTATGTATGTCTATAGGACATTACTTTTCTATGCACCGGAGGCTCCAGTCTCGACGACGGGGAATGATTCAGGCATATGAATCTATGAAAGACACCCCTAATACTGGATAATCTGGATCACTTGGTCGACTAGCCAAGAGGTTATTCTCACGATCTCTGCCCAGGATCGTTCCAGTAAGAGGCACTCCCATACCATATGAAAGAAGTGCGCTTCCGTCATTCCACATCGAGTGCAGCACGGAACATGTGTGCAACATGTTGCATTACGAGGTACATCTGGTATACATAATGGAAGTGCAAATTGCAGGCAAACCCTCAAACCTGCTGCAGGGCCTGACCCCATTGCTGGTCTGTCAGGGGTGAACGTAAGTCAGGCATCCGGCACTCGCACACAAGAGTGTCTGGCTGACTTTAGTAAGTCAGTAAAGCCATGTAGAGGGCTATTATAAGACTGTGCGCACCCCCTTGAGATCAAGGTGTGTGTAGCAGGGGAGCCGTGGGCGGCTCAGTGCGTCACTCTCCCTCAGTGTGTGGCAACCATCAGGTATATCGCATTGTACGTCAGGAAGTTACCTGCTGGGATGCTGTGCGAGGGCCTGGAGTCCTGAAAGGATAGGAATGTCCATTCGGGTCAAAGTACTCACCTTTGAACCGATAACACTATTTTCCTCCGTAGGATAAAACTGACTGTTTTTCTATGAAAAGTTTCTAAGTTTGGAGTTGGAAAATCTAAGAAATCCTTTTACAACTGTAGTAAATAACAAAAACGCTTTTACTTACCCATTTACAGGACATGTCCCAGAGTAGTATCCAGGTATACTACACTCTGTAAGATAAGTAATCTGAAAGTAATGTACTGGTAATTTTACTAAAAAGTCCATTCAAAGTATATGTACTGTATTTCAAAAGCATTGCATTTCTCAGTGACAGTACTGTAAATAAAAAAAAAGTGCATATTCAAGTACAAATCCAAACTGTGATACAACTGTATATTTACTGCATAGTATTTATCACTTAACTGTGTCAGGCTTGCTTAATGCTAGGAAATAAAATAACTAAAAGAATATTTTTATACCAAAACAATTGGTCTGAAGTTCAGTCTTTGAGTGTGTGAATTCATTTGCTGAATGAGTATGAACAACAAATGCTTAACACTGCCCTCTGATAAAGCCTTACTGCTCGACCACACTACCACAAATAGAGCGTGAGTGCTATCTACTTTACCTCTGCCTACCTTTTGGGTTCCACTGTACCTCACTTTGGTATAGTATATACAGAGCCAGCTTCCTATACAGATATACTACTTTTGTGAATTCACAAGACTTTACACAAGTAGGCCAAGAAATAGTACTCCTAGAAAATAATTGTGAACTGCATTTCAGCATGAGCAAATATCCAGGTGTACATTTTCTCATGTGAACTGCTGCCTAACACTACCTTCAGCCCCAGTATGTAGATCTGTTAATGTTAATGTTAAGAGACATTTATTTAGCGCACTGTCACCATGAGTTTCCTGGCGCTGATGGGATACTGAGATTGGACAATAGGAATTTAGTGAGGATGGGAGAAGAGCAAAGTTTTTAAGGATTTCCTAAAAGAAAGAAGGGAACAAGAAGTCTTGAGTGAAAGTTGGAGAGAGTTCCACAGCTTAGGGGCCAGGTGAGAGAAACTGCGACCACCAGATTTAGTGAGTTTGAAACGGGGAACGACTAGAAGCTGGAGGTGGGTGGACCTCCGGGTGCGAGGGGGACAATAAGGAGTGATCAGGGACTTCAGGAAAGCAGGGGAGGGACCAGTGAGAGCCTTGAAGACCAGGCAGTGGACCTTAAAAGCTATTCTTTCACTGACTGGTAGCCAGTGGAGTTGATGTAATAAAGGTTGGGCCGACTGCCATCTGGGGATTTTGAATGCAAGTCTGGCAGCCTGGTTCTGAACAATCTGTAGCCTGGACAACTGGGATTTGGGAAGGCCATGATATATAGAATTGGAGAAGTCCAGACGGGACATTACCAGGGCTATTAAGACTTGTAGTTATTCAAAAAGGGATGTCAGGGGGAAAAAGGCTATATAGGGCAGCCCCCCACTCAGCGCATATCAAACAGAAAGCCCTATTAAGCCTGCATTCTATATTTCTCAGAATCTGTAACCAATGGGGCCACACATCATATCGGCTCACCCAGGAAATATAAATATATACTGTTACTGTGTTACAGGTCCGGACATGCCTTAAAATATATAAACATGAATGTGTACAGACTCACCCACATAGAAAAAATATGTGAGAACGCCAGGAAAGTACCTCACGGACGCAACACCCGAGGGGGTTCCCGGTTTGTTAATTACCGGTATACCCACTTCTCATCATCGGCTACTTTCCTGGCACGGAGGATGAAAATAAGTGCAAAAGAGAAGTGCACCAGAGAGAATAGAGAAGGAGAAAGACAAGGAGTGTACAGTTACACTTCCTAGTGGGACAGACAGAGTTATTGATAACAAAAGTGCCCACACCCAACACACAGAGAAAAATTAAAAATGTGTAGTTTGGCTGGCTGAGTCGATTTTATTCTGGTGCTGCCAAACTGCATGTTTAAAAATGGTTCAACTGATACCATAAGCTTTTACGACTGGACCGACATGTTTCATTGCCTTGTCATTGGCAACTTCGTCAGGGCAAATAGTTGGGTCTCTATTCACAATCCTCCACCTTTTATATGAGGACCTTATGCTCGAATATGGTACTCGTACCCTCGAGCATCAAGAAGACGGTGTGTCACAGATCACGAGATCGTCTTGGAAACCCCAAAAAGTGAGTTTACTGCTGCCGAGTCCCTCCGGCGCTTCCGACGTCGGAGGTGGAGGATTGTGAATAGAGACCCAACATCTCGACATCAGGAAGACATAGTGAGGAGGACGCGATGAAAGGCAGAGCTTTGCGTATGACAGCCGCCACCCCACCGCCACGACGGCCAGTAGGCCGATTGGTGTTCAGCATGTAATAGTTGGGGGGTAGAGCAGCCAGGATGTCAGGGAGGGAGAGATCAGACAGCCAGATCTCAGTGAGCAGCAGAATATCAGGATTCTCAGCTGTCAACATAAGAAAGATATCGGCATGATGTTGGGGAAGAGACCGTGTATTGAGATAAAATATACGAATGCAGGTCTCGGACGGGGTGGGGACAGATGCAGATGCCCGGATGAGTCTGGGAGAAGGCAGGTCGGCCGAGATGCCAAGAGACACCAGACGATCCCAAGTTGTGGATAGAAGAGCACAAGGGGGACACTGGAGGCTTCTGAGCGAAGCAGAGGAGTAAGTAATGGGAGGGGCGGAATCCCAGGGCCCTGGGCCCGTCTGGCCGCAGACGGGCTCAGACGGGCTGGACTTTGGCGCGACTTCGGCGCGCTGACGGCGTGCCCGCTGCGCCCGTCCCCTGCGCTCCCTGTAAAGGGGCGCCAGATCTGTGGAAACGTGGCAAAATAAGGGAATTGCTAGTATTCAAACCCTACTATGGAAGTAGCCCTAGCATAATCAGAGAGGATATTTCAGAGCTCTTATATATAATGAGATTGCTGCCATAATTTGTTGCCGCATTACATGGCAATAAAGGGACAAGCGGATTTTGTTACAGGACAAGTAGGTTTATCAGGCAACCTGCCCATGGACAAGTAGATATTTTATTAAATTCCACACCCCTGTTAGAAGAATCTGTCAGAAATCAAGTACTCTGAACAGCAAAATTGAACTGCTGTAATTTTTTCAAACTTTCTCCAAAATTGAAACTATTGGGGCTGTTCAGATATGTTTGCTTATACTGAAATTTCGATTGGTCTAAACTTCAGGTGTAAGTTTATACCTTTTATCCGCCTGCAGCCTTTAATTTCTTTTGGGAAAACCAAGATTTAGTGTCCAAATATTACCTTGAGGAGGTTTGGCAAGTGGTCAGGAAGAGCTTTTCTGGGACTTTGCACATGCAGGGTATATTCAACCAAGCTCAGCCCCCCAGGAGCAGCGTGGGAGAATACAGTATATGATTCACAGGAAACCATATTAGAAGAAAAGGAGCAGCGGTACATTGGAAAACACAAACTATTGCAACCTACAGCCCCATGAGGAAAAAGTAACCAGAAGGACTGCCTGAAAAAATCCTTATGGTACCACAGCATTTGGCTTTAAAGGTCCATCATATATGGACATCTATTTAAACAAGCAAAGAAGCAGGGCAAAAATCTCCTATTACAAGTAAAAGGAATCTGCAGAATCAATGCATGGACTTCTCGATACCAAAAATTTAGGAAAGAGGAAAAAATACAAAAAGTTGAGGGAAAAAGGCCAATCCAGGTCAGCATAAAACCTTGCAGAGAAAAGAATCTGGACTATGGAAGGTGTAATGAAGGAACAGAGGCCAAGTGTTACTAGGCTTTGCATGTGCTCTAGCTTGATTGTTAAGCTATATTCTGGGCAAAAGGTCAACTTAATTATTGGGCCTGGAAGTACCATGATTCTAAATCGCATGATCTCCAAATCAAAGATAAAGGTGAACCATTTTTTTAAAAAATCCAAATCAAATATATCCTCCTCACAATCGTCCAACCTACTGATCTGCTGTGAAGTCAATAGCAGCTATCCACATTAAAGTGGTAAAGTGCCCAAAGCCTTTACTTACAGCACCTTATAAACAAAGTGATTTGAAAGTGAACTGAATTAACTGGATAGTGTATAGTTGGCAGTTTTTCATTACTCAATAACTGTGTAAAGCAGGATCAGACAGACTATTGTAATATGTGAACATTAACGAAAGAACATAAATTTAAATACGATACAAACTCACTTGTTTGTATACAGGTAGTATGCAAATTATTTAAAAAAAACACATCAATGTACTTACTCTGCTCATAGACTCGAAACACTTCCTAACCAAAGACTCCACATCGTTTGGTCTGTCCTGTACATTTATCCAGTCTAACAATGAGACATTAAAAGAAGGCAGATTTTCATCACAAATTTCTTCAGAGGTCTGAGAGTCCCGTGGTCCCCCAACACTTTCTGAGTCAGTGCCCTCCAGAGCAGATTGTTCCACTGTCTTGGAAAGTAAAGTTAAATGTAACTTGTTCATTTGAGGTTCTTCAGAAAAAAGCACCACATCACTAGACTTTTCGGTATCCAGAGTTTCAGTTCCCTCGAGTTCAGCAGAAGAGATCATTCTCCCTAGGCACATTCTGTAGCTATGTCTGGTCAGGCACTCCAGCAGTGGAATCTTGGCCATTACAGAAACTGCTGCCCCCAAGCTTAAAATTGTAAAAGAAAAAGAAGTAAAAACAGAAACATTAGCATATAAAACCAAATGATGTGCTCTTCTAGGAAAGATGTACAGTCTAGCAGATAAGGCAATGAAATAGGAGTAAATGTACCAGTTTGGCAACACATCAGACCATTGCTATTTCAGTTTGCAGATCGCAAACACAAGCATAATACATGACCATGATATATGACAAACCATAATGCAAAAACAAAATAATCCCTTTGAAAAATAAGAAAAAGACTAAAGACACTTTACTATTGAGAGATTTAAGTAATTCTTACAACAATAAATAGCAGTTCTAATATATCGAAAATTGAGTTAAGTAGCAAAAATTTCAACAACAGATGACAGCAATGTCAAGGAGTAGAGGAAAGCATAATGTGCCATTGGCATAACTGTCCGCACAAATAGAAAGATCAATAGGTTTTATCCAACTGAAGAAATGAATTCAATGGGGCCTGGACAGGAGTACCAGCTTGTTTGTGACTCTTCTTCCCTTGACATTAAGACATTAAGCAGTTTTGGCATCAACCCTTTCTTTCTGTGGCCTCTTGTGAACTGCCTTTTAAAATCATTTTTAGGTCAAGGCTGAGCTTCGCATGTGCTGCTGCGAGGCATGCAGTAGTGGAGTATGTCTTTGAAGTCCCGCCCACTCTCCGCCCATATTTTTATTGGACTTGTTTCATTGTCCTTCATAAACGCAGGCTTCCGAGTCGTTCTTGGACTTGTTAGCTTCTCCTTGGTACCGCATTGTCTACATTTGTTACCTCCCTTAACGACTGGGCCTTTTATTTATCATCTTCTTGGCTGTGAGCAGTATTTTGTTTAATGATGTGCCCGTATTCCAGCCCCTAGGTCGCAGCACGTCACCCGCTTTTATTTGACTTATTAATGGTGGTCCGTTTCAACTATAGCGGCTGTGTTTCTTTCTTTCTTTCACTTACTAATGGCGATCCGCTTTAAGTATAGAAACAGCGCTTACTTATTTTTTTTTATTTACTAGCGACCATGCAGCACTTTCACATTCATAGAGGCCACGCCCTTTTCTTTAGACAAGCTGTGTCTAAAGAAGGGTGCGCGGCTGCTATCGAAGTGAAAGGGCAGCATGGGCAATTTTATAACAAGCATTGGCATAGCCAATAGGTCTCGCCTTTGGGACCTTATAAGTGCTTAGCTATGCAACAGTTGTTGCACCAAGGATATTGGGCTGCATAACTAAATACTTATAAGGTCACAAAAGCGAGATCTATTGGCTATGCCAATGCTTGCTAGATTGCGCGAAAGTGACCAAATTAGAGCTCTTTACACGAGCACCAGATTACATTACATGAGTCAGATTTCTGTTTTTAAGTCACGGGGAGAATGGTGGTTGCAGGACTAAAAGGGACAAACTGGACAAACGAGGGATTAGCAGATTTGTGTTTTGTTAAGCCTGTGGGTGGGATGCAGTGGCAAAGCCATCAAACATAGCAGTGTGCGGTTTGAGGGTCTTACGGCTGTTGAAAGAAAGAAAAAAAGTGGGGTAGTGTGTCGAGGTTTATTATTGTGGCGGTTTTTGGAGAAGTAAGGTGCACTGTGTGTTGCAGACAGAAATATTTACCCGCTGCAGTACAAGAAGATTGTACATACCAGCCATTGTGGTTGTTACTGAAAAGAGAGCGTGATTGACAAATCCTCCAGAACTGGAAAAAGAAAGCCGGATGTGCTTCTTGATGAGCCACCTAAGTCAGTTGGCCTGCCTGGTCTGCAAATGTCCACATCACTAATAAACATCAACACAGCTGGTGCCCGGGAAAGAGACTGCAGAGAGGGTGGTGGGAGAGAGGCCAAGTGGCCTCTTAACCCTAAAGGCGCGGTGACGCCCTGTGAGGAACTGCCTGACACTGCCTGGCCCATGACTGGAGTGTGTGTGCGTGAAAATGCACCACTACATGTGCTGTGTGCAGTTGAGCGTTATTGTTAATGCTGCTCGCAGTTTATCAGTTTTGCTTGTTTACTTGCCTACTGTCCCTGCTTGAGAGAATCCTATTGGGTGTAGCCCCCACTGTAGGGATTGCGCGGGTCCCCTTGGTGATGGTAAAATCTTTCTGAACGAGACAAAACATCTGTGTGAGGATGGAGCGCACCTCAAAGACTGCCTCTTATAGCACTTTTGTGAATCAAAATATTTTGAAGTGTGTGTTTTCAAATTGGTTATTCAAAACATATATGACAGCTGGCTGGAAGCCTTGTTGACGTGAATGTTGCCCCTGATAAATGCGGTGACTTGAATGTCTCTTATTTATTTTTTATTTATTTTTATTATTTATTTCAATGGTTTGGTTTAAGGGGTTTTGCGACCAGTAGAAGCTATAGATGCAGTTTAGATCCAGGTTCGGTAAACGCAGCTTACCATTCATACGTTGATGGCAAATCGAGGTTCATTAAGTG
This sequence comes from Lissotriton vulgaris, assembly GCF_964263255.1. NCBI lineage: Eukaryota > Metazoa > Chordata > Amphibia > Caudata > Salamandridae > Lissotriton > Lissotriton vulgaris. Next base: position 1,504,265,906 of record NC_141691.1, read on the forward strand.
GGTAGTAGTAACATTTGTAATTTACAGCGCTTAGAAATGGCAAAAGTGTTATGTATCAAATTATTAGTGTAAGATCCTTCAGTATCCTGTGCGCAACACCTATGGATATTCCATGCTGCACTGGTGTCGTGAGAGGGAAGCTTGCACTCCTGCTTCCTTCCTTCGCACCCTGTGTTTGTTGTTGCCTACCGTATACTGCGCGCTCTTATGCACTCTGAACCTTGTGCATGTGAGGGACGCTTGCACTTGGCGGCCTTTGCTTGTTCTGCACTGTGATATGGGGAGGCGTACAGTGTTGCTGCTTACACTTCACCAACGCTCTGCTGACCACCGACTGTGAAGGAAGCTTGATTGCTGAAACAGTATCTTTCTATGGGTATGGCCGTATGGGGACAGTGTTTCCTCCGAATGTATTATGTTTTCTGTAAAATGGGACATCAGCCTCCCTTTGGTTTCTGAACTCTGCCTTCTTAAGATCCACAGTGTCCAGGCTCCTGAGCTCCTCCAACCTCCCTAAATAAACAATTGGTCTCTCCCACATAACTCTGTGATCAAGGTAACTGCAAGCCTGTCAAAGGGGAGTGAAGTCGTGAGGAAATTAAACATAGTTGTGAATGTGTTTGGGACCTCGAGCATTAATTAGTCTTCAGGGTGCTGGAAGTTTGTTGTTAAGAGAAGAGCGCATGTTGATGCAGGTTACAGAATCTGTGATTCTGCGGCAAGAGAGCTGTGCTTATTAAAAAACAAGGGAGGGCGAGGGTGAGAAGAAAAGTGCGGCCGCAAAAGTGAACGCGACGACCATCTATTTCCAATTAACGAGATAGCGAGACAGGCAAATGTAAGCAAGCGCGGGCGCGATAATTGGAAACAGATGGCGCCGCTGCTCGCTCCCGCAAGGTGTATGCCGCACATGCAAGAGTGCTCATTGGAAACAGTGCAGTAACTGCAAGAGTTTTCCAAAATGTACAGACTAATTCCAAAAAGTCATCTCCTATGCAGCGCTTGCTCGCTGCGCTGGGCTAGACCTAAAAATGACCATCATCTGTCTACAGATAAGGATTTGAAGGCGACTTCAGAGACCGTGTTTTTAAATCGGGCTCCTCCAACGAGTAGCCTGTGAGCTACTGAAAGCTCAATCGCTATCTGACAGTATCTCTCCTGTTTGCACTGTAGCTTACTAAGTTTGAAGTGTTTGCTTTGCTTTAGTTAATATACTGATACCAAAATTGAAAAGGGTGTATTTGAGGTGAAAAAATGCACCCTTCTGAGCAACATTTAGATGACGCCAACACTATCATTTTATAATATAGTTAACACATGTGCCATAGAAGCCAGGAAACATGACTTGTCATGAGCAATTAGGATTATCTAAATCATTTAGAGAAACACATAAATCTGATTATTATTTAATGGTGGTTTAATTTAATAGCTTATTTCCACCAATTTATGTAATGTTGTATCATCACAACAGTCTAATTTTCAAATGTTTTATGATTATATACTCGCATCGCTCGGTGTGACTTTCTTTAGCATTACACAACAATGGCTAAAAACGTAGAACGTGATGGTTAATTTAGCATTACTTTATGCATATGTTCAACTATATATTGGTTATCGGAGTCAGTTTGTTCTAAGAAAAAAACAGCATTGAAAGTTGTTTTTTATTTCTTTTTTACAAATGTAACTTACTTAGTAAGCTTCAGCTTGATGTCATCTATAGATTGTAGATAGCCCGAATACGCGTTTTCAAACCTGAGTAGGAGCTTTTGGTAGGAGTGCGTACAATCTTCTAAATTGGCCATGATAGCAGCCCAACCCTGATGTTGAAGATGCTCATCATGGACCAGGCCTTCACAAAACGAGCAAAGCTTCTTGGCAACTTCATACATTTCCTAGGGGAAAGAAAATCAATTACCTTCCACATGAGAAAGAAGCTACATGCCAACGGCAAATATATCTAGAAACCTGATTGCAAAATCAAAAATTAAGCTGGCCAAAACACAAATACATGACAAGAAAGTTAGTAATTAATTCCAGCAGCGATACCGACTGTACATTTCAATGCTTATAATATGTGCACTATGAGGGCGGAAATGTTGCAACACTTTTAAAAACCTCTAGTTTTTGGATAAAATTAAACTCCCAGTGATATCGGTAGGCAAGTTATATAAAAAAAATGAAACATTTTTTAAAAACCTTCCACAAACAAACAGTGCATGTTTTGTTTACTTTTTCCATTAAATAAGCTTCTTCCATTTGAAACTGCATGGTTTACATATCCCATCTTTTTTACACCACTGATGAGTACCTATACTCAAAGAAAAGCTGCAGACTAGGATCGTGAACATCATCACTTTAACCATGCTCACTGCCCAAAAAATGGTCACAAATGTTTGTGTTTACATGATGAAGTTTAACTTCAGTTTTACTGAATTTTAAGTTGCTTAGTTCCTCTTTCATGGTAGGGAGGTGGTCTTCTTTCCCAGCATTAGCAAATAACTACACAGAAAATAAAGCATACAAAGTTGAGAAGTTTAGCTTTTAAGGGTATCACTGAAATCCACTAGTTAGATCGTGCTAACTAAGATCAATGCGGGCAACCTATCCCATTACTATAAGTATAGTGATAAAGATCTTTTGGTGAAATAACGCCCCAAGTTGAGGACAATGAGTGAGAAAATATCTCGATTCTAGGCATGCACCACAGATATGAACTGCATTTTAAGGAGTTCAGGAATTGCCTCATCAGATACGGGTTTCTTACTCTTGGAACCTTCAGCTTTTGGCTTGCCACGTTGCCAATAACTTCATGCATCTTCTTTGATCAGTCTATAGGAGTACTTTGGTGTCTATTGGCTAAATACATGTGCCATTTCGCATCCAAAGCAATACAACACTGACTATTTCACAGTCTACTAGTGGCCCTGTAGCACTGGGTAGCAAGCATTCACAAAAACATCTGAAAACAGATGGTACAGTAAAAGATTTGCATTCATTTCTTTAACATATATTTTTCAGACTGTTTTCTCTATACGCGCTCCCCTGTGCAGTTTGCTGACAAATTATAAACACGGTGGCCATCTTAGAACTGTATTCGCCATACTCTACTAATGTTTACCATTCCTAGATGAAAACTATGTTTATAATCAGTCAGAGGGCGGAAAAACAGAGAATGGGGCGAGCACTGACAAGAGCATCTAAAAAATGGAAGCTATAGAAAAAAAAAAATAATTTCAGTGGTATAACTACACAGACTAAAAACAAGAACTGGCAAAGCCAAAAGCAAGCACTGCTAACAACAAACCGGTTTGTTTGCCAACATATGTTAAGAAGTAAGACCAAAAGGAGGCAAAGCACAAATAGACAGACTTGTTAGGGTAAAATTAAGAAAGGCAGATATAATTTAGAAGCATAAAACAACTAAAAAGATGCAGTGCAAATCAAGTGAAACTTTACATTTGAAGAGAAGCAATTACATTAAACAAACGTTGGGTAATATTGGGCTATTTAATTCACCTTACCATATATTTGTTGCATTTGAGGTGTGCCTTCATGGCAAAAACTCTCATATTTGAAAAGTGTGTTTCATTAGTCAAGTCTATAAAATGTAGGCAGGATCCTAATTTTATTAAAAGCATTTGAATTCCTTTCCTTCGATGGATAAGACTGCATATTCCTAGGCATACCAACTTAGCATTGACGTTGCATAAAGAAGAAAACAATGCATCTGTGGTCGTACTAGTAAGGAGGCCATAATAGACATTTTACAGCCATTGCGGCTTTCCTTATTAAATTTGAAGCTTACATCATATACCATCCTAGAAAACAGAAGCAAAAGTAACTCAGACACTACATACCAATACTCAACGCTGACCATTACATTCGTTAGCGGGAGCCAACAATTATTTCTTGCTCTTCCTCAGGAACACCCATGTCTAGTTCATGGACTTCCCCTTCCATGAGAAACAAGAAATCACAATAATCCCTCATGAAAAGAAACTCTCCATCTTCTCTTCATCTTCTTTCAAAGATCAGATTTTCATCCCCATTTAATTGCAACATTGTGATTCAAGTCTCTGGTGTTAACTTTAAACTATATAAATATAATTTGCTATTTTTAGGCCCATGGAAACTAATAGTGCTAATGTTTCCTCTTCACTTGCATCTTCTGCTACTACACCTCTCCCCCCAAATTCTATATCAATAACCAATGGGTTCAGGAGTAAGGGAAGGATGCGCTTTAGTCCTAAAATAGGTGGACAGCCATGTGATATCTGGTACTTACTACAGGCTGGTAATGCCTTGAAACGGTGGGTATAACGGTCAGAGAAAAAGATATTTAGTTGCAACAGTGGCTTTCTAAGTTACGTCCACTTCACCTCTCTGAGACTCTTACCTAAACAGATTACTCTGATCCCAATAAACTAATGCAACTGTAAATCCATGGGTGTCTTTCAGAAAATAGGACAGTTATGCTCCAACATATTCAGCCCCTACTTCTCATTTTTGTAAAGCATTCATTGCACATTATGCACACATGGATGCCAATTAACTGGATTTTGATCATGCAATGGGTGAAAATGAAAAAAACTGTGCCAGTTTCAGAAGGCACTATTAGGCTGATTACCCACCAAATCTTGCTATTTAACCAGTTGACATGACACCAGTGGTCATGTCCCTAAAACAGACATCCCAACGTCCTACAAGAGGTTTGGACATAGAATATTACATGTACATGGCTCTTCATCTTGAAACTCCTTCAGACTGCCTCTGTGTCTGGACTCAGACCAATGAAATAAAATTAACAAAAAAAACATGAACACACTTCGGTTCTGGTAGGCACATAAGCTTGAATTCAGCTGACTCCTACTGCCAGACAACAAAGGTCACTCAATCTAGAACAAGGGGATGACTAAAAGCCCACTATATGTAAATATTTATTATTTTGGAAAAAATGGGTCATCGACAACAAGCTGAAGCTCTCTGTTAGGAAATCCTACAATGGCTCAAACAGGAAGGAGGAGCTTTGGGACATTTGAAAAATACCAGGCCCTCTACTTAGATCTGGAAGTACATCCACTGCACCAAAGGAACTTCATTAGCTAGATTTGGCTCGTCTCCGTCGTCAAGAACCAAATGAGGCTTACACATAAATGCAGGAAGAAAGACAGACCAGGAATGGAATTCAAGCATATCTGCCATTGTTCCTCCAGATTGAGCCCAAGTCTAGTGAGCCGACAGTCATCTTCTTATTGACCTGGAGAGGACATATTTACATGCAGGCATAGCTGGCACTGAAGCTGGTCTGAACCTTGCAGAAGGAAGTGACCAAATCCCAAGCAGACAGCACGAGACCCAGCAGACTTAATTAATGAATTAAATATTATTTATTAAGTGCTACACCTTCCTCAAAGAGGAGTCCTCGTACTACTGACAGAATATACCATTCTGCACACTTGCTTATCCATGGAAAAGCAAGATTTTCAACATCTGTTTAAATTATATTCCGATTGACATTTTACTTAGTGAAATGGGGAGTCTATTCCAGAGCTTTGCCACTACGAGGAAATAGGACCATCCACCACTTCTGGACCATAGAGACTTACAGGAGACAGAGAATGACCGATCAAAGTGCTCTGCTAGGCTGATATCCAGTAACCCTACCTCCGAGTTAAAAGAGGCCCTTATGATAAAAGGCTCTATGGGTTAAGACCAGAGCCTTGAAGTGGATGCAGTTTTTCACTGGGAGCCAATGGAGTTTTCTCTGGCTAAGGAGAGATGGATTTATGGTGGGAGATGCTGAGAATTAATCACCAAAGATGAAACAATAGTTTTTCTGGTGTGATCAATAACGAAATTTACCACTTTGGTGAGAGATCTGAAAAGAACAAAACAGGCAGATGTGATTCTTTGAATTTGGGGTAGAAGGGAAAGATCCTTATGAATTTGAACCCCTAAAGAATAATGCCCCCACTCATATACATGGTCATCTATTAGACCCTGTTTTCAGCAGCTGGAATGGTGTGAGCGTGTATCAGCCCGTCCCTGTTCCCTGGTCCGACCACTTCCTAATACCATTCACTATTCATTGCCCTAATATAGATACTCGCCGAGGAGAAAAAAACTGCTATCCCAGACGTAAATGGAAGAACTTCTCATCTGACACCTTTAGTAAACTATTAGAGCTTGGAGGTCCACCAGGAGGTGATGACTGTGAAAGTGCCAACAGGAATCTGGAGAAGCGTATTCTAGACCCATTAAATGAGGCAGCCCAGAAGTGTCCTACAAAGACTAAAACCCGAGAAAAAAAGTCTGCCCCCTGGTTTACGTCGGAATTACAAATGGCCAAATCCGAATGCAAAAAATTAGAGCGCAAATGGCGGGTTGATTTTTGCCCTCAAATCAAGAACGCGTACAAGGAGGCTCCAAGAAAATATAAAATTTCACTTCGTAGAACTAAGGCTGTGCACTATAAAAGTCGCATTGAGGAGGCAGATAACTCCTCACGTGAATTATATAAAGTCTTCAAAGAAATCTCTGTAGCAGCCAGCGAAAACACTCCTGAAAAAGACTCAGTAGAGGAATGCAACAGAATAGCTAATTTTTTCGCTGGAAAGGTTCAAGATATATATGCCACCTTCTCGGGCGGCATAATCTGTGGACGTGACTTCGAGGAAACTGTAGGAGTAAGCAAGGTAGAGAACTGCTTTAGAACCTTTCTGGTACCCCCTACAGAGAGACTATTAAACATCTGTCGTAGTATCAAATCAGGCTCCCCTAGAGACCCTGCACCCCCCCGGGTGCTGGGTAAAAGCATCTCGGTACTGGAACCTTACATTAGGCACGTTCTCCAAGTCTCCTTCACCACTGGCACTCTTCCGGGTGAATGGAAGAAAGCTATAGTTCTGCCTATCAAAAAGAAACCTAATATTAGTCAGGAGGTGCTAGCAAATTTGAGACCCATTTCCCTGCTGCCCTATTTAGCTAAAGTGGCAGAGAAAGTGGCTAATATACAAATTATGGCTCACTTGGAGAAGAACAAACTTCTTCACCCCTCTCAGTCTGGGTTCCGACCGGGCTTCTCCACTGAAACGGCCCTGTTGAAAGCAACTGAGACCCTGCGTCAAAAGGCGGACTCCGGACACACCATGGCACTGATAATGCTTGACCTTAGTGCAGCGTTCGACACTGTAGCTCATTCCATCCTGCTACAGTGTCTGAACAAAGTCGGGTTCACGGAGTCCGCACTAAGATGGCTTAAAGCATTCCTTACGGACCGCAGCTTTCAGGTCCAAAGGGGCTCGTTTAAATCCTCTGCCATTGCACTTGAACAGGGAGTGCCTCAGGGCTCAGCTTTAAGCCCTAGCCTGTTCAATCTCTATTTGGCCCCCTTGGCAGAAGTGGTGCAAGTGTTTGGTGTAGATTTAGTTTCATACGCTGACGACACCCAACTGCTGATCTCCCTGTCCCAAGCCCCTAACACAGCTGCCTCCAACTTCAAGGCCTGTATGCAGGCCTTAGCAGGATGGATGAGCTCACATTGTCTGAAACTCAATGGTTCAAAAACTGAGGTTGTGGTGATCGGAGGGAACAACTCTAGCTGGACAGGAGACTGGTGGCCAGCATGCCTGGGCCCCACGCCCAAGCCGAGCAAGGAGGCTAAGAATTTGGGAATCTGGGTTGATCCCAACTTGTCCTATGAAGGCCATGTAAATCGAGTAGTGGGAAAATGTTTTGGAATACTCAAAACCCTCAACCGCACGCTGGATCTACTACCGTTAGAGGCCCGGCGGACCTTGACTCAAGCCCTGGTTACATCCCGTATGGACTACGGGAATGTGCTACTCTTAGGTACCACCGAAAAAAACCTTAAACGATTGCAAGTCCTCCAGAATACCGCTGCCAGGTTAGTACTGAGACTCCCGAAAAGAGCAGCTTCCCAACCTGCCTTGGCGTCGCTACACTGGCTTCCGGTCAGAAAGAGAGTGCTATACAAAGCACTCCTAATATGCCATAGGATTGTTTGGCATAAAGCCCCATCCTATCTTTCTGACCTGATACAGACATATGAACCCACCAGAGAATTACGCTCTGCAGGAGCAGGACTACTAATAATTCCTCGTGTCAGAAGAGCAAAAATGGGTGGACGCTCTTTCAGACATCTGGCAGCCAGCAATTGGAATAAACTCCCTATCAGCCTTAGGCTAGAAGGATCTGAAATTAAGTTCAGAAAACTTCTCAAGACCTATCTGTATAAAAACTAGCTAACTGGTTGATCGCAGGGTGGTAGTCTGCCTCTCTCTTTTTGGTTTTCTTTTTTTTCTCCGCAGCGCGGGGACATGCCGTGAAGGCGTCACCAGGCGCTTTATAAATCTCTTTATTTTTTTATTATTATCAATGTAAGGCTGAGGGCGGCCACCAGCTGTGTAACCAAGGGGAAGTTTTGCCCCCAAAGAACAGTATCTAAGCTTAATCGAAGCTGAGTTTTAAACAACTCATTTTCATTCAGTCTTCAACTCCTACGAGACAACCTTTGAAAGCCTCTTGAATCCTTCCCTTCATCTCATCAAAGGAGATCTTTAATTGAGTACTGTGCGTATATCATATTTCCTTGAGACCTCAGGCCACTACAATCTAGGAAGAGGGATGCATATAGATATTAAATAGTCTGGAGCTCAAGGGAGACCCCTGGCAGACACCATATCTGAGGTTTCACAGTAGAAATGACAACCAGGGTTCGATAGAAAAGGCAGGAAACGACTGGAGCCATTGTTGTGCTAGACCTTGAATCCCTGTATTTCCTAGCCGTTCCAGAAAGATGGAATGAGGTACAGAGGCAAAGGATGCAGAGAAGTCCAATAGGATACCCACTACGGAATGGTCCTAGTAAAGACGGATTCTGATTAATTTAGCCACTTCAATAAGGGCAGATTCTGTGCAGATTCTTGGTCGAAAACCTGATTGCAGTACTATGGAGTTAGTGGCTTGTTAACACAAACTGTGAAAGCTGTCTTAGTGGCGGCCAGGGGTAGAGATAGGTATGAAATTACTTAAATTACTTAACACAGTGGGGTGTGAGTTCTTTTTCTTTTGATAATAGTAAAAGTTGGGCTTGATTCCACTGCTGACTCAAGTAACTAGATAGAAAAACAGTTCAACACAAACTAAGCACTGAAATGGTGTTTTTAGAATCTGTGGAGGACAAGGGTTCAGCGTAGAATCAGATCTATTGAATATTTCATGGACACATTCTTCTAGAGAGATCATATTAAATGCTGGTAAATAAGGTCCTGCACAGTGGCTCTGGGTATTCCTTTCTGTGTGGTCAGGCCACACTGCCTGTCAAATTCAGCATTAGTATACTCAATATTATTGTGCAATGATGGAATGATGACACGGGCACCAAACACTGGCGAAACCCACCCTGTACTATAATGGGCCGGGAGGCGCTGTTCAAGTTGATGGTGCTTCCCCGACTGTTGTATACATTGCAAACTTCAAAAGAGTAGACTCGGAACTCAGAGCGCTTTTATGGTGTGGGTTGGACCGCAGATAGCATTTTCCAAACTCCAGAGAGGGATATATGACGGAGGATTAGCCGTTCAAGACCTCCGGGGCAACTCCTGGGCAGCCTAATTGGTTGCAGTTAATGGGTGGATGTTTGGGGAAAGGTCGTAGCCAGCATATAGGGTTGATAGACTAGCTATGGGCAGGAAAGGACCACAGGTGCTGCTATATACCAAGCCGACAAGGACACGCCTACCAGCACATACATACACTGTGACTAAAACACAGCATGCAGCAATGAGATATTTGGGCTGGGAGGGCAAGCTAACAGGGATGACACCCCTTTGGGAAAGGCACTGCATGAAAGGAGTAGACGACCTGGGGGGCTTCACCAAATGGGAATTGCTGGGACTGGAAACCCTGGGAGAACTATGGAGAGGACCGGCATACATCACGTTCACGACCCTACAGAACATGATATGAATAAAGGAGAATGGCTAAGATATCTCCAGTTTGGACACGCAATCCGAAAATAAATCAGAGAAGGAGAGACTCTGGTGGAGGCCTCCCTGCTGGAAAACAGAATCCTGACTGAACAGCTGCAGGAGAAAACCATCTCCTTGCTGTATAGGAAAATATTCAATAATGCCCCCAACATGCTGAACACACTTAAAGGCACATGGAAAAGGGACTTTGGCCCTTTTGAAGAAGAAGAATGGTCAGAGGCACTTCAGGGCCCGAGGTGTGTGGCAATACGAGCAAGTTTTCGGTTAATAAAACTAAAAATTCCACATAGAGTATCCTAACCAAGATCAGTGCGGCACCGCATGGGACGTAGTGAAAACACATTCTGCTATAGAGGTTGCGGGTTAGAAGGGACCTTCTATCAACTGTTGTGGGAATGGGAAAACGACCTAGATTGGTGCTGGCAAGCAGAACGCACTGTCTATGCAAGCAGGGGATGGCCGAAGAAATGGGAAAGGGTTTAGGGGGATTGGCAGACCTTCAGGGCTTCAGTGAGACCATACCAAATGTAGTAACTAGCCCAGGATGTTTACTGGGAAGGCACACCAATATATAACTGAACTCCAACCAAGTGTAACAAAGGGGGTGACAATGTCAAATTATTAACTCCATTCTGTACTGCTCATTGTTTATGAGGTAATAAAAACAGTTATAAAAAATATATTTATTGTGGAAAAAGTAGAAGAGATTATTGCATGGTTCAGCTGAGGTAGAAACAGAAGCGGACAAGCTGTAGGAGCAACATATGATTGCTAAATTTTTGAAACTTTTCTTAAAGTATTTGCTGCCAAGGCAATTTTAGATTCATTCAGTTTGGGATTTCCAAATCAGCTTTTGATAATTATTTAGATTTTCCTTGTGTAGCTTTGGAGAATCACAATGTTTTCACCAAACGTTTCTTTAAATGTTTACAGTGGCTTTTCTCAACACTAAGCTATGCAGTAAACCCTGGGAAAGTAGGTGTATTTCTCTTAGAGGACCCATTTTTCAACTGGGCAATTTAATGGATGGCCGATGGCCAGGGTTAGCCAATCACTGGTAGCCTTAATATTAGGTTCCATATTTCCCTTCAATGTTGGTTCAGCAGAGGGAAGTACGCATATGAAATTCTCTTACGTGACTGTACCCCATGCCAGTGAAGGTTTGGTGTTAACTCTTTCATAGGATGAATCCAATTTATATGAAAAGGCAAAGGGTACTAGTAGGTGAGCTATACAAAGAAGACCGAGAGAAGTGCTGATCATTAGGTTGATGAGGTTCGAAAAAATGAAGTCCAGGGTTTGGCCAGCCTTATGTGTTGGATCTACCACAAGCTGAAAGAGGTTGAGGCTTTTGAGAGCCACCTTCAGTTGAAAGGTTGCTATTTCATAAACCTGTGTCATCTGCACAGACGTTAAATTCTGCAAAAAAATTTGAAATTTAAAAATGTAATACAAATGGGGGCTAGCACATTGGATAAAGCCTCTGCATATTCAGTCTAATATTCAGGCAGATGATAAGCAGCTTCCCCTGAAAATGAATACTTAGGGGTGAGCTAAGCAAAAATAAAACAATCTCTCTATTCCATGTTTGTCGTCCAGCTTGGTGAAGGAGCATGTTAGATAAAAGCGATGAATTACAGCAATGCCTCCTCTCAATCAACCTTGAGGATCCAAATGCATTATGGAAAAACCCAGGTGAATCAGATAAGATCGAGAGTTCTCCTATAACCAGGTTTATGTAAGGAAAACCAGTCCCCACTTATCCTCATCTTAGGAGGCTCTGTATATCAAGGGCCTGCTTACGTAGGGGTTTTGCATTAATTAACAAGTTACTTACCTCTGGTAAAGCCTTATCTGGTAGAACCTCTATCAAGCCTCAAATTCCTCACCTTAGAATATCCCCAGGCATCAGACTGGATACAGAGGTTTTCATGAACAATACCCCTGCGTTCTGGTGGCGGTCGTTTGGCTCCATGTGCGCAGTGTCACTATAGGCGCGACCCTAGCAAGCAGACATCAGTATCTTTTTGTGACCTTCCTAGCCAGAAGTGTAAAGCCATAAAGTACACTAAAACACTGAAAGTAGGACCCTTAAAAGGGGAACAGTCACTTAGTATGATATCTGTTCGCGGAGAGGATGAGGAATCTGCAGCTAGATAGAGTATTTACCAGACAAGGCGTTACTGAAGGTAAGTAACTTGCTCATTTGATAGAGACTTCTAGCTGCAGATTCCTTATCTTAAAGTAGATAGAAATCTACTAGGAAGGCCGTTTTGATGGTAAGGAGCCTGATAGTACACCTGTGTAAGAAGTCGAAAGAAGGAATAAATTAAGGTCCCAGTGTGGCGTAATAAAGGATGCAGGTGGGAATAGGAGTTGTAAACCGTTCAAAAACCTATGTACAATAGGGGACTTGAAGAGGGATGGCCGATCTGGTAAATACAGAAATGCAGAGAGGGCAGAAAGATAGCCTTTCAAAGTGCCCAGACCTTTTGGGCTAAGGACAGATTCAACAAAATAATCTGGGAAAGGGGTGCAGAAAGAGGATCAACTTGCCTGTCTGTACACCATGTCAACTTACTCCAATGGCAGGAACATACCTTTATAGTGGAGGGACACCGGGTTGCCAAGATAAAATAAAATAAATAAATAAATAAATGTTATTTGAAAAGTGTTATACAGCGCTGGCTAGACCCGGAGGAATCAGAGCGCTGAGATAGGACATTGCATAGAACATTGTTACATAGTTACATCAGATTACAGTTACAGTTAGCAGTGTATGCTTGGGAGAGACTCGGCTATAGCTGCATAGGACAGCTTCATCGAGCAGCGCCCAAGGGTATTCGGGCTCAGCGGTAAGTACAAATAGCCTTAGTTTCAGACCGTGGGTCCTCGTCATAGTTCCAGGTAGGATATTGCATAGTACATTTTTACATAGTTACATCAGATTACAGTTACAGTTGCAGTTACCAGTGTATGCTTGGGAGAGAAACGTGAGCATACATATTAATATAGGAAATTAGCGTGTAGCATATCCAAGACATACGTCATAGGGGAATGGAAGATAGTGGGGGAAAGGTAAAAATAGGGGAGGTAAGCAGACAGTGTCCGGTAGATCTGAAGGGGGAAAGAATCCCAGGGGGAACAAAGCAGTCAAAGTAGTCGAAGAGTGAGAGATATAGAACCGTGAAGAAACCGTGAAGAACAATGTCCGCTGCCCAGCTGGATAGGTGACGGCCGATGGGGTGACCCAGGGCCAGACTACGCTGTAGCTCCATAGGACAGCTCCACCGGGCAGCGGCCAACGGTATTTGGGGCTCCGCGGTAAGTACAAGTAGCTTTAGTTTCAGACCGTGGGTCCTCGTCATAGTTCCACAGCAGGTGTTGCTGGCATGCACTGTCAGCATTGTCCTCCATCACGCCCCCATGGTCGGAGAGGGAAGGGAGAGGTCACTGGCGAAGTCCAAGCATTGTGTGTGGATGGACGGTGCGCAGCTGTATCCAATGACTACGATTCAGGTGCAGCTACAAGGCATTAAGGGCACAGGGGTATGGTGGGACGCAGGGTTAGCTGCATTAGACCCTTCTGTTACAGCGCATGAAAATGAAATGCTGTATGAGAGACTGCCGTAGGTCAGGTGTAGATACAGCAAGTGTTATGCGCAATCTTGAATACCAATCTCTCGGCTGCCTCAACAAAGGCAGAGCAAGGAGAACACTAAAGAAAAAAAAATTGCAGCAGATCAAGGGGCCATTATTGAAGGAGCTGTCAGTTTGTGCTCCATATTGCACATGGGTCAAATAATTGTAGCGGGGTGAGTGTAGACGAGGTACGGATGGGGAAATTGCTGCCCCCATATGAGCGTCAGGCAGGTACCGGCACTAGTCTGCAGAAGGAAGGAAACAGATGCATCACTGGCCCGGGACAGCAGCGATAAATTTGGTGAATCCGCCATTTTAGGGTCGGGCAGCATCTCGGGGCTGAGCGCCATGAATGGCGAGTACACTAAAACAGACAACAAACAAATGGTACCTTGAGCAGCGGAAGACAGATGGATTTCCTCATAATGAGCAGCCTCTCTGAGCATGAAGCAGATGCACCGTTGGACTGGAGGTGCGGCGATCGATCGGGTGAGTCCGCCATTTTGGGGTCGATGCAGAATTCACCTTCGGAAAACTTCCCGGGGGAAGAAGTCGGCAAATCCACATTTAGGGATGTGGGCCGAATGGTGGGGGCGCTGTTTCCTGGAAAAACGAAGGTCGTTGGCAGCGCGGTACACTTCTTCCAGGACCAGGCGCACACTGCTCCCCGGGTGCCATCATGCCGTATTCATCGGTGGGGACGTTGCGGCTCATATCTCAACGAGGTAGGGTCTAACAAAGCCGAAATTGGGCTTCTAGCAATCCGCATGTATTTCGATAGAGGAGTCTTTAATTTGGGTGCTGAGAATGTGCGGTGGGACGCCGCTCAGGAAGCACGGCAGGATGGGTTGGTACAGACTTCGAACTGAAAGTCGAAAGCTGTCAACTGTCACCGCTCATTTTCCACAGATGAAGGCGAAGAGTTTTCAGATTTGGGTGCTAAACCCTGTCCTGTTCCCCCAACAGAATATACTCCCACAGAGGCAGCTTGATTGAAGGACCTGTGCTTATCCTCAACAGCTCAGGATACCAGACTCTTTGGGCCCCAAACCCAGAGCGACAAGGAGAACTTGGGCCCAGTTCCTGACATCGTTGATAACACTGGGCAGGAGTGGTGTTGGAGGAAAGGCATACAGGAGGGCTGACCCCATTCAAGACAAAACATGTCTCCAAATGAAAGCCGCCTAGGAAACTCTGAAATGCAAACCTGTTGACATTTTGCATTCTTTTTTTTTTTTTTTTTAAATTTTTAAAACCTTTATTGTATCAAAGCACACAGCTATTCAGCCTAACATCCCGGAGGCAAGGCAGCATGGTACCAGGAGAACTATAGTGCAAAACGAATCACATCAGGACATTGCAGGTTGTTTTTTATTTTATATAATAACAAAAACCAAGAAAGAAGCGCCAAAGGGCGCATGAGAAAGGCAATGGAGGAAAAAGAAATGCGTATGAGTCAGTTGGAGGCATCGGAGGTCAGGTAAGAATCTAGAAAAGAACGGAAAGTAGGATGTAGAAAAGGGGGGGGGGGAAGGATGGCAGGAGAATTACAGCAGGTGTAAAATAGCTGGTGTCAACGGTTACGGTGACGGGTGTTCCTCGCGGGGAATAGGCTCCGGTGGTAAGCACAGGTCACCCCTGTAAGCATTCCACGCCCCCCACACCTTGTTCCACGTCTGAGGCCTCCCCCTGGCAGCGTACACCGTCTTCTCTCGCAGCATACACCAATCCATATTGGCCTTCCATTGCACCACCAGGGGGGCTGTGTTAGAACCCCATTTCTGCGCTATATCTCGCTTAGCAATCATGTTGCCTAGTGTAGCCCAACGAGTCTGCGCCGTGTTGTAGTCGTTCGGCTCCCAAATGTTGAGGAGGCACCTCCGCGCCTCTGCTGTCAACTCAACTCCAGTCACTTCCCTCATTACTCGGTGTACTCTCTCCCAGTAGGGGGCAATGACAGGGCACTCCCACAAGATATGCATGAAGGTAGCAAGGGCTCCACAGCCACGACGACAAAGGCCATCAGGCGAGAAGCCCATGTGCACAAGCCGGGGGCCGGTAACATACACCCGGTGGAGGATCTTGAACTGCACTAGTCGCAGACGCGAGGAAATGGCGACCTCCTTAGGGGAAGACACAGCACTCTGCCAGTCCTCGTCGTCCAGTTCCAGGCCGTCGGCTACCCACTGTTCTCGCAGGCGCTGGAGGAGGTCAACTCTAACATTGATCAGCTTCTTGTAGGACAAAGAAATGGCACTATCAGGCATATGGCCGTCCAGAATCCTGTCCTCCAAGGGGGAGCTTTCGGGGATTTCGCCCTCCTCTGGCCTAGCAGCATTTAGCGCGTGCTTCAGTTGGGCGTAACGGAAAAACTCCGATCCACCCAAGTGGTATTCAGCCTGTAGTTGGGGAAAAGTCTTGACCTCTCCTTTAGCTACCATGTCTTCCACCCTCGAGATACCTATAAGGTCCCATTTATCAAAACCCTTGGTGTGCCAGAGCTTGCCTAGGATATCGGAATCATACAGAGGGGTGAATCTCGTCAGTCTGCCCTGCCAGCCCTGTATCTTGGTAATCATCCGCCACGTGTGAACCGCTGCCTTGGTCGGGCCCGTAAGGCGCCGATCAAAGGACCTGGAATACAGGGCGCGGTAATAGTTGCCTCCACGCAAAAGCCACCTGTCCATAGCGTAACCCGGACTATCCGCGGGGCCATAAAGGCCATGGTTGATGGCAGTGAGCTGAGAGGACCAGTAGTACCTCCGCACATCTGGTAGAGCGATGCCCCCGTCGTACCACGGCAATGTAAGCTTCTGGATGGCGATGCGAGGCCGACCCCCCCAGAGCAGGGCACGTTGCAGGCTCTCAACCTCTCTAAAGTAGCGAGCCGGAACAAGGTCCTGGGTATTTTGCAGGGCATATAGAAACCTGGGCAGGGACATCATTTTGAACAATGCCGCCCGGCCCAGGAGAGAAAGCGGAAGCTTGCGCCAACTATCCACATCCCTCCACAGTCGTTGGGAGAGGAGGGAGTAGGTTGTAGTCATATCGCGCCTTAGGACTACCCGATATGTAAATTCCCAGGTACTTGAAGCCTTGCCCTGCCAATTGTATATTGCAGCCCCTAGGGAGGCGCGGCGTGTCTCCTTTGAGAATGTAAAGGGAGGACTTGGCCCAGTTGATAATCAGGCCCGAATAGCGCCCAAACAGCCGGAGTACGTCGCACGCCACAATAAGCGACTTACAGGGAGAGGTAAGGTAAAGCAGGATGTCGTCCGCATATAGGGAGACCCTGTCTTCAAAACCCGGGGCCCAGATGATTCCATGCAGGTCGGGGTGCGAGCGTAACATGGCCGCAAGTGGCTCCAGGGCCAGCGCAAACAGGAGTGGTGACAGGGGGCAACCCTGTCTAGTGCCACGATGAAGCGCAAAGGAAGCCGACATGCGACCGTTAACTGTGACAGCAGCCAATGGGCACGCATAAAGAAGTTGCACCCAGCCCAGGAAGCCCGGTCCAAACCCAAGCTTTGCTAACACTGCCCAAAGGTAGCTCCACTCCAGGGAGTCCAAGGCCATCGTGGCATCAAGGGAAGCAAGTACCGCCGGTTCTTCCAGGGCGTGAGCCCTGGCCATGACACCATGCAGCCGTCGCAGGTTGAGGGCAGTGTTGCGGCGGGGAATAAAACCTGATTGGTCCGGGTGTACCAAGTCGCTGATGACTCCGACCAGCCGATTTGCAAGCAGTTTAGCCAGGATCTTGGGTTCCGCGTTGAGGAGAGAGATAGGACGGTAGGATCTACAAACGTCCCTCGGCTTGCCTTCCTCGTGAATGACCACTATGGTGGCCAGTCGTTGATCCAAAGGGAGGACACCCTCCTCCCGGGCCCGCAGGAACATAGCTCTCAGATGAGGAGAGACCACGTCCGGCCTGATCTTGTATAACTCAACCGGTATGCCATTGGGGCCGGTAGCTTTACCCGACCGCAGGGCGCGGATCGCCAAGGCAATCTCGTCCGCGGTTATATCTCGATCCATATCAGAAAGACAGGGGAGGTCAATCGTCGAGAGAAACTCGGCTGAATCAGCCTCGGAGCGGTCTGAACCAGAAGTATAGACACCCCGGAAGTAGTCTGCAAAAGACTCGGCAATAGCGCTTGGGTCCGTGACCGCCACTCCGTCCTCGCCCAGGATCTCCGGAACCACCCGGCTCGCCATCTCGCGCCTGTCCAACCAGGCCAGTAACTTACCGGCCTTATCACCGACGTCATAAATGCGACCCTGCTGTTCCTTGGCCAAAACTAGGGCGGCATTCGTAGCGAGATCATGATACTCCGACTGTTTCAGGGAGAGGTCGTGCATAAGAGAAGGGTCTGGCTCAGGCCCCAAACGGGACTCGAGATCCAGGACTTCTTCTTCAATATGCGCAAGGTCGGCATCACGAGCTCGCTTAGCCTCCGCGATGAGAGCTAGGGCCTCACCCCGCAACACAGTCTTGAATGCCTCCCACAGGGTGACCGCCGAGCCTACCGAGCCAGCATTTTCGGAGAAATACAAGTCGATGGCCTTGGCTAGGAGTGCGCGCGTCTTGTGGTTGCGGAAATACCAAGGGTTCACCGCCACCGGACGGCTGGACAGGACGATGCCAAAGTCGAACGAGACCCACAACGGAGAGTGATCAGAAACGCCCCGTGCCAGAAAACGGGCCTCAGACACGGCAGGCGAATGTGCCGCAAGGGTAAGGACATAATCTATACGGGACAGACTCCCATTGGCACTGGAGAGGAAGGAAAAGTGGCGGAGCGCGGGGTGCAGCAGTCGCCAGCTATCCACCAAACCCATGGAGTCGAGGAAGGCCGGCAGCCACATTTGGGAACTCCGGAGGTCCCTCGGCGGTTGGCGATCAAGGGTGCCAGAGCAGACTGAGTTGAGATCACCCCCCAGGATCAATAAGCCCGCAGGCAGGGACAAGATGGCGCCACCAAGGTCTTGAAAGGTGCTGGATTGGAGGCCTGGGGGAACATAAACCGAAAGCAACGCTAGGGCACGCCCCTCCCATCTTCCCGCCACAGCGGCGTAGCGTCCCCTATCATCAAGCACTGTGACGTCTATTTCAAGGGGCAGGGACGCACGCACAAGAATGCCCGCCCCCCGGGAACCCGAGGAGAACCCAGAGTGGGCAACCATTTTGTAGCCTTTACGGTTTAAGGCCTTGCAGGAGTTCCCTACCAAATGCGTCTCCTGCAGAAGCACAACATCGGGCATATGTCTCTTTATCAATTGAATTACCACCCCTCTCTTAACTCGGTCACCCAACCCATTAACATTCCAGCTAAGCACTTTTAAATTCCTACCCCCCATCGTCCAACAACCCGCCCCACCCGACCCCAACCAACTCAATCATCAAATATACAGTAAAAGACACAATCCATTGCCTCAAGAAAGGGGAAGAGAAAGAACAAACGAACAAATAAACTTGCATAGTTGCACCCCCCACCCTGCACCCCTGCATATGACTGAAAAGCCCCCCCAACCAGCAGTGTGCCTGTCGCCCCATAACTACTCTACAAGAAGATACCCAGAGGAGTAAGGAATCTCCGCGAACACCCCCCGCCACCCTGCATGTACAGACAGGAAAGTCAACAGGGTAGAATAAGGCAACATCCGATAGTCATATGAGGCAGAAATAACAAACAATGAATCACCCACTATAGAGCCAAGTCTCATAGGTCCGGGCCACCAGCAGCACCACCTTCATGTTCATCCTGAGCGTCTCGGCGCGGCGATAAAGTGTCCAGCCAGTCACTTACATTTTCAGCAAAGTCAAAGAAGAGGGCATGGCCCTCATATTCGATCCGGAGCTTGGCAGGGAACATCATGGAGTATTTGAACCCCAAGTCCCGTAGTCTTCGCTTCACCCCGGCGTAGCTCTGGCGCTGTCGCTGTACCGTCCTGGTAAAGTCCGGATAGAAATGGACTTCGGCGTTCTGGAATTTAAGTGGTCCATGCCGTCTGGAAGCCTGCAGGACCGCGTCTCTGTCTCGGAAATTGAGCAGCCGGGCCACGATGGGTCTGGGCGCCACGCCCGACTTCGGCGGGCCACCCGGCACTCGGTGAGCTCGCTCCACCGAGAAAAAGTTGCTAAGGCCAGGCGGTGCCAGGTGGGTCTTGATCAGGTCTTCTACGAGGAGGTCCGTCGCCGCCTCTTCTGAACCCTCCGGTACCCCGACAATGCGGACGTTCTGCCGCCTGGCACGGCTCTCAAAGTCCTCCAGTCGCCTTGAGAATTGTTCCGCGGTCCTCTGCAGGTTCCGGACCTCTGTTTGCAGGTCCGAGACGTCGACCGTCAGGCTGGATGTCTTAATGTCCAGATTCTTGACTCGATCGTTAGTTTTACCCAAGTCGGCTCTAATGAGAGTCAGGTCGACGGCCATAGTGTCCACTTTATGTGTAAGGACTTCATGCTGTTGCTGCATGTCCGCCCGGAAACTAGTGATGGCCCCCATGATGTCGCTCAGGGTAGGCTCCGAGCCGTCCGGCGAGCCCGAGGGCGGGAGGTTCTTGGCAGAGGGTCCGGTAATAGGTGGCGTCTTTGGCTGGGTATAGCGCTCAATCCTGTTCTGCTGCTGCTGTGTTTTGCCGCGGACGCCTTTGCTCGATGTCTTGTCGGGGTCCCCTCTGCCCACCATGTTAGGTCCGAGAAGAACAAAGGGCTATGCCAGGTTAGCCCGAGCCCAGTGAGCCGGAGATCTTGTCCGGGCCGGAAAGTAGGAGGCCGTTTCAGGAACGCACTGCGAGCAGTAACACCCCACCGGTGAAGACGACAGGCAGGCACTCCGCAAGTCGGTCGTGCGTAGTGACGGAGTCCGGAGAGACAATGGCACTGCACTGTCACGGAATCCCACTCGACGTAGCTCAGCGTAGGAAACACCGATTCGTGATCTGAAAACGGTTCTCCCCTCAGTGGACCATCAGCAACTAATATCCACCCTCGTGGATCAGGATTTCAGGCAGGATAGTTGCGGAGGATCGGAGGGTCCGCGGAGCTCCGAGCTTACGCGGCCATCTTGGTTGCCCGCGAAGCTCCTCCCGACATTTTGCATTCTTGAAGGAGCAGAAAATATCCAACAAGGCTATCCACACTCTTGGAAGAGGCCTTGTGCCAACTCCGGATGGAGACACTATTTGTGATTAGCTAGGCATCAATGGCAGAGTTTGTCCACTCTGTTGTTTAAAGAGCCCGCCAGGTGTTGAACCACCAGGGATGTACCCTGAAGTTCCAGCTGTGTCCAGAGGCGTAGAGATTTTTTACAAAGGGTCCACAACCCCACCATCCCTGTTTGTTGCAATACCACATGGTGGTGGTGTTGTCTGTTAACTCCTGTACCAGCCTTCCCTGACTGAAGGAAGAAAGACCTTCAATGGCAGCCAGATCACTCGGAGCCCCAACATGTTGATGTGAAGTCCGGATTCCGCCGGAGACCAGAGTCCTTTGATCTCCATCTCTCCCAGATGGCCGCCCCAACCCAGAAGTGATGCATCTTTCACTATAGTCAGCTCTGGTTAGGTAATGGAGAGGGGTCTGTCATTGACCCAATTGTGGTTCTTTAGCCTCCCCTGCGGATCCCTTGCAGCTCCTTTCGAGATCTGGACCTTGTCAGAGAGATTCCCCTCATACTGTACCCACTGGAACATTAGGTGCCACAGCGTAGCCCTCATATACCAACAAGCCTCCGTCAGGAGAAGGATGCAGGAGGCTATAAAGCCCAACAGCCTCAGAGTCAGGTCTCACCGAAATCCAGGATAGAGGCTGAAACATCGGTATCATAGTTTGAGTATCCTGGACTCGCTGCTCTGGAGGATAGGCCCAAAACTGCACTGTGTCCAGAATATCTAAGATGAAAGGAAGTGTCTGAGACGAAATCCAGTGTGACTTTTTCTCAGTGGTGAACCCCAGAGAGTGCAGGACGTTCACCGCAGTCCAAAGTTGGGAGACGGCTGCCTGGGTCCAGCCCGTCTTCAACAACCAGTCGTCAAGGTAGGAAAAGAATGGAATCCCGGTCCTCCACTGGTTCTCAATGTTCCTTCAAGAACTCCATCTAGGCCCCTTCTGGAAGAGCTTCACTGGCTGCCCGTACGCCAGCTAATCAAATTTAAAATTTGCTGTATCATCCACAAAAGTCTCTTTGGATCAGGTCCTCATTACTTGACTCAGCTATTTCAAACCCACAAATCGGAACGCCTTCTGCGCTCCAGCAGCCAATTCCTACTAAAAATTCCATTCATAAAAAAGGCAAGGCAAGGTGGCCGTGCCCTCTCTTATGTTGGACCTTCCCTCTGGAATAAACTCCCCTTAGACATGCGCCATGACACCAATCTTCTCTCCTTCAGGAAGGCACTTAAAACCTACCTCTTTAGGGAAGCTTAGACACCTAAATGACTCAGCACCCAAGACCCTACTTTTTTTTACCTACAAGCATGCGAAGCGCGGAGATATCCCTCAGGGGGTCGAGTCCTGCGCTATAAAAGCAAATAAATAAATAAATGAGCAGCAACCACCACAATCACTTTGTAAACACCTGTGGAGCACTGGTAAGGCAAAATGGGAGCACAGAAAACTGAAAGCGCTCTTTGCAAACACGGAACAGCATGCAAAGCCTGTGGGCAAGCAGGACAGCAATGTGAAAATAAGTGTCCTATAAGTCCAGCGATACCATTCAGTCAGGACCTGTGTGAGCAGGAGCATCTGAATTTCTCCTTTTTCAGGAAGAGATTGAGACGGCGCAGGTCTAAAATAGCATGAAGGCCTCCGTCCTTCTTTGGCACCAGAACGTAGCCAGAATAGCAACCACAACCTACTCCTGATGCCGCCACCTTCTCTACAGCCCCCTTAGCAAGAGAGCCAATACCTCCTTTCAAGCAGAAGCCTTCACAGACTTTAATTTTACGGCACAGTTCACTATCTGCCACTTTTTAGGTTTTGCCTAGCCAATGCGTACGAAGTACGCATGTGCTATGAAAAACTTAATGATATCTGTGTGTGGGGACTGGACCGTCCCCACTCTCTCATTGGCTAGCTCCATAAATGGAGGCTAGCCATTGGGAGAAGGCTCTGTCCGTCAATCTCGGACCAGATTCGGGGGCGTTCCCGAGAATTTTTGGCTTTTGGCTATGTCACGCTACGTCAGCCGAAAGCCGATTCTCGGGAACGCCCCCGAATCTGTTCCGGCATTGACGGCACCCGGAAGAAGTCCAGGTGAGTGCTTGCTTTTATTTTTTTGCCGTTCCCACCCCCTCTCCCCCTCTCCGTGTCTCCGGCCCCGTTCCCGCCCCCCCTCCCGCTGCCTCTCACGCTCTCCATGTCTCCGGCCCCGTTCCCGCCCTCCTCCCGCTGCCTCTCACGCTCTCCGTGTCTCCGGCCCCGTTCCCGTCCCCCTCCCGCATCTATTAAGCTCAGGCGAATGCGCAGCTTTATTTGTGTCTCCGGCCCCGTTCCTGCCCCCCTCCTGCTGCCTCTCACGCTCTCCGTGTCTCCGGCCCCGTTCCCGCCCCCCTCCCGCATCTATTAAGCTCAGACGAATACGCGGCTTTATTTATAGAATATTTATTTATGCAATTTTATGTAGCGCTGACTTTACCCGAAGGCGTCCGAGCGCTTCACAATAGGAACAAAAAATAGGTTGTGCCCGTTTTAAACTTGGGGGAAGCGCGGCCGTAGGGGGTCGACTACACGTGCGACCGATCCCCCTCCCACCACTCCGCTACTTCCTCTAACAGAAGTGCTAATGGTAGCGTACACGAATAGGTCAAGTAGTGCGGTATGGCATTATTAAGGGGCAGAAGTAATGATGCAAGCCATGATCTAAGTTGAAGGCAAGTCTGAAAAGTTCAGTTTTCATGAAATTCCTGAAGTTCTTGTGGCTCCCTTCAATTCTTAGGTTGGGGCTCCAATTCCTCGTGGAAAACAGCACACCTACCAACATTATGGGAGAATGCACACACACTTTCTCTGTCCCTCGTGTGCGTGTTTTTCAGTTCCTAGGCGCCCATTTTGCGATTATTTTCAAAGCGCTGCGAGCTGGAGTGAAGCAGAAGAGTGGAGACCAGAGTGCGCTATATGAAAGGAAGGAGTGGTCCGGACCACAGTGCACGATAATCTTTCTGGCTCCTTCAACTCAACAGTTGTACCAAATTTAGGCTGAAAAATACAACGAACCTGCTTGAAACTGTGGTGAAGTGAGAATCAAAAGGTATGAAGTATCAGTCTTGGGTGTGGACGCCAGGCACGACATGGAAAGTGTCTAGCTACTCTGCTAAGCTATGCTGGGTGCAGAAGACTGGCAAAAAGCAACCACTGCTTTTCATATTTTCACAACGGAGCACAATTATCTTTCAAATACTTTGTGGAGCACTGAAGCCATGTGAACTCTGTAGTCTTTTTTTACTGCTATGCGCTCCACAGGCTGACGATTTGTTCCATTTTTGTCCAAGTTTTATTAAGTTATGTGTTACAGTTCTCAAAGTGCATCGTAGGCAGTGCGTAATTTACACGGTGATTGCCACTGGAGGCCACCTACACTTATTTTTGCGGACCAGCACTTATTTTCCTGCATCTTACATTTACCGGAAAGATGGAAAAACGGCATAGAGGGAGGCAGCAGGCGTCTGTAAGAGTGAGAGAGGGGCAGGGAGTGTCTGAAAGTGGATTAAAGAGACACAAGGTGGAAGCAGGACAGTGCAGCCTTGGTATTCGTGCACCGATATTTTATTGGATGGGCAGCAGGTTTGGGCACCGGCACTCATTCTATTACAAATTAAGCACTGGGTGTAGGTATGGCGTAGCTAAGCACGGTCTCTTTTGTTTGTTGTGTACGTATTGAATACTCAAAAAATTTAAACTTTTTTTTACAGAACAGAGATTGTTTCCTTTTTTGATCACATGGAGTTTAAGCCTGTTCTCTAAAATGATCCCAAGGTATGAAAATGGAATTGAATTCATAGGTGGTGAGGAACTATCGCCAAGATTGAAAAAGGCAATTAGATGAGAGGGGGAACACCAAGTCTGGGGTCCGGTGACACGGGGTCATTGTTTAGTCACTGAACTCTGGCGGCACAGGGGGCTCTTAAGGAGGAGGCTTCAGTTCAGCGCAAATGAGGGGCTTTAGATGCACGTCTGTGGGTGCGGGTAGAGGGGTACCAGACTTGTGGAAGACAAGAGAAAGGTAAACACTTGTGTTTGCTCGTGACAACAATAGCACGTCTTGGATCGGTGCACTGCATTCATCAGGAATGCCATAAGTGCCTGGCCCGGGGTGCAGCCTCACCCCCACTCCCTCGGGGGGGGGGGGGTCTCGGGCTGCTGTGTTCAAGTGGTTTGTCCACCCATTAGCAGCTTCTTTGAATGCACCCGAGGGTTTTGAGGAAGGGACACGCAGCGGAGAACCTGCCACTGTTTGAAGTGCCGGACACACTTAACACAAGAGCCCACAGTGCCTGCTCTCAGTGCCGTCCGGTCCCGGGGTGCACTGATGAGGCGTCGCCAGAGCAACGAGACGGGCCGCGGAATCCTGAGAGGGGCACACCTGCCTTGCGCCCATATAGGTTTTCACTTCAGTCTGGGGGGGGGGGGGGTTCACATAGGAAGTCTACCCCAGCGGACTGAGTGCAGGGAGGAGCTGGGTGGTTTTGGCAGCTTAATGGGCGTCTCACGGTGTGAAGCAATAATGAACGACAGGTTGGTGTATTAATTAAATGCAACAGGATGGAGTCTCTGTCTCTTCGGTGGGGGGTGCAACAGATGATCCCTGGACACTGGTATCAAATATGACATTTTATTTTATGACGCTTGCTGACATGCTAACAGAACTAATCATTAGCATGTAGCTGTCTGTCAAAGAGACACGTACGATGCGTGACACCCACCACGCCAAGCGTGACACCTTCAGGTTCTGGCTTTTTAGCCAAGTCGATGATGTATCTAGCCTCCGAGATCCCAGCATGCACAGCGCCGTTGTCTAAAAAAGCCAAGACTGTCTGGAGGTATTCATATGACTTGGGGCCTCCTGGCGCTGTGATTAAACTCATGCACATCCTATGTCATGGACCGTCACAGTGAGACATGGACCCTTGGGTGTGTAGTACACCTATTCCCATATTCCATCCAGTTTTCTATCTCGAAATCATTGTAATCTGTATCGCTAGGCCAGCTGGGAACTGGGACTACAGCTCCCAGAATGCACTGTGGTTAAATGGCTGCCTGGGACTCCTAAATGGTGTCAATTCAGAGGAGTCTTCAGTTAGCCTTAACCGAATATACTCAATACTCGATTCAGAAACGGCGTAAAATGTGCATTCTAATGAATACAAATACAATTTTTAAAAAACTATGCACTCCAAGAAGCCACTGTATGCGTCCCAGATTATTGCCAGATCTCATCCCAGTGGGGACCCCACGTTTGCCTGCCTGGACGGAAGGCAGCATCCCCATCTCCAGCCACACAGGCCTCATCCGTGCACCAGGGCTTGTGCACAGATGACTCACATGTGACACTTAGTCACACACACTTTGTCCATCTGTTGTTGAGTGCCTCGGGAGACCTGCTCATACAAAAGGGTGACTTGTGTTCCATTGTCTGCTGCTGTGGCCACCGCTTTCGCTCCCAAACAGACTTCCTATCGTGTTACAAAACCTCCCACCTCAAACCTTCCCACTGCAGACTCAGCGCGAACACAAACCGGCAATTAACAGCACTCCCGTTAATCGGAGAGGACCGCACGGGCGGCGGCGCCTGTTCATGCACAGAGTGTACATACAGGCTGTATGACTCTCTCCAAAGCTGTATGGAACTCTGAGAGCCTGATGTACATTGCCAGACAGTGTGTGGGGGGCTCGCTGTGTGTGGGGGGGGGGGGGGCTCGCAGTGTGTGGGGAGGGGGCTCGCAGTGTGTGTGGGGGGGGCTCGCAGTGTGTGGGGGGGGCTCGCAGTGTGTGTGGGGGGGGGCTCTGTGTGGGGGGGCTCTGTGTGGGTGTGTGTGTGGGGGGCTCTGTGTGGGTGTGTGTTGGGGGCTCTGTGTGTGTGGGGGGGGCTCTCTGTGGGTGTTTGTATGTGGCATTTGCGAGAGATTAAGCTACTGGCATTGTAAATGACAATGCCATTTATTTATGTTAAAAAAACATAAATAAAAATAATGTCAAGAGCAATGCCAATAGCTCTAACTTTAACAAAGGCAAAACCATTGCATTGTAAATGCTTGTTCAGTTTTGATGCAGTGGGTTTCCTATCCTGTGCCTTTGGATGTAGCCCTTCGTTGTACTTTATATACAACTGGAGAAAGACTACACTGGAAGGAGGACGTTGTTTCCATATCCAGTGGTTTATTTCATATTTCTATTTGCACATTTACCTTTCCTTTATTCAGATGGATTTCTGGTACTTATTCGAGTACTGGTGTACAGAGTTAGTGTTTTCTATTTTTCTGCCTTTTTGCTTTTCCAATTTACTTTCCTTTCTGCTTCTCTTGTTTCTTTATTTTCACTATGCAAATTATTTTTACTCCTCCTCCTTTCATTTTATCTTTGCCTGATGAGCATATTCTTCCATGGGAAAAATGGAAGACAATTTTAAAAAACTATTTCGATGTTTGTCGGCCCAATCTGTCCACAGAAAAAATTCGTCCATGTTTATTCACTGTTTAGGGGCAGCGGGACAAGAGATCTTTGAGTACTGGTATTGTGTGTGAGGGTGAAGATTATACTTCACAATCTTTAAATGAGTTTGAGTCATCAATTAAGAAGTTATTTATTCATTTTCTTTACAAGGTGCCAAAAGGGATTCTATTGTTTATTAAATATATTATTCTGCTCGCTAATATCCCAGTATCCCCTATTTTGAAAAGTATATATCTATTTGAGCTACACTCACATAAGGCAGTACCCCTACAGGCCATGCCCATCCCCGGCAATAAACCATTCATCATAATCTGAACAGGTGTATAATATTTTAACAAATCTGCCGTATACAGCTGCACCACGGAGGACTCTAATTTGGTCCACCACAGTGGGCCCCAAAAAGCAACACTATGACCATTTCTTGACACTTTACAATGATAACCATATGTGGAATGATTGTAAAGTATATACCAGCAAACTCCACACATTCTCTCCCTTCAACCTATGCCTACTTTGGATCATAAACTCCAAACAAAAAAATCTCAAAATGGACACTCCAGTGCTGCAATCAGCTAAGTGGACTATGAGCTTAAGAAATACCATAAAGCAGTATTTCCCAAACTGTGGGTCACGATCCACTGGTGGGGCATGAGACAATTTTTGGTGGGTTGTGAAAGTCAAAGCAATAAATAAAGATACCTTTAAATTATGTTTTTATCTTGTCACACTTGCTGCACTTCAAAGACGGGGGTCAAATGTCAGGCTATGTTTTCTGACAAATTGCGGCTTAGCTTTTTTAACAAGAGTAATGGTGTTTACAAACTCCTCTCACTTTTCAGTCAGAGAAAGAAAAGTAAAGAGAATGATGTGATGATCTTGCTGGGGTACATGTAGTGTGAAAGGAATGGATGTCATTTTTTGTAACACAATAAAATGTAAGTATCTGTAAATTAACTGCAAATTTAGCAGTTAGGAAAGCAAAAATGAGGCAAATGTTTGTAATTCTGAAGTGTGATGGAAACAAACATTTTAATATGATGAAAAAAACAAGATACTTTAATTGGAGATGCTCAACGAAACCAGATTTCCACACAATATCATTTGTGTGTCATATAGCTTTATCAGTAAAAGTGCATGTCTGTGCAAACGTAGTGGCCATTTCAATGGGAAATGTGCTGTCTGTAAATGACAGTGCGTTACCACACAATGCTTTAGTTATTTAAAAAAAGAAAAAAAAATCACCCACCTCACGCTCATCAAAGCTAAGAGGGTCACGAAAGCTTGCCATTCTAAAAAATTGGATCGAGGTTCTAAAAAGTTTGTCAAGCACTGTAATAAAGTGACTTGAAGTGCTGATCAGGTTAGCCAGTCTACTGAAAATCAAACTGTGTGCCTATCTTTCTTACTTCTACATCCATCCCACTGCTAGGCCTTGCATCCCACAACATGTTAACTGCAATGTTAACTCATCATGCACTACATGGGAACACAACCTACATACAATAAAAAAAGACAAAACCCTTCCAACTACACACACTGCACGGAATAATATGCTACCCGGGTAGGCAAGCAATTGAGCACTCCACACAGGTAGTAATCACTATATGCAAGTCACAATACAATAGAATCAAATGGTTGTAATCAAAGTAAAAAAATCCAGTTTCACTTGAAATAGAAAAATCTAGGTACATCAGACTACAACAACTCTTAAAAAACGCAAGAAGTGAATATGAAAGGTAGTGAAACTAAGTAACATAAAAACAAGTCATGGTAAAACTGCATGACAGCTCCCTTTAATGAAGGCCTATTACCTTTATGATGTCAAACAAGATCTGAATATAAACCACGCTATGTAAAGAGTTTCTGTGAAGTAATTGTCTGTAGCCAAACAAACCAAAACATATGTGGCAGAAATAAATTGTGGCAACGTTACTTTTAATCACGGCCAGCTTTAGCGCTGATGGCGCCCGGTGCGACAATCAATTTTGGCGCCCCCACGTCCCATGACCGCCCCCTCTGACTCTCTCCGAACCACCTGCCAGAGTGCCCCTCATCTCTCCTATCATAAGATATTGCTAAAAACAGCGGCCTCCTTAGATCACATCACCCCCACATCAGGTCAGCGCCCAGTGTGGCTGCACCAGTCGCACTGCCCTAAAGCCAGCCCTGCTTTTAATCACGATGGTTGGTGGCCGAGACTGTTATGTCGAACTGAGAAACTAATTTTCTTACCACTGCAAGCTGTGTTCTGGATGCTACAGTGTGAAAAACCGCAGGCATCATGAGAGATTCCTCAACTTTCAACTCCATTTCATTCTCTGCAGAAAACGTAGTTTTTGGAATAGCTGGCGGACGGTCACACAGGATCATCTCCTTGTTGAACAGAAATATTGGGTTTGTGTCCTGCAAAAAAAAAAACAAGCAAATTAAACCGGTAAAAAAATAAAAATAAAAGCTTATGTCATTAAATATCAGTAAAACCATTGTGGTAAGAAGGCCTTTAATGCAGGAAACCATCAATATGCCATTGCCATGCCATTTCCAGCCTTGCTATAAAGATATATTATGGTGGGTACCACAAATGCGCTATCATTGAATCCACTTCCAATAAGTGTCACTGAGAGTTAACTTCCAATCTCCAATTAACCCCTTAATTGCTGCCGTCGGCCAATGGCCGACGGCAGCACTACCTCTCCAGTGCTGCCGTCGGCCATCGGCCGACGGCTCCCCACCCGCGCTTGGAAACGCCCGCACTGCGGCGGAATTACCGCCGCGGTTAACGGGTTAAATAACTTGTGTAAAAGCCATTCGAGATTTAGTTTAACAAGATGCGATGTTCACCAAGGTCTTATGATACTACCAACGGTTAGCCTCAGATGGGCTTCCCAATAAGCCTCTCAATATGCCTGACGTGCCATACCCGTTTTAGATTCTGTTTCTCATTTCTGACACGGTTTCTCAACCAAGTCACCACACTTAATGTTTGAGCCAACCTTTGCCCTGGTCTTTTACCAGTCGGTTTGTTCCCTAGTAAAAAAAAAAGCTAGACCTTGAAATACCCGTTTCCAAGGTTGTGTAGCTGAATGTCACAAGTTCATTGTTCGTGTGCATAGCATATACCTAGATTCTTGGTCTCTAAACCATTTAAAATAAAGGACTTTGGATGAAGGACTACTATAGATAGCGATATCTTCCTCCTTAAGCTTATGGAAGTTTATCTCCTGGTCATAGACAATATGTTCACTAGGGAGATACCCAAATAAACAAGTTGAAACATTTTTTTTTTGTTTTCATCACTCCACCATTGTAACATAAAGTGGGCATAACTTTCATTAAACGAAACAAGTCATCTGATTATCACCATGTCATTCGACTGGTAATGACAGTATTTAGAATTCTATATGGGCAATAACGTTAGCCTCTCCAAAGAAGGCCCCATTAGTTTCACTGCTGATCATCGATTGAGGGTTAAACACAAACTGAGCAGGATGAACTTTAGGAGCAACACTTTCATGAAAGTCTTCTTCAAATACTTAACACACATTATTAGCACCCGATTAGAACGATGAGAGCTGGCCAGTCAACCAGCCTTTGCTGGATATATTTAACGTTTAGGCCCATAAAAAGACCGTTTCCAAGGTTGGATAGCTGTTAATATGCCTATTTCCTGCTGTGGGTAAATAGGAAATATAAGCAAAGTTTTGCCTAAATGTTTGCGAGTTACAAAAACAAAACTCCATCCTCTTATGGCGTTCCCTCTCAGCCTTTTCTCTAGGAGCTTCAAGTTCATACAGATCTCTCTGGGCTTGCATCCTTGCTCTTGGTAATAAAGAAGCCCAATTAGCCAAAGTAAAGCAGAAACATTTTTTGTTTTACTTTTCTTTGGCGGATTGTGCTTTCCTTTACCATAAGCAAGCTTTAATAGCCCTCTCTGGACCGGAGGCTGCTAGGGAAAAGGTTGAGAGAGCTCTTCAGCACGATGGAGCTGTGTCTTTACCCAAACATTCAGATGAGATGCTGCTCATTTTCCTGCAGCCCCTTCTTAATTTGAGTGGGAGTGCTACTAGACTTACTGCCTTCACCGGCAAAGTCAAGTCTCCGACTCTGTCAAAAACAAAGCTCCAGTTTCTCAACTGGCGAAGAAACCAACAGTGGAGTTGATGAATCAGCCATGTGTGAACAAGCTGCCACAATGTGCCAGGGGCTCTCAATGGCCCACTGATAATACAAGTATTAGTCCAGCCCACCTGGGAGGATAGTATGAGGATTTTGTCTTGCAGACTGTGGTCCAGCAGTGATCCTGAAATAGAAACTCTCCGTCTTTGACATGGGTGGATCTCCCCTTTTCACTGATGCATCTATCTCCACCAGCACGGGTGTTTCAATGAGGTCTCCACTAGGTGTGTATGCTTAAGTTCATCTATTCTTGACCTTTTCTATGGATCAGAAATGGCACTACAATCATTTGGCATGCATCAGGCCCCCCACTCTCCTGCAAAGTCGGCTTCCAGAGCTCAATGTCGACAACCTTTGTCCTGAGAAGGTGGAACTCTTGATGCAGAAATCCATATTTTAGCACGTAGGGATAAAACAAGTATTCATTGGGTCTAAGAATGAAAAGGTCATATAACAAGGGTATCGTAACAAAGGCAGCAATTTTGTGTTTGTAAGTAAGTATCTGTTGGACAGCAAAGATAGAAAAACAAGCATTTGCAATGCAATAGGTCTCGCATTTATGAGAGTTTGAACTATTGGCATTGTAAATGACATTGCCTTTTATTTATGTGTTGCTTTTCAAACTGCTAATAGTGCTCAGAGGCTTTAATTAAAGTCTACTGGGCAAAAACACAAGTAACGGGGTGTTGCCATGGTAGATTACAAAATGAGACAAGGTGGTACTAAGGTGGGACTACTAAGCCTTTTGACAGATGAATAGCCACAGTTTACAATGGACAATGACAGAAGCCAATACAAAATGTGGGTGGAGAGTGGGCGGAGGTTTAAGTTCCTACCTCAATACAGCATGCCTCTCATGGTACCATTTTGTGTGTCTATCCTTGATTATCCCTTCAATGTGCCACAGCACTCTATGGGGCAACACAAATGGTTCTGCGCTCTAAAATTTCCATTCCTTTCGTCACACCCCAGTAGTTACTGCACAGTTCACAAGGACAATAACAGGAGCTGGAAACAACTGGGCTATGTACAGATATCCAGGGAAGGATACCTGAACTGCAACTAGCTTCCTGAATCAGCATTTACAGGCATTGGGAGGCTATTAGTCTGTGCAGAGTTTACTTTTTTGCAACCTTCACGAAGTTATATGAAAAATGCTGCAACTTTGCTAATGTTTAATATTTTACACTTTGCTACAAATGCTTGGCGATTGTGACTTTTGCAATAATGTATGTCATATATATATATAATCTTTATTAACATTAACAAAATGTTTCAGTACAAAATATACTTTGCAGAAAAAAGGTAGTGTTTTTCTTGGCATTAGCAAAATGCATACAAAACTTTTCAAAAGGTAAACTTGCAGAGGAAATGCTGTGAACCTTTTTCAACTTGGCAGTATACATTGAAATGAAAAATTATGGAAAATTATTCTGCAATGTCCAAAAAACTTTGCACTGTGGACGGTAAACGTTTTAACTTTACAATCTTCATGAAAGATGAAAACCCGAAACTTCACAACACATTTAATGAGTTGGAAATATTCACACATCACAGTCTATGAGACAGAGAAAGTTGTGGCCACTACTATATAGTTATGTGATGGAGATTCGGTGACTGGGAGGTGAAAGAGTCAACATAGTGAAAACTACCCGGGTGTCTGTACCTGTAAATCTCTTAATAAGTACTGTGTGAGCAGCATCACATAGCTGCATCCCTGGCTCACAAGTAGGCTGGGTGATCTCATGGTGTAGTAAATTCCAACAAACAGATGCCTCAGATCCCTAAATAAGATTATACTTTTACCACAGTAGTCCTTTTAATTAACTCTGGGCTTAAATTATTTTTCCTTTCTTTTTAGACACGTTTTACATTTAATGTTCCTATCGCCAAATATCTTTGAACATACCCTCTGTGTTTTTTATAGCAAAAACAGTGTTGACAATATTTACATCACTTACATATACTAAAACATTAACAGCACAAAGACATTTTTTCACATAAACGCAAAAGTTACTACTTGTGTAACGATATATCTGTAAGAGACATTAGTTAGTGAAAGATTCCTTACCTTAGAATATCCCCAGGTGTCAGACTGGATCCAGAAAGTTTTTCGTCAGCAGTACCCCTGCGTGCCGGTAGGTGGTGTTGTGCGGCGTCGTAAGCACCGAGATGACATCACAGAGACTACTTAGGCGCTACCCATGCGCGCTGACGTCAGTTCGGTACATGGCTTTCCGTGCCAGGAACGCAGAGCCATGCAAGAAACTGACCACTGGTGCCATGAAACTAGGGCCCGGAAAGGGGTGACCTCAACCCTAGAAATCAGTTTGCAGACTGGAGAGGATGGGTGGGGCAGTAAGGAATCTATCACTAACTAATGTCTCTTACAGACATATCATTACACAAGTAGTAACTTGAGCATCTGAAATAGACACGTTGGTGATAGATTCCTTACCTTAGAATAGATCCCCCAGCAATACCAACCTCGGTTGTGGGCCTGCGAACAAGATTACACCAAAAAGACACGGAGAACAGAACAGCCAAAGAAGCCGTCTCTCCGGACTTGACTGTCAAGGCAGTAATGCTTGGTAAACGTGTGCAGCGAAGCCTACGTAGCTGCCTGACAAATGTCCTGCAAGGGAACGCCGCGTCCCAAGGCAGTGGTGGCTGCCATTGCCCTGGTAGAATGGGCACGCAGCCCCACGGGATGCTCCTTGTTAGCCAACGAGTAACATGCTTTGATGCACAGAACGACCCACCAAGAGATGGTTCGTTTGTGCACAGCCTGACCTTTTTTGGCGCCCACGTAGGCAACAAAGAGCTGCTCATCCACCCGGAACTGTTGTGTGCGCTTCAGATAGAACAAGAGAGCACGTTTTGGGTCCAGACGGTGGAGCCTCTCTTCCTCTTTCGAAGGATGCGGAGGCGGAAAGAAGGTGGGCAAAGTGATGGTCTGACCGATGTGGAAGGACGGTCCTTAAAACAACCTGGTCCGGATGAACAGAAAGGAAAGGAGGATAATAAGAAAGAGCCTGGAGCTCACTCATTCTTCTGGCAGAGGTGACAGCTACCAGGAAAGCCGTCTTTAGGGTGAGAAGACGTAAAGGACAGGTATGAAGGGGCTCAAAGGGAGCGCACATCAGATAGGTCAGGACAAGATTTAAGTCCCATTGAGGCATTATGAAAGGCAAGGGAGGAAACGTGTGTGTAATGCCTTTCAGGAATTGTTAACAACCAGGGACTTAAAGAGCGAATGCTGATCTGGAAGCCTTAGAAAGGCGGAGATGGCCGAAAGATAACCTTTAGTGCCCAGAGCATAGCCCTGCTGGGCCAAGGATAGTAGGAACAGAAGGACCTCAGAAAGAGGAGCAGAAAGCGGATCCACAGCCTTTGCTGTGTACCATGCCACAAATTGTTCCACCTGCAGGTGTATACCGTCTTAGTGGAGGGACGCCTGGCTACCAGAATGACATCACAGACTTCGGGAGGAAGATCGAAAAGCTATCAACTGTCGCCGCTCAATCTCCACACATGGAGGCTGGACAAGTTTGGTGGAGGACCGTCCCCTGCTGCTGCGACAGAAGATCCTCCTGAAGAGATAGTCAGATCGAGGGATCGATCACCATGCTGAGTAGCTCGGATACCAGTATCTTCGTGCCCAATCCGGAGCCACAAGGATGACTTGGACCGGGTTGCACCGAATCTTCTTCAGCACTCTGGGCAAAAGTGGTATAGGCGCAATGGAGTACAACAGACATCAACTCCACTTGTGACGAAAAGCGTTGCCGAGCGAGTGCCGCCTTGGAAATACCAACGCGTAGCACTGATGACATTGCACCTTCTCTTCGGTGGCAAATAGATCTAACCAAGGCTCTCGCCACTGCAGAAAGAGACCTTGCGCCACGTCCGAGTTCAGACGCCATTCGTGATCCATCAAGCACTGGCGGCTGAGTTTGTCCGCCCTGGGGTTCAGAGAACCTGCCAGGTGTTGAACCACCAAGGTAATGCCTTGATGTTCCAGCAATGTCCAGAGGCGCAGAGCCCCCTGATATAGGGTCCACGACCCCACCCGCCCCCCCTGTTTTTTGCAATACCACATGGCAGTGGTGTTGTCCGTGAACACCTGCACTACACTTCCCCGGATAGAGGAAAGGAATGCCTTCAGTGCCAGACGTATCACCCGAAGCTCCAAAAGGTTGATATGGAGTCAGGAATCCGCCAGAGACCAGAGGCCTCTGATCTCTGCCTCTCCCAAGTGGCCATCCATCCCAGGAGGGACGCATCCATCACCACCGTGTGCTCCAGTTGGGGTAGGGAGAGGGATCTGCCATTGACCCAATCGCGATACGTGAGCCACCACTGCA
Source organism: Lissotriton vulgaris (assembly GCF_964263255.1). Taxonomy (NCBI): domain Eukaryota; kingdom Metazoa; phylum Chordata; class Amphibia; order Caudata; family Salamandridae; genus Lissotriton; species Lissotriton vulgaris. Next base: position 1,504,301,770 of record NC_141691.1, read on the forward strand.
GTAGTCGTGCAGTGCTCTCTGAGATCTGGACATGATCGGACAGGTTGCCCTGATGCTGTGCCCTCTGGAAATTCAGGTCCCACTTCAGAGCCTGCATATGCCATTTGGCATGTTGCACCAGCAGGATGCCGGAGGCCATCAGGCCCAGGAGCCGGAGGATCATCCTGACTGAAACCCGGGATAGTGGCTGAAAGATCAGAATCATAGCCTGAATATCCCGGACTTGCTGCACAGGAGGATAAACCCGAAACTGCGTTGAATCCAGAACCGCTCCGATGAAGGGGAGCTTCTGACAGGGACTCAGGTGCGACTTCGGCACATTGATCGAGAACCCCAGCAAATGCAGGAGGTCGGCCATAGTCTGAAGGTGGGTGACGACTGCCTGGAGCGAGCCAGCCTTCGACAACCAGTCGTCAAGGTAGGGGAAGACTGACACCCCTGACCTGCACAGGTGAGCTGCGACGACCGCCATCATTTTCGTGAACACCAGAGGGGCGCTGGTAAGGCTGAAGGGGAGCACGGCAAAGCGAAAATGCTCCTGGATTACCGTGAACAGCAGGTAACGCCAGTGGGCCAGCAGGACGGGGATGTGAAAATATGCGTCCTGCAAGTCCAACGCTACCATCCAGTCTCCAGGGTCTAGGACAGCCAAGACCTGAGCCAGAGTCAACATCTTGAACTTCTCCTTCCGGAGGAAGCGATTGACATTCCTGAGGTCCAAGATGGGGCGGAGGCCCCCTTTCTCCTTTTTGGGGGACCAGAAAGTAATGGGAATACCAACCATGTCCTACTTCTGGCCCAGCAACACGCTTGGTGGCCCCCTTGGCCAAGAGGGCCGTGACTTCCTGTTGGAGAAGCGCAAAGTGATCCCCCAACATGGGGTGAAACTGAGGTGGCATGGCCGGGGGGTAGACTCGAAGGGAAGGAGTAGCCCCTTCGGGCGATTTGCAGCACCCACCTGTCCGAAGTGACAGAGCGCCAGTGGGGGAGGTGATGTTTAATCCTGCCGCACACATGGGTGGGGTGCACACCAAAGCTTGGACTAGGAAGGCTTTGATGTGGATGCTGCGGGAGCGGAGGTGGACTGACCCGCACGCTTCCCCCCTGTGCCGCCACGGCAGCCACCACGCCAGAAGCCACACTGAGGTTGGTTCTGCGCAGGCTTCTGGCTGAACGAACTTGTAGGGACGCCCCTTCCGTGGCCACCAAAGGAACGAAAGGTAGACGTGGCCGGGCGTGTGATGGAGAGACCCAAGGACTTGGCCTTAGCCCGAGTCTCCTTGAAACGCTCCAGCGCAATGTCTGCCTTATCGCCGGACCATCAAAAGGCATGTCCATGAGAGAACTCTGGACATCCCCTGAAAACTCAGTGGACCGCTGACAGGCATGGAGTCGCAAGGCCACCGTCAAGGAGATGGCTCTTCCCAAAGAATCTGCGGTGTTCAGCCCACACTGAATGGCGAACTTCGCGGCATCCGTCCCCTCCGCAACAGCTTGGGAAAGTACAGCACAAACCTCCACCGGGCACTGGGGCAGAGCTTGCATCATTGCGTACCACACAGAGTGAGAGTAGCGGCCCAAGAGGCATGTGGTGTTGTCTGACTGCTGGCAGCGGAAAACAACTTCTTGCCAAACTGCTCCAGTTTCTTCGATTCCTTATCCGGCGGAGCGGTGGGGAATGCGCTTCGGGAAGTGGCGGCCTGAATGACCAGGCTCTCCTGGGTCGGATGATTTGTTAAAAAGGCAGGGTCACCCGGTGCCGGGCGATGATGCTTGGCCACGTTTTTATCGACCGGAACCCCTGTGGCTGGTCTAGACCAGGTGCCCATCAAAACTTCTGTCAAGGCCTCATTGAACAGAAGCAGAGTTTCCATAGAATTTGCAGCCGGCTGAAGCACTTCAGTAAGGAGGTTCCTTTTGAGGGTAACAGTAGGCAGATCAAGGTCAAGAACCTCAGCTGCTCTACGGAGTACCACAGTGTATGTGGCGCCTTCCTCCATGATAGAGGGAGGAGACACAAATCCAGGCTCAGAGGAGAAGTCAAGGCCACCTGCATCCTCAGAGTCCTCCGCCCACTCATGCTCGGACTCGCACTGCCGTGCAAGAGGGTCCTCCGACCCCTCCCAGTCATCCCTCTACTTCACGGCCCGAGGCACAGGCGGCAGCGGAGGCACAAAGGAAAACAAATGCTACAGCGGTGTTGAGAATGGTGTTGAGAATGGTGCCGGGAACGGCGCAGGTCGGCGTCGATCTGGCCCCATGTCCCAATTAGGGTCCCAAACCAGAGCAAAATTGCCTGTAAACTCAGGCAAGGGCGGAGGTGGGACAAACGTAACCCATTGCGGTGGCGAGAACGGAGCCGCAGGGGGTGCCGGAGCCGCCGGTGGAGGACCCTGTGGTGTTGGAGGACCCTGTGGTGCTGGAGCCGCCGGCAGAGGACCCTGTGGTGCCGAAGCCGCCGGCAGAGGACCTTGCAGCGCAGGGGCTGGAGCTGACGGCAGCACCGAAGGAGGAGCCGCTGGCAAGCAAGGGCCCTCAATAGGGACTGCAGGGCCAGAAGGCGCACCGGCGGGAGCACTAGGCCTGAAAAGGAGGTCTATGGCAGCAAGAAACTCTTGCACCTGGGCCGGAGTCGCCAACGGACCCAGACAGGGTGGGTAGGTCGCGGGACACCCAGGCTCCAATGGAGCTGCAGGGGAAGGACCCCTGGCCCCCTCGTCCGTGTCCGGAGACCGACGGAGGGACGTCGGAGAGGGGACACGCTTCTTCTTTTTCTTGTGACGTCTCTTACCCGATTCCGAGGGTGAAGACTTTGACTCCTAGGTGCAATGACGATAGCTCCGCGGTCGGGCCCTCGAGTGACCCCTGGAACGGTGCGGAGACGACTGCCTGGCCTCCAGCAGCTTTCGGGATTGCTCCCGCAAATCCTTAGGAGCCATGGTCAGACAATCGTAATTTGACCGGGGGTCATGGTCGCTCTCCAGACAGTAGAAACAGACGCTGTGGGGGTCGGCCACTGCCATCGTACGGCGACAGGCCCGCAGTGTTTAAACCCGGGCATCCCTAAGTGGTACCAGGAGTCAAAGACTCAAAAGAAGTAAAGACAAAAGTCTCAAAAAAGTTAGTCAAAAAGTGACTAGGGTACGGGCTCTAACTGGATCTGTGCTTGCTTGTACGGAAAAAGAAAGAACTGACATCAGCGTGCATAGGTGACGCCTAAGTAGTATCTGTGACGTCATCTTGGCGCTTACAACGCCAGTGACGGACGAAGAGCAGCACAACGCCACCTACCGACGCGCAGAGATACTGCTGACGAAAAACTTTCTGGATCCAGTCTGACACCTGGGGATATTTAACCCCTTGTATGCTGATGACGATACCCAGCCGTCATGCACTACAGTGCTCGTGTGCTGATGACGGCCTGGTATCGTCATGGCCCGCCCCTGTTCTTTTGTTAACCGCACAGCGGCGGAAACGGGCCAGCAGCGAAGGGGTTAAGGTAAGGAATCTATCACTAACGTTCTCTTTCAGATATATATTTTGTCATCAGATAATTGTAAACGTGCAATCACTTCACATAGAAAGGTACTTTACACTAGACTATTCTGTCCTACTGATTTGAGTATAATATTGGGACCTTTTTCATTTTGTCCTCAATTTCAACTGTTCCCAAGGTCCTGCAGAGGTCAGAGACTGTTTACAAACTCTCATCTCGAGCTTGAACTTTCCAACTCAAGATGCCTAACAATTGGCATTTCATTGTCCTTGTTTGCTCTTAATCTCTTTATACATAAGTGCCAACGCGTTTTGATCTTCATGAATGGGGGACCAAGACGCTGTGTTTATATGAAGGTCGTCATCAGGGTGGGATATTTTCTGGTAGGACATCTATTACCTGTATCAAATGAGAATGACTGTAATGTGAATCTGTGCTTTCTGCTGTAATCGCTAAAGAGAATTTCTTAAACTTGGCTCCTCACGTACCTTGTTCTCATGTTTCGCTGTGGTGCAGTTGTTCACAGCCTGTGTAAATAAAATCATATATCAAAATGACTGTGCTTCCTATTTCCTTCCATTTAAGAGCTTTTTATGGATAACCCGCAACGTCCCGAATCTGGTTTTCGTGGTGGAGAGGAGACTTCCGATATTAGTGGCCTCCTTAACTTGTCTTGTGTATCCATTGACTTCTACATGTTAAAGTTTTGGGGGTAAAGAATTGTTGAGAGAGGGAAATACGGTTTATATCTTGGCTCTTAGCCATCCTATTTGGTGAATGGCATGGTGTAGCACGGCGCCCTAGAAGGGCTGCTGGGGAGTTGTGCTTGCTTGCAAAACAGAGTGGGTAGATGTTAAAAATCTCATGCTTGGGCAATCCATAAACCTAGATGTAGGACTACACCGTTTCATCCAAGAAGGACACTGAGTGACTTAATTGGCAGTGCTCACCGATACAAAAGAGCAGAAACTGATGAATAACTAGAGGGAATTAAACAAAATGTTTATACACCGTATCAGTTGCATTAATTAAATTTCTTTTTGATAAGGGCTGCTAACCCGTCCTGCATTGAACACATGAAAAAGTGCCTCCCACTGCGACAGTCGCCTTGTCTCTGGAAACTGGGACAGATGATGAACACCGGGACAAACCAGTGCACATGGTTAATTTAGTACACATTAGCCTTACTACTTCTGTGTCACACTCACAGGATGGCGCTCCGGTCCCTGCCTCGAAGCTTGTTTACAAACAATAAACAGCAAGAGAGGCGATATGTACAATTAGAGTGACCGGAGAGGCGTTCCGTTGGCAGAGGTGGCCTGCCCGACAGCTCCTCCTCCTATTCCTGTTTTTAGTAATTAGTGCCTTGTTGTGGGAAGAAAGGCGCCCTGGCTCGGTGGGCCTTTTAGGGCCCCAACTCATAAATCCCAGTAGGAAGGAATTCTGCTGCTAATACATACTTATTACTGGGAGTTTTTCCACGGTAGAAGGGGGCAAGGGTTTCTGCAGTTGGTAGTGGTAGGGAGCCAAGACTCAAGAAGCAGTCCATGGATGTTTAAGTGTGGAGGGAGGATGTTTTCTGAAGCGCCAGAGGATTTACCACAGATAACGCCCTACGTGGCATTGGCACAAAGCTGGCAGTGGCGTGGGCCTGATGGCACAGCCTGGAGGGAAGCGCATATGAGAAGGAAATGCCATGCATCACCGCTAAGTGATAGGAGAGGTTGTATATAATGGCAAAGAAGCCCCTAGTAACCACTGCCTCGCCTACCTCCCACAGCCGTCCGAAGCAGTGTACAAAGGACTATACGTGTTTGTGGCGGTCAGTCGTTTCAACGTAGCCTTTGTAATATGACCAATCTCCCAATACAGTGAAGTCTTGTACAGAACAAAAGGATTTTCTAAGGTATTTGAGAAAATAGTGCATAGAGGCTGTAATTAAAGCCTACCGAGCAACAACACCAGTAACAGGGGGTGTCGCAACACCTGCCGCCCCTCTAGCACCGACCTCACTCTCGTCTTCCTATCCTCTCACTGCCCGCATTGCTTTCTTTCAACTCTCTCCTTCACATCACTAACCCAACATGCCCTCCCTCAACAACGCCCACATCCCCCATGACTCTAATCTCTCCAAAAATGGCCCCAACTCATGGTCCATTTTTACCCCCCTCCCCCATCTCTCAAAAAACGCTAGGAACATTTTTCAACACAAACTACTCATCCGAAACACTGAAACACTTATAGTTGACAACTACATCAGCCTCACTTCCCCCATTAAACCGAACTACATCTTCTATTCTAAAAAAAAATCCAAATGGAAGAGCATTTTCCTACAATTTCTCCGTCACTAAATCAATTAAATTCCTATGGCTTTACATTATCCACCACTCCCTCCCCAGTCTTTCCAGGCGAAATTGAAATCTCCATTTTCTAAACGGGCAACATCCTCATACAAGCCGCTGAATCCCACCTCACCATCTTTAAACGCCACTTCAACACCTTATCCTACCAACTATACAACCCCACTACTAATCTTCTGTCTCCCCAATCGCACAACGCCCCTTCGTTCTCTCCCTTACCTCCGACCACATTCTCCCTCTCCCCTGTCATCCCTACAAAAAAATACCATCCACCAATGAACGTCACCATTCTCCCCCTTCCGACATCTCTTTAGCAAATGTCGTCCCCCAACCAATGACATCCAAATATTCACTCCCCCTAGCACCACTCCCCTTCCTTACATCCCACCTGACATCCCTACTTCACACCCCCTCTCCCAATCTCACAAGAACTCCAAAGACTTTTCCCCTCCAACCCCCAATACCTCTATTTCTAATCCCTACCCGGCCTTCCATTCCCCCAACCTGAATTCATACCCCTCCACACTGAATCCCCTATTGTGACCCCTCCCGCCCCATCATCTTCCTCTCCAAATCCATTATCTCACTCCCAGGTTTACACACCACCCCCTAACCCGGATGCGAAAACAAGTCCCTAAACATTTAATAACGTACATTACAAGTTAATGTTTAATACAAAATATAACACTAAATGTAGCCTGTTTACCATGTTTAGCTTGGGTAAAACAGCAACACAGAGCACGTGCCCAGTTCCTGCCTAAAATAACGCACTATGTCCAGGAACTAGAAGTCCGTTAGTATAATACGAAGGAGATTAACGAAATTGAGTTGGTGGATAGCATACAAAAATCTATCGAGAGGTACATAGAACAGAACAAAGAGGCAGGCATGTCTTTTTCCTGTGCATGGCCACAAAATTCTATATTAAACAGTGTCTGCTTTCCCGATGGCTGTGTCTGAGCAGCTCAATGCACATCATTGTGCCCAAGAGAAATAAATGCAAAGAAAAGTCAGTGCAGCAAAATAACAAAGTACGAGTTCAGTTTGGGTAAAACAGCAACACAGAGCACGTGCCCAGTTCGTGGCAAATAATGCACTATGTCCGGATAACAGAAGTGCGTTACTGTGATACCAAGGAGATTAACAAAATGAGTTTGTGAGTAGCTGTTGGACAGGCCTCGTGAAAGGCCCGCTCCCTCCCCGCAAGATAGGGCCCGGACGCCGGCTCTCCCGGTGTCCCCCGAAGAACCACCCCGGCAACCCACCGAAGCAACCCGCAAACCGTCCCCAACGGGACGCCTGCTCCCGAACATCCCAGCATCGGCTGTCCCGGGCCCCCGGCAGCACCCTTGCCCCGGCCCAGCCGCCATCTTGGACACTGCACCACGAGGCCGCGTGGCCTCAGCTCGACCCCAACCCTGGGCCTGGCCAGGCCCCGACATCGAGGCACCACCATCCACCCAGGAGGTGAAGAGACCACTTGGCAGGTCAATGGGAGAGAGGAGTATCGATGGCTCTCCCCCGCCAGGTGCCGATCGCCCCCGGTCTCCCCGGGCGCTGGCTCCACCCCCCTGCTGGGTGTCTGGACTTTCTCATCCCGGACCTTCCGACCTCCAAGCGCGAGGGTCCGGACATCAAAGGAGGCCAGACCTATAACTGGGGCAGCTCCAGAGCAGGAAGGCAGTTGTATCCTGGAGTCGAGAGACACCTTGAAGAACTCATCCCTGACGGACTGCGGGCGCTGCCGCAGCCTTGCCTTGTGAACCACCTCCGAAGCCTGCTGGCGCTGCCGCGGCCCTCTGCAACGTGCATCTTCGTCTGGACCTGCTGGCGCTGCCGCGGCCCATCCTTGTGAACCATCGCTCTTGCCTGCTGGCACTGCCGCGGCCCCTCTGCAAAGAGGTCATCATCGTAGCCTGCTGGCGCTGCCGCGGCCCTCCGTACCGAGAACCATCGTCCTAGCCTGCTGGCGCTGCCGCGGCCCTCCTTGCCGAGACTTTTCATCCTAGCCTGCTGGCATTGCCGCGGCCCGACCTTTCAGACCTCCGAGCTCGAGGATTGTGAGCTCCTTCTGGCCGCCCCTGTACCGGACCGGTACCAAGACTGTCCCGCTACCCCTTACCCTACAGAGACTAGAATTGGGAGGATCCTCGTGTCCTGCCCCCACTGTATCGTTGATAACCTTGCCTCAAGAATCCTATATAAAGTGTGCAGATCGCATCCATGTGTGGTGTCCATTTGTGGGGGGAAGTTACTTGTCTGTACGATCGCTGGAGACGGTCCTCACCGGAGGCCTCTCCCCCTGTACTCGGCCGACCCTCCGGGTCCCCGTCTAACATTGGTGGCCAGTGGCGCGATCCGAACCAACGCGTAATCGTACAGAGAGTAACTCACCCCACGACACAACCACAATGACAACAAAAGAGAACGGAACCACAGAGAAATTCCAGATGGAGAAACTAGAAGAGTATAACCACAGAGAACTAAAGCAGTTCTGCATAGAACTAGGCATTGCTACCACAGGACCGAGCACGAAAGAAGACTTCAAAAAGGCCCTGGAATCTTGGGCAGAGACGGGTACGGCCGTACCCCAAAACCAAAGCCTCGAGGCACCGGAAACGAGCACCACTCCGACGGAAGAAAGAAGATCGGGTCTCTCCCCAGAGGAGATCCGGGAACGGGAAAAAAGCAGGCTCCATGAATTGGAGCTGGCTCGACTTCGGTTGGATGGAGAACTGAAGTTGGCGGAACAAAAAATAACATTGGAACACTTGCGGCTTCGAGAGGAGCGGGAAGAAAAACAAAGACAGAGAGAGTTAGAAGAGAAAAAGCTAGCCTACGAACATGAGCGCAACCTAAAAGAAATAGAGCTTCGGAAACAGAATAAAGATCTCGGGGTGCCCGAGCGCCCGAACACTCCTGCCACTACAGACCCTAAAGTCCACATCCCCAAGGATGTCGTCAGAGAATATTACCGGAACGACGATATCCAGCAATGGTTCAAAGCCTACGAGGTAGCCATGACCTCCCACCGGATTCCCCGAAGCGACTGGGGAGCCGGGTTATGGGGGAGGTTCGTCAACGAAGGGCGAGACGCCCTGCTGCAACTCCCGGACCATCAGATGACCTCCTACGACCACATGAAAGCCGCCCTCCTCACTAGATACGGACTCACGCCCGAGATGTACCGCCAGCGGTTCCGCGACTGCAAACGGATCCCGGGTACAACTTGGGTGGAGTACGTGAACTTTTTCAGCAGAGCGTTCGAGGGGTGGATCAAGGGCAGCAAGGTGACCACTTACGAGCAACTCTTTGACCTTATTGTGTGGGAGCACCTCTCTAACAATTGCTTCGTCGAGCTCAGGCAGCACCTCCTCGACAGTAAACTAACTGAACCTCGGCAACTCGCCGCCGAAGCTAACCGATGGGAAAGCACCCGAGTTGCCCAAAACGGGCCCAGCGAACCAAACAGAACCAACCAAGGACCCCATCGCCCCGAGGGGGAGGAGGAGGCCCGGGTCGGGGCAGAGACGCCGTCCCGATGGCTCCCGCCAGAAGCGCCCCGCCCCCGGCCGGCAGGGGAAACCCCCCGATGCGTCCAGGATTCCGAGCCAACGTTACTTGCCATCGATGCCAGCGACCCGGCCACTACGCCAACGACCCTAATTGCCCGAAGAACCAGAACCCTATGCCCCGCCAGGTCGCTGCCGCCGCCCTGGGAGAAGAGCAAACCCCAGAAGATTTTGAAGAGTACGAGGCCGACCAGCCCGAGTGGGAACCAGCCGCCATGTCCCTGGTCTGCCTAGGGGAAAGAGACATGATTCCGCGGGCTCCCCTACCCGCCAATACGCGGAAATACAGCCAGTGGGTCAACATTAATGGGCGCCAGGCTGAAGCCCTACGCGACACCGGGGCCAGTGTGACGGCAGTCCGCTGTCATCTGGTGACCCCGGAGCAGATCTTGCCGAACGTCCTTTGCCCCGTCCGGTCAGCCGACAACTCAGAAAGCCTGTGTCGAATGGCCTGCGTCCCCTTCGATTGGGGAGGAGTGTCCGGAATGCTGAAGGTGACTGTCCGCGATGATGCCCCAGTGGACTGCCTCCTGGGGAACGACCTCGAAAGTTCCCCCTGGGCAGCCGTCGAAAGAAGAGAACACCTGGGGATGTTGGGCCTCCCTGAATGGGCCTGCATAACGACCCGGTCCATGGCCGCCCGCGCCATCTCCAGTCCCGAAGAACCCGAATGGCCAGAACCTCCTCCCCCGATCGTCTCGGAGGGAGCCACCCTAAGCGCCAATCCCCCAGAGCAAAACGAAGAAGGGCCTGTTCAACTCCAGGACCTTTCCGAACTGGCCCAGTGGCGGCAAGAGGGTGGTCCCACCCAGGAGCAGTTCCGACAAGAGCAGAGGACCTGTCCCTCCCTCGAGGGACTCCGGCAGCAAGCCCTCTCCCAGAGCGCAGGAGACACCGCAGGGGCCCACTGGATTTATTGGGACAATATCCTGCTCTACAGTGAGCAAAGAATTGCTGAGCTGGGGGCCAGTCGGGTGCTGGTGGTGCCCCTCCGCTTCAGAGACTTCCTTTTGAACTTGGCACACGATGTCCCCCTTGCTGGGCACCTGGGGCAAGACAAAACCTACAACCGCCTGGTGACTCACTTCTACTGGCCCAAAATGCGTAATGATGTCTCCAACCACTGCCGGGCCTGCCCCACCTGCCAGGCCAGCGGGAAGAGCGGCCGAAAGATCAAAGCACCCTTGCAACCCTTTCCCGTCGTCACCACCCCGTTCGAACGGGTCGGAATAGCATTATGGGGCCCCTCACAGAACTAACATCCAAGAAAAACCCCAAAACCGTCAACTGGACTTCGGACTGTCAAACGGCCTTCGAGAAGTTGAAGGCCGCCATGTGCGCCGCCCCCGTGCTCCAGGCCCCCGACTACAGCAGGGAATTCATAGTCCAGACGGACGCCTCAGATCATGGCGTTGGGGCAGTCCTCTCTCAACTCAACGCCGAGGGAGTCGATCAGCCAGTGGCCTTCATCAGCCGACGCCTACTGGCTCGAGAACAACGCTGGAGCACCATCGAGCGGGAGGCCTTCGCATTAGTATGGGCCCTCAAGAAACTCCGGCCCTACCGCTTCGGTACCCATTTCAGGGTACAGACAGACCACCGACCCCTGCAATGGCTGATGCAGATGAGGGGGGAGAACCCAAAACTGTTGCGATGGTCCATCTCCCTGCAGGGGATGGACTTCACTGTGGAGCATCGTCCTGGCCAGGACCACGCCAACGCGGACGGCCTGTCACGCTTTTTCCGCCTCGGCGAGGAGAGTACCCAAGAGGATGGGTGACTCTCCCTGCCTTCAGCTGGGGGGGACGCATGTTGGACAGGCCTCGTGAAAGGCCCGCTCCCTCCCCGCATGATAGGGCCCGGACGCCGGCTCTCCCGGTGTCCCCCGAAGAACCACCCCGGCAACCCACCGAAGCAACCCGCAACCCGTCCCCAACGTGACGCCTGCTCCCGAACATCCCAGCATCGGCTGTCCCGGGCCCCCGTCAGCACCCTTGCCCCGGCCCAGCCGCCATCTTGGATACTGCACCACGAGGCCGCGTGGCCTCAGCTCGACCCCAACCCTGGGCCTGGCCAGGCCCCGACATCGAGGCACCACCATCCACCCAGGAGGTGAAGAGACCACTTGGCAGGTCAATGAGAGAGAGGAGTGTCGATGGCTCTCCCCCGCCAGGTGCCGATCGCCCCCGGTCTCCCCGGGCGCTGGCTCCACCCCCCCTGCTGGGTGTCTGGACTCCCTCATCCCGGACCTCCCGACCTCCAAGCGCGAGGGTCCGGACATCAAAGGAGGCCAGACCTATAACTGGGGCAGCTCCAGAGCAGGAAGGCAGTTGTATCCTGGAGTCGAGAGACACCTTGAAGAACTCATCCCTGACGGACTGCGGGCGCTGCCGCAGCCTTGCCTTGTGAACCACCTCCGAAGCCTGCTGGCGCTGCCGCGGCCCTCTGCAACGTGCATCTTCGTCTGGACCTGCTGGCGCTGCCGCGGCCCATCCTTGTGAACCATCGCTCTTGCTTGCTGGCGCTGCCGCGGCCCCTCTGCAAAGAAGTCATCATCGTAGCCTGCTGGCGCTGCCGCGGCCCTCCGTACCGAGAACCATCGTCCTAGCCTGCTGGCGCTGCCGCGGCCCTCCTTGCTGGGACTTTTCATCCTAGCCTGCTGGCGTTGCCGCGGCCCGACCTTTAAGACCTCCGAGCTCGAGGATTGTGAGCTCCTTCTGGCCGCCCTTGTACCGGACCGGTATCAAGACTGTCCCGCTACCCCTTACCCTACAGAGACTAGAATTGGGGGGATCCTCGTGTCCTGCCCCCACTGTATCGTTGATAACCTTGCCTCAAGAATCCTATATAAAGTGTGCAGATCGCATCCTTGTGTGGTGTCCATTTGTGGGGGGGAAGTTACTTGTCTGTACGATCGCTGGAGACAGTCCTCACCGGAGGCCTCTCCCCCTGTACTCGGCCGACCCTCCGGGTCCCCGTCTAACAGTAGCATACAAAAATCTATCTATGTCCGGGAAACAGAAGTGCGTTACTGTAAAAAAACACACCTCTGCATCGCGCGCCACTGAAGTGTCCGGGAAACAGAAGTGCGTTACTGTAAAAAAAAAAAATATATATATATATATATATATATATATATATATTACCTACTGGCGGTCGCCAGTAGGTATATATAGTTAGGATTATTTCTCTATGGGATTTTTGAAAATTCTATGTCTAATAACTTTGGCGTTTGTGGACGGAATTGGCTGACATTTTCAGGAAAATGGAACATTTTGTTTCTGAGCAGCCCCTGACAATTTGGGGGGGTTTCATCAAGGGGGGGCCGAGAAAAAAGGGGGGTCCCAAAACACGTTTTTCCCATGTTAATTTCCATAGGGCGGTTGGCCTCACTTTTAGCTCGAACGGCTGAATGGATTTGCACGAAACTTGGCAAAATTGTAGGGACTGTTAGCCCGATGTGCCTTTGCTAGGTCTCAAGATATGTGCTCCAGTGGATTTTGAGTAATTTAGGTTCAAAAAAAGATATATATCTGGGCGGAGCCTAACCACACATCTGATCTGATTGGCTGTCAGCACTTCATCCAAGAAGTGTTGGCAGCCATCTTGGGACCAATATACATGATAGCACCTCATTAAAAAGCATTGTAGTTAATAGAGGGTTTTAGGACTTTAGTTACATTATAAATCATTTGTTGATGGTACCATACTCGTTTTAGGAATTGTGGTGGGTTCTAAGGTGATTTTACCATGTGAAAAAACCTTCTGCTGTGATATCATGAATATTGTTTGAAAGAAAACTAATATCTCATGATTTTCCCACAGTGGTTTGGAAGGGGATCTATAAGCTAAACTGAAAGCATATTTTCTGTAAATTCACATTATCTTTCTCAGTCATGTGAAAATGAAGTCTGACATTCTCAGTAAAACATGTACATCCAACAAGGACAGAGACTGTCAGTTGATTCCTTTGTGTTCTACTGCAGCCTCCTAGAGTGTTCTAAAGAACAACTAGAGCGCTAACAGTCCTACTTATTACAAAGGTATGGCACACCTGAAGCCATCTTGATTGGAATAAAGTGGTAACTCTTAAAACATTTAATTTAAAAAGAACCAACATGAGGGGGTATATTTTGCCATAGAAAGTATGATTAGTGCTGCAGAATGAAAACTAGGGCACATTTTGAGTGACTTCTCAAATCCTTTTCTATTTCATTAAAACATTCTGACATGCAGTCTCCCAAAATGGCCACCAGAGACAAAAGAGCCCAAATGTAGCCCAAATATCACCCAGATGTAGCCCAAGTATAGCCCAATGACAGAATGTCCCAGAGTGTTCTAAAGAACAACTAGAGCGCTAACAGTCCTACTTATTACAAAGGTATGGCACACCTGAAGCCATCTTGATTGGAATAAAGTGGTAACTCTTAAAACATTTAATTTAAAAAAGAAACAACATGAGGGGGTATATTTTGCCATAGAAAGTATGATTATTGCTGCAGAATGAAAAATGAGGGCACATTTTGAGTGACTTCTCAAATCCTTTTCTATTTCATTAAAACATTCTGACATGCAGTCTCCCAAAATGGCCACCAGAGCCAAAAGAGCCCAAATGTAGCCCAAATATCACCCAGATGTAGCCCAAGTATAGCCCAATGACAGAATGTCCCAGAGTGTTCTAAAGAACAACTAGAGCGCTAACAGTCCTACTTATTACAAAGGTATAGCACACCTGGAGCCATCGTGATGGGAATAAAGTGGTAACTCTTAAAACATTTAATTTAAAAAGGAACAAAATGAGCGGGTATATTATGCAATAGAAGGTATTATTAGTGCTGCAGAAAGAAAAATTAGGGCACATTTTGAGTGACTTTTCAAATCCTCTTCTATTTCATTAAAAAATTCTAACATGCAGTCTCCCAAAATGGCCACCAGAGACAAAAGAGCCCAAATGTAGCCCAAATATCACCCAGATGTAGCCCAAGTATAGCCCAATGACAGAATGTCCCAGAGTGTTCTAAAGAACAACTAGAGCGCTAACAGTCCTACTTATTACAAAGGTATGGCACACCTGAAGCCATCTTGATTGGAATAAAGTGGTAACTCTTAAAACATTTAATTTAAAAAGGAACAAAATGAGGGGGTATATTTTGCCATATGAATTATGATTAGTGCTGCAGAAAGAAAAATTAGGGCACATTTTGAGTGACTTCTCAAACCCTCTTCAATTTCATTAAAAAATTCTGACATACAGTCTCCCAAGATGCCCACCAGAGACAAAAGAGCCTAAATGTAGCCCAAATATCACCCAGATGTACCCCAACTATAGCCCAATGACAGAATGTCCCAGAGTGTTCTAAAGAACAACTAGAGCGCTAACAGTCTTACTTATGACAAAAGTATGGCACACCAGAAGCCATCTTGATTGGAATGAAGTGGTAAGTCTGAAAACACTCAATTTAAAAAGGAACAACATGAGGGGGTTAATTTTGCCATAGAAAGTATGATTAGTGCTTCAGAAAGAAAAATTAGGGATCATTTTGAGTGACTTCTCAAATCCTCTTCTATTTCATTAAAAAAATTCTGACATGCAGACTGAAACATGCACTTTGAATACCAGCAGCAGACGTCCCTGGTGAGCAGTAGCTTTACTACAGTGATCTAATGTGCAACTAGAGTGCTAACATTCAGAATTTATGGCAAATGTGTGACACATCTGAATGCCTTCTTGATGGAACCAAAGTAAACAAGCATTGAAAATGCAATAGATCTCGCCCTCGTTTAAGTTAAAGCCATTCTGTTTGTAATGATGTGGCTTTTTAGCTTTGCTTTTATTAGTGTTTTTTCAACTTTCATGTAAATAACATGCATCTGTATGCATATAAGTATATGTATGCATGCATTTATGTTTGTATTTATATAGATATACAGATGATATATGTTTATATATGTATGTATATATATATATTCACTGAAAAAAACCATAGGCTATAGACCATATATAGTTAGGAATTAGCATTTACAAAACCTTGAAAATTCACTGAAAAAACCATAGGTTATAGACCATATATAGTTAGGAATTAGCATTTACAAAACCTTGAAAATTCACTGAAAAAACCATAGGTTATAGACCATATATAGTTAGGAATTCGCATTTACAAAACCTTATTTTACTCACACAAAACCATTAAAATTCCATATATAGTTAGTTGCACTAACTATATATCGCGCACCCGCAATCCACTGCTGATGATGTCACATATTACATCATTCATGACATGGTCAGTGACATCACTGATGACATCACTGATGACATCTCAAATGACATCACTGATGACATCACTGATGACAACATCCAGTGACTGTATGTTTCTGTAAAGTTAAAATATGTCTTACATATTGAAGAATGAGTGGATGTATAAGTGTCTGGATGAAGGATTTAGTAGGTGCATGACTGACTGTATGAGTGAGTGATTAAATGTGTCTCACTGAGTGCATGGGTTAGTGACTAAACTGTCTTAATTTGTGCATCATTATGTCTGTTGTTCTGTAAACTGTTGCATGTGTTGATAAGTAGCTATATGAGTAACTATATGGGTTATTGATTGGTTGCCCAAGTATTTGTATGGGAGACTGAGTGTGTGTGTGGGTGGCTGGGAGGTGTATGACTCTGTGCATAGATGTGTGAGCAGTTGATTCACTAGATGTATAGTTTCAAAAGTGCATGTGGAAACAGCTGTATGGGCGGTTGACTGTGTGCATGAGTGTATTGGTGAGTGAATGGATATCTCAGTGCTACATGTCAAAGTAAGTACATATGTAAAACACAGTACATGTGAGAGTTGACATATATAAATAACTGTGCATAAGAGCCAGTGAATGTGTGAGTGGCTGTATGGATCATTGTGAACTTGTATCAGGGATTGTATAAGAGAGTAAATATGTGTTAGTATATGTTTGAATAAGTAAAGTTTGTATAACTGTATAGTTGAGGAAATGGAGGTGTGATTGATTCTTTGCGTGACTGACTAGGTGTGTGAGTAACTCCATGGATGAGTGACAGTCTGTGAGTGTCTGTTTACACTGATTGTATCTAAGGTTATATTAGAGTCTGAAGAGGTTCATCGTATTATCACATGAATGATATCATCAGTGATGTGATCAGTAATGTCAAATGAGATGTCATCAGTGATGTCATCAGTGATGTCATTTGAGATGTCATCAGTGATGTCATTTGAGATGTCATCAGTGATGTCACTGACCATGTCATGAATGATGTAATATGTGACATCATCAGCAGTGGATTGCGGGTGCGCGATATATAGTTAGTGCAACTAACTATATATGGAATTTTAATGGTTTTGTGTGAGTAAAATAAGGTTTTGTAAATGCGAATTCCTAACTATATATGGTCTATAACCTATGGTTTTTTCAGTGAATATATATATATATACACATCGCGCGCACGCCACTGCAGGCATATGGTTTCAATTATCTCCGCTGTGACGCAGAGATAATTGAAGATATATGGCCTTGCGGATATGCCATAGGTGGAGCTACTCTACCGCCTATGGCCTATAGCGTGTCCTGTAAAGAAAAGACAGGCATGCGAAGCCCAATTGCAAGGCAGCTGCCAAAAAAACAACTAAAATGCACGAGCACCGTGGAATTTGTTCGGTACGTTTTCGCCAGCCCTTACAAAAGGACTCTTAGGCCACGCCCACTGCTGACACAGTGGGACTGTAGGCCCGAGTCCTAACAAAAGACTTAATGACTGAGAAAGCCTAATACAAACTGCAAGCCAAGATGCAAAAGGACACTTCAACTCACAAATTAATCTGTTCCAGAAGACAGCAGTTGTTAGTCGACTGCAGTATCACACCAGGACTCAAGCTACACGATCATTAAAGGTATAAAAAAATGCCTAGTTGTATCCCTTTAGTTTGTAAAGAAATATATCACGGCACAGAACATGATTTTTTATTATCATGAGACTAGCATAAGATGTTTTCCAGAACGTGTCCCGCACATCATATTTCAGAAGGAGGAATGTGAAGTTAGAGTTTCTTCCTGCATGTATGTAAACCAACATCAATCAAGTCATCGAGTAACATTGGCTCAAAGAGGTCAAAACAACTCTGATGCCAAATGCACCAGTCATGATGACCTCACCCACTCCGAGGAAGGCTCGAATCCTTCTGTAAGCAGATAGCTGCTCCTGACTGACTGCAGGACAGCTTAGATACAAAGGTTTTTAAGTATAGTGATACCATAAAAACATTACAGGAGTACACTCCTTGCAAACTCAACAATCTGCTAATCCCTCCCTCCTCACGCCATTCAGCGACCTTTCATCCACATTTTTACTGTGCCACGGAGGAAGTTATCTGTGAAGTTGTCAATAAACTATAATATGGACACTCTACTTCCGCAGTGGTTGCCTGGGCATTCCTCTTACCCAAATCAATAAACAAACATGGACTATGACAGTCATGTTTATTCTTAGAGAGCCAAATGCCAGTTACTGAGTTCCAGTAACACGGTTACAGGTCAGAACACTGTCTAAAGAAATACCACTGACAGAAATATTTTATCTTCATGATTGGAGGGAGTGGGTACTGCTGCAAAGAACCTCTTCAACAACTCCTCCCGGATACTTTTTTTATAAAGCCCTATGCTTGTTTTAGTGTCTGAAACACAGGCTTTGTGCCTTGATGGGTAATCCAGAGAAGCGCTAGATATAACATGGCGTGTGGTATGTTGTGTGGGTTTTTGCTTCAATGGGAGAATCTTATGCAGAGCTTCCTGCATGGCAACAGTGAAATACAGGAACATTGATATTCTGTTTCCCTAGGACTGGAATTAGCATTTCTCATGTTCCGGACGGAACGCAGTATCTCGATCGCTAGAATTGAGAAACCGCGCTCTGATAGACCGGCTGGGGCTAGGCGGAGGCCTTGTCATCACTGAACTGCGCGTGCTTTCAACTATTAGTTGACCATACCTGGTGTGACTGTTATGGCTTCCCAGAAAGAACCTACTGCCTGATGCCACTGTAAATCCAGCTCTTCCTGCAATGGGTGCATTCGCAATTGGCAGAAAGGAATAAGAGGGATGCAAGATATAACATTGTCTCTAGGATAGACTCATAACACCAAACTGAAAGTGACTTTCGTCTTGTGAATGACTAAGCCAGTGATATTAGTTTGGGGGGGGGGGGGGGAGAGAAGCGGGAGAGAGGAGAGAAGAGAGAAGGGAGAGTAATGCTTTGTTTATTGTGGTGTCCAATATTGCTCCTAAGAAGGTGATGCTTGTGGAAGGGCACAAGGTCGATTTCCCCTCACTTAGGGTAAGAACTAGCTCGGCGACCAGTCCTGTGCATGCCTCTGTGGACGAATGGGCTGCTGACTTCGATGCTTTGATTAGCCAGTCATCCAAGTAAGGAAATACTTGATGCCATAGTTTTCTTAAGAAGGCTGCCACTGGAGTCAGGCATTTGGTGAATATATTTGGAGTTGATTTCAAGCCAAAAGGCAGCACCCTGATTTGATAATGGCTTCCGGCTATGGCAAATCGAAGGTAGTGCCTGTGGGAGGGATGATGGGTACGTGAAAATATGCATCTTGTATGTCTACGGTAGTCATGTGATCACCTGGGTTTAGGAGTAACAACATGTCCTGTAACGTGAACATGCAAAAGGACTGTTTTTTGAGGTAGGTGTTGAGTCCTTAAATCCAGGATCCGAAGTAATTTGCTGAAATAGTTGTGTACCAAAAAGAAATGGGAATGGAACCCTTTCCCTCCATAGCCCCTTAAGTGCTGCCTCGGTGCATTGGCCGACGGCAGCACTACCTCCCCAGTGCTGCGCACGACCATTGAACGTCCATTCAGCACTAGTTCTAATGGACAGCGCAGCACTGGGGAGGAATGTTTAATAGCAGCTATGAGGCTAGGACCTTGGAACTGGTTCCATTGCTCTTTTTTGGAGCAATGCAAGAGATGTAGGCATTTTACTTCTTGTCGACCTGGTGGAGTAGAAGGTGAAATATGAAGGAACTCTAGAATTTGGCTTAATTGTATAAGATTGAGGACCCACTGGTTGTTGTTATTTTTCTGCCACGGGAGAAGATGTAAAGATATTTGCGCTTCCAAGGAAATCAATCAATTCATAAATTAATCAATCAGGACACTTGTAAAGCGCACTACATACCTGTGAGGGTCTCAAGGTGCTGGGGAGGGGGGGGGGGGGATTGGGGAGGATGGGGGGGGGGGGGAATTACTGCTACTGATCGAAGAGCCCGGTCTTGAGGAGTCTTCTGAAGGCCAATAGGTCTTGGGCCTGCCGTAGGCTCGTGGGGAGGGTGTTCCAGGTCTTGCCGGCTAGGTGGGAGAAGGATCTGCCGCCGGCGGTCATTCTTTGGATGGGGGGGGACTGGGGCGAGGGCGAGGCGGAGCTGGTGGGTGGGGGTGTAGAAGCGGAGTCATCTGTTGAGGTACGCTGGGCAGGTGTTGTGGAGAGCTTTGTGTGCGTGGATGAGGAGCTTGAAGGTTATCCTCTTGTTGACGGGGAGCCAGTGCAGGTCTCTCAGGTGGGGTGTGATGTGTCTGCGGCAGGGGATGTCGAGGATCAGGGGATGTCGACGATCAGACGTGCAGAGGCGTTCTGGATGCGTTGCAGTCGTCTCCGGAGCTTGGCCGACGTTCCTGCGTAGAGGGCGTTTCTGTAGTTAGCCTGCTGGTGACGAGGGCCTGGGTGACTGTTCTTCTCATTTCGGTGGGGATCCACTTGAAGATCCTGCGGAGCATTTGGAGGGTGTAGAAGCAGGATGAGGAGACAGCGTTGACTTGCTTAGCCATGGAGATGGTGGAGTAGAGGATGACCCCTAGGTTGCGTGCGTGGTCAGTGGGAGTCGGGGCTGTTCCTAGGGTTGGTCACCAGGAGTCGTCCTAGGCCGAGGGGATGGAGCCGAAGATGAGGACCTCCATCTTGTCAGAGTTCAGCTTCAGGCGGCTGTTCCTCATCCATTCGGCGACGGCCTTCATTCCTTCGTGGAGGTTGGTTTTGGTGATGTGAGGGTCTCTGGTGAGGGAGATGATCAGCTGGGTGTCGTCTGCGTTGGAGATGATGTTGAGGTCGTGCTGTCGGGGAACGTGGGCGAGCGGTGCCATGTATATGTTAAACAGGGTTGGGCTGAGGGAAGAGCCCTGGGGTACGCCACAGATGATCTCGGTGGCACTGGAGTGTAAGGAGGGGAGGCAGACGCTCTGAGTTCTGCCAGAGAGGAATGATGTGGTCCAGTCCAGGGCCTTCTCTTGGATCCTGGCGTCGTGTAGGCATGTACGTAGCGTGCGGTGGCAGACAGTGTCAAAGGCGGCTGACCGGTCCAGGAGGATGAGGGCCACTGTTTCTCCGTTGTCAAGCAGGGTCCTGATGTAATCGGTGGCGGCGATGAGGGCGGTTTCGGTGCTGTGGTTGCTGCGGAACCCGGACTGGGACGGGTTCAGGATGCTGTTGTCCTCGAGGTAGCGGGTCAGTTGTTTATTGACGATTTTCTCAGTGACCTTCGCCGGGAACAGGAGCAGGGAGATGGGTCAGAAGTTCTTGAGATCCTTATGGTCCGTGTTAGAACTAGCTATTTCTGGTTGGCTAAGGCTGATGCCAAAGCTAGGCAGAAACCACCATTCTAGTCAGGGCAAGGGAGTCACACGCCAAGATAACCCCTGCTCACCCCCTGGTAGCTTGGCACGAGCAGTAAGGCTAAACTCGGAGGCAATGTGTAAAGCATTTGCGCCAGCACACAACAGCAACAATATCCCACCGCTGCCACCACAACCCCCTTCCAGCCAAAACGCAGGGTAGTCCCATCACTCCACTGATGGGCTTCCCTGCTTTGGGCGACAAAACACGGACACGGACCCGCACGGCAGGGACACCTTCCGGTTTTTCGCCACTCTGAACCCACCTGGTTACCTCCAAACCAGAACTCTCTTCTCCTACCAGATCAGGACCTCACTCCCTCACTGGTCTACCACCTGGAAACTATTTCACTTCTGGAGGTACAAAGCACACAGCACAATCCCTCTTCAAGCAGGTGGGGGGACACAGCACACAGCAATGTCCCCTTTCCTCTACCTTAGTGGAAACAACAAACTGCAGGTGAGCCCCAGATCACACAGCAAGGGAAGCCCCATCAGTCTCTTCAGCTGATCCACTTTGGTAGAGATTCCTCTTGACCTGGAAGCTTCCTAATCTCCCAACCTAGGATCTAAACCCTCAGGTTGCACCGGGGTCAGAAGTACTCCATCCCTCTGCACCCCCTTCCAGAGTTCTGCACCCTCCCACTTTGGAGCGGTACCCCTAGAAGCCAAAACCGGTCAGGACACTGATTACAGATGCCCTTCCCTCCAGGTCAGGCTGAACCTAAACCTGGCCTCCCCCCTCCTCTGGGAACAACCTCCAGAGGCCCCACAAATGGTCAAGCACTCTAGACGGTCAAATGCTCAGCGAGCCAGGACTTCTGCACCCTCCACTTAGGAGCGGTGCTGCCCAACACTAGGACCGCCGGAGTTCTGATTATAGACACTCCCCGTCCTCTAGACACAGGAAGATCCTCCTCAAATGACCTATGTACAGCTTAGGCCCCTGACCTGGCACTCCCTTAGGGAACCCTCCAGGCCCTGAGATAGGGTTTCGGGCCAACGTGGGACAGACCGTCCCACACTCACTCCGCCTCCACTGAGACAGGGCGTGAGCCCTTACACCCCTACCATACTACTGGGACCTAGCTGGGTTACACATGAACCTCTTCCCTTTTACAGGATCATCAGATACACAAGCCACTCCTTTTAGAATCACTTCCTAATGCCTCTGCAAGACATCTAGCACACTGCCAGACGTCCAGCTTCTTGTCCAGTGCCTCTGCAGGACCTCCTGCACACCACCAGAGGTACACCTCACGTGCAAGCTCCTTAAAAAAACTCACACCTACTCCTCCAGTTCAAGACACCACTCATCCACACACTCCCCCTCCAGACTGGTGAGACAGTTCTTCATTGCCTCTGACTCTCAACCTGTACCCCTCTTACTGAGCACCAGGCCCCATACTCTGGGAACTGGGAATGGGACTTCACACGCACTGGACACATTTAAGCTGCCACCACTGGATCCTACCATACTGGGGAATCCAGACACACACACTACACTCAGGTGATAACCACCCTCCTGAGCTAGCCATTTCTCCTCCTCACTCCCTCTCTTCCATCTACCCACACAGGGACAGGAACAGGAACAGGGGTTGGGCACTGGACCCTGCAAGGGATTCCTAATCTATGGGAACCTCCCCTCTCTACTGGCGTCCCGCCCTGTCACTTTCTCTCATTTGCCACTAAACATAAAGCGCAGGAACACATTTGAAAATGACACTCTTGAGGAAAAACAAAAATCAAAAACAATAATCCCAAACATGTGACTATCTAAAAAATGCAGAGTTTTGTAACGTAGCCAGCTGTCGCTGTGGCACTGCGCAAACACAAGTCCAAATCCCACCGCTGCCACCAATGTTGGAACTAGCTATTTCTGGTTGGCTAAGGCTGACGCCAAAGCTAGGCAGAAACCACCATTCTAGTCAGGGCAAGGGAGTCACACGCCAAGATAACCCCTGCTCACCCCCTGGTAGCTTGGCACGAGCAGTAAGGCTAAACTCAGAGGCAATGTGTAAAGCATTTGGGCCAGCCCACAACAGCAACAACATCCCAGGCACACCACAAAAGGAACTCCACACCAGATTATTAAAAAATAACTTTTGTATTGTAAAAACACATCAGATAGTATCACACAAGATACATGGTGTCAACTGGCACGGACAATATTCACAAGGGATTATTTACAGGAGACAGGGCCACGTGGGCCACTGTCAGAATCAGAAATAGCACTTCTAGAATAAAGAATAGGAAAGAATAAAAATTATAGTAGCACAAATTAGCAACTATGGCACACAACCATTAACCACTGGTAACAGGAACCAGGACCTCACTAGGACCCTCTGTACTAAAAGAACAACCACCTAAGAATAAAATACATTTAGGGGTATAAACAAGAACACATTACCCATGATGCATGAAACACATTCAGAGGAGTAGTAAAGGAAAAACACATGATGCCTAAAAACATTCAGAGGTAAGACAAGGGAAACACATGATGCATAAACCTACACATTCAGCGGTGTTCAGAACAAAGCACATGATGCAATAAAATACATTCAGAGGTGCAGCGCAAGAAGACACATGATGCCTAAAACATTCAGAGGTGCAGCGCAGGGAAAAGGAAGACACATGATGCCTAAAAACATCAGAGGTGCCAGAACAATACAATAGAGCAAAAATCACATGATGCCTAAAAACATTCAGAGGCGCAGGAATAACACATGATGCAAGAAAACACATTCAGAGGTGCAATAAATATACAATTGCGCAAAACTTACATAAGCCACCACCTGTGGCAGTCCCTAGGCCAACTGGCCTTGTTGGGGCTAAGACGCCCTGTGTCCAGAATGTCAGGGCGCGCTGCCATGCAGCGCCAGCCCAAGCACAAGCCTAAACATAGCAGGTGCCCACTACTTGCTGGGCACCTGGGAACACACAAGACCTAAACGGTGCAGCTGCCCACTAATTGCTGGGCAGCTAGGAATCCAAACTGCAACAGGGTCCTCACTGACCCTTAGGCGCAAACTGCGCCAACTGCTGGAGCCACACTGGCTCTGGGCATATCACATGCCCCAGTCATTGGAGCCACACAGGCTCTGACAATACACATAGCCAAACGTTGGAGCCACACAGGCTCTGAAGCACTCGTGTCCCCTACGAGCCTCGCTGGGCTCTTAACACTAAGTAATGGCGGCCACGAGCCTCGCTGGGCTCTTTAACACACAGTAAGGGCGCTCACGAGTCTCTCTGGGCCCTCCGTAACTCAATCACAAATGCCCATGGAGCCCCACTGGCTCTGAAACAGGTAAGGCCCCCACAAGCCTTTCACTAAGGGGGAGGGGCGGGCACCGGCAATGTGCCCCGACGTCCCCCTTCCGCTGGAAATGGTGCGCGGAGCCCTCGTGGGCTCCAACTCTCTCCGAGTCCCTCCCGCCCCGTCACTCACCAGCTTCCCAGCTCTGCTGATGGAGGCGGAGGGGGGGCGGCAGCTCCTCTCTTGACGCGGCGGCTCTTCTCCTGCGGTGCTTCCCGGGACTCCTGGGAGCCCCGCGCTGCAGTCGGCGGCCTCGCCGCCATCATCACTTCACCCCCGGCCTCCTCACACACGGCAGCTCTTCGGCCAATCCGAGCGCGGCTCCAAGACAAGCCCCTCGTGACGCCGCACTTCCTCTCTGCCGTGGTCCAACTGCAGCGCGGCCCTCGGGACGAGCCTCCCTCTGACGTGGAAGCTCCTCTCACGCCACCCCAATCACCACGCGGCTTTCAGGACGAGCCTCCCGCTGCCAACCAATGGCTGCACGGCTCTCAAGGCAATTTTCTCCGGCGGCCATTAAATACAGCTCGGGCCGCGGCGGTGAACAAAGGGGCATAACGAGGGGTGGGCACCCTCGCTATTAAAATAAAATAGAGAAGCGAGGTGGCACTCGCAAAATAATCACATAAAAGGGCACAGTCGCAGGGTAGGCACCTGCCAATGTATTTGTTTTTTATAAAGCGCACATTTCACCGGTAGGTCTCACAGCGCTGGCAGAGGATATGAGTCATGCGAGAGAGAGGAGTTGTTATGCTGGTGTCTTGAATAGTAGAGTTTTGAGATCTTTTCGGAAGATTTTGTGATTTTGATTGGATCTTAAGGCTATAGGCAGGGAGTTCCATGCCATGGGGCCCACCTTCGAGAAACTCCTGTCTCCATTTCTGACAGTGCGGACTCTTGGTGTCTTTAGGAAATATTTATTTAAAGATCGTAATGTTCTTTCCGGGCAGTATTCCTGAAGTTTGTTTTTTAAGTATTTCGGGCCTTGTCCATTTAAAGATTTGTGCACTAGGCAGCAGATCTTGAACCTTATGCGCTTTCAGACTGGAAGCCAGTGCAGTTTCTTCAGGCAAGGGGCAGAGGGGGTGCGTGGGGGTAGGTCAAGGGTCAGTCTGGCTGCTGCGTTTTGGAGTGTCTGCAGTTTACTTAGTGTGCCCTCGTTTGTGTTCGCAAGGAGAGCGTTACCATAGTCAAGGCGGCTGGTAATTAAGCCTTGAATCAATGGTTTACGATGGGACAAGGGCAGCCATTTGAATATTTTCCTTAGGCTCCTCATGAGGCCTATACAGGTATGTACTAATTTGTTCGTATGGGGAGCCATGGACAGCTTGTCATCAAGGATGAAGCCCAGGTTCCGAACAGTGTCTTTTGGAGATGGGCAGGGTCCAAGTTCCGGAGGCCACCATTTATGGGACCAGATGGATTTGGCCGCTCCGAAAAGCATTATTTCGGATTTGCCTGCACTTAGCATTAAAAAGTTGTTGGTCATCCAGCTTTTTATTTCTAGCATACAATTCCTGAATCTCACTTTGGTCGCTGCTGGGTCAGAGCCAAGGGTTATAAGAATTTGGGTATCGTCGGCATACGACAGAGTGTTGAAGCCGAAGTCCCTAATTATTTTGGCCAATGGTGATACGTAGACGTTGAATAAGGTTGGGCTTAATATTGAGCCCTGGGGCACTCCCTTGTCGTTATCAATAGCATCTGATGAGAAAGGTCCTGATTTGACCCTAGAGCTACGGTCTGTGAGATAGCTCTGGATCCAGCCCAGGGCTTGGCCCTCGAAACCTATCTCCGCCAGTCGTTTTAATAAAACTCTGTGGGATATGGTGTCGAAGGCCGCCGAAAGGTCTAGCAGGATGAGAATAGCCGACTGTTTGGAGTCTAGTGCCAGCCGGATGTTATCAACCACCTCTATCAGTGTGGTCTAAGTGCTATGAGAAGCTCTGAATCCTGACTGTGAGGGATCTAGTAGCGAGTGTCTTTCAAGGAATTTTACTAGTTTTGCATTGATGATAGATTCCATTGATTTACCAAAGAGTGGTAGCAAAGATATGGGGCGGTAGTTCACCGGTTGCTTGGGGTCTGCGTTGTTTTTCTTAAGGATTGGCCTTACAATGGCTTCCTTCCAGGGGGTGGGGAACAAGGCACGAGTTAGGGACATATTAGAAATAGAGGTCAGTGTGGGAGTCAGGGCAGGTGCTAGTTTGGCTAAAATTGGTGCGGACGCTGGGTCATTGGGGGAACCCGATTTGGCCTTTTTTAGTATGTTGGCTACCTTGTCCTCCGTGATTGTTCCGAAGTCGGCAAAATTTTGCTGTATGGGATTTATAGTGGAGGGATCAGCATAGCATGGCTCACTAGTTGTGCCTGTTTCTGTAGGAAATGATTCATGGATTGTATTAATTTGTCTTTGAAGTAGGTGGCTAGTTCGTCGGCCCAGTCCTGAGATTCCTGAATGACCTTTTGGCAGGCCATGGAGTTTGAAAAATCTTTTACAATTGCGTAAAGCTCTTTCTGTGAATTTCCAGCTGCTTTAATTTTTTCCCCAAGATAGCTTTTCTTAGCATTGGCGATTTTGTTCATATAATCTTTATGAGTAATTTTATAGTGTGATTTATCATCAATGTTTTTTGATTTACGCCATTTCCGTTCGGCTTTCCTTGTGTGTTGTTTAAGAATTTTCAATTCATCGGTAAACCAGGGCGATTTCAGTTTCGGACAGTTTATTAGGCGTTTAGGAGCTATAGAGTCCAGAGTCTTACTGATTGCAATATCAAAGTCTAAGACCAGTCTGTCAAGCTCTGAGTCCTCAGTTACTCTCGGGGGGGCAAACGTTTTCGTAAACATTTCTAAGTTGATCTTTTTCCATGGGCGGCTCAGCTTTTTTTCTTTAGAGTGAATCTGTAGGGACTCGTTTGTTTTGATGGTGAATTTGATTATTACATGGACTGACCATAAGACAGGAATCAATTCATTGATATGCGTATCCTGGAAGTTGGTGCATACAATGTCTAACGTATGACCCGCTTTATGAGTAGGGTCGGTTTCGAGTAGTCTTAGGTCTAGGGACTCAATACTGTTCCTTATTTCAGTGGTGTAGGGGTCATTATTTTTTTCCATGTGATAGTTCAAATCGCCTAGCAATAGGAAATTTTTACAGGCTAGTATATGGGGTGCCAGGATGTCAACTAGTTGGGCGGCAAAGTTAGCTTTGGTCTCTGGGGGTCGGTAAATTAGGGCTCCTTTCCAGGACTCATTCCCAGTGAGGACAAGGGAGAAGATTAAAAACTCTCCCCATGTCTCGAGGTGGGTGGTGATGATGTTGATTT
This sequence comes from Lissotriton vulgaris, assembly GCF_964263255.1. NCBI lineage: Eukaryota > Metazoa > Chordata > Amphibia > Caudata > Salamandridae > Lissotriton > Lissotriton vulgaris. The sequence continues at coordinate 1,504,329,546 of NC_141691.1, forward strand.
CAATCTCCATTTTGTAGATTATTGCGGTCCCTCCCCCTCGTTTCCCAGTTCTGTCTAATCTGACTATTTTATAATTGGGAGGCAGGGCTACTGCGATGTCTGGGTCTGATGTTTCTGATAGCCAGGTCTCGGTTATGAAGAATAGATCAGGGGATTCATGATCGAGTAAGTCCCAGATCTCTAAGGGCAAAGTCGCAGGGTAGGCACCTGCCAAACCTCACGCAAAATGCGTGATGGCGACACGCTCGCTATGGGTCAAAATAAAGCGCTCTCCCAGCGCTATAGCAATATAAAGCGCTCCCAGGCGCTAGGGGGAATCAGGAAAAGTCCAGCAAAGTCCTGGGGGGGTAGGAAGAAGGTCCAAAGGATCCCAGGGCAAAGTAAAGTCCCCCCATCAGCCCAAGAAAGGCAGAGGGGTCCCCCAGAAGTCCTCCAGGCATCCAGGGGCTGGGCAGGACCCAGGGATTCCCCTGGGCCCAAGCAGCAGCACGCCCCTGGCAGATTCAAGTCAGAAACAAGAACAAATTGGAAGGGGACACAGCCCCTTCTTATACAAAGAAAAGTCTTTGAAGTCTTTGTGCAGGCAGTGTGAGAATCAGCTAGAACTGGTTTTCGGGAACTCTCTTCAGTGTCAGGGACAGAGGTGACAGTCGCCCAGCGGGAGGTGGAGCCAGCATTGTGGTCAGGCAGGCACAGCCCTAGTCACTCTCAGGTGCCATCTCCTCCCACTTCCCTGGCAGCAGATGCAGCCTTTCATCCACGGGCTGACTCAGACAACCTCCTGGGGCTCCCCAGCCCCTGCCATCCTCAAACCAGACAGTCAATCCACAAGCAGGCCCAGGCACTCCTGGGCCAGGCTCACCAGCCAATCACAGGCCAGACACAAATTACACAAATATGCCAACCTCTAAAAGTGGCACTTCTACACTAGACACAGTCATGCCGCATATATCATTACACAGCATTCAATCTCACGAGTTCGTACATATCAAACTCGACCCTGCACTCCCCACACATCAGGAACTACCATGGGCATACATATTCCTCATCCATTCCTATGGGAGGGCAGGTCACTCACCACACATACACAAAGAGCTTAAGCACTTTACACAGTACCACAGTGAAAAGTGCGCAGAGGCCTAAAATCACCAACACCAGGTCTCAGAAAAAGGCTAGGAAAAAGCAAAAGGTCTCGGAGTGAACCTGCCTAAAGGGCCGGGTCCAACAGTCCGCCTTAGGTTTCTTGAGTAAGGCGTTGATCTCTGCGTGCTTCCAAATATACGGGAAGGTTGCTGTCTCGAAGGTGATGTTGATTACTTTTTGGAGATGGGGTGCGATGGCTGTGCAGGCTTTGTGGAAGATGTGGTGAGGGCATGGGTCTAACGGTGATCGGGAGTGGATGGTGTTCATGGTCTCGTTGGTGTCCTCGTCGTTGATGCTGGTCCAGGATAGCAGGTGGTTGGTGCAGGTGGTGGTCGTGGGGGCGGTGGTAGTTGGGGCAGTCGTGGTGTTGAAGCGGTTGTGGATGTCGGCGAACTTGCAGTGGAAGAAGGTGCAGTGGAAGAAGGTGGCCAGCGAGTTGCACAGGTCTTGCGAAGGCGGGATGTTGTTGGTGTTGGAGCTGGGGTTTGAGAGTTCCTTCACGATGATGAAGAGTTTTTTACTGTTGTGTGCGTTGTTATCTAGGCGTTCTTTGAACGAGGGCCTCTTGGCGGCTCTGATGAGTTGATGATGTCTGCGTGTGGCGTTATTGTGGGCTGCGTAGCTGTCCGGTGTTCGTGCACGGAGCCAGTTCTTCTCCAGTTTTCGGCATGTTCGTTTGGAGGCCTGGAGGTCTTCGGTGAACCAGGTGACTTTCTGTGAGTGAGTCAGGGAAGAGATAGTCGTAGCCTGAAAGTCAGCCAGCGACGTGAGGAACCTTTTCCTTGACGCCCTGCTCACCGTCTGGGGGTAGATCTTGATTATGTCCCCGACTGTGGTTGCCGCTGGACATACTGCGGTCGATATGGCTGGGAAGAGGCAGTGTATGAGGGATACCTATACTGATGGTATCCCCCACTGTAGGAAGGAAGGCCTCTTCCTCTCACTCCCCTAAAGCATACATTTAGGTATTGAAGAATCCCCAATGACTATGTAGTGTCAGTGTCTTTCTGCATCGTCGATGTGCTTTTCAAACAAAGCTTCTGCGTCGAATAGGAGGTCAAGAATCTTGTTCTGTACCTCCAAAATGAAGTGGCCCTGAACCACTCTTGATGGCGCAACACTACTGCCCCAACCAACGATCTGAATGCTGTAGTGGCGATATCCATCGCACAATCTATCACCTCCACAGATGCTCTCTCTCATTCTCAGAGAATTTTCTTCGCCTTCGATTTACTGTCTTCAGGAAGTTGATTCACATATGGAGCCAGATTGCACCACATTTGTCGATCATATTGACCCAGAATAGCAAGAACATTGGATGCTCTGACTACCAGAGTGGACATTAAAGAAAAACGCTTACCAGAGTTATCTAGTTCCCTGCCTTCTTTATCTGGAGGTGTGGTGATGGTTAAAGAAGTGTTCTTGGACTTTCTTAGCACTACCTGAGAAACTACAGAGTCTGGCTTTGGAGGGCCCACCAGTCCAGCAGGAGCATCTTCCGGAGTCTTGTATTTGTTCTTTGATCTGGATAACACTTGAATCACTGTGGTTGGCGTTGAGCCCCTCCTCCCATATGTGAATTACAATAGGGATAGCTCTCACCGATTCTCTGAAGGGCTTTCTAAAATCATATAAAAAACAAGACAGTTAGAGATGTTGGCATTGTTAGATCAAACTTCATGGCCGCCATTTAATGTAAGTTGTGAAAACCACTAATGTCCTCTGGTGGCGAGTAAATGGGTACAGGATAGGGAGAAGATGGCATGGGAATGAGGTAATTACCCCACTCTCGGTATGGATGCCAGAGTTTCCCCTCTTCCTGGTCATCATCTGTAGTTCCTGCATCTTGTTGGGGAACCGATGGTGATGATTTCTGAAGAGGCCCAGAATATCTTAAACCCTCTGGGGGGGAAATAGGATAGATTATGGCAGAGATGCCAATGTAGACTGTTCATGAGGCGCAGATGCTGATGAAAATTGCTTCCTATAGTCCACCAACATGAATTCCAGGTCTCTTAGCAGCGATGCTGGCATGCAGGCTGCCTCCTCCTGATAATCACAATGGTATTGCTGCTGCACAACCAAAAGGACCATCATCGTCATCATCTTCCTCGGAATCTTGCTCTTCCAACAGATGAGATGGCAACAAAGGTGTAACGTTGCTGGGTGAGGTAATTTCTGGTGTAATCTCTCTTTTCTCAGTGTTTTTCCCTCATCACAATCTCGTTTACGGTACCGCTGATGACTCCACCGTCGGTGAAGTGGAAATCGGCAGCAATTCATGAAGCATAATCAGCGGCAGTGTTGCCGTAGATGTCGCTACGGTCATCGTAGCTGTTGTTACCATAACGCCGTTGTAGTCATCACTGTTGCCGCCATTGATGTCATCACCAATGCCGCACTTGACGTTGTCATCATGCCATCGTTGCTGTCATCGACGTCTTCATAGTCTCTGCCAGCGTCATCCATGTAGTCATCATTACCAAAGGTTTCGTCGACCACGAGGACATAACATTACAATTGCCCTCTGCTAAGCAGTCGAAGACTAGCGGGCTTCCATACTCGTCGACGACAGTGAGGGTTTCTTCGTCGACAATGGATTTTTCGTCTGCAACTTTTCTTCAGGAGGCACAGAGGAAGGTTTCTTGAAAGATGGCCTGCCTAGAGTGGGTGTAGTAGAAGGCTCAGGGCTAGCCTTTTTTGATTTTCTCTCCCCAAAGAATGTCCCTTTCTCTCCTTTTCAAATTTGTTCGGATATTTTGAGGGACTGCACCCATGAGCCCTTTTAGAGGTCTTTTTGGGGGCTTTTTTGAATGCTCGTTAGAAGAATGAGCGTGAGGTGATCTCCCACTCTTATGAGACCCCGTAGACGATGAAGAGGACGCCTCATAAATGCCCTCACTCGAAATCACTTCCTTCCTGGCCTTAAGTTTTTGAGGCCATTTAAGAAGGCATCCCTCACGATCCCTCAAAGTTTTGTTGGGAAAGGTACAACATACCATACGCTCCTTTGCCTTATGGATGAGATACAGGCAGTCACTATGAGGATCGTCTGCATGAAGTCTTTTCTTGGAGCAGGTGGCACAGGCTTTAAAAAGACTCTTTTTCTCATTATCGGACATGACTATGCCATAAAAAGGTAAATCAGTACTGAAGAAGATGGTACTGAGGTAGATAATGTTGATTGAAGCAAAAATTTCAAAATCCACTGAAGTAATAGAAGAAGCTGAGCGGAGCTCCGAGGAGACCACCTAGCACAACGTGCGGTAGAAAATATGAGGGTCTAAGGTTCCCTCAGGAGTATTCTAGATGGTGAGAGGTTGATTCATTCACGATTGACTTTTGGTCTCTTTTACAAAACAATAGAGATTGCAATACTGAAATAGGCCTAGGCTTAGTTTCTGCATTTTTTTAGCTTCGCATTGCTATTATGATGTTACGGGGACTCCCATTTCGACAACGGGAATGATTCAAGCATGTGAATCTATGAAAGTTCCAATACTGGAGTAATGATAGTTACATTGTTTGATGAATGTAAGAGTCTCCCAGAAACAGAGACACCAACAAGTGCCTCACTGGTCCTAAAACCTGTTACCAAGGAAGCTACTGCAAAAAAAAATATTTCCTTTCGGAAGCCGATAGCAACATTTGTGGGAAACTGCAGGGTTGTTTTTGAACCTACTAAACTGGTCAATGCACAGCTGAGATGTGAAGTGAAACTATGTGTCTAAGTGGGAACGAGATTTGGTGTTCAACACCAAACAAGCCTCACAAAATGTTCCCAGCCGCTGACTCTGTTGAAGGGGGTTTAGGGAGAAATGTGGTTGTTACATATATGGTGGTGATGTCAATCCGTAGGTCGGCAGATTGATTCCTGGACCCCTTAAACATACCTCAAATCTCAACAGGGAGTAAATAGTCCTTAGACACAGTGATTTCGTCCACAAACATAACCCATGCAATCCAAGCTCTGGCACGTAACAAAGCCCCGGGATTGGACGGCTTACCAAAAGATTATTATAGCACCTTCTCCGCAATATTGGTGCCCCGCCTAGCAGACATGTACGGAGAAGAACTAGAGAGAGAGGAAAACTCCCAGGTTTGTCATTTCCAAAGCCGAATCAGGACCCAAAGCTATTTACCTCATGTAGACCCATAAGACTACTAACAGCGGACTGTAAAATCATGGGGTAAATATTAGCAAACCGATATGCTCAAATACTCCCGGCGCTAATTCACCCGGATCATTGAGGGTTTTTCCCAGGTAGAACACGTTGCAAAACATATGCAGACTATTCCATGTCCAGGACAGAGCATGCACCACATCTCCTAGAGCCGCCTACCTGATCCTGCACCTGGAGAAGCCCTTCGATACCCTCACATGGTCATACCTTTTTGCGGTACTCTGCCGAGCGGGAATAGGCCCAACCCTACTAGTATACCCAATAGCAGGTACCACCCATAGCGTATCACTATATGCGGATGACCTACTGTTGTATGTGCAAGATATCACGGCAAACCTGACCGTAATTGGACAACAGAATTTGCAGAGGCATCGGGACACCGGTTCAACTGGGCCAAATCCGCGATTTAGCCACTGAACCCAGATCTTACCCCTCAGAGGATCAGCATAGGTTGCCGGGGTTTCCCATGGAGCGCGCATGCCTCCCGATACCTAGGAGTCTGATTATACTACTCCCCCACAAACTTATAGAAGTGCAACCATCGTTAAGGCACGGGCAGGGATAAGGGCGGTGGTGAGCTTCTGGAGGACCCTCCCCCTGGTACCAATCAGAAGAGTGGCCCTGGCTAAAATGATAACAGTACAAGACTACTATATCATGTCACTAACCTCCCGGTGATTCGTCCTCGCTCCTTTTTCCAGGAATTGGACTTGCTGCTTTGCTCTGTTATCTGGGGCTCAGTCAGACATGGGGCTGTGTTGGCCAAATTGCAACTTCTGACTGACCGTGGAGTACTAGGGGCCCCCATCCTTCGAGGCATTATGTGCACGATTTTCAATAAAGATTTTTGAGAAAAAAAAAAAAATCCTTCGAGGCACACTTCTTAGCCACACAACTTCAGTGGCTTTCCCACTGGACACGGGAGCCCTACCTAGGAGAAACCGTTCCCTAGACCTATAAAAATGCCGCCAATTTGCTGACTGCCCTGCCAGGCACCAGACCTATGGCGACATACTCGCTGCAAGTGTCAATCGCCGGCACATGCATGAAAAGTATACACCGCATGTCCCCAGTAATAATTTATCTACTCCCCATTGTTGCCTCTGATCGGACTACCCAGAAAGGAGAGATATTACACAGCACGGATGTTGCCGGTATGGACGGACCATTCACTTGTCAAGATGGAATCCTTATTCGTGGACGGACAGTTATGTCCGTTTGACCAATTAGCGGAGGACAGCAGCCACCACCCAGGGCAATTCCATTTCATCATCTCCGGTTGCCGTAAACATTGGGACCTGACTGAAGGGGCACAGGCGACACACCCAGTACTACATACTATCCTCCACATAGATGCAGGCCGGCATTTAGTTACCTGGCCTTACAAAGCCATACAAGAGCACATACATCGAACCTCTAGACTCACTGGGACAGACTTGGGAAAAGGAACTAGGGCAAACATTGCACAACAAAGAATGGGAACACGCAGAAGAATACCCCAAGAAAGTGTCTCGAAAGGCTCGCTTTAAAAACATACAATTTTATATCCTGCGCCGCACATACTTAACACCGGCACGCCTTCACCTCTTCTGCTTGTCTGGGTAGGTTTCGTGCCCCCGATGTCAGGCATCCGATGCAGCTTCCCAACATATGCTCTGGTGCTGCCCCAAACTACAGCCTTACTGGACTTCAATACACAAGACACTACAGGACGTCACAGGCTTACCAGACATGAATACATGGGAGGCCAGAGCACAGAGTGTGTTCGGGCCGAGAAGTTCAGACCCTTTTCGCATTGCTGGCTATACTGCTGGCAAAAGGAGGAATCGTTATGAAATGGCCAGCCCGATGGGGTCCCCACTGGTGGCCCGGGTGGGAACAGGTAATAAATGGGAAACGGTAGAAGAGGAAGCGATTAGAAATGAAGAGGCGAGGGGGCTACGTGAGCGCCACATATCCACAGAATGGGCCCTGCTCCTACATCAAATTAGACAACAGTCAGCACACAGCCGACCACCCACTGCACCCCAGACCCCAGAAGAACAATAGACTAGGAACTATCCTGCCAGGCCGCACCCGGTCCCCAGCCACCATTGAATCCCCAACACCTCACACCGCCATCGGGAAACTTGGTTACTCCTGCGGAGACCGCCTCATCGCCCCACACATCTAACCTCATAGCACTGGGTGCATAACAGCCCCATATAAAATGCTCCCACCTAGGCACAACCCAATCCCTTCTACCCGACCACAGTACGATCCATAGTTAACAGTTAAAACACTGCACCAGTAGTTTATAGACCGGAACTTACAGGAAGGATGTACATCCCAGAGACACAATAGAGCACACAACAATGTAATCCGATATTTGAACAAGCTTACGTTCCACACATGATATGTACCGTCTCCCCCACCCATCGTCAACATGCCCATTCTTAGAAGGAATGTATCAAATAAATGTGAATGAAGACAATATGAATGTACGACTCATGTAAGGATGAAAAATACCAATACATTTTTTTACAGATAAATAGCGGTGATGTCAATTTTTAGAAAATGTACTGGAAGGAAATATTAGAAGCAATGAAAGATATTGTGGGATTGTTAATTCCAGCCAATTCCAACCAGGGTTCGGTCATATCTCTAGACTGACCGGTGGAGTTTCTGCTGAATGTAGTTTGAGAGTTGATCACATTTTTTGATAGACCTGTATGGTAGCGGGTGCCCTATGAGACCATTTATGACACAGTTATGGATATAAACAGCGGGTGCCCTATGGGACCATTTATGACACAGTTATGGATATAAACATGGTGGAACAGTGTGGCTAACACGGTGAGACTATTGTGATACTGTGTCGGGCTCAATGTACCAAATATGAATAGTAGGGAACAACATCAGTTTCTATTCATTATGAAGTCAATTGTAATGCTTTTTGAATATATGTCGTGTTGATAATTTAGTGTATTTTACTGCTATGGATATCAGGATGTTGCACGAACACAACATACTTACATGTACTTGTATTTTTATTATATTTTTTTCTTATTTTCTTTAGATAATTCTGGTCTTTTTAATGTTGCGACAGAAACTAAGAGACAACCAAACGTCTTTTGTCTTGAAAAAGGTGGTGCATATCAGGCAGCACACCAAAAGGTGGTGACGCCAGTGTTTTTAATTAAATTTGAGGGACTATTGTGCTGAGTATCTTGGATATCTGCCTGAATTTATGAATAGATCCCAACGAATTAGTAATGTGGATGTTTTCAATATGATTCACCTGATTTTGTCTCTTTGTTTGTAACTTGTTTTTATCAAGATCATAGATTTTGAATGTCATTCTCATGATCATGTTTTTAACCTTTTCTTATTAACAAATACATTTGTATATCTTTTTATAAATTTGAAACTTCCTACTGCAGTGTGTTTATCGTCATAACTGTGGGGTTCCTTGACTGTGATACCAGTGTGGATGAGATATTGAATGGTCTGTATGATAGGTGACTGAGTTAGATTGATCCAAGGGAATTTTTTATTTCACACTTGCTGTGTTGGCACCCTGTCCCTTGGACATTTGGGCCTCTCCCTCTATTTTTAGAATTTTTTAGACAAAGGAATTAGGCATGATTTGGAGTTTGGCGAAGAGGTACTACGGTTATGCCGTCTGCTTTACTGTAAGTGCATTATGATATAATGCACTTGTAATAACTGGTGAACAGGATATCTGTTACATGTGACAGAGTACCTATCTGCCAAACTCTAAACCAGCCCCATTGACTGGATTATGATGCGTTATGCCTAGAGTTAGACTAAACCTGTAATGGGGAATTGGGGTGGAGAGGAGGTGGTGGGGGCAGGCAGGCAGAGGTTTGTAAAGTATGTTGTTTTATAAATTTCATGTACTAGTATGCTTAAGTGAACTACTGAATGATTTAGAACGGAGGTGAATTCTCTTGCTGATATGAATGACTGCAACGGTTTGTACTCTGAAAATGAATTTTAAAAAAGCGTTTCATTGTTAACACAGACTTACCGTGCCAGCACTGTAACTGCAGACCCTTCTGTCTGGAGCCATACACTCGCCGCCATTGACAACCAAGATCTGTTGTTGAACAGATATTTTATATTTTGTTTGGATGGCATGTTTAAGGTCAGCTACCCTACAAAGGAGAATTGGAAAAAATGACAAGTCAATAAATAACACTTCTCAAACCAGTAAAGCTTATAACTTTGTTATTAAAAGTTTATTTTTTAAACTTATTTCTACTTAACAAGTCGGCACCTATAACTGTAAATCACAGAATGTGATGCAATAATTTAAGGAACAAGAAGAAGAACAGTTAAAAGTCGATTCAATGCTTGTGTTTACCATGGGCATGCATAAGTAAACAATGAATGAGTTAAGATCTGTTTCCACGATTCCCTTGGGGATTAGAGTCTCATGTACGAGGTTGCCAAAATCACCTGCCAGCCCAGGAAGCTTATGCTTTCAAGTGGGGCACTGTGAGCTAGCAAGGAATTGGATCCAAAAGTCTCAGATGGTGCAGCTGGACTTGGTACCTTCAATCTAAATTTCTGCTGTCTTAATATGCAGTCCTACGTTTTTTAGTGGAAACTACATAACATGGCGCCACCAACATTCATAGGTCAGGTACTTATTTAACAGGTCTCCTGAGTAGTTCCTGTGTGTGCCCATAGTCCTCCATTCACCTTGAAACTGAGACGTCTGTGGTGTTAGGGATGTATCCTCCTCAGCATTATAGGAAGCACCGATTTTTTTCTGTAGGTTGTTCAAGCTCAAACATGTAAAATGATTCCCCACTATAGTAAATCCCTCTCTGAATTCCATTCACTGCAATGATGAATGTAATTAATATACCTGCAAACTGCAGACCTGCTGTTACAGCACATTTACCGATACATTGGCTACCCAATTGGGGTGGAGTTGCTACTTTTATGGTTGAGGCTTACAAAGCTTATAGAACTGAAGTATTTTACTCATGGGTCACTATCCCGCCATTAGAGCTAATACACAAACATTTCACACATACACTGAAGCTGCCTAACCAGGCCAATACAGAGCTTATATTGATTTAGAAATAGCATGAACATTTCAGGACCACACAAATTGGTTCCAAGGTGCCATACCACGTGTATTGCAAAACATTCATCTAGGTCCCCACATAAAGGTCCAGGCTACATAGCCAGAATTAGCCAGCTACATACCCAAATTTAGGACAACTAAATGCGGGTAGATTACACACTCTCTATACTGGTCTAGTTAGAATATACAGACGTTTAACACAGCTTGTTATGCACACAATAACAACTGCCCCAGCGAGGGCTGTTCAAGCTGTCCAGCCACAGTTAGTTGTGCTTGCAAGAAGTCCTGTAATTATCAATGCTATTATGTGCAAGATTTCCACCAGACGTGAAGAAATATTGTTCTGTTTGCCAGGGATATGGAATTCCTATAGTCCTATGCCCAGGACATATTATTTGGGGTCAAGGGAAACAAGTATTCATGTGTATTTTGTCCTTGGGACAAGTAGGCCCAACTCCCTACGACACAAACCATTTGGCTGCCAGTTTACAGAACCACATTATGGATCAGGGAAGGGCAATGTCTGCAGTTAAGGTGATATTTGTGTGTCACATATAAACTTTTGGCAAGAGGGGGTGTAATATTATTTAAGAAAGTTTCAAACTGAGTGACAAGCTAAAGCCAAAAAAGTGATTGGTTAGGCGCACACTGCCTGGGTTTAAAATCATAATGGACATAAACAAAGGTCCAAAATTATCACATTTTGATGGAAATCGGGTTATCCCAATACCCTTTGAGACTTACTTTAGAAAAACCAACTAAAACATGCTTTGGCCAAGGAATTTTATGTGATTTGCTATACTCATGAATTCCATAAGGCACTTCCTACAGTAAGCTAATGTAGGCAGGGGTGGCCCACAGCCTTAGCCAATGAACCAAGGGATTTAGTTTAGCTAAGTCATGTAAATAGCGAAGAACAGAGGTACACTGGGTGTACTTCCTAGAGCCGAGAAAAGGGATTGTATGAAGTTGTTTTTTGTAGTAGCCAATTTTTAAGGTTAGTTATAACCCCACAGTTCCTCACCATAAAGGGCTGAATGTTTTCGCTTTGCTCTAAAGGTTTCCAGGGCTGTGGAAATTGAACGCAAGCTAGTTCTAAAGTGCATGCGTGCAATGGCTTTTGATCTATGGTGGATAAGTAGGCAACTCTTATTAATTTGGGGTTCCAACACAAATTTATCGACAATTGTATCCCCATCTAGTCGAGGTATAAACTTGCTCCAGCTTGCTAAGACCGACCTTCATGGCACACTTCACCGAGGGCCGATTCATAAATATCATGAAATTTGAATTAAATATGTTCAATTCAAGCTCTCTCAGTTCGGGAACTCAACAAATCAATCAAATACATTTTGCAGGCCAAATGTAGTTTTGGAAATTATTAATGTGTTGTCTGCAAAAAGTAAAATTGGTACTTTCAGGCATTCCAAAGTGGGGGAATCATTCAGGCAATACACACCCCTGGCAAGCACCTCTATTTACCGGAAAACAATTGACATGACTTAATTTGGGTTAGGTTTCTCAGAATTAAGATCAGAAGTAAACACAACAACTAAACGAATTTGCAATGACACCCCTAAAGCCAACTCAATAGTCTGAAAATGTCAAAATGCCAAGGCAAATCTAGACAAAAGCCTGAAAAAGAGCTTGCTTGTGCCTCACCCCTTAATGACCTTAGAGGCCCAGCCCCTCAAGGGCGACTGGGACAACAACATGCACCAACAACATATTTGAGCAATAAAACGTTCAATGCTTTTAGTCAATGTTCATTCAAATAAACTTTTTATGTTTCACCACAAGGTTCAAAGAAGAATTTTACATCATTGATATTCTTCACATATTTTGATATGTTACAATCCTCATAAAAATATATACATTATTGATTTCACACCCAATGCATTTCGAGACCTGAGTCTCTTCTTCAGGGGTATAGCTGCAAAAGAAAATATGTAAAATGAGACCAATTCATTTACAAAAGGTTAATTTTCTATCTAACTCAGTGAATCAAGCCCAATTACCAACACCAGTGTAACAAGCCACCTTGGCCAAACTTACTTGAAATCTTTAATGTAATCCTATGAAACAAAGAGCCAAACAAACACATAAACTAAATCAAAATCCAAAATCCAAAATAATAATAATAATTGCCTCAATTTGAACTTCACAAAACATAAACAAAGTCTCCGTACCTTAAGTTCCTTGCATAAATCCTAATACTGACGGAATGATTTCCTCTGTGGATCTGGCACTGAAAAATTATAGTAGCTCCAGTCAGAGTCATTTTATCAAATAGGAGATGACACCACAATAAGACCGAGCATAACCCTTATCTTACCTACAAGAGTGATGATAATAGATGAGCAACTCAATGACCTGTAAAAAGAACGAAGTAATAAACTCTTAGTTCTATGGGTTTCAGAATGATCCAATCATTCTGAAACCCATAGAACTAAGAGTTTATTACTTCGTTCTTTTTCCAGATCATTGAGTTGCTCATCTATTATCATCACTCTTGTAGGTAAGATAAGGGTTATGCTCGGTCTTATTGTGGTGTCATCTCCTATTTGATAAAATGACTCTGACTGGAGCTACTATAATTTTTCAGTGCCAGATCCACAGAGGAAATCATTCCGTCAGTATTAGGATTTATGCAAGGAACTTAAGGTACAGAGACTTTGTTTATGTTGTGTGAAGTTCAAATTGAGGCAATTATTATTTTGGATTTTGATTTAGTTTATGTGCTTGTTTGGCTCTTTGTTTCATAGGATTACATTGAAGATTTCAAGTAAGTTTGGCCAAGGTGGCTTGTTACCCTGGTGTTGGTGATTGGGCTGGATTCACTGAGTTAGATAGAAAATTAACCTTTTGTAAATGAATTGGTCTCATTTTACATAATTTCTTTTGCAGCTATACCCCTGAAGAAGAGACTCAGGTCTCGAAATGCATTGGGTGTGAAATCAATAATGTATATATTTTTATGATGATTGTAACATATCAAAATATGTGAAGAATATCAATGATGTAAAATTCTTCTTTGAACCTGGTGGAGAAACATACAAAGTTTATTTGAATGAACATTGACTAAAAGCATTGAACGTTTTATTGCTCAAATATGTTGTTGGTGCATGTTGTTGTCCCAGTCGCCCTTGAGGGGCTGGGCCTCTAAGGTCATTGAACTTATGCTCAGTAGGCATTTACACAACATTGCACACGTATCGCAATATCAAAATAAATTGAATCAGAGTGCGCCAGGTACACTATCATTTCTTGAATTCACCCCTAAATGATGCAGCAGCATTCCGTCAGAGTAGCAAGAAATAAATGTTAAATTTGTTGCCTTGTCTACAGGTGTGCAGCAGACATCCTCCCCTACTAAATTGACCACTACACTACTCCTGGCCCTTGGATTTCCTTATAAATAAAAGAAATGATGAGGAACAGATGCTTTAGTGTAAAAGTTCACAGGTATGGACACAATCTCTTGCACTTTCTAAACTTCTACTTACCAAAGAGACAGGAATAGTACAAGAATTACATACGCGACAAGCAAAATGTCTTTCTGCCCACTGCTTTCACCCCCTTGCTGTAAGAGCAATAAATTTGCAGCTCCCAGCCGCATTCTTTGGTGTGTCATCTGATGATGCTGTAAAACCTTACTTCACCTTAAGAAGGTACCGGCCTGGCCAAGAAAGTAAGAGACCAACAATCGACCAAACTAAGCCACCAGTTTCCTGCCTCTTCATCAGCTCCATGCCTTGCAGAAGAGATACAACGTGTCTCTTAAAGCATTCTCATTCAGAGCCATGGCTGCCTTCAAATTGAACTTGTACTATGCTTGCTAACACCATACGGTATACAGTCTGACGAGTGTCGATGGGTTCCAAAAATATGGTGCAGACTATGTATGTCACCTGTAGGGAGCGAAAATGCTTCTTGAACAAAGAAGCTGGAGTGCATGTAATAAATTCCAATAAATGCCAGATGTAACCGCTTCTTCTTGGTTGCATCCTGTCAGCCTCAACAGTCATGAATACATCTTCACAGGATTTACAAACTTTCAAGTACATCATGCTATAAACACAAGTGAGATATTGCAAATGTACCGTTATTACAGGTCAGACAAGTGATTAATAACAGCCAGGCTTAGCTACAATGGAATACATCACAACTTCTTTAACTGTACACCTGAAGCATTAAGACTCCGAACGTGGTTAAACATGCAACAAATGAATCGTTCAAAATTTAGTACACGTAAAAGGACAAAATAAACGAGGCTCTTACGTCTGCACTGCCAGCTCGGTGTCAAAAGTAAGGGTGGTTCCGGTGTTTACCAGAAACACATATAACTTCATGATGACTTCTCCAAGCTCCTTGCTGAGTGCTTTGGTGTGTTCATTTAGAAACTGCAAAAGGATACAGAGCACAATGTTACTGCAAACAGTTCTGACCAAATGTTTTAGGAATAGCCAGACTTTAATAAACATGGGAGCACATAAGTCCACAAGGTTGAAGGTCTTTCTGGCAAATGAAGTTCTTAACCGCATCGCTGCTGCGGTAATTTTTGCGCTGTGCGGCTGTTTTTGCAAAACCGCGTTACATGACGAGCTCAGCTCGTCATCCGCACACGCCACCCATGGCTGATGACGAGCTGAGCTCGTCATCAGCATCGAAGGGGTTAATCTAGGGGACTGGAGACGGGCATTGCATTATAATGGTTAACATTAACAGCTGCAATAAGTGAAGATGAACAACACTTATTGGGGGGAGGGGAGGGGTCAGTGACGGAGCAAGAGATTATATAACACAGAAATGGCACCGAAGGTAGAGGTACACTATGCGTTGCACAACAGCAAATGTGAGACGACATGATCAAAAGAAAAGTAGCATGTGGTAATTTGCATAAAAAAGGGAAAGGAAAATGGAGATACAGAAGGGCGCGTGCATGCTGTAATGGCAGAAGCAAACGCGGATAAATTACAAGTAAATTACATAACGAATATACACAGATCACAACGGGATTACAGACTATAGCTATACATATTAAACATCCGAGATTGTTGGTTACTTTGCTATATAGAGGAAATTCTGTATTCACAGCAAAATTTTGCAGTTATGGTGGATTGTGCAGCCTTAACCCTCACACCCAATAGCATCACAACTAGTTACATCATTCTTGGCAGTAGTGAATCTGCTATAGAGGCTGTGGTAGACAGTGTAGGGAAAGTCTGACTGAATCCAGGTACTTTGCCCAAAGTCTATAGGGCATAGCACACGTACAAGTATAACTATATATGGGGAGAGAGTGTTAAGTGTTGGGAAGGACTATGAATTAATTGTACACGGCTGAAGCACATGCTCAGTGGATCTTGTAAAGTGATCCTGCAACCAAAGAGGGCTGGCAATACTCCCAGGGCTTTGGGCATAAATGTTTAATTTGACAGAAGTTCTCCTTCTTTACATTAGTGTAAAATAGCCTGCAGTCATAAAATGTAAATCCACCCAAGCTAAGGCCTTATCTGATTTCTAGCACCGACCTAAGTATGTGACAGCATTTTTGTAGGGAAGATTACCCCCCACTTTTTGCCTGACATCTGATGCAACCTGACTTAATGTGCCCTAGGTCCCTGCCAATCACGTTTCCAGGGCCTGTGTTCTTTCCTAAACTGTAACTTTGTACCGACAATTGGCACTACTCTGGCCACAGATAGGCCCCTTGTAAAAGGTACCATGTGTACCAAAGGCTCTGTGACCAGGGATGGCCTCTAAGGGCAGCAGCACTGATTGTGCCACCCTTAGAGGCCCTGTACCTTAACACACACTACAGATGCGTGTTTTGGTACCGAGAAAAGTGAAGAGTCAACATGGCCCACATCCCTGTGTAATGAAAATATGTATATATTGCGCAGACCTATTAGTTAATAAATTAGCAATGATATTAACAAGTTTAGTGTGCTGGTCAGAAATGTGTGACTTCCTAACACACAAAAATTGAATTTGTTTCTTCACTTGTGACCTGGCTGCACATCACTGGAATCTATCAAAAATGTTTTTCACAGAATAATACTGTATCACCAAAACATCTTCTATATCCATTTTTAATGGGACAATACATAAATGGTATATGTCACAGCTAACATTCATTTATATTATAATTATGATGAATTAATGTTAGCAGTGACACATACCATGAATGACTTGTCACATGAAAAATGGATATAGAAGACTATGTTTTGGTGATAAAGTATTAATCTGTGAAAAAGCATTTTTGATAGATTCCAGTGCTGTGCGGCCAGGTCACAAGTGACTCGTTTCACTTGAAAAAACAAACACATCCGTATGTGCCATGCCTACAAAACACTTCCTGAGGGCTAGGTAAGCCACCCATCTAGAAGGGTGCACTAGCGCTCAGGTGAGGGTTCAGTGGCATAAGCCCTGTACTCCTACAGCGACTAAGGGCCCACCTTGGGCAGAGGTGTTACGCCTCCTCCCTCAGGATGGGCTAGGTCCATGAAGAGGAAGCTTCAAACGCCTGGCGCCTTTGAGAGCTGTCACTGCCTTTGGTTACCCCCAGCAACTGCCTCCCACCGGTTCTGCCTCCAACTTTGGGTGGGAGAATCGACAAAAAAACCAAGCAATCAGATAGAGGCTCATGCCCCCCTCCCATTGGAGGGTGGCATACTACGGGGTATACCCAGCCCAAGGAAGGGACCCATTGATCCCGACCTGCACACCCCTTTTAACGCCCCTAAACTTAGTATTTTGGGGCGACCCTGAACTTTGCGTCCTCAGATTCGAGAAAGAAAGAAGAAGGATCGAAGAGCCGTGCAAACCACGGAAGAAAGGACACATAATGCTTTGGCCCCGGCCTTACTGGCCTGTCCCACCTTCGACCTGCCTACAACGAAGAACCCGGTGTGTCCAGCAGCCAGCAGCCCCCCAGAGGTCCTGCCCTGCACTCACATTACAGACTGTCTCCAATGAGCACTGGATTTGCTCAACAAAGACTAGACTTCGGATTCCGGTGACTCTGAGATTCTGCACCACTCTTTTCCCGATGCCCACAGCCAGAGTTTGAGTGGCCCAACATTCTGAGGAGGTTTCTCAAATGATCCCGACCCTAAATCTGGTGATTTCCGTCCTCCGTCAAGCTCCAAGATGACGCCTGCAGCCTCACCCTGAAAGGTCCCCCCGACCGTGACCAGAGCTGGTAAGAAAGCTCAATGCCAGAGAAACCCCTGCACACGACAGCCCACAGCCTTGGGTGTCAAGGCATCCCCCAAGAGCCCAACTTAACTCTCCAGCAGTGGTCATTTTCAGGAAGCCTCCCTGCTCGCGCATGCAGCAACTTTGCCGAACCGAAGGTCTCCATTGAGAAGCACAGGATCCCGACGTCTCCTTGGCACTGTGAATCTGGCTGCCCCAGTGCCACTGGTGGTGCAGCTCCTGTGCTGATTGTAGACTCCTGCAGTGCTGACCTTAACCACAGGAGCTTTGTTCCCACACCCGAGTGGCCTGCTGTAAGCAGTCCCTAACTGTAAGCCCCCTTAGCCCCGTTGGTTAACACTGGGTGCCTGCACTCTGCACCCAGCCGCCCCAGTGTTGCTTGTGGTGCAACTCGAGCGCCAAACTAGACCTTGGGGAACCTTGGTCCTAACCCCTAAAACCCCCACTTGTAAGATGTTGACTTACCTGTGAAACCGATAACCATTTTTTCCCATAGGATCCCATGTTATACAATTTTGGGCCTAAAATGTTCTACGTGCTGAACTGTGGTTTTGTATGGTAAAAACAGTAACTTTAACTCAAGCCAAGAAAAGTCTTACTTGCCTTGTATTGTGAGATCCTTATGTGTGGTATCTAGGCATACCACCCCATACTCAAAGTAATCTAAAAGTAACTGAAACGTATTATAAATGTAATTGGTGTGTATTGTAAACTGTATTTTGAATCAATACCAACATGTAACTAATGCAACCACAACTTCATTTCCATGTGAAGGCCTGCATTTGAGAGTATATTTTACTTACCTGGGCCAAGTCCTACTTGCTTTTAAAAATAAAACATAAATATACCTTTTTTATACTTACCCATTGGTCTGGATTCTGTCCGAGTGTGTGCCTTCAGTCTTGATTGAGTGAATACAATAAATGCTTAACATACCATGTAGATAAGCCTAACTGCTCACCCACCCTACCACAAAGCGCTGTTAGTACGGACCGAATTTAGCCTCTGCTATTCCTCTGGGGACTCCCTGGACTCTGTTCACACTATACCTTACTTTGGCATTGTATATACAGAGCCAGCTTCCTATAATTATCAAGCTCAATCTTGACAATGAAAATGTTGCAAGATGGTTGGGGTCTTGCTCCAGTAGGCCTCTTGGTCCCTGAGAATAAATGCATTAAAATGCAAAGCTGCTGAGGAATTTGGGTTTGTTCCTAAGACACAACTGAATTTGGACAAATCAGGTAAGTGCAGTATGCCAATCTTGAAGTTTATAACTTTCAATGACTTACATCGCAATGCCAACTGTGCTAGAAATACTAGAAAAAATTGCATAGCACATCCCCTGACATACCAGTTCACGGGGGCTGACACGTAAGTTACTTTTCTGGAAAAAAACAATCTAACAATGGAGTTGATGCCATTGCGCACTATCACTGAAAGGAGGAGTCACCTACCTCGTGACTGGAAAAGACTTCTTCGAACAAAAACAAAGTGCAAACATCCGGATTTAACACTAGATGGCAGACTATGAAAAGCAATCGATCTACAGCTCACGTGCCTTCAACCTTCACTTACTCCTTTCAACCTCTAAAAGATGTAGAGTCCGCCATCTTCTCAACCAGCAGCGAAATCCAAGGCCTGCAGTCACCATTTGAGCCCCTACAGGTTTCAGTCTTTCAAAGGGCAAACGTCCAGGCAGACGAGGGTCTCACAAACCTGAACCCTAAAAACCTTATGACCAACAATGATCCCCCAGGTGTCCATCAGGGAGGGTGGTACGCCATTACCAGCACAAGCTACCCGACCAAGGCAGGAATCCCAAGAGAACCAAAAACACCAGGAGAACACTCACGCTATGGGAAACCACAGGGCAGCGCTGGAGATGACAACCTGGATATCTCAGGCCAGACACCAGTAGTATTAACCAGAAGATTTGCCCACATCCTTTCATGAGGACAGCATGGCCAAGGCGCAAGAGGCTTTCACCAATCCAAAGGTCAGTCCAATTGGTCCACATCTCTGCCCAGATCCACCCCCGATAAAGAAACCCCAATCCCACTACCAACAGAACTTTAAGAACAACTTGTGGATGACCAGGGGGGGGCTTTCATATCTGGGCACTCAACAATGACCAGAAATGCTAGCCTCCTACACATTGGATTCATCAGAGAGAGCTCCCGCTACGCATGCTGTCCAGGCCCTTAAAGGAGGGGCTGAATCAGACAATAGAGAGTGCCAGTCCAAGAAGAACGGCTAAGCCACAGAAGGACAATGTGTGGGCATCCCTGTTAAACACCATGCAACGGTCCGTGGAAGCCCCCCAGTAACAGTCCAACAAGATGGATATTCAGCTGACCTTACTCAATAACCTCTGTCTTTACGTCGCAGGCATAGATGAGAAGTTGGGGGATATAGATTCACTGAGCAAGCAGGAACTGTTGGAGGCAAAGCTGAACTACAGCTGTGGCCCAATCATGGATAATCCAGTCCACCCTCCCGTCTACAATCAACAGCGTCCTAAATTAACTCAAAACGGAACTCAAGATGGAGCACTGTGCCTGGAAGAGCACCCAAGTCACAAGAGCCCCAGATCACATGGAGCCTGACTTGGAGGCACTAGTGCAGACTAACACTCAGATACCAAGCACCATCTGCCTATAAGGGGGCCCTGCACATCTTTCTATGACAGACTGCAAAGGAACCCTTGCCCCGAACTCCCATTGCCAGAGGCAGCTCCAGCGCAAAACAAAAAGCAGCACACAAAACAAAAGAGGATGCAGAGGTAGAAGGGCCAGAATAAAAGAACAGTCCCAAATCATCAAGCTGTTTATCCCCTTTTTCATCCACAACAAACACTCTTGGGGGTCAAGCCCTCCTGCACGGCACCCACGCCACTGTACTCCCCAGACATTCCAAACCATCTCACTCACATGGAATCCTTCTCTCCCAGTCATTACCCAAGGAGGGCTGAAACACAGGAAGAAACTGAAACTGATTCACCACAGAAACAAATATCCCCACGTCCATGCATAGGGGTCGTTTGATTTCCACGAGTCACTCTTCAGGAAGCACTGACAGCTCTTCCATGCCCTGCTACAACAGTCCTTGTACCTCTCCAAAACGAACCATCACTGGAGGGGAATCCCAGAAAACAACCAGATAGTAGCCAGAGCAACAACTAGAACAAAGGCTAGGATTATTAGAGAGCCTCAGGCAGCGTGCACCAGCTATCTTACTTCAGCAGAAGGCGCCTGTCTCGGGCTTAGGCCCCTGCATATTGCCTGAGAACACATGGGTCTTTCCATCGAGGGTTGTGAGCACAGAAGATCGGAAGGGCTAAGAGTATGCTGGCGCCTGGCTACCAGAAGCCAACCAGCATAGCATACCAGCAGGGCAAAGCATTACAACTGAATGGGAACAATCTCACAGGCAGATTCCTGCATTCTAATTTTTTTAAGCCAAATTTGGGGACTACACAGATCCAAACCACAACAAATTACAAGTACCTTGACATAGAAATAGACAAGGGGTGCCAGTTCACCATACAGAAGAAGGAAGCGATTGCAATGAAAAGAAAAGAAAAGGGATGGCACTGCAGGGACGTTGAGAAACCTCAAATTGAAATTGACAGGCCCGATTCTGACACCTCTCCTCCAGGTAGCTCGATCAAAAATCCTACTAGCAATCACCTAAG
The DNA here is from genome assembly GCF_964263255.1 of Lissotriton vulgaris. Taxonomy (NCBI): domain Eukaryota; kingdom Metazoa; phylum Chordata; class Amphibia; order Caudata; family Salamandridae; genus Lissotriton; species Lissotriton vulgaris. The sequence continues at coordinate 1,504,350,898 of NC_141691.1, forward strand.
GAAGTGAAGTCCTGAAAGGCAGAGATGCTACGACTCTAGACAGTACACTAATTAAGGCTTACAGACTCATTTTCACCACTCCAAACTACTCTTCTGTGGCAACGATTCGGTTAGAGTTCGGCATAATGAGAAAGCCTCTGGCAAGGCGCATTAGCTTTTTGCTAGCAGAAAAGCAGGAAAGCAGGTGCCAACAACCTGAATCATCTTTTATGACAAGAGCTGCAGCATCGAATCACATCGCATGCCAGGAATTTCTTGAAGAATCTCTTCAGAAAATTGGGCTATCTCTGGCCTGGAACATTCCAACCAGTCCCGCCGCCTTAAAAAACGTGTTTGGAAATCAACAAAAAGCCTCTCACTTGCAGAACACAAGGCCACTTTCTCAGGTCGCAGCCATGCCTCTATAACAATCAACAGCTACTGATCACTTACTCCTGAAAAAAGACAGGCAGTAATAGCCTTCTTCAAAGCAGAGGATATGCACCTCAACTATAGACTGGAAAAATTCCTCGCAATGCTAGGAAAGTAAATGCTAAGAGCCAGCAAAAACACTATGAGCAGCAGGCGTAGCTGTTACGGAGGCAAGAGACCTTTAATCTATAATCTACAACTGGGTTGGCAACCCCCGCACTTTATTCCCCGTGAACCAACCTCTAAATGTTAACCCCTGCACGGACAGGACAAAGGAAAGTATTTAGCCAGTTCTTATGTATGCACTGCACTTTCAACTATGCACAGCAGTCTGAACACTGACAAATCGGCTTCCTCGTTAAATGAAGTGCTGCTCAATACATTTTATTTTATGTGTAGTTTAATTGGATTGTATTTATTTCGTCCTACTTTTTTCAACTTGGTTGTATAGCACTGGTTTTAATTGCCTATGCAAAATAAACGTACTTACTTAAAAGATAATTTTACTATGCTTGGTCGACCTGAAATTTTTTAGTAATCTGGACGTTATTGTTCGAAGTGATATTGCCAGGACCAAGGCAGCTTGTAGGTCTTTAAAGCTAAAGTGGGAGAGTATTGCTCCATAAAAAAGTATGTACCACAATACAACACAGCTCTTTTAGAGCTTCTTAACTTTCAATATATATAACCGCCATCGCTTTTTACTGACCCGCATTAAATTACATTTTAGTTGCCATCTGCTTGCCATCCCTCGTGGTAGTTCATTTGAATCTGTTTTTATTCCATGTAGTTGTGATGGTGATTCACCCCAGGGCACTTTGCACTTTTATGTTTGTTTCTTCTATATAAAGCTGCGCATATCTTTTATCGTACCGTTGTTTGCTGGAACCCATTTTGTTCAATTTTGTCCGATTTTGTTTTAGCTCATGCTATTATCTGATGTGAAGCTTTGTTTTTATGTGGCAAATTTTTTATCTGGTGCTGTTCATTTATGGAAAAGTTAATTGTGTGTTTGAAGTCTTAGGGCCAGATGTAGGTAAATCCGATTTACCGACTCTTAAATACCGACTCGAACCGATTCGGTATTTAAGAGTCGGTAACTTGGAAGGAGGCAGATGTAGGTAAAAAATTACCGAATCTGTAAGAGTCGGTATTTACCGATTCGGTAAATACCTAATCTGTATTTCCCATTGATTCCTATGGGCCTTGAAGCCCATAGGAATCAATGGGAAATACAGATTCGGTATTTACCGAATCGGTAAATACCGAATCCTGCAAGGGTGCAGGGGGTGTCGCTTTGACACCCTCTAGCACCCCAATTCCGGACTTGTGTGCCATGTGGCACACAGACATGCCCTAAGGGCATGTCTGTGTGTCACATTCCACAGGTGTGCATGCACAGATGTGCATGCACACCTGAATTCGGTATTTTACCACCCAATAGGATTGGGTGGTAAAATACCGATTCTTAAGGGCCTGTGAAACTCTTAGGAGTGCCACCTACATGTGGATTTTCCGAATCGGTAAATATACCGATTCGGTATTTTACCGATTCTGTAAATTTACTGATTTGGTAAATTTACAGAATCGGTAAAATATAGACCCTACATCTAGAAACCCTAATACCGGTCGGTAACTGCCGAATTCGGCCGTTACCGACCGGTATTAGGGCTCCTACATCTGGCCCTTAATGTTTTACGGTTTTTATTTTTTAGCTTTTATGGTTTGCTTTCATAACCCGAACACAGGTTTGGTGGTGGGAGGCAAATTGAACCTAGTGCTACAAGGGGACTTGGACAGGACTTGGACAGGGTCACAATATCATGCAGGCCGTCCAGACCTGCCTTACCGAAAGCAACTGCGATGGCAGGCTTATGGAGAGACATACCACCAAGAGTAGCAATATTCCTAAGCCTCTAACTCCATTTGTTCCATGTCCAGACTTGACTACGTACTTGTGCCAAGGTACAGGGTGGGGGAGTTTAGCAACTCACACTACCTGCCAAGAGACATATCAGACCACTCTCCCAAAGTGACGGCTCTAAAGACTGAGCAGGTCCGGGTGCAAGTGGTTTGGCGATTGAATAACTGGAAGCAGATGAACTGGAATACACGTTGATCAATAGTCCAAGAAACAGAGCACTACTTCCAGGAAAACACGGGGCCAGTGGGTTCCAATGTAGACTTATGCAAAGCCTATAAAATGGTTATGGGGTTGCATATAATAGACCATGTGGCAGATAAAAAGAATGCAAGAGAGAGAAGGTCTACAGGGAGATGGAGGAACATCTAGTGAGAGAAGAGGCAGAGTATGTATAGCCTTTCCTACAAGAGATCTCGCACAATGGATAGACCTGCTCCGAAAGGACTATAGGCCCCAGGCCAACCAAGGGGCGAGACCGCTGTTCCATATTAACAAGCCCGTCCTCTATAAAGTAGGCAATAAAGCAAGTAAGTTATTGGCTGGCTGGCTGGCCCACAGGGAAGAAGAGTAGAGGTGGATACACAGGTACTCGGACAGGGAGAGGCACTGGTGGAGACAGCGGACAAAATTGGTAATGCCTTTGCAGAACACTGGTGTCAGTTATACCAGTCGAAACCAAGGGAAGATCAGAAAGACCGGAACAGTTTCCTCATTAATATACCTGGCCTTCAGCTCGGATTGGATGCAAGAACCACCACTGAATATGAGCTAACAGAAAGAGAGATATTCGAGGATGTGACTCAGTTAAAAGGTTAAAAAGGTTGGAACTCCAAGGACTGAAAAGATTCCCAGCTAAATATATTAAATGTATGAAATGCAAAAACAAGGACATTTTTTGTGCTGCCAAGGAGGAGAAAAAAATGCTTACAGACACACGGCAGGCCACCACAGTACTCATCCGCAAGGAGGGGAAAATGGTCAGAGGAGTGGGCCTCATATAGGCCGATCTTGGTCAAGGTTTTGCCAAACTGCCTGGTACAGATAGTGAGCCAGATCAGTTAGGTTGTATGCTGTACAGGGAGACAAGAAGCAATTTGAGGATATTATTTGGATGTCTGGTGAGCAGAAATCAAATACGGAAGCCAGCTATACTCCTTCCCCCGGATGACGAAAAGGCATTTGACTCAGCCCCTATCTGATGGCGGTCTTATGCAAGATGGGCTTCGGCCTGTCGTTTATGGAATGGGGAGAGATACTATATAAAGACCTTCTGGCTAGAGTCCGGCTGGTGTTGCATGATTTAAACTGGGCAGAGGTACACGTCCAGAATGCTCATTGTTGCCACTGCTCTTCACACTGGCAACTGAACCAATGGCAATGTGAATACGGAGAGACTTACTGCTCCATCGGTTAAGGTGGGACCCAGACTTGGAAGTCGTGATCTCAATGTATGCGGATGATATTCTTCTCTATTTGATAGACCCCCAGGGGCTCGGTCCTGAGAATTCTTGTGGTGTTTGCGAGGTTGTCAGCTTTTGCTAGTTGCCAACAATGATAGACGCTGTGACACAAGAGTTGAATTAACAATTCCATTGGTTTTATCAAAAAACGGTTAGGTAAATGGTTTAAATTATTAATTATTCTTGGTCTTTCATCTTCTCTCTAGGTCCTGTGTCCGGACTCCTTTCCATCAATAGCCTTGATAAAAAAGGAGAACAGGGAAGGTAAGTCAGCTGTTTAGTCAAGATTTTGTTTCCTCCACCAATAGATCCCAAAAGGAGTGTCTGTGCTTGGAGGAATTGTGCTTACCAACACATGTGATAGATTCAAGGGAAAAAAACTCCATCTCGTTAAAGGTGGTTTAATGTGAATGGGATAGAGGGAATGCTATGGGGGACTCACTCTAATTTTAGCTCTCAGTCGTGCCCCTTGGTTTTCCCTTTGCCCAAGCCCAGAGCATTACACCCACCTGACTGAGCTACGTGCCTCCTGGAGTGTGGCTGGGGCTGGTAGCGTCTCAGCGTTTTCTCAGTCTGTAGCTTCTTCGATCTACTCCTTCAATTTACGCTTCGCGGCTCCCTCAACTTGAAGAAATGAAGCGGCGTCCTCTGCTGGTCTGGGGAAGTGGATTTTCCTTTCTTGTGGACGTCTTCCTCCTGGGGCTTAGCCAAGCTTTGCTCTTGTAGTGGCGTCAGCACCTCTTCAGGGTTGTCACCCCAGCGACATACAAGCACTTCCTTTTTGGCAACGAGTGGAGCTCTGCCTCCTTAACACTTGTGGAGGCTGGGTTAAAGCCACAGCAACAGACCTGTGAAGAGATGAAAGGTGTACCGTTTATTAAGACGTTAGAGGGTGAAGGCCAAGGTAATACATTATGTAAATCCTTCTCCTCGTCACAGAGGTACACTGGTATGTACATTAATTGGAGTAAAATAGTTTTGTTTCCCCTGATGGACTAGGTGCCAAGGCGAGACAGTGAAGGCCCCTTAAAATGGGAACCAAATGGTTTCACATACTTGGAGACACTTATAGCCACTGAACAGGAAAGGTTCCTCCAAGAAAATTTGGAGGGGAACTAGAGGGGTATAGGAATGATGTGGCGCACAAGTGGAAGCAGTCCCTCTCCCTGATGGTCATAGGGACCCTGTATAAAACGATCTACATACCCGAGCTTCTTTATATCCTGCAGAATGCCTCATTCACAGTTCCAGTTAGGTTTTTCAAAGATGTGGATGCAGTGACACAAGAGCTGAAGAGGGAAGTAGGGCACACCAAAATATGTCTTTTCTGCCCTAACCATGGAACCCTATGATGGTACGGTGGCTCTCCCAAATCTAAGGCTGTCCGATTGGGTATCCCAGTTGTTGGTGGTTAATGAATGGACCTTTTTGTGTCACAACAAGACCCCTCCCTACTAGCAGACAGGAGGGCCAAAGACCAAAAAGGCTACCTGAGTACCATATAAAGAGCGAGAAGGAAGATCCCACTGCCAACCCATACAGTGGGGGTGGTGAGGATCTGGCAGAGGGCAATGGCTGAAATGGGCCAGAAGAGAAAGCTGACATTAGAGACACCATTCTGGGAAGCAGTAGCACAGAGAGGTGCAAACAATAGAGGGCTATAAGAAGTGGGACCTCTAGTGCCCATCCAGAAAAGGAGATGTTTGGTGAGACGCAGAGATGACATCTCTCCCCAACTGCAGAACCTAGTTGATTTAGCAGGGGGTCAATTCCTCATCTATACGCAGATGACACACATCATGAGAAATTATACTGACAGACTGAGGGACAAAGCAGCGGAAACACCACTGAAACTAAGGGTAATGAGTGCCCTTCGGCCCCTCTACACAAGAATGCAGTAGCGCTAATATTTGCAACATTGCTTAACAATAGCCTCGGGAGAGGCATGCAACTACCCAAAGGAAGTGGCCATAACCGCAGGGTTCAGACTGGTACAACTACGATACTGCACAGGGCGTATTTGACAAGACCTCTACTATTCGCAATTGTTCAGGTAGAAGATGATGGGTTCCTCAGTTGATGCAGACAACAACGCATACCACTGCATACTCTGTGGAGCTACCCAAGACTACGGGACTATTGGAACAACGTTTGTACTAAATTGTCACTGGTTATTGGGAGCAGCCTGGGACATATATGCACTATATATACACACACACACATATATATATATATATATATACACACACACACACACACACATATATATATATATATTCACTGAAAAAACCATAGGTTTTAGGCCTTATATAGTTAGGAATTAACATATAAAAAACCTTTCTCCCAACCCTGTGTCCTTAGGTGGGCCCTGAGCAAAATGAGAGCGTGGGTTGCGGTTCTTGGCAGGCAGAAGCTGGAGAGTTAAATTGTCCTCCTGGGTCCCCAACGCTTCACCCGCATTTGGTCCAAACTCAATGTCGGCCTGAGAGAGATGATAGAGTGATCCCAATCCCTCCGTGAAGTCGCGAACTGCCAAAGGTGCAGCGGCACCTTACTGAGACTGGATGCGGTGGGTTAGAGCCTGTCCAATACCTTGGAATGAGAGATTTGCCGAAGCTGTCCTTGTGGCTCTTCCCCTAAACGAAGCGGGTCTGCTCCAATGCGCCCAGGACTGGCGCAGGATTAGGTCACGAAAGATTCCTAACTTGAAAGAATCGGAGAGACACAGCGGGGAATACCAGAAGAAAATGTAATATCACAGGAGCCATGGAATGACGCGTTTTGGTCTGTGCCTTCATCAGATGCCTACTCCATCACAGCAAATCCCGACAGGCACCCGCAAAGTAGTCCCAATCGTTCTTCCGTTGGTGGATGCTCAGGTGGGTGGAGTAAAGTCACAAACAGTACTGCAGTTGCGTAGGCAGACTGCAAGTACCAGCATGCACCTCTAGCAGCTTGCAGGTAAGTTCCTTTCTCCCAACCCTGTGTCCTTAGGTGGGCCCTGAGCAATGATGTCATCAGTGATGTCATCAGTGATGTCATCAGTGATGTCATTTGAGATGTCATCAGTGATGTCATCAGTGATGTTACTGACCATGTCATGAATGATGTAATATGTGACATCATCAGCAGTGGATTGCGGGTGCGCCATATATAGTTAGACCAACTAACTATATAGGAGGAATTTCAATGGTTTTTTATATGTTAATTCCTAACTATATAAGGCCTAAAACCTATGGTTTTTTCAGTGAATTTCCAAGGTTTTTTAAAGGCTAATTCCTAACTATACAAGGCCTAAAACCTATGGTTTTTTCCGTGAATTTCAAAGGTTTTTTAAATGCTAATTCCCGGCGGGCACAACGAAGTCTTTCCCCAGGCAGGGGGAAGTGGAGCAACTTACCCTCATGACTTTCAAAATAATTAGTTGTACACCTAGTATTGGCCCTAAAAGTCTGGCACCTCTCAAGGCTACTCCATATTTTCATGGATCTTCAAGGTGTGATTTAAAGAATACCTTTTTGTACTTCATTAATGCCTAAGGCTTAACATGTTCTGTATTCTGTACAATTGCATTCTCTCAGTATAATTTCTCCTTCCTTAGTCGTTTTGCTCCCCTCTGCCATGTGGTATGAGGTGGTGAAAAAGAGGTACATAGCACTTTACAAATAGCCCCAAACAAAAGAATGTATTTTTCACATTTGTAGTATCATCCTACCCCAGGCAATGCAGTACTCTAGTGATGAATTTCTACTGCCCAATCTTTATATCTGCTACTTGCTATTGCCTTTGTGTCATAGCCAATTTCGCTCTACTTTAGCACAAATATGTATGTTTGCATGCAATGCCCACAGTAACCTGCAGCTGATTTCCTACGGCTACTCTGTCCTACCTATAAGTACACAGTGGCACCCGCCACTATGCAGCATATATTTCCCGACTCCTTCCTACAGAGTACGCCGCCGCCTACCAGATCAGCGGGTGTATCGTCGTGGGAGGACTTCCGTAGTCGAGTCCTTAACATTAATTTTCAAACGCGCAGCGAAACACCACGCTAGACGATACCATGTGCTGGCCAAAGTTCTTTTATTCAAGTCAGCCCCTCGGACGCGTTTCGCCTGTCCTGCAGGCTTGATCACCGAAGGCTAATGTTTTTGGGCGGCCATTATAACATCAGTGCAAGTTACAAACCCGATCACGTGACAATGGACTACAAGATAGACATAAATAAAAGACTCGTAGTTCAAGCAGGCTAGTGCGTTATTAGCAAGTTCTAAAACATTTCACAAACAGCTCATAAAATATATGAGCTGTCCGGGTTAAATGTCATACTGCGCGTTTGAAAATGAATGTTAAGGACTCGACTACGGAAGTCCTCCCACGACGATACACCCCCTGATCTGGTAGGCGGTGGCGTACTCTGTAGGAAGGAGTCGGGAAGTTGTGAAATCGCCATCGCCCCCACAGGCACTGAATTAAGGAAGAGTGAAGTTGCATTCCTTTTGAAGAACACGAGACAGTGCCTGCCGCCGCATCAAGACGAGAGTGAGTCCGAGGATTCCTGCGACGAGCTGCGGGGCGGCAGGTAGGAGACTACGCAGTGCTGGGAAGCGGGGAAGCCAGTACAAGTCAGAAGGGTGTTACCCTGTTTGACACTGGCGGTTGCTGACCTGGGACCTTGTGTTCCAAGACAAATATACTACATAATGTCAGACCTTGAGCTTAAGGAGCGAGAGGAAGCTGCCTTATCCATTTTCAATGATACAGCAAAAGCGGGAGCAACAGCAGCTGTGCGGGAAACAAATGAAAGGGTCTCTGACACACTGACCCGTCTTAAACGCCCTGAAAAACTTAAACGCGGTGAACTCTCCAAATGGTGGGAGCAAAAATCTTTACAACGCTATTTGGAGGTAAAAAGAATCCCACGTGGGCTCAGAATAATGGTGGCGCCAACTTACGAACAACCAGATCCCAATATGCTACAGGAGTGGGCAGTCAATAATCACGAGTCTTCCAGTAAAATGTTGGAAATTTTGATTAAATATGCTGAATCCGATAGGCGCAAAATGCTGCTGGAAATAGAACAAATAATGACAATATTGGAGGGAGAGTCTGATCAAGATCTAATCACAAAGTTCTCCAAAGAAATGAAGGACAGATTGAAGAAATTAGAAACAACAATTAAAGAACGGAAGGCGCAGAAATTTTTACGCAACAAATTGGAATACGAACGTGGTCAAATTTACACATTTGCTAAAAAGTTCGACACACTAAGAAAGCAAAAATTAAATGCTAAAGCGCCAAGACCTGTCCCATAATCCGATGCAAGCAGCGTGATGAGCTCGGATGTTGAAATAGACCCAGATGAAGGACAGAGCCAACTGGGCAATCTAGGAGCTCCAACGGTAATAGACGAATTTGCTTTTTTAGAGGAAGAACGGAGGTTCAACCTCAGACCCAGGCGGCAAGTAACATACGGAAAACCAAGAGGAAGAGGCAGAGGCAACGGAGGCGGAAAAACAGGAAGCAATACCAACGCAGCCTCAGCGAAAGTGAAAAAATGAACTTGAATGATGCTATGAATGACACTACCATCATTAATTTGACCCAAACACCTCTCACGAAAAAAGAAGAAAACATTCTAAGACTTGGCCTCTCATTCTGCCCGCCAGCAGAATTTAACTACGTCGACACCAGGGTCGATTCATACAAATTCGTAAGAACACTGAAACTGAAAAAGTTCTTCGCATTGAATAAACACCGTAAGAAGACAGCCCCATGTATAACTGTAGGCAATCCTATCTTAAATAAAATCCTATCAGTGGAAGACATGGATACAATGTTAGACCTGCAAGACATTGACTGTTTGCCAAATGATGATTCTGCTTTTCAGCAGCATACAAATGTGGACACAATGGCACCAATAACTATCAGTCAGGCGAGGCAAGTGGCTTTGGAGCAAGACGTGGACATTGGCGGCAGTGTCACGACAGACTTCAGAACCACTTCTAAATTTGTACCTATGAATGCACGGGACTCGGTGGATGTGTTCCATGAATTAGTCACGAATGACTTAAAAAACCTAGAAAAATGTACCAGTATACAGCATAAAGTTTTCACAAAGCAAGAAAAAGAGTTTGATGCTTTAATTACGAAACTGAAGACTGATAAGAACTGTATAGTGCGGGATGCAGACAAGGGGGGAAATATTGTCCTCTGGGACAAGGAGAAGTACTTAATGGAGGCATATAAGCAATTAAATAATCGATGTAATTATATTAAAATTGCTGAGAAAGAGATGTGGAACAGCTATGATAAATACAATAGCCAACTACAAGAATGGTATAGTTCAAATCTTTTAACTAGAGAAGAACTGCAATACCTTAAAGTATCTAACCCTGTGACCCCAGTACTCTGCCTTATCCCAAAGGTACATAAAGATGCAGTAAATCCCCCAGGGCGACCTATTATCTCTGCCATAGGAGGAGCCCTGGAAAACACATCACGCTACATCGATTCCTTTCTATGCCCCATTGTCAAACAACTTCCATCCCACATACAAGATTCAAATGACTTCCTACGACTAATCTACGATCTCCCTTGGGAAAGGGATTACCTCCTTGTAACTATTGATGTGACCACGCTCTATACGAGCATTAGGCACGAAGATGGCATACGGGCAATCAAACATTTTCTGAGGGATCGCCCTATCAATCTCTGGTCACATACCCAGATGCTGCTATCTATGACATCAGTGTGCCTAAAAAATAATTTTTTCCTCTTTGACTCAGTGCTATACCAACAAACCTGCGGGACCGCGATGGGCACCTGCTTCGCCCCCAGTTATGCTAATTTGCATATGGGCTGGTGGGAGGAGCAGGTGGTCCGAGCGGATTTCGCAGAGGAATGGGAAAATACCATCCTCCAATGGAGTCGATATATTGACGATCTTTTTATTATCTGGAGGGGAACCGAAGAATCAGCTCGGGGTTTCATAAAGAAACTCCAGAATAACAAGTTAAATTTAAAATTCACATGTAATATCAGTGATACATCGTTAAATTTTCTTGACATTAATGTTTTCGTCAAAGATTCCAAACTGCACTCAAAGCTGTACAGAAAACCTACAGCTGGAAATACACTGCTCCATGCAGCAAGCTTCCACCCAAAAAACCTGATAAGAAGCATCCCCTATGGGGAAAGTTTAAGAGCCATTCGCAATTGCAGTGATAAAACTGACTTGGAAGCAGAGTTAGTTACCTTGAGTTCCAGATTTAAGGAAAGAGGATACACAGATGACAACATCAGTAGCTCGATTAAAAAAGCTAAACAAAAGAGCAGGGAGGAAGTCCTTTTCTCAAACAAACAGAATCAGGGTAAAGATAAGACTATGAAAAACCAGGTGAGAATGATTACGACCTATAATCGCAAGCACAGAGAGGTTCGTAACATTCTAAACAGACACTGGCATTTAATCTATAATGACCCAGTACTGCAACCTTTAGTCCCCAAGAGACCAGCAATAACATTTAGGAAGGCTAGATCTTTTAAACAGATGCTAGTCTCAAATATGTTACCATCAAAAACAAAAGGGGCCTACAACCTGGCTTAAAAGTAAACATGGCTTTGTAAGATGTATGAAATGCAAAGCTTGCAAGCAGGGCAAAAACACACAAAAGTTTACTTCTAACTTATCTAAAAGGGAGAAAAAGATTAAAGGGAGTTTCACTTGTAGGACTGATTTTGCCATCTACGTACTTCAGTGCCCATGTGGCCTGAGATACGAGGGTAGCACTATCAATCCTGTCCACCTGCGAATTCTACAGCACATGAGAGCCATAAGAAGTGCTGACAAGGCATACCCTGTGGCTCGATATTTTGAGCTTGAACATAACAAAGACGATACAGGATTAACCTACTTTGTTTTTGACAATGTGCCGCTTGGTGCCCGAGGTGGGGATAGACTTACAAAACAGACGGCTGGAATCTCGTTATATAGTTGAATTAAACACCAAGGCACCGATGGGTCTGAATGTGGAAGAGGATCTGATCACACATTTATGAATACATGAACAGTACCGCATTATTTTATATGATATGAATATAAAATTGGAAAATGAGATGTAGGAACAGCAACCTAATCAAGCGTAACAAAAAGGGTTTTAATGTATGGTTTTAATACAATGAATTTGCAATTTGGGGATATTTGGGGTTTCACTGATTGTTCAGAGATAGACATGAGACTTAACAAGCCCTGGGGCTCAATTCAAAACAGGAGTGTGAATATGAGATTTTTTCTTGTTGTGCATATGAACACATGCCCACTGGGGCGATATGTAAAAATACATGATAATGCGCGAGTCTAATAATGTGGCTTTCAGAAAAGTTTTGAATTATGGTAATTGAGCATCGCGGCTCCCTCCAGTTCAAACACATGATTGTGATTACAATTATGCCGAAAAGCTTGCGCGAAAGTGTATATAAAATGTTGCATCTTCAATATGACATTTAACCCGGGCAGCTCATATATTTTATGAGCTGTTTGTGAAATGTTTTAGAACTTGCTAATAACGCACTAGTCTGCTTGAACTACGAGTCTTTTATTTATGTCTATCTTGTAGTCCATTGTCACGTGATCGGGTTTGTAACTTGCACTGATGTTATAATGGCCGCCAAAAAACATTAGCCTTCGGTGATCAAGCCTGCAGGACAGGCGAAACGCGTCCGAGGGGCTGACTTGAATAAAAGAACTTTGGCCAGCACATGGTATCGTCTTAGCGTGGTGTTTCGCTGCGCGTTTGAAAATTTATATATACCTATAAAACACAGTTAAACTGAAGTTACAGTTACGAAATGAAACAAAGTAGTACAGTACCCACAGAAATCCTAAAATTCTCCAGACTTAGCAATTTTAATGTAATCTTTGTGTCTCGCTTAATTCTCTATACCAAAAGGCACCAAACATCACATTTTTTGTATTAATAATAAAATAGACCTTTCATTGCATCATTAAAGGTACTGCTCATACTCTATTAATGGCTACAGTAAAACTTCAGAGTAAATTGTGATACATAATTTCACTTTGTGCTTTGATTTAGTTTGACTGTCAGAGTGGGCATTAAATAGTGTAAGGCTGCCTTATGGTGGGGTTCACGCATTTGGTTGTTTAATTTGTAGATAATTTGTGGATTGTATTTTCATCTTTTTTTGCTTAAATGCAAGTAATAACATTGAAAAGGTATCGAAAATTCCTAAACATAAATCAAACTGAACATACACAAGTACATCCTATGGAACTGCCAGGAGTCCCACATCATTGAGTATCCATGCGGGCTCTCTAGCCATGGATAAATAACCTCCTGAGTTACAAAGGAAACGGCAGATTAATGTTAAATAGTGGCACTGGTGGTGGAGTTTTTCGTATGAAGGAAACAGATGCAGTGCAGCATGGTTTTACGACCAAATCCAACAGATTTGATAAAAAACTCTTTATTCCGACTTTAAGATTTATAAATAGGTTGATTTGTGTACCTGCTTGCACGGTCTGAATATTGCTTTTAGTTCTTCAGATGGCTCCATGTGTGATTTTAGTTGCAGTCCATTGCCCGTCATATAATCAGGGGTGTGTGATAGCGAATGAACGAAGATTCACTTTTTACTTTACACACTCTTGTACACAAAACCACAAACAGACACAAACGCTGACGGCTGACGCACTCTTGGGCACTCAGAAACACGCACACATACACTCACACAAACATGGTGATACAAAGACACACATAAAACCACTGTGATACAGAAACACAAGCACGCACACACACCAACACACACTCACACAACCCCACGCACAAACTCACCTACAGACACAAACGTTCACAGGCACATTAAGTCATGCACAGAAATACGCACTAATACACGCACAGTCACGCTTTCACGCACACTCACACACAGACACACAAACATTCGATGCCTCGTCGGGGGTAGGAACAGCAATACAAATGCGTTTAAATTTAAACACGACACACACACATAAACACAGTAGCATAAAGGCACATAAAAACACAGTGATACCGAAACGCAAGCCCAGTGCCGCACGCACAACACACAGCTGACACACAGCTGACACACACTCACAAACACACACATGCTGAGAATGCGTCAGAAATGCTGCCTGATAAGTTTATGCTCGCCAGCTCTTACTGCTGTGCCAGCTGAAGGCAGGCGCTGTTGCGGTTGCAGCGTCCATGAAGTAGGATTTCATCCCTGGCTGTGTCACAGCACCCCCTCAGGCAGGCAGCCAGGACAGTCGGAACATCTGTGCCGCTTCCTCCTGGCAGAGGTGTTCGGATCAGTTCTATTTATTGTTTCCGTGTGGCGCATGGTTAGCCTGTCATCTTAGCTGTATCCGAACAGCTGCTTGCATCTCCCGCCAAGATCACCGCATGTAAGTTCTTGCGATTTCCACGTGTGAAGCAGCGGTTTATATTGCCAGACTTTTTTGCTACGCGCGCGCTCCCGGTTTTCTAACGTTTAAATCGCAATACACTGGGAGACGGTTGTATAAAAAGCTGTATTTTGTATTAAAACGAGGCACGTTTGCAGTTTAAGTTGTTTAGCTATAAACCGTCTGGTCTCGCACCCCTCACAAAATGTGATCCTAACTTGTTTGACATTCTGATGGTTAGCTTCACTTTTCCGCACGGTGCCCTTGCTCCGTTTTGCAGATGCACGTGCCGTAACGAGTAATTAAGTGATTAGAGCCGCCTCTTTTGACACACCTTCCCCTCAGCACGGGAGACCCTCGGCACGGGAGACCGGCGGGCACATGAAAGGCTTCCCCCAGGCAGGGGGAAGCGGAAACCACGTTGTCCCGGCCCCGCCCACAACCAGGCGGCGGCCATCTTGAGGTGGCTCGGGCCGCGGCGGTGACCTCGGGGGTAAAACGAGGGGTGGGCACCCTCGAAATTAAAATAAAACAGATGAAAATAAAAGAGAGAAGCCCCCCAAGCCCCCCCCCCCCAAAAAAAAGACATTCCGAAAAATCGCGGGGTGCGCGCTTATAGATATATAATTTGATTCTCTTTTAATTTTCTCAGGAACTACTGGAGGGATTTACACTATTTAACCAAAAGCGTGTTCTGCATACCAGAAACTACCATTTTGACAAGTTTGCTGTAATTCCCTTTCAGTGGTTCAAGCTGTAGCCGTGTCTAAAGGTCCTATGGAAATTAACATGGGGAAAACACGTTTTGGGACCCCCCTTTTTTCTCAGCCCCCACTTGACTAATCCCCCCCAAACTTTCAGGGAAGGAGAGGAGCGGGCCGAGCCATCATCTTTGAGAAATTTACGAAGATTCATCAACCAGCGCCAACGTTATTCCCAATAGAATGTTGGTGATTTCCTATGGAAACTAGGTCCTAACTATATATACCTACTGGCTACCGCCAGTAGGAAATTATATATATATATATATATATATATATATATATATATATATATATATATTCACTGAAAAAAACATAGGTTTCCCACATGCTATAGTTAGCTGGACATTTCACTCATACAAAACCATTGAAATTCCCCCGTTATAGTTAGTTCAGCTATCTATAACTCGCGCGCCTGCAATGCACTGCTGATGACGTCACATAATACATCACTCATGACATGGTCAGTGACATCACTTATGACATCTCAAATGACATCACTCATGACATCATCCAGTGAATGTGTGTCTTTCTGAAAAATAAATATTTTTATATATGTATAGCTAAAGGTCAATGGAAGAATAAATGGGTAAATAAGTGTCTAAATGGGTGTTTTTTTGTATAACTGACTTATTAAGTGTATCTTAGTGAATACATGTATAAGCAAGTAATGTTTAAATATGTGAATATCTGTATCACTGTCTCACTTTTGTATAAGTGGCTGCATGGGTTGGTGAGTAGCTACATGAGTGTGTATATGGGTTATTAGTTGTTTTTTTGAGTATCAGTATGAGTGTCTGTATGGTTTGGTGGGGGATATTACTTAGCACATAGATGCATGAATGAGTGACTCACTGTTTGTATGGGTTTTGAAGACAGCATGTGTGCAGGACTGTATGGGTGGATAAGTGTGTGTATAGGTGTGTTAGTGAGTGAATGACTGTCTCAATAGTGCCTTTATGACTAAGTACATATGTTTTAAACTAGTATATGTGAGTATTGATGTACATAAGTGAGTATATATGAGAGTGAGAGATTGGAAGAGTTACTGTATAAATTAATATGTGTTTCTATAAGTGATTGCTTAAGAGAGTAAGTATGTGTACGTTTCTGTAGGAGTAAGTGTGGTGGTGTGTGTATAATTGTATATGCAATTTAATGGATGTTTGATACTTTGTTTACATGTGTTACTATGTGTGTGAGTAGCTCTATGGATGAGTGTCATTGTGTAACAGGATGTATAGATGTAGAAGTACATATGATGAGTGAGTACATGTATGAGTGACAGTATAGAACTGTTGGTGTCAGAGTGCATGTGTATGTAGATGTTGGAATTACTGAATATGTTGTTGTAACTGGTATTTGTATCTGCATTTTTTTGTAAATTTTAGTTTCTATTTTTGAATGTGTGTATCAAAGGTTATATTAGGGTGAGAGGAGGTCTGCCACTCTTTCACAAGGATGATGTCATGAGTGATGCCATTTGAGATGTCATTTGAGATGTCAGTGATGTCATGAGGGATGTCGCTGACCATGTCATGAGTGATGTAATATGTGACATCATCAGCAGTGCATTGCGGGCGCGCGAGTTATAGTTAGCGGAACTAACTATAACAGGGGAATTTGCATGAGTGAAATGTCCAGCTAACTATAACATGTGTGAAACCTATGGTTTTTTCAGTGAATTTGCAAGGTTTTTTAAATGCTAATTCCTAACTATAACGTGTGTGAAACCTATAGTTTTTTCAGTGAATTTGAAAGGTTTTTTAAATACTAATTCCTAACTATAACAAGTGTGAAACCTATGGTTTTTTCAGTGTACTTCAAAGGTTTTGTAAATGATAATTATTAAGTGTATTATTATATATTTTTTTTTACTAATTTCTTAATTTTTTTAATATAAATATTTATATTTATTTTATTTTTTAAATTATATTTCATATTCTTAATGTAAAATAATAACAAAACTAAATTGAAAAATATGTTTTTTATGAATCATTTTTTTCCCAATATATTAAAATTGAATTCTATATAATTCCTTTATCATTGTTTTTTCTTGATAATCGTACCGTAGGCATACGCTAATGTAATTACACCAAATTTGGCAGAGAGGTAGAGTTCGGTTCGCAGATTGTGCTTTTTGTTAAATGGAGTAAATCTGTTCAGTAGTTCATGAGAAAACCCCAATAGACTATGCATGTAGTCTTCTATGCACCGGCAAACTTGTCTTTTATACCTTCAATTCCCCAATCTGTATCCTTACACTTCCAGTAAACACTATCACACTTCTGTTTCAGTATTGTAGGGACCATTCAGCACTATGTGCTTATCTGTACACTATTCTAAAAGAATCCATTTACTACATTAAAACACTTATCAGCAGATGTACAATAAGTGGTACATTCCCAGAGATATGACAGTTATTGTGTACTGTGATATCACCTCCTTCTGGCGCAGGGCTTTATAATGTGATGCACCTTCCACACACCATGGCACATCTTTTGCACTACCAGTGCATCACAAAAGTGACGTAACGGCTGTGCTAAAAGAGGCACAAGGGGGTTGTAAATCCACCCCTAACACATACAAATTCACCCAGGCAGTTTCACCAGCAGTGCAAATTGAAGCATAGACTTGTAACATATTTATATGGATATGTTACATTCAAGTGCTTCGGAGGTACTACAGTATACTATAGGTAAACACCTTATAGATGTATGCTGTAGCACTTCCTTATAGTTCTGCACTTTCACATTCACCATACACTAGTAATGTATTCATTCATTCATTTATGAACTACACATTCATTCTGAGAAACTTTTATACACTAACATAGAAATATAGTTCTTTCTTTGACCAGTGAATGTAGTTCTAAAAAAGAACTGTTTTTTTTTGTGTTTTTAGTTTTCTATTTTTTTTGTGTTTTGTCAACAATTTATTTTAAAAAACAAAAAAAAGGAACTGGAACCCAAAAAGTGTCCAACAGGAACAAAAGAATGAAAAAAACAAAACTAATGTCGAGGACAGCGATGTTCCTGCATTTTATCAGGTCAATAGACTGTTCCCTATAACACAAAAGTTTATTGCAATAAATGCATACAATTTTAACGTCAGCAAAATCAGGATCAATTTGTGGGTGTGGACTGCTTGCTGAAAATTCTGCTGCAGTAGTTGATGTGCTTGGTGCAGTAGCAGGTGAGTTGTCCTGTAACCTCCGTGTTGCAGCTCGAGCAAAGTTGTTAGGGAGCAAGTTCTTCACGTGTCGCACCATATTTGCTGTGCCAAAGGAGTATTTTTTAGATGGATCACCCCTTGAAAGAGTTGTTTGGCAAATTTTACAGGTTACTTTTGGAGCATTAACCTTTTTTGCCCTTCTGGAAAAGTAAAAAACTGCCAAACTAGAGCTGCTTTTTTCTTCTTTGGAGGTTCTTCAGGAATGAAATATTCCTCTGAAGAATGGCTGGAAGATAAGTCCACTGCTGTTATTATGGTAATCTTCCTTCTATTTGACAGGATTCTCAGAAGAGATGCTTCTTCTTAGAAAGTCAAAGTAGAATGAGTAAATGCAACGGAACTTTCAACAGTTGGAATAGATACTATTATGAACCAATCAAATCCCTTCTTTTAAAGTCACATGGCTTTGCGTTCGCTTATGCTGAGCTTACTGTGCTCTTACGATGCGAGTACACATAACGTTCTACCGCGATTTGTGTAATTGCTTTTAAAAGTAATATACGACTGTTCAAAGTTGAAAAAAAAATATTTTCATAACTATTCTAGATAATGTATTCTGTTCGTATGTTTATTAAATACATAAATATATGTTTTTAAACAATTCAAAACATTTGCGCCTTTCGCGTACAGGGTGCCGTACATGACCACACACGGAAGCTTTGATGCGGCCCGTAACGTCAAAGTGTATTCGTAGAGTATGCGCGGGTACGCGCTGCGAATGATTAGCAGTACAAACTATGGTACGATCACTCTCACTGTCAAATCACAGCACAGGGCGCGCTACGAGAATGGTTAAAAGTGGTCACTCATTGGAGATCCGATTCTGGGTCTGCCTATGAGCACATGAAAACCCCGCCCCCGTCTTTCTTTGTTGTTAATTGTTGGTGCACACACTCACACTTGCACATGCGTGGTGCACGCCCGCCCACACTTCCCAGATGTCACCACGTAGCTTTCTTGCTATTACTAAGCCTGGAAGCCAATACATCAGCCAATGGGAGGTCACCCAGGGACGTCATTCTTCTAAACCGCGAAAACGCTACCAAAGACGGCCCTGGACTTAGTTTGGTCAGCCCCGCAGTTCCCATATAATGCGGTTACTGACGTAAGCACGCTCTCTTTTGCCTGACTGTGCTGCGGTGACAGACACTCTTGTCGTCATCGATTGTACTACGAACTGTTTGCTCGAACGGAGGAGGACTTGTGACACTCGACGTGGTGTCACTGCTGCTGCCGTCCAGCTAGGCCACCATAGGCGCAGTGACGCCGTCGCCCGCGCCCAGCCCACCCCAGGCCTAGCCAAAGCCCCAGCCTTTGAAGACAAGACAAGAGACGAACAGAAGCAAAGGTAGGAGAAGCCGTCACAACATCAGCCTCCGCTCCAGGCCCAGTCCACGCCAGACCCAGCGGCCCAGCCCCTACCCTCAGGCAGTCCCATCCTCAACTCAGGCCCAGCAGCCACGCATCTTTTGTGTGTGCATGAATTTCTGTGTCGTATTTCTTTGGTATGCCACATGGTTTGGCCTGTATTATTAATTGTGTGTGCATGAGAGTATTCTTTTTGTACTGCGTCACATGTCCCTAACAGCTCTGTTTTGCTTTATTTTTGTGCACCACGTGCTTTGTGTTTCATCATATTTGCTCCCTCGTAATTCTCCCAAGAATTGTAATATTTATTACTGTGTCACATTGCCTTCCCAGGCCTGTATTCTTATTGATCGTACTTGCATGATCGTATTATTTATTTCCTTCTGCGTCACAGAGCACTCCTAGGCCTTTTTTAAATAAATTGTGCGTGCATGAATTTCTGTGTCGTATTTTTGAAGTGTCACGTGCTTTAGACTGTATAGTTATAAATTGTGCGTTCATAATAGTATTATTTTTTGACTGCGTCATGTGCCCCTTCCAGCTCCATTTTGCTTTATTTTTGGGCTTCACGTGCTTTGTACTTCATCGTATTTGCTCCCTCCTAATCCTCCTGTGACTTTTAATGTTTATTGCTACCTCACGTGGCCTTCCCAGGCCTCTATTCTTATTGATCATATATGGTTGATCATAACATTTCCTTCTGCGTCACGGAGCACTGCTAGGCTTTTTTTTAAATAAATTGTGCGTGCATGAATTTCTGTGTCGTATTTTTGAAGTGTCACATGCTTCAGACTGTATTGCTATTAATTGTGCGTTCATAATAGTATTATTTTTTTACTGCGTCACGTGCCCCTCCCAGCTCAGTTTTACTTTTTTGGGGTGGGGTACATGCTTTATGCTTCATCGTATTTGACGCCCCTTCTAATCCTCCCGTGACTTTTAATGTTTATTGCTACCTCACGTGGCCTTCCCAGGCCTCTATTCTTATTGATCATATATGGTTGATCATAATATTTCCTTCTGCGTCACGGAGCACTGCTAGGTCTTTTTTAAATAAATTGTGCGTGCATGAATTTCCGTGTCGTATTTTTGAAGTGTTACGTGCTTTAGACTGTATTAATATAAATTGTGCGTTCATAATAGTATTATTTTCCTACTGTGTCACATGCCCCTCCCAGCTCCGTTTTACTTTATTTTTGTGGGGTACATGCTTTGTACTTCATCGTATTTGCTCCCTTCTAATCCTCCTGTGACTTTTAATGTTTATTGCTACCTCACGTGGCCTTCCCAGGCCTCCATTCTTATTGATCATATATGGTTGATCATAATATTTCCTTCTGCGTCACGGAGCACTGCTAGGCTTTTTAAAATAAATTGTGCGTGCATGAATTTCTGTGTCGCATTTTTGAAGTGTCACGAGCTTTAGACTGTATTGTTAATTGTGCGTTCATAACAGTATTATTTTTTTACTGCGGGACGTGGCCCTCTCAGCTCTGTTTTACTTTATTTTTGTGGGGTACATGCTTTGTGCTTCATCTTATTTGCTCCCTTCTAATCCTCCCGTGACTTTTAATATTTATTGCTACATCACTTGGCCTCTCCAGGCCTCTATTCTTATTAATCATATATGCATGTTAATAATATTTCCGTCTGCGTCACGTAGCACTACTAGGCCTTTTTTAAATAAATTGTGCGTGCATGTATGTCTGTGTCGTATTTTTGAAGTATCACGTGCTTTAAACTGTATAGTTATAAATTGTGCGTTCATGATAGTATTATTTTTTGACTGCGTCATGTGCCCCTCCCAGCTCTGTTTTGCTTTATTTTTGTGCTTCACGTGCTTTGTAGTTCATCGTATTTGCTCCCTCCTAATCCTCCCGTGACTTTTAATATTTATTGCTACCTCACGTGGCCTTCCCAGGCCTCTATTCTTATTGATCATATACGGTTGATCATAATATTTCCTTCTGCGTCACCGAGCACTCCTAGGCTTTTTTTTTATAAAATGTGCGTGTATGAATTTTTGTCGTATTTTTGAAGTGTCACGTGCTTTAGACTGTATTTTTATAAATTGTGCGTTCATAATAGTATTATTTTTTGACTGCGACATGTGCCCCTCCCAGCTTGGTTTTGCTTTATTTTTGTGCTCCACGTCCTTTGTACTTAATCGTATTTGCTCCCTCCTAATCCTCCTGTGACTTTTAATGTTCATTGCTGCCTTACGTGGCCTTCCCAGGCCTCTATTCTTATTGATCATATATAGTAGATCATAATATTTCCTCTGCGTCACGGAGCACTCCTAGGCCTTTTTTAAATAAATTGTGCGTGCATCAATTTCTATGTCATATGTATGTTACTCTTGATAGTAAAGTATACTATATATACCAGGGCTGCTCATGTAAATACTACTAGTGGGCCTGCAACAGTAATTGTGCCACACCCACACAAGTAACCTTAAATACAAAAAGTGAGGATTGGCACTACAGCGCCTGAGCACCCTTTCTAAAACTGTCATGTTTTCAAACTGCATCAATTTGGCAGGCCATAGCCGTCCCTTTGTATGGACTGTACACTGTATCCCGCACTTAAACTATGTGGATGTATTAAGCTGTGAAGACGCGGTGACAGTTGTTTTACTAATTATATATTTACACATCTTTATAGTCATTTATGTCTTTATAGTTGAATGTGAGCATATAAAATTTGTTCTTTACATCTATAATGCTTTCCTCAAACATTTTTTTCCGTTTATCTTCATTTTCCATAGAAATGAATGCCACTAAGTACCAAGAGCTTCTGCATTATATAAGCCATAATGTGTATCCTGATGGTTTCAATAAATTCCACAAGCATGGATTGCGTAGACTATCTAAAAAATTCTCTGTTGACTGTAGTATAGTTTTTTCAGTATTGGCACATAATTTGAATGTCAACATTAATGATGATCTATTGACTGGTGTAATTTTCTCCTATATATGTGAAAAGTTAATACATTGAAGAACAGTACGTAATTATATCTTTTTGCACACGACATATTTTACAAACTACATTAATGTAAAAAGGTATTTCTGATGAACTTTTTGTGTTTGAGAAAGATTTGTGGTAGGTTGTTAAACTAATTTCTTCTTTAAGAAATGTAACTTTTTTTTGGATACCTGTTCAGGTTAGTTTCTGCTACATGTAAATTGTGTATATTATGGCTAATAACGTATGATGTACATATTCGTTCTTCTTCACAAGCTCATGTGCTTTCATATATTTTTACAGGTACTCCATAGCTTCCTCTCAAATATGTTTCAGAAGACCAAATGTATGTATATTTCTATTCCTAATACAGTTACCCATCTTTAAGTAATAATTTCAAATCAATCTGTGTACTGAAATCCTTTTATTTTAACCTTACTGTTTGTTTAGTAATATCAACAACAGTGTCTTCTTGTATCTTCCTCAACAAATATTGCTCTTCTACTTTTCAGGTAAATATTCATATCTGTTATGTCACTTTTCAGTGTTACTGGTGCAAATACTGATTATCATTGGATACTATTGGTAAGTCGATTTATCAATCTATTTTGAAAGTTCTTGTTCGAAAAGAACTGGTTCAATATTTTACATGCTAATTTTTCTAAATAATTTTGTAATGTATCCAGAGAACTGAAAACTATGATTGCTTTTTAACCTCAAACCTTTTCTGATTCATTGTTTTTATGTACATTAACATTCAGGCTGGACTTTTGCTCAACATATACATTGCTTATTATGTTTTCAGGTTGAAGAATGCTACCTAACTCAGCAGCAAGTTGCCGAGATTTGTACTAATGTAATATTTCTACAGAATTATCTACTGAAAATTAAAATGGACCTAATGAAGTCATCAGGTTTGACTTTAATATTTCAATGAAAAATAAGTTGTCACCCTGTAGTGTTGTCCTGAACATTGCATTATTCTGTATTTTCTTTTTTCATAGAAGGTCTTTTATAGATAAAGGCATATCATTAATTTTTAACATAGTACAGTAAGATATTGGCATTTTAGTTGTGAATTTGCAATAATGTTTGTAGTCAACCCATTTGAATACGTTTGCAACAGTTGTGACTATCTCTAATCCTGCATCTGAAAACACCTAGAATCATGCATGATATATTTCAAAATAAGTTTTGAATTGTTAGCATTGCTGTTATGATGTGCTAATGTACATCTTTTTTTTACATTTAGAGTCTGTTGAAAAGTATTGTGATGTCTCCAACCAAGATACTTCAATTTATATGCAAAACTTAATGGTGAGTACCCTCAATGATTGTAGATGCTGAAGATCAAAATTAAGTGATATAAGTTTTTGGGCTGTTTTGGAGGCATGAAGTCTCCAGTTAACATCCGTCTGATGAGAATCTATGATAGTATGACTCAGATAACTGAGCCATTTGCAAGGGTCTTTTCAGAGTTACGTCCGCCATGTTGTTTAACTGGCTATGCACCCTTCGTAATTATAAACTCATTCCCACTTTTCCACTGAGTTTTGAAAGATTACTATGTTTACTATGTAAATACATATAAAGTTTTCTTTTTAAAAAGCTATTGACCTTTAAATAATACAATGTTAATAACAAGTTACTTTTCACTATCTTCCCAACAGGCCCAATGTTTTGAATGCAGCAGATGAGTCCACCTTAAATGTATCAAACAAAATGTAACATCCTAGTTACCTTTTACTGCTTACAAATCTACAAAATGTATATTTTAAACTAAACATATGATCGCATGCAAGATGTTTAATTAGATATTTTCAATGCTCCTGCGATGTAGTGTTGTGTCCGGATCATCATAAGAACTAACCATGCTAAGTTTTCTTTGGCTGCATGGAAACATGTAGTGTAACTTGTCAAACACTTTCAAATGCTACCCTCCCACTAGTCCTTGAGGCGGATGTAGAATTTAACCGTTCTACATAAAATAGAATTAGATGTCACTAAGTACAAAGTGTTTCCGTATTATGGAAGCCCTAATGTGTCCCTTGAAGATACCAGCGAAGTCAAGACACATACTAACTGAAACACGCCTACTATTAGTAACCTGTAAAACTTGCCAAACAACTTTTTCAAGGGGTGATCAATGCAAAAAATACTACTTTGGCATAGCAAATGTAGTGCAACACGTAAACAACTTGCACCCCAACAACTGTGCTTGAGCTGCAACACAGACATTGCAGGACAACCCAGTTACTGCTGCACCAAGCACATCAACTGCTGCAACAGCATCTTCTGCAAACAGTCCATACTCACATATGGATCTTGATTTTGGTAAACTTAAATTTCTATGCATTTATTGCGATGAACTTTTGTATTACGTGAAATAGTCTATCGACCTCATACAAAACAGGAAACAGGAGCATCGCTATCCTCCACATTAGTCATTAGATATTTATCAAGCCTTTTTGTTGTAGCTACTACCCCGGCCGAAGGCAGTGGGAAATTTGCACACTTGCTGCCTTTCTTGGCTGGTTTTATCAATTATTCTTCTTGTAATACAAATTCAAAGTACAGGCCCTTTATTGAGCCTACTTGGTAACTACTACCCGTGAATGGCAGCGGGTAATTTGTACACTTGCAGCCTTTCTTATTTTTTTACATTATTCATCTTCCACTCAATCAACAGATCATCTCCACGTACACACACCTACTTTCTACCTTTGTTGGCTATGGTTAACAACTATATTCTTCTATTTCATATCCATATTCAAAATGCAGGCCCTTTATCAAACCTTTTTGTTGTAGCTACTAACCCGGCCGAAGGCAGTGGGAAATTTGCACACTTCCTGCTATTCTTGGCAGTGATTATCAATTACTCTTGAATTTCATATTCTGATTCAAACTCATGTCCCTTTATCAAGCCTTTACGTAAGTGCAGGACAATCATCCAGCGGGCTGAAGCAGATCGCAAAGGATGGTTTGGCACATAAATGGCGAACCTCTTCCTGAGATAGGAAGGACCTGAGCCATGAAGAGCCCGGTGTGCCAAGGTAATTGCTTTAAACTGCACCCATTGGACGACCGGCAGCCAGTGCAGTTCACATAGGCACTGAAGGGCGATGGATCTCCTAGGAGTTTTAAAAAGGAGTCTTGCCGCGGCATTCTGAATGATTTGTAGTTTCCGCAGAAGATAGCCGGGCAGACCTATAAAAAGTGCATTGGCATAGTCCAGCCTCGATAGAATCAAGGCGCGGGCAATCGTCTTCTTGGCCGCCCGCGGAAGCAGAGGAAAGTTTTTCCGGAGTGCCTTGAGGGTGCCGAAGCAAACTCCGGTCAGTTTTGTAACATGGTCCGCAAACCGTAAATCCTCACTAAACCAAATCCCCAGATTTTTGGCAGGTCTTTCCACCGAGCGAGGGCTGGGGAAGTCAAAAGGCTATAGATGATGTCTAAAATCCGGAGGAAACTGACCATACAGGAGTACCTCAGATTTGTCCTCATTGCATTTGAATGAGGCTTGGGCAAGCCAACGGAAAACGGGCGTTAGACACTTCTGAGCAGCATCAGTGGACAGGTCTGAGCCACTCCAAGTGAATAGCAGCTGCGTATCATCAGCATACGCTATCACTTTTGCTCTCAGCGACTCAGCCAGGTGGACCAGCAGTGTAAGATAAATGTTAAAAAACAGGGTACTTAAGGTGGAACCCCTGTAGCCAGGTTCCTGACAGAGGAAGCACACGGGCCCATGCAAACCATGTCAAGCGGGCCGCTAGTTTCTGGCACAATGGAGCACTTGGCTAGTCCCTTAAATAATGCAGACGAACATCATGCTGGAAAACTGTCCTATGCTATAGGGAAACAAGAGAGAATGTCTGTTAGCCATTCTGTACCGGCAATTAATGATGTTTGATTATAGGTTCCTGAGTATCCTTTGGCCACTTGGCGAGTACAGTAATTTTGGCCACTTGGCGAGCACAGTATTTTTAAGGCAGCCCTGTATTACGCTTTGCCCCCACTGTTGTTCGTACCCACATTCTATGGTGGGAACTGAGACACATTTGTGTCACTATATCTTATGGCATGCTGGACATTTCACGACTTGGGCATATCACTGAAGATGCAGGGTCAGACACTGCGTGCCAGTGTGGGTCATAGGCATTAGCATGCACACGGGGACCATCATACTCGTACTTCCTTAGCACTTTGCCTTGAACTCAATTTTGTATTAATCTTTGTCCGGGTTTGAAGTGCTGCACAGTACAGTACCATTTTTACTTTGCCTGGGCCTTTTATACTGCATGGGCTGTATATGCATGAGACATCAGTGCTGTAATGATATACCTCATGTTTCCTATAGGACCTTTTACAACTTTCAAAATGGCCGCCGCCTTTACATTTGTTTTGAAAGAACGGAGTATGAGTAGTCCTTTCTCTGTGACACCACACCTTCATGTAATGCACTTTCAAACAGTTTCATGTTGTTTGATCAAGGCAATGTTTCTGCCGAAAGGCATAGTAACTGAAATAAACACGCTGCACAAGCATATCATCTTTGGAGTGCGCGCCTTATTGGACTTTTGTTTGGAATGTACATTAATATCTCCAAAACTGAACCTCCATTGAAGTGGGCACGGACTCCAAGAAGATAAACTGCAAAGTTTATTGATGTTGTTCACATATGCCGCCAGTCCCGTCCCACCTAATCACCCTCATCTCCGGGAGGTCAGGACAATCAAACGAGTCTTAAAAGAGAAAACATTATCATACAAATAATTAATACATGAAACAAAACAAAAAAATACAGTAATACAGAATTGTAGGCAGAAGGGGTGATCAATATTTAGCCTTACAGTGGTTTACAACAGGCCCAGGTTTAATCTTATTAGTTTCCTATTTAAAATTGTTCCTAGTCTTTGTAGCCCCACCAAAAACCAGTGTAGATGGAACCAAATGTTCCCCTTTTTTTTTTAAAGATCTATATCCCCTAGCCCTTGCAACTGCCATTACACCTTCATAAATTTGCCGTAGCAGGGCACAAACTTCTGTTATTTTGGGTGATAAGGAATTCATCCAGGCCCGTGCTATACATAATCGTGCACAGACAATTATAATTGAAAACAGAGAGATAAGATTAGTATCCGACTCTATCTTATGACCCAAAAGTATTTCCTTGCTATTAAAGCAAATTTCAAACCCTAGCTGCGCCGATACCAGATGAGACACCCTGTCCCAGAATTCTTTGAGCAGAGGGCAGCCAGTAAACATATGAACTATGTGAGCGGCCCATGGGTGGCACTTAGGGCAGTACAGCCCTTCAGAGGTTCCTGTCCCCGTCTATTTAGAAATGCACTCTGGGGTATAAAAGAGCATGCACAAAGTCCTAAATTGCTGTAGCTTAAGATCGACAAAGATTGTTGATTGGTCTAG
This sequence comes from Lissotriton vulgaris, assembly GCF_964263255.1. Lineage (NCBI taxonomy): Eukaryota > Metazoa > Chordata > Amphibia > Caudata > Salamandridae > Lissotriton > Lissotriton vulgaris. The sequence goes on from NC_141691.1 coordinate 1,504,378,891, forward strand.
TATTAAGAAACCGTTTTATATTTCAGCAGCAGTAACTGTAGTCAAAAGCGACTGGGTCCACCTTGATGCTAGCAGCGCACTATCATCCGTGACACAATACATAGATCTCCAATACATTGTGCTGATTTTAGTATAGCCTGACCCCCTAGTTGGCTGATACACCTGAGATTCTCACACATCTGTATCACCATTACTGTTATATTGACATCTATGTAGAAGATAATCCCTGATCTGCAAGTACTTAAAGAAATGGCGTTGCGGGGGCCCATATGTCTCCTGGAGACAAGAAAAGGTCCAAACCCATATGCGTAGTACGTTTGTCATAAATTATGCAGACTCTTATGCCCCCAAAGCTACCCGGTTTGTCATGAAAGATATCTGGTAATTGCAGGTTGCACCATAATGGAGTATAAAAATGCATCAGAGGTATAGAGTATTTGTCACATATTTCACGCCATATCCGAACAACACGTCTGATCACCTTGAATCTTGCCCCTTTAAAGTAATTTGGGTTCATTTGTTTGTGCAATTAATACCTTATTTTGTGGCTCAATGCGAGTTGTCAAAATGAATATATTCCGAGTGATACCACTTCGGGCCCCTGATTATTTTTTCAAGAACCTAGAAGGATCGATTAGCAGTTTTACATGGGGCTATAGGAAGGCTAGGCAAGCTATCCACTTCATGAAATTACCTTATACACAGGAAGGACTTAAGCTGCCTGATTTTAAGTTATAATTCTGGGCTTCATTTTATGGCCGTATTCAACGCTTATTGAGTGGGCATGAACCCGGTTGAAAGTATTTTGCTATCAACTCACATAAGCATGTTTTACTCTACACTTCTATACAGTTATGATACAACTATCGGAAACATAAAATTACATTTAAAAATTGATTGCTTTTATGTCATAATCGTAGGCCTCGCATCGAATAATATTGGCAGGTCATAGTCCCAAATCTACAACTTTCTCGTTGACTGCACATTATTTTCGGCTCAAATATAGGGACAAAACCTTATTCCACATTTGACAAAAACATGTTTGACAGTTGAAATTCAATTGATAATGGCTTGTGATGGATCAAATCCTTAAACGGATAGAATATATACAAATCTCAATTTTGCCACATACGTGCGGTTCTAAAAATCCTAAAATGTACTTAAGGACTACACAAAAGCTCAACTGAGTCTATTGGTTTCATGTTGTTATCATCATATAAATTCTGTTCCATAGTGTGACTTGACCTATAAATGGATAGTGTCTTTCGCCTTTGAGGTAATATTATTGTCTTTGGGCCTCAACCATCAAAATGTATTTAATATTAAATCAATTAGGCAGTTTAAAAGCATTCTTTACAATATCTTTGTCCATTGTCGCCACATGTGAAAAGTACTTACTAAAGTGCGAAATATATAAAGTGCATAGTGTAAAAAGTCCTACTTTAGAGAAGATCTATAGCAGTTATAGATGTGTACCTGAATGTTAACAATTATATTCTAATATTTATACATGAACATCACTTTCACAGATGTTGTCAGCTATAGTGTATGGCTCAAATGAATTTGAAATTATGAAAAATTGTGCAGCTCTTCACCGATATTGAACCCTTTAGGTGTTCTGGAATCTAATTCTGAAATGGCCAGAGACTACTGGCGTAACAATTTTTCTTGCTTACCTCCTCTACTCAACACCGGCACTGTGCCAATGACATAATATTTCAAACATTGTAGGTTATTGTCACACACTTGTTTAAAATGGCAGGCTGCCGGAAATGTGGGGTCCAAATTTACGATTTCCCTCAAATGTTGGAAAATGCTCACATGCACTTGCAGCTTAGTGCTTCCCACATATCGAAGTCCGCAAGTGCACTCTAGGACATATACAGCAAA